>NC_086285.1:130668014-135660514 GCF_963924245.1 Chroicocephalus ridibundus
GGTTAAATACACTCATCTGTGAGCTAGGTTAAAAAAATGTTTAAATAATTGTTAGGAGTTTATTCTCCCACTAAACTGTGAATATGTGCAGAGGCAAAACACAGTGATCAGGGTGTCTGAGCCCAGCCAGCGAAGTTTTTAAGACAGCCAAGCGCAAGACCACGTATCCCAGAGCACAAAACATAGGCTAAGCACAGAGACCTGGACTGCAGAAAACAGACCCTGAAGAAAGATGACAGAAGATAACATGTTGAAGGGGGCCCAGTTCAATATTTAGAGAAAATAACCACATTTGGATATGCAGGTGGGAGTAAGGAAGGGGCACAACGATACTGTGTGCAGGCCTGGAGAGAGGGGTCCCAAGTCCCAGGTGCAGCAGGGTGAGAAGTGGAGGCACAAGGTAGCTCTGATCAACCCAATGTGCACAGTGGGAAGAGACTCCACCGCTCAGGTATAAGACTCTGCTTAGTCTGCTGGGCAATGCTGCTACTAAGATACTCCTGACTGGGTGAATCTTGTTGAGGGATATTAGGTGTTTTGTGTAAATAAGCTAAGTTTTAACTAGAATAAATTGCCGAGGATTACAATATGGTGTCATTTATGCTGTTTGCCTAGCTTTACTTAGCATGAATAGCTAAAATTGCTGAAGCCTTTGGGCCGTGATAGTTATTTTTCTTAGTAATTTTCCTAGCAGCTGGTACAGTGCTGTGTTTAGTCTTTTAGTAGAGGAAAGATGTTGATATCACACTGATGGCTTGGTAGTGTTCTTCCCAAGTCTGGGACTCTTCAGTTCTCTGTGTTCTGCCAGTGAGTGCAGGTGCACAAGGAGTGTAAACCAGAAGATAAGGAGGCTCCAACCCTCAGATGAAACTGCAAATCAACAAGGTAAGAGCCTGCCTGCCTGGACACGGAAAAAGAATTCAATGCGATGTTAGAAGACCCCAGACCAAAAATCACCATTAGACTAAAAGACGCGTGGACAGCGCATGAATCATAAAATCATAGAGTGGTTTGGGTTGGAGGGGACCTTAAAGATCATCTAGTTCCAACCCCCCTGCCATAGGCAGGGACACCTCCCACTAGACCAGGTCGCTGAAAGTCCCATCCAGCCTGGCCTTGAACACTTCCAGGGATGGGGCATCCACAACTTCTCTGGGCAACCGGTTCCAGTGTCTCACCAGCCTCACAGCAAAGAATTTCTTCCTAATATCCAACCTAAATCTACCCTCTTTCATTTTAAAACAATTACCCCTCATTCTATCGCTCCACTCCCTGATAAGGAGTCCCTCCCCATCTTTCCTGCAGGCCCCCTTTAGGTACTGGGAGGCCGCTATAAGGTCTCCTTGGAGCCTTCTCTTCTCCAGGCTGAACAACCCCAACTCTCTCAGCCTGTCCTCATAGGAGAGGTGCTCATAGGTGAAGGGTGTGTGAGGGGCAGGTGTATGGATCACAAGGGTATAATTGCCCAGGGATTTCTTTGTTCATGGTCCCTCTCTTTGGAGGCACCCAGCCCGGGCTGTCCTTGCTGCTATACCTTTCAATTAAATTAATGATTTTATAAAATACGACACCTGAGACTCTGCTGCAGGAAACCCAGGGTTGAGCCTGAAGAAGGAGAAGACATGTCCAAGAATAAGTGCTAGAGTCCAAGAATAACAATTGCTAGAGTATCCCGTTGCTTCCAATTGTAGCTTCCCTCGGGCCAAATCAGGGTGTCTGTGCAAAGGCACCTGTCCCCGTAGCCTCTGTGCACCACAATAATAGAGAAGGTGGTAAGAAGAGCAAAAAAAAAAGCACAGGGTCTGGAGAAAAGTAATAAGAATGAGAAAAGAAAAAGAAAAAGAAAAAGAAAAAGAAAAAGAAAAAGAAAAAGAAAAAGAAAAAGAAAAAGAAAAAGAAAAAGAAAAAGAAAAAGAAAAAGAAAAAGAAAAAGAAAAAGAAAAAGAAAAAGAAAAAGAAAAAGAAAGAAAAAGAAAGAAAAAGAATGAGAAATCTAGTAAGAATAGCTCCTAATACCTTACACGAATTGAGTCTGGTTTGCTCATCTGCAGACAGGCTTATGAGAACAAAACACTTCTCTGTTTTTTCTAGCTGAGCTATCCTGGGCCCTTGCAGCTCACTTTTCCACTCTTATCAGTTAAAAACAACAAAAAAAACTTTGAAGCTCTGAGGCAGTGGCGCCCATAGCAGCTGTGTCAGATGTATCCAGAGCAGAACTGGACAGAACAGAAAAAAAAGGCAGAACAAACTGAACAGATCCTCCTCAGTGCCATTACATGGCACATGCAGGAGAACAGGGTGATCAGGCCCAGTCAGCATGGGTTTGTGAAGGGCAGGTCATGCCTATCAAACCTAATATCCTTCTAGGATAAGGTGACCCACTTAGTGGATGAGGGAAAAGCTGTGGATGTTATCTACTTGGATTTTTGCAAAGCTTTTGACACTGTTTCCCACAGCATTCTCCTGGAGAAACTGGCTGCTCATGGCCTGGACAGGTGTACTCTTCGCTGGGTAAAAAACTGGCTGGATGGCCGTGCCCAGAGAGTGGTGGTAAATGGAGTTAAATCCAGTTGGTGTCCAGTCACAAGTGGTGTCCCCCAGGGCTCGGTGCTGGGGCCGGTTCTCTTTAATATCTTTATCAATGATCTGGATGAAGGGATCGAATGCACCCTCAGTAAGTTCGCAGATGACACTAAACTGGGCGGGCGTGTTGATCTGCTTGAGGGTAGCTTGGCTCTGCAGAGGGATCTAGACAGGCTGGACCAATGGGCTGAGACCAATGGCATGAGGTTCAACAAGGCCAAATGCTGGGTCCTGCACTTGGGACACAACAACCCCATGCAGCGCTACAGGATTGGGGCAGAGTGGCTTGAAAGCAGCTCGACGGAAAAGGACTTGGGAGTGTTGGTTGACAGCCGGCTGAATATGAGCCAGCAGTGTGCCCAGGTGGCCAAGAAGGCCAACAGCATCCTAGCCTGTATCAGGAATAGTGTGGTGAGCCGGACTAGGGAAGTGATCATCCCCCTGTACTCGGCACTGGTGAGGCCCCACCTCGAGTACTGCGTTCAGTTTTGGGCCCCTCGCTACAAGAGGGACATTGAGGTGTTGGAGCGTGTCCAGAGAAGGGCTACAAAGCTGGTGAGGGGTCTGGAGGACAAACCTTATGAAGAACGACTGAGGGAGCTGGGGTTGTTTAGCCTGGAGAAGAGGAGGCTGAGGGGAGACCTCATCACCCTCTACAACTACCTGAAAGGAGGTTGTAGAGAGACGGGGGCTGACCTCTTCTCCCTGGTGACAAGTGCTAGGACGAGGGGAAACGGGTTCAAGTTACGTCAGGGGAGGTTTAGATTGGATATTTGGAGACATTTTTTCACTGAAAGGGTTATTAAACATTGGAATAGGCTGCCCAGGGAGGTGGTGGATTCACCATCTCTGGAGGTGTTTAAAAAAAGGGTAGATGGGGCACTTAGGGACATGGTTTAGAAGTGGCTCTTGTCAGGGTAGGCTAAAGGTTGGACTCGATGATCTTAAAGGTCCCTTCCAACCTCAACAATTCTATGATTCTATGATTCTATGATTCTAAGGATATATTTTTCTGAAAAAAACTTCATAGAAACTTGCATGACCTTACTTTTAAGCTGTCCAATCAAAAATATGTTAACTTACAGTTTAGTGAATAGATCTAGGCTAAAATTATTGCACCAAGAGCTGCAATCCTCAGTTTTGACAAGTTAGAAAGAGAATCACTACCTCCAGGTCTTTCTAATATCTCCTCTCTGGACACATGGGAGACTTCATGCAAAGTGGAGGCGAAAGGATCCACAGCACAAAGCTGTGGATGAAAGATGTGACTTCTCAGGAAGGTCTTCTGAGGGCAAACCTGCAAGAGCAGCACTTCCCTGGGGCTCTGCAGCCGCCCACCCACTCGGCGAGCCTGTCCACCAGGCCCAGGAAGCCAGGACACCAGGCACCCCGAGCCCCAGCTGGAGGAGCACCACCATGCACCATCGTGAACCACCGAGGGATAGGGCAAGCCTGAAGAAAACAAAACAGGACCTAGGAACATGTGTCTCGGTGGCAATGTGCAAGGTCTGACAGGTCTGTAAATTAATCAGCATAATCATCATCTGGGTGAGGTCTTAACGTTAATAGGTATTTCATTGCTTATTAGAGGAGGTAAGAAATGGAGGGGAGCATTGCAGCAGGAGTGACAGCTCATTCAAGCTCCAGGAGTGACTTGCATTTGGGAACTACCATTAGTTTTTGCCTCAATTAAGAGCAAGCCAAGTCCCCAGAGTGGTCTGGTTGCTCTGAGACACTAAATCAAGACTATGTGGGTTTTTTTAAAGGGCCAACCAGCTTCATCACGGGTCAGCACAGAAACTGCTGGGTGAAATTCTGGGCTGGCCAGAGAAACTGATCCTGAAAATCCTCTGGTGCTCCTGGATGTCTCCTTTCTGACCTTGGCCTCTGGAGTTACGCTTCAGTTCTCTCCCAGTATAGAAAGAGCAGGACTTCCATCCAGCAGCTTCCAGAGGCAAGGGCTTGTCTTTTCCTTCAACTGAAGAGATGGGTCTGAACGTCACCACCAGTCACTGAATTTGAATATGGAGTGGAGACAGCTCTGAAGGGAAACAGGGGTGGGAAAAGTGTGGCTCTGTAACCTCTCAACCCCCTCCCCACTGGAGCCACAGAAGAGGACAGTGCCTTTCCCTTTGCTCCCAGAGCCCCCGGACAGGAAAAACGCCTCTCAGAAACTCTGATCTGTGCTTTCCAGGTGGTCTGCTTCATGCTGGGTGGCTTAAATTCTTTGCTATAAACAGTAAAGGAGAAGGATTTCAAACAGCGACTCAGGTATTGAGTTTATATTTCTCTTCTGCCATCAACCTGCCAAGGACCTTTGCTATTTGTAATTTTGGCTGGAGTTTCAAGTAAGATTGAGACTACAGGCAACTCTTTTCCAGAGTCCATTCCCTCCCCATGCCACCTTCTCACCAAGCCTTTAGAGAATAAATGCAGAGATTTTCAATAGAGAATGGAAAGAAAGAGGCTACAACTTTATGTGAGCATCAGGAACACCTTGAAATTTCTGCATAGCTTTAAAATGGCAGGAAAAAGGAATGCAACAAGATAATTTAGAAAATCAGCTAGCTATCCTGCAAACACCTCACAAGGCTGCCCAGTTTACATGCGCTGGAAGAGGTAATCTACAGCATATGCCAGAATTTCCTAATCTCGATCTGGCTCTACAATATTAGTCCTATTTATAGACTGCAAAATGAGAATAGACCAGAGTGATTGTTTAGTCTGATATTCTGTGTAAGAGAGACTTTAAAATTCCTCTGCATTAATTCTTGATCCAAATCCAAGATTCAATTTAGCTAGTCCATTAGTTTTCAACCTTTTACAATTTGCATACCCTTAAACTTTCCAATAGGTTTGAAGATGCTGTATGGGGATTTCAGGCTCACAGACAATCAACGTGCACTCCTTAGTTACCTTTCTTAGATCCCTTCAGAGTGATCCCTGGACCCCCAGGTGTTCACAAACATAAAAAAGCACATATACCTTTCAAAAAGCATAGAGCCTTAATTTATATAAATTAAATTACATTTTTCAATTGAGGAAGAAGGAGCCCCCCATGATGCTGAGTAATAAACTGCCCTCATGGATAAAGGCTCACCATTTCTCACCCGAATTTCTCTGGTTTCAGTTTCCAGACACTGTATGCGGCGTCTGTTTGCCAGCCAGGATGAAAATCCCTCCATTACCGTGCTCCTCTCTTGATGTGGGCTCTCAGAGAGTGATCGCATTGCCCTTTTGCCTTCCCTTTGATAAGTTAAATGGATTAAGCTTCCCCCAGCCGCACTGCAGGGTATATTTCCCCACCCATTAATCATTCCCCATTATAATGTAAACAATTCCAAAAGGTATTAAATACATTCTTTGTATTTCTCTGTTCATACTTATGTTCCTGCCTGGTTTAAAAGACAATTTTATCTAACTAAGTTATAGATCATTAAGCTGAAAAAAAGTTTGCCCGTTACTGCTGTTTTACCATCTTGCCCCATCTTGTCTCATTAGCAGGAACTGATTGAGCATGAAGGTGTTCTCTGGCTGTCAGTAGATAAAGTAGGTGCTCTTGGCTTTCATCTGTTCTGAATTCTCCTTGTCTCATTATCTTCACAAGGTCAGATTCTTTGACACCGGGACTGCTTGCTTAGCACTCCATTCTGGTAATTACTTGCCTGGCAACCTTAACCATAAGTAGATTGCATGTATATGGCAGCAATGAAAGTATCAGCATACAGGCCAACAGCCATATATCCATATAACGCAAATACCATTAGAAATGTGTTCATTCTACTGATGTAATTGTTATGCTTCCGTATTATCGTACTGCTGCAAGCGCCACGTACACATTAAAATGCACGGTTTATATTACAGCACTGAAAGTGAAGTTGCAATTCAGCTCTCTTTAAGGGCCAGTCCTGTAGCCTTTTTTCCACAAAATTCATGAGTGGCTTATTCAGAAAAGGCAAAACCGCACTTCTTTGAATCTTCTTTTACCCCACGTTTCAAAGACATACTCAATCCCTGAGATTGTAAAGTTGGTAGAAGAGTTTGGGAAATTCTGTAGGGTGACATCCATTGCTGGTGCAAAGACTATCCTCAAATCGGTGCACAGTCTTCTGCAAAATAAATGCTTCCTCTTCGATCTCTTTATTGTGAGAAAGCAAAAAAATGCAGCCTATGATGGATGCCTCATACAGCTCTCCTTTTTTCCCTTTTTACGTTCCAAATTACTTCCTGTACAACAAATCTTGTCTACACGATTCATCAAAACCAGTCAAATTGTATTTGATTCACTCACTTCGGCAAAGTTGTAACAATAATATATATGTTGTTTATGTTCCAAGAAAATCCATGAAAAGGATAAAAATGTGAATGCCTCACATTCTGGCAGAATACCTAAACAAAAATACCTTCATACCACTGCAGTTCAAACTCATTTATACCAGATTTAAACCTACTTCTTCTGCTAATGCAGTTCATCCTCTGATCACCTCATTCTTCTTAATGTGTCAGCGATATTCAGATTTACGACAAAGCTTTCAAATCACTTATTCAATGCGATTTCAAAGGTGGTGGAGTATCTAAATAAAAATCTGGGGGTAGGTATCATGTTGCACTTACTTTGTGCAATTTATTGATGGTGGTCACATCATCCACATTTCACAGATGGAAAAACTGATGCTCTGAGAAATTAGATGAGTTGGCAGTAATCGTACAGCAAGTTAGAAATAAAAAGACCTCCTGTCTCCTAGTTTCATAATCTAATCAGTCTAGTTTGCTTTATTTTGACCCCTCTAAAAGCCGCAGCCCCACACTCAGGTACAAACCCACAGACACACCTTTTTATGAGGAAGCCCTTGCTTTGCTTCTTATATGCAGTTCACAGCCCTGCCTCCAGGCTCAGAGCTTTTCCTACCACTCTCTTCCCTGCTCACCACCGGCAGTCACAGAAAATCCATCCTCAGCTCATAACTGTCTCCAATAATGGGGATCTTTCCCCAGACAGAAGTCGTGCCCTCTTTCCACTCATACAAAAGCCCGTTTAAAGGCAGCTGAGGACACACTCACAAATTAACCCACAGAAATCCAGGTTTCCTCCCTTGTGGCCCTTTAGCTGCACCAACACTGCCTAAATGAGGCTCTGCTTTATTTATGAGTATAGAGTTACCTATAGGAGCTGAGTCTCTTGGTTCTCAATACACAGGCTGTAGCTTTTTGTCATACCTCTACATTTCTGTCTGGAAATCTCTCCCAATTCACTTTAGCACAAAGAGGATCAGGATCAGCCTTAGCCCCTGAAGCCCCAGCCACATTTTGGCAGAACAACCTTCTTACGAGCTGCAAGGTGGCATTCACTGGAACACGGTCTATCTAGGGGCAACATGTGTCCTGGCATCCCCACTATCCCTTTAATGCCTTTTACTGGATGCACTAGTGCCACAGAGCACGGGGTGTATAGCTGTGACACAGAGCACTGCCTCCTGCCTTGGACTGAAAATACGTAAGTGCCCATTACATATTCACAGGGACACTAGCATATTTAAGGAAAATTTTTGCCTTCTGCCTTTTTGTGCAGCTTTTAATATCCAAATAGGGAGGTTTGAATTTCATCAGAGGAGAATTTACTACTATCATCATCATCACTTAATACTAAAAAGATTGTTATACAGGAATGTCTGGCAAACAAGCGAATTGTGGCAGGGGAAAACTGTCTGTCTTTCATTTCACCAGGAAAAATGTATTCCCTGGAGGCATTTAAAAGACAGGTAGGCACAGTGCTTAGCGATATGGTTTAGTGATGGTTTTTGTCAGTGTTAGGTTGATGGTTGGATTAGGTGATCTGAAAGGTCCCTTCCAACCTAAGCAATTCTATGATTGTATGATAGGTTTCACTGAGCGCAGTAGCCTCAATCCACTGGTTGGTTGAAGATGGCCAAAGAGCCAGAGCATTAGCACCGAGTCACTGGCATTTGCTCAGCCTCTCACAGTATATAGTTTACAGAAGCTGATAAACAAGCAATGAAAAGAAAGCCATGTATACGTCTATATTTATCTTAGCTCCAAAGGTGACCATGGTACAGCTGACAGGGTGCAACACGTTCACAGTCTCTTGGCAGATGATCCACCTTCCATTCTGCTCTTTCCCGTGGATCCTGGGAACCTGGCTTCCTTTTGTACTCCACCTCCTTTGGAGACTAACTAGTTTCAAGCCTTCCTCTTCCCTACATCCTTCAACTCAGAAGGATTTCTTAGTCCTTAACTCAGTCAGGAAGGAGTTTCAGTCTTGCTCACAGCAGATTATCAGCCACCCTCTCCTGCCTTGGAAAGCTGGTGCCCCAGGCATGTGTCATAGGGGTGTTTTTTGCCACTGGGCAAACTAAGTCAGCTAGTAACTGCTTGTCTGTGCCTTAGGCAGTCTGTTATCACAGGTTTCCCATCAGTCTAGACATCAATCAAGTCTCAGTGTGAAGTTTTTTTGTTATTCTGAACTTTATCATATTATGTACCTTGCTGACATATGACAGCCGCAAGAGGGACCAATGCATCTAGCACTTTACTGAGGTGATGTGGGGTGGTGACCCTTGAGGAGACCCAAATGCTGAGAGAAGGCACCAGGATGTAACCAGAACATATTAAAAAAGCAATGAGTGGCTTATATTACGAAGAGGAATTTGTCAGGGACAAAAAAAGAGAAATTCGGGGTGATAGCCAAAGAAGGATGCTTTAATAGCTGGTTTGGCTGAAGAGCAGCCATGGAAAAAAGCAAGGGAATATTTACAGTCAACGAAGTCAGAAAATGAAAAAAATAATATGTCAGAATCTTAGATGCTAAAACCAAGAAGAAACCATGAGCTTTCAGACTGTTTGGACTTAAAAACTATGATCTTAATTTTGAGCATAGGAAGCAATATCCCAGGAAATGGACCCCAAGCCTGCAGCTGCTGTGAGGATGACTATGGTAGACCAATTCAAGCAGGATGTTTTGCCAGGTTTCCAGGACCTCTTTCCCAAACTTAAGGGTATAGGATAGGGCCTTTAGATTGTGCTCTACAGCCTTCCAGCCTGCACCCACTGCCTTCCTTAAAACACAGGCAAGATAATGAAAATACTTAGCCAGATGAAAAAATTTCAGAGTCTCCATGATCAGTTAAAAGTATGTTTAAATGGGAATTCTGTCTTCTGAATCACTGAGGTTTCACATTTCTTTCATTACAGAATGTAAAATAGAATAATGGAATCATGGAATCATAGAATGGTTTGGGTCAGAAGGGACCTTTAAAGATCATCTAATCCAACCCCTCTGCACTCTCCTGTCAAGGTCTCTCTGGATCACAACCCTTCCCTCAGGCACATCAACTTCACCACTGAGCTCGGTGTCATCAGCAGACTTGCTGAGGGTGCACTCGATCCCACTGCCTACGTCATTAATAAAGTTATTGAACATTACGCCTGGACCGTTCAATATGGACCCCTGAAGGACACCACCTGTAATTGATCTCCATATGGACATTGAGCCATTGACTGTAACTCTTTGGATGAGGCCTTCCAGCCAATTCTTTATCCATCAAATGGTCCATCCACCAAACCGATTTATCTCAAATTCAGTGACAAGTGTGTTGTATGGGACCTTGTCAAAGGCCTTACAGAAGTCAAAATGTTCATATTTAATTTGGAGCTGTGCAATATTCCCTGCTGATAGCTAACAAGGTAACAAAATCTGCTACTTTCTGCCTCTCAGTTCTTTTAGCCCAGACCCTGCTTCAGTGCTTTTCCTGAATTACAGTCTCCACAGCAGTACTGCTCTCTGCTCACTTTGAGAAGTTCATAGTGTGTCTCCAAAAACATACACTTTACAGATTGAGAAATTACAAACAAATCCAAAGAACAAGTACAGTCTGACAACAACATGTACACGGCTTTCCCCTCATGTCTTAACCCATTTTTAGGAAAGACAACAGCCAAGCCCATGCTCTAGTCCAGCTCCTATTTCCAAGGAGACCAAAAAAAAGAAGCTAGCTCTCATGTAGATGCTCGGCCATCGGCAAGTAATGGAATGTCAACAACTGAGGTCTTTGACCACAAGAAAAAAAATGTGGTTTTCACCTGTAGGGGTTTTGAATTAGTTCATACTAAAATTATTGTCACAGCCAATGGAGTTACAGATTTGCAGAGGAAGAAATATGTGATTACGCCTCATGGTGGGGACTTTTACACCTCCTAAACTCATTTTGTTTCCCATTCCCCTTTGGGAAGTTGGGATCATTCATATTTGTAGTGCAGTGCTGAGCTTCAGTGGCTCATTGGCCATTCAAGGAGAGGAAGTCTGAGTGCTGATGAACCTCAGTGCTGTAGTCCTAAATACTGTTACAAGATTTTCTATGAGAAAAATCTCTTATGATCAAATTGAGGGCTTTTTCCCTGATCCGATATGAAAAGTGTAAATGTTGACACTGTGAGGGAAAATTGTAAAAATAATTATATTCAGAAAAAATATACGTATTTCAGTTAGATATTTTCCTTTGAGATAAAGGAGTAGTGCTCTTTCATCAGCTGAACTCTTGTCTATTTCTAGGAAAGTCAATCATCCCAACAAGTTCTTCAGCGTCCAAGTAATACCCAGCCCCAAACCACAGAGCATTAAGAACCAATGTACTTGCAGGCCTTCTTCACCACTGCATCACAGGAAGACTGGACCTGTGAAGACCATGATTTGCTTTCAGTCCAGCGACAGAAAGATCAGAATCCCTGAAGCCCTGGCTTATGTGAAAATTGTGTCCCAGAATCCTGCTGCAGAGACAAAATGTTAGCCCTCGCTAGAGGTGTAGAACCCAGGATCTCTCAGTCCTATGCTTGCTCCCTCGCCAGCTGTAGAAAGGTTAGGTGATTGGGCTGCCCTAATGCTGCAAACCCTGCAAGCCCTGGGCTTGTCAACTCCATGGTAATCTGAGCAGTAAGGCTGCCACAAAAACTCAGTTCCTGGGAAACCCAGACTTCCACGCAGTCTGAGCAAAAACCACCGACATCACCAAAAACAAATTGTTTCCGTGAAATTCTTCATGGAGGTGGGATTTGGAAATCTGCAGCCAGGTCTGCCCTGGATCTGCTACAGTCAGTGGGGTTTGTGCAACACAATATCACGTTAAGCTCAGTGCAAGTTTGTCTCAATAAAAACGAAGTCTATACAAAGAGAGAGATTGTATTAACCTTACTTAGAGTGCTTAAAACTTAGCTCCTGCAAAGAGCATCCACACTAGCCTTGTGCAGCCCCAAAGTCCCACCTAGGATGCTTTGTCAGACATAAGTGATGCATGAGTCCTCTGGTGGCACTCTGCACAAGGGTCAGTTCATCCCACATAACGTTAATAAAGTGTGGCCCTGTATCCCTAAGTTTAACCTAGAACGGCAGATCCAGCTATCTCAGCAGATTCCTTAGATGCTGCCTCTGCAGCATGTTAAGAGTTTCCCACCAGTATTAAAACCATTGACCCAGCCCGGGTTGTTTTATTTCCTCATTTACTCAGGGAGAAAGACTGATATTTTTTTTATTTTTTGTGAAGGACAATGTATGACAAGTCTTACTGGATCTTCTTCAATGTAAACAGGCAATAATTCTTAAGGTCAAACAAGTACAGATTCTCAAGAATGAATAATTAAGAGGGATATACAAAATGTCAGAACTCAAGTTTCTAGGATTTGCTAAAACACAGACAAATTGGAATCTGACAAAAACAAATTGTGTTTAATAACCCTTAAAGACGTGATCCCTGAAGCATCCTGCAGTACTCAAGTCTCCCCTTGTCCAACTTCTTTCATCTTCATTTACACCAGACAAAGACTAGTGAAAATAATGTTTGAACTTTAAGTGATAAAATCAGTTATAAAATCACTTACTTTATCACACATTAAATGTTTTTCTCCCCACTCCTGCTTTTTTTAACCTTCCTGACTATTTTAGTGACTGCAGTTTCCAGCTGCATAGAACCGCTCCCTGGCGAAGTAGCCCAGTGCCATGGGGGCGGTGCCTCGCAGGCACAAAAAGAAACACGTCTTCTGCCCTCTGCTCTCCAAGGTGATGCCAAACCTTGTGACTGTAGATGACACAACGCTGAGCACCAGCTACCAAGCCAGAGAACTGAGATAATATATGGGCTCTGGCTAATTCCATCAGGTGGATTATAGTTGACTCGGAGCAAGGGCACAGTGGGGTCACATATAGATAGAACTTATGGGGGAAACCAATATATAACTCTTGGTTTATGCCTCTGATGTCCATCTTCAAACCTGTGGTGTCAGACTGACATTGGCATCAGTCCAACTTTATCATCAGTCCATAAAAACTGAACTACTGAATTATGCCAATGCCAAATTAGTCTCCCTGAAAGTGCAGGATCAGGCCATCTATGAATAACGAAGTAAAGGGAGAACATTAAATTGTTGCTATCTATTCCACACTAGCCTTCTAGAGACTTCTTGGTCAGATTTATAGATCAACCCTTCAACTTAGAGCTCTAAAACCAGAAGATCCCATGGAATTACACAGTTGCAGGCAGTGGGCAGTCAATCTGGTTATGTCCAAAGTGAAACCGAGAAATAATGAGGCAGGACTGTTCAGAAGAGGAACTACACATGTGAAGTCAACACACCACAAGGATGTCAAGTGCTGCAAAAATTTTTTTGAGTTTTCATTTACTCCTCAATGTGTGCAATTTACCCTGGAATTGCATATAGGCCCTTCTGTTGTACACGTTACATTCAAGGAAAAGACATTTTCTCATGAACATCACTTAGCATATGCATGGGAAATATTTGCAGTACACATCAGTATTAACAAAAAGAATGAATAATTACCTCAACACAGAATCATTTGGGATATAGAAATATGCAGAACATTCAGAATATCTGAATTCTAAGATACTTCTCAGCACATGACATTGTTAGTTGATGAGCTGGTCAAATTTAGAATTTACTCTGTATTTTTATTGAAGTGGCTTAAGTGACAGAAAGGATTCAAGCAGCAACCTGGATACCAAAATCTCCTCTTGCTGTGAACAGACACAGTTGGTCAGCCAAACAGCCAGCGAGCCAGTCGATCACATATACAACCCATTTATATATATAGACAGGAGCAGCCTTAGACCTTGAACTGCAAAATTGGAGGCCCCCAGGCAGAAAGCTCAGTGAAATTGTTGGAGACTGAACAAGGCATGGAGCAGTAGCTGCAGGTACTCGCTGCCCAGTGGCCCACTTCCAGAACACCAAAAATTTCCCCAGCCAATATAATTGCCACCAAAAATGTCCCCAGCACAATGTATTTCGGTTCAAATATTAAACAAAAGTTGAGGAAAAGCATAAAGAAGATACGAGAGGTGACATTGGTGGGCAGAGTGTTAACATCTGAGAAGAATATGTTTAAGAGACACAGTACTTCTCCATCAGGCTCCATCAGGCAGCACCTATACTAACAAACGAAGCAAGTCTCAGGCCAAAGGCTCAAACCCGTGATCACTCACTGTGTCAGCACATTCCCTGGCCCAGTTTTGGTCTGCGCAGCAGCAGCCTGAGCTGCCCAGGTATGCCACACGCCAGGGCACATGCCCAGGCGGTGGGTTGGATATAGCCACCCCTTGTTGCAAGGGGGACAAGTGTTTAGGCATGTGGAAGTGAATGTATCAAGCTGCTTGGCCTCACTGCCAGAAGCCTGTCCTGGACTCTTTTTTAGTAGCGGCAAAAGCACGGCTTAGTTAAGCTTTTGCCAAAAGATGTGGGGTTTTTTTCCACATCCTTCTGTTTGCCTTTGCATGTCAAACTGGCATGAACTTCCATGCTCTGCAGCAGCCGTATGTGCAGTGACAAGTCAGCTGTACCCCTCAGAGACCTCTCCATACCTAGTCGTGAGCCCCAGCAGGATCTTCATCCTCAAGTTGCAGCAGACAGTTCTAGCAGCTTCTCATTAGCTCCTCTCAGACAGGTGAGACTTTAGACCCATATTTCTTGTTTAGCAGTTTCACATTTTTGAAACAAGAAATTCTCCTCCCTCTTACTGTTCAAGTGCTAGTTTCATACCTTCTACACTTCTCATAGAAAACAAGTAATACAGTATTTCCTCTTTTTCCGGTCATTCAAAATTATGTAGAAACTTTTGCTCCAAACTGAAAAATATTCATATTTGATAAAAATTAATAATTCTTTTACTTTGCGTCCTAGATTACATGGTTTTATTTTTTTACCTAACTCAGGTAATCTTTGTCTGTGTTATGCACTTGATTCATTATCTTGACATCCAGATAAAGGAAAGAAACATACAGGAATAACATAACAGTAAACTTTTTCCATGATTATTCTAGTCAATGCTCTTTGATGCAGTTACACTGGTCAGAGATCTTGCAAAGCTGTTAAATTTCAGATATGGATAAAACTTTTTTTCCAGGTGTCCATTCAACATAAAGAAACAATCTAAGTTTAACTTCACCGAGTGACAAAAAGTCTAAAGAAAAAAAAATAATCTCCTCACAGAATTTTGTATTTTTAATTATCTGTAAGTCTGAATATTGTTACTTCTATAAACACCCAATCCTGGTTAAATTCCTAGTCCCAACAACATCCCATTAGAAGGAATTCTACCATCTGTTACTTTTTATTATTATCGAACATTTCACCTCTCAGATCTGCAGAATAGACCCTAATTTCTAGATCCATCTTTACCTTTCTAAACTGGTTGTCACCACATTCATCATGGAAGCTGCCAATATCAAGGTTGGGAGCAAGCACATTATCACTCCAAAAGCAGTCGTGTTTTATGTGCGTTCTCCCAAGCTATATGAAGGTTTAAAGAATGCTTAGAGACACGGAATATGGGATGAGTCTGGGATTTGAGCCTCGCTCAACCTGAGCCACAGGCTAACAATCTGTTTAGGGATTAGCCAATTTCCAGTTTAGCGACTGGGCTAGTCCTAATCACCACCAGCCATGCCCAGGGGACATTAGCATTTCCAAGGCAGAGGCAGCCCTGGCCTCCTGGGAGGAAGCTCAGCACTCCTCCCTGGTAGCGCTAAGGATTAGGAAGCTCTAGGGGAAGAGCAAGAGAGAAGATTTGAATCTGAATGGGACCCTGTGGAAGCCCCAAGGACAGGTCAGCATCTGAAACCAGGGTTACTTTCCCACGTCAGGGTTCTTCCCTCTGTGCTACCTGGAGGCAGAGGTACGCACCGAACCACACGGGTTTAGGAAAGCATCCACAGTTTTAATGCTGAATAAAGAGGTGGAGAAAGATCTTTTGTATTTGACCCTGCAGACTAAACATGACTTGTGTTGTTTCTTCTCACGTCTGACTTTATAATGGTCTGCTATATATTTTTATTTCAGTTTTTGCAAGCCTTTTAACTCCACCTGATTTTCAGCATAGCTAGCAAAGCACCAAGGCCTAGCAATCCTACAAGAGTAGCAAACCTTTAAACCAAGCTAAAATCCTCTCTAAATACAGTTTATTTAGTTTAACCGATTATTATAACAGGAAACACCTCTGCTTAGTTATTTAAAGCCCTTGGAGAGCTTGAAATGCTGGATTCTTTATGGAAGAATTGTCTTCTGATGACTAGCAGCAGCCTGGAAAGCTTCCAGACAGTAGCAAGAATTAGTGAGGGGGAAACATGTTATAAGAATGGGCCGCAGATGTGAACGCTCACTCCCTCACTTTGGTGTGCTGATCAATTAAAGGTAGTTAGCAGTTTCCTGACTGGTGTTGCCTTGAACATCTGCAGACCACAAATGCAGCTGCTTCCTATCTTCTCCTTCCCTTAGAACAACCGAGCTGCTGCCGCCGCCTCGTACAAAAATCCGTCATCACAATGGGTGTAGCATTAACCACCTTCATCTGAACAGAGTTTTTTAAGAGTCGGTAACCTGCGTGTTGAAAAGGTGTTTGCCAAAAGCAGCTTTTTAATGGAATGTTTTGACAGTTGCATTTTATATCAAAGTCAGTCATTCACCGTTGATATACTAAACCAGAAGGAACAGCATCACCTGTAAAGGTGCAAGCAGACAAATGACCCAGGAGCGTTGTGCTTTTGGGAGGCCGATGAACTGTTTTTCGAGGCAGTATTGGAACTAAATCATCAGTAAGTAGAAAAGCATCTGAGTCACACAGACAGTTTTCACAGTTGCTGGAAGGCATTATATTACTGCCGCCTGTCTTTGTAGTAATGTCACTCCTATGTGTAAAGCGGGTAGTGAGAGATCTGTTCCCTGGCTCAAAGCGCGTACAGTGCAATACCATATGCTCCCATCAGAAGGAACCGTGGGTGCTCACAACCAATCAAGATCAATCTCTCAATTAGGCAGATCACAGGGTTCAAACGCAAAGGAGAAGTGGTAACTCCCAGTGATGCACTTATTCTCTTAGCCGTCTTGTTTCTGTGTTGGATTATTGCTGAAAGGCTTTTGGGGGGGGGGGGAAGTGTTTCAAGGAGGAGGTGTCACAATATGTCATTTATAAACAGTGAATTATATTGCATCATACACATTTATAATACATCCACGTGGACAGGTGCAGATACATGCGGGCTGCTTGGTCGGTGCTCTCAGATGGCTGGATACAAGCCAGCTCTAGTCTAGAAGCTGTTTAGACACAAACCGGTAATATACACAGCCTGTCACCAGGCCTTATTGACTTGAGCACAGTGCAACGCTAACACAGTTATATAGACCAGAAATGGCTCGTGTCTGTCCAGCTCAGAGGATATGGGAAGACAAACCTCACAGCTACATCTGCCCTCAGGAGGGTGCACCCATAGATTCCCCTGAACTTCCCCGACTCGTTAAGGAAGATGCCAACATCTGAGACACAGCCAGTGAGAGGGGGCATTTTCAACTCAGGCAGAATTTTAAAGAAAGTCTTTGCTGTGGGAATAAGTATCTATATGAGCCTTATCTCACTCTGAGGTTTGTGGGCATAAATACCTATATAGGTCTTATCTCCCTTTGAGGTTCGTGGGCATAAATATCTATATGGTCCTTAGCTCCCTTTGAGGTTTGCCTTGAATTTTTACAATGTCCATAGATATGCTGATAGAAAAAAAATATCAGTGTTGCATGTCTTTCAAGCATATGGCTCTCCTTAGAGCCAGCAAGGCTTTTGTATGAAAAATGAATATGAAATCAGGGCAAGATTTTAGTATACCAAAGTAAATTCCCCTCGAAGACTACATGAAACAAATAAAAAGAGGAAAGAAAAGGTGGGAAATCTGTAAGGTGATCAAGCTACCAGTGAGCTTAACTCAGGTCCACAGGCTACCGCAAAGAAAAGATACAAAACAAACGAACAAACAAACGAAAATCCTCCTTAGAGATCGCACTAGTCAGCTGGCCAGAAAAAAATGCCAAAGCAACAGTGTACTGGTGCCATCTGGCTACTTCTCCTCCCTCCGATGGCTCCCTGCCATATTCCTGACCAGGATATTGGAAGAACCAGATACAGGCCACATCCAAAAAAATCCTCACAGGTTTTATACTGGGCCCAGTGGATGCTGGAACAGGTTGCTGGGAGTCAATGTTATATAAATGTCATGCAGTGTGAACATGCCTGAAAAGGCTAATAGCTGAATACCAAATCTTACTATCTTAAAGGCACACTGGGGCTTTACAGAAGTAAAAGCAGCCTCACGTTCAAGAAAATTCAGGTTAAGAGGATGCAGCATATAGAATCACACCGGGTTTTCCTCTGTGGCTACTTTTCATTCCAAACTTCCCTTTCAAATCTGAAATGAGACTCTTGCCTTGAAGAAGACAAGATTTGGGGTCACTCTGCCAGAAACTAGTCTTTACCTAAGTTGAAGAAAGCCAGGTTGTGATTATCAGACAGTTGTATTTATTTTGCTTGATATAAATGTAATCTAGGGATTGAAAGCAAAACACTACATATTCAGAAGATAATTCACAGTTTTAGATATCAACTGAAAATCAAAATATGCACCATTTGCAGTCAGCAACATTCGTGAACCACATGTATGGGGTATGTACAGCTGGTGTAGAATTTAATTTGAATGCTATTTATGTGCTATGCATGCTGCATATAAAGCAGACTGTCAACTGTTCACTTCCAAAAAAGGAAATAAAAGATACAAAAATTAAACCTACAAACCGTAGGAACCTCATGTTTTCAAAATACAAACAATAGTCAGAATAAGGTTTGTACCTGCTTTCAATTTCGTAGGCTTTTGTCAGTTTAAGAGAACCTTTCACTCATTTGGTGTATTTCTCTAAAACACAGTGCAGTTTGTAATTGTTTATGTGTGGTTATAAAATTCACATCTCTCTGAGGCACAGGAATGACCCCCGCTTAGTGAATATATATTCTTTGGGTTTTTTTCAGCTTCTAATCTTTTAATACAAATAATTTATAACTGAAATAATTTTTGTGCTTTTAGAAAGTGTGAGATTGCTAGATTTTTGAGAGAGAAATGTTGTTTATTCATACAACATATACAGTACAGGCCTTTGCAGCGCAAGTATCCTGACACTGCCCTGATAAATAAGCAAAACACAGGACCTCTGGTTGGAGACCTGCAAACTCTACTTCATTTTTATTTGGTCTCAATTAACACCACAGAAAACTGCACCACACTATTTTACAAGCTAGCTCAGGATGACCTAGGAAGAATTCATGCAATTCACTTTGACTTTCAAAACAAGATAAAAATAAAACCCGAACCTTTCCTTCCTCCAGTCTCTTTCCCTTTTACATTCTCTACAAGTATGGATGAAATTTAGCCCTATGCAGAGCCAATACCAGAGTCATCACTACTGAAAGCAGTGATATGGGCAGTAACAAAAATATGTGGAAAGGTCTCTGTTTAATCTAAAAGATATTGGATTATCTCCTTTAGAGACCTATACAGAGCCTGATAATAATACAGAGTTATGCAATAATAAATTTTACTAGTGTCAGATGTGCTACATCTTTGCCAGTAGATAAAATAAATCATGGCCATATGACGACCCTAAGAGCAAACAGAATAGTAAAGTTTGCATCTTTGCGCCCAAACTCTTCTCCATCCAAACAGAGGTGGCCCCTCTGCGCTGCCTGTTGAGAGTCCTTGCCACTTGCCAAGTGATGCTAGATATTCTCTGCCAGAAATCGTGTGTCCCACGTAGTGACCTCAAGGTGAGAAGGATCTCTGAAGCAATCTGTTCCCTCCGTTGTCTCGTGATATTCAAGAAAGTGAGCATCCTTTCCACCACCACTGACAGCAGATATCTAATAAAGTAACAAAGGTATGGGACTAATTGAAGCTGGAATAACAAGGAGCTCAGCTGCACTTTAGTTGTCAAACAGCCCTGTCCTACTCTGAAGATAATTCTAAAACAATCCATTGTATGTCTAAAACAGCCTAGCTGGCAAAATGGGCCTTTTTTGTCCATTGTTTGCAAAAATCATTTTATGATCTGGAAAGGAAAAAAGTCTTAAGTTGATTTCAAGGAAATTGTACTTTGGCATAACCACAAATAAAAGATGCATTTGTACCCCAGAAACTGAAGTTACCTCCTTAAGCAATTATTGAATCTTGTCCTTTCTTTCCCCTCTAAGAAATGTACTTGAATTTGGTAGATCTCCATAGGAATCCACACTTATTGGGGAAGACAAATAGCAGAGTAAAAACTAGTCTTCAGGAGAGCAGACTTCAGCTTACTCAGGTATCTTTTAGGTAGGATCCTATGGGGGACAGCTCTGAAGGGTAAAGGAGCTCAGGAAAGCTGTCAGGTCTTTAAGGACAGCATCCTCTGAGCACAAGAATGGTCCATCTTAATATTCAGGGGAAAAAAAATATATCAGGATACGGGCTTGGCTAAACAGTCAACACACAGCAAAGCTCCAATGCAAAAAGGTAGTATGTGAGAGGTGGAATCTGGGACAGGCTACAAAGGAGAAATGTACAAATATTGCCTGGGCATGTAGGGATGGCGTTAGGAAAGCCAAAGTTCACCTAAAATTGACCTTTGCCAGGGAAGTCAAGGGCAAGAAGAAGAGCTCCTGCCACTGTGTTAGTAGTAGTAAAAGGCTGAACAAGGAAAAAGTGAGTCCATTTCTGAATGGGGCAGGTGATCTAGTGACAGCGGACACATAGAAGACTGAGGTATTCAGTGCCTTTTCTGTTTCAGCCCTCCCCAACAAACAAAGTCTTCCAAGCCCCTTTGGTTAAAAAGTTTGACAACTACCAGCAGTGGTTGAGTATCCAGTCTGGGATTATTTAAAACTACTTGACCCATACAAGCTCATGGGACTGACCAAGCTGCATCCAAGGTGCTGAGAGACCTGGATGATGTCCTTGCAAGCTGACTCTCTATCTTTTTTTTCTAAAGTTGTGGAGACTGGAAGAGATACATGACTTCTGGAGAAACACAAGTGTTGCGCCCATCTTCAGAAAAGGCTGAAATGGCCATCCGGGAAACTACAGATTAGTCACCTCACTTCCATCCCTAGGAAAATCGTGGAGCGAGTCATCTTGGAAGACATTTCTGGGCATGTGAAGAAGATGATGATGATTTGGAACAGTCAGCATGAATTTGTTAAAGTCCTTATGCCCAACAGACCTGATCGTCTTTTATGATTAAATGACTGGTGTGGTGATCAATGTGAGAGCAGTGGATGTCATTTACCTCTATATTAGCAAGGCTTTTGGAACTTCCTCCTGCAATATTCCTATATCCAAGTTAGGATGTTTTGGTCTGGACAGCAGACAAGTAGATGCGTGAAAAGCAGGTTAATGGTTGGACTGGTTAATAGGCTGAACTCCACCTGGAGGCCAGTTACAAGTTAAATACTGCAGGATCTGTACCAAGACCTGTCCTGTTTAACAACTTTATCAACGGCCTGGAGGAGGCAATATAATGCACTCTCATCTTGTTTGCGGATGATACTAAACTGATGCCTGTCTGCATGCCTGGGAGCAAGGCCAGCATCCAAAGGGACCTAGACAGGTTGGAGGAATAGGCCAACAAGAACTTCATGAAATTTAATAAGGACAAATGCCAAGTCCTGCACCTGGGAAGGAAGAACTCATTGCAGTGATACAGGCTGGGAATGCACTGGCTATAGAGCAGCTTTGCTGGAAAGGACACTAGGGTTTTGGTAGACAGCAAGCTGAACATGAGCCTGCGGTGTGCCCTGGCAGACAAAAAGGCCAACAGGATCCAGGACTGTATCAACAGCAGCAAGGCTAATACAGCAAGAGGAGTGATTATCCCCCTTTTCTCAGTACTCCTTAGATGGCATGTAGAGTACTGTCTCTGGTTTTGCCCCTCTTGGTACAAGGAAGATATTAATCAAATGAAACAAATTCAGGAGAAGGCCAGAAACATGATCAACAGCTGGAGCAACTGTCCTGTGAAGAGAAGCCAAGGGACATGTGATTGTTCAGCCTGGAGAAGCGGGCATTTCACAGCAGCCTTCCAGTACCTACAAGGAGCTTCTCAAGATGAGGGATCCAGGCCTTTATGTGTGTGCGACTTCAGAGCTTGAGCGGCAGTTTGGACCACAAATCTGAATGATTCTGTGATTCTATTTTACTATCAATATTGATTTAGGATCTAGCCATTATTATTTCATTTTAACATATGTATGTGTAGGGTGAAATTATTCCTGCAGGGTGGACGGGAAACTTGACAATCCTTTGAATTAGTATCTTATAATTTCTGTCCACATACCCCTGCAGAATACAACGGGTTTCCTTCTCACTTCTCCTTGATTAGAAGTATTTCCCAGCTTCTCCAGCCCTTTTTCTCAACAGCCTTCAGGCTAGGCTTCCGAAGTTCATATGCAGGTGTGTTTTTTCTGTACTGTCATTGCTCATCGGCTGATGTCTCACCAGATTGCACTGAGCAAATGGGGGATTGATTGTCCCAGCAGCCAAAGGGACCACTCTCAATCTTTTAAAGGGACGGAGAGGCATCACTGAACAAACACAAAGCATGTGTTTCTCTCTGTTGTGCGTTGTTCCTGACCTTCCTCACTCATAAAGTTTAAATCCTTGGAATTATAAACAAAGAAGTATAGTAGGAATGGTAAGGATATGTTATTATTCACACAGTACACAGGATTAGGGAGACCACATCTGGATAGCTGCACCCAGCACTGAGATCTATGTTTGGAAAAGAATGCTGATTAAGATACAGATTGAAAAAGGTTCAGAATCCATGGTCTGAAAAACCTGCTTTACAATGAGAAAGTAACACAGCTCAATTTGGTTTCTCTAAGAAGAAGATACTAGAGTTCCAAGAGCCAGGAAAAGATTTCTATTAGTAAGAAATCTGTTCTGTTGAGTAGACAAAGGCATAACAAAGAGGAGGAGATAGAATGCTATGTGCAGTTACAGGTCTATGACCTCTGGGATTACAGAGACATTGTGGGATGTTCACGTGGGCAGAGTGCTGCAAAGGAATGATACAGGCTCTTCAGATGGGACAGGCTAGGAAGACAGGGAGGGGGAGTTGCCTTTTATGTGAAAGACCAACTGGAGTGCATGGAGCTCAGCCTTGGGACAGGTCAGAGCCAGCTGTGAGTTTATGGGTCAAGATTAGCAAGCAGACCACCCTGATAGCCTTCTACAATGAGATGACTGGCTTGGTGGATGAGGGGAGAGCAGTTGATGTCATTTACCTTGACTTTAGTAAGGCTTTTGATACTGTCTCCCATAACATCATCATAGACAAACTGACAAAGTACAAGTTAGATAAGTGGATAGTGAGATGGATTGAAAACTGAGTGAACAACTGAGCCCAGAGAGTTGTGATCAGCAGCACAAAGTTCATTTGAAGTCAAATAATTAGTGGTACACCACAAGGTTCAACACCGGTGTCAATACTGTTTAGCCTCTTCATTAATGACCTGGGCATTGGGACAGAGTACACCTCAGCAAGTTCAAAACTGATACAAAACTGGGAGGACTGTCTGATACATCAGAGTGCTACCATTTAGAGAGACTTGGACAGGCTGGAGAACTGGGCAGAGAGGAACTTCTTGAAGTTCAACAAGGGGAACTGCCAAGTCTTGCACCTAGGGAGGAATAACTCCATTCACCAGTTGGTTTCTGAGGGGCAACCAACAGGAAAGCAGCTCTACAGAGAAAGACCTTGGTGTCCAGGTGGACAACAAGCTGACTGTGAGCCATTAGTGCAGCAAAAGAAGTGAATGGTATCCTGGGCTGCATTAGGAAGAAGGTTATCAGTGGTTTGAGGGAGATGATCTTTTGCCACTCCTAAGCAGTGGTGAGGCACAAGCGTGGTAATGTGTCCAGTTCTGGGTTCCCCAATATAAGAGAGAGATGGACTTACTGAAGTGCGTCCAGTGCAGGACCACAA
Organism: Chroicocephalus ridibundus; assembly: GCF_963924245.1. Classification (NCBI taxonomy): domain Eukaryota; kingdom Metazoa; phylum Chordata; class Aves; order Charadriiformes; family Laridae; genus Chroicocephalus; species Chroicocephalus ridibundus. The sequence goes on from NC_086285.1 coordinate 130,691,943, forward strand.
AGATGATTAACGGACTAGAGCATCTCATGTGTGAGGAGAGGCTGAAAGAGCTAGGACTGCTCAGCCCGGACAAGAGAAGGCTCAAGGGGGATCTTATCAACGTGTATGAATATCTGATGGAAAGAAGTGAAGAAGAGGGAGCCAGACTCTTCTGGGCAGGGCAAGAGACAATGGGCATAAACTAAAACCAGGAAATTCCATCTGAACATGAAACCTCACTTTTTTATTGTGAGGCTGGTCAGACATTGGAATAGCTTGCCCAGAGAGGTTGTGGAGTCTCCATCTGTGGAGCTATTCAAAAGGCAACTGGAAATGGTCCTGGGTAACCTGCTATAACAGACCCTGCTTGAGCAGGGCATTTGTACCCAATGACCTCTAGAGGTCCCTTCCAACCTCAACCATTCTGTGGTTCTGTGAAGTTCCAATAGCTGGCAACAGACACTATATATATGCATTTAGAATTTGTGTAAAATGTTAATGGTGAGGGTAATTACACTTTGATGAAATTTTTCAGTCACTCTGATAGCTTCTCTTCAGCTGAAGCCTCTGAATCAAGTGAAAAAGTCTGTTTGAAAAAGCTACTCCAGCTCATGCAGGAATTGGACGTTATTTCTAACAAGCACAGAAAAAAAATTCTGCAGTCTGTCAGGCAAAAGTTAGATCAAAATGTACAACTTTAGTTATCAATGTCAAGATGCTTCTCTTTCCTCCTTGCACTGAACCTGCTCCAGGGTCCTCATAGACAGACCTAGAGTAAATTATTTTAATGGTGTTTTCCTGATTTTAAAATCTGTGAGTAGCTGAACACCAGTTCTCTGGTCTGTAATGCATATTTAAATATACGTTTTAGCATATTTGAAGTGCATATGCAAATTCTTGTAGATATAGCAGGTGCATTTAAATGAATGTGAATTCCCTTTCAAAATCTAGATGAGGGCTATGTAGTAAGAAATTTTGTATACAAGAAATTCAGAAGAGTTGACAAAGAAACTCACTCTTTTCTGTAATCTGTGAAATACTGGAAAAGTTCAAGACAACTAAAGTAGGGTAATAGCATGCCCACATCTTAAACAAAATTACTGAGTTGATTATAAATCTGTCAGCTTAACAAAGAAAGCAAGCTGTTTTTATTAATGGAAAAAATGGCCAATGAGCTGAACACCGTTCCAAATGCAATTCCAGGGCTACCAAAATCTTTGGCTACATGAACAGGGAATATCAAGAAGGAGAAAAGAGCCTGGTGTTCAGGATCAGCAATTCGAGAGGCCACTAAGCCACTGACCCCCTGAATGAGTGCAGTTGGAGCACTGTGTCCAGTTCTGCTGCCCACCCCTCAGGAAGGCAGCTAACAATATGAGCAGTGTTCAGAAATAAACCAGAAAGAGTCACTAAGGGGTGCTCTATCATGATAAACTTAAGGAACCAACTTCAGCAAGAGTGAAGTTGACGGCCCAGTTACGTCTGTAAAAGTGGTCTTCAGCCTAGCCAAGGAAGGTCTAACAAAGCAATGCCAAAGCTGAAACTAGCCACATTCAAATCAGGAGAAAGCTGCGTGTTTTAAATAGTGAGAACAGTATCATTGGAACAATTTCCCTAAGGTCATGGTGCATTAACATAGGAAACTGAAACATTAAGATTTTCTTTTCTATACACATGGTCTACTTTAAACAAATTAGTTCAGTGCAGTCTTCTGCATTGCACAGGAGGTCCGATTAGATTCTGGCAGTGGTTCCTTTGGGCCTTTTAATTGTAATCTGTACTTTATGACTTTCATGCCCTCCTCTAGACTGTCACATGCATGTAAATGCTGCTCATACAAATGCATATGCCTGCAACAGCTACAGGAGGATGAATTGCACACTCCCTCCATGGCACTGTAACCCACATGTTTTGTGCTGCAGCATTTGACTTTGGCCCAACGAAAGAGAGAACAGCTGTTGTTTAGATTCATTAAGAGCCACGGAGCCCATCCGCGGTCTGCTCCACGCATTGCCTGTGCAAGAGCCGATCGGTACGGTGCTACAGGAGCACAACCCAACAGTTGTTTCCAAAAGGCATGTGCCAGCACCTTCTCACAACACGCTTGCCCACACCTTCCTTTACCGGGCACACACCATCACCATCTTCATCACTTTCCTAGGGTTAACACCACAAAGACCTTCAAATACTTGTGAATGAACTATTAACTTAATTAACAGAATCAATGCTGAATTAGAGTCACATACTTGTCATTTGGACCTCTGGTCTACCCTGACACAACCTTTTCCTGAATGTGCCATATTTTGGGACTCAGTCAACTCTACCTGCTGGCTGTTGCCTGAAAATGTCTTGTGCAAAACAATTGATTTAATGCCTCTTGTCTGCTCTCCTCTTGGCAGAGCATGTGTCCATCTGGAGTTACAACCTCCTATGACCACCAGGCTACCTCTCATGACACAACCGATATCCTCACAGATATGCAGACTGTTTTTATCAAGTGGTGGCAGCTCCTAGGGCCTTCTGGTCCTGCCTTATCTCCCTCTCTTATTTTTGCAAGAATTCAGTCTCTCTGGGTTTATAACAGATATTTCGTGTTCTCTCAAGCAAAATCTAAGGTCGCGTTATCCCTGTTTCTCTGGCACCATTCTGTAATAGCAATACTAAACATAGCCAGAACTTGACTCTGTAACCCTTTTTTTTCAATAGGTAAGTTGTTATTTCAGTGATGGTTTACGACAAATAGACTGAAGAAAATGGAAACTAAAGGGTGCTCACCTAAGCCTGCACTTTACTGCAAACTGCTAAACCCGTGTCCATGTAGCTGAGACTGTGTGACTCTAAACTGTGCCTGCTGTTTCAGACAGACCAGAAAAATTACCTGAAATACCAAAATCTCCTGTTTAGTAGCAGCAAGGCTGTCTCAGGGATGTGCGAACAGGGATGACAGTGAGGTTTCTCAAACACTTCAGTGAATAATCTGTGTCAAGTTTGATCTAAAAGGATAAATCTTCCCTGCACCAGCTGTGTCATCTATGGGGATAGTTAGTCTTTACGTTCTTTTGCTTTAATTGATCTGTATGCTTTGTATAAATTATAATCCTTAACAGTGTTTGAACATTCACGATTTCTTTGCAGCCATTATAACATCCCTTTCACATTTCTCTGGGATTTTCCAGTTCTCAGATTGTTTCTTTTCTTTTTTTTTTTGATAAACCTTTTCTGTAACTGCTTAAGAACTACAATACAGGCTGAAATAAAATCCTGTGAAATTGTGAAATAAATATTGTGAATATTGTGAAACAAAATCCCGCCCGTTCTGGTCCCTTACTTCTACTGACAATAATTTTTGGAAATAATTTGTTCTGTCTAGCCTATGCTAATACCCTTCTTTTTTTCTTCCAGAGTTTCATTCCAGCAGCAGTTCTGGCAGCTGTTGTCCACCTTTCATTTGAAATTGGATGGATTTCTGTTTTCCTCACAACATAGCATAAACATGACCTAGCACTAGATTTTGTTACACTGCATTTCTATTAACTAGCAAACCTCAGTCAGGTTTGTATTCAATCTGCATCGTCACTGGTTTGGAGCTGAAAGAAAAATTTCTATGATCCTGAGGTAGAAACTGCCAGACCCTCCTTAGTAATGGCAGTAAGTGATGTATGGTCAGTCTCTGAGCATAAATGTCTTTACCATTGACTGGTAAGGTACAAAAATTTAAATCCAAGGGCTGAAAGAAATTATATTGAGTCTCTGTCCCTAAAATTTGCTGACCCTCTGTATTGTCTGGTTTGGCCAGTTCAGTAGGACAAACTTTCGTTCACCACTTGACACCCTGGGGAAATTGTGCAACCTTCACTTGTCAGCTGAAATGGTCCCAGTGACAAAGGTTCCAGCTTTTAGGCTATATCTGCACTCCTAAGTAAAGAGGGTGGGGAGCAGTCCCTAGTCCCCAAGGCAAAGTGTCACAGACTGGTGGATACCCACATCACTAAGACCAGACCCCTCTTCAGCAGACTGGTTTCACCTAGAGCCCAGAGCATTTGGCCTGTGCCTCCTCAAGGCCCCAAGATGTCACTATTAGTTTGTGTTTCTTTTGTCGGAGAGATGTGGTATAGGCAGCCCACACAGCATGTGCACCATCAGACCAAGAAAAAACAGAGCATGCTGACAGATTTGGCATCTGGAAACACAAAGCCTTCCAGGATGGTCTAAGATGACTGTGTAGCATGAAGGGAGACAAACCTGGTGCAGTCCATATTGGGCATGAACTAGCATGAACTTTGAGACTCTTAGAATCATAGAATGGTTTGGGTCAGAAGGAACCATTAAAGATTATTTAGTCCAACCCCTCTGCCATGGAAAGGGACATCATTCACTACACCAGGTTGTTCAAAGGCCCATTGAACCTTGACCTTGAGCACTTTCAATGACGGGGCACCGAAAACTTCTCTGAGCAACCTGTTCCAGCGTCTCATCACCCGCATAAGAATTTCTTCCTTATGTCCAACCTAAATCTACCCTCTTTCAGTTTAAAACTGTTAGCCCTTGTATCCTGCCAGTAAAAGCCTTGGTAAAAGGTTTCTCTCCATCTTTCTTATAAGCCCTCATTAAGTATTGAAAGGCTACAATAAGGTCTCCCCGGAGCCCTCTTTTCTCCAGGCTGAACAATCCCAACTCTCTCAGCCTTTTTTCACAGGAGAGCTGCCCCATCCCTTTGATCATTTTTGTGGCCTTCCTCTGGACCTGCTCTAACAGGTCCATGTCTTTTCTGTGCTGAAGACTCCAGAGCTGGATGCAGTACTCCAGGTGGGGTCTCATGAGAGTGGAGCAGAGGAACAGAATCACCTCCCTTGACCTGCTGGCCACGCTTCTTTTAGAACCACAGAATCACAGAATGTGTTGTGTTGGAAGGGACCTTTAAAGGCCATCTAGTCCAACCCCCCTGCAGTAAGCAGGGACATCGTTAACTAGATCAGATTGCTCAGAGCCTCTTCAAGCCTGGCCTTGAATGTCTCCATTCATGGAGGGATGGGACCTCCACCACCTCTCTGGTGTTCCAGTGTCTCACCACCCTCATTGTATAGGACTTCTTCCTCATGTCTAATCTAAACCTACCCTGCTCTAGTTTAAAACCATTGCCCCTCGTCCTATCACTACATGCCCTTGCAAACAGCCCCTCCCCAGCTTTCTTGTAGGCCCCCTTCAGGTACTGGTAAGCCACTAGAAGGTCTCCCCAGAGCCTTCTCTTCATGCTGAACAATGCCAACTCTTTCAGCCTGTCTTCCTGATCATCCTCATGGCCTTCCTCTGGACCCACTCCAACAGGTCCATGTCCTTCTTGTGCTGAGGGCTCCAGAGCCAGACACAGCACTCCAGGTGGGGTCTCACAAGAGCAAAGTAGAGGGGGAAAATCACCTCTCTGGATCTGCTGGCCACGGTTCTTCTGATGCAAGCCAGGATGTAACTGGCCTTCTGGGCTTCTGGGCTTCTTTTGAAGCAGCCCAGGATATGGTTGGCTTTCTGCAAGCACACATTGCCAGCTCATGTCCAGTTTTCCATCCACCAGTTCTCTCAAGTCCTTTTCCGCAGGGCTGCTCTCAATCATTTCATCCCCCAGCCTCTACTAATACCTAGGGTTGCCCTGACCCAGGTGCAGGACCTTGCACTTGGCCTTGTTGAACTTCCTGAGGTTCACATGGGCCCACTCCTCAAGCCTGTATCTTGCCAAACTCTATTTTAGAAGTGGCAAACTGAAATGGCGGAAAGCAGAGGTAGGGTCTGAAATGGTGGAAAGCAGAGGTAGGGTGTGTGCTATCAACTAAATGGTGTGTACAGCCCATGCTCAGGCTTACTCTCTGCCTTTTATTTTCTTTTTCCTAGAAGCATCTACCTGCTGAATCTCTGGTGAATATATCCCTTACTTATACCTCTTACTGTATTAACAACTTTCCCTTACAAAAGAAAAAAAAAAGGCACCTATTTAACTTTACAGTAACGTTAGGTCTTTTATGTGAAAGCTCTTCAGGTCCTGTGATCTATCATTTTCCAAATATCTTCAAGCGTGATGCAGTAGGTGCCCCCCAGGCTGACTGCAGCCACTAGGATGTTCCCATCTGGCCTGCCATCTTTTCTGTAGCAGACGGGGACCAGATGTTCAAGGAATTAAATTCACTGGGACAGCTGAACTCCTCCTCATGCCTTCAGAGCCCGTCACAGAGAGAAGCACGCTGCTACTGTGCCCATCAAAGCTGGGGTGAGGACAGGAGGGCTGATAGCATCGTTTCTGTCCATGCTCTGGTTTGTTTGTTAGTATACAGTCTGAGGTCTTAAACATTTCCCTTGCTTTCTGATTGAGCTTCTGGACACACAAGGAAGTTATCATGAGGCAGAGCACAAAGCACAATAACTCCTTGAGTGCCCACTTGCCCCTGGTTGAAGATCCTCATCCCACAATCCATAGGGAGCAATTTACCCAAACTCATGCTTAGCACAGGACGAGGGTCTGTAGCCACAGAATGCGAACTCTTTCCCTTCTTATTTTGCTACCTTTGCAGTCTATTTTTCTCCTCCTAAGGAGCTGCCCATTACCCCATAGGATTTTTACAGCTGCTATTGCTGCTGCCTTTCTCCTCGTCAAAATATCTTTGAGCACAATCCCCATCCCTCTTCTGCCCTGTTTGTGGTGTGGTCTGACTTAACCCCAAAGGAAGGGTCCTAGTCAGGCTCCCCTCTCCATTAACTAAAAACGAGTAACACATTTAAGTGCTTCAAAAGCAAGCACTGTCATTTATAAGGCTTGCTGCTGTCTGCCTTCCTTTCTCCTGCCACCCACTGAATGCAAACGCAGACTTTAACCTTCTGCAGCTGCCTTGGGAAGAGTTACAGCTCTGCTGGGGGTTTTAACCAGTCTTCTGTCTGACTGAAGGTCCTGGGCACGCCATAGCTGCTGTGTCCTGTGTTGTAACCATGTTGCGGGGGGGGGCGGCAGAGCTCTGCTCCTCTTGGGGCTTAGGTCCAACTGCTCCACGGACTGCACCAGGAACCACTGTGCAGGGGAGCCACGGGCTCCCACGGGCTTGTGCCAGAGCTTTTAAATACACGTTCCTTTTGAGAAAAGGCATGGATTTTGAATGGAGTGCTTTGTGTGCAGGCAGCAGGGTAAGGCAAAACAGGTAAAAGGGCCCAGAAATATTCAGAAACAAAGGATGAGGTGGGTTCTGGGTGTGTCTAATAGCCAGTTCTAAACATGCCCTAATTGGGTGAATCTCATGATGAGTAAATTCAGAAAATGCAGGGCATAGTTTCTTAGACTCCTGGCACATGTGCCCTACCCACAGTGCAGCCATTCCTCCTTGCTGAAGACCCTTGGATGAGGAGTTTGAGCGGGAGCACCAGAGGGAAAGATCCTCCCTTGGTCCATCCTAGAACAAATTTGATAACGGACAGGTCGCAAATGCAATAAAGTACACTTTTTCTGAGAGAAATGCTGCCAGAGCATTAACTGAATGGCATTGAGACCAGCAAAGCATATTAGAAAGGCTCAGGGAATGTACTATTTTAAGAGTGAAAAATAAAGTGGGTGGATCCTGATGTGGTTCCCCCAGGGCGATTTGCGCATCCCACAGTCTTACCCTGGGATTGCACCAGTACCACCAAGATCAGCCACTGGCACCAGCTGAACAAGCACCATTTCTGCCAGTTTCCTGGTGGGAGTGATTGATTAGAGCTGGTTGAGCTTGCTCTGTCCAGAGCAGGTGTGGAGCAAATTTGCCCTGACTCAGTCAATTAACTTTATCAGAGAATCAGAATCAACAGCGTGAATACGATAACAATGTGTTGCAGGCTCCATGCTCCTCACCATGCCTGGTCTCACACTGCCGGTATAGTCCTGAAGTTATTGCATAAAAAGGTTCCCAAATCTTGTAATGTGTGATCACTTGGGTCCAGACTCATCCCATGTATGAGCAGAAGGTTAGTGGGCACACTGAAGCACACTCCTCTGCACCATGGGCTTCATCTGATACGCAGGAATAACTATCACTGCTGAATGTTTTGCATTTGTCTTTGTTTTGTCTTTGGGTGGAGTTGTTTTGCTCTGGTTTTTTTACTTCAGGTGAACAATACAGAGAACTTACCCTAAGAAGTGGGGGAATTCCAAAGGTAATCATATAGTAAGGTACAAGGAAGGGAGGCCAAGTTTAGAAAAGCAAAACTTGGACCAAGAGGCTAGATGCCCAGATGCCCAAAGGTCAAATCTCATGTGTACCATGGGACACAGAACATGTGTCTCCAGGGTGACTTGGGTTTGTCAGAGCCAACGTCAGTGTTGGAGCCTCCATCTCACATCCTTCTGCCATTACACTGAGAAATTCCTGAATAATTTCCTACAGCCACAGTTAAGACAGGGAGGCAGGGAAAAATCCCATGCCCTGTTTGGGAAGTCTAAAAAATGCGTCTCAGGGAGCCTTTGGCACTTCAAGCAAGCATCCCTTCAAGTCCGATGGCTGGTCAGGACTAACATAAAGTTGACCTCAGTCGACTCACCTCTTAGAAAAACAGCATGTCATTCCTCACTAAACTCTTAATTCGGGATTATTGACAAGAAGTAGGAAAACAACCAGTACTTTAAACAGGGCTTCTTTCCTGTATTAATCTAGTCTGATGCTATACATAGGTGCGTATAGGGCCAGGGATGTGAAAAGGCTGTCTATGCCCTTTCTCTGACAGTGCCTCAGCTCACAAGTGCCCAGATGCAATCTTACGTGTTTCGTAGCTCAGACGCACCTAGCCTTGCCCCAAGCCACGCCATTTGTTTTCATGCCCATTTAAACTCAAATAAATCAAACCATTGTCCAGGTGAATGGCCAGTGCAAGAAATGGGACAGTAGTGAAGTAAATCAGTTTGAAATATGTTCAGATCTCTATGCAAACTTGCCTCTTCAAAGATGACTGTCACCTTGGTGGATTCAGCCTGCAGGTGCACGGAGCCTCTTGCCTCCAGCAGTCCTCTCCTGGAATAATCAAATAACTCTGCAAAGGAAACATCCGTAAGTCTCTGTGACAGCCTAAGACAGGACTAAGGATGCTAAAAGCTTTTGTCAGCCCTCACGCATTCTCTGGTCACTCGGTCTTACCCTCAGAAAAGAAGTTGTGTGTAAGCTTTGTGGTACCTGGACTACTCTTGGTACCTGGACTACTCTTGGTATCTGACGCTGTGTTGCAAAAATATTCTGAAAGCCAAATTCCCTCACAAAAATGAACTGTAGGGTTTTTTCCTGTGGGTAGCATTTGGCCTCTGTCCTTACCCTATGGTGGTTGTGGCTGAGGTCTGGCGGTTGGTGTGCTGACCCTGGATTTGAACGAAGGACTAACTGAGCTACCAGCACAATGCAGAGCAACACCAAGGCTGCTGTAGGAACCCCCAGGTGTTAGAGCTCAGCAGCCGGACCTCTCAGGAGCACAGCAGGGTCCCTGCCTTGCCTGCTCATGCCTCCCTGCTTTTCCTTCCCTTGCTGATGTGGCTGCAGTGAGATGGAGTCCTTTAGTTTGCACCAGCAGGCCTCTGCCCACGCAGAATCAATGGCAGGACCATTGCTGGCAGCATCATCCTCTCTGGATAGAAGAGCAGGTTCAAATCCCATTGCAATGGTTTGGCTCAAAAAATATCGTGAGTGAGTGTCACAGCGCTAATCAGAGCCAGGCACTGTTACAAGGAGCTTTCCTCTTGGTCGTGATCTCTGCTGTTATGGAAGGATCCTGTCACTTTTAAAATGAAGCGAGGCCATATGGTATATGAAGCAAGAAAGCGAGAAAGCAAGGGAAAGAAAGAGAAGGAGGTAAAAAAGGAAAAGAGAGAGGAAGGAAGGAAGGAAGGAAGGAAGGAAGGAAGGAAGGAAGGAAGGAAGGAAGGAAGGAAGGAAGGAAGGAAGGAAGGAAGGAAGGAAGGAAGGAAGGAAGGAAGGAAGGAAGGAAGGAAGGAAGGAAGGAAGGAGAGGGGATGAAGAAAAGAGAGAGAGAAAGAGAGAAAGAAAGAGAGAGAAAGAAAGAGAGAAAAAGAAATAGAAAGAAAGAGAGAGAGAAAGAGAGAAAGAAAGAGAGAAAGAGAGAAAGAAAGAAAGAAAAAGAAAGAAAGAAAGAAAGAAAGAAAGAAAGAAAGAAAGAAAGAAAGAAAGAAAGAAAGAAAGAAAGAAAGAAAGAAAGAAAGAAAGAGTCGCATACTAATGAGCTGTGTTGCTTCCCCTTTTTTGTTACACGCCATTTCCCCAGACCCAGCCTGTAGCCAAAATCACTGTATTGTAGTACAGTGAAGGCAAATAGAAATAATACCCGGGAGAAAAAAAGTGATCTAAGAAAGGGAAAAGTTCTCCTACCGTGTATTATGTGCAATTCCAGGCACTGTAACAGTGAAACACGAGCTGATATCTCTGTTTCTGTGAACACGCTATGTTTTAGAGGATGGTACTCCCAGAGCTTCTAAACTTTGTGACATAAACAGCAAACCTAATTCTGAAAAAAGCACCTACCACACCAGATTACCATAACCAGGAGCGCACACCTTTAAATCAAAAGTCAGTTGAGTTGGAAAAGGTTTAAGTTTTTTCAATAAATTACTTTTTATAATGACTATAAAAGTTATATAGTACACAGAGACTTGCTAGAGGTAGATACTTTACTGTACCTGAATTGCTGGGAATACTTCCTAAGACATAAAGCTGACAATCAGACATCTGAGTGTGTTTGAAAAACATCGTCTACCAAAAGATTAAAGTATGAACTTAGCAAAGTAATCCAGGAAGGAAATTCTTTGTTCTTTCTTGTTACTTATCATGGCAACTGAAGGGATGTAATGGGAAATGAGCTAATACTTTAATTCAAAAATAGTTGAAATATAGACAGAATCTGAGAAGAAAAATTATTTTTCACTGTTAAATATATGGATTTTGACTCTTACTGAACTGTATTTCAACACATTTTTATATTTTATGCCTATGATAAGTTATTAAACATATAAAATTGCCTTATTTATAGAGTATAACAGCATTGCTAGCGATAGTGCCTCCATTTTTCAATGTAGCAACTAACTTAGATGTGCATAGATTCTAGATGATCTTTTAATTACAAGGGGAAGAAGGGAATTGCTAGGAATAAAAGGTTTGTTATTCTACAAAGGAAGGGGGAAAAGGAGTGATTATTCTAAATTAGCAAAATTATTGGATTGCATTTTTTAAGAAAAATAAAGTACAATTAGGAAAAACATCCTCGCAGTTAGAATTGTTGAGAGAAGGTCATAAGGAAGGTTGAGGGGGAGAAAACTAAGGATGTGAAACTGAGCATATCTCTGTGATGCGCAGCGTGGGGAGGAAAGGGAATTAACTAATAAACTTATCCAAACTAATGACAATTATTTTAAAGTGTTCCGGAGAATTAGTGAGCTCTAAGAGGTCTGAAAAGGAAGGGGAGCATGTTACTGGTCTTTAAAAATGGCAGGGGAAGAGGAAGAGAAAGAGTGAACCTGTCATCTACCATCTGGTAAGCCTAACTTCAGTCTGCAGTAATATAGTGGAAAAAATATTAAAAAGTAAAATTCCTAAGCACTTAGGGGAGAACAGATCCACAACCAATAAACAGCATGGATTTATAAAGAAGGGAAGAAAGGCACACGCAAGCATTTTTTTCTTCCTATAATTGCAAAGTGGTGACTGAAGGGAATACAGTAGGTGTAATATATGTGCCTACTAACATATAGATTTGGATGTATGGGCTTCAGTAAATTAAATAGGATCTAGCAGTGTGACCAAAAAAAAAAAAATCCAATGTAATTTTTGGGCCTCTAACACAGAGGCGTCGTGTCATGTACCTGGGAAGTGATAGATGTCTCTCTCAGTATACAATACTGATGAGATAGCACCTCGACTACTGCTTTCAGATTTAAGTACTTTCAGTACCAATAAAGGTGAACTGGAGGGAGTTCAAAAAGCATGGAAGGAAAAGGAAAGGCCTATAGAAACTGTTTGGCGATGAAATATTAACTGAAAATAAACATCTACGGCCTGGCCAAACAAGGGCGAGAAGAGTATGATCAGCGCCACATTCCTTCCAGTGCAAAGTTTCCAATATAAACAAAATAGGGTCAAGCGTGAGAATGAGAGCTGGGCAGGGACTAAATACTAAATGTACATGGCCAGAGCCAAAAGATCTCAAACTTCCCCAAAATAAAACAGAGCACACTGAATAGTAATAGGACCTTCCAGTCTTTCTCCGCAAACCTCGGTGCAATGCCTCAATGGGTTTATCATTGCATATACACTCAGTGTTGTCCCTGAAACCGGGATACCATGAGGCTCTTTCAGCCATAATCTATTTCAAGTACATATATTCCCTGGTGTGTGTCTAGGAAAATCAATATATAACACCTCCTGGGAGCCTCTTGACTCCTGCCCCAAGCACAGCCCTCAGCCCACGGGCTTCATCTTCAAAAGCGGACCAGAGGAACAATTATTTCTTTGCCCATGACAAAACACACTGCAGGGTTATTTTATATTTCCATGTAATTTTTTTTATATATATATTCCCATGAAATTTTTTTTACTTTTTTTTTTTTTTTTACATTCCCGTGTCATTTTTTACGTCTCCAGCCCCACGTCGGTCCTTCCTTCCACAGCCGGCATCAACCCTATCGCCTCCGAGGCGGGCCGTGCATTTCTACCGCTGCCCAGGAGATGGTGCTGTGGATTTTGGATCGGGAGAGCAGACACCGGGACCGGGACCGGTGATGGGGCCAGGTGGCCGGTAGGTCCCCTCCGGGCTCTGCCGGGAAGCGCGGTTGCCGCGCTTCCCGGCAGAGCCCGGAGGGGACCTACCGGCCACCCGGCGGGTCTCAGCGGGGACCTTCAGGTGCCTTTGATCCCTCTGCAAGCCCTCCAGATTTTCCTTTCCATTCTCCAGCGGTCCCCTTCCGAGGTGCAGGGCCATCCTTCACCCCAAGGTCCCTCATCTCTGCTGCGCTGTCGGGTCAAGTGCATCAATGCAGTTTTTCTCTTCTTGCAAAGGACCAGGGATTGGGGTGGGGGGAGAATGCTTTTCTTCGTTTCGTAGCCCCTCGCCACACAGATTTCCCCCGAGTCCAGCTGCACACACGCAGCCGCCACGTCCCGGGAACTGAGATCATCGCCCCCTTCTCATCCCCTACACGCGGCCCCGGTGGGCTGCCGGACCCCTCTTTGCTGCTGGAAACACTTCCCAAGTTGGCAATTCATCGTCCTTCTGGGGCTGCTTTAGGAGAGACACCTCTGAGGAGGTTTGCACTTGGAGCGAATGCAATGTGCGTGTGTGTGATTTTCTTTCTTATTACTTTCTTTTCTTCACCCTAAACTTAAAAGTTTGCCTGAGAGCGACGAAAACACAGGAGCAGCTGCGGCAGAACGAAAGCGCTCTCCGACACCTGCCTTAGCGCTGGAAAAGCCGGGCAGACCCTTGCAGCTGGGGCTGCCCCCCCGCTGCATCCCCGCTCTGCTCCCTCCCGGGCCCGGCGTGCTGGAGGCAGGAGGGTCTCGGGGCTGAGCCGCTGGAAGAAGGACCGGGAAGTTGCGTGTGATGCCAAGCCCTCAGCTCGCAGCGGGGACCGTCCTGCCGCAGCGGGCACGCCGTGCCTCTGCCCAGAGCGGGCAGGGAGAGGCTGCCTTCATCTGCCTAAAGTCTGCCTCGCTAGCATTCAGCTCCTGGGCGCCTTTAGGGAGAATTTGGAAAGCATCCTTCCTCCTGGATGGCTTTTCAGCAAAGGAGAAGCCTAGCCCTGAGGAGAGGGAGAGGGTTTCTAACTTCTCTCCCAGGTGGGGAGCAGAACAAAATGACTATCGAGTAGATCTTGCAAAAGACGCCATGGAAAATCAGCAGTCTCTGTTCTGTCCGTTCTCGTCTGTGTTCTGGGACTCTCCCAGACTCCTTGCACCCCCAGCCCCAGCCTCCCGCCCCTCCCGAGACGGCCGGAGCCCGGCCGCTCACGGTGGAGGTTGGGTGATGCTCCGGGGCGGCCGGCGCAGTCCCGTCTGCAGCTCGGCTCCAGGCTGATCGTTTCCCGAAATAATGACCCAAGCGGAGTGGAGCCGGTGGCAGAGGGCTGCCGTACAATTAAACCAGGTAACGAGACGCTGGGCAGATGTGTTTTCATTGCGCTGTAAGATAAACGCAGTGTTAAATGCCTGACAACTTCCCAGAAGCAATCAGCAAAAGTTTACGAGTGCATAAACCTCAAAGACCATTCCTCGGTATTTTTATAAGCCCCGCATTTAAAGCTTCTATAAATTCTTCTGCCTGCTTCCAAACTAAAGTTCCCGTAGACTATTAAACAGCCACTTCTTCGGGAGGGGGCGGGGGGAGAGACAGATCGCGCCGGGGGAAGCGAGAGGGGCTCTCTTTTTGTGTCCTCCACTTTCCCCTCCCTACCACCTCCCGCCAAGCTAGAGTTTGGAAGAAAGTTGGCATCGCTAAAGCACGGCAAGTCACACATGGACGCATCGGCAGGATATCTGGGATACCTCCATGTCTTAAGAACAGGAGGCAGACCTGAAAGAAAGGGAAAGGAAAGGATGAGGAGAAATAAAAGAAAAAGCGAGGTGGATAAATGGACGGGTAGAAGCAGGGACAAGCAGACGAACAGATCCACAGGCAGATCAGCAGCAGGCAGGCTGGGGGGTGGTCAGGGATGAGCAGAAAAGAGAGAAATTTCAGAAGCAGAGCGCGAATCTGAGCGAACGCAGTCGAGGACAAGAGGAGGCGAACGGGACCTCCTGGAGGTCGCCGCGGCGCCCCCGACCCCCGCCCCGACGGCGCGGCCCGGCAGCACCGGCCGCCTCTCGGGACAAGCGCGGCCGCCGCAGCCTCGGGGCAACCGGCCCCGCCGCCGGCGGAACGGGAACCTACGCGGTCAAAAGTTGCAGGCAAAAAGAAGGAGGGGTAGCACTAGTGAACCCACGGATCAGCGGGAGAGATCCAGCCGGAGACGTCCGTCTTCGAAGGCATAAGCTGTGAGGGATGAAACGTTCCCCCTAACCACCAAATTATAACGACAGTATCCGTCATCCTTAAGTGACCACATGAGTTTTACAAGTTGGATATTAAACAGATTAAATAAAATTTAAAAAAAAAAAAAAAGAAAGAAAGAAAGAAAGAAAGAAAGAAAGAAAGAAAGAAAGAAAGAAAGAAAGAAAGAAAGAAAGAAAGAAAGAAAGAAAGAAAGAAAGAAAGAAAGAAAGAAAAAACCCAAGCCCCTATTGCGATTATAAAGCCCTTTGTTTATGATCCCAGGGACAATGAAGTTGCTAATTGGAAAACAATAAACGTAAAATGCCTTTGGATTAATAATGATAGAGGTTAACGGTGGCATCCCTTGGAAAGGGGGAGGGGAGCGAGGCTCTCGGCGACTGTGCGCTTGGACGGCGACCAGGGACAAGCGCAGCAGCCAAACGGGGCTGGGGGGGGCGGGGGTGAGACACCCCCCCCCCCCCCTCTTCGGAGGGCTCGGCTTGTATGTTCGCCTCTGATCCGGAGACACGAGGTGAGGAAGGTCTGTATTGTAGTCATGTCCTCGCTAGATGAAATCTCAGTCAATTACTTTGAAATCTGCAGCTTGGCTTCTTTTCATTCTTTCCAGGTGAAAATTCAAACGTTTTCTGTTGTCGCCTGGTCCTTTCTTTCCCGAAACAAGGCACCCAACTGTTCTGATATTACCATTCAAAAACAGGTTCTGTGGCAAACCTCATTTGTGAATCTATTACAGAGATTAATAGATTATTTCTCCTTTTTCAACTAATTCTCAGTGGGGAAATTTAACCATATGGTAAGGAGAGAATTAGAATTTCATCACATTAGAGCAAAATGTAATGAAAAGAGTCCAACACCTGGGGCCAACTCTGAAAGACACAATTAAAAGGTTTTTAATGAAACCGGAGAAACCAAAAAATTTCATAGCCTTCAGTAATTCTGCCACATAAGAATGATTTACTGGAAGTGTTGGGAAATATTGTTTTTACTGATGTCATAAGAATGAAAACCTGCCACTAAATACTCTGAGCGCTTACAGTGAAGCGGGAGCGAGCTGCTCGCCTCCAGCGCTAGAGGAGCAGCGGGACAAAATTCAGACCAGCCCTCGGGTTGCCACTTCAGCTTCTGGGGGAGCGCAGAAGAGCGTGTGCCCGGCTCAGAGGAGAAGCCCCGGGAGGAGAGCAGGGGGTCGACGCGCCCGGGGGAACCGGGGCCGCACTCGCCCTGACACGGGCGGCGGCGGCAGCATCCCGGGCTTTGGGAGCGGAGCGGGGTGCTCCCAGCAGGGAGGCAGGGAGGGAGCTGCAAAGGGTTGGTCAATCACAACTAAAAAAAAAAAAAAAAAAAAAAGGAAAAGAAAAAGTTTGGTGGGTTTTGCCCTTTCTCACCCCGCCCTCCCTTCTCCCCAGATCTGTTCATTTTCAAGGTAACTGATGGGGCTTTATATTTTTTATAGGGACACGGGGGATAATCACTCGAAAGCGGCAATCTGCTGCTTGAAAACGGCTGAGGGGAGGAGGAGGGGGAACCTCCCCGTAGTTTGGTCTCCATTTGCTGGGGGGGGGGGGGGAGGGAGAGGGGGCTGGGGACCATTCGCCTCCCAGGGAAGCAAGGTGGACTTTACTTTGGCGGTGGGCAGGAGTGGGCACGGTGGTACGGGTTGGTCCAGGATTTTTAATTCTTTTTTTTTTTTTTTTTTCCCAGGCGATGCTTTTCGCGAAGGCGGGTGGGGGTGGGAGGGGGCTATAAGTTAATGTAAATGCAGGGGGTGGGTGGGCTGGGGGGAGAGGGTGTCACTCCTGACTCCATGGCTAAGTTAGCAGAAGTCTGCTGGCAGCACTCGGAAGGGGAAGTGTTGAAGCGGGCTTTTCTGCAGTGCAGGGCTGTAATTTGCTGAAGGAGGCAAAGAACATCCTTCGATCTAAGTAGGGCTTTTAGTGTGCTCATTGATGAGTGAAAGTCGCCACACATGTCAAGCTAAAGGCAGTTGTTGGGTTACTAACAGGACACAACGTCTTGCAAACATATGCGTTAAGCTGTGTATACAGATGGCAGGGAGAATAATGGAGCAGGCGCCTCTTATAAAGCTCTAGCTGCTGCCTGTCTTCAGACCTGGGAAATGAAACTATTCAGACTCAGGGCCAGATAGCGCCTGGGATTGTTTGTTACCGTTTTAATCCTATTAATTAAAACGTTAACCTGATTGGGTAGAAAGCTCTGTCCCAACAGGCGAGTCTTCTTCATAATAACCTACTCTCAGAGATAATGATGTAAAAGACTCCCCCGTCTGCGGCGGCTGCTGGTTGATGGGTCCGGAAATCTCTTGAAGGTGAATCCAAGCAAGATAAACGGTGGAAGCGGCTCCGCTGGCAGCGCACAATGCCCCAGCGCGGCGCCTGCTGAGGGCGAGCCGGAGCCGGAGCCGCAGCCGGAGCCACAGCGCGAACCACCGCCACAACCGGAGCCGGAGCCGCAGCCCGAGCCGCCGCCGGAGCCCCAGCCGGAGCCGGAGCAAGGGCAGCCGCGGCGCCGGGGACGGAGCAGCCCCGGCGGGAGCCGGGAGGCGATTTCTAGCAGCGGGACGCCGGGGAGCCGCCCGCCGCGGCGCGGAGCCTTGGAGGAGCGGGCCGGGAGCTGAGGGGGGCGGAGGAGGCGGAGGCGGAGGCGAGCGGGGCGCCGATGGAGCGGGCGCTGGGGCTGCCCGCAGAAGAGGACCTCTTCCACAAGAGCCTCGCCGCCTCGGCCAAGCGCATGGAGTCCGCCTTCCGCTCGCCCCCGGGGCTCGACCTCTCGCACCCCCGCGACCGCCAGCCCTCGCCGCTCGCCTGCTACGAGGCGGCGGAGCCCGAGGCGCTGCTGCAGCCCGGCGTCGGCGGCGACCCGCTGGCCCTGCCGCCGGGCTCCGTCTGCGTCAAGTACGGCGAGAGCGCCAGCCGCAGCTCGGTGGCCGAGAGCAGCGGCGGCGAGCAGAGCCCCGACGACGACAGCGACGGCCGCTGCGAGCTGGTGCTGCGCGGCGCCGGGGGGGACCCGCGCGTCGCCTCGCCGGCGGCGGGCGGCGGCGGCGGCGGCGGCGGGGGGGGCGGGGGGCTGAAGGCGGCCGAGGGCGGCTGCTCCAACAGCCACGGGCACGGCGGCAGCAAGAAGTCGAAGGAGCAGAAGGCGCTGCGCCTCAACATCAACGCGCGGGAGCGGCGGCGGATGCACGACCTGAACGACGCGCTGGACGAGCTGCGGGCCGTCATCCCCTACGCGCACAGCCCCTCGGTGCGGAAGCTCTCCAAGATCGCCACGCTCCTCCTGGCCAAGAACTACATCCTGATGCAGGCGCAGGCCCTGGAGGAGATGCGGCGCCTGGTGGCTTATCTCAACCAGGGCCAGGCCATCTCGGCCGCCTCCCTGCCCAGCTCCGCCGCGGCGGCGGCGGCGGCGGCGGCCGCCCTGCACCCCGCCCTCGGCGCCTACGAGCAGGCGGCCGGCTACCCCTTCAGCGCCGGGCTGCCCCCCGCCACCTCCTGCCCCGAGAAATGTGCCATTTTCAACAGCGTCTCCTCCAGCCTCTGCAAACAGTGCACGGAGAAGCCTTAAGCGCCGCCGTTGCCGCCCCCCGCCGCCGCCGCGGCCCCGGGGAGCGGCGACAGCCGGCGGCCCCGGCCCGGCTCCGGCTCCGGGCCGGGGGTCGCGGGGGCGGCGGAGGGACTGACCGCTGCCCGGCCTCCGCCTCCCTCCGCCCGGCCTCGCCTCCCGCTTCTCCTCGGGTTTTGCTGGGACGGGACGGCGGCGGGAGCCAGCCCTGCCTGCGGCGCCGGGGAGGGGGCGCGGGGCCGGGGGTGCCGCGGGGAGGAAGCCTCGGCCCGGGGGGGGGGTGGGTGGTCGGGGTGCTGGGGGGGGTGACTCTTGCCGGGCGACCGCTGCGCGTCCGGACAAAGGAGAGGTGGAGAAATAGCAGGCCGGGCTGGGAGCCGGGGCTAGCAACGGGGAGGGGGACGGAGAGCGGCCCCCACCCCGGCCCCGGTCCCGGCGAGGGGAAGGGGCCGCAGCGACCCAGGCGAGGAGGTGGACGGGACAAATCAGAGCGGGCACTTGAACATAGAATTTTTTTTTTTTAATTATTATTAGCAGTATTATTATTATTATTCTGAGCCAGGAAACAAACAAACTTGAAATGTAAACTTATTATTTAAGCGACTCGCAGAAACAAAGAGACTGGACCATTGCTATGGAAGACTTTGTATTTTTTATCGTCTCTAAACTTTGATCCTGTGAAAATGCGCAAAGTTTGGTGAGAGTGATTTTAAAAAAAAAAATCGAGAGAGTTAAGAAAAAAAAAAAGAGACAAAAAATAACCGATCAAAACCCCTATTCCGTGTGGCTGAAAGTATCGCATTTTTAAAAAAAATATTTATGTGCACCTTGTTTCTTTCCACTTTGCAATGATGTATAAACAAGACATGCTATTTATTTGTTATTCTTTAAATGACCCTTCCACGCCAACAATATTTATCATGTGTTAAGGTCACGGGTCTTACGTGCAGTTACTTTAAATGCTTCTAAAATTCTGTTTATGGATTAACTTAAACTGTGTGCCAAGTGTTTAAAACGTTTATTTGCCAACAACGTATAACCAGAAATGTTGATGTATCCAAGCTGCTTAGGTTTATGAAAGGTCATCTGGATTTTAAGTTGCATCATCCCTGTATTTAAATTGAGCTTTAATAAATTGCTTCAGTCCAAAAATTACAGGAAAGGTGTATTCTTAATTGCTCAACCAACTGATTTTTGAAAGGGTATCCTTTGCATTATAACAGGTAATAGCTATTTACTTTTACAAGGCATCAGAGCAATAGCTGCTACAAGAACACTTGCCAAGCCAATGTTTTCCCAGGCGCTGTGTTTTCAAAGGTATAATTTAAATCGCTTTTAATGTGTATGTAAATTATTCTGACTGTGGACGATTATTTAAGTTGAAATACTTTAAAATACTTTAGGCTGATTTACAGAATGCGTGAAACTCTTCTCTTTTCTTTTTTTTTTTTTTTTCTGGTGGGGGTGGGTGGGAGGGTGGGGTTTTTTTTGGAAGAAAAATGAGAGATGAAAAGCAAGAAGTAGCTATTTACCCAAAGTGAGCCTTCAGTTTGAGTTTGCATGGCTGGGTGGCTGTCTCTCTGCCATTTGTAAATCAAGAATTTTTTTTTTTATTTTCAAAAACGAGTCCTGCTATTTTCCACTACTTGCAGATAATACAAATTCGGACTGTCAGGTTGGATGGCAAAATAGGAGCCATGATGGATCTGTTGGCAGGTCACGGATGTGTAAAGAGTGATATATATTAAATAGGTCAGTCAGATTATGACAGCAATGTACGATCGTTTGTATGTGTATCTATGTCGGAAAGAATCTTTATTAAAATATTTTGAACAAACGCTTGTATTATGCTGTGCTTTGTTAAGCATATATCTCCAGATTTAAGGAGGTGGATGGAGGGGGGCGGGTAGTTTCTTTTCCATTGCTTTGCCCTGAATGCTCCCCGGCACCACCACCGCCCCCCGGCACCCCCCTCCCGGCTTAGGGTGTCCAAGGGAGGGGGGCGCGAAGTTCTTCCCCGCGGTGCGTTTCCCCCGCGGCCGTGACGGGCGGACCCCGGGGGTGCGGGGCAGCCGTGGGGCAGCGCCGGACCCTGCCCGCCCCTCCCGCGGCTCCACGCACGCCCCTCGCCCCGCCACCCGTGGCGTTGCCCGGGCCCCGGGGTGAGCAGCAGGACTTCCCCCCTTGCCTCCTCCCTACCCTTCAAGTTTTGGGAGCCGCTTCTCCCCGTTGGACCCTCCGCCCTGCCCCAAACCCGAGGGCAGGGGGAGCAGGCAGCTCCCCACATCTGCCCGCCCTGCGCTGGGCCCGGGCTGGGGGTCCCCGGGTCTCCCTCGGGCGGCCCGGCCCCGGCGCCGGGTGTCCGCGGAGCCGCCTCTCCCAACGGCAGCAGCACAGGCGGGGGAAGGGGATAAATATTTTCTGCTCCACTTCCCATCAAAAAAGATTAATCAGAACCTGTAACTTTTCAGGAAACATAACTGTAAAGTGCCACGGAGCTGTGGGAAGGCTGCCCAGAGAGGGTGGGCAGATCAGCCCCCAGGCGCAAGGAGAAGCGTCTCTCAGCATTTACTAGACAAAGGCTGGGTGCGTCTAATTATGATTATTAAAACAATTTCCATGACGATGTCTAATATTATGTTAATTTGAAAACAACTGTGTATGAAAACTGTCGACTATAATACCTAAATTCATTTAATGAAACACATCGTTAAGGCAATTAAACCTCCTGGATGTGATTAAGGAACATAATTACGACACTGTTCTGCGCCATAATTGGGTGTCTTTAATCAAGGGGTAAAGTGATCAGCAACACAGCCATTAGTTTGTATTGTTCTGTCTCTGCTGTCCATCATTCTGATTAGGAATTAACCACCGCCACCAGCTTGGCGTGGTGCGTGTCTGTGTGAGTGTGTGTGTGTGTGAGTGTGTGTGTGTGTGAGTGTGTGTGTGTGTGTGTGAGAGAGAGAGAGAGAGAGTGTGTGTGTTCGTGCATATAACATCGCAGGACACATTTGCTGCAAGATTTACCGCTTAATATCTCTGGCTACCGAACGGGCTTGCCGGAGAGGTTCCCCCTGGAAGGCGCGGGCGCTGCTCAGCTCTGCCCGGGCGTGGGACAGGGGAAGCGAGAAAGGTCCCAGCAAACTCCTGGAGCGGCCGGGACCTGCGCTGGGGCGGGGGGGGGGGGGGTGAAGGCAAAGGGCCGTGGGAGGCCCACGCTCTGCCCCCCGTGGGAAGGGGCCGGGGCTGCTCGCCGCCGGCTCGGAGGAGCGAAGGCGGCCGCTGCCGTCTACGGTACATTGGGCTGTTTCTCCCTTCACCTCTTTCTCCTCCACCCTCGGAGCGACGGGAAAGCGGAATGAAATCCACTTTTCGTTCCTGGCTACCGCTGCCGCCCAACTTTGGGCTCGCTTGCTGCCTCCTTGCTTGCTTTGGGGGGGGGGTCTCTGGCGGGTGGCGGTGCTGTCACTCCCGGCCCCTCACCCCTGTCCCTCTGCACCGGGCAGCCTCGCTGGGAAGTGGCACGAAGCCGCCGGGCCGGTCCCTGGGCAGCTCTTGGCAATGCGAGCGCCGAGTGTGTCGGGGGAGGCGGGGGGAGGAGAGAGGCTCCCCCGCCCCTCTTAACGCTTGATAGATCACTTAGACAGAAATGAACATGTCCCCCTTTCCAAAAGAGCTTCTTCCCCGTTTCCAACAGCTCCAGAGAACCGGGATCTCCCCCCAGCCTCCTCCGGAGGCTTCCCCTGCCCCCGCCGCCCAGCCCGGCCCCCGGCCCCTTACCCCGGCCCTGAGCCTGGAATTGTCCCAGCATGAGTGACATTGGCTTTCCTAATGTAATGACTTATGAAAGATATAATCATGTGTTAAATTGAATCCTCCGCTTAACTGTTAATGGTGTGCTCTGGGCACATTTACGTATTAGATGCTATGGTAACTAATTACCACTAGAAGAAGGGATAATACACTTTCCAGACTTTGACAAATAATTATGAGTGTTCACATCCCTGCTAGCAGCAGTTGCAGCGGATCTGCTGGAATGAGTAAGTGAATAAATGAATGGGTAAGTGAACTTGTGTGCATGGAGGGGACTAGATAATGAATAGTGGTCAAGTGAGTTTTCTTATTAAAACCTTTAATGAAAATGTGATTTAGGGTGGAAGGGGAAAAAAAAAGTGCGACGCTGCCTCTAAACGTAATTAAATCGCCTAATGTAAACATCAGAAACATAAATAAGTTTGCTTTTAATTAAAACGCAGCAGTCAAAGTAAATTATCCACGTGCACGGAAACTTTACAGCAATTAACACTTCTCTTTTTTTTTTTTTTTTTTTTTGGTGGTGGCGGCGGCGGCGGAGGGGAGTTGTTGAGGGGGTAAAATAAATGAGCCAGGACTCCGCCAGTCTCTCCAGCATCATTTGTAACTTTGATCGCACCCGCTGCCACCAGGCCGGAGGGATCCCGAGGCTTTAATCAGGTGGCGGAACGGCTCTTTGCCGGAGCGGGACAAAACTTCTGGGAAGTGGCGCTGGGTTCGGCGCCGGTCCCGGTTCCCCCGCCGCTGTCTCCGCGGGGTCTTCGCCCTTCCCGGGGCTCCCGGAGCCCATGGGAGGTTTTAATGCTGGTTCCCTATGAAGCATTGCGCTTGGCGGAGGAAGGCGCCGCAGGGGTTAAGCCGCTCCTGCCCGCCGCCCCGCTGCCATCCCGTCCCGGGCAGGAGAGAAGGCGGGAGCCGCTCCCCGGAGCGCGAACCGTCGTGGCGGCCCCCGGCTCCCAGCCTGGCCCGGGGGCTCCGAGCAGCCGGCCACGCTGCAGAAGGGACATCTGCTAAATGAGCAAAAAAGCTGCGGCCAGCCCCGTTTCCCCGTGGTCACTCGCTCATCAGCTCGGTGTCACCCAGCCTCCCCCTCCCCCGAAGCGCTCCGGAGGGGGATTTGCTTCGGTTCGGCTGGTTTTCCAGCCTCGGGAAGGGTTAAATCCTTCCCCAAGCCCCTAGTTGCCCTTGTCCTCTCAACCTGATTCAGAGACGGTGTAATAAAATACGAAGCAAATTTATGGTCTGTTTCAAGCACTTTACGGCTGTATTTTTAAATTCATATATGCACATATAAGAACTATGATCTGTGAATAATTTGAAATGCTATAGGAAAATGATGCATTTTAGATCAAACATAACCGTTTTCTTACATAATTGTCTCGGATTAAAATAAAAAGAAAGATACATTTCGAACAGAGACAAAGCTGAAAATCTAATGACAGCCATAAACTGCTAGACAGCCATAAATTAACGTCTTCATCAAACGCTGAAGGGATCAGTGCTTATCTAAATCAACAGTTATTTCTTCCGAGAAGTTGCAGAACAGATTGCCCCTCTAATACTATTTTTAAACCCTTATAATTGAAGATTAGGGGCAAACAATCGCCTTTCCGGAGTAAACCTCCACTCCACCAGCCGAAGCCCTCCAAACTCACCCAGCACCCAGACCGGTTCCCTAGGAACCTCCTCGGGGCTCCTGTCCCCTTCTCCCGCTCCAGCATCCCTGAAAGCGCAAAGACGCTTTTAGGAAGGGGCGGCAGGAGTCTCTCCTCACTCCCACCTCCTTCCACATCCTTTTTTTGTAGGGGGTCGGGGGGGAGTGGGGAGCGCGGCGAGCTCAAGCCGGCGACGGTAGCCCGGCGGGCGGGCGGGTTCCCCCCGCACCGAAGCGGCATCCCGGAGCGGAGCCATCCCGGAGCGGCGGCATCCCTCCCCCCACCCCGCTCCGTGTTTCCATCCCTCCATCAATCCCCAGCTCAACTAATGCCCATCCACTTTTCAGGTTCACAGCTTTAGCGACGCGGCACTTCCCTCGGCGGTAGCCACCTGCGATGCCGATTTTGCGAGAGGCTGCTTGTAAAGATTTCATTTTTAGAAGGCAACGGAAAAATCCGTCGAGAAGATAGCCGATTCACTGGCTGACAAGATGGAAATCAGACAGGGAAAGACACGCTGCCTGTGGGAGGTTAGCAACTCAACTATTTGGAAGGAAGAGGTAGAGGGAAAGATGAGCTGATAGGGAAGAAGTCACTGTCAAAAGTCATCACGGGGTATTTACTGACTTTTACCCTCGCTGTAGCCAGAACCTAGACTTGTATTTAACTTTGCTGTACTCATAGCTGCTGTTTGGGGGGGGGGGGGGGGGCGGAATACAAACCAACACATCAGAGTCAAAATCGGTTTAACAAAATCTTGCAAGATGCAATCCTCCAAGGCTCTTAGCAGGAACAGCTGAAGCTTGGGCTTCTTTTGATTATTTATTTCGGTGCAAATACTTCTGAAGACAAGCACATTTCTGCTATTACAAATGATGTATTCACACCACCTCACTACCTGAGGTCCCAGGCAAGCCTGACACATAGCAAAGGCTGCGTAGTACTGCTTTATATGAGGATAAAGATCCCACTGCAGTTTAATTCTTGGGTTTCAAATGAAAATGGAACACTTTCTATATTTTTGTATATGCTTCTTTATATGCAGCAACCTTTTCTTCATACTTATTGCTATTTATAAACATAGACAATAACTTCAGGCTCACAATACTTTCACAAGTGTAGATTAAAATGGTGGTTTTGTAATGAGATCATTTTTCTAGTATGTTGTGATTATCGGGACATGACTAGCCAGGGTACACAGGCTGGTTTAGGTAATGGGCAGGAAAATACTTCACTTTCCATGGTCTGACTGTTAAAATAGCTCTATCCATATGAATTAAGCATATGTCATGCATAAATTGATGTTTCAAATAATTTTAAAATACAGCGCAATATAAGTAACATCAAGAAAGCATCTAGCGTCAGAACAAATATTAAATAAAACACAGTGTTGGAGGTCTTATTAATTCCCCCACAAAGCTATCTTTCAGATCATCATGGAAAACTCACTCAGAAATGTGCCCTTCAAGAAATCTCAAGCAATGCCACTTTTTGTTTATAAACTTCAGTAACTTCTAATATAACCTGGAGTTAAAAAAATTGCAGAGTTACAAACACATTTATCAAACCCAGAAAAATGCTGCAGGTCTTTTTTCTCTAGGACGTATCTTCAGCAACTCTCACAGACGTACCTGACAAGCATTTCTGCGTGAAGGAATGAAGAAACACCGATGTTTTTAGGGTACAACCTTCATATTAAATACCTACTTGTGGAACTCCGTAGCTACAGTGATACTTAGGAAAGCCAAGGTGTGCTTTGCTGGTGCAGTGCTGCATATTGCAACCATTGCCATTCATTTCCCCTTTTAAAATGAATGATCCGAGAGGACAGAATATTTTACACTAGGTAGTACGTCTTGTACTACACAAAGGTTTGCAAAAGGAAAAGCCTAGGAGCTGTATTTGGGAATCACCAGTGGATTGCAGATCTTTATACTAATTTTGAATAATGTCCTAAGAATGTCAGAGCACGACTTTTTTTTTTTTTCTTCTCATTTGATAAGAACTGGCTGAAGTTTGATGTGGGGTAAAACAGATTTGATCATTTCCTAAATTCAAAGGAGTTGCTCCATGCCCAAGGCTTTTTTTTTTTTCCTTCCTTACAGACATACCTGTCAAGATCAAGTAAGATAAAAACGCAGTATGCTGAATTAATAATTTAAAAATGAAAGCAATAGCTGTGACTCTGTGAGAAAAGTGTAAATGTAAGCTGCAAAAAAAAATACCATGGACAGTCATTCAATATTAAAATAGATATATTCATTTTTATTTTGTCCTTGAAATACAAAATTCACTTAAGATGTTAGATTACTAAAATAATGAAGTTTCAATTTTCTTGCTCAGAAATTCATAAAATACCTTATTTGATCTAAGAGCCTTAATGATGGATATTAACTATTAAAGTAGAACCTAACCGTTGCTCATCTATATACAAAATGTCAGTTTGCACAATTAAGAGCAATTCAAAATCTTTTGAATGTCAGAAAGTTCAATAATGACGAAATAAAAGATCATTTATAATTCTACAAGAGAAATTCACAGACGAGTAATTATTCATAAAAGTAGCAATGCCAAAACTAGTGACATGCAACTGGCTCAAAAGCATAAACTGAAGAATAACTCTTACATGGTTTTGTATTAGCGCATTAGGACATATTGGCAGAGATGTGAAAGTCTTAATTTGCAAACAGGTACACATAGACTAGCATGGTCTTTTAAGTAATGTGACAGTTTAAAAGTTTACAGTAGCTTATAGCAGTACTGAATGCCAGCATGAAAATGGAGAGCATACGATCTGTAAATTAAAATAAGAATAGTAATAAAAAAAATATCACATTTTAGCATTCACATTAGTTGATGATGAATTCACTTTTCTTCTTGGGTGCTATAAAGGGCCATACTGACTTAGCAAACCTATTTTATGTAAGAAAAAAAGATTATAATTTTTTTTTTAATAGCAGAAGATATTATCGATATAGCCACAGGCAGTGACAACTTACAGTTGGAGGCTGGTCCTGACCAGCCGAGTCGCGTCTCATACTGGTGACTGCGTGCCCCATTTCGCTAGAGGAACAGCAGACAAATCGAAGGGGCACCCGTGTGCTCCTCCTGTCTGACCCTACCCCTGCTGGGTGAGTGGACTGGAGGAGCATTGCTGGGCTTGCAGGCCAGACCCCCCCCCCCCCCCGCTGAAGTGGAGAGGAGAGACAAGGAAGCACAAGGTGCGACTGCCTCCCACCGCTCACCTCTGCAGCACCACCGGCACCTGAACGCTTGCAAACAGCGCTGCCGTTTCTGCTTAGGTGGTTTTGCCATCTTAAGGCCCCAGTGACAGACGCTAAGAGCGGGTCGCTCCTGGGTTCTGCGACAGAGGAGGTCATCAAAAACCGTATTGCTCCCTACGTCATGAAACATGCTCTCCTCGGTGCAGCATGCTGCGGCCAGCTTGGCTCCAGCTAGGACCTCCAGGGATGGTTCACGTTCATCCCGTTGTGCTGCTATGGTTTATTGACCAGGAATACTGGCACCGTGGGCCTTTCACTCCCTGCTCCTTGGAGAACCAGTCCCTCCTGGTCAGACCAGCTGCTGACTCTCAATAAGTCACCTCCTTAGCTACTGAGTAGATGGACCAGAAGGGCTTAACGTTTCCTCTGTCCTGCTCTAGCACTTGTGACTTTACAGGGGTGTGAGGCTTACCTCCCCTGCAGCTGGGGTAGGCTAAGGTAGTGATGCATTGCTTACCAGCAAAACTAATCTACCCGGAGCATGGGTTTCCAGGGACACAGTTCCAGGACAGGCTGGGCAGGCCCTGATTTACGTTTGATTATTTTGGTCCCTGAGCAAAAAGAGCAACTAACTTTAATCCCAGCAAAGTGTATCCCCCTTGAAATGTTCAAGACCAGGCTGGATGGGGCTTTGAGCAACTTGGTCTAGTGGGAGGTGTCCCTGCCCATGGCGGGGGGGTGTGGAACCCGATGATCTTTAAGGTCCCTTCCAACTCTAACCATTCTATGATTTTAAAACACTGGCCTCTTGCATGGTGCAAAGAGTGCTCTCCAACCCCGATGCAAGGCCTCCAAGTGCCATCATGGACATTTCCTGCAACTCCTGGGAAAGATTCTGGCCCTTTTTTTCTTTTTTAAATGGAAGCATGCCCTACAGATTTAATCTGCTATTTTGTAGACAATCTAGCTCTTCTTTTAATTTCAAAATAGATACTATACAAACTGATCAGCAATTAATCTGAAATTACTAATGATTTGCATGTACTTTTGGCACAGACCTATGATGTCCTACCAAATTATGCAGCAGCCTGTGATATTCTAATTCAAAATCCTAAAAATAGAATACAATTACAAAAAAAAGTCTCATGTTTAAAACAAATACCTACTGTTATTTTCGCAGTAGCTTCAGGTTTGTTTCAAAGTTGGATGCCAAAGAAAGATTTATCATAACTGTGGCATGAGACATTTTACTGCTTACATTTAAGCAATAATGGAATACAGTCAACAGTATAATGATATCAATGTTTCCTCTCTCAATAAACCAGGCTCTAATGTCCAAACTGGATTGTGAGCTATGGCTGAGTACAGAATAGCTCCTACAGAGTAACTACAGCAGTAAGTGACTTGAGTACAAGAACCTCTCCATAGAAACAAATTTTATTCTGTGGCACAAAGCAATAATCAGCTTTTGCTGTTGATTAAATGTTGAAGCAAAGTTAAAGCATTTAATCAACTGCAAAGCCCATTTAATGTAAGCGTACTCCAACACTGTAGACATTACTGATATTATATATGAAGAGAAAATGTTTATCCAATATATCTCACAAAACCACAATTTTCTCCTCGGAGGATTTGGAATGTGGCTGTGCCAATTTCTGAAAGCCTTTCTGCTGATGTTGATGCTTATTTAGGGTATGTGCTTTACACGAATAACTAAACAGGCTTCTACACAAAGAACAATAAATAATTCTAATCCTTAGTATGTACGTAAGAGTTTCCATCAAGTGCTTTAGGGATGAGCAAAATTTCTGATTTTAAAAGACTTACGCTGGCACATCCCAAAGAGAGATGTTTTTTGGGAACACAAGGCAAGGCACACAGTCATGGCTACTCTCCCATCACAATTATCATCTTGGCAAACTGAGACTGGACAGCCACGAGAATCCTCATCAGTCTCTGAAGCGATGTCTGGGAAGAGAGACAAGGTCTAAAAATCTCAGATCTCGCACACTAGGAAATTAATTTTTGAAAGAAGAGCTGGTCACCAGTGAAGCAGGTTGGGCAGTCAGTGTACAGACAACTTCCGTGGTTGCCCAGGGTTTTTGCTTGCTCAAATTTTGGCCCAAGGGAAGAGCCTATTTTCCAATTTGTAGATGGACAAGTCTTTTCCAAACAGAGGTGACACTACTCTGCCTATGCATAACTTGGGCACAGTAAAAGGCTATTAAAAAGTAGTTTTAGATACCACGCTTGCCCTTGAAGGCATGCCTTCTTCTTTTGCCTTTTTGGAGAAAGGAACAAACACAATACATGGTCAAAATAAACACACAACTGTGTTACTATGAAAACAGTAAGACAAACAGAAGGTAACTTTTGAGATGATAGAATCATTTCAAACAGGCTCATATATTTTCTCCCTGAAGAATATACTGTTCTGGCTCAAAAGCCAAAATAGATAATTTAGGCTTGATCCAGAGCCTATTAAAATCAACAGAACCTCCCTTCTGACCTTAAATGACTGCAGGGAAAAATCACAGATTTTAATTTCTTTGCATTGCACCAAAAAAAAAAAAAAAAAAAAAAAGAAGAAAAGCGAAGCATTCACCCTTGGTACATAAAACTGAAGTCAGAAATGTGTTGCCAGTAAGACATTCTTGCAAATCACCCCCCACCACCCCGCACAGCTTCCATCACACCTCCCAACTAAGGGCTGAGATACTCAAGACCATGAAGGGAACAGGGTAAATAAAAACTTAGAATAATAATCACTAAAAATTCTCTCACACACACACCCCTCCTCCCCAGAATTAAGTTCCCCCTTTCTTCCTATTATGCTTCTATGAGCAGACGCAGAGATGCCTCCAGGTGGCGGGTGTATGGGACCTCTGGATCTACCCAGGGGGAACCCCTGTCAGAGGGGGCTGCTGAGCCTGTTTCCCATATAAATGGCCTGGATCCAGCTTGATGTCATCCTCCCTGTAAATCCTACTCAACTCATAGCCAAGTGTATATGGGGACTTGTAGGGACCTCTTGTAGGGACATTGGGCTATTTACTTGGCCAAACTCT
Organism: Chroicocephalus ridibundus; assembly: GCF_963924245.1. Classification (NCBI taxonomy): domain Eukaryota; kingdom Metazoa; phylum Chordata; class Aves; order Charadriiformes; family Laridae; genus Chroicocephalus; species Chroicocephalus ridibundus. The sequence continues at coordinate 130,722,309 of NC_086285.1, forward strand.
TGTCATCTCACCTCATTAGTCACAAATCAGGCAGGACAAATTGAGGTTGCCTGTCCCCACGACTGATATCTACCTCCAGCCCAAGGGCTTTTCTCCTTAGAAACAAATAGGAAGGAGGTAAAAGCAGAGAGGGAAAAGCAAATGTTTCCAAAAATACAAAGCTGAGTGATGAAACAGAGCAAACATGGAGATTAGTAGAAGGCATATAGGCAGCCGCTCACTTTCTTCAGGACCTTAGCTTGTAGCGGAAGGCAATATCAACGTCTGGCAGGAGGATACCAAGGCCCATACGACTGTTATCAAGTCTGACAGCTTTGTTTTCCGCTAGTTCTACATCAAAATGAGCCAATAGTAAGAAAAGAAACATCTTCATCTCATTCATTGCGAGGAACCTCCCCGGACACATGCTGATCCCAGAGCCAAAGGGCATTAGGAAATACTTTAGTTTTCTTCCTGCCTTGTAGAACGTGGTTTTCTTCTTGCCATTCTCTATGTATCGATCGAACTTATACTCCTGAAAATAAGAGAGAGAGGGAGCGTGATATCTAACAAGGCAGTTACACGAGTTGCTTTGTTTGCACAACGGTAACGCTTCTGAAACCCAGAAAATAAGATAAAGAGGAAGACAAGGAGCTGACAGCTTCTCCTTTTTAGTTGGTTCCCTCAAGTTTCATTAACTCACATTATCTTCCCTGCAAAGAACACTCCTTAAATCCACTTACTTAGCTTAGCCCTTTTACATCAAGCTCCTTCAACTTCCACGTCTCATCCACTGAGTGTCTGGCCTATATTGATTGTAATTAGATTTTGACCGCTTTGTAGCAGGGACAATGAACCTTAGTGGAAGGACAATTTTCTTGTAAAGCATCATACGCGCTCAGTGTGGTACATACATCATGAATAAGGATAATCTGCCAAATTCTGCAAATGCCTATGAATAAATTAATGCATTGCACTGATCTTGTTCTTGCAAGCTAGAGCAAAATCCATCCTTCTTTTGCACCCAGTGGTGCAGATTATTCGAAAACCAGACCTGATGCTTTGTAGTCAATTTTCCCTTCAGTTGGAGATGGTTGCTGCTTAATTTGCCACATCTGACCTTCAAACGGTTTGCTCCGGAAGCTGTGCGCAAAGCAGGACAACCGCCAGGGACTGACCATTATAAAGAGGGTGCTTCCAAGTTGCGCTTGTAACCTGCATTCCATAAATTGGAAATCTTTCTATTTTTCCAGTAGCAGGATCCCTGTTTAGACATAATTCGTGTTTTTGAATGAAGGAGATCTGGCATCCTCACTCAGTCAACGGCAAATTAACCACTTACAAAATCCTCCTGCATGCTTTGAATAAAAATGACAGACACTTCTTGCTTATGGTCACTCATTAGCATTTGTCCTGCTTTGCATACATCTGCTATAGCAGCAGCCATTTGGAGCTGGCTGGGAACAAGTCAGTCAGACAGAAACCAACCTCAACTGATTAAAAAAAACCCACACCACAATGAAAAATACACTGATACCGATCTACCCATTAGACTAAAGGCTCACGAAAACCACGCACTGCAGGTCTTGCTGTGGAGGAAAAACAGTAGCAGGGGAGGTGGTCTATGAGAAAGGGAATGGGTACAGGGTGCTCTGGAGGGGATGTAACTTTGGGTGCGGAAGAACGGGAGCTTGTTTCTCTAAATAGCAGAGGCCTGGATTTTCCACCAAGATAAAGGTGATTACATATGTGTTTCCACTGACAAGTCATTCTTTTCAGTCTCTTTGAACACACCAGCTGAAAGGAAGCATGCCATTTTTTTTTTCCTGGTAAGTTACTGCTTCATTTGAAGAAGCACAGTACGAAAGCCCAGAATACCGCTTTGTCCTTAAAAAAAATTCAGTTCCTGAAATGTAAATCCTGCTGGTCTAAAAAAGCACTGCTATATATGAGCTGCAACAGCCCAAAAAACCAACCCAACCCAACCCAGAGCTCTTCACTTTGTTGGAATCTTTCCACAAGGTGCACTCCTGGCGTCTGGAGCAATTAAGAACCGTGGTATTGAACACACAGACACACTGGGACAAACCTTATGCTGTCTTTGTCATCTTAAGAGCCTTCGGAGAGTTGTAATTGCTTTTAACAAAAAAAAAAAAAAATTGGTGTCTAAGGAATTGGGAAAGCACAAAACAAGTGTGAGACAGGAATGGAGCCAATGACAATGACATCAAACTCAGGCTTGTGCTGCTGAAGCCCCTCGGGTTGGATAGTGTTTCCTCAAAAGCCAGTTTGCTGGCTAAAGACTGATTTTTGATAACAAAGGAACTTTCAGGCATGCACAAGGCCTCTTTGAAAGAGATAGGATGGTTGACGGCAAGGAAAAGGTGAAGACACCGAGCAAGAACAGGTGTAGAAGTTCTGTGTGGATGGCCTGCTAAGAGTATTAGGAAAATTGAGCGATCCCCTGTGATCGATATAAGTCTCTCTCTGTCACATCTCACATTTAGCTTTGTTTGGGAAGCCACCATGTAGGGTTTCCTGCAGGCTTTCCTGGTATTTCACTCTATGGCATTTGCAGGGTTCATTTACTGAGCTCTGTAACTAGCTGAGTTAGGATTTAGGGGTTCACTTATCCACTTTATAGAAAACCGACTCATCTATTTAGGTTTTGATGAGTGGAGAAAGAGGTCAACATTATATGCTTATATACAATATGGTGCCAAAGCAGAAGATAGCTTGAACTTAAATTTATGTATCCAGGAGAAAAGCATTGCTACAAAATTATCTCGTCAAGCTGCCTGTTTTCCCAGGAAAGTTTTCCCTAAATACATGACAAGCTCAAGACTGCACCTTTCAAAAAATTCATTCTCCATCTCTATCTGATCCTCAGTAGTTATTGTTGAAAGCACACTGCATATTTTAAGAACCAAACAGAACAGTGATTTCCCCACTTTTCGAGAGGGCCCATGTGCTGAAATCAATGTACTGCAATGTGTGGATTGCTCATTCACTATCAAAAAGATAAAATATATGAACTAAAGCTGTACTGTGAAAGCTGAGCAGAGCTGATACTAAGCAGATATATTCAAGCAATGGAAATATGGTAATATATTCCGGCAATTATTGGATAAGGGAGGGGATCAGTTTCCACACTGATGCTTTTGGTCTAGAACTTAAACAAACAGATGGACTTTTGACAAATCAATAATGTTCTCCAAAATAAAGTGTTAAGAATAAAAAGAGAAAAAGCTTATTTGTTAGTTGTTACTTTTCAAGGATAGCAATATTAATCAACTATTTGCCAATATATGGATGATTTTTTAAACCCCTAATTTTCTCAGCGGGCTTTGTCTTCAGTTTTGGGTGGGGACAGCCAGCAGAGCCCTCCTGGATGTTATTTTCACGGCTCCAGTGTTCATCCCGGTGACTATACGTTACTCCTGCTAACTCCGACACGCTCCACACCTCCTCTCACTGAGGCTGGTGGAGTTCCTGCACAGCGAGATGCTGTCCCGCACCAACAAGGCACTTGAATCTCATCTTTCCTCTGTGACCTCATATCCTTAAATTCCCTAAAGGCAGAACCTCAAAGAGCAATGCCTCTAACATGGGTTTTCTAGAAACATGTAAAAAAGTCCAGATCCCTTCTTTATCTCTAATGCCAAGGATGGAAATCAGCGTGGCTAAGAGACAGCCATTTGTTTAGGAAAACTGGGATGAAGAATGGACCAGGTATGAGCTCTTTAACAGCCTCAGCGTGCACCCTCGCTCTTCCTCCGTGGCACCCTGGGCTAGGGAACAACACAGCCCAGACGAGGACTATTCAATTTGCATGCAGGTGGTGAACTTCTGAAGCTGTATTAAGGCTGAGGCAGGGTGGATTAATTTCAAGTCTTTGATATTCATTAACTCGAGCGTCAGAGAAAAATACAAGGAGATGACACAATTACCCTCCGAGCTTCGCTGCAGAGCAACAGCTTTACAGTCTCAAGTTCACAACACTCTACTAATTGATCAAGAAGGGGTGAATCCCTACGAAGGGAGGTGAAAAAGCATAAGGCTCAAGTAAGACACTGCTATTATAGGGCTTCAGAGAGTCAATGATGCTTTGGGGGCACTTAGCTAAATGGCCCACATTATTTGCTATTTAAACCACCTTCTATTATTCAGCCCTCCTTGGGTATCAAATGATCCACTGCCAAACAAAACCCACATTTAGCCTAAAGTTTATGGTAGTCAATGTGCAATTGCCAATTCCTTTGAAAGCAGTCGCAGTCAGTCTCATCACCATATTTCTCGCTTCAGGCCATGAATCCTTTGACCTATAGGGCCCTAGAAAATACATCTGAAAGTCGGAAGATTTGTTCCACAAGAAGGAACAGCAGTAAAAAAAAAAACCAAAAAAACCCACAACAAAACTCAGATGACAAAAGGCTTGTCGGCTGCAATGTGCCTGGAGTAGGAAGAGTAGCACCAGCTGAATGTTTACCTTAGGATCTTCATAGACCTCGGGGTCCATGTGCAAAATCTGCGGGTAAAGGGCTATCCAGTCTCCTTTCCTCAAACCAACTTCTTGATTCCCTTCAAGCTTGAGAACAAAATCCTCCTGGCTGATGCGAATGTTCATGGAGGACGAGCACATTCGTAAACTCTCGTTTAAGGCACTCTCTGCGATTAAACAAAAGCGGAGAGGGGGGGAAGCGTCAGAAATATGGAAGATGATTGGAAGTTATACAGGGCTACAGCTGCTGAATCTCGACAGGTTTAGTAGGGCAGGCTAAAGGGAAAAAAAGAAAAAAAGAGAAAAAAACCAACCCACAAACCAAACATAAAGCAGAGACCAGGAGGAAGCAATAAACAGCCCCGCAGGGTCGGGGCGGGGAACCACGGCACTGAACCTCCCGATGTGATTCCCACTGGTGGTGCTGAGAAATCCTGTCGGCTGTAGGCAGCATCGGTTTTGGGGTGGAAAGTCATTATTCAGGCATCACGTTGAAAAACAGGAACACTTTACGCATTTACACGTATTTCAGAGGTTACAAGCAAATACCAGTGAAGCATCCACGGAGCTATTTAGCTTGCCTTTTGAAAGCTGTTGGATGTAATGGCAGGACTATATGTTAGAAAAAATCATTTCGCTTGTTAATTCCATAGTCATTCCGAGGATTTTTAAATTTATTTATTTTGTTTTCAATGCGCTGGACTGCCAAATAATAGTGCCTGTTATGGTCAGAGTGAATGAAAGCAATTCATTATTTGCCTGGTAATTTTAAGAGAGAAAGACACTTTTAATTGGCCAAGAGAAAACAAAATACAGTCCTTTCAGGCTTAGGGAAAGCAAGATTTCTGTCTCCACCATCGCATCCTGGAAGGCTCCAGAAGCTGAATGTCCTTGCTTTCCCAGTGGCCTTCACCTTTTGCTCCTAGCACGACAGATTTTATGGCTAATTTCCGGCAATTTATCCTGGCAGTTTGAGGAGGAATTCCTTTGGGAATAATATGCATAATTTGCATAAATCATTCTGATAGCATGTATATCAGCATGTAGCTCCTGTCTAGGGCTGCATCTCTCACTTTGTAATCAAAACTGACTATTTTTCCACCAGCGTATATGGGCGCTGTTGTATGTGACTTGATTCCTTCTAATCATCAGTGTGAAAAATAGCCTAAAATAGGGTTTCATTTGCACATAATAATCCATTTGTGTCTGCATTTATGTTCTCTGATATCAAATAAGCCCTCTCTAAGTGTTCACCAAGGCCCTGTAACTGCTGCACCCACAAGGTTAGTTTATCAGAGGCAGTAGCTACCCAGTGTAGATGCCTCCGAAAAAAAATAATAACAAACGTTCTTTCACTAAAAATTAAATCTGGTGCAGCATGCATAGCAAATAAAGTGGCCCTGGATGCTTTCTTGCAGGAGGTTTTTCCTTAAGCATGCATTTGTCTAAAGAAATGAGGCTGCGGTCAGCTTTGTGTGGCCAGCGCTGTGATTCAATGTGACGTACAGTGAGTCTGTGCATATTCTTTTGGACTGCCTTCGTTACTATAATCAGGCAGAGTCAAATCGGCTTGTTGGTGACGAAGCCAGAAAAGAACCCTGGTTCCAGAAGATGGCCTCTACTGCGGATAGCCACAAGGCACCTGACACGATAGATTTCAACTGGCAGCGCTCTGGCAACAAAACTTTACGTGGTACAAAGGAAGGGTCCTGCCTCCGCTCCCAGACTGCCTTCAACCTGCGGAAAATGAGGCTGGTAACTCCACACCGGTTCACCATTTGGAAACGGTGGCGACATACGCGGTGACACCAGGAATCAACCGAGGAAGGGGGAAGGAGGGGGGAAGAAAAAAAAAAAAGAAAAATAATTATTAAAGCGGCGCCGCGAAATAGCAGGTTTATGTTTAACCGCCCAAGCGCTGCACTCACATCCTATCGGCGGACATCCTCCCAGAAAGCGCGGCAGTCCCTGCCCGCTGCCGGATCCCAAATGACAATTGGGCAGCATATCTTATGCAGAAGTTAATCACAATAATGGAGCACAAAGTGTGGCTTAGCGGTCAGATCGTAAATGACAAATCTGTTTTACCTTCCAGTACCAGTTATGTGTGGAAGGCGAGCTTGGCTCTCGCTCTGAGCGATCATGCCGATAATCATTAGATGACAAAAGTAATGAGTCACATTATGATCAACAAAGGAGAATGGAGCTTATACGGCTTTGCAGGCTCGCGTTAAAAAAAAATAAAAAAAATAGACAGTCAGCTTTCCACAAATACCGGAGCTATACATTGAGAGGAATGACAACTGCACAATAAAACTGCAGCCTCTACTTGCAGTTGTCATAGTTCAGCAGACACCAGCCATCGCCGCTGACAGACCAGCTGGGTAGCTTGGGAGGCCTTCCATTCTGCACCGTGAGGTACAGTAAATTATCCAGCACGGTAGAGCAACATCTGTTTCTGTGCTTGTGCCGAACAAACAAGGCAATTTAAAGCATACCAAGGGATAACCAAGCAGCAAATGAACATGACCCTCGTTTTTTTTTTTTTTTTCCCCCCCTTCTTACACACATGAGAAGCTAAACTTCACTGTGCGAGCGCTACATAAAGAAGGCAGGCTGTTGTTTGATAAGGTGTTGTCAGAGAGATTTTACATATTTTCTAGAGAGAGAGAGAGAGGGGGGAAAAAGAGAGATATCTCTCATAGTATTGTTATTCTTAGAATCCTCCCACTTTTCTCTTCGTTTCTCTTATACTAAAGCTAGCACTCAGCTTCCAATTCATTCTAGATTTTTTTTTTAAAAAACTGTTTCAATATACTTATAAATATTCAGTCTTTAAACCCTAATTTGCTATACTTAGTTCACATGCCTTCAAGCATTTGTCTTCCAATTTCCACTGAATAAATGCGTACTAATGAGAAATAGAGCAAGCTGCTGAGGCAAAGCTGGGTGACTTGAGCCTGGCCTGCCACCAGCTTGTGATAGGCAGGCAAATTGAGTTAAAATGAAAAGTCTTGTCAGCTGAAATACAACATGGTAGCCAAACAGCAAGCTGTCAATCATCCAGCCAAAACAAGGGACTGCAGGTAATAAAAGGTCATTGCGAATCATAAGTGCATTTGGCTTTCGTAGGCAAGTTAATTTTAATTAAACATGATCTCGATCTGTAAATGTTTTATAAAACTTATTGTGCATAATGGATTGTTAATTTTACACTAACACAGAGCAGGTAATAGGGTACTATAATTATTAGAGTCTATTGTAGGAAAATAGCTACCGAGTATGCAAATATTTGGGGGGGGCATTTACCCACAGGCATCACGGTGTGCCAACACAAACGATGAGCTGAAACAAGTACATTTGCATCTTACTAAGAACTAAATGGTACTGCCCAGCCCATTCCAGGAAGATATATTCGTTTCTCTCAATCCAACCAGTAATTTTCATGTTTAGCGTTTCTATTACGACTATGCGCTCCGCAGTAGCTGCTTTTGGGTTCCTACCCTTTTCTGTGTACGAAACATTTTTTCAAGCCGTGCTGTTTTTGCAGGAAATATCTGGGATTCAGCAATGACCTGGGGCAAGAATACTTCACCATATAAGTGAATGGACTAATATTAAACAAACGAACTGACTAAACATGCCTAGCATCAAACGTGCACTGAGTATATCTCTGCTTTACCCTTTGCATTTCCATTTTAACCATAAAAACCGACAGACCATTCTCATGTGTCGTTTACCATATTAGAGCTCCGTTGTGAGCCATAACGACTAATAACGTATGTTACTCTGCGCACACAAATACGCGCATTTGGGTTTCGGGAAAAGTCTTACGTAGACAAAACCGAGTGTGCTGCCCCAGAAATGCCATCGGAAAAAAAAAAATAATCAGGGCCAAAACTTGATAGTTTTGCTGTGGGTTGAAAGCCTTTTTTTTTTTTTCATTATTATAAAAAAAAATCACATACCTGTGCTTATAATTTAGAAACAAATCAGGCCACGTTGTTCCCTAGACCCAAAGAATCTGACCATAATAAAAACATTGCTTCCGGAGAAAGGCTTCCTAGCAATACTTGCTTGCTCTCCATAGCATGAGGAATCCAAAAAAAGGCTCTTGTTACTGTAGGCCAAAAAGAGGACGGAGAATCGGAGCGCTTAAAACAGGAGAACGAGATGACAAGGTGATGAACGTACAAGAATCCCACCTGGTCTGCCTTACTCGAGAGCAGGGACACAAATCCCGGTTTTCGGTGCTCTGGGTTGGCCCAGGGCGGGAGAGGGAAGAGGGAAAGCTCAGCCTCAGAGGCTGGGGTCAGCGAGCTGCAAGGGCAAAGGCAGTGCTGGCCCACAACCTCCCTGCGACACGGGGATTTTTGGTCTGCAAGCAATGCACATCAGGACCTTTGTCCCTCCTACACATTTATTAACAAAACATCCCTTTCCACTGAAGCATGAATTTTAATTCTCTTATGGTACAGATTTTTTTTCTATATTACTACTTTATGGGACAGTATCCAGCCCTTTATGACTTAAGTGCCAGAAGAATGGAAATCTAGCTTCTGTTCATATCACATTACGTTTAACGCGATTATAAAATTTAACAAAAGTGTTACAAGAATACTACAAAGTAGGATGTGGCACTTTCCCCTCAACACATAAATCAAATGTTACCAAAGTACTTCAGGATTTCAAGGAGCAGCAGAGGAATGACACAGTTAATGTTTTAAACTGTTCATACCATTTTGCACCAGATGGTTTTAGTGAAGTAAATGCTTTTATTTTCCTTCTTCCTACACTTCTGGGATGCTTTTGGTTTTCTCTCTTTTTTTTTTTCCTTGCCATTCCCATTGCTGCCTCCAAATAAAAAATAAATTCTCTGTTGATGTTCTTGATGCTCGGTAACTTTCCTTTTCTATTGTTTTTTGGTGGATGCTAACTCTGATATGAAGCGATTTTACTTGTGGTCCTTAAAAGTACATTAAACACTTAGAATGTCATGTTATTCTTCAGAAGTGTCCCCATCATCAGATATCTCCCCTATTTCAAAAGCATCCTCCATTGGTTAAGAGATAAACCTGCACCAAACCAGCTGTGACTCCAGATGAAACCAACTTACTAGACTCACGCTATACGAGATTAACACTAATGATCTAACAAAAAGTAACCAGATCAAACTTGATTTTATATTTGTACTATGAGAAACAATTCAAGTTTGAACCCAGATTCTTAAGACATGCCACATTGGATGGCCCCGGAGAAGGGCAGCTACTACCGAGATCCAAACCAGGCTCAGAGACCGCACTGCTCCACCACCCTGGCTTGACACAGCTTCTTTTAAGAGCGGAACATCAGTTCAGGCCATGAGCTACCAAAACATACAGCCATGAGCTCAGTTTCAACAGGGGACCGTTTTCAATATTTCAAAAGAGAAGAATATGGAACCTTTATGCTTTTGTTCACCTCTTGTCTACCCTGCTAACGCTGCCTATGGAGACTTCCAGATGCTTACAGTTTAGGCTCCTACCTGCTACACCCTCTCTCCTCCCTTGGACTAATTTTAGCATTTATCTTGCCAGTGCCTGTGCACTAGCAAACCAAGTGACACCATCAGCTGATACTCTGAAGGCCTATCCAGCTCCTGGATCAAACAACTTCTAATGGCCGCTGACAAGGATCTCCCTCTGAAACACTGATCTAGAATTGGAAGATTTGTATCTCACGTCAAGCTCCCTTATTTTGAATCAAGATACTTTGTTCAATATGGGAAACGCCATCTCCACTCTGTAAAGCTTTACCTTCTTATATTTTGTTCCGAGGCTCAACGAAGCTCGCTTTAGAACGCTTTTTGTTTTGTTACGGAGAGAGAAAGAAAGAAACTGCTTGTGAAAAAATTACATTTGCAGTTTAAATACATTATCCCACTTTAATTTCAGAAAAGGGTCTTTCTTGGCAGTACCATACAGAAGTATTTGAAATGCATTAACACTTCGGCAGATGCTCAGAATCAAACAACTTAATAGGCATCAACTTTTTTTCAAATAATTGCAAAGCTTCGATTTAGCCTTTTGCATACCTTGCATAGTTAATTACCTAGGCTTTAATGTTTACATGCAATGAGAGTATCTACAGCTATAAACTACATAATTTATAATTGATGTAAATGGGTGTTATTATGTCAATTAGGCAGCTGTGTCCTCCACCTTCTCAGTAAACAGAAATGAGTGATAAAGCGAGTTTGCCGGCAGAGCCCCTCTTTTCTTCCTAACAGATAAAAATAAATTACCCAGGTAGACCAGGTTGTCCAATTGTTCTCTGGTGAGGTGGATGTTATACGTGGGCCCTCTCTCTTGACCTGTTGACTGCAGCAAATGGTCAATCTCGTCACGCACCGCTGCAAGAGCTTCTGGGTGCCGCAGAAGATAATACATGGCCCAGAATGTAGCTGGAATCGTGTTTCCCACAGAGGCCCACAGGAAGGCAAAATGATGTGCTGGGAGAAAATAAGTGAAAAGGAAGATTAATAGCGTTTATTACACTGATTAGATTTGCAGTGTGCTAATTAAAAGATGTTAGGACACAGACCCAGCCAAGGATCAGTGAATGCTAATGAGGACCAATAGGCTTCTGAAGTCTAATTTTCTGCTTAATGAGAATAGTTTGAAATGTAATGTCGGGGGGGGTGGGGGGAATAAGGGGAGGAAATGCAGCTCAGTTATAATCTTTCTCATTATCACCATTAAGTATCTTGTTTTACCACCTCAGCACAAAAAAAAAAATCAATTATCATAGAGGGTTGTTTCAGAGTAAAACATTTTATCATTAGCCAATTAGAAAGAACATAAAAAAATTTCAAGGTCGCCATTTTGCCTTTTTATTTCAAAGGTCTATAGTAAATTATTTTATTTTAGACAAGCAATCATTCATAAGTTTCCTACCTGCTTTGTCATAATCTCCAAGCAGCTCATATTTCTCAAATATATCTTGTCTGGCTTGGACCACTTTTGACCCTCCCAGCCATTTTGTCATGTTCTGAAGTAAAAAATGATGTATAAGCTCCTTCCGAACCTTCTTGGTAGCTCCTAGCAACTCAATCGGTATGTTTGCAGCTAAATAGGGAAAGCTGGCATCAAACTTGATAAATTTGTCTCTGATTTCACTAATAACTTTGTGGCCATCTGCAGCAGGAACTCTTCCATATAGTGTTACAAAACTGGCTTCAAACATTACAGAGCAGCAGAATTTGTACATTTTTTCTGTTTCCCAATCTGTTGCTTGTGAGCATTTCCATTCAAATATATCCTGGAGATTTTTCATCATGTGGTCAGAAATGATATCCAAAGGCTTGCCTTGTAGATACTGGTAGATTCTGTGCAGGTTTTCCTTGAGATCGGGGAATTTTCCTTTCGACAAGGCTGGGTAGTCAAAAGTTTTGGAAGCCATTTTATCAGCAAATTCATGAAATTCAAGTTGCTTGCTGTTTCGGATGACATAGACATATTGAAATGGGTCCATGATAAAGGTAATATATCTACCTGAATGGAAGAAAAGAAAAAAATAGACACACGTGCACTTTTATAATCTGGTGACACTTCAGAAGTAAATAAGAAAATAAGCCTGGCAATGTCTGGAAGAAAAGCATGCAGAAAATCCCCAAAGCGAAGATCTGTGAAGAAATCTGCAAAGCTAAAAAAAATTTAAAAAAAGAAAAAAAAAAGAAAAAAGGAAGATGCAACAAGTTTTATTGAGATTCTCTTTGTCAGGATGCAGATTTCACCTGCGTACACTTTTATGGCTCTTCTAAAACCAGTGTGAAGCCATTTCCATATAGACTGAGCTACTGGTTTTGCCAACTGTAGGGCACGGCCTGCAATTGTGGCACTCTGGAATAAATCATTTACTACTCTGGTATAATTCATGAAAATACAATACGGAGTTGTAGCAGCATTTGAAAGTTGTAGATTTTTTTTACCATCGGAAAGGGAGAAACACACACATTTCCCCTGTATGGAGGAAAGTGAATGTGTGGGGCTGGGGTGGAAAACATGCCACCCAGGCAGCTTTTCTTCGAGCAGATGACACAGAGACTCAAAATCTGCTGGTTATGGCTTTAACCGCGCACTGCAAACCCCCAACTTTCAAAGTCTCTCTCACATCTGTTTTTTGCCTTAAGTTTTTCTAACTTTTTTTAAGAAGGTGCTTGGTATCCATAAAGTGACTACCTTGGGATTTGATTTTGAAGCCATAGCTTACAACGGAGCAGCCTGCCACGTTTAATGTGGGCCCCATTTTGGGGTACACACTCTCCCAGCGCTATCACGCATCGTGCCAGGGTGCGCCTACAACTTCCTACCCTTCCTGAGGTACCCAGTGAGGTGACACAGTCGTACCTTCAGCTGCTTCTACAGAGCAACAGGATGGCATCAAGCCTGACGCTTTTTCAAGTTGCCCATGCTAGAAAAATCCTGCAATTTCTCCCTAAACCTTAAGTCAACTACTAAAGAAGAACGTTTTGGTGAACTATCATGAATCAAAATGCTAACGCTCCCAAAGCTCAATTAAATCTTAACTCTTCATAGATGATTCCTATGTTAAGTCTTAATTTAAGAGTTCTTGATCCTTAACTTGGAGAGGTGCATTAGGGAAAAAGGGTATCCGTTAAAATATCCTAGCTACAGACTCAGGAAAATAGCAAAGCTTCCAGCACTTACAGTCTAATTCTGTCTCACTAAAGGGACAAATCTCCTTTGATTTTAATGGGAACACTACATGCTTAACTGAGGACCAAATTTGGCTCTGTGACAGATGTCCTGAGATAAAGTAGTCACTACCACTAAAAATGTCAAGAAGTATCCATGGTTACCATACAGTGATATTTGAATTATCATAGTTATTCCGTATTCTGACTTGTATATACACACAGAGCTCTATGGTAAATCTGGGTGCGCTCTGGACTTTCTCTGCAATTACTATATGCCATAATTTCCCTCCCAATTACATCCACCGCAATTCTCGTGAACCAGTAAGGAAACATAAGCGATAAATCAAGACAGAATTTGACCCCCTTTTTTTGTCAACAGTGTGTGAAGGTTTTTAAGGTATTCATAGAGTTTGCTTTACTGTAACGTAACAAACCACAGACGTAAATTAATTTTTAAAGAATAAAAATATCGAGAAGCCAGCCCGAAAAGGAGATCTTCAATTCCCAGTCCTTTTTTCTGATCATTTCTTCCTGCCCAGACCACAGAGGCTGGCAGGAATTTTTAGTCTCGACCTCTGCAGGATCTTTGTTAGGAGTCCTAGAATTGCTCTCTCTTGCCAGCTTTCACCCACTGTCATGCTCTTTATTGAGGCTACCATCTTTGCGATCAAAGCTTGGAAAGATTGCCCATTGGAGCAATTTTTAATAAATAGATTTGGAGTGTTATTAACCCTAAAGATGAAAGCTGGCTTCCTAACTTTGCGTTTACAGGGTAAACAATTTAAGTTAAGATTTTTAATTAATATTAATTTAAACCATCTGTCCACCATCTGCTTATTTCTGATGCAAAATATGAGTTTCTTTGTGATCTTTAATCAGACACTTAGCAAACGCACATCAGTTCTTATCATTTTTAAGTAAGAAAATGATTTTCAGCAAATGAGTTTTCAGACAAATGAACTATTTTAGCAATAATTTTAAGTCAAAACTCACTCAACGCTAGTACATACTTTGAAAAAAAAATCTCTGAGAAACAGAATATTACAGATCCTGATTTTTATTATTCTCATCAGGTTCCTGGTAGCAAAAAGTAAGTATGTACCAAAATATAATTCATTTTGTAGAATCAAGTCAGGCTTCAGACCGCATCACTGCAAGTCGACAATATATATAAACACATATACCAAAATACTTTTGTTACTGCATTTAGTAAAGGTCTACATAGTTAGAAAAGTGGAACCCCTCTATAACAAAGGCAGCTTGTTTCCGTACCTCCCCGAGAATCTAATTTTAGATCTCTTAATTAGAAATAGACTAAAATCTAGGGCTAATTAACGGCGGTTAGAAAGTTGTTGTTGTGCGAGAGGGTATGGGAGCCTTTAGCAATTACAGTCATACTCGCACACAGATGCACACCGGTTACCCCAGTCTCTTCCATACAGGAACAGATTGCTAATTACAAAACCGTGCCCCAACACCTCCTCTACCCTGAGCAGCAAACATCCGAACTGGAACAAACTTTCTCACCTCAAGCTACGATTTTATATTTTGTGAGTGTCAATATGGTCCTTAATTTTGCTTTTTAAATCCTGCCGTTGTCCCTGGTGAGGTCTCTTCCCACTTATTGTCCCTGGTGGTGTCAGAGACCAACAAATGCAAATCTTTCCTAAAGTTTTCAGTTATTATTTGGTATTTTAAAATGCAGCTTCCTCCCTCCCCTCCCATGCCCTTTCATTGCAGCTAATGCCAAAAACCACCTCTCAAAAGTAGCTTTATCTGAAACCGAACCAAAATCTTGATGCTCGTGAGTTTCCATCAGAGTACTGGTAAAGGTAAATGCCACATCAGCCAAAAGTGGAGGCATATCACACGCTCCACAAATCAGGAAGCCTTAAATATTGAAGGTATTTCTGTAGAAACCACTGGGGACCAAGCCTTTCCTTGTTAGATTGTAAAAAAATCCTTCCACGCAAAACACTAAGTAGGCATGTCCATACAGAAATGTCACACTGCAAATCTCAACAGTTTAAGTTACTGAGCTTTTTATTTAGTACCATAGAAACAAGTCAAAATAAGAGATGTATGCTTGTTTCTGTAAAAAGCTCTACGAATATTTTTTAAATATGGCTACAGAGAATTCATACTTCCCCATCCAATCCTTCAGTCTGCATTACACCCGTGCTGCAAATAGCCTGGTTATCTCCCTTTAGTTTACACAGTCTCCTAGAAATAGAAGATTGATGTGGAAAATATGAAAATTGTCAACTTTGGTAAATCTGAGCACAGAAACCAGTATTTGTATGATAGTTAAGAAATTACTCTAATAATGCATTCTGTAGCTTTTTAATGCTAATGATGAAAGACAAGCATTTCAGATGGCATCTAATGATGGATGTTATTTCGGTAATGCTTGCAGCAGACTTCAGCTGGGTAAGGAGTTAATGTAAATTACCTTTTGCCTAAGAGAGAAAAATGTGATATGTTACTGTAGGTGTATCGTGGTTTAAAAGAAAAAAATGACTTAGCAGCAGCATTCTAAAAGGCAAGTATCTTCAGTAAAAAACCCTAAGATTATTTTATTAAAAGTTGAGTTAGTCTCAGAGTGTTGTAAGGTTTGGTATCATTCCTAATAACTTGTCAAGAAAAAGAGACGAAGTTTAATCCCGAGAAACAATGACAAAACTGTTTCAAGCTCTTGAAGTCCTTACCTAGCCGTCTGCCTATGCTGCTGACCCTTTACATGCAGCGAGGTTGGCTTGGGAAGTACGATCATCTCAACATAACAGACTCTCTCTCTCTTTCCCCTCCTTATTCTTTTCTTTTCTCTTCTCTTTTTTTTTCCCCTGAAGACTATCGCATTTACGTAATCGTCCTCTTATTAGGGAGATTCTGCTGAACTGCTGACAATGATGTACAGTGGTGCTTCGCTGGCATGACGTTTGGGGAAAACGATTCTGCTGCACCACCACACAAAACCAATTAGAGAACTATTTTCTGCGACAGGTCAGGAATTTACATTGTTTCTCATAGAAAGATGTGCTTTTTAATTTCTTTATTAAGATGACATCCATGTCCCTTGCGACTTTTAGGGATGACAATCATTTGCTCATCACATGGGGGAAGTACAATCAGCGAAATCGCATTACCGGTACGGGGCAATGCCAGAAACTCCAAGCATCGTTCCGCATTTTCCAAATGAACTAGTTTGCGAACCAATAATTAGAACAATATATATTGATAGAATTTTTTGACAGGACCTTTAGACACCCACCAGGGGGGTAAAGTAATGATAGTCCATATACAGCAGGCTACGCTATGTTTGCCGAACATATACACATCATCTTTGTCAAATCAGTAAGACATATAGAAATCCCGTACGTCTTCAGATCAGGACATGATCGGCAGTACTAACTAGCTTCAGCTTCTTCCTTGACTTGTGGATGACAAACTGCTTCTCTCTAGTGAAGTCCTGACGGTCAGTATTTTCATACCGCAAAGAGAGAACTTAAAGCGGTAGCTCTGATATGACAAATTCACAAAATCAAAGATTTCCCTGCGTAAGGCTGAAATGATACCCAGAACTCCCTCCGTTTACCTCAGTCTCTATTAAGGAAAGCTTCCTCAAAATACCTGAACACAGGGAGATAAGTTGAAACAGAATTTTGTTTACCATGCAAATAGAAATTCGTGAAACTAAATTACACTCGTGGATTGCTTAAACACACAAATCTCTAAACATAGTCTCGCCTAAAAAAATAAAGAGGTGAAAGAGAAATAAATATTTGATTAAACACATTAAGGATTCCGAAGTATGACTGTATCTGGTTTTATGAATGTAGTAAGGTAGCCTCTAAATTATAATTATTAATCTGTATTCGTTAGAAGCCACAACTGTATATAAAATGTGAATGTCAATTAACAATTAAAAAAGACTGTATTTCAATAAAAGTTGGTCTTGTAATGTGTCAAACTCACTTGCAAGATGGAAAAAAAATCTGAGCATACCAATTTCCAAAGAAAAAACCCTGAGTGAATAAAAAAATCACACATTTAATAGCAGTAAAAATGCTCTTCCAAAGGAAAAAAAAGAACAGATTTGGTAAGAGGAAGAAAAATTGTATTAATTAAACATACGGCTTGCAATTTAATTAATTGACTTTTGAAGAAAAAAAATATTTTTATTGCAAATATTGCTTATATGGAAATATAAAGCTACTCCTACTGCCATGAAATTACAAAGCAAACTTTATGCTTTACACTTTACATTTTTATTTGAAACTCCCTAAAAATATAGGAACAGCTAAAAACGAGATAGGCTTAACTCTGAAGTTGATTATTTGATCAAGGATATCAGCATGTAAAGGGGCAAAAGATCCATTACATCCACCTACACTAATAAGGGTTTGCCCTTTTCTGAACAGAGGAAAATACTGAATTTTAAATTGATTTTAGTAAAAAGTACATCTGTGTGTATATACATATATGTAAATTTATATATTTAAGTCTCATTCAAGAATCCAGTTTCATTCTATGTTTTTCTTCTACAGCAAAGTGTCTCACTCAAATGTTTGTATTTGAGCTAGTGTAGTAATACAGCTATAAATACAGAAAGCAGCAAGATTATATCATACTTTATTATATTGTTATTTTCAGCATGCATGATCAGCGTAAGAGGCTGGCAACGGGAAGTTTCTGTGTTCCAGTCCTGATTGTATCACCGAGTCAATGTGTCATTCATTCCCTTGTGTTCCTGTCAACCAGTTGTAAAATGTGTGAGAACATATTCTGCACTTTTTTCTTAAGTGTTTTCTAAATTTAATCTGATATTTTTCTGTGCCGTGTCAAGATGATCTTAGTTCTCCCTTCTTTAGGGAAAAAAACACAATACACAATTAAATGTGCTGGCAAAAATCTACGTTCATACATTACATGCCTACAAATTCTGTCAATACACATATATACCTATAGCTGTATATAAATCCCCATGCTCATAATTATATCCTATGGACACTTATTATGCATACAATTCATGTGAATTTAAGTGATTTTTATTGGCCTATACTACACAAATATGTTTTTGGTTAAGGAAGATTCTAAACTAAACATTTGTATTAGTATTTAACTTCACTGATGGAAAAAAATCAAGAGAAATACTAAAATATTTCTCACCGGCAATATGTACAGTGAAAATATCTCCAAGTTTCTTTTGTTGATCCAGTAAGAATTTGAAAGCATCTTTTCTAAAAATCAAAGCCTTCCCAAGGTAAGGAATCCAGCCATTTATTAGCGGGGGCTCTCCAGTCTTCCTGTTAAAAACAAACAAACAAACAAACAAACAAACAAACAGGAATTCACTTTGGCATGAGAGCAACTCATCTTTACATCTATTTCTATATTACACTCAGACCCGCCGTCTACGTATATAATTCTTGCAATGTATAATATGTTGTACAGAAAGTTCTTCAGATATGATGGCAGGTTAAATCTAATCACCCCTCTGAGCACAGAAGGCTCCGTGTGGTGATTAGGAAAAATAAGTGGGAGAAATTGAGATGCATTTAACTACAGGTCGTCCAGTTATTACCATCAAGTTACGGACACAGAAAAATGACATTCGGTAGAAAATCTCCCAGCGAAGGGTCCTCTCATTTTCAGTATTTGGCGTGTCAGAGGAAGATGTATCGGAAGGCAATTATGACAGATTTAGGTAAATAGGACGCCGACATACCACACAAAACAACTAGCTTTACAGATAACGTTTTAAGAATTTCAGTTTACCAGCACACAGATGAGCTACCATTCTAACTAAACATCTTTAAAATATAGAATAATAACAGAGGCCAAACATTTACCATAATAAATCTTAGTCTCCGTATATTAATAGTCTTCTAAGCTAGGAACGTGTATGAACAGTTTAAGATGAAATTCTAGATACTGATGTTTGCGTTCCAGTCTAAAAAAGCAGCCACGGTGTGTTAGTTATGCTTATGGAATAGTATAAAATACCTTTTAAGAATCTAATAAGTTACATTTTTCTTTACAAGGGAAAAAAGGTTCCCACACTGTCCTATTCCTGACTGCAAGCAAATGTCTTTCCTTCGTGCTGGTCTTTAGTTGCTTGAATCTGATTTACAACAAAGAAACATAAAGCGTGCTTGCTCTGGAAAGGATTAAAACAAATATTCACGAACAACTCTGCTGCTACATCCCATCTGTGAAGGTGACTTATACTACATGCAGAACAACTCATTCTGATTAAACACAAGATATTTACTAGCTTGGATCTAATCAAAGATCAAGGGATCACAAGCTTTACTACTATCATACACAGCATGGATTTTTATGTAGCTGGATTAACCCTATCATAGTCACATTCTCCCTTGAACTGCTGTAACAGAAATGAAAAAAAAAAGGTCAACATGATATGCTGCATTTAAAATTTTTATTTTTGTAATTACAACTTTCTGAGCAGGAAATTACGAGGGATTTGATCTCGTACATTAAAAAGTTGCTATAAATTTAATTTACAGATAAACAGATGTGGCCAAACCGAGTTGCATATCTCAATCTCTTCCTGTTTCACTGACTACTAAGTCTGAATGTTAGTTTCCAGGAACATCCTTTTGTCCTCTGGGAAACTCGTAAACCTCCTGGTCCAAACCTGACAATCTCACAGCTGACACTTTTGCCCTGGCTTTTTGGTTTCCTTGGGTTTTGTGGCTTTGGGGTTTTTTTTGTTTGTTTTGTGGTGTGGGTTTGTTTTTTTTTTATTGTGGAGAAGGTAGAGTACCTCTTTTTTCAATACCTCCCATAAACCACTGCAATATCCATCCTCTAGCAGTCAAACACCACCACTATTTACCCAAGTCGTCCAGAAAACTTTGTAACGGTTAATTCTGTGTTAAGTGAATACAAGAAAAGAACTAATCTGAGATTACACGAGAGGGATCACCAGCCCTGGATGCATAACAGCCCACTCGATACCCTCAATTATCCTCTCCAAGCCCATAAAGAATCTGAATGATTTACCCAGTTTTTTCCCCCTCAGACTATTAAGTCCCGAGAGCGGCCTCCTTTCACTTCCCGGGCTGGACACAGCATCCCGTAAGTAGCATCCTGACAAATATTTAGATAGGCTTTTTTGTCATCTTCTAATTGAATGCATCTAATTTCACCCTCCACGTTCTGTCATTCGGTCAGAAGCTGTATTCTTCACAAGCTCTCTGCCGGGTAAAAAGGAGGCAGCTCAGAAATCCAGGGGAAAATTAACTTAATGCTCCAAGTCTGCAGGATCACATCAGGGAGACATTTTGCCATCGCAAAGACGTGAGGGTCATCGTTCGCTTCAGACATGTTTAGCTCAGCAGCAATAAGCTTAACACTGTTAAACACCGTGTCAAGGCTACGCGGCTTCCAGAGGAAAATATAACACCAGTTCAACTTACGACCCACAGCAGACTGATAACAGAAATGTGTCTTCATTTCTAGCTTTCCTTCCCTTTGGAAGATGGAGGTCATCTTCATGACTTATAGATGTCTGCCAACACACAGCAAAGAAAAGAGCGCCGCGTATATTTTAGTGCCTCCCAAAATACAACGCTTGGCTGCACAAACTTTTAAGCAGCGCGGTGCAGCTGACCCCGGCTTCCTTCAGGACTCTCACCCGCATCCCTGCTACCTCCAGACATTCCCACCGCCTTCAGATGCTACACTGAACCATTAAAAAAGCCCACAGAAACTTTTACTGGTTAATTAATTTGTTGACAAACTTTAATTCCGGACTCACAATTCACAGCTGTTGTAAAATTTGATAAATAGGCAAAATATTACGAACGTTGAAGTTAAGTCTTTCTCATGTTACAATATATAATTTTGTATCAAATATAAAATATAGTTAGGAAATATAAAAAAGCAATATGAAGTGTTCTGATGGCAATTTAAATCTGCAACTTTTTTAATTGAAGCATTCAGAACATCTTACCAGATTACCTTTTATTCAGTCCTAGTTTAACAGCTTAAATGCTAATTCTAGTTCTGATTCTGATTCTGATTCTGATTCTAATTCTAATTCTAATTCTAATTCTAATTCTAATCCTAATCCTAATTCTAAATTCTAATTCTAATTCATAGAATCATAAAATTCATTTAACACACCTTGTAACATTCCCAGGCCTTTTCGCTCCATGTTCCTACGTTTTTTACAGATTGGGCTGGTTTTGCTTATATACAGGAATATCTTTACTTATCTAAGAAGCCTCTCTGAAGTCAGTAAGACTCAATGGACAAATTTCTCACATATGTGAGTGAATTTTACAAATAAAGCATCAGCAACATGTCCAATGCAATCTATAAGTAGACGGATAAGTTACAAAGCGGAGGGAAAGCAACAGAGTTGTATCATCCATCATTGTTAAACAGATAATTTCAAATGGTACTATGCAAAAATCAGATGGCTACAAATACAGCCCGTAAATAGAATGAACAGATTTTGATAACTGTAATTTTTCTTTGCTTTCACAGAGAAAAGATACTGCCTTGTTAGCAAGTAATGAAGTTGAAATGTCTACTCGATCAAAGAAGGAAAGTTTTGAAGTTAGTTTACAGTTTCGTCAAGAGAGATTTTTTCAGCTCACCCAAAGCACAGAAGTCATTGGCTCAGGTGTGATTATTTAGCTACTGAGGTAAGGCGGTATTAAAAAATGTGGATGTCGTACCTGTGTCTCAGTTATGCTAAGCAGCAGTGATGCAACAAAGCAGGAGTAAAATTGTCCGCAACACAAATTATGTGAAAAGTAGATTAAAAAATGTATTTTTAAAATTCAACATCTCTAAACATTATGTTTTCAATTAGTGAAAGGGAATTATTTGGGAAACCCAAATAAGGTAATTTGTTAAGCTCTATGAACGTTAACATAATATGTTTTTAATGGTAAAAAAATAGCCTAAAGATTCACAGGCAAACAGACTTTGTCAATGTTATCTCTCATAGAAATATCGTTGCTTTATAAAAGCACACAAGACTATTCTTTTGCTGGTTACACCACTTCGGCTCCTCTGCAGTGTAGGGAATAGGATGAGTGTAAATAAGAGGAGAATCCTTCTCATTTCACTGGTTATTTGTATTCCAAAGGAGCAGATGCCTTCCAAATTATGCAAAAATCCACAGCGCATCTCATACTATAGCAGATGAACAGGTTAATTTTTCTCTTTGCACATAATAAATCATAAGTGCTTTAACACCCATAGTCGCATTTCATGAACATAAACCTTCTGTTTAATAATGTCTGTTTACAACTAGAATCAGACATACAGTAATCTCTTGCCTGGGATAAACATTAATCCAGATCTGTCTAGAAAAATTATACAATTCATTACCATAAGTAATCTCTATTGTGCCCTGTGCTTAACCTTCATCTTTTTTTTTTCCCTGTCCTATAATCTTGCAAATCCACTGGTGGTGTATGATTGGCATCTGGTGTTAACGCAGCCTTCGCTGCACACAGCACAGCTGAAACAGCCCGACACGAACACGTCACTCTGCAGGGTACCGCAGGTTCAGCTGACCACCTCTCAACAACTTTCACCACAGGGCGAAAAAAAAAACAAAACCCAAGCCAGGGAGAAAAAGGTCTAACAATACCCTTTGCCACAGAGGAGCCATTTTCACTTTCCAAACCATAGTTACCATCCACAAAAATTAAAGGTATCGGTCTGATTTTCCCATAGCATCTCTAGTCAAACCACAACATCCCATGTCCAGGCTGGAAGACACCGTGCCAGGGGACTTTAAGGAATGGAACTGGATGGGTACAGAAGTAGAACAAAAGCTATTATGAACATGTCAAAGCAGTCTGAGATTATTCACAGGCTCGATCACAATATTTAAGCAACAAGACATGACAGACAGTGTCTTTCCAGGGGCTTATGAACACTCTAACTGTGAGGAAAAGAATGAGGCCAAAGGCTTCAACCCCAAGAGAGGTAATCCCCAGAAATGTGGTGTCTGCAGTGTCTTCTTGTATTATGAGAGAGAGAACACAGGAAACTTAGGACAGGAGAAAGCCAGTAAGTCCACTTTCCTCTTTTTTTAATTTAGCAGTTCCAGTTCTTCCCCAGACCTGCTCATAGCATTAGGTGTTTTGTATCTGTGAGGACAGAAAAAAATATTCTCATCCAAATATTTGTCCACAAAGCAATTTTTTGATACTTATAAAATTATGCATGCCTTAAATAATTGGTCTAGATTACCTGCCTCAGTGACCTCCTGGAATTCTGAATTTTCCAGGTTGAATACATGCGGTATGAAAAAGTATTCCCTGCAGAACAAGGTTAGCAATATACGGTCTTCTACTTTTGAATTCTCAGCTCAAACACTTCCTACAGAGGTAAGGACCACACGCTGCTCCGATCTGATCACTATTTGGAGGCTTATGTGGAGTAAATGGATGCATCAGGCCAAGTCTTGACAAAGAGATGCAGACATGGATTGACTCAGTGAAGAAGAAACAAGAGCCCTGGGATGGAAAAAACTTCATGCTGACGCCGCCCATACTTTCATCTGGGTAAAGTGATTTCATGCTGCAGTATGGATAACCTTTTTTTTTTTTAATTAAGATAAAGATCACTCATAAAAGAAAAGGAGAAAGACTCAGGAAAAATTAGCAAATACACTTTTGAGCACACCAAGGAGAGAAGGGTATATCTGCTCTCCCAAAAAGAGCAGTAGAGCAAAGACAGACTCTAGTGGTGATGTGAGACAAACTAGGAGATATGCTGATGAAAACAAACCAATTAACCAGTGAATATAGTGATTTTTTTTTTTCCACAGAAAAATGCAAACCTTTTCTTGAAAGTTTTTCATGTCAAGAACTTCTGGGATTTTAATCAAAATACTTTTTTTTTCCTGTAAAATCATACAAGGTTTTTGTTGCTAAGATCTCTAATGTGTTGTAATCTGATCATCACAGGAGCCTCTTCATTTTTCCCCTCTTCTAGTAATTTCATTTGGGTCATCCCCAAATATAAAAAAAATACCACTACTCAACAATTCATTCAGTACTTCTGAAATCCTGCCCTCTACGAAATCTTATTCCTGTGCTATTTTTTAGGTGCCGTTACCTCAACACACTGTAGTTTCACATTGTACGTATCACCTCTTCACACTTCAAAGTTGTGTGTTGAAGGAGACATTCATAAATTCAACAACTGTTTGTATTGACTGGTTGGGACATGGCCTAAAAAGGCTGGGGTAAATACCATCACAGGAAAATTGTCTGAACAGTTTAAAAATGGCAATCCACCAAAAACGCACTTTCAGCTCAGACTTTGTCAGAGGCTGAAAATTCCCAGAATGGTCCTACACAAAATGTAAAGTTTCCTAACAGCTGGGATAGGAGTCATGGTGAAGACAAGACCTGGCCAATACGACAATAATTCAGCAACTTTCACTGCTTATGGCCCCATCCTTGAAATCCTACTTTGTTTCTGCTCTGAGTGAGGTCAATAAGAGCAGCCACGACAACTCAACATTTTCCACGATCAAGCCCAAGGTTATCTTATTAACTCTTACATTTGAGATCACTTGCCCAGACCACGGTCTGCCTTGATTCAGCTTTAATCAAAGAAAAAAGGGCTAGGAAGGGATGATAGAGGTTACTTATGCTATGCCTCCTATCCCAGATGGGGTGCTGTGCACCAGTATCTTGCCTCATATTTGTCTATGCTGTTCTTGAAGTTACTCAGTAACGGAGTCTCTACAGTCTCCCCAAGCAATCTGTCCTTATTATCAGGGAGTTTCTCCTCACATTTAACCTTTATTTTCATGTTGTACCTCATTCTGCCTCTGAAGGATAAGAGAATAAATGATTCCCTTCACTTCAGCAGGAGCCCTTAATGTATTTAAAGGTAGTTATTATGTTCTCCCTTAGTCTTCTTTAGATTAAACAACCTCAATTTATTCCAGTATTTCCTCATGACTATTCTCCAGACCTCTACATACTTATGTCACTCCCTTCTTGATTTTCTAACGTTAGCCCATGCCTTTCTGTACGGCAGTGTCCTGCACTGAGCTCAGCAGAGCAATTACCTCTTCCATCTTGAGGGCGACGCACCCAGCTTTGCCTCCTAGCACAACCCTGGCTTTCTCTGCAAAATCACCACCGTCTTGATAAAATCCCAGGCTGGGAACCATTACAGCCCTCAGCCTTACAGTCAGAACCATTACAGTCCTGTCCAGATGCTGTTGATTAGTCCTCTGTGTGTTCCAGTTCGCCATGAGGAACGCTAATCCCTCCTTTGCCGGCTTGCAGCCGCTCCTCTTTTGGTATTATCCACAAACATAAACACTTTTTTTCCTGTATTCGTCTGAGAAGGATGGGATCAGAATATGAAGTCCACCAGTATTTCCTTTTACCACTATCACAAACGTATTTATGCTGCACACTGACTTTACCTAAGAGAACCCAACAGCTCTCCCCTAACATCCATCTCTTTCATAAGCCATTTCTGCACTTTAATATACTGCCTCGCTGCAACACATGTTAAAACTGTACACAGTAAGTAGCTCATAGTAGGAAATCATATTAACCGTCTGGCCTAGAAATGACAAGTGAAGTGTGGATAGGAATGTCAGCACTCCCCACAGAAATATATTCAAACAGGCAGAAATCATTCCTTACGTAATAAAGAACAAACAAATAAATTCAGGAAATCTCAGAAACAGTGGTGGGACATTATCACATTTTAAAAACCCTGGTAACAAGGAAAGCGAGGAGAATGTCAGATGGAAAGATATTGCCACTTCTGTGTGCAGCAACTGTATTTTCTTTGAGTATGTAGCACACGATTTCAGAAGTAAAAAAACCAAAATTGTAAAAATCAAGTATTATTTCCTATAAAACTGTATGAATGCTAAATAATGCAGGATGTTCATTAGAAGAAAAAAGGTAATGAAAATAGAGCCTTCATTTCATGTAACTGAGCTGTCCAGAAGTTTGGTATCTTGGTTAAGCCGGACATCTTTTAAATTCTCTATAACCACTAGAGAGAAAAGCAATGAATGGAAGTATTGGTCTTTATTAACAATACAGATAGGTTAGAATTGATCATTCAGTTAGCAAAGAGAGGATGGCTCCCTTACATTTCCCTAATTCTGTCATATCTCTTCCCACGTTTGTTTTTTTACATCAGTTTTCCTGGACCACTCAACCACAAAGTTTTTTCTCCCCCGCATGATCCCTCTGTGTCCTTTCACCCTGGCCGCCCATCCCTCCCGGGGTGGCTCCACGGACCTGCCACCACCGCTCAGCTCCTTGGCTCACCCACTGTTAACTTCCTTCTCAACCCAAGCTCCTGCTGAGATCTGGGGAGCCTCTGCCCCCGTCTCCTGCAATACATTCTTAGTCCAGATATTGTCCACCTGCTTCCACTTCCAGTTCATCCTCAGTCAAATCCCTTCTTGAATCCTGACCACCAGTGTCACCACGGCAGAGCACATACATCCTGCATTGGCACAGAGAATTGCGTACGGCTGTTGGTGAGTCTTGTCCAGTTTCCCCGCCATCCTCCCCTGCCTGCCCATACCCATCTGTTGTCTCCTGCCTTAGACAGAGATAGGAACAGCCTTTCTACAGTTTACGTCTACACTGTTCGTTGCAAAATTATCTTAATTCGTGAGATCGACCAGTAGTGACAAAATCACTCCCTCTCTCCATTTCCCCTTCCAGGGAATATTAGCCGTTTTCAAGAAGCAAGCACAATTCAGAATGCATGTGTGTGTGTACGTGTGTTTATGCACATGTGTTTATGAACACAGGTTATGTGTCTATAAGCATACCTATTTTATATATATGCACACACATACGCATATGTGCAAACAGCGAGCAATTTCACCATAGGAAAAACTGAGTGGTGTTGCAATTGTTTTTGTAATGGTAACACAAACATTCAGTTTTATTGCAATATTTAGTTTTATTGCAGCAAAATTCTGATGTTATAGCCGTGGTGGTATAGTGAGTATCAGTCCCACCCTCTTGACCTGAGTGCATTATAAACCGTTATAGGCCAACAATAGAGAGCTGAAGAAAACTGTTCTCTCCCTCGCTCTGTCTACCACGCACAGGATTTTCAAATACCAGCAGCCCACTCCTGATTTATCGAAGTAATTAACAAGAGAAATGGGTCCACTTACTCTGTCTTAAAATTTGCATGCACATAGCTTTATGTGAATAAAAAATTTTGCATTTAATCTGTAAAAAAGATTGCAACACAGCTATGAAGTCTTGAATTAACGATTTCATGACTCCCACAGTTATGGCCATGCATTCCCCAAGTGGAAGCCCAGCAGCATGTGGCGACCTGAAAGCAATTTCCCTCCTCTCCCCCATGAGCTTCAGATGTCAGACATTTCATGAATCGCATTAACAGAATTCACAGTCAAGACATATATGTTTTGCTCAAAAATGTACTGAAAAATTCCAAAGTATAGTCTGAACAGTTGAATAAATACAAAAATATCCCAGGTACCTTACTTAGTACACTTATTTGTAAATAATACACTGGGAGAAGGTAACTAATCCTGTCACTAACGCATATATCACAGGAAAACAGCAACTGAATACTATACTCAGGTGACTGTTTCAAAAGCCTTAATGCTTCTAAGATGAACCTGGTATTAGTAAGTCTTCTTCCCTTTTAAAGAATTATACATTCTGGCTTCCCAGATCCTTGTTTTCTCTCTTTTCTTCCCAGTGCAACAAGTCTGTTGCACATGTTAAGAGAAACAGTCTTGTAACCTCTCCACTACACGCTCATTCTCTCCCGCTTCACCTCCTTCTGCCACCAGCCGAGATTAACATCTCAGTTTCTCCATCAGAACTGATTTTACTTCTCTCAGCAGAGACTATAGGTGATTTATTTCAGCAGAAAGCACGTTGCGATCTGGACTCATCCTCTTTTGCTCCTCATTAGTTGCAACAAGTCGTTGCAAGGTGTGTTTCTACGCTCTTTCCTCAAATCCCTCTTCTTCTTCCAAAACTTCCCCATTCCGTTTCCCATGTCCCTTGCGCCCTTTCCCTCCTTCTCCTCTTCCCCTGAGCTCTGCTCCGGCTCTGCCCCATCAGCAATAGCACACGTGGGGCTTTTTCAAGACGGACTTTCTCGTAGTTGGGATAAATCCTGTCCCCGCCTTAACAAGCAGCCACAATTAGGGAGCAACAAACCGGATTGATTACTTGCAAATTTATTTTCCTGGGGGTGGTAGTGATACTTTTCACATTACTGTGCATATGAGTGACATCCTTCTATAATTCATACTACATGCTATGTAACACCAACCCCATGGAGTACCTAGTCTGAAGTGAGCAGATATGCAGTCCTTTCCTGACTACATTTACATTCCTGGGTAGGACAAGCCTGAAAGCAGATCTCTCATTATGAAGGAAATTCTGAAGTATCTTGAAACATTTTTATTTTTAAAGATTTTAAAAAAAACAAACTTCAATATATTTCCCACAAAACAGCTGCTCCTCAATTTTATTTAGCAAATATCAGAATGAAGGCAGTCGCAGCCTTCTCAGCATACAGTGCCCACAGCTTTTCTGAGGATGCCAAAAGGACTGATGAGAAGGATGGTTGTGCCCTCTCCTCCTTGGGTGGATTTGCGGAGCCGCCATGCAGACACCCTGTGAGACGGGCGGTGGTGGGTCGTGCGTCTGTCCCGCTTTGAGGTAAAACAAAACCAATCTTTTTTTCCCAGTAATTTTACTTTTCAGCTAAGCCTCTTGTAACCAACTAAACTCTCTGAAATTAATGGCACATTTTTCCGACAGCATCCGCTTCCAGAGTGATAGGACCTGATTGTTTATAATTTATACCAAGGAATGGTATGCAGAGGGGCTCTGGCTTATACTTATTGCTATAACAACCAAGGCCAGCTAACTTCGTTATTTGCCCTGTTGGAGGGTTGGAAATGGAAAAGCGTAGAGGGGTCCCACCTGCAGGGAGGAGCGGACAGGACAGGTGACCCAAAACTGACCAACAGGGTATTCCACCCCATCTGCCCCACGCTCAGTATAAAAGCTGAGGGATCAAAGAGTCAGCCCTCTTTCTTCAATGGCTGGTGTCTGTTCATCTGCCTTTGACCCCCACCCGTGCATTCCTAAATGTGGATCCGGAATCCAGTTCCAATCCGTTGCTGAGTGCAGTCTGGGACTTGCCCTGTGCCTGACAGTGACATGATCGTCATCCTGGGAGCTCCATACAGTTTTGTATATATTGTGTATATTTCATTATTTTCTTTTTATTCTTTTATTAATATTTTCATTAAAGTAGTTTAGTTTCTTTTTAAACTCCTAAGTCTCTTTTCTCTCTCACCCTCCTCTCCCTGAAGGGAGATGCTCTCCCTTCTCTTAAGGGCAGAGAAGTAAAAGAAAGCATCTGTTGTTCGCTTTAGTGGTCAGCCCAGCCCAAACCGCGACAGAATCTCACAGACAATCTCTGCCCAACCTCCCCCCGGGGTGTCCTCATCTGCTTTTCCCTCTCCTGAGCCTAAAACTCTTCTGCGCCCGTAACAGATTTAACATGTATTAATGTAAGAGCTTCAGTGTATTGCCTGAAAACAATGTTATGATGCTTGGAAAATATATTCCTTTAATTGATCTGCAGCTGCCCTTCTTAAATATTTATGTAAACTCTATTGTGCCCAAGGGCATAAGGGTTCAACCTAAAAGAAGCTCCTGGTCTTGTACCTGTTTGAGTTCTCTGGAATGTACAGTACCCTTGTTAGTTTTACGCAACCTATCTAATTCCAGTTGTAGGTAAATAAAGAATACATGTTCATTCCACAGTCACAGAATGCTAAAATACTATTAATTGGAGATCATAAGATGGAACAGTAACTGAGACGTTGTAGGTTTGAACATGTTTTAAATCCCTCTGCTGTGAAAGATGGAGTAGAAAATATAAACACAATTCTCATTTCTTTAATTAAATTGAGTAAATGTCAACTTGGGGACTGTAATCAGAGACATTACAACTGCAAATGAATTCTTGTTTCATTGTTTTTTCCTAAATTGTTTCCTGCGTAAAATAATATTTGGGTTATAAAAGGATCACCTTTCTGAAGAGTCCAAGACTTGTCTGTTCTAGATTTACTTAAATATATTATCCTTTTTTTTTTTCTTTTTTTCCCAAAACAGATACCATCCAATTGCATAATTTCCTACTTCGCTTCAAGGGTACAGGATAGATTTAAACTCCCCGGTGCAAGTAACAGTAATTTCCATTTTCTGTCAGGCAAAAGGCTTGAATTTGAAAATTAGAAATTTCATTTAAGAAATGTTCAATATTTTCCATCCAGCTATTCCAACTGAGTACTACTATACCTGTTTTGAAGCCCCACATAATGAAATGCTGAATCCCAAACAGCAGATGAAGCACTGTCATTTATTTGTTTGAGATATTTTGTGATCTGATGATTTCTCCTCACATATTTTAGTCAGGCACCTTATGTATCATTGTTGCTTTATGTTTTCTATACATGGCACACAAAATTCATGGCAGTGTCAAAGCTTCGTGAAAACTTAAAAGCTTAAAACATTTCTGTTGGGGAGATAATGAGCTTTATAGGTTCTAATGAAAAGAAAGTGGATGCAGACAGAGAGAGACAAAGATACAGGACACCTCATCCACGTTACTCTGCAGAAACAGATGCAAACTTGGGACTACAGCCAGGTGGCTCACCCATTCATCAGTTCCCTTGCTAAAATGCCACTCGTCTGGTACAGAAGCCATAGGTGTGGCTGTCTTAAAGTACACTCAAGCGTGCTCTCTCATGTGGCTGGCTACTTGGCCCAACAGCTAACCCATTTGCACCTCGAATTTTGCCATAGGACTGATGCTGAATAGACAGAACAGCCCAGATTTCTTCCTAGAAGAGCCTTAATATTGCTTGCCAGAAGACCGCTGGATCTGTAGGAGGTCTGAACATCCTCTAGCTCAGGTTGCCAGTAAAGTTGATAGGAGATGCTGGGTCTTGTGAATGTCCTGGACATCAGACGCTGCTGGGATGAGCCACCTCAGATAGATAGTGTGCAATCTTATTTCCATCTGTATGCCTGAATTCCAAAACACGTACTTCCCATTGTCCCAGTATTTGAATATTTGGAATTCAGTCAGATTCTGCAGTTTTTATTTGTTCCAATTGAAAGTCTTACAAGTACAATGGACTCTCATTATACCAAAAGGTGGACATCAACAGCATCGTAAACTGATGGAGAAATGTGCAAAATCTGGAGTCACTGAAATCAATATTGGCCTGACTGTTCAGACTAATTGTGAAAAGATTTCATGTTGTGTGCTGTACTGAGAAGTCAGGTATGGGGTGCGTCCTGAATTTCATATTAAAATCTCCATGCTGTCCCGTTGTTCATAAACAATTGGTGACATTACAGGGATGACACGGAGTGCATCAAAGGCATGGCCAAGGCTGCATTGGCCATACTGAGTTTTGTTTTGAGGGTAGGCAGGATCCTGAGTAACAGGGTTTCCTAACTATACCTCTACCTTGGTTATAAACTTGAGTCTTTACAGAAGGAATTTAAGTTCTCCAGCACCAATAATTTTTCCATTTATATGCTGTATTATGTACCTTTGACTTTATTATTTTTCAATTAGAAAAAAATCGTAAGAAAATGAAAATTAGAAATGAAAGGTTATCAGTAAAAAATTTTAACATTTCAATTCCAAGCATTTGTACCATTCTGATCCAACGTAGCCTTCTGTTAATGATACATCTGTCATTTTATTGACACCCCTAAAGAGCTTTATTCTCTTTTCTAATTAAGAGACAAAGCTGATTATGTCAATCTATGAACTGACATCTGAGTGCTTTTGTTATAATGTAAGAAGCAACGAATATGACTATTGTTATGCTAAAACAAAAAACTTGGGAATTTTAGCTGGGAAACCCAAGATAGCAAAATATATAATGGTTAAATGAAAACAGATTCTTGCTATTCATGCAAAATGCACATGTGATTGTATTATATAATTAAATGAAGATACTGTGCGAAAAATTAATTCCCAGTAATAGAAAACATAAAGCAACAATGATACATAATGTGCCTGACTAAAATATGTGAGAAGAAATCATCAGATCATAAAATATCTCAAACAAATAAATGACAGACTAAGCCATCAATCCTCATGGAAAAATTAAGCTATTAAATAATCCAAAATGCTTGCATGTCAGGACATGATTTCAGCTCCATCCTGCTGTTAAATCAAAGATACCTGCTCAGTGAGCTCTCCCATGTAAGGGAATGCATCTGGAAGTATTCTCTAGTAATTGGCAGTGCAGAGAATATCCAGTTTTCATCACTTCCACCAAGCTACCATAAACTTTCCTCTGGTCTGAGAACCAGAACTAGCTGCAATGACTGCTCAGCCTGGTGAACTGATAAGTATTTCTAAGACAATACTGTGGATGGGATGAAATGCTCGCCACTGCAGGAAGGTCTTTGCGTTTGTATGGACACAGGTAAGACTCTGGTACAATCTCCCACACGCCAGCATTAATGGCTGCAATCTATCCTACCCAAAAAGGCCAGGGAGAAGACTGCAGCAGGCAAATCCGACAGAATCAGATGATTTTCAGTATCACAGAATCACAGAATCACAGAATGGTAGGGGTTGGAAGGGACCTCTGGAGATCATCTAGTCCGACCCCCCTGCCAGAGCAGGGTCACCTACAGCAGGTTACACAGGAACGCATCCAGGCGGGGTTTGAATGTCTCCAGAGTTGGAGACTCCACCACCTCTCTGGGCAGCCTGTTCCAGTGCTCTGCCACCCTCCAAGTAAAGAAGTTCCTCCTCATGTTTAGGTGGAACTTCCTATGTTCAAGTTTGTGCCCGTTTCCTCTTGTCCTGTCACTGGGCACCACTGAAAAGAGCCTGGCCCCATCCTCCTGACACCCACCCTTTGAGTATTTATAAGCATTCATAAGATCCCCGCTCAGTCTTCTTTTTTCCAGACTGAAGAGACCTAGGTCCCTCAGCCTTTCTTCATAAGAGAGATATTCTAGTCCCCTAATCATCTTTGTAGCCCTTTGCTGTACCTGCTCCAGCAGTTCCCTGTCCTTCTTGAACCGGGGAGCCCAGAACTGGACACAGTACTCCAGGTGCGGCCTCACCAGGGCAGAGTAGAGGGGGAGGATGACCTCCCTTGACCGGCTTGCCACACTCTTCTTGATGAACCCCAGGATGCCATTGGCATTCTTGGCCACAAGGGCACATTGCTGGCTCATGGTCATCCTGTTGTCCACCAGGACTCCCAGGTCTTTTTCCACTGAGCTGCTTTCCAGCAGGTCAGCCCCTAACCTGTATTGATGCATTTTGAGATGTTAACAGTTTTCAGACTCAAAGATAACATGAAACAGTTTCCTTCTTAGTTGTGATTAAAGACAACAGACAGAAGTTATATGTCTCTTCTGGCAGCACTAGATCTTCAGGACCACTGCCGGTGCTGATGGTCCTGGCAGAAAAGCATTGAATCCTTTCCAAGGAACTCCACTGATCCCATGTAAGAGGTTCCAGATGATGGTACTGTGTGTCCTCAGGACAGAGCTTAAAGTATTGCAGACTGACACAGCTCTCCTGGCATCAACTGAGCTCTGTTCACAAACAGAGAAGGACTAGTGGGAGATGTGATGGTCGGAGGCCGTCTTGGGTTTAGTGATCATGAAATGGTCAAGTTTTCAATTCGTAGCGATGTAAGGAGGGGGGGTAGCAAAACCTCCACCTTGGATTTCCGGAGGGCGGACTTTGGCTTGTTCAGGACACTGGTTGAGAGGGTCCCTTGGGAGATAGTCCTGAAGGGCAAAGGGGTCCAGGAAGGCCGGACGCTCATCAAGAAGGAAATCTTAAAGGCCTAGGAGCAGGCTGTCCCCAAGTGTCGCAAGTCTAAAGGGCGGGGAAAATGGCCAGCCTGGATAAACAAGGAAGTTTTGATGGGACTTAGGAATAAAAGGAGGGTTTACCACCTTTGGAAGAAGGGACAGGCAACTCAGGAGGAGTACAGAGATCTCGTTAGGTTATACAGAGAGAAAATTAGGAAAGCAAAAGCCCAGCTGGAGCTCAACTTGGCCACTAACATTACAGACAACAAAAAAAGCTTTTATAAATACATCAACAAAAAGAGAGCCAGGGAGAATCTCCATCCCTTACTGGATATGGGGGGGAAAGTTGCAACCAGGTACGAGGAGAAGGCTGAGATACTTAATGCCTTCTTTGGCTCCGTCTTCAATAGTCAGAGCAGCTATCCCCAGGGTGTTCAGCCTCCTGAGCTGGAAGATAAGGATGGAGAGCGGAACAACCCACCCATAATCCAGGAGGAAATAGTGAATGATCTGCTTCTGCACCTAGACGCACATAAGTCTATGGGGCCGGATGGGATTCACCCAAGAGTACTCAGGGAGCTGGCAGGAGGGCTCACCAAGCCTCTCTCCATCATAGGGGAGGTGCCAGATGACTGGAGGGTGGCTAATGTGACGCCCATCTACAAGAAGGGTTGGAAGGAGGATCCGGGGAACTAGAGGCCTGTCAGCCTGACTTCAATACCAGGAAAGATCATGGAGAGGATCATCTTGAGTGAGCTCTCACAGCAAGTGCAGGGCAGCCAAGGGATCAGGGCCAGCCAGCATGGGTTTAGGAAAGGGAGGTGCTGCTTAACCACCCTGATCTCTGTCTATGACCACGTGACCCGCCTTCTGGATGCAGGGAAGGCTGTGGACATTGTATATCTGGACTTTGGTAAGACCTTTGACACCGTCCCCCACAGCATTCTCCTGGAGAAGCTGGCGAATCATGGCATAGACAAGTGTACTCTTCACTGGGTTAAAAACTGGCTGGATGGCCGTGCCCAGAGAGTTGTGATTAATGGGGTGAAATCTTCTTGGTGGCCGGTCACCAGTGGTGTCCCTCAAGGCTAAGTTTTGGGGCCAGTTTTGTTTAATATCTTTATCAATGATCTGGATGAGAGGACTGAGTGCACCCTCAGTAAGTCTGCAGAAGACACCAGACTAGGTGGGGGTGTTGATCTGCTTGAGGGTAGGAAGGCTCTACAGAGGGACCTGGACAGGCTGGATCGATGGGCCAAGGCCAATTGTATGAGGTTTAATGAGGCCAAGTGCCAGGTCCTGCATTTCGGTCACAACAACCCCAAGCAACGCTACAGGCTTGGGGCAGAGTGGCTGGAAAGCTGCCCAGCAGAAAAGGACCTGGGGGTGCTGGTGGACGGCCAGCTTAACATGAGCCAGCAGTGTGCCCAGGTGGCCAAGGCGGCCAACAGCATTCTGGCTTGTACCAGGAATAGCGTGGCCAGCAGGAGTAGGGAAGTGATGTTGCCTCTGTACTCGGCACTGGTGAGGCCTCACCTCGAGTACTGTGTTCAGTTCTGGGCCCCTCTGTACAAGAGGGACATTGAAGTGCTGGAGCGTGTCCAGAGGAGAGCTACCAGGCTGGTGAGGGGTCTGGAGACCAAGTCGTATGAGGAGAGGCTGAGGGAGCTGGGCATGTTTAGCTTGGAGAAGACGTGGCTGAGGGGAGACCTCATTGCCCTCAACAACTACCTGAAAGGAGGTTGGGGAGAGGTGGGGGTTGGCCTCTTCTTCCAGGTGAATAATGACAGGACCAGAGGAAATGGTCTGAAGTTGTGGCAGGGGAGGTTTAGATTAGATATTAGGAAGAATTACTTTACTGAAAGAGTGGTCAGGCACTGGAACAGCCTGGCCAGGGAGGTGGTTGAGTCACCATCCCTAGAGGTATTTAAGAAACATCTAGATGTGGCACTTCAGGGCATGCTCTAGTGACAGAGATTGTAGGGGTTTTTTCTGTGTGTGTATGGTTGGACTCGATGATCTCAAAGGTCCTTTCCAACCATGAAGATTCTATGATTCTATGAAATGAATTACACCCTGAAGATCTAGTCCTCAGGTGCGGACTGTGTCAACCAGCGTTGACATACATCCAACCAACACATATATCTTTCTTTTTGCCTTTGAAAACTTCTGTTCTAAATTATCAGAAACAGCCAAGACACTGTAAGCTACAGTATCAATGGCATTAAATTTAATTAAGGATTATAGCATCTGTGCTCACTCATATACACACCACACACGATTACAAACTACCATTCTTCTACTATTTGCTGGTCAAGAGATTGTACCCTTTTACCTCAGATAACTAGAGACAGTGAGTGGCTGAGTGGCTGTGACCTTCTATCTCTGCCTTCATGGAGGGTTAGTCAGCGGGGAAGGTACCTCCTTACACTTTTCTTAAAATACATCTGGAAGTATAAGCTATATCCTTAGCACTGGACGTGCAGGTTATGCATATGTCTCTGGATGACTGTGGGGATATGCAAGACAGGAAATGTCTACTACTTGTAAGATCAATGGTCTTGCTCAGTACTTCAAAAAATCACTCTACCGCTGTTGCACCCCCATGGAATACCTAGTTGACTGAAAATGAAATTTGTTAACTGCTTTCAAGGAATTATTAAAAGGGATAATCGTTTTCCTCTACTACAGGATCTCCTCTAACAGCCCGCTCGATTACTTGCCATTACTAATCAGTTCAATAGCATTCTAATTCTGATGGCTACCTGATGGGCTCTTCACTACTTAATAGGAGAAAGGGAAGGTTTTGGAATGTGTGCCCTTTGGCTTGGAAAGCATGATGATCCTCTTCTAAGCCACAAACATTTTGCTCACACTGAAGTAGCAAGATTGCGACATTTGCAGAAGAGTTTGGAAACACATCACACACTTAACTGCAGCTTCTGTCACATATAGGGTCACCTTAGAGGTGACTGACAATAGCATCAAACCATCCAAATCCAAAATGTAAATATCTGGAGTTAGGATTACTGAACAAAAAATTATTGCTGATATTTGTTATTTATATTCTTTAGAAATTTCCTCTTAAAAAAAAAAAAGGAAGGAAAAAATCGAATCACTGTCTCACGTTTTTCTCCCAATCTGGAGAGAAGGGAGATTTTCCCTTTATAAGGGCGGGAAAATAAAAACCAAATTAAAATCACTAGCTAGACTAGTGGTATAAATGCCCATGGCAGCATCAATTTCAGTTTTTCTATTGCTAGGACAAATAATACTGGCTAAGGAATAGTATCCAATTAGCATCGGTACACTAACAAAACCGACTGCGGTGATCACAGAATACGAACGCCCGCCAACGTGTAGGACCTACACACCAGTCACCATCACGATGAGATTCCCAGGGAAAGGGGACTCTGTGTCATGCGAAGAACTCTCTAAAAACACCTTTGAAAATCAGATTATTAAAAACAAACCCTACCACTGCTCCTGGCCGTGGCAGAGCCACAGAATCTCTCTTGCCCACACTGGGATCAGTTCCCACCAGAGTCAGCTGCTGGACCTCTGCCAGCCACAGCAGAAGCCAGGGTCTTCCAGCAGAACAGACATCACGACCATTTCTATGCTTTCTCTTCTCTTCTTCTCCCCCGATTCCCTCTCGTCCCCCTCCCCACAGCTCCTCTGGCCGGGCTAGAGGACATGGCCAAAGGAAGAGAAGTACAGCCAAGACTTTGCTATGCCCCAGCAACCCCTCTCTGCTGTTACAGGGTCACTGGCAGCCAGAATGATTTAGAGCATTCTTCAGGCTATTTTAACTTACAGTGAGGGACTTGACTGACTCATTGCTGCTCCAGGACTGTGGGAACATAAAGCTACCTTAAAGCCATTCTCAGACATCCCTGCTTCTGAGCTGTGCTATTTTATCCTTGCCTGTGACTGGAAAAAAAAAAAACAACCTGAGAGCATGGGTTGTTTACAAGTCTTGCAGCCGCAGCAATGGGGTGGTTTCCTTTGCCTTTCTTCTGCCTTCATTTTTTGACTTTACACATAGCTCTGGTAGCGTTCATAGCTCCCACGTTCCATCAGAAATGGTGATTCGTGGAAGTCTCCCCTCTATTGACCGGGCTTCAAAAGCTGAGGCTCCCGTCGGCTGCGAGGCTGGAGACGGCACGCTGCGCCGGAACTCGCTGTCTGCAAACGGGACAAGCAACGTTCTCCGGGTTCACATGCGTGCCGTGCCCACCAGGAATAATTTTGTAATTTAGCATCTTCGTTTTTAAAACATCAAATGCTAGTGACAGGCTAAACGGAAGAGAGATCAACTGCTTCGTTTCATTGCTTATCAGCTTTGCTTATATTTTTTACTCCGGAAGGACTTCGGTTTAAATTTCTGCATCAATAATCTATTTTGTTAGTGCACAGAAAACATCAAACTACATTTATTCTATTTATTTCTGCTGCATTCATGCACTTAATGTATACCTTCTATTTTCTCTTCCTTTTTAGATTTGCCATTTTAATTTAATGCTCTTGATTGCATATTTTTCACACTTAACCTCTTTGTCCTTTTCTTCTGTAATACCTTTATTAAATTCAATCTTTTTATAAAAAAGTACTTCCATTTTTTAATATTATTGCTGCTTCTCTATCACTATCTAGATTTTACATTTCATTAAGCAGACAGTTTTAATTTTACTTTCCTCTGACTGTTCCTTTCATTAGACTGTTTCTTGTCTTGACCCTTTCATTTTATTTTTCTCTTCTGTAATTTGCTTATACCCTGCCTAACCGACGTGTGTCTCTTTTCCAGTGTGCTTTTATTCCCTGTTACTCTCCCTGTGACTTCTCTTTGTTGCTGAGTGCTGACAGAGTTCCTCCCCATCCCCTGTGAGTGACAGTGACAGCATTTGAGTGGTAGCTGGCAGATCCAGGGACAAGAAGTATCTGTCTGAAAAGATTTTATTTGGTTTTATTTTTATTTTGACTGTAAAATCAGACCTCTCGAATCCTAGAGCACCAGGGGGCATTGTTTCATTTAGAAAATAAAAATTGTCATGATAGCTATTAACTTCCCAACAAGTCCACTGCAATACCAATCAGAGCCAAAGGAAAAAAAAAAATCAAAATGGAGCTATTATGTCAAATGCAGCAACGAAAAGTCGGTTACGGGTCAAACGTTTTAATGCTTAAAGATGGGTATTATTCTGGAGACCTGCTCCACGGTGAATCAGAAGTGTTGTACCCCTGACCTCCATCCCTGTACACCTCAATGTTCAACTACAGCATCGGGGGGGAGGCAAGAGATCAGAAGTTACAATGACAGCTCCTGAGCAGAAACCTGAATTTAATCAACAGTGGAAAATACTGACTGAAGTATCTAGAAGGAACAGACAGTGACAGCCAAGGGAAATTACACATAAACATAAAAAACCAGCCTGAACTGCCATTAAAATGAATGGAAATGTAAAGCAGCAGGAGAAAGTGGAATATCCCCCAGGATCGGGCCCAGTGGTTACATTTTAGTGAAATAATTAATAGGCTGCATTTCATAACCAAGTGCAGGGTAATAACAAACATAAGTGCAGCTTCACAGCCGGCTAAACTCACAATAGCAACAGGCAACTCTATTACCACTAGTGAAACAATCCTGTTTGCCAGAGAAAAAGAGAAAAACAAGGCAGCAAAACCGTCTACAATTATGAGGGAAATCATCTATGTAACAACTTAACTAATGCCCAGAAGCCGAATGACTCACAGCATTAAGAAAATTAGAAAGGGTGCTCAGTAGTATTCTATAATTCAGGACACGTTCATTAGAATATCATGGTCTTAACATGCCAGCAACAAATTTAAGCACTGTGCAATACATGGCTCCGAACCTTGCACAACACAAGCAAATGCTTAATTCAAACGGCACTGCAGAATTTAGCATGCAGCTATTTACAGATTATGGATCTAAATGTCCAAAGGTGGATTTTTGTTGTTGGTGGTGGTGGTTTTGGTTTTTTGTTTGGTTCGGGTTTATTTTCATGTGATTTGATGTTTGGGTAGCTTGAAGAGTTCTTGCTCTAAGTGTGTTTATAAGGAAAAAGAAACAAAATGTACCTACCTCTATACGGCCTACTATAGGTGATGACCAAGTGATGGGCAGCACTGTGTGAACCATGCACTCTGCTCACCATGACGAGTCTGGCTACGGCTCTGCGAGCTCAAGCCATCATGACTTAAGCCCAGGGCAAGGCCACATACAGACCATAAAAAGAAAGTAAGAGCAAGCTTGATGTCACTCACCCAATGCATAAGTCTCAGATGGTTTCCAAATAAGGGTAAAAAATTACTCTTTTTTTGTTTGTTTGTTTGGGCCCCAATTTAACAAGAAGAATCACAGGTTCTGGTCTAGTGGCAGGTGTCCCTGCCCATGGCAGGGGGGTTGGAACAAAATGATCTTTAAGGTCCCTTCCAACCCAAACCATTCTATGATTCTATGATTCTCTTGACAAATACCTGCTGAAACCCACAGTAGCTCCTGGAAGTCCAGATTTCCCCTAGACAGAGGCAGAGCTCAGAAGATACTGTGTGTGCCA
The DNA here is from genome assembly GCF_963924245.1 of Chroicocephalus ridibundus. Lineage (NCBI taxonomy): Eukaryota > Metazoa > Chordata > Aves > Charadriiformes > Laridae > Chroicocephalus > Chroicocephalus ridibundus. The sequence continues at coordinate 130,762,962 of NC_086285.1, forward strand.
CAACAAGAAGTCAGTTGGAAGGCAGCAGAAATCAGATATCAAGTTCAAAACTCATACCGCAAATTTCTTAGGTAGTAACTATTTCACAGATCTCCACCCCTTCATGTTGTCTTCAGGTTCTGAGCCTCTGCTTCTCTGCATCCCAACAACAGGGTACCGCCGGGCACATCATACTCTTCCTCTGAATGGCACATTGATTCTCCATAGGAAAGAGAATCACACAGCAGACACTTCATGGTTTGCTCTAAAGACTACTCAAGATTAGAGAAATATATGTCTGTGTATACATACATACAAATAAATCAACAACCATCATGTCAAACATGAAAACTTCCTTTTACCCCTCCGTATTTCATGCAAACTTTTTCCTACTACTGGAAAAAAGATATACTAAGTTTCTTCATATTTACTGAAAAAGCTCATATTGACCTCTCTCCTTTATAAAGAATAAATAACAAAGCATCCATTCACATTATAAATAATAACATACACAATATTACTACACACCTCTACAGAGCTAATTCAATTCCTGCCATTTTCCTTACTATCAGTGCTGTATTTTACCTACTTGTGCGTTATCATTTCACTGTTACAACTGATACGACTTTAAATGCTCATTTTCTTGTTACATTATAAGCAACCTGTTGAAGTCTAATTGAATACCAGATAAGTAATTTAATCTTGAGCTTCTACTGCCATCTGTAATATTAGCAAAATACTGTAGGTAAATTATAACCACACACCCAATTGGTTAAGAGCTTACAGTTCTTCAAGAAAATGTTCAGCACAACAGCTTGCGGTAACTCTGTGTATTATTTTCTGTACCTATTATCAACAATATCTTTTGTTTATTTTCCTGGAAACTGGCATTTAAAAAATTAAGTGTTTATGTTTATTGTTTCCTTCATTAAGGTTTGTTTTGGAAATAATGTGGCTAAGTTTGAAACACAATGCTTAAAATTAACAAAAATCCCCGTTCAATGAATGCCTACTTGTGGAGTTAATGTATTTAAAACACAGGTTAAAGCTGGAAAGGAGGTAGACACAACCTCATTAACCCATCGTCTAGATACAAATCCACCTGTGAAATCTGGGAGCATTGTTACAACGGAAAGCCTACGAATACATTTAAGGCAAGTCTTAAAATCTCTAGCTGAAGCATTCCTTTAGGATATATAGAGACAGACCTAAGAATATCTACTGATGAATACAGCTTCGCAACTGCAAAAACTGCTCTGAAATCTCAACCTAAGCCACTCCGTAGGGCTGCAGCTATGTTACAGCTGTCATTTCCTAGACTGCAATGACAAAGAGAATATTATTGTTCATTTAAATTTAATGTGTGGCTAATACTGTCCCTAGGCACCAACTTTCTACCAAGGAAGTTAGGTTATTGTAATATCCACATAATTAATTGCATTATCAATTTTCTTACTTTTTAAACATTTGCTTTTGGTTAGAGAAGATTGTTGCATTGCTTCTAAAAATGTCTTTACAATTAATTATCTTTCATTGCAGCAAGCAACTAGGAAATGGATATTAATCACATAAGGCTTTCTCAAATTGATGGGATTATCTTGTTTTTAATTACAGGTGGCATAAACGGTTATGAGCCTCGTTATTTGTGCAAGAAATGTGGCAAAATACTTATAGCCTCTGTAATATGCCATTTTGTACAGCATTCAGTCCACTTACTTGTTTACATAAAATATTCCAGTCTGCCTTGGAAAGGCTCTTCAGCCTTCAGTATCATCTATGGGAAGTTTCATCACAGAAAACAAACATCAGCGATGAGTTCAACTCTGCCTTGCGGCCAGTGAGTCAGGGATGTCTTCCCACGGGCTTTAAACCAGTTGTGCTCCCAGACAACACACAGCAATGCCAGCGTCTCCTTTTAAAGACATCACTGACACGTTAAAGGGCCACGTTCTTAATTAGAAGCCCTTCTTGACTCAAAAATGGAGCCGACAGTCCCACTAAAACGCCAGTTTTCTAACCACCAGCATGTGGTGGGTGCTGCATTGGTAGGATGCTGGTCCTCCCTGCTCAGCTCAACGTTGCAGCTGAGCAGAGGCACGCTGGGTGGTGGCACTGGCTCCATCCACGATGTGGCCACAACACCCGGTGGCTGGCTAGTGGGTCCCATCTCTACTGTGTGAGAGCCCAACAGACACCTTCCAAAACAGCCACCTGGGCAGAGCTGCCTGAGCTAAGTTCCTGGAGAGGGAAGAAGGAAAGGGAAGGAGAACAGAAAACAGGATCAAGAACGAAACAATGCAGAACATCAAGCTGAAAAAGAAAGGAACAGATCTGGGAGTCACCCAAAGATCTAGGAAGGCAGAAAACAAGAGAAATAAAAATGCCAAACTCCAAGGAACAAGAAGGCAGCATCTTTATCAACTAGGTCCAGATCTCACAGGTTTTAAAGGGCTGTCCTTTAACTAGAGCCTCGCAGGGTGTCTGTGGAAACTGTACTGTAGAAACTAAAATTTTGAAATGTTACCCAAACGATTAGTGAAATACATGGATGGAAAGTCTAAAATTACAAAAATACTGCTCATAGGCCAGAAAACCCCTGAGTAACAGTTTCACAGAAACTGCAAGAGGCAAAAGGCATTCTCCTGCCATGCGCTCCCTGGCACACACCCGCTTCTGGCCCTGGAGTTGACATGAAATCCAGCTAGGGAAGCTGTTAGTCTCATCTTGACCAATCCTACTTTTAAACATAAAATGATAAGCATAAAATGTTAATAAATTAGGTTTCTGACTTGGGGAGGGGAGGAAGGAAGCCAGGAACAGACACAAGAGAATACAGTGTCTTCATTCAGATATACCCCTAGACCAAAAGCTTGCTCGTTCTGCATTAACACATCGTAAAAATCTACTTGCAAAAGAAAAAATACTAGATAAAAACACACAAGCCGATATATGCTTTTTTGCAGCTAGTGAAGCAAAGGTCTCATCTCACAGCTGTAGAGCTGAAAACGGTACTGCTTCATGGGCGTGCTCACTGCACTGCTCACAATGTTATTTTTCATATAAAATCATTCCTATCTAGCTTTTTATTTCATCAGTTGAAGTTTTGACTGATGTTTTAACCGTATTTGAGGTGTACGCAAAGAATAAGATTTACCTGATTCTTTTCTTTCTTTCAGGTCTTTGGATTCCTGGAAAGTTTCTGTGGAAATATTTACTTGTTCACCTTAAAATTAAGCAACTTGTGGGTTATATAGAGAAAGACTATTAGTTCTAGCTACTCTTCAGTGCAATTAGCACTGACATGCAGCATGCTGCTCAAACCTGTACCACCTGTGACAAAAAAATCTCCACAACACACCTCAGAGTGTACAACAGGTTTTTTGATGTCCAAACCTGCTTTGTTTTTCTCGGAAAGCGCCTATGTCTTTCTGATGCTAGGACTAGTAATAGGACGAAACCTTCTGATTCTTGCAGGTGACACCAACTGCAGCTGTTCCACAAAAACATTAAGGGGCAAAATTCCCACCCAAACGTCTGCTTTCTTACGTTGTCTCCTTCAGCTGAGATATTTCCTGAGTCAAATACTGTCTGTAAATGAATGGAGAGGACTATGACTTGTCACTAATTCAGCCCTTCAACAATGAGATTTTATTAGAGTAGACAAAGAGAATAGATAAAAGATTGCTACAAAGGAAAGGAGAGCTAAAGGAGGAAAGACAAGAAGACGGGGAGTAAGCAATGTACAGTTAAAAGCAGTAAGGCACGGGAAAAGGAGTACGGATCATACTTCCAAGAGGACTTGAAAGATTATGCAGAAAGAGAAACTGCAAAGAAACATCACGACACCAAGTAAAAGACAGAACAGAGAAGATGTGGAAACGTGCAATCAACCCATTTCACAATATTGTTCTAATAAAAAGCAAGATTCTGGGAAGAACTACCTTGAAGTAATCTATCCTAAACAGTTTGTACACTATTAAATGTGCTAGCTGGAATTTAAATTCAAAGCCTACATCTCTTTCGCAGTTACTATGGAAGCGCCTACCCTCTGTATATTTCAGATCTACAGTCTTCGACTTGGCCTTTTTTGCATATTAGATTATAACAAAATGTTGCCACTTCTTCCTGAAAATATCTCTGAAGATTGACCTTTGTCCTCTTCCATACAACTAGAAATCCCATCAAGTGTCCATGTCATTTTGCTCCTCAAAGCTACCGGACATGGTTCAGGAAGGATTAAGTTCTACCTTCTTCATTCTGAGAACCTCAGAGGTGGGGTGTTTTGGTGGGGAAGGATGTCGCATCTGCCCTTTGGCTTTCTTTTCCTCCCTGTGTTGGGTACAAACTTATTTTCTCTACTACTAAGACTCTTCATGGCTTAGCTCTATTCAGAGTTTTCAGCTAAAGCTCCAATCTGCCAACAGTGCCACCCCTCGCTGCTCTGGTGTCCATTTCTTGTTACAGCTGCTGGGAAGAGACTGCTCCACGCACCCAACGCCCAGGATGATGGCACGTGAGAGAGCAGTGGGGATGTGGAGCCCTCACTTGGGCCGTTTCATATATGCATTATCATATCATTTTATAAAGCTAGACAGAGCCCAACTGAGATGTGTCTGCTCCTGGTTTTCACACATGGTTATTTTCTCACACTCGGTTGCTGATGGTCAAAAGTTTTAGCTGTCTATTGGCTGCCTACGTGAAATGGGCTCATGGCTCATTTCTATCTAACGGATATATATCAATAAAACCACCATTACAGAACTGAGGTGACTGTTCATGGCAGATGTACAGGACTAAGGCCTTTATGTGTATATTAGATTAAGTTCTCATGCAGAGTCCTCTCTCTGCTGAAGATGAAGAAGCCTGAATGACTGACATCACGCTGTACCAATTCCATGGAGTAACAAAAGATTCTAAGGCTGCCTGCAGCATTTGCCACAAACTCTGAAAGTGCACAAACAATAATTAATTCCACATATACATAATTTTCTGCATTGATATTACAGATTGTGTCTGTCCCTGGGTTATACATCTTCAAACAAAATGTCTTTGCTGAGGATAGGACCGTAAGACTCCTAAGACAACATGTCACCTGAGATCTTTTCCATCATGGTACAAACTAGACTTCAGTAATGTTCATAAATATGATCATTCTAATACTGTCAAAGACTACCAAATGTGTTTTTTTAAAGCAAAAGGCCAGGGTAAAGAGAACTTATTTATTCTTGTCTAGAATAAAGCAAGAAATTACACATTGTTTTGAAATGGTAGATCTAAAAGTTAACCGAAAATTATTAAAAGGAAACAGGGAAGCAATGATATTTCCATTTTTTCCCATGATTATTTATAAGAGAAATATCTAAACCCATATATAAACCTTTATGAAATAGGTAACTCTTTGTAGGAGTACATAGGACAGACATACTAGAGAGAGTTAGATAACATGTTACTCAAAATAGACCAGAGCTAAATATGCCGGCTCTGCTCACTTTCCAAACTTTTTTTTTTTTAAATGCTGACCAAGCTCAGCTGGGCAAGACCTGCTTAGTGTAGTAATTTTTACATTCCCACTGAACATATCAGCTCTGACAATATTTTTTTTTTTAATCTCAACAGCAGAGAGTACTACATAATTCCCTCTAACTCAGCCAAGGAAAAAAAATAAACTTGAGAAACTAAAAGTGCAGATACAATATTATATGAAATTGCACCAAATTTTACAATGGTCTGATGTTCCTGATATTTTTATCTTAACACATCAAGGGTGATAGAAGCTTCTTTTTGCTGTCAAAGTGATCAAAGAGAGGTTGAGAAAGAATCTATAAACAGATGCTGCCCAGTGACAAACCTTAAAGAACAAGACTGTGGGGCCAGATGTTTGAGTGACCTTCGGACTACAGAACATGTTGGCATGGTGTTGATTTAGATAGCTGTTGGCAGGGGCTTTCGATCCAGCAGCTGAAAAAAAAACCTAAATTATGGAAATATTTTTTTCTCATCTTTCCCCTAACTACAAAAACTGAAACTACTGGTCAGTGGGGCTGATGGCTGTCAAAGAAGTTGAATTCACCACACAACCCTGCCAGTAGGTATCACATCAAAAAGGAGTTAGCTGAATGAACAAGAACATCTTCAGGCTGTGCCATTTTGCATCCCCCTCAACTTTCAACAGCTGTTTCTTGAGTGAATACAGATGCAAAATAATTATATGAAATGTTTTACATTTTCAATATACTACATAATGTAAATATGGAATCTATGAGTGCTTATGGGTGATATAGCATAAACCACCCTCAGGAAAGGATTTGGGAAGTGGAATAGGGAACAGTATGACTAGTCAATCATGGTGACTTTCCCAAATTATGTTCTTTATGCACCCTATTTGTAGAATTAAAATGGCATTACAAAAAACTCCAAACAAAGCAGGGATAAGTGATCACATACATATTGTTTATGTCAAATACTAGAAGACCCTGGAAATTATTATTATATGAAACACGAGATGTGTTGCACTTTTCCAGACCTCAGTCTCAGCAAGTGCTTTCATTTTTTAATCAGCTCGGAGAAATTAGTTGTACATTAGGAAATACAAAAAGAAAACAGAAAGTTCTCAGTCCAAAATTCCAGCAGATACTTGAGTCTGAGCCACTGCATGCTACTAGAACAAATGGAGAAAGCAGAAAAAGTCTTGCTTTGTAACATTAAATGTGATTGAAGACCGTACAGTTCTTCTTACGCTTTTAGACGTTTTGTCACTTTACCTGGAGAAATATACACTGCTTATTCTGAATTGCTGCTGATGTCCAGCACTTGTCAAAACCGCTATCTGTCAAGCACTTCACAAAGTGTTGCAAAATGACAGATCAGGATGTCTGAATAGATGGAGCCCCAGGAAAAACAGAACAGATAGAAAATTCATGACTCTAAACTACATCAAAGCGACTTCTGTCAACATCATGTCAAAAGAAGGAAAAAAAGAACTGTTCATTTTAGAGGGTTTTTTTCATTATATAAACACTTTTTTCACGTATGAGCTAAGTGTAAGGAAAAATTAACTTGGTGTACAGTATGATCATTCGAATGTGCCAAAAATACTCTTTAAATAATCCAGGAATAAGGAAAGTTCTAACAGTAGATACTGTCTGGCAGTTAAAACCAATGACATCCAAAAGAAATGCATGAAGAATCTATCAGCTTAAAATAGGACAAACCATCTGGCTCCAAAGAAATAAAAGTACTCTGCTGTGCGTGTTTGTTGGGTTCGCAGAATCCTACAACTGGATTAATTTTGTATTTCCTCTCCAATCAGTTTTGATCATCTCTACTTAGTCTGTCGATTGCACAACCCTAATGCAACGTTATATTTCAGGCAGCAGATTTAGTAATATCGAGGCATTACTTTAATTTAAAAAAAGAAAAAAGAAGCACCACCAGCATCACTGGACCTTCTATTACAGATAAATCTTTTATATAGTTCCTCAAAGCAGACAGACAATAAGTGGGTTACGACACATGACTATATACATTCGAATTATACATAATCAAATTTCAAGAAAGAATAACATACTTGGAATGCTACAGCTAGTGCAGATCTAGAAACGCTTTCTGTCTCACATACCTTTTGCCATAGGCAGTTGCCATCAGTACTAAATTCAAAGTAGTTTTATCAACACTGTATAGATCTCTAGAAATAAATAGTCAAAATGCCCACGTACAATGATTTAGGTGGCTTTTAGAGCATTGGGAAATACGAAGCACACACACAAACAAACTTGGAGAAGGGAAAGCGGCTCTTCATGCATAGTCAAGTAAGCATTAGCAAAATACGGCATTTACATCAAGTTTGGAACTCTAGATTTTCCGCATTTACTGTCTCTGGTGTCATCTTTGCTTGCTGGTATGTGGTTCGTGGAACTGAATAGAATGGGTTGGGTTGGAAGGGAGCTTTCAAAGACCATCTGGTCCAACCCCCCACCCCAGGCAGGGACATCCATCAGTGGACTCTTCCACCCACTTTTTCAAAGGGCCACTAAAGCTGCTGCCGCTGCCGCCGCTGCCGGCTCTGGCAGTAGCGACCGCTGATCCAGAAACCAGCACTTGCTCAATGTCGCAAACACGCTCTAATTTTCCTCAGAGAAGTGCCCATTAACCGTTGGCCAGCAAAGTTTTGCTAGCTTCAGAACATTTGCAAGATATAAATGAGCATGAAAAGGAATAGGTTTGGAGATGTGCTTTAGGATGTCCTGTTGAATGTGTAAACACAGCTGGGAATTGCCGTCTATTAATACTGGAGTACGGTGGAAGGCACGTCTGCTTCTTATTGTACGCAGAACTCAATATATCTTGCTTCCTACTTACAAAAAGATGTTTATTACCTGTAACTGTACAGAGGTGTGTGCTTCACAGCAGCAGTGATTGGTAATAAGCCTCCTTTTCTCATTTACATTGATAGCAAGCATTAGTGAAGATATATGCATTTCATTTCATGGTTCAGAAAGAACAAAGTATATGTATATGTGATAGCAGTGGGTGGTTAATGAAATGGTCTGACAAACATAAGCTAATACATAATCATACCAGAATGTGGACTGGAACACCTGTTCCTGCTTCACAGGCTTACAATTCTTAAAGAAAAGTTACTATTCGCAAGAACTGAAATCACTACTATTTAGACATCAATATGCTCCGAGGAAATTTTAGTCATTTTTTGCAAACACTAAAGGGGGGGGATTTTAATGATACCAAATCTCTTTTGCTTGTGTCCTAAGAGTAATGAAAACTTCACACATGCATGAAGCTCCAGTAATTATTTTAAACTGCCTTCTGTTGTCCCCCTGAGGAACACGGTGGTATTTGTTTGATGCAGTTTAATTAGTGTCAGGGTAATTAATGCTATGCTATCTACATGAGATCAAAACCCTTTCTTTGTAACACTCTGGTAACTAAGAACTTAGAAAAGGAAGTGGTTTGAAAATGTGGAAGCTTGGCAGGCTAGATTCAGAAACGAACCGAATCGCTCAAATCTGCATTTACGCACCCGAAATATTAAACACATCCAGCCAAGTCAGCACCTTCAAGTGTGAGATTGGGATCGTAATGCATTAGAACGGCGCCGTAAGACAGGAGACCCACTGCCTCCCATGTAAGTGAAATGCTTTTTCTATGGATGTAATCAAATTAAGTGAAACATTCATGGACACCATGCACCTTGTAAGGAGTTTAAATCCTTTAATAATGAAATTATATACTTTTGCACAACCGGATCACCATAGTTATTTATAAGCAGCATGTGGTGCTACCATGTGCTGATATATTTTTCTAAATAAAAGCATCATTTGAGTTTAATGAATGAATGTGATTCTGCTTTAATGCCTGAATAAAATTTGCATTTAATTGAATGTTCAGTCTCCACTTCAAAATACTGCTCTCTACTAAGAGGAACCAAGGAGATACCGGAGTGCAGAACTTGGGAACACACACAGAAATTCCAGACACACACACTGCACACACTACATAAATCCTTTGTAACTGTTTCTTTGGTAATAAGGAACTGCGGTATAAATCTCACAACACACAAACTCGGGCTGATTACAGGCTTAAGGAAATAGCTACAGTTATCTTGACTGGATAAATTATTATATCCTAGAGGTTATTCTGTTTTTTCTAACAAAGCTTCCGCAGCAAACAGAAAAGGAAGAAAGAAAGAAAGAAGGAAAGAAGGAAAGAAGGAAAGAAGGAAAGAAGGAAAGAAGGAAAGAAAGAGAGAGAAAAAGAGAAAAATAGGGGAAAAAGAGAAAAAGAGAAAGAGAGAAAGAAAGAAAGAGAGAAAGAGAGAAAGAGAAAAAGAAAAAGCTTGTGATTTTTTCCTTTGTAACCAAAGAAATTACGGGCTTGCTATAATGCCTTTGACACTATTACTTTGAAGAACAGAAAAATTTGAATTTTAGAGCCACACACATAGCCTGGAAAACATATTTTATGCAATAATACAGAGTTTCTGTGAGGCTTCTTGCAGAGAAGGAAACCCTGATTTGAAGGCAAACAAAGTGGCTTAGTCTATCGTGTGCATGTCCTGAGGCTGCAAACAATAAGAGCCCTGTTCAGAAATGGCAAATATTCTGCCAAAAAGCACAAGCAGTAGCCCTACAGCAGTCCGCAGATTGCGCTGGTATCCATTGCCATTAAATTCATGTTTATCTTTATCACAAGAGATTTCACTGGCTTACGCTGGTGGCACTGCAGGGTCTGAGGGTCTCTGCAAAACGCTGCTTTTGAGGTCACCCATGACCGAACACCCCGCGCATCAGCTGACCAGCAAAATATGCTCCTTCCTCTCTCCAGTTCTGCTTCCTGCAACTCGGTTGTTTATCAATGGAAGTGATAAATACAAACGACTTTGATAAGGCGGGCGACGTAGTAAAGCAACCTGCCGAAAGCCTGCCGTAAGAACCGCCCGCAAAGTTCAACAACTGTGAAAGAACTATTAAAAAGGACACACAAACAAGTGACCTTGACTGACAAGCGCACTTCATCCCAGCAATAAACAGCAGCGGGGCTGATAAGTGTTCATTGGCGCAGAGAGTAATTACCTATCTGTCAGCGTTGCTGGTGTGTGCGAAATAGTATAAATGAAACATACATAATGTACAGCAATAATATCGGGCATGCAGAACCTAATGCATTATCATCATTCTCAGGGCTCAGGTTTATGTGGCTGCCACCACTGAGTAAATGCCTTCTAGCCATGATAATTTCATTCTAATCTCTGTTCCATATTATAATTTTCATAGCTAAAAGATACTGAGGAGCAATACGTTTCAATCAAGGGCTAAATAGAACACAACCTGTAACTGGGTATTTTATACACCTATATATATTTTTTTCTTTCAAAAAAAAATTTAGTCAATTTATGAATAGACTGAAATAAGCTGTAAATTTATGGATGACAAACTCTGTCTGTAGCAATGTCACAATGTCTGGAGACAGGCTTTACATATCTTGTACAAGGGATGCCAGCTTTGTCTATCATATCTCACAAAAGAATTCAACCCTCTGGAAGAATAAAGGTTTCTCTGCCCCCTCCTAGCACGTTGCCAAACAAGGTTAACTTTTAAATGAACAAAAGAAGGGTCCTACTGTGTTAGAAATAATTTAAAAAAGCTTTTAGACAATGTATGTTGTTATTTTAAATGCTGTTTAAAATTCCATTTTATTACATAACCTTCACAGCTAGACCACCACTGCGGTGAACAAATCTGCCTGCTTCCTCATTAATATATATTTTAAAATACAGTTTTTGTATATTCTGAATTTATGTTGGAACTCCTTACAAAGAGGAAGGACAGTGATTTAAAGGCGTGCTCAGCCTCCCCTTCCCATCACGCCAGGAGAAGGGAAAGAGAATAGTGCTCGCTGCTTTATCAAAACCCATTTGACCAGATTTTACTATGGGATGGAAAGGCACAGCAAAGCCTGGGCTAGAGCCCGCCTGGTACCTGCAGCGCACCCGACAAACTGTTGTGCTGCCGGCCTCCCTCCAGCAAGCCGAGGGGATGCACAGCCCTGATGCATTTGTGCTCAAGGAGCCTCAAAATGGGGCTTTGGCCGAGCGGGCATCCACCACCTGACAGCACCCCGGGGGGAAAAATGGAAACGCTTTGGGACAAGGGTGACTTCCCAGACTGAGCGGAGTGCTGGGAGAAATGGTGCCCCTGGGAACGCTTTGGGGCGAGGGTGACTCCCTGGAGGAAAGGGGAGAGCTGGGAGCCCCTTTGTGCTGGCCGGAGGGGAGGGAGGGAGGGAGGCGGGTGGCCAGACCAAGCCAAGGGCAGCCTCTTCTGCCCCCTGGCCCCACCACGGCCCCCGTCCCAGCCGGCTCCCACCCCACCTCCAGAAGGATTTCCACACACCTACGCTCGCCTCGGCCAGGACTCATTACACCAACACCCTTCCTCATTAGATAAGCGACGCACGTCTGGGGAGATATGTGAAAGCTCAGTGATTACGATGAGCAGGGGTGGGAGGTTTATGCAAACCTTCATTTCAATTTCCATCAGCAGCCCGTCTCATCATTTGCTTTTTTGACCTTCCATCTGGGAGAAACTCAACTGTCTTCCAAGGCTCACCTGACCCAGCCCTGGTTTGCCCAAATCTCCCCGGCGGTATCTGTAGCGGCAGGCAGAGCCTCCCCCGGCCACCTTGGGAAAGCAGACCGTGTTCGCCGACAGATTTCAGGAGCAACCCCTCTGACAAGCCCAGATGAAGCTTCAAGTGGTACAGAAACCTGAAAGGCGGCATGTTTTGCCTGGCTGGGAGTTTCACTAGAGAAATTTCACATGGCTCTAAATATAACTCAACAGCAATATTTATTTTATTTAAATGTCTCAGAACATTGCATTTGACAGAAGACAACAGACTGGAAAATTGCTTATACAAAATGCAAGAGGTAGTTGCAGTATTTTCTGGCACGTGGCGTTGCTCTTCCCTTCACTGACACCCGTATGGCTGCAGCCGCCTCTCGCCCCCGTCCCGGCACCCTCCCGCTCTCTGCTTTCTGACACAAGTCCTTAAGTGATTGCATTTCAAATAACTACCCAGGACCCAGGGGATCAGCAGCATTTTGGCTGCTGAAAGTTGTATTTTTACCATATGCCAACGGCTGAAAGTCAGGAGGGTGAAACTTTCTACTGAAGTCAGAGTTGGGTCCAAGGATGGACGTATCAAAAATATATCACGAACTTGGCCCATAAACGTCATGCTGGTGATCTGCCTTATAAATTTAACAAAATGTTTCCAGTATAGAAATATCGTGAGGTTAAAAACAGAACAAAAATGCTCAAGGCAGGCTTCTGTATCTACCTCACAGGATTAAAAGTGTGGGCCAAAACCTATAAAGCCGCTACTCCCACATTTACAGCCAGGATGAGTTTTAGAGGAATAAGAGTTCAGAAACAAAGGGCTTTTTCTGCCTGTTTTCAACAAAATGAAACAACCTCTCGGAGAGGGGGAGAGAATAATAACGGGAGACTTATTTCTCTGAGAAATGAAGTGAAAATGAAAATGTTTTTTAGCCCAGCTCAGCGTGCTGGAGTGAGAAAACAAGACAAACCTGGAGCTATTCCGTCCCACTTGCATCAGTTTGCTAAGCCCAACCGGCATCCTAACTGGAATACAAAACCCTGCTTTGCGATGCTCGCTGACATCCAGACGGTATACAAAATTTAGTGGCTTGCTCCCGAGTACCGCTTGCAGGTGCAATAAAAAGGAAATACAGCGTGCTTAAAGGCAGCAAGAGGCAGGGGCCCCAGGAGCCACCACCCCAGCAGAACCCTCCTCTTTGTTGCCTGTGCATCAGCCTCATGAAAAGCCAAATCATTCAGAAAGGAAAAACTACCGGGACTCAATACACCCCATCCCAGGCTGCTGGGGACTGTCCCCCCAGCTGTCCTCCACTCCTCCTTCGTTTCTTTTTCGATGCCGCTAGATAGGGCACTGTTCAAACGTGACATGCATTCCCCTGTAATAGCCAGTGCTTAAAGGATAAAAGGCTTATTACGCTTTCAGCTAAAGTTGTTAATCCCCTAAGAAGCTGAAACAGTATGTGCTACAGTCTCGGAGGCCCGAGGTTGGAGGAACGATCATCACCTATGTAGGGAGTTGCTGCTACAATGGCAAGCAGCACGGTTCCTTTTGGCTTTCCGAGAATACAAAGGAAACAAACAAACTCAAGGAATGCCAGTTTCAGATCTCAAATTAAAGGTATATTGCTTCATCAAGCATAAAGTTAGAAAGTACCAGAATTACAGAATCATAGAATGGTTCGGGTTAGAAAGGACCTTAAAGATCACCTAGTTCCAATCCCCTGCCATGGGCAGGGACACCTCCCACTAGACCAGGCTGCTCAAAGCCCCATCCAGCCTGGCCTTGAACACTTCCAGGGATGGGGCAGCCACACCTTCCCTGGGCAACCTGTTCCAGTGCCTCACCACCCTCACAGTAAAGAATTTCTTCCTGATATCTAATCTAAATCTCCCTTCTTTCAGTTTAAAACCATTACCCCTCATTCTATCGCTCCACTCCCTGATAAGGAGTCCCTCCCCATCTCTCCTGTAGGCTCCCTTTAGGTACTGGATTAAAGCCACCCCACATTACTGTATCCCATTCACTTCCTTTTTATACATTACGATCCAATCATCAGCTGCATCAGGCTTGTGTATGCTCTCTTCCGCGGCCTCAGTGTATCATAAGGATACTTTTCAGGGAGCAAATTAAGACTAGACAGTAAACGAGGCTGTTTTCAGCAAGGCTCCTGCCTCTAAATGGCTCTCAGGGTCGGAGATTTTCCAGCAAGAGAGAGGGAAATGAAATCATGTCGGGGAACTGGCGAGAAGCATTGCTGTGGTCAAGGGAAATGAACAGCACACCAAAACCAGTCCTGTGCCCTACGGTCTCCCAGATTTCCTGTCTCACGCGTGACAAGGCCTTTAAATCAACATTTCGACAGATGTCTTTAGCATATATTTCATTCATTGGATGGAAAATTAGTGCTACCTGGAGCCTGAACTTAAGCAGGCTTGAAGCACTTAGAGCTGGCATAGGTATAATGGGGTTTGGAGCCGTAGGATGTCTGGCAGTAAAACACCATGGCTTGGAGAAGAGGCAGAGGGCTAGGAGTTAGTTAGGAGGTATTACACTATCATCTTTGCTCCATCAGGGTTCACCACATAGAAATGAGTTGCCTGAAACTATCTCCGCTTCCCCATTTGTAAAACAGGACTAATAACAATTTTGTATCTCCCAAAGGAATAGTAAGGATTAATTAAGTTCACATTTAATGGTCTCCAAAATACTGTACTGAAAAGTATGCCCCCCCCTCCCCCAGCTAGCTTTGGGTTGGTTTCAGTTGCTAATGTGGTGAGGCATGTTTCTTAAGCCACCCTCACCCCCTCTATCACAAACCGATCCATTACCTGAAGAATAAGAAATCAGGTGGCAACCATGTGGCAATAAAAAGCTCATTATTGCTTACTGCATTGTGTCTTGAATTGAAGAGAGCCAGGAGAGCCTTGGGAGGTTCAAAATGTCCTTGCTAGCCCTGCCAAGCCTTGCACGTCCTCAACGTGCGTGATGTGAGAGGGGAGGCACCATGTGTGAGCTCATGGTGCATTTTAGAGATGACAATTTGAAAGCCCAGATAGGTAAAGCTGTAAAGGTACTCTGCCTTGTATCCTTCTTGGAAAGGGATGTCAGGAGTTAGGTTATTTTGTTTCTGTACATTTAAGATAGAAATTCAAACTGGTTGGTGTTTTTTTTCTGGTAAAAATAAATATTCTTAACTGCGTCATCCTCCCCCCACTCCAACATGTGAAAAAACAAGAAAATGCAATGGAGAAGTCTGCTATCCATGGACGTTCCTCTGCCCAAATTCAGGCTCTCACAAGTACACGGCCCAAGCAGAAAAAATGGACTCTTTGTTAAAGTAATGCAGTACATTAGTAGCTTGCCCCAAGCTTAATGATGCCAGAAGGATTCTACTGTTCTATTTAATTATTAATAAATTCTCCAACTGTTTGTATTGCAGAAACGAATAAAAGCCCAATTAAAATTTGGAATCTCTTGTAGTAGGTGCCTTCATACCTGCCTCTAATGTCCTTTTGTGTGACTGTCAAAAACTGAATTTCCCCCAGTATAAATTTTCCTGTTGGAAACCACTGGCATCCTCCTTCCTAAACAGCCTTGTCAGAGAGTGGACTAAGGCAAATTACATTGAAGCCAAGAATATGCCTATTCTGGCTATACACTTATTTAAAGTCAAGGACATTTTAAAGAGCAGCTCCGAGCTACTGTAGAGATGCCAGCCTATGATATTTTGTGAAGTGTGTCTATGAGGTAAATAAAAATAATGATAAAAAACCAACACGTAAATAATCTTAATTCAGAGACATTACCCATTGCACAATAACCCTGAAAACTGCTGTATACCCGAGCTGTTACTTTGAAAATAAAATAAAATACACTACAATTAAAATGCTCTAATACGTATTTATCCATCCCCAGAGATTAATTACTTCAGAAATTACAAATTGGTACTTTTTTACTGGGTGCTTCGTACTGACACATGAATAGTCCCTTCTCCTGAAGCTAACTGAATTACTCCAATAGGAAGAGTGAAACATTTGGGCTTTTATTAACAAATATCTATGCCTCTCTAATTGTCTAAAATGTCCTTTTCTTGTCCATAAAAGCTTTCTTATGCAGCTTCCAGAACTGTAAGAATTCCTGACTGACTAGTGAGATGTTATTTTTCTTCTAGGATGGAACGATTAATAAAATATTGCCTCAGCAATGAGAGATGATAATACATTTCTAAAATGAAATAAATACATAAAATAATATTTATTTCACGCAGTTAGAGATACCTACTGAAAGTTGTATCTCATCTTGTCTAGGATATAGGTGTTCTGTCACCTATACCATGTACCAGATCGTAATCGCAACAATGAAAAATACCAGAGCTTTTCTCCCAATTTTTATGTAACATTATTCAGATCTCTCTAAGTTTCTGATAGAAGAAGACCGTATGCCACAACCAAACATATACGCAAAATCTCTGAGTTATGGAGCGTGAGAGAAACATAAACATGGAGCTGTTTCACTTTTATGAATTTATGACTTGGTATCATTTGAATGTATGTTTTATGGTCGGATTTTTGAAAAAGGCCTCACGTGATCTCTCATTTCACATCCACAGCTTAACAGTGTTAAATTCAAATCTGCACCCATAGCATGTGGGGAGGTAGGGTTATCTTATCAATATAGCTGGCTGTGCTTCCCGAGCATATGTTGTACTGAGCATCCAAATGACATTAGCTAAATCCAAGTCTAGCTATGATGTAAAAAGGGAAGATTAAGGGTTTAAGGTTTTTAAAAACAGACAATTCCCTTCCTTAGTATTTTTATTATAAATAAAGACTATGTGTACACACATACATACATGAGCTCTTCTTATATAAATAAGAGAATAAAGAGTTTCCATATTCCTGTAAGAATGCCTGTACTAAACCAGTTGCTTTAACTTCAATAGCTGTGTTTTGAAATATTTTAATTCAATTAAGACAAAGCTATTCTTATAAAAAAATCTAATTAATGTTGAAAATATATCAGTTTTGTAAATTTACAAAGCAATAATGCCACACTCTGAAATGGAATATAAGTCTTTCCAACCAAAGAGAGGCACAAACAAGAAATCATGGCCATGCCCTAGTAAGGATATAGTTTAAATCACTCAGTTTTTATCAGCCTGCAGCTTGGCATGAGTTTGAACCCAGTGGCTGGAGGTGAAAGATCTCTGTACTAATTTACTGCACCACTGAAATGCCTCCTAATACCTTCTGTGACTCCAAATTAGTTTAAATCTGTCTTTGTAATTTTTTTTTCACTTGCATCCTAACATACTCAACAACAACTTTTACAAACATTGAAGATTTCTGTTCTTTCTCTCCTTCTCTGTAAGCAAAATGAACCTGAACGGATGTCAGCACCAGCTGTGTTCCCGGGATAACAACAGATTTCATCCTCTGTACCTGAACCTAGTGTGGCACAGCAGTTCACATCCACAGTCACGCAGGTTACCTGGAGCACCTTGCCTTCAAGTCTTTATATATAGTTTACATTTACTCCCTGTTTTCAAAACCTTTGAGAGGCTTGCACAGCATTCATAGAAGACAGCCTCCTCTCCTTTAAATGTCAACCAATCCTGACAGCTCTGCCCCTCAGGAACTCTGAATCCTGAAGGATGAATCTTGTGCTCTCAGAACAGGGCTCTGCCAGTACCCGGCTTCCTACAAAACAAGCCCAGCATACAACCTGCGAGCATTCACACTACGGGGAAAAAATAAAAAGTGGAGTATACTCCTTTAGGGAGTACTACCAGGGTAATTATTCCTCAAGATGCAAACCATCTTATGTTTTTTCTTTGCTTTAAAAGAGTACATAGATATGTCTATAAATATATATGCTTATATAATATATATGTATCAATATACGTGTTTATATTTATATGGAGTTTTAACACCATAGCCTTGGTCAACTGTATGGAAATGTGGAGGAGTACTTTGATTTGTGTTTCTTCCTGAGCTCTATGACGATTTCTGATGACAACCTACCTTGTGCTCAGTTCCCAGAAGTCATTTTACCACTTGAAAAAGTTCCTAACTTTGTAATTAGAAGCAGCAGAAGAAACATCCTGCAGCGTGTCATGGATGGGACACGCATTTCATCTGGTACACCTTTTTCCCTAAATCTCTATCTGTGATCTGGTTTGATATCACATTTTATTTCGTTGTTCTGTGGGAAGACAACTGAATTCAGTTGGGGATATCATGGCCATGCTAAAGTCAAAAGAAACGCCTTCAAAAAGCATGCAACCTCTTGGCTTCCAGGCCATCTTGAGGACAAGTGGCCCTGGAAACAGCATACGAGATGTTATTGCAGCAAGACAAGAGTCACCTGAGATGACAGTATTCTGGCTCTTCAGTTTAATCCAGCACAGCCACTCCACTGAGCAAGCAAACCCTCACTGGGCTGGAGAAGGGCAATTTCAGTCCAGAGGGTTGTTGCCAAAGAGCTGGACCTGGAGAGAAGCTGGGACTCCTAGACACTGCTTGGGACTAACCCCCCTCTGCAAGAAGGAAAGAGATTTCTTATTCACTGTTAGTGGGTGAATTTCTTATTCACCCAGTTAGTTAGCAGAAATGAAAAGAGTAGCACTTGTGAGTTAAGGCAGGATGGGCTGGGTCAGCAGTGATGCTCTGCTGATTTACAGATGATGTAAATCATCTGTAATTACTGACGTCAAAGGAGCTCTGCTAACTTCCAGCAACAGAGGCCCTGTCCTATTTATCTAAAAGCTTTCTGCATCTGAATTTCATGCGTGCTTATTTCAATTGCACAGCCACGTGAGCGTGTAAATGGCTCTAAGGCAATCTCTTCACATATATATTGTGCATGCCTTACGCAAAACGCACACAGCAGCACAGAGGTGACAGACACATTAAAACTCCTCCTCTTATTAAGTCTCCCCAAAAAGTATTAGGGTCATTAGTGATTTCAAAAAGCATAGCACATTCATCAGATTTAGGAAATATAAATGCTTTGCAGATAATATGCAGCTTCTCTTTTTTCTTACCGTGCCTTAAAAATCCTCCCCCTCCCCAGATTTTCATCACTTGCAGCACAAAATTATGATGACGTAGTGAAGACCATCATCGTCATCCTGATTTAGGTAAAAAACACGTTTATCATATCCAACAGCACATTGCTGAGGTCCTTCTGATAAAGAAAGAAATTAGGCCTCCGCATAGGGAGTACAGTGCTTGTCTAATCTTTTTTCCTCTGTTGCTGTGTCAAGAGGCAGATCTTTCCAACATACAGATCCTCATTGGACTCAAAGCTATTGCAGGAAGCTTTAAAATGAGATATATGGGCCATTCTGCTCAGCTCCTCTGAAGTCTTTAGGGCCTTGTGTGCCTGCCAGATTACAATTTGCCCCTGGCAAAGAGGCCACTATTTTTTGAGTCAAAACTAAAATCTGTGTATAAGAAACTAAGAACTCATTTTCTAGGTAACTATTCTGGTGATGCCTATCTTGTCAAACAAAGTCTGGTGGATCAATTAAAAGTAAAATTAGGAAAAAAACCCCAACCGTCAATTAATGAATTTGGGATTTCTCTTTGCTATCCGTATGAGATTGTTTAAAGAGAAGTCAACTTTAAATTCAGTCAATTAAGAACATGATTTAAAAGCAGCTTCAGGGGCCAGACCTGCCCCCAAGCCAATTTACCAATTTTGTGGCTTTGCAATCAGATTTGTGTATTTTTGTTAAAAAAATCCCAACCTTCCTTCTGTATCAAAGGCACAAACAAACAAATGGCAAATCTGACTAACGCTCCACTGGCTTCAACAGGCTTTGGATTCATTCTCACCATTTCCTTCAGGGAAACAGCATAACAGTTTACACACAAAGCACTATAAAACATAAGCAAATGGAGAAAAAATATTTTCCTTTTTTCCAAGGCAGTAAACTGCCTTGGAATAATAACAGAAATGCAGCTTAAATTGCTGGTGTCCTTTATTTTTGTGTTCAGTAGTTCTGAATGTTTATGGAAGGTTTTAGCTGGGGATCCTCTTCCTTTATAATCTCAGAATGAATTGGTTTGACTTCTGACATTTACAGGAATTTAAAAGTTACTTCTTGCAAGTAAAACTATAAAAAAGACAAGCCATAAACAATGCTATTAGAGGTAATCACTAGAACAAACTAGTTGTACTTTATTATTTTTGGAACTATGTCTGCAACCTAAATCATAGATCAAAAACCCATTGCAGTAGGCCCTGCACAAAGCCAAAGCAAATGAAGAAGGCATTTTCTTCCTCAAAGATCTTACTTTAGACAATAGGCAACAGCTGTTTAAAGACAGAAGGAAATGGCATAGGAAAAACATTCCGCTAACATCAACTAGCAGTAATCTTGGCACATAAGCAGATAGACCATTTTTTGTGTCCTCACAAGGAAATGGAAGCTCTGGAAGTCATTTCTCAAGGGCAATATCCTCACTGTCCTCAAGGATGAACTGCTATTCTGGGTTGATAAGGAACGGTGTGTAGATACTTGGATACTAGGAAAGATTAGTTGAATCAGTGAGAAGAGAGACCATGAGACGGGTCTCTCATGGTGCAAGAGAGACCATGAGACTGGCAAGAATGAGACTAAGCACGTTACATTTGATGGATTCATCCCTGGTGGTCATATGCTGAGGTGCAATAATTGAGACATAACAGATCAGGTGTTATTAAAGATGTTATGCAAACCAATCTGTAAGATTTGGCATAGTCTGGGTAGGAAGATGTGAGTAGATAACACTGACGTCTGCATCACATACCTGATTCACTGGAAGACTGGTGGCAGGGGCTACAGCAACGGAGAAAAGGGCAACAAGAACAGTGGGGTTGGAAGGAAGGTTGGAAGAATGTAAATCTGTTTCTTATAACAAGGGCAGAAATGAGAAAACGAGACATGCCAATTAAAATCAAGCATGTGCATATTTATGCCTTTAAATAAACCAGTTAAATTCTATTACTGGTGTTAGGAGCTACATTTGCCTACATAACCTAGGTGATTAACTGCTGCAAGTTTTTGGAAAAGATCAACTCCTTACTATCAAAAAGAGACTGGTTGTTCATCATAAGACCAATAATAAATGTTGAAGCACTAAGTACTTCTTCCATGGCATGTAACCTTGCAGTGAACTTAGAAAACCAAGCCCAACCCTTCCTCATCAAGGATAGCAACTATCGGTCAGAAACTGATCAATACTCTCCAGAAGCCAGTGTAATCTGGGAAATAATGAAAGTGCTATTTGAAATGTTCATTTACACACAGGCTGGACCTGCAAAGGTGAGTGATTTGAGGTCAGGAATTAGCCATTAGTTTCCTTAAGAGCTGAGGACAAATTCTTATAAACGTAGATATAAAACAAAGAAAAGTTTCTTTCATCCTCTCAGAGAGCTGCTCAAGCTGTAAGTGAACACCAACTAACACCTGAGTTGTTCCATTCTCCAGCCAAAGGAGATGTCCAAGTTAAAAAAATTAAAAAAGGTGAAACAGATACTACATCGCTGAAGGGTCAAAAATCTGTAGCCAGACAGGCTGAGCATATGCATGTCTTGACTTCATTAATTTCATGGAAAAACTGTACAAGCCAGTCCATCCTGAGAAGTGAGCCTCAGGGTTACAAATTAACCCCTTCACTGGCTGTTCCGCTACTCACCATTCCTTCCTTGTCTTGAGTAAGTTGACTTAGCTTTACAGGTTATGAGCACCTGCCGGATACCTTGCTTGTTTCTTGCTCTTAGTAGATTTAATTTTTTTTCCCAAACTTTTTTCAACAAACATTAAACAGCTTTGTACACATTCTACATAAAACCAACAAATTTTTGCAAGACACTTCCTCCTGTACATAATGCCACATCCATGTTTTGTGTCTGAGGGATCAGACAAGGGACAGTTTCTCTTCCAAGACAATGGCATTTATCTTAACTGAGACTAGCGTAACTGGGCCCAGTTTCTGAACCACCCCTATGATGCCCTTTCTTTCCCAGCTATAAAACCATGTCAGAGAATAGAAGAGACAATATACATCCAAGTGGATGCAACGACTGTACTCTGACTTATTTTAGGGCAGAATATATCAGATAAAGGGAAATTGATTATGATTACAGTAGAAGAAACAACCTACATATTTATACTAACAGCGTCCATTTTAATTCTGCTTTCAGTTCCTCCCAATTATCACTTTCCTTCAGAAATATCCTGATCTTGAGTTCTGTATGAACATATTTTTTGAGGAAAGCTTGAGCATCAACAGCTCAACAGCTCAGCCATTCATGAGAAGCGAAGTAAAGTCTTGCCATAATGAAAAAAAGTCATTGCATCCTTGCTTTAAATAGCT
This sequence comes from Chroicocephalus ridibundus, assembly GCF_963924245.1. NCBI lineage: Eukaryota > Metazoa > Chordata > Aves > Charadriiformes > Laridae > Chroicocephalus > Chroicocephalus ridibundus. The sequence goes on from NC_086285.1 coordinate 130,785,449, forward strand.
CCCTAGTCAAGATGGCCACAGTTGGAGAGCCAGCATTTGGCAAGAAAATTTCTCTCAGTGGGAAGATATTTTGACTTCTTTGAAGGGAAACTTGCTTTGATCTGGTACCTTCTTTTCAGTACATACTGAAAGTTCACGATACAAGGTCTGCTGGAAAGAAATCTTGTCACTGCCTTGTTTGGTTTTGTACCAAGTCCCAGTAACTAAGGAGCTATTGGGTACATGAGCCGACTTGAAAAATGTGGGGAAGTCTGTGTTGTGAAATGGCAGGAAGACCAAAGCTTGGAGAAAGAGATCCTACAGCTCTCAGAAGCTCTTCAGAAGTACTCCTGTCGCCTTCCATGATCTGAAGGAAGTTCAATTACATGGAGTGCTTGCATTTTAAGTATTATCTTACCTACTACCAAATTGATTTATTTCAACATCTCAGGAAATATCTGCCCAATAATGAGCAAAGACCTACCAGTCCCTCCTCCTCTATTTTTACATGTGTATTTTTGCTGCTATTGAAACAAACAAAAAAATATAATAATTGTGTAATCAATTTCAGTTGAATCAGATCTTCTACACTAAATTTTGGAAACTAACTCCCTTTTAAAACCGAAGTTGTAGCACCTTAGATGCAGAGGCTCCAAGAGAAAATCTGAAACATATCTGCTTACAATAGTGTCACTATCATATTTTGAACACCTTGGAGATTGTGAAGCTTCAGACTTCTCTCTGCTTTTGGGCTTTGACCTTCTGCATAATGGTTATGTCCCTACTTAGACTTACTTACCCCACTTACACTTCTACTTAAATCTCCACTGCCCAGATCTCTACCAATGCACCTGCAAATCTGCTGTAAGAAGAAAACCACTGCAGAGCAAGCAAAACGGTGCTGCACGGTGTCGGGGCATGAGTCACAGAACTGGACGGGTGTCAAGAGACAAGACAAAACTGCCTGCCTCATGTCGATCACTTTACCTGTCAGTCTCTGAAATGAGCCACTGCTTAGATGAAATCAAGGCTTAAAAGACTTTAACACCCTTGTTTATTTCTGGAAGACAAACACAGTGTAACTCCTTCTGAGATTGCTTTATTATTCCTCATGAAAGCACTTTTACTTTCCAGACAGAAAACTTAAGAGACAGGTTGTGCTGCCTATAAATCACGATTTCATAGAGGAACTAAGCTCTTCCTTTAAGGGAAGCGTTTCCCCTAAAAAGAAAAACATGGGAGAGGTGGGAATTGCCCTGAACTTTGAGGAATAACTCCATTTCATCACTGGACCACCGGATGTGTTTGCCTATTCTAATCTCATACCCTTTTTCTATCTTTATTCTCCGTATAGCACATCCTGCCTTCTCCTCCTCTGGACATGTTAGACTGCTAAATAATTGCTTTGACACAAAAATTCATCAAACTATTCTCTCTGGGAAAATATTTTTCTATTTTCCCCCAGTACATTAATAGAACTAGCGATAAATTACACCTTAACAAGCATTCCAAATAAAAGATGTACTTGCAAATCTTTTAATAGCATAAAAACATTTGGATCCAATGGGGTATAAATCAGCAAGATTTTTCTGATCTGGATCTCGGTACAGAAACCAAGCTGCCGTGCCCAGGAGCACTTTCCTTACAATTAACTTAATGCTGGAATGGTGCTGCCACACTCAACCAGCATGACGAATGTACAGTAATGATATTTAAATCTTATAATGGATTAGTATTTGTTTCTGCAATAGCTTGCAATGAAATCCAGACCACAGTAGAAATGGTTATTTTTTAAAAACACAGATTACAGCTGGGTGGGAAGGGACAGAGCAGAATGTACTGCTTCCCTTTCAGCAGTATACTAAAACCAGTAGCAGGCAGGCACTTGGACCTAAGCTCCATCTTAACAGGCTATCCATCAAGCCAATATCAACAGTTTGAATGGAATACACAAATGTGGAGTTCAGGACGTAAACACACATTGATCTCATAAACAGGCACTACACAAATTCAAACATGATCATACAAATCAGAAATTACTGCCATAAAAGGCAATTTAAAATATACACCGTAGACTTTCAGTTACATAGTTAACGAGATGCTCAGAAACGAAGCTGATAAATGCAGCCAAAGCGCAAGACCCACAACCACTGGATGAAATTCAGATTTTGCTGACAGCAAAAGCAAGCGCCCATCCAGTTAGGAATGTAACCTACACCTTTACATTGAAGAACTCAAAAATGTACTTTTGCTGCCCAAGTCAATGATAATAAACTGTGGGTCTTTGCACGGAGGAGCTGATGCACTAAGTGCATTGGGCGCACCTATTACTTGTCCTCTGTGGAGATAAACCGAGGGACAGGAGGAGACTGGGGTGGGTGAGGAGGACCTGGAGCAGCTCCAGCATTACTCAGTAGGGTTCCCCGTTTCTCTTGCATATGCACGCACGAACAGGGACAATAACCAGCTTCCTCTGGTGGGAAAACAAGGCCCATCGAGAACATTTACATCACAGGTTCAGACAAAGCCTGCAGACACAGTCTGCCACGGGAAAGGTTTACTGGCCATACCCCAGCCTGTCATTGTAAGTGACTGTATAGATACTGCATAGCGATAAATTCACTAAAAGACAATCAGAGGCGCTGTTAGGATGCGTAATTTCAGAGACACATTATCACGGCTGTAAAATGCTTTCTGAGCATAAAGCTCAGAATTGGTCTGCGCCTTAAGGCACTTCTGCTCTGCTTGAGCCCTACCTACCTAAGACACCAAAATGTACTTTGTGACAGCCCAGATCAGTTAATATCTCTGTGCTGGTCACTCCCTGATTTTAAGGCTGGTGGCACCACATTTTCAGTTCTTTTTAATGAAGAGTCAGGACTGTGATGAACTGAGAAACTGTTGACATTAGCTTTTATAAATATTATGTTTTCCAGTCCGGGTTTGCTCCGATGCCTGCTTATCTGTGTGACTGTACTCAGCATCAAAGGAACTAAAAAAGCAAATATGTAAAGGAAAGGTTAAAAAAGTAACGACAACTACAAGTATAAAACTTCTGAGGAGGATGGACAGAATCCCGACATCTTCAAAGGCTTGGGAAGTGAAAGGGATTTTTCTAGGCATGCTGGAAAAATCAGAGGGTATGTTAGTGAAATAGTCAACAGTTTGGAAAAACTGAAAGCCAGAAAGCAGGAATATGCTGTGGGCTGAACAGGCTTCTCCTTCCAACTCAAATATGAGGATTAAACTGGACCCATCTGAATTACACCAGAGAGATCACATTTAGGTAAAGAAACTTATGTATTTATATATACATCATTTTTTTGCCATTGTGAACCTGTGGTCCAGTGTGCTTGGTAGTTTGGGAAATGTCTTTTGTTCTGAAACAATAGTTTTGAGTAACTTCAATCAGCTGCTTCCAAAGGAAATGTCTGGAGAGTCCCACTGCACTGGGTTTGCCGATACTGTCAGGAGTCTGTAAGAAGAGAAAAGTAATATAGGTCCTAATTTCAGAAACGGCACTGCAGCTAGCAATTGTCCCTAATAATTAATATCTACAGCATGCCCTCACAGATGAGGAGGCTAAAATATTAACACAGACTTGAAAAAAAAAAAGGCATTCTATTTTACATTTGTAGATTAAAGTACAATATACATCATTAATACTGGAAGCTACCTTGATGGGCAGTTTAGAAGTCTCTGAAGAATATAACCTGTTAAGACTACACAACAGACTAACCTATTAAAAGACTGCCATTTGCTAAAATAATTCCTTAAGTGTACACTAACTCCAGACTGCACCAAAAGAAAGTTACACACTTAAAAGAATGGAGTTTTCCATGACTCCTGCCTAACAAAATTTTGATTGAAATCAAAGTGGCAGCACTGAGAACACAGGGTTGACATAACAAATGCCATAGCCAATTTGAACAATTATGAGCCCAAATCTGCCATGATTTACATATACATGTGATTCCAGCTGGTGAGCTCAAATTATGTATGCACAACCAACAGAGAGTACTTTTTTATATAACTCCAAATTTCACCACAAAAAATACAATGGAAATTCAAGTCAATAGCATTTAAGCAAGACAAAAGATGCTTTAAGGAATATGCTGAAAATCACCTTGTTCCATGTATTTGCCCTAAACGCTGCAGGAGTTTGATAATGATGAGTGGTTTTGCATATAAACTTGCACTGTAAATACAAAAACAATGCAGAAGGATGCACTAAGAATGTCAAATGCAGCAACAAGTCAACATTTTTTTGTATCTCAGCTGTTGTATTGCTGTTTGTGCTGCTCTCCTCTGTGGATACGCAGCTCAAACTGATGACAGCGATGTTTCCCAAACGGCAGCACAACTTGTGCAAGACACTCTGGTGTCCAAAATAGAACAAAATCATTCTTGAATATCACTGATTCAGCCTGGAATCTGAAACAATCAAAGATGAAGATGATCGCACTGTGCTTCTCCTTCCAAGTGGGAGACGGAGGAAGTTATGTTCAGCCTGGAGAAGAGATGGCTCCAGGGAGACCTTATAGCAGCCTTCCAGTACCTAAAGGGGGCCTACAGGAAAGATGGGGAGGGACTCTTCATCAGGGAGTGGAGCGACAGAACGAGGGGTAATGGTTTTAAACTGAAAGAGGGGAGATTTAGATTAGATATTAGGAAGAAATTCTTTACTGTGAGGGTGGTGAGACACTGAAACAGGTTGCCCAGGGAAGCTGTGGCTGCCCCATCCCTGGAAGTGTTCAAGGCCAGGCTGGATGGGGCTCTGAGCAGCCTGGTCTAGTGGGAGGTGTCCCTCCCCATGGCAGGGGGGTTGGAACTAGACGATCTTTAAGGTCGCTTCCAACCCAAACCATTCTATGATTCTATGTTTACACACTTGCTTGGGCCATCTTTGCCCATATGAAGTCTGACAGTCCAACAACAGAAGCAAGGCCGCTTCTGGTGAGTCTGCCTGTATCACCATAGCTGTCTACAGCCACAGAGATACCAACTACACCTGTAATGGCCACCACGACCACCACATGATCAGTGGATAATTTTAGCAGCTCGGCACATAAAATGAGATGACACCGCCCTCCAAATGCCAGGAGTTTTCAAAGTGTAATCCCCAAATCTTGGAGAACCAATGAGTTGGATCTCAGATGTCTGCAAGGGCTAACTGAGAAAAGCAAGTCTCTTGCAACCAGGAGAGGTCTGCATCTCCACAGGAAAAAGAAAAGAAGTGACCACACTGAAAATATCTAACCTGCTCCATTTCACAGGCCCTGTGGGGTGAAGGCGCTAAGATAAAGTGGTATCTTGGAATTTACATGACAATAAGGTAGGGAAGTTTGTTGCTTTGCTTCACACATTGTTTCTTTCACACATTCCTCTTTCTGGGAAGAGTTGATAATGCTGTCTGTGGTTCATCTACAAGTGCCTTCCACTAACTTAACTGAGATCACAACCCTTTCAAAATGAAATTTCTAAGCTCATGAAAAAGACAGATCTAAACAATATTCATATAATTTGTGGTTTAACACTTGGATATTACTTTAAGACTCTACAAGTAATTATATTTTTCCTTAATTATTCCATTTTTCCTATATATGCTTCTTCAATACTATTACAATACTGTTTTGTAAAAAGACCTGTTCCTAATTAAAAAACCTTGTGAAAGAGTTTTCTTTTACTAATAAGAACGTATGGTTAGAAGCTATCTTTTCATTAATATTGTAAATGCCAACTTCAGTATTTCACCTAAAATGGATCACTTCATTTCTATGTTTCCTTAAGAAAAAGTATAAATCAGCCACAAGAGCATAACACACGCCTATCTGCAAAACCAAAGGATCTGATCCTTTCTCAGATGAGTGTGCAAGTCTAGCAAGATAAACCAGGTGCAACACAGTATCCTTCCATTTATGTTACATCCTTCTTTTAGTACTTTTATTGAACGCTGAGTGTTTTAGCAGCGAATATTTGCAATACAACCAGTCTGCATTTGCTGATCAGCTTTTTCTCAAGAAATGGACAAAACAAGTCATGGCCAAAAAATGACCATCCATCTCGTAGGGAAAAGCTGGAGCAGAAGATAGCATGTAAAATAAAATGCGACCCTGACTTGCTATGCTACAGCACACCACTTGCTCTTTTGCTAGGATACCTAGAAACATATATTGAGAACAAATGGTGCATTTGACCTTACTGACAGTAGCACCGGAGGGAATCCTGTGTTGTTTCAGAGCTGGTAAACCTGTGTATATCATCACTGGAGAGCAATTTGTCCTTATTTTTCTTAAAAACAGCCACCCCAAACCTCACCCAAACCCCTACAACATTAAAAAAAACCAAGCAACTCTATTTTTTTCATAGCACTGGTATTTTAAAACACTATGTGTTAGTACATATACGTTGACACTTTCTGGAAAGGAAATAAGGACTTGCTTGACACCGTGAGGGTAAATTAAGTTTATGCATGTGTAAATACAAACCACAAAATACTATGTTTATGGTGTGATATGATAAATGAAATCAACCTTTCATGATTCATGATGAATAAATTTACTGAACTACATTTTTTTACCTTATGGGCACACGCATTAACCCATGAAAAGAAAATGATTCCTCGGCACTATACTTCTTTGAAGAGAAAACTCAAAAGGACCTGCTCCATAACCAAATAATGTCTAAAGAGGTGCACACTGGGGCAAGGGTGGGAAGGTTAAACAGCAACGAGGGGCAGATAGAGACAAGACTGAAAGATTTTCACCCCTTCGAGTCAACAAGGGAGTGTTCCAGCTGACATATGCAGCCTCTGCTTGCCCTTTGTCATGTCTGTGTTTCACCTCAAAAACTGTCAGTGACTTGTCAGAATCAATCAGAAAAGCTAATGCAATTCTGCAATGATGTACAAGTTTGGACAGCATGACATCGAATTTCTGGTAGTGTGTGTCAAGTACCATATGAAAACAGATGTCCTCATTACTCCACTGCTTTGGTACAAAACAGTACATCCTACCTTTTTGACCTGTATCTGGCAATTGGGGGATTATAATAAAGGACAGCAAGTGATACAGCCTCTAGCCTGTGCTTTTACCAGATAAATAGAATTCTAACACTCCTTATCTTCCAGCAAAAGAAGTTTGTTCTATCAAGTACGGTTTTCCTACTGGGTTCTGCTTTATGTTCCAAAGACTTAGAAGTCGGTGTGCCGGTGCTCCGCGGACCTGAGGCAACCCACCATCTTGCTTCATGCAACAGGGGTTTCCAGAGCTCGAGTCAGTAACGGCTACAGCTTGACCAGAAAAAAGCAAAGCCCGTTACTGAGCAGTTGTGCAGCTCCTGGATGGAGCCCGAGCTCTGAGCACGCCGAGGGTCCTGCGGTGCAGCCTCAGCAGGGGGTTACATACATCCCAGTCCTTTCCTACAGCCAAAGTGCTTGCTCCTAACGCATTCCATAGTCCTCAGGTGCCACAGCTGCAGGTGATGCATGGAAAAGGACCCACGGCTGCAAATTTATCCAGAATATAGCCAGTATTTTAATGGAACATTTTGTTTCTTTATCTTAAATGATGAAGAGCACTCTTCCAACAACCTTCCCTTTCATTAAAACAGGACATACAAAACCAAACTAGTTTTCTCTAGCTTCAGTTCTCCTCTTTGATACTGTCATCAAAGCTCTACTGATGCTATGTAAGAGAAGAGAGAATGCTTTTTAAGAAGGTATTAAGTCACGCTGCCAGAAGACTCTAATTGCCCAGGACTCTTTTGCCCAACGTGTAACTGCTGAAACTGGTGAAATCCCCAGATGAACCAGTCTATCCAAGGCAAAGCTCAGATAACCAGCCTTCAGGGTATTCTTGCCAGAACAACAGGAAGATTCTGTAATTCCATTAGTAGAGGAATTAAGGGAACCCTATAACCCGAGGTGTATTAGCAACTAAAAGAAGCTTTATACAAAACCGATTTAAATGTAAAAAGAATAAATTCCTACCACATGTAATTAGAGGGAGAAGTCTAATTTTATCTTATGAGGAAAATGCAAGCATGCCTCCCTGTGCCAGGTAATACGCAGGAACAGGCTCATAATTAGATGCCTCAGGAAGGAGCACCGCTCTTCCTGCTCAGAAAGAGCTCTGGAATCTGAACCTTCCCAGAGAATTCCCTGCGTGCTAACAGGGAACGGCAAAGTGAATCTCTGAATTACTTTGTTTGCTGGTTGTGCCTCTCTCTCACTGTGCACTTTGGGGTGTACAGCCTGCTGCTATGTAGGATGTCTGTACAGCCACAAGCCCTCTCTGGGAAAGAGCTGGCAGTGAAGCTTTGGAGCAAGGATGGGCATGGGTGAGGGAACGAATCTCATCTGCAAGAGCTTACATTACGTATTCCCCAGCAAGGAGATTTGTTTGCACAAAGCCACTCAGCATAACATAATACAATAATATCCAGAGTTCTGTATCACTATTCCTGTTCAAATCTCTAAGCAGGTTACAAAAGAGACGCAGGAACCAGTAAGAATATCTGGTTCATGGAAATCTATGATCTCTGCTTTAATAACAGGTCTTGCTATCACCAGTTCCTAGAACACAGTATTCTTCTACAGCAATGGACAGATAAATGTAGTAAGAATGGAATCTCCATCAGTTAGAGTAAGATGGAATCAAGCCTTTGGATCCTTTCGGGTAGCGGCTTACCAGCTTTACCAGCTGTCCACATGCCAACAGAGTCATACACACCAAACTTTATTCCATTACCATCCCTAACACACTTTGAGTTAAAGCATGGTTTGCCAAGAGTATGGTAACATCAGCATGTTTAGGACATGAAAGACAGGAGATCTTTATGGCTATGAAGTTGGCATATTGCACTGTGGGAGTAGCTACTGTATTGCATATACTATAAAGGCCTTCCATACCTCATTCAAATTCACTCCTTAAACACGTACTGGTGCACAGTTTAGAAGCACCACAGCTACAGTCCAGGATTCTTTGGTATACACTAAATGCATCCATTTGACCTTCCACACCTTGTACATTATTTCCTCTTTCTGGGCCACCTCTTCTCAGAAGGCAAACTTGTTTTAGAAGATGTACAAAACGCAGGTCTTTGAATGAAAAAGAAAGTGTCTTCATCCCCATCAAATGCACAAACGAAGAATGATGAACAGTATTCAGTGCAGTGCCAGTTAATAAAGCAACTGTATCAAATATTAAGGCTCGCAACAACAAGATTTGCCCACCTTCCCCATGTACTGTATATGAAATGATGTTGCTTCGATTACCACTGCAGATTAAAAGCTCATCACAGGAGAGGAGTTTTTTCGGCAGCCAATCTAAGAATGACTCCTACTCCACATGCAAGCTGCACCTTACCCTCTTCTCTTTCCTGAAACACATGATGACAACATGGAGTATTAGAAGAACCCTATCAACATGCCTACTGGAACGAAATACTGCACAGAACACAAAAACATGCCCTGAGGAAGAGAATGATAGGGTCGTTTAGGTTGTGAGGGACCTTTTGAGGTCATACAGTCCAACCCACCTGCTCAAGCAGGGTCATTTACAGCAGGTTGTCCAGGACCGCGTGTCGATAGATGGGAGACTCCATAACCTGTCTGAGCTACCTGTTCCAGTGTTTGACCACTCTCACAGTAAAAAATGTTTTCTTGTGTTCAGATGTAAAGAATATGAGAGAACAAACCACTAGTGACAAATATTAGCCATGCCACTTCACCTGCCACTGAAAGAAGTTCTGATATTGAGACACTGAGGAAGAGTAAGAACCTGAGAAGAACAGAAGGGCCAGATCTTAAGTGATCTTCATGCAAACAGACAACAGACATTCCCACAGAAACCCCTCCTGTTTCCCTGCAACCTTACCCTCTCCCTCCTGCCATCTACCTCGAGGGTACCCACACCTACACTCCCTGCATTTTCCCAGCAGGCGGGGGTTCTTCATCCCCTCTCTCTTCCCCTTTCATCCCAAGAATTGGGAAACTCCTGGATATATAATGCATCCCTCAGGCCAAATATCTTCCACTGTATCTGCACGACACCTCCAAAGTAAGGCAGGCACTAGCTGCCACACTCTAAGTATTGCTGCTCAGAGAAAACTGGTTATAACACAAATATTTAACAGATTTTCTCCTTAAATTCAAAGTGAATGGCATTTCTTCAGTAAATATGCAGAATATTTTAATTGAATTTGTATTTGCTCTTCTGTTCACTGAGATCTCTTTGGACCAAGCGACAGACAAATCAGCCTGGCTCTAGGACTGCTCTGTCTGCAAAATAAATCTCATTTCTCATTGAAAAAACTCAAAACCCTAGGTTAATATTCTGATTTCTTACTATACTGAATATGAATCTTTTTATGGTCCTTTTGCACTTGTGACTCTCAGCGCTATCACAAAAATATTTTACTAATTTCCTCAAACATTAGCACAGGCTTGCAGTTGTTAAAATTGTTCTTTCTGACATTTGCTTTGTAAAAACATGATCAAGGACAGCACAATTTAACTTCTGCAAACATCAAATTTTTATGATAAATCAACAGGGCAGCATATACACGTGTTATGAAGTTAATGGTCTGTCAAGATATTAACAATGTTGATTCCTGAAGAGAAGTCTAGAATTTAAAAGACAAAACTGGGTTTATCGGATAGGACAGATTGCTGCTTGTCTGACTGACTTAGTCTGTGTGACAGAGCTACGAGCTGCCTTTGGGTTCACAAGTCCTTCAAAACCGAAGATTCATGGTAATAGAAAGCTTTTCAGCATAAAGCACCCAACAATCAGAGTTAAAGTTTTATTTATTGGCTCTGACCATCTACTTCTGTTATCAACCATAAGGGCCCATACACTTCATCAACTCCCAACAATAGCCGCAAGCTTGGACAATCTGTCTTGTGTCTTCATTGGGTAAAACTTCAATGGAGCAGCATCGATTAAAGAACAGCCCACGCATAAAATGGAAACTCATTAAAATAAACTTTTTCAAAGAGGGAAGAAACTTCAGTTCCAATTGAATTGAACTGTTTTTATTTCGGAGATGAAAGCTCCATTACCCAGCTATACATTCATGTGCTCTTGGCTTAAGTGCTTTTTATTTGACTTAAACTTTTGGTTTCTTCCCATGTCTTTTTGGAGGCTTGAGAAACATAATAGGAATTCAGAGCTTATTGAGCTTGATTGGAACACAGTATCTGTGAACCTCATCATAATACCTCCTGGACCTTTATGTTTATCGTCTGACTGTGGCCTCTTTTGTGTGTTTTCCTGGCCTTTCCTACAAGAACAATTGTCTCTTTTCACACGTATTTGCGGCGACGTTTTTAATGCTTTAAACATTTTTAAATGAGCGGCCACAAAACAATGAAGAAATAAAAATAACACAGGTGTAGTCGTTTACATTATAGACGGAAGACTGCATAAGCTGCTGATGTCAAGATAGCTTTTCTAAAGTGTTTATATGAAAACTGACTTGCAGCTTACTGCCTGAAAACCTCACCTTGAACTTATTATGAGGGCAATAATAATATGAAAAAATACAGATGGTAACCTGTGCTATCTGGAAACTTCAGTTTAAACACAGCAAGCTTAATACATGGTAGATTACTCATTTATAGCAAAACTAAGTAATAATATCCCAAATGCTTTGATTTTAGATGACTGAACACTAAATGAAATGAACTATACTCTCAGTTACTTACATATACTGAATGTCAAGAGAAATTTGTTTAACGCTGTGAAGCTGTACAGAAATATTCACTGACTGTGCTGCCAAACACCCTGCACTGCAGAAAATGAGCCCACAAATGCTTTACAAAATTTCATCACATTATGTGCTTTTGTCTTCATATATACTTTTACAAAACATAAAGTAATCCAAGTCTATTAAAAATACATGCAAATATTTCTTAAAGCTTTCTCCTTATATAATAGCACACAACCTGCATAAAAATTAACATACAGAAGACAAAGGTATGTTTGTGCTTCAAATTCACCACCAATACTTTTTTTGCCTAAATTCTGGGGTGAAAAAAATCAAATCACCTTTGATTTCAGCGAGACACAGAATATTTTTTTTCACCTACATTCTGGTTTGGGGTTAAAAGAAATCAAATCACCTTTGATTTCAGCTAGACACAGATGCACACAACAGAACTCGGTTCCTCAAGTTTACATATGGCCACACAAAGGCTGAGAAAACACAAAGGCCTATTAACAATCATCTCCCTAGAACGCAAAAAATGTACTTCATGAAGCACGTTATTTAAAAACAAACAATGTGTGGGAATCAGACAGATTTAAGACCTGCATTATTCTAAAATTTTGCATAAAGACTCAGTGTTGATTATAAATTAGTTTTTCTTATCAATGTGTTCATTCTCACACATTTAATTCCTGAGGCTGATAGACATTAGTCTAACACTTAGAGAAGACAAGGAGAGTCTGAATGCTCAAGAGAAAGCCATGCAAATCTGGGAGTCTGGGACTCCCAAATCTGATCATGATCTTACAATTTCTATATTGCATTTGCCCTTAGGATACTGAATGACGGTACAGTTCACAGTTCTAGTGAGGCAAGTTTTCATCTTGGTACTACAGACAACATCGGCGAAGAATATACCTAGGCTGCCCCCCAAGTTTCTATGCTGACCACTGTGCTGCCACAGCTTCCCTGCCCTTCATTCCTCTCATTCTAGCTAGATTAAAAACGGCACAGTTATGGCAGCCCGCTCTTCATTTGCTGTGGAGAGGTGACGAACACTTAAGATATGCTTAAGCACACCAGAAAGTCCATTTTTTTCCTCCTCTGCCTCAGTTTCACCAGCTGTAAATCCAGCCTGCGCCATGGGGATACTGCACTAACCCCTTAGTGCTTGTACATAATGTAGTCAAAGCACTATATAAAGATCAGTTTTCAAAAACATTTCTTTTAAGGGATTTGATAGCTTTTTTCCACTCTAAGAGCATTCTTAAACCCTGAAAATGTCTCAGTGTTAGCAAAACTTATTTCCTGTATTCCTTATTTAAAATCACAACCTAAAACATCATTTGAGCTAACAACCTCACATTGCTCAGGGCACCAGAATCTGCAGACAGGGTTTTTCTGCACAGAAAGTCACCCTAGAGTAAAGAGGGAGTTTGGGTACACAACAAATGTGGGATCAAGTACAGTGATACGTTAGATTGCTCTGCTACTTAACATTTTTTCATGCAAAATTCAAAAGGCAATTTAGAACAAAAAAGTTGCACACCAACTATAGAAACTCGCAATTGGCATCCAAATCAATGATAAAATAGGTAAATTAAATATATGTGGAAAACACAGAATTATTACAAGCCTGATTAATATTTTCACGGTATTTCTTGATGGACTTCACAGTTCAAACACACTTACGTCCAAAGTTGAAGATAGAAACCAAAGCAAAAGTCTATAAAACTGAGCTACGCTTCTACATTGCTGTTCCTAGCGTTTATGTTCAGCATAACTCACAGGGATTGCTACTCCCCATCAGACATTCTCAAGCCAACCGGAGAGCCTTTAAGAATAAAGCAGAATGAGAATAAAGCAGGATGCAGAATTCTTGCTTACACTGTCTTCACAGGCCATTTCAGTATTTTACAGGTGGTTGCAATCTGCTTTTATTTTACCAAGATAATATTAGATACGGTCATATTCAGGTTCAAATGTCCCTTTTATAGCCCCAAATGGAATGCTGAAGTTTAAAAAAATAAAATATGAATACATCAAATTATTATAGTTTAACTTGAGACTGTTCTTTTTTTCCCGTTCTCACAAAATACAAACTCGCACTACACATGCACACAAAAAATTTAGGAAAACTTTGCTTATACTTCTATTGTAACTGCTGGCACAGAGCTCTATCCCAATTAGACCTTAAAGAAATGTACTGTCCTATTATCTTAGTGTGTTTTTGGAAATGGCAATCAAAGAAATATTCTAACATGAACAAGTGTTTCTAAGTGCTAATTATTCATGGTATCACTTGCTGATTGGTGCCTGCGGCCATGAAAATTTATTTCTAGCTGTATTTACAGTAAAACCAAAAGTGCTTAGTGGCAAGTAGCTTAATCAAATTTAAGAACAGCAGACAGATAACATAGGAGATTTTTTTTTTTTTTGTTGCTTTAATCCTCTCATTTGGTTTTGAAACATAAGGCCCTGTTCACTTCATTTAAGTTTCACAATGACTGGAAGCCTGATCAATCTGTCTTGTGTCTTCTTAGGGTGAAACTGCAATTGAGTGGAAGCAACAGATGAACAAAGCCCACATTCAAATCTGTAGCTCATTAAAATAACGTTAAAATAGGGTAAAATCGCAATTGTAAGTGAATTGTAGTTGGCTTCTTTCAGCTACATACATTTGATTAATAAACCATACATTCATTAGCCATGAACCGCTGGTCTTTAAAGTAAATTTAAATGAATGACCCTGCTTTTTTGATCTTCAGACAGTTTTGAAAACATTTATGAAATAAAGCTTAAAAAATAGGTCAAGGGCTGCTTCCTACAAGCCAAAGAGCTAATGGGATACGATCCATCAAATCCCATAATCAATTCACATTCTGATACAGAAACTTAGAAAGCTTCAAGTTTACAAGAGACATATTGTAAAACAGCTTTTACAGAGGGGAAAAAAAAAAAAAAGAAGTATTGTTAATTTGCTTTAAACTCACAAGCAGTCCAACATTTCCAAGACCATATTTTAAAAAAATACTGTAAGAAGGCAACCTTAATTAAGGTGACGGCAACTCAAACAACAATGAGAGAGCAGAGGGCTGGAAGAAACACCTCCAAGTCATGAAATTGAGTAGCCTGCAGGTATTCATCCCAGATCATCCTGCTCAGAAACCTAAACAAGGATGTTTCCACCTTGAAATACGAGTAGAAGTTAATCTAGCACAGGAATTTTTACATGGACTTTCCCTCAAAATCATCGCTGGTATTAACCAGGGATGCTGAGGTCGGAGGTTGCTGCTGGTAGGCAGGAGGTTGGAGCCTCTCTGCCACCAGCAGCAGAGCCTCAGGCCCTGCGATGACCCCTCACGGAGAGACGCAGGGTAGTACAGGTGCCAGTGCTTTGTATTTGGACAATTCACACACCCCCACCACCCCTTTCATCTTCGATTCTTAATCTTGAAAAACACTCAGCACTGTTGTAATTAAGTGGGCAACTGCAACAGGCTTGGAAATAGAGTGGAGCAAAGTCCATTCAGGCTGAAGCTGACCCTCTATGAGCAGAGCCACACGTCTGCAAATTATTCCTTCTTGGGCAGCCCTTCTGCAGATCCAAGTGAGCGCAAGCACACAGTCCCTACTAGCTGGGCAGAACTTTGGGGCAGGGACCTCTGCACCGCTGGGACGCTCTCGAGGTGGAATGGGACAGTTAGGCTTCTCTCTTTTTGGCCACCTTGCTTTATTTCCCAGAGGAGCTCTGCTTTCTGCTTTACAGAGAGAAGATAACTAAATGAAGAACAGAGTTTTGTCCCATGAACAGAAACCATTGTTGGAAGACAAAAGGAATTACCAGGAGTTACTCCTACAGAATATTCGTTTATTTTAGGGACACTTCAGTATTCCTGGGAATTAATCATTGGTTTCCCCCCCTTCCTTCGCACTGAAATAATCCCAACTGTCTGTCATTGTTCTTTTATAAATTCACCACGAAGACACAGACTGGTGGCCATGGTGACAGTTGGAATAAACCATTGCTAATCCCATTCCTTTCAGAAAATCACCAGGCCATGTTTTTAAAGAAAATGAGCAAGAAAATAATTCCTAACCCAAATTCAACACTCAACCCAACACCTGAGTCAGCCAGCCACCTGAGGGGTATCACTGCCCACTCCTTGCAGGCTGTTGATTATACTTCTTTTACATTTTAGGGGCTCTCTTTGAAGCTGTAACATGAAATAATTTAAGTCAAGATAAATTTCTGTTAAATAAGGATCCTAATCATCCTGCATATCCTATACAGCTGAGGGAAAGTATCATTCCTAGGGCCAATTCAGGTGCTTAAGTGCTGAATTCCTCTGTAGAGGTATCTGTTTTACCACTCTTCAAGGGACAACTACAGTCTTCACTTAAACAGCTCAAGTGCATAAACTTAGGATGGGTGAACGTATTTTACACTTAATTTACCAGAATTTCACACTTTACTTAAACATGGGTATGCACCATGATGGCTTTACGTTGGTAGAGAGTGGCATGCCAACAGTTTCCAGCCTGCATCCCATGAGAAGACAGCAAGTACCCTGCTTTTGGCTGCATGCATGGGATTTGGCTGCAGATTAAATCTAGGCACCTGAATGTAGGTATCTAAAAATGTTCTATCTATATTCCACCCCTGCCCCCAACAGCTACCAGGACAGTCAGTGGAGCTTGAACTGATTTATTTCACCTGAAGTAAACAAGCAGGGCTCAATTCAGCTGCCTCAAGACAGGGGTCGGTCTAATACTGTGAGATGCTCCATAGTATGTACTCCACATTCACACAGAGCTGGCCAGTCTGACACTGCCACCGAGGGAGAATTACATCCTTCTGGACCCACAGCTGGAGGCCACACAGGACAGACATCTCTGTTTAGGAGAATGAATGGTGTCCTTTATGTCTTCATTACAGCATCAGTATAAATTATTTCCACAAAACCATTAGCAGCATCTCAGGAGAGGTGACCAGGGAGAGGAAAAAAAAAAAACATACTGAAACTACTCTGAATGCCCATTTGCACTTCCTAGAGGCTCAAAGGGTTCAACGCACCGAGGTACAAATACTACCACGCTCAAATAAGGGGGTCTGTGCATGCAGCCCAGCAAGCCCCAAGTAGGGTCATGCTGAAAACTGGACATCACATACAGCCTATCTGGAGCAGAAGAGCACTCCCACTTCCTCACATGGCGGCACTGAATTTGTCTTTTAATAAAATATACACTTTGACTCGCTTTCTGACAGCATCTAAACAATGTCAACACCTATTTTAGCAAAAGTTACTGCCACTGCGGCAACCGCTTTTAACTCTCCCTTAATATATGCCACAATAAGGTAAATTATCCAGTCTAATCAAAAAGTGTATCTCAGTTCAGCTGGTCACAGAGAGTCTTAAGTTAAACTCTTTTAACCTCTTTCCTATAGTGGCAATATAAATAAACCAGATTAAGCCTTAGTGAAATTTCTCATAGAATTAAGAAAAAGCCTTTTCAAAAGAAGCTGAAAAAAACTGTTGTGTTTTTTTTAAATTATGCCAAATACTTATTTTACTATAAACACCATCCATTGGTTACCACTGTACTTGAACAATCACTGTGCTATGTTACTACACAGCATTTTCCATCAATATTTTATATAATATTTCTTATGAGTTCAGTGCGGGAGAGAAACTGTCCTTAAAACAGAAAGAAGTGGAGGTAAATAACCATCAGTTAAAAACAAAAGGATGGCAGCAGAAGGTTTTTCACTTACAATGTTTAAGATTCTAGAACTAAATTGATATTTATAACCTTTCATATTTATTTCATGCATAAACTCTGTTAATTTAGCCTCATTACTCTCATTAAACTTTGATTCACTCATTGCTGGAATGACAGAGTTAATGTGTCGTTTAAGAAGAAAGCTTTTACTTCAAGTTGAAGGCTGAGTACACATTCCTCATTTGATACTGATTACTACTATGCATGCATATCGAGGACTGGAAGTGGGGTACTTGTCTGCAGTGAGTATTGAATATCAAATTTGTTCAATAAATCTATCCACAAAAGTTTCTATGTCTTTAGAAATGCCACATCACTCTCTTTCCCAAATACAAAATTCACATAGGAACTGAAAGTGACAGGACAAGAGGTAACGGGCACAAACTTGAACGTAGGAAGTTCCATCTCAACATGAGGAGGAACTTCTTTACTTTGAGGGTGGCAGAGCACTGGCACAGGCTGCCCAGGGAGGTGGTGGAGTCTCTGTCTCTGGAGACATTCAAAACCCGCCTGGACGCGTTCCTGTGTAACCTGCTGTAGGTGACCCTGCTCTGGCAGGGGGGTTGGACCAGATGATCTCCAGAGGTCCCTTCCAACCCCTACCATTCTGTGATTCTGTGAAAGGTCAGTGATTCCTCCTAATAAAACATGAGAAAGCTACCTGAGAGCCACCCTCACTTGAGGAAAACACAAATAACTTCCATTTTTGCTGGCGACCAGCTCTGTTTTAAGGGTTGACCCTACTCAGATACACGAGAGCTATGGCAGTGCAGCCACACAGCAGCTGCTTTCACCAGTTTGGAATTAAACCGTGGACAGCTGGAGATATAAAATAAAGGTTGCAATATCAAATCAAACTTAAAGCAAATATTAGTAGGGGGAAGGCATTTTCTGAGATGACTGGGATACGTGACTTGGTAAGTATCTAAAGCAGAATTGGATGAGCATGCTGAGACAAGGATTGCTATGGGATCTCTAATAACCATAAACAGTCTCCTTTTTCAAAACTCATTTGCAAGAAAGTAGGATAATTTTTCTGTCAGTGTGAATGGGTTGGTATCTGTTGGCATATACTTGGAAAGCTGGAAAGACACCTTTCAAGACTAACAAGTTTCTGATTAAAAACCATTCAGAAACAGAAATACCGCATGCTAAATTGCTGCATAAAACTCCTTCTTGTGATGTACAACATCCATAAAGTGCCACTGAACTTCGTTTCCAAACACCGAAAAAAGATTAAAACTCAAGAAGAGTCTGTGTTGAAAAGATCACTGTGCTAATTTTTCTTGAAATAAATACACTCTTAAAAAAAATCAGGAGTTTCATGGGACAATTTTGCCCATTTCTATCTAATGGCAACACTAGAAAAGCAGTCTTAGGGTACTACGCACCTTTAGAGATACGGAAGGTTTGAAACAATTTTTGAGAGGAGACAGCTAGATACTAAACGTTTCTTTTCTAGGAGAACCACGACTTCAGGTTAAAAACTAAAACAGCAAACCCAGTAATTCATAATCTATCTGGAACTCAGCAGAGCATCTCCAGTTGTTACAACCAGTTCAAATGAAGAATTGGGACCGTCTGCAGAAGCCAGTGGCTTACACAGAAAAAAGGATATTCATATGGGAAGGAGGTTACTATTAAAGTATTTTAGGGACTAGCTTCAAGACTAGTTGGGTTTAATACTTTCACCAACAAAATAATAAATATAAGGATATAGAATATCCTTGATATATATATAATATATTTAATATTAAATAGTAAATATTACGTATTTAATATAAAATATTAAATGTAATGGTAATGAGAACATGAAGCCGGGACTCACTGGCAACAAAAACATGGACCAGAAATCACAAAGAAGAAATGTGGGACACCAGTATTGAAAGATCTGTTAACCTCAGCTGAGAGGTCGTGGGCTTCAGGACAGAGACAAGAATTTCTGCTGGGTGCTGGGCTTCCACAACTGTAAACACAGAGGAGGCCAAGGACCACGAGCTGTTCATTTCTTCTAGTAATGAGATGCAGAAACACCACAGTACCGTCGATCCACATATTGTCAACAGAAACATTTGTATCACCTCCAAAAAATCTCAGACGAAACCTCATCTGGAATCTCAAAGAAAATTCAGTGGTCAATTAAAAAAAAATTTTAAAAAAAGAAGATTAATTTATATTGTACAGGAGAAAGACCAGTTCTTTGGACAGGGAGATGTACTTATTTAGCATAGTAAAATTAAGGCTTCCTAAAAATACACTGGGAAGAAGTGGAAGGTGACAACAGCGGATTTATTCAAGCTACTACCAAACAGTGGGCACAAAAGTCTGAGTGCAAATTACCTATAAACTCAGCTCAAAGGCTGAGATGAGAAGTCTGATGCTTTTTTTTTTTGGCTTTTCCCCTCTTTCTTTCTCTGTTCTCTCATACAGAAGAATGATGCTTGGGACCACAAATCACAAAACTTGTTTGTGTTCTTATAAAGATTAAATTCCTATTCAAGCACTTAACTTCACAAGTCAAATCCTTTACAGAAAGACATAAGACAATAAACGCAATCTTACCAATTTTCTGAAACACAGTAAAATGACTGCCCACAGGAAGACTGGAAATCAAATCTCTGTAAGAGAAGTCCTTCCACGTCACAAATCAGGCTTGATAAATTAGATGCCTTGTCACACAAGTCTCAAATCCATGTGCCAAACTGGGGGTAGCAGCCAGACCTGCCTTCCCACCATGGTGAAAACCCGTCTCTGCCTGAAGTCCACAGGTGACATAAGGATTCTTAGCAACCTGACAGCTAAGAATGTAACCCACCTTCAAAAAAGAAGCATATGGCTTCCAGCACCCAATTCTGACAACATTTTGTCCTTATTCCAATTTTGTGCCAAATTCTCTAACTCTACTACGTTTTCGCCTAACATATTATTCACCTTGTGAAAGGATGTTGTTCATCAGCATCGTTGTCAAAATGCTTCTTTGGGAAGAAAATTTTCACCAGGAAAAGGAGACTGCTTAAAAAAGTCTTTTTTAGGGGATTATAACAACACGTGTTAAAACAAAAAAAAAGATGAAAGAAAAAAGGTGGATTCAGATGTATGCATGTTTATACTGAGAAGTTTAAAATCCTAAAGGAAACAAAGCAAAACAGGCTTTATTTCTATGTCGTCCCCCCCCCCAAACAAACATTATTTAAATTAGACTATCAATTCCCTGTCTCCATTAGGATTTAAAGATCTGCATCATCCTTCACTCTAAAAAAGACGCTCCCGTTTTTTTCCTAATAAAAACCAGCTAAATGATGTTAATACGTAGACACACAGTACTAATAGTTCCACATTACGGTTTGCACTTTTCTCTTTCACAACTCATGTCTGGATCGGGAAATGCAGGGCAGGTATGAGGACACTGCATTGACCAAACTAGAGTCTAATTCAGCCTGAGACCATAAGGAAATGATTCCCTCCAGATAACTGCAGCATAAACCCACCACCCTACACCTGGAGCCAAGTGCATCTCCAGAATTTTTCTGATGAGGACTTATCATGGGAACAGGTAAAAGTGTTACACAATAGCGATGTATTATTTCTCCAAGGCACTGATTTCTGTCTATCTACATGTTTATACTGCTCTTCGTCAGAAGGACTATAACCAAACACTGATATTCTGTAGCTCCCGTTTGTGTACCTCCATTTGAAGTAAAGCAGATCCAAGAACCGGGCTTGGTAAAATCTCGAGATTTAATTAAATTACAATTTCATGCTGCCAATATTTGTCAAAACTGAGTAACATTGGAAGTAGGCACTGGAATCAATGGCTGAAGGCATATAAAAAAGGGGCATTTAAATAAAAGCCTACTTCCAGAAAGCTGTGTGAGAGCAAACAAAAGATAAAAAGAAGAAGTAAGGTGCTAATGCTTGAGTGGCTGGGGCTCTTTCAGGATGGGGAGGTGTCTTATTAGTATTTTGTGCAGTGCACTGCTCACAGATGAAAGCATCCTGGAGCAGATGACTTTGGTCTCCACCACAAGAGATGAGACAAACACGACCCCGAGTTCAACGTGAAGGGTAGAAGTTTGAGCAGACTTTCAGAGACATCACAGAGAAGTACCCGAGAGTGAACAAAGATTTCCAGGATACCACGTGTCTTGGCTCCTCATCCTGCCTGAACTTCGCTGGTGGTGGAGCATCTCCCTCTGTCTCTCTCCTGCTCAGAGGTTTGGTCTTCTGGCAACCAGCGAGTAGGTGTCTGATACATTTTTTCCAAACTCTACGGCAAGGATTGCACTTTGTTAATACTGCCAGACATACATGATAGCTGTCAAGCTGGTGAGTTATTTTAACACTTGGAGAACTGGCTCTGAAACAGTCAGGTAGCAAACTGCTAATGAAAAAGATAAGCAAAGGAGTCAAATCAAACATGCTACACTGTCTGTTTTAATGTTGCGTGGTATGTCTGGAAAGAAAAACAAGCCTTTCTACTGGCCAAATTTGTTTTTATAAAACCCAAGTGCCTTCCTGTAATTCGTTAACTGACCTGACTCACACCTCCCCCCTGGGGCTCACTCTCACCCACTGGGAGAAAATTGCAGGTACGGTGTTTCATAAGTACCTGGGGGGTCATTCCTTCTACCCACCTCCAGTTTTTCTCAGTGGCTTTTTCATGCCAACTGCCCAGAGTTTTTCATGTAAATGGACCTAACATGCACTCAGAAGGGTAGAAGTTTCTGAAGGATATTATTCTTTATCATTTAGTACAAAAAATGCTTAGAATTGTTGTACACACTCTATGTGCTTGAAAATGAACCATTTGATGCAGAATTTGGTCCTCACTCAGGGAAGTGGTCATTACTTGAAGCTAGTGTGATTTATTGCTCATCTGCTTTACCATAGCCTTTTTGTCCCAAAAACTGCATGATCCAAGTGAAAACTTCATTTTAAAAAAATCTATAAAAGCAGCCCAAATCAGAGAGCAACTAGTGCCGGAGCACCAGCTTATTTAAGGAAATCAAGTAGCTTTTTTTTTTTTCATATTAAAGTCTTATTAGTTAATTCTGGACATTTATACATCAGATGGAGCATTCTGAAGACTAAAGTAATCCAGACAAGAAGGAAGCCCAAGAAGGAAGCATTCATATATACTGCTAAGAAAATTACTCCCAAACAAGTTAATAATGGCACAAGGGCAAAAGGGCAATATCACCATTTTTACTATGTTTTTCACTTTTTACATAGAGGCTGACACGGGTTTACTAATAGTTTTAAGTTAGGCTGGGGTGTCCCTGCATAAAATTAGGCAAGCAGCCTGGAAAGAGAATACATTTGAAAAGCTACTCCAAAGCTGTGAAAGGAAACGTGTTGCAGCTGGTGCAGGTGACCATCTTTTCATCCAGGCTGCCATCCTCTTCTCGTTTGCTTCCCTCCTGCATGCACATATACATCATTGTTAATTTTAAAAAGACCTATCCTTGAATGTATTCCCTCTGCAGATTCTTTACTACTTATCATTTCCATCCGTGAATCACGAAGAGACTGGAAAAAGGATTCTTACACAAAGAGATAGATATTAAGCTTTACGTGCCTCTGATGATTTTGAAAGACAGTAGTCCCCCAACCACAGTTGTTGACAATTACAATACATTTGCTAAAGCATAATTACGACTTGATTGTAATTTAGATTTTGTAATAACAAAAATAAACAAAAAAGATGTATCTATGTATTGTAATTGGCTGATCATACAAATACTTATTAAATATAAACACATATGCTTTTGTAGATTTGTTAGAAAGATTCGTTAATTGCTTAATGAAAGATGTCTTTCAGATACTAATTCCTTCATTTAGTTCGACAGATTAAATTTTATATGAGGAGATATTAGCATGCATGCAATGAAGTGACAAGGACAACTAAAAAGCTTAAAATGTTAATGGATGAAGTGCAGCTTTCTCAGTTACTCTAAACTAAAAGCTATAATCTTCATTACATGCACTAAAGATCATCTTTTCCCCTGCTTTCTGCAGAGATAAGACAGCTATATTTAACACAGAAACGAACACCACAATATGTTTCGATTCAGCTGCTATATTTTCATCATCATAAATAAATTATGAAAACTTTAAACAGTGCATGAATGACTCCGCATAGAAAACAACAACAAAAATGCAATTAATTTTTATAGAAGAGAAAATTGATAGTTGACATCCAAGCAATCCAATCGCTCCTATATTTCCTTGCAGTAGCTTTAGGTAATTATCTTCTTGATAAACTCTCTTTGCAACGTGCTTGCAGGAAAAAAAAAACAACGGAACAATTGTCTTTAATTGCCACGGCACGACAGGGTTAATGTCAACCATTGCTGTAAAAAGCAAATTACTAGCAATACCAACAGTCCAGAGCCTTCCTTTTTGCTGTAGACTGGAGTTCAATCTGGCATCATCTTTTCTCTTTCCCCAGTAGGGTGCAGGGAGCCCTCTAGCTTCCATGTGGGTTTCCTACTGTGGTACATATTGGCCAGCATACAGCTGCTCTAAACAACTATTTGCATCTACAATGCGGTCATCCCACCACCTTCTTTTCAGATCAATATGATTGGGACAAACAATAGTTTGATTTTGATTGCTCTATAGTACGCTTGGGTAGAGCCTCTGAATGCAAGCGAATCGCTCAGAAACAATGGGCTGGTTCATCATCCAAAGCGTCCCTTTTCAAACAGCTGCCTCTGCCACACTCACCCTGACAAACGTCCAGAAAAACAGATGGTTTCAGCATTCATGGGCAGTTTAGTGAAAGCCCTAGAGTCAACTATTCAAGACATTTTATCATCTAGCTGATAATGGAGCATCGCTTGGAGATAAAAATTAAAAATACATTTAAAAACTCTATTAATTCGCACCCACGTGCAGGTCCCCTCACACGCACACAAAACAACTTCCCCGTGCCCTGTAAAACCGCAAAGTGCAAGCGCTAAAGGAAGCTCCACTCTTAATCCCTTCTGTGGGAGAGCTGCATTGCTATGAAAAATGACAATCGGCGAGTAATCTCACAGACCCCATGTATACTGCAATACCCACAAACAAAAGCAATGAATTAGTAATTGAAAGGGAAGTTGAACTTTGAGCTGCCTGGGGTTTGGTGGGATTAAACCAGGTCCTGCTTTTTTTTTTTTTTTTCCTTTTTTTTAATTGGTATGTGTGTACCTAAGAGAGATGGTTTTTGCTGGTTTTTTTTCAGGCGAACATGAATGCTTTCGAGGCATCTTATTGAGAAAGGCACAGGATGAATCGCGATACAGATTCTGCTCATACCTATGGACAATTGCTTCATTTCCACCCAAGTCACAGCTATCAGCAGCCTCCAAGGCAGAGAAACTGCAGCACTATAAAGCCAAGAGTCTCCGTGCCACACCTTGGTCTGGAAGGATGTGAAGGACAGGCTGAAGTGCAGCCATGGCCGTGGCTCCTCAGCTCCACCGGCCACAAAGCCTGACCTAGGGATGATGAATGGACAGTATTATCCCTGTGGGATGTCTGGGCACTATTGTCCTTCACAGGACGCAAAACTACTTCCACTTGCTCCACAAATCCCTACAACTTTGGGGAAGCTTAAACTCCCTCAAACAACATTATAAAGTCTAACTCTTCTTGAAGCAGGATAGGAGGATTTGGCTTCTAGGAAAAAAAAGGAGTTATATTTATTATTCCTCACTTAACAGCTTACAAAGACTCATTATCTACTGATCTGTTAATATTTTGTCGGTGACCATATGAACTTTCCACAGCAAAGATAAATGCCATATGTGGCACTGCATTAGTCCACTGAGCTGAGCCGCTCCACAGTTAATCTGGACATGCTTTCTCTAACTCTACCTTTCAGCAGAGCACACGGGACTGAATCCTGCAAATGCTGGGAACTTTTTGGTTGGTATACGTAAGCATGTGTCATACAGCTCTAAAGAAAAACACATAAACAGAAAGCAAGGGCTAGCAATCATTTTTGCCAATACCGCAATGTCTAAATGATTACAATTCAGCAGATCTATCTTGGAATTGAAAAATAAACGTAAAAAAGAAAGGAAGAAAAATCTGACCATATACTATAAATCTGGACTTATTTCCTTCTTAAAAATTTTTACTTTCTAAAAACACTGTTCTAACTCTATTGCACTTCCATTCAGGAAAAAATATTCTGGATCCAATCAGAAATCTCCAGTGAAGAAAACTTTACCGAAGGAAACCTCTGAGCGTTGAAGGATGGTACCAACTTGTCAAAATGATAATACTTAAAAATCCACGTGGCCACACACAAAAACAATCATCATGTATAAAGTAGTTTTTCTCCACACCACTAACGATGTCAGTTTTGAACACTGGCTTCTCTATTTCCCCAATCCACTCATCTTCCTTACTGTAACTTGCACAGAGAGACCCTCTGAAGCCACTCCAAGTATCTGCTTCCTCTTTCAGATCTTCTCCGATGCCTCTGCTGTGACATCTCTAAAGATGCCTCTGCTATGACACCAACTAATCGTGACTGATATGAGTACGTTATTCATATAGCCAATATTACAGTTAGGACTACAAAAATATAGGACTCTCAGAGACCTCAGGAGACCGTCTAGACCCTCCTGCTGCATACAAGGGATAAGGGGAATAAGTATTCTAGGCAAACATATCTCCTTCAACCTTTCCTTTTAAATCATGCTTTTAAAATTCTTCATTTCCTCATGATTTCTGTTGGAAACTCTCCAATTTATCTACATCTTTCTTTATATGCAGTCCCCAAAACTGGATTCAATACTCCAGCTGAGGCCTCACCAGCACCATATGGTGCAAAATAATTACTTCCCATGTCTTACACATGACACTCCTGTTAAAGAATCCTGAAAAAAGAGGTGCTTTATTTGCAATAGCATGTCCTTTGTGAGTTATATTTCACTTGTGAGCTCCTAAAACCCCAGACACTTTTCTGCCTTCCCCTTACTTCCGCCTTTTGTCTTTGTGCATTTACTGTATCTTTTCCAAGGGCAGTATTTTTTGCACTTCTTTACCGAATTTCACCTGGTAGATTTTTATATAGATCCTTCTGAACCGATTCATTCCTCCAAAGTGTTGCAAACCTCCCCCACCCCAACCCCTTGTCCCTGTAAAAAATAAAGGTGTATTTTCTCATTAGCATTCTGAATGATGGATTAGAGGGCAGAACTCTCTGTGGAAGAGCCCGGCAAGTGATGCTGCATGAGGCTGCCTCTGCTGCAGCTGGAAAGAGCACCACCAGTAACTTCTCTTTGAGAACACTTTTTTCAACTGCTTTGCAGCCACTTATGGCGATTTCATCTAGGCCATATTTTTCAAGCTTG
The DNA here is from genome assembly GCF_963924245.1 of Chroicocephalus ridibundus. Lineage (NCBI taxonomy): Eukaryota > Metazoa > Chordata > Aves > Charadriiformes > Laridae > Chroicocephalus > Chroicocephalus ridibundus. The sequence continues at coordinate 130,812,277 of NC_086285.1, forward strand.
CTTATAAGAATGTCATGTCGGACAGTGTCAAAAGCCTCACTTAAGTCAAGATACATCACATCTCCTACTTCTCTGTTATCCACTAGGCCAGTTACCCTGTCAAAGAAGGAAATGAGATTGGTTTGACGAAATTTGTTCTTGACAAATTCATGCTGGCTGTTTTTTATAACCTGACTATTGTCTAGGTGCTTATGAATTTTTCTAACATCTCTCTGGGGTATCACACCAGGGCCAAACTGGACGTGGCAACTGGAAAAAGGAGTACCCAGAGAATTAATGACAAGTCCTAAGCCTGACTTTCTTCAGCCCTGCCAGGCTGCTTCTGTTTACATTAAACTTAGCTTATGCTTTCAGATCAAACCAACAAAACCTGGCCACCTTCTATGGTAGGACCATCTTGCAGTTAACCACTGTAGCTGCACGACATTGCTACAGTGCAAGAAGCATTTAGAAACACTCGAGCTAATTCCTGTGCCAGAAGCTGTAGGGCTAAAATCCTACTCCCACTTTCTCCAATGAGGCCAGGACCTTGGTCCTGCATCTTGGGATGAATTACCTCAGACGTTCAGAGCTGCTCAGATGTTCAGAGCTGGCTTTACATCTCCCAATGACACGTTATTGCAGTATGCAGACACATAGTTTTCTAGCACATTTAAAATGTTAGCCACTCATTTACATTAATGGAAGTGTTCACATTGCTTGGAACAGCCTTTGAACCAGGCTTCAGGACACAAAATTTATCATCTTTGTTTGTTTCCATAGTCTCTTTTTCAGAAAGGTCCTTATCTTGTTTAAGACTTCGGGTTGTACTGCAACAACAATAATACATGTGATGGGAAAGTCATAAATCTCACCTCAGTTTACAGAATGAGAAGAAGCTGGGAAATCATGAGATTTTTAGCCAGAACAAAAAAAAAAAAAAAAAAAAAAAAAAAAGAGAAAAAAACCCCAGCAATCTGGGAGCATTCTGTTGCCAAAAAGAAAAAAAAAGAAAGCCCTTTCCTTCTCTGTTTTGTTTCCAGTTTAGTGTTTCCCTGGTCAGCCTTCATGGTTCTTTTTATTTTGTTAATGTTCAAGTGAGCTCTTTCTCAGGCACAAGTTTTTATGCAAGAGACAAACAAGAGATTCTTTTCTTCGTCCTTTCTATCACTTCTTCACAGTCTTCCCCTTACTTCTTTTCCTTTTTACCCCTCTCAGTCTCCAGCACATTCATCCTCCCCTACAGACTATACTCTCATCCCCTGTCATGCATTTTTTTCTGTCCTACTGCAAAGGAACTATTTCTTAGTTCCCTTCCAAGTCTTCTTAACCATACAAGCTTTTACACAGGTATTGAAATAAGTGCTGAACGTCATCTTGCAGTTACATGTGGTGTACCTCAATTCAGCTTCCCATACTGTTGCTCCCATTGATGTCTCCTACAACACATGTCAACCTTTGCATCAGGGTGGTTACAGAGCACCAAAGAGAAACAGCACAAGAAAGGCCATGGAAATAGCCATTTCAGCATCTTTGAAGACAAGCGACTGTAGATGGAGAAGACTGAGCACAAGAATCCACAGCACAGAATGCGGCTTCACCAGAAGGAAACAGTCCTGAAGGACCGCTCACACTTGATTGTGGACACGGCTGTTCCTCACCTTTATTTAGATGAGTGGTTTTGCAGCTGCTGGAGACCTTAAGTGGTCCACATACCATTTCTAAGGAGGCTATGGTGGATGTCTAACATATGCTACACGGCAGCCTACACGCACCAGGGTCCTAACACTTAAACAGATAAGCTAAAACAGCAGTTGGGATTTTTGTAAGGTGGTACTGAAGACACTCAGTAAGACCTGGTTCCAGTATTCCTCGATGAAAACCTTTGACCTACCATCGAGCAGGCCAACCCAGCTCATCTCTGTTTCCCCTATGGCCATCTGTTTGTCTTGCTTTCAAGAAGCACCTTCTTGAAGGAGAAATTATTTCCAGCTTTTACCATGCGTAGCACTAATGTAATAATTAACAGGTCTGTATTTATAAGTGGCTCCGATAACATAATTAGATTCGCTAATCTCTGTTTACTTTATGAAAATAGAATTTGTGTAAAAAATTCATATAAGAATTTCTGCTCAAAAGTATCATTTTGTTTAAAGTCTGTTTCATTGTTACTCTGCATAAAGGGATTTTCCCCTGCTTTGTGACAGCCTTGCAGTTCAACACAGGAGATAGAAGTCCTTCAAAATGAAAATATAACAGCAGAATTACAGAAACTGGCAAGATAACATAGAAATAGAAACATTTCATGAAACCACTAGCTCTTTTTTTATGAAATGACTAGGTTTCAAGTTGATGTTGTCAGTGCAAGTAATCTTGAAATTTACACTACAATAGTTTCACAATCTCAAGTCAAAGGTAGAGACTTTAAAGGAAAAAGTCCGTTTTGAAAGCCTATGCATTAAAACTTTGAAAGTTGTTTGTTGGCTTTATGATGGTTATTGCATTATCGACAGAAATACCATTTTTTTTTATTAAGACCCATATGGCTACAAATATTTTGCTGCACTGTCATCATTATAACAGAACAATATGCAATAAAGTTTTAGATTTTCTATCCAGTCTAGGTGCTGTGAAATCCATTCACCTAAAAGCATTAAGCAGTAAGTTCAGTTTTTATACTTAGCATTTCACAGGAAACATAACACTAGATCATTCAGGGGTTAAGCACAAGATTAGAATAAAGTATATCCTGTAAATTTTGTGTATGATATAGGCTGCATATGGACAGTTCTTCCATCTGCCTAGATGACTACAACAAAGATACAAGTAGATAAAATTGCAGTTAATTTAGTAACGTGTACCCACATGATAGCAAGTCCAATTTTGATTGAAATCATTTGAAGGTTCTAACATTTGCATCTCTTCAATCAGCTTTCATTTCTTACAGAGATTCATCATCTCGGTATCGAGGTGGATTGCATGAAAATATGGACCTCCATTAATTTCTAGAACAAAAAATTGAAACTAATCCCGGAGACCATCTGGAAGGCATGAGTAGCATAAAAATTCAGCTCCTTGCCCATAAGGCCACAGCACTTCTTTAAAAGGAAGAAAAGGAATTGGACAAACTTGGTTCCATTTTTGGTTACGAGTGCAATTCATGGACTTCTGTACCTCAGTCACACACGTCTAAGCCATGGTTGTAATGAAAGCAACATAGCACCCAAACTGAGAAATCCAAAGCCCATGAAGTTGGAGCTGATGGCCAACATCTTTCAGACCATTCGCTTTTTCTAGCTGGAATAGTTCTGAAACGTAATGAAGACTTCCGCTTGACAGATGCAAAGAAGTGAATACGAACTGCATATTTTGGGGAAATTCTTCAAACCATTTTTGATCCTAATTAAAGGTGTCTATGTGACCATCAACCTTGCCAGAAAAAAATGGAACTGTCAAGCCATAGAAAGAAATGGTAGATGACATGACCCTTGTTACTGCTACTTACCTGTGTAGCTCCACTGTAGCAAGTTTGATCATACACATAAATAAGAGTTCATATATGCATATGCACACTTACACAGGTTAAGAAATATTTCTAGTCTTCTACAGCATCAACATGTATGTATTTATTGTTCATTTTCTTTGGGAATAATTGTAATTACAAGACTTTAAAAGTTGTATACCATAACAATATTAGAGATGTGTTTGTATTAATGTGTTTCCCGAAAAGACTCTCTCTACATTTTGTTTCAGGGCTTAGATGTATTTGGGGAAGAATAGGCTCATTCAGAATAAATGCTTCTTTAAATCCGCTTTAATTTTTTTCTGTTGAGTTAATCAGATATGACACTGATTTTATCCTGTATTCAGAACCTGTTAGGTATTCTGTCCAGCTGAAATACAAACACTGTTTCAATTACAGAGGAAGGCAGGTAGAAATTAAAAGCGGCATTGCTCCTTTAGGTTTAAAGTCGCTTGGCTAGTCAGATCTTCAAGAAGAATCTCTGTTACCGAGCTGAAGATTTAAACAATCGTGACTTTCAAGGGTGTGTTTCCACACCATTAGTGATATAGTAGTTCACATCAGAAAGAACTACTGCGTTTTACAGAATTCAGCAGAGAAATGATTCTTCTGTAGTACTCGGTAGCGGCAGTATTTCAGGTTTTTTATGCCATGGTTTTTACAATCTAAACACAGAAATTAAATGCCTGTAGTCATAACTCATATCCTCCAATTGCTTTAAAATGGACATTTAGCTCCTCAAAGGGGTTGACAATGTCTTTTTAAATTATAACTGCTGATTTATATCACTGTAATATGACAAAGTAGACTTACACTCCTCGAATCTGAAGATAGAACAAATATTCTTTGCACACAGTAGTGGGCAAAGGTTCTTCAGAAATAAAATATGCCTGCCCTCTACTGACCATCTAAGAAACTCTTTTTTTTTTTTTTTTGTAAACAATATTTGCACCAGTAAAATTTTTAATCAAATTTTAAATTTAATTTCTTTTTTCTTTTGAACTGTCTCGTAACGTCATGTCTCCAAATTAGATTTCCAGTCTTCATGTACTTGTTGCATCCTTCCAGAAAGCTCGAAGCCTGTTGGCTTGCACAACATGTTATATGTATCCAAATATCCAAATCTTTTTTTTGTTTTTTTTGGTTTTTTTCCACTGGTCTCCTGAGAAAACCAGGGAGAGAGAATGAAGTAGCCCAGAGTTTAAAAATCTGACTGTCTGCCCAGAACTGTTAATGTAAAAGACTCCTTTTTTTGCAGCAGCTGTTACAAATCAAGAAGCAATTGTACTTTGGACATTCATACAGAATGAGTTTTATCCTCAGGAGAGCTTAGAAAAATAGAAAAGTGTTTGCAAAATTCACTGAATACCAAATTTCCTGGATATTTTTAACCCAGTTTGAAACGCTGTGCAAATGTGCTATCAGAATGATGAGTTTTTAAGAGCAACAAGAAAAACAAAGTCCTGGATAGATGTATGTGTCCAGTTCTGGCAGACACACACAAGGACACATCTGGATTAGCCGTCTCCTTTTGAGTTGCAATTTGTCTAATCTGTTTTAGGCTTAAAATGAGGTGAACCATGCATCAGAAGTGCCACCTTCCTCCAAATGTACATGCAGTCAGATGAACCTCCAGGAAGGTACTCTGCGTTAATATTAACTGTAACCACACCACACGGAGGAACAAAAGAAACAAAGGAAATGTTCCTCTCCTAGCAAATCCAAGGACACAAGCTGCTTCAAAGCACAAGAAGGAAGAGTTCAGTCCAGTGAGGATTTTACCCTTGGACTCTGGGATGAATGGCATTCTAGATATTAGAATCATAGAATGGGTTGGTTTGGAAGGGACCTTTAAAAGTTGTCTAGTCCAACCCCCCTGCAGTAAGCAGGGACATCTTTAACTAGATCAGATTGCTCAGAGCATCATCAAGCCTGGCCTTGAATGTCTTCAGGGATGGGGCCTCCACCACCTCTCTGGGCAACCTGTTCCAGTGTCTCACCACCCTCATTGTAAAGAACTTCTTCCTCATGTCTAAACCTACCCTGCTCTAGTTTAAAACCATTGCCCCTTGTCCTATCGCTACATGCCCTTGCAAACAGCCCCTCCACAGCTTTCTTGTAGGTCCCCTTCAGGTACTGGGAGGCCACTATAAGGTCTCCCTGGAGCCTTCTCTTCTCCAGGCTGAACAACCCCAACTCTCTCAGCCTGTCTTCATAGGAGAGGTCCCCAGCCCGGTACCTAGGACCACAAGCCAGTGCTAACTGCTGATGTTTTCAAAAGCTTTCAGAACTTGCCTGTGCACAGTCAATATGAACAAGTCAGGCTATGAACTCCAAACAGACCAATTTTTCCTGACCAGTTCTGCATGTGGGCAGTCAAGGATAAGACGGCATCCAGAGTGAAAGTTAACCACCTGATCAAACAGGACCTCAGTGATGGGGTCTCCAGCCCTGACACTGATTTTAGCAGGGATTTCAGTAAGAACTCACCCAGACCAACTCATAAGTGCTACTAAAAGCCAAAATGTAACATATAATTAATCCATTGCTCTTGCCATTGAAAACCCATAGTTATTCACTAGGTCTAGTCCTGTATTAATGCAGGACTCATATACTGTTTTACTTTCTATGTTAATACTATGAGTTTCTATATTCACCAGCAAGTGGACCGATTCCACTCCATGTTTTCATCAGGCTTTGGAAGTGAGTCGGTATCTTCAGAAACTGTAGAATGGATATAGGCACAAAACTCTGAACAGGTGTATGAATAGCACTGGGGTGGATTAGTGGAGAATTTGAACAAAAAATTCAATTGAGGAAATAATTTTCTTTTCCTATGTATATACCAAATTGTGCTATGTAAATAACCTGAGAAGAAGAAAAGCAACATAAGTTGCATGTTTTAACAGGCCATTTGGATAGCTTGCCCTTTTCTGAACCTCTCCCTCTCTCTATGGTGAACAAAGATACAAAGAATATGTAGAGATATATATTTTCCCCCAATAAGAATAATAAATAGCTACATCTTTATGGAGATGTACAATAACCGTGCGTCTGCTACTGCTGCTAGACAGATGCCTAATGCTTGTCTGCCACTGAGAACCAAAAATGGTTTGCAAACAGCTAAGGATGAATAAAAAGAAAAATCTCTGGACTGGTGTATTTTTAAAATGGAATCACCTGCTCATAAGTGAAGTTTGAAGAGCAAAAGCTTTTATAATCAAGTCTACACCTATCTGGGCATTTGATTACTCTCCCATCACTGCAATTTATAGAGCCCTGTTTTGAAAAATTTCTCTACTGGCAAGCTGAGGCTCCGCTCTGGAAGTCCACATGGCACAGACAGCAACACCAGCATCATATGGTCACTAGAAATCAGTCCCTGTAGAAATGAAGATGGAAAGGAGAAGATACACCAACCATACTTACATCAGCTATTTAAAGATGAAATTTCAGTATAAAAACCCATGATGACAATAGTGACATAGTGGAATTATTAAATACGAACAATATGGATTATATTTATATTGATTACGTCTGGTTCTTATGATGACAACAATAGTTCATGACTGAACATAAGTTTATAATAATAAAAAAAGTTATGTTGACCATATACTGGCAATTAATAAAGCACACATGATCCTTCTCACACAAGCCCAAAAGGATTATTTATCCATGTGGAGACAACAGGCAAGAATTAATCCTTACAGTATTTACAGCAAAATTTCCCCTGGGAATTTTTCATCACTCTTTCCTTAAGAATATCCACAGGCAAAAAAGGTTAGCATTTTCTCTTACGCTAAAATTAATCACGACCTTTTGGAAAACCTAACTACAACAACACTGAAAAACTGAGTCCAGAGACATTTTCGCTATCTATTTCTTCCCTATCAACTTTGCTATAGATACCATAACAGAGACAGATGCACAGTATCAAGAAAAGCAGTTCTGAGCGCTGCCGCTGCCAGACTATTGAGCCTCACAATGTACATAAAAAAGTGTTACCCCTGAGGCAAATAAACATAGCAAACACAGTCCTCCAAGAAATACTACACAGTATTGGAAGTTATATGCTATATTTAAAACTTGTCTCTCATTTTAATAAGGAAATATTGGTACTGCAAGAGGAAATTACTCTTCTTGCTAATTTAAAACAGGCTGTTACTTTTTGCAGTAAGACTGTTAAGTGCCCTTTTGAGGTTCCCCTAATCCACAGAGCCTTGGAGAGGCAGGACCTGTCTTTGGAGACAGAAGCTGAGCAGAGCAGAAAGATGCAGGTGTCTTGATGACACGGGAGAAGTTTGCATTCCTTCGTCCAGGAGATGATGTCCTCTTTCACCTCAGCACTGAGACAAGAGTCCCTGGGGTCTTGCACAGTGAGGAAACGTGGGGTTTTGCAAGTGGAGGTCCTAGGGAAGAGTCAGGTATTGCCACCAGACACCACCTCCTAACCAGACAGACGACTAAAGAAGGAATGCTAACCTGTGCTATGCAATTTATTGTTGAACACTTCCCAGGTAAAAAAAAATAAAATAATAAAGTTGCCACTTTAAAAACATCTTTAGCACTTTCTTTTTTCCTGCATGCCAGGACACAAGACTAATTTTTGTAATCCCCTGTCTTTAAAAAAGAAAATTCTATCATGGTAGCTTTCACTTAATGTTATACGTTTTAGTTCTGATCTTCAGTTTCTTCCTTTTCCTTCTTCACTTCAGCTTTCTGAAACCATCTGCTTTCTGTTAAGATGAATTCTTAAAATCCTGTGAGCTGCTCATACGGAGCGAGTAAAAGTTGGGTTTTCTAAAAGAGGCAGAGATTTGCAATGTAAACAACCTATATGCAGCTTACATCTTCATTCAGGTTTATAGCAAGTGGGTGGATACATTGCATAACTACACTTCAGAAGGGGTAATTAGGTGCCGAAATATGCATTTGCTTGTGTAGGGAACGAACTGCACTAAGCCATACAATCATGCATATTTTTGTGCTCATAACTGTGCTTCTTTACCTTCCGAAAACGTGATCTCTTATGAGAAAGAATATTCAAGGTTGTAAAAACCTACAAATCCCTTTCACCACTGCCTAGAACTTCTAAGCTTTGCAGTTACTAGACTAAGAGTTACTAACTCTAGTTACTCTTCACCACTTAAGAGAGTGCAAAGCCCCAGTGAAAACATTTACAGTGTGGCTAGCTAAGGTTGGTAAGGTTTATGAACCGCTCCATAAATATTAAAAAAATGATAATAACACAGCAAAACTGTGTCTGGTTTGCTCTCTTTAAGTACGTTACACAGCAAACGAGCAAGCTGCAGCCCAGAAGCAGCCTCGCTGAGGCTACGCGAGAGCAGCGTGAGCTGTTAACGCACCTGCTGAGATGCTCTACAGGCAGGTTAGTGCCACAGAGCTGCGCCAAGCATCACACGGCCTCGTTAGCTCCTTCTTGTTTAGACAGTGTTTCTGTTCCCACTGTGTTGTTTCTTCTCAATTGCAAATTAATTGAGATGGTCTGCAGGTTACGATATTAAGACGGCAAATTAATAAGTGTTCAGTTGCGGTGGCCAGTGCCCATTACCCAATCCAATGCATGGGAAGATGCCCTTGCCACAGGATCAGACACAGTCCCCCTGGCATCTAACTCTGGCAGCACAGCACAGCCCCATGCCACACCAGACCCCATTAACTCTCTTTAACAGCAGCTTTAAAGCCTGTTTCTGTGCCTCAGTCCCCTCATCAGCAGGGTATGGACAATAATGCTTTCTACCCCCAAATTACTGTAATGGCAAGATCCTCAGAAAGAAGGTGAAAGATGAAGGTATAACATTACTATGTACTGCTTTATTCTTTTGGGAAGTAGATGAAGTATAGGTCATTTCAGCCTTTAATCACATCCATGTCTTTTGCTCTGGCATATTGGCCTAGTTCAGCCTACAGTTAGTGAAGATGAATAATTTTGGGTACCAGAACCCCACTAAGAAATCATGTTTAGGCCTTTTGCTTTGAAGTACAGACAGCTACTTCTGTCTTCCTGAATGGAGTGGATCATATTTGCAAAAAGATTTCATCCCTGCCCACTTAGCATTGTGACGCAGTGCTACGCAGAAGCTTCAGGCAAAGGGCAAGTTCATATCTGTACTTGAACCACAGGGTCAGATAGGACCTGTAGGTCTGATCTTGGTTTGGGGAAGAAGAGATACAAGAAGGATGGCTGCATTTTCAAAATTTGAATTAGTAGATTATTATACTATCAAATACATATGTGGAAAGATGTGTCCTGTTCCACCGATGATGAGCACAAGCAGCTCTGATTCTGGGAAGAGCCCAGCCACGAGCGGCAGCGTGAGGGGACAACGCAGGCATGGTAAATGCAGCTCTCCGGAAGAGAACCCCAGATCCGAAAAGGTGGTATCATCTAAGGGGTTCTTGGCCTTGACCCAATTTGTTTCGGCATTACACATGCAAAACCCAAATGAACATACAGTGCCCGAGTCATTAAAATGCCTGTGGTGTGATGTACCTCTGGAGACTCTCAAGAGGTTAAGGGTTCAGTCAGAAGGCAAAGTGCTCCTCACCAAACTAATCGGTCACCATAAAAATACTAAATTAGATATGTAGTTGAGTTTCAAAGAAAAAATTGGGGGCTAGGGGGGAAGGATTGTTCATAAATCTGCCCTCTGATGAGGATACTCTGCCACAAAATCATTTGTAAGTATATTAACCTGTAAAACCAAATTGCTGATGGGTTCGTGGGTTGAAAAAGATCATTATGGAGGGCCATTAAATAAGAAAGAGAATACTCAAAACAAGGAAAGGGTGGAAAGCGTAAACTGAAGTTAGAACTGTATTTTTTCATTACATTAATATACTAGCATTCATGCTAGCATACAGATACTAATTTATGACAGTATTTACACTTTGTTCACTGTTTTATAAATTTTACTCTGCACCCATTTTTCCCTCTTCACATTGTTCAGGAAAAGACTTTTTTTTTTTTCTCACATATACATTTTTTCATGGTTTTAGTTATAAATACATATCCTATCTTTTGGGGAAATTAATGGCTGACTGAAGAATTAGTGGGACTGTAACATCAGAGGTCTGAGCACGAGCAATGTGCAAAACATTAACCACGCTTCTGAATGGTACTTTTCATTCAGCCCCGGTTCATCCATTCATTCTATAAATGAGATTATAACAATCAGACCAGACGCTATCTTTTAAACCATGTTTTGTATAACTGAGGTCTCTATCCTGGGATATTCAAGAATTCCTGTAAGGCAATTTTGGAATGGTGAATACAGATAAACAGTGAATACAGAACAAGAACGCTGCAATACGCACTTGAGTTTTAAGGTGAGTCCAAAAATCCCTGACCCAGGAACACCAGACCTGACATTAAGGAGACTCTTGGGTAAAATACGAACACTGTAAGGAAATACATGAAGGAAAACAAGCAGGAAGAAAGAGTCCGGTGACACGAAGATGATCCTCTTGAATAAATTAGCACGATTTTTAGGTCGCAACTCAAAGTCAAGGCTTTTCTCCTTAATATTCCTCCCATGACAAAGACACAAACGAACAGAGAGCTGGCAGGCAGCTAAAGACACCGGCTGTTCAGGCATTTCTAGCATGTAAGTTTGTTATTTACAGTGTATATTGCTAACACCATTGCAAAGGCCACTCTTCCTGTAGCATTGTCCCTCCAGCTTATAATGTCTCTCTTCTATTTGCTTTGTAGCATCTTTGTGATATTTTTCGAAGAAACACCCACAGTTTGCCCGGAGCCGGCCACTTGACCACGAGTCACCCTGCCAATAGAAAACACTTCATTTTCTGTTTTTTCGGTGTTTGGTGCAAGCAGATAGAAACAAGAAATGAGCTCGAAACGAAGCAAGAAGAACTCAGCATTACTGAAGTTCCACTCTGGTGGAAACCATAACACTTAATATTGTCTTTTTTTCTTTTTTCCTTTTTTCTGGGCATACGCGGTCTTTTTCCAAGCATGTACAGACACCTGTCTGCACTAAACGTGAACATCCTCTGACCAAGCACTGTATTCTGACTTCTCTGTGAGTGGAGAAGAGAGATGGAGAGATGCCACTCCTCGTGGCACGGTTCCAACACCAGAGCAGCTATCAGCGATATATATTGAAAGGAAGAAGGTGAATCATTTCTTGCTATGAAAAGAGCTGCTACTTTGCCATGAATTCCTTTGTTAAAACAAAATTCTTTAGTTTCAACCTTTTTTAACAAGCAAAACGTTCTAAGCTGGTATTTTAGAATTTGCATAAAAGGAGACCTCTTGGACACACTTCATCATTTCAAAATATACACTTTACACCTAGGAAAATGTATCAAAGCCACAAATGCTTTGGTCAAGAAGTTTCACCCCTCTTGAATTGACTGATGATATCATATGTTCTAGGAATATTTTTATCATCTGGCATGTTGCTCGGCACCATATGGCACAGCACACTGACAAGAGAGAAAGGACTAGTTTTAAATATTATATATATATATAGGTAGATAAAAATAAATGTTACACTTCTATAGAAGTATAAAGACACTATTGCACATTTCTGTAATTCTTATTACAGTAGGGGCTCATTGTGGAAGGTATGTTTTTTTGTCCTCACGCTAAAATACAGAAGTAAGAACTACATAAGTAAAGTGTAGAATAGTTTCAAAAAAAGAAATGCAACCCCTCAAAGAGATCTTGAACTGAATGCAACACTTATTTTCTCACTTAGTAATCCTTCTTTTTCCAAGACTTGTAATTATTGTAATAATGACATATTAACCCTTTCTCTTAGAATTAATTTCCTGCAATTAATTCAGATAGACGTATTTTGTAGTCACTTATAATTTTTATATAGAGCAATAGCTCCAGTTCTGTCAGTACTGGAAGGAATGCAGTCTGCTGATTTTTCCTAGAAAACTTTTTAAAGGGAAGCTCATGTCATTTGGCATTAATATACATATATATTATTTCTTCATTTTTCATCATTATTTGAGGTAAAACGACATTATGAATTGTATGAAATACTGCACTGAATGTTTATTTAGGTAGAGATCACAATTTTCTCTATTTGCCAAAGCTAATGTGAACTTTTAATGTGAACTTTTGGATTTTTTTAGGTGAGGTCACTAACTAGGTAAGATGGAACATTTAGCCCAGAAAAGTGTTCGCCATTTTATTGAAAATCCTCTTTTCTTTTCCTCTGTGAAATCTTCTTCATAGTTCTTGATTCAGCCTCAAATACAGCAAGATCTCATCTTATCTTCTGACACAATGGGTCACACTGGGGTATGAAAATGGGTCTAGAGATAGAGAAAGTTTAAACATATTCTATACTAATACAAAAGCAACCAAACCTCCATGACCTCCTTTTAGTAATTTCCTACAGCGTCTTTTCCATTCATAATTCACCATTTTAGGAACAGGATACTAAATCGAATACAAATCTTCTCAAGCCTTTATGGACATCTGCCTGTCCATTCCCTGTGCCTTCCCCACATGCGCATTTGTCTGTGGTAGGGTTTTTCCAACATACTTTTGGACAACCCAAGCCTATAGAAAGCCAGACCCCAACGACTGAAGTGTTCATCTTCCTTCCACCCCCAGATTCCCCACCCTTCTCCCCGGCCCATGCACTAAAGTCCACCCCACCTCCATGAGATATGTGTGCATATGGTACAGTATTTTTCATCTTTGCTACTGTTCAAATCTTTATTAACTTGTCCATGCCCACAAAGAACTACTGCTAGACCAATCCCATAAACTGCACCGCACTCTCCTCCTGCCTCCCCAACCTTCCACCCAGTCTCGCTGTTCTCAGTAGGAAAAGCTTTTCCCATTTCCAGATCTTGAGAACAGTCTTTCACTCTCTTCCTCAACAAATCTCCACATCACTTAAGATCTTAAATGCCTTATAATTCTTCCTATTATAGTATATCTGGCATTAGCATAGTACAGTATGAAGACAGCAGAGAAAAAAACAAGCCTGTTAGTGATCTGTTTTGAGTATTTTTTACAATGTCACCTACTCCTTAGAGTTGAAAGTTCAAAAGAGCTTGAAATAAATGGTTAAATGACATATATTAACCCAGTATCAATAGTAAAGCAGCCTCATTTGCAATAACTACAGCTACCCTTATTCCAGCCATTTAATCATAGAATCGTTAAGAGTTGGAAGGAACCTTAAAGATCACCTAGTTCCAACCCCCCTGCCATGGGCAGGGACACCTCCCACTAGACCAGGTTGCTCAAAGCCACATCTAACCTGGCCCTGAACACTTCCAGGGATGGGGCATCCACAACTTCTCTGGGCAACCTGTTCCAGTGTCTCAGATCAATTTAAGATCAATGAGGCTGCAGGGCATTGCAAAGCACAGGAACTGAAGGGCTCACAACTAGCTCTGGCAATCAGCAGGGCAGATGCTAACGTGTCTGAGAGCTCCTGAAGTCTGTCTCTGTGCTTGCTTCATGCCCAGCTGGGTTCCCAACCCTCAGGTCTTTGTGCTGGACCCTGCATCAGAGGCATGGAGGGTTGGAGGCTCATGGCTGTGTATGGTTTGCCATAAAAAATGGCAAAAATTTATAGCCGAAAAAATTTACAGTGCTGCACAGTTTCCTTGTAGTTTCATAGCTACAGCTCTGTGCTCAAACGGTTTGAGGATGAAGTGGTGATAAGAAAGAAACTGTGCATGATTATTAAAGGTCTTCTCACACCTTAGGGACACGCTCATCCTCATGCACCTATCCAGTACGTGAAATAAAATTATTTTGCTGTGAGGGCCTTCTCTTTGGGCTCCAGGCAGACAGTCGGAAAATATCATTAGAGTTTCCACCCCTTATCAGCACTAGAGATAGCTTGTTCAAGACAGAGTAACTATGCAAACATACATAGATGAAATAAATCTTTGGGCTGGAAGCTGCTATTGCAGTAATCAGTAATCATGTCCTGGACTATGTCCAATGTGGACAGTTCCAAAGTCAACAGCTTTAAAGAACACAGTTTCCAAATGCTACAGGAAAGACCAGTAATTGTAACTTGGGAGGGCAAAATTAGAAAGAGAAAATGTGAATGAGATTTAGAATTTTTCAAGAGAACTTAGATTTCTATTAGCCAAAATGCCAAAAGGTTGGAAAACTATACAACTTGGGTCGGTAAAAAACTGAAAACAATGTTTAGTAATAAAATCTAAGGACAGAAAGGAATATCCTATGGATATAATGGAAAACACGTAGGCTTACCTTAAAGATTTTATTTTCCACTCTTTACTTGTAATGGGTATTCTCTTTTGTATTTAATAATCACAGAATCACAGAATGGTTCGGGTCAGAAGGGACCTTAAAGATTATCTTGTTCCAACCACCCTGCAAAAAACAGGGACATCCTCAACTAGACCAGGTTGCTCAAAGCCTCATCCAGCCTGGCCTTGAACACTTCCAGGGATGGGGCATCCACAACTTCCCTGGGCAACCTGTTCCAGTGCCTCACCACCCTCACAGTAAAGAATTTCTTCCTGAT
Organism: Chroicocephalus ridibundus; assembly: GCF_963924245.1. NCBI lineage: Eukaryota > Metazoa > Chordata > Aves > Charadriiformes > Laridae > Chroicocephalus > Chroicocephalus ridibundus. The sequence goes on from NC_086285.1 coordinate 130,827,310, forward strand.
ATCCAACCTAAATCTACCCTTTTTCAGTTTGAGGCCGTTAGCCCTCATCCTATCATTACACTCCCTGATAAAGAGTCCCTCCCCATCCTTCCTGTAGGCCCCCTTCAGGTACTGGAAGGCCACTATAAGGTCTCCCCAGAGTCTTCTCTTCTCCAGGCTGAACAACCTCAACTCTCTCAGCCTGTCCTCACAGCAGAGGTGCTCCAGCCCTCTCATCATCTCTGTGGCCCTCCACTGGACCCACTCCAACAGGCCCATGTCCTTCTTGTCCAGAGCTGGACTCAGTACTCCAGGTGGTGTCTCACCAGAACAGAGTAGAGGGGCAGAACCACCTCCCTCGACCTGCTGGGCACCCTGCTTTTGATACAGCCCAGGATACGGTTGGGTTTCTGGGCTGCAAGTGCGTATTGCCTGCTCATCCTCTGTAACAACCTCTCCCCTGAGTCAACCAGTTTGTTACAAATGCGTAAGGGCAATTGGAGGCCTCACAGGGCAAAATTCAAAATATGGTAACGTGGTTGGTAGGACTAACGATGCGAGATGAGAGAACAAGCGTATTAGAAAGTGGAAATTATGCAAAGAAGGAAAACTGAACTCTGTAACAAAGCATATTGGCTTAGAAATATGGGCAAGGATATTAGCCTGGGGAGTGGGGGTGGGGCTTGAATTCCATCTGTTGGACATAAATAGGGTTTTAGCCCCAAAAAACTCTTATGAAGACACCACCTCTAAAGAGGGAAGGGAATCAACCACCACACAGGTAAATGAAGAAGCTTGTGAAAACTCAGTTAAGTTTTAAGTGAAAAAATGGAGCCTTAGCAGGCTTTCATCTCAGAGGAGAAACACATAGCAACCACCAGTGACAAGGAAACGACAAACCCTGGTTATAAACGTGGTATTTTAAACACAAGGATGAGGAACAAAAGGGGCTGGTCTGGAAGACATGTGCTCTCCAAAGACAAGCTTGCATGGCACCGCCAAGTGAAACGCTAAAGCCTGCTTCAAAAGCAAAGGGTCGGAGTAGATGCTCTCACAGGCTCTTGGATCTATAATCAAAGAGATGATAAAATCAAACAGATCATGCTCAGAACAGGCCTAAGCATAATGAGGCAGCACAGAAGCATCTTCTCAACAGTAACTTGGAAACAATAGCCCTCTACTACCATTAATTCTCAAATTACTTTGCACCAAGTCCCCCTCCCTGCCACGGAGCCCACCATTTGTTCTGTTCTCCCTCACTGTGACTAATAAATCCCATTATTTTTCAAATATTTGCTCCTGGTCACTTTTCCACCCAGCTCCAGGAACCTCCGAGTCCCTGCATTCGGTTAAGTAAGGAGGAGAGGCGGTTTCACAGGCAGTTACGATGCTGAAGTCACTGCATGGGTTTTAGCCACCATCCAGGGTTTGCATTAAAGGACACCAAGCATTTCAATATACAGCTTAGTAACACAATATCAAACATGACTCCCAAACCAAAGTCTCAAGTGTGCATTTACAGAGCAGTAGAAAAGAAGCCAAGTTACCCACAAGACCATTTTAACTTCGGTATTTGAGGAAGGATTTGGTACACAGCAAGTGTATCTCAGGAGGCTTGAAAATCTGGGCTCTAGGGATTATAATTTCTGTGAGGGCCTCACTAAAATAAAAAATTAAGACTTCTCTACGGACTGCTTTTTCTTAAACACTTTCTGTAAAAATTAACATCCAGAAGTAATATCCAGAATAAAACCTCACCTCCACTTCTGTAATATTTATAAAGCTACCAATATAATTTTACTATGAAAGGACAATTATATATTTGATTTTTCAACCTTGGGAAGACCTCAGTCTAGACAGAGTTTATTAAACTAGTTAGTGCGTGAGAAGCCTTTTCTCTAATTTTTATAACTTAACCTTAGCACAGTTAAGTAATGATGGTGTGCAAACAGCCAGGTCTTCTATCAGTTAGTTTCTAAAGTGGTGGAGGAATGCTAATGAACTGCAGAGTTATACGGAAAAATAAAGTGAGATTCCTTAATTCAGTAGTATGGGTGCTCAAATTTCAGTTTTGTCTCAGACCAGAAACTTTTGTGCATCCGATATAGCCAAATGTCAGTAATATCCAGGTTGAACGGGAAGAACTGAGACTACCAGAGCACCCAACCTCTCAGAGGTGGAGCTCCAATCAACTCCCCACAGCGACCAGTGATGCAGACGGTCAGGATTTCAATTACAGTGGAAAGATTTCTCCTGTTAAGATTGTTGGCAAAACCTCATTTTGACAGATATCAGGAACACCACCAGGCTCCAGGAATTTTATTTATAAAAACCATGTTAAAAATTACGTGAAAACCAGAATCAAAATTTTCAGTGGATCTAAGCAGTTGTTCAAGGGAGTGGAAAATCTAGCTGTTCACTGAAATGAAGGACAGATGCATGGTAGCTAAAACTCTGTGAAATACTCTGCAAATCTATGGATATATATTAGCAACAGAATAAAACACTCCCCTCCAACTTCTGACAAAACTGAAAACATGGAAACAAAGATGTTACTTAAACAACCCTGTTCTGGAAGAATGCTAATTAACTTTTATAGGTTACATTTTCTTGATATACCGAAATCAAAATGACACAGCCATTTGTTTTCCCTGGCAAAGTCATGCACATCACTGATTATTCAGGTTTTGAAAACTGTGTATAATACATACTACCACCTACACAACAGCACAACGCTGACATTTCAGCACAGAACATGTTGAAGCAGAATTTCTGTACTGGAAAAAAGAACAACTAACAAAGACATTTCCTAGAAGGTATCCATCGAAGAGAAGAGAATAATGTATAAAACATGGGCCTTTTCTTGAGAGCCTGAGGTTACAGATGCCTTTTACACCACATCATGTTCCCAACATAACAAATCTGGCAGAAGCACCAGGTTGAAAAATGGAAAGCAATTTCATTTTGATTTTGTGGAGCAAAAAAGACTTATCAACTTCTTGCAGTAATTTTTGTGAGGCAGAGTACATTTAGGGGAATTACAAATAAGTTGCCCAAACGTCTCTGTTTGTTCCATATTCTTTCTTACATTAAAAACGTATTAATTATTGCAGTCACCACTTTTAATACGCCAAGATAAAATGACTGTATTCTTAATACTACATCAACCATCTTCTGTTACTCCTGCTTATGAGAGAGCCTTTACTTTTCATCTGTGAGAAAATCCAAATGATCCTACCTAAATGTACATGAGTTCCACCCAGATAACTTTCTAATTACTCAGAAAAAATGGACAGAGCCTCTTTATATAATAGGATGCTCCCTGCTGAGCCAGATTTACTGGGCATCATCCGAATCCCAGTTCTAAATGGGTGACTTAAGTGAAGTCAGCAATGTCCACCAGTCCAAAAATGGTGCAAAGGACATAAAAACCAGTCTGGGTCCTCACCAGACTCCTGGCAATAGCACAAGGGTGAGGGACAAGCTACGCTTTCTAGGGAGAGGTGTATGCCAAGTGCTCTCACACACAAAGCAGAGAAACATGGTAGATGATCCAGATGAGGAATCCCAAGTCCAGACTAACTTCTCACTGAACTCTTGACTAATCAGTCCGTAAAAAGAGGTTAAAGTTTCTGACACTACATGACTGTGCAACAATAAACTGAATTTTTCCATGAACTTTAGCGGTGAACATCCAGCATTTTTGTTTTGAGTGAGGTATTGTCAAAATAATAGTCAAAATAATTTGAGCCCCAATGTGGCTCCACCACTGCAGGCACAGAGTGAAGATGACATACTGGTACCAACCAGCAGCACAGTCAACCACAGATGACATGATTTAGAGATGCTGGTACAGCACACACGCAGCAGGCTTCCAGCACTACCGGAGCTGCAGCAGCACAGTCACACCGGAGAGTCAAACCACAAATGTAAACAAAGCCAAAGACTGGTAACAGTTTGGTTCCCCTAACACTTTTTTTTTTGTTTTTTTAAAAAAAAAAAAAAAGGAAAACAAAAAAACACAAGCTCAGAAGATCGTATGTGAAGTCATAAAACACGTTAATTCCAACACATTAACAAGAAACAAACTCACTTTAAAGGAGCTGGGCTTTGCTTCCAGTTTCATCCAAAGATCTCCAAGTGCCTGAATTGATGACAAATGGTACTTGACACTAAAGAAAATGGCAACCAATATAAAACGGTTTTAAGGAAAGAAAGAGATCTTTTTCTTTTAAAAGTTATTGATAGTCATAAAGCTGTAGGCTGACAAGACCTATGTATTGGTATTATTTAAACGATATGTATCATGAAGCATTTATCAATTTAGCTAAGTTTAATTTTTGTCAACAAAGAGTACAACTAAATGAATGTGAAGTGTACATCAAAGCAAGAACCTGAAATAGTACCTTCAGGAGTTAAACCAGAGTTAAAGGAAAATTACTTATTTATAAGCATCCATAATGTATCAGTTGTGGTTAATTAGTATGCTAAGATTGCAGGAATGTTTGAGTCTGGTAGCAATCAAAGGATGGTGGGGATTTTCAGTCTACCACTCTCTTCTTATGACCTCTCTTTGTTTCCCAAAGTTTTACCATCTATCATACCCCAATTAAACTACCTACCCTACACCTTTGCCATCATAGACCTGGGAGTTACCTTCCCATTTGCTTACAGCCCTCATTAATACAGGAAAAACTGCCTAGCTAAAAGAGAAACGATTTTAAAGTTGAAGTAGAAGCTGCCAATTCAGGATTGAACATCAGGATTAGGAGAAGTGATACTCCGGATGGTAAGGAAAAAACAGAGAGGAGGATGTACACTCTTCATTATCGCAATGGCATAAGTATGATAGCTGCTGAGGCAAATGTCCTATCTTTTGAAAAAAATGAATTCAGCTCAGTGTGGCTCTGTCTGAGGGGTTGGGCAAGGACCACTTCCCAGGTACTGGGTCCTGTCACACACTCTTGAGCGTACGCTGGTATTTCCCCCAGCCTCCCTTCCTTCTCCCCCCACAGCTGGTTTCTGTGGGAAGGAACACATGCACATTTCACAACAGAAAAAGCCCATTATTTTTACTACCCACAACGCATTTTTTTTTGTACTAGAAGGAACTATCTTGTACTGAAGTGACCAGAAGAAATTCTTAAAAATTCAGCGATAAGGAACTGCAGGCAGCTCTATGCAGGCCAAGGCTACCAGAGGAGCTTCTCACGAGACAACTCACTCACAAACTCGGGATAGATTTTGTTGAATAAGTACTATCTCAGTTTCCAGACACCCAAAACAAACAAAAAATACTATAATGTCACAAAATCTTTGTGGATCAAAAGCCACTTTGCCACTTTTAGTGACTATGTGATTAGTTTTGCCATCACTATTACAGAAAATTCACATCCTATGTGGTCCACAGCTGGAGGACAGAAGTCCTTGACTGTGTTCTGCACTGTAGAGTGGGGTTGATGGTTGGACTCGATGATCCCAAGCGTCTTTTCCAACCTAAATGATTCTATGATTCTATGTTCTTATTGCTTACAAATAAAAAAAGGCTCTAGCCTTCTCAACTACTGAAACCGAGTACTTTTGCTTTGTATAAATCAATAGAGTTACCTCCCCACCTTTTTTACAGACAGACACTAAGCTTAAGATTGCTTTTAAAAGGTTAGTACCCCAGTGGGAAACACCGGATCGGACTCGTCAGCAGATGTGGTTAAGCACAAGCGTGGCAGTTTATGGAAAGAAAAATAAAGGGTGAGTTTAGCAGAGGACAGTGAGCGTGCCAACTCTGGTTAGCCACATGCAGCTGCTAGAATTACAGATCCAGAAAGAAGTTTGAGAGATAAGTTACTGCTTCACGGTACCTAGGAACATGAAAATAATGTTTGCTTCATGATCAGGACCACGTGGCCGTTATACTTTTAGGCAATCCATACAATTCAAATATATGTAACATTGCATATGAAAGGAAACCTAGAATCAGCCCCAGCCTTTTAAGCTGTCAACAGACATGTGTAAACGGATGGAAGTGAAAGTACTATTTTTAAATAACCTCTGTTACCAACAAGAAATGGTCTCATCCTCTATGAACTTGTAGGCGATTAAAATTGCATTACAGATACTGAATTGTAAATTCTTCAAGAACTGATGAATACAGGCATTTTAACTGTATCAAAACCGAACCTTCAAATTCTATATAAAGCATAAAATTAGTACCACATTTTTTCTCCCCAGGAATTAGTAGCACTAAGCTGAGGAAATACTACTGTATATTCTGTATCATACCATCAAACCAGAAATGCACATTTACCTCAGAAAGAAAGTGCTGATCTGTCAAAAAACTTGAGCTTCTGCTCAGCTTAGAAGCACAAGTCCCACTAAAATCAGAGGCTGTGCGAAGGCTTAAAAGGAAGCCATTTCTTCAGCAATTCACTGAATCACAACATAAGGGAACTCTTACGAGCCCCAACTAAACTTGCAGGCTGGGAGAGTTGGGGTTGTTCAGCCTGGAGAAGGGAAGGCTCTGGGAAGACCTTACTGTGGCCCTTCAGTACTTAAAGGGGACCTACAGGAAAGATGGGGACAAACTTTTTAGCAGGGCCTGTTGCAATAGGACAAGGGGTAATGGTTTTAAACTAAAAAAGGGTAGATTCAGACGATATAAGGAAGAAATTTTTTATAATGAGGGTGATGAAACTCTGTCATAGGTTGCCCAGAGTGGCGGTAGATGCCCCATCCCTGGAAACATTCAAGGTCAGGTTGGATGGGGCTCTGGGCAACCTGCTCTAGTTGAAGATGTCCCTGCTCATTGCAGAGGGGTTGGACTAGATGACCTTTAAAGGTTCCTTCCAACCCAAACTATTCTGTGATTCTATGATCCTTTACATGGTGATGTAAGTCACCGTGTAAAGATGGTGGGATGGTGAAGGCGAGGGCCAGCAGAAGCAAAGAACTCGTGCATGGTCAGGCTGCATGTCTTTAGCAGCAAGATTTCCACTCCTTCCCGTGTGGCCTGGTCTGCCCTACTTGTCAGTAAATGCCATGTGAGCAAACACGCCTCGAACAGACGCACTAAGCTGTTTCCTCAACCAGAAAGAGCTATCACGGCAATCCCCCCTGCCCCCCAAGTACTACTGCCAGAGGGCTTCTGCAGGCACAACTACGTTGGTGAGAAGAGGGACGAATCACAACCCCATCTAATGTGGCCAGGTTGGCAAAACTTTGTCAGTGTTTAAAATATCACTGAGAAATTCAGTGACTGTGACTCTCCCAAAAGGATACTTAACTACTGCTTATTTTCATCCTGCAGAGTAAAAATGCAAACCATTCGCTGTAACAAAATCCAAAGCCGTTTCTTGGTAGCAGCAGGACCACAGAGCAGAGCTCTATTCCCTTTTCAAAACCCCAGCGCATCAGGATTTGCTGTGATTTTGAACAGATTTTCTTATGCAAAAGTATTTCAGTTGTTACTGATGTGTTATGAATCACAAAAATGCTAAATCTACAGCACAACTTACAGAAGAGATTATTTCATGTGGCTATCTGATAAAGCTGCAGCCACCACAGCAGCTCTATGGTGTGAGCAAATATCTAAGGTAAAATGCTGGGCTTGCTGATACTAATGGAAAACCTCAACTGTCTAAAGTAAGGCCAAAAAGCCATGTTGAATACTGTCTGCAATAATACGAAGCTTGATAAGGGTCTGTTATTGCTCATTAACTGTTTTAACATGAGATTAGAAGAATTAGAGGCCTAAAGGTTAGAAAACGCCAGCTGTAGTAGATATTTTATCAGGAGGAAGATAAGAACAGTAAAAAACAAAAGGGACTTGAAATAAAGATAGAAAATGCTAGGCTGAGGACAAAGAAACTGCCAGAAAAATCAAGGAAGACTTAAATGCACTAATTTTTTACTCTGTCTAAAACTGTTGAAAATCAGTTTGATCAGCCAGTCAAGAAGATTACGCTGGTGTCAGGGCAATGACAGAATTATATAAATGAAGAGAATAGTGACGGCTCTAATCCCTTCTCTGGGTGAAGGAAGGAGTCCTGCAGAAGGCAGGTGTTGCAGGAAAGGCAAGAAGCTTTCAAGCTACTCTTGACCAAGTTGAAGATAAGAAGAGACTACAGCGTAGCTCAAGGGCAAATTTTCAAGCTAGACAAAAAAAAAAATCCTAGTGTATCTTGATTTAACATAAGCCTACTGAAACTCATAAACATTAATAATTACAAATTCAATGGTTCAGTAAACTCCATTAGGATTCAATGTAAATTTTCTTCAAAAGCCAGAGCACAGGTCTACCTGGGACTCGTGGAGACTGTCCACTCCCAAGTACACTTGACAGCTGCCATCTCATTTTTGGGCCTTGAGTTCATTCAGTCGTATCTTCTTATGCTGAAAATAATGATAAGATCCTGGGGAAAGGTGAGCACATAGGCTGATGATCAGTATATTGAGCAAGACTTGGGGAAGAAGATGGATACAAACGGGTAACTGGGGGAGCACAAGCCTTTGGGAAGGACAAAGTACTGAAGTCCCTGCCCCTTCAGTTTGCAGGAGCAGCAGGCTCCCAGCATGAGCTGAGCTGTAAAGAAGTGATGATATGAGGATGAAGTGGGATGGGGAGAGATCAGTCACAACCACAGGACAGAGCAGGAGGCAGGATGAAGTTTCTCTTCCTGCTGCATGTTGACCATCCTAATTTGCTCTTTCATTCTCCCTACTGCTGACAGGAGATGCACTCCATCACAACCTGCTTTCGGGTTTCATCCCATCAATTGAGAAATAAATGCCACACAAGGAGAACAGAGGGGAAATAAAGGGTAACTAGAGGCACTGGACGTTAAGGAGTCACTCACATCTGCTGACAGCTATGTTGAGGATCCAGGCGGAATTGCCAGGTGACTTACCAACAAAAGTGCTTCATTTTTTTATTGTCATTTTGTCTACAGAAAATCCCCTTACAGGTTCCAGTGTGTTAAAAGCAATTAGCAAAACCCACTCAAATGAAACAAAGAAGGGTCTCATTAGGCTAGCTTACCCCCTGAGCTGAGCAATGGGAATTCTTGAGGACAGTTCCTATACAGCGCAGTGAATTTTGTGAACAGTAAAAAAGCAAATTGAGAAATCAGAAAAAAAAAAAAGAAAGCACTCTAATACCTAGCGGGAAAAAGGGACAATACAAAATATAAACCTTGCTGAAAGAGTAAAAAGGGGTAAATACCTTCATCCTTTACTCCTTGGCTCCTGCCACTGAAAACAGCTATGGGGGACGGCGATGTCCTGCATGCGTGGGAATCCTAGGGCAGCCTTCGCTTTGGAAGTTACCATCATCATAGCACACATGGGGATTTCCATCTTCCTGGTATCTCTAACTTTGCAGTCTTTCACTGAAAACTGAGCCCAGTGTGAAGTCTTCAATTCAATGACTGAGGGATCAAAACCGTACCTCTATTGGACATTCCTAATACCACTAGTTACCTACAAAGTTACAACTATAAACACGCTGGGTTGTTTTTTTTTCACATGGTCTGATGACAGAAAACATCTGACATTCCAAATCAGCACATTATATTTGTGCTGAAAATAATTACAAGAAAAATCTTCCTGGGCTTTCATTTTGAGGAAATGAACCTTATCGCTACAGTTTAAGTTGCTTTATCCCTCACATTTCTATTGTATAGAGTACACTTGAGTCTCTGGAACTGTTGAAACACAATTTGGAGGCATGAGATCACACATATGCTTGGCTCCTAAACACTAGTCTCAGAGGTATTATTAATAATAAGATACACTGAAATAGTACGAATAGTGCAAAACAAAACAAACAAGATTTTTTTTAATGTCTAAGCAAAACAAATGAAGCATTGGTTCATCTGGTCCCATCTGAATTATCTCTGATTTTTATAGCCTTGGTTAAAAAAATTGGCTGCTCTTCTCCTTTTTTCCAAAACAAGCGAGCAAGCATGCAGTGCAGAGACTCCAGACTCCATCTATACTGCCTACAGCAGCAGGCAGTATAGATACATTGGTCTACCCAAATGTTCTTGGGGTGGACAGAAAGCACAGACAGCAAGTTGCTTCAAGTCCATACTAACTTGCCATCAAGGCACAATTAAAGATGAGTCTGATGAGCTTGCCTGCACCTTTAAGCAGATATTTATTTGCAACAGCAGTATTCCGTACTTTGAACAGGAGGTAGCCTTGTTTTTTAGTTTTGTATGCCATCTTAGGCTATCTTTCGTCACTTTTAATTAAATCTTTTCAATGTTTAAAAGGACACACGAATCAACTGACGAGACTGAATTCATACCCCTTTCTTAAAGCGAAGACAGAATGGTAAAAACAACCTACAGGATAAGCACTGGACTACTCATCACTCAAAGGAAAAAGTAAAGCAAAGGCAGGACATCTTTCCATGCACAATTTCAAGCACAATTGTGTTCAAGCACAGTTTAAGGTAGCTGACGCAGGAGATGCTGCAATGGTCTAGACTATGCAGGAGATAAGACTGGATGGGTCACAACCACTGTGCTTTATTGGACATCTGTTCCTGAGGGCAAAACACAAAGAAGGTATGTCCTACTTCCACAAATGATAATGTGAAGCCAGGCAGCCTGAACTTTCTTTTGAGCCCATCAAATCTCAGCACTCTCTATTTTCGCTTCTTATCACGGCAGAGCCAATAGTAGCAGCATGCACAGTTTTATTTTGAAGTCTTCATAACAACAGGTTTTGGAGGCTCTAAATTTATTATAGCTGATGTGGTTCTATCTGAGGAAGGCCACAGGTTATGAAAAAAATACCTTCTCTCGTAATGTGGTAATTTCAAGTAGGATCTAGCAGCATTTTCACTATATAGGATGCAAGAAACTAAACAGCTTACAGAAAAAAAATATTCTGCCTCATTCACATATGCAAGATTTCTTTGAAGCTTAATTATCATTTTTGTATCTTAAAGCAGCAGTGCCAGAAATTCAGCTGTCTGTCCAACCACAAACCAGGCATTGCGCAAGCAGCTGTTTCCCAAGCCACTGAACACTGACAAACATGGGGAAATTCTCCTGTCCTGCGGTGAACAATTCTGTGTTGCTCCTTAGAAGCGACAGATAATTTAACCTGGCTTTAAAGGATATTACGTGCAAGCAGCTAGGACACAAACTTCAAATTTCTCTCATTTGGTCCTCAGAAGGAGCCCAGGCTCTGAACCCGGCTTGTTGCACTTCAGGACCTGGACATGAATCTCCATCAGCCGCATATGCTTTGCTGGCAGCTGTTACTGAAAAGCCCAAACATCTTTTGTGTACTGTCATGCACTGTAAGCTTAATTTCATCATCAGATACACACATCTAGGTCCTACTGCTGTTGAAACAGAACCTTTCAGGCATGTATTTAGGGTTAAAAAGAGCGCGATGTACAAGCCTGCCCTCCCAATACTTCAATTTTTCCTCTCTGTTTTGCCCAAATATCAATTCTGCAGGTTCATCGTGTTTTCCAATTGGTTCTTGGATGACTCCTGAACTGAGAGACATTTTCAGTTGTCATACAGCTACACAGCTGCTCCTTTTCCAACAGGAATCGTGCACGGGCATTGCAGTGCGGGCTCTGGCAACATGCCTCGCCCTCAGCTGTAGGGCTTGGAAATTTGCTATTTAAGCAAAACAGTTATTGTGCTGAAAACTAATCTAGACATCTAAAAATCTTTAAAAAACATCGAAAAAATCCCATCCAACAAAATAGCAGAAGTTTTCAAAAGGAATAAGGAAGAAACACATGGTCCACTGGAAACATTTTATAAATACTAGCACCTACTGAAACAACAGCAAACCTTCCAGAGAGGCTTTTTCTTTCTTAATGAAGTATAAATCTGAGATGAGTAAATATCACAGATCAATTCCTGAACAACTGAAGGAAAAAATTATACCTTGTCATCAATCGACTGTTTGAGCTATTTTCAGAGAAGCTTCCCAAATGTGACTCCCAAAGCTTCTCATGCTGAAAAACCAGCTGGAGAGAATTAGCACGGCTATGATCTATCACACACCAGAAGCTCTGAAGAGGAGCTATTGTAACCTAAAAAACCATGCCAGCACTGAAGAGGAAAACATGGAGCAGTACTTCCCAGCTAGGGAAGTGATGACCAAACGCTATGGCAGCATCCGTTGAGTGGACCAGCAGTGGAAGTCACTCAAATTCTCTCCAAAGAGACATCAGCAACTGTTCTTCCTTCTGTAAGCATCTTGCATTTGTTAACTAGATTAAATGAGAGTATCTGAAAATACTCTGATTTTCCTTGGGGCCCTGCTAGAAAGCTGGAGACCATCCCCCTGAAGCCCTCAGAGACTACAGTATTACACAATAACAAAGGGGCAAATCCACCCTTCTGCTGGCATGCATATAAAGGGAAAGAAAGAGTACAAAAAGACTGAGATACTGACTTCTCAGGAACTTCATCTTCGTCACCAATTCTCCGTCAATTTTGCCTACTGTGCTTTAACAGCAGTAGTTTTTTCTCTTGTTAAGGAACGTACAGGTTCCTTTGGGGTTTGTTTTTGGGTTTTTTTTTTAAAGTAATTACTGCCAGAGCTAATAATTGCGAAACTTCTGCATTCTCACACAGTATTGAAACCATCATTTGTTTTCTAAATGCTACATCACTGAAAAAGTAATGAAAATGAGGTAATTTTCTATGACCATTTTTTCAATATATCACTCAAAAACTTCACATCTTATTCAATCTTTTTAGGCGAGGCAAGTGACATAAAAATTTGTAATGACCACTCAGGAAAAATCTGGGGACGGGCCTTCGGAGGAGGAAGGAATTGGGGTGAGGAAAGAGCAAGCCAGTAAGTGGTTTGCTGATTTGTTCTGGGGAGCCACAAGAAATCAGAAAGGGAACCACACTTAGCAGCACTGCGCTCTGTCTTAGCCATCAGCAGCAGATTGACTTAGACAAACGAGAACTCCATGGGTGCAGAGCGAGGCTGTCAGCAAGCAACAGGAGTACCTTCTGACAAACAGGCACAGGCTCTCTGACAGGTCCCTGGGATGCCATGGACCAGGAAGGAGATGCTTCTCCAGCTTCCCGCTACAGACGTGAGCCTGGAACGTACAGTGTTGTAATCTGGGTTTTCACTGCAGCGTCAGAAAGGGAGAGCTGTGTGATGGAGAGGACACTCCTCTGACATCCCATTTTAGCTTCATTTTGCTCATCTGTTCTTTCTTCATGTGCCTCCACAGAGCCTGGGCTGGACACCCTGTCAGGACACGGTGCAATACTCTCCCAAATCAACAGGGACGCATCCATTGCATTCAGCTAGACCCTCCTACTGTCAGGCCTGCAGTATGAAGGAGAACATTATTTTTTTTTAAGAACATTAGAATATTGCTTAGGAAACTACAAGATTAAATCACGAGAAGCACAACCATAGCATTTTTCTGCCGATTTGAATTACGAATAGAAAGTACGAGCAGTTAAGAGGAAACAAGATATGTTCTATACAAGAGCCAAGATTTTTTTTCCTGACATGTGCCAAACAAGGAGAAGAAACAGAAGAATCTGGCACCATTAAAAACAGTTTGTGGAGAAAGGAACTGAATATCTACAGCCAAGCTCCATGTGGTTTGTAAAGAGGAAACTTTTGTTTTATGGGACTCTCAGTCAGCCAAAATTCTCCCAGACGGCGTGCAAATGGATATTAGCCTAAAAACCTACACGCATCTTGTAGAAGGATCAGTAAATGGTGGGGAAAGAAAAGGAACACTACTGAAGTTTTAAATCAGAATTCAAAATCTGCCTCACGGTTGAAAAAGTTAGTTTACCAGACAGCTATAATGTCATCTATGGTAAGTGTGTTGGAAAGGAAAGGCAGCAAGTTAAAGCACAAAACTAGAAGTCAGGAAAACGAGTTCCAATCCTGCCTCCACTACCAAGTAGCTCTATAAAACTTGTATAAAAGAGGAAAAGACTGCCAACTTCAATGTGAGATTTTCCTTAACTTCATATAGTGTATTAACATTGCACTTATGCTGTTTCTTTTAGCTTCTGTATTTCCCCCACTGCCTGGCATTACTATGCACTAAGTTAAATAAGTGACTAGATGGAGTACTGAGAACAGTTATGTTACCATACCAAAACAAGCTCTGCCCAACTTCTTAATCAAAATACTTGACTGAAAAAATCCCAAATGATTTTACATGGGACTGTAATTCTCATAACTGAGCAAAACACTGAAGTGGCTGACATGATCCAACACCTTAGCCAAATATCACGGTAAAATGTGGCATTTCTGGCTTAAAACAGTAACTAGAACTTGTACTTCAGCATACAGGAGAAAGGGAACAGGCAGGCAACGCTTCCTCAGAGCATGTTGAGTGGTTATGCCATGGAAGAATTTTTTTCATCTTCTCTGACACCTATCAGAGTGCCCTGAGAAGCATTCAGCTGCATTATCCATAAATTAAGAGGAGACCACAGTGACCTCCAGTTTACAGCGGGAGAACTGGGGTGGAGTCCGCAGGCAAGACTGCAAGCTCAGGAAGCATCCAAGTCCCTGCATCCCACTAAAGTTACTCCCCACTGGGGGAGTCGGAGGCACAGGTACTTCTGTGGGTCGGGACTCCAGTCTGTCCTGCGGTGGCCTGAAAATATAGCTCTCTAGTTATGTCACCAACGATTAAAACACATCAGGTGGCAAACTTCGCCATCATGCTTAAAGGAGGGGTAGTTAATATCTCCTGTAAGAGGATACCAGATTAAGATTTGCACCTTTGTGTCTTCCTTCACACCAGCCTTTACATGTAATATTTCAGCTAAGATTTGTCAACTAGCGTGCTTTCCTCCTCTAAATATAGCAGTAAGGATGAATCTCATTTTTGAAACAGTCTGTATTTGCTTGGATTTTCCTTATTCATACCTGTAGGACTATCAACTTGGAGGAGGAGGTGAAGGGTTAATCATTCAGTACTTTCTATAAGCCATGTGCATTCATGTACTCTAGATGGATGCTCCATGCTTCATGTTGCACTGGAATAATAAAAAGAGCTGAAAGCAATTCCCTTTAATTCTCGCCCTTTAATTTTATTTCCTCCAAATAATAATGAACAGAAGAAAGCAAACCCAAGCACTTCAAGGGGAAAAAAAAAAAGGCATTTTTCACAAAACACTAGAAGGAAAAAACATTTTAAAGTAAAAACATTGTATTTTAGTGAGAAATTTGAAGCTAGCAGTTCTTATTGCCACTAAAAATGTCTCCACCCCATACACACATACATTTACCAGGATGGCGTCTACTGATGGGTTCTGGATGCTAATCAAGACCAGAACAGGTACAAACTAAAGCTGAACAACCCCCGACAAAGTAGGTCAAGAAAACTGGGAGGGAAGGGAAACTGTTGCTAGGTGGCAGTGTACCTTAAGCAAAGAATACTGTAAATCATAGATTATTGGGAAAGTTCGTTATCTTCTAAAAGAGTTGCCATCTTCAGTGTCATCTTCAAAGCCTTGGTAGGAAGCAGAACCCAAGATGCACATGATACTCAGACTACGTATCAAAAGGATGAGAAGCAGTGTTGAAAAAAAATGAGAAAAAGAAAAACCTGTCTTGAGACACTCTATCATGCAAAACCCACAACTTAATGGCTCTCCAGGTCTATTAGTGCCATAAGAGAACCCAAAAGCCAGTGAACTGAGGCTTGTACATTTTGAGAAGCCTATGGTTTGGCTTACTTTGTTTTATTCGACCTTTGCTAAGCTCTTACCAGAAGAAGCAAGCAGAGAAATAAGCTTCTACCACATCTTGGCACAACAGTGAATAGTTGACAGAAAACCCAAGTGTGGCAGTGAGAAAGGTTTCTAAGGCCACTTAAGAAACAGAACTGTTAGTTTTCTGCCTTAAACAGTTTCAGTCTTCAGTCCTAATCTTTTCAGAGTGGAGTAGGAGCGGACAATGACATCTAACAAAAGGAGGTCACGAAAATGCATGTACTCCCTAGGACTCCAACCAAGAGGATGGAGAAAAAGGTCTCTGTACAAGGCCAAGGTAAGAAAGGATAGGGTAGATTTTTCTGGTATCCTTCTATCTGTCCTTCCTGATGTTCCCTCCAACAGAAAACTACCTTAACATATTGCCTAAATTAGCAGAAGTGGTAAAAAAGACAGGCTGATGACATCTTGTGAACTACAATTCGCTTGGTAAGAGAGCTGTTAGCAAGCTCACAGCTTGTCACAGAGAAGGATAAGATGTTCTTGAAGGCAAAGACAAAATCTATATACTTTTCAACATTATCTATCTGGGTTCAAGAGAGCAATTTTTTGGAAAAGTATCTTAGATGAATGCGATTGTATAGATTGGAGGTATTTTAGAGGATAGAATAAAAGACAAAAATGAAAGACACTTTGCTCCAACTCAGCTTTAAATCTGTAACTATGGCCGTAAAGGCCATAGCAAAATTATTTCTGAGAAATTTGTCAAGTAATTCTTCTTATGCTGACTTTAATCTACAATTATACTGTTTAAATTTTTTTTTATACCATGTTCTGACACATTAGAAACTGGTCAGAAATAATACATTGAGTGTATGTGCCCCATCTAACCCAGCCTGGGAATTCCTATACTGCTGTACAGTAAAACCCACTCAGGTTACACGTGCCACATATTGTATCATTCCTCACAGGCAATCTTCACTGTGAAGCCCATTCACAGTAACTACAATACCAACCTTACCAACCTATAGAGTTGCAGAGGGAATAATTTTTGAAAACCACTTCATCGGTGTAGCTCACAAAGGACGTGTGTTAAACATTCCAAGCAGACATAAACCTCTCCTGAGTATTTCCAGGCTGCGTCTGTATCTTCTTTATCTGACAAACCTTGGGATGCAAACCTTGTGATGCAAACCTCAGGACTGCAGGATCCAATAGATAAATACGGATGCAACAATCTTTGGCTTCTCTCCACTGTCCCCTTCCCCAAAGCTGGTGGTTTTAATTTGTGGTCAGCCTGAGCCTCTTCCTCTTCCTGGTAATTTGTAGCGTCTGCCCCACAAGGAGGGAGGCAGAGAGCGTCCCAGCCTTGTCCCCAAACTGTCGGTTACAATTTGTGATCATTTTCAGTCATGGATACGCAATAAACACTAGCAGCCAAAAACAAGCATCCATTTGAGTAAGAGAAAGTGGAATAGTCCCACACCTATAGGAGGCACCAGGAGCCAACCCCCGTTGATGTCGAGGGCCCTTCCTTGACTTGGGCAGCATTCCTGCTGGAAGATGAGCAGGAGTTGGCTTCACCTGCCGTCTCACCTCCTGCTCCATGAGACCGTGCACAGCTCGCGGAAACACAGTTTGAAAACAAAAAAAAACCATAAAGCTGGGGTTGACTTAGTCATTTTATGAAGACAAAAGAGAGTAATCTCTACAATCTCCAGGCTAGGAAGTGATCATGTTTTGCCACAGCAGAAATACTTTCATGTGGCGGCACAAAGGAAGCTTTCTCTGGAGAAAACACATTCCCCAGCAAACAGCCTAGATAGGCTTTTCTTCATTAACCAGCAAGAGGGAGATGCTTCTGCAAGATGCAGAAGGCAATGAGCCTCACTTGACATTGAAGTTTAACTCAAAATAAAATTTTCTGTGATTAAGGAAACTTTTGTTCTACTTCTGTTTCTTCACCATCTGTGATATGAAACCTGGCAAAGACTCCAATTAGTTTCCTTTGTGTTATTACTGCCACCAGCACTCAAATGATAAACATTTATACAAAAGGAAATTCCTCTTCCTTTCCTTGCCGTCTCCAAAGAGTAGATGTAAATACTTTAATAAGAAAACCTGCACTGAAGTCACCCTGAAACCTGCTAACACCAGATTACACCAACCACGCTACAGAAAAAGGTAACAGCAGATTAAGTCAATACAACACCTTTCCTGACAAAATCTTTTCTCCGGTGATGAGTACCCAGCCTGAGAGGAAACGAAGCAGAAGCACCTCACACCAAGTACGGTGAAATCCTGCAACAACTGTTTGAGGAACATCAGGGACGGATTGGGGGAATTTTCTTCTCTGGGACATGCAAACCCTCGTTACAGTCCTGGATGTGTAATTCTCAGAGCCACGTAGGTGGTTGTGCTTCGCCTCAGCAGGACAGAGGCGTCATCCAGCAAAACAAACTTACTGAACTCTGAGGAGCAAGTTAGCACTTAGTGGTGTATATTTATGTACTTAAACTCTTCATTTATATATACACACATTTGACTACTGTTGCTATCCTGGATGGAACCCACACATAGTTGTGGTTAAGATGTTAAATTTGATTATTCTGGTAAAGTTTGTTTTGGTACCTTAAACACAAAAATCGCCTGATACAGAGTTTGCAAACTGGTACAAGCATCCACCAACATTAAGGCAACATATTCATTTCTATAAAAACATGTGCATAGGTGAAGTAGCAACATTTTTTCTAGCGTAGGCAAGCTGTACAAAACCAGAATTGTTCGTGTTTCTGTCCAAATGGGTACGATCCATGACCAGGAGTACAACCTTGACTTTGGCATTTATTCATGCAGTAATTTGCCAAAAGACCCTATGTCAACAGGTTTCCAAATGGTTTTTGTGGATTCCTGGAGGAGGGTAGCCCCGCCTGCTGCTGGGTTTGTTAGATTCAAACAGAAGAAAGGGAAAGAAGAAATCTGACACGTGGAGGACGCATGGGGATGGATAAACAGATAAGGGTCAGATAAGGGAGGGGAGCTCACAAACTTGCACCAAATCTGAGAAGCGTGAATGAAGCCTTATCCCCATTTTTTAATCCACTGCACCCTTAGCATGGCTTTTCTTCGTGCAGATCAGAAATGGCTGCTGAAGGCAGACAGGCTGCTTCCAGGCATCTCTCAAAACCACGCACCATTTTTTTTTTCTTCCTTTATGCTAAAAAACCCAAATAATAATTGCACACCTTACTGGAGCGGGATAACACTTCTACACCAGCAACTTCTACCAAGGACTGCACTATACAGAGGTCAATGGGATTTTCCACTTTTTATTTCCATTTGCTTGCATGCTGGTGCTTTGTACGCTTTGGGAAGTAGCACAGGATTTAAAGAATTGGTTTATTAACTGAAGAGCAGTTTGGTTTTTTTCAGCCACGACAACATGCCTTCTTGCTGAGGCCTCCTGTATGATATCATTCTGTTGTGGCACAAATGTCCATATAGACTCTAAAGAGCTGACTTTAAAAGGTCTACAGGCACGAGGGTTATGAAAATAACTCAGAATGGGTTCTTTGATCCTTTTTGCCTGCTACTCACATCTGGCTGAAAACTTTACAGCAAGAGTTTTGCCTGTTTCAGTATTCAAAAATTCATCCCATTGCAATTCTGCTAGAATTTCTACTAATCACAGTCACAATTTTACAATATGGCTCAGCCAGTACAACAGCTTCTAGCCCTAAAATGACACACAATCCCATTTGGCCTGACCACGTCCTCACTGCTCCTCTCTTGTTTTCTGTGCTGACCTCCTTTAGGGACCTAAAGTTGCAGGAAATTAAACCTACCAAAAAAAGTAAATAGTTTTTTGCTGGTTTAACTCCCAGAACCAGTTCACAGGGTGTCAGATAAGCAACAGGGAGGAGGAGTGACCAGTCCAGTAGCAGCTGTCCATTCCGTAAGATCAGCTGAAACATGAAGCCACATCCTAAACTACTCTGTCAAGTAGTTGGTTTTATGGGATGACCCCACTCAAACACTGGGATGGATGTCTTCCACTTAAGGGAGACGGATTGGGCTCTCTATCTCAAATCATACTAATAATGGTTCCAAAACAAACAACATGGAAATGATCCATCTCTGTTTACAGTCAGTGACCAGATGCCTTCTGGGATCAAAAACAAGAATTTTTACTGTTTTTCCTCTGTTATTTGATTCACTCTATGTATGGTCCCAAAGTTAGGGTTATTGGTCTAAGAACCAGGGGACTGACTTTCTGACTCTTTTCCAAAGGCTAGTACTGCAATTTCTTTTTTGCATTTGTATGCCTACACCTTCCAAAAATAACTTTTAATGATTAGGAAAAGTAACTGTTTATGATTTAGAATTAAATTTACTATTTTCTATGCATTTCATTATGCAATTACAAAAAAAAAAAATAAGCAAGCACATCAGTGAATACTGCTCTCTCCCCTTCTTCACTCCTCCTCCACCAAGCCTTCACACGCATTTATCCATCAGCTGCGGAACAGACACTGAAGAGCATCAAGTAGCGGCAACACAAGCAAAAAATACCCGGGAAAAGGTTAGCATATAAAGAAATGGATATTGCTCAGAAACAGAAAGCGTAGTTCCAGAGCGCGTTTCTTTCCCCCCGCAAAAACTGCAACTTTGTGTCCCAACTTATGCGTGAACCTTCTGTGAAGCTTTAAATCCTGGAGTTGAAAGAAACTAAAGGCAACACCGTGCGAGAACAAAAGTCACCGAAATGCCCATGACCCGAGCTGTAAGACTCTGCCAACACCCCTGTCAGGCACCCGCCACCCAGAGAAGGGGCGGCGGAGGGCCCGTGTCGCAACCCAGCCTTTGTCCACCTTCCCTCGGCAGCGCACCCCGCGCTCCCCGGGAAGGCTGCCAAGTGCCGCACAGGGTCCCTTCCTTACGTACAAGCAACGCTCCGGTTTTGAAGCAAACCTAAAGGGTCACTTCTTCCCACACGCCGAACAGCCAGGGGCCAGGCCAGCTGCTCCGCGCACCCCTTCTTTCGGAGCACGGACTCCCGCACACCCACGGAAAGCGAGACCAGCATCCCCGGCTGCCCACCCCGGGTGCGGGCCACCACCCGCAGCCCCGCCGACCCGCGGCCGCCCGGGGGGCCCCCCCGCCCGGCCCCAACCGCCGCGGGGGGTCGCGGGCCGCCATCCCCCAGGGCCCCACCGCCCCCCGGCCCGGCGGGCGCTGATAGGGCTTCCCGGCGCGGAGGGGCGGGCGGAGGGAAGAGCGGCCCAATGCGCGGCTCCCGCCTCGTCAGCCCCGCTCCCCCGGTGCCGCCGTGAAGGAATGCGGCGGCCGCCCCCCGCCCCGCCGCCCCCGGTACCTTTTCCTCCTGCAGAGCAGACAAACGGCCCAGAGGAGCAGGGCGGCGGCGGCCGCCCCGCCGTAGGTGCCGAGCTGCAGCGCCTCGGGGCCCATGCCGGCAGAGCCCGCCTCGGCGGCCGCTGGTGCCTCCGCCGCCGCTGGGGGGGAAAGTTTCGCCCGTCCTCCCGCTCCCCGCAGGAGAGTCGCCCGCCCGGCCGGCCAGCCCTCCCCGCCCACCCCGAGCCCAAGGGGGCTGGGTTTGGCTGCTCGGAGCCGGACTTGGCGAGCGGGGCCCGGTGCGACCCGGCCGGCTCCTCCCCGGGGAGCTCTCGGTGAGGGGAGGGTCGCGCCCGCCCGCCCCCGCGGCCTCCCGGCGGCGGAGGGGAAGCCCCGGAAAGGCTGCCACGCGGCGGGAAGGTCCCGGGACGGGGAGCGGGGTCCCGGGGTCATCCCCCAGCGCCAGAAAGCGGCCCCCGGCCGCCCATCGCTTTCAGCCCTCCGGGAGGGGGGCTCGGTGTCCCCCGCGGACCTGGCCTCGGGTGGCGGAGGGGCGGTGGCCTGTCCCCAGTGTGAACGGTGCTAGGCTTGGGCAGGCTCTGGCAGCCTTTTGACTTCCGCTTGGTTTTGGTACGAACACCCGGTGTGTGTCCCCCGCTTAAAAAGCAAGACAACACCCCTTCCATCCCCCCAGCTTCATAAAACTTCAGCTGAGGTAGGATAAATGAGATAGGAATAGCGAAGGTTGGCCCTTGACATTGTGCCAGGCGAGGAGAAGCCAGGTCCAGTACTCCAACTGTGTTGTCCCAGCCCCTCTGGGTTGTTACAAAGAAAGGCAAGACAGGAGGAGGTGAGAAACCAAAAGCAGAGGCCATGGAGAGATGCCCGGCTTGAGGAAGCCGGTTGGGGTGGAGTGGGCAGAAGTCCAAGGGGTTTGATACCGGGTGGCAGGGCAGGGGGCTAACAACATACCAGGGCAGCAGCAGCATTACCTTATCGCTCCGCTGCCGTTTGGTACAAGGTACACCCAGAAACATTGCTGCTGTGATGTAAGATACCGTTCAAGGCAAATTCATGCTGAAGGATGGAGCAAGGTGCTTCAGTTTCTGGAATCGTGGTTTGATTGAACACTGACAGACAGAAGTTCACATACCTTAACTCACTGCCGGCTGCATGCAGTATTATGAATTGTGTGTTTCACAATATTTGGTTGTTTATATATTCCTTTCATCTTGGAAACAAGTTGTACAACGCTCAGTTTTCTGAATTGTCCTGTTTTAAGTTTTCTCTGAACTGTAGAGAATTAGCAGATAGAAACGCCGGTTGGCTAAAAACCTTCCTGGCTTTAGCAGATCTCATCATTTTTAGAGGCCTGACTCACATCTGAGGGTTTGAGGTCGGCAGCGTTGTGTTGTCTTCTTCCTCAAACATTCCTGTTGATTTCAGTGAAATACCCACAAATGCCATTGTATTAATCAGAGGAAATCTCATTAGCATGTCTCACATTAAAGTGTCTCAGAATCTGGTCACTACTGCTTAAAACAATCAGCTGTCCCTCTTGAGATCAAAAGATCAGACACCCTTATTGTGCAATACGATGCACAGGAGGGAAAGCGTAAGAGAAACTGTTTTACTCATAGCTCTGTAGGGCTTTTCGCAGGGAACTGTATTTGAAATCCCCATCTTGGGAATCCCAAGGGGTTTCTTAGCTACTGGTCCTGTTAATTCTTGGAAAAGGAGTAATTTAGGACCAAAAAGCACTGTAAGACATTACACCGGGTAAAATATTACTCATTTTACAAGTGGCCTCTGCTGTGAAAATGTTAGTGTTTCACTTCAGGATAGTGAGAAATAACTGTTCACATACAATTAAATTGCTACAGCAGCTAGAGTAAGTCTTCACCCAGATTCAAAGCATCAAAACATCAAGAAGATCACTGTGGTTCTGGCAGAGGGTGTGAAGAGGGTTACGACAACATTTTTAAGTTTGTGTTTTTCCTATTTGCTTAAAGTTACTGTCTCGGATCAATTGCAGACGAAAAAAAACACACCACACCACACACCAAAAAGCACCACATCACGAGCAAGACTGTGTTATTTTAAAATACAGGGAACACAACCTGAAAGGTTCTCAGTACCCCGAGTGCTGCGTACTCTTCTGTGTCAACCCTTTAAAAAGCCCAAGAAGATGGATTCATTTCTCCTCAACTATTGAAGGAATTTCAAAGACTTAGAAGCCCGAACCTGTTGAAGTTTGGCGTTTTACACATAGTATGAAATACCTCGATGCCAATCCAGCTGGATGGTATTTGCACATAACATACACAGTTAAAATTATAATAGATGCGTCTGCACATATTGGCATCTCAGCTAACTGGGGAAGGAAGGTGAGGCTGAACAGTCCCCTTTAATGTAGCTATATCAGAAAAGAGGGAATTTATTTCATTTTTGAGAGGTCCAAGCCTAATCTCCTAATGATATGGTCCCATGGATAAAAATTACTCTCTTAAGAATTGGAGGGATTTTCAGTTTCAAGCTGTCAGGAGATCTTTACAGAGTTCTCGCTACAGTATGGTCATAAAAGAGGAGAGAAGAATGCAACTGATGTTTGGAAAAGGCTAACATTACTCTCCAGCTGGACATAACTGTGTCCCGTTGTTATCCTTACTGGCGGGGTGTAATTGCTGTTTTTCCACGACAGTAGTATTGGCTCCTTGGCAAATTTCTTCAAGTGCAGTTCGTATGCTTGGAAAGCTGCTAGAAACAACTGCAGGCTGGATAGCGGTGGAGGCATTTGCAGATATATATATATACTGGGTCGGGGGGAAGGGACGGAGGATTCATAAGATAAGCTAGGAGGGCCTTTCAGTTGGAAGACACCAAAGATTTCAGAGAGGTTCCTAATACCGCAGTAGTAAGCCTAGATAGATAGATAGATAGATGCTCAGCTACATTTCTCCTGTTTAAATTGTGAACATTCTGTACATATGCTACAGTTCAAAATGCATACTGTGTGTATGTTTCATACTGCCAATGTTGTAAGATGATATAGATCATATTTTTTTGTCTTATGAAAATGCAGAAGACTCAAAATAAACTTCGAACAGTATATACTGCAATCTGTACTGTATGTTACACATCACCGTGTGATTTTGCTATATGCAGCACATGGACAAATGCCTGTTCTACTGGGTAGCTTTCATGTGCACAAGGATTTAAACTCACAGGCTTAGACAAGAGCAGATTCTCCATCACTGAAACACCAGTGAGATACGTGTTATAAGCGACGGCAGGAACAAGGCTTATTTTTCCACTCACCCAGCGCTACTTGTTCTAAGGCTATTTTCAACAGCTCATAGCTTTATTCTGCTGTAACCATTGCAGTTGCAATACTGCAAGTCCATTCTTGCCTGCAGTTTAAATGCGCACGAAGTATTTAAACCAAAACAATCTATGTATTTCTGTGAACAATGCTAAGGAAAAATACCCATGGAAACATTTTTAGTGATTTTGAGAAACAGCAGTGGCATCAGACTTTGAAGCGGGGTCAACAAATTAACCTCTGTGTCAAAGATAATCTGTTCAAATTTATTTAGGTTATAAGCCCCACAAGAAGAGAGGTTTTGTATACTCTTGTGACCCGCTGGACCTTTGGAGCTTAGTTCCATGAAGATGCCACTGGAACTGGGTCTGCTTCCAGCTCTTAGCTCAGCAGCTGTTTTCTCTGAAAGTGAAGCTCTGAGCTAATAGAGATCAGGCTGAATTCAGGGCAACGAAACTAAAAGCCTTTTTGTTCACTGCTCTCCGTTTCCCTTCCTGCTGGAATACAGGCAAAGGGAAGTGCAGTGATTTAAGTGTAGGACGAAAAGGCTACAGACCTCTCAAATCTCACTCGCTAGATTAATACATACTAGACTAAAACATTTGATTCTCACTTTGCGTTCTCTGCTTCGAAAACAGATCAATCTGCGTTTAATGCTTTTGTAACAACGCGCTGCAGCGTCTCTCCCGTGACCCCCTGTGTCAATCACAGCCAATCAGCCTGAGCTCTAAACAAGACCCCACTCTGAGAGGGGCGAGAAATCCCACTTATCTGCCCCTGCACTTCAAATTTCGTAGTCCCACTTGCCACAGTCATCTGGACTGACATGCGAAACACATACCTGTTATGTGCACTCACACATGGTCTCACATCATGTCAGGGAAAAAAAGAAGTTGAGGGGTCTATGGGGGCTTGGGTGGTGGGGTTGGCTGGTAGAGATGGGGAACTGAATAGGCAAAGAGAACATGAATGGGAGCCAGAGATGGAAATAGAAAAGAGGATTAGGAACAGATGAGTGGAAATGGGATGAATGAACAAGATGAAATCTGGCAACCAAAGGAAAGGAGAGAGGAAGAGGAGAGTAAGAATAGGAAAGATTTTGAGGAGGAGTGTGGCACAACTGACATCGCCTCAGTGTAGAGATTAAGATGTAGAATTGTGATATGACTCAAAGGTGAAATCCACAGAGAGAGGTAGAACTGGAAATGAGTGGGAATGACAGCATGGGAGAGGAGAAACCAAGAGGTCTGAGGTCAGAACCACTGAGATGACTCCTACAGTTGGATCTCCCTGGGAAAGAAGAAAGGAATGTGGGTCAAAAATTGACACTGGGAAAGCATAAAAGTGATGGGCAAGAGGATGAAGAGAAGGGATCAACAGAAGAGGCTACATCTTCCTGGTTGCAATTTTACTTTGACTAGGATGGTACAACTGCAAACAGCCTCAAAAAGACATGGTCACGTTTCTCCTTACTGCCATTTGTGCCACAAGTTATGCAATCCTGTAATTTCTCTTCTGTTCTATCTAACAATCATGTGGTCACAGTGAGAACTGGTTACTTCCTAATCTGTCAGAAAACTCACTCACCGAAGGAGAAGAAGGAACAACACACCATTGCAGAAGAGCCATTGATTCAATTCATCCTGAAGCCATACTGTCATTAAGCTTGAGCAAGGAAATGGGCTGGCAGTCTAAGATGGACTATGGGAAAATGAGACATCTTATTCTGGGAGTTAAATGAAAGGGAGCTGTGCCACAGCGTGAAGGTTTTTGGCCCTGGTAATGCTCAGAGAAATGCTAGTATGATGCTGTGTGGGAGAATTTTCACTCTGAATTTTTAATGAGAAAATTTTGATATATACACATATCTATAAGGAAGTAATTTAGGAATGAGCTTTACAGATAAATCTAGATTATGTAGACAAAGAGGGTGGAGAGGTCCTGCTTCTTTCCTTGTAGCTGGAAACTTGATGAGGCAAGGAGGGGACTGCAAGAGCAGCGGCTGTCCTGGCTAAATTAACTAAAGACTCTGCTTGAGAGTTATATTCCTTATTTCTGTGGTAAGTCGTAAACCATCATACTGCTCCTAGGCTAATTATCTGATAGTCCCTCATTTTCTAGAGGCTTAGCTTGAGAGCTTGGGTCTGATTTGCCAAAGTGCTGAGCCCATCAAGAGATATATATCTATAGATACCTAGATGTAGAAAACAGTGGTGTATTCAGGACTTGCCCTTTCAACACGTAAAGCACTCTCATCATGAGAAAAACCCAGCATTTAGCTTCCCTATTGATGAGTATCCATGAAAACATTAATGCTGGTGTACTGCAGACAAAATTTACAATATAGTAAGGTACTCAGCTGTATGCCCTGAGTAACATCACAAAATTTTGAAGCGTGCTGTATTCTCTGCACAGCAATATATAGACAGAATTTGGCAAAGTTCTGATGAAAAATAAATGGAACTACATCATGCTTACCTTCATTAAAGGCCTACAATTCTGGGATTTCCTAACTTTCTAATAGCTGACTTTGTAGTCTGCAAAATGTACTTTTTACTTTTCATTGCTATAATTCATTTTTATTTGCCTGAGGAACAGTGCAGTCTTTGCTAGCAACAAATATTTAGGGCAACTAAAGAGTGTTTGTACTACTATAAAAACAAACATCATATATTAAGTCATTAACTGGGAGGTGTACGTATATAAACAACATCTGGACAGTTTTCATTCTCTGGAGTATTGAACATTGCTATAGCACGAATTGGAAGAGAGTCGAGGAAGAGAGGGAGGAGAGAAAAGGAGAACAGAGGAGAGGATGAGAAGGGAACATAAAAAATTCAGCTTTCACAGTCATGTCCATTATAAGGATGAATCAGCAATAGGGTAAAATGTCCTGATTTGCAAACAGAAGCAGTTCAAGATAAAGTCTTAAAAGTACACAGTTACCCAAGTGAAAAGAATGAATGATTGAAGATTGCAGATGAAAAATCCTAAAACTGTTAGCAAGTGTATTATTGCTGGACTGTAATGTAAGAATATCATATGAGCCAAATAGTTGTACAATAGAAGCAATAGAAAGGGAGACAGTAAAATCCAAACAGGTTTGTCATCAAGGATGATAACACTACTGGCTTCAATGCAACTGGGAGTCCACCCACAGACATTTCTGAAACCACACATAGGGAAATGCAGGAAATAAATGATTACAAACCAAAGAAAATCATTGGCTGGGGTATCGTCCTAAAACAATTAAGCATTTATGTCAGGAATGCTAACTGTTGCAAAACAGGACAAATACATGGAGCAGATACATTTAAAAAATAGAAAATGTTTAAAAAGGAGACTAGACCTCCTAAACTGAAATGAAATCAGTAATACACTCAACAACTTGTGAGCTCTCTTGGCAAGAGCAGACAAGGTGGAGCAGTGCTGAACAGAGCAAAGTGCAGAAGAAAATGTTTAAAGAGCAATGCTAAGAGTTACTGCGTACATGGAAGTTAATTAGCCATAAACCAAAGGGTAATTATCAACAAAAATAACATTTTATGTCAAAAAGTGGAGATACACATGAGTTCTGAATGCACGCTTCTGTGTTTGCATTGGCATTGAAGAGAAACGCAGTTAGCAAATAAGGTTTCAAGGAGAAAAAGCTCATATAGACCTGAAATGAGACTTGAATAACATGACTCAATCACATGATTTCTTGATGTCTTAGACTAGAGCTGACAGTGATTCCCAACATGCTAACTATACTTGCACAACAAGCTTTTCTTTCTTATTAGCCCCTTCTGGATCAGAGTTTATCAATAAATTAGTGCTACGGATCTTCTAAACCATGCCTTTAAATGTGATAAATTTGTGTTCTTTGGGTTTTGTTAACTTACTGCATCGCTTGTTCATCCGATATTGCTTCGTATAAGTGGTCTTGCGGCTCAGTCATGTCATGACAAAGATATTATTTAAAGGAGTTGGATTTATATTTTATTGTACTTAATAACTTGAATTAAGCCTAACTGCAAAAAACAAAAAGCAAACATCGCAGCACAGTAAATTCAAACAGTGTGTGGAGAGTCCAAAAATTGGCTTTGCATCCAGTTCCTCGGAGTTAATGTGTCATCAGTTAAGTCAAAGGTACTCGAGATTGCTCAGCACTTTTTATGATTGACTTTTAAAAAAAAAAATTAGATGTGCTTCAGGATGACGTACGCGGCTGCTTTCTTTTCCGTTAGTCTCCGAATTGATTACCTTTACTGGTTCTTCTCCTTGGGAATCTCTTTATCTCAAGCCAATACAGAAGTGATTTGAATCTCAAAGTGTAGGGCTTTGACAGCCCTGCACCAGCAGATTAAAATCTGGAGCTGTTCTCTTCCACCTGTCCGTGACCCTCTCTGACCGATGCTCCCACTCTTGAGATGAAGACATTTGATTTGCCCATGAATCACCTCCTGATCCATCAGTTTTCAACTGCCTATATTAAAGTAAACAAAATCTGAACTAGCCTTTTGCCATTTAGTGAGTGATACTCAGCTTATTCACAGGGGCATGTATGTTCTTGCCCCAGGGATGTCATGGCAAGCCCGGGGCAGACACTAATGGCCCATCATTATATCAGTCATCTGATTTTAATCTTGTGCTTCAAATCTGTAAAAGCCTGAAGTTGGCCTGTAAAGCTATTTGGGTTGCTAAATATGTGGCTGCTGTGTATGGGGCACACCTATGGGAGGTGTTTGGATTAAAGGAATTGGGCGGTGGGTGGGGTAGAGTCTGTACTTTGGACTCCATCCTAAACAGATATTTTGCTCCATTAAATCTGCTGTGGGTGGATAGAGAGACTAAGCTCAGGCAGGTCTAAAATCAGACCACAGAAGTTATCTTATTTTTCCCTAAAGTAAAGAGTGGAGCAGGCACAAATCCTTTAAAAGGGGAAGTGGGAAGTACATAAGCAGCCAGCATATGCCCACAGTTACCTTCCAGGTTTGTCACAGGCTAAATGGAAACTGAGGCCATGTGCACTTTATTATGCTATTAGAAGGCACTGGAGTTCCCCTTTACACATGTAGTCAGGTTGGCCTCTAAAGGTGGTCAATGTATGAGAAGGGAGATGATACTTTCCTGGGTGTCATCTCCATAGGCAGAACTGGTGCCACTAAGATACAGGAATAGAATAGAAGAGTAGATGCAGCCCTATGAATTCAAGCACGAGCTTTCAAATTAGGAGACTACGTGTTGCAATTCATAAGCAGAAATACTGAGTCAGCTCTGAGAGGTAAAATGGGATTTGTTCCTTAGTATATACACACGTGCAAGTGAGATGGTAAAAACGGGGTTTTGGTTTAGAAACTCATAAACCAGAAAGGAAGTATCTAAAAAAGGAAAATAATTGTTTACCTTGAAAAATATTCATCTTCTTTGATTTTTTTCCTTCTAGGAGGAAAAATGGTGGTGGGTTGGATCAGACATTTCCTTGATGCAAGCCCATTCCTCTACAGAGAGCAAAGGGCTGATTTCCAGATCAGACTAAAATGGGGTGTTTCCTTTGTTTGCATTTCCAAGCCTTCCTCTAGCCATTACTTTTTTCTTCTGCCAGGTCCACTGCTTCCTGCTTTTGCTCTCTGCTTGATGTTTCCAGCTGTTTCTCTTTTGCACACCACGGGTGGCTTCTGCTTCCAGAAACACACAGGTATTTGCACCTAACAGTATCCTCCTGCCCAGTCTCCCCACTTTCAGTTTCTGGATGATCTACGTTTTGGGCTGTGGCTTCATTTCATTCCCTGTACTCCAGATAGAAGTATCACTGCTCCTACGTTTGTAGGAGAACCTGTGAAGGTCACTAACCAGTTGCATCAGCTTCAAAGATGTGTCATCCCAACATCCATTATGCTCTTGTATTATATTCACAAGCACTAAATGGTGATACATGTGTTCGACAGGACTCTGTAAATTTCAAACTTGTATATATTCAGAATATAAATTATCATATTTCCTTCCTTATTTTGGAAAAGGTCCCATTTAAATGAAAAACAAGTCTTTTCTACAGCTTTTTGTGATAACTTATAGAATTCTCCATCGCCTCAGACACAATTTTATATTACATGGCATCGGCTGGTTGAAAACATAACGACAGCATGATAATTTTCTGTTGAATTCTGTATGCATTTCTGTTACACCTAATTACATTTCTGTGATACTATATTGGAAGTATCCCTAGAATTCCATGCATTTTTTCTATGCAAATTACACTTAACCTTTAAAGAAGTAAAATAAAAACCTAATTAGTGGTACCAAATTCCCAATAAATTCTCGAGCTTCTCCTCTCAAAATTAAAGTTTAATTCTATTTTCATTTAAATTTCTAACACAGTGCTTGGACTTTAGAAGAGAATAAAAATTAGTTTGCTTAAAGAATCTGTTTGTATCAGGTTACTTGCTTAAGTATCCCTATCAATCATTTCATTCTATAAAATGTTAGGTTATGTTTTTCATTATATATATGTTTTAGAAAAAAATCAGTCTTCATCCAGTACATCACTTAATCACATGCTTAGCTTTAAAAGCCTGAATGGTCTCATTGAACTCAAATTGAGAGACTACTTAAGTTCAATGACATAGTGAGGAGCATCTGCTGGAAATTTTGCGCTTGTAACAGATACTATTTGAGCTCTGAAAACAGCACCAAGGTCTTGAGCCTATAAGTCTTTCACATTTAGAACTCCTACCAAAGTCAGGGGAAATCTTCATGAAGCAGAAAAGCATAATAGTGTAATTATTCATCTGCTGGAAGATGGCATATTATTCTATCACCTATTAAAATAAAATTGATACCTTTACAAGTTTCTATCTCAACAACTTTGAAAGCAGTAAAATATGTGCAGGAATTGTTAAGTATATTTTTCTTTTCTGAATCTTAAAATTTTGTCCTTAAAAGTTTACAGAAAGTCAAATATTAGGGCAATATTTTCTTCACTACGATGTTCCCTGTCTTCCCACAGAGTGTTTTTGTAAGCGAAAACTCAGGGAATGATATTAGCGACAAACGGATAAATAAAATTCAAATTTCTCAATTCACTTTCATTTTAAAAAGAATTTTAACTGACAGTAAACCAAAGCATTTTGCACTGCGATTTATTGGCAATGCAACATGTTGAGTTTCAATTGAGCTGTTTGTTTTCTGGAACGGTCTGGGGGAAAGACACTCTGAAAGTACACCCAGAAGATGTGAATAACTCTGGTACCTCTCACTCACTCGCTGTTTAACAATCAGTGTTAGTTATTGCAGATATGAAAATCAAGAATTGTGTTTAAAGTGTTGGCAAAAGTAACTGTTCCCTTTCTTGATTAGTATCCCTGCTCTAGATGACAGCAAATGGAGTGAGGCAACAATCAGGTCAGTCATGATCTGCTATGAATGAGTGTGTCTCTCACCTCCAATACAGCTACGCCAGGTTACATCAACTGGGGATATCACCCAGAGCTCTGAAAAGCAGGTGTCATCATACTGGTCATAACAAGTGGCCTACTCTTTTTTTCTAGACAGTAGTTGGCATCAAAAGCAGTAGTAGTGTAAGCTACGAGATCCTTGCAGAAGTTGGTTAGAGAATTTCTGTAAAGGACAAGTCTCCTAATTCCAAGGGAAGTTTTGCTTCTGCTTGGAACAATGAGAAGGTGCAGTCCTTCCCAAACACCTAATTTTACTGTAAGATTTATTTTTGTGACAAGGACATAGTTGTTATTATTAGTTATTATGAAGATAATCAAGGAACTGAAGCACCTCTCTTATGAGGAAATGCTGAGAGACCTGGGTCTGTTTAGCCTGGAGAAGACTGAGAGGGGATTTCATCAATGCTTATCAATATCTAAAGGGCGGGTGTCAAGAGGATGGGGTCAGACTCTCTTCGGTGGTGCCCAGCAACAGGACAAGAGGCAACAGGCACAGAATGGAACACAGGAAATTCCGTCTCAACATAAGGAAAAACTTCTTTACTTTGAAGGTGCCAGAGCACTGGAACAGGCTGCCCAGAGACGTGGTGGAGTTTCCTTCTCTGGAGATATTCAAAACCCGCCTGGATGTGTTCCTGTCCAACCTGCTTTGGCAGGGGTATGGACTTACCTCCAAAGGTCCCTTCCAACCCCTACCATTCTGTGGTTCTGTGATTCTGTGATTATTATTATCCTATTATTATCCACCCCCATACACACTTACAGATCTTTCTCATGTGTAACACATGATTATTTTTAGAAATGTCTGATCCTGCTAAACACTTGTCCCTTAGCTTTCATCTTGAAACGTTTGTCCTCATATTTAGCTTTGAGCGTGTGAGTTCAACGTGCACCCATATTCTGGCTCCAACATTTTGGCACAGAGCTGCTCCAGCCTGGGGGCTGGGTGCCCCAGCTCCACCTTAAATCTTTGGGTCTGATCCATTGGACATGTTCTAAGCATTGTGCTTTTGAAAGGTGCCAGATCAGTGGCCCTCAAGGATGAAGTCTTCTGTATATTCACAAAAAGGCAACAACATGGGCAATAGCAATGCAAGATTTATCACACATCTTAGCAAACGATGCTGTGCAGAAGTAACCATGTCAGCCCTGAGAAGGTGCTTCAACCATTAGGTCATTCAGCTTGATCCAAGGAGTCAAGAGCTTCAATTCTTCAGCTTAGACTGAGCAGTCTACTAATTTATTTGATGTTATACCTCCATAAACAGCTGCCTAGCCCAGATAGATAGTGCTTATTTTGACTAAAAGGTAAGAGACATTCAACAAAATGTGGCACTAAATTCCAGAATACCCAAAACAATCAAAACGAGTCAAGTGTCTTTCCAGAGCCCATCCTCTGCTCTATCCCTCCCTTGCTGAAAAGCTCTCACTGCTGCAACTTGGCAGTCGGCAGGTTATTGCACTGAGAGAGAATTTCAAATTCAAAGACCATCCAGATCCTAAAATGTCAACAAAACACCTGCTCTTCCAGTGTCAGGAGGCCACTGATGAACCACAAATGCCATTTTTAATTATGTACAGATTACTATATATGGGAAGTTTAAATCACCAATGTTAAATTTTTGGTGTAAGCTTATAAAACAGTGAGTGCTTAGTCTGCCAAAGCACGCAGGAAACCTGCCTTTTAAAACAAGTTACTGATAATAGCCAGCAGCAACAGACCCAGTGGTTCCTTCCTCTCCTCCCTGTGACATCCCCAACACCTCTGCGGTCTCCATCAGTCTCTTTGATGTGTGGCTTTTTGAAAAGTAGGAACTAAGTACTCAAATGCAGGTAATTGATTTCCTCTGATGATTCCTTCTGATATGGCTCGCAAGTTGGCAACGCTTGTGACCATAGGATTATTAATAAAGTGCTGCATTCAGAAGACTTAGACTTTAATGCCAATGGGCAGACAGAACCTGTGTCCCCTTAGATTCCACCTGACTTTTGTTGATCAAGTTTATCGTATATTTAAATGGTTCTTACAGACTTTGCTGGCTCTCTGCATTACATTGTTTTATTGAAAGCAAACAGTAAACTCAAACTGTGGCTTGGGAGGCTTAGGTTGGTTATAAGGAAACAATTTGTCGCCAGAAAGGTACTGCAGCAATTGAAGAGGTTACCCAGAGAAAAGGTTTAGCCCACCCTTGGAGATTTTCCGCAGCTGGCTGGAAAAAGTCACACCTGACTTGATCTCGAGTTGATGATAGTCCTGTTTCAAGTGAGAGGCTGCACTCGAAAACATCCATAAATTCATTCCAAGCACCTTGACATATTTACCCTTTTGGTGCATTCTTAGGATTACTGACATTAACATCCTGCTTTGAAAAAGAAAAGCAATTGTTAAAACTGGATATTTAAACTGAACAAAAGGTTTTTTCAATAGTGACTAACAGAAAAGGAGAATTAATATAGATTTTAATGCTGATATACTAAAATGAAAATCTACATGGCCTCAGAGAACTACAATGGGAATGTCTCCCTCCTCACCAGCCCACAGAGGTTGGCACATATGGTAACCCGCTCTGCATTGCTCGGAAACTTTATCACAACATTTGCAAAAAGTGATTTGTGTTTTGGGACGGTAATTCATTTTTTAGGAACTTTCTTGTTATTGACTGCTAGAGATGGGCTGAAGCCAGTTGTGTCTGAAATGAAACCAAAAGCCTCATGAGCAGATGGCCTAGCATGTTCAGCAAAACTGCTATCTGGAAATGTGATGTATTCTTCTCTAATGAAGAACCTCGAGGACTATCCTCTCTGTTTATCATCAACCTCTGAATGTGTACCATTCCTTTATTCTCACAGGCACTGCTGCAAATGAGAAATAACAAGTAGGAGTAGCACTAGGTTTTGAAAGTCACACCATCTTGTATTTTCGTTTCATATTAATAACATTACATTTATGGGGGGGGTCCCCAAAATCCATCAGCACAAATACTTCTAAGGGTTGACTTGTCCATATGTATGTGAACTGGAATAGATCTGTATCTGTAAATTGAAACCACACTAGATGTATAGAGGAACATTTTAATATCACTTCCAGTTTCCTTATCTTAGGCTACCTCGTGTGATTTTCCTCCCAGTTTATTCACTGCATTCTCACTTTAGGGGTGGGGAGGAAGAAAGGGAGGCACAGTACCTGCACACTTTCAACCAGTTTCAGGGTTACAGCCATCTTCTCCATCCACTGCTTTCCTCTGGTTAATGTCACGTTTGCCTGGCTTCCACTGCCAGACGCTCGGCTTGCCTCCTGTCACGTCATTACCAGCCATTTCAACATAGCCTATTATGTTCAAGATTAGGGCACTTAGATGTGTTTTAATGTGCAAATATGAATACATAGGTGTCTACGTATAAGGCAGGTAGTTAAACTCCCATCACGATCAATGGAAACGCTTACCTTCAAATAGACAGGCATTACCACCATTAGCTCTGGGCTTCACGCGGGGAAGCATTCCAGTGAGCATCAAGGGGAGCTGGACACCTGAAACAGATGTGAACACCTACAAAAGAAGCCTAAGTTTAAGGTGCCTTAATACGGAGCTGAATCCCACCGTGGCTGATTGCCAGCAGTACTCTCTCACAAAAATTCCCACTCAGTTTTTTCCTCTCTCTATTTCTGTTGATTGTTTTTCTTCCCCCCTTGCTCCTACATTAGCAGGAAATAAGTGTCTTGTTTAGTGCCTTTGTTTTGTGGTCTCATCCCATCATTTGCTCTGGAACAATATATTCAAAATCTGCTCTTTAACGACAACCCTTGTTCATACCTGGTTTAACTGCTGCTCTGATAGCCTGGCTTCCTCCTCCTGACATTAAGTTTGATACTAATCATTTATCCTCTCACCTCAATTTCATATTTAACATACAAACGTGTTTCCTTGCTTGTTTGTTTTTCTAAGGGAGGGTGTTTCATCATTAAATTTGGGTTCTGTTAAAGAGGAGGGAATTTGTCGTGACTGGTTAGTGTTTCAGCTACCCATTTCTAAACAAACACTGCCTGCAGTCCTGTTAACATACCTCACCCTCAGGCATGCTCATTTTTAAAAGCCTTTAAAATCAATGGGAGCTGTGGAAGCTGAAACCATCTCCTCATTTCTGTGCAAGTTTCTCTCCATGGTGGTTTGTGACTGTGTCTGTGTGAACAGCACAGCAACAATAAAGCAACAAATTACGACGACAACACCGAAGAACCCTCAGGTTCCCCAGAATGTATCTCTCTGAGCAAATATGAGAAGACTAGCTCACATACAACAAAACTGTGGGCTATATTCTGAGCTTCGTTGCACTGGTTTAAACTTGGAGTGGTTTCATTTACTTTACTCCAGCCTGAGATCAGGATCTGCCTGTATAATCAATAGAGTAGGCATATTGACCTAAACCTTCTGGAAATAAATAAATACTGTCAGGAACAGTCCTCTTGCAGGGAAACAGACAAAAACACCTGACTTCAAACAGACTTTTAAAAAACACATCTCTTATGAAATCTCTTGGGAGCAGGAGTTCTTTCAGGCTCCCAGGGCATAGCAAGCAAAGCAAGGTAAGTTATCTTGACACCAAGTCCTCGAGCAGCAGATCTTTTGGGGAATGAACAAAGTGCTCTGTAGAGCCAGCCTGGCTTATCATCAGAGTCATCTGTATCCTTGAAAAGTACAGCTGGGGTTCGGGAAGCTGCAGAGAACACTTCTGTTACACTGACGTGCTTCTCCAAGCAGCGGAATCATCAGCGGAATCATCATGACTTCAGTTTGAGGGTAAGTATTTTTAGTGTTCTTTCCTCCTGAGGGGGGTTTCTATCACAACCCATTGATTTGCATGGAGCTTAGTGTGAGATATAGGTTTGGGTTTTTTTAATTTTTCTTAAAGAGGAGGGAAATATACTTGAAAAAATTCCATGCTTTTCAAGAATTTTCTTTAATACAGTAGCCCTGTGTGAATTATTTCTAGAAATCTTGAACTTTCAAGTGGGAATCTTTATCGTATTAAATAGTTACTATGTTTTGCAAATAAATATACACATACGTATGTTTACAAATCTAGAAAATATTGCTTTCTGGTTTGGGCATCTCAAATTTGTTGACACTTTGGGAGTCATATGACTTAATGAGAACAATACCCAGCTGACCAGTCTGCCAGGAGAAATAAGTCTGTATTGTGAAAAAAGAACAAAGATTTTTATTTTTTTTTCCTGGAGTTCTGATTCCTCATTAAATAATAAGTTACTTCTGACAGATGTGCTGTAGTTGTATTCATTTTTAATCTTGGCCATATGGAGGCATAGTGGAATGATGTTTCAGATATTCTACCAATCCAGGATTACTAAAGATGAGGGAAACAAATGTCAAATCCACAAAAACATACAGAAATAGATTTTTCTTTTAAGTTTTCCCCCCCAGAGACAGTCAAAAGAAGAATTTACTCAATGTATCAGCTAAAATTCTCAGAAGCCCTGACAAGCCTGGGCTAAGTAACTGGATGCAGGAAAACCTTTTGAAATTACTCTTGAAAGTGAGTTAGTAGGATTTTGAGGGATGGGTGTTCTTTGTTCAAATGAGAATACTATTATGTACTTCCCGCTGTAATCAAGTAGCCTACAAGTAGCCTATTAGAGCAATTTTGCACCAAAGTTCCCTGAATTTGTTATTGGTGTTTTTTATTTATTTTTTTTTAAATTGTATTTGTATAAGCTAAACTAACAATGTATGGACTGGAGAGTGGATGGTTTATGCTTTTCATTCATATGTGCCCGCAACAGAGGAGTTGCCCTGTTTTCCAGAAGAGGAATGTGAATTGCTGAGGAGAAGAGACATAGGTAATTGTGCCCCAGTCAGTATTTTCAGGTTGGTATTTCTGACAGAAGCAATTTTAAATCTAACATTTCATCTGTTTATTTACTACATGCAGGATCCTGGTTTTCTCAGTTGGTTGTTAAACAAAACAGCTGTCTACTACACATCTGTTTTCAAAAAATATTAGCAGATTGTGCAATGAAAGATTAGGGAAGCTTATTTTAATTTGAAATGAGATAATGGGACTATCTTAAACCCAGGATCTGACCCTGAATCTTTGTTTTGTTCTGGAAAACAGTGCTGAGCAAGTAACCATCGGTATCTTCCTATTGTCCTGCCTGTCAAACTGGACCCCATGGCAGCAGCCTTTGGTCACATCTATTTGAAACTTGGGGAAAGCAGTGATCAGAAGACAAGTCAATGGAAGACTTCTCCCAATTCAGAAAATTATAGCAAATACATTGATTAGCTATTTATGATTTTTTCAAATCGTGGTTGAGAGGCCTAAACATGGGATTTGAAGACCGGTGACAGAAGGAACATTGCTGTGCACAATCTAAGCCACTACACCTCTTTCACTATTGAACTGAAGTAAGAGAATTAACCGTTCCTTTGCCATGGACTAAACATGTGTTTACAAATGGTTATTGCCCTTCAGCTGATGTGAGATACATAGCAAAGCTGCAAGAATTTGACAGGATGTTTGAGTTCTGGTTTGAAACTGGCTTCTACCTATGTAACTTCTCACTGTGTTCTTCAGTTTCTCATACACTTCTTCATGGGTGGAAAATAATTTCTTCATTTGTGAAGGATGTTGTGCTAAAAAAATAATTGCAAGGTGCTTTGAAGATGTACTTCTCTGTGCCATAAGTTAATGACCCAACACCCATTTGAACAGAGGCCTATCTGGGTACATTCTTTTAGGTGGTTGAGTTGTGACACCTTGAAAAAGTCCCAGTCATTAGACAGCTCTCAGCAGCTGTTCTCTGAAAATCAGAGCCACTGAAGACGGTCGCAACACTGCTTGTGTTCAGATGGGTGTCAAAGCGGATCTGAGAGAGCTTACTTAAAGCAATGAGAAGCCGTCACTTTCAGGAAAAAAAAAAGAAGAAAAAAGACAAAAAAAAACCCCATATCAACATGCTAAATAGCCAGAGATCAGGAGAGACCTAATCTTCTCCTGTAGGTAACCTCTCTCCTTCTGTGAGGTCCTTACCTAATATCTGGTCTTCTTGCAACATGCAAGGAAATGTATAATCAAACTGGAATGGCTCTTGCTGTGACAGTTTCCTGTCTCCGGCTGTGTAGAATTTCTGTATGATAACAATTATTTCTAAGTATGAAATTCACTCCTTTTTGTCACGGAAAATTCCCACAACTTCTCATTTCTCAAGGGGAATTCCAGGCACGCCAAGTGAAAATTGTTTAAAGGAACATCTGTTTTCTCTCATAAATTATATGACAACATCTTAATAGAAACACAACCCGCCTGTATATACTTCTGTGCTTTCACCCATTAATTACAGAGAACATTAAGGTTCCATTTTACTGTGCTTTAAACATCTGGTGCCAAAAGAAGCAGCAAGGAGAAGGGAAGCGTGATTATGTTATTAGACTCCACAGCCTCAAAATACTGATCAGCGTTCATTATTGTCTGTTGCTTGACGTGAAGCCAGTCTTTAATGTGCAACTCACTGACTATACATATATATATCTTATCAAATATATATTTAAAAGAAATATGTAGTCATAGATACTGTTTTATCCTGTTGTGCAGTATTTTTTAATAATCTCAATTTACCATAGTTAACAAAAACATCATGTGGTCTAAATTCAGCCAACTTTTATAATGAACTTGGTAACATATCCAAACTTAAATCTGATGTCCCTGAAATACCTACAAGACTTAGAATCCAATACTACAGCACGAAGAGCGTTGCAGTCAAGCTTTTCATTCAGTCCTGTGGTCTTCATGTGCTAAATAACCAGCAGAGGCAGAGCAATCAGCCGCAGCACCATGGGAGCGATCCCTCCTTCACATTTGCAGTGACTACAGCCAAGGCACGGTGTTGAACGCCCTGTGATGGTAAGACTCAATGATTTGACTTGACTTCCCGGCCAAAGCTGGCCACAGTGATACCAGCCAGGTCTGCGTCCAGGAGAGAAAAGCAAATGATGGGTAACATCCACAGGTTTCTAAGGGAAAGCTTCCACTTTATTTGAAACTAAAGCAGCTCCAAGTTCCAGCATCTGTTTTTATGCCTTAAATTACCCCAAGCAGTTTCTTCATTTTCCAAAATTGCACTTCCTTAAAATGCTTCCTATTACACTATCACATTTTACTGTGCATTAAACATCTGGTATCAACAGCTTAAACAACAAAAAAGCATGATTATGCTGTCAGACTTAATAATTCAGAAATATTAACCAGCTCTTATACTATCAGGAGTTTTTCATGTGAAATTGGCCCTTGATGTGTATTTTGCACTTATGAGACTTTGCACATACCGGCATAAGATAACAGTGTTCAATCTTTCATGTAACTAACAGAGTTAATTTGCCTAAATGAAATCACTTTATCAGCAATACTCTTGCCCTGCAAAAACCAAGGGATTATCATAGTTTGTTAAAACATACCAAACTGCGATCTGGAAAATGGGGGCGGGAGGGACTTCTTCTGTGCAATAATAGATTAGGAAAGCTATTTAGCCTTAAGCAAACTCGAGAGCTATGGAGGCTGAACCATGTGGAAGGAGACCATAAAGCTCCTTGCCTGTTCAGTAACCAAATGACTGCTGCTTAGTTAGCTGTAAGCTTCAGTTTGAGACCTTTTGCTCCCATATTTAATTAAAACATCATTGTCATCTTCTGTGAGTACTGAGCTGTAATACTGCAGGCCTATTCAAGATCTGTTTCTTAATTGGTCTTAAATAGGTTAATTGCAATTCAAAGAACAAGTCATTACCAGTGGGATGCAAGTGTATGATGCAATGGGACAGAGCATGAGCTATTGGCTGGAATGCCTGATGAACAGCATCGTTATTATTTTAAGGTTATGGATGAAAATATTTTTATTACATAGATTTCTGGAGTTTCTTTCACGAGACACGTCCTCCCTCTTACCTTTGCTCTGTGTTTGAACAGCTGTTACAAACTTCACATCCACTGCTTGTGTGCCCCTGTGCTAACAAAAGGGCTGGGAACCTGTGGTGAATGGGACAACACCAATAATGAAGTTTTTTTCGATACTGTTTTCTTCTCCTTAGTAATTAGTTACAGTCTCGAGACAACAAGCCTGATCTAATTCTGACTACCTGTGAAGTCTCATTGCGTACAGAATACAGCTTTTGAACCCGTGTTGGGTCC
This sequence comes from Chroicocephalus ridibundus, assembly GCF_963924245.1. Classification (NCBI taxonomy): domain Eukaryota; kingdom Metazoa; phylum Chordata; class Aves; order Charadriiformes; family Laridae; genus Chroicocephalus; species Chroicocephalus ridibundus. The sequence continues at coordinate 130,868,294 of NC_086285.1, forward strand.
CAGGGCGTCTGTGGGAGAGCGGTATGAACATGTACCCAGGATTAAATGGCACTGTCATTACATTTCGAACACTTTCATAATCAAAACATTTCAAAACGATACTGCAAGCATTTTCTAACTTGTCTAGCATCACTCAATTGAATAACTCTCTACAGCTTTGTTTCGCAGTTATACCAACAGATGCTACTGATACATTAACGCTTCTGTGTGGTGGGCTCTGGATGGACAGCCTTTTCAGGTAATCTCCTTGAAATAGTGTTGTATATGGAAAATGTATAGTTGTATAATCCTCTGAAAGTCAAAGTAATTTAGGCATTCAGCTAGGTAGATACAGATTTTGCATGAATGTTTTAAGGAAAGTTGCATTTTTAATCCTTTTACTGGCTTCTAGTCCTGCCAGGCACATAGTAACATCCCCTGGAAATTGAAGAGAGGATAATGTAAACCTCTTCAGCAGGTGGTGAGACTGCTGTCTTCCTCAAATAACCTGAAGCACCAGGGTCTGTCGTGTTCCTTGCCATAAGGAAAGCAAGTAGCTGACCAACTTGTCTGGCACTTGCCTCCATCTTTGCTCACCTCTGCTTCAACCTACAGGTCCTGGTGCAATTGGACCACCTGCACACTCCATGGCCATAGTCCTGGGAAGCACAACAATATTTCTTCTTTACATCTCAGGGTTTTACGCTGCTGCCAGGAGTCCTGGCACTATAGGAAGGCATTTGCAATAGCAAAGTGCACAGAGGGATTCAGGGAATCTCCAGTATGTTTAAGGCCAAAACTCTGTTGGGGTATGGCTTTCTCAGATAAGAATTTGAGATGGAGAGAGAGAAAGGTGTTCAAATTGTGCATGTAATTTCTGGGGCTGAAAGGCTTTCTCGTGGCTTTTGCAACATTTCCTAAAGCTGTTTTCCTCTGGACTGTTGTTCCTTAGCCAGATGCCCTGAACAGAGAACACTGTGTCCCCAGCTTCGCTCTTAGCTTTATGATCACTGTAGTCTCCAAAGAGCTTAGCTGTCAGCAGGATTCATAGATGCAAATTTGATGCAACTGGGGTTTAAACCATGAATTATTTTCAAAATTAGGACAAAGGTCTTGGTTGGCATTGAAAAATGATATCGAGGCAGTAGAGGACTTGAGTGCCAATCCATATTTAAGAAGTCCCTATCTCTGGGTATCCTGGCTGGTACTTTGCTGGTTGGTACTAGCTCTAGACAATAGAGTTTGCTGTCAAAATCAGCTAAATCTGCATTCTTACCCTTTTCTTGCATTTGGCGTAATAATTACCTAAAGAGCTTGTTTTCAAGGAGGTACAAAAAAGCACATTTAACATGCCTGAGCAAACACCCCAAGCATGCAGGCAGTGGCAATGGAACGGTGGATGGCAAAAAGAGGGTTATTTTTAGGACTTTGCAAAACCAAAATCTGAAGACTCAAAGCATGTCACATAGGTCACTGAACAGCTGTTAGACCATGAGGACTCTCAGTCTGCATTCAGATCTGTGAGCTAGAGGTAAAAAACCAGATTTTTTCAAGTACTGTGTATTCTCCTTCAACCATTTTTGTTAATGAAATTTTACAATGCAGAAAAAGCGACAGCACACTCTGGGTGGGATCCATTCAACCACATAAATATATCTACAGAGGTGACTATATATGAGTTACTTGCCTTGATCCCTGTGTTAGCAGCGGAGAGACATACTCTTCCAAGGTGTGATTCACAAAGCAGGTATCTAAACCAGGTCGAATACATCCTTCTCTGTTGACCTCCGAAGAAGCCTAGGGAGACAATCTCAGACATAGCCATCAGTCACCACAGATGTCCAAATTTTTGAGATCACACACCCCTTATAACTATGAGCAAGAACCAAATTTTTTATACATTAATATTCAGGGAAATTGGAGCCAGGAAAACAAGCGGTAAAAAAACCCAAATGGAAAGTTTTCACCAGCTAAATAGGGTCCTTACAGGGCCATTCAGCTGGCGTGCAAGTGTACAATACCAGGATGGAAAGGAAGACTCAGTCTCAAACTATGCAGAGAAGGCGTAGACAAATAAACTATCATTAGCCTTGAGCTTTTCTGCAGTGAGAGGATCAACGGCCTCCGAAATTGCAATCAAAACAGGTGATAGAATTTCTGCTGAGCACTACCTACAGTGGTTTAAGGACATGCACAGGTCATGATTTGCAGGTAGAGGTAATATCTGTCGTCAGAGCAGCTGAAATCATTGAGAAAGCTACAAGCTTTTAGGCACGCAAACTTTTTCTCAGCTCTTAAAAAATCTGCTTTTTCAACCAGAGATGGATAACTTCTGAGCTAAATACAAATGGAGAACACTTGCCTGGTTGCACACTACCCACTAATATAAGGCCACATATTAATGCACATTTACTGGTACCCTATTCTCCGAATAACCTTTCTTGTATCAGTTGGTTATTTGTGGAATTTGGTCCTTATTAGTCAAGTCTGTGCGGCTATTAGTCTCTTGTTGATAAATAACACTATTGGATCATATATGAAACTTTAGTCACATGGCAAGAACAAAAGCTTCACAGGTGAGGTTAGGAACAAACACAGAAAAATACTATAGTAAGTCGGCTGTCAGGGCAAATTGAAGAGTCAAGTAACTTGGAAGGTGTGTGAAGGTCTTTTCTATATTTTTCCCACATTTCTGTTCATATTTCATCAATTTCCACTATCCTCCACTGACAGAGATGATTGAAACCTACATTACAGCTTGATAAATACCTCTTCTTAAAAAGATCCCAAGACTGATGTAACATGACAGAAAGCAAATCCTTACACTTGAAATCTAAACACCCTTCTTGTCCAATTCTTCCAACTACCATAAGTTAACAAAAGAAGGATGAATCTGGGCTTTTAAATCTATTTTCTATTAAGCATGGGATTTCACTCTATCTAGACTCACAAATTATTTCCCCTTGATAATACTTGAAATATAGTAAATATTTGAAAAAACCACAAACTACTCAAAAAACCAAAGCTCTGCCTGCAGAAATCCAATGGTACCTGGCCTCATTACCAATCCTGGCAGATGTGGACTGTCTGTATTATCAGAAGGTAAATACAAGGCATTTTTATATTTTCATTTTCCATTCATCCTAATTATTGCAGATGGTGGTATCATTTAAAAGGAAGTTGCATATTACAGTACCTTCTTATTCTGTCTTGTATTACTTACAGCTGTAATTTTGTATTTTTACAAGACAATTACTTTCCTGTTTCTCTACAGATTCCCTGCATTTCTGAATTATTGTATATATAATTATAGTTGTTAACTTGGAAACAAACCTATGCACCAAGACATAAGTTGTCCTGAAGGACTGGAAAAGAATCAGGGGAGAAGGCTCAACAGAATAGGAAAGGCAATTAGGAATAAAAGACCTTCTTCAGGTTGCAGGAAACGCTCTTGTGGTCAAGTGTCCAATGAAGGAAAATAAATGGAAACATAAATTCTAGCACTCTAAATGTAAACACTAATAAAGAAAGCAAAAGCAAATATTGAGAAATAATTTGATAAAAGCATAAAACTGATAACGTTTTTCATAGCAGAGGAAAAAATTATGTGAAACAGTTTTTAAAGGCTAAGAAATGACTCAAGCATGAAAAAGGTAGTCAAGGATCATAAAGCCACAGCAGAAAAGCTGGATGAATTTTCTGTGTTGATAGTTGCTCTAGAGGAGGACACATAGGTTCCTGTACAGGAACTTTTCTATATGGGGAACAAGTTGTAGGAAGAATTGATCAAGTGTCAGAAGGAGGGGAGGACATCATGAGAACCTTGCAAGGGATGTGGGCTGGAACTTCTGCTGTCCAAATTATAACTAATCTGGAAAGAGGGGTGGCAAAGTTGCAGATGATTCAAAACCATTCATGGCAGTAAATACGAACAAAGACTTACAAAAGGATCTCGCAGTACTGGATGACTAAGAATAATATAGCAAATTCAATATTCATAAGTGCCAAATAATGCACATAGGGAAAAACAATCATAATCTATATATGTATAGTGATGCTCTCTAAACTAGCTATTACCACTCAGCAAAGAGATCTTGACTCATTGTGGGTATGAAAATGCCAGCTCAAAACTCAGAGGCAATAAAAAAACCCAAATAGATTGTTAGAAATTATTGGGAAAGAAAGCAAAAACAAAACAGAAAGATCATTATGCCTTTGTGGATTCCTGATGTGTCCCATCAGTAATGTATGCGGTTTGGGTCCCCTCTGCGCCAGGAAGGTTACAGCAGAAGAGGAGTGTGAAAAAGGCTACCAGAACAGAGGAAGGCTTCCTTCCTGAACAGGGATTAAGGAGACTCATCTCCCCTCCATTTGGAAACTGAAAGATTGAGAGTAAGTCTGTAAAATCACAAACAGCATGGAGATGGAGAACTGGCAACAACTAGTAATTGTTTCTCTAACACAAACATTAAGAGGAACCCAATTACCTCATCAAACAGCAAAACAATAGGCATTATTTTTTCACATGGTAATTAAATTGTAGAGCTTGTATCCAAAGGATACCATAGAATGCGTACATGGGTGTAAAAATAGGGCTGTTTAAATGGGAAGATGTGGCTGGCATGTCCAGCTCATAAAGTCTGTAAGGCTGCACAAAATGGGAGTGTATTTGGGGGAGGGGTTTGCTACACATGCTGTAGCATTGTCCTGTTTATTATTAAAGATCAGACACCGGATGCAACAGAACTGTGGCCTGATCCAGTATGAGCAGTTGTGTGGTGAGCCACATCTCAGAAGCTTTCCAGGCTTTCACCATCACTAGTTAATATCACTTTGTGCCTGTCTGATAGATACTAATGTCTAGCGCTAACAGGGAGTTTCTCTGTTTAAGAAACAACTTTAAGAAACAACACTGCCTTTATGTGCCAAATTGCATCACTTGGTGAGAATAAATAAGAGGATTTATGATGAGAAAGAGATTCAGTGTGAGTGTTACTGGCCCCATTTGTGGGGTTGGAGGGAGGTTAGGCAATCTCAGAAATTTCAGAAAGCAGACTTTTCTTTTGGTCTGCATCCACGTTCTGCGAGGCGGTAAGTCCTGCTATAAGTTGCATGTCTTACCTATCTCTCGTAATAGACACAAACATCTCTCTTTTTGGTCTCTCTTAATGATGGGCATTCTTCATTGCAGACAAACATTTTGCTCATTTCTGGTTGTAGCGACCTTATAAATCTTACCTCATGCTCAGTGCAGTAAAACTGCTTGCAGCAGGAATGGGGAAGCAATGGTTGCAGAAAACATTATGCTTCAAGAAATTAAACTAACGTAGTACCAAAGCCTTCTGTAGCAATAATTTTGCTGTGTCCCAATATTTGGGGTCTTTGTGCCGTGTTATTTCCCACATCTGGGCCTTGGCAGGTGGAGAGGTGCATTTAACTTCCTTCAGCTCCGTGCCATTATGCTGTATTTGTTTTCACTGTTTGCACAGATGTAACTGTAAAAACTTTACTCTAATGAGAGCTGCGAGAGCTTGGGAAAACCCACCTGGAAAACCAGCTTGTTTTTTAATACATTTTTGTTCAGAAAAGCTCACCAAACTTGTAGGCTTAGGGAGAGCTTAAATAAAGTCAGTGGAGAATTTTAAATGGGGGAGAGGGGAAAGGGGCATGAAACAGAAGCACAAAATCATATTAAAAAGACTTGATGAGAAACGGTTAATGGGGAGTCAGAAGTGGATGGTGCCAGTCATCATTGATTTGGTAGATGAAATGTATAAAGCATGGAGAATATGACAGTGGAACCACCAAAAGTTTGAACAAGAATTTGTCTGAGCCCTCTGCCCTGGAAGGGACACCCTCCTGCTACCCTCCTCTCCACCTGCTGTGGGGCTCCGTGCCAAAGTACGCTGGACTCTGAGAAATGGCAGTCTGGGACTAAGTGTTCAGTGAGATTCACAGATTCAATATTGACATTTCTGTCTGCGTCTGACAAATGAAGAGCGGCTCTTTTCAGCTAACAGCTGTGAGACATCGCGGCTTTCCAGCAGCATAGACGCTCCGGGCCAAAGATGGGCTTTCAAAGTACCCGTGCAATTCTTCTTACGTGGAGCAAGACTGCACAGATGTGTGGTAGAAATGAAGGGGCTGAAAAGGGGCACCGAGGGGTTCTTTATTCCTGGCAATGATTCACTAGGAGGAAAGAGCAACGTTTCAAAGTCCAGAGTCTAATCTTTCCTATCAATCAGATCAATGGGAGCAGGATCAACTCTGAATACTGTACGTACAGAGTTACTGTTGTAAGTTTAGCACGCTTGGTCAGAAATATTGCAAAAAATTCTGTGATAAGGTCATGGATTGTAACAGTAAATATTCCTGGCACCCTAGCCATCTCAACATTATTTTCATTCCCATGAATCCTTGCGTTTCCCAAGTGGAGTAAGAGCCAAAACTTCAAAACTGAGCTGGATGCCAAACAATAATAAATAGAAGGGAAGATTTCCCAGCAACTTATACATTTCTGAAGACTGAAAAATAGAAACACTAACACTTCCCACCTTCTTTGGAAAATAAGGTGTATTCTAAGATGAAAGCTAGAAAGTGATAGCGTACCTTTCATTTTTGTAAACATTACTTTATTTTTAAACAAAGTCCTTGTTTTAGTTTGTGGAGGGTGTGACTATTAAGGCAATTGCTGGTGACAAAAATGGGAGACACAAAACTTCAGTAATTTTAGCCCTAGAGGGAAGAATAAACTAAACTGTTACTATTTGTAATACAGAATTAGCCGAACACAAGCATGATACACACTTACAGAAAGGCATCAATGTCCCAAAGAACTTAATGTTGATGAAGATAGAAAAAAAAATATTCAAAATATAGGGAAAGAGGGATTTTTCCATCATAAGTAGACAGAACTGGTAATTTCAAGGATTCATTGGGTTTTTAAAAAGCATGGAGTATTCCATATTGCCCTTTGCGCAGATCATTCTTAACTGGATGATTTCTTAAAGGTTTGAAAACAGAAAACAGGTTTGAAAACTCAAATTTCCACCCAAGATTTGAGTAAATGTTGTTGCAGGAGTAGCTCAGTTACATACCTGACTACGGTGAGCAAAATAAAATTAATAATAATAACAATAATTAAAAAAAAAACCAAAACCAATCAAAAAACAACAAAAAACAACAAAGAAGGCATAGTTAGAAGTCAAGTTCTAATGCAGTATAAATGGATGTAACTCCTCCGATTTCAGTTTTGCTAAACTAGTTTGGACCTGGCTATGTGGGAAGATTTCCTATCTATCAAGTATCTAACCTGCATTTTAAAAACAGGCAATCTTATTTCTCTTCCATCCATATTTATCTAAAACTTCAATATGTGTTTTCTGCAAAAGGGTACATAAACTAAACCATAAGGTCATATCATCCTGTTCAGAAATTTGCCACCTCTGATGTTCTGATCTGCCCTGGAATCCTTGTCCCTGTCAGTGTCCCTTCTGGGGACAACCCCCCTCAATTCTTAGTATAATTTATGACTTGGCCTACTTAGAATCTTGTTTTGTCTTTTGTAGATTTATGGAACATCTCCCAAAAGCACGGCTTTGTAAAGCTCTGGAAAGGTCTGTAATATGGAACTGAGAGGATCTGTTAGTGGAGGTGGATACTTTTCTGGCCATACCTTGCTCCGTATGAGGATGTGAACTCCATATCAACATGTGCACACTGCATCATTTTCATCGAAAAGAAAAACACGAGCGGCCAGGAAAGAGGCATGGTGATTTAGTCCCTGTACCAGTTGAAGAGAGGAAGAGGAGCCTGAGGCATACCCATACTGCAACTCAGAAGGTAAAGAAAGAGACAGCCTAAGCCAGATACAACTTGTAGTATGTACATGTGATGCTCACAGAAGAGTTACAGTGGACCGAGTGAATTTATTACGGCTCTCCTGGAAGTTGGCAGAACAGACTCTATTTGGTGATATGAACCTGTTACTTACCTGGTTGTGTAATGGCAGGGAAATAGATATATAAGCAATTACGTATGCAAATTGACTCATCCTGTTCTTCAATTTTACAAACTAAGGATGGGATTTGGAGCAAACCGCTCCATAGTATCACAATGTGCTTTTTACATAATTTCAATGAAGAATAATTCCACTGTAGTCAGTTTAATTACAGACAAGTGAAATTTGTGTGTGTTAACAGAATCTAACTCGTTCACTTCACTGGCATAATCCACATTTTCAGTGATATGATTTGGTAGAATCAAGTATAATGTGAATCTTGTAGCTATTCTGGAGTACACACCAAATTTAATTCATGAGCTACTGAAAGCATCTTTCTGGGAATTAAGGAATGTATTTTGCAGCAAAACATTTATGATAAAAATGAATCATCGGCAAACAAATCCGCTTTACTACATCGCTAAGTGCAATATAATAGCATGCAACGTTACCAGCAGCAGCCATCCTCCTCCTATCAGGAAGGGCATAAAATTGTTTGGTATTCTTCTTAGAGAATGATTCACCTATCAGAGGCATTTCCTTTAATCTAATTTATCTGTTGCTGTCAAAGATACGTATTTTTAAAACTTTATTTCCGGAGCGGCATTAAGTGATTAAAACCAAACGAGAGGGAAGAAGACAGTTGGTAGAACAACATAAATCATAATCGAAAACATCCTGGTAGTATAACACCGCCAGACATTTTGAATGGTTTGTGAGGCTCTGAAGAGTTCCACGGTAGTATGGCTTTTTAACATCCTGCTCAGTAGTTAAAGGGTATTCAACCTGATCTGCCTTTGTTGATAGCTGATATTATTTGACATTTTAACAAGGTTCTGTATTTGCAGAAGCATCTTATGGCACCGCTTTCAACATCAGAGTCTATCACAAAAAACATTTTAACTGTTTTGCAAACAAACTTTCTTCCAGTTAATAATTAAACAGAGGAACAGCTTGTGGTATATGCTTGGAACTAATTTTACTATATATAGTTGGAAATGACAAGAGCACATGAAGATGTGACTGAAGCCTGGTAGCATTTAAATACTCAGTACTTCCTCTGTTACCTTGACTAGTGTAAAGTTGGTTCCCAAGGTAAAAACTAAGTGGTCTGCTGGCATATGGTATAACCTCCATTTGAGCGCTAAAAGCTGGATACTGTTTTTGTGAAACAGATGTTGTTGAGTGCAGCAATGCACAACTGACTCTATCTAACAGCTGGGAATCCTTCGTGACCCATATAGCTAGAAATAAACATGGTCCTATGCTTGGCAAAAGTGTAAGGAAGCAAATTTTCATTTGTTAAGGGCTTATCAAAATGAAGAATAAATGTTTTTAGCCATAAACTGATTTTATTCACAAGAGTAATCTTTCCAGCAGCTTATGCGATGGCCTCATAATATTACAGGCACCCTTTGCCAGATGAAGGCTGCAGTTGCACTGACATATAGTGCAGATGGAAAATAAACATCTGCCTCAATCAAGAGAGAAGACCAAAGACAAGGTTGACGAATATTATCTGGCATGACTATCTTTGCAGGAAAGCATATAAATGCTACAGGACCAAAACCACTGGCATCGTCTGGTGTTGTCCTTATGTGGTTACTGACCATGAAGAGAGATGATTAGTATGCACTCTCCAAGGAGGAGTAGTGCAGATGCTCAGGATGATATGATTCCAGCTCACTAGTATGCCTTTTGCTATAGCCATACTATGCTAGCAACACAGCAGTTTGAAATATTTTTTTTCTCAGTGTTTCAATGACATTTTGTATCCTCAAATGTACTTCTTTTGGGGGGATTGAAGGGAAGGGGATGTTTAGCGGCAATTATGTTGTTAAACATGATTAAAAAAATGGATATAGTGGCAATTTTCAGCACTTTTTTCCTTAAACCACTTTGGGAAAAAATATTTCTGTCCTGCTTTGAACACAGTTGGTTTGTAGAGGAGGAGTTAAATGTGAAGATCATTCAATTGACAGCAATCTATTCAATTGGTTCCCATTTTAACTTTGAGGGAGAGAGCAGCATACATTTAAAGCAACTCTACGTACCTGCACGCATGCACATACCTACTTCAAGTTGGTATGGAGTTCCTCCGATTCTCCCACAAAGGATTACATGATGCAGGTCGGATGCAGCTTCACAGGCTGTTTTTCTAGGAGGATTTCCTTGTCAGATTAAAAGAGAAATCTTACCAGTTTCTGGTGATTTCAATGGTGTTTGATTTCATACTTAATTTTTAACTATATAAGTCCAAACTGCCCTTCTTTTCCCTGGAAAAGAGTTAGTTAGGAGGGGCATATTAAGTCTTGTTCAGTCTTAATTAATGTTTTTGACCTGGTAAGAATTATACGCATGATGTGTATTAGCTAAATTAATGGGAAATTTATTACAGATAGAAAACAAGTTTAGCATGAGGATGCAGCTAAAAATTTGAAAGTTGGAGATCTCAGCTCTAACCAAATCCTGGAGAACTACAGGCAATGTGCCCAGCAGAGAAAGGAAAAAAAAAAAAGGGGGTGGGGGATCTGGAATGTAAAATATAATATTACAGGCACCCTTTTCCCGATTAAGGCTGAAGTTGTATTGACAACCTTTTAGCTACATGCAAGTTCAAAAATCACAGCTCACAGTAGCCTGTCAGACACAATTTTGGGGGTACGTACACACAAATCCCATCAATGTGGCCATTCCTATTTGTCCCTGAAATTGCATTAGGATTCAGGCTCGAGTTTCTTATGTGCCTCAGGAGCCAGCTGAGGCTGTTGAAGCTGCTGGTACTAAATATCCACAGAACAAACACAAGGAATTAGAATGGACATCAAATACCATCTGAGGCTGAGGCAAGAGCATTGTTGTCTTTTACCTAGACAAATATTTCTATTAGAAGGACCTTGTTCAGGAATATCCTGTACTACCTGCTCTGCTTGCACCCGACTGGTATGAGGGAAGTCCTCAAAGGGATTCAGAATTTGAGTATAATCAGTGCTACAAGTTCTGGACAGACTTTTAGACTCAGCTTTTCTGTTTCTCAGTGGTAGCACGAGGCTCATGGTATTAGACGGTGTTTCCTTTAAGCTCCTGATCTTGGAGTGCAGAAGAATCTCAGTTTTCTTTAAGAAATAATAATTTACTTTGCAGGAATTAACTACCCAGCAGGCAAGGTGTGTTCCCTGAAGCATTTGTAATTTTCGGGGTTTTTTTACCAGTAGTTCTCAAAAGTCAACCACTGTGATAAAAAAAAATAAATGTGTAGAATAGGCTAAAACTGGCAAAGCCTCAGTTTGAGTTTGGGATATTAAAGAGGATCTGGACCTTTTTCCCAGTTTTAATGTATTTTTTTTTAAACAAGGGTTATTTCAACTGGTTGCCTCCCACCTCTCGCCTGCTATTCAAAGAGCAGTATGTTTCCTTTAGGCAGTTTTCTTCCCTTATGTGCTGTTTTTATTTCGTAGTCTAGCCCTTAGACTTGTCTTTCCAACTGTATCCCCGGCAGACATACTCTCTAATGCTCTAGTCTTAAAAAATTAATTTGAAGTAATAGACTAAAACAAGCTTGTTAAGGATGGTGCTAGCCAAGCCAATCACTAAAAGCTCTAGTTTACAAAAACATATACGTGTCTATATGCGTATATGGCACGGGGACAACAGGAAAGTGACATTCTCTGGACATGCTTGGAGGTTCACAGGCTGTGGCAGAGTTCAAAATGGACAACAATATCTTACCAGTACCCTGAATATCACCCAAAATGCCTGCCACACAAACTGTTGGTTTTGATGACAACCATTTATAACAATAAAAGTGAGTTCTCAGTATATGTACGCAAGACAAAGAAAATTAAAAGACGGGGGTGATGCTCTTCTCCCAGTGACATCATCAGTGAGGGCAGAACAGCTCCAGTGAGTTCTCTAGATATGAATAAGGAATGACCTTCTGGATCATGATCCAAAATCGCCCTAGACTTGTTCAAGCAGTAAGAATCATAGAATGATGTTTAAACTACTTATGCCACATTGCCATTTGGCACTTTCTTGCTGCAGTTAAAGCACTCACCACAATACTTGTTTCTTAGTTTTTTCCAGACTACTTGGATCTGTGTTGGATTTCTATGGTTTTAGCATTTCAGTCCCAAACTAGTTTTTCTTTCTGATACATAGACTGAGAATTGACAGACTGAAATGGCCCAGCCAATCTCTCGTATCCATCAGTACCACTTAGCAAGTACTGTCAAGATGTGATCTTTCCTACTTACCCAGAAAAAACTTTAATCATTTTGGATGTTTGAGTGTGGACTGCAGGATTCAATCCTTTATACAGTTAATGCAGAAGGAGGAGAAGACTTACAATGTTTTCATGTTTTTTCAGTTATGTGTTATTTTTTGTTCTTTTTTTAAAGTAGCTTTATCACAGCTTGAAAAACAAGAGGAAATTTCATTATAAATCTGCCTTGTCCTGATGTTTTCTGAATCATCTTATTCTTTCAAAATTTCAAAATTTTTCATCTGTTTCAGTCTTCTACTTTCCATAGGCTTTCTATTTGACACTAAATAGCAGCACTGAAAAACCGTGGTGAGATGCTGATAGAAGTGAGATGACAGATTTTTGTCATCCCTAGCATGTTAGTCATTTGTTTGGCCTAGTATTTCCGCATAGGATACCAGTCTGTATAGTGATAGTGGGTTTCTCACATGATATACCATCAGCCAGAAATCTATATGGTTCATGCCCTCACCAGCAATATCTGTATTTTCTATCGAAAACCAGGCATTTGAAATTATCTGTAGATAGTCCACAATATTAATGACCTTGTTCTTCGTGAGTCTGAAAGTAAATTATGAATATATTTGAAACCGTTCTGCACATTTACAGTTCTTACATTCTTTTTTACATTTTTAATATTTTCAAGCAACCTGAAGGCTGGTTTCATTTTGCTCTACACTACTGTAACTTATTCTTTAATTTTAGACTAAAATGGTCACCTAGGCCCCAATATACTCAGTGGAAAGGTAAGTGCTTCCAAAGGACAATAAACTACACCTTCCTAAACATTGATTTTCAGATCAGAGGAAGTGCTGTGTTCAAACTCAACTGGCTTAGACTGGAAAATTAATGTTTAGGCAGCTTGCATTAACACGGACAGATAAGTTTCCAGCTCGACACAGCATCGCACAAGACAACACATGTGGAAGACACTTTCCTGGTTCCTTATACCCTCCTTCATTGGTAACATGGAAGGTATTGAGTTCTTATTTGTCTTGACGTTTAAACATGGAAAGGATGAAGGATGTTTTCTTTGTTAGGTGTTTCATATGTATATAAGTACATATAAACATGCACAGAAGTACATATAAACATGCACAGTATGTGTAAAATGAAAAAAACCCCACCCCTGGGTAGTTGACCCTTTGATCTTCCTAAGACTACATTTTTACTTGAGATCACTTAATCCCATCACAAGGGACTAAGTGGTCTCCAGTAAAAAATTTAGCACAAAGTTGCGCCTAGGAAAAAACACTGAATTATTGCAGTCACAAAATGGAGTATTCCCAACTCAGTCTATGCCTCAGTTATGCTAAGCGCAGCACTCCCAAAGGAGCAAAGGAAAGTGGACACAGTCACTGACCTTAAGCCGGCATACCAAGGCCATTTTTGCAAACTTCAGCTCATTTCTGTGCACAAAATGAAGAGGCTGTTCCCTTCATGCGAGGAAAGGCACAGACAATCCACCATACGACTGATACTAGCTAAGCTTTTCCATACTGCTTGTTCAAGCAGCAGGTAAAACACTGGCTACGCTCATGGTTTGTCCTGAGATATGGGGAGTGTTGCTGCCTCTGTTTCACAGATGATGAACCTGAGGACCAAGGTGTGACAAGCTGCTTGAAATAACGTGATGAGTTAGTGACAAAGCCAGGTTTAGGAGGCCCGTTCTTCAGTGCCTCAGCCCTGAGGACCATGGCTTTCCTGGTTCCTACAAAGCCACGGTTCGTTAATGATGTTATTTTTGCCAAATAATGTTTGGAAGCTAAAATATCTCCAAATTACTACTATCATAGGATACATATGAAAGCCTAAACGCAGGGGAGCCAGTTCTACAGGCTATTTTGATTTCATTGAAATAAACACATTAATAAAAGAATTTCAGGGCTATATCAGCAAATCCTGTCATAGGAAGAAAAGGAAAAAGCCCAGTAGTAACACATGGAAACATAATCTTTTATTTTTTAGAAGAATGGTAATATTTCTCCACAAGTAACACCTGATTAAGCAAACTTATTGAATGAGGTCCATTATGTCTGCTTGAAAAAGCTATAAGTTGAGACATTTTAAGATAATCAGATTGTAAAAGTGCACTAAATCCTCACCATTAAGCTACCTCACCTTCATTGAATCCGGAATTCTCATTACAACTAATCATATTTCCATGCAAAGTAAAAATAATTCAGGTACTTGAAACTGGGGTATATTCTGCTCTCAATATCCACGTACATCTCCTACTAGTAGTAATGGCAGTTAGAAAGTGGGAATTATACATATATATCAAGGAATTTGAAGAGTGACAGGTACAGACATTATTTTGGTAAGTGGAAAAAACAGGAAAGAAGCCTATATATTCCAAACACCAGTTTATCTTCACAGTAGATTTTAGACAGAGCATTTATTTATCTGCAAATGGCAGCACAGCTTCACTGAGGATGGAAGTATTGCGTCCAGCTCTGGAGCCCTCAGCACAAGAAGGACATGGACCTGTTGGGGCAGGTCCAGAGGAGGACCACGAAGATGATCAAAGGGCTGGGGCACCTCTCCTATGAAGACAGGCTGAGAGAGTTTGGGTTGTTCAGCCTGGAGAAGAGAAGGCTCCGGGGAGACCTTATAGAAGCCTTCCAGTACCTGAAGGGGGCCTACTAGAAGGCTGGGGAGGGGCCGTTTGCAAGGGCATGTAGCGATAGGATGAGGGGCAATGGTTTTAACCTAGAGCAGGGTAGGTTTAGATTAGACATGAGGAAGAAGTTCTTTACAGTGAGGGTGGTGAGACAATGGAACAGGTTGCCCAGAGGGGTGGTGGAGGCCCCATCCCTGAAGACATTCAAGGCCAGGCTGGATGAGGCTCTGAGCAATCTGATCTAGTTGAAGATGTCCCTGCTTACTGCAGGGGGGTTGGACTAGATGACCTTTAAAGGTCCTTTCCAACCCAACATATTATATGATTCTATGAATTCATTTCATTTAACCTACGCTACCAAAAGTTAAATGCCTAACTCTAAACTAGGTATCTAGAAATGCCTCTTTCTCTTCACCGTCTGCGAAGCTGAGACAGTGATTTCAGGAGGGGCTGAGTATGTCTCTTTTCAGAACGGCTTAAAATTTGAAATAAAAATTAGGTGAGGTATCTGCTAACCTACATATCCTTTAAAAAAAAGGTAACAGATTTTATGTGGGTGCATCTTCATGTGAAGCAATGGAAGTAAGAATGGGGGCAGTCTCCAATTTCCAAATTAAAAACAAGAATTTGGGGGGGGGGGGTGTCCCATTTCTGAAGACTGATACAGGTGAGAAAGGTATATTACTTGGCAAAGTAAAGAGATGAGATTTGTAGCAGTTATACATGTGTTTGCAGCCATGAAACCTCTTTCACAAGGTCTGCCCTCACCTAGAATTGGTCAAACAATTACTTGAAAATAGGATTAATAGTTAACTTCCTTTTTGTGAAACAAATCATTTCAGTCACCTTAGCTGATATCTGAAGAAAGTCAGGTACAACATTCCCAGCTGCTTATAGCTCTTGATTTCTTTATTTGTCTTGTGAGTGGTCAGTGAAACTTTTCCTAAAGGAGGGATTCTTGAGGCTAACCCCCAGATTTGCTGAACTTCAAAGACATGATCTCAGTTTAAAAATAAATTCACTTTCTACTTCATCTAAGATATTTCTGATATTTTTCTTCTGTTTTCCACACTAAAGTCAGAAGCTTGGTCCTTACACAGGATACATAATTTATCTGCTGAATGAATCTCATAATCTGCTTAAGGCTTCCCAATGTTTTTATGTTTATTTTGAGTATTGAATTCCTCAGTTATATTTTAGTGCAGGATTTAGTTGAGCAATTAATTTCAGCTGTCTCTGAAGATTTGGTATCCACGTGATGCACACTGGTCACTCGTGCTTATTATTTATTGGAAACTTAAACTTTGCAAAAGGGGATTTAGCCCTCTCAGAAAGGATAACACAATAAAAACCACCTTGGTCCTACAGTGTGCTTTCCGGGGTGGAACTCAGAAATGAAGTTGTGAAGAAGACCGATTCTTTCTGCGGTGTCCTTTTATAGTTCACCCTGCTGTAAATAGAGCTGCACTGGGTAGCCTTGCAACTTTCACAGTGGAGGCGACACATTTATTTTTTTGGCTAAAAAGAAACATTTTTACCACTGAAATGGAGCCTTCCTGTCCTGCAGCATGGCTGAAAAGAAAGCCAAGCTGGTTAAAACCAAAACAACACAATGAAACGAAACAGCGTGCAGCTGCCTCCTCAGGAATATCCCTGCAAGGCAGACAAATGGATACATTTATTTTCCCAGATTTATTTGCTAATGTAAAGATCCCAGTGCAAGCATTAGCACTTCAAATCATTATATAGTTCTGGGGCAATCTTGGGAGGAGTTGAATTTCATTAAAACAAATTAGTAATTTGAGATTGCAGTAACTGTAGATATAATCTTGTTCCCATATATTTCATGATGAAAAGAAACCATTCCTCAGACAAATGCTCCATAGCTAAGCATCACCTTGCTACATGAGTAAACTGAGCAAAATACACAAAAAATATCTTGGCTTCCTCTTAAGTTTGCACCTCTATTGAGCAAAAAAACCAGGTAGCACTTTTGTATTTTCAAATGCCTTTGAAGTACTAGATGAAATAATTGCATGCTGGTTAGCAAGAGAAATCACCATATTTATTACTTTAAAAAGAGGAAACAGGACATTTTTCCTTGCTATTAAAGGTCTTGCTTGCAAAGATCTGTAGGCCCCTAAGGGGCCTACAGGAGAGATAGGGAGGGACTCTTTATCAGGGAGTGGAGCGATAGGACAAGGGGTAATGTTTTTTAACTGAAAGAGGGGAGATTTAGATTAGATATTGGGAAGAAATTCTTTACTGTGAGGGTGGTGAGGCACTGGAACAGGTTGCCCAGAGAAGCTGTGGATGCCCCATCCCTGGAAGTGTCCAAGACCAGGCTGGATGGGGCTTTGAGCAGCCTGGTCTAGTGGGAGGTGTCCCTGCCCGTGGCTGGGGGGTTGGAACTAGATGGTCTTTAAGGTCACTTCCAACCCGAACCATTCTATGATTCTATGATTCTATGTCCAGCTGGCACCAAGCGATCGTACCCTTAGTGCGAGGCGTTGCATCCCTGCTGGAGCCAGAGGAAGGGACAGCGCTGCTCAGCAGAGCACCACCAAGGGCACAGCACCCTTCCCACCTCCCCAGAGCCGTACTGGGCTGCCTGTTGCACCCCTTCAGTCCTTACTCCATGCGGTATTGGCTCTTGCAATGACCCCAGCCTGCATGAATCCAGGAAGGTGCAATCGCCGTAAGGCATTGTGTGTTACAGGCTGGTGACTGGGACAACTGCACAAAGCCACCTCATGCTGCCGGCAGGAGGGATGGGGCTTCAGGGGGAAGGTGGGATCAGGCTTTCTCTCCATAAGCACTGAGGTTCACTGAATGTCCATGCCACAGCCTGGGCTTGTGTCCATATGCTCTGGGCTTAAGCACAGACTCATGATAGCATAGCTGTAACCAGTGAAACCCAAGTCCCTCCAGAAAGCATGTTAGAGAGGCTCGGAAATCTGCATATAAAACCACAGCAGATATTTAGTCGTACCTTTTAAATGTACCATCCTTAAGCGATGGGATGCTGATGGGCAGGATGGTTTTGTCACTGCTGTGTGAGTGGGAAGGGCAGTTGAACCCTCCAGTGAAATGTGGACAGCCCATATTGCCTGAGCACTTCGGCCAATGTCTCTAATTAGGTTCTGGTTCTTTAGTTTGGACAGCCTGTATGGGCAAATAAATCCCATCCTGGTAACTGTGCATTGTATGCTCTATGTAGGTTAGACATTGCCTAAGCTGTACCGGTTTTTTCATGGTGCTGCGTGGCCTGTGACACCGCAGTCTCTGAGGTGTTGCAAGGTACGAGCTAAACCTCTGCCTTCTGTCTTCTGTGCAAAGTTTTCCAAGCCACCTCCAAACAGAGACAGCACCGTGCCTTCCACCTAGACTATAAAATAGGAATCAGGTTCTCATTCACATTTTTATAACCATAATACACAGAGAAAATCAGCAACAGAAAAGCTGTGTCCACGTACTGAGAGACAGCCTGGAAAAGTAAAGTTGGGTTTCCTTGCATGGAGAAATCTCCGTATCTAAAAAAGTCCCCTTTAAAACTAACCTCAAGTTTGTTTTGCAAGAACTGGTCTGCACAGCATTTTAGCTCCAATTAGAAAACTACCCTATGAATACTGCAGTCAGTCACCAATGACAGGAACAAGAATTTTTTGGGGTTTTGGTAGTTTGCGGAAGGCATTGTGAACAAACAGCAGGAGCATACGCCTAGCCCCAGCTGCTGACTAATCTGCATGACAATGAGGATTTAAGCATTCAGGTAGACAGTTTTCTCTGACACGGGAACAAGCAATTCATTCATAAAATACATAGTTCGGAAAAAATACAGCTTCTTTTATGGCCTTTTTTTCACAAATTACGCTGTTCATGTTGTGTATCTGTGAAATTGTACAGGGATTTAATAACTTCTGTCAATATGGATAAACCCTTTGACTTACACCAGGATTGTCAAACCTCAGTCCTTGTTCAGGTGTGTTTTGGCAAATCTACCACACAATTTTTGTCTTTCATTTCAAAACCTTGCAGAATGCCTTACTCCACCTAGACTAATAATGTGTAAACAATGTTTAAGTAGAAGGGCAAAAAAGCAAGCCAGTGACTGAACACCAGGCTCCAGCAGAAGGGTGAGGGAGCGCAGAAGCTTAGCCAGCTGTTCCCATGAAATCCAGGAGGAAGGCAGAATGCCACTTGACAATTTTTAATTCTTCTGGAAGAAACAGTTGGAGATCATATGCTCTCTAGCAGTTAGAATACCAAAATAAGTACTCCTTTTGCCAGCAGCAGTAGGAAAACGCTTTCTTGTCCCTTCTGTACTTTATACCATGTTTCCTAAAATCACATGCTGATATCACAGTCGTGTTCAACCTGTGAGGTTTGAACAGTACATTGAGCTAAAATTTGATAGTTCTGCCATACCATGGGACACAGTCTACTTTTATCATTTAAAAAGAAAGAAGAAAAAGAAGGTAATCTCATTTTATACATCTGATATACTTTGGAGAAAAGAGTGCCTCAGAAGTGCTTTTATGAGTCCTGAGAGTTAGTCACGTCTAGAAAGGACGGAGAAGCCAAATGTGGTGTTTTCATAGGTAAAAGGGAAGTAATCCAGCTCAGGCTCTTGGAAATTCCCAAGTATTCCCCCAGCAAATGACTGAGCTGGAGAACCACAGACATCCTCAGTATATGCCACCAGACTGGAAAGCTGGAAACTTCATCACAGCTTCCTTTCTTATATATTAGTCACATAAGACAAATCACACCACAGTGGGGATGTGATACTTCTCAGTTGCCCTTAATAACCTCTCACCTGTGACTAGGACAGAAAAACTAGCTCTGGAGAAGTCCTTCCCAGCTTGTTTTCAGAGGGTGTGGAGGCAAGGGAGCTGAGGATGGAGACAGAAACGCTGCCTTGATTCCCTGGAGCCGCGTGGAAAATCCAGATACTTTTTCACCACTGACTCCTGGGTCTGTGTTACTACCGTAAACAGTGGTTTGCTGTATGAATACTTCCTGAAATTCCTCTGTGTTTTCAGACATACCTCATTCTGTTTTGGTGGGGACAGTAATTGCAGCCTACCTAAAGGAAGAACAAGTGAAATAATACACTCTCTGACTATGGAAACTCAAAAATAAGAACATTTTTTGGCAACATTAATCAAAGAGTTCTTTGACATGTCTTTCTGTTCATTCAGAGGCTGACTTCATCCTCTGACTCATGCCTTGATTGCTGCTGGTAATTAAAGAAACCCATTTAGCACGCTATGTATTAACTAAGGCAGAGACCGAGTGTAAGCATACAGAGTGCTGCTTAGGTGGGCAAGCTGACCTGGTGTAGAAGACCATGTGGGAGTACGGCAAGTCTTGTAGCACAAAGAGGACTTGCCCAGTCTAAAAACTGGCCACAGAAAATGTAGACATTTTCAAAGTCAGCATACAGCAGAAAATCAGCAGGGTGGAGGGGGAGTTCTGGAAGGTCTACCAAGCTGTCTGCTAACCAGCATCATTTCCCACCACCCCCAGTGCAGCCTGGCAAGGAAGAGTATTTTCTTTCAAAGGATGCCTGTCATCAGTAATGTTTAAGCTTCCAACCATTTGCGGCTTCTTGACATTCCTCTTGAGATGCTATTTCAGGGTTAACAACAAAGAACAACTCCTAACTTAAAACATCTGTAGAAATGGACACAGTCTGCAAACACTGCGTACTGCAGTTGGCCAATTTGTACTACAAAACTTAAATACAAGTCATGGGAAGCCACTTGTTTTAGTGCTTTGATCCACATTGTGCATTGTCCTGGTTCACTGTCCAATGGATGCTATTAGTATTAAGAAAAATCCTTCAGCAAACACGGTCTATTTGCTATTTCAACATTTAACTGAAAAGACAGATCAAAAGTGAGCACTTCTTGTTTTGCATTCCACACACTTTTTTTTTAGCGTAGCCAAACTAAAGAATTAAAGAAACAGATCTCCTTTAATGCATCTCTCATGTGTTCCCACCCCTGTCCCCCACCTTTTTTCTCATTTTTATGCTATAATCCTAGGCCAACTAGCTCAAATGGCCACATTATTTCCTTGAATAAGTCTCTCTTTATTAAGGTTTTTTCCAGAAGCTTTTGACAGAATGAAAAAAAAAGCAATATGAGGAATGTCACTGCAACAATGTAAATTGTATGCCTGCATTTTTTATTAATAAGGCAAGGCTCTCCAAGGGACTAAGTTACATTCTTTTATGAGATTAAATTATTAGACCTGGAACTGAGAAGGGCCTTGTCCTATTGTTGAAGAGGCTGCTGGGGAGCATGGAACTGCAGGGAGCATTGGCGAGTCATGGTGATATCTTATTTCTCCGCAGAGAACTAATATCCCAGCTGCTCCAAATGCACCTGAATGGGTACTAGAGAGATGAGGAAGCTAACTTGTGGCAGATGGGACCAGACCAAATGGTCAGTGAAATGAACACATTCAACTAATGCACTAACCATCTCTAAACTGTTCTCCATCAATAATTTAAGGCCTTATGTCATAGTTTGTTAAAAATTATCTTTGATTAGTTATGTTATTAATACAATATGCATATTACAATAGTGTCACATTTTCTATCCATCAAAGTCAGAATAAGTCAATATGAGTGCATCAATAATTTATATTGGGTGTACTAGTCAATTTTCTGCATGCAATAACATTGACTGCTGGCAATTACTGAATGCAACTGGTGCTTTTACCTCTATATTCACATTTTAAATTAGGTCATATTTCTTTTCCAAAATACATGCAGCACTGGATTATTCGAGTTTTGCTGTTGATTTTGAAAAGCGGAATTGTTTTTTTACATAAGGCTCCAAGCGGAACGACGCATATAGTTTCTGTGATATTTCAGAAATAAAAACAGAGTATATATGACTTACTGCGTGTTGCTTCTTAAGATCTAGCAATGTGCAAACCCCTCACTTACTTAGTTTTTCTCTTACGAGTGTGAATTGAAAGCATTATCCTTAATTTAAACGCATTTGCAGTATCACAGAACAGAATCTGATTTGCAACCTTTATGCATTTGGTTTCACGTAAAATAGTACCCCACTGAAAACCTTATTTGCGTGACAGGCTCGGGGCAAAAGAAAATATTAGTTACAACTTGTGTAGGGCTTCTAAATATCCATATTTTAAATTCTTTTAAGGATGCCATCAGACTTGCATCAGTAAGGAAGTATCTTCCAGAACTCTATGGAAATCTGCCTTTAAGCAATTAGGCCCCTCACCTGGAAAGGTCAAGTCACCTGTAGCCTGCATTGCTACGTGCAGAGCAAAGCTATTTATTCTGCTCCAGCTAGAGCTGGGCAAACTACTGTCCATGTCAATGCCAAGAGAATCTAAGACTTGCTTGTTTAAAACAAAAAGTCTTTACCTTTGATCCAACAATTTATGGGAACTCTTTTCTGAAGGCAAGTTGTGTACGTTGATAACCTCAAGTGTTTTGTCTTCATGACGCTTTTTCCTTAGTTTTGGATTCTTCTGTAACGCTTCTCCCTTCTTCTATTCAGTCAGACTTTGATTTTTGGAAACTTGGAGCACGTTTTACGGATTGTGATGAGAAGATAATCACATGGTTCCACATATTATAGAATAATTGCACACTTTGGTAAAATAAAAATCTGTCAGAACAAAATTTTTTCCCTGTTTTTCCTTTTACAGAAAAAGACAAGGGACAGGCTTTAGGGGCAAGAGACATGCGGTCCAGCAAAACATGGAATGGGCTGGTGAAAATCGGCAGATTTTCTTGGTGGCCTTACTTACAGAGGATTGAGAATTACCTCTTGCTAGGCAATAAAAGAGTCTTCAGAAGCAAGTCCACCGGGCATACACAGATACCAACAATACTAGTATTAACTGATCTGCTAGTTTTATTTTTTAAATAGAAATATAGATTCAGATATTGTTTTTCTTTCAGCTAAGAAAACCACGTACAGATGAAGAAAAAAATGAATGAATCAATACTATTCTCTTAAATGAAATAAAATAAATTTACAGAAGAACTCTGGAAGGTTAGGTACTGAAACCACTTTCTGGTCAATAGAGGAATATAATTATAATAATATAAATATAATAGAGGAAATAATTTAATCTGTTTATTGAATGAAGAAGAATTTTAAAATGTAACAAACAAATGCTTTGCCGGTTTCAGCCTATACTCCAGTGATAAGGGATCTACATGTCACTGCAGTAGCTCTGAGCTGCCTCAGTATCCACCCTGGTAACAGCTGCCTTCTGCTGCTGGAGCAGTAGACATGCTCGAAGTGGGGTTAAGGTGCTTGGCCCCCATTGCTTCCCACCTGCTCCCTGAACAGTTTGTTTTCATATCATCAGCCCTGTGCTTGGTGCTCTCGTTGTGCTCTTTTCACTCTGAATGGTCTTCATCCTCACAGCCACAAAACATGACAGAGTTCAAGATACCAGCTGACACTTGTATGCCATGGAGCTTCGAGAACTCAACTTAAGGAGCTTGTTCGTGCTCTGTCTTTTACTGCTGGGATATGCAGCTTCCCAGAAGTCATCTCCTTTGTCTTTCTCGTGTCAGGTGTGACCTGAATTTCATACAAGCCTCAGTAACCTGGTTTACATGCTAGAATTCCCTATCTTAGGAGGATTACATCAATAGCATATACTATCACCATCATGTTCATCAGGAGCAACATGTATTTCCCTATAAAGGTAGACAGGTGTTGTGCAGTTGAGATGTGCAACGCAACACCTCTCTGAGAGCCAGAGCCCTTTAGTCCCATGCTGATTGCTCTGACTGCTTGTTTTTGCTTATAACCGAATCATCCTGTAAGCCAGTTGGAGGCCTTGTGGCACGAACACCAAGAAAGGAAAATGAACTGTTACTATCCATATCAGACCAGCAGCATACAACATACCAAACTTCCATTTTTTCAGATTTACATATTGCTTAAAAATCTTTAAGTAGTTTTCAAAAGCCTTACAACAGTCAATTTTCATTTCTGTGGATTATGAAAGCAAAAGTGCAAGCAAACAGAAATCACCTCTAGAGCAAATGCTGAAATTCTTCGGATTTTTAAAACTCTTAGTTATAACAAAGCTATCATTTAGGAAGGAAAAAGTGAAAACTGAATCCAAAAACGGGTTCCAGATCTAACTTCTAGCAGTGTGCCCGGGTGGCCGAGAAGGCCAACAGCATTCTGGCTTGTATCAGGAATAGCGTGGCCAGCAGGAGCAGGGAAGTGATGTTGCCTCTATACTCGGCACTGGTGAGGCCTCACCTCGAGTACTGTGTTCAGTTCTGGGCCCCTCTGTACAAGAGGGACACTGAAGTGCTGGAGCGTGTCCAGAGGAGAGCTACCAGGCTGGTGAGGGGTCTGGAGACCAGGTCATATGGGGAGAGGCTGAGGGAGCTGGGCATGTTTAGCTTGGAGAAGAGGAGGCTGAGGGGAGACCTCATTGCCCTCTACAACTACCTGAAAGGAGGTTGGGGAGAGGTGGGTGTTGGCCTCTTCTCCCAGGTGAATAATGACAGGACCAGAGGAAATGGTCTGAAGTTGTGGCAGGGGAGGTTTAGATTAGATATTAGGAAGAATTACTTTACTGAAAGAGTGGTCAGGCACTGGAGCAGCCTGCCCAGGGAGGTGGTTGAGTCACCATCCCTAGAGATATTTAAGTAGCGGATACATTTGGCTCTTCAGGGCATGCTCTAGTGACAGGGATTGTAGGGGTTTTGGGGTTTTTTTCTGTGTGTGTATGGTTGGACTCAATGATCTCAAAGGTCCTTTCCAACCATGAAGATTCTATGATTCTGTGATTCTATAATAAAGAAATTGAGATGAACAGTCTGTTCTAGTCATCATCATGAAAAGCCACTTAATTTAAAGAGAAGTATCCACTCAGGTGTAAGCTTTGGCTAAAAAGCAGAGTGTTCCTGTTCTTCTGGTAGTCTCTAGGGATCACCAGACAGCCTGAAATCAGTCTTTCCAAAGCACAGTGTAAGTATTTTGAACACAGTGCAATAGTCACCTTGATCACAAACTCAGGATGTGGTTGCACCTGCTCTGAAGCCCACTCTGAAACTTGCAGCATCAGAAAGAAGGAAAGACGTACGAAGAAGGTAAACAACCTAGACCAGACGTCTGCACCTCTCCAATGTCCCTATGAGACAGCTTCGTTGTTTGAAGTACATGGCAGTTGTACTAATAATCGCAAAATTAACCTAAATTAATTTATGATTATGGAATCAGGAGTTCTCACAGCAAAGAAAAATGAGGTCTTCAGTGGGAAACAGCCATTTCTATTCTTCCTGTTTGCTTATCTGAAGAGCGTACAATGCCAGTTCTGGATCTCAGTCAGCAGCTATTGAACACTGTCATTTCATCAGGACTGTACATTTCAGTGGACTGGGCACAGTTGGACAATCACAGAGATAGCTGTAATGGAAATGCGTTCTTAAAATAACCCCTTTGCCTACAGATAGTGTAAAAGATTGTAGGGAGTATCTGAATATTTTAAAATATTTGGTTAACTGATCTCAATTCATAAGCCTTCTCGTCTTCCCTTCCACAACGATGTTTCCACTAAACATCTGCTGATATGAACCACACTATAAAGAGGAATATCAACAGAAGGGAATTTTAATAAACACTGTTCTTTGTTCCTTGTATTTTAATGACTGATATAATTAGAATGAAGGTTAAGGGAATATTTGTTTTCCTTCCCCTCAGGGCTACTTTGAAACAGTTTGACTTGCAAACAGCATTTCAAACTCTTGCAGCTATAATGCTTATTCTGATGTTGTTCAAGGGGAAAAAAAAAAAAAGAAATGTTTAAGCAGCGCGAGCACCACCCAAACTCTATTTGCCAGGTAATTCTAGCAAAGGACTACATGGAAATTAACAGTTCCAAACTCTATCACTACATTATCTGCCAACTGGTCTGGCTTTGTAAACCCCCTTCCAGAAACCAGGCAATCCTGCATATGATGCTTGGTAGCTCAGGTTTTTCAGGAATATCCTGGGGTCTAGTTACAGACTAGCTGTGTGTCAATATTAATATTCACTCACATTGGTAACTAAATATGTTAGTTCAGCCAACAGCTTAAACTAGACTTCATCTTCCACTAATTCAGACAAACTGACATTAGAAAGAGTGAAGATGTTTTTTTCTAAACTTCACCAGGAACGGGTGAGAGACTGTGTTGCACAATCCTTCATATCAGCCATCCTCGTGATAGAATCAACTGCTAATACAAGCTTGATCCAGGTGAAGTGTGGATTCACGATTGTCTGCCAAATTAGTCAGAATACAGATTTCATTCTGTCCATATATTTTTATGTAGCTCTGTGTCAGCTGAGGGACGCTGAGTGATGCCTGATTTAGCAAGCAATTACAGCTGCATGCATAGACAGTACTTGATCTGGCATAAAACCTGCTGTATAAAACGACAACTCTTCAAAAAATTTTTAGAGTTTGAATTGGTTGAATGAGTTCATACGAGGCCAACACTTCTAAAGTTGCAGAGGACCCAGAATTTGGGTTCAGTCAAGAACCAAATCCTTAGACAGTCCAAAATTTGTAAAGCACTATCAATCCATACCAAATGTGGCACCAGATCCAGCATCATACCTAACTTTTGGGTACCTGACTTGCAGACTCAGAAATCCATTTTTTTCTCTTTTCTGCCTGAAATCATCTCCATGGGGATATGGAGAGCTTCACACTTTGCTAAGTGTTTCAGAGGTAGAGCAGTCCAGAGAGAGCTATCATTTGGCCCTACCAAATATTGATACTAAAGTATATCCAGAAAACTCACATATACTCCCTGTACGTATGCAGATTAATTACAGTACCTAAGTCCAAACCCTTTAGAAGGGGTAGATGAATCTTGCATGCCAGACAGAGTTATTGTGGACAGGGAAGAGCAGACTTTATTTCTGGAGTGGATGGTGCAAGCAACGTCTTGGTAGTAGATATACAGTTTGCTGGTAAGACCATCAGGGAGGAAAACATCCCCGTAAACTGACAGATAATTTTGAGAACCAGATCCACTACAAAGCAACTTGAATCAGCTGTCCAAGTTGCCCATAAAATAAATACTCTTCCAAGGCTTTACAATTAGCACAGGCCAAAGAACACAGCCAGGCAGATGTACAGGAGCACAGCCTGTAGCACTGGGAAGAAGTCGACCTATTATAGCCATTATAAAAGAGGTGACAGACTCCCACATCCAGTGGGAGAAAAGGCAAGGATTTGGTAACACAAGTTGATGAAGTTCATTGTAGAAGCCTGGAGATGTTGAGGTGGCATTGCTGAGTTATAAACAGACTAGACAGGACTGCAGGTGATGCCACAAAAAACACGTTGCCAGCAGTCAATGCCGTAGAGCATGTTGTCAGCAGTCTTCTTCACATACTAGGAATTCTGAGTGATTTGGTAATTGAATATGGACTCCTTCATGTCCATGCTGGAGGATCAAGCCCAGTGCCCTGTCCTGCTGGTTGGCTGGCCCGTAGGACAAACTGCATACGTAGTGTGACTACAGATAGTGGTAGACCATTTACTTCACCACATCATCTTGATTCACTTTGTCAGGGTTGCACTGTCTAGACCCGCTTCTATGAAATTACACCCATGGGCTGAAAAGACCTTATCTTTTTTCTGTTACGATATTTAATCTGCAGAAATAAGAACCATAATTTGTTAGTTTGGTCCTGTCTTTTGGTCATCAGGATATTCAGCCAATACCATACTTTACCTGTAACAGTAATGACACAAACAAAACCACATACTGACAATCATTTTTCCAAAGCAATAATTCTGGATTTTGGTGGCTCATATTACTAGAATATTACATAAGATAAGCAGGAAAACATCTCCAACTTTTGCATGCAACAATCTGATACACATCTCTAAGGCAGATTTTAGCTATACATCAGGGAACAAACAGATATAGAGCCGACCCATTTTTTTTCTACTGAGGCAGTATGCAATGTATCCATGCCAAGCGTGAATTGCTTTTGCTGCTATTTGATACAAAAAATGTTGTTTTTAAAAAATGTTGGTATGAACACTCCTAATCCAAAATCATGTACTTTAAGTATAATAAACTTTGTATTTGCGGTTTGGGGGGAGGAGCAACATTTATTACTGAGAAATTTAAAACATGTGCTCTGAGAGCTGGCTGAAATCAGAACCATCACCAGGAACAGTACAAATCTGATGGGGTTTCCTGTTTGTTTTTAATGGGAGTACTTCAATTTCCCACCTCACTGCCCACTTCTATTCCATTTTCTTTTCATATTTAAGCAACCTATGGCTATTGCTTTATGATTTTATTCAGGTATAATTTATTAGCATCAAAAACACAATTAGAAGTTGCTTCTTGATACCAAGACCGAAGAAAGCAGAATTGATCCCAAAACAACACTAAGGAACTGGCAACTTCTGTGGACCTTTCCCAGCAGCCAAACCTGCGGGAGCACGGGCAGGCTGAGAGCCGAGCCTGGGGCCACCTCACACCCCACCTCTGCTCACAGCCCCTGGGTGAAGCTGCCCTGGTATGCAACACACAGCAGGGCTCGCTTGCGTAAACTGGATCCGCCAAAATAAATAAATGATTAGTGGCAATGCCAGGAGGAGCTCCAAAGAAACAGCATCCTGACGCTCAGCTGCCAGCTGCACAAGGCTGGAGCCTCGGTGGCGAGAGGTCTTTCCCTCCTAGCAGATGGTTGTTGCCTGGGTCAAACCCTGTCATGGTGCCTGTGCTGCAAAGTCCCTTCGAATTTACAGTAAATGAACAAAACCAGACATAAGCATAAGAGAATTAAACAACAGTTTAGCTCCCTGGGTTCAGATAGCACTTGCCCTCCTGGCAGCAGATTTCACTGTCTTTCTTCTCTGGGAGCAAAGGCTGCGTTTTACAGGATCCTTTCTTTTCCGACCTGTCTGAACCCTTTGCAGAGAAAACCCTTCAGAACCATGAAGATTTCTCCAGCTTCGCCCCCATCCTGCAGGTGATCATGCTTCCCTTGGTCCTACAAAAATCTGGCTAAAGTGCTATAGCAGGAACAAACCAAAACATTAATCATTCCTAACTTTTAGGGATTACATTACATCAGTGAATCCCCACTGAAATACTTATGGTAGGGGTAATTTGTAATTAAATGTTACTAAAAGCACGTGAAGACTGGAAATATCTTCCAGCAAGATCCAATCAGTGATAACAACCGATTATTGCTATCCCCAATGCTTATGCAGTCTCTCGGACTTATTAATATATAATGCTGCCATTCAGATTTAGATTAATATCTCTACACTTTCATTTCGTGGGACACTTTAAATTGCATGAATGACAGATGCCATTACAGTTAAAAGAGCTCAAAGCATGGCTGAGGTAAGGCCAATTGCCAGCTGGGGTCTTTAAAAAGGAATTGCAGCAATTTATCCAACATGTGAATTTTGTTACACACAAATACAACTTCACCCCATGCTGATGATAGTTTGGCCTTACTTAATAATAATTATAAACTTTTTCATCGCATAGCTGTAATAAGAAAACATCATTTTGCAAGAACATTGTGATCAACCTGGCTTATCTTCTGAAGGGTGTTTGGTAAACACAGCCTCCTACTTTAGATATTTTTTTCTCCTCCTACAGAGTGGCCAGAAAGGGAAATTCCAAAATTTACACAAGAAAAATAATCACTGCATTGCCATTGTCTAGCTCTGTGAGCTTAGAAAAATGTGGTCACATTTTAAATATTCTTTTGTTTGGATTATTTTTACGTGAAAGGCAGTGGTTGGAATGTTAATCTCACTTTGGTTATTGCTGGGGACAATCTGTTAGCCAGGATCTCACTGGTCCAAACTTGCATCACTCTCCTGAGACTGATTCAGCTTTCCTGGTTCACGTGGCTGGAAATCTGGGGTTTTTCCTCAATTATACTGTCCCGATTCTCCAAAGTGATCTGCAGGGCTGCTCCCTCTGGGGAGCCCCACATTTCCCTGCCTCTGTCTCCAGCGGTGGCACGCAGCTGGTTGGGTGGGCAGTCAGTCCCTGGGGTTTTCCCCAGCCCCCCAGGTTCAGCTTGGCTTGGAAACACTGCTGGGGTGGTGTCCAGCTCAAAGGTTTTCCTTGCACTTTGCTGTAACGCAGCTCAGTTTCTGCTATTATTTATGCTGTAGCATCTTCCCTCATATACCTCAGGCTACTGGCATGAAGAAGCATCACTTAAAAAGTAATTTAGCAAATAAGTATAGTTTCCCTAGGGTGCAAATAAGAGGAAAAGTTGTAGTAAATAGCTAATGTAAGCAAAAGGTGCCTTGGGGGAACCCTAAGAATCACTTCTTTGAAACCAGCAATAACTTCTGGTGCTATTGGTCCTGAGGCAGCAGCAGTCAACATTGTTTAAAAAAGCTCCCTTATGGTGTACTCATTAATTAACTGCACTGTTTGTTGATTCTAGATTGATTCAGTTTGTTCTCAGGAGAGAGTTTTTGGAAATTCAGTAATGCCTTGATGCAGAATTTCATCTTCAGGCCCTAAATTCCCAGGATGCTGCTTCACTGGGACATATAGAAGACGAAGTAAAAAGGAGAATTTGTTAGACAAAAATGATAATCAAAATATTTTAAATTCAGATGTAATTTTTGAAGATTTTCCCCACAGAGCTAAAAAATTACCTGCAGCAAAGTTTGACTGACAGGCAGGCTTTATCAAACAGAGAACAAGACAAATGGCATGCAAAACAGAGAGGAAAGTATTTGCTCCTAATTACTCGAGAAAGCATTTTAATTAAGTTGTTTGCCAATTAATGCCTCATTTTTAACATTCCATAAATATTTAAACATGTTTCATAAACTTTTCTTCATAGGGAAACACTTGTGAATGTTGTTGAAGAGATTCTTTGGGATCTCTTAGTGCAATACGCTTTAGAATTGAAGTTTCACTTGCTCTTCTTGTGAATCAATAAGCAAAGAAATATGTCTTTTCATGTCAGAAATAGCATATCAATATGTTTATATAAAATCTATATTAATAAGATCTTTGAAATATCTTAAAGGGAGAACTCGCCTGTTGTACGAATGAGAAACTGGGAAATTATGTTGGACTCGAACTAGAAAGAGACTAGCGAAATTCAAAAGCAGATAAATGCAGATACCTCCGCTTTTTCATACCCCTTCAGTCTGATCACTTGGAGCTGTTTATAACCAGACCTGCTCCTAAAAAGTATTTCGGTTCAGGAAAAGTTAATTAAGAAAAAATAAGAAGCGAGCGGCAAGACGGGAAACTGGAATAATCTCAGGAGTGCTGAGGCTTGATTCAGGCTGCCTCTTAACCCACCGGCAGCTACAGCCTTCCTGCATGGGGACTTGCTCAACCTCCAAGCTTAAACCCTCTCTCCGCCCGTCTCGTTAGAGCAGGAACCTGCTCCCACACTCGCGTGCACCGTGAGTGGAAACGAAAGTACCCAGACTCAAACCACTGCTCTCTCCATCTCGGCAAGGCTCTGGTTTTCTGCATGCAGAAAACAAATGCCTCTTTCTCCTCATATTTTAAAGGCTTCCTGTTTTTACGGAGCAGCTGACTCTTTATTTAAAACACAGGCACTTTATCTGTTTATCTATTCATTCATTTGCTCTCCCTAGAACTTTCCTTACTTGTCCAAAGTTTATGTGCTCAAACGACCACAGCTTCCCTTATCTGAGAGCTTTACTTTAGATTTTGTAACCCAGATCCTGTCCCGCCCCTCTTTTGCTGTTATTAGTCATTTATGCCTGGAAACAGGCTCTGCCTGACGATGCAGGAGACAGATGGCCTGGGCCTAAAACACCGGTGGTCTGGATGGAAGAGGGCACAGGTAGTGGGGTTTCTGCACAGATGGGCGGGGGGTCAGGACGAGACGTGGGGAAGGAGGATGATGGAGCTGGAGAGCCCACCGCTGGGTGAAGCAGTGTGGCCTTGGCGCATCTCAAAGGCTTTCCCAGCCCTCCGGCACTCTCTAGGTCACTTCTCGCAGAGCCTGGGTCCCCTCTGGGCCTCTGACATCCAGAACTGCTCCTCACCCTCTTTCCTCAACGCATAAAATGTCAGCAAACTCCAACCCTGGGGCAGGAGGGGGCCAGGTCTGGAGGGAGGCACTCTGGTTTCACTTTCTCTAGGGTGAAAACAGGAATCTGCAGCTCCCCAGCCATCACTGTCTAATGGACATCACAGACTGCCAGCTGTTTCTTCAAGAGTACTTCTCTTAAAAAGTTTTGTTCCTAAAGGCTTGACAGTTTATAGCTATAATCAAATTACAGCACAGTGGAGCTGACCCGTTCCACTGCACTCAGGTTTTTCAAAGTCCATGCCTCTGTACCATGGAATGGAAGCCTGGAAATGATGTCTCCTTGGATGTCTCGGCCAAATTTATAACTAGCCCTCTCTTTCTTGCCCATTTCTCCCTGTCTCGCCCAGTACTTCACTCAGACCTGGGGCAAATTATACCTGCCATGAAGCAGCCCTCGTCTGTCTGTGGAGATAGCTGGCTTACAAGGTCAGAATGAACATGTGTTTGCGAAACAGAGTAATAAGTTGTTAATTAGGTTAGAGGGTAACTTTTGCAACCAGTACTCTCAAAGTCATAAGGGAGTCAAGCAAAAAAACTCTAGCTAAAATTGTTTATTCAGAAAATGCCTTTAAAAACAAACAAGAAATACTGCCTGTTCAAACTGTTCCTTTTATGAGAAAGCAAGACCTCAAAGGAAATGTTCCCTAGAAGGGGAGTCTCTTTGTAACTTAGTCACCAACTAAAATCTAGGAAGCCCATTAAATTAAATACTTTTTCTGCTTTCTGTACTGGTATTTAGAAACAAGATAAAGAAAGAGGTGACAAGCCCCCAAGAAAGAAAGGGGGAAAAAAGGAAAACAAAGTAGTAAGAAGCTAAAAAGCGGCGAGGAGCACTGTTAACAGGTAAATAGGATAAAGGACAAAAAGCGTTTGAATGAAGGTTAGCACAAGGGAGTCCTGAGGCTGGCTTAGGCTCCTGGGTCCTGCCATCCTGTGAATATTAAACAACAACGTATCCTTTTTTCTGTCTTGCAATACACAGTTCCTCTGCGAGATTTTGCCTGTGGAGATGCCAAGACAGGGCTCCCGATAACTAGAGGCCAGAGAAAGTACACATCAAAATAAGCAGCACTCCCTTTTTTCCCCCACCATTTGTAGTGGAGTATTACCCCCCCACCCCGCTAGGATTCAGCAGCTTCTACCCAGACTGCCTTCAGAAAGGGGCACAGATGGTCTCCACAAAGGTCCTTCAGCCATGCCGAATAGGACACCTCTTTCCAGAGCAGCAAGACCTCCCTGACCAGGGAACATTTCACCTCTGCTCTTTAAAGCACTGAGATAAAGAGCTGCAAGACTTCACCTATGCTTACTAACAACATCTCACTGCTGAACTTAGCTAGAAAATTATGTACACATGTAGCTATTCACAAAGAAAATATACCATCTGGCTAAATGGCAGGAGCTCACAATACTCGATAACCTCAGTGTTTCACAGGGGATGTGATTCCTGCAACTCCCAAGTCTGTGGGAGGACCTTGGTGGGGATGGGGAGGCTGTCCACCACGGTGTTAACATTGTGCCTCTGGGAGAAGCGGCTGCGCTTGATCTCAAAAGCATGCCTTCGCTTTGAGGACAAACAGAACTAGCAGAAAAAGTAGAAATACGTAGTAACACAACATTCACAATTTTTCTTTTCCCAGTGTCACGTGCAGCAGCCTACCGCTGCCAGCAGCACCAGCGTACTGCAGAAAGGGGACTGGAGCCTGTGCCTGGTGTGTTCGGGGCAATCAAGAGTTTCTTCCATTTGCCGGTTTGAAATTTCAGCTACAAGCAATGAACAGTCTCAAGTGAAAGGCAAGCACGGGGAAACCCGTATCTGCGTATCAAGCACAGATTTACCACTAGGCAGACAAGCAGGTTTTAATGTCAGGCAATGCCTGCCTGAAGTCTTTCCTTCTCCTGC
This sequence comes from Chroicocephalus ridibundus, assembly GCF_963924245.1. NCBI lineage: Eukaryota > Metazoa > Chordata > Aves > Charadriiformes > Laridae > Chroicocephalus > Chroicocephalus ridibundus. Next base: position 130,902,185 of record NC_086285.1, read on the forward strand.
AAGAGCTGTATGAAAGAGACAAGTCCTTTGCTTAAGGACTTGTTTTCTGAGTCTGGATTTTTTTGATGGCAATAGGCCAAGACTTCAAGTTTTGGAGGACTGATTTTGCGTGGTCCTTTGAGCAGAATGAAGAAAAGTCATACGCAACATAGCCAGTTTGCAAGGCTTTGATAAGATATGGAGGAAGAATGTTTCCTTTCTGTCACACACTGGGCTCATGGATGTTGTTTTTTTAAACTTTATCACTTGCTGAAATTCAACAAAGTTCAAAGGATTTAAGGGAAGGAAATCGCACTGTGTCCTTGTTAGCAAAGATCACCCAATAATCAGTTTGATGGCTAAAGGACAGGTTGGGAGCAAACCAGGAGTCTTTGGCCCCTCTTACAGATTTGTTACCTTTGTCTGCATTAAGGAAGACAACTATGAGAATCTGGAGTAGCTCCAAACATTTGCCAGCTGGTTTTGAACGTTCTCAGCTGTGTGTGCTCTTGGATAATCTTAGACTTATTTTGTGCTGTTTGTTGCTGCCAGATAGTGTTACTGTTTAACGACAGTGTTAGAGGAGGCAAAAGTAGGTCCAGCTTCTGAGCTAGAAATAAGCCTGCACAGCTCTGGCTGAAAGTTAATGCAGTCTGAAAAGAGAAAAAAATAATCCTCCAGTGTATTTATTTGGCTGCTTCTAATACTTGTGGGAAAACAAACAATTTTCAAACCTTTAGTTTTGGTTTTCCTCCCTTCCGTTATTCAGGCCAGTACTTTTCTCTGATGTGAAAATAATCAAAGTACAGACTGAAAACCCTTGCAGAATGGCTGACACATCAGTCTGATCACCAGGAGAGAACTTCTCTCAGTTACTCCCCTTAACTTTGCAACAAGTTTTGGTGAGTTTCCATCCAGGCTCATAGAATTTTTCTGATCTACTCCTAGATCCAAATGGAAACTTCATAGACAGTCAAATACTTCTGCTTTCTGAACATCTACACAGCGGTTCAATGACCCACTGTTATTCTCTCTTAAAAACAAGATGCTCCATCTTCACCACTAAACTCACAGTCGTCTTCTTCCCAGCACATGGTCTAATTAAAGACCTGATGGAAAGCCAAGCTCTGTGAAAACTGTGCATCAGAATTTGTTTAGAAAAGACAATGTTTCTATTCAGTGAACTCATTCAAAGCAGCTGAAACTCTTAGTTAAAAGTACTATGGGTCTGTTCAATAATATATACTTTGATTTTTTTATCTACTTTTGTCTAAAAAAATCTCCCTCTTGGGTTTGGTTTTTTTTTTATTTATTTCTCCTTCAAATTCTTCTCATGCTTTCAGCTATCGGTTTCCTTTGCCTTACAGAAATGTTCCATTCTCTTATTTTAAGTATGGAAAGTAATCAATAATATGGAAACTATTCACCTGTTCACATCTCTCCAGTCAGTCTGATCTGTGGGACATTTATGCCACCAAAATCTGTAGTCATCTGCAAATAATTAGCTCACATTTCTAGAAATGTCTAATAAATCTGCTACTTTTTTGCTCTCAGAGTCCAGAATTAAAAGCTTGGTGAGAACGCCATTCTTGCAGACTCAGTCCTTCTAAATCTAGAGCTTGTGGACATTTCTCAACAGCTGGATTCTATCAGAAAATAAAATTGTGTCACAAGCAAAAGTTCTTCCCACAAAAGAACCATTTTGTCCCAAATCTCAGCTGGTTTTGGATTGTTGGAATTCTTAATTTTGTTCCTTGGAAACAAACAAACAAACAAAATACATACCCACTTCAAAAGCCTTTTTGATTACAAAGTTGTGATAAATAAAGTCCAAAAAAAAAAGTTCCAACATGTGGTTCCCCAAAATATTCACAGAGGTAGCTTTTGAATCTGCAGATACTATTCCCACTGCATCGAGATCCGTGGATTTATTGGGTTTGGACTGACCTTGCTGTTTGTTGGAGTGGTATAGGTAGGCCGTCAGAGTTAGTCTGGGCTCAGCAATCCTCTGCCTAGCCTGTGGCACATGGGCAGTTTCCTGGAGAGACCTGCCTCTGTCTGGGTGAGATTCAGGGGTTTTATGTTCTCTAGATCATCATCCCAGAGCCTATTTCTTTCCACAGAAAGGTTATTTGTGTGCAGAGGCTGGGCAAACTACACAATGTTCTTCCAAGCACCTCCCCTGTTTGAAGGACCAGGACCCTGGTGTGGGCATACACCCACATAAGCAGGGTTTCTATGGGCTGGAATAACTCTCATGGCCTTGTGATCAAGAGAGTTTTGAGAAGGTCTAGAAGCTCCCTTACAACTGGCATTTCACTCTTACCTCTAGGACGCTTCCCGTGCAACAGCCAAGTACCATCATGAAGGCGCACAGCGTTTTGCAAGAGATTCTCTCAGAAGGACTTGTAAGAAATTGTAATTGCATGCTGTCCTCATCTACCTGACGCAGGCTTAAGAAATGAAGAGCAGCCTTGTTCAACTAGAGCAGGAAAATGGTTGAGTACTGTGCTGTTTCAGACTGCATAGACACCATGAAAGCTCCTACGTGCGTCTGGTGCTCCAGAGATGTGCAGCTGGTGCAGGGGGTCGGACGAGCGGCAAACAGCTGCTCTCTGAGGTACGTTCCCCTCGGGACTGAGCATATCTCTAGTCAGAAATATGTCAGGGAGTCAGTGCTAGCTGAACCAGAAGTCCCACCCAGCTGAAACAGCCTGCAGGGACTGCCTGGCAGCGCTGCCAGGGAATTCACACCATGGAGGGACGGAGAAGACAGTGAGCAGAGCGTGATGCCTCTGAGTGAGCGCGATGCCTCTGAGTGAGCGCAGCCTTGTGCTTCAGACCCTCAGAGCATAGCCCACGTAGACACAGGGAGTAGGCAGGGGCCAGCCCCCATCTCTTCATTGCCCTGCTGCCGGTCCCTGGCAGAAGGGAGCTTGATGCCCAGCAGCTCAGACAATTCTACACAACCCTCTCCTTTGAAATGGTGCTTTCACCTGCTAAGACAAAAAAAAAATAAAATAAGTGCATCCACAGGGAGACTTGGAATCCATACCAAAAACTGTGACCCACCAAGAGGCCTGGGGGGAATTTAGGGACCCATCAAATGGCGGAAATATAACGAACCTGAGCCCCCAACATGACAGCTTCTGCTCTGCCCCAGAAGCGGGAGAGAAGTGCCACCTTCTTCAGGTCCTGTCATTTGTGCCACCTGTGCCCTTCTTGGCTGCTTGAAAAGAGACCAAGTCCCTCCTTTCATGAGAGATTCCCATAACCTGATATTCGATATTATTCCCATGAATGGTATTCCTTATTTGCCTGAGTTCACAATGTTGTGCCATGCCCCTGCTGACTTCTGGCAACTCCTTACTTTAAGCAGTGTCCCTTTTAAGCCCCACTCCAAGACATTCAACTCATCCCGCTTACATCCCTTGGAGTTCAGTGACTTCCCAGTCTAAAGGCCTCTGTCTTTTTCAGCTGCAATACTAGACGTGGCTTGGAGGCCAAAAATATAAACTTGACATAAACTGGCAATTTATCCTTCACCTGAAATGGGGATTTCTTTTTTTCTCCTGAAGCAAACTGGAACTCCCATGGAACAAATGCACCCTTCAGCAATTTTAGTTTCCCTTTTAGATGTGGTTAGGTTAGTGTGGCAAAAGGACCTTTCTAAAGGTGTCATGGCTTGGCAGTAAAAAGAGTCCTTATGAGCGGGAAAAAGAAAATCCCTGCCTAGCTTTGCTGTAGCACTTAGTTTTCAATCACTAACTCCTAGAATTACAATAAGGCTCCCACATCCTGGCTCTCATTAGAAGCAGCCTACAGTGGTCCCACACAGAGCATGAATTTACTTCCCACTCCTTTCTTGCTGGACTCTAGTAGAAATTACTTTTTAGGGTTGTCCATTTTGCAGAGATATAAAAGACTAAGAAGAGGCAGTGCGTATTCTCCTCAGCGTGTCTCTCAGGTCCTCTTGTTTTTAAATTGCTTTACCTGCATCCATTGATATATAGGCAAACATACGTCAAGATAAATCTTTCCCCTTGTTCTCCACTGACACATTACAAAGATAACAGCTGCCAGTGGATTTTGATTAACCTTTTTAGAAGATCTTGTACTAACCTATCCCCAACCCAAATCTCTCACTGCTGAGTGTAATTTTTTCCACATCCAGAGCAAAAATACCTGTGTTCTGGTGAAATCTGTCTTACAAAAATTAAGAATTAAAAATTTTCAAGTTGGTTTTGGTAACTAGGCATAAAAAAACCCCAAACATGTTGAAGCATCTACAAGTGCAATGAGATCCCCCATCTGCATCACTGTCCATTAAAACTTGTCCCCTGAGTCTCTTAGGTTCATCTAGAAAGAAAATAGTTTATCCCATGTCTGAGTATACTCGATTGCTGTCTGGTTTTTGCTAGTGAATACAGCTTTCAGATAGAAATGATATGTAAGCTTAGTTGCAAAGACAGGCACACAAATCCATTTTTATATATGTCATCCACTTCTGCAGGGATAAAGATCAAAATCCTTAATATCCTTCTCTAGCCCTCTTTAAACAGAGATTTACACACAGATTTATTTCAATTCCACTTGATAATGACTTGTAAGAGTCTTGATGTCTTTGGAAAAATCAGTGTTGGCAGTTCTCCATTGACCCCCATAGTCAAGAGCACCACATCAGCTTGAAAATGGCTTATTTGTGTGGCTGAAAAGAGAATCTAATCTACTTACATATTAGGTCAATTATTTAAATTAAATATTATCGTAAGTCTTCCTTTTAAGTGTGTTTGGCATGATTTAGGTTTGCTATTCTCACAAAATATCAGCTAAATATTTATCGTGTTGTTGTTATTTCTATTTAACTTAACCTGCTATGAGTACCAGGGGTTAATGCATGTAGCTCTTGCGTTAGGGAAAACCAGTATGCGGCTTGTATTTCAGCTACAGTAAGTGGTACTGTATTCTGTTCATGAAATAGCAAAAACTTTTGTGCAGCATAAGTTATTTAGAGGAGAAAAAAAATCAATACGGTGTAGAAAATGACAAGAGTAAACATGGAAATTAACTCCTGGCACATCTTTTGTTCTGGGCTGTAATACTCATATTAAGATTGCCCCTTTTTAATAGCTTTCGAAAGAATTTCTTGCATAATGGCATTTTAGTCATCATGTTAATGTCAACAAACAAGGCAGATTAATGCTTATAATCCTGAGCTGTCTCACACTCTGCTTATTAGAACTGTAGGCAGATCTTCATTAGGATGAATGACATCTGAATCTATGAGCTCGTCACAACAGAGGCACCTTCTTGCTGTGGTGTCACCCTGCAGATGACAATGTCGGCCATTATGAATGACACTCCACAATTCGTTACTTCCTGCCTCAAATTGCAGTTAATCTTTCATCCAAACTGTACACATGTGCAGCTTTAAGTGGGCTATCACAGCAAGTACCCAGTAATGCTGCAAGCACATGGAGAATGACAGAAGGTAAATTGCTTGTCAGGAGGTCTGTATTTCAATTCACAGCATATTCCAAACACGTTGTGGTGAAAGCTCTCCACAACAGCTGCTTTCATTGCTAACTATTTTTGATGTAAATGTCAATAAAGCTCCAGGCCCTTTCATATTTTTGGCCAAGACTGTCCATCTTTCCCTATGCAGGCTGGCAGGTTGAGCTCCATTTATCTACTCTTAGGAACATGTCCTATAATAATGATTGTCTCTGGAGACCGTTTAGAGTGATTGAAAGCAGTGATTGGGACAATAGGCTGCTGAATTTCATTGCTGGATTGGGTTGACAGGTGACTGCATTTATATCCTCTAATCTGGAAGAGACGGATATAAAAACACAGTTATATCTAATCAACAGACAGGCATCGACCGATTGCAAATCTATACCTTCAGCTTACCCTTCTCATCGGAACGACTTAACCACGAATTATTACAGGACCCTCGTATTTCTCCAGTGGTGAGAGGGTTTTCAGAAGCAGAGAAGACGCAGCAGATATGTGTTGCCTCACTAGAAATGAGACGTGAGGCAAGAACCAGTCACAGGCCATATAGCTGTACCGATAGAAACGCCAGCTGCTGCTTTTAGTAGCTGCAGTTAAGATCTTCATTTTGCTTAATGAAAATCCCTGGGTGTTACAGAAAGAAGGAACCTCATTTTTAATCAGAGAGGCCACAAATGTTATACATTGACAATGAATTTTAATGTACTGATTGTAACAATGTACTTTTTTGTTTTCCCAGCTAGTCCGGCATGCTTTGCCTTGCATTTCCATGAAAGTTCTGTAAACTCACTGAGCTTACTGTAGACTTTTTTTTTTTTCCTTTATGAAGTTGGTAATTAACACACCGCTGGGTTTTCCAAAGGAGATGGGAAGATGATCAGGTAGAATTCTGAAAACAGTATGGCAAATGGTCTAAAATATTCACTCCGCACCAGCATCTGGCTCCTTGGCAGACCCCAAAGACAGTTGTGCTGGCACCTCTGAAATTCCCTGTGAGTCCGTGTAGTTGCCCATGGTTACACGGCAGCTGGGCTCTGGCTCCCTCGTTTTCCCTGCTACCACGTCCTCCCCACCTCCATTCACCTTTGCTTCTGTAAATCATACGTACTTCTCCCCAGTAGCGATGCCCGTGTTGCATCCAATTCCCCCTCTTATTTGCAGATTAGCGGGTAGAGGGTAAGTGAACGTTTACCCTTGCCCATCTCCTTTTGTCTAAATCCATATTGGTGTAGTTTTGTTCACGTTTTCCATCGATTTTTGTTTACTCAAATCTCAGTGTCTACAATGCTGAGCAGCTTTCTGTAGCTCTAGGAAATGCTGACACAAGTTGTGAGAACAATATGATTAAAAGCCGCTAACTACCCAGCCCCTAGCTGTCAGAGTTAAATCTCTGACTAAGCCTAATTCAAAAAACTCCACACCCTACTACCTGAGTTCTAGCCTTCAATTAAAAAAACCCACAACTGAATGTTTTTTGACTTCAATAAGCCTTGAATATCAGCAATTTTATTTTGGAATTTTGAAGGGAAAAGATCTAGTGTGTGACAAATATTCATAGGAAATTTTATTTCTCCAAAGAAATAAAATTAGCTCTTTTGAATAAGATTCACATCAGATACTTAATGCAAATTTTCTTCAGAAAGAGAAAAGGAAGCAGTTCTTTCCAATTCTTGAATAACAATTTTGTATATACACTTACTTAAGTAAGTGTGGCTGATTGATAGGTCACCAAAGAAATCCATTCTGGTTTAAGACCCGAAACTCAGTTTGAAATATTGAAAATTTGGTTAAAACTATAAATGCTGGGCACCCCATACCAGATCCCCAGTGCCATCTTCCCACTTTGTGTAGACTTGCACAAATTGGGGATAGAAATACTTGAAGTCTCTCGGGCCACATGCGGAAACTGGAATGCCAAAGACCGTTACTGTTTTTCCTTGTAATAAGGTAGTTTTTAATAAAGGAAAAAAGCACTTGAAGTTTTGATAAAAGTGTGCAAAGAGACTTACAAAGTTCTTTAAATATATTGATTAAACTGACAGACTATAAAGAAAAAAATGAAATAAAAGCTCAAAGAAATAGAGTGTTCAAGAAGAGAGGATACATGAAACAAATAACCCATGCTTTGCTTATATACAAAAGTTCAATTTCTAAGCCTTGGGAAGACTTGTAGCAGTTTGGTTGGGAGAATCTAGCAAGAGTAGCCCATTTTCCTCAACTGGTAACATAGCTGTCACTCAAGCTGTATGTCTTTCCTCATCCTTACCCCAAAGAAAATTGTGTGTGAATCCAAACCTTAAACTAGGTTTCTTTTTTCTTTTCTTTTAAAAATGTGCCATTTCTCCCTAAAAAAAAAAAACAAACAAAAAAACAAACCCTGAATGAAAACATTGATTGCATTGTCAAGAAATGCACTGAAAGCCAGCAAATCCATAATATTTGAAGCTAGAAAGTTTTCTGCATGCAAGAACATCTACTAAGACATAAAAATAGAAGGTCACTACATCACTACAGAGCCAAAAGCACTATAGTGACAATACAGAATCCTGTTCTAATTTATGTATTATTAAAAAAAAGATAGATTACTTTTATTCACAGAAGTACTGAAATACCTTAGCTTCCCATCAGCAGGGACAGGATTGCCATGACAGGACACTCACAAAGAAGGAAAAGCAGGGAAATTATTACTGGATTATTTAAACGGGGAATGTAAAATCATGTTGGTCATTCATAGAAGCACAATTGTTTCCTCAAGTAATAGTTTTTAGAAAAACATTGTCCAGCTACTTGCACTAATTGTTCTTGGGTTGTTTTTGTGGGCAAGCTACCAAGGAAATCTGTCTCTGGTCAGCCAAGGCAATTTTCTATTAATTTGGAAGCATCTTAAAAGTGAAGAAGCTGTTTACTGGCTTGTTTTTTGTTTTATGTAACTTCCCAGAACACAAGTTATTGTCAGTTGTCTTTTGTAAGCAGCTTTCACCTCAATTCTCTCTGCTTACCCAGTGAGATATATAAAAGATTTGACATATGTTCTCATGTTCATTGAACAACTTGTTAAGATTTGATAAGTTTGGTTTTTTTTTTAAAATGTAAGATGTTCTGCTCTGCAAAGTGACACTGGAAAAGGAAGATAAAGGTGTATGTTTGGATCTTTATGAAGGTACTGTTTTGTGCAAGTCCAAAATCTTACTGACTGAATGAGTTGAGAATTGTATACGGTCCCTCGAAACGAACATCCACATCCTGGATTTCACTCTGACTCACGCATGAGCAAGTACTTTGACTTTCATGGGTTTGCCACAACATCAAACAAGGGGTGAATTCAGATAGTAGAAGTGAAGTGGTGCCAGAGCCTTCTTCAGGCCCTTTGCTCAAAGATACAGTTCATTGACCCAGAAGGAATCGTGCAGAAAATATGAACACAAAGACCTTTTTTCCACTAGCACTGTCATTTCCAGGATGCTTTCCTCTTGCCTTTGTCAGACTCTGGAGGTCCTTGCTGGAAGGTCTAGCTCTAAAGAGGCCTGAGATATGCAGACGTAAAGTTGATATTAAAGCCTGCTGTGTAAAGGTTCTAAATTGGAGAGGTCTGTGTTGTCTAGACACCTCCCTCCTCATTCAGAATTATCCTCATTTTATACACTTTCTGCTCTGAGGGTGCCCAGAACTGCCTCACCAGGTGGTGCCCTCTGAAGCCCAGTTGGGCAGAGCAGAGCAGAAGCCCTTGTAGGGTCAGGTCCAGTAGCTGTGTTCAGAGCAGTTTAGCCATGCCAACCCAACAGGGCATGGCAGAATCGCCAAACAGAAAAGCCAGCAGCCTTGAACACGTTCTATGCGATGGGCAACCTGAGTTCCCCAAACTGATGGGAACCAAACAGCCCTTGACAATGGTGTAACAACCAAGCTGCAGGAAAGGCTGGTAAGACAGGTTTATTGCAAAGGTCATTTTAAGTGTGAAGTACAAGAAGAAGCTCTAGAGACTGAAGTGGGACGCAGTCTGGCCATCTTGTCTCCTGAGAACAGGCTGTACCACTGATGGATGTGTTCCCAGAACCTCAGCCATATCCTACATATCTTTTGGGTTTGATGTGCATGTCTGCAGTAGACACAATCAGGTTTTCTGAATGTCCAATGTGACCCAGGCAGAGCTGTTACCCCAGCCAGGCTGCTAAACATCTGGAATTTCTAGGCAGATTTTAAAGATCCTTAAACTCTATCTGGACCAAATTTTTTGGCAGGAAAAAGGAATGTACCAAGGGAAAAGTTCAATATATGGTAGCCTTTCATACAGTTCCAGTTAAGAACAGCGTGACTTTCTGCACGGAGCCTTAGATCACAGAGGCTGCAGATAAACTGCGTGTTGAGTGCAAACAAAGTATAACTGGAGAGAAGATAAAAGTGCAAAGTATAACTGGAGAGAAGATAAATGTGTTACACAGTTTGGCACTAAGATCCTACTTATGACTCCTTGTTTCCAAAATCATGGTTTCTTCCTTAACTGCATGATGTTATCTAGGTTAATTTTTCCTTCTTCATCCTTGGTCTGGCTTAGACAAACCGTCTCTTGAACAAACTCTACATAGAATCCATTCAGTAAAGATTTACATTAAAATCACTATCACAAAATAAGTGTCTACCAGGACCAAAGGACATCCTTGGTCTTTCATGGAGGTGTCAGTGGGGTGGAATATGTCAGGTAATGCGTGTGTGCACCCCTCTCCTCTGGTAAAAAGAACATGGTATCCATTGAAGACTTTGAAATATCGATGTTAATAAAAGTCTAGTGAACTATCCTCCTCATCAGAAGAGCTAAGATCTGATATTTGTGTTAACAGAGATTCTCCTTGAATAGCTGCAGGTCTTACGTTTTTTCAGAATGTCATTCAATTTTAATTTACTTTAATATATCCCATGTAGCTTTTGGTACCTCACTGAGTTAAAGTAGGGTCAGTGAAAGGAGAGAGAGAAGCAGCTCAGGGATGCGAATCTTAATGCACCAACACAAAACCCAATCAACCTAAGTTGTAGGGCACCTAGACTGCTAACTTGGTCACTCCAGTTATGTGTCTAAAGTTAAATAGGATGAATTGCTCTCAATGAGGCTAAAGTCAGTGTAGATATAAACCCACTTCACCGCTCCCTGGCATACTGGGGTGTCATGCACTGGGCTGATGTGAAACGTTATCAGCTCTGAAGTGCGGGTGGGTTATAGATACGCCATACTCTGTGAAGCACTGAGTGAAACAGTAGCCTGATGCATCATGCCCGATCTACCCTTTTCTACCGAAAATATTTTTCTGAGGAAGGCCAACAGTCCCGGCCTTTCCAGGTTTGGAACCCATTTGAATGAGAACAATTCAACATAAAAATATTGGTTTTAAATTACTTCTGTTTAATTTCATTCTTCAATAGAGTCCACAATGACAAAAAACAGTAAGAGATTCATTGTGTTAAGATGAATGCCGGCTTCTTAAAATACTAAGTAATCCAAAGAATGCTCTAGAAGACTGACTCGAATGTCTGGTAATAATGTGTGTCACTTCAGCAATGCTATATCTGTACCATGGTATAGGAAAAGCATGGGGGTTTTGTTGAGCATATTTAGCTTGCAAATTTAGATGAATAATTAATCTAAGCTTCTCTTAAAGAGAGGTGCAAGGCATAACCTGAAAAATGTCACAAGCAGTAAAGCAAATCTTTGATATATGAGAATATGAAAAAGTCTGTTAGTCAAAGTGTGTAATAAGGTCCTTTTATTTACAGTAAAGTGACTTTTTATTGTCTGTAATTTTCCCCTTTAATTGTTCACAATGGAGGAGTTAATGTTCGAGAGAGGAGTTCCATTTAGCTCACATCCAAAAGTCAGAAGGAGAGTTTGTCTCCAGAAAAGTGTATCGCTATCCTGCAGTTCCTGCAATTCAGCATAGTGTCAGAAACGTGTCTCCTGAAATCTCGAATCAGCTTACTGAAAACACATCTACCACGGTCTTACAACAAATCATTGAGGAAGCAAATTTATGCGATAGTGATTGACTGTTACACAATTAAATGTGATGGCATGAGGTATCAGAGTAACATGGAAAATTTTTCCGTTGCTATATGTTATGTAAGGAATGATTCATCCCTGAAAATATCTCAGAGAAGAGGTGCAACTCAATCATCTTCATGCCAACTGCACCTCTGACATGATTATTGCTCCTTTGAAAGCAGCTGAGTTCTTTTCTAGTGGCATCATTAATTTGTGCTATTATAAGGCCAGTATGAAATTTATGAAGACGAGTTGGCATATAAATACACGTCCAGAAGGAATGTGAAAAGGAAATACGTTGAAGTATGCATGATTTCAGGCATCTATTTCATTGAGTAGGGCATGTCTTGAAAAGAACATTTATGAAAATGTTCCAAATGGTGACTGCTGGGGCAATGGTGGGGTTTTTTTTGTTTTTTAAATGTTTTATTGGTTGCTGTCATTGGCATGATGGTAAAGAAGAAAATGAAGAAATGTGAAAGGAGAAGCACAAAACTGACAGCCCATCTTTTCTAACCTTGATAAATATATTTACTCTTCTAATATCCTGTAATATATTGTTACAATGGGAATTTCAATTGGTTCGTCCTTTCACACACTTGGAAAAGGTGAATTTGAATAGCCTTTGTTGGAACAGAACCATGCAAGCAACCAATATGCAGTCTGTTTTCATGACCAGGCAGAGATTTGACCTTGTAAAGTCTGTAACTGGACTACCATTTTTGACACCAGCATAGATCTCTGCCGGAAATGTGCTGGAAAACCCAAACAACTGTTTCACTAGTTTGTTTGATTGCAGCAACCTTATGAGGTTTTCCTACTCTGCTGGTTAGTCACTTTATCCAGTCAGAGACTAGAAATAGAAGAAACATCATCAGATAGAAAGCTTTAAGTTGCTAATGCTGACAAAGTTTTACAAATGTGTCAGAGAAACCCACTCACAAAAAATCTATGAGAGAGAGAAAAGTCACCTACTGTGAACCATCAGGAAAAAAATGCAAAATCCAGAGAAATTCCAGTCAGCTTCTGAAGTTCATAATGTTGTGTCGGGGTCTCAGGCAGACCCTCTGTATGAGGCTGATTTGTAGACTAATAAAACAAAGCTGTACTGCATGAATACCACAATAATTGACATTATCTATCACATTTTCAAGAGTTGTACTGAACTCATTAGAATCAGTGATAGAAACAGGGGAGAATGGGCATAAATAATGTTTCAGGCACACTCTTTGTTTTTAAGGACATAAGACAGAGTAAAAAAAAATTTCAGACACCTTTTGCATCTTGCCGGGGCAGTACTGAATCTTTCGCATCTTGAGAACTCTGGGCATCACCAATTTTAGACTAAGAAAAATTTTAGACCAAGAAAGCTTCTTGCACAGGTCAGAAAGACCAGGCAACAGATGCCACACAGATAACTTGGAATATGTTCCCCACAACGCGGTGAAAAAGCTTAAGAGTCATGAAGGAGAAGTGGCGAGGAGGTAGCTAACTCCTTGCTCTGTGTATGGGCGTGGATGAGTCAAACGAACACACAGCAGGAAGCTGGCTCTTAATTTTTTGGGTGTACAGCCTTGCATTTATTCGCAATTCCTCCTCGCTTTTGTGCAGGCACCAACTCCGTGTTGTTTCGCTGGCCACTGGCGGGATGGCAGGTTGGGATGGGGAGCCTGGGGGGGAGACTTGAGGAGGGGAGCGTAAGAGCCCTTGGGCCAGGCCAGTGGCTCCGGGTTGTCAGAAGTGAGCAGCCGGCGCTGCAGACAATTGCGAGCAGGGGGAAGAGCACACGCTTCTCTCGTGGCTCCCTTTGATGCCTGGATCAGATCCTCTCTTGGACCAGCAAACTCTAACACCTCTTCTGAAATCAGCTCCAACTGGTGATGAGCTACATCTGGCCTGTGAAATGAAAATAGCAAAACCTTTGATTGAGTCCAAGTTAAGTGGATCTTCATCATCTGCTCAGTCAACTTTTGCCAAGATGAATGATACTATGACAGTATTCTAATAATTTCTGAGGTGGATTCCCTCCTTTTTTCATCCATCTGAAAAGAACAAACTGCAAACACTTGGAAAATTTACTGCTCTGTGAGGGAGGAATTTTGCTCTTCATTTCAAATACATCCGTGGCATTTCACTGAGTGAAATGGAGCGCTACGTGTGAGCCTGATTCAACATAAAAAATACAGACCTCGCTGTTAAAAGGGGGATCTGATTTTTTTTATTATGTCACAATGCCTGCTTTTACATCATTTATATTTCAGTGTTTTTCCTATAAGCAGTTGTTGTATTTGACAGGACTTGGATATTTTCCTTTCAAAGAGCTTTATCTGTGGATAAACTAGCCTGACTCACAGAAAGAATGGATTCCCTTTGCTACCTCTCCCGCAAGGCAAATAAAAACATATCTTTACTAATCTGTTCACAGCTGAGGTTATCAAACAAACAGAAATTTGGCAGGTAGAGGGCAGCTGTACAATGACTGTGCTGTTCTGTAAGTGTTCTGTCCATGGCAGGTATAGAGCACGGCTGGGACTCTTCTTCCCTCCTGGCCTTTCAGTTTCAGTGTAGGTCCCAGTATTTTTTCCGAATGAGGTACTCAGATATTCATGTAGTGACAGGAAAACTGTGCCATCTCCTAGATATGAGAGGGTGAAACCCCCTAAAACCTCCTAAACTTGTCTCTCCCTCTGGGGTCAGGCTTCAAGTGGACTTTTCATCTTCCCTGGGTCTGCAGAGCGTGCAGAGAGTATTTGCTTCACAACACAGGGTTCACTAAATTAGAGCAAGGCTAAAGCCGTAAGAGGCCAAGCAAACAGCCTGGCTGGAACCATGGGAAGACCTCAGCTCCACACTTTACTGAAAATGAAGAGTTTTAACGTCCTGCAAATCAGCAGCAGAGCTGGCGTTTCTCCCTCTCCCTCGCAGTCTGATGTCTGCCCTGATTAAGCACTAGCAGCTCTTTCCTGACATAGGAGAGCAGAATAATGCTGTACACTGTCACAGATTTCAGTAACGGGATGTTTCTTTTCCCTGCATCAAATGAAATCATGTTGAGCTTTGTTTTCCTTCAGCTGATATGTAAGAGGTCAGAGGAGATGGCTGATTTTCTAAAATACCAGTTTTGGCACTATCTTTCCTCCTTATCCAGCCTCTCACCAGATTTAACTCCTCTATTTTCCTCTCTCTTTTTCCTTCTGTCTTCCCTTTTCTTTCCACTTTCTCTTTGTGTTCACTCTTTCTTCACCTCTTACCTGATTACCTTCACCTTCTCCAGACCCTCCTGCTGGCCCTGTCTCTCTGAAGGCATTTCCGAGGTGCTGCTGGTTGTCACTCTCCTGTGGTGACTATGGCCGTGGTTTTTTTTTTTCACTTCCTCCTGCCCCAAAAGGCAGACTCGATCCAGTTTTCAGGGTTGCGCTATTCCCTTTTGAAGATGCCTTGCTGCAGCCACGTGTCAGCGTCTTTCCTGGACCATCGTGCTTTTTTGGTGCCACGAACCAAGATACCACCTCACCAGATGGTGTACAGTTATTTAGTGTTAGATTTGGTCCAAACTGCTTTTAGGATTTTGGGGCCAAGTTGGTGGGTTTGAAGATGTGGATAAATGCTTTGAAGAAAGGAATGCTAGTTTTGAACAAATCAGGCTTTTGTCAAGCTATAACCTGCTATAATGCAGTCTCCAGCAACGGCCACAGAAAATACTCTCTCCTTTTCCTGAGTCTGGTCTTCAAGAAGTCTGAAACAATGGTATAGATAGATGGTTAAATAGATAGTTATGCATTACATTTTGTTATGGAAAGGGAAAATACAGAGTATTTTATCACTGGGATTATTCAGAGCCAGATTTGAGAGGGAAAGACTAGTGATTAGTCTGAGTTTAATCTCTAGTGGGAGATAGTTCACATTACCAAATGATTTGATGTTTCAGCACAAATGACAAACTGTGTTCAGAGAGGTCCAAGACTCTGCCAGCATGGCTGGAGACTAAATCACCTTTCCTCTTTATAGTAGATTGAGTTGTCCTTCCAAATCGGGGTTAAGGTCATTGGCAGGGCAGTCTGAGAATGAGAGCATCTGTCTGAAATGTACCTGGACTGTGGATGTACTCAGAAATTCAATTTCTGATGCTGCCAGTCCCTTGACCTTCAGAAGCACACATGCTTACCAAAACGTATGAAAAGGGAAAAAAAATTAAAAAAAAAAAAAGGCAAAAAAAGAAGCCTGGATATTTTTATCTGACTTCAGCTTCATTCTCCTCCGAATGGACCAGCAAGAGCTGCTGGATAGCATAAATTACAGAGCCAAAAATAGTCTTGTGCCATGGAGAAAAAATAAATGCATTTTATCTTAATTCTAGCATAGATGCTCTGTTTCCTTTCTTCATACGCACACACCACTCTGCCTGCAAATTATTTGACTTCCCCTCACGCTCCGTTGATGGCAGCTAGACATTTTCTAAAGTCCTTGAGCAATCATGCCTTGGAGTAGATACACTGAAATTGCCACACCAAAAAGACAAGTGCAGGAGTCCTAAATACACGTTTGAGTTTTTTTTCCCCCTGCAAGTTGACATTGGGAGGGATGCTTTGCATATGCTGATGAAGTACGGGCTTCCAACTGCCTGGGGAGCCGGTGGCCCTCACAGCCGAACGGCTCTGGCCGGTCCCGGGGGGCCGGGGGGCTCCGGAGGGCCACGCTCGTGGGGGCTACCTGCTTCGGCTCCGCGCAGCAACAGTGAGAGCCATATGTGGAGCTGCAGGAAAACAGATGCTGTTTTTCCATTTGTGAAATCAAGTTGTTGGAAAGTAGTCAGCTTTCCGATGGATGTACGAGAGAGAGCTCATCCGATCAACCTGCAGAGACAGTGTGAGCTTTTTTTCTTTTTAAGAAATATTTGACAACATTTCCATATTATTGGTGGCTGGAATGGTATAAGAAATAATGGTATGGAGATAATCAGCAGGTAAATGGCTTTAATAATAGGTAATTTTTTGTTGGCTGGAAGTGGAGTCTGGGCTTTTCATAAACAAAGAGGGTGTGCAACCTGGTTTTTGACTGCCAGATCTGCTTCCAGGCATACATCTCTAGATGTACAGTAGGTTTACTGTAATGTCTTGATTTATTATATAACAGACATACATACCCAGTTAGATTTCTACATATCCTCAAAACAATTAATATTATTCCCCTAGAATAAAATGAAGACACTGTCCTTTTGTCAATGAGCATCAAACATGTTTAACCCCAATTAATAGCTTTGGGTTGCTTGTTACCAACTGAAAATAAGTGTGCTATAATAGCAAAATGCCTAATGTCTTTAAAAAAATCAGTTTATAATCTAGAGTAATTCTCCAAATCACTATGACAAAGTGAAACATAACTGTATAATTTTTGGTCCTTAAAATATACAATTTATTTTATCAGAAGTGCAAAGATTTAAAGTATTGTCTGGCTCCAGTGGCTCCAGGCTGATAAAAGGCATCTTTTCTATTACTCTGCTTAACAGGAGAGTTTATGATACTAGAAACAAATAAAGAAGACTTACTGGAAAATAGCAAAATAGGATTGTGCTGTTTAAGAGTATGTGCCAAGATCTCTAGGATATTTCGTCAGCGTGTTAGGATGCTTCACGCGTTTCTGCAGCATATCTATTTTCCACTATTTCAGAGCTATGGGAGTCCATCCTAACTTCAGCATCAAATCTACTTCTTTCCAGCAATGTACCTCTTCTGTTGATCGTATAAAGAATTTAGGATATTAGTTGCTCTGAATTACATCTCAGATGTCTAAAATAGATGGGGTAGAAAGTATGTAATTAGAAGACAGACTCTAGCCTGAATTTGTTGTATGCTTCATTCCACAAATAGAGGACACCCCCCCAAAAAAAAATATTAAAAAAATCTGAAGATCTGTTTAACTTTGTTTAACTCAGTGTTTATTCATTCTTTTCCAACTGATAGCAACACTATTGCAGTTAGTGCACATGAATAGCCCAACTTCAGACCTCAAAGATCTTTTACAAACTTCTGCTTATTTTTTTTCTTTATCTGGAATTCCTACTTCTCTGAAAGCTGAGACAGAGATACAAAAAATTCCATAACAAAATTTGTTCCCCCAAATTTCATAACCCTATTTACGTAGCTAAAGGATGAACTGTATAAAGAAGCAATATAAAGTCAGGAGAGTGGGGATTTGAAAAGCAATGGCAGCTCTGCATAAGATCTCCAGTCAGCTGCATTTACTTCTGGAAGAAGAATAGCTTTTCTACAGCTGTTTAACCCACCTTGAAAATTGTGTACTGAAGTTCCACGTATGCATAAGTCCCTGCTTATTTGTTCAATTACAGTTCATAAAAGCATCCAGACTTCAGTTATGTATTCAAACTCATGGAACTGCTAAGTCAACGGTGGTTCCCCCATCAGGTTTTTCCATATATATAATTCATGCTGAGTGAAATACAAAAACCTCAGCCAAGGTGTCTGCAAATCTGGTCATCGGTTTGGCTACACAGAGGTCAGGTGAAACATGAACCAGTCACTGGCAGCATAAGATGCATTTTTCCCTTGGCAGTATGTTCAGCACTCGCTAAAAGGACAACCCATCTGTCACAGCGTAGCGCAGTGGTGGATCCACTCATGTAAGTCCCTTTCTGTACACCCAACCATTGGATTACATTGAGTCAGTTTTACTTAACCCAATACCCAGCTCCACGTGTGACTGTCTGAACAGGCAAAACCATCTGGGGTACAATGTGTGTCATACCTGAGACTGTGAGAAATGCACTGCCCCACTCTTGCCCATGTCACTTTAAAAAGTGGATGATGGGTAAGGTTCACGGGCCTTGGAAACCTTTTTCTATAGAAGATTAGTAATTTTTTTCTCAAAATACACCCTTGGAGTCCAAGTCTTTCTTCTTTTTCAGCGGTTGCATCTTTTGTAGCCGATTACAAGTCACTTGTAAACGAAATTGTGTCCATCCCAAAAATATGTGAGAAGGATTTAAACTACCCCATGAATGAGTCGCCACCCTTGTGTCGGCCTGGGCTATGCAGGGAGGTAGAACTGCAAACGTCTCCCTCTGAGCGCAGCTCTGTGAGAAGTCCATGCCAAGTTACTCCCGATGATTAATTCTGAATTACAGAAATATTCTTGACCTTGACTGCAACTTAGATTTTGTTTCTTATTGTTGCGTGTGCATGGGGTTGTTTGGGGTTTTTTTCGTTGTTTTTCTGTTTTAACTTTACATCATGTTGGTTTGGTATCTTTTTCTTGTCTAATAAGGAATAAAGGAAAAACAGTTTGAATCTCATGTCCTGTTGTGGGGACCAAGTTAATTAAAATCCTGATGTATATATACAGCTGATACTCCTCACCCTAATGAAGAACATTAATTCTAGAACATGTGTGGCTGTAGTCACATTGCTACAAATTACTGGACTCTTTCCTTTATCTGTTTCCAAGAAAGTCTCCCCCGGTTAGTTAGGAAAAAAGAAAAATATGACGCCTTAGTTCTAAGCAGCATAAATTACATGCATCAATCAGAGGAAGCTTAAATTAAAATACACATTTGGCAAACAAATATGAATATGTTGATCTCATCTGTGAATCAAAATGATTTAATGCCAGTACTGACCCCCCACTGATCAACATGAAGGTCACTGCAAACTGCCTGATTCTCATTGAGAAATGTTGTCGTGCCTGTTAAAGATGCAGTTTTATACATTCCCTAATGCTCAATCTAATCGGTAATTCCAATGTAGCAGAATTGATTTATTTGAGAAAGAAAATACAGAATTCATTTTTTTTTATTTATGTAATCCAAAACAGATAGCTAAATTAAAATGTTAAAAAAATACATGTGGTTTATGGGTCTGGGCTGAAGGTTTTCCAATGTGTTTATGATGTTTTCCAATCTAGAGGAATACTATTTGTTAAATAGAACGCTACACCTTTCAGATACCAAGTGATCATAAATCAGTCTTCCCTTATCATCCTCTTCATGCTTTCTGGCTATAGGAATAACTAGTTGTTTAACTCAATTATGAGGCGAAATGTTGCTATGAATGGATAATCCAAGGCCAGTTGGGTTGTCATTGCTCTCAAAGGTCTCAAGTAAACAGATGAGTAGGACAATGGTCTTACGAAACTTGAACCAGTCTTTGCCTTTTATAATGTCTTTGCCTGCAGTCAAAATATCTTGAAGCAGGGCTGGAGAAAGTCAGCGTGGCCCCAAGGTAGATGGCAGTGGGGAAGGAGAAGGGTCATGCCATGGTGTGATGGTACAGGCTCAGCAGCTCTTGTCGCTGGATTTCAGTGCAGTCCCCGACGGGAGCAGAAGCAGCAGGGAACAACATCAGCTTTAACCCATGGGGACAAAGTCCCCAGTGAGACACAGGGGAAGAGGTTGGTCCAGGTAATATTTCTTCCTGCATTGGACTCAGTGGATATAATCCAGGAGGTTTACATATATTCACGCATGCTTGGAAATGGGGTTTTCTCATAGGTGTGAATGGTTTTGCATTGTCGTATGTGAAGAATTGCACTTACTAAGTAAACATTTCACACCTCTGTAACTAGGGACTACAGCAGCGGTGAAAGCCAACTCCTCAGTTCTGCTAAAAACCAGAGTCCTTTGTGGTTACAGTGTGAAATTGTGACTTTCAATAAGCAAGACTAAATATTTTTCTTTCTTAGATAATCCTGGCACTCTCTACTTACTTATTTCCATCTGAGCATTTTTGCTATTTTTTTCTCTCTTCTTCTCCATGTGGAGCTGACACATTCTCCATGGCTATTCAATAATCAGGTCTTACCTTCTAAAGTTCCCAATAGCCCACCTGCAGTGTGAAAATCTTTTAAAGTGTACTCCAATTTGAATTGTCTACTGGGAAAAATCAGGAAGAGACAGCTTAAAAATGCATTTTGACAGGAACAGATCAGATGTTCACAAAGGTGAAAAATCCTTTTGAAATTATTGTACACCTTGAACAAAGCATAATTTGTGAATCTTTGGATTTTGGATGAGAAGAAATGAGAATTCATTCATCTTTTTGCTTAATAAAATAAAACCATCAAAAGCTCATGCTAATTTATCATTCCAGTGCAAGCCACGTATGAGCTATTGGCATCTTGGAGTTTATTTCGGTCTCGCTGGCCTTACTGAAATTCTCAAATAAAATGTTGCAGAACAATGCTTTTACTGAGGGATGATACTTACTTTTCTGCTCTCCCTAACACATGAACACACACTACATAATGTAATAAACCACAAAATTATGAGAACTGCAGTTTATCACACGTCTTCGATTACCTTCTCTACCTTCTATTTATGTAGTTTCCTTCCTTGGTCCAGCAGACAAAAATTCCTGAGCAGCCCCAGGTAGGTTCCATTATCAGTTTTGAGTGCTTGGACACAAATATTTTGCGTCTCTCTATAAAGAGACAATTTTGTCATTCATCAGCCCTGTACACCTCTACATAGAAGTTAAGCTGGATAGCCTCCATTCAAGTGAGGAATCTCTCAATTCTAGGGCTTAAAAACACTAACGTTTGGTTTTAAAGTTGGAGAGCAGATAATGTGAGAGAGCATCCCTGATATGATAATGCTGGAGCAGAAACTCATGGTCCTTCTGCCATCTGTGGTGGATTTTGGTGCAGTCACACACAACTAGACAGTCCTCAAGATCTGACCACTAGTGGATGAGTTTCAAACTGCCTTCTCTTTGCTATCATTCATAGATTCAGCCAAGACTGAATAATTCCTCACAAAATAAACACTATCACTCGCAACATTGACGGATATTTATTTATTAGTAAAGAGGAACATTCCTCTTTCAATATATGCAGATTAGCTCCTAACTGATGAACAATTTCCCAGCTACGCAGCTAGAACTGGTTGATCAGAAATAGATATATGTGTCTGAGCAAGTTGACCTTCATCTATTGATCAAGGATAGTTGGCAAGATCTTAAGTAATAGCGTTCTTGGCTTCGCACATCACTTTAATGTTGATAGTGTGGAATTGTTTCCGAGTCCAATACATATCTGCTGGTGAAATACGGGAACATATGAGTCTAGTCAGTCACACCCAAAATATTGTGGAAACTAGAAGCAACATATGCACTTCCTTGAATTTCTCCCACTGGTATGGAGCATTTGGAAATGCAGCGACTCTTTGGATAGGCGCTTGCTCAGTATCTAGCTAACGTGTGGCATCCCCTGTTACAATCTGGAAATTGCTTAAACCGTTGGGGAAAATCAGCTGGTTCGGTGACAACACAAAACAAAGTGACTCTCCCAGTTGAAGTTTCATTCCCAAGCCGTTTAAAATGTCTCTGTTAAAGCTACAAAGGCAAAATGAACTCACCTTCCCAGATGCATTAAAAAGAAGGAACTAGGGCCACCCTTCTCTTGGGGTGCTAACAAGGGTCAGTTATCTTCTGTCACCTTCACACTGTGTGGTGGAAGAAGAATTGCTCACTATAGAATCAACTTCTTACCCCTTCCTCTCTTTTAGCAGAAGTAGACCACCCTCCTTCTTTACAATATATGGAAAATATTTTTTATTTGTCCCAGTCTCTCACTGAATACAAATCAGGGTAAATAGCTCTGCAATGACTTTACAGCTAAGAACTATTATCTATGTGTTTTTGTCAGTCTAAACAGCTATAGTCTATAGAGCACAATGTCCTGTTCTGCAGTGCTAAAACTTAAGAAAATAACGCCCAAGGCTTAGTAAGCATCCGCTAATCACATAAATTTGTTAGTATGAATCTACCTATGCTAGTGTAACCTTATAAAAAATGTTTGATAGTAGCTTTTGGCACTGTGAAATCTAAAACTGCAGTACATTTCAAATTTTGTGGGATAAATTTGAAACATCAGTGATGCTTTGTGTTTATTTTTTCTTTATTTATACCCTTTTCTTCCTTTCTGTCTGTTTTGCAGTGTTTTCTCATCTTTCTCTGTGTAACCCTCACCATTTTAATTATCTGTCTGTTTTATAAAATCATGTCTAATTAGAAGATTTTAAATTCCTCATTACAGCATATTCTCATGCAGAACTTGAAATGGGAGTGATTATGAACTGTTCTAATAAGCACCAGATTTGCACTCTTTAAAAGATTGGAATTGTTGTTTATATCTGTATGCACATTAGTTTACCTCAAGATGTGTTAGATTACATTAATTATCTTTGCATCTGCAACAGAGAACATTAATGGTGGATGCAAACCTCATTCCTTTGAATTTTTTTGAAGTGTTGTGGGTTTTTTTTTTCTTCTTGACAATGTGTGTTTGCTGTTCAGGGAAATTTAAGAGCGATGGGCAGAGCTTGCTGCTGGAACCTGCAAGACTACTGTTTTTCATTTTGCTGCAGACTAATAATAAATGTGATGTCTCGTCTCAAGGAGCTTTGAGACACCAGATTGTCATCCCATGCAACTTACCTGGACAGTCTGGAAATGCTGAGTGCAGAGCAGAAAGGATAAATCCTCTAAGGATTATTTGATACCTTGAGGCAGGAAGGTTGACTTACATACGCTAGTCAAAATAACGGTAGATACTCTTTATGTACTTGCAAACACATAAATATTTATGGACCTCCAGCACTGATAGTGCTGTATACAAAAATTAGGTACTGTATGCAGATACTTGCCTGTAAATGATCTAATCTCCTCCATTTGTAGGTAAAATTTTAGGCCTCACAAGTTTACTGCCATACCAATCATCTGTAGGGATCTGTGGAAGAAGAGTCAAGATGATCTAGATTCTCCTAGAGGCATGAAACTTCCTTGTAAGGGCATGTGGGTCTCTTCTACTTATGTTTAGCTCCATTCATAGTCACCATGTTCATAAACGTTTTGCAAAAGACTAATAACCATGTAACCAAGTGCCGTCATATTTGTATCAGGACTAAAAGCCATTTCATAGGCCTGATGTAAGCATTTTGGGAGAAATCAGGTGAGAAAAGCTTCTCATGAGCAGTTTTGGTTTACAACAGTGGTTCGAATAATTTCTGGGCCCCCAAACCAGAGGAGAGAGTTGTGTTTCACTGGTGTCCCCACTCCTGACCGGTAGGCAGATGGCTGGCAGGTACAGAAAGGGAAAGCTCTGCTACACAGGAGGAAAGTCCCTGCTAACCACCACCTAAGTGCCAGTCAGGCCTTGGTAGCATGGGTGGTTCAGCAGGTACTTAGGGAGGTAAGTCTGTTGTTTGGTACTCTGAAGGGCTGGGGAATCACTTCTCATGGAAGGCTTACATTTAGGCTATAAAACAATATAGAGCTTGTCTACATGGAACCTGGGAACAAGTTGCTTAATTTGACTGTAAACTATACCTGTACCTCTGGAAGAAGTCCCTGAAAAATTCTGATTTTTCAACCACCGGCACTTATATTTCACGTCAGTCCCGATCTGCCTCAGAAGCAGGCGCGTTTATTGCAGCAGTGTCCCCATGTGGACTTCTACCAAAACAAATGTGACCAACTGAATTTTGGCTCCGGTTTTGATGCAGGCAAATCCTTACTAAGCAAAACACAAATAAATGGATTTAATAGTTTCAAACCAATGTGACATAAGTAGGAACTGAGAGAAAATAACTGTCAGCCAGTATCTGGAATTAGCCTTCTGGAGCCTCTGCTCAGTCCCTGCCTGCTCAGTTCAGGCTGTAAAAATCCCCGTGGCGAGGGGACATGACCCTGCTGTCATCAGAGGCAGCACATCCCCACAGATGCAGACCGGGCATCCCAGCTGACCTGCGGATATGGTGTTCAGAGACCTCTACGGCTGGCCAAGTGTAGCGAGGAATGAGAAGACAATATTCAGTGGACAAACTTCAACTCCTTCATACTTGCCCTAGGTTTGCAAACAGGCTGAGAGAGGCATGCCAAGAAATTTGCTTTCTGGCTCATAAGAATAATTACATCTTTTCAGGACGTTCTAGCCTATGGCCAGAAACAAAGATATGGGGCCAAGCTATCAAATTCTTTTTATTTTCTATTGCTCGGGCTTTTCCATGGTAAAATCTTTACATTTCAAATCGTACCAGTACAGATCACCTCACTGAAATCAATGGGATAAGTTACAAAGTAACTTACTTCTCAAAGGATCCGAGAGTATAGCAGTATAAACCCCAATTAGCACTGAAGAATTTATTTAATTCATTTTACCTTATTTGCCCCTTTGTGAAGCGTGTGCGTTCAGACCATAATTCCACGGCATTTATTTGTTATTCAGAGAAATTTGATGAATAATTCTGTAATAATTTGTCTCACCTTATTGTGAACATTTAGGATTTGAAACATGAACCATGATTGCTCTCCTAAATCAAATGGTGTGTTACTATTCCTTCGGTAAATGACAGTCTTAGAATCAAGTGAATGACTTGGGGGGATGGGGGGAGAAAAAATATAATTAAATTGGAATATTCTCCAGAATTTGCATAAAATTAACTCTTATTGTAAGCGCTGCTGCCATGACAAAAGCAAGCTCATTTATGAGAAGTAAACATAAATGGCAGGCATATTGTTAAAACATATTTGTTCAGCAATAGTACGTGCAACCTGGAATTATATTCTTTATTTATTAGATGTGCTATAGCCTGTAATTTGATGGCGAACAAAAAGGGAAAAAGACAAGTAACAGGTCTGAAGAGGTGTTAAAAAGGCATTTCTTGCAAGGAAATTTTCTGTACAGTGAAAATCAATTTAGGTTTTCCCCTCAGGCTCTGGAAAAACAGACATTACAACTTTGCACTCAGGAATTTCAGTGTTTTAAGTGAATGCAGACATAAACATGCAGTGTAAAGGCAGTGACCTCAGAGGCTCGTGTTTGTAGGCTGATCCTTACCTCCCATTTGTTCGTTAAATTTCCAAACATTGCATGTTTCTGTAGCAAGCCCTCCACTATTTTCTGGATGACTAAAAACCACAACTTGGCTTGGCTCTTTGAGTTTGGCCTGTGAACGGTGGCGATGTGGAGATGACACTTGAGGGTGCAGGTGACACTCGGCAGCCCCAGCGGTAGTGGGGTTTCTGCAGGGTGGGCACCAGGCTGTGTCCCCCCCGACCCCGACCCTGCCTGCCCTGGGGAGGGAATAAACTTGCCATGAAATACCGCAACTCTTCATCCTTGAACATTTACTCTGAGAGACACCACTCTGCTGTTGCTTCGGTGCAGATCCAAAACCCTGCAAGAAGTTCCTTGGAAAAAAAAAAACCTGACAAGGGAAAGCTGGAGGGTTGTCACAGGAAATTAAATGGTACAGGAAGAGAAAATTAAATGGAAGATTTACAAGTGTGTTATCTGTGGACTCTGGCAGATGTGGTCCCACAGCATTTGTGTCTCTCTTGTGAGTCTATGTGACTTCACCATGCTGGGGTGTGAGGACCCTGTAGGTCATCCGTCCTCACAGCAGGCTCGTGAGCCGGGGAAGCTCGTGAGCTGGGATCTCAAAAACACCGAGATCTTGAACCCGCATACTGTAGCTGGCTATAAAGTAAATATTTTCACAAATTCAGATGCTAGAGTCTTCTAAAAGTGCAGTTTTCCCTGGCATTAAAAGATAAATTTGTCCTGTGTCTCTCAAACCAGGACAGAGAGCAATGGTTTAATTATGGCTGAAGAGGTTCATCTGAGGTAGAGTTCAAGCATCGTAGCAGTGAGTAGGGCATAAGTACTCAGCATAGATGCAATAGTGTGACAATAAAAACCCAGTGCCTGGCACAAACCTAAAATATAGACTGCTTCAATGCATTTCTTGTAGCAAACATATCGATATATTCAGGTAACTGGTGGAGTGACAGAGTAAACAGTGCTTAAGAAATGAGGCATCAGCTTAGACCCCACTCCTTTTCTATAAAAATCCTGCCCTGTTACAGGATTTGCCTACCAAATTCAAAAATACCATCCTGGAATCCAATCCCAATCCCAATTGCCTAAATTTTGCCTACCCAATTCTCACTTAAAAAAAAGTTCAGGAAAGAAAGTACTACAACTGCTCACCCTTATCTCTTTTGGCAGGGTCCAGCGAAAGCATCAGTGTCACGGTGCTCTATTTGGGCTGGTTCTCAGTGGTGCTCCTTACAGAGCCTGAACAGCAATCGTTCCCTTTTTTCAGACACTGGTTATTAATGTGAACGCAATAGTTGCTTTTGCAGTGCCAAGGTATGAAGGGGTTTGTCACTTGTGGGAATCAAAGTCACAGCATTGCATCTTCTTTTTCCGCTTGCAAGAACAAAAGGAAAATAATCGGACCACAAACTTTGCTTATAACTGGCACCAGAATTTCAAAGTTAGAAGCCTAAATTTAGGGTCTTAAGTATATTTGGGGGTGTTTAGAGGAGATCCTGGGTGTCAGCGCTTCCCATTGAAGCCCACGGAAGCCAAGGGGTGACCAGAGCTCTGCAAAAATCTGCTGCAGACTGGATGTGGCACAGGACTGTTCGCACACAAAGCTTCATATGCTTTCAGAGCGCATTAAGGCAAACAGCCTTCTCACAGTTTAGATGTGATTTACGGTCAAAATGATGTGAGCCACAGAAAAGGTATGACCAGGTAGCAGCTCCCTGCAGCAAGCCAGCGACTCTGGGACTGCTGAGGACACAGAGACTGAAGAAACATCTCTGACAGCCTTTAAAATGTGTTACATGATGGTGCTTGTGACCCTGCCTTTGCCCCAGGCTACGCTATAGCTGCTAGAATTTCAAATCTCTTTCAGTGAGGGCTGAGTGGTATCTGGGCAAAGAAAAGAAATAAATAGGTTTGGACATTCTGCATTTTCCATTTAGGGAAAAGTTAGCTTTCTTCAACTTTTGTTCCCCTTGGTTTATTTTTCCTTTCTAATACTTGAAAGCTTTGTTTTTCTCATTTAAAAAGTCAAGTGATTTCTGGTATCTCAGGTTACAGAATCCCAATGACTTCAAATGGCTTCATCTGTGAAGGGTGGAGACCATCAGTTCTTCGTTAAGGTCTGGTAACAATGAGACATTTCAAGTTTTCACTTGAAAAAATGGGGGCATCCACATTTTCTGTGCATACTTTACAAGACACTGACTTTGAAGTTGAAGGTCAAAGTTTTTTTGTTAAAAGCCAGAAAAGTTATAGCACAACCACCATGATAGCAACACATAGTATAGATATTCTATATGATATGCTGATTTAATCTGGTTCGTTTTGTCCACACCTTTGGTTTTTGTAACATTACACGTTCTTGGTTGGATGTGTGGAGAGGGGGTGGGAGGCTGGAGGGGGTGTTTTTTTCCCTTTAACAATAATATCCTACTTCCATAAAAGATATGAAGCAGAAGACTGAACAGAAAATCTAGCTATTTTATTGCCCCAAGGCATTATTCATTTTCCTGACACATTATGTTTTTAATTAAAATTGCACATGAGTTAATTAAAATGTTCATTCAGCCTTTTTTTTTTCCTTTTTTTTTTTTTTTGCATGGGTGCCTTGTTACTCTCCTAGCATTTTAGTAGAAGGCCATTACATTTCAACAAACTGCTGGCTTTATCAGCTCAGACTTCTACTGACAGACTGTCATGTTCTCTACACCTTTTTATCTCAGATGTTCTAATTTTTTTAAATACGTCCTCTAGTGTGGGGGTGGGTTGGTCGGGTTTTTTTTAGAAAATATTATTATTATTCTGCTACCAGCACCTTCCACTAGTTGTTTGAGCTCATGTTTATTAAGGAGACATTGTCAGGAATGGGCAGGAAGCTTTCACAAACAGGAGTCACCGAAGTGTTATCCCACAAGAACCGGAGAACGTTGTCAAGGTTCACTCTTGGGAAACTGCTCAGATTAATCTGCAATGCAAGTACACAGAAACTTGGGAAGCAATGCTAAAGAAAAGGAGCATTCAAAGAAAGTAAATAACAGAATCCGGCAGACACCTTGATTCTACTGAAATATGGGGAATCCTTCAGGTTTATAGCTTACGGGTACTGAATATTTGATCACTAGTCTGGAAAAGAAAAATACTACAAGATAGATAGGCACCGACTTTTGTCTGCTGTCTTGTCCAGTCTAAATTTTATTTTAAAAAGGTATGCAAGGATTTAAACACTTTGAGAGTGTTTCTTTTTAGCTGAAGCAATATTGTTGGTCATATCTTAGGATGTGCAAGAGAGATTTCTTAGGCTGTGGACTCATAAAAGCTGCTTTACTCAGTTTTCAGGGAACGTATTTCTACTCTTAAAATTCCCAAGGCATGGGTGGAAGTTTGTCCTGCCATTATTTTCCCCAAGAACCATGACAGCCAGTTTTGGGAAAGGAGCCATCGTAGGAAGTGTTCTCTGTCCTCTCCATGCAGTTACAGGCACCAGCCAGTTCCTAAAAGGACTTCAGATCTGTGGGTCACCTCTGAGTTCCCCAGAGCTTTTAAACATATGTGGTGTACTTGCCTTGTTGAAGGGTTATCCTCATTGAGTGTTACAGGTTAGAAAACATAAAAGGCCCATAGACTGTAGCTGGGGTAAAAGACAGAAAGCAGGTAAAGCAAATGTTTTTGGAATAGGTGTACAGCAAGCTGTTGCGCGTTTGCTGAAGCCTTCGAAGCCCACAGAAAAGGTATTGATGTTTGTAACCAACATCTTGCATCTCTGCTGCTGCACCAGCACATGCCTGGACAAAACAGAGCTTTTGGAGCAAAGATTGACTTTGCGTGCGAGTGCCACGCGTGCCTTCTAACAGCAGCACCCAAGCCAAGCTTGAAAATCAGACCTCAAAACAACAGCTCCAGTAACTCAAATAGAGAAGGAGGAATGGGCCGAGGGGTTCAAATTTGGAGCTCAGCTAACATGCGTCAGTGCCATTTGCTTTTTTCACACAGCATGAGTTAAGGACAGACTGTCAGCCATAACTTCGAGCTTCCTGGATGCTGTCAGCTCATTTCACAACCTTCATATTATTGAAGTGGAGCTTTTTACATTTTATTCTTTGACTCCTTGTTGTATCTTCATAAGAATAATGTGATTTTGGGAGAAGTGTTGAAAGGTTTGAATGTGGTAACTAAACATTTACAAAAGATCTTTAGCCTGAAATATGTAAATATATTTCTGTCAGTGGTTCAGATAGCAGTGTTTAATTTTGCAGGAAGATTGCAAAGGTTTCTTTTTTATTTTTATACTGAATTTATGCTCCGATGAAAAGCACTTCACGTCAGAAAGTGGAAGAAATTATTTATTTTTAAAACTCTTTTAATACGGCATTTTTAGATATCTTGAAAAGGGTGTGAAAGATAAGGTTACCAGTCAGGAATAATGTTTTACAACATCATTACCCTGATAACACCCAAAGCAGCTCTATTTGCATGGTATCATTTGGTATATAATATATCTATATTTTGAATCAATTAATATCATAGAATCATAGAATTGCTGAGGTTGGAAGGGACCTTTAAGATCATCGAGTCCAACCTTTAACCTACCCTGACAAAAGCCACTTCTAAACCATGTCCCTCAGTGCCCCATCTACCCTTTTTTTAAACACCTCCAGGGATGGTGAATCCACCACCTCCCTGGGCAGCCTATTCCAATGTTTAATAACCCTTTCAGTGAAAAAATGTTTCCTAATATCCAATCTAAACCTCCCCTGACGTAACTTGAACCCGTTTCCTCTCATCCTATCGCTTGTCACCAGGGAGAAGAGGTCAGCCCCCGTCTCTCTACAACCACCCTCAGTTGTAGAGGGTGATGAGGTCTCCCCTCAGCCTCCTCTTCTCCAAGCTAAACAACCCCAGCTCCCTCAGTCGTTCTTCATAAGGTTTGTCCTCTAGACCCCTCACCAGCTTTGTAGCCCTTCTCTGGACACACTCCAACACCTCAATGTCCCTCTTACGCTAATATTCCCATGTGATATGTATTTAGGCATCAAGAACAACGTCACTGAAACACAGCTAAGAGACCCTATTGCTTTCCAAAAGATCAGGATTTGGCTCCTTAAATTTAAAATGTATTTTGATATTTCATTTATCATAAGACTATACTTAGTTGACAGGTTATTAAAAATTCAGTCCTTTATTATTATATATTGTCTACTTATTGAGCAGAAAAACCCCAAAATATTTCTTGTCAAGTGAAATATCACATTAGTGAAAATTTCACATTAGTGGAAAATTTCTTGCAGAACACAAAAATAGAAGAAGGGAAGAATATACCTTATGCCTATTGTATATCCACACATAAGCACAACGAAAATGGCCAGTGGTTGGTGCATTTATCACCATTTCTAGACACAGGCATGAGAAACCTTGAGTACTGCATGCAATTTTGGGCCCCACAATTTAAGAAGGATGTGAAGGTCCTTGAATGCCTCCAGAGAAGCGCAATAAA
This sequence comes from Chroicocephalus ridibundus, assembly GCF_963924245.1. Taxonomy (NCBI): domain Eukaryota; kingdom Metazoa; phylum Chordata; class Aves; order Charadriiformes; family Laridae; genus Chroicocephalus; species Chroicocephalus ridibundus. The sequence continues at coordinate 130,933,048 of NC_086285.1, forward strand.
GCTGGTGAAAGGGCTGGAAGGAATGTCCTGTGAGAAGCAGCTAATGACTTTGGTCTTGTCTAGTTTGGAGAGAAGGAGGCTGAAGGGCAACCTCATGGCTCTCTACGGCTTCCTGAGGAAGGGAAGCGGACAGGGAGGTGTTGAGCTCTTCTCCCTGGGATCCAGTGATAGGACACGTAGGAATGGTTGAAAACTGCACCAGGGTAGGTTTAGACTGGACATCAGGAAGCATTTCTTTACCAAGAGGTTGGTCGAACACTGGAACGGGCTTCCTTGAGAGGTGGTCAATGTCCCAAGCCTGTCGGTGCTTAAGAGGCATTTGGTTAATGCCCTTAACAACATGCTTTAACTTTTGGTCAGCACTGAATTGGTCAGGCAGTTGCACTAGATGATTGTTGTAGGTCCCTTGCAACTGAAATACTCCTATTCTATTCTATTCTATTCTATTCTATTCTATTCTATTCTATTCTATTCTATTCTATTCTATTCTATTCTATTCTATTCTATTCTAAATTAATTAATGCAGAGGCTGCCCACCCAAACTGGTTTCTGAGCAAGGGGTTTCTGTAGTTCTGGCCCAGCCTTTCAAGTAATGGCATTGTTGATTTGCAAACTTCATTTTCTTCTTAATTTTTAAACATCTTTCTGCACTTAAAATGAGTCAGACACTGTTTGTGGAACTAAACCAAAACCAGCAAATCCTGGCCCTGGTGAAGTCAATGGCAAAACTCCCATGGTCTGCGACTGAGCCAGGATTTCACCCAGAGTGAATAAATGAATATGTGCTATTGTGGAACACGTACGGGCAGTTGGCTTGCACAGACATTTCCAGCTGTCATTCTACACCCTCTCCTCTACCTCTATATTGTATTTCTCTTCTTTCACAGCCCCCCTGTCTTGCAGGTCTCTTTTCTGATCTGTCACCAGTGCTCTACCCTGGTCTTTTCTTCTGCTTCTTTTGCTTCTTAATGATTTCTGCTAAAGCCTTTTAATGCTTCTCTCACAATGCCAATGCGATTCATTGGCTTTCCATCTACAGTTCATTTTCTCAGTTGTTGAGTCTCCTTTCATGTTATTGACTTCCTTCTTAGTGTTTACATTTTCCACTACTCTCTGAATTGTGCAGTAGTTTCTTGACTTTCCTGTTTCTATTCCTCATTTTTACAGCAGTCTTCTGGTCCTAGTGAGTCCCTAGCCCTTCACAGACCAAGTGCCCGTCTCTGCCACAGGCTCCTGGATGAAATGTTTAAAAATTTGAGTCAGCAAAACTGAAGCATTTTGTAAAGCTGCATTACTTTTACCAAATTGTTCACTTAGGAAAATTAAAAGGCCTTAAAGATATTGTGGAACAAACTGAAGCCTTTTCCTTCAGCATTTTTAAACACAAATTTGAATCTGTGGGTTTGTAATAATTAGTTCCTCTTCGTTTACAATTTTCTTTAAAATCAGTGAGAACCATTTTAAAAACAAAGGTTTCATTCCATAATTTTTTAATAGTTTATTGTGCTACCAACATTTCAGAAACACTGGTTTTGAAATGGCCTGAAACATTTTTCCAACATTTTAAAAGGACTTTTTCTCATTTTTACACGCTGTAATCTGGGTGCCTTGAACTTCCCCCATGGCAAAAAATCTTTTGTGCTTTCACGTAGGAGAATTCAATGTCTAATCATAAAAGGGTTTGAGAGTCTATATTAAGAATACAATCTAACTAGTTAGCTGCTGTTTGAGATCCTGCACGCTACGAATTTCATACAGTAGAAATTAAAATCTGGTATCATTTTGTGACCCGTATCACCTTCTTTCTCACAGATTCCAACTGTGTGAAGTTATTTCCATAAAGAAATGTGGGGATATTGTAGGAAGCAAACTGGATTTACCAACAGTTCAAAGCCGTGGTGAATATTACATTTAAAGCCAACTCCTCTTATTATAGATATTTTTAACACTTCCTGAAAATTCCCTTCAAAAAAGTAACAGTAATTTTCATCAGCTCTGGGAAAAGAGTCATCAAGTATCTCCAGGTGTAATGTATTTTTAGTAGAACCACCCAAACTGTTAGCCGCAGTTGTGAACTCTGCTGAGGAGGTCTCTCGGCGCTGCGGTGGCAAGCTATCTGCCCACCGGCAGTTTGAGCGCTCCAGCTAGAGGTGCAAGACCTTAAAAAAAAATAATATCTAAAGCCATGCCATAAACAGGGAGCATTTTAAAAAATCATTTTCCCTAGCTTGGAAAGCAATGGAATGACAGAAAGAGAAAGGAGCAGGCTGAGGAGCCCAGCTCTGCACAGGGTCATCGATCCTCCCCTGTTCTACCTCTCATTTGCTCACGTAGGTGATTACCTCCTTCTGGCCCTGCAGAAGCCCCTTGGCTTTTCTCTGCTCACGCTCTGCCTCCCTCACTCCCTTTATGCTTTCCTTAAAGGAGCTTTCATCTTTTTTATCCTGTGTTGAGGAACCTAGCAATTCCCAGGAAGTTGATTTCCAATAATCGCTTAATTTCCTGCATGAGGCGGCACAGGACGCCCCAAGACTCCCATCATCTCGCATGACCACTTTTAGCACGCTCAGACTTGTAAAGTCCTGCTGCTTTCTGCCCTTGTAGGCACAAAGGTTAACGGAGATTAGGCAACTTTTTTTTAATTGTCAAACTCCAGCCATTTAATCCCTGAGCCCGGGAAAGGAGGATTTCTAGGAAGAAGGACATTAACAACCCTCTCACGTTTCCCCCCGTTAAGGGGCAGAGCTAAGATGAGAAGTCCAGACTGGCTCCAAAAGCTCAGCTCTGTCAGAACAGATTCCTTTTAGAGACAGTTTCTTCCCTTAGAAATACCACAGAACAAACGAGTAAGCAAACAAAAACCCAGCCACCTTGGGCACGTCTCCTGCGCGCTCACGGATCATCCTGCCTGGACACAGTAGTTCTGACGGCCCCTGGCCAGGCCACAGCAACACCATCCAGACCTGCTGGAAATGCAGCAGGTGGTAACCTCTGCAAGGGAGATAAAGACTTGGAAATGGCCATGATTTCTATCCTATGGAGATAAAGCAGAGTCACTGCTAGGAAGGTATTTAGGTTTGTTTTTTTCTGTATTTGTCCACTCAGCTTGAATAAAGCCATTTAGGGGGCTTTTTGTTTGCTTTGGTTTGTTTGTTTGCTTTTTTCACTTTATTGCTTTCATTCTTCTACCTCATGCAAGAATAAAACCTGGCTGCAGAGGAAAATATGGAGCTGAAAGCCTTTTTTTCTATGCACAGAGTGAGGGATGCACTGCACAGCCTTGCAGCTATCTCCATCTATGTGAAGATACCTCAGGACCAAAGGACAACTGTCACCCCTCAAAATCTCAAGCCAGCATTACAGACTAGGCTTACTTCTGCACTCAGAGTGTTTGGAGTTTCATTGTATATATTTTTAGTTTATCACTGCTCAATAAATTTAGGTGGTCTCAGACCATCTGAGTACCCAGCCCCCTGAGCTAGAAGGCAGGGATGGGGAGCAGAATGAAGCCCCTGTAATCCAAAGGGAAATGGTGAGGGACCTGCTTCAGCACCTGGAGGTGCACAAATCTATGGGGCCGGATGGGACCCACCCAAGGGTATTGAAAGAGCTGGCGGAAGTTCTCGCCAGGCCACTTTGCATCATTTATGAGCAGTCCTGGACAACCGGGGAGGTCCCAGCTGACTGGAGGTTAGCAAATGTGACACCCATCCACAAGAAGGGCCGGAAGGAGGATCCAGGGAACTACAGGCCAGTCAGTCTGACCTCGGTGCCTGGGAAGATCATGGAACAGATCCTCCTCAGTGCCATTACACGGCACATGCAGGAGAACAGGGTGATCAGGCCCAGTCAGCATGGGTTTGTGAAGGGCAGGTCATGCCTATCAAACCTAATATCCTTCTAGGATAAGGTGACCCACTTAGTGGATGAGGGAAAAGCTGTGGATGTTATCTACTTGTATTTTTGCAAAGCCTTTGACACCGTTTCCCACAGCATTCTCCTGGAGAAACTGGCTGCTCATGGCCTGGACAGGTGTACTCTTCGCTGGGTAAAAAACTGGCTGGGTTTTTACCACCACAGAGAGTGGTGGTAAATGGAGTTAAATCCAGTTGGTGTCCAGTCACAAGTGGTGTCCCCCAGGGCTCGGTGCTGGGGCCGGTTCTCTTTAATATCTTTATCAATGATCTGGATGAAGGGATCGAATGCACCCTCAGTAAGTTCGCAGATGACACTAAACTGGGCGGGCGTGTTGATCTGCTTGAGGGTAGGTTGGCTCTGCAGAGGGATCTGGACAGGCTGGACCAATGGGCTGAGACCAATGGCATGAGGTTCAACAAGGCCAAATGCTGGGTCCTGCACTTGGGTCACAACAACCCCATGCAGCGCTACAGGCTTGGGGCAGAGTGGCTCGAAAGCAGCCTGGCAGAAAAGGACCTGGGGGTGTTGGTTGACAGCCGGCTGAACATGAGCCAGCAGTGTGCCCAGGTGGCCAAGAAGGCCAACAGCATCCTAGCCTGTATCAGGAATAGTGTGGTGAGCCGGACTAGGGAAGTGATCATCCCCCTGTACTCGGCACTGGTGAGGCCCCACCTCGAGTACTGCGTTCAGTTTTGGGGCCCTCGCTACAAGAGGGACATTGAGGTGTTGGAGCGTGTCCAGAGAAGGGCTACAAAGCTGGTGAGGGGTCTAGAGGACAAACCTTAAGAACGACTGAGGGAGCTGGGCATGTTTAGCCTGGAGAAGAGGAGGCTGAGGGGAGACCTCATCACCCTCTACAACTACCTGAAAGGAGGTTGTAGAGAGACGGGGGCTGACCTCTTCTCCCTGGTGACAAGTGATAGGACGAGAGGAAACGGGTTCAAGTTACGTCAGGGGAGGTTTAGATTGGATATTAGGAAACATTTTTTCACTGAAAGGGTTATTAAACATTGGAATAGGCTGCCCAGGGAGGTGGTGGATTCACCATCCCTGGAGGTGTTTAAAAAAAGGGTAGATGGGGCACTGAGGGACATGGTTTAGAAGTGGCTTTTGTCAGGGTAGGTTAAAGGTTGGACTCGATGATCTTAAAGATCCCTTCCAACCTCAGCAATTCTATGATTCTATGATTCTATGACAAATAGAGAAAGGCAAGAGAAATATCTGTTTTGTTGTCCCAGTTTTCATCTATCTACATTGTCAAGGCCTTTGCTGCATTTCTTACTCCTGTGTATTCCCCCATTCTCATCACTGGGGGTGGATAACAGGTTTACTTACTGACTCGCCAGTTGTATTTGTACAACAGCTCTAAGTCAATGACATCATTTATTAGGGAGATAAATGAGAGCAATTAAGCATCACGGCCATAACCGGCGAAACTTTCTGCAATGAGAGCGTTATTAAAATGACAGAGTGCTTGTCTGTGCCTGCCCAAGGTGTGCGATTCAGCCTCTCTCCTTTGGCTGGCGGGGTGACCCCCGGCGGCACACCTCACACGTGCATTGTTTCCACAGGGAAACAATATATAACCTCTCATGTAAAATGGGCAATACGAATTGATTGATGGCCATTTCATCTTTAAGAGCCATCTTCTGCTATGTTATTTAGAGTTAAACAGGACAGCTGATAAACATTACACTTAAGTTCATGTTTGTTAATCTATTCACTTGAATAACCTCCTCCAACGCTGATAAATGGCACCTTCACAAAGAATAGCAGTTACTTTTTCACATAATATACTGGTGTTTAAGACTTTTTATAGTATATCAAATGCACAGCCTCTCTCTGTCATTCAAAACCTGAATGACATTTTATTAAAACTGGGTTCCTTTTTTTTTTTTTTTTTTGCCTGTCTGGCTTATGTCTTCAATAGTTTTTAAAACTGGATTTGAGGGAAGGAGGGAAATTGCCATGAGGAGAGGAAACTCCATTCTGCTAAACCAAAAGCCATGGTTTCAAACTAGGGCTTGTTTCCATGAAGAAATTAAGGTCTCTGATTTTGGCAGAAAAGGAGCAGTAAAAGTGCAGAAAGAAACAAACAGCTGGAAAAATAAGACCATTGCAGGAAAAGGAAAGAAATAAGACTAGAAAGAGATAAAGATGGTCAAATATAGAATCATAGAATCATAGAATCGGGTTGGAAGGGACCTTAAAGATCATCTAGCTCCAACCCTCCTGCCATGGGCAGGGACATCTCCCACTAGATCAGGTTGCTCAGAGACCCATCCAGCCCGGCCTTAAAAACTTCCAGGGAAGGGGCTGACACCACCTCTCTGGGCAACTGGTTCCAGTGTCTCACCACCCTCATGGTGAAGAACTTCTTCCTAACGTCCAGTCTGAATCGTCCCATCTCTAGTTTTAATCCATTCCCTCTAGTCCTACAATTACCCGACATCCTAAGAAGTCCCTCACCAGCTTTCTTGTACGCCCCCTTAAGATACTGGTAGGCCACTATAAAGTCTCCTCAGAGCCTTCTTTTCCCCAGACTGAACAACCCCAACTCTCTCAGTCTGTCCTCATAGGAGAGGTGCTCCAGCTCTCTGATCATCCTCGTGGCCCTTCTCTGGACACTTTCCAGCACGTCCATATCTTTCTTGTAGTAGGGACTCCAGAATTGGACGCAGTACTCCAGGTGGGGTCTCACGAGAGTGGAGTAGAGGGGGAGAATCACCTCCCTCGACCTGCTGGCCACGCTTCTCCTGATGCAGCCCAGGATACGGTTGGCTTTCTGGGCTGCTAGTGCACACTGACGGCTCATGTTGAGCCTCTTGTCCACCAGCATCCCCAAGTCCTTTTCTTCAGGGCTGCTCTCAAGCCAGTCACTGCCCAGCCTATACTGGTGCTTGGGATTGCCCCGACCCAGATGGGGGACCTTGCACTTGGTCTTGTTGAACGTCATGAGGTTGGCATGGGCCCACCTCTCCAGCCTGTCAAGGTCCCTCTGGATGGCATCCCTTCCTTCCAGCGTGTCAGCCACCCCACACAGCTTGGTGTCATCGGCAAACTTGCTGAGGGTGCACTCTATGCCACTGTCCATGTCGCTGACGAAGATGTTAAACAAGACCGGTCCCAGTACTGATCCTTGAGGGACTCCACTTGTCACTGGCCTCCACTTGGACATGGACCCACTGACAGCCACTCTTTGGGTGTGGCCATCAAGCCAGTTCTTTATCCACTGAATTGTCAGTCTGTCAAACCCATTTTTTATCAGCTTGGAGACCAGGATGTTATGCAGGACAGCGTCAAAGGCTTTGCTCTAGTCCAGGTAAATGACGTCAGTTGCTCTCCCCTTGTCTATTGATGTTGTGACCTTCTCATAGAAGGCCACCAGGTTTGTCAGGCACGATTTGCCCTTTGGTGCAGCCGTGTTGATTGTACCCAGTCACCTCTTTGTTATTCTTCTGCCTCAGCAGTGCCTCCAGGAGGATCTGCTCCATAGTCTTACCAGGCACGGAGGTGAGACTGACTGGCCTGTAGTTCCCAGGTTCATCCTTCTTTCCCTTTTTGAAAATGGGGATTATGTTTCCCCTTTTCCAGTCAGTGGGGACCTCACCAGACTACCATGACTTTTGGAATATAATAGAGAGCAGTTTAGCAACCTCATCCACCAGTTCCTTCAGTACCCGTGGGTGTATACCATCGGGTCCCATGGACTTGTTCACTTTCAGGTTCATCAGATGGTCGTGAACCTGATCTTCACTTCTGATGGGCAGTTCTGTCAAACCCCTGCCATTGTCTTCTGTGACTCCGGGAGTGTGGCTGGAGCCCTTGCCAGTGAAGACTGAGTAAAAGAAGTCGTTGACAACCTCGACCTTCTCCATATCACTTGTCACCAGCTCCCCCGTTTCCTTTCTGAGGGGGCCGACACCCTCCCTAGTCTTGTTCTTACCATTAATTACCATTAATATAGTCTGAAGAACAAAAACAAGCAGAGAGAGAGAAAAAAGCCCAAAACAATGACAATGCAATGAGAAAATGTGAACTAGACAGGATGCTCCAGGCTTCCCCGAGCAGCACCAGGAGACAGGACTGAGCTGTAGGACAAGAGCATTTCCAATCTGGGATGTTCCTGCCTGCTCCTACCTTCCTGCAGTAGGGATGTGACCTGCATCCCTCCCACCAGGTCACCCCACTGTCTCTCATGGGAGATGCTGACAGCATGGGAGCCCCGTAAGGCTTCTTGGGGGTCCCAAAGTGGCCACGGACATGCTATATATCCATGGAGCACACACAAAATGCATATAGATGAAGCAGCTGTTATGGCAAATCCTTGCCCTTTTGAAGCATCATAAAGTAAATGTATTGCACAGGTTGCGATGCGGCTGGCAAGAAAATGGAGATGACATCCCTCTCCTCTTGGATCCAAATGTTTCATTTTGTAGAGCACATGATTTACCTGTGGTTTGTGCTGCAGGTGCTTCCCAGAGCAGGGTGCCCAGAAGCGTGTTTCCAACACGGCTCCATCGCCAGGAACATGAGGGAGGGAGAAACGGGAGCCAGGACCAGCGGGTTAGTGCAAGCCGAGGCCAGCTGCACCCTGGCCCCCATGGGCTGCCTAGGAGAGGAGACCTCCAGCAAAACGTCACTTCTGAGGATCCTCGTCCAGGAGCGTGGGGAGGGTGGTCTCAAAACCAGAGAAGAAAAAGGGGCAATTTGAGGCTGTATTTGAAAATTAGATTTTACAGATATGTTAAGCAGAATTTAGAGCAGCCCTCTTCTTCCTCTGAAAAGTTGCTCTTTTTTCTAGATGTCACAAAACCCTGAATGTGTTTATCACCATCCTTTCCATCCCTACCAAGCCTGCTGCAACAGCAAGCCTGTGGAAGGAAGGAGTGAAGAAAGATGGAAATGAATTACTACTTTAGTCTTTAAGGTGGTCTTTAAGGGTTGGTCCCACAGAGTTGAAAGGTGTCAAGGGTTGAGGAGAAACACACACGGGGACTCTAGGGAGAGATGGCATGTTCAGACTGCCAGAAATGGAGCAGAAAGCAACAGAAAAGGGGAAAATGAGGTATGTGAAGTAAACATATTTTTACATGCTCAAAGATACGTCTAAGCGATGAGAAGGATGATGCTAAAACAGACGCAAAGATAAGCAACATCAGAAGAGATAAAAAGATAACCACACCAGGTCAGAGCAATAGTCCATCTAATTGGCTTCTGACGTGACACAGCAAGGTTTAAAAACCCATATTAAGTCATCTGCTTGCACTGGAAATAATGTCCTAGCCTGGATGAGCAGGCAGACAGGGCGTTTCATTCTTTGAGATAGGAGTACTCATACTGTTAGGAAATAATTTATTCTAATTTAATGTGACTGAATGCTTTCAAGATCCACGGAAAGGTTTTATACATTTCCTGAATCCTGCTGATTTTTGGCTCAGTAATATCTGTGAAAGGAGTCGCACCAGTTAATAACGAGTTACATAAAGACAACATTTAATTTTGATCACTGTTAAACCCTCTGCAATCCAGGTTCGTTTATTGATCTCATTTTATGCTTTTAAGCAAAAGTACAGAATGAAATCTTTTTAAAAAAATGGGCTAACATGTATTTGTGGGGAAAATGTTGCTCCTCTAACCTTCACTTTTTGGTCACCAACCCAATAGTCGTCTTTCTCTTCAAGGAGCCAGAACCTCTTTGCTGTCTGTGGTCAACAATTTTCTTTGCTGTTGACTTCAGCCAAATAAAGCGAACTCAACCCTTAATATTTCATGACAGGAGGAAACCAAGGTGATGGTGGTGGTTGTTGTTATTTCTTCAAGGATGCTTGCCATGTTTACCACATAATGCTGTAAAAATTCATAACCCCATAATATGTATCCCGACTGTTTCCTGTATTTTTCAATGAAAGGAAATATCCATGGTCTGCATTTCCCCAAGTATCTCTGTCTTCTAAATCAGGCAGTCTCTGGCATGCAATGAAATCAGGGTACCTGAGCAGATTAATAAAGGAAAGATCTTCCTTCTAGGGAGAAGTAGAGCACATACATTCGTTTTAAGCTTGTAAGAAAGTTCTCACCTGGTTACTTCTATGATACCCTTTAACCTTGGATGGTGCCTTACACATCTCACTCAACATGTGTTATAAATGAGTTGCTAGTCCCCAAAGACTAAGGAAATTTCTGACACTCACCTGTGAAAGGGTTGAATATAGAGATAGAGAGATAGACAGACAGACAGACAGACAGACAGATGCTGAAAGGTAGGTCCTGCACATCGGATAACTAAGTGCCCAGCTTTAAAATGGGACAGCGTATCGTGGTTTTTTTATATAGAGATCCTTCATCTGAAGTTTTTCTTCTTATTGCTATGAAGGAAAAGAAGTTTGAATTATTCTTCTTCAGAAACAGGTTGATAATATGGGCCCAGGATAGGATGGATTTTCTCACCACGAATTATAGCAGAGGTTGTTTGATACAGAGTTTATTCCATAACAAAATTTGGTATGTTAGGACCAAACCATCACTTTATCACAGACGCTTCTCAGCAGTTAGAATCTATCCTGCACAGTTAATAAATTTTAATTAAAAGATTTTAAATAAAACTTATATTTTCTCAATAACAATGAAAAGAGGTGGATATCACATTTTGTGTTTCACCTCCATGTCACCTTTGTGCATCTTGATGTAATGCAGCAGAATGCCTGCTACTATTTAATTAAACAGGAATCTGGATTAACTCCAGCTGTGGGCCATGTAATCAGGGCTTGTGAGCATGTTCAAAAAGGGGTGTTTTCGCTGGCTCATATTTCATTGCTGCACGGAAATCTGCTCTCACTCAAACCTGTCCACATGCTGCAGTAAATGATTTTCCCTCCCTTCTGAATCATACACTTAAGCATCCCCTGCTACACTTCGTTGAAATGAAACAAAAAGGCACAAACAGCTTGACTTGTCCTTTTACACTAAGTATTGTTTAATGATGAGGGGCTTTGCTAGTTCATGTATAAATCTACTATTTAGTCAAGTTTATACTATAACTACTGTAAGGTCTATTATATTGTTTTATGCATATTTACGTCCTTCCCTCCAGATGACTACAATTTGATTATTTGGCCTCCATTACTTAAGACCAGCTCATTGCTCAGAAGTGGTTTTACCTTTCCTTAGAAAGGCATATCACCATCATGAACCACAGGTATGCTTTCAGTTCTTTTTGCTACCATTAAAAATAATAAATTACACCTGTAATAAACACGATAAGAAAGTCTGACTGTAGTTGCAAATTTATTTTTTTCCCCCTTATAAAGGAAAAGGATCACTGACCCATATATACATTTTGGAGAGAGTCTAGCCCACCCATAAACGTCAGTGGGTTCTCAAGTCTGAATATGAGTGTACAACAGTGCAAATGTGTCTGTAAATTCACAAACTGACCCATTCATAAGAATTTGTGGTCAGATTTGATTTTCAATGGTCTGAGTATGCACTTTGCCCCTTTTGATGTCAGCATTGATCCATACTGGTCCTTTTGACACGGTATGTCTCGGCCAACAGAAAATACAATTGTCAAATAGATGTTGCTCATTGTTCATTTCCAGAGACTGGACATCTTTTTGCAGTAATTTGATATGGCAAGTTTTCTCAAGCTATCAGCAGAGATTCAGACTAAGGATGATAATGAAAACTAAATCTGCATTCATCATGCATGAAAGATTCTGAAACTTTGAATTTTTTAAATTCTGTACTTGTGTGGAGGTTACAGGTGGGTAAACTCAAAAACATTTGGCCTTAGCACAATATTAGGTTTGCTGGCCAAACATCACCTGCCAAAACAAACTAGAAATAAATAACTCTCCATTCTCAGCAGAACAGAGCCATTTTTCCCTCCCTTTTTTATTTCTATTTTGCTCTTTCTTCCAATCTATCACTGTGAAAAGACTGTTGAATGAAATTCTGGAAAATACACCCAAATATTTTAAGCTTTCTGATAAATACCCTCAAGGGCATTGTAAATGGAAATTTTGCTCACTACAGATTGGCAATCTGAGCTATACAGAGGTATATAGTTGCATGTGACAGGATGTTGCTTTATATCCCAGTCTCCCATAATCTGTCTCTGGGGGAACTGAAATCTTAGATCTCACTTTCTTTTATTTCTTAGTTTCTTAAAAAAATGAACAAGCAAAATTGCTCTCATTTTCTTTTTTATCTACAGGACATTATCTAATTAATTTCGTTCCCGTGTTCTTCACTGCTCGTCCACGTACCTTCATGCCGGTCCTTACAGAGGACCTAGTCATTATAGTACTATCTCTATAATGTTTCTGGTCAAGACAGTGGGTAAGAAAGTTTTAACTTCAGTCCTAGAATATACCCTGATGAAATTCTAATTGAATGGCCAGTACAGAGAAAATTAGAAAATCACAGCAGTTTAAAGCTTAACCTTCAAGGAAGCTTGAGCAGATATGAGCAATGTTATTTCTGAAAGACAGTGTGAGTGCAGTTGCAGACGCTAATGTGAAGAAAGGCGTGTCCATTACAGCATCTTTCCACACTGTTAAGTGGAACAAGTCATAGCGTAAGTGTGTGTTTAAGTGCTTGAGGATCAGAGATATACGCTTATTCTTGAAGAAAATGATGGTGACGAAGGCAGTTTAAATGGAATTGTATGGTCAGAAGTACTCTCTGTACTTTTTATTTCTGTCTGCAATCCAGGTCATGGTCGGGCTGTACCCACGTCATTTCACTGTTATCAACTCTTACCCAGCCATAACCTGCCAGACAAGTTTGTATGATGTCTGATTTTTTGAAGCAAATTCAGATGTATGATTACATTTCTATCCAGTTTCTCAGTCTTGATGGAGAGCCATTTGCCTCAGATTTTACATCACATCCACCATTCTTATATTTAACTGCATATATATTAATTGTGGCAACTACATACATGCTTACATTTCACTTCTTTGGAGATCAGGACATCTAAAGCCAACTTGAGGTGAAAATCTGCCCATCCACAATTTTACGTATTGTCCTTTTATCCTTCTTCTGAGCGAATGAACGTTGGGACAACAGTCTGCTCTGTGCATATATATTTCAGCATTGACTTTCAGCTTTAACAGCAATCCAGATTTTTGTCTCCACCTCTGTCTTTAATACTGCTGTGGTTTTCAACCACAAAGGCAGCGCAAGTCAGCCAGGCAATCCCATGACAAACTCCACTAAGGACTTCACAGTTAACAAAACAATGAATGAAACATCATTCTGGCACACAGAACAGCTTTCTGCTGTCTTCTGCCGCCTTTGCTTTTTTTTTTTCCCCCGAGTGGAAAAGCAACTTCAAAAACAAGGTGCTGTCATTTTAGCAAAGGAGAATTAGGACTGTGAAAGGATGAAGTGTCCTTGCACAGAAAGACTGCAGCTAAAATTGTATCAATATTCCTGTTATAAACTGATAAACACAGAGCTCAGTGAGGTCAAGTTGTACATGCTTGAGCTGACATGCCAATCTGCCAGCAGTCATATGGTTCTCATATGGCGACACGCCACAGATGCCAGGAAAATGTGAGAAGTTTCTGGCTCATTTCATTTCACTCTCCTGAATGCCATGTTTGCCTGCACACACGCACACACACACACACACACAGAAAGTAGATTTTCTATTTTAAATAGAGCTGTTATAGCCTGTGTATTCCCATTTTCTTAAAGGATTTGCAATAACTCACCCAAACTGATTCCTGAGACTTCATAGCAAGACTTGTCTTGGAAATGAGAGCAGCTTTTTTTTTTGCTTTTTTTTTTTTTGCTTTTTTTTTTTTTTGTTACAAGCCTTCAAAACACTCCCCTAGCCATTTTTAAATGACATCAAAAGACAGAATTAGAAAAAGAGACAGACAAGATAACAACACATCATATGTAGATGCATTTTGCACTCTTATAATATACATTCAGGGAATGGGTTCTTAAAAGTTTCAGTTGTCTCAAGATGAGACTTCTTCCAACCTCTAACAACATTAAAACAGCTCTTTTATTAATGCTTGAACAGTGGCAAGTATTTATTTTTTTGGTGCTGTTCCTTCAATGTGCATTTTTGTATCAACAATATAATGTCTCTGTCGCATGGACTGACATGATAGTACATTAACAATTGTCTGTATTCGTATTTGGTAAACAGACCACAATTCTTCATTGAGTATAATGCACAATTTACAAATTGTTGAAATATGTATTTCCACATTAGACCATCTTTCAAGCTTTTACAGTCTTTTGTGTCAGGTTGGATTGTCTTCAAGATGAATAGTTTTCCTTTTCTTTCTTTTAAACTGCTACTAAAGGGAAAAGGCTAAGGCAAATGCAACTGCAATCACGCGACATTTTTAATGAAATTACTTCTACGAATGAGAGTGTACACTTCACCCTTGCCTCACCAAGTCCAGCTACTGTGATTTTAAATAAACTTACTTCATATTGTTAATGCAAAAACATAAATTGGTTTCAGGCTTAACATATGAAAAACAAAAAATGCACAATATGTCTATGTATGTGTGCGTGTGTGCGCATACAACTATGCAAGTAGGGATGATTTCTCCATGCAGGTCCCTTTTTGAAATTAATTCGCCTTTGACATCTCACTTGCCTTTTTTCAAAAATCCATCTCATCAAGAACCTTAAAAATGCCAAATTTCTGGGCAGCTCCAAATACTTTACATTAGTCTAAAGGGAAATTATTTCTTCTTTTCCGGTGTTAATATTCACCTCTCTGGGACCACACTTACCAAAGGTTCAAGATAAGAACACTGAGTTAGGAGCAAACAGTGACTTTCTTGTGTGTAAAAAAATAGGATTTGGGAGTCTTAGCCCCTGAATTTATAAGACTGGGAACAAGAAATAGCAGAGAGAATTCTCTGTGCTCTGAAGATGTCAAGACATGAGCATTTCAATAATCACCATTTAATTTTTTTTTATTTTCATTTACACATCTCTTGTAAATTGGGGGAGGAAGGTCACCTCTCACCTCAGGCACTAAGGCAATAGCCTACAGCTGAGGAAAGCCAGCTTTGACTTCTTGCTTGGCCTAAAGTTTCCTGCATGATCCTGTTCCTTAAGCTATAATGAAAATAGTGTCCCCTGCCTCTTTCCCCAAATCTGTTAAGGTTTCACACTTGACCTCTAAATGTGGGGAACCAGGAGTGCTTCTGGTCTTGTGGCTTCAAATGCATGTCCTGTCTGCATCCTGACGCTGGAGAAACGCCTGTATTGGTAACCCCAGTTGTTCTATCCAGCACCTTAAGTTTCACGGAAAAGTGAGCGCAGATGCCAACGGGAGTACAGGCTTTGGTGTGTCTCACCTCTTGTCAACAGGGAGACCATGATCTCAGGGCAGGCCATGTCAAGTACCAGAGGTTGGGATCCTCACGTTGTCTTTTGTCTGAGCATCCCTGTGAAGGTATGCCAGGAGCTGAGACATCAAAGAAACCATGATATTAAGAGTTCTAAGAGTCCTGACGTGACCTCTAGTAAATATCTGACACACAAATACTAGTTGAAATACTCGAAAAAAAGTCATTCCCAATAGAATACTGAACTATTCCTGAAATATTTTGTCTTGCAAGTGTCATTGAAAAACAGTATTATGTGAAACGGAATCCTCAGTATGTGTTTGGAGTTTCCTGTTCATCTTTGTCCTGAGGTCAATAACTGTGAAAAATATTACAGACACAAACTCAGATCTACAGTCCTTTTTAAGAAAACTTTTTTTTTTTTTTTCCTAGCAATGCCCATTTTTTCCTAATGTACCTACTCAGGGGACCCTCATTATTGCAATAAGAATAATAAAAAAGCTGGGGAGCAGAACTTCAGTTTGTTGCTTTCTAAAACACATGCATTTGTACAAATGTTTTGGAACAAACATGTATGTTTGTGCTTGCACAGCAATTAACAGATCGTAAATACCATCCCAAGTACTATGTCCACTTAGACTTGTTGTATATATAACCACTACTTGGTTTTTGGTACATAAGATGTGGGTCCCGTTTAGATTTCACTTTCCTTTTATTGTTAGCCATCCGGTAAAGATAAAGGACCTCTTAAATGGAATCAGTCTGATTTAACTCAATGCGCTTTCTCATGAGATTGTACTACTGCGGTCAAAACAGCAGCGTACTCAAACATTGATTTCAGAGTTGCATACACTGTATATTGTATACGTGCTATCAATACTATGAACTCCTCGCAGCGATCAGGACAATTTATCCGTCCCCAAACAAATTAAAGCCTTAGAACACAGTTCACATGACAACAAACATTATACATGCAGTTCTATCTTAATACTTGTATCATAATTTTTTTTAACTTAATTTGTCAAGTTCATAACTATCACTTGAAACTTGCTGACAAGGAACCTGATAACACATCATATCAAATTCCATTTTACAACTGTTTCCTTGGAAACACAGGCATAAAAATGGGCCATGCACAATGGAATGAAATCAAACAAATTAAAATAAATCTTAAAGAATTCCCACTAATCAAAACCCCTTTGCTTTGTTAAAATTCATGCAAAAACAGGGATAATGAGTCTTACAATAAGAGCATCGTTAGCCCCACAGTGCTGTAGTCCCTATTTGTTTTGGCCCTGATCCATCAAAGCACTTTAGCACATATGTAACTTTAAATGCATGAGATACCCCAGTCAAGAGAATGAGTCATGTGCTTAAGGTTATTCATGTACTTAAGAACTGCACAAGAGGTGGCTTTGTCTCCAGAGGCTCACTTATTAGAGAGAGGATATATATACACACACACTCCAGGCTATACATACCTCTGTGGAAGCCATGCTCGGGAATGATAACAACGTATAAAACACTCAAGTCTTCATATAGCTTAAGTTATGACTTCTGATTATTTAAAATCGGGAGAAGATAACTGGATAAAGGTAGGAAGACATTAATTTTGAGCAATCTGTTTATATAGGGGTATAAATTTTATTTAACGTAAAAATTGCATGCCAGTTCAAAGAAGAAAAATGACTTTTTTTTGTTGACCTTTGGGATTTTCTTCCATAGGTTTGAAGTGACTTTATAGTAAGATTATAGATCATCTGATAAGAGAACTGTGCCGAGATTTACAGCTACCTTGCTAAAATTTTCCTGCCCATTAAGGGGTTTTTTTTTAATTATCAAGCAAACCAACAGTTTTCCTCCCTTTTATTGTAATCGTTATGATAAAGATGGATATATAGATTCTTGTGCTTGCATTCCAGATCCAGTGTGTCAGTTTTATATGGCACGACTATCAAAATGCTGGCAAATCTATTCTTTCTCCCAGTAAAACAGTTACCTTGTACCAGATGATAGCATGTTAATTCTACCACTCCTTGGATAAAAAAGCAATTTGATCGGTGTCTTTTCAGAATACCATTCTTTTTTTTCCCTCTACATTTAGGTAAAAATGTCATGGATAAAGAAGGAATTTCCCTTGGGGAGTTTATTCCGTTTTGTACATCACACGATCACTTCTGTCTTTCTCTAACACATCTGGTACCAACAATGCACTACTAACTGATAACAAAACCTAGTTATTACGTAGTTATGTTCAAAGACTTCAGTTGTCAAGGTACTTTTCAAAAGAATTATATATTACTGTCTCATTTCTACAGACAGAAACACGGATGTACAAAGAAACTCCTCATCAGAATTGGTTATTCCCTAGAGATCTTAGATTTGCACCAAGGTATTTTAATTTCACAGATTTTTCCAGGATGTTATAGAATTCAGGTTGTAATGGATGTTTTATTTGACCTAGGCACAGTAAATAACATATAAAACTTAAGCTTGTAAAGTAAAAGATATCTAATGTAAAGCTGAAAATGGGTATCAAATGCTGTTGAAAATCAAGCCCCTTTAGTGTAAGCGCTTAACTTTCAGAATACGTCTTGAGACAGGGAGAGAAAATTCATAAAATATTTGAATGTTCACTTCTTCTACCTTTTGTCTTTCCCCACCTCGAAAATTAATTTTAAAAGTACTCAACTCATGCAACTTTTTCCCAGAATTTTTGCCTCATTAGCAGAAAATGTGGAATACTTTAGTACCAACTTTATACTCAGGGATTTAAGAAGCAGATATTGTATGGTTAATATTTATTTGGTAGCATATATCTGACATTCCAGAGTTCAACACCAGTTCTAGCAGAGATATTTCACATATCTCTGTACAAAAACAAACCTTCATTAATGTAAAATCATTGTTATAATTTTTTCTTCTATCTTACCCATTCTTTGCATTGGTAAGTTGACCCTTAAACTTTTGGGGCAAAAGCTATCTCCCACCAAACATTAGTGAAATGTCTGCTGGCCCTCACAACATTTTATTAACACAAGTTAATACATAAGAATTGCAACTAATCACTTCAAAACTCCAGAATATCTCTTTTTTTTTTTTGCCTGTTGTTATGTTTACTTTCACTACAACAGCAGCCAGCCCCAGGAAATCCAATTTCCAGAGCCTTAGGATAAATGATTGAAGGTGTAAAACATCCCCAATTCTCTGGAAATTGAGTTATTTACAACCTAGTCCCTTGTTCATGTGAGGAGCGATACTCACTAATAAATTATATGTTCCCAAATGTTTTTTACTGCTGTTTTCTTCCCATAGTTTCTGGCAAAAATTTGTACATATAAATGAATTTCTGTGTGATTTTTGTTAAAAGAAGACTTAAACCAAATGTATATATCCTGAAGGAAACCACAAAATACAATTGCTTGTTGTCACTATTGGCATAAATTCAAAGAAATGGCCAAAAAGGGATGCACAGGGAAGTGCTCTTCTCCATTGCCCTTGCTGTTAAGTGTCACTTGAACACAGTTACAATGTTTGCTAACTAAAGGTTTAGACCAGGATTTGAAACTCTTTTTTAATAGAAGTCAACAGGAATTCTTGCCAACTGTAGGGAGAATCCTGAGAGCCCCCAGTTTTATTATTTCATAGGACGCCTTCTATCCTTTAATTTTACATAAACTTCCATGGTGGTTCTTGGAGATCATCTATGAGCCGAGAGGATATAATGTTACTCTCACTTTAGAAAAATACCTTAGTATTTCTTAATGCCTTGGTAACTAGTAGGTGGAAACAGCAGGCAAACTGGGGACTCAACCCACGGATTTAATTTTAGCAGTTGCTAAAATATGGGTACATGCTTCAAAGAGGAATGTGCCTCTTCACAACTGCATGTGGCTATCACTGTATTATAGCAAAAGTTACTAGTGCTCAGAGACAACTTTGTGTTGAGAGATGTACCAAAATCATTAGGTATATGCTGGAAAATTTGTGGTCCAGTATCTGTGCAAAATTAACCCTAGCTAAATATACAATTTAATACAGACCTACCATCTCCTACCAAGGACTAGAGGGTTTTTTTCTGGCATATTGGCTCTGTATCACTTTGTAGCTATTGTCAAACTTTATCCCACATAGTTGTGCCAAAGAAACCAAATGAACAGTGTCAGGAGGCTCAAAATTATGTTAGTAACTACATGCTGTGGACGGTAGGTCTCTGTAAACCTCATAAGGCCTTTTTGCCCTGGAAGTCCAACAGTCAAGGTTCTTAGGGCTCCTGTTGCAGATTTCAGTCTTTTTTGGAGACTTAGTTTTATTGAGATTTCTGTTGGCCCTCTTTCCTCACCTTCTTTCTTCCTGTCCAGCTGAACCCATCAAATTCAGATAACACGAGCATGTAACATTCCCCATCGGTGTGTGAGCTGCCTGTGGTGGGGCAGCTGCCTTTCACCTCCTGGTCTCAAAACAAGTCGGTTTTCCAAGTTCTCTGCAAATTCTGCAGAGTAACGATGTGGCTGCTCAAAATTCACAGAAGGATCTCCAGTGTAGGAGAAACCAACGTAGACCATCAGAGAAGAACTTCCTGTGTTTAATCCTGTCTTGTACAAGACCCCAGACTTCTTGATGTGACATGAAAAACAACCACAGTCACTGCCTGCGTAGCATCATCAGGAATCTCACCATGTAAAATGTAGCTTGTATCAAATCAAAGAACCAAAATTACCACCACTCTCCTTTTTTTTTTTTTTTTTGGTAATGACCCACCTGTTTTGTTACCTAATCTCTTTCTCCCTTTTTTCTGTCTCATTGTTTTTAAGCATTTATCTTGTCACACCTTTAAGAGAGCGCCGCACGGTAGCTGACTGAGCAAGTCAAAAGTCCCTAAATTACCAAAGAAATGAAGTATTAAAATTAAATCTCCCTAAAGGTTGCTGATTTCTAATTTTATGTACAAAGAGGAGGGGTGGAGGGGAA
This sequence comes from Chroicocephalus ridibundus, assembly GCF_963924245.1. Lineage (NCBI taxonomy): Eukaryota > Metazoa > Chordata > Aves > Charadriiformes > Laridae > Chroicocephalus > Chroicocephalus ridibundus. The sequence continues at coordinate 130,953,276 of NC_086285.1, forward strand.
GGTTTTGCTTTTCCCTTAATTCTGCCATATTGTCTGATTCACAGCCGGAGACAAACTGAAATGGCCATCTGGTTGATGTGCATACAAAAGGAGTGGTTTGCCAGACAAAGAAACTACCTTTTTTCATACAAAGCAACGCATCTCCTCTTCTCAGACTTCCATTTTTCTGGCTGTGGTGGAGCTGCAGGTAGGTATGAGCAGACCTTACCTACCACCCAGATGTAGCAGCTGCTGTGAAAATTGTAATGCAAGTACCCAACGGTTTGAGGGCTCTGTGGTACATTCATAACATGAAATATACCACAGTCATACTGAATATTTTCAGGTCCTGGTTTCTGATTTTAGATAGACCATTCTGAGTTCACTAATTTGCTCCTGCCACAGGAGAAATTACAGGATTTTATGTTCAAATAACAATTCAGGAACAATTAGAAATCAGGCTGAGACCACTGTGTAAATGGACCTTTCCAAATCAGATTATAGGTTTTGTAGCTATTTGATACCATCCATAAATATTCCCGTCTACCTATTGTGATACTAATTCTGTGTCCACATGCAAAAAAGAAAAAATTGAATGCAAAACATCCCCTTTTTGCCCATATCAACTTTTGCAATCTTAATCCACACATCCAAATACTTCCAAATGGCCAGTCCATACTAGATTGATTTCCTCTACGTTCCAGTTCATACTGCTGATCCCAGCATATCCACCATTCAGACTACGTAAAATGTCCCAGAAATTTAAAATGTTTAAAAAGAAAAATTCGCAGTGGAACATCATGATAGCCATTCCCTCTTTCTGGTGACAGCTGATCAGAGTACTGTGAGAAATTCACGTTAGTTCACACGGACAAGATATCTGCTGTGTTTATGAATGATTTTTTTCCCGTCTATGAGGTACTTTCAGTAGATGAAAGACATATGTATGAAGCACTGGCATTGATGTTTGAAATCAAACCTTTATTTCAATTTTATCACCTTCTCTTCTCCATTGAAACCTCCTGCTCTTGGTACTGGACTCTGCTGACCTCCTCTTAAGGGGGTATTTCATTGCCTTTGCCGCAGTGATAACCATGGAAGTAGAACATCCCATTTCCCCATAAAGCTGTCCAGGGAACTGGAATGGAAATTGCCCTGAACTGAGACTCCACTCCTGAGAGTGGGTTGCTCTGTGCTGATATTCCCCTTCTCTTCATTTCCTTCCATTTTAAATGATTTCTAAAAAAGATTGAAGCAATATGTTTTTCTAACTAGAACGAGGGTCAAAGAAATAAAGCAAGCAAGCAAACAAAAGGAGGGTAAGGAGTGATCCTGGTTTTCTAGGCATAGCTGGGAAGTTCATTTCCCTGGTATGTGGCAGGCATGGCAATATTATTAAACGTTCCCCAGGCAACGTTGCTAGGCTCCAAATTCTGTATTTTTCTTCCAGAAAACAAAACATTTTCCTCTTTCAATCAGCTATCCCCTCCATCAATATGTAACAAAATACCCACAGTAAATGATATAAAAGCTGTTTAATTTCAGAGAGTGACTGACATTGTATTTATGCTGTCATGGTATAAGGTCATATTAAAACAAGGGACAATCAACTTAAATGTTGATCACATAATATGGGACTGTAATTGCAGCAAAAATACTCTAATAAGATTTTACAGGTCCAATACATTATTTTGAAATAAATGTGCACAAAGGATGTCTTGAAAGATGTTACTGAATTGTAAGTGTCAGTCATGCAAGAAGCAGAGATTTAAAAGCAGTCTTTGTATTCACAGGTCCATGACACGGAGTCCCTATTTGGAATATGATAAAAGAACATTCAAGGACAAAAGCATTTCTTGCCCTAAATTTCCCTTCACTTCATTCAATTATCTACAAACCTATCCTTTTTTCCTTCTGATAATATATGACATCAAATTTCTATGCATTAAGTGAAACTTCCCTCCGTTGGGCAAAGACCTCCAGATTTCTCAGCCACGCAGTAGCAAATTTCGGTCAGGCTTGCCTTTTTTTCCCTTGATCTAATGCAGATACTTATTGAAATTTGCCGTGCATTATGTGACACGCATTATGTCACCTACTAAACGAGAAGTAAAACCATTCATTATACTCAAAACAGTCTGGGAAGGTGATTTCACCTTCATCTTCCCTCACAGGAACCCCACAGGAACTCCTCCAACAGAAGACAGAGACCTTGCAGGGACCCTCTGAAGATCAAGGTAGGGGGAAATAGAGTCTGTACCGAGGGCTCTCCACTGCGTCGCTGTAGGCTGAGGCTTGTCAACCAAATTACCTGGCTTGGACTTTTCTTTCTTTACCAAAGGAGTAAAGCAGACTTCCCTGCTACTCCCTTTGTGACCAGTGTGGGAAACAAACAGCAAATAAAATAGGAGTGGGGAGATAGATAGTCCAAAGATAGAAAACTACCACGGTTTAGCTACAACTTAGAGAGAAAGCCAATTCATTGTTGCTCGTGGCAAATGCATTAATTTTTCAAAATACTTTTGTTTCAAAATCGTAGCGTCCCAATGCCTTAGTGTCTCACCACACAGGTTGGTTGCGATAATAAAGATGTCAGATATTCAGATGTTTTGACAAGGTCCACACAAGAACCTCAAGCTTATAATATTATTGAATGTACATGAATATTTTACACTGTTACATTAGGTCCATTTTGGAAACTGCACCATAGGAAATGTCCATGCAGTATTCAGGTGTTTCCCTGAGGATGAACTGGCCACCAACAGCACAGTCAACTGTGAAAAGGTTAAAAGGTTCCACTCTGGGAGAAATGGCTCATATACCTGGTCTGCTGGGCTCCCTGGAACAACACTACTGTAAAAAGCAGTGCAAGACCTTGTAATCCCGAATCAAACTTTTTGATAGAGAGGACAGAAACCCGGAGGAGTTTAGCTCAAAAACTCCCTCCTCGTTCTCCTTGCCGTGCGTCTTTGTTTGTCAGATCAAGGATTTGCCACTGACTTTTTATCTAACTCTCAGAGCGCAGGACTAGCAAAATACCATTCTGCCCGGTGAAAATGATGGTCTTATGCTGGGCCATTTCTGTCCCAGTGTCTTGGTGTCTGTGTACTGGTGAGAGGCAGCATAGCTCTTCTCCCATGCATGCAAAAAGTCACATTGGGAGAGAGGAACAGGTGTAGCTAGTAGAAAGGCAACCTATTTATTTATTTTGCAGACATAAAACGTACAACCCAGGATGGTCAGCTATATGTGCAAAATCGGTCAGATGGAACAGGAATGTTATCCATACTCCACACCCAACCGAAAAATAAAATAAAATTAAAAAAAAATTGCCTTTGACAACGCTCTGTTGTACAGTGAATTGTGTGCCAAGGACTTATTCAAACCCAGTGAAGTTGATGAAAAGACTCACTGCCATTAACAGACTTTGAACCAGGCCAAAGGACTTTCTAGAATATTTCACGAGTAACGAAGCTAAAAATGAGTAGCTGGAAAGGCTAAGGGCGACAGGGATGTTTCAAAATGTGGTGGTAGAAAACCAAACATGCAAGCAAGCAAACTGAGAAAGACAGTGACCATCTGCCACACGGAGCGGGGACGCAGCCGTCGATCCACTTCTTGTACTGAAGCAGACCCATGGTGGGCCCGGGGAAGATCTCGGGGCAGGATCCCGCGGGCAGGAGGAAGGCTGCCCTGCTCTTCCTCTGTCACCTCGCAGCATGTCCTTCTTGCTTCAGCCTGGCGATAGGGCTTTCAGGCTGGAAGCCCTCATGTGCAAATTTGAAAACAGTGACAGGCGCATTCCTTTTGCTTCCCTTAATAAAAGGAGTTGATCAAGCCAAGGACATAGTAAAAAATAAGTATAAAAAGTAGAAAGAATTAGAAAGAAAAAAAAAAAGGATATATTTCTTCACCGCCGCATTCAGGGAAGCTCACCTAGTCCTTAAGTGCTCGTGCAAGTTGCACAAATAACAGAAAACGCCTGGCAGATACCTCCCTGCCTGTGCGAGGGTGGGAATTCGGCGTCTGGGGCTGCTGGTGGTGTGGGCAGAGGCGGAGGGGCCGGATGGGCTGGGAGCAGACAAGTGCTGCAGGAGGGTCAGGCGGATCCCGTAAGGTGCGGAGCCACCTGCTCGGGGGTGTTGGGAACCTTGCAGGATCGGGCCCTTAATGCCGATACGTGATAAGCAACCGTGGCAAAAAGGCTGTACTAAGATATTTGGCCAAAAATGGGGAAACAAAAATCACTCTAATTAGTGGTAGCTGTGGCATTTTTAGCGTAAATGGGAAAACCCAGCATTTAATACATAGCGCAAGGTTCATTTGCAGCCATATAATCTCTGACAGCTAATGCCTGATAAACCCTGCCTAAATTGGAATTTTATTATATCTATTTTATTATATATCTATATTTATTCCGACCAAAGTTGGACAAACTTGTCCAAAAGACTAGGGGTCCATTTTATGTGCTTGGGTGTCCAAGCACCTGCCAGCTGTTTGTCCCTTGAATTGAGGACATCATGTTTTCAATTTCCTTCAATAAAGCTATGAATCTGGCAATTTGCTGGCCTGCTTCAGCTAAACAGAAAGGACAATTTGAGAAAGATCATAGTTCAGGCTCAGTCAGACGGAAACGATTGAAAACAGAGAGCTGGCCGCTATGTTTCCCCAATGCAGCTTGCTGTCGCAGTTTGACTGACAAACTGACTTTTTTGAGGTGCTCATGCCCATTTCAGTCAGAGTTTATTGAAGGTGATTTTGATCTTCTCCATGAGGCCACAGCAGCGGCCATGCCATCTGTCACCTTGATTGCATCGTGGATTCTCTGGAGAGAGTGCGATGGCTCCTGATCATTTACAGATTGTGCTGCTTTCGCCTCCATAAGGACCACATGCACAGAGCCAGATGGTGAACATACACGCTTATTATAAGTCTTTATCTCTGTGCAGGAAGGAGAGGCACCATTAGATCTCCCTCAGGAGCTCTGCTCCTCTCTACCATCATGCTGCTCTTCGGCAAATACAGTCTTCTTCAGCTGTCATCAACCTACCTCTGAAAATTAAAAAAATAAACAATAATTCCATCAGCGCAGGCACGAGACGTACAGACACTGCCACAAAGCAGCCCCCCCGCTCCCCGGCACACACATACACTCAGGCTCCCGCGACTGTCAGCGTTAGGTGGAAAACAAGTTTGTCCGCGAAAAAAAAGACAGTTAGTGTGCAATTAGGAGAGACTTCTTTATGAAAATAAAGCGATGCCATTCCGGTTGTTCTTGGCACATTTTTTAATTCAGCACGTTCTTTCTTCAAAGCAAAGCCTGAGCGCGCGGTGGCTGTTTTTCCGAAAGGCAGCTTTGTGTTTGTGCCTGTGTTTCTCCTGCCGGAAAGCAGTGATGGGATGCTGGTTGCCACGGGTTGCGTGGCTGAAATCCGGCTGCCAGGGCCGGTTGGAAGGGGAGCCGGCCACGGGGAGCCGCGCTGGGGCCGGGGCCGGCTGGGAGAGGGAGCGGGGCAGCCGCCGGAGAGACGACGGCAAACGCCTGAGCGTAGGGGTGGACCGCTGCAAATAGGTTTGTTGAATCCTCTCGGCAAAGGGCAATCCTCCAGTCACTCTTTTGCCGAGGGAGAGGGAAGCATCGGCAGCCTGCGCATAGCGAGGCTCACCTCCACTCATTTAATCCACGTACCGCGGGCATGACCCTGGGCACAGGCTGCCCGATTGCACAGTTTGAGCGTTCCTCGCCAAGATTTCGGTTTTCTTTTTGCAGTTTCTGCATAACAAACACTTAATTGCTGTTAACACGGTTTTTCCTCGTTAGCCGCTATGTTCCCACTAAACGGCAGTTCCTCCTTTAAAGAGCTGTAATTATTAAATCTTAAAATCTTAGCAGAAGAAGCATCGCAGACACACATTTCTGAGCTTTGCCAAGCACAGAGCATCCTTCAGAGTGAAAACCTGGCCTACTTCCAACTACAGTGTCTTTCCCGCAGCACATGGAGATTAATTTGTTTGTTTCTTTCTTAAAAGTTCTTCTTTTCTGAAGACTGGATGTCAGGGAGATATGATTCAGACACGAGACCGACACCTTCCAAAATGCTAAGGAAACTTGTTAGGGTCACAATCCCAGAAATGAAAAAAAAAAAACAGGAAAATGAAAAAAATGCATTAAGAAAGAAGAGAATGTTCTGGGGTTTTGTTAAGAAGAGGCTGATAGATTAAGATAGCATTAGTTACGTTGATTTTTCCTTGCTCTTTTTCTTACATGTAAAAACAGGCCTCATATCAATGTCATCTATGATTTCTCTTTATTAATTGTTGGTAGAAATACTACAGTTGTTAAGTAACGTCTACTACAGGAAAACCTCAGTTTCAATATGCTGAGATTCCACCCCACTTTGCCCTTTATTCAAATCGCGTGTAAGAGAAACTCACGTTTTCTTAAAAAATACTATATTTCTCCGCAGGTAACACCAGGTTTAAATTCTAGCTTTGGCAGCTCTCACAGATGACAGCAAATCTTTTTTTTTTCTACTTTGGAATAACTTACTGCATCAAATAGCATCTTCCAATTTTGTCATAAAGCTTTTAATATTTTACAGGATCCTTCCCCACATTTTATGTTTCAGATCCTGGATGCTGTGGCATCAAAAGAAAAAGAAAGGAATTTCTCCCCACAAATTAAAAACTAGTTTTCAAATATGAAATTAAATAGGGAAAACCACACACGTATGTTTAATATATACCAATATCACGAGCTTATAGCAGGACATTATGTTAGTCACCTTACAGTTTTGCATAGGCTACTAGCTGATGTTGGTCTTACATTTTGTGAATTTGTAATTCCAATAGAAAAATATAAGGTCTCTAAGTGGTATTACAAGAGCAGTACATAGAAAAATGCTTGTGATAACTAGCAATTTTTTCTGCCTTCTTTTGTCTGGGTCTGTCCATCCCAAGTATCCCTTCTCAAATTAGGCTAGCATGTGGCTATCATGTATCCCCTCTGTGGATAGAATTATATATTGTGTTCAAAATCTCTGATTAATCTGATTAAACTAGTGAGTGACTAATCCTTTAATCTCCTTGAGAGCACTGTTATGTCTGCTGTGTGTCAGATTTGTAACTAGTAATCAGTTAAGTAAATGCTAAAAGTTAAGCAAAAACTATTTTGGACCCACTTTAGCATCTGTTTTTAGTTACTGACCTTTACAGTTGAAATTGTATGGAGAACCTGAGTGAAAATAAGAAATTGCCTGTGGTGGCAATTCTCCTGCTGAAAGCGTATCAGTCACCAAGGACCAACTTGCTGCTGCTCCCCTGTTCTTCAGTGGTTTAATTATAAATGGACAGGTAACTCCCCCTTTGCTTTGTTTCTTGCAGTCTGGAAAGCAAATACAAAACATGCTTTCTGTGTATTTGTAATTTAGAAAGGAAGCTGTGTTGCTAATTAATTTCTGTGTGCTTTACCCTTCCTTTTCAATAGAGTCAGAAATCGTTGCACAACCTTTACCTGAGCAAACACAGGCACCGCACTAAAAAAAAAAAAAAAAAAAAAAAGTGTTTTACCTTAATAAAAGGAGACTGTGTGGAAGGAGATTTGGGGCAGGGGAAGGAAAATGTGCAATCTTTGTAGAAAAAAAATGTGTAGACCTATTGCTGGCAGATGTAAAAGCATCAAGTCAATATGGTAACAAGGATCAATATGCCCTCAGGCAAGATATGACTATGACAATGCTGAATGCATGTATAAATTTACCACTCCAACTAGCTGCCTAGAATAAAATAAATTCAAAGCAACCGTGCAAAGAGAAGTAAATCTTGAACCTGGTATCCAGCTCACAGAGGTGGCCAGGACACCAGGAGATGTTGAGAGGGGCCAGTGGGAACACCTCCAGAGGAGCTGGCCCTTAGTCCCTTCCTGCCATCATCCATGTGGCCTCAGGTCCTGGTTCCTCACAATAGTACCCGTGGGGGATGCACGAGGTATATTCAGTTTCATGAAGTTTCATGGGGGCTACCCTTCTCAAAACTGGCTTTTCCTGGTGTTTTATATTTGCAGATTACTTCATCCAGACCACCCTTTACTCCCAGACAGGACACCTGAGTGAAGACGGGGGGGGGGGGGTACTCCTGCGTCATGGAGGCAGCAGAGTATTTCCTGAACGGCTCTTTTCAGGCATTTTCTTTGGGGAGGGCATCACTGGTGAGCAACTGAGGATTGGCAGAGTAAAACTTGGGGCGAAATGACCATCCTTGCTCACTTTATAGGGGATATCAGCCAGGCCTGTCCAGAACTCAAAAGGTTGCAGAAACACTGTAGATTTCTATAAACCCGTCTATATAGTGACTTTTCAAGGAAACCTTGGATAAAGAACATCATCTATTAATTATAGTAACACACACAAACAAAACATTGTAGCACTAGAAGACTTTTGTCCTTTTTTTTTTCCAAGAATATCTTTAAATGTGCTTATTTTACCCCGACAAAAAAGGGAGTGAGTCAGGCAGACATGAGAAATATCTAAGTAACAAGGAATATGAGCACAATAGATTTTAGGCCAGATTCCTCTTTGGATGCCCAAGCTGGTCTCCCACAGATTTCTATGACAGCCACATTGACAGCAGTGGGAATCAGGCGTACTCATCCAAGGGCATAATTTGGCCCATAATGTATGAGGTTTGTCCAGCTTGTGAAAGCAGCAAGCAGTGTATTACAAACACTGCCTCTGTGCAGCTTACTGGGGGTTTAAATCCTCCGTGGCATTTTCTGTGCCTCTAAAACGCATTTGATAAAAATAGCAGCGGCTGCTTGAATCAATACCTGTTGAAAGAACTGACCTGCTAAAAGAATTAAAATTTGTTGCAACAAGGTTATCCATTTAACAGGTTTCTACTTGAATAACCAAACAATCCACATTTTATAGCCTAGCTAAAGCCACGGTGCATCCACCGGAGAAAGTCTGATATTTTCCATCCTTGCTTCTTAAGGCTGTCTGGGCAAATATTTTCTACCCCTGCTTGCAGCGATTTCTTCTCACCCAGATGATGGTAATGACTTACGTAATTATGACTTTGTACATGAGCTGAACTCCCTATGGATGTTTATACTCTTATTATCTTTAACCTAATCCAGCTTTGTCAGTGAACTCTCACCTCAGCGGCTCGGCGGGGGATCAGCTGGTGGCTTGAGAGGAGAGCAGGGTGCATTAATCTTATGGGCTATGACCATCAAGGAAGGGAAGGAAGGCGGAGGTCCTTTTCTCTCTGCTTCTGCCCAGCTGACTGGCATCACTAGAAGCTGTTTGCAGCCACCCTGAAGAAGGCAGTCCACTCACACGTGGGCTTAGAGGTCATGCTCACCAGGCCTTGGTTTTCCTTTGCTAAGAGATCCCGTTGAACTGCTTGGGATAATTTGACAATCTTTTTTTTTTTTTTTTTAAAAAAGGAATTTACTATTCATTTTTCATTGTTGTTATTATTTTGCAGTTCCCATACAATTAATTCCCACTCTTTTCCTTGCCCAGATGCACTGGGCAAGAGATTCAAGGAGCTTTCACTAGTATAAACTTCTCGCCCCAAGATGCTATTTGCCTTCTGCTTCTCCCCCTTCTTTCCCTCACATATCCCTTCAACCTGTACCATTAAGTGTAGTGGTAGAAGAAAACAATGTCCCATAGGGCAGAGGTAAGTCTTCCTTCTGGCTAAAAATATGTTTTGGGAAAATGGTGGACTCAGCACAGTCTGGTCTTTGTAACAGGCAGGGAAAAGGGCTGTCACCAGGAGGGACTGACCCTCCAGTCTGAGCTGGCTGAACTGAAAATTCAATGAGAAAAAGCAGGTCTAAGTCTAAGTAAAACATTGTTTAAAGCTATTAAATGGAAACACAGAAAATTTTTCAAACCCTGCTGAAGCTTTTGGCTTGACACAGTTATATGTTTAATTTCATTCTGAGGGTCTTCAGTCCTTTTAAAATCATTTTCCCTTCTTATAGCTATATCACCCATTATATGAAAAATAAAAACCGAAGCACAAATGTTACAGTAAATGTTTTCAGAATTCTTCTAATTCCCCACCTCTACCAAACAACTAAAAAGGAGTCATCATATTCTGCCCAGCACCACAAATCATTTCAGTCCACCTGGAACGACCCTCTTTGCTCGTTCACTCTCCATAGAGAAGTCTCTGGTTCTGCCATGAGCCCAGTGGAAGGTGGAGGGAACCCTGCCAAGGCACTTCCCCGGACACCGGCAGCACCTGGACCTTGCTGCTGGACCCAGCTCTCCTGCCACTTTCTCACAACCGTGCCCCAGAACAACTGAATAGTGCCTGTGTCTGCTCCCCAGGGTGGGCAAGGTCTTGGTTGACAACATTTTTTTGTTTTCCTTCAAAATTCTTTTCCTCCCCCAGGGAAGTGACTCCTGCCCACGGTGGGTCACTCCTGCCCAGCATCAGCACATACCTGGGGGTACTGGCAACAGCCTGCGGTCTTGGCAGTACCTTGAGAAGAGAGTAAGGAAAAGGGCAAGGAAAAACAATGACGGGCTCATTACGGGATATGAGTGAATTTACTATTACTTACCTCATAAATGGAACGACCACAGGAGGTGTGATAAACCATCTGTAAAATTTTTGAGAATTAATTTGAGATCTTGGTCCAATTTCTTCTGGCCATATTAAACGCTGAGCTAAGTGGAGGTTTTCTCTTCCCAGGAAAAAGCACCAAGACTGAAGCACGGGAGCTTGTGAACAGGGACCCAGACTGCTAAGATCCAGTCTGTCTGCTGAGACTATTTCTGGTCCCCTTGAACTGCCAACATTTTTCAGTCACAATGTATTTGCTGGTGGGTTTCAACCCTCATCAACAATTCTGTATTAGTTTGCCAGTTCTAACACTCATCCCTTTTCCTGGAATTTTGAAATCTACACTGAATGCTGATTTATGACTTTCAACATAAGTTACATGCACGGTATGTTAAGTGATCATGAACCAAAACTCGCAGTGATTTAAGGGCCAGAAATTCACCAAGGTGTGTCCTCAGCCATATGGGCAAGCAAGATCCAAAGTCAATAAAGAACTTCCTGGTTTTTCCTTTGGACATTGCTAAGTTTGGGATTTTGTGTATGTGTGTCGCCAGAAAATGAAATCAACAAAAGCAGTACAGCCTGCATCATCTTTTCACACTGTTAAGGTTATAAATGACCTCTCTGTATGAGAACCACATGTTAATACATTTTTTGGTAGTCTAAGTACCCACTTTTTTTGTCCAAAGCAAAAACAATTCAACTACAGCAACAGCAAGAATGAAATGAAACTGTAACAACAGTATTGACCCATTTACGTTTTATTAGAGAAAACCTCCCCGATCGATTAAAAAAAATACACTTCAGTGCCCCATAAGAAACCAGGAAATCAGATTATGTCTAGGTCCCTTAATCTGGCATTCAATTTACTTAAATTTTTTCACTACAAAATTTTTCGCTATTTTTCTTCTCTATATACCGTTATGCATTTCCAACACTGCACTGCACTGGATTCCTCTTGTCCTGTTATTCAAGAACAAAGTATGCATACCAGTATTACATGGATACGTAGGCATGGCTTGACAAACCATTTTTGGATGAACACGAGCTCTGTGTATAGCATGGTTCCTTACGGTGGAATTAATAGTCATGTCTTTAGATTTGTTTTATGCATCTCATTCACTGATGAGATTAAATGCCCACCACTGGTGCAGCAAAGCTTGTTCATTTTCCTGCAACAGAACTTCTACTCTAACTGCCAGAAAAGTCTGTGGCTGCATTTCTCAGAGCTTCTCACCCAGTAGGATCTTCCTTCCGAAGTACTCCTCATTTCCACCTGCCTTTCCTCTTCAAAGTTAGCAGCTGTGGTTCTTCTGTACTGAACACTGGTTGGGTACAAGAGCACTGAGGGGCAAGCAATAGCTGCAATAGCTAGTGCTGATATGTCGTGTCCATATGGACATTATAACTTAACATTAACGCCTTTCTTTACTGAGTTTGATCCTGGCCCCATGAGTCAAACTCTAGCTGTCAGGGGACTTGTTGTAAGTAATGGTCATTTGTGTTTCATAATTATCTTGAATAAACACAATTAGTTCCACATTCTGCTGTTTTCTTCCTAAGGCATCTGTAAACATTCTGTACTATTCTAGCAAATGGCTTTTGGCAATCATTAAAAAAAAACCCAAAGCAAAATGGTTCTCAGTGGATCCTTTTAATTTATTCTAAGGAGCATGCCCAGAGGAGTAATGAGACCTACTAGACAATAATGGCAAAGGGATATTATCTTTCACTTAGTTAACCATCGTAACCCACTTTGAAGTATCTCGATCATGGTCCTCATGTGGTTAAATTAGAACATAGACTCAAAAGTTTTCACTTCAGGGTTTCTCCCATAGGCCAACCTAATGTATTTGGTATAGAAATAATGCAGGCATCTTACTTCCATTCTCCCATTAAAAACGATATCCAACAAAGCTAGCTGAAAGTGTCACTAAAGCAAAAAAGGAGTGTAGAAATTTTTTACAGCACCAGGCATGCAAAAATCTATTTTTTTCTCAAGGCTGCTGATCCTTTGCAGCCTTTGGGCACTGGTCAAGTTACTTGTCCTCTCTGTGCCCCATTTATTCTACCCGTGACATAGGGACAGATAGCATTTTCCCACTTTTGTAGTTCTCTTTAGATTGAAAACACTCAAATTCATGATAATACCATCCCCTATATAACAGTGGCACGGGGTTTATATATGGTTAAGATAATAGAATAGTATTTCCTCAAGATAACGGACTCTTTCTTTTAGATTGTACATTAGGAAAACAGAAAATCAGCAGTCCCAGCCCATTACAAATGAAAAGACCTTGCAAAAATAAATTACTGAATGACGAGAAAGAAGCGCTGCAGTCCGTGTTCTAGCAAGCAGGCAGTTAAAACCGGGAGGAAAGTGTCAATTGGTAAAATTAGCTAAAAAGTTACTCTGAGTTTTTGCCCTACATTTGGACTATCAAAACTGAGGCAAACTTTTCAAAGCAAATTGCTGAGGATTGCCAAGTTAACAAGCTGTTCTGTGCTGCAAGGGACATATTTATGGACATACTTTCAACAAGACGTACCTAGTGCTACCAAGCTGTGCTGTACTAAAGAGCAGTAAGTATCAGATAAACTGATTTTTTTTTAATAAAGGATTTCACACATGAGAATGATTAAACACAGCTCAAATATTCAGAAGTGTACAAACTAGCCCTCTCTCCCCAAACCCACTCCTCTTTTCTGCTACAATAGTGTCTAAACAAAGTAAGAAAAGCCAGGAAATTCAAAGATAAGAAGGTTACTATGCAGAATTTTATAATCCATGCACTTGTGAAGAAGACGCTGTGAAGTTAATTATGGATGAGTACTAGGTCTTCAGTAGTAACTCTTATTTTAGTGGGGTTGTATGTAGCATCTTTAACGACATTTCAGAGTATGCCTTTTGAATCTATCAGTTTCTTGTTTCTTAAGGGATGTGTCTTTAAATTGTTTCGCAACCTGTACTCAAGAAAAAAGCTCTAGAAACTAATTCTAGCCTACAAGACAAACAAAGCTAATATAGCAAGCAAGAATACCAAGGCAAAGGACTTACTGCTGGCCACTTGTGATAAGGAGCAGGGAGTTTCATGGCGATTCTCTTCAAAAATCAACCTTAACCACTTGTATGTGATGGGCCAAATGCTCTGAATTTCTCTGTAAGTTCCCACCAAGGCAGATGCTATCTCCAGACACAAGATTGTTTTACACACCCTCTGTTCCTTTGTGGCTCCTAGCCCTCAGGAAGAGTACAGTGATATGGTCGACTTCAGTTCTTGTTTACAGAAGGGTAAAGTACTGAATTTGCATACCTTTCCATTACCGGGGGCTAAGAACGTGCACGTGGAGGGTACCCATTGCTGGGAGGACACTCAGTATCCAGCCATCATACATGTAAGCCCACCAGAGGTGTTACAAAACCTGGCCGAGAAAGCCTACAGGGCCCATAAACAAAGCCAACTTTAACTCAACAGGCCTCAATGAGGCCTTCAACCTCATTTGTGCTCCCTGATTCAGATTAGAAATGTTGCTGTGAAGAGGCAAGGATTCATATCTCTGAGCTTGTTTCAAAGCTAGCTGGGCATTTTGGGCCTACTTATACTCTAGAAACACCACAAGTTTATGTGGTATGTGTCTCTGGTGTATTCCAAGCAGAACCAGAACGTCACTCACCAGGAGGGAACTCCATGATTTTAAAAATGTTATGAGTCATTTCATTTTTTCCTATAGCCCCCTTCTTTCACTTAACCTTAACCATGGTTGTGAGTAGCTGCTGTCTACCATGTCATTTGTACGTTGGAAGTGTCATATAGAACACACACGTGCATCTTCACTTATCCTTTTTATCAGATGAAATAATTCTATTCAGTACACCTTTTTTACTATTTCTGAAAAAAAAAACCAACATTAAAATTTTCTGGTTTTCACCAAATATGAGGTTTAGCTTTTGTTATTTTAAAACACAGAGCTCCTAATGGCTTGGATAGGGGCTAAAAAAAAAGGAATTTGAATTATAGAAGAACAAACAGCAGAATTTAATCTAAATAAGTAATCTGCATGCAGCACAAAACCCAGAACACTGGAGAATGTTTTCTCACTTTCCTTCTGGACTCCTACCGTTCTCAAAAAATGATTTAATATTTATCTTTAAGAATAATCTTAACCTTAGGGGCTTTCAGGGAGGTATGTTAATTTACCTATATCAGACATAACAATATCACTTACTGAAATATTTGGAAATACATTCATTCCGATGACTGTAAGTCAGATTTCTTCTTTTTGAGTGCGAACTCGAGTTTTGGAGGTTTTTTTCCTCCTAGTTTTGGTAAGAGATATTTAAGCAGAAAGAGCAGCTTGTTTCCTTGACAGCAGAGAACCAACTGTTTTGGTTTTCTTTGTTCCATGTCTGTTCAACATACTGTATCCATAGAAATAGCTGCTGTCCCAGAAGTTCAAGCATTTTGTATTATATATACCCAAAGACTGGGTTAATGCTACCTTAACTTTGCAGAGTTCCCATCATAAAATTTCACAAATGGAAAAAAAAAAGTAAGTAAAGGTTCCCAAGGCAACGCTATACGTGTTTTCTGATTTACATTTAACCTTTCAAAAATATCAATATTAAGCTACACTTTTAAGAAATAAAGACAAATGTAATGCATTGCTTATAGGCCGCATCAGTGACTGGCTGTTACAATGGAAACTGCTACTTTTGCTTTTGCCATTTTTGTGTTGCAGAACGTGAGGAACTGCTTGCTTTTGCCGAGTGTGCCAGTTTGCAGCAGACCTAATACTTCACCAAACGTTTCCTCCTATTTCAGAAGTGAAGTAATGTAAAAACAGGTAGTCTAGGTTTTATATTTGAGGGCCAGAGTCTCACTTCCAAGACAAAAATGCAGCTGATGAGCAGTACCTGCAAACAATCCCCTATTTCTCCTCCCTCAGGCCTCCCTCCTTCTCAGCTCGTGCACCACACAACTCTACCTCTGCACGAGAAACACCAAGTAAACCCCAGCCTTTTTCTGTCTCTGAGATGAGGGGACAAATATTTTGAGGATGAAGATTGGAAAGGTTTTAGCCAAGGCAAGCATGAGAGCCTCGGGCTCCACGTTCTCCTCTAACATGGCATTTTACAAAGATGCTTCCCACCACCTGAAAAGTTTCGGGGGGAAGGATGACTTCCCAGAGAGCTATGAAACAGAGGGAATGAATATGACGAGGTAATAACTGAAACAGATTTGTAACTTTTGCTTCAATATCCTTTGCCTGTGGTTGTTCACAAAACACTGGGTGTGCCTGTGGAAACCACGAAAGTTCCCACCCTCTAGAAGAACAAATCATCCTTCAACTTCAGGATTTAGAGAATCCCCTGCCACGAGGGCCAGGGGTGCTCCGTGCTGCCTGGTGTACAGAAAGGGGCTTAATTAAATCACAAATCACACAATTCCAGGCCTAGTTGCTAATTCGAGGCCTAGTTGCTATGTGACTCGGGACAGACTTATTTTTAATTTTACTCCGAAAAGAAGCCGTCTCCCAGCACTGTGCTACCCAGCTCCCACTGGCTCTCTGGCCACCTTCGGGTGTCGCAGCGAGGAGGGGGGTCTGCGGTGGGGCCGTCTGAGCCGTGGGAAGTGTGACCCCCCCCATGCATGCCTGGCCTTCCTGGGCTGTGGAATATTGATGAGCTGCGAAAAAACCCCAGCGAGGCTTGTTCCTGCGATTTGCTGTGCCTGCTAGCTCTGTCTCGCTGTATATATGTATACATGCGCGCCTGTGCGCTGGTGTGGGTGTAAGTCCATATTCTCAAAATATAAATAAATATAAATAAGCATGCACACACATTTCTGCGCAAATATTTATACGGATGAAAAAACAGGAAGGGAAACTATGATGAAGTGGCAGCATTTTTGCTCAAAGGCCTCACTGTGCAGGGGGGAAAACGTATTGGCAATGGATTTTTTTTTCCCCCCAAATGTCGGCTCAGCAACTTCACAAAACCTGATTTCCAACATGGCCTTCATACAATTGCTTTTATCACTTTCTCTCATTGTGTCCTTATGTACAAGGGTAAAGACTATTCTACTGCATCCAAGTACAGTGTGCTAAAGGGAGGGAGAGCAGTGGGGAGCCGTGCCTGTGCCACTGTCCTTTGCCTGTTCCTGATTCCATGGCCTGAGGCAATGGTTTGCATTTTTAGGACAACAGCCGGCTATCTGCAAGCAGGAGACCACTCGTCAGGCTTCATTACTGCACACAAAATGACACTAGTGAGCCTGTGGTCACAACTGTGCTTATGGTGCGCTGAAAAGCCATTACATCTCATTGCAACAAAAAACTGCATGAATGTACAGGCTGACCAGCCCCATAAATTGCCAAAAACCTGACAGGTCAGCTTATTTATTCAATGTAGTACCTGCAGTACAATTTCTGGATAGAAGCTATAGTAACGGACTAGAAACTAAAAAAATCTTTTCATCAAAGGTGTTATATATTAATAGGCAATGAACGCTCCTGTTTTCTTTATTGAGTACTGAGAAAATAAAGAATTTAATTCTGCTGCATGCTTGCAGCATTAGGCATGGTCAGCTGAAGTGTCTTCCCCTTCTCCACATTAACAACCCTAAAAGCATAGTTAAAATCTAATGACCAGCATTAATGGATTTTCATGTTTGATAATGTTATTTTTCATTGTTCAAATTTTTGGTATTATACAGATCACATCAACATATCTGATATATAGCATTTTAACTTAACCATAAGTGAACTGGCTTCTGCTATAATTACAGGCATTATTATTTGTTTAAGTTGGATAATGACTATATTTAATAATCTTGCATGTAAAGGGTAAAACTCAAAGAGACAAAGAAAATGCAGCCATTAGGATTCTGGAACATTCCCTTCTGAAGGAAATTTATATCATAATATGGCTAGCATTTATTTATTTTACATATAATTGGCATTCATCGGCGAGTGCTGCAAACAAAAGAACTGTGGGCCAGATTCTGATCCTGTGTGCACGTGTCTGTATACATATAAAAAGAGAGAGGGAATAATTTTATTCTGGGGAAGCAAGATACTTAGAAAGAGGGATCGTCTTTTCTGAGGTCAGATACTATAGCTGGGGAAAACAGAGAGGCTTCCAGGCCCACAGCGGCTTTCTCAAGTTATCCTGTTTCCCAGGCATCATTTGGTGATTACAGCTATAACAGTGTTAAATAACTTGATGTCACTGGTGGGCTTGTGTCAATGGTGCATGCAGCTTGTTGTAGCTGAGGTCAGCATCAGGATGTTTCTTTATTAATAAAACTGTTGCTTTACCCATCAAATATTAACAGGCATTTTCCCTTCCTCAAAAAATGTTCCTCTTCGTATTGTAGGCTACAAATGCTCACAAACATACATTTCATGGTAGGTTATTGTGATGGGGAGAAAATCATCATTGTTGGCAAAAATCCTAACTGTTTCTTCCAAGTGGGGGCATTAACTATGGGCCTTGCACCCAATTTCTTGGCGTGCAGCAGAGCTTTGTAAAGCACATATTTCTATTGCAACAATACCTGGCCTTCTGGCTTAGCTCTTCCCTTTCTTCAAATGTAAAGGACATTGGGTATGTTAAAATGTGGGGGAGGGCAGTTCTCTGCAGAAAATACTTCAGGGGACTCAGCCATGTGGATTGAACTTTACCTGGAAGCTGCATTAAACTTTTCCAAGGCCTCTGGTGTTCAAAAAATGTAGGATGCTGTCACATTGATTAAATATCTGGGTCTTGACAGAAGGTCCATCAGCTGTAACTTTGAAGGCCACAGATATGATGATGGAAGTATAAAAGCAGCCCACGGACCTGTGAATAGCAATGCATTACTTTAAAAAGATTGATATATTGTCACAGTAACACCTACCAGTAAGAGGAACTAATCTGCCAGAGGTTTTTCAGCATCCAGTTATCGAGTAGTTCCTATAGTGACTCTTGCCACTGATACTGAGTTATGTGGCTATAGGCACCCTGTAATGCGTTTCTTCCCAGCACGTGCAGAGCAGCATATAGGTAATTGCTTTCAGCAGTTTGCATTGGTGTCAATTAGTGGAAATTTTATTGAAAACTACAGGGTTGCTATGGTTGCACCCAAAGTTAGGAGTTGAGACTTCATGAACTGGGTGCTAAGGAAGGTCTTATAATTAATTCCAGCATCACTTTTGTCTTGATTGCTTAAGCATGACCTCTTATAAATAAATATCATTTTCTCTAGAAATAAAGATGGTGTGTAGCATAGCCCAATAGCTAGAAAAACCGCACTGATCATTTGAGAGCTACACTTCTATGACCCATATTGGCCTGAGCTCACCAACTTTACCCAGGAAATCTGCTGGAGGCTGAATTGTTTCCTAAGAATGACACTCCACAAGTCTCTTGGCATGATCAGATGAGCACATGCACTCCTGGTTAAAAAGATTTTCACCAGTAAGCTGAAGATCCTTGACCCCTGTTTTGACCCCCTGCGGTAGCAGATGAGGTACCTGGTGCTAACCAGCAGCACTACGGAGGAGCCAGTGAGTTTTTCTGTGGCTCTGCATAAGCCATCTCCGTAGTACCTCGTTTTCAGCAGAGATGTGAGCTGACCCATTTCTCTTACGTCGTGCCTGCTAAACACAAGTACAGTCCATTGTGATATTTCCACTGGCATGGAGAGGAATTAATCACTGGGCAGAAACAGCTTTACATATGAGGCTAACAGGAGAGAGGGCCTTGCCTGGTCACAGCTTCAGAGTGCTTTATAGTCTATTTTAATTAATTCCAGCAGTTTAAAAACAGAGCCAATGCAGTAAAAAGTACCTCAGAAAAGCCACAGGTATACGGACTGGAAGATCTATTAGCTTCATCAATTCTAAAGCCAAAACCTGCACTTTTATCCACTGTTATGTTTAATAACATCCCAGATAGCTGCTGGGCAGTGGGATAACACCAAATCAATTAAGCAAAAGGAATATCAGCAATTGGCCTTTTGTTGTCATCCATCTGTAGCACCTCCTAGAGCACAAGATTATGGAATTTAAAGGTATGGACAAGAGTAACAAATAGTGCTTACTTGCTTGGTGATTACATGTTAAAGATACTGCTTATATCTTCCTGGGAACGTGACCACAACATCCAGCAAGTGGCTTTCAAAGAAATGAAGAAAATGGAAGTAGATAGCGAGTAATGTAGATTTGCATGCAATAAAAGTAGTGTTTCCTGGTGCCTGTTGAATGCCTCTTTCCCGAGCATCTTCCAAAGAACCTGGTGCTCTAAAGCCAACTCAACTGCATGCAAGACCAGCTCCTTGTGTAACTTTGCACTGTCAGAGTTACATTGCCTTCTGGCACTTGTCTTGTCTTCCACGCTTCATGGTAGGATATATCATGGAATCATAGATTCATAGAATACCAGGTTGGAAAGGACCTTAAGGATCATCTGGTCTAACCTTTCTTGACAAAAGCACAGACAAAAGCACCCTGTCCAGCTGAATCTTAAGACCATCCAATGTTGGGGAATCCACCACTTCCCTGGGGAGATTATTCCAATGACTGATTGTTTATTGTGAAATATTGTGTGCTTGTGTCCAATTGGAATCTCCCCAGGAGTAATTTATACCCATTACCCCTTGTCTTTTCCATGTGACTCCTTGTAGAAAGGGAGCCTCCATCTTCTTTGCAGCCACTCTTTAAATACTGGAACATGGTGATAAGGTCTCTCCTGACTCTTCTTTTCCCAAGACTGAACAAACCCAGTTGTCTCAGCCTTTCCTCATATGTCAGGCTTCCCACTCTTTTGATCATCTTTGTAACCCTTCTCTGGACCCTCTCTAGCCTGTCCGCATATTTTTGTATAGCAGGGACCAAGACTGAACACAGTTTTCCAGGTGTGGCCTGATAAGTGCTGAGCAGAGTGGGATAATGACTTTATCTCTGCTGGTGATGCCCTTGTTGATACAACCCAGCATCCTGTTGGCTTTCATTGCCGCAGCAGCTCACTGTTCACTCATATTGAGCTTGTTGCCCACTAGGACCCCCAGGTCCCTTTCCATAGAGCTGCTCCCCAGCCGGGTAGATCCCAGACTGGGCTGCACTCCTGGATTATGTTCTCCCAGGTGCAAGACCTTACACTTGTCTTTCTTGAACTTCATAAAGTTGTTGTTAGACCACTCTTCCAGTCTATCTAGGTCTTCCCACAGGATGGCTCTCCCTCCTGAAGTGTCCACTTCCCTACTCAGTTTGCTATCATCAGCAAACTTCATCAGGATACACTTGATCCCATCATCCAGACGGGATATATGTGATATATGTTGGAATATCTTTTTATATTTTTATGGCAACATTAAGTTGACCTATTCAGTGCCCCAGTGATCAAGCACACGTGCACAAAGATAACTTGCCTTCTGTGTTTCTAAAGTTGCTGAACTACTGGGCCTCTGCAGCGACTACAGTGAGGCCAGCAGCCAAACTCCCTGTCTGTCTGACGGGGCAAGCACATTGCAAGAGCCTGTCACTGCCCCAGATGTAACATCCTAAGCCATGCAAGTAGGGAAAAAACGCAGCTTTGCAGAGACTTGTGTGTGGTTATTAGTGCAATACTAAACCATGCGGTAATTAGTACAGGTATCACATCCAGGGCTTGGCAAGCCAGTCTCTCAGCTGAGCTATTGTCCACACATCAAGCCCTGGTCCCTCAAAAGCAAGCTACTATACCCTAGTTCAGCTAATTTTACAGCAGAGGAAAAATGATCAATATCATTTCACTTCCCTTCCACTTTGTAAACAAAGCGCATTGGTTTCACTGTGTGATGAGAAGGCCATGCAACCTTCAGGTGGATTCAGGATGTTTTCCGCAACGGAAATGCTGGGTCACTAGAACTGTCCTTCTCCCTAATTCCATTTAATGTAGTTATTCCCCTTCTAGAGTAGACGCCTCTCAAGGCACCACCTGCTACAAATCAGCAAAAGGTGGTTCGTGATGCCATGGCCTCATAGAGGTTTCCAACGTTTGGCATGAGTAGATAGAACCCAGAACAGAAACCAGATCCCGAAGCCTAGTACACTCCCTCCTTTCCGCTCCTGCATCAATATTTTCTGCAGCCAGAAGGTCTTGCTAAATATTTAGTTGTCATCAGTTCTCCGCTCATCCATGTTCTCAAACTTTTTAGTGCTGTAGGGATAAGAGATTGTTACACTACCTCCAGAAAATGATGACATAATAGTGGTACTACAGAAAACTCAAATATATGGATATTTCAATTTATTTTAAGTGTTCCATCTGGAATATCATAATGCACTATTTACTGCTGTTCCTATATTTAAAACTGATAGGCTACACTTATAGCAGCTGTTAAGATAATAACCAATGGGGGACAGACTGATATATAACTTAACATGCCAGCCTTTCAAAAGCTCTTAAAATAGTTCAAACCCATTTCAGCTTCAAGGTTTACACATGCGCAGCCCTACAATTTGTAGGGTGAAAATCCCTTATGACTTCTTGAGCTTTTAAAACCCAAGGTATCACGTGAGACAGTCTCACCTAGGAATACTGTGTTTGCCAAATACCCTGATGCGTTGCCTTTAAAAACCGAACAAAACATGAGTTCCAGGTATGCTTTTTTCATCAGATCCAAAATTATTCCTCCTTTCCCTTTTTTCTTTTCCCCCTTTTAAGTCTGAGCTTCATTGATGGTATTGATTTTTCACTTATGCTCACTGAAAACCTGCTGAAGTAAAGTCATCACAGAAATGAAGACCAAGACTCATGATTTCCACCTCAAAATGTATAATTCTTCATTATTCTCTCAGGACACTAGTTTCCTCTCACAAACCAAACATGGGGCAAAAATTTCATGCTGTTATGAACTAGATGAACATCATACTGGCATGTAGATATAGACTTCTTGCACAGAAGACACCTGAAGTCATCCTTACCTCCGCTCCACACTATCAGGACCTCAACAAATGTGCAGAGGAAATGAAGTAAGGAAACCCACCACCAGCTTTTTCCATGACAGCTGACACTACAGCAACAAGCATGAGAGTTTAAATGCTAGAAATGGAAATAGATTTGATCTTAGGAAAAATCTGATCAGATCAATGTTATTGTAACAGGAGTTTTTAAAGAATACATTAGCTAAATACTGACTTGTCGTCACTGCCACCTGCACCCCATGGCTTTGGCATAGCCTGTCCTGCTTGGGGGCAGGGGTCTGACTACCTGGCCTTTTGAATTCTCTCTCTCTCCTGTTATCATGAGTATCCAGAAGTACTCACGTGATGGGGAATTTAACCCATTACTGCATGATAAGGTGAAAGGGTAAACTGTAGATGATCAGATACTTAAAGGTAACAGTCTGTATTCGCTTTCTTGCCCCACGGCTCCCTCCTCTATCATTGCTCATCGCTTGTTCATCTCCCTGTTTCCATCACCCACAGTACCTGATTTTCAGATGCTCTGGTCACTGGCTTTGCCCCTCTGGCTTGAACGGGAGCAGCTGACACCCGGCACTCAGAGCTTCTGATGAGATTGGCTTAAATGGAATTACTTCTCTGGTGATGAAACTGAGAGCAGATTTTTCAGCCCCTTCTCTCTCACACCCTCTTGTTCTCACCACTCATCCCCCTCCTGCTTTAGGGTGCTTTAATGTGATAAGGTGCTATACACAGTTAGTCTAAGCTGCGGTTTTAGAATTGTTGGTGAGAGCTAGCTAACACATGTGCGCTGTGCGTACATATTTTATTATTACCTTTCTAGCGCAGTCAAGTCTGTCAAAGGAAGTATGGCTTTATTTTACAGTTTTCCGTTATATTTAATGTTTTACACCTCAGGAATGTTTTATAAGTAGGGCATAAGTTGCAGGAGCAATTGAATTCAAATCAGATACGCAGACTAACTCCAAGTCCCCTATTAACTTTTTCATCTCCCTGCAGAAGTTGTTTCTGTCCATATTTTTATTTCAGCTGGGCTGAGTGGGAGAAAGAACTCTAAGGGAGGTCTTAGCAGATGGTTGTCACAAACTGCATACGGCAATTGAGAATTAGTGTGCAAGCATATGCAACCTGGTACAGTATGAAACATTCCAGCATATGAACACTGAAGTAAATCAAGCTTGGACAGGATTTTTTTTTTTTTTTATTATGAAAATTAGAATTTAGTTTCTCTTTTCATCTGCACATATGGATCTCAGGGTTTCGCAACATATGGGGCCAAACTCTGGACTTAAGTGTGACTCCTTGGAAATCTAGGTAGTTAAATTAGTGAGAATTTTGTTCACTAAGTTTAATGTAAAAATAAAACATGCACAAATACAAACACAACCATTGTCTGTGTATACATATGTGTATGTATATACATGCATATATGAAACACCTAATTTTATCTTCATCATTCCCCCTGCTCCACACACTGTCTAAATAATCTGTGAAAGAAACCCACCGAAGAAAAGAACGGAGAAGAAAAGTGGTTCTGAAAAATTATAACTTGGGTACGTATGTTGTTCGGTTTTTTTTCCTTTAGAGAAGCAGCACCTTTTCTGGAAAAAAACTGACTGGAAGAGGAAAAATATCAAGTGGGGGAGCAAACACCCTTTTGTAGGTCATGCTTTCAACAAGCAGGAGGAAGGTTTTTGATAGTCTGCCTTGAGATACGGCAATGTTTGAGGAGGGGTTCAGGTAGCATCTGTTCCCCTGTGCCCTGCTTTCCAGGCTGCAGGAGCCACCCTGATCCAGGCCGGTGTCACCCACCTCCCCTCACCTCCCTTCCTCCTGTCCCCTCTGCGCTCGCGTTGGGGAGCGAGGGAGCGAGGGAGGGATTTCGGGAGTGGGTCTTGCTGTGAGGTAGGCTCCTGGAAAATATGCCTCGGTGCTTTCTTAACCTTCCTGCTTGCCCTTCTCGCTAAGTTATGGTGGAAAACTAGAATTGAAATGGAGAGAGGGGAAAGAATGCAAATACTGGCACACAAGGAAATACTGAATTACATATTGGTCGACCAAAACACAAATCAACTCAAAACTACAGGAGTCCACCAACATGCACATAAATCATTTATAACGATAATCCAAGGCGAGGTCCAAATCTCATTAAAGTATATGAATCCTTAATCTATTTTGGCAAAAAAGAGCCAATACACATTTTTTCTTTTTATCATAAATTACAGTTCTGTGGCACTGTGCAAATATTACCAAGCTGTAAGACAGCTGTGCTCCATTAAAATGTGTAATGGTCGCTGATTTCTTACAGCACATGGTCATCAGGCTGAATCTACAGCCAGTAATTAGGAAGATGAAATGTTTAATTGTGCCTTAATTTTGATAAAATTTATCTGTCACACATCCCGTAGTCAAGCAGTATGCTCACAAATCAATGTCATCAGGCCCGAGCAAGAACTGAAGCACCACACTCTTGTTCCTGACAGATTCATTTGAATATCAAACTGCTCCGGATGAGCCACCAGGCTAGCAAAACAAGGAAAAACTTTCCCAATGAGCACAGCTCCGGTGGCATATGTCTCACCGCCTAGGCTAAAAGACACAGAGGTCAAAGCAAAAAGAGGGTAGTTGCTTTTTGTCTCTCTCCCTACTGCGCCCACCTAACAATTTTTAAAAAGCCAAAAAACTTCTTATTGACTACTTAGCCAAACCTCCAGGGTTGGGAGGTGGTGGGGTCAGGCAGTGGTTTGCATTGCTTCTTTCCCCCGCTCTTGTTTGTTCTCCTGCTGAAAAGCCATGTGAGGCAAAGCCAGAGTCCATTGTGTAGGCGAGAGGCAATCACTCACTTCCCTGCTGGCAGTACAGCAGTGCACATTACAGCAACCAGTCATGTGCAGATTATTACCACACATATACATTATTATTTTTTCTTTTTTTTTTTTTTTTTACACCAGAGTCCACATGGCGTGTCAAAATGGTAGAGCGCTGCATGAATAGTGCTCAGTTCCATTTTTTGAAAATGCATGCTTTGCTTTTAATACGTCCAAATATGGGACCTATTTTATTCTCGAATTATTTTTTTTTCCTTTCTTTCTTTCTCTCTCTCTTTAAATCAGACTAACAGGAAGATAGACCAACTACTTTACCATGATGGTGGGCACACTGGCCTCTGCTCAAAAATGCTTCTTAATTGTTTTCAAAGAGCCATTGTTGATATTGCCCATCTGTCCTACTGGAAGATACAGTTGTAGTATAATAGCACCCCAACTACAGGGACTGAACCCAACAGTGCTGGATTAATGAACATAAGCCTTCTCCTGCTTGAGCAAAAAGACAGTTCCCATAACTTCAGGTGCTGTAGCTGATCCAGAAGCTTTGATACATGGTCCAGACAGACGCAGGGAAGGAAGGGTAACATCGGTCTTCCTATGGGTTACAATGCAACAGAAGCTGCATAGGAACCGTGGTGGCATGAGTGACCGCAATTAGTGTCACCTCCCTTATTTGGAGCAAAGCCGCATCAAGCCTCAGCTATCATATGGTTTTGGGGTTGGAAGAGCTTACCACCATGTGTCCATTGGACCAAACCTCCTAGTGTTGGGAATCTGGTTTCCCTTTTAAGCCTATTGAAGGATGAGTTTCTGTGTGTCCCATCAGAGAGCAGGAGCCCTGTTTTTGTTCCCCTAAATTAGACTGCTGTACCCACAACCATGTATTCTTCAGATATCTGTAAACAGAAGAGCATTGAAAAAGTGGCACAAAGGCAGCTTTGGTAGTATCTGCAATTCTGACAAAAGGACAAAACCTTTGGACTATATTCAGTCTGCTGTTAAGATGGGAGATTGCATATACTGGGTTGCTTACTAGTCTAATTTTCTTTACAAAACAGTCAGGTGTTTATCCTTATTCTTTTAATCTGAGAGGAGGTTTTGGTGACCCTCCTCATGAGGTCCTGTTAACCTACCTCCTGATTATATCGCCTTCGCAGCTTTTCTACCATTCCTACTCTGTCATTTGGAATGACTGATCAAAGGCCGCAGCTAGGGTTATCCCATGAGACCCCGTTCCCACTCTGTCTGCTTAACCTTCACACGACCTCGATTTTAAAAAGTCTACATAGATAAGGGACCAGAAAGTTAATATCTCTGCAATGGCAGTCATAATTAACTGTGTGAATCTGCTCATGTCTTGTTTGTAATAACCTTGCTGTTGTATTTCTGCTGTGAATATATAAAATGTGTATTCCTTATCTATGACCTCTCTAAGACTGTCTCAGTCTAAATCTGAAGCATGTAATTTATCTGAAATCAGTTATTTTACCTCCATTCTAGAGTTCTCTTATTCTATTCCACAATCAGATGCCAGCTTTAGCAAATGTTGGAGGATCACAGGCCTGGACTCTGTTTTCTTCAACAACATCTCACATAATATTTTGATATAATTTTCCAATAAAATATTAGATAATCAGATTTAAAATCTAAGAACTAGTGAAGTTATTTGAAAATCAGTTAGCTGCTGTGAATTGGTCATTTGTTGGGGTTTTTTTCCCCCATTTAGAAGCATATATTTACAGATAGATACTAACTGTGTCTTGCAGAGACAATCGTCAGGTATCATCCAGCCCTTTATGTGTTCCAGGTTACATTGTCATAACATACTCTAAACAGAACTACACACTAAAACAATCACAGAAACTGGAGCTAGGGCAGAATTGCTACTTTTTCTCCACCGGCACAGCTCTAGCACTGTGCCATGGCAGCACACCTGGACCATGGGCTTGACGGTTTTGACTTCACAGCACCAAAAGGCTTAAAGCCCACCTCCTGGAGAGGGCTCTCCATGTCGTATCTCTTGCTGTGACTGGCAGGAATTTATTTATTTATCTGCAATTTATTCTTTATTTTGAGTTTATTTCTTGGATGGTGTTGACATAGGAGAATATGCTTGCCTTCCCATCCTGTTTTTTGGAGAGATGCTGCTTTTAACGTACCGAGAGTGTTATAATGTAAAAAGAAGTGCTATGTTTTATGCTTAATTGCCACATTTAGGGTTTCTCTTGAGTCTGTGCATTGGGACTGCTTACATCAAATAGAAAGCTCCCCCTTTTTTTAAATCTACATAAATATTGAATTTTCAAAATCTTGTACAAGCATCATGGATGGCAAAAAGGCACAAAACCATGTAATGATGTTAACTTCATCAAAAATCTTGCAATTCTGTCTGCAAAAACAACAATAACTGAGGTATACAATCTAGCTAAGATCACCAGTTCCTTCTACCCTGGATAAAAACGTAAGTACAAAAATGCAATTTTGTGCTTCTAACCTGCTAGGAAATTTTGACATAAACAACAAGAATGTACAAAAAGAGTAGTTTGATGTAAAAATCATTAAATAAATATGCAGGATTCTTAACAATGGAGAAAACTATGAGCTCCACCATTCTGTCTTCTCTGATTATATTATTACTGTTAAGCGTCACCTGGATATACCCCTATGCCCCATGACAGAGCGCTCTCAACAAACATTAGTTTGGAGTAGATGTGAGATCTTCAATTGTAGGTGCTGGAGAGGCAGGCAGGAGATATTTCATCACAGCTTTCATTTCATCAGCCTCTTCTGAAATGCTCTTGCTTTCCTTCATTCCCTCTTATATTTCACAAGACTGGAGGCTAGATTAAAAAGATTTCATATCTTTTTTGAATAACTTTTCAGTTTTGTTCAGTTTGGTTCCAGTTCTTTGATGTTAATGAGATTACAGATTTTAACAGTGATTATGACAGTGTTAGCAGCCTGTAATCTGTCAAATCCCTCGGAAGTCTGTTTCAGCTAAGGTTTCTTATATAATTGTCTGGTTTACTTATTTACTTAGATGATTATATGAAATTAGTGCCTTCTTGTAACATCTCAAGAAGTAAAGCTTGCAATCAAAATATTTTTGATTGCCAGTCTAAATTTCAAGATCTTCGAGGTAGTCAAGCATAAAGCTATAAACCCCTTCTGAGGTAGTCAAATATGCAGGTAACTATGCTGTTATCATTAGTGTTATCAGAAGATGACTGTCCTCCTTCTCTTTTGGGGTTGTTGGGTTTTTTCCCCAGACAATCCACAGCAGGGGGCTTGGTGGGGGACATTTTCAACTCAACATGTACCAAGTCTGGTAGTTTCCTCATGGAGTTTCTAGATCCATCTCAATGGTCTGTACCTGGAACCTCAATGTAACATGTTCACACGCAAGCGGGAGTCTCAGCACTTGCACTAAAAGTTTCATTGTCTGAGGGGTGACAAACACTTTTTATTATTTATTTATTATTTACGAGCATCCACCTTCACAGATAATGAAAAATGGGTGCCTGCCACAGACATCTCACAGCCTGGATTTCTGAAGAGACAAAACAGATGATGGAAAGGGACAAATAGTGTGGGTAAGTGAGGAAATGAAAAAATAAAAATGTTTTGCCATGTAAAAAATAGACTCCTCTCCCCCTGCTTAGTCATTGTCAACTGGCATTCTTCGGCTGACACTGTGTTAAAAACTGATTGTAAAGATGAAATTACAGGAGCACAACGTGGCAGATTTCTGGGTTTAGGCAGAAGCTTTTCCCCAAGCATAACAAGCACTGATAAGAAGAAGGTAATGATGTTCTTGGTCAAAATCTCTGAATTTTTTGAGGCAGTATCAGCACTTTCAACCCAATACTCCATGATTATCCTCCCAAACCCCAAAGGGTGAATTTCTTCTGATAACTTCCAATTAAAAAAAAAAAAGTGGTCCTGTAACCATAAATTTGATCATTCTGCAATTCAATTAAGTTCAAAGCCAATTCTTCTAACTATTCCTTCACACCATTCTAGTCCAGTTTTTGGTTGCAAAGGGAACAATCAATGTGAAAAGCGTCAAATACAGATTTGAACACCTCATATTGCATGGGGCTGGCTTGGGTTAATCTGTGTCCATCAATCTTGCTTGCGCATTATGTCTTTTCCCTCTGTCTTTTACTCCCAACTTTATAACTGGCAGAATATGAGAAGGCTGCCATTCCCATAGGGTGCTCCTTTAAGGTCAATGAAGTGCCGGTGGACGCAGCAAGCTGCCTTAAATACCACCAATTGCAGAAGTGCCGCAGGACTATAAACTCGGTGATGTTAAAAATCTGCTCACTCATTTTTTGTGTTTCTAAAGGGGGTAGCACAACAGTATATTCTCCTCATTGATCTTCAGATGTTACAAACAGGCAAATTAATCATCAGTAACGTAACAATGTTATACAAACCTACATTTCACTTGGCAGCAACTGAACCAAAAAGAGTCATTAGAATTCACCAAACTTGCTAAAAAAGTCTGACAAATTCTGTAAATGAACATATGAGAGGTCGTAACTATCACAGCCAATATCATGATCTTACTGCAGAACAATGCATTGTCCTGCTAGAACACCAATGGAAGGAAAAAATCCTGTGAATCTTTAAATCCTCACCTTTTGGGGATCTTTTTAACTAGTTTTTGTAAGAGCTCAGGAAATCAGTATCAACGGGTTAGTACAATGAGAACTGAAATTTACAGGAGTGACTGCAAGGTGTAGAAATTACGCTTTGAAATTATTTGGAAGGAAAAGAATGTGCTGCTTGCATAACACTCAAATTAGTCATTTTACAATAGCTTTTTGGTATGTTTTGCCTACCCACATTCTTTGGTCATTGCTTTATATATGAAAGTACTGGTATTAAGATAACACCTAAAGGAAATTAGTTATAATTAAAGTTGGGTTTTTTTGTCTATGAATATTTTACGCATCAGAGAGAAGGAATAACACAATGTATTTAGACGATGGAATCCTTAAACAGGGAAAAGACATTTCAAATAATTTGCAATTAAGGAATCAACTTTTGCTGTTTGTAGTATCAGCGTACAACATTTCATGTGCTGAACAAATCTAGAAAATATCAACTATTTCGAGGAAAACCCTTAGAAAAGAAGGATGAAGTCTGTGGAATACATTTTCAACACAAACCATTCATCCATTTCTATTTAGGATTTATTTCTTAGCACCCTGGTTTAGAAGGCTACAAGCCAATACTTGGTTGTGGTCCAACAACATCCCACATCCCCCAGGCAGATGATCTTACATTATAATAAATTAATATATTTTAAAACAAAAGCCACACACGAACCTACCAAAAACTCTGCCAAACAAGATGCCCTTACCCCTGGGGCAGCGTTTGGAGCCTGGGACAGAAAGGTGCAGGGAACACTGTTTTTAAGGAACATGCTTAAATTCAGGATTTTCTGGATTACCAGGGCCTGGCACAATCCCAAATATCTGAAAGCTGCTTCCTCAGAAGAATGGGCTCCACAGCACTGACAGCAGGAACAAAGCCTCATCTCCAGCCTGCGTAACTCCGTGTCCATCTGGACCGTGGCCATGGCAGCGAGTGAGGGGGCAAACGGAGGAGTGGTCGCAGCCCACAGGTCCCCACTTCAGTGAGCCCGTGGTAGCGCACCTCAGCCAAAGAGGCTCTGCTCGGGACAGCCAATCTGCCTCTCCGCAGTTGTATGGGCTACATACCATAACGCCACAAGCTGCCACGCCGTCGCCGGCACTGTTGTTCCACGAAAACACGTGCCTGAGCCCTGCCATCCCTCTGCTTCGCTGTTTTACCCTGACGGCGGAGGGGGGGGCAGCAGGTTCGTCCTAGGAAAGGACAAAAAAAACCCTCAAACCTGTTGGACCCTTTGTCACCAGCTGTAAGGATTGAAAATAAGGAGGTAAATGCAGAGCTCATGGAAGCAGCTCCATGGTTTCAATAAAAGGACATTCAATTTATGCTGTACCTTAAGACAGGTTCAGTGCCCAAATTCTTAATCTGCCAAGGAAGCGTGGCATTTCCCAATCCAACGGTGCGCTGAGGACTTGAACGTATCTGCCATACAATCACGGCATTGCTTTCAGGGACTCGTCGTATGTGCAATAATTGGCTTTTGTTTGAGCTACTTGGACCAGAAAAAAGGAAAAAAACACCACAACAACCACTTCTCCTGCGCTGACCCTGGGCGCCAGCCATATTGAAGAATGAAGGGTTGTTGGCCTGCGGTGCCAACATACTCCACCTTCACGGGGAGGCCGTGCCCCTCACGCTCCAGCAATGCCAGACGGCGCTCGGATGAGGCGGGCTGGGTCTGGCAGGTGGCGGCACAGGAGGTAGTAAGTGAGAGCAGCGCAGCATAACTAGCTGTAGCCTAGCAGTAGAATAATATCCCCGCGTCCTCAAAACTGTAGGAGTGTTTTTTGACTTTGACTGCTTACCAATACCTAACAAATGCGAGATCACGGCTCCTGGCATATAAAGGGCAAATTCGTAGCCCTGCCGATAAGACTGCCGGGGGTGGTCACCCACCCTGTCCCAACAGGTAGTCCGTTGACTTCAAACCAGCATCAGCTTCTCCTCTGTATGCTGCCCCAAAGCACTTTATATTCACCCAGTCTACACCCATGCAAGCCAGCAGCTCCCACAGAGGGATCCTCCATGCGACAAATCACTCTATCTTTTGAACTGGGAAGAGCAGCTTGGGGTGCTACATCCTAGGTTGGCTTTGTCTGCTGTTTTAACTCTTTGTGATAAATAACTCTTTGTTCTCAAAATGTGTTCCTTTAGAAGGAATACAGATCTAGGGAAGCGAACGAGCAAAAAATTGGAATGTGAGAGCAGAGGCAGCCGAGCTTACAAGCACTGGGCCCAAACACAGCTAGACAACTTCACTATGCAATAAAAGTCTATGAATAATTGATTTCACTAGCTGAAATGAAGATTGGGTTTTGAAAAGCTGTTTTTGGTACCAAAAATAGAAATACCCTGGACTGAAAAATGTCACAGTGCAGTATTTTACCAAAATCATCCTCCAAAATGTGTACAACACCCCCATTTTCCAATTATGATTATTTCAGCACCTAACATTTTTTTTTGCCAGAAAATCCTTGTCTCTGCCAGCTGGTTTAAGGGGGAGCAAGTCTGAAGCAGGGGTTTGCCCTGTGGAGGACCTATCTATCCCATCAGTAACCGTGGCTGTGGCTCACAGGTGAGCGTGCCAGAAGGTAGGATTAAGCAAATGGCTCTAAACTTCAGTGACACATATTGTTCTGTTGGATGCATGCCCAAAAACCAAAGGAGAATGTGTGTGTGCGCGCGTGTGTGTGTGTGTGTGTGTGTGTAAAAAATGTTACGAATTCATATCATCATGCTGATATTTGCATTCTTTCCAGGAGACAAATAGAAAATAAGGATTATTTGAATTCACCGCAGTTGTAGGGAGAATGCAGTCAGGAACTGTGTTTTATGAGTCTTCCAGACCAATTTGGCCTTTCACTTGGCTAAGCATTTGGCCAATGCAGTAGTGAGATGCTGAGGTACAAGCAGCATGGTCAAAAAAGTACAGGTGAAGTGATAGCACAATGAATGAGACATCCTGTCTACATCAGGTAGCACATAAGGCCATCAGCCGATGAGGATTTTTGGGCACTTCTGTGTACCCTAGCTGAAACAAATGAGGGATCTGAAAGGACTTTTGTTCTGTAATTTGGCCTCTAGAGCAAAAAGACAAAATTACATTGATTGAAAAGCTAATTTTTAGTTGTTCTTGGTGCAAAGAATTCTCCCAGCAAGACAGTCTGGTCCAGACACAGGAGCCACAGGTATGCCAATGGACGGTCAGCTGGGAGTTTGCCAGAAAACCAGTACAAGGCCCAGAGGAACCTGACCCAGAGAAACTGTGTTTTGTCCTAAAACACGCTTGCGGAACAGAGACTGGCTGCTGTTTTCATGGTCATGCTGCTGATTGATTGGTTCAGTTTCCACTTGCAAGCCCCCATTGGTATCAGCTGTATTGATATTTGCCTTTGAGTTCAGGTTAGCAGCCGCATGACTCTCACAGTTAGTACTGAAACATTCAACAGGAAAGCTTGAGGGATTGTTTTGCATTTTGAGGAAGCAATAAAGGGAAGAGAAGAAGGGTAAAGTAAACAACAGGTAAAACCAATGAGACCCAGCCATTTTGGAGAACGAGCCAAATGTAAACAGAGCAGAAACAAAGGGTAAAGCCTGCAAAAGTTAGAAAGCTGGTGTGCAGCTCTGGGCACAGGTTTCTCCATTTCTTACACTTTACGCTTCTCCCTTCTGAATCCTTCTGCTGGTAAGTGTCATGCAATATTATCAACTTCTGTGTTACCATGGAGAAAAAGAGATGTGAAGAGAATGAATGCAAAAAGACAACAGTAGAGAACAATTTATTTCAGAAACAAAAAAACAGGGCTTTTAGAGACAACATCTACCTTTGAAGGTACAATGGAATCACTCAAAAAAAGGTCTTTACTTTTAATGGAAAATTGGCACTGAAGAATATTTTTAAATAATGCTATAGCAGAACGGGACTTCTGAAGAAATTCCTTGCAGCTATGGAGTTATATAATTGTGGTTTTAGTCAAACTACAATTCTGTTCTGGGGAAAGACACTAAAACAGCATACAATGGTTCTCTGGCTTTCTGTCTTTAAGAATTCTCATCTAAATTACTTCAGTTCCTAAGTAAGAAGACACTGGGCATTTGTTGTTATTTTTAAATGTAATTTCTGCAAATTTAACCACAGATCTCAAAAAAATCAATCAATATTCTTTCCGGTTTGAGTATCACCACTAAAAGAAAAAGGCCTGAAAGGCATATTCTGTTCTTCATTTACCTCTGTGCAATGCCACAAAATTCAGATAATCCAGAATGGAAGTTACAAGCAAAAATCCAGTTTGCACTGATATCTGTGCTAGTACTTCAGTGAGTATGAGAAGAAAGAGGAATCAAAATGCACTCTCCTTTTATCTAAAATACCTATGATTCTAATTCAAAGTTGGCAAAGATTTGTTGAACATGAAGATTCTTGATCTAGAATTAAATCAAGCTTTATGGTGCAGTGAGATTACCAGGTCAGAAGTTTCTTTACTTCCCAAGGGAATCACATCTTCTCTTGTCAGTATGTTTACAAATCTTAGAATCATAGAATCATATAATAATTTAGTTTGGAAAAAGTCCTTAAGATCACCAAGTTCAACCGTAAATCTAACACTGCCAAGCCCACCGCTAAACCATGTCCATAACTGCCACATTTACACATCTTTTAAATACTTCCCGGGATGGTGCCTCAACCACTTCCCTGGGCAGCCTGTTCCAATGCTTGGTAACCCTTTTGGTGAAGAAGTTTTTCCTAATATCAAATCTCAACCACCACTTGTGTACCTTGAGGCTGTTTCCTCTTGTCCTATCACTTGTTGCTTGGGAGAAGAGACCGACCCCCACCTCTCTACAACCTCCTTTCAGGTAGTTGTAGAGAGCGATAAGGCCTCCTTTTCTCCAGGCTGAACTACCCCAGCTCCCTCAGCTGCTCCTCATAAGACTTGTTCTCCAGACCCCTCACCAGCTTCATTGCCCTTCTCTGGACCTGCTCCAGCACCTCAATGACTCGCTTGTAGTGAGGGGTCCAAAACTGAGCACAGTATTCAAGATGCAGCCTGACCAGTGCCGAGTACAGTGGGACAATCACTTCCCTAGTCCTGCTGGCCACATTGTTTCTGATACACATGTTAGCAAGTCTTTGTATTTATTTGCCACATATTCTGCACCAATACCTTTTTCTATTTAAAATATTTCATTTGGTATAATAACTGTTTTATTAGGAAATAAGTACTGTACATTTGACTAGAGCATTTTACTAAGCTTGGGCTCAATGAGTGCACATTGATTATCATGCCACACACTGGAGCTGATAGATCTGGTCTGGTATTTGTTGAAGCACTACATTCATCGGGCAATGAAGCCCTGCAATAAAGAGAAACTAATGGAAGCAATTAGGAAAGAACACCTGTCGGTGGAAGACTGCAACCTCTACATTGACCATAGCCAGAAATTGCTCCCAGTTGTTATTCACAACAATGGAAGGCCTCTGGACTGTGAATGCGGGCAATGATGGACTGCAATAAAATTTGCAAATGAGTTTTCACATTGTCCAATAAAATTCTATGACTTTGTCAGTCTGTGTTGACACAGACCAACACATGGCTAAACAATAAAATGATGTAAGAAAAGTGGTAATCGCTATTGTTGGTGAAAAGTTATCTTTGCACTTCTGAAGGACCTGGGTCCATATTTTCCATTGGTCAAAAATGGGCCTGAGTCTTTTGGTTTTGTCCTGATCTCTGGTGGAATTTTAGCCTTATTAGGCGGATTAGGTCAACTAGCATTCTCTGTTCCACATCCAGGACTGTAATAACAAAGTTATTTGTAAGTCAGCCACAGCAGCAAAGTTGTAAGGAAAATGTCTTTCTGCACTGCGTGGCTTTAGCCAGCAGATGACAGAGAACTGCACATTTTACTAGAAATATATTTTACTTGTTACCTGAATTGTAGACAGAAACTGTCCACAAAAGGAGCAACTTTTGACTTTAGGAACTAGAGTGACTGTTAGAAAGAGATTTCAGATAAAAAACGTGCGTCTTTTCCAGTTCTCAGCTGCAGAGTAAATATTTGACACACAGTTTAATTCCTCAGCTTTCCCTGTGAAAATAGGGAAGCGGAGGGCTGGAGATGCAGCAAGAGTATTAGAGAGGGAGGAAGGGATGTGGGGAGAGAAGAAAAAGAGACGCTAAGAGAAGTCTGTTTGCAGTGACATCCACTGACTCAGCACATTGTAATGCATGTGAACCGTGAAAGACCTCTGAACATCAGATCTTCACATCCTTGAAATGGCCATGGTGATGGCCAGGGAGAGAGTGGTAGGACTGGCATGAGATCTCCGATAGAAACCTGAGAAATAAATCAAAAGTTGCTTTTGAAACTGTTATAGCCAAAACCTCACAGAAAAATATTCCTCCTACTTTAAATTGCATGACTTTTTTTTTTATTCTTAGTCAGTAAAATGTGTATATTGCAATTGTTCTGGAGAGAACAGGAAATTCCCTTTCCCTTAAATGTAATTCTCCTCACTGCTGTAATGTAAGTAGATGAGACTACTTAGTGCCTCCAAAAAAGCCCAACCATAATATGAAGGTTTAATCAATACGCTTAATTTAATTCCATAATGATGCGCTGACTCTCTTCAGGGCCTAATTTTCTGTTGTCTACAGATAGTAGAACCTAATTTTTTGTTGGTACAATTGCTTACGTACGATGAGACAAAAATTTTTATGTACAAATTGATTAATTAGAAATCCATTAAAGAAATATAAATTGTAAGAGTAAGTAAAATGAAAGCTACACTGTTTTTGCTTGAGTAGAGTCTTGCACCCATAATTTCAATGTACTTTTTAAAAGGCAGAAAATTACTACTACATATCATTCTCCCTCCTCTTCTCCATCTTCTCTTTTTTTTTTTTTTTTTTGTATTTTTGAGGAACCAGGTATAGGAAAGGTTTCTGCAGATGTGCTCACAGTCTGAGATATTCCACAGGACCTTCCAATTAAGTAGACTACTTCTGCAAATAGCTTTTACTCAAGATTTTTCAAGCATCAGAAAGACATATCAAGACAGTTCTCTCTTTATTATTTATTCAAAAGCTAACAGTGGTTTGTAGCAGAAATGTACTCCTTACTCTCAGTTCCAACCAGTCCAAACTATGCATGAAAGCTTATATCTGTCTGATAATTTGACAGATTTCACGCATAGAAATACAACATTTTATTGAATCGTCTGAAATTGTGTCTTAAATTCCCACTCTCATTGAACAGGAAAATAAATGGTTCCTTGGGAAAAAAAATTTCAATGATGAAGAATTCAAACAGATTTACTGTAGGTTCTGTGGCATGAATAAGTATATAAGGATTTTGTGAGTAACTGTGTTTCCTCTGCATTAGTCTTTTCTTGTCGCGAACTATGAAAGTGAGAAATAGTAGAAGGGAAATTAACATGTTCCCCCCCTTCTCCAAATGTGGAAACGCATCACATATTTTGCAAGATGAGACAAGTGCAGAAACAGCTGAGGATGAGTCAGCACTGCACCCAGCCAACAGCGGAGGCCAGCCATGTACAGCCTGGAGAGCAGATCTTAGCAGTGCGCAGAGACAGCGCACGGGCAGCAGACGCGAGTTGCAACAAGGGAAGTTGCAATGAGATACCAGGAAACAAACGTTCACTGTGAAGGAGGTCAAACACTGGAACAAGTTATACAGAGAAATTGTGGAATCTCTGTCCTTGGAGATACTCTGACTTGACTGGACAAGGTACCGGATGCAAATACCTTTGCGTTGAGCAGGGGTTTGGACCAGATGGATGGCCTTTTGAGTTAATTTCCTTCCTAAATGGCTTTGTGCCTTTTATGGGTCTGCAGAGCTACCTTGCAAGTTGCTGGAAAGAGGGAAGCTTTACACCCACACTTTACAATAAAGTTTATTTAAAAAAAAAAATCAATAACATCACCTCTTCCTTCAGTCGCTGTGAAACAAATTAAAATGGTGCTTGTAATGGAGCAATTTGCCTATAACCTGTGGTCATGTCCACAAAGTTTATTGTAGTTAGGAGGTAAAAGAAGCCAAATGACTCACTGCTAATGTTTAAAATAAAAAAGAGGACTGAATACAAAGAAAGAAAAAATACAAACCTTGCTTTTTTCCAGAGTGGGAGATCTATCACACTCTGGACACACAGCCCCATAGTGAGACTATGATAAGAACACGAGTCATGATGAACACCTCTGGGATTCATTTTTTTATGAGACTGGCACCTGATCACAGATAATGGCTTTCATGTTTAATGATAATTTCCCCAAATGGGCTGCTTTTACCTTCTTTTTTCTCTTCCTGTTTTCCTTTTGGGAAATTCTGCCCATCAACAAACAAATGTGAAAAATAGATGGACTGATACATGACGACTGCACAGGTGCTCTCTTTTGCTTTCGTCAATAAACATTTAACAAACTTTTAACACCTTAACATACCTTTAAAGTGCAAAATAACTATTTATGTTGTAGGCAGTTGTTTTACCTGAGCCAGATGATAACTAATTGTTCCTCCTGGGATTCTTTCCAGCATACGCCTTATTCTGAAACATGCTTGCCTTGTTTGCAGTCTGGTGCCTTTGTCTGATAATGTGCTAATGACCAGCACGGATGGGGCTATTCGTCTGGAGGCTGTTGAATGTCATGTAAGAACTTTGGTGTTCTCCCTTTGGTTTGGATCTTCCTTGGCTTAAGCTAGGTTACAGCTGAACACAAAGGAATACTTCCTTTTTAGTATCACAGCCTGGCAGCCTTATTCACATTGAATAGTTATTTGCTCTCAGAGTAAACTCCTAAAATGTAGAAACTCCTAGTTTGTTCTGCAGAGGTTGATGTGCACAGGACAAGGTGCGGGGTTAGAGCTTGAGGTGGGACATCTGGCAAGCAAGTGTGGCACAGAACAGCACTCTAAGAAATCACTTACAGAGGTCTTCCTGCATAAAAGCTTCAAGACTGGCCTCACCAGGTACCTGAGGAAACAACTAAAGCACTGAGATTTGAAGAATCTGGGAAAGATTAGTTAAGTTGCTAGCCCAAAAGAATAAAGAAATCTGGCAATGCCACAGCAAAGCAGCATCAGAGACATAAACTAGGAATCAAAATCAAAGATTGTTTGGATGTTCAGTGTAAAATAAGGCATTCTTATGAAAGTAACAAAACTACAGCATGTGCCTGTCAGTATCTTGAGTTCAATATGCAAATTCATACTGCAGTACCCTTTTCCATTTAAATATAATTAGTTCCCACACTGCATTTCTGAATTTATCTTTTATGCATAATAGCCAGGAATTATCTGAGAAGACCTCACAATACTGATACATCCCACTAAATTCCAGATCAGAAAGTATTTACCAGGAGTTGGATTAATCTCATCTGAGCATTATCCATGTCTAAGTAGTCACTCTAGTAGCTGGAGAGAATCCAGCTTTTCCAGGGCATGTTTCATCCGGTCTCTAGGACAAGTGCTTTAGAATGAGATGAGCCCCACTAAAGTATGACTTATCCAATCTGTTTCTGTTAGGATAGGAGGTTCCCCCTCCTGGAGTCACCTAGATCTCTTCAATGACTTCAGAGAAAGTCTACACAACTGTTTGAGATTAAATGCCTGACTTTCAGGTGACTGAAGTA
The DNA here is from genome assembly GCF_963924245.1 of Chroicocephalus ridibundus. NCBI lineage: Eukaryota > Metazoa > Chordata > Aves > Charadriiformes > Laridae > Chroicocephalus > Chroicocephalus ridibundus. The sequence continues at coordinate 130,992,937 of NC_086285.1, forward strand.
TCTGCATATGTTAATAAATATCCATCAAATACTATTCCAAGAAAATTGTCATCCTAACAGTTTTAGCAAATCCAAGTCCTGTTTCCAGAGCAAAACTCAGTATAACCTTAATATGGGGTTATTAGCATAAAAAATGTGTTACAACTGAGCAAAGTAACATAAAGAGGGGAATAACTTAAATTTTGTCAGGAATCATATCCAGGCTTTGCATTACTCTCTCAGTCCCCTAATGCATGGGGCCCTCTCCAATACATCGCTTGTCCCAGTTGCCACCTACTGCAATGGCTGGCAGGCAGCAATGGCTCCATATGGCCTTTTCATTCCTTATTGTCATTTCTGGCATGTGTCACACTAATTTTTGGCCCACCAGAAAGGTGTGGCTGTGCTGATGTACAGCAGTAGGGCAGGAAGAACTCACTTTTGTGCATGTTGGAAGAGGCCCTGCATTCTACTCACAGTCACACTGGGCATCTGTGATTGAGCAGGCTTTGTCAAAAGCTTTGGATCCACTTGCTCCAGTGTCCCATTCACTGCCTTAAAAAGTAAATTATTAGCAGTAGCAGTTCTACTATATTCTATATTCATCCCCATAATAGCCAGTATTCAAATTATTACCCAGGTTTTGAAAATTGCTCAAAAGACTAACTTTTTTTTATTTAGTTGGCTGACGTATTTAGGTTGACTAAGAATAACTTTTAGCATTTAGTAGAATAAAACTTACTTTTATGGGGCATGGGAAAAATTGATCCCAGGCACTGACAGACAAAGGAATGTACAGAGAATAACCATGCGCACAGCAAATTCTCAGTCTGCAGTTGGCCTAGCAATAGTGAACTACTGCTGAGAAGTCAGGGTCATTTCCAGTGTGTTAATCTCAAAATCAGGACAGGATCATGCTTTTAGCGTGGTAAATATGGAAAATCCACATAGTTGTGTGGGTAATTAAAACATTGGGTGCCCCACTGGTCATTCCTAACTCAGTTATCAGCAAGAAACTCACTAATCATAAGTCAGGGATGAGTCTGTGCATGTGCTGTACATGTGGCTTTCTGCATATGTCTGCACATCATTTCACAGGAAACTATTTCACACTACACCAGCTTGGTGAGTAGCTGTTGTTCACACCCACCAAGAAGTAAGTACATGTGAGAATAATACCTTTACAACTTTGAAATGTCCTTAGACAGACTTTTAATCTCCAGGCCATCAACCTGCTGTGAACTCTCCTCCTGACTTTTCACACTTACAGAGAACAGGAGTCAAGCAACACACCATAAGGCAATATGAAAAGACAGAAAAATTCTGGGAAGTGCAAAATTAAGTGCAAATAAAAATATGTCATCTTTTAAAAATACGTGGCTGTTTCATCATATATTTAAGCATAAGCATGCATACACTGATATAAATTGGATCAGTAAATTAGATTGCAGTGCTCAAAATGCAGGATGATACTGATGCAATCTAACAATAGTCTTCAGTTCCATCTCCTTGGTGTCTGCTCCATATGTCATGGCTGGCACAAATACACCAGTAGTTAAAACACCTGTGTTTTCACAGATTTCCTACTAACGTTAAGTTTAACCTCTGAAGGCCTTTTCATTCAGTCTGCTGCTATTATTTGTATATTCAATGTAATATATATCTCACTTAGCAAGGATATAGCACAACAAAGTCCTTGACCTCAGGATCTTTCAGCTGAAGGCCTTGATACGGTGCTAGTACAAACCTTGATATCAACACCAATTGATCATTTTTAGAGACAAAAAGAAAAGGAGAAAAACAAAGGCAACACCAACTTACCAGCATCCTTTTAAAGAGGGAAGATACAAAAAAGATGGGCAGATCATGCCGAGCAGGAGATTTAGCATCTTTAGTATCTTATGAAAACAAACCCTAACATTTACAAATCTTGTGTCTTGATTTATCTTGTTCTGGTATTGTTGTTTACTTGGTGAGGAAATTGTCTACCGGTCTATGATATGGAGAAGTGATGACTGGCAGGTAAAAAGCAACAATGTGAGTTGAGGATAGATTTGAAAGAAGAGCGGCTTGATGGCTGGCACAGAGGACGCAGGAGGTTGTTTCAAGGACAAGGAAAAACTCACAGAAAGGATGATGGGAGAAGTGCTTGGGTGGAGAAATGAAGTAGAAAGCACATTAGTAATAGTAAACCAGGAATAGAAGGAGAGAGCAGAATCCAACGATTTGGACATGAAGAATCCTAGTCTTGTAAAAGACAAGGATTTCAAATGAAAAGGGAGAAACCTGAAGTCAGCATTAGCGTTTTATGGCCTTTGGAAAACCGGAAGAAGAGGAAAGGGAGATGGGGTGCAGAATATTGTGTACATCAAACAAAGTGACCACAGCATCAAGAGGAGAAAAAATCTGAGGCAATTGAAGTATTTTGGGAGAGAATTACTGAAAAATTCAGTTGAAGATTTAGGTAGCTAAGAAAGCAGATTTAATTTCAAGAAAATAATTTGTGGGAGGTTGGTGGGTGTACGTGACCATGTCAGGTTAGCTTAAAAACTAAATTTCTGTCTGTGAAGGCTGGGTTTTACAAACCTTCCTTTCTTATTCTTCTGGGAGGGAGTGTTCTCTGTTCCTTAGTTTGCTACAAAGGAGCTAAGTAGACCCTTGATCCTTAATAGCCCTGGGATACACAAAACCTGAGGGGAAACTTCATTCCCTACAACAAGTTAACATCAGTTTTCCAGATGAATGTTTCACTTTTTTGAGTTTGCTTACACAAGACGGCAGAGAGTTGAAAATATGATTACCAACCAAGGTCAACCAGGTAGGATTTTGTTTTTCCAGACACTACTAAAAGCTCCAAATTCTTCAGATTCCTCATTTTCTTTTCCTTTAAAACTGCATCATAACACAAGCTGCATCCTGAGCAAGCACGTCTCCCTAGATGTAGCAGATGTATATTACTTTCCAAACGACTCAGTTTACCCAACCTTCTGTCTCGAATGGATCTCTCCTTCCTTGTCACTGTTGTCAGTTGAATCCTCCTCGTCTGGATACCGGAGGAAGTGAACAGAACAACTCTGCACACAGTGCACAGATGGGGCAGCCCATCCAATTTCATTTTAAGAAGTCAAAATGGCAGTTTGTTCTTACTGGACCTTGGATATTTGCAAAGAATGCCGCTCGGTAGGACAGTTTTAGTTTACTTTAAACAATTCACAGACATTTCGTTCTACAATTGCCTGAAACAAAATGTCACCTCTCCGTAAAGAACGATTAAGACAGGCAACACTGAACTTCACAAACAGGCTGTCTGACAATCTTGCTCCGTCAATACATGCTAGAGAATCATCATCCAAACAAACCAGACAAGCTGTCTCTTTTGACATCTGCTCCTGTTTCAGTATATGAATTATCCTCTTGGGTTATCCCATTTTCAGCTGCTTCAGCACGGATGCCATCTCATAATTTACCTATCCCAACAATTTATCCATCTTTTTGACTGTATGCATAAGTAAAGGAATAAATAGCATAAAAAGAATATCCAGAGAAATGCCATAGATGTTTTATAAAGAGTTTTAAGCAATCAGGACTACTAGTTTATGAGTATGTGAAGCCGTAAGATTATTCTGTGTATTATCATTGCATTAGTAATGACACACATGCACACACCCTTTTGACATCTTTCTTTAAATTAAATAGTAAGGATCTTGAGCAAGGAGAGCACGTCTATATCCTTTTGAACTGTTTCTGGGAATGGAATTTCAATCTCACGGTAGCTTTTAGGTTCTACCATATTATGGATAGTAATAATTATCTTCTGTCACATCCTGCTCCAGTGCTTGCTGAGCCTTTCAAGGGTCATTCAGGTATTCCGTGTGCATCTGAGTACCATGATACACTTATGTTGCCTCTTAAAGAAAGTAAGGCATTTCTTCTTCATGACCATCATCATATAGCAACTGGGAAAGTACTGTGATTCACATAAGCTGGGCTATTAGATGAAGGGAAAGTCTTAAATGTCTTTAATAAAGTGATTGATAGACTTTTGCCATGAAACAGAAACACAGAGCTGGATAAGAATATCTTGGCTAAGACAAGCAGAGAATCTGATATTTGCAGACAGCTCAGCCAAATCAATCATAATAAGATGGAGAGGAACGGAAAGATTCCACATAAAATTACACAGGCAACACTTTTGCATACTAAGAAGTAACATCTCATGGAAGTAGAGTGATAGCTTTTCTTAAGGCATGAGTTGGCTCAGAAGGTTGGAGTATCTGTGCATGATACAGATGAAAAAAGTTTAGAGATTCCTTTAAACTACCATCCAAACAAATGTACTATGCACAAAGTGATAGCATTTTCTCCCTTACCTGAACAATGAACCAAGATCATTGGTGCAGACCAGGGTGGGTTCTGCAGGGCTAGTTAGCTCGATGGGCATTAGCTGCTTTCTACATTCACAAAGTACCAAACCTAAGCTAAAGGAACAGAGGAGGCACCTGAAGGAGCCAGACCAGATCTAGAGGCTGAAGTATACCTGTGTTGTGTCCAACACAGTATATCTGTTGACAGTGTCCAAAATTAAAAGCTTGCATTTTCAGGATAACACAAAGTGCCTCACAAAAGGCACTGAGATGTCAATTATCCCTAGTAATTGGATGACATAGCAAGCAAGGCCATTAATAAAAGGTACTTTTTGCACCTTCTAAAAAAGGTCCTTGGCCATTTTTCAAATATTTCTAAATATGAATTTAATAAACAAAGGTAGTGGATTGGTGAATTTCAACTTCAGCATAAATCAACATTTTGCAAGAGGAAAATCCCTTTCTAGGGCTTAAAGACTAGTTTGCAGGAGCGCACAGCATTGTTCCCTAGTGTTCATTGCTGGAGTTACTGTCAAAACTTGTGAGGTTCCCACAGTTCCTGATTGTTGTGGTACAATTGCAAGCAGCAGTCCTCATCAATAGCTCTGCCAAAAGAGCAACCCAGATGGAATGTCTTATCAACAGTGCTTCTCACTATTCAGCAAAAAAAATTCTCTTTACATTTAATGATACTCAGACAGCTGACTGATATGTTGCTCGTATTTTTCACTATAATGTCCACTCAGTTTGCTTATTCTGTAGGGCACTAAAGTTTGGGAAACACTGAGAGCTGCAAAAATTCTCCTTTGTGCTTTTCAGGATACAAAGTTAGTCTTCTTTCTTATCCTTGAAGTAGCTCTGCAGGAGCTAGGGTACCAGCACCACAACTGGTTTTGGCCACCAACCACTCGGAAATGAGATGAAGCTTCCACAGCTGGATTAATAATGGAGACTTCAGCAGATGCTTTGCAAAAACAATCCAATGAGTACCAATATTGGTCTATTTCTTTCAACTGTCTTTACAATGATATAACATCTATGTAGCAAAACGACTTCAATTTATGTACGCTTTACTCTCACTGTCTTCACAGACTTGCAGGTGAAATTTAAGTTGCCACAAATGTTTCTGCTTTAGTACCTGTAAATTGCAGCAAATGTAATTAATTCAGCAGCAAAAATTTCAACTGCCTGCAAGGTACCAGTGATGGAGAGGTAGGAACAGAAAATATATTCAGTGAAGTCATTGAAACTTTAGGTTTCTGTGATGAGACTTTTTAATTTATAGCAACGTATTGGTTTAGGGTATTTTTGCTCTGATTGGAACTATCAAAAAATTCCTTTATAAATAGTTAGTAATACTCACAGATTTTAAATATAACCAGTGACGAGTTGGATGGTGGTGAAGAAGTCGAACGCTAAAGTTAAATAAATAATTGTTTAAAATACTGTCTCTTTCCCAGGAAAGAAATGCATGTTTGTAACCTCTATTTTACTACTTTTAACATTTTCTGTCCTCTCAACACATTTCAACTTCAAAATCCATGATCTACCACTGTCTAGAGCTCATCTTCCAACCACCGAGGAGAAGAAAGAGAACATTAAGCCTGAAAAGTGGAGCAGAGTTGGCAGGCAATGTGGTCTTACGTGACTCCCCAAGCCCCAGTAAGCTCCACAGTACATGAATGAAAGATTCAGCAGGCTGTGACTGCAGAATGCATGAAAGAAAGGGCCCTGAAGAAGGTCCTCTAGAAGTGACCAAAGAGTTTAAAAGAAGGATTGTTTAGGAGTATAGTAGGAAATGTTCCTAAGAGTAACAACGATTCAAGTACACACAAAACCACATTTGCACGGAGGAGTGGACCAAAGTCACAAGCGGACCAGGCTTAGTCCAAAATCAAGGACAGGAGTTCAAGTCCATCTGTACGAGTTGGTATTACCATAAGTTTTGCTGTAGTTCCCAAGATGCGCAATCCCTGCAAAGGTCTTGACTGTGTAGTCACTGAGTGTCATGATCTTTATCAACAGGAAAGGGTGACACGGTTTCTGAGATGCAGTAGTAATATAGGTAATCATCTTAATTTTTAATGTTATGGCCCTCTCTATTTAAAATTAAATTGTTAAAACGTGAAGTGGTGCATTGATCTTTTTTTTTTTCCAGAAGCTACTTGCATCTAATTTCTTGGTTTGATTTTTTTTCCCCCTTGTAGATGTGGAGATTGGGGCAAACAGAGCAATACAGCAGAGATATCACTAGCATAGAATCAAATTTCCAAAGCAAGCCACCCATAGACAGCAGAATACAATTACCATAGGAGCGAGGACTGATATACTTGATATACAGCATTTAGGCTTTCTTGACAGAGCATTTCCTACCCAAACCCGCAGATATGGGCCAGTATGTTCCAGACAGCAATAGAGCTCAAATGGGTTCCTCTAGGCTCAGTACTGCTACTGTGTAAGATAATGTCTTACTATTTTTTAACATCCCCCATTTATATCGATATCCTCTTCTTCATTCTCTTATTACTAGGAGATTCTTATTCTTGCGATTGCAGAGAAAGACCAATTCATGGAATTAGCCTGGAACAAAACCCACAGATAAAACGCTCCTTTTATTTTATTTTTCCTCTTTCTCTACAAGACAGTTAATCAGCTGAGTATTCTTCACACTCTTTTATTATTATTTTTCCCCTGCAAGGACATAATTCCGTCCAACACTAAGCACGCTTTACAGCGTGAAATAGGATCACAACCAGAGCTACATGAGATTCAGAGTTACAATGGAAGTACTAAAGCCAAGCATTTGATTTTAGCTGCCTGTGTTTTAGAAGGAGGGTGACGTTATCAGATGAGGATTCCACGTTAGTGAGAGAGAATTTCATTAGACGTACAGGTAGTGCATTATTCCAGCACTGAGCCAGAGTGCAACAAGGAGTCCATTCTGCCCTCACAGGGAGGAGTATAGAATCATAGAATCATAGAATCCTCATGGTTGGAAAGGACCTTTGAGATCATCGAGTCCACCCATACACACACACACAAAAAAAAACAAACCAAAAGAAACCCAAAAAAACCCCACCACAAACAAACAACCTACAATCTCTGCCACTAGAGCATGCCCTGAAGTGCCAAGATACATTGAAGTATGAATAATATGAGCTGCAATGGAGTCATACTGGTCTGAGATCAGAGTGGAGCCAGACTTCCATCAACATCTTTGTTCTACTGGTTCACATTAGCACATAACCTGCAAATGTTCTAATACATAGGAGCTCATTATTTTCTAGGGTTGCTTGCCTACTGCTGTTCCCAAAACTTCTGGACTGCTTTCCTGGTACTCCGTAGATGTTGAGGCCTTTGTTTAGCACTCATTCAATCACATTTTGGAAAAGGTTATGAAAGTCAACAAGAGTTTTCCCTTTTTTCTTGTGAGCCAGGACATAGATTCTTGTACTGCGATGTGGGTTAAGAGTTTTTACCATGCAGTTGTAAATGATGCGGAGCAGTCAGTCTGCATCAAAACTAGCAGAGCAACTCTCTTCCACTGCACGTTTTACAAATTATATCAGTCTCTTTCCAGGAGGCACAGTATATTTACTTATTTCCAGTAGGTGGTCTCTTGAAGCCAGTGTATGTGCAGTAGCTCTGGAGCATGTTCTGAACCTGGTGTTAGTCCATGAGTCCAATGGCAAACCCTCACAAAACAGAATTCCTCCCTCAGATATTACAATGTGCAGTTGTTGTTAACATTCTATTTGATGAAAGTATTTAAAATTGAAAAACCACAGGGTCATTTTCTCCAAAAAGGAAATAGGGAGTATGAACAAATAAATGCACAGAGATACATACAGGCATGTATATTCTGACTTTCATCTTGTTGGAGCAATATAGCCAAATACAATGCTGCTGTCCTTAGTATAACTCAAAATCCAGCCTATAACCTATGATGAATTTCATATTCATTTAATTGCTACTTGCCTTCTATATTACTGATTACCTCTTTGATTTTTTCATTCCTCCCAAGATAAATCTCTGTTTAGAGAACTTTATAGTCAGTAATAACTGAACAAAATGGAAGTTTACCTATCTAAATCCAAAATTATCATTTTTAGCACCTTTTAGTATCCTAGTGATTTTTCATCTCTTAAACTGTAAATTTGATATATTTACGATTTTCATTTGGATGCGAACAAAGAACATTATTAATATGAACCTAGAAACATGTTATTACAATGGAAAAGGGTACAAACCAATAAAAGTTGTCATTCCAAAACCAAAACTCTGCCTTAGGAAGGTTAATTAGCATATTCTACTGCATGTGACATGTAGTGTTATAATGAAAGTGCCTCAGTACTAGAGGATTAGAGTACTGTACACAGCTCTAGCAAACCGAATGAATAATTGAAATCCAGTACTTTTATGCTTCACTGAAAAAAAACAATATTTCATGGCACATAAAGTTATTCAGCTTATTTGCATTAAGGTTGAATGATCACCACTGACCAAAACAGAAGCAGTGATGGTACCTTGATGTACGTGACGAAGAACATTCATAAATATTCTTAGGAAGCAAGATGTACCTGCATTTAATCAGTACTTATTAAAATTTTATTCCCTATAGTTATTCAACAGGATCTGTGGTATAAAAACATAATTACAAAAATCAGATTTGAGCTCATTTGACAACAGAAGGGTTTTATGGTGACCTATCTCCAAATGTTCCTATTTGTAATTAAATGCAGCGATCAGCAGTAAGGATTTTGAAGCTGTTTTAGTAGTTCCGCTATTCTGCTTAACATGTGGCACCCGTAATAATTAAAATGATACTAACACATGCACAATTTTATGGCCCTTATGGTGCAACCCATTATGCCAAATAAGGGCCTCTGTTTTCACAGCATACTGCACATGGTCTCATTACACCCACTTTTCTTTTCCTGTCTTCACACTAACAACTGTTAAAGTGAATCAACACACGAAACGTACTATAACAGCTTAGTGTTTATGATATGTGTGCTGTTAGTCAGTGAACAGGAAAATCTAAACATTTACTGTTTATGTAAAGAATAGCGTTAGTGTTAGCGAATTGCTTGGGTCTGCTTACTTTATTATCTAGATCACAAACATAATGACGAGTGTCAATGGTACCTATATTTTCCCTTTGCTTTGCTCTCCTGTGTAGATGTCTGTAAGAATCAGAGGAACTTCACAGTTGCACTTCTTGAAAAGTTTTCTGTTAAATAGTTTTCCTTCTCTGCATTATAGCGGGAGAAAAATATTTCTGTCATAAACTCCCACCATAAAAAAATACTTCCATAAATTTTCTCTTCCTCTTCAACATATTGTGCTTGGACCAGTTTGGTTTATCCAAGGGGTTAGAAAGTTACACAATTATCCTGTGGCACCTCAGGAAACTCTACAAGAAACTGGGAATTCTAGATTAGTGCTTTTTTATCATGAATAATTTTGCAATTACACAGCTACTCAAAGACCTCCTACACTCATTTTACAGTCATCAGTTCGGAATGGCTTTCACTCTCTTGGTCTGGGATCCATTCCAAGGGAAGTCCCATAGGTGGGACACCAATGGATTGGACTAAATCTATCCTCTGCATTTCATATTATAGCTTTGTGTGAACATTAGTTGAAAGTTCATATAAAGAGTAACAACCTGTCCTTTCATTTTCCCCCCTTTTTCCCTGCGGACTGCCACTTAATCCTAACAGTTTCAGGAATTTGCTGTGTTATCAGTGGTAAGGGGAAACTAAAGCCCCTGAATGCGAATGGCAGAACAACTCCATTGATTTCAAAGACATAAAGTGAAAATCATCACAAAATTACAGCGGTTGGGCTCCAGATATAATGAAAATAGAGAAATCAACCAGAAAATACTAGAGTGCGTGATATATAGGGGCCACGTACACGTTAAAGTGCAGCTTAAAAAAAAATACATCTGGAACTATGAGATTTCGAACAGCAGCAGTAGCGCCATAATGCAGGAAAATGGAGTAAAAGCCAGCATTGGACTACTTTCACCGTTGTCTTCATGCCCACTGGTGAGTGATACTGCACGGAAAACTTGCAGTTTTTCTCTCTGAAGATTCAGGAGGAGGAGCAGGGAGCAGGGAGCAAGGGAGATGCAAGGGAGAGGACCAAGGCAAAGAAGGACGATATCTGTAATGTTGTAACATCTTCTCCTTGGCCTATTCTGAAACAGCAATGCTAAAAAAAAAAAAACAAAACAAAACACAAAACCGAAAAAAAGCACCCAAATCACTAATATTAAAAAAGACTAAGAAAAAAAAAGCACCTGATAATTACCTTCTGTCTGAACTTGAGGAAAGTTGAGTTCCACAATCCCTTTTTCTTTGATTAAAATGAATGTTTGTGATCAGCATTACTATTTACTACCCCATGATCAAAAACAAATAACCCACTTTGTTTGTTTCTTACTGCAAATGAATTAAATTAGACGCCATTAGGAGCACTAGCTGTTTATATCCTTGTTTCAGCAGTGGTAGTATTTGAAGTTTCCTGCGGTAAGTTCATTACTCGTATTTTGTCCAGAATTAGTGAAGCGTGCTGAAAATTGCTAATGACAGATGTTTCTCCACTCTGTCACACTTCTTGTATCATTTGATTTGGAAAGCAACATACGGTGTTCTGCTCTATCAGTATGTCACAGACTGTCTGTAAACAGCTGGTCATAACTCAGTTCAGTGAAAACCATTACTTTCCAATGAAGTGCTGGACACCCTCCAAATTGCATTTTGGCATGGCCTGAGCTGCATAATGCACAAAGTTCTTCTGTTCTGAGGTTACCTAAGGAAGGATTTTTCTCCCCCTTCCACTTGTTTATTGTGTTTCAGCAAACAAAATATCTTTTTAAATGGTTAGATAAGGGACGAACAGCACAGGAAATAAAAATGCTTTTTTCTTCTCCCAGGAACCCATAAAAGCTGTGACTGGTGCTGTGCTAAAAAAAAATAAAAAAATAAAAAAAAATGCAACCCTACCTCACCATTTCTGTTTGTGCCTCAGGTTGAATGGGGTGTATTATCGGGGTCAGGGCACACAAGATGATGACAGATTGAAATGTCTCCTATCAAATAGTTGTGGCATTCTAACATCGCTATGACTATGGGGCTATTCCACAGCTCCTAATCACAATGAATCCTATTAAAAACAACTCCCCGCGGTTTATGCGTTGGTCAGATGCAAAGAAATCCGTTTCACTTATGCATGTGAGAAGCACAAAATACAGAGGACAGATTTAATGCCACGCACACGGGGATATAAGGTACAATTTGCTGTTTCTGTCTAGCAAAACCACTGCCTTGATTGTTTTATGATATGATATGTCATTAGCATATATTTAACTGAATATGCATCATACATTTCATGAATACCGGTATCCATTTCTGTGACATCGAGAGTCTGGCATAGATATATTATTTATAATGTAACTATAAAGGATTTAAACAGCATGTTTTAATAACTGCGTTTAATTGGCAATGATGGCCATTGTATTATTTTTAAATTAAATCTTTACTTAGCTGCTCTTGGTTTAGAGTATGACAGTAGGAAGAAGCATCAAAGCCACCTGTAATCCCTGGAGACTTCCAAAATGCTTGTACATCACCAAATGAAGAGCGTCTTTCCAACTACTATAAAAGGATGATTTTCGCATTCAAATTTAGGGCAATAGAACAAACATTTGCAATCAAGAATCATGAAACCCAAAGATCCCAGTGGAAAGGGGTAGATATAGAGCTCATATCAAGATATCCAACCATTCCTGCACTCTATACTAAAGTTATCATCAGAAAAGATTAGGCATTACCAAATAAAGTTGGATTTTCTAACATTTAATAAGATAACATTCTGGCTTATCATCAGATGATATCAAAAGTTGTCCTTGAAGAGGAACCCATGGATAAAAAAAGAGCTCTCCTACAGAGAAATAGATTTTCCAGAGTACTAAGACACTGAGAAAAAAAATTGTGTCTCAGTGTCTCTTTTACATCTTTGAAATGCATCAATCTATAGCAATAGCAAGCCAATTACATTGGGTAAATTTTGATTTTGATTTTTTTTTTACATGTTGAACACTGATAAACAGATGGGCTTTAAGGAGATATAGTCGTGTTCAGCTGAATTTTGTTGAAGAGGATGCAGCTTCTCTTTTGATGTAGGATTTTTACTTTGCTTGGGGTATAAGCCTGCTTAGAGCATCTCAAGGCATCTATAATGAGAAAAAAGTAAGTCACAAAAGTCTCTAGCCCATTGCCCATTTTCATACCTGCACTACATTATTTCTGCAGAGAAACCATGCAAAATGTTTCACAGGCCAGTACAAAAATAAGCTCCTGCCCTTAAGAATTTATTATCTCAACAAAATAGGTAGCATAGGAAGAAAAAGGTCAAAAAGCAACAACACAAAAAACAGAGCAGTTGAGTTTTGACATGTGTTAACACAATGACTTTTGCATTAGCTACTGGCATCCATTGATTTAAAGAAAAAGTTTTCTAATTGCTATTTAATTGAACTCAGTAAGTAGACGGGGAAATTTACATTGTCAAATTTTAAAATAAATAAATTCCTTTTCCCTTGTCAATAAGTGGGTACCTGTTGTTCATCATTACACATCGCCTATAACAGGATTAATCCCTTCTACAGTTTTTACCTTATTGGAAAATGTCAGAGATTTTTCGTTTGGCTTTGTATCCCATCCCACACTATAGGTCAGATATATCCTTTAGCTTATGTTATAAGTTATAACTTATGTTATATAATGAAAACTAATTAAGTAACTTCACTTTCTTTTACAGTTATTTTCCTGCTAATTTTGTGACAGTGCCCTCTGGCCCAAGCAAACTGCTGTAACATTTCTAATCCAAACCAGTTGTAATTTGTGTTCATCTCTTCCATCAAAAATAATTAGTCATATAGTTTTGTGAAGTTTTCACCAAACTTGAGCTTTGGACAAAATATTTAATTGGTTTTTTGAACTGCAGCGTTTCAGCCTAGAAGTTCAGTTGTATCAATAGAAAAAGGCTGAACTTTCACAAAATACAAGAGGAGAAGATGCTACAAACTCTTTCTTGTGCTCAGCCCCCAGTGCATGCCAGTCAGAAACATAAATTCATTTAGCGGTAAGAAGTGCCATCATGGCAGACTTACCTGTTTGTGCAACTGAAATCGAAACCGATCAAGAACACCCTACTGAAGGTCTCTTATTGCTTTATTGAACCATGCCCTAGTCTGTGCACTCAAGTCCTCGGTTTTCTGGTGTTCTCCCACTTATTTAACCCTCCAGGAACAATCATGTTCTCCGAGGCTACTGAAGGGATATCATTCAACAGCAGTAAATGCAAAAGAACCTGATGACTGAGCTGTCAAACCATTGCCTGGGATCTCAGCAGCTCTCTCTTGCATGCTACCTCCTAGCTTGACTAAAATAACCTCCAATGCTACAGTATCACTGAGTCTCCATAAGTTTTGATCTAACTAGGCTGAACACATTTAGGTAGCCAGTACTATACATTACTGGGCTGAGTTTCAAGTTCTTTGTTCACCATATGGAGGCAATCATAACAAGACACAAAAGCATGCAGAGTAAGGGGGGGGCTGTCTCATATCTCCAATAAAATTTTGCCAAAGTGTGTCAATCTCAGCACAAGTTGCAAAGACACATAAAAAGGAAACATATTCATGAGTGCACCACAACAAGGCAAAGCTCGGATGATGTTGATACCAAAACAGAGGTCTTTGTTGGGTCTGTTGATCAAAGCAAGATTCTATAACAGATTGGCTTTGTGAAAATGGAAATAACCAGTCAAAGTAAATTTCAAAATAGATACTGGAGCTAAATACATTATCATCATTCTAAGCACATGCAAAATTAAGATTGACCTCCCGGTACTAAAAGCAAAAACTAAGTTTTCCTCATAAAACGATCACGAAAAGTAGACAGGGCATAGAAAGTACGAACTCATACTGGCACAAGATATCTGTTGAAAGATATAAGATGAATCAAGTTGTATAACTGTCTACAAAACAGCGTTCAAAAGCTATTCTTAAAGAATCTGATGAGGCAGTTAGCAATCTGGGAGGCTCTAAGAATATAATGTATCACAGTTGCAGAGATTTCAGTGTGCCATCAAAATGCTTGCTCTGTTAGTACTAGGAGATAGAGTCTGAACTTGAGTGAATGATAAAGTGAGAAGTTACTGGGCACATTCACACATCAATTGGCTGGAGTAGTAGTTATGTTGCCATAACAAAGCCAACAGTTAAAGATTGTCAAAATCTATAAGATTCCAACATGATTATCAAATATTATCATTAGCCAATAATGACAGCTGATACGGAGTAGACCCTGACACTCAAAAATATTGTGATTTCCAAATGCAAGCCATAAGTAGTACACACTGAGGAGGAGTCACCAAACTGAGCAACTTCCCATGCCTTCCTGGTATCTGCCTACAGGGATGATTTAATTGCAGCCTTGTACCAGTCTTGAAGGTCACAGTCTTACAGGGGTACATTAAGTCTTAACGTTTCCTATCTTAAGTCTTAATTTCTTGTTTTTCATCTGTGTTATAAGCAAACATTTATAACCCAGAATACTATGTGCACATGGTCTCCACAACAATGTCCCTTGCTCCAAGAATGTACAAGCTTAAGTTTTAACAGCTCAATAAGGGGATGCCTGCAATGCTTTAATAAAAAAAAAAAAATAAAGTAATTTTGCATTTGTCATATCTTTGGAAGTTTTGATTGTCCAAGACACTCACATATTTGATTCAATGTTGTGATTCAAAACAACTTTTGAATGCCAGACATTTGCCATTCAGCACTGTAATATGTACCAAACCGGCAAAACAAATCTTAAAGAGGAGACTGACACAAAACAAAAAGTCCAAGAATGGTCCAAAAAATGACATATGTATATTAGCTCATATTTATGGAGCATCTCTAACTATGAAAGAAGATTTTGACCTAACCTTGCATCTATACTAGGAGAACAAACCACATGTGACAGATTCTACTCATGTTATTCAATGCTTTAGGGGAAAACTCAGATGCTGTGGCACTGGGTGTGGTAAAGAACTGACTAGAGCAGCTTTGAAAGACATCCGAATTCCTTCTATATAATCCATACCCGTAGATTTTTACACAGTAGTAGCTCCAGCATATCTTAATCACCCTGTGAATGTGGGTATTACCAAAAAAAACCCAAAGAGGAACAGCACAAGACAGGGATCTGATTGCTTTACTGCAGTAGAAATACATATACCCTTCTTGCACTCCCTTCCTGGGATTTTGGTGTGGTCCATTATAAGGATTTTATGGCTTTGTCTGAAACATGCAATACTTTTCTCATTATAAAATACTAGTGCATTTTCCCACAAATTATTTATACATTTTATTTTAAAACTGACAAATGGTACAATGGCTCGAGAAAGGAACAGTAACTCCTTTGATAGTAGCCCATACTCAGCACATCATGTTTTATCCCTTTATAACGTACATTTTTAAAGAATAATGAAAGAATTCAGTATCACTTGTGGAGGGAAACATGATGAAAAATCTGTCAGCAAATTTTTGCTTTTGCCCAGAAACCGAATGAGTTCTCTTCTTCCTCCTTACGTTACAGAATACTGTTTCAAGGGCGATCGCATTAGGCTGTTTTGTTCCCTCCTTAATTACTGTTCCATACAGTTATAAATAGCAGACAGAAGGTGAGCGGAAAATGACAAAACAAGTTTATTCTAAAGTCTAACATAAAACACTACAGGCTAAATATGTACAGGGAATTACACAAACAAGTGTTGAACTATATACACATGTTACAACAGAAGAAAAGACATTTCATACATGCAATGAAAATCTTCCCAAAATAACTTCAGCAAAAATGCCTACTTATCCTCATCTAAACTAATGATCTAAGAGGCCTCAGCAGCAGCTTTCACTGGAGACTAACATTTTCCTGAAGGTAGTCTTTAGTGGCTTCCCAGGCTCTAGAGGGCTTCCAGCAAGCTTCACTTCTAATCTATCCTCTCAGTCCTTTTAGCAGCCCTACAGTACGCAGGTATCGGTACCCAGGTAAGGCTGTCTCCTCTCTAGATGTGCAGGCAATATATATGAGTTTGCCAAGGCACACTGGATCCTGCCTCAGAGCAATGAGATGTACTGTCTGGTCTCTTCAGGCACCTTTCAAGTCTGTGTTTCAATTATTCCGTTGTCCCTTGTAGAAGATTATCCAAACTCAGTGAGTCACAGTAATTAACCAACCTCTTATGCTGGATTCCTGGTACAAAATAAATGTTACAAGACTTGAACTATCAGATACAATGATGCATCGAATGTGCCATCCTCAGTTTCCATAGAGATGCCATATGGATGTCTCCTCAGGTTTGCCGGTCCCCAGCTAGAGCGGTATTCACATCGCAGAAAGAAAACTGTACTAAATCTGTGCCTTGTCTACACATACAAAGCAAAGTTGGTAGAATCATTTAATATTTGCTTTCTTTCATTCAAGAGTGGAAGATCTTCACAGAGTTTGACTATAGTCCAAAACACTTTAAAAAAAATAATCATAAACTAGCAGAACTAAGGTGCGCCACTCAAAAACCGAATGCAGAAAACCCATTGATTCACTTTATGTGAACTATTAAGCTTGGGAAATGCCACCTCTAAGGCACAAAATAAAATTAGAGAAGGTTACTTGAATAGGAATCAGTTAGGCTTAGACAGCCTTTGCAATGACATATTTGGACTCAGTTCCTACATTTGAATTGTCTTTCCAGATGTGATTCTGCTAGATGGTTGGAATAGGACCCAGGTCTGGATTGGACACATCCGATACCTTACCTGACAAAGTTTTCAGAACAAGGACTCCAACCGATTTTCAGAAAATGGAGTAGAGAACTTTGCAGTGATCAATGTGGGAATACATTATTTTAAGGAAAGTTTATTTTCAAACTCCATCAGATTTGGAGCTAGAGCTAGTTTATGCCTTAAAGTATGAGAGTTTTATTTCTCAAAAAAAGTGCTTACATGCTTAATATAACTATGACTGTTCGCATCTATAAACATGAATCATCTAAAATCCTAAATTCTTATACTTACTAATATCCTGCACTTTCTTAATACCCTGCACATAGATCAGGTGTGAGTGATGCAGAGAAGTCCCTTTTGCCACATTTAAATGCCTCACTTTTCTGATTTGTTAAACGTCTCTTTTGCTGTTATGAAGAAAGGAAAGCGTGAATGCCTGGTTCACCTTCTCTTAACCATTCATGACTTAAAGATATCTAACACTTTTGCTTTCATACACCTTCTCTGAACAAACCCAGGCTTCCCTTCTCTTGTCATGTAGAAGTTTGGCATATATCTAATAATTTTCCTCATTTATCTCAAGACTTTATATTTGTCTCAGATCTTTTTGTAATAGGATTTATCCACTGCCTTTGTGATAAGGTGCATGATATATATTTATATGTGGTTTTACGAAGTTCCTCCTTTTTATTTTTACAATTATTTATATGTGCCACCATTTTCTTTTGCTGTAATAGTGTATCGATATCATACATCAAAAAGAAAATTTTATTAATCTTTTACAATTTGACTCTGGATATGCAAATTATAATCCTTATTATTCTTTGCGGTATACATGACCTCACATTTATCAACACTTAGTACTATTAGTTTAAAATCAGTATTTTACATAACTCTTCTCAGCTTAATCTATACTTGATTACTTGTCTATACTTGATTAATCCAAATACCATCATGCTACTTACAAAACATGGCTCTCCAAATCTTGCCACAGGACTGAAAGTATATCTGACCTAAGCATGGGATGAAGCCCAAGGGAAAAAAGCAATTTGTATAATAAAAAATGGCATATTAATGCCTGCCCTTGAAGGTGCCACAGCTTGCCAGACAGCTTTAATTCTGACATTCAAAATTCTACTTTGCAATGTTAATAAAATTCTCTTAACTCAGGGAGATTTTTTTTGTAACTCTTCCAAACAACCCCCCAAAAAATATCTGAAACGAATGCCACGAGGTGCATTCAGACTGGCTGCCAAATGGATCTTAAGAAGGGTTGCAGTCTCTGGATCAGTGTACAGACCTCCATCTCACCAGCTAACGATGGGCACGAGAACAACAACATCTTCTCTCAGGTGCACGAACACAGGGGTGACGCACTAACAGGGGACCAGATTCTTCCCCCATTAGTGCCACAGATTTTTGCTCGTAGCACAAACATGATGCCACTCAGGAACTTCACTTCAAACACGGTAAGGGAACTCTAATGGGAGCCGCCTCTTTCAATATCTGTTTTTTTGGAAAATGTTGATTCACTATTTGGCAACCATTAGAGGCAAATAAATATGTTCTAAAGGAGCTTTTACAATAAATTTGGAATTTCTTCTCAGTACAATATACTATACACATTGAAAGCAATTACATTATTTAATGTACATGTATTCTCTTTATTTTTATTTTATTATGAAACACTATGTTAAACCACCTTTCCTATTGACTAGATCAGGTCCTTACTTTACATTTATGCCAGACTGTTTCTGGGTGGATATCAAAATTCAATTAACAATGAAGAAAATTAACTTTGCAGATTTATGGTAGTTAAATGAAATTATTTCAAATATGCTGGATAAAAATATCAACACTAACTTGCATTTCAGAATGATGGATTTATTATAAAAGGCTTGATGATCTGCAGGTAGAAATTCCTTCAAGATAAGAGACCTAACCGTTCTTACACCCTCAAATCTACTTTTTAATTCATATAAAAAAGGGCTAAAACATAAAATTTCCTAAAATTCCTTTTATTAATTTTTCAGCTCCCAAATAGTTTCTTAGCTTCCATTCGATTATTTAAGAACTTAAAAAAAACCCTGACTACATTGAGGTAAAATTAGTACAGTCTCCAAAAAAGGGTACAGCTCTCCAAAGTAGGCAGTTTTTTCCACTTTCTTTTCACACACTGAACTAATGATTTCTCCCGGTTTAGCAATCTGACTTACTTTAAAGATGTGCTGTTTAAGTTTTACTCATCATCAGTTATTTAAATAGATTACTGGAAGTTATGTCTAAACATATGCTGCCATAGTTTCAAGTTTAAGTTTTAATATGTTTACATTTAAGAGGAGAGATGTAGGCAAAAGACAGTCAAATTGCAGTAAAACATATAACTTAAATAAGTGATTAATTCATTCTGCTTCGTCGTCAGCAGTTATGACACAGACTTGCAATCAATAGCGTGTGCACAGTGATGTATGGAGAGACCTGTACCAAGACACATTGCGTAGGATGGCCTCAGTCGTATTTCACCTTCCCTAATGAAAATCTAGACACTAAAAATATTCTAAGCTTAAGAGGATGACTTAAATATTCAGCTTAAGGGGATATCTACTTTACCGATCGGCTCAGTTAGTTCAGACAAAGATTAGTTATTTGGCTAGGTTTCGCTTTAAGATCAAAGAGAATGATTAAAAACAAAGGCAGCTTGCCAGCTTTTTAAGAGGTTCTGGAAACTATTGTCAGAGAAATAGTTACTAATACCGCCAACTCCTAAATTTGATGATTTTATGATGTTTCTGTTTCAGGACAGAGTAGTTACTTTTTTGAAAACTTGAGCATAATAAGGGCTTCTTAGTTAGAACTTTGCTTTGATATACAAAAGCCCTCGGAAAGCAAATACCAAGAGTGAAAAAGAAACTAGGACAGAAACACTGAAAAAAATATCATTCACTTTGCCAGTAGGTGATTTGTCCTCATTTATTCTCTTCCAAGCCCACAATATGAAAAAGAAACAGTAGAAATCAAATGTGTCCTACGGAAGGGAATTTGAAGGACAAGTAGTGAGGTGTGGCTTCTGTTGGAATGAAAAATTATTTTATTATTTGCCATGAAGGATGATCATGTTATAAAAGTGATATATATATATATAGTCCCCAGAACTAAATCATCAGATCTAGGAAAAAAAAACCTTAACCTATGGAAGTTTATTCCGTGGTTGCTCAGTACAAGGTATAACACTGTATAGTATAGATGGTTTACTGCATAAAACCATGGCTAAAAAAGAGCTGCAAAATTCAGACCCAGGAACTTTCTTTACTGCAACGGCAAGTACCATGCCTTGGTCACCCTTTGGGCCAAGCATGTTAAAAGCAAATCACAATCGCTGTCTCCTGAGGCTTCTCAGTAACTGTTGAAAATAAAACTTCAGCCACTAACGAAATGCCGTAACGGCACAAGGCAGAGTGGCCTTGGAGATGCCAAGCAACATGAATGCAAGAAATCAAGGTTTTACTTTTCTGCTTCTTCCAAAATGTGGTTCCTCAGCAGCTGCACAGCTCATGCTGGGATCATGTGGTTCTATTGATTTGGTGCCTACAATCACAGCAAGGGAAGTGCGAGTGATTCTGCAGCCTGAACCTGCCTGCTGCAAAACGGGAGGGGAGAGGGCAGTAAATCCATTCACTTTATTCCCCTTTAAGAATTTCAATGGCCTGAATTTGAAATAGAAACTTACCTCTCCCTACCAAATGGTTTATTGACATATCAGTCAGCAAATAACTGTCAGTGTCTGGCAAATAATTGTCCTACCGACCCAACCATTATGGCAGTGAATGCTCAGCTTGTACAATCAAATCCCTTTTCTGTTTGGGCATGTAGGAAAATCAAGGTGTTTTCAACAATTCATTCCCTCAAGTGAGATGGAAGGTAAGAAGCCCTCACCTCTACTCATTACTACAGTACCTTTCTGCCTTACCAAGAGGCAGGTGGTGCTAACCTTACCCACGCGAAGCAAAGTGCACTTCTCTCCAAGGGTGCTGCACGCCAGCACCTGGAGGATGCATCCCAAACATTCCTGCAGGAGCCCCTGGAGCCTGAGCCATGTACCACAGAGCACACCAATGTGGGGGCGGGATGCTCAGGGCTGGGTGCATGCAAACTGGCCTGGCATGTTTGCTGAGGCAAAATAGATGCACTGTAATGCCCTGTGGTGTCATTATCCAGAAAATGATGGTGCCACTTCAGGGGCAGGGTTGACATGGAGAGCATAAAAAAGCTTCTGGGGACTAGAAGGAGAGACACTGAAGGGACGCTGAGTAACGTTAAGCAGGAGAGGCAACAAAAGCTTAACTTTTGCTGTCCTGAAAGCAAATGAGCCTCATTTCTAGCGCCCAAAGGAATTGTTTTCTTGTGCCTTGCATTTGACACCAGAGAGACATGGTGTACCCGCAGTGCACATGGAGTCAAAGGAGAGCCCCGGATGCTCAGCGACACTTAGCACCCAGCTCACAGCAGCTCACATGTTGAGGTCCTGGCAAGCTGAGAAAAATCTTGAGAAAGCTGTGAGCCTAGAATAACAAAAGCAGCATCTTCTAGGATATCTCTATGCCGTGGAAAGGGGAATGGCACAGATACCCCTTGTGCTGCAAAACCCCAACAAGTCAGCCCATATGACACGGCAGAGCTAAGCAAACCTATCAGCCTATGTCCAAGAGAAATTTAGTTATGTTAGTTCAGCTCTGCGCCCAAACCATGAAGCCCTGCCTCCCAGCATGACCAGATGGCTGAGAGTAGTCCGCAACCACCAAAGCCTTTACACACACTTGTTTTAATCATGCTGATGAGATAAGTTCTCCTCAGATTTTAAAGAGCTTCAAATTTGTCTATATTTCCTGTATCTGCCACTTATCTTTTCACAAGACTATTCCCCCATGCCCTCCAAGGGCTAAATCCATTAAAATATGCAGATGGATTGAACTGATTCTCTGATATTTTATTTTCAAGGAGACTGCATTCCCAGGTCACCCTGTAGCCATGAATATTCTAGGTTACTGGTGAGCACAGTTTTATGTGATAATGAAGATACCTCTGTTTGTCCAGAGATGCTCTCAAATAATGGAAATCAACACAGATCCTCATTCAATAAAATAGAAATTGTCACCATTTTGCTGTGCTTCCGCCAGAGCAACATATGGTAGCACAGCTGACAAATATAATCTTTTCTTTTTTTTTTTTCATTTCACATGCACATTTCATTTTGCAGAATACTAAGACTTTACATAAATTGTCTGTTAACCCCTTGCAGTCACAGCATTCGCTATTTGGGCTGCTTTGAGCTCTTGAATCCTTGAAAGCTGGAGTTAAAATGCGGTGGAACAGTCAGGGAACGGTTTAGGCCGTCAGCATACAGCCTACTTGCACCTTTCACAAGGAAAATCTGCTCTTTTTTGACTTCTTCACTGCCCAAACTTTCTTTTTAAGGTGAAACAGTCTACTCTAGCTGTATGAAAGCTTACTGATAGTCAATATAACTTGTTGCTTCTTTAGGTGTTTTTCAATGCTATACGCCAAGTCATGCGTGCCCAGGGACTTTACACTGATGGGATTCGTTTACACAGGTTGTACCAATTTAATTGTATAAAAGCGAACTGTGTCCACTTTGCACCACCAGTTCAAGATACTTTATTTGTTAATCGTTATATCCACACCCACATCAGCTTCTCCCTGTTCTGGGCAGATAGTCCCCGGTGCAATAACCTTCTTGGTGCTTGGTGGCCTTTCTGCAGCAGGATGCCTGCAAGGAGTCCTGCACCTGCAGAGATCTCATGGAATTTCCTGACTCTTCACCAGAGCTGATTCATTTCACTCATGCCAGTTTTTATCTGTTGTCCAGCCATCCAATATGACAAACTGTGAAAGCTCTGCTCATAATTCTCATGGACACAAGCAGGATTCACTTGAGTTGGACAAGGGGAGGGAGGTGTCTCTGCATTTTCGTGGGGGTTTTTGGCATTCAGTAGCAAGACTCAGGGCTGCAAAGGGCATACAGAGGAGGTGTTCACCCTGCCTCACTGAAAGTGGCAACTTGGCTGTGTAAATTAGCCTAAACTAATTTACTCCTACTTTGAATCACTCTCTGGAGGATCCTTTCTCTCTCTGCTGAACATACAGGGAACTCAGAGAAACTAGTCCCTAATTTCTGTGTTGTACAAAGAGCCTAAAGCTGAGAAAAATGAATGTCATCTAACAAGGGCGACTCCATTCACAAACAGCAATTGTGCATGGGGCACGTCTTAGAGAACTCTGAAATGGGCTGCTGTGAGCGTAAAGCAGAGAAGCTCACTGTAAGGTGAAGCTGTTTGTTCCATGGAGGATTATTTGCAAAGAATAAAGCTTCTCATTTGTTTGGTTTAAAATCAGATTGGCCCCAATGGCAATTGGCTTCCTTGGTATATCTTTGCGTTCGTACCCAGTGTAATGACTTGACACAGATAAGGCATAAATCGTAACTCTGACCACTTAAACACATTTGCCTCCAATTTGCGAGCAGAAAAGAAAAACCTGCTTTTCACAAATGTCATTTGCATCCTGACAGTTTGCAAAAGCATACTCCAACAAACAGTTGCTTTTAAAGACTGAGAGCACCTGCACGAGCTAAAAGGGAAGAGTGGGGGTTGAATCACAAACTTCTAACACACATGCTAAATATTCCACAATTAAAGGCTAACACCACACACTTCAAGGCTGTTAATCTGAAGCGCAACAAAGAAATGTGAAGAAAAGTCTGTATAGGCTAAAACCAAGAGTTAAATAGAATTTAACCACTTGTCCAGATTAAGTCAGTTTTGCACGCTTTCCTCAAATGTTCAGTATTAGCCAACAGCAAGAGCAGCACATCAAACTAAAGGGGGACCTTCGGGCTGCCTCAGTGTGTAGGTTCTTATGAAGTGTTGATACTTTGGGATACCTGAAAACCTGAGTTTTCTGTTCATTACCTGGATTTTCAGCTGACTGGATTTAAATTTTGCCTAGAGTAGGAAGGTCTCTGTCACAGTAAAACACAGCCTCGCTAATGGCAATCAACATCAAAACATTAGATACTGTCTGAAGAGACTGATTTTTGAGGAAAATAAAATTGTTGCTGAAGCCTTTGATTTTCACTCGAATGCGTGTTTTGCCGTTTTGTTAGCTGACACATCTTGAGCATTTGCTTACTTTTTATGTTGTTCATTTCACAGACTGATACTTTCATATTATATCTAAACAAATTATCAGATCCCATCTCCATGAAAAACTGTATCATATTTTATTACATACTGTAAACAAAACCTTTGGGGGAAAGAGGCACATTATGTCTTTTACAAATCACTGCATTTTTCCAGATGTACGGTATGTTAGAAAACTGACACAAAAGATGTGAATTGAGTTAACGAGCCCTGTTATATTTCCACCAAAATGGGCTGTTGGTTCATTTGAATAACTTTGACCTTTTCTGTTTATTGCCTTTCTTAAAAAAAAAAAAAAAAAAGAAAAAAAAAAAAGCAACAAACCACCCCAGCCCAAAAAAACCCCACAAGAACAATCCATAGCCAATCATTATGATGACCATGAGTCTACTCAGGCACCTTGACAGCTGAATCACCATTTCACATCAAGAGATTTAGCCTTGGGCATCTGGCTGAGCTGACACACATTAGTTGGTCCTTTTTACACATTAAATGTCTTTACAGCTTTCATATTTCTTCTGTTTTTATACTCTCTAGCTCTGGTTTGTTGTCGAAGGGGAAGCTAAGATACAGACTGCACAATGAACACCATTAGCACCTTGCAATTCTTTGTTGTCTTTAAGATAAAACTAGACACAAGGGGGATGCTTAGATTTTAATAAAATCCTACACGTACTATATATTTGGGCAAGAACAGAATGAAAATAACAAACTGATAAAAGCCCAGAATTATAAAATTCACTAGAGAGTTTCCTTTTCAGTCACAATGCAGAAAGGAAAAATGAGGGAAAGGTGAGAGGGAAAAGCTAAATGGACATTATGTCCCCCTGTACTTTGAATTCCCAGGCTTTTGTTTCCTGGTACTCTAGAAGAACATTTTTTTCTAATGAGATGGGAAAAAATACCTTTGGGACACAGAAAAATTCACACGCGGGCCTGATTCAGCAACCTGACTCACTTCACATGGGAATAGTCCCAACTGGTTTCATCTTCTAGTTATGACTTCAGTGATAGCCACTTTAGCTGGTTTACTCATGCAAACAAACATTATTCCAAGTGAGCAGAGACTGTAGACTGGAAATGTCCCCCCCTGAGCTATGGCCAAATGGAAGAGAAAATGGAGGGAGGCTGAAATGTGAGCACTGAAAGGTGTTTTTCAAGGCAAAACTCAGGGGAATTTTTCAATATAGTCAGAAATCTATTTAGCAGTCTCTTTGCATTTTAAAATCTCTGGAAGGAAAATGTCATTTTTCTTAGATTCTACCTTCTTGCCAAGATTTGTATATCATGAATAAGAAAGAAGAAAACATAGCAGACAAAAATGAATTAAAACCCTAATGCACCAGCTTCAGGCCACATTTCCTGAATGTAATCATTCAGTTTCTTTTGACCTTTGAAAAGGTTTTCCACTAAAAGCCACACAAAAGCTTTCCTTTTTCTTCAGCTCTACAGTCTTCCCCTCCGTAGCTATGTCTTTGCAGTCAAAGCTGGAGACTACAAGCTGCAAAATGCATTTTGTTTTTGATTAACTGAATTAATTAACAAATATAAATACCAGGCATAAGGCTGGTAAATCTGTTTACCTGTGTTTATTAATTTAGACAGCAGGCAAACTACATTCTACTTCTTGAGAGTTAATATTTTATATTCAACTAATACGGCATGGTTGCAGCTTGGACCCTCTTTAGTACTGGGTATGTATGAGCCAGGCAATATATGCTGTCTTTTTACTTTTACACCCACACATGGACATATCTGGCAGCAGCAGGCAGAAGGAGGCAGAAGGAAAATTTAGGCTTTTTAGACCCTTAGTGTGTCATGAACTTTCCAAACCAGTGCTGAGGCTGCAGGAGAATTACCTCGGGGTGCATCTCGCCCAGGTGGTGAGCTTTGTCTGAGGAGCGGATGGCCTTTCTGCTGAGCTCAGGGAGGGTCCGAGGAGCAGAGCTCCTACATGCTCCTGATACTTCTTAGCCTGTGGCAGTACCTTAAGTTTTCCGTAAAATGAAGAGGAGGCAAATACATAGTACTGATCTTTCCATTATCATTGGAGTGATATCAGCCGCAGAACTGAAAACAGGAGAGAGGAGGCAAAGAGAACGAAACCAGCCACATGCGCATTATCACTGCATGAACAAGACAGCCCAGGATAAGTTAACCTTGTAAAGTGTTGCTCATCTCTTTAAGATTGCTATTCAAAAAGTCAGAAATAGTCTTGATTCCAGAGGACAATCCATGTTGGTCCCTCCTTCCCACTGAAAAAACCCAAAGGGGTTGAGGAAGAGAAAATTTGTGAGTCTGCACCAAAGAACTATTAGGGCTTGAGTAAAAAGTAGGAGCACATCTATGCTAGGACAGGAGGGAGAGCAACACTCCACCTACTACTCATAATCCTGCTGAATGAGTCATATAGGTTTAAAGCCTACAACTTCCCCAGTTTTCTGAAAAAAAAAAAAAAAAAAAAAGAAAAAAATAGAAAACTTGGTATAAGAAAGTTTTAGATCCACACATCTTCATTTTCAGAAGTATCTTCAATTACCATTTCTGGAGACTTCGTAGACTTGTAACTCTGTGCATCAGGGCACTGATCTCAGTGGTCCATAACCCTAACTGTGACTCTGAACAAAAAGGTCCAGAGAGTTGTTCTGGGCTATACAATTCAAATGAGGATTTATTGCATCTCTCTAGATTACCATCCAATTAGCAAATTCATTGCATGCTATGAATGCCCACCAGTCAGCTCAAAGGGCTTCATAGATCACTCTTCATCAACATAATCCATCAAAAGATGAACAAATCCTAAACAGACCGCCTCAAAATTTTCTGGTGTATGGTATTTCAATCACACTTTTTTAATTGATGTTTCTATTTTCGGTGAAAGACGTGGATAATAAAAAAACAAACCTTCACAAATTTCAGAACGAAAGTTCAGCCTGTTCCAGTTTAAACTGTTCCCCTTAGATAAATAGAAAATACTTCCCTAATATAGCATTTCTCAAAACCAACAGTATATTTTGCTTGACAGCATGATCACAAAATTACAAGATATTCAGTCCACAGCAGGGAGAAACTGTCTTATTTTTCTAGGAAATACTACTGCTATTTTCCAACTTGGTATGATTGCCAGAGAGAGCTTAGGCAAAATAAATATATATAGTGCAAAAAAAGCCATACAGACAGCAGGGGAGAATTTTTCAGACACGACTGGAATCTTATTAAAATATTTAAAGTGAGAAGGCCCAAATTACCAGCCAAATCCAACTACAGGAAATAAGTGAGACTTTATTAACAGCTGTGATTGTATTTTTGTAATAACTTTCATCTGTTTCATGTACATCCAGGTTGTTCTTCTCCCCATTTATCACCTGTGCAATACGAAAAAGTCAATCAATGCCCACGGGTGAAAGCTCTGCAAGCACAGGCTTCAGCCTCAGCAGGAGAAGCTTCGCCGCCCGGCACTGCAGGGACCACCACCAAGGGTAATTGAATTTCCATGCCTATTCAGCCCCGGGTCTGCGCGCTGACACTGCCAGCCGCCAGCTCCGGTTTGCCTCTGCAGAGCACTCACCGCTGTGGCATCGAGGGCGGCTACCAAAGGATGACGGGGTGGTTGTCCTGCGGGTAATGTATCGAGGACTAAGTATCATCTTAACCAAGATAACCAGCGCGTTGCAGAAAAGCTCTTCGCTAGACATCGTGTGAACCATCATTGTCCGTTATTGACTTCAGCTCAGTTTAAGCCTAAAGGGTACATCTGAGGGACTATGCATTTATTTATGGCTTTCTCTGTGCCATTTACTCCTTTCTGTGTGAGTTGTCCCTGTGGACACACAAACACACACACACGCACACTGTTAGATTTTCTTTTCTATTTTCATTTACCTGCCGAAAGACAGTCTAGAAATCTAAAAGAGCGCTGTCATCAGGAGAGGCGAGTGATTCACACTCGACTGTGGTGTCTAAAGGTTAGCCTGGCAAATACATACTGTAACTGCTAAGGAAAAACATTCAGTGCAGATGAAAAAGGACGTCTTTCTTCCCCCTTATCATCATGGCTAAATATCCCCTTTTTGTAAAACAGTTGAGCTGTTAAGTTCTATGCTAAGGCACGTACACACTTTGGAAAGGTAATTTGAAAGCGAGTTGAGCCATGACAAATAGGGACAGCTGGCCTAATTGAATCATTTGATCTAAGACAGCTCAACTTGGTTATCCTCACTGCAGCCCACATTGATATTAGCGAGTGAATCATTAGCCATGAAATCATGTCGACTTTCCCGATGCAGCGTTCTTGACATGACAGGGAACGCAGTCTGCCTTTCATTACAGCACCAATGAGTTCTTCAGTCTGTCATGAAGGGAAAAAAAAAAAGAAAAAAGAAAAAAAAAAGTGTCTTGAAAACTTTTAAACTCAGCAACAGAAAGTAATTTGCTCCTATGTACATCATAGAGCAGAGCAGCTAAAGGACGAAAGACCCTTTTGGTGGGTCTCAGGTTACCTCAGCCTTGCTCAGCCTCCTGTGGCAGGCACAGTCTGCTGGTGGGACACCAGGTCACCCTTTGGTAACTATTTCCTTATTTCCTAGGGCTTGTTTCCTCTTCTTGTGCTTGTGTAGATGAGAGAGTCTGTGGTGTCATATGCATTTGTACAGGCTGTTTCTAGGAGCAACTTCTTACGTCATAACCCTTTTGTATATTAATTAATAGTAGGCTAGAGCTGCATCTTTGGCATTTGGGCCGCAATTTTTGGCTGTTCTAAATGCTAACTGGACTGCTCCTAATCTAACTCACATTTCATCTATCCTAGCACAAAAATAATCACCAGAGTTATTTCCCAAATATCTCCAAGGTATTTAGGAAGAGAGATGATTCTTTAAAGTCCTTCCTTGATTTGCAAACTAATGGGCTCATCCAGCTGCCATTGAATGGAATGGAAATTTTCTGTGGGAACAGAGCCAAAGCCAGATCCCAGGCTCTTTTAACAGGCATAGGTGGACAAAATTACCTGATGGTTTAGATCAGATTATTGGTGGCAGGACCAGACAAACGTAATTTGGGCAAAACTAGGAGCCTGATGAAATTTGGATAATGTCCAATTAAGGAAGAGCGACAGAAGCAGATTTTTTTTTTTTTTTTTTTTTGCAAGTCAGAGAGACATGCCAGCACTGGATGGGGACAAGATTCAGACCTTGGAAAAGAGAACTACCATATCTTATCTTGCCAATAGTGGTCTAAATAGTATCTCTGTAATCTATCAGGGAAATCAGAAGAAAAAAGAAATAAGCACAGGGGCAGGGGTATTTATAAATCAAAACCAAGTCATCCTAAAGACAAAGCTAAACAAATTGCAAGCCTGACAAGATACCAGAAAGTCTGATAATGGCCCAAAAATCTTATTTTCTTTGGGGGGGTGGTGGGGGGTGGCTTAATAGGGGGTTTTCTTCCACTTAAAATATGAAGATAGGTGCAAAGATTTTGTTTCAAGATCTGTTTCCCTCTAACAAGTAGCTATCAGTTTGGTAAGCAGGGGTCTTTCCATCCCAAATGTGGAGTTACATTCTATGTCATGAAGGTTGGGAAGTGATCATTATTTACCAGAAGGGGAAAACCTTGCCAGATTGCCTTCTGGAGAGATAGAAATATAACAGTAGCAAATGGGCAGGAGCTAATCAACATAGAAATTAGACGTACGGAAGGGGCACAGACTTTTTTCAAAGAAATAAAATAGTGAGAAATTCTCAAGTCATCGACACCAATGTTTTTCTCAGTTTCAGTACAAATCACCAAATGCTTAGGAAATTCATCTGACTGAGTTAGTGTCCGAACTGCTTGGTTATAATGGAGTAGTAATCCTTAATTGAGCTGGTTTGTGCGAATAACTATATAAATCATAGAGAAGGCAGCTATTTGTCTATTCTGGTGATTAGACTAATCGCCTGGGATGTGGGAAACCTCTGTTCAGGCCTCCCCTGTGCCTGATAAACTGTGTTTACACTTCAAATACTGCTAGTATGTCCCTGAGGTGTTTCAGAGCATGCATGGGGGCCGGGCACGTGGGCCCAGGGCGTTTTCCTGGTACTGGACCTGCATTCATGTGTCCTGCACAGGTACCGCACTGCAGCTGGCAATCTGGCACCGCACTCGGCAAATCTCGAGCCAGCTCGGTCCGAGCAGAGATGTCAGAGCTCAGGTATCTCTGTGCCATGCCCCACTGCACGCATAACAGCAAGATCAGCTATACGGAGAACCACTTCCAAGAGATGTGTGTCTTAAAAGCCTCCAGAAACGGAGCTACCACATTTCCCATATGTAACCCATCCCATGCTTATCCATTCCTCTCGTTAGAAAGATTTATTCAGTCTGCAGCATGAATCTTGGCTGCGTAACAGCTTGAAGACTGTTGTTATATTTCCCCTCGGTCTTTCAAATCAAGATGAAGATATCCCTTATTTTCCTAACTACTTGGCAAAGATAGGGCTGAGGTAAGTTTGTAACTCTAAGTTATGTGTTTTTTAAAGAGTTTGTTGTTCTGAAGTAGAAAAAAAATGACATATATTGGCTAAGTTTGTGGAAAAGGATTACTTCTTCACCCTTGGCAAGCCAGGGGTCCAGTGAGATATACTTACCAGTCTCATCATAGAATCATAGGATCAGTTAGGTTGGAAAAGACCTTTAAGATAATGTAGTCCAACCATTAACCTAACACTGCCAAGTCCACCACTAAACCATGTCCCTAGGCACTGTGTCTACCCATCTTTTAAATACCTCCAGGGATGGTGACTCAGCCACTTCCCTGGGCAGCCTGTTCCAATGCTTGACAACCCTTTTGATGAAGAAATTTTTCCTAATATTCAATCTAATTCGTCTCCTGCCATTTCTCATGCTTTCTGCAAACTGCTTAGCTGATGTGGCATATTTGTTTAGGATGTTAGTTTGTCTGCAAGAAAGCCACAATGATTATATGTAGGTCAGCCCAAATGTGTGTCAATGAAACTTTCATAGCATCATTGTCTTGCATTCAGTATATGTCAACATGCCACAGAAAAGCTGGTTCTGAAAGATTTTATTAGTTCTGAAGTTTTTCATTAGCAGTGTATACGTGCGTGTCTTTAAAATATGTCAGATTCTCACATTTCCTAGGGAGAGGAAAACATATATATTTCAGAAATTTCTAGATCGGTCTCAGATGCCTTCTTTAAAACATCAGGAAAGCGACAGTTGCTCTCCTGAGCTCTCCCAAAGCAATCTATGCACAAGCCTTTTACATTTGGAAAGTAGATTTCCTGTCTTTCTAAAACACCGAGCAAGACTATTTTTTCACTTTGGACTGTTCAGATGGTAGTAGGCCTTAAAAAAACCCATGACTATTTCCCACTCTGAGCTGCAATACGGTTTTTCAGTGCATGCAGCCAACTGCAAGGAAAAACATTTCTCTGACAACCCCTTCAGACTGGCTGCTGAAGGAACTGGAATTTGGGTTAGTAAATGGTGAATGAGATGTCTAGCCTGCATGGATCGCGTCGCTGTCATCCACACAGAAGCTTTTGTGGGTGCACGAACACATATGTGCACCTTCATAACACAGATGTATCTCCCATTGTTGCCAACTGTGAGCATTCAAGCCACAGCCATAAGACTGGCTAAAAATTAATACATTTTATGTATATCTACATATATATTTGACTGCATTAAGGAAAGGTGCTGAACCTTCAGATGAGTGAAATGGATTAATTTCCATTGACCTTTTTGCAGATCTGGTCTTTGAAGAGCAAGTTCCTCAATCCAGCTCAGCCAGCTAAGCTCCCATTGAGTTTTCACCAGTATAGAAGTAGAAAATATACAAAGGTATAGTAGGCTACTCCCTTCGTGCATATGCTGCATAACTTTCCTGGTTTCATATTTCTAACGCTTGGTAAGATTAATTTTTTTCACAGAATCACAGAATGGTAGGGTTGGAAGGGATCTGTGGAGATCACCTAGTCCAAGCCCCGTGCGGAGCAGGGTTTTCTTTCTTTCCACCAAAAAAATACTCGAAAGATAACAGACACTGGTTTTCTGCACCTTTCTGCCCTCTTTTTCTACTAACTTTCTGACTTTTTTAAAAGCTAATTGAAGAATGTCTAGAACAAATATCATTTTCACAATGCTTTCTCAAAAAACATACACAGCTTCACTTCCTTGGTGCTAACAATCAGCCATATAACTCCATGAATTTTAGTGATCTCCTTTAAAAACCTTTCAAAATTACAGAGGTAACATTAGCCCTGATTTCTTCATCTGTCCAATTTCCTCTAACCTACAGATGCAAGGTTTATTTAGTACTTAAGAAAAGTGAATGTTTGCTGTCTTGGAAGACTCTGATTTAGTAGCTTGTTTCAGCGTGAACCACAGTAATGTAATGCTTTTATTCACTGATGAATTTGAGCAGTACAGCGTTAATCACTCTCACTACCGTATGTCACCTGAATAATCAACAAACCCCAATGATACATGTTCCTAGATCCTGTAGCGTGCCATTTATCACCGATGTGGAGCCTGTTTATTCTTGACATGTCTTATTTGTGCAGAATAAGCAGGAAATTTACTGCATAAATAACGCTGGGTGAGTATCATTTAGACCAAAATACAAGGGAATCGTGTAGGGGTTTGAACCTATTCAGAACTGCTTATGTCTGAAAGAGGTAGAAAAGGTGGGAAAGTGGAACTTCGGTAGCAATCATAAAATTACGTTTCATTTATTTATAACTTTCAAGAATGTGCTGGTGAGCTCTTTAGGTTGGATCCTGAAACTCATGTAGGTCACCAGATTTCTGATGTTGACAGTCTCAACTGTAGTTCAGAGGAAGGTCTTTCGCAAAACAAGCCTCAGCTTTTATGGTTGTTTTGGGGTTTTTTGGTTTTTTTTTTTTGTAATTCATTTGCATATCCTTACCTGATTGTATAAAGATGGTTTTATGCGTTGCAAGGTTTTGAGATGGTGGCAGGACAGTAAAAAAGGCGCCAAACAACGGGATGGGGACTAAGGTGATGGTGACGTTGCTTCCTGCCTCCCACGCTGCCTGATGCACGGGGCTGAGCTCGCAGCTCCGCAGCCCCTGCGCTTGC
Source organism: Chroicocephalus ridibundus (assembly GCF_963924245.1). Taxonomy (NCBI): domain Eukaryota; kingdom Metazoa; phylum Chordata; class Aves; order Charadriiformes; family Laridae; genus Chroicocephalus; species Chroicocephalus ridibundus. Next base: position 131,026,449 of record NC_086285.1, read on the forward strand.
CACATCTCCGCCCTCCTCCAACACAGGTCACAGCAGATGCAGGATCTCACACGCTGTATGTAGGTTGTTTCTTCATCTCCTACTGGGGTTAGGTTTCGGTTTGCCAACTGGTAGGAGCAGCGAAAATCCAGCTCCAAGCTTCTGTCTCCTAAGGATTTTAAGATCGCATTTCAAGAAGAAATAATCCAAGAGGTAACAGTATCTGTCTTGATATTGAAAAACAGCGAGAGAGGATTATGAAACCTCAGCAAAGAGGCACAAATCGGGTAAATCTAGCCAGTTTTACATGCAGGACTGAAATCAACCTATCTGGCAACAGGGAGTATTTAACTATGGTGACCCATCAGGCACAAAATGGCAAAAGATGGACAAATATTGAATAACACATTGGTATCACCAAAACACTTTTAACAGCCTGACAGAGGCACTTCCATGTATAAGACATAAATTAGATATTTGGTAATCCCTCAAGACAGTCTAGCAGCTGTAATTCTCACGCTTCTATATGTCAAGTATTTTCTGAGGTGAAAGCTTGTTCAAAATCTCAACCTTACTGTGTCAGAATCGTGCTGTAAACCTAACAAGGTTACTTGCAGTTACTGAAAAGGCAGAACTACAGGAACATGACCAGCCTACAAAGGACAGCACGGTACTTCATAGTTTTACTGGAAAAGTCCTTCAAACGGTCTTGACAAAGTCTTTCTACAAGCTCTGCAGCCCAGCCTGGGACAAAGTAGTCCATCCTGCCACAGATAAACAACTTTATTTAGAAATTTGAGGGCTATTAAACAAGGTGAATTTCCCCAGTGAATCAGCACAAATTTATTAATCCAGGTGTTACTCTAATTGTGATTCATTGGGGATAGAAACTCTGTTCAATGGTCCTCAAACTTACACTTCCATTTAGTGCTGTGCTGCAAACACAGGACTGGGAGCTGCAAGCTGGCTTAAAATCCTGTGTATTTCCTTATATTCTGCCATTATTGGTACTTAACTGTGTGAGCAATTCGGGTCTTATTTTTCTAATTATAAAGAGGTTGTTCACAGTCAGGTTTGCCCCTCTAATCTCTTGTACCTGCAGTACTATACTTACCATTTTCCAGTCATAAAGCGGTACTTAAAAGGAGGAAAATCAACACCTGATCACAAAACAGGACTGGGACAGGTGTTAGTCAGTTAGAGCAGATTTTACTATCAATCACAGACAAAAATGCAATTTAAACCTTTCACAAACTAATCCCACTCCACTTGAAAAACACTTTTTTTTTTCTGCCTTTGTAATGGAAGACTATTTAAAAAAAAACTCAACACCCTTGCTCTAAGCATCTTGCCTAAGTTTCCAGCTACATGTTTCTTACCACGCTGTTGACTCATTATAATCTTTATCTTCGCTCTTTTAACAGTCTTTTTTCCCCTGTGTTTCTCTGCTGTGCCAGAGGAGATGGACCAAGTAGTCACTTCTTTCAAAACCTTCTTAAAATGCCACTCTGCAGCAATAAACCTGCACAAACACAGCCCACAGGCATCTTACAGTGGGACCAGATACCACAGAACATGGTTGGTCAGTGTGACGTTGCTGCATATCTGTGCAGTGCCGAAGTGATTCAATGTCTTATTTTCCAATCCCTGAAATTGTGCACGTACAGGCAGCGATGGTGTTCAAGGGAAAAGTGGATGGATCTATCCCTGCATATGCATACAGAGACTTAAACAGAATTAAAAATAGTGGTGCACATGATGTGGGTGACAATTCTGCTCCATTGGCATCACCTGTGAAATGCTGCACAGAGCTGCAGCACCATGGCAATGTCAAGCAATCACCCAGCGGGACACAAGCATTTACCTAAGGGGTAACAGGTATCTGTCTACTGAATAAACAGATAACAGCCATGATAGCAGCCTTTCTGTGCCCACCGTCCATTTACTCCCTAAGTGCTGCGTATCTCTGGGTTTAGTTTTGTTTGCTGAAACTGTTAAAGAGGAAAACATCTCTATGTGGAATGGGAGTGAGGTAAAGAGAGACAGAGATTTAACACCAGTGTGTTAAGGATGACGGACCATCCCGTCTTTTAATGCCACCTCTCACTCTACTCAAATCTCTTCAGCAGAGCTGTAACTTGCTGCTGGATGTTGAGACTACACTTCCAGATGCAGAGGTTTTGGCTTTTCAGTCCGATTTCCCCTGGCTCGGGTGGGAAGTTTATTTCAGTATTATACCTGTCACTCTCAATGACTCATCTATATTGCTCAAACGAGCTGTGTAGGAAACTTATTCAGAGTAGAGATATACCTACACAGGTTCAGCTCTACAAACAAAGCAAGGAAAACTGGTGCTCTCTGGTGAAATAACCACTGGATACTGCAAGGAAGAAATTCCCATATTGGTGCACTGAACTCAGTATGTAATATGGGACTTACAGGTCTCTGCATTTTCAAGCAGGTTAACACATTCAGGTTATAATTTTCTTCTTATATTCCACATCACTAATAACGTGAATTCTGTGATTTCATTGCTGGAAACTTCCCTAAAGATATCACCCCTCACTTTATCTCTCCAGTTTACTAGGAAAAAAAAAAAAAAATGTTGGTATGAATTATCAGATTGAAACTGGCAGAATTTTAAAATTTATTATAAATCTTACTTAATGGACTTCATTTTGGTATGACCAAAAAAAAATAAAAAATCATGCAATTGTTTCTTTCCTTTAATGACACCCAGGATCACAAATCATTAGGATTCTGTTGAATACAATGGGGTTTCACATCTTTCCAGAGGCCAAAGATTAATCCACTATATTTTACTGTGGTGACTGGAGGTGACCATAGCATCCAGGCTGGGATGAGAAACACGAAGCGTTCATGAAAGCTGGCCAAATCCTGCTGCAAATAAGCACAGAAGTGCCACCAAACACCAACACTAGCTCTGAACCCAGCTGTAGGATGCCTGTCCACCCATCCCAGGCACATAGGGATGAAACAAGAAAAGGGAAGGTCAGGAGACAACTGGGGAGGAGGCTGCATGGTGTGACAGAAGATCTGTGGTTGAGCAGATGCTGGTAACCACTCGCCCAAAGCATCTCTGTGGTGGTCGCTGCTGTCTCTGCTCAGTCAGCCCCGTCTCCCCTTCGCCGGCAGATCAGTGGCCTCAGGCTCCAAGCTGATAACCATTTCCTTTGCTTCATCTCTCATGGTTAGCCAGAAGCCAGGACAGGTCAGAGGGCCTCTCTTACCTCTTGGAAAAGTTTGGGGTTTTGAAAGGATTTAGTAGCCCCAGTCCAGATTTGTGAGGCAGGAAACACTGTACAGAAGTTTAGCCCACGGTCTTGGCCTCACTGACTCCACCGGATTAAAAAGATAATAATAATAATAGTAGCTTGTGGTTTGACACATGGTTCCCCAAAGCCTAAAAAGAGGAAGAGGTTTTCAGAGCGGCATCCAAACTCACATGCAAAACCAGAAAGCCAGAGAGCCTCAACAGAGGAAGAGAGAAATACAGAAAGGCTGTGACAATTGACAGTAAAATGAGACATAGGATTTATTTATAATGTAAGGTTACCTTTTTAATTAATTTGCTTTCATGTAAATCGCTGAAATTGCCATTGCAGATTTTTTATAAATTGCCGGTTTCTCCTGTTCGTAAGTTTTTGTACCTGATAAGGAAATGAATACAACTTTGTTTGAGACTACCCTTTAGTTGTATCTTTTTATGAAGTTCCAAAGGGGTTTTCTGAGATTGGAACAGCCCACAGAGGGAGTCACACTGCAAGTTTGTCTATAAATGGAAGTCTAATTGAAATTTCTTTATACAATATTAACTAGTAGAGACACTCACATTCAGCTGCCTCCACTTCCCATCACAAAAAAAAAAAACAAAACGAAAAAAACGTAGGGCCAAAAAATCTCCCCCACTTATGCCATTCTTTTAAGGTGTAAGTATTAGAAATTAAGGGAAAACTCCCTACTTTTCCTCGTCACGTTCCCTGTAATCTTCTGGATAATATCTGATAGAAGGCATTCACTTTAATTTTGAACAGAAGCCAGAAGCTGTACCCGGACTCCAATCACACATTCCTGCAAAATATTAGGAATCTTTCCCTTTTATCAGTCACATAGTTCATTCCTTTAGAAAGTTACATTAGTTTAACAACACATCAGGTCACTACTATGGATGAATGTGAGATCAAGAGCGGAACGGAAAAATCTGCCTTCCCTTTGGCTTAAAGAAAAAAAAAAATAGAGGAAATTGATCCTGTTTTGCACATTGTTCACCGTAGCTAAACTGAAAAGTTTGATACTTCTGTAATTGCTATAATACTAATAATTGACCATATTTTTTTTTTAATGCTACTTTAAGCTAAAAAACTTCTAATTTCCTAATCAAACACACTGTCACTGAAGAACCTGAACTTCAATAGCTCTATTCAAAACTCAGCTGAACTAGATTTAACATCCTAAAACCTGAGAGCTTCATTAAATGTTAATTTAATGTGTGGGGGTTTTTTTTTCCAGATTAACTTCAGATTAATTTGCATATAGGCATTTGTGCAGCTCAAGCAGTATCTTTCGTTTCTGTCAGTTCCATCATCTGATGGACGGTGGAGAGAAGAAAATGCATAGACAAGATGTACAGTGATAAAGTAAGTTGAGAAAGATTTAATTACAGACTATTATTACATATTTTGCCCTGGCAAGCATGAAAAGGTAAAAGAGTGACATAAATATGCCAATGATTAGAGTAGTAGAAGATACTGGAACATCTTAGATAAATAAAGTGGGCAGTTTGAAATGGCAGAGCAAGGCACATGACTATTATTAATGCTACTGCACTCACTGCTGAAGTTTAAAAATGGTTTGACAATGTAGTATGCTTTATGCACATCGAATGAATTGAATATTTCTACTAGCACAGTTAAAAATACATAAGAAATTTCAGAAAGTGGGTTTATGGGTGTCTGAGGGAAATCACCACAGATGGGTATGGGAATTCTGAACTGTTGTGAAAATTGCTAACACTTGCAACACACTAGCTGAAAGAAAACAGAAAAATATTCCTGCTGCTCCCAGCATAATCATTTATTTATTAGGGACATGCCATTTATGTTTGGAACTTTTTCATATGTTTCCAATAGAGTATGTCTACAGGGACAAGTTAGAATGAAACAAGTTAGGGCTGAGTATATAAAATAGTAAGGTTCAGATCCAGAATCTTATTAATTATTTGGTTGGGGGCCCTTTAAATCTGACCTCCATACCCTGGTTTGGATTTCCATTGGTAGCAATAAAAATCAAAATTCAGTTATTGGGAGGTTATCTCTGCATCACATGCCTCCTTGCATGTTTGTACAATGCAACCTGTTCTATTTCCACCAGGTACTTAATAGCTGGTCTTCTAGAAGTCATTAAGCTCTTTATATCCCCATAACAGGTAAATGTACCTGCTACCAATAAACATCGCAGAAGACCTCCTAACTGTCTGAGAACTACAAAATTAGTGCTACTCTGTGCCCATTAGAGATGTCAAGGATGGCCACCACTCTCCCCTGAGCCTCCAGCACAGATCTTGAGTGTGATGGTGATCCCCCATTCTTGGAAGTCACCACTCAGTTCTTCTCCAGCATCTTCTAGACCAGGGCATGAAGGAGAGCAGCAGTGGCAGCCCAGAGAGTTTCCATATCAGGATACTTCAAGTATAGTCCCTAGGGTATAGAAAAGAGTTCTCTCAAGAGGAGAGAGACAATATGGTTTGCCCCTGAAGAAGAGCCAACCATGTGTGATAGGGACAATGGCTTAAATCACTGACTGCCAAGAAAAACATTGTTTTGATTGGGGGCCACAAGAGAGAAGCATAAAGCAAAAATCATTAAATAGCTAGAGCAGGGCGGTAGCTACTACAAAACAATCTGCTAAAAATGGCAATTCACAATAAATCATTCTTATCATCGTACCCTAAATGCTATCTCATCATAGCTCACAAAATAAAACATTGTCAATCTGAGTAATAATAAAACAAACACTGAAATCATACCACAATATTGACAAAATGTAAGATAATCAACAAACTATTAGAATGGGCCTGTTGACTCAAGCAAATGGAATGTAGTAGAACAGCTGTTCGCTTTATCCTGCCCATAAAGGAAAACCTTGGTGACTCACTGAGGGCTTTATGAATTACCAGCTTTTTTTTTCCCCTCTCTGGCGTAAATAGAATTCTTCAGCCCTGTCTCGTGTGTCCGGCTTGCACCTATCTCGACTCTGCTTGCCATAGCAAGTGATATTAAACACCCACCACCTTCAACAAGGAGATAAGAAAATCACTCATCTGTTTTCAAACAGCGAGTTAAGTGATTCCACTTCCACCAATGGGCAGAAAAGAGCCTAAGAGCTTTTGGGACCCTTTTCAGTTTCCGCATCAAAATGTAAAGAGGTCCAGTGGGAGCAGAAATGAGATTTCATTGACCGATGCCAGAAAATATCCTTTCAGGCTTTCAGGAAGAAGATATGGTAATAACCGTGACTTAGGGGAAACTAGAGCCCAAAGAGCCAATTCTAGATCATTGCAATGATCTCAATCATAATTTTTCCCTGTTCAGGAACTTGAAATAATAGAGATGTAGAGCAAAACAGATGCTTAGGGGCACTGCCTAGGAACTATAGACTTTCTAGATTCTTTTAGCATTGAGTCACAGCATGGTGCAAAGACATTTATTTCCCCAAGGACCTGCACTTTCTAGAAAAAAAAAATGCTGTTTTTATCATTGGTTTCATTACTGAAATGGCATTTAGTATGCTGTGTGTGAAAGCACTCAAATAATCTCTAAGACATTGCATAGCAAAATAGAATATATCTAAATTGCTCCATCATTGCAATTATAAAAAACTACTCAAGGTTGGAAAGTTAAACTAGAGGAATACATTTACATAAGCATGACTGTATTCATTTTTGATGGCTGACACTGAGTAGCACAGTGAAGACGAAGCCCAGAAAAAGGCAAGGACCTGGCCCTACCTTTTGAGACCGCGGCTCTGAGACGTAGCCCAGCGGCTCTCATGGGAAGCTGTGAAGCTGAACGTAACATTTTAAAAATTATGAGTTTGGGAGAAGGTAAGAGAAAAAAAAAAAGAATAAAACTCATAAAGCACCAGTAATTGCAGAGGGAGAAAATTCTGCCAGTATAGGAGGGACCAAAAAAATCCTGAAAGCCAAAACAATACAAAAAGGATCAAACAATTAACCAAAATTAAAAGCAAAATACTTTTGTGATTTTTTTTAAATAACATACATAACATTTATAAATGTTTTTGTTCAATAAGTTCAAACAGTGCCCTGACGTGCATTAGCTCACATACTGAGCTGCTATAAAACTTGGGTGAGACTCTTCATTGGGTGGGAGCAGCCAGTTGAATTATGAAAGATGTCATCTTCAGAAACCCACCTTTCTGGCCATGGCTGGGGTCTGTCTGCTGCCATGAACAGCTCAAAATTACTAGTCTGACCTCACAAAACCTACTTCCTTGGAAAACAAAGGTCATTTTCAACAGGTCATTTCCAAAGACTGTGGAGGCCGGGCAGGGCTCCACCACCACCACCACCATCACTGACGCCGGGTGACCAATCGGCAAGTTGCCAGCAGCCAGCCGGGAGCATCCGGCTGGCAGTTGCTAAGAGACAGCACATGCCAACGTGGCTTGAACAGGAGCCAGCCGAAACGTTGGGGCTGTGGGAGGGGACGGCTCACACCCAGCACACCAACTCCTGGCATCTTCTCCGTGGCTCCTGATGGCTCCTGTGCGTGGTGGGAGTCAGCTTTGATTGGTGCAGCCTTTGTGCGAGTGGTGGTGGCGGCTTTGCCAATTCTCCCCAGTCCCACTTCATAGCATTTATTGATAATGGCAATGTGTTAATAATAGGAGACCCGCTCACGGATTGCGACTCCAGCAGGAAGGAACACATTGCAGTACAAAATGTTCCCCTCAAACCAGCATGTGCCCACCCACCTATTTTCCTCCCATTTGAATTACTTTCAATTTGTCTCTCAATATTGCTGCTTCTCCTTTGTATTTGCTGAGGAACCAGAGCTGCTCAGATGGCAGAACAGGTCCTCCAGACAAAAGCATCATGTTTAGTTCCCCACAAGCTCTCCAGTGCAAGAGCACTGGGAAACAGCCGTGCAGGTCTGCAAATCTTCGTGAAACTCAAGAGCTCCTTGGAGTTTAGTCTCAAGGACGGTCCCCAAAGATGAGGCAGAAACATTTTATTTCAAAAGTTTCAGGCATACCAACAAGAAGTCCATTTGTCCACTCTGTTCAGCAGACACATTCACATAAACCATAATTAGTGACAGAATAAGCATTAACATCATTCTCTTAGAAAGACCTTTCCAACTGCTACAGCTAGAGATTTTAGCCAAGAGTGTTTCTGAATTTTAAAACTCAAAGTCAGATTTCCGCCCTGGCCTGGAAGACAGAAGAGTCTTCCTTCAGGAAATACAAACCCATGAGCAATGAAGCCACATTTTAGAATTGGTGAGGGCCTGTACAAGGTTCATGAAAAGCAAGATTGAAAAGCAGGATTGAAAAGCAGGATAAAAGCAGGATTGAAAGCGTCACAAAAAACTGGTTTTTTTCCGAACAATTGCTCTTTTTTTCTGAGGACCCTCATTCTCCGCAGAGGTTACAGGCAGCGCTGGGTCTGCAGCAGGAGTCACGCACACTCCAGCCACATCTTAGCAGCTAGCAAACAGGGAGGAAGAAAAGGTCTCCTCCTACCTCGGATTCAATAAAAGAACAGCGAAATTTCACATCTTCCCACTTGCCACAGAGAACAATATTAGAAGGAGTCACCTGCATTTGTCACTGAGGAAACTAAAGGTGTCAACCGTTAGAAGTCAAATGTGAGTTGGCCTCTGAACACCTGAAGCTGCTAGCAGTATACTGAATTTCTTGCTTTCATCTTTTGTCGGATCTCTTCTGAAAAATATTGGGGTCACCCCAGAAGAATACAGGTGAGACGCTTCATAGGAGCGCTCATGTTCAATTACATCAGTCTCTCTCTCAAAAACCAAGAAACAAAACCTCTACACATTCAACTTCTTATCTGAATTTTTTTTATTTAAGAAAAAAGGGCGTAGCCCCTACTGCAAAAGAAGACAAATTATAACGGTGAAAAGGAGATAAATAAAGTGAAAAAAAGTATTTCAGAATCGCTGTTTGCTGTTCAATACATAGTTAACTGCTGATCAAAATAACATCTTTGGGATATTCCCCCATCATTATTTAATTTTCCGCAACTTCTGCTTTCTCCTAAGATGTTACGTGCCCTAATGCAATACACAAAACTTAACATACAGAGTCTTAAAACAGAAATATTAGACACTCCTTTAACAAACATCAGTTAATATATCTATATAATCACACATCATTCATATGAGGCTATCCAAAATAAGGCTTCCTAGGAAGCTAATCTTTCACTCACACACCTAATCATTTTTTTAGATTGTTTAAAAACCTGCAAGGTAGAAGTTGTAAGAGCTTTAATAGGCACTTTTGCCAAGTAAATAAAAAACCTTTGGAGGGTTGCATACCATCTTATAAAATCAAACCTTAAAAATATAAACTAAATGTCCAGGCCTGTAATCATTTATCATAGCTGTCCCACTAAGAAAAATGAAATGTTAAAGTCACAATGAGACGACGGAATGGACTGTTCATATCCTATGAAGCCTTGCCCTGAAAACACGTTATTTTCCAACTTTATACAGACATAATCCTTAATTCACCCTTGGTTTGGCAACTTCCCCTGGTGGGAAGAGTTACAGATGAAATGACAGTGCAATAAGGACACAGTGGCAGCCTTATTTCTGAATTCACTGGTTTTTGTCAGTTTTTGTTACAGTAGTAAAATTATTTAAATCTGAGGGTAGTTTTTCTGTGAAGCAGACAGGCTATTGACACTGTGTGACATGGGTGTCTGGGGGAGATTTTGCATGTCACAATGTATTTGCGCTTTGACTGTTCTACCTATGGATAAATCTGTTTTTAAAATTCAGTTTATACTATGTTCCTGCAGGCCATTTCTTTGAGTTGATGAAGCAAATAATGTTTTTTGTTTCGTTTTAACACAGCTTTTAAGGGGTTGTCAGAGAAAGAGTGATGAGGGGTTAAGAATTTCTTTTTGAAGTTGTACAGAATTACCAACTAATGAGTTTATTTCTTTGATGGGTCTTTTATAGTTGGCTGCAGCTGGACAAGAATCAACCACAAAGGGATCTTGATTTTGTTCATCGTTAATTCCAACTCAACAGATGAAGCCGGGCTATCATTGTCACCCTCACAGTTTGCCTTTGTATTATGTGAAGCTCGCGTACTCAATTAACAATCTGATTAGCAAGTTCTTGCGTTCTTCAAGTAGCTTTCTTCATTACTGCCAACATATCAGGTCCTTCAAGCAGGATTATAAAACCGTAATGCTTTTTTGGCAATGGGATAATTTATAATGCTAGTATTTAAGATGCTGAAGCACACAGGCCAGCAGGGGAAGTCGGCAATGAACTTCATAAAGATATTAAGAACAACAAAGACATTGAGAGAGCAATTTCATTAAAAGTTAAAATGGAATTAATCTTCTTTTCCTCCTTTGTACAGAAGCTGTGTGTAATGAGGAGGTTTTTAGTTTTGCCACTTTTGCTCAAATTGTCAGATTATTATGAAATTAAAACGGAACAAGATCTGGTTCAGGAAAAGGCCCAGGTGTTGTGGACTCTGGTGCAAGTTTAGATCCCGCTCTGGGCTGGAAGCTGAAACTGATGGCTGCTTCACAAGAAACAGATGTCTCAGCCTTCTTGGTCCCTCTTCTCCAATCTGAAGCCTGGAACTACTGTACTGGGAAATTGGACCAAACGGAGACCACAGGGCAATAGCTGAACTTGACCTAGTTTAGAGCTTTTCTTCAGATTTACTTGGATTCTTAAATAAGAGTAAATACCAGAATAATGAATAGTATTTGGTTGGTGACTAGAAATGATGTCAGACTTGTGCCTGAAGGAGGTACACTTCATTTTAGTCAGATTGGATATGCATGAAAATTCCCTGTTTCATTTTGTAACTGCCTCTAGCCCCAGACAAAAGCAGAACACAAAAGACGATTATGATGTTTTAAACCAAATTATCCTATTACAAACAAACAAAGGAAAAAAGAAGGGGAAAAAAATGAGGGTGAAATCCATTGCATCTGCAATTTTATTTACAATGATATGTTAATTAATGTTTATTTTTTCCGTATCATATCTAGCAGTTACAAGATGAACCATTCAAATTTTTTCCCCAGATTATCTGAAAGGGAAAGTTACATATCAACTTAACTTGATAAATATTTAGAAGCTCCTGTTTATTAGATCACTTCTGTAAAATAACACAGAAGAAGTATGAAACTTTTCCCTATTCCCTTCGCAACATCACGTCATGTTCCCATAACACATGATGAGAGACCTTCCATACCCTGGTGTCTAAAAGTTTAAATTCACAAAATGTTAAATTCAGCACAGTGAAAGCAGTCTCTCCCTTCACACTGTCCCATGGAATAGGCCACTGAGATACGATGCTAGGCTGGACCCTACACACTTCAGAGGATGCTGTATTCCTTGGAGAAACATGAAATGACAAGTCTTCCTGGAAATGTAAAGGTAAAAAAAAAATCATAGTTTTTCAAGGAAACGCTAGTATTTTTATTACTGCTTCTAAAGGTTTATATAATGCTTTGCACTTGACTAGCACTCTCTACTCGGCGATCTCAAAATCCTTTGTAGTAGTGTATTTCACTCTGTGACAGGCCAACGAAATAGGCAAATAACACCATCTCCTTTATATAAATTGGTCAGTGAGTCTGAGAAAGTTAAGCACCTAATTCAAAGCCCATTAAAGGCAAATGAAAAGACTCCCAGCAGGCTTTTGGTCACTTGCTAATGAGACGTCTCAGGTCATACAAAAAATCTGTGACAGAGAGCAGAACTCAAGTGTCCTTATTCCAATTCGTGTGTCTTAGGTAGACAACGTCCACCTTCCATATAAAAAAGATTTTTCAAAGGGCACATTTGTGCCTGTCATCCTCATAGCAGAGTGTCAAACCTGTAAGGTGATGTTACACAAATTAAAGAAATATCTACACAGCAGAAGGTCCCAGGTGGGCACAGAGAAGTCTTGCAATGAACAGCTATCCAAATCACAGTTCCAGGAAATTAAGGCCATATTTCAGATCAAAGTGACCCAAGTGTGTGCTGACCATTTTTATAAGCACAGGAAATCTTCACCAACTGAAGCATGGAGAAATAAGAGTAGGAATAACAGGAGGAATAATAACCTAATGGGAGGGGGTAAAGAAGATGTAGCCAGAGGCTTCTCGGAAATTTCCAGTGACAGGACAAGAGGCGATGAACACAAACTGAAATGAATTAAATTCTGTTTAAACACAAGCAAAAACTTTTTTACTCTAAGGGTGGTCAAACACTGGCACAGGTTGCCCAGAGAGGCTCTAGACTCTCCATCCTTGGAGATATTCAAACACCAACTGGATATAGTCCTGGAAAACCTGCTCTCGCTGACCCTGCTTGTGCAGGGTGGTTGGACTACATGGTCTCCAGAACTAAACTTATGCTCAAAGAATTCTAAGGCAGAAGAAACCTTCCTGAGCTGCTCAGAATTTAAGCACGCTGTGCAACAGCAGAAAGCCTTGCAACCCATTTATAAGCACATGAAGTAGTTGTGAAGAAGACACTTCCTCCTCTGCTGACCTCTAAGCTCCCCATCCACCTTGTGCTGCTCCTCCAGGTCTCAGACCATTACCTGGGACACTGCAGTGACCGCTGGGGAGCAGGGGGCATGGGGAGGTACTTGAGGGCTGCAGTTTAGAGATGCTGTAGTTTAAAGATCCACCATACCCCAAGCAACGAATGTATTGCTCGTATCCAGCTACAGTGAAATAACTCCTTACTCAACCATTTTTCATAGCATTCAAAATGGACAGTTCTTTTTCAAATAATCGTTTAAGAAACAGGTGAAAAAATGGGGTGGGGTGAAACACCTTATGTTTAATCTGCCTACAGTTTAACCGGAAAGGTTTTTCTTTCCCTTTACAAACTCTGAAAGACCTACTTTTTGATGGATTTTATCTTCCTGTATAACTTACTTCTCAGGTCGCATATTTCAGAAAAAAACTTTCTGAGTAGTATGTATTCCTTTTATTGTTAACCTTTTATGCCCTTTTTAAGTCCTCTCGGGGACCTAGGCAGATTCAGACTTTCTTTCCAAATCTTGCCTGGTTTGAGGGGCAGGCAGCACCAGTTCACTCCTTTGGGGATACAAATGTCTTGCGTGAAACTGGGGAACTTCTGTAGTGACAAAGCAATTAGTGGTCACTCTAATTATCCTTGAATTTTATATCAACCTGCACATTAAGATGCATCTCTGACACAAGCACACACATGGATTAAATTCCTACCCCTCCTTATTATCCCAAGATAATATCTCTTGTCTGGTACCAAACACAAGAGCTACTGGCTTTCTGGGAAACATGACAGGGCTTGAGAGATTCGACTCAACCAAGGGACCGCTGCCACAATGACAATTTGGGATTTCATGTCCAGTGGGTTTATGCCCCTTTTGTGAAGGTTAAGTCCTTTTCTTATACTTTCCTTCCACAATCAAAAAAAAAATAAATTGTTCAGCAGAAGCAGCACAGTGTTTGATCAAAGTTTACTTTCATCAGTATATAGCTCGACAAAAGTGGTCTCTATCTGTGAACTATGACATCCAACATAATACCACAAAAATATCAATGTTGTATTTTATTTATAGAGAGACTTATGAAGCATATACAAATAAAAAGAATAAATTCCTCAGAAAAGAACCAACTCTCTGGACACCGTATTTCTTCAGCTATTAGATATATTTTTAAGCTAAGAAGAAGTAACTTCAAAAATGTAAGTAATTGATATACTTATGTCTGTTTACACCTAACTAAAACCATACTTAAAAAAAAGCCAGCTTTTTGGAAGTCGTGCCCCCACCCTTCACACGCATTTTAGTCACCACAATCCCATACTGAGTGCAAAAGGTAGAGTTAAGCAACACATTTCCCTGAAATGGCAATGAAGTGCAGCCAAAATAGAGATAATTATTTTAATTAATGGTAATGATTTTAACGGTTGAACATTTTAACTAATTAATTATGATTGATTGCTTGTTACTAATCAGGAATGTGATTCAAAGTTCTAATTGAAAACCTGAGAGCAACGGGCACTAAAATATGATATACTTCTGCTGAGAGAACAGGCATTTATTTTTGATATGAAACCCTTCGAACTAAAATTCATTTTGACATTTAAGATGGCCAGAAAATAACATACATCTCCTTCACAGGAGGCTTTTCACCCACAGAAATCTGAAAATACCCAGATAACCAACTTGAATGAAAACGGGGTGCTCTTTCTGGTCTTGTTTAAAATCTGCTTAGCCCTCCCGTGCTACTTTCCCTGTCAACACGGCATCACGCTGTCATACTTTAGTACATGAGGGAGAAACTAACTGCACAATATTTATTCAGGATATGAACTCACTCAAGTAGCTTTATAGATCTGAAGCTGTTCTAAGGATCTCAGCGAGGCATTTATTGAATTATATACCCCCGCAGTCTTTTCCCGTGGATACAATCTCTCACCAACACGCTACTCCTGGCATCTGCAAGCCTGGGTCGAGGAGAACACTGGTAGACCAGCACCTTTCCATCCAGAAAAATCTCCCTTTGCATCTGTACACCAGCAGCATCCCTGGAGCTGCAAGTGGCACTGCAGCCGTAGGGATGCATCCTGGGGACCAGAGGCTACGGTTCACCCACCCACCAGCAGCCGGGACTCTGGGGCAGCTGTAGGCTTTACCAGCCACAGCTGCCTGCCCCATCGCTGCTAACCAGAAGGCTGGGCTGTTCCTGGAGCAGCTGCTGGACCGCTGCGAACGGCAGCGGGGTGTATCGAGGAAAACCAGCCCCGGCGCCAGGTTTCCCTGAGATGCCAGGGGTGTCTCAGCAGCTGCGGCATGGCCGAGCCATCTGTCCTGCAGGCTGATGGGCACCACTGCAAGGACGGTTGCAGGAGGACTGAGAGCCCTCCCTCTAAATGCCTAGACCGCAAGAAGAGAAAATCAGGTGCCACAGGGGACAGCTTGACATTGTCCTTTCATCAGGGTAAAGGCAAGCTACCTCTGAAAGGGGGAGCCCTGCTTATACACTTCTCTTGCCCCCATTTTCTCTTCCCTTCTCCCAACCTTGCATCAGATCTAGACATCCCACGGCTGCATGGAAAGTCAGTTCAGCAAGCTGATCCGGCAGATAACTTCTCTTTTGGGGAAAAGGGGGACCAAAGCCCCTATCAGCAGCGGCCCATAGTCAGTGGCGTAGGGGGAACAGTCAAACACCAGCACAAAGAGCAATTCACAGGAGGCAGCAGCCCCAGGAACGAGCCACCTCGGGCCGTGAGCAGGAAACATTGCAGAATGGGAAGGTCTGAAGCAGCCCCCTTTCCAGGAGAGGGGCATCAAATGCTGGGCTGAAAGCAGATCCTCTTCCAAAAATGTAGTCAGAAATCTTCCCCTGCTACTGATACCTCACTGCAATGAAAGTCTTACTTAAAAAAAAAAAAATAGGGCTGGCTTAGGAAGAAGGAGAGAAGGAGGTAAAGCAAGAGTTGTAGTGCCACCAAAATGTTTATAGAAGAACCATGAAGCTGTTTCACAGTTTTGATAGAGGATTTGCTCCCTCGTTAGCTGATTTAAAAAAAGGAGAATCCCCAAAGTACCATTTGGCAACTACTATAAATAAATGTTGCAGACATAATATTACTTTCTTCTTCCAAAAAAGTATTAATTTTCAAAATAAATGTATGGGTTAGACACATGTAGAGCCGGATTAAGAGAATGTGACATTTTAAACACAGCCCTGATGCTGCTGATACCAGTGAGACTGCCCCGGGCAGGCAATGTTTGGTCTGAAGTGGCGGTGGTTGGAGCGAGGTGAGATCCAGCCCCACAGCGAGCAGCCAATGCTGTGGGACTGCATGGTGACTGCTTATGAATGTGCAAATGACTGGAGTAAGCACCATGCAGAGAATGGAAACACAAGGACTCTGGCCTTCTTCATCATGTCGCTCAGCCCCCAGCTTTGGGGCTCTAACGCCTTTTTGGCTCAGGTGTCTGTGATTGCCTGACTACCAGTTCAGACAAACCACTGCAGTGATTTACCCTGATTGATTTTAAGATTGTTTTTTAAACACGAATGCTGCTTTAATCTAAATTGATATTTTCATCATAGGCTTTCAGTATGTGTTGGGGGGATCAAGGTGTAGCAATTTGTCCAAATTTGTAGATGTTTAAATTCATTAGGCACCTCCATGCAGAGCCTCAGAATCCTCAGGCACTTAAATCTAATCCCATACACACGATCAAAAACTGCGTGCCAGCAAGTACCTCCTCGTGATCCAGGCTTAAGCAGTCATCCCACCTGAGCTCTGCCTAAATCTTCCCAAAGCCCAAATATGGACAGACCTATCCTTAATTATGATAGTAATTACCCCTGAGTTTGGCAGCTCAACTGCTTGCACGTGTAGTGGGAGACCCGTGCCCATGGTGCCACGCTGCCTGTGGGACACTGAGCTCCCACCTCAGAACCAGCCAGGAGTGCCAGCTCAGGAACTGATCCATCAGTGGACCAGACATCCCCGATTTAGCCACATCAATGCCCATTGAAGGAATACAAATTCATTCACCTTTATTTCCCATCCTGTATGTGTCAGTGCCCCTAATTCAGCCCTTAAAGAGTGGATTCCATCCCCAGGCACTTACTTGCTGTGTTAAACCATTAAGCTAATTTTGGAACAAAAGCAGAAGAGAAATAAATGGTAGACAGCTTTGCTGATCTGAAGAAGGTTAGAAGGGAGTCAGTCTCAAATCTAAAACTACCACCTACCTCTCTTCACATTACAGGTGGAGAATTTAGCAACTCAATCATGCAAATAGCTTTAACGTTTTTAGCACACTTCTTCCTTGATTATTTACACCGTGTTATAGGTATGGATTCACTTCCATAGCACTCCGATTGCATCCGTTCATTGTCAGACCTGACCAAGAAACCCTGATACACCATAGAGCACTTGCAATGTTACCTTCTGGAAAAGACAACCCAGAACAGATTCTTTCCTGGCATTATCCCACTCTACCTCCAAGCAGCAAGCTGGGGCAACCACAGCTTCAAAGACTATGGCTGCTAGCCTAAAACAGAGGGACAAACTGGGAGTGCAGTGTGGAAAGGACTGTGCCCTTAAGTTTACTATTTGTATGTTGAGCTATTTAGCTGAGGGGGGGGAAAAATAATCCTATTTGCTGATTGCATAAATAAGCCCCAAAGCTGCAGCACTATGCGTTCTGCTCCTTTGAAGGACTGCCGTATCATATTAGCAGTCATGAGAGGAAACCATGCCTAGAAACTTCTCTGAAAAGCTGCAGCACTTCAAGAAGGATCAGAAAGAAATGTCGCCAGACAATACTCCCTCTTGCCCCTTTAGCATAATGGCTCAGGAGAGGGAGATTACAACAGGTTTTCATCATGAATATCTTGTGTTTGAGCAAGGAGCAATTTCCTGACAGCTTTGATTCCAAATTTCAACATTATGTCACTTGCTGAAGTATCAGACACATCATTAACCAGCTCTAGCAGGTTTTGTTATGATATGATGAGTCAATATCTGCCTAGAAAATTTAACCCATTTTTCTCTCTCACACGTTTTGAATGAAGTCTATCCTGGAAATGTCTGCCTTTCTGAGCAGCATTTTATCTGAATTATACAATACCCTTTGATGCTTTAGTATTACACAGAACTTGTGCACGCTGGTGCCTTATTCTCTGGCATTTCCATGAAGTAGCTCTACACGAGATTAAAGCTGCTTTCTAGATTTAGCTTTAATTGTGTTCTCTCTCTTAGGCAGCTAAACATTATCTCCCCTGCCCCCAATTTCAGAAAAAGGGAGAGAGCTGTGATATCTCACTGGCGTCTGCTGGGGATAGATGGGGGATCGGGCCCTCCGAATAGCCGGCTACCAGGACCCCGCACAGCAAGCTCAGACCACTCTGACGCTCCTGGACCACCCTTTCTTTCTCATGGCGTGGCTTCTGTGCCCTGCCCCAACTTAAAGGAGGGTCACAGGTTTTACAAAAAGAGCCATTTCACAACGGACTTGCGGGAGGGATGATTCAGATAATATAGAAATTGACATGCATTACTATGTACGGTGCTTTGCAAGACTGGGATCTGAGAGGTGTTCTTTATAAACTCATGTGTTTTAAGTACAAAAAGGACTACCTAGAAGCCAAGGACTACTCAAGCCAAAAAAAAAAAAAGTGATGCATCCCTGTAGCATTAATTCTCCCTAATCTTTGCATCTAAGGCAGGGCTGCACAGATGTCTAAAACATGGTGGAGTTAAGGGGCAAATTAGAAACTTCCCAAGTGTCCCAAAATCTGCCTTCTTTAAAAACAGCAGAGAGGCAGGTCAGACACCACCCTCAGCTTAGTTCAGCTGAGGGAAAATGACGGAATTTTAGCCAAGATTTGGAAGTTATGTTTGCAACATTTGAGGAGAGGGGAGCAAGCTCATTACAAACCAGCTGCTTCTGAACGGCAGCAGCAAGCCTGGAAAATGTAGAAGACTGAGGAGAGAGACGTATGTATGAGAAATCAGGAGCTGCTGTTGTGCTGTGCGCATCACAAAACCAAAACCAGAATATAGTTTCCCATTCACATCTGACTGCAACACACAACCTCACCTGGAGAGAGAAACTTAAGTCCTCTTCTAATTCCTCACAGTCTTCAAAATTCAGCTTCAACCAGGTTTTCTTACGAACTTCTGCTTGAGCTGTCAGCAGGGAGGCTGTCCAATACCAGGCATGACCTGATATTTGCTAAAATGTATTTTCCACTCTATACATCTGTGTTCATTTAGCTCATCTCTTTCTTCAAAGCTACTGCATGAAACATTTCCATCAAAATATGTTTGTCTGGTTAAATGTGTTTGGAATATGCTTAAAGCAATACATTTGGGTTTGTGAAGCTGTCAGCTCAATTTTATTTTCAGCAGGTTATGACTATTTGGAGGACTGCTTCCCTCTTTCAGAGGGTGTTTGGGGAAGGAAAGCCTGTGAGGATCTTCTCCTGGGCATCTCTCTTACATGGTGTCTTCTAGACCACCATAGGAGGGATATGTCCTGAGCTAATGTCATGGGTTATGCTCAGGGAGCGGGGTCAGCTCTGGACCATTAGTCTTCAGCATTAATGCTAAATATTTTTTCATAAGAACATATATATTTTTAAATTAAACTGTCTGAAATCTGAATTACATGTCATATTTAGCTTCAGGCTCTCCCTGCTATTTCCTGTGCTGTTTCTAAACAACTCAGTTACTCATAAAATGCACCCCCCCCAAAAAAAAAAATATTTCTTAGCTGGTAAGCTGAAATGTCAGTGCAACAAGCCAGGACTTGGGCAAATATTTTTCAAGGTGTTCACACATGTTTTCCTGGCTCCCAATAAAGCTGTTTTTCCCTACCACTGTATCCTCTCTATTTATGAACTCATTTGCCCTTTCTTCAGAAATGCCAATCAGAAAAATAGTCAGAGGTTGTAAAGCCACAAAGCTAGTTGTAAGTCGAAACATCAGCTTTACCAATATCGGATGGTCTCCTGAAAGCTGTTCTAAGTTTCTCAGCATTTAGAGGAAAAATACGATGAAAGCTCTAGTTCAAAATTCATTCCTGCTAGGTTACACCTACATCTGCTATGCCTGTTAATCATTAATTAATATGTCTAGAAATAGTTACTTAAATTAATATTATAGACAGAGAGAAATATAGCTGCATAGACTTTTTTTTAAAGTTGTCATTCAATCTATTGAGATGTTTCAGAAGAATAAAAAATAGATTAAGGTTCAACCCGGCACCCTTTCTCTCTTCCAAGGCTGCTTTGGAATGTGCTTGTTCAATACGGCAGCAGCTCAGACCTCAGTTTTTAGTTGAAAACTGCCTTGAAAAGGAGGGTCAGACTGCAAAGCCCTGGGAGGAAAGGTGGGATCAAGACAGAGAAAAATCTTCTCTGCATTCACTTGAGTGTCAAACAGGCACCAATTCCTCAGACCGAAACATGAAGAGTTGTTGTTGCAGCGAATGGCTGTCTCCTGGAACAGAAAACAACAACAACTGCTTGTTGGTAGCCCCAACAGAAACAATGAGTATTCAGCAGGATAGAGCTGCCTTTCAGCCTCACTGGTGACTCATCGGGGGGGGCGAAGCTGAAGCAGGTTTTGCTGTCCGCACCCACCCCAGAAGAAAAAGCCTTTCCCAGGCTGCTGGTCTGACTCCTTACAACACAACACCGAATATTTCCATCCCTCTTGCAAGCTCCCTGCCCCTCCAGGAGTGGAAACTGTTCCAGCTGGTACCCAAATTGTCACCCGTTAGCTGAAACCGCATCCCAGAGGTGCAGTGGTACAAGTCCGCGGCTGTCAATAGAAAGCCATTGCCATTTTGCGAAGCCCAGACTGTGGACTTATTCCAATTGCTCTGGTTTTTGTTTTGCTTTCATTGCAGAATGAAACAATACCGAGAGCATTCTTAATTTCTGTATCATTTGGAAAATCATCTAGATCAGCCAATTCTGTGATAACTGTATTATTAGCTCGGTAGGATGCCACTGGCTTAAATCATCTCCTCTAAAATATTCCAGTAAGAAAGGGGAGGAAAGCAATGCAAAGAAGGTGAGGTGGAAGGAGAGAGAACTTACTGTGAAGAATGCAAAAGTCTCTTTGACTGTTTAATAGATAAGAATGAATGCTGCTGTTTAACTAGATCCAGCCGCTGAAATATCTAATTAAAACTGATGTGCTTATTTAGTTTCCAATTCATCACAGGTGGGCCCACATTAATGTGAAAATGAAAGTAAATTACCAGCATTTGGCAATCTCACTGAATGTCATTCACATTATTAGCTCAAATCTCAGAATGCATTTTAAAATATGGTTCATAGGTAATAATGTGCCTGAGAACAAGGGAAACCTTGAATCTCTGTCTTTTAGTATTTTCCCTGCATGTGTGAATTCAAACTTTACTGGGGGAGCTGCTGATTAATGCACGTGATGTTCTGTGCATGAGTGCCTTTCGGCAGTATGTTCTGGGGGAATTTCACCCACTTTCCTACCACTAATATCCCTTGGGAATGGTTGTTTATATTGGCCCCACTCCTACCTGCTCCCCTCCAGCTAGAAGCTCATAGTAACTTGAAGCCATTTTAATTGTAACCAGATTTCAGGCTCACAGGCAGATCACAGAGACCCTGCGTGTTTCAGTCACAATGTGTTCAGCTTTATAAATACACAACAGAAAGGGACAAATAAATGTGAAAATCAAGTATGTTCCAAAAGGATTTGAAATTTTTTGGTAAACATTATATTTATAGATTTTATCTGTTATGTGCGTTTTGAGCTGGATGGAAAAAGAAAACTGAAATGCCTTTGAGTTTGTCTCAGAAATATGAAAATCTTGAAAAATAAGTAAGGATGCATTTAAGCCACAGGTTTTTAACAACCGAATGTTAACACAATTCTCAAAGGGAGATGATTAGATTTTATTGCTAAGAAATATACATCCCTTCAAATCCACTTTGCAGGATTCTGCTAAACTGAAACAATTTTCCATCTCAATTTTTGTTTGGGCCAATGTACCAACATTGTACTGTACTCAAGGGTTTACCCCTGGTACTCAATATAATCAGTCTACAAAACATAGTGATGCCAGGCTTTAGATCAAATTTGTCCAGTGCAAAAAATTATTATCTTTTACAGTTAATCGCAGCATTGTCTTGAGTATTATCGATAACTTAGAACCGTAACAAACAGTTACTATAGTGAAAAGGACAATTTTTGTTTCAAGACTTTCAAATAATTTCTGCTGATGCTTTCAAAAACAATGCTTTTAATTTCAAAAAAATAATTGTCAAAATATCTGTATGGTATTTAAAAAATATTTTAAAATTCTTTTTCTGTGTTCATATTCTTCCCCACTACCTTTTGCCACTGAAAAGGAGGAAGAGAAAAGAGTGTGAGAAATCAAATTTTTAACATCTTTTGTAACTGAAAAAAATCCTAGAAAAAATAGCTGATTTTTTTTTTTTGGTCATATTCTGTTTCTTAAAACACATTTTTGTCTCAAGAGAGGTCTTGACATTTTTAAAAAAACAAAAAAAGGATCTTTTTCTTATAGAAATTAGTTAAAGTAATTTATTAAAATCTGGAGTGCATATATTTATATATATGACAGAGCATATATACTTTTACATAGATATCAAAATGTAGATTAATTCCTGCAAATTACACGTGAGCTGCAGCCTGTGTTTTCACTGGGCAAAGCTGGTTTTTCCTTGGTCAAACAACTATGTCAAGGCACTGCAGCCCCACGCGAGCATCATTTTAAACTCAGTCTTCCATTATCAACCACTACAAAACATTCCTAAGAGCTGTATTGAAAAGCCGAGCAGACCACGAAATCTCATCTGTTTTATAGAGAGAAAGTGAAGAAAGGGTGGAAGATGAGCTGAAAGGAGAGAAAGGGGAGGAGAGAGAAGGAAAAGGGCTAAGGATAAAAATATTGTACCAAAGAAAAATCATGTTAGACAGTTTAAGGAAATAAATAATTTAGAGGAAGGAAGGAAGGAAGGAAGGAAGGAAGGAAGGAAGGAAGGAAGGAAGGAAGGAAGGAAGGAAGGAAGGAAGGAAGGAAGGAAGGAAGGAAGGAAGGAAGGAAGGAAGGAAGAAAGAAAGAAAGAAAGAAAGAAAGAAAGAAAGAAAGAAAGAAAGAAAGAAAGAAAGAAAGAAAGAAAGAAAGAAAGAAAGAAAGAAAGAAAGAAAGAAAGAAAGAAAAAGAATCTATGAAGAAGGCTGCTAAATCACCTAAATAGTTTGGAAAAAAAACACCTATGTGACATTAAAAGCAAAGAAAAGGAGGAAAGATATAATGCAAGCGGGTTGCTTGTTCAGGGTACGTGGTGGAGAACCCTCCTGTGTTTAGACAACCTAAAACTGATAGAAAGGTCGGTGGTTGCTGGCCAAGCCTTTCGGGTAACGGGGCTGAGAGCATCCTCCAGCCCCCGTGGCAAGTGCAGTCAGGTGCCAGCAGCCCTCCACCAGGGCGAGGAGAGGACACTGACACCCCCAGGAGCACTGACAGGACACCGGCTGGGGACCATGTTTTATTTCTCCACCCCACCACAGAAAGTCCTTTTGAAGACTCATCTGCAGTACCTGTAGGGAGAGGAGGCGTAAGGCCGAGAAATTGGTAGGAAATAATAGGAAAGAAGTGCTGTATTTTGATGAGGGTAATAACCTTTCTAAGTGGTGTCCTATCGCATTAGGTTCCCCATGAAATTATTTAAAACAGCAGGGAATCAAACATCCCCACATTATTAACCTCTAGCTCGTGCTTATTGAAGAAAATCAGGCAGATATTTTATGGATCCTGTGCAGCCAGTAAGCCTGGCGTCCCAGACGATGCCACACAGCGCAGTGGGACTGGGGAACTGGGGCTTCCCGCTGATGAAGGACAGCCCTCCCTCCCGCTGTGCCTCAGCTCCGGTGGGCTGGCCACCATCCCCAGGCTGCCGATGGCCAACACCACTCTCCTCTCCCTTTCCCTTTCTGCCCGGCCATGAGGGGCTCAAGTCTTCCCCATCCGCTCCGGGAAGGGAGATATCCAAAAGTGGGAGAGGATGCTGTGTACCCTTCAAATTGCCCCACAACGCCAGGGTAACACCAGAACTGGCTGTCACCCAGCACTGAGGTGGCTGCAGCGCTATTAATGCAGCTGTTGAAAAAGTGTTTGAATGCAGCTTTTTATATGAAAGCTAGTCTAGATTTGCTAAACATTGCAGGGGAAATATTTCTAAAGCCAAATGAAGACCTTTTTGTGAAAAAATGCAAAAGCTTCAATCCCGAAATTGGCCAAGCTGGGAAATCAAAGCGTTGCATCGTCTTTCTTACATCATTTGCACATTTTCTAATGTGTGACAAAATACTCTACAGGAGAAAAACAAGTAGCCACATTCAAAAGCAGTTATTAGATAAGCCCATGAATATATATCATCTAAAGGCAGAGCTGAATCATCTAAATGATCGTCTCTTCCTACCTATTCACAAATTGTGTTGGGAAACAATTTAGCACATTTTTTAAAATTGTGATCAGTGTTGTTTGGCTCAGGATCCACTGCTGATATTTGGGTTTAAACATTCTATTTTGTTTAAATTCTTTGTGGGGGATGTGTTTTTACTGTTGCCAACAATACGTTCTCCATTCCCAGCAAAACTGATACGACTGTCTATTTTTCAAAAGCTTGTGCTTATTGAGTAAACCTGTACTTTTATAAAATACTAAGGAATTTAGGACAACAGAATGTTGTTTAAATGCTATTTTGAAATATTTAAACCTTTGGAGGACAGGTTCAGACTTTTAAGGGTTTATTTTTGACATTTGTGAAGATATACATACATAAATTATTGGTAACACTGAATTCCAGCACTGGAAATGTAGCGAAGGACCTTGGCGGCACCACACCGAACAGCTGCTTGTGAAGAGGCTGCCTTCCCAAACACCCAGAGGAAGGTAGGGAGCGCTGAAGTGTTGGCTGAATATTCAAAAACATTGCAAAGAATAAACCTCACCAAAAAAATGCAAAATGTGAGGAACACACTTCGGTTTCCAACGCCCCTTGGGCAACACTGTGGGAAAGGATCAGGCCGTACATTTTACACCTCTGCTATGTGCTCATACACACATGCTTTTTTAAAAAACAAACAAAAAAGCCTTATTACTATTTCAGCGTCTCTGAATAACATTGGCGTCTCATAGAAAAGAAGTATTTCCTGTGTACAGCACCGCATAATCATCTAACTGCACAATGGGAGGTATTTGCCATCTCCTGAAGTGTCACTTATTAGCCCTGGTGGGATAGTGACGGGCAAAACAACAGGATGATCCAGTACGATCAACCGGATGGTTCAAAGGAGCAGGGGGGAGATAAGCAGGCATCTTCCGCTGGCAAATGCAGTTCAGCATTTGGATGAGAAGGGCAGGAGAGTTTTATGGCGTCGTAGGGTCATTTCAGCAAAATGCATTATTGATAGTCTACATCACCTTCGTGCAAAGACGTGCCTGTCAAGAACAAGGACCGTCGCTACATCTGGGGCTGTGCACACACGCCGTAATAAAGACGGATTCCTCCACCGAGAGTTTACAAGCCAGGTTTATGGCCAGACAACATACAGATGTAATACACAAACACAGAGGAAGAGAGGAAAGGAGATAACAGTAAAATGAGCATGTATTTTTCATAATAGGCAGTAATTTCACGGCTTAATTTAATCAATGGTCTAACTAAGTGTAGTACCTTGCTTTTCTCCTGTACTCATAAGTTTTAAGGCCTCATTAACATAGGATGTGTGTGGAATATTTTATGGGGACTTACTCCATTTTAAATAGCGGCCCCAATGAAAACTAAATATTTACCAACCACCATTACAAAAGTTAGGTGAGATGTTCTTTAATCATTTACATTTCCTGTAGCAAGAACAGTGAATGATTGATGACTTTTGAATTCTGCTATGTGGGAAATGCAAGGCAAGGTTTTTAAGGGTGTTCACAGTGTTGCATTATCTGACTCCTGCTTACCCTTGTGTTGCATTTGGAAAGGGCTTTGGCATTTGCTGTCAAAATAAGAGGTTCCAGCACCCTAAGTCATTAGTGTTGCTGTAATAAAATCATTTCCATGGAGAAGAAGAAAGCTCTACGTCAGCTTAAATGCTAAAGGTAAGCTCTGGTTTGAGAGGGGAAGAGGGCTGAGACTGTGTCACTGGTTTCCCTAGGAAAACAGGCTGTGTGTGACTTGGCAATAAGGTATTAGCATGAATATTTGCACAAGGTGAGCGGTAATGGCCTTTTACCTTTGTCTGCTGTCACTACGCCTATTTTTACCTTCCATGTAAAGATGACCTTGGGTATGATGTAGTCTCAGGAATATCTGCACAGGTTTGGCCAAGAAACTGGCTATTGATATATGTGACCACACAGCTTTAATTTCACTTTAGAAGAACACATAATGCAGGAGGCAGTTTTTAGTAACTGTCCTGATAGGCCCACAAGGCCCTTAAATATCAGAGGAGGAGCGATCATCCTCCTACACCTGTATTGAGACCAAAATATGTGCCAGAATTGATTTGGGTATAATTGAAATTCATCTTGCAGGTTCAAGTTTTAAAGAAATTGGAGGAAACTCAAATCTGGTGCCAGCTGAACAAGGCAGCAGTTAAAGGAGAAACTAATTTGGCCCAATTATTTTAATGCGAATTTACTGCTCTTGAAAGAGAGTGTATTAATGAAAGCCCTTTATTTATCCAAAGGGGTACACTGTAAGTGACAGTGGCGTTCCTCACCAACACAAAGTAATCTGTTTCTGGGGAGACGTTCCAGGGAAAGCATTTGTGGCTCATTTACCACATCCACCAGCATCTCTGGGCTTCCTGGACTTGCCTGCAGAGCTAGCGTCGTTTGTACCTGCATTTCTCTTGCACTGGGACTAGGCTCACAGAAATGAAATGAGATCGGACTGTTTCATACGGGCTGTTGAAATACGGCTAGGTGATAAAGACTTTGACTTGTAAGAGATCTCACGATCTCAGGGCTAAACTAAATCACAAGCACATTGGAGGAACATTTCTTAACAGGGTCCCATCTTCAGCTGCATTTGTGACTCTACCTGATTCATCTTGCTGTTTGTGAGAGCAAGTTTCTGAAGAATAGCCTAAACTTCTATAAACTTAACAGTTTGAACCAGGTCTTCCCTTCAATGAGACTATGCTGGCTGGTCCTTTAACAATACAAACAATGAAGTTTTAATTGGTACCACTTTATAGCAGAAGTTCCATTTCTGATTATGTTCCATCAGTCTTCAGTGCAACTTTTGGTAGAAACCCATTGATTTCATTAGGTTCCATTTTTTAGGAGATATCTCTTTAAGGGAATATACAAGAGTAATTACCACATACTTTGTCACAGACAAGTCTATACACTTGACATTGCCTGTGCTTGATGTTTACACCCATGATATAGGGCAACAGAAAAATGTGCTGTGTTTGGCTTAGTGCTAATGCAGCCGAGATCAGGCAGACAAACCAAAAACTAGAAGGAGTAAGTCTGGCCTGACATTCAGGTATGAAGTTTGGCAAACATTTTTGCACTTGTGACAGAGAGGAAAAACCTCCCATGTGCCAGGTGAGTCTTCCAGGCACTTGACTTTTTACCACGGAGAATGATTCTCCTTCATTCAAGGCTCAAAACTTTTGGTTCCATGGGAAGCTCTCGTTTCTCTAAACCATTTTACTCAGCGTTCACCTCCAGCAGTGTTGAGACTCCTCCAATGAAGAGATAAACAGTACAAACCATTTTTCATTATATTTTCAAATTTCCAGAAAGAACAAGAAAACTAAAGAAACAGTTACAAAAGTGCTAGTCTTACACTAACTTCCATGATGTTTAGTTATGTCTGTCCGGAGGATAAAGGCCATCATGTAAATTTTAAACATTCCTACAAGCTGAAAACATGAGATAGGATATAATTCTTCATGCTTATTATGAAAATAAGGTACCCAATCTGAGATTATTACAACTTTTGCAGAGAAATCCAGATCCTAGAATTCCTAGAGAATCCTGTACATCCTCGGTCTGTGCTCTCTCTCCAGTTACGCTCCGCCGCCTTCACAGAGCACGTCTTCCCCACCTCTAAACTGGTATTTTGTCCCTATTCAGCATACACGATCTGCTTTCACTGGTAAACTGAAATTATTATTGCACAACAGTAATAGTAGTCACTGGCTAGTGGAATAAGCTTAAGAGTGCACTGTAGGATTTTAACCTAATTTACAATCAAACTTTGAATTTTATGCCCTCCTTTTCAAGCAGAAGGATGTTATGTATTTTGATTATGTATCAGGTTGGTAGACGTAGCAGAATGGCATACACAAAATGTTTGTCTTTCTTACTTCAGCCACACATTTTTAGCGTTAATCATTCACCTCCGTAGAGTTAAGCCCAGCATAACGTATTTTCAATTAGCACAAAAAAAATGCATTATCAATGGCTTCATCATTAACAATCTGCAATTACCGCCTAGTTACAGCACTTGTTCTGGCTTTGGGGTGGCGTGCATCCCCACGCTGATGGTGGTGATGATTACAATAGCAAAGGTCAGGCTTGCAGCCTCTCCAAAGCCAGTCATCCAGACGATTACCATCATTGACAGTTTTTGCCAGAAGCACACTTATTGAAAGCAATGTGAATGCCACAAGGACTGTGTATAAAAATAGAGGGAAATTGTCTGCAGTCTTCCCTCATCTCCTGGTTGCCAATTGTAATTAGATCTTTAGGCTGCTTTGTAATCAGCCATCAATTCCGCAGTATGAAGACCTCTGCAGGAGTATATGCACTCTGTCTTTATCAGCAGAGTCCTCCAGTCCTTCAAATGGCTTACATTATAAATATCTTTTCCATATAACTTAGGACATCCACAAAAAAAAGGCAAATAAATATACTAGAGCTTCTTCTAGCAGAAGCTGGAAAAGAATATTGATTGCAATTACCGTGCAGCATTTCCCAATGCAACCCTATACTAGCAGAGGTACTGAAATACTGTCAAAAAAAATCTTTATGTATACATATAAGGCCCCACCTCCTTTTACATTTTTCAGTAAATAGTTTTCTCTCCCCTATATAACACGCTTAATCTTCGGAGTATAACTAATTTAATATTCTTAATATCTGTGTTTTGAGGGATCCAGGCTCAATTTTGTTCCACTGATATAGGCAAAAATTTACAAATGAGCTCTAAGATCATATTCACCTACATGTTACATGACATTTATGCATTATTTTCTCTGAAACAATACAGGTTTTTCAACTCTATTTGGCTGTTGTTTAAATAATTTGCATTACAGTTGTATTAATTTATAAATAGGCAGGTTCAGAATCCATTTTCACTGTGTTTAGTTGTTAGACACACACATAGAAGAGTGTTCACCTTATTGAGCTAAAATCTATCCTCTTTGTACTCATTACCCTTAAAGGAATCTATATGGACAAAGACTCTCATTTGCACCAGTTTCCTGGTTTTCATCATAAAGAATATTGAATAAATATTGTTTTTTAAGTATTGAAAATTTGCTCAGATGAAGTCCCTCTCAGCCAATTGTCTTTTAAAATGCATTTTAATATGGCAGAAATCTCTCTCAACTATACATCTTTTACTAAACAATGCCAGAAATTACAGTAAGCCGTTATTTTCCTGTCTCTGAAAATGCTGCTCCATGCTTCTCTTTGGAGGAAGTTCATGTAAGTGGTGCGAGAACAAGCACCATTGCAACTCAGAAAGCTGTAGACTACAAGTCCAACCTTTCAAGATCAGTTTTCAAGGGGTCCATAGCTGAAGAAGAGTTTCAGCAGCAGAGGACTTCAGGGTGCAGAGGAAAATTGTCTGTGTCAGCTGGACGTAGTTACTGGAGCTGGCAAGTCCCACCTCCGTCTTCTCCTGCACCCACCCACGTAGATGAAGTCAGAGACTCTCCACAGTAAGGACAATCCTGGTCAATCTAGACATAGGACCCCACTGCAATTTTGAAAGCTCTTTCTTCCCTAAAAAGGAATAATAATAATAATGACTCCAAGGAATTATTTCTGGGATGGAAGTTCCTACAAAAAAGCATTGCCAAGAAAGGACCAGTGCTCTGTTCCCTTGACTTCACCCTCTCTCTCTAGATGAAGAAGATATCTCAAGTGAAGATATGGGGGGCAAAAGTTAAAAATAAGACATTTAAATAATGTTTCATGAACCTTGGAAAATGTCATGCTGAGCTCCTCAGGTGGAGATTCAGTTTCTGTGCATTCCAATCTTCTTTCAATTTGCCCATCTGACTCTCCAGATTCATTAACTGAGCAGCCACATTTTCTAGCAGGTTTCCTACAGTGATTGAAGTTTGCAACACATCTATTTCTGCATATAGCAATTCCAACACTTCTCAAAATGATCCCTTAAAGTCCAGACTTGTGGCAGATTGTCTTTCCAGCAGGACAGCACAAGATGGGCTCTGGTATGCGTCTTGAGATGTAGTGGTAACGCACATTGAAATAAATTAACTCTTTATACAGAGCATTTCATCTCAGAATTGTATGAGCTATCTACCTCACAAACCATGCATAAAAGTATCAGCCTGCAGAGCCAGACAGGGGAGTTTATGCAGGTCAGGATCTTAGGTACTACGAACAAACCATGCTCAGGAAACCTGATGAACTTGGGTGGTTCTGCTTATGGCAACAACGTTAATTCAGGTGACTAAATGTTGTGTAAATAAATTTCTAGGATCAGGGAGTAACGATTCAATTTAGGTAATGAAATATAATTTTATACATCGGTACAGAAAGGCCTTTGGGCAAGGCTGGAATATTCTGCTCTTGTTTGTTAACAACCAGCAGTGTTAAACACATGTATTTCAACATTCACATAATTAATTAGAAAATAGAAGTTTTCAAAGTTCTCCTGTCTCACTTGATTCCCTCTATCAGTCTTACCGCCTGCTGTGACGAAGTTACGGAAAATAGGTACTTAGGAATAGTCTAGAACCACATCAAGTGAAAGTATTTTAATGGCTTTGTTACATTTTGACATCTACAAGCCCCACTTAGTGGCTAACGGGCATGATTTTGTTTTGGTTTTCCACCCGTTTCACTCACGCTTACCAGCTAACCTTAGGTTGCGATCAGACTTGTTTCTTGTGTGACTCCAGGAGGCT
Source organism: Chroicocephalus ridibundus (assembly GCF_963924245.1). Lineage (NCBI taxonomy): Eukaryota > Metazoa > Chordata > Aves > Charadriiformes > Laridae > Chroicocephalus > Chroicocephalus ridibundus. The sequence goes on from NC_086285.1 coordinate 131,057,411, forward strand.
GAACCCAAGGGGCCTTCAGACAAGTGAAAGTCCGGGCCATAATGTGCAATTTCTTTTCAATTCTTGTATTTCTGATGTAAGAAAAACAAAGCAATGATACAGCCTTAGTGCTGAGCAGCACAAGAGCGATGCCAGGAGTTGTGCTCTCAGAGAACTTCCTGTGAAGAGAAACATCCAGTTCCACTTCTTCCTTGTCTCTTTTTGTCGGGATTAAGATCATGAATTAAGGCTATCAGCAGCACTGCAGTCCCTAAAACACGGTGCCAACTTTACCAACTTTTTTTTATGGAAAATGACATTATAGCAGCAGCTTCTATATCTCTGGTAAGCTCCACATATTGTACAGACAGCTCCGAAGTTGCCTTTAGATCTGTCATATGGTGCAAACAGCTGCTGATGAGCCATGTGAACTGCTTTGACCTCCTGCATGCCATTTTCCTCTGGCTTCCCTTTGACTTTGAGCATGCGGCCTCTTTTACACAGCTCACAGCATTGCAATGTGGGGGTTCTTTTCCCATTTGAAGGGATCAGTGATTTTTCTTGGAGAATGCAAATACAATCAATAGTTTCTCATCTTGACATAAGGGAAATGCTTATTTTTAAATGAACTCTCTTTTCACCCCTGGGACTAGTACAAAGCAACCAGAAGAGGCTCCATTAGAGCTGCACTGGGGATTTTAAGACTCTGCTTCACTTGTGCCGGTTTCACAATGTCAAAACATGTAAAAACCAAAGGATTTAATTTCACTTACAAGAGACATTTCAGTAACCGTACAACTTCAGAAGGAGTTTAGTTAGATGAAGTATGTACAGGTGACTAGGTGCTAGCATTTGTACATATAAAACTACCTGAGCAAGCTTTCAGAAGGATTTTTTCTCCAACACAAGGAAATTAGGGCTACTATGTCACACATTTATTTAAAGTCAAGAACTCCACTCAGATGAGCACTCAGGACCCTGGACTGACTGAACTGGCAGGAGAATAAAGGCAGAATGTGTCCCTTGAACTGCACATTCCCTCTCTCCTCCCGGACAGCAAAGTATTTGGGTTTTGACCCATATATATTTTTAGATTCATGTTATCTATTTGATATTTGCCTGATGTAGCTAGGGAATAAAGTCATCTTTACATAACATGCCTCAAAACCAAGTGGTCTGCTAAGCAGAAATTTCATCAGATGCCTCTGTCCTTTAAAATCCTCTTGTAGCAAAAGAGGCAGCATGTAACCATGGGAATGTAGCAGAGAGCTGTTCCGGGGAGAATTACCAAGCCGTGGCCCCGGGTAGAGCCGGAATGTGGAGCAATGGATCTCCCTGCAGGCACTTAGCATCAGTACGGGGCAAATATCACATGCCCCAGCTCTGCCCACCTTCTGCCATGAGGGAATATGCCCCAAGATATTTCGATACTGGAGTGCTTGAGTGATGCATCCTAAGCTCATGGCACTACTGTGCAGGGTACGATGGCAGATGCAGCTCTGGAAGCCAAACTTTGCTCCAGTAACCTGCACGACTTGCTGAAATCCTGCAAGACTTATGCAGGGCTGAGCTGCGTAAGACTAAAGGCAAAATTTGTTTTCTTGTGTTTAGACCTAACGAAGTTACATTTCATTTCACATTCCTTATTTGTGCGGCAAAGAAGCAGATTGATATTTCAAAACCTTTTCCAAATGTTTATTTTAAGCAGTGATACAGGAACGCTGTATTTTTACATATGGTTAGTGGTGCTGTTTGCAAGTTACCAGTCATCAGTTTAACTTTTAATCAAAGAGTTTAAGAGGTTTATGTATCTTTGAAAGTTTCACGCATATTTAACTGAAGCTTGATGAGCAGCAAAGTTTTAATTGAACAGGTGTCCAGGGATGGAGGCACACCTCCACGAGACACCTTGGCGCTACCCCTGGGTAGCAAGCCATCGAGCGGCTGAGAAGTCCAAGTAGCTGAGAGTAGGTGTGCTGACAATGCACAGTTTTTAGTGCAAAATCCGTAAGGGGAAAAAAGCAAGAGGAAGCAAGGACAAGCTTTGCTGATTATGAAGGATACAGTTACATATTAGATATTACACATATTACAGAAATTATATAAAGGCTGTATATCTCTAACATTACATAATTCTTTTGTATTCTATTATAGAAATCTTCATGCATACAAGCTCTCTGATTCTTTGTTTTGCTATTGCTACCTTCTGATGATCGTATTTGGTTATATTATCTCATTTGAGGTGACTGTTTATTCCTCTGCTGCTAGCAACAGCAGAGAAGGATGAAAACAATGCAGGGAAATAATCCAAGCATGGGGGTCTAAGAACCAGCATGTCTTATTCCTGTTATTACTTCTCTCCATTTTTGGGACACATATACGATGTACATGTAGTACATAGTCTTAGATACTTTATTTTTATTAATTAAAATGTCATAGATTTGCATGTATGCACATTACACAGATAGAGAGACAGGAACAGGTACTAAATATTCACAGATAGATAGGAAAGTTTGGTTACATAAGCAGCTTTGAAGCCTTGGAATCAATGTATATGTATATACATGCACACGCACACATTCACACACACTCTTAAGTGCAAAGTGGTATTAATACTGTATATCATACAACCCCAAGTGATGCTCACAAGGATTATTTTCTAAGTGACAGTTAAAAATAAGCACGTCTTTTGTATTCAAAAGACAGAATTCAGATTCTTTAACTGGTTGAAATATAAATACACCAAAAATAAAGATGAGCAACTTATTTAACACAGAAAGAATTTAAGAAAACTTAATTTCACAGAAATAAAACATATAGAAGTAGATCTCGTTATTTAAAAGTTTCTCAACGTATATAAAATTCTAAACTATTAATAAATATATCTGATAAATAATGATGATAGTCTCCATATTTCTTTGTTTAATTCTCAGTTTTCTTGCAAGACCTTCTTGAAGTTTGGTTGTAATGGATCATTACGTCCATAATGTGCTCAATGTTGGAGTGAATTTTGAACAGTTTTTAGGCTGCATACTGTTTTCTTCCAGATAATTTACTGGATTAAAATTAGCAGTGTGAAAAGCTGTAGAGAAATCTAAATGCCTGCCAAATCAAAGAAATAATCACATTTTTATGAATATTTAATATCATAGTCATGGCAAATAAGGCAAGTAATTAGTACTTACCATAAATTTGCAAAGTATTATTTTATGTAAATGTTACATTCTACTAGTTTGATATGAATTATTCATTGTATTACCAGACGCTGACACAAACCAGCAAACACTAAAATCTATGTGTTATTAGTTTACTTACCTTTAATGATATTGTTTAGAGAGTATTTGTGTGAGATATTACCATTTTTTCCCAAATGGGATGGAAACAAGAAGAAAGTCATTTAAAGTCACCTATTGCACATTCCAATATTGGAGAAACTTAAGATGCAAATATACAAAATGCAAGTTCTTTCATGTGTACAGATGAAGAGCTCTCAGCTATGCCTCTGATTGCAAAGACCGCACGGGGGATTACTATTAATGAAGTATGATAAAAGCTGTTTATAAAAATAATGGATGTGGGAGAAAAATGAACAACATCTTTAAAGATAACCCCCGCCACCCCTCACAGTGAAGAGGCAGAGTCCGCGGGTCAGGGAGTGAAATGATTAAAAGGCAATCTAGACTTGACCACCACATGCAATATCCAAATAGCATTTCGGGACAAAAAGGCCCCTGTAGCTTATCTACGGATGTTGGGCTGTCACCTGTCTTTCAAGGCTTGACTACTGACTTTTCTCGATTCTTACAAAAATCGGCTCCTTTTCCTGATTTGTGATTGTCATATACTGATCCCTGGAAACATTATCCCTCATCATACTTCCAGTGCTACAGTATATTAAATGACCGAAGCTACTTTCAACTACTGCTCACCTTAAATGTAACCTCATTTTCCTTTTGGTATTAGTAAGATCTTTCAATTTATTCTAACTCACAAATTTTCACATTTTAACAATATTCCTTCTTTGGAGCCACCAGTATAAAGAGTGACTCAACACTAATTCCTAGAACACTCCCCTCTGCAATTACCTTACGATGTGAAAAATAACCATTTACCTTTCTCATCTGTCTTTCACCTACCAAACTATTTTTATTGAATCTTTCATGAGCAGCATCTGACTTCTTGATCATACAAAATGAATCTTCTCCAAACAGTAAATCTTTAAGTCTTAATAAATTACATCCACTGCTTTATACTTGTCAGCTTGCTCTGTAACAAACTCAACAAAACTACAAGCTGCTTACTGTATACAGCCCCTCCTTTGGTAAATCCATGCAAATTTTCTGCAGACAATTTTGAACTATTCTAGTATTCATCTATCTTAGTACAAATTAATTTTATTGTTTAGGAGACTTTCAGACTAACTGGCTTTGGAGCCAAATCATCACAAAAAAAATTAAGTTCTGGTATTTCCTATATAATAAAAAACATAATTTGGCCTTTGGATCATGGTTCAACTTATAGCCACCACAAATTACACTTGGGATTTACCAAGGGGTATTGTAACTTTCAATGGCTACCTCAGTCTTCAACTGTCTGGTAGTGTCTTAGGACAGTGGGCTTCACAGTACACAGACAAAAAGCCCATGTTCTGTTTCTGTTTTTTTCAAATACAATCAAAGTAGCAAGGAATTTTCATGTTCTAACACAACTCTGAATGGTGAAATTGTGGACTAGCCATGTACAGTAAAAAGCAGTATTACAGTCTTTGGACAGAGCTTGGATCAGCTGGAGTAGTTGTTTTACCCATGGTAAGTAAATCAGTCTCAGATTAGAGGCTGGTAGAGGCGATTGTCTCTGAGCCATTGGCGTCTCTGAATCAGGAGTTTGCAAGCATGAGCAACACTGGTCTACGTTTAATTCATTTGATTTAAATAATACAGCTTTCCTCATGCAACCTTAACTCTGTGTTACCGGTGCTTTTCACTGGTCGTTTCCATAATATTGTACCTGGAGCTTTGTACAGCAAAGGCAAGCATTAGCCTTACATGCCATTATTACAATGCATGTGTGGTTTTGAATCATGTCACGCTAAGGCACGCACCCACCAGAATGTCTCTGCTGCTTCTACTCAAAATGAAACCAAACCATTGAAAACCAACTGAAATGCGATGATTTTAGCTAGAGGAGAAGGGCAGGGTGCTGTTATCACAGCTCCTCACTGGGAGTTTGTGTTTGCGTGCTGTATTTCAGAAAGTCCATCAAGGTACTGGCAGCCAAGGAACAAACAGCAAGTATCAGACGCAGTTTCACAAACGACGGTTAGAAGCAGTTTTGCAAACCACAGCTCAGTATCCCCCATGTCCAAGAAGGACATGGACCTGTTCGAATGGGTCCAGAGGAGAGCCACGAAGGTGATCAGAGGGCTGGAGCACCTCTCCGGTGAAGACAGGCTGAGAGAGTTGGGGTTGTTCAGCCTGGAGAAGAGAAGGCTCCAGGGAAACCTTATAGTGGCCTCCCAGTACCTAAAGGGGGCCTACAGGAAGGATGGGGAGGGACTCTTTAGCAGGTAGTGGAGTGATAGGATGAGGAGTAACAGTTTTAAACTGAAAAAGGGGAGACGTAGATTAGATATTGGGAAGAAATTCTTTACTGTAAGGGTAGTGAGGCACTGGAACAGGTTTCCAGAGGAGCTGTGGATGCCCCATCCCTGGAAGTGTTCAAGACCAGGCTGGATGGGGCTTTGAGCAACCTGGTCTAGTGGGAGGCCACCCTGTTTATTGCAGGGTAGATGGAACTAGATGATCTTTAAGGTCCTTTCTAACCCGAACCATTCTATGATTCTATGATTTTAAATAAAAGCCTGCCAGCTGGCAAGTGGGAGAGAAGGAAAGTTCTTTTCCTTGTGGGTGGTTTGGATTGTGTACCAGCAAACCTTCAGTCTTTACCCTAACAAAACTCTCATCAGTCTTTGGGAGCTGTATGTTTTCCCTTAAAATCACCCTTGTGTAACCTAGCTTCAAATTTGTTTCCACCTCCAAGTAAGCAAGTTTGCAAGGCCAGCTGAAAAGCAGAAAGGAACAAATGTAATGATCAAAGGAGCACATTGAAGAAATCCTTCAATCCCTGATTCCTTCATCCTTCGGTACGCGTTCTCCTTCCTTCCTGTACCCCACCCTGGACTCCTCTCCCTTGACCATCGTGATAAGCCACATGTGCAAAACACCCAATTAAAAGCAAAATACTATTTGTACGTTTAAAGTGATGGTAGAGAAGATACAAGAGCGCAGCACAATGGACAGCGAAAATGTGGTTCACATAAATGTTTGTTTTTAGCTTTAATATTTTAAACAAACATTTCCTTCCACTTAGACTCATCCTAATCTGCAATCTCCACCTGGTGTTTTTCAAACCAGATGGAAATGTAAATTATTTAAAATCATGAAATTCCATTAGCAGTTGGGCTTAAGTGCTTAAAAAAAAAAAAAAAGAGGAAGGAAGAGAACTTTTCAGGGTGCCAGAAGGCAACTGTGCCACCCCTTGTGTATGGCTGCGACCACAGATCAGGGGCTGGGAATGCTCTGCTCCATGTGTGCACTGAGCATCAGTGAAGAAGCACCAGAGCCAAGTAGCGGCTGAGATTTCCACTGCACCAACGCCTGCAGCTCACTCATTCCCACAGCAGAAAGAGTGTGAGCCCCAGGCAGCCTGCAAAGCAGAAATCCATTTCACCCCCACCCCCCCAAAATTGCTCCCAGCAATACTGCCTACTTTGCTTCTGTTCAATGGGGAGAAAGGATTTTCCCAAAATTTTTTCTTTTTCCAAACTGATGCCCGTGATCACGTGCATTCCTTCCTGTTTGTAGGCTAAAACCCAGGGAGCAAATGCCATATAAAGGAGATGCCTGCATGAAAAAATACAGCAGAAAAGTGAAAAGCGCCACAAGGAAGAAAATACAAACTAATTTCATCTTTCTATATGCAGGGGTTTTGCCATGAAAATTAATAACAGAAATTACATTTTGGGGCACTGCACTCTTTTGCCTCTCCTCTCTTTTGAGGCCTTATATGAGAGGTGATAAGCAAGCAGCAAGTGCTGGTGTTGTATCAGGCTACTCACAGCTCTCGGGTGCAGCACAAGACAGGAGCCTAAAGCCATTAGGGTCAGCGGGCTGAGACACACGATGCTCCCATCTCCCTTTCTTCAAGTGGGCTGCATTCTGCCAACCCCCATCACCCTTTGCTGAGCTCCCTGTTGCCCGACGCAGCACGAAATCAAGCTGAGACAGCTTCACCACTGGCTGGAGGACTCTGTTTGTGCACCTTCAGTATCATTTTTTGTGAGTTGGAAGCCCTCTGACTGATTACTGTTTGCCTGGATTTACCTAGCATTTGGCCACATCATCATACAAAAAACTCTCTAAAGCTCAATCTAAAGTACAAGAACTTTAAACACAATATTGGCATGGATATAATCTATTCACACTCAACGGCCGTCTATAGAGATGTACCATTTACAAAATCCACACCAGACATACCTTACTCATTATTGATCCCCAGTTATTAACAAGCATACTATTCTTACCCATTTATTAACCTCCCAACTTCAGCTAGATGGTAACCACACCTCCATCTTTAATCACAGTAAAGCAGAGTGGATGGATTTAAGTTTCATGGTCTGAATCCATCAAAGGAGACATAGGCGCTCTAACACTATCCTATCTCTCCTGTTATGAATCCATAACCTCTGAGAGATGGCTATGTCCCTCTTGCAAAGCATGAGAAGGGTTTGGTACTTGTGAAGGGATTTCACAAGCATCAGCACATTGAATGGATGCTAATGCCTCTCTTACACCCTATATCCATTGGAGCCCTGTGTGCCTAGTGAAAATGAACCCCCGAGCTGACACAGGTCCCTCCACTGCTTGGTTTGGACCAGAGACCTGAATCCAGGCCTAGTCTAACAGAAAATGACCACATAAGGAATTTTTTTATATCTTATACCATATGATCAGAGGATACAGCAGACAGTGAAGGGCATTGGATATATGGGTGGCAAGTGAGCAAGGAGCTGGAGTCCCAAGTTTGGTTTTAGGTTCTATGGTGGAAGATGGTGCCAATCTCTATGAGTCTGGCCTTCTGTTTGCACATTTCCTAGTCCAGTATGAGTCCTATCTGCTGCAAGTTTGTACATTCTGTGAAAATCAAGGAAACTGCAAGCTGAGAGAAACTGCAATTAACACTGATCATATTTACTATGGAAACAGCACCTAAGTCACATTTCAATGGTTAGTTTTGCACTATGCCTAATGATCACTTTGGATTTTTTTTCTTGCTTTGTTCCTTCGCATCAACACTTCTGCAAATCTTTTTGTGCCTTTGGTGCTTGGGCCAACATAATAGAAAAACCTCCCTAGGAAATCTTGTACCTTCCTCTTACAACTGAAATATTGGCATAATGACTAAGGAAAAAACACCTGTGAGTCACAGATGTGACCCTCTACAGGGCACTATCTACCTACAATTTCTACTACTTCATGCTATTGGAAAAGCTAACTCTGTCCATAGTGAAAAAGCTTATCAAGTGTTTTAGCACTAAAAGCACCCAGAAGCGCCAATGTAAGCAACAATCCCAATTTCAGTATCTCCAAGTGAATTTCAGTGTTCTGAGCAGCAGCCTCATGGATGGGAGAAGGCTGGTTGCTTCACACAGCTCTGCTCTGCTCCTTTCTCTCATTACATCATTTAAATGCCGGGCATGTTCTTGTCATGGTTTTTTCTCTCTCTGATTCCAAAGAAAGAAACTGGGGCTTCTGATCAGGATGGAGAAGCAAAGAGGGAAAAAACACATTCCTATAGCAAAGGGAATCCTGTCAAATCATGCTTTAAAAGAAACAGTATTTTAGGGTATGCCTATACTGCAATTGTTGCAGTTTGGACAGAGAGAACTGTATTCACTGTGTATGGGTCCTGGGGAATGACAGCTCTTGTGGCACAGAAATCAGCGGGACTAAATGCCTGTGTTTGCCGAGTCCTTCAGAAATGCTTTACAGCCTGCACAGAGCTCTCTCTTTTACGCCACCAGGAGCACCCAGGCAAACTAGTTTAAATCTAGCTAGGACGGATCTGCATGTACTGCAGTCAGCTCAGCTGCAGAGCAACTGCAGTGTAGTGTCCCCTCCCATGCAAAACAAGTGTTGTTATTTTTTCATAAGCTTGCGTGTCCCACAGGTAGTCCAAAATTATCCTGCCTCATGGAAAGAAGTTAACAGCCACGTGCACCTCAGTGAATGGCATTCAGCATGATACAGGTCCCCGTTGGGAGCAAGTCTTCCTCTCAATATCATCTGAGATTTTGCCTCTTCCCTTAACAAAACCCAGAGAAGCCATCCAAAAAAAAAATCTGAAATTGCCGTAGCTTTATATCCAGATAAATGTTCTGTTGTGCTTTCTGTGCAGAACAGCTTGCAGCTTCCAGGGGTACATCCCTTGGGGGTAGGAGCCTCCAGAAGTGCAGCCACTTTTGGCCACAGCCCACAGGGACAAACTGCTGTGATTCCTTAGAACATCATCCTGCACGACCAGTACTGAGAGAGACACTCCCAATGGTAAAAGGAAAAAGGAGGTCCAGCTGGGGTCGTACCTTCTGTCTGTGCCATCTTGGACTCAGAGCTGCAGAAAAGGAAAGCTTCTCTACACTGCTTTAGGGAGATCAGAACAAAGCAGGGATTCCCCTCCAGCCAGCGTGAATCAGAGGGCAGTTCAGGTTGGACAGGCCATCCCTCTTAAAGCAGGCTCAGCTATGAGATCAGATGATGTTACTCAAAGCTTTATCCTGACAGATCTTGTAAATTTCCAAGTGAGGAGGTAGCACACCCTCCCTGTGCACCCTCTTCCACTGCTTCACTGTTCTCGTGGTGAAACAGTTTTTCCTTGTTTCCTCTTGGACACAGCTTTCATTGTTTCGGTTTCTGTTCATTGCCTCTGTCCTTCCACCACACGCTGCTGTAAAAGCCTGCCTCCATCTTCCTGGTAACCTCCACATTGGTTCTGGCACACTCAAGCCCAGTTCCCTCAGCCTCTCTTCACAGGACAAGTGCTCCAGCCCCTGATCATCTCAATGGCCCTCTGCTGAATGTGCTCCAGTTTATTGATGTCTTACTTGTACTGGGGACTCCAAAACTGGATGCATCAATGGAGCCACAAGGAAGGCCAGAAGGATCCAAAGCAGGGACATATTCTGAGAACTTTCTAAAGTTTTGACTATGCTTTTACCCACCCTGTTTTGCAGGTTTTGATATGAAATAATAAGCAATTGCACCCTCAGAAGAAGTTATCTCATTCTGGCTATCCCCAGGACCACTGACATGTACACACCTAACGCGTCACAAATGCAAAACGAACCATAATTCCCCACTCCGTTCTAGTTGTGGGACTGTTAGGAACCTGCACACAGCAGGTCCCACCAGTTAGCTAATGGGCAAAGCCCATTAACCTCCAAGCTGTTCAGTTTTGTTTATGTGACCAGTGAATGCAAATTCATTTCAATTTTGTCTCCCTGTCTTCTTTTACCCTTTTCTGCATTGTTTTTCAGGTCTGTGTTCTTCTCAGTTGGACAAAGTTTTTCTTCACCCTTCCTCTCCTGTCTTCCATCCTGAAACTCTGGAGTTTCTGTGCTAATTCCTGTGGTAATTGCCAGCATCCCCTTATCCCAACATGCAGGCTGAATCTGATCCATTTCAGTGATAGTCTCAGTGGATCTGGGACCACTAGCCAATTTAGTTTTGTCCAATAGCTAGAAATTGGGGGCTCCATTCTTGATTCACTGACGGCCATCTCCATAGGAAACACAATTATTCATAATAATAAGAGATACCACAAACTAAGTGTATATATTCCTAATATAGGTTCTAGGATAAGGTTCCTATAAAATAGGTTCAGTACAAGGACACTAAGGATGAACTCATATTGAGATTAAGGGACCTGAATTTATGTGTTTACAAGTGCACCACTCCCATTACAAAAAATGGAGTTGTAGTTAAGATCATGAGCTACTCACATGTTGCCGGTCTGCTCAATGCCCCGCAGGCTCCGCTGACGGTAATGGCATCCGAGACACAAAGCTTATATGTAGACATCTACATTTGTGTGTTTTAATCTCAAATTGAATCGTACCTGAAGGATTCAAAAATGGCTTTATACAACTCACAAACTTTATTTCCTGCTACAGGCAGAGGAAAGACGGACCGATGTTAAGTAATTACGTTAAGGTTTGTGCCAGCTCAACCTTGTGCCAGCTTGTGGGTTGCTCTGAATACCAGACCTTGCTGCCTTAAGATGTTAAATGCAACAGCTCAACTCCATTTAAAAACACTTCTCACAGCTCCCACACGCTTTGCACAAGTGAGGCACAGCGATGCAAGACCCTCCAGACACCCCCATCAGGCCAGGTTCCCTGCTCCCGAGGGCACACCAGTGAACACAGACCCCACCTCGGGGGTCAGACCTCACCTGGAGAAGTGAGCATGGGATCTCTTCCACGCACAGGTGCCAAGGAGAAGTTGGCCAACTTCTCCTCCCTTGGAGGGAGAAGAGGGCTCCTGGGTGAAGGGGTCTGGCTGATGCAGCTGGCTAGGGCACTACACCAAGGGTGAAGGGATGGATCCCCTCCAGTAGTCACTGTGTCATCTTTGTTTTTTCGTTTTCTTCTTTGTTTGGATCCAGGACAATTCAGGTCCAGATGAGACCAGGTTCGGAGCCAGTGGACTGCAGCAGTTTCCAGTTAAAGAGAAACTGTTCAAAGTTAATAAACAAGTCTCTGCAAATGGGAAGAAAGAGATTCATGCATTAAAGCTGCATTAAGAGAGAAGAGAGAAAAAAAATTATTCTCTCTGTCTGCCACAATCTTCACTTTAACTAACTGAAGTCTATTTGAAAAGAAATGCTGCGGGTCCCCAGTGCAGAGGTGGAAGGGGCGGGAAGGTTACATGGGGAGAAGAAGAAATCACTTTATTTCTACCACGATGCAGTAAGATATAAATACAATCAAAAGGGGTTAATCTAATCCTTTTGTGAAGCACTGAGTCAGAGAACAAGACAAAAACAAATCTGTGATCTGGAACTTCCTGAGCACCCACTCAGGGTGGATTAATGAGGAGTACACGGCTGTGAAATTACGTGCCCTCTGAGTCAGGAAAATGGTCCTAGTGGTGCATGACCTTGAAATGAGGGGAAGCAAACTTCACCTGATCCACAATTATAAAGACCTAAAAGGAGGGGGACTGAGGAGGAGGGAAAACACATTAAGAGCCGGGAAAATGTTTCTGAATATGAAACTAACAAAATACTAAACAAACCCAAGGCTTGAAAGACGAATTAAATGTAGCATAAAGAAATCCAGAGGCTTTAAAGGATACTGCCATTAGTGTTTGAGCATTATAAGGAAAGCTTGTCCTCTTTATTTACATGAAGTGGATATTTTGTTGCTGTTGTTATGGACTTAGCAATGTTTGTCTGCCTTCAATTTTCTCTTTGCAATGAAAAATTGTTGTGAGATGATTTCTAGTCTTAGCTGCTTTACATGACAGTATTATCAAGGATTCATCAAGAGGCCATCTGTCGAATTTATGAAAAAAAATGCAGAAACAAAACAGATGAAAAGGAAAGAGCAAGACAGAGACTGGTCCAGGGGACGATAGATGTGGCAGCATGTGCCTCAGTGTGAAAATTACAACATTTAAATACTGTAGAATAAATTACTGTGCCGAAAAATTAGTGATGCTCTCCCACTTTTGATTCTCCCCTTATGATGAGAACATAATGAAATAGATCACAGACCAAATCATTTTTTCCTGTGGCTATTATTATATTCTAATGAAAAATTAAAATGGGGTAAAGACATAAAACCTGTTAGGGAATCAAATAAGCTAAGCTACCGAGTCATTTCTTAGGTACCCCCAAAATGTACAGCTCATGTGGAAACAATAAATTCATATCTTTTTATGTATGTAATCAACCAGTCTCCCCGTGTTTTTCATATCTTCCTCCATCTTTATAGCTGGTACACATATACTCACATACATGCCTGTGACATAGGAAAGATAATGGAAGGGCAAAAAACATTATCTGCCTCATTACAAACTGGTTGAATTGCGTATCTAAGCAGAGTCAAATATAAATATCCATTCCCAACCAATATACATTATATTTAAAATTCACTGAGTATGTACTCTTTTCTAATTAGGTTGACACCCATGTTTACATACTGTGTATGAGAAATAAATTTGAATCAAAAGTGTTTATTGAAATCAAGCAGCCTGGATTTAATTGGAATCTAAGAGATGAAATACAGTTTGTACTGTATTTTAAAAGAGAAATGCTACAAAGTCCAGGCCTTTCCTCTCCCTTCATCTGGCCTTCGTTAGGAACTTCTGTGCAAATTTGTCATAAGCTAACAGAGCAAATATCCCATTGATTGTTGTACAAATTTGAAGATTTTCAACAGCCTTTTCTCAAAAGCAATTTGCCCTTCTCTTTTACTGATTAAGTTATGGAAAGCCACCAAGCTATCCCTATGACAGTGCAAAAAAAATCCGAGTATGACATGCCATATATTTTTAAACATAACTGTAATACATAATGAAAAATTTGAGTTCTTTGTGTCTTGATTCTTAAGAGGGAGAAAAACTAACAGAAAGAAAGGCTGATATTGCTTTTATACTACAATTAGAAAGACATTCACAATAGTTAACTCTGACTATCTCCACCAAAACCTACCACAAATGTAAAGAGCCTACCAGTGCTGACCTACCCAATGATGACTTTGTACATCTGAGCCAAAGAGCAGCTGAAACTGCCCTTGAGCTTCATTAATGACCTTCTGAAGCTATTCTGGTTTATATGGCAGATAACCAAACTCTGTGCTAATTTCCACCAATTCCAAATTTTAAACTAATAAGTAAAGAAAGGCTAGCTCTGCCAGTCCATCAAACAGTCCTCAAGCACATGGTCCTTCGGTTTAGTTGATGAGCATACTTGGTGCGTGGGCAAAGCAACATCGCGAACTCTTCAGCTGACTTGAAAAAAAAAATCAAAATAACCATTAATTTTAACTTAATTGAATTGGGATGACCATCTTGATGCATCAGTAATTAAATGACAGCAAACATCATAAAAGCAAACTGTGCATATATCTTAATGGCACAGAGTAAAGCAAAACTACTTACAAGGTCTAAACTCTATGTCCTTCCAAAACTACAAATGAGTTTATGGCTAAAGACCGTTATAACAATCACTGTAGTGTAAGGAGACTGCATTGGGGAGATTCTATAGATTCAGTCTTGAAAATAGATGCTTACTTATTTAACTTTACTCATAAGAGTAAGCCCACAAACTTCTGTTGTACTTGATCCAACTGTAAGGGCAAGCTTATACAAATCCCTCTGAAAAATGGGCCATAAAATTTACATTCTGGAAACTTTTTTTAATACAATTATGCAAATATTACTATAACGATATTATGCTGTAAGGATCAATTCTTTAATTATATAAGCATCAATATTCAGTTGACAACTGTGATACAACTACAAGCAAAAGAAGAGGTAGTTAATGTTTGGGGGGGACTTAATTAAGTAGAAGTATTTAGTGAAGTATTTCCTTTTGCATCTACTGTAAGATCTGAACACTAAATGAAGCCAGGAGAATGATTTTGAGACAAAAATGTACAAGTATGTTGTACAAGACTGCAGGATTGGGCTTCTGATTTAAAATAAGATCTGGTATGTGAATACCAGACCTGGTGTGACAACTCCCTTTATGTGGAAGGAGACATTGTGTCAATGCAGCGAGTCCATAACTTCCCAGTGATCAGTAATCTTGCTTGTGAAAGTTAACAGATAATAAACCCACAGTGATCAAGTATACAATATTAATGCCTATGATATGAACGTGCGTTTAGATAACAATTGTACCGTAGTAACTGGGAAACAAAAAAACTCGTCGACAGTGATTTCTGATTCTCATTTCACTGCATCTCTAGGAACAGTTCAGAAGCAAAACATGGCATCAACAAATGATGGTTAAAACTATCACTTTGTGATTAGCTTATAAGAATCCAGCTGCCTTGTTTAGAGAGAGCTGGCCGTTTCTTCTTCTCTGCGTTTTCCCAAATGCTGGAGAAAAATTAAAAGTCTCTGCCTGAATCTCTGCAAGGAGCAGCTCACACTGAAATAGCGCAAGACTCCTCTGAGTTTCGAGGGAGTGGGATTTTTCACACGGGTGCAGAGCTTTGCACCAAACAGATGTCCAGCCTGATTCCTGCTATCGATGGGCCATTTGAGCGCTTTACCTATGCCAAACCATTATCACCATACTGTTTAACAAAAAGCAGCAGTCGCTAACAATAATAATCAGCAACAACATTTATTGTCATACAAGCATTGGAGGTCCAGTTTCATCAGGAGCAGCGAATTCTTTGTAACGCCAATTAATTTACTGGGTTCAGAGGCAGGTGTTTCGCTGGCAGCAGATTTACCGTGGGAGCTGGCTCTGTTTGAGCCTCTGGCCCTGTCTTGGACAAATCAAGAGCCCTTGTGCCACTCTTCACCTGTCCCGAATTGCTGGGGCCCCGAGAGGAGAATTACGCCAGGGCAGGGTTGTGTGGGAGAACAGGAAAACACATTCCATTAAATTAGTTACTCAAGTGTGTAACACCGCCGCGCACGGGAGTCAATTACCCTGATAGCCCGGCTCTGCCCCACTCCCTATAACCATATGACTGAAGATCCATTGTATAATAATAGCCTGCAATAAGGTGTCAAGAAAGGACATTAGGGGTCTCTGAAGCAATGAGCATTAACTGGGAGCAATATTTTCCTAGGTCCGTTTTATTGGGATAGTCCTTCAACTATTCAAATACGTGAACTCCCATATGAAACGGATATCTCTCCATCTGCACGGGCTTGGGTACTGACGAACAGGCTGGAAATATATGGGAAGCCGCGTTATTTTAAATAACTGTTCCATAAAATAAATAGTAAGCACACAGCTCAGCATTTCAAGAGCCATAAAATAAATCGTCATCAAAAAAGCTTATTTTATGAACCCATAAATCTCCTGAAAATAAACGTTTTCTTCATCTTCCTGTGTTTTAATAAAAAATTCCTTTTTTTACTCACTCAATTACAATATCACTATCAGTTCAAATTACAGGTCAAAGATACGGGGCTTAATGTATGTACAGCCAGTTCTCTTCTCCTAATAACCTGTCATTCCCAGGATTTGAATGTCAGAACAGAGCCTGCCGCGGTAATGCTACCCGGCAGCACAGTGATGAAAACTTTGGACAAATCATGAAGAACATTCCAGATCCAAATCATCAGAAGGTTACTGGGGAGAGCCTTTCATCCCGCTCTGACCCCTTGATCTGACAAGTGACACCTACAAAATGAACAGCTCTCCAGCTTAAATTGTTTAACTGTAGCCTGATCAGTTTTATTATCTTGCTAATCCGGATATCAGCCGTTTCATCAGAATGGAAGATATGCATATCATGAATTATTTTGACACCAAGACCTTTTAATTTTTGCCAGCAATATTTCACTACACCAATCAGGGCCCGCAGTCAGTGATGCTGCTCGCCTCCTGGGATGTCAGAGGACAGTGCACTCCTGACAGCACCAAATCATCTGGGAGCTGTAACGAGCTATTGCTGCAATTATTATTATCTCCTGTAGTCATGCATTTCATTACAGTGCAGGCAGACAGAGGTTTCAGTTTCGGGCCAGTCTTATTTAGGAATCTCTGCCATTTTATGGGCTGTAGGGCTCTGTAGTGTAATTTCTTTTCTCCTCAGTA
This sequence comes from Chroicocephalus ridibundus, assembly GCF_963924245.1. Lineage (NCBI taxonomy): Eukaryota > Metazoa > Chordata > Aves > Charadriiformes > Laridae > Chroicocephalus > Chroicocephalus ridibundus. The sequence goes on from NC_086285.1 coordinate 131,074,241, forward strand.
GACAAGGATAGGTGAATTTCTAATAAAAACAAAACACTAGCTAGGTACTGTAGAAAGAGGGAGCACAATACAGTACATTAACCAGCAGTGAAACAGCTTAAATGGCCCACTTGTAGTTTATGAAAGCAGTGGTTAATCAGCAATATGGTTTGCTGCAGAGAGAAATAAAGAACAGTTTATCTTTAAATACATATATATTATCCTTTTTCCAAACTACCCGCTGCTAAACTTTTTTTGTAGGCTAACACTAAATCCCGAAGGGACAGGTCTATAGGTTCTCAGTGATTTTTTTCTGCCACTTCATGAAAATAAACTACAATAGTTAGGAAAAGATGAAGAAAAATGCCTGCTTTTTTTTTGTTTAAGCAGCTTAGGGGCCATCATTACAAAGCACGGGTGTGCAAGCAAGCATGTTGGAGAGAAAGGGCAGAGGAGCACTCTCAACTAAAAATTGATTAGAATTATAAACATTCAAAGACGGACATTCACAGGTACAATATGCCACAAGCCCTTCCCAGAGAAAGCACAAACACCATTTTACCTCTTTCCTACATCCAAGGTTAAATGGTGGCCCAAACCAGGTTGCCCTGCCAGCCATGCGTTGAATGTCCTTTGGAGTGTATTGCCAGCTTTCACAAGCATTATGAAAGAAAAGAAGATAACAAAATGCACATCATTAAAGATGTACAGTGATGCAAAGGAAACGGTTTGCAAAATACGCAACATTCCCCCTGCCCTGTTCTCCATCTTTCCTTGACATTCACTTTTACTAAGGCCGGTGTCCATGTGCCTACACAGACATCACACCACATTTTCGGCCTTAGCCTTCCTTTGCTACTCTCAATTGATTTCAAGGCCTTTTCCACTCTCTTTCTCTTCAGGATTTCCTTTCTCCCTTGGTTACCTTTCTCCCTTTCAAACCTGCTCCCCTTTTTCTCAACATTTAAGCTACAAATAACTTAATTCCATAATAGAAAAAAGAAGCACCAGCAAAAACAGGGGTAGAATTCAGCAGTTTCAATTCTCCCATGTTTTTAGTAATGCTATGTAATACAATGAGTAAAAAACAAATAAGAAAGTTTCTACTTAAGTGTGACAGGAAAAGCCAAGCATCTGACTATCTGTGTATATATAATAAAAAACAGGATAGTCATCCAGAGTCTAAAATTAAGGTACTATAGATATAACAACAAATTGCTGGTTTTTATATATATATATATATATATGAAAAAGCATTTAAGGAGACTAATTTAAATGTAAACAATGAAAGAACCACTTCACACCACCTTTCCCCATGAAAACTACACAATGTGTTCTGTGCTGAGGTATTTAATTATGCACTTTCTGTAGTCAGTAATCCCCTCCACATGTATAGCTTTTTGACAGCAAGACAAAGTTCTGAATATTAAACTTAAAGTAACATATTCTGCTTCATCACTTGTGTAAAGACAGCTGATATTGCCTGAGAGTTTGGCACCAGAGGCCAAGCACCATATTTTCAACCACCCACACACAAACCCTTTCAATACAATCACTAGCAACTTGACTGTGAAATTTCCAGACATTGATGGCTAGCAAAGACTAATAGCAATGCTCCTGTGATGGACTCCCGTCATGAAAAAGCAGTTCTTCAGCTTTTTGATCCCATCTGTGTGATGCGAAGAGAGCAGGGAAGACTTTGCCTCAGCAAAGATAGGATAGTGTGTCCAAAAAGGAGCAGAGCAGCACACCAGGGTCTGTAGTGTTGTGTTTATTTACAGATGCCATTCAGTTTTACATAACTCCCTTGTTAGTTAAGGGTTGCTGATCCTGCAGACTCTTACACATGTGAGCAGTTCCATCAAAGTCACTGGGACGTGCATGAATTAAGATTCCTCTTTTAAGCGATGCTTAGCAGGATCAAGGCTGGTCCTCACGGCTGTTGAAATTTTTGATTGAGATTGACTTGAAGGAGAAGCTAAATCCACTCAGCACTAAACAAACCGGAAGATACTTTCTCATGTCTCGTGAAAAATCTCAGTCTCTCTTTGGCTAGTAAGACAGTCATTCAAAGTTCCGAGGGACTGACTCTGCCGATCAGTACTCGTGGTATGCAGCTATGGACTAAGAGAGCTGGATCACATCCCCAGGCTGGTTAGTGCTGGTAAACACAAAATAGCATCAGCTTAAGGCTCCGACATGAACTCTGCAGGTTGTCTCATGGCCTGAGGATCATGGTGCCCCCTGCTCTGAAAGGGGCTGGCACACGGGTGACTTGGAGCTAAAGTCTCAAAGTTGTGGGTCAAGACCAGTAACCATTGGCTAGGAGCTTAAAGTGGCAAGTATCATCCCCCTCTCTTCAATTACAATTCCCACTGTAGACTTCAGGGAACAGCTGATTAAAATCACTGCACCTTGCAGGTCCTTTAACACATGAGCTTTACATTGACTGTGGCCGTCACAAGGGACAGGGGAAGACATTTAGCATAAAACCAAAGCAAGACAGCTCAGCCGGAGATGGATCTAAAATCATCCCAAAACAAGGCTGGAATTTTCTGGAAATTCACAGCTTTTTCTGAGCTTCTATGGAAGGTGTCATTTGTGGGAGCAAAAACCCTGCCAGGTCTTTCATGGCTACCTTCTCCATAAGCCCTCTAGGGTGAGCAAAGATGGCAGGAGCCCAAGTGACACCATTCTGGAGTGGTTCTGCTGAGGATCCTGGTGGCCAGGCTGGGTCCTGCTGAATGCAAGCTCTACGTTTTGCTCCATCGCAGCTAAGGGCCAGTGAGCAGCTGGCCCGAGGCTGGGAGTGCGCTGGCTGTGCCAGCCTGCACCTGTGCGAGGATGGGTGGGAGGGCACAAAATTTACTTCAAATTATTGCAAAGTTTTCATGTAAAAGAAACAAAAAAATGGAGAAGGATTATTAAGTAATTAGAAAAGTTCAGAAGGGAACCCAGGCATCTGAGCTCCCCCACTCTCACCCTGAAACCTACCACTGCCCTCAATGCCACTTATTTTATGTACTTTGTTTTATAACCATTTTTGTTCTCTTTGGGCCAAATGCTTGCTTTCCTAAATGACTGTGAAATTCCTTCTGAAACTCAGCTGAAAACTACTATCACCTCCTTATTATGGATTTATCTAGATAGACTTGGACAGAAATCCTTTTAGCTCTTGAAAAGTTATAATTCTTGCATGTGTGTCAGTAAGGAATTAAAAATGCAATACAACAAGAAAAGAAACACTAAACTTGCCATTCTTCAGGTCAGCAAGAAACTCTTCAAATACATTCATGAAAAACATATACGGTTACAGATTTCGTATGGCGCTTTCTTTAAGATATTTTTTAATCCTATGTTATTGTGACTAAAAAATTAATAAGATAATATGCAGTAATAATGTCAAAAGCTCTCTATTCTTAGTCTCTTTTGGCATGTAAATGGTGTTTTGGTCTTCTTTTACAGAACACATGAGTACCTTACTATGAGCAAGTTACACAACAGACTATAATCAGTTAATTAAATCCCTGTAAACATTTCCAGACAATCAGTCCCAGAATTTTCAGAATCATCTTGGGCCAAATTGAGCAACATCCATCAGTCAAATGATGTTATTAACTGATCTGACCCATAATTCCTTATATCTTCCAGGGCTTTCAGCCTATATGTTATATTAGCATGTTGTTTAAATCCTGTAGTGGTTCTTATTTCTTGTTTACGACATATTATGTTGCCACAGCAACACCTTAGCTTGTTTTATTTACCTGTGGAGAGTTTGAGCCAAGCCCTTTGTAATACAGCCTAAGGAAACTTCTAGTTTACAACATCAGAATTATAGTTATTTTTAATGGCTGTACAACAGATTCTCACTAAAATAAACACAGAGTACTTCATTAACATAGCATGTGTACAGACTTAGCCTTTCTTTTTCAAGAAATCAAAAGTGACAGATTCTTTATGATACTTCTTGAAACAGAGAACATGACTTCCATCTGAATCCTGACGATTAGGTGCAGTGCAACATTGCAGGCACAAAATACGGTGTGTCAGCGTTTGCCTTCCCAGCTTATGGGTGCATTTAGGCATCTAAGTGATCTGACAATAATTAAGTGGAAATGCTGACGGAATTTGTAAAAATCTGGCTTTCGGCAACCAGTCAAAAGCCATATCCTTAAATTCAGGGTAGGAATTCAACAATTCATAGCTCTCATGTTTGAGCTTAAGCCATACGTTCATTCCTCATTGTAACTCACGTAAAATCTTTTTCCTTCCCCCTTTGCCCTCCTGTAATGTATTGTATATTTTATTCTTACTACACTAAAAGCTTAAGGATGCAGAGTGTACGGCAGTAAGAGCAGTTTTTACTGGTACACTGGTAACCTCATGTCCACGTAGGGAATATAATGCAACCTGCTTAAATTCCAACTGCTTCTACCTTTGGTGAATTTAATATGGAGACTGTAAAATATTCTGCAGTTTATACCATATATAAAAGTAATAAAACAAATTTAGAGAAAGATTTCATAGCTCGTGTATGACACAGACGTGAGCATTCATTTTAAATGCAGAACCAGAAAATCTGCAATTCCAGAATGACCTGATAAAGGTTGGGCCAAAGTTCTCAAACATGGTCCCTGGCAGCAGGCTCCCAAGCCCACGTTAGCCTTACAGCTTTCATCCAAAAAAGGGGGTTAAGCCCTGCGCGCAGGAGCTTCACAGCATTTCAGTGGGCACCTGCTGTTACCACAGAGAAGGAGCCAAGAGTCGCCAAAACCGATCTTGATGGATCCGTGCTGTGCCAAGGTATGGGCTCGGAAAGGCGCAGCTCCACTGGCCGTGCCAGGAAGGAGAATGCTCTCAGCATCCAGGGAAGAACTGCAGGCTTTGGGGAGTCATTAAACCTCAGAAGCTGGGTGCTCCAGAGTAACGTCCGCAGCAAGAAACTTTAGGGGTATAATCTTGGACATTTAAAGCAAGACTGAGAAATAATTAAGTGATCAGGCTCATATCTGGACCTGATATTTGTACAAAAATGGTTTGACTTAAAACTGCTGAGGGCCTCTATTTCCCATTAACCCCAAAAAGTATAGCGGCTTTTCTATGGAGAAGCAATCTGGAATGTAAAATTAGGCAGAATATTTGAAAACTTTGGCCTATAAACTTTGTGTGTATTGCCAGTCTAAACTCAGCTCCTAAATATTTAAAATCTTGTTTCTTTTTTATTAGACATAATTTTGTGATTAGGAAAAAGAAGAATGGAAATAAAGCCTCTTAATTTTGCTCACAGGATTCATTCAGATGACTACATGAGATCACAGTTAGATACATAAATTAAATTAAACTACGCAAATAAATGTTTTTAGGCTTGGAAAGAAAGTCAGAGAAGGACAAAATGATGGTTTTTTTCCCTTTCTGTCTGAGTCATTTTTAATCATCCTTCCTTGTGCAGAAATGGTAGCCACCACTACCATTCATGCTAAAGTTTAAGGGAAGTAGAGAAAGGATGTATAGCATTCTGCTGCATTTACGATGACTTCCTTAATTTTAAATATTGTGCGTAAAATTTTACAAGACCATCTTGAAAACTTGCTTGATACCCTGACCAGTGGAGTGACTCCACTGTTCTTATTTATCAGGAGAGCTAAGGGAAGGGTCCCAAGATGTAAGTGAGTGTAGGGTAATGATATATGTGACTTTCCTCACAAAATCCACACTTGGCTGAAAGTATGATAAGTTTAAAATCAACCCCTATGTTGGTGTTTACATGCTGCAGAGAGCTAGACATGTTCCAACAAAGCCTGTGAACAAACTTCAGAATATTTTCTTCCAATATACTGGGTGTGTTCACACTTTTCTTGTAAACCTAAGACACTTTGTGCAACCTCCCTGTGCTGTTGGTATGTTGTTAAGCCACCACACTGGAGGGAGAGGCCACCAGCTTTTGAAAGAGGGTTTGTTTGGTACAACCTCTCTCAACCTTATAGAGACCTTCAGGCTTGCTTTTGCCTTCCTCATTCACCCAAGATAGTTCTCATTTCCAAGTCAGTCTGAATTAATTCATACACTGCTATGCAGACACATTTGGAATTTTGTTTTACCCTGAACAATATGTTTCTTGTTAATAATTAAAAACCCTCTGGGTTTTATGAACCTTGGTTGGTATAAATCAGTAGTTCGATTTGCTGCTGTCATTCTATAGTAAGTAACCTTCTGAATTACTTGTAAAAATGAACTGCTCCAAAAAGGGCAGAAAATCTCTTCAATTAAATCAAAAGCATTTTATAACATATATTGGCATCCTGGCAAAAAACGGGTTTGCAAAACCATGCAATCAAAGTTTGAAACAGCATTGGGAGGTAATGCAATTCAACTTAAATGTTAATAAAAACAGTTCCAATAATGAATTTTACTTTGTAAGCAGTTGGGGAACTACAGAACTCACACACAATTGATTACAGTATGCAGAGGATGGGCCATTGCTTGTAGAAGTGTTGTAACTCGATGGTGTGTTCAGACGTGTGTTCATACCCAAGCGTATGTAGCCAGCTTTGTTCAGGAAGAGATAAAGCTACTTTTAATCACAGCCCTCATATTGAAAGCTTAGCATGTACTTGCCTTTGCAGAACTGTGGCCAAAATTACTTTACAAGGCAAAAGATGAGGCAGGTCACTCATTTCTCTGGTGAATATTTATGTGCTCATGGGTTAGGTAGGCAAAACAATACTCGGCTGTCAAACTAAAATCAATCATAGTTTGCTTTATTTGCAATCATTCTGCCATGGGAGGCTTGCAGTTTTGCCTTTGTTATTTGTGGTTTTAGAGAGCAAAATTAAAATGTGAAACCCTATCAACATGTGAACTCAGCACCCTCTGACATATGGGGCATGCCCCTCATCCAACACAATTTTTGGTTAACAGCTGTGAGGAATTTTACCAGGCTAAACAGCTTTTTAGTCCAACCCAGGGGAACTGGCATGTGTTAGCACAGCTACAGAAGGTCTCTCCAGTCCCTAAATGCAAAAACATATTGAGGATTGAAAAGAAAAAGTTACAAGGGGGACAGAGTTCAAATAGAATTTGTTCTCTGGTTCGTGGCAAGATCTATCCGTGCTCACAAACACAGTCAAGTCAAGCTCACTTGCCGCAGGTTTGCTTTTGCGAATGCTCAGTCTGAAGGGCTCCCGCTAAAGCCACTGGGAGCACTGGCACACAGAGAAGCCGTTCCTCTGCGGAGTGGAGACAATTTGCACCAGCTGAGGATTCAATTCAAAGTACTTAGAAGATGAGGCTTGAGTGTTGTGTTCCGTTACAAGCAAAATGAGAGGCAGTATCACTTTTGTTTTATTTTTCTTTGGGGATTCTTGTATGGTGCAATATCCGTAAAACTCATCCTGGTGTGTAACAATCCATTGGCAAGGACAGGCCTGAATATGGCAAACCAAAAAGGTCTACCCAGACAAAATTTTGTTGTGGCCACTGTCTGAAGGCATACCTAAGAGCAACATTGAGTGAAATTTTCCCACTTAGAGTAACAATGGAAGGATAACAACACGTGAACTGGTGCCCATATGCAGGGCTGTCATATTTCTGCTCCTGATTCTTCTATAATGCAGGTACAAGAGAGATGATGCATACGGATTCTATCAAATCTGCTCTGCAAATGTAGGCATACCAGTATATCTTGGCACCTGGGGCTCACTGTACCTTTAGAGTTCGTCTGTGCATGCCCAGCCAGGGCACGCACAGCTTGGCCAGACCCAGGAGTGTGAGCAGGCATCAGCCAACCCAAAACACTGAGCAAATGGCAAAGTGCTGTTTTCCTACCAACCAGGTGAAAAAAAGAAAAGATATTTAAGGAGAACTGGATATATAATAGCAATGTCCATATAGTCAAGAATCCAGGCCATTTTATATCAGTCTGACTGCAGGACAATCTGTTCAGGTTGCTGCAGCCTGTAAAAAGACAATCTATAACTTCAAACCACTGTGCTGCATGAGGAGGTGGCAGGAACACTCCTCTGCCACAGTCCGGGAGTCAGGGAGAGAGGGGTGTTTTCTCCCTTGTCAGGGTTTGTTTCGTTATTCTGGCCTTGACCGAGTTTCTCTGCCTCTTGCCAAGTTAAGCTTCCATTATCACAATAATTCTAGGTGCTGCTAAAGGCATTTGGTGAAGCATGAGGGAAGCTAATTGACATGGAAAAGGTAAATTTGCAGGCCATGTTTTCTCCTGTGGAAATTATGTAAAATTGTTGCTGCTGCGTTACACAAATCATTTTGATGCATTAACTTGTCTTTTGCTTGCCTTTACCTCAATCTCACTCAAAATACTATGTTTTTGACATGCCCTTTTTGCTTCTTAGTTGACTGCTTTCCAGAGAGCAACAATTCACAGAGGTGTCCTGGAGAGAAAGTTTCCTTCACGTCACTCCAAATGCTGATATGCAACAGCAGTTATACAACAATACAATTATTTATTTTAAAAAGAGCGACACCTTCCCAAGGCAAGTAGTATTTCTCGGAAGGAATTGACAACGCTTAGATCTGCTCTGCCTCGTGCCGGGGCAGGAGCTGAAGCCCATGTTTCTCTGAAACAACGTGTAAGCCTCTGACAGTCATATCTCACTGATACTCTTCTCTAATTTAGCAAGTCTAAATACGGATCACAATCTGACTCCAAAACCTCGAATCAACAGGCACTTTGTAAATTTTACACTATTTCCACCTGCCCATTGGGGTGACGATAGCAAGGACTATTAGTTTTTTCCAGTGTAAAAGTACACAACATTTATAATTCATATATATTTTATAAATATATAAAAGCTTAAGCAATTTGCTTCACTGCAAAGTGCTGAAATACATGCCCACTAAATTCTGGCCAAATCTGAAGATGGCTATGAATGAGTCCCTCAGAAATTAAAAAAAAAAATCTAAAAAGAACAAACATTGATGTTAAAATATTTTTAATTATTTAGATCCCTGTTGTTTCATTGTATCTTAGGTATCATTTTAAAAATGAAGCCATATTTTATCTTGATTACTAACAAATATAGTATCATTATTTTGCTACGGACTTCACATCTTTATTTGTCTTACTAACGGATATTTTTCTGTTTAGAGAAAATGAGAACAATTGTATTTTATTTAGAGACCAATAATATTCCTGAGTGTTCATCATCACTGTTCTGGAAGAACAATGAAACAGCACTTACATGAAGGATTTACTGGTGTGCATGCCAGGACAAAAACAGATGGACAAAACAAGTTTAGACAAGTGAATCTGAAAAATTGGATGACCTTTATCTCACAAACAAAGTTACAGAAATTCAGAAAAAGCCAAAAAGTTATTTTATTTCCTTCAATGGAGAGATTCCAGTATTTGTGCTTGAGCCAACCACTTCAATTTAAACCTGGTGATGTAAGTTATTAGCTAGCCCTTATGGCCAATACATATCATTCCGAGAGCACGGCTATCTCAAATGCCTTAATGGAAAAAACATACCACCCCAAAAAAACCTTAGCATTGTCTTGCCTCAGGGTAAGATCAGGCCTAAGAAAGGAGATGTATGGGTCTGGGTTGGTTTTTTTTTTGCATTTGGTAGCACACATGGACTCATGGCCAAGATCGAGTGACTGGCAGGGACAATGTCAAGCACAGGCGACAGTTCCTGGCTCAGGGAGGACAGGGATGAGGATAAGGCAGAAATACAGCAGGCAGACAAAACAAGAGGTTTGGTAAAATGCTAAAGAGTTAAGGAGGAAAGAGCAAAACGTACCCTGGTTAGCAACAAAACACAAGGTTTGGATCACTAGTTTTAAGGCAAACAAAAGGAAATTGCACAAAGGGAGTCTCCCATTGATGTTTCTAAGACATCAGAGCTTGCTCTTTGCCAGAGACATAAGAATTGAAGCAGTCAAGGCAGAGAGCCAAGATACAGTAAGGCCACTGCAAAAAGCAAGTTTTGTATCTATGCACATATATTTCAGACTTGGAAGGGATCCCTGTGATATTCAAACTCTGTAAAGTCTATTGGATACAAATACTGAATCCATAAAATTCCCAAGTAAATTCTTCACGCTCATTTGAGAGCAACACTGCAAACTGACGTTCTCAAGAAAAGCTGATCACTGTCCTTATAGCTTTAAACATAACATGTTCTCAGAAGTCTGAGATTCTAACTAAATGAAAGGAAAATTAAAACCTACACAGGAAAATCACCCTACACGGAATAACCACCACGCAAATAGAAAACCTTCCAAAAAATGGAATGGCAAAGTTTGGGTCTCACAGTTAATGAAACAATCAGGCCCCCAAAATAGCTAGTTATTAGGTAGATTTGCAGGTAGATAAACAAACTTGCTTTCGTTTCATTTATCTGTTGTTAAAGAGATCGGTATAATATTGACACAACACACTAGAAATCAACTGCTGTTGTAGAATATAATCAAAGTCCCTTCTCAGCTTCATGTGGTCCACCTCAAAGAAGCACCGTATCCCTTCAGATTTCCTGGGAATCTTGCTGCCCCTGACTGCATTAATGACACTGGGACCTTCTGTTCAAACACAATGAGGCATTTGGAGTACTGTGTCCATTTCTGGGCTCCCCGGTTCAAGAAGGACAGGGAACTGCTGGAGACGGTACAGCAAAGGGCTACCAAGATGATTAGGGGGCTGAAACACCTTTCTTATGAAGAAAGACTGAGGGACTTGGGTCTTTTTAATCTGGAAAAAAGACAACTGAAAGGGGATCTTGTCAATGAATAAGATTATTATGTTATAAGACTGTTATGTTCTATGTGGTTTTGCACAAATTCTCTATGTTTCTAGAAAATTCATTTGGCACGATGATTTTTCTAAAAAGAGAACTTTATGAGAGCATGAGGACATTTACCCCCTTCACTTTGTCGCCTGTCCAGTCACTGTCTTCTCGACAGTCGTACCACCCGCAGAGCATGAACCTACATACCTGCTTGAAATGGCTGGTAATTTAAAATGGACGCTGTCGTGGCAGAATCTCATTTTTAGGAGACCCTTCTGTCTGCAATCCTGGTGGTTATGACTTTGTTCTTGACTTAGTCCATGTAGGACCTGATGCCCAAGTTAGGCCCCATTAACTTTAATGGGAGTCTGCCCTGGCTCAGGAGATACAGGATCAGGCCCCAGGTACAACGATATCTCTGCAGGTGCAACAGAACCAAGGACTTTTACTTTCAAATGAAATAGCTTTTCTGCAATCATTTTCCTGACTGCTTGAGTTGTGAGCCAGGAGAGATGCTGGGGTAGACCACATAATACTATGACCTTAAGAATATTTTTTTTTGGCAGGGAATAAAATTCTCTCTGCTTTTCATCTCTCAGCAGTATCAGCCTTTGTTTCTCAGAGCTGTTCAAAGATCCAAAAAGACAGAATCATCGTGTTCTGCCTCTTGCAAAACAAGCTGCTGTAATCAGAATAAAAATGCTCTGCAAAGATCCAGCTTTTTATTCTCAGCAATTCTGTTTTATCTTTTCGCTTTTTTTCTTTCTCTCTCTCTTTTTTTTTTTTTTTTGTAGCACAAAATGGTTTGATTCTGTCTAACAAGCAATTAATATGTTCTTCCAAACAAATCAGAACTGGAGAACCAAATTAACACCCTTCAAGAGTGATATATCAGTGCCTGATTTCACAGAATGCTTTACGACCCTTCCACCTAACCTAATGGATGGATTTTAAACATGAGAAAGCCTTAACATGGCTTGAATTCGAACACTTCGACTCCTTATAAGTGTGTATCACTAATTACAGTGAGCCTTTATTAAACTAAGTAGTCATCTATGTATTTCAAAGACAGGAAAACCTTTTAAAAAATAGCGACCATTAAAAGTTACATTCACTGTTATTTTTGTTGAGCCTTATGCAGCAAGGGAATATTTACCATTTCAGGACTGCATACATATCAAGATTATTTTTAAATCAAAAATCAACTAAATATTAAACACGTAACAGTATCTAGTCAGAACTAGAGATATCAACTGCTAATTTTTTTCCACTTGTCTTTCACTTCCTTCAGCTCATAAACAGATTTAACAAAAAAAGAACCATGGAATCAAAACAACATATTCATGGGGAGGTATGTTCATTTAAGCAACAGGCTGTTCAATGTAGCTTTTAATAAGATAGATGAAATTGAGTAAGTGATAATTTAACCAATGACAAAAATGTTTTTTCATACATTGCAATAATGCTAAGTTTTGAATTCTAATGAATCCTCTTTTTTTTTTTCATAAAGCCCTAGATTTTATCAGTTAATTAGACAGTAATTTCATTTTTCATTTGAGGGGTAAATTCTAGGTGTTGTACTCACAAAAGGTTGATATGAAGCAAACGCCTTAGAAAACAGACAGCAAAGGAAAAAAGAACACCACGTGCCGGGTTCAAAGTTATGTGGGTTTTTTGTGTCTTATGGTGGGCAAAACTTAAGATTACACACATATTCCAAGCACCCACCCCACGACGTAGCTGCTGGGCGTCCAGGCAGTACCATTGCAGCAGCACCTGCAACGAAGATGGGGCAGACCGGCAATATCACTTATCATGGAATCATAGAATGGTTTGGGTTAGAAGGGACCTTAAAGACCATCTAGTTCCAACCCCCCTGCCATGGGCAGGGACACCTCCCACTAGACCACTTGAGCTACAGAGCTGCTCATGGACTAGCATCCAGGCTAATATCCAGCATCAAGGTATATAGTCCTCCCAGGAATGGTCGAGTGGTACACAGGGTTAAATATCCTGAATAAATGGGCAACAGCAGGGCACACTTCCTAATGATGCCTCGCTCGCATAGGGTAACCCTGTTCTGAAGAAGTGCCTCTGAAAGAGAGATTAAATCAGCCTGCGTGCCCGTACAGCTCCTGCACTGCCAAATCTGGCAGCAGAGGTTTCTGCCAATTATTTTTTGTTAAGGGAATTGGACTGCAGCCTATGATTCATTTTACATATAGTAGAGCAAGAGCTGGCCTACATATAAAAATTCACACTGGTATAACTGTGTCAGTTTGGGGTGTGATATTTTGCTGACAGTTTTACCTTTAAAAGGCCTGCAGTAAATCTGGTTAAATCTGTACCCAGACACCTTATACTTATTGAAGAGGGTTTTTTCTGGTTTTCAGCTAGAATAAACTGGATGAGCTATTTAACTATGGCATCTTACAGCAGGCTGCCTATTTATCTGTTCTGATCAAAATAATACAGATGACATGTAAGGCTAGGCATATACCAGAGGTTCCCCAAAACAGAGAGGATCATTAGTAGATCTTTTGCATCAGTTACCTCTTTACAGAATCACAGAACGGCTGAGGTGGGAAAGGACCTCTGGAGGGTCCCTCTGGACCTCTGGTCCAACCCCCTGCTCAAGCAGGGCCACCTAGAGCTGGTTTGCCAGGGCCATGTCCAGGCAGCTTTTGGATACCTCCAAGGATGGAGACTCCACAGCCTCTCTGAGCAACCTGTGCCAGTGCTTGGTCACCCTCACACTGAAAATGCGTTTCCTGATGTTCAGAGGGAACCTTTACAGGAACAATAATCTCGTTGGCTATTGATATTCAATAAAACGTACCAGTATACCAAAATTTTAGAGAAGTTAACTGACAGTTATATGTAACACCCTGTGATACCAAAAACTGACAGTCTATATTTTTGTTCTGAAAATCGTATTATGGTAGTGGTCTTTATATTAACACTTCCTAGAGATGGATATTTTGACTGAGTAGGGGAATTCACCATGTTTAACCGAAAAGTAAGGAGGCCTGAAACTCAGTCCCCTCCTTAGATATCAGCAACACGAGTCTTGTCAGAAACACACAACCATAAATGAGTTTCATTTTTAATGCAAGCTACCAGTTTATTACTTATGTTACCTGTAAAGAGGGGGAGATCATAATGCAATACAAACATTTTAAGAGTCGGGATTTACATGGGGAAAAAATTACTTTGTTAGCCAGCTATGGCTTGCTTTATTAGCATCATTTAGTTCTAAGTAGACTGAGAAATGGAAAAAGAATTGTTTTTCATTTTTAACATTTCCCTCCTCCATTAACAATCCTCATCAATTGCAGTAATCAATCTGACTTGGACACACTGAGGTTTCAAATTGCAGGGTCTGGAGGGGGAGGCTTTTTTTTGCACCTTTTCCATATACTACTTTCTGCGACAAAACTAGTTTGGCAACCACATGTCAGGCTCTTGGCAAAGGTTCTGACCTCACCATCTTAAGCACTGTTTTCTTAATATAATGTTGACATATGGCTATTGTGCTCTTAATCTAGTTATTTCGTGTCGGCTGTGTCGTTGCTATCTCATCTTCTGAATTTTCTTCAGGCAATTACTGTCAGAGGCATTTAATTTCTTCTGCTACATATTAACCAGTTGCCAACATTCCCCTCTTTTCAGCGTGGAGAGGCTGGTTATGGGGCCGAAGCAATATTATTGCAAGGTGTCCTAGGTATATCTGTATACCTGCAAGGCCATCTAAAAATACTCTGATCACACACCAAAGAATGGTAGAGAAGCTTTGGAGAGAATAAAGCTGTTCTTTTGGCCTTCACATGTCACGAAGCCAGAAAAAAACACGCTGCGTTGCTTTCATCTCTAATATGTTGAATAGTTGCCTGTGGTTAATTACACCGCATCGTGGAAGGTGCCACAATCAGGCAGTAGGATTAAGCCAGTTGAAAGTGATGTGAGGAAACAGATGGAAAATAACTCAGGTAACCACACAAAGCAAGTAAAAAAGCTCTAGCCGTAAGTATGCGAAACACCACATTTAACCATTTTATGCAGTGCAAAAAGCAAACGCCCCTGTAACAAACAACCGTACAAGCTAACACACATTGTTCACTACCATGTGTTGACAATATTTTGACCTTGAGCAAGCAAGACCAGAGGTACAGATGAGAAACTGAGAAATGCAATTGCTGGCAGGCACAGACTTAACACAGGGGCAGGGGCAGCGATGTTCTTCACATTAACTCTTGCTGGTTCACAACACACTCCACATCCCGTGATGGGGAGCAGCTGCCCTCCTGTGACGCTGCCTGACCACCATCAAGGCTGTACTCACCCTGACCAGCCTATAGTATTTATTATATCTTATGGTTTCTGTTCAGTTCTTGTATCTTGTCCCAATGTCCCTTAACCCTAAACTAGGAAAAAGCTGCCAACAGAGCATGAGATCAGAAAGTATTTATTCTACCAGGGTTCACAGGGCTAACTCTGTAAGTAATTCACATCACAGGCATCTAGTCTGGGCAGTGTGAGCGCCTGCTCGTCGTCTTTGTGTTACTCTGCTTTGTCCACACTCCCGGTGCACAATGCAACTTCATTTTCCTGTGTCTCCACTTAAGAAATGGGGATGACAAGACCTGCTTCACCAGCCGCAAGTACGCCAGCACGCTATCAGGTGATCAGCTTTCCCTTTACAGGCATGACTGGTGGTCATAATGTTTGCTTTCATGGAACAAATTGCAGATCTCAAGAAAATCGGCATCTAAATTTGCTCCAGCAGCTCATTTTGAATGCAAGCTAAATCCATGTTTTCAGATTGTACCCCACAAATACTAAAATAAGCCCTTCTTGGGGGCTGGGAAATAAACCCTGTAAAAATACACCCTTGATTTCTCAGGGAAGCAAGAGTAGGTATTTGAAGAGAAAGAACAAAATATATGTGGTCCATTCCTATACTTCAGAGTTTGTCACATTTTGCACTGAAATTAAACCAGCCATTAAGTCGTAGGGTAGCATGTACTATTTACAAAAACTAAACATAACTGTTGGGTTTACTGACAAATGCCCATACTTTTCTTTAATGATTTCTAAAGGAATTTTATCATATGAGCATAGGTTGCATAAATGCCTGTTAGACAGACACGACAAGGGTATTGATAATGTCATAAAAGCAGCAGTTATGCTTTACTTGAGCGCTTAGATTAAATGGTATCTGTGGCAGCTAATCAGACAACTGGTTAGCAATTTAGAAACCAGTTTATTCATAAAATTAAATGTAGCATCAAAAACAATGTGGCAATATGACTAAGCTGCGATCATAGAGGTTGAAGCATATTGGACAAGAGACCCGTTTGCGAAGTCCATGAGAATTCGGCTGTGCTGCAATATTCTGTCAGCCGTCGTCATTATCTTGTACAGGTACCTAGCGGACAAAATAACAATCTGAACTACAGAGAACCCGTTAAAATTCACAGTTCAGTGAAATGCTGATTACAGCAGCAACCCTCTTTTCTTCTCCCCGTCACTCCCACCCTTTTGTTCTCCTCCACTTCGCTTTTCTCCTTGGAACGGTAGACAGCGGTAAAATTGTGTGGGTAACATGTGGTATATTAGTCTTATTAGCACTCAAGTTACAACGAGCCACATAGCTGCACTCTCCCTGAACCCGGGCTGCTCTGCATCCCTACTGCCAGGGCTCACTCTTTCCCTGCTCTGTGTGGGAACACCTGCGCAAGGGATCGGGACCCCTTCTTCTGTCACGGGTTGCCTTCTCCTCATCTGCCCCAGGAAAAAAGGGCTGCCTTCTGCCTCCTCTGTGCATTTGAATGCCTCGTTGTTTAAATCAAATTACAAGGTTGCATTCCAGCCAATCTCTTTATCCCCTGAAACCACGTTTGAATGTAAAAGATAATACAATATTTACCATAAACATTAGTCTCTTCCATGACCGTAATTTTTATCTCCTAATTGAAATACTTCTTATTTTCCTTGCCTCGGCGAGCTATTTTAAGGAATAGCTGAATAAGATCATTTTGGAAGACACACACAGAATTGCTCAACACAAAGAGTTTTTTTTTTTTTTCTGGGGGAGCAAAATATAACACTTCCAAAATGAGTTTAAAATTAATCACTTGACAGGTACCTGGTTTATTAAAAATTGGCTTTTATCCCTGCTTCCATAGCCAAGTGATTATGGAAGGAGAATTCATGAAAAGTTATCTAAAAACTACCTATATGTCACGGCTGGATGTAATCCTCGTGTGAGGCCTAACACCGGCTACAAAATTGTCTACCCATCTAAAGCACCCTACCGAGCCCTGTGATTTTACTGTTGCTCAGAGAAGAAGAGGTCCCATTTTGAAGGGACATTACAGCATTCCTTAACCCTCAGCAAACCACATTTTGCTGACCATTTTTACTTCAAAATGAAAAAAAATATATATATATTTTTTGTTCTTGCTTATCTTAAAATAGGAAGCTATGGGGAAAAAAGAAAAATCAGACAACAGGCCAGGTACTGAATGGATTACTTGATGCCATCCCCAAAAGCTGGTTCACAAAATCTCTGGCTCATTGGTCAGGGAAATGGGAAGTCTGTACAGAGCCTGATCTATCATTCTGAGCTGCTAAATTTTTCTTCCTACCTCTCCAGCCCTGAATCCGTGAAGCACACTGATGGATTTTGGCTAGCACAATTGGTGTGATTAAGAAGATGTCCCGAGACAGTGGAAGTCACCTGTGAGACAAGAGAGACGCGAAAGCGAGGGTCAGGATAAGGAGCTGCTTTGGGGCTTGGATGGAGTTGCTCCTCCATCATGCAGCAGCGTGAAAAATCAGGTGTCTGCTTTAGGACAAGGGAAATATTAAGAAAAAGAAAGGTTTAAAAAAAAAAAAAGAAGAGAAAAAAAAAGCAACTGTTGTGTTTCTTTCTTCCTTTTGCTTTCCTGCCCCCTCACCCTCAGCAGAGAGATAATAAATGGAAAGACTTGGTGTTGTCAGGGCCCAGCCTCCATCAGTGTCTAGAATCCAATTTGAAATCATCGTGCTATTTTCCAGGTAATAGATATAAAAGTTTCTGTAGGAGACAAAGCACCTGAAGTTGGATCACATCATCAGTTTTGTACTGATGAGACATTGGATGGGTTTTCTATTACATATCCAAAGAGCAAACATCTGTCTTACCAGAAAGCTTATTCAGGCTCAGCCAAAAGCTTTCATATTCAGGGATACATGTCATAATTCGAGACTAGTGAACTGGAGATATTCTGGGAGAAGAAACATGCCAGCAGGGAATATTTTAACACAGCTGAGATTGGTCTAACATGGAAAGAACACTTAGAGAAAAACCCAGAGTCTTGGGGTTTTCTCTTCCTCTTTAATTCTGAGTTAATTGAATTTTTTTCCTGTAATTCTGGTCTGTTAGATACCCACTGGACACCTAACAGGAGATAAAGCCACTCTCCAAAAAAAAGATTTATCTAACATTAATCAATAAATTTCAAAAGCATTCACTCTAAAAGGAGTTTAAAGCATGCAGCTTTTTTTATTTATTGAGGTAACAGGAAAATCCTCCCAAGCTGAGCTAGACCTGCCTGAACATTAGTAAGTCTCCAGAAAGCATCTATTTGTGGCCAGCAAGGAGATCAGACTTTAAGGGAATCTTCCTATGAAGTACATGGGGAAATACCATCTTCAAACGTCCATGCTCTGGCTTGCCTCCGGAAGGCAGTTGACTGTACAGTGACCAGCCTCCAACCTACACACCTTTACAGAACACCTGAAGTTGGCTGGGATATATATCGCCCAACATGACCATAAAATAGCACCTTCCTGGACTCAGCTGTAAGACAAACAGAAAATTTAATTTCCTAAGAAGACTTGCAGAAGACAATCCACTTTGGACGCTTAGGTATCCAGGTACAAAACATTAGGGTCCAACCTGGAAACTTCTTCACATGAGCAGCACCACCGATTTTAATCTATTTGCATGAATAAGTCTTTTGCAGACTCATGACTTTATTTCATAAGTATCTTTTGTACAAATGACATCCTAAAGCCCTTTATGGAATTAAATAACACTGTCCACTGTCTTGTATCTGATATAAATTACAGAAAACAGCATCATAAAGATATTGCACGGTGAATAAATTAAACCATTCAGTCATAAGGCAAATGACTGGGGGAAAGAGAAATTAAGAGACATAGGCAAAGGAGAAAAGATATGCTTTAAGATGAGGTTTGAAAAGGGATAGAGTTGATGAGGCAGAGAGATACATTCATGCAATTGGATTGCGTACCAAGAAAAACTTTCAGATGTTCTGATATCCAGGCAAACCAACCATGGACAACTTTGACTAGGCACATGGTACATGGAGGCTGTCACACATCTTCCTACACAAACAGCAATTCTCATACCTTGCAAATTAATTACAGGGAGAAGTCTAGTGCTTGACTGGTCTATAACTTGTTATGTCTCTAGTTTTTCAGTTCACTGCCCTATAAAAGGCATTTATGCTAGCACAAATCCAGCAAGACACAAGGGGAATAGCTTCAATCCATAAACCAAAGACATACCTGGGGTTTCCTGAGAGGAGGAGGAACATTTGTGAAGCTCCTCCAAACCTTTCTGCTATTATGTACAGAACTTAACTCACTATATTTTGGACTCTGGAGATCCAAGGTGCTAAAGAGGTGGACAAAATTACTACATTCACAGGAGCATAGTCACAGCAGAAACTCCAGTCAGGTAGCACTGGGTTTAGTTTTCACTTCTATATATGTGGTCATATCCACATTTATATTTAGGTATCCCATGACACTAAGTTCAATAGAACTTAAGTACCTAAATACCTCCATAAACACAAGTTTTATGCATGGCCTTCAGCAAGTCATTTAAAGATTATGTGTCTCAAACCTTTCCCTGTAAAGCCAGGACATTAGTACTTGGTAACAATAAATGAAGCTAGTGAAGGGTTCCTGTAATAACACACAGCGCTAGAGGCATAATATCTGCGTAACACTTTCAGTGTTACGCCAATCAAGAGACAAATAACCAAATGTCAAAATTAGAGGGAGCTGCCAGAGTTTTAGGACTTACTGCCACTACAGACAGAGTGAGACACTGTCAGACCCAGAAAGAGGTTTTGAAAGTTCCTTTAAAGTTTACAGGAACCTGCTCATACATCAGTCCCACCAGAGCTGATGGAGCAAACCTGGAGCCAGAAAGCCCACAGGAGGGCAAGCACATATGAGTCCCTTCATCACATGCAGAGATCTACAGATGGTCTACAGCTTTGCACATAGTCCCTCTTCCTGCTGTCAGACTGACCCTCTTCTTCTTGCAGGGAGATAGATCATTTATATGAAGAGCACAGACTCTGAGCCATTGTGTCACCTAAGTCTTAACTCCAGGTCCTCTCACTTTCATTCCAACATAGACTTTCTCCCAGTCGTGATGTTGATCACTGTCCCAGCCTTGCTACCCCTGCCACCTCCACCAAGCAGTCTCCCAATCCCACATGGATCACTTTTTTTTTTTTTTTTTTCCAAAATCTTGTCATCTTAATTTTTCCCTGATGATAAACAGCTCAGGTGTGACCTAGGTGTAATGTGCACCATGTCATCCATTCAAATTTAAATGTCCTTGAAGGCATAAGGTAAAGTATATTCACACGCAAAAACTCAAGGAGAGGAGGACAGTAACGACTTTTATATTTTCCTTTGAAAGCACCAAACCTTGGGGAGAAGGCATTTATTTTAAAATCACTTATGTATGGATGCTATGGGTTTGTCACTGCAAACTGCAGTTAAATAAAATGTTTCCCATTTTTGGTTCTTGCACTTCATTAATATTTTGCAGCTGTTTGGTCAGTCACATCCCTCATTTGTCCTTCCAAGACAATATTTTTTTCCAAAAGTCTTAATCCATCACTCTGACTTCTCCAATAAGCTGGTGGTTTTTTCCACAAATATTACACACACATGCTCACACACGCACACTCTGAGTGCATCTGAAAAACATTGGTGAGAGAAGTACAAGACACTTGGAGCCACAGACTTCTCACTTGGGGCAGGGGATATTCCCACTCCCTCCCTTCCTGGGAATGTGGGAGGGAGGAAATGGCACGCTCCAAATTTGCAATCAGGAGCACTGTGGGCTGTGTAGGTTCCTTCTCAGTCTGTGTGGAGACCCACCTGCTTCTCTTTTCTGCAGCAAGAGCTTCCCTGTCAGAATGGGCCCATGCCCCAGGACCACTACTGTCAACATTTCAGATGATGTGCACCTCTGGCAGGAACTGTTATTTCAATTCCACAGCCCAGGAATGATTTCCTTAGCCATATAAAGGATTTTCAATTTTCACAATTCTCACAAATGGTAAATACAGTGAATGGCATGCCATGACAATAAAACAAAGGTTTGGACAATAAGTAATTATTTTTTTTCTGGGGTTTCCTTGTCCCTTGGTTGGCTGTTCTGCCATTGAAGTTCGATAATTTAAAAATTAAACAAATCCCTCCAATGTATCAATTATTCTTTAGAACTTAACTCGCTTTATTTTGTTTTTGCTTTGGAGAAATTGTCCCCTCATTCTCTCCCCTTCCTTTTAAAGGTACTGCACTGCAATCAAATATTTAGCATATGCCTCATTTAAACCAGGAAACCCTCAAAACAGTCACCTTGCTCACCTGCTTCTAAACCATTGTGTTAACTTTCAGTGCTGTACAAAGACAACTGCTGATAACTCTTCAATATTTTTTGTCTGGGAAATAAGATGCTTTATCCTGCTAAGAAGAAATGAGAGAAAAATTAGTTGCCTTTTTTTGTCTGAAGACAATAGGAAATATAATCTTATAGGGCCATCTGTAGAGTAGGAACTGGGAATTTAGGTTCTTGTCTTTGGCTAAGACTTCATGTTTCCCAAAACAAGTCACACTGGCCTGTATTTTCCATGGTGATATCTTATTTTACATCCTCAGGCAACATACGCTTGGTCTCCAGATGCACTGAGCACTTCCATATTCATGTTGTTTTAACTGGAGGTACAGCCAAATCACGCTTCCCCGAGAATCGGTTGTGAGGAGGCTCAAGTAGATCAAAGAGTAGAGGAGCCACACATGAAAATCCACCACTGCTTTTGAAAAATTGGATATTAACAAGCCTTCCTCTGAGTTTTCCCCTCTGGAGAAAAAGTGCTGTGCTTGCTCAACACAACAGGGCAGTGTGAAGCTGAAATCAAAGCTTAGAAACAGCATAAGACTCTTGGAAGAAGCTGCCTCTGAGGAATGATTACTTGGCAAATTCCTCCTTGGAAAGGGAAGGGACACGTGCTACGTCTTATTGAGCCTGACTGTCGAAGTGAGACCCCAAAGATTGTATGGCACATGGAAAGGTTAGATATTTGTAAAACAGACACATTCTTAATATGCTCTTTAAGTCACATGGATACTCACTAATTCTTCATTAGCCTACTAATTCCTATGCATGAAAGGACAAAGACTACAGATTTTCCCATGTAGCCTGGGAGCCACGAGGTCAGCTTTATGGAATGAATTTATCAATAGAGTTAGAGTTTAAATTTCTCTAATATGCTTTACCTAATAAGGCAGTTCCTGTCGTAATTGCTGTTGTAGGGATAGGAGGTTAATCTTCTAAGTGACGGCACTGAACTCACCTGCTGAGAGATGATCTGGAGCACTCCAATAAAACATTCATGGCTTCATGCCTCCTCTGTTGCACTTAAATCTATGTTAACAGTTTCAAAAAGCTAAAAAGCCAGTCCTATGCTCTGCAGTGATCAATAGCACCATGGTTAGATATCAGCGCATTCAGCTCAGTGGGATAAATGTTCAGTCTTTGGTAGATTTAGTGGTGGGTGGAAATGACAGATGGAATTTAAGTCTTTTGTTCAAAGGCTTTGTTCTCTTCCTTCTTTAGTGCAAAGAATTTCCCTGTGATATTTTGCTTTCTTTCCGAGAGACCAGAAGCACCAATCATTTTGCTTTGTTCCCTTTTGGGGGGGGGGGGAAATAAAGAAGAAAAACACTTACTTCATAAAGATAGGTCATTAACAAAACGCTTGGGTCAACAAAAACAAGACCCAGCATGTCTGGACAGCATCTTTTCAAATTTCAATGTGTACAATTAAATCAAACACAATTTGTAATAAATGACCATTTGAAAGAGTACAGTTAGATCAAATAAAATTTGTGATAAATGATGAGGAATAGGAAACCCAATTTTTTCACATTAAACTATGACTGTCTTATAAGAACTTCAAATACAGTTACATTTTCAATGGTTACTTTTTAGCCCTGGATTCAGTATGATACTAACTGATAAAGAAAAAAATTGAAAAAAATGCCCATTGCATCAAATGTAACTCCTAAGAATTGTGAAGTATAAAAACTAGTAATTGAGGTGAAAGAAGAGGGTGAAGAGAGCAGCGTGTCTTGGTTCTCCTTCAACTATACTTTCCTCCTTAGTCTAGGATTTTCTGCAATTAAACTGTTTTGGAAAAAAGCATAGAGTGCAACTCAGAATACAACACTCCGAAAGTGTTTCATCTAACCAGAGTTTGAGCCTTCCCTGGGCACAGATTATTCACATACGGTCCTCAATGAAGGCTGTGTGTTTGTAACTCAGAATAGAACTTCACCTCAGAACTTTGAAGAGCACACAGAGTTACCTGAAGTTTTCCTGGTTACTGCACAGAGTACTGCCCTGGTCCCTGAATTATTTAAGTGGGGCTACATCCATGTTTGTAACATTCCCCTTCTTCCCTTTGTACTTTTGATGTGCTACAGAAACACCAGAAACACTGGTACAGATAATTATACGATAGCAGTAGTTTTTGATCAAAAATCCAAAGGTCATACAATCTTAAACAAAAACAGAGTCTCTCGTGGTATTTCTAATCAATGTCCGCTGAAACACTTGAATTGATTTTGTTCTGGGGGAAAACCTTATCCAGGAGACCAAAGGAGAAATCATTTATTGTGGTTATGTACTTACAAAGAACTTACAAGCCAATCTCAATATGTTTTATTTTCCAAGAATGTGATTTTTACGAGGTGAACTGTATTGTTTTTGTCGGGAACTGGTTTTACTGGACACTATGCCTGTACAAGGAATGCTTTGAGAGGCAGCAGGAGTGTTGTGGGCAACCGAGGGGCAATTCTGTGTTTTGTAAAACATATCGCAGTCTGCTAACCAGCATCCAGAGCAGAAAAGTCCTTCAAGCTACTTGGTACCTGATGATTGCTATGCCTTCCATCTGAGCAGCTCAAAGATTTTCTGTGTTAAATTCATGAGCTTTGCTGAGGAGTGACCACATGCTGCTCGTATTTACTGAGTAGAGTGTGAGGAGAGGGGAGAGGAAAGGAACAAAGGGCCACATATCCACCCTTTCCCTACTGACGGGACCCTGACAAGGTTACATGGGATAATTGAAGGATGTAGAAACCAAAGAGCTAGAAGTAACCGATAAGAATGCTAGAACTTAACAGGGTGACTCTGACATGTAATAAAAGTTGCAGTGCAGTTGAGTAGCTCTTATTAACTAGCTACACACTATTAAACTGTAGGTATTCTTGAGTGAGTTGTCAAGCCCCCAAAACTACTGTTTTCTGGCTGAAAAATAAGAAGCCTCTCTTCCACCATGGACATGTTTTCAGTATAGGTTAAGCACAGAATATGATTTATTAGTATCCTATTTATTATCATCAGATGGATATTCAATGTTACACTTTCCAATTGCTTTTTATAAAAGTTAGGTACTTAACAAAGATAACAATGGACATAAATTTTAATTTGTTGGCCAATCGACAAGAGAGATACAGATCCAGGTCTGTTATATTTGAATGGAAAGAAAGAACGTACACTAACTCAAATATTTCTTAGTTAGATTTTTCAGTTAGACTGCTGTCAAGGAGCTTCTTATTTGAATACACTTTTGGGGGGGAACCCCACTACCACCGCTCATAAAATTGTGGGCAATTCCCTCCTAAGGTATAACACATCAGTACAACCTTCTTCAGCACTGGGACTATTAAATCTTTTATTCAAACATTAGAGTTTATGTAGCCCTGGTCTCAGTACAGCAACCCTTCCCACACGATCTTTTCTGCATTGTGAAGAGGAAGCATTTAAGTCCATGAATTATGCCAGAAAACTGTAATGTAATTATTTCTTAAATTTGAGCTTCTTTTAGTTTCCACTACGAGAGAAGGGAGCTCTGTCTCTACCACTTCCACAGCCTGGGACCCTGGCTGTCAAAGTTAGGTAGAAATTCAAGTATTTGTAGGCATGGAAGAGATACCATCAGTGGTTAATTCTCCTTGATCAACCATTCATTAGTTTTTTTAGACTTTTCAGCTTATTCCGTTAATGGAGTTCATCTGCAATGTCTTTCACCACTTGTCCGTTATGATGAAATTTCTTTACAACCCCTTGTAATGTTTTTTGATGCAGTGTAAGTAAATCTTTGACATCTTGGTACTTGCAGTCTCAGCAAATACCAGCACGTTCATGGGGATTCAGTAGACTGACACCAACAGGATTTTGCTGAAGAAGACTCAGAAGAAGAGATGCAGCAAATTCAAAATTTGAAGAATAAAGTTCGGTTATCAGTGGCAAGGACAAATACAGTCCTGTGGACTAATTTCCACAGAAGTTGGAACAAATTACTCTTATAAGACCTTTTTTAAGCCATGTTCAGAATAGTTTGTTTGGTGTGCTTCTTCCTGAAGACAGATAGTAAGGTATATTAGAGGAAAGAATGTTCATCTAAGAGAAAAAAGATTTCAGCAGTATAGTATATTTTGTGGACTATATCATAAGGAAGACTGATTAAAAGTATCATTATTTCAGTCCTTAAAAGGAAGCCCTTTTGTCTCATCAAGAAATGTTACTATGAACAAAATGGAACAAGAAAATCCTTGAAAAATCCTACTAAAAAAAGGCACACAAGGGTTAGAATAATTTGGAAGCTGCAGCATAAGTAGAGCCATACTGAATATGAAGATGAGACACATTTAGTTTAAACCTCAGAAAGGGATTTTCTCAAAGGGGGATGAAACATAATGTTTGCTATATGCAAAGCATAAAGATTGCCTCACCATCCTTTTAGATACAGCATATGAACATATCTGCTAAAAGTCAAAAGTGAAAGACTCTAGGAAGCTGCCAGACCTAGGGAAAATGAATATTCTGCAAATATATTTATTTTACATGTAAAGCAAAGCAAAGAAAAATATTGTTAAATATTTACTCATCACCCAGTAGCTTATTAATCTTTGTCGCAGCGAATACAGCTGACTCTATAGAGAGTGGGCAGAGATGGTCCTCACCAATAAAATACCATGTCTGAGACTCACAGGTAAGCAAAAGCCCCGACAGAGACAGTGACTCAGCTGCACGAACAGCAGCTGCACAGGGAAACCTGACTGCAAGCATCCAGAAGTGTGGCATTATTTTCCTTCCCCCCCCCCGCGATTTCCTTCATCTGGCCCCCAGAGACTTCTTGCACTACCAGACATCCCTTAATTATTAGTCCAGCACCAGTCCAGCACCATTTTTAACACCAGTGGAGGGCAGGCATTTGAAAAGGAAGATGGATTATGTTCTGACCACCTATTATAGGCATTTAATTTTAAGGGTTACAACACCTGAAAAATAAAAGCCTGGTCCCAGCCTGGTGATTCAGGCTGCCCATAGAAGAGCAAAGGCTCCCCAGCTAGTCTGTGGGAAATGTGATTCAGCTTATCAAATGGCTTTTTCTCCCCTTGGTCCTCTAGGCTTCCTGAATGCCAAACATAGAGATGCCTACCTCCAGCTGGTAGAAAATGCTAGTTCCTATCAGGTCTGCCCAGGAGCTTGGGCCAGTTTCGCACAAGAGAGGACTCAGAAGCCTAAATATTCTTCTGGTGGAGGTGGCAGTGGCAGTGATGACCTGCCTTTGCACGAGAGCATGGTGGCAGGTTCTGAAACCCACGAAGAAGAGACCTAAAATCTGAACTCTACTTCAGACTAAGGGGAATCAACCCCACAGCTCCCATTTCCCTGGGAGTGCACCACTCTTCAGGTTACATACCAGGAGGGGATGTTCCCTGTTTTTGTTGAAACCATGCCTTCTTGTCCCACTACAGGCCTCTGTGCAAGACTTGTAGCACCTGAGAACAAACAGGAAACCTGCCTGTGCCATCCCAGAAGAAGGGGAAGAGGTCTGGTTCATGGTTCCTATCACTCAGAGGTCCCCATTAATTCAAAAGAAAAATAGGAAGCCTCCTGGAGCAGGAACCCAACTACCTTGAAAAAGTCTCATCTTCACCGGTGGTATAGAGGCAGCTCTTTGATTAGCTCTTGATCAAAAAACTCAAAGGAAAAAAACAATTAACACAGCACACACTGAGAAGACCACAAAATAGTTAACAGATATAGCTCCATTGGAAAATGTGCTAAGAGTTGCAGTGGGCTCTGGCAATAAAATCAGGCTGTTTTCCTTGGGGATATGCTGGCCTTCAAGTGTGAGTTATTCAGTGAATGTCCAAAGGTCTATGTTATGCAAGAAGGCAGATTAGATGGTCATTGCAGTCCCTTCTGGTCTTAAGCAATTAATCTCTGACGTGATGTCAGAAGGTTGGTTCATCACAGCCAAAGAAGGCAATTTCCTTGCTGATAAATGAAAAAGTAAATCAATTTTAAATCCAAGATGAGGATGGGATTCCACTGGTGCCTGGGGGCTGTTTTCATGTTCAGGCACCAAGCAGCTGAGCAAGTGACCGCTGCACCAAACAGCACGTGCTTTTGCCAGGACCTGCTTTTGTTCTCCCTGTTCATAGCAAAATCACAATTTGACAAATGGAAAATTCTGCCCTCAGAAGACACTGATAAGTTTAGAAGAGGTCTTGGCTTCCAAAGGAGCACAGAATCCTCGATGTTATGCAGCTACATAAATGATGGAAATCAGAGGAGGAAAAAATGGTCTGATATTTACCTTACAGGATCAAGAGTTGGGAGAACTGTACCTTTTGATAAACAGCGGTGGCACAACCTTACTGACCAGTCTCGGTTACTTCACTTTGGTCTATATTTTCCCCATTAATTTAGTTCTTCAAGTCAAGATTAGATGCTGACTCCCAGGTTTCAGGAAGTTTTACTACAAGAATTGTGCAGATATTGAGTAATTAATTCTCAAATGCCTGTGTGACACCAGGGGCAATGCCCTGCTTACCTCCAGTTCACCAGGGAGGGAAGTAAAGTGTGAGAGGATGTTGCCCAACAGCCAAAAAACACGTAAGCAAAAGAGAAGGCCTTGAAAATGGAATAACCCAGCTCCTCATCCCATATTTCTACTGCCATATTTCATGGTCCCTCGGAGGTCATTCCTTCTATTTCCAAAACTAACACAACTTAAATTTCTAAAAAATTAAATCTCTCTTTAGATAGCACTGTTTCCTCTTCCCTGTACTGGGATCTTATGAAGAGAGTGAGAAAATAGCTGTGGTCAGAGTCTGCCCCTTTTTTGACTGAGGAATGGCTGTAATTCAAGATGGCAGAGGGACGCGAAACCATGAAATGAGTTATGCACCATCATCCTCCAAGAATGAAAATAAGTGTATTACACTGCCTATCATTATGTACTTAATGATACCAGTGCCAAGAGGGATTTCTCTGCAGCAAATGCAAATGTAAAGTTTGTAGCTGCAGAAATATCATTTTATATATTATTTAAATATATAACAGAGAAATTAATGTACACATTTCTAAAGGACTCATACAGAGGACCCACTATGAAACAATTTGAAGTGGGGCCACAGTGTCTTTATTTTGTATTTGAGGCGTCTTCCCAGTCAATGAACCCCTGTGAAAGATTAATGTAGTTTGAACTTTTATTGTGGAATATCATTCGTGCACTGTCACACTTCGCACAAATGGTGCTTCAGTCACAGTTCGGTAACACTCCAGCATATTATTTCCAAGGCATTTGAGAGTTTAGAGAATTATTGAAGGGCACACTGTACTCATTTGGTAATAAGGCAGAGTGCAGTTGCAGTCTCCATATGATTTCAACAAATGGAATCAATGTTAATTTCATTGAACGTAGCAAAATAGTTGTGATAATAACCCCAGTGAAATATTCCACTAGAGAAAAGAGATAGAATATAGTGTTATAGTGTTTTATATTATCTCCACTGAGGATTCTAGAAGAAATACAGAAATGGATGGGGAAAAAAATCCTAATCATTTCTGAAAAACCAGTCATTTGACAATCAAAATTGTAATTTCTCCCAATCTTTACAGTTAGATTTTAAGAATGTGCTGCAGACGAAAGAATTAAAGAAATCAACTCAGATTCACATCCTATTTTCACCAACGATACCCAGCTTTAAGGCAGTCTAGATGTTTCGATTTGGCATTGCTGTTTCTGCAAATACGTGTTATACTGATCCTGAAAGTAAACACTTCCCAAAGCCATGATTTGTTAGCACTGCCTTCACATATTATAGCCAATTAGTCAATAATTAGTCAAATAATTAAAAATATAATTATGTAACGACGTTGCCTTTTTTACATTAAGGACTCATTCACAAGTTGATTCCTCTTTCTGACTATATGTTTATTTGCTGCTACGGTTTAAGCTCATAAACCTTGGTTGCTTTTTCTCTCCTTTTGAATTAAAACAGGATCCTGTTAATAAATGGACAAGTGCTTATTAATATGCTGTCACCAGCAAAGACACAAATATGCAACTGAATACTTATGCAGCTCCCACCAGATGCAAATATATTTTTAAAAACCATCACTGATGTGTTGGAGACCTCTAGAGCTGTAGCTCTTCTCATGAAACTGCACTTGCTGATATTACCAATTGTTAGGGTATACAATATCGAGCTTTAATAAAAAAACAAAACAACAACAAAAAAACCCTGCAAACTGACAGGTCCTTGCAGAATTATCAAAATATCTTCTGTAAAGTGTATAACACCCCAGCAATGACCATGTTTTCAGTATCTTTAGACACTTACTTGAAGCAGAGGGATTATCAGCCATCAGAAGGGCCCTGATACCATGCAGGGAACACGGCACCACTGTTAGAGAAAAAGAGAGGTGTCACTGGCACCCAGAAAAGTGACTTCTTCTACAGAAGACAAAACATCACAGGCATGAGACAAACAAAATCAGGAATTCAAAGTGACTTTAACCACCTGTTAGCTGGCTTCCATCTGTCCTTACCAAGGCTATGGGATTTCCAGCTTGTAAGGCCTGCATGGAGGGACTAAGATAGCTTGCAGTGAAGCAAGGCACACGCTTCACCCCACCCCTCTGAGCTAAACCTATGTTATTAGTGTAGAAACAGGAAAGTATTACAACAATGCTCTCCAATGGCTGTGTTCAGCCACCATTCTAGCTACCTTTTGTAGTCACGCTAGTGAATCACTAATATTCTGAGAATTTCTTTCATCCAGGCACAAAGTTAGCAAAAGGAGTAGCAATCGCATGGTGCTACCCCATGCTTCATTGCAGCCACCTCCCTCGCCTGCATACTGTAAGGGTGAATTGTTGGATGGCTGTGAAGAGACTTTATCTCCCTGCAATTTCATGAAGTCTGATCTGGTCACGCAACCAAATCAAACACAGGCCTGTTCACTGTTTCACAAATACAGAAGGAGAAAGACTGTCTTCTAAAGACTGTCAACTGTAGATGAAAATGGAAACTAAAAGTAGGAGAACATCTACAGTTTGAACAAAACTCATACCAATCATGTCATCCATCTCTTTAAAAAATTAAAAATGCTATTATTTTACTTGGTTCAAGACATTCTTGTCAAAAACTCACAAAAGTCACCTTACACTTTTCCTTAAGGTTGCTCAAAATCACCCCATGGGCCAAGCCAGCCTGAATTAAACCTCAGTGACAAACGTATTCTCATGTTGGAGGGTTAAGTACTGAAGATACTAGCCTTTCAGACCACTCGGGTGAGCAGGATTCTTGCCTGAAGAAAAACTGAGTAAAGAGATCAGGACTATTAACTACAGTTAGGAAGACGAGCATGCAATTCTAGTCACGCATAACATGAAACTCTAAACTAAATGCATCCAATACTCTATCAGAAAGATTCATTTTGTTATATGGATGTTTTTCCAAGAAAACTCTGAACCATAATTGGTACCAAGATGGGGGTTTGGCAGGTGTATGGAAAACTTCAATTTTTTTCTCTTAATACGTGGTACTAGAGATGGGAAACATTTTTGCCTTCATACAGGACCCAGATGGCAAACTGTGAAAGCTTAATTTCAAGAGCATTCGGGCTGACAGCTCTACAAGCAGCAAGCTGAATTTAACTTATGTGATTATGACACATACACAGGACTCTTAAACCAAGTGGTCCACCACTCTACCTATTAGAGGCATGCCTACGAGATCTGCCAGTGCTGCACGAAAGCCTTTAATGTGCAGACCAGGTCTGGATTACTACACGAGAAACCACACGTGCACATGCACACAACGTGCTTCCATGGGCTACCTTGTCAACCAGGGCATCAATTCTATTTCCGCTTTTGCAAGGTGTACCGAAGAGTTCCTGCAGTCTCATGGGCAGGATCACTTTTGTTCTGTACTTTACCTAAAGGGCTTCACTCATGCGTGTTATGCCTTACTCAACTTCATGCTGGCACACCACCTACTGACAGCCCAGCGTTGCTTTCTGTATCAAGCGGTTCTTAAAATCCTGTCTCTATGTGAGCCCATGAGCTCTCATCCTGAGATAATCTGGCTGTGCACAGTGAGTGCCGCAGCGTTTGGCAGGACCCTGAGAAGGGAAGGAATAGAGAAAAAGAGTCTTCAGGCTCCTGGTGGTATATTGATAAAAATTAGTATGCTCACCTGTACAGCATTTCAAGCCAAGCAGTGAAAAACGAATTGTCTCCCAGCTGAATGAGAAGCAAGCAGTCAGACAGCTTATCAGTAAATGGTTAATGAAACTCTAGTATTCTGAGAATTTATTTCATCCAGGCACAAAGTTAGCACAAGGAGTGATAATCGTGTGGTGCTATCCCACCCTCCATTTCGGCCACCTCCTTCTCTCCCAGGTGCCAAGGTCGGTTCAAGTTTCTTTCAATTCTGCATTATTTTAAGGAGTTTGTGTGTTTTAGTGGTTGCAGATTTGCAAGCAGACTGTGGTGCAGAGTAGAAATGCATTAGAGCACCATCTTTTTTTTCTTTCCGACTTTTCTTTATACACCACTGCTGCACAGCTCGGTGAGGTTGAAATTCTGTCCCTATTTTCGGTAATGTTTGAGATTCTTTCCCATGTATTTACTTTGATATTCCAAAGGTAGCACCCATGAACCTGACAGGATATTCTAAGGGGAAACCATGGCAAAAGAGTTGATCCTGCTAGTGATATTAAGAGCGTCTATGGAGAACTGTCTGCAACCAATTACCCCCATTTCTCCAATTTACAACTGCCTGTATGTTAAGTCAACCAAACATTCCTGAACTTGATAATGCTGGGATTTGACAGATATGCCACCTCATCCTGTCATCTTTGGCATTATTTGGGGTACCCTCCTCCACTGACTTTGCCACCTTCACCAAATCAGTGGTAGCTACTTGTCCCTCTCTCTTTGCCCTCCCACGGCACCTTTGCTCGGTCTGATGTCTCCATATCTCAGCCCATCTGTTTTACCTCAACTTACAAAACTTCCTTAAACACCTTATTTCTGGAACATCTGGTGCTAGGAAGATACCAGTGATAAAAATGGAGGGAGAGGCTGTCACACGTCTGACTGACCTGAAGAGAGCTATGTGACCATCCTCCTTTTCCTCCGCTCATGGCATGAAGGGTGCACAGTCACGCCAGTGGAACTGGTGTTCCTCAGTGCAAAGGTCAGCACTTGCTTGTCTCTGTTAAACATTAAATAGCTATTTAGGGTAATAAATGAAGGGATATTTGCTATAGAAGAAGTCTCTAGTGTTGCAATCTTTTGAAGACACTAGTCTCTAGAAGTCTCTAGTGTCTCTAATCATCTCTAGGGTCAATCGGAAAGAAGATTAAGGCTGGTCTGATCCAATTAGAGGGGATTTGAAGAGTAAACAAAAAAAGAAGCTGTAGGTTAACCTTTAACAAGTTCTCAGACAGAAGTGTGAGGAAGTTATACAAATTCTGCACAGCTGTACAAGTGGGTGTGCATTTTATTATGCGTGGCCTTAGTGGGCACACCACTGCAAGGGGCTCCTGCTAACGTTTGCCCCTTTGGAGTGTGTACATGAGTTCACACCGCACAGGGTCCACCGCATCCAGTCTTGAACAGTGTCATTAACCTCCACATCCAGGATGAAAACACAACGATGCCTTCATTTGCTCGGGGGGGAGCTGAAGCATGAAAGGCTTGATGACTTCCCCAAGTCACGCAGGCACAGCAGGGAACAGAGCCCTGGGATGACCAACCAAAAATTACTGCTCACAACAACCAGCTTTTCTACCTGGAGAGAGAAGCAGCAGTAAGAATTAATCCTAAAGTAGTACCACAAAGACCACCAGTAAACAGGCCCAAGTTTCTGTTGCACAAAGGTGTTGATATTTGTAGAAAAAACACTCTCTTTATTTCCGTTTTAAGCGTTGCTGATAAAATTTCATGAAATTGAACTGTAACACTTAAGCTAATGAAGATCCAGCAGATGGTGAATCTCTGGTATTTTATAGCATTGTTCTATTTGGGGAAAGAATCCAGTTTTGCTAAAATATTAATGAAAAAATGCTCATTTTTCTTCTGGATTCACTGAATGCCTGTGTTCAATAGTTTGTTCCTGCTTTCAGTTCCCACTGTTGCGTCTTCATTTTACTAGTAAGACAGCAATAGGCGTAAATGAAGAACTAGTTGTCTTTGTGCATTGAACTGTTAGATGTATAGTGTGAAGAGGACAACATAGAGGGTGATGTGAACATATTTTTTCCTCTACCTGTGTACCCCGGAAGTCTGTCCATTTGAAGCCAAATTGAATTCAGACCCCTTACATTTCCTTTTGATTATGTCCATTTAAGATGGACAGAAGTCAGAGGAGACTTTCCACATCTTGAGCTGCAGACCGCAAATGTCATTTTGAACAAAATACCTGTATTATTTTCGGTAAGTCGTCTTGGAGATTTTCACATCATGACTAAGTTTGACTTACTATGGAAAAATTAAAAAAAAAAAACACAAACAAATAAGTATTGCACTATGAAACTCAACCTAAGTCACTGGACCATAACCACTTTGCAGTGAGTCCTTGCCACTTGGGAGATTTCTAAAGGCTGAGACTGAATTCTCTTTTCTGCCTGACGTGTGGGAGAAGATCTCTTTTCTGTCCCCACATGAGAAACCTCAACTTCTGTCATCTCTATAACACGCAATCCTGTGCCTGCTTTTTCTGAATCACTCTGCTATACATGCCTCTCTGCTGTTATACATCTGTTGTGGCACAAGCTCATATCCCCACTGTCATTCTCTGAGTCAGTATTTGTACTTCTGTCTCATATTGTGATGAAAACATCTCTAGTGGCACTACACTTTAATTGGTATCAAAATATTTGGTAGCATAGACAGTAACACCCACAACTTCCATTTATTGCTTCTCTCTCTATGGAATATTGGTATCATCATCCACTTTTACATGGCATTATTCTAACTCTATTTTTTACTTCAGGGATGGGACTCCTAGTTTTGAGCAGTCCATTCTGGTAACACATGTCAGACCCTTTCCAGGGAAGTGTCTAGAGACCTGAGAAGGGTACTTAATCCCACTGCAAGCGTCGGTAGACTTTATGCCAACATCTCCAGTTGCACTTAAAACCAGGGTCAGGGAGTCTGACACAAGGCCAGACAAGATCATAAGA
Organism: Chroicocephalus ridibundus; assembly: GCF_963924245.1. NCBI lineage: Eukaryota > Metazoa > Chordata > Aves > Charadriiformes > Laridae > Chroicocephalus > Chroicocephalus ridibundus. The sequence continues at coordinate 131,108,863 of NC_086285.1, forward strand.
CAAAGGCATTCTTAAAATTACTGTAGGTTGGTCTGCTTGGTCGGCAGCTCTGCCCACACACCAAGCTGACTTGTGTTGGAACAGTCCCATGAGAGAAATAACGCTAACCATGATCGTGTGTCCTGTGTACTACATGCTGCTAGAATACTAAAGCATTTACTGCTGTAGCAGTTTGATTAAATATATTTTTTATATATATTGCAGAGGATATGATTGTAGAATATGCAATGGGGGGCTGGGAGGAAGTCTATAAACAGATTGTGGTCTATTCGGGAAAGTCCAGGTAACGAGAAGGGCTCTTTGAACTAACACCCACAGCATTTCTCTCTCCTACACACCAATTCACCCACATCCACCAAGTCAACTGATCTTTCAGCAAGCCATTTTAAATGGGGCCTACAAGAGGAAAACTATTCATTTCCGCTTGCTGTCTTTTGGAATAAAATGCGTACAGGGCACCGTGAAAAAAAAGTAATTAATGCATCTCTTCTGGGTTCTACATTAAAATATCTTTTTGGATCTCTTCTACATTGATTGTCTCAGTATCAGTGGGGCTAGTTTCCTCTAATTTCACAATTAATTCCTCTATTTTTTTGGAGGCTAAGACCAACGGTGTGGAAGGGTAGCACTTCCTGAAGAAGCAACTTGGATGTCATATTTTGGCTATATCAACCTGGCACCTAACTTTATTTATACCAGCATAGTTAAGGGGTGCAGACCTTTACCTAGGCTTCTCCTTTGCCCCACTCGCCCTTCTGCTCACCCATGGAGGAGCCCCACAGCCGCAGCCGCAGGGAGGCACTTGTACTGCTGGTGCCATTGTGGCAGGGGCATCGTCTCGCCCTGGGAAGGAGCAGGAGCCAAACTGCCATCCCTGCTCCCAGTGCTGGATGAGGCACAATGCGGCCCAAAATAAGAGCAGACACACACAGACTAAACCTTGCTCACTTTTCAGTAAACATGTTTTTTGTGCCTCCCAAGAGCATATGGATGCCCTTCCAATCTGTATTGCCATGAGGAACAGCAGAGAAACAACTTCTCCAAGTGGAGAAGAGGGGCATTGCTCACACTCCTGTATTTTAAAGCCAACTAGTGGCAAGCGGGCTCCAGGGCCGTGGGGTGAAGACCTGTTGCAGAAGACTTAGCGGTGTGCTGTGCAGGTTGGAGAGCAGAGCTCCGGCCTCAGTGACTGCTTACACAAACTAAACCTGCAATCTCCTGGGCAATACCTGGGGCCTGGGCACAAGCGCTGCTCTGGAGGTTGGAACAAATGGAATGTCCCTTGCTCTGGAACCAAAGCGCGACCTGGAAGGGGGACACTTATTTGCAAAGAGCCTGGGCTAAATTCCGATTTCAGTTACACCAGGATCATAGAATCATTGAATCGTTTAGGTTGGAAAAGACCCTTAAGACCATCATTGAGGCCAGCCATTAACCTAACACTGCCAAGTCCACCATTAAGCCATGTTCCTAAGCGCCGCATCTACACGTCTTTTACATACCTCCAGGGATGGTGACTCAACCACTCCCCTGGGCAGCCTGTTCCAATGTTTGATAACCCTTCCAGTGAAGAAAATTTTCCTATTTTTCAGTCTAAACCTCTCCTAGTGCAATTTGAGGTCTTTTTCTCTTATCCAGTTGCTTGTTACTTGGGAAAAGAGACTGACCCTATTCAGGATAAAAGTAAGATTAAGTTAGCCTGTGTTTGCATTGCTGTCAGGTAGATCAGATCAGGACTTCTGTCACACAAGCAGGTGGTACATAGAGCATAAATATGCAGGTATTTACACACGAACGTACAATCCCTGCTATCAATTCCATTTCATGGATCATTAAGGTTGTCTGTAGCACTGTATCTGCAGTTATGAATAAATTAATTGTAAAAAATAAACAGTGGTTTTTAGTTAGAGGCAAAAATTCAGTTCTATAGGAAGTTTTTTTCTTTGAAAATAAGAAGTTGAAGAAACCTAACAGTGAGAGCCACGTGAGAACAAAGAGAGTATAATACCCCATCTCTCACAAGCACACGAAATTCGGCAGAAAAGTGAAAGAATGCATTTAAAAAAAAAAAATAAATAAAGAACTAAAGATGGGGAGTCATCTACTGATCTACTGTCTTGCACCCCAGCCGGGAAGGCGGCGGGGGGCTCCGACGGCAGCATCCCCCGGCGGGATCCCCCCCCCCTCCCAATCTCTCCCTCCCTCCCTCCCAACGGCACGCCCATGCTGCCATCTAGCGCGCCCGCCCCGCCGCACAGCCCGCCGACACCGACACCCACACCGACACGACACCCACACCCACACCGGTACCGACACCCACACCCACACCCACGCTCACACCCACACCGACACAACACCGACACCGGCACCCACACTCACACCCATACTGACACGACACCAACACCCACACCAACACCCACACCAGCACCCACACCGACACCCACACCAGCACCCACACTGACACCCACACTCACACCCACACCCACACCCACACCGACACCCACACTGGCATCCACACCGACACCCACACCGGCACCCGCACCGACACCCACACTCACACCCACACTGACACAACACCGACACCCACACCGACACCCACACCAACACCCACACCAGCACCCACACTGACACCCACACCCACACCCACACCGACACCCACACTCACACCCACACCCACACCCACACCGACACCCACACTGGCATCCACACCGACACCCACACCGGCACCCGCACTGACACCCACACTCACACCCACACTGACACAACACCGACACCCACACCGACACCCACACCAACACCCACACCAGCACCCACACCGGCACCCACACTCACACCCACACTCACACCCATACTGACACGACACCGACACCCACACCGACACCCACACCAGCACCCACACCGACACCCACACCCACACTCACACCCACACCCACACCGACACCCACACTGGCATCCACACCGACACCCACACCGGCACCCACACCGACACAACACCGACACCCACACCGGCACCCACACCAACACCACCAACACCGCCGGTCCTGCTGCTCCCCCACGCCCTCCTCCTGTCCCGCACGGCGACTCTGCCCGGCCACGGACTCTCCCCATTCGCCCCTGGGCGATAATGGCGATAGGAACATATCTGCGGACCTAGCGGTGCTCCCCGGGGGTCAGTACTGGGTCCGGTCCTGTTCAACATACTCATCAGATGACCTGGATGAGGGGACAGAGTGCATCCTCAGCAAGTTTACTGATGGTTCAAAACTGTGAGGTGACACACCAGAAGGCTGTGCCACCCATTCAGCGAGGCCTGGACAGGCTGGAGAGTTGGGAGGAGAGGAACGTAATGAAGTTCAACAGGGGCAGGTGTAGGTTCCTACATATAGGGAGGAATAACCCCATGCACTGGTACAGGTTAAGGTCTGACCTGCTGGAAAGCAGCTTTACAGAGAGGGACCTGGGAGTCCTGGTGGACAACAAGGTGACCGTTAGGTAGCAATGCGCCCTTGTGGCCAAAAAGGCCAATGGTCTACAGGGGTGCATCAAGAAGAGTATGTCCAGCAGGTCGAGGGAGGTCATCCTCCCCCTCTACTCTGCCCTGGTGAGGCCGCTTCTGGAGTACTGTGTCCAGTTCTGGGCCCCCCAGTTCAAGAAGGACAGGGAACTACTAGAAAGAGTCCAGCAGAGAGCTACAAAGATGATCAAGGAACTGAAGCACCTCTCTTATGAAGAAAGGCTGAGAGACCTGGGTCTGTTTAGCCTGGAGAAGAGAAGACTGAGATGGGATCTCATCAATGCTTATCAATATCTAAAGGGTGGGTGTCAAGAGGACAGGGTCAGACTCTTCTCAGTGATGCCTGGTGACAGGACAAGGGGCAACGGGCACAAACTGCAACACAGGAAATTCCATCTGAACATAAGGAAAAACTTCTTTACTCTGAGGGTGGCAGAGCACTGGCACAGGCTGCCCAGAGAGGTGGTGGAGTCTCCTTCTCTGGAGATATTCAAAACCCACCTGGACACATTCCTGTCCAGCTTGCTCTAGGTGAACCTGTTCTAGCAGGGGGGTTGGACTAGATGATCTCTGAAGGTCCCTTTCAACCCCTACCATTCTGTCATTCTGTGATTTGATAAGAATTAATTCACATTCCTTCATGCTTAATTTGGAGAGTGATTTTCAATAGAATGATGAAATGTCTTCTTTAAGCGGGCAGCATCAGCTGCTGGCTAGGAGGGAATAACCGTGTTTGATAGCATTGCCTGGGCCTACAGTTTCTATGTTTGATGCAGGAACAAATAAATAGTAATGGGAACAAGCACAGACCACAGCAGCCAAGAGAAGTGCAAAGACCTGAGTTACAGTAAAAGTGGAGTTTCTTCGCACACAGCAGGCCGTCTGCATGGACAGGTAGGCAATTAAAAGTCCTTTTAAAATAAGGGAAAAAAAAACACATTATGACTCCAAAGGCTGAATCAGAAACTCAGAGTGAAAGCACATCAGGGGAAGGTGTTGCTGCCAGTGCCTGGTTTTGCAGGAAATGAGCGGATCCCACCTTCCCTTTGCTCCTTGGTGCAGGTGGTGGAAGCACAGTCGGTGAAAAGGAGAATGAGCCTCCAGCCCAGGCAGCGCTGCCGGTTCAGAGGCTGGCAGAGGAGGAAACCACCCTTTCTCCACCACACAACGGGGCTGGACTTTCGCCTTTTCGTGGGAACTTCAGGATTAGCCGATAAAAAAGTGCCTCCTTAGGCACTTCGTAACATTTAAACGGTCGTAAACCACTAAGTAGCAGCTTGGGGAATAAGGCCAGATCAGCAACTAATAAAAATACCTGGGCTGGTACTAGTACAAGGCAGGAGTCCTTACATCGGCGCTGGTGGGTTGCGCTGGCAGCCACCCAGGTCCCTAGTAGGGGGAGATACCAATACTTTGAAACGCAGAATAAAGGAGTTTCCTGCCATCCCGCATTTTACTTTATACGAGAATCATCCAGGAGGGGAGGTGGTACAGCCTCTCCTCTTAATCTTCACATCCCAGAATCAACGTTTTGCAGCTTCATAAGATGTGTAGATAAGATTTGCCACCGGACCTCTCCACATCCAGTCCTTTACGTCCGTGCTGCTCAGCCGAGGACCTCTGACTTGATGCAAGCGCTTCGCTTGACCGAATTCCAAAAGAGCAGAGAGGGAACACTCTGCCTGTTACCTGGCTTTGCCTGGGTGAAAAGTGAGATGCAGAGTTATGGTAAGCAAAGCAAGCCAAATGAAAAAATAATACAGAAGGCCCCGAATGCTTCACAAAACCACTGAGCCAGGGAAACAGGAAAAGGTAGCAAGAAACAGTGGAAAGATTGCCAGAGTAAAACAGGCCCCAGCGAGGAAGCGGGCGAATTAGCAAATAAGAAGAAGGATGGAAAGCTGTTTTAATCTTGTTACAGGGCTTGGTTGTTTTGCTTTGTTTTGCTTTGTTTTTCTGCTGCTTGTATTTGCAAAGCCCTGATTTGTAAGGGAAGCAATTCTACAAAGTCTCAATTTTCATTAAAAAAACAAACATCTCTAATCCTCACAGCTGCAGAGAGGGTGGGAAAAAAAGCTTGGAACTGCACTCTGGCATACCCAAATGGCTGAGAAAACCAACGAGAAACAAAATGCTTGTTTTTAAGTCCTCAGGGAATCTCAGTCCAGTTCATGGTGGGACTTAATGTTAACTACTATTTCATATTTAGTATTACCAGGACTGAATGGATGGAAGAGTACAATGATGGTGACAACACAACAAGTACTGTAATAAGAGCAAAAGACAAAAGTGTGCAGCAGAGGAAGCAGGTTTGCCCAAAAGAAAATGCCTTGCTTAAGGATCTCACACTCTGCGCTGGTCGAAGCTGGAGCAAAAATGGGAAGTCAGGACATAACGTTACTGGATTTATTTAGCTCTGTGAATCAGACTGTTAATTTTAACTGTCTGGACTTAAGGTCCCAAACCTTAAGCAGTGAGCAGCTCCGGTCCAGAAACGAAGACCAGTTTCCCTGCCTTAGTGGAGACCAAGGCAGGGTGGCCCAGCACGAAGCACTGCACAGTTTTGGTGGGCGGCCAGTTTGCTGAGCAGCTCTCCCTTTGGCAGGGGAGAGATCTGGTGCTCAGTTTCTCATTGTAGTGTCTCACGCAGCAATGTAGCACTTTCTTTGTGTAAACAGCTACCTTCATCCACTTTATATTCCTTTATAATGCTCAGGTTCAGAGTGGAGGCCCCCGGTTGTGCTGGGATTCGGTTATGTTGTAGGACAGTCCTAGCTGTACTGCACTCTGCTACAGGAAAAAAAAGAGTGAATGGTTTCCTCAGAGTTTTAACCCTTTCCCTTGCCAGATTTAAGGCCCAGCCCCAGAAAGGTATGAGGAAAATATGTTCTTGCCAAGATAACACACTAATATTAGAAAAGACTACTCATGGAACAGCGATTGCTTTGGGGTATTACTGTGGCACTGCAAACTGCTACTAACAATTAATATATAGCTTATAAGAGTTGAGTCTTAGGAAAGGAAGACCATGTTACCCATGCACAAAATAAATCCGTTTTTACAAGATTTATTTCTATAAAAGAAAGTTTCCCACTAATAGGAGTGGAAGATGTTGATCAGCTTGCAGACTTCTTCTTTAAAATCAGCTTAAGGACAACATTGCAATCACAACAGCATTATGTGGGGGCATTTTTGTCAGCATTGACAATTTTTATCCTGTACAAATGGTGGTGTTTAACAAAGACATATGTTTACACAGATGGAGGAGGGAGGTTGTAGTAATGGTGTGATTGAAAGTAAATGGGATTGGTTGAGTAGCTGATGCCAGCTGCCGTTTCAGACTAGGAGTAGGTGGGTACTCGAGATGGGCTGTAGTCTCCGGGACCACATATTGAAAGTTTGCTGGGTACCTGTTATCATCCATTTAGGTGATCCCAAAACCATCACTCGGCAGCTGCCATAAGCCCCAGAAGTGCTTTAGCAACAGCTTTTGCTGCTGCTCCATTTGGCTAAGGACGTTGCTTCCCGAGGAAGCCTTTCAGAGGGCCCCACGTGTGGAGAGCTGGCTCAGAGCTCAGCATTCAGCAGGGACTTGCCTTTGGGTGTTCTCATCCTCAAGGAAACAAACAAAATGTTCACTGAGAGCATTTAAGCACAAAACTTTTTAGAGATAGGCACATAGCACATGGGTGAAGGCCAGACCTGAGTATCCTTGCAGGTCTCCAAATGGAAAATTTGTTTAAAGACCCCGTCCCTCTCTGTCCTCCCCCCATGGTGGCTGACTAACCAACAAGCCAAACACAAAGACAAACATATCACTGTTTAGCCAGAATAGTGGGGAATCGATCTTGCACAAGAAACACTGTTCTTGAAGTGCTAACACTTTGGCTGGTCAAAGAGGGACTTCTGAAGACAAAAGCCCATTTTCAGAATTTGGGTCTTTATGAGCTGTCATTGCTGGAATATTCAAGTATTGTAGAGCTAAGGGGAACGACACCTGTGGGCCTCACCTTTCTTCACTTAATGCTCATCTTTCATGAGCAAAAGGTCCACTCATAGAATCATAGAATGGTTTGGGTTGGAAGGGACTTTAACGACCATCTTGTTCCAACCCCGCTGCCATGGGCAGGGACACCTCCTACTACATCAGGTGGCTCAAAGCCCCATCCAGCCTGGCCTTCTCTCCACATCTCTCAGTCCACAGGCCCTGCTGCTCTCTGGTGGTCATGGTGTCAGGCAAAGGACAGAAAAGGACCAAGGAGGGCTGGGCTACATTCAAACTTTCACCTTTTTCAAAGGTGAAAGTTTGAATGTGGCATTACGTTTTTTTCTTCTTTTCTTCCTGCTCCAATTAATTTCAATAATGCAGGGAACTTTTATACATTAAGGGCCATCACAAGTAATAAGTCTAGCTCTTACTGTAGTTCACCAGATATCTGTCCACTCCACAGAGGTCAGCATCATGCTTCCTTATGTACTAGCTTGTATATTAGGAACAGCGTCTCAATAAAGCTTTTTTAAAAAATTTAGATATGTTACAATTTTAAAAAGTTCTAAAGCTATTTTTGGTGGTTCCCCCTAATGACTATCATTTCCCTTTCATAATTTATACCCCTTTGACTGAGTTGTACCTGACTATTTAGCTACAGCCCTAGTGATATCTGCATCAGGGTTCATTATACTGAGGGTGGTGTGTATATATATATGTACATGCAAGACTGAAGAAAAAGGAAAACAGAGCACACTCTGACATTCTCAACTCATCTGCCCCAGGCACACAAATACAGACTGCAAACATAATATTAAAGAGGTCACAACATTTGAGACATCCCAGGTGAAGGACTAGCCATCACCAGCTTTCTCATTTACAGAGTCCTGGCTTTGAAATGGATAACATGCACCTTTTTGGTAATAAGCACTGCAAAGTCATGTTTCAAGAAGCTGTTTTCACAGTGAAGGCTTATATACAAAAGCACTTTTTTTTTCTTAGAACAAAATTTTGCAGGATGGCACAGAGCATGTTCATTGTTGAAACAGCTACAGTGAAAAATATTTCAAAACCAGTCATTATTTACTTTATCTTTCCTTATTCTGTTGAAGCGTCTGGATATAACTCCATTTAAATAGCAAGAGTAGCCTTCAAGCACATGTAATTTACTGTTACAAACAGCAATGGATTTTATACACCAGAACATCTACACATATGGAGAAACAAAACCAGCTACATTGACTATAATAATAAGATTGCTTCAGCAGCCTAAATGACAGAGTTAATGCTCAACTATGTTAAATGGCTGCTATTTCCCTATTATAGTGGGCCATATATCTTCATTGTTTCAGTAATGTAGCCAACAATTGAGAGCTAAGTAGTAGCCACTCTTCACCTTCAGTAAGCTTTACAGGTATTTTATATGCAAAGAAATAGACTCCTTAAAATATGCCATTTACTACATCCCACTGAATTAGAGTGTATAAACAATAATGGTTATTTGCTAAAACATTACAGCACATATTTGTTGTAGCAAAGGAGGTAAAGCCATGAAAACCAAGGGCAACGTATAAGCCTTTAGTTTTATACCAAGATAATGAACATGAATGGCTTTGTCAATATTAAACGTGGGACTTCCATGTTAACAATATAGGGGTTTGTAATCAAAAATCTATTACGGTAGTTGAAGTTTTTATTCAGAAAAAATTTAATCTTGCAATAATGCAAATTAAACCATCACCTTTAGACGGTTTCATAGAATGTTAAATTAGTGCCGTTCCTCTGGCCGGGAGGAGCAGCCCTTTGCAAGTGGAAACCTCCAGGAACTGGCTTCCAGCTTCCCACCCCTGCCTCCCACCCTTCCCCCAAAAAAGGAGTCACCACGCTGGATCTTCTACCTGCCCTTCAAAGTTTAATACAAACCAAGGCACCCTGGATCCTCCCGCAGTGAAGGGAGCATGGCCAAAAGGTCACACGACGAAAGGGACATCTTGTTGTGCCATCATTTCCAACCTGTGATCCAGGGGGAGGAGGGGAGCTTGACTTAAACCTGCTCCTGAAAAGTAACTAAGAAGAAATACCCCGTTCGTACCAGCTATATGACGGTGTATATATGGGGTGTCTATACAGGAGATCACACCTTCTTAGAGAAACGTTAGGGATTGAAAACCACTAACAACATTAATTGCAGGAAAGGGCGTAAACACCACTGTTGGGTGATGCTTTAAGGTATGTGAAGGCAGCAAATGCCTCGGGCCATGCATTGGATGCAGCACTGCTGAAATAAATCACAAAACTTTTGAAACATACCATAACATATGCAAAGACAGATAAATATTTTTTGGGGGAAAGCAACTAGAAAGGGTATTTCTTACCAAAAGTTCTTCCTTACCTAGAACTTCAACAAATCAGCAAGGACTATTTTGAGGAGAAAATTGGCTTTCAGTCACACCTGGCTGGCGGTTCGATCCTATGTACAACTCAGTAAGGAAAGCTGCTTGTGACACTTTTGCCTTCTCTGCTCCAGGCCAGAGGAGTTGAGACACCGCAAAGGCCTCTCGCTCACAGGGAGCTCAGTGCAGCTTATTTTTGTTAACGAACTGAGAATCAGAGGCAGCTCACTAAATTTGGCATTGCCCAGGATCCCTGAGCAATTTGGGGTGGGTAGACTCCGTTGTGCAGCCTGTAAAACGAGGCGAGTAGAAACCCACCTTTGTAAATACGTTGTGTGACGGCTGTTTTGGTGTCTGTGGGATGTTAGGTGTGAACAGAGCGCCGCGCCGGCTGCTCCCTGCTATAGCTCGCCCTCCCCTTTCCTCAGCAAACATCCAGAGGGGCAGTTCCCACGGAGAAGCCGGGACGGCAATTCCCTGCACCGGTGGGTTGGCACATCCACATCCCTGGAGGATCTCAATGAGAAGAGGTGTAAAACGGCAAGGCATCACTTCAAACCAGCGGTACTCCCTTATGCTCGGTATTTACTCTTAACTCGTGCTTGGATAGGAAATGAAAGCAACGATCCCATCATATGAGGAGCGGCGGAGGGAGCTGGGGTGGTTTAGCCTGGAGAAAAGGAGGCTGGGGGGAGACCTTATCGCTCTCTACAACTACCTGAAAGGAGGCTGTAGGGAGGTGGGGGTTGGTCTCTTCTCCCAAGTAACAGGCGATAGGACAAGAGGAAACAGCCTCAAGCCGCACCAGGGGAGGTTTAGACTGGATATTAGGAAAAATTTCTTCACTGACAGGGTTATCAAGCATTGGAACAGGCTGCCCAGGGAAGTGGCTGAGGCACCATCCCCGGAGGTTTTTAAAAGATGGGTAGACACAGTGCTTAGAGATACGGTTTAGTGATGGTTTTTGTCAGAGTTAGGTTGATGGTTGGACTCGAAGATCTGAAAGGTCCCTTCCAACCTCGGCAATTCTAGAATTCTATATGGTGACTTTGTGATAATTCATTTTTTTATATCAGTGACTTAAAAGACCCTTTTCACGCCCATCAGACATCTTGCCACAGACTGCTGGTATAGGAGTGCTTTTACATAAGAAGTTTGGTTCCAGGTGTGATTTTATTCAGCTCCTTAGAAACACTGGCCGGATTAGCAGAAGCACTGCCGGCTAACCGACCTGAACTGCGGGCACTGGGCAAGTATTAAATGCTGCTGGGAATTATTTAGCTACAAAGTCCTGTGCAGTCTTCATGCTGTGAAGAGATCGAGCTGCTGGGAATTTGATCCAGATAGCAGCCTTCAAAAATTAACATAATGAACAACTTCCACCACGACAACTGGCACAAAAATATGGTAAGAGCGTGCATGTCCTCTGAGATGTTTTTGTATCTCCAGACAACTATCACTGCCTTAATGGCTTTTAATTTATTCCACTGGGGAAGCTCTAACTCTTCCAGTCACTAACAAGCCTCGTGCAACGTGCGCATAAATGAACAATAACACGAAGAAATTTTAAAATAATGTAAATTCTGATGTGGCACATCCATCAGCTAGACCTTACTTTCCATGTTTTAACCAACATACGTGCAAAATATTGCAAAATTTAAATCAGCTCTTTTCAACTCTACTCCGAACCTGCATGTAAAGCAGGCTAAACCAGCAGAACATTGCCTGCGCCATGCAAACTACAAGAAATAGGACAATTTCTTTTTGTAACAGCTTTACATTAAGCTTCAGGGCAGGCATCTTAACAACCAGTCTCACCCCTGAGGCTAATTAGATGCTGTACCTCACTGAAGAAGTCTCCGGTGACCCCACCACTCACCACCCCCTTCCGCCAATGTGCTCTCAACTTTTCCTGAAGAATTACAATCAGGATCTGAGACTGGCGGAGAGGTTATTCTCATCCCTCATCTTCATTTATTTTCAATCCTTAATTTTAACAAACCAATTTGTTCACATTTTAGGAACTCAGAATGAAGAAAGAGGAAAGACTACATGGTCCAGCCTTCTGCAAAAGGAATATAGGGAGGAAAGCTGCTGCTAATTTTTGTTAGGTATGTTTTTAAACGCTGCTAGTTGACAGCTGGAGCATTGTTCACGGGCAAAAAGGAGCACCCACGTTTTCTTTCACATTGCAGGCGGTTACAGGAGTACTTCACACCTGCCAGTTTGCATCTTCCTAGGTATTCAATGTTTGCTTCCAAATTAGCCCCACGCAGTACTGTCCCCAGCAGCTTACACGGCCTATGGCAAAACTCAGCAACATCGGCTATTTTTGTACGGAATAAGCCATAGGTGATTGTGGAGTGGGAAACTAGAGTATATTGTATTTCACAATCCCGCAGAATGCTTACAGAGCTTTGACAGCTGCTCACAGAGGCACAGCTATGAGCCTCAGTTTTGCCTCTACCTATCCCATCAGCATTTACTCTTATTATGAGGAAACATGGTAGTGATTATTCCATTACGCTGTTCCCAGCTGTAACCCTAGGACAATTCAGGAGCTTAACCCACACTGCATGCAGTGGCTTCCTCGGCAATCGAGTACTTTGCAACTAGTGCAACGCAATACCGGTGCTCTGTCTCCCCGTTCAGCTTCTTTTTGAAAGCTTCTAATTTTGCAGTTATTTTTTTTTTTTGGTCGTCTCCTTAGGTCAAAGTAAAAGGGCCTTCTTATCCTTAATCTGACCTCTGAAAAAGTACAAGCATAAAATTAATGACTGTGCTGTGTATCTTTTTTTTTTTTCTATACTTTTTCAAAATCAGAGGTGTCTCTAGCAATGTTGATTCTTCTTAATTTCACTAATGAAACATGACCTACACAGCATCAGTTATATATATATATATATATATATATATATATAAAAGCCCTAATGTCCTAAAAATAACCCCTAAGAATGAATTTGAGATGATGTCTACTTGCCTACTTTTTACAAAAGCTTTAAAATGCAAGTATGTTCTAAACATACACAAAACCCCGTTGTGATATGCAGCAGAGGTCTCACTATGACTGGACACTTGCATTCCTCTCTGTTAAATTAAAGATGAAAAAGATGTATTTCTAACACCACAAATAGCTGAAAAGAATATCAGAATGCTTAAAAAGGCAGCAGACTTTGTTTAAACATTTAAAAAGGCACCAGTAATACTTTGTTTAGTTATATTATCCTTTATTATTTTACAATATATTTCAAAAACTTTTACAGATGCCTTAAACTGTTCTACAAGAGCTGCAATACTGTCATAAAAGCACACCTACAGACTGAATGCACAAACAAACTGTAATACCTACTGGTATTGAACCATTAATATCCAAAAGGTGTAGTCTTTTAGTAAATAGATGTGCAGTAACGCAAATGCAAACAGATGTTAACGCAGAAAAAGAAAACTCTGCATTCATGGCTATAGAACAGAGGACTTTTCAAACACATCTGGTACTGTAACATTCTAGACAGCCGTATGAGTAGTATTACATAGTTAAAGCAATACATGCCCTGAAAAAGCCTGTATTTTCAATCTGTGCGTGTAAACCTGAATCGAAAATAAACTAGATATATTAAAAAAACATGAGACATCTAGTCTGCCAACAAGCTTTTGTTTCTTTTTCATCCTAGAATTACAATTAACTTGGGTGGGTGAACTCTGACCTGCGTTATTATTTTACATTATCATTTCCTCAGCATTTCTGTAGCATTGTAACAGCCTGTGATGTTTTTTTTTATTCCTTGTGCATAAGCACAGGGGAATAACTTTGATGCATTATTTTTTTTTTTTTCTGAGTCTTCAAGTGGTAAATGTAATTAATATTATAGCAAATACATTACCTCAAAAAAGCATTGTATAATGAGGTTTACAACATTATTTAAAGTTCTCAGCTGTGTTTCTCTGGTGCAACAAAGCAGTGGCACTGCAGTTTCCAAGCACTGTCAGACACACGGTGTTTACTAACAGCTCAGATATATATTATTCTCTACCTATGGAAGTTTTGCTTTTATTATCACTTCTGGTCACAGAAGCTACAAACAGATCTTTCAACCTATACTGTTTGTAAGTAACAAGGTAAAGCCAATTGTTTGCGTATGTTTTTAAGCGTATCCAAGCTGATGTACCTTCACGGGAGTCTCCTGAAAGACATTAGGAGGGAAGAGTACTTACAAATCAGATTTGTTAGGTAAAAAGATAAAAAGGGTTAAAGTCAAAATTTATGAGTGTGGCACTGTGGCAAGAGAGGCATTCAATTCTGCTTTATTCTTCAAGTTTATGATGTTTCAGTTACCATTAAATGTTTGCTAACAGTGAACACCATTTCTTAACCAAATACAGTCTACATCCCTCTATGCTCTGCAGACAGAACCGCAAGGGGTCATCACTACATTAGACCACAGCTTTTTTTGCTACAGTCTTCTGAGCTAGCCTAAACAGCAGTCAGTGGTATTTATTAGTTATATACATCAGTCAGTCACACCCTTCATTATAAATATGTTCTAGTTTATTTACTGTACAATGCATGTATACATATTTGTGTTTATTCAATCCCTTATTTCTTAATCTCAAGCACTCCAATGGTTAAGGGCAGGCTGGAAAAAAATTCAATATACATAAAAGGGTTGTAAATTTCAAGTCTGTAGTGATTCTAGCTTAATAGCAAAAGGGGAACGTCATAGTCACGCTGTGAACATGGTTGGCAAAAATAAAGGCCAAAAAAAAGGAAGAGGCAGACTATATTTTTCTCTGGAGTCAAAATCTAGAAAATTAAACAAAATAACGTTAGTCCAAAGGGATGCAAAAATAAAAAGGGCATTTTATTTAATGCACAACTAGAGCTATTAAGAATTTTCTTTCACAGAGGCCCTGAGACTTGAGTTAAATGGTTTCTCCCTATCGTGTGTTTCATGTGAAATTAAACTTAAAGCTCTATACGCATAAACATTTGGTATATAACAGTGGACCCATTTTTAAAAAGTGAAGCAATAAAATCTACATGAAAAACAAATGAAAGAACAATTTGATTGGAGGCCTCTGTCCTTTGACCCTGTCCTATCAGGCTAAACGTCCAATAAAATGTAAAATGCAGCATACATTTGCTTAATCTAAAATTTTCGTGATGATTTATTGCAAATTGCACTTGGCAGTTCACCACACCAATGGAAAACTGGCCCCCCTGTTGGTTCATTCACACAGTCTTTTAACACCAAATACAAGTCACCAGTAGAAAGATCTCGATAGAAAGTTTGCTGCCGTGCTGAGCCAGCTTCCTGCACCTTCTGGGTGGGACCCAACACGAGACACTGCTTTGTCCTGTTCCTTACTAGGGCTTTCATCTTCTGGTAAATATTCAGGTAGATCTGTATTCTGCTCTACTTCCACCGGAGTATCTTGGAACGGAACCAGCATCTGATAAACCACACCAGATTAAAATTATGTCAAATGTTTTAACTTAAAAGAATGCATGAAAGTTACACAAACATACACATTCATGACGGTAGGCATGCATGTTGTGAGACTCCTCCCCATCCCCCTATACAGTGAGAATATAAACGGAACATACCATATAACTGGAATCTACTATGCTTAGAAGCTACATAAGTAAAGCTTTGGCTTAACATGGAAGAAAAAAATATCAAATATAGAAAGACACAGCCCTTTTACCGTAGTTGTGAAATAGAAACACTTCAGCAACTGCAGCCAAAGAAAAAAAAAAAAAAGGTTCACTGTGATTCTTTTCATATCATTAAGGAGAAAAACAATTACAGTATTTTTGTCCTTCTTCTGAACAGAAAGTTCTGTAAAACTGTTCTATGGGTACATGTCCTAAGATACCCTTTATTCTCGTTGTACTCTATGTGTAGTGCTCCCACTTACAAATTTTTTCCTGATATCAGATATTATGGCCACAGAGGTGCTGGTATTAAAGATACAGCCGAGCTAAAACAATTGGTATTTAAGAAAGGTACACAACCTACCTCCTCACCACTTTCACTTTTCACAACTTGCTGTGCCTTCATAACTTTGGTTGATGCTATGGCCGTTGCCAATGCCTACAAGTACGCAGAAAAAACCAAGAGCTCAGTGTGACAGAATGCAATAATGTGAGGATCTGGAGGGTTATTGAGCACTCACCTCTGCTTTTAAGTCTGAGCGAATTCGGACCACACACCTTTGAACAGCCATTTGAAAGGTAAAACTAATAACACCTTTAATTTTCAACAAGGCTTCTTCACAAAGATTCCTTCGAGACTAGAAAACAAACAAAAACCCCACAACTAAAGTACTTGCATAGCAGTACACCGTGTGAAAATGCTAACAATTTATGTTAAGGAATTCCCGCATGTCTGAGGGCAGGTGGCTACTCAACACCATTTTTGTAAAAGAAAAAACTAAGACTTACATTTTAGTGCACAAATATTAGACTCTTCTGCTACCAAAAAAAAAAAAAAGAAAAGAAAAAATTGCTTACACTTTAGAAGTCAAAGAAGGATGGAATCAACTGTAAATAATTAGAGAAAAATGCTGAAAAGCAAAGAATGTTTTTCTCCGTATGATCAGCTAAACAGTCCCCTCTGGTTAAGTTCTGATTGACTGAAGTGCTCATTGATGAGTAGTTAGTGTTTAAGTTGCTATTTATCAGACACCTTGCCTCCATACTGACTGAATGCATCAAAGCAGCTGCTGTATCTTTCAGCTGCTTCATCTGTGGCAGCTCACGGACATCACCGCGCAGCATAAGCTTAATTCTTATTTCAAAGGGAAAATATTTGGTTGATAACCCAGGGAATGTTATGTTTAAAGCAAGTGACATCGCCTACTGTGCTGTAACATTACAATGACCTGTACTAGTTACATCTGTTCTACATTATCTTAGAATGTTCTTTTTTTTTTCCTCCCCCTTTTAATATTTGCACAAGACGGTTGTTACAAAAATGATTAAAATACACTTGGAGAGACTGCTAGAAGAGAAGGGATAAAAGAAGATGTAACACTGTACCAGAAATAAACTGACAATCTTTTCAAAATACTGATGTACTTAACTTTTACTACAAGTTTCTGCAAGGTTTTAAATAATAAACTATTTCAAAGTGTATTTATATTAGTTATCAAATAATTACTAGTCAGTATTTGGGACAGTTTCATGCACAAGTAGTAAATTAAATTCTTTTAATATTTGGAAGAACTAACTAAAGCAGGATTGTTTATTTTTGGCAGTTTAGCATATTTCATTTCATATTACATAATTCATTGTGTAAATTTATGTATTGAAATAATTAACAGTTTTGACAGTTAAAAAAATAACATTGATGGATAGGCTACATTTCTCATACACAGGAAATATTTGATGCAACGATGATAGGCTGCCTTGCATGAGTGAAAGTCAAAACTACCTTTGGACACAAGAAGCAACACATTTGCAGCTTATTGGCCTAAATAAACAATTTATGCTTACATGGGTGTATAGCAATTCTGTGACACAATTTGGCTTTTTACTCTGAGATCCCAGGTTAAGTCACAGGCACCTCAGTTTAATTCAAAATGAAGCTTTCAGTGATCAGATAACTGGTGAATCACTTCTTAAAGACAAAACTTAACAAGGTCCATAGAGGCTCCGTAAAAAGCTGGAAGCTTGGCAGCCACCGGCCTTGCTGCACAAACGTCTTTTGCAAAGTATGTCTAACTACAGCAATTAGGCACAAACCCCAGCAATACACACCTAGACATCTTTCTGCATGGGCACAGGGCAGGACAAGCGAAGTTTCGGTTCTTTTCTTGCACATCTTGTAGTCTAAGAAGTAGTCCTGCTGGACTAATGAATGCTGATTACCATATCCTAATAAATAGGGATGTTTATTTATCCCCCCATTATAGGGATGTTTAACTTCTGGGTGGGCACCCGGAGTATCACTGACATTTATTTAATCATCTGATGAAATACAGAGCTATGTACTAAAATGTACTTTCCTTTTTTTTTTTTTTTTTTTTAAGTTTATCATCAAATTTAATAATTAGATTTTAAAATAAAAACATCTGACCTCACACTAAACAAGTGACCTTTCCCCTCCCTTCCTGAACAAATCAATATCTACTATTTGAGGTTTCAAAATCCACAAGCATTTGTAGGATTTGCAATCACTCCTAACAGCAGCTTCTTGCTTCAAATCTAAATCACAAAACACAGGTAAACTGAGAACACAGCCCTGCGTTTACTTATTATGTCTTTTACCACTCATATGTGCCACCTAATATTCTTTGCTAGTTAAGTCGGGAATTAAGTGTCGAATGAAACTAAGCTACTTTTATTGTTCACAGCCTTCATCATTCTCCCAGTCACAGTTTATCCTGTCATTTAAAACAGCATTATAGGGATGTTTAACTGCTGGGTGGGCACCCGGAGTATCACTGACATTTATTTAATCATCTGATGAAATACAGAGCTATGTACACTAGCCCTCTCCAGCCAGCGCACAGTCAGATTTTTCTTTTCTTCAACAATGAGCTAAGAAAACATGCTGGCGTGCCCTAGGCAACTGCAGAAGCCTGCAGTTGTGTATCTAAATATCCTACACTTTTTCAGAACACCTTTGCCTCAGCATTTAAGAGAAAAACTCCACAAATCTCACTAAAGTTCAGAAGAACACAAAGAAACACTTAAGATAGAATCGAACTATATCCAGAATATCTAAACTCACAAAGCAGAAGTGGATTACTTTTCTTGCTTGGAGATACCTGTGAACAAACAAATCAACTAGAAGCTTAAAACCAAACCAACACAAACTTAACAGGAAACAACCAATAGGACTCAATTAAAAGAAACTTCGGAGGACAAAAGCCAATGGTGTTGATAAAGCACTGTCTTTCTAGCCAGAGCAAGCGCTGGAAGGACAAAACCGTAAAAAATATTTACTTTGTATAAAGTGAGCTAGAGCAGCATGTTATTTCTAAAGGAATTAACTACGGTCTTAGGAAAACAGTACGACGGGTGTGCTGTTGATAAACTGGGCCTGTGGACACGCTTACTTGGCAAAATGTAAAGCAACAAAGCAAAGGATCAGGTTTGATCATTTAAAATGGGTACAAAACTGAAGATACAGAGTCCGGAGGGCACTTGTGGATAACATGCTTAAACAGTCTACATGCTGTTTGGCAGCCGTAAAAAGGCAAACATGGCCCTGGGGTGTTATCTACAGGGGTATGGTAGATAAATCCGTAGAAGTTATTCTGACATTACATAAAGACTCAGTGAGACCTCATTAACTCAAATGCCATTCTGGTCACCACAGTAGAAAAGATCTCACAGACAATGAAAAGATGTAGCAAAACCAGCTGAAAGAAAGTACAGAATTTCTAAATTAAGAGTAGTTTAAAAAACAAAACAAAACAAAAAACAAAACAAAGAACAGTGTTTGAAATATCTCATAACTAAAAGGAAACATTTTTTTAGTTTAACACACCGGTACAACCACAAGATATCCTTAAGTGAAACTGCTGAAGGTACCTTTCTTGAAAAAGGAAAGAAAATGAGGAGAGGTGGAAACAGAATAGGTTTTTCTTTTTTAGAGTAATTAGAAAGCCATCAAAGAAACTGCCTTAAAACATCTTCTTTAGATATTCCGAGTAAGCTCAATTTATGCAAGATTTTATACGTATCTTGTGATTCAAAATACGATTCACAAAATTGCAGACATTTGATGAAGCCACACAAGTAGCCTGAATACAGTATTTTTGTGGGCAAAATACGTCTCAGTACAGCATGCCTTATTTACATAAATGCTGAAGGTTTCCTTACCGAATCATCAAGGCCATCTATATGCAAAACCACTGTCTTGGCACGCTTATTTGTGCTGCCAAGGAAAAACTGAGCTTTCCGTCGACGATAATTCATCTCATTCACATTGTCCATGTCTGACATATTGGAAGACTGAAGGATATCATAGACTTCAGAAGCTAAAAGTTTCGTCTCTCCTGGTGTAGTGGTCCTTAAAGAAAAAAAGGGATTAAGATTTGTAAATACTTGTTTTTACATTAGTACTCTAAACAGATGTTGATTATGTCCTTGCAACTGGAATACTCCATATGTTACAGAAATACAATTACACAGTCAATACATAGCAAACATTTTAAAAGGGGAGAGGAGAAATTAGGTAAAACTACTTCCTTTCCCATACTCTAATTCTTATGTCAATCTGTTAATTCTAGTATCATTATAAACAACACTGTGTTCTCAAACAACACAAATACAGTTTATATTAGTTTGACAACTACAAACAAAACATGGTAATAGATGCTCAGTACAATGCTGTTACTTTGTTCACGTTGAGCTTTTTTTTAATACAAAAGATCTCCAACTGCCTTGTGATACCTTTAATTTACCGCTTTCCTTGCTACATAATAAAACCAATTTCTCTGTAGAACTGTAATCTTCCCAAATGTTTTCTTCTCCAAAGTTACTGAGGATCAACAGCAAAGCAGAATCCCAGATTTTCTTAAAGAATCCAAAGGTTATTTCTGATTAGACTAAAATTTATGATATGAACTATATGACAGCATTATTTTTAGATAGAAAAAATATAGATAATAGAGTGAACATATATTAATTTCTTATGATTAATTAAAACTAATTTTAATAAGGTACTAATATAAATCTGTTGTCCAAATTCAGCCCTGCGTTAATTGTGCCAGTGATTTAAAGCAGTGTGCAGAAACAAAATTATTACCGCATCAACTTGCAATTAATCTTAAAATGATGAATGACAGCTTTGCTGCTTTGTTTAGCAAACACTAAGTAAGCAACAAGTACCTTTAGATTTTTTTTTTCTATTTGACTTCCTTAATTACTATACATTAAACACATTTTCCATCCTACCATATGGACAAGAAAGAACAATGAAGGGAACATGCTAGGAGTTCTCAACTTGGGGGGGTCCCAGATAGCCTTTTTTTTCCCCCTCCTTCTCTGCACCTTGTTTGGAACAGCACCCGTTTGGAGAGGAAAATATGAGTTCTTGTGATCATTCAGTACATTAATATCATTCAAAGAAAAAAGGAAAAAAAGGGGTAGTAAGGAAACAACCAAGACCTAAAATAGCAAAGTATTTCAGCATATGTTCAACTTTAAATACATGCTAACGTTCTGCTCTCCTACAGTGAAAAAACCACTTATGTTAATTCACAGAAACAAGTCCTGGGAACTCAAAGATTTCAGCTTCAACCTTCCATAATTTCTTAGATAAAGTAATAGAATGGATGATAAAGCCACACAAGCTGATGTCTTGAGGTAATAAATAAGCTTGTGCAGAAGTGACATCTTAAAGACATTAAGAAATTTACCCACCTGTTAGTTTTGGCAACTTCTTTCAATAACAACAAAAATCCTGTCCATATCAAGTGATTTACAATAGAGAAAATCAACAGTGGTTTTCTTACATGTTTTGTGCTCCCAACATTATAGTTGGCATAGTTCTTGGAAAACTAATGACCTAAGATTAACTGGACTATTGAAACAACCTGTTGATTTGAAAACACAAACTTAAATCTGCTCTTATTTGACACAAGTATTCTAAAGTATTCCTAAAACAAGTCTATACAGGTAAATGTTACGCATATGCATGCACGCACTTAAACAAGCTACTCAGATAATTTCCTGTATTTTTCCAAATAGAGGATTACTACTATCTACCACTAAGTTAAAGATAATAACTCTCGCTACCCCTCTTATATTAAAAAAAATAATAATTAAAAAAATCCCAAGCACAAGATTTTGATCTTGTATAAAAAGAATGTGTTGCAAAATAAGTGATTGACTGTGTAATAAGCAGCAGCATGAAACTCAGACACTACACTACAAGGGCAAGAGCAACGGATGTCAGGTAAGAATATCAGATTGCAAAACAATCCCCAATAAAGGTATTAGCCAACTTTATTCTCCAGTAATATAGTACTACGCTTTCAGCAACTCAGTTAAAAAAAAAAAGAAACACAAAGCCTTCTACAATTTTTAGTGTACTGGTAAAATGAGTGAATACAAGTTTTGCATTAATCTGTTATTCTTTCATTTAAGTAATTTACACAACAGCTATAAAAAGAATACAAAAAGATGCTTTAATATCAAACTAGATACAAGGAAGATTTTTTTTTTTTACAATGAGGGTGGTGAAACACTGGCACAAGTTGCCCAGAGAGGTGGTAGATGCCCCATCCCTGGAAACATTCAAGGTCAGGTTGGATGGGGCTCTGAGGAATCTGATCTAGTTGAAGATGTCCCTGCTCATTGCTGGGGGGTTGGACTAAATGATCTTTAAAGGTCCCTTCCAACCCTAACTATTTTATGATGATTCCATGACCTTTAAGGAAAAAAAATATCTAGAAGTAAGTACAATAAACCCTCTCTATTGTAAAACCAAAGTGTTATTCAACACTGACTCCTTCTTTATACCCTGTACCGGTAACAAAAAGATAACTATGACGAAACTACACGTAAAATTAAAACATAGTAGAATAGTGGGAAATTTTTTTTAAAAAAAAAAAAAGGATAACACACATGCTGTGGTTTTGTTGCCTGAAATGAGAAAAAATTGCAACCTTAAGAGAAGAGAGTTCTGAGGGCACCAACCCAGGCTCTCCCAGCACCTGTGCATCAGCAGTTTCAGATAGCATTGCTCACAGCTGCCCGACCCAGCCTCCTGCCACCACCAGAGCAGCAGGAGGGAGCACTCATTCATCTTTCCGCCACCCCCATTGCCACTCTAATATAGCACTTTATTCACCACTGAAGGTGCAGGTACATACTATATAGTCACTATGCAGTTAGAGATTGAGAACGATCAATCACTGGAACAACTTCCTCAGGGATGTGGTGGGGTCCCCATTGCTGGAGGTTTCCAAGATGCTACTGGACAGGGTGCTAGATAATCTTATCCTAAATTCCCTTTCCCAGGAAAGGCTGGACCAGATGATCTTTCAAGGTCTCTTCCAACCTGGGCTGTTCTATGACTCTATGACTAGTGTTCTGCTACCCTGCTAGGCAAATGGCAGTCTCTAGTCAGAGCAGAGTAACAGTTGGTAAGAGACGGTTACCACCTCTTTCAGAGATGGTAACATCTTACATTACTTCAGCAAGATTCAGAAGATGCCTGTCAGAAACCCAAACCTTTAATTTTCACTGTCTTCTTGAATCCCTGTCATCCTAGATTGCTGCCTGTCCTTCCATTATGTTCACCCAAGGCTGGCTGTATAAGTAATATAAACACAGAATCCAAGTGACAAGTGCTGTATCTGTCAGAAGAGGATACAAGAAATAGTTCTCATTTTCTTCACAATTAAAAATAACTTTGTAAACATGATCCAAGTGCTGCAGAGGCTTTATTAGCATAACAAAGACATTTTAAAAAGTTTTAGCTAAACTTAAAGGACACGAAAATTACTGGCTACAACTCTAAAGGCATATGTGATGTGGGTTCAGTATGCGTGATTGGAGAGAATGTGTAAGCAGCACATAGCATTATGGCTGTACAACCAGCATGTGACTTAAGTATAAACACAGCATCATAAATGATAATAGAAGGGCCCCAACAATCATCTTAGCATAGCTGTATCAGATGTAAAGGTAACATAGAAAGTTATGTTTCTTCCTTTAAAAAAAAAAAAAGCACAAAGGCTGAGAAAGACCAATATAGATTTTTCTCCTTTTGGAGAAAGACAAGATATAAATATGTTTATAAATACATGGGGGTTTTATATGTGTGTGTAAAAGACCCCCCCTATCTTTCCTAGAAGCTGTAATACTGTATGTATATATTTTTAAATAAATATATATGTACATTACATACACACTCCTGTATCAGAGGAAACAGATGCAACCATAACCCTGCTCGAAATACAACAGACCCTGTGCACCAGCACAGAAACTATTACATGCATTTCCTTAGTGGCACACATTGTGCTCTAAAGACTCATCAGCCAAACAGATAACAAACATACTATAACGGCATTTCATTAGAGTGTTTCTACTGAGTTTATAACCTAGAGACAGGAGGTTTTCAAATTAAAGAGGGTATCTTTCTTTGCCAGAGATTCAATTACATTCCAGATTCTATCAAAAGGAGATTTGTGTTGTTTAATTCTGAAAGTCTCACTTCTACAGTGATGCTGCTTTTGGTTGTACTTGCTCAGTTTGTCCACTATCCACAATAAGATGACAAAGTTAATCACCCATTAATGAAATTTCAAGGCACTTAATAATCTTTCAATGACCACCTCGACCCCTAGGAAGGTGATGGAATGAATTTGGAAATTATTTCCTCCAACCACATGAAGGTGACCAGGAATAGTAAGCATGGATTCCCAAAGAGAAAGTCATGCCTGACCACCCTCAGAGCCTTTTACAATCAAATGACTGGCTTCATAGATGCGGGGAGAGAGTAGATACTGTCTTTTGACATTGTCTCGTATACAATCCTCATAAAGAAGCTGATGAAGTATGGACTGGGTGAGCAGATAGCGAGGTGGACTGAAAAGTGGCTGGATGGCCAGGCCCAGAAAGTGGTGATCAGGGCCACGAAACGTAGCTCGAGGCCAGTATCTAGTGGTGTATCCCATGGGTCAATACCAGGTCCAATCCTGATCAATATCTTCATTAACTATCTGGATGATGGAGCAGAGTGGACCCTCAGCAAACCTGTACACGACACAAACAAGGAAGGAGTGGCTGATATGCCAGAGGGTTGTGCTGCCATCCAGAGGGACCCCTACAGGCTGGAGAAATGGGCTGACAGTAACCTCATGAAGTTCAACAATGGGAAGTGCAAAGTCCGGCACATGGGGAGGAACAACCCCAGGCACCAGTGTAGGCTGGGGGCTGACCAGCTGGATCACAGTCATCAAGGAAAACACTGCTCCAAATTTTCTCCCTCAGTCTATAGCACTTTTTTGTAGTTTTACTTAGCACAGTAATTATATTCAGTAAATTTAGTATGAAGCCAAAAAAATGGATCAAACAGGAACACCAAAGAAATATTTTAATCTCAAGTCATTTCACAACATAGATCAAAATGTCAATGTATATGAGCTCACTCAGGAGTTTACATTTTTACGCTCTATCTTAACCAAATCTAATGTAGTTCTAGAGTACTCAGTTTGTAATCTATGGACCAATTTCAGCCTTGAATGGACCTTTTTCCCTAGGGTTGCTCAGGAATAAGAGATCCACAGACAGACAGACCATTCTCAACTTTAGCTTTAGAAGGGGCATCACTTACACTTCAGGATACATGGAGAAGAGCTACAGCTCAATCCCTGCACAAGTCTGAGAAACCTCTGGGAGAAGAGAGCAACTAGAAGTAGACTTTCTCTATCCTGGAACAGCCCACTCCCTGAAACTCCGTTAAGATCCAAGCAAGGAAAATGATATGACAAGAACAGTGCATTTGCAGTAAACCACCTATACACACATAATGGACGTTTTCACATACAGAGTGTCTGTACTATATATATTTTCAGTATGCATGGTACCCTAAGGGAGGGGGCATGGCATAAAGCCTTAGAGCTCATGGGGAAAGGCTGTGTGGCTCATCACTATGCTCTTGCTCATGAGTATTTGGGAAACCAACACACAGAAAAACTGTAAAAGCAAACTGTAAAAAAAACCCAACACTGTAAAAGCAAAGAAAGCTAGCAGTGGTGAAGACTAACCCAACCCACAAAACTACGGAAACAGATCTCAACCTTTTAAAGTCAGTTTAGGTACAAGCTCCTGTATTGACATCTCAAGGAGTTTACATACTAATGGAAAAATAGTACCTTAAAACACAGATTTAAAAAACCAAACAAACCAACAACAAAAACACCACCACACAGTTTAAATCTAACAAACATGAAGAGTTTGAAGAATAAAAATATCTTCATTATCCAAGTTAAGGCTCAGATATTTAGCAAGACCTCATCTGAATACCATACTAAGTAACCTACTCATAAATTAAAAGTAAAAACAACTCTCAGATTTAACTTACAGTCTTACCACTGAAAAATCCTAAGCAAGGCAGTGACTGTAACAAAGGACTGAATGCATCATTTTTTCTTCAAAACACTAGTTTGAGAGACTCCATTTCTATAATGATCCAAGCGCCTTTCCCAAAAAAATTGGGAAAACTTGTGATCACATAGAAGTGGCTATTTTCATTCGATCCCAATGCTTTTCATACATGCAAGTACTGCCCCTATATGGCAGAACTAATATTTTCCCCCTAGGATCTTAAGTAGTGAGATTTTCAACCACCACTTTATTTCTGTAAGGAACCTCATTCACTGCAATAAATGTAGTATCCTGTATGACACAAAAAGCGCAAGTAAGAATTTGATGAATTGGCATGAATTCTATCTAAATATGTTGTTGGGTAAATGCAGTTGTATTAGAAACCCGAAAGCATACATTTGGTAGAGATTTATCATTGATTTAATTGTGGTTAAAAAAGGATAACAAATTTGTATTCATATCAACTATGCCTTAAGACCATTGATGTATTTGTTTCCAGGTGACCAATTTCTTTCAGAGCCCATTCTTCCTATATTTAAAGGCAAGAATTGTCTCTAGCAATAACTAAAGGGAGCAGTAATCTGCAAAAAATTGCTACATTCTGCAAGGGGGGGGGTGGGAAATCACTAATCCTTTATTCTAGAAGTGAGACACAGTGATTGACACAGTTTTGATGAAAACTTTGAGCATGAATGACAAGCCTAAAGAAAGAGCATGGTATTAGAGAAAAAAGCAATCTGCTTCAAGACAGTTATCTGATCTGGCTGTTTTTCTGGCTGTTCTGCTCCAGTGCCAGGGCAAGATTCTTTCTTATCTCCAAGAATGCTGCTCTTTCTTGTAAGCTTTTAGTGCATCCCATGATACGGTGGGCTCACAAGCATATGGCTACTCTCCTGACTCATTCCAGGCAACGGGCAAGTCATTTGAAAACAACTTGAAAAAGAGCATTACTTCAGGGTACACTTTCTCACAGTCCCACTACTGTGCTATTGCCATGCTACCCATTACAGTACACCTCAGTTCCCTCTAGCCCCAGAACACCCAGTAAAGACCAGATAACGTTATACAGCATCTGACTTCTTTTTTTTTAAAGGAAAAAAAAGTCAAAATCCTCATGAATATAGACAGCAGGATCCTTACGTTAGCCAACAACAACATATCAGGCACAGCAGTGGGTTAACAATAGGAAAAATAATTCATAGGCGTAGAACAGGAAAAACAATAGAACCTGTAGGAACTGGGCAAGTTTGAAGTGACACACTGAGCTGCAGCACAATGAATGTCCAAATCCAAAAACCAAGCAGCCACACTGCTCGATGAACCTATGTACAGCCTGAGTGCGGTTGTGTTATGTGACTGCACTCCAATGGTATTGACCATGTGCTAGCTACACGTCACCTTTATTTACTCCGAGGCTGCCGCACCATGGAAACAAGGCAAGGTCAGACATACCTTCCTAGAATGCTTTCTAAACCTGCAAGATGCCTGCCACTTGGCAAGTCTTCCAGACTCTACTCACTCAACTAGCTGTGACAATTTGATCAGGAGACACTAAATTAAGAATAAAGCTTGGAACCGAACAAGGAAACCTGATGTCTTGAAATTGATTTTGAACTAAATGAGATACCTCACTGAAAAGACAAGTAAGACCTGGATTTCCCAGTGCCACTTCCAGCGCAATTTAAGTCATATGCCTACTGACCCTGGAAATTTAGAGAAACCCCATGTAAATGCTGGGATGTTCTGAAGACTGCTGAGAAACAAAAAAAGAAGGCTAAATATTAAAATATAAGTTGTAAATCTGAGTAAGATTATAGTACAATCCCATTAACTGCTATAAAATCAGTGACTGTGATATAATCTTAAACATTCAGCAAACTGAGTAATTACCCATGCTTAGAACATTTCCCTGATTCATTCTATTGTCCTCTGATCACAAGAGGAGAACAAACTTTGAAGAATAGGATAGCAGATTTGAACATATGCCATATGTTTAACCCAGCTATTCATCCAATTTTGTTTAACTCTTGCTATTTATAAGCTAAATGGAAGATCAACTTTTGATCTTCCACAGCTTGGTATCTACCATATGGACATATTCTCCATCTCAAAAAAAAAAATATTCAAGGCCTGTTACTCAACTAAACTCAAAAGGCTTCAGAATAGCATTTGCTAGACTAGAGTCTGCGTAACAGACATAAATTCCATGTTGAATTTCACAGCAGCTAGTTCCAACATCTTGCCTGCTAATGAACAGTAATCATTTAATGGATTTGTATGGCACAAGTTTTATTTGTAATATGGCTTCAACAAATTGCACCACGGTTTAAACAAAACAAACAACTTAAGGATAACAACTCTTTCTGGTCCTTTCCAGTAGAAGATATCAAATACTGGCATTAAAAAGCCAGTCTTTCCCAGTAATAACACTGTAGCAACCAGGTAGAAGCACTGGTCGTGCTGGAATTAGGCTTTGTGCTGAAGCGTTTTAAGAACATCTTGAAGGAAGCCAAACACACCACTTCTTGTATTATCAGCATGCTAAAAGCATTAAGTACATCATATTATTATATTATTACAGTATATAATTAATCTAGAAAATCCTTTTATGTTTTAAAAACCCACAGTTTATTTTAATTTTGAGAAGTAACCTTCATCTCATTATTTCCCTGAAATCTACTGGAGAAAGTAAAAAAAAAAAAGTTTGCAAACTTACAGATAATGGCTTCCCTAAACAAAACCTGTGTGAATAATAAGAATTAAACTACAGCACCAACCTATACCAGAGCAAAAAAAAAATGCAGGTTTAGTCTGTGTAGGCATATCTGTGTGTAAGCTTTGTATTTGACTCACTTGCTAATACAATTACTACTAACCTATTCAGCAGAGACTTGAAGTAGGTTAACTTTGAAAGCAACAACTATTTAAACATCTTGTTTCCATGCTCTTGAACAACTTATTTGTTGGCAATAGATTTTGGGGTTTTTTTGAAGCAAGCCAGTATCAGTAGCTTCACTGCTAGCCAAAAGGACAGCAGTCATGCAAAATAGGTTGAAGTATGCACCAATGCTTAAAAAAAAAAAATCTTTCTATGAACTTGCTGATCTACTGTGTAATTACAGAATGCGCTAACAATTTTAATTTGTTCCAAGTTACTACATAGGGCTTCCTACCTGCAAAATTAAACAGAAATCTTGCTGAAAAGGATATTGTAGCATGTACTGCAAGAAAACCTCAAGTACAAAAATACATTCCTGAATAGAAATACATCTAATTCAGAATAACATACTCGCTTTGCATTAGATGTTCCACTGTAAAATTCACTTTCTTCTGAAATAACAGCTCCATTTAGAAACCGCTAGTGAAGATTCTTTCATCGTTAACATTTTTGAGGCATTTCTGTTTGTGTCACTTCTGTTTGTGGCACTTATTGCCTATAATACCCATGAGCAACTATTTAAGCTCAAACCACACACCAGAACTTTACTATGTTTCTTGTTTGAGCAGCATTCAGGGAAAAAAAAAAAAAAAAGAAGAAAAAAAAGGGAATCCAGACACTTACGGTCTAACAGGAAAATCTGCAATTTTTTTTGGGATGCTTAGCATGAAGGTCAAAAACCAGGGACACGCATCACCTGCGGACAAGCTCACTGTAACCCAAAAGCAGACATGATACTGGCAAGGAAAGATGCGAAACCTCCCACTGCTAAGTATCTATCAACTCACTTTTCATAGATAAATGGCTCCAGCCTACAATATGGTCAATCCACACCTCCAGTAAGTATTAAATACTTCAGAACACAACTTGCTACTTTTATTTCAAACCATCTTAAGCCTTCTTTGTTCTTTATTTTAGTAAGCCGACAGAAAAAGTCAGCATATCAAAGAACCTACCTCAGCACTTCTAAACTCAGTAGTAACCAGTGAAGGTCACTCTGTATTCCTAAAATGTTTTCAACATCAGCTGACTGCAAGGTTTATTGAATGTTAAAGGCACTCTGTGTTGTCACTGTTACTCCTGATTCTTCTGCCAATCCACTTAAATCTCTTCCCTCCAACCTCAGTACTGAACTCCACCACAACAAGAGAGTACAGTTGCCTTTTGGCACACCATGTCAGGCAGGCCTTGAGGCACTGAGTTCAGCATGGTAGTATTTTTTTTTCCCTATTCTACAGTAAGCATTTAGTTAAAAGTCAATTCAGATTCTATTCTTTTTAAGTTATCAGAACATTGTACCACACTCTGTAAGCCATTTCAGTTTTTGTATTCATAGAATGGTTCAGGCTGGAAGGGACCTTACAGATCACCTTGTTCCAATCCCCTGCCACGGGCAGAGACACCTCCCACTAGACCAGGCTGCTCAAAGCCCCATCCAGCCTGGCCTTGAACACCTCCGGGGATAGGGCATCCACAACTTCCCCAGGCAACCTGTTCCAGTGTCTCACCAGCCTCACAGTAAAGAACTTCTTCCTAATGTGTAATCTAAATCTATCCTCTTTCAGTTTAAAACCATTACCCCTTGTCCTGTCACTACACCCCCTGATAAAGAGTCCCTCCCCATCTTTCCTGCAGGCCCCCTTTAGGCACTGGAAGACTGCTATAAGGTCTTCTCGGAGCCTTCTCTTCTCCAGGCTGAACACCTCCAACTCTCTTAGCCTGTCTTCATAGGAGAGGTGCTCCAACCCTCATAGTGTTTCTCAGAGTCCCATATTTGTTTTAATATAAAGTCTGCA
This sequence comes from Chroicocephalus ridibundus, assembly GCF_963924245.1. Classification (NCBI taxonomy): domain Eukaryota; kingdom Metazoa; phylum Chordata; class Aves; order Charadriiformes; family Laridae; genus Chroicocephalus; species Chroicocephalus ridibundus. The sequence continues at coordinate 131,139,567 of NC_086285.1, forward strand.
AGAAAAAATAGGAAGTAAAAACACCTTAATCTTACACTGCTTTCTAAAATACTTAACTCCCTGCTCAAGCCAGTTTCTAAATAAAGAAGAAACTGGGTAAGACACTGAACAGAAAGGCCTTCAAATATATGCATTTTTATCAAATTTATTTTATACTTCACACACTTTTTTATTCAGTGTTTCAAAGTTGGTTTGGTTTTTTTGTTGTTTCTTTTTTCTCCATTCTGAAACATTTCTTGCCTATAATGAAAAGCTATTAGTTCACTTCCTGACTTCTCAAATGATTTCTTCACATTTAAATACAAAACACTCAAAAGCAATTGTGATTATGGCCTTCTCTCTGACAAAAATAGCAACAGCAGAATAACGCCTATTCACTCAGTAACAGGTACTGAAAATTATCTTCCAGGTTTAGGAACCTATAATTTGGTAACACATGGCCTTTCAGATATTGTACATAAATCACCACTGTAGAACTTAGGCACTTCAATGGTTAGGCAACAGGTCATGAAACTTGCACTACTTGGTGTCATATTCATAAGCCAGTCTTTGCAAACCACCTGAAGGCCATGATTTTGAAGAACTTGCAGGTTGTCTCCAAATCTTACATTACGTAAATGACCAATTAAAGACACTGCATTAACGATTACTTACTTTGTTGCCTCACTATTTGTCTATTAGTTAACTTGGAATTCACTAAATACCAAGAAAATGAAATATTCACACCAAAAAAAAGGGGACGAGATAAACTGTTGAAATGCAGAAACTGTAGCGTCAGAGATGTACCAAGAAAGCTGTGCATTAACTGCAAGCGTTGCACGGAAAGCAGTAACGAACGTAGCTGGTCTGCTGTTTTCATTGTGTGTGCACGTGTATTGAGCTAGCACACTAAAAGCTAGTCTATTGAACGAGTATTGTATTGAACTGGTATACTAAAACATCTATGGATGGATAGTACCTGAATTAAATTGAGACAGACACTAGATGATGAGAAGCCACACAACTAAGAGTCCCAATACAAATGACAGACATCATATGGAATGTTATAAAGGTAAAAGTAGTAGCTTGGAGAGCAAAAAGTAAAACAAAATGTATTTCTAACTGCAGTCAAAACCATTATAACAGAAGTTACACACACACACACAACAGAATGAAAAAAATAATAATACAAACACACAAAGCAAAATCTAGAGGTTGACAGCCACCTAAACTGTTGAATACAGAAACTACTAATTGTACGGAACTCACTAAGCAACTAAATTGTGTGCAAGAAGAAACTATGACTTTGTAATACCTCTTTCACTACAAAGAGGTCCCGAGATACAAAAAAAACCCCAAAACAAAACACAGCACACTAAACCAACAGAACATCGAAAGTACATCAGAAGAACATCGAGTACATCTTGTAGGGCACAGGTCAGACCCTTCCCTTTGGTCATATTTCATTTTTTCCTCAGTGACCAATTCTACACACACACAAACAAAAACAAGCTCATCCAAAGTTTCACCTCTCATAATAAACCTTTAGAACAGTTAGTTATATGACTACTAATTTCTATTAACCCCTGCAAAATATAAATCCACAGTAATATTTCAATATTTAAATTAGTAGTTACATTTGAATTGTTGGCAGTTAAGTCTTGGACTACTCTTAAAAATGACATCCACCTTTCCAAATGTTTAAACTTCATTTTCTTGTCTCAGAAAACCCGCAAGATTTTCCCCAGAGAGTTCATTACATCATGACTGAAATCCAGGTTAACACCAACGCTGTAAAACTAGGATTCTACAATATTTCATTACTTAAAGCTTTTTGTGTTTTATTTATTGTTAGCATTTGCCCCTGTGCCCACATCTCTTTGTTGAGATCACGGTTTCCTATGTCCTTCATAATGCTAAATACACCACAGGAATACCAAAAAAAAAAAAAAAAAGTCTTGAAACATCTTTTCAAAAATTGATGAACTGTGAGAAAGTCTGAACTCCTGTTGGTTTGCCATCACCCACAAGAAAAGAGAGCAAGAACTTTTACTGAATACATGCCTTAGTGATCTAGGTAGCCCACAGCACCGAACCCCTCCACTCCTTCCTACATATAATCTTTTCCAAATAGCAGGAGGCTGTTTGACAGACAAAAGGAGCATTCAGCCACTTGCAACAAAAAAAACATGGTATACTTAAAGAGGACACATCGATATTTGCTACATTTCCTAATATTTCATTAGGGTTTTTTTTTGGCAGAGGATGCTTTTTCAAAAATAACTTCAAAACCCAATCTATTTCTGAAACTCTTAAGATAAACAAAATATACAATGAAAACATTTCTTGAAGAAACTAGGGGTGGGGGAGAGGGATATTCATAGAATCATAGAATGGTTTGAGTTAAGCCACTTTGCTTAACAATGCTGAATAAAACAGCCTCCAGACGTCTCCCTGCTGTGACCATCTATTATTAACAAGCACACTGCTACAGCACTAAAAAGAGTGGAGTCCCACAGCCCAAAGAAGATGCACCAGCGACCAACATTATAATTTTCTAGAAGCACTTACCTTCTAATACACAAAACGTAACAAAGTGAGTAAAACAAGGAGGCTTGGGAAAATAACTGGAAAGGAAAGGCCAGTAAACACAGGATAGACAGAGAGATGTGTGCATTACTCTTGTTCCAGGTGATACACTGCAATTTGTAAATCATTTATAAAAACAAAGCTTTCAGAACCTCCTGCTCACAGGAATATTTAAGACATAGGATAACCACAACTTCTCAATACAGAATCACAAGCATGATAGAGTCCAAAACCAATCATGCAACAGAATCAGGCTTCCCATTACCCAAGCTCAACTATTTCTCAATTTTGATGTGTAAAAAAAACCCCACATACCAAGGATAATTGTCATGGTTTGGGCCAGACCGGCCACTGGAACTGAAACATTACTAAGTGATTCAAGTACAGAAACAGTCTGTAAAAAGCTATTTCATTCTCCTTTGCAGTTGAGAATTTAAGTATTCCAGGCATTAGCACAAATATATAGATGTGGTAAATGTGAAAAGTTTACAGAATGTTTTAGCTATAATTTCTCACAAAGCGTTGTCTTGAAGTCAGTCATGATATGGTAACATCCCCTTCATCGTCAGATATCCCTTTAAATATCTAGTTTGCTTTCTTGATAATTAATACATGGCCTTTGCCCTGTCTTCCCCCAACCATTCCTCCTTTCTCACAAAGGAGAAAAAGAAGTATGTTGCACAACAAAAATGATAAAACTATTGTAATGTTACATCCCTACTATTTTAATGTCAGCAAATACTACCTGAAATACTTGGCTTGTCAGACATCATAAATTTAAACTCTGCTGGTTTCAACAAATAATTAAATTTTCAAAAAGTATAGGTAATTAAGACTACCAAAAATTAAAATTGAGTAAGAAGTCAGCAATTATAGACTGCATGTATTTTACCAGATCTGCAAGGGACTCTAATTAAACACATATTAATTGCCCTAATCTTCTTAGGCAAGTAATAAATTGGAAGAGCTGATTAATGCACTGGATTTAGTTCAGCTTGTTAAATCTGACACCCTGGCAAAAGGAAGACTATCTTGAGAAGCTCTTTTAGCTAAGTAATTGGAATTTTACTCTCAGTAATTTGCCGTTCCATAATAAGAGCTATTTAGTATATTGACTCTTCATCAGTTTTTTTTTTTAAATACACGTTAGTTATATTTAAACAGTACCATTATGCTGCTCATAAAGATTATGAAAAATTATGAACTTTGACCTTTACTGTCCATCAAAAGTCACTTTCACACTGAACACAAATTAGAATATTTCCTTGTAGGCTATAAATCCTAATTAATTTTAATTCTAGAAGCTGCTAATAACATTTTACAAAGTCCATACGGACATATTAAGTCCTCCATACAATTCATAAACCCAGCAACTAAACCAGTTTTCAATATTAAATAACTGCTGATGACTCCGGGAATACAATGAAACACCATTCTCCAACGAGCCTCAAATTCTCCTCTCCTTTTTATCTATTTACACAAACATTTCTACACATACACTTACAGGTACTCAATCACCTGGAAAGGGATGAAACGTTTTTGTGATAGCAATAAAGCAGTATCAGCCATAAAGAAGAGTTTGGAAACCTGCAGGAGGTAGAGATTTTAAAGGTCTGATTTCTCCCCAACACAGTTACTACTCTTAGCTTATAACGTGAAAAGATGCATCAAGCTTCACTTAAAGATATGCAGATGTGGATAACAAATAAGAAATCTCCCCTGCTAAGGAAAAAACCAAAACCAGCACGTATAGAATAGGGCAACAGAAATTTTTATATTTGAAAAACATTTTGAAGCATTCCACGAAATTTGAACAGCTTTCTCATATGTCCTAGAAGACGTGGAAGTGTATAAAACCTTTCATGATAAGTATCTCAAAGTCATACGTATTCCAAATCAAGTTCAGTCTGGGAAAAAAAAAATCCTAAATACATAAATAACTTGCTGCCTTCAAATTTTCATTCTGTACTCCTCAGATCTGACATTTTGTATTTCTGCTCTAGAGCCTATAAGCTCCAGCCTCTGCATCTAAAAATCTGTTACTCTTCTGTTAGCAAAGACTAGTGTTCATACATCTTGAAAATCACTGTCACAGTGAACATAAAAACCTATCCTTCGTTCCTTAGGTGAAATGTAGTATCAACTAAGGAGTCAGACAAACATTCATTTTAAGCAGTAAAATTATTTTCATAAATGCGTTATAATGCTGATTATAAGCAAATACCAAAAAGCTGATCAGGTAATACTAGGGAATTGGTTAGTCAGGAAACGAGACATGAAGGTATCTCAAAGAACTACAGTTAAATGTGACTGTCTCTCAAACATTTCCTACCTATTTTCCATGATGCAGTACAATTTACTACTAATCACTGGATAAACAGGTGGCACTCAATTTAAACTCTCATCCTCCGTAGTCTTATGAAGGAAATAGCACTTTGCCTTCACAATAATGAGTTTAAACAAGTGCTATATTCTTCTTCCGTTGGTTAAGTATTACTTAAAACAAAAGGGTATTGGCCTGTGCCTGAGGCTCCTATGTACTATTACAAGAAATCATAAGCAGCAAACAAGTTCCAACTATTTTCCAGTTGATGGCATTGACCATCAAAAGATCCGTTAGACTGGTTAGCCATAGGCAGGTTATGACAAGAAACCTGAGGCCTCCAATACAGAGACCTTCAAAGGTTATAAAAAGGTACTCACATGATGAGAAAAGCCCTCAAATTTCACAATTTACATAACTGAAGGCAAGAGAGAACTGGAATTCTAAACAAACTCTTGACTTCCTAAGCACAGCGTCAGTTCAGCACTGCTGAACATCAACTTAAGTCTGAAATATGACAAATACTCAGTTTCCAACTTGCCTCTGTGTGCACGAGCTGCGTTTCATTGCTTGAAAAGCCTCAACGCAGCTTTATCAGTGGCAGAACACAGTTTGACATGATTCAATACTTAACAGGGGAAGCCACTGAATATTATTTAGTTAAGTCAGAAGTCAATGAAAGTGAACAGCAAGAGTTACAAAATCCTTGATAAAAGGAAGAGATTCAGATGACAGGATGTGCTTAACCCGTCAAGAGCAAAAAGCCAGTGACTGCAACTTCTGGTCCAAATGATGCTGGGTTCTGTCTTGCTTGAAAGAACTGCGCAATAACCAGAAAAGCAGAATACTGACAGAAGTTCATATCTCTTGGTGGTATGATTTGTTTGCATTTTTATAACACATCACACACACAAAAAAAAATCTAAAACCCAAATTAAACTGTGGAAATCACCAAAAGATTCTAGATTAGATAGAGCAATGAGCTAGACACACAGATTCTGGAAAGAATACTGGAATGTATAGCATGAAATCATTAAGACCAAAGCACTTATTACTGCATTTATTAATGTTTAGTTTCAGTTCAAAGGACTACAATATCTTCTGGTAAACTGAAATCACATTAAAAACTAGAATCTGCTTTTTGTAAAGCAAATCTGAAGAAGGTAGAGACCTTGTTCTTTCCCCTACAGACTTTCTAACAAAAAAAACACAACCCCAAACCATTGGTTTTTTGTGACAAAAATGATTCTACATCCATCTTCTCAGCACTTTTCTACCATCTTTCTCCATATTTCTGCAGGCAACACAAAACTTAGCTTCAGCATTTCCTGTCAACATTAAAGCCTAAAATCCTGACAAGCACATGACAAAGTCTTGTGTTTGAAGATGCTATGTATTTAAATTTTCATGATATCACACTTTCCAAATGTTACAAGCATACAAATCAAATGTATGTTCTTACTCTTGCCAAAGAGCTTTCTAGAAAAAAAGAACACCTACAAGATTTCCAGTTTTTACTAACTTATCTCTCCGTTTCTGCACATTTCTGAACTCCACTCTTTTGATCTCTTTTTGAAATTGAAACATAGAAAAAAGATGTTGAAGATTTCCATAAAATTCTTTAAACAAAAGTTTTAATTATGACTGTTTCCCCAAGTAATATTTGTAAACTGCAGAGACTGATAATAAACTATCACTCTCCTTTCAACAACTTCTTAGGGATGTCCCTGTGCTCTAAATAGACGTGTAATCTATACTAAACGTAAGTTCTTCTGAAATACATGCTTCTGTTATTACCTAAACATTTCAGTTCTTATTGTTATCATAAAAGTAGCAAGCAAAGAATTCTGTATATTTTACCTTAATTATTCTTGTCCTTAAAAAAAGTTGAATACTATAAGACTTAATCCTATTTTTCCCTGTGCACCCTATTAAAAACACCTATAATTTGAAAAAGTTATAATTATTAAATTATTCAAAAAAGTGATAACTATTCACTTCTGAATTCTAGTCACTTAGTTAATCATCCTATTTAAGACATTTATTTTAAATCCTTTGTGTTTGGGTGAGTAACAAGATGATATTTAGGCATAATGCTGAATTTCATGACAATACACAATCTTGTTAGTTTCAGCAGAATTAATGAAGTCCTTAAAGCTAAACGGTTTTGATCTTAGATCAGGTATCACATAGGACTTGTGAACAGACCAGAATTTTCCCTCCACTTCTTCCCGTTCATACCTTTAGATAAGCAGCGTCAAAGAAAGATACACAACAACAAAAGATACACCACAAAAAAATGGAGGGGCTACAGGATGAAGGAACTAGCAAAGTCTAGCCTTGGGTTTTTTCTAAAAGAAACTTGTAACATATACCACCAGTGATACATTAGAGATTCAACTAACACATTAAAGATTCAAAAACTTTCCACTTGAAACTTTAATATACAATTTTACTTGTGTTTCATCCTTTTCTAAATAATTGTTTTGAACATTTTTCTGAAACACTTCTCAGTGCAGCGGTGTGATTTTTCTCCTCCATCATGGAACAGTCCCACACATCTGAACTAGAGCACTACCACACTGTATGTAAAACAATCACCTTTTGATAATTTGATGGCAAATTAGTTTTTGCTATGACAGCCTGATTTTTGAAGGAGCTTGGGGTATTTTTGCTAATAATGATTCATTTTAGTTCATCATACTAATTTCTACTGATAAGTGCACATGTGCATCTTCTCCAGTGTGTATATATTCATGCATCTCCCAGTACTCAAGACTCAATGCTTAGCAATCTTAACAAAATCCAACAGCTATAAATTTTAAGACGTAACCCAGCTGACACATTCTACCAAGAAACAAGAGACCACTACAAACCTTACTAACTACTGCTCCACCTGCAAGATGTTTCCTCACACAGAACTGCAGATACACACCTTCAAAAATGCACCAAAACAAATACATTGCATATACAATTTCCCTTCCCAAAAGTGGGATTCAAAGAATAAATGTGCCAGATGCCAACCCATCTCATTAAATGCACTAGTGCAAGGCACCCTTATACAACGATGAGAAGGACTGTAAGAGAACCTAAAGGGAAGAGGCAAAATTAGTTATCTGTAACAAGGGCAAGAAATCTGTTCTTTGGCAAATGACTTTCAAATTAATTTTTCCTTGTAGACTACAGTCTAAGTACTTTGCTATACTATAAAATGAAAACTATTAATTGCTTGCAGCCACATAAATTCAACAAGGAAGAACGCAGCATTAAAAAGCTGCTATATGAATTCATAGTCAAAGTTTTACTTTGCATCAGAATGTTGTGTTTACACTGTCTTTGGAATCAACAACCCATCGTACACTTACTTTTGTATTACATTCTGCAAGCTGAGCATCATACCCAATTCGCTTTTCATCTTCTCTCTGTTGGCACGGCACTCTGCCAAATAGCGGAGAGCCTAAAAGAAAGAAGACCATGTCAAATCAGCCACGTGTCCAGTACATTATCATTCATTTTTATTAGTGTACATCTGCAAAACATTCACAATGTGAGTTCTAGTGAGAAGATAAGGAGTATTATCACCTACTGTGAATATTAAAAATTTTTTTATTCTTATAAATACGGAGAAAGCATAGAACATCTAGTCTATGACAAAAGGTTGAGAGACTGGGTTTGTTTATAACAGCTAAAAGAGTCCAAGGGACAATCTAACAACTGTCTACAACTACTCAAAAAGCCTTTAGGAAGATGACTAAGCCGAACTTTCCTCTACAGCAGCAGACAATGTAACAAGGGGGAACAGCCACAAGCCTGCAGCTTAGGAAGTTCAAATGAGATATTACAGTTTTTTCACTACGGAAGTAGTTCAACACTGAAACAGACAACCTAGTGGGACTGCAGAATCAAGGAGACGAAGCTACAACTGACCTGAGTGGTGGTGACAGTCCCAATTCAAGCAGGAAGCTGAAGTGAATGACTTCCAGAAGTCCCTTCCAACAAACATTTACATGATCTGAGATCTAAATTCATTTTTATACACTATGCTTCTAGTATAATTTCCACCAATTCTACAGGCTACCCCGGTACACCACCACCAAGTTTCTACTGTCTACAGAAAGAAGTCTACCACATTCATAAGCTTCTGAACACTAACCGCAACAGTCGTCACTCCATGCAGGAATAAGAATACAAGCAGCAGCAAGCTGCTTAGGTTATTGTTACTTAAACTGGGAATTGACACTTATTTGTTGTCCAAGGTTTTGTTTATTTGACTTTCAAGGTAGACTCTTGGCACAACTTCACACTGCTGACCCCAGTCAGCACCTGTGTATTTGCACGATCCTCCTAACATAATACATTCCCAGTTAAAATGTCAGTCCTTCTTTTCATGAGACACCTCACTATTGTTAGTGCTGACAAAGTTGTCATAAAAGGAACCTCCAAAGGTGTACTGTACATTGTGCCTTAGTCAGTGTTTTATTGAAGTAGGTACAAGAACTGCACTTGCAAAATCCTGCAATACACAGATACAATGGTTTATAATGTGGATTTTGTGATAGCAAGGTTTAGAAGTGCACCAGTTCTTTAAATATAGACATATAATAGCTACGCTGCTCAACAGCTGCTTTAAAAATAACATGTTCCTTAATCCCTTCAGACAGAGAGAACTAATTAACTGGGTTTTTTTCTAAATCATCTTCAGTGCATATTAGGTAAAATTCAAGACCATTTTATTGACTATTGGGAAAGTCTGGCTGCTGGCCAGCATGATAAAAATCTCCAAATGTGATTTTTGCTGTTTTCTGATGTGGATCAGTATCAATACTTGCAGTTTATAAGTGTTGTATATCCATCTATTTTCTTAATTTTCAACTATGGGGAAATACCTGAATGATAGCTCTGAACTACTAACTTTCATGCTAAGAAATGTATCCTTACTGCTGGAAAAACATTTCTTACTTTTATTAGTCTCTGTTCAGACAATTTAGTGAGGATGTAACATTGTTGGACTCAGAAAAACGCATTCCCTTAACAGCTAATTATTTGGGTCAAAATGTAGGCAGTCTCTTTTCCATCCGTTAGATACTCTTTATACAAAAATGTAACTTCCACTAAAATAAGACCAAAGACAAAGTTACCAGAACAACTTAAGTGACCTTACTTTTCAACACCAGAAGTCCTATAGCCCCTGCCCACCATGGAGATGCAAAGGTCTGCACCTTCAAAGAAGGCAGATCATTTATGCTTATTAAATCACAATCTACTGAATGCATAAGGAAGACCATTATTATGGACTTTGGCTCAGTCTCTGTTCAGCAAAACACCTACGTTAGCTTCAAGCTCACAAGTAATCAATAGGACTATCTTCTCCATACTTGAATATAAAAACACACTGTTGTCAATCTTATAACAAAAAACACCTTTGATGTTTTATAAGTGAAATACTAATGTAGTTTCTTCACTTCAGAGTCCTATTTTTGAAAATTTTAGTCCAAATTTAAGAGGGGGGAAAAAGTAGTATTGCCTGGATTACTTCTGATTTTTTTTTTATTTAAAACATTCAAAACTTCTAGCATTTGAAGTGTACCATAAAGAGTTACTGGAATCAAAACTTGCAAAAAGTGTAGAAAAATATACCACTTCTTTATCAGACAGAAGAAAGGACTGAACTGAAACTGCACATTGGGAGAAAGACACCCTTCCTGAAAGATTCTACAACACATCAAAAAAGTTAAATAGGGAACTATGATGATTCATATAGACTATTTATAATTTCAGCTATAGGAATTGCAGAATAATACAATAAGAATTTTAAAGTTAGTGCTGTACATCCTTTTATTAGGTACAACTTAATGGAAAATCATTACATTTAATGACTCCCATTCAAATGGAAGCACCTTTCTGACTAATGAGATGACTAGAAAAACAAACAAAACAAAAAGATGCTTCAGAATGGAAAAGTATAAAAAATGAAGACAAAAAGCTATCAGCAAAGATATTAAAAGCTACAGAACCTAAGAGGTTCAAGAACACAAGGAGTCTGCATGTTTTCACAGTAAACTGATCCATTTCTGACTAGAGACAGGGTCCTGGGATATTGCATAGGGTCTTCCAATTCCTGATTCCTAATCCACCCTTAACTGTAGGTTACCACTAAATGGAACAACAGTGCTATCTCACATTCCTACCCAAGGAGATGTCCTTACAGTGCAACTTGAATAATATCTGAAGCTGTGGAACCACACTGCAAAACGGATTATCCCTCATCAATCTGATAAAGTCAGCCCTTTTTATGTAGAGTTAATTTTTGTCACATGATCACAGACTGATTCCCAGATCTCATACAGACATTGAGAATATGCAGCCCAAAGGAGCCAAGGAAGGAAAAAGAGAGCGAGACGCCCAAACAAGATCCTCTTTTAAGGCCACAACCTAAGGAAACTGCACTGGAAAGAAAACCAATGCAACATATTCACAAGAATTCTAACCTCAACTCAAGTTCTTCCAGTGAAGAGCATTACAGTCTCGCAAATGCTATGGTTAAGACTAGCCTAAAAACCAATTAGCAGGACAGAGGTCTCCTGGATTATAGGATCTCATTCCCTGAACCCAGAAGAGTATCTGAAGACACTGAAGAGACACTGAAGTAATTCCAAGAAGTCCACTAATATTCACTGTAAAAGTAAAACAAATTATAAATACAGAATTATAGAATTTTTTTTATTTTTTTTTTTTACAACAGGAACATCGAATCACATATTTGCCAAGTATATCTATTTACAACACCTACGTTTACCAAGGTCCATAACATCTTCTTAAGAAAGAGATTTAAGGGCGCTTACCTCCCTCCACACAAAAAGTGAAATAGCTGTATTAGGGGAAAAATGCAAAGTAAATTATTCTCTTCCAAAAAACACAAATACCCCTGGAATAATGTGTCATTGCTAAATAATTTTTGAAATGCATGTTTTTTAAAAAAAAAACACATATAATGAATATCAACATAACATAAAACTAGGTTTTATTTTTTACATTTTTACTTGTTTAAAGTCACAAAAAGCCCTACTGACATACAAATTTACCTCCAGAATACTTACTAGTAAAGCTGAATGAACAACTGGAGGGCTGGGATGGTCCAAAAACAGAATAAGACCTGGCAGGCATCCTTGATCCTGAACAATGGCCCGTCTGTTCAATGGGTCAGCTGCTAGATCTCGGAGTTGGTTAACTACAGACAGTGCATCAGGCTCCTCACTCATAGTAGAATTCATTTTTTCTGCACCATGCATACAAAATACCTGCTGAAAAAAAACATCTCTATTACTAATACCACAACTTTTATCAGCAATTAAAACACAGGTAAGACAACATCACAAAGGCACTGATTTGTTATAAGTATAAAAGTATAAAAAAAAAAAATCAAGGACTAGAATTCATCGAATGTGGATGGAATTGATAAGGATGTGGCTCTTGAAATTTGTAAACTGGAAATCTAAACTTCTTATGCAGAGAACAGGTAGGTTTGGTTCATAATATTTTGACTTGTTTTCTATACGTAATTTCAGACCAGTCAGCCTTTATTGGATTGTGTTGGTTTTTTTACACTACTGACAAATATTTACAAGAAATCCATAGTTTTCCTCACAAGGCACCCTAGAAGTCTATAAACATCCCTCTGGATAAACACATGTGAAAATCAAAGTATGTATTTTCAGAGTACCTTTAGCAATAATAGAATTTTATACAAAAATGAATCCGAAAAGACAGTAAAAGATTAACACTACATCAAGAACAGGGAACATTAAGTTTTAATCTGGATATATATCTCAAATAACCAGTGTAATGCCATACTCATTCAAAGGCAAAAAGGGTTTTAGAGGGTGGGTTTTGAGTTTTGGGTTTGTTTCTTTTTTTTCACTAGTGGGGCCCCCTCAATAAAAAGAAAGAAGGTCACGCCTGGCTACAGCCAAAGTCCAAGCCAACGTATCAATTTCAAAGGAGACACGTGTTAGCTTGAGAGTATCAGATTCCAGAGTTGTTTAATAAGGAGTAAGTACTTAACAGGCAACAAAAGCACAAGCTTACTTGGAGAAAATCCTACATCTTGATTCAAAAAACTGATTTCCTCCAAAAGACTGACTAAGTGCCTCTGCAATAACTAAATGCTAACTGTGGTCCTGGTGTTGCCAGTACCAACTCATGCAAGTAAATTTTGTTAGGGCACAAAAGTGTGAGTAAATACTTATTGTTAATTTGTGTTCTCTCATTTTTCCCTTGCATAAAAATAAAACAAATTTGTAAGTGGTCACATTCTTTTGGGTCATTTCCCAAACAAATAATATTGTACAATATTATTATTTTCTTACTAAAGGTAGGTCTTCAACAACACAAATTAATCATACTCCTCAAAAACAACAAACCACAAATACAAATTTTGGTTGTGACAATTTCTGACATTTTCACATAGAAAAAATGCTGTTAATCTCTAAGTCATTGGTCCTTCATTCAGGAAAGAGCTGTAATGTGAAAAGTACATACCAATGATTAGTGTCCAAGTTATTTTCCTTGACAACCACAAGTCCAAAATAGATCAACTGGGAGATACAGCCGCTCAATCGATAAACAATAATTTATATATCCAAAGCACACAACTCTAAATTAAAAAAGTCTCTGTTAAATATTACTAGTTACTTTTCATAGTAGGCAGAGAAACTTATTCAAAACTTGAAATCAAGCCAGTTGTAGAGCTGATGATAACCAAAGTCTCTGACTTGCAGTTCCACGCCCTGAGCACCAGATCATTCCTACAACTCTCTCCATCCTGATTGCCTTTTGCCTTCTTCCTTCTAATCTCTTGAAAAAGCATGAAGCCAAATTTTACCCCCCTCCTAATCTATTAGGCCACAATCATGGCAGATCCTTCTCCCTCTCTTCTCAGCCACAGCTGAGAAGACAAGTGAAGTCCTTACCTTCTCCATCACCTACAACGACCAGTTTTATGAAACCTGGGACCCTGGCATTTTTTTTATGAAAAAAAATTTAAGCTGTTTTAAAAGTTTTAAGAAGTTATCTAGAATTTGGGGGCCTAGCAGATAAGTTAGCCAGGTACCAGCTCTTTTCTCCTTCTGGTAGCTTTGAAATACAAGCTTAACAAAGGCCCCGCAGATCTCTCTGTCAGTCTCACTTTCCGCTCCATGTCCTCACCGGGGAGGCCCAGGAGAGGAACCGCCACAGCTTCACACCTCGCCTGTCACCCTGAGCGCTCCCGAAGCGGCGGAGCTGACAGCCTGGCCGCGACAAGGCCCCGGGGCTCAGCTCCCAGGGCCCCTCGTCCGGCGGTGGCACAACTCTCCGGCGACCGGCCGACGTAAGCTCCGGGAGGGCAGGAGGGACCTCAGCCGGCCGCGCCGCCGCCGCCCCCCTCTCAGGGCCTTCCCGCCCTTCCCCAGCGTCCCCATTGTCGCATCCCCTCACCGCGGCCTGCTCCCCTCCCCGGCTCCGTACCGTCACAAAAGACGAACGCGGCCGAGAAGCTCAGCCCCGCGCCCCCATCGCCCGCGGGGGCGGCGCGGCCTGCGGAAGGCAGCAGGAGGAGGCCGGCAGCAGAGCCCGCCGCACACGCACCACCCGCCAGAGCCCGCTCTGACCCCGGCACCACACCACCACCCCGCAACCCCATTGGCCGGATCCTTTTCGCCACTCGTGGCGCGCTTTGTTCCTTTCGAGACACGATTGGCTGCCGGGGTGGGGCGGGGCAGCTGTGCATGCCGGGAGTTGTAGTTCGCAGAGGGCAGCAAGGCCTTGCCGGGGAGGGCACGACGGGGGAAAAACACGCCCCTTACTCCGATTTATTTTTAATAGCTTGGGGTTTTTTATCCATAGATGATCACCGCCATAATTTGAACTTACTGCCCAAGCGTAAAACAAAATAGTGCGAAATGCACCTGCTCCCGCATGGGGACACAGCCGGCCAGCGGCAACCCCCTGTCGCCGCCACGCAACCGCTGGCCGCTCCCCCACCTTGTTAGAGGAGTCTAACCACGTGACCCGGTGGTCACGGCGGGAGGGGCGGGGCGGGGCCTTTCCACACGTCCCCGCCGGGCCCGGTGGATGCCGGGTAGGTCGCCGCGCCGCAGCCTGGCGGAGGGCGCCCGAGGTCCCGCCTCCCGTGAGGGCCGTCGGCTATTGGTCGGGGTGGTGCCGGGGCGGCCGCGGATTGGCTGCTGGAGGGAAGGGGTGGGGGGGAGGGTTGCGAGCCGTGGTGGAAGAAGCGGGTGAGGGAGCGCGGCCGCGGCGGACGGCGGGTGAGGCGAGCTGCGGCGTGGCGAGGCCGGCGGGGCGGTCGGCGGTCCCTGGGCCTCCCCTTCCTTCTGGGTAGCCCCTCTCATTCGCCTCCGGTCCTGGGTGGGTTAGGGGCGGTGCGGTGCGGGAGGGGGAGCGGGATCCACGCCCGGAGGCTGCTGCGGGCCGGTGCCGTCGCCGGGCAGCGCTCAGCTCCGCCGGCTCGGCCGGGGCCGCCTCAGCACTGGGAGGCCTGTGTGGGGGTGGAGGGGTCTTGCCTTGTGGGGTCTCCCCCTGTGAGGGTCTGCCCTCAGGAGCTCCTGAGCCGGCGCCGAGGGGAGGTGAGTGCCGTTCCACTGGAAGCGGATACAGGCCGCTCATGGCGGCCCGGTTTATAGCTCCTCTCCCCGGGCAGCCTGGCAGCGCCGAGGGCACATCCAGGGCAGGGCAGGGTAGGTGGCGGGCGGGCAGCGGCCTTGGGAAGGTGCGGTGTTTGCGCCGCCTTTCCGGAGAAGTAGAGTGGCGTGGAAACGGCTCGGGGGGTTGGGGTCGAAGCTCTCGGTTCTGCAGGGAGAGAGAGCGAAATTGAAGCCCTCTTGCTGTGATGGGAGTGACAGGTCACGGGGAATCATGTAAATAAAAGATAATCTGGAGAAATTACAGGGAAGTTTTAAAGGGAGGCTTTAGAATACAGAGTGTATGAAGGAGCCTAGTCTTAAGGGATCTGGTCCTTATTTTCCTTTTCTGCAAACTTATGATGGTTGCTTTGTATACCTTTAGTGATACTGCTGCTGCACGCAGGTTCTTCTGCAATTATTACAGATAAGTAACTTGCTAGATGCTTGTTTTTATTTTGTTTAACAAGCTGTCAAAGTTCCAAGTACTGAGTGTGAGTATAGTTTGAATCCTGACATCAACCGTAGTGCATTGATCTCTGTCTGATAGCGTCAGTGAGACTTCGTTAATATTTACATGCTGTCCTCAGACAGCCACAGTCCTCTGTAGCTCTTGTGAAGACAAGACTTAAAAAGACTAAATGGAAAGGAAATAATTCTGTCTTCTGATACCCACTGCTTAGGTGATAAAGAAAAAAGAAGGGAGATGAGTTTTCTGCACATCAACTCTAAAAGTTCCAGTTAACTGTCACTGAATCAAAATAATTTCCTTCACAGAGATCACCAGCTGAAATCTGATCACTGTGTCTAGGAACTCAACATTGTTACAAAGAGAGATTTGGGGAGGGTGTGGTGTGTGGGCAATCAAACATTTAAAATACTTTTTCAGACAAATACACCCTTTTGTTAATAAAATTTGCATGCTCTTGTTTCTCAAAGATGTAGTAGAAGGACTGGAATTCACAGGAATGACTAGGGAGGTTTGAATGTCTGGCAGGACAGTGTGGGTGTATGGTTATGTCTGTATAGTATAACACTATAGTATGATTGAGCCATGTTGAATGATTTCATTTATCTCTCCATGGGGTCATATTGCACCGTGTAGGTATAATCTCTGCCGAGCAAAGGCTTTTGATTAGACTAGTGTTGAAACATGGCGTTTTTTATTCTCCATCCTTAGTTGGCAAGATACAGTAACATGGGTAAGATGTGATGGATATAGTTTTGCATTTTGAGGTATATATGGTTGGGCTATATTTTTAAGAAAGCTTTGGCAACTTCTATTGCAAGTGTGTGTTACTTTCAATTCTTGCTTTTGATTTCATGCTGATTTTAGCTTAGATATTAGCTTGATTGTCTCTGTAGTATTTGTTGACTCTTATCTCTCTTTGCATATCTTTCCAAACAGGTGTTTCTGAAAGTAGTAGGGCGCTTCAGTATTTGTGGCTTCCAGGCCAAAAAATAGACCTCTGTATTTGGCTGTATGATCTCTGCCAAATACTTACGTTACTTATAACTGGTCTGTGTTGATTTGGGAGAGGGTATAATCCTTTATCAGGAGATTCTTCCTGCCTGTTTGGCTTGCTGTTGTTGCGATAATTTTTTGTTGGCTTTATCTTTCTTTATTACTTCTTTAATATGTTTCGTTATGGATATAATTTCATGAGATGACCTTGGGTCATGTGTCAGTCTTAAAGACTGTGAAGATAGGCGTGCCCTAGTTCTCTGCTAAAATAGGGAGGAACCTGCTCTTTTTGCCTATGATTTTTGATGTGGTTGGTGTTCCTTTGAAACCATGCTTCTTTGAAAATTTTGTACTACTTTATGATACACATACCCTTTCAATTTAAAGACCAGACCTTTCATTTTTCAGATTCCATGCGTTTGCTTATTCTTTGTTAAGGCTGATCTGCTACATCAAGCCGATTAAGTCATTCTCTTTCATTTTTTGTGTATCTTACATGAATGAGAGAAACTTTATTTAGTAAGAAAAACGTGAATATCGTATTTCTTCTTAAGAGCAAGAACTGCTAATTGGAAAGGGAGTTGGACAAATGCAACATTGGAAAATACACATAGGAGAACTTCAATTTGAAAGCAGTTGCATCTGATTTTTCTTTCTTTTCATCTTTCATGTGAAGGACTTGCTAGAAAGCTTGGCAAAGGGTTCCATTTCATATTTACTGAGCAGTAGGCCTTATGTGTACAGCCTCCAGAGCCTTTATATTTATTTCATTAACAGTCTGTAATTTCTAAGTGGTATTATCTCTCAGCTTTGTAGACTGATATTTGATATGACAGTATTGAATGAAACCTGCAAAAGTGGGGGCAAAAGAGAGTTCAAGGAGGTAAAGTGAGAACCCCAACACTCAGAAATGTAGACCCTCCTCATTTATGAACCTTGGAATTCCTGCGTATTTCCATATCAGAAAGAAAGTTCTTCAGCCCGGCTAATTCCTGTGTAAGTGGAGTTTTATAAATTAAAAACCCATGAAATTCCAACCCTCACAGTGAAATGCAATTCTTTGTTTTATTACTCTGCTAAACTCTTTTGGGAATCTTGTCTATAACTACTGCTTATCTTTGTAATAGGATTGCTTAAGTACAGCAGAAGGACCGTGTTTTATAGCAATATTACTATCGCTTGGGGCATTTTATTGTAGTAATGGAGTTCTGTAAGTTTTAGGGGAATTAAACTACTATTATTTTTAGTTTAAGTAGCATAAGGAAGACAGAGGGTAAATAAAGCAAGCATCAGTATTTTAAAAGAAGGTATTATTCTAGCTTACTAAAAGCAATAAATATTTAACTCCTGCTTCTGAAATTGGCATCTATACAGAGTATGAGAGAAAAATTTGCTAATGTTTTCATTCTTGCTGCCCAGCAGTTTCATTTGGAATGAACCCTTTCTGTTCTTGGCACATAAAATAATTGTGAAATAACTGAGATTTATGAAGAAAGGTATAGTGCAATATCATGGAATCATAGGGTTGGAAGGGACCTCTGGAGATCATCTAGTCCAACCCCCCTGCCAGAGCAGGGTCACCTAGAGCAGGTTACACAGGAACGTGTCCAGGCGGGGTTTGAATGTCTCCAGAGACAGAGACTCCACTACCTCTCTGGGCAGCCTGTGCCAGTGCTCTGCCACCCTCAAAGTAAAGAAGTTCCTCCTCATGTTTAGGTGGAACTTCCTACGTTCAAGTATGTGCCCATTACCTCTTGTCCTGTCCCCAGGCACCACTGAAAAGATCCTGGCCCCATCCTCCTGACACCCACCCTTTAAGTATTTATAAGTGTTGATAAGATCCCCCCTCAGCCGTCTTTTTTCCAGACTGAAGAGACCCAAATCCCTCAGCCTTTCCTCATAAGAGAGGTGTTCCAGTCCCTTAATCATCTTGGTAGCTCTCTGCTGCACCCTCTCCAGCAGTTCCCTGTCCTTCTTGAACCAGGGAGCCCAGAACTGGACACAGTACTCCAGGTGCGGCCTCATCAGGGCAGAGTAGAGGGGGAGGATGACCTCCCTCGACCTGCTGCCCACACTCGTCTTGATGCAGCCCGGGATGCCATTGGCCTTTTTGGCCACAAGGGCACATTGCTGGCTCATGGTCATCCTGTTGTCCACCAGGACTCCCAGGTCTCTTTCCACCGAGCTGCTTTCCAGCAGGTCAGCCCCCAACCTGTACTGGTGCATGGGGTTATTCCTCCCCAGGTGCAGCACCCTACGCTTGCCCTTATTGAATTTCATAAGGTTCCTCTTTGCCCAGATCTCCAACCTGTCCAGGTCTCTCTGTATGGCAGCACAGCCTTCTGGTGTGCCAGCCACCCCCCCAGCTTTCTGCCATCAGCGAACTTGCTGAGGGTGCACTCTATATAGTCTGGAAGAAATGAGTATCAAGTTTGTCTGGGGATAGTTTTGGAGAACTAATAGATCTCATAAAAGTATCAAGGTGGTACTCTTAGAAGCATTTTCCTTTTAGATAACAAATTAACCATCATAAACCATGATGGGTTTCCTTAGTGCCAGGAGCTAAGGAAACTAATCCAGGAACTGGTTGGTACTCTGCACTCTTAAGATTGACTTTGGTCACTTTATTCTGCAAAAGCAAAGAATAGGTCATTGACAAGAGCAAGGAGTTGATGACCCCAGTCTGAGGTGCTTTTAGAAGTATCTACAGAAGAATCAATGATTTATAATGTGAACTATAAATAATCGTTCTACTGAAGTAGTTGTTTTGTTGAATGAATGCTCTTTTGTGTTCAAAGTCTTGGCACCTGGAGTTATAAAATGTCACCTTCCTGGGTCTTTTGGATCTCATTGAACAAGTTTCTAAAAGTAATCACTAATATTTCAGAAGTTGCTTTAGCTAATTTCTGAGCTGTTCAAGATGAATTTCATTAGATGCAGTTATCTTGGATGCTTATAACTTTTCAGAGTTGTCTATAACCCCTTCTAATACCTGTGTCTGTCTTTTAGACTATTCTGTCGTCTTTTTATATGATTCTTTTTATACTATTCTGTCATCCTAATATTATGCTACTTTTTTTTCTGCATCTGTTTTTGTGCCTTCAATCATTTATCTTGTCAGTTTTTCTGTCATTCCTTTACCTCTTTTGCTCTCAGTTTCTTGAGTTCTAGACCTGCCCTGATTTCTTCAGAGGAAGTTCTAACACTCTCTTGCTACTTCTGTCCAAATTGTCTCTGTTATTAAAGACTCAGTCCTCCCAGTTGATCAGAAACAAAGTGAAACCTTTTCTTCGCTTCCTGAAACAAAGCATGACTCTGACTACATCTGGGGATTTTTAAACTAATGACTTGTCTATCTGTTGAAAGAGCAGTGTATCAGGATACAGTCATGTTCAACAAATCTGAACTTCGGAATGAGGAGGAGCACATTGCATGTATCACATTTGGAACAGGTTTCCCCTTTTGAATGAGCATTCCCATCTCTTTTATGTCACTGCATGTCTACAGTGACAGGTATGATGCCAAATCTAATGTGGGGCATGTAGAAAGACTTGTATTCTTCCTGTTTTAAAAAACACAGCAGGTGCAATATGATCAAAGATCCGTACAGTCCATACGGTTGTTTGTCTAAGGGAGGATCAAGTAGATGGTAGTGCTTCCCTAATAGACTTTTCCAGCTTTCCATAAAGAATTCCATTACTTTTTATGTATGACTGTAGCTTATATTCATGGCTGTTTGGTAGGTAGCCCATTATTCTTCTCTCTTGTTTTTCATGTAACAGTTGCAGTTTCCATTTTAATCTCATGGTGCTTGGCTCTTTTTTTAATTTTTTTTATTTTAATAGCTTTTTTTATCTTATGTTTTCGTTAGTCCTTCTTTAGCTGATAGATTTTTAGTTTTTTCTTAGTTTATTCAGAAACAAAAGAAAATCCTGTTAGGAAATGTATTTACTTTCTTTGGCAATGAGAAACTAATACCAACTTTTTTTTTTTTTTTTTTTAAGCCTGTCTTAAAAAAGGATAACGGTAGAGTTGCAGCGTTCCTGCCAAGTTTCCACAAGAAGCAGGTTATTACTAAGGAACTGTAAACTGTTGAAAAAAAACATTTGTAACGGAAACAGTGATGGTTTAACTGTAATGCTTGTGGGCACTTTCAAACAGCATAGCTTTTCCATCTCCTGACTTTCAGACTTCCCAAGTACCAGTTCCTTGCTGCTATGTTGCATTAGTCATAGCTCTGTATATGTATAGTGTCTTCAGCAACACTGTTGTTCATACTACAAATATGTTGCTCAGGGTGGTTCAACAGAGTGTTGTTTCTAGCCTGATACACAAAACAAACATAAACCTAAATCTATGGCTTCCTCTTTTTTTTTTTTTTTTTTTTTGGTGGCATACAGTTATCGGTGGCATCCAAGTTATGACTGATGTAGAACACAGTTAAAGAAAAACTAGACTATTTTCACTAGAGGAGCAATAAAAACATCTTGATTTAAGTAAACAGTAGTACATATAAACAGACAGAATTTGAAATCTGTCCAACTTTATAAATCGCTTGAATATTTTCAGGTCCCACATCTACGCTATTTCCTGTCACTTTCTTGCATTAATCATTTTTCCATGTTTCCTTTCTCTGTTGTGGGAAAAAGAAGGGAACAGCAAAGCTATCGGAGAATATGAACGAAGAGAGGTGATCAGCTTTCTGTAGTTTGTTCCTGCATAGAAATGGGTTTTAGATAAGAGTATGGCCCTTTAATCTTAGTGGTAGTCCCCGGCGGCAGGCATTCCATAGTGTTAGGTGCTCACTTAGAGCTGTTGAACACCATCATCTGTCCAAGCTCAAGTGAGCAATCACTTCCCCAGCTTTTTAATCGTTAACTTTGCAACAGCTTTGATTTCCTAAAAATGACACTACTAAAAAATCTTTGTCACCTGTAGCAAGTAGATGCCTTCTGAATGCCTATGCTTTGCAGTACTAGGAATTGTTGTCACCTAATACATCTTGTTTTCAGTAACTGTTTCTAAAGCTTGGGGTTTTTTAGGAATACACGTAGCAGTTTACTTCTGTATATGTTCCACAATGTGCATCTAAAGTTCTTGTGTTTCTCGTTTCAGAAATACTATGGAACCTCCGCAGCCCTGTAGGTTTGGACGGCTTAAATCCAAGTTTGGAAAGGTTTTTTCCATTCCAGATGATTTGCTGGCTTAAGCGCTTAATTAGGATGGCTTTTGAACAAGTTGGATTAAACATGGAATCAGTAAGTTTTTCAAACTTGCTTCATGTTTTCAGAAAATCAGGTATAGAAAGCACTTCATATATTTTAGTTTGTGCTTATCTATTCCATCATAACACTTCAAGTACACTCAATACTTGTATGATTCTGCATTGCTGAAAAAGTATGAAGTTTACTACTTGGACAGTGAAGTATTGAGTAATATATGTTAAAAATACCGATCAGTTCTTTCTAGCTCTAATAACAAACTGTTTACTTTGTAAACATTGCTTTTCATGCTGCACTTCTATGTCTGTTTTGAAGCTGAAGGAAAATTTTCAACTGATTTTTAACAGGGATGTTAATTCTTAAATAATCTTATGTCTTTGTACTTACCTGGGAGATGCGAAAAGCCCCATGAAACTGAGATGATTATAATTGTGCTATATTTACCTCTCCTGAAAGTGTTATATTCTCCTGAAAGTGTTACAGTACATGAGAGCAACGTGGCTGTGTTCTTTACTGGGGAAAAGGAAGAATGTGCATGCATAGATCTCCTCTTGGAGGAAAGTGTTTATAGAGTTTTCTTTGAATGCTTAGCAGAGCGAGAGTGAGCAATCTGCTACATATCAACTGTTTTGTCACTGGGACCTTTAGGAAGCTATTTTGAGTATAAGTATTGACCTCAATGCTGTAATCCCTGTAAGCTGTCAAAATATTTTAATGTTTTAACAATGGGTAAATTCTTAACAGCTATGTGCAGTACTTAGAAGAGCAGTCCTTACACTGGATTATTGTGGTAGAACCTTTTATCAATCTTGGGAATCTATGGAGAGGAAAATGTTTATACATCGTAAATTAAAATTACCAATAAGAATTTGTATTTTAGGATTTTATTCAAGCTTTGATATGAGATTTCATGCAGTGTAACTTGAAAATCTCATTCAAAGCATGAAAAAATTCTGAAAAATTCAAAGCATGAAAACATGCTGGACTACCATGGGTGTTGCTGTGGTCATTGTCAGCAACATCTTTCAGCATAAATAGGAGGGAGGAGCAAGTTTTTAATCTGTTTTTCCCCATTCCCTATTTATATCAAGCTTGTGATAATGCAATTACATTTCCAAATGTCAGCCGTTCTGGACAACAGCAAAACACTGATGCAATAAGAGCGTATGACTAAGTAATACTTCGCAGACTTGCTCTGCCAGTGCTTCAAGTCAACAAGAAGTTGTGTGAACTTGGGTAGAGCAGTGCTGAGACTCATTAGCTCAGCTGAGCAGTGTGCTGACTTAATTTCCATACCTTGTGGCACAGCTTGCATGCATTTTTCTGAAAATATTGCCTGGCATATCTTGAATTACCAAAACTGAGTCATTAAAAGTTTTAGTGCACCAAACCACTGTTGTTGAACAACTCCAAGGGCATTTGGGCACCAAATGTGTTTGAGGATCTGGGTGCTAGTCAGCATCTCGTCTGTGGTCTGAGCAATCTCTAAACAAGTTTTGCCACTTGTTCAAAATGCACTGCACTTATGCTGGTAATACAGTCTGGTCTCTTCTGCTGTTGTGGAAGTACTTCTGTAATCAATTAAGCCTTCCCTTGACTAGTATTATTTTTTCCAATGCAACGTTACTTTGAGGCTATCGCCAACAGTTCTGCATCTAACATGAGAACATGTTGTGAATAGTGAGGCTGTAATACCGTGGTACTGTTTGTCAGTCACTTTTTCTTGAAGCCTCCTGATCTACCTGCTATTTGCTCAGCCATATAGACAAACAGTCATGTGAGGTCTTTGAGGCATCCAAAATACAGAATCAATAGAGTACTCTGCATGGAAAAAGTTTGTGTTCAACTTTAGCAGCATATTAAGCGAGAGAATGTATGTTTCACAGAATGGAAAAAATGGGTGTGAGTGGATCAATGGCAAAGTTGCAGCTCTGATGTGAGGATCTAGCATAGCATGTGCGCAGTGCACATTTATTTTGTCAAAACTTATGCATTCCAATAAAGCCAGAGGAAGGAAAGATACTTGTTTGGAAATAGGCAAAATGTTTGTGTGAAATTTCTGAGATAACCTAATCTGGGGATAAATACTGTGGAGCATAATTTTTTCTTTTTAATAGAACCCTCAAAATCTAAGAGTAGTGATCTTTGCTTAGTATATCAAAATGTTATTCAGCTGTGTGTTGTGAAACTCCCACAGCTGTACTACACTAATCACATAGGCAATATTGCCATGCCAGATGAGGGTTATTTCAATATTAATAGCCTAAATTTTATCTAAGTTTTCTCTTTTGGGCAGCCTTCTAACAGGATGTTGAGTTTGCTTGAAGCTATGAGCCTTTAAAAACTAAGATCTGAGTAGTAAATTCACGTCTACAGCCATAAGTAAACACTGGCCAAGTTTTTAAAATTACCATACAGTGTTCTAATTGTTTACTAACAATGTACTCTGTGTTAGAGTCTTCCCATTATTCTTTTTCTTCTTTGAATTGTTTTTGTTGCCTTTCCCTGTGCTGAAATCTTCCCTACGTCCCTATGGGTGTTTTTTTTTTTTCGCTCCTGTTCTGGCTCATTTTGTAGTATTCTCCTAAGATTAAAGTCTCATTTTATTTTGTACAACTATGGTAAACAGTAGAGCAAACATTCCCATCATTAAGTACAACAAAAGAAAGCAAATACCATCCCTGTTGAAACAAAGTAGAAATCTGAATTGCAGTAAAAACAGTTCTGATGGAGCCAGGTGCGTTGAGGTGCTGTGGGCAGTCTTTTTGAGGTGAATGTATTTTATTAGTTTTTTTTTAGAATCGTTTCATTCTTACGTATTTATTTTCCCCCTTGTACTTATCTTTGCTCTTTAATTTCACAGTTACATTTTCATGCTTATGCTAGCTGATGGTTATTTTTATTAAGACTGGTAGACACTATTCCTGTATTAGAAGAGCTCTTAATTAAAAAAAAAAAAATAACTGGAGAAATGTAGATTTATATAACTTTATGAATTTTTCATGATTCAGTGGCTTTTCTTGAAGCACCTTAAAAAGAGGTGTCTGACACAATGCAGATTCTTTATTGTCTTGAAAATAGATAAATTATGCTTTTGAAGATGCTTCCAACTCTTGAATCCTATGTTACCTGATCTGTCACTTTGAACTTAAACTTAATGCAAAGGCTCTCTTGAACTTAAACAGCCATAGCTATATTGTAATGACCAAAACAAATTTTGTGCCAATTTGGGTATAGAATGCAAGAAGTTCACTGATAAAAATTTCAGCGTGTGTATATATATATATACATTCCATTCTATTCTAGCATGAAAGGTATAACTTTAAATATGTTTAGCAAAGCATAGTATGGAATGATACGGGAAAACTATTCCAGTATGGTATAAAAATCAGTTACTTAACACCTGGCTTCTTTTTTCTTTCATCTAGGTGCTTTGGTCAAGCAAGCCTTATGGTTCATCTCGAAGTATTGTAAGAAAAATTGGTACTAACCTCTCTCTTATACAGTGTCCGAGAGTTCAGTTTCAGGTAGGTTTTCTCAACAGTTTAGAATATGTGTTTCACTATACTTATAAAGGGGTTTGCTCTTGCATCAAAAGATTTTAAGCAAATATGCAGTTCGTTTAAATAAATGACTAGAGGGTTTGTAAAAGAATCAGTTTACTTCCGTTCGTCCCACTTCCAGTTCAGTTTTTCCAAATACGGATTCTTCAGCTTCTGTACTGCCTAAAACCTGAATCCATGTTCCTGTAACACACGTAATGAAACTCGAAACGTTTTTTTTTTTCCTAAGGGAATTGGAACTTCTAAAATGAGGGAATACAATATAAAAAAGTTATTCATGGGAAAAAATATATTCATAAGGGAGAAAAATGTCAGAAGCATTTCTATAAACTACTTATAAGCTAGACTTAAAAGGCATGTAAAGATGAACAGTGTTACTTAAAAATATTGGGGAAAATAAACAACTTTATCAGAAAGTAAAAAAATTACTAACAAGATGACGTGAGTACCTTGTTTGCTTTTGTTTTAAATACAAGGCTAGCACTGTATAGGTGAAAGGGGAACATCAATTCTGTGCAGCTTTCTGTTTGACTTGTTTGCTCTTAACTTCAACTGCATATAGCGGGAGGGTAAAGAGTGAGGGTAAAAGCTTAAGGAGGAGAAAACCCTTGCTTTTTATAACAAGTCTTTGGGGAACAGATGGGAAAATTGAAGCTGTTACGCATAATCTCTTCAACTCTGTGTGTGTTAGGATTAGGGGGTGGGTATAGAATTGGAGAAGTATAGTGTTTGAAACTCAAGCTGAGAGAGGAATGTTTCTTGGGTCGAGCAAAGGTGGGGAACAAAAAGATGAATGGTGGGAATCCACCCATGCTAAGACAAGGTAATTTCCACACAGCTAAATTTTTCACTGTTTAAATTAATTTCTTTATCCTATATTAAATGTATGAACAATGTTTAGACTTGAAATTATAGTAGCAAAATCAGATAGTTCAGATTACCATAGAAGCCTTTTTGGTGTGATAGCAAAAGCCGTGCTAATATTTTGCCTCTCTCACATAATTACACTGAGAAACTAGGGGGGCAACCATCTCCCACTACTAGTGGGTTGGTGAAACTTAAAAAATAAATATATACATTGGGGGGGCAGGGATTTGTGCAGGTGAGAAGGACAATGAAATGACATGCTGAGTGTAAACATTTGGATATATAATTAAGTAATTATGCTAGCAATAAGGCTCTGTGTGCCTCAGATTTGAAAGGAACTGAGGTCCTCCTGTAATGTGTCTGATTTTCTGTACTGTAAAGGCCATACAAGGGAAGATGACGCTCACTTGCAGATAGTTAGCTAAATACTGCCTTTCCTTAATATTGTCATAAATGTCATAAAAGACATTTCTGGTTTATGTTCTTGCAAAGAGCTGTAAGATACATCTGGGGAATCTGTTTCTGAATGTATTTAGTGTTGAAATAAAAATATGTATATGTCTTCATCTGAATTCTGTGTTAGAATAAATAAAATATTTGCCTTTTTTTCCTCTTAAAGAGATATTTAGTCAGCTTTGCATAGATTCTATGTACAATAAGTATAAATATTCATCTTCTATTAGATGAAAGGATCCTAAAAATAGAAGTGCAATTGTCAGAACTGATTGAATTAGAAACATTAATTTCAAAATTTGAGCCTTGAAACACATTAAAATTTATGTGGCTTATGCAGGCTTTAAACTATTTTAATATACAAAATGCTGAACATGTAAAAGTGTGATGCTAACATCTGTTTTTTATGTCTTTATCTCAGCATTAAGATTCTATAGTGAAGTTCAATACTGGTCTCGAGCGTTTTTATGCTGTTGCAACTGACACTTTCCTGTAGCTGTCTCTTCCTCTTTCTTTCTTGCCAGCTTTAGCTATATTATGAAAGGACCATGCACTGAACCTTGCTGTAAGTCACTTTATTTAAAAACCAAAGCAAACCTTGCTTGCCTCATCTGAGGGTGCATGTATATCATCAGTGTTTCTAACTTTATCTAAGAGCAACAGAATTTCCACGGGTGTTTATTTTCCTTATGATAAATGGATAAGAGATATTGAAAGAATGTCTCTGTTATGTTCATTCTTTCTTCTCTTCTAGCATGCTTTTGTTCAGCTAGTCTGAAAAAAAGAGTAGTAGCCTAACATTTTGATTTTTGAGGTCTACTGAATGTTGTAGTATATGTCTCTATGGATCTTGCCATAGTCAACGCCTAAATTAATTGCCGCTTATGTATCCAGTAAGTGGTGGCAGAGCTTGCCTTATATACTGTATATGGCATGAGCAAATGAAAATGGTTCACATAGTTCTTTTGTATGTCATATTTTTTAGGCTTATCTGTAGTCTTTAGGAGAAAATAAAGTTAAACTTGCCAATATAGCCTAGGTAGATTCAACCAAACCTACAATACTGTCTCTCAAGATACTATCCTTCAGCTGCAGCATCTATCTTCTGGTCTCATGCTTCTCCTGTTTGTCTGACAGCAACCTGATAACTCAATAGAAGTCTTCTAAGGAATTGGCGTGCATGTAGCAAACATCAGAATTTACTGGGCTAATTTGAAAAATCATAGCAAGTTTGTCTTACCTGAAGAAATATTTCCAAATGTTTAATATCTGACTGTATCAGTAATTTGAAATTAGAGTTCTTATTCAAGCCTTAAATATGTAAAAATATTTGTTCTACATTCCATTTCCTGGAGCAAACAAAAAGTAGGGATCCTGCTTTGATATTCTCCTAAGCAGCATTGCCATAGTGTAGGCATGTTTGCCTAACACATGAAAGGTACCCAGTTCAAAACAGGGCAGAAGCATGGGCAAGGCTGACTTTTTGGGAGTTGGACTCAATGATTCTTTCTGGGTCCCTTCCAACTCAAGATATTCTATGACATCAGCCCAAACAATACAGTGTGTGTAGCCTTTTCTTTAGAAATTTGTGGAATAATGGGTCTGAAACCCACAGATGTGTGTGCAGCATGCGTGCACGCTAAAATAGGCAAAAAAGCTTGTGAAGGAAGAGCAGGGGAAGCAACTACCTAGTTGCCAGAGAGAGAAAAGCAGGTTACTTTCACTGTTCTATGCAGTTCCTGCCATCCAGTAGAAGTGGGCCTCTGTTTTAAGCTCTGTGTTCTCCATTTCAGGTGCTGGCAGAGCACTTGTCCAAATTTTCTTCAGCTGAGATTGGCTGGAGGAGTAGGGTAGTCACAGAGTTGTTAAAGCATCATACTACAGGCAGGCAAAGGTTTTGAGATGGGTGTTGGCTTTTAACCTTTAAATTAAAGTAAAAATCTTGCATTAACTTGAAATTCAAAATCCACTGCTGTGGAAGGCCTTGTTGTTTTTAGGGATAGAGAAAAGAAACATCTGTATATGGGGTAACAAGCAGATTCTGTTTACATATAAATACGAATAAAAAAAAAGTAAGAAGAAACTTGCATCACAATATAACAGAAGGCTTGCTACTGAATGTTGGATTAGAAGTTATTTATCTCACAGTACAGGAAACCTGGCTGTGGTAAATGCATTCCTTACTCTTGCTCTATAAAATTATTTTTGATGCAAGTGTGTGTAGTGCCTTTATTTAAATGTGCCTTCCATCTTTTCATGGTAATAGTTCCTCATGTGGCCATTACTGTCAGGAAAATTTGTATCACCTGCAAGAAGTGGCTAACATATTATGGGTTTTTTAAATTGCCATTAACATTAATACAGATGCTGTGGTCATGAAAACGTTTTATTTTAAAAAAGAAAAAAGCTAAGAAAACCTCAAACAATGAAAATCCTAACATGCAATATAGTATTCTCTAGACTGTTTTAAAGAGAGGCAGACTGTGATGGTATTAGGCACAACTGTTAATGTGATAAACATATTACCATCTGTGCTGATGCTACCTGGAAAAAACCCTGTTGTTTCCAAATGATCTGATGGTGCCAATACACACTCCTGGGAGCTGTGATAAAGGCTCACATACAAGTTGCGAGGATGTGAGGTGAAGATGACTAATCTCAATTTCCAAAGCTGTTTGTAACAACTCCTGGGGAAAAAAACAACTCCAAAGCCACAACTTCTATCTTCCTGGGACTTGAGTATCAAAGGCTACAACTAAAATACCTGTGAATGTTCTTCAGATATCATTTCACCCTTCCCGAACTGCAGTCCTACTGTCATAGCTCTGCTACAAATTCAGGTTAATGCTAATATTTCATAGCTACTGCTACATAATAGCTTCCTCTTCCAGAGGTGAGTTGACTTGAAAATTGACCTAAGTGCTAACAGGCTGGATCCAAACTGTCTTCACAGACTGTTACATACTACCACCATCTTTGTCATTATTAGTAGCTTCTTGGCCACTGCCAGCAGCAGGCAGCACTTAAGCAGCTGCAACGACTCGTGCAAATTTGCCCTGTGGATTGTAAGTAATACAAGCAAAAGAGGTACCATAGTTGCATGGGAAATAAGTAACTCAAGGTGACAGAATGAGTAGAAGAAATTACTGAAAGATGTTTCAGTAGCTTTTATTCACTAAGATACTGAGACCAGGCTGCTCAGTAGCCCAGTGACTAAGTACACATGCCCTTGTCTAACCCGGAGAAGCAGCCAGTATTTCAAAGTAGATTTGAAACCATTTTGTATAGTTGTGGCTGTGGAGCGTGTATTGATGGTCCAAACACTTTTTCAAATCTCCGCTCAGGTTGCTTAACTGTAAATGTAAGAAAGGTTCCAGCCTCTGGAGCCTTGCTCACCTTTGGCTTCAAGCGGCTATCAAGCTAATGGCGGAACCATGGATTGCATCCTGCCTCTCACTCAAAGTCTTTGAGATTACTGAGCTAGTAGAAATGGGGTTTTGTCTTCCCCCTCCCCACCCCCCCGCCCCGTGTAATGTGCACACCATTATTCTTGTACAGAAATTCTGGAAGTTGTAGGGGAAGGGGAACACACTTCAACGGAATTTCACTTTCAAAATAATACTAAATCAGAGCAAAAGACTTAAAAGTACTAGTAGCCTTAATGTCTCTTTTAACTTCTGGTCATTAATATAGTTTAAAAACATATTATTTGAGTTAATATAGCAAACTACTTGAGAATGTTGATGTTTGTCTTTAAGGTAACATTTGCATTGGATATTTAGTGTTCAGTAGTGTCATGTGATAGGATATGTAGTTAGCTGTGAACCTCTGTAAAGTGTCCAGCAGATTAGGTTGAATAGTTTGAAGTCAGTGAAATGGTTCTGGACCAAGCCCAGAACAGAAATCAGCGTGCTAAGGCTAGAGATGTGTTTTGTGAATGTATGTGTTAATAGTTACATGTAGCCTCACTAAAAGTATTGGGTAAAATAACTGTGGTTTGGGCTGGGAATAGTGATTCTAAAACCTTCAATCTTGTCTTTAAAATTTAGCTTACTTCTCATGCCACAGAAGGAATCCATCCTCATCAACTTAGAGAAGATGCAGTGGCCTCCTTTGCAGATGTGGGATGGGTTGCTGAAGAAGAAGGTGAAGTCTCTACAAGGCTCAGGTATGCTCTGCTCCTCAAATCTCCTCTTTGAACTTCTGAAACGAGAGGAAGAAGCGTAGCTTCTCTCCAAAGAGAATCTACTATGCATTGCAATTAATGGAGAGCACTTGAACGCTGGGAGGAGAGAGAATGAAGAGTGATAGAAAAGGTAGGGTCTGGAAAAGGAGTAGAGGTTAGACTAAGAAGATTATGGATGAAAGACTGGTTTGAGAACATATAGGAGATTGGCTTTATACAAGGAAGACTGTGGTTTTTATTTACTTATTTATTGCAAAGAATTGCGTGTGACACCTTCAAGCAACCTGGTCCCCACAAAAATGTCTACTGTGGTATGACACAATTGCTAATGCTAATTCTCCAATTCTCCTGAGATTTTCATTAATATGGGGCGGTGTACTGTACAGCTTCCTAATTAGCAACAATGGTCATTCTGACAATCCAATAATTGGCACATTGTTTTTCACCTTTCTGGTTAAGGCTCTGCAGTCTGCTAAAGACAATTTAAAAATTAATGGTTTATATTTAATCTTCAATCTTCATAACAAAAACAGGCAGGGAAGCATGTGAGCACCTGTGTCCAGAATGATGGGATAGGTACCGTTGTGTACCAAGAGTACTCCATAGCACTGTAACTGCATGGAACAGGTTGGCTGAAGTGATGAAGTTCTCTATTCCAGCCTACCCAAATTGCTGCTCTGACTAGCCAGAAACAAAGGTGCAGTTCTGTAGCGCAGAGAAAGTTTTTCTTCTCAACAAACTAACCTTCCAGAGAAAGGCACAGATTATTGGCTTCAGAGCTTACTGGAGGATACTGTTCTTAATTTGAAAGCATGAAATAGGTTAGTAATGACCTAGATGCCCTCCAACATGACTTGCCACCGTGAAGCTTTGCATACAAACATTCTGGCACTGCCACATTAATTTCACAAACTCAGAGGGGAGTCACAGAAATCAACGCTTGTTTGGGAAATGCTATTTGTAAATTCTATTTGATGTGAAGGAAATTAACTGGCCAATACTACTTCTGTTTGCACAGAAATGTTTTGTTTAAGGATTGAACTGTAAAGCTATTATGTTTAATGGAGACAACAGGGAGAATAGCTCTTTGGTGCTTCAAAGAACCTATAACGAAAGATGTAGGACTTGCATATGTGCTGAGACGTCTGCATGTGAAGGGGGAAGGGGGACAGATGGATGTGGGATGGGACTAAAATAATCCTGCAGATATATAGTGACCTTAAGGCAAACAGCTTATAATGGAGGCATGGTAAGTGAATTACTTAGCAAATATGAGTATTT
This sequence comes from Chroicocephalus ridibundus, assembly GCF_963924245.1. NCBI lineage: Eukaryota > Metazoa > Chordata > Aves > Charadriiformes > Laridae > Chroicocephalus > Chroicocephalus ridibundus. Next base: position 131,172,171 of record NC_086285.1, read on the forward strand.
CAGTGTGCACCGTTTATTACGTCTTTTGCACAGTATCATGTAGTGGAGCTAGTATGCATTAGGTGTTTTCCAGGCATTTGAAATTCTCTGTTTTGACAAGATCACATAGGTGTTACTGTTAAATATATATTCACTGTATACTTCAATAAACAGCCTTGCAGACTTAGTTTTTTTTCTGCAAATGCAGTTTTATAGGGGAAGCAAATGAATGACAAATCATTTTTCCCTTCTCCCTAGTCGGAGCAATAGTGGCGATTCAGTCAATAATATTTTTCCACAGTGTTAGATTCCAATCAAGACATTTCCTTAAGACACGATTACTGCTCTGAGTGGAAAATACTCTTTGTTATATAGCTATTTTGCTCCTTCAAAGAGTTTCTAGAAGGCAGGTTTTCGAGTGGAATGACCATGGGCTCCTTCCACCTTAATTTAGGGAGAGCAGGGAGATGGCTGCCGTAGGAAGCATCCTGTTCTCTTCTCAGTTTTAGTTGTCCTCTGCTCCTGTCTGGATAGCAACACCTAAATTTTCACGTCCTTGATAATATTCAATTCTGCTTGATCAAATTTTTGCAAGTTACGCTGATGTTTTCTGTCAGTGGCGTGAAGACTCAAATGTATGTCTAATCCTGGATTGTGGTGGTCAGAGCACAAGGCTTTTTCTAGCCTTCAGTCTTGGCTCTTGCTTTAAGTCTAGCACAACTGCAGATCTAAAGCGATGCGCATCCAGAGTGATGGGGCTGTTAAGCTGTATTAGTCTGGAGTGATTCTACACACACTGAAAAGTCGTATCACTAGCCACTGTTCTTATTCTCATGTTTGAATAAATAATGGAAACCTGACCTGCCTGAGAAGTTTTGGGGTTGAAGTTAAGGGGGACTAAGGAGTTAACTATGTGGTCATATTTTGCAGTTATAATGGTTATGATAATCCTTATCAATTCTACTTATAGAATCATAAAATAGTTTAGGTTGGAAGGGACCTCTAAAGGTCATGTAGTCCAGTCCCCCTGGAATAACCAGGGACATCTTCAACTAGATCAGGTTGCTCAGATACTTGAGAGGAACCATTTAAAAATGTTGGTGTCTTCAGTGAATATAACTTCTTGTGCTTATTTGACTGCAGGTGCTCAGTAATGCTTCAGGGTTTAACATAGCTTAAGCTTTGGTGGGTAATAAGAGAAGGCAACAGTTGCACTTTCTTTCTCCTGCGAGAAAGAGGAGGGAAGCTTATGGACTCTTTAAAACGGTATGAAGTTTTCATCTCTATAGTTTTATTTGTGTTAGAAAACTAAATAGAAGACCCTTTCTCATTTACTGATAAGCAACTTCTGTGTCACAAAGCTGTTTCATGTACTCCATACTCCCACCACTGTTAAAATGGAGGACTGTCCCTTCAGAAGTCCAAAAAGTACAAAAATATGCTGTGGAACTAAGAAACTCTTCCTTTTTCTTCTTCAAAGGATTCAACTACAAGTGACTATTTGCAGCCCATGGGGGGAAAATGGTAGCACTTAGGAGAAAAAAAATTAAATCTTAATTCCAACAAAAAATAAGTATGAGGCAGAGAAATAGATTGGAGGTGAGGGGGAATGTATTTCTTTTTTCTCCTGAAAACAAGGAATCCACAAAAAGCTGTCCAGGGGAAGAGAAGAAATACATCCAGTGATACAAACAGAAAGGATGTGATGCTCTTACTTAATTTAAGCTATATTGTGTTTTTGTGGAAGTGATTTTTCTGTAAAGACAATTTTGAAGTCAGGCCTTCGACTTGTATTCCTGGTTTGTATGTAACGTTGTGTTAGTTTTATCTATTGCAAAGCCTTTAAAAAAAGAATCTTGTGATATTTTTGTTACAGGGCAGAAGTTTGGTCAAAAACAGCCCAGCCTCTTTCAGGTGAACTGCATCATTCTGGAAGGTCCCCATGCAGACAGATGTCCTTACAAAACCCGTTGGAAGAAGAACAAGTGTCCAGGAGCACAGTGATCGCAAATGAAGAAGCTCTGCAGAAGATCAGTGCTCTAGAAAATGAACTAGCCACTTTAAGAGCACAAATAGCCAAAATTGTAATCTTGCAAGAACAACAGAACCTGACAGCAGGTATTGAATTTGCTGTACTCCTAGCAAAAATTAGTTAATGGATTTGTTCCTTTAATAATTAATAATGTGCTAATTTGTTGCTGTGAGAAATGTCAACACTGAACACTTCTCCATATTGTTTTGGTTAGTTTGGTAGACAGGCTAACCAAGGGACACAGAATAGGTCTGGAAGACAAGAGACCTGCCAGACTTTCTGTATATCCTCGTATTCCAAAAGTCTTCATGTTTGTGTGAAAGTCTGCCAGAATTCTGAATCTGTGGATGATTAAAGAAGTATTAAACAGCTTTCAGAGCAAAGCTCACGATAAACATGAAGGCTTAAACCAAACTAAAAGAATGTAACTTAAGTGTTAGTAATTAAATCTTCCCATCCAGTAATGAAATAGGCTTTCTGATATTGTAAAGTAATTATACAAGATGCTAATTACGCTTTTTGAACATGTAATATACATCTCAAGTTTATGAAATAAATAACAGTAAAGGAGATTAATTGTTTACTGGGATCAGAGACATTGTCCAGATGGAACCAAAAGTGGTGCACTGTTCCTAGTAGTAAACAGCATAATTTTCCTGAGTTTCTTTCTCCTCTTTCCCTCATCTCTGACTGCATTCTAGTTCTAAGTCTGCTATCTCCAAAGATTAGTGGGAGATGCCCCTTGTCAACTGCAGATGACAGCCATTCAGTTTTCACGCTTTCCTGAGGTCACTTAACAAGTCCAGTTTTGCCTCTGTTTATGTATAACATCACATTCTGATTCCTCAGGTTCTCTTTAGTCTGTGAACTAATAATAGCAGTTATGTTCTTTTTCCTTAGCTGTTCATATTCAAAACTATGGAATGGTTTTAAGGATCACGTGGCTTAACTCTTGTAATTATTGGAGGGGTGTGTGTGAAATAATTAATAACTTATTTTTCATTATTTTCCCTTTACCTCCATTTATTAATTAAATTTGGATTTGATTTTATCATCTTTACCTCCCTCTTCTGGTAGAATAGAGTAATGACACTGTGTGTATGCCAGCATCTACACAGAGTAGGCTTTGTGTTATCTATATGCGTATCTTCACACACTTTATACTCCAAGCGTCAAAACTCTGGTTTGATTTGTTTTTGCTGATTTCTTTAAAGGTGCATTTGAGCGGAGGTTTCTTCATTTATTTGTCAAGCGATTGCTGCTATTACATTTGTAACATAATTTTTACCTAAAGAATACAGGGAACTTGAAATCAAGATTATAATGGAATCTCTGTCTTCAGACAGATGACTAGCTGGCTTATAAATCCTTAGCCTCAGAGAACTGGAATAAGCTTCAATTTAAGCACTACTTGAGCTCTGAAATTTATATTTCAGAAGTCTTGTACGGTAACTTCTTATTTGTGATAAGCAGGAAGAAACACTGCTTACACGGCAGATTGTACGTCATTCCAGCTCAGTACTTGCCTCTCAGAAGAAAGTGAAATGCTGGTAATAGTAGGAGTGGAATATAACTAAAAGACGTCATGACACCCATCCCATTGCAGTAGAGACAGGAATGCACCTAGAATTTGAACTGGAGATCCAAAGAACGCCTCTCACTCTCCGACAAGGACTTCTATGTGGCTTTTCAGTTGAGTCTGCCTAGGTGGTTTAGGAATGGAAAAGTTATGCGATAATCTAAAGAAAGCAGAGGGGAGCCAAATGAAGCTGTTATATTCTTACCTGAGCATTTGTGAGATATACAAGGGATTTACAAGTAAACTAATATATAATGCATGTTTTATTTGTAGTTGGGTCAAGTCTGGTTGCTTCAGCTGCTGTCCCTGGTGCACCTCCACCACCACCACCTCCTCCTCCTCCGCCACCGCTCCCACCCCCAGGTCTACAACAGAGTATGTCTGCAATTGAGCTCATTAAAGAAAGGAAAAACAAAAAAATGAACTCTGGACAGAACCTGACAGAAAATGGGCCAAAGAAGTCTGAAATACCAAACATGCTAGAAATCCTCAAAGACATGAACAGTGTGAAACTACGCTCAGTGAAAAGGTAATAAATATAAATAAATATCAGTGTACTAACATTTGCATTAATGATTATGACTCAGAACTATTTCAACGTGAGACAGATGCTGATGTAACATCTGACGAACAGAATGCAAAAGCATTCACAACTTCTGAAGCTTGGTTTTGGACTATGTTAATGCTTCTCACTTTTATTTCTAGATCATCAGAAGGTACAAAATCTAAAGTGGCTGACCCTACAGATCCTGCAGCATTAATAGCAGAAGCGCTCAAAAAGAAATTTGCTTATCGATACCGAAGTGACAGCCAAAGTGAAACAGAAAAAGTGATTCCAAAGACTGAAACGAAGACAAAGACTGAGGTAGTGCTGGTGAGTATTGTGGTTCTGAACACGTGCTTGGATGAAATTACAGTTGTTGTGAAAGCCAATGTATGTCTTTCTGCCAACACAGGCAAATACCTGTGAGTTAGCATCCCTGTCCACAAAGCCCTGTGAAGTACTGCTGGTATGCCAGGATTTTACCATCAAGTCTTAAGATTATGGATTGATATTAGGAAAAATTTCTTCACCAAAAGGGTTATCAAACACTGGAGCAGGCTGCTCGGGGAAGTGATTGAGTAACCATCCCTGGAAGTATTTAAAAGACAGGTAGACATGGTGCTGAGGGACATGGTTTAGTGGTGGTTGATGGTTGGACTCAATGATCTTAAAGGTCCCTTCCAACCTTCTATGATTCTGTGATTATGTACTCTTTTGGCCCAAGTTTTAAAAGCCCTGTTGCAGTTTTCTTATTTTTTTTTAAAACAAAAGTCTTTTGTGTTGCTACGAGCATGCAATATTCTGAAAACTCGATTCCTAAGGGCTCATACCAGAATCAAATCTGAACTGAGTTTGCCTGTTATTACCAACCTTAACCATGCAGGTAGTGCACGTGAAATTCTGAAGCAAGCTCCTGAAACATGTCAGCCATTCCTAGGAACACAGAAAGCAAATTGTTCAGATCTGTGTTTCTTCTAATACTTGGAAATGCCGACTAAATAAAAACCAGTTTCTTTATAGTGTGAGGATGTTAAAATGAAATTATATTTTAAATCCACATTGTGATACAAGTTAGCGGCTTCTAGTTTATTTCAGAGTGGTTTGAATTGGAAGTAAGGGGGTTTTAAGCAGTGAATGTTCAAGTTTCCAGCACTATGCGCTTACTTAAAAAACAGGCTAGTATAGATCCGTTGTGTTAGTAAGCAATCCTTGAAGCCTGTGCTATAGCCCCACAGAGGAAGAGTAAAATGTTATCTTTCCCTTGGTGCATTTGGAAAAATGCACAAAAAAACCTCCAAAAGCTGGCCACACTCTGAATTAAGTTTTGAGGAAAATAAGATTCCCAAGCCACAGATCTCAGGATTTCTGAGTATTTCAGCTTACTAGCGTTGACTGACTTGCCTTTAAGGTATATTCCTGTAATGTTTAGACTGTTCTTCATAACTAAATGGCTAGGCATTCCCCAAGAATCACTGTTTTTTCCCAGCATTTCTGGGGGTTTATGGAAAAGAACATGAATTGGCAATGTTTTATTTCTATATGGGTTTTTCATGACTTTCCAGTTTTGAAATTTACAGTCCATCTTTTGAGATTTAGGATCATCAAGTTCTCAAAAGCTAAGAAAAGGGAAGGTTTTGTTAAATGATAGAATGTTGATCCATAATGAGCTAATAAACATCTGTCATCAATTACTTATCAATATGTAACTTCTTTGCTAGATCAGTCCTCGGATGATATCCTCGTATGATAGTTTTTAAAAGAATTTGCACAAAAATGCAGGATAGAGTAAGAACAGAAATACTGTTAAACTGCTGCTAGAGCAATTGGTCGTCAACTTGTAAAGATGACTGCATCTGTCATCTTATTCTGCTGTGGTAGAGCTGAACTATCTCTAGTCTGAGCTGCTCCAGCAGATGGTTACCTGCCTTATCTGAGCCATTTCAGGTGATTCCTGACACAAGTTTCCCTTTAACGTGTGGCTATGGGGCGAGTGAAATCCACATGCAAAGCAGCCGGTTGAGAAAGGAAGTTATCTCTGCCCAGGCTCTGGTTTTACCCACAACTGGGACGGATAATAATTCAGCTAGCCGTTTCTGTTGAAAGCAATCTGAACATGTTTCTGGTTTCCTCCTCAGTTTGGACCGCACATGCTGAAGTCTACAGGAAAAATGAAGACTTTAATTGAAAAATCTTAATGTATAAAGATCACTACGGGAAAGACTGTTAAACTGTTTTGTCTGACATCATCTATGTTGCAAATAGCACTAGTACTGAGTGGTCTCTTACAACACAGGAAAAAACCTAATGTGAAATGTCGAATTGAAGCACTAAACATGGCTGTATGTGATTTATCAAGGGGAATAAATTTTACCATTATACTCAGGTCTTAATTTTGTATTCAAACCTGGCTTTTTACTCAGACTTAGGTGGTGGTTTTAGTTTACTAACACTAAGTTATATATACAACATTTGTTGTGCATAACTGACCACCTTAAAAATGCGTGTACATGTTAATAACAATAGTGATACACCCTTAAGTTAATATCAGTTATTTGAGCTCTAACTGTAACTTGCACTACACTGTTTAGTCTCATACTGAATTTTTCATGTCAAAGTCTTTCTTTTAAACTTAATTTTAGCAAATTTTTAGCCCAAAGAAAACCTGAATGCATTCCGCTTCCTGCTGAAAGAAAGTGAAAACTTAATCTCCTGCAGAGGTCACCTGGTATGGGACATTTTAAGTAGTAGCACATTTTTGTGCAGGGATTTTTGCTTGCTTCAAATGAGTGTGCAAGGGTAAGAGAAAACCTACTTGTATCATCCTGTGGCCAAGGGCGAGTGCGGGACAAGTGAGCAAATCCTGCTGTGGGAGCCCCTGTGAGCAGGCAGTCCAATGAATTTGAAATAACCAGTAGACAGCAGCAGAGTAAAATAATTAATGTCAGAGCATGTGTTAACTAGCGTAGAAGTGGTGTAGACAAGGAAAAAAAAAAAAAAGGCTACACAATACCTTGGGGTGCAAGTTGCCAAAAGTATATTGCTCATCTCAGCTGTGCTAAGAGATGCTCACGGACACCTTTTTATCCCCAGCTGTCGCTGGTCCCTGGGTGGGTGTCCAGCAGCTGGGGACTGCACAAGCCCCTCCTGGTCCCCGTGGCAGGGAAGGGATGACGGCGGGACAGCGTAAGCTATTGCACAGAACCTGTTGTCCAGGGGGAGCCCTTCTGGGGACTTCCCCTAGCAGCGTTTTGCTGTCAGGCCCATCCAGAGCTAGTTCATTAAGCGACCACCTGAGCTCACTGCCCCAGCCATGGATACAGAAAAGAGCTCAAGCTAAAAATAAAATTCAGGTTGAAAAAAGCTGTTTAGGAACCAGAGAGCTACAACTTGGCTGCACACTTCAGCGAAGCCGAGCTTTGCTCCGGCTGTAGATGGGCACAGAAAAAGCTGAGTCTGGGTTCAAACACTTCATGTTCAAAGTTGATCTGGCTGCTGGAACAAGTACAAGTGCCTCTTGGAGCTTCTGTTTTCTAGGAAAAGAAAACAGCAGCACTTCTTCAATTCAGACAGACAGCTGAGTGGCTCTGACTGAGTTACTGAAGATGACCGACACTTTGCTGCTTGTAACTGGAGTGTAGATTTTTACAATCAAGGACGATGTTTTCTGGTGTGAAACTTGAAGTGCTGTTAATATGTACACAATGCAACTTCCATCAGTCTTACTGATAGGCCGCGAAATCCTTGTGTTCTTTTAAATGCCTTCAAAACACCTTTCTGAAAGCTAATTTTGGTTTCAGGTTTTGTATTTAATGCTGTATTGGCACTATATAAAATTAAAAGCAGTTAAAATAAACATTGCGTATGTGATTTGTGGTACTCTACAAATGATAGCAGACACAATAAAGTACGGTTTACATTCCATTATAGTGACTATAAATCAATGTAGTAACAACTTACTTGCGTCTCTTTCAGGACAGGACCACTTACCTTGCTGTGCAACAGGAATAACTGTAGGAGTAGCCCTAGAAGAGCACAGCGCTGATAATTCAGCGACATTCAGATAAAAACCAAAAGGATCAGGAATCAGGGAGAAGTTTAAGCCTCACCCCAGACTTAGCAGGAAGGTACATGTGTAACAGTCTCCCCATCCCCTGGTACGCTGGGTTCCCCTGACAGTCCCTTGCTGTGGCACAACCACCCCCCTCCCGAAGGGCCACAGCTTCAGAACAGCTGGCCCGGAAAACCTCTGCTGAAGTTTTCTTCTTTCGGAGATGAAAACCCCTTGTTAAAAGTGTTTCGATTTACATTATTTTAAATGAAGTTACTTGGTCCAATTAAATCATTAACAAGTAAAATTTAGGACATCACTTGCCCTATTAAACTAGGCTGAAACCTGAGAAACACCCGCACCAGACACTGCCAGTCCGAACTGCTGATGTGAGGTGCAAGTATCCAGCACCCCACAAACACAAAAACATGGCAAGCCCTATTAAGGATGTAAAATTATGGTTAAAGAGACATCATCTGCAGGAGAAAATAAAATCACAAAGCTGCCATCAAGTAAATTATTTCATACTTTTCTGAACCTTCATTTTTATCTTTCTACTTGAAATCTTTGACGTGCCCGATGCCACTGCCCATGGAAAAACGTCTCATGCAGAAGTGCTCAGAGGACATCGATGCTCACTGGGCAGAGACCTCGGGCATAACCCAAGGCCCGTTTGTATCTATGTGTGTCACTGAACAGCGCCGCCTACCCAGAGCAGATCCGTAGGTTAAAACAATTTACGGTGGGACCTGCCTCCATCCTGTCACCCATTTCTGTACTCACAGGGGCTGAGTGGCCATTAGTGGCTGTAGCACATTAATTACGCCCCTGGCAGGCATTCGCCCTCAGCTCTCATATGAAATATTTAAGCTGTAGAAATGTTCAAGTTACATATAGAGTTGCAGAAGGCATTTCTAGACAGCATGTTCGAGAAAAGACATCAATTTTTTTGTTTTTCTTAAATTCAGGCAAATGTCGGAAGCTTCCCCGTACGCTACTAGATGGGATTAGAGCCAGCCTTTCTAAATCCAGTCTGGCAGGAAAAGGCAGAAGCCCCTTCCCAGCAACGGTGGCTTAGAACAAAACCACTCCTGTTTCACTCGAGCACCTCGACAAGCTGTACTGGTTCCTGTCAGAGCAGATGACAGCAAGATTGCACAATCTTAAAGAGGCACGCGTCGTTTACAAATATTCTATTGAAATACTGCTATAAACATCTTTGTAGATTCATTTTAATTTTCATTAAAATGACATATTAAAATACGCTTACGAAGAGCCTGTAACAAGGAGCAAAATTTGAATTGCTGTTGAGGCCCCATCTTTAACCAAGTCACATTTTAAAATTAAAAAAAAAAAAAAAGTGAGTCACAGCAGTCATCATCATATACCGATTTTAGTGATTGTTTTGAAAATAGCTGCAGGCTTGGAATATGCTTTACTCAAAAATATCAGAGAGGAATCACTACTTTTCCACAGTTAACCCTGTGAATCTGCACGGGCCGTAGGGGAGCTGAGCCGCAGCCTCTCGGCAGTACGTTACTCACACGCAGCCGTCACCTCTGTGGCCGCACAGCTCCAAATGCCACCCGCAACTACCACCCTTTCCAAGGTTATTTTCCTGTTAAAACAAGGCTTTTCTGTTACAACCGAAGCTCATTATCCCCTTTGGTCCTTCTCTGATGAAGTCAGACAACAGCAAGAACTTGCACTGACAGCAAAGGAAGTTCACGCAGGTTCAAAAACATGGTTTCATTATAAATTTATTTCTTTAAACATGGCCACTTTGAGATTAATGGGACTACTTCAGGGAACATGAAAGAATAATAAACAACTTAATTTTAGAAGGGGAAACAATCAGGTAAGTCGGGATTTGCTTTTCAAACTGTAAAAGGCGAAGCTCCGAAAGGCAATAAATTTTGGTGTATGAGGACTAGTATTTTTCCAATCCAAAAGTTGGCTTAATTTTACAGTGGAAGCTGACTGCAACCTTAGCTGTCTTTCCATAACGCTGGACTCGGTCGTAACTTCAACGTACAGGAGCGTAATGTGAAAAGATTTTTTTTTTATTAATTAAAAGTTAACAGCAACAGGCACATATTAAAATGAATATGGCAAAGCCTTTACAAATGGCTTTACGCTGAAGCTCTCTCCCAAAAATGGCTGTTGCAACAAACTGTAAACAGAATTAATAAACAGTCTTGTACAATAACAACAGGGAAATACAAATGAACTAAAAGAAAGCACCAGTTTCTCAAACTAGATTACAGTTGTGCTTACTGTACTTAAAACAATGTAAAACAAATTACAAAAATGGAATGTTTTAAGTTTAAAATTAGTCCTTTAATTTTGCCCTAAAAAACATTTTCTCCTTTTCCCATCAAAAACCCATTGGTGGGTAATGTTTCAGTAGAGGGAGGAATACGTAAACAATGCACTTTTTTTTTTTATTATTATTTTTCAAATCAAAAACAAATTTGGTCACTTAGCTTTGTGCATAGTTTAAGGCATCTGTAGCAATTTGTTACAGTTTCCTCCCCAGTGTGGCTGTTCATGAAATTGTCACATTCTAAAAGAATAAATAAAATAATAAAAAAAAAAAAAGAAAAAATAATAATGTTGCCTTTCAAACCCTTCCCAGTACCCTCCCCGCCCTCCCCCGTCCCAAACATACTCACGCACCCACACATACACACACGCTGCAGCGAAAAGGGGCATTTGTACCCTTGTTCTGAAGGACACGCTTCCCATCCCACTTTATTTCAGATTGGCAAATACCCTGAGCTGATTATGGTGTTTTAGACATTCCACCTTTTTTGTTTTTGTTTTTGTTTTTGTTTTTTTTTTCCTTGCATGTGCAGTTCAAGTGTACAATAGCGAAAACAACATGCGATGTTTCCACTGCAGAATCGTAATGCAGTTCGGACGCTTTCCCCGCCCCCCCCCCCCCAACCCCCCCGCCCCATCCCTTCCCCGAATTCAGAAGTGTTTTCTGCCGTTAAAAAAAATTGCATTCCCATATAGCACTGGAGTAAAGCTTGGCTGTGCTCTATGATGAATGCTCAGTTCCCAGCGCACAAACAAAATTATGGCAAATGGGAGGCTTTTCTGGCATCCAGAGAAACAAAGAGCTGCAGTCTCAGATTTGATCTTTTCGTTAAAAAAAAAAAAAAAAGGCAAAAAAAACCCAAGTTAGTGGTTCCTTCACAGCCATGCGCAAAGGTTAAGTCTAGAACCAAGAGTTTCAGAGTACATTTGTAAACATCAAGTCTTGCCAGAGGCAGCAGAGGATGGGCACTTCACATTTCCGTATTAAAACAGGGACTGAGTGGAAGGTATGCTTTGAACACATGTATGCGAGTCTTGCTAAATTCCAAGGAAGTGGAACAATCCACGTCAAGTCTTAGATTTGAAGACCGTATTCCAAATTTCACCAAAAAAAACCCCAAAAAACAAACAACCCCAAAGCCGTGTGGCACAACGAAGTTCTCGTACTGTTCCCCCAAGGCTCAGTCACTGCTGTGCTTTGCATATTCAAGGTTCCGAACGAAAACCAACTGAGGCGTGTGCATATTGCTCTATGTTCAGATCTTGCAGTTTAAAAAAAAAAATTCTGGTTCAAATGGTCTGTGTCAAAGGAAAACTTGGAAATAAATAATGCTGGCATCGTTTTTACCGTTTTACCAAAAACCTTGGGTCGGCAAGTATCTCCTTTATTCCAACCGTGCGGATACCAAGAGAGAGGCAGTTTTGTCATGAAGATTGAGGTCAGGACAATCGAGGTTCCTGAGGTAATATGTCTGAGTCCATTTCCTCAAAAGCGGGGTCAACATCGTCACCGCTGCTGGACTGTTGCCTCTGCACTCCTTTCCAGCTAGCCTTGTTCAGGCCCAGGTGGCCAAGCATCGTCTGCGACAGCCTGGTGTTGGAAAACCGGGCCCACTCCCCAAACAGTGGTTCCACTAAGTAGGTCATAAAACCTTTGAAAACAAGCAAATAAACATATCCAAGTGAAAAAAAAAAAAAAAAAAGGAAAACAAACCAGGAAAAAAATACACAAACTAAATATTTTAAATAAAATTTAGCAGCAAAAAATAATCAGTGTGTCTGACTATTCTCCAACGTGCATTTAAAAATTCATTTCAATATTTGGGGCATTTTTACAAAATAATCTCTCAAATCATAAGAGATTTTACTAGTCAGTCAAGAGAACAGCATCATACGGGATTACAAATTACCCTCCTTCCTTTCACAGCAATGACCAAATAAAGGGAAATACTGGAGAACACGGAGGGGGGACGGATCTAAACATCAGCAACTAAGTCACATAAATTAATTCAGAAAACCTAAATTTCTAAAAAGAAAGATTTTAATAACAAGTTATCCCATAGACAGTCTGAACTATATTACACGGGAGGGTGGTGGGAAGAAGAGAATCTTTTCCTAATATTAAGCTGACTAAAAATACTTAAAAATACAAATTACAGAAATTCTTAAACAAAAAGGCCACAAAACATCAACACACAAACATTTATATACGTTTGTGTGTAGATGTATGTGTGCTTATTTATAGCATCTATTTCCATGAACCGAAAATTCAACAGTAAGACAACCAAAACTGAACCCATCAATATAGAAACGTACGATTTTCTAACATTCTAAATTAAAACAGTGCAGCTGATTGAACAGATCGGGTTTTGTCTCTAATTTAAAGCATTATTTCATATGTGTTTGCGGTTAAATTTATTCTTTTCTTTACTATATTTTTAACTGAGTCCCATTCAATCTACGTAAGCAACTTTATTAAAAATAACAAAAAGAATGTCATTTTACTATTTTAAATCCAACACAAGCTAGCAAAACCAAATATTAATATAATGGATATTCACTGTTCTCCATCAAATCTCTACCCAGCACCCTGCTTAAGGCTGCATTTAAAAGGAACACTAACATTCCAGAAAGCTGGAACTCTGTTGTGGCAACCTGGCTGCAAAAGGCACATACACTCATAGACGCTCAATTCAAGGGTCAAATGTTATAATGTTTAAATTGAAAAAAAAGAAAAAAACAAACCAACAACGCTCTTTGTAACCAAGCGCTGCCGCACACAGACACAGAGCAGGGACAAACTCTAGGAAACGTATCTAAAAGGTACTTTTTCTCAAACCACATCCTGATACTAAAATGAATTGAACTGCAGTTACCAATCTGGATGTTGGCAATAGTTTCCGTCTGTCGGTCACAAAGTGGACTCACACCCAAGTGATATTTTTTTTCAATATCTCCTAAAGAAACAAAAAGTATAATACAACTTAAGCCATCAAGTCCAGACGCAAATGGAGCCCCCAAACACTAACAGCCATGAGCTGTGCCAGCTGCTTAACAAGGATGGTATCTTGCAGCTGGCTGGATGCATTTACTTCCCTCCAACAACTCCCAAATAACCCAAGTAGGTCTGTCAGTGAGACTAACCATACTTCGTATTTTTCACCAAACCATAATTAAAGAAAAAAAAAAAACAAACACCAAATCACAGGTTTTCTGAAGGATCAACACACTTCCTTGCAAAGCCTCCCAGACTGCCACAGAAATGAGAAATGAAGATTCCCCCTCAGCAATACGGAAGAGAATAGTTTAGCCGTCAGAAATGTCTCGCTGAAGGCAATTTGTTGTTGTGCTTCCCCATCCCCTTTACCTAGCAATAAGCTTCACGTGACTAGCACCAAATAAAGCAGTCTGTTCCCTGTTTACTGTACCCAGGCACAAATTAGCATGTCTCAAGTCCGCTAAATTAGCCTTAAGAAAAGAGAAGCACACCTTATTTCATTATTAAATAATAATGGAGAAAATTCACTCCATTTGTCAATTAAAACCTGTATTAACTGCTTGCGTAAGTAAGTAGCCTTAACTGCATAGTAACTAAAAGTCTTCTCTCTAGCTCTTATCTGCTTACCAAAGTTAAAATATTGAAGATACATGATGAATATATTTCATTATTTACTGAAATGAGTAGGTAAATGTAAAGTGAGCATTATCATTCATCTGAAGCACCTTTCAGGCTGAAGGACCTATGGAACCAGCCATTCTAGATTCAGATTCTAAGCAGATTCGTTGTTGGGTTTTAGTAACGCCAACCTTTTGGCAAGAGGTGCAACTCCATGCAAGTAACAAAATCCCATCCTGTACCGTCAATCTCCACTATTCCTAAATATATATCCCTTTATTTGCAAGCAGCTATGACTCATGGTTTCTCTTCTCCACAGTATAAATACATTATGTACCAACAGATACTTCTACTCTTACTTGCCTTGATGGAAGAACTCCTCTGTTACTTTTTCACTCCACTGCTTACTCAGCTCCCACGTCCGACATGGATTACAAATATCAGCACACTTCAAAGCCATCTAAGTAAGTTAACATACAGCGTTACGTCACCTCTCCCCCCAAAAGAAGCATCTGTAACGATTTATTTCCTGACAGCAGATTAAGTTTCGTGAATAACAAACCTACCTACCATTTGTGCTTCTCTAAGCTTATGTTCTATAAACATATTTAAAAAAAAGCTCATGGAACTATCTGATCTCATGATCATCTCTGAGTAATATGGAAATTCAGTCAAGCCAAAGTATCTCAGGGGCACTGTATTTTCACTAGTACAGGAGACAACCATAAATTCAGAAAAAGAAACATCAAAGTAGGCAGACAGTATTTTGCATTTCTGGCTCTGAAGTTAAATTTTTAATAGTGGTTTGCGTATGACTGAACTTATCTGTATGTCCACTTTTTCTTTCTATGAACCCAAGAATAAAAACTCCTATACACCTAACGACTCTCCAAGCTTTTGTTTTTAAAGCTTGCTAAACCTCTCTCCAGCACAGATGCAAACTGATTCACAACAACAGTGCTTTCCTTTCCTGAAGCAGGTTCTGGCAAAGCATTTCACAGTTCTGAGACTGCACTGGAGTCATCAGAAGAACTAAACCTTGTCTCGGAAACACAACTCTCCTTGCTTTAGCAGCCCTGAGTTATCAGACTTACCAACACACAGCATCACTTGGGAGAAGTGCTGGGAGGGCGGGGGGGAGACTGAAGTGGAGGGGACAACCTTTTTTGTAATGAAACAAAATGACTAAAAGCTATTTTACTTCATTTTGAAAGTAGGAGATAGCCTGGAAGAAGTAGTATTTAGCATTTTAAGTAAATTATTTTTGACACTAAAACAAAGTTTTCAAAAGTATTACCAAAAAAGATTACCTGTAAAATGAAGTGACGATGGTTCGAATTCTCTAAACATAGGTCTCCTCTATCCAAATGGGATCGAAACATGGACAGATACTCGTTTTGCTGACTGATGTCTGTGGCAAGAATGAGGTCACCTATCTGGCTTTCCATCAGCTGCCTGAAATCAGTGATACCAAAAGCATAACAATTAAGAACAATGTGTCATTTTATCATATTCATTATTATACAAATACAAGTCACAAGCTTTATAATCAGCGTTTTCATTGAACTAAATTTTTTTTTGCTTCCCCTCTCTGAAAAAATTCCAGCAACATCCATAGAAACATCAGGCGGTTTCACTGGCAGCTTTCAGGAAGCCTAAACCAGTTTTTAGCTCGCCCCCTCTGCCTTTTTTTTTTTTTTTTCTTAAAAATGCACAAACTAATTAAAGCTTATTTCTCCTTAAAGTAGGTGAAGAGGGTCTATTTTAAACTACAGTTGTGGTGGCAGAATGAGAAAAGGCTGCCAAGTTTAATCTAAACAGGTGCTTGACTATATGAACACACTTCTTCAGTGTGCTCGCAGTAAATGTTATTTTCCGAATATCACATTGCACCATGAACTGCTCTAATCCAACAGCACGGTATCCGGGAATTCTTAAAATAGATCATAATCTAAGTTTTATATTCAGAATCACAATGCAATAATTTAGCTTGTTTCGCAATTGTCTTACCTAAGTGACAGCTTGATGACCTCTTAAACTAATCCACACTATTTTGTATAAACGTACCTGTTTTCTAATGACATATGTGCAAATAAGCCAGACTCTCTCAGCAACCCCACTGCTGATCTCCAGTGATGGTTCTCTAATACTGAGGTATTCTGCAAATGAAAAGGGTATTATAGGTATCCATCAATGACTTCTTCTTAAACTGAAGAGCTATATACTGAGAGTGGTACCAGACAATGTGTCATGTTTTGGGGATAGTGCTTTTCTTTGTTTTATTTCCTCCAAGTAGGTTAGAACTCACAAATCCTAACTATTTTATTAGCTACCACTTTTTTTTATGCCAGTGGCATGGAAACAATGTCTAGATTCAAACCTACCACTAGCTAAACACATCATAATTTATATTCATTCTCTGTAGTCCTCAGGCATTGCCCGAACCTGGTTTTAGCAGAACAACCCATTTTGTCCTTACCTTATATAAAGTTGCTAAGTAATGGTTTGTTTTGATTAGGAAAGGTTGGTTAACGCCTGGGTGATCCAAATCATGTGTGGCAGCTGCTATTAAACTGAGCAGAACATCCCATGGAGTTAAAGATTTGGAAAGCTGTAAGATAACAACAACAAACATAATTCTGTTAGCAATGCAAGTGTGCCCTTAGGAAAACTGCCCGGGTGTCACATTTTTGTCTTTCTCTTTTAGAAATTAAAAGCCAACAGAAACTCAGAGAAAAATTTTAATAATGTAAAACTAATATTCCACTGGCTTTTCACAGTATTTCCCTCCTGAAAGCTACAAAATTTCAACAATGGTTTAAGCCTTATTCCCTCTGAATGGGAAGATTCAGTCATAAAAAAATGCTGGCACACAAAAATGGTACTTTCTGGCTGGTAATGAAGTACTATTTCTAACTAGACCCTGCAAAAGCAGCAAATTCTTAAAATTAGCTCTCCATCTCATTTACCCAAGTCTGTCTGTATGTGTCGATTCTGCTTTAAATATAGAGTATATTTTAAAAAAACAAAAACTTTTCATCTTAAAAGGAAAAAACTAATGCTATGGAAGACTTCAGAACTGTTCAGAACGGATTTCTACTCTTAAGCAAAATTATATTTCAAAGTCTACCAGGAAAAGAACTGAAGGAGGAAAATCTACCAAAAATAAATATTTTCAAGAAGTACGGGCATGTTGATTAACTCAGTATGAAACTGCACAGACTTATTTCCACTGCTTATGGCTGTTACTACTTCTCGTTGTGAGGTTTGTGAGTTAAACTCGGTAATAAACTCGAGTTTGCACTAAAACAGAAGCAGCAAACACCCTGCGAGGACAGAAGTTTCTATTCCCTGTTGCATTTGCCATCTATCATGCCTCACATGTTTATAATGTACTTCGGCACAACAGAACCAGAAGCTGTATACGTTACTAAAAATACAAAGTCTATACTTGTGTCCAAAGCATTACAAAACTTCCATCACGTGTATTAAATAAAAAAAAAAATAAATGCTCGGAGCTTCCAAAGTGCACGCCATAAAAAAACCCTGCTCATCATGTATCAGCTCTGATTTGGCTCACTGCACCAATAATTGATCCGAGAAACTGAGTAGGAGGAGTCGGCAAAGAGCCTCTGAAAAACATCCACGGAGCCAGAACTTAGTTGTTTTTACCTCAGAAGCAGAATAAAGAGCTATGCTATTCAAGGGAATACCACATTGGTGATAATCTGCCTCAATGTAGACAACTTCTCCCCTGGCTAGAGGATATTACAGTTTTCATTTTAATACAGAAGGCCAGGTTTTAGCCCTGAAATTGTCCAAGTCATCACTTACAGCAGGCTGCCAGCAGTCCAAGTAATAAGAAACACTCAACTAAGCTGAGCTCCTTAAGGTCTGTCACATTGCCCTTTTTTACAAAGAAAGGCCAAAAAGAACTCCTGATGTCTTGCTGTAAGGTGCCTCTAGCAGCATACTATTCATTAACATCAAAGATGAGCAAAGCAGGGGTAGCAGCAGTTTCTGGAGAGAAAACAACAACCACCACCAAACAAAATAACCCACCTCAAACCATGAACACACAGGTTTGTTATTGCCAGCTCTGACTCAGGCTGTGACTCTATGTAAAAGTCCTGGGGCACAGCGCTATGTTAAACAGCTGCAATCTTAATCAATTCCCTACTCCGGTTCAACATGAAGTCACACAAAAGACAGTGCCAGCTGAGAAGAGTGAAAAAAGAAAAGCATAGTGCTAAGTGTGAACCCACAGCCTCAGCAACGTGGAGATTCCTCTCTTGCCTCTTTGTGTTCAAAAAGCAGTTTTTGTTGGGTTTTGGGGTTTGCTTTTTTTTAATTAAAAGTGTGTGCACGTACACATATATGTGCACACAAATGCATGTATTTTCTATATGTACATGGGATGTAAATGTGAGAACGCTCCCTTACCTTGGGCTCTTTTAAGTAACAGTGCATGGCCTGAGTCACATCAGCAGCATGAACTGCATTATGATAAGGATTTTGACTGTGATAATCTTCTTGGACCATAACTGCAGGAAAATAACAAATATCCAAATTTAAATAAAATAGCAATTTTTTCAAGTACCATTTTACATGTCCTTGTTAGGCACAGAAATATGCAATAGCACAAGTTACATACACATAAAAGCGTCAAAGTCAATAAATCCTCAGTTGAAACGAGACCCAGGTATAAAAGATTTTTATGTGAAGAAACAGTATTTTCTAAAGGAAATCAACAGCAAAATCATCTCTCAGAGCAAAAATTAAACAACCTGAAATCTATATATAATCTGAGATACTTTGACTTTGAGAACTTCCTAGGAGAGGCTCCCTTGGATAATCTAGCCTGTTTGGATGCTGGGGCAACCTTGAATACAAAATGAAGATGATACTATTCACCAAAGCATCAGGATGACTTCATATCATGCCTTGAAAACAGAGGGGATCAGAGGAATTAGGTACTGCTTTCCTGTCAAATTAAGTGCTTTTCTTTCCCATTCAGGAGAGTGGTCATGGGAAGCCACCTTTACATAGTTCAGGCATCTTCTCATACTTGTGCTCAGGCAAATTTAAGCCTATATGCAATTTAGAAGAGAATCTCATTTAGATGATGGTCTTACTAACCACTCCTGGATTTCATATTCCCTATTTAACTTCTTCCTTGCTTTCCTTCATCTTCCTGGCTGTCTTTAAACATTATAGGTAGAATACCCTAAAGGACATCTATCTTAGCTTGAGTATGTAGAGTAAAAGAACTATAATCTTAAAAAGGATGGAGAGGGAGAAGATCTGAAGCACAGCAATGGAAGTATATTCTACAGGTTTGCCTGCTATGGCACATTAGCTCTTTCACACAAACCTCAAAAGAACATTTTCCTGGATGACTACAGTCCCATTCAAACAAACATGCCCACAAGCTCCTTCCCTACTCAGTTTACAAGCTGGTACCCTCCATGTAATTGTGACTGTAATGTTACAGCATTACTGCTATGGTATTTGTGAAGAGCTGTGGCTCATAGAAAGTCAAAATACTGTAACCACTGTGTAATCTCAGTAGTACTCAATGCATAGCTGACACCTCATATGGAAAATAATGAAAATAGGCATCTTTGGGCTCTACTAACCTGCAGTAGAACTCTCTTTCACATATTCCTCACATCCAGTGTATGAATGAGGATGCTCTTGGCTTAATCTGCAATTTTTTGTGGCTTTATAGGCTGGGCCAGCTACCTGATGTCTACAATTTTCTTAACTTATTTATTTTAATAAAGCAGACCTAGGACAGTAGTTTGATCACGGTTTACCAGAACCAGAATGGCACGACCACTGTATGTTTCCAAGAATGCAGTACTTTGGATTGTCTCTCCCCCAGTTTGGGTTTGGAATAAGAACTCAAAAACACACATTAGGAGGAGACAGATCTCCAAGTAACCTTTGGAAGTCACAGAAAGACTGTGTATGTGTATAAACATACATATATATACATTCACACACATATATGTGAGATGTATATCTACACACACAAAAATAAAGTGTTGAGATCCTACTGAGGACTAAAATAATTTCTTTCCTTAAGAAGATTCCAGTAAGTTATCAAATTCTCAACTAAAGTGAATTTTGTGTGGCACTATGGACCACTTGAGCTGTCCTAGTCTTCTGGAATTAGACCTTCAGATTACTTCGGACTAGCAAATAACAGGTAGCAAAGGAAAGGAATGAATTGGGTCCATGCTAAGAAACTGCACTTGGAAGAAAGGTTCCTTGATTGGACAGATGGGCTAGGACAGATCTAAAGTGTTTTTCTTACTACTATTAAGGAGAAGGCATTAATGAAAATGGAAAGGCGGTGAATTTCAAAGCTAGGATAAAATTTTGCCTTCTTCCAAGTCTAATCTCATTTTAGGGACATCTGGTTTTGAGTAGTCATATGGAGTTAACACTATTGTTATCTTTTAGTAACCATTTAACTAATCTGGTCATTCCTAACTGGTCTTTCATTTCAAGTACTGTCTCTTGCTAAATCTCAACTAACCAGGAAGTAAGATGAGAAAGACAAAACACACTCAGTTACAACCTGAGTAGCCCAAGACCAGAATTCTATAATCATTTTCTTCACATTCCAATATATCCGTCCTCAAGGTCAGATGATCTACCTTTTTGAAACTGGAAGGAATTGAGTCCACTTTAAAACAACATGAAATGCAAGAAAACTGAAAATTTTTAAAGCTGAAAGAGAACTAAATGATGAAAACGAAATCATTGCCTTACTTGAAAGGGGAGAAAAGCCTTTCAAATATGATTTCTCCCCTGTTAAATGACAAGCTTTGTAACCTCAAAATTCTCTTCTCTGAAGCTCTGAAAGCCTGCTAAAAGGGACCTGAAACTTGTTTCTCCTGCTTGGTAAAAAAAAAAAAAAAAAAAGCAGCATCCCACTCCACAAAATTAAATAATCCTGTCACAGAAGAACCAAAGGAAGTCTCACACCAGCGTCTGTGTCTATGGCACAGGGATGCCGAAAGACAGCTCTTTCAGCTGTTAAGTGAAAGCACCGCTTGGTTTGAATACTCTACATCATATTTACAACTCTTTCCATTGAAGCATTCCAGTGCCACAGACCCAAACGTTCAAGTAAAATTGTCTTGCGCACTATGGAGAAAGTATACCCACAGTACAGTGCTTATTTGTAGCAGAGTTTGAGAAGTAAGAGATAGCATCAAACTGGCACCATTTACTATGGCCAAGGTGGCATATCCAATACAGTTAGGAAACTGTGTCATGAACTCCGTAAATTAAGATTTAAACAGAACTGAAAATCAAAACAATGAACGGAGCTGTCTAGCCTTTTGCAATAAAAGTGTCACACAATGTCACATATATTCCTGATTATCTAGATTTAATAAATACAATACAGCATTTGTTACGAAACTACTGAACTTGTTAATACTTGCTTGGACTTAACATGGAGATTTCCATTCTCACAGAAATTTTAGAGAGACTGTCTCAATCAATATAATTTAAATTACTGCACAATCCGGATTGTATCAGTACTTTTCAAACCTTATTGCTAAACTGTAACCAGCACTTCATTTAAGGTATAAAAATGCGGATAAACAGCAATATTCATCATAATAAAAAGCTGTATTTACCCAAAAATCTACGAAGTTTCATCGTATCTAACTGGAAGTGTTCAATTAGTCCATGAAGATTAAACAGATGCAAGGTTAAGCTGACTAGACTGTTTCCTAAAAATAAGATGAAAATACTAATTCATTGGAAGCCATTAAATCAGTGACTCTTTCATAAGAAATGTATTATTTCAAACAAATTGGTCACAAAAATTATACAAGCAAATTTCTCTACATCAATTTATGATAAATATTTAAATCTTACTGCATGACAAGATTCCATTAGCTATCTCCTCTAGTAATGCAAAACCAGTGTTTTTGCATAATTACAATGCATTCACCAGTTGTCCACTGTGAACTCATAGGAGGAAAACGTTACCCAACATTAAAAAAGCAACAGGTTTCAATGTGCAAATCCGTTACAATGGTATTCAACATTGCGGTATGTTGCATCGTGATATTTATAAACAGACATACAGCTTAAAGCCAAAGAGAAAAAGAATCAGGCATAGAAAAAAGCTAACCAACACCATCAATTACCGTACATTGTACATGTGCTATCTCTCATTTTCATCGTGTATTTTGCTAAGCTACTCCTTATGTCACCCAGAACTCAAAGAAAAAGTTTTAAGTTTCTCTAGGAAATGTATACTATTACAAGTTTACAATATACTTCACCTACTCATAGCTATATATCATAATCACTTGCAGCAGTAAAACAAGAGACGGAGAAATAAATAGCCTGCAAATGTTTACTTAAAATAGCCTGCCCATTAAGTACTCTGCAAACAATATGTAGTGGCAGATAACTCAGTTTCGGTACACTGACAATCTTCATTTAGCAGGAATTAAAGAACCTAGCACAGCCAGAAACTGAAGTACAATAGGAAAATAACGTCTACTAAATCTAGCTTATTACTAAGCTTAATGTATTTGCATGTGCACGCCACTTCCTTACAACAATATACACAATTCTTCAAACAATATTTACTGAGTAGTTTATTTCTTCCAGGCTCGCCCAGGGCAGCTTATCAAGAAGAGTTTTATATGCAGCATTCTCCCCTTACAAACTTTCAAGAACAAGACTATCTCCTCAAATGACTAAACTAGGATACAAAAAAGGATGGTATAGGAAGGTTCCACAACAGAAGCTGTACTGGTAGTATCTAAAATGTATTTGAAAAAAGTATATTTAAAAGGTAGAGAAGGCCACATATAAAAAGCATGATTTCAGATTACTTGCATCTGATAAGCGAATCTGAGATAAGCTATGCCTACAAACAGGTTAACTTGCACGCATAGCTTTTCCTCATTCAGTTATCTAGTCTAAAGTTTTATCATTATCTGTATAAATATCCTATTTGTAAAAATCCTTGCTCTTTTCATTTTTTTTATATCTATTCTCTGTACCAAATCACACTGTGAGGACACTACTTTTATACTAGATTAAGTCAAGCATCTCTTCAACAGAACAGGAGAGAAAGTTATCTTTTGGCACCATATTTTCCTTTCTGAACTTCATTTCTCTTTCCTTCTGCCAACTTAAACACTCTGACTGCATCTCTGCTACCAACTCCATTCGACTGATGAAAACCCTGCAAGAACTGCCCTCCATTCGCTTCCCGCGCTGGCACAAATGTCACCCTGGTGCTGGACTCGCTCATCTCCTTCTTCCATTCCATTCAAAACTCCGCGTCCATTGCAATACAAAACTTCGCTCTATCCACTGCAGCAGCCCTCCCTCCTCCTTTCCAGCACGTTTACACATCTCTTCTCTAACTCTGTGTCCATAACCTAACCAATGCTTTATTTATTTTTTTGAAAGCAACTACTTCTTTAGTTCCTACTGCTCTTTGTAACAAGTGCACGAAACTAACCATAGTCTTTTCTTGTTTTATTTTGTGCAAGCTACACGTACAGCAGCTTCTGTCTGCTCAACTCCTAATTCTCTAGGTATTCTGCTAGATATAATTATAATGCGTTCATACAACCTTCTTACAGTACTGTAAAGTAATGGAACTGTTCTACCTAACATTGAATTTATCAGAAAAATACTTGTTCAACGTAACTGACCTTTTGGACACAACCATATAAAATAACAGCATTCCACAATTTTAAAAAAGGACTAAATTTGCAAAATTATTTGTTAATGTATAACAAATTACTACTTACACTAAAAGAGAGAACAGCAAGCTACAAAGTACAAGAAGGGCCTCTTCTACAAATCAATGATTGTCATCAGTACTGACAGTGACAGCATTTTAACAGATTGGACAGGCAAACTAGGACTTAGATTACTAAGACTATTAAATGAAAAAGTACTACTTGATGAAATTTGTGCTTTTTAGCGAAAAAGCAATCACATACCACAACGTAAGAGCAATAGTTATGCTAAGAGATAAAACATAAATGAAATAGCAACAGTAAACTCACCATTTGTCAGTCTATCAAAAAGAAAAATATCAAAATTCCAATTTCCAACCTTCTCCAGCATACACTGAAAGAAAACACAAAAACTGTCACTTTTTCCTCAGTATATGCCTATCTTCCCATAGCCCAGAAGAATTTTTAAGATTTCAGAGACTGATGCAAGTCTTAGGGTTTCTATATACAAAAAATAGTATTAAAATAATGATTAAATTTGTCTGATAGCTGGAAAACTTTAAAATACTTGTTACAAATTGAAAAACTGAAATACAAGAAATGTCTTGACAGTACTGGCTTGAGATTTTCCCTTCATCCTTTAGTCAATTTCTCAAAAGAAATAAAATTTAAAACAATTAGGTTAAAACCAGAAAGAGTATGAAAGAATAACTCAGTGTTCAGACTTCTTCCCCTTTTAATTTTTGCAATAAACTCGTAGTTAATCTACATGTAGTCCATCACCTCAGTTTCTCTTTCCCTTGTTACTTATACAAGAGAAATAATATCTACATGCTTTACTAGACATATGAGCCAAGCTTTTAATTTCTTAAGAAACTGGCTTCTGACTTTCCACCTCACTGAACCAGCACTTCCTCACAGCTGCTCCACATGCACTCTTCTCCCAGGAACATGGATGAACAAGAACAGCAAACAGCACTCAAGGCCTCACCAGAGTTGAGCAGTCGCAGTCCTCGCCTCCCCTACCTCTATCAGAAACACCTGCCCAGCACGTTTTACAACAGATACTTGCCTTCTCCTATTCTCATTAGGCTGGTAGAGCTGTTTCACGACCCAATTACTACGTTCTAGCTTTTCTCCACTAGCCACTAAAACTCAGATACCAGAAAAAAAAACCAAACAGCATTAAGAAGATCTTTCTGCTGTTTAATTAAATGTAGAATTTTTTTAAAATCCATCCTCCGGGTTATCAGGTTCTTCCCACACTGTAGCCCGATTAAGTGCCACAAGGATACATTGCATTATTAGCATACTCCTTTTCTGCGTCAAGGTTACGAACAAGAAACTTTACACACAATCATTAAGACACAGCCTGTGAGATCTTCAATAACCTGTAAACTTTGCCTGCTCATTCCCCTCCAGCTCTATCCATCCACTGTCCCCAGTTCACTAGCCCTTCATCCAACTAACTGTTCTTTCAGTACTGCCCATCTCCCCGGTACGCTTTACTGCGGCGTGGGTTTATTAGAGGCATCACACTTTTCTTTTCTGGAAGAATCGCCTACCAAAGAAAAAGTTAGTTTGGCATAATAATCTTCTGATAAATCCATTTATGCCTTTTATTGAGTTTTCAGAAGTAGTCACTCACCCTTCCAGATGTTCAGTAATGAGGTTAGACTAAAAAGGAAAGGGGGTTTGGGTGGGTTGTGTGTGTAACAGTTCTCCAAATTGTTCCATTATATTTCTTAACTAGAGTTACATTTTTTTCTTTCCTCACTTTTTCTTCAGTTATTACACTGCATCCTCCATTCACTAGTTATTAAAAAAAACTGCTAGCCATATACGCTCTACAAATCATCTTGGTAAAGTTGCAAGAGGTAAAGGAGTTTGTTAGAAACCAGGTAATTTTGGCTGGGTTTTATTAAGATATAGACATATATACACACAAACACACATGTATATAAAAAAAATACATGCTTAGAATTTGTATTTGGATGCGCTATCTCTTAACATAAGATACAGTTATATACTAGCAAACATTTTTAAAAAAATAAAAATCAAGCAACCAACCTTTGCTTGTCCATTATAATCATCATCTAAAATGTTTGACGAATTTGGAACAGTGATACCACGGAAAAAACGGGAAGATCTCAGGTATCGCTGGAAACTAAGCAACCTTCTCACATTTCTTGCAGACACAGACACCTCGATTTCAGAATTTGCTACAAAAAACAAGAAAATAAATACTCTCTCTAATAAACCTTTACAAAAAAAAAAAAAAGAGACCATACAGGGAACTTTGGCACAACAAAGGCATTTCAATTTTTTTTTATTGGTGTATCAAATGTTTCAGCCACAGAGATTTTTATTAATAGAAAGTACACAGCCATGGCTTAGAAAAAGTTTTCTATGTAAGCATCCTGTAAAGAAAAACAAATATTTAAAACATTATCTTGTTAAGGAACTCTTTTACTGAAAGGACAGAAATACTATGGAAATTGTGTAAAAACACACACAGTATTCCAGACAAGTTCTTTTTGGAAAACTGCTCTCATGTATACACATCCAGTCTGTGTGCCTAGCAATTCAGATAAGATACATACACCAGCATGAGAATGTCGGTAATTGTGTGTTGATACAGGATTTACAAGTAGGTTTTGAGCACACAGACATAAGTTTTACAGAGATTTTAAAGCTCAGAAATTCTTCTAACTTTACTGGAGAAGTTTTAAACACACTCAAGTGATTTTGGTGCTTTTGCAGATAATTATGCACAGAACCTCTCCCTTGCCAAAACAAGTACCCCACTTCCTTTCACAGTATGTGTAATTCCCTTTCCCACTACGGTGAAAACACTACAGAAAAGTGTTGTAGCCTGCTTTCAAAGATTAATCCAAATATTTTGCTCTACTCTTATTAGGTTAACTGGTTTAGCTATTCAAATGACTGATGCTCGCTTATGTTCAATTGCACTTGATATGCCTGAAGTGTTTTAGAAACCTGAAGATCAAACTACACATAGCTACAGTTTCTTTGCAACGGGCCAGGTATTTTAATTCTGAAATATTTCAGGTCAAATGTAGCCTTTACTTTCTTTTCAGCCGTATCCCTAACAGCAGTTTTACATAACCAACAGTCAGTCAATAATTTTGACTTCATTCTGCCCGAAATTACTTATGAAAAGTAATTCTGCCGAAAATTACTGCCTGAAATTACTTATAAAAAAAAAGAAAAAAGAAAAAAGGTATTAAGTAAGTCAATGTAAACATGCTCTTTTCCAAAAACGCAGACCCTCAAAACTAACATGAGCCCAATTTTGCAGTATAGACCTCTTGCCCTTCCAAGAACAAGGCATATTAAAAATTGGTGAAGTAAGCAGTTACAATCATTGTTCTTAAAGTCAGTCTAAAATATGGTAGAGGGGAAGGTGTGGCCTTATTAACAACCTCAATTAAAAGCCTCAATGATTTCTAGTGAAAGCAGTTTAATTCTACACAAGATAAATCTTTATCCGCATAAATTATTCTCCCTGTAGAAGTTCCAACGTGCTTTCTGTTCTAAGTTAGCTCATTAATATATTAATCTCCAACCTACACTAATAAAACACCTCTGAACAGAACTGCCAGTTGCAGCAACATACAATACCTGATCAAATGCAGCAGCATTTTACATCAACGGCCTGCGCTAACAGAGATTACACTGACAAAACTGGCATATTCTTTCAGACATGCCTGAAACACTTCATCAAGATAGTGAAGATCCCATCAAAGGGCTAACACAGACAACCTCATATGAAATATCTTTCTTCATGTTATTCTAATTAAGGCCAAGTGCACTTCCTCTGGAGACACTGGTACATATGTATATATATTTATAAAGTCTCTCTCTATATATCCCAGTTAGGTAAGGAGGTGTACTACGTATGATAAAGGTTGCTTATAATGCAACATTCACATGTACAGCAGGCAAATAAATAGGTTCTGTCATGCCACATTACTCTATCAGTATTTCTACCAACATTTGTTAACGCGAGGTTACAGCGTGAGCACTGCCCGCCTGCAGAAGAAAGACGCAAGGAGCAATACAGCCGCTCCTGTTAACGGAGCGTAGGTTTTGGATAAGAAGTTTTTCCCCCTCAATCTTGATCCAGTCCCTTAAAATCCAAATTTCAGAACAGAAGTCATTAGGTTTGAAATAAAATAAGATAAAATGGGTATATTTAGGTCATAAAATGATCTAAAATGTCCACAAAGGCACATACAAAATCAAAGAACTTCACTAAATCTCAGTAAAACAAAATATTTAAGTAGGAGAAATCAGCACTCTTCTGGAAGTACAGATAGTTTTCTTGATCATAAGTACTCTTTTACAGATCTATAGTTAACAAAAAACCTAATTTTGTTGTCACGCTACAAATAGGTCTCACTGTCACAGCTGCCACCTGCTCATCTCTAACAGAACAGTATGATGTAGGTAATACAAGTAAAACGGCAGCTTTTGCCAGCAAAGTGCACAACAGAACACAGAAATGCGGTACTTTGACAGTATAGGCTGTGTTCAACCTGTATTTGTGGTCATAAGACATTGGGAGGGGGCTGCACGTGTTTTTGCTTCAGTATTTTTCCTGATGATGGCATGTGCACAGAGGCAAATCAATTACTCAGGTTTCCGTGAAGCTGAACAGTCGTTACTCTCTGCAATGTGCTACTGAGACATTCATCCTAAAAAAAATTTTTAACTCTCTAAATTATCATCAGTTTGTATAGTTTGTAAACCACTACTCTTACACATCCATTCTGTTTTTCCTCCCCCTTATTAAAAAAAATTAAAAAAAAAAAAAAGAAAAAGAAAAGAGCACTGCTCCAGCTGATGCAATTCAAACTAACAACAAAGCCTACTTCATTCCAGCTTTCCTGGCAACAATCCTGCTATTACAGAATCAGAACAGCTGAGGTGGGAAAGGACCTCTAGAGGGCATCTGGTCCAACCCCTCTGCTCAAGCAGAGCCATCTAGACCATGCTTGCCCAGGACCATGTCCAGACAGCTTTAGAGTATCTCCAAGGATGGAGACTCCAGAACCTTCCTTGTTGACTGTACCAGCACTTGGTGACCAGTGCTTGGTCACCCTTACAGTAGAAAAGTGTTTCCCGATGTTCAGAGGGAACCTCCCGTGTTTCAGTGTGCGCCCAATGCCTCTGGTCCTGTCACTGTGCACCACAGAAAAGAGCCTGGCTCTGCCCACTTTGCACCCTCCCTTCAGGTATTTATATACATTGATGAGATCCCCCTGAGCCTTCTCCAGGATGGACAGTCCCGGGTCTCTCAGCCTTTCCTCACCAGCACCTTAATCATCTTCCTGACCTTTTGTTACACGCTTCAGCATGTACATCTCTCTTGCGTACTGCGGAGCCCAGACCTGGACACAGCACTCCATGTGTGACCTCACCAGCACAGAACAAAGGGAGGGAGGGATCACCTCCCTCCACCTCCCGGCAACACTCCTATAATGCAGCCTAAGGTACCGGTTGTCCAGAATACTGTTAGCCGCCTTTGCCACAAGGGCACATGGCTCGGTTCATGGTCAACCTGGTGTCCACCAGGACCTGCAGATCCTTCTCAGCCAAGCCAGCCTGTGCTGGTGCCTGGGGTTGTTCCTCCCCAGGCACAGGGCTTTGCCCTGGCCTTTGAACTACTATTTATTCCACATACATAGCCCAAGTTAGGTAGTAACAGCTTGACCACACGTCCTATCATTTAGATCTGCAATGATCAGAATAACTTCCAAACGAGAAAAGAGACTTTGGGCCCTCCCAGCCCTCTGCAGTTCCAGAACACCTAATTCAGGGAGACTACACCAATCCAAAGTACTCTCTCTTCAACAGCTAAACATTTGCTATGGGACAATTCAGAATAGGTGAGTCAGATGTGGAGGTTTGACAGGTAATTAGTTTAAAGGGGAGGCTGAAAAAGAAAATAGCTAGCTTTCGGGGGTGGGGAAGAACAGCTAGGTTCTTAAGCTGCAGGAACACTGATAGCATCCATGCTTGCAGTTTCCTTTTCCTCACTGATAAATTATTATGAAGGATGCAAAAATCAACCACCTTGTGTTCTGGCAGATCACCAAAGACAAGTTAATGGGAAGGACTGGTAAACTGAACAATACAGTTGTGCAATGGCAACTTGGTATTTCCCTCCTGGCACAAGCAGAAAACTCATTCCCTTTATACGCGTGATTAATAGGAGAATGCCAGCCTACTCTCTTCTATCGTGAGTCACGAAACGAGATGCTAATTTCTGAGACCCTACCAAAGCAAGGTTCAATAATGTATCTGTAATGGAAAGAAGAAGGTGAAGAGTGCGTTACATTTGCTCAAGAAAAAGCATGCTGCACAAACATCCCTCCTTCAAGCCAAAACGTCCTTCATTTCATTTCAAAATGCATGCTAAATGCCTTTCTAATATCCAACAGTGACCATTTGCTCTTAAGAGATAAGGACAGCTTAAGGACAAATTAGAATGAGAAAATAAGTAAATGTATATGATATTTACAGTCTTGAGAACCGAAATGGAACGAAAGCAACGTCAGGCTGTTGGGCACATTAGGAAGCAAACTACAGCATTCACTCAGAAGTGTCTTCAATGCAAGGAACCAGAAGACTGAAACTGTAGGTCTTAGACAGCAGCAGCTCACCTATGACATTGTTCTTCCCTTCTCAACTCTTCATGCCCTACTTGAAGTTAGAACATCACCCAAAGTATTTTTTACTTCATTTTTTTAATTAAAATGATTATTTTTTCTAAGCAACTTAAGTGAGATGCTGGTATAATAAAAAATGCCTTTCTCTAAAATAAAGGAAAAAAAGGAGTAATTCTATTTACTATCAGTTCTTTTGCTAATGACAAGCATACACAGCAAGAAAATGAAATAATGCAAGTTGTCTTCATGCAACAGATTTCATCTAAATTCCAAGACATTTATTTTAATCTCTTCCCACTCCCAGTCTTGTGTCGTACTTCTTGAAAGTCTAAAAAAAAAAATAATTTTACCACATTTGACAGAGATATTAAATATTTATTTTTCTCTTGCTGAAATAAAAAATACAAAATAAGTAGGGAAATGACAAGTGACAATCACAAAATCATAATATACCAATATATTTAGTATCAGAATTTTTGAATCTTTCATGTAGTAAGGACGGACAACAAAAGGAGGAATGAAAACTTAATTATGGTTTGGCTTAAGTTTTTATTAATAGAAACCTTAAATCCTAACAAAATACTTCAACTTTCTTCTAATGCAAAGATAAAGACCCACAGCTTCTGATGGGGTCCTGGACGAAACAGGGCTTATCCAGTGTAAGAACTGTATCTCCATTTCTTCCCCCTGTTACAGTCCAACAGGTAAATAGGAAATTAT
Organism: Chroicocephalus ridibundus; assembly: GCF_963924245.1. Classification (NCBI taxonomy): domain Eukaryota; kingdom Metazoa; phylum Chordata; class Aves; order Charadriiformes; family Laridae; genus Chroicocephalus; species Chroicocephalus ridibundus. The sequence goes on from NC_086285.1 coordinate 131,203,455, forward strand.
CCATGATAAAAATAATTGAATTTTGCTATAACCAACAGAAAGAGCTTAACTGAGGATCTCTGGTATCCCTGCCACTAACAGAAAAAGGAATTTAAAAAAAAAATTTAAAAAATATATAAATGTATTTGAGAGGATGGATCTTTCTTACATTTGAGCGTGAAACCTGAAGTTTGAGGTGTGTAGGTCCACCAGAGGAGGTTTTTTCCTAAAAAATTCAAGGAAATCTCTTCTTTTCATGGAATTCATCTCTCACAATTTTTTCATGTTAAACCAAACTACACATTTATCACTTTTTACATGGCAGATACTATCACCAAGCCTGACATAATTATCTGGAAGTGTCCACTACCTGTAAATATATACATTTGAAAGAAATATTCAATTTCATATGCCAACAATAACCGTATTTCTAAGGCCTCCTAGGATACAAATAATTTTCTACTTATGAATAATTTGAAAGTATTATCTAGCATTTCACACCACTAGAGGGACCCACAAGCATTCTAATTTCACATCTATTCCCATCGAACTATTAAGAAACACATTATATTAGATTCATGCCCATTTAAAAAAAAAAGTAATTCCTGTTATTTAGCTCTTCATAAAGTTTTCTGCTCATGACTTGCATTTATTTTAAAGTACTTTTAAGAGATTCGGTACTTAAGCCTTATATAAAACTATGATTTTGTTTGGAAAATATAATTTTAGCAAGGATTTTGAAGTTACATGTAACAACTACAGGTGTCTAAATTACCTTATTATACCTCCTGTCTTCCTTGGAACCTCTCTGAAGCCCTGCTTAGCATCATTGTAAGGCACTATACTCCCCCTTCTGCTTGAAAGAAAAAAATTAAGCCAGACTGTTTTGTTTTTAATGTATCATATATGTATGTATTTATACACACAGTCATACTTTTTTTTTTTCCAAATAATAGTGATTACTGGAAAATATGCTGTGAGTTAAGGATTAGTTAAATAAACTTTGCAAATGTCTTCTGACTGACTGGAGTCAGAAAAATTTGTTAGATTTCAAGAAACTCTAGTAGTACCACAACTCTAGTAAAAACTCTAGCCATTTCCAACAGATCCTCATGGAGGACAATTGCTAGGCATCACCACCACCAAAGAGAACTCCTTTCCTGAAGGATCTTACAGAATGAAATACTGCCTTAGCAAACTATAGTGCCACAGAATAGTGGAATAATTTAGGTTGGAAGAGATAGAAAACACTTCTGATCCAAGCGGAGCTAATTTGAGAGAAATCACTCAAAGCACAGGGATTAAAACTACTTCAGTATGAATTAAATGGTAATTCCCTAATGTATTTAAAAAAAAAAAAGAAACCATCAAACTAGACACAAAACCCATCCTTTCAAAATAAACTGCTTGGAAGAAACACATTGGAGAGGTTCTAAAGAAAAAAACAACAAAAACAAAACAAACAAAAAACCCAACCTAGAATGTGGATGTGTCTTCTTCTAAGGCCAAACTTACCTCAACAATAAAACACTGAGCTGTACCAGTGCAAGATACCAGAGCACTCATGCTGTTTTACAGAAACTTGAAAACAAGAAATTGTAGGTAAAATAACCATCTAGGATAGCAAAAAAAAAAATAAAAATCTGTCCTGTATTCTCAAATTGGAAGCTTTTAGCCTGAAATCTCCCTTAACCAACCTCCAGACAGTATTGTCAAAAGCATGATCAGGTGCTGTTACACAAAGATTTCACAAATTGTTTAAGGCAATCAGTTTGAACTCTTCTCACTTCTTTGACTTGGCCTCTCTCCCAAGGAAAGTCTAAATTCACTGTGCAAGGTAAACCTTTTCCAATGATTTGTGAGCAAAAAACCAGAAAGTTCAAACTAACATTGCAATCAGTAGATGCTGACATCTTTACCAGATCTCAGAGTAGCATATAAGATGTTCTGTGAACTGCAATTTCCAAGTAAACAGTCTGAAAGTTGTACACCGACAATAAACTCTGGAATTTCTTCATGTGTTTGCACTTTTAAGAAAGATAATTAGATCCATCCATCACCTGTAAGAGTCACCTAAACGCTTCCTTTCTTTCCTTTCCTGCTAAAAAGGCCCCATACTAAGGAGAAGTCTTGATGAAGTTTTAAGTTCCCATCACGTCGTTTTCTCTCCTATGTGAAGCACTGTACTGTATGCAAGCATCCATTTGATTCAAAATTGAGTCATGCCTAAACGTTTACAGAAACATACTGATTAACTCAAAAAAACCCCTTTTTTCTTTCTAAGATATTTTAATTCACAGATGTGACATATTCGGTTATCTATGAAACACAAAATAGAGAAACACATGCTGGCAACATCACCATCTCCCTGTAGAAGCATGCTCAGACTAGAGGGGCAGGAGAAAGTTCTAAAAACCTTCTGACAAGATCTTATCTATTCTAGTGCAAATACAACAGGAAAAGCAAGAAGAAAAAAAACTAAAGTATTCAGTTTTTATCTGGTTCTTCCAGACTGTATCCAACAACCCTTTCCTAACAAGGAAGTTTGAAAGCGTTAAAGTTGTATCTGCATAAGACATGTCCCAATATTTTTGCTGTTACTTTAATTATCCACTTTAGCTTCACTTTATTCATTTTGGCTTCACTTCCTCACTATAACATACTTACACCTCACCGAGCACATTCAATGATTTATAGGTTTTTTCCCCAGGTGAAACAGTGAGTGTTTGGGGCACAGTATAAATACTTTTGTTTGTGCACACTAGAAAATCCTCACAAACATAACTAAAGTTTCTTAAGTGTCATAGATATACAAGCACAGACACACACGTATAAAAAACAATAGACATTATTGACAACCTCTTGATAGCAAGAAACAAAACCAAACGTTTTATTGCTGGTTTGCTATTTCTGAAAAAGGGAATATTTTTATACTGTCACTTACCAATTCTTCTATCAAAGTTGTTTTTTTTTTTTTGCACTCACTTTTATCAACATAGTCTGTCAATACTGCAGACTGAATTACTATCTATGATGTCTTGAGTAATGTCGAAAAAATTTAAGAGCAATCATGGTAACTGTAGTCTATTTGTAAACCAGCAGAGAGCAAGAGTGGTTATAACCACTGCAATCACTTTTTCAATAACTTCCCTGAAAACCAAACAGCACGTGCTGGGTTGTCAGACAGCAAACTGCCGAACTGCCTCCTCGTTACCTGAGGAGTGAAAAGTAGATCCAGTGCTCTATATTCAACTCAATAAAATAGTAAAGTGTATGCAATTTACTGGGCAACTGTGAAACATGCACATCCACTGAACAAAACCAGACCATTATATTTAAGGTGAAAATTTACTTCTGAGGAAGAGAGTTACGTAGCTGCTCTCTCCTCTCCAGAAATGGTGGTTTTAATTGCTAACTTGACTTTATACCCGTAGTTCCACACAGACATAATCAGAACATGGTAACAGAAAAACTTCTAATTGATGTCCCAATGTTAACCAGCTACCAACCAACATGAAGAATACAGTCCTGACTTTCCCCATTCATCAGGAGGCAGTCTTGTTGAAATTAAAATCTGTTTATTGAACTATTCCTCCTGGCTAGTTCCTTTGATTAGCTCTAAAAATGCAACTTCTGGGATAATGGGTAATATAGAAGGAAAACTACCACCAAACAAACTTAGTTTGATCATCAGTCAAATGCAGCGTTTAATAATCCTCAGATATGACTCCCATACCACCATCTCTAGCAACAGCAATAAAGATATTTTTCCAACACCCATTTTAAAATTTAATTTCCTGGAAAGAAGCTACTGTTGAGAATGCTTCTAGCCAATTTAGAAACTGAATATTCATGTGCCAATTACAGAACTCTGGGATGAAGATGCCAACACTGAGTTTATAATCCATATGAAGCAACAGAAGTGGTCGTAAGAACTAAATGCTAACAAACTTCACTTTGGTAACACTAGTTGAAGTTGCAAGTAAAAACAATGTTATAAAACAGAAGTGATTATTAAAAAACACCCCAACATAACACAAAAACTTTCAGGAAGCTACTGTTTGGTAAGTAATGCCTTTAAAATTCAACACTCTTCAAACCTACCAATAAAATATCAGGTTAAAAGCCTATTAATAATATATTGGAAAAGAGAACTGGTCAGCTGATCATTAGCTGGACTTGCTGAAAGACATTCAACTTCTTCACAAAACATCATGGACAGAAAAAGAAAATAATGCTAAACAACAAAAAGTAGCTGAGCAAAATACGAAACGGCAATAATGCTTCAACACTGTGAATGACAGCCAGTGTATTAAGTCATCTGCAAGACAGATAAGATCGTTGCAAAATATTTAGAACCACAGAGTAAAGTCAGTGGATAGTAGGAGAAAGTTACGGTCAAACTTCACAAACACCATGAAGGAAGCATATCCATGCATTACTGATGTTCAGTATGCAGCTGTGGGGGGGAAGGAAAAAAAAAAAACAAAACAAAAAAGCCAACATTGAGATGGTTTAGCCTGCCTCAGCTACAGAAGAGACCCTTTTCAGTCCAGTTTTTGCCCCAAGCAAAGAGCCGGCTGGCTCAGCCAGCTCCTCTCACATGCTATCTATTGCCCATATGGGTGAACATTTTTCAGCCGTGTAGCTTTACGTGGCAAAATCCTGCTGGACTTACCAGGGGAGGGCAGGGAGAATATCCCAAAAATGAGGTTAAACCTGATTACCAAAACTTCTCTCTACCCGCAGTCTGACAGGACAATACTGAAAACAATTAAGGAAACACTGATCAGGACAAAATGTAACGGGCACAAACTTGAACATAGGAAGTTCCACCTAAACACAAGGAGGAACTTCTTTACTTTGAGGGTGGCAGAGCGCTGGCACAGGCTGCCCAGAGAGGTGGTGGAGTCTCCAACTCTGGAGACATCCAAAACCCGCCTGGACGCGTTCCTGTGTAACCTGCTCTAGGTGACCCTGCTCTGGCAGGGGGTTGGACTAGATGATCTCCAGAGGTCCCTTCCAACCCCTACCATTCTGTGATTCTGTGACTCAATTAGCATTGCAGAGAAAAAGAAAACATTTTGCCGATTAAAAAAAACAACCAAAAATTCTGTAAATGAATAGATAATCTAGTGATACCGTAAAAGACGCAGTTGAATTCCTTACTGACTTTGAAAGAAACTCCACAAAGTAGCAGGAGTCTTATGTCAAAGAGCAACACTGTAACAGGCCACAGTCCTGAAGTGCAAAAAAAAATAAAAAATAATCTCAATATAATATGGCAACTCTGAAAACTGCCACAGCAGCTGACTCGAGAGGGAAGTTATAGCCAAGGAATTTTTTGGGCCTCCTAGCAACATTCTTTGCTGTCATCAGACACCACAGTTGATGTTGCTAAAAGCTGGTGCCTGTGCCTGAACAAGTAGGGGCAAGAAGAAAGGGTGTGAAAATCTTTTTCCTGATTAGTCATGATCTGCCTGATGCACAATCACCAGGATGGAAAGAAACAGCATGATGAGTACCACAGAAAATACAGTTAATTTGACAACAGCAATAATATCATACATGACTGCCTTTTAACAGGTAGTTCTTTTAATATTTCTGTTAGTATTTGCCCGTACCAGCACGAAATGCCACATATATATATACATACACAAAAAGACATATTTATGTAATTCATAAGTCGCATGCTGTTTCTACAGAGAATTTTTATTATACTCAATAGAATTACCAGGACTTGAGACAGAATTCTTACCCTCTTTAATAAAAAAAAATAAATCAATATAGCATACTCTTCAAACTTTGTTTTCTCACCTATGATACTAACTTTTGAATGAAACTAAGAGTTTTAAATTTAAGTAGCACTCTATTTTTAAAAAGAGTAACTTCAGTTAAGATCAGAATTAGCAGTTTCTGCCACTCATTTTTATTAATAAAATAATTACATCAACCACACTTGTCACCGTAAAGTAGTTTTTCTAAATCTCTCCATTGCATTCAGAATACTTGGAACGGTGCTGATACAATGCTGGTATAGATACTTTATGACACTTAATACATTAATATTATTGGTGTAATTTAATTAAGATTTAAGTCCCCTGCACTTTTGCTGCATATATTGGTATGGTGGTTATTAAAGCTTTTATATTACAACAGCTACTGACATATTTAGTTATAACAATATAGATGTAGAGAAAAAAACTGAAATTATCAAAAAATATTCTGTGTGTAACACTTTTGAGAAAAAATGTTTCCTAAAACACATAATCAAAGAAAATTTAGTATGCTGTTTTCTTGTAACACATTAATTTTCATTTAGGATTTGCCTAGGTCCAAAAAATTTAAGTCCTAGCTGTGTGTTTGAGTATGTGTAATGTTACTTGATTATGATCAGGTCAGGAATATTGACATCTACTGTCATTCTCTTCAAACATCATCCCGGACCAGGCCCTTCTGTTACTTTATAAAAGCAGGAAAGTATTCTTCTCAACTGATTGTGTCTGCCAAGTAAGACCTCAGCACACACATCAGCAGCTGTATATAAGATAGTCTTCATTTCCATAGGGATGCAGGTCTAAATTCAATGAGTTTAAACTGAGGTTAAAGAAATAAAAATTAGCAGTGAGATTTTTCCTCCTATTTTTGGTAATAAAGTAGCATAAAAGATTTTCCTAAGAAGTATAAAAAAATGGTCTTGCTATGTAAGCTGCTAACTTTATTTCTAGAGGCTCGGTAGTTAAAATTACTGGAAGCCTTTGTTTATTTGTCATTTATCTGCTTTTAAATACTTACAGTGAAAAATACGGAAATCAATGTATGGATGAGAACCTCTTCTCTCTGTTTCAAATCCTGCCCGACTTCTTACTCGCACATCTCCTAGAAACAGGGTCAAGAGTGAAATAAAAGTGTGGAAGAGTGGCAGAGATAAAATGCAAATGAACATAGCCTGGAGGGTAAAGATTCAGGTACTTAAAGGAGGAGGGTTATTCAAACAAGAGGCCTATTTCAATGCTTTTTGTTTTTAAAGGTGAAATTCAAAACAAAGTTTGAAGACTTGTTAAACATGCAATCGCATGCTTTCTTGTCAAAATCTCTCCTGCCTAAGCATACGTTGCCAGAAGCATGTGATAAAGCATTCAGATGAAATTAGGAACAGCTTGCTACACCAGTATGGTAAAAAAATGCACCTTAATATGACAGGAAACAACATTAAAGGTCGATTTGTTCCTCAGTAACACACATAGAACAGTAACATTTTGTACAGTACAAAAAAGATTCAGCTTCTAGAAATGGTAGCTTTTAGCAAATAAGCTAGTTACAATACAGGTTTATATTACATAATAGAATATTTTCCCACTAGCATTTACTTACTTGTGCTCAGCTGTTTGAATATTACACAAGAGCCTATTAAAATACCAAAACTCAGTATTAAAATTTTATCAAACTATTTTGCACTGCAATTAGCTTCAGTCTGAATCTTTTAGCATGCTAGTTGATTTCTACTTATGCATTTTACCAACTGAAAGCTGATCAGTATTCTTTTGTTAGGTAATTGTATGCATTAATGTAAGTAGTTCACCTGGATTAAAAGCTTTCACTTAAAATCCTTTCACCATCACAAATTTGGGCAAACCTTTGAGGATCAAATGCAATAATGTTTCCCTCCTCCAGTCGTAAAAAAAAAAAAAAAAAATGAAATTCAAGATGTGAAAATGTTCTGGTTTCTAATTTTGAAAATACTTCAAGTGCAGTATTCTCCTTTTCTTAAACACAGTGATTTTTTCGTATGAATCCAAACTAAGCATTTAACACAAAGAACTAAGAGTGATTTTATAAGAACAAAATAAAAATGTAGCTATTTAGTTTCCAGCAACTGATAGTATCCTAACATCCTGAGCGCTCTTCCCTTTTCTTCTCCAATCTGCTCATTTGTAATGCTGAAGCAGGCAACTTAAGTCAGAAAATAGCTAGAGATACTGACTAAAACTTCAGTAATGTACTTTTAATACTTAGTAGGTATCTTTCTGGAGATACATATCTATAGACACATATCTATAGCAACACAATTCATGTGAATATTATCTTGTGAGGCACACTGGAAGGACCACAAAAAGATAAGCAGACCCAGGGCTCCCCAGACATTGAGTCTGAACTTTACCTATCAGTAAAAACATACCAAATACTTGTCGTTTTCAGTTACAACTCCTTTTAGTTTTTTTAAACTGAAAACCTTAACAGAGATGCAAGGGAAAGTAACCCAATCACTACCTGTAAATATTATTTTTCAGACTACTGACAATATATTACTTATAAAGGTTCAAGCATTCATCTGAGCAGAGCGCAAGAGGCTTGTCTTGCTCCAGGCAATACAGAGGCAGCAAATTGTAGAACTCTTCTGTTAGGCACAAGCAACTGGTGAATTTTAATTACAAAGTAAGTGAATAAAAAGGAAAAAGGGAGGAAATTTTGGAAAACAGAAGGTGAATGCATTAGTAGCTGTGTATGAAAATACCAGTTTACACGGAGGAAAATGCAACTTTCATTACCTTTCACTCATATTTATCTGGGAAATCCGTCATAGCTACAACTGTGTGAATGAGTTCACCAGCTGAATTAAAACAAAAATAAAAGACTTTTTTTGGTTGAACTAATTTTTTTTTTTTTTTTTACAGAAAAGGTGATAATAGCTTTCATGAATTATATTTAGTTTTCAAGGCAGTCTCAACTTGCAAAATTTACCAACCATAACATGAATTACCAAACAGTTTCAGTCAGTGTGCAACTAGGTTTTGGTGAACAATTTACTTGTTTGAAGTGTCAAGAACAGGGCAAGTTCACAGAAGAATACCTGAAGACTAACATGAAATTCTGCAAACAACAAAACAAGCAGGTTCATCTGATAAATGAAACGTAGAACTTTTCTCTCTGCTTTGTTCTTTTTTATTTACTAGTACCTAGTCTAACAGCATAGATAGAATAACAGTATCCTTGTTACCCTTGAAATGCCCGCAGTGTCGTGGATTTCGAGTAGGAAAATAAGAAAAAGTGTCTACAAGGGAAATGTAGAAGTACAACTAACTACATTGCTTTTAATAGTAATTATTAAAATGTATATTTACAGGAATAGTTAGCCAAAAGACAAAATGATATACTAAAAATCCACATGGCAAACTATTAAAAAGGCAACTGTAATAAGATAAAAGTAAAGTGAGGGTATTTACTTGCATACATATGAAATGAGAAATTCTCAGAAAAGAAAGCAAAATATTTTCATTAAATAGTTGTTAAAATTCTCTCTCCTTGATTGTGGTAGAAACAGAGGGTATTTTACGAGTCAGAATCTCAACAACGGATGAATATTTTAGAATACATTTGAATTTATTCTGGAAAGAGATCTCACTTCTACAGGACTGGAATTTATCACAGTAAACAAAGTAGAAATTCCTATTGGGAAAAAACAAAGGCGGAAGAGCTGTCTCCATTGTCATTGTATAGAAATACTGCATTTTTCAAGATTTCAGACAGGTGTGCTTGGAAAAACTGGTAGAAGCGGAATCTGAAGATACCATACATCCATTTGAAACTTCTACATGTACAGAAGCATAAAAAGTAATTGCATCGAACTGGCTGCATTTTAGCACATTATGAAATGATGTGCTGTTAGCACAGTGAGACTAATCTCTACCACGTATGTATAGTTGGTCCCAAAACATCCAGAAATACTGGACCATCGTTACGTTATGCTCACACACAACACAACACATTCCCATCGGTATGCCTGGAAAATTCTGCACAAATTTTTTGTAACCCTGTGGCTCTACAACAATACAGAATTTAATTTTAAGGAAGAGCCATGTTTATCATCATAGGTAAATCTGAAATGTCTTGTGCATTTAAGATTATTTCTCTAAGACAAAAGGACACTGTTACAAAATTCCTTCAAACAGCAACCTCAGAGCCAATCGTTTTTACAGTAGCTTAAAGATAATTAAAATTCAATACCTAAACCAAAAGAACTTATTAATAGCTTTTGTTTATTTAGGCCTTTAAAAAAATATCAAAGTGGCTAGAAAAATCTTTTGAAACCATCAGATCGCACCATTTGCTTATAGGTAAATTTTCTTGGGGGGGCAGAAGTGGTAGCAAGCTGACAATTTTCATCTTAAGTGTCTCTTCTTTGGCCACTTTAGCCACTCTGAAGAGACTCCTCTGTTTCCTTAGGGGAACACATTCGAGTCCAGCATCCAGGGGACTTCCAGGAACAATTTTTTTTTTCCCCTCTTTGAGTTTCTGTGAATCCAAAGAATCAAGAGAAAGATTTTAAAAACGTGAAGCCTTCCTTTCAAAATCTGATTTTGTGCACAAACATGGCAAAATATCTGTTGGCTGAGTATTTAACTAGATTTTCTTCCAGAATAGTTCCAGGTGACCAGAACTGCTTGCATTTTTTAAGACAAAGGCCATACAGGCAGAAACTCAACTGAAAACTGAGTAAACAGCAGAAGGAGGAATGCAAGAGGAAGGTTTGCAGCTACAACGAAAAAGGAATCAGGGCTGTAACAAAACTTACCTTGAGACATAGCTCCTACCCCTCTCTCAGATTCCTGCTCACACCGCAAGGACAGCTCTGATACTTACGAGGCAGCTGAAATGCCATAGCTGACATCCCTGTGTGTTAGGGTTACACAGCACATAACTTCGTGCTACCCTAATACTCCAGTGTGGCACAGTAACAATGCAGCAGCTGCTTGGGGAGCTGAGGCCTTCTGGAGCAGGGGCAGAAATCTCAGAGATCACGGAGGACAGCTGGGAGCAGAAATTACAACAGCCACCTCAAGGTAAACCACCCAAGTCATGAAGTTGTGAAGAGCGGGATTTCCAGAAAGAATTACTAGCTTCATAGATTAAAGCTCCTATTGTATTTGTTGGAGAAACAGATGACAGGTCAGCCAAATATGCCAGAATTAAAGCAAAAGGAATAGAACGTAACTGCTACCGGAGAAGAGCGTGTACCTGCATTGCACTGTAGCTTGCCTTTGCTCCTTCCTATTTGAAGTGATCAAGGCCTCTACAGGAGGGTAAAATGCTCCAGCTGTAGCTGAGAGGTGCCTACTCACCCACACAAGCAGTCAGTGCCCCATTCTTTCCACCCCATGCACAGTAGCAAAACTTTCAGGCAACGCAAAACAACAAGAAAAAAGAAACCATAAAAGCAAAGAGAAAAACCAAGAATCAAGATTACACAGAAGCACTTACAAGAAATTTTGAGAATTCCTCATACTTGCCAAGAGAAGTAGCTGACTGAGGTGATGCAGATACATTAGCCCTTCTAAGGTCTTAAAAGAAAAATTCTACAATGCTGCATCTGTATCTGTATTTTAAAATAGTAAATAAGCCACTCGGGAGTGGCTTAGTGTATATTTTGGGAATGGGGTATGACAGATGAGTCATTAGAGTCAACGCTGTTTGTTTATATCGACACTGATGAAGAGAGCTAAGAGTTAGTTATTTTGTGTACCCCTAAAATTTGATCTTTTAAATTGCACCTGGAAACACTGCTATACCACAGGAATTTCTATTTACTCACTGCAAATGAATTTTTATTAGATTCCCACTCGAACAGCCTGAAAACATTAAAGGAAACAACTCTATGGACAGCACAACCAAACAGAGGCAGAGGGAGGTGTCGAGATACCCCTGGCTTTATATTTTTGGTCTGCTAAAATAAACACCTTACTGAGGTACATTTTGTTAGTAGATATAGTCTGTTTGGAATAATAACCAAACAAGTAAAAGGCAAAATGTCTCATGACTGTGCCTAACTTCCCATTAAGTTACAGCTGAGGATTCCTTACAGCTCACTCTGCTAAAATGTACCAAGATAAATCAAAAAACCAAACCCCTCATAATACTGTATGGAAAGTGCAATACTTCACATTTCTTGCAAAAAATGCTAATTGAATATATTCATTCTTGAATATACTCTGGTAAGAATGTTTCTACATACCGATGCTTCCAACTGTTCAGCTTTCAGGCTGGTCTTTTTTACGGTCCATTTATGAATACAACAGAAATGAATCTGTAAATAGTTGCTAACTTGTACCGTATAGCGTACGTAATAGTTGGGGGAAAAAAGAAGTCATCACCAAGTGAGAAAGTAATACAAATTTAGCATACTGATTCAAACATCCAATGAGCAATTCTTTGTTTGTTTTTTTGTTGGTACCCTCCTCGCCCCAGCCAAAGTTAAAGAGGTCAATCCTTTAAAAGACTTTCTGCCTGTGAACAGCTAGCATCACTGAACAGCAACAAATGCCAGCAAGAGTTATTCTATTCATAACAAGCACCAATCACAAAATCTAATAATTAATTCCAATGAGAGAACAAGTGAAAATTTCGTTTACTTAACATCATGTTCCGAATATATTCTAGTTCTGCCTATGAGCATAGTCAAAGAAAGATTTCAAAACAAATCAGATTTTTGCCTCAGTTCAGGTGTATATACCAAGACCGACAGGAAGCTGTGCTTTGCTTTCCTCTAGATTTACTTGAGCATTATCACAAACCCTTCTGCAGAAATGATGGGCCTAACTACATCATGGTACACTTAAACCTCCAAAGTAGCAAAAGAAATCAGATTATTCGCAGAAATTAAGAATTATTTTCTAACAAGCTGGGCTTTTATCACTAGTAGATTATTTTTAAAAACATAAACACATAGACATATGTTTACAGTACCTTTAATTCAAGCCTATGAATTAATACATATTTCCCCTGTAGTGGAATTAAAAGTACTCACTTTTCAGGATTTTGAAACAGAAAAAAAAAATGTACAAAACAAATTTAGTTTAAAAAAAAATTCACAAAATCAAGGAAACGAAGCTACCTTAGGCCTGAATTCACTTTCTTATGACTAGAGCAGAAAAATCACATTTTGAAGAATTCTAGTGTTCATCCTGCAAAAAGGCTGATTGAAAGTTAAAAAGTTATTTCAACTTTTGAAAGTTAAATAAACCTATTTCCAACAACAAAAACAACACAGCAGCTTTTTCGATAAACGTTTAGAAATCAGCATCTTCCAGCCTCCCTTAAGAAATCTCCAAAGTAATTATATTCTCTTATCAAAAACCCTTCAGTAGACAGTCAGTGCTACAGTATTAACAACTTCAAACTTAAAAAAACCCAACATAATTGAAAAACAAAAATGAAAAGATGCTGAGTCAAAATTACATTTATATATACACACGCACATGTATGCCTACAAACGTAGGTTATGACTATAAATTCATATATATACACACGTGTAAAGATGCATATAGTTTACACTTTAAATTCATAGACAACGCATGAATTATGAAATTCCAGGGACTTTAATATGTACAATATATAACTAAATTGAAAAGACTCAGGGCATAAAAAGACATGTTCTGGCTGATTTAGTTGGAGCTGGTTAAGAATTTATAATCGCTAGCTGTTGATGTTCATTGAGCCGTGTGAGACGACACGCAAGCATTCATAGTCCATTTCGACACAAAATCAAAGCTCAAGATGGCTTAAATTAAGTGGCATAATTTTGCAGTGAAACAGACTTAGAGTATATGCACAGTCCCCATGCCATCTGCACCACCAGCAGCCTCCAGAAGAGGTGCGGGAAGTATCGAATTCGGCAGCCAGATCTGCAAGAGCTTTGCATCTTTCTCCTCTCACTGACTGACCTGAACTCCTCCTTCCATGCACCCACTATCACAGAGGGTCTCCCCCAGACGCTTGCCCTTCCCAGTACGGTTATTTCATTTTAATTCAGCTTTACCCTTCATCTAGTTACTACTCCGGAAAACATTCTTCAGTAAGTTGACTAAACTACTGGCTCTTTCATGTATCCTTTCGCTTCTCTAGTCATCTTCTAGGACTAATAAGAGAAGTATTGTTTAAAATCACATCATTATTTTAAGAACACCTTGAACATTTCATAGTCTCAGTATTGAAGTTTTTAAAAGCGTGTGGTAGCTCTCACACAAATGTTCTTTCAGCTACAGTTTTAACCAGAAGGATACCATGCAGAGGTGATAAATTCCATCACAGAAATAAAGATCAATCATGAGTCACTTGGAAAACTTAACTTCTACCAAGTATGTTACGTTAATTATAAGACTTTTTTCATTTTTTTTTTTTTAAATATAGGAGGAAAACATCTGACACAATGATTAATGATTAAAGAAAAAAAAAAAAAAAAAAAAGAAAAAAGGCAGACAGCCAAAAAACCCAAGTCAACAGAAAAGAACCCAAACTCTTCTAAAGAATCTAACCAGAGTATTATCCAGGAGAAACGGAACAGTAAGTTTAAGAATTCATCACTCAAATATAAGAAAATAATTATTTTAAATCAATCATAAATGTTAGAACTTTGCAATGTAGAAACTGGTATGCTTACCTAGCATACGAATGTACAACGCAGTCTGATCAGAGCTGTCATAGGAAATTGCTCCACGTCTCTGTAAAAAAAAAAAAGTATATTTTATGCAAGTTAGATCTGAATCATTTTTAAATTGAAATTAAAATAAAGTATCAATTGCCCATTGCCCATTTCCAATTTAACTCTCAAAATTTATTTTGGAAATCTGAACATACATTTTTCAAATATATACACACTGATTTTGTTTTAGGAAGGGACAAAGGAAGGACAGGAATTGCTGGTGAAGACATTATAAAAAACAGGACCAGAGTGTGGAAAAAGATATCCCCTCTATATTTCTTTCCGGATGCTCCTCTATCATTTCTCACAGTAAAAAAGAGACGCAAAACAAGATGAAGCAGACGTGCTCCTCATAGCCTTCTAGAATGTAATACTTAAAACAAATACTTGCAGTTCCTGGTTTATTTGTTTGTTTACTTTTACCTATGGGGTATTTCCATCTTTCAAGCTAAAAGTAGTTTTAAAAGAAGTACGATAACTCAAATGACACCATTACTGCAGTCCTAGGAATTCAATCTATATTCTGCAAGGGCAGAACCTGCCGGCTACATGCTACTTTCATTCCACCCAGTACTTTCTGAGGTCAAATCAAGGTACCACTGAAGCAGGATGTACTACATAAAGCTATTTTAAATAAAACAAGCAAGTGGTATTGCACATATGATGACAAAAGCTACCTATGCATGACACTAAGATACTCCCATATAGGCTGTATTTCTTACCTACGCGAAATACGTATGTTCCATACATATTCAGCTAACGCGAGAATAGTTATAACCCAGGAAGCCTCCCACAAGTGCAGTGAACTGGTCCTCTAATAGCTAAAAACTGGAGAAACATTCTCATAGTTACACAACACTGGCATCGTGTAGTCCCCAAGGCTTTGCATGACCTAGCACCCAGCCTCACGTCTTGCCTTTACTGTTCTTTCAACATCTTCTGCCACTTCCTAGGGCCTTCATTAATGTTATTTCATGACCTTACTAGGATCAGAGGATGACCTTCACAATCAGACTGAACTTTGCCAGTTCACAACATTTGTTCTATAAAGAAATAAGATTTTTTGTGTGTGTGCATTAAAATCTCCTATGACTTTTCCGTGACCACCACACTTCTTATTTACAATGAGGACACTGAAGTCCTGGGTGCCACAAGGGGTTATCATACCCCTTTGAGAACTTCAGCTAAAAGCCAGCCTGGAGGTGAACACAGACACCCATTTTTTTTTTTCCTGTGTAGCAGGAACAACACTACACCAGGGATATACAACAGCCTGAAAACGTGTAAGTTCAAAAGATGGGAAAACAAAACATGTTAGGAAACAGGACAGAAAAAAAGATGTTGGACATTGAGAAGAATTCTAAAAGAAAGAGAGCTAAAGAAACAAATTACTTGGAAGGGGGGAGAAAGGGTAAAACTTGCTCTACAGAGCAAACTGAACTCACACAATGAAAGACTAGGGACTAATAATCTCCCTCAGCATGATTTATACAACTGATGTGTTGACTCCAAACACAGAAGTTACACTTAATTGTTTCAATATTTTTCATGTTAAAACAAGAAAAAAAACTTTACACTTGAAATCAGAAAAGTTTTTCCAAAGGTAAGCTTAATATTTAATTACAGAAATGACCAAACACCTAGCTCCAAATTGGGTCCAATTATAGTAGCTGTTGTAAAGACTACAAGGAAGAACTCCCTGTACAGCATTTTTATGTTGTCTTAGCTTTTGATCTGTATTTTCTTGGAAGACCATAAACCATCCAAATAATCCTTCCCTTGAAATATGTTTGTACAGCATTTTTCACAGCAATGTGCCTGTCCTGATGAGAAAGGCAGCAATGCACCTCATCAGCCAGAAAATGATGCTGATTTCCCACTAACATTTTCAAATTTCTTCACCTTTGCATTTCAGCAAATCTCAGCTGAGTATATTTTCAGTAGACCGGAACATTTCGTATTACTGACTAGGCACAATCAGTGATGTAGTTCAGTGCTAACTTGCAATTTGCACCTGTCTATCACAGATTTCTGGATATGTCCAGTACAGTTCTGTAACCTAATACAGGAGAAAGCTAAGCACAAATGCAGCCAGAAGAACCATGCCCAAATGGAGCATTAGTCTCTGAGAAGGAAAACAATATGCAAAAATTTACTGAAAAGTTAATCCTTTTGATATGTTGATTCTAAAAATATTACTTGCTCTCTAAAATATTATTTGCTAGATATAGTACATCCACGTATGATATCAAACACAAAGCATATTTTTAAAAACAAACCAGTTGCTAATACAAACAAGTACTTTCGTTCTGCAAGAACTTCAAAAGATCTTGTAGGAAACTTTGAACAATCAAATCCTTTTAAAAATCAACTTTCAAAGTTTGGTTTCCTAAAAAAAGAGAGACAGTTTATTGTGTAAACCTTACTAATAATACTTCAAAAGTAGTAGGGCAATTTCAGCTAATTTTGCTAAAGAGATAGAGGTCCTAAGCATACTTCATTCACTGAAATTTGTTAAATAAGGCAGAGAAGAGGAAAACACTTATTAGCAAGTTTCACCAAAGGACAGATACAGGGTGGGTGATGAGTGGTCAGACGTCATACATTTAGACCAGGCAAATAAGTAAGGAGCACTGTGGTGGGCAGAGACAGAGGAAAGAGCTAACAGGACAGAGGTTTTTAGCAACTTGTAATAGGTAGGAAAATTAAATAATATTACGCTCACTCAGCCACCGATTGCTTTGTGTCAAGTCACACTCCAAAGAGGTAACTGACTATGTATCACAGGTTGAGGTATATCACCTATTTTCCCACTTCAAATAATATTGTCCACGTATTAGTTATACTATCCCCTGCACTACTCTAGAAAAATGTAAGGGAAAAAAAAAAAAGCAAAAAAGAGAAGCAATTTAATCCACCCTGCCTGTGGTTCATTAAGATACTCTGCCCAGATTCCACTTTTTAAATCCAGCAAACAGAAAGACCAGATTTAATGCATAAGCTTCTACTAAAATGTGAACTGTCACATGCAGCAAATTTGTAAGCAGAAAGGCAAATATGTCTTGAAGAACTGAAGTTCCCATAAAGCATTCAACAGTTTAAACAATTCAGTCACCAGGATTCTGCCCTTAGTGACAGCCAAAAATGCTTCCCCTGTCATTGCTAACCAAAGGCCCACTCTCTGTAGCCTACACCAAGACATCAAGACTATACTTACACTAAAAATTTACCTTACTTACACAGCTGACTGTAGCATACACCGCATCAGCCTACAGAAACCTTGGCTAAAAACCTCATGGACAGAGCTTGATTTCTAGCACGTCAAAATAGCACATTGTTGTCAATATTGTTAACTCATTTAGCATAAAATTTTATTTCTAGATCTCTGCCACAGCTTGGGTCTACCTGAAGCTTTGTACCTCTTAACAACTGTAAAGCATATTCAACTCCTTGAGGCTCTGTACAAATCTCAAACAAGAAAGCATCATTCCAACAGGCAGAGGGAATTACTAGCGCTCAAACTGAAGACACTCCTAATGCGTCTAGGAGGGTTCCCTTTTCAAGCACAAGGACAACTTGGTCTGGTGGGAATATCTGCTGGACTCCAAGTGATTCAACATATTTCTCAAATGATCAGGTGAGGTTCTTAACCATTCCCTCCTTTCCAGACACGAGCACAGCCATCTGAACCGGGTGGGCTGTTTTGCTTCAGCAGCGAAGGCAGAAGTCAGGAAGATGGCTGGGAAGGACTCTTTACACTAGACTTCCACTTTGAAAACCTCACCTTAAACTTCAGTTTCATATTAGAGTTGTAATTTATTCTTCCAAAGGGCAATACAGTAAGAAAAGCTTTCATTTCTCCTCTCTTTTGTCACATCTTTATGGAAAGTTAATGGAAGAAGTTCAAACTAAAGTAGAAGTTCCATTAATTCTTTAAAAACCATGACACAAGGACTCCACAAAAATAGGTAAAGGGAGTATCTAACGAAAGATAGATTTAAGATCTTTATGCAAATCTTTTCACGAAAAGTACAGGAAGTTATTAAAGGCCATGCAATGGGAATGACATGCCAAAATAGCACATGGATATATCTTCAAAGGGAAACCGCTTCAGTGATGCTGGGGAGTACAGCATGTGTGTGTAACACTTGGAAACACAGCACCTGCTGCTGTTTGTGCCAAACAAACGTTTCCAATGATGTATCAGTTTTATCACAAGGACTTCCCATTCCAGCTCAGAGCAGAGCACCAGCATTACTGCTGGGCACTTCATTCTGGCAAGCACCACCTTTTGGACTTGCAGGCGAAACAACTGCTGGTCTCGTTCTGTATCAGCAGAAGGAAACGGGCAGAGCTGCTGGCCTTCACAATTCAGTTCCTCCCATCAGGAAGAACCACCTGCACCTTTCTGATGGAGTACACAACCCTCATTTTGCCACTCAAGTTGTTTATGCAGAAGCTGGGAAAGGACCAGAGGACAGCACCAGAGCCAATAAGGTGGTTTTTTACCTACTTCTTTTTTCTGCCCAAGTTATTGCCCAACAATCAGAGGATTATTTTCAGAAAGAGAAAATAAGAACAAATTGGAGAAGCTGTTATATCATGGCAACTGCAATTTACTGGTTATGCTGCCTCAAATATACACCCTTGGACACTATTTAAGATTCTAAGACAGTTTATCAACAAGAAGTCCCTAGAATGACAAACTAACTAGACCAGATATCTCCGACTATTATTGGATTTTAAAAGCGAAACTGTCATTTATCATAATTTTTAGAATTATTAAAGTAATCAAGAGTTCCATGCTAACGTAAGATACACAGTTTTCCACAAGGCATCACCAAGTTTTTACTCACTAAAGCACTGGAAAAATGTTCTTTTAAAGCACTGAAGAAACTGTTATTGAACTTGGACAAGTCACTGCAAATGGTCCTACTACTACTTTCTAAATATTTCACTGGAGTTCAAAGCAGTATTTTGAAGGTTTACCAAACCAGTGATAAGAAAATGTAGTTAATTTCAGGAAGGCAATACTAATCAGCAATAAGACACGCACTCCCCCTTCAAATATCTGAATGTGGCAATTTTAGTATTTTCTTCCATATAAAGCTATTTCACATGATCGCCTCCTAAGACAGATGGCAATCATTTATAAACTTAGCTATTGTTTGAATGACAGTTATCAACTTTAGTGGTACATACATCTAATAAACATCTGTAAGATATTTTCTCTTATACGCCTTAGATGTACATCATGTGGCATCGTTAAGATTTACCCAAAATTTTATCAGCATAAAAATTTCAAGATTTAACAACAATATACAAAACAAAAGCTTGAAGACTGATCAGAAAATAAAGCACTGTCAAAAAAGCATGATTTTTTTTTTATTTCTGATTGACACACTGATTGAGTGAAAACAGAAACATATAGGGTATTACCTTTAGAAACTAAATCAGAACAACAGAAGGATGCAAGAGCAACAGTAAAATTGGACGAACACAAAAAAAAGAAATTACTTTAAAAGAAGCAACTGTTAGCACATTTAAGAACACAACCATAGATAGCAGAGGTTTTTATGCTTAACTGTATTATGTCAGCTACCTGGAATTCCTATTTTTCCCCACCTTAACAGAATCTTTGACCAAACTGAATTACAGACATAATCCTTAAACAGGCTTTTCATGTCAAGTTTCAGAGAACCAGCAATTTGACAGTATACCAGTAAAATGTGGATGATGTTAACAGCCTAGCACACTGGCTGTAAAACTTGGGCATTTAGAATCTGCCTTCAGTCACAAGTGACCCATTAGGGTATCCTGATCTTTTTCTTGATGTGACAAAAGTTATCACAAGTGGTAGCAACTAAGCCTGACCGGTTTTGCTTTTAGTAAATTTAGAATTGTGTTATTGGCAATGACTGAAGAGTACAGGCATGGATACCTAGCAAAGCTTGTTTTCACAACAAATTCAAATTCCTGTCTGCTCAGACTGTCCTTTTAATCGCACAAAAAATGTTAAAATTGTGTGCGAATAATATACATATATAAAAAAAAAAAATGCATGAACTCTGACTTCCCCCCCCCCCAGTTTCTCTCATTCTCTCCAGTGATTCTGGCCCTCCTTCACAATCCTAAACTTAAATTCATTCCTCCTTTTGGAATTAACTCCAGGTTAGGCAGCAAGGTGTGGTGAGAAGAGCCTGGTCTCCTCTCCAGGCACCAATCCCGCCTATATTTACTACCATAACAGACATACATTATGGGGACATTTACATTCTTTAGAGAGTAGGAACTCCTAATTTTGCCTAACATTAGCACACACTTTTCAAAACATAGGCATATCAAATGGAAAGGCTACAAAGTAAGTGAAGTAGCCAGTGTTTCACCTAAGCAAACAAAACTGGTATTTCCACTCCCATAACCCTCAGATCAACAATACAAAAAGGATATCCTGCCCAGGAAGCAAAATACGACGATTTGCATTACTCTCACTATGTTTTAAATTGTTTTTCCTTATTTTCACAAAGCCTTTAAAGCACTATAAAACCGAGGATCTGTTAGTGAAGGAAGCAAGCGAAGCCCTGCCATTCAGAAGCCATTTCACCTCCCTTTTCCCTGTCTCCTCACTGGCACAGCTACAAACACACTCTTCCCACTTCAAGGCAAGCAAAAGTCGAGAGCTACAAAATCAGGTATGAACGCTTGAGAAACATAAACTAAAATGACGAGTGATGTGTTTCCAGAACAGATTAGATTTTAAAAAAGAAAAATAAGCACTCGCGGAGTTCTTAATGACTTGTTTTCTCTCAGGCTAGTTATAAACCCCAGTTAGTCGAAATAAGAGTAATAAAATGGCCTACCTTAGAAGCAATCCATTTGATAAGGATCAGAGCTAGACACCAGATCAATGCAATTCCCATTGGATCGCCCCGAAGAGGTGAAGCGTACTCCCCTCCACCCCTCTCCCTGACTCCCCCTCCCCGCCGGTGCGGGAGGCTGGGAGAGGGTGCCGGAGCGGCGGGGCGGTCGGTGGGGCGGTGGGACGGCCGGTGGGGCGGTAGGGCCGGCGGTCGGTGGAAGGGGGCGGGCGGGGTCTGGCCGCCCGGCGGCAGCTGCCGTCACCGGACCGCCCGCCGCCCCCCCCCCCCGCCGCCCGCTCCCCGCTCAACAAGGGAGTTTTACAACCGTAGGACTCGGCAAACAGTAAAGCCTCGCTCAACCCTACAGAAGTGCTAAAGGAAGCGGAAAAAACAGGATTACGTGCTTTTCTTAACACAGCGAGGCTCGTTAGGCTCCAGGATCCAACTCCAGCGCCCAAACCACCTGCGGTAAATCAGGGCACTGCCTCGCCTTTAAACGCTGCGAGGAGCCCGTTTCCAGCAGATTTCACCGTAGCCGATACTCCCTGGTTCCTTTTATCTCCGCCACCTGGAGAACTGCTATGAACTGAACTTCAAAACGTATTTCAAGGTTGCTTTTACAGCAACTTGCTATAAATAATGAAAGAAAGTTAATGCGTTTAATACACGCAATCATTGAAACCGATCATCGTTCTCTAATCTTTTCTTCTGTCCACTAAATACCAAACCATCCCTCGTACTCCCTTTCCAGCCACACAGACTCATGCCTGAACTGGCACGTTGCTTCGATTTATTGCTTTTTAGCCTGGAGAGGAGAAGGCTGAGGAGAGACCTTATTAACGTTTACAAGTATCTAAAGGGTGGGTTGAAGGAGGATGGAGCCAGACTCTTTTCAGTGGTTCCCAGCAACAGGACGAGGGGTAACGGGCACAAGCTGGAACATAGGAAGTTCGGAACAAATATGAGAAAAAACTTCTCTACGGTGAGGGTGACAGAGCACTGGAACAGGCTGCCCAGGGAGGTTGTGGAGTCCCCTTCTCTGGAGACTTTCAAGACCCGCCTGGATGCAGCCCTGAGTAATGTGCTCTAGGCAATCCTGCTTTAGCAGGGAAGTTGGACTAGATGATCTCTAGAGGTCCCTTCCAACTCTGAAAAATTCCGTGATTACGTGAACTTGCCTAGAATCCCCCTCTCCCATCCCTGGCACTTTCCAGGGTTGAAATCCAGCAAACTAACTTCCTCCAAGAGCACTGATGATACATCCGAGCAGTCCAATATACTCAGTGCAGCTTTGAGATGCATTTTAACTTTCTGTCATTTTAAACTGAAAAAAAAAAAAAAAATGTTTCTTTCTAGAAATACACAGAAATCTCAAATAGGTTTGGGTTTTTTTGTGAAAAAAAGCAGCTACAGAGAGGAAAAAAAAGGAACAGCGTGTGGGACATTGAGGAGTTTGAAAGTATGAAGTTGAATAATTGAAAGGAAAATTATATGAAGATTCTGCTCTTCCTATAATTACTGCAGATTGTATTGCAAATTCCAATACGTGCACAAAATAGACAAGTTAACACAGATTACCAGAAGAGCAACTTTAGCACCAAGAAATTAATTTAACCTTATCCACAGGAACAGGGGACACATACCACAGTGGATGTTTACTGAAGACAACGACTCAGTAACTGGGATAAGGCTCTTTATTATTTTATAATATGATTTCTAATATTTATGCTGGCTTTTAAGCTATAATCATGATCTCGGCACAAGCTGTGGGTTCCTACAGCACCATTATATTCCAAACATGTATCTTCTGCTCTCTCCCCTCCCCATGCCTCTGAAAACCAGTCAGATCAAAACTACAGGCCAGAACATTCAGAACAGACCTTTTGGTACCTCACCAAACCTCTGAATGCAGAGCTTATCTAAAGGTCTGTCAGGTTCCACCCAAAATGCAAACTGTCACTGAGGTACATTTAAAAACATTACCCTCTCCAAACACTTGACAAGGTTAAGACATCCTGACAATTAGTCATCACCAGTCTGATGCTACTTTAAAAAAAACCCACCCTACAATAAATGGCATTAGGCTCTGTCTGCATTAGCAATTTGGCACAGCTGGAGCAGATCAAGGCACAGCTGCTGCTGAGGTCTTTACACCTATACTATATGAAGTCCAGGAGGTTTTCTTGGCAGGCCACATTTACTGAAACTGTCTGAACCAGACCCTACCACAGGAGGTTCAAAGCTGCCAAAAATGACCAACCTCTACAACCCTATCAAGGGTTAGACTACATTTGGTGTATGCAAGGAGTGGAACGGCTTAGTTTCTTTTGAAAGGAGCCTAGTTAGCACATACCAAAATCACTCTGGAAAACAAATAAATGGGCTTGATAAACAGGGATAATGAGGTGATTTGCTTCAAGACTGAACTCTCCTCCAAATAAAACTCTTTACACAAATAGCCTTATACTCTTTGAACGGTCAAGCACTTCTCTCCATCACCACTATTTTCAATCCCTGATCAGTCTTCTCTGTTTTCCTGTCTCAAAACACACAAAGATGTTCTCAGAGTATGCGGATGGTCTTATTCTGGGTCCATGGAGCACGCCTTTCTTCCACAGGTATCACAAACACAACATTATCTTAGAAAACATAGCAATACAAAGTAATCACCCTTTCCTCTTTTGTCTTCCAATAGTAAGTGGTTTAATTAATTAGCTTCCTCTTACTGAAAGCTTTTCTTAAAACTATTGTCTCACGCGTAAGTTTAACACCAGAACAGAGAAATAAAAATATCTGCCCCTCTGTTAAGCACCACTACAGTATTATTTGTTTTAACTATGGCTTGGAAATGGAAAGACTGTTTCAGAAATAGGAAGGACCAAAAAGTGCGCTGGTTTGTATAAGAAATCAACAAAGAAGATGAAGTGCTTCTTTTGGGGAAAGTACTGCTTTGAATAATCCCATTAACAACTGTAAGGAGAAGGTGAAATAAATGATGTTTTACAAGTATATGAAAGAAATTATTCAAGGTCATTAGCAAGTATGGTAAACCCTCAGGTACAAGACTACAGAAAAATAAGTTAGTACTGAATTCCCCCCGTGATAACACACTACCCAAGTTCTGGGAGTGCAATCAGTGACCTGATTACAAGCTGTGGACATCACCATCACTCTCAGCTTCATCTTGAAATGAGGGAGCACACCAGAAAGAAGAGCTATGGTACAGTGCATTTTTTGCCTTTTAAAAATTATGGAAGTTCCTAAGGCTATTTCGTTTTCTTTCCTCTTCTCTTTTTCTTCCCTGCTTTCTAGCAGATTCTTTTTCAGTTTTTCTAAAATTCATTTTCTCAATGCATGCAGAAGTACCATGTTTGATAAGGCAAGATTTCCAGTACTCAACACTCAAATATACCATACAAGGTGTTACCTAGTACCCCTGTCCTTACCATCAGCTCAAACGTACAATTGTTGTCTCTTACCATTTCCAAACAAAAAAACCCCATAAATATCCCAATGACTTAATTGTAAACTTAATAGTATATGGCATTGTAAGTGCATGTAAGCAAAGGCATGTTTTGCTATATTTTTTGCATTTTGCATTTCTGTGTAATTCCTTGTCAGACAAGAATTTATTATCAATACAGCAGAAAACACCTGGGGTCTTGCAACAGTTGTTACAAAGATTCCACTAAGAAATTTGCTAAAGATACCAGTTTGCTTTGATCGTGAAACTGGCATCACACGGGACCAGCTCCTACCGATTCAATGTAGCTCCCCATTAATATGCCATGGTGATTTCCAAGGATCTAAGTATTTCCATATACACTCCTAGATATCTGCAAGGCTCCACATGGAAACCCATTATTTCCTATTAGCGTGCTCTGTTATTTGAAGAACCAAGTACAGGATCCCAGTTTTACTTCTGTATTTCTAAATACCCATCTGTTCCAATCCTTTTTTTTTTTTTTTTTTAATGAATTTCAGCAGCCCTGAAGAATGACTCAGTGTTGCCTTACAAACCTCAGTAACTACTGTATCTACAGAAGTGTCTTTAAATGCTTCCCCCCCTAAACATTTCAATAACACCTACAGTAAATCCAGAGTTGAAGCAACAGCACCATATTTCACAGACATTATTGGGTCTCATACGATGCTCCCGCTTAAATGCAGCAGGGCTTCACAGATCTCCATCACCACAGAAGTTTTTATGCAGAAGACTGAGGCCTGTTGCTAATCACTCCTACTTTCCAGAATGACCTGATTTCACATGCATGCACTTGTACACCTGGCCCAGAAATGAGATCTCTGTGGAGTCTCCTTTGCCCTTCAAACACCCCCTTCCGAACAGGCACAGAACAGTGGCTTGGGGCACCCTGATTTCTAGAATACATTCTGGACTGGTATAGTAGTTGTCATGGACCAGTCAGGGAACTTCACCGTATTTATATTAACAGGATGTAAAGACAGCAGAGCAATAAGCCTATCATTTACCAATTCATTAGCACATAGTACAAAAAACCACACAGCTCTAAACTCATTTCCATCTTTTCTTTTCTCCCTGTGTCATTATCTATCACGTGCAATCTCTCTCTCCCGCAGACTTCACTAACAAAGAATTAATTAAATGGTAATCTATGAGAAGTATTGTTGTAACAAATGTGGGTAGCTATTGCTGCAGCTCAACCCAACCACTAAACACTACACTCAAGGAAAAAGTAAGAGGAAAATATGCTGTTATTTTTATGGATACTGAGAACAGACCTTTTAGAATTTCACAATGTGCATATGCAGTGACCAACTTCTACAAATGCTACTTCTGTTTATGTCAATTTAAACTGTTATCTAAGCATTTTATTTTCAATTCAGCTTCTTATTTAAAAGATTTACCATGTTAGCCTACATTGCAACTAGGTACAAAACTCCAGCTATTCTAGGTGCTTATTAATAAAGCTACATATCAGCTAATAAGCAATAAGCAAACATGAAAAATTACAAAAAGCTAGCAAAATTCACCTTCTTTGCTACACATAAACCATCGTTACTAATTAACTTATTGCAACTAAACAAAAAAGGCTGGTCAATCTTAAACTGAGGGCTTAGACCTCCAGAACTTGAACCTCCAAAGCCAAGCACAGCTACAGATCCGGAAGACAGAATTTAGCAATTTCCTTAAAGACCACTTTCATTTTTCGAAGTCTTCCACTTCAGTCTTCAATAAGATAGAAACAGAAAGAAACCCCCCTTAGAAATGAAAGGATCCAATCTCAGTGAATGAAAGAAGTCAGCAATCCTACATTTCTATCTATACCACTATTCATTCAGCAGCTACTCTAACATAGCAATAGAAAACTATCAGCCTACGTGCACTGCATTTCCTAAAGGGGTAAGAAGTATTCTATATTTTATAAACAAATCATGTAAATCTTTGCCAAAGCAAGCATGTTATTAAATGTTGTGGTTTTCTGATGGCTGTTTTTAACCTTTCATCTTATTTGCTCAACATCATGCTTATGCAGGGTAATAGAAATGGCTGTGCAAAACTGAAAAAGTGATTTGGCAAAAGTGCACGTATCTTAGTTGAGGGGTGGATGAGAATACATTTTTAATTTCTTTGCATAGATTAAACATCTAGAAACAGAGTACTTCTTTCTAAAATGCTTCTTTTGCAATACAAACTAGAATACTCTCAGTACCTCTGTCATATCACAAACTTCATTTAATCTTCTAGTCATTTGTTTTACCTAACATAGTAAATTTCAGGGTTTCTACAAACAGTATATACATTTTAAAGGATCTAAATTGGATCATTTGTCACTATGTCAGTTTGCACCATATAAACCTTGTTCTTATGAAAACATATCTAGCCAACTGAAGTTCTACAGTAGAGTATTCTTTCTCAGTTTTTTCAGACACCCATTTTTCTGAGGCTGCTTACTTACAATTGCATTTTAGGGCTTTGTTTAAATCCAGAGAACTTAGATTTCTGCTCTTCTCCACAGATGTTGGCAAGAAGCTATACTCTACTTTTACCAAATCCTCTTTAAAGGAACAAAAAAAGTATTACAAAGCTATTAAGATGACACGCTACGCACATGTATTTGTCATGTATTATTTAGGAAATATTTATTTTTCAACTGTCTGTCAGATGTAGTGAGGCTTATTAACTTAGAATCATAGAATTGCTGAGGTTGGAAGGGACCTTTAAGATCATCGAGTCCAACCTTTAACCTACCCTGACAAAAGCCACTTCTAAACCATGTCCCTCAGTGCCCCATCTACCCTTTTTTTAAACACCTCCAGGGATGGTGAATCCACCACCTCCCTGGGCAGCCTATTCCAATGTTTAATAACCCTTTCAGTGAAAAAATGTTTCCTAATATCCAATCTAAACCTCCCCTGACGTAACTTGAACCCGTTCCCTCTCGTCCTATCACTTTGGACAGAACCATTTTAGAATGGTCGTACAGATGCTCAGCCAGGGCTGGTCTACATCAGCTTGTATCTGTCCACAGCCGTTTGCAGGTACTGGCATCTGCTCATTCACAAAAGGTCTCTGGCACAGCAAGAAATGAGACCAGTTTTACAGTTCAGTACGAATGCCTTTATCTGTGATTTTGAGGAGTTAAAAAACGGTGCTGTTGTTACAAGATAAAGTACCATCAGGGCCTCAGACTGCAATCCATTCAGTAAAGATAGATTGTTCTGAAGGCAAGATGCAAGAAGTTGATTTTTACCTACTCTGAGTTACCGTGTTTCACTATTAAACACACCTTCAAAGACTGGATGCTATATTGGGAATCAAATAAAGAGTAACTTCAGTTCCCACATACTTCAGGTATTACAAGTAACCTGGCTATGTAAGTGCGACAAGAAAAGCCCGCAATGTTTCAGACTTTGTAACAAAACATTTATGTTTCTTTCTAAAGCACATGCCTTGGACAGTGAAAGACTGACTGTCTGTCTTGTGTTTAACTGGAAACCTAAATAAAAAACATTGACCTTCCAATGTCACAGGAACACATCACAAAATTGTCAACACATCACAACACCAGAAAAGGCAATTACAAAAATTTAAGTCACAGTAGTTGCATCTTATAATTCTTCATAAGTTGTCTGCAGAAGACACAAAGGACGCAAGAAACTTGTCCTCTAAATTCAAGGCTTAAGTTTTTTTCCTCGGAGATAAGTTTCTACAATAACTTTTATTATTATATGAACACTACTAGCTCACCTCTACAGCTTCACAGCTCTCAAACGTGTGTGTGGAAAGGGGCAGCACAGGAAGCAATGGGGGTCTCCGCTGACAGCAGCTGGAAGTATGAATTTCCACAGATGTGTCTGTCCAGCCCATGAACCCAAAGAAGAGAGCAGAGAAACGCAGTGCAGTGACTGAAAGCTAAAAGGCATGGGGGTGAGGTGCAATGTGAGCTGCTCCTTTTGACTTGCTCCCCAGCTTCTCTCTCGTTCAGACATGAAAAGCAATCAGAAATTAATAGATTGAAGAAAAAAATAAAAATTAAGATCTCCTATCTGGCTCCTAAGCGACAGGTAATCTCCTGTAACTATGGGGGCTCACCTCCCTCTAAGTCTAAGAAACATGTGCCTGCCTGGTTCTTGACAAGCAAGTTTTCCCTACTCTAGCACTGCTGAAAGATACTTTTAAACCCTTCATACACACTTCAATTCACTTTGTAGGAAGTATTTAAACAGTATTTAACACAAAATTAAGATATTGACATCTATTGAGACTCTTCAGACAACACAACTTCCATTTATTATAGGCAGGTATTTATACAAGAATTTTTGATATATTTTTCAAATTTTATTTAAAAAAAATTAAAGAGTTCCCACAGAAAAAAAAAAACCACATTTCAGCATCTCCCTGCGCGCACAGGCATATGCTAAAGCTCCAAAAATATACTAAACATTTAAAAGACAGTAATAAAATCATCTTTGTTTCTGGTTCCTTGCTATCCATCACAGGAGAATATTATGTTGTCAAAAAAGATTAAATTTCAAGGGGAAAGCTGGACATTTCACATTAATAACATCTGAAATAAATCAAGCCTAGCTTTTATTTTCCTATTCTATGATAATTTACATTAAAATAACTGAAGGGCTACACAGGACAAACACTGAAGCTGGTTAAACCATCTGCTGTCAAATCCACAAATCAATATAGTATTTTATTTATAACATGATGGCATTACAAATGAAAATAACAATTAAGTTAAACAGCCATCCCGGAGTTTATAAAGATCAAAGAGATTCAAAGAAAGATCATATTAGCTGCACCCAAGCATTTCATAAAAAAGCAAAGCACAAAACTAAGAAGCAACACATAGTATTTGAAATAAAAAAAAAAAAAAGGTTAAGAGAAGTTACATCCGCCAACTACATTCAACTTCTCTCATTTCAAAAAATCAAACATTTCAAACTTAAAAACAACAACAAAAAAAACCCAGAAAACAACAACAAAAAAATAGCAGAGTTACAGTTTCTGCTACAACATTCTTTCTGGAGAAAATCCATCTGGGGACACATCTGCACTAAACACTTATTTCAGAACTTGCTTATGCACCCTACCCAAAAAATGCTTGTAGTCTTCCATGCATTTTCCCAGGAATTAATTAAAACTACACCCATTAAGGTTAAGCTGACCAATTTCAACTGAACTGGTTAAGCAGACCAATTTCAGCTGAATTACTTAAACTTGGAAAGGCTCTAATGAGACATTAACCTGAAAACCCTAGCCTTCCAAACACCACAGTTCAACACCTGCCATTGCATCACCCTCCCTCCCATTCCAGGCTGCAATATATTATTGCCAGTTTCACACTTTTTATTTTATTGACCTACCAATACAACCCTGCCTTACATACTTCTAAATTCTCCTTCTCTGACCTGTAGCAGATGCAAATTTCTTATAGCGACTGCTTTAAAAACTTGCTAATAAAGTTTAATAAAGGTATTCTCATGCAAAATGGATATTTTATAGACTTTTACACATTTGTAGAACATGCAGTTATTGCCTTCCATTAATACTCTGTTAGCATGTGGGTGCCAGCAATCCATGCATCCAAAGACTTTTCATCAAAAACCTAATCTATTTATTTCAGCATCTCACCCACTATAGACAAAGCTGACCCAGTACCAGAGAGCACTTTTCAGTCATGTTGTTGCCTACGTCTGCAGGTGTCAAACTGAAAAAGACTACAGTTTTTGAGACTGAAATACAATGAAAAGGTTCAGCCTTGTATTACAGAAATATCAGCATAAGATACTTTTTCTTGGATACAAAGAGGTTTTATTTCTTTAAAAATACATCAGTACTAAGAAATAGATAGCTGACAAAGGAACCGAAGACTTACAAGCTCAAAACTAATATAAAAAAATTTCCAGGCAAAAAAATTCCATATGATTGCAATCCTCTATTAGGGGGAGGAATGGAAGGAGGTATGGAAACAGGCATACAAAGAAAACGTTCTATTAATAGACTAATACATTTTTGATACACTTCACAGCTGACACATTGACATTAAAAAAAGGTGGAAAGCTAGCATAAAAAAAAATTTAAGGACTTCAACTACAACTAATATCCTTCCACAGCCTTCTCAAAAATACAGTATCTTTGTACAGACTTCTCATTATTCAACCTGAGTGCATATTTTATCGCGTTTACAACATTCTGAGACCTCGTATAATTAAAAACCACTTTCAAGTAATTTTTCTTTCAGGGATTTCACAGCAGCATACCTCTGAATTTAATATTCCATTTTTCAAGGTAACAAGATGCTATTTTCATTGCCAAACTTTAACATTAAACAGAAACTGAATTTAAAAATCTAGCATAAAGAAGTTATTTCAATAGGATTTAAAAGATTTACATTTGTAAAATTAAGTTCCATTTTACTAACTTATCCTGCAGGGATGCTGAAAAAAGCCACCCGATTATTATATTGTTTCTTAAAGAAGCCAGAATTGTAGCAGTAGCAACAAGAATGTTTATCTCTGCATCTCCTTGCCACCCACCGGACACCTGTCAGTCTTGGCACTGGCCTTTACGTGCCCATGTAAAGAAGATTTTGCATGGCATAGCCCTCTCTTGACCAAATTAGGCTAACCTCATCTGCATTGACATCAGTGCCTATAATTTTGGAATCTCATCGACAGAAATAGCTTTATCACAGGGCCCAGCATACAAATTAAGCATCTGTATAGGGCATGCTGAACTTGTGGAAGTGATGAAAAGCTGTAGTGGAAAAATCTTAGCATACGCTTTGAAGCTATATCTAATTAAGGCAACAGTTAGCTACTTTGGGTGAATTTATTATTTGAAAGTCTTGGTTTTAGTCCGCTTACAGTATTCTCTGTTTGCACACAAGCTCATGTTAAAACCTTTCATTTTAATCGAGAACGCTGAACAGTAGTTCAGCCTAGTACATTTGAAATATTAAATTATTTCGGGTATATAGAAACCACACAAGTTTTTATTACCAGATCCCAGTTTCATCTTTAAATTCAGCGTCACTAATCATGCTGGTTTTCTGTGAGAAGCCATTTCAGCTTGCTACAGGATTACCTCCGGTACTAAATTTGTTCTGTCTGTGCACGACAAACTAATACCACCAAGACACAATTAATTTTATTAATGTTATATGACTTAGGCAGTAAGGGGAAGGTCTAGTATATTGGATCATAATTTCCTTATGAATGTAGTGATCTAATTTTACAGAGGGACTTTTGGAAAGAAGCAGAATGACAAAACAATTAAGCTTCATAAGCAACCTCCGAAACACATTTGGAAAATGAGGGAAGAGAAAGAGAGGAGTAACTTGCACAACCGTAGCATAATTCCAGGCTCCTCATCACTCTGTCAGAGCTGGGAGTCTGCAGATCAAAAGGCGTACAGCACTGCTCGCCCTCTTATCCAAGGGAAAGGAGGATCAGCTGTCAGTTACTTCTCCAAGTATGATGGAAGACAGACACGAGCCTCAATATAATTAAAGCCTTCCTCACCTCATGAAGGAATTTTAAGACTTATGGAAATATAGATGAGCACACAGAACTAAAGATCAGAACAAAAGAATAATAGAAAACACTAAAAACATTCTTTGCTTTAAAATAAGTTACTGAATATGGATGTCATTGCTCCTGAAGGGAACAGTACTGGAAGTGCTGAGCCTACCCCTCAAAGACTTAGCTAGAAAAAATAGAAAGAAATGCAACCCAGCCTGTAGTTCAAGATCCCTGGGTTTTTTTGGGGGGTGACATGGGGAGCTGACCTGCGACATACGCAGCAGAGCCTTGCTTCCCATGCTATAAATCAGTCTACCTCCACCACAATTACCCCAACTTTTTTCTATATTGCTTCCTACACAAAATTACAAATTGTCTTCCTGCCTCTAACCAAAATTTTCCACATGTAATCAAACAACTCACTCTCATTCTGCTGTCCCCTCTTTTGCATCATATCCATATCCACCAAATAATAGTGTAGGAGAACAGGAAAAGAAAAGTAGTACATACTATGGCTGTCCCACCAGCCTGGTCAAAGTCCTATTGCATACCACAACAGAGAACATCTCCTGGAAGTCACTGGTGAAAAGCCTAATTCTTGGTCTTTCATTTACTTTCCAAATTGTGAAGAGCATAAACTTTTCAATTCGTTAAAATAAAAGCTCAATTTTCAACACTGAACTTTTATTCTGCTTTGAGAGGTATGAGTATTTCTATTCAGTAATTTCTATTTCTTTCAAGAAAGTTTCAGACAACCTTCTAGACAAGCAATACAGACGTTTTGGAAAATATCCTGCATTGAAAAGTATTCATGGCAATAAATCATGAGCCAACAGTCATCTTTTTATAATCCATACTTACAATGTCCTTAATTTTAACCTCACCCCTTTTGGGTGCATCTTAACTGAATTCTCTTACAGCATATGCTTTTTGTTTTTTAATACACCAAAAGTTAGATTCCGTGCTGGTTTTCCACAGAGCTCCCAAGTGAACTTATGCACACAGGTTGTTGTTCCCATAATGAAGTCATAATTTTTTATTTAAAAAGAAAAGTGAAAGGTCCGAAATGGCAATAGGCTTCACATATTGCCAAGTGTTCAAATTCCAAAGGCAGAATTAGCTTTCTCAGTGGCTTCTCCTAAACACTCATCAAAAATTTCAGAGCACTTCACAAGTATTCATCTTCAAAACCCCAGCCCAGCACAAAGAGATCAGAGCCCAAACATCAGTCCTTCTGGGCACCCAATTTAAGCCTGCTAGAATTGTATTCTTCCAATTTTTTAATCACATCCAGCCCTCATGTAAAGCGTAGCTCCCTGGCCTGAGCTTTTTCCTCTGTTGGGAGTGCATGGAGGGGAAGAAGAGGGCAGGAAAGGCAAATCGGGCTGCAAGATCTCACATCAAGCACTTAACAAATGAGAAGCATACAATCATGATCTAAGAAAAGCTTGATTTACATGTCTGCACTAATAAGCAATTACAAGATGGAAGCATGAGAAATATCTTTTTCTCCAGAGTGGCATTTAACTGCCTTATAAGTACACACAATCCTCCATTCTTCTTAGACAAAAAAAAACCCACAAGGAATGGTTATAACGCTTCTCACAACACAAGCAAGTACATTTTGTGCAATAAAGGAGGCAGAGATTTCCTGGAAAATATTAACAAAATTAAAGCCTCATAATGCATCGATGTAAGGATGTTAACATGGATTGCACAGGCAATCCAAATGCACATTTCCTAAATTTTGTGTTCGTCTTTAGAATTACATCCACAAGGAAAGAAAACTCTTATGTCAATACGTTTTTGTTTTCTTTCAGTTATAAAAAAAAAAAAACAAAAACCAAACCAACAACCAAACTACGAAATTCTATTGAGTCAGAACATACTTTACCCACAAAACTTCACAAAGAAGTTGCAAACTCTAGATTCATCTCAGGGGCCACTTCAGCTGTTTTAAGATACAAAGTACATCCATACATACCTACCTCATCACTTCTAACAATAGAAAATAAATTAAAAATCTTTTTAAAAAACTCACAAATTGAAAATGCATCCCAAGCAGTAGAGAATAAATCTTTACATAGAGACATATACTCAGCATATAAACTGTATTTGGAAATAAATGCACAAATTTAAAGCAATCATTCTTAACCAGCAAGTACCAGCTTTTTACAGAAAGCAGTACAATGAAAAAACTTAAAGTAGCTATGTACACCATTTGATTTTTATCCTTCTAGACCTGAGCTACTTACACTTTTCCCTGAACAACAAAACTTTCTACACTGGATTGGCTGCTTCCATTATCTACAAGCCCAAAAGTTCAATAAAAAGCTTTAAAACACCTAGGTTTACAATTTGGCTGAAGTTGCTTCCTCTAGGCAGGTTAGTTCAACACACAATTCCTACTGGAGCTGTAAGTGATGCAGTAATCAGGGCCAGGCATGGACAGGGCATTAGCCATAAAGCAATCTGTCCTTAGTGATGACAATAAGTTTTCAAGTGCACAGTTCATGCTGAAACACCTTTGACCCTGAAAATATAACATTATACAAAGCTTTGAACAGGTTAGCCACAAGAGCACAGCAGAGTGCTCCAGAGCCTCCTAAGAACCTTTGCAATAATTACAATGAGACTAAACATTGCTATAATTAAGTTTCCTTGCTTAATAAAAATAATTGCCTAGTGTTTTAAAATCCACAGGTATGGGGCAGTTTATCTGAAAAACTGACGCCTCTCATCGTCAGGTTATGGCTTGTGTTTAGTGGTACAATACTACTATCGTAAGTACTTCAAGATCCCCTTGAACTGAGAGATTGCAATGCTGCCTGTTACAGTACATACTCATGGGGTACAACACCCAGGGCTGGCGTTGACTTGCATCTCAACACATTTACATTGTTAGATCTTCTATTTATTCCCTAATTTTGCAAAACGGGTTTCTATATACTCAATGTTCACGAAGTAAGAAGAGGTACGACTAATAACCTGAACTCCTTTCCTGACTCCAACCTCCCACATGACGAGTAATACAGGAGGCTCAGCGCCCTTCAGCTCCACACCTTTCAGCCTTTCACCAAGGCATGGCTCGCCCTGAGGCAATATATATTATTCCACTTCTTCCTGATTCCAGACATGTTGTGAAAGAGAGGGATAAGTTCACACAAATGCAGGGCTCCCGAACGGAGGCACTGGATTCAAAAACTTAAATTTTTGCAAGTAGGTATCTATTATATGTTGGAACAAACCATGGAAAGACAGCTTTGAAATTGGAACTGTAACTTCTTCAAGGCTTAGGAAGGCAAGTCTATTATTGCATTGGAGAAAAATATGGTTATGTTTAAAAAACAGCATACATCTGTGAAACACTCAGGATAAATTTCAGTTTGACTCAAAACAGTACATTTTCATGTTAATACTATAGCATTTTCTTTTTTTGTAGAAAAAAATAAAGACATCTAGAAGCTAAAAAAGTCTTTGAATACAAAGTTATAAAGGTCGCAAAAAATATGCCCCACAAAATCAGCTGAAAGGACAACAAGCTACTTTTCACTGGCAGATGAGAATAGCTGGATATTCTCACAATATTTTCACAGAAATCATTCCATATAAAATGGAACTCCATATGCATAATTAAGCAAGTAGCTTATCAGCCCCCAGCACCTTCCTCCCTATAAATTACATCAAACACTCCTCAAAAGAGGAACGTAATTTTTATTCTGTAACATAATATTACAACATACTTCTTTTGCTTTAATTTTTCCCGGACATTTTGTACCATAAAATGTGTATCAACAAACTCACCTCATAGATTACTTTGGTATTTTTTTCCCCTAACATCTATGGTTAATTTCTGTGCAACAGTTTGAGATTCTTCCTTTAAAATTCAAGGAGTGGTGATTTCTCTAACTGTTTTTGTTATTTCAAATGTACAAAAGGGTGAAATGTAAGAAACCCAATGAACAACTGAAAGCCCCCTCCTGCACTTCAGATGAGACTAAAAAATAGGTGAGAGATCAACATCAGAACTGCTTAAAATTTTTCTTTACTCTTAAGACATAAAAAATGGGAGGAGAGGGAGATCTGAACAAATTTTTGAGACAGAAATATAATTTTCAAGGAACCACATTTGGATTTGGTTTGTCTTCCCCATGTTACATTATCTATTTGATAGAGGTTTGTTTACTCAGCTTCAACTTCAATGGGTTTCATTTTCTACCTTTTTCTTGCACTAGCAAAAGTACAACCAACCTCCAAATTTCTGAAGAATATACACAAACATTCCTCAAGCCCAAAGACGATGACCTATTCAACAGTGCTACTTGGTTGCTCTTACCCTTTAGCTTTTGTGCTGCAGCAAAACGTTTATAACAATGTCTGCAAACTGCTTGGGAAACCTGACAGTAAGATAGCTCATTAAGCATGAGTTTAGAAAAGGGGAGGCTGGGGAAACCCACCTCAGGCCTGTAATGAGGCATAAGAGCTTCTCCTGAAATAAAATGAGCAAACATTTTGCAAAGTCAGCAGAGTAACCCAATTCTTCGCCAGAGCTGGGAGAAAGGAGTGATTGAATTCATGAATCCATAAATGCACACAGCATGCGTATCCTAAGAAAGGAGAAGACAACATCCATGGGCTTTTCTTTAATGGCCATTCATGACAATTAACTAACTGCAGGCAGGAGCTGAGGCTCACCACCAGATTAATCCAGAAAAACCTGAACTCCACTTCATAGTTCAAAGAAACATGGAACCAGAAGAGAAGCCAGGCATATTCTTGCCTCACCCACCAAGCAGCAAGTAGACTATTTCCCACCCACTGCCTGACAGCTTCCATTTTGGAATGCATATGCAACAGCTCATCTATGAACGGCACTAGTTTGGACAAAGTTCTTAAAAAGTAAACTACCCAATTTCCATCAATTTATTAATCTGGACTGCTAGATATCTGGAAACCTTCAGAGAGCAACTCAGTATCACACACAGCAAATCAGCACATTCTGGGGACTCAGATCACTTGATACAATAAAGTCTAGCACAGACTCAGTGAGTTTATGATTATGGGAACAGCCTACATGTATGCGCTAAATCTGTGCATGTCAAAGCATGCTACACGTGTGCAGAAGGCTCCTCAGATTCCCAACCACCTTCTTGAACAGAGAATACTAGGTGACTCATTTCCTTGATGTGTACATGGATCATTTCAGTGTAGGTAAGACATCTTTTTTTTTTTTTCTTTCTTTCTTTTATTTTAAACTGCAGGCATTGTTAAACTCCATCAGACCAATCAATATCATACCAGTGGCATTCCTTGAAATGAAAATAGTCCTGCTAGCAATCCCTTGCCATATTGGATATTAATCCAAGTTCCTGAAAATATTATTTTGGGGGGGAGGGGGAAGGGGGAGACACTGGGCAGGAAGGTAATCTGGCTTTCTAGAATAGCGGTTTTTTTGTACCTATGGTCAAAACTGAGAGGCAAGCTACCAAAAAGTATCCAGCACTAAAAACATTGAAGCATCATCAGATTAGTAGAGAAACAAAACGAGTAACTAGAAACAATGCATTATGTGAAGTATTACACAGATTCATATCTTAAGATTTCCAAATAGTCAAGAACTGTAATACACCTAAATGGCATATCAATGCTCTAATGATTATCAATGACGTAACAGGCCCATTATATCTGTTGATATAAAAGGCTAATTCACTACCTACAAAGACAGTTTAATCTTTAACAAAATTGATAAAGCTATCTTCGGTATCTAGATAAAGCTATCTTCAGTATCTAGATAAAGCTATCTTCAGTATCTAGATAAAGCTATCTTCAGTATCTAGATAAAGCTATCTTCAGTATCTAGATAAAGCTATCTTCAGTATCTTGATTTAGATGCCTTCTAAATCTACAGAATCCTCCTCAGGTATGCCATCAATCTTTTTTTTTTTTCCTTCCTTGCACTCCTGTCTAGAATTCTGCAGAATACCAACAGCCTGCAACTTAATTCGGATGTCACCACGAAGGTCTCTAAGATATCAAGGATGGCAGATGCTGGATCCGTGTGATGATGGCTTTACATTAAGTTCTTTATTGTGCTGGTAAAAGAAGAGACTGTCTGTTGATGGAATCAAAGCCATTATTCCACACAAAAACTTTCTTGTAACAGTACAGATGAAATGTAGTCAGGCATTAACTCCTTCCGTCCCCAGCCAGCCCTGAAAGAGCAGATCCTCAAACTCTCTTAGAAATCAAGAGGCTGCCTTCAGGAATAGCACCAACCCATGCCAAAATACTATCAGAATAATATACTTGGTTATAATATAATGGCTAAGATAAAAACCTATTTTAGAAAGCATAAGACACCCAAAAATTTAATAATCACCCACCATTTTTATGATGCAACATCTACCAATGTTTGTAATTCAGACACTAAAATAAGACTTTCACTTCCCCTTTTTCCTCCAACTGAAAAACACTAACCAAATTTTATTGTTACGGAAACACTAAGCATTTGATCTAAAATCTTAGGAGTTATTGAAAACACACAATCTTTTGAAAAGAGAGGTCGAATAAAAAATAAGAGAGCATTCTCTTAACTTTAATGCCCTCCACTAATGAATAAAAGGCTGGGAACAAAAAAAACTTGTGTATTCCAACAGCTGTAATTATGATGCTTCACCTATTGTACTTGAATGAAAGCAACAGGATACAAAAATAATTTTTATTTGCTGTGACGCACAAAGCATTTTTTAAATAAAGTTATTTAAATCAATACTATCTGCAAATTATAATGAATGTATCATACTTGCATATAACAGTTAACTTTTAAGGAAAGAATTTAATGAGCTTATGTGAACTTGGAAACTCTGAGACAGTAAAAAATATTCAAGTTGCAACTGGAGTTGCTTACATTTGTCTGTACAGATACAGCTTCTGGAGCACTGCTCTGTAAGCTTTCAATGCACAGCTGTGCCTATCTTCCAGGCAACACCAAGGCAGCTAGCATTACCCACAAAATCAGTTACTTTGCTTTTCCAAACAAAAAACACCAACCCACCAAAAACCAGCCTAGAAATTCACTTCAGAAGAAAACAACATTTATTTTTCTCTTGATCTGCATACCTGAAACCTGTTTGCAGAAAGAGACTCGATACTAAAGACATTCTGTAGGTCTCACTTTCCAGAAGGGAACTTAAATCACCAGCTTCTTCAGCTTCCATTCCTCCTGCTCAGTTTCTTACAACCGCACTTTCCTTGTGTATATGTGAGGTACCACAAATTCTTAAGTAACTGACATAATTTCCAAAGACAAATCACCTAGATGGCTGGACAAAGCTGATTAAGAAGATACAGTACAGCCATCCCAGCTTCATTTGAATGCGTGGGAAGAACTGACATTGGTGCCAACACATTTATGTAATGTGGTCCCTGCAGATGTTCAACTGCTTTGAGTTGTCAGCTGGCTTTGGAGATACACATCACAAAGCAGACTAGCAATTTAAAGAAGAACCCTCCAGGTGGTGTTGTGTGGATTTTAACATGGCAAGACATCTTGAGAAACGTGCTGTGATATCTACCTTATAGAACAGAAAGTTGTAAAAACCTCAATGACACATTCCACCATGGGCTAATTAGAATTAATTTGTGCCACATGGCCTCAAGAGCTGCTCTTAGAATATTTAAAACTCCTTAATCATCTTCAACAAGGCATCCTTTTGCTATTATTTTGTCTGTGATTGTAAGACAATTTAAAGTAGCAAACCTGAAAATTCTTCATTACAAAGCTTGTCCGTCCACATATAACACTTTTAAATGTCTTTATTTCTTGTTGAAGTGTGTGCATGTGCACCTGACAGAGAATGAATGAATGATCTAGTTTGTCCCTTTACCACAGAAACCAGCAGAGCACTGCACGTGGGCCACCTTTTGTTCCCTTACAAGGAATCCCAGGACAAGGCTAAAGCATGCACAGTTCTTAAATACCACTATATAGGAACTCCTGTCTCAAATATTTGAAAAAGCTAAACAAGAACATTCCCCTCACTCCAATTTTTCTTCCTTTTAAATTACAGGCTCTGCTATGCATTTCACCTGTCTTTCCTGCTAGTTTTACACATTCAAATAGATTTTTCTCCTCCTTCCCACTGCTGTTGAAGTATTCTACCTCTATGTATTTAACATCAAAAAGCACAGCTCACGCTCCTCATAAACACTACATATTTGCATGATGACAGAAAATGGATTCCAGTTAAAGTTGTGAGGTTAAAAAAAAACCTTTCTTCCTAGATGAGACAGTAGGAGACGCAAACTTTTATGTGCTCCATTTTGTGCCTATGAAGGACCGATTATTGGTGTTTTCACATAGTATGATGAAGAGTCAGCATTACCAAGCACAGCCCTCATGGGTCTGTCCGCTAGCTAGCTTCATTCAAACATTCCTTGAGAACTTAAAAAGCAATCAGCTTCACAGCCCTTCAGTCTCCCCTTAGCAGAACACCTATTAAAAACAGTCAAACAGAAACATTTGATACTTGAAACGTACTCATGAAGGTGAACATTCACGAAAGATAAATGCAGTTCCTTTAACAGGAATTTTATTGGCCATGGAATACTACGAAAACATTTTATTTTAAAGCCCACCAACCAGAGATCCTTGTCCCAGCTAAAGATGTAGAAATCATGTCGCTTTCCACAGCAAAAAACATGCCCAGTAAACAGAATATCCCATGGCTGTTGTTGGAGGCATAAGTGTTGGAGATCTAGCATTAAAAAGCTATTGTGAAAGACACGTCCTTATCTCACAAAGTATTTTTTCACAAATAAGCATAAGTGCATTAATTTCATTTAGTGAAAAGGGAATATACTACTACAAGAGTGACAGTGCAATTAAAAGTGGAAGCAACACCAAAGAGTCTAGCACTAATGCCTACTACAGTATCTGCACCAATGATTCTGTATTACTGGTCCTGGGCCCTGACTCGCACCATCAGACCCCAGAATATCTATGTATATTTACATCTTCATTCTCATCCCTTTTCTGACTCAAGCAGCAGTGTGAAGGTTTACAGACTGACCAGACCTTTTTCCCCTAAGCATGAGTCCCTCTGCTGCTCAAAAGCACAGGAGCAAAACTACTACATTCTAGGGTAGTAGACAGAAGAGACTATAGAAGAGCCTGTAAGACTTGGAAAAAGAATTTATGAAGGAGAAAAGATTCCAAAAACAATTAAGTGAAGGGATGCACTTCTGTTTAGCTGCATAGCTAAGATGGGAACAGAGATGCTGGGGGAGATGGACACTTGAGCAGCACCTTTCAACCAGATCACACAGGACATGAGAGGTCACTGCTGTTAGGGCAGAGATGACAAAGTCCCTCATCTCACCCACGGTCCTTGCAGAATTCCTCAGCCCTAGAGCAGAGGTTTAACAGTATTTTGAGTCCTGATTTTATTGTAACATTATTTTTCATAACAGTACTGAGAAAGATTTAAAACGCAGGCAGCCCTTGTACATTTCAGCCAAGTAAGTGTAACTAGCTGGCATACACACACCTAGTTCAGAACTGCAAACTGAAGGAAAAAAAAAAAAAAGTATTTAGGTAGGGTAAAACTCACATAATATTTAGACCTGCATGCTATGAAACTAAAGGATATATCATTTCACCAAATATCAATTTTAACTACACAAACATTTCATCTGCCTTCAGACCCGCAAATCTCCTATCTTTGTTGAACCCAAACTTTACATTGTGAATGCACCAATGAATTTTCACTAATATGTTTCTTTTTCCTGAACTAGAAAATGTAGGACCATTGACTGATAAAATAGTAAAAACCTGCAGGATGCATGGGATTGAATATAAAAAAAGAAGGTATTAAAAAAAGTGCTGGAATAACAGGACGCCAAGTTCCTTGCCTGCCTGTAAGGTTGTTTTTACCAGGTCAGTTTGTTCATGGGATGAAACCTGACTTTGAATTATTTCAGTTCATTATGGGTCTAATTAAC
This sequence comes from Chroicocephalus ridibundus, assembly GCF_963924245.1. NCBI lineage: Eukaryota > Metazoa > Chordata > Aves > Charadriiformes > Laridae > Chroicocephalus > Chroicocephalus ridibundus. The sequence continues at coordinate 131,245,791 of NC_086285.1, forward strand.
CCACATTAGTAGCTTCCTTGTTAGCCCTCTGGATATTGCTCTGGTGCTTTTACCAAGCCCTTTCCAATTGCTGAATTGTGGACTAAGGACAAAAGTATATTTCACAATCCCCCTTTATAAATTATTTCAGGCCTATATTCTCTACTGGTTGACTTGAGTGTTCATAAGACTTATAGTGGTCAAAGGAAGGGTAAGGTTTTGGGAAAAAAAAACAAAAACTACAGAAACTAAAAACCGTAACCACACTCTCCATCTGAACACTCAGTAGAATCAGGCTCATTTCCAAAACCAGGATTCTCTTTCTTTCCTCATGTCCTACCTTTTTTCAAGTTAAGTCACCTAAACCCTAACCAACAACTACCTCTCTCCCCAATTACCAAATACACTAACAACCATGCTCCAAAAGACACTGTCACTTCATAGTCAGAGATGTTCTTACACCTAGCATTGTACCCTGCACCCACCAAAGTCATCCTGTTTAGCTGCATAGCTAAGATGGGAACAGAGATCCTGGAGGAGATGGACACTTGAGCAGCACCTTTCAACCAGATCACACAGGACATGAGAGGTCACGGCTGTTAGAGCAGAGGCAGGGCTGCTGAAACCACCAGTGAATTCATTTCTAGGCACACCTCAAACGCAGCCCCTTTATCCCAGTTGCATGCGGGCAGCAGTCCTGCATCTGCCACAACTACGAGGCAAAGCAGCAGCTCAGGGGGCCCAAACTGCAAGTACAGATAATTATATCATCTATGAGACAATACCACGAACCAAATGGATGTGAAGCAGTTAGCACCCTTGGGAGGCCCCAAGAGAGGCTCAGAAGACCACCGCAACAGAAGAGTAAGAGCTGTCTCACTGCTCTGGCAGTGCTGGAGGCCACTGTACGGTTTCAACAAGGGTGAGAAAATTGATACAGAAACACTGAAGAAGCGATTGAGAAGCAAGCTCAATGTTGGAAACCGTAACTCAGCAACTATTGCCTCACTGGAGGCCTCTCTGTATTGTGTAGGCGCTACCATACTCTCTGCAGCATGATCTTTTTTTCATCCTCTGCAGAGAATTAGTGGCACAGCCCAGAGCCAACAAAGAATATCACTTCATGAGAAGCAACGATGAAAGTACACACCACTAGGTGACAACAACATGCACAAGCCTAGAAGCCCACAGCTTTCTCCTCCTGACCAGAGCCGCTTCCTTCTTTTTCCCCAAAGCACTGAAATCAGTGGAGTTCATAAAACACAGAGATCTGCTTAAAACTTTACTACATATTATTATAATAAATAATCCATATATTTGCAACAGATCCATTTCCTTTATTTACCTAACTTGTTTTCATTGGGACTTTTGGAGTAAAGTGAAGACACCTGAAACTTTCACAGAGGGTTTGAGAGGCTGTCTCTGGGTCTGGGCTACCATGTAGGAACATGAAGAAAGCAATGCCACAAACCAAGTACCAGAGGTGAGAAAATACAAGAGACAAAACAGATGGGGATCAATGTGTGCATTCAACAAAACCATATTGCTTTCAAAACAATCTCACAAATTGCAGAGGTAATATTCTGCCATCAAGTGCTTCACACAAATGATCTGATCTTCACTTTCTCCCAGAAGGCACTGGTGGCACAACTCTGGCCTTTAGTCAGTCCTGGTTCTTTCTCTCACAAATATTACAATGGAAACTTCAGGTAAGACCTTTACACAGCACCTTCTACAGCAAACATGAAGAGCTATTAAGAAAGGACGCTCATGTACATCACTTTTTCTATCCTCAAGTTTTACTTCATCTGCAGAACAATCACCTGCTACTGACCAATTCTCTTCTCACAAATGCCAGCATGCATGAAATGGAAGCCAACACATTTCTTGTCACAGCTTCTTCTCTTCTACCATGATACAGCAAATGTACCAGCAGTACAGCTTATCTTATCTATCTATCTTATCATTTACTCTATGTTAACGGCTCCCAGGAATGTTCTCATGGTGCCACCCTGGGCAGACCGGCACATGGCACCCAAACTCCCTCAGGACACTTCTCCTAGAACAGGCGTTGGGTTCCACACAGGCCCCTAATGAACCCTTCCACAAACATCTCCACAGAACTGAATGCACTTCAGGGTGGGATTCAAAATAATTCTGCCAATCAACATAATCAGCATACTGTGTGCTCTACTAAATTCAACAGGAACGAATGGCTGAACAACTGTGCACACATGTACTCAGTCAATCCAACTTTGTTTGACTTGGCATCTCAGTAACATAGAGAACAGCTATTACAGTATGATTGTCCTTGGACTAAGACATGCTTCAGGGCAAGCTCTATGAAGTTTGAAGGAGATATCTAATGACTAGGAATCTAGGGGGGGGGGAAAGACTAAAAAGAACAATCCCAACAGTTACCTAACATCATCCTGAAGTACAACAGTGTAAAACTATGTGTCTTTATTTATTGTTCATTCTGACCAAGTGCTTCTAAAACCTTACTGTAAATGATAAAGGCTGTGGATCTAATAAGTATAAACTTCTTGTTTAGAAAGATTAAGTGAAAGCAACAAATCTTCTAGAAATTGATATATTTAGGATATGATTTTGTCCTGTGACTTGCTGGACACAGAACAACATGGTAGCAAATGGTACAATGAATACTGGGTTCTTCTCTTTTTCTCCATCTATGCAGCACTCACCATATCCTTATCCTGTTACCACATTTTCATATATATCGATATGTTCATTTTCATACATATATACTCACACACGTACATACACACATTCCCACATATGCACACACTAGCAAACCTCTCAAGTATTCTAAACAATTCTCCAAAGACAAAAGACAGGAGTGATCCTCACGTTCTGACACATTTCATGTATAACCTGTAACAACTATAAGTACTTTTCAGTAAGAAGTGCAGAAAGGAAAGGCTCTTCCAGTTTCACATGAAAATAACCTTTCATTTGTACAATATTTCTAAACGTACTAGTCATACACATGAGAAAAACAAAACCAAAATTTCGTATTTTGAAGACACTTACGAACTGAAATTTCCAAACTAGATGTTTTATGGTTAAAAAGAGGAGGAAACATAGATTCTTTTGACTTAATGTACTTTATCAAGCATTTTCTCAAAGGTTAACAACAGCCTTTTTCAAATTTTCTTTTTACCAAGTCAAATCTATCCAATATCTGAAAGATACAGAAGTGCAGACCCATCTAATAAAGATGAAATTACAGATTTTGAAGTTAGGTGAATACTAATGTATAGAAAACATGGTGTGCACAACACTTTTTACAAGAATACTAAATAGCAGAATACAATGCACCAGTTAATTTGAATTACACCAGGGAATTTCTCAGCCCACTCTTGTTTGGGGAGAAAGTGAAACAATTCTGCACAGTTATCAGCTGTTCTGGACATTCCTCCAACTGCAGCGGGAACAACTTGAGTCAGTGTTGCCACACATTGTGCTGCCTCTGACTGCACATCCCGGCTCCTTCCCTCGCACCAACACTCCTCAGATCCCGCAAGAAAGCCAGGAAGAGCCAAATCAGCAGAAAATTACTACTACAAAATGGAAAGGGCTTTCTGCTGCTGTAGCTCAGTGAACTAGCTTTCTGCAGGGTCGGAGGAGTGCAGATGTCAGCACAAGAGGAGGAGTAACGATAGGCAGCTAAAAGCAATTACTGTGCAAGCAATGCTGCTTCCATTTAACACTAAAAGCACCTTGGAACTATGGCTGCAGACATTAAAGAAAACTCTTCTGTGAGAAAGAATAATTGCTGTTTAAAATAACATTCATAATAAAAACTATGGCTCCAGTCAACAGTAATCATCAACCACCGTGCCTCTCCAAGCACTAAGCGCAGCATCACAGAGTGTCAAACAAGGCAGAATTAAAGAAATTGCCCTCCTGTTTTTCATGACACTTTAAATGCAAAAACCACTGCACCTAGCTTTAACAGTCTTAATTTGAGGAATGTCAGAAACAATAAACCTTCTAAAACATGTATTGTTACATTAAGAAATTAGTTTAAGATGTATTATTTAGCTTGTTGATCTTTGCCTCCTCTTACCCTAACCAGACCCTCCGCCACATTCAGCAGAAGAGAAAATTTTGATCTCTTAGCTCCCAAATTGGTTTCAATACAATCAGATTTTTTTAGTATATAGCCTATGCTATCATATGAATACAACAGTATTAAGGATAAAGAAAAAAGTCTTAAATTTCATTAGTCATAATAGTCTTCCCTACTTAGCCAACCAATCATGAATAATAACTTGTCTAATCCTCTCAAATCATCTTTCCTAAAAAGCTCGTGAAAATGAATTTGCCTTGTAGTGCACAGCAGACTATTTCACTTACAGTCTATTGTATCAAAAGGCAGTAGGCGAAGAATTTTAACCAAGGGCCTTTTATTAAGACACAAAACATCCCTTTGGGCCTTAACTCAGGCTGGAGGGCACTGGCAAGAAAAATGACATAATATCACATGAAAAATAAAACCACCAAGGTAACCATAGCTTCAACCATCCAGCACTCCTAGGGAGACAAAGCCTTTCTCCTCCTTAAAAGAGCCTAAAACTCAATACAGACCACGAAGTCTAACATTCCCTGAAAGCAAAACTTAAGGAATTTAGTACCTGCTATTTGCTATGTTTAACTTCTAGTATTCATTTATTTTCGGTTGCAAAATTCTCACAATAATCTGAAGTGATAAAGATATAAGCAGAGTGGCTATGTTCAGAGGAAAAACAGCACCCTTTTTGAAAGGGGAAGGAAAAAAAAATGGGGGAGACAATTTCTTTTGGAAGTTTTTGGGACATCGAGCTTTTTACCTTGAGAATCGCCTAAGTTCACTTTTGTTTTTCCTTTTTTTGAATTCAGGCAATGAAGTTCTACTATGTCCTCTGTCAATTTGAGGGCTAAATACTAGCTTTTTTATCGGGACAAAGATGTAATCAGTTTTTTGTCCAAATGAAAACACGCTAGAAAAAGCTGATTAAATATACTGTTTAAGTCTATACTGTAAAAGCGCAGAAAGTCCTGTTACCACCACGCTAAAGAAAATGCGGCTCAGATTTTACAACAGAAGAAACGGTGGAACAAAACTCCATAAACTCTCTAGATCTCATAAGACGCAAGAACATCAAAGAAAACTCCTTGCCTTAACCTCCATACATAGGCATATTTTATTCAGCAGTTGCACACCATGTTCGCAGCTGTAAAAGAAGTCGTATGGATTTTTCTTTGCCCAATATAAGAGATCAATTACTGCAGTTGCTGAAATCTAAAGTCTAAAATTCTACAGATAGCAATGAAGGAAATTCAAGTACTACAGACTTTTTGAAAACTGGCTACAGGCCTTACCATTCCAAAAGAGAAGCTAAGACAGGGCACTACTGATAAGACCGCACCACCGCAACGCAGACACATTTCAGACTACTGTTGTGCAGGAACTTTACTGAAAAGTTTAAAAAAACAGAAGCGCTAGTTCATGCCTGACGAAATGTGAAACCTCCTCAGCGCATCGTCAACTGCAACATCAATATATGGAATGTATTAGCTACAAACATAAAGCAACAAATAACACATCCCAGCATCACTTCTGCCATGACAGCTATGGTCCCTCCACTACCAGACTATACTATTAAAAAACAGAGTATTTTTTGTAAGATTGTTAACTTTTTTTGATCTAGATGTATAACTGAGTTCCTCAGGAAATCACTTGCACGTCAGCACCCCAACACCGTACCTTAATTTCTAAGACAACTAAGAATCACCACCATCAGATGTAGACGGCGCACAAAGATGCTTATCCTTTCCCGTACCAAGGCTGATTCATCTACTGACATCTCAAGCTTCCCATTATAACCTTTTCCCTCACACCCTTGGAATAGGATCCTGTATCTTTTCATGTGTTTTGTCGCCCCTTGGGATAGAATTGACCGCTTGCCCTGAAGTGGGCAACAGGTTGTATTTCACATGTAATAAATATGCAATTTTACTAGTCAGAGTAACCTCCAGCTGTATCTGCTACGAAAAAAAAAAAAATTACTGGGAGAAGTAATTTTCTCTCCCTCTTTCTCTCCACATATTTCACCTGGCAGCAAGGAGTAGGGGAAATAGTAAAATGTTCCGCTCATACAGAGCTATCCTCATTATTCTCATTGCAGCAATGTCTTTCTGATGCTCAAGCAGGCAAAGGAGGGCCTGCTGCAAAATTTGGCTCCTTCACGCTTCCAGCCAGGAGCTGAGAAAAGAATTTGCCCTCTACCTTGCAATGAAAAGCAGACTCCAGGAATCTCTTTAATTATAATTATTGTGGGAGTGTGGTCAGGAAGATAATAAATCAGATTGCCATATCGCAGGTGTACAAAGCAGGGGGAAGTGGGAGGAAAACAGGAGTTAGACTGCTGTAACAGAAATAAAAAATTCTCAGGCTATGCAAGGGAGGAGGGCAGGGAAGGTGAGATAACAGCCACAAGTTTATTTTTGCCCAGAAAGAAAACAAAATATTTGGCTACAAATCCTTTACAATACACCTAGGATGCAATCATACAAATAAACAATTCCCCAACTAACCCTTCAATCCAGTTTTGCAGAACTGCATTTTTATAATAAAATATTCTGTCTTTGGCAGATTGCCGTCCTGGATTACACGGGGTGCTTATTTACACTGCAGTTACTTGTTAATGACATAATCAGAACAAACTGAGGAAAACTTCACATCTAATGAAACACAAACTCTTCCAAGTTTTCCTATGAGGATTTCTGTGCATAACACTGGACTGGAATTTGAGAGGTCTAGGTTCAATTCCTGGTCCCAGACACATGCTTCCTGTACGACCCTAGGTGCATGTGCGTGCACCAAACATTTGTATTTGCTTATACAAAAGAATTTGCTCAAGTAGAATTGAACATTTCATTTAGCTGTGAATGTACACAAAGGACCATTCGCACGAAATGCGTTTCTTAATATGATTTCCAAGATTAAGACTAAACTCTTCAAGTTTTTAGCATGTCCATCCTCAGTCCTTCGTTTACAAGGAAAGGATATTCTAACTAACAGAATACACTACATTCCTTTTAATAGTATCATGAGTTACATGAATTTATATCTCTGACACCCAACTGTACAAATTCACATGTGGAAAGTATTGATGTGCGTTAACAAAGATTTACACAGTAAAAGACAATCAAATTACTCTGGTTTCACAGTTCTGGAAAAAAAAAAAAAAACAAAAAAAAAACAAACCAGAACAACTAATTTGAGCTGCCAAATTACTCACTATTTCCATGCAGACTCAGTGAATTTTTAAGAAAGGTAAACGCAACAGGTTTATTCCAATCCCAAAGGTGTTTCTTATATGTGAGCCTGGCAGAACCTGGAAATAAGAGTCACTAATCTGAGATCCTCCACATTAGAAAATGACTGAGTATATTCAGAAAGCTACAATTTTAGCAGAAAACAAGTGGAAACTTGTAAATACTGAGTGATGAGGGAAACAAAAGAAAACAATAAGCCAATGGTCATTGACATGACAGAGAACTGTTCTAACAAGTCACCACTTTTACTACTACCAGGGCTTCCCCCCCCACCGTAGGCTTTGCAGAAAATAAAAGAAAGAAGGATTCAACTGCAGCTGTCCTCAACATTATTTTCCACATGCCAAAACAGTAGAACAACAGAAATGTCAGAAAAATTACATTATTTTTATGATACTTTATTTTACCTCATAATTGAGCATATTACCATATTGACTCAGAATTAACCCAATTTGGATACTGTTGCTTTTCTCAAGCAACCTTAAAAAAACCCAACAGACTTACTTAGCAAATACAGGGGGGTTTTTTTTGAAGAAAAGCTGCTCAAACAGACATCCCATACAACACACTTCTAATTCCAAAAACCTGTATTTGCACTACGTTACTACATTATTAGTAGTATATGAATATTTAATATTCTATATGAACTGCCAACTTCTTGTAAAATTGTTTTATGGTTAAAATTCTGTATTTCACAACTTCAGGGGCACATAACTACAATCTCTCTTTTCAAACCAATTTCTCTTTAAAGATAGCATCAGAAAATTGAGGTTCATACAAAGCATAAAACACACTATTACACAACCTGGACAAAGAAGAATTGACTTCTGGTGATTTAAGACAATCTAATTAATGGGGACTTGAAACTATTATTCCACTTAGATCTTACATAGGCAATTATAGGCCATGAAATAAGCTCCTATGACCTTTTGCAGAATTAAAGTACCAATGTTGCTTTACACTGCAACATAAGAAAAGTTAATTGGTCATAAAACTGAGAGGGCATTTTAAAAATGAACTGCCACATAAAATTACTGTAGTGCATGAAATCTCCAATCAGAACTTGTCCGTGCTGTGCATAGAGTCAGAGTCAGTCTCTGACTCTCATATGAATAGATAGATGCAATCTCAGCAACCAGACACAATAAATACAAGATGAAGGGAATGGCAAGCATAGCAACAACACACAGAATAAATTACAGAGGTTAAGAATCACACCATGAAAATTATTTCATTATTTTAACTTGTTAATTATTCATGCAGCAGAGATATGGGAAATGGCAGAAGAAAGACAATAAAAGAGGAAGCAGCTGAGAAATGTTGATGGAGAGGCTTAGAAAGGTATAGAAGAGTCGTCATGAAAAACAGTGGATGAGGAAAGAAAGACATTTAGGGTAACATTCCACATTCAATAGCAGGGCCAACCTAAGGCATTCCTTCCCTCTCGCCAGTGCTCATTACTCCTGGTCTAGCATCGTGGTATACTGCTTCCTCCTTTCTAACAGGCACAATCATTTGTGAAACCGTCCTTTGAATAAGCCAGGGCTGAAAAATAACCTGATTTTAAAAAAAAGAAGTTGACACAACTAAGAAACAAATGCAGGAGAAGTGAGCAGTTGCAAGGGAAAAATAGGTCATGCCAACGCTTCTCCCAGCAAAAAGGTGCAACCATGGGATTAAAGACGAATGCCTATGTTCAGACCATAAAAATACATCTCTCAACTGTGTATTGTAACACTACATGCAGAGCAAAACATTTTTTGATTACATCAGGTGATAAACACTGAAAAGAGGAGTCACGTAGCAAAAGGCAGCCAACGCACTCGGTTGATGTTGGGGAACACATTTTTCAGAGGAAGCATGTACTTTTCACTGAAGAATCCACCACTGCAGTACACTTCCAGCTGCACTTAGTGGCTTCCCCCCACACTCCACTGCATCCTCTTTAAATCAAAGCCACGATTCCACGTGCATGATCTGCGGTCTACTATTCAGGTGTATATAACATGGAGAGTCCCAAAGCATGACGCTCGATTGCTTAAATGCATGAAATGGAGATGCAATAAAGAGGGATAACAAATTAGATGATCAAATAGCACACAGCAGTACACGGTACTACCTGGTACATCGGAACACTTGGTACTTGAGGTGGAGACTTAGCACTTGCTTACATTTCTGAGATTCAAATGGAGTCTTATATTATTTGCTCCATTCCCCCTGCATGCAATTTCATCCTTAGGAGATAACTTTCTTTACCGTCATCAATTTCAACCATTTTGAGGACAGAAAGGCCAAAACTAGATCTTTAGTTCTATTCAGACTCTGCTACTAGACACCACTGATGCCATTTTTGGAGGCAACGAAGAAAGTGCAGAACCCATTACAAGGCAGAAGGACAGAAATGAGTCAAAAGCAGCAGGTTAGGCCAAAGTTTTCTTACTCATCTCTGATATGCTAACGTCAAATCAACTTGGCGGGGGTGGTGGTGTGGTGTGTGTGCAACGCAGGACAATCTAAAATTGCTCACAGCTACATTTGTAAAGTGGTTTTCATTATAAAACCTTATTCAACAAAAAAGTCAGACTAAAAGTTTTCACACTAAATAAGTACAGACAGTTTTAGAAACTCTTTTTTACCACTATTAACAACGCAAGTTAAAAACCAGATGAGGCAAAGATTCCAAAATTGACCTCTGAAAGCTCAGCTTTAATTTAAAAAACAGCATTTTGTAACATTTGGAATGAACACCCTAAACGTATGATTCAAGGTACTACTTAAGATCCACTTGATCTCACAGTGAACCTAAATTCAATCTTACCAGTATGAAATGTCCTAGCCATTTCAACAGTTACCCATTCAAGTGCCCTTAAGATCAGCTTTGAACATGAAATAATTTAAAACCCTAGTGTTAAAGACAATTATTAACTCAAACAATTGTATAAACCCATACAATAGCAGCTTTGCACATGACTGGACTTTAACAATAAATAGCACAAGTAACCTCCAGGTAACAGATGTCACTTTTACTATTTTTGCTGTTAGTACTTTGACATGAAAGAAAAGACGACTACAAGGGAATAATTCATACATAAAAGAAAACTGCAAAGAGAAAAGAAATAAGCTTTTCTCTACATTTAGTAGAGACAGTAACAGGTGTAAATCGACACAAGGAAGAACTAAATTTAATATTAGAAAAGAACTCTCTTATGACAAGAACAGTTAAGCACTATTAACAACAGTTAAGTTGCCTAGTGAGATTGCGTAATTTCTATTATCTGAGGCTTTTACGGGTTTCAAAAGTCTACCGGTACCATCCTTTCCTTTAAATCAGTTCTGACAAACTTCACTAAGCCTATTTTATTCAAAGCTACGCAGTTTCCTGCTTGTATTAGTTTTCTGCTGTTTTAGCAAACTGAATCAGCAAACACCTGACAAGCATCAGAGATGGCATAAAGGAACTAGTAATAATACATGCCCAATGTCAGGACTTTAACCTTCAACAATAATGAGTTATGCCGGCTCACCACATCTCATAAGACTGTATCTTAAAAAACAGATTAAACAAACAGATTAGACAAACATCTACTAATAATACTGTAAGTACAATTTATCCTTCCTGGGGCTGAGAGGAGTAGACCAGAATTCTTGAGGTCGTTTCCAGCACCACTTTATTTAAGCTTTAAGAAAAGCAACACAAAGCCCATTTTGAACTCATTTAGTGAAACTTTAACAACATATTAAACTGAAATTTCACTTAATATACTAAAAGAGATAAATATTGACCTGCTTAGCATTGTCACAATTAAACGGTACGTCTAATGCAGCACGCATTTGTCTTGTCTGTGTTTCCCATACCTCCTTGCTGAAAGGATAAGCCTAAAATGTCTTATGCCTAAATCATTTAGCTTTTAATCTATAAGTGGGAATTCAATTTTCAAGACCTTACATTCGTTAAGAAAGTCTGCCAAATATCTATTAACTGTAAAATGCTGGCTGTACATACCAGCTTCTTGAGTTTGCTAATACACACATCCAGTTTTACTCCTATTGCTCAAAGCTATCCCAAGCAGAAGGCTGAAAATGACAGACTGGCAATGATTCGGACCTCTCTGAACAGCAATAGAACTGGAATAGTAGGAGTCTTCCAGGAGACTTGCAAGGTGAAGTTAAGTTCAGAAGTTACACAGAATCATTAGTCTCTGGTGACGCTTCTTAGTCCATCATTTACACCAGCCCGTGATGGCAGGTCTGGTAGGCATTCACACCCTACTGCCTGTAGACTTCAGGGAAAAGGGAAAAAAAAAAAAAGGTAAAGACAGCAAAACATAACTGTACTCTAATCAGCTGGCCAGTATTCGCAAAGGCTTCCTCGCTTAGATATCCTAATTCCCTTTTATTAATGCATAAGCTTTTTTCTCAGGTTTACTCAAAGGAAATACTCCTTGGTCAAGCATAGATATAGTTTTCAATTTTTTACAAGTTACTGAAGCACCTCTCCCTGTGACTCACTCTAATATACCTGCAGCATATTGGTCAGAAAACAAGGAATCCATTGAGAAGCTTGAAAGTTGGAAAAAAAAAAACTTAAAGGTCAATACCATATTTCATTTGATAAGTTTGTATACACTTCATGTGTCACCTGCTCCAGAGACCATGGAGAAAAGGAATAAATACAATATATCACCTTGACCGTTTTGCCTATTCCTTTTCCCAGAAGACCATGAACGCTTCAAACAAGACAGATTCTTCTCTCATTTGTACAGGACAAAGCGTGCTAAATTAGGTTGGACTTTCAAGATGACTTGTACGTATGGAAATTTCACCAAGTACAACTGAGATCGAGTGGAAAACATCCTAACCCAGTTTCTATGTGGAAAAGTAATTTGTCATAAACGCAAAGTTTTTGTCAATTATTACACTCATTCTTAGGGAAGGGAGGGTTGTCAATATACATTGACATTTGCTTACTAATAATTATTTCCATATGCTTTGAAATTCCTGGTCATTAACACAGTATTTGTTGATTCTTCCTTCCCAAACATACACATGCCTAATGCTCACACACTTACAGAGATTCACTGGTACAAAACCAGGGACAAAGCCAAAAGAGACTGGTAGCTCTGCATTTTCTATATATGCATATATGAAGCCAAACAAGTCACAAAAAAGCAGAAAAACTTAGTAAGATACCCAAAAAACATAAACAACAAGAAATAATCACTACATGTGTAAAGAACAAAGACAACATCTTCTATAAGGACAACATACTTCAGAGCACTGAAGCAGACCTTTCAATCCAGATGTTATAGGAAATCCCTAGAAGCCAAAACTGGTCAACTTCCCACCAAAACACATGCTTTCCACCATAATTTCAAATTTTCTCCAGAGACTTCCACCAGAATATAGTTTTATCACTGTTTGCTGGGAAATCATACTAATGCATATTCAGAAATTTAGGGCAGCGTTCCCAAGAAAAACCTCCCTTTTGTACTGATAGTTATAATGGCCCTTTTTGTAGTATTTCCAACACGATCAGGCGAAACAAAATACAGTATAGTTCATCTTGTGACTGATGTAATGCGGGTAGGGAACAATACCGTGGAAATTAAAAAGCCAAGGATCTTTGTCTCTTCTTAGACGGATTGCCAAGTCTTAGTAGTTAGAGGGAGAAATGCTTAGCATCCCAAATAAAGCACTGCAGTGCATGTTCATTATTTCGGTAAAGTCACTGCAGCTTTTGGCAACCCCACAGGAAACTTAGACCCTTCAAAGAAAGCCCAAGCTAAAAAGCTAGGAAACAGCCCTAGTTTAAAAATTATCAGAAGAAACAAATAATTTCCTGGCTCTGGAAATAAACCCCAAGGAGTTCACCGCTCGCATTACAACAGATGATAAAGAGATAACCTCACCAATAACGAGCCATAAACCCATAAAACGCTGTATGTTCTCGCCACCGCCGGCGGTGTTTGGCAGCAGGCGGGGAAGGCGCGACCGGCGGCAGGGCCGGGGAGGCAGGCCGGCCGCTCGGCCCGGGGGCCACCTCTCTGGTCGCCCGGGGAGCGTGGGGCGAGGGGCAGCTCGGCCGCCAGCCCTCCCCTGGCCGCACCGCTCCAGCACCACCAGCTCCCCGCCGACACCAGGAGCAGGGCCTGGCGCCCGGCGGGGGGTGACCAGGCGGGGGGACCGGCGGGCCCGGTGTCGGTACCTACCTGCGAAAGCTGCCGGGGGTTGGGGCAGCCGAAGAGCGCGGAGCTGGAGCTGAAGCTGATGGCCCCTCTGCGGCTGAGGACGTGCTGCGGCACCGGCCTGTCCAGCGGCAGCACCGGCAGCTGGTAACATACTTCCATTGAAGAAGCCTCCGTGCGCCGACCCGCCGCAGGGCAGCGGCCTCGCCCGCCGCCGCACCTGCCCGCGCAGGGCTCGCCGCAGCGGGGCGGCGGCGGGGGGAAGCCGGCGGCGAAACCCGGCGGGGGCCCGGCGCCTCCTCACCGCCCCCGCACCCCCCGGGGGGCCGGGCCGGGCCGCGCCGGGCCCCGGGCCTTTGTCCTCCGCCGCCAAAGCCTGGCGGGAATCGCCGGCGGCAGCGAGGGGGCAGGCGGGCGAAGCGGGACGCCCTCTTGTCAACGCCGGAGGCGGCGACTCCCGGCCCCGCAGCCCGCGGCCGCTCCCTCGGCCTCGCTGCCGCCGGCGGGAGCCGCTGTCAGCCCCGCTGCATGGAGGCGAAGCCGGCCTGAGGGAAGGGGGAAGGAGTGGGGGGGGGGGCCGCTTTGGGTGAGACACACGCCGCGCTCGCCCCTATTGTCCGGCACGGCCAGGAGGAGGAGGAGGAGGAGGCGCCACCGCCGCACGGCCCCGCTCCGCCGCGGGGGAAGGGGCCGGGCCCTCGGAGAGGGGACACGAGGAGGAGGAGGAGGAGGAGGAGGAGGAGGAGGAGGAGGGAAGGAGCCTTCGCCCCGCCCGCCCCCACTCGGAACAGCCCCGGCGGCCCAGGAGGAGGCACAAGCCCGACGGACTCTGCGTGGGTCGCGCGACTAGCGACACGCAGCGCGTCATCACGTAAAACTACCCACTCTTCCCCCTTCCTTCCCTTCCCCGCCCGCCCCGTGCGCAGCAGGGGGTGGCTTCGCCGGCGCCGCCGGGCCCCGCGCGCCGCGGCCGGCGCATGCGTACTCCACTTCGCGCCTCCGGCCGGCGGCGACGCCGGGGCTGAGGCGGGCAGGGGGCGGCCCCCCTACGCCGCCCCCTGCCCGCCTCAGCTCCGGCCTCGCCGCCGGCCGGAGGGGGCGGTGCCTCCCTCCTCCCCCCACCCCCGCGGTGGGCTGAGCACGTGCCGTGGCCAGGCGAGGCCTGAGGGTCGGAGCCCCTGGGAGGGGTGGGTGGTTGGCCGCGTTTTCTCTCAGCCCTCGATGCCGGCCCCCCGGCCTCACAGCTGTGCCGTGAGGCATCGGAGGAGCCTAGCTGAGGGGGCGGCCGGCTTCCCCTGCTCCCTCCTCCCCTGGGTGGCAGAGCGGGCAGGGGTGGGTGCGGCCTGGCCTTGAATGGGCAACTCGGGTGGCTGCTCAAAAATCAAGGGCAGAAAGGCAGATTTGCTTAAAATGCGTTAGCTGTCAAAGGCAATACACGGAGGAGTTTCTGTTCATAGAATCATAGAATGGTTCGGGTTGGAAGGGACCTTAAAGATCACGTAGTTCCAATGCCCCTGCCATGGGCAGGGACACTCCCACCAGACCAGGCTGCTCAAAGCCCCATCCAGCCTGGCCTTGAACACTTCCAGGGATGGGGCATCCACAACTTCTCTGTGCAACCTGTTCTAGTGCGTCACCACCCTCACAGTAAAGAATTTCTTCCCAATATCCAATTTAAATCTACCCTCTTTCAGTTTGAAACCATTATCCCTTGTCCTGTCATTACACCCCCTGATAAAGAGTCCCTCCCCATCCTTCTTGTAGGCCCCCTTTAGGTACTGGAAGGCTGCTATGAGGTTTCCCTGGAGCCTTCTCCAGGCTGAACAACCCCAATTCTCTCAGCCTGTCCTCACAGCAGAGGTGCTCCAGCCCTCTGATCATCTTCGCAGCGCTCCGCTGAACCCATTCCAACAGGTCCATGCCCTTCTTGTGTTGAGGACTCCAGAGCTGGACACAGTACTCCAGGTGGGGTCTCACCCGAGCGGAGTAGAGGGGCAGAATCCCCTCTCTCGAGCTGCTGTCCACGCTGTTTTTGATGCAGCCCAGGATGCGGTTGGCTTTCTGGGCTGCAAGTGCACATTGCCGGCTCATGTTGAGCTTCTCATCCCACTTGAATCTTCGCTGTTTGGTTTTTTTAGAGTGTGGAGGGGTGAGGGTTTTTTTTGCAAGATGAAGAAGTAAAACCATGTCATTTTTTCTTAAGGTAAAAAAAATTAGATTTCTGTCAAACCACTCAAGTCCATGACTTGAACTTTATAAGGAAGAAGTAGAATAATTCATGAGGTGATCTGGTCCATGGCAATGTACATCACATTAGCTGGCATGCTTAGAACTAAACTTCGCTTGTTTTTTTAGGACTGATCTTCCCTTTGTCTCTCCCTGCAGCTGCTTTTTTTCCATCTTTTCATCTCTTTTATTTCTCCATTATGAAAAAAATCCTAAATATAGCATGATAGGTAAGGGAATGTTTCTGTTCTTTGAATAATATATGAAGTGCCTGTACCCACTTAAAAAGCAGATTTTGCAAAATGATTCATGTGATTTAATTTTGCGTAATACATTGTTCTTCTAAGTGCTTGCTTACTGGCAGAAAGGTTTAGATTTCACATGATAACGGTTATTTATAGGCAATGACATGGCTTTGGATGAACCCATTTTGAAAGAATAGTTGGTTTGTATGGAGGATTTTCACCTGTTTGAACTAGTTGTAGAAGCGAGAAGTTTTATAGATGTGGACCGATGTCTGTTTCACTCTGAGCTATGAAGTTAAAAAATGCAACTCGTTCTTTTGCAGAACTGCAATCCCACATTGTTTCATGGACATATGGACACATGAGAGGACACTGGATCAACTACCTCATCTTAAAAGCTTTCTTCATCTGTTTTTTCTCCCGTTTTGCGAAATAAAAATGTTCGCAAGCATTCACAGTATGGCTTTATAATATATGCGTGCAATAATTCAAAATATATTATAAGCACATAATAATTCACAGTAAAATAACAGACTTTTTTTCCCTTTTTTTAAGGTATGTCAGGTTTCATTCCACGTTCTTTGACAGTTTACTTATATTTGGCCTGCTTACGTTAAATCAATGGTGCATTTAAGTTACTGATAGAACTCCACCAGCTTCACTGGATTCAGGATTTCCATCCCCCATTCATTTTCAAAATTGCTTTTCGTTCTTTCCTAGTAACAACAAATCAGTTTTCCGCACTCTGGTAGGATGGATTGTTACTCTAGTCAACCTAAAATTCAATTTATGAACAATATATCATGTTTAGCGAAGAAACAAAAGCATATTCTTACTTTCATTGAATATACATAGGGTATATTTCAATTCTACAAGGTCAAGCTGTAAATAAAAATTATTGATAATGTGTTTTTACAGTTCCTACCAGCTCTACATACTTTCCATCTGACTAGTTGAAACTAGTTCTTTAAGGTCATATTAGCGCTCAGTCTGAACCAGTATATCCTCAAATAACATAATCAGCAGTTTCCCTCGCTAATAATCAAATTATCTTTGATCTCTAATTAATGTTATATAAACACCTTTAAGGAATCTGAAATACATTCTTATGAAGTAAGCATAGATTTTCCAGGCAGTGACTGATTCCATAAATGCTCTGCTTTCCGAGCACTTTTAATATTACTATTTTTAATGGATACATATGTTATTAATATTAGTCAGGCTAATACTACATCATTAGTATGATTTCTTGTACAGGTTTACGAGGAAGAATCCTACCTCTGCATGATAGACAAAGCCGCGGAATTACGGCTTAAGTCAAATATTTTCAGTGTAAATAAGTTTGTTACAAGAAGAATGCATGTTCTATGCCTTACATGCTGCCTATTCTGTCTGCTGTCTTGTCTTGCTGCAAACTAAGAGCTTGTAGCACAGCAAAGAGGTTTTTGTTTATTTTTGTTATAGACATATAGCAACACCAAAGTGTTCATTCACAGCTTTTTGGTTTGAATTAAGTTGTTTTTCTTGTGAACCATGGAGTTCTTTGAGCACCATGGTGCTGCGCTTCTTAAATGCATCATATGGCATCGTGAGGTGCCATAGTTCACCTACGTAAGCCCTGTGTATTGTGGCTTCTTTGTCACGGCAGATAGAGCCTTTAATAGGGACTACATATCAGAATTTATTCAAATTTAGGGACCGTTAATAAAGTTTCAACAATTGTTTACACACTTAAAGTTAATGTCTTTTATTCATCGTTATCATTTTCAGGGTGCTGTCTAGCAAGGAAGAAGTGTTACTGCTGTCTGGATTTATCACAAAGAGGGGCACTCATATGAAACCGGAGAGATGGAAGATCACAAAATCAGAGTTAGTTTGGTTTCCTGTTTACTATCAAAAGAGGATGAAATCGCACAGGTACACACCAGCAAGACATTCTGTTGGTCTAACGGCAGGGCACAGAGTGCTGCACTGGGGCGCAGCCAGACGACACTGGCAGAAGCAAGCAGCCTGAACAGAAGAGGATGCTTTTCCCACATTCTTGTATGAAACAGAAAATGAAGGTCCTCATGGGCTTAACATGCTTGTACTCTGAAAACACCCCAAGAACACAGAAAATATTTATTTTGTACAGGCACATGACCAAGACCAGCACAAGAGAGTTTTTAGCTTTTATTTTTACCTGAAAAAGTTACATGGTATAAAAGGCAGGGTTATTTCTATAAGCAGGAAAAATGTCCTTTCATTTGTTAATGTTCTCAGTAACTGCGTTTTTACACATTGGTTTTGGCATGTGCTATTTCTCTGGCACATACCCAGATACACCCTTTTTTTCTACCCAAAGTTACTGTCTGAATGCATGCTGTGTATTTCCATAGGGCTTCCAGACATCTGGCAGCCCAGTTGAAGTGTACTCCCGTCCCCATTTGGTGTATCCCTTCCCTCTGCCTTGCCCTGGGTCCGCATCGGGCTTGTTTGAATTTTCGTGGCAATACGACGTTCTTGACTCCTGTTTGGTTTGCCATTCCCTGCAGCCCCAGATCATTTTCTGCAGAACTTTTAGCCGTCCCCTCAGTGTGTTCTTCCTTCCTGAGTGGGATAATTTGCACTTGCCTTTACCTGAGCGCATTGTGATTTCCTCAACCCATTTTTTGGGGGTTGATCAAGATTGAGCACTAGTTCTGTCCTTCAATATATTTGCAGTCTTTCCTGTCATCTGCAAATTTAATAAGCATGCTCTCAAAAATAATTAGGTCAACAGTGAAAATACTATGAATGAGTGAGTCTGAGATCTGGAAGAGACCTGAAGACCTTTGCTGACTCCTCTGGGAATGGTTTCCAATCATTTTTGCTGAGCCCATATTGCAGTAGCTTTATCCACTCTGTGGCCCAGGTTCATCCTTCCTAACTTTGGAGGCTTAACCTAGAGAGTAGTTGCCTAAGGCTAATTTCATAGTCAATAATTAAGGGAAAGACAGCAGGCCATCCGAGTTGTTCTTTGGAGCTGCCTTTCTCTTCACTGAAAAGAAAGAACACAGCACAGCCTTTCTTCTAATTTAGACGCTTCGGTTTGGGTCCGCAAAGTCAATCAGATGAAGTGGGATATGGAATTTTGTTAATTGTAGTGTCAGGGTGGACGGTGTAGAAGGGCAGTGTCAGCAAGACAAGCTATGTCACGTGTGCCGTGTTCCCATTAGTTACAGGTTTTGTCACTGCTGGAGAGGCAGATTAAGTTGGTTTGGCTTGCTCGGGCAAATTGCTTGTTTGCTTTTGCTTCAATTTCTGGTGTTTTGAATATTGTATTGAAAACCATTGAGAATATTTTCAATATTTGTAATAACTTCAGTTTCACTAAACTGACATTGGCTAATGGACATGTAGCAATTCTGCACCAAAACCAGCAAGCTGGAGCAGAAAGTTAAAAAGAGTGATCCCAGAAGATTTCTTTGCTCTATGCTTAATTTAAGACTATCCCCCTCTATGCTTCATTTAAGGCTGGAGTTTTACTGGCAAGTTAAAGCCTCCAGAAAGAGAGACTGACTGTGGAAACAAGCTAACAAAAGTCAGTTCTGAACACAGCTGCAGACTATCAAAAGTTTAATATCGGTTCAAAGACAACTTTTTGTAACTCCACTGAAGATATTATTGGGAATAACAGCATGAAAAGGTGATTTTTTTGACACCATTATTCTTTCTTAAATGCATTTCTGGAAGACTTGCTAGTGTGCACACAGCTTAACTGGTCTTAGCCATTGAAGTTACGGTTTTCTCAGTGATTACGGTTGTCTGGACAAAAATCCTTGTACTACAGAAGTGTTAAAATGACTAAGGGCGTTGGTGTCAGCATAAGGCTGTGGAGAAAGCTTCTCTTCGTGTCATTTTTACATGCATAATAACAGCTGATGCGCAGAATATTTTTAATATCAGAGTGGGAGGATATGAGAACCCCAGGTGCAGTTTCAGAGGTGCAGCTTACAAGCTTAATGGTGTTATTAGAAGCTGAAAATTCACAGCTTTTTGTGTTGGTAATGGAAGTGGGTTTGGACCCCTATGAACAGACATTAACGAATGCATTGCACATTTGCCAGCTGAATCATTTCTCAACGTACCGTTCAGCGTACAGTACCTGGTAGCCTCCATGATAAGCTATAGAGCATCAATCACCCATTCTGTCTTTAGAAAATGTAGTAGTTTATTTTGTTTTGGTTTTGTAACCTTTTTTGTGTTTTATATGTTGCACCAATACCTCATTAAAATTGCACACAATTATCTAGATTTCTTTACATTAAGGTAATTTTCAGCACAACCTTAACAAGGACTTTTTTAAAGCAATTTTGACTTGTCTTTAAAAAAAGAAATAAGCAGCCCCATAATTAGAGGCTGAGAGTTAGGTTTGGGTTTGGAAGCTGTATTTTGGTTCAAAGGATTCCTAGTGTCCCATCAGATTCTTTACGGGCCTATTGGCGTATGGTAAAGGTGTCTTGCAATATTAAAACTGAGAATATCAAATACTGCTAGAAGTGAAATAATGAGCTAAAATTCCTGCTTAACAACTAGGCTTAAGCAATGGTGCCTTATTAATCTCACTATGTTGTGTTGTCAAAAACTAAAGGAAAGCAGTTTGTTGTTTAAAGCTCAAAAATTAGACCTTTCTTAATAACACTAGAATTTTTCAGGCAAAGAACATTTTAATTTATTTCTGGTTATATTAAAGATGAGTGCACTCCTTTGTTGAAGAAGCTTATTTGTATGAGAACGTAGAATAGTGCTTTTTATATATGCTAAAATTATTGGAAAATTTCTAGCAAAAAAAGGACCCATTAACAACAGTCTCCCTTTGGTGGGTGAAGCAAATCAGAAATGGGAACTGGAATAATTTGCAGCATTTGCACATCTGATAATTTGGATGACTACGTGCAGGAACCTAGCAGTCTTTCTCTTACACGTATCTTCCTTTTGCGCTTTGGCCTTTTTACTATTCAATTTTATTTTTATTGAAGTGCCACTTTGTGCAGTTATTCCCTTACAAAAAGAGTTAAGTGGAAATAAATATTAACTACGATTAGAATTAACAATTACATTCAGAGGCTCACAGTAGTAGTAAAAATATATGCTAATTTGTATTCAAATTAAATTACTTCATTATATTCCAAGTAGTTGTTTTTTTCTGCCTTTTCAAAAGATGCTCAAATATACTACTTCAGTTTCTCCATTAAATTTGAGCTTGCATCCAAAATTAATCAGATATTTCATCTTTTTGGGCTTGGTTTTTAGCCAATTGGTGGGACTGCTCTTCTATTAAAACCTGTAGCAGTAGAAGCTAACCCCATTCAGATGAATAAAAGTGAGAAGATTAAATATTTGCAGCAACTCATGTTTTTCCACCATGTAGCATCCTGACATTTCTTTGTGAAGGAAAGAATGTGTCGGGGTTATCATTAGCATGACTTCTCCTTGAAAGTCAGGAATAACATCTGTCATTCTGCCAGTCTTCCCATTAACTACCTGAGCAAATGCAGCGAGAAGATTTCATTACCTTCAAGAGACTACCTCTGGTTTTATTTAGGTTTATTCTTTGCTAGACTTTTTAACAATAGCAGAAAGGTAGCTGGAATCCTGTCTGATTTACATCTCACTGAATTTCTGTGCGCTTAATCCAATTAAAACTGGAAGGAATGTTGCCAATATGTCAACAAAAATGCAACAAAGCGATGGGAGGGTTGGTTTACAGAAATTCCTGAATTCCTTTGTCTTGACCAAATGAAAGAAAATTGTTCTTGTAAGACAAGTGCATACTAAAAGGATTAACTCTGATAAACTGACTTTTGTGTTCAGATAAAAGCCAGTCTGAACACTAGGAGAACATTTTTCAATCAATTTCTTAAAAGCAGCTTTGCATTTAATTAGAGACAAGTCTGTTTAAAAGCTGAGGGGGGGGGGCGTTAGTGCACTAAAACGCAGAGCCTGGGCCTCTTAACGGTGTGGAGTGCACTGTAAATGTGGTTTTAAAATCCTTATGCGCTAAGCTGGATGCTGCTGTGCAGAGGGGCCATGCCTCTCCATCTCACTCCTGGCTGTTTGCTCCTACCAGGGCTGATGCTCAGCTCTAGGGTAAGCCAGGAGAGTTTAGGGAGTTAAGCTGGCAGAAAATGAACCTTAGCCCCCCCACAAAAAGTGGGACCGGCCAAACAGCACAGCTGGTACAAGGTGCAAGTATATAACTGGAGATGGGAGTGTCCCTTTTGGAGTCAGCCCACAGTTAGACGACATTGTCTGTATCGTAAAAACCCACGTAGATGGTGTAAATCAGGATGATGTAAGCGATTACTCAGATACTATATAAGTCAAAAAGCAGTTCATTTTAGAAAATCTAGTTTTAAAATCTCACATAAAGATAGTCTTTGGAATATATGTATAACATATATTGAAATACATAACAGATATGTGGAATATATTACATATATGGAATACCTAACATATATGTGGAATATATATGTAACATGTTTATGATACACGACAGGCATAGCAGAATTTGCGGAGAAAATATGGGTTAATTGGCATAAAGTATTAGTGGTACAAAAGCATATACTCAATTTTATGCATGTTCTTACATGCTTTGCTGAGTTGGGATTATGGAGAACACCCTCTGGTCATGTGTCAGAACATCGGTTAAATCTACATAAATCAATACCATGTCAGCAGTTTTCTAGATTAAATTATATGACTAGAAGTTTGGAGACTACTTTTTACAAGTATAGGCCTAAGAAAACAAGCAACTTTTATAATGTTTAATCTCACCTTGGACTCTGAATATTTGTTAATACAATTCTTTACTAAGCAATTTCATTCTAAAATGTATAAAATCTGAATAAGTATGTTAGTTTGCAAATTGTTCAAAACCTGCAAGACAGCGTGTTTAATAGAATACCTAAAACCAGGGGAAACCATGACATATGCTCAGTTGTAGCCAGGAGGTTTTACTTATACATTCAACTAATGATTACACCAAGTAAGTATAAAAAACACATTCTGCAGTACCTGTAATTTGTCTAAAAAGGCAAGCAGAGTGTAAAACCTCTAAAGAAAGATCCTGATACTTAACTGCAGAGCACAAAGATTTGGGAACCAATAGGCCCAAATAGCATAATTTGGTGAAAGATTGGTCATATTGCTGCTGATCTTGAACAGGATGATCTGTGGGCAAGCTACACGTCATTGCATCTGTAGCCAAAGTAATCAATTCCCAGGTAACGGGAGAATTGACTTTAGTTTGTTAGAAGTCAGAACTAATACTAATACGCTGCAAGTCAATACCATTTGCATTACAAATGACTGGTTTATTGCAAGATATGGAGAAAAATGTACAGCATGAAGCTATGTTCCCAAACAATGTATGAACTCAAAGCGTAATTGCTTTGTAATTAAATTTTCAGATATATTTTTGTTTTCTTGTCACTTCATCATGTGTATATGCATGAACGTCCATTTGCGGAAGCAACTGATGAAATTTGGTAACAATACATTAATTTAAATTGTGTGTGACTTTTAAATAATATGCAAATAGGAAAAGGAAGGAGCAGTGAAATCCGTTACTGCAAATTGTTTGTTTTGAATTGTGACATCAAAAGTTGATGATGAAGGATTGCAAAGCGTGGTGCCTAGCATCGTCAGAGGAGATTGCAATGTGAATGAACAGTAGCAGCATATACTGACTGCGACCAAGTAATTCATAATATGGATTCTGTTCTGCTCTGAGACGACGTACATACCAAATCATAGCAAATTATTTCACCTTTCTAGGGCACCAACTCCATGCATGCAGAAGAAGGCGTTATAATACTGCCACATTCCAGCCAGAGAGTGCCGGTGGCCAATTTCTACTTGCTGTAAGGAGAAGGCTTTTGCCCAGATTCCCAGGAAAAGCTTCACATCTCCAGGTCTGTGAATTTGGAATAGAATAAACACGTAGCAGTGTGAATTTGTAGAGCTAGCTGTTATTCAATATTCTGTTTTCTGTTTGTTAGAATTGTACAAAGCTTGGTGCATGAGCTGATGCAGGGTTAGACTTGGCTGGGGACCTGTGGTGCAGCAGGACAGCAGCAGTTCCCAAGGACTGCATATGCCTTCGGAAGTAGCTTAGGTACTCCCACGCTAGGATACCGCGGTTTGGGAATCCTTGTCCAATATTTATAGTGTGTTTTGAAATAATATTTTGAAATGAAATGCGAGAGTTTGAAGAGCTCGTTTTTAAGGAAAGCAAGAAAATAAAGTACCTCTCTTCCCCTGAAGTGAATCATCCTCCCCTCCCCACTTTTGAAAAAAAAAAAGAAAAACCAAGTAGAATTTAATGTGAGTAAAACCCATATAAGATTTCCCAGTCACGTAGAGTAATTTATGGAAAATTTTATAAATAAGAGCTGCAAATGATTGGGTGCTCATTTTCTGTCAATCTCAATCGGGAGTTCTGTCACTGATTTATAGATGGCTGGGATCTTACCTTCGGAATCAAAAGCGCATTAAAAATTATTTTGTAGGCTTTACAGCAGCCATAAAATTCTTGATTGAATTCTGTCTGATTTCCGTAAAGTCCAGAGGACTCTTTGATATAATAAATGCCTTCTAATTGATTTGCCTGAACTAAGAAATATGAGTTAGGCTAAGGCCTGTGAATATTTACCCCCGAAGATTGTTTTCTGGTAAAGCATAATTCTTCATTTATTGATAGCAATTACCACTGAATTTTGTGGCCTGAATTTTCTATTGCAATTGACAGATAAATCATAAAGTTGAAAAGTGCATGATGTTCTTTAGCAGGGAATAAACACCAGCGCTCTATAGCTTTAAGATTATATTTGACCTTATTACAGAGAGATCAGCCAACTTGGAAATAAGCAACTACTAAGCAGGGGCCATAATTTTAATACTGGTTTCTTGCTCGGAAGAACAGCCTGCGCTCTGTTGCCACAGCTGCCTAATTGACGTTTGATCACACAGCTGGATCACGCACCAGTGACCGCTTCGCAGCTTTGGCAGCTCATTGCTGCTACACTAACTTTTTGTTTCTCAATCATAAGCAAATTAAAGCCGGCAGCTGCAAAATCATCAATAGGTTAAATTCATTAGCTGTTCTCGGTATGAAATAAACAGGAAAATGAAGCTCTCCTTGGTTTTAATTAGTTCTTATAAAAGTTGGCAGGGAAACAAAGACATTTGTACACTCCTTTATTTTTATAAGAGACTTGCCCGAAAGAAAAACCTCAGACATGTAATTTCCTTTTTTTTTCTTTCTTTTTTTTTTTTTTTTTTTCTTTTTCCTCCTCCGCTGCTTAATGCTCTCAGTCAGAGGCTTAACCCGGCACCCTCCCTCCAAGGGCAGAGAGGAAGGTGGTTTGGCAAGGGGTTAGGGTTTGTCTCTGTTGTGCGGATCAGGGCATGTTCCGGGGAGGCAGCACAAGCCGTTTCCACAGCGATAGGCCACATTCCCTATTTACAGTCTCCCGTCCGGGTAATTCATCCCCAGGAGAAGCCTTCTCTGAGGGATGCGGTTCTGCAATCATTACCGCTGGCTCTAGGCCATGCCACATCACCCAGCGCTACAAATTTGATCTGGATCAGGTGTGGGCACACGATTACATTTTTTGTCAAATTAGCAGAGCGCTTCATGAGGGTTTTATGCCGCCCCCTCTGCTTTTATCCTGGCTGCAGGGGAACCAGGCGGTTCCGGAACGACCGAGGGGCTAGGGCTGTGTGGCCGACCCATGCCTGTTGTAGCAGACATCCCGCCAGGGCAAAGTTAACCCGTCAAAGTTTTGTTTGAACAAATTGAATTGGCAGAGAGTGTTTCAACGGGAGTGGCATGTTGTGTCACGCACCCTGTGGCACTGTAAAGCTGGCAGTGACGGCCTCCAAAATATTTAATACGCTGCCAAATATTGGCCTGTCCTATAGTCACAGACTAGTCCAGAGGAGTTTTAATTCTTCTAATTCATGCTGCTTCCCACAGAATTCACTTGTGTTTTGCACTTGTATGGTATTCTTGGTACCGCTTGTATGGTATTCTGGCCCTTCTATACTTTTTAAGGTGTAGTTTTGTGGTGAGCTGAAGACAATGTAAGACTTTACTGCTGATGAAAAGGTGTGATGTCACCACTTCCATTGCATCAGCTCTAGTAGTGATGCCAGTCATGGAGTGAGTCAGACTACCAAGTTGATTTAACTGAAAACGAAGGATGAAAAAATTATAGTAAGAAAAAAAAAAAGAGTGAAAGTTTGGACCGCTCCTCTGCTGGCAGCCCTCAGGTTGACTTGAGCCAACTGTAAGCCCACAGGTTCAGACTTTTGAGCTTCAGCTCTGAGTATGTCCTAGATGAAAGGTCTTGTCATAATAAGGGGAAAAAAAAACCCCTGAGAGCAGTTGTGATAAATGGTTAACCACGAAGCTACTAATTTACTGAAGCATTAGTCTGCTGATTTATTGGGAAATATTTCCAGTGGCTTTTTCTACACCTCATATGGGGAGAATAGCATTTGTGTTTATCGTTTTGCTTCTTCACTTTATTGGTGAAATATTTCTGCTAATTAAAAATATTTTTAGGAATTTTTACTTTCTCTCAGTAAATGACATTCAGAAAAAAATTATACCTGA
Organism: Chroicocephalus ridibundus; assembly: GCF_963924245.1. Classification (NCBI taxonomy): domain Eukaryota; kingdom Metazoa; phylum Chordata; class Aves; order Charadriiformes; family Laridae; genus Chroicocephalus; species Chroicocephalus ridibundus. Next base: position 131,272,418 of record NC_086285.1, read on the forward strand.
GACTTCTCTCTTTTCAACTATTAATCTTTAATTCCTCTACTCCTGGGATTGCATATTGCTTTAATTCTTTGATTTTTAACTCAACCACTGACCAGACATTCCTATCTGGATCTAAATAGCTAGATAAGGTAGTTACTCCTCAGCACTTTAGAAAGAGTTTACCTTTCTCAGCCATCAATTAAGTGAGCATTTCTAAGACAGGGTAATAAATCCTCTGTGAGGATTAATGAAGCTTTAAAAAGGAATGGCTACTGACTGCCATCCCCCTTGCTGCATCCCCTCCCTCCTAGGATCTATGGAGGTAAGGAACCAGCTTGCAGGAATTTGGGAGAGAATAGTTAGGGGGTTGGTGCAGGATGGAACTGAGGACAACGTTGGGGATTTCAGGAAAGAGCTTGCTTAGCCAAAGACTGCAGGAGGTCTCAAAGCGTGGCTTAGGAAAACTGCGTGAAGGAGGAACAAGTGGAGAGAACCGTTAGGAGCTGGAGAAAGGTTGTATCTGGTGGTGAGGACTGAAAGCAGCGGTTGATTCCCAAGGAGCAGGTACCAAGAAGCTGTGGTACTGCCATTTCCTAATCTGTTTTTGGTAAAATGAGCTTAAAAGTAGTTCAAAGCACTCATTTGTACTGTTCAAGCTAATCTTACTGGTTCTTAGCTGTAGCTGATTAGCCTGTGCTAAAACGAATAACCCTGCTACCAAAACTGCTGGTTTGTTAACTTATGATAGGAAGTGGTAGAATAATGCCTTACAGTGCTACAGCTGTTTGCAAAATAAATTATCAAGGCATGGCCTAAATTCCCCGAAATTCGGGGACTCTCTTGCTTCACTTTTACTTGAAGCCCTAGATAACTCACCTCTGAGTTGTCAAAGCTATATAAACTAGACATTTCCTATCCTTTGCTTTTCAGAAAGAAATTTAAATTAAAGCCAGAGAGATTATTGCTTTACGTCTTAGTTATGGCTACCTCCTTGACCCACTTTACGTTAGGGAGGATAGACAGACATTTCTTCTAAACCACAGATGAAAATAAAATTCCCAGTGTTCCACTGAGTATCCTGCTGAAAAAAATTAAGTATATTATGTATTACTATTTACTATTATGTAAAACTTCATTTTAAAGCCTCTGATTTAATTTCTAGGAAAAAAGTGTTTATACTATGTCACTTAGGTAGTCCACGAAGCCTTTGAACTGCATTTGCTGGAATGAGCTAGGAAGTTACAGTTCTGGATCGCTTCTCTGTGTCAAGTTGACCACATAAAGGCATGAGCAGTTTGGGTACACAACTGACTGTTCACTTAAGGTTCGTATTTCTTGAGTCTGCTACTTTTTCCAGTACTGCAGTTGTGGAAAGATATTAAAAACCCAGCATATATTTAAGTTGAGATATTCCATGTGAATAGTAACAGAAGGTCACAATATGTTCAGAGAATTCAAATATATGAATGTTCTCTTATGAATACTTAGTTCTTGTATAGATGGAGTTGCAGATGGGTTACCAGATGGAATACCTTCCTTCCAATATAATTATACGTATTTAAAAACAGATGCAATGCAATCATATTATTTAAATCAATTCTGTTATTACTTTTGAAGCCATAATGACAGTAACTATTCTGTAACAGAGAAATGTGGCAAGAGGAATGTAATTTCTTGCTGTGGAATTATTGGGCTTGCTGAGATCTCAAAAGGCTGCTCTGAAGAAAGGACCTTAAACCAATTCTCTCTTCTCTAGGAGATTGTTTGAGTATCTAATAGGTAGCATGCGCTAGATGTCCAGGAGCATATGGAGCAGAACTGGCTAAAGAAGAAATGACAAGAAGAACATTTTGGGACATAGCTGCCTCAGAAGTACTCTTCCCCTGTTAACAAATATCAGTCCCTGTGCCTGAGCCGGAGGCCCAACACATCATGGCAGAAGCATCCTTTTCCACTTGCTCAGTCTTTTGCCCTTTGATTAGCTTGCTCAGCTGGGTGTTATTAAGGTTGACATCACCATAGCACAATATTCAAAAATAAAACAAAAGATAGATCCTGCCCAAAGAGTGAAAAAGCAGTACACACTACCACCCTTTCTCAGTGTACATATTCTCTCATCTCATCAGCCTACCTGCCATTACTCATATCCTCATGCTTTAATTGTTTTGGTTCTTTTTTTTTTTTCAAACTGACATTCATTCCCCTGTGAAAAGTCATCAACTAGCAAGAGCTCTTGTTTCGGTCTCCTCACCTGCTGCTCTTCTCTTGTCATTTCTGGTCAGTTACCAATATAAATTTCAACATCCTAGCTAATATCCTTACCACCTTTTTGGTAGAGCAAGGGACATACTTCTAAAGGGGGCATATTTCTAAAAATAGAAATCACACTGGGGAAGTTTTGGGGAAAGGAAGCAGGGCCACCTAGAGCCAGTTGCCCAGGACTATGTCCAGGCAGCTTTTGAATATCTTCAAGGATGGAGACTCCACAGCCTCTCCGGGCAGCCTGTGCCAGTGCTCGGTCACCCTCACAGTGAAAAAGTGTTTCCTGATGTTCAAAGGGAACCTCCCGTGTTTCAGTTTGTGCCCATTGTCTCCAGTCCTGTCACTGTGCACCACAGAAAAGAGCCTGGCTCTGTCCTCTTTGCACCCTCCCTTCAGGTATTTACATACATTGATGAGATCCCCCTGAGCCTTCTCATCTCCATGCTGGACAGTCCCAGCTCTCTCAGCCTTTCCTCACAGGGGAGGTGCTCCAGTCCTTTCATCATCTTCGTGGCCCTTCCCTGGACTCTCTACAGTACGTTTGTACTGGCAGGCCCTGATCTGGACACAGTACTCCAGGTATGGCCTCACCAGTGGTGAGTAGAGGGTAAGGATCACCTCCCTTAACCTGCTGGCTTTACTTAAGTACGTCAGCAAAATAATTTATTTCAGTCCCCAAATTCCTCTGAGTAAATTCAGAGATTTTCTTTCCCTGTCACTATTGGCAGAAAGAGTCAGAAGCTGTAGGTTCTCCATGAAGGTCAGGAGTGCCCCATCTGACCACTTGTACCTCCTTCATGCTTTGGTGATGTCGATATTAACACCGCTATATCCAACAAACTAAGAAAACCATTCAGCTTTTAAAAATCGTTGTGCCTTGCCTTGGAAGCTAAAAATTCACACCACTGTTGAGCAATGATGCCAGTCCTTTCATGCATTTCAGCTCCAGGCTCTTAGTTCCTGAACTTGCTATGAGCCAGGAAAAGGAGGGAGCGGTGGGAGGAAGGACCGGAGTGACTCAGAGTTCCTCAACCTTTAGCTCTGGTTGTGTGTAACCGTAGGCTTCTGAAGCAACCCTGGACCTCCTGCTCTGTCTGGGCCATGTTTCAAATTTTTGTAGGCTGATATGCAACTTTACCTTTCCAGACATGTTCTGATTTGTCTGTTTTGAAATGCAGGCAACATATAAATGAAAGGTAAAGTGTAAGTAAGGCCATTTAGATAGAAGGTCCTTTAGGAATAGGACTGTCTTTTAGTTTTGTTTTGCCTGCCTTTTAGTTGTCTGCCACAGGGAGGTTGTGGTGCGCTATTAGGTGTTACGATACAAAAAAAGTACAAATTAATGAAAAGAGTGAATAGGTATTACATTTTATATTTCATTCTTCTAAATTATATAGCTGAACTGACAAAAGAATTACGACAATTCATTAAAGTTTGAGTCTTTTAAAGATTCGTTAGAATGTGCTTAGGATATAGAATCCCCAAAGAAAAAAAATAAATAGATTTGCAGAGATAGTGTTCATTTCTTTCAAACAAAACAGTAGTGCTTATAAGAAAAGCCAGAAAAGCCATGTAGGTTACAGAGCAGCGTTAGCTCAACACACCAGAGGGAGCTGTATTCCCACAGAACTGTAGGTCTAGGGATGTGACAAGACTGCAGAACAGCAATGTTTTTCTTGATAATAGGATGTATATAAGTACAGAGGATTTGAGTAACCTCAAAGTGATTTTATTTTCTTCCTTTTATATTTTTTCCCCTTCATTTCTTCTTACTATTAAAAAGTGGACTTTTTGTTTTGTTTTGTTTTGTTTTGCCAGAATGATGAAGTCATTTCAAAGATTGAGATCATGCAAGATGATTGAATTATCTGGTTTGTTGTGTTCACACAATGTAATAAATAGAATAGAATTAGCTGTACCTACTCTGTTGTTAATGTCCTGGGAAAGATATTTTGACAATGCTATTTTGCCTTCTCATAACTATGAAAAACATTGACATTTTAGGTTGAAATGTGCCTTGCCTTGTCCCCATCCAAGGCTGAAATTTGAGGGAATGTTTGAAATTAAAGAATATACCTAAGAACAAGAGAAATGTTAAAATCACATGCTTCACATTAAAAAGCATCCACTTAATTTTTTTTCTATCGTTGTCATACTGTTGCTTCCTTATTCATAAATAGTGTTTTTATATGATTGTAATTAATTATGCTTAGGTTTTGTTTGTTTTTTTTTTTAATTGATTCATAGTTCCAGTCTTGCAGTTGAATCCAAGCACAAACTCACTGACTCTTGCCAAAGCAGACTTTACTGGGTTATGGGGCTCTGTGAGTCCATGTGCATGACTTTAATCTACATAAAAGTAGATCACGTGTTCTGGGTGTACTGGGTGTCGTGGCAAGATTTTGGTAGCAGGGCGCTGGAGGGACGCCCCTGAGGGATGAGGTCAGGGGCTGGTTACAGCTGGCTCTACGACAGACCCACCGCATATCACGGATGGAAATACTTGACGTGGTTATGATTTAGCAGCGATTCAAAATTTATTAATGATGTAAGGTAGATCAAGAGGTTGAAATTTTAGCATCACTTAGTCATTAACCGGTTTAGAGGTTTACAAAGTGAGTAAACAAAATAATTGAACAGCGACTTAATTACAGATTCAAAGATGGCAAGATGCAGACTGACTGGCTGTAAGGTATCCCAAATCAATACATATACATATGGGCAAAAGCACAGATCTCAAATTAATTACTCATGAGCAAAATATAAGCATGCACACACACACACATACACACAGGTTTCTGATTGGTAAAATCAGGAATTTCTTAACAGTGGGTGACTTTAAAGAGCTGACAGGTACTGCTTTAAAGTCCTACACATGCACGAACAGACAGAAGAACATCCACATCCATAAAGCTAATGTATATATATCACAAACATGCAGGTGGAGAGGTGGATGGAAGAGAGGTTAACCTATAGTCAAAATTTCCCTTACTTGAATTTAGGGTAAATATTCACGGTGCATTGGCGTTCCTCAATGGGCAGTGGTTGAGGCTCAAGAAGGATTCTTTTGCCCCGGCCTTGAGGTGTCAGCCTGAGCGGCGTCTCAACTCAAGGGAGATACTGGCCACAGCCCACTGCCATCCAGAAGAGCTCAAAGGGTCTTTACTAGAATCGCTACTTATAGGATCCGAGGTAATTTACTTTTGTTGGGTACTTTTCCACTCTGGCCCAGCTTGGACAACGGACTATTCTGTACTTTTCACCAGTTATGCAAGCCCAGAAGTTGCTAGATCTTGGGGTCCTGGTATCCCCCCACTCTGTGGCCACGATCTGTATGTTGTCAGGAGTGATCAATTATAGTTATTATCTTCAAGCAGTAGGAGCCGTGGGGACCAGGCACACTGTTGTGTTCTGGTCTGTTGCTCTCCACCTTTTCTTTCTTTCATGTTAGACCATTATGTTACATTCTGGTCCATTGTATTATTATATGGCCCATGTAGGGAGGAAATCACGCCAAGTACCGAGTGGCCTGAAGGTGGGGGTGGGGTGTGGTTGCACCACCACACTGCAGGACACAGAGAAGCCCATCAGCCAAGCTGGTGACACCTCTGGGAAGACATATTTAAGAAAGAGCAAAACACTCCATAGTAGTGAGGAGTGAGGGAAAAGCGTGAGAAACAGCTCTGCGAACACTGAAGTCAGAGAAGAAGGCTGAGGAAGAGATGCCCCAGGTGCCTGAGCAGAGATTCCCCTGCAGCCTGTGGAGAGGACCGTGGTGGAACAGGTATTTCGCTGCAGTCCATGGAGAGGATGACACCAGAGCAGATATCCACCCCAGAGCCCATCTACCCCATGCCAGAGAAGATTGATATTTCTTTCCTACAGGAACTGTGGTTCACAGAGAGGAGCACATGCAGGAGGAGGTTCTTCTGACAGGAAAGGTAGCCTATGGAGGACTCACACTGGACCAGTTTGTGAAGGACTGCAGCCTATGGGAAGGACCCATGCTGGAGCAGGAAATAAGTGTAAGGAAGAAGAATCAGCTGAGAGAAGCAGTTATGAAATCACAGAATCACAGAATGGTTCAGGTTGGAAGGGACTTTAAAGATCATCTAGTTCCAACCCCCCTGCCATGGTCAGGGACACCTCCCACTAGACCAGGCTGCTCAAAGCCCCATCCAGCTTGGCCTTGAACACTTCCAGGGATGGAGCATCCACAACCTCCCTGGGCAACCTGTTCCAGTGCCTCACCACCCTCACAGTAAAGAATTTATTCCTGATATCCAATCTAAATCTACCATCTGTCAGTTTGAAACCGTTACCCCTCATCCTATCATTACATTCCCTGATAAAGAGTCCCTCCCCGTCCTTCCTGTAGGCCTCCTTTAGGTACTGGAAGGCTGCTATAAGGTTTCCCTGGAGCCTTCTCTTCTCCAGGCTGAACAATCCCAATTCTCTCAGCCTGTCCTCATAGCAGAGGTGCTTCAGCCCTCTGATCATCTTCATGGCCCTTCGTGTCACTGCAACCCCCCATTCCCTGTCTGCTATGGGGGTAGAGGACTTGGGAATGAAGGAGTGAAGTTGAGCCTGGAAACAGTGTGGTGGGTGGAAGGCATTGTTTTCATTTTTGTCTCTGTTTCTCACCATCCAAATCTATTTTAATTGGCAGTAAATTAAATTAATTTTCCCCAAGTTGAGTTTGTTTTGCCCGTGATGGTAACAGGTATCTTTATCTTGATCTATAAGCTTTTCATCTTGTTTTCTCCTCCTGTTCTGTTGAGTAGGAGGAGTGAGAAAGGGGCTGGGTGGGGGTCTGGCAGCCAGCCAAGGTCAACTCACCACAAAACCAGATCATTTGGAATTGGGTGATCTGGGAAATGAACTTTTTGCGTTCAAAGGATGAACTATTTGGTTCCAAGGATAACATACCAAGAGCAATTGGTTCTTTCAGTCTCTAGCATTTACGGTCTTCTCTATTCCAAAGGGAAAGGAACGTCTCTCCAGACTTTTTCATTATGTAAGTTAGAGGAGAAGCTCCATCAGAGTAAAAGAAGACACCATACATCTTCTGTTTTGATGTAAAAATTTACAAGAACTCAGGAGGAGTCCTAAAGGGACTTCTTCAGTTAATTGTGTTCTGGCAGAGGCTATATAGTAAAACTTAAGTCATGACTCTTCTCAAAAAAGTGAAAATTTGAGCAAGAGTGTTGTACCATTAAACCAATTTGCATGGCAAAAAAACCAAAATCAAGATCCCATCAAAAGTAAAGCGCTGAAGAACAACTAACTAAATACACAAATGTCCCATATTTTTTGGTGTCATTAACTCTCAGATGTATCAGCCTTTAGGCTCATGAATGTTTTATTTGTTCTTTCATAGGTCTTCCTGAGAGATAACCAATTGGATACTGGACAAACAAACAAAAAGAGTAATCAGACTCCACTGACCTGTTTACCCTTGATTGTGAAGGATGAAAAGCAGCAGCCGCTTTCCGTGGAAGAGGGCTTCTAGTGGCACTTGCTTCTTTCCTTTTGGATTATATTGGCATAAAGACATCAAGATATTGGACTGATAATGTTGTGACTTTATACATGCCAGACTGTGTTCCATCGCTTTTTGAAGCAGGTATGTTATTTTAATCACCTTGCCTTATTTTTCAGCGCAAATTCAAATTGATGATGGGTATGGTAGAAAAAAAGGCATATTATTACAGCCCCTGCGTAGTATAAAATTTGTACAGAAAAATTTGAAATTAACTGGGGTCCCATTCTCTTAGGAGATGTGGAATTGTTATCAGAATTTGGATTGTCTTTTAATACATTATATTGTCATTCAAGGAAGAAAACAGTATTTGCTTGACTCTGTTCTACTGGAACAAAAATACATAACTTGAAAATAGGATTCTAATGTAATTTCAGCCATCAGGAATGGATTTCGTACTAAAATTGGAACTGTTATATCTTCCTTAATAAAGAGAGCATAACTTTTTCTAGATGAGTGTCATCTCATTGTCCTTTTAGTATTTTATAGGACTGCTTTAAATAAGTCAGAAATAACTTAGAGTATCTAGAAGTTTAAGGTGATTAATCGCTAAAAGACTGAATAGGCTAGTGAGTTTAAATTTCCATAGCTGACTGGGTTATTAATATTATTTTATGAGAAGTACAAATTACTCGACTTTTTAGGTCTTCAGAATAAAATCCATCATAACTTTAATTTTGTTTTATTCATCAAGGTTACAATGTAGCTAATCAGCATTATGTAACATAATTTTTAAATAATGCTGTATATCTGTGTCTTCGCACAGTTGCCCACCATTATCTTGTGCATTAACAGGCTTGATGTGGCTTGCATGATTCCAGCGTGATCAGGATAGATCCCAGGATTATGTTAAATATGCTCTGGACATACCATTATTAACAAGTAGAACTGTAACTACTGCAGGTGGTAAAGTACTATCTATAAGCTTGTATACAATTTCATTCTTAATTGCTAATTATAAATGAAAATTCAGTCCATTTAGTTGATGGCTTATATGACACTTAAAAGTAGAAAGGATTTTTTTCACAAGACCCTAAATTGTATGTTAGCTTATTAGAAAAAGAAAACATCAAAGTAAATATGAATAAATTTAGGTCTTTTAGAAAATCAGATACTGTGTGCCAGAATTACTCAGTTTATTATATTTCTGTGTGTATTTACATGGTATTTGATTTTCTTTTTGGTACTGAACAAAGCTGAAGAGCTTAAAAATGTTACATGGCTGGTTCTGAACCAAAATGTGCTCTAGTAAATAATATATGAATAATGGCAAGATAGTGTTTCTAGCTCAGCAATGAGAAGGGTAAATAGCAGAATGGGTAGTCTTACCTAACAAAACAGGTTCTCAGAAAGTTTTATTGTGGCTGGGGTTACAGCTCACTTTTAGGCTTTTCCTGTGATCATTTCTCAACATTTGGAGAAGGGTGCAACATACAAAGAAATAAAGAGGTTGTGGTGAGAGTTTTGTTGTGGCAAGTCTACCATCAAAGAGCTGCAACTTTCTCTTATAAATGATAGGTATCTATACCTGGTCTTTTAAATAATGGTTTATATGAGTTTCTTCATGTCATTGCCTATCATTAGCTAGGGCTCGTTTAAAAACATTTGGTTCTTCGAATCCAGAAGGATGAACTATGAACTGTAAGGAGGTAGTAGAGCCTCTGAGTGGAAAATTACTTGTTTGTCTGCCATGTCTCTGTGATGAAAGAAGGAATGAATGATAGATCTGAAGTGGACTAAATCTGTGCTTAGCTTTTATTGGCACTGTAGTGTAAGAGCACCTTGTTAAATTTATCACAAGCTCATGAATTCAGCCCGAAGTCTTGTATCTCAAATAAGGTAGAACCCTGATTGATGTCAGTATTTCCCATGCATAAGTTTTCAATAAATGCTTACTTTTATAATACTGAGGTCGATTCTTGGTTATCTAGTCTCGTTGCCTATGTCCAAATTCATTCCACCTGTCCTCAGGCACAGTTGAGTTGGGAATGCAGCCATCCTGAACACGCTGAAGAGGTAATAGGGAGAAAGTACTTGGTCGGTTGTCCTCTGAGTATGTATCTCTGTCTGTTGACAATGTAAGGAGTCTAGTTTGACTAAGCTTCAAACTTAATCACTCATCTTGAGCACCTACAATTGGTTAGGCTGAATCTGAGCCCTTGTGTTGAGAAAGCAAAAATTCACCACTGTGTTGCATTGGGTTATACTCAGAGATACAAAACTCTTACCCCACTGCAAGAGGCCAATGCCTGAAATAGTGGAGTTATTCTTCTAAGACTCAGAAAAGATAGATGTAACCAAACACAAATAAAACTAGGTGGAAATACTATGAGCAGGCATTCATGCTGTAGGAAATTTAGCCATTAATTTCAGCGAGAGCAACATCAAGGTTTTATATGAACAGTGTTACCTAACACAAGAGCTTCTGTTCTTTGTTGTTTCCTTTTCCATTTTCTAAAATAATTTTAAAATATTTTAACGGATGGAGAATAATTTAGAGGAGATTTTATTCTAGTTTCTCTTTCATGTCTTTTTAACCTCTTACTACCTGATTAAAATCTATTAAAATGAACAAGAAGAAATATTATCCATATATACTTGTAGTCCCTGCTATTTTAAATTCTGTTCTACATTAACAGCTTTGGTAATGCACTGCTAACATGGCTGAACAAAGGCAACGTGCTTTGTCAACATCAGGGGAAGCGTTATATGAAATCCTGGCCCTAGAGAAGGGAGCAACACGTGATGAGATTAAGAAGTCCTACAGGTATGTAAAATGTGCTTTGCAACATGTCTAAAAATGCTTGTGTCTGGCATGATTATGATGGTAAAACCTTTTGAGTTAGCTGCACTGTAGACATTCATTGTTACTTTTTTTTTTTTTTTTTGCACCTTGAGAGCCTGAAAAGAAACAGAGATGATGCAATGTGAATCCATTGATTTCATCCCAAAAGCAATCTGTGTGCTTCATCTAAAATGTTTTAATCTGTCTGAATTAGAGGTCAGACTATTAGGATAAAATAACACAGACTATGCTTGCAAAATGCTGTCTTTGAATACTGCACCCCGTGTGAACTATGTTGAAAAGTAAAGCAAATGCAGAAAAGTGCTATAATAATGATTCAAGAACTAGAGTAAGAGACATAAGGAGTTTGATCAGTTTATTTTGTCATTAAAAAAAAAAAAGAGCAATAGACTATTTGACTATAGTGTGTAATATTTTTGAAAGGGGAAAAATGCTAGGTGTGAGAGGGTTCTTGACTTTATGTAGGCGGGTATAACCAAGATCAGTGCTTGGAATCTAAAAGCGATTTGAGCTGAAAAAGAGGTACATGTTTTTAACAGTGAGCATAACCAACCACCAAAACATACTGGCACAGGAAACGGTAGGTTCTCTATTGAAAAAGAAGAGAGGATTTTAAGATAAGTTTTACTCAAGTAGAAGTTATCAAAATGGTGAAATGTATTTTATTGTTGAAATGTAACAAGACCTAAAAGTAAGACTAGAAAATTTTATGGGTCGTTTTGCTCTTAAAGCTGTTGTGCTGCTGTTAAAAAGAGAAAGAACTTTAAATGTCATGAGTGAAATAGATGTTGTTGACATCAAAATATGCCAGACATGTACTTTCAGGTTTAATAAATATAGTAAAACTTTTATTACAGCATCATTCTGGGTGTTGCTGGTTGTACTGTATTACCAGTCAAACTTTAACACAGCTTGCTTTTCCTAACAAATGCAAGGATATATTTGAACTGAAAAAGAGGTTATGAAATATATCTATTTGTAGGTTGTTTAGTTTGAATTTTGTGGGGACTCTTCCCTTTGGTTTTGAACAAATTGCATCTCTCCTGCTTTCTGTTCCTAAAGGCATTTATTCAATGGTGTTGGGAGAAGTAGTGAATGTTCAAACTTTTCACACAATGGAAGGGAAGCTATTGACATCTCCTGATTCTGTTGTCTTGCATAACTATACCACGGGGGGATAAACTTACTACAGTATCAAATTCACTCATGACTTGCACCTTCTGTGTCCCTGTAGTATAGCCTGGCTGCAGAAACCATCTTCTATATCAAACCTCATGTTTTCCTGTTGCTTTTACATTTAAATTTATGTTTAGGAGGCCTTCTTTAATCCCCAAAGGAGAGAGTTGTCATGGAAGAATGTAGAATGGAATTAACTATATTTCATGCTGAACATGAAGAAGGATGATTTACACAGTGATCTATGGTAACACTGACAGTGGTGCTTTATCCATCTTTATTAGTAATTATAGCAAAAAAAAGGCTGCTTCTGACTAAAGTGGAAATGTCAGAGGGATTCACTTTTAATGGAGTAGCTGTAAATATTTGCAAGATAAAATGATGAGTCAGTCTCATAGATTTGCTTTAATTATCTTTTAATTTATGCTAATCCAAAAATCTGCTGCTGAACTGGTATTCTTTAGTACAAGGTATAAAACCAGCAATACCTGATTCTGAGTTTCCTGCCATTATTAATTAAGTCAGTATTAATCATACTACCACAGCCCAGGGCAAAATTTACTTTTTAATAAACATGACAGAGGTACCTCTCTGTGCTTTTATTTGGAGTTTGGCACAGTTTAATTTATCAAGGACTACAGCTAACAGGCTTCTAATCAGCAGAATTTCAAAGGAGATCTGTTTATGTTCAACAGCCTGCAAAAATAATCTTTAGAAACATTTTTGGCAAAATCACTTAAAGTATACTTTGGCTACTGCTTTCCAGTCTGAGAGTGAAGTAATATGCAAAGAGATAATGTATTTCTTATGTTTTCTTAAGAAGTTTGAAAAGATACAGTATGCTAGACGACTTACAAAAAAATAAGTACATCAAGACTTCTGTGAGAAAGTACACATTGGTGATTTGGAATTTTATTAGAAAATGTGTGCAGTACTCTGAATGCCATTTAATTACTGCCAAACAGGGATAATCCCTTACTTATGCTTATGCCAATGGCCTGTACTACTCCTGATATAGCCCTGGCTGCTCTCCTCTGGGCACACAGGGAGCTCAGGCCCAGGAATAAGACTTTGAGTCCGGGGAAGGGGAATGGGTCTGCTCTAACATCCTGATTCAAACAGACTCAGCTCCAACATTACATCACCTTGCTCAACCCTTTAGCCCATCAAGTCATGCAAACCCACAAACAGAAAAACTCCTCAAGCTCCTTCCACGTCATCCTCTACAGCTGGACTCTCCTCATGACCAAAAAGAGCTTACCCATATCCTGCAGAAACTTCTCCCAATCCAATTTCACTCTGCTGTCCTTTACCCTCTGGTCAAACACCAGAAAAAAGCACAACATTTCCTCTAATCCGTAACCTACATCTATGACCTGGAAGGTCAGGCGTAAGCCCTCTGAACACTCTGCCTGGTGTCCTCAGTCCATCCTCACATAGAAACCCCTCAATTCTCTAAGCCTTGTAGCTCTCCGCTGAAGTTCCTCCATTTCATTGATGTCGTTCCTCTATGTCGGACCTCAAATCTGTACACAGTACTTGAGATGACATTTTACGTCTGTCAAGCAAGGATGGAGAAAATAAGGTCTCCCGTAAAACTGCCGGTGATGCTCTTGTTACATACCCGAGATGTTTCCCTACGCTTTGCTGACTGGGTACATTGCATGCTTCCACAGCCTGCAGAGAACCCAGGGAGGGAGAGAGCCCTGTGTCTGGGCAAGGGGAATGAAAAGCATTGGAGAATGCAGGCATCGATCCCGCTGCCTCTCACATGCTAAGCGAGCGCTCTACCACTTGAGCTAATTCCCCAGCCCACAGCCTCTATCTGAGGTCCTTTCTCCCTTCCAGCCACCCACCCCTGGCCCAGCCTGCCCCACACCCGCACTCTGGGCCTTCCCATCGGACTGGCTCCCACACACCCACATCCACCCTCCCACTCACTTGCCGGAGGGAGGTCACTCCTCAAAAACCCCAGCGCTCAGCACCACCATCCCCAGCCCAGCATTCACCTCAAACTGCCTTGGCCAGTCATCTTCTGCACCTCAAGCAAGAGTTCAGGGCTGTGCAGCCCTTGAAGGAGAATCACCCGGGCAGGGCCAAAAGACATTGGCACTGCAGGGTGCGGTGCAGAGCCAAAAGGGCACTCCTTCGAGCCGGAGTTGAACCAGCGACCTAAGGATGGCCGTGCAAGGGAGCCTACAGTCCTCCGCTCTACCAGCTGAGCTATCGAAGGAAGCATGGAGCCCTGCCCAGTACCTCGCCCATCACACACTCATCCAACGCTTCTCCATGCAAAGCGGAGAACAATGCCTCTGCTCCAACATCCTCATTCAAATAGACTCGGCTCCAACATCATACCACCTTGCTCAACCATTTAGTCCACCAAGGCATCCAAACCCACAAACAGAAAAACTCCTCAAGCTCCTTCCACGGCATCCTCTACAGCTGGACTCTCCTCAGGGCCACAAAGAGGCTTACCCGTATCCTACTGCAGCTTCTCTCGATTCCATTTCACTCTGCTCTCTTTTGCCCTCTGGTCAAGCGCCAGACAAAAGTACATTTCCTCTACTCAGGAAGGTCCTCCTGAGTGCTGGAAGGTCACGTGTAAGCCCTCTGAACCTCTCTTTCTCCAGGCTGAACAGGCCCAGTGTCCTCAGCCCATTCGCTCGTAGAAATACCCCCATTCCCTGAGCTTCCCCATAGCGCTCCACTGAATTGACTGCCTTTTCGTGATGAATTTCCTCTACGGTGGAGCTCAAATCTGGACAGAGTGCTCGAGATGATATTGGACTTGTGTCAAGCAAAGAGGGAGAAAATAAGGTCTCCTGTAAAACTCCTGGTGATCCTCTTGTTACACCCCGGGATGTTACACCCCAGTAGAATGTCCTACTCTTTGCAGACTGGGTACACCGTGAGTTTCCACGGCCTCCAGAGGACACAGGCTCCAGGCAAAGGGCCCTGTGTCCGGGCAAGGGGAATGAAAAGCATTGGAGAATGCGGGCATCGATCCCGCTGCCTCTCACATGCTAAGCGAGCGCTCTACCACTTGAGCTAATTCCCCAACCCATGGCCTCTGCCTGAGGCCCTCTCCCCTGCCAGCCACCCACCCCTGGCCCAGCCTGCCCCACACCCGCACTCTGGGCCTTCCCATCGGACTGGCTCCCACACTCACACCCACCCACCCACCCACTCACTTGCCTGAGGGAGGTGCCCTCTGACAAAACCAGACCTCGGGGTCAATCCCTTGGGAGCCTGACGGCATCCCCACCACCCTGGGTGTTTGGCTGTCTGAGCTCACCCACAACTTGGAGCATGCCCAAACGGTGGCCTTGCATGAAAATGGTACAAGAAGCCTCAGCAGAGACCTGGCCCTCCTTTGCACAGGAGGCACTTTGTAGCTGAACCTCTTGCCCTTGGTGCCTGTCTGAGAACCACTGGGTCTGGGTCACAGCTCTGTCCGTGCCTGCCCACCGTTCCCCATTGATGCTGAGCTTGGCCATGACCTGTGGACTCAAGGAGCCTGCCTGAACTCCCACCTGCTTGAGCAGCACCACGGGATGGAGCTGCTTGTCCACTGGAGGGCTGCCACTGAAGGTTGTGCAGCCTTCCCCACTTGATCCCCAGCAGCCCTTTTGGTGGGCCTCAACTGCCCCATTCTGAGCTCACAAGTGCCTCCGCGGTGTGAACATTCCTGTTAAGAGACAAAGGCGGAACAGGGTGCGGTGCAGAGCCAAAAGGGCACTCCTTCGAGCCGGAGTTGAACCAGCGACCTAAGGATGGCCGTGCAAGGGAGCCTACAGTCCTCCGCTCTACCAGCTGAGCTATCGAAGGAAGCATGGAGCCCTGCCCAGTACCTCGCCCATCACACACTCATCCAACGCTTCTCCATGCAAAGCGGAGAACAATGCCTCTGCTCCAACATCCTCATTCAAATAGACTCGGCTCCAACATCATACCACCTTGCTCAACCATTTAGTCCACCAAGGCATCCAAACCCACAAACAGAAAAACTCCTCAAGCTCCTTCCACGGCATCCTCTACAGCTGGACTCTCCTCAGGGCCACAAAGAGGCTTACCCGTATCCTACTGCAACTTCTCTCGATTCCATTTCACTCTGCTCTCTTTTGCCCTCTGGTCAAGCGCCAGACAAAAGTACATTTCCTCTACTCAGGAAGGTCCTCCTGAGTGCTGGAAGGTCACGTGTAAGCCCTCTGAACCTCTCTTTCTCCAGGCTGAACAGGCCCAGTGTCCTCAGCCCATTCGCTCGTAGAAATACCCCCATTCCCTCAGCTTCCCCATAGCGCTCCACTGAATTTACTGCCTTTTTGTGATGAATTTCCTCTACGGTGGAGCTCAAATCTGGACAGAGTGCTCGAGATGATATTGGACTTGTGTCAAGCAAAGAGGGAGAAAATAAGGTCTCCTGTAAAACTCCTGGTGATCCTCTTGTTACACCCCGGGATGTTACACCCCAGTAGAATGTCCTACTCTTTGCAGACTGGGTGCACCGTGAGTTTCCACGGCCTCCAGAGGACACAGGCTCCAGGCAAAGGGCCCTGTGTCCGGGCAAGGGGAATGAAAAGCATTGGAGAATGCGGGCATCGATCCCGCTGCCTCTCACATGCTAAGCGAGCGCTCTACCACTTGAGCTAATTCCCCAACCCACGGCCTCTGCCTGAGGCCCTCTCCCCTGCCAGCCACCCACCCCTGGCCCAGCCTGCCCCACACCCGCACTCTGGGCCTTCCCATCGGACTGGCTCCCACACTCACACCCACCCACCCACTCACTTGCCTGAGGGAGGTGCCCTCTGACAAAACCAGACCTCGGGGTCAATCCCTTGGGAGCCTGACGGCATCCCCACCACCCTGGGTGTTTGGCTGTCTGAGCTCACCCACAACTTGGAGCATGCCCAAACGGTGGCCTTGCATGAAAATGGTACAAGAAGCCTCAGCAGAGACCTGGCCCTCCTTTGCACAGGAGGCACTTTGTAGCTGAACCTCTTGCCCTTGGTGCCTGTCTGAGAACCACTGGGTCTGGGTCACAGCTCTGTCCGTGCCTGCCCACCGTTCCCCATTGATGCTGAGCTTGGCCATGACCTGTGGACTCAAGGAGCCTGCCTGAACTCCCACCTGCTTGAGCAGCACCACGGGATGGAGCTGCTTGTCCACTGGAGGGCTGCCACTGAAGGTTGTGCAGCCTTCCCCACTTGATCCCCAGCAGCCCTTTTGGTGGGCCTCAACTGCCCCATTCTGAGCTCACAAGTGCCTCCGCGGTGTGAACATTCCTGTTAAGAGACAAAGGCGGAACAGGGTGCGGTGCAGAGCCAAAAGGGCACTCCTTCGAGCCGGAGTTGAACCAGCGACCTAAGGATGGCCGTGCAAGGGAGCCTACAGTCCTCCGCTCTACCAGCTGAGCTATCGAAGGAAGCGTGGAGCCCTGCCCAGTACCTCGCCCATCACACACTCATCCAACGCTTCTCCATGCAAAGCGGAGAACAATGCCTCTGCTCCAACATCCTCATTCAAATAGACTCGGCTCCAACATCATACCACCTTGCTCAACCATTTAGTCCACCAAGGCATCCAAACCCACAAACAGAAAAACTCCTCAAGCTCCTTCCACGGCATCCTCTACAGCTGGACTCTCCTCAGGGCCACAAAGAGGCTTACCCGTATCCTACTGCAGCTTCTCTCGATTCCATTTCACTCTGCTCTCTTTTGCCCTCTGGTCAAGCGCCAGACAAAAGTACATTTCCTCTACTCAGGAAGGTCCTCCTGAGTGCTGGAAGGTCACGTGTAAGCCCTCTGAACCTCTCTTTCTCCAGGCTGAACAGGCCCAGTGTCCTCAGCCCATTCGCTCGTAGAAATACCCCCATTCCCTCAGCTTCCCCATAGCGCTCCACTGAATTGACTGCCTTTTCGTGATGAATTTCCTCTACGGTGGAGCTCAAATCTGGACAGAGTGCTCGAGATGATATTGGACTTGTGTCAAGCAAAGAGGGAGAAAATAAGGTCTCCTGTAAAACTCCTGGTGATCCTCTTGTTACACCCCGGGATGTTACACCCCAGTAGAATGTCCTACTCTTTGCAGACTGGGTGCACCGTGAGTTTCCACGGCCTCCAGAGGACACAGGCTCCAGGCAAAGGGCCCTGTGTCCGGGCAAGGGGAATGAAAAGCATTGGAGAATGCGGGCATCGATCCCGCTGCCTCTCACATGCTAAGCGAGCGCTCTACCACTTGAGCTAATTCCCCAACCCACGGCCTCTGCCTGAGGCCCTCTCCCCTGCCAGCCACCCACCCCTGGCCCAGCCTGCCCCACACCCGCACTCTGGGCCTTCCCATCGGACTGGCTCCCACACTCACACCCACCCACCCACCCACTCACTTGCCTGAGGGAGGTGCCCTCTGACAAAACCAGACCTCGGGGTCAATCCCTTGGGAGCCTGACGGCATCCCCACCACCCTGGGTGTTTGGCTGTCTGAGCTCACCCACAACTTGGAGCATGCCCAAACGGTGGCCTTGCATGAAAATGGTACAAGAAGCCTCAGCAGAGACCTGGCCCTCCTTTGCACAGGAGGCACTTTGTAGCTGAACCTCTTGCCCTTGGTGCCTGTCTGAGAACCACTGGGTCTGGGTCACAGCTCTGTCCGTGCCTGCCCACCGTTCCCCATTGATGCTGAGCTTGGCCATGACCTGTGGACTCAAGGAGCCTGCCTGAACTCCCACCTGCTTGAGCAGCACCACGGGATGGAGCTGCTTGTCCACTGGAGGGCTGCCACTGAAGGTTGTGCAGCCTTCCCCACTTGATCCCCAGCAGCCCTTTTGGTGGGCCTCAACTGCCCCATTCTGAGCTCACAAGTGCCTCCGCGGTGTGAACATTCCTGTTAAGAGACAAAGGCGGAACAGGGTGCGGTGCAGAGCCAAAAGGGCACTCCTTCGAGCCGGAGTTGAACCAGCGACCTAAGGATGGCCGTGCAAGGGAGCCTACAGTCCTCCGCTCTACCAGCTGAGCTATCGAAGGAAGCATGGAGCCCTGCCCAGTACCTCGCCCATCACACGCTCATCCAACGCTTCTCCATGCAAAGCGGAGAACAATGCCTCTGCTCCAACATCCTCATTCAAATAGACTCGGCTCCAACATCATACCACCTTGCTCAACCATTTAGTCCACCAAGGCATCCAAACCCACAAACAGAAAAACTCCTCAAGCTCCTTCCACGGCATCCTCTACAGCTGGACTCTCCTCAGGGCCACAAAGAGGCTTACCCGTATCCTACTGCAGCTTCTCTCGATTCCATTTCACTCTGCTCTCTTTTGCCCTCTGGTCAAGCGCCAGACAAAAGTACATTTCCTCTACTCAGGAAGGTCCTCCTGAGTGCTGGAAGGTCACGTGTAAGCCCTCTGAACCTCTCTTTCTCCAGGCTGAACAGGCCCAGTGTCCTCAGCCCATTCGCTCGTAGAAATACCCCCATTCCCTCAGCTTCCCCATAGCGCTCCACTGAATTTACTGCCTTTTCGTGATGAATTTCCTCTACGGTGGAGCTCAAATCTGGACAGAGTGCTCGAAATGATATTGGACTTGTGTCAAGCAAAGAGGGAGAAAATAAGGTCTCCTGTAAAACTCCTGGTGATCCTCTTGTTACACCCCGGGATGTTACACCCCAGTAGAATGTCCTACTCTTTGCAGACTGGGTGCACCGTGAGTTTCCACGGCCTCCAGAGGACACAGGCTCCAGGCAAAGGGCCCTGTGTCCGGGCAAGGGGAATGAAAAGCATTGGAGAATGCGGGCATCGATCCCGCTGCCTCTCACATGCTAAGCGAGCGCTCTACCACTTGAGCTAATTCCCCAACCCACGGCCTCTGCCTGAGGCCCTCTCCCCTGCCAGCCACCCACCCCTGGCCCAGCCTGCCCCACACCCGCACTCTGGGCCTTCCCATCGGACTGGCTCCCACACTCACACACACCCACCCACTCACTTGCCTGAGGGAGGTGCCCTCTGACAAAACCAGACCTCGGGGTCAATCCCTTGGGAGCCTGATGGCATCCCCACCACCCTGGGTGTTTGGCTGTCTGAGCTCACCCACAACTTGGAGCATGCCCAAACGGTGGCCTTGCATGAAAATGGTACAAGAAGCCTCAGCAGAGACCTGGCCCTCCTTTGCACAGGAGGCACTTTGTAGCTGAACCTCTTGCCCTTGGTGCCTGTCTGAGAACCACTGGGTCTGGGTCACAGCTCTGTCCGTGCCTGCCCACCGTTCCCCATTGATGCTGAGCTTGGCCATGACCTGTGGACTCAAGGAGCCTGCCTGAACTCCCACCTGCTTGAGCAGCACCACGGGATGGAGCTGCTTGTCCACTGGAGGGCTGCCACTGAAGGTTGTGCAGCCTTCCCCACTTGATCCCCAGCAGCCCTTTTGGTGGGCCTCAACTGCCCCATTCTGAGCTCACAAGTGCCTCCGCGGTGTGAACATTCCTGTTAAGAGACAAAGGCGGAACAGGGTGCGGTGCAGAGCCAAAAGGGCACTCCTTCGAGCCGGAGTTGAACCAGCGACCTAAGGATGGCCGTGCAAGGGAGCCTACAGTCCTCCGCTCTACCAGCTGAGCTATCGAAGGAAGCATGGAGCCCTGCCCAGTACCTCGCCCATCACACGCTCATCCAACGCTTCTCCATGCAAAGCGGAGAACAATGCCTCTGCTCTAACATCCTCATTCAAATAGACTCGGCTCCAACATCATACCACCTTGCTCAACCATTTAGTCCACCAAGGCATCCAAACCCACAAACAGAAAAACTCCTCAAGCTCCTTCCACGGCATCCTCTACAGCTGGACTCTCCTCAGGGCCACAAAGAGGCTTACCCGTATCCTACTGCAACTTCTCTCGATTCCATTTCACTCTGCTCTCTTTTGCCCTCTGGTCAAGCGCCAGACAAAAGTACATTTCCTCTACTCAGGAAGGTCCTCCTGAGTGCTGGAAGGTCACGTGTAAGCCCTCTGAACCTCTCTTTCTCCAGGCTGAACAGGCCCAGTGTCCTCAGCCCATTCGCTCGTAGAAATACCCCCATTCCCTCAGCTTCCCCATAGCGCTCCACTGAATTGACTGCCTTTTCGTGATGAATTTCCTCTACGGTGGAGCTCAAATCTGGACAGAGTGCTCGAGATGATATTGGACTTGTGTCAAGCAAAGAGGGAGAAAATAAGGTCTCCTGTAAAACTCCTGGTGATCCTCTTGTTACACCCCGGGATGTTACACCCCAGTAGAATGTCCTACTCTTTGCAGACTGGGTGCACCGTGAGTTTCCACGGCCTCCAGAGGACACAGGCTCCAGGCAAAGGGCCCTGTGTCCGGGCAAGGGGAATGAAAAGCATTGGAGAATGCGGGCATCGATCCCGCTGCCTCTCACATGCTAAGCGAGCGCTGTACCACTTGAGCTAATTCCCCAACCCACGGCCTCTGCCTGAGGCCCTCTCCCCTGCCAGCCACCCACCCCTGGCCCAGCCTGCCCCACACCCGCACTCTGGGCCTTCCCATCGGACTGGCTCCCACACTCACACCCACCCACCCACTCACTTGCCTGAGGGAGGTGCCCTCTGACAAAACCAGACCTCGGGGTCAATCCCTTGGGAGCCTGACGGCATCCCCACCACCCTGGGTGTTTGGCTGTCTGAGCTCACCCACAACTTGGAGCATGCCCAAACGGTGGCCTTGCGTGAAAATGGTACAAGAAGCCTCAGCAGAGACCTGGCCCTCCTTTGCACAGGAGGCACTTTGTAGCTGAACCTCTTGCCCTTGGTGCCTGTCTGAGAACCACTGGGTCTGGGTCACAGCTCTGTCCGTGCCTGCCCACCGTTCCCCATTGATGCTGAGCTTGGCCATGACCTGTGGACTCAAGGAGCCTGCCTGAACTCCCACCTGCTTGAGCAGCACCACGGGATGGAGCTGCTTGTCCACTGGAGGGCTGCCACTGAAGGTTGTGCAGCCTTCCCCACTTGATCCCCAGCAGCCCTTTTGGTGGGCCTCAACTGCCCCATTCTGAGCTCACAAGTGCCTCCGCGGTGTGAACATTCCTGTTAAGAGACAAAGGCGGAACAGGGTGCGGTGCAGAGCCAAAAGGGCACTCCTTCGAGCCGGAGTTGAACCAGCGACCTAAGGATGGCCGTGCAAGGGAGCCTACAGTCCTCCGCTCTACCAGCTGAGCTATCGAAGGAAGCATGGAGCCCTGCCCAGTACCTCGCCCATCACACGCTCATCCAACGCTTCTCCATGCAAAGCGGAGAACAATGCCTCTGCTCTAACATCCTCATTCAAATAGACTCGGCTCCAACATCATACCACCTTGCTCAACCATTTAGTCCACCAAGGCATCCAAACCCACAAACAGAAAACCTCCTCAAGCTCCTTCCACGGCATCCTCTACAGCTGGACTCTCCTCAGGGCCACAAAGAGGCTTACCCGTATCCTACTGCAGCTTCTCTCGATTCCATTTCACTCTGCTCTCTTTTGCCCTCTGGTCAAGCGCCAGACAAAAGTACATTTCCTCTACTCAGGAAGGTCCTCCTGAGTGCTGGAAGGTCACGTGTAAGCCCTCTGAACCTCTCTTTCTCCAGGCTGAACAGGCCCAGTGTCCTCAGCCCATTCGCTCGTAGAAATACCCCCATTCCCTGAGCTTCCCCATAGCGCTCCACTGAATTGACTGCCTTTTCGTGATGAATTTCCTCTACGGTGGAGCTCAAATCTGGACAGAGTGCTCGAGATGATATTGGACTTGTGTCAAGCAAAGAGGGAGAAAATAAGGTCTCCTGTAAAACTCCTGGTGATCCTCTTGTTACACCCCGGGATGTTACACCCCAGTAGAATGTCCTACTCTTTGCAGACTGGGTGCACCGTGAGTTTCCACGGCCTCCAGAGGACACAGGCTCCAGGCAAAGGGCCCTGTGTCCGGGCAAGGGGAATGAAAAGCATTGGAGAATGCGGGCATCGATCCCGCTGCCTCTCACATGCTAAGCGAGCGCTCTACCACTTGAGCTAATTCCCCAACCCACGGCCTCTGCCTGAGGCCCTCTCCCCTGCCAGCCACCCACCCCTGGCCCAGCCTGCCCCACACCCGCACTCTGGGCCTTCCCATCGGACTGGCTCCCACACTCACACCCACCCACCCACCCACTCACTTGCCTGAGGGAGGTGCCCTCTGACAAAACCAGACCTCGGGGTCAATCCCTTGGGAGCCTGACGGCATCCCCACCACCCTGGGTGTTTGGCTGTCTGAGCTCACCCACAACTTGGAGCATGCCCAAACGGTGGCCTTGCATGAAAATGGTACAAGAAGCCTCAGCAGAGACCTGGCCCTCCTTTGCACAGGAGGCACTTTGTAGCTGAACCTCTTGCCCTTGGTGCCTGTCTGAGAACCACTGGGTCTGGGTCACAGCTCTGTCCGTGCCTGCCCACCGTTCCCCATTGATGCTGAGCTTGGCCATGACCTGTGGACTCAAGGAGCCTGCCTGAACTCCCACCTGCTTGAGCAGCACCACGGGATGGAGCTGCTTGTCCACTGGAGGGCTGCCACTGAAGGTTGTGCAGCCTTCCCCACTTGATCCCCAGCAGCCCTTTTGGTGGGCCTCAACTGCCCCATTCTGAGCTCACAAGTGCCTCCGCGGTGTGAACATTCCTGTTAAGAGACAAAGGCGGAACAGGGTGCGGTGCAGAGCCAAAAGGGCACTCCTTCGAGCCGGAGTTGAACCAGCGACCTAAGGATGGCCGTGCAAGGGAGCCTACAGTCCTCCGCTCTACCAGCTGAGCTATCGAAGGAAGCATGGAGCCCTGCCCAGTACCTCGCCCATCACACACTCATCCAACGCTTCTCCATGCAAAGCGGAGAACAATGCCTCTGCTCCAACATCCTCATTCAAATAGACTCGGCTCCAACATCATACCACCTTGCTCAACCATTTAGTCCACCAAGGCATCCAAACCCACAAACAGAAAAACTCCTCAAGCTCCTTCCACGGCATCCTCTACAGCTGGACTCTCCTCAGGGCCACAAAGAGGCTTACCCGTATCCTACTGCAACTTCTCTCGATTCCATTTCACTCTGCTCTCTTTTGCCCTCTGGTCAAGCGCCAGACAAAAGTACATTTCCTCTACTCAGGAAGGTCCTCCTGAGTGCTGGAAGGTCACGTGTAAGCCCTCTGAACCTCTCTTTCTCCAGGCTGAACAGGCCCAGTGTCCTCAGCCCATTCGCTCGTAGAAATACCCCCATTCCCTCAGCTTCCCCATAGCGCTCCACTGAATTGACTGCCTTTTCGTGATGAATTTCCTCTACGGTGGAGCTCAAATCTGGACAGAGTGCTCGAGATGATATTGGACTTGTGTCAAGCAAAGAGGGAGAAAATAAGGTCTCCTGTAAAACTCCTGGTGATGCTCTTGTTACACCCCGGGATGTTACACCCCAGTAGAATGTCCTACTCTTTGCAGACTGGGTGCACCGTGAGTTTCCACGGCCTCCAGAGGACACAGGCTCCAGGCAAAGGGCCCTGTGTCCGGGCAAGGGGAATGAAAAGCATTGGAGAATGCGGGCATCGATCCCGCTGCCTCTCACATGCTAAGCGAGCGCTCTACCACTTGAGCTAATTCCCCAACCCACGGCCTCTGCCTGAGGCCCTCTCCCCTGCCAGCCACCCACCCCTGGCCCAGCCTGCCCCACACCCGCACTCTGGGCCTTCCCATCGGACTGGCTCCCACACTCACACCCACCCACCCACTCACTTGCCTGAGGGAGGTGCCCTCTGACAAAACCAGACCTCGGGGTCAATCCCTTGGGAGCCTGACGGCATCCCCACCACCCTGGGTGTTTGGCTGTCTGAGCTCACCCACAACTTGGAGCATGCCCAAACGGTGGCCTTGCATGAAAATGGTACAAGAAGCCTCAGCAGAGACCTGGCCCTCCTTTGCACAGGAGGCACTTTGTAGCTGAACCTCTTGCCCTTGGTGCCTGTCTGAGAACCACTGGATCTGGGTCACAGCTCTGTCCGTGCCTGCCCACCGTTCCCCATTGATGCTGAGCTTGGCCATGACCTGTGGACTCAAGGAGCCTGCCTGAACTCCCACCTGCTTGAGCAGCACCACGGGATGGAGCTGCTTGTCCACTGGAGGGCTGCCACTGAAGGTTGTGCAGCCTTCCCCACTTGATCCCCAGCAGCCCTTTTGGTGGGCCTCAACTGCCCCATTCTGAGCTCACAAGTGCCTCCGCGGTGTGAACATTCCTGTTAAGAGACAAAGGCGGAACAGGGTGCGGTGCAGAGCCAAAAGGGCACTCCTTCGAGCCGGAGTTGAACCAGCGACCTAAGGATGGCCGTGCAAGGGAGCCTACAGTCCTCCGCTCTACCAGCTGAGCTATCGAAGGAAGCATGGAGCCCTGCCCAGTACCTCGCCCATCACACACTCATCCAACGCTTCTCCATGCAAAGCGGAGAACAATGCCTCTGCTCCAACATCCTCATTCAAATAGACTCGGCTCCAACATCATACCACCTTGCTCAACCATTTAGTCCACCAAGGCATCCAAACCCACAAACAGAAAAACTCCTCAAGCTCCTTCCACGGCATCCTCTACAGCTGGACTCTCCTCAGGGCCACAAAGAGGCTTACCCGTATCCTACTGCAGCTTCTCTCGATTCCATTTCACTCTGCTCTCTTTTGCCCTCTGGTCAAGCGCCAGACAAAAGTACATTTCCTCTACTCAGGAAGGTCCTCCTGAGTGCTGGAAGGTCACGTGTAAGCCCTCTGAACCTCTCTTTCTCCAGGCTGAACAGGCCCAGTGTCCTCAGCCCATTCGCTCGTAGAAATACCCCCATTCCCTGAGCTTCCCCATAGCGCTCCACTGAATTGACTGCCTTTTCGTGATGAATTTCCTCTACGGTGGAGCTCAAATCTGGACAGAGTGCTCGAGATGATATTGGACTTGTGTCAAGCAAAGAGGGAGAAAATAAGGTCTCCTGTAAAACTCCTGGTGATCCTCTTGTTACACCCCGGGATGTTACACCCCAGTAGAATGTCCTACTCTTTGCAGACTGGGTGCACCGTGAGTTTCCACGGCCTCCAGAGGACACAGGCTCCAGGCAAAGGGCCCTGTGTCCGGGCAAGGGGAATGAAAAGCATTGGAGAATGCGGGCATCGATCCCGCTGCCTCTCACATGCTAAGCGAGCGCTCTACCACTTGAGCTAATTCCCCAACCCACGGCCTCTGCCTGAGGCCCTCTCCCCTGCCAGCCACCCACCCCTGGCCCAGCCTGCCCCACACCCGCACTCTGGGCCTTCCCATCGGACTGGCTCCCACACTCACACCCACCCACCCACTCACTTGCCTGAGGGAGGTGCCCTCTGACAAAACCAGACCTCGGGGTCAATCCCTTGGGAGCCTGACGGCATCCCCACCACCCTGGGTGTTTGGCTGTCTGAGCTCACCCACAACTTGGAGCATGCCCAAACGGTGGCCTTGCATGAAAATGGTACAAGAAGCCTCAGCAGAGACCTGGCCCTCCTTTGCACAGGAGGCACTTTGTAGCTGAACCTCTTGCCCTTGGTGCCTGTCTGAGAACCACTGGATCTGGGTCACAGCTCTGTCCGTGCCTGCCCACCGTTCCCCATTGATGCTGAGCTTGGCCATGACCTGTGGACTCAAGGAGCCTGCCTGAACTCCCACCTGCTTGAGCAGCACCACGGGATGGAGCTGCTTGTCCACTGGAGGGCTGCCACTGAAGGTTGTGCAGCCTTCCCCACTTGATCCCCAGCAGCCCTTTTGGTGGGCCTCAACTGCCCCATTCTGAGCTCACAAGTGCCTCCGCGGTGTGAACATTCCTGTTAAGAGACAAAGGCGGAACAGGGTGCGGTGCAGAGCCAAAAGGGCACTCCTTCGAGCCGGAGTTGAACCAGCGACCTAAGGATGGCCGTGCAAGGGAGCCTACAGTCCTCCGCTCTACCAGCTGAGCTATCGAAGGAAGCATGGAGCCCTGCCCAGTACCTCGCCCATCACACGCTCATCCAACGCTTCTCCATGCAAAGCGGAGAACAATGCCTCTGCTCCAACATCCTCATTCAAATAGACTCGGCTCCAACATCATACCACCTTGCTCAACCATTTAGTCCACCAAGGCATCCAAACCCACAAACAGAAAAACTCCTCAAGCTCCTTCCACGGCATCCTCTACAGCTGGACTCTCCTCAGGGCCACAAAGAGGCTTACCCGTATCCTACTGCAACTTCTCTCGATTCCATTTCACTCTGCTCTCTTTTGCCCTCTGGTCAAGCGCCAGACAAAAGTACATTTCCTCTACTCAGGAAGGTCCTCCTGAGTGCTGGAAGGTCACGTGTAAGCCCTCTGAACCTCTCTTTCTCCAGGCTGAACAGGCCCAGTGTCCTCAGCCCATTCGCTCGTAGAAATACCCCCATTCCCTGAGCTTCCCCATAGCGCTCCACTGAATTTACTGCCTTTTCGTGATGAATTTCCTCTACGGTGGAGCTCAAATCTGGACAGAGTGCTCGAGATGATATTGGACTTGTGTCAAGCAAAGAGGGAGAAAATAAGGTCTCCTGTAAAACTCCTGGTGATCCTCTTGTTACACCCCGGGATGTTACACCCCAGTAGAATGTCCTACTCTTTGCAGACTGGGTGCACCGTGAGTTTCCACGGCCTCCAGAGGACACAGGCTCCAGGCAAAGGGCCCTGTGTCCGGGCAAGGGGAATGAAAAGCATTGGAGAATGCGGGCATCGATCCCGCTGCCTCTCACATGCTAAGCGAGCGCTCTACCACTTGAGCTAATTCCCCAGCCCACGGCCTCTGCCTGAGGCCCTCTCCCCTGCCAGCCACCCACCCCTGGCCCAGCCTGCCCCACACCCGCACTCTGGGCCTTCCCATCGGACTGGCTCCCACACTCACACCCACCCACCCACTCACTTGCCTGAGGGAGGTGCCCTCTGACAAAACCAGACCTCGGGGTCAATCCCTTGGGAGCCTGACGGCATCCCCACCACCCTGGGTGTTTGGCTGTCTGAGCTCACCCACAACTTGGAGCATGCCCAAACGGTGGCCTTGCATGAAAATGGTACAAGAAGCCTCAGCAGAGACCTGGCCCTCCTTTGCACAGGAGGCACTTTGTAGCTGAACCTCTTGCCCTTGTTCCTGTCTGAGAACCACTGGATCTGGGTCACAGCTCTGTCCGTGCCTGCCCACCGTTCCCCATTGATGCTGAGCTTGGCCATGACCTGTGGACTCAAGGAGCCTGCCTGAACTCCCACCTGCTTGAGCAGCACCACGGGATGGAGCTGCTTGTCCACTGGAGGGCTGCCACTGAAGGTTGTGCAGCCTTCCCCACTTGATCCCCAGCAGCCCTTTTGGTGGGCCTCAACTGCCCCATTCTGAGCTCACAAGTGCCTCCGCGGTGTGAACATTCCTGTTAAGAGACAAAGGCGGAACAGGGTGCGGTGCAGAGCCAAAAGGGCACTCCTTCGAGCCGGAGTTGAACCAGCGACCTAAGGATGGCCGTGCAAGGGAGCCTACAGTCCTCCGCTCTACCAGCTGAGCTATCGAAGGAAGCATGGAGCCCTGCCCAGTACCTCGCCCATCACACGCTCATCCAACGCTTCTCCATGCAAAGCGGAGAACAATGCCTCTGCTCCAACATCCTCATTCAAATAGACTCGGCTCCAACATCATACCACCTTGCTCAACCATTTAGTCCACCAAGGCATCCAAACCCACAAACAGAAAAACTCCTCAAGCTCCTTCCACGGCATCCTCTACAGCTGGACTCTCCTCAGGGCCACAAAGAGGCTTACCCGTATCCTACTGCAGCTTCTCTCGATTCCATTTCACTCTGCTCTCTTTTGCCCTCTGGTCAGGCGCCAGACAAAAGTACATTTCCTCTACTCAGGAAGGTCCTCCTGAGTGCTGGAAGGTCACGTGTAAGCCCTCTGAACCTCTCTTTCTCCAGGCTGAACAGGCCCAGTGTCCTCAGCCCATTCGCTCGTAGAAATACCCCCATTCCCTCAGCTTCCCCATAGCGCTCCACTGAATTTACTGCCTTTTCGTGATGAATTTCCTCTACGGTGGAGCTCAAATCTGGACAGAGTGCTCGAGATGATATTGGACTTGTGTCAAGCAAAGAGGGAGAAAATAAGGTCTCCTGTAAAACTCCTGGTGATGCTCTTGTTACACCCCGGGATGTTACACCCCAGTAGAATGTCCTACTCTTTGCAGACTGGGTACACCGTGAGTTTCCACGGCCTCCAGAGGACACAGGCTCCAGGCAAAGGGCCCTGTGTCCGGGCAAGGGGAATGAAAAGCATTGGAGAATGCGGGCATC
The DNA here is from genome assembly GCF_963924245.1 of Chroicocephalus ridibundus. Classification (NCBI taxonomy): domain Eukaryota; kingdom Metazoa; phylum Chordata; class Aves; order Charadriiformes; family Laridae; genus Chroicocephalus; species Chroicocephalus ridibundus. Next base: position 131,301,545 of record NC_086285.1, read on the forward strand.
GATCCCGCTGCCTCTCACATGCTAAGCGAGCGCTCTACCACTTGAGCTAATTCCCCAACCCACGGCCTCTGCCTGAGGCCCTCTCCCCTGCCAGCCACCCACCCCTGGCCCAGCCTGCCCCACACCCGCACTCTGGGCCTTCCCATCGGACTGGCTCCCACACTCACACCCACCCACCCACTCACTTGCCTGAGGGAGGTGCCCTCTGACAAAACCAGACCTCGGGGTCAATCCCTTGGGAGCCTGACGGCATCCCCACCACCCTGGGTGTTTGGCTGTCTGAGCTCACCCACAACTTGGAGCATGCCCAAACGGTGGCCTTGCATGAAAATGGTACAAGAAGCCTCAGCAGAGACCTGGCCCTCCTTTGCACAGGAGGCACTTTGTAGCTGAACCTCTTGCCCTTGGTGCCTGTCTGAGAACCACTGGATCTGGGTCACAGCTCTGTCCGTGCCTGCCCACCGTTCCCCATTGATGCTGAGCTTGGCCATGACCTGTGGACTCAAGGAGCCTGCCTGAACTCCCACCTGCTTGAGCAGCACCACGGGATGGAGCTGCTTGTCCACTGGAGGGCTGCCACTGAAGCTTGTGCAGCCTTCCCCACTTGATCCCCAGCAGCCCTTTTGGTGGGCCTCAACTGCCCCATTCTGAGCTCACAAGTGCCTCCGCGGTGTGAACATTCCTGTTAAGAGACAAAGGCGGAACAGGGTGCGGTGCAGAGCCAAAAGGGCACTCCTTCGAGCCGGAGTTGAACCAGCGACCTAAGGATGGCCGTGCAAGGGAGCCTACAGTCCTCCGCTCTACCAGCTGAGCTATCGAAGGAAGCATGGAGCCCTGCCCAGTACCTCGCCCATCACACACTCATCCAACGCTTCTCCATGCAAAGCGGAGAACAATGCCTCTGCTCCAACATCCTCATTCAAATAGACTCGGCTCCAACATCATACCACCTTGCTCAACCATTTAGTCCACCAAGGCATCCAAACCCACAAACAGAAAAACTCCTCAAGCTCCTTCCACGGCATCCTCTACAGCTGGACTCTCCTCAGGGCCACAAAGAGGCTTACCCGTATCCTACTGCAACTTCTCTCGATTCCATTTCACTCTGCTCTCTTTTGCCCTCTGGTCAAGCGCCAGACAAAAGTACATTTCCTCTACTCAGGAAGGTCCTCCTGAGTGCTGGAAGGTCACGTGTAAGCCCTCTGAACCTCTCTTTCTCCAGGCTGAACAGGCCCAGTGTCCTCAGCCCATTCGCTCGTAGAAATACCCCCATTCCCTGAGCTTCCCCATAGCGCTCCACTGAATTTACTGCCTTTTCGTGATGAATTTCCTCTACGGTGGAGCTCAAATCTGGACAGAGTGCTCGAGATGATATTGGACTTGTGTCAAGCAAAGAGGGAGAAAATAAGGTCTCCTGTAAAACTCCTGGTGATGCTCTTGTTACACCCCGGGATGTCACAGCCCAGTAGAATGTCCTACTCTTTGCAGACTGGGTACACCGTGAGTTTCCACGGCCTCCAGAGGACACAGGCTCCAGGCAAAGGGCCCTGTGTCCGGGCAAGGGGAATGAAAAGCATTGGAGAATGCGGGCATCGATCCCGCTGCCTCTCACATGCTAAGCGAGCGCTCTACCACTTGAGCTAATTCCCCAACCCACGGCCTCTGCCTGAGGCCCTCTCCCCTGCCAGCCACCCACCCCTGGCCCAGCCTGCCCCACACCCGCACTCTGGGCCTTCCCATCGGACTGGCTCCCACACTCACACCCACCCACCCACTCACTTGCCTGAGGGAGGTGCCCTCTGACAAAACCAGACCTCGGGGTCAATCCCTTGGGAGCCTGACGGCATCCCCACCACCCTGGGTGTTTGGCTGTCTGAGCTCACCCACAACTTGGAGCATGCCCAAACGGTGGCCTTGCATGAAAATGGTACAAGAAGCCTCAGCAGAGACCTGGCCCTCCTTTGCACAGGAGGCACTTTGTAGCTGAACCTCTTGCCCTTGGTGCCTGTCTGAGAACCACTGGATCTGGGTCACAGCTCTGTCCGTGCCTGCCCACCGTTCCCCATTGATGCTGAGCTTGGCCATGACCTGTGGACTCAAGGAGCCTGCCTGAACTCCCACCTGCTTGAGCAGCACCACGGGATGGAGCTGCTTGTCCACTGGAGGGCTGCCACTGAAGCTTGTGCAGCCTTCCCCACTTGATCCCCAGCAGCCCTTTTGGTGGGCCTCAACTGCCCCATTCTGAGCTCACAAGTGCCTCCGCGGTGTGAACATTCCTGTTAAGAGACAAAGGCGGAACAGGGTGCGGTGCAGAGCCAAAAGGGCACTCCTTCGAGCCGGAGTTGAACCAGCGACCTAAGGATGGCCGTGCAAGGGAGCCTACAGTCCTCCGCTCTACCAGCTGAGCTATCGAAGGAAGCATGGAGCCCTGCCCAGTACCTCGCCCATCACACACTCATCCAACGCTTCTCCATGCAAAGCGGAGAACAATGCCTCTGCTCCAACATCCTCATTCAAATAGACTCGGCTCCAACATCATACCACCTTGCTCAACCATTTAGTCCACCAAGGCATCCAAACCCACAAACAGAAAAACTCCTCAAGCTCCTTCCACGGCATCCTCTACAGCTGGACTCTCCTCAGGGCCACAAAGAGGCTTACCCGTATCCTACTGCAACTTCTCTCGATTCCATTTCACTCTGCTCTCTTTTGCCCTCTGGTCAAGCGCCAGACAAAAGTACATTTCCTCTACTCAGGAAGGTCCTCCTGAGTGCTGGAAGGTCACGTGTAAGCCCTCTGAACCTCTCTTTCTCCAGGCTGAACAGGCCCAGTGTCCTCAGCCCATTCGCTCGTAGAAATACCCCCATTCCCTGAGCTTCCCCATAGCGCTCCACTGAATTTACTGCCTTTTCGTGATGAATTTCCTCTACGGTGGAGCTCAAATCTGGACAGAGTGCTCGAGATGATATTGGACTTGTGTCAAGCAAAGAGGGAGAAAATAAGGTCTCCTGTAAAACTCCTGGTGATGCTCTTGTTACACCCCGGGATGTTACACCCCAGTAGAATGTCCTACTCTTTGCAGACTGGGTACACCGTGAGTTTCCACGGCCTCCAGAGGACACAGGCTCCAGGCAAAGGGCCCTGTGTCCGGGCAAGGGGAATGAAAAGCATTGGAGAATGCGGGCATCGATCCCGCTGCCTCTCACATGCTAAGCGAGCGCTCTACCACTTGAGCTAATTCCCCAACCCACGGCCTCTGCCTGAGGCCCTCTCCCCTGCCAGCCACCCACCCCTGGCCCAGCCTGCCCCACACCCGCACTCTGGGCCTTCCCATCGGACTGGCTCCCACACTCACACCCACCCACCCACTCACTTGCCTGAGGGAGGTGCCCTCTGACAAAACCAGACCTCGGGGTCAATCCCTTGGGAGCCTGACGGCATCCCCACCACCCTGGGTGTTTGGCTGTCTGAGCTCACCCACAACTTGGAGCATGCCCAAACGGTGGCCTTGCATGAAAATGGTACAAGAAGCCTCAGCAGAGACCTGGCCCTCCTTTGCACAGGAGGCACTTTGTAGCTGAACCTCTTGCCCTTGGTGCCTGTCTGAGAACCACTGGATCTGGGTCACAGCTCTGTCCGTGCCTGCCCACCGTTCCCCATTGATGCTGAGCTTGGCCATGACCTGTGGACTCAAGGAGCCTGCCTGAACTCCCACCTGCTTGAGCAGCACCACGGGATGGAGCTGCTTGTCCACTGGAGGGCTGCCACTGAAGCTTGTGCAGCCTTCCCCACTTGATCCCCAGCAGCCCTTTTGGTGGGCCTCAACTGCCCCATTCTGAGCTCACAAGTGCCTCCGCGGTGTGAACATTCCTGTTAAGAGACAAAGGCGGAACAGGGTGCGGTGCAGAGCCAAAAGGGCACTCCTTCGAGCCGGAGTTGAACCAGCGACCTAAGGATGGCCGTGCAAGGGAGCCTACAGTCCTCCGCTCTACCAGCTGAGCTATCGAAGGAAGCATGGAGCCCTGCCCAGTACCTCGCCCATCACACACTCATCCAACGCTTCTCCATGCAAAGCGGAGAACAATGCCTCTGCTCCAACATCCTCATTCAAATAGACTCGGCTCCAACATCATACCACCTTGCTCAACCATTTAGTCCACCAAGGCATCCAAACCCACAAACAGAAAAACTCCTCAAGCTCCTTCCACGGCATCCTCTACAGCTGGACTCTCCTCAGGGCCACAAAGAGGCTTACCCGTATCCTACTGCAGCTTCTCTCGATTCCATTTCACTCTGCTCTCTTTTGCCCTCTGGTCAGGCGCCAGACAAAAGTACATTTCCTCTACTCAGGAAGGTCCTCCTGAGTGCTGGAAGGTCACGTGTAAGCCCTCTGAACCTCTCTTTCTCCAGGCTGAACAGGCCCAGTGTCCTCAGCCCATTCGCTCGTAGAAATACCCCCATTCCCTCAGCTTCCCCATAGCGCTCCACTGAATTTACTGCCTTTTCGTGATGAATTTCCTCTACGGTGGAGCTCAAATCTGGACAGAGTGCTCGAGATGATATTGGACTTGTGTCAAGCAAAGAGGGAGAAAATAAGGTCTCCTGTAAAACTCCTGGTGATGCTCTTGTTACACCCCGGGATGTTACACCCCAGTAGAATGTCCTACTCTTTGCAGACTGGGTACACCGTGAGTTTCCACGGCCTCCAGAGGACACAGGCTCCAGGCAAAGGGCCCTGTGTCCGGGCAAGGGGAATGAAAAGCATTGGAGAATGCGGGCATCGATCCCGCTGCCTCTCACATGCTAAGCGAGCGCTCTACCACTTGAGCTAATTCCCCAACCCACGGCCTCTGCCTGAGGCCCTCTCCCCTGCCAGCCACCCACCCCTGGCCCAGCCTGCCCCACACCCGCACTCTGGGCCTTCCCATCGGACTGGCTCCCACACTCACACCCACCCACCCACTCACTTGCCTGAGGGAGGTGCCCTCTGACAAAACCAGACCTCGGGGTCAATCCCTTGGGAGCCTGACGGCATCCCCACCACCCTGGGTGTTTGGCTGTCTGAGCTCACCCACAACTTGGAGCATGCCCAAACGGTGGCCTTGCATGAAAATGGTACAAGAAGCCTCAGCAGAGACCTGGCCCTCCTTTGCACAGGAGGCACTTTGTAGCTGAACCTCTTGCCCTTGGTGCCTGTCTGAGAACCACTGGATCTGGGTCACAGCTCTGTCCGTGCCTGCCCACCGTTCCCCATTGATGCTGAGCTTGGCCATGACCTGTGGACTCAAGGAGCCTGCCTGAACTCCCACCTGCTTGAGCAGCACCACGGGATGGAGGGCTGCCACTGGAGGGCTGCCACTGAAGCTTGTGCAGCCTTCCCCACTTGATCCCCAGCAGCCCTTTTGGTGGGCCTCAACTGCCCCATTCTGAGCTCACAAGTGCCTCCGCGGTGTGAACATTCCTGTTAAGAGACAAAGGCGGAACAGGGTGCGGTGCAGAGCCAAAAGGGCACTCCTTCGAGCCGGAGTTGAACCAGCGACCTAAGGATGGCCGTGCAAGGGAGCCTACAGTCCTCCGCTCTACCAGCTGAGCTATCGAAGGAAGCATGGAGCCCTGCCCAGTACCTCGCCCATCACACACTCATCCAACGCTTCTCCATGCAAAGCGGAGAACAATGCCTCTGCTCCAACATCCTCATTCAAATAGACTCGGCTCCAACATCATACCACCTTGCTCAACCATTTAGTCCACCAAGGCATCCAAACCCACAAACAGAAAAACTCCTCAAGCTCCTTCCACGGCATCCTCTACAGCTGGACTCTCCTCAGGGCCACAAAGAGGCTTACCCGTATCCTACTGCAACTTCTCTCGATTCCATTTCACTCTGCTCTCTTTTGCCCTCTGGTCAAGCGCCAGACAAAAGTACATTTCCTCTACTCAGGAAGGTCCTCCTGAGTGCTGGAAGGTCACGTGTAAGCCCTCTGAACCTCTCTTTCTCCAGGCTGAACAGGCCCAGTGTCCTCAGCCCATTCGCTCGTAGAAATACCCCCATTCCCTGAGCTTCCCCATAGCGCTCCACTGAATTTACTGCCTTTTCGTGATGAATTTCCTCTACGGTGGAGCTCAAATCTGGACAGAGTGCTCGAGATGATATTGGACTTGTGTCAAGCAAAGAGGGAGAAAATAAGGTCTCCTGTAAAACTCCTGGTGATGCTCTTGTTACACCCCGGGATGTCACAGCCCAGTAGAATGTCCTACTCTTTGCAGACTGGGTACACCGTGAGTTTCCACGGCCTCCAGAGGACACAGGCTCCAGGCAAAGGGCCCTGTGTCCGGGCAAGGGGAATGAAAAGCATTGGAGAATGCGGGCATCGATCCCGCTGCCTCTCACATGCTAAGCGAGCGCTCTACCACTTGAGCTAATTCCCCAACCCACGGCCTCTGCCTGAGGCCCTCTCCCCTGCCAGCCACCCACCCCTGGCCCAGCCTGCCCCACACCCGCACTCTGGGCCTTCCCATCGGACTGGCTCCCACACTCACACCCACCCACCCACTCACTTGCCTGAGGGAGGTGCCCTCTGACAAAACCAGACCTCGGGGTCAATCCCTTGGGAGCCTGACGGCATCCCCACCACCCTGGGTGTTTGGCTGTCTGAGCTCACCCACAACTTGGAGCATGCCCAAACGGTGGCCTTGCATGAAAATGGTACAAGAAGCCTCAGCAGAGACCTGGCCCTCCTTTGCACAGGAGGCACTTTGTAGCTGAACCTCTTGCCCTTGGTGCCTGTCTGAGAACCACTGGATCTGGGTCACAGCTCTGTCCGTGCCTGCCCACCGTTCCCCATTGATGCTGAGCTTGGCCATGACCTGTGGACTCAAGGAGCCTGCCTGAACTCCCACCTGCTTGAGCAGCACCACGGGATGGAGCTGCTTGTCCACTGGAGGGCTGCCACTGAAGCTTGTGCAGCCTTCCCCACTTGATCCCCAGCAGCCCTTTTGGTGGGCCTCAACTGCCCCATTCTGAGCTCACAAGTGCCTCCGCGGTGTGAACATTCCTGTTAAGAGACAAAGGCGGAACAGGGTGCGGTGCAGAGCCAAAAGGGCACTCCTTCGAGCCGGAGTTGAACCAGCGACCTAAGGATGGCCGTGCAAGGGAGCCTACAGTCCTCCGCTCTACCAGCTGAGCTATCGAAGGAAGCATGGAGCCCTGCCCAGTACCTCGCCCATCACACACTCATCCAACGCTTCTCCATGCAAAGCGGAGAACAATGCCTCTGCTCCAACATCCTCATTCAAATAGACTCGGCTCCAACATCATACCACCTTGCTCAACCATTTAGTCCACCAAGGCATCCAAACCCACAAACAGAAAAACTCCTCAAGCTCCTTCCACGGCATCCTCTACAGCTGGACTCTCCTCAGGGCCACAAAGAGGCTTACCCGTATCCTACTGCAACTTCTCTCGATTCCATTTCACTCTGCTCTCTTTTGCCCTCTGGTCAAGCGCCAGACAAAAGTACATTTCCTCTACTCAGGAAGGTCCTCCTGAGTGCTGGAAGGTCACGTGTAAGCCCTCTGAACCTCTCTTTCTCCAGGCTGAACAGGCCCAGTGTCCTCAGCCCATTCGCTCGTAGAAATACCCCCATTCCCTGAGCTTCCCCATAGCGCTCCACTGAATTTACTGCCTTTTCGTGATGAATTTCCTCTACGGTGGAGCTCAAATCTGGACAGAGTGCTCGAGATGATATTGGACTTGTGTCAAGCAAAGAGGGAGAAAATAAGGTCTCCTGTAAAACTCCTGGTGATGCTCTTGTTACACCCCGGGATGTTACACCCCAGTAGAATGTCCTACTCTTTGCAGACTGGGTACACCGTGAGTTTCCACGGCCTCCAGAGGACACAGGCTCCAGGCAAAGGGCCCTGTGTCCGGGCAAGGGGAATGAAAAGCATTGGAGAATGCGGGCATCGATCCCGCTGCCTCTCACATGCTAAGCGAGCGCTCTACCACTTGAGCTAATTCCCCAACCCACGGCCTCTGCCTGAGGCCCTCTCCCCTGCCAGCCACCCACCCCTGGCCCAGCCTGCCCCACACCCGCACTCTGGGCCTTCCCATCGGACTGGCTCCCACACTCACACCCACCCACCCACTCACTTGCCTGAGGGAGGTGCCCTCTGACAAAACCAGACCTCGGGGTCAATCCCTTGGGAGCCTGACGGCATCCCCACCACCCTGGGTGTTTGGCTGTCTGAGCTCACCCACAACTTGGAGCATGCCCAAACGGTGGCCTTGCATGAAAATGGTACAAGAAGCCTCAGCAGAGACCTGGCCCTCCTTTGCACAGGAGGCACTTTGTAGCTGAACCTCTTGCCCTTGGTGCCTGTCTGAGAACCACTGGATCTGGGTCACAGCTCTGTCCGTGCCTGCCCACCGTTCCCCATTGATGCTGAGCTTGGCCATGACCTGTGGACTCAAGGAGCCTGCCTGAACTCCCACCTGCTTGAGCAGCACCACGGGATGGAGCTGCTTGTCCACTGGAGGGCTGCCACTGAAGCTTGTGCAGCCTTCCCCACTTGATCCCCAGCAGCCCTTTTGGTGGGCCTCAACTGCCCCATTCTGAGCTCACAAGTGCCTCCGCGGTGTGAACATTCCTGTTAAGAGACAAAGGCGGAACAGGGTGCGGTGCAGAGCCAAAAGGGCACTCCTTCGAGCCGGAGTTGAACCAGCGACCTAAGGATGGCCGTGCAAGGGAGCCTACAGTCCTCCGCTCTACCAGCTGAGCTATCGAAGGAAGCATGGAGCCCTGCCCAGTACCTCGCCCATCACACACTCATCCAACGCTTCTCCATGCAAAGCGGAGAACAATGCCTCTGCTCCAACATCCTCATTCAAATAGACTCGGCTCCAACATCATACCACCTTGCTCAACCATTTAGTCCACCAAGGCATCCAAACCCACAAACAGAAAAACTCCTCAAGCTCCTTCCACGGCATCCTCTACAGCTGGACTCTCCTCAGGGCCACAAAGAGGCTTACCCGTATCCTACTGCAACTTCTCTCGATTCCATTTCACTCTGCTCTCTTTTGCCCTCTGGTCAAGCGCCAGACAAAAGTACATTTCCTCTACTCAGGAAGGTCCTCCTGAGTGCTGGAAGGTCACGTGTAAGCCCTCTGAACCTCTCTTTCTCCAGGCTGAACAGGCCCAGTGTCCTCAGCCCATTCGCTCGTAGAAATACCCCCATTCCCTGAGCTTCCCCATAGCGCTCCACTGAATTTACTGCCTTTTCGTGATGAATTTCCTCTACGGTGGAGCTCAAATCTGGACAGAGTGCTCGAGATGATATTGGACTTGTGTCAAGCAAAGAGGGAGAAAATAAGGTCTCCTGTAAAACTCCTGGTGATGCTCTTGTTACACCCCGGGATGTTACACCCCAGTAGAATGTCCTACTCTTTGCAGACTGGGTACACCGTGAGTTTCCACGGCCTCCAGAGGACACAGGCTCCAGGCAAAGGGCCCTGTGTCCGGGCAAGGGGAATGAAAAGCATTGGAGAATGCGGGCATCGATCCCGCTGCCTCTCACATGCTAAGCGAGCGCTCTACCACTTGAGCTAATTCCCCAACCCACGGCCTCTGCCTGAGGCCCTCTCCCCTGCCAGCCACCCACCCCTGGCCCAGCCTGCCCCACACCCGCACTCTGGGCCTTCCCATCGGACTGGCTCCCACACTCACACCCACCCACCCACTCACTTGCCTGAGGGAGGTGCCCTCTGACAAAACCAGACCTCGGGGTCAATCCCTTGGGAGCCTGACGGCATCCCCACCACCCTGGGTGTTTGGCTGTCTGAGCTCACCCACAACTTGGAGCATGCCCAAACGGTGGCCTTGCATGAAAATGGTACAAGAAGCCTCAGCAGAGACCTGGCCCTCCTTTGCACAGGAGGCACTTTGTAGCTGAACCTCTTGCCCTTGGTGCCTGTCTGAGAACCACTGGATCTGGGTCACAGCTCTGTCCGTGCCTGCCCACCGTTCCCCATTGATGCTGAGCTTGGCCATGACCTGTGGACTCAAGGAGCCTGCCTGAACTCCCACCTGCTTGAGCAGCACCACGGGATGGAGCTGCTTGTCCACTGGAGGGCTGCCACTGAAGGTTGTGCAGCCTTCCCCACTTGATCCCCAGCAGCCCTTTTGGTGGGCCTCAACTGCCCCATTCTGAGCTCACAAGTGCCTCCGCGGTGTGAACATTCCTGTTAAGAGACAAAGGCGGAACAGGGTGCGGTGCAGAGCCAAAAGGGCACTCCTTCGAGCCGGAGTTGAACCAGCGACCTAAGGATGGCCGTGCAAGGGAGCCTACAGTCCTCCGCTCTACCAGCTGAGCTATCGAAGGAAGCATGGAGCCCTGCCCAGTACCTCGCCCATCACACACTCATCCAACGCTTCTCCATGCAAAGCGGAGAACAATGCCTCTGCTCCAACATCCTCATTCAAATAGACTCGGCTCCAACATCATACCACCTTGCTCAACCATTTAGTCCACCAAGGCATCCAAACCCACAAACAGAAAAACTCCTCAAGCTCCTTCCACGGCATCCTCTACAGCTGGACTCTCCTCAGGGCCACAAAGAGGCTTACCCGTATCCTACTGCAACTTCTCTCGATTCCATTTCACTCTGCTCTCTTTTGCCCTCTGGTCAAGCGCCAGACAAAAGTACATTTCCTCTACTCAGGAAGGTCCTCCTGAGTGCTGGAAGGTCACGTGTAAGCCCTCTGAACCTCTCTTTCTCCAGGCTGAACAGGCCCAGTGTCCTCAGCCCATTCGCTCGTAGAAATACCCCCATTCCCTGAGCTTCCCCATAGCGCTCCACTGAATTTACTGCCTTTTCGTGATGAATTTCCTCTACGGTGGAGCTCAAATCTGGACAGAGTGCTCGAGATGATATTGGACTTGTGTCAAGCAAAGAGGGAGAAAATAAGGTCTCCTGTAAAACTCCTGGTGATGCTCTTGTTACACCCCGGGATGTTACACCCCAGTAGAATGTCCTACTCTTTGCAGACTGGGTACACCGTGAGTTTCCACGGCCTCCAGAGGACACAGGCTCCAGGCAAAGGGCCCTGTGTCCGGGCAAGGGGAATGAAAAGCATTGGAGAATGCGGGCATCGATCCCGCTGCCTCTCACATGCTAAGCGAGCGCTCTACCACTTGAGCTAATTCCCCAACCCACGGCCTCTGCCTGAGGCCCTCTCCCCTGCCAGCCACCCACCCCTGGCCCAGCCTGCCCCACACCCGCACTCTGGGCCTTCCCATCGGACTGGCTCCCACACTCACACCCACCCACCCACTCACTTGCCTGAGGGAGGTGCCCTCTGACAAAACCAGACCTCGGGGTCAATCCCTTGGGAGCCTGACGGCATCCCCACCACCCTGGGTGTTTGGCTGTCTGAGCTCACCCACAACTTGGAGCATGCCCAAACGGTGGCCTTGCATGAAAATGGTACAAGAAGCCTCAGCAGAGACCTGGCCCTCCTTTGCACAGGAGGCACTTTGTAGCTGAACCTCTTGCCCTTGGTGCCTGTCTGAGAACCACTGGATCTGGGTCACAGCTCTGTCCGTGCCTGCCCACCGTTCCCCATTGATGCTGAGCTTGGCCATGACCTGTGGACTCAAGGAGCCTGCCTGAACTCCCACCTGCTTGAGCAGCACCACGGGATGGAGCTGCTTGTCCACTGGAGGGCTGCCACTGAAGCTTGTGCAGCCTTCCCCACTTGATCCCCAGCAGCCCTTTTGGTGGGCCTCAACTGCCCCATTCTGAGCTCACAAGTGCCTCCGCGGTGTGAACATTCCTGTTAAGAGACAAAGGCGGAACAGGGTGCGGTGCAGAGCCAAAAGGGCACTCCTTCGAGCCGGAGTTGAACCAGCGACCTAAGGATGGCCGTGCAAGGGAGCCTACAGTCCTCCGCTCTACCAGCTGAGCTATCGAAGGAAGCATGGAGCCCTGCCCAGTACCTCGCCCATCACACACTCATCCAACGCTTCTCCATGCAAAGCGGAGAACAATGCCTCTGCTCCAACATCCTCATTCAAATAGACTCGGCTCCAACATCATACCACCTTGCTCAACCATTTAGTCCACCAAGGCATCCAAACCCACAAACAGAAAAACTCCTCAAGCTCCTTCCACGGCATCCTCTACAGCTGGACTCTCCTCAGGGCCACAAAGAGGCTTACCCGTATCCTACTGCAACTTCTCTCGATTCCATTTCACTCTGCTCTCTTTTGCCCTCTGGTCAAGCGCCAGACAAAAGTACATTTCCTCTACTCAGGAAGGTCCTCCTGAGTGCTGGAAGGTCACGTGTAAGCCCTCTGAACCTCTCTTTCTCCAGGCTGAACAGGCCCAGTGTCCTCAGCCCATTCGCTCGTAGAAATACCCCCATTCCCTGAGCTTCCCCATAGCGCTCCACTGAATTTACTGCCTTTTCGTGATGAATTTCCTCTACGGTGGAGCTCAAATCTGGACAGAGTGCTCGAGATGATATTGGACTTGTGTCAAGCAAAGAGGGAGAAAATAAGGTCTCCTGTAAAACTCCTGGTGATGCTCTTGTTACACCCCGGGATGTCACAGCCCAGTAGAATGTCCTACTCTTTGCAGACTGGGTACACCGTGAGTTTCCACGGCCTCCAGAGGACACAGGCTCCAGGCAAAGGGCCCTGTGTCCGGGCAAGGGGAATGAAAAGCATTGGAGAATGCGGGCATCGATCCCGCTGCCTCTCACATGCTAAGCGAGCGCTCTACCACTTGAGCTAATTCCCCAACCCACGGCCTCTGCCTGAGGCCCTCTCCCCTGCCAGCCACCCACCCCTGGCCCAGCCTGCCCCACACCCGCACTCTGGGCCTTCCCATCGGACTGGCTCCCACACTCACACCCACCCACCCACTCACTTGCCTGAGGGAGGTGCCCTCTGACAAAACCAGACCTCGGGGTCAATCCCTTGGGAGCCTGACGGCATCCCCACCACCCTGGGTGTTTGGCTGTCTGAGCTCACCCACAACTTGGAGCATGCCCAAACGGTGGCCTTGCATGAAAATGGTACAAGAAGCCTCAGCAGAGACCTGGCCCTCCTTTGCACAGGAGGCACTTTGTAGCTGAACCTCTTGCCCTTGGTGCCTGTCTGAGAACCACTGGATCTGGGTCACAGCTCTGTCCGTGCCTGCCCACCGTTCCCCATTGATGCTGAGCTTGGCCATGACCTGTGGACTCAAGGAGCCTGCCTGAACTCCCACCTGCTTGAGCAGCACCACGGGATGGAGCTGCTTGTCCACTGGAGGGCTGCCACTGAAGCTTGTGCAGCCTTCCCCACTTGATCCCCAGCAGCCCTTTTGGTGGGCCTCAACTGCCCCATTCTGAGCTCACAAGTGCCTCCGCGGTGTGAACATTCCTGTTAAGAGACAAAGGCGGAACAGGGTGCGGTGCAGAGCCAAAAGGGCACTCCTTCGAGCCGGAGTTGAACCAGCGACCTAAGGATGGCCGTGCAAGGGAGCCTACAGTCCTCCGCTCTACCAGCTGAGCTATCGAAGGAAGCATGGAGCCCTGCCCAGTACCTCGCCCATCACACACTCATCCAACGCTTCTCCATGCAAAGCGGAGAACAATGCCTCTGCTCCAACATCCTCATTCAAATAGACTCGGCTCCAACATCATACCACCTTGCTCAACCATTTAGTCCACCAAGGCATCCAAACCCACAAACAGAAAAACTCCTCAAGCTCCTTCCACGGCATCCTCTACAGCTGGACTCTCCTCAGGGCCACAAAGAGGCTTACCCGTATCCTACTGCAACTTCTCTCGATTCCATTTCACTCTGCTCTCTTTTGCCCTCTGGTCAAGCGCCAGACAAAAGTACATTTCCTCTACTCAGGAAGGTCCTCCTGAGTGCTGGAAGGTCACGTGTAAGCCCTCTGAACCTCTCTTTCTCCAGGCTGAACAGGCCCAGTGTCCTCAGCCCATTCGCTCGTAGAAATACCCCCATTCCCTGAGCTTCCCCATAGCGCTCCACTGAATTTACTGCCTTTTCGTGATGAATTTCCTCTACGGTGGAGCTCAAATCTGGACAGAGTGCTCGAGATGATATTGGACTTGTGTCAAGCAAAGAGGGAGAAAATAAGGTCTCCTGTAAAACTCCTGGTGATGCTCTTGTTACACCCCGGGATGTCACAGCCCAGTAGAATGTCCTACTCTTTGCAGACTGGGTACACCGTGAGTTTCCACGGCCTCCAGAGGACACAGGCTCCAGGCAAAGGGCCCTGTGTCCGGGCAAGGGGAATGAAAAGCATTGGAGGATGCGGGCATCGATCCCGCTGCCTCTCACATGCTAAGCGAGCGCTCTACCACTTGAGCTAATTCCCCAACCCATGGCCTCTGCCTGAGGCCCTCTCCCCTGCCAGCCACCCACCCCTGGCCCAGCCTGCCCCACACCCGCACTCTGGGCCTTCCCATCGGACTGGCTCCCACACTCACACCCACCCACCCACTCACTTTCCTGAGGGAAGTCACTCCTCAAAAACCCCAGCGCTCAGCACCACCATCCCCAGCCCAGGTTTCACCTCAAACTGCCTTGGCCAGTCATCTTCTGCACCTCAAGCAAGAGTTCAGGGCTGTGCAGCCCTTGAAGGGGAATCACCCGGGCAGGGCCAAAAGGCAGTGGCACTGCAGGGTGCGGTGTAGAGCCAAAAGGGCACTCCTTCGAGCCAGAGTTGAACCATCGACCTAAGGATGGCCGTGCAAGGGAGCCTACAGTCCTCCGCTCTACCAGCTGAGCTACTGAAGGAAGCATGAGATGTGTCTGACACCCTTTTGTCCTCCCTAACCCAATCATGTCTCACCATAGACAACATACTTTCCTGCCTCTCAAATGTTGCTTCTGCCCACTTGTACCCTCATTGGGCCCATCCCTCTGGCACAGTCCAGCCTTATCCCACCTCTCCTCCTAAGCCTCCCACTGACAGATGTGCTGAACATTTTCCTCTGACTTCATTTTCATGAGTGCCCCGTCCATCTTGTGGGATGGCTATTTCTCTGCATGTTGTCTCTCCCAAACACATCATATTGCTTGCTGCTGTGAAGGCCTGCAGTGATCAGTGTTCCCAGGGTGGTGAAGGAGAAGGCTATTCATTATGAGAAAAATCTGAATGGACATCAATCCATGTGTTTGCTATGGGAACTAGGCAATGAACTCCTGTGTTCATTTCACTCTCCATTTTGGCCTCTTCCTTTTTCTCTACTCGTAATGAACCATAATTATCACATAACTAGGAATGTCACTTTTCGGGGGACCCACAGGGAAGCTCCTATGTAGCTGGTACTTCCTGTTATACCACATAGTTCTTGTCCTTACTTTTACTGTTTCTCGGGTTGGACCTCACAGAGTCCTTTTTCTCACTCATATGAATTGCACTACCAGTATATTGATCTCTTTCCCGTTACTAAATCATTACCAAATAGTATATGTCATTTTGGTGTGCAGGGAGTTGTTTTGTTAAAGTACAGACTGATATAGTGGGGACTGTTTTCCCAAAATCAAAATAAGAAAATACCTTATCTTTTGTTAACTGTACTATGTTGAATGTAATTCTGTTAGTATTCTAAAACAATACTAAGTAAAGCAAGTTTACAACTAATATTTTTCATCATTTTGAAACTACATTTTGTTCAAATTCTTATTTTTTATGAGAATGTTGGGGACATGGACAGGACAGAGGTTGTCTTTGGGTTTGTGGGAAAAGAAAGAAAGGCTGGAGATTGATTGTCTGATGCCTGCAATCACACATGGGTTTTGAAAGTAATACCTCTCCCATTTTTTTTTAGATTCTAGTAGCTAGGGTTTGTTTTCAGCTAAGAAAAGGGATAGATTGCATAAGCTACTGAAATACTTGGATGGCACATAATGTCATTAGTCATGCAAGACTTAGCTTGTTTTTCCAGTTCTTTTATTTCATGTTTTATTATATTTAAGGTACCACATGTTAAACATGACTGAAAATTTATGTTAAAGCTACCACAGGCACAGTATATTATATACGACTGAATGGGAACTCCTTCAGGCCATTAGAGAGACATGTTTAAGAAGTTATTTATTATCTGTGTGAAGGTGAACTGGGTTCGGCATGCGAGCTGAAGAGATCGTTGGCAGAGGTTGTTCCTAGGTTCATATCCATCTTGATATTGGCCGAATGTCTGCAAGGCAGGAACTGTCATCAGGAGCAAAGCAGTTACATTTTACTGGGCAATAGCCTGTACTGGGACTTCAGTGGAAAGTCAAGCAAGACCCTACTCTG
Organism: Chroicocephalus ridibundus; assembly: GCF_963924245.1. NCBI lineage: Eukaryota > Metazoa > Chordata > Aves > Charadriiformes > Laridae > Chroicocephalus > Chroicocephalus ridibundus. The sequence continues at coordinate 131,317,872 of NC_086285.1, forward strand.
ATGATAAATTTTTTAGAAGAAGTGTGAGAACACTGCCCTCACACCACAAACAATATTTTTTGGCATAGCAGTCGTGGCTAGCTCCTGAAACTGTCGGAGAGAATATTTACAAAATGCAACATAGCTTGGCTGAGGTGAGGATCATGGAATTTCAAACACTACTAAATCACTTTTGATGCCACTAGAGGTCAGCACTAGTCATTAAATAAATGTCCTGAAAAAATCTTATTGCCAGTTCCTCAAAGGGAGTGGAGATTTTTGAAAGGATACACTTCTGTCTATGCTTGTTTTGCAAGTACATGTGAGCTCACACTGCCAGTGCTTCAACATGGTTGGAATCAAACCCTTTCTCCTCCAAGCTGTGTTTCCCCAGCACTGTCCCTGAGCCAACAGCCCCACACTGTTCCTGTCAAACTGTACCTACCCTTGGATGCCATAGCGCTGAGTACAGTCAGGGGAGCCCTTTCCTAGCAAAGGCTTCCCACCAGCTTAAACAGCCCAAAACAGCTGACAATCAATCAGCTTCCGCTGCTGTAAGGACTGTCTCGGAAGTGTGACAGTGAGGAATTAGGCCCAAAGACAGACACTTGAAACTGGGGCTGACTCGCTATGCTTTTCCACCTTGTGCTTCAGAAAGATGCTTCCTTTCTATTGCAAATCCTAACTGAGTTTTCCATCATCACTGTCTGGGCTTCTGCAAACACAGGCACTGTTTACAAAATTTTAATATAGCTACTATTGGTAGGCAATGGAGTACAGAATTTCCTTTGCTGTAAAGAAGATAATGTTGATGGGATAAGCAGTGTCATCATCATGTTTTTAAACAACCTTTAAAAAATCTTTATCTTTGTTGAAACCGGCTAAATGATGCAAATCAGGTGGCAATCATAATGCAACAAATGTGTGTGATTTGTTAGCATGCTGCAATCTGTGCTTTCAGCATATATCACTGTCTCCTTTAACATGGTAGCCGACCTGGCATCAATACGCAAAGTTCATGTTCAGTGTAACAGGAACACCTCTTTTACCAAAACTTTCCCGTTCGGTTACTGGGTCTCGCTTTTCTTCCACTGAGTCGTCTGTGCATATCAGAGCTGGAAAAAAGAAGGCTGAACAAGCTGGTCAGAAATATTATAACTCTACTAGAATTTTGTGATGTTCCGTAAGTGTCTGTACACATGCACACATATGCAGATGATTTTTTTTCCCCTTCTTTTCACATTTAGAAAACTTGCTCTGAAATATCATCCTGACAAGAATCCAGACAATCCAGAGGCTGCAGAAAAATTTAAAGAGATCAACAATGCTCATGCAACACTGACTGATCTGTCCAAGCGAAACATATATGACAAGTATGGATCATTAGGGCTCTATGTGGCGGAACAGTTCGGTGAGGAAAATGTTAACACCTACTTCATGCTCTCAAGCTGGTGGGCAAAGGTAAGCTGTTATTTTCTCTTGGAAATCATATGTTACAATGCTCACAGACAATTACATGCATGAGGAACCCCCAGAAAAACATGGTCTCTTTACAGGCTTAACAAATAGTAGGATCTGAATCTAAATCACTACGAAGAGCTTAATTAAACAACATTATCTGGAAAATCGACAATGGCAGAATGTAACATCAGCTCAGAATAGCGCTAACAAAGAACGTTTTCTTTTTCTTTTTAACTTGATAAATAGTTAAATAGCGTTCATGTTTTGTAACACTTTCAGACATTAATTAGATTTGAATCTAGTGCTCCAGGTTAATTTTGACTTTCTTTTCAGTAATGATTAAATAAAAATGACTCATTGTTCAAAAATGAAAAGTCCCACTTATGTGACAACTGGTTAATAACTTATTACAGCACAAATTTAGCTGTGTTCTTTGCTATATATAGCACACAGCGTAAGCAAGCAATAATAATACATAACACTGTGATTATGGTGTCATATGTGTGTCCTGGTGAGGGGGTGAGAGAAAGGAAGTGGAAGAAAAGGTGAGAAGGGTGGAGTGGAGGAAGACGGTGGGGAAGGAAGAGAATGATGCATCAAAACCTGGCATATTGCTCAAGGAAAAACACATCATGGTCTGTTCTAGTCATAAAGGAGTTGTGTTCATGTACTGTCTTAAGTCACTGGTATCCTCTCATGTCTGCATATGTCAAATTCGAGTGTTTCTGTAAATATTGAAATGTTACAGAAGTGTAACAAACCAACAGAAATGCAATGTGCAAAATCCATGCTGTCCCACCTATTTCCAGCAATAGAAGCACGGGAAAGCAAGGAGTTTGCTGGAATACATAGGAAAAATGATCTGTACTGTGTGAAGCAATCACACTGTGACAGCTTTGATCTGAGAATCGTGGAACATGGATTCCTCTGTTCAGCACGGGTCAGGCCAGTGCTTCACTGCCCTGCAGTCCCCTTTCAGACTGGGAGGTCACTTGGGCACTTCTGTGTGTCTGAGAAGCCGTAATGTGTCTGCTGAATCAGGATGAGAGGGAAGCTGCTCAAATGCAGAACAGTGAATGAAACCAATGGATAAAATACTGGTGGTTAAATTGCACTTGAAAGGGCGCAGTTGCACCCTCAGGATCAGGCTGGAGGCTGCCGCCCGCAGCTGCCTGGAGCTGACTCCTGCTGCAGGCAGGACTCCCCACCACAGACGTTGTCTTCTCCTGCTGGATCATTCCCTTTTTTCTTTGTTGTCCGCCTTCTCCTTTGGCCTCTTTGTCACCGTTCAGATGCCAGGAGGCGTTGCCTTAGAGCTGAGAGCGCAGCAGTATTGACTCCTCTAACAATCTTGGTAAACAAGGTTTTGTTCATTATTTGGTGCTTCTTTAGCTTTTATTTCCTCTTCTGCTTACCCATCTTTAATGGAGATTTTATGAAGTATAAAATCCTCTGTGGTTAGAAAATCAGGAACAGAAATAACCGATGTGACATTGACTCATAAGGAAAGTGAGTACAGAGAGAAGCTAATAAGTCCCTAACAGCTAAAGAAGGAATGTGTGGATTGTTTCAAGGGAACTATATCCCAGAGGTGAGATGAGATTTGTTGAATATCCCAGCAAAAGTAGTCACTGTTGCCTGGTTTTTAAGAATTCTGTGCAAAAAATCCAAAATACGCATATAGACTCATTTGAGGATTGTCGGAGGTGGTCTCTCTATCCCTCCCCCAACCCAAAATCTTGTCACCTCCAAAGCATAAACAGACCACCCAGTGTTTTTTGCAAGCTGAGCTCACTATTCCTCATCTCTCTTTAATTCGTGCACAAATGCTGGGTCAGTTTTAGATTTTTATATTGGCCATCATAATACTATTTCAGTCCGAGGCATCATCTGCAGATGACCTCTGGACCCCTGATTTCCTCCATTCTGGTCTTAAGTCCGGACTTAAGTCCGGACACAGCTTTCACTTGTTACCTTCCTTTTCAACTACAAACATCCCTGGTAAAACCTCTTCCCTATCACACTCATACTCAGAAAATCAGACAATTGTGAGGACTTGTATCATTAGAAGTCAGGAAACTCAAATGAAAGCAGAAATGCAAAGAGAAAATTAATTTTCTTTGGAGTGTCAGACTTCTTAGCAAGCATATTAAACTAGGAACATACTGACATGGGTAATGGGAATTTTAACTGCTTCTCCACTGGCAGACATAGGGGTTGTTTGTTTAACTGTTGTAGCAAAAAGCAATTCTCCCTCTACCATGAAGACAGTTTATGGATTTACTGATTTACCAACCATGATAGTAGAAGCACAAGAAATCTTGAAACATTTAAGGTATCATGAATGAATTTGAGTATTTTTCCCCTGTATGCTGTTACTCTGGTTTTTTTTCCTCGTTCTGTCCATTGTGGTGATTTATTCCTCCTTATGACATAAGTGATAAACAGCCAAATAACTTATTTTAGGGGTTGTGGGTTTTATAACAGTTTTAGGTGTCCATTGGAAGGAAAACATTTTAAAACAAAAAGTCACAGTCCTTTTTTTTCATTTAGAAGCACCTCACTCACTCTTGATACATGCCTATATTAATATTAGGCGTGTAAATATTCTTATTACATTCAAAGATGCTCCAGTTGGCCCCCACTAACATTGCCTGAGACACGCATACATAACCGAGGGTTATTTGTGTTGATTTGTTGTCAAAGTTTGACAATATTCCAATGTTTGTGCTTACTTTCTTCTTCAGCAGCATGTTTTCTTATGCATATAACAAACAGTTAGTAAAGGGCAGACTGTATAACTGTAATGCTAATGGCTATAATGCCTGGCTATATCTACAACCCGTATATGCCTGGCCACAAAGCTGTGCTGGCTTTATATATACATTCCACATACCAGCTTTGACTTGCTTTTCGGGAATGTCACTGACTTCCCTTTGCTCTTACGCCACTATGTCCATGAAGAGACGTGGAAGTTTCTCTGTTGTCACAAACACCTGGGTGCTGGCCTGGATCCACCCTGGGCCATGAGGCTGCCATCATGCACCCATCGAGCACAGCGTGGCAACACCAGCCTAAGGGGTCCCCTCCTGCAGCCCACTGCCGCGACATGGCACCCAGCCACCAGGACAAGCAGCTGCAGAGCTGTGCTGTTAACCCAGGCAGTGACCTGGCCTGGAGGAAGAAAAGCTCTGTTAATTGAAATTTGCTGGCTGTTGAACCTGACGGAGAGCTCTGGTCTCAGCCCCAGGCAGTCATGCTGGCTCTGCTGAAGCCTCCGCACTTTGTGACACAGGGACAGGAGTGAGCAGAGGGCAATGCAGGTGGGAACTTCTTGCCGTCTGAGTCCCCAGATCAAGAAACCACAGCCCGAGGAAACTAATTTAGGAGTTGTCACCTGGGTGCTCCTGCACAGGCTAATGGGGAGAGACAGACGCCCCCAATGGGCAATTCAAATCCTCCCAGGGCTGAATCACCCTCTGGAAGGGCTTCTATTCTAACTTGCCATTGACTATGTATTTTAACTTCCATTGACTATGTGGGGAGCCCACGGGGGCTACAGTCCTAATTTGGGTGCCTTACTTCAGTGCCTGAAGTTATGTGGGATGCATCTGGGTCTTTGCTTCTTTTTCTCTCAGCCTTGTTATTGACAGGAACTTGCCAGTAAATAAGTGTTTGTGAAAATGGTCTTGGGCAAATGAGTCATTTTTAAGATGGAAATGAGTCATTTTAAGGTAGGTGGGGTTTTGCATGCTGCCTGAAAGTTTTTTTCTGAGGGCCATCAGTTGAAGACAAACTTTCAAAAGTTGAGCATGCAGGGGCCTGTTGGTTGGTGTCTTCTTTGTGGACGTGGTCCTGAGTGGCAAGTAGGAGCTGGTGGGTGAGGAAGACTTTGTGGCTCTTGTTTAGGCACTTGGCCAGCGGCTGGCTCCTCTGAGTGCCACGCACTTGGGAACCTGAGTTTCTTTGACAATCTGCCTTCAGTTGGAAGAGGCAGCCACAAGTTTCAGGAAGGTCATTGCTCACGGGGTTTTCCTCCTGCTGTGTTTGACCCAGGGTCTGTTTGCAGTCTGTGGCCTGCTGACGGGCTGCTACCTCTGCTGCTGCCTCTGCTGCTGCTTCAACTGCTGCTGTGGGAAGTGTAAACCCAAAGCACCTGAAGGGGAAGAGCAGGAGTTTTGTGTGTCTCCAGAAGACTTGGAAGAGCAAATTAAGAATGACATGGAAAGAGGTGTGTATTATAGGGGCTTACTGTGTGGCAAAGCTGTTCAAAACAGTCTTTAAAGCCTGTAGGCCAGATGTTCTGCTCACAATGCTGATGCTGCTTCCAGACACCAGTGGAGATATGACAATTCAGTCCATCTAACACCATGACCTGATGAACTTCCCAAGTTGTGTGTTAATCAAAAACTAAACTTGTGTCACTAACAATTAAATATCTCCTGTATCTTTTATGAGATACTTAAACATGAGAAGTCTCAGGGCTCATCTGAAGAGATGATGTTCACCCTCTAGCACCCATGCCCACGTTGCTTCATATTCTAGATCCTGAATTTACAGATTAGGCTCTGCCTGGACTGGTGCTTGCCACACCTGATCTGCTTGAATAAGCTGTCATTCGGTTTTTGTACATGTAAAATTTATTGCTGACAGTGATGGGCCAACTGTACTCATTCAAGAAAAGGCTTCAAGAAAAGATGCAGAGTTTCCAACAGTAAGATTACGCAGTAACCTAAGACAGCTCACATGGGAGCTGCCGCGGTCCTGCCCCTCTCCCATCCAGCCCCCAAGCCGCTCACTCTCTTCTGCACCGGCAACAGCAACTGTGCTGCCTTACCAGGAGCCAGATCTTGGATACGACCCAGGCGAAAACTAATCCGCTCTAAAATGCGTGTAGTTCCCTGCCTGTTTAACTCCCTGCCGTGCCTCATGGTGGGGAAGGCCAAATGCTAATGCCGGCTCTAACTGCTAATGCCCAGCTGGGAACACGGCCATGGGCCTCCCTTCGCAGCAGGTCACCCTCTTTTCTCAGCTTTGTTGTGTCACAGAATCACAGAATGATAGGGGTTGGAAGGGACCTCTGGAGATCACCTAATCCAGCCCCCCTGCCAGAGCAGATTCACCTAGAGCAGGTTGCATCCAGGTGGGTTTTGAATGTCTCCAGAGACGGAGACTCCACCACTGCTCTGGGCAGCCTGTTCCAGTACTCTGCCACCCTTAAAGTAAAGAAGTTCCTCCTCGTGTTGAGATGGAACTTCCTATGTTCAAGTTTGTGCCCGTTACCTCTTGTCTGCTTGCGCAGCGTCCCCGAGCTGCACGCAGGTTTTGGCTATACCAAAGGATGATGGTGGTGGTGTCCTAATTTGGCACTAGCGAGGGTTACATATTTTGAACAAAGATCCCTGGCCTAATCTGCTGAAGTGGGTCAGAATTTTGCCTTCATCTTCAGGGGAAGCAGAAACATCTCAAAGCAGTGAGATTTGGACACATACAGGACAGGCTGAGAGAGGCAACGATCCTCGCTCCAGCAATAAGAGGCCAAGGTGTCAGAGGAAGACCTAGGCCACTTTTCAGTAGCGAATTTATGTAGACTATGATTAGGATTTTGCTTTTTTATGAGGAAGGACCTAAGCAGTCAGCTCACTCTTTTTCTCTTCCATTGTTACGAAAGGTCTTAACGCTGTTATATTCTTACGTTTATTATGCTTAAATTAGCACTGCCAGATTGCAAATGTCATGTTCGCTTAGCAGGAAGAATTTTCCTCCCCCCCAACTTTTCACACAAATTTACCCTTCCATAAATATGTAACAAAACACTTGTAGTAGTTGAAACAAATGCTATTTATATAACTGATATGCCAACGTGTGGTGGTGTTTTTAAATTGGTTTTGCATAGAGTCATATCAAGGTAAATACAGTCAGCTTAAAAATTGGTCATACTTGATCAGGCTCTGCAAAGGCAACAAAAACTTCTAGTGAAACCTTTGTAACCACAATGCATTATTTGAAATCAATGTAATGTACTCTACAACATGAGGCACCTGAAAAGTGCAAATCTAAAATGGGTCTTGATATTTCTGTGTCTAAGACACCAAAGCAGAGTTTGAAATATGAAGATGGAACTTTGAAGGGTAAGTTTTGGTTTTTTTTCTAATTCTGCCTTTTTTGTAATTTGGCAGGTATTTTGCTCTCTCTCACAATCCAGCACAAAATTCCCCAGTCACAGAAAAAAATTTTCTCCCTCCTTCTGGCACAGGTGGTATTTATTGGTATTCAGTAATTTTAGGCCACCTTCCCATCGCTTGACTCCCACCAACTCTCACTGAGATATCAATTTAAAAAATGATTTAAAATGTTTAGCAAAGTACCAGTCTGAAAAATTAACAGAATATGGAGTTACGTATTTTAAGTATTTTGAAGACAATATCAAATATATAAGTAGGGCCTGGAGAAAACTAGATATTTGTAGCTTTCCTACCCTTCTCTTCAGTTTTGCTACCTTTTTGTACCAATCAAAACTAGCTTGCTTCGGTACAGTAGAATTCTCTATATTTTAAAATTAGATTAAAAGAGAACAACATATCAGAAATAAAAGTAAAAACTTCATGACAGAGGATAATGTGAGCATCTTTTCTGCAGCTGAAAGGAAAATAGACGCTGCGTTTAGAAAAATTAATGATAACCAGCTCAAACTGCACTTTCTCCCTTCCTCTCCCAAAATTTTAGAGATGCTGGCCAAAAAGATACAGCTGACTCAGAATGAGAAAGATTGGGCTTTTCCACCAGACGTTTTCAAATTTTGGACCACAGCAATGAATACTCATGGCTTCCTTTATGTAAATAATAGAAATGTTCCTGCAGGTAATTCAGAAACAAACTGTAATCACTCCTGTAGCAGATTTCATTTTGGAAGAGGAAATCCTATTAGGATCCAAATTCTTTGCATGCCCTCTGCCCACAAACAGAGCTGGTAATTCATTTCTTTGCTTCCTGCTGTCCCCAGTATCTATATTATTGCTAGCCAGAACTTTTTTGCTAATGTCAAAATGCAGATTCTCAAGCTAAGGCCATACTTTAATTTATCCAAATATTTTGTAGTCAGGCATTGCTTTTCTGAGGAATGCAGCATCAGTAAAACATCACCATTCCTGACGCTAAAAAAACCTCTGGGAGCAAGTCTTCAGCAGTTGTTGCTCCGCTCAGCGGGAGCTGCTTGGAGCCAGCTGTACTGCACAGAAGAGGCAATATGCATGTTGTGGGAGTTGCGACTTCATCTTTTGAATTGGCACAACAGTAATGATTTTCAGAGCCCCTCATATTTCTCCTTAATACAATTAAGGTGTTCCTCAACACACCATAAAATGTAATTATTAGTGAAAAGAAGAGATGCAAGGCCCAAAATTCAGTGAGCTATTCCCTAAAATGTAAAAACAAAGTGAGTTGTCACTGAAATCAACACAACCACGTCAAAGGCTTAAATTCTGATAAAATGTCATATTCCTCTAGAAGATAGTTTTATTCAAACATATTTTTATTCAAACATATTTGACTAGTTCTAGTGCTCAGCTAGTTGAATATCTCCCATGAGAGATTCATTTTACAGCATGTATTTCCATGGGTAGCATGACCATCAGAACTAAAGGAACTTAGGGATTTGCAAGCCCTGGCCTGTACTTAGGTTACAGTGATTTCTCCTCACGACTATTGATTGGTACCACAGAGGACTGTGGCCTAACGTGCAATGGGTGATCACGTTCCAAAATAAGTCTTACATTTGGAGTGTTGCATTTTAAACATGGCATTTTTTTAGGGTTTCAGATCAAACATGACATTAAAAAAGTGTAGTCAGGTAGTCTCTGGTATCATGCCATGAAGTTACGGCTGACCTGGGAAAATACACTGGCAGAGGGAAGTGTCATTCACTTGTCTGCAGCACAGTCCAGATTTGGCTTCCATTGAAGTCAATGGCAAACCTTTTGCTGACTTTTGTGGTCCCAGAGGAGGTGCCACTGGAATTTGGATTGCCTTGATACTTCAGGTAGTAATGATGCGCTCAAGCAGTTTGGCAGGTTTGTTCTCCTTTCCTGTTTGGTTATCACTGTAAGAGCAAAGCAAGGCATTTGTAGCCCAACTTTCATTTTACAGAAACTGGAATCTGGGAGAGAAAAAAAAAAAAAAAAAAAGAAAAAAGAACGTGAATAACAAAGTACTTTCCCAACTCAGAAGCAATAAGTTTTTAGCACTTCATTGTCTCCTCCGCACTCCATATGATACCAATGTAGGCGAACAGTGAGCAAGAGCTATCTATAGAAAACAGTTTAAACTGTGAATTCTGCCGCACCTCCATTCTGCAGCTCTCCATTAGCAGGCTATATTTGTACACTTTATTATACCATGAGTCCCTGTTCTGATAAAAAACATCATAAATTTTAGAAGAGTGCGGGCAGCAAAATACTCGGGGAAGGTGTCAGCTCAGAACTGTCTGCAGATCACCTGGAAGCCATGCGACATATTCGCAGTGGGTCCTCGTCTCGCGTTGCGCCTCTGGGTATCACAGCAAAATGAACTGCTCGTCTCTCCCCTCCATTTTCCATAAAATGAACAACTTGGAGGCAGCAGAGGGTGGGAGGGAGTGCTGCTCAGAGATCTAGAAAATACACCCTAACTTAAAAATGGATTGGAACTGCCAAACTAATCTGAGCCCGAGCTGAGCTCTAAGCATTAATTACTCATATACTTTTAGAAGTTATGAAACATGTCTGTATTTGACCTTGTGTCTAAATACGGAATTGCCCGTACAGAGAAGCTGCTTGGCATTTAATCATTCTTGCCTTTCACCTTGACAGAGTTAAAGTTGTTCTACCCCCACTGAGGGGAAGCCGTATGGCATGCAATTAGATTCCTGCTCTGGGTTAAGTTACTCCTGTACATTACATCTTTTGCCCATGATTCATCCCATCAACTGTCATGTAAACAGGAGGAAATGTCAGATGAGTTTTTTTTCTGAACATTCGGTCATTTGGCAAAAAAAAGCCGTCATTTGTATTCAATTACTGTGAAGGCCATGCTAGTATCAAGATATAGATAGACCAAAATTTTTCATATGAAAACACCTCACTGAGATGGCTGAACCTTTAAAAGTCAGTCTCTGAGTCTTTAGCCCCCTCCTTCCCCCCTGCAAAACGGTGAATTGGAAAGAGGCCCAGGAGAAGGGCAGCCAAACCTTGTTCATTATCAGAGGGAGCACAACAGACATCAGGGAACTCCATTAGGACTTCACTTTCCTCCATGCTACAACAAATGCATTTTTTACAGATATATTGGGAAACCAAACACATAACTGCATGGAATGAGAAAGTACAAAGCAGTAAGGGTTTATACAGTGATAATATGAGGGTTTTGGCAGTTCCATACTCATTAAAAGAGTAATTCTCAAAATCCTATTGTAAATATATTACATAAGACTTCAAAATGCAATTTAACATTTTTATTTAACTAGCTGGCTTTCAGGATATATATGATTTCTTCCCTCACAAGTATATTACTGCTCACGCATTTTTTTCCTTTCAACTCTCTTCTTTCTTTACTGTTGACTTTGCCTTCCTCAAGAATCATTTCTGGCCCATTCTTGCAAACACGGTCAAGGTTAGTGCTTGCTGACTCACAACAGCGCTCCTTATACTCAGACGTTTGCCGGAACAAGCGCTTGCAATTGGAACAGGCAGGGACCCTTTTCTTGCAATCTCTGCAAAGCATGAGGTACACCTAATGTCCAGTTTAATAACAACTGCAGTAGCCACACAGAAGTCTGCCGTTGCATGTAGACAAGGAGTAAGAGCATTTGTAGACTCGATGTGGGCATTGTTGCCTCTTCAGTATGCACACAGCTGCCTGTGAAGCCAAGGCGAAGCCATAGCCACACCACCAGTCGAAACGTTGTGATAATAACAAGAAGTCTGACTTTGGTAGCAAGCAAAGGATGTCTAAATTATTTTTTGTCTTCCTCCCCAATTTAGATGGAGAAACTCCTATCGTGCTTCAGCCGACAAATGCAACCGAGAAGACACAGCTAATAGGGGACAGCCATCGGAGCTACTGCACAGACTCCTAGAGCTGGCAAACAGGACCTGTTGGTGCTTCCCACTGAGTGTCACAGCAAGAAAAACACGTGATAAGCTCTGCAGCCTATATTTGTAGTTGTCTTTAAGCTAATCAGGAGTAACCTGAGAGTAATTTCCTATCAAGGCAAAATCTCCCTCTAGGCCACTTCCAGTAGGTTGATATTTACACTCTGCAAGGAGATACTTGTGGCCAGTACAGAGCTCTACAGAGCAGCACGTTGGTCTCTCACGGCTTCAAACTGTCAGGCTCGACATGGTCTTTCCCTCTAACAATACTGCTCTTGGTACACTTGCTCTCCTCCCTGCCCTCAGCCAGGGTTTCACCTCCCAGGCACAGTCCTGAGAACCATGCCAGACACACCGGCTCTGTCTCAGGAGCACAGGAACACTCCTGTGTGCAGCAGTTTTGCTGGATGTGAAATGTTCCCATGAGTGACCCCTGGAAATGCTTTTTAGCAGATCTCAGAGGGAAAGCTGGTGGCAAGTGGGACAGGGCTGCCCTTCCTGGAGAGGAAACGCTCTTTGGAAAGCGGCTTGCAGGGGCCCAGCCCCGGCAATTATAACCCGGATTCAGGACAAGGTGCTGAGGGATCATTCTGCTGGTGGTTACACCGCAGCTCACTCCAAATCCAGAAGCCTCATCCAGCACCCGGAAGCACAGGTAGGCTCTGTGTCTTCCCCTGCACAAGCTGCAAAGCCGGGAGCCTGTGGGCAAATGCCCCATGGAGGGGGAGGCTGGCCCTGGGCTGCCCCAGAGCATCTCTCGGCTCCCCATAGCCGGTGACAGCCCCATGGCAAACCTCCCCCCATCCTGCTTGGACAGACCTGCCAGCCATGCTGGGTGGCCCCAGCTTCTCCATCTGCAGCTGCAATGTGCTAGAAATTGGTCCCCAGCCAACGGTTTTCCACCGGCTTGCTTATTCCGCCATGCCCCTGGCTGCCAGCCCCGCGGCCCCGCTGGCACCGGGCTAGGAGCCATCCGCCAGCACTGGCAACCGGGGCTGCGGCAGCAGCAAGGACTTGTCAGGGCAGGCGAGCAGCAGAGGAGGGACCGTCCTCCTCACAGCCCGGCTCATGGGGGTGAGCCTGGGTCCTCCCCTCTGCCCCACGCACAGGGACTTTAGGAGCACATGGCGTGATTTTTAAACAAAGGGGTAGGGCTGAGGTGTACATTCAGGTGTACTGCTGCACAAAATCAGTGGAGATACATGTCGGTACAGCTAAAGCAAGCATGAGGAAATCAGGCCCCTCATTTATAAAAGCTAAAGAAATACCTCTGAGATCTTCAACTTAGCACTTCACTGGTTTGACATAGTACTGTAAGCCTCAGACAGCTGAATTTCTCTTTATTGATCAGGTTACATCAATCATTGTCAGTCCTGTGCATTTGCTGTTTTTGCTCCTCTAATCACAGTGCTGTGGTCCAAAGCGGGATGTAATGTACCACTAAATTATACAGACCAGTGAATATATAGCTAGTCAAAAGTGTTATTCCCTTCCTTAAAATTGGATCCTGCGATTGGGAAACATTATTGTCTTCCTTCTATTCTCACCTTTCACATCAAATGTCATTCGGTGGCAGCTAAATATATGGGAAAAGAGTGTGTTTCATCGCACTAGCTGTAATTCCAAAGTCAAGAAACAGTGCTTTCAACATTTCTTTAAAGTTCCCACAGCACATGGACATTTTAAAAGCCATTAATTCCAGTTCAGGTTATTTGTCTGTTCTCCAGGCGCGGGCACTGTGTCCAGCTAACGCTCACGTCGCCCTCAGGGACAGACTGATTTTTCTGCTTCAGAGAAGAAGGGAAGTCTTGGCCTGGCTGGGGCTGTGCACAGGCACTCACTCCCCTCCTACCCATGGGCTCCTCTTTGTCCTCAGTTGCGTGTTGCAATTAATTTTGGAGGCCGCTGATATGTATGTAAATCGCGACTGCTGTCCTGCCTGCCCAGCGGTGCCAGGGGGATGTGGCCACCCATCCCGGTGGTCTCGGGGGAGGAGGGCTGGTGACACCATCCTGACACTGGGGAGACGTGACCCCCAAAGGCACATTCCCAGCCGTAGTCGAGTGACGCAAATCTTCCTGCTGGGATGCCGGATCAGACTGCATGTGTGTGGGGGTGCTGGTGTGGGCAGATATGATGGGTACGTGCTGGGGGACACCAGCACCCCCTCGCCCCAGTGCACGTATGCACACACATCTTTTGGCTTTCTTTGCTATTCCTCTTTGCACGGTGTTTGCTCTGGTGTAAGATGTTCTCACCAAACGGAGGAGTAGGGAGAGCACGTAGTGTGTGACAAATCTGCAGGCTGAGCGATTTCTTGAGTTTTACTGTCTGCTAGAGAAACTCACTGTGGAAGTGTGCACCGAGAATCATAGAATCGTCTGGGTTGGAAGGGACCTTTCAGATCATCAAGTCCAACCATCCACCTAACACTGACAAAACCCATCGCTAAACCATACCGCTAAGCACTACGTCTACCCATCTTTTAAATGCTTCCAGGGACATGCTACGTTGCAACTATTTCCCACAGAGGTGGAAAAGGCATTGGGAGAGAAGTCTAGCGTAAAGCTACACATTATATGTGGAACTATTTCCCGTGTGAAATCCCTCCTCCTGCTCCCATGGAAATCACTGAGAATTGCACCCTTGATTTCAACAATAGCCACAGATCAGGCCTAAAGCGAGGGAGGGAAAGGTAAATCCCAGATTAGCAAAACCAATTGGGGAATTTTTTCACATGCAACACCATTGATGTCCCTCCGGACATCAATCTATGGGCCAGATCCAAAGTTTAATGAAATCAAGGAAATTATTTCCGTAAGCTCAAGATGTACTGCAAGTCATGTGGTTCCTATTCACTCTTTCTAAATGGGAGATTTTTCTTGAGAAAGATTTATGACTTGATCTCGGAGTGCGGTGCAAACGTGGACAAGCTGCCGCACGTTTGCAAAGCCCTTTTACTGGCATGGAGATCTCTACAGAAGAGCCACAATATATTATCTGAGTTAGCCAAAAACCTCAGAACAAACCAGCTACCAAGGCTCTGAGTGGGTTCTCCAGGACTTGCAGCCTAAAAATCTGAGTGTCTGAGCCCATGGTTTAATTCCAAAGAGGAAACTTGGTTTTTAGAGCGTCAGAGCATTTGCCTGTCTCGCTGCTGTCAGGATCAGCTATTCTGAGGACACATGGAGAAAGGATGAGTAAGGATTTCAAGACTTAGCTCTTCAATGTTATTTTACTCATCTGTTTGCTTTTCGGAAAAGTTCCTAACGTGAACATAGCTATGCTTACATGATCTGTTTCTGTGTAAAGTTCAGTTGCACACCCATTAATCTTCTCAAAATGTACAGATCCTCACCTCAAAATTTTGTTCTGTTTTGCTGCATTTATTTATACGTAAAGTACCGTAAATTCTAACCTCCCTTTGCTGTCAGCCACTCTGACTAATAAAGGTTGTATGTATGAATCATGGCACTCCCTTTACTTTTCCCCGCTATGAGCAACTTCATTCCAGTAACAGCTAGAAAAGCTATTGAGACAGCTGTCCAAAATTACGGCTTTGCATCCCGGCAGGCGGCAACTCAGGGTTTCCCCAAAGAGGAACTCAGTCTTGGATTGCAGCAGATGACCCTACCTATGCAAAGCAGCCAGAGGCTTAATCACACATTGCAAATGCACCCTTTATATGATGCAAAAATATTTGTCTACATAAGAAAGTTCAGCACAGTGATATAACACCGTAGTTTTACTGGCATCAGTAGCTATACAGAACAATTTCCCCCAGCAAAGGGTGAACTGGGGATGCTGCTGAGGACAATGGCAGCGGTCCCGTGAGCTCCCCCGGGGCCAGCATCTCACTCAGGGGCTTTGTGTCTGTCCAAGAGCCAAGGCAGAGTCCCAGATCCTCTGGGCCTGCCACGGGACAGGAATATTTGTCGCTAGGATGGTGTCTGGTGTCTGTGGCCACTGAAGCCCGAGCATTTGAAAAATGGACAAGGGGCAACTGTTTTGGCTGGTTGTATTCTCAAAGAGCTGTGCTTTTGCATGTTTAGATATTAATTCATACCCAGATTCACTGAAAATACCAAGTACGAGCCTCTTCCAGGCATTGTAGAAGATTTAGGCCCACCATCAACATAACCACTTATTTAGGGAGATTGTGCACTTTTCTCCCCACAACAAGCTTGCACGATAAAACACTGCTTAATCCAAAAAACAACAAACATAATTAATTGTATATCATTTAATTTCATTGCTTACCTTCCCTCAGAATGAATACCCAAGGTATGGGTATGATTTCAGTCAAAAAGAGTTACATTTCTGCCTCTTTTTAGAATGAAATCATCAAAGAAAAATGATGAAGCATGCAAAACTGAGCACAGTTAAAATTACTGATTTCTTTTTCTATGCTATCAATCATTTTCGATAGGAAAGGAAGTGTTCGTGGGCTGTTACAAAGCAGAGAGAAAGACCACAGATGACTGTAATCCCCTTCCTTCCCTCCACAAGCGAAAGTCAGGGAAATCATCACATCCAGCACCTCCTGTCACTTTGAGAGGGATGAACGGGCACAGGGGTTTCATACAAGAGGACTCAGTCCTTTGTCCAGTGTCACCCATCCTGGGGACAGCTGTGTGGTAGCCAACACCTAGAAGATAACCTCGGAAAGATGCTGGTAAAGACACACAATTTCCTGGTAGCGGGGAGAGTTAACATGTGCCAGGTACCACCTGGCTGGATTCGACAATGTGTTCCTCTCGTGGCAGTATGTAAATGTACCGATACTTCCTTATCCTGCAGAAATAGCGTCTAGACGTTTTGGGGGAGAGGAGAGGAGGTTTGGAAAGAAGCCCCTCAGGATTTCGACATCCTAATTAACTGCCATGAGACAAAGGGGTGTCAACAGGCGTCCTCCTGCAGTAACTCGCTTTGTGAGGGTTTGTGGCGAGTTGGAGCAAGAACAACATCCACCTTGTTGTTCTTATTAAGAATTAACGAGGTGTCGGCAGTCTCGCAGCAGGCGCTGCGTCCGCTGCTCCCCTGGCAGAAAAAGGGGAGAAAAAAGCTTTCAGACTCCGGCTGAAAGTCAGCGAGTCGCAGCGGAAGGGGCTCGCTTTGCAACGCGGCTGGATTTCTCTGACAAAAAAAAAAGAACCGCGCCTGCAGCTGTTGAACAGCATTTTGTACGGAGGGGGCGGAAAAAAGTGTCCTCTCCTTCGAGCCGGAATCGAACCAGCGACCTAAGGATTCCCGCGGGACAGCGCCTCTACAGTCCTCCGCTCTACCAGCTGAGCTATCGAAGGGAGCTGCTGCTGCGCCCTCCACGATAGTACAAGAGCTCAGCGGGCTCTAGCGGGGGCGGCCCCGCGCGTGCGTGGGGTGCGCGGGGCGGAGCGGGGCGGGACGGGGGCGGGGCGCTGGGGGTTGAGACTACAGAGGAGAGCGAGGAAGATGTGCTTCTGCATGGGGCCAGTGGCGCAATGGATAACGCGTCTGACTACGGATCAGAAGATTGTAGGTTCGACTCCTGCCTGGCTCGTGTTCGTTTTTTTCCCTTCGTCGGCCGTGACACACATACAGCCGTTACATTTAGTATGCGACGGATTTTGATCCGAGTTCATTATGGAATGCTCTTTTACACGCGCGTCTCCCAAAGCAAAAATGACAACGCCAAGAAGCTGTAAAACAACATCCAGGCCCAAACTTTTCAGTCTGAAAATGCACCTTGTTAAACGCATTAGCTGTGCCAACAAATGAACCCAATTTAACACACTGATAAATTACATGGGGAAAAACCCTTTAGCCCCCAGGAGGGGAGCAGTGTGATCATCATTGGCCTGGGACAGTATGGTTGGTATTACAAATGACGTCACAGAAAATAACCATGAGGTCTCTGAAGGCAGCAAGCAACGCTGCTGTGATGAAGGCTATTGTTTTCACTGTGATTATCCATTAGTCTTGAGAAATGCACAAATGCAGGCTGGGCAGAGAATGGATTGAGAGCAGCCCCGAGGAGAGGGACTTTGGGATGTCAATGGATGAGAAGCCCAACATGAGCTGCCAATGTGCGCTCACAGCCCAGAAAGCCAACCATATCCTTCAAAAGAAAGAGGCAGCATCAAAAGAAGCGTATCCAGTAGGTCAAGGGAGGTGATTCTGCCCCTCTGCTCTCTTGAGACCCCACCTGGAGTACTGTGTCCAGCTCTGGGGCCCCCAACATAAGGAGGACATGGACCTGTTGGAGCAAGTCCAGAGGAGGGACATGAAGACAGTTAGAGGGCTGGAGCACCTCCCCTGTGAGAGAGGTGGGGTTGTTCAGCCTGGAGAAGAGAAGGCTCCAGGGAGACCTTACAGCAGCCTTCCAGTATCTGAAGGGGGCCTATAGGAAAGATGGGGAGGGACTGTTTACAAGGGCGTGCAGCAATAGGACGAGGGGTAATGGCTTCAAACTGGAAGAAAGTAGATTTAGATTAGATACCAGGAAGAAATTTTTCACTCTGAAGCTGGTGAGACACTGGAACCGGTTGCCCAGGGAAGTTGTGGATGCCCCATCCCTGGAAGTGTTCAAGGCCAGGCTGGATGGGGCTTTGAGCAGCCTGGTCTAGTGGGAGGTGTCCCTGCCCATGGCAGGGGGGTGGGAACTAGATGATCATTAAGGTCCCTTCCAACCCAAACCATTCTATGAGAAGTGCAGGAGCATCCTTGTTGTGCAGTTGACTGAAAAGTGTGTGATTTTGAAAAAACCCATTTTTGATCTTTATAAAGTGTTAAGAGGAGCATGCAGCCAGGAGAGGGGGAGGACGCAGCCCCCAGGGTTAGATTCGAGAATACTCCACAGCATCGGAGTAGGTGCTACCTGTGGATTTGGTGCAAGTTTACTACAAAAAGTGCTTCACGTTGTTATGAATAACTGAGGCAGCTCGTTAGTTTGGAAACGCCACCCTTTATTTTGCTGTGACCAGCGCTGGTGACGGTCCCGACACAAGGGTGTGCAGACAGGTGAGAGGTGGCACAAGGGCACTCCACCATGGTACAAAGTCCTTGAGACCCTCATTTTTTCGGGCTGGTTACCCACAGGCATTGGAGTCGTAGCCGGAATGCTTTCTGGAGGATATATAGAATCACAGAATCAATTGCCTGGGTTGGAAGGGACCTTTCAGATCATCTAGTTCAACGATCAACCTAAAACTCCGACAAAAACCATCACTAAACCATATCTCTAAGCACCACGTCGGCCTGGCTTTTAAATCCCTCCAGGGATGGCACCTTAACTCCTTCCTTGGGCAGCCTGTTCCAATGCTTAATAATTCTTGCAGTGCAAAAATTTTTTCCAAATATCCGTCCTGAGGTGTTAAGGGAAGAGGGAAAAAGGGGCATACAGCTCTGCAAGTTTATACGTAAGGGCGATGGGGTTTGGGTGCCCACTCCATGAGGCCTACCGTGGTCGGGGGGAGAGGGGCCAGCCTGGTTTGGAAAACCCTCCGGGCTTGCGAGCGAAAAGACGGCCGCGGTGAGGCTGAACGGCGGCGCCAAAAAGCACCCGAGCCAGGCAGGAGTCGAACCTACAATCTTCTGATCCGTAGTCAGACGCGTTATCCATTGCGCCACTGGCCCCGCGCGCGGCCTAGCCCCACGGCGCCGCCCGCTCACCCAACCTTTCTCCGGCGACTGCACATGCGCTGTTCGCCCCTCCCGCGCACTGCGCATGCTCAGAACGCTTGGGCGGGACCATCTGCGGCCGCCGCGGGGGTGGTAACCAGCTCCCTTCGATAGCTCAGCTGGTAGAGCGGAGGACTGTAGAGGCGCTGTCCCGCGGGAATCCTTAGGTCGCTGGTTCGATTCCGGCTCGAAGGAGATGCTAACTTTTATATTTTTTCAGTTTCGGGGAATTTGGGGGTTTTTCGGCCTTGCGGGGGCGCGGCCCTACGGGCAGGCCGGGAGAGAGACGGCGGGTGGGGACGGCCGGCCGCGCCAGAGGCTCCCAGGGCTTAAATAACTGTGGTGAATAATAACTGATTTAACAATACAGTCTTATAATAATGTATATTCGGCATTCTCCTATGTGAGAAGCCAAAAAAATTAGGCATTTTCAGCTCAGTCTCGCCTAGTTTTATTATGTCTACTTCTCCAGGGTGAAAGACCTAGTTTTATGAGGTCTTTGAGGCGATAGGACAAGAGGAAACAGCCTCAAGCTGCACCAGGGGAGGTTTAGACTGGATATTAGGAAAAAATTCTTCACTGACAGGGTTATCAAGCATTGGAACAGGCTGCCCAGGGAAGCAGCTGAGGCACCATCCCTGCAGGTATTTAAAAGACAGGTAGACATAGTGCTTAGAGATATGGCTTGCTGATGGTTTTTGTCAGAGTTAGGTTGATGGTTGGACCCGATGATCTGAAAGGTCCCTTCCAACCCAGACGATTCTATGATTCTATGATTTTGCTTTATATGATGCCAGATAATCCTTATGGATGGGGGCTCTGAGCATCCTGGCTGATGGGAGTGGGTAGAAGTGCTCCGCGGTCTCTTGACTGGAGGTGACGACGTGATGTTTGGTCCTGACTCTTGGTTGTGCCATAAAGGGGTGCACGGGGTGATGCGGGTTGATGTGGGAGAAGGTGGAGCAGTGGGAGAGGGCGTAGGGGGCCTTTATAGAGAAGGGATTTAATGCAGATGGGCACGGGCTTGCTTAGCATGCGGTAAATAACAGGGCCAGTGCTCTTACTCTGCTTTTATTTCCCATTTTCCATTCTGTTGATTTGCTATCCTCTCTCCTTTTCCCGTGGAGTCTTCTTTTCTCTTACAGGTGCTACGTGGTGTGCTGAAAAACACGCTTGGCAATGACTCCTGGCTTGGAGAGAGTAAACTCGTCTGAAGGCAGCCACAGCTGTCTGCGTAGCAGGGGAAGGATGGAAGTTTTCTCCTTCAAAAGAAGCCAGAATGAGTCTTCTCTGTGTGAGTATTTCTCCGGGGGTGGATTTCAGATATGAGAGCAAGGAAGACCCACTATCTGTGGGAATATAGTACGAGCAAGACTATCAGCAGGGAAACAGATTTATGAAGCTCAGCAGGAGTCAGACCTGCAACCTTCTGCTCTGCAGTTACGTGCTTTATGCATTATGTCCCTGGCCCCAGCTACCTCTCTATTAATTAGTACATTTCTGTGCGTGCATATGGAGACACAAACCCACCCCACCAACCTTTTCTCCTTTCTCCTCCAGCGCGGTGCAGTGCATCCCTCCCGGGAACTATCTCTGAAGAAATCCAGGCATGAAAAGCCTTCCTGGTGGGGAACAGGGACAGTGAGCAGAAACTGAAGGAAGACATCCATTTCCTTACATGTCTGTAATCCACACGTTTGCACGCACTAGCAGTCAAATCTGAATCCACAGCCCAAAAGCACAGCCCTGTGCCACTCCACCCAGAGCCACAAGATGATTGAGTTTTTTCTTGGTTAAGATTCACCCCTTCCTATATCACAGAATCACAGAATGGTAGGGGTTGGAAGGGACCTCTGGAGATCATCTAGTCCAACCCCCCTGCCAGAGCAGGGTCACCTACAGCAGGCTGGACCCAGGTGGGTTTTAAATATCTCCAGAGAAGGAGACTCCACCACCTCTCTGGGCAGCCTGTTCCAGTGCTCCGTCACCCTCAAAGTAAAGAAGTTTTTCCTTATGTTGAGAGGGAATTTCCTGTGTTCCAGCTTGTGTCGGTTGCCCCTTATCCTGTCGCCAGGCTCCACTCAGAAGAGCCTGACCCCGTCCTCTTGACGTCCACCCTTTAGATATTTATAAGCTGTGGTGAGATCCCCTCTCAGTCTTCTTTTCTTTTCTCCAGGCTAAACAGACCCACGTCTCTCAACCTTTCCTCATAAGAGAGGTGCTCTAGGTGTTCCGTATAAATGTAGCTGCTCCTGCTTTTTGCAGAAGTTTGTGCCAACTCCTTCGTTCCTTTTGACTCATTCAGCAGCACCCCTTGTTCTAAAGGATAGCTCACAAAATAAAAGCACACCCAGAGTTTCTTCTGGAGAAGGGACCATCTTCTTTCCATCTCCATCTCCAGGACTTTTTTTTTCTCTCACACCCACCCAGAAAGTATTGACATGCACGCATTTCTGTGCAGCTGTGTATTACCCATAAGTGACAAGGAAGGTAGAGAAAAAGGGGAAAAAAAAGATAAAAATACAACAGAATGAAAGCCAGGAAAAATGCACAAAAAAACCACCCACCAAACCCCAGAAAATTTAGGTGCCAATCCCAGGCCTTGCTGTATGCTAAGCAACTCTTCTGCCTCTTGAGCTGCAATCCTGTCCCATTAGTGTAACTGCTTGGCTCAGCTTCCCACTCTTCTAGGACATGCTCATGTATTTAAATGTACTAAATGCTTTTTACTACGATACCAACTTATTCAGTGACTAGATGATAGCGTAGCTTGCTAAATACTTCATTTAGGAGCAAATTATTAGCGACCGGTCACCCGCAAGTGCTTAATTATTTCTGTATCTGGTCTCCAGCAAGGGACTATAATGAGCTGTGTGCTTGTGTCCTATTTAATAATGTGTGTCACTTAATAACAAAAGATGCTAGAGATTATAAAATTCCCGTTCATAAAACATTTCACTCTGATACACTGGGTCCCCAGAGCGAGGTGGGCAGGCAAACAGGTGGATCAGGGGTTGTTAAATGGCCTGACGGGTACAGGGAAAGGGACACCTGCTCCAACAAAAAGAAATTCTCAGCTCCCTTGTTGTAAGAAAAGGTTTGTTTGCATTTCAACCAAAAGCCGTCTCCTCTCCTGGAGAAAGGGTGAATAGAAAGAATCTCAGGGGAGTTAGAGTATGAGGATAAAAAATTTCAGACTGCCTGGAGGATTTCGAAGGAGAGATGGTGAAAATGTTCCTGCGTGGCGAGGTGCTGGTGGACAGATGCGGTTTGAAGTACGTGGCAGGTGCACAGAGGAGATGTCCTGTTGATCACATAGGTGGAAAAACATTCGAAATGAGAGAGCATCTTTCCATGATTTTATTAGTATCTGAAACTTTATCTTGACTTAGGTACTTTTGTCAGTGTATTGAGTTTGAATATTGTAAGCACATGCTTCTATTTTACCTGCTCTTCACCTGGCTTGAATTAAGTGGGATTTCAGGGTCACCAGATCTATCCAGTCATCACTCAGCTAACACCAGCTCTCTCAACTGATGTCCTGGACTCTTAGACATAATTTTTATCTCTCCAGGACCTTCCCCAGATTAGCCAAACCTGCCTTGTTTCAGCAGCAGGAGCTGGATGAGCAAGCGTCCTCAAGCTGGAGCATGACAGTGGAAAACTGGAAGATGCTGGGAGTAGACTTGGGTGCTGGAGGTTCCCAGCAGGGTTGGGAAAGATCCATATAATAAGATTTTTTAAAAAAATAAATCTATTTTGAGTTGACCCAGCTGAAAGCTCCCAAGGATGCGGAGCAGGATGTGCGGGTACCAACTTAACTAAACGAATCCCTTCATGAGGGAATCCGCATCTCCAGCTTTCCACATGTTTTGTTTGGTTAGGTTGTTTTCCCGCCAGGTTTCCCACCATCCATGGGAGGGAAAACGGCGGGAAAAAAAAAAAAAAAGCCATCGAGCCAGGCAGGAGTCGAACCTACAATCTTCTGATCCGTAGTCAGACGCGTTATCCATTGCGCCACTGGCCCCTAGTGGTGAGTCCTGTCAGCGTGGGCGGTGTTGAGGGTTGATCCCGACGTCCAACACCGCCAAAAGGCAGATGTTTCAGTGCAGGAGTAGAGTTTTGGGCCCCCGATGCTTCTCCCGTCACTAATCATTGCTGCGTTGTTGGGGTTTTAGGCTTTTTGGGGGGGGGGGGCCCAAAATTCTCCAGCAGCAGGTGGAGGTCGTGCAGTGGGAATCCCATTTTCCTACTGGCGTCCAGGCCCGAGCTCCGTATCTGGTGTTGCTCCGCTGCGAGGAAGGGCTTTGCAAGCTGGGAACAAGTCGCATCGTGTCACCTGTTGTCATCTATGCCAAAAGGAAAAGAAGAAAAACATAATATCATCCAGTTCCCAAATGCCAGGAGTTGTGTCATGCCCATGAACTCTGTTGCCCCAAACCCCAGCAGCCCCTGGAGCCAGCAGAGCCTGCCTGGTCCCGTGGTGTCTGGAGGAGGAATTCCAGCTGGTGGGAGGAGGAGGTAGGATCTGCCTCAGCTTCCACGATGCTGTAGCAGATCCTTGTAGCCTTCACCCCAAGTTTGCTCCTGCCTCCACAGAAGGACCCCAGCGCAGACAGGGCTAGGACGGGCTGGGACAGGCTGTGTGGTGCAGCGCTGAGTTGATCCATTCAGAGGGATAAGGGCAGCTCTGAAGATACGAAGATACCATCAGCACCTTGTCTTCTAGGTAACCCCCCCTCCACTGTCACACCGATACCTCTCCCGTTACAGCGTGTCTGACTCACGCCTGCACGTTAGTTCCTGCCCTGAGCTCTGAGTTACTCTTGGTCCGTACCCCACATTTTCTTCCTGCAGCTCAGCCAATTCTCTGTGGTCTGCCAAGATGGGCTTTGCCTTTGAATCCATACAGAGCACCACGTTGGTGCTTCAGGAACGAGACCAGTGCCCTGGTGGCTGTGGCCTTGGTCACTTGATGTGCTCCACAAAGGCCACAACATCCCAGAACTTGTTCTCCAGTGTTTCTTGTCAATCAGATACAAAGTAAAGTTTGCCAGAGAACACCTCACAGATCCATAACACTTTGGATTCAGTCTCAGGATTGCTTTTCTGAGCCCTTTGCTGACCTTATAGCAGCCAAACGTGTTGGCCCATCACTGATAATAACCTGGGTGTCATTGAACTGCTGGGTTCTTTCCGATGGTAACCTTTGATTTCTCTTTGCTTTCTGGCCTGGCACTTGTCCATTCAGGCTTTCATGAACAGGTCTGTACCAGAGAGAGCCTGGCTACTGAAAACAAGCTCTGCATATTTAGGCCTAGCTTCATTAGGCAAACAAAAAAAAACCAAACCCAGTTAGCTAGCGCTGGACATTAGGGAGCATGAAAAAACGTGAATAGCTCTTTTTTCCATTCCTTAGCAGCAGGATTCCTTAGGGATTCACGTAACCTGCTGCCAGGGAAAATGCCGGGAGCTGTTGGAGACAGACGTTAATCACTGCAACCCTATCTGAAGACACATTGCTACTGCACCTCCCTCAGCAGCAGTGGTTTTGCCAGACTGCTGTGATAAGTGATGGCTTTTGGCCTGACTTGCTTATGAGCAAGTCATGGACCATTTTGTGGGGTACCGAAGGTATTACTTTCTGGATAGCGAGGATGTTTAGAGTGAAGTTTGAAAGGAGGATGAGCCAGTTGAGCAGCTCCTTGCTCCAAAGTAAAGAGGTCCCACTTCTCCTCCCCTCTTCCCCACTGCACTCAGCTACACAACTTGCTTTGTCCTTGCTCTGGTAGTCTGTGGTTGCTCCCGGCACCTGAGTCAACTTAATCCAACAAAGAATTGGGTAATTTTCTTACGGTCAGTGAGGTGAATCAGCTCAGCTGGTGCAAACAAGGGGACAGGACCTTGCAGCCAGGGCCAGCACAAGGAAGGCAAGAGGCACAGGCTGCCCCATCCTGTTAGGCCAGAGCAGCTCAGCTGCCTGCAGTTGCTTGTCAAACTGCAGCCCAAAGGAGTGTCATGCTGACACAACAAAGCAGAAGACATGGAGTGGGAGCAAGGTGTGAGAAGTGGAGAAGGTATCCAGCAGGTGAGAAGTAGAGCCATTGTGTGCCTTCACAGGCACCTCACTTTTGACCTCTTATTTCCATCCTCTCTTCATTTTCCATCTTGTTCTTTTTATTTTTTGCAGGAGCTAGTAAGGTGGGTGGTGAAGATGAGGCCAAATTCCTCCTGGTGGCCTCAGGGCAATGCAGAGGGGTAAGCACTGAGGGGAGCAGCTCCTTCATAAGCAGAGACTTGCAAATTGCTCCTCTTTTGCAGATGGGTTTTGGTGGTTTTTTTTCTCCCTGAATTAATCATGAAAAACCACAGAGTGAATGGGTGAGCATGTCCAAATGGCTGATAGGCATATAACAACAGGAAGAATGTAATTCCAAACAGGATTTCGCAGGGGTGGGGGTAGCTCCTTTTTCTAGTTGGGCAGCTTGGACTTGCAGGTATTCTTCCAGTCGGCAGCCAGAGAAATCATCAACTGCGTGCCCACACCAGGCACGATAGAGGGGTCCTACATATTTGCTCAGAGATCCCAGGGATGTTACCCCTGCTGCCATGATGTGGTGAAGGAAGATGTTAGAAAAGGGTAGTTTCGCAGATTTCCATGTTCTTCTAAGAGAACTGCTCTGAGCACAGCGAGGTCACTCAGTTTTGGCTAACGGTACACGTACTGCATGCAAAAACAGCTGTCAGTTGGTGCCCTGCCATTTGGAAAGCACGTCCCAGTGAGACGGGCCCTGCTCAAACCCAGGACAGGGCTGCAGACAAGAATAATGCTTTGAGGTGAAACCTTGGTCAAGCAGGGAACCATCCTCATGCCTGGAGGAAGCCGGAGCCAGAGCTGGGAAATCAGGCTAGTGGCCCGGGGAGGGGACAAATACATCCAGAAAGCTGGAAACAAGAAGGGGTGATACAAAGGGGTGGGCAGGTAGGGAAGGATGGGTGTGCCTGACAGTATGCTGAGCTTACCTTTGGTGGCTTCTCCTAACTTCTTTTGATAGCTCTCCTAGCAGTGAGGCGGGCCACAAATATACGTAGCTTTTTTACAAACATGAAGTTACTGGTTCACTTCTGGCTGATGAGGCGTTCTCTCCTTTCTCCTTGCTCAGCACATGGTGCAAGAACCACATGTTCTTTCACCAAACCGTAAATCCTCCAACAAACCCCACAGAAGCCCCTGGGATTCAGGTCTTCTGGTTGCTCCGATCCCTAGAAGATGCCTCTTCCCCCCTGCTTATTGCGGGTCCAGCAGGGCCCTGCAGTTAAGGGATGGCACATTCAGCAATGCTTTGGATACTATGGAGAACAAGCTGGCAACCCAGAGTGCTTGTAAGGTGCCTCAAGCTCTACGTGGAGATTTACCACATCCTTTGGCAAGGAACGAGTCATTAGTATCCAATTACACTGAAATCATACTTAATTCAAGACAGGTTAAGACAAAAAGCAAATAAAAACATTTCCTCACAGCTGCCAAGGTAGATAAACTTATAAAAGAGGTAGGTGGAGAAATGAGAGAAAACCAGGCTTCAGTTACTGGCTTTGAAGATTAAATCAGCAAGGCTATTCCCTCATATCCAGGCATTTTGCCGCAGGCTCTCCTGATACAGTGAGGAGCCGAGAACCTATCTTCCTCCACACCTTACACCTCAGGCTGCGTTGACCAAGAAGTATTTCCTTGTGGGGGGACAAAGCGCCTCTCATGTCTAATTTCCTCCTAAAAACCCAAATTCTTCCCTTGCAGGGAGGTCCACCACTTTAGTATGGAACTTCTCCTATTTCTTCCCTGTCCAGGAGACACGATGGCCCTTCCTCTTGGCAAAAATAAGAATGATTTCATTCCTTTAGCATTACCTGGCCAGCTAACAATGCCTTGGCTCAAGTGCGAAGCCAGAGTGATGTCATGGAAAAGATATTTCCTTGATACCTGAATGCCACCATTTTCTTTTTTTTCTTTTTTTTTTTTTAAACCCTAAACTCTTTGTTCTGTAATAATGTAAACGTCTTCTCTTTGCCCTGCCTGCTATCATTATTCTGGTAGCCATATGGCAAAGTGCGTGCAGGTAGTCTGCCTTGGTTCGGAGGGATGTCTTGCTTCAAGCTAGTGGTGGGATCAAGAGCAAGGGGGGCAGTTTCTGCCTGCTCAAACGAAGACTGCTCTTTGGTTGATGGGACTCGTCTTTTCAGGGAGAGGGTGAGACAGTCCATGCCCTTCATGGAAAAGGATAAAGGAACTGAATGTTGAAGTGGGAAGGACAAAAAGAGGGTTGCTGTCGTGCTGCAAAGTAGAAGAGGAGGTGGGACAGTTGTGCTGGGCTTGAAGAATCAGTTCAAAGGGCTTGTTCAATGCAGAGGACATCCTGTGACTTACCGCTATGTGTGCATGCGGTCTCCTTTCTTACCTTGTTATTGTGTCTTTTTCTCTTCACATCTTCCGCTTGCCTCTGCAAACTTTCTCCTTCCAGTTTTCCAAGTTGGCCTCACATAGAGAGCACACAGAGATCCCCATTAGCCAGCTGGTGGCACAGCTTCCTCCCTAAACTGGAAGGAAATGCCCCAGGTGCCTTTCTGGCCCCCTGCACATCTCCTGCAGCCTGTGGGACTGGGGGAGGAATGGGGACAACACCAGTCCCGTGCCGGAGAGCAGAGGTACTGATCCCACTGCCCCTCACACAGTGGACAGGTGGATGGGCACGCTTCCCTCAGAAACGATCCCCAGCTGTAAAGTGAGGGACAGGATGGAAACAGGAACACCATGATGGAAAAAGGTGGAGCTTCCTGCTTGTCCTGGATTGAGTGACACAGGACTAATTTCTCTTCTAATGCTTGGGAAAACTGCACCTTTAGAAGACTCTAGTGTCTGAATTTGTGAAAAGATTTACTTTACAGCCAGTTAGACTGTGTGGGATTCAAGGTCTCGGTATTGTTGAACCTTGCCAGGTGCAGGGATGAGGAGGAGCAAGGCCTGGGCACTTGACCCAGGCTGGTCAACAGGACTATTTCACACCATGAGCGTCACATTCAATATACATTAGAAAGTTTGCAGTGTAGTCCTCTCTCCCTTGCCCCAGTGCCAGACCCCAGAGCCCTTCCCTTCCTTCCAAAGCCACAGCGCTCGCAGTGTCCGACATTTGGTGTCCACTGCTGGGAGTGCACAGCTTCTGCTGATAGAATTGGCTGAGTATAATCCTTGTATATTTTATATTAGTATCAGGATCAATAGTGGTTCTTCAGTATTATTGATAATTATTTAGTCTTATCCTATTAAATCTATGTATATTTCAACCCTCGTGTTTGTTTGTTTTTCCCCAGTTCCCTGTCCTGGGTCGGGAGGATTCACTGGGCGATAGAATAATTGTCTAAACAACAATAAATTGGTATGGGTTTCTCAAACCATAACACTGCCCTATACATCATTCCCTTCAGATGCTTTATTTCTCAATTTCCAGCCTGATGCAACCTGTGAGGGTCAGGTGTAAAGAGCATTTCACATGCAAACACGTTAAGAAGTCACCAGAGGAAGGATGAGAGATTTGTCACCTTTTTTCAGAGGAAGAAGTTGATGCCTGACTTGGTGACACCTGGCTTGATAAAGACACATTTATGCCTCCCTGGAAGTGAACCAGGGCTGAATTCAGTTCCTGGGAGCGAGCAGACAGTCTGGAAGCATTTCAGATCAAAGTCTGCCAGGAGCCCAAGGAACAGACTATGAGTCTTGACATATCAGGAGCACCCTAATGAATGCAACCTGAGCCACGGCGTGCGGAGGAAGCTTTTAAGGAAGCACTGTACCTGCTCAGGGTAATCACTGCACACCAGCAGGGGACAGGTGAGAGGTCTTGCTGCTTAAGATGGGTAAGGGTTGGAATCTGTTTAGCTTTTTAAAGTATTCCGTAAATATCATCTATTTTGGATGGATATCTATGGATTTGTCATAGATAAATGATTTTATTTGTGATTTTGCTTTATCTCTACTGGACTGAGTGGGATTTCGGTGTTACTGGTTGCCTGCTGGCATTGCTTGCTGAAGGTTACAATGAACTGTCACCCTGTGGCCACCTAGCTCATGTCAGGCTCCTGACATGTTCTCCAGAGTGCTAAAGGATAGTGATAGCCTTGCCTGCCCCGTTTTGGCTGCAGGAGCGAGGTCTCTGGTGGAGGTCAGGGATGGCAGAGGCATCCTCTGCTGGCAGAGGTAACTGGGGACACTGTTTGGTGTGTAATGAGAGAGTGTCCCCAGGCTCGCTCAACTCCTGAGGTTCCTCAAGGTGTCTGTCAGGGGTCCAGTAAGAATCCCAGTGACGAGCAGGAACCTTCCTGCCTACTCCTAAACCCCCTCTCTTTTGAGCTGGAGTTGGAACAAGTGACTATGGTTTACTCTGAAAGCACCACAGCCCTCCACCCTGGGAGCTGAGCTATTGAAGGATGAGAGATGTGGTGCTGAGAGAGACTCCCGGCAGGATTCCGCAGCAGCCCCAGTCCTGTCAGTGTGATGGCAAGTGGCAGAGGCATCACTCTGGGATATGGGGAACCAAAGCCTAAAAGGTACCTTGAATACAAATTTCTGCACAATGTGATGTTCTTTCTGCACAATGTGACTTCTGCTCTGGCTTGGCTGTGAAGTGCTTCATCCCAATGATAAGGGATGGAAATAGCACCAAGGCCATACTACGTAGGTAACTGGAAGAGATGTGATTTGTAGACTAGCCATACATAAATCTATTCTTACCCCTCTCATGTTTGCATTACAGTCTTTGGGATTATCAGAAGCATCAGAAACACGCTGCGTAACTGCTCCAGCTTGTCACCTCCCAAGGTTTTCCTGAAGTAAGATTCCCTGCACACCTGCAACAGGGTGAGGGAGATGTGACCCCACAGCATTAGAAAAACAGCAACACAAGTGACACAAGGAGGAAAAACTCACAACAAGTAGATCCATCAGAGGACTGACTTTGTACCTGCGCCAGAGCAGCCTCCCTCCCTGCTGATGGCTGGGTCACCCTCCGGGCTGGGGACAGGCTGTGCTCGGCTGGGTGAGGTGGAGGGAGAGGCAGAATGGGGGAAGAAGCGGGAGAGAAAGCCCCAAACTCTTTGTCTTCTGCACAGATCATGGTATCACATTACTATGATGCAGTTCGCTGCCATGAACTACTCGTTCATATTGCCCCACACTTACTGCAGGGGGTAGGTCTTCACGGTGGGAGATGTGCATCCTCAGGCAGCCTGTGCAAAACACAGATTTTTTCTGTGAAGCTGCCCCTTCCATGGCAAGGTCAAAGCCTTTGAAGAGGCACCAAAATCTTATTTGGTTTGTGGCCAAAGGATTTCCTGTCTGCCCTTTCTTTCCTTGCATTCCCTAAACTCAGCCAGAATCAGAAAGGCTGACTCCTGGGGAACAGCCTGAAGGCAGAGGGGACACAACACCGCATGTGTGGATGTGGGCCGGCGTGCTTGAGATGCTTCCTGAAGTGATAATTCGAAAGGATGTTAATCTAATAGACTGCTGCTTGGTACAACAAACACAATGTCACAGCGGATGGCATCCCTGATCATAGCTTAAAGCACGTTCATTCAACTCCTGCCTAGCTTGAAGGCGTTTCCAGCTGTTGTTGTCCTTGCAGACACCTGCATCTCTCTCTCATGCACTGTGCTCCCCTATGCTCACGTGAATCTCACGTGAGGGAGCCGGGGAAAGAACTTGGCTGGAAAACGGCCAAAAGGCAAACTTGCTCTTCTAATCTGACTTTCAAAAGGAAAAAAGGCATTGGCACTCAGAAATGAATAGCCATGCTGGTTTTGCTATATGCCTAAAGAACAGTTACAGAACAAAGGAACACATTAAAGGAAAACAGAGGAGTTTTGGGGAAAAAAAGCTAAAGGACAGAGGTACCACCTCTGTCACCAGTTATGCACCAAGCAGGCACTTGACCAGTTCAGGTAATGCCTTGCTGTGTGAAAACCTTCCTGCCCCAACACACAGGATTTTTGTTTAGCTGTAATCCCGTAATGTCTGATCCTTTATCTTCCAGCACTGAATCTCTATTTTGTCCTGGAGGAATGACCCACAAGATGAGGATGGATGAAAACATAAGCTAGACCAGCCTAGGGAGCTGGGACGGAGTCTCAGCAGGTCTCTGACGTGGTGTAAAGTCATGTGCTGAGTATAACTCTAAAACTAGTCTCTCCTTTGAATTACAGACCTCAGCATTGTCCTGGAGAGAAAAATACTCATGCTCCTCTGCTCTGCCAGCTGAGCTATGGAGGGGACTTACTGAAATAGCATCAAGAGTGGCTTATGCTGAGTAGACCAAGGCTGGGGAGAAACGTGACACTGGGAGAGGGCTGTATCTCTGCGAAGTGACAAGCAGATGCCAGCTGGGAAGCCTGAGTGGGATCCATGCTGTGAAACGCAAGTCGCATCTCTATTGAACATCACTCTCCTTTCCTAGTGACGGAGGGGTTGCTGGGCAGTGGGGTTTAAAGGGGAGTGCTATGGCCTGTTAAGGCCAGAGCAGAAATCAAGTCTGTCCCTCAGTCAGAATTCACGCTGTTAAAACTCTGCGATTCCCTTTTCCCTAGATTCTGGTATGCTCAGGAGGCCCCCTGGCACTGCCCCGGCTGTGCCACATGTGTCCAGCCCCATGTCACAGCACTGACTCCTCCGCTGCTCACCCAGCACTAAACACCCGTGTTATTCCATAAAATGCATGAGTTCAGGGAGGAGCCATCATTCCTTCCTCTCTGCTAGCAGGGGAGACATGTAGCCATGATCTACAAACAGGCTCCCATGGGACACTGTGACGACAAAGTAGAGGGGAAAGGGCCAGGGCTGCATTTAAAAAGCAGAGGACTACTGAAATAGTAAAGCACTTGGTCACTTACTCTCCAACAGGAAGCGGGATTCTCCCACATTTCTAACTGGTATGTTCTCCCATTTTTCTAACTGGTTTGGTTTTACTTATGTCCTTTCTTCCTTCATATCTCATTCTCATTGCAGGGCGTATTTGGGGGTGTGGAAAAGCAAGCCTGTGCCTGTTATCTGTGAAACGTGTCCCTCACCCTGGAGAGGACCTATTTTTAGGCAGGCAGTAGTGCGGGGCTATTTCTTCCCCGCATGCAGTACTTCCTCCCTGCAGTGCTTCAGACATGCTTTTGTGCCTTGCCTGTGAAGTGTAGATCTCTTTCTAGCAGTAATGTGTCGAGGGGATGAGGGTTTGGGGACCTCTGGGCTTGTAAAAGTTGTGTATGGCTCAAGGAGTGGCTGAACGGCTAATCTCATGTTTGTTATGCCACAGCACCGGCAGTCTGTCTTTTCAGGCTCACCAATTTTGAGACTTTTGAGAATACAGATAATTGCAGGGAAGATGATAAACGCCTCGTCTTAATCACCGTTCAGGCTCACCCTGCCTCCGTGAAGACTATGGCCCGGCCACCATTTCTCATCCTGATCTCGAGGACTGTGAGGAGACCAGGACTTTCTGTTGGGAGGGCTTTCTGTTTCCCTGCGGTCTCTAAAGCCGGGGGACGCTCGGGTCCGCACTGGCCTGCTGGCATTGCTGGAGAGCAGCAGGAAGCCACAGGACCTCCCTTCTCCCACGCAGGCAGCTGGGAGCAGCAACACCATGTCTTGGTGTCCCACTGGTGGCAAAGCCATGGTGCGTGGAAGTGACTTCCCAATGGATTTCATCCACAGACTCTCCTTCTTTCAGAGTCTTTTAATCCAAATCGCTGAGGTTTGTCTGCTGTAATTTATGTTGGTACTGCTGATGAATCTGGAATGAAAATGATAATGTCATCATAATCTGCCCTCTTACCCTACGTTGCTGTCTGTCTGCTGCAAACCATGGAATCTCCTTGAGCATGGATAAGCCCAGAGAAGGCTGCTTTCGAGCACGATTCAGCTGAAGTCAGTGTCCAACCCCTATTTGAAAAAGGGCAGACGTCGTCTCTTTGACTGGTCTTTGTAGCTTGTCCCTGCAGTCCTGTGCTCCTGCACATTTGATGTGCTCCCAGTGACTCGCCCTTAGACATGCTTTGAGCTTGCCCCTGCTGCTGTGATTTTGTATGTGCAAAAGGAAATTTTGAAAGATGTCCTTACCTCCTGTGCTGGCCCTTGTTTTCCTGGAGATCTGAAGAAGTCTCTTACATTGCTTTTAGAAGGTCTCCAAACAGTGACTACATATGGCCTATCATTGTATATGAGGTACACAAAGACAAATATATATGTTGAGTGGTAAAAAGTCAGTCTCAAAACTGTTTTTAAAAGCTCTTGTCTCTGTTGTAAAGGCTCTTTTTCTGCATAAATTGAGTCATGTACAAGGGTAGTTTTGGTATTTATCGTGGGATGTTTAGTGATCACAATAAAATCATGAAATGCAAGATACTGTTTGCAGTTTGCACTTGTATAGGTAGGAGGACTTCATCTTATAGCTGGCTCATCTGCTTAGTAAGTTGTTGCAAATGTAAGTGAAATTTGAGTTTCTGCAACACGCTGGCTGTAGGTGGGAATGCCGGTGCTCACAACCTGCTGCTGAGGACTGCTCACTGCAGGGTAAATGGGCACTGCTGAAAGGTGAGGTGGATGGAGAGCTTTCCCCCTATCTCCCTGAGGGATGCTTGGCTAAAAATGCAAATATTTTGAGTCAAAATAACAAGCAGAGTTAGCAGGATGGGGAGAGGGGAAGGCCACATTTTCATTTTACTCTGAATCTCCCATTCAGGTGGGCAGAAGTGGAGGCAGCGGCCTCATTTTTGTTAGGATGTTGTATTGCTGGGGCAGCCAGGATTTCTCGCCAGAGGTGAGGAGGCAGGGCAAAGCCGGGGAGTGACAGGCATGTGGGCCAGGGGGTCCCCCCATGCAACAACAGTGGCCCCGCAAGGGCACCCGCCAGCCCTGTCCTCCTCCAGCAGAGCTCTTGTGCAAAGCCCTCAGGTGAGTCCCACCAGCCTTGGGAGTACAGCGGGGTGGGGGCAAGTGTCGATCCCTGCCCTGGGGACAACAGGCAGCTGCCCATTTGCTTTAGACAGCTGCCAGTAGAGGTGTCTGCCTGCCCTGGGCTGGGTGGCAGGGGTGGCAGGGTGCTTGCTCGTCCCTGAGGACAGGCAAGAGGTGGGGTGGCAGCAGACCAGGGCTGCCCATCGTCCTGTGGATCAGGATGCTCCGTGCCACCCACCACATCCATGTGAGGATGCCTGGACAAGGAGCCTGATGGTTGCAGAGCGGGTTTTGTTTCTGCCAGGCTCAGTGGGGCAGTAAGTCACATGGGAGTTATCCTCTGGCAAAAATACGCTTTTTCTCTTTGTTTTCCAGTCATGCAAGAGAGCCACAGGACAGATCTTCTGTGACTGACACACGAGAGCTTCACAGCACTGGTACAAAATAAGAGGTTGCAAAGGGGAATTCTGCGAATGCAAAATCCAGAGATGTCATTACGGCATTGAAATCTGAACCTGGACATCGATCAACCTCTCCTTCCTCCTCCAAATCCCTCTCCTAAACCCTCTGCTTTGCAGCCAGCCTTCCAGGCTCTCCTGGCCGCCAGTCCACAGCCCACAAGCTGTTATTCATCTGCAAAGTAGGGGAGTTAGAAGCAATGTCTGTGAGAGCAAGCATATCTCTAGGAACTAGTGTTCTGATTGTGTCAACGAAGCCAGATAACGTTCCTGGGCAAGCAATACTGCACAAAAAAAAACCACATTAAAAAATTTTATCTTCTTCTTGGTGATGGCTGGCAGACATCCAGAGTTTCTGTCCAGGAGTGGGGTTAAAGCAGGTCCTCTTGCCCTTTGCTAGTCCCTTGAGAGATGCCTCGGCTTGGTTACTCTTTGGAGTGGACAGCTGTGCGTGCTGGTGGTCTTCCCTTGTGGGGGTGGAAGGGGAGGAAGCGGAGGGTGACAGGGCTGCCAGAGAGACAGGAGGGTGCCGGGCTTTTTCTTGGTGCAAGTCTTTCAAAGTCCAGTGTAAGCCATTCCTGCTGAAGACCGTCTGCAGGACCATCCTGTGGCTCTGCAGCCTCTTGAGCTTTGCTCTTCTCTTCCTCCTTGTTGCAGCATGGTCATACAACCCATGGCTTTTCTGGCCCTTCTTATCCAGCCTTCGTAAGCATGGCCAAGCCTCCACATTTCTTTACCTAGAAATCACTGCTGTGGTTTGTAATACTTTGGCAGAAAAACCTGTACTAATTTTTCACGTGTCTGAACTACATATTCCTACAGAAAAATATTTCAGCTTAGGCCTGGCTGCAGAAGCTGGGTTTATCTTTGTTTTATCAGTTCCTTTTTGTGGTTGTGCTGTTTATTATCTGTTCTATGTTAGCATGCTTCAGCATACAGTACGGGGAAAACCAGCAGCAGACTGTCCCTCACCTTGCTACCATCGGGTGTCCTCTACAGATGCATCAGGTGTCACACTGCCTTAACAGAAGGCTTTTGTGGACTACCACAGGTAAGCGTAAATTCACCAGAACTACATCCCAGAGGCACATTGCACCCTGAAAGATTCCTCAGTTCATTTTCCAAAGGGCTGGCACAGCGGTGTGATCCCCCAGCTTTTTTCCATGCTGTGAACACCCTCTTCCCTACATCACCATATGCAGGTGTTGCTGTGCGCTGACATTTCTAACCTTCAGCTTTTCCTCCCAGAATTTCTATGTTTTTGCCTGTGAAGTGAGGTGGAAGTGCCTGCCTCGCCAGGCGAGGACGGCTTTCCTCATCTAATTCAAAGCCCCTTAATTAGAGCAGGTTTTGATGCACAAGGGGCAGCTGACTCAGAGTTAGGAGGGTAGGAATGAGGCGTTCAAATTCTTCCAGATGCAAAAGTCACCTCTGACCCGGCCACAGAGGGGAGGGGAAGAAGAGAAATATCTTCTCGCTGTTGCCAAGAAAGGCTCCCGGCCAGCCCTGCCAAAGCCCCAGCTGTCAGCAGCTCAGCTGCCGGAGCAGCTTCTCCCGCTCGGCTCCGGGCTCTTGCCTGCAGCAGGCAGTCACAGCAAAGGCGTGATTTCAAACGGGTTTAACTAAGCTATCACAAATCTCCCGTGAATGCAAGACTTCAGAAATAAATCTATTTGTTTTCATGTGACTGCTGACAAATGGGTATGTTTACGTAGGGGAGATTCCAGCCCGGTGGGCTGCAAGTGGGTACAGGATTTCACCCAAACACTTAAAAAGTATGGAAGGCATTGAGAAGAGAATAGTCAATAGTACATTCAATCGAACGTGATTTATTGGCATTGCATGCAGAGAATAGTATTCATTTTCATGCGGAAATCAATGAAAACCTTTGCTTTTATATTTCCCTGCTCAGTTTCCAGACTGGTGTTGCATGCAAAGGGCCCTGCTTTGGAGTCGGGGTCTGCCCCTGGGCGCGCAGGGAACTCGCTCAGCCATTCTATAGCATATTTCAGATGCAAGCCTTATACAGTTATAAGGCAGAATAAACATGAGTCCTTTCTACAAGACACTTAACAGAGGAAGTATTCTAGTTATTGATTAAAAGGGAAGACAATATTCTGATTACATGTACAGTACGGTGGCAAAGTGATTTTATACAGTACATGCGGGGACTTTGGCTTAAACATGAGGATGAGATATGTATTGCTTGTACAGTTGTGTGATAAATTATTGGCAAGTAGAAGCACAGATGGCTTTCCCTTAAGATCAGGCATCACATGCCACAAATTATCTGGGAAATTGTCATTTTAAAAATAACTCTGGAACAAGTGCCAAGCTGAGAGGGATATCAGTGTCTAATAAACAGATATAAACACAGCAGTGCCCAAAACTAAAATATATTTGAAATAAACTAAGCTTTGAGAGAGCACATAAAATTAGCACCTATTCTCTAGCAGTACAAATGAAAGCTTTTCATACTGTATTTCTTCTGTCTCTTTCTCATCAGGAAATTCAAATCATGTTTTTGGTGCAAATTTAAGCCACTGTGGAGTTAATGGCCTGAATAGTCGTGTTAGATTCTTAAGTTACAGCTCCTAAAAAAAAAAAATAATCATACCGGAAGAAATCTAAGCACAGTTATAGGCAGGCAATTTTTTTTAACTAGTTTTCAAGGTGGTGACATGTTTATACCCTGAAGTGTCTGAGCTGCGGAGCAGGAGCCCATCGCTCCTATTGTCTTCTCCAGCAACCGCGTGTGCCTTGCACCTTGGAAAGGCGAGATCCTGGAGCCTGCCGAAACACAAAGTTACACAAAATTACATCCTGCATCTCAGGGCCATGGCTGCTTGCTCAAAACAGAGTATTTATTAGGCGGCAGCTTGTGGCTGAGCAGGTTGGGGCAGCCCTGAGCCCTCCATCGCCGTGCAGAGATAAGGGGGAGAGTGGGTGGCGTTTGCTTATTGTTCGCCCTCCTCCTCCTCTTTCCTGAGGGGTGAAGGCCGCCATGTGCGAGTGAGGAGAGCCAGGGCCCCGCCGGCTGCCCCCCCGCCCCCGTCGCCCCGTCCAGCCGTCACCTGTCCCAGCCTGTCCTCCTCTCAACGCGCTTATATGGGCACGGCAGGATGGCATCTCGTGACGCTGCGCTGCTAAAAACAGCCCCGGCTCTCTTCAGCCCCTCGTTTAAACAATGTCCTCCGGCCAGAGCAACCCAGAGAGCCCCTGATCGCCGCACAGCCTTGGACTTATTTCAAGGGAAATTAACCCGGAAACCCCCTCCGCGAGGCCCTGATCCTGAGCGTATGCCCCTGGAAAAGCTAGGGATGAGCACCTCCCTGAGCTACAAGTCCTTCTCCAAAGAGCAGCAAACCATGGATAACCTGGAGAAACAGCTGATTTGCCCCATCTGCCTGGAGATGTTCACCAAGCCCGTGGTCATCCTCCCCTGCCAGCACAACCTCTGTCGGAAATGCGCCAGCGATATTTTCCAGGTAGGTTTCTCCCTGCAGAAAGCTCCTGCTTCCCCAGCGGCACTGGCTGAAATGGATGGAAAAGCTGATTTTTCCACATATTTTGGTTGATTGCTGTTAACAGTCAAAGGCCGGGGGCAGGGGGTGGGGGGGCGTGTGTGATTTAAAGCAGAAGTTGAGTGTCCCCAGGGGCCAGGGCTGAGCTCACAGCAGATTACACAGAATCACAGAATGGTAGGGGTTGGAAGGGACCTCTGGAGATCATCTAGTCCAACCCCCCAGCCAGAGCAGGGTCACCTACAGCAGGTTACACAGGAACGCGTCCAGGCGGGGTTTGAATGTCTCCAGAGACGGAGACTCCACCACCTCTCTGGGCAGCCTGTGCCAGTGCTCTGCCACCCTCAAAGTAAAGAAGTTCCTCCTCATGTTTAGGTGGAACTTCCTATGTTCAAGTTTGTGCCCGTTACCTCTTGTCCTGTCCCCGGGCACCACTGAAAAGAGCCTGGCCCCATCCTCCTGACACCCACCCTTTAAGTATTTAGAAGTGTTGATAAGATCCCTCAGCCATCTTTTTTCCAGACTGAAGAGACCCAAATCCCTCAGCCTTTCTTCATAAGAGAGGTGTTCTAATCCCCTAATCATCTTGGTCGCCCTAAATTAGATAGATTAAAGTGTCACCTGTTGGCTGGGGAGGCATGGCCACCTGTGTGACCTGAGGAAACAGCCCCTCACCTGGCAGAGGTGCTTTTTGAAAGAGTTTTTCATGTTTTTTCATGGCCTTACTCACCTCTCCTTGTGCTGCTTGGCAAGCGCAGGCCTCCAACCCCTACCTGCCGACCAGGGGAGGCACAACCGTGGCATCGGGGGGCCGCTTTCGCTGTCCCTCCTGCAGGCACGAAGTGGTCCTCGACCGGCACGGCGTCTACGGGCTGCAGAGGAATCTGCTGGTGGAGAACATCATCGACATCTACAAGCAGGAGTCCACAAGGTAACGAGTGAGCGTGTGCCCTTCAGGGGAGGTTTGCCACAAAAAGCAGACATGGCTTAGGAGACTGGTGGCTTTTGGTCTTTCTGCTTTGGCACATGTGAGGTTGATTTAGTTGTTTTCTCTCCACAAGTGAGGACAAGTTTTGACTCTCCACAAGTTTTTTCTCCACAAGTGGGGAAAGGGATCGTGCTGCCATGTGTGCCTGCTGTTTGCTGTGCAATGAAGCCAGCTCTCAGTGAGTGAAGAAAACCACGTCCAAATAGATGCTGAATTTCCCTGCTTCCACTTACAGCAGAGGATTGTGCCATGCTTATTAATATGAACACTTGCCCACGCAAGCACAGTCCTTGAGGTCAGCACGGTTACTCACACGAATAAGGGAAAAGTAGCTAGGTTTGCATTGTTTATTTTAAAAGCAGCTCAGATGACTCTTATTTGTCTTTAACCTGTGTATTCTCATGCTAAAAAAGGGAAAGAAATTTCAAATCTTGTTAGAAAATCCTGAGGGACAGACAGCGCAAACGAGAAGAAAAGTGAATTTCCTCAGAAGATACCCTGCATTATAATGTCAAATCAAAACTCAATTAAAAAAACCTCCATTCCATTCCTGTCAGCTTGGGATGTGAACTCATGAAATCAAGCCATATTTAGGACTCCATAAAGAGAAGGAATAGCCAGAAGTAATACATATCAGCACTGTGTGGTTGTGCACAAGAATCAGGACCCCCAGGGCAGAGGAATGGGTTAATTCTAAAAAAGTAAGATTACTCCTGAATGTTAATTGGCTGCATTGTATGTGTAACAGATCCAGCAATAGAAAAATGTTGCGCTCTCATCTCTTTTGCCCTGAGATGGGTCGGGCAGATGGTACCACCTTGGGGAACTTAGTAGGGGCTAAGCCTGGTCCCTGGATGCCAAGCAAGCAGCTCTCACCCAGGGAAGCCACCTGTTGCCACCAGCGTGCATACATAGGGCCAGTTTCGTGTGGCAAGGTGTTTTGTACACCTGAAGGAAGGTGTAATTCTGGCCATGTTCTCTGACAGTCTTCCCATCCCACCCCAGAAAAGGGCTGGGTTTCACAGGCACAATGAAGTGATATCACTGGAGCAGGTGGACACAACTGTTGGAGCCTGGAGCCTCTGGTGACTTAGGGCACTTCTACCCTCCTCCGGTAGAGGAGGACAGTCACCAGCAGAGAGGAAGTTTCAGAGCCCGATGGTGGCTTTGGCTGTTCTCAGCTGTTTGAATCCCATCGGGGACTGAGCATAGGTTGGAACTCCAAAGCTTCAGAGAGCACAAAGTTGGCTTAAAATTGTCCTTTCTGCTGCCCTTCACACTCACTGCCAAGAGAAGGTCAGCTACCCTTGTGTGTGTCATTGATACCCAAATATTATTTTAGTCAGGAAAATCTCGGAGGAAATGAATCAGCAAAGCTGTGGTGATGGACTTTGCTTTTGACCAAATAAGCTGGACATGTGTACCTCATGTCTTTATTGGTTTTGGGTTGTTGTTTTTTTTTCAGCTCGCAGTTGTATTTAACTTAAAAAATAAAGAAATGCACCTTCTTTTCCTATGTAGTTCATGGGCAATTGGAACAAAATTCAGTTAAACAAAAATGCAAGAGATTTAGTAGATATTTTTTTAATTCCACAAAAGTAAAACACAACATGATGAATAAAAGGTGAGAATAGAAAAAAAAAAATATGAGCATATATTAGTTTAGATACTTGTCCAAAAAGGTTCATTTATTTGGTCTGCTAAAGTGCTTATTTAACCTTCACATATGACCTTAGGATGAAAGTTATAATCAGGGTTACGTAGCAGCGACAATGCATAGCAGCATTATCTAAACTATTTGGTATTTTGTATGCCTCAGCTGCTTATCTCCCTCTGCCTAACATTCCTCAGGCTCCCATGAGAGTGTAGGCAAGATCTGCCATGGCTTTACTCTCTGCAGTCCCACCAAACCCAACAAGTCAAGGGAAATCAAGTCCTCTCCGCTTCTTCCTTTTGTACCAGTCTCTTCCGAAGGGATGGCTGGGGTCTGGCAGAGGTACATAAGAGGAGGGGTGAGACGTGACCTTTGCCTCCTTGTTTCTTCCCAAGACATCCCTTCAAACTGGCAGCACCCGTGACTTCCAGTCAGAGCCCTCATCGCCCCCAAATCCTCCTGTGGGTATAATTCACCATAACTGCATGTGCCAGAATGATGCCAGCTCCTAGCTGCATTTCACATGAACCTAGGAGAGAGTGAGGGGAATTCAGCTCAGGAACAAGCTTTGTCTCCTGCTTAGGTGAAAATAATTTATTTCAAAAATATTTTTTTAAAATTTGAGTTTCTATTTGAATTAAGGAATTGGGGTTTTTTTTAAATAAAAGCTGGGACAGGATCTGGGCTGTGGGGTTGAGAGTGTCTGCCCAAGCCTTCACACACAGCCCCTCTTATTAGAAAAAAATCACATCATCTGGTCTTTTATCCCATTGCTCATCAAATTCCAGCTGATGGCAGCGTAGCCCGTTGCCCAATTTAGAATCTAGTAGTAATGCAAGGAAAGAAACCTTCAAACAGGATGTGGCTCCTACAAAACTTTAAAGGAGGGCAAAGGACCGAACCCAGTGGAAACAGAGTTGGCTGAAAAATTAAACCAGTGTTTGAAAGTCTGTAGGCCACTGATTACCTGAACCATCTGAGGAATATCAGGGTGCCTGCTGCCACCAGGAAAGAGTAGCAACAGGAGGCTGTGACTTGTCGCAAGCTCTGGCAGCCTCTAACAAGCTTGGCTGGCTATTCCTGATCAAAAAGTGCTTTGTTTCCAGCTGAATCCTGATCAGAGAGGGTGAAGCGCTTTTTCTGCCTTCCATCTACCAGGGAGAGCCCCAGGTACAGGCTGGCCCTGCAGCCCCGAGCACAGATGGAGCAGTGTGTGCAGCAGTGTGCACAGGAGGGACCAGGCACTGGGCTGAAAGCAGCGTGCGTGGGCTCTGCAATGGTGGTGACGTGCTGCAGGATGGGGTAGCCAGCACCACCAGGAGCAGCTATCCCTGACACCTCAGAGACCTCAGCCAGAGCTCCCAAGGGAGGACATGGCTCTCAGGACAGGTTGCAGGGATGCCTGGGGACCTCAGATAGGCTGGGCCAGGGAGATGGGCTCCCTGCCCACAGGTTGCCAAGCAAGGGAGCTGCAGAAGACCCAGAGACTGTGCCATGAGGAGAGCGATCACCTGGATCTTCTCCAAATCCCCAGAGACAAGGCCCCAAGCTCACCTGTGCCGGTGGTTTTCTTGGGCCAGGCATTCATGATAGTAATAGTGTAACAGAGCTGCAGGAATCCCTATGTCCATATGACCTTTTTTTGTCTTCTCATTTTTCAAGCCTCATTTCTGCCCTGAGTATTGATGGGCTGTTCACTGCTTTTGGGAGAGTCCATCATTGTGGTTGATTTCCAAGGACTGTCTCCTCCAAGCTCAAGAATGGTCCATCCCCATATACAGGAACTCAAGCAATGCTGGCAAGATACTTGCATTGATTAAAAAGAAGTTCCTGATAAAAATAAAACATTTAAAAAGAAGATAAAAAAAGATGGACTAGTGACTCAGGAATATTTTAAGACACTATCCAAGCATGTACAGATGGAGTCAGGAAAGCCAAACCCCACCTGGAACTGAATCTGGCAAGGGACGTGAAGGCTAACAAGAAGAGCTTCTACAGGTACATCACCAGCAAAAGGAAGATTAGGGAAGGTGTGAGTCCACTGCTAAATGGGGCAGGGGCTCCTGTGACAAAAGACACGGAAAAGGCCAATGTACTCAATACCTTCTTCACCTTGGTCTTTACTGGTAAGATAGGCCTTCAGGAATCCCAGGCCCCTGAGACCAGTAGCAAAGTCTAGAGCAAGGAAGACCTACCCTAAGTGGAGGGGGATCTGGTTACAGAATATTTAAAAAAAAATGGATACCCTGATGTGAGGCACCCATGAGTGGTGAGGGAGCTGGCTGATGTCGTTGCAAGGCCACTTTCAACAATCTTTGAAATGTCATGGTAATTGGGATAGGTTCCTGAGGGTTGGACTGGAATAAATCAAATGTTATTCCAATCTTCAAGAAGTGTGAGAAGGAGAATCCGGGGAACTACAGTCTGGTTATCCTCACACCGGTTCCTGGAAAGCTGCTGGAGTAAACTCTCCTGGAAACTGTTTTCAAACATATAAAAGGCAAGAAGGTGATTAGAAATAGTCAGTAGGGATTTAAGAAAGGGAAATCATGGCTGACCAACCTGATAGCCTTTTATAGTGAGATGACTAAGTGAACGTGAGGAGAGCAGGGGATGTTGTTTATCTCAACTTTTGACACTGTCTCCTGTAACATCTTTATTGACAAACTGATGAACTAAGGTATAGATCGGCCAGTGGACAGTGAGGTGGACTGAAAACTGGCTGAACTGCCAGACTCAAAGTATTATGGTGAGCACCATGAAGTCAGGTGGAGACCAGTCATTAGTGGTGTATGCCCGAAATTGATACTGGGGCCAATACAGTTTAATACATTCACTAATGACCTCACTGTGCCTCATACAGTCATGTAGATTCTCTCCATCCAGGCTGGAACCAGGTGCAGGCACTAGGTGATGTAATGGTACAGGAATGGCTACAGCTATCTTAGGGTCCTCAGTAAAAACAATATCAAAGTGGGATTCAGGATTTCAGTAGAGACCTTTCTGGATTTGTAGAAATCCTAAGGAAAACATGTCTTCTAATTGAACAGCAGTTTGGCTAAGGTCTTACATGTCCATAATTAAACTGTGTTGCTTTATTTTCCTGGCAACTTTGCATTTCTTCACCAAATCACAGAATCACAAAATGGCTGAGGTTGGATGGGGCCTCTGGAGGGCATCTGGTCTAACCCACTGCTAAAGCAGGGCCACCTAGAGCCGGCTGCTCAGGACCATGTCCAGATGGCTTTTGAGTACCTCCAAGGAAGGAGACTCTACAACCTCTCTGGGCAACTTGTGCCAGTGCTCAGTCACCCTCACAGTGAAAAAGTGTTTCCTGATGTTGAGAGAGAAACTCCTGTGTTTCAGTTTGTGTCTAGTGCCTCTTGGTCCTATCACTGGGTGCCACTGCAAAGAGCCTGGGTCCATTGTCATTACACCCTCCTTTTGGGTATTTAGATACCTGAAGGTATTGATAAGATCAAGGTCATTGTTAAGATCCTCCTGAACCTTCTCTTATCCAGGCTGAAAGTCCCAGCTCTCTCAGCCTTTCCTCACAGGAGAGATGCTACAGTCCCTTAATCATCTTCAGGGCCCTTCGCTGGACTCTCTCTGGTATGTCTATGTCTCTCATCTACTAGGGAACCCAGAACTGGACACAGTACTCCAGGTATGGCCTCACCAGTGCTGAGAATCCTCCTTTCCATAAAAAATGCA
This sequence comes from Chroicocephalus ridibundus, assembly GCF_963924245.1. Lineage (NCBI taxonomy): Eukaryota > Metazoa > Chordata > Aves > Charadriiformes > Laridae > Chroicocephalus > Chroicocephalus ridibundus. The sequence continues at coordinate 131,362,422 of NC_086285.1, forward strand.
CAACGCTCCTCACATTAAAGTCCAAACCCAATTTTAATGGAAAAGAATAAGCTTGTAGCAGTCAAACACAGGCTTAGCATCTCAAAGAGCAGAGTCAGAGAACAAGAGCGTAAAGATTTAGGCCATATAAGTTGCCTGCCATTTCTTTGCTCACAAGCACACTTATGATAAATCTTTTCTTCTACCTAAGCCATGCTGTCATGTTCCTACTGACTACTCTTTAATCATCCGTTTCAGGAGCAGCCACCATTTTAAACTTAGGGGTTGTGTTTTGGCCTTTGCTACAGCTACATAGACCTAGAGGATCTCTGAAGTCAAGGAATGTTCTGCTCAAACTCTCTCCTTTTGCAAAGCCTAGGGAGTAGATCTGTTTATTTCTAGTCTTCTGTCACTGTTTTGAGGGCCCCACTAGTTCAGGGAGTTCTGCCAGGTTTCTTTCAGCCTTTTGCGGCACCTTTGAAGCTCCACTACTTCTTGCTGAACTTGCTTGACACCGTCACCTTTTTGCACCGTGCGATGTGTCTTTCATGCTGGTGGCACCATTCCAGTGTCAGATAACATTCTAGTAGTTTCTGGTTCTGGTCTTGTAAATATTTGCAGGAAGAACAGCTATTTCAGGCTTAATTAATCACTTTGAAATTCATTGTCTGCTATTGCTTTTGCATGCAGGCCCTCCCACTGGTGCATGAATATATTAGGGGTTCTTTGCAGTCATCTGAAAACAATGTAAAGCATTCCTTATAGTGGAGACACACCTCTTTTGACCAGCATTGAAATGATTCTGGATTTGACACACTGAGTGCCTTATGTGAAGGTATGCTGGAAATTGGACGCAAATAATACAGGCTTCCTTCAGCCTTGTTTTATTCTGTTATATTGTGTTATATTGCAGATTACAGATTTTTCCTTATGAACCCTTTAAATTCCAGTGCCCTCCTGAAATTAAAAAATATGAATGCATGAGACATTTTCTTTGGTGCTTGATCTTTTTTTAAATGCATGGAATGGATCGCATTCCATTCTCTTCAGAAGAGAAAACCTGCACTTTGTCATTAAAAAAATAAGTGCCATGTCCACTCTACCAAACTGTATGGAAAAACTCTATTGTAATATAATCTAAAATAGTGATCTTTCCAAAATTTTTTATGCTTGTAATAGAATGACTGGTTGCTTCCTTGCTACAGAGCTCTGTAGAATGGCTTGTAAAAAATCGTTGCCATTTAATTCCATTAAATTCTATAGTTTTGGAAAGTATTTTCTAATGATGAAAAGAAGTATTTCTATGATGCCATTGCTCCACTTGCTACTGGTCATAGCCATAGTACTCCTTCCAAATGGTAGCAGAAAGGGATAGTGGCTTATATTGGAAAGATTTAACGTTGCCACAGTAGGAGTGGCAACCTTTGGAGGCTTGAACCCCCTGGTACGCTTTCTCCATCAACCTACTAACTCTGTGCTCTGGTACCACATCCTCACACACTCAGGTGCTTGCCGCAGACCTGCTCAGGGTGCTAAGCCTGAAGCGTGGGCTCAGAAAAGCATCAGCCTGCCCACGCCGACTGGACCAGAGCTTTCACTTGCACTGGGAATGTCAGTTAAGTGGCTCACTTAGAGGAAGCTGCAACTAAAATAGCAGGGGTTGACTTGTGTGTATATGGCTAAATCATTTTAGTGAAGAGAATATCAGGACTGAGCTATAGTCTGGTGACAGCTCCTGGCTTGGCACAGGAGAGGGGCACTTCTTGTGTAACCCGTGCCCTTGGTGGCTGGTGCAATTGAGTAGCTACTGTTAAAAGGTTCAACACTGTACAAGCTAGACACCTGCCACCAAGCTAAAATTAATTTGTGTGAGACCTTATTTTGGTTCCTGGCCTAGTGTAAAGGCCATACGGACACAGTTCTGTTTGATGTTGACAGTCCTGACCTGGGTCTCACAAAGCTCATCAGCAGAAATATAAAGTTAAGAGCACAAAGGTCCACCAATACCTACAACTCTCACTTCAAATTAGCCCCCTGAATAAGAACTTTCCTGCGTTAAGGCCAAGTGACCAACATTTTGCATGATGAACTCTAAAGGAATCACATATGTTTCATATTTCAGACAGATATTGGATAACTTGCTGATTAAAGTACGTGAGTAGTCTGAGATCAGTCTTAGTGAGGTTATTTACATTTTTAAATATGAGCGAAGGTTCAGTCACATTCCCAGCTGGAATCCCCATGTGAAGTCATGTTCCTATATTGCCATCACATCCTGTTGTGTCAGGACATTAAGCTGTACCACCATCTATTTAGTCATCCTGTGTGGCAGGTTTAAGTCTACAGCTGCGTATTCAGGTCAGCCTCAGACACTGCTGTACAAATGTACCCTATTTCGTGCTGATACCCTAAGTGTTGTCATCAGAAACTCATGACCACCAAGCTTGCTTTAAACTTGTTTTCTTTCACAGACCCGAAAGGAAGTGCGACCAGCCCATGTGCGAAGAGCACGAAGATGAGAGAATTAATATCTATTGTTTGAACTGTGAAATGCCCACCTGCTCCTTGTGCAAAGTCTTTGGTGCCCACAAAGACTGTCAAGTTGCTCCTCTCACAAACGTTTACCAGCGACAGAAGGTAAATATCTTTTTGCATCACATAGTCCTCCCAGCAACTTACAGGACAATTGACAGGGAATTATTCCCGTGGGCTTCCTGGGACTTTCCAAAGGGGCCTTTGCCATTCCTGTGTGTGAGTGAAAGGCTCACACAAATCTGTAGGAACTGCTTAGAAACACAGAAAAATAAATTTATGAGAGTGTCCCAATTTTTGTTAGTATAGTGAGTAAACGTTTTAGACAGTGAGTTGATATGAAGCTGAGGATACCTCTTCTGAGGTTCCAAATCTCTCTTTGTCAATGCTTTTAGATCAGAAATACAAGTGGGATTTCTGACACATGAACTGGAAAGAGAGCAGACCATTACAAATCAAATAGTTATCTATCAGGCACTTTTGCCTTTACGCATCCCATTTTTAAGAAAAGTTAAGTGAAAAACCTCCTTCTGCAAGTGAATGCAGGAATATTCAATAGTTGGCAGCACAGGATGTACCTAACATCCTCTGCCCTTGCTGTCACCAGTACAAGACTTGTTTATTTTTAATACAGTATTAATTTAAAACCTGACTCACTGGGTTATCCTCCTGAGATAAACAGCTCATTTTTCTGGAGGGCCCCAGTGGGGCAAGCAATCAGACAGGCCAAGTTTGCAATCCCAGCCTCCAACTTTGTCACACAGATGCTTGTGTGTGGAAACTACAAATGAGAAGCCGCTTCAGGAAAGTAGCTACAAACCTGCTTTTCAATCAAAAAGGAAGGGAGAAGGGGGAGAAATTTCTTGGACTGAATCCATGTCCCTGATCACTCCCTTTTGTGTGGAGATTTGCAAGCAGTGGTTTCTTTCCCAGCGTGCCTGCAGAAAGGGGCTGTGATGCCCGAGACTGGAGGCGTAACCTGGAGGCTGCTGGATGCGTGCTTCAAAGGATCCTTTACAAAGCTGTGGAGGCCATGGACACGGCTGCCTCTGTTACTACCTCTGTGTGCCTAGGGCCCCTCGCCCTCCCCAGCACCCTCACCAAGTTCCCTAGGGGCTAGCTTCTCTGTCTCTCCTCTTCTAAAGACACCCCACAGTCATCCCCCTCCCCACACTCAGGCCATTCCCTTCTCCCACTCATTTCCCTCGTGCCAGTGGCTCAGCCCTCACCTTCTCCTCATCCTTTTCTCCCTTCCCCGCTCACCACTGCCCCAGCCCCACTGCCCTTACATCGGGGGCTTTCTAATACCCTGATCCCTCCAGGTCAATGGGCCACCTCTTCTCTCCAGAGTCAAGAGCTACCAGTCATCAAGGAAATACCACAGTGGTGTGGCTAGACCCAGACATCCCCCCCACGCCGAAAAAATCCTTCAAGAGACAAAGACTTTTCTCTCAGGAAACCCAAAGGGAATATTTTGGGCCTGTTAACACACAGCACTTCGGACAAAAGCATCTAGAAGGGCCTCCTAGAACAAAGTGCTTCCTCCTTTCCAAATCGCATCTTCTCCTCCATGAAAAGTTTCAAAATATCAATGTTTTTGCAGTGTTTTGGGAAAGGAAACAAATGTCAAAGTATTAGTGGGTAACTTATGGGCAGGCAAACCTCCAGTTTTCCTCCGTTCTGGTGGAAAGAAGAGCTAATACCCTGGTATGACTCCTTCGTCCCCTGCTCCCCACAGTTAGATGTGACACCCTGAAGTGTGATTGTGTCTAACCCCCTACCGCATGCTCTCCTTTTACTGCCTAGTCCGAGCTGAGTGATGGCATTGCAGTCCTGGTGGGGAGCAATGACAGAGTGCAAGGGATAGTCACACAGCTGGAGGAGACCTGCAAGACGGTTGAGGTAGGTACCAACCCTTTAAACGCGGATATTTCAGTGTGAAGTCGCATCTTTTAAACTGATCATTCTTTAATAGACCTCACTTTATCCACATGCATTCCCACATCATTTTGCTAAACCATGACCTGTGGCTTTGTACAGTGTCAGCTGTACTGCCTCAACTAAAGATACGTTGTGGTTGGTGCCCTGCCTCTGACATTGGCCACGTGGCTGAGGACAAAGAGTAAGGATAATCCACATCAGCATGTCTTGTCAGCGTTGTCGGTGGCATAGGATATCACTGAAGTTAAAAGCAGATCCAACAAAATGCCATCAGCTCCCAGTTCATTTGAGATCTTAAGATCAGCTGCTAAAGCTGTAAAAGATTAGTTTAAGGCCTGACTGGTCCCGTGAGCAGAGCCTTAGTCCCAGCCACAGTGTAGCCGCAGCACAGTTCCCAGGTATGTCAGTGAGCTCTGTCTTTGCTTACTTTGCCTGCTATGCAGAAGCAGTTATTTAATATACTTATGTTGTCCTTTAAGGCGCCTTGTTTTGTTGCTCATGGGAGGGAAGAGTTTGGGTTCTTACTGTAAGTCTGGATTTTCTGGTTAAAGGTCTTGCTCTGACAGAGCTGGAATTAGTTTTCTGTTGTTCAATAGCAGAAGTGGTGTTCATTTCCTCCGAGAAGCTTGCACTGGCAAAGCAAATATAAATATCAGCTCTGACCAATTTGAGCATCACAGAGCAATAGGCTGAAAGGAGCTCATATGAATTGATTTTATGATCAGAGTTTGATGAAGCATCTAGTGAAGGAGTTGCATCCCTCTCAGCCCAATTAGAATTATATTGACCCTTCAGAGCTGGAGCAGAAAAGAGAAACTGCGGAGAAAAAGAAGTTAATCCAAGACGTATAGATTCTAATTGGTATGAAAAATTGATACCACTCTCTATGTACACGATTGCCCAAGGCTCCTATTTCCTCAGAGCAAAGAAGAACGGAGAATGTCCAGGTTTGGTTCAAAGAACGTAAAACCGTTAGCCCAAGTAAATGAGGGAGCGCATTAGCAGCAATCAGAACTTTGTAGTCAGGAAGCCTTCACATCTTGCTATCAGGATGAAATTGGCTGCTATCAGGACTTTGCAGACAGAAACAAGCCTTTCAAGTAGGTTAACTGCAGAAATTTGAATGATACAAAAGGAAAAGATTATACTCATTTAAGTTGAACTAGCTGAACCAGAAACAAAACTTCAAACATCTAGTCTGAAGTATGGAGAAAACACTGTGCTAAAAATACCTTCATAAATACAACAGTTTCTGAAACTAGCTTCCTCAGAGTCATCCACTCAGTTTAAAGTCTAACCTTTAAACTCGAAGCCCAAAGAAAGTGCAGCCATTTTACCTTCAGATGTTTTAACAGGCTTTTCACCTTTAAAGTCAAAGATTGCAGAAAATAGATCTTAGATCTTACCTTGGCACTTCCATGTTACATTTCAAGCAAATCACATTTCCTGCCATACAAGAGCTTTGTCTGAATTGACATCAGTTTGTCCTTGAAGATGAAAAGCTACAGCTGGAGCTGGAGCTTAAATGGAAATTTATGGAGCACGTGGAAATAATGCTTATAATCCAGGATTGTCTCTTCTCTCTACTTAACACTTTGCGGAGAGCAATAAATATCTGCTCTAGCAGAAAATACATGATCATTTTCCTTTTAGCTGGAGCAAGAAATAGTCTACAGTTCTATCTTTAGCTATTGCTCCTCTCCAAGCCTAAAAAAGAGAAAAACAAAGAGAAAAACCTGATTAATACTTGTATAGACTTTGACTGATTGAAAGGTAGACCGAATTCACATATTATACTGAAAACAAAAAAAAGGGAATATAAAATACTAAATACTGGAAAACAATAACAAATAATTAAGTAGAGTTTAGCCCTGTAAACGATAGAAGTCAAATAATGAAGCAAAAATTACAGTGTTTCTTTCAAATGCTAATAGGGCAGGCCAGTCAATACAGCTACTTCAGAACAAGCAGTGCAACTCATGTTCAGTGGCAGGGACTCCTTTTTTTTTCCCCTGTAACCACGCATTAAAAACAAAAAGGCTGAGAACGTTTTAGAATGGAAAGTCATGTATTTGTTAACCTTTTTCATTACTCAGAACCTGATTAGCGTAATTCCATCAGGCAGAGACTTCGTATAGGACCATTTTATAAAGAAAGAGAATATTTTGGAAATATTTCAGCATTTGCAGTTAAGAACCTGTTTTGCACTCTCTTGAGGTTCACAACTCTGTAATATCTGCTGGCAGGAAATAGTATATATTCGAGTTTAGAGATAGGGAAGGACGTCTCAGGGCACCCTGCTGTCACTTTCTTGCTCTTCTTCCCCTAACGCTTGTCCTGTGTCAAATGGCCAAGGCAGCGCACACCTGTCTTGAAATTAAGGTTGTTTAACAAGTGATCTGAGTGACATTTCAGAGGAGTTCATTGTGGACTGAACCAAAGAGGAGACTGGAGCAAGTAGAATGGCTGGAAACACTGGGAGAAAGCTAGGAGAGGAGTGAAAGAGAAGAGGAAGATTAGTTGAGGTCTGAACGACAGAATGGCACCCAGGAACCATTGCTCACTTGGTTTGAAAGCTTTCTTATCCCCACCCTATAATTCACTAATTTAGGAATTTCTGGGAAGTGGCAAGGACCTCCAGAAGGGCAGGAATAGCCTGCCCCTCCACAAGGAGTTTTAAATTAGGAGCGCCTGTTTAGCCTAGTCTTCCTCATTGGGAAGCAGAGGTGGATACCTGGGACAGTGCAACAAGAACTGTATTCACTTCCCACCCCTGAACCTAGACAGTGACTTTTGGCCACACGTCCATCTTCAAATGGCTTTCTCCTTTGAATGATACAGAGCAGACTGTCACCATTCATAGGAAAGAGTTATGGCTGAAAGTCAAGAAAAAAGTGGGATTCTCTCTGGCCAAGTGCTATCAATAATCAGTCTTATCACTTCCCAAAGTACTGTGGGACTGTTAATAATCCTGTGCTGCCAGGATCTCTGCCTTATGCCTCAAGGGAGGAAGACGAGGCATTGATTCAGCCTCAGTTCCTAGGAAAGAGATTTAAATAATCACCACCATCCACAACCAGATATAATCACAATAAGGTTACACAGGTGCCCCAGGGCACACAGATGACTCAAGTACTTCTGTTTGGTAGACCTCAGACATTATAGATAACCTGTCTCTGATTTCCTCCCCATAAATCCTCCCTTGCAAGTGCAGTGTGTTCTTGTTAGAGAGCGCTCAATAAAGCAGTCATCAAACCCAGCCTCCTTACTCAGTGAAATATGCTATGTTGCCTGGTTGGAAGGACAACAAAAGCGTTGCAAAAAATAATGTGAAAATCAGTGCCTGAAGGTAGGGTTGCAACTGATTCCTGCTTCTTGTCTTTGTGCTTTTGTCACACACCATTTTCTTTGTGGTACCCCTACCTCATTCAGTGCACAGTAAATGGAATGTAAAGGACACCTATTGTCAAAATAGAGTCTAAGAGGGCGTATGTGAAAATCAAGCCCAGCCAGGACAGTTCCAGGTTCTCTGGTAGAAGAAGAAAGTTCTCCAGAGCTGATTTGAGATGATTGCTCCTTTAAAAACCATTCTGTTCATGAAATTGAACCCAGCTGCTAATATGGGGGGGGGTGGGGGGGTGGTGACTTTTTCTGCAGACTTTGATGTATCGCTGCAGACATCATAAATACCTTGCACAACTTTTTAGCAGACTGACAAGTTATACAATAACCTGTTTGGGGGCTCTCAGTGGCTTGAAACTCAGAGTTCGAGAACAGTTTTAAAACTATAGTTCCAATAGCTTGGACTTTGAAAATTATAAAAGTCTCTGGGGTCATTCAGAATCCTTTGCACTGTTCAGAAAGAGGAATTTCTTTGATGAAAATGCTTCCAAGTAACTATAAAAATAGAAACTCTTTTAAGAACATAACAAGTTTAACATAAACCAAATGATTCACAGGAATGCTGCAGACGACAGAAAGAGCAGCTATGTGAAAAATTTGATTATCTCTATTCTGTACTGGAAGAAAGAAAAAATGAGATGACACAAATAATCACTAGAACCCAAGAGGAGAAACTGGAACACGTCCGCTCCCTGATGAAGAAGTACGCGGATCATTTGGAAGCTGTGTCGAAGCTGGTTGAATCGGGAATCCAGTTCATGGAAGAACCAGAAATGGCTGTGTTTTTGCAGGTATAGAGTCTATAAATAGAGATAGAAAAAGAATGATGGGTTTATCGCAATACTATTTAAGCATTTCTCAATTTTAGGCACATTCAGAGTTTGGTCATCTTTGAGTGAATGTTTATACAAACTCATTTTTTAAACACTTGCATCAGCACAGACAAATGACTAGTCTTGTGAATAGTATCCAAACCAAGAACGTGAGTATTTGCTATTTGCACCAAAATATACTATTCTGTGTATGAATTTCTGGTCCCCAAAGAAGAAACAGGAATTTTAACATTTTCCAACATATCTTTATTGTCCCACCACATATAATATACGTGCATATGAACTTCTGTGAGTTATGTTTCATTTGCATATTGACAGATTGATTAACTTTGCAAGAATAAATATTTATGTTCTAAGTCACATTTTTATGCCTTTACTTCATTTTTTTTTTCTTCTGTTTTCTTACTATAAACTTAGGAGAGCCGATTAGGAAACAATTAGCAGTTTGTCCACTGAATTGGTGGGTATAGAATTTCTGTCCTGCAAGTTTACAGTTCCTCTATATTAAAGGCTGGAAGGGTGTTTTCTACGAAAAAAAAAGCACCTTATTTTCATCAAAGAATTGCTTTCAAAGAGTACAATATTCTTTCCAGACAAATAAAATTTTGTGGCTCCAGAAGTATGCCCTTATGGATAACCAAAGATACAGTTACTCCGACTAAAGATGGTAACGGAACAATTGCTTTTCACCACAAACACACACACACACAAAGAGCAAAAATATTTCCATTTCATTTTTGTAGAAGTTGTATGTGTTTCCCGTCATATTCATATTTTAATTAAGAAGTCTTCAATGAACTAAAAGGTTTACTCAGCTGTATACTAATTACCACCCAAATTTGATCTCATTCATAGATCTCATGGTTGTCATTTATGAGATCCATATTAGTGCGTTTAGAAGCAGCCAGTGTAAGAATTAAATCTCAATGCATAAGACCTCTGAAAAAGTGGAACAATTTAAGAAGTTATTTCCTTTTTGTTTTCACAGAATGCCAAAACATTGCTACAAAAGTAAGTATTTGAACTTGAGACTCTTGATCTTTATAACGAATTACAAATTATAGATTTATCTGCAAATCCAAATGCCAATAACCAATCTCTCTGTTTTAGAATTACTGAAGCATCTAAAGGATTTCAAATGGAAAAAATAGAGGATGGGTATGAAAATATGAACCAATTCACAGTGAACCTCAGTAGAGAAGAAAAGATAATACGAGAAATTGATTTCGACAGAGGTATGATATTTATTTCACCCAAATTTCTTTCTTAAATTGCAACTCTGTGTAATTTACATGATGATACTGAGTAGGAAAACTTGAATCAGATATTTCTCTCCATCCCGAAGTATAACTAGACCATTTTATAGTCAAAAGTAAAAATCCATCACAGTCAAAAAATCTCATAACCTGTTGACACCATTAATCTTACCTTTTGTGTGGCCTCAACATTTTCCTAAGCCCATGGCCTTTACTAACTCCTCGTATGAAGGGACCACAAAATTAAGCTTTTATCTCAGTCTGTAAAGTCCTTTTTTCTTTAAAAGATGCCATATTTGTATGGCCTGTCTATTCAAAGAAGTCATTAAAGAAACAGAATATTTACTACTAAAAGTACTTAAGAAAGATACTTTTTTAAAGTCTTTTTTATAATTGAGAAATGTAACAAACATAATCGAAATTCAAGAGCAAAGAGTTACAGAGGGAAGCAAAAATTGCCATCATCTTTCATGCATTTAAACATCTTGTGTCATGTCATTTGTCATGACATCATGACTAAACATGCTTAATATATCTATAGAATAATGCGACATCGTAATTCTATTCTATTCTATTTACCAAAGTAGACAGAAATCTGGGCTCATCTATGCTTTACCTTAGAGAGTAAGCCACAAGAAGTTAATGGAGATAAATGTTTCAAATAAGCAGATCTCTCCTATTAAAAAGCAGCAGTAACAGTCATCTGGATATCTCTAATTTTCTTGCTAGCACTGGATTCTGCTAGTGCATTTACATTTACCTTTATCAGCCCAATTAAGTCTTATGCAGATGCTACCCATCGCTTACTTCCCTGCTACAACTTATACTGACTTCAGAGTGTGTGGCTGCTCCCTGCGAGGGACCGTGGGTGACTGCCGTGCGGCCTGTAGGTTGGGACCCGTGGACAAGCGGTACTTGGCACAGGGGTCCGTATAGTGGGACAGCAGCTGTGGCACCAGTGAGCAGGAGAGCAGCAGGTGCCATCTCGCAGGGCCACGAACCTCCAGGGATCTGTCCTGGAAGGGACAATCCAGAGTCACTGCCTTGTGCCCCTGTTCGTCCCTGTGATCAGCCACAGCTGCCACATCGCTGCCATGCACGTACATCTGCCAAGATCGTGACCTCGTGCTCCAGGCACACTTCCCCACCATGTGATGGGGAACGTGACACCCGCCTACTGGGGACAAGGCATTAGTAAGGGCTTTGGCAACCGGGAGTTCAGTCCTGCATTTGAAACTCCTACTCTACAATCAAGGAAGCCCTCTGCGGCCAGGGGACGTGGAAGCAGAGATTCGGCATTCTGCTTATAGGAGTGTATTTGTCTGCAGAAATATTTCTCCGCTATGAGGACATTACTTAATTTGGAGATCTACATTCCTTCTACGTAATCAGGGAGAACCATAACCTGTGCAAAATGTGCAGCCAATTTGGAGTTTGGGTTAACGCACCCATCTAAGTTTATTTCTCTGAAGTGCTAGGCTGGTTCTGAACAACATCCGGTGTTTGTGAGGATGAATAGTCTGATTACGCAAAAGAAAATGCATTGTTAGAGGGCTTCCTCTAGAAACAAGCCGAGCCACGAATGCTGACAGCAGGATGTGTCAGATGATGCAAAAGCAACGGTTTGACCAAGTTTGACAGTCCGGTTTCAGGAATTGGTATCCCAAACCTCTGGTCAGGTACTGCAAAGCACTGACCTGGTAAAGGTTTATGATGATGGCTTCAATGGTGTTTAAAACAAACATATACCTAAAATTGCAAGAGGGACTTTTTTCCTGGCAGATTGTGCCAGACCAGGTATCCTTTCCCCAAAAAGTACAGGGCCGTGCTGCACATCCCTCATGAGGATAACTGCATTGGCAGGACTTTCCGTCCTTCTTCCCATGGAAAAGGCCAGCTTAAGATTCCAACAATGGTGTGTGTTTGGTGTCCTTCCTGCTGCGAAGCGCCTGCTGGCAGCTCCAAGGCAGTGCCCAGTCTGGACTGGTGGGAGCAGGCTCCTCACCAATGCCCTCTCCCCAGCCTGCATCCTCTGCCAGGCAGCAGATTATCAGTAGCTTTGCCATGCAATTGTAAATGGCTTTTTAATTACATAAAGACTATAGCCATCTTCACATGGTGCTCAGTCCTGTCCTTTTACCCATGTCCTACCAGAGGAGGAGGGAGAAGAGGAAGAGGACGAGACGGTGGATGGTGAAGATTTGGATGAAGTCCACACTGAGTCATCAGGAGAGGAGGAGGAGGAAGAGGTGGAGGAGGAAGGGGCTGAGAGAGCATCACAGCCACCTCAGCAGGACCCTGAACCGCAGAACGCAGCAGGAGAGTCCCCGGCCGAACCTGCTCCAGTGCCACAGCCCACCACCCCGGCTGGTCAGGTGAGTGTCCCCTGTGCCCTGCTGCCCTGCCAGCTATGCTGAGTGTGCCCTGGCAGAGAGAGAAATCACTCCCCTGTGGCCTGTAGGCACCGCACGTCAGGAGCACCGCAAAGGGAGTTGGTGCACTGGAGAGCAAAATTGTTTATTGCCCTTGTGCACATACACACAACCGTACCCTGTCCTCTCAACCTGCGCATGTATCACTTGATAGGCAAAAACTTACGCTGCTAGATAAATTGAGATATATATGGGATACATAAGATATAGGTAAAAGAGATTCAGTTGGGGAATTAAGTGCATTACAAAGGATGTTCTGCTTGCTGTGATCTAACTCAGACTAACTATTATATATGAAATGGTTGTTAAAATATTTATAGTAAGAGAATTTGGCATTCCCACTGGGTTTAGTGAGCTTTCCACCACCAATTTTTAATCATGCTTCTAATCTGTTTTCTGTGAATAGCGTTTGCTACATTCTGCTCTGGTCATCCTAAGGTTATGGTGTAGGTGGATGCAGGGATATCATACACCAAACAGGAGAGGAAACTGCCTCTTACAACCTAGCCGCAAACAGATTCAGGGTGTGAATAATTTAGGCCAGCACTTTTTCTTAAGGAATGCGATTAGAATGAGACCACAATTGCCACATATTCTAAAAGACCTACATAAAAAAATACACGTCATGTGCTAGTTTAGCTGTCCTTGCATACAATTAACTTAGCAAATTCTCCCCTTATGCAATTTACCCAATGAAGTTGCTGAGTGGGTAAAGGCTGCTGTGAAGATATTTGAGGAGGCCATGTGAAAAGAAGAGAGCACATAAAGAATCTTTGATTGTAGCAAGCTCCCCACATAAACCAAGGGAAAAAAAATACTATAGATTCATTCTTGCTTTGATTTAAAAACATATGTGAGTTTGCACCTGTTGTGTGAAGATACTCTTAAAGCAGTCTTTATTGATTTAACCAAAGTTTGTCTTTTGAGAATTTGCACTGACTTAACTAAACTTATGTCGCCTAACTGATGTAGGTTTTCATGCAAACAAGAGCCTAGACATAAGTAATTCTGCACACTCACATGAAGGCCCTCACTTCTAAGGCTAAAATGGCAAAGGTACGGCGTGCTGTTGCAGCAATTGTGACATGCCATTAGGAGATGGTCAGACGTGGCATGTGGGTGTTGCAGGGTGTGGGATACCTGTATTTCAGCTTTTGCCTTCTGGTGTAAGAAAGGCAAAGCAGAAATGCTGTGGTGATAGCAGGTACCACGTGGGTGAGCCCCGAAAGCTTGATGCAGGCAGAGAGATGCAGTTCAGTCGGCTGTGCTTCTTCCTCGCAGGGCAACCATGCTTGGCTTATAGCGTTGATAGCAAGACTGGTGGGCAAAGGTTTATCTCCAATGTCTTTGTATTCCTCTTATTCTGACTGCTTATATCAACAGATTCATTGGCAAATGTGTTGTTCTTAACCCAAAACCCAACAAGCCTTTCAAAGGTACCTACACCTGTCATTCGTGGCTGGTACCGATTCATGAGGCTCTTATGAAGATTTTATATCTTTAGGGTTGAATTGGGTGTTTATCTGAATTAAGGAACCACTTGCTCACTCCTTTTGCAGTCAGCATACCCTCCCCAGGGATTTCAATCCCTCCTCCTTCCCTCCTATTCTGGTTTTTGGGTAACATATATTCTTTCCCATATCTATGTTATTCAGATGATAGTTGCTTTTGCTTCACATTTTGATTGTAATTCTTTTGAGCCATATATTAGGATAAATCTATTCTTTGCAGCGAGATGTAAAAAACACGGCATGCAGAGCAACGTAGCTACGGCAGGAAGGTAACGTGGTACACTCTGCTTGTTCTTCTCTTTATCTGTCCTGATTAAGGATGAGGTTGTGACACCAAGTGGTTCTCAACAGACCCCAGAGTCTGAGACTCAAGTGACGGCCACAGCAGAAACCATCGATCCCTTGTTTTACCCTAGCTGGTATAAGGCTCAGTCACGACAATCAAGCAGTCCAAGCTCAACCCCGGTGAGTGGGTTGGGAAAAGTAGGGCCTCCTGTTTCTCTGGAAACAAGTGCAAAGAAGGCAGAAGCCCCGGCAGCAGAAGTGATGGAGGCGAGTGCACCGGGGAGTGGTAAGGAAAGCAATGCCACCGCAGCGACGTCCAAGGTCAGTGCTACCGAAGTCACCCCAGAGTGCTGTGACGCGCAGCAAGGCGGGAACGGCAATTGTTAAGGAAAATGTGACTTAATTTTCCTCTGCATGCTAAAGAATAACTTCAGACGTATGGAAGCAATGTAAATTGTCATTTCAGCAAATCCACTGGATTTACAGATGGTTCCAATGTGTGGCAGGCTGACTTTTCAGCTGCAGAGTAGCATGCCGATGGTTGCTTGTGCTTAACTGCCAGTGCACCTCGCTTGTGCGAGCCTGTTATCCGAGTTGCTCACGCACATGCTCAGGAGCTGTTGACGAGGCCGGCGATGCCTCTGCGCAATCAGATATTTGCATGCATTAATAGCAGACAAATCCTGTGCATGGGATCATTCTCGTCACCCGTTGAAAGCCTGTGTACACCACATGCCATCCTACCACCACTGGTAGAGCAGCTGTGGCTTACTTGGCTTTACCTTCTGCAGCTCTGTGGCTGCACCTGCAGCGTACGGCTTCCCCGTGTGAACACAAAGCTATGCAAGTACCCGGAGCTTTCTTGTCTGTCTGACTGCCTATCAGTAAGCAGTGTGATTTCCTGGGTTCAGATCTGTTGAAGAGGGTTCCCCCCAAGGATAATTGGGACTTGATTAAAGAAGAGCATGAAGATAAAATATTTCAGTTCTGTATTACGCTACCAGCAGCATGGTGGGATTACAGACACTGATGTGTTGGGTACAGAAGGATGTTTCCCTTACAGTGATAATGTTAGAGTTGGGATAACCTGAATTTGGATGTTCCTTCTTCTGCATAAGGGCACAAACTCCACATGGGTCACATATCCAAGGAACAGAGCTGAGGGACCTGCGTGTGAAGCATTTGCACGCTATACCTGCTCCTGCTGTAGCGCCTGGCTACCAGCCCATGAGCAGCACTCTCTAAATTAAACCATCCTGATTTACAGGCTTAAGCCGTATGTTTTAACAAAGCCATTACCTGTATGAGTGTGATGAGAGGAGATTATGTGTCTGTGTGTGAAAAAGCACAAGTGGGTAGTAAGTATTTCATGCTGTTTCCTTTAAAGTTAGAGTCGACCATTCAGCAGACATGAGCAGCCCTACCATGATAAACCATCATGTGGCGAGCAAAAAGTTAGAAGGAGTTCATACAGATATGATAAAAGGGGCATTTATCTTTTAGCTGGAGGCTTTAGTCAGTGACACTTGAATTTGGTAGGAGGATCTTCGCTAACTTCAGTCTTAACAAAAACAACATTTGATCCCCAAATTTCAGTAGTTATTTGAGAGGGTTTGATTTGAGAATATTTGAGTGAAATAAACAAAAGAGTATTTTAAAATTACCAAATCAGCTATAATATTGTCTTCTTAAGTATATTTCAACCAAGCTGGCAAAAGCAGGTAAATTCACCATGAAATTAATTGCTGTTGTTTCTCCGTATCAGTTCCATTAATGACTCGGCAGCCAAACTTCACTGCAGGCAGGTAAAATTCTTATTGGGTAAATTCCCTGGGAGCTTGCCTGGCTGTGGTCTGCTTCCCTGGCTCCTAATTTACCAGCAGGAATTAAAGGAGCGAAATTAAGGTTTAACGTGGCCAACTGTCTGGGAAAAGCAGCGGCAGTGGTTTTCAGGCACAGCGAAGCAGCAATCTGGTACCCGGTTCTCTTCATCCTTGGGTAACCAGGAATAAAAACAGGGGCATGGGAAAGATGTCAGTTCCTGTTGGCGTGTGAATTTGGAGACGCTGGATTCTGATATTTTCCCGGATTACAAGTGACACTGACATTTTGGGAGAAGGCGTACGTTGAGAAGATTAGCACGTGGCTCTGAGGACGAGGGAAGGAAGAAGCAGCTGAGGATGGGGTTGCCCCTGGAATGGAGACAGAGGAAGGGATAGAAAATCTCAGGAAGCAGAAAGGTGCAGGGTGTGATGAAGAACAGAAAAGGCAGAGTGACCAATCTAGGAAGGGTGATGCCGCGAGATGGTGCCGTGGTCAGGTTTGTGGATCTGAGCTGAAATGTGTCTATGTCACAAGCAAAATGGCCTCTGTCGTGTGTCAGTGATCATTTTTAAGTTCGTGAACTTGAACTTTGTTTTTTTCCTGCATGTGGTTTTTACACAGCCCACTCTGAAATGCCATATTTGTTTATTTTTTTGAAACCCCAGCTGTTGTTCCTCACACCACTGTTTTTACTGCCTTCCTCCAATTAAAAGAATATAATGGAAAAGTGCTGTGGAAACAGAGCTTTTTCGCTGAACGTAGTGATAATGACTAGTTCTTGTCGTGACAACACTGGTGAAGCACTCTTCTTATTTTCTCACAGGAGTTAGCATTCTGCATATCAATTTTGGCATTTCTTATCATACTACATCATCTTTGGAAACTGATTCAATACATGATTTGTACTTTCATGGGTAGGAAATATTTTGTTTTACCATTAACTAACAGTTAAAATAGTGTCTCTGATGATGTTCCTACATGGTTTTAAAGGATTTTTTCCCTTTCTTCCCATCCAAAACCATCATGCTAGTTTACCATACAAGCTGCCTAAAACATTTCTTCCTCACACCTTTGAAACGCCACCCTTCAGCTTACTCCTGCATGGTTAAACATTGCATCTCCCTGGTTCAAAATGAAAAGATAAGTTTACTCCCTCAGATATATGGGCTTATATTTCAGTTGCTGTTCAGGTGACCAGCAGGATGGAGAACCTGTGGGTTGACAGGACATGTGAAGAGCTTGTTCAGTCCAACAAATGGGGGAGGAAGATCTGGAGAGCAATGGTTGTCATCAGAGGGGTAAACATCATGAAGAAAAAAATCCACTGAATAACACTGCTGCCAGGATTCCCGCTGTGAGCAAACCAACGGTGCTCCCTCAGGGACCTCTGGGGAGCAGGGCTTGAGCCATATCCCTGAGGGAAGACCACCATGGAGAGAGTACCCTCACACTCCAGGACACACAGCCCACCCCACATGGTGGGGACTCCTCTTCAGGTCCTTTTTCCACCCAAAGGCATCCGAAGCCACCCCTCCCACATTCCCAGTGAGTGTGGAATACCAAACATGGCCCTAAAATACACCCCCACGTGGCTGAGGGGGGGGATCCCAACCCTTTAGACACTCAACGCTCTGTGTGTGCTTTTAAATATCCTTGCTAAAAAAATGCTTTTCTGTAGGAAAAGGCTTTTTTTCCTTAGGTCCCACTAGTTAAGAGCTGAAATATCTACAAGATCAAGGACTAAGAACTTCACTACCCAGTGAAGTTGTCCTGAATGCAAATATTGTAAATTAAACCTTAACTATTCCATAACATCTCTTGTGGAGTAGCTCCTTTTTGGTAGGCACTGTCCGTGATTTAGCTCTTCCAGCTCCAAATTCCCACTCGCGTTAGGTAAGACATATGTGTATACTCAATTTCGAAAGGGATATGGGTTATCTGCAGAGAATTCTGTGTTTCCACTGAGATGTTTAATCTTATTTACTGGAGACCGAAGGCCTCTGATGTGAAACAACTGTAGTTACCTTTGGGTATTTGCTCTTATTACAGGAGAATTCAATTTTGGTCTATTCTTTGAGACAAAAATGCTTGGTTTTCCCAGCTCACTTTTTGTACTGCACTCTAAGCACTGTACAACATGATATGGTGCATCTATGAAAAATGGTAAATTATTATTCAGCTTTTGTGTCCAAAAATTCCAGCACTATGACTGAAGTATATCTCTCCATATAAAAAAGCAGCTGTCACCTACTCTTTAGCTGCACAAGTTATGCAAAAAAGATGCACTGTCTGGTGGTAATTTGAATTTGAAAAGCATCGGACATTGTGAATCTCAATTAAATTTATGGATCATAGTTTAATTTTCATTTATTTGTGTTTGGTTTTGAAAATTCGTTGTATTATTACCAGAGGACATAGAGCTTGTTTGTACTCCTGGGAAATCAGGCATGCGAAGTGCATTATGCCCTTCCCCCCCACCCCCCTACCCCCCCTTTCTTTATTAATTCAAAATACCTTTTGAAATTAAAAATAGAGAAATGCAGAAAGCTCTCATTTCTACCACTTGAGACCTCTTTCTGTGCAGTCTCCAGTGACAGCTTTATGATTTATTTAATCATGAAGTAGAAAGGAGGTGAGGGAGAAAGGCATTTTGGTCTCAGCCTCTATTTGCATAAAAACTATTTTCTTCTCCATGTGTAGTGAGGTGGCCGTTTAGACAGTTTACGTGTCTTTATCTTTCATGTGAGATATCAGGTCACCGCCCCTTTTTCTTTTTGTGTCATAAGCCCCTGAAAGCCAAATAACAAAATTACTGGAAATAACTGTGATAATAATTTATAATAATATAGATCTGCTTGACTGTCATCATAAAAGCAGCATATAATTTATTTTCAGGCTATTTTAATAGAATGCACTGATAGGGATTTCCTTCTTTTTGAGCAGCAAAAAGAGGTCAGTTCCACCTGTTAATCCCCCAAATTTACTTTATTTAAGGGCTGCTGCACTCTAAGAAATTGTGTTGATGCATCAAGAAATTTCCTCCAGAGTGCAGGAGGGTGTATCAGCAGGGATACGGCAACAGTAGGTGCAGCCCACGGGTGTACAGATTGCTTGGTCTGAGAAGGGACAGAAGGAGATGATTCAGCATGAAGAAAATAGCTAACTCCCCGCTAGAGAGCCACATCCCGCTTCAGGGAGTGCCTAAGTCAGAAGTATAGTCACTGCAGGCTGCTCCTGCGTCTGACGGAGGACAAGAGGCATCTCCAGTGAGAGACAGTTCACCAGCTGCTGCTGGTTCTCACTTGGCTCATCTTCACATCTGCCCGCTGAGTGTAAGGTGTCATCGCTCTAAAACCAGGTGCCTCTGCTCAGGGTTGAAAGTTGGGGGAGTGTTTTGAATTTAATCTGAGCCTCTGCAGATGACAACCGGGCGGGAACGATTAAAACACCGGGAGTGAATGATTAAAACACAGGGAGTGGGAATAGCATCAATGAGCTGCCTAGCCACCATGGGGAGTAATGTATTAGTGGAAGGTGACATAGACATTAACAAGCAGCCCTTTCCAGTGCAAGGGAGAAAGAGATCTTGGAGTCCAAACCAAGCACTTAGAGAGCTTAGAGACAGACTGTGTGATGAGCTACAGAAGGAGGTGAAGCAAGCCTTCACCAAGTCTTATGTTGTCTTCTGGTGTTCAGTCTCAGAAGGCAGGCTCATTGAGCTAGAAAGAAGAATATGTATTTTGTGCATTAGACTTCAGAAACTCATTCACTCGTTTGGCATTTCAGGACTCAGGCATGTGGTTTTGTACTCTTTATATCTGGAGGATGCTACCAAGGCATATAGGTGTGGAGCTTCAGGCATATGAAGAATGATGTGTGTGTGTTTTGTAAATGCTCATGACATCTACCTGTCAGACTGTCACACCTGAAGGGGTATACGGCCCTTCAGGCTCTTGGAAATATGACTTCTAAATGTGCATTGAGTCATCTTTAGTAGTATGATTAGTTTGCAGGAGTGCTGAGCATCTATCACTTCTAACAGTGCAAGTGCTCAATGCTCCCAGCTAACAAGCCCGGTATTAAGCAACCAAACGTGAAAAGCTGGCCCTGAGTTCTACCCTTCAATTCCCTTGCGCAGACCTCTGATAGCTGGAGAAAGCCATGCACATCAAGAACAGTAAAACCGCTTTCTGGGAATGTGTAGTCCTTAAAAACATCTTCACATGCAGAACCACTCTATCCCTTGGTTTGTAATAGAGAAATCCCAAAAATCAACCTGTTATAAAACGGGTGTTTTATAACAAAACTTACTTGTGTTGTCACTGGAAGAAGGCAGATCCCAAAATACCTTGTAACTGTTCAAATTATTTCAGTCGGGTTAAAATATAGAGGGCAATGGATCCATAAGGAAGAGTTTGTTTGGGTTTTCCCTAAACAGATTTTTGTAGGCAACATCTCTCATGTGGTAACATGAGAGTTTATGAAAGTCTTGTATTCATCACCTGGGTCTCTGGTTATCCAGTTTATTTCACCTAAGCTGAAGAACTGGACCCTACATTCTGTTGCTCAAGTTCCCAGTCAAAGTAGAGGCTGTCTGTGGCTCCGAAGGACTCAAGCGCATACATTTAGTTTGAAAGGAAATGCAAGTTAATCATCCACAAACAGTATTCTGATCTAATTTCCCTTTGCTGCCAGTAAGTACAGTGCTTTAATTCCATGAGGATATAAAATATAATCAGGACTGAGCTGTTTGGGAGGAGAAATACTAATGGAGTGGCCCATGTTAATCTTGTTTCATTAGTTTTAAAATTTTCTATTACTTGCTTGCAACCTTATGCCATCTGCCAGAATTACCGTAGGGAGAGTCCTCTCTGTATGCACGTACTGTAGTTCTCTTTGCCCTGCTGCTGAATACTTCAATTTCAGCTGGTGATCCTTCAAATATTTTTCTATGACACAGCTTTAAATCACATGTCAGAGAGGTCAGTACTTAGCTAAGTTTTAGCCAATTGGTTGTCATGTCAATATGCAGACAACACAGACAAAATAATATCATTTAAAACAAAAATAAACCCAAGAGAGATCACGTTGTGCTTGCTGCCCATGTACCTCTGCCTTTCCACCGCTCTATAAAAGGTATGGTCCCACATTTTAGTGCAGCGCTGCTCTGGAATGATTGCACTAGCGTGGCGGTGGTACGCAAACAATAATTTCCTTCCTCTTCTCCGAACTGGAAACTCAGTCTTGCCAATCTGCCAGGTGAGGAAGCTAAGTCTCCCTCTTCAAGCCAACTGCCCCAAGAGAGAGGGGTTGCTTGCTCAAGAGAAGGCAGTCTTGCAAGGCCGGATCTTGTGGGAAGGATGCTAAGCGAGGGTCTCCCTCCCCTCTGGCCCACCTGACATGGCCTTCTCACAGTTTGCCCCCAGAGTGGGACAAGAAGTTTGTTAGCGTCAGCAGCGGGCACATCCCAGGCAGCTCTCTCCCAGGAAGCCAGCCGCTGCTCCGAAGGCTCTCTGCTCCCTGCGACAGCTGTGTTCAGTGCTAATAAAACATCCGGGAATGCAAAGAGCAAAAGTCAACCTGACGTTTACCATCTAGGTCTGGGTATGCTTGTACTGTATCTTTTCTTAGGTAGAAAACTGGATGGGTTTATTTCTCTACAGTTAAAAAATCTACACATTTGGACTGAATGAAAAATGGGTCATCTGTCCTCCGTGAAGTTGTGCCTTTTGTAGGAGACCCATGAATCAGCCCAAATTAAATTCTGTTTGAAGCTTCTTCCTAAATATCTCTTAAATTTCACTTGGGGAAAAAAAAAATAAGTGCTCAGCCTGTAGCTGAAATACAGGGCAAACACTAAATGCAAGAATCTCAGTTAACAGTCCAAAAATTCTGCTTTTTCTTCTCTGTAATTTGATTTAGTTATAAGTCTCAGTTATAGTGGCTGGGTCTGAGGCCACTCGGGCTGATGTTTAGTTGGTGGCAAACTCTGCCTGTAAATTTCCATTTTGCATCTTGACTTTGTGCTTCAGGTGAGACTTTTCTTCCCCTCAGTTTAGCAAATACATGCAGAGAAAATCAGGAAAGTCTTGATTGTTCCTCTTTAAACACCTCTCTCTCCCTTGCTTCTGAGAATTATCTGAGTGATTCAGAGGCAGCAGTGATGAGTCGTGAGGGCAATGTATTAAGACTGGCTTTCAGACAACAGTTTCCCATAATTAATATGACTGGCAAATACTTCACCTGAAGTTTTACCTCAAATAGTCTGCTCTGTGATTTGTCTGGTGAGTCATAGATGCCATCTGATTTATGTACATTTCATTTATTTCAGTCCATTACTAGCAAAAGGACCTCCACAATGACAGCATGGACGAAATTATTTCTCCTGTTCAAATTAACCCAAAGCCAGGCTCACCTAGGTGTTGTCTTTCTCTCACTAGCTCATTTATATACCGAACCCTACCTCCACTCGACCTCCTCCTCCACGCATCGCTCGTTCTGCTCATTGTTAAGGCATTCAGAAAGGAAAACAGAGTTTAAACAAAAAATACTTCTTAATCATGGACGAACTGTTGCTGGTTTACATCACATTACAGTAGGTTTGTGTCACAACAACACAAGCCACCTGTTTGTAAAGTACTCGGTTAGTTGTCATCCTACTGCCTTGAGACAGTTCAGGCTTTCCTTGTAGCTGTACGCTCGTCTGTGGAAAGCAGTGCTTGTAATCCTGTAACCTTAGAGATGGATCATCTGATTGAGAATCCCATTGGCAGTAATTAGTAAACTGGGCCTGTGTTTGGGTATTGTATCATGCCACCCCTAGGGTTTCCTGACTTGCGAGCAGGGGAGGGGCTGGATCGCAGCACCCTGCAGGATTCGGTGACCACCTACGTGGTGTTTGAAATGGGATTACAGGTTGGGTGGCTGCCTGTACAGCCAAAATGAAACAGAAAAAAAGGTGAGGGACATATCAAAGAACATGGAATCGGTCTTAGATCCCTTCTCAGGTGATATATATTCTTGACATCTTTATAATAATCTTCAGGTCATTAAGTAAGAGACCGGTGACTGATTCAGAAAGCCTGTTATCCCAGGCTACCAACCAATGGAGATAGGTAGGTACCACAATGTTCAACCCAAGCTACAGGTCTCCAACGTAGATGTCACACCTTTGACTGAGCAGAGAATGAGGATCTCACAGTCCTGGAGACTAAGTGATCTGAATTTCTCTCTGTTCTTTTTAATTTAGAGAGCATCCTATAAAATCTGCCTGAGTCTATCTTAAGCACCAAAGGTGGTGATCAAAATACAGACCCAGTCTTTTAGAGCATTCCTGGCTCAGCACTTCTGCAGGCAGAAGAAGTGGCTATTTTTCATGATGAAACACTTGCTGTTTGACCTGCTCTATTACAAAATGCCTTACTGAGGAAAGGTAGTTTTTTCCTGCATCAGTGATGGTGAAGCTTTTCAATGTCTGGCACCAGATTTAGTTTTTTAAAATACATTCATTTTTATATTTCTGCACAATTTCATAATTTAATTTTATAAAATAAATTTATTCCATTTTTTTTTTAAATGGACTTGGTGCCTGCCCAGATGCAGGTCAGTTCCAAGCTTGTCTCTGGTGACAGTTGTCTGTGATCTGTGCCCTATACTCCATAACAACCCAGTCAATAACTGTGATTGAATCCAAGGCTTTAAGAGCAGTATTTATCACAGCTTCCTTGGACTTCACCTGGGAACCGTGCGAGATGGGCAGAAGGAAGCTTGATTTAATATCCTGCTCATCAGTTGGACGAGTTCTGTGCAAGCAAGACGGCATTGCTAATGGGTGAGCAGGGATTACTATGTGAGACGTGATACAACAGACGTCTGTCCAGGAAGTCACGGTGCTGCTCACTGAGCAATGTATTATTGTTGGAGCAAAGTCATTTCTTGGCTACCAGCTTCAGTTACTGTGGTCATAGTAAGGAGAAGATTCAGGCAAAGGAAGACATAAAAAAATGAGCACACTAAGGAAAAGGGGCAGCAGCAACAGGTGATGAGGGAAAATGGTAAATGGTTTAACTGTGACCAAGACTTTCTTTTTCTGTTACATGGTGGCTTTAAAGAATAGCAACCTGTTGCTTTAGCTGATGTTACAGTTTTTCTTCCTGCATCTCCATCAGTGAGGTTTTGTCTCTCAGAGAAGGTGTGCTGTGTCCACAGCTCACATATACTACCTGCTGCATTTTCACAACGCCCAACTAAGTCAGTCATTCAGGATACGAGCAGTGCTCCAACCTCCAAAGCATGGTATGTGTCTACACAGCTCGCAGCTATGCTGGGTCCGTTATCTGATCCAGTGAATGGAGCTCTGACGTGAGTCACAGTCTGAACTGGCACTCTGTCTCATTCACTGGATTTACAAAAGTACCGTTTGCAGAGGAAGAAAAAGCTTTAATTTACAACACTGTATTACTCAAAGGAAAGACTACATGACAAACATGACATTAAGCCATTAGTAAGTTTGCTACTTCTCTATGAAAGCTAAAGTTTCTCTGACGTAGACTAGATGGGTTACTGCCTCAGAGAAGTTCTTGGAAAGTCCTTACTTCATGTTTAAATTGGTGATCTGAAGTCATAACTACTTCTCTGAAGAAGCAGAAGTAGGAGGAAGAGAGGAGAACTGGTAGCCGTGTGTAGCTTTCTGGCACTGGTGGCTAGTGTGTACCACTTACCCCGGCAGCCTCTCAGGATGATCCTTCCTTTACTAGACAGTTCTCCATCAGGGCTGGAAGGGAGCAGAAGTGATAGATGGATGATTGATCAAGAGGTCTTCAAAAACTTCACTTGAGAGGAATGAAGAATGATGTGTGCATAGATTCAGGAAAAACTGTTCTGATCATGCAGCCTTGACATTCATGTGTTTGTAAGGTTCACCTCGTGGGTTTCCTTCATTTTCCTGGACAGTGGTGGGACTAGGTTTTATGCAAATCTGTAGTTAATCACTCTCAACAAAAAGTAATGCCGGTGAGGGGCAGCAGTGGGTGAAATATTAAACAAGTATCTTATTTCTGGGGGTTTTGTTTGAGTCATGGAAAAGATAGGTGACACAAATAAGGGAATTGCATTTCCTTTGTCCCAAGTAACAGGTAGAAGAAAGCTGCTCTCTCACACCGTTCTCCAAAGCTGTTTCCACCACTGGTTCAAGTGTCTGGACCTTTGGATCCCATGAGAGACGTGCAGATCCTATACCAAAATAAGCTAGCCGGGCTGGTATCTTCTGAACTATATTTGGTCTCTTTAAGGTCATTATGTAAGAGACATTGCATTAGACATTAAGCACATGATGTTAATTGTAATATAAAGAGAATCTGTTGAAGGCATTTCCAACCAATGGGCTTTTAAAATTCATTACTGACCACTATTAAGGGAGTAATGTATCTAGTACTGTGACTGATGGAGCTTGTCTGTGCATATTATTTTGTCTGCCACCATATGTATTTCCATGGCAGGTAATCGTAGCAATTATTTCAGAGAATATTCTGTTGGTTACCGCTAATAAAAAGAAAAGATCCATACAAAATAAGCAGCTTCTTAGCTTGAGACAATATTGTTGTGATATGTGTGACAGCTGCCAGGTGTTACACTGAAGGAGTTAGACTGCATAAAAATATGAAAACAAAATGCTTGAACTAAAGTTTAAACTATTTAAAAATAACCTGTTGTGCTCCCTTTGTTTCCGCTGCCTGGAAGTATTGAGTGCCAGAAGTGTAACACTTGACATTTGAGGCAGACAAACATAGCCTACAGATTCTGTGATGGCTTTGCGACCAGCTAGCATTTTTTAATCATGCCTGTTCTTGTCAACAGCAGGGGTTGTTTCTAAACAAGCCAGCTAAAATATGGGAATTAACTTTAATTTCTCACTCATTTTCTGAGGCTACAGAAACCGTAGAAGCAAGAAGCTTGTATTTTCTCTGCTTCTCTCTCCAAGACCCACATTTTCTAACAAATTCCCACTCTTTCATGCCTGCTGGATCAAGAAGTGGCAATGAAGCCATTGGGTTGTTCACGTGCCTCTAAGGATGTAGACTTGTTTTTTTCTCAGGCAGCAAAGGTGATTTAGGAGTGTCTTGCCAAATGGCCCTGCTTCTTATTCCTGCCCAGATGCCACCACTCACATGGTATTTGTGCTGAGGCAGCTGTTTGTTGGGCCGTGTTGGAATCAAATCATTCAAATAGCCCAAGTTAAAAATACCTTCCCTCACCTCAAAAAACAACAAAAAATTGATGTCATTCCAGTGACATTCCCATTCTTAGCACAGCCCTGCAAACAGCTGCAGCAATGCAAATGGGCCGTGAACCATGGAGGCAAAGCGGGAAGAGGTAAATGGGGAGACAAGGGGCAGGACCTGCTTTCATTAGCGTTGTTCCTTCAGAAAACTTTCATATAGCTGCATGAAAGGGATATTTGTATTGAACAATCCCATCCATCTGCATAGTTGTAAGAAATAAATAATTGTTTGTTGTAAGAAACCCCCTATCCTAGGGCATACTGACTTCTAATAAGCTTCATGCATTCTTTTCTCACTTATTTCACTGTAAATCTAGACCTTTCTCATTAGTTCAGATAAAACTGAGACCATGACTTCACAAGATGGCAAATATAGTTTTGGAGAATTCATCAGTAAGTCAGAAATAACATACTTGGGTAACACAAAGTGTTCAACTACTACAGATTGACTAGGTAGAACCATGTTTGTTCAAAAAATGTGAGGAGGTCATTTTTGGTTTGCCAACAAAGGCATAATCCATTTTCCTGTGGCTGGCCTAAAACCAGCAACCATTTTTGTTTTCTGATTAATTAAAAAAATTGTGATCATCTAGTTATGCTCAGTCCAGATAAAATATGCTGCTGGGTGACCTACAGCCCTGGAGGAAACAATGATTTTAGCCCTCATTTCTCTTACATCTCACATCTTGCAAGCTGGTCTGATATAACCTCCGAGAGGGCCATTATAACAATAGTTTCTCCAGATCCTACCTTATCAGAAGTCATCAAAAATAACCAAAAAAATGCCAAAACAAAAAACAACCTGAAGAAGACTATGAAGACCCTTCACCTTTCCTCCCCACTCCCTAAATTTAAGAGGTACTGATCACGTAAAAAGTGATAGTGCAGTCAAAGTTCTCAATTCCTACCAAGCAGTTTTCTGATATCCTGAAGTATTTGGCTGGAATCTTTCTTGTGTAATTACTGGAAAGCCAGACCTAGTCTAACCTGATCACCAAGAGCGTCTCTAGAGTCAGTAGAGAGAAACAGGCACCTCCAGAGGGCAATCCACCCTATAGACACTTCTTTTAGGATGGGAGAAACCACCCTCTGGTGGTGCCTTTCTTTCTTCGCTCCCATTAGAGGGGATGAATACAGTTTGCCTGAGCAGATGTCTCATTTCTGGATGATTGAAGTTTGGTAACATGGATCCCAGTCTTTGGTACTTAAAGGCTATGAAGATTAGTGGTGGTGAAGCAGAAGAAAAAAGCAACAGTGTGTAGACTTCTTTGTGTTTCAGATATCTAGAAGGCCTAGACTGCCTATTTTTCTCCAGCATATATAGGATAACTGCTGGGCCCTAATTAATGAAAACATGACACAGCCATTCCACTCATCCCTTTCCTCCCCTCCACGCCCTTTACAAGACCCTTATACAGATTTAAGTAGTGCTTTGCTTAAGGAAGCAAATGCTGAAAGATGCTGAATACCTACCTGCAACTTTGATACAGCTCACCAGGTTAAACTCTGACATCCTTATACTGTTTATCCATGCAAATTGTAGCATGCCAGATGCTGAGGAGTGCTGAATAGCTGCTCAGTGGGAGTTGTGGTTGCTCAGCAGCTCCAAAGAATTGGCAAGTAAACTCCAGCCTGGACTTTGCTTATGGGAAAAACAAATCCAACCATCAGTCATTTAGGGTGTGCTTCCCTCCCCGCTTCATGAGCTGGCCTGGTGAAAATTCCTGGTGCTTATTGAAAGCATCATCTGTTGTCACTCGACACCACTGGGGAAAATATAAATCAAAGTGTAAGTATTCAGCACTCTCTCAGCATTGGCCCAATGTGATTACTGTAATCTGAGGTAAACACTTTAGTTATTCCTTATTGCTGTTAGGGACCCAAATCAAGGGTTGGGACTTGTTATTCTAGGTAATGTGAAAAAACAAGCCCTACCCATGAGATCTCCAAGGCTAAGATAAAGGTCGGGTAGAAGCTTAACAACGGTTACCTAATAGCAATGAACAGACACAATGAAGGGTTGAATCTGAACCATCTGAAAGGCATGTGCCAAGGGCTCTGCCGTGATCAGCAGAAAACTTTTCCCTGGCGGCAGAGTGGGGCTGCGGTAACAGGGAGACCAAGGTGATCCGGAATGAGATTGCAAGCTCCTATAGAGGGGCCGGGTGCCCAAATCCCATTGGCGCTGAGGGAACCTACTTCTGCTTTCTACCTTTCTGAATCACCTCCTGGTTCAAAAAAAGTTGTTTTCTGTAAAAGTCTACAGGTGAAATCTTTGTCTCAGGCAATCGCAGCACACTGTGTAACTCTGAGTCGTATGGGCTGCCATTGGAAGGGGGGAACGGGCTTAATAATGTGGACAGAATTGCTCCTGGCACCTTTTTATGGACTCTTGCCTCACATGAGGACAGCGTCCCTCAGTCACTGTATGACTTGGAGCACAAATATTAAAAAGTCACAGGTGTGAAAACACAAGAGTAAAAGCCGAGGAATAGGCTCTATTGTCAGTTCTGCGCTTGCTTCACTCCCGGCTGGGTGTGATGGCAAATGATTGCTCTTGGAAAGGCACATCGAGGTATTGCAGACTGGCAGCCTGCTGAGTCCAGCGAGGTGCGGGGAGTAAATGCTTCATCCAGCCAAGCCCAGTGGGAATATACTGGAGCCCCAACATTGTTTTGCTGACACAGGAAAATGTCATCACAGCAGAATATGAAGGAGTTAACACGTTATGAAATACAGTTTTGGCAGTGACGCAGACAAAGATTGTTTTGTTTGAAAAGCAGTACCAGCTGTGTTGGTTAACAGGGTGATGCAGTCACCTGGCCAGTCTCAGTCATTACATTGTGTTATTTCTTCTAAAATGTGTAGGTCCAAATCCTATGAAACAACCTACTTTAAGCCCATAGACAGCTCTTTGCTTTGAAGTAAAGCTTACTTTAATGTATGTGCCTGGATAACGGCAGAAGATTCTGAAGCAGAAATGCTAAGGGAAGCCTGTCTTGCACAGAAAAAGAAATGACAAGGTGACAGTGTAGTTTTAGGTAAAAAAGAATAAAAATGCAGGGAATGATTTTTTTAAACCTCTTGCCAGTCCTGTTCCTTTGCAGAGTGAGGAGAAGTGAGGAGGGCTGTCCCATGCCTGCTTGCACACACTGCCGAGGGCTTGGTGCACAAAATTGCACAACCAATTTCAAAATGACTTTTAGCTAGTCCAGGCACTCCGGCTGTCCTTCCAAAAATAAAAGGCAACATTTTCAACACCACAGAGGACTAATAAACCACCTACGCTCCTGCATCTACCGAGACGAAGGGAGCGCAGAATCCCTTACGACTCAGAAAGTCTAGCCATTTGTTTACTGCTGATACCTGACTTTTGTAATCGGGTTGAGAGGTTTGCGTTCAGCACTTCCCTGGGCTGAGAGGCAGATCTTCTATAATCAGGACTCAATTAGCTACCTGCCTTTTCAGCTGAAGATCTGGCCCCGTGGCCCCAGTTCTTTACAACACTTCTGCATAAGCCTCCGAGACAACCCTTCTCACCAGCATTGCTGAAAATGGCCTTTTGTATTCAAGTAGGCAGCTGTTTCTCCCAGATTTTTCACCATGCTTGCGTTCTCATTAAAGTACCTGATAAAGTTAGCAAGCAAAAGCTATATTCTTCTGCAAGATCCTTGTCCTTAAAAATCCTTTCTGAGCCCGGTGTTTTGCAGTGAGTAGCAGCAAGTGCCTTGCTTTGAAAATACAAATGTAAGTCAAATATTAGTCCACATTTCAAACATTAAAGCAGATTTTCAGATAGTATTTCACTGGAATAAGTAGGGCTATTCCACTCCAGAGCAACCGAGGATCTGGGTCTAAAAATGAGCTATAAACTCTAATTAGATATAAATAAAGAAACAGGGAGCTATTTTTTTCATACCCCCACACTGTCTTTTCTGTTGGTGTCATGACACTCAAAAAGGTAGTAACTGGAATGAAGCCCAGTAGCCAATTTATACTTAACATACCATTAGTTCTTACTAATTCCTGTGGTACACTTTAACATTAAGCACGTACAAAAATGCTCAGGAAAACCACCCACCCCATGCTTCAGTTCCTCACAAGCATCCCTGCTTCATTGTTTGCTCCTGGATATGTCTGTTAGCATCACTGCTTGGGTAACTTTCCATTTTAGGACAGTATTATAAATGATTGAGATGTGTTAAAACTCAGAGGACGCTGCTCTGTCCCCTCTTTTCCCTCTATCAAGTGGTATCTTGACATCAAATAGTTCTCCTGAGATCATGCTGAAGTTCCCAACATAAGGAGCACAGAGAAGGCTGGCAGTATTGGCTTTTTTACTTTTAAGAATGTACGATATGTCTAGGAATATAGAGGGGGGAAAAAATCCTGTATATTGCACGTTAAATTGTGATTTTAATGATGAAGACACAAGCTATCTAATCGTCCATTTTTGTATATTTTATCTTTAATAGGATTTCTGATACTATCACAAAGCTGGTCTTCATTCTCTGCCAAAGGGATCTGAAAACACTGGAACTAGTAAAAATATTTCTGTGTATCATACTGGCCTGTTAAATATTCAGCTAATTTAAAAAATAATAATAATTCCTGTGATTAGCAGCTACAGCATATCATGTCCAGATTCCTGTTTTTATTGCAAGCGTAGATACCTGTGCAAACAAAAGCAGAATTTGGCCTGGGATATAAGCAGAAACTTATATTTCTCTATTATTTATTTCTTGTTCTTGGTCTGAGTGAAACTGAAGTGAAATAAACATTATAAGACTTTAAAGAAAAAAAAAAAAAAAGGAAAAAAAAAACACATCCAAGGCATATTTCATGACAGCAGAACAAGTATCATTTTGAGTGGCAATGCACTGACAATAACTTTTGGCTTTGGTCCACATCAATCTGGAGGCCCAGCTACACAAGCCAAGCTGGCTCGGGATCACTTCTAAACAGGCAGTTATCACCTTTGGTGCAATAATATTCCCAAGGTCCAAATCAGGGCTAAGCCCTTTGCACAGGTGCGACACGCTCACCCGGAGTAATCCTTCCTCTGCTGTTGCCCGTGGCAAAAGTCCCTCCAATTTCTCTGGCGTTAGAAGTCTGGATGACCTCCCCAAATTTTCACCCCCCCTGCCTTTTCCCCTCTTTCCCACTTCATTCTGCTTTTCTGCATGTGGTGAAATCTTAAGGATTTTAATGCGATTCACCTTTTCCTCTTCCATTTGTCAACCTTCCCTTCCTTTACAGACTGGTTCTGAACCATCATCCCCTCAAGGACGAGTGGAGGAAGCTCCCGTGAGCAATGAGAGGGGTGACGAGCCGGCTCGTCATGTCTTCTCCTTCTCCTGGTTGAACTCACTGAATGAATGATGACTCACTCCGGCTGGCTTCTGGTGTGCTTCTCCTCAGAGGGACCGCGAGCGCAGGCAGCCTGGGTCTAATCAACAAAGAAACTGGCCTGGAAAGGGATATCCGAGCAGGTTTCATTCCCAGGAACTTAGTTGACCTCCACGTCGTACCCGGCCCTTGAGATGACAGTCCTGAGAGGGATGGAAGCATGGGGACGAATTGCTATACTGTATTGTAGTCAGAGTGTTTTCCAATAATTTCTTGTTTCCATGGGGGAAATAGCACCACTTACAGCTGTAGGCTGAGCACCGCTAGTGTTTTGTTACTCACTTTTTGGCACGTTCCTGTGTAGGTGTAAATGCTTCACCAATGCTCTTAGCTCAAACGCTGATATGATATTCACTAGTAGCTTCCTTTGCCAACACAGTGTTTCTCCTCAGTACCTTCCTGCGTCCCCCCTCATCGATGCTGGTGACTTCAGTGGCGCTATCACAGCCCTGGCAGCCCCAAGTCAGGGTTACGTCTAAGCAGCTCCCCACAGTCACTCGTAGTCCCCACGGTACCGGTGCCTCCCCGGCTGCCGAGGCTGGGCATGGGAGAGGAGAGGGAAGCTGCCACTTCTTGCCCTGCACTTGCTCTCCCTGCTAAGCCACAGCGCTCACATAAACAGGTTATTTGTAGGGAAGGTGCCCAGCGACAGGGACGAGGAAGATGCACATGCCCAAAGCACTGTCCACCCCCTGCGCGTGGATGTGGGACACAACTCTGAGCCTGTGGGGCAGGCACTAGAGTGCTGCCCATGTCTGTCCAGCTGTTAGCTGTGTCTACATCTTCTCAGTCATCTGTGCGTGTAGGACAAGGGGCATGTTCTTGCATGAAACCAGGATGCGGTGAGGTGGTCACAGGTATTCATTCAAGGTTTCATTTGAAAGCCCCATGGCGTTCTGTAGAAAAGGCGAATGCCAAATGTCCTGTTCCGCATGCATGGCAGATGTTGAGCCGTCTAATGAAATCAAATTTGTGTCTTAAAAGAAGCTCTACAGGTTGTACTGAAGGTGACGCTCTGCAAGTTTTGTCACTGGGGACAGGGTGGCAGCACTCAGTAGTGTTTAACAGAGACTGGCAGGTTGCCGGGAGTGTCCGGTGCCATGGGGGACCAGGTGTCAAGCTCTGTGCTAGGGTGAAGTGTGGATCTTTCCAGGAGCCCCGAGCCCTGAACACACACTGTTTTGGCAGGGGACAATGCTGGGGCATAGGGCTGCGCTGCGCCTCAGCAGGACCAGCCCCAGCTGGCAGTGCAGACGCCAGGCAGTGCCTGGTTGTCAGGCTGCGAGGGGTAAGCCCCAGTCCTGGCCATCCCTTGCTACAGGGCAGAGTCCCATCCCCGCTCATTTGTATCTGTTTCCCCTGGAAAACCCTCCCGCAAGGGAAGTTTTGGAGGGCTGCATAGGCCAGCTCCGTGCAAAGTCTTGAGATAGCCCAGCCGCTCCTCACTACTGCTGCCACTGCATCGCCTCTGGCTGCTGGAGCAGCTTTTTTCCCTGGGATACGTTTTGGGGTGAGGGATTTCCTATTTTCTCCCCGTTGCCCTGGCAGATTTTCCTTCGTTTCTACCAGGAAGTTTCCTCACACGCATCGCCCCCTCCCCAGCGGCCCTGGGAGGGACCCTGCTTGGCACCGCCGCCGGGACGGGGTGGGGAGCTGAAGCGCGGGGGGAACCTGCCCTTTTTGGGGTGCGGGGAGGATGAGCAGAGCTAGAAAAAAAAACAGAAAAGGGATGCGGCAGCACCTCCCCGGCTTCCCAGCGCTGCGCGATGGCCGGAGGAGGCTGCCCGGCCCGGTCCGCAGCGGCAGGAGCCGGGGACCCCCCTCGGGGGACTACTGAGGTGGGATTCGGCAGGGCTGGGGGCGACTGACCGGCCCCGAACCCCCCCCCGCCGCCGTCCCCGGGAGCAGCCGGTGGCGAGGGCGGCGTGGGGCAGCCCCCGCCCGGGGCCCGGGACCAGCGGCACGTCGGGTCTGGGGGATCCCTCAGGGACGGGGCGTCCCCGGGGCGGGCAGGGGGAAAAAACATCCCCGGGGGTGATTTGGGGCTCCCCGTGGCTCTGGGTGTCCGCGGCCCTGGGTGCCCCCCCCCCCGCCCCGCCCCGGTAAGTGCTGGGGGAGGCGGAGCAGCCCTCAGGCGTCTTGGCAAGAAAGTCTATCCAGCCATCGTTACTTTGCAGCTTTTATTAAAAATATAAATATTAAACATTCTCTTACACAACAAAATCGACCGAGCGCTGAAAAGATGTTTTATTTGTGAAAATGTTTACAGGAAAAAAAGTGGATTTAAAGTAGCTTACAGAGATTCCCCCTCCCACCTCCCTGCCCCCAGCAGAAAAGTTATCTGTCTTCTTGGCACCATTTCTTCCAATGCTCACACATCCCTACGTAGCGATGGCACTAGAATAACTGGGAAATGGAGAAATAAATAAAGGTAGGGGAGGTTACGAACGACACTCGTGTTTCTGCACTTGGTATACGGTTGTGCATGCTAGTCAAGGGACAGAGGCTGTTCGGAGTACACCCTTCTAGGTTTAAAGCTATATAAAAATAAAGAGATGACATCAGAGCAGCACTATGGTACATCGGACGGTGTAATTATTCTTGTGCTAACTGCGGAATCTCTTTGGCAAGGCGGGGAGGGGCCGTTTCATTTCCCGATTATCTCCATCAGTTTCCTGTTGCTGTGAGCTTGCTGCGCTAACTGCTCGGCTCGGGCCATCTCCAAGACTTCTCGCAGGAGGTGGAAAGTCAGATCCAGAGAAATGGGGGGCTCCTCGGACCGCTTCTCCCTCTCCACGGCCTCACCCTCGGCTTCGCCCTCCTCGGGGCTTCCCAGCGAGCGCTCGGGCAGCTGCTGCAGCTGTGGCACCGCCGCCCGGAAAAAGTTGCTGGCGGAGGCGGCTTCGGGGTGTAGGTGGCTGGTGCCGCTGGAAGAGGCGGAGAAAGAGCCAACGGGTCTCTTGTTGAGGTTGCCCAGGCGCAGGAAATACTCTTCTCCCATGCGGAGCAGGACGGGCAGAGTTTGCTGCTGCTGCTGCTGCTGCTGCTGCTGGAAGAAATCTGGCTGGTGCAGAGCCCCGTGGGTGGCTGCCGGGCTCTTGCTGAGAGCTCTGCACTCCTGGCAGGGCAGGAGGGCGACCAGCAGGATTCCCGTGGAGACCAGCAGCGGGATCTTCATGGTCGGGGCCCAAACCTGCGGGGGGCAGACGGGGGGCGGAGGAGAGGGGAGGCGGGGGGGTTTACACAGCCGAGCCGCGGCGGCGGGGAGGGCAGCGCGGGGCCAGGGGTAGGGGGGGCGCCCCCCGCCGCCGCTGTCCCGGTGCTGAAACGCGCCCCTCCGCGCCCCTCCGCGCCCCTCCGCGCCTCTCCGCGCCCCTCCGCGCCCGCACACCGCGGCCCGGCCGCGCTCAGCCCCGGCCCCCGCCGTCGAGGCGGCCGCCCCCCGACAAGGAACATCCCCCGCCGGCAGCGGCTCCCAGGGACGGGGCTGGGCTGAGCCCCCGCGGAAAGAGTCCACGCGTGTGCGCGGACCCGCGCCTCTTCGCCCACCCGCGGCGGAGGGCAGCGCGGGGTGCCCGCGGCGGGGCGGCTGTCCCCAAGGGCTGCGGGATGCGAGCGCCCGGCTCCCCCGCGCCTCCCCGCTCCCTGCCCGACCGGGGGAGCTCCCCGCCTCCCGCGGGACGCCGCGCTCAGCCCCACGCAGGGCAGCGCGGCGCAGGGCAGCGCAGCCCTCTCCGCGCCCGGGCGCGGCCCCGCACCTACCTGGGGCGGCGGCGGCGGCGGTGGCAGGGGAGGGCAGGCGGCGGCGGGGCTCGGCGGTGCCCGGCGTCCCTTCCTCTCGCTCTCCCTCGGAGCCGGCTCCCGGCGAACTTGGGATCAGATTTGGTCCTAATCAGAGCCGGGGCGCGGGATTTTTATAGCTTAGACCCTCTCCTGGAATCACGCAGAACTTGCCTAATAAGCTGACGCTCTCCTGACAGCCCGATTGCGTGCCCCGATCCACTGCTGAATAAATCATGGGGGCCCGTCGGAGCGGCGATGGGCCGAGTTTCGCTATCGCAACCCCAAATCTCACGTCCAATTATATCAACAGATATTTATCGCCTCTGCGGTGACGTCAGCCGGGCCGGGGGCCGGGGAGCAGGGTGCCCCCCCCCCCCCCCAGCACCACCACCACCACCCCATTGACAAAAATACTTGAATGAGATTTCCTAGCGGGCGCGTACTATAAGAGGTCACTCCGGGGAAACTTTCCACTCGCGGGCCGGCCCGCGGGGAGGGACCCGACCCGCCCGGCACCGGGGCTGCTATCCGCGGCCGTCTCCTTCCCCCATCCCCGGTGCTCACCGGCCCCCCGCCCCCCGCCGCCCCCGGGCCCGCCCGCACGGGGCGGCTGCGGCCGGCCGGCGCGGGAGGCTCCGCGGGGCGCAGGTTTTGCGCGAATTCCGTCTTTGCTCCGTGCCTGGGGCCAGCCCGAGCCGGGGCAGCGGTTCCCCCTGCAAAGGGGGCAGGAGCCCAGACGATCCCCGCGGGGAAGGGCAGGTGCCGATGCCGGTGCCGGGAGGGAGCCGCGGCACTCCCGACGCCGTCACGTCGCAAGAGGCTGCCCGGCGCCCCGCCGCCGGGAGAGGGGGCGGAAAGACCCCGGAGGGCGGCCGGGAGGGCCGGGGGTGCCGTCACCGGGGCCGCCGCAGAAGCATCTGCCGGGGCAGGGACCGCAGCCCGGGCACCGCTCCGGCCGCTCCTCCTCCCCCGCCTGCTCGGCCCGTCCCGGCCTCCGCGATGCCAGCTCCCGCTCCCTCCCCTGGCCCTTGCTTCTCTCCATTGTCTTCCCACTTCTCACGTGGAGGTAGCAAGTGCTCTTTATCCTTCTTTCCGCCCCCCCATCTTCTCCCCCCCGACACTACTAGCTGATCTTCCCCACCTCTTCATCCCTATGGCCATGTGCGCAACCCTCCAGGACGTCCTAACCCCACATTGAGCTCCCTTTGAAGTGCTCTCCCGTCTCCATTATGTCCACATGCTCCAGACCATATTCCACCAATGTCCCCAGGTGGGTCGCTTACTCTCAGATCTGCTCTTCCATGAGGCAGTGCTGCCTATAGAAATAACTTCTGCCCAACGCCCATTCTGTGCGTAATGTGCATTCTTCAGGTTTTGCATCCCATCAGCCTTGCCACTGCATCTCAGTCCTGCTTCTCAACTGCCTCGGTTGCAACATTAATCAAGTCCTTCCCTTTAAATTGGAAAATTGTGCAGAAAACCTACCGGTTTTATCCTGCCTAGACTGTAAATGCTTGGAGTCATGTATTTGCATGCCTCCCACCATAGAGAGGAGTTTCAACAGACCATGGAAGGTGGTCATATGCTGTCACTGTTAAATCAGTGATGAATCTGAAATCCATTTCCTTAAAAGAATAACAAAGTTCAAACAACTTAATATATGAGGTTGGCCACAGCCCAATTCTGAGCATCTCCTTAGGGATGCTATATACTTTAACTTTTGTTATACCTACCTCCAGCCTTGGACGCTGTTGGTGAAGTGCCAAGAATCAGATCTTGTGCATCATAAAGAAACAAATGGAAAAACAAGTAGTAATACCAGAGATTTATCTCTGCATTACCTCTGTTAGCTCAGGCATTCATGAACTGAAATGCGTATTACAAAGAAAACAGAACAGAATATATTGTGTAGATAGTCACAGCAGAAGCTATTTGTATGCTTTTAAAGCATGTCAGCACAGCTTTCAGTGAGAACAACAAGAGGTTCAAAGAAACAGGAGCTAAGTTCAATCAGTTGATGGAAAGTGCAAGAGGCACTTATTAAACTCAGACTCTCCAGATGTACTCCAGAGTGGGTTTTACCAGTGTGTCTCCATTTTTAGATTTAATATACCTTTTAAAGACACAAAACTTCTTAAAATAATGTGACCATAAATGTAAAGAAAGAAACATTCTGATCCAAATATATTTTTTAGTGTTGTGGGTGAGATCTGAATAAGACATAGAACTGCATCTCTCCAAAAGATTGATGCCAGTGAGAATTGGCTTAGATTATTTTATGGTTTTCATCATTTATGATATTATTTAGGTGCCTTTAGGCAGACATTTTCATCCCTTGAAAAATTACAGGCATAGTAAATAGAGCATAAGTGTGGGCTAGGAGAGCTCCTGCAATTTTCACGAGAGCTGTACAACCTGCCAGGTTCTTCTCCAATTTTTCCTGACCTCTGGCTCGGAGCAGGGTCTGCAGTGTCTCACACACATTTGTTTCTAATCCAAAATGGTCATATTACCTCATTTTCCCCCATAGATCCTGAATTATGTGTGAGAAGGCTTGCAAGAATTTAAACGCAAGGAAGACTGTGAGACGTTTGGATGCCTTGATAATGAGGAGTATAAAATATCACAGATACAGAAACCAAAAAGTACTTCCCTCAAGAACTGACTGCCTAGGAACATAGAAATCCCTTCTCCGGAGTCACCAGTTTCTGGGTTAAATCTCAGCTGTCATGCCTGAGAAGAAATCCTGGATTCTCACCAGAGGGGTGAAAGAGAGAGACAAGGCCGATATCAGGTATATCTGGATTAGAGTTTTATGTTTAATGATATAGTTTGAGATTAGCATACCCTTCACAAGAACAGTATTCATGTTTGACTCATTCTGCAAACATTGGGGGCAAACAGAATTTTTGCAGTGAATCACAAAATAGCTTTGTCTCGAAATAAAAAGCGCTAGCGAGGCCCATCTCCTCTCTGCTGCCTTGAGCTGGGTGCACCTGCCCTTTAGCCTCAGTGATCTCAAACTCGGGCACCTACTGAAAGGCAATTATAGCTACTCTGAGGTGGCTAATGGAAAGCAAAAGCATGCTCAGAGCATGATACATCCTATCACAAAATAGCACCTTCAGGCTTCTGGAGAAGCTCACCTCGTTCCGTTGTCTATAAGGGGAGCGCAGACAACTACCTTCGCCTAGTCACTGAATTTTTAGATAGCTAATGTGAGGCGAGAAGAATCCCCTCCTCACTGATTGACCATAGCAGACACAGTTCTAAAAACAGCAGTACAGAAGGGATGATGTTAAACTGAGGGCATGGCTCTTACCACAGGTATTTTTGAAGATGTCCAACTACAAACATGGAAGAACACACGCTGCATGTAGATCAGCTTCCTACCATGGTGCAATATTTCATTACCACTCCAGCTTTTGTCAGAAGGCGGTAAGGATTTCTGGTAGTGTTGAATTCAGCAAACATTTCCATGTCATCTCGCATAACCGCTTCATGTGATCACCATCGTTACTTGGTCCCTGCGATGAGCTCTCTAATATGCGACCTTGCATTCTGTGACTATTTCAGGTGAACCCAGTGGATCTCACCCACTCTGAGGTGCCAGCAGCCATCCACTGGCACATCTATACATCACATTTCCATTTCACCCTTTGGTATTCCGGATGCTAAGAAATCAAAATCTGATGGTCATAAATGTTACGGATTATAGGGTGACCTAGAGAAAAAGAAAAAAAAAAATCAAGGTATCTTACTATGCCTGAAGTTGATAAATCATTTTAAGGACAAACTACATTTGCCTATTATTCCTCAGTAGACTGAATTTGCTAGACCAGTCATAGAGAACCTCAACTAAAGTGAGTTATAAAAAAAAATAAATAAAAATAAATCGATTAAATACAAAAGAGTATGTTCTAGCTCAGGATGATGAATAAAACTGATAAGGAACTCTGCTATCTGCCCTTTATTATGAGCCCAGAACTCTCCAAAATCCTCTTATTCAGTTTCAATTTCTCTTTCAGTTTTTCAGTGATCTTACTCCAGGGAGGGAATCACACTCTTGTGTCACAGGGATTTTCTGTGGTATGCCTGGGCTGGTTTTGGCTGGGGTAGGGTTCATTTTCTTCATAGTAGCTAGTACGGGGCTATGCCTTGGATTTGTGCTGGAAGCAGCGTTGGTAATACAGAGATGTTTTATTTACTGCTGAGCAGTGGTTACACAGAGTCAAGGCCTTTTCTGCTCCTCACACCGCCCCACCAGTGAGCAGGCTGGGGGTGCACAAGAAGCTGGGAAGGGACACAGCCAGGACAGCTGACCCCAACTGACCAAAGGGATATTCCACACCATATGACATCATGCTCAACAGTAAAAGCTGGGGAAAGAAGAAGAAGGGGCAGACATTCGTAGTGATGGGGTTTGTCTTCCCAAGAACCCATTATGTGTGCTGGAGCCCTGCTTTCCTGGAGGTGGATGAACACCTGCCTGTTGACGGGAAGCAGTGAATGAACTCCTTGTTTTGCTTTGCTTGTGCGAGCAGCTTTTGCTTTACCTATTAAACTCTCTTTATCTCAAGCCACGAGTTTTCTCACTTTTACTTTTCCGATTCTCTCCCCCATCCCACGGGGGATGGTGAGCGAGCAGCTGCATGGTGCTTAGTTGCTGGCTGGGGTTAAACCACGACAATGTCTCACTGTCATATCAAGAGCTCCACCTATAACTTATAACAGGTTTTCCTACAGTCCTGTGAGAGAGAGGAAAGCACCTCAATTTCCCAAACTTTCCAGTGGGGAAAAACGTCAGCGGATGAAGACATGTACCCAGTGTCCCTCAAGAATTTGCGTACAAGGCAGGAGTGAATCTTGCATTTTCTGAGACCAAATTCATAAGCTCAATCAGAGGACTATTTTCATTTGTGACTTAATGTTCATACTCTTGATTCCAGATGGCTGTCCACAAGATACACTTCTTTGGGCTAAGGATCCCAGCAGCAGGAAACATTCCTCGGGTATATCCTCTTGGTTCCACCGTGTCTGGGGAGAACACAGCCGCTCACAGTGTCTCACACACAGGGGTGGATTTGCAGGGATGGTTTTCCTCCCAAAGTCTGATCCCCAGCTGAGCAGAGGCCAGCACACGCCACTCAGGAATCTCAAGCATGGACCTTCTGCTCCAGCAAGAGCCTTCCTTGTGCCCAAAGCCCCTCACGACCAGGCAGGTATTCCCACCGGTGCATGTAACACCGGTGAAGCTGTGCCTGTACCCCCTTGGACATCACCAAAAAGCACTTTTGGAGGTCTCACGGCCTCGCTTTCTCCTTCTGAGCAGCGAAGGGAAGTTGCAGACACAAGCTGGGAGAAGCGTGCAGGCAGTGAGGGCTGTTCCTCACTCCTCTGACAGCCCTCATCCAGGGAGGCAACAGCTGACCTTTATATTTACCTCACAAGACTCGTCAGTTGCTATTCTTGCTCTCAAATAAGGGCTGGAGAAAGCTGCGTGGGTACGCATGTGAACCCTCTATGCTGTTAATGATAATGCTGCAGAAACTCATCTCACAATTATTGGTAGCAACAAGGAAATCCATCAAACAAGCACTCCCTGAGAGCACCGAGGAATCGGTATTCCTGGTTGTCTCGGTGTCTGGGTATATTTTGCCATGAGAGAAATTTTGCTGATTAACTGAGCATCCAATCTGTCCGTCTGTCTTCGGCATAGACCGGGGAAAGGACAAGGGTTTGGGTTTGCATCTCGCACGCATCTGAAGTCACCAGGTTCACCCTACTTCACAGTGGCAGAGATGAGCACACACACAACCTGTGTGGGCAGCTGGGCATGGGCTCCAGTGAGCGGGAGGGGGGATGCTGAACCAGAGGAAGGCAGGCATCAGGCACCCAAGCCACCAGCCAAGGGGTGGTAGGGGAGACCAGGGTGGGCCTGCAGGGAAGGGCAGGTGGGAATCCCCACATTGCCTCTCCCCAGGCACGTCCCTGCCCCTGGGAGGTGAGAGCCCAGAGCTGCCCCTTTACTCAGCTCTGGGAGAGGGGCACAGAGAGGGGTTCACAACACTCTGACCAAGCTGTTGATGGCTGTTTGAGAGCTTGCTCCAGGGAGCCTGCGAGGAACTGCCCACCAAAGGCCGGGAGCAGATGAGAGCCTGTCTCTCCAGCTAGGACATCCCAATGCAAAGGGACACTGAGCCAGCGATGACTTCAGCTATCAAACACACCCTTGTCACCAGGGTCCTTGCCTTGCTGTCATCACGTGCAGCACCAGCCCTGCCATTAGCCATTAGCGTCACTGGCAATATGTATTTAATCCATCTGTGAAGTTGTAG
Source organism: Chroicocephalus ridibundus (assembly GCF_963924245.1). Taxonomy (NCBI): domain Eukaryota; kingdom Metazoa; phylum Chordata; class Aves; order Charadriiformes; family Laridae; genus Chroicocephalus; species Chroicocephalus ridibundus. Next base: position 131,404,226 of record NC_086285.1, read on the forward strand.
CGATGTCACAAACATGGGGAAACCATGCTGCTGAAGTGATGGATCTGAGCACCACTTGAAAATCAAGAGAAACACTTGAGCACAGGCGGCCTGGGGTGGCATTTTCCAGCATCCAGGCAGAAGGAATCTGAGCAAACTATCTATCTGGGGTGATGGTTTTTTTTCAGTGGCCAACCCACTGCTGTCCCACCGGAGGAGAGGATAGTGGGAGAAAAATTGGAGTTGAAATTTGCAGAACGCGAAACACTCACTCATTGGTAAAACATCCACTGTGTGTTTGTTGTGAACATGGATTTCCTTCGTAATGTGAGACACATGATACATTCACATGTAAGAGCATATACAACATGAGAATGAGACTGAGAAATGAAAATTGTGTAGAGAGGGAAAATGATCAGTGCAATTTAAAGGAGGTTTGTGACACCAAGGGCGATTCCTGCTTCTGGAATCCTGTTACAACCTCAACTGTTGCTAAAAAAAAAAAAGTTTACTCTTTAAGATTAAAGACATCACCCAGCTACACCTTCAGGGCTGAGAACCCTCAAATAAACACCAAAAGAGCTGAGAATGTCATCTTCTTTAAAAATCTCATGATTCTGAAAACAATCTCAATATCTGGGGGAGAAGGAGATGGGGGCAGCATAATTTTGGAATACTTGAGGCTAGAGATGTTGCAACTGCCTTCTCACTCCTTTCAAGTGAGGAAATATGGGGAGAAACACAAACACACTATCTGTCTTGAATGGCTGGGCAACAAGCTATATATAGAATCTGCTCTGTCCTACTTAAGTTATGACTAATGCTAAACAATTAGAAATTCAGATGTCTGCATATTTGAAGGAGCAAACATCTCTAATGCACCATTTGTTGTTCATTAAAAAATGGAAGAATCAAAGTCTCTCCAAGCTCCGACGAGGCTGCACTTATCAACAGGTGCGTGTTGCTGGAAGTGGAGCCCCATGAGACTAATTGCAAGGGATAATGAACAAGATGAGGCGCTTCTTGGAAAAAAAGATTGTTATCTTTATAATGACCATCCTCATGCCAAAGACTGCAAATTCTTTAGGGAAGGGACTTTCTTTTTTGTTCCACGTCTGCCTGGTGCCTAGCACAGCGGCGCCCTAGTCTGTGACTAGGAATCCTAAGTGCTACTGCAATTCAAGCAGTACATTATAGTAAATAGTAGTATTAAATTAGCTGGGAACATGAAGGTGGTTTTCATCAGCATCTCTGATGTACAGGATCAACAAACAGTTCTCGAAGCCAGAGGCCAATGGAGTTTTATTTGAAAATGCTTCATTTTTATGAGGAGAAGACAATGCTAATACAAAACTACGGGAATTTGGCAGGACTTTTTGTCTGGTTCCTCTAATTCAGGGCTGCAGTGTCTGGAAGCACTGGACTAGGTTTTGATATAGCCAAGATGAAAGACTAGGTGAAGGAATCACAGTACAGAAAACACAAACCATGCCAGCCAATAAGTGGAAGAAATGATCAGTCTCCACCAGACAAAATCTCCAGATTTCTCAACCGTTCCCATTCTCGCAGTGGGTTACTGCTCTTGCAAAGCATATGCTTAATGAATTTACTCACTGGATGGTTTCCTTCACCTCTCTTCTGCTTTGTCATCATTACATCAGGGATGTAATGACAGGGGCTACGGAGGGCGCTGCCACACATACATCATATTTTATTCTTTTAGCAGAAGAGGAAGATTTTAGTCTGGAAGAAAATACTGGCTTTATTCTTAACTTCTGATGCTGGGAGAGAAAAGGCGAGTAGCAATGGAGGTATTGTAGCTGCTCCTCTACAACTAGAAGCTTCCAGTAAACTTAGAAGCAGGTATATCTTCAGTCTGATGATATCATTAAAAACCCTCTCTACCCAAGGCTAGCGGATACTAAAATTAAGTAAGATAGACTGAATATTCTTAGGCACTAAGATTTTTGATTTCTCCTTCACTAGGAAACAGCACTGCCAGTGGCCTGACATCAGGCCACTAGATAAGAAGCAGATCTTGAACTGCTTTGCAAATATTATCACTGAAGTTAATGAAGTTAATGAATAGGCATATATAACTAATTTTGTTTAGCGCTGAATTGCATTCTGTACTGAGACAGTCCAACACCACCCAGTATCAGGGCCTGCAGGCTGGGCTAAAACTAGCACCAGGACGTGTGTATGGATAGTGTCACCAAGCAAGGCTGCAGGATGGGGGTGTTACAGGCAAGAATACCTCATGTAATGGGCACAGAGATGCTTGGACTACCCATGCTTGCATGATACTGCTCCAGCAGATGCAATGCCACGTCTCATGTAAGAGTCTTGCTGAGGGCTGGTGGCTCCTTGCTTTTCTTTGCAAGAGCGGGCACATGGGTTTGGAGCAGCAGTAGCTCAGCGCTCCCCCACTGTGCTCTGCTGTACATGCCCTTGGATCCACAGTTAAACTGAAATTTGGCTAAAACCATCTGGGTAAATGCCAAGAGCTCTTCAGCACCCACCTCTGATGTAACCTGGCTCATACAGATGAGGTTTTTACTAAATGACAGAGGAAGGATGAGATTTTAGGAGTGAATAACTAAAGCAGAGAGCATAGGGTGGCCTCAAAGACATTACGAGCTACAACTTCACAGCTCCTCCTAGGATGCTTTCAAACAGGAGAAGACAGCTAGCTGCTACCAGAGGGGCCAAAGCTTTCTTTAAACTTAAAAAATAACACCAGAACTGTAATCAGTAAATAAAGTCTAATTTTAAGCAATACTTGAGTTGATAGTGTCTCTTTTGAGGCAGACGCATATATGGGCATACAAAGGTTGGGAATGTCCCTATAAGGCTTTTTCAATTCCCCAAGTGAAGGCTGTGTGAAAAATCATTTTAGAACCGCCAAATTTAAGGTGTTAACAGTGAGTGCCATTGACTTTTGGGTGTTGCTGTAAGACAGCAGCGTGAATAATAATAAACTCCCTGAGGTTGTCTCTCTTCAGTTTTCTATGAGTATCTCGTGCTCAGGGAAGATTTTAAAAATCCTTGGCTCAACCAGACAGCTCATCTGAACTTCCAAGAGATGCCACCCCAGGAAGTCTGCTCAGCGATGCCTCTACCATGAGAGACAGATTCAGAGGAACCTGGAAACACATCTAATAAAAGGGTTGACACAAAAGTGCTTTGAGTTTAGTCAGAATTGCTCTTAGGCTTGAGGTGAGAAAGGTCTCTCCCTCTGCTACTAGGAGAAGAGGGTCCCTCGGTGTAATGTGGGGAGCAGGTCTCAGTCCTTTGCTTGTCCTACCTGTATTAATGATCCTGAGGGAGAAAAGGTACTGGCTTTGACTTAGAGGGGACGAAATTGTGTATCCTGAAATCTAGGGTTTTGACACTGACTGTAATTAAACTTGTTTTGGCCCCAAACCGACAAGCACACACATTCCTCCTATTTGTCTTGGCAGAGCTTTTGGCAGAGCTGTGTGATGGAGGCTGGCTGACTGTTGCAGAAGAGGAATGGAAAGGAGATGCCAATAACGGGAAACTGGTGAGCTGGAAAAGAAGAGCAGCAGTAAATGAACCGGCTTCTACACGGCAATAGGTGATTGAACTGCAACGTCATTTCTTTATCACGTCAGCAAGAGCAATGACAGTAGGTACATATGTGTGACTCAAGGAACCCTTCAATTTCACTACGGGAGTGACTGTTCCTAAGAGGTGGAATTTCTCTTTGGATCCTTCTGCTATTTCTATTATCAAACAAACCTCAAATTAAAGAAATGAACAAGAAGGAATATTGTACATTTCACAAACAACCAACATTTCCAGCATAGGTCTATCTAGACACAGGAAACACTCAAGCAGTTCCTTCAGGGAGCAAGGAAAGGAGGTATTAATCCATTCTGAGACTGAAGGAACTGTGGCACACGATTTTTTTTTGCATCTGGGAACTGTATCTCTTGCTGCAGACGCAAGGACTATCCTCCCCCCTTTAGCTGCTCAGTGACATGTGAGGACAAACTTCTAATAAACAACACACCCTAGATACCAACCTTAGGGGTAAATATCCCAGTTTTGTCCCCTCAGAACAGGTCTCTATTGCAAAAAATGAGCTACATAGTAATCCCTTCAAAAATCCATTAGAGTCAACACCAAGCAGAGTCAAAATGGGCTGATGGAATACAAGGCATTATTTGACTCTTTGTAATGAAAACAGAGTCCCACCTTGGGATCAAGGCCAGATTTCAAATCCTGAACACCACCCTGAAGTTCAGCCTTGTCTCTGCATGATTCTGCCTGAAATACTACACGGAGCTTGAGGCAGAGACACCTCATGCTCCAAAGAATGAGTGCTGTAGCTTAAATGTCTTTACATGCTATCTGTCATTATGACTGGAGCCACGAGGAATAAGCTTTCCATCTGCACGTATTTCCACCACAGCACCACAGAGGTCCTATTCGGTTTGACTTTTGTCTTCTAAGAACTGGACAAGAACGATGCCAACTGCAGAGGAGTTGCAAACAGCAGTCTAGTGAATCTTTTCACGCTCATTGAGACCTACTGTTAACCAGTCTCTGTTCATTATCAAAACCAGATAGTCCACTTATCCTTCAGGCTTCAGGTATGGTTAGGATGTAGCTTGAGACAGACTAAGATGAAGTCTCCCGCTGGCTTGCCTCTTCTAACAGTGAATGTACTGGGTTGTTGTGAACTCATGGCATGTGTAACTCCTGGTGGCTTGGAGAAACAAAACAATATTTTGATATTTTGATAGCACAGTTTCAGATGGGGCACTGGCCTTCTCCAATTTGCCAGGCACAGCATCAGTATCATGCCACTACCCAGGATGCCAGTCTCAGAGTGCACCTCCTTGACTGCATTCATCCTGACTTCATTTTCCCTGGGGAACTACCAGACTCCTCACTTACTAGCCATAAACTATCCTTATCTTCAACTGTCCTATCTTTCTGAGTGCTGAAGAAGTAACGACTATTACAGCGCTTACGGTACTTCACAAATACAGCATGGGTCTGTCACTTGTTTGACTGAGCCTTCATTTAAACGGTGCTCTCTGCCCCCTGCTCCACGTGTTAGGGCCTGATCACGGAGCTCTCTGCGCAGGAGCTCTGATGGGAAGCGGTCTGCGGCTCAGGGACTTTGTGATGCAGTGTCAGGCTTTGTGTTTAACAGAACAGAATGTTAATAGAACGATATAGAGTTTTCTTTCAGGAATCTGTCTGAACAAAGATTGATTGAGAAGTGCTCTGTCTGTGAATGACACCTGCATTAAAAAAAAACAAGCCCCATAACAGATCCTAACATGTAACGTGACTGTGATAGGAAAAAGAGAACTTCAGTTATACAACTCATCCGTAAAACCTGAGAGATCCTTCTTTTCCTAGGAAAGACATCTTTTCCTAGGAAAGACATCTTTGCATCTGACATTGCTGCCCTTACACTGGAAAAGGAAGGAACTGATTTTGTAATTGATTGTAGAAGTCCTGATTCTTCCACAACATAAACAATGTGGATGATCACCCTCAGCTCAGATTTCCAGTGGAAATACCAGAAATTCCATCAGTGCTTTGTAAGGCTGGTAGGTTGTTTGCTTTGTGCCTCTAGCTGAGGAAATAGCATCTCTCCAAGAAAAAGAGAATAGAATGATCCAAAAAGTCCAAGCTTCCTGATTGCCCATTATTCATTTATTTAGCTTGAATCATCCCATACCTACAGGTGGGAGCCAAGAGGTGGTGCTAGAACTCAGTTATCTTGTACCCAGCAAATGTTTATTCCATCTGGTTTTCAGGTGGAAAGATGCAAAAGATGGCTGCACTCGCTACGCTTTATAGTATTTCCAACTATGTTGTTTAGTCTCTCTCAGCTGCCTGTGGCGTTAGGCAGAGTATGACCTGTTTTGTAGTTTTAGGGGCTAGCTGTTCTGGAAAGCAATCATCCTCAATTCTTCCCGCTTGCTTCCTAGAGGTCTTGAAACTGTTCGCTCCCCAGCTACATCCAGAAGCACTCATTATCAATATAATGAGAGCAACTACCTCAGATGCAAATATTCATGAGTTAATCTCGTCTCATTGTCCCTAAATTGAGCACTAGAGCAACACACTACCAAATATGCATGAGTTAAATCATACTTGAAACCTACACCAGGCCTTTCATCAGTGACAAAGGTCCTACTTTGGGGATGAATTACCAGAAGCTCTTTCAGTGACTCTCTCTTTCAGATAATCGCGCTACATTTCGGGTTAAGGGCCTTGAGTAAGAAAGCAACAAGAACACCGGAGACACTTATAGTGTCATTGACAGGAGCATCTGCCATAGCCGAGGCTCTTCTTGCCCTGCTGGTGTATGGCCGAACTGGGAAATCGGTCCCCTGGGAACTTTTCTCTCTATGCAGGCATCCTCAAAGGGAAATTTTGGTGCTGCCAGTGGAAGTTTGAGCAACGTTAGGAAGAGCAGGTACCTCTCTGCTGAGAGAACCACACAGTGAGGTTTTAGGAGTAGTTTTGCAGCGCAGACCTTTCCAAATCAAGCTAAGCAGAGACCACAAGAGCAGTGAATAACCATTTTTATTATCAGCTAACAGTACCTACCGCTTGTTACCTGCACCACCCTTCAGCAACTGATTTTAAAAGGCCCCCAAAGAACCCTTCTCTTATAGCTGCCAGCGTGTTTTCTATACTTACCTCCATTAAAATCTAGACAATTAAGCCTCCTTCATCAACTTCATTTATTCTATGAAAACAGCCCACTAAAGACTGTTACTTCAGAATCAACAAGAGGTAGCTAAGAAATTGTAGCATCCTGATCAATGGTTGGGGAATTTCTTGAAGAACTCCTAAACAATTAGCTGATAGAGCACTTGAAGTGAAATTTTCATAAGCTGCTCGTGAATAAACCCGGTTTTATTTCATCGTAAAAAGAGCATACTGAGATAACAAATTCACATGCTAGGATATTACGTAATTTGTCATTATTATATTGTTATATAACTTGTATAACATTGCATTGTTATGCACTAAACCAATTTTCTTTGAACAAATGAATCTAACAGCCACCTTCTATTTTGGGACAAATGTAAGCATCGATTATAGTACTCTAGGGAATCAGACAATTAAACAATACTATTCTCTGTCCCCAAAACTTGCAGACGTCACCAATAAAGCCGTACATCAGCATAACTAGAAGGGGAAGTTTATTGGATGTTGTTTTTGGAAAGCCATCTATCTGAAAGAGGCTGAGAAGACTAAAGCTGCTGAGAAAGAAAAGCAGAAAAGCTCATGGCATGATCAGAGCAAGCTCTGGGCACACAGCTCCCGGTACTCAGCACTGCAAATCTGACCTGGCGCCTGCCAGTGTTGGATCAAAAGTGCCGCAGCCACCTGGTGCAAAGTGCTGCTGGATCAAAATTCTTCAAAAGCAAGTTAATTTTGTACCAGCGGGGTTTGTGCTGCTCTGGGTATCATCTGTTCCCCCTAACGCTGGCACCGAAGATGGAGGCAGTATAAATACCACAGCACGTGATGCGAGTAATTTGACAGAAATGGGAGCATATATTCATGCTCCAGCTGGATCAGTGGGTGATCTGGTGGCGAGCAGTTCTACCAGCAATGAATGTGGCACCACCACCGAAAAAAGAGAGGGGACTTTCAGGCTAAGAACTGACTGGAAAAGGCATCCAAACTACGAACAATTATCCTTTGTCGATTGATCCTTTCACCAAGGTTTTGACAAAGAAACACGATTTTGTCAGCTTTTATGTTTTAGTGGCTATGGACTCATGTCCAAATGGGGAACAATAGTACATTTAGACTACAACAGAATATTTTGCTTAAAATAGCCCATTTGGCAATGTGTATCCAAGTTTCATAATAAAACAGCAGTAGCGTAGTTATTTAGTATTTTTAATGAACTGAGAAGACCAATGCATTTCAAATAAGATACAAACCAGCAGATAAAGTGTTTTGAGCCCTCATGGTCCCTCTCTCTGCCAAAGAACACACAAATAAAAGTAATAGGATTGGAGATTATTTCTTTTCTTTTTTTCCCCCTAAATCTATTCTGTCACCGAGCTACCTCCCAAAGGCCTTATCTCGGTAAAATATCCTTCACCATTTAGGGTTTGCCCATGACTCGGTGGAGGTAAAAGGCAAATGTGTTTATCCCATAGGAAATACCTGGAGCCAGCATCTACACGGGTTCTTTCATTAGCAATTGTTGAATGCTTGTTAATGCGTTATCGCAAGAATTTCCATCACCAGAAAGAGAACTTGGGGTGACCTACTGTCAATTTTGGAATTCCTGGTCTTTTCATAATTGTGTGTTCACTTTTGTCTTTATTGAGAAGTTTTATTTCCCACCTTTTTGTGGACCTCCACTTCCGCCCTTGTGTAAGGAACAGTAACTAGAGTTAGGCTGAGACTTGGGAGACCAATGCTCGGTTCCTTTCTCTGCTGCTGTCATCCTAGGTGGCTTTGAGCAAGCCATGTACTGTTCCAGTGCCTGACGTCCTTACCTCTGAAATATTCTTTCTGAAGATGCTTACAGTAAAGAATATAGGGCACACAGACATTACTGTCCTGGAAGCCTTATGACCCTACATGAGATACGCATGGTCCAGTAGCTCCCTAGGTCATCTCAACCATGCCAGTCCCTCAGTGCTGTGATCTCTCCTCCTCCCCTACTAGGTTTATTTCAGAGCTCACAGATGGATGTCTCAGTAGAATGCCTCTAATCAGGCACAATATTTTGCATGTAGTTAATCATTCATATGGGACTCTACATTTCAAACAGTTCAGATTTTCCTAATTAATGTTTTGCATCATGATCGTATTTACAGTAATTGGGACTGATATTTGAAGTACAGTAAAATCTGTCATCTCATTCCCTGCTAAAGAACTCAATTACCTTAATTTGTTAGCAAATTCATGCTAACATTTGGGTTTATTACACTTGACAACATAAAGCCAGCTCCTTCCGTGACGCAGTTCAGTAGAGTACCATCGGCCCAGGCCTAAAAGACACTGCAGACCTACCTAGTCTTCGAGGCTCGAGTTGGGAGTGCCTTCCTGACTTATATCTTGACAGAAAAATCAATCAAAAAGTTTTTCCTAGACAAGAATTTCCCCTCTGCCCATACTACATGACTACTGAGGAAGATGATAGCTTTTGTAATCAGCCATTTCTCTGACATCCATGTGCTACGGGAGACAGCTTGTGCCCAGGTTCACTCAGTCCCACTTCCACCTAATTCCTCATGCCTAGTGTTTTCAATTAGCACCTCTGAAGGCCTGCAGCCAGCCAAGAGGAAATATTAGGCACGGAAACTGGAGCAAAAGTCAGACCACGCGAAACAAGGCATTAGTCTTTTCAGGTTTTCACATCTCTAGATTATCATCCTAAAGGAAGGCTGCAGAGTGGGACGTGCTACTCAAGTCATTGAAAGCCATAGCTGCCATGGCATCCAAAAGTTAATTTCATGATCAGGTGTTAAAATGCACCTCTGTGTATGGCTGTGTCCTATAGCCATATACACCTCAGCTGTAAGGGCGCTTCAGAGAGAGTCAGTCGCTCCACAGACGGGAAAGAGGATGGAAGAGTGCCATACTTATTTCTCATTCTGGGAAGTCCTATTTCAGCTACTGATTATTACCTAATAACCTAATCAGCAGTAACAGCAATATTTGGCACTTAAAAACACTTTATATTCAAAGAGCTACACAAGCAGATTAGGTAGAAAATTAATCCCTAACTAATTAGCAAACGAAGCAAGCAAAAACAATATTTTAGGATCAGAAAACAGAGCTACAGAAGCAAGGTCAGATCGTTACAGCACAGTCATTCATTCGTTGTGGCTTTCTTTAGGGAATCGGGTGTTTTTCAACAGGGAAATAAGGTAAACTATGATTTTAGCAGATGTTAGTGGGTCGAGGTCAGGCCTAGTGGGATGTTTTGAGTTGCTTAATTAATAAACGTTTAAACACTAAGGAAAAAAAATGTTTAGATCACACTCCCCCCCAGCTACAGCAGAGGTTTAAAACAAGCTCGTTACAGCATGTCAGTGAACACCAAAGACACATACCTGCCTGGGGTAAGCAAAATGTGAATGAGAAACAGAAATTAGGAGGTTCCACCCTTCCCACCTCACTACCAGGAAAACCAAATTTGCCTCTGCATGAAATTTCAGCACAAAGTTTTCCAACTGAAATCAGTTCCATCATTCAACAGTTCAATGAGCAGAAACCTCTCTCTCTTCTTGGTAATTTTCCCAAGAGTTTCCTCCAACTATTTTAGCTCTTAATTTATATCTCTCTCTCTCTTTTCTTTTTTCTTTTTTTTTTTTTTTTTTGCTACAAGCAACTTCTTCCCCAAGCACCTATCTACAATTGAATCCTACTCTAAATTCATGTCAAGATCAGCTTATGTATTCATTGCTGAGTGAATTTCAAATATGTGCTCCTTGTGTTCCTTTCCCAACAGGATAGAGAGGCCTCTTGAGTTGCTTTAAATGTCTCATTACAAATGCTTCATTAGAAACTACGTCACAGATTGTGTCAATCTGGTCCACACTTTCATGCCAAAAAGTAAAGACTTTCAAGCTGTGCCTTTCTTACCATTAAGTTTCCAATCTGTTTTTAGAATCTCAATCAGTTCTTTAAGGAATGCAAATGTTACTTCTCCCTTTAGTGCTGAAACTAGCCATTGGGAAATGCACACGCATAATGCTTTCCTGTTCCTGCATGTATTGAAACAATAATCAATGCTGGAAGGGCAGACTACTTTCTATATATTTTCTGAAGGACGCACAGACCTTCTATGCTCATAGGGACAGACCGCCTCTTTCACGTTGTGTAAAGAGAAATAATTCAGTCAAAATCAATATTACATGTGACAAGAGTTTAATCAAAATCAGTGTGAGAAGCTTAAGTCCGTTGGGGCTGAAGCCGATCTTATGATAATGTAACATGAGTCAAGATTCTTTGAGCCTGGCTTTTTCCCTCAGCCAGACCTGGGAAACGTACTTACTTCAAGGGACTACTCCTAAGTGCTACTTTCTGCTTAGTGCAAATTGCCTCCAGTATTGTTTCCTACATACTCAGGAGCCCTACCTGCTTTACAGGCCATGTGAACCTCAGTTTTGTCAGTAATTCTTAGTATACTCTCTAATATCTGAACAGTAGAGGCCTTCTGCTTCTGTGGCTTCTGAACCATGCGGTGAAATATACTTTTTTTTGGCTACTATTTCAGTCTCAGAAGCTGAATTAAAAGCTCCTATTTGGTGTGAAATCATAAAGCACTAGTACAGAAAAGTTGTTCTCAAGCAGGTGATCAGCAGCTAAAATAGAGGCAACCAGTGAAAATGTGAGATGGAAAACCCTGCACCTTGGGTATGGAAAGTTCAACCCAAGTGAAAATGGGAGGTAGAATATATAAAATACATCACAAATTATTCCTTGTTGACTGTGGCAGAGCAGGAGGTAGATAGGACTATGCTGCTGACCGCTGTGCATCCAGACAGCTTCACCTGTCTGATGATCCTGGCTGAGATACACCAGACCATCATCTTTCCTCAAGGTGGGATCACAGAGACTCCACATCCTCTCATATCAATCTTCCCTTATCATTGACAAGGTTTTGTAACTCCTAGCTGCAATACCGACATAGCCCATGAGTTTTCATCCTATCAAAACATTATTTGGAGACCACAACTGTGTTTCACTCAGTCTTTTCTGTATTAACCCCTCTCAGTTGCTTTTGTCTCTCCACATACACTTTGTTTCCTAGCACTGCATCACCCAGACTACTCTCCTCGAGACCCTACATCTATCTTGCAGGATGGTGGACACAAGACTGGACACAAGACTAAAGTGAAGCCTTTTCACTAGTCATTAAAGCACTCCTTGTCACACATCCTGGTGCAATACCTGCTTTTTTACCCAAACTGTGTGACATGGTTGATGGAAGTTCAGTTGTGATCTGCTGTAATTCCTAGACTCTTTTCAGTAGATCTCTGTCTACCGAAGACCCTCATTTTAAGTTTGTGCATTTTTCTTCTTAGTAATAGAATTTTGCTTATTTTTGCAAAAGAAATTTGCTTTTTAGTCCAGTGGGGTTTTTTTCAATTCGTCAAGAGCACTTAAGTCCTTTGCCATTCATGCTGCCCCTCCCAGATGGTTGTCATATGCAGGTTTAACAGGTATATTCTCTATTCCATCATCCAAACCATTAATGAAAAGTTGAGTATCAAGCTCAGGTTATAACTCCTTGGATGCATCTCCTCAGTTGAAAAGGTAATCGTAACTACTCTCTGAACTAGGTTTATTAAACTACATTTGCACTGGCTGTGTTGCATTTTCATGCAGAGCAATCTTCTTCAACCTTACTCAAGAAGAACCACTCAACTCTTTTGAAAAAATAAAAATAAAAATACATAGACCATCTTCTGCAATGTCACCACATGAGAATTAGGCGTGGTGAAAACTAGATGAAAGCTTATTTCTCCTCCCTCCTTGTTTTGTATTCCCAGCATGCATAGGAGCGTGCACACATTTCTTTTTAACTGTTGTTAGTAATGATTTTGCAACTCACTACTGATATCTTACAAAAGACTAGAGGTTAGTCCACAGACTACCAGAAAGAAACTTGATCTAGACCAGGTTCCCCTACACTGCTTAAGACAAATACCCCTGAGACAGTGTCAAAAGTCTATTGGAGTCAAGTTTCATCTGTTTCTTCTTGATTAACCGCCTCCTCATGTTCCGGAGAAAAGGGAGAGTTCGTATGTTTTGTGTCCCAGCGTCACAGTACTTTGGCTAAGAGGCAGTAGGGTCCTCATGACTGTATGCTTTCTTAAGTTTATATGATCCCAGGAGTTGTTAGGAAAAAGAACAATAGCTCAAAGAGTGGTGGTTAGGAGTTGCTAAGTGCTGGAAACTGCAAGAAGGTTTTGTTCCCATAGATGGAGGCACCATCCTGCATTGCTCTCGAAGGCAATCTCCTACAGCGTTCAAAGCTGAGGCATGCTTCACATTACTATGCCAATGGTGGTGCATGTCCATCCCACTTTCTGAGATTAAGTTTATTGGAGATGCTCAGAGCCTCAAGCCTTCAGCAGACATCTTGCCTCCTTTGGCTGGCAGTTAACACCGATCTTGTGACCACAGAGTACATATCTTGTTATGCACCACGCTGTCACAGATGTTTTAACACTTTTGTATGCCTGACATGAGTAGGAGGATCCTCAAGGGAAGCTGTAACCACAAATATATTACATTTAATCTCGGAGGAGAGGCCATGCAATGTCTAATTAGATTTTCCTCATTTCTTCCTCACATTTGACCAGTTGGGATGTTACGAAGTTTCATAACATCTTAACTGAAAGTGAGGACTGTTTTCTGTTGGTGTTGTTTTCTTCCTAGCTGACTAAATGTCAATTAGGTAGTGGAAGAAATTTAATTGAGTTGTGCTGAGTTCTCCAGTGACTAACAAGTCTGCTCCTGAGCTCTGGAAGAAAACATTATATCACCTGCGACGCGTGTCATCCGGAGGATGAGGCAGCAGAGCTGAAGGAGCACTAGAACATGTACAGCTGGATTTCTTCTTTTCCAGATGAGGCCCAGGCAGTGTAGACCATTTATACACTGTCGTAAAGAGAAGAGGGTAGCAAAAGCCTCCAAATCAACACACCCGTATTCTGTCACAGAAACTACACACTGCTAACATTTGCAAGTCCAAAAGCTGGAGCACATGGTTTTGAACACACTGATTCAAACGCTTTGTTGAGGGTATTATGTAGTCCCTTGGAATGGTGTTTACTGAGCTCATTCAAGAACCAGCAGCAGTCCAACTGTGTCAACTACGCACTACAGCCATGTCTTGCTGAGAAGTGGGACTTCTTAGCTCCCACAGACGACACCACCTAGTACTGCTTCACAGGACCGTCCCATACATTGTGGAGGTACTAGTCAGGTCAGAGAACTTGCCCTGTGAACTTCTGCATTTTGTTCCTTTGCATAGCATAGATGCATCCTCCAAAAATGTCAGCTCTCATCTCAGTTATGGCCTCCTTTTGCTACTTTGACAAGAAAAAGATCCCTTCAAGTGAATGTAAAATACAGGAGTTATTCACTGTTATTCACTGTAAGGTACCTCCGCATTGACACAGCAACACTGAAGAACTTTTATGCTGCCAAAAAGAGGTGATTTGACTGTGTAGTCTGGAGCCGGCCACATTTTACATTTGCCATTCAGTTGCGGCTGAACCCTGCCCTTAGTCACAGGGCAGTGAGGGTGGAGGAGCAGTCTGCAGTCTGTGGAAGAACGCGGGCAGCGTAGAGAGACATTGTTGTCCCAGAGGTACCAGATGCTAAAAAGCTGCCTCGCCTTTGCACAATTTCAGTTTTACAGTTGCGGAGGGTAATGCAGCCTCCCAGGAGCAGCAGAGTAGTCCTACCCTATGGTACAGCCCTCGGTGCTCCAGCAAAGCTCCTCTCCTGGACCACCTATACAGCTGGCATTGTAAATACAACATCTGATCCACAGAAAAGTAGTGTCTACTGCTCTAATCCATTGAGGTCTCTAATCCAGTAGGGAAAGTCCTAAGAAGATGTGGGCACTGGAGGTAAACGTGAGCCACACAGCTCCAAGTCAGAGTGGAGACACACCGTTTTTATCATGAAGAAGGGTTAGCAGTTGTCACAGTCAAGAGCTAGGCTCTTCCTTTCTGGAAGGTCTTTCATCAAACATGTTACTGAACCCAACTTAGAGGTGACAATGACCTGCCTGTATGTGGTGCACGAAGGGTTTCAGGCTAGATGATCTAAAGATGTTTTCTGGCCTTAAATACCATCCATCTTCATACCTATTTTGTCCTTGATGGTGCAGAACCAGCAGCAGGGATTGGCCTTGAGAAATACATTTACTATCTCTCTTCTGATGCTAGCCTTACCAGAAAACTTTTTATTTTTTTTAAACTGGCATCCTCTTCACAATAAATGTTTTCTACCAAAGGTTCATAAGCAAGTATGTGCCCATTCACATCATTTTCAAGCTCGCTGCCATTATTAATTCAGATTTTGTTTGTGTTTAAAAAATAATGTATCAATGCACTGAATTTTTGAATGACTCATCTAATTCTCTGAGTAGGTGGATTGTATGCCTTCATGCAGTAAAAGCATACTTTAATCTCAGCCATCCAATTCTTTTAGTCTTCAGAGGTGGAACGATGCAATCCAGCAGTGCACTTGACTGCTGTTTGAATTTCTAAGGAAGATCTCTGGTCCTGCACCTTCAATTACCCTAGAGTTTACCAGCATGGCCTCACACTACTTCAGTTCACCCCTGGCTCCTAGAAACTGATTTAGACCATGGCATATTTCAGGCCAGTCTTGAATTCTGCTGGGCTTCAGGTCCCTCTAGGGCTGCAGGAGCTGGTGAGGCCAATGTCTGTAGTATCGTCACTCCACACTCCTCTTTTCCCTGGCTCAGACTCCAGGATTCTCAGCATCAACTGGTTTGAATCTGACTCCACTTAATGACACCAACTCAGAACAAGAGCTTGAGGTGCATGTACACATGTAGGGGGCTACTGCCCCATAAAGTTGGCCGCCAACATGGGGCGAACGTCTATGGGTAGTCAAGTGACCTAGAAGAAACCAAATGCAAGGCTTCCTGCTTCCTAGGTATGGCCAGTACAGACCTACAGGTAAAGAAGAACTCATTTAGGTCTCATCTGTCTTTTTATGAAGGAGAAAACACAAAGATGGATGTTTTCTCCTCAATCCCACACATGTATTGTGCACAATGGTAGCCTCTCCTATGTACTACTTCGAGCTTTCTACTGCAATTGAATAAAAGCCAGTTTCACAAGGGCGACAGGAAACTTGACTCCTGCATTTAAGTTTCGTTTGAGCTTCCTTGGCCAGCTAACCCACCAGCTGCTCTATGTGCCAATGTATATGCCTGATTAAAAAAAAAAGTCTGCCATTAAATTAGCAGACAAAACAGAGTAGATGGAATAGCTCCCCTTTCCCAGCCTATGTATCATGAACATCCCTTTGGCTGAGTGTCAGGCTGTCTAAGCACATTTCTTAAAGCGAGAGTGAAGGTGTTGTCTCCATCAGATTTGCTGGAAAGAGTCTTTAATAACTGCCCTTAATCTGGGATAAATTACCCACAATCAGCAACCCCAGCTTCAGAAAATAAATCAGAGGGAGTGAGAAAGTGGCATTAAATCAGCTAAATCAACTCAGCACAGGTAAATACAGGTCCTATAGCTGGCTTTTGACTGACTCACAATTACGTAATTCCCTGAAATTAAAGAAAAATTAACTGCCTGATTGATCTCATAATCCAGGGGCCACAAACTGCCCTTGTTAATAGAAGACCTGCTGGTTTGAATAATAGAGAGAACTGCTAATTTATTTGTTATTCATTATGCTATAATTTTTCCTCTGAACTGAATTGTTAAAAATAAACAATTCTTTTTCCTTCCCAAATAGGAAAAAAAGAGACAATTTATTACCAAGAACGTTTTGTGGCTTTAGGGGGAAAGTTAAATTTAGAATTTAGACTAGTTGCACAAAATGCTTTATAAATATTTTAAGGAGCTAGCTTACATTTTCTTCTGAATATAGATAGGATCAGGGAGCAAAGTGAAACAAGAGCTTGGGATGGAGTGTTGTTCACAGAAGCTGATGTGCCTCTCAAGATGAGTGAATGTATTTTGCTTGGGATTTAATCTTTCTTGACTCTGTACCTTATCTGTATAAAATTGCAAAGCCTGTGGTAGCCAGACTGGTCAGACAGGAACCTGCTAGTGACTCAGTCTGTAGCCCAAGAACTGCCCAGATGTGCCTGAACTGGTCCTATAAATTGGGGTACAGCTCTGGCTGCTGCTCCCTGGGCATGGGCCCAGCTGCCTTCTCACTAGGACTGTGGTGTATAAACATGTTCATTTGTCAGTGTAATGACAGGACACGGGATAACGGCCTCAAACTGAAAGAGGGTAGATTTAGATTGGATATCAGGAAGAAATTCTTTACTGTGAGGGTGGTGAGGCACTGGAACAGGTTGCCCAGAGAAGCTGTGGATGCCCCATCCCTGGAAGTGTTCAAGGCCAGGCTGGATGGGGCTTTGAGCAGCCTGGTCTAGTGGGAGGTGCCCCTGCCCATGGCAGGGGGGTTGGAACTAGATGGTCTTTAAGGTCCCTTCCAACCCAAACCATTCTGTGATTCTGTGATTTAGTTTGCATTTAGCATGCCATGCTTGCTTTGGGATGCCCAGTGAGAAGAGGAGACAGGTCCCCCCTGCCACCCCATGCTCATTCTCAGCCTCGCCTACCAACCTTGCCACCCTCGGCCGGTTTATCCCTCTGTGGGGCCTAGCTTGCCCTTTCTGCACCTTTTCTGATTTAGCTGGACCAAACCTGGGTGTCATTACAGCAAAACACAGTCAGACACCTCCTCCTCATCATCTCAGCAAGTAAACTGGGAACTAAGTAAGGCCAGTGACCTCCCATGGGAAACTGCCTGCCCAAGCTCAGCCTCGGGCAAACCAGACACAGGCTGAGGTAGTTGATGGGCCGACTGGTTCTCCCATGAGCTAGTCCTTCAAGGGGCTCTATTTAAGGGGATATTAAGGAGTCTGGGACACATTCCTGTCACTCCTTCACACCAAACTCTCTCCAAACTGATGCACCAGAATAGAAGCAAAGACACGTGCGTGGATTGTATGCAGTAAAAAAACCCAAAAATTTGGCCAGACCAGAGGTTTGGATCCGAGCCTGGATCTGGGATCTGGGCACACTTTGCAGTGTATATACAGTATATGTCAAGAGTGACATTTTAGAAGAGCTTAGGAGAAGAAGAAATGATGACTTGCATCTCCCTGAACATAACTCCAATGGCAGTATGAG
Source organism: Chroicocephalus ridibundus (assembly GCF_963924245.1). Lineage (NCBI taxonomy): Eukaryota > Metazoa > Chordata > Aves > Charadriiformes > Laridae > Chroicocephalus > Chroicocephalus ridibundus. Next base: position 131,422,132 of record NC_086285.1, read on the forward strand.
AAAAGAGCAATCAGCCCTTTTTAACCACACTTGTTCTCACAGAAGAGTCAGGAAATTAAAGATTTTTTTTTAGGCAAAGAGATCAAATGAATTTTGGTCTCACAATTCAAAAAAACTGGCACTTTTACCAAACAATGAAGATTTTCAATAGGAAAGGACAATGAATTACTCCAAAGAAGTTGCTAAATGTTAATAAGCGCAGAACTTAGACATAATAATTTTCATCTGACAAATATTCCCATTAACACTTGTTGTGTTAAGGAATATTTAGAAATCCTGATTGATTTTTTAAAATATGAATACAGTAATGCAATATAGATCTGTTGTTTGATAGACTCATGGCATGGACACAGTACATAATTTTCTTTGCCCTAGTGCATGTAAAGAGGAAAAAATATTGCACCAATGCAACACAACTGAGAGAAAAATGAGCTGCAATGGTTTATAGATGAATAATTAGAAACAGTTAATTACCACATACAGAAACTAATCTGTATCATGCATCAAAGCAGGCCTGGGCTTAAGCAAAGTCAAATGCCTTCCAGAGTTTTGAGCAGATCTGGTCAAAGATTTATCAGAATGTTATATTGTAAAGTGGATTCCTCTTTTTTGTAAGAAACTTTGGGATTAAATATTACGTATAAATTCTTATTGAGATGATGACTGTGACTACTTTCATAAAATATATTATGAAGAATTATGTGTCTATGTCCAGAAGAATAAAACTCAAATTTTTATTAAATCATGAAATGTATGTATATACTTGTGTTCATGACTTCAGATGGGGAATAATTTAAATATTTCAATTCTCAGTCTATTTTGACCAAAACCTCCTTCTTGTCACTGGTGCTACTCTGTACAAAATGAATCTGAAAGCAAACATTACTCAAGGCACTTGGGAAGCCCCAGTAATAGGTATTTGACTGACCCAAGCATTGCATAGGGCTGGTGGTCGTCAAAGGGAGTCTAAATGTTAAAAAAAAAGGGGTGAGGGGTCTTTAGTCATGGACTCAGGATATGTTTGTAGCTGAGGGTCCTTGTACTGCTGCTGATTTCACAGCGTCACAGAATGGCTGAGGTTGGAAGGGACCTCTGGAGGGTACCTGCTCCAAAACTCCTGCTCAAGCAGAGCCTCCCAGAGCCAGTTGTCCAGGACTGTATCCAGACAGTTTTTGAACATCTTCGGGGAGGGAGATTCATAGGTGGTACCTTTCTTTTCATGTTATTACTGAAGCAAAACTCCAGGCATGACAGTACTACATCAAGTGAAAGCAAAACCATATACCTAAGGCTCCCAGTGTCTCACAAGATTTAATTTTTTTGCCCAAATCTAGGTAGGTCAATAAAAAAAAAGAAATCCAATCTCAGTCATTATTTCTTAAGAAAAATAATTTTTTTTAAAAAAAAAGATCCTGTTAAACAATACTTAAAATAGAAATTTTTTTTTTTGTTCCAGAGATGGTCACATTTCAGGATTAAAGGTGCTACAGAAAAGCATGAGAGTTACTACTATTAACATCATGAGACAGCTTCATCTAGCACTTTGCTGTTTGTCTTTAGATTTTAAGTGAATTTGAGAACTGTTTCTGTCACACTTCAGGCACGACCTCTCATGTGCTCTGACACATCGCACTGGGCCACATTTGTGACATCATGTTTTCCTTAAAGAAAGAAGTCTGATGTGACCTATACAACTCCACGCCATGAGTCATAGCATGATGTATTGGGCAGAAAATTTAAAAAGGCGCTTTTCCAAAATCCACGATTAAAGCAGTTAATTTTTCATCCTGGGAAACAAAACTGTTAAAAAATAAAAAGAAATGCTTCCAAAAATGACAAATTCTTCTTCATACATTGTTTAGGTCCAGATTCATGGTTGTAACATATGATTCTCTTTTAAAGAGTTAAATTAACAGATAGATGGATAGATAGGTAGGTAGGTAGATAGTGATAGAAATGTTCTTTTCAACTTGTTTTTCTTCTTGCTAAAAGACATCCTCAGTATGTTTTTATTCTCTAGATAAAATAAAGGTGAAATAAGCAAGCTATGCAACATGCAATGAGACAACAAATACTTCTCCTTATCCTGAAATTGCAAAGAGCTTTTGAGTTGTATTGTTATCACTTTCATGACGATAGCTGTTTGAATTTCAAACTCACGTTACTTATTGAGCTGTTACCTCCATAGCAGGATTTTATCTTCTGTCTGAACTCTGTTTGGTCCCCTGAGCTCACAGCAGAGCCTGAGCAGCATGGAGTACACAGCTGTTTCATCTAGCAGTTGGGTGTTGTGGAGCATCTCGGCATCTTTGAATCACAAGGAGCTGGTTTTTGGTCCCAGTTGCATGTCCCCTGAAGTCAGGCATATATGAGAGATGTGTCATGCTCTTAAAAACAAGATCCTGGACCCTTCCAGCCTACCACGAAACGTCTTCATAGAGCTGCAGCTTTCCTCACAGGGAGCAGTCTGTCCATGAGTGGGGGCATGCGGGAGACACAGATACAAACACACTTAGAGCCCACTGCCATGGTTATAGCTCCCCACTTTCCATGACCTCCCGGTTTACAGAGCTGGCTTCTCTACTGCTGCCCACTGAGCCGCTTGTGTGAGCCAGGTCAATATAAGCAGACTAATTCAAACAGCAGTTTCAGATTTATTTTGCTCATTTCCATTGAGGTGGGTTCAGTAGCCCTCGCACAGGTAGTTGAGTAAGCAGGTCAGAGGAGCAATAGCCCCTAAGAGCGGGTAGCAATGAAAAGCTGGGGCAATACATCTGCTGGCAGAGTCACATCCAGGAGAGATTGGCTACAGCCTCTTTTACCCTGAGTGCCATACTGCTTTTCCGGGAGTAGAACTAGCTCATCTAAAAGTTCCTCAGGTCTCTCCAGGTTACACCACACCCTGTATAGAGCAGATTACTGCACAAACAAAACCCTTCTCCACATCCAGGAAGGTCACAGCCGCGTTAGCCCCTGGATTGCCTTTGTCTTTGCCTTCCCAGCAGTGCGAGGTAGTTGGATGCGAGTGAGCACCAGTCTGTGATGCTCATACGTTGTGAATAAACCCTCCATGCTGATGGAGCAAAGTGGCATGGCTGAGGGCCAAAGATGCCAGTGGAAAAACCTTGGTAGAAATTCAGGATGTAGCAGATTCTGTCCACTGCCAGTCAGGGTTCAGTCCAATAATAGTCTTTTGGGGATGAGCCTGCACTGAATAACCCTAGCCACTTAAACTGGACATGTAAAATTAAATGCTGTGGATACTCACACCATCCTCCGTGTTTCATTTTCCTGATTTTTGCTGGGATGATGGAATATTGTCCTGCATATCTACTTCCCTCGCTTCCTTCCTCCCCTGTTCTGGGCAGTGATAAACAAAGAAGAGTGTCTCTCCTCCGCACCGCCCTCACCCTGCTCCACCTCCCTGAGAGCTCAGTGGCAGCTAAAGATTACCCTTCAGGTAGAGACTCTCCTCTGACTCTCAGGGGATCAGCAGGGCTAATTCACTTTTTCCTTGCTGCTGCCTGCAATAGTCCCCTCCGATCAACCTGCTCCAGAAGGAACACATTCATGTAAATTGAATATCAGCAGCATCTACATTTGTGATAGTGCCTAAGCACGTATCCTCACCTGTTAATTTTGGTTTGGATTTTTTTGCTAAGGGAGCACCTATGGCTGACTCCCCATGAAGTTTTTTGACTTAACAGAAAGCCAGAGACATGCAAATTATTCATTCACTTAAACACATTCAAATTCCAGTTATAAAAAAATAACTGCTGCTGGGTGGGCAGCTGAATTTAAATGCATACTTGCTTGTTAACACAGAAATTTATACATGTACCCGAAATGCTGGTTCTATCAGCTTTGCAACTTCTTTCTATACTGGCAATGATTTTCTGAAAAGGAATTAAAAAAATCTGTCCGGTAATTTAACTTTAGTGTAAGAAAGCTTTTAGATATACTATTAAAATAAGGTGAATTGGTCTGCTTATAGTTATGTACATTTTGGTTCAAGTTCAAAGTATAAAATTCTTTTCTACTGTGCAATTACGCATCTGTAATACTATGGGAATACTATGTCCCTCATTCAACGACCTCCTTATATGAGATGAACATGTTAGTCACATCTTGTCATAAATTGTACCTCTCCATAAGAAATCCATACAGAGGGCAGTAATCGAATAGCATTCCCATTCATGTTTACCTACTCTAAGTCTGCATTAAACAAGTATTTCCTAGAATGCTAATTTAAAAATCAATTGGATGTTATGTTTGAAAATTTCATAGCATAATATAGCTGACTGGAGTCATTAACTTGTGCATAACGTTAATGTACGCTTTATTCAGAATGTTATGCTTGAGGGGAAAGGGAAATGCAGTTTGTTTACAGCAATAATGATGCAGGATATTCTCAAGATGGTCATAGGAAGTGTATATAATTAGAAGAAGGGAATGTGAGTTTCTCCAAAAGCAAACACACTGGGAGAGAAAATTCAACCCAAAACATTTTTTTCTGAGACAGCAGTGGACAAAGGACCCACCTTTCACACCTCTGGTTTCAGAGCTCAAGTTGTGCCCTCTGTAACAACAACAGGGAAAGAAACGTTCAGGTTACAGCTTAGTGACTTGTACCTGGTGGTTTCTAGAATGACTGAGATAAACTTTGAAGACAAATGGAGTAACTCTCAGCTTCACACAGTTGTAACTTCAAGCAAAATTTGCTTGTCGGTAGTAGAGGAAATAGAGGCCTTATAACTATGGCACAAAAGTCCTTTGTAAGGTAGACTTGATGTGATTTTTTTCAACAGGTATAATGTAAGTACTTAGCAGAGTGTCTTTCTCTGGCCCCTTGACATTTAAACAGGAATCTATTAGTCAACTGATGTCATTAGCTAAAGTACATTCTTTCTAAGGATGACACTGATGATCTAATCGATCATCATTATTAAGCTAACATCAATCAACTGCAGGTAGACTACAGCAGCTGCCTGATAGATAAAGTTCCTCTACTAAAGTTGCAGACAACAGACTTCTTTTCAATTCCTTGCTGTTTTTAAAACTCACAAGATGTTGATGGGCCAAACTATGCCACTGATTTCAATGGTGGTGTTATTTTAGATTTATGCTGGTGTAAGAAAATAAGAGGAAACTGTGTTTCCTTGTTTCAGCAATGGGAAGACCATAAAAGTGTCATGGTTGTGGTATAGCCGTTCAGAAGACTAAGTAAGATGGTTGCCTGCTAGGTACCAAAGGCAAATTTTATTAACAATTCTCAGCTTTAGAGAGCATCAGTCTAATACAGCGAAATAAACTGTTAGAAATTCCTAGTCCTTTTCATAGCAAGTTTTAGCAAAAATGAAGGGGCAACCTCGAAATAAAACTAATGTTGATAGGGGATTCATTCATCCACTACTGACTGTGTTCAGTGTGCTCCCTTCATTTGTTGAAGCTATTTTATAGACAATTTTACACATATGTTGAGCAAAGTTAGGAACTATTATAATCATATTAATTGTGTTCAGGGAACAGGATACCACCAGCTTCTGAGCTGATTCTTTTCTCCATTTGCTGATAGGAAGGGAGTGAATCATTGTAGGGTGAGTGTGGATGGATGATGACCTCCACCAAGGTGATGACTTCCAGCAGTAAACAAGCGTGAGGAAAGAGGTGAGCTTTGCCAGGAAAAGGGTGGGCAGATATTATCCTATTCAAGGAATGAAAAAAAAAGCAGAGTTTAAAACAATTCTTTAGTCACTCTTTGGGTATTCATCCTCTCTGATAATATAGGACTGATTTCCATAGGGCTAACCAGCTCATAGACTGCATATTCCTCACAGCAGAGATCTGGCACCCAGTTTGGTCTGGAAGGATCATGGGAGCCTGATAAATACACACAGCCGCAGCAATCGATATTACCAAGGCCGTATTCAGGAAAGATCCACCACCACGGAGTTTTTAAAGGGTACCCAGAGAGAGAAGAAGTCCCTGACCACAAGGAAACAGAATGTGCATGTGCCCTGTCTGAAATGGATTTCCGCTCCCTGAGGAATTACTTCCCCTTTTCAAACACCTATCCCTTGATGGCTACAATCAGGACAGCAACGAGGTCGTGAAGTCATCCCATAAAGGCACATTTGCCCCCAGTGGCAGTGAGACCAGGGCAGGCAGAGTCTGTGCTGTAGGGAGGAGATGTCATACCAGCCTCTGAATGACAGGAATGAAAGGGAGAAGAGAAGCAAGCCAAGGTGGGGGTGCCTGTCAGGTCTGCCTCATCCCTGTCAGATGTCAGCTGCCTCCACTGCTTCTAACTATAAATGTGACAGATAGGTGCCTCATGCCAATGAGTGCTTATAATCATGCATGATAAAAGGATCTCAGATTATGGTGCTGTCAGTGGATTCTGTCTCAAACCGGAAATTTATATTTAGTATTTACCTCACTTGAAGTCACTTAAGTTATTACTGCAGTTCTTAGCCAATGCTGGGCCCCACTCTCTCCACCCATACATCTGACTTAGAGGCTATGGAAGTCATATTCAAAAGAGCCTGTGGGAGGCAGATGTCCAACTTCTAAAGAAATTCAGTAGGATTCAGGCATCCCAAAGCTCCTTCAGAACCTGTGCCCACTGAGTACCAAGTAAATGGAAAACACTTTATCTTAACCCAATCCCTCAGCAAATCTTTAAGTGACTATAGGAGGCACAAGGTGCCAAAGATTTGAGCAGATTGAAGACGTCAGCAGTGAATTGTGGGGCAGCCATTAAGTGATGTAAATTAGCGTTAACCCATCAGCTTCTGTGGAGCTGCATTGATTTGCACCCACTAAAGACCCAGTCAGATTTCATTTGGCAGACTGAGCTTTGTGCCACAGCTTAATAGAAGAGGATAATCTAAAATAGTGCCAGTAATAATGTTCTTTGGGCTCCTCTACCCTGCATATATGCAAAACCCAAGAGGTTAGATTTTTGATGAGTGTAGACTCATGATCAGCTCATCCTCATACACGAATGTAGGTTGGTGATACTCAAGGTACCTGGTCCAAGTGCGACCTACTTCTGTTCCAGATTCAAAACAAGTTCTCCAGCTATCTGCACTTCTCCATCAACCCAACTATAACTACGCTAAAATAATCTGGTCACTGTAACTCTACTAGGATGGCTCAAGAGCTCCAGTTTTCTAAGGTGGATGATTTCTCAGCAGAATGAATCTTGTACAAGAACAGCTGCCTTTGGGTGGACTCTGATAGCACCTCTGGGCATCATTCATTCAGAGGATGTATTAATCTGAAGGAGAAAGAATGAAGTGACAAAGAAGTTCAGCTTTAATGAAACCAACTCCACTGAGACAAGAAGCAGATCATCAAACAGCCAAATACACCTGCATGGATTTCTGCAGGCAGAGATGAGCTTGTTTTGCTTTTCGTCCACTTAAAACCAGTTCTCAGTTGGTCTTGGCATACTCTTATCAACAGCAAACCATAGAGTCTCTATGGTCCATATTGCCAGAAATGGTGTCTTTGAACCCAAAGCAAACAGAAAAAAGCTGGATTCTCTGTCTCAGCAATCCCGCCAGCAATAACAGCTCACTATTTTACTCCTTAATGGCCAACTATGGGGCCAGCACAGAGGCTCCAGCCAAGAGAAGCCAAGTGAGACACAACCTTGAACACAGTAAAATTTTGGTAATATACACTGGTGGCAACATGTCCCTACTACCCTGACCTGTTAGCATTTTATATGAATTCTGTCTGACATAAATATCTGTACAAGTGAGAGCTGGAACCTTTCACCCTATTCCTGAAATTATTCTTGAATTTGCAATAGACTCCACAGTTACCCAGCAAATGAGGTCTGATGTGCTCACAACCTACCGGGGCACAGATGCAAATTATGTGCCTCACAGATTTTAAATTTGGCCTTAAATGCCATATGTATTTAGCATAGATATCTAGTTAACAGCAAGAAGCTCACAACACTCAGTTTTGTGTGCTGCGTACAGAATTTCTTAATCTGTACATGAAAAAGCACTTATTCGTTTCCAGATACGCTTCTCTTGAACTGATTTTTCTGCCTCTGTATGACATCCTCATAAATTTTGTTTCTGCATATACGAAACTATGGGCACTTTTCCAGTTTACCATTTTAATATCACTCATTATTTTAATGTTACAAAATGGCAGTACTGGAATTACAACTTTAAACAACGAGAGTAACCATTGGCATACAAAGTACTCCATACTTTGTGAGTTGTGCTAATAAATGTTTATTTAGTCAACAGCAGAAGTAAAAAAACTCTTCCAACTACATCAAATTGACTATATCCTGCACTGTTAATTCTTAATTTGCGTGTCTCCATCTGAATAAAAAAAAATATCTAAGAAGTTTCATGTTCATTTACTGGTGGAAAAATAAATGTAACCATAGTAAGTAATCCTATTATGTTCTCAATTTAAAATGGTTTATAGCATTGGTTTATCATGAGGCAGCTCTTGTCTCACAGACTGGCTCGCCATATCTTAAAACACCTGAAAGGCTGGAATTTTCCTGTAAGAAAAATTTTCTGTTTACATCTGAAAACAGTCTGCTCAAAGTCTAGGCATAACTTTGCAGAACCTTAATAGAAATCTGTCTATGCCTTGAGTCCTTTCAAGAAGAGGAGCTGCTGCTTGCTCTGACCTTTCTCAGAATGATGCACCGTACTTACACCTGAAAGGCTCAAGCTGACTTTTGCAATACCTACTTCTGCAAGAGTAGGTGCTCAGTACCCAACAGAAATAAATCAAATCAGTGACCTTTACTTTAAATACATCTGTAACATGTTCCAGCGATCTAATGGTTTTCTCTTTCCCATCTAGGGTTGGAGGTGTGAAGAACTGACCTATCTGTTGCAGTCTGTGCAAGTCCTTTCTGGTTTTCTCCCAAGCCAAACACAAAGTTTCCCAGATTCATTGGGCACATTCAGCACTAATCTGCCTTTTAAGATACCGAGGAGACTTTGTTCTCCCTTATACTCACAGAAATTCTGAGTAAATGAAGCAGGTGACTCGGCGTCTCCTGAAGTTAGTAAATCCTCTAGGACTCCCTCCCGAGCTGACTCCTTATTCAGACCCAGTTTCACACTTCTCACGCATCATCATGGTGTTCAGGAACACTTCCTGATATTTGACCAACAGTATTTCACTTACAAACTCCCAACACACAGCGATTTACAAAAAATAAATCTGCAGCTTGTTCAGACTGTTTGTTCACTCCTTGGTCAGTGTAAAGACATGCAACAGATAGGAAAGGGCCCGCCAGCTTTTTCAAAGTATGCATGGAAAAAAAGCAAACCTTTCAAAAACTTTTGCCTCATTGAACGTCAGAGCCTAATTCCTTTGCTCACAGGGGCTAGTTTCTGCTCATGTGTGAAATGTTGTTAGAACACTGAATTAAAATTACTCCAAACACCGGGATTTTTCAAAGCTTGCAAAAGAAATGGCAGGAAATTGGGTTTTGCAAAGAAAGCCAGTACTGAGACTTTGATTGCCACTTAGCAACTGCAAGTCAATGTATGGCTCTTAAGATCATATTTCTTGACCTGTTGTCAGGAATCCTCACTTATCCTGCCAGTGTTTCTGAGTCACATCAAGTTGAAGCTTCCTGCAATCCTAGGTCTTTTGTGACAATGCTTTTTAGATCTTGCCCAGATCTTTTGGCATGCCTGTTCACTCTCCGCTACTACCCTCCTTAAATTTGTCCTTATTGGACTATTACTCCAATAATGCGTACAAAATTCAAGTCCCCTGTTGCCCTGAGGCTGAGCATACAGACTTTTGCTGATGCTGCCTGTCAGTTCCAAGATGCTGAATCTTAAAATGCCTGCATCTTCTGGGCATTTCACTCTAAAACACTGTATTTGGGGACCGCCGAGGAGAAAATAAACTGAATCGTGGAGGGAAAGCAAGGAGAAGGAAAACAAAGACAGCAGCAACAAAGTAATGCAAAGTAGATTTAGGCCAGCAGCACCAAGACTGATTTACAAGCATTTCACTACTTTGCCCTTTAAACAAAGGACTTCTACCTTTGCGTTTGGCAAGATACTGAAATATACTGATAAACGTAATTTCTTCCTTATTTGAGTAAATGTAAGTAAAATGTTATGGTTTATGCCTTGTCTCTTCTGGTGCTCCTGAATATATAGTAGAAATGTAAAACAGAAAGATAACCTGAAAAGACGTGACAAAAATATCAGATTAGGATATGATGAAAAAGGAAAACAAATAGTTCTATCCTTAAAAGATAACGGCAACTTTATTATTAAAAAAAATATATACTAGTGTTACGTGTATTAAATGCTAATTGCCAGAAGAATTTATATCATCAAATGTTTATGCATGTAAGATGTAGAAATGATAACAGACTTATTCAAAATTTTCCTCTGGGGCTTCTCCTGACGAATGTTTGAATGCAAGTGACTTATTAATTAAAGACAAGTGGAACTTCGTGGTACTGTTAAAATAAAGCACACCAGTTTTGTCCTCAGCTAATACAAATCAGTCCATAAGCCTCATTCTTCATTCTTTTGCCTCAATGAGGCATGTGTATAGCACCGGTGATACCACTAGGCTTATAACCAGCAAACTTTTATGCTAACAGTGAAGCAAATGACGCCCATTAAATTCAGTATACCTTTCATGCTGTATAACAACCAGGGTTTACACATATTTCTTTCAGGCATAAAGCAAGTGGTGAAATGTTCATAAATATGACAAATGAACAACACTTGTCATGAAGCTTGATCCAAGATCCATCGAAACAGATGGAAAGACTCCTTTGATCCCAAGGTCTATTGGATTTCTTCCCTTCATACTATGATGCTGTGCTCCCTTCTAGATCTTTGGGCAGAAGCCTATGAAATCCCTCAGACACTAGGCAATACAGTGAGGGTTGGCTTTTCTGGGAAGGGAAAGGTCAACGATCCCAACATTTTCAAAATTAAAATTATAAATAGTGCTTGTACAGTAGTCTTTAATCGCTTAGACTGGGATCTCTAAAGGAGATTCATCTTTCGCTGGATATGGAAGACCTGACTGCAGTTATCTCCTTTGTCTGACAGGAGTGGAATCCGGAGAGTGTCATTAACATCAGGCTCCACTTGGAAGGAATAGAGGATGGAGAAGGCAAAAAAGTCCTAATGACTTAATTGCTTGGTATTACATTTTTTGAGGGGAAAAAAAGACCTACAATTTTCACCTTCCTAATGAGCCTAAACACGAGGCACATGAGTCACTTTCTGCTTACGTTTGCCCAGTGTCCTATACAGCTCCCAGCTGCGATCGCACCACCTGAGAGCAGCCTACTGGAGGCAGCTGGGGTGCCCACTGGGAGACAGGGGAGTCTCGTTTGAAATCCCCACCCTGAATAAGGCCACCAGTGGATATGAACGTCCTTCAACTGCACTCTTCTCCAATGTCCCAAAAAGTAGGCAAGGGGTATCCACCCAGTTTTTCCCTTTCGGGCTGGTCTATTTTGCAGTAGGTGTTTAGAAACAGAGACTGCGCAGGAGCCCTATTGCCAAGAAACTCGCATGGTGGGCAGTCAAGTGACGGGTTGTCCCAACAGGGTGACAGGTCGTCTGGGTTTGGCTTCTGCTTGCATGGGAATTTCATTGTTTGTACACAGCAGTTCTCAGAAGTGACTGAGAACTTCTTCTCTTCCCACCTTCTCCTGCCTGCCCCTCCACCTTGCAAAATCCATGGATTAAAATACTGAGACAGTGAGAACTGTGGGTTTCAAAACCGCTTTGCAGGTCTTAAGGCTGACCTAGCATCTCCCATACTGTGGTAGTGAGTGCTCTTGCCCTTGAGTTACTGATCAAAACAGGAGCTGCTGCCACCAAGATGTTTAGGCTTTACCGTTCTGTGCAACGAAAAAGAAAACAATGAAACATGGTTCAACCTGAACACAATTTGTTCCCCATTTTGCCAGCCATCAAGTAGTCATGCAGCCCTAATTTTGAACATTCATAAACGCCTCTGTATTTAGAATATCCTTACTCAAGAACCTTGAGGCCACAGATGATAACAAAGACTTTTAGAAGCAAGAAAATAGGAAAAATGTTTATCCAATGTCACCTTTGATATTGCTTTATAGAGTGTGCTAGAAGCATTAACTAATACAAAGGCTTGCTTGTTCAAAGTGCTGTGTTAATATTAACTTAGTAAAATCAGTCATGATTTATAACTAGCTAAACAGTGGCAGAATACTGATATAGAAAAATGTGCATAAACTCACTAGTCAATGGAGAAACTTACTGCCTCTCTGGTGTTCCACACAGGCCAACACTGAGGGTACAGGCAGAACAGAAGAAGGTAAAATTCATGTATTTGTTCTGACCTTTGACACCTCACTGCTACCAGCTGCTAAACTGCATAAGAAAAAATTGCCAAGAAGAAAAAGGCCGCGGTGTCAACATAAGAAGGACTTTTAGCATAACTGAGGAGAAAGGTAGTGGGCAGAATGATGTAAAGACTGTCCTTTGCCACTGCAGGAAAAACAAAGCAAGGACCCCAGGGGAAGTTCTCCTCCAAAAGCCACGTAATCCCTCCCAGGAGCACACTGAGGTCTGCCAAACATCCACCTGGATGGATGGTCTTGTTGAAGGCTGCTCCTGACCTTTTCCCTCAACCTGTCAGAACCCCCCTTCCGGACCCAACATATTTACTAGCAGCTATGTTTACCTTGTCCCTGCAATTTGGCAAAAATTGCTGTGTCCACAGAGCATTCAGAAACCGATGTGGCTGCTGATGTGGCTGGGATCTACTCCTACACCCAGGTCGATGGATGGGGACTGAGGAGCTGGCAGGCAGCTAACGGCAGACCTTGGAGCCACTGCTGGTAGAAAGTGTCTTTACTGAAGGGAGAAGTTTGCCTTATTTGTTTATTTATTTATTTGTTTATTTATGTATTTTTGATTTGATGTGCAAAAATGCCTCTAAGCACTCTGACAGTAATTAAATTTACAATCCCCATAGGATTATTCCATGAATGATGCCAACGTAGGTATTGACAAGGTGCTCGTAAAACCACCCTGTTCCAGCACACAAAATGAACATATGTGTCACGCTGAAGGAGTAGTACTGTTGTTGGTGTACGCTCACCTCCCACATGAAATGCCATCATACCTGTTAAATGACACTTGAAAATGTGTTAGCACTTAACCAGAAATATTTTCAAAATAACACTTGAACATAAGAACCCTTAACTGCTGGAAACTTTCCCCTAATTTCCTGCTAACATTTACTTGCTGAAGAAGCTCACTTCCCAAACAGACTGCAGGAAAAAAATAGGAGACCCACCAGCTGAGCCGAATGCCCAGACTATGAATGCTTTTTAATAAGATCTTGACATTTCTCATTCTGACCCTGCTTAACACAATGCTCTTCAATTCTGTTTCCTGAAAATACGTTTTATTGAAAAGAGAGAGGAACAAAAAGTGTAAAAACCTCTTGCAAATATCTGTAGGTCACCCACACCGTGTTGAAGACAAACTGCTGAGAACATTAATGTTGCACAAGCAAGCACTTAAGAAAATGCTTGAATTAAAGTTGTCTGTGGAGAAAGTGGTGTATGACTGCGGAACTGAAGACAGTCACAGGGCAAACGGGGTGGGGCGGGGGGGTGATAATCCCCTGTACGGGGATTGTACAGGCAACCTAATCATGTCATTTTGTATCTTTCAGTGCTTGAAGCTTTCAACCACAGTATTCTTCTTGGTTGTTTTGTGTGTAATTTCCTAGCTCTGCTTTTTTTCTTTTTTTTTTGTTTTTTTTTGTTTTTTAGCAAATGGAAATGTTCTCGTGTTGTTTCACAGTGACATTCTCCATCAGCAGGACAACAGCCGCTACAGAGTCACCAGACAAGACAGGAACAAACATGATTTCTAGAAACCTCACCTCCGGACCCACCTTAGCTGCAGCTTCTGGTCAAGCTCTGATTTGGCCCTACAGCAGGAGAGCGGGAGAGCTGAAGGCGAACCAGAATCTCAGTCCAAGTATTTCACAAGCAAGCACAGGTACGAAATTGTACGGGGTCTGGCTGAGATGGAGATAGCTTTCTTCAGAGCAGCTCGTGCTGTGGTTTGGGTTTGTGACTAAACCAGTGTTGGTAACACACCAAACTTTTAGCTGTTGGCGGAACAGTGCTTGCAGAGCACCGGGGCTTCCTCTGTTCCTCACTCTGCCCCCCAGGGAGCAGGCTGGGGGTGGGCAGGATGCTGGGAGGGCATAGAGCTAGGACAGCTGACTCAAATTACCCAAAGGGATATTCCACACCATGTAACAGCACACTCAGCAATAAAACCTGGAAAGACCAGTTCTCAGTTGGCTACTTGCCAAACTAGCCATTGCACGGAGACTGGCTGGGCATCGTGGGAATGATTGCCTTTGCATCACTTCTTTTTTTTCCTCTCTTCCCTTCATTTACTAAACTGTATTTTTCTCAACCCAGCAATTTTCTCACTTTTGCTCTTCCGATTCCTTCCCTGATCCTGCTGAGGGGAGGGAGGGAGCAAGCGAGGAGCTGGGTGGGGGCTTAATTACTAGCCAGGATCAAGCCACCACAGAAGATCCTAAGCTTGATTTTCCTGTTGTTGGCAATGTTTAATGTGTGCCAGTGCTGGATACAAGGAGGTCATTCATCATGTGCACCTCGACAACAAGAAAAATGACACTGTTGGTGCTGTAAAGCCAGCAGGGGTAATTCACCTTGCTGGCTTTTATTTAAACACGTTGCTGAATCTGCTCAGGACGATTCCCTGGCCAGTACAGAAAAACAGATGCCCCTGTGCTACCTGAATCGAGGAGTTTGAGTAACCAGCAAATATGTGGTAAAATAGATGGTAGTCACCAGCTAAAGAAAATCTTGCTCCTCTCTTCAAACCTGTAACTTTGATTCAAGGTTTAAATGTCAGTGCTTGTCACATCCACTTTTGTCTTCCGCAGGCTAGTCCTACGATAGAAATGTCTTCATATTCTTCTGTGCTTAGGAAAGATTTTGAGCGGACCTGACATTTTCCTGACCACAGACTGTGACGACTAACGATGGTATATATGTCATGTTCTAGCTTGCAGTTTGACAACAGTCAAAAAATTAAGGACTGTTGTACTTCAAAATGCAAGAAGTCCTGAGCCATGATACAAATTCTTAGTCACACCATTACCCTAGGATATGAGTTTCCACCAGGATTAGAAGGTGATTTGATTCGTTTGTTTTCAATAATGTTATTAAAGCTTCTGATTTACTTGAAATAGCTCACCATTTGGTCTGTATTTGTTTTGCAATTTACTTTAAATTTCAAAACAGTTAATGACAGGGTTCGGTGAAGAGCTCCCATAGCCAAGAACAGGGGCTATGGTGACAATTCAACAACAGAGTGCTTGTGATTTCTACACCACCACAAGCATGTAGCAGGCATCAGTCTCAGACTGTCTCCTAGCTGATGAACTTATGATATAGGCATTGATACAAACTGTAACCAACATTGCTAATCACCCATGTAGCAACAAAAATGAAGTAACTGTAGAAGTTTACTGAAGCTGTGCAGAATCCTGAATGATCTAAACATACGCTACTAGCCCTGCCTTCTTTTTTGTAAGAGTGTTATGGTCTGTCATTTTCTGAAGTTGGGTAGATTTTTTTTGTTAGTATTAATATGTACAAAAACCAGCTCCTTTTTAATATGCACAAAAAATACCCAAGAAGTAGCCGTATTTTGAAGGTCTGGGGCATTTTGAATATGATTCAATGGCAAGTGTGAAAAACAAATGAGTGTCATAAGCAGTCCCCAGAGATTTCCAAATGCCATAAGCAGACAGAGAGTTATTGATTGTTGCTTAACACGCCTGTAGAAAATAATGGGGTAACAGCATCTGTGCTGTAGCAAATAAAGTTATTCCATCTGTTGTGCCAGCACCAATATTTGGATGTGTCCAGAGCTGAAGCCTCATTATTTGTAATGCCAGCTCCACTGTAACCAGAAGGGATAGCAAGTGGGCTCCCGAGCCTTTGTGCTTTCGCTGTCTCGCACCAAAATCGTGAAGCGGTTCGAGGAAGAAAAGGCAAATCAATAAGTAATTATTTTACAGCCCTCACCACCCTTCGCCCATGTCAACTAATTGAATTAATAAATAATTCATGGCTTTCTTGCTACCTCGCTGGAGACAGGCAGCAGTTTCCTCACATGTGTCATCACTGTTGATAAAGAGGTGACAGGGATGATCTTTCCCCATCTCTTTTCAGTCATAAGTGGCCGTGTGAGTTTGACAGTGGTAGTTCAGGGCCTCTTTGCCAAGCTGAGCAGGGCTGGGGGGGAGAAAAAGGAAGGCCCGGGGTGCCCAGGCTGCCTAATTATTGTGTGTCGCTCGTATTCAGTCTCCTCGTAACAGCACAAGTGGGCCAGGAGGCTCAGGTACATGGTCCCCACTCCTCCGCATCAATGGTGTAGCTCATATGAGAGACACCAGCTGGGGACAGCCAGGGCACTGCAGGGTCTGGGGGTCCCCTGGGGAGTGGCGGGGTGGCAGAGCAGGTCCTGGCAGCCCATCCCATTGTACCCCAGCCCTGGGTATTGGGCATCTCCCTGAAGATGGGCTGAGGGTGGGGTGGGATGTCAGCCCACAGGTGGGGGTCAGGATCAGGCCCAGTGAGGGTGAACAGGTCAGACACGCCCAGGATGGTTGGGCTCAATTCTGGCCACATCACCCCCATGGCCACGGGGCCAGGGGCCATCCTCAGCCACCCTCGGCTGCCCTGGCGTTGAGCTGCCCCGAGCCTGGCAGCCAGGGCCCAGAGCAGGAGATGTGCTCAGGGCCCCAACAGCCTGGAAAACTAAAACTATGATGAGATGAGTTCATGAGAGCTGGAGAAAGCAGGCAAGCTGTCAGGACACAGCCCCTTCCACAGGTCTCCATCCACCACCACCACAAGACTACACAATTCATTAGGCAACATACAGTTTAAAATAACTTGGTGGGATTTCTACAGTCTTAATTGATATTTATTAACTTTGATTATTTCAAGGCTAACTACAAGCACCAAGTGCCATGTTATACTGTGAACATCAACATGAAGTTCAGACTCTGAACAGACATCTGATGTGGTGATTTCCAGGGGACGTTTCCCAGAAATCTCTTTTAAGAGCTTATTAATGCTTACCTCTTTAACAGACTTCAGGTTTTAACTCATATTTTTCACAGGTGTCTGCTTCACACTGATAAATTTTCCTAAATTCAGTGTATATGCTTTGGGTGTTTATGAGAATAATCTTGGGGAAAAGTTATTGTTTTGAAATATATTTCAAGTTGAAAGAAATCTCACACTGAGAAACTCAATAGCCCTGGCTTGGAGAAGAAATTTTGTCCTCATATCGGAGATGCTTCTCCGATGCATTTATAAATTCTGAAGAACCTTTATTCACATATTCCCAGCAAAGATTTGTTAGTATTTGGTACCTAAATTCTCTAAAGATGTTGTGGCTCAAGGTCCCTCCAGCTTAGGCTATAGGGGCTGAGCATGGTTTTTCCTGCTGTTGGTTTTCTGGACTGTCAGGGACAAACATGTTGTCACTGTTGGAGACACCTTCCTCCCCTGAATCACCGTAGGTTCATCTACTATTATTTGGATGAGAAGCACATTCTTGCAGCAAATCCCCTGTCTGTCCATCACTTACCATGCTTCGCTTAATTTTGTGGAGTGCTCTCACAGTGCACGGGTCACACTCTTGCAAAGTGAAATTATTAAGCGGAGATATGGTTCTAATGCAAAGGAGGGTCCTGCCTATGAAAGGTTGTCCAAAGAGAAATCTTCTGAAATGCTTATGGGATGGACAACAGGTCCTGAACACATATTGTTTCACTCCAAAGGTCTGCTCCCATCAGGTCACTCTGTTTGCTAATGCAGACATAGCCTCTCTGTAGTGCAAAGGAGTAGGAATTCCCTGCCTGAGATGCAGAGGACAAGGACCAGACTGGGAAAGTGAAGGTGTAAGGAATATGTTTGGATATAAAAATTGAGGGGTTTAGTAGATGCTATGAAATTATTTAGACCTACAGGTCTAAAGGAACGCTTCCTAGAGGAAGCTACGGCAAGACAAGCTGGAGACAACTGCACATGGAAGTGGGAATGGAACAAATAGGTGGAAGGAGACCAGCAGAACGACGGCTCTCAGCATCCAAACCGTAATTCAATGAATAGGTCATGGGTGAAACCCACAGACGTTTCACCATTGACTTCACCCTAGAACTCCAAACTGCTTTAGGTCCATCAGCCTGAGCAAGGTGTAATTTTAGGGCTGTTACAAACACATTTGAACTTTCAAATAAAAAATTGCCTCTGGCCCCCACTAACACGTCACTTCCCACTCTCTTCTCATGCCGTGCTTGTGCCTGTAGCTGTAAGGTAAGCATGGGCGGCCATTCAGCAGGAATAAGCTGTCACTGATCTACTGGCTTAAATGGCAGTTGCTTAGATTTATATCTGCCTGAGATCCTACTCTTGGAATTTGGCAGTTAGATGATGCAAGAGCTAATTCTGAAATCTTTTATATTTTAAAATGAAAATCTCTTTGTAGTCTAAATCTAAATATGTATTACTAAGCCTATTACCAGCTGTAGTTTACTAGCAAGGCGAAAGGACACATGAAATGGAAGCACAGGATGCAATTCAGGTAAATCAGAAATCACTTCAGGCTTGATAATATTCAGGACTTTTACCTCCTGCAGCAGTATGTAATAGCAAGTTGCTTAATCAACAGAGGAAATGTGCAGGATCTCTATAAATTATTTAATTCAGAAGTGACAGGAATAGATTATTAATAAGTGACACTATGATATAATGCCCTCATGGTGAGTTTAATGAATTAATATTGTTACAAGGATCTTTGCTTAAGACTCATACATTTAATTTGATTGTGTTAAACATGCCACTTATTTATCTTTATTAATTGGATTTCTATTTTTAGATATTGGTCTCAACATGAGCAATGGGACAATATAATCAAAAGCAGTTTCCATGATATATACTGTCTATGGGAAGATTGGAGTATTTCTCTGTGCATTCCCTCCATTCTCTAATTTTTCATTTGGTCTTGCTGCAACTACAAACATAAGCATGACAGAGACAGCTTCTAAAGAGCAGGAGACTACAGAGTAATTAGGCGATGCAGGAGGCTCTGTCCTATCAAGCAGCTTTTACCTACAATTCATCCCATGCTTGGAGTCACACAGCAACATTGTCCCTTTCATTTTGCTGGTCTAATTTCTTCCTGGTCTGTTTCTTCCACTCAGACAGTTCTGTCCCTCCTTCAAAAAGTGTATAGCACAGCTGCAAAGCATGCGGAAGCCAAGGTGGGAAGGGAATTCTGGAGATCACCTGGTCCAAGTGCCCTCTGAAAGCAGGGCCTCAGATTAGGTTATCAAGGGCTCTGCCAAGCCAAGGCTTGAGCGCCTCACTTGTAGTGAGGGAGATGCCACCACTTCACTGGGCAGCCTCTTCCCATGTTTAATTGTTGTCATGGTGGAGAATTTTTTTCTTACATCCAGACAGAATTTTCGCTGAAATAACTTGGGTCCAGTACTTCTTGTCCTGTCATCATGCATACCTTTTTCCAGTTTACAGGGCACCAGATTATCAAGTACTGTAAATCAGCACAGTTCTGCTAATTCTAACCATCTGCAAAGGCGATTCACTAGCATTAGGTACCTACTCTTTCTCTACCCTGACGTGTCATCAGAACAAGTTTCCTTGGGAGTCTCAACGTGAGAGGCCACAATCGTGGATCAGGGGCTATGAATACAGGTATCAAACAGCCTGCCTAATTGAGCTTCTGAGCACCTGTGTGGATGATGTATAGCGGGGGCACTTGACCTAGAGTCTTTGGGTTAGAGCCAGCCAGCCTGAAGACTAATCCATCTTCTGCAAAAGACCCAGAAACGTTGGCAGGGGCAGGTTGGGAGCCAGAGAACTTCTTCTAGCAGTCTGTTACCTGCTGCCTCCCCTTCCTAAAGTACTGCAGCCCCTTCCTGTTACATCCAAACCCATGACCTATTGCACATACATGCTCTTGTCAATTTTGTTTGTGCAACAGAGCATCTTGGATTACACAGCAGAGGAACTGCCACTGCACAGAACCCAGAAGACCCTCCATCTTTGTTCAAAGCTAGTATGTATTTCACCCAGCCCCTACTTTCTCCTAACTTTCCCCTAGCCCATGTAACTGTTCAAATACGTCTCCTGCTTTAGGTTTGAGGGTGGGTTTTTTTTTTTAGGGGGAGAGGGTCTTGATTGTTTGAATAGTTAAAGCTTGGGTTAGGAATCAATGCATTTTTGATTATTGATCAAATTCCAGCCAAACACAGCAAGACAAGTAGAAAGGTCTTTTAGCACAGGAAAAGAAGGAGGGTTTTTTCCACATGCAGAGCATACAGAGAAGGAATCAGGAGGCAAAGGAGCTGTCAGAGCAATGAATGGCCACACCATCAGTACTGCCTCAAAGGTTGTGCTTGAACTGCAGAAGAAGGAAAATGGAAATCAAGAAATGAAAAGGCTAGAAAAACTCATTTTGGAGACTCACCCAGAAGTAATACTGTCCTTCCACACCCTCCCACCCTAGACAAAGTAATTACATGTGAAGTGTAACAGAGAACTGGATATAGATTGCTGTTTTATTGAAGAGATGTGGCATGGATATGATTCCCTTTGCTCTAGAGATGTGGAAACAGATGAGTTCAGCCTAGGCAATAGGAAGAGCAAACATGTAAAACTATACTTAAGGCTAGTTAGAGAAAATTCAATTTGAATTAAACCTAGATAGCATGGCTGAACACGACTGCTTCACATCAGTGCCAAGCACACCATGAAAATCAATTTTTTTTAAATGTAGCCTACACCAACATTGAGGAAATTCTCATTTACCTGAAACTGTAGGTAGCAATCTCAGGTCTCTCCAGACTTTGTGGCACCAATTACTCTTTTAAAATTTAAAAAATGTGAGTTCTTACTGTTTGCCGCATCCTCATGAAGTGGGAGATGGAACTGAGGTCACAGCATCAGCTGGGGCCACTCCTTGTTTGTGGGCTTCCTGGGGGGTGCAGAGAAACATTGGCCAGAGGCTGGGCAGGTAACCCATGATCTGATTTCCTCTAGCCTTACATCCCCCATGTGGCCATCATCGCAAAAGTTGAGACTTCCCCTTCTTTTCCTTGGCTCGAACACTTCACGCATTTCACTTACTGCCATCTCACACATCCTTTCTTATAACCTGGTGCAAGACCTTATTGAAAATGCGGAGCCAATCAAGTCTAAATGAAGACTCACACTCAAACTGGAGAGAGTATCAACTTGGAAAAGTCCTATTTAAACTAGCATTTATTAAAAAAAAATTAATCAAAACCAGTCTCTTCCATAACTCCCCAGCAGAAAACATCAACTAATGTAGAACATTTTGAACACCAGTTTTGATGCGATTAGAGTCAAATACGTTCAAAAGATATTGCAATATCTTCAATATGGAAAATTCTGTAAAAACTGCTAAAAAATTAGGAAAAATCCTAGCATATTTATTCATGAATCTATTCATTAGGAGAAGTTAGCTATGAAAGTTTTTATCACTTTCTCTGCTGACCTAAAGCCACAAAAATGACCTATCCTTCTTACAAAATTGGCTTTTACCACAACTGCCCTATTCTGAAAAATAGCTGGTTACCTGAAAAAGGTCAGGTTACCTTCCAGAATCTGTATTTTGAAGGAAAACTGAAAGACACTACATTACAAATACAGCTTAAGGTTTATACACCTACATAAAATATTGAAGTGATCTCCTGTCCAAATACCCAAATATTCCAATTCATTTGTCTTATTTCTTGAATAATATTGAAGATTTCCTTTATTTTCCTTTCCAAAAAGCAGGCGGATAGCAGGATCCTGAGGCAGAGAAAATGTTTTAATCAAAAAGTAAAACCAACATTTTGTTCCACATACAAGAATGAGAAAATAATCATGGGCAAGCAAGTGCCTTCGGTGGGTGTACTGAAAATTTCCTCAATGCCATTATCTTGTCTGTAATGGAAGACCATAACAAAAATTAAGCATGGAGGCTGTATCTGAAACAAATTTTAGAATAGTTACATTCTTGCAAATAATTAAGAAAGTTCCTGCTACACTTATTAGATATTCAAATTCACCTAGTGGCTTTGTTGACACCTCCTACACATCCCCTGATACAGCTGTGGATAAGATGCAGGATCCATACAGTTATTTTAGGAATATCTTCATACAGAAAACTGTTGCAAAACCTCACTAATGATGCAGAAACGTATAATAGGAAATGATGCAGAAACGTATAATAGGAAATTATGCAGTCTGATGGTGAGTTTTGCATATATAACCAAATATCATCACGTAGCAGAATTCAGATTTTATGCACTGCTTTACACACACAGAGGGCATAAAATAATTACATGCCCTTATACCATACTGTCATTTCTGTCAAAAAACAACAAAATGTATCTGAAGCAAGTTTATCATTTGAGAAAGCAGATTCTATGAATTTGCTCTGATCTTTACAGAGTTCAAAAGGTGCAGGAGGTACATTTTAGAGGCAGAAATTTGCTCCTCAGGTGTTTTAAAGGGAGCAGTGGGCACACACTGGGGGTTGGGGAAGGAGCTGTAGAGCTACAAGGAGCTGCAATGAGAGCAGCAGGGCCCTGAGCACATCCCCTGCTCTGGCTGCCGGACTGTCCAAAGGAGGACATGGCCAGAACCAAACCTGGCCATCCTGGGCTGCGTCTGACCACCAGGCCCGATCCTGACCCCCACCCATGGGCTGCCATTATGTCCCAACCTTAACCTGTCCCCAAGGATATGCCTGATGCCCAGGGCTGGCCCCGTGTCCCCCAGCTGCCCTGCTCCTGGCTGGGGCGATGGGTTCCTGGATGGTTCCTCCCTGCTTGGTCCCACACAGTCATTCCGGCTTTGCCCAGCAGCAGGGTGCACAACAGCATTTTACGTTCAGTTTGCATAGAAAAACAGGTTTTAAGGGCAGAATGCCTGACTGTGAGCACCTGGTGCCATGTGAGGTCCCTTAGGCTCTGCCACCCAGCCTCCAGTGCTGCTGCAGCAAGACAAGTCCTCCAGCCTTGCCACGGGGTGGGGCATGTCTGAAGGCCTATGCCAGAGAAACTGAACTGTCCTGGCTGTCTGTATGGTAAAAGTGAAATTCCTCTTTGCTTTAAGACACCTAAATTTATCTATGACAGATGTTGCCATGGGAGACAAGTGTCTGAGCTCCCACCATCATCAGTGGAGGTCTAATCAGTACAGTCAGGGGAGGTAAAGAACTGCCCAGCCAGAAGTTCTTCACTTTTTGGTGCGCTAAATTACTACCTGGAGTGTCAGGGGACAGCAAGAGTTTGATCTGCTTGGGAAGGGGAGCTGGGAGCCAAGGGTAGCAGCGGGGCAGGCAGAGGGGTGGCCTTGCTGACACTGGGTACTTTCCTGGAGCATACAGGCCAGAAGAGCTGAGCAGATGTGGTGATGGGAACTAGCGTTAGCCAAGAGCCCTGTGATCCCCCAGCGAGTCTGTAGTGGCAAGGCAGACCTGAGGCCAGGCCAGAAAGGCAAATCAGGGAGCCAGGGTCCGGCTCAGGGAGCTGCAAGACCAGGCAGGGGCAGCCCTGCTCTGCAGGTCTGTTAGACACTAGGGAAAGAGCTCCCAAGTGAAGGAGGAGCAGGACCCTGCTGAGAATCCTCAGGGTCAGACAGCTGCACCACATCTAAGCTGGTCTTGACCCCAGGCTGCCAGACCCCCAGGATTCAGAGGGATTTGCACAGGTCCCTGACAGCAAGCTTCACTGCCTGCACTGACTAAGGGTTTGATTCCTCTGTCCATCTTGTGCCTTTAGGATATCCTAGTGTACCCCTCCTGACCTCCAGCTGCTGCTTCAGAAGGGATGGTGTCTCCTGTAGGTCCTACGGCATATCTGCCAGCCCTAAACCCATTGGATTCTCTGAGGGATTTCAAGTGGCTAAATACAAGAGCTTAGACACCAGTCCACACCATGGAAAGCCCTACTTGTAGACACCTACTTGTAATCTGCAGCTAAATCCCACTCCAGGTGCCCTGCCTCAGCTGACTGCCTGCACTCCCTCTGCCGGCAGCAGTGAGACAGAGAAGCAGCTCCAGAGGAAGTTCAGCCCATTTGGGGTAATTTGGATAAATCTCTCCTTAGAGGTGCCTTCCTCTCTTTGTGTAGAGTAGCCTAGATGAATGATTAGACGAGACAGCTGTCTAATAACCAGCTAAAGTTGAACGAGGTGTGTCCCATCCTTTGTCTTTAGAGATGTGGCTGCGCAAGAGATTCTGAGGGAAGACTACCACCCACGATCCTAGTGCAAGGACTCACTAACGCTGAGGGCAGCTACACTGCACGAACACCTACACTGTAAAATTCTGCACCTGGGTCTTCTCAGAAGTACCCCAGCCCTGGCAACCTTAACTCCTGGCTCCTTAGCTCCTGTCTGCATCCTCTCAGGATCTACAAACTGAAAGCTCTCTCTTTTGTCTGCGGCACTTGAATCACTGAAGAAGCAAAGCTGTGTGTGCCTTAATACATAAAGGCCCACACAAAAACAGCAAAGAGGAGCAATTTCCTCATTTTAAGCCAGAAATTTAGTCAAAGCAACACTCAGTCAGCAGATGGGAAACCTGTGCTCAGTGACCTGCACTCAGCCCTACATACCACTTCTCCAGAGTCCTCTCCAAAGGCAGAGAGAAGAAACCGTGGAAAGAAAGAATACAGAAGAGCATCTAATCAGATGTGTAGAGCACTCATCTGAGAGAGGAGAAATCAGCACTTCAGTTTCTGCATCAGCTATTATTTATTTCATCAAATGGCTGCCTGATATAAACCACAAACATTAATTGGCACAGAGAGTTGTGGTATCAAAGTTCTTTGTTCTTGTTCTTATACCCCAAGTAACTATGGATTCCAGTGAAAAATGAGTAAAAATTACATAATTCATTTGCCTCTTTATAGATCAACTCATCAAAAGCCTATTGAAATATTTCTTCCTGCTCCCTGCATCACACACCCCCACTAATCAGGGCTGGAAGTTTGTTAAGGTGATTAACACAGCAACACAGCCTTTTGGCATGGAGCGATGTAAAGGTGGAGGGTGCAACAAGGATGGAGCCAGGATCTTTTCAGTGGTGCCCAGTGACAGGACCAGAGGCAATGGGCACAAACTGAAACACAGGAGGTTCCCTCTGAACATCAGCAAGCACTTTTTCACTGTTGCCCAGAGAGGTTGTGGAGTCTTCATCCTTGTAGATATCCAAAAGCTGTCTGGACGTGGTCCTGGGCAACAATGTGGTGTAGGTGGCCCTTCTCAAGCAGGGGGTTGGACCAGATGCCCTCCAGAGGTCCAGCGTCAACCATTCTGTGAGCCTGTGGTTATTTCCTTCACTGGGTCTAGAGGAGCACCAGTTGCATTGTGCCAGTAGAGTTATCTAAGTGCTTCAAGGCTGCCTCACGAGCTGTGACCAGCAGAACTCAGGCACCAAAGTTCGGAGACTGCTGAAAACCCCTGCAGAAGAGAGAACCTTGTAAAAAGAAAATAGATTACGCGGGCACATGACACTTTCTGCTTTGCCCCAGGGAAAACTACTGGAAAAGGTCAGTGATTCAATTTATTTTTGACCCACTTTAAACTTTGTATAAAGGACATGATTCGGTGAGCTCATTTACACTGGGCTGAACAGAGCAGTTAATATGCCTTGGGTGCTAATCATTTCAATTAACAAAACCTAATAATTTTGACTGAAAAATGTAAGCAGACTCATATTCTCCCTCACAGCCAAATGCACGGGGTCTCTATTAATTTCTGTCAATCTGTAAAGTGCAGCTAGGATTGTCTCCTCTCTTTGAGGCCAAATTCAATATTTGGCTGCAACCTGCCCTCTTACAAAGTCTCACCTGTCACTCAGTGGGAAATCCGCAATCCTGGTAGTTGTTTCAGGACATAGTTTGTCCTTCCAACAAAGGGCATCCTGTTTTTCTTTGTTAGCTGGTCTTCATTTCCTCAACAACAAAAGCCTTACATAATTAAAACTGTCGTAAGCTCTGTTGTAAGGTGTTTTTAAAGACAGTCTGAGGGAATGTGTTTATTACAGCAATGCCCATAGCAATGTGAGTATAAAATTGTACACAGATTCTCCCTTAAACACTGAGAAATGGTTACAAACAAATCGTTGTGCTATGAAAACTGACTGCACATCAGAAGTAAATTCAAACAATCATTCAGAGGCCAAAATGTGATTTTTCTGGAAAATCAGAAATATAATCAATGGCATAAGTCTTAGAAAGAGTTAATAGCAGAACTCTATTTAAAAGGTTTACAGCCTTATTTTTCTGTAGCTCCCTCTAGTTTGGTAGCTGGACCAAAATAGTTCTAAGTTTAGACCCATGAAGATGCAGACTAAATATAGGATACAAAACAACACTTTATGAAAATGAAAATCCAAAATTTTCAGCTGGAAGTGAATTTTGGAAGAAGTTCACTCTTAGGTGACTGGATGCAGATCTTCCTCATTTCAGTGGGAGTTGTGGGATTAGGCATTTCTGAGCTCAAGGGCAATTTATGCAGCTGTGTCAATGTACAGGAAGGAGTTTTGAACCTGCTCTTCATTTTCCCAAACCATTTCTTTTCAGCTTCCTTCTTATCTTTGCTTTGCTACCTAAACCTTTTTTTTCCCCTGCTCTTATTTAACAAAAGAGAAAGACATCATCTGTTGAATCCCA
This sequence comes from Chroicocephalus ridibundus, assembly GCF_963924245.1. Taxonomy (NCBI): domain Eukaryota; kingdom Metazoa; phylum Chordata; class Aves; order Charadriiformes; family Laridae; genus Chroicocephalus; species Chroicocephalus ridibundus. The sequence continues at coordinate 131,448,964 of NC_086285.1, forward strand.
CACATCTCCACTCTGGAGACCGGCTCTCCTTGCTATACCATCAAACTTCCTACTCTTTGATAAGACCAGGAGGAATGATATTCCCCTCTAGCAATAGTAGGAAATACCACAGGATGTTGCTCGGTGAAGTATTGACTTTTTTCATTTCGTGTCATTTCTCAGTAACATATGGAATGTAAATTGACAAGTTGTAAGGACAAAACAGGAGGGAAGAAGCACTGCAGACACAGACTCCTTCAAAGAGCTGGGGGAGTTACCACACTGCTCTGCCAGCACAAGTGCCCCAGGAGGCGAAGGGCCAGCCTAGCTATTACCACATATGGTCTGCACATCTTTGAAGATATTCCCCTTCTCCAGCTGCAGCAGTTAAGCACATCCTGCAGAATTTAAATGTCATTGTTGGGAAGAGTCTGGTTAATGTTATCTAGTAAGGAGAAGACCCTTCTCTTCAGTATATACACAAAGAACACAACTCCAATAAAATTAATTGGGATCATTTTACCATGATGGACAAAGTCAACCTTAAGTGCAGAAAGTAACAGAACTCACAGAATAAACATCAGGCAACAATATTGTTTCTGGCTCAAATCAAGAAAGTTCACTTCAAAGTTGGAGCAATTATTCTTTTCCATCTGAACTGTAACACTTCTTTGATGAAATTTGACCCACTGGAAGCAGAATAAGAGCTCCTTTAAGAGCTCCTCCTTTAAGAAAACACCATATGACTGCTCTTTCCTCCTGTCTATGACTAACCTCAATTAGAATTTACTCTTTTTTATAAATATTCAGGCATCATTTGACGCACTACTGAAGGAAAATAAATCTGAAACCATTTCTGCATGAGGAAGAATCACAAAGATCATTCACAGGAGGCAAACGCGCTCATCTGTGAGAAATGGGAGGTGAAAGCTCTACAAGGATGGAGCACTCTCAAACTATCTGAAGCACTTGATGGATCTTTTCCCACCCTCTGTGATTAATAGAATGCATAAGCTATTCAGTCTTCAAGCATTTTGCTTGAGGAAGCTTTGATTTGAAAAATGAGACAAGTGCTTCCAATGCTGTCATTGATAGGAAATTAGGTGATAAAAGAGAGCACATTTAAGCAGCTCTTAAATATTCATAATTAGAGCTGTCAAACTGCTATACTACCCCCTCTCTCCTCTTGCATTTACCCAAACGTTCTGTCAGGAGTAATGAAAACAGCAAAGCCAGGGGGATGTGACAGTACTAAAGTGCTTCAGAAGTAATCACAGGAGGACAAACAGGGTGGTTTTATTTTTTTGTCTGGTCCAGACCACAGTACAGATACAATCATCAAGTCAGATGCACCTAATAGTTAATTTGCTATGTTGTGAGGTTTTGAGTTGCTTTTCTTTTAGCACCATCAGAGGTTTCTCCTTCTGCAGCTTCCCCTCTGTTTGGTGCAGTAACAGAGCATTTGACTTACCAACTTTTGATTCTTTTCCTAGAAATACGTTCCAGGATGATTTTTCTCATCAATCTGAAAAAACAAAAGAGAAAATTATCTAATGCAAAATTATAATAAGCAAGAAATAACTAATTTATTTTAATATTATGGAAATAATATATATTTATATAGAACTTTTGTTTCCAAAGCCCTATACTGACAGAAGGGGCTCTCAGACCAGGATATCCCCAATATGAAAGTAGGTATACTCAAAAAACGAGGGATTCAAATTGTTATCAACTTCATTAAATTTTTTTTTCTAGCACTCTATTAATTTAGAAGAACCCCAACTCGGCTCTGCTTTTTCAGTCAGTTTTGTGCACAGTGTGGTGAGAAACTGCAGAACCTCACCAGCAGCCATGAGAAGTGCTTGAACGGGCGGTCGCACAAGGGAAGCAGCACTATATATTTCAGGTTGCTCCTGACTCTGCCACAAATGTTTCCAGAAAAGCAATACCTACTCGCGGTGCAAATTCTCACCATTTGGTTCATTGCTACAAAAAAACGTCGTCTGTGAGCAGAGCTGCTCCTACAGAAGACAATCTTTGCTTCCTCTATGTTTTTCCGTGCAGCTTCTAAAGGTATGAGCTCCTCCTGTGCTGGGAGGTCATGCAAGCAAGCTCTAGCTGCAGGAGCTCTGGTGCAGCCGAGGCCTTACCCTGCGGTAAGGCATGCTGCAATGACTTCCAGATGCCTTCAGCATCCATTACGGTGGCCCTTAAGGAGCAGCAAGGGCAGATTATGATCGTCACCTAGCACGTATAACTGCTGCTGGGACCATTTCTAAATTGGAACAGAGTTACAAGGTGGACCTGAAACTGACCTGGGAGGTCGAGAGCAGTCCACGGCGGTAATTGGTACACAGTAACGTTATCCTCCGATTTTGGCACAGGAAATGAAGACAAATGGCTTTTGCGATTGACAATTCAGGCGGATGTATGCATGAAGAATGGAATTACTTCCAAAGGCTTTTGGATAGGTCCATATCCCTATGCTAATGAAACGAGATTAGCTTGTAAAAATTCGAGGGACTGGGATCTCAGTTTCATGTCTCTTTTGAGAGGTATCACAGGGTTAGGGCTAGGGAAATATAACTGCTTCACAAAACATATTGATCATACGGAAATTGATTTTATAATAGCAAGGAATGAAAAATCCCAAATGTATGCAGTTCTCCAGAAAAGGAACAGAGCCCAGGACAGACCGTTCAGGTGGTGGATGCTGAATGCCCTGGTGTGTCTGGCTCTGACGTTGCCTGAATGGCAGACTGGCTTACAGCTGCGTGTCCCCGAGATGTGTAATGGAAGATCTGGCAGACTAAAAGAAAGTGGCCCCAGCTGGGGAACCGAGTCCCTGGATCCTTACCCCTAAATGTGTGCACCCAGATCATGTCAGAAACGGGGCAGGCAGAAAGGGGGCTTGCAATGAAAGACAGAATGTGCTGAATGCATCGCCTGTGCTCATCCACATCTGCAAACAGGTTGATTGAATGTGCACGTAGGTTATCATGTACAAGAAATTTACCATTTAAGCAGACAAGTATAATACCATTTTCCCATGGGTTTGTGATAGTCCACTTCTGCAAAGTTTTTGTGCTCAATCCACCATGCTAAAAGCCTTCCTTTAGAGTTGGGGGGAGGCAGGAACTACAGTCTTTTCCCTTCAAACTGGACTGACTGGAACCACCTTGCATCCTCCTTTACAACTGTAGGGAAAAACAAACGTTTTGACTTGCAAAACTGTAAAGGGCTCTAAGGAGGACTGGACTTTACAGCTTGTTAGGCTGGATCACCATGATAGTCCTTCTGGAACAAGCAAGACACAGTTCCTCATTCTCTTGTGCAAGTGGTGGGTGGATACCGAAACATTTCTGCTGTCACTTTTTGATTTTATGTTATGTGGATTTCATGTTGAGCCTTAATCTGCTGCTTTTTATAGCTCAAGTGTAAGGAATACAGTTGAACAAATGTTACTACCCCACCTCCCCCCCCAAAAAAAACCAAAACAAAACCTGCTGTGAATATTGATTTGCATTTTTGAACAAATTCACTGGGATTACACTCCTAGCTCACCTCTGACAAGTAATCAGGTGAATTCTTTAACGAGAAGCAAATATGAGCAAAGAGCACTGTGCTTCGAGCGTGGGGCAGGCTCAGGTCTACCGTGGAGAAGTGAAGGGGCTTTGGCCAATGACCTTAATAATGGACACCCCTTCTCACACCATGAGACCTGGCTACATCTGTGAGGACGACACCCCAGTCTGGCTTCCCCCTTCAGGCAGGTCAGGACAGTACTTGTCCCCACACCCCAGCAGCACTCAGGGAGGCCACACCGAATTTCTGCCTCAAAGGTTGCAAGAGAAGGAAGCAAAAGATATTGTAGACCTTATTCTTTTTTTTTGGCATTCCCTTGATGGCTGGATCCACAGGCCTAACCTACAGACGGGAGCATAAGCAAGCGCAGAGTGCAGCCAAGTGTAACAACAATACATAAAGCATAGCTGTATAAGTTCATTCCAGTGTGGGGAGCCCCCTGTTTTTAATGTTGCACTGAAATATTTACAGCATCTTTGTCTTTGACCATGCAGAACAAGTAAGAGAATATTGACAGCACCAGGGAAACACAGCAGCAAATAAACAGAGTTAAATCCTGAGTCACTGAAGCCAACAGGAAATTTCTGAGGGAGCTGGACTGGATTGTTGTGTACTACCTCTTCACAGACATTTTAAAGACGTATATACTGCTTTTATACTGTACCCCAGAGCACAGCGCTGCAGTACCTGAAAGCCTGCAGTTTCAAAGAGAACAAAGAACAGAAATCTCCACCTTTCCTCTTTCCCTCATGAGAAAAACTCATTCATTTTTAATGTGATTTTCTGCCAGTCCGTCCCCTGAGCTGACTCACTCCAAGGTCAGGCGAGCACCAGTGGCACGTGGGAAGTGGCAAGGTTCCACAACCGGGAAGGCAGGGGCAGAAATTGTCACCACCACTCTCTTTTGGCAGCGCCCAGTCCCTAAACCAGTGAGCTGTATCGTCACTCCACCCTGAATATCCCGGTCCGAGAGACCCCTGGCATTGGATGAAATACGTGAAGCTGCCATGACAGGCTCCAGGAAGGACAGAAGAGTCCTTGGAGTAGCCTCTCTGAGCACAGGGTCCACTGGATAACACCAGTCTCACTGCCATGTACAACCCCTTCTCCAGATCACAGGTCAGACGACCGCTGCATCTGGTACCTCATGTTAAGGACTGCAAGTGGGTGACACACAGGTGGGACAAGAAAGGAGCAGTCAGCAACAGCAGACAAATGAGTCTGTCCAGTTGACTGTCCTGCTTTCCACCTTTAGCCCTCAAAAGATTAGTAAAGATTTTCGAGGAATTCCTTAAGTAGTATGATTGCCATACCCATTTATATAGAACCGTCATCACCTCAAAGCACCGAAGTGCAGAAGAAAAATAGACTAGGAGTAAAAATGTAAGCAAGGGAAGAAAACAAAGAGGAAAGGAGAGTGGAGGAGCAAAAAAATAGCTTCTTCAGATGACCTAAAAAGAAGGAAACAAGAAGAAAAAAAGACTCTGGATAGGGAATATAAACATACTACTTCGAATGGTCTCTATGTGTCAAGGTCCCACACAAAAAAGATAGGATCATCTCAGCTACCTGTGACACCTATACAATGAGGGCTCTACCTGAGTTACTCAAGTTGCCACTAAGCTTACTGAAGAGAAACAAGCACTTCCAGGCAAGCTTTGCCTTGTCTCAAATAAGTTATCCAGAATATCTTAGTATTTCTTGTTTCTCTCCACTGGCTCCAAAAGGAGCCTAAACAACCAGCTCTATGTGCATGCCTATAATGTAGACACCTAAAGCTAGTTGAGGTTAATACAACGGTAACATCCCCCACACTCCTGCATCGTCTCTTCTGCTTCTTGGTGTTCTCTAGGACTCTCGAGTTCCATGTTTCCCACTTCTCAGAGAGAGGTACCCATCACAGACAAAAGCTGTCACGCTGCCAAGTTGGAGATCAGCTGAACACTTGGGAAACCAGGACCTGGCACACCACAACACACAAGACAAGTAGGCTTAGATGTCCCAGGGCACCACTGACATGCACCGCCAGTTTCTAGCCATAAAGCCAATGCCTGGCCAAGTAGCAACCGGTGTTCCTCCCACCATGAAGACTTCGGTAAACCATGTAGAAAAAGTAATTATGTCAAACACAACTGCCTGTGGTAATCTGTTCTTCACAGGCTGGGTTCAGCTCTTGTGTAAATCCGCTGAAGTCAGGGAGAAGATGTAACAGCAACAGAGCACAAGCCCTAGTAGAATGACAATAGCAGTCGTATTTGGTAGCATACTAATTCAGTTCACTAAACTGGGCACTTTCCCATTTTATTTAAATAATTATAGTGAAAGAGACATTTATAGAATGAAAAGTTTGGAACAAAGTTTGATTTAAACAAAACTGAATGAAATAAAAAGGTACATTTTCAGTTGGCAGAAAGAAATAGACTATATTTGGATTTTGGTCAGAAATTTAAGGGCTGTTTTTATCGCCTCTAAATATGGCAGCAGAATTCTGAGGTTCCTGGTACTGGAAGTTATTCTGGAGGCACATCCTCTTTGGAAGAAGATTAGGGTAATTTTCCACACATTTATGTTTATTAATAGAGGCGGGAAGAAAGACTTAACTATCTCAGAATTGATGGAACCTTGTAAAAGCCTCAGTGCTGGGAAAAGCTCCTGTTTGGAGCTTGTACTTGCCGCTCTAACAGGTATCTTGCATCAAAGCATTGCTGCCTTTGGTCATCCACCTCTTTGTCCCAAGAGAAACTGAAAAGCTACGAGGAATTCCTGATCCATTTGAGAATGTACTTTTGAATCTGTTTTCAGGCAGGTATTCAAGTAAAATGATGCTAAGTTCTATTCACACTGGTAAGTTAGGCCATGAATGGCGATGGTCCCAGTTTATGTCCATGGTGGCCTTCAAAAGGCTGCTAGCAGAACCTGCAGACCCTTGCTGAACAATGCCTTGGCTCAGCTATTTGTTTCTTTTTTTGGGGCTGCTGGCCTGACTAATTGTTGGCTTTCAGTATTTTTTGATGGATTTGGGACAACAGCCAAGTGACCTTGAGCTCATCATGTTCCGCCAGCTGCTCTGTGATGCTGTCTTCCTACTTCTTACCTCCCTCCTCATTCCCACCTGCAGGGCACAGGGATGTCAGCTCATCCCAATTGGACAACTTCCCTTGCCCCCTTCTGCACGGCAGAGAACAGCCTTCAGATAGACAAGGCCACACTTCTCAAACTCATTGACTTTAGTGGAATAACTTCAGGTTTTACCCACACAACAGATAGCGGGGATGTGCGATGAGGATCACTGAAGTACTATTGGGGAGCTCTGGGGTGATGTAGCTCTTTTAATGCTTTTGTACAATTCCGTGCCCTCCACAACACCTCTGACCTGCACCATTTCAGCAGGAAACACTTGCCAGGGCCGAAGAAGCAGTGGAAATGGGAAGATTGCCATGATCCAGAGGTGTGACTGCAGCTCTTCTAGGCACACTTGAGTCACCTTCAGCAGCCAGCTCTGGTGCTGACAGCAAGCATTTCTGCACAGACTGTGCAAATCTGCCCAGGACCCTGGGTGAGCACTTGGCTGTGGATGTTCCTCAATGTCACAGCTCCCTTGTTATCTGTATGCAAGCCAGGAAAACTCAGGTGAGCTCAGGATGGAAAGGCGAGCCACAGTCTGCCACTTGAACTGCAGGGCAGCGAAGGTGTAAACTGAAATGCCCAATACATGGGACCTCTTGGTAATTTGGAAACGCAAGTGCGGTTGTTGGCACACTGGATGCAAGGGATGGAAACAGACTACACATCCACCCTGAAAACCTCCTGTGTATCTACACATGCACCAATCTCCCCGTGAAACAGCACCAGGTTGACTACATGCAGTCAGAGGCTGTTAAACCTTGTGATCTAACTGGAAGAGGAAAGCTGAAAGCGGGGCACTTATTTATAATGAAGGCATTTACCGAAGCAAGACTCTTTTAGCTGTTTACCGTGTGGTACCGAATATAGGATTCTGTGAGCATGTGCATCAGATAATTGTGAAAAATGTAGCCGGATTATCTTTGTTAAATATCTCACTAATATGAAAGAAAGACTAAAGGTCATCTGTCAAATGTAGTTGTGAGGCAGGAACAAAATATCTCTCGTGTTGGATATCTTGAAACCTTTAGGCCCATGATATTTTTGTTCAACAGAGAAAATGTGATCAATGAATCATTAGGAGTCCTGTGCCTGATAATGGAGGTCGAGAGTGCCTTTTGATGATGAGTTTAAGATGCTTTTATTAACCTGTCTCAAGATGGTTGATTGCTTTCTAATGTGATGAGACCCTCTCCAGCACTGGAATTTTAAATATTTAGAGATCTTCATTTTCAAACGCTTCTCAGTAATGCTTCACAATAAATGAATTGTTATGCAAGTGATACTCAAGGTAGTTTTTAATAAAATCAGAGAGATTTCAGTACTCTGCAAAGACTAATCATGTTTTACAAAGTACTTGCTAAAATAAGGGTACTAGTAAGAAGACACCTGGAAATGAATGAGGAACTAGGTGAATCGCATTTTCTTTTCACACTAAGTTTCTGAGTATGTAAATAGACTAATTTCTAATTCTAACTGCCTCCAGTTAGATTCTGGCTCATTGTAACAGCGCATATGTGAGAAGAAATGAATTTATCTATGCTCAGGTCCTAAGGAGCAAAGGCATTTTCAGCCTTGATGCTTTCTGATACAAAATCTATTTTGCATCTCATTGGCTATATAGATCACCTTCACATTCATTTCACCATTCTGTTACACAGATAGAGAAGTGCAAAGTGATGTCTGACTAAATGAGAATCAGGCCGTCGCACATAAATTTTCACTCCTGTTTCAGGATCCCAATTCCCATTTTATTTACACCAAAGTGAATCACAAGTAAATCCATTTAAATCCACTGGACTGTGCGAACGAGAAAACAGAATAAGGAATCACAGACTCACAGAGTAAGGAAGATCTTTATTAGAGGAGAAGAGCAGCAGTGTTCCATACTTAAATGGCTGCATGCTTTGTAGAGTCAGAATATACAGGATTTTGTTCATGCACCGTTTTTAAAACTCTGGCAGCTTAGTCCCTCTTCTTGAAAGACAATTCCAGTATCAGTTCTTCATTTATAAAAAAGAGCAGAACACAGTTTTACATTAGGTCCTGTCAGCCCCAGCTACTCATGGTAGATGAGTTTCCTGTATCCTGTTTTCACATAAGAATCATAGAGTCACAGAACAGTTTGGGTTGGAAGGAACCTTTAAAGGTCATCTAGTACAACCGCCCTGCGATGAGCAGGGACATCTTTAACTAGATCAGGTTGCCCAGAGCCCCCTCCAACCTGACCTGGAGTGTTTCCAGGGATGGGGCATCTACCACCACTCTGGGCAACCTGTGCCAGTGTTTCACCAACCTCATTGTAAAAAATTTCTTGCTAATAGTTAGTCTAAATCTACCCTCTTTTAGTTTAAAACCATTGCCCCTTGTCCTGTCACTACAGGTCTTGGTAAAAGGTTTGTCCTCATCTTTCTTATAAGACCCCTTTAAGTACTGAAAGGCCACAATTAGGTCTCCCTGGAGCCTTCTCTTCTCCAGGCTGAACAACCCCAACTCTCTCAGCCTGTCCTCACAGCAGAGGTGCTCCAGCCCTCTGATCATCTTTGTAGCCCTCCTCTGGACCCAGTCCAACAGGTCCATGTCTTTCCTGTGCCGAGGGCTCCAGAGCTGGACACAGTACTCCAGGTGGGTCTCACCAGAGCAGAGCAGAGGGGCAGAATCACCTCCTTCGACCTGCTGGCCGTGCTTCTTTCGATGCAGCCCAGGATGCCGTTGGCTTTCTGGGCTGCGAGTGCACAGTGCCAGCTCACGTTCAGCTTTTCATCCACCAGTACCCTCAAGTCCTTCTCCTCAGGGCTGTTCTCAATGCCTTCATCTCCCAGCCTGTATTGATACCAGGGGTTGCCCCGACCCAGGTGCAGGACCCTGCATTTGGCCTTGTTGAACCCCCTGAGATTCACATGGGCCCACTTGTCCAGGCCCCTCTGGAGGCAAATCATCCCTCAGGCGTGTCAACCATACCACTCAGCTTGGTGTCATCTGCTAAATGATGTACCCTTGCTGAGGGTGCACTCAATCACACCATCATTGATGAAGATATTAAAAAGTAATGGTCCCAATACAGAATCCTGAGGGACACCACTTGTCACTGATCTCCATCTGGACATTGAGCTGTTGACAACTACATTCTGGATGCGACCACTCAACCAATTCCTCATCCACCTAACAGTTCACCCATCAAATCCACTTCTCGCCAATTTAGAGAGAAGGATATTGTGGGGGATTCTGTCAAAGGCCTTACAGAAGTCCAGATAGACAACATCTGTAGCTCTTCCCTTGTCCACTGATGTAGTCACTTCATCATAGAAGGCCACGAGGTTGGTTAGGCAGGACTTGCCCTTGGTAAAACCATGCTGGCTGTCTCAAATTACCTCCTGTCCTCCATGTGCCTTACCATAGCTTCTCGGAGCATCTGTTCCATGATATTCCCAGGCACAGAGGTGAGGATGACAAGTTGGTAGTTCCCAAGGTCCTTCTTTCTACCCTTTTTAAAAATGGGTGCAATGTTTCCCTTTTTCCAGTCACAGGGGACTCCACCTGGCCGCCATGACTTTTCAAATATCATGGAGAGTGGCTTGGCAACTACCTCGGCCAGTTTGCTCAGGACATAGTGCTTAGAGATACAGTTTAGTGTTCGTTTTTGTCAGAGTTAGGTTGATGGTTGGACTAGATGATCTGAAAGGTCCCTTCCAACCTAGGCAATTCTATGATTCTGTGACTCTGGGATGTATCCCATCAGGTTCCACAGACTTCTGTATGTATGTATTAAGGTTCCTCAGGTGGTCACAAACCAGAACTTCTCTTACAGTGAGAGGGGGGACTTTGCTCCCCCAGTCCCTGCCTACCTGTCCATCCACTCAAGAGGTGTGGGAAGAGAGATTGTCAGTGAAGAGTGAGGCAAAAAAGTCGTTGAGAACCTCAGCCTTCTCCTCGTTCATTGTTACCAATTTGCCAGTCTTGCTTATCAGGGGACACATACTTTCTTGGACCTTCCTTTTCTGGCTGACACACCTGTAGGAGTCCTTATTATTCTTTCCATCCCTTGCCAAGTTCAGCTCCATAAGTTGCCTTAGCAACTTATGAGGATTATCAAGATATAACAAAGCTATGCAGGGGGAAGATTAGAAGGGCCAAAGCTCAATCAGAACTCAGCTTGGCCACTGCAGTTAAAGACAACAAGAAGAGATTTTTCCAGTATATCAACAGAAAAAGGAAGACTAGGGAAAACATAGGTCCACTGATGAATGAGACGGGTGCCCTAGTGGTGGAAGACACAGAGAAGGCAGAGTTACTGAATGCCTTCTTTTCTTCGGTCTTCACTGATAAAGCCGTCCCTCACGAATCCCATACCCTGGAGGCAAGGGGGAAGGTCGGGAGAGAAGAAGACTTTCCCTCAGTTGAGGAGGACCGGGTCAAAGACCACTTGGCCAAGCTGGACATTCATAAATCCATGGGCCCTGATGGGATGCACCCGCGAGTGCTGAGAGAGCTGGCAGATGTTATTGCTAGACCGCTCTCCATTGTCTTTGCAAGGTCATGGGGAACAGGAGAGGTGCCTGAGGACTGGAGGAAGGCTGACATCACTCCAATCTTCAAAAAAGGCAAGAAGGAGGACCCAGGGAACTACAGGCCGGTTAGTCTCACCTCTGTCCCTGGGAAGGTAATGGAGCAACTCATTCTGGATGTCGTCTCCAAACACGTAGAGGAACAGGAAGTTATTGGAAGTGGTCAGCATGGATTTACCAAGGGCAAATCATGCCTGACCAATCTGATAGCTTTCTATGATGTTATAACGGGTTGGCTGGATGAGGGGAGAGCTGTAGATGTCATCTACCTTGACCTTAGCAAAGCTTTTGACGCTGTCTCCCATAACATCCTCATTAGGAAGCTGAGGAAGCATGGGCTAGATGAGGTGACAGTGAGGTGGACTGAGAGCTGGCTGAGTGACAGAACTCAGAGGGTTGTGATCAGCGGCACAGAGTCCAGTTGGAGGCCTGTAACCAGTGGTGTCCCTCAGGGGTCAATACTTGGTCCAATTTTGTTCAATATATTCATTAATGACCTAGATGAAGGGACAGAGTGTATCCTCAGCAAGTTTGCTGATGATACCAAGCTGGGAGGGGTGGCCAACACTCCAGAGGGCCGTGCTGCCATCCAGCGTGACCTGGACAGGCTGGAGAGCTGGGCAGAGAAGAACCAAATGAGGTTCAACAAAAGCAAGTGTAGGGTCCTGCACCTGGGAAGGAAGAACCCCAAACACCAGTATAGGTTAGGGGCGGACATGCTGGGAAGCAGCTCTGAGGAGAAGGACCTGGGGGTCCTGGTAGACAGCAAATTATCCATGAGCCAGCAGTGTGCCCTTGTCGCCAAGAAGGCCAATGGCATCCTGGGCTGCATAGGGAAGACTGTGGCCAGTAGGTCGAGGGAGGTCATTCTCCCCCTCTACTCTGCACTGGTGAGGCCACAACTGGAGTACTGTGTCCAGTTTTGGGCTCTCCAGTTCAAGAGGGACAGGGAACTACTGGAGCGAGTCCAGCGAAGGGCAACCAAGATGATTATGGGACTGGAGCACCTCCCTTATGAGGAAAGGCTGAAAGAGCTGGGACTCTTTAGCCTGGAGAAGAGAAGGTTGAGGGGGGACCTGATTAATGTTTACAAGTACCTAAAGGGTGGTTTTAAGGAGGACGGAGCCAGGCTCTTTTCAATGGTTCCCAGTGACAGGACAAGGGGCAATGGGCACAAGCTGGAACATAGGAAGTTCCGTTCAAATACACGGAAAAACTTCTTTACAGTGAGGGCGACAGAGCACTGGAACAGGCTGCCCAGGGAGGTTGTGGAGTCCCCTTCTCTGGAGATTTTCAAGACCCGCCTGGATGCAGCCCTGAGGGATGTGCTTTAGGCAATCCTGCTCTAGCAGGGGAGTTGGACTAGGTGATCTCTAGAGGTCCCTTCCAACTCTGAAGATTCCGTGATTCCGTGATTCCGTGATTCCTGATTCCATCTCTACACAACCAGGCAGAGTCCCTCTACTCTTCCCAGGATACCTGTCCCTCCTTGCCTGTGCATTTCCTTCTTGCCCTTTAGTTTGACCAGTAGGTCTCAACTAAGCCATGCCAGTCTCTTGCACTCCTTTCCTGATTTTTTACACCTGAGGATCAAGAGCTCTTGCACTCTAAGGAAAGCACCTTGAAGATCTGCCAGCTCTGTTCTGCTCCCTTGTCCCTGAGGGCAGTTTCCCAGGGGATCCTATTGACCAACTCCTTGAAGAGCTGGAAGTTTACTTTCCTAACATTCAGGGTCCTGACTTTACTCTTCGCCTGACCCATATCCCTCAGGACTGCGAACTCCACCAGTGCATGATCACTGCAGCCCAGGCTGCCTCCAATCTTGATGTCACCAATCAGGTCACTTGCTTTTGTGACCAAAAGGTCCAGTATCGCATCCCCTCTTGTAGGGCTGTCTATTACCTGGCTTAAGAAGTTATCCTCAATAGAGGACGATATGTTAGAGGACAAATTATTAAGTTACTAATTAGGCTGGTAGCTGTTCAAATTCATATGACTTCACTTTATTGTACAGCTACGTGACATAATGCTCAATTGTCTCATACGCCATCTGCTTTGGTGTCAAGATGTGTTTTTTTCCAAGTGACATTCTGTTGTCAATTGCAGCATTCTTGACATTTCTAAATGTCTTTGTTGAGAAGTTTGTGGTCTATTTCATGTTTCCACAAGAAAGTGTTGTTGATCATCACCACCAGTACTATGGGAGTTGCTGCTCATGGCAGCGGGAGGGATCACTCACCCTGCCATTTCTACACAGCACCCTAGAAAATTCTGAAGCTTTCTCCCAATTCCCTGCCAGTTTCACTTCTGAGTGAAGGATTCAGATGGCTTCACTTGCTCTATTTGCTATTTCGCTCTTCACTTGCTCTACACGTTCAATATTCTTCTGACACTACATGCAAGTGTGACATCAGAAAAATTAACGTTGTTTGTGAGGCCTTAGTCACTTCACAGGTCAGGATTGCAAAGGGTTAATATGTTACTGAGATGCACAGCTTACTGTTCTCAATTTAATCTAATATGGACTGGCTGCGTACTGTACTATATTATACTGTGTACTGTGCTGTATTCTATAAGGGGGAACCTCTCATTAGGCAGCAGTTGTGCACAAAACAATGTTATACTGGCTCATGAGCTGAATAAGAATCAACGGTGTGTGATCCTGGAAAAAAAAAAAAAGCTCATCTTATTCTTTGGGGTACTAAAAGGAAGGCCATTCACAATATCTGGGAAGTATGTTACTGATATTCATTTGAGGTATCAAAGCCTAAGAAAGATGTAGGCATATTTGAAAGCTTTCCGAGGACAGCAACAAGAATAAAAAGTCTGGAGAACCAACCACAGACAAGGATGGGTTAGCAGCACAATTACCATCAGTGCCATTTCTGGAGGTCCTCGCCATTTGCAGTGTCGCAAGTGTGTGATTTTTGAATTCTTGACTCAATCCTTCCAGCCCACAAACACCAACATGTTCTCTTGGGGAAACTTCTAAAGATCCCAGGGAACTGTAGGGAATAGGTGGGAAAAGCCGCCTCGCTGAGGGCTCATTCACAGCGCTTGTGTGGGTATGTAACGCAAGCTACAGGGATGGTAATAATTGCCTGAGTTATCTGCAAGATATTTTCCCCTTACATACCCTTTTCAACAGCTTAGCCTAATTGCACCTTCTGAGGGTACCTAACTATACCTTGCAGATACTCAGACAATTATTAACATCCTTGTACCTAACTAACTGCGGCCTAACTGTACCCTCAGAAACAAACAACACAGAGTAACTCTTTGGCCTGATTCAGTAAATCCGTGGCCCTCTAATTAGTCCCACTGACACCCTGTGCACACATAGCTGGCAACGCTGATGTAACCCCAGGCAATGACAAGTCACACCTGTCAAGGATCAGGCTGTAGACCTGTACTGTAGCAATGGGAGAATTTGGTTCATAAAAGCTTTCAGGATCAGGTCCTGCATAGCTTTCATAATGCATTTAAATAACTTCTCTTAGACACTGCAAAAAACGCAGTTTGTACCGTGCAGAAAAAGGTCACAACAGCACTTACATTTCAACAGGAGGTAATTAACATACCATTTGGCCTTTCATTTGTCAGTTCTTATAAAGTGATGTACACGGCCAGCAGTTACACAAGGACTTTGTGGTACTAATGTTAGCCGAGAAAAATTTCATTAAGAAACTCTAAAAGTTGCACGGAAGGGTTATTAAGTAACATAGAAGGTATTTGCAGACTTCCACTTTCCTGCTTTAAGGTTCAAGCTCAGAATAAATACACGAAGTTTCTTTGTGGGGTGCTTCCCATAAGACATGTACGTTGAAAACAAAATATACATCCAACAGCCCACGTTCTATTGACACGTATGCTCCTTTGTTTCGATACCATGGTGAAAATGTAGGGCCTTCTGATTTTTTGCTCAGTGAGATAGACTATTGGAGGATTTTGCATTCAAAACTTGCAGTTAAATACATATCTTGCTTCAAACCCTGAAATCGGTAGGACTGTTCATATGCATGATTACCTTCCTGAATCAGGCTGCAAACAACAGTTTTCCCACCAAGTTTAGTTAAGATGAAGCTGAGAGATGAAGCAAGGTAGCGGGCAACATATTTTGGGTTGTCTGAACAGCTCTCATCTAGCATTAGCTCTCATCATCTTGGCAAGCCCCACTCACTGCTCACAACACAAGGAAAACCTGGCTATATTTTGCTCTTCTCTATCCTAACACAAATGGTAATGAAATTGCATGATTTTTTTGCCACCACAGCAAAAGTTCGCTAAGGATTTAAAGTTAAAATATGTCTTCTGGACTCTGAAAAATCTATCATCCCATTCTTTTTTAGACAGAAGCATAATCTTTGTCGTGGTTTAACCCCAGACGCCAATTAGGACCACGTAGCCGTTCACTCACTCCCCCCCACCCCAGTAGGATGGGGAGAAGAGGGAGAAAAAAGCAAAAAAACCTCATGGGTTGAGATAAAGGCATTTTAATAGAGCAGTAGTGGAAGAGAAAATAATAATAATAATGGTAAAAGAATATCCAAAATTGCGATGCAATACAATTGCTCACCACCTGATGATCAGTTACCCAGCCTGTCCCAAACAGTGATCATGGATTCCCACCCCCCGGCCACCCACCATTTACATACTGAGCATGATGTCTACAGTGTGGAATATTCCTTCGGCCAGCTTGTCCTGTCTGTGCTCCCTCTCAGCTTCTATGGGAAGCTGAAAAAGTCCTTGACTTAATATAAGCATTACTTAGCAACAACTAAAACAGTATATGTTATCATCAACATTATTCTCATACTAAACCCAAAACACAGCAGCTACTAGGCGGAAAATTAACTCTATCCCACCTGAAACCAGGACAATCCGAAAGCAACGTTTCCTTTAAAATTGTTATGCTACCACCCTGAAAGACAGAAGAACAAAGAAGTATTTCAAGTGATTTTGGGGACTTGTACATCTGCGCATTTTGCAAAGAGCAAGTTTGCAACAATCTGTTGAATTTTCCAAAATTATAATTAAACCAACTCAGAATCATAGCCTGTGTCCTGTTTGATTACATCTCAGCAAAGCTGTATACAAAAAAGCCTGGTGGGCTTCTAAAAGGAAGCTCTAGTTCATAAGGTTCTTAAATTCATGCTTAATTTTATCTGCCTGGGTTTAAACTTCAAAATCCAAACAAAGATGCAGGCAGTTAGCTTGCAAAACAAATGTGCCTAGCCGAAGGTAGGCAGGAAGGCAGGTTTAAAGCATATCTTATTTCTATATGTATGTAATGTTAAAATAGCGTAATTTACATGGAAAATGTAAACTCAAATGTGATGATATAAAAACGAGATTTTTTTTTCTAAGGACAGCAATCAATATTGCAGTCAAAGTGCATTTTTCCTATACATAAAACAAAGATCTCATGCCATCTTGAAGACTGCTGCTGAATCCACTGAGATGATGAACACAAATCTTTGAATTCCCAATCCAAAACCAGTCTTTTTAGCAACTAAGATACTTGATAGAATCCATCTACTTTTCTTTTTGTTCAAATTGTTTGAGTTTAGAGGGTTTATTTAGAACACACAGGCTTAGTGTCAGATGTTTCCATCATAATAACCCATAGCATGACCAAGTGCATCTCCCAAGGTCTGTGAATAACCTCAGTCCAGTCCTAAACCATCATCAGGGTGTTTTTTTCTTTCTCTAATCAGCAAAACCATAATGAGAATATGATTTATCTAGAGCTGTTTTGCACAGCTTGAGTAAATTGGAGTGAAGGAAAAGCTGCAATCATTCAAACCATTCATTTAAAGAGATGTTGCTCTCCTCCTTCTTCCCTACTGATCCTCTAAAACTCGCTTATGAAGTATTTTTCCACTTAGCTTTCGTCTTCTTTCCTCTACTTTCTCCAATTGTAGACGTCTGTGCTTTCATTGATGTAGGACACAAAGCCCAGGAAAGGCCTTACCAAGTGAGTGAAAAGCAATTGCTTTCCAACACGTAACACTGCCCACACCAAATGTACAGCTGGGATTTTCCATGATCCTCTAATTGACTGGTAACATCAATAAGGGTTGAGTCATAAGCTTAATTCACAACTCAACTCCTTCTCAAACTTACCATCAACTCTTTCTCAAACTTACCACCAACTATTTCTCAAACTTACCACCACCTGTTTCTCCCACTTACCGCACCATTCAAACTTATTGCACCACTTATATCAGCGCATTATAGGGAAGTTAAGCCTGGCTTACTCACACAATTCAGTAAGTACTTTTTCCAGGTCCTCAGGAGTACTCTGTAGACCTGCACAAGAAATACACGGTCTTGACACACCTCGGCACAGCACATGGCTGTTCTGTCCACCAACAAACTAATCCAGAGACGTGCTGTGGGCTGGACCAAGGTTGCCCCACAAATCCAGGGAATTCAAGCTCAGTGCATCACCAAAATAATTAGAAATACCAACAGACACGATCAGGGTAGAGCAGAGACTATGATGAACAGCTTCAAATACAGGAGCAAGTAAGTAAACACAGCAGAAATAATAGGCCTTGGAGATGTAGTTGAGACGTTGGCATTAATGCAGTGAAGAAGGAGGAACAATGGAAGGGAAGGAAAGGGATGAGGGTAAAACAAGACTCCAGATGAGGGGTTACGTGGAGCACCCCCAAGGTGCTCCTGATGGGTCTGGAGGGAGCGAGGCAAGCATTGGGAAGACCAGAAAGGAGGCTGGTGCGGGATCTTCCTCAAGAGAAAAGGAAGGTGTCCTTTCTCAGAATTTGGGATATTTGGGCAGCTAGAGAATGCGCATGTCTGGCCCTGTAAATACTATAGAGAAAGAAGCAACAGCACAGCACAGCAAACACTCCTATTTCCATACAGCACCTCACGCTAACAGGTAGTCCCAATAGCAAAGACTGAACATGAGTTGTATGAGAGATCTGCAGGTTTTAAACCAAGAGTTAACAGTATTGTAGATTAAGCCATTCATGCACTCTTGGCTAAAGAAGCAAATCTTTTCATTTGACCTTTCATTTCTTATGTGAAAATATTTATTTATTTTCATTTTATTGCTCCTAACTACTGCTACACACAGAGTTGCCCTGCCCCTGCCTTAAAATTTCCTCGGTAACTGAGGAAAATTAAAGACTGAGCAGTTCCCACAGTGCCTGTAGAAGGATTTTGGAAACTGAGATTCTATTCCATTTTATAGGTTTGCCCCTTTTCGTGTAGTGCAGCAGCTGATGAACAGAAGCATGCTGCAGAAAACTAAAAGAATAAGGATGCACTGTGCAGAACAGCTGATTTGGTTTTGTGGTGGCACGAGGGGAGGCTCTGAGCAGCTCAGAGAATCACTCATCCCCTCCAAGGACCCAAGAGCTCTGACTACAGATTAGGACAGGGAATTCCCTGTCCCAGCTGTGAGGGCTCTGATTCTGCAGCAGCAGGGAAGTTACCTTGTGGTGGCAAACGTCATTCTTGCTCCCAGTTATCCCCCACCACCACTACTCTGAGATGCTCACAAACTCTTTGCAGGAATGACTGAGTGACCTATGTAGAAACTGGTTTTGTTTATAGTATATTATAATAGGTAACCCCAAATTGCTGCCAGTTTCCCTTAACACACCAGCCTGTAAGCTCTGGTTGCTACATGGGAGATCTCTGATACTACATGAGCAGTTATGCCACCTTTACAAGACAGACTTCTTCAAGAAGAGGTTTGGTAGGCTGCTGTATCCATGAACCACAACTGCTACTCCAAGGGAAGCCATCCCCACAGCTTGTGAGTCAAGCTGTGGCTAATTCCCTCAGGGATAAAGCCAGTTTGAGAGACCACTGTTCCCTCTCCAATGCCTAGCCACGCTTTCACACTCCCACCCCACCCCAGAAGCTACCTCCCTCATCTATGCTGATTCAGCTACCTTGTGAGCATGGTCTCAAACCTGTGAACTGACTGCGTTAATCTCTAGGACTTCTTTTCCAGTACAAGAACTATTTTAACAAAATCTGTTGTCACTGGGTAATGACGTAAAGTCACAGCCTTAGGCTGTATGACATTCAAAATGAAAAATATTTGTTTGACAAAAATTCCCCTAATTTACTCGGAACCACAACATACGTCCTAGGTACAAGCTCACACAAGTTTACAGATTATTCTTGTCTTACATGAGTCACCTGTGGTTACATGTGGTTCAAAACATCCTTAATATCTTGGACTGAACCTATAAAGTGCCATATTCCCGTGTACAAAAAGATCTAACCCAAGACTTTTTCCCCTTTCATTGATAACTGTCAACTGAAAATGTATTAGCAAGACCTTGAAGTGACTGCAAGCGATGTAACTGAAACATCAAATTTGAGCACAGCACTTAATATCTTTTACTTGGACACTTAGAGCTTACATTATCAAAGTAGTTTGTGGGAGGCATAGTTGCACCCACAAATGCTTTTGCTGCTTCAAGGCAGGACCCGCATGCGCATTCCCCACTCCTCATCACACCACCCTCAACGCGCATTTCATTATGCTGGTATTAAAGGTAGTCTGAAAATAGTCTGAAAACCCATTGAGGACAACATTCCACCCTGACTGATCAGCCTTGCTGATGAATGGAAATGTGGAGGATAAAAGGTTACAAACTGGGTTAGGAGAGACTTTTCCTTGCTGACTGTCAAGTAGTGCAAGGCTCGGAAGACACTTTGGCAAGCAGCACTTCAGTATACCTCTCCATGTCAACCAGCAAGGGCTGTGAGAAGATTCAGGCGGCTGTAGGGCGTGAAATGGGTTGTGATGTGTGTATGAAATGATGCTTGGATCTATGCCCAGCCTCAGGTTGAAAGTTCCCCAATAAGTCACTGAAGAATCGTGGTCCTAAATGCATCGCATTGTCTTGCTTTGAGATGAGGTATCACCCTTTTCCCCTTAGCAAAAATCAACGTTCAGATCTCTCTTGCACACATGAATGCTGTTATCTGCATAGGCTTAATCACGTGCATGCAGTATTTGTACATGCACATAAAAGGCTGAGATTTTCTATTGAAAACATGTCCCAAGAAGCCTTTTCTAAGGAAAATGGATTGTTTCTGACTCACAAAAGTGTTAGAATACAGGAGCTGGCACAGTCACTGTCAGCGGACATACAGAGATTTACCCTACTCTCAGATTCACGGTATTGAACCTTTTGCTTGACTTGATTTGTCTTGTGTCCTTCTGTCAATAAAAATCAGTGGTGACTATGGCACATCCTTTCTGTCATGGATGAAGATGGAACTTACACGTTCCATCTCACTCCCAATGTCGGCGATGTTTCTAACCATGAACCTAACTCAAGAACAGAAGAACCATTTTTGTTCTTCTGGTTGCAAGTGCAGAATTAATCAAGGGCAAATCTCTGTGCATGACAGATTTCTTCTAAAAGAAGGAAATCTGTTCGCTAGCTTTTTTTTAAACTCGTAGAAGTAATCTTATGCCAAAAAGTAGGTCTACTCTAGACAGGTGATAAGAAGGACTGACCCTCGAAAAAGAACATGTTACCATTCATTCCATCACTATCTGATAAAGTTCTCACTCTGTTCTTTAAATTCTCCGGAAAAACACCTAACAAAACCAAGCCACACCATTGCTGGTATTTCTAATATTAAGACTACGCTACAAGAAAACTTTCTCCAAAAAACAAAATCAGGTCACTGTAAAGCTCATAAAAAAGCAAACCACATCACAATCTGTTTTCAGCCTGATTCCCTAATGCATAGCAAGATAGGCATCAAGCACTTGGGAAGGCCTCAAATTAGCTTAGCTTTGTTTTGTTTACCCAAAATCAGTTCAGTGAAACCACACAGTCACAGCCAGTCAACTGATCAAAATAGATTACGGTCTACCAATCACTTTCCGCAAGACCTGCAGTCATCCCAACCTCCCTGCTATCTCACCAGCTATCTTTGTTCTGGCTTCTGAACCAAAAAACAGGCTCTACTTGGTATCCACCTGCAACTGCGTTCCCAACTACCCCGTCTGAGACTTTGCAACCAGATCCGCAGCCTCCTCAGTTTCATCTCCATGGTTTCTCATCAATACAGCATTCTGCTAAAATCACGTTAAATCTTCGGACAGGAAATCTAATCCTACTCATTTGCAAACCAACCAGAAACTATTTTAATCTTGTGAGCACCGATAATATCACCAACATCAAGAGAACTTAGAATTAACGATGTCCCTTAGCACACTTCTAGTAAAGCCTTACATCAGAGAAACCACAAGAAGGAACTACCCGCTACCTGTAATGAGTAATTTAACTCATGAATAGTAAAAACTGTGACTACCAGGCATATTTTTGTTATACTGCTGAAGACAATCCTGGTATTTGATAAAAGATGGTGGCTCAGGTCTTCGCAATGTTTTGTTGCTTACAGACCATTTTTTCACATTATATGGACTAGCAAGTAGGAAAGAGTCTTTGTTTAGCCAAATTTTCATGCCTATGTTTCATTGTTTGGACTGCAAAAGCACTTATATGTCCCAGGACATGAGATACATGCTGAAATATATGAAATACATTTTACAGGGGTAAAAAATGTATTGGGAAGCAGAATTTGGTCCACAAACTGTTATATTTAATTTAGCTTCAGTGAGCAAACAACTTCTCCCTCACAAGAACAAAACCTACAACATAGATTTTTATTTCAAAGTGTACTGAACAAAGTCAGTGGAAAGGAATGATTTGGAGACAGCGTGGTATTTTAAGGGCACTTTCTACTATTTGCCAAAACTACCAGCACTTTGGGTTTTCCTGATAAAAGTGTTCTTCATAATGATCCTCACAGCAGGCTTACGAATTGGTTGAATCATCTTGTAACTACATCTACTGCCATCCAGAGGTAATTGGCAAAACTTTGAAGAGTAAATCTAAGTTAATGGTATCACTAACAGTGAGACACGAATACTGTACATTAGAGCAGTTCCTATAAAACACAAACTTAAAGCTGTGGCCCAGCTGAGCCGAAACTACAAACATAAAAGTTAAGTAGGATAATTCTTTATTTTTTTCCAACAGAATAACAAAACCAACAGTATATCACAGTGATGTTGTAGTTCTTTTGGTGCATCACATATATCCTGCATTATGTTTATTATTAACCTTTTGTACAAGTGTTTCTGCAAATTACACTCCGCCATCATGTGTTTTTCATGCAGACCTCAACTGTGGTTAAAAACAACCAACCTGAAACCCTACAACCTTCTTCAACCCAAAGAAAGCCTGCAGTTTGCAACAGCAACTAATTTCTGTCTGATCATCTCAGAGTAAAGATATTAAGCAAACAGTAACGAATTAAGCACATACACACATGCCATGACATGCATTACTATTGCTCATACTGAAGAGAGCGCGAACCTCATGGAAAAAGAGAGTAATGACAAAATTGTTTAAGGATCTCTGGATTGTGAGGGCCCACAGTTAGGGATAACTGCTTTCAAGTCCTATGCCTGAGCGCTCACAAATACAGCCACAGGCAATTCTAGAAATGTGATACATGAGACTCTAAAACTAGGAACCCAAAAGCAGAGATGTTCAAAATGAATAAACATTTCTAAAAATTCATCCTTTAAAAAAATTGCTGAAAAGCAATAAAGAAAGCTGGAGCAAACATGAAGTATTAAGAACATTAATTTCCTAACAGTTATTACTATAATTCAACATTGATATAATCCTTTCATCTTTTCAAAAGCCCAGATTTTCAGCAGTACACACACAGCTATTCACTTAAGGGAAGTGGTGTGCCTGCTTGTAATTCTCAGCTCTAAAATGGGAGCTATAAGCTCAAAGCGTGGCTATGATCACCATGGTGAGCACCTCAGAAGCCACTTCTCACAATGGGATAGTTTCCTAAAATATCCATGACTGTATTTACAAATCTGGTTTGGTTTACAAATTCATTCAAATAGTCTTCCAACTACCACCTTCCCAACCACATCACGAAATCACAAACTCAGACATGTCCTGTCCGAATTGTAGACCATCGCTATGTAGAGCAGTAATCATTTTGTAGTCAGGCTTCACTAACAGGCAACATTTTGTCTGAGGACACTTGATGCACAGTTGAATGAGGCTCCTTCTTCAGTTATGCCCTGTGCCTACAGGACAAAACGTTTGGCATTGCCAGTAAACTAAGCAGATTCTGCAAAGAAATATCTGCTTGTACTAAGTACAGCCTGACTCTGGTCAAGGTTTCTCCCACGCTCTTTAGAAGCCTGGATCCTTGAAAAGATGCAAGAAGCTTTTTCAGAATTATTCTCTAAACAGGTATTTAAATTATTTCTTTGTAAGCGTTTTTTGAAATAGCTTTAAGAATGTGTTGTAACATTCACTTGTGACAAGTTTCAAAGACTTAACTAATTTGCTGAAAGTGGGATTTTCATAAACATAATAAATCAACAACAATGTGAACGCATTTACAGATTTCCTCTGTTAATCATAATTGTTACTGTTCAACCATGTATGTAGAGACTAAATACACAGGATCAATTAATTGCCTCCAGCAATGAAACATACAACAAAGATCAGTAAAAGGAGAAAAAAGGCCATTAAAACAATTCAGCTTTGAACTCATTGGAGACCAAGTATTAAATTTCCTGTCACTAACCCAGTAATCAGAAGGGTGCTCTTAATAGGCTATTAACGCAAAGTAACACTGAAGCAATTGAGTAAAAGAACAGTCCCATTTACTGCGTTGGGACCACTCATACAGTAAATGATACATAAAAAGGCTGGGATTCAGGTCTACACAGCAGTTACCAGAAAGTAATTTTTACCTTCTGAGAC
This sequence comes from Chroicocephalus ridibundus, assembly GCF_963924245.1. Classification (NCBI taxonomy): domain Eukaryota; kingdom Metazoa; phylum Chordata; class Aves; order Charadriiformes; family Laridae; genus Chroicocephalus; species Chroicocephalus ridibundus. The sequence goes on from NC_086285.1 coordinate 131,473,040, forward strand.
TCTTTTTTCCTTCCTTAGCAGATTCGTGATATCAGGTAAAACAAGAAGACTAATTCCTGGCATGCACTCCCTCTGCTATTCCAGTGACAAACAGCAATCATTAAGTCTCTAAGCAACTTTGGAAGTGCAATACATATTACCAAATATGTCCTCTCAGTCCCAGATATTTACCTGAAGACTTCTGGGCTTTGTACTGGTATAAACCAAAAGAACTGAGTTAGCTGCATAAGCATAAAACAGGAGGGTACAGGGATCAGTGTAAAAGTATTGACCAGACTGCCGAAAAAGTGGTCCTTGCAGTTCAAAAGTATACATTTATGCCTAAATCTAAATACTGCACGTGCATCTCTTCAAAAACCTGTCTTTAAAGTTAATTTTAGCTGTAACTCCAGGTGAAAGTTTGAGCTGTCCAAGACGAGGAACAAAATAGTATTCAGTGCAATGCCATCTTGTGGTAAACGGGAAAACCATCTGTGCCATCTGGCCTGGGTTTAAACCCATAGGGACTCTGCTGCTCCATAGTATACAAATCATGCTCCGAACTGCTGACTTGGAAAAAAAACACAACCAACCTTATCATAGTTAGACTTACAAAGTACAAGTTGTGATATTCTAGGCATTAGAATTTGAGAATCAGTTATTTGTCTTTGTTTTACACGGCTGGCATTTTATTTTCATTCCAACAATACTGCTGTGGCATTATACTCAAAATCATTTCCACCACTGCAAACATCATGTAAAGCCAGAGATGTGATATAACTTAGTAGAGAATTGTATCTAACATAAAAACTGCCATCACTTTCCTTGGCTACAGTTAAGTGCCATCATGAGCTTGCTTTTAGGGCACCAGGGATCAGCTCAAAATGTCATGGCCATACAAGCCAAATCACTGTATAGCTATAAAAGGATTCTTCCATAACTCATTTATTTAAAAATAGCTCAGCGGTATCTTTGACCCACCTGACCTTCGGGTGCACGCAGTATCACCCGATCACCTCACTTATCATTATGCCTGATGAGCCATCTGCCAGGTGATACTGCTTTCCAAACGCCGCTCCTCCCCTCCCTTCTCTGCGGGGAGACCTTCCCCATGAGCCCTGTGTCACAGTACTTGAACTTCGGTCCTGCAATGAGCACTTACAGGCATGACTGTCAGACATAATGATATGCTACCAAAAAACCCTACCCAAAACCCATGGAAAAGGTATTTTCCTGCTTCTCAGTCTCAGACCTGCTCAGTGTTTGAATACCATGGCATGACCCTTAGGCCAGCAGAGGCCGGGGAAGCTGCGGGGCCTCGTTGACCCCGCGGTGGCCGCATCCCTCAGCACCACAGGGCGGGAGCGTGCTTTGGGCGCCTGCCTCCCCTCATGCACCGGTGCTTTCCACACATTTTCCGCCTCGGCCCCACTTCGTGGCAGCGGCGGGAGAGGGGCTTGGGTCCCCCCACAGTCCCACCGAGGGGGTGGCTGAGGCTTTCATGGACACCGAGTCACGGAAGTCACGGTGGCAGGCGTCCCCTGACAGGAACCGAGCGGAATGGAGGCGCCTTGACACCCCCCGCAGCCGGGAAAAGGCCCCCGGCGCGTCTGTCGGGGGTAACGGCCTCCCCGGGGCGGGGGCAGCGGGACTACACCTCCCGGCAGCCATTGCGCCAAGCCCACTCTCCCGCGGGGCGCTGCCGTTCCGGGCGCCCAGGCGCGCTTCCGGCGCGCGGAGCCGGAAGGGCTTGTCTGCAATTCCGGGGAAGACCGGCACGTGTGGGAGCGGCGCGGCGCGGCCCGGTCCGTCCCGTCCCGCCGCCATGGCGGCCGTGAGGGTGGAGGAGGTGCTGGCGGCCGCCGAGGAGCAGGAGGCGGAGAAGCGTCGCAGCGTCACGGTGGAGAAGGAGCTGGAGCTGGAGTTCGACTTGGGCAACCTGCTGGCGCTGGACCGCAACCCGCCGGCGGCGGCGGGGCTGCGCGGGGCCGCCCCGGGGCGGGAGGCCAAGCTGCGGGCGCTGGCCCGCGACAACACGCAGCTGCTGGTGGCCCAGCTCTGGGAGCTGCCGGCCGAGCGCGCCGGCGGGGCTGGGGGGCCGCTGGTGGCCCGGTTGCCCGAGCCGGCTTTCCGCTTGCCGCGGGAGAAGCCGCCGCCGCGACCGCGGCCGCCGACCCGTTGGGAGCAGTTCGCCCGGCTGAAGGGCATCCGCCGGCGCAAGCGGACCTCGCTGGTGTGGGACGAGGAGGCCAAGGAGTGGCGGCGGCGCTGGGGCTACCGGCGGGCGGGCGGCGACCCGGCCCGCGCCTGGCTGGCGGAGGTGCCAGAGGGTGCCGACCCGGAGGAGGACCAGTTCGCCCGTCTGCGGCGGGAGAAGCGGGAGCGGGTGGCGCGCAACGAGCTCAACCGCCTGCGCAACCTGGCCCGCGCCCACCGGGCCGGCACCGCCATCCCCGCCGCGCCCCTCCACCCCACCGGCCACCAGAGCCGGGAGGAGTTAAGCCACGTCGCCCGTGTCGCCCGCGTCTCCACTGCCTCGCTCGGCCGCTTCCAGCCCCGGCTGTCCAAGGAGCCATCGGAGCCGCCGTCCCGCAATGCCGGCAAGAAGCGCCGCTTCGAGCCCCTGCTGGGCAACCTGGCGGCCGAGCGCAGCCGGCAGCTGGAGCTGCTGCGGGACATGGGCAGCAAGAAGCCAGTCCTGGACATCACCCGTGCTGTCAACAAGCAGCTGCGCCAGGAGGAAGCCGAGGCAGCCGCTGCCAAAGGCAAGAAGCAGTCGCAGCGGGGGAAGCGCGGCCGCCGGCAGCAGCGAACTGGCCGCAACAGCAAGAAGAGTGGAGCCCGGCGGCAGCAGCAGCAGCGGCCTGCAGGCAGCAGCACTGGTGGCGGCAAGAGAAAGAAGGCATGAGGGACAGAGGGACTGCCTGCAGCATGGGGTTGGGGATACCCACTGAGGCATGGGAAGGGACTGTTACTGCCAGCCTCCTGCCTGGTGCTCTATTCCCACACCTATTTGTCAATAAATATGCTCCGGTCTTTCTAAAATGTCCTGCGTTTGGCTCTTAGCTGGCAGTCAGAGAGGCACGTCTTCTCTGTCCAAGGGGTGCTGGTGATGTATCAAGGGCGTTGGGAGTCCCAGTTCCCCCCAGTTTCACAGGGACAGCCAGGTAATACTGCTTCATGGCTGGCCGTGGCTGCAGCGTTTCCAGGCAGGACTGAAGCTGAGCAAAGCTGTCCCTTGCTCTGGTAATGGACTGGGGGTGGACTGCACTGGTGAACTGTGTTTTGATCGAGTAACAGCCTGCTCAGGCACAGATACAGTCAAAGGATGTGGTGCTGCTCTCTGCTCTGGGCAAGTGGCCTGACGATGGAGCTCTTGCTACATAAATCAGCTTCTGCCACTCAGCTCTGTGGTATTCAGGCTCAGTTACAAAAGAAACACAAAAGCTTACTGTAAGGTTTATTGCAGGGCCTAAGAAATTGTACAGATTTCCTAGAGATTTCTGTTGATTTAAAAAAAAAATAAAAGCTGGTGACCAGCCATTGAATTCAACAGAAAAATGTTTGTATTGAGCAGCAGATTAAAACCTAAATTTCTCCCTGTATTAACAGGGAGTTAACAGTAATACATCATTTCATAGAAATAGTTTCACAGTGATTTTCCTTACCAAGCAGTTTGAGAGCAGATATTGGAAATGATCTCAGACTTCTGCTTATTACTCTTCTGAACTCTCTACTGCCTCCCGTACAGAACAATTTGCCATCCCAATATGTGGCTTAGCTACAGGAAGGATGCTGTTCCCTGTGTCCATTCCTGCTAAGAGGGGTAGTAAAACAAGTTCCAGGAATCTCAAGTAAATTAAGTTCTCAGACTTTCAAGCAGTAAACTTGTGAGTCATTAACTTGTGAGTTGAAGAGGGTAGGTTTAGATTTGATATCAGGAAGAAATTTTTCACTATGAGGGTGGTGAGCCACTGGAACAGGTTGCCCAGAGAAGTTGGGGGTGCCTCATCCCTGCAGGTGTCCAAGGCCAGGCTGGATGGGGCTTTGAGCAGCCTGGTCCAGTGGGTGGTGTCCCTGCCCAGGGCAGGGGGGTTGGAACTAGATGATCTTTAAGATCTGTTACAACCTAAACCGTTCTATGATTCTGTGATAATGTAATATTTCACTGCAAATGAGTTTTTGGAAAAGCTCGGTGACTCTATAGCAGTTCTGTTGTTTCACTTGTAGCAGTTCAGTAGGATGGCAGCTTGACCACGATCAAAAAGCAAAACCTCTGTCCGCATAAGGTGTCTTCTGGGGGCAGAAGGTACCTACACTTTGGAACTGGAGGGATTTGGGTGGTATTGGCGGCCTGACTATAGCGTTCAGCCTATGGGTTTTGTATAGGATGTGCCTTTTGTCTCTTAAATGTTCCTGGCTGCTGTGCTGGGCAGCCTTGCTGGCGGCAGGATTGGTCTCATGGACACAGCCCATTGCTACCAAGCCTTTGGTGTAAGCAGCTAGGCAAAGCAGGGGCAAAAAAGCACTTGGAAATGTGGAGAAAAAGTTGCTTTGAGATACAGTCCAAACCTCTGATCTTCCTGCCGTTTCCACAGGGCGCATCTTGTACCTGCTTAAACCAAAGAGCATGGCTCTCTCTCCACACGCGCACACAAGAAGTATTTTATGCCGCTGACGACTTTATTGGTGAAATTGCTCCACTAAAATCCTGGTCAGTTTGTGCATTTCCAGCAGGGATGAGGCTCTCCGGGGGTGCCGCCACTTTCCGTCTCTCCCAGGCGATGAAGGTCTCACAGTTTGGGCCGAATCGGAACAATTCTTATTTCAACCGGGCAAAATCCTCGGGTTTGGTCAACTTTGTGACTGGAGCTGGGGGTCGGGGAACGGGTGGGAGCCCCCGGGAGGAGGCGCTGCCGCCGCCTCGGCCCGGCCCGGCCTGTCCAGCCCCCCGGAGCCGGGGCGATGGCGGCCGGGCGGCAGCGGGCCGCCCGTCTCCTGCGGCAGCTGCAGCGGGCAGCGTGAGTGCGGGCCGGGGCGGCTGAGGGGAGCCGCCGCAGCGCGGGGACGGCTGAGGGGAGCCGCCGCCTCAGGCCGCTCTGTTTCCCCCCTTCATCGGCAGGTGCCCCGGCAGTGGAGCGAGGCCGGTCGGCCGCCGCCGCCGGGTTTTGAACGTGAAAAGCAGCGACCGCTCCCCGCGGGCACCCCACGGGGCGGCTACCGGCACCCACCCGTGTGCCTCCGGCGGTGGGACCCCAGCTGCCGGCCTCCAGCCCCCCGGGGTTGGCCAGGCCCCTGGCTGGGGGAGGAGGCCTCAGTGGGGTAGGGTGCAGTACACGGGAGCATACCAGGGACTTTTAGGCAAGGACAGATTTGTTTTTCTGCTTTAGTTTTTCCTTTTAACCGTGCCTTTTTTTTTTTCTTTATTTTTTTTAACTTTTTAACTAGATGTCGGTGCCCAAGCCATTGCCACACTTATTCCCAAGGTAAGAGTTAATTTGTGTCTCCACAATAATTCCGTAGGAGGCCATGGCCCTGTAGAGCCCTACGTATCGGTGTAAGGCGGGCAGAGGGTGCAGGTAACTGGTAGGAAAGAGAACAGTTTAAAGGTAAGCAGTCTGTTGTTTTGCAACTGAACAATGACAGTGGTTGTTGTTGGAGAGATGCACTGTTTCCACATAAGCCACAGCTAAAGCATCCTGTCCCTCCCTCCTGTTGCCGTGAGGCAAGTTGATCAGGAATTTGCTCTGGCTACTACCGCTGTCATCACCTGAGCCATCTCCACTTTACATCTGCTTTAGAGGGGGAAAACATGCACCTGTTACAATAGAAAAGAAACAGGAAGGTAAATGAATAAATAGGAGCTATTCACAAAGGTCTGCTTTGCCTTGGGGAATGTATAATCTCCGTAGGCTTTTTGTACAGCCAGTCCTGGGAACGCAGCTCACTTTGGCCTGGGCTGTGGGGTAAGGGCAGGTGAGCTGCGCTGAGTGACCAAGTCACCCAGGGAGGAGTTTCTGTTTGCATTCACTGTAGGGAGTCTGTGGGAATAACTGTCTGTGTGCTGGTCAGTCTCCAGATGTTCTTAATCTTCTAATACATCCCACATGTTCCAAGTTTAATACTCTAAAGGGACCTAGAAGATATGCTAGATATATTTTCTATAAAAATTAGTATTTTTGACCATAATTTCAGCAATCTGTAATTCTGAGTGGCTTGGTTTCACATGCTTAAGACACTTTTTAAAGAATTACCATTATCATTTTACATACGGAAAAGCTAATATATGTTCAGGTACTTGTTTTGCCCAAGACCATCATACAGCAAGACAATAGCGCAGCTGAGGAATAGAATCTCATTCTTGTGCCTGTCTGCTTGATGACCTACTCAGTCAATTCAAACTAAGCCGATGTTAAGTAGAAGTCTTAGTTAAGAATCCTCGCTGTAAGTTTTAGGCAGCAATTGAGTCTAAAATGTAGCAAGATGGTATCAGTTCAGTAAGTGTCTAAATAGTGGGAATTGATTTAACAGTGACTGTAACAGAAAAAAGATGTTCATTGTATTTTTTGACAGTATTTGAGGAAATAGTGCAATTTTTGAACTCAGTAGAATTCTTCCTGAAAGTTAAGTTTGGCTCAACAATATAACAGCAGGGCACCTATTATATTATCAGAAAGCAAGAGAATAAATGGCTTGGACATGTTCTTAGCCTGTCAAATTAATGTCTGAGAGTACAGCAGACTCAAACTCCAGGAGAGGTCAAACATGTACAGCCTGGCAAGAGATGGCAATGAAAGGGCTGATAGCAGCTGGCCTGGGCTTGAATAGAAAGCACATAAAGGATTTTAATACATCTATCTGTTACTGTTTTGGGTCAGTGCTTCAGTGCACCCCAGAGTGTCTGTAAGTCTCATTATCATGGCTTCACTCATTGGATCTGAATCCAAATCGCATATTTTCAATTAATACAGCAGACAGAAGGCATGACTTCAGCAGGAAGAGCAGAATGCCTCATCTGATCTTTTTCTTGGAGAAGAATAGGTTGTTTCAGTTGATGCAGTTTGCTTCACTGTGGCAAAATCAAGATATGCAAGAAATAGAGAATTTTGTGGAAATCCATGCAAGAATGACATGGCAGAGAGAGGATGTGACTGAAATACTGTCCTTATAAATATCTTCTCTCTCCTACTAAATAAAGCTGATAGTGACACACTGATTCTTATTAAAACTCTGTTTATTATTAGCAATGCGTACAGTTTCTTGATTTTCAAGCAAGCAATTCAGTTTCACCTGCAAGCTTAGGACTAAGCAGAAGTAAAAAGAAGTGTAAACACCTGTCAGTATTCTATCATATATCCGGGTGCATATGGAGGATTTCTTATTATTTGGCTAAGTTGTTCTGAAGGTTATCATGTAGGCCCTACACATTTGTAACCCTTCTCGACCTGTATGTAGCAGCCTGTGTCCTCTGCAGATGCTCAGATCTACTTACTGTGTACTGTTCTGGTCTTTGCAGACTAAAAACAAATTCTTATGCAGACTCCCTGGTAACTTACTCAGTTTTTATAGGAAGGAATTAATTCTTGAAAGAAGGAGAAAACACTATTGTTTTGCTGAATTATATGAATCAAATTAAGTACTTTGATCATTTAATCTCTCAAACAACAAGGCATGAAATGGGTAACTGTTACCCTGATGAGCCAAGATGACCTGTGCAAATGTTTTAGTGATTTTAAAAGAAAAGGAATCTGTTCCCTGAGATACAGAATTAAGTCACTTTTTTGTTCCCTAACTTTACTATTTCATTTCCATTGCAGTCCCTGAACGGCCTACCCTGGGAAATACAGACTATGCATTTGAGGTAGATTTAATAATAAAATGTATTTGATTTAACAGTAATATTTTGTATACTTCCAAATATGGAATTTAGCAAATATTTCCATTAGTAAATTTTTATATTACATTTTGACTACTTGGGACTAGATACCAATTCTCTATTTTTCTGGAAAAAATATGTTCTTTTTTTTTGTAGATGGCCATTTCAAACATCCGATATGGAGAGGGAGTTACTAAAGAGGTTGGCATGGTAAGCTTCCATAGTATAAGTCCATCACTGGTAAAAAGTTATTTTTTTAAAGGGCTGCCAGTGCTATCAATCCCTTTTATGAGGGAAAGCTTATATATGATGTGTCTGAATTTCCACTGCTTTACAGTGTGTGTAGTTACATGTACTAGTGTAAAAAGGTTGGAAAATACTGTTGGGTAGAGAACAGAAGCATGTTACATCAATGTTGCTGTGGTATAAGTGAGTACATGAAGTGCAGCTTAATGGATAATTAGATGGTTGATTATTTGCCAGGATTATGCAATAACATTTTTCTCTGACATGAAATTTAAGTCAAAAAGTTTTGAATCCTGGTGAGTCACCAGGATTTTCTCAAGATCACTTTCATCTCTTCTAGTGCTCATTAAAATGAATCAGAGACTTTCCATTAAATTAGGTGGGCATTCATTCAGCTCTGAGTTTGCACTGTGAAAGTGTAGAGGTTTTGTTTCAGCAGCGTGAGGTGATTCACCTGATTATATTGTTCCTGTTTGCCTTTATGGTTGGGTTTTTTCATTTATCATTTTTTCCTCTTTTCTTGGCATTTATGGCATTAACAGTTCTCTTCTTTATTTGCAAATTTGTAAAGTAAATTAGTAGTCAGATAGTACATGAATTTAGACAGCACTACTGTCTTTAAACAGCATTAGAATTTTTTAGACCTGCATGTATTTTATAGCTGTTGCGACAATTAATTTAGCAAAGGTTAGGATGTAGGATTATTTTTCTTCTTTTTGCCACCTTATTTTGATTTTTCATTAATAAATTAATATTCAATATTAAATTTTCAATTTTTTAATGGTGTGCTTTGGTAGGCAATTAGGGGAGACCTAACCTGTGGAAAAAGCCTTTTTATGTCACAGGAATTGTGTAGGAAAAAAATATTTTAAAAAAAATTTTACATTTTACTGAGTCTTAAGTGGTTCCACATGCTTTTCATTTGTTCAACATCTTTAGCATTAGTTTTCTTCTACCATAAGACTTCAGCAGTCTAAGTTTGGCAGCTTTATACTTTGTGCTGTTTTCTGCATCCTGATTGTATGTGGTTAATCCTCTTTAGCTGATACTGTTTCCAAAACTTCACAATAACCATTTTTAGGTTGTGGTTTTTATTATTATTGTTATTAGATGGCTCATTTGATTTGGGTTAGTATTTAAATACTTTGGTGTATGATTTTATACCAGTTGTTTCCTTTTTAATTTCATTGTTATTGTAGGACCTGCAGAATCTTGGTGCTAGAAGAGTTTGTTTGATGACAGATAAAAACCTCTCCCAACTCCCTCCTGTAAATGCAGTGTTGAATTCGTTGGCAAAATACAGTATAAACTTTCAGTTGTATGATAATGTCCGGGTGGAACCAACAGACCAAAGGTACTACTTCTGACAGTGCACTTCTCATAGTGCCTAGGCTCTTACAGTATGCCATACAGCTGTCCTTGTGACCTGTACGCTGATTTTAATAGTTTCTCTGTGTGCTCTTTTTCTCCTGACTAATTAGAAAGCTATTCTTGTTTTTCAAGTTTCATGGACGCCATTAACTTTGCTAAAAAGGGAGAGTTTGATGCCTACGTTGCTGTTGGAGGTGGGTCTGTAATAGACACCTGTAAAGCTGCCAACCTGTACGCATCCAGCCCAACATCAGACTTCTTGGATTACGTCAATGCTCCTATTGGGAAAGGGAAGCCTGTCACTGTGCCCCTCAAGCCACTCATCGCAGGTAGAGCAGGAGCGGGGGGTGTGGAGAGTGAGGGCTAGGAGAAGGGGAGTCATTCTACACTCTGTATGATATTTCTACTGAAATCAGTTTCCTACAACTGTTTCACCTTCCTGTGGGCTTAATTCTCCTCAAGTTGTATTCAGCAGCAATTTTGCTATTCAGTGGAAGTAAAATCACAGTTTTTGTCATTAGTTTGTCTTGTTTATCTGAGTTTGACTAGTTTTACTGAGAAAAGAGACCAAAGTTTCTCTTTGACCCACTGGCTTTGGATCAGGGATACCTCTGAGATTTCCTGGATCCTGTATTTTTGGTAGTGTTACTATTGTGATTTTATTTATTTATTTTGCACCTTCATGTATTACTTATTATTTGTTGTTATCCCCATTCTTCCTTTTAAGTTCCTACGACGTCTGGAACTGGAAGTGAAACCACTGGTGTTGCCATTTTTGACTTCAAAGAACTAAAAGTAAAAACTGGTGAGATTTTTGTGTGTGTGTATGTCTGCTGTTCAAGACAATTGCTTTTCCAATGTCTTCATTATTTCCCTGCCTTGAAAAAAAGGGATACTGCATGTCATTTCAGGTGTCATTTTGTTTGATTCAACTGCCACAGGCAAATTTGAAGAGCTTAAAGGTTTCCTCTTTGAATTAGATTTATAGTATATTGACATAATGAAATACCTATGTAATACAGTGGATTATAGTTTGAAGGCAAAACAGGAAACTAAAATCTTTCAAGTTCTTAAATGGCAGAAAATGTTAATTGCAAAGGAAATTTCTACTTACATTCAGGGTCAAACAACTGTTCCTTATTTCCTCTGTATTTTGCTTTCTGCTTTTAAGATTTCTGTTTCTTTGTTGTGTAATTGCAACCAAATGTTCCTTTTCCTGACTTTTGAAACCTCAGGCCTGAGATGCTGTGCGAGTGAGGGGCACTGTCTTCCTTTGGCCTTTTTCATCTCTGGCAAATAAAGATTAAGGCTAAAATGTCATCTTAAGCTTCATAGCTGTTTAGAGGTTTTAGTTCTAAATGTGTGGATTTTATATGTTGCTCAGTCTACGGTGCTTTGGACCCAAATGGGTGTAGTAGGGAGCTCTGACCATAGCTCAGAGTTTTCTAGTCTGTATGTCATCAGTCAGTCTGTGTGTGTGTGTCTGTATGTCTGTCTCTCTTAAAGCTACATCTGTGCCCCTTTAACCAAAATATGAAGGCATGGTTATTACAGATGCTGAAAACAGCAATTAACAATTGATTGTAGATGCAAACCAGTCTTGCCCTCTGATTGTTCCCAGAAGATAAAAATTTAAGAATAATGTTGCAGATACTATTCAGCACAGACATTTTGAAAGTATAGGCTGCTCAGGGAGGCTTATAGATGGAGAACATTGTCTGGAATAATTCTCTTCAGGCAACAATGTCAAATCATATAACTCTTACAGGGACCTCATCATCAGTAAGACTTAGATTCATAGCTACTTCTTACTATCCCTTCTCTCTCTTTGCTTTTATCTTCATAGTTTCGAATCGTTTACCCTCATTATTGTTATGTTTTGAACCTTAAGCTTGTCTTGTCCTATTCTGTTGCAAAAAAATTTTAACTCATTTTCCTCGCTTACATATTGCAGGTATTGCTTCAAGAGCCATTAAGCCAACGTTAGGCATCATTGATCCTTTACACACACTGTCTATGCCTGAGCGAATAGTGGCCAACAGTGGCTTTGATGTGCTTTGGTGAGTTTTCTGTATAGGCTGCTACTTGAATTTATTACAATTTCATATTTTTACTGTGATGATTGTAGAGAAAATATATTTTAGGAGCAGAAAAGGATGGTATTTTTTCTCCCTTTCCTGTTCTTGTTAAGGTGGTCTCAATTATACTTTCCTCTTACTTAATTTCACTACCTCCTTCAGAATGTATGGAAACAAAACACTCATTTGCAGAAATTTTAATGTTTTTGCAGTGCACTGGAGAAACCATTTGCTTCCAGGATGTTAGGGAAGAGAGTCCAGGTGTCCCATTTTAAGAGATCAAGTAGATGATTAATCACAATTACCACAGTGTTTAGCATGTCTCACAGATATGGCAGGGAATAGAGAACAAGAATTGTCTAATGAATTGCTGTCAGGTTTTAGCCCAGTTGTCACCATCTCTTCAGAACTTCTTTCATAATGTACTTTTCACTTGGCACAAAATTTTCTACGTCTTAAACCTACAGCTCTTAACTGCACAAAATACATAGAAGTTTCTATTCAGAGGGCCAGAGCTTACTTTGCTTCTGGGTGCTGTGTATATTAAACTAATAGATGTATAATGAAACTGTGTGATTTCTCAAGCTTGGTGAAGTATTCCAAACTACAGTGTCTGTAATGGAATTGAGGCATTTGTTCATAAATGAAAATGGTTTTGTACATCTAAATGTAGCAATGTAGGCATTGCCCCTTCTTTATGTAGTCAGATTCACAAGTATCTGGGAGATGAGACTGTTGGCAGTTCCAGTTAGTTTAAATATTATACTCCTAATTTTTTAAAGGTCAATACTTTTAACAGAAAGGTGGCTTACGGTGCTTTCAGTGCTAAAGCCACTTACAGTTCCTGGCCTACAGAAAGGAAACACACCCACTGCAGATGCACAGTGCTCTTCAATGAAAAGCATTACACCCCAAGAGCCACCCTAACTTGAGCATGGTGTGAGCTGATAGACCGTGACTGTGTTTTTATTGCCTTCTGTCTGTCTGTGTGTTGGAGAACGAAGAGCTCTGGAGGTGCCCGCCCAGCATCCTCCCAGTTGTGTATGAGATTGTATTTCTCTTTTTGGCAACTGTTAAACACCAGAAGTAAATAAGAAGAACCTGCACTCGGAGGGCAGCAGGGGAGTAAAATGGAGCTCTCCCACTTAAATAATTGATTTTTTAATCTTTCTTTTAGCCATGCTCTAGAATCGTACACTGCTCTTCCTTACAACATGCGCAGTCCCTGCCCTTCAAATCCAATCAACCGACCAGCTTACCAAGGCAGCAATCCCATCAGTGATGTCTGGGCTCTTCATGCTCTGCGCATTGTGGCTAAATATTTGAAAAGGTAATATGTTTAACAGCCACCCCCTTTGCAGTACGATCAGTCTTCAGTGCTCAAAAAGGGATGCTTAGAAGAAATTGAATTTTAGGCTAAAATAAAGCAAACTACTACATTAAACCTTCGTTTTCTATCCTGGATTTCTCTTAAATAAAGCAAAAAGTTTTTCAAATAAAATTGAAAGTAAAATTAGGGTTATGAGGTTGTTTTGAGGAAGTAGTTTTTTAATGCCTTTGTAAATCTATTTTATAAGTCCTCAGTTAATATGGGAGCAGCATTCATGTATTCTTTTTCAAGAATTCTCTTTCTATGACAGTATAAGGGGAATATGTAACAAACTGAAGGAAATACTGCTGGTGTAGTATCTGTGACCTTCAGTTTAAATTAAGATACTTAATACATCCATCAAGAAGGTAACATGCACTTATGAATGTGCAAAATTATGCATTTACTGAAAACTAGTTCATGCTTAGGTTCATACTTAGAAGACTTTCAATTTAGATTAAGTTTTGACTTAACTGGGGGTTGGTTTTGATCCCTACCAATAAAGTTTTAGCCTGTATACAGCTTTTGTATGCCATGTGCACATCTATTGAAGATCAGTGTGGGATTTTTTGTAAAAGACTTTTTACAGTACCTAGTTAGTCAAAGTAGTTGTTTATTGTTCCTGTGGAATCTATTCATGAGACCTTTTCTCTGTGTTGTCAAACTACACAAGAAATCTGATGCATAGGAAGGCAAGGAACCCTGTCCTCTTCCCGCACAGGTGGTGGGGTCCAGACCATCACCTACTGAGATGGTGAGAAAGCTGGAGCGATCTTGGAGCTGTATGTAGGATTGCCAAAGCTCCTAAGTAGAATTGTTTAAACCAGCACTGAGTTGAATATGTCTAAATTCACTCTATTTACTCAGGTTTTGGAAAAGTGAAAAGGAACTTGCCCTTCACTGAAGCAGTTTGATTTACTTCCTGATCCATAAGAATTGTTCTCTGACTGAAGTATGACTTGCTCCTATTTCCAGCATTTTTATCTCAGCTTATCTTAGAGATTTTTATATATCTGTCCATAAGGAAGCCCTCTCTCCCTTCTCTATCCTGAATTACCAATCTGTTTGTGAATTCATTGGTGCCATTGTCTCCATGGTGCACAGAGCCATCAGAAACCCTGAAGACCGTGAAGCAAGAGCCAACATGCACCTAGCAAGTGCTTTTGCTGGTATTGGCTTTGGCAATGCTGGTGTTCATCTCTGGTAAGTACAGAAAAATGTTAACCCTGTCCAATGTCAGCTTCCAGCTAGTGTTTGTTTCAGATTATCAAAGACATTGCTGCCTTTGTTGCTGAATATATTGTAGCCCGGCCTGTGATACAGGGGGAACTGTGTGTTGTGAGAAATCAGTGCATTCTTGGCATTTATGTGTGTGAGGATTGTGTATTCTGGCTTGTGATACTCAAATCCAATCCTGTGAAAATTACAAAACATGAACTTCTTTACCTTCCTTGGTAGTAAAAACCGTAGTTAGAAAAAGACCCCACCATCAATGGCATTTGAAATGTTTAATTTCATGCCAGCTATTCTGCGGTGAGACAGCAATGAGGTAATCTTTTGCCATTCCTGAACTGATGCAATTGTCTGTAAGTTCATCTGTGGAGTAGGCATTCAGCAGGCTGACTAAATAATATGGCAAGACAATTTTCCTATGGTTGAAAATCTCAGAGAAGCAAAGCCTAAGCCTGAACTACATGGAGAAGTTACTAGCAATCATTCTCTTCAGAGACCTTCCTTTCATTCCTTTTGTTTGAGCAAATCTACTTTTTATTTATACTTGAAAATGAATGTTTATTTTTCTCAGGTAGAAAGATTATGCTATTTTATATTACTTTAGTAGTTCAATATCTTTCAGTCCAGTCAGTGGAGTAACGTAACTTCACACTTGTAAAGTAAGGAGGTACTGTTTTTTAGAGCTAGATCTCTAAAGTGCGCAGTGGTGAGGGTTGTCTGTACCTAATATCCATACCATACCTGTACCTAAATACCTTTTGAGTATCTGTACCTAAGAGACGTGCATACAGAAGACTGACCGCACGAGGGACTGAACATAAATTTTCCAAATACCAGGGGAGCTGCTCTAACCACTTTCTCTCTGCTCTCTGTTCCAGCCATGGAATGTCTTACCCTATTTCTGGTTTGGTGAAAACTTATAAACCAAAGGATTATAATGTGGATCACTCTTTAGTGGTAAAACTTGATTTATATTTGTTTTCGTATGATACATTTCAATTCTCTGTTATCTCACATTAATGAGCATTAAAGCACATTAATGTTGAAGGTACATGTCCTATTGATGTGATTTTATTCTTTTTTCTTTTTTTTTTTTTCCCCAGCCACACGGCCTTTCTGTGGTGCTGACATCCCCAGCAGTGTTTGCTTTCACGGCACAGATACATCCTGAGCGGCACTTGGAAGCTGCAGAGATTCTAGGTAGGAATCTCTATGGATAGAACTTACTCATAGAAATTGAATCCTTCCCAAAATGTCTTTTTGGGAGAGGAAAAAAAAAAAAAAGTGTGCAAGCAATTGTGGTTGGTTGTTGCAGGGGCTTAAATTTATAAAAACAAGATTCTGGAGTCTGGCTGAGTTACGCTTAATGCAAACTTAGGTAGACTAATGCTAAATTTTGATATTGGGTGATGTAGTTAGAGAAGCAAGCTGGAGAAAGCTGCTTCTTGCCTAGAAAACTGGACAGCTGAAATTAACCGTAGATCTGTTACAAAGCAGGAGAGAGTAGCTGTGATTGGCATCTCTCTTGGTGCTTTATCGAGAGTAGTTACTTTAGAGCAGGTACCGTAAAGGAAACCAGTATTCAGGTGCGTCTGTTAGCTAAAAGGAAGTGTTATGCCTAACAGTTATCTTGCTGTGGCAATGAATTAGAACAGAATGATGTTCCGAATCACTCCTGCTCTTTTTCTGTGGCACACAACTGTGGGTTTCAGTCTTTCTAATGTAGGCCTCAGCTTGTTTGTAGGTGTTGGATTTTCTCAGTGGCCGATGTCAAGGAAAAGCAGGGAGTAGCTATTCTGTGGACACATCTGTGATGGCTCAGAAGTGGGTCGATGTGGCCTTTTCTGCGTCTTAGCAGAATAGAAGTAAATGCTGTAAGCTGAAAGCTCGTTTAAAGATTATCTTTTCATACAGTGCTTTGTTATCTGTGCAGCCCATCACCGAAAGGTGTCCTAGAGAAAGGATACCTCTTCATTGCACCCCCAGCATGACTGTGTGTAACAAACTAGCTTTCAGTGGTGTGATCTTGAAGCTCTTAGCACTGTAGCTGTGACAGCATGGCTCTGCGGCGAGCTAATTTATTTATATCTAAGGTCAGGTTTTTTGTCTGCACTAGACTGTGTTGTAGCTAAACTGCTGCTAATACCCATGCTCACTAATGACCAATCACAGTCACATGCACAGCAGTGTAGAGAGAAAGTGGTTAGGGCAACTCTTCCGGTATTTGGAAAATTTGTGCTCAGTCCCTTGTATGGTCAGCCTTCTGTATGCGAGTCACAGCAATCTAGTCACATGTGTGACTTCCTTGTCTAAGCAATCTGAAAGCTTTGTGGGTTTCAAGGAAGAGTGGGACTTTTATATAGACAATGAAAATATCACCGCATTTTAAAGAGAATGTAAAACAACTTGGTCAGAAAAAATACATTGGGGGAAAATTCCATTTATTTTATAAATGTTGCCTATGAGGTTTGTTCAGCCTTCCTCTGAAGTATGCAGTCCTGCCTGTGGTCAAAACCAGAACACAAACCTGGTTGGAATCATATACTAAGCTACAAAATGTCTGTGTTCTCACAGCAATAACATACAGCTCAAAGTAGACTAAGAAAATATTTCTGTAAAACTGTCCAGCACAGTGTATCAGAGAATTTGTCTGTGGCTCCTTGATTTTAAAACAAGCGGTTAAAAAGCAGTTCCTTTAGGTTTTGTGGTATCAACTGCTGCCATAAATTCTGTCTGTAAAAGCCCTGTTAATTTTCTCAATAGAATTTTAAACTATGTTATTGTCTGCCTTGCTGTAAAGGGGCTCTGCCAAAAACATGTCACGTGGAATTGAATTTGTTAATTCCCACCTGGGGTGTTTACTTCTGAGTCCAGTCCAGAGTCCAACTGACTACAGTAGCTGATTCAAATCTGTCATGTTGCCAAATGCAATGACTAAGAAGGTATTTTATGACATGGCACAGATTACTAAATAGTTATGTTGTATGTACAGCTGTGAATTTGGGTACAGCCAGAAAAAGCTTAATACCTCCCTGGGTGGATTCTTAAACAGTTGAAATAGGTGTGCGTGTGGCCAGGAATTTTCTAAGTGCAATAAAAGACTGATGTATCCTTTTGGTTGAGCAAAAAGTACTAGAACTATAGCAATATTTTAAAACTGCCCTTATACATTTACTGTCCTTTTTTTCCCTCCTCCCTTTCTCTTTTGCTTTACAATCTGAAGATATTGGATTTATGTCCCAGTTACTCCTCCGCAGCAAAACCCAGGAAACTGCATGGCATAATCCCAATAGCATAAGACTTCGTACAAGACTCTGTCATACCTTATTGTCAATTTCTCCCAGACATTCTCTACCACAGTACTGCCAGTCTTACTACCCGAATATCTGAGCTCTTCAAATCAGCTTGCTGGTCTCCTATTCATTTAATGCCCTTTGAATGTAACACTGAACTGCATGAGGATCACAGAAAATATTTTTCCCGTAGCTAGGTTGTGCTCTTACTCATCTCTCAGGATGGCGCTTTGACCTAACATAGTTCTGGTGTAACATCATTGAGGTTACACAGAGAACAAATTTAGCTCAGCTTACTTTGAAAAGAAATCGTATGGAGGAACCTGTATCTTCTATCTGGGCATGGTTTTATCATTACTTGTAAATAAGTCTTGACCATTCATTGAAGGAGGGGAAGCAAGCTATTCCATAAGAAATATTGGTAGCCTTTGATTTTATACTGGTGCTTTCATTACTGTTCAGTAGATGTTTCAAAGATACTATTTCCTCGTCTTCGGTTCTGTCTTATCCTACACAAGTCAGCACATATTCAAATAGCGTTAAGTTTAGGATTTACTTAACCTCTTGAACACTGCCCTGCCATCTCCTGTCTTTCTCAGTTTACATGCTCTAGTCCTCCTTGAATGTATAATTGAACAGAATAGTCAGTGGTCTCCATGTCCTCTAGATGTCAGCAAACTCAAGGCCTTAAAAGAAAGTTAGCATTTGGCACACCGTCCATAAAAATAAATACCATTGACGTTCATGTGTTAGCTTCTTTCCTCCCAGCAGTTAGTCACACCAAAAAGTGCTTCTCCCTGTAAGCACGGAGGGAAAGGAAGTTAACCTCATGTGGCAGTTAGTCTTTCTGGCAGCAGTTACCTGCTTCTCCTGATCTTGTTTTATTTCACCTTTTACAAACTATTTCCACTGTAAAATGAAGACTTTTTTCGCTTCATGTTGCTTTTAGGGCAGTGACTGTTATGTATGGATATGTATTCAGCTGATATTACGATTAAATTAAGTCCAGAACAGGCTTCCTCCTCTCTCTCTCTCTCCACCCTACAGTCAAGGCATTATGTCTTATTTTAGGAGCTGACATCCGCACTGCCAGAATCAAAGATGCGGGGTTTATTTTGGCAGACACGCTCCGGAAATTCCTGTTTGATCTGAATGTTGATGATGGCTTAGCTGCAATCGGTTATTCTAAAGCAGACATCCCTGCATTAGTCAAAGGCACTCTGCCTCAGGTAAGAGAGAAAGCAAAACAGTTTTTCTTGTCAAATAAAAAGAACAGATTTTTGAAAAAACAGAAGTGTTTCTTTTCAAGCAAATGTTATTTTTAGTCCTACATGAAACAATTAAAAATCCTACAATGAAAACAATTAAAATGGAGAATATTATGGATAGTCAACCTTATTTTGTTTCTCTGCACAGTTTAGGTTTTTCTTTTCAGTGAGATGGAGTGCATGCTGCATCCTGTTCTTTGCATGGATTCAGGAGGAATGGCTATGGTTTTGGTTTGTTGTTTTTTTTTAAAGGTCACACTTTTAAAAAAGAGGATGTTTTTCATAGGCCTTTGATCTTTGTAGAAGATACTGCTTTTTCATAACGATCTCTGTTAATTATGTATGCAGGATGGGTGATAGATAAAGCCTTAATACCAAGTGCTATCTGGTAAGAATGACCGAGCTCACTTTGCATTAAACTTTTCCATATTGAGAAGTTGCACTTTTCTTCCCAGATGGCTTTTTTGTTCCACTGACCCCCATCAGAATTTGAAATAAGGTCCCCTGGGATAATGTAGATTAAACTTGTAATACCCTTTATTGTTTCAGTGCTCACAAAGACACTGCAAAGAGCAACGCACCACTCCAAAAGCAAAATCCAATGTCTTGCTTGTAAAAAGACAGTTTGATTCATATCCTATGGACTGTTCTGTCTACTTAGGATTCATTTCCACCAAGTAGCAAGGGAAATAAACATTACAGAGACAATGAAAATTTTGTAGGCTGAAAGGTTATTCACTTTTTACAGCAGCACCTCTTACCATGTCTAGTTCTCATTCATAAATCTCAGAGCAACTTACAACAGAAGGTAAATATAAATATTCCTATCTTATGCCTGAGAAAATGACACAAAGGTGCAACTATTTAGGATCACACACAACAGAGCAGTGTCAAAACCAGGAAGAAAGCTAAGGTCTCTGAGCACCCATCAAATATGCACGTAAATTGTTATGGGGCATTTTGGAGGTTTGTTTTGATAAATATGTTCCTTTGAAACAATTGGGTTTGGGTCATCACAAGCACAACATCTCATTGAAGGCATGTTTTGCCTAGGTGGGGGGAGGGAGAAGGTTCTCCACCAAAAGATGTTGAAGTGGTTTTTTTGTTTGTTTGTTAGCTTAGCTCAAATTGACTTTTAATTCATTTACTGTCGTCTCACAGCATTGATGATTAATTGTACTGTGTAAAATGAGATGACTTAATAGTTTCTCAAACCTCATTTTTGTATATGAGAAGTAGCATGATGAAAATGTATTAGTGTTCCTTAACAGTCCATTATTACCCACAGAGGTAGTCCATACAGTTTAGTCTTTGGTATATTTTTTTCCTTTTCATCTTGCAGTAGGTTTTCTTTGGAATACAGCACTGACCCATTCGCATCGGCAAGGCAGTGTGGTGCAGTGGCGATAGCACTAATAAGTGTGTGGGGTGTATTCCACACTCTGAAAAGGCAAGGCTGCAGGAAAACAAAACTAATCTACTCTAACTGCCAGGATTTGGAGTGTGAACTCTGTTGGGACAAACATTTATGCTTTAAGTTAAAACAGAATTTTGTTTTTCTTTCTAAGTGGGTCTGTTGAAATTGATCCTATGTACAGAGAGCAGTGAGTCTAGCAAAGAAGATGCTGTTCCAAGATCTAAGGTGGCCAGCCCTGTGATGGTGTTTGAGAGGAGGTGAGGAGGACTGAAAAGGAGAGATGGCAGAAGGGCTCTTCTGTAGCCTGCGCTCCCACCCCTTGCAGACATCCCAGAGGCAGCTACAATGGGGCTGAACCATGGATGAGCCCGGAGCTGCTCATTTTTGGCACTAGACCAGAACGCACTGAGTCAGACTGAGGGAGCCGAGGCACCAGCAAGTGCCAGCAGTCTTGTGCAGAGGGAGGACTGCTGCCCCTGTGTCAAGGCATACAGGAGGAGCATCCGTTTGCAGCCTTCTGTCGATACAGCTCATAAATGTTGCAGTCTGTCAGGGTGATCGTCTCCTGTCACCTTGTGTGACTTTACAGATAACTCTGTCTGTCTCAGTGCACAGGGCTGCAAAATCGTAATTTGGCCTAGAGTGTCCTAATATAAGCCTGATGAATTTACTGAGTACTTGAGCACTGAGCTGTTACATTTTGCATATTGTGAGTCTGAAAAAAACCAACAAACTTTTGCTCTAGTGCTGTTTGAGTTTTCCATTCGGTTTCACAACTGTGTAGAAGAATCTTAGCCTTTTCTTTGGCTGGGTCTGTGTGCATAGCAGCACTGGCCAGGGATGGGGAAAAAGGTATCATTTGATTGCTACTGCTGCACCAGCAAAGCTTCTCATGTAGGTAAATTTATGCACACAAAGCTTCACTTTTCAGACTCATTGTGATTATGAGCTGTGAATGTCTCACAGCTGACTTCCTCAGCATGCTAGACGAATATTTGTCATGTTAAGTTCACAGTGCGGTGGCCTCTCTTGCTGTGTAACCACATCCAGCCTGTCCGCAAATCGCAGCCCCGTGGGTTGAGAGGGAAGTGGAGCGGTTGCAGCATTGCAAACGGCGGCATTGAGCTGCAGCAGCAGTGTGTGCTCCGCTCCGGAGTGCGTCTGAGCTGAGCCTCCTCCCGAGGCGGGGGGCTGGAGGAGCCCCTTCCCCAGCATCCCGCTCGGTACGTGAGGCAAGCTCCATAGCAAATGACCCACTGTCTCATATGAGAAAAATGGAGGGAAAAATTTAGAACTTTTACTGGGACAGCCTCTTCCACAAGGGAGATCTTGAAACAGGTGGTAGCAGAAGAAACTCCGTCTTACCAAAATACACTGTATTCATCTAAAGATAACACGTTCCTGGTGTAGGCCTGGCCTCTGTCTTTGCAGATGTTTATTACTCTCCCCAGTCTTTCAGTAAAGGTTAAAATCATTGAATGTTGAAAGCATAAAAGTACTAATCATAACCGGTACAAATACATTAATGTTAGGCCCTTTCAGCTGAGTGTTTCTGCAATAACTGAATACCTACATTAATACCGCTTCTCATCCTCAGTATCACAGGGCTTTTTGGAATTGCCGTCCCTGCCTGTGTGGTTATTTTGTCAAGCAGACCAGTGAAGCATATCGCTGAGCTTCATTTCAGCACCCGAAAATTCTGTTGAATCACCATCCAAATGAAGACCAACCACAACTGTTTTATATTCTGATTCCAAGGTGTCAGGCTATTTATTAAGCAGTTTCACTACCGACCCTCGCTGGGTCTCTCTTTTGGAGTCTGAATTGCAAGCACCGTTTGCTCTCCCCATCTACGGCAGTTCCTGGGCTTTGAGAGATGTTATATTTTGAAAATCTTGGTCCCTAAAAATTTACCTTCTAGTTCCAGTGCTGGCAAATTAATTTTAAAACGGAGTGTATTCCCAGGATACTATCCACCAGTGCACTGACATCTGTGACTGACGAGACCCGTGTTTGAAGTACTTGACTTTGCAACTGAACTGCATTTTTAATCTTGCTTCTGTCTATTTAATTATAGGCAATTTTAACTAATATATTCTTGAAAGTACTGTACAGTTGATGATGCTTCAACCTTAATTACTTGATTACTTATCTGCAAAACCTTGTTATTCTCTCTGAAGGCCATTAGTACAAAGGCACATAGTTCTGCTACTGTTTGATTAATTTTATTGGCAACCTTCTATAATCCAGTTTTTCTTCAATCTTGCAGGAGAGAGTGACTAAACTATCACCGCGTCCCCAAACAGAAGACGACTTATTTGCCCTCTTTGAGGCTTCCATGAAGCTTTATTAGCTTAAACATTTTGTTCTGAAAAGTGTGCTCTATTCTAACGCAAAGGTAGTTTCTTGTAGATATGGGGCTGAATTTGTTTAGAGAATGGAAGAACTTAGGTACCTTTGACTTCCGTTCCATTGTACGCTGTCAAAAGGTCAAGTAATTCATCTTTAACTAAATAGTGCTTTGAAGTGAAAGCTTGACTGGTTTTTTTTCTTGCTCAGTAGTCAGTGGTATTAACTTGCATAAAAGTTGGAGCAGATTTCTCACGTTACTGAAGGATTTCTTGTGCTTGAGAAGTGGTCAAAGGTGGAAAAATGTTTTAAGGGATATTCCAAACCATTTTGGAAATTATTATTTTTATTTAAATTGTCCGTGATTTTCTTTTAAGAAGTCATACTATTTAAGAAATAATCAGTCAAGGTCATTTTTCTAATTAGGTAGGGGGAGTTACCCTGCAGAAAATGTCAGCTTACTGTGTTCTGTTCCAGTTTATCATTTTTTTACCATCTGCCTTCTCTAGGAAGGCTATTGAACCAGAGTATGTTTTTGTTATTTGGTTAAAAAAAAACTACGCACTTCATACATGTTTGGAACAGGCTTCCTGAAAGTTTGCTTTGGGTTAAAATTCTGACATGTATTGTCAGATAGTTCTTTCCTTTTAAGATCTATATGAAGCATGCATAGGGGGAGCAAAGCCAGAGTAAAGCACGGTCACCCACTCAGCAGGGACCACATAACAGCAAGACATCATCCATCATGGTCATTCTGTCTTTCTGGACGCAATAGCTCCCTTTTCCTGCTGCGTTCTGTGGAAAGAAACTATCAATCAACTGTATCTTGCTTCTCTGTGAAGCAATTGCTTCTGCTGAGCTCCTGCAGGTGCTGTCGCTCAGAGCGCAGCCACCAGCTTAAGGAAGTGGCAGTGTGCTGTGGTTCAATATTAAAAAGTGGTGGTGTAGCATATGGCTGCACAGTGCCCCGCTGGGAGAGCTGGTTAGACGTGGGAATGAGGGTGCACGTTCAGAGCAGTAAACCAGCTGGTTGACTGTCAACTGAGAAAGGGAAGTGGGAAAGGGAGAAATGAAACTAAAATTTTAATACTATTCTTCTTTTTTTAAAAAGCGCACATGGTTGTGTGTACAGTTCATTTAAATGTTCATTTAAATCAGATTCTCCTTCTTGTTGGACTCTTTCAGCATCTGATTCATGCAGCAACCACAGCACAAGACAAACACGAGAAGAACCCCATAGCCTCTGGTGTGCTTATTTCTTTCTGCCAGGGAGGGAGCACTTTTCAGTCACCCTGTTGAAGTAGCATCATAGAATCATAGAATTGCCTAGGTTGGAAGGGATCTTTCAGATCATCTAGTCCAACCGTCAACCTAACTCTGACAAAAAACATCACTAATCTAAACTATATCTCTAAGCACCAGGTCTACCCATCTTTTAAATACCTCCAGGGATGGTGCCACAACCACTTCCCTGGTCAGCCTGTTCCAATGCTTATTAATCTTTTCAGTGTAAAACTTTTTCCTAATATCCAGTCTAAACCACCCCTGGCACAACTTGAGGGTATTTCCTCTTGTCCTATCACCTGTTACTTGGGAGAAGAGACTAACCACCACCTCGCTACAACCTCCTTTCAGGTAGTTGTAGAGAGCGATAAGGTCTCCCCTCAGCCTCCTTTTCTCCAGGCTGAACTACCCCAGTTCCCTCAGCCACTCCTCATAAGACTTGTTCTCCAGACCCCTCACCAGCTCCATTGCCCTTCTCTGGACTCACTCCAGCACCTCGATGTCTTTTTTGTGGTGACGGGCCCAAAACTGGACACAGTACTCAAGGTGGGATCCCACCAGTGCTGAGTACAGGGGAACAATCACTTCCCTAGTCCTACTCACCACACTGTTCCTGATACAGGCCAGAATGCTATTGGCCACCTTGGCCACTCTGTATTTACACCTTGTTTGTTCTTGTGTTTGTTTGATAAAGCTAGTGCAGTCCTAGAATCCGAGGACAGATGTGTACTGGATGTTGACGCTGGATCTGTTTTAATGCTGCCAGTGTACCTCAGCCCGGACTGGGACACACATTTGATTTCCATGTCCTTCTGAATCTTGTCCTCTGCTGAAATTGCCAACAAGAACCTCTGTCACAAAGGCTGATGTTGTAATAGCAAGGGGCAAGGGATTCACTTTATTGTATTGTACAAAGTTGCCATGTTTGAAAAAAAGCTTTTTATCAAACCCTTTTCTATATAATCTTTTGACCTGTTTCATCTTTCCACTCCTGTTTTTCTCTAGTACAGAGTCCTGAAGAGAGAATCTTTTTTCCAGGAGCCTAATTCATGGCAGCCATGCTGTGTTTGGGAGAATATACTTTGCGGGGAACTGAATGGCACATGGGTTTCATCACTGCAGCAGACCACTTTGATGGGCTCGTTAGGAATGTAGGGTATTTCCTTCCAGCACATTTTTTATTTGCCATTTCTGCCAGTATGGCAGTTATTAGCAGGCTGCATTTTCAACTGACAGAACCTCGCACTTAACTTCCTATACCAGGTAACCCAGAGCTCTTGCTAGTTTTTAAATTAAGCCTCACACTCCCTTCTGATATTGTAGGTTTTATCTATATTTTGTAGATAAAACAAAGGGTTTGATATAGTCCCTAACCAAACATAAGCAGATGGTGCTGTAAGAAGGGCCATTTCTCTTTCCCAGATGCCTTTGGCAGCATCAGGGTCTTCGACTGGCTTAAACTGATTGTGAAGTCTCACTCACAGACATCAGCTACACAAGTGTTCTCCCACCGCCAATTATTGGTTACTAGTGGAAATTTTCTGAGGAAAAAGTCAAGGGAGCTGAAGTCGCCCAAAGTGCTGTCTTTCAAATAGTGATGGTGTGACAGGGCATCACGTCCTGGCTCATGAGCAGTGCTAGTTTTATTCACTAACTGAAGAGTCACCAGTTGGTTTTTTTTTTTCATTTATTATCTTATTAAATTTCTCTGTACTAGTTGATCAAATATATCTGTATCTTTGAACATGCCTATTTTGTGCACATGAGCCTGGCGTTTGTTTGGGGAACTGGGGTGAAATTGTAATTGCGAGTGCCTGGTGGTGGTGGTTGGGCCGGTGTGTGAAATCTGGGCAGCTTGTTCTTGTGGCTCCTGCTACTGCTCTGTTACTCAAGCCCTCCATGACGTATCTGTTACTGCCTTTAGATGATGTTGGAATATCCAATATTGGAATATCCAGATAACCAATAATATTGTACTTGCTATAAACACAAGCTTGTTTGAAATTGTTTGAGAGCAGTGTTTAACTCTGACATGTTAACTTCAATCTTATAAAGTAACCATGAACCAAAAACGTTGAGAGAAAGTAGGCTTTCACTAGCTTCCCAGAGCATAGCGACTCTTCCTGCAACGTCGTTTGCCTGGTGAGCTTGGTGCTGTGCAGGCAAAATCATTGTATCATGGGTGACAACCGAGGGTGACATTAAAGGCGTTCCAGAAATAAAAGCACCTGAACTGCTGCAAGGGATTTCTGTGAACATTTCAGACACTTTCTGCACATCTTACTCGGCGTAATCAGTACACAATTCTAAGTATTATAGGTTTCATGACAACGCTACCAATCCTTGTATGTCATACTTGTTAGCAGTAGGGCTTGATTGACTCTCTCCTCCTTCCTTGTGGGGACTTACTTTCTGTCTTAAACAGCTGTTTAAGCTGTTTATGTCTTTGTTTAAGCTGTATGTCTTTGACACAAAAGAATTTGTCAGTCTTTATATAAAAAAGAAAAAATGCCAAGTTTATCTAGATCATGGTTTTTGAATAGGTTTCAGGGAAGCACAAATGGCAGCTATTCAGTCATGACAGAAGAATGGTTTGAAGAGGCTTTAGGGGCTCCTGGTAGAGTAGGAGTTACTATATTCATGAATTTTGCTGTGGATGCTGACCTGCTAGTTCTCTCTCCCAGTCCTGTATTCTCCAAGTTCTGTGCAGGGAAACACAAACCGAGCCCTGCCCCATCTGGTTACTCACTCTGTCCATCTACAGTGATCAGGTTAGCTTTGAGGAGCAAGTATGAACAAGTGCATGTGTAGTGCTGGTGAAAGTAGTTTAACAGCAGGTATAGTTTTACCTGGACTACAAAATGGAAAGCCCACTTGCCTTTCAATGTACCGAGAGCTCGCACGGTTGCTGCTTGGCATCAGTAGAAGTGGGGGCAGCTGGTACAATAGTTTGTCCGGCCCCTCTTTTCCTTTGCTTCTTCCCATTCCACTGCTGATTTTCCCAGCAGTTAGAGCGAAAAGAGAATGAAGCAAAAAATGCATGTAACCAACGTGCCTAAATCTGCAAAAACACTCCCTATCATCCTGTGTGAATAAACTTGGAAGAAATCACAGGTAGGTTAGTGCGCATGCTCACTCCTCAGTGCGCTGTCTTCACTTAAAGGCAATGTGCCATGGCTGTCATTTTCTGTCTTGTGGTCGTCTTTACACCCTCCTGAGACCTGAAAAATGGATGAGAAAGAGTGATGGTTAAGAGACACAGCAAAGCTTTGTCTGGGCACTTTCCATAACCCCCGAGTAAATCTGCTTAAGCATCGCGGTGCTCCGGGACATGTGCAGCATGCCTTGCGTTCAACAGCGCCAACCTAAGAAATCCCTCACCGCATTAAGCGTGGCTGTGGAGAAGGGACAAGGACAACCTGATGCAATGCAGCAGGAGGCCTAAAGGTTTGGTCCCTTTTTTCCCTCAGACCACCCCTAAGTGCTTCCTAAATAAAAGGGAACTCAGTTTAAATTCAAACACCAGCTAGTGAATACGGAAAGTGATGTGAGCATGTTCCTGCTCCCTCCAGGAGCTGCAGCTCAGGCGGGGTCACACAGGCTGCTTGTCTGCCGCCGTGTCAGCCCTGGGCGGTGAGAAGAGGGTCTTCCACACCTACCCGCCCCTGCTAATCCTGCCTCAAAACCTGGTTCCATCTTTGACTCATCACTAGGCCACCTGCAGAAGAAGAGGTTCTTCTTTGAGCAATGGTGTGGCAGGACTGTCAGAGACTGAATTTGCAGAGGTCTCAACTCTCTTTGCACGTGCATTTCTTTTCCGCAGGCGGATACCTTGGTGCTTACCTGCACTGTACATATGAGAAATCACCCAGGCTCAAATTGTTACAAAATGTTTAGTGCATATTTTTTATGTGTCTGTGAGAATAGGCAGAAGGTTCTACTGTTGCTCTGAATTTCTCAGTGAAACTGAGACAAAAAACCCCAAAACCTGGGCTATAATTAGGAAGGCTGCAGTTCCCTTAGATGCAACATTTCTGAATGCAGTTTTATATTTTGCCAGTTCTAGGCTCTCATTAAATAACCCACTAAAATGCCATTCATTTTCTTTTTTTCCCCATTGTACTGAAACAGCTGCCACGAGTGAGTTGGTAGAAAATGTTGTACAGTCAATAATAACAATAAGAGGAAGAACCATTTGACTCAGCTCAGTGGAATGTTAATCGGGGCCTTAAGTTAACTACTTTCCTAGTAATAGGAGAGGGGATGAAAAAAATACTTTCAGTCTTTGGTTTCTTTTGAAAAATTACATGTACTCGGTTAGCAGAGGGCTTTAAATAAAACAAATGGCAGCAGGTATTTTCCTTATTTCTCTGCACGTGGGAATTAAACAGGGGAAAGTTAATGCACATCCGTGAGGTGGCACAGTTAAGTGAAAGCAGAGGAAATGTGACATGTATCCTTTGGAAAGCCGTGTTAATTCATGTCACACCGTAGAGCCACAGAGCTTGGTTCTGTGGCCACGTACGCCGGCGGCACGTACGCCGGCAAAGTCAACCAAGCAGCAACAAAATGCCACACAGTACCCACACGGTTATCTGAGCTCTGGTAAATGTTTAATTTAGTCTAATACTCCTGTATCATGAAATATATATCTATCATAGCACAAACACTGATTTATTGATGTGGAACTTCTCCTCTGTGTTCCCTGACTTGTGGTGATTTTGACCTACTTTAACAAAGCACTTGCGCTTTTCCTGGGGTAAGCTATTTGGATGTTTGACCGTACAGCCTTAAATTAGCAACTTGACATTGAAATGCTGATTTACACCTGCAGTCAAATGGATAACACATGTTAAAGACCGATTGTCAGCAGCTCCAATACGTTATCGCTTCATTCTGGGGCATTGTCGCTTGCCTTTATGGGATTTAAGGAGGCCATTGTGTGGCATTGTTGGTATGGCTATGGACACAGCTGTGGGGGGCTGACGCTGTGTGTGGACTTTGTCATCTATCTAAAAGCTGACATCACTTTGGAAATATCACTGTGGAAGCTGGGATATTTAAGTGT
Source organism: Chroicocephalus ridibundus (assembly GCF_963924245.1). NCBI lineage: Eukaryota > Metazoa > Chordata > Aves > Charadriiformes > Laridae > Chroicocephalus > Chroicocephalus ridibundus. The sequence goes on from NC_086285.1 coordinate 131,501,871, forward strand.
TGCTGTATATTTTAAGATACCATTGGAAATAAAGGCACTTTTTTGCTGGCATAAAAACCAGTTAACATTGAATAACTTGCTCTTCTGACCTTTTCACCTTAAGGAAGATTAATGGTTGTTTAGATCAGAACTTCCCCGTGATCACGGGTCTGAAAGCTTCGGGGATTCGGATGGACAAAGAAAGTCTTTTCACCTCTAGGTCACCAGCACAGACCTGTGGTGTCTCTCTAGTGACCATTAGATGGTTGCTCACTAGTTTATGTACGAGAGTTGGTGCTCGTAATCCATTTTCCAACAGACAGGTCCCTGCCTCATGAAAGCTGTCGCCATGTGCTTGTCTGAGCAGCGAGAAATGGGAATTAACATGAACAGAGTTTGAACTGCATTTGTCTTGCACTACTAGAACCTCAGAGCCTCTGCAACACTTGTTTCAGTGGATCAGTTCTCCTCCAGAGTCGTCTTTCCAAGCCAGGAAGGGTTGAAGCTGTGTCAGTGCTATGCTGTGAATGGTGACACTTGGATGTTCCCCCCTGGAGGGCTCCAGGCTCTGCTCCCACTTCTGGAGCACGCGGGTCCCAGTCAGACACACTCACAGTGGTGCCACTCGCATTTCTGGCAGTTAGGACATCCTACAATAGCACGTCCCACAGCCTTCGCGTAGCCATCTCCCAAGTTTAGATCCTGGTGCGGTGAAGCTGATGCAGTTCTTACCTACTGTATTTGTGTTGTAAATGGAAGTCCTAAAATTAGGACTACTCAGTTGGTAAAGCTGAGCACAGAGCCAGGGGGCAGATCTTGATAGTCAAGTAACCGTTAGTGACTTCTCATGTCGGAAATGATAATGTCACCGAGTGTAAAGCGCGGTTCAGGGACCTACCCGACAGAGCTGAGCTAAAAACGCCAACCCGCTGAACAAAGGCAGTGCAGGGTCGGCTGATGGGTGCTAAAGGTCTGAGCCTGTCCTTCAGTGGAGACATCTGCATGTGCAGAGCAAACAAGGCACTGGTAAAAAGGCACTGGTCTGCCGTGTGTGCAGACATAAGCATACAGTTGCTTACAGCTGAGTCGCTGAGCCTGAATGTATACCAGGGTTACATGCTAGAGAGTATAAAAAGTTGAAGAGATAGGATCTAGGAGTCTGCCTCTCTTTGGCTGACCAAGTTGCGAGGCTATAGAAACGTCAGGCTTCAGGAGGGCCACGAAGATGATCAGAGGGCTGGAGCACCTATGCTATTGAGGACAGGCTGAGAGAACTGGGGTTGTTCAGCCTGGAGAAGAGAAGGCTTCGGGGAGACCTTACAGCAGCCTTCCAGTACCTAAAGAGGGCCTACGGGAAAGACGGGGAGGGACTCTTTATCAGGGAGTGGAGCGATAGGACAAGGGGTAACGGTTTTAAACTGAAAGACAGGAGATGACTCCTCCATGAGGAGGAACTTCCTTACTTTGAGGGTGGCAGAGCACTGGAACAGGCTGCCCAGAGAGGTGGTGGAGTCTCCAACTCTGGAGACATTCAAAACCCGCCTGGACATGTTCCTGTGCAACCTGCTGTAGGTGACCCTGCTCTGGCAGGGGGGTTGGACTAGATGATCTCCAGAGGTCCCTTCCAACCCTACGATTCTGTGACTCTATGATTTAGATTAGATATTAGGAAGAAATTCTTTACTGTGAGGGTGGTGAGGCACTGGAACAGGTTGCACAGAGAAATTGTGGATGCCCCATCCCTGGAGGTGCTGAACACAGGCTGGATGGGGCTTTGAGCAGCCTGGTCTAGTGGGAGGTGTCCCGGTCCAGGGCAGGAGGGTTGGAGCTAGATGATCTTTAAGGTCCCTTCTAACCCGAACCATTCTATGATTCTATGATACTCATTTTACAAAACATTGTAAAAACCCAAAGGATGTAGAATCTAAAACTATGTTGTTATTAAGGAGAATGTGCCACTTCTATTGCAAAGCCCTCCAAAACTCTTTCCTGTTCCCTTTTGGCTTTCTCTCGCCCAGGCTTATCTCTGTACAGTATCTGCCATGTAGTGGACAGAGCAACTGAACAGATTAAAACCAGAACTGAGTTAATAAAGTGTTTAAATGTAAAGGCTCATCGGTCAGAGGAAAAGGACAAGTAAAGATCACCAGTTCTGTGAAAATCAAAAGATCTTCAAGGCTGCGTGACTTGAAAAGGACTGACCTCTATGTAGCTTATGAGCTTGAAAATCCTCTCCTATGTATTTGCAGCATTAATTCCTCTTGTTATCTGAGGTGATCTACTTTAATCAGATTCCTTGAAACAAGTCAAGTACTTAAAGCAGAAGATCTTTGACACCCCTGCTGGCAGCGTCAGTAGAGAGGCCAAAGACCAAATGAGGAGGGAGACAAGATAACCCATTTCCTCTCTCCAAAACCCTTTTTAGAATAATTGGCATCAGAGGGAGTCCCCCAGTTCCCCTTCCATACTCGTAGCTGTACGGTGTATGGCCATTTAACGTTCTTGTTGCACAAAAGCTACCTGAAAAGTCTCACATTTCCAAGACACAGCAGTTCCGTACTGGTGCTCCCACTCTGTCCCAGAACCTCCTCTGTGGCAGTGCCATCCCCTGTGCTGTCTTGCTGCTTCACGCAGGCACCGTTGCTTAAATCTGGATCAAAAGGGGACTCATAAATCTGATCCTGCTTCTGTGCCCGTAGTGCAGCCTCTCCTACATTCCTAATCCTGTTTTCTAAGTTTCTAGCTCTGGAGTCTCTGCGTGCCAATAATGATGGTCCTTGTTTTAAATTTGACATCATTTTCTCACAGAACTTAAGCCAGAGGTGGCAAAGCCATCTGATACCCTCCAAAGACCTTCATCCCGCAGAGCACGTGTGTTACATGCGGCAAAAGGAGCTTGATGGCTGCGTGAGGACACACTAGAGACAAGTAAGGTCACAGTTGAGGTTGACTCATTCTTTAGACTTATCCATGGGAGAAATCCTAAGTAGTTTGTGCCTGGTTACCCAGGCAGTGGATTTTTCTCCGTGTGGTGTGAGACACGGTATGCAGTTGCAGCAAAAGGGCTACCACTGCACAAATCCAGGAACCACAGGATGAGCTTTAATTAATGTGCTTGTTTGTCCAAAGATGGTTATATTTGTATCAGAAGCCAGTAGTCAAAATAATCTTAAAATGTTTTAAAGGAAAAAGTCAGGAGTAAAAAAGCCCCATCCAAAGATTACTGTGCTTTATCGTGGGAATAAAGACCTCGCTGATCAATTAGCTTGAAAAATGAGTAAATCAAAGACAAATGTAATTCGAGTTTGGTATCTTAATAAGCTATTGTTGTCACAGCCCAATTTGGACATATTGCTCTTTTGTTGACATTTTTAATGCTGCCTGTGGATTACCAGTACATGACCAGTGTATGAAAGCTTGTTAAGCCTCCACGTGCTCGGCCTGGCCCTAGCTTTAATGCCGGCTCCGTGCAATCCCTGCTGCTGGCACAAGCTCTGTGTGACTTGAACCTTGCAGTGCTGGTCTTTGTGCTGCTCGCTAATCATTGTATAGACTTACTCAAGTGTGTTTTACAAGCTTAGGGCAAATTTGTGAATGTCCAATTATCTATATGTAACTTTTTTAAGAGGAGCCAACCAGGCTTGTTCTTTTTTTTTCTCAGAATCCTGCAGTATCTTTCTGTAACTAGCGGGGGGATGCTTTCAGCCTGGCTTCCAGGTCTGGCTGGTATTTCCTTTCCTGATTAGCAGAGAAGTCTGTGCATTAGCCCTTTCAAACCGCACGACACTTGCATCCCTCTCTCCTGGTCCCCTATAGTGAATGTAAAGTTCAAAATGTTTTTAAGTGCCTCTATCGTCACAGCAGCTTCCAGCCAGATGCAAATTAAAATGTTACCTTTGAAAATTTTACACTTCTTCACAGACCTTGCAGCCGTGCAGTGCTACTTTAATTTTGAGCTAGTTTTGCAGACTGCTGTAAGAATGAGGTGAAGTTGCGGACAGCATATCTGTCTCCCTCTTCCTTTCACTTAGAGGGAAATAACAGGCTAGGTATGACAAGCTCACCTTATATTTTGCATTTGCTTTTCAGTCATTGGCAGTTGCAATTCTGTGGCCCTAAAATGAGAAAAAGTGATTCTCTTTCCAAAACACACCAGTTGCATTGCATCACACAGAAGTGTTTTAGAGTAAGTGTCTGCAGCATGCACGTGCAGTTTTATCCCATCTTATTTTTAAGTGGCTAATTGTGCATACCTCTGAGTTCATGATCCTATTCCAAAAATACCTGTGGCTTGTCCTTATCATATTGCCCAGCTAATGGTAAGAAATAGGCTCAAGTGGCTCAGTAAAGATTAGATTCGCCTCTTACGCAACAGGGTACGAGATCCAGGGAGAAGCCAGAGACTTGCCTTGGGAAGATGTCTGTCCTCTGCGGCAAGGGAATCCCTTGGTAATACCCCTTGCATATGCTGAGAGTACCGGGATACTTCCCACCGACTTCACTTGAAGAATGCTGCGCTGGAAAGGCTTTCATTTGTTCACAAAGGCCAGGATAAATAAAGTTTCTGATACTTCTCTTAAATCACTCAAAGTTTTTATTACATTTTTTGTAACCGTAATTCAAATTTGGTCTTATTGCATTCCTTTTAAGCTTACCAACTCTGGCGTACGTGGCAAACAGGACAAGCATATACACTTGTTTCTTACAAATGTGAACAGATCCAGCCCCTGGGAAAAGCACCCTTGCCGCCTCCCCGAAGGGACATTTTGCAAAGTTATGGATTTTCTTGTCGACAAGATTTACTGATCCTTATGCTGTTTCCACCAGTTGTTTTTACCTCAGCATACGTCTCTTCCCCTTTTCCACCTCTCCCTCCTTTCTGCCGAGATTCATAAAAATCAAATGCTTTCCCTGTCCCAGACCTGCAGTTCAGGTTAGATGGATGTTTTGTCAGACACCATATGTTTGTTCTGGTGTCCTGAGTTCTCCTCCTCCTCCTCAGTTGTCCCCATTCACCTTTGGTCGCCAAGTTCTTCCACCAGCAAATGTTTTGATCCTTTACTGACAACAAGGGGAGCTCAGGTGTTTGCTGAAGAGCTATATCACAGCCCACAGTGAGGAATTTGGATTCCACGTGTTGGCGTGGGAGTCTTCAGTCAAAGATATACCCCAGTGCAAAGCCTTTTGGGGTCTTCTTATGGCTGCAGTGGCACCATGTGAATTACATTAATAGCTTATTAATTGTGTTTAGCAGTGAGGAAAAATTTGGGCTGAGTTACTAGATATTTTATGTAATTTGGGGAATGAAAAAATGATTCATAGCGTCAATAAATGTTTGGTTTCGTGCTCCCACCACAGACTGGACTCTTGCTAGGTCAGTAGGGAGTGAGAGGGAAATACTAAGAGAAATTGTCTGATGTGGCTCTGCAAGCAGTCCCTAGGTTGGACGTTGTGGAGAGTATCTTCCTCAAGTCTAAAATTGCTGTCGTGCTGTCCTTCAGCAGATTGGATGCTTCGTAGTACACTTCCTTGGCAGGTATTATCACCTCTGTTTGGTAGCTAGATAAACCAAGACATTTGTCCAAAATGGCTCACAGGCAACTAGAAAAAAACAGCCCAATATGTGCAGTCCTTCTCTTGCAGCCACATCACGATTTCCTGCAAAACCCTGGGCATTCATAGTGCTCAACCACCCTGTAAGACCTGGGCAGAATGAAGCAGCAAACTCCCTTTTGTGAACAGGGGAAAATTCATTCCCAGGTGAGACAGATTATGTTGGCCCTTCCAAGCCCTATTTTTCCATCTGGAAGCGATGTGAGAGCCTTTTGTCAGCTCTCTGCACGGAGTGACTCATCCCCAGAGCATCGTGTCCCTCGTAAAGATAGGTGTTCAAAGCCTACCTGCTCAAAACCTAACCTATAAAGCGGCGAATGCCTGCTAGTAACCAGCTCTTCAGTCTCATTGCAGTTTTCACATCCCCACCGCTCCTCAACATGATGAAACACCCAATATTTGTTCTAATGTTAAACCCCAGCTGTGATTTTAAAATCTCTTTAAGTTATACCTATAACTAGGAAAACAATGACTCAGATCCAAAAGTGCCTGGTACGGGACTCTAAATATCCAAAGGTGAAACAAAGGTTGGGTTAGGTTTGTTATAGCTTTTTTTTTTTTTCTGGTGAACTATTCAGTGTTGCTCTTCATTATTTTTTTTTTCTATCCTTTCGAAAGCTTTAAAGCCTCCCTACATAACCGCCTCTGCTCCATTCACCGCTGAATGGACGGTGCGCTGATCTTTTTCTCGGTGGGTAATGGATTTGGTTTGATTGCTTGACACGGGGACAATAGGGGGATAAACAATTGCATTGGTGCCCGTGCAGCTCCCCATCTGTTGAGTGTGTGCGCCTTCAGAGGGAGCCGGGCAGGGACAGATGAACGCGCCAGCCGAGCCTGATGTTAATGACATCAGTCATACAAGCAGAACATGTGGCGCAATAAATCAAAAGCTAATTGAACTTTTGCTTGATTATATTGCCGTCCCGCCGCCCATTTCAAACACGGCACGGTTTCCCGGGACAATGCCCCCAGCCCCGCAGTGGCTTTGCTGCCCCTGGACAGCAGGAGGCTGCGGTGGGAGGTGACAAGCGATACCAGCTTCTCTTCACTCGTTTCTTTCTTGAAACAGTGACGCCTTCCACTCCGCCAAAATGCTTCCAGGCTCAGGATGTGTATTTGAACAATATTTATTATTTCAAAGGAGAAACGTTGCACGAATATGACAATGACAGCCCATGTTTGCTGGCACTTTCCATCTGGGACTGCTGGTGGCAGACGTCTATAGTAAAAGACAGCACTAGTTTTTGTGTTAATTACACACACGTGCTAGTAATGAAGGCTATTCATTAGACTGATATAATTTAATATCATTATTCACACTTGAAAGTGTTTCTGCTACATCAGTTGCTGGAGCCTGCAAGCCGACGTGTTTGAGCTTAGGGGTCCATGACAGCAGTAAGTCACCAGCAGTTGAGGGGGCTGATTTTCGTAGACGTGGAAAGGAACAAATTCTGATGGGAGCATTAAGGAATGAAAAGCTTTTGCAAGAAGACCCTTTATTGAAGTGCATAAATATGGAATTAGGCCCCAGAACCATCAAGTCATGTAGGAACCCATCTATGACTGAGCCACCTGCCCTCCCTCTGCAGCCACTGAAGTGTAGGGGCAGATAGACCTGTGTACGTCTGCCTGCCGTGCCCCTCTTTAGTCATCTGCATTTGAAATTTTACACGGAAGTACCCAGGATTCAGGTGGTAGTTTATGAACTTAGAAGATAAAGCACAAAATGCTTTTCTTAATACACCTAGAATCAGCGCCTCATCATAAGGGAGGAGCAGATTTTTATGATAAATGTGTTAAAGTACGCAAAATATTAACCTAACTTATTTTAAAAATCCTTGCAGTACTTCTGTAAATGTGTATTCGCCTGTACATTGGCTACACAGAACAGACTTTAATTATTAGCCATTTATTGCGGAGGATTCTCCAAACTGGTAAAAGGAGAGGTAAAATAAAATGCTCCTATCTAAGTAGAGGCTTAAAGTAACAGCCAAATTAAGTCTTTGCATTAATAGTATTCATAGAAAGGCAGATGGGAGCAGAAAATGTTGCAATGAAGAATATGGAATGAGATGAGATCACAGCATCGGTCTGTCCTTTGTAGATCTGGACAATGATCACAGAGCCAGATTGGATTAGTGAAACCTATTTACCAGAAGTTCAGAGCGGTTGCATGAAGCTGAAAGGCAGTCAGGAGGGAGAGGTGGAAAATGCATCAGATTTACAGCTGCAGCGACGAAAATTTAGAAGTTTTCACCACCGTGATTTCATCCAAATGTGAGTACATCAAAACCTGTAACAACGGCTCACGGTGTTGTCTTTTAGATGGACGGGGTGTTTAGCATGAGGGGAATGTTTGCAGGGAGCAGCTCATCCGCTCTGCCGTGCCGTGCCGTGCCGGGCTCTGCTGGCAGCCCAGCGCTCCCTGCTTGTCTCGGCAGCTAATCCGTGTGCAGGTGCTTCGACATTGTGTCTGTGTAAAATCTTTGCGCCGGCAAAATTGGGAGATCTGGAATCGGTGTTGATATACCTATGAGGTAATTGCTAAAAGTGACAGCTTGCAACTGCGTGGCTATTCTGTGTGTTAGAAAAGAAAATGAAGTTCTGCGAGCAGTTAGCAGCTCAGATGAACTGGGTGAACTGCATGAATGTTGAATTTAAGGCTGCTGGCTCAATAAGTGGAACATTTCCAAAGCCATGCCCTGGAAATGAATGCATGATTAACATTAATTGCTTGTAATGAAGAGTAAGAACCGGACAAAGCCCAGTCTCCGTTTGATTGAACAAATTAGTTTAAACTCAATAGCTGAGTATTTCAGCAACAAGGAAAAGAAAGCAGGTAAAAGCAGAGAAAACAAATTGTGGGGCCAGATCAGATCTTCGCTTGCAAGCTGCGAGCGTGAGCTCTCAGCTGCTTGATTTCAGAATATAAGTGGAAATGACAAAGTGAACCATCACCGTAATTGGTTTTGTTGCCCAAAAGCTGGGCTGTGCATACAAACAGCCCTTTGCAGGCAAATCCAGAAACATCATCTGCAAGGATTCGTTCTTCCCTTCCTGCTCCCGCTCCCTGCAGAAAATCCCGTTTGCAGGGGGAGCCCCGCAGCCCCACTGTTCGCGTTGCTGCCATTGTATTCCTGCGCAAGTGGGTCACTTCTGGCTACCTCCGTGCTTCACTCCTCTTTCAATGGCTATTCAAGTAACTGCATGTTTGCTGGTGCTGTGACTTCCCTTTCATGCCTTGCCGTCCTTCAGCCCCAGTAAGCCATTTGCCACTCGCGCTGGCAGACAACAGGCAGCGAGTTGGACTGTGGATCGTATGCTCTCTGGAAATAGGCAAATTTATTACCTGGGCACATTTATATGTTGTTCCTTGTGCACCAGCCTGGGTACCAATAACAGCACAACAGTACTTGCTTCTGGTAGAAATCTATATAAACTGTGCTCCTCGCACTGTCCAGTGAAATACATACAATATCAGAGAGGCACGAAGATGATTCCTTGCATCACTAAACTTCTCCGCACTTGAGTGTTTTGCTCGTGAGCAACTAGTTTAGTTGTCAAATGATGGAATTCCAGAAGTAAGGGTAATTGCAACAGCTCCAAAGGCAAATTACAACATACTCCTAGGGGGAAAAAAAAAACCAAACACCATCATTATGTTTGTGTGATTTTCATCCCACGCTCACCATGGTTTAAAATATAAAACGTGTCCTTCAGGAGAAGGCAGTAGGGATCCCTGAGGATATCATGCCATGCAAAACAGACCGTAATCAAACTGACAGCTTAGCACACTCTCAAGCTCCATACGGGCAGATAACTTACTTGTGACGAGTTCAGTGGGGAAGTACCCTGTGCTGCAACGGGTCGCTGGCAGGGACCCTGGGCAAGACTGGTCCCCTCCCCTGTTACCGTCCTGTGGGCAGAGCATTGGCCAAAACTTTATTTCTAGCCAGCGGCATCCTAATACTCAGCACTTACATCCTCGCTGCACTATCGAGGGGTGGCTTTTAGATAAATACAAGCCATCTAGGAAGAGTAACTGGTCCCACTGCCAGCTCTGCTTGTACCAGGGCCCTGGAACGGCTGGCCGCTTGTTGTTCCTGCCATCAGAGGAGAGGAGTTTGGCTGCAGAAATGAGCAGCCTTGAGTGAACTCCAGCTGCTCCCTCAGCTTCAAAACTCTCTGCAAACACTAATACATAGCAACGGCAAGCCCTGCAACTCCTGGAGTTGAATGTATGCCAAAAATGTAAAGGAAAGCTCACCTGGAGAGTAAGGGTCACCCGACATCCCATAACAAATCATCCTGGCTCTTCAAAGCCTTTGGACTGTACATGGAGCCTGAGTAGGAAACCCCATTCACATACCTTGCTGTTAAGGTCAGCCTTCAGAATTTGAGTTAATTCTCAAAATTTGGCATTTTTTTGCAGGCCTGTTTCTATCATTGGCTGGTAAATTCTATAGTCATGACTCCTGTACCCTGAACACAGAGGAGGGTAGTAATTTTAAAGGGCAAAGGGTAAGACATGATGAAAGAGAGAGGTGGAAGCATCACTAAGTCATTTTTTCAAGTCAAACTAAAATAAAAATTGTTTAAACAATCTTCACTTTGTCCAAAAAAAAGCCCCACCAATCACTTCAGTCCAGTCAAAAGTTTGGCTTATGATCTTGGCATCTTTTGTGTCCAGTGGCTAGCAATTCTGGTTTGCCTGTGATTTTGGTGTCTTCATGGGTTTAGGAAATAAAATTGTGAGACAGACTAAGCAAAATGCCCTGAGTCAAAGAACTGAATGGGCCATTTTGAGGACTGAAAAAGAAAAGACTAGGCTTAGTGCAAATGTTGTTCTTTGGACTTCATGCAGTAAAACTGAAGTGATGTCATGACACAGTTTGATCTTATTGAAAAAGTCCCTATCTCGGTAAAATGTTAGGCGTCTCCAAAGTTAATGTATACACTAGTCATGTTTGAAGGTGACTGGATGGAAAGAGAAGCTCATTTCCTTCTGAAACATCGTCAGGTGGGAGGCCAGATCAAAACTCAGGAAGGGGAAGGACGGTTCCTCCTGGAAACCTATGGGAGAGGTGCCGAAACCTGGGGAAGGCTGTTGCCGTGTGCCCACAGATGTCTGTATTGTACAGCTAGAGCATGGTCTCTGACATGACATTAAAAAGGACTTTCTTTTGGGTTGCGTCAGCTGGAATCCTCCTTAAACCCTTTCTTCTTTTCCCCTGCCACTCCCCACCGTGACCCAGTGTATTCTCACGGAGGACTTTTAGAGGCATGTGTAACCTCATCTTGTCTGCCTCCGCTGCACCCTGACCGAATTCCTGTTCTTCTTTTTGCAGCATGTAGTCCTGCCCGAAGACGAGCCAAAAGTACGCAGCACATCCTAACGAAGAGTGTAAGAAAAATCTCCCTTTCTTTTCCTTTTTTTTTTTTTTTTTTTTTTAAATTCTAGTTGGCTACACTTATCCTTAAAAAATGCTATGGATAAATGGGAAGTGCATCTTTCAGGGCAAAGCGCGTCGGTGTCTGATGCAGGGAGCGATGCGGGAAACAGAAAGGCGAGTTTCTGTAAAGCTACAGTTTATTTACAGGAGCGCTTTCAAACTTCAAAAAATACAGTCCGTCTGTGCAGAGCCAGTCAAAATGAACATAACAGCTTATCAACACAGGTCATCTGAGGGAATCACAGGCTTAGCTCTTATCCATAAAGCCCTAATAACAGTGACAGAGGGACAGGCAGGAAGGAAAAGCAAACAAATCATATCAATACATACATGCATTAGTCAAGGAAACAGTATTCCATTACCCAAGGAATTTGGGATAAAACCACCGAGCAATGGACTGTGGCCCCGACTCAAAGAGATGACTCTGAGAGAGGACGCTTGTCCCTTGATCCTGGCAGCACTTGCCTGTCCTCGACTCACCCGCGAGGCACCAGCACAGAGCGCACTGCCAGAGCTTTCCCCGCTCCCTGCAGGTGAGGTGCCCCCCCAATTCAAAGACCTGAACATTTTTCATGCTCTGAGAAAATGTTTTCCAAGTTTGGACACTTTGACACATGGGCATGATGTTTCTTGTCTTCAGAGACAGTTTTCCCTCCTTAAATCCACTCATAACCCCTTCCGCGATCCTTTTATCGCCTTTCTGATTTGCAGGAATGGTGCCCTCTTTCTCTTGCACGTATCAAAGCACTTTTTACAAGCTTTGAGACTCTTCTCGCTACAGATCTGTCTCTTACCTAGTGCTTTGTTGGAATATTTTGCTCCATGGCCTTTCCTTTTCCGGTGCCCTATCCCACTTCCCAGCCCCATCCTCATTTGTAAATAGCCTCCTCTTCGTATTCCTGATTCCCTAATCTCCCCACCGCACCGTAGGTCCCTCCTGCTTACCACGCTTACCCGTGCACTGGGAAAATCCTCGCCACATTCACTCCCATCCCCAAGCTTGATTATTAAAGCGGATCACAGGACCCTGATACTTCACAGGATGCCTGAAGGGGTCCCCGGGTATGGTCAATAACACTCCCGTGGTAACTGAGTAAATACTGTATCTGTCTATTTTCTCAAATAGTGAAAAATCTTATTTTTGTCCCGTAACTCAGGCTGAGGTTTCAAAATGACTTTTCACTCCAAATGAGGATGGAAGTCAGAGTGTCAGAGTGTTACTCAAAATAAGCCATTTTGAGATACTCCTTTTTTTATTTGTTATGCCTTTGGTATATTTTGTTTTCTATGTAATATAAAAATAGCAAAGAAGTCCAAACCAGAAGTGAACTATTCTGACTTAATAAAACAGAATGCTCAGAGAATTTCTCAATTCTCTGGACAAAACAGATAATTTTCCAAGAAAATGCCCCGATTTCTAACCAGAATTTTCTCATAGAACTACTCATCATCTGGAACATTTTCAGCTAGCTCTCATCAAAATCCAGGGCAACGGTATGTCTGTTATCAGGTTCTCAATCTCAGCAGATAGATAAATGTTGTTTCTGCTAAATGGGAGCCTCTAATATTTAATTTGGATTGGATCAGCTGCTGTAGCAGCACTGTAGTCATAAAGGTCTAAGAAAATAAGATAAGAAAGTCCCTGTTTTGTTGCTGTATTTTTAAAGGATTTTTTTTTTCCTTTGGGGCTTTCCTGACCCCAATTAAACATGTCCTTCCATTGGCCCTTAGTCATGGCGCAGGCAGCGTCATATTAGCAGTGGGAGCCTGAGGAATGGTCTGCAGCTCCAGCTGAGGAACCAAGCAAGGCTCTCAAACCAAAGCCATTGGCACAGGCAGCACTTAGACCTGTGCCTTCCCCTTCTTCAGCGTGATGCAGCTGCTTACAGCTCATGCGCAAGCATTCAAATAAATAGCGCGTCCTACTGGAATATGCGTGCCTGTGAGGAAGTTGTGATTGCCAATTTCGAGACCCACAGAAAAGTAGCAGAATGATTCTGTCTTTTCCACTTTTAACTCTGCACCTGCAGTCAGTGCTGTAGAAACGCCTCAGCCAACACGAAATCTTCTGTTCTGGTGATTGCAGCGGATGCACAACTTTAATCCTCGGCAAGGGCAAAAATAGCAAGCAACGTGGACATCTGCCAGACCTTTTTTTCGCGGCAGAAATACTCAAGCAGTGTAGCATTAAGTGATTTAACATTCAAATGACTCACCTTGGGGGGTAACTTCCATCGCATTCAAGAACGCACCCCAAAAGCACAATCATGACTGTGGAAGGGTGAGAGAAAGGGGGAAACACCTTTTTTTTAATTGAGTGTTTCACCAATATGCTTATTTGCAGTTCCTATTGCCCTACTGAGAGCTATTTTCAATGATAGTAGATCCTTCCCTTCCCTTGCTCTCCTAGCCCCAAAATCCTTTAGGTAGAATTGTCTGGACACCAATATCTGGCTACTTTGCAGAAAAATGGCAAATCCCTCTGTGCATGCTAGTGCTGCCACATAAAATATTGGATCAGCATTAGACCATCAAAAAGAGCTTAACTCTACAAATCTGGCAGTTCCTCCACTAACAAAGCACTTGTTGTTCAGCCTCTAAGCTTCAAAGTTTTATCCAAAGCCAGATGTTTAATTGTCACCTTTTCTGGTTGTTTGTTGGTGTGGGGATGGGATTTTGGGTGCAGAAGCAGGGTTGTTGGGACAGCCTCTGCACTGCTCTGCAACCCTCCTGCATCCTCCGTGTCCCCTGCTTAACACAGCGAATTCTAACAGCGGATACGCCAGGCAGTACAGTTCAAAAAAAGAGACTTTGCTGAACTCTGAGTTCAGAGCCAGCGCCCTTCAAGCAGACTGAGCTGGTCAAGGGACTTACAGGTTCTAAAAACAGTAGGCTTTTTAGAGAGCAGATTACTAATTCTGCATAGTTTGGCTGCCTTTGCCATTCACACAGATTTAAATTTCCTGGTACATCTAGAAAAGAAAAGTGACTTCCAGCTGATCCTTCTGCCTTACCCTAGGTACCCTAGAGAAATGTCAGCTCCAGTTTAGATCAAAACTGCACTACAGCAGGTTTAGTTTCCTGACCTAGATAAGTCTTTACATATTACAGTAATGGGTGAGGTAGCCAAAGTCACGGTGAAATCTTGAATTAGGAGATAAGAAACTCCAAAAGTGTACTACAGCCAAACGCTGCAAACATAGATGTTAACCAAAAGCGTGCTATAGACCTTGCACTGCTGCCTCCAGCTGTAATGGAAAATGGCATTGCAACTTAATTATACAGATTCTGCTGCTTGAAGGCGTTTTGGCATTACTGATACGACTTGTAACAAGGAATCTCAAGAACATTGACAATGTGCCTAAATAATTCCTGCTACTAATGGAGTTCAAAATCCTGCTTCCTTTCCCCAAACTAAATTTCATCCTTTGCAGTACATAGGCAGATTGTTAAAATTTCAAGTCAGTGGTGGTTTACACTGCTCAAATAAGCCACTTTCAGGATTAGAGACGACCGCAGCCAGCATCCTACTTACCAAAAATGCACTTTCCATGACCGTGCAAAAGAAACGACATCAGGTGTCTCAGTAGCAGAGGGCTGATGACATTTTCTGTCACACACCAAAGAAGACTGGGTGTGACCAAGGGCACTGAGTGTATTTCCAGAGCTGGTGGGAAACGCTGAGCTTTGTGGCATTCCTTGAAGGCTGGGACAGCTCGGTTCACACAAGGCAGGCTCTGAGGGACCCCTGTCAGGCACAGCCTCATCACGCCCGTAATGAATACAGGTGTCTGTGCCAATGGCACTGTGGTGATGGGGGATGATGCATCTGGTAAGCAGCTTGCAAGGTTCGGGTGGTCAGGGCGTGCGTGGACACAGGAGCCTGCAGCCTGCGAGGAGCAGAGGGATGGGGAGGTCCTGGAACTGGTCCAGGGGCAGCTGGGGGAGAGCCAACTGCTCGAGCAGCAGCAGGAGGCCTCTCACCACCAGCATCACCCTCATTTCTGAATTATCGGAGTGATGCTGAGGCTCAGCTCTGTCCGGCAGCGCCAGATTCGTGGTCAGTAGAACTGGGCACCAGCTGTGTCCTCCTTTAGCACGTGCTTGTCTTCAAGGACACCAGTAGTCCCTTTGATTTTAACTTAACACTGGGCATGTCCTTAAGTAGCTTACGGAGCAGGGACTGTGTTAGGCTGTGTGCCAAAATCCACAGAACTAAGAGAAAACCCCTCCTAGGTCTTGGATTAGGCTCACCAGCCCTTTCCAGCAGTATTTTTGCCTGCTTTTGGGCAGTTTCTGCTCCTTGTCCTGCTGGTCAGTGGGATCTAGGTCATGTAGCCTTCTCCAGACTCCTGAGAGTACATGGAGTCCAAAGAATAAAGAGTGGTCAGGTTGGGGTTTTTCTTTTTTCCTGTTGTGGAAAACACTGGTGTGCATGTGTTTTTATAATGTGTAAAAATTTGTGTGCACAGAATATTGCAAATTAATGGCAAATTGAATTAAAACTCACTTAAAGAAAATGGACAATTTTGCTTGAGGGGACATGCTTGAATGCAGTTTTGTTTTTATCTTGAGCATATGCAGAGCAAAAAATGGAATCAAGGCTTTTTCTATGCCAATAGTGGGCTGCTCCGTTGCTGGTCTCAGTCTCCAGACAGAATAACTGTACTTATTTATAAAACACATAGATGGCAACTATCAGTCATCAGTTAGCTGCAAGTAACTGCTTTGCTTCTGGTCTTGCAACATAAGATCAACATAAGTAAGTCTAGTAGGAAACAGTCTGAATAGTTGCCATGTGTCATGTTTCCTTGCTGGTTTGGATCTTCGCCCCGTTTAACTGGTTCTCTGTACGACAGTAGCAAGTCTTCAAGGAGGAACAAAATAAAACAAAACAAAACAAAACAAAACAAAATAAAATAAAATAAAATAAAATAAAATAAAATAAAATAAAATAAAATAAAATAAAATAAAATAAAATAAAACCAAAGTATGAAACACTCTTTCCCTGCTGTCAGGATTTTAATCTTCCTGAGAAAATTGCTTCCAGACCATCCTGGATAACAGCCCTGGTTTTTCAAGCTCACGTTAGCTCCGGCCTCCCCAGTTGCCTGTGGCAGCACAGTGAGTGCCATGGCTTTGTTGTGGTCGATGTAGAAAAGAAACTTGATTTTGTTCACGCTCGTTTTCAATCACTCTGTTCGAGATACAGGAGGCTTAATTTTCAAAGATCCAGATCTCAGTGAGTTTTGTTTGTGTGAGCTAATGTTTGTGAAAATTAAGCTCCAGGAGCACAATTATTCGCCGCCTCGTATCCCCTGTAGTCATTTGCCAGGTATAAAATGCAAGTCCGAAAGACAAAAGAGGCCATGAAGAAATAGCATTTGTAATTCACATTGCATAAGTTTAGCTGATTGCCCAAGATATGACAAAATAAGAAATTAAATTTGAGCTGTCTCGAAGGCATATCCTATTCAGTAGATCTTGAAAAGGACCACATTTCAGTCTCCTGAGGAGAATACAGAAAGGTGCAACTAGGTAGCTGGGTCCCAGAGAGACCCCACGTGATTCTCCCATATTCTTACACGTCCCATGCACAGAGGCAGGAGCCAAACAAAACAAACCCCACAAATCCCACAATCCCCACCCAACAAAATCCACTTTGGGTGACAGTAAAGCAGCGGGAAGAGCAAGCACCGTGCTGCTCCCCTGTGACCTTGGCAGACCACCTAATCTCCAAAACCGGGCGTAACAGGATGGGTTTGCCTCTTCCCTGCAGGTGGTGGCCATATCCGATCATCGGCCCCACAGGCCAGAGAAGCTGCAGCCCCACCAGGGTGACCTCCTCCAGGTGCTGTACGGTGAAGACAAGGAGCGGGGCTCGGGCCACCTGCAGAGCGGGCAGCGGGGACCCAGCCCCACCAAGGGCACTGCCCAGCACGGTAAGTCCACAGAAGTGGCTTGATTCCTCTGTGGCTTCAGAACACTCTTAGATATTGCAGTCTTTCTGTTTGCAGTGAAGCAGGCGCTTTGTTGTGTACCTGAAGGGTACTTCCATGTTTAAAGTATCCAGTGGAATTAATAAGATAATGACCGTGGCATTACAGAGCTCTCGCTTTCTTCAGTCATAAACTCGCTTTCTTCAGAGTCATAAACGCTCTCTTTCCAAAGGCTGACAATATTTCAGAGATGATGGATTGCATATTACCGAGTTTGCCTGAGTCATCTTATTATATAAGATCCCTGCTTAGAACCTGCCAGAACATAATTATCTGGGATGAAATTTTCGATCCTGGATGACAGCCAGAGACCTGATTTTGTTTTTTCAACCAAAACTTGTTCAGCATATTTGTGAGAACTCATGAAGGAAAAATAGAGTTTGCCAATGCAAAACCGAGGAACTGAGTAGACATAAATAAACTGGTCGTTCAGCTCCTTCAGCACTGGTGTGTTGTGTTTGGAAGGTCGAAGCTGGAGCCAGGCCATGCAGTTTGGCAAGGAGTGGCCTTTTAATCAAAAACTCATCTTTTGCTCCCTTGAAAAACCACCCAGAGGCAATCAAGTCATAAGCCTTTGAAAAAATCCCATAAGCACATGTTTGATAGAGACATTGGACATTTAGCTGTCAAAAGATGCTAAATCTGTAGATACTACCATGAAGGTGCATGTTCTTCACACCACCGGTTTCCAACTGCGCTGCTCATAAGCCATCCTATTTGAACACAGATCAGACAAGAGCTGGGCCTGGGAAGCTGTGAAGGAACAAACTGAGCTTGGGACCGTAGGGAAAGATCTTAAACCAGGACCGGAGCCAAGAAATGGCTGAACAAAGGGCTGGGGCTTTGCGGCTGGAGGGGGGACAGGAGGAGGAGTGGCTGGGACCGGCCATTGGGTAGTGGGTGGCAGAGAGCCAGCGGGGAGAAAGGGAGAACTGTTGGTCTCTGCTGTGAGGGGAAACAAGAGGTAAAAGATGACAGATAGGTGTGAACAGGATAAAAGACATAGGAGTCTGAAAAGAATGGGGGATGAAATAACTTTGGTCCAGTTCTGGTATTTCATAACTTTTGAGTGCCTGACTTTATAGATTTAGCATTTTAAGGGAGGGAAAGGAGAAGCCTTTGCAAATATTTGTATGAAAATAAAAATAGCTCTTTGCTACGATGTGCTGCCGTGTCCAATTTCAGTACGCAGAGAATAGGGTGCCATAAGAGAGTCTAGAAAGGTTTCTCCAGCTGTTTCTCTATGCTGGCGAGCCAGCATAATGTGATATGAAGTGAGATATGTGTATGGATGAGTATCATCTATTTTCATTAATCTGTGTAGAAATGTGACCGCCACATAAATTTCACCCTTCTAAAACATTCTTCGATTTTCTTACTGGAAATAGTTGCGTCTGTAGAGTTTTCCATGCTTACTCCATAGACAAGCACCATTGAATATAAAAGAGACCAGATTTGGTAAAGCACAGCTTGAAATCTGGGCCATAGAGTGAACAGTTCAACTTCCGGAGGACGTGAAAAATGTGTAAACAAGAGCATAGATGAGATTATCAGTACACATCCAAAACCCTACACAAATATCAAAGCATAAGGACAGTGCATTCCAGCATGCAGGAAGGCAAGTAAATGTAGTGGAATGCCAGAACAAGAAACCCCTGACTGCGCTCAAAGCTGTGTTTTGCTTCAGAGGATGGATAGATCAAAAAAAAATTGCACTTATTCTCCTGGAAAGAAGTACTCAGTTTTGTACCAAGTTTTTGTACAAGCATTTATCTTGGAAACACAGGGCAAGTCAGAATAACAGATGTGGGACAACCCTTGTCCCAGGCTTAGACATCCATAGCACCTTCTGGAGGTGGAATTCCCACCGCACCCAGCCACCACTGTCCTGAAGAACGCTTATGAACATGAAGCCATGGAGGCTTACTTTTGCTTACGTATTTTGCAAAAACTTTGCCAGAACATTTTCTATGTCTAATAAGAAGAGGGGCAGGCTGAAG
Organism: Chroicocephalus ridibundus; assembly: GCF_963924245.1. NCBI lineage: Eukaryota > Metazoa > Chordata > Aves > Charadriiformes > Laridae > Chroicocephalus > Chroicocephalus ridibundus. The sequence continues at coordinate 131,520,918 of NC_086285.1, forward strand.
GGAAGAGCCAGACAATACATGATAAAAAAAAGAAAAAAAAGAAGAAAGAAAAATTGTGGACATTAGCTGAAGCATTGCTGCCTGGAGCCACTTGCTGAATACTGTTAGTACCTAATATGCAAGATGAGAGGAGGTAATTGAATTAAACTTTGATGTGAGGTATACAGTTAGGTAGCTAATGGAATTACTGGCAGGGGAGGGAGGGGGGAGGCGGGGAGCGGGAAGAGGGAGTCTGGTTAAGATATTTATCATGGTCAAATATTGCCCCCAGAAGGAGAAGACAGTTCTGATTGGTGACGCATGCTGGAGACAGCACTGTCAGCAGCGCCTTGGCTATTTCTGATGTTTGCTGTCATTATTTTTATTCCATTGGTGACACCATTTGTGAATCATAGTCTATCCTCTGTCTTGGTGAATCTTGGTGTTTCTGTAGATACCCACTCTTCGCTTACCTGAATATCCTTTTAAAAAACAGCAGGCAACTGAAAATGGCCAGGAACAGAGAGAAAGAAAAAGGCCAGGGGTGGGGTGGGGTGGGGGTGGGGGTGGGGGTGGTGGGGGAGATATCTCCACATTCCCACAGCCAAATGGGAGAATTTGGCTCCATGAAAAAAATCTCGCATCCCTCACCGTTTCTTTCCTCGGCACAACTAGCAGGAATGTCAGTGAGCATTTATCCATGGATAAGTTATCATCTGAGCACTCACTTGTAACTGAAAGATAACCTCCAGGTTTGAGGCCAGCAGAGAGAGGTGCCACTCAGCCATGGGCAGAGAGAAAGGTTGAAATACCTTCCTGTGGTGGGGTGGATGTAACACACATCACTGCCCAGATTGGAATAACTCCCCAGGGCAATCCAGAAAGGAGACTGATCTCCTAGGCAGGACAAACCTGGCAGTGGGGCTCCAAGATGCACAAAAACTGCGTTACCCAACCTCTGCTGAGGAGCAGCAGATGGGGCCACTCTTTGTATGTACATACACACGGGCGTTCACAGGAGGAGAAGGGCTCCCACCTGGCTTGGCCTGCTAAGGCCAGCTCATCATCTCATTTGAGAACTCTAGGAGCAAGCAGTTGACTGACTTTGCAGAATGACTTAAGCAATTCCAAAAATCACCTATTTTGACACCACAGTAGATGATCATAACCTGCACTTTTGGCTGCAATCAAATCTAGTGGGACTATAACCTGAATCGGGGCTCTGTTCATATCTGGGTTTAACTGCATGGAAAGAGGCTCTTAATACAAGCTATGCCAATGGGATAATTGCCGATAATGCCATGTTTGTTATGCTTTGCAGCGGGGATTACTAATCGAGAGTCATCCAAATCCTGCAATCACCTGTTGGATGGAAAATCTTTGGTAAGTAAATACAGCGAGACCAACTGCCACTGCCTGACGCATCTTAAAACCTAGTACCTGTCAGCGTGTCCCGCATGAACAGCGCGTCGGTCTGTCACAGTATGTGCAGATTCCACAGTCTTCATTAAGGCTTTGAGACATGACTTATGCCAGAGGATTCTTAGCTGGAAGTAGAAACTGACGTAGGATGGCTGCCCCTCAGGGAACCAGGAAGGGTTGTAGGGTGGAAACAGGCATGCTCCCATTCCAGATGCTCAGCCACCTGCAAGAGCTGGGAGGAATTAACCTCTTGTTTCTCAGGGAATTTCACAAATTGGGAAAAAAATAATTTCTAAAGTGGAACAAGCATCAAATAATTCGTATTCTCCAGAAAGCCAACCTGACATGGTAATCGGATCAATCAAAAATGTGAATAAAGAGTTGATGGGAAAATCATCATGCAAACCCCAAAAATTTGTTCTGCAATGGACAGACAAAATGTTTTGGTTAAAAATGACTAAGGTTTACTAAAGCGTTTTCCCTCCCTTCTTTTTCTTACCAAAGGCCAAATTTTCCAAGTCCCTACATTTTATAAAAACTAGATTTTCAAACAGGAAGTAGTCCTTTGAAAAGTTTCTGACCAATATCAGACCGTGCTATAGAAACTTCATGGCTTCAAATGCTCTTTTGGATGGCTGCAATATACTTGCTAGCTGGTAGATGGGCTACACTCGAGAAAAATGACTGTACAATATTGAAGGCTGGTCACAATTAATGGTATTCAGTGTAATGAAACTAATTGCACCTACCAAGAGTTAACCTGGTTAAATTTCAAAGTACGCTTGCAAAAGTGATTTCAAACATCTTTAAGTCTTGGGATACTTGCAGAGCACACCCAAATGTATCCAGTCTCAGATTAATCCCAGGAGAAATAGCCCTAGACAACTTAATACCAGCTATAGCTGGTATTCTTCATATAATATGAAGAAATTTTTCAGTATTACCAGTAAAATCAGTAAGTGTGTTTATTGCCTGAAATGACAAGAGCACGTCACAATTTTTGACGTATTTTTCTGTTTCTGGGCAACACACAGTTTAGCTTACCATCTTGGAGGATACACCGGTCTCAGTGGCCTGTTTATGGGAAAAGGTGACTCAGTTCTGGCGGGCAATTTATGATCAAATGAGACAAGGAGGAAGTTGATGGTTAGGCACTTGTGGGGCCATGGCGGAAGTGGGGCATGAACCAGGGTCCCCCACACCACAGGAGAGCACCCAGCAAAAAAGAGAAACGTTTCTGAACGTCGCTCGAGAAACAGGGGTGGCTGGTAGAGCTGCTGCCCTGCCAGCGGCAGAGGTGGCCTGTGAAGAGCTGCAAGAGGCAGGCTGCTCACTCTGCACAAAGTCTCGCCTCCTCGGGAAGCTGGGCAAAAAAACCAGGGAATAAAAAGTTCTGCAAGCCTCCCTCCTTCGACGGCAGGTGCAATTCTTGCTCGTACGAGCCCTGTGCTGAGCTCAGTGAGACCGTTCATGCGAGCAATCGGTATTTGCGTGGGTAAGAGCTGGGCAGCCAAGTCCCTAGCCAGCCTGCTTTCTCTTGTAAAGAGATTTACGGTATTTATGCATTTTCCTAAAATGGCCTCTTTCCTCAGATGAGGGGTCCCTACTCATCAGTGGCATTTCCTAATGACGTGCTTTTTCCTCCCGCAGTTCCCACCATCGCCGGTTGCTCGTATCACAGCGAAAGGGGTGGCTGTCACAGACTCGCCCGCCGGCGACAGCACTTTGACGGAGGAGTAAGTCCCTTCCCACCCCTCAGCCAAGGCGGGCAGGGCTGCGCGCGGGGCGCGGGTCACCCTCTCACCAGAAACACAAAGAAGTGCTCAGCTGCAGATCTCCTCTGAATCGCAGCTGTAAAACCTCAGTGATTTACAGGAAAGCCATGCCGCTTGCTTCCCAAAGGCAGGGAGAGATCAGCTAAAGGACAGGCTGATTGTATCACCAGCCGTGGCCATTTGTACAGCTGTCCCAGTGCCAGTTACAGCTCTGTTTTATCACTAGAAAGAAAAGCATCTAAATTCAAAATTTAAGTATTTTCCCCTCAGGAAGCCTATAATATTTGCCCTATGGCAGTTTCGAAAAGGTAATGAAATATTTTTTCAACAAAGATTTATTGTCTTTAAGTGTAATTAAGGAACAGCTTGACCACAGTACAAATGCACTCATCAGTAGGCAGAGAACCCCCCAGACACGGATCTGGGGGGTATTTGTGGTGCCGCCATTGCCACCTGGGGGACAGTAACAAGCTCATTGGCACAGTGTCCTCGCACTTTGTATGCAGAGACATAAATCCCTCTCAGACGGCAGCCCTTGGTTTTCAGTGGCCGGTCGTCACAAGCAGGGAAGAGAGGCCGCAGAGATGAACGCGTTATGTATCTGTGCTTTCTTTGCTAGCCACCGGCAGCGCTGGAGGAAGACAACGGAGTACGACCTGACCCTGCCACCTGGAGCAGAAGCTTCCCTACCGCTGACGGGAGGCAACCTGTGCGGGACGCCCAGCCTCCTGAGGAAGATGTGGATGAAGCACAAGAAGAAGTCGGAGTACCTGGGAGCAACAAACAGTGCCTTTGAGGCGGACTGATAAGGCTCAGCATCGCTTGGAAAGACAGAAGGTCCTTTACCCAGGACAAGGTGCTCTAGGATCACTGCGGGAACAGACACAGCACAGCTCATCCAGGAAAACAATATCCTTTTTATTACTTGATGTTATTGCCTCAGAATGGTGGGAGAAAGGCTAGCTAAGGTAAAAATGGTGACCGTGATACAACTGACTGGCCTGCCTTTGTTGCGATAGACTAAAATCCCAAGTATCCCACTAGATTTACGTCTTGATTCAATGAAGCTGAAACTACTGCTGGCCCATTCAACATTTCACATCTCCTGTCTGAATCAGCTTGGACTCACAACAAGGAAAGCCTTCCAAGAGGTTTGGGTATTCCTGCCAGGCAACAGACCGATTACAGAGTGCCGTTAAATCCCAGGGGTCTGCTCGTTGTGTACCACTGCTTGTCCTCTTCCCCCGCTCATATCAGGAGATAAAAACCACATCTTATGATATGCTTGGTTGAACAACATACGCTAAACATTTTTTTCTTCGGTTTTGATATTTCAAGACAGGAGTAAATGATGCAAAAATTTTAAAAGAACGGGGGAGTCAGAACTGAGCAAGTTTGCAAACACACGTTTACCCAGCTTTGCTATGTGACGAGTGATTGGTGTTTCAAAGTGTCCTGCCAGATCAAACTATGAGCAACTGGATAACCTTAAGAGATACTTTCTTCCATAGAACCTGCTTATATGTTAACTCATAGTCAGCAACTTACTCTCTACCTTTGCGGTACGGGATAGTTCACTAGGTGCACAAAAATACCAGGAGGAAAGAAAATATGTAAATGGTGCAACGAGGTGACTAAACACGAGCTATTTGCCTATAGGAGACCTGTGCTTATGAATAGATGGATTTAATGGAATTTGCTCATAAATTTTTCTCAAAGTTTTTTTCAATTTAGAACTTGCTGGTCATGGCCCTTGGATTTTCCTCTCTAAAAAAGAAAAAAAGCTTTACAAAAAAGGTTTCACCAGTGTTACAGACAATATTATGTTAGTCATGAATGGTACTTGCCTCATATGAGTGCTCCCCTGGTTATTATAAAATACTTTGGTTTGCCTAAATACAGAACTTGGAATATAAAATTGGAGGAAGTGTATCTCCTGTTGCTCACAGTAATGACGATCTTGTCAAATTTAACTGCCATTGCTCCAAAGCATAAATGAAAAATAAAGGTCTTACTCCACGACAGAAGCAGAGGAAAGAAGCTCTCATCTGCAGCTCGCTCGCCTGCAGCCAGTGTAGTAAAACACAGTGAGATGCCGTCATAGTGCCATGGTGCTGAGGCGAGGAGGCTCCAGAGCCATAAAACCACCAAAGGTCTGAACCATGTGTTGGCAGCGTTAACAGCAGTTACAGCTCCTTCCCCTCCTGCCACAACCACCTGGGCAACTTCTGCACCACGTACGTACCACAACGTACCTGCTGACTTCATCCACTGCTTGTGTTTAGATCATCTTCTACCTGGACTTAGAAGAAAGCATATTTGGAATTTCTTTTATGGCAGAGGACTGAGGGAGCCTTGCATTACAGCCTGCAGAGCCACAGGCTCAGGCAATTGTCCCTGGTCAGGGTTCACCAGCTCAGAGGTACCAGGACACCCTCTGGGTGGGAGGGAAAGGCTGCTAAGGCAGCCAGGTCCTCTGGCTTTGGGGTGAGCGGGGTGGAGCAGCACACAGGAAACGTTCACAGCTTGACAACCTGAGCAACCAATGTCCATGGGATGGGAAAGCAACTGGAGCAGCCTGATAACTTTACAGAGCCCTGGTGACTCCAAGGAGGGCAACAGGGGACACATCTGTGGGGCTTGACGTGCTGGAGAAGGCAGTAGGATGGGGAAGGAAGTTCTCATTTAAAAAGGTACTATGGCTTTTCATACAGCCAGAGACAACTCAGTCCAGAGTCTGCCAAGGAGGAGAGAGGCACTAACCCTTCATAAAATATCTCTGTCAGCCCTTGTGTTCTGCTGTCCATCACTGCTTCAGTCACAGGCTTCTCCTTCAGAGGTGCTCCACATCTGAGAGAGGACAGCCTTGCAGCTAAAAATCACACAGACTCTTCCCTCCTCCTTACCAAAGGCAAAAGTCCTTCTCTGGCCCAGCAGCCTGACAGAGGGATGATCTTCTCTCCTACTTTTCTTTCTTCCTCCTGGGAAAGAAGGAGAACACATCTCCTCGTTAACCACACACTAAAAGGCCCCAGCTGCTGGCAGGGCAAGGAGAAGAGGCGATGGTGGCCCAGTATTGACCATGTGTCACCAGCCACAGCGTGCGAGAGCAGTGCTGATGCCCACTGAAGGCTGCACCCCTGAACAGCACCAGAGCAGTTTTCTCACAGGGGTCCACCCCACCTTTAAATGAGACCCTGACGCATTGTCCCTCTGTAGTAATCCAGACACCGCGACCTTGGCAGCATCAGGTCCTCCATGACTGAACCAAGATGGAGCCATGGCCAAGATTTCCCTGAAACGCCTTTTGTAAATATCACTGACCACACTGCATCCCCTCCCCAGCCCATAGAAATCCCGCCAGAAGGTAAACCTGGCAAATTCAGGGGGACCACTCTCCTCCACAGCGATGCATACAGTCAAGGAGTAGGGAGAATAATAATCACCAGTTCCCTTTTTTGGTCTCATTCCCTAAGCAAAGCAAAAATAAGAAGATGGACAGACACTGGGAAAAGTCCATTTGCTGCATTTGGGGTAATTAAGACAGCGAGCACTTGTGGTACCTGACCTTGTAGCTAACGTGACCTGTAGAGCACCCAACACACAGTTCCAGGGCAGCAAGTTTTGTCTGTGAGAAAGCTGTATTGTAGTATTTCATTTGTTAATTAATAGCTTTAAGCAGTATAAGGATGGAGGTGAAGAGGAGATGATTCATGTTTCTACCTAATAATTGCTGTATCTTGAAATGTGTATTTATGGTTTTCTTATTTATTTAATTTATAATTTGGATCTACAAGAGAAGGAGAGATTTACAGGAAGCACATTTAATTTCTCTGTATTCCAGCAACTGCCATGGAGATTTCTTGTATTGTAGTAGATACCTATTTTATTGATTCAAATAAAATATGTCCTATTAATAAAAAAAAATAATAATAAAAGGAAAAAGTAGCATGTGGTAATATACAGGTCTCAGTGACTTAAAAGCTTTTGGGAAGCATTTAGTGGAAAGTAAAGGCAGGGTTTATGATTCTGAAGAACACCAACACCTGATGGCAAAGAGTTTTGCTCCCCACAGGGAGAGTCTGGAAGTGTATGTTTGTGAGTGGCTCAATATTTTACGGGTGGTAGAATCATGGTTTGTCATCAGATAATACTCAGAGAAAAGCCCTGGCACTGCCAGCATTAGATACACATTTACACACCTGACCTCAAGAGCAAGGACACGACGTCTGGTCTCACTGCATCCCTGGGAGTTAGGCAGTGTCACCTCCCTCCCATCATGTAAGAGCACCAAGACAGAGACTCCTCAAGGGTAGCTAAGGCTCCAGTAGAGAATAAAACCAAGCACTCCCCATCTTCAGTCCTACCAGTTGACAATGAAGTCATAGAGTCCTAGAACGGTTTGTGTTGGAAGGGACCTTAAAGATCACCTAGTTCCAAACCCCTGCCGTGGGCAGGGACACCTCCCACTAGACCAGGCTGCTCAAAGCCCCATCCAGCCTGGCCTTGAACACTTCCAGGGATGGGGCATCCACAGCTTCTCTGGGCAACCTGTTCCAGTGTCTCACCACCCTCAAAATGAAAAATTTCTTCCTGATATCTAATCTAAATCTACTCTTTTCCGGTTTGAAGCCATTACCCCTCATCCTACCACCACATGGCCTTGTAAAAAGTCCCTCTCCAGCTGCCTTGTAGGCCCCTGGAGGTGGGGTTTAGGGAAGTTAACCATCTTTTTTCCTCACCTTACCTCAAATACAACGTGGTCTTCGGAGACCGTATGCTGAACCACGGCCCAGCACGAGGTTGGTCGCTTAGGGACACAGGAGCCCAGGCCAGGGAAGCTGACTCAGGACTGCAAGAGGAAAGACACAACAAGGAAAGAAAACGTATGGTGTTGATGTCCTTCACCAACCCGGCCTTTGGAAAGACCATTCATCAGAGGATGGCTTGTCCCCCTGCCTGCCACACTGGCCATACTCTGTGCAGCTCTGGTGAAAAGGTGCCACATTTCTGGTCCTTCCATTACAGACAGTGTCTACATTTCAAATGAGCAAGCAGGGAGTGTCCTCTCAATGAGTGTCCACACCGCAGGACTTGGCACAGATTTTTTCCGGGACGTGGGGTAACAACCTGGCCTCTGCTGGGAACTCCTCTGCAAATGCCCAGCCCTTAGTCATGTGTTAAAAATATCGGCATGAGTATGGAGCAGGATGTGGATGTGCAATACATTTTCCAGGTGAAAATGTACACAAAGCAACATTGGGTCGACTCCAGCGCACCATCAGAAAAATGTGACATAGTGATTAAAAAAATAAGTGAACTGTACCATTTTTCCATCAAAGACAGAAAAGTTGTTAACTGTGCAGCTGAACGGCACTGCCTGACCCGTGCATGTTGTCATACTTTATAACATCTATGAGAGGATGCATTTTTCAGGCATGTTTCATGTCATTTTACAATTTTGGGTTCCCCGGAACTAGAGACTACTTGGGGCACCGACCCGACTGAAATAGACAGTGTGATGACAGTCCATCACACTTACAGTAATTTATATCTCATTTCCAAAAAAAGGTTTCTAATTTCTTCTAACCATTTCAAAAACATCTTTGTGATAGAGCTATTCATTAAAATATCCATCATTACTTTGCATACCACTTTATTTAAATAAACCGTAGTGAATGTAAAGCCAGGGTACTATATAAAATAATTCTTACTGAGGCATGAAAAAAAAAAAATCTCAGATATGCTTTAGCCGCCTTTCTTCCCCTTTTGCACTCACTTTGCAGATCCTGTAGCAAACAGGTTTGCCAGAAGAGTTGATCACAGACCCATCGCTGCTTGGGGGAGTACCGCACGCTTTTTGCAGAAAACATTTTTGACTCAAACACTGGCATCTGCAGAATAATTTCACACCTGAGAGTTACCCAGCCACAAAAGTTGCAACCTCAGGGCTTGCACACACAAATAAAAATGAAGCAAGTCAGGTTTCTCAGCTGAAACCCTGTATGTGAGTTCTACAAACAATGCAGACGTCAAATAGCCATAAATATTTTGAGAGATTTTTAAAATCTCAGTGTTTACTACAAAGATGATTCACAAGTGAGCAGCCCTACTTGGTACTGGAAAAGGGTTTTTTAAGTGGCAGAACTATTATTTAAATGAATGGGCACACAGATCACTAAAATAAAAAGTGAAACGCTTAGAAAGAAAAAAAGAGAGTTGACTATTTGATAAAGTTAGATGAAGGCCCATAAAAAACAGGCAGCTGAGCTCAGAGGAGGACATGAAATGGAAGCACATGTGAATGCTGCCCATCTTCTCAGTCGTTCAGGTTGGATTCACTACCAAAACAAGGCATCGTTTTTAACAGCCAAGGGCCCCGCAGCAGACCCGACGGCAGGAGATCGGGGCAGACGCTGGCTGGCAGCCCCCGGTCCCAGGTGTCTCACCCCGTCACACCTCCCACCCTGCACACTCACCTGCCCCAACAGTTTACTCTGCTTTATTTTAGACCAGCATTTTCCTACAGTGCCGTCACAGTTTGCATAGCAGTGAAATCGTAAGAGGCAACACACCATCTATTTGCTTGATGCTCCCTTTTTTTTCGGGGGGGTGGGAGGGGGGTGGGAGCACTGGACCATAAAGCAGAAGAGACATGCAAAGGGCCCCATGAGGCACACACGGTCCTTCTCCCCTACCACTGACAGGGCACTTTTGGGTGACTGGAGCCCTCGGCGCAGCCGTGCCGGGAGCTGACACTGCGGAACCGGCCGCTCTGCCCAGGCGTTGTCCTCGCCTGCGCTCTGCCAGCAAAGGCCAAGGCGGGGGTCAGGAAGCAACAGCATCCTCGGCAAAGCAGTGGCCCGAGTAACGAGGACCGCTAAACCCACGGCAAAAGCTTCAGAAGTCACAGCCAACGTTAGCCCGGGAGTGCAGTGACAAGACTGGTGAGACTGTATGTAACAGCTAGACTGCACAGAAAATCCTGCAAGTGATTTTTTTCTGATAAAGACATATTAACCTTCCCTGAGAAAACCTCAACCCTATCACCTCTTTATAACTCTACCCCAGAGCCCTCATAGTACTGGGTATCTGACATTTGTCCTTCTAAGTTAGGATGCGAGCAGATTTTTCAATCAGATTGGAAGCCAGTGGGATAAAGATTTATCTATAATGAACCCTTATAAATGGGGTTCATCAACACTAGGACTCCCGCAATGTCCCTTTTTTTAATCACAACAGTAACATCCAAAATCTGAGCTCAGAAAATCATTTTTTTAACCGTTTACGTTATAAATAGAAATGTCAAATTGTTTAGCTGACTGCCATATGCTCGAGGTGGGTTAACCCATTAGTGAAAGAGCTGCAAATATTCTGGGGGAAAAAAGAAAAAGAATAGGAAATAGGCCTCTGATCATTTCCCTCCACGGTCAGACCCTTTGATGCAGAAGCCACCAGCGACCGGCACGCCAGTCTCCTGTGCTTCAGTCCCCCAGCCACGGGCAGCAAAGGTCCGTGGAAAGCCGCCGTGGGGTAGGCAAGGATGGGAACGCATGACGCTATCGTCCAGCCTGGGGTTTTGCAAGGGAGCCTTTATTTTGTGGCCCTTGCACCCACCTCAGCTGGCGCCCGACCGACACACACTAAGGCGGTTGTTCCTTTTGCGTCCAGGCGCGAGGCCCTCGCCAGACGTGGGGTCTCCGAGTGGGAAGCAGAGATGCTCAACAGCTGTTTGGTGCCTCAGGTTCCCTTTATTCCCTGACCTTCGCCACCTAAAGAAATGAGACAAACCCCACCAGCGTGACAGAGGTGTCGCCCCACATGTGCAAAACAGCTACGGTCTGGTTGCCACCACTCCAGCACCTGTTTGTCCCCAGTCTCAATCCTTCCCACAGGCAAGGAGTGGGAACAAGCCATGTGGCTGGGGACCCCAAGGACCGGGAGGGCTCGGCACCGGCTGCCTTCCTCCCCGGCCATCAACGTTCCCAGACATCAGCATTCCCAGCCAAGCCGCAGCCAGCCCCGTGTCCCTCTCCGTGCCGGGGAGGGCCTGCATGAGCAGCCCCTGCGGGGCCATCTGTGCGAGCGTGCAGAACAGGTCCTGGCCCCGTTTGCATGGTAGCCACGGCAGCTGGACACATCAAGGGCCTCTCTGCAGACCATCTTCGGCTCCCAGGGTTAAAAATACCTTCTTAGTGCATGTGGTCACTGCCGGGCTGGAGACACACGTGTCATGAGAGCTCAACCAGGGTGAGCAGCAGAAATGGACACCCTCTGAATCCAAAAAGCACGGGGGTCAGCAGCCTCAGCTCCTGCGGAGGGTCAATAAAACCCTTCCTCACTCAGCCCAGCCACTGAAGCAGGTGCCAGCAGCTCTGTGAAGATGGCACGGCAAGGAGGGAGACTGCACGTCCAGGCTGATGACGACCTTTCTGCAAAAGAAAGGCTTATTTACACAACTCTTGCTTTCCGGGTTCATGCTGGCCAGGGCCTTGCCACTGCACAACAGACCCCAGCAGGCGTCCGAGGTATCGTGTGGATTACCTGTGCGACCATCGCACCCCAGCACCACGCTGACACGGAGCACAGCTCTGCGACCAGCTCAGCCTCACGCGGGTTTGCTCAGCTCCACGGCACAACTGCACGTTTCCGCAGGGAGAAGGGTCGTCTCCACCTATAGCTGCTGACACACACAGGAGCCTTCAGGTCACCCCGCTGGGCTGAACAGGTCCGTACCCAGCTTTTGGGGGTGCATCACCACCCAGAAACCCTGCGAGGATGCAGGAGGGTGCTGGAAGCTCTGCCCAGAGGGTGGGAATCCCTCCACCCATAACAGAGGAGGGAGGCAGGGAAACCCCCGGGCGTGCGGAGGTAAATGCTGCTTTACCGAGACTTGGGCTCCATCTTCGCAACTCTCCCTACGTCCCCTGGCTGGCACCATCGCCTTCTGCCTCGCAGGGGACTGCATTCTTATGAAGAGAGTGTTGGTATTAGCAGGCTTGCAAATTACCGTTCTGCAATACATTCAAAGGCTCGGCAAGAGCAGAACTTCAACAAAATAGAAGTAGACCCCGGCTAATCCAAGTGCCTAAAAATAGGGTAGAAAAAATCACTCTGCTGCGATAAACCTCCTTGCCTTTATCAAGTCACTGCATGGTATGAATTGCACCACCAAACTGCAACCTTCAACGATGGTTACTAACAGAAGATGGGGAAAAGTAACAGTAAGATGTAAAATTCGGACAGAACGGGTATAAAAGTTTACAGGCAGCTCCCGATGGCCCATTGACTGCTCAATTTTCAGTAGCTAACCTGAGATGCAAAGCAGGCACGTGATGCAGTCATGAAAATGCTGAAGGAGGCTCTGGCCAGTCCAGGCCTCTGTGAACGTGCCCTGCCATGCCACCAGGGAGGTCTCCTCCACAGGCTCCAGGGGAAGGGGCTCACCCTCCTGCCGCAGGAGAAGCTTTCCCTGCACAAAGGAGGTGAGCGGTACAAACCTCAGCACTGTCTGCATTTAGCTGCTCACAGTTTTGGAAATGGTCCTTCTGGTACTGTCCATGAAGACCAATGTTTTTGGAAGAACTTCAAGCTCGAATGCTTCCTTCCCCCATGGTCTCTCAAATGCAAAAGAGCCAAACTCTCTGCCCTCCAATCTCGTTTCTGACACACCAGGATAAACTATTTAACAGATGTTTGGTGTGGAGCTGGAGATAAATGAGGCTATGGAGTCAGTTTTATGCAAGAGTCAGCTCAGCCCGTTACAGCAGTCACTTCTGTCCCTAGAAATCATTGGGTCAACAGCAAAACCCCCTTGGTAGTTCTCCCACACACCCCACGACAGGTGACTCCCAACTCATCTCCTTCACATCCAGTTGTGCTTCCAGCTGGAGGGTTGTTAGTTTAAGCAGAATATTTAAGGAAAAAAGTAGCACGGGCACAAAAACTCTGAAAACCCTCTGCAGCACAGGACAAGACAACAGCCTTGTAGATGGACGCAGGCAGCACTTAAGAGAAACACTTCGCATGATCAAGGAAAAACCTTCTTGCCTCACTCGCCACATAGAAAGGTACATGTTGTACCAATCCACCCAGCGACGTGCACGTTTCCCGCTGTGGCTGACACCTGCTCCCCAGAGAGGGCGCAGGCCAGCGGCAGGGTCTCCCTGGGGTGCTAACACAGGGGGTGCCCGGCTTCACCCCCTTCCAGCCACCAAACCACCATCACCCGCTGAAAAAGAAATCGCTTCGTTTCCCTTTATTTACCGTGAGAAAACGTCATGAAGTCCATCTTATCAGGGCAAACGCACACGGCTATTAGCAGGTTTTATGGCATCTTGATCGCCAGCGCAGACATGGGGACATGGTGGATGCCATACACTGGGAAACAGAGGGACTTCCCTCCTACATTGGAAATGTCGTTACGTGACGTTACACTGTTGTTTCATAGATATCCTGACAGGTTAGGTGGACACATGTCACCTTATGCCACACAAGGCTGAGTTAGAAGGTGCCCCTCACCGCCACGGTCACAGATTGATGATCAGCGTGACACTTTGGGACACCAGTGTCACTCACGTACCGCGTGCTGTAGGGGAGGGAAAGCACGCCAAAACCCCCACACCGTGTCTGAGCCCACCAGAACAGCCGGCTCTGAGGCTCTGCTACGTTTTATTTAGGTGAGACAAACCTCGGCTGGTTCTCAGCGCATGGTCCAGGTCTGCAAACTCCCCCCGGGAAACACCATTTCACACGGTGAGGTGTGACGAGGAGAACATTCCCCTTCCCCCCCTCAAGTGCTTTAACATCTTCCAGTGCCATAAGTAGTATCCATTTGTGGATTTAAACCACTTTAAAAAGTAAAAACTCAATCCTTTCGAGTTTCCTCCTGCACAGGCTCCAGGCCATGTCTGGCAGCGCGCTGGCATGCCCCCGAGCACCGCTGGGACGGGCCAGGCAGCACCAGCGTCCCTCAGCCCCCTGCTTCATTTCAACCCCTCGCCAGCCTTTCTGAGCTGAAACCCTCCTTTCTCACTTGCGTTAAACCCAAGCAGAGTTTTTAGCATCACCGCCTGATTACTGCTGGGTACGAAGGGGAAGGCACAGGGTGGGCATTTCTGCAGCAAGGCAACCCGAACAGGGAACAAGTCCGGCAAATCACCCATCGAAGGAAAGTTGATGCTATAGAGTAAAGCATTTGAGGTGGATGAAGGTCATTTTTCCCAAGATTTATGTTCCACCTGCTTTGCAGCTGTCATATTGCTTAAGCAAATCAATAGCTGATGGCTTTATTCATGTCCAGTAAAGAGCCAGAAAGACTTTTTGTTCTGGGGTTATTCACGGAAGAAAAACTGAGGTCCGTAATCCTTATGCTGCAAAGTGATCACTTCTATCCTGCCATCACACACGTCACAAATCAAAAAATTGCAACAAGCACTGCCTGAAAATATTCTGTTCATAGTCATTAGGCAAAAAAAGCCCACTTTTCCCAAATGATCTCTTAGAGTTCCCAAATTTAAAAAAAAAAAAAGTCTAAGGGAAAAAAATGTTTGAATGGTACAACGGCAAGTGCTTGGTCCAGCCACCACCTGAACTTTAGGGGTCTGTAGATTCAGCTTCAAGCCTCATGACATCCCTCCTGGACAGGCAGATCCACAGTCCTGCTGGTATCAGCACTCGGTAGACGCAGAGATGCTGGCACTTGAGGGTGCCACTGGTCCGGCTCGCTTAGGCCTAGAGATTTTTAACTAAATTCATATTATCTTTTTTCTCCCATCCTATCATAGTCAGACCTTGCACACTCAACAGTGAATTTTTCCAACATCTTTAATTATTTCCATTTTTGACTATTCAAGCAGGGCTGGCGCCGAGCACCTTCGCAGAACATGCCTTTGCTCTGAATGCAGGCAGTCCCCAGCAATGGAGTATGAAGGAGGTGGAAGGACGAGGCAGACCAGGACTGCTGCCGACAGCCGGACCCACTGCTGGCTTTTCCACCCGCAGAGCTGAGCTGCCGCGGGGCAGGGATTTGGGCTGGAAGGGGGGTGCTCGAGCTGCCCTTATCACAGAGCCCGGCACCAAATCAGTGGGAAGCTGAACAGGATCAGAGGCTGCAGGTGCTTCTACCCCGCAATTGCTCTTGCAACCGCTAATTCCCTTCAGGGCAACATTTCTCTTCTTACCTTGCTGTTACCTGCCCAATTAAAGCTGGAAAGGAGAGAAACACGCGTGCTTACTCCCGCCTTCCCCAAGGGCGAGGGACGCGCGGCGAGCCCGTGCAGGGCCAGGCTGGGTTATAAACACAGACCCCCAGGAGTCCTGGGCAAACCTTTACCTGCAGGAAACACTAGATGTAAAAGTACGCACCGTGTACGTCGTGAGCTGAGCTGAGGCCCTGGACCTAAAAACTCTTTTGAACGTGTTTTCCAGAGGTGGATTCAAACCCTGCAGCTGCTTACAGACACATTGCTGAGGGCGATTCACCGTATGCATGAGCCAGGAACACCTCAGGTAGGGAGAAATTCCCCCCACCATGTATTTATACCCATGTTTGCTACGGAGCAGCCGCTGAGGGAGGGAGTCAGATGCCACCCGCTGTCACCGAGCTCCTCGGGAGCTCTGCAGGGAGAGAAGGATCTGCTGCCAGCCAGCCCCGCACGGCAGCCAGCCCCGCTCTCCTCTGCGGGGTCGGGACCGACAGAGACCCTGCGCCTGCTGGGACCTTCTTCATCTCCAGCTGCGCCCCAAAAGCGCAACCTCGGGCGACCCGGGCCACATTCGGCATTTTTCCCCAGGTGGATGGACAAAAGCAACGGAAGATGTAATACGTTTTACACATTTGCCCAACGCAATTAGCAACAGGCTCTCGGTCGAGGGGCTGTATTGTCACACTCAGCTGGAGCCAGATAAGCTGATTTGTTCGGGCTCGCAAAACTCCCCTTTCACAGGCCAGTGACTACGGTCAAAGGACAAACTGACACGGTCCCATCTTGGCCCCAGCTGCCAAAAGGTCCACCCCCTCCACCTGGCCCTACAGGGAGGTGGGCAGTCTCGAAGAGCGCTGGGTTTCTGTCTCCCTCAGGCTCCCTGTTGGACAACCAGGTCCATGCTGGAGGAGTTTCTGGGCTCCCTCGTCCTGGGATGGAGGTCTCCCGCCCCAGCCTGGCTTGCCAAGTTGCTGAAACATCGGTGCCAGCACCGCAGGCCAGTATTTGCAAACTACATGACGTACAAACACAAGTGTAACCATCGCTCACTGCCGGCCAAGGAAAAACACTTGCACTCTGGTAAGCATCAGCAGGGGCACAAAAGGAGCATAAACTCGTCAAACACAGGATGCTCCATACCCGGTCACTGCAAGTTCGCTAAAGGAGAGGTTGTATTAACAACAACAAAAAAAGGGGGAGGGAAGGGGGAGGAAAGAAAAAGCTCTCCTCTTCCCGCCAAAAATTATGCGGCAGCAGGTCCACAGAGTGTCTGCCAGATGACCCGCTTGTCACACTCATAATTGCTTCCCATCTGGTGTCTGGAGCGCACAAAGCCTGGCCGTTTGCCAGCGCAGGACGACGCACAAACTGGCCTACTTCTGGTGACACGGGCCCTCCAGACACCGCTGATCCGCTCCGCTCCTTTCCGTATGGCTCAGGAGAACGTGGCATTCATTTGTAAATTGCCGGCGGCTGATTTATCCGGCTATTTGGGCCCGCCGCTGCTCAGCCCAGCTAACGCGCTCCCCCCTTTGCTGCATGGCACAGCCTGAGCCCCGGTGCTGGGGCAAGTCCTCTCTGGCACCGAGTTGCCCCAAACGCTGGCTTGCTGACGTGAGAGGTAGGCAAGCACGGACGTTGTCCTCTCATACGCCACTCAGCTTTAAGATGAGCACGTCAAGCCAACCCGTCCCTATGCATACATGCAAACATGTCCTCAACTGCTCTGATTTACAAAGCCGATTGCTTTTCCAAACTTTGCCTTTCCATGTAATGTATACGCATAGCTCATTTTGTTCATACAGTCCCTACAAAGGCTCATGAGGCACTTTGTATCACGGCTTGTGATCTTTCAACGAGCAGTTTTCTCTGGATTTTCCTTGTCTGTTTGATTGGTTTGTTCTATCGATGTTTTTGGTTTTTTAAATGATTATTTTTTATTTAATGCCTACCGTTGTAAGCAGTTGATACCCTCAGAAAACCGAGCAGATATTTCTTAACCTGTGGGACAGACCATTTCAACGCAGGGCGCACAACAGGCACTACAGCGCGCTCCAAAGCCTTGTTGGTTGTGCAACCAGCAAAAATCACTTTTACAAGGAGTAACTAAGATCAAGCAGCGGGCCAACGGTCGGTGGGAAATTAAATGCTGAGTAAGCAGACTTTTCCCTCCCCATAAGACAAAAGGACCCTTTCCCTCAGACTACGACACAGGAGAGTCGCAGATGTACACCACTGCCAGCCAATACACGGCCCCTTCCCATCCTGCTTGTGCTAAGGCTGTTAACGTCCATCTTCGCTGTAATCAGAGGGTGTGACGACACAGGAAATCAGAAGTCGGCTAAATAATCCAGAGGACTCTCTAAAAATAAATTGGTATAGAAGAAACCCAAATTTCTGTAAAAGGTAGAAGCAGGTAGATAGAATTCCCTTTGCAACAGCAAATGTATCGCTGGGGCCACGCAGACGAAGAGCAGGCACCATCAGAGGACTCCTTTCAGTTCTGCACCTCATAAAATACAGACATAGCAACGAAGCAGAAAATTAAATTTAAAAAGAAAACCAAACCATCAACACAAGTTGCTACTGAAGAATGCCATATTGCACATCTGTTACTCCAGATGCAAGCAGAAGCTGCACTATTGAGGTTTCCTCATAATCAATAAGGTGGAACACAGTGGGTACGAGCATTCAGATTTTTACTTTATACAAAAAGGTAAGATTATGTACAAATGTCCAAAGCTTACCCATTCTTCCAACACATCTTGCTATCAGAAGTACAAGGATCCTATTGTTCCCTTCAGCTGCAGGGCAAGAATCCAACCCACTCCAGGGACCAGCGGGCTGTCTCCAGGGGAAGCCACATCGCCCAGGAGCTGCAGCTTCAAGAGGGACCAATATTTTGGCTCAGCTGGCCCAGAAACAGTAATCATCCACAGCTTCCTCATGAAAGTAAGCATTTCAGCCTGTAAAGTTTCGGCTTATCCAAGGTCAAGGAAACTCAGGAAAAAAAGAATTAAATGAGGTCTAGCACTAGAAGACATTGGTGTATTTTCTGCCTAGGTACAGAATCTTTCTCTGAATGTTTGACACAAAACCAAGTGCAAGAATCAATTTCAGTTTCAGAGTTTGTGTTGGTTGCATTGTGTTGGACCTTGGTCACAGGTACGGTGCAACCGTCATCAGTTAATATCCAGTGCTAAAACCCTTATTTCGTGAAGCTTGATTCACTCACAACATTGCATTAGTTTTAGTTTGGTGCTAGTAGAGTTATTCTCATGCAAAACCAGAATAACAGCAGTAGGAACTGGGGTTGTTCTCGCCAATCAATTCCTTAAAGACCATTTCTTCCAAGTAAAAGCCAGGCCCATGAATAAAGCCTCCAGAGTCTTCATATAATGAAACTGAGGGTTGGAATTCCTTCCAAGTTTGGCTTACCGGCTGTCCATCCCCTCGGAGCAAAAGCATCTTTCACTGAGCAAAGTTGACACAGAAAAATGAACTAATCACATCATTAGAGACTTCACTTTCATCTACCTACACTTTGCCCCGATTTCAGATGTTAGCAGGCAGCCACGACAAGAGCAAATGCTCTCCACTCATCCCACCTTGCTTGTCCCAAGTGACGGAAAACTTCACGCACGCAAACACGAGCAGGTCTGCAGGAGATCCATACATTGAAATCCCAGCAAAGCTGGGTCACAGTTTGCTTATAAAGCTTAAAGCTATGTGATACAAATCACCGGGACATATTTTGGAAGAACTGGCTTGTGTTGGTCCCTCTTGACCTTTTCCGTCAACAGATTATCTTAATTGTTTGCCCTTTATATTTTGTCACAAAAACTGGGCAAGGCAATAGGTATTATCTATTGAATGCCCATGCTTCTAGCAAAATAAGAGAGTCAAAATCTAACATTAATTCAGATTAACACACGTTTGTGAGTACTAGTTAGGAAAAACAAAAATCACACTGCGCAGCTTACACTCACATTTACCCACCAAGACCCAGGCTCACATACTAAAATATCACTTCTACCATACAAATGAATGTAAAAAAGCTTTACCCTGGCAACGTTCTTCATCCCTCAAATTGTCTCGTATACATAAATATTTGCATTAAAGCTTTGAGAGACAAATACAAGCGGTTAACCAAACACAAGTAGGCTTACACATAGTTTGGGCTGAAGCATGTATTGTCATCCTGCTGTGTAACCCACCAGTTCCCACAATTGCTGTTTGTCTCTGCCCAGTCCACAAAAGGCAGGTTTCTTGCAGTTTCACATGCAAGACCACGTTGCTTTAACAAGCACCAAGTGTTTAAGTTCTCAAATAAAAGGCACTTACAGTAACCTGGTTGATAGATGCTTTATTTCTGTCATTAATATGGTCTGTATTGAATGTGAGATTCTCTTACATAAAATAGAAGTTTGTAGTACAACAAAAACTAAGATAAACAAGGTGTTTGTTGCACATTATGTCAAACCTTAAAACAAAAATATGGAGTAATATGTATTTAGGTGTCATGCAAGTTTGGCTGCTGCATGTACAATCTACTTATAAACTGAAAGAAATGCAAATGCACACAACATTCAAAAAGTAATAAAAGATGCCTGACATATGAAAGATTAAAACCTTCCTGCTAAAGGAACAAAGTAGGAGTTAACTAGACGATCCAACCAATACCAACACAAATTAATACTACTTACCATAAATCTATGCTTAAACTTGGTATAGGCAGCTTTGGTGATACCACTTCTACTGAAACAAATCACCCAGATTCTAGAGATTCATTCTCTCTCAATGTCTTATTTCATTTTTTGTGAATTAAATGCTGTCTCCAGCGTTCAATGCTGCTGTTAAATACATTCTGGTAATGCACACCTAAATCTAGTACTGCCAAGAATTCCAATTGCCTCCTCTCAATTTTCATAGGTGAGAGTAATCCTGGCATGATGGGTATTTTCTGATCCCCTTGCTTACATAGGATTCCCCCCCTTAAAATTTTGATGTGAATTAAAAACTGCTAAAAATGTTTATGCCTACTGCTATCATAGCCAGGCAAATATTTAATATCAAAAAGCTCCTAAAAATAAGGATTGTATAAGCTTTGAGATGTTTAAAAAAGTTTTCTAACCCACTACCTTCCTTGTGCCACTCATGACATGTTAAAATTCTCCATTAATAAATTATGCTCCACCACCTTCGTTATTAAAGTGATAGGAATACTTTCCACACCCTGCATAGTACTGGTTGATCTCATAAAGTTAACTAGAGAACCTGACATCATTTTTTGTAATTTTACATACAGTGCATATGATGCTCGCTCTTTCCATCTCTCATAGCAGCAAGCCGATTCTGCCACTATCTGTAGCAGCACACCCGGGAGTGGAGAGGAAGAGTGTTTGAATTATAAATAACTAAAACTACAGTGTACAATTCTATTTACCTGTCAGTATTTGTTGATACCCATCATAACTTGCTCAAAATTAACTGCATAAAAATCTCTACAACAAAAGCAAACCAAAACATTCCTTCAAAAAAAAAAAGACATAAAATAAGTGCAAATACCTAAAATAGGCAACTAAAGCAACTGTTGTGACCTGTATACCTTTAAATAAGGACAAAGATTTTTCATAAATAAAAGAATGCTCTCTTTGCTCTTCAAACATTTAGTAAGTATATAATGGTCAAACTTAAGTGCAGATATAATTGTTTTGAGATCCAAGGTGCCAAGTTTCTTTTTTTAAAAAAAATAAATATTTAAAATGCATTCGTTTTTAGTTCCTGTGCAGGACAAAGTACTCCTGGGTCACATATAGGACCCTACCATTCCTTTCTAAACATACTTAAACAAGGTATAGGAACAGTTGCTGTATAATACAGGTATACCTTGCAATTATTTTGTAGACCAACATGATTTAAGGGTTATAGTGCAATCTTTTCATAGATGTAACATACAGTATAGATTTGTACACTTCACCACTGTAATTCTTCTACTATTCCATACTTTAAACTTGTCCTTTTTTCATTTTAGCTGTTTTAACAGGAAACAACGTTGGCTTCTAGACAACCTGCATACATATAAATATCTACATTTAAGCTTTAAAATGAAAATAAATTACAAAAACAGACTCCTTTTGAATTTACAAAACTTTCCCTGTTCCTACATACTGTACAATACATTCAACAATCATCTCATTTTGAGATTTATGAAGAAAATACTGATGCTTTACACTAAAACCTAATTCACCCCCCTCTGCCTACTTCTAGTACCATTTGCAAATAAATATATTTAACACTGTAGTTAATTTCATTGTTTTGCAGCATACCAAAAAGAATTAGTAGTGCAACTTTCTATCCTTCCTTTATACTCCTTTCCATTGTGTTTCTTTATATACTAGAGAAATGCTACATAAGCAAAAGCACATTCAGTCATGTATGTTGCTCATTTGGAAACGAGTAACAACCTATAAACCTACTCTATATTGAAAATGCACTAACAGAAAAAAAGCAATGCAAGTCAAAAGAATAAATATGAAAAATAGACTTAAAAACTGTATGTTGTCAGTACTGCAATGTCTTCTACCATTCTTTATGATATTTTAGGGTGTTACTTTTTTAATCGTTACGAAATTCATTGCAGAACTGTTTGTACTATCCCTTCGTAGAGAATACAAGAGATTCGTGTCTGTTCTTTGTCAGTCAAAAGAAGAAAGGGAGCTTTAAGGTAGCTTTAAGGTTTCCCTTGGCAGACCGTCTCAAAGTAAAGACTTAATTCACAAGTATTGTGCTGGAATCGCCTTCAACATTGTGTCTGTTTCAATGGAAAGAGATGGCTGTCAGTTGCAGTGACCATCACAGGATCAGAGCCCTTGAAGTGCTGTTGGTAGTCGTGTATGTGCTCAGATATCTTCTTGCTTGTTCAGTCATGATAAGCTGGTCTTCTGTTTTTCCATAAACAACTGCTTCCCACTCACAACTTGACTGCATAAAATAAAATTCAGTTAAAAAGATTCTTTTAACTAACTAAAATACTTGAGCAATTCTCGTACAACCTTTCAGAGTAATGATAAATTACTAAAGTCTAGCAATACTGTATTTTATGCAGAAGGATTCGGTTTTACAACACAATTCCTAAAACCTGTGACAAAGCTCCCTCTCCACCCTTTAATCCAGCTCCCTAGCAGTGCATCTGTGTTATGCTTTACGTTCTAACACAAAAAATGAAAAACACTCTTAAAAAGAGACTAGTTCAACAGTTGATACATAAAAGGGAAGTTAATTAATTAAGTAGTCTTCTCTTTGGATATCTCCCCCTTCAAATGTGCTAAGTTCAGCCAGCAGAAAAATACATTATTAGCAGGTGTCTGGAGACACCAAGGAAGGCAAAATGATTTGGCAGCTGAAAAAGAATCCTGCAAAGGACTTCACTGAACCAAAGTGACAGCTGTGGAAGAATGGTCAGATGTTTTGGGAATATATTAGAAATGGCAAAGGAATTAGGAATAAAAATAATGAATGGAAGAAAAACTGAGCCACTAGTCCTGCTTCTGCCATGAAGCAAACTCTGAATGTTTACATAATTTATTGAATCTCAAGCTGACATGTAGCAGCTCTAAATTGGACATGACGCTAGCAGATTGTGGCATAATGAAGAATGCAAGATTCTTTCCCTCGTACACTGAGATGGAAACTGAACCAAAGGATCAGTTCTACATATAGATGCACAGACAAAATTAGCCATTTGAGTTTCTCTATAAATTTAGCAGGACTTGACTCATGGAAGGGACTTGTGGTTAGGGGTAATTTCTCAGGGGAAAGGGCAAAAAGAGAAAGATGGTTCAATGAGAATATTTGTAAATATGACTAAGCTCCCCTTTTAAGTGTTCTTAAGAATATAGTTCTGTGCCAGATAGATGTATTCACCTTTGCTGCAATTCACAGCGGTTAATTCTTTTTTTAAAATATCACAATTAATTGAGGTTTGTTCTTTCTTCTCATAAGAAAGGATCAGAAAGTACTATTGCTGTCTCTGTACTTAAAACCACAAAATTGCTAAAGCACTTAAGTGGGACATGGAAGATCAGGCACCAGGTACCCTGCCTTTTTTTTCTTTTTTCTTTTTTTTTTTAAAAATACAGAGCTGTAGACACTCTGAGAAGACACAAAAACTTTCAACATTATCTCCCCATGGGGCAAACCAGAACAGGTACCAAGTCAGGTCAAAGAGAATCTTTCCCTAAACATGGTAGTCAAGACACACACAGAGGAAAAACTAGGTTCCACAGTTTAAACAGAATGGAAAATATACAGACGTACAAGAACAATGATGTTACAAGAACAATTACCAAACAGAACATGTGGATGAACCCGGCTTAATGAATCCCACTGAGCTTATTATGAAGTACCAGCCAAATTTTAGAAACTTAGGTGGCTCTAGAGGTTTAGTTTGCAACAAGTCAAGCTTTCTTACTGCTAGACTTGGGTACGCAAACCTGTTTTGTAAGCCTACCCTATCCTGACTTTTTTCCCCACTTTTCAATCTTAGAGGTCACTCAGGGAAACATCAGGGTTGTATTTAAAGAACTTAGCTATGAATAAACACTTTGTGGACAAATGACCAACTTACAAGAAAGAAGGATCACAGAAACACTGACCAAAACTAGATCACTGAATTGAACAATTCCAGATATTAGTACAAGACAGAAACCAAAAAGAAATTATTTGTTTGCTAACAAAACTAACAGAATTCTTTGCATCCAGACCTGAAGAGCTTTCTCCAGTTTGACATTTTTTGAAGCACATGCATTCAGTTTCTTCTTTATTACTGCATTTGCTTTGTTTGCTGGATTTGTATCCTGGTTTTCTGATGTCAGGTTACATCTGTTGTCATGTATTTCCGACAATGGTATCATTAATAAAGATGTGGTATATGCATTTTCTGACTATTGACAAAAAAGAATAATAATTAGTATTTAATGAAAAAAAAAAAAAAGGTCTTCAACTGCTGTGATCAGAAAAGCCAAAATGTAAACAAAGCAAATACTATCAGAAAGACCCTAGCAAAGAATCTGGAAGAAAAAATAGCAATGAACGTTATATGAAGAACTAGCCTCGTCTATACTGGGATTCATAGTCAATACTGAGCACAGTAAAACAAGCAGCTGCTTGCACGATTCGAGCATTACTGAGTAGCTGGTTTCTTTCATGCAAAGCCACGCTGCAGCTGATTACGTTTTGTTAAGAAAAAGACTTGATAAAGTGGTAACTACAGAACAGTTTTAAAGGGAAAAAAGCTTGTAATTCAATCCTAGTACAACCCTTGTGAAAGTAAGCACAAGGAAGCTGCAGTAAAAAAATTAAGATCACACCAGTATTAGGGGGAGGAACTGGTTTAAGAACGGAAATAAGCACTGGATCATTCCAAAAGAGTTTTATGTGCTGATAATGTTTATGGAAATAAAAATAAATTAATTCAGCTTCACTATAGCAAAGCAGAAGAAAGGTATATGGTAATTTTAGAGAGCGAAATTAGATGAGAGTAACAGTTGCATATGTACTTGTTCGCTTACAAAACCACACCATTAAACTGCGTTAAACTACCTTTACATATTTATTCTATCTCGTACCTTACTCCTAACTTACTACCACATGGACACACAATTTCTGCTTAAGGATTGGTACATTTTAAAATCAGATACTACCACTATCTCTCTGGCTAAGAGCGAATGTTCCTGTTGCAACCAGCATCCCTCATTAAAATGGAGGAAAAGTGTATTTTTCCCAGTCCACTGCCTTTAGTATACCACAACGTCACAGTGTGTCTTTCATTTAGCTTAATAACGCGAACACCAGTGATGCATAATATACCATGTCATACCAAGACATTCCTAAGAAAACACCGGGCATTTTGTTTCTGTTTTGAACGGCTGCAGCAATGCTGCTCCTCACAAGACAGAGATGTTCTTGGGGAAGCAGGGAGTTTCCACTAGGTGGCAGAGCACCCAACACCCAGCGGGCAAACACGGAGGCTTGGCACAGAGTCTACGAGGCATTTAAGAAGGGAATTTAGCAAACCAGCTACAATAGCAGAAAGGGGTATGACTTAAGCCCCTGTTCTTTTTAGGGACTTTGGCTCCTACCTCTTGCATATAGGTTTATACCTGATCAAGGGTCACAGACCTTTGCTCTTTCAGAATTAAACATATACATACATTAATTTAACAACTAGATTAGAATACAGTTTTCCTACAAACTACAAGACTGAAGATTAATCTATATAACCACTCAACTAGCAAAACATTGGGCTACTTTTTAAAGGAATGAGGGACCAAACCAGCCCCATCTCTGAACTCTTGATGTCTTGGTTGTTGAGGCAGAAGTATTCAAATTCCTTCAGGCAGAGGAAGCCCACAAACCTCATCTTCTACGTGCTTGGTATTTCTTAAAGTATTCCCCTACTATGTGAAGCAGGAACAGGAAAAACATGCTGCCTAATATGCAATTAGGTATCTTCAGAACATGTCTGCCAGACTGTCAAGCATGCAAAACATGGGGGCAAATGCCACCTTCCTGGTATATTACAGAGAGCTTCAGTGTGCCATATATTACAGAATCGTAGAATGGGTTGGGTTGGAAGGGGCCTTAAAGATCATCTAGTTCCAACCCCCCTGCCATGCTAAAGTTTATAGGTAACCAGCACGGAAGCAGCTTTGCTATAACAGCAAATCTGCAAAGCATCCACATTACTTTACCAGTCCTGCTCTGAAGGCCCAAAAGGAAGAATTCATCCATGAATTCAAGCCCAATGTTCAAGTATTGCTTAAGTACTTGAAGTAGTATTTCAAATTGAAGATGATTTTCACTTTCTAGATATATGAATCTAGCCTCAATCCAAACACTTTATTTTAGTTGGTAGAATGAAAGATACTCAGTTCTATATTAATACTGCTGTCAGTGATGCTCTTCAGTAGTTTAATACTTACCTGTATCTCTAAACTATTCTCTTCCGTGAAGCGCTGGGCACCAACCTCTTCTTTTTCCCATGGATCTAGGACCAGTGATTTTCTGACTTTTTTAGAAGAGTTGTGCTGCAATAAATATTTTGCAGAGAAAAATTGTAAAATATTATTTTAAAGCAGTTATTTCCTATTTAAAATTATTATTGTAATGTTACCTCCTGCTTGCAGCTTTTATACACAGCATCATCTTCCTCTTTGAGAAATATATCTGTTCCAGTTTCCTCTTTCAAAACTTCCCTAATGTCTTCCTCCAAGAAGGCAAGTGGTTGTGACTAAGTTAATTAAAATCAGAGGAGAAAATACAGGAAGTCTATTAGTTGCTACTTTTTACCATATTCTACTTTCAGCTAATGTAGGCCAGAAAAGAGATCTTGCAAAATATAGCAATAGATAAAGGATTTAAGCTATTGTAGTTAACAACTACATATCAACATTTCAAGGCTATGCAGATTTTTTAATGCATTTTACGCCACACTATTTCTAGCCAGATAAAATATACACATGCACACAGTGCCTCAAAAATGCAAGGCAGCATTGAAGAAGACATGCAAACTACTTGCATTTATTAGCAATGGCTATCCACTGACAAAAGGAATCAAAATACTTTATATCTACTAAACACATACATAAACCCATATATGTATATATAGACGCAAACATACTAAAAAACTGTACTAGAGAAGTATGACTGCTGTTGGGAAAGGAATTTATATCAATCTAAACACAAATCTTTGAATAAAACATTGATAGTTCTAAGTACAGTACAGAATTTCACAGAAGCCATACAGATGGCTCCTTTGTGTACCAACAGGAGAAGAATTCCCTTAAGCCCTCAAAATTTGATTTTGAACAGGAGGTTAATAGTGGACAGAAACAGGAATGCCAAACCACTCCATTTGCATAGTGAGAGACTGTGAATCTATAGGGTAACACAGATGGTGCCAAGCCCTGTGGCAAAATCTGAGCTACCTTCTGTGTTCGCAAAAAAGAAGTAGTCAATATATATTGGCTGGAATTTTTTCAGAACTTGAAAAGCATATGTCTACTGAATTCCAAAAGTTATTATGCATTAACATACCTTAGCTAGGCTAGGAAGAGAGCAAAAATTGAATTCATTTGGAACAAACAAACAAAGAGTAACTTTATCTACAGTCAACAAAAAAAAAATCTTCTGTGACAGCCAGAAGAATCAGAGGAATTATGAATTGCTACATTAAGATTTTGGATTTAAGGATGAAGAAAATTGTAGACGTCACTCAAGTAAGCCCCTATGAAGGATAAAACACTACCAAACATCTTCGCATCAAAAAAATTCTCAGAATCCTAGCGTGCTGTGGTAAACATCTAGTTTCAGTCCTAGCCCTGCAGAAGAACCAAAACCAGAAAACAACTCAGCTCTTACATAGTCCAGAGGATTCAAAGATAATGCAGTTTTTCAAGTCAAATGTGAAAGTTGCTTAAAATAGCGAAGTCAGTCACGTTCATCTGCACCAGTTTGCTCTTAGCAGATTACCCAGTTGGAGGACCCACACCCATTCACCCTCTCAGTTATAAATTTTCTTTTGAAAAAACAGAAAATTGAAATCAAAATCTCAGACAATGCTACCACCTCATAAGAGGTACAGTGTTAGCAAGGCTACACAAATTTAAAACAACTCACAAATGCGGAACCAATGTGTTTAAGATTACTATGGATCAAATGATGATATGTACCGAATACCATTCAAAAAGACAGTGCCTCCATACTACACTGAAGGATAGTAGTCTAACTTACAAAATATGAAACATTTTTGGTTCACATTCTAGCTGTTCTCTATGGAATATCACTGAAATAACAGCATTGTTGGAAAATACTTTCTAAGATCATGCTGAGGCTTACAATATCTCAAAAACAAGAGGGCATTTAGACATTAACAAAGAAGAAAATAAACAATGTCATCAACATACCGTAAGTTTGAGGGGACCATACTTTTTTTCCTGAGCAGCCAAAGCATTTTTAAAAGGAGTTGGAGTCCTTGGTGTTGAACCCAAAAGAGATCTTCTAATTGTGGGAGTTCTAAAACTATTCAAGCATAGAAAAGTGCTCATACATGCATTTTAATATTTTACTTATCAACAGTTATGTAATAAAATGAATCTAAGAAACATTTTAAAATACCTTAATTTACACAACAGGTATCACCGCCATGAATCTGAAAGTACTAAGATCACCATAGCACTACCCCAGGTATATTAAAATTTAATTGGATATTGTTTGGTGTTTTAAAAAAGGAAAAAATTTAACTAAATACAAGTCACTTTCTGTTAAGTTAAAAACAGGAAGCCAGTTTGTTTGTACACAAGCATTTAAGTGTTAGGGGTTTTAAAACTCATTCACAGTATGCATATAGGTAGATTAATTTCTCAATGTTCAGAAAAACTTGTTTGAGCAACACACCAGATGTTTAATGTAATAATCTTACCCCACATTTTCCTTTTGATCTTTTGGTGTCATTTCCTTGTGTAGAGGAGTCGTAATAAGAACTTTCTGCCCACAGATTGGAGTTGATGTAAATGCAGGATTTTCAAGGTTAAATTGTTCATTTCCAGAGCAAGTGTTGAAAAACTTAAGTGCAAGAGAGAAAAAAAAAACAACTAAGCAACCTTAAAGGACAAAACTTCAACACTGTACTGAGCAGTAAAAAAAAAAAATTTATGTATATATCTGAAAGGCTTTTACTGACAAACCCCAATAAGCTATTCTTGACTTACACTCCAAGACATTTGCAATATTTATCACTGAAACTTTGATTTTCTCCTTAAAATCCCTACTGCTTAATTAAGTCAGAGACAATAGGTCTCTATTAACAATTATTTGCATGAGAAAGTGTGAGCTCAGACATAAGTTGCCGCTCCCCTCCCCACTAGTTAGTCTTCAAAACAGAGGAAATAGGTTATTTAACAATTTATTAAAGTACTTGTAATTTATAATCCAGCCATTGCAGTCTTCATAGTTTACCAATATTTAAAAATAAACTCACCTGTGATGGAGAAAATGGTAGTGTTTTCACTGGTGTATGCTTTAGTGCAACATTGATGGCATCATTACACAAGCCATCATTCAGTTCATTAACTGGTGATTGCCCAACACGCAATCTCTTTTTCTTTCTTAGGATAGTAGGTGGAGTGCTGAATTTAGTTAAGCTTGGGGTTGTTGGAAAAACTGCTTCTTCCTCACCACTGATGCTACTGTGTTTTTTGCCATCAAGCACAACGCTGACATTATACTGGCACTCAGCAGTCCCTTCATTGTGTGGAATCCGCATTAGTTTAACAGGAGCTGGCTTGACAGGAGATACAACAGCCTCCGAAAGCTCAAAACCGGTGACGTCACTCCACGCTACAGGATCCTATGAGGCAAGGTGCAAAATACTCAAACACCAGCAGGCTTATCCAAGATTATTTTGCAATGTCCAAGCCAATCTAACAGTTCTCTACCTCCAAAAGCCATATACTGAATTATTCACCCTGTATCTTCCATACAATCCTAAAACACAATATTTTAAAACATAATTCATTTAAAACAGGCAATAAAACAAATCACTCAATATGGGTGAAACTACAGACAAGTACAGCAGAAGGTAATTTCAAGAGTATTTTACACATATTGTGTAAGTTGATGTTCCTAAATAAACACTTCTTTAGAATAAATATAGACTTACAGATTCAATAAGCTCTAGCGTCTCTGCAAATTCTGGAATGGTTTGTAGAGATGATAACATTGTATTTGCTTCCACAGCCAAATACCTAGGGGGGGAATTTTGCTGAACAGATGTGCCATGGGTCTCATCCATGCTGTAGAAATCACTTGTTTGTTCCCCAAGGCTATTTAGTGTATTAGACACACAATCTTCCGTGACAAAACTTCCAGACCAACAAGGTAAGTTTCCAGCTTGCTAAAAGGTATGAAGAAACATGTCAATCTTATTCAACTTAGAAGTTGAAAAGAGTGAATTATGTGACCGCAGGGAGGGAAAAAAAGGTAGTATGCGGAAAGATTAAGCATAACTATTAATTTTCTGCTTTTGCAAACACTAATTATCTATTTGCATTAAGGCAGTTAGTCTTCTCCTTACACTAACATACTCAACATTCTCAAGTTGTGTAAGATTTTTATCTTACCTCTCATTCATATCTTATACATGCTTATAACTTAGATAATTATGGGTTGTATTGGAAGCCATCTCTGATGCAAGTTTTCTGTGTTCCTGAACATCAGTATATTACAAAGTCATCTTCACTACAGAACACAGGTACATTTTAGGATTAGAAATTGTTTCTAGAATGTGAAATACTTCTTGTTTGATACAATTTTTTTTTAATACGGATTCTGCATTGACAGTTTACTTAACTTCTGAATGGTTATGCCGTTTTAGTACACTGCTTAGTACTCAAGAAACAGATTTTCATTTCCACTGGAAATCTAGAATAAAAGCAGATTGCACTAAATTGGCAGAATGTTGCACTGTTTCAAGAGAATGCCAGGAATAGCTCCACCACAAAAAACTGGAAGTTCAACCGTAATCTAAACTAGCGATCAGTATGATTGGGTTGGTTAGGTGTCTGAGGTTGTTCACAGCCCTCTGTTCCTGAGGAAATAAGTGACTGTCATCTGCAGGTTTTTCACCTTTCTTTGCGGAACAGATGATCAACATTGCTGATCTATAAAACTGAATGCCGCCGATATCAACAAGCATGCAACCTCTTGAAGAGGATTAAAATCTTGGCTTGTAGGAACAACTGCCAAATTGCAAGTCATATTTCTGCTGTTTTCACAGTTTAGAAAACTGCACTAATAATAATTTTCCTCAATTGTAATATATAGACTTTGTTTTACAACCCAACAGACATAGGTCTGATTTAGAAGGTTGAGTGAAAAAAACCCACACAAAACCAAACATCCGTTTACAAATTGCTGAGGATTAATCTCAGTTAAGCATATTCAAATATTTACATAAATGTATAGTCCTTACAGAAGACACTTGTTTTCTTCTGATTTCATTCTCTGCTGACATAAGTAGCAATTCAAGTTCCTTTATTTTCTTTTCTTTATCAGGATCATCATCAATAAATGACTGCTGAAAAATTTAAGAAAGAAGCCATTATTATTTTCCACCGCTGTCACCCCTCCACAGTACAGTTTCTACATTGTAACACATTTTTAACAGAAATCCACACAGAGCAGGATATTTTGTAACACAGTACTCACTTGCAAGCGAAAGAACTCCAGCAATTACCAGGAAAATGATCTGATGTTAAAGTGGTATACAAGCCAATATTTTAACAAATTTCTAATACGGCCTGTAAAAGCTCAGTACATTATAGAACTTTTTAACCAAAAGTCACTCAGTTCTGTGTTTAATAGCAGCAACAATGTTAGCACCTTAGTAGATGTGCTTGTGTTTTCATGTGCTTTCTAGAATTTCAAGTTACTTATCCTCACTAACTGTGCGAGAAAGTGTTTCAAATCAGCATTTGTTGACAGAGTGTCTACCCAAGCAATCCTACCACTACGATCAGAAAAGAAAATTAACTAGTTGGTTTTGGTTGGTTGTTTTCTTTTTAACCTCCTTAAAACTGCTATAAATATAGATAAGTTGAGGATTTATGCCACGAGTTTCAAAACTAGTTATACTCCCCAGTTTAGGGAGGACTTCAAGGAGCAGAAAGTATCTTATACTTTTCCGTATAGTGCAATCCAGACCGTCAAAGGCCATATGAGGCCTTTGTTACGATTTGTATTCTTATACTGAGATCAGAGAAGAAAACACAACATGAAACAGACAACCTGCACAGGGCAATTTAAGGTTAGGTACCGAGTTCTGCAGAATGCCTCTAAATGCAGCTAGCATAAACAAAGTATTTATTATTCCCTGTGTCAAAATAATTATTTTACTAATTTAAAATTCACAAAAATCTTCCAGGAAGTCATATTGTAAATCAAGATCTACATTCAATCTGCAACACATGAGGAATTTCAGATATATTCTAAGTGAGCCCAAAGGAGCAAAAGGAAATAAACATATCCAATTTTTTTTGTTTTGAAGTTTTTCAATACTTTAGAATACATTTAGAATGTTGTAAAAGAGCACCTTCAACTGATTGACAGAATTTTATCAGTCAGAAAAAATTAAAACCTATTGAGAACAAAAAAGCACAGACATTAAGTGTAAGTCACAGTAAGTTATTTGAACCAAGCCTTTCACATAGGGTTATATTTATTACATATATAAAGTAGTGAAATCTTGTCTTTAAATCTCTCAGAAGCTAGGTAATACTAACAGGTCATAATTTTAACCTAAAGATTTAACTAGCAGACTATGTTTTAAGCCATAATCTGTCAGAAATAAGCACAACCGTTGTGTTTCTGGCATGTATAAAGACAGATCCTTTTATCCTACCTAGAAATACTAATTAAGCTAGCAAGCCTACTTACAGATGAACACTTACATAAAACTACGTGTATGATGAAGACTTAAGGACATTTTGAAGTTATAGGTTTTAAATTCTTAATTTTACAGCATAATACACGTACATTCTCCTAATTTACAATGCCCGTTAACAATTTACCTGAACTAAGTTGGAAGAAGCTGAGGCATGTTCTAGACAGCTGCCTTCTGGTGAGGCATACTGGTATGCTGGAATCTAAAAAGACACAAATCATTTTACAAACCCTGAAGAAATGGAGGCTATAAAATTATCTCTAGTTTATTGCACATAAACTATTTATTATGGCTTACAAATCCTAAATTACCATAACATCACGAAAAAACTCAACAGATCTTCATTCTTTCAGATTTGTTTCTTGTTCCAAACCCCAAAATTATTTGAAACTGGGAAATACTAATTATTCTGGATTTTGAACTTACATGTGTCTGAATGGGTATGTAAAATTGATTCTGAGTGTGCAAGTGTTCCATAGTCAGACAAGGTTGGGGCTGTTTGGATGAACTAGCTCTTTCAGACTTTATATCATCTTGCAAATATCCTTCCTGTTCCACCTTTCTTCGCATTGTTGAATTCCAGTGATTTTTAATTGAATTATCAGTCCTAAAATGAAAGTGTACAATAGTGACTGGTTTCCATATGTCGAAGTTTAACATACAGCGTAAGTTACAAGGTTTGTACAGTAGGTGAATTTGAAGCCACAAATCCAGAAAGCTCCGGCAGCTTGATTTGGCAGAATGACTTAAGAGCTACTCTTCTCAAAACTTCCTACTAAACGTCCATGACTAAACGTCATGTCTGCAGGAAATTAAAAGCAGCAAAAGAGAAAGCCTTGGTTCTGGCTGTTATCGTGGGTGAGAGCCTTTTTTCTTGGCCACTTGGAACCACCATGTGTTCTCTGTCACTACACTATTTACCCTCTGCTACAAATTTGCAGAACACAAAGCTAAGGCAATCACCCTACTGTCCAACAGCATAAGGGCACTGTGGCTAGTGCTTGCCACTGGAAGACATCTCTTCTAAAAAAATGACAGCCTGCATTCCCAGCTTTGAGTTTTATGGGCGGCTTTGTGGAAGAACATACCACTACCTCTTGGTGCCCTTGATCTTGTATGGGGAAAGCAGGCTGAAATCACTTTTAACACTATACAAGCATTAAGGCAAGAGTGGAATATGAATGCATTATGGTCTAAAATACTAGCAATATTATTACTAGCCTTAAAGAGAGGTAAAATAAAAATCTCTTTAAGGCCCATTCTTCATTTAAGCTTAACTCCAAGAAGTATTCCCCTTTTTCATCCCACTAGTGTGGGATGAACCCTACAAGTGTTCTAGGTCTAGGATCCAATCTTCAGCTAAGAGTCTCATCTTGGATTTATTTTCAAGAAATAAGTTAGTGAATTAGGAATGCCTGTGTCCTTACAAACTCGTCTTCCTTCTCTGAAATTCTATTAAGATGCAATCCATTCCCTTCCCCTTCTTTCAAAGGATTTCCTGTGATTCGTGGATTGTGTATTTAATCTAAACGTCAAGTTTTTAAACACACATCTCCAAGGACTCATTTTCCCAACATAACAAGTTGGGAGACATTCCTCGGGCACTGCTAGACAGTCACCTCCTAAGCACACAGACTGAATTCTGAGAGGGACAGCTTAACATTGAATTTCAATTAATAGCACAAGGTAAAAAAAAAAAATTTATTTCATTAAACTCTTTATACACTAAAATTTTGTTTTCCACAAGTGAAAGACTTGACACTTGACTTGATCACACTTGAAAGAAAGATAAAGAGAACAACACATACAATTCATTATTAACTTAGAGACTACATGGTAACCAACTGGCTTTGCAATGCGTGATTCCTAAGCCTGAACTTGTGAAGGTTACCAAGATTCTCTTTTTTGAGTGTCCTGTTTAACAAGAAGTGTTCCACAAAAAGTAAATAAAAAAAGAATTTCTGATCTTAAACCAGAAAGAAAGTCACCCCAGATGCATATTCATGATGGCACTTTGATATCAAGTCATAGGATGTTAATGCATTCTTCCACTATTACTTGTAGTGACAGTTTTTTTTCTAAGTGAACAGGAGGATTTTTGAAGGAACTTGCAGAGTGTTAGAGGTCTTTTTATTGGTTTTATGGCTTTTTAAGAATACATAATCAAATGGAAAGGATATTAAAAAATTTTAGTATCTATCAAGATAAAAATGTTGTGACATAGGTTTCAACAGATGCTCTGTAACAAATTATATTGGAAAGAGTTGTGCGATGATTGCTTCACATATTCCAATACTTAACATAAATAGAGTTGAAAAGCACCTTCCAGGAAGAAGTTTGGCTATTTCAGCCCATCGGTTTCCCAAACGCTTGTGAGCTTCATAGATTATTCTGTCCTCTTCTTCTGTCCATGAAGACTTTTTTACCTCAGGATTGAGATGGTTATGCCATCTCTCTCTGCACTGCTTGCCTATTCTTCCTTTCAGATGTTTTGCTATTAGAGACCAGCGCTTTGGACCATACTTCTGAACTAATTCAATAACCTGGAACACAGATGAAAGCATGTTATAATTCCAAACCCTAATTTTCCTAATCAAAGGCTGATAACACTGATAAACTCACATTTTAGAATAGGATAATAACAGTCACCTTGATAAGATACTAGGCCTCAAGAGGCAGACAGTGACTTGGGATTTTTAAAAGTATTTTTCAATAAATCAGAAAATTGCTTATTAACTCCAAATTCACTGTGTTTAGAATATATGTATACACTGATGAAAAAATTAATTTAGAAGTTTCCTTTCTGTTACCCATTACATAAGCTGACATTAAGACAGACCAAAAAAAAAAGAAGCTGGTAAAGATGCTTGGTTTGACTTTTTTCAACAACATATATATGAGAAAAACCCCACACCTCTACTCCCAACTTTCATCCCATTTCTGTGTGTTTTTACGCCTTAGAAGCTTTTTCTTAAAAGACTGATGAGAACTGTAAAAAAGAGATTAGGAAGACCATATTCACAAGTTGACAAATACCAATTTTAAATATCTTAAAACAATTTTAAACAGTGGGAATAAGCAGTCGATTTGAAATACTGCATGTGAAAGCTATATGCACACCTCCCTACAGAGTAGAACAGGTTTTTCAGGCAAAAAGCTGTAGTGTGGATTAACAGAGATGGGGAAAAGGAGTCTAAAACACCATCGGTAGCTTCATTAACAGCTGAGTATGAATTATTTTCCCGTATTCACAACCCCTTTAAGTCTGGTGGGTTTGAGGAACAAAAGATATAAATGAGACCTTTGATCTTTGGTGCTTAAAAGAGCTCTCCTCTATTTGGTAAGCTAGGGTAGTTCAGCTAGCAATCTGAGCAAAGGGAAATGAAACACTTGAGCAGACCAGACATTCCATCTACTTAAGAGCAGCTGCATTTTCTTTTTCCTTCTCACACAGCATAATGTAATGTAATTACCTATGTCACAAGATACATCATCTTTGTGGGGATGAAACCTAAGAAAAAGTACACATTCTTAGCAGTCACATGCCAATTTTATTACAATGAAAGAGTACAGTATCAATTAGATTTTATTACCCTCTGATCTTCTTCTTTAGTCCAGGGACCTTTAATCAATTCTGGGTTTAGTACCTTCTGCCATCGATGCTGGCACTGAAAATCTGAACGATTCTGAAATAGTTTTAGAAGACCGGTGTAGCTGTTAAATTCTTGAATACATAAAACTGTAAATATTAGCTAGCCAGAACTGTTGGCTTATTTCAAATTAAAAGACTTATTCAGACCTTTGTTCTAAGTATTGTAGTTAAATTCTCCTTTATTATTTCTTCTTCCGTTTGCTTATAAAAAACTCTTCTCCAGAAAAAAAAAAAAACAAAAAACAAAAAACCAACAGCCTTGCACAAAGCTCTAATCTAATTACTTCAGTGTTCTTACTTGATAACCAAATTCAGAACTTACTCTTTTCTAAAGAAAAACTTAGAATTATTTTTATCCTCATTACTCCACACCTTCTCTGAACCTTATGTGATTGACAAGCTTTTGACATTATCTATAACCTATATAAGGGAAGACATTTTTAAAGCAAATACTTTTCCTTTCAAATAATATGATAAACATTTTTCTAAGTCTCAACTGAATATATTCTTAGCTCTTTACTACAGTGTAAGGGAAACCAATTTATATGAAGTTTAGCTAACACATACTAATTAAACAACATTGCTTTTTCTGCTCAGGACAGATGGTGCTTTTCTGTAGCTTCACTAAGGATCTTTTGAAATATTGTTCCCAGTTATGAAAGAGAAGTAAGCTTTCACTTAGCCTCCTAAAAACTGTCTGTAGGAAAGTTTTGGGCTCTCAGGGTAGTTGGTCCAATCCTTAGAAACATGCAGATAAGAGCCTGCCCCACCACAGCATAGTAGTACACCTTTTATAACACTGGCACACGATGATTTAATCTCTTCAGTGCAAGCTGCTGGATAGCAAGTACCAATTTCAAGGTTTTGCTGGGCTTGTCTACCAAGTAAAGGTGTTACCATGCTACGATGAAGTTAAAAAAGAAGCAGTCTCCAAGACCAGAAAAAATACTCAAACCACTGGTTTGGGTTTTTTTTACATGTAAAATTACATTGATCACAGTACCTTCAAGTTAATCACAAGTAGATACCATATGATTAAAAAGCACACTAGAGTTTGTTACAAAACATCATTATTTCCTGACGGAAATAAGCTGATGGAGACTGGTTCAATATAGGATAGCTGTTCACATTTTCAATGAAAGAAAAAATTTGAAACTGTGGCCTTTCACTGTTTTTACCTCCCAGGCATTTCCGAAATTATGATATATCTGGGGGAGAAGAAAAAAAACAAATGATGGGATAAAACCATAAAATCGTTTCAGGTGTGCCTTAACCCAAATAAATTGAAAGAGAATACAAGCTGTGTTCCCTCTCTTGAGAGTCACCTTTAAGCCATCGTCACTTTTTTGAGCAGAATAGAGGGAAATTTTACTTGTGCCCAGCCCAATAGTGAAATGGGGTTCCGAAAACATGGCAGTTTGAGTGCCTTTACATGCTAGTAACTTAAGATATACTTGGTCTTCCTGGGCAGCCCGCTCACGTTGACCTTGTTTGAACAGGCGGATCGCACTAGATGATCTTGAGAGGTTCCCTCCAACCTCAACAACTCTGCAATGGGCAGTCTGATCCTACATGTGTGTTTCCCATGATAGCTGGGGAGCCTTTTTTCAACCTCACTTGGGCTCAGCTGAACAATAGCTTTCTGTCTCCAGAAGATTTTGTTTTCAGCTGAAGAACTGTTTATTAAATTAAACTGTTAGATCTGTTGAATGCAACTCTATATTGCACCTGTAGATCAGTATCACCAAACATTGTATTTTTGAACAGTTTAATATAAAAGCTTTTTGATATTATCTCTTTCTCCTCTGCCATTCATTCATTTCACTGCTTTTTGGAAGGGGATAATATACATATAAGGAATAGTAATTTGCTTATGCACCCCTTAATTTTAGAAGCTTTGAGTTCGTTCCCTGATAGCTATACTTTGCCACCTAGGAAAAAAAAAATAAAAATCAGAAGCACCACAGTTGCACAAGTATGATTAGAACAATGAAAAGTTACAGTTGTTCAGCATTTAGAATTCAAGTCTATTTTTATGTAGTTACACAGGAATTTCATACAACTGTATCATCCCACTCAATATTACAAGAACCACAAAGGCAGGGGGGTGGGTGTAATTTTTTTTTTTTTTTATTTCTAACATTTGAATATTCAATACTAGGTAGTGATTTCAGCCTTAGAGTCTAACCATGCTTTTATAGTAGGCATTTTATAACATTTAATCAGAAGAGAAACAGATATCATCGATTCTATTTGTAGGTATTTTCTACCAGTGCAGTTCATACAGCTGAGGAGTCATTTAATGTTTGAACCAACAGGTCTTCTACTCATTCCACCCAACCACTGGAACAGAACAAGAAATTTTAAGAGCCAGTAGGAAACTTCCGAGAAACCCGCTGAGATTCCGTTCATAGCAACTGAAGATATCATTGGGTGAAAAGTTTTACATAGGTTAGGGAAGCAGACGTCACTGAAAACAAAACCAAAAAAAACCCCAAGCACCACCCACAAACAAAAAAAACAACAAACAAGCAAAAACTCTTAGGAAAAGGGATATAGGGTGGGTTACATCCTGTAGATATAACCACCACAAGTGATGCAACCAACAGGAAGCAAGAATATACTCCAGAATGAAAACAAATAGCAAGGGTGGACAGAAGGCATCAATTACTTTTGATTATTTCAGACCATCACTTGAGCCCCAGCCTGAGCTGATAAGGTTCTCCAAGGCCTAAGCTAGTTCTCAAGTCCAATTTACAAGCACCCTTTAAAATATTTTTTACTATTATGTGTTTCTGATTTCTGTTTCACCTCATTTCCAAACTAGATACATGACCAAAGTAAATAAATATTAAAAGGGAACTTAACTGAAACAGAAATTCAACTTACTTGAAGATGACTAGCAATGAAAGCCCAATCATCTGTACCATTTTGTTCCACCAGCTTCTTTAGCCTTTCATCCTGTTAAGACATAATCTCAGCCAATAAATGTTACATGCTATCCCAATATGATACTAAATAATAACATGTTTCATGCGCTACCAATATCATATAGGAATGAAACTAAAGCCAAAAAAAGTATTACCTCATCACGTGTCCATTTCACCCTGTTACATATCTTCTTCAAACCTTTTTGCTGTAGTACTTCATAGTCATGATCCACATATTGAAGGTCATCGTCTTCCTCACTGCAGAGTACAACAGGAGAAGAATATAGAAAAAGCGTTAAAAATAACTCTAAAGAACTTATTTTTTCTAACTACTTGTAGCTTTTTTCCAATATGTACATATTATTCTAAAATGACATACGGAATTTGCACGAACATAAGATCTGCCTCCAGCAGTGGCCTATATTCACCATGTCAAAGGAACAGAGTTAACTCGAATTTCAAGGCCCTGAAGTAGGATATGGACAGATAATTCATTCCAAGTCCAGACTTAAATTTGAAGTAAAAACTATTATTTAAGGTCATGTTTTTGTAATACATTTATGAATCTTTATTTTACACAAATGAGCTTATAAGATAAAGTAATTTGCTAGTCTGCAAAATGCATTAATGTTCCAACTCCGTAACTCAAACAACAAACACAACAATGGTGCCAAGTCATTTAGCATCAACTTGATATTTAAGTGGGCTCCTGCCTTGAATAAAAGCGTTTCCTAAATGTTACAGGAATTAGATACAAATCTTTGGAGAGAAATATTCCAGCAAGACATAATTACAGTATCAGTGCTGACCCTCTAAGTTAAGAGTCAGAGGGGCAGGAAGCCAGGTCACCTCTGTGACTCCGTGTAGATCACGCTCCACCTGCTGGAGAAATGCATACTTCACAGCCTTGGTGAACAAAGCCTTACAAACAAGCAGCTCAGGGAAATGTTTCATGGAAATATCACTTAAACTTATATGTCAGTGACTCATGTTAGACAGCACAAATTCAAATGCATGTGGAAATCCAGGCCTAACAACAAGACGAGCAGTTCCTCTGCATTAGTTATAGCAAAGACACAAAGAAGGGACTCCTATCAAAACACACAGTTTTAATTAAAAGCAGTTTCATGCTGCAGTCTTTTCTCCATTTTATTATCAGTATAAAGCACGATATAAACATCACAAATTCATGTTCAAAACTAAATTTATAAGTTCTGCTCAGCCTTGAAAGTTATTTCCATTTTTCAACCAAAGGTTGAAGAGTACTTTCCCAGTAATGGAATTAACTTGTGCAGGTGTCCTAAGAACCGATCAGATGGCAGATTGCTGCATTATTTTCCACAGCATGCAATTCACCCACACAGCATGCTGATCAACCATTTATGTATGTTTGTTATTTCCCATGAAGTGAGTACGTTCTCAGTGGCTAACACGAATAAATTGTCATTCAAGAAGCACTACTTCCTCGAAAGAATTACCGCAAGGTAGTACATTCCCAGCTCTTGCAGACACAGTGTATGTAACATTGCTTCTACATCCTACACCACATCTGGATTTGTTCTACTTAGCTGCATGATGCAGTAGAAGGAGTTAGTAGCATGTAAGCCTATTAAAACTTTGTGGAGCCAGTGAAATACAAAGCGGTAAGGTTGTCTAAACGTCGACAGCAAGTTCTTCAGAGTACTTACAAAAAAATAAGCTACAAACACAATGATTGTAAGAGTTTCGCACTAAGTGGCTTGAGACTTGAGAAAATAGGATTTAAACTCACAGGTAACTAAGAGTTTTCACTTCCCCCTCCCACCTTCTTTTTTTGTCTCTTATCCACAGGTTCTCAACAAACTTCAGGAGTATATCTTCTTATTATAAGAAGTGTATCTTGATATTATAATCCTATTTCATACCAAGCAGGCCATACAATGTACTTATAATTAAAATTTGGCCTGTGGTAAAGCTGTTTGTCAACACAACGTCCTTACTCACAAACTGCATGGCAAACTAGTTCAAGAACAGAGTCTTCCGTTACATGAAAAGTTGTAGGGATTTTAAAAAAAGAGGAAGGGCTCCAGGTACACAGTAGTGATGCTCATAAGAGCACCAGTATTAGATAATGCAGGGTCCCTGCCAGCAGCAGCTGTTTAGAACCCTGCATCTGGATTTCTCCAGCAGCAGGCATGTCCCACAGCCAAACCCCCTTCATGGGGGCAAGGGCCAGCCAAGTGAGCACTAACCTCTCTTGCACCTTGATTCCACATGGATAACCACTTAGTCTTCAGTCTTGTTTAGAACAGGACACCAGTAGATTATAAATCAAATATACATTAATGGTTGGGACTACTAATTTCAGTTCTCAATTAAAAATAAAAGATTTTCAAACACGTTGGGTTCATTTGACAGTTCTTTAGCAGTTATGAAGCTGTGCTAAAATACTGCCCCAAAGTGGAACACAGCCACCAAATTTCATCAAGTAACAAATCTGTAACAATAAAAAAAAGAAGCATTTAATGAGTTCTGTGCTAGCTGTCTTTGTAATTCTGAGTCGAGAACAGTCAGAGGGAAAAAATCAAGCTTCCAAATGTAAAAACCAAGAGTAGTTTAACAAAATTAAACTTGATTCCATTTGGTGCAAAACAATTATACTTTCTCCTTATTCCACATTTAGATTAACAATCTTAAAGTCACCTTCATGTAAACTTATAACTACAAGATATGAGAGATAGTTATGGAGATATCACTCATCACCACACACTGACACAGTATTCTTCTAGGGCTACTGATCTCCCATCAAACGTTCCTCTGCTATCCACAACGAGTTGCATTTTCAATTATGACATCAAAGCACTCCATAACCATGGGAGATAATACAAGCTAAAGCTTTGCAAAGACGAAACTATTGTTTGCGATACCACAGATTAAAGTCTCTTAAATTACAAAATGCAGATTAGGACTAACAAGACACATTCTCTCTCTGAGCTGATTCTTGCAGACAGCTAAATCCAGAAAGCTCCAGCAGTTAGCCACTGCAAGCAAAGCCCCTTAATGAATCTTTGTTCCTTACACACCTAGAACCCCATAGCGTTGCTTTCTTGTTTTAGTTGCAGTTTTGCAGAAAAAGAATACTAATTTACGAACTCTTCCCATGTCAGAGAAAAATGCAGAAGCAATTTTAATGTCTGTAACTTTGAAACCACCCCCAATTCCACAAGAAGTATGCAGTCGCAGTAAACCCCAGATGCCATAGGTAACTCACGCATTAGTATTACTCATTGAGCATTCTTTCCTTTCTTAATCCTAATCCTCCTTTTACATTTCTTTATCACTTTTCAGAAACTGATTTTCTATTTGGGACAAGAATAACTATAGCAATAAAACTTCTCCAAGACCCACCTTCTGAATACAAAGTAAAGACACACCCATTTTCATATCAATAAAACAAAAGATAGATCAAAACCATCTGGGGCTGCTGCTGAAGCTCTTGAGGAAAATACTCTCTCCCAGGAATATTCAAGGCTAGATTACAACATCCTCCATCAAAGAATATGTCAAATCAGAGAAAGCAGGTGCACTTAAGATATTGGAAGAATCAGCAGGCCTGAACATCGACTTTAACTGAACAACCCCTAACCTTACATCAAGGCTGTGC
Organism: Chroicocephalus ridibundus; assembly: GCF_963924245.1. NCBI lineage: Eukaryota > Metazoa > Chordata > Aves > Charadriiformes > Laridae > Chroicocephalus > Chroicocephalus ridibundus. The sequence goes on from NC_086285.1 coordinate 131,564,028, forward strand.
CAAAGCCACTTGGGAGCAGAAAAGCAAGAAGTATTACTCCAGCAGAAAGGAAAGTAATCAGCAGGAAAAGCTGCTGCGGAGACAGCGTAGTGGTTACTGACAGGCTCCGCGACCACGGAAAAGAAAAGCGAAGGAGTTGCCTAGGTAAGATACAACAAAGATGGTCTGAGGGAAAGCACAGAAGTGAGAGGCGAGATTTATACCCGAGCGCTGGTGCTCGTAAGCCGGAGGGAAGAGAGACAGACGGGTACCTGTGCGGGTGCCGGGCGAGGGAGGAATCGGGCAGAGGGCGGGCGGTGGGCAGTGACACCCGAGGCCGGGGAGGTGGAAGGAGTCCGAGAGCAGCGCCAGCACAGCTCGGCGGGGAGGGGGGGTGGGCGGGGCGGCGGCACCTGGACGGGATCCCGGGGCGATGGGCGGGGGGGGGGGGGGGTACCTGGGCGCGGGGCGGCGGCCGGGAAGGCAGCGACCGACCGGGCCGGGGGGTCAGAAGGCGCAGCGATCCCCGGGCAGGTCCCGCAGCCACACTCACCTGCGCGATCTTTTCGCCATCCTCGGGGCGCACCATAGGGGGTGGCCGCCACGGCAGCGGGGGGCAGCGCGGGGGCCCCGAGCCCCCGCCTGGGCTCCTTCTCTCACAGCCGGGCGGCGCGGGGGAGGGAGAGGGGCACTGGCGGCTCAGGAAGGTTTGAGGCAGGCAGGGCTCCTCCGACGGCCCTCTCCTCCCCGCGGTATCCACAACGCCCCGGCAGCCGCCTTCAGCCCCGGCCCGGCCCGGCGCCCGGCGCGTCAGGCATGCCTCGGCCTGGCCCCTGCCCGTAAGGACGGAGCGCGCAGCGGCCCCTTTCTCGCCTTCCCCCCCGCCTCCTGTCAGAGCTGCCGCGGGCTCCGGCAGCGCCTTCCCGCCCCGGGCTACTGTCCGGCTGGGCTCGGCTTGGCTCGGCCCCGCCGCCAGCCAGCCCCTCGCTGCCCGGGCTGCGCCGCCGCCGCGCTCGCGGCGGGCTCGGTGGGTGCCGCCGAATCTCGCGCCCAGCCTCCTTCCCGAGCCACCGTTTGAATCTGCGCAGGCGGACTGCCACCCCATTGGCCGCCGCCGCCGCACGCGACCCGGGCGGGGCGGGGGCGGGGCCCGTCGCCCGCCGCGGGAGGGGAGGGGGAGGGGCGGCGGGGGCGAGGCATGTTGGGGGAGCGAGTCTCCCCGACCCTCCGCCCCGTAACGCCCCGGCGCGAGCGGCCGCGCAACGGCGGGTGAAGCCGCTGAGGGAAAGGAAAAAGCGGCGGGCGCCCCGCGCGGCGGCGCAAAAGGTAACGCTTCTCCTTCGAGCCGGAATCGAACCAGCGACCTAAGGATTCCCGCGGGCCGTGCCTCTACAGTCCTCCGCTCTACCAGCTGAGCTATCGAAGGGAGCTGCGCAATCTTTCCGTCCCGCGCCTCACACTCTTCCCACCCGCGGACGGGGTCCAGACCCCTTTACCCGGGACCAACCTGAGTGTTAAAGCCCTGCCCTAGGCCCGGGTCTGAAGCGGCAGACGGGCCGTCTGACAGGGCGAGCGCCCAGCGGAGGGTTCCTGCCCCCAGGGCCTCCTCCCGGCTACCGGCGGGCCGGTGAGCGCGGGGGACCGGGAGGCGGCCCTCGGCCCCTGACGCCGTCCGCCTTTCCCTCACCCCTCCCTTTCTTTCGTCCTCCAGACCCTTGATGCCGGGTGGTTCCACGCGTGTCTGAGAAGCGTGGGTCTCGTCACGCCCCCACCGTCCCGCTTATGGGGTGGCTGCTCTACCTGCCACTGCGTTAGATGAAATTAGGGCACCCCAAACGTCGCACCACATCCTCCTGTGGCTGCGCTTACCAACGCGTGTACTCTGCCGAGCCCTCGGGAGAAAAGGGTGTGAGCACCTGCCGGAAAGATGCATGTTGGCATCACAGACCCAAAAATAAAACGGGCAGGGGATCTTCCTGCCGCCCCCACTGCTGGGGTCGGCGCTTAAAGGCGTCCATGCGCCCACTGCGTGTGCTTAGTCCAGCACAGGGCCCCACCACCCGCTTTTTCCTTTATTAATTTTAATATGATTTTTACTTGAATGGTCAAAACAAATGACCACTAAGAAACCAGCGTATGGTTTCTTATTCCAAATACATTTTTCAAATGGCTTGCTTACAGAAAATTGTTCACCACCATGACAGAGGAAATAACCTGCTGAAGCTATCACCACCATGAAGTACAAGCTATACTCAAGCATAACTTGTATATCTTCTAGGTATTCCCCTACACAAAAGTCTTAAGCTGGAAGTTATTTGTATAAATAAAGCCTTGTATGCATGGAGTTTGTACATACACACACACATATATACGTTTATATTCATACATACCCCAACCCGCGAGGGAGAACACTTGTCTGGCAGCGCCCCTGGGCAGGCGCATGGGAACCTCAGGCCCTCGCACAGCCCACAGCTTTTGTGGGAAAAAAACCACAAAACCCCAGTTTACCTGCATTACACACCTACTATTACAAGGGCGAATTCGTATTGTTGCATCTTTCACAGAAGAAAAAAAACCCAAACCAAATTCATTGGGGTTTTTATTTGTTTATTTACAAGTAGTTTTTGCCTGCTGCTCACTAATAGGTGTTCAGCAGCAACCTGCATTCGCTGTGATTCACTTTTAGTATCCAGAGATGACAACACAGCAGGTTTCCCCACATCAAAGCTCTGACAGGAGCCTTTGAACTACAAAAGCTGTAATCAAAAAGTATGTGGAATAAAAACCACCCTGAGACAGGATTTGTGTCATCAGCCTCATATGGTATGAAATGTCATCTTTTAGCGTTCATTTATATTTAATTCAAAGTGAAAGGAGCCTGAAATAAAAATGTTGTTGTTTAAATAAGTACCTTCTTGTGTATTACCATAGTAATACATGTGTTCTTAATTTGTAGGAAATAGATCCTGAAAGCATTAGCTGAGTCAAACTACTAAATTAGTAAGTACTGCTGGTCCTATTGTTAAAAAAAAATAATCATCTAAAGATGCAGTTTCTTATGACATCCAGTAAACATTCTCCTTGGAGTACAACACAAAGCACATATACACCACACTTGTTTGTTGTTAAGTCTTGTATGTATTACTGTGTGACAGTCTAATGTTCCGAGTTTCTTGTGCTCCTACATGACAAAAAAAGGATGGAGATGCATCCTCCCTCTCCACCTCTTCTCAGCTTCTAGTAGCTTCGCAAAAACAGAGGTCTAGCTACTTCTTTCTTCAGAAACCCTACAAGTCATTTTTCCCAACTGTACATTCAATAGCATCCCTAAGAAAGAAGGTGCAAACTGGCAGTCTGTCTCTGTAGCGGGATCCCCCAAATGTCTTTTTCAGGGACTGTCCCATCCCACCAGGGCTGTCATGGCCCAGAAGCCATCAGGCTCAGCCTCAGTAAACTTCTGGTAGGACACTCACCAGCCTGCAATATCTGAGTCCCATTATGCAAGAAGTGCTTTCTGCCTTTGCTTGCCCTTCCCAAGACACCCTTGTGAAAGGAGAGCTCAATTCCACCCTAGACCTGAAGAGCATGACCAGGTGCAAAGACACCACTGCAGGTTCAGGGTGGCAGGATGAGGCAAATGTCACCATTGCTCCATACTCATGGACCTTGAGTGACAGTGAGCTTATTCCAGTGGCACTTTGCCACTTCCCCGTTGCCATAGGACTGCTCAGTTGGGTCTCCTGACAAATCAAAACCAAACATCACCAGAACCACCTGTTGGAATTTGGATGCTTGGGTTTTGTGGTGTTCCCCAAGTGCTAACAGCAGCGGGCATCCCACTTCCAAAGACAGGACACTCACTCACACTCTTACCCAGATGATTTGATAGGTGAAGTACCCTGGAAGAGACAGTGAGGATCCCGTAATTTGCCCAGTTATTTATTCCTTGTTGCTAAGCTTCCTGATGATCTGCAGGGAGAAAAAATTCTATTAGGCATTCATTATGACCCTAACCAACAGCAGATCGGTGACTCTGTTCTTGCTGGGAAACAGGTCCCTTTCCATGCACTGCTGATGCTTCAAAAATTTTCACTCAGCTGCAGTGGTATGAAGGTACCACTATTAGGCCATATGTTAAGTCCATATGTGTATTACCAGGCTCATTTATTACCGCTCCAATTCTGTGAGAGTTCCATCTATTCCCTGCCAAAACCTTTAATGAATAAAAAAATACCAGCCATGATCCCATTTCATATTGTCACAGAGCTGAAATCATGGAAAAACTCTGAAGTCATGTGCAGAAGTTTGGAATTCTTTGCTGCTGTGCTCATCAGAATCTCATTGTGAATTCAGGCAGCCAGTTCGACATTTATCTGGACAACTAAGCAATGCAAGGATATTCCCCAGAAGGCACAGGGCTTAACACCCTGACACAAAGTTAAGAATAATTAGTCTATCCTAAATGATCTCCCTGTAGGTCGTTCAGAAACCTCACAACAGCGGAACCCCGAGTCTTTGTGAAGATGATTCCCAGTATAGGAACAAGGCACGCAACTGACTTCTTGCTACGAGAGCTTCAACCTTTGAATCTAGCAAAATTCCTACAAGGCGAGCTCAGCAAATAGGTTTTTTGAATTGTGAAAAACAAGCATCTTATTTCCTCAGCAGTTTCCCAACTCAAAAGCAATTGCTACCAGTCTCATAGCACTAAGGTCTATAAAGTAAAAGAAACACGTGATGATTGCTAACATAAAGACCAAGCTCAGTGTAGGTGAGCTTATGGGCTTTTTACCAGATACTTTCCTTTTAGTAGTCTTCAATGCCCTATCACCAGTTCCTCTAGTGACTACAATCTTCAGAGCTCTACACTGGCAGAAACACCAAATACGTCAATCGACACCACATGCATCCAACAAGTCTTCAGCCCAGCTACTTGACTTGGTCTAGATGCAATGTCACCCTACCACTCATTCAGTGCCCAAGGTGATCTTGCTTGCATCAGCCCCGTGGGGGTTGAGCTTCCTCCCCATGTCTAGAGAAATTCCCGATGAAGAGCACAAGGATATTCACCAGACACTCTTTTAAATTAAAATAGTTCTCCGTATGGACAGCACATTATCATCAGCATCTGCTCCATGTCTCAGTACTAAAGATCCCAGCTTGTCATTTGTACTTGAGTAATGTCACAGTCAGTTCAGTGAAGCTGCAGTTCAGACCAATTTCAGCTGGCTGTGTGCCTTCAGAGTCATAATTAGTCTTTGTTTTTTCCTTTTCTTAAACTTCTTAGTATCAAAGTTTCTGAAGGGCAATATTCTATTCATGGCTGCTGAAAATGATCTGCTTTTGTTGGAATTCTCTCTAAACACTCCTTACAACATTTTCCTGAGATGCTAAGTATTAGCAATCTCTGTGCACTTTGACTCAATCTATTTGTACAGCCTTTCGGATAGGGGAAAAGGTGCTAATACCTCTGCCTACCTCAATTAGCCTGTATTCTGTTAACCAGGACACAGAAGAACTGTATGTACTTTGTGATTTCATGAGTTTTGCTTTACTGTATTGACAGGTCTACATTATTCATGCTAGTGTAGGGAGGGTGGAAATGTAAAGCTTAAAGGCAACCATATCACAAAAATATCAAAATAATTGAGTATATCTGGATGGGCTTATAATTTATACCAGTGCATTAACCTCCGTGACCGCTGTGCCCAAAAAACATCCTCTTGCACATTCCCAAAGCAGCCTACATCAACTTCTCAAGGAGGCTGTACGATTTCTCAAAGAATTCTGAAGTGGCCTTTGGATCAAGCCTTGGACTGAAAAAAACAACCGCAGTTCCCAAGTTTGGGAGATCAATAAAGCAGCTCCAGGAATATAGCCCAGCCAGGGACCTACACTAGGACCTGATCAGGCACGTACGCGAAGAACAAGTTAGTTACTGTAGAATAACTGTAGTTCTCGGGGATGAGATTATATTTCAGATCTCATGAGCTGCTCTGTATCCCTGCTTCTGGCAATCCTCAGCGGGCACCGGCTTTAGAAGAAACTGGGGTCATCCTGAGCTCACACTTCTTGCTGTCTCTTGCACAGGATGTGAGGAAATGGTGTCAGTGCATGGCTGTGATAGACCAGAGCCTTTCTTAGAAACCAAGTCCTAAGCCTCACCTGACTTGCTTATACAAGTACAGCAGCAGCTACACTGACAGCACTCCTTTGAAGAGACAAATTTCTGGCTGGCAACCACCTATGGTTCCAGTGGCATGGCTATTAATTTATATGAGACACTATATAGGCAAACAGATTGTTTTTTAGAGGTTAAAAGTGGAACAGCCTTGAAGCAATCAAAGGGGGAAAAAAACATTCCCAAATTTACACTCAGACATTACCTAAGATCTTGCTATCAATTCTCCCAATAAATAATAATGATGCTGCTGCAAGATTAAATTATAATATTCATCTCAATTAACAGGCTTTACTAATTTCTCAGATGCCATTTGTTTATTTTGGAAATCAGGGAGAGATACTTTTACTAGTATGGCTAGTCAGACATGCAAATGTTTTTTAGAAAAAGGATATACTCCTTTCACAAACATACATACAACTTTGGAAACCAAAGAGATTGTTTAGAAGTCACCTGTTAATCATGTATTACCAGTATGCATTTTCCCATGCTGTTTTAGAATTACACCCTAGAAAGTCCTCACTATAAATGCAAGAGAAGTCAATTTAATCCTTAGATTTTGCTAACTCCAGGGGTAAACAATTAGTCCTAATGCAAAGGCTTTTTAAAGCAGTTGAAGCCAGACTGAGCCAACCAAACGGTGAGGTGGGTGAACAGTAATCAGGCAGCAGTAACGGTGTCCCAGCAGCAGCCTGAGACAGATTCAAGCAAACAGCCTAAGGTCAAGAGTATCCTGGTGATAAATGGAGAGCGCTGGCTTGACTTTCTAAACCCAAAATAAAAACCACTTTATAAAAAGAATAGTGTTCTGATCCCCTACCTTCTCATTCTCTCCTTCCCACTCCTAACAGAAGTCATGGAGACAAATCTTCCAGTATCGCAGCCAGCAATCCCAGAGATGCTGGCCTCTGCTGCTTGCACAACTGCAGTTTACCTCTTTTTTCCAAGGCAGTGTTGCTCCTGTGCCTGCAGAATTCCAGCAGGAGGAGAGGAGAGAGAGGGGGGGGGGCGGGCGGGGGAAGTGCTTAGAGATGCGAAAGACTGCATACCTCTATCCTTGCTCCACTTCTGCAGACAGCAGTGAGCGCCCATGAAAGGTCCTCAGTTATTGCAAATGTATTTTCTGTGTTTGTGCAAGGATGTGAGTGTATGAGAGTTTCAAATGTAGAACCTCAGGGTTACGGTTGGAAAGACCCAAAATGTTAAATAAAAAAAAGATGACATTTAAAGTAGACAATACGTAACTGGGGGTTTTGGGGCTGCTGGCTTACTAGAGACCTGAGACAGCTTAAAGTTTGCAAACTATGAAGAGCATGGGCTAGCTTGGCTGACTTCAAATGCACGGAAGAAAACAAAAAAATAAATTAGTGAATATGGCAGGGTAAAGAATGATAGAATGGTTTAGGTTGGAAGGGAACTTAAAGACCATCTATTTCCAATGGACAGGGACACCTCCACCTCCCACTAGACCAGACTGCTCCAAGGCCCATCTAGCCTGGCCTTGAACACTTCCAGGGATGGGGCATCCACAGCTTCCCTGGGCAATCTGTTCCAGTGTCTCACCACCCTCACAGCAAAGAATTTCTTCCTGATATCCAATCTAAATCTACCCTCTTTCAGTTTGAAGCCATTACCCCGTGTCCTATCATTACACTCACAAAGAAGTAGTTAAGGTTAGGAGAAACAGAGGGAGGAAAGAAATAAATACCAGTATTTAGTGTCTTCCATTGTACCATGCTTTGAGTTTTCTTATATTGAAAGCAAAAGGAAGCAGGTACTCTTGACCCTTATTTCCTCCACCCCTCCCGCTGTCTGCAAAAATAATGCACAAAACCAGCATCTGTCTTCAGAAGCCAACCATAGAACCATAGTATAACAGGTTGGAAGGGACCTCAAGGATCATTTGGTCCAATCTTTCTTGGCAACAGCACGGTCTAGACAAGATGGCCCAGCACCCTGTCCAGCTGGATCTTAGAAGTGTCCAATGATGGGGAATCCCGCACTTCCCTAGGGAAGATTATTCCAATGGCTGATTGTTCTTATTGTGAAAAATTGTCCTCTTCTGTCCAGTTGGAATTTCCCCCAGAGTAACTTGTACCCGTTACCCCTTGTCTTTTTCACGTGACTCGTTGTAAAAGGAGACTCTCCATCTTTGTATACACCCTTTAAATACTAGAACATGGTGATAAGGTCTCCCCTAAGCCTTCTTTTCTCAAGGCTGAACAAACCCAATTCTCTCAGCCTTTCCTCGAATGGCAGGCTTTCCAGTCCTTTGATTGTCTTGGTGGCCCTTCTCTGGACCCTCTTCAGCCTGTCCACAGCTTTTTTTGTATAGCAGGGACCAAAACTGAACAGAATTTTCCAGGTGTGGTCTGACAAGCGCTGAGCAGAGTGGGATAATGACTTCTTTATCTCTGCTGGTGATGCCCTTGTTGATACAACCCAGCATCCTGTTGGCTTGCTTTGCTGCAGCAGCTTGCTGTTCACTCATATTGAGTTTGTTGTCCACCAGGACCCCCAGGTCCCTTTCCATCTGCCCTGCTCCCCATTCGGGTAGACTCCAGCCTCCTGGAACTGCACTCCTGGATTATGTTTTCCCAGCTGCAAGACCTTACATTTGTCTGTTGAACATCACAAGGTTCATGTTAGTCCACTCTTCCAGCCTACCCAGGTCTTCCTGCAGGGTGTCTCTCCCTCCTGAAGTGTCTACTTCCCCTGTCAGCCTCACATCATCAGCAAACTTCATCAGAGTACACTTGATCCCATCATCCCGATCAATAATCAAGATATTAAACTGCTCACCCCACATCAACTGAGCAGGTTACTTTGTCGTAGAAGGTGATCAGGTTTGTCAAGCACGATTTGCCCTTGGTGAATCCATGCTGGCTTTTCCCAATCACGTGCTTCATTTGACTTGTGATAGCCCCCATTAGGATTTGTTCAATAACTTTCCCAGGGACTGAAATAAGACTAATGAGCCTACAGTTTATGCATCCTCCTTTAAGCCGTTCTTGTTGATGGGGGCGACATTAGCCTTCTTGCAGTCTTTTGGGATGTGTCCCAGTCTCTACGACTTCTCAAAGATTGCAGAGAGCAGCCTTGCAACGAGGTCAGCCAGCTCTCTGAACACCTTCAGGTGGATAACATCAGGGCCCATTGATTTGTGGGGGCCGAGCTCCTGCAATAGGTCGCATAACAGCTCTTCCTCCACTGGTGGTGGGTCTGTGCATCAACCTGGACTGTTGTTCCCAAGGCCTGGCGCCCAACAGTGCTGGTAAAGACAGAAGTGAAGAACGTGTTGAGAACCTCTGCCCTTTCAGCACTGTTGGTGACTAATTCATCTCTCCTCTTTAACAGCAGGCCAGTATTTTCCTTCTGTTTCTGATTGTTGTTTACATACCTGAAGAACCCTTTCTTGTAGTTTTTGACATCTCTGGCCAATTTCAATTTGAGCTGAGCTGTTGCTTTTCTAACTGCATCTCTGCACACACTGACAATGCCCTTGTAGTTCTCGACGTGGAGTCATCTGCTTTTCCATCTCTGGTACACTTCTCTTGGTTTTGAGCAGACTCAGAAGCTCAACAATGACCTTATTTTAAGAAAAGCATAGTAGGGGAAAAAGGTAGTATTCTTGTATGTACAATGTTCAAATGTAGGATTGGGTATGTACTGAGCAATACTTGTGCAGATTTGAACATAAAAATAATTAGAAACAGGAGTTATTTCATATCCCACAATTTTAAGTTAGGCCCTTGCCTTTTCTGTGTGTTTTGGCTTTTTTCTTGTTGCCACAAACCCTACACCATCATGTGGCAACAACTGGTGAGGTCTCACCCTTCTCACCGTGTGGAAAAGTATGTATTTGGCAGCCTGTGTATCTCGGGGAAATCCCCAGATTTAAAGTGAGACACTACAGCTTCTAAAGCTCACCACCCTGGAGGTGGAACAACACAAAACATGATTGCCCTACAGAACTACTAGGTGATTTTTAGAATCATTGATAATCCTTACTTATCTTCTTCCCTCTCCTGAATAAGCCCACAAGTCCTCTGCTGTGTTAGGAATCTCCCTTTATTCCTTTCTGTCCCACACGTACGGATCTTGGAGGAAGTCAAACAAGGTTTTCATTTCTATCAGTCTAATTCGTGTGAAATTGGATCATTTATCTGTTGCCTTTTACTGTCTCTAAGAGCAACAGTATAAACAGAGGACAACAACCTTACAAAAATGCCTGTGGTAAAAATGATCCAGTGTGTAAGTCCAAATGGCAGATGAAAAGCAAACAGGAAAGCTAGCCCAACATCAGAAGGGATCTCTTTAGGATTTGCAGAGTCTGCACAAATGCACGTGGGAAAGAAGAGAGGGGTTAGGATTAGGAGGTAGCGTCTGGGAAATATCTACATTTATACAACAATGTGACAATCTGAAAGAAGATTACTTTTAAAGAAAATCTTATATACCCAGTTGACAAAATAGCGTATAAAATCAAGTTTTCTTATTCTGTAAGAAGTTGCTTGAACCATGCCTTAAAGCCTTATAAGAAATGACTGTGCATTTCATGCAGCCAGGCTCCACAGGCTATTGGCTAATAAGAACCATAGCACCTTCTAAACCTTCTAATTTCTGGCAACTTCCTTCCACCTGCTCTCTTTCTTTTAATTTTTTACTTACTGAATACAAGTTTCCAAACAGCACAGACCCAGTCCAGATCTACAGGATCACTTTAGAAGTGAAATTAGATTTGCCACCAGCAAGACAAGCCACTAGAAGTATTATTTGCAACAGTAAACAAAATTAGGTAGTAATTTAAAAAAACAGAGGTGGATAAAATCCAAATACAAGTCTGTGCAGCTATCTCGTAATCACCAAATCAATGCCTTTCATTAACAGAACAGAGACTAATAATCTTTTCTGAAGCCTCTTAAAGTGTCTGCAAGTTACTGGAATGGAGGTCATCCTTACACTGAAGCCTAACGCTTTTGATGATATTAGTAAGTGTTCAGAAACACCCAGTGTACATCAATTTAAGTAATTCAAATCAGAATAACACATTTCAAATCAGTTGTGGCAACCGGGTTTCTGTAATGTCATCTTGGCCATCAAGTCTACTATGGATCCAAACACTACTACATTTCTTTATCTATCGTTAAGTAGTAAATACTCAAAAACCACAAATCAATAGAAGCCAACATATACCAAAGCCTCAGTAGAATAAACTCCACATCAAGCAAAGCGACACGGTGTCTATTAACTTCTGCAGTCAATATATGTGTTTGAATTGACTCTTTCCACAACTCACTACCCATGCTGCCGAACATCCAAGGCTCACTGTCACCCTGATCCCAGGGACAAAATTATTTGTGAGAGGTCTTGTTCTGGCAGGAAGCTGGGGTTTTGCAGGGATGTTAGAACAGATTTGCTATGGATATACCTTAAAAAAAACCAAACCAAAAACAAAACAAAAAACAAGCAAACAAAAACCCAAACCCAACCACCCCAACAATTCCAATCTAAAATAAAAAAAAAAGAAATTAGACAGATATTAAGGCTGTACAATTAATAGCAGAAGAAAAAAGAAAACACTTTGAAAGCACTCTTCATACATTCAGTACTGGTTTTGCCTCAGATTATAAACACTGCATTAATAAAGATGAGTAAATTTCTAGTTTAGCATTAAGCGTTTAAACCTTTTAAATACAAATCTTCCAAGGATAATTTTCAAATCTTCACGATACAACATGCAATCAAAATTAACTCCATATATTTACACCTATCGTTTTAAAGAATGCTTTAATGCTAGCACACTTCGAATTAAAGCCTTTCAATAAGTACAGGAAGAAGTAACACGGAGTTTTGCAGATGGGCTTTATGACTTCTTTTTAGGCTCGAGTTATGATTACAGCCAATTTTTGAAACAAAGTACCACATGTAGCTGGTGGAAAAAGCAGAGAGGTAATTTAAGGAGTTGTCAACATGTTCATCTTTGAGCATTGCCAAATTTTCAAAAGCCTAGTTCTTCCAAATTGTACTTGCGTATTACATGCATGCATTAAAATTTTGCTTTGACATACACTTTTGACCTATGTTTGAAACCACAGATTGCAAGATATCTTAAATGTCACGTATGACTTGGTCAGTGTTTTTCTACACCTTCTTCCCGGTGACAACTTTGAAAAAAGATTCAGATCTCAGATTTTGGTCTCAAATACGTAAAAACCTGTTTTAAAAATCTCTCAAATTCAAGGGTCCTACGTGTTTAATGAAATACTCAGAACAAGTATGAGGTAAAAAAAAAAAAAAGGTTTCTATAAATAGTTTTTCTTTCAAAAAAGTTTCTGTTAAACAGAAACATAACTAAATCAAAATGGATGACATCAGAGTTTACTTTTCCAAGATTCATACCAGTTTTTCAACTTCTGTAGTAGTACTCGTGTGCAAGTATAATGCAATTTATATGTAGAATGCAGAAGCTAATATAATTACAACTCATTCATTTTGCAGTCAAATCAGTGTTAATTAAACAGGCTAATGTGTGAAAGGCTAGATAAAAGTTGCACCTTATAAAACCAAAGCAGATGTTTTAACTTATAGTTTTAATATAGCAATCAAAGAAAATTCCAAATACTGTACAGTGAAGTGTAGTATAGTACACTATATACTGTTATAATACACTATTGTTACATTACAGATAAAAAAATCAAATATAATTAGTACAGCAATCACAAATAAAACAAACCAAACTGTGCTGGATAACAGCCAGTACTGTGAAGATGGTATAGTTTCTATGCTAATTTATTTTTAATTCAACATGTAAAGCACTTGCTGTTTAAAAAGATTTGTTTTCTAAATATATACACTATTTTAATTCTTATTTATACATTTTAAATAGCATTCCCTCCTAAAAGTGCACTCTCTCATTTCTTGGCAATAATCCTCGTTAAACATAAAATAATTCTGAAAATACCACTCTTGTTTCAACCTTTTATTGCTCAACCGCAGGCATAAGGGCTCAGAGGGAATCCTGCATTCTAAAGATCTTATGCAATTTCTTCAATTTAAGAAGCTAAACTGATATCCACAAGCAAAACAAAGAAACCACTTACCGCTGTGGCTTTTTTAACAGAAGGATCAACTTCATATTGTTATTATTTTACAAAAGCATGTAGATTCTGCTATTTGAAAATGGGAGCCAAACAAATGCAGAGATAACAGTGGCATCTTAAATCATTAATTTTTCATACATTTCAGATTGAGCATCGCTCTCCCAATCGTAAGCATACTATGAAGTTTATTATCTGGCATTTTCAGTGCATTGAAAAAGTAGCAAGCAACTCTGCTAACTTCGTGACAGTGACAATAGATTCTACTTTTTGAAAGATTCTAAATGAAGCATTTCGGTCTTGAAAGTGTGCCTGTTGTACAGGGTTGTTAGCGTCCAGCCTTGTGACACCGTGTCTCTGTGACACTGCTAGAGCATTCCGTCGGAGGCAATGCCTAGCTCACATTTTGCATCTATCAGAAGACTAGTAAACTATACGGGATTCCCAAACCCAACAATATACATTGCTGTTTTGTGACTAGAACAGTGAAGACATCCCAAATGTATTCATGTGATTTCATTTGAAAAGCTGCTATTTATTTTCCCCTCGCTAAAATGCAAACAATTCACAGAGAAACAGCACTATCAAAAAGTCCACCTTACTACGCACCCAGCCATTTGAAGCAGTAAAAATCTTGCATTCGCCTGGAAAACTGATCTGTTTTCCTGAGGTTTCCCATATGCTCATCAGCAATCTAGTTCATTCTCCCCCCCCCCCTTTTTTTTTTGTACTGGGCCTGTATTTTCATTAATCATCTTTCATTTAGGTTATACATACACACCCATAGTAAAGTTTAGGATTTTCAAGTAATTTAAGTCATCTTTGCCATGAGACACTGTGTAGAAGGTTGTCGGCCCCTAGCCAAGAAAGTAATCAAGGCAGGTACTCAAAAAGAACTGAGAGCCACAGCCTCTGTTCACAGGCAATTTGGTATCAAAAAATTGGGGTGGTTTTTGTTTTTTTTTTTTTTTTTTTGGTTTTTTTGGGGGGGGGGGGTTGGGTTTTTTTTTTTTGTTTGGGTTTGTTTTTTTTTTTTTTGAGAAAGGGACACTCTTCACGTTATTTGAGAAGTCCTATTGACACGGCTTCACATCCACAATGAGTCAACATCTTCCCTGCCCTTGTACCCCACCACCATTTTCCTGACTCTGACAGGGAAATTTAACAAGCACATGGGTGCTCCTAAGACAGGCACGCACTTTTGCCTCAACTTACATTTGTACCCACTGCTAGCAATCAAATGAAAAAAATCTGTTCGAACTTACACTTCAGTGTTCTTTATTTCACTTCTCCTGTACAGTTACACATCTCACGGGCATGTAGATGAAGTTTAGCTTCACTTGAGAGTATCAAAAGCCATCTTTCTCAAAAACATTGATATTTAAACGCATGAGAAAGCTACGTGAAATAAGAACACTGCAAAGAAATATGCACAATCCTGCTTTACACCAGAGCAATTCACATCAGTGGATCTTGTGATTTTTACACCATTTTGCCATACCTTTTTGAGACCAGTTTGCTTTAGGAACTAGAGAGTTCTGATCTACGTGACTTGAGTGGACCCAAGATGACACTAAGGGTGACTCAAACAGAGCTATTATCTGTGTCTATTTCTATTTAGATAAGAAGGAAAATGTCAAACTACTGCTAAAATGGGAAGTGTGTCAAACTTAAACCAAGCCTTCCTCTTTACACAGTAAAAGGCACACAAACTTCTGTAGTCTTATCAGAAAGGCATGAAAGAAGGAAGCATCTTCCCTTGAAATAAGGATGACGTGCAACAAATATTTCAATTTCTTTCAAACTTAGGATTCTCTCATATATACTGCCCATATTTTTTTTCAGACAAGGAAGACTTATTTTTCTAGAGAAAAGGTTAAAAATGTCTAAGTGATAGTTACCTTGTCTAAAATGCAAGAGATCCAGGAGATTCCTCCCCCTCAGCCTCTCTTGACTTGAACTCCTTCCCAGGAACATGCCACTGCTATACTTTTCTCAACCTCACACTGTGACAAAGCACAAGCCTCTCCTCAACATTTTCTATATAGAAGTAGCCTTCAGACAGCCAGACTGATTCATGGGAGACTAAGTGTTTTCAGAAGTCGTGGCAGGCTTCCAGCTGCTGCATGTGCATCCTGTTTCTCATTGAATAAGCCCTGCCAGTTAATCAGTGCATCAGCAAGGTCAGTTCTGCTGAGCCAAATTACCTCATACATTCCAAGCTTCCAAATTGCCAACTTACAGGTTAGCAATTTGAGATCTTAAAATTTTTTCATTTATCTGTGAAAAGGTGATTCTTATTTTTTAACCTATAAGTAGTGTCCTAAATCATAAAATATTTATTCCCTCTACATAAAAAGTTAACCAACAGAGGCATTTTAATCTACTTTGACAAAACGGGGGCTATTCTTTAAGTTACTTGCTTCGGTTAATTTTTACATACAAAAATAAATCCTCCCTCATGGGACATTTTACCATACTAATGCTTAGAACTGTTTAAGTGATTAGAAATGTAAAAAGTGAGGAGACTTTTCTGAATATAAACATATACAATACAAACAACATTTGCGAACTGCTAAAAACCCACATGTGCACAAACACAGACTTCAATATTTAAATGCTCTTAATTCCTTTGAAGCTGTATTAACATCTTTCATCCATTCAATGTTATTGTACCATTAGAGGAAGCAACAATAGTGCACTTAAGTAGGACTATGAAGATAGGAAGCAAAGTGCAGTATCAGATACACATTCCATCCTTAGGGAGCAAGCACAATGGCTGCGTCTTAAGAACTAGCACTGCAGGGCTGATGAACACGCTACTTAATTGGATACCAGCTATATTATCACTGATGCAGGGAAATCTGCATCGCAAACTAAAGTGAAGCTAATAGAGGTGGGCATGTATTCCTTGTTTCCACGGAGTAAACAGTAAGCTTCCAAAAGCTCAATTATCACAGAACACTTTAGGATAATGTATGTTAGAGAGTCATTTCCTTCCAATAAATTGTTAATTTGCTCTGAAGAGGACAGCTGTTATTTAATTTTTGCCATTACTAACCAATGCTAGCAATCAAAGTCTTTTCAAAGAAACGGACTTGCCATTGAACATTTGTTGTTTCTTTCAATTGCCAACTTCTTCTCTCCTGTAGTTGTATTAAAAGTTGCACAACATCTGACCGGCTCAGTATTTGGGAGGAAATAAAAACATGCTATCACTTACTAACAGAGCACCAAAATGGTTGTGTTGGCTCAGACAGCCATGCATAACCACACCACATTCATTTATCTTCATCATACACTAAGTAGCCTTTTTTCTAACTTGCTTAAACTGACAATATGCAGAAATTAGAGAGTTTACTAAAGTTACACTTATTCCAAGATTTCTGACAAGCGTATACAGCTGTATGAATAAAAAAGTTTTTAAATCGGAGGAAGTGCCAGCACAATGTAATTAAAACACTGTATATGCTGCATTATCAAATTTAGCAGAAATTTGGTTTCATTTGCTTTTTGAAATTTATGTATAATTCATGTTTATAGTGTATTTTTGAATGGAATCAAGTACCTGGGACACGATTAACTTTGTCCTGTTTCTAGTTTTGCCTGTTCTAGCCTTTCCAGTAACCTTAAACTAGCATGGTAAGAACGTTGCATGGGCTTAAATTTTAAGACTTTTAAGGAATTCAAAATTACAAAGAGTTTTCAAGAACCCACATTTACAGCAGATATTCATCTCAGTGCATTTCCTAATAACTAATTTACAGGTAACAGAGCCAGCCTGGGCAGCAGTATGGTAATATTGAAAGCTATTGCCAATCACACGCTTATCATGCACCGAATAAGATGATATAATCTTTGACATACATACAAGATTTAATAACTAATCACTTTGTGTGGCCCAGCCAATAAACATTTGAACAGTAATTTCTTCTACCCTTATTAGATTTAACCTATCAAGAGTGATCCATTGGCTCAGTTGTATTAGTGATTCCTGCATCTTGACTATCCATCTCCTCAAGCTCCTCAACAGAATTTCCCTTTTGTGCTTTAGACCTTGCAGGGAATGTTGTTCCCACAGAATTCACCACATTACCATCAGTTGATTCGGTATTCAAGTGTTCAGTACCACCTGGTGCAGAGAACGATTCGGGCAAGCCAGCCTGAAAGCTCCCAGTTTTAGCAGTTGAACTCGCTGCCTCTACTTTTCTTGGAGATAGATCAACTGATGCTGACTGCTCTGTATTCTGATCCCGCAAATGTCTATCCATGGAAGCCTGAATAGAAGAGACCATTTCCTGCAACTTTTTTCTCTGTGCCTCAATCAAAGTGGGGTCAAGCTGCCTGCTGTCTCTCATTGTCACAACTCCCGGCGCAATTCGGATAAGCTCACTGTTACCAGAGGCAGCTGTGAATACAGAAGGCTCAATTTTAGCAGAAGGACTGAAGTCCGTTTCTGTGCTATGCTTTCTTAAAAGTGGTGTTTCCCTGGCTCTTTGATCATGCTGTTGACTACTGGATGCAGTTCCTAGGGAATGGCCCTTTCCTTGAAACGCAGTTATGTTATGTAGTTGTTCAGATTTCTTTTTCACTACTCCACCGCTACCCAGCTTCAGCATTCCATGTGAAGGACTTGCTTCCCGGCTTCTTGAAGTAGCTTCTGCTCGCACTTGACTTAAGGCCTCTTTAACCAACTCTTCAACATCAGGACCAATAGGAAAGTGCCCAGCAGCATCCACACACAGCTCTAATCTGTCTTCTGCTGCATTGTACACAAAGTTTTTACCAGGCAGATGTGGAAAAGTACAGTGCTTGCCATCAGCCAAACCTAGGAAGATAGAAAAAGTTATTCAAAGTGCTAACATATTTTAAAGCATGCTCTGAATACACAGTAATTATTGTATTTAAAACTTATTGCATCAAGTATGTAAAAATGAACACACTGAAACTTACTATTGTGGGAGAAAAACAATTCAGACTTGTATGCCACATGATAGCAATCACAGCATACCCCTAAAATGCTGCTGCCTTCTATGGTGACTCTAATGAGGAGACAGAACTTACCAGATAAAATAACCACCTTGCTGGGAGTTGCAGCTCTAATACAATAGAAGTTAAAGAAATAGTATATGCTTGCAGTAACACAAAATAAGCCAAACCCCATCGCTATCACCACCCGCCCCAAAACCACACAAAAAACAAACCAACCAACCCCCAGAAAACTGCCAAAGAGCACATTTGAAATCACTGCCTATCTGGAGAAGTACTATTTAAGACCACTTCCACACTAGCTAAAACTGTAGTACGATTTCAGGGTGTACAACTGCTGCTGAGCCTGAGGAATTTCAAATTTGCTATTTGTCTTCTTCTCAGAGAGGAAGTGTTACTAGATAAACAAAAGTGTTTCAAGCTTACTATGTTTAGTAGTCCTGGAGATCATAATCATTAGCCTTTACAAAACAAATATGTGGCGTAATATTTTTGATCTGCTGTTTGTTTCATTGTCCCCCTTACAATTTGACCGATCTGCTAAAACTGAGATTTCAGTAGACAAATTTAAGTTCTGAAGCTGCTCTGTGTCAAAAATGGGCAACATTCGGTTTTCCAGTTTATTATCATAAAATACAAAATAACTTTTTCAGCTCTGTCCCATACAGGTTGTGGTGAAAGCAGTAAGGTACCACTTCAGTGGTTGATGGCTATCTCCGAGTTAAAAAGCTATCTGCAGATGAAAACTTGGCTGCAACAACTAGCTCTCTTCAGTTCTATCAGCTATGCAAGGAGAGCTACAATTAAAAAACAAAACAAAACACTTTTTAATAAGTGCCAGGAATAGGTAAATGAATGGGATTTTTCCTCATATTCTCTTACAATTCTTGAAGAAAACCACCAGAAATTATGCTGAAGGGAAGAAACACAACAAGCAAATCCTACTTCTGTGTTATCAAATAACTTGTCAAAACAAGTATTCTGGGCATCAATGAAAAAGGTCACTCATAATTTGGAACGTTATTAAACAGTTTTTAAACTGATGAACCAACTGACCACTCACTCATTCCCCACGCTTCTGATTCACACACTTTTACAGTTGCAGAGAATCTACAGATGAGATTTTATTTTGAGAACTTCAGACGCTTAGCTCCTGTCTTTACATAACCGTGGGAACCAACAACCAAACAGCCAAAACTCACAAAGTTTAACCCCAAACACCTATCCATCTACTTAGGCCGAAGAACGTATTTTAACTACATAATTTACCAACTCAACCTTAATTTGCCAAAGAGGGAGCTGTAATAGCTTCTACAGTAGACCAAAACTGCCTCTGAAATTGCAATCCTGAAATCTCAAAATAAGATCTTAAACAAGATCTACTAAATCAAATTTCAATTGATTAACAGTACCTACACTTGATAGGAAGCTTTGTTCCAAATGTTCAGTATAAAAGGTGCATTATTACACTAACTAAAATATTACAAACAGGTAAGGAGCTTCTTTGAATGAAAAAAATAGTTAATTATTGCACTCTGTAATTGTTTAATGTGGAGATTTAGCAGTTCATAAAATATTAGAATCATAAAAATACATTAATGCTGAAATAATAATTCTACCTACCAAGGTAACGCAAAATAACTGCACACAGTGAAATGCAATTATGTTCAAATTCAGAATTTGAACAATTCGGAATATCACCTCCCATAGCCCTAGTTCTTATATTGTCAGTTGGCAAAAATGACTTTGAAGTCAGGTGTTTTCTGTGAATTAACGACCAGCTGGGTTAAAATCCCTAGAATTCATTTCAGGTTCTCAACTCTGGCTAGTCATTAATTGGTCCAAAATTTCCCTTCCATCAGGCACTGTTTAGGCTAATTCACTTGCCACAAGAAATTCACCAGTCTCTATTGTAGAAGCATAGTAAAAGAAAGAAAACTAAAAGGAAACAAATCTGCTATAAGACACTTGCATGCTAATTCTATTACTCAGGCTAATAATTCAGTGAGAGGTAGTGGGCATTGAGTATACCACGCATTTTAATTACTGCAAATAGAACAGAGATTACGTGGTAAAATACCTGTTTCCAGAAATAATCAAGATTAAGTTAAGGTTGATGAAACTGCCTAAGAAGAAATCAAACAGTAAGAAAGCAGCAAAGGAATCATTATTACAGATTAAACCACAAGAACTAAAATATGAATGCAAAGACTTCAATAAGAAAATAAATTTTAAATGGGAGAAAATAACTGAATAGTACTTTCTTCTCTAAAGAAATAGATGTCATTCTTTGCAGGTTGTATTTGTAAAGCCATCTAAAAAAAAAAATCAAATAAACTCTAACTACTTGCTTGGTTATTCTGCACGTAGTCCAAGACGTAACATTTATCAATGCAAGAAGGGGATGGATAAGCTTTGCCATTGAACAATAATCTTAGGAATACAAAAGACAAATTTAACCAACCATTTAAATTTAAAACATGCAGTACCCCTGTAAAAAATATCTACTAAGAAGCACATTAGAAAGACGAACTGCTTACCCAGTAAGTGTTTTAAAGTGTAACAGGAATAGGTTGCATGGTCTTCTCTTTGTTTGATCTTTGCGGGGGGGGGTGGGGGGTGGGGGGGTGCGGGGGAGCGGAAATCAGTTCACTTACTGAAGTTGTTTGTACAATTCAGGAAGTTTAAATGGAGATGTATGGTTGTAGAGAAAGTTTCAGAAAAGAAGAGATTTAAGTTGAATGAACTAGTCTTAGATTCCCTAGTCTTAGGCTCTCTGAGGGAGCATAAGGAGTTTTAAAATATTATGAAAATGTTCCATGGTAATAAAATAAAAATATATTTATGGTTACAAGTGATTCAATACCAATTTTCAATTTTAATATTTGAAAACAGAGGAAGGAAGGGATAAAAGCAAAACCAAAATATACCTGTGGTTTTCTTCATTATGCTGTAGAACACTCCACCCTGCTGAAACAATTGGGGAAGCCCCTTTGCGTAAGACCAAACATCTTCTCCTGTAAATATCAAGCACAATCATTTGAATTAAACAGTTGTATTTTAACATTATAGACAATGGCTGAAAATGTAACTCTCTGAATTAAATGCTGAATCCCCACTCTCTTCTATGCAATTAAGAATTTGAATTTTTAATGTAAATTTACAGAGCAGGAGCCCAGAGCACTGAGAAACTTTCAGGAAAACATACCACTGTCTGCAGTCAATTATCCTACATGTTCTAGTACAAACGTTCCCAAATTTGATTTGATCCAAGCTGCAGCTCCTGGTCCTTTGCCAGGCCCTACACAAAAGTCTCCATCCCTCTCCTACCCATCCTTTCAACATAAAACTAGGAAATGACTAACACACTTCCAAAATTCAAGCGCATATCCTTGCACATTAAAACCTCGATTCCATATCCCTACACCTTCTCAAAAATCAGATCTCAATTTCACAGCTGCCATACAGCAGGCTTTATGCTGAGATACAAACGTCCACACAGGCAGCTGCGTTAGAAGCTGCGCCTGTACCTTGCTTTTCTTGAGAGCTACAAACAAAATACCAACTGTGAGGCGCCAGTAGTCCTGTGTAACTGGCATTTTTCAGAAGTGCCAAAAATGGCATTGAAATGTGACAACTTTAAATGCCACTGAGAAGGGGGAAAAAGCCTAGACTATGTAAGGAAAGGAATGTAAAGAACAGAAAAACTGTGTTACAATGACAGAAGATCAGTGGCCTAACAGCACCTGCTGAATCAGTTCAGATCTGCATTTTTACCTTTTACCCTTTCCTCATTTTACTAACCACTTACCTGCTTCAGAGAAGCAACGTGTGATGCAGCCGTCAAAGTAGTGCAAACAAAAAGTACCGATGAATTACGTTCTCCTGATGCAGAAACAACTTCTGCATATATACATATTCAGAAAAAAATTGCATTTCCCACTTTACATCAAACATTCAGAGAACACACAAAGATACTTTAAATAGAAACTGCACCCTTCTTTAGGCATCAAAGTCTCAATAACCATGTCTCT
Source organism: Chroicocephalus ridibundus (assembly GCF_963924245.1). NCBI lineage: Eukaryota > Metazoa > Chordata > Aves > Charadriiformes > Laridae > Chroicocephalus > Chroicocephalus ridibundus. The sequence continues at coordinate 131,586,311 of NC_086285.1, forward strand.
CAATTTTCTATTAAAATTGGAGAATGTAAATCATCAACTAAAGTCAACTGGATGTGCTTACTACTTGGAACAGAGAGAGCTGCAGCACGTGAGGCTGTAAAATGCCACCCACCAATATTTCCTTGGTTCTTGTTCAGAACAAAATAAAAGTAAAAAGTTATTTTTAATAGCTTCCCCATACTGAATATAGGACACATCTAAATCCCTCCTTGCATTTCTTTACTGCACATCCCACAAGGTGACTGTGGCTACTCTCCTATCCCACCCATATCAGGTGAGAAAGTGTTTCACCCTCATGACAGTGACATTATGTGCTACATTACGCTTTGAAACCCTTCAAGCCACTCTCTGACTTTTCTGTTTCCCTTCCCTGACAGGCACGGGACTCCGCACACTCCCCTGCTCGTCTGTCCCCCCACTAGAAGGATTCTGTCTCTCACCTCTCCACTTCAGGTGTTATTCAAGTCCCCGTTCTCTATAAAAAGGTACAGCGCATCTTCATGATGTTTTGTCTTTAAAGACATTTTAAAGGCAGAAGATCTACATAATCTGATTCATTTTAAATGCATTTCCTTGAACCATATATGCTCGGTTGATTGCATTCATTTGCACATCAAACTCACAGATTTGGCCTTTACTTCCTAGCAAGAACATCCAAGTAAAACCAACTACTCGTCTTTCTTATTTTCCATGATCTACTGAAGAAAGAGGTCTCGTCTTTTGACTTTATCCTGATAATTCCTCTCTACTGACTTACTAATAAATTTGAACCTCCTCTCCAGCTCTCACTGACCCACTAAAATAAAAAAATTTAAAAGGAGCATTCTCTTCTCCTCCCCACTAATGGCACCGCTTTCCCTCTTCTTCAAACAGCTGTATGGAGGGAGGACAATTACTGCTAATAACACTCTCTCAAGTTTTTGGTATTTCAAAAGGTGTTCACTGCTACCCTGCATCCCTATTCTCATTTACATTTTGAAATACACATCCCTGTACACAATGGCTCCAGAGCATCACTGCTGCTGTCTCTTCATTTTCCCCTGAAGCAGCAGCAAGCTGAAGTCTTCCTGATGGTTTAAATACTGCCCACAGGAATCAAAGTAACCACTACACTGATAAGTAACAGAATACAGCCATCAGTCCGCCAAAGCCTGGGAAGACAGCAGCCACGCAGTGGCTGACTCCATACTAAGGACTCCTATACTGCTGCATCTAGCAACCCATTCTTATTTGAAGGGCTCCCTTCTTCCCTTCCACAAGGCAACCACCAGGCTTCTAGAAGTTGTTCAGTTTTACATGTTAGTGTCATTCTCCAAGGAAAGATTCCCTGTTCACTCTGAGCATGAATTTTCAAGCCTTGCACCAGATAAGCATCATTGTTTAGATAGCCTTTTATGCAACACTAACAAGGACTACATGCAGAAAAGTATGGAGAGCAGGGCTCAAAAAACAAAAGCATCAGCCACTGAAAGAAATACAAACTAACTATGCTGTTTTGATAAAGAGATCTCAGATTGGAACACCAAAAAAACCCACAATTACAACTGGACTTTCCCAGATCAGATGAAGTAGTGTGTGTGATTCAGCTAAACTATATTTGAGGTTTGCACATTTTTGTTGCTAGTTGGGTTTTACTGTTTGTTTTGGTTTTGTTTACCATGGGAGTAAGATGTTTATAGTCACAAGTTAATTTGGGTGATCATTTAGCTAGACTAAAAAACACCCTCAAGACACTACATGATGATGTTCCCTGCACTCCCTCAGACCAGACCTCAGCCCCACAACACTAAGGTGTGACAACAAATGAAGACTATCCTGCCCACAAGTATGCCTCATACACTGCTGAAAAAGAGCAGGTTCAGGCTAACCTACGCCAGTGGAAGCCCAAGACCATCACTTCATACAGCAGAGAGGACACACAGGAGTGCAAAACAAATCAAAAGCTCAGTTAATAAACATAGGTTACAGGAAACTACAGCTGGCTTAAAAACAAGCTGTTTAAATCCAAACAAATCCTGGTATCAATACCTTAAATTTAAACCTGGTATTTTGATTTCTTGTGCACTGACAAATTGATCAGTGCAAACAAACCCGATCAAAATAGATTCATACTTGGCTTGCATGTATCCAGAATGCTTCTGCATGAATGTATATAAAATCAGTTTTAAGATACAATGTTTTAATTATGTTAATGTAAAATTAAAATTCCCTTAGTTATTTCCTTATAGAAATCTGTATCTTGAGCTAAACAAAAATAGGGGACAAAACATATTATGCATGATTTTTTGTAAAGCTAAATAGTCCAGAAATTACAGCATGTAATTTCCCAAGGGTTATTTTTAAGTTATATACATAAAAAGTAAAGAACATGGTCTAAAATTTCAATAAGTTAACTAGCTGAGACTAGAGAAAGAATTCTAGTAACTGAAATATGAAAGAAGCATAAAGTCAGCCTACTGGAGACCCTGTATGAAAGAAAAGCTTTTAAACATGCAGAATGAATAGTTACAAATGTTTGAAGCCACACTTTCACTATGGGCATTGGGGGGGGGGGGCAGGGAAAGGCAAAGCATGCCTGGCCCAGAGAGCTATTCCAATAGCATTCCCCCTCTACACGTTCTAATCTGACTGCATTAGATGACTGCTTGTAGCAGGACAAAGTTACAGCACGACCGTGTAGGATAAGACGATTCTTCGGAACTTTGCAGCATTGGTTCTTAGCCCTACAGAAGCATCACTGAGAAACACTGAAGCCTCTTGTCCCAGAAAGGCTGAATAAACCACCTTGAGGAACTGCCACCCCAGCACTTTTAAGAAAGTGCAAGGACTTAAAAAGTTTCTTAAGAGTTTGTTTCCCCATTGAAAAAAATCACAATTGTAAACAGTCAACTGTCCAGATTTTTTCTGCAAGTATCTTTGCAAGAAAATGAAGTCCTGATGAGTAAAGTGATTATATAAAAATAGCATCTTATTCAGTAGCTGCATAAGTTGTTTTAACTGGCTGCTTTACCATTTGCTGACACTTTTACTTCTATTAGTAATGCAAAATGGATGCAGTCAGAGAAGGGTGAGGTAAATTCTATTCTCACCTGTGCTTTGAAAGCAGAATCTAACAGCAATGAAAGTCAAAGACAAAAACTGATTCTTGAATACAAGATCAGCTCACGACTTATAAATACTTCTAAAAAAGTGAGACACTTTAATACTGAAGTCACTGAGCTACTTTTAAAGCCTCTCAGAGTTTTTTGTAAGCCAATAACTACATTTTCAGAAATATTTCCTGCAAACAGGAAAGGACTCTTAAGCTTCATCTCAAAATTAAGACAGCTTTTAAACCTAAGCTTTTCCTGCACTTTGGAACTGTGGTGTAAATGTCAGTGTGACTAGTGGCTAGTGATTCAGCATGCTATCTTGCGAGAGACACAGGAGTAAACAATTAGGCTCGGAAAAGAATCAAAGTTCTGCTTGATGAACTTCTGACATACCATTCTGTGATTATGTAATGGTTTTGTTTCTAAAACATCACATGCTTTAGCCACACCAAATCCCTCCAGCAAAAGAGAAGTCGCCCACAAAAAAAAAAAACCCAACCTATAAACATTACTATTCAACTGGTTCATAGAGCTAAATGTATGATAATTACTGTTCTGCTTCCTGCCAGTAAGCAGCAAGAACCGTGAAACCTGATGAAGAAAGTACACAAATGAAGGTCCAAGCCTCCCGAGTCCAAATAAGAAAATAAAAACCACAGGCACCTGAGAAAAGTCCTTTTGTCTTGAATTATTAACAGTTAGTCAGATTTATGTGGCTGACAATTTATAAGCATAGCTCTGCAACCCTATGTCCACCTTCGGGATTCAAATCTATGTTTAGCTTCTTTCAGTTTCTCCTCTGCTTACATTCTGAAATAATACTTTTCACAGCTCTTCAAGAAGACCACATCTTCACTTAAAATTAGCAGATTAGCTAAGGATACAATGTTGTGTTGATTTGCTTAAACCAACACAACTCCCCGTGGGGAGAAATGGCAGGACTCTACCCTACTACAAAGGTGACAATTTGGCCCTCAAACTTCCAATGAGCAAGACATTCAGCGTTCCCTTCTCACCTCTGCTCTAAATTTATTTTCTGAAACATAGGAAAAAAAGAGAGCATGTAGCTCACACATACACATCAGATGTGTGCCTAATGAGAGGCAGGAAAAACAACTAGAGAGACAGAAGAAGAAACGCAACAACTTCTGAACTGCAATTTTTAAAAGAGGACTTTATAGCAAATTAAAAACAAGTATCTTGTATACATATTTCTAAAAGTCATGACACTCAACATATGACTGACAGCATATTTAATGCTCTAATAGAGGAATAAAGGAACTAACCTTCTCCATGGTTACAGGAAAGTGAGGGAAAAAAAAGATATGTATGTAACCACGCTTTGTAAAATGTTATCTTCTACTTAAAAATACAATTTTAAAGTATAACTTGAAGTCAGCCTTACCCATTAATGTTGCTAGAAGACAGAGAGAATACATCTCCTTATCAACTTGCTCTTGCAGTTCCTTCGATGAGATTTTACTAGTCACAGCAACATCTTCATGCTTCACGGGACGGGCAGAGTGTGCTGAAGCAGACTGCCTGCCTTCCTCCTTACCTTTCAGGATTTCTATCGCAATCCTGTCACCATGCTGCAAAGGAACGGGCTCATTTTCCATGCCTTCTTTGGGAGGCAGAAGCTCTTTAGGAGGAAAGCCATAGCGAATGCATTGCAAATACGGAGGAATATTAAATTCTCTTGCTATGCTTTCCTGTAGTTCCAAGAAGGTGGTAGTGCACTTTAGGGTAAGCATTGACTGCCTCCCATCATTTGTCGTTATTCGAATTTTCTTTTCTTTTGTAGATGTTGGAGAATACGGGGTTTTTGTTGGTGTAGCAGGTGCAGATGATGGCCCCTCTCGAACAGCCCCGGGAGAAGCAGTCCTAGGTTGGCCTTTATGCTCTTGTTTCAATTTTTCACTTTTCCGTTTTTGCATTACAGAAGCCTGGTCTGCAATGTTCTGCTGAATAGTTCTTTCAGCTTTGCTCATATTCAGTTCCTCCTTGTGCAAAGTTTTTGTCTTCTGTCCAGTCAAAATAATTTTGGTTGGAAGTTGTGACTCTAACTCTTGTCCTTGCTGCACATCATCAGCTCTTTGGGCGTGAGCACCATCGATATTTACAGGGGTATAATCATCAGGGTTCTTTTTGGCAGTTTGATGCAATATTGTGTTGACAACTTTCTGAACAAGAATCTCACTACCAAATTCACCAGGGAAGTGCTTGGTAACAAGTTTCATGGCGACATCATACACATTGCTGTTCAGAGATGTGTCGCTTTCATACTGGAACCAGTACACTGTCTCTCTCACCACTCTTCCACCCCACTCCAGAGTAATAGGAAAAGCTTCAGGGAGATTATCATATTCTTTACCTTCCCAGTAGTGCTTGAATCCACAGCCACATTTACCACCTGTAGACCTGGTATTAGTTCTGTCTCCGTCCAAATACGAAACAGATCCATCTTCTCTGACACGACGCACCAGGTTACCATGACACCAGTTACAAGCAGTCAAACTACTCAGGTTATAGTCTGGTACCAGCACATCCTTTGCGGGGTTGTAAGAACACACCAAACTGTTCAGGGGAAAACTGTAATTTTTGTCAGGCCTTAGTTGGCCATGGGTACTTTTTGCCAGGTTGTAGAGTTTCCCCCCAGGAGCCAGCCACTCTGGAGGAACATGATGCTCAGAAAGGGCCCCGCAGATGAGGCACCTGTGAAGGCGGTTGTCCATCACTGCTTTTTTGGCAGCTGCGGTGACTTCTTCAGGCTGGACTCCTATTACACCAGTCCTTCTGTAGAAATACTGATGTACATCAGCTACAAGACTGGGGTGGATACCGTGTTTACTCATGAAAACCTCCTCCATCGCAGCAACGAGCCTCATCAAGTACTTATCTTGCAAACTTCTGTCTCCTCCAATGACACAACCACCGTCCTCCTCTAACTTGATGTACTTTTTGATGAGGTCTTGAGGAACTCCCCAGGCTTTAGGAAGTAGCTTCCTAGGCAGTTTAGGTAAAGCAGCACCTTTTATTCCAACTAGAGGAATATAATGGTTACGTCCTGAGCTACTCCACGCAATGCAGATTGGCTTGTTCAACATGCCATCTTTTCCCATGCATTTTTCTAGGGGTACCAGACCAGGGAGGAACGTCGCTGAATAATCTCCAGAGCTTCGCATTCCACTTAATGAATCTAACAGGATGATAGGCCGGTGAAGCACGTTGGCCAGCCCAAAGATGTGAATATTCCTAAGGCCCATTGGCACACCTTCTGGAGGAACAAACAAAGGGTCACATTCATTGATAATGTCCTCCCACTCTGCTGCATCAATAAAGTCATGGAAAAGCGCCTTGTAGTGACTCAGATTCTCCTCAAAATGCTTCTTTAGATTCTCTCGCAGAGCATGCCAGAACAGTTCTCTGCCAACAAGCGCCCGTGAGACCGCGTGGACGAGGCAGTGGCCATCTCCATCCACATGGACAGGAATGAGGCACTCCTGACTGTTGTTGGCCTTCTTGATGTCTTCCAAGGTGTCGTGCAGGTAGATGAGGCTGCCGGAGCGGTCCTTCCCATAACCGATGGTTTCAACGTGCTCGGGCTCAATGAGGAAGGCGCGGTCACCCAAGAGGGAGCAGTCAAAGATGTCTCCCTGGTTCATCTCCGTGAGGAGCTTGGCTTTGCCAGTCTGCTTATCCATACCGTAGCGGGCCAGGATGGGGGCCAGGAGCTTGCAGTGGTAGTTGGAGAGGCCCATGACTTTGACGAGCTCGGTGTTCCTGCGGGGGGGGCCGGCGCCGCTGACGCCCAGCAGCGCGTTCCGCAGCAGGTTGTGCAGCACCAGGTCGGGGTCGGTCACCTCCTCCACGGCCAGCAGCTGCCGCTGCTCGTGGCGCTGCCCGCAGTCCGTGCACTCGATGCTGCCGCCGCTCTGCGGCCCGTGGGCCGGGAAGAAGAGCCGCGCCTGGCATTTGGGGTCGGGGCAGGTGCCGGAGAAGATGCGCCGGTCCCGCTTCTTGGCGGCTGCCGGTGGCGGCGGCTGCGGCTGCTGCTGAGGCGACGGTGGCGGCGGCGGCGGCGGCTGTTGCTGCTGCTGCGGCTGAGACATCGCTCCGCTCTGCCCGGGCTTCACCCCCACCCGCGCTCCTCCGCCCTCACAGGCTCATCCCCTGCGCCCCGGCCGAACGCCGCCGCCTGACAGATACCGCCGCCGGCCGCCAACCGCCCATCCACCCGGCGCCCTCCCGCCGGGGCCGCTCCTCGCCCCCACCCCCGCCTGCTCGCCCCCCCGCCCCGCCCCGGCGAACGCGGAAGCCGCCGGCGCCGCCGCTTACAGCCTCTCCGCTGCCTCAGCCGTTGCCCGCAGCGCAACGGCCCCTCGCACTTCCCCGCTGAGGGCGCAGGCGCGGCGCCGCGGGGGTAGTCGGGAGTCGTAGTCTTGTCCGCCGCCCCGGCCCTGCGTGGGGAAGGGAGCGGCAGCGGGCGGGGAGACTACAGGGACCGCGATGCCGGGCGGGAGAGGGGAGGGCGGGGGCGGGTCGAGCCGGGCCGGGCCGGGCCGGCCCCGCGGGGCTTGTGGGAAGTGTAGTCTTCTGCCGGGGGGGCCGGGAGGGACGCGCCGAGGGCGCTTTGCGAGCGCCTGTTGCGCTTCCTCTTCCAGGGCGCGGGGAAGGGGCCGGCTGCGGTGTTTAAGGGGACACCCCCACGTAGATATTTCTCTTCTGTCCCCGTCCCCACCCCCGGCGGCACGAACGCTGGAGCAAGGCCACCCGCCCCGTGTCACCTCTGGACAGGCAGCCGGGGACGGCGGCTGCTCACGCTGCCCGAAGCCGAGGGGGCTCGGTGCCGGGCCTTGTCCTCCCGGCTTGGGCTGCGTCTCCTCACGGCGCCGCCCGGCCGAGCTCCACCGGGTTGCCTGTTGGACGCTGAGAGAAAGGGGCAGGGAGGGCGGACAGGGCCCGGGCATGGCAGCCGGGCCCCAGCCTGAGCCTCACGGCTGCTGCCCAGGGAGGGCCTGAGTGCGCGGGGGTGAGCCCCGGGGGCTTCCTGGGCATGGAGGCTTTCAAAGAGCAGCACTGCCAGCAGTGCGTCCTCCCAGGCCGCAGTCCCCTTTCCGATGTGGGCACCCAGGCTCTGGGCCACAACGAGCCACCATAGCCATGGCCGACACGGGGCTGTGCCTGCTGTTTGAACTCCCCAGGCTTTCTGGAGCTCGATAGAGCCTCGGCAGGGTTTCGCTTCCCGAGCAGCTACCAGGCTGCTGCTCCGGGAGGTGAGCTATCTAAACGAACAGAGGTGTTCCCCAGCTGCCCACTGCTGATAGCGCCAGAACAAGACATGAGGAGACGCGAGAGCAGGTTCTTAACACAAGTGATCCCTCCTGCTGGCACTACATAAGGAGATAATGAGGGAATGGAGCTGGTGCTTACGTTATCTCCAGTGGCCGTCTGAAATGATACTTCACAAAAATGAAAGGGAATAATGTTCACAATTTCCAGCCTAATTATGGTGGGCTGGCAGCATATCCATGCAGAGAGCTCAAGGAGGGTTACTGTCAGCACATGGGGTTTTTAAAGTTCTCTGAAAGCCATTCTAGACAGAGATTTATCCTTTAATAAAGGAAAACAAAAGCTGAACTACTGAAGCATGAGGTAGCACCTCACTGGGTATTGCCAAGTACTAGAGCCACCCAGCCCAACAAATACAAGGGCAAAAACGACCCCTTCCTTCCTCCTCCGTCATCCCAGTTCACCAAACAAACAACTGGCATTTACACCCCAGGGCCTTACCTATTCTATAGTCACCCAAACCATTTAAAACTAGAATAAAAATCATTGAGAACATATTGTGCTTGTACTTCTCAACACAAAGATCATGTTTCATTTTCATTAATCCATGAAAAGTGATTTATGCAGCTGACATTTAAATCATAAAGATTCGGATGATTAATACATACTGAAAAAATCTGTTTGTGTGCTTTATCACAGTCTTAAGGAAAAAAAATGGCTCCAGGCCTGGCCCTCTGACAGACTGAGCACTGCCAGCTTCCAGTGACAGCAGCGGAGCTGTGCATGCTCGTTCCCTCTCGGTTACAGTAATTTGTCAAGCGTAGAAAATATACATGTATGTGTAAATGCATGCGTTCCACAGCACAGTCTTTTATCTAATCTTTCAAAGCCCGGGACGAGTTTGAAGAGGAAAAGGTGAAAATTATGAGACAGGTTTTCATTCTTGCCTGCTACTAATTCTTTTTTATGTGTATGGTGGTAAGGTAGCAGCATCACCAGCTCCATAATCCTGCCAGTGTGCCTTGTACTTGGGGATAAATCAGCAGTCTGTGCCCATTCATTCCTTAGCCTTCCCTTCATAAGTAGCAGGAACGCAGTAAAAATGCAAATAGGGAAGCCTCTGTCCTCTGTGAAGCCGCGTGGCAGCTATTGAGAATGGGCACCATTCAGGGCATTGGACGGTGACAATCCTGTGCTAACCCGGCCTGCATTTTGAAGGAACGTCAAAAGAATTCTTCTGTAGCATCGCTGGCCACTGGAGCAATCCATTTCTTCGCATATGGGAAATAAACACTTCTGTCATTGTTTAATAGTACTTTGTAGTAAATAATAGGTAGCAGCCTGCTGAAATAATTGGCTTTTACTGTCAAAGCCAAGGGAAATTTCGATGGTTTGTTTACTTCTCTAGCCAGATGTTTTTATGAAAGCACTTGATAAACTATGACTGTAAAGTCCAAAGCATTTCTTCTTCCTATTCCCTACATGAATTTCATTGATAACTGATATTCAATAGAGGACTCTATCTTTTATGGTCACTTGACCCTAATTAACATCAATGTTTTCAATGAATGACATTTGTAAGTATTCCAGCTATACGCAGACTTACCATCATGAAAGATTGCCCAAGCAATTTCTGCAACAATACACTTCCATTACAGAATCTTTGATAAAAATCACAATTCTCTGGCAAGCTAATAATTTATGCAAATTAAATGCATGTTTATTTACAAGCTTTATACACTGTATCTGGCAAATGGGATAAGGAAGTTCTGTGTTATATCACCAAATACAGGTCATGCGAGTAACTGAACCTTTAAGCAGCCTTAAAGGAAAATTCAGGAAATACAGTGTCTGCCATGTTAGCAGATACCCTACGGAAGTCTGTCAATGAGTCCTACCAAAGATCACGGCAATAACCACTTTATTTTCACAGGCAATGCGAACAGCAACGTCACAGTCAGGAAAGTAGGATTACTTTCAAATCTACCACATACTTGAAGATCACACTGATTACAAAGTTAAATCTATTTATAATGGGTCAGAAGAGTGGTTAATTGCCAGCGACAGGATGTATCTGAATCCACGCCACTCCGTTGATGAGAACCGAGGACTGCCAGGCAAAATACCAGGCATTCATTTCAGGCCCAGGATGGAAGATCGAAAATTTTAAGTTTGATCTTCACCCAGTGCTATTCCCTCTCTTCTCTGTCATTCACCCTCAGGAAATGGGTCATTCCTAGGCGAAAGCAATTATTTCTCAGAGGGACTTGTTTCTTTGGATGAGCAATGACAGAAGTTTCCAGCTAAACAGAAACAAAAGGCTCGTGCAGCGTGCCAAAGAACAGATCGTGATAAGCTAGAAGATACTCTCTTTTCTCAAGAAGTGAAAGCTATTATCAGCCTTCAGCTACAACTCAGCGCGCTCTCCATACCACGCATTATGGAGAAAGGACAGCTAAAATCTGGTGTTGTCTTCATTGAATCCCTGGCAGAGCTGATCCTGCCCAGCCTCCAAAAGTCGCAGTTTTGCCTGACCTGGCCCTAAAGGCACCCCACATTTCAGCCTTACGTTCCAGAAAGAGGAGAGAGAAAACACAAGTGTGAGCTAGAGGGAAGATGGTAGTATCATCGCGACCCACAATGAATGCAACTTTTTTCTATTTAGATATGACACCCTAGTGTCTAAAAAGCATGGGCAGGCCCTCGACTGGATAGTACTTACGTTATCATAAGTCCTATTAGCAGTACCAGCTGTCTACAAGGAGTCAATGACAGTATGTACTTCCCCCCACAGCACAGCTTCGAGTTCCATGCAGTGTGGACTCCTGTATTTATCACTCTTGTTAAACTAATTCTGCGCTTGCTTCCAAACTGCTGCTGCCGAACTGCATATATTTTGTTGCCCTTCACTTGAGCAGGCGTTATTAAAAGCCTGAGTGCTAGCCACCACACTTACTGCGGTATGCCAGAGGGGTGTTGGTCACAAGCCTCCTCACGTCCTTGTCCTCAGAGGCAGCGCACAGCTGAGCACAGAGTTCTGGAAAGACAGGAATCACCACTGAGCAACTTCAACCCAAAGCTTTCATAAACCTTTGGGTTAATTAATAGTTAGTCGATGGTGGTTAGGAAACAGCATCTGGCATATTTTGAGGACCTGGACTGGTAACTCTTGTACTAGATACATCCAACTGAATAACTTCCATAGCCCTCTTCTACTGCCTTCCAATGATCTCCAGAATGAAAAACTGTTTTCCTACAGTGCTTTCACAGAATCAGAGCTTGAGCTGCTGCCATTGCAACGGGCCATTGCCATTTCACGCCACTAATAGATACACTTTGTTGACATTGATGTCATTCCTGCGCACGAGACCAAAGCTGGGCTGCTCAAGATGTGATATGTGTGTTAGCAAATCATGAGCATGTTAGGAAAACAACATGAAAAGGCAAATACTGGGCAGAGGTTCTAATGCTAATTACAACTATCCAAATAACCTGCTCAAAGGCTTTGCTGCTGCAAACTCAATGTTCCCAGTGTTTGTTCAGGTACAGCCTTGTCTGGTAAGAACAGCTCTACAGCTGACTCCCATGCAGGGACAATCTCGGCATCCAAGACAAGCTGCTCAATGGGAACACTGGTGGTTTTTTTTTTTACCTATGCTTTCCTTTTATTTCTTGTCTCAAAACCTGGTTCTGAGGCCCTGTCTTTCAAGCAGGTTAAATTGATTTCACATGCAAACTCCTCTGCAAAATTAAGGGCCCACATCTTTTCTTCTGAATATCTCTCTGAGAGGTGATGCCAGCACAACTGGCAAAGAGAATTGATTCATCAGAACTGTCAGTGTCCAGCAACTGTCAACAGAAAATCAATCTTTAGGGCAGTAGACCATTAAAAAAGAAATGAATGTAAGTGTTATTAGCTTAGATGTGTAACCTGATTACATGGAAGTCTCAACAGCAATTACTGTGAATATTTATCTGCTTTCCATAGTGCTCTGTCAAATACAAATTGAAGGAATGGTACAATCCCATTACACCAGAAGATAAATGCCTCAAAATAAAATAGGTTGAGCGACTAACACACCCACTGCCGTATTGATTTGTATGTTCACAGCGTTTGCACAGTCACTGATCTTGTCAGCTGATAAAGGTTTAGTTAAATCTATTTGACATTCACGTGTATTTAAGCGTCCCGATTTACTATCTGGTCCGTAGTGAAAGTCTCTCTGCAAATACCCAGTTTAGTAGAGAAGAATGAACAACTGTTTCCAGTACAGAAGAATTCCCAAGTCAAGGATGTAGACAGGTGGCAAAGGCAATGAACACTTGTTACAGAGAACACATAGCAGTGATGCCTGCCTTGTGATTACGCTTAAATTTGGAAGTACTGACTGGTTGAGAGCCTGAATTTTTCAGATTTGAACACATAGGAGAGAACCTGGTACACAAATATGAAATGGTGGGGGTGGATCAACAGGCTGAAAAAAAGAAAAACAAACCAAGCCCCTCTATCCTCAGATTTTCTCCTAAGGGTTTTAACCTGGATGTTATAACACTTCAAATATAAACTAGATGAACCCTTCAAACTGGTTCATTGCCCTGTCCTTTAAAAACTGAGCATAATATCCCATCTTCCAAAATGCACCAGTAGCTAGATATCATAATAGTTTCTAGTTTTCTGATAGCTCAGAAGGTTCTTAGTCCTTTATACACCTATAAAGGTCTGAAATACAGCTCTTGTGTGCGTAAATTCATTGCAGTTCACTAAACCATACAGCCTTCCAGTAAGTGGGATCTTCTACCACACTTCCTTGCCCTGGATGTGATTTCTCAGTATTGAAATAAGTGAAAAGGAGGTTTGTAAAAACAGAGAAACAGGTCCCTACTACTGGGTAGGAATTGCTTTGAGGAGAAGCTTTTTCTGCAACCTGATGTAAAACCATTTGCAGTAACAATGAAGATGTATCATCTATTTTAAAAAAAAAAAGTTACATCTTCTTTGGCCATTGAGAAGTATTTACTTCTAGCCATAAACTCATTAGCTTCTATCATGGAAAATGCATAACAAGACTTTAACTCTTGTCCTTCACTAATTTTACTAGAAAAAACAGCAATAAAAAAAACCAAGTTGCCATTGCCATTCTGAACTATATTACTCTTATTTTCTTAAAACTATGGACGGGGTTTATCTCTTTAAGTACAATACCGGTGGTCAGAACCCGAAGCTACGTACGTGCATCATGTGGGACAGCGCCAAAGCCGCCTCCTGTGCTGTTTTGCTGCATTCAGCTCTGGCAGTAGGTGTCAGCAGAAGCCAACCCAGAGAACTTCCCCACTCATCCAGGGACTGCCTCGCTGCACGGGGGATAGACACATCGGTGCTCTAAGGCACAGCTACTTTGTCACCCTATTGCCTTTTATCTGACTAATCAAATAAAGAAAAACGGAGGGTCCAACTGCTGAACATCCTCGATGATTGTACACCACTGAGCAAATAAGCAAGACAAGCTTTTCTTACACCGTAGGATTTCATAAGCACGGCAAGCGTGGTGGGGTAGTTCACAAGACACATATTGCTGTAGAAGAACATTGCGTGCTGAAGAATGATGGGAAACCGTGATTTGCAAATCAAGAACATGAGTTCCTCTTCTGAGGTCCAGAACTCATCAGGAGATCTGTTCAAATAGCTGCAACAAAATGGGGGTGAAGAGGAAGCAGAGGAAAGATCCCACTATGGTATGACTTTATTATAGAGTACTGCATAAGGAAGATTCAGGGGATATAATTTTAAGGGGAGGATTTCAAATAAAAGCATACTAAGGTCCTTCATTAGCTGGAGAGGGACTTTTTACAAGGGCATGTAGCGATAGGATGAGGGGTAATATCTTCAAACTGGAAGAGGGTAGATTTAGATATCAGGAAGAATTTTTTCACTATGAGGGTAGTGAGGCACTGGAACAGGTTGCCCAGAGAAGTTGTGGATGCCCCATTCCTGGAAGTGTTCAAAGCCAGGCTGGATGGGGCTTTGAGCAGCCCGGTCTAGTGGGAGGTGCAGGGGGTTGGAACTAGATGATCTTTAAGGTCCCTTCCGACCTAAACCATTCTATGATTCTATGATTACCACCAAGTTCACTAATCAAATTGACAGGTATCTGCTGGCAAATGGGTACAGTGGGAAAAAGTTGGCTGACAGATAGAAAGTTTGAGAGAGATTCTGTCAATATAGAAGATGTAGGACGTCCTATAGGGAAGGCTTTCTAGAATTGAATCTGAGCAAATCTAGCTGAGTCAACAAAAGTAGCAAACAAGTTGCACAACTGTTCATGAAATGACAAGAGAGACAAAGAAAGAAAATGGACTTTAGTAAAACATCTTTGAAATGCTCCACGTTGCTAGATAAGATTTCATGGGAAGAAAGTAAAAATCAAAAATAAACCTGAAAAACTCAAAGGTTACATGCACAAAACATCCCGATCCAAGGAACAGTGAAGTGCAGAAAAAATCAGCTTGGTTAAATAATGATATTGACCCCAAAACTGAAGAAGAACCATAACAAAAATAAAAAAACTAAATCAAATTACCAAACAGAAAGCAATAGGGTTAAAAAAATCCGACATTGCCAAAGCAGAAAGTAAGACACAATTAAGGGTATATAAGGAGGACATTCTGCAAACGCATTATTGCTGTGAGGAATGGTTGGCAATGCCAGCCCAATATGGTAACCAATTTTCTCTCGGTGACAGCAGGCCACATACATGAGAAGAAGTGATAGCTGTCTTATCTTGGCATTTGTGTGTCCTGGTATCCTCTGACGTTACACCTTACAATCAAGCTAGCAGAAGATGCGCGGATCGGATACTGCTGTGCTCAACAGAAAAGCCATGATTAGAGCGTACCTACGTCACCACGGCATACGCAGAGCAGCTGGTCACTACCAAACTGTAAAGGCATATCAAAATGAGGTTATAATGGCATCTGTCCTCAGTCCGACCATTAATTACACACAAGATTATAGTTATTAAACTTGTGGGAAACACGAAGCTGGAAAGAGTTGCAAGCACTTTGAGGGAGAAATTTATAGTTCAAAATTATCTTGACAAGCTGGTGAAATAAATAGGATTAGAAATCAGCATATGTAATACTTTATTCCCACTTATAATCACAAGGTGAGGGGGTAAATTTATTGGAAACCTTCAGAAAGGATCAGGGCCTACAGTGAATCACAAAGTGATTGCAAGTCAGCCATGTCATATTGTTATGAAAAAGAAAGCCTTTTAAGAGGATCCAGAGAATGAGCATCACAGGTGAGACAAAATGATCGATGTGGCGACCTTGCAGCAAGCCCAGTGTGTGTTGGTACCTCATTTCAAGAAGCATGTGAACCAGTAGGGAAAAGTCCAAGCTAGATGAAGAAAAAATAATAATTGTCAAGGAAAAAAAAAAGACATGAGAGAAAGAATGGATGTCCTCACGTAAGCATGCAAGAGTGAGGTAACTGAGGCTGGTATCACACACAGGCTGGAAGTAGGAGTCAAGATGTCAGCAAAGAAAGATGGTACAGAATTAGAGGCTATGAGAAAAAATATGTCAGAGATTATATTGCTTCATGATAAATAATCTGCTTTACTCCCAGCCCTTTCTTGTTTTTCTATTTGTGTCTATGACTGCTAAGCTCACCCCTCTGATAGTTAAGTTTTGTTCACCTCCTATTTACAGCATGAGCAGCCAGCCCAGGTGAACCGTGAAATTTGGGGGAACGTTCCCAACAAAGACAAACAAAAACGTGCTGACTATGTTGCAAAATAGAAAAAAGCAAAATGAGAATTTGAGAAAAAGAGACGGAGAGCTTACCTTCTTGTATGTGGGTTAGCAGAGCTGAGAGTTTCAGCTAGTTTTATAATAACCGACAGATCAAAGAATATTTGACTGAAGCTGTTATCCCTCCCAAGAGTGTTGTTCCCAGCTCAGGTCTTCCAAAGCACTTCACTGTCTCTCTGATGCATTTCCTTCCATGAAGGAAAAATGAATTAAAGTATCCGGGGACTACAGAGATTCAGCAAATCGGTGGGGTAGTGGAGGAGGAAAGAGATACACATGGGACCTTTGGTACGGGGAGACAACATAAGCAGCCTCTGGCAGGATGGGAAACAGCAACTCCAAAGAAAGGTAGCCCCAGCAATCCCTGTTCCCTGTTGCACAACACCAGAGCCCTGGAAGAAGGCCTCAGGCAGGTATTTTTACTACAGTTGTCTGAATAAGATGGAGAAGAAACTAGAGGATATGTAACTGCACCCAAAACTTTGGCTTTCAAGTCTAGGTGTAGGAGAGACAGCGGATGGTTTCTCCAAATAACTCTTTAGAAGTAGATGGGACCTGAAAATACTTGGAAGTGGAGAACATGGCATTTTAACCACAGGTTTAACATTGGTTTAGCTTTATCTAATCCTTGCTTTAAATATTGTGCCTCAGTCGCTTCCTAGGACTCCAGACACTTCCCAAACAGAGCTTTTGTGAGCAGCTATCTCCTATCATGTGTGCAAAAGGATTTCTTGTAAACTTGCAGCAGTTCCCACCAGCAAAAAGCTACTTCAGATGCAGATAGCTACTGGTGTTTGAAACATGCTCTGCTGAGAGCAGATCCAGGTACCAGTTGGTTAGCACATGGGGGACACACGCTCTGTTCTTGCTGCTGGAGCTCTGCAAGAGTTGATTACAAAATAGATGCTTTTAGAATGGAGTTACAGCACGTTACACACCCCAGGGCTGTAAATTTTAGCATTTTAATAACATAGATATTTCTCCTTCATGTGCCCAGTTCAGTTATCCTTTCGTTGTAGGCCCATTGTATTTCACTGTGCTTATTTCTGTGTGCAAGTTTATACAACAAAGATGAGTAACTTCAGGTCTCTTCCACTTTACCCTACAGAAGAGATTTCATCAGTTTCCTTAATCTGGTTTCATCTGTATTGCATTACAGTGCACAAAAGTTCATAGAACAGAAGACAGTAAAGATGAGAATGCAGAATAACAAAACCGAAGGAAAACGAAAATTTTATTTTCATTCTTAAGGTGTACTCTCATGATCAGCAGGGCTGAAAAGACTGCCTGTGTTAATGAAGAGTGAGCATTAAGCAACAACACTTCCAATTTATGCATATGTAAAAATGACTTTACATATATGAACTTTATTAACCCCTCCACTTAGAAATGGGTAATTTAGCTTCCTTACAGCCTTCTACTTTTGCTTACTGAAAAGGCTTATTTTCTTCTGTTAAAAACTTTACATCCCAGCTCCTATATTAAGACAAATAAGAATACCTCCATGAATTTGTGGTAGGTTTTCAGATTTTGTTTCTGGGAAAGCTGTTGCTTCATCTTTGGTACTTCCTGATAACTCATGGGAAACACGTGAGGCAGGGACTTTCTTGTTCCTTAAAATGGCAACCACAGCTGGAATGAAAATGAAAAGAGAGAAGAAACAAAAAACCAACTTCATTTAATAAATCTATTTTCTAAGTGGGATGTTTTCTTACACTGAAACTTCAGTAAGTTAGTTCAATTTTAACTTCTTGGAGACTTTCATTGTTACATCACATGATGTATTTTTTTCCCATACCACTAAGATTTAATCCCAATTCCCTTTTATAAAACTATCTTAAGAAGCAAAAGTAAGCTGAGAGTTTTACTTAGGGCCTCTAACTTACTATCTGCTTAATTATTACATGTTACAGTGAGTAAGATTACTGTACATCCTCTCATGTTTTCTTTGCTGTATCCTTTCATTTTCCGTGTAGAGATATCTAGATGAGATAATTATGTAGCACCCTTGTAATACATCCCATACTGCCTTTTTTCCTTGCATCTGTTTGTAGAGAAATAGCTTCAAATTCTTGGCTGGATGTTTGAGAATTGTCACTTAATATATTAGAGATAAGTAGTTTTATTATTTTTAAAGAAGTTTATTAACAGATTTAAAGAATATACCATCTTCCATTATTTTAGTTAATTCTGCTTGCGGAGGTTGTTAGGTGCTGTAGCCGATGTCACTGGTGTTTGCTGTGAAAAATAGTTCATAGCAGCAGGGACAGCAGGGATCCTGAATGCAAAAAACAGGCTCTACTTTGTATGCAAAAATTAAACTGGCTTGTGGTGTGAATGGATGAACCTTACAGTCTGTCCAGTAACAAAAACTAAAGGGCAGTGAACCTTCTGGTCTAATTAACCTTGAACTTTACAGAGAACATGCTTAAACATTTAACAATAATGTAACATGCCACAACAGTTGAGTAAGAGGATATGATAAAAGAATGACAGATTTACTTTTTGGAAGGAGGGAGAGAAAATGAAGTGTGTTTCGTAGCTACCTAGATTGATGATCCCATGCTTAATTGCTTACTTCTCACCATTTCAGGAAAAGAACTGTACTTACTGCATTGAAAGCTGCTCCTGGTTACAGTGCTTACATGTTCTGAAATATCACCCACAAACTTGGTAATATCTTCCTCCCACTCAATTCATCGTTATGTACCTTATCTCAGGATTAGACTGCTAATGACCATTATTTAATAACAATTAAGACCTGGAAAGATGTCTCTGTTTACACTCTGGAGGTGGGCACCTCACCCGAGTATCAGTTCTGCAAAACCTGATCTGGATTTACTCATGACCCGGACGAGTTCAAACTAAAGTACGAAACTCAAAGGATCCAACAAGTGTAGGAAATACAACCAAGTGAAACCAACTTGAAATGGTGGCTTTGAGAAGGGTGGCCTCCACTCTTCTCAACCTGTTCTGGTTTGGGTATTGATATGAAAGCCTAATGGCAATGCTTTGGAGAGCACTTAAGTTTCTTTTTATTTAACATTTGTGCTGAACTTTCATCTTAATTGCTGTAGTCCAGTTTCAAATGTTCAATAAAACGTGTTACACTACCTTACTGGAGGAAAGTAAATTCAATACCTATACTTTGTAAAGCTCTATGCTTATTAGAAATATGAATAGTTAGCTAGCCCCCTGAAGACAAATTTTATCATTCCTTCAGGAACTTGCTCTGAAAAAATGGGAATTTGTGTGCGTCAAGATAGGAACCTCTTCATGAACATGGATTCAGTGGCAGATGAATGCCATGTCACAACAAGCCTTTCGCATGATACGTAATCATTGATTTATTTCCCTACTAGTATGTGGTTGTGGGGCATCCAACTAGCCTGAGCGTGTACTGTCAGGTCTGATGAACAGACAATCCTCGGTGAGAGATCACCTTGTATAACTTTCTGCTCTGTACTTTAAAACTTTCTTAACTTCTTTTATTCCGCTTGTCCTTGGTCTATGTTTTTTCTCCCTACTTTGGCTCATAGCCTATAGTGCTAGGAAGCTCGCTACCAGTCTCCCTCAGCTAACGATCATTTGTCTTCACAATTTTCCCTTCTAGAGTTCAGCCTGCACTATTACACAGCTTCTCGATGTGGGAGGAGGCAGAAGTAGGATGTATGGGGGCAGAGTTGCTATGGGGAAAGAAGTGAAAAGGGAAGAAAGGTGGAGACACACAAATAGGTGAAGCGAGAAAGAGAATGAAAGAAGATATAGCAAGAAGGCAGAAGTAATGGTGACCTTGCAAAAGATGTTTCCCCCTTTTGTTTCGTGTCTCACAATAAGGTGGAGAATCTGTCATCTCTACCACTACTCGGTGCACAAAGGGTTCGCTTTGACCTCAGCCTGCTGATGTTGATAGGAGTTTTGTTGTGCTTTAAAAGCAGTATGTCGTCATCATCATCATCATCTGTTTTTCCCCCATTTTCTCTTTCTGTGTTGCTGGTGCTTCTAGGTGAGCTATTCAGACATTGACCTGTGTGTACTTAAACAAATCAACCTGTCTGCAAGGATATGTGTAAGAAAAGAAAACACACGGCAGAGCAAACAGATGACGGAACAAATGAGGCACATCTATTAGCTTTGTTTGTTCAGCAGCAGGACTAAGACCGACCTTTTAAAGTTTTTCTAGGTTTAGTGCTTCCTATTATGCATGGTGTAGCATTAGGGACCTTGAGTGTGTACTTATGCCCTCGCAGCGGAATACCAGAGCAAGAAGAAAACATGCTGTTCTTCCAGGGCAATTACGATGGAAGAAAACTGTAATGGCAACTAATTTTTTTCTTTATTCCTTTTTTTTATTTTTTAAGAGGCTTTCACCTTAGGTGAAATGTGCTTATATTGAAGCAGGGCGGGGGGGAAGTTAAGATTCTCGCTGATATTTAGGTCTTGTGCTGTGGCTGTACAGGAGTGTGATAGCCCTGAGCAGCGACAGAAGAGTCTCTGGTGCAGAACTGAACTTGGAAAGAGTGTGAATTTACAGCTGCCCAGGGGCTCCACCACCACAGCGATGTCATGGAGGGGCCAGGGCTGCGTCTGCAGGTTGTGGTCCAGACTGGAAACTTTTTCCCAGGCTGTCAGCAAGCCAACACATCACTTGCAGGAGGACCATGTCTTTCTTAAGACACCTAGTTTGTGTCAAACTGCATGTGAAGCAGGACAAATGGATTCTATCAGGTCAAAGAAAGATTTGTAGTGTTCTTACACACACACACACACAAAAAGGACTAGAAGAGACTTCCAGTGGTTCAAGCTCCTCAACTGATAAAAGCTGCTGTTTATGGCCTTCCTTTTGTTTTTCTTCCTGCTAGCTCTGTATTCTTTCTAAGTGGCAGGAAAACTCTAGAAAGAGTTGCATGTTATTGTTAGATAGCCGAGGTGGGTTTCACTTAAAATGGATGCTTTTTACAATTTTTAAGTTCAGACAAGGAACAAACAATACGAGAATACCTTGTTAGACCTTTGGAAGTAGAAATCGTGGTGCCAGTATGGGATGAGCACCAACAAAAACAAGGTACTTTATCCAGTGGTTAAGAAGCACAAGAATGTTGTGATGATCCATGAGGTTGTACGTTACTCTGGGATTGAACAGCTCTTTCCTTTTTGGGGAGGGGAAAAGAACATGTTTTGTTCTGGTTTTTGGTTTTGTCCTGATACAAGGGAAAACCTTCCAACACTTTTTCCTCATTCAGGTTCTTTGGGCGAGAAGGGAAAGGAGAGAACGATATATCTGTTATTCAGTCTTGTCTCTACCAATTTAATCCAATGCAGAAATAGTGTTCGAATACTGAAAGATTAATTCCTGAAAATCCAGGCCTTACAGGAAAGGTTTAGTTGTGTTAATCAAACATTTTCTTCCAAATATATAATACAGCAAGAATCTCTCTTGTCACCTTGTAGCATTACTTCTGCACAACAGGGGTGGATCTCTTGAATGGGTCGAACTGCATAACCTTTTTGTCTGGAGATTTGCCTTTTGGAAGTTGTCCTGAAAATAGTTTTCTGTGGGACTGTAAATAATTACACATGGAAGATGGATCAAGGACACCCACGTGGACGTAATGTTAAATGTATGCAGGACTTACGAGAAACAGAAGTTTATGATGATGTCTGAATGTACTTCAGCTTTCTATGATAAATGATCTAAATAATCTGGCATTTTCCCAAGTTTGTATTTTGGACCATCGGCACAGTTTTAAGGAAGCTGTCAGTCAGGAAGAGAAATGTTAGACAGAACAGCAATTGTTGTAGCAGCTGGAGTGTACAATTCCAGCAAGTGGTGGTAGGCTAAAGAAAAGACACCAAGACCAGGAATGAATTATAGATGCAATCAAATGACTGACTGTAATGATGGGCTAAACAGCATTCCCATTAAATATGTGTTAACAAAATCCTTAAATGAGGAGAGCGAAAAAGGAAGCTTGCATGAAATCACACCATCTTGGCAAGAAGTGCTTATTCCTATCCTTCGTCAGGGACATGGCTTTTAGCTGTACCTTCTCATCTCACTCCTTTGCTTAATTAGAAGTGGGGAAGGAAGGAACTATCCAAACTGTATTGAAGGGATGCTGTAATGTAGCGATCATTCTTTTAAGATATATGAGGACATCAGGTTAGCTATACCAGACCATCAGATCGAGTTCTGACTAGGATTCACTTTTGCCCATACTATACTCTCTATTTTCTTCCTTGCATCTCAGGATGCAAGAGCTGTTGCCTTTCTCAGTAGTCTCCTGCCTTCCCTCTTTTTGCCACCCCAAAAGTTTCAGCCGTGCCCTGTCTGTGCTTGGAACAACATCTCTCACCTCGCATCCCGTCTCTGAGGCCTTCCTGAAATTCTGCTTGTTTTGTGAAGCCTCCAAGGTGGTACCATCTCCTTAGGTGCACCACGCAGGAACTTCAGCTGGCCACACTAAGAACCACGAATCTGATACACAGAAGAGTTTTGAGGTGGGATTGTGCAAATTAAGGGTGGGGTGGGTTTCTCTGTGCTGCATCCTGTGGTAATGTGTGGAGAAGAAAGCGTGGCAGGAAGCACAGAAGAAGCAGCCAGAAAAGAGACAACAAATGTTGCTTGAGACAAACTGATAACTCTATTTTTACCACATCCTGCCATAAGAAACGATGACTGAAAGTGACTATAGAAGAAAAAAGGCAAAATGATGCCTGGCAGACAGAAAGATGCTTCTGCACCCTCGCTAATATCTCCAGTATCTCTTTCCTCCAATTCAGCCTGATTAATTAATTTTTTTCGCTGGCCAGATGCATGAAATCCTGGCATCGAAACCCCATTTTAGCTTCCTGTGCCCGGGCGTGCCAGCTCTGCGCTTGGCCGAGCGACCCAGCTTTATGGAGGCTGATATTTAGGAATAATGGTCTCTGCGAAGGCACCGCAGCCTCACCCCTGGCAATCTCGCTCCCCAGCCCTCCGCTGTGCGCCGGACCGCGTCCCCCGGGATTATCCGCCGCTTTAACCGCAGGATCCCGGTAATCCGGCCTTGGCTCTCTTATCCCAGCGCTGGCCGGCAGCCGCGGGCTCTGCCCCTCTCTCCTCCGCGCCGCGGGGCCCTCGGCGGGAGCGGGGCCGGGGACAGGCCGGAGCGGAACGGGCCTGGGGCCGGCGGCGGCCGCGAGTCCCCGCCTGACCCCGCGGCCGGTGGGGGGGCGCGGGGCGGGGCGGGGCGGGGCGGGCGGCGGCGGCCGCGGCACCGAGCGCGGCCCCGGTCGGGGGGAGCCGCCGCGGGCGGGAGCCCGGCGGGAGGAGCGCGGCTGACGCGGCAGGAGGAAGAGGCCGCTCGGGCGGGCGGGCGGACGGACAGACGGAGGGACGGACGCCCCCCGGCCGGCAGGTACGCGGGGTGCGGGTGGCGGTGGCTTGGGGACAGCTACGGGCACGTCGAAGAGGGGCCGCCCGGAGCCACCCGCGGTTCACCGGCCGCGGGGACGCGGGCACCGGGCTGTTTTGCCTGCCTGTTGTTGCAGCCCGAAGGACGTAGGTGTGTTTTTCTGGCGTCCCCAGCGGTGCCTGCGGAGGGTGTTCGGCGCGGACCCCCCTCCCCGCCCGCGGGACACACACACGCTGAAGTGTCCGCGCAGGACACGCGTGGGCGTGCGGCTCCGGCGGCGGGTGCGGCGGCGGCCCGGGGCAAAGTGCGGGCGGATGAATAAACAAGCAACTGTGGAGAAACTTCTGCTTTTTTTTTTTTTTTTTCCCCCAGCTCTAACAGTGATAGCTCTTATATCTGCAAAGAAGTCGCGAAGTCGTTCTGCATTTCGCTCGCCTTTTTTTTCTTCCCACCCTTCTCCAGCAGCGTTACTTGCCCCTGCCCTAATGTTTTTATCCGATACTGCGTGCATGTGGAGTTTTACATGTGATGCTTTACTTTCCGTGGCTGGCTGGGTTTGGGAGGGTTTGATTTCTGGGTTGTAACTACAGACGCTGCCAAACTCCATTTCAGTTCCGCTGCTCTACTTAATTCCAATATAGACAGGGATGCTCAGCATCCCTGTCAGCAGACATTGAAGAGGTGAGGCGTGGGTTGACATTTACATTTCGAGCAGTTGAAAGAACCCTTTCCCCCTGCCCCCATAGTGTGGGGAGACCCCGGTTCGCTTTGCAGAGGAAGGGCGGTTAACGCGGTTCAGGTCTGCCATCGCTCTCTCTAGTGGTCTCTGTGCCAGAGGCAAGGGCCGGAATTGCCTCTTCACCCCTTTAAACACCTTCAGTATGACAGAAGGTTGGACGCAGGGAGAAAATTAAAGTAACGTTTTCTCCTCCCCTGCAGAAGGAGTTGCAGAGCATCGGTACTTTCTGCACAGGTCTTTTACGGGGAAGGTAAAATTCTGACGTAGACTTCTGACAGGATTTGCATTAGGGAGAGAACTAGTGGAGCTTGAAGGAGTGTCCCACAACATTCACCTGCCTCACTCAGTATTTGATGGATGTCTTTGGCTCTGTTCTTTCGTGAGTATTGGTCAGAGCTCCTTGGCTTCCCTTTCCTGAGATTTATGTGATCCTGCAGAGCTGTTTTTTGTCTGAATTCTTCCAGGCTGTTTCCCTTAATTTTTGGGAGTGTATGAAGAGCAGGAGTGTGTGCTTCTTGGCAGCAAAAAACAGTTAGTGATCTCTATTATTTCTCTCTAGTAAGTGCTACGGCCTCTTTGTTACGCGCTCTGAGCATTGAAATAGCATTGACGTTTATATTGGACACTCAAAATAGATGCTGACAGCCCTTGCATTTAATTTCTTTCATGCTAAATCTTGTAAATTCAGCATCTATTGTTATCTTAAAAGAGGATTAAAGATTTCTTGAGGGGAATGAGAGTTAGGCAGACTGGTGTGTAGATGGGCTGCATCCAGAGTACCGCAAGATTTGTCACGTTGTTCGGAGGGGATCTTAATTCTGATAGTCAACAGCTGGTAGGAGTTGTTGCTTTTTATTATTGCTCTCTGCATTTTCATTCTCTAAGGACAAGTAGCTTTCTAAGAAGCCTGTCAAAGCTGGATGCACAAGTCTCATTCAGCAGAGGTCTTCAAAGAACCTACGGGGGACATTAGTTGGGCGGTTCCTAGCCCACTCTCCTTATAAAATAATGTATTGCAGGGAGCTAGTCGTTGAAGTTTTAAGATGTGGGCACTTTAAAATTACTAGTCTGTTCAGTTTTTGACTTGTTTAAAGTCAATCCACAAGTAGGTGGATAATTTGACTGTAACGGCATGTGTTTAAAATAGCGATTGCTGGGTTTTAATATGCAGAATTGTTTCAGCCTAGCTAGCTGGAGTAGCTGCAAGCCTCCAAAGCTGACTTGACCCAGCAACAAGATATTTGAATAGGGTACATTGAGAGCCAAAAATAAAGTATATTAAATAAAATGTCACAGGTATTAACAAATAAAAATAGATGCAAAGCAGCTCTTGTCTCCCCTGGGATCTGGGATTTATGATGGAAATCATCTGTCATTTTATAATGCCATGCATGCTAATTGCAGGTTCAATCATCACTGTGTAAGAGGGTATGTCAAATCTTATTTTCCATCCCATCTATACAGGATAAGCTTCTAATAAGCTGTGATCCTTCAGCCACATCCACATCGGCTCTCTCCTGGGTTACCCTGCCTATATCCCAGATCATTTTCCAGATGGTTTCAGTTTTATAATTTGCATGCAAGTACTAGGGCATTTTTGTCCCATGGCTACAAGACATTTTATACACAGATGCCCAGCATTTCTGCACATAAATTGAGATCAGATGACACATATTTGTAATTGTAAATGAATATTTATTTTTGGCTGTCTAATTTGTCATTTAGAAAAATGTTATTTTTAAGGAGTGAGCACTCTCCAAAAGAAAAGTCACTGGTTGGTTTTGCCACTTAATTTTTGGATGCTCATAAGTCATCGAAGACTTACACTGCCATGAATATTCTTTTCTGTAGACCAAGGAACTAGAAACTAGCATAACTCATCTATGTATTTATATAGACTGAGATGTAGTAAAGCAATATGTTGTTTTTATTTGAAGTTAGCACTTCGAGTGTTTATATTGAAGGATTCATTTTGTTCTAGTTTAAGTAGTATCCATATGTTAAAGTAACCTGCAAAGCAAACACTTACGCTTTCCAAAGTAGAACTGAAGGGCTTCAGCATATTGTAAGAACATTTTAAAATGTGTTAATCAGGTTCCTGCTTGCATTCCTAATTCTCAAACAGAATTTATCCCCCCGAGCCTTCCAAATCACCTAACACAGTGTCTGCCTGACTCTGAAAGTGTCTTAAATGTATTGAATCTCCCTCTTTAAGCAGAAAGTTCTTAAGCGCCTTATCTAGAGCTGTTGTAGCTGAGCATCAAAGCCCTTAGGAGATCAAGAAACTAGGACACCTGGCAAGCACACTGTAAACACACATGCTGATTGGATTGGTTGCGTCTTGAAACGCAGTGGTATGGGCTTTCTTTTTAAAACATCACCAGAAGAGGAGCCAGTGCTCACCTTTCCCTGAGAGCTGGTGGTGGTGGGACTTGTCTGAAGAGTAGACTGGGTTTTAGGAGTTGAAACCTGGGCTCCTGATCCCTGCAGCCAAGGGGTTCAAGCCCACATCTTCCCCCACCTCCACAGCTGTCGCCCAGGCTGGAGTGAGTGGGAGGCCACACTTCTCTCCTCGTGTTTAACCTGGGACTTCTTGTGGAAGATGCAGCAGGTCGCCCGAGGCTGACCTGAAGGAGCACCAGCAAGAGTTGGGTTCCTGCTGGTGTGTTCCTGCAGTTTGTGGGTTCTCCTGGGAGGAGGGCTGGGATCTAGTGCTTGGTTGCTGATGAGGAGATTCTTATCAGAGGTGGGAATTTCCACAACATCCTCCATGTTTCAAGAGAGGAGCAACACTTGCCTAGTTGCTCTAGAGAAAACTGTGTCCAGGAGAAGAATGGTCTCTGAGCTCTGGCGTAGGTGGTGACAGCTGTTTGTAGTCCTGGTTTAGTTTAAGCCCTGAAGTTGAAGTGGGGAGAGCATCCCATATTTCCTTTCCAGGGCAGAAATATTCATCCTAGGCCACCTCTCTCTCGTGGTCTAGCTGTGTGGTCGTAGGTGCCAGCCTGGCAGTTCTGTATTATGCAGGTGTTCAGTTCTTGTCACAACCGATCCAGTCCACTGGTTGGGGTGTCTGTGACCTGACCTGTAACTCCATTCCCTCACCCAGCTCTGCGGTGAGAGTTGTCTTCCCTGGCCTTTAGCAAAGGAAGAAGTAAGGTTGTATCTTCACGTGATCTTATCGCTTGGTACTTTCAGACACCCTGTGAGCGTCACCTGACAAGGAAATTCCTCATTCCCTCATATTTGGAAAGCTTTGCTTTGGTACTACAGCGTTTCTTTCTTCTAGCGCAGGAAAGGACCTGGGCAGGGCGGGGGGCGGGGAGTGTGGTGTGGATAAGTGAGACTGGTGTCTAAATTTATTTAAAAGCTCCTTTATTTAAAGAGATACCACATCTTATTTTTTGGCAGTCATTTGAAACTCCGAGGGCGACTGGCAAGCCGCTAGTGCTAACTGCCTTGCCAAATGCTGTTGCAAAATACTGCTACTGCAGAAGTTGGGTAACTTTACAGACCGTTACGTTTCTCTTGGAGTAAACCAAAGGGGTGCCAACTTCTGATCCTTTGCCTCTGCTGAGAAGCAAGACCGGCACGTTTCCAGCTGTTTCCGAGGCACCAGCTTTGCTGCTGCCGTCTCTTCTACTTCTTGCAGTCAGTTTTCCTTCAACAGTACTTCTCCATCTCTTGTTCGCTGTTGCGAAGTAACTGAAGAACCAGAACTATTTAAAACTTTTTCATTTTATTGTTAATTGCATCAAAAGAGATTTGCAGTGCCTCATGGAGTTATACCTCATATTTGAGTGTTTGTTGGACAACGGTGGAATTGAAGTCACTCCCAAAGTATTTACATTCATCTAATTAGTAGAGGATACAAAATCGGATATCTAAATATTTGACAACTGTGGGTCAATTTTTGAGGTCTTGTAGCTTTTCTGTTTGCTGTTAAAATAAGGCACCGGTTGGAAACAGAGTTCTTATTTTTCAGAAACTATCTTTATGGCTGTTTCAGGGCTTTGCACCATTAGTCTTTGCTCAAATTGGTATTTTAATGAGAAATTGTGCAGGGGGGGGACTTGTGAGGATTATTGTCCTGTGATGTTGCATATAACATTGCGTCACAGTGACATTTTTGGATTCAGCTCGGAAGATTCACTGAAGGGGTAAGTGGTGCTTGGGGCTAAACATCTTAAATCATGCAGTTACTCAGGTTAGAAGGAACCTTGGGAAGCGTTGAGTGTGATCTCCTGATCCAAAAAGGGTTAAGTGCCCTGAGTTCAGGCAGGGTTGCTCAGGGCTTTGTCGAGCTGGGTTTTGAAAACCTCCAAAGGCAGAAGCTCCACAGCCCCTCTGGGCAACCTGTCCTAGTGGTCAATTATCCTCGTAAGGATTTCCTTTCGATTTCCTTTCTCGTGCAATGCACCGCAAGCAAAGAGTCTGTCTCTGTCTTCTCAGTAACCTTCTCAAAGGCATGGGAAGGCTGCCGCGAGGTACCCATGAAGCCTCCTCTTCTCAAGGCTAAGTGAGTCCAGTCGCCTCCGACTCACCTCGACTGTCTGTCTTCTGGCTTCTTCCATGCCCTGTGTAGTTCCTGCTTAAGTGCAGGAATGTCAGACATATGTCTTTAAATGTGAATGTACTCAGTCCACAGGACTCTGACAGAAAAAGCATGTATTTAGATTATGATAGTTTAGATTTAGACTTTTTTTTTTTTGGCATCTTAGTGTTAGTTATTTATGAACTGGGATCACTATCAAGCCCTAAAATATGTCTCATACTAAGTTTAGTAAATAAGTAAGGACTGCGCATTCAGAAAATGAATGCTTTTACTTAAATGCTGTGGAATTTCCAGTTTATGGTATGTGTTTTGCTTTAACGTTGGGAAGAGCATGGAATAGGGATGGGAGGTAATTAAAGAAAAAAGTAACTTTTGTATTCCCTTTGGATGGGATTTAACCATACCTTGCAAAAGCAAGTTGCATTAAGTCTACGAGTTTGGAATGTTACCAAAAACTACAAAACGGAGAAAATTTAGAACAGTTCAGAAATAAAAGCTATCTGGCAAAAGAGCCCAGACTATTAAATGCCTGAAGACAAGTGCATCAAACAACTAGAAAGACTTCTGCTTCCTTGCTGCAGTAGTAATGGTGCATCTTGGTAATATTATAGAAAAAAAAAAAGAAAAAAGCTATGTTTTCATAAAAGGAAGTAAAAAGAGCACGTAGCATTAAAGAGTACGTAGCAAAGTTTTATGAGAGGTAAGAAGGGAAACAGAAGGGGGTTATCTAGAGTCATAGTAGATGCTGACAGCCTAGAATCCCATTTGCCTCCTGCTTTTTTTCCCCCAAATACTGGGCCCTCTTGGTTCATTCAAGCATTTCATTTAAGTAATATATCTAATGGTGTTAATCTAATCTCTTGGTACTTATGGTAAATTTCTTGTAAATAAGTAATTTAGCTTGATCAATTGCTCTGACAAGGGATTCTGGATTTTCAGACTATCATGGAAATACTTAAGCAGCACTTTAATATTAAAACATCTAAATTTCACCCCCATCCATCCCAAATCAGCCCTGGGTAAAAGAGTATCTGTTGTCTTTGGAATTGCTGGGTCTTTTTTCTGCCATCCTTCTGTGTTCGGAGCCCTGATTGAAAACATACGGGGTTTCTCTGTCAGGGGACCGCAAAACTGTCCCTTGATGGTGTCCCTTAAGAACCATGTGATACTTGCAGCAATGACAGAAAACCTGAGCGATTACATTGCTCTGGTAAGAGAGCGTGGCCAGTGTGCTCCAAAATGTTCAACCGTCTTAGTGTAAAGTGTTTGTATCAGAAACAAACTGTGCCGTTTCCAATGAGGTTTTACATCTTGTGTATGCGTCCACACATATTATGTGTAACTCTAAAGGCATATGCCAGATAGATTGATTTAACTTCACTTTTCTTCAGAATTTTTTGGAGGTTGGCTGCCTCTTTGGTGCGCTTTTCATGTTAACTAATATGTTATGTGGTGGATGAATAGGATTCTTTATAGAATTATCTAAAACCAGGCACTGATTTATTTGAAAACAAAGGGTTTCTTTAGAGCTAAGTTTAAGCTGGCATTGCCATGAATCCTAGAATTATTCTACATTTAAATGAGAGAACAGTGATGCACTTGTGCTTGGGCTTTGAACAGAGCTGTTGACCAGAGACTCGGAGACTGCTGAGCAAATCTTTCTAGGTTCACTTGCCGAAGTTTCCAAGCTGACTTTTCTTATGCAGAAAATGAAAAGCAAAGCTAAAAAGATGCCATAAGTTGCACTAGGCAATTTTTTTGGAGGTATGCAAAATTGTTCTGCGGTGTGTGATCAAAAAAATCTATAAAACCCCAAGTTCTCTGTAGCAATCCGAAGGCGTACTTTTGCTCTTGTTTTGGTTCGGGGTGTGTGGAGTGTAGCGCATAGCAGCTAAACAATACCTCACTTGTTTATAAAAAAAACCTTGGGAAGAAGGGGTGAGAAAGGAGAAAATATTTACAGTAGTTTTCTACCCAATTAAAATCAGAAGGCAGACTGAAAAGGAAAGAGTTCATCTACCGTCCAAGCCAATTAAAAGTAAGTCTTGCTGCTTGGATGGTAATTTACATATCCAGGGCAATGTAAATGTAAACTGGGAGCTTGACTTAACCTCACCAGTTCAGATGACCTTCAGATTTATGATTCATTTTGTTTCGCTTATGGCATCTGAGTGTTTAAGCACATTTTATGTGAATTGACAGAGGCTATTAGAAATTCATAAAATGTTAAACTTGTGGAGTACTTCACCAGAATGTGTAAATAGTGCCTGTCTTGCAAACGTAGCTCTGCAACATGAGCTGGCTGGGATCCTTGGCTAAGATATTCTTATGTTTGATGCCCTCAGCCATTTTTCCCATTGTTTAATTATAAGGGAATAAAAGCAGAATTCTGAAGCTTCTCTCATGTCTTAAAATGTGCCTAGAATTTCTGTGCAAACATTTTAATTGTATTTGTTGATGTTAATTGAGGTTCTTTGGGGTTTTTTTTCCCCCATGTTTCATGTATGTCTGTTTATAAAGAATTAAATTAGAGGTGGAAGGAGGAATCTCATAACACTTACAGGGTTTTAGTCAGAAATGAAACTGTAAACTTGTCAATGTGTGCAAAAATCAGTTTGCTGTTTTACATTGGAGCATCACTTGAAGTGACCTGAAAGAAATTTTATCATCAGCCACGCAGTCAAAGCCCAGATAATTATTCAGGGAAGCATGCTGGATGCGTGATGTGCACAGAGTAAGAAACAAAACAGTCCTTGACAAGGAATCCAAAGGTGCCGAGTATTTCAGAAGCGACAGAGCCATGGTCTCATAAGGAACAGAGAATGGCCTTGCAGCTCAGAATCTAAACAGGCACACACACAGACGTGCATAATTTGACCATTCTTTAGGAAAAGAAAGTTGCATCATGAAATTAAAATAAGTTGATAAGAAATGAGGAACTGGCAATGGGAAACTGGAACGTTCTTTGTCTTTGTTACTGCTTTATGACTTGGCAGCTGGAAAAGATTGATGGCTTGGGTGCTTGGCCTTTTGTTTTGGTTCTGCTGTAATTTATATGAGTCAGAAAGTCCCTAGACGTACGTCCTCATTTAAAGAAAAGCAAGAAAGAAAAAGACAGATTATTACCAATGGTATTTTAAAGCAAATGCAGTTGTTAAGTGAAAACATGGTGGTGGTTTCTTGCAGTTTATTTACAGACTTACCAGAGATGTCCATATGTCACATCAGATGTCAGTTAAAATGGTCAATATGCTGTCTTGCAACAGTCAGTGTTTCTAGATACCTAATGCTCATTGCTGCAAAGTATTGAGTTCTGTCTAACAGTTGAGGCAAGCAGTGTTGTTCTGGTCTGCTACAGCTGACCTGTCCTGCTTTGCTTTCTGCCATATGGATGCCACTGTTGGTTCCTGGATTCCTCCGGTTTGGCCCAGGGTGAGTCTGTGTTACCAGATGAGTTCCGTTCAGGAGCCTGCTTTTGAAGTACGTCCCTCACCGCATTTTGCTTCACTTTGCTGTGTGATCTTGGGGAACACGAGCTGGGTTCCTTTCAGATGAAGTCAGACTGGAAGGTGTTCTGCAGGAGTGCTTTTAACACCTACCAACCATGAACGGGTGTCCTGCCCACAGGACCAGCCTAGAGCTGGCCTGAAGCAAAACATGCGAATCTTGCCACGCCAACATGGGTAGCGTGGAGGCTGCATCCTCAACATCAACTGGTTTCCTCTCTGTGGATGTGCTTTTCTTGCACTGCATTACTTGCTAAGGTAGACACTGGAACAAAAACTACAGCAAGGGCAGATGGAAGCACCTGGAGCCTGCCTTTTCTGTTGACTTCAGATGCAACCTCCTAAGTAGCTGCTCATGACGGTGTAATGCCTCTGAAAGGCTCTCCCTGCAAATGGCGGTCTCATTTTTCATCTTTCTTCTTCTCAGTTTCCAGCCTGCCACTTGACTTCCCTCAGTGCTTCTCCTCTCTGTGCTTTCAAACCACTTTTCCCTCCCCTCACTTCTTGTTTGCCACCATCTCTTTCCTAGAACGTTGCTCCCAGCCATAAGTCTCAGTCTCAAGAGGTCATTAACTGTCTCTGCCCCAAAGGTGGAATCTGTCTTTTATGAAGAAATATTTGCCTCAGCTGCTTTCAGAGCTCTTTCCTGGCGGAATCTCTTCCAGTGCTTCACTATGCTTCCATTAATTTATTTTATTTTATTGTCTCCCCTCCTCCAGAGTTTAACCTGAACCTCTTATGTGTACATTTTAAGCTCATTAGGACTTGTCCTATCCATAGCTGACTGAAGAGACAATTCCCTTCTCTTTGTAGTAGTCTTCCAATGTAACAGCTATCCCTTAAGTGCTTTTTTTCCCCCCTGTACTAACAATTAGTCTGTCCATCCCACCTCCCCATAAGTCACATTTTCTAGACTACTTTGCATTCTCATCACTGTTCCCTGGGCCCTCTCTGGTGGGTCCACATCTTTCCTGGGTATTCAGACACCCGCAGAGTAAAGTAGAAGGATTTTTTTTGAGTTCAGCAGATTATGTTCAGGCTTTGCACTCCAACAATTCCTTTTTTTTTTTTATTTCATATCTCATAGCAATGTTTGTCTTTCTTACAACAGCGTAAGATTTGTCTCTTGCGACCCGCTGTAGTCTCCTGCCTTGTTGTCTCCCATCCTGTATTTCTACATTTGATGTTTCCTGCCTGTGGGCAGTATCTTGTACATAACCCACTACATTTCACTCCATCCTTCCGGATCACTATCCTGATGATGATATATTTAACCTTTGTTTCTCACACCCTGAACTAATACTTATTCTTCTGGCATCTGCAGTCTGATTGTTAAAGTATCTTGAGGCAGTTTCGAAGCCTTACTAAAGGAAAGATGTGACATCTGTGGTTTCTCTCCTCCCTATTTGGAAGGCCTGTCAGAGGAAGTTAGCAATGTGATTTAACAAATCTCTTTTGGCTGCAAGTTAAAATTATCTTCCAGGTGCTGCTAATTAATTTGTTCTGGGTTGTTTTCCCCATGAATTTGAAGTTAAACTGACTCATAGGGTCTCTAATATTCTTACTTGTTGTTTTTTGTTGCTTTGGTTTGGTTACTTGTTCGTTTTTCTCCATCGTGCACACGTGCACACACTTTCATTCACGTTCTCTCACTCTCTCTCTCTCCCCTGTTCCCCCTGAAATCTTACCTGTCATTGCTATTGTTTATGCTAATCACTGCTTGCATTTGACCCTCTTGGTGAAGACTGATGTCCTAAACGTGGTAGCCTTCTGGATGTCATCTCTTACCAGTTTTTCTTTGTGTTGGCTAGGGCAGCAAAGTTTTTCTTGCTCTTGAGCTATAAACTTATTCATAATAAGGATTTGGTTTTTGTTGCTAGCCAGTTTTTTTAATTTGCATTACAATTCTATCTTAACCATGCTGATTCTCACACCTGTGTACTTATGCAGATTTTATACTTACTGCTGGCAATTTGACCATGTTTTCACATTCTGTGTCTGTCTTGACAAATAAATCTTGTGCTACAGCTTCTGCTGCTTATTTTTACAGGGCACAAGCACAGATTATCCTGTTGTATTGTTTCTTGGTGGAAGTGCTGCTGCTTTCTTGTCTCTCCTCTTAGTGTTGTCTCTTGTGAGGTCTTCTCTCTACCTGAGTGTGTTCCCATTGATCTTCGCTACATTTATGAGCTCCCTCTCCTCCCCTTTCATGAGGTTTAGTCAACTTGTCTTCTGAACTGGTTGCTCTCCATTTGTCTAGAAACAAATCGAGAGGATCTGCTGCCTTCTGTATTTTCTCCGTTTTTTAATTTAAAAATTGCTGCTTTTGAAATAAAAGAAGTTTGAGTCTAAACAACGATAAAGCTTAATGTCAATTCATGGGCCTTTGCTCCTGATATCGTGTGGCTATCAAGATACCACATGTTGTTGGACTCCCATTTCAGGCTTTTCTGTTTTATTTCCAAGTTGCTAGATTTGAGATATCAAACAAATTTTAGATTTGAGATACCTAAAATGTAGATTTGAGATATCAAACAAATAACCCTGG
Source organism: Chroicocephalus ridibundus (assembly GCF_963924245.1). Taxonomy (NCBI): domain Eukaryota; kingdom Metazoa; phylum Chordata; class Aves; order Charadriiformes; family Laridae; genus Chroicocephalus; species Chroicocephalus ridibundus. The sequence continues at coordinate 131,621,252 of NC_086285.1, forward strand.
TGCTGCTAGCTATTTTTTTATGGCTTGGTCGTCGTTTAAACTGATTAGCCCTGTTAGTGCAAATGGCTTGTTCTTGCAACGCTTCGGACTCTGCCGACTGCCTGCCACGCGTTGTCTGTCATTGTGCCCAGTGCCAGGGGATCTACCATGGTGGGAAATATCAGTTTAAAAAATAAAAGAGAGGGCTGTGCTTTCATATTTACAGAATCACAGAATAGTTTGGGTTGGAAGGGACCTTAATGATAATCTAGTCTTAACGCTGTCTCCGTTTCTGGTCTGTAACAGGAGCCCATCCGTGGTGGGTCCAGATTTCATTCCACAAGTTGTTGATACCATACAAGGGTCAGATGCTGGATCCAAATTCTTCCAACTGTGGATTTATTTCTACTGCTTGTTAACAGCAGTGAAAGTAAAAAATTTTAACAGAACCACTTCATCAGAATGAGCACTTGTGTGTCTTGAGTGACCTCGGCAATTAACTGTAAATGCCTACTCCTTGCTGTTCTGAAAGGGGAATGCTGTACCGCATGCCGCTCACAGGGAGAGAGAACCGAGCCTTTGCATGTTCACCCTTAGTGACACCAACGACGCTAAAAGCTTACTGTTGACTGTCTTCAAATGCAGGGTGAGTGAAAAAGGCAGAAAGAGTGCTCCCACCCCCGGCTACGGGAAGCCAGTCTGTGCAGCGTTTTCTTTGAATTAAAGCTGCGACATGTGCTGACGCTATTTAAAAAAAAAAAAGGCATCTGGTTGTCCTGACCAGGGGCTTAAGAGCTAGGAATAGAAAGATTTTGAAACTTTAAAGGATTACTATGTAGTCTCTTGAGCATGATAAGAGGGGTGTGTGCAATAATACATATCTGTATGTATAAATTTACGTAGTTATCTTGGTCATCGGCAGCTGGTAGCACTTGAAACTGCATCATGTCCACGTTATGCTGGATGTCTTGCACAAAATTAATAAAGGTCACCTCTTTTCCAAAGAACTCTGCTCTGGCTTTGATCCCTGGCTGGTGAGATAAGACAAGTCACAGCTGCAGCGTGAACAGGATCCTGAGCAGAGCGGGTGACGGTGGCACTCGAGTGTGGGGACAGCAGGGGGAGAGGGGTTGTGAGCGAGGAGCTGTACCTCTTGAGGGCTGAAACCCTGCAGGTTTCCTCGTGTGAGGCCAAGTTACAGAGAACGGGCAAGCGGAGAGGCAGGATGTAACAGGGTAGACAGATGTTATCCTCCCAGCGAAGGTAAATGAGAAAGATGATACAACAAAAATGGGAAGATATTCTTTTTCATTGCCTACTATTTGATATTACTGTTTGCGGAGCGTGTGCAACTGCCTCTGACCTTTTTTCTTGTGCTGATGAAGGAGGTGCCCAAAATAAAACATTATTTAGAGTTTAATATAATAATTAAGTAGGCAAAGCTCTGCCAGCTTGTCCTTGAAACTGCTTTTTTATGTTTCTGTCTCCTTTTCTTCCACTTGCACAAACATTTCCAGAACCAATAACACTTACTGTGATTTTGGTGGTAATTTATTTGCAGCCCTTCCTACCCTGTGCCTAATTAGAGACTAGTTTTAGGAAACTAATTGATTGAGCATATTGACACGTGCACCCAGACACTCCTAGGGAGCTCCGGTCTTGCTGGGGTTGGCAAATGGTCTTCCAAACATCTGTATGTAACCTGGGGGTTCTGCTGTTGCTCTACACAGATGAGCAATCAATGTTACGGGGCACTAGAGAATTAGAGCTAGGCTGCTTTTGGAAGAAAGTTAGAAGTAGAGTATTTTTTCCTAGCTGAGTGAAAAGGCTGTCCTTTGCAAGTAATCTTCCTCCACTGTGGGATAATTAATAAGACACGCTGGGAGTGTGGAAGACTTGAGATCTCTTCCTAGTTCTACTGCTAAAACTTCCCTCATGCCTTGGTTGAATTTTTAAGTCTGTGTTGCAGGCACATTTTTATTGCTGTTTTCATGTTTTACAATGTAGCAGGTCTTAATTTTATCGTTCACTGGAATCTGAATAGTCTTGGCCAGGAAAATGCTGCTACTGATGAAGAAAATACTACTTACTCCATTTATTGGGATTCAGACCTTGGTTTATTTATTTATTCTCCTTAGCCAATATCTGTGATGTTGTTTGCTTCTTTAATCTGGCTGCCTTCCAAATTTGTGATACATTCTGTGGCAACAGAATTAACCACAGACTGGTGTCAGACCTATTTTCTTTTTAAGGTTCTTCAGTAAATTGACTGTTGAAATTTTCATCTCTGGGCGGATTATCTGTCAGTATTTGAAAACTTTTAAAATGTAAGATGAGTTATGTGTTCAGAAGACACTGGCAAGTATTTTCTGAAATGACTTTTTGCTAGTATCTGATTTACTTTTCTTCATAATAAGTTCCCCTCTCCCCCATATGCTTGTATATATATTTTTTTTTTTTCCTTGCAAAAGAAAATCTCCATATAATTTGTTGTTGTTGTTATAAAGTAGAGGAGTGCGGGTTCTGTGTGTTTTCCTCTCCCTTCCCCTAGACACTACAGGAAGTCATGGGCTTTGCCCTCAACTTTCCTGGACATGCAGTAAAGCAAGACTTCGTATTCTCCCATGTAAATTAAATAACTAATCCTCACATCTTCTTGTTTACATATTCCCACAATTGTAGCATCCACGCAGGTATAGTTTGACTCTGCACCTGCCCACCATATTACTGCTTTCCAACTTACATTTATGTGAAATGTCCAAACTGTCTTTCCCTTTGGTGTTAGCTTAGTGTCTTGTTTGTTCTCTTTTTTGTCTCCTTCAGCCTCTGGTCCTTTTCTTAGTCGATAGAAACTCTACTGTCACTCCATTATCCCATAAAAGTGTTAAGCTGCTCTGGCTTTCGTGACTTGAGGCATCCCTCCCAAAAAAACAGATTTTAAAATATGGTGCTAGTTTTAACTGTGCAAGTTCACAATGAATGTAATAAAATGTACATGAAAAGCTTTATTATTGAGCTATTATGCATGTAGGAACACTGGAGACAGGAATCAGCAGTATAAACAGCCATCTTGCTTGCTCTGACTTTAAAAGGATTATGTAAAAAAATGTTTTTGTGCTCAGTACTTCTGCATTTCTCTTCTCAAAATTAGGCATTATTCTCCTAAGAGTGAGAAATAAACAGCGCTTGTATTTTCTGATTTTGAAGACACTTCTGAATGAATCAGTGGAGGCAGACGGGTGAAGGAATGAAAATACCCATAATTACCCTGACTTTATTTTAGCGGAGGTATGTGGTGAGGACCCGTTGGCTGGACATGTTGCCACCATCGTGGAGGTGACCACACCAGCAGCGCGGGCGTTCCCTGTGGCTCTGGTGTACTAAAGACTGCATAAATTGGTGGCAAACAAAGGGAAAAAAATGAGCAGCGTAGGCCTGGGAGAACCGCACTTATATAAAGGTGAACGATGAAACATTATTTCTGAAGTGGGTATTTTGAAGGGCTGTTACCGCAACACTTTTTATATAAATGAAGGGTACATTTGAATCGGAAGCAATTTGGTGTAGAAACCTGCTAGTGACTCATCCCAAACCTGAGGGGAAACAGAGCTAGTGAGACACAGAGAGACTTTTGAGTGCTTACATGGTATCTGCTTCAGACTAAAGTTAAATTTTCAGCAGTTAATCCAAGAGTGGAAGGTATTAGCACCGCTCCTATTAGCATCTGCTAGCGTGGTGCATATTCCAGTTTGGGTACCTTCATCACCCTTGCAATTGCATCCCCACAGAGACTGATTATTTGTCATTTCCTGAACATTGTACAGATTCTGTACAGCTCCTGTATTTTACTACCAATGCAGTAACAACGTATTTATGAAATGCTTCAGTTCATGAGATGTACGTCTCGAGTTCTCATGGCTTTACAAAATTCCTTATCTTCTTTCTAGAACAAAATTTTTTCTCTGCTTAATTCGAAGATTTATAAAAACATTTAATGAATCAGGTTGACACAAAGATTGCCATGTAATTAGAAAACTTTGGCATTGTGCTCTTTTGTGTTCTTATGCAAGCTTAAAATTGCGCTGTCATGTACAAAAATTACTTTAATTTGTACAGCATTGTTGGAGAAAACTGTAGTTGGAATAAGACTTATTCTTGATCTCACTCTTTATAGAAGGAAAACAGAGTAGCTTCCATTTGTGTGCAGGAACATTTTCATATGAAACATTTGACTGATTTGAACAATGACTGCAAGAAAATACTATATCTTTTAAATAATCTGGTTCTTATTGTCCCTTTAAAATGGCTGTATGTACATCAAAGCTAAATGTCAATAGATACAATTTTGTGACAACTTCTCCTGCTTAGTATTCATGTTCCATGCTGTAACCTACAATATCTTACCTTGTTCTCTGTGGTCATTGCCACCCAACACCGTAACTAGCATCAAAAAATTGCTGGCCTGAAAGATTAAATACTGCCATGTTCCTTTTTAATATTGCATAATGGAACGGTGGTCTTGATTTAATATCAAGGTTAGAGGGATTTATTTAATTGCTGCGTATGCTTCATACTCAGATTTACAATATTCCATTAACTAGCTTCTGCTAGATTGCCATGTTATAAAAAGAAAGCTATATTAAAGAAAAATGTAGTTTAGTAGAGTCCAAAAGTTGATCATCTGTCCTTTGTCACTGCTTGTTCTTGGACATCCTGTGTTGTATTGGTTTTACCTGGTATAAGAGGACAGGATGTATCTTTATATACGTCTACTGCTGACGTATCTTTATATAAATCTATTGCTGAAACTCACTAAATAGTTCAGAGCCACATACGATCTTAAAACACTGACCCACACCTCCTAGGACTGAAAATGTGAGTATTTGTGCTTGGAGAACAAAAGCCAGACTCTGTAGTTGGTAGATGGAAATACATCTTCTCTGTGGGTTGGGAGTAGGTTGGGCATGTGGTGAACATGAGGAAATGGCTAGATAAAGAAGTAAACAAAGTAAGGGCAGCAAATAATAAACTCTTACAATATTTTGCTTAAATCTTCGTCCTCTTTGGATTATGACATACAGCTTCTTGCTCTGGTGGTGGGGTTTTTTAATTGTTGCTACCTTTTTTCTACTCCAAGTTGGTGTGTAACAGTTGCTCTAGTGGCGTGCACGTGTCTTTTGACATGAACAGTTTGTCAGAAGTATTAATAGAATGGCAAACACAAATCTGGTCTATTCTGTAGATCCTAGGCTGCCTTTAAAATACTGGCATTTTGGAAAAAGGCTGTGAGCCTTTTGTGAGGGGGGACATACCCCCCCAAACCAAGCCCTTCTTTAGTTTCATTTGAATAGAATACCACTGAAGAGCTTGGAAATGCAAATATGGTGCTTGTGTTCTTGCTCATCTCTACAGTCTGAGGAAGAACTGGCATTCTGGGTAGACCCCACCTACATAACATTGTGTGCCAGAGCCCTTGTTTACCAAAGCGTGTTTGTCCACTCCAGCCTTTATTTGCAATTCTAGTAGAACGTGCTGTAGCTGGGATTCCAGAGGCTGAATTAAGAAACATCCATGCAGAATTACTACTTAGAGAGCTTTTTTATACTTAGCTTAGCTTTGGTATACCTTCCTGCACAAACTGCTCAGATCTCCTGCAAACTTAGACACTTGCCCTGTTTTATAGAACTGTATTTATAAACTGAATTCCAAAGAGTCTTTTTTAAGAGCAAAATGCAGGTCTTACCGTACTATCAGTTGGGAGGTTTTTGAGCAACTTACACTTTATGAGCTGTATTGGATAATTTCAGCTTCACAGTGTTTAACAGTGCAGTAGTTTATTACTGTGTTGTACGCGTGTCTGCTGAAACTACTCCCAGAACATGTTAGCGTATACCAGTAAGGTGTATATTTGACATGTCAAGCAAATATGTTGCTATATATCTATAAAGCAGCTGGTTATCTTGGTCCATTTCTTATATATGTATTCACCCGTGTAGCACTTGGTGATAAGTCAGGTCCAATGAACTCCTTTTTCCTCATTTTCTTGGAACCCATGTAAATTTTCCATGCTTCCCTGTCAGCAAGTGGAGGTGGCTTGAGGCAGTATCTACACTGGGCACCTCTAAGATGACTGAAAACTAAGGTAAACTAGGCTATCAGGAGTTTAGCATTGATACTATTATTCTGCTTCTGGGAGCTGAACTAGTTTGTGGAGGTGTCGCTTGGAGTGAGTGAGGGTAGGTGCAAGGCAAAAAGACATCTGGGCCCAGTGGGGCAATGAATACGGGTGTACGTCCACGTCCCCTCGGTTAGTGGTGCTGCTTCTACCGACATGGCTGTAGTTGGAAGACGTCTCCTGGTGGAACCCTGCCAGCAAACGCACCGATAAGTGAACAGGGTGTAAACAGCAGGGTTTGGGTCTGAAGTGGTCTTTGGCAGACAGTTCATGTGCACCTCGCCATTGACTTTAAATGCCTTGAATGATAAGGAATTTTTAGAAACTAATCCTAATGTTGTTTGCTTTATAACAAAATACATTGTTCAACTTGCCCTAACTGAAAAAAGTACCCTAAAATGACTGATATGGCAATAATAATACATTTTTATGTACATATGTGAGAAATAAAGAACTTGAGGAGGATGATGTGAGGAAAATAAAGATGCGTATAGGTAAAAAGCAGACATATCACTGCCTGATACTGCTTTTTTGTCTTGAAATCCTTTCATGCATTTGTGCAGTTTCTACCAAAAATTGCTTGCCTATAGCAAATTACCCAGAGGGTTGTTAGTTACAACACAGTGTTTTGCAAAAGGAATGAATTTTCCTAAATACATTTATGAAAGTATACAGAGGCTTCGAGTAATCACAAAATGTAAACAAGCAGAACTCTTGCATTAAGGGAAAAAAGGGTAACTCATGGCCTTACTTGGCTTCATGGTTTCATTTTTTTTCCATCTTTTAAAAGCCCGTCTAACACTTGTCACAATAAGTTGATTTTCATGCATGTGTCTTCTCTAATATTCATGTATTTGGATAAAATGTGAACCTGGTTATGGTATGGATTATAGGTTGGTATCAAGCTCATGAGGGACGTCAGTGCTATGTCTAAGGTACATTCCAGCTTTTCTGCTGTAATGAATCCCTCAGGTTTCCTCCCCACCACCACTCAGCCCATATTGCTCCATCTGCTACCTCCAGATAGTTATGCGTATCAAATAATTCCCCATGATGAAGTGGTGGCCAGGTCCATAAACTCCCTTTTCTACAGGCTATTTGCCCATAGTTGTTGCTTGAAAGTTTCCTTCTTGTTGTATAAGACCATATGTGACATAACTGAGCACAAGTTACATGAAGTACAGCCAGAAATCCCTGGCCCATAAGAAAGCAGCTTAGAATATAGTGATCCCTGTGCCTCAGGAAATGAAAATTCTTTGAAGTGGAGTAAAATCTGCGATATAAAAGTGTCCTTTGTGAGGAGAAAGGGAGGCATCTCAGCAAAGTCTCTGGTACCGTGTGAGGAATGAGGGCTATCCTTGGAATGAGATGTGATCTGTAAAACCTGCCGTATGTCTGATTTTCTCCAGAGATGCCTCCTCTTTTCCTCCACTTGGAGGTGGTAGCAGGACATAATCTAACTGTTTGTCTTTGTTTTGGAGCTCTGGATAGCCGGCAGACAAGTAAGAGTGGCCATTCAGCCCAGACTGTAGATGTTACGAAGTCCCGTATAGGTCTGCTGAATGTTCGGAGTACAGCTTCTCGGAAGGACCAGATATATGTGCTGTAGCGTTGACCAATGTATATGTCAATGCGCTGAAGACAGAGGTGCCACTGAACTCCTTGTTAGTGGTACTTTTCCATGTGACAGTTATTCTTGCTCAGAGAAACTCTCAGATGTTGGCTTCATCATCCCAGCATGTAAATGCATTGCTGAAGAGACTGAGCTTCATGTATTTTTAACAAAAAACACAACTGCTCTGAAGAGCGCTGGCAGGGAATCTGATTTTCCAAGGTACACAACAACGTACTTGGCGTACATGTTCCCCTAGGTAGGGATAAACTTGCCTTCTTAATCTTTCAGCTTTACCTATTTTACCTTAACTCATTGTGACACTGCTGCTTTTGGAACAATGCTTGCTTGTGTACCAGTGTTCATCTTTAGTATATGCTTCAATTGATTTAAACTATTTTTTTTCTTAGCTTGTGAAGAATTTCTTTGATCATAGAATCAGAATGTGTTGGGTTGGAAGGGACCTTTAAAGGTCATCTAGTCCAACCTCCCTGCAGTAAGCAGGGACATCTTCAACTAGATCAGGTTGCTCAGAGCCCTGTCCAAGCTGACCTTGAATGTCTCCAGGGCTGGGGCATCTACCACCTCTCTGGGCAACCTGTGCCAGCGTTTCACCACCCTCTTCCTTATATCTAAGAATGTGAAGCTGTCATTGATGCAGTGCTGCTATCATTCTTCTGGTCCATGTTGTGCCTACTCCATGATGTTTGTGAAACAATGCAATTTATTACTGTTTTTCTACAGTTTGCCATTATTTTGGTTTGTGGTGTTTGCTATGCTAAGTGTGAGTCCTTGTAGTGTTGTTGTAGATCCTCGTTTTGATCTCCACCAGCCTCTGTGCTCCAGGACACTGCTCTTGTAATACATGGATCACCGTCTTTGTATCTGGAATGCTGGAAAACTATCAGTTCGCTATGACTGTGGTTCAGTGTTGGGAAGCCTCTTTTTACTTGCCAAGTTCTTATGCTTTGTCAAGAGATAATAATGAATCTTTCAGTCATACTTCTTTAGGTGGCTTGTGGTAGTTTTGGGTGGTTGGTTGGTTTGTTTGGGAGAAGGCATTGAAGTGTATGTTCACTACAAATCATTCTCTTAAGTATTCATTTCATTCTTTCAAATTAAAAGACTGTCTCGTCTCTGTAATCTGAAGACATTTTGTAGTCCATCTAGCGTACAAAAAGAAAGTAGGGAAATAACCATTTCTCCTGCACAGCTCATGTAAAACCGAACCATTATTCAGACTTTGCTAATAAGCACAGGCACGCAGCTATGAAAATGAGCTGAATGAAATCCATTAATATGCATACATGCATTAAGTGTTACAAAACCAGCTTTGGTAAAGAACAGTTACTTGGTGACACTGTTGCTTGCACATGAACTGTGAGGTTTAAATCTTGTCCAGCTGGTGTTTCTTCCACGGTTTTAACTCTCAGGCTTTCCGCTAAATCACTTTCCCACTGAGAGTTGTCTTATTTCATTTTATCCTTGATAGCCCATGTTTTCTGGTAGTCTCACGTGGCCAGGCAGTCTATCAGAAGACTGTTTTCTCCAGTACATGACTTGGGTGTTGTGCTTTGCAGTGCTGAATGCCTGGTCCCAACTGGCCTATTCCCAAGCCCCTTCAAAGCCCTGTTCCTAAGCAGGCAGTGGGGTATGGACATGGATTAATTAGGTGTATCCAAACAAGAGGCTGGGAAGCAGCATGAGAGTAATTGATCGAAGAGGGTGGGTGCATATCTGTCTTCATACATTTTATGGGGTCTTTGTGGCTGCCAGAATCCCAGGTGTTAGACGATGTTTGCCCTGAGTTTCTGTGCCTGTGTCATTGTGAGGCCCATCCAGTGCTGCCTGATGCTTTCCAAAGGGTGATGTCCTCGATCTGCTCAATGATGTGTAGGCAGATACAACCTGCTTGGAGTTATTTTCTTTGACTAAAACAATTGGCACATGCAAAGTTAAATGCAATGGCTGTCGGTTGTTTCCTGAGTGAAGTTCAGGGCTTTATAGGCTAAAGGCTAACAATAATTACTTAAAAGATCAGCTTATGTCTATTGAAGTGTGATGTTAATGCCTTTTAGAGGGCCTTAAACAGACATGCATTTGGTTTAACTGGAGTTGCTGGTATGCGAGATACTGTCACAGCAGAGTTCTTGCTTCCAGACACCATCTCATCTTAGTGTCCAAACCTGATGACTATCAGTGGTCTGTTCTGAGGCAGGGAGGTTGTGTTGTCCCTGGGAGTGAGGAGTAGGATAGAAAGCTTGCTGTTAAAAGTGATAGGCTAAGATACTCTTTTGAAGGTGCAGGAACTGAAACTGAAAGCTGTGGTGTTGGTGTTTGAAGCTGATAGTGAGGTAGTGATTTCAAGGTGTTACTCAATTGACCCACTGTGTTTTAGCAGTAACTAAAAATACTGGACTACCCTTGTCAAGTGGTTTGGGTGGTGCTTGTTGCGTAAATATTTGAATATATACTAAAGTGCCACAGAATATACATATGGAACAGTGTTCACTACCAAAGCCCCTGGCTATGTTTAAACAAGTCATCTGCATTCCTGCTTGTCTTTGTCTTACAGCGTTTTTTATACGTTATACATCTTACAATGTATTTTTGTCTGTATCGTTCTCAGAACCTAATAGTTCAGATTATTGCTGCCTGCTCATACTCGGCTTGGAGAAACATGTAAAAGGTGCCCTGCATTTCTGTGACCACTTGCACTTGCAGTGGGTTGAGATGGGTCCTTCATTTCTTTTTCCTTTTTTTCTACTTTTCCACCCCTGCCACCCAGTCACTGGTATTCTTCAGCAAAGGCTTGAAATAGTTGGGATGACAGCACAGTACATGGATTTGTAACATTCTTTAGAAGCAAAGTGCTGCAAAGCAGTGGAAGCGAGGTTCTTTGTGTGTATAACTTGCCCAGGAAACATAAACGGGGAATGCGAGGGAGTTCCCGGGGACAGAAATGCCAGAGCGAATGCTGACCTTTCACTTCACTGAAAAGGCAAGTTGAGTTCCATGTGTTTCTGTGTGTGCTGTGCAGTTAACTGCCAGGTACCCATGTTGCCATTAGAATATTAGCTTTTAAAAGCTCATCAAGCAAATCTGTAAATGAAAGTTTATTTAAATTTTAGGACCTTAACAGCGTTTTGCATGGCATGATGCACTAGACAGATGAACATGCTGTGGAATTCATTCAGGCAAATTACAGTTTAAGGGTATGTACCACTTTGCTGCTCCCTACTTACTAGAGACTGAGCACAGCCCCAGAATAGTGAAAGGAACTGCATAAAATTAACCCGTTGACAGCCCAGTCTTCAGGGAGGTTTCAGCTGTGAGGAAGGACAAACAGCCGCCCTTTATTCAAAGCTTTAGGGCTTAGACTGTGTGGCCAGGTAGATGGAGTTAATTTATCTCTAGGCCAGGGTTTTCTTCTCAGCTTTCCTGGGCTGAGGCCCCTCTACTTACTGTAAATCAGTCTGTGGCTCCATTCAACTGATCTGCTGACAAGTCGATGATTAACTGAAAACTATCAACCAGCCAGAAGATGAACACTGCTGAACAGCTGTGAAGTAAAATAACTCATGAATACAAATTACCTGATTAAATTATTTGCCAACAGGTTATTCTAACTGACTGAAGTTCAAAAGTGTTTTGCTCTGGGGTTCACAACGAGAAGCGCTAACAAAGTTTCTTTAAAACCTCTCTATGAATGTAAGGCAAATACCTTGACCAACCTGAACAAGCAAAGGGCAGCTGTTGCTACGATCCAATCTCTGGATCTTGCAGCGCCTACCCAAAATCTTGAAATTCCAAAACCAGGAAAGAGCAGGTTAGGATGGGAGAATTCCTCATTTCTTCCTGTGCGGACTCTACTGGAATGGAAGCTTGTGATCTGGTTGACTTGTAGCTTGTGCATACACGGTTAACGACACCATTTAATCCAAACACTGACATATTTTAAATTATGCCAGGCTGCCTCTCTTGTTTGTTTTTGGAGAGTGCTTGGATGATTGTCAGTGTCTGACACATGAGTGTAGTATTAAGCAGAAATACTTCTGCAGCAGGAGGGTTCAGAAACAGGATCTCCCAAATTGCTGTTTGCCAGATACTTGCCAATACCTGTGACTGTTGAAACGAGCATCGTCATGTCTCATCAGGCCCAAACACAAGTCATGTGAAGACGCGCTTGTAGAACACGGGGCTTCTCTGTAATCAATAGAACAATTTCCTGATAAAATCCTGTGGGGTTTTGGGGGGCTCCTAGGTATTATGTCAGTTAAGATGGTGGAATGGGCTATGGTGTTCTCTCACTCGATCATTCTTTACACAGCAGTTGAAATCCTGAGAATCATTTCAGGTATTTATATGGAGGAAGCTAAAATGGCACAAGCTTTTACCTCATCCTGAGTGTTATCGCTTGCATTTGATATTCTTTGCCTCTTAAGCCTTGTCTGAATGATGAACATACGCATTTAGAGACTATCACAGATCCTCAATAAATCATACCAGATCCTCAATAAACGCGAGGTTTTAACTTCACGGATGCGGGGGTCTGTTCTTTTAAACTGAAACCACACTAACTCCTCTCAGTCCTGCGCTTTTAGAGCTAGTTAACAAAATAAAGAGGAAGTGATAAGAGGGTTTTTTGAAAGAGGGCTTTTTTTTTTTCCTGGAATTTGTATTTTTATAACTGTTTTGTGGCCTCAATCTGCTCAGGAAAAAACTACCAAGTCACGCTTCCAAGAGGTCTAGTTGAATTTTAACTGGGGTATTGAAACTTTGCCACGGCAAAGCTGCCACTTTGCTAAAAATAATCTAAAAAAAAAAAACCCCGACGCTCCCTATTTTCCAGACTTTCTATGGGGAGACATCCAGCAGAAGCGTCCCCCCGGGGGCTGCGGGGAGGAGAGGGGAAAGTGGGAAGTTGTAATTAAAAAAAAAGTTAATTTATTTTGAATTTTTTTTTTTTTTTAATTAAAGCCGGGGAGGCGGGGAACACCTCGCCTCCCGCCCTCGGCCTACAGCTCAGGGCCGGCCGTCGGAGGGCCGGGCTGGGCCGCGGCCTGGCGCCGCGGGGGCGGCCGCAGGTGGGCCCCGGGGGGCGTTGTCGGGGGGGTGCCGGCCACACGCCACCCGTGGGGTCGGCCCCGCGCTCATTTTTCCCTCGGAGGGAGTTAATTGGGGGTTAATGGTCCTTCCCCTCCTCCCTTCAGGAGCGACGGCCGCACGTGCGGGGTGCGTGGGAGGGAGGAGGGAGGGAAGGAGCGGGGGGGAGGCGGCGGCGGCCGTTGCCGCTCGGCGCCGCGGTGAGGCGAGGCGCGGCGCCGGGGCCTGCCGGGCGCCCTTCCCGCGGCGGCGCTGGCCTCCTCTCCCAGGTGGGAGCCGCCTCTTCGGCTTTTCTTTCGCCGTCGGGGCCGCGGTCGCCGTAGGCTGCGGGGTTACGGGGCGGGGAGGAGATGGCCGCGCTGGGGAGCGGCGGCGGGGTCGGCGCGGCCGGACCGGGAATGTGAGAAACTTGTAACTTCCTAGAAATGAAGGGAGCGGAGAAGTATTGGCGGGGGGTGAAGGTGAGCAGCTCGGGGTCGCTTCCCAGCCGGGTGGAGGGGAGCGGGGCCGGCGGTGCGGGTCCCTGGGACTCGCTGCGCTCCTTCAGCCCGTCGCCGGAGCGGGGACGGGTCCCAGGGCCCGACCGGCGCCCTGTTGCCTCCTCCTCCTCCTCCTCTTTCTCCGGGTGGTTTGGAGCCAGTACGGAGCCGGTGTTTTGGAAAAGCTCCGCCAACCTGAGGGGGGAATACCACTGAGGTGTTGTCCTGAAGAATTACACCTTGGTAGGCAACGCTGTCTAGTATTCAGGTACCCTCGAGGAATTTAATTTTGTGGAGGTTAATTAAAAGGCAGTTGTAAAGCAGTAAGGCTAGAGCTGTTCTGACAGCTCGTCTTTTTTTCTTTTTTAATATTTACGTGAGTTTTCCTCCTCTAGCAGCTCTGTAAGGTGTAACTGTTCTTCTAAATACGCTGAAATTTTGCGGTATGGAATGTTCGTTTCTTATTCTCCTTTAAACTCAAGGTACGTTTTTGTGCTGCTACTGCATTTTGTTTCAGCGCAGTAATGTCACTTGAACGCCGTTATGGTTCTTCCAGTTACTTGGCACTGAAGATGTGTGTGAATATCACTTGCTGCAGTATTCTTGTAGCTAAGCTTTTTTTATAACTCCTTTCAAACATATAGTAAGTGTGTTTAGGGACTTGTGCAGAATGAATCTGTATTTTGAAAGGCTGCTGTTACTCCATTTTGGGTTCTTTTAGTGTTACAATGTTAGTGTTGTTTCAATCTGAGTGTCTAAATATAGTTCTGATTTTTAAAATTTTTTTAGTCTTCATCTGTCCATCAGTCTCTTCAATTACTGTAATAAGAACTAATTATAAAAAGAAAGGTGTGTATGGAGGGGTGCTTTCCTAAAGGCTGTAAGATACTTTAAATTTCAGGAAAAAAACGTTACTAGCTTTTGGAAAGCATTGTGGAAAGTTCACTGTTAATGTTGTCAAGGTAGTCTCCATGTATGGTATTTCTAATAACTTAAAGCTAGAAAACTGACCTGTTTCTTAAAAGATATTTTGAGATACTCGTTTCGGTCAGAAATACAGCATGCTTAATCTGCACGTGTCAGTGAGAAGTACTAGTTGGTTTAACAACCTTGACAATTTTAAAGCTGAAGTAGTAGTCACTAATGGTTATGTGATGATGATGAATTGTGTTAGAATTGCTTTCCAACCTTAATTCCCACCTTTGATTGTAAATTACAGCCTCACCACATCTGACGTTATTGCACCAAATTCTGTTATATATACATAAACAACTGTTCTCTGAATCCTTATGGAATAGAAACACCTTCTTATTCTCTGTGCAGCACTAAAATATGTGAGAGGTCAATGTAGGCTCTTACCTGCAGGAGTTTGTAAGCTGTCATTGAAGAATGGTCATAAAATACTAGCTGTAGTTGCACTGATGTAATGTGAGGAATCAAGTGGTAGTGAGCTGGGCACGCAATTTTCATATTGCTAAAGCCTCTTTCTCTTACTTGCCTTTTATATTCCAATATTTAAGCAGATGCCTTTTCATTATCTGACAGCTTTATGGTTGTAGGCAGCCTTGAATTTTGTAGAGCACAAACTTCAAAAGTGTGTTTTCTAGATTGTGAACTGGAGCTTGGATTTATGTATTTCATTATTTTAAAATCCAGATATATTCAGTTTTATGGATTCTATCCTTTGGCCAGTTATAGTACATAAAATCCAGTAACTTTCTCCAAGTTCGATGCATTAGCAATGACATAAAATCTTAAATAGATCAGAATTCTCCTGTGTTTATGTAGTGAAACAGTGGGAGAACAGTGACTTCTGTTGAAGGTCACGTAAAAAAAGTGGGCAGTATATCTGGAATTGGAATTTAGGATTCTCTTGCTTAATCTTCATCAAGAGGGGCAAAATGAGTCTGGGATTATTTGCTTTGTGTTTACTGAAGCCTGACTGCCCTCTTATGTAGAACTGACTATGTTGCAAGTGGCTGGTATCAGCTGTCTGTAAGACTTCTTGAAAGTAGCTCACAGTGCTCTTGCTGCAACTTTTGATCTAAGCTATCCTTAGGCATCTACATTTAACTTTAATTGGACCTGGTGTGTGGGAAGGATGAGGAAGCAGGCCAAGAAATGTGCAGGTAGCAAGTGTAATGGAAAGTTGATTTCAATTTTTTTTTATGGTGCTGTGCTGTTTGTGTAAGTCATACAGTCTGAGGCACATTGTGACCTTTCCAGATACTATGGACACAGGCTAAAGATGAAATCATTATGAACCTGTGTTCAGGACTAAAAGACAGTCAGTCTAATTGGCAGTATTTGTTCTTTAGATACATTTTATTACTCAGGATTTGCTCACCACAGCAAAGGACCTGTGTTATGTCATGTAATAAACATGAATGCAAACAGATCGAGTCCAATCCATGAATCTTGTTATATGCCAGTTAGGGTAATTTTGGGAGGTGGGGCAGAAGGGATGTTCTTGGATGCAGCAGAATCATCGGAAGTGAATGTTTGCCTGACTTCTCCAAAGTAATTTTGATAGAGACAAAAAAAGGAGAGGAGTTACTTATTTCTTTGCCTTGGTTGAGTTTTCACTTTACATGCTGTCCTTTTCTATGAGTAGAAAGAATCAGTTGAATTGGACTTTGCCCACATTGCTGCGGAGTAGTGGTTTGCTTTCCATAGTGGTGATACTAAAGATTTTTAAAAATGCAAGGTAGCGTGTGGGTATGTAAACAGGGAACAGGCTTTTTCTTTTATACCAATGGCTGAATTCTCAATTCCCCTCTCAAATTGTTGTTAGAAGGGAGTGTGGAGGTTAGCCAAGGACTGGCCAGAGTATTTTGGTTAGTGCTTTCCTTTTTCTTCAGCTGTAATATTTCTAGCAGCCTATACTGGTGTTTAGTATTCTCGTGTTAAAAATCATATGTATGTAGTATTTAAAAGGATGGCCTTTATGAAACCTGTTTTCTTCAGACCCTAGTTATTCAGCAGCTTCTGGCCATCCATCTCTCTGTTTACAGATTAGAAATCTGTGTTTTGCTTTTGACTCTTTCTGAAGCATGTGACTTCTTCTACAGTCCCTGGTTCTCCTCATCCTCTGTTTCTGTTGCATTGGATTGTGAATATCTTGTCTCCGATTTCCTGTGTGTCAGCTGCTTGTCTGGTAGCAAGAGAGTGGGACACTATTTCATCATACAGCGGTTGAGAAAAGTTGACTTTCTGGGCTTTCTCAAAGATTGTGTAATGTCCAGTGGTATGTTGAGTCATTATCAGGGTATTTGTGGAGAAGACTGAGGAAGTGATGAGAGGTATGCCAAAGATGATACTTTCTCTAAAGTAAGAGGAAATAGAGTAATGTTTATAGCGAGTAATAGGACTGTCTCCTGTATCTTGCTTTGTGTTTTGGCATATGCAGGTTCCTTCTGTAATGGGAATGATACTCAGGTGGGATTTTCATCAGCTGCTGTGACTAAGTCCTAAAGTAAGTATTTCTAGGCAGATGATTAGTGTGTAGGGAAATGTCTGTTCTATTCCAATGGGTGGGTATGGATGCTGGTGGTTCTTCGAAGTGTGTTTGCAGGGACACTATCATTCAGATTTTTTGACTGTTCTTGTCTCTGCTTCCCTTGTGTTACTCAAAGAGTTGGAGTGAGTATGATAGCTGATTTGCACTGGCCTTAGAGGCATTTAAGGCAATGTGGCTACAGCTGAGGAGGCACTAGGTGAGTACGTGGCTTCCTAATCTAGTTTTGAACGTTCTTGGCAGAGATTGACTTCTAAGCACCCAGAATGAGAGTCTCTGGTTATACAGTGGTATCATCTTTGGGCCATCATTTAAAAAAGAAAAGACAATGTTTCACTACAGAATAAAATAACCTGATTAAACTTCTGCAACCTTTTCTAATACAGTTTGAGCTTATGTTATGTAGAAAGGAGTAAAAGGAGGTTGCCATGTATCACTAACCTACGTAATGTTTGCCTGTGGTTATTATGAGGTTGCACAAAATACTTTATTGTAAGGCATTCAGAAAATTCTTCATTTGCGGGTATAGTAGATCTGTGTATGTTCTCAGTGTCAGGGTTCTGTTATTGCCATGCTCTTATTTCACCAGAGGCAAGGGTCAGCCTGAAATTTGACATTGTCGTGGCTTCCTGCAGGAAACAGTGAAAATACTGCTTGCTTTCTGACAGCCACCATGGAGAGAATGAAAACAGCGTAGCTGTTGATAGGCTTGAAACTTTGCCAGGAGGATGTATGGCTTCTGTTCTCCTCTGAAGCGTTTATCTCTGCCTTCCCCCACTTCCAGGCCTAGATACTGTTGCAACTTAAAAGTTTCAGCTGTTTCTCGACAGCACTGGTCTCAGTGTTAACCTGTAATACATTATTTACGTGCACTTTCACTAGTGCCCAAGTGTGATTCAAGGGGTATTTATTTTGCTGCCTGGTTTTCTAAAGTTCCTTCTCCTTTGTGCCTGTTATCAAAGTTGAGGCCAGGGGATACTTCTTAGTTATCCGGAAAAGCTGTCACCAGAGGCAGAGACTTCTCAACTGTTAAATTCACTGTCAAATTCACTTCTATCTGGCAACCCCCAAGACACTGCAGTTTGCACTTTTGAAGCTGTGGATGAAAATACATCTCTACTGTTTGCTCTCCATTATTGCTTCATGTAGTTACCACAGCATTAGTGGTTTTACCTGCTACTAAAACTACAGCTGTGTTCCTAAACTACAGCATGGCAAATTTTAAGGCAAGTCTATCCATATTTCTATGGTCAGACCTACAGTTCAGATATAAGAAGCTCTCAAGAACTGATATGCATGTGGCAAATAGAAATTGAAAGAAAGCTCTGGTCCTCTGAAGCTTAGTGGCAAACTGAAAATGCATTTTTTCCAAGTTTGTCAGTTCAGCATAGTGTTGGTGACCCAGGCACAGCTCGGAGGAGATGCCTCAGGGAAAGAAAGTAATCGCAGCCAGTGATCTTCCAGACGACTTGAAGAAAGAAATATGAACATTGCAGTTTCAGCTTCTCAGATGATTTATTCTTCTTTTCCCCAGTAAGATGAATAAACTCTTCCTGAATTAATCTGGGTAACACTTCCTCCTTTTGTTTTCTGTACATCTTTCAACTTCAGATCTGAAATAAAGCTCAGTCTTCCAAGTGATATTCTTTGGACTACAGTTCTTAATCCATACTGTTCCTGTGCTGGTATTTAAAACTATGACACCAAGAATAAAAAATGAAAGGTATGAGAGAAGTACAGCCTATATTGTAAGAATGAGTGCAGGCGTGTTAGGAACCTTTGTAATGAACGTCAGTTTACAGGAGGAGAGAGACGGTGAGTGATATTAGTAAGGGAACACCTAATCCGTTTTAAAGCTTTACTTGTTTTTCTGTGATGAGCAGGAAGACAGATAAACACAGGGACTTGGGCTCAGTTCCTGGCACTGGACCTGAAGTGGCTAAAGATTGACATAAGTGCTTAGTAAAGTCTAAGTTTAGCGAAACACTTACTGAAAGTGGTGCTTATTGACTATTTTAGTGGACCTCTTAACGATGGAGAAGAGTACAGTTAACCTTTAGATGTTAATTTTGGTGTGTGGCAATGAGTGAAAAACAGTCTTGATCCCACGCTAGTATAAAATTGTGGAAAATGGGAACTGTGCTTGGATAAGCTGTGTTATAGTCAAATAAAGGCGGGGGGGAGCTTAGCTCTCCCCAACCTTTTAATTGCTTAATTGGTGAAGTAGGGAACAATCAAATTAAAGTAAATGCAGGTGTAACTAAAAATAATTTTCTGAATATCTTGCAGTATGGATGATCTATCACTTAGCTGTGATTACAGTGGTTTCAAACACTGCTTTTTGTTTAAAGTTATTAGACAGATCTGAAAATTACTTAATTTTAAATGGCTACAGGAGAAATAATAACATGAAGTTTGAACCAGAGAGATGATTTGGCTTTTGAGAACAAGAAAAATAGTCAACTGACGGACTGAGACTAGTTGGGTATCAAGAACAAATCTTTTCACTGGATTCCAGGGGCTTTGGCCTTCGTGCCAACATAAATATGGGTGTCTCTCTAATAGCAGAATTGTGTTGGATTAGTTTGTACTTTTTGGAAATTTATGATATGAAATATACAGTTCACTTTTGTACTTCCCTGTTTTAAGAAAATAGGGATCTAAATGTTGAACCAGGTGCTCCTTTTTCCTCTGGCTGTTTTGAAGAGAACTGAGGTCTCCTCTTTCTAAAAAAAAAAAAAAAAAAAAATCATGTTTGTAAGTTGGTTAGACATAATGTTCTAAAAGCTGAGCTGTAGTCACTAAAATACTTCAGATGACTGTGCGGGGCTAAACAGAGGATTGTAGCTACGTAGCATAAATTTCAGCTGCTCTTAGGCACTGCCTAATTTCCTGTTGTTTGCATTTGGGTCCAGTACACAATTTGCTTGTGCTTAAGGCAGGTGTGGAGAGTACTGTGCCTCAGTGAGTTGCTAGTTAATGTTGAGCTCTCTGCCTTTTTGATGGCTTTATCATCTCATCTTGTGCCCAAGTTTTGCAAGGAAGCTAACTGTTCTGCTGAAGGGAATGGATGACCTTACTGTTCTGCTGAACGCAAATTATGTCAAGTATGGGGGGCAGAGAAGGTAAATATTCAGACACATGATGCTACCTGTGTCCCTCTCTAAAATTCATGTGAAGAATTGTTTTTTCTCATGTTGTCTTTCATCTCTGATGTGATAATTAAATACACTCAGCATGTTCTGACAAATCTGAAATGCCTTCTGGTACATGCTCATGCAGTTGAAAACCTTTGTTTTTGAAATAAACTGTTCTGAATGTACATATTAGTGGCTTTTCTCAGATGTCTGATACTGGGTTGTCATCTTTAATTACTTCTCCATGCTCTATCTTTGTTCCTTCAGAGTATTGTCTGTAGTGGGCCCAAATCTGTTTCTAGTATGTCTGCACGACTTAGTGATTTTTTTTGGGTGCACTTGTGTCCTTAGAGAACGTGACTGATCTCAGTGAAACAACAAAGGACCACAAGCACGAAACAGTTTGCAAAAGCATAATGATTATGGCTGTGTATGTGCATATAAAAGTTCATTTCCTGCCAAAAGTTTATAGTTAAAGTTCTTGTCACACAGGTTTTAGCACTGTGAGTTAAGTGTTCCTGTACTTAATTTTCCTTTTATGTTCACTTTAAGATTACATGATGGAATGCACATTTTCTCAAGAAAAGCTGCATATCTTGGATCAGTACCGCTGAAGATATCTTCTGATTGCAACACCCGAAGCAGGGTCCTGTAACAAATTTGTCAAAAGAACACATACAATGGATCTCAAAGAAAGCTGCCCAAGTGTTAGCATTCCCAGCTCTGATGAACACAGAGAGAAGAAAAAGAGATTTACTGTAAGTATGCAAGACTAAGCACTGCAGGCAAATGCGTAGGCTGTTAGTGCCTAGAAGTGCTACTTTCTTTTTTTTTTTTTTCTTCTTTTTTTGCTGGTAAGCTTGGTATTATTTTCAACAGGTTTATGGAAATCTGCTCACTTGCTCTTGAGAGTACTGGCCATAGTCCAGTGTGAGAAGTTGTGAATGTTTTACAGTGTTTAACTGTGTTGCTTTCTGCAAAAAGAATTTGACTTTACAAATTTCTGGTATTTTTACCCCCCCAATAGCAGTGTTTTCTCATAGAAAATACATAAGTATCCAAATGCAGGGATGACATTTTGGTACTAAATCAGATTAAGATTTGGTATTCTGCATGACTTTTCATGAAAACATTTAATGTGTAAAGGAGTAAAGTGTGGGTTTGTTTGGTGATTTTTTTTGGTTTTGTTTTTTAGATGGCCATTTTTTTCATAGATATTCTTTTTGTGTGTAAAAAAAAAAAAATAATCAAATTTTTGAAAGACCTTTTTTTCTGTCTTCCTTCCTGTTTTCTGATTCTAATGCCTACGGGTTTCTTCCTATGCTGTTCCTATTTCCACTCCTTGTCATTCCCCTCCCTTTTCCTTTTTTGGCCTCCAAATTTGACTTGCTTTCTGAAAGTAAAGTCTTCCCATTCTGTGGGGAAAGTCGTTGCATTGCATACTGAAAAATAAAGTAGTGTGGCATGGATATTTGTTTTGCTTATACGTATGCTAGGATATAAAGGCAGCATCATAATACTTCCTTTAAAAGCTCAAACTGCTTCATTGCTCTTGTGCAACTTCCTCTAAGCTTTTTTTTCTTTTGCCTTTTTTTTTTTTTTTTGAGTGGATTAGTCACTCTTCAGATGCGGAATGAGAACACCCTTAGACAAAGTTGCTGTCTGAAGAACAAAATAAAACAAAGATTTACTTTGAGTTATTATATCTCTGCCTTTCCTCTTCACCTCCCTTCCTTGGAGAAGAATAATGCTGTTTGATTCTGCAAGTTTATCAAGATGTAATTTGGGGAAGCAGCGCCCTGGTAAAGGGAACAAGCAAAAGAGAACATTATTAATACTTTAAAGCGCTGCATGCATGTGACACTCAAATAAGCAGGAAAAACTTCATTAAAGTCTAAACTTGATCAAGACAGGTTTGTTTTATTGCCTCAGTGCTGTCAGTTCTGCTGTTAAAATGTGCTGGTGTGGTACATTTGTGGTACATACTAGTGTTGTGATTTCCACGTCATTTTACTTAAAAATCTGTGTGACAACCTTAGGGACTTAAAGGCACTTTGTTTGGACATGCCCTTTAGGAAGCTGTACAAGCAAGAGTAGGAAACTTCAGAAATAGAGGACCGAGGCGGGGAAAAGGGAATCCGACACAGCTTGCACTGTGTGGAGATACACTTTGTCTTGGCGGCTTCTGCTTTCTGCATCAGGGAATAATTAGCAGCTTGACAAGAACTGCTTTTCACCACCAAGCTTTTGAGTATTATCAGATATATTTTAGGATTTGGTAACAGCAGTGAGGATCATACTAAATATCGCGGTAGGAACTGTGAATTCCAGCATGTGTCTGTCAGTGCTTTTACTGTGTCTCCTCTTTGGTAGCTGTGTTGTAATGACTGGAACCCATCAGTACTTCTTTCGGTGGGCAGTGACAGAAGGGTGCAGGGGGAAATATTTTTTTAACAAATTTATGGTAGGTTTAGCTATCTGTTTCTGATAGCAATGTTAGGGCCATTTCCATAAAGAGCAGTTAGAACCTTGGTGTGAAAGGAAAGGTTAAAGTGGTAAAGGCTGGGAAAGACTTCAGGTCACTGTTTTGTATAATCTTGACCTTACTGTCACTTACAGTATGTATCACTACTGCTTCTGAGACTATTCTAGAACGTTACTGGTCTGAATAGAAAGTATGAAATCCAGCTCAAACCTGACAGTGGCTCACTTAATGCTGGCATGGAAACAAGACAAGTATGTGCAACTTAGCTTTTACTAGTTCTTTTTCCCGTCACGCTTGCCCTGATGAAGCATTTTTAAAAACAATCATTTCTATGTGCAGTCCTTATTCTGATGAATAAGTGAAGCTTTTCAGTTTTGTCTTTGAAAATGAACTTTTAATTCCTCTTGAGCATTTTCCTAACCTTTTATTGAATATTTGATTTGTTTTTGTTAAATACTGCATGCTTTTTATATATTTGCTACTAGTATTTTTTTCTTGACAAATAATTTTGTATTTGAATTTTTTGAGCATTCTGTCAGGGAAGCTTTTTTGCTTCCACTTAATTCATGGTAACCAGCTTCTATGTATATCCACTCTAGTTCATTGTCCTACCTTTTTCTGAAGATTCAGCATTCACCTCATAAAAAGAGCAAAATACTTGCTTGTTTTGGGCCATATCTAGGCTATATTAATTACTATTCTGTCCTTGCTGCATAGTGGGCCATTCTTTTGTGTGTTCTGCTGAAGAGCTTTGTTTTGGATTTCTCGCTTTTATCCCTATGCTGTTTGATGTCTGAGGCTTAATGTTCTCTTATGACCTGTTCTTGTCTCCCTTCATACCCCCATCCTATACAGAAATCTTTCTTATTAAGAAATCTCTTTCAAGGTTGCTGTTTGTCTGATTATATCTGGAAACTTTGTCTCAGACCTGTGATGTATAATACGGATCCCCAGCCTTGTGGAAATTATGGAGTTGGTTTTTTTTTTTTTTATTTTGTTGACACATATTAAATAGTTTCCTTACTTCCTCAATGCTTGGTCTCTTGAAACTGGAAAACAGCCTACCTTTTTACTTATCTTTGTTTAATAAAAATTGAAAATTTAATCCAGGAGCATTAGAAGCTTTTTAATTTCAGTGACTTTTTTGTGACTAAATCTATTGCATCCAGAAATAGCTGGACCCTACCCTGTCTGTATCTGGGAAGACAGTTTATGGTGATGATTGTAACAGTGATGTTTTCAGGAACTCAGTTTCTTTTTCCTTTCTCAAAGCTTCACGTCATTTATCCGCGTATTACAAGGTGTGGATGCATCTTTTAGGAGATTTCTAAGACTGGTTTAGGAGTAATTAGATTAGGTTATTATCTAAGTAAGGCTGTTACCTAAGTAAAGCTAGATTTCTCCCTCCTGCCTTTCTAGAAACAGGCGCTGCATATCTTTTCAAATCACTCCATTAAGTGTAGCTGAGAGTAGTAACACAGCCCAAAGACATGCTATGTTTTGGGGTCTTACCAAATTGTTTGTAGCTATCATATGTGTTCTTACCATTCAGTGCTTCCATAACTGTTGAACTTGCAGTTTCTCCTTTGTTGGTTACTCAAGAGCTTTGGTGGTGGTGTGAACTGGCTGACCTCCTTTTAATGTGCTCTCGTGTAAAAAGTTGTTGTCTGTGTCGTTGTTCTACAGCTAGCTACTTCGAGAACAAAACTCTCTTAATTTTGAGGCTGCCAAGGAGGTGAATATCATCTTGTATCCTAAGTTATGCTTGCCTGTGAACTTTGCAGTCTATGCATTTTGCCTGCTAATTTCAGAAGTTGTCCATGGCCTGCTTCTTAAGCTTGTTGGCATTGATCTGCCATGCACTCATGGGGAGTGAAGATGTTGTGTGTTTGTACATTAATTGCAGGACTTGATTGCTGTATAAGATACCTAGTTCAGGAGGACAGTACTTAAGTCTCTGCAGCTGAAGCTTTTGCTGTTTAAGTCTAGGGAGGCTCTAAAAGGCGTGTGGCTAGGTTTTATGCTAATGCTTGTTTAGCAGTATAAAGGAAAGTTAGCTTTTTAAGAAGAGTCTCAGCAGCATCCATCCTGCTGGATGCTTCTATCTAGCCTCCTCTGTTCCCCAGGGAAGACTGAGAGCAGCTTATTTGAGCAGTTAACATAGCATGAATGCAAATCTTAGGCTAAGGAACTGATGGCGGCGGTTGCCATTTCTGCAGAGGAAGTTAAAAAGAGAGGTAAGTTGCTGTTGTAGGATAGAAGGGAGACTGGGGCATTGGTCCAGTTTTCTACATCAGGAATTAGCAGCCTTCTGTGCTCATTTCCTTGCTGTGCCCATCCTCTCCCCTGAAGGAATAGCCAGGCTCCTTCCAGAAGTAACAGAAGGTGGAGAAGAGAGGTGAACTAGTTGCACAAGAGACAGGAGAAGCCTGCTGGACGCTTGGTTGTCAATCAGATTTATGAAGCCAGGCATTGGCATTCTGTCTAGTTACTCGAGTCCTCTGCTGTGACGGGATTTGAATGGCCAGAACCGTGCAGCAGGTTCAGGCTACACCTCCCTTGATCCCAGTGCTGTGTATTAGGT
This sequence comes from Chroicocephalus ridibundus, assembly GCF_963924245.1. Lineage (NCBI taxonomy): Eukaryota > Metazoa > Chordata > Aves > Charadriiformes > Laridae > Chroicocephalus > Chroicocephalus ridibundus. Next base: position 131,646,326 of record NC_086285.1, read on the forward strand.
AGCCTGTGCTGTATTTCAGCCACTGCCACATTTTTCCCCCCCGAACAATTGTGCCTAAATCCCCAACCATCTGCCAGGATTCTGACTATAACTGGTATTCGAGATGTCACTAGGAACAGTTCTCTTTATAACTGCCATTTATATATGCTGTTAAATGCTTTCTCATTAAGTTTTGGTGAAGGCAATCTTCGGTGTTTAAATGCTTTACTTCCTTAATATTAGTCTATATTATGGATTATCAAGTTGTTAACAAATTTAGTGGCAAATTTTTATAGGCTACTATCTGATGGCCAGGTATTCTTGTTGGATATGAGCTAATTAATGAAACTCCATTAAATAAGATTTGGTGTTAGTTTTTGCTCAGCTAGTGTTTTTAAAAAAAAAAAAACAAACAACAAAACACCACCAAACAATCTGTAAAATACCAGACTCTTCTAATTCTTTTAATCATTTGTGTGCATGTCTATGTGACTTAGCCGTAAGAAATACATAGCTCAACAAGTACGTTTACACAATACATTTAACAACCTGCCCTTATTTCCACCACAGGATTAAATCTGGGACGCTTTATTAAACTTTGCTGTTGGCAATAACTTTATCTTTGTTACTACAGGTTTACAAAGTGTTGGTCTCTGTTGGCAGAAATGAATGGTTTGTCTTCAGACGGTATGCAGAGTTTGATAAACTCTACAATACGGTAAGGAAAAGGGAAGCTATGAAGTCATGCCAGAATAGCACAGAGTAACACTTGTTTGCAGTGTTATGGTTTGAGTTAATTCCCTCTTGAGGAATTTCAGTCAACATTCAATAACCATAGGAGCCTGTTTAAAGAAAATGACAGGGTGGGCTTTTTAAACTTTGGTTTGTTTGAATTTCAAACTCAAAATCCACTTATTTGTTACTTTGTCAATTGTTGCTTGGGATTATAATGTAATGAGAGAAACTTCCAATTTACTGGTTGTCAAAACATCTGAAATGTGTGTTTGTTCATGATGGTAAAAATCACTGCAAAACTTAAAACATCTGGATAGATAAATTTCTCTTAAAATAAGTGTTTTACATTGAAGTACTGAAAGCAATGAACAAATACTTGTTTCTTAATATAAAAGTTTCAGTCATGGCAATTCCTACCTGCAGTTTCATAGCCAAATTTTGTGGCAGTGGTCCAAATAAAATAGGCCTCTTCAGCAAATAAGTATGGATTTCTTGGGTTTGTTGCTAGAAGAGGATTTTGCCCCTTTTACATAGTGGGCAAGCGGGGCAAATACTTGCTCAGATGTGCAGTCTGTTATGTGTCCTATGTCTGTACTTTTCTCTGATTCTCCATGTTTAGACCCCACAATTTTTGACTTAGCAAAAGAAGAAAAAATTCTGCTGTGATCCCCATAAAAAAAAAAAAAAAGACCAGCTGCTTATCTGTGCTTCCATTTCCCTTCCATTGCCGCTATGGGAAGTAGTTGGGCTTTTCTCCCTTCTGCCTCACTACATGTGGATTTATATGTGGCAGCAGTATCCAAATGCAGACAGTGAGCTTGGAGCTGTCTTGCAAGGTCTGAGCTGAAGTCAACCTGGACACACCACGCTATGCTTTACCTGCATCGTGGGATAGACTTGCAAGTGATGTGGAAAAAATAAAAGTATCCCCTTCTCAGTACCTGCAGAGTGAGTGTTGTGGTCCTGTTCCCTTTGCCACATTCTCTTGCCGTACAGATTAGCATTGCTCTGCTGAAGTTTGTTCAGCTCTGGTCTTTCTAGTGCAAATAGAGGTGGAGGTCCTGGGGAAGCGTAACCAGGAGGGCATTTAGTCTGGTTTCTGTTCAGTGTAATTCATGTAGTATAGGACACTAAAAAGAACTCGTGCTGCTAACTGAAAGAGATACTGATGTTTCTAAGGAAAGAAGAATTGCCAGTATTAGAAAACTGTTCTCTTAAAGAGGATGAGAGTAACATTGCTCTTCTGGAGTGCTTGAAGCAGCAAATGTAATCAAGGCTTGGATAATATCAGGGTTTTTTTGATAAATGCAATGCTATTGTATACTATCTTCAGGTCAGTTTATCAAGTGTAGAATATAATCAAGTTATCAAATGCAGCATTGTAAAACAGGCTGTTCATCAATTTACAATTTTGACTTAGAGGTAGGCCACCTCTGGTTTCTAAAGCTTTAAGAATGTTGTTTGGGGGCAAAACCCAGAAGCCTGTATCCCCAACCCATTTTAAATCTCATGCATACAGCCCTACGCAAGCAAGCAAGCAAAAAACAAAACAAAACAAAACAAAAAAAAAAACAGAGAAAATTGATGGAGGAAGGAAGTAAAGAGGAGAATAGAACCAACATTGAAAGTCTAGCCTATGTTTTTTTTTTAATCTGGGGCAAGTGGAAAATCATTTTGTCAATATTGCGGAAGATAGCTGCAACAGTCCGTAGCTTTCTAAAGTGAGAAGGCCTTTGAATTTAAAAGGTATGACTGGTACAAACAAGCTGAGTACAGATTGTTTTGAGTTTGCTCTTTTTCCCTGAAGTGTATGACTAGAGAAGATTGCAGAGAGGAACAGAATTACTAATAATCAGATGTTCAACCTGTTTGTCAGAAAATAAACAAAATGCAATTATTTCTAGGTACTTTGATGTCTAAGCACAATCCAATTGTATGTATTTTCTTTTCAGCTAAAGAAGCAATTTCCCACCATGAACCTGAAGATTCCAGCTAAAAGAATATTTGGAGATAATTTTGATCCTGGTAAGTTGTTATCTTGTTACTCATTTTGTCAGTTTCTTTATACGAAAATTGGTCTATTTCAGCCTACAAGAAGCTATCTTATGAGTTTTCCACCAGTCCTCAAAACAATGACTAAACCAAAGTTTAGTCATGCTTCAGTCAAGAACAGGAACTAGCGTAGGTAGCTGTTCTACCTTGTGATCGTGAGCAAAGTATTGCTTAGTGGCCCAGTGCTTCTCTTGCGCTGAAGGCTATAGTTCCTCCCAACCCTTCCGTATGCAGGATTGTGAGAGATTCTGAACTGTCAGGTGTAATCTCTCTTCTATAAAAGCAAAAGTCAAAACCCCAACTTCTCTAAATGTATATCTAGTAAATTTTAAACTTTCTTTGTGTGAATTTCCCCCCTCCCACCACCTCTGAAAAATGAAATAACTAAAGGATTTATCTTTGAAGGCTTTTGAACTCTCTGTATCTAAATGTGCTTCCTCGTACAGTTCAGATAAAAATGAACCTCTTCCTGTTGTTTTTCTACTTACAGAAACCTGTTTGATGTGAACATGATGTGATCCAGTTAGCAGTGATAGGTCCCAATTAAGCTTGCTCTGTCCACATCAAAATACTAATGAAAAATCACTTTTAAAGTGCATTGAATTAACCTAGGTGGCACACCAATGAATAAACAAAAAGGCAAGTGGGAAGGCAAGGCTTTGCTCTGTGTTTTTATACCCTTCACTCAGGCCATTTTTACTTCAGGGTTTTCCTGATGGTCATTGAGAGCCGCCCACCCTCCCTTGGCTTGCCGATGTGATCAGACTGTTTGTAGTTTCACCTCCGCCTGCACCTGTTTCAAGCATTTCGTTTTCTCCTTAGCTAAAGGATAAATGGATCCAAACGTGTTGAACTCTTGGGATGTGTTGTTTTCAGTTTTTTAGAGTTCTTTCAAACAAATTAATTTTGACAGTTAAAGCAAATCATCTGGATCCTGACATGAAACTCCTCCTTATTTTTTTATTTTATTAAAATAATCAAATGCAAGTATCCAGGCTCTGATGGTCCCTTCTGATGAAGGTGTAAATAGTTGCCAAAAGTTCTACATGTATTGTATCTATAGAGATTTCTTGTTTGGTTTTGGTTTCTTTCCTTTTCTCTGACCTTGGAGTTTTCAGAGCTGGCTGAAGACCTGGTAATGTCATGCAGTCTGGTCTGCTATACAGCCAAATGTACAGGCGGAGTTCTTAGAGTCAAATTTAGGAAATGAGTTTAAATGGGGGGCGGGGGGGGAAACCCAATCTAAAACTTTATTAAAACTATATATGTAAAACAAGGTCCTCAAACTTGTTTTAAATTTCTGTGAACTATGCTGAAATCCTTGAAGCATGAGAAACTAAATAGTTCTCAAGATGTTTCTTGCTGGGGGGCAAGGTGGAGATGGAGCCGTGATGCTCATTTAAATAATTCTTTGTCTTAACACTGATTTATTGAAGCTTTGATGTAATGTTTCTACTGGTTTCTGAAATAAGTCGCATATTTTACAAATGCTGAAAAGGTATTTTACTTCTGTCAATCCATGCTTGGGTATGCAGCATTGTGCTATGACATTGGAGTGCAGTAGCATGAAACTTATAAATCCCTTTTTCCAAAATCTACCAAAAATACTGTCATAACATACATTGTCATCTAAATGCTCCATTTTCATTGTCACCTGGTTATTTAAAAATTAATCTTGTTTTAACTTCAAAAATGGGGCAGAGGGAAATCATAGAAACCAGTCAGAATACAGAACTAGAAAATAACAGAGTATATTTGAGCTGACACGAGGCAGGTGTTCTGTCTTCGACGACATGGATAGCTCTGCAAGCTTAGAGCGGCTGATGTACTAATGATGTTGTAATCAGTACAACCACCGTACTGAAATTGCTGATGGTGGTGACTCCCGTTACATCTTTATGCAAATTTACTTTCCTGTTTGATGTCAGTAATTTGGGATTATTAAATACCCTAACAAGGGTTTAGGAGTTATATCCCTGAAACAATATGAACATTTCTCTTAATATTTAAAATACGTCTTTTAAGTGAAATTAAATTTTAATTTAAAATTCTAATAGTTGTCAATAATCTATGTGATAGAGTCATTGGAATATCTTAAAAGATAATACACAAGTTAAATATTCTTTTTCTATACAAATTATTGTTGATATGAGTAATTACAGATAAGATCATTCTGGATTGCACTTGATTTCACGTTAGAGCTCTCTTTCTATTTCAGATCCCCTGTGTGTCTTTCTATATTGCTAAAGAAAAGTTAAGTTTGGATGAGGGTGGAGATTCTGATATATATTTTTATTTTTATTATTATTTATAATTTTTATAATTATTATTTATAATTTTATTTTATTTTTACATTAGAGATGATGTCCAAAATGGAAAGAAAAGCATTTTGTTTAGTTATCTTTAATGGTTACATGTGAGTGCCTGCTGGCAGGATGAATTGTGCAACTTTCCAACTGCCATACATATATTATGGAAATATGCTGCTTGGTGGGACTGTTCGTGTAAAAACTTGACTTGTGCAACTGATGTCAAATTTTGCCTGTGTTGTTTTTGATTTATTTTTTTTATTGGAGCAGAATCAGATCTTGAAGGGCTCACCCGTGCAACAAAGGCTGCACAGGTTAGCCCACTGTCGTTACACACTGTTCTTGAAGCACTTCAGTGCATTTATAATCCACCTGGCTTTCTATGTTTTCAAGTAGTGTTGCAGAGAAACAGAAATTTGAACGCACTTCACTTGAATGTTTTAAGCTTGTGACTTTTATATGTAGAATCCTGTTTTGAACCAGTCATGAACCAGTCTCTTTTTAATTGCACTTTAAGTCCTAAAAAAACCTAAATTTGAAAATAAGTCTTTTTCGTAAACTGACTGATCATTCTAATAAACCCAACTCTCTTTTTTTTTTTTTTTTCCAGATTTTATTAAACAGAGAAGAGCAGGACTGAATGAATTCATTCAAAATTTAGTTAGACAGCCAGAGCTATGCAACCAGTAAGTAGTTTCATTTCTGTTTTATAAGGACTATTTAAAAGACATGAGATATCAAATGCAAAATTGCAAATTAAGTACTTTTAGCCAGAAAATGTATTTTACCTGCCCAGTGTTCTTAAGTATAATAACTAAATTTTAATATGGCTGTTCGTTCCTTCAGGAAAAATTTACAGACTGATAAATACTATAAGAAGGTTTTTGTTTTCTGAAAACTGATCTACAAATAAACTTCCAAGCAATTAACTGATCTTAATTCAAGGGGTGCAGATTCCAGTGTAAACTCTGTTGCTGTAGGGCAGGTGTCTGTTTTGACGATGGCTTTACTGTTTGAGAGCTCTGCTGTTATTTGCTACTGCGTTGCTGGGAGTAAGTCACTGCCGGCATCCTTTTGTAAGAGCAGTTCGTGTGTGTATTCCAGAACTTGTTTTAAGTATTTCAACCGGTAGCTTAATCAGCTTGCTTAGGTGATTTGGGAGATAACCAGGCTGACCCACCTAAAGCAAATGAGCACGTTTGCGCATACTGTACCATCAGAACTGCAGATGCGTTAACCTCTGTCAGTGGGACAGTGATGAATGAGAGATGGTGATATACTGGAGCAGCTCTAGTTAAGTCTGGAGGATAGCGGTTCTGGGTGTGAACTTATATCTGGGTGTGAATTTATTTATTTGTTTTCAGTTTATATCTAATGAGTTTAAATGAAATCTACGCAGCTTTCTATGTTGCTTGAACTAGTAAAATGGTAAAGCTCTATGTTTGGCTTTAGTGTTGAGTAAATGTCTTTACTACATACACGTTGTTGAACTAGCCTATCTGTATGTGTGAAACCGCCCTTTTCCCACAGGAAAAAAAACCAGCCCTCTGACAGAATATTGCTGTGGCTTGTAGTCAGATAATTTTTATTTTTTTTCCAACAAATGAGCTATTTAATGTGCTATTAACCTGAAATATGTACTACTTTTCTTTTTTGGAAAAAAGGAGTTTTAATATATACTTCCTTATGTTAAGTGGAAAAAATTTCGAAACGAAGTCTTTACAGTGGAATAGTTTTCTACTAGAACAAATAAATACTTTTGAGGTTTGTTCTTCTCTGGGGAGTGTGAGTGTGCTTTTGAGTGTTCTTCTCTGGGAAAGAATAGAAAGCACTTTAAAATAACTAATTATTGAAAGCTAATCTGTTATGTTACATTAGGAAAGGACACTGGCTTTATTTAGCACAATCCCCTCCCGTGTTTGGTTGTCAGTGTGTCTAAGTACCAAATATTTTGTCTCAAAACATGCTGTATTTGTTCTCCAAAGGTAAAATGGTACTTTTCTTTTTTTATGTGCATCTCAAAATTGTGTGCTAAAAAAACCCACAAACACACAAACAAAAACAAAAAAACAAAAACAAACCGAAAAAAACCACCACCACCACCACCAAACCTCAAATCCACTTGCCACCTTAATTTTTTGTGAGCTTTTAAAATTGTTGTAAGCTCAAATGCATCTGTAGCTGAGCCTCTGTTCTTCAACATGACATTTAGCCTATCTGATCCACTAAAACTTACTTGAACCAGTATTAAGAGACACGTGTTGTATAAAATGTTTTGGTGCTGTTGAAAGTGTGTTAAATAAAAAGCTTATTAGGCATAGTTCTCCAGTAAAAACAAAATAGAGACTGAAGTTTGTCTTGTGCTGTTCTCCTCCCTACCCTTAAAGTAACAGTAATTTATGTGGGAGAAAAAGCAAGTCTTTAATTTACAATTCATTGCAAAAGCATGTAATTTTGTAGTCATTTCTGTGATTCTTTTAATAAGTGCAGGGCGATTTGTTTTTCTGGAGCAAGCTTACTTTTTGCAGTGCTCCATTGCAACAAATCATATTAATAATTGCATAATCTGTCACCTTATCTGTGATGAGCTAATGAATGTTATTAGTGAAGAAATACCAAAACTTTATGATCTTTGTGGGTTTTTTGTTTGGTTTGTTGTTTTGTTGGTTTGTTTTTTTTTAAATCTGCTAGGAACTGCTCACGGAGTATGTGGAGGCAGAGTCTTCACAGATAGTCCACATCCTTGCTTTATTAGACTGTTTTTCTTTAATGTGCTAATTAAACTTTATATTAGGAAAATAACTTATGTAAAGTTATTAATGTACAAGGAAGACGTAGGGGGCTATGCGTTCTTGCAGAACTTTAAGGAAGTCCATCTTCCACTACATCTTCTAGGCATTAAAACCAGTATCAGGATGTCATATTTTTAAGTCCTAACTAGGAAAAGTGTTTCACTAAAAGCTCAGGGATGGTTCATGATGATGTCCTCCCTTCTGGATGGAAGGCATCTGAACATCTGAATTGAAAAGCACAAATGTCAGATGCAGTGCATCCAAGATGGTACTATTTACATTATTCTCTGAAACATGCAGCACTGTGTTCTCCCCCACCCCCCCTTCAGTGGACTTTGTTGAATATTGTATCAAAGCCAAGCTCAATAATAAACCCACTGAAAACCTAAAGTGTGTTAGAGGGACACTGTAATGGTTGATAAGGATTTTCCTGTAATTGCTGCCAGGTGGAATATGGAGGGAGATGGATCGTTAGCTTAGACTGAATTGGGAATTAAGTGGACTAGCTTCAACCTGCATTTACTCACCTCACTGTATTTGATAGAGATGTTACTGTCGTGGAGAGAATGCAGATGTTCCAAAAAAAAAAAAAAAAACGGCAGAAGGGATAGAGATCTGATAATGCCTCCTCCTTGCTGAGTGATGTCTTGAGCTGGGAGTTTGTTACTTATGAGCACTGTGAGGCCTCCTAAATCACTGAGCAACTATTCAAATTTGGGCTGCTTGCCCCCTCAAATGTAGGTCTTCACTGAAAAATTAATGTATTTAATTGTCTATCAGAACATATCCAAAAAAAGTCTGTTTGAATCCAAATGTATAATAGAGGATGCATTAAAGATGTAACGTAGTTATTTTTAAATAGTTCAAAGTAGCTCCTTAATGAAAATGAGAACATTTGCATAACACTTGAAGATCTCAAGGATGACAATACCCTGAAATCTCTGTGGGGAAATGAGTTATCAGTTCTTTAAGTGAGAAGTGGGGGTCTGCATTTGTTCCCTCGAAGAAAATCAGAGTGAATAGATTTTTCTGGTTTCCAATCTGATGAATATAAAAATTAATGTGAAACCCCTGGATTGTAAGATCTTGCAGTCCATGTAGGGGAAAGCAAGCCTTGCATTACATTAGTTGTGCTTTTTTAAAACATTAGTGTACATTATGGCATTTTGAGACTTTGCTTTCTGTAAGAAAGCAAGCAGTGTGTTACTTTTTTTTTTTAAAGTATGTGGAGATGAGGGAGGAGCTGGACATCATTATAACATTGAGTTAATATGTGAGCTAATACAGCATAGAAGTCCTACCAAACTATATAGCATTTTGCATAACATGCTGCAATCTTGGCTAAGAAATAGATACATTAAAATTGTTATTTTTAATCACTACCTCTTTGCAGTGCTCTTAAAATTACAAATGTGAACAATGTAACATTGATCAGTTATGCATCTGGCCACCATATATTCCGGAGACTGTTGAATGCCCTGCAACTGTACAGAAGCCTTTTACTGTGAATGGATTTTTTTATTATTATTTTTTTTCCTGCTGTGAATTCAGTCGTGGACAAAGTTACTATAGTAATTATTTGAGCTTTATTACAACATGCTCTATTTAATCAGCCGGTTGTCCAGAATAATTGATGCTGAAAGGTAATTAAGGTCTGGTTCTGTTTTCTGTCTAGTGAAAAGCATTAACTGTAACTTTTTGTTCTTGATTTTTATGATATCCAAAGATTCTGAAACTTAAATTGTTGCATCATGAGCCAGTATTACTACAATATTCAAACCACAGTGATTTTGTCTTCCTGGCACTCGGGATACCAGACAGACCCTGAAATAGATCAGAATTTGGAGTTCATATAAGATGGGAAGAGTCAAACTGAAATGATGGTGGGAAATTGTGTGAACAGTCTTGTTGCTGTACTTAAAACCTGAAGGGATGAAGGTAACTGAAACAGATTTCAGACAGGGTTTAGGAATACAGAATGTAAGTGATGGAGACTGGGAGCCTCACATAGCATAGGGCGTGAGTTAGGTTCAGTTATGAAATGCAGGAGCTGGAGAAATGTCAGAAACGGCTCATCTCGTTCTTCTAATCCTCACTTTGCAGAAGTGTGGAGAGTGAAATAGATTGAAAATAGCAAAGCAAGTATATCTGCTTCTTATAGAAAACTACCCTATTTTATATATACTAGGAATAAGTTCAAAGAGCAGCTCCATAGTTAGTGCTTTTCTTGTACTGAATGGCTCATGCAGTTTCCTATCAGTGGCTGCCCTGAGACCTTCTCAAAGAACTTTATCTCTGCAATTTAGGTTAGATTTCTTCCTTGATAAGCAGGCTGCCTTTTAGTCAACCGAAAGAACTTGAAAGGTTCAGGTTCATCTCTTCAAATGGTGATACCTATTTGTTTAGGAATTAATTGATTTTTGCCTCGCTTGTTACTAAATTATTCTTTACTCGCTCACTGTGCTGCAGTTAAGACAGACATTATATTCAAACTTCTTGGCAGGGCCTGTTGCAATAGGACAAGGGGTAATGGTTTTAAACTAAAAGAGGGTAGATTTAGACTAGATACAAGTAAGAAATCTTTCACAATGAGGGTGGTGAAACACTGGCCCAGGTTGCTCGGAGAGGTGGTAGATGCCCCATCCCTGGAAGCATTCAAGGTCAGGTTGGACGGGGCTCTGAGCAACATGATCTAGTTGAAGATGTCCCTACTCATTGCAGAGGGGTTGGACTAGATGACTTTTAAAGGTTCCTTCCAACCTAAACTACTCTATGATTCTTCTGAACTTACTGTTGGGTAAGGCTTGCTTCCTGGGAGTGAGTTCTTGGAATTCTCTTACTTTCCCTCCTTTCTTCTATCCTTCCTTCCCCAGCCCCCACTGAGACAGAAGCTAGAAACTAATGCTGAAGTTAAAATGCATCTCCTTAGGTACTGTGGGAAGTCTGTAGTCTCTCTTGCTGGTTCTTGAAGGATAGTGTTTGTGTCCTGCAGCTGACTGGAAGGATTCCTTATATTGTCTTGTCAGTGCCCAGCCAGAATGCACTTTGAATACAAAAACACCATCTTCGGCTTTAAAGCAAATAGGGACAGGAACGTTACTACCATGTATGTCTTGGGACATGCATCTGTCTTTGGGAGACAGACTGTGTATTTAATTCTGTATCGTGTTAGGCTATTTAATTAATTTCGGAAAACTAAAAATGGTTTTAAGCTCTTCAGTTTTTTTGAAAGTTGGTTTCCTGGTGGTTGCTAGCCAGTTAGAACTCATGCTTTGGATAATGTTCTTTCTTCTTACCTTTAATGATGTTCTGCAGAGAATTTCCTTATGAAGTCTTCACATAAATATACTTTAACAAGTCTTTTTTTTCAAGTGGAAAATTTTATGTACTCTATGTAACACATTCAGCGGTTGAATTATGTTGCTATAAAAGCATTTCTTGTACGCAGTCCTTAATTACCAGAACTTAAATGTAAAACTTTGTGGTGAGTAACTCCTCTATACGCTGCTGATTAATCCTATGCTTCCTATGGTTATGGCTGAAAATCGTGCAGATTATTGGTGTACTAATGAAGTTAACTGTGTTTCTAGCCCAGATGTCAGAGCATTTCTTCAGATGGATAACCCAAAACACCAGTCGTATCCATCTGAAGATGAAGATGAAAGGAGCAGTCGGAAGGTAATAAAACATAAGTAAAGCAGTCTTCTAAATGTTCGCTACTTGAGGGCAATCTTTGATATATTCTTTACTGAAAATTACTGGTTGGTTTTGCAATATATCCCCGCCATGCTCTTTTAAATAAATGTGTTCCACTGTGGGCTGTGAGATATTTTTCTGTCAGATGTGAACAGCAGAGAGGGGTTCCTCCCCGTTCCTCTTGGGGAGGAAGAATGTCAGGCACCAGTATAGGTAGGGGTGGGCCTTCTGGAAAGCAGCTCTGAAGAAAAGGATCTGAGGGTCTTGGTAGACGGTAAATTATCCATGAGCAAGCAATGTGCCCTTGTTGCCAAGAAGGCCAACGGAATTCTGGGCTGCATAGGGAAGAGTGTGGCCAGCAGGTCAAGGGAGGTTATTCTCCCCCTCTACTCTGCACTGGTGAGGCCACAACTGGAGTACTGTGTCCAGTTCTGGGCTCCGCGGTTCAAGAGAGACGGGGAACTACTGGAGAGAGTCCAGCGTAGGGCAACAAAGATGAGTGAGGGATCGGAGCATCTCCCTTATGAGGAAAGGCTGAGAGAGCTGGGACTCTTTAGCCTGGAGAGGAGAAGGTTGAGGGGGGACCTGATTAATGTTTACAAGTATCTAAAGGGTGGGTTGAAGGAGGATGGAGCCAGGCTCTTTTCAGTGGCTCCCAGCAACAGGACAAGGGGTAACGGGCACAAGCTGGAACATAGGAAGTTCGGAACAAATATGAGAAGAAACTTCTTTACGGTGAGGGTGACAGAGCACTGGAACAGGCTGCCCAGGGAGACTGTGGAGTCCCCTTCTCTGGAGACTTTCAAGACCCGCCTGGATGCAGTCCTGAGTAATGTGCTCTGGGCAATCCTGCTTTAGCCCGGAAGTTGGACTAGATGATCTCTAGAGGTCCCTTCCAACTCTGAAAAATTCCATGATTCCGTAAAAGCTTTGTCTTGCTTCTTCCCCACTTGCTATATGAGTTAGAGAAGCACAGCTTTAGTCATAGCTTAGCTGTCTCAGTTTTTGCAATCTTTTCAAAGATTCTTTCTAAAAACATCTGGCAAGGAGCAGGGGAGACTGAATGTTTAATTGTCTTTTTGTTTGCTTGTGTGTTGGTTTGGTTTTTTTTAAATAGGAGGAGAAATATAATTCTCTCGGGGGGAAAAAAACTGCAGTCTTTCTAAAAGTCACTCAGGAGCAAGGATGGATTTGATTTCATTTCACATAGAACACTGTGTGAGGTCTGAAGCCTCTTTTGTCACAAAAGCCACTACATAGCTAGATGCATTCTCTGAAAATTAATTTACAGCCTCCAGAAACAGTGCTGTTTGAAAAAAGGAGTATTTCTAGGAAGCAGAAGTGCCATTTTTAAGCTTGTTTTCTCTATGGCTTACTTCTTAGCATACAGATGTGATCTTAGTACTTCTCTTGTTATTCAGCCCCTGTTAAAGATGTAAGAGTTGTCATTTTGGTTTGTGTGTGATCCAGAGGAGATTTAGTGTTTCCTGAAAGTTTCACTTCCAAAGATGCCAGTCTTTGCTGCCTTTTTTTTTTTTTTTAGATGCTTGACAGCACTGTGAGCATGCAGCAAAATTCTAATTTAAAATACCGGTTTCCTCCTCCTTTGAAAGGTATTTTCAGTAACGTGGAATGATCTAAACCTTCTGTGTAAAATTAATGACGCCACAACAAATTCCAAAATAGGAAGAGAGCTAATGCATGGTGGCCATACTTTTTGATAGTAAATTCACCTTCCCATAGTTAGTGTAAGTGATGAAGCTGAAGAGTAAGGAACAAAAATAAGCTCTCAAGAAAAGAAAAATCGTAAAACTTATATAGTCGCTTTTTTAAAAACTGTCCAGTGCCATTGTGTGATTGTCTCTTGTTAGAGAATAGCAGCATCCAGTGCTGCTGTCAGGGCATTCTCTGCTCCTGTAGGAGTACTGGTTTTGTGATGCCTGCCAGCCTGTCCCCAGGTAACTTGTATTTGGATGCAGTTTATCCTTCTCTCATAATGCCCAAAACCATAATAAGGGTACAAATACTGCTTTTTTTAATCAAAAACAAAACAGAGAAAATTACTTAAATGACAGTGGCTTCCTCATCTCCCTCCCTGTAATTTACAAATTCGGTCTGGGTGTGTACTGGTAGGATTCATGGAATTCCCGGAACTGAGTTAGTTAACCTTTAATGTCAGGATAGAAAAGTAATGTTTTTCTTGGGGTGGGGAGACTGTTCAGTTTTGTTTTTTTTTAAAAAAGCACTGTGTCTTTCACTAATTACTCTTGTATAAACAGTTTGAGTTTAAAATTATTTTATTGGTAAGATCTTGGAAAATTTACAATAAACAGGAGAAAATATATTCTTAGAGCAAATACAGAAAGGGTTAAGTTCTGGATGAGGAACAAGTTTGTCCGTTCAGATGCTCTTAAATCTTTGTTCCTAACCTTGTCCTCTGTGTCTGGACACAATTATTTTATTACCTTCATCCTTGAATATGATGTGTGTAGAAATAATTTGTGACAAGGTGATGATGGCCAGATATTTCAACATACGAAGTTCACAACCTGGATGTTAGATCTCTTTTAAAAAATCTGATGTAACAAGTGTGAAGGTATGGATTGAGCAAATTAGTAAAGTATTTTGAAGTTAATATTGGTTGAAATATAAGGGAGAATTAAAAAAAAAAAAAAAGAAAATTAAAAATAAACCTCTTTGTCTCTCCCAACAGTTAAACTCTACCTCACAGAATATCAACTTGGGACCATCTGGAAATCCTCAGTAGGTTTCAATTAAATTGAATTAAAATGTAATTCAATTTAATGTAAAATTTTTATTTTAATAAAATTTAATTTAATTTTAAAACCTGAAAAATTAGACTGAGTGTTAATAGTATGAAGAATTTCTTGGATATGTGCGTTTGTTGGTTTTTCTGGAGGAAGCAAAACGTTGAATCCTGTGCTACATAAACAACTACCTTTAAAACATTCTTTTTCCCCCTTTCACCTTCAGATTTTGTTAGTCTGCTGTCCTTTTAGTTAAGGATGCTATAGCAAAGATGACCTCTCTGTCTTGGGAGTGGTCACACAACAGTTAAGAATGCGAACGGTTTATGAAAACAAATTTGGGTTAATGCATGGCAAAGGAACATTTTGCCTTGTTGATACTACAAAGCTAGTTACTGCACTCAGAACTTGCTTCTCTCTTTGGTGTCTTCTGCAGAGTTTCTGTTCTCAGTTCTGTGTGAATCTGTGCTTTTCTCATCTAGGAGATGACTGCTATTTTCACTTTGTTTTCCTCACAAATTTGTTCTGGGCTAACAGGAGGAAATGCTTAATAGATTGCAGTAAGAAATGAAATTTAAGAGTACTTCCCTTCAGGGGCGATAAAGGGAGAGGTGTACGGTGATGTAACTGTTGTTTTGGAATTTGAAAACCTGGATAATTGTTTTGCTGACAAAAATATCCCTGCATTGTATTTAGGAAAAAATGAGGGAATCCTGGGAAATAACTGAAAGGAGTGGTGATATGGGAAGTGGAAAAACTGAGAGCAAATTCATAGGTACATGTACAGAAGAGGAAGGCATTAGGGCCTCCCTCCTCTTGCTGTAATTTAAAATGAGAGAGGAATGGATGGAGGGAAGAATGGGATAAGCAAAGAGAATAGATAACAGACTTGGTCCATCATTCCCTCATCTAAGATTGAGAATCCATTTGGCCCTCTGGAAATGAGAAAAAAGCTCCAGGAAAAGTCGTGGGGAAACGGAGACTTAAAAATAACAAGAACCTAGACTATAAAGAATAAAAGAGCAGTCTTGCTCCCCCTTTACATCTCAAATTTACAAAACAGAATAAACTCAAAGGATGCAATTTGAACACTTTCCCTGGAGGACAACAGAGTCATCTCCGATGGAAGGTCTGTAGAAGTCTAGGTGTTGGGTAGAATGAAGAATAAAGGAGGGTGCTAACAGACTGTTCTTCTCACGTTACACCTCAAGTGTTACTCTAGACTGCTGTACGGCTATAAAGCTTGTAATTTCTACCCAAATGACCTGTCTCCTTCCTAAATATCTTTCAGTGCTAAGCCAACAGACTTTGATTTCCTGAAAGTTATTGGGAAAGGCAGCTTTGGCAAGGTGAGTTTTCTTATTACTGTGCCTTCTCCTGGTGGAAGGATGCCAACTGGTGTCTTCTGTGTAGTAATGTTGGCTAGACTTCGCCAGAGTTTTGGAAGTGGTATCAGTCTAGGGTGGCGTATGAACTGTCATATCGGTTCCCTGTTGCTGCTGCTTTATAGCCCTGCCATTTTTTCCCTGGTGTGCCAGTTGTTGGCTGCCCTGGTCACTTGTTGGGAGTAACAAAAGGGAGCATTTGCCTTTCTCATTAAGAGCAATAGGGATCCTCTGTTTCCCCCAGAGAGGAAGGGAGGTACCCCTGCGCTTCTGCAGCAGCTGGAGTATGAATTGTGCATTTCCCGTTGTTGGCATGGGCTGTTTTGTCAACCCCCTAATGCTATAGAGCAGTGCGAGCAACTGCCCATTGAAAAGTGACTTAAATACTGATACCCTACAGAGATTCAACAGATAATCCCTCTTGAAATCTTTGGTTTTGGGTTATTTTTCAAGTTGGTTTCCATGAAATTATACTTAAAACTTACAAAACCATCTGAAATTGATCTTGATAGAGATTCATCAGGCCCTGAAAAATAAATGTTATAATTCAGTCTTTCATGATATCACTATCATGACAGATTTTACTGAACTGTAAGCTCACTCTACTGATTATTATATTGCTGATTGACTATATTAAAAGCAAAGAAACTTTATTGTGAAAAAAATAGTACGAATACTTTCTAATTATGCTGAAATTAGAAAATATTGCTAATCAAATGTGAACTGCAACAATCACATTTCTTCATTTCTTTTGGATTTCACAGGTTCTTCTTGCAAAACGAAAACTGGATGGGAAATACTATGCTGTCAAAGTGCTGCAGAAAAAAATTGTTCTTAATAGGAAAGAGGTGAAGAGAAACATTCTTTCTCCACCCACCTCCCTTCCTTTTTCCTTTAATTACGAAATCATTCCTGTTTACTTATTGATCTCTTACTTCCTTACAGCAAAAACATATTATGGCTGAACGTAATGTGCTTTTGAAAAATGTGAAACATCCATTTTTGGTTGGATTACATTACTCATTCCAAACAACGGAAAAGCTTTACTTTGTCCTGGATTTTGTTAATGGAGGAGAGGTATGTGGTGGTTGTGGTTGGATTTGAGACTCTCTCTTTTTCTACTATTTCGGTGGGAGAAACAAAATGATCCTTTACAATGGGCTGTGATCAGCATTCTCCCAATTTTGAAAATCCTATTATTATCTGGTGTTACTACAGACTTCTATAGCTATACAGACCCTATTCCTCTTCTTATCGACAACTTTAATCCCAAATTTATTCATGGTTGTCAGATACAAATATGGTATTTTACAGTTACGTAAGCTTACCTTTACTACAAATTAATCTTACATTGATGTTTTTCACCACGTAAAACTGTCTTTTCCTCTTGCATCTGCATTTGCTGAGATAGTAGTATCTCATTAAGTGGAAGGAAGGAAACTGGCAAGTGAATTTACTACGTGGATGTTTTTGTGAACCTTTATTCTGTAGCTTTGCGCTGTCTAATTACTTATTGCCAAACACCCTTATCCTCAGGATTCTTTCCTTTGAAGCAGTGCTATTGAATCTGAAGAGCCATTAAGTAACTTGGGGGAAAACTTGTGAAAGAAATGGAGAAAGTCTGTATATGTTAAAATAAAATGTTGTGGAACAGTTTGTCTTCGGCTGAAGACCTGTTGCTTTTTGAAGTACCCAGTACTTCCAGAAGTGCTCAGGAATCTTTTATCAGTTGAATACCCAGTACACATGAGAAAGGTATAAAGTGTTGCTTCCGTTTCCTCAAAAGGTTTTGTGGAAAATCGAGAGTCTTGTAGACTAGTTATACCTAGACCTATCTAGGAAATTAGTTGTGAGTGAATAAAAAAGTGTAGTGAAAAATTATTGTATGAACAGAACTATCCAACCTGCGTGCTTTAAAGAAGAGCTGTTATGTCTTGTCACTTGTATTTTCAATTTTGTAATTTATTGGTGTAAAATGTACACGTTTCGGAAGGTCTTACAGGTACTTAAAGTGGAACAGGAAAGAAGGATGAGACAGGATACTGTTGTAGATGAAAAAAACTCTGGTAGCTGAAAGAGCACAGGAGAAGGAGTAGAATTTAAATAGTTTGTTTCGGCATATCGCAAGGTTTCCTATTATGTCACTGCATCTGAATATACACAGGCAAGTATAAAGTATGCTGAGTAAACCAGGATGAGATAGGAACTGGGGTATACGTTAATTCATATTCATGTGGCCTACTATCAGAATTTATGATGCTGGTGTTCTGACCCCTTTAAGTGTCAGAGTTGGGACAAGATGGGCCTTTCTCTTGTCTAATGTACCGTTGCCTTATTTAGACAATATTAGCAAACTTCTCGTTTGCTCTACTCTGAATTCCTGGCCACAACTTAGTTGGGCATTCTTCCAGGCAAACTAAAATACAGTTCAGAACAGCTTTTGAATTTGAATGAAGTGCTTGGAAAGCTCTGATGGCTGCTTGTTTCCTCCCAAACTTTGTAGGTAGAAAACAGAAAATTTCTGCTTTACTTAAAATCTTTAGAAGTTGAATGGGTAGTATAGTTTAATCTGTATGTTTATGATTTAATCTTTGGCTAGGCTTCCGTATCTATTTGAAGCCAGACAGCTCTCTGTAGTTGAGAAGATTTGTGGATCAGCTTAGAATATACATCTCCCAAAGTAATCTACATCTAGGTCATTTCAGAACACAATTCTATAAATACTTATACACAAAGCATTGAACACAAGGATATACAGAAATGGAAGATTACTTATTTGACACTAGGTTATATTCTGTTAGGAGGCTATGTTGCGTGATTTAATCTTGCCAACTTCTATTCACAGATTAGTGGTTTACTCTAGTTCCTTTTGACTAGTCTTGGTTTTAGAGCGATGTCCTTATATGTTTGAGTTACCTGTCCATTTCTGAGCTACAAAAGAGAAGAAAGGAAGAGAGTATAGGAATGACAATGTCATGCAGCAAAACCAATTTTACTTCATTTTATATTTCTTTAAAAAAAAGTGGACAACTAAATAGAATGACTTTTTACTGTTAAAATGACACATTATTAACCTGATTTGTTGTGTGTAATATTCTTATTTACTATTTGCATATTTACAGCTGTTCTTTCACTTACAAAGAGAACGTTCCTTTCCTGAGCACAGAGCCAGATTTTATGCTGCTGAAATAGCCAGTGCACTGGGCTACTTACACTCCATAAATATAGTATACAGGTAAGTTTCTGAAATGTATCCTTGTCCTGCAGAAGTTCAAAATAGGACAAATTACTGAATAAAAGCCACTACATGAAATCATCTTATGGGAAACTTGAAGATAACAATTTCACCAAAATTTGAAGCTTTCAGCTGAAGAATTAAAGTATTTGCCTCTGAAGCTCTTGTGTTAGTGACTGCTGTTTTAAATTAATACAATTTTTAATTTTTTTTTTAAATAGGGATTTAAAACCAGAAAACATTCTCCTTGATTCACTAGTAAGTATGCAACATTATTTTGGGGTTTCTCTATCCTCTCACAAAACTGACACTTCTGTGTATCCACGTGTTAAGCATGTTCTGTTTAAAATACCGCTCTTTCTTAAACAGGGTCATGTTGTGTTGACAGACTTTGGACTTTGTAAAGAAGGAATTGCAAGTTCTGATACCACTGCAACATTTTGTGGGACACCAGAGGTATGTTGACAACTTTTGTGGGTTTTTTGGCTAGTAATTAATGACTGTTGACTATTATTAATATTTGTGTAACTGGAAGGTCAAATATTCTGTTTTGTACTGTTGGAGACTTGCATTCTTTCAACAAGCTCTTCCATGAAACCAAACCAAAGACAAGCTTCCGGCAGATCTGTTCTTTGTCCTTTTCAGTGTCCTTTAATACACAGTGTCTCCTACTTACTACCCACATCCCCATAACTCATCTCTTCCTTCCTCCCTTTTTCCAACCCTTTTCAAACATTGTTTCCTCCCATGTCTCCTAACTGCTGGCTAGACACAGGACAGTTAGCTTGTGTAACAGCTGCAACACATTTGCCAAAATGAATCTGTTTACCATATTCTGCCACTGATTTTTAGTAAGTTTATAGGGGCTTAATATCTGTGAGTCTTGAGCAAATTTTGCAACGAATGAAACTTTGAACTTGCTAAGTTTGTTGAACTCTGTTGGTTTTTTACTGAGAAAACCACACTGAAACTTAAAATCTGGAAGCCTTGAACGCGTACGAGGGATTGACTGAAATGCCAGGATTAGTGGCTTTGATAATGTTATAGAAATACTTTAAATTACAGAATAGAGGCAATGAAGGGTAAGCAAGGAGTAGTATTTAGCTGAAACATTTGAAATAATAAAAAAAAAGGCAGGTGGCAACATGTGACAACTTATCCTTGTTATGATCAGAGTATGAATCCATAAAGCTGAGTGGTAAATTTGAGTTGAAACAGTGTTTGTTGAATATTTTGGAAAGTTCAAAGGACAGTATATAGAACACTGGTAACTCTGGATCTGTTTGAGAACATCTGTGGGGGATTTTTTCTGATATGCAGAGGCATAGTCTTCACACTTACTTGGACTTGTATGAATTGCAACATAAGAGGATGCTAATGCTGTTGCTTCATATGAGTTCTTAAAAATATCAAGACAAAACATGGCAATTAGCCTTTCTAATCCAAGATTTAGATTCAAATCTTTCATAATCCTGTGAGAAATGTAATGATCTTACCAGTGTTTCTAAAAACTGAGTTGAATGACTTGGTGACTTCCAACACCTGAAAAGCCCAAAGAGGTTGTGAAAGATTAGAAAAAGCTTAAGTAGTTGAGTTCAAAATACTTCAGCTGCTTGTCATGCTTTTGCAGGGTCATCTATAGACAACTGAGTTATAGGGCACTACGTACAGAAAGTTTGAGAAATACTGATCTAATTAAACTGAGTTCCAGGCTATGCCTTGTCTGACGATGCTATCATTTGTTTGTAAATTAAATTTCAGAATTTGGATACTAGAATGATAGAAGTGAGTGTTCTCTTGTTTTGAGAGGTTAGAGAGATGACGATGATCCAGCCATAGTAATTTTATATTACATATTCACTAAGAATAGTCTCATATTATGAAGTGGCTGTCCTTGTGCTGTAGCGTTAGTGAGCTCTGAGATGCTGAGTAGATTTCTTGCAAGGCAGATGGAAACCAATTAGCATTGCCATTTAGTGTTCAATGGTATCGGACGTTTATCACAAATCAGTCAAGTGACTACTTCACAAGAATCTCTAATTTAGCAACTCACAACTCATGCCTTCATCAAGATTTACAGTGAAACTTAATATAGGTCATACAGTTTCTCAATAATGATATATTTGAGGCAAAATTAATATCTTCTTTCATTTTTATGTACTGGATGGGGAGCATAGAGGCTTAGGATGGCAGAACAGGCATGGCTAGTAGCCAGCTTGTGAAGAGGCGTTGCCTCTGCAGCAACCTATCTGAAATGTAAAGCAAGTTTCATAATAGAGGTGGCAAAGTAATTTGGCAAAACAATAGTGTGTGGGAAGTATTGTTTCAGTTGGGAAAACCGCTGTCCTACTTGGTGAATGACCAGATGGTGATGAAGTATTTGCCAGGTTTGTTGAAGGACAAGATAATTACATAGCAGTCTTACAATTGCTACGAAGCAACTTTTCCTGAAGGTGTGTGATGTGACTAAAACCTAGGTTTTATTCTTGTTATCCTAATGCTCTAATTTTTTTTTTTTCAGTATCTTGCGCCAGAAGTCATTAAAAAGCAGCCCTATGACAACACAGTAGACTGGTGGTGCCTTGGTGCGGTTCTTTATGAAATGCTTTATGGGCTGGTATGTACTTAATATGTGGGGGGCAGGGGTTGCTTCCCTCCCCTCTCTCCCTTCATGTGAAATAACCCTGGAGTGGTGTTAAAGATACTAACTTTTGCAAAATATTGAAATACTCCACTTAAGTGGATGAACAGTTTGTCTTAACATAGCACCTGTTTTTCTGTCTTGAATTTTGCATTGTCTCTTGATGTCTAAAACTTTGCTTTCCAGTGAACTGCTAGACATCAGCTGCAATGAAGACAAGTAGTCATTGCTTTGAGGGAATGTGAGAGTAAACTGAATCAACAGTGATAATACCCAATAAAAAAACCAACTTATAAGTAAAATTTTGCCAAATACTGGAATAAGTAAAATGGAAAGACTTTTTTTTTTACTTAGGTCTCCCAGGTTTTCTCCTAGCTTTTCTACCTCTTGATGCAGCATTAGAACAAAAAAAAAAAAATCTTACTGTGCTTCTTCTAATCATTTGTAATTATTCCAGTAACAATCTGTTCTGTTAGTTTTCTTGAGTATTATCTCCTCCCGTAGGACCTTAAATAAGGAGATAGATTTGCTTTTCCACTCTTATGTTCTTTCCAGGCAAGTTCAACGGGATCTTTGAAGCTGGATGGCATCTATGGCTATTTAGGAGTGGGAAAACATCTTAGGAGGAGAGGAGGTGGATGGGGAAGCTATTGAGTGTAAAGATCTGGCAATGGTGATGACCAAATTAGAAGTTAGTACATAAGAAGAGGTAGACTTCTTTATTGCTAGCAGTTTGTGTTTCTTATATAATTATTTACTGATCCATACACATGAAACAAAATGCCCCATGTGGATTTAAATTCATGTATAACTTTTTTTTTTTTAGCCTCCTTTTTACTGCCGTGATGTTGCTGAGATGTATGAGAACATTCTTCATAAACCTCTAGTTTTGCGCCCAGGAATTAGTCTTACAGCCTGGTCTATTCTGGAAGAACTTTTGGAGAAAGATCGGCAAAGCAGACTTGGAGCAAGGGAAGATTTTGTATGTAATGTCCTAATCTATCAAGCCCTACTTCATATAAAGGGATATCACTAAATTTATGTGCACAGCACAGGTTTAATAAGTGGAGACAGATTGCTCTGTTATGTCTGTCTGTCTCTGTCTTTCGTCCTTTTTATTTCTTTGTTAAAGACACCGGTGTGGTCAATCCCCTAAAGTTTTTTGGGGTAGAAGAGGGATGATTATCATGGGATACAAATATTTTGAGCTTGGTGGCTGCTGTACCTGTCAGCAAAGGAAACACGATTCCTGGTGTAGTAGTCACTAAGATGTACTACGATAGGTTTCACTGTTTGTAGTGAAGCTGGGAAATAATCTAAAGAAAAAGCTATTTTCTGGTAATGTCAGTTTAACTAACTACATGAAAAACAGTCTTCAGCTAAAGAGAAACACTAGTGCAAACAGCAGCTCTTTTTTTTTTTTTAAGCCTGAAAATCATGGCAGATGTTTTCCCAGTGTAACAACAAAAGCTTTGTTTGCAAGAAGGTGATGTGAGAAAGTATATATGTCTTCAGAACTGTGCAGTGAGGAGTGGTCTAGAAAGGACTTCTTCTGTCCATTAATAGTGAGATCTTTCGTAGTCCTGTGTTTGCAGCCTTAACGTTAGTCTGTTGACCTTGTAACAGAGCATTTAGACTATGATGTGGTACTTTCTCACAGTGTGGGCCAAGATGAAAGGATAGTAGTGTTTTGCGTAGCTGTTTGCTGATTCATAATTAGTAAGCATATTGCAGAGTTGTTGAAGCAGCCGCTTGTCAATGATCTGCTTTCCAAAAATTAAATACCTTTATGGCAGGAGCAGAGATACTAACAGAAAACAATCTTGCTCTGTGGGCTTAAAAGCAGAAAATATGATCTTAAAACAAAACCAGTTTGTAGAGGCAGGGTAACAAATTTTAATTGATGCTTTTACCAACTACAGCTTTTATTGCAAAGTAAACTGAATAAATAAACTGATGAAGGACTCGATTTCCTTACGTGCATGCAGTCTGAAGTAGTATTTACTATGATGCACAGGATGGATTTCTGAAACATCTAAAATCTTTATTCCTTACTGCAGCTTGAAATTCAAAAGCACCCGTTCTTTGAATCTCTCAGCTGGACTGATCTTCTCCAGAAGAAAATTCCACCACCATTTAATCCTAATGTGGTAGGTGCCTCGTGCTGTTCTAGTTCATACCTGCCAAATTTCTGCCTATGAGGGCTGATCTATTTGCAAAGAATGTTTGTTTCAGAATGGTGAAGAGTGAGACTCTCCCAGTGCTGACTGGACTTTTGAGCAGTTGTACTTTTGAGCAGTTGTACTTTTGAGCAGTTGTACTTTTGAGCAGTTGTACTTTTGAGCAGTTGTACTTTTGAGCAGTTGTACTTTTGAGCAGTTGTACTTTTGAGCAGTTGTACTTTTGAGCAGTTGTACTTTTGAGCAGTTGTACTGTCTTTTCTTTATTTAAAACTGTTTGACATATCACTCTTTCCTCTGCTCATTCCTGTCAAAGTACTGTCAATTTTTGGGGGGTCTGAAGACCAAAGAAGAAAATACAGATAGCCTCTTTATTCAGAGACTTTCCAAAAGACTGATTTCCAGCTTTTTTTGTAGTTATTAACCCTTAGTTGCAGCTTTTCTTTATCCTCCCATCAGTTTAAACTGTGTCAACTTGTGACTGCTTGTCCAAAAACTCAGGGGGGAAGGATGGTGGTGGGGAGGAAGTCCTTCCTAAGGTCACATCAGAGCATCATCTGTTGAGTCTTATGTCTGTTTGGTGAAGAAGCCTTAGCTGTCTTCTCTCCTCTCTGTGACTAATATTATTCTGCTTTAGTTCTTAAGTGTGTTACTGGGAAGCTAATGTATCGTAACAACAGTACTGTTGCTAGAATTTAACACTTAAAGTATTATTGATGGAAAAGGGAGAAAGGTAATTTGATAGGGTTTGGTTTTTGATATTATTGTTTGGTTTGGGTTTGATTATTTTTTGGGGAGTAGGGGTGTCGTTTATGTGTGTTTGGTGGTTTGTTTGTGTTTTGGTTTGGTGTTTTTTTTTTTTTTTTTTTAGTTTTTTGCATCTCCCTAACAGTCATTTAAGAAAGAGACATTGGGTGACAAGGTGTGTAGGCTTTGGCCTGAACTCCAGCCCAAAAGAAGCAAGCAGGCTTTTAATAGCTGTTTTCAGGGATGCTATGGTGTGCTCTCTTAAATTTCCTGTACTTAAATAGGAAAGAACGACATAAAGTAGATTGCCTCAGGAGTTAAATTTGAAATCTAAAGGGCAAGCACAAGTTTAAAATACAGTATTACTATGACAACTGATGGATCTTTCTGTTTTCTAGGTTGGACCAGATGATATTGGGAATTTTGATGCAGTGTTTACAGAAGAAATGGTCCCATACTCAGTTTGCGTTTCTTCTGATTACAACATTGTTAATGCCAGTGTCCTAGAGGCGGATGATGCATTTGTTGGATTTTCTTATGCACCACCTTCTGAAGATATGTTTTCCTAGGAAGTTAAAAGCCAACAGTGTTTTTGAAGTGTTGGGGTGAACTGAAATGTTAGGGTCATGGACACATTCCAAAATAGCGTAACTAGTGCCTCGTTTTGTCTGTAGGTTTGAAACCTATGAACAAACTTTCTCTGCTGTATAGGAGGAACTTGGGCATTTTGGATGGCTTTCTTTGGGGTTTGAACTGTTTGTTCCTGCTGCAGAAAATATTTTTTAAAACCTTTAAAAAGTGTTCTCTACATATTTTTAAAGCAAAAACACTGACTGTTCTCTTCAATCCCTTCAAGTTTACATTCATACCTATCTAAGATTTGGCTGGGACAAACAGCAGCAAATTTAGTAAATTTATAAATGCTTTTGTACCTATTTACAGTGACTTTGTGCTTGAATTGTAACTATGCAAATTGTCTTTTGTATATCCTGGTTTAAAGAAGATAAATGTTTTCCCTGTTATATCAGTTTGAAATACATGTTAATTTACCTGTCAGCACTTAAATGAGGGGCTAATATAAGTTAAGACCAAGATTCTTAAAGGACTTCTACAGAATGAAAAGTTGGTCATGTAAAACTGGATTGTTGCTCTTGCGCTTGCTGAAGTACCCATTCACTCAACTGGATTATCTGAGGTATCGGGGATTACTCAAAGCAAGGATGGAACAAATTAACTGGATTGATTTGATAACATTACTGATCGTGTGTTCCGCTTTTCTTTCCTCCCCGAGATAAACACGTCTATATTTCAATTACATTAAAATATTTTTGGTTAAAACTCTGCTTTTCCAAAGATATAATATGCAATAATAACTGTTATTTTGAAAGGCTATCTTACTTTGACCTTTTGGGGGTGGATGGTGAGGGGATCATGCCAAATATTAGGGATTTTTCTCACGGATTTATAGTTTGAAACACTAATGTTCCAAATAGATTGTATTTCAACATTCATAGCTACTTGTCTTTGTGTTTCAGTTTGCACCATTTTTAAATCTTCACTTGATATTAGGGGGAAAAAATGTAAATTACGCTGATAACTTTAAAAATGTGAAAAGCTATTGTATTTCTCATAACATACACGTGTATGGACAAACAGATAATACTGAACAATTTCTGTTTAAGGAAATTTTTTTAAACAATGCAAAAATTGACTGGAGTTACAGTGTATAAAGGCTTGTCACGGTAGTGGTTTTATTATATATATTACTTGTAAATAACAACTTATTTTTGTCTGTTACTTCAAAAATGTTCCATGTTTTTTGTTCAAAAATACATTCAGTTAAATGCCTTTGATTTGAGAGAAGTCTGATAAGACACTGATGAGTAGCCAGAGTCACATTAGATAAATTTCAATATTTAAATCCTCAGATTTTTGACAAAATAAGAACTAGCTAAGAGAAATACTGTCTATATTGCATCAAGATCAGTTAAAAATTGAGAATACCGGGGAGAAGAATATATCAAATCATAATTATTTTGAAATTAGTGTTGTGTCAACAGTGAAACATTAGACAAGTGGAAAATAAAACTGGATTCCTTGCTTACCTCACGCAGTATCTCCTACAGCACCATCTCCTGCGTAGTGCTTAAATGATGCTGAGCAGTTGCTACGTGAGGTGTTGGAAGGAATGGCTGGGTAAAAGAAGTAAGAATTGACGTTGGCATGGAAGGGAAGAAAGAACCGTGTCATTTGTGGGAGCGGAGTGGTGGCTTGGGGCTTATTTTCCATAGTACTCTCTGTGAAGTTTTGAGAGGTTCAGAAATGGCTATGCAGCTTTCGGCACAACCAACAACTACATGAATCCTGTTCTTGCAGCTGTAATCATTTGGAAGCAACAGCCTTGCCCTTTTTTTATTTTGTTTTTATTTTTAAACATACGTCTTTGGACTGGAAAGCAGACATTGAATGTTAGAAAGGAAGTATCCATTCTCATATTGAATTTTTACTCTCTATACTCATGAAATGATGCGGACTACTGTAACTACCTTCTCTTTATGGTAAGGAAGCACCTTCTGTAGCTGCTTTCTGCTTCTCCCAGCAAAGAAGTACAGTACTGTAGGGAGATGGGAAGGAGAGGGCGTGCTTCAGAAGTTGTTGCTGTGGGAGCTAGCACCCCTCTTAGTTTCTTTGTCTTGTATTTCCAAGATGCCTATCCCTAGCTGCCTGACTGGGTGAGGGGGTTTGGTTTGGTTTGGAGTTTTTTTTTTAGTCATAAATTTGGGGTTTATTTTCTTTTAATTAAATATATATATATATAAAAAAAGATGGCAGTGGTAGTTGAAGTTATTTCTGGGAAAGCAGCTTAATAATTGCTTACTGAGCTTTTTCATTTAGCAGGTTCTTCCTTTTTGGCGAAGCGTGAATGTGTTAAACATATCACTCGCAAAACTTAAATTCTCTTTGTTTCTTCTACTACAAGTTCATCTTATGGAATGCCTCGGTCAGATCAGGACTTCTGAAGGTAACGGGCTTTGTGTACAACATCAGGCAGTAAAGCCTCGCAATACCTCAGGATCTAGTGCTCTTGTTCCGCACCTCTCTGCGTTTCATGATGCTGCTTTTCAGAGTAAGATGGCTGGGTTCAGGCTACAGTAGTAGCCCCTTCACCCCTGCTGAGCTGACAAGTGGAATCTGAAGCACTTGTTGTGGTGAAGCCTACGCAGGAGATTGTCGAAGAACCAACACAGGAACCACCTGTGGTACTCCCTTCCTGTTTTGGCAGATACGTAATAAAGGGAGGTAAAAGTGTGTCTTTTTGTGACTAATGCAGGGGCTTTCACCTGTCCGTTGCGAAAGGGGATTGTTCCTCCCCTTCCAGAGGTGCAGCTGAGCCCCGTGAGGAATAGGTCGTCTCTCCCAGCGCTGTGGAAGCCAAGGAGCGGTGCCGCCTTTCTGATCTCTGGCCTCTTGGCCTGGGAGGAGAGCGAGAGACAACAGGAAGACGGGCTGACTGAAATGCATGACAGTTGTAAAAACGTGACTTGAAAGAGGACAGAAAAAGAGAGTTTAGAGGTGCTGTCCTGGGAGGTAAGTTTGCAGATGGCTGGCATGCTAAAGGCAGCAGTAAAATATGCAGTATTATATTAATGAAAGGGAGAAAATGGTTTTACGAATACATTGTCTTTTGGTGTTGATTACGCTGTCAGTACACAGCGCTTTTCTAGTGGCAGGAGTAAAGCCAAGGTAGTGCACCCCGCAGTAGCCGTGCACTCAGGGGGGTGGCCATCCAGAAGAGGTGGGTGGCTGGTGGGCCTTGTGGGTGACGGGTGGGCTTGGGGTTTGTCTTCACACGGCAGGGGGAAATGAGTTGTTTTAGCACTGGTGCTGCCCTTCAGGGGCCTGGTAATGGCCTCCTTGGGTGGCTGCGGCCAGCGGGGCAAGCAGATGCTGGGCTGAGGGGAGCTCTGCGGCCTTTCCCACCTGGGCCGCGCGGTGCTGCTGGGCCCGGTGGGTGCTAGCTGAGGGAGCAGATTCGGTAGCCCCGTTCTGCAGCTGTCGAGCCCCTCCCCACTGCCCCATAAATGTCCCTGCTCGCCTCTCCTGAAGGCACACCAGTGCCCTTGTAAAGAGAAGGTGCCATGGCCCCTCTCTCTGCTGTGGTGTGGGCAGCCTGGTGGCCCTCACTGCCTGTTGCTGCAGACGCAGAGGGGCATAGGAAGCTTGGAGAGAATTTGAAGGAGAGTGCTGGTGGGGTTTGTGATGAGGGGATGCTGATGGCAGGAGCCTGAAGCCAGGGGGGTGGCTTTAGGCATCGTGCTGTGTCCCACGCTGGAGTGCAGCTGCGTGGGGTTACCCAGCTGTGGGGGCACTGGGGAAGGCGGTCGTCCCAGTACTGGGACTGGTCAGACTTTATTTTCTGAAGTTTAGGTGACGGTAGTGTTTGGTGCACAACGACCTGGGCTATAGCTTAGACCCTCCTAGTTGTGTTTGGTGTCCTTCCCTTCTAACCCAGGGAACGCAGAGTCCGGGGAGATATGGTGGATCTGTGTGCGTGTTTCTTTTAATCCCTTCTTGTTGAAGATTTAAAGGACGGAGCAGTAATCGTGTAGGAGTAATCATAAAGAAAAATGGAAAAAAAATAATTCCTACTATAAATTCTCTTTCAACTTGTGCTTAAAATTTGTTACTTCAGGGCACTAAACACCTCCGCCAGCTGCAAACCACGGCACTGTGTGCATGCTGGTGCACTAGTATCCAGTTACTCCTCTCTTAGATGTTGGTCTCTTTGTCCTCCCAAAGCTTGAAGAACTACAGAGTTCACAGAGGGATCTTTCATGAGCTATGAGCATTGCTTCCTCATCAGCCCAATAACTCTTTGTCTTGTCCTTCACCAGGTAGCTAAATCTATTTTTGAAGATTGAAGTGGCATTTCATACTGGTGACCTACAGAGAAGACAAACGGCACTTTGTAGAAGAAAATCTGTAAGACGGTAAAACAGATATGTATATACAAAATGCCATATTTTGGCCTTAGTAATTCTCCATCTAAATTCAGCAAAGTATGAGACTTAACTCAGTAAAGACCATGCTTCTAATCACAGAGGTGTGGATAATACACAATGAAAACAGCAATGAAGAGCACGGTCAGCCCCCAAACCAAAACTGTACTTGTGAAAGTTTTATCTGTGGGAATCAGAATTGATCTGTGTACATGGATGGAAATAAGCGTTTGCAAGATCAACACCTTAAGTGGGTTCTACAGGAGGTAACAGCAGAGTAAGAAAGTCAGATTTAAAGATGTTGCCTAGTTTCACACTTTTAACAGCTACAACAGACTTCTCAGATAAGGGAGATATTTAAGTCTTCCTTTTGATAGGCTGATTATACCTATAAAACACATAGGGGAGGTTAAATTAAATGCAAGCTTTACTTTCATGGATTAGGGAATTTGGCAGCGAAATAATTCACTGAGGAAAATGCTAGAGCATTCTTCAGGAATTTACTTTGGGAATGTATGCTTCAGCCATTGGAAAGAACTTTAAATTGAATGGTGGTATCTTAAAAATCCTTAACGAATTGCATAGTTGGAGAAAAGAGACTTTTTTTTTTTTTAATTTTGTATGGCTTTGTTAATACACACCTTTATTATTATCATAGTATGGACAGTTCTAACGTCATTTCTTCACAGTTTATTCCAACATTTTGATAAAGAGCGCAAAGATCTTTCTTGGAAGATGCATCAAGAAATACAGAAAATGAGGGAAATTTCCCTTGTTTACCTTGACAGAAGCGGTGGCCTTCAGAAATTCGTGCATGATTGCAAAAAATATAATGGTATTACTCAATAGATATTCTGTTAAATATCTATGTTATGTTAGTGTGTAACATAAAAATATGTTACACAAATCTGTTATTTTTATTTAAGATACTTCTTGCACCTACAGACTCAAAACAAAGTTATGCTGTTTATCGTTTCATTATTTCAATAAATCCTTCTGATATTGCTGAATTAGATGCAACTCTTGGAAACTACATTCTTCATAATCCCATACAAGCTGCACAGATTTTTCAGTCAGTAAGTGTGTATTCATAGACAAGAGTAGACAAAAGTACATCTTCTAGATTTTTAACTAGACTTTTCCTTTCTAAAATGAAGTTATTTTTTCAATCATAGGTATGTTTCATAGCTATTAAGACATTATCATTAATTGAACAATTGCAGACAGAGGACCAGGTGAGTCTGCATTGTTTCCCTCCATTTAGATCTTAAATCTTGTAAGTATGGTGAAGTATTAATAAATATTATTTTTGCATTAGCTCTTCAGTTTTTATTTTCCCCTTGGTTGTAGTATTATTTGTAATTAAAAATAGCTGGAAGTCTCACCCAACCATATTGTGAAACTTTTGAGATAATTAATATGAAACTGAATTATTCTTACACTTCAAGTGTTTCTGAGTTTTTTTTTCTAATAGCTATATATCACATTGTGTATAACTAAAATAGTTTTAAATAAAAAAATATATCTTTATGGTACTAATGTAATTGTGTCTCTTGTTAGATTAGCATACTGCTGAAACCAACGCATTTGCCACCTTTACCAAGTTATCTTCTCAGTCTTTCTGCGTTTCCCTTTAATTACACATCTCAGAGATTTTATATATCTGAAGGAATAGCGATTGCAATGGGATGCGTAACAAAATATACCCAAGGAGCAAGATTTCTTTGTACTGAGGAAACCTGTCCATTTTCTGAAGGTAGTTAAAAAAAAAAAAAAAACACATTACTATTTCAAAAGCTTCTTAATCATTTTGATAACTTAACAGAGATTAAAAACCTAGCATGAAAAAGGCATTAAAAGGCATTTTCCTATGCAGACATTTTTGTAATCAGCACAGCATGACTTTTATTAATTGAAAGCAGCGGACCTTGCCAGTGGTTGCTCAGCATTACTAAATGTTTTAGGAGCATAGCTATGCCAGCCAGCCATTTTCCCAATGCTGAAGATAGTTTATGTGAGAAAAGATATGTCACCAATATAATTCAGTAAATTATCTGAAAGAAAAAAAAGCTATACGAATAGAAGACTTCCCCCGCACACACACCTTGGAAACTGTTTCTGTTTCTTTAAAAATACCACAGAACGGTATGGTCGAGTGACCATCAAAAGCTGCTAATACAGAACAGGTTTGCTTTAATGAGTGCCTGACTTATGTGGAACTACCTCTTTGAGTAAAATGACGGAACTGCTTGTAGCATTGCAGGATTAGGCCTTAGGTACATTTAAGGCTGTTTTGTTTGCTTCTTGCTGTAACAAAGGCCATAAAATTGTAAGAGAGAAGTCAAATGCCAAAGTTAGGGCACTGCAGAATAAATCATAACGATGTCTCTATGAGGGCACGTACCTCTAACAATGAATATCCATTTCCACGCGAAGTGGAAGCTGCAGTTGCTCGCTCCTGCTGCTCAGAAAGCCGGGCTGTTCTGCTTGGGAATGTCCAATAGGAAATTCTGCCATCTTGTGGTCGCCCTCTAATAAATTATACAGATCACTTGAGTGGATGGGTGGTATGTGAACGAATGATCATCTGAAGAAACACATGACAAATCTGGAATTTCACTGACCAGTATTGTAATCATTTCTATTCTTAATGGGAAATTTAAAATGGAAGCCATGTACTCATTCTAAATGTTTGGTAAATTAATAGGTAACTTTTTTTTAGGGTTTAGGTACATAAGAGTGCATATGCCTGGAGCTACGGAATCTGCCACAGTGAGGAATGATTTTGTGTGTAGTTTGTGTTCTTCACCACTGCAGGAAGACATGAAATTTAGAGTACTTGGTGGTAGGATCTATGTAGTTTTATTTTTGGATCTATTACTTTTGTACTTTCGTTACATAATAAGTAAACAAAATAGTTAAGTGGAAAAAGCTCCAAAATACACCAGTCATTAAAAAAAAAAAAAAGACAAACCGAAACTGTACTGTTTTCAAGAGAACTAACCTTTTCTTCGCCTTTGTTTTGAAAGATAAACAAATAGTTGAAATGATCGATGCAAAAGTTCTCAATGCTTTGAAAGGATATTCCAGTGATAAATCACATTTCAGGATTCAGACATTTACAGTTTTCTTGAGAGGTAAGATAAATTTCTGAGATTTGTCAAAAATGTTTTAGAATTGAACTGTAATAATCCCTTGCATTTTTCTTATAGGTCCATTTCTCTGGATAAAATTGTGAAAGTCATAATTTATATTGCAGTTCTTTAATAAAATTAGGGGAAAAAATATATAAAATCAGCTAGGTGACTAAACAGTATACACAGGTGATTAAAGAGTGCACACAGCAAAACTGTTGTGTTCACTTTTATAGCTTCATTTAAATAAAATCCCCTGGCCAGCTCTGCAGTATCACATTCTAACCATAGCTTGTTTTTTCCTCCTTTCT
Source organism: Chroicocephalus ridibundus (assembly GCF_963924245.1). NCBI lineage: Eukaryota > Metazoa > Chordata > Aves > Charadriiformes > Laridae > Chroicocephalus > Chroicocephalus ridibundus. The sequence continues at coordinate 131,679,290 of NC_086285.1, forward strand.
ACTTCCTCTGCTCATACTGTGTTGTACTAACTTCATGCCTTTTTAACATCCTTCCTCAATCTAGCTGTTTTCCACATTCCATCAGGGTTTTTGGCTACCGCTACGTTCCACTGCAAACACTAAATAATTTCTAATGTGACTATCCAACTAAAATCACAACTCACCAACATGCATTCATTCATTCTCTTAAAAAAAAGGAAAAAAAAATTTAAAAACCCAGCCAAAACCAAAAAAACACCACCATGCAATTCTAAAAACTAAATAGCTCCAAGATAATAAGACACATTTTAAAAGTGACACTATATGTATATTGTTATAAAACATAATCTATGGGTTATGCATGCACTATATTTCCACTGGCTTCAGGGATCAATGAGGTTAGACAGGGTCTTACTGCTGAGATTCATATTTGGTTGGACCTAACTCTCATTTCCAAACAATAAATGTAATTTTTTTTTTTTTAAATGCACAGAAATACAAAGGTTCCCAAAGCTGCTTGTGTGTGTCTCTGAAATCTGTTTAGTTTGGATCTTTTTTTTTTTTTTTTACTGTGTTTTTTTTCTCTGATGTTTTATAGGATAGTAACTGATGATGGTGTCACCACAAATTTCAGAAAAGGAACATATACTTGCAAACAACTGCTCATTTTCTTTTCAATGCAGAACTAAATGCATCATCCATTTTCTTTATCAAGAATCTACTTTTCCTCACCCAGTGTGCCTTCCTTACTTTTTGCATTAATTAGAATTGTATGCTTCATTTACCCTAGTTCATTATGGCAAACCTGGTATCCAATTTGTTTTCTGCAATTAAATCATAAAATCAAATTGTTCAGAATGCGAAGAAAAGTTTTCCGACCATTTCTTTAAAACTGTTTTTATGCCCTAACACATCTGTAGGCTCCTGTCTCCCCCCTCCCACCCCAACTTTTTTTTTTATTATTTTTCTTTATTTCTAGATGAACTCACCAATAAAATGAAAATAGGAAACCACTACAAGATTATAGGAATTCCAGCTTGTGTACAAAATGGCTTACAAGCTACAGCATGTATAGAAGTCAATAGCATAGAGCTCTGTAAACCAAATGGTAAGGAAGTTCCCTTTAAAAATTGACTAAAAAAAGTTGGAAAACATTCTGGAACAAAATCCTGAGAACTGGTCCAGTTTTCTATTATCTAGAGGTCCAGGTTACGAAACCACTCTGGGACTTCCCTTTTACAGTCTGAAATGTATGTTATTGTTATTTGAGAATATCTTCTTTTGCCCAGTTTCCATACATTGGGAAACTACACTATTACTGACTGCAGTTCTTCGTCTTCTCTTTCCAACTTCTCCTATCCATTGGAAGGTACTTCGAAATCATACATTAAATGAACCTGATATTTCAGTTGGTTATTCCTTTCTTATTCTATCAGCTTTAGCAGATCACGTCTGCTACCTTTTTAGTAGTAAAATTAATAGTGCCAGATGTTTACATTCTGAATTTGTGCTTAGTAACAAAAACATTCATTCTTTGTAAGCTTTGTATCAAGACTATAATGGCAACTTGTTCTAATGTATCTACATAGCTCTCTTATGAAGTGTTTGTTAACCTGTGCTTTGTTTTAATTAGGTCCTTCATTTGTTGGTGACAATTTTAAGTATCTGCTCTCACTGACTTCAAGTTCATGCTGGAGGTTTACTGCCATCCTTGCCAATATCTTTGCTTCTCAAGTTGTCCCACCAGGCACTTACAATACTCTTAAACTTGCAATATTGCTGAGTCTAGTACAGACAGGTGAAAAAGAAAATGCAGATTATCTGGATCTGTTGATCGTGACAAGTGACACACTAGTAATTGATCGGTAAAGAGATTCCTTATTTTTCATGTAAATTAGAATTAAAAACATGACTATTTTCAAAGATGATAATAGGATCAGTCTTGCGTGAAAGGCTAAAGAGACTATATTTTAAAAGAATATACAGGGCTCTGACTTGGTAAAAATACCCAATTTTTTATCTCTGGGACATTTTTATTTCTTTCAAGTGATAAATCTAGATCAGAACTTCACTAATAATAAAACCCCTTAACACTCTTGTAATGATCTCAATAAGGTTTTAACACTAGCACTGTTTAGCAGAGCTCAAACAAAACATTCTTCTAAAATCAAAACTGAAGACTGTCCCAGAAGCTGGTAATGATAAAAGCAGAGGGCTTGACTCTTTTGTCACTTTAAGCCTTTTCATCACCACTTCCCAGCCATCAGCATTTTCAGTTAATAAGCAGCGCGTAAATACATACTTACAACTTTGTCACTCTTTTTCATAAAAACTATACTGATTAGGTATCAAAAGTCATGTACATCTTTACAAGTGAGTCAAAAATCTGGCTGTTGTTGCCTTTAACAAAATGTTTTTCTGTATTTATGCATTTTATGTATTTACCCCTTCACACAACTGCTAACACATTTTCACATACACTGCAGAAAAGTACAATGTACACAGCTTTAAATTTGCATTAATTTAAATAAAATTACTTTCCCTTTTCCCAACGCAAAACAGGGCTTCATTTTTATTTTTGAAAAATATTATTTTGAAAGTGGCATGAATTTTATTTTTATTTGAGAGCAAATTCATTGGTATTTTTAGTTGTGGAAAAAAATACTTGAACAATTTCAAAATTTATCGCTGGAAATTAGTTCAAATATGAAAAAAACGTGGGCTGCAGGACACTTTTCCCCAGGTCGCAAGTAAGATTTCATAAGAGAAATCATAGGAACTCGTGAGTGTTTTGAGAATCAAAACATCTGGTTAATATTAAAACAGTTGCACACTGTAAATCTTGGTCAGTTCTGTCATGTGTGTCGTCTGCATGTGCACATAGTATTTTATTGTCAGTAGCCTGTCAAAGTAGGCATTTCCTACATCATAATTCTATTGGTATGATAGCCTATTTATTAATAATTATTAATTTTAATTAATAATTTTATCCATTATTAATAATAGGATAAATCGTGCTCTGACGTCTTAAAATCATTACGAGCTTTTGATCGTGGAACCAGACAGACAATTTGCAACCTTTTTGTGCCAAGGAACATAGTACAGGGCATGAAAAAGAAATTCTATATGCGCTTTTTCCAAAAGATTGGGAGGGGTCGGGGGAAGGGGTGTTAACCCAGGCAGGCAGAGCTTTCAAGTTCCCAGACTTTTCATTTTTCCCAGATGGCCAAGACTGCTAATCCTCTAGCCTTTTAAATCACTAGAAAATTTTCTCTAGAATAGGAGATAACAATATGATGTTAAATTATGAGACGACTTTGACTTCCTAGGAGTTACTTCTATTGCAAACCATGATTTGCCTCATTGTTAAACCCGTAAGAAATACAGTCTTGTTGGCAGCTGTTGGTGGGAAAGGTTGGACTTCTACCTTTGTATTCAAAGTTACTTTAAATATTTAGTTTTGACACTGATTTTCTGTTGGGGGGTGGTGGTGTGTTGTTGCTAAGTGAGTCTGAATATATATAAATACCAGTATAAAGTATAGTATCGTTATTAAAGTTTTGAAAAACTGAACAATAATTTAACCGTTTGTGACTGACCAAATTATTTAATCCTCTAGGCTTCTGAATTACAGCATATGTCTTCTGCCTCGTGGTATCCGACACCCACCTTCCAGTGAAATTTTTCCTTCTGTGTCCAAAGATAAACATGGAACTGGAAGGGCCAGTATTCACGCTTGCAGTGCTGTGCTGGCTAAGGGTGGTATCTGTTACATAGGAGACTTATCTTCACATAAAAAGGATAAACTTGAACTTCTACAGTCTGGTAATTTCACACCTGCAAACACATGAGGGGACAGAACAAAACAAACATGCGAACTCATGGCTAGGTTTGTTCCCCAGCTTATGGCCCTCAAATGCTGGGAAAATCTATAAGCTATTTTTAACCATTCTGCGTAAGAAACAAGGACAAAAGAGCCAAGGTCTTATAAGCTTACATTTACTACACAGGCTCCACTACAGAGAGCCATTGATTGTGACATTTCAGTGAAATACATAATCATGACTGACTTCAGATAATGTGTGTGGGGGACAAGAATTTATAGTTAAACGAGATCAATTATGTTAACTAACTGACATGTTTTGTCCTGTCCTAGTGCTAGAGAGCAGAACGACAAACGTGTTCATTCCTGGGAAGAAGTATGGAGAAGAAGCTGATCAACAAGTTACTATTTCAATTCAGACCAATTTTTGGTCTTTTGTAGATGTGGATTCTTCCTCAAAGAAACATATACAAAAGGATAATTTTTTAATTGGACAGATGGTAAAGCACATGCCTTGTTATGACAGTAACCGTACTATAGCAGTCATCTGTGTTTATGGTCATTTCAACTTATAAAATAACGAAAACAATCAAATTTGTTAGTATTTCCCAAAAAGACACAACTTAAGTGACTTTAAATCAAGTATCTTCTAAAATGAGCTAGCTTTCCCCAAAGTAAGGTATAACTTATTTTATTTAGAATAGCTTTTGACAACTACTATTGAAACAAAATTTATTGGATAATTTTGCAGGATTCAGTATATATTGATATTGAACATTTCAGACTGAAAAAAAAACCTGCAATGTTTCTACAAGCCAAAGGGCTAAAATAATTGTTTTCTTTCTCTGGGTCTTCTCTTTAGGACTTGAGTTTGGTTCCACCTAATCTTCTAGATGTTTTTGGACTTTTGATATACAATGAGTTTCCTTCGTGCCGACTGTCTTCTCCTGTCGTACATCATACCTTGAAAAAAGCCGTTAATCCTGAAGCCATGCTGTACAAAGTCTCACAGCAGTTCAGAATGCAGGATTATGAGGAGGTAACAGATATTACCCAGTGATTTTGAAATGCATTGTACTTGGGAATGTCATACTATTTCTGGAATCAGAAGGTTCTCTCTGCACATTCTGATTGCCATATTCCATATTGCCACTAGCACTAAAAAGGATCATTGATAAAATTAGCTTCGGTTCTTCAAAAGGACCAACATAATAAATTCAGTTTGATCATATGAGAACAGAACTCCAGCACCTATTTTTTACCAGAATAGCTTATAATCCATAGTAAAAGTTAATATTCCATTCTAAACAAACTGTCAATATCTCTAGCATAATTAACAGATGATTGTGTTTAGTATCTGAGATCTATCCTGATGCATAACTGAATGGCGACAGCTGTCTTTCTTTATAAAAAACATTGGTAGAATATATTGTCCAAACTATATTACTATGCCACTGGTATGTTAAAAGGTGTGAAAAATGTAAATTCTTTATTTTCCAGTTAAATATTTAAAATGTATACCCTCTCTCTAGTTTATTTTGTTTGCTAAGAATCTTCATGTTGAACTGAGTTCAGAAGCAGAAAACCTCATTCAGGGCTACTATGTTGCAAGTCGCAGAGTGAGAAGAGATTCTATTCACGGATCAACATTGTCAACATCTGCACTAAAAATTCTGTATGTCCCACTTTTCAAAGTAAAGGAAACAGATCTACATTTCAAATAGAAATTGTGCTAACCTGCTCAAGAGCTTGTTAAATAGAAATCTAGACAAGACTCAAGTTTTGAAAAGTTCAAGCATAAAGAATCTTCTTTACCATTTATGAATGCCAAAAAAAAAAAAGAACTTTGCCAGGCACAACCCAGTGATTTAAGAAACAATTATCACTATTAAAGCTATCTAGAAAAATGGGACTTAAATTATCATGGCTTTGTATTATGCAAGCAAAAAAACCCCACAACATTACCAGTAGGTAATATGCCAAGTTCTACTGCTTTCATAGCACAGTTATGCATAATAATATGTACTTTGTCAAGAAGTATAACTGCACAGTATTTGTGGGAAGTTTACACAGCTGAAGTATGGAAAAAACCCACTTCAGTGTTAACTTCCGATTTACAGCAATGCTTGAAACAGTGCAATACATATTGTATTTATGTCTGCAGTATTTTTTGTTTAACATGCTTACATTCATCTCTTAGGATCTCACTGTCTAAGGCTCATACTAAACTAAGTTTAAGAAAGAAAGTACTTGAGGAAGATGCATTGATTGCCATCTTGTTACTTGAATCATCTCTTACACTAAAACACGGTAATTAATATAACTTGGTCGTTAGTCTTGGGTACATCATTTTCATATTTTGTCAGTTTGGAAAAAGTTACATCAATCGATTGCAGTAATAGTTAGTTCTTTTCAAATTGGAGTCCACAACTTCCACCGTTGATGATATAAGAAAAGTCTGTCAGTTGACTTTCCCGCAAAGAGTCTCAGTGCTGTACCTACGGAGGCCACAGGCCAGCCCCAAGCCTCCATTCTTCATGCTGGCGTATCTGAGGCAGCGCTCCGCTGACACTGGTCCAGGTTAAACTAAAGACAGATTTCTCTCCCTGGGGAAACAGAAGACAAGGGTTGGGTTTGGGTTTTTTTTGTTTATCTAGTATCACAATCCACTTTGTTCACGCACGAATTTGGCACTGAGACAAGAATTATCATGTAACACTTAAAAATAGTAACATACCAGATTGCATTACTACATAATTTGTGTCACAGTTGTTTTTTTCCTTCAAAGTCCTAGCAAAAGCTATTCAAGTCTTTTAGTCTAAGCCTTTTTTATTTTTTCCTTTGCTTAGGCAAGTCTGCATTATGCATAGCACCAAATCCTGTATTTCCATTTGACCTCAGTGATGAAAACTCCCTGCAACAGAGAGATAGTTACCTCATGCAGTGTCACCATCAGCTGCTGAAGTTTATTGGGGCATATGGCCCAGGAATTCACATTAACACTAATGAAGAGTGAAAACGCCACTCTGTAAGTAAAACCTGAGGCTCCTACTTTAGCTTTTTGAGAGACTGCAGTTAGAAACATACAACTAAGAAGGTTTTTAATATTTTTGTAAGACAGTTCAGTGATGTTTTGCTAAGGAATAAAGCATGGTTGAAAAGATTTAATTACAAGTGCTGTTGAAGGGAGGAGTGACATCTTCATTGTGGGAGGCCATGGCATCAGAGTAAACCCACAACCTGAACTTCTCTTCCTGGTTACCGCTGTTCATCCAGTTAAGTGACAGGAGTAAAGCAGGGTTTTTAGTGAGACTACAACTAACAATTAAACCATGAGTTTAGAGTCTAATGTTTCATTTCAACGACATCACCTCTCTGCAGTTTTTCTTGTTGCTTCTTTTCAGATGTGTCACCCACTGAGGGTTAAATAGTTTTGAAGTACGTTAAAACTTTTATCTAGTGTAAGCTAACTTTCTTAAATTATTACTCATGTTCTGTAAATTTTTAAGTGTATAAAAGTATCACTATACTCCTTGATGTTCTCTGTCTTTGTTTTACATCACAGCAACATAGTATTAGACCAGGATGGTGGTGTGCTCCTGCAATCTGAAAAAAACACTCCAGTGTTTCCACATTACTTTATATATATAGAGAGAGTGTGCAGGGGATAGCGCAAAGTGAAAAAGTGAAAAAAAAAAACCAAACCAACCTGTTATTAGATTACTTGGTAGGTAGGCAACTCAGTGAATTCAACTCTACATCACTGCAATAACAAATGTAAAGAATGGTGTGGCAGATAGAAAACGAGATGTCTGAGATACAGTATGCTTCTCCAACTATGGACTTTCCTGTACTTTATCTTCCTAGTAAGGATATGGCAGTACACATGATACTGAGCAAGTTTTACATCCAAGAGGTCTATGTTAAAAAAAAAAAAAAAGGCAGAAAAATGGTCCAATCTGGATAAGCTGAATAGCAAAGGCTTGGTGTGACTCCTACCCAGGATGTCATCCAGCACGATCATGGTGCTACTGCTCACATAGCCACAACAAAACATTGTCACTGAACATAGAAATACAAGATTTTATTCGTATACACATTGCCTTGAAGATAAGCAGAAAAGCTGCCACCATTAACACTGAAAACACTCTAATTTAGACAAGATAACACATTAAGTTTTCCCTCCATGTTTTAACCCTTTATTTAGTCAATTTTGATCAATTTATTTAGTACATTCAAATATTCATACTAAGTTCTAAGAGTATCCACTCCCTTTCTAGAGTGACACTCTCACCTGAATGTCATTTGAGGATTATTCACACATTTTCACTTGACAGCTACTCCTCTGCCTTACTATTGAATCAAGCAGTATTTCTGAGAAGCAGGAAGGGCCATGAGAGCATTTTCAAGTGCACTAAAACTCCACATTTCAGGCTGCTGTTTTCAACCTGGAAAAAAAAAGTTTTCCAAATAAGTCAGTCAGTTTTCTGTACCCTTAATCAATCATATACAGCATTATTAACTTCGCTGGCATTTCAGATTCAAAGATACACATCAAAACACACTCAGATGGGTAAACGGCAAAGATTTCATCATTATGCCAGCAAGACTACTTCTAGAACAGATTTACAATAGAATTCCTTTATAAATCACTATTTTTGACAAGCCACATTAAGGAATGTACATCCTAAGAAAAAAAAAAAAGTCTGCAAAAAGAGTCCAACTCTTTATCCTTACCTCTCCCCAGATTCTTCCATTTTAAGCAAAAATTAGAAGATAGTAGCAGTACAACAAGTAAAGGATGTAAAGTCAGTCAGTAGGCCAAAAGTGTCCTTGACTAACAGGCCGCACCTTCAGCTGACATAAAAAAGCAACTTACTTTCTTAAACACCCGTACTTCTAGAAGTGGATGGAGCCTACTGCTGGCTGTACGCGCACACACAAGGCTCAAAGACAGGGGAGCAGGTCATCTGATGTCATAGCACCTTTAAAAGAATACATGAAATCAGAAACGATGGTAGCAAATCAAACTGGAAAAATCCTGCCCATTAGCTGGCACATCAGATACAACATTGCTCATCACAAAATTCAGCTGGGTAAACGGCAAAGAGTTATCATCATTATGCCAGCAAACAGTTTTCCTGCCTGTGGTAAGACTGGTGTAATTTTTTCCAGGTACCAAACACAAGGGCATGTGTTAAGTTTGTTTTAAGAGATGTGTCTCTATGAACTGAAGAACCACCCTGTTTCTAACAGTTAAGCGCAGAATGGATTCAGTATAGCCAGGAACACAAAAACACAAGCCCCTCCATGTTGTTATATTCAAGCCCCAGGTGCCAAGTATCTTTCTAGAGGTAAAGGTCACTGCCTTTCCCTTTGGAATATATTCCAACAGGCCAAAACAGCTAAGTGCCAGCAGGGATAGCGATTTGAACACACTTTTCATCACTTAAGTCTCTCACTTCCAACTAGCATCTGTTAATTCTGCAAAACAGAAGTCCTGGTTCTCTCCCCAGTTAAAAACTGGATGCTCTGGTAGCATTACAAACCTCTCCCCCCGATTCCTTTGGGATTCTGGGATTGCACCCCCTTTGTTCTAGGGAGCAAGTCTTAGAGGTTTTATAGCTGTCATAATACCTCTTGTTAGAGCTTCAACCTCTTAACCCTGCACGTATAAGCAATCATATTCCTCCTTGTTCCATCTGCAAGAGAGTTTACAAGCCACAAAACGCTTTAGAGATCTAGGTTTCAGGAGGCTTTCCCCAACTTTAAGTACAATAAGAAATAATTACTTCTGTAGCTCTAGAATTCACGTGACATCTTTCTGCTTGCAAGGTAACAGCGTGGCAGAGTCCAGATTGAAGATTCCCAAAGTCAGTAACAAATTCATCTCTCAACTTCACTTGCTGCCTAAAACAATGAAAAGAGAAAAAGATACCTGATTTGGAGAACTGCTGAGCCAGGAGCAGAAAGCATCACTGCTTCCTTGGAGAAAATATGCCAGTCAAAGAAATACCAGCCTACCGGGCAACCTCATGGCTGGCTTTATTACCTGGGGAGAAAAGCACAGGCAGCATCAGCTGAGATCCAGGTTAAAGAGAGGCACGACTGTTTTGCTCAAAGCAAGCTCCAGCATGAAAAATGACTGATTGCAAGGCTATTACACTGCTCCTAACGAACAACCATCGCTGGGGAGAGGAGTACCCCAGCAGGGTACGGCCTTTAACCCTCATTAACGTGACACGCTCTGGGGAACTTGCTGATGAGTTTTGCTATCTGTTAATTCAGGTCAGCACTGGGGCCGTGTCCCTGCCAGGAGAGCATGGCCACAGAGGCCCCCAGGGTCCTGCCCCGTCACAACCCACCACTATGGATCCATGCCAACAACCCAAAAAGGGCATGGTCAGGGTCACCATACAACACTTGCCAAATTCCCCAAAGCAAAAAGAGGTAATTTATCTTTAGAATTAGGACACGTGTTTGCTGATGAAAGTGATTTATCAGCAAACCCAAGTCCCTTTGGATGCCCAATCTGTCATTGCTTTGAAGACTTGACAAACCAAGAGATAATTCAAAGTAACCACCACGGCTTGCCAGTGGCACGGCACATACTAATTAGGTCCCTCTTTGTCTCAAGACACACGCGGGTCCCTGAAAGCCCGCGTGGCTAATGAGCGTCAGCCCGAACTGATCCACTCCGGCACCCAGGCTAAGGCCGTTGTGGCACACAGCCATGATGGGCGGCAACTGAAACCAGGACACAGCTACAACAGCGTGACTTTTACAGCCTTTCAAGTGGTGGCTTATGCTCTTTAGGAAACAGTGCCAGCACGCCGTCCCGTCAATTACTGAGATTGTATATATCGTTTTGAAATGCCCGAATTGGATTTCTTACATTAAACAGCAGGGAACACTTCCAATTCCTCCGAAAAGCACCCATCAGGGATGGCTCTGCTGTTCAGCCCAGCATGTGCTCGCACCGACGAGCGCAGCGGCTGCTCCCAGCCGGCGGCAGGTCGGAGCCCGGCCGCTCCCGGGAAGGGAAGCGAACCCAGTCCGCGGCCTGCCGCTGCCGCAGGGCCCTGCACACGGCCGCCCCGAGACCGGACCCTGGGGCACGGAGCCCCCGGGGGCTCTCGGCCGCCCTTCGCCGGAGCCCCACAGCAGGCCGGTACCGCGCACGCCATATCTCCGCGCCCTCCCTTCTCAGGGCCGCACAGCGGGCGGAAGGGGCAAGCGGGCGGAGGGATCTCCTTAAATAGTCCGCGCGGCACCGCGGTGCTTTGCGGCGGGGCGGTGCCTGCCCTGGGCGCGGCTCTGCGCATGCGCACGACCCGGCGCGGCCCGCTCCGGTTCCCGGTGACCGGCCTAGTTCCCGGTGGTCGGGCCGGGGGCGGCAGTTCGGAGGCCGGTGCGGCGTTGGGCGGGGAGGGTCGGACACCCGTCCTGGCTGCGCCCCCCGCGCCTTGGCACCCGCCCTGAAGCTGCCTCGGCAGCGCTCGTCGCCGGCCCTGTGAGGGCTGGCAGAAGGGTGGCCCAACCCGTTGAGGCCGGTGGCCGCGGGAATCCTGTCACAGCGGCGGTTTCGGCCGAGCTCAGGCAGGGGACCCGGCGTGTGGCTTAGGGAGCGGAACACCCACAGTGGCTCCTCGTTGGTGTGAAACGGGAGCGCGGAGGGGCCGGGTGAGGTGCCGCCGCTGAGGGGAGCGCCGGGGCCGGGTCGGGGCCGGGATCCGGCCTGGCTCCTGCTGCAGCCCCCGGTGCCGGGCCGGGTCCTGGGGAGCCGGCAGCCAACGCGGCAGTCTGTATTTTTTGGACAGTTTGTGGGGTCGCGGTTTCACTCAGAAAAGCGAAGAATTTATTGCAGGTGGGTTAAGAAAGTAAACGAGACTACCTGAGATGGAAGCTTGTCCATTTTCTTTTTGGTGTGTCTTATATACAACAATATTCTTAATAAAACCCAGTGTTTTCAACCTTAACGTGCTTCCATTCTCACTGAATAGTCAGTCTTTTAGAAGTCAAAGCCGTGGAAAATTCATCTTTTTTTGGTGTTGTCATTCTGTACTTTACACAAGCACAATGAATACATTGTCCTAGAGGTCTCTAAGGGGAAAAGGAGTGATTGGCAGGGTATGTGTTAAGATAAAGCAATATATGGCTGGAGGGCACAGTATTGTAGTTACAGCTGTGTGTATGAGGAAAAAAAATATCTGTATGCAGCAGGTTTTGTATAGGCAGGTTATTTGCATATGGCCGCGTGAAGTTCACTGGTCACATCCCTCTGAAGGAAAAGCTGTGATAACAATAACTGAGGTTTGCAAAGATCTTTAAGTTACTCTGTGAAGAATGGTTCCTTTTGATAACAATGTGTCAACATTGTAGAATTTTATTCCTAAATACATGCTTATTTCCAGTGCCAAATGTGGAACTATTATATTTCAGTATACAAGGATATGAACTGTTCCTAAGAAATGAGCATTTGATCCAAATATCAGGTTTGAAGCAAACAGGTTCCGAGGATCTGTTTGGATCCTGGTGTAAATTTCTGGAAGACGAGAGCTCTTGCACTGGTCAAAGGAAGTGGGTTGCCTAACCTGGTGTCCAGACTCTGGAAGAAAAGGTATAAAAATTTGCAGCTGATGCAGAATAATTTGTTTCAGAAAAATAAATAATCCCAACTCATAGATATGGGGAGTTCTTCTGAAGTGGAAAATCTGCTGTTGTTACTCTGCACATTCTTACTGGCCTTTAATACATCTATAAACTGCTGCGGAGGTCTTTGCATTGTTATGGATGTGGCCACAATTTATACCAACGTCGTGGGTACAAAGTAGCTCCTGTCTTTGCTGCTGCATTTCACTGGCTGTCAATACTCCACCCATATTAGAGTCAGTAGAGCTGTTTTCTCTGTGCCACCCATTCATAACTTTCCATGTTTCTAGCCCTTATTCCTATCCAGTTTTCTTGCTTGCTTCATGAATAAGCCATCAGAATCTTTCAACTACATTTAATAGAAGAAGCCTTTAAAAACTGCAGGGTGTCTTTTTTTTTTTTTCTTGCTTGAATTCTGTCCCTCCCAGGTGTATTATTTAAGAACCTGTGAAGTGACCAGCACCCCTGTGCTAGGTAAAAGCATGCAATTGATGCAAAACATTACCACATTTTGTGTTTTCCCCATGCCATTTCGTATGCGTGATTCATACATGTTTTGTTTGTTATTATCAGACGGCTGCTACACTGAAGCAGCCTGAGGTTTGATACTGACTTCTGGCTGAGATTTCGCTTGCCCTTTTTCCCCTGACCTGATGCCATTCACTTAGACCTCAGTTACATACAAAACTTGTCTGACTTTTCTGTGCTCCTGTGTTGCTCCTTGACATTTATCAGTCTGACGTGTAGCCTGTGTCGTACACCCTCATCTTGTACAGCAAAGTACTCCTGGAAACCCTCGCTACTCTTTCATCTTACTTATTATTGTCACCTTTACAACTCCTTCATGTCTCCTCATTAATATCTCTCAATACAAATAGCTTTCCCAAGAATAAGAGGTTGCGCTCACCCCTTTATACTCCTACGGAAAGTACAGTTCTTTAAAAAGTCCGACTCTTATTTATGAGTAGATACTTGTCTGTGCAAAGCAGCTCTTGTCTACGTATTTTTTTATTTTTTTTTTTTTTTTCACAAAATGCAGTAGCTCATGTGTTGAGTGGTGCTCTGGCTATATAATTATAATCTTTTATTAAAACACTACAATTTTAGATAAGAAATGTATGCCTAAAATAAATATATATATTAAATGTATTTAAAATATTTCAAGTATGTTTACTATGTAAACGAATAATCTCGCTAAAAGCTCAGAATGCTGCAGGGGTGCTGGAAGAGTTCCGGATTTTACCGTGTTTCACATGATGGTTCACATTTTTACGTGATTTACTAGATGGTTTGTCCAGCTCTTTCCAAATGGAAGCTCCAAGCTCTATCTTACACTGGAGGCCTGATGTTCTGTGGTGCTGGACACTCAACTCACAGTGACGTGCGATGGCGTGCTCAGCACCTCTGAAAGACATCACAAGTTTGACTCAAGATTGAAAGCAATAAAATTATTTTTTTCCTAAGTGTCATTTTAAAACTTAAACTGTGAAGTCTTCCGAAAGAAGCTACTATAAATGCAGAATATTGCTATTAGAAACTATCAGTCCTGTACAATGAGAAACGGATACAGATTTTGCAACTCAATAAATACATAATGTCCACTGAATAATATTTAATAAAACGTCTACCTCAGCAATAACAGACTATATGGGAAGTACAGTGGTTTACAGGACAGATACATCAGATGGCATTTGTGCATTTAGTTTCAGCTTTTCTTGCCTAAATATAGAAGAAGAAAATTGTGCTGTGACCAAGCCAGCCCTCTGGGATCATTCGCTTCAAAGCACGAACTTGTTAAAAGACAAGATAAAGGAACTGTGGTTCCTTCAGCAGACAAATAGTTTTTGGGGCTAACACACACATTTTAAACCCCGCAACATGCAACACAACCGTATGGATCAATACAAGTGATACTTAATGTATGGAGCGGTTTGTTTGTGCCTGCGGCACGCAGCGCTGTGTGTGCGCAGGACAGATTTCAGCACATTTTTACTCCAGGTGAACACCCGCCCGCGTTTTCAGGGATAACAACACACATTTAAGATTACCCGGAGGATGAAGCCCTGACCCGTCGCCTCCTCCCAACCCCGCAGTTCAGATCCCAGCAACATCCTCTATGATTGAAACCCACCATGCGTCACATTAACTTAATGAGGTATTAATCACATTTAAGAATCCTTCTCTTCTACAAACAGTATTTCAGGAATTATAGTTTGTCTGTAGATATTACTTTTTAACTTAAATATATATAAGGTGTAATAAATAACATTTTTTTTTTTTTTAAAGTGAGAAGGGAGATTAGATTTGGGAAGTTGTTGATGTTTCTCCTTGGTTTGTGCTGTCTCCTTGTGCCGAGTGAGTCAAAAACTGTCCCGTAGCTCCAATGTATAACCTGGAACGCATTGGCCACTTCTGCAAGAGAAGAGACAAGGACAGCGCTGAGACACCCGCCACCTTTGCAGTCTGAATGCAGTCCTCGGCAAAACTTTAAGTGTTGTTGGAATCACAGTACGAGAAAATAGGAAAACCGTTGCTATCACCAGAAAGATCCCGTTTTCTCATTTGTTGGAAAACGTCATTGGAAGCCAGGTAAGAGAACCTCAGCCTGGGTTAAATATTTATTCTTGTAGCTCCAGTTTCTTAACCCGAGCAAGTTACTGCAAACGGCCCCGCGGTGGCTGCAGGGTGACCGCCGCTGGGTGCCCTTCCCTTGGGAGGAAGCACTCAGCTCCAGTTGGATGTGCCAAGTTCATTACTAGAGAGGTGGATGTCTGAAAAGATGATGTGTCATACGCATCGGATGCAAAAACACCTGAAATGCAGCCAGCACGTTGTTCCAAAATAATACAGGGTTTTTTAAGACACTTTTGGGAACAGGCTGGGTAACGATAGAGAGCTCTAAAAACTAGAGGAGCTGAATACTGCAGCTAAATCTCAGCTCTTCTATTTAAAGACATAAAGCAGCAGCATATTCTCTCTCGGAAAGACCGTACGATCTCATTCAGTGTTTTTATTTCAAGTGTGATGTTATGAATTCATCACCAATAAGACATCTGAGTTTAAAGTCATTAACCATATTTTTTGTTCGCTGTACACACAGCTGTACTTGGATATTTGACTGTCCTCACTATTTGTATTTACTGTGCATGATATATGTAGTTAGAGTCCTTATCTGTACTGGTTGTCTCATATCCGGCACTTCGGGGTATTTTGAAGCATGTACTATGATTTATCTGTGACTCTTTTGATCTAGAGCCAACTGAAAAATTAATTTGCTACCAGGAATATTAGAAAGATTGATTAGACTCACAGAATCTTTACAAAACGAAATACAGGTAAATGGCACAGAAATAAGATTATAAAAAAAATAATTGCTAGATAAATCCAGTATTGCTGTATTACAGTAGCCCGGGAAATGTGCATCTGGATCATTTAACTGCTGTAATAACTATTTAAAAGTACTTTTCTGCCAGTAATAGTTGGCAGCTGATAAGAAGTACCGTAAGAGACCTGTGTCCTTTCACTCCGACCAAGGGAACTAACAGAAGCTGCTTCAAACTTATTTTGAAATACATCACAAGGGGTTTTTTTGTCTTAAATTATAGACATCTAATCGGTATAAAGGTTTTGCTTTCTTAATGAGCCTGATAATCATTTAAATGGCCTCAGAAGCCTACGTTCACATCACGCTTTTTACAACGACCAACACTATGAACGAGAAACTCTCTGTGCATTAGTCACTTTACAGGAATTGCAGATTATTTCACAAATTAATCTTAATTAAAATCGTTCTGAATTCATCAAACTCTTAAGGAAAAAAGAAACCCAAACAAAAAAAGAAAACACCCCAGAGCTCTAACTCACTCCCTGAGACCAGAGCCAAAGAAAATACCGGGTGGTATTTGAGTCCCGTCAGTCAGTGAGCAAGGCATTTGAGAACCGTTTCCAGCCCCAGGTCTCCTCCAAGAGCAGCTTCCCCTCTGCATCGGCATGATTCATTTTTTGATGAAGGGGAGAGCAAGAGCAGCGTATACCAACTAGACTAAACCAATTAATCAGAAAAGCACTTTCACAGAAGGAATTAACACATGGCTGGTAATTACCGTCACCTCCCATACCTTGGCTGCCTCGGCAGGAGAAGCAAAGCAGGGCCAGCCGTGGGACAGCAGCATCACCTCCTACACATCTCCTACGGCCGGTTCTGATGGCTTTGGTGGGGCATCACCAAGGTTTCCACATGGGGACCGAGGAGGTGCTGGTACTCCTCTGGTGCTGCCCTCCGCCTTCACTTCCAAGGGACCAGTCCCACTAGGTTTGGACGTATGCTATATTTGATATTTTTGTGCCAAGTCCCTGAAGCTGGAGGGACAAAGCTCCAGGACATTTCCATCAGGCCCCTAGCACCTAGATACAATGGTTAGTCTAGGCAGTCTTCATGCATTACCTCTGGCAAGGTAAATAAGCTTGAAATCTTTAGTTTCATCTAAGTATCTGTAACACCTATTTACTACTTCACTGAGAGAAGGTGGTAGCTGCTCCTCAACTGTCCTACCTTGACAGGGTGGAGGTATCCGTCCCCTCGGAGGGTACCCAAGCCTTCTCCCGGTGACTCTTCCTCATCCTGAAGGCTGCGGGTGAGGTGTGCGATATAGGTGGTGGCCAGGAGGAGCACATCCAGCTTGGAGAGCTTGGTGTCGGGCGGCACAGAGGGGAGAGTCTTCTGCAGCTCCAGGAAAGCATGGCGCAGGGTCTGAACCCGGCTGCGCTCTCGAGCGGCGTTGGCAGCGGCGGGTCTGCCAGGAGATGTCCCAGCCCTCTGCCCAGCCGCCGAGGGCGGGCAGGAATTGCTGCCGGCAGCAGAAGGCAGCAGGGAATCGGGCTCCGAGCCTGGGCCGGAGACCTCCTCGCTGCTCTCAGCCAAGTGTCCACAGTCCATCGGTGACTTCCCCGGCAGGGAGGGTCCTGCAACCAACAAGAGCATCTCTAAAGGCAGCCACCCGCGCTATGCCGAAGCCAATGCTTTCTAAAAATAAAGATTATCAGAAATGCAAGTGCTGCCTCTGCCAGGAAAAGCCAGGACGCCGCCGGGCAGCTGGGCGAGCGGCTTTGCCGCTCCCTGCTTAGCAATTTGATATCACACACACAGAAGTTAAGCTCTTCGTAAAGATTAATTCCTTTGGGACAGTATGACACACAGAGCAATTTCTCTGAAATGACTTGTAGCCCAAAGGTCACCCGGCTCTTCTGAGGAAACCCAACAGGCAGCGCTGAGTGGCGCTGCCACAGCGGTTTCCATTTACAACCAACTAAAGATGAGGTTTATTTATTTTTATTTTTTTAAAACACATTATTTGTATAACTTCAGATGTGGGACCGTCTGTATATTTTTTCGATTTACCTGCCATCATCTTATTGACAGTCTTTTAAGTGACCAGTGCTCCATGGAGTACAGAAAGAAAAATACCCTGTTCAGGTGCAGCGGTGAGTGGAGCCACAGAGCACGGTACGGAGTTTTTGAAGGAACAAAGCTCGGTCCGCTGTTTTAGAGGTTCAGGAACCGACTTCTGTCCTCCCAACCCTAACGCTACTCAGGAATTTCCGTGCTTATCCTGTAGCTTCTACGTTTTCAAACATAAAAAGCATCTTGTAAACTGGCTTTTGGCCATTGGGGGGCAAAAGAACCTTTTAAAAACAACAGCAAAATGCTCCTTTTGAGCAAAACCGAAAAGAATGATGGCAAAGTCTTTTCCCAACTCCCAGAAAAGACGGTCAGGCAGCTCTGCCTGGAGTAAAACCCTCAGTCCTTTAATTCCTTCAATTCCACAGCAAAATGCAATTCAATCAATATTCCCCAAAGTGCTAGAATAATACCTGACCCCCTTGTCCTCGGTCAAGCAGCCCTTCCAGGAGACTCGGGCAGATCCCGGCTTTCACGTCCTGGGAGCGGCTGCTTCTGTGATGGCCCAGCTGGATGACAAGGGCAAGAACAAGCTATTAAAACTTTTAATTGCATTCAAATATAGTATAATTTTAGGAAATTAAATAAAACTGATGCATGTGAATGACTGAAGATCTGCATTTACAAAAATCAGGCCGTATTTTGCAAAGCATTTCGGCCACGTGCTGAAGTCCTGCTGATGTCCCTGTGTAATTGCGGCTGATAATGCCAAAAAACCCTGAGCCAATGAACCAAGTCAAAGATTTATAGCAGAAAAGAGGAAATATTTCTAAACAATCTTTTTTGCAGTGCTCTAATCTGATGGTATTTAGAAGACGTTAATATTTTTGGTGTTTTATTGTGATTAATTTGCTGATAATGGGAGTTTTATCCGGTAATCTTCTCTTAAACAGTAGTACAGTTTAGACTGAAATTATTTGTGAAATACTCTGTGTGCGTTATAACTGTAACCCAAGGAAAAAAGTCTTTTTTATTGTGATAATTATGACCCATATAAAATAAAACTCACATTAAGTCTACATGAGCTAGTCTTGAGTGAGGGCTGAAAAACGGTCCTTAAATTGGCTATTTCGTCTAAATTAAAAGTAACAAAGATCCCATGTGCTTTTTTTCTGGTTTTTCTCACTGTCTCAGTCAGATCTAGATGCATTTTAGTGGCAAAAAAAATCATCTCTATTGCCACTTCTCAATATAATCATGAAATACGGCAGCAGAGTCTATCGTTTCAGGTGTATCAGCAGGAATTCTCATTTGCCATCCCATCGAAATCCCACTGAAACAAGGAATTCTTCCCTGATGACTGGAAAAATCCCAATTACCCACGGACACAGACCAACTGGGTTAGTATAAATACCTGCTCGTCTGCTGAAACACAGGGCTGAGGCTGGTTTACACACAGGTTGGGTTTTGCTGTGTTTTGGTAGAACCAAATTTAGCGCTAGAATGACTTTGTGTGACATAAGAGTATATAGAAATGCACATACCTAAAAACCTCATTTCCTTGGGCGCCCCTTGAAGTAGAAGTTTCTGTTTGAGGAGCTTCACATCTACATCGGATTAAATCCCGAGCCTGCAGAAAAAAAGGAAGGAAAAAAAAAAAAAAGGCAAAATTTCAGCTGTGGAGGTGAGAGATTTCACTTTGAATTCATTTCTTCACTATTAGATTTTCCCATCAAGCACATGCAGCGATACCCAACGGCCTGGGAAAGTCCAGTACGCAGAAACACGGGATCTGCTCCAGGTATGTCCATGTGTGTAGCTGAAATGCGGTGGCTCCTGGGCTAAGGATTGGGTTCGCTCCACAGTGGGGCTGGGGAGTGTGACTCGTCACACTGGGTGACATTCTGGGTGCTGCGCTCTCTGTAAAGCGAGGAGTCGCCCAAAAAACTGTTGCTGAAAACTAAAGTAAATAAAATGTCTCTGGGCAACAGTCGGTTTCCATCTCATCTCCATTAAAATTTTGCAAAGAAGAGTTTTGGGGTTTTTATGATAATTGGAATATTTGTTGCAGGACCCACTCGCTGCCTGGTGTGCAGAGACCTGGAAATGGGGGCGTGAAAGTAAGTCAAAGCATTTATACAATTTCTAAAGCATTTCTATTGCAGTATTTCTAATGCAGGCAGATGCGTTCCTGTTTTTACATGACATTACAGAGACACGATCGGTTTGAAATCGAGTTAGTTTACCAAAGAAAACAACGTTAAGAGTTATTTTAGTCCTGTGTTCTGTGTGAATGAAATGGGGATGAAGGCAGCTTGCCCCATGGAGAAGGAAAAGGAAGAAAAAAGATGCAGAGTGCGCAAACTGAACAGAAACAGGTGGAAGACTCAAAGTTCTCCGCAGCCTTTTCACTTGTTCCTTGGGGTGGGGTGGGGCGGAGGAGGAAACCATAGTGCATCTAGATTATTTTGCTTCGTTTTTAAAAAGACCTTGCCCTTGGCGTAACTCGGGTAACGAAAATAACCCCGCGGTCCCCGGCCCGGTGATGAACTTACCCTTCCCGCCCGGTGCGGTGCGGTGCGGTGCGGTGCGGTGCGGTGCGGTGCGGTGCGGTGCGGTGCGGTGCGGTGCGGTGCGGTGCGTGCGGCTCCGTCCGTCCCGTCGCGCCCGGCCCCGCGGCGCCGTTTATAGCGCGGGGCGGGCGGTGGGTGCGGCGGGGCCGGGTGGCACCTGGTGGCCGGGTTCTCCCCCCGCCAGCCCGGGCGGCAACGACCGCCCCTTCCCGGGCGGGCGGCTCATTAATCACGGAGCTGTCGGGGGCGGAGGGGGGGGGTCATCGCCCATCGCCTCCCTCCCTGCCGGCCCCGGTACCGGCAGCGCCCGCGGGTCGCCCCCAGGCCCTCGGCCGGGCCCCGCCGCAGCGGGAGGGAAGCGGGGAGGGGGGGACTCGGCGCTCCGCGCTGCCCCTCGCCCCGTCCCCGCTGTTTTTCTTGGGATAAAGTAACGGTTTTGCTGGAGGAGAGAAACTGAATCGCTGGGCTGGGGGCTCAGGCGACGGTTTGTTAAAAGCGAGTTGTTTCTCTCCGCTCCGTCGCCGCTTCTCCGGCTCCCGGAGGTTCCCGGGGCAGCAGGGGGGGTCCCTTCCGAGGTCCCCCCGGGCGAGGCTCCGTCCCGCAGCCAAGGTGGGAGCGGGTCCCCCCCCCGGGGACCGACCCACATGCGTGGGTCCAAACGCGGGGTTTAAACACGGAGGGGATGAGGGGTGATTTAAAAGTGAGCGGGGAGCCATTAAAAATTAGTAACACTAATGAGAAGGGACAGTCAAAATAAATAGCGGGGGTATAGAATTAGCCCAGAAAAAACATTTTGAACGAAGCCTGATTGCGCGATAACAGAGACACAATAAATCAAGCCCCGGGCGCAGTAGAAAAACAAAGTCTGAGCGATTTTGTTACCGGGTTTGCAGCCAAAAAAATTAAGGACTTAATCTTCGGCGATAATTTGAAGTCCCGGGAAGGGACAATTCAGGGGCGGGAGGGACGAGGCTGGAGGGGACTGGCGGGGACCTGCGTCTGTCCCGCGAGGCTGCTGCGGCCTCCGGGGCGAGCGAGCATGGGAGCATGGCCGACGCTTCCCTGCACCTAAACCCGCTTCGAAATTCACTCTGCGGCTCCAAGAAGCAGTTCTTGAACGCGTCCTTCAACTTGCACTGAAAACACCCTGGCTGACACCGTGGCGTGGTTTGGGAGAACAGATCCCGGACTCACCAAGGAGGGGGCGACTTGCCTTCCCACCACGGTTGCCCTGGAGCTCCTCTTTCGGTTGCCAGACCCCCCCTGAGTAGGTCCTGCAGGCAAGTGTGGGGATGAGTTCTCCCAGGCCCCAAGGAGGCGTCTGTCCCGGATCTGCCTGCCCAAGAAATGTCTGTTCCAAAAGGAGTTTTAACGAGGCTACAGGACCCTCAGCAGTGTCAATATGTATGGATCAGCGATGGCCAGAGGACTTCACGGTAGGTGTCCTGAGACTTCCCAGCCACCCTCAATTAGCGGATCATGAGTACTGTGCTCTTCTTCTCTACTCCAATGTAATTAACTACACAAAATTATGTATATTTTTTGACTTTCCCATTGTACGTACAGGGCGTTCAGCCTCAGTGGAGGAAAGCCAGTGGAAGGAGTTGGAAGAGAAGTGGTGGAACCCCATTACCGTCTTTTGACAACTCTAAATCCAGCTTGTGGTTAGAGAGATTGCATAGTGACGTTTGTGAGCAGGGTTTGGAGAGACCACCCTGGCTGCCAACACTGTTCCCAGAGAAAAGGTGCTTCAGATATTTAAAAAAAAACACCCAACAAATACATATGAATTCAGACATAATTTCCCTTTACCCCATAAAGACTTTCTCCCACCAGAAGACGACTGCTCTGTTGTAACCACCAAGAGATCCAGTGATGATTTTCTTGTATCAACCCATTATTTAAAAGCTGTAACAAGCTGCTGCAGCTGTTTCTTCTTCTTTCCCAGCAAATGCCTGAGAATGGCTTTCCTGCCTTACCTTCCACAGTATATTTCAAATCTGAGAGACACCAACATCACAGAAGAGCCAGATTTCCAGCGTGATTTAGGTAAGGAAAAGTTCTACCAGAGACAGAGCTATGTTTTTCCAGATACATTTTGTTCCCTTCACGTCAAATTATTTTCTGGTTTTACAGCTACAATTCAGCACGAACATTCATGGTATTTCCTCCCAATTTGTTCATTTTCTCCCGTCCCATTTCTGTATAAGGACATAACAAGCAGGTTTGTCTGCCGGCACGGTGAGGGGTGGATATTGGTCCTGCCGATGGGCCAGAAGAAATGTCACTCGTCCGAGTAAACCAGCGACGGCACAAAGCCACAGGGCTGGATCTGGTCAGGTCCCACTCATCCCAGCTGTAGTTTGGGAGAAATCAAAGGCGAGACACTGCCACGGGAGAGTCAAAATAGGCTGAAATTCAAAACTTCTGCTTCGTGGGGAAAACTCAACATTTCCGAAGTGGGAGTGCATTCCAAACCCAAACCAAAATATTGAAAATTTCCAATTAAATACCTTTTTTCCTTATTTCAAATGCCATGTTGTTAGCGTACTGTAGGACCGCAGCATATTCTGCAGTTATGTTAAATGCATTATATTACAGTGTAGCAAAACACTTTCAACCGTATTTTCTGAATTACTAAAGGTAGAGCTGCTTCTTCTAGCTGCTTCTAGTAGTGGAATACTAGAACACATCTGTGCCTCTCCAGTACGCTGTAAGAAAGATTTTAACACTGAAAAAGGAAACAGGACATTTTTAATTTCATCTCTCTTTCCAAATTTGCTGATCAAAGTAGTTTAGTTTAGCTTCCGAAAATGTTGTCTTAATCAAAACTGCATTTTAAATTACAAAGTCTTTTGATGAACATTTTCATTAACAACTCTAAAACAATAAAAAAGGTTTTTTTGCTCTGCTACTCCCCCTTCAAAGTTGTCGTCTCTCTAGATTTTTCCCTGCGGTCATAAATCCAAATTTTTGAAAATAAATGTGGGGGTTTTTTTTCCTAAAATCACAAAATTCTCAGAGGCAAGTTGCAAAAAGGAAGCTGAAGTGAGTTTAATATTCTGTTTTCGCAGCTACTGCCAAGAAGCAGACATCCACTTTTCTCAGTAATAATTACTTTAAAAATATTACCTGAAATACCTATCAGAAGGGCTCCATTCTAGTGTGTGTTCGTGTGCGCGTACATAAGTGTTAGAGCATAATATTAAGACTTAGTCTTATGTTATTTAGAAAGGCCTACATCTTTTTAAAGACTTGGATACTGAGATCCCGCTGTAATTCCATTTCACACCCACAGAGATTTCAGGAAATAGAATTATAGAATCGCCGAGGTTGGAAGGGACCTTTCAGATCTAGTCCAACCATCAACCTAACTCTGACAAAAAACAGCACTAAACCATATCTTTAAGCACCCATCTGTTAAATACCTCCAGGGATGGTGCCTCAGCCACTTCCCTGGGCAGCCTGTTCCAATGTTTGATAACCCTTTCAGTGTAAAAATTTTTCCTAATACCCAGTCTAAACCTCCCCTGGCGCAACTAGAGGCTGTTTCCTCTTGTCCTATCGCCCGTTACTTCAAAACTATTCCATCCATTGAAAGGTCAGCTCGGCCGCCCTCACCATGGGAGAAGAGGGAGGGAAGCCGGGGTGAAGGATGGGAACCCCAGGGGACCTGGCTCACGGTTTGCCCTCGCTGTAGCAGCCGGGTGAGTGTCGCAGCCAGCGCGAGCGAGCGGCGTGGGAGCCGAGCAGGGTAAGGGCTGGCTCTGCCAGAGCGGGAGAAGTGTGAATATTTATGCATCGAAGGACAGCGTGAATGATCGCACTCAAGGGGAAGCGCAGACTTAAAATGCAGGGGTTTACAGCGGGCCAAAGAAGGGCACCGAGCGTCCGTGTATGCAGCTGGGATGTAGCCGCACCATTGCGGATTACAAAAAGTGAGAGGGAGATGAGATCCAGAGAGAGCAAGACCCGCTTTGCCCTTTCACCAGTGGAAGACTTTGATGGGGGTTTGCTTGAGCGAGCCGCGAGATGCTTGGCTGCAGGAAGCTCTGCGTGAAACGCCGTACAGAGAATAATTCATTCAGGTCTTAAATATTTTATGTAATGCACAATAAACTAAAGTCTTAAAAGCTGGAAATAGAACCTAGGAAAAGTAAGTCACACTGTGGATGGGTTCCTGGCGTAACACAGATTGAGAGAGACTAAAAATCCATTACAGGTTTTGAAGCGGGTGTGTGCAAGGCAGAGGGAAGCGCGAGGGTGGAAAGGCTGCCTCAGGTAACGCCGTGCTACAGGGATCAGGAGGTGACTCTCTCATGCGCTGCACGGAGTCCGCAGCCCAGCAGCTGCCACTTAAACATCGTCACCAGAAGTATTGGCGTTCTTCTCTGGGAACTGTCTAAACAAGAAGCAGCTTTTTTTTAATGTATGTATTTCTATGTTCCACCTGAATATCATCGATGACGAGCGCTAAAACAATAAGTATCAAGCCCAGTTAACACTAATTTTGGTAACGGACTAATAACTACAGCTACACATCAGAGCTTTATTTGTTGTTTTGTATTTTTTTATTCTGATGGCAATTCACTCACTAGCTTTAATAGAAGCAAGTGGCACCTCAAGACTATAGTAACACTCATTTACTACCTTAGTTTTGGAAATCTGTTTCTTTTCTAATGAAGATAAAGGTCTTGTTATTCAAGGGGGGAATGCCTGCAGGAGTTACATTTATTTGAATTGTCTTTAGCAAAGGGCAATAAAATATAAACGGTAACAAAATACACAAACCAGTGAAGGCAAAAAGACAGATCCCAATTTCCTTATTCAGGAAAAATTCCTTTCTTATCTCAGAGAGGGTCTCAAGCATAAGATGCCAAGCTGACGTTCATACAGAGAAACGCCATTAGGAAAGGTTTTATTCCAGGGGCAATTTACAATCTGGGCTTTCCTTTCCTTATCTGTACGTTTGGAATTTTCCTATATCAGAAGTCTTGAGCATTCATTTAATTACTCAAACAAGTGCAAAGCAGCCAAACTCAAGTCCCAGCTACTTAAAGCAGAATTTGAAGTAAGATCAATGTGTAGTGTCCCAATTAAAAAATTAATAAGCACAGATATCATTAATCTTCTTGTGCCTTCTTTCCTAACTATTCCACATCCAAAAATGCAAATAACAGAAATTATTTTTTAGCACTACAGATCTCAAAAATCATGTGCTAATAGCTCCTTTTTTCTTGAAGTAAGAGACTATAGGCGTGCCCCTGCTTAATTGCTAAGAGTATGACATATGGGAAGAAGCAGCAACTCGGGTACTCAGGTCACAAATTGTGGAAGACTCGGGTTAAAAACAACTCCTTCAGGAAGCTTAAGAAGTAGGCAACCAGCTTAGCTGGTGTTTTTACGTGCTTTTAATACAAAGCATTGCTTCTAAATAAATAGGCAGTCACCTTACTTTTCTGAATGCTCTTCAAGGGCAGCGTTAAATTCAACATACTCCATTCTGCCTGGTTTTGAGATTACAAAGACGCGGACAACATATCCAAAGAGATGCCAATATCTTTCTTGGTAAGATTTGAGAAAAAAAAAAATAATCCCGTAATGGCCAAATCTTCACATCCTGTAACTTCTGGCCTTTAGAATTCAAGTTACTTCTGCCATTACTTCAGCTTCCTCCTCAACCTCCAGCAGAGAGATCAGAGAAGACAGATGAGATCTTCATGTCAGAACCACACCAAAGCCCCTACCGCGTCTCGCTTCATTAACGCTTCCCAGGACCACACAACATCTCTCAAAATTTATAATCTGTGTCACCAAAAGCTGCAGATGAAAAAAAAAAAAGTCTCTACCTGTTGCGAGAATGTCAACTGATGCAATGAAAGCCCTTTTTTTTCCCCCCCCGATGCCAAACCTGAGGGCAGACTAATCTGAAGTGACATAATCTGACAATCTGGGGTATTATACACACCCTCATTATAAAATTGACCGGCTTTTTCCACACACAACAATTTTGGCCACATAATTTTGTAGCAAATACTGATAATTTTCAAACAAAATCTTAGGAATAATCCAAGCAATTTCTCATATAAATGAAATCAGATAAGACTCAGTCTTTTATTCCAAAACATTTTACTACAAACTGCGTAACTGATTATACCCAACTTTACTGGCCATGTAATGAGTGATTACTATGACAGTCCAATATATTAACTCTCCAAGAATGGAAGATCTTACTGCTCCAAATCTCTTTTTGAGTTAAAGTATTAGTCTGTTACTCGGATCATTTCACAGCTGGCTCTGATTTATCTTGGTTTGGATGCAGCAATTAATTCTGCTCAGAATTAAGAGAACAGAAAGATGTAGTCAGTCATTTCTGTAGCCTCTGGTTACAGTGTTATTTGATTGAAGAGTTAAGTTCAAATACATATTTTTTAGCAGTGAACTCCTAGAATCCTTCAAGTCCACGTGACTTAAAATAAAACCTCGTTTGCTGGGTTTTTTCCTAGCAAAGTAAAATGTAATGTTTACAGTCATAATATATATCAATTATCATTTAGTGACTGTAAATAAGCAGGTTCACAGATGAACTGGTTCCCCTCAGAGCTCTGTCGGCCAGGACAGCTACTTTGCACAATACACCGGTATCAAAAATCATAAGAAAAACAAGGAAAAGGCTTTCAGGTCCCTTATTTTTATCAGTTACACCCTGACTGGCAGTCACATCCTTTCCCATATTAACAGATCACGTGTCTGAATCCTCATCCTGAAAAATCAGTGGGCACATCTTGAACACTGCCTCCATTTTTTGGCTATTTTTTTTTTTACCTTTCTGCCCCAAACTCAGAATTTTTGGATTGTGTCACTTTTATAGCTGTATCACGGCCAGTTCTATGCACTGCTTTATACCTGCATATATACAGAAATAATATGGCATTAAATTAACTTACACCTTGCACTGTTTTTAATGTGACATTTTAGAAAAATGGGACTTTTTCATCTGTTCCTGATCTGAAGTTCCAACGTGAACTCTAGATGAGTAACTCAAACACTGTGCATGCACGCAGTGATTACAAAGCTTGTGTATCTATACATATATTGTCATTATGGTCAGAGCAGCACCAAGGGGAGGTGTTCAGGCACTGATGCCTTATTTTTTTTCCCCTTTGGTACTTCTAACACACCAAAAAGCTACAATAGCACTGCGCGTTGCTCTGAAAATATCAGAATCTTTAATGGCAAGGCCCGATCTCACACCTCCTAGGTCCTAGGAACAGGTTTTGGTGGGAAGAAATACTACCAACAGTAGATGACGCTTGATTTAGGAACCACTAAGAGAAATCTGACATATCCAAGTCTCTGCAATGGGATGGGATGCATCCCAGGGTGCTGGAAGTGAATGTGAAGAGGCATAGCTGTTACTAAGGGATTAGTGGTTGTGATGCTGTCCTCCAAAATGTCGCGTGTCATCTTGCTGGATGAGGGCACAATGAGCGAGTTTTCACCTCAGGTTTGTTAAAGCAGCTGCTTTCAACTTTTCAGAGACGGGAGTGTGCCTACGGAACGTGTGATAGGATACAGGGAGGGAAATATCGAAACAGTGTTTATATCAGTGCAGTAAATTAGTTTATTGGAACTGACTTCAACTGAATAACTTCCAGGGTTATACTGAAGTTATTACAGAATGTATTTATATATCCCTATTCAAGTAGCAGTCTTTATTTTAACCTCAAGTTACTTTTTAAATCTCCCATGCAGGTTATCTGTTTTAAAAAACTGAAAACAGAGCATTATTTCTTTACTTTGTTAATTTGATTCATACTTTGTGTATACAAAAGTGATTTTTCTAGTTTTAGTAAATTAGTTTATTTAGTAAATTTAGTAAATTAGTTACACAAAAAAATTTGCAACGCTAACGCAGCAGACCAAAAATGTTACGAAATTTTGAGTTTTTATCTCAACAGTAGTCTATAAAAATACCTACAACAAAGATCTAAGGATAGGAAAGGATCCTAAGGATAGGGAAAACTAAACACTGCATACTGTATGTCTGTTTCATCTATCTAATAACTATTATAATGAACACGTAATACCTGAAAAATAGATATGCAAAGATTTGAGTTAGCTTTTTCTTTATTTTACCATCCTAAAGTACTGCTTCATCCCTGATGCAATTTTGATGGAGCCATTTACAAGATGCAACTCACTCTAAAGTCACTGAATAGCTCTCTCCGTATATGTGTTCTGTTTAAAACGTTATTGACCTATGGTTGGACTTGATGATCTTAAGGGTCTTTTCCGACCTAAACGATTCTAAATATTCATATATTTTATGTAGAAGGTTTCAACGTTCTTGAAAGTGTATTACAGCCTGTAAGCCCAGATGTGCGCTGGTAATTTTTTGACCTACTACTGGCTGACAGGTTGCATTTGCCATTTGGTCTTCTAAGGCCTGGGAAGAAGCACGTCTCTCCTGGAAGAGGCAGCAGCCTAATGCAAGCAAAGGTGCTCCTGCCAGCTTGCCCACCCGCGGGAGTATACCTCTCGACAAGAAGGTGGCTATATGGTATCTGGCCATCCAGACATGTAGGAGTACCTGTGGTCTAGCTGGCAACCTGCCCATCAGGAGACGCGCGCGCTCTCTCAGCGATCTGAGAAAGCATTTATTGTTCTGAAGGGCACAGGGGGGTCTATCAGTGCGTGTGCTCTGTTACTGTATTTCAGATCCTTTCTCTTTCCCAGTTTTGGGCACAGCCAGCAGCACAGAGTGCTGGGGGGGGGAGGCACGGACATAGGAAAGAAAGGATAATTTCCAAATCAGTAGTCTCCAGATAAATAGCAGAATTCATGGCCAAGAAGGGATGGCTTTTATCACGGTCTTTGAGATGTTGACTGATGTTGCAGTGTTAAGTACTACAGATTTGTCATATATTAAAACGGTTTTGTTTTTTTTTTTAATTATCACTACTGAAATTTAAGTGTAGAGAGAAGATAATGCTGTTTGTACATAATCTTGCATGTTTGTAATGAGAGTTGTATTTTTCCTTCTAAACAGATTATGAATTATCACGGGCAGAATCATTCAGTACCACATTCAGCTGAATTAATTCAGCAAGACTGGTAACATGGATACAGAAAATACCACAAAGATTCACAATACTGTAACGTTAATTATGGTTCTGCAAATGAACTCACACTCACCTTTGCAGGTAGTGAATATCCTCCAGAAAAAAGGGAACCAACCACTAAATTGGTGAATTGCCCACCAAAACCTTGCATGGGCCACAGTAACAAGAAACTGTTTACACCTGATCGCCATTTGAATAGCTCTGCTTTGGCAGCACTATTTAATTTCAGAACTTCACTTCATCTCTCCATCCTTCACTTCATCTAGCATTACAGTCACTCCTCTCATATCCCGTATCATGGCTGAGTAATTCAACAGCAAGCAAATTCCTTCCATTTCTCTTCCACAGCCTTCATCACTAATTGCTGATTGATACTTTCTAGACCTCACTGAGGAGATGTTTGCATTTTTCCTTCAACACCGCCACCAAGGAAAGGCAGTGAGACGGGCTGTAACTGCTGGAAAAGGCACTCCAGCTCTGTTCAAAACGTGCTCTCAGCTCTGCCCGGGTGCTCCAGCCAGTATCTCCAAATATTTAATGCACCTAATTCTGAATACAGTTGGGAGTGCTTGTAGGTTATTCAGTGGCTAAAACCAGCTATGGGGTGCACGGCTAAAACTGCACTGGTTTGTATCTTTATATTTCTCCTTTTTCTGAAGCCAAGGCTGAAAATATTTTTTATTTTTGAATTTTCAGGAGTTTGCTGAAATTGATATTCAGGAAGATAACAAGACATGGGTTACCTGGAGGTAACACATTCCCCCAGCGCCCTCTCAAATGAGAGAACTATATTTGGTAATACGAAATAAACATATGATTGTAAAAGTTATGTTTTGGGTATACAATCATTATAATCTCAGTATCGGCCCTCCCCCCAAAACTGTCATGTAATAGGCCTCGATAATTCGATTTATTATAATGCCAGTTAGATTCATATAAACAAAAGCAGAACGTGTACATTCTTGCCTGTTGTCAAATATGCATTACGCTATATAGATTTCCGACCACACAAATCACCTCAACCCAAGGCATTTATAAATATTTAATAAAATAAATACAATGTTGATAAGAGCACCTGCTGAAGAGCTAGGAGTGAGAACTAACATTGCTCACTGCAAGTTCCTTCCACGTGAACTAGACCTTGCGCTACACAGGATGTGCACGGTGGCGAGGAGAGTGGCTTGTGGTTAGTTGGCACAATGCAGCGTAATTATTATACGCTCACTATATCATTGAAAGATATTACTATATTGCCAATTACATAGCATACGCTGGAGAGACAAAAGGTGACTTTCCCACCAAATTCTGAATTGCAAACCTACTACGATATTTAATTCCATGAGTAAGGAAATGTGGGCAGAAACTGCTGGTTATAGTTTAAGTTTACAACATCAAAATTTCAACAACTTCTCCGCTCTGGGAAAATTAATAATCACGTATCCCATTGGAAGGTATTAGGTATCTTTAAAATAGTGAAGTGTTTTGTTTTCTTTTAATTACTTCCTGTCAATATCCCTAATTCTCTCTAAATATTCAAAACTAACTTAAAATCCAATATAAAATCGCTATTGTTTTTATATCATCAAAAAAGGAAGATTAATGACATATTTCAGTAATCTAGCAATAACTGGCTTTTTTCATTGTTCAAGCTGTATGCAATCCTCAGTGGATCTTAGATGTAGGTTAAAAAGGTATTTAATGCCTGTTTTTCATTGGCAAGGTCAAACATCACCTAGCATGTATAAGGAAAGAGGAAACATCTGTTGGAATAATTTATTTGACTAACACAGAGGGTAGGATTAAAATTCGCTAATTTCTTTGGTCCAATAGTGGATTTCAATTAAACAATACAGGTATTTTTTCAGTTTGACAAGATTTCCTCGCTTTACATGTGGGCACATTTATGCATATCCCTAATTACTGGATCTGGCAAGGGAATACTGTGATTTGTCATTATTTCATATCTGCATATACTCTGAGAATTAATATTTCTGTATTTCGAGTTGTTGGTTTTTTTTAAAAAAAAAACATTTTAAAGAATTCACAAACCTCTAATTCCCAAGACTCTTTGGTTTCCATGGAATTCCACTAGTAACAAGATTAGAATATGTCTCAAGATCAGTGATTACACATGAAATTGTAATGTACAGCAACCTTCAGCGTTCACGACAAAAATCTCTCTTAAATGTTTTTTTAAAAGATTAAATGCATGTCATCTGACTGTAGTTTATTCCAACCTTCATGTGAACCAGAGTAAAATCTTCTAGACTAATAATAGAAAAAATCAAAATCACTCAAATTGTTTAATTTGTAAATGTAAATTAATACAAATATAGACATTTCATTCCAATCAAGTACAGAAGATGCAATCTTTGCCTTTCTAGGGTAAGAAGGGATTTCAACGGGGCTAGGATTGTACTCCAGCTTAATACTGGGAAAATTTTTGTCAAGCAAAGAAGGTCAGCAACAGGACAGCTTTTTAACATAGTAGAGTAGTATCAGAATGCTTTATTTCAAAGGAGATAGAGGAAGTTCTTACACTGAAGAAAATAACTTTCTGGGACGTGCTGTACACGCGTGTTCCATCCTTTATTAGAACTAAGGGGAATCGTAAATGAAAAGTGTGGTTTTATGCAAGCCTGGCCCAAAAGACAGAATGCTAATAAAGATGTCATGCAGGCTGACAGAACACTGAGCGTGTGGATACACTCATTTTACAACGGAATTAAAAGAAAAAAAATGCATGTTTGTACGGCATGAGTATTAGGCTGTATCCCTCTAAATTTCACTGGAAAATAATCATGTCGTAGTACAATTTTGGGATAACTAGTGCATTGTTCCTGCAGTTCGTGTTTTTAAACTTCTCCACTTCTGCAGCAGGAAAAAAAGAATGGGCACATATATGACAAGTTCAGTTTCTTTTTAGGCCAGAATATATCCATTGTCACATGAAGAATAAAGATGATCCTTTGGAAGACAGCATCTATATGATTTGTAATTCTTCTTCCCTTGTCGAGGAAGTTTTAATCAGAACTATTTTTAATCAGAACAAATAATCAGTAGGAACAAAACTGACGGAATGGGAAGTGGTAAGTTGTCAAGAATAAAATAGTAGTAAATGTTGCTCAGTTAAATTTTCAATCATACTAATAAATTCTGATTTGAATGTAAAACAAAACACTACATTTAGTAATTTAGTTACAAAAGAGTACCTGTGACAGTTGAATTTATTTATTCATTTTATCTACAGCATTGATGATTTTTTTGTTAGTCGGTACAGCTGATAAATAATAGACCAGTTAGGTTAAAAGTAGCATTAAAAACCTGGAAGTAGTGGTATTAGGTGCCAAATACTGAACTAAACTAAACTATTATTACAGGTAAATCTGGAAAAACTATAGGTCCCAACCTGCAAATCCCTATGAGCAGATTTTGTCTCCACAAACAGTTGCACTAGAGTTCACAAGGCTGCTTATGCAAGTAAGGAATACATATGCGAAACTCTGAATTGTTTAAATTCATCTAATGTCTAAATGTCTGTAAGCCACACACATCGCACTTTCTTTCTTGATTATCTCAATCTTGAGTTGATGCTACAGGAAAATGCCACAAATACACTGGAACATGTCTATTAGAAGTAAGCTGTAACGATGGAAAGTGATTGTTTCTCCTGCCTGTGCGCACGGGATCAGTCTTCACCAATGTTGTTGACAGTGACTGTACTTCCAAGAATTAACTTTGATACTATTTCACCTTTGTGGAAGATTACAATCAAATACATAAGACGGAAACTAGTAACACTGGAGTAAAGTTATTACTATTAGCTAGTCTACCGATTTATAACCAGAAACTGAAATCTATTATCCTGTCTTTCAAAGAAATAAAGACAACAAATATAACAGGGTTAAAAAAACCCTGAAACTGATTTCAGATGAAGTTCTACCTTCATGTACTCATTTTCCAACTGATTCAGTAAGAGCTGTATAAGCAATAACCAACAGAACTGAGAGGAAGATGTCTGAGGAACGTACCTGGATTTTCATCTGACTTATTTTTTATCCAAGATTCTTGGCAAAGGTTTTCTTTCAACTTTGTGCATCTCAGACAAAGCTAAAAAATTTGTTTCTTCTTTCACAGATGGACTGTAGTGAAAGGGAATAGAATAAGGTGCTTCAAAGTCAGCTGCGGAAAACAAAGAAAAAGGATTAATTCAATATCCCAAATCAAACCAGAACTATTTTAATATTCAGTATGATTGAACACAGGTTCCGATATGTCTTGTTCTAGAAATAATAGCCTTATAAATAATAAGCCTTATAGTAAAATGCCTCTAATTTAATAACTGAGAATGGAAAACTTTGTATGAAATTACGGAAAGTGCTGCAAACACTGATGAAGGTAAATACTTAAGCAGGTATTCCCATTCATTCATTTTGAAAGGGAGTAAATTCAAATACGTGGCACCTCCTTATATCAGTAGTTATTCAGAAGACAGAATATTGCCGTCAGAACCATTGCCATTCACATATGGCTTCCAAACACTGAGCAGACTGCAACTTTCTTGGGGCTGAGGCTGACAGGCTGAGTGCTTTTCACTTCACGTCTTCACAAATAACTGATCTTCATGAGATTTCATGAATTAATAATTTGAGATTGTATGGCTATAAAGAACACGGTCTCTCCCCTAAGTTACATAGCACAGTTTATCTTCTGAAAACAACCATGTAACTGCCACCAATTTTATTTTATAAATGTGGTCATTCAAACCATTTTGACTAATTTGCAGTTTCCAAATCCTGCAACACGGCAAGACATGCTGTTAAGTCATTCATGTTTTAGTTTGCAGTCAACTCTATAGCAACAACAATGCCTACCCACCATTTTTTTAAAATGTCAAAGTCTATTTCAGGTTTTGCTTGAGTTTCAAAACGAATTTGTTTTCCCTCTTCAGGAACCTGTTTCCTTTTCTTTTAGGTTTAAGGCTTTTTTTCCTCCAAGACTTTTTATTTATTTCCAAGTTTAGAACTTTTACTTCTGCAGGACATGCATTTTGTGAAGGCCTTTAAAAGGACTGGCATTTTACACACATAAAGTTATCAACAAATTATTGCTTATTATTAGTCATTATGAATAAGTATCAACAAATAGATTTCAAAAGTCTGATGAATTTAATGCATATTTATTCTAGAATGCCCAACACTTTTCACTTTTCTTTTTTTTTAAATATATGGAAAGTAATCATGAATATTTACAAGCATTCAAAATGCACTGGCTATTCCTTTCCATAATTCTGGGAGATTGGGATGGGAGGAAAAAAACACCACGTGAACTAGTTCTAAAATTCAATTTTATATTGGAAAAGTCCACTTTCTACTCTTGTGCTTTGGTCTTACCACCAGTACAAATCTCATTCCTAGTATATTTACTGTTAGCTGCTATTTTATTGTTTCTATATTTCAAATAATCATGAAGTAATTGGTTAGTTTGCTTACAAAAATGTAGATAGACTGTATGTTCATTTGTCATTCTTTCTTTGTTTTTTTTCCTGGCAGCTTTGGAGGCTTTCCAATTCACTAGGAACCGTCTTTCCATTTCTTTAATTTCTTTCCCATCAAGGGATTCTGTCAAAGAAAAAAGAACACTTTCTGTGATACCCAAAGTTAACGAAAAGGCTGTAGAAAGCTGTATGTAATGTTTACTGGTCTATATTTGCTCTCTTCAAATCTTTTTTTCTCCTTTTAGTCTTTTGGCAAAAATATATCCAATACACCTTGATATTCATATTTTAACTATCTGCAAAAGTGAGTTGATGCATCTTAATTACAAAAGAAAGCATCTACTATTTTTGCAACTTTCAAGGGATATACATATATATTCACATTCAGTTAACATGCACACCTTGTAGAAAGTTCTGAAGAAAAAGTGTGCTCTTATACAAGACAGATGCAGAAATTCAGGATGAGAGATGGCAGAGGAATCCTACTGATCGTGAGGACAGACAGACCGACCCTGTAAAATTAACTTTACTCTCTTTGATGCTATAAGGCTTATCCTCTACGTTGGCTTGGTTGCATCTGCATTTTTGAGTCAGACCAAATGAAATACCTCAACTGGCTACAAATTTAGGTTGCATTACAATTGTTGTTAAGACCCTGTTATTTTCATTATGCAAGTAGGATTTTTCTTTCTCTTAATGGCCAATATTTTTTACACTCAGAAAAAAAAGAAAAAAAATTTTGTAATTACAGCTTTTAAGATAATTGCCAACTTTATCCAAAAACGAAAAAAATGAGCAGATTTTTTTTTTTTGACTTGTTTCTACAAGATGAATACTTGCATACGGAAGACTGAGTTGCTTCCTATTTTGCTAAAATTATCTCAAAATAATAACATAAACTGCATGACAGTATAGTTAAGATTAACAAATAGATTCATAATGTAAGTGTAAATTGCTTTTATGTTTAAGGAGAAATGTTTTATAACAATTAAAACACGGTAAGGTATGACTGGTGCAGCTTTAACTGTACAACTAAAACACCTAAGCAACTACTACAGGCCGATAGGGGAGTAGACTAAACTTATCTTTGAAAATCAGTTTCACAGCATCTGGAATGCGAACACAGCAAAGTCTTACTGTCTTATAACAATCTCGCTAATCATCAGTTATTAAAACTAATGATTAATACCACTAATAGCAAAAGCTGAGCAACAGAGTTTGTGCAGTTAGTTGATTACATAAGCAATTTCAGCTACATTACCTGTACATAAATTAAAAATTCATCATTTGACATAAATATGGCAGTAATTGTGTTTACATACATAGTGAAATTGAGGAACGATTAACGTACCGGTTATTTTCTAAAACAGTAAGTGTTATGGGTAGGGTTTTGGGCTGGCTATTGGTTTTATTTTTTACCTAGAGTCCATGACTGTACTACAATCCTGTCCCTGTACTTTGGTTTATGGCAGATGGGGTTTCCTGCAAGATCCAGTCTCCGTAGCTTTGTCCATTTGTTTAATACAACCTCCAAATCCTGCAATTGATACAAGAAGAGAACATTGTGCTTATTTTTCCTCCTGCGGAGTAAAATTCAATAGCAATGTGATTTGTTCAGCCAGGCCCAAATCCTGCACACAGAAATAGCTTCAGTGAGACTATTCACGTATTAATATACACACTAAGAATGTGCATTTTTAAATAGAGTTGTGCATAGCATTCCCTGAATATATCATAATTGCACAGAGGAAATGGTGATGCAGTTGGAAAACTCTGCATTTTTAAGGATACAGTTATGCCAGCTATGGAAAATTACCACTACAATCCCACCCATAAGCACTTAAAGCTGAGGAGTTACCAGCCAAAAAATTCCCATGATACATAATGTATGTTAATGCATCCCCGTGGTCTTACAGAGCCCTTAGAGTACCAGTGACTGATTTTGAAAAAATTGTGGAAGAATAAATACTTTACAAAGAAAGAACAGGCTAAAAAAGCTAAAAATCATGCAAACCACATGCCTCTCTCTTTATATGTATGTAAAACTGTATTTTACTGGGAGAAACAGTAATATCCCCCCTACCTAACTGTGGGTGGTCAGTTCTAGTATTGGCCAAATAGTGAAATTTTTGAAATATACCTTTCTCCATCTGGGTTTCTGTCTGGTTACCAAAGGGCAGTATGA
This sequence comes from Chroicocephalus ridibundus, assembly GCF_963924245.1. Taxonomy (NCBI): domain Eukaryota; kingdom Metazoa; phylum Chordata; class Aves; order Charadriiformes; family Laridae; genus Chroicocephalus; species Chroicocephalus ridibundus. The sequence goes on from NC_086285.1 coordinate 131,716,522, forward strand.
CCTAAATAAAACTTCTTCTGTCTTTTAAATACAATAAATTCAAGTTAAAAGGATGCAAAGCTTAGCAGATTGGTCGTTTCTGCTCAGATGTCCTACTTTCTGAAATACTTTCAAAATTTCTCTTAACTGTCATTCTTGATAGGCTTCCTTTTATGTGTGAAAAGCTCAAGCAGGGATTCAAAACAATCTATGTGAATACAAAAGAAGAGAGAATTTATGTTCTACAGCTGTAATAATTTGGAAAAAATCTACTAATCATGATGTGACATTCTAAACTGTGAAGTCTAGAATTTTGTAGCTTGATGCCAATAAAGAAGAATCTAGCAGTGTAGGTATCTCTTAGCTCCTTCCAATTTAGAAAATCACCTGGATAATGCAAGCAAGGAGAATTCTGGCTTTGCAGGCTCTACTCCCTTGGTAGAAAATCCTCCTAGGAATATTCTATGGGTTATAGAATGCATGTTTCAAAAAATCACATGGAAGAGCAACTGGTAGCACAACCTCACACTTCCAAACAGTATCATTTTTCATCTATCAATGATGACAGTGATATTATCTATCATCTATTGTTATCCAGTGATGATAATGTCTTTTCAGAAACATAGAGAGCAGAAGTCAGGTTCTGTGAGGAGCAAGACTGATAAAACAATGCAAGAAACTGAGGACCAGTCCACATGAAGAAACGTTGACAAATCTCGTAATGTGACACAGCAAAGCTTTATCAGCATGTATCAGAATAGCACTACGATAACCCCCCAAATTTAGGCACTAGCACTTAATCAAAGACACAACAATTTTGGGAAAAAATATTTTAGGCTAGGCTTATTTAAAAAGAAATAGCATTTAGCGAGGGTATTCATTTATTCTTACCTGTACATTCAGGCATTGTCATTGAAATCTGTAATGTGTTCTAGATTTCGCTAGAAAGAATTTTTTCAAGTAATAGTTTTGCAACACAAATTGTCGATTACTGAAATAAAATGTATACAGTTTAACTTTGATGAATGTATTCAGAGAGTCCTGTAGATTTTTGTTAGCTGTTACTTACTTGATAAATGACCCAGAACATGCTTACTCCAGTGTATGTTTATCTAAGAGCACACTAATCCTGTGCTGAAATATGATTACCCTTTCGATACGCTCTAGTTGTTCATTGCCTTCCTGTCTCTAATAAAGTGCTTTCACTTCCCAGCCTTTCAATAAGCTGTACTAGAGGGACCAGACACTCTTCTGGGCAGTCTCCGTTTGATAAATGATCATGTCATGCTATCACTTTGAGGTCTGCTACAAAATACTGACGAGCAAATTATATTCCATTGGGGGGGAAGGGCAAGCGCCTTAGTAGGCAGCTGTAGTGGTGGCAATAACGTTCTTACCAATTAACGATGGCCATCTAAGAATTGGTATTTGACCAGTATGCTCCAGTTTTTATCGGAAACGTCTAGTCCAACTGCCCTAACTACATCTATAGACAGCAATTTGTCACCATTTTGACTACCTGTCATAATCTATTTGAGAAAATCTATAATTTTTCTCTTGTTCTTGACTCAATTCTGAAGTGAATGAATTCATCTTTTGTGATATCCTCTTGTCATAATCAATACTGGGCAGAGGTTGAATAAATTAAAGACTTAGGAAATACAGATTTTTATAGGTATTTCTAGCTATCTTTTCTCTACCTATCCAAATACTCACACAAGTCATAATCTTCCCAAAACAAATGTAATTAATAAATAAATGAGTCAGGCTTTTTGTAAACAGGAATAGTCATGTTTTTTTTTTTAATAGGAATATTGTTTTTAAAAAATTCCATTAGTATTCCAACCCAAATACACTGCAGCCTAGAAGTCCTTGTGAATCTGACTAAAGTAAACCCGAAGCTTGATAGGATAAATAAATGAAGTAGCAAATGATAGCAAACAAAGAAAAGCCAATTCTATTGAAATCAATTATATTCTTGATACCTGACCTCGGACATGCTTTTTACATGTGTTAGCTAGTCATAGTAAATTATTTTGCATGAATTGAGAAAAATTACTTAATTTTGTTCTGTCTACTGTTCAGGCTGCATTATATAAACTTCAGTCATGTGAAACAAGGTCATACGCCTTGATGTCTGTTAATTACACTAACAATGTCCTGAATTAGACAGAACTTTAAGTGCTTGAATTTACTAGCCCTGATTTTCAACTACACTGAAATCAACATGGCAGTGCTGAAAAGCGAGGGAGTATGTGTTTTTATAATAATGTGAAAACACTGAGATAAATGTTTAGATATAAAATAATTATACTAATTATACAAAAGTAAGCAAAGTCTACACGAGAAGACTGTATTTCGTGCATTTCTTACGCCTTTCACATTTCCCTCTTTTGCAAAGACTACGTATTATTCCTGCTGCCATTTTACCTCTGCTACACAGATCACTGCTGTTGACCGGCCCTGCTCAGACGTGGATGACTCCTCTACAGCTCTTCTTCCCACCAGGTGAAGCAGGGCTGGGTACAGAGCTCTCTGACACTTCTCCGGTGGTCATGCAGCACCACCAGAGTCTCTGACCAAAGCCAGACATTCCTGGGGATGTTCTTGATGGCAATGATGAGGATGCAGGAATGGGAAATCAGGGGACATATAGCTTTTGGCATGAAAAAGAGGTATACATCAGAGTTTTGAAAACAGAGGGGCAAGAGGGAGGAGAATGGAGGCAGCTTCTGTGGCAATGAAAGAGCCTTTGCTGCGTGTAACAAGTTCAGCCACCAGAAGCAATTAAATATATGTAGTACAATTATATACCTCCTAAAATCCTTTGAGCTGTCACAGCCATAGTATAATGTAAGCCATGGAATCATGAAATTCAGGGTGGCAAAAAACCTCATAACATACTCAAAACTTCTCTCAGCTATTTTTTTTAAACAGTTAGTGGATGTATAAGATTGTTCTCCTGCTAGATGTTCACTGTGAATTAAAGCCTCTTAAACAGAGCTAAAAATGACTTTTTTATATATACTTTGCATGGGCTACTGCTTTTTCAACAGTTTGTTGTTGATTTTTTTTTATTTAAATAAGAATTGGTATTAGTGATAAGTAGAACCTACTAAAAGGTAATCTCTAGAACACAGTAACTGTAGTTGGGAAGTGGGATATCCAGTTGCATTACACTATATGTTAAACACATTCAAGATGGTCATTAATTTTACAGGTCTGCAAAGACATCAATAGAAATACCCTATCCGCTCCATATTTTCAACACTTAGAGATTGCTTAGAAAACACACTTTCAAAATTTACTGGAGCTTGATCCAAATGTAACTGATAGCAGCAGCAGCAGCAGCAGCTAACTCAAATGCTCACCACATAATTTTTCAAAAACTGTGACCAAATAATATGGAAATCTAAATGTCTATTTGATTTGGGTAAATATTAACTCTGATCTTCCTGATGATGAAATATTGAAATTTAATAATGATTAAATATTATATACACAGTTACTGAGTAATGCAGTCTTTTTTGTCCTCTCCTTAATTCTGTTTCAGAAGATACTATTTTTTCCTCCGAGACACGGAAAGTGCTGTCTCTGAACTGGCATCCTCATTCTTAAAAATAATTGGTTTTTTCGTAAGACAATCTTCTTTTAATATCATCACAACTGAAGTATTTTGTATTTATAAGAAAGAAAAAAGTAAATTAAAAAAATTACTGTAACATGTTTTATTTAGAAAATTATTCCTTTTAAAAAGGAATGCTTTGGAAAGACTACCTATTTAAAAAAAACATTATTTTGATGTAACCAACACATTCGATATGGTTTTAATTACTGAGCAAAAGCCTACGTGAATTGTATTTTGATACGAATTCAAGCACAACTGCCAGCCAGAAACACAGCTTGAAATACGACGCATTAATAATCCTCTAGTAAAAAAGAAATGTATCATTCAACGTTTCTTAATATTAAAATGTAAAAAATTAAGAGTCCAAATAAAGTATATTGACCTAGATCTCGGATAGATTATGCACACAAAATATTGAAATCTCTTCATTAGTAAACAGAACTGCCAAATTTAATGTAAAAGATATTAGGTGTTTTAAGACATAATAAGAATGGTTATTTTAATAATTACTAACCAATGAAAGTTAACTTTTCTAAGGAAATAGAATGTATATGAAAACCAGTAATGAAAGAGTTTATTTTAATCAAGGCTTTGTCTTGGTGATTCGGGGTACCATTTAAGAAAATTAAATTCCGTATTTATTAATTAAAAAAATAAAAAATTCAAAAAAAGCAGAATACAAATGCCTATGGTTTATATTAAATGAAAACAGTGTTTATTAAGTCATTTATAAAGTTTGTTCGATGCCTCCACCCTGCAATGATGATGTCAGCATACTGTTCAACATAAATTTGATATTCAGTTACTAACTGGACACTAAAATTATTTGTTAACTGCTCTTTATGTCAAGAAATGGAAGACATCATAACTTATAAAAATAATGAGAAGTAACAAGGCCAATATTCTATTCCTTTTTGCGAAGATAAGCTAGAAATTGTAAGTCTAGAACATTCTGTTTGAACCACATTTGCTACTGCAAAAGGAAGAGCAAAAATACTTTTATTTCATTTATTTTGGCTGCTACTGTGGAAGTTAGAGCTCTTGTTTATGAAGATGTGCCTTTCCTTAGCAAAAATTTATGAAATAAATTCAGTGTATACTTTAATGACAAATACTTCTTATGATACTCCAGCCACAATAGTCAAAAAGTCATTTTGATATTGTAACAGCTGCAAAATCAGCTAAATGATCTGATATCCAAGAAGCGTCTTTTATTTACAATAAAATAGAGAATTAAAAACTATAATATGGTAAAATATTGCAAATTAATTAAAAAACAATGTCCGTGTCATCTTTGCAAATTAAAGCACTCATAGTTACTCAGGTGGCCAAAATATACATACTAAATCTACATTTTGGACATATTATATTATAGTTATAACTTCCATGCATTTACTACTCAGTTGATAGACGCATGCACAATTGCCACTTTACGTAGGATTAAAGGACATTTGGGCATCCTAGATAAACAGTTCTCCATTTTTAGTCTCAACAAGATTTCTGGATGAGAAAAGATAGCATGCTTGGAAAGTCAGAGGTTCAGTAACTCACCTATTTAGTGATAAAGATGAATATGACTAACTTCTTATCACCCATACTAAATAGAACAAGTCTCTATTTTAATACCTTCATATGTTGAAGTTGATTGTCAACTGCTCTAAGATAAGAAAGATTTTCCAAAACTGCCAGTTCTTCTAATTCATCAATGTTGTTATTGCTGATGTTCAACACAGACAAAGATTTCTGGAGGAAGAAAAGCAGAAAGAGAAAATTATTTTTTTTTCCATGCCATGCATGAGTCAAGTTGTAAATTCTTGTTAAAGGAAGAACAAGCATATGAAGCAGAAACGCGCAAATACAACTACCACATACCCCACATGTAGTTTTATGTTGGCTTTCCCTCTTGTCCTAAAATGCTGTTTATTTTGGTTTTGATGTCAAACAAAAGTAAGATTTTTTTTCTTGATTATTTCAGGAATTCTTAGGAAATGGAGAATTTTTGTTTTTCTCTAAAAATGTTCAAATGCTTTAGAGTTATGCAAGTGCTACTAACTCTACATTTTAAGTATGAAACAGACACAGAAAATGACTGCCTTTTCCAAGGTTACATCTGAACTGCATAGAGCTGAAATCCATATCTGATATCTATGTAGTCCCATTTAACAACTGGACTACGCTGTTTCTCTTTCAGGCTTGATCCTACAAATCTCTCGGTATACATACCGCTGGTCCTTGCCCCTTCTTTGGAACATTAGCGGGTCACATAATGCACTTTGCCTTTTGTAATGGGCAATAGTTAGAGAGATCTTTACATTCTAGATAAAAAATAAATCTGTTTCATGTGTTTATCTCAGGAAACACTTAAATGTTGTTTCATGTAAAAGGAACAAGACGTCTATATCTCTAGAAGATGAAAAAGCACACCTAATCCCGTAAATTTAGAATTATACCAAATACGGGATTTACCATTAGATAGAAAATGCCTATTTCAGCAGTGTATACAAGAAATGTAACCCCCTTCTAAAATCTGAACAAGATCTACATCGCAGGCAGAAATTACCAGTATCATCCTGATACACATAGTTCATAAACTTAATCTCCTCAGTCAAAAGATTCATGATATTGTCATCGTCAAAACATTTGCTTGTAGTGCACTGAGACCTATATAGCCCCATGTTTTTGGCTCTTTTATTGCTGACAACATTAAGAGGCAGAAATAGATAGAAGAAGGTGAAGTCAGAAGTGATGTCTTAAACAGGGACAAAACACTTAGTACTCAAAACATCAAAACAGAATGCTTATATGTGTAGCATCCACAAAGATGTTACATGGTCAAGAATGCAAAGTGTTTCTTAAAAAGCAAAACAAAAAAACCCCACAACACCAGAAGACCATGAATAAAAGCCACGAAGAATAAAACACTGGTGACTCTAGGCCAGGATGCTGAAAAACACTGAAATATATGAGTTATCCTGGGAAAATTATAGCTATATAACGAAGTATTACTGTATAACAAAGTAAAAGTGGTCTCTCAAGAATGGCTCATTTCTATTACAGGAAAATGGCAATACTTGGATTACTTAATCTCAAAACAGCAAGAATTAGAGCTAGGTCAAATGTTCATGATACACACATGACAAAAGAACTCACTAAAAAGTTAATCTTCACAAAAAAAGCTCATCAAATCCTGACAACACTTTGGGAGATACAGCAAGATGATTTTTTTTTTAGTATAGAACTATATGTATTAGTAAATGAAGTATATTTTAAAATCTCCAAAAAAAATTTGTTGTTTACTGAGAAATTAACCTGTTGAAAGAAAACTTCAAAAGCTGACTTTTCTGAAATCTTGACATAGAACAACATAGAAAAACTGCAGAACTAAAACTGAAAGCTTTTGATTGTGTTGCTCTTAATATCCAGAAAAAAAGCTGTTTGCACCTTTTGCCATTGCATTCCCTAGAGAAATACAGGAGGCAGTAAATAAACTAATGTAACAATCAAATCAGAGAAGTATCAACAAGCCAATGCACTACAAGCTAAGTTGACTAAAAGAACTGTAATAAATTCCTACCCTTTTTTTAATTTATTCACATTTTGTTGGTATAGGGCATTCACACATTTCTTTACTTCCTCTCTCTATTCTCATTTCCATTTCCATTTCCATCCTTCACCAAAAAATAAATGAAGTAGTAGAATCTGCTGGACTCCTTGTTTATATGAGAATTGAAATGGGAATCTCCCAAGAATGACACCAATTGGGAGAAAAGGAAAACACACAGTGATCATGTACTAATCACTTCCCTTGAAAATACTGATCTACTGATTAACGGCTCACTGAAATTCTCAAAATGTACTTACTGCCAGGGACCGAAGGGATCTTGGATCAAACAGAAGCTTTTCGCCAAGAGGGAGTTGTTGACTTTCAATATGTAGCTCCCTTATTTCTTCTAGTTTATTCAAACCCTCTACTACAGTGATGCAGTTGCCCCCCAAATACCTGCAGAGTAGTACACAAAATAGATTTAATATCCTTTGAAAGCAAAAGCTAACACAAGGCCTCAATATATAAAAAAAAATTTAAATATTTTAAGTATTATTGAATAATACTTGGAAATTATAATAGAAAAAGTAAATAACCTAGCATGCAAATAGAACATACAGCTAACAGATCCAAGGGATTTTTAGGGGTTTTATATATTGCTACTATTATTATTAAATGTCTGAAAAACGAAAATAATTTAAATGAAGATAAATACGTTAAGATGATATGCCATCACTTATATCATAGAACACTGTTAAAAAAATCATAAGGAATTACTTTTATTTGAAAAGCAACATTTAAGAGCTGAAAGGACATTACTAGCTACATAATTTTTTGATTTCTTAGTCTAATAATTATTCTTTTACTATTAAAATAAATACATGACTTTCAACTTACAGTTTTTCAAGGTTTTTCAGCGATGAGAGATTTTCTATACACGTAATACAATTGTTCTGAAGGTAAAGGTGTGTTATATTTGAAGCAAAGTCCAAGTTCTGGATTTGACTGATTTGGTTATCATATAAATACAGAACTCTAAGATTTTTACACAAAGAGACGTCACCCTGAAATAAAAAATAACAAATAAATGCTACATAGAGTTCACTCACTGCCTGCTTCTGGAAGCTGTTGATTGTTTTTGTATTTAAGTTGTGCTGCACAATTTATACATTTTCATCTTTAACAAACACTTTTAACAACTATTTTTCCCAGAAAAACTGATTGACAGTAATCATCTCCTGCATAGATTTAAGACTGAAATCTATCATTGCTGTTCTGCTATACAGAAGCTGAGGACTACAGCCATTATCAGCAGATACATCACATCCTGTGTGACTTAGAATCATAGAATCGTTTTGGTTGCAAGAGACCTTTAAGATCATCAAGTCCAACCGTTAACCTAACACTGCCAAGTTACCAGTAAACCACGTCCCTCAGCACCACATCCACATGTCTTTCAAATACCTCCAGGGATGGCGACTCAACCACTTCCCTGGGAGGCCTGTTCCAATGCTTGACAACCCTTTACGTGAAGAAATTTTTCCTAATATTCAATCTGAACCTCCCCTGGTGCAATTTAAGACCGTTTCCTCTTGTCCTATTGGCTATTACTTGGGAGATCAACTGCTACCTTGTTACAACCTCCTTTCAGGTAGCTGTAGAGAGCGATAAGGTCTCAGCCTTCTTTTTTCCAGGTTGAACAACCCCAGTTCCCTCAGCTGCTCCTCATAAGGCTTGTTCTCTAGACCCCTCACCAGCTTCATTGCTCTTCTTTGGATATGCTCCAGCATCTCAATGTCTTTCTTGTAGTGAGGGGCCCAAAACTGAACACAGTATTTGAGGTGGGTCCTCACCAGTGCCAAGTACAGGAGGACAATCACTTCCCTAGTCCTGCTGGCCACACTATTCCTGATACAGGGCAGGATGCTGTTGTCCTTCTTGGCCACCTGAGCACACTGCTGGCTCATATTCAGGTGGCTGTTGATCAACACCCCAGGTCCTTTTCTGCTAGGCAGCTTTCCATTCACTCTTCCCCAAGCCTGTGGTGTTGCATGGGGTTGTTGTGACCCAAGTGCAGGACCCAGCACTTGGCCTTGTTGAACCTCATACCACTGGCCTCAGCCCACCATCCAACCTGTCCAGATTCCTCTGTAGAGCCTTCCTACCCTCAAGCAGATCAACACTCCTGCACAACTTGGTGTCATCTGCAAACTTACTGAGGGTACACTCAATCCCCTCATCCTTTTAAATAACTAAAAGGTCACCTGTTCTTATCACGGTTTCTGTAAAACTTCTCTGTGGCATCTGATGAACAAGTCCTAACCAAATGGACCAATCAAAGTAGTAACTTGCTGTGCACATTCCTAGGAGTGGGACGAATAAACCCATTTGCTTGCAGGGATCTGTTCACATAGAACAAGCTATTTAATCTTCTTGACTGAAATCACACTTCTAAAGCAGAAATCCGCCATACACAACAATTCAATTGTTTAAGGCTCAGCAATTTCAAAATGTGCTCCGTATCTGGAGGGGATTTGAATTAACTCAGGACTTACTGAAAACTGTATAAATTTCCTATTATTAAACTCAAAGGAAGGAGGACTGGGTTAAGTTCACAGGTTTAGTCTTTGAAAACGAAAAGGTCATGAATTATTTTTTAAATGAGTAAGCCCCAGGGAGCAATTTTAAAAAAAAATGTAGATTTTAACCTGACTAATTTGAAAAAGCCACTACACCAGTCCAAATTTGTTAACCTCACTTGGCTTGTATCCTGTTCCTGAACTCCCCTTTCCTTTCTCAGACTTCCTCTGAAATCTAAGGAATAAATCACAGATAGATTGAAAAGATTGTGCTGCGAGTTAACAACTCTTTGTAAAATTCCCAATACTAGAAATATTTGGCATTAACAAGAATAAAATAAGTGTTGCACTTAATAATATGTCATGTCATTACTACTTCCTTTAAAAAAAATTTCTGATCTGCAAAATTATTCATTCCTTACACCACTTCTATTACACAGTTTGCATTTTTATAAAGGTAACCATCAATAAATACAAGTCTTTAAATAAAAAAACAAACTGTTGCTGAAAATATGAACTTTGGTTTTTAACCTCAGACCTAAAGTCTCCAAGAACACTATAGCAAGATTTCAACAGGGCTAGAGCACTGCTGTCAAAGCCCAGCATCTACTGATTCAATGGCAACAGACTGACTATATTCTATAGGAAAAGTGTCGGGTCGAAATGATTAATTTGAAATATTCCCTTTCTTATGTAGCTAAAGAGGTAAGCAAGTGGAGTTATCATTTCCATTCTGTTGACTTCCTGAATGCTCCCTTACAATGTAGAAACTGTACAAAATAATCAAAATAGCAAATTGTTTTGATTTGCCTTTTTTTTTAGAGCTGCAGATTTCTGTAATAGTTCTGCGAAATACTGCAAAAAATACTTCGCTGTAACACTTTGTTCATTTCTCTTTGTAATTGCTTACACGGATTTTCTATTTTAATTAATTAATGGCAAAAGTAGTTAGTGTCCTGATAATATCCTTCTTTCTGCTACGCAGATGATACATATTTCCACAGTTTCAGTCAAGTAAAATACTTCAACGAGATTTTTGACGCATAAAGAAAAAAGTGTCAGGTTGATAATAAGAAATGATGCAGACCGTTGGAGTTACAATCACCCGCCTTGATGTTTTATATGAAAAGTTACAGCTGAAAGATTATTTTCACATTTCAAATGTGCACACATTTAAAATCCATTTAAACACTTTTACATACAAGCAGTATTCCACACAATAGCAGCAGTGAATGCTGAAGCAGGTTTCTAAACAGATGTATTATTAAGGCTTAATTGCAAGTCAATATAAATGTTGAAACATAATATAGCCGTTATAAAATAGAAAGCTGGCTTTGCTTCTTTGTCTTCCCAACGATAAACAACTCTTCATAAGAGTAGCTACAAAATACTTGAGTGGCCAGGTTAAAAGGAATAAAGAAAAATAAATCTTACAATTGCATCTATATTTTTATCTGATAAATTTAGATGAGTTATTTTTCGCAGATACTGTCCAAATTCCTCTTCATTGCGATTCTTCCGACTGATGCTTTTAGCAACTAGGTCCACTGTTAGTCGAACCATAATTCTGTAATAGGCCAAACTGCTGCTTTTAATAGCGTGTTGCACGTGCTCTTGTAAGCAGTTTTATAAAATGCCTTAAAAACAAAAAGGAAAATGTTATACTACTTGTACCCAAGATCTTCAACAAAGCTTACATGTATACTTCAAATCTGATGTTTCCCCACAAATTCCCTTTTTGCTTACAGTGGCACATTTATGTATAGTCTTTCCTGCTTATAAAAATCTACTCCTTTCTTGCTGTTATTTTTTCAGACTTTTGAAGTATTAAATAACATTTAAAATACATTGCTATATGTGATTTGTTGTTTCAGTGTGCTTAAACAAATTGTACTGTAGTCTTCATTTTTTTCATATACAAGTATGAGCACAACTGGCCACAGTGGAAGCAATTCTCACACATAAGTAACTAATTACTGGCAGCTCATAACCTAATTATTAGTTAGACAATACATCACTATAGTAGGTTTTACAGGCCATGAGAAGTACTCTTTAGACATCTGCACAGCCCTTCTGTCATGCACACACCTGCGTGAGCATTCGTTGTGCGCAGTGAAAACCCCAGTTTTTCCCACTGAGGCATACTGCAAAGGCTTTCACAACAATACGAACTTTTTAAAAAAAAATTTGGACATTGTTCCAAATGAGCTTATAAATGGGGGAATGGAGGGGAGGGAGGAAGGCAAGACACGTATTTTGCACTGGATGTGTAAACGGTCTGGGGGTAAAAATACCCTAACAAATGTAACTTAACAACTGCTTTTTTAGCCAATACGTAATACAGTGTACATTATGTATTTTAGCCAATAGATAATAGTCCCACATCAGTGTGCCAAAACAACTGAGACAGCAAAAACCACTCCAATACTAAAACTCATGCAGCCACATAAACCACGGCACAGAGAATCCTCCTTGCCAGTGTTACATTTATGAGAAACTGAGGAAAGGTAAAGATTGAAACTGTGAAGGCAGCAGAAACTCCCTTACTTACTGAGCAAGGCTGAAGCTCAGGAGTTCCCCCTTGTCTCCCCATGTGGGTTTTTTGCTTTTTTAAAAAAAAAAAAAATGGGGGGAAGAAGGAAAGCTAAAAGCACATTGGTCTTTTTTTTACTGAGAAGTGTGTTTCTTTCTTGCTTTTTAAAATAAAAACACTTTTCTGAGCCCTTTCTTAGACCTTCTGCCAAGACAAGCATTAGCAGCAGAGGAAGGGCCGGGCTGCCACCGTGGGGGCTCTGTGTGATCTCTCTCGATCCCACAGCTCCGTCAGCCGTCTCATTTCACGCCGTCGCCACCGTCCCATGTCGTCGTCCGCCGTTTCCCGTCCCCCCTCCGCGGCCCCCCGCCCCGGCTGACCACGACAGAAGCCAGCCACCACCCAGCACAACCTCTCGGAAGGCCGCTCCGGTGTCCCTGCCCGTCAGCCGAGCGGGACAGGCAGGGGGGCCAGGAACGGCTCCCAAGAGCCGTCGCAGGAGGAACCCGCGCCGCGCCGCCCCACGGCCCGCCCGACGCCGCTCTCCCCTCACCTGCGGGGCGCGCCAGCCGGACGGCGGGCAGGAGAGGCGCGGGCGCGACCGCTGCCGCCGCCGCCGCCCCTGGTTGCCACGGCAACCACACGCCAACAGCCGAGGAGGCGGGAACGCTCCCCAGCGCAACGCTCCCTTTCCAGCCAATCAGCGTTGAGGAGACAGGCGGGGGGCGGGGTCTGCGCCTGCGCAATGGCGGGCGGGCGTCTGCGGCGGCTCCGGGCGGCGGGCTGGGGTGCCCTGTGGGGACGGGGCTGGTCGGGCCCGCTGGTGGCCGTGCCTCCCCTGCCCAGACGCCTTCTCTGCCCACGAGGGTGAGCTGGGGTGGGGAACTGGGCGTAGCCTGCGGTCATGGGCCTAGATATGCCTCTGAGGCGAAAAGCGTGTTGCTGTGCCACAGGTATGTCCTGCGGCCTGGGCTAGCTGCGGCCTGGGCTAGCTGCGGCCTGTCAGCCCACCTCGGGAGTCTGTAGAAGACAAAGTCGCAACAAGGGAATTTTCCGGTAGAAAACTGTGAAATCTGCTGATTCAATTGGACTTTAAACAACATCTCCCCTAGGAAGAGTTCATTGCCTTATTAATATCTTAATAATGCTACGTGTTCTTAAATTCTGTTTACATGCAGGTTTTCCATCTGGTGTTACCCCTTCTTGCTGCATGCCAGGCGTTTTTGTGAGCATGAATTACTGGCAAAATCAAAATTACATTGCTATTTCCCCCCATGCTTAAATTAGAAGGGTTAATATTTTAATAAATTGATACTGTGTTTAAATGGATAAATTAATGGATGTTTTATTTAACAGTAATATTCTATTAAAAAAGGCTAGCAAACGTTTAATAAATTTTTCTTACGATGAAAAATTATTCCAATTTGCGGTTGTTTGGGGTTTTCTTAGATCAATATTATATCAACCTTTTTGGTGCCTTTTAAAATGAATTAATTGAGGATGACACAGAAGTGGGAGGAGTGGCTGATACAGCAGAGGGTCATGCTGCGACCAAGAGAGACCTCAACAGGCTGGAAAAATGGGCTGACAGGAGCCTGAAGAAGTTCAACAAGGGGAAGTGCGAGGTCCTGCCCCTGGGGAGGAACAACCCCAGGCACCAGCGCAGGCTGAGGGCCACCAGGCTGGAAAGCATCTCTGCAGAAAAGGACCTGGGGGTCCTGGTGGACACCAAATTGAACATGAGCCAGGAAAGTGTCCTTGCTGCATAGGAAGCAAATGGTACCCTGGGCTGCATTGGAGGAGTATTGCTAGTTGAGGTGATCCTGCCTCTTCATTCAGTGCTGGTGAGGCCACAGCTGGAGTGCTGTCTCAAGGTCTGGGCTCTCCAGTACAAGAGAGACATGGACATACCAGAGAGAGTTCAGCTAAGGGCCATTAAGATGCTGAAGGTACTGGAACATCTCTCCTACGAGGAAACGCTGAGAGAGCTGGGGCTGTTCAGCCTGAAGAGGAGAAGGCTCAGGGATATCTCATCAATGTATGTAAATACCTGAAGGGAGGGTGCAAAGAGGACAGAGCCAGGCTCTTTTCTGTGGTGCACAGTGACAGGACTGGAGACAATGGGCACAAACTGAAACACGGGAGGTTCCCTTTGAACATCAGGAAACACTTTCACTGTGAGGTTGACTAAGCACTGGCACAGGTTGCCCAATGAGGTGTAGAGTCTCCATCCTTGGAGATACTCAAAAGTCTTCTGGACACAGGCAACCAGCTCTAGGTGGCCCTGCGTGAATGGGTACATTGGACCAGATGACCTCCAGAGCCCACTTCCTACCTCGACCATTCTGTGATTCTATCAGTTTAGCATATGAATAACTCACTGAAGTCCATAAAACTTCATACATGTTATGTGCTCACTGTGTTGGAACACACAAAGTGCATCAGCTGGTCAGTGACAAAATATATTGCTTCCAATGAAACCAAGGTTAGGACTTCATTTCTCTTATAGGAAAAATGACAAAAAAATGTTGTTACGAGCACATTCCACTTTGACCTTTGTTAGAAATGCAGACAAGGTATAAAGAGTCCCATCCTTCCAACCTCAAATTTCCTATATCCTTCTCTCAGGATACAAAAGACCATAAGATGTCCTTATTTCTGTGGTGGAATCCAAACTGAGCATGCCCTGGAGCTGCTTGTTCTGGGAAATGTTCCTGTAAAAGAAGTATGTTAATATTCTCAAAGTTAATTTTGGACTTAGTTTGTTCTCCCTCATGGCTGTAGATTTTGCAGGTGTCTAGGGCTGTCTGTTAGTAATCTGATTTAAAGGCAGAAAAAGCTATGAGAAGTTTCAGAGAGAGTATTTATTCATTAAGATTTGAAATAGGATTCTCATCTGGTGGCACAGAGTATTAAACAATCATCTGTGTACTCTCCAGGATGGCAGTAATTTGGCCAAGTACAAAAAGTCCTTGTTTTCAAAAAAGCTTTTGGAAATACCTGTGTAGAATCATTGGTGGCTATATTTCTTACAGTTCCAGATTGGAACATTGAACTGGAATTTAATTCTGAGGACATAAAACACCTTAAGAGCCTCCCTTGCATAAGCACTACCATGCATTTTGCATAGAGCTCTTTCTGCGTGTATGGATTCTATATGCGGGGTGTGTCATATAATGAGTAAGAAAGATATCCTTAGAAGAAAAATATCACTCTTGTAATTATAAAACATCACATTAAAGCCTGACAATTTCTGACAAACTTTTTCAGGGTCAGGTTTCAAACTTTTTTATGCAGTCAGACTTTTTCCTGAGTATCTCTGGCCTTCCTCTTTTGTGGCTAGACAGCTGTATAAAATGGAATCAACACAGTATGTAAGTTTTAATATGTAAAATATGCTGGAAACAACTTTTCCCACTGAATTTAGATTTGTTTTGTTTTTTATGTTTCCAAAGGTAGCGAATATAAGGTTCTCAAAAACATAGGGCAGAAGAAATAGTGCTTTAATTTCAAAAAACTTTCACAGAGCTGTATTGAAATGTCTTTGTCTGAAAAACAAAGCTATAATCCATTAAGTCTGATGTTGTCAGCTTGGTTTCTTAAGGACACGATGCTTACCCGTTCGTGATGTCTCTGTATATACTGCGTAGTAACTTTTAAACCCATCAAGCCAACTCTGACTAAAACTGGCAAAGGGGACAGGCATAGGATGGTAATAAATTCTACTATTTTTTCACAAAATTCAACAGCTGGTTAGAAAAAAAGATTCCTAGCCTAGCATCCTCATATGAGAGAGGGGCCGAAGCGTGACCCGAGCAGTTACCTGCTCCTCTGGCGGGCGGGCATTAGCCTGGCTCCGTCGGAAATCCGACAGCCTTCAATCATCCCCGTCCGGGCAGGCAGAAGGGAGAGCGTTACAGAGGTGGGGATGGGAACTCCAGCTACGACCCGCCAACCTTCTGCTTACAGTCAACAAAGGAGTAAGGTACTGCAGGAGACAGGGCGTCGGTATTTTGCTGCTCATGAATAATAGTTCTGGTAAATATGTAGTTTCCTCAGTTTTATCCGCGTGTCAAACTTGCTCTGAAATAGGTGTATGGCAGCATAGTTTAGTCATGGTTTAGTCATGGTTTTTGTCAAGAGTTATGTTGATGGTTGGATTCAATGATAGGAAAGGTCCCTCCTTTCCTAGGCAATTCTGTGATTCTATGGTTGTATTTCTATACTGGAAATGGTTTAGGTAAGACAGGTACCTGGAATAATTATTTATGTAAAGCCCTAACTTTAAGTGCTTCAAGTTCTTGGACTCATTCTGCTGCATGACAACTACTTGACAACACCTCCTGATTCTTGATTTTCCCTTGAATGACAGATTATGCATTCAACAATTAGCATTCCAAGCGAAGCTACCTTTCCTTCCCCACACTGGAGAAGCACCGGACTGGAGTTCTTTCCCTGCGGTGCTGCCTTCTCCTTGCTGACCACACACAGTTCATGGCTCGTGCTAGTGCTGCTTCACTGATTATACATCATCGCTTCTTCTGTGACTGGAGTAACATTTTTGCTCGTCCGGACTGCTGATACCAACAGAACTGTGCAGGCCTAAGCAAAACCAGAGCTGAGACAGAAAACCACTAATGCGATTAAAAGGAGACAGATAACAGGCTGGCTGTTACAAAAGTTCCTAAAATCACTTCTGCAAATACAACTAAAACCAAGTTAAAATATGTCCGATACCAGACAAGGCTTGAAGCCTTATATGGATAATAATTATTATAAAACTTTAAAGTCTGTTATTAGTACAAAACTGTTACCATCATTAATATTATTGACAGATGCCAAAAAGTGAAATAGCCTTTCTGCACCTCCCAGCATTAAAATCTATTAAAGCCTGGAAATAAAAGTGAAGTTATTGGAAAACTATCTGTTTGTTAGGACAAACACTTTATCTTTATAGTGTTTATAATGTTTTTTTAATGAACATTGCATCTTACCTCCAGCAGAGACCACAATGTTGATTTGGGAAATGCAAGATCCTGTCTCCAAAGATGAGTGATAAGAAATAATTCAAAATGCACTTTAACAGTTTTCACCATAGAGAAAATAACAGCTTTACAAATATTGTAATGAATTTTGACAGATGAACCAAGAAGAGAAAGTAAAAATTATTGTATGCTGTTATTATTCAGAAACAGTCAGAAAATATACTGGTAGCCCTGAATTATTTTGTCAAACACTGTATAGAGAGCAAATCTGAGCATTCACACAGTCATTCTTACTTGTTCTTAAATAGATGTAAGATGTTATTTACATGTTATTTGTCCCTGGCTGATGTTTTACATAAGTATTTGTGTTAAACCATTTTTGTCACTTCCACAATTTTACCTAATTGTCATAAGAAGAATTTTTAAAGTGGAAAGGAAGATGTTGCACAAAAATTTGGTATAATGAGGAGCTATTTTGGAGTTTGTATCACCATGTAGAATGCATACATCTTGTTTCAAGTTGGAAGAATATCTGCCGTTTTAGAACCTCTAGGTTTCTCCAGTTCTATCTCCAGCTTTGCGGAACCCGGACTGAAAATGCCTCCCTTAGAAACAGATTAAAATTATAAGCTTAATTCTGACCTCAAATGATAAGGCAAGTGAATGCAACTTGTCGTCAGCTGGAGAAGAAAGTTCAGATGGTTGTAATTACTAAAGAGTTCATGCTATTACATGCAGGCACACAAATTAATTTCCTTTTATAATAAAGTAATGCCACTGCAGTTCTTCACAAGCCCTGAGGTAATTGGGTCTAAACCAAACAGAAATTCACACAGGAAATGATGGACAAATTACATAGGAGTGGAATGCACGTTTCAGTTGAAAATGAAGAGTTCCTAAAACAATATATTTGTAATCCCCTCAAAGGGCTTAAGCTTTTCCTATCTGCGATGATCTAAACAGACAAACTACGCAAAACAGAGTAAACATTCTTTGCTAACAGCATCATTAAGAATTGCTATTTAAGGTGGTAACGTCTGACAAACCGGAGAGTAGTGATGACCTTTAGTGCATAAAAAGGGTAATACTTACATATCCTCTTCCATCTGTATTTTTGAAAGGCTAATGATCAATCTTCTTATTTCATAGAGGAAAGCAGACACAAGCTCTGGCAAAAATGCATTGCTAAAGTTTATGCACTCCTGATTTGTGAAAAGTCAGGAAGAAACCCCAGTTCTCCTGGGATGCAGTCCTATGACCTATCCACTGGACCATGCTACTTCCCAGAATACTGTAGTTTTCAGAAAGCCCTGTATGAAGCAATTTTTCATAATTAAAAACAAACCAAACGTCACAGCAAATATTTCATATGTTAGAAGTTTCATCTGAGGGGCAAAATTAACTTTCCTAAATTACATATTTCCTTGTGGATGTTATTACTATGGTCTGAAAAGTAAAACTACAGCTCATAAAAAATACACCCTGAGGAACAAGATACTTTATTAATTCCTTAAAGGTTTAGCATAATTGTTTTTAGCTCCAGAAAAATCCTTCAACTAACTGGAGACTCTGATGTCAGTTCTTCAAGGCTCGACACAAGAAAAAAATTCTATGTATGTGTATGCAATTAATCTTATGTATTATCATGCCCTATTTTAATCACTTTCACCTCTTAGGGACTTGCACCCGTAAAATGATGCTAGCTCAACTCTGTAGCATTTAAATTTTGTCTGGTTTTGTACTTTTGAAAGTATTTGGTTTTATTATTTTATCTTAACCTAGTTTATGGTACGATATACAAAGGCTTTTGTATTGAGATTTCAAACTAAATATTGTATATAAACAAATTATGTTAATTATATGTTAGCATAATGGCAGTCCAGTTCTGATTTGGACTTTTTGGGGCACAGCAATAAAAACAGATAAAATAAACAGTATGTTTATCAAAGAGAAAGTAACATACCAAGCTTATTTTAAAATGCTGACCTAAAATTAAAAAAAAATCTCCAAAGTTTAGCAAAGGGGAGAAAATAAGTAAGATAATTCACGTTTAATTATATTTAGTATATTTTTAAGCTTATAAACAAAGTAGTAAGATGTCAGCCATCAGTTTCACACCTTGTATTCTTGCATTTTTAATGATCGACATTAAATAATCGGCTGGCATTACAGTTCATAATATATGGAGGAGTGCTATAGAAACACTGTACGCCTTGGGGCAACGTACCAGGCTGTGCAGGAGTGATCCAGCACCCGAGTTCACGGCTGCCTTACACCTTCTAAAGCTACTGTATCTTCAGGAATGGCCTGCCGCACTGAAGTGTCGTGAAACACCAGACAGGTCAAGGTAAAAACAAAATATCCAAAACCAGATGCAGTCAAAGCTTTATAAAGGCACAACTGATAGAAATGCAAGAAAATTATGCTTCATTTACTAAACAGCATGTTTTAAAGAGCTCGTTCTATATAATCTGAGCTTGTGTGCACAAACTGCCACCAAAGGCAAGGAAAACAAGAGTCTCTTGTAAAATCGGGTCTGAACAGAGACATTGTGGAGTAAGGGGAGTTTTCCAGGGAATATCCAAGATAGACGGTGAACACAGCTGTTGTAGCCAGCTCACAGCTGCCTGTTATTCCAGTACTAGAACCAAAGATAATTTATGAAAAGCTCAAGGAATATTTCTTCTGGCCTGGCCTGAATGTGAGGTAAGGGATGACTGAAGAACTTGTGATGCTGCTTAAAAGCAAAAGATTAAGGTTAGCCTTTTTATTAGCTTTCTCTAAAGCAAAAATATTTCTTGACTTCAGTGAGGTTGTTCGTACAAGGAATGCTTGTAAGAGTAAAGATTGCAGAGTTTGTAACAAAATCCAGATACCAGTGGCAGATACCGGTGGCAGAGAGAGTTTTGGGGACGGAAACATTTTCTAAAGTTTGGCTTTCTTCAGTGTATCGAGATTATTGCTCAGAACTCTCAGTTATGGCCAGTCCTTCAGCAAGGCTCGGTCTCCAGCAGACATCTAACGTAAGAGACCTAGGGAAACGCTTAACATCCAGTAACTCCCATTGTCCCTCTGAGTTAGTGCCGAGTTTTTGAAGATCAGGCTGCTTGGAGGTACAAAAGGGGGCTGCTGGATGCAGAATTATTTAGAAAAAAAAAACTGGCCCTAATAGCCTGATCACCTTATTTAGCTTTTAAACACTATCCACAACCATTGCTAAAACAAATACAACCAGAGTAAAGATGTTACGTTTTACAGATTAGTTAAGAATAGATCTACTGAGTAGGTAATCTGATTGTTTACGTGGGACTTCAATGCAAAATTTCACTATCTTAAATGTCTTGGCTACATATAAAATCTGAGCAATAGAAGTATTCTTGTTTTATATGACCAGACACCTCAGATATACCATATAGATATAAATTTGAATTGTTTCTGCTGCCGTTAGTTACTTTTAAAATAATCCAGGAAAACAATTTTGCAAGTTTCTGAAGTGCTTATTTTAATTTTTCAAATATATATATATATATATGTGGTAGTTAGGTACAGTGCAGACAAACGCAAGATAAAGGAATAATTGTGCATGCGAGACCTACATCTGCACCTTGTCATTCCTGCGCGAGGCCTGAAACCATCTCCTTCTCCAGTGTACAGCCTTTAGAGAGCAACATATTCTTCCTTATAATCACTGCAATTCGGTGTTTGTCCTCCAACATGTTTATTTTCAAGTTTCTCCTACAGTTGAGTTACTATTCTCTGTGCAGCTCTGAAATGCGCACGTCAATCAGATGAAACCCTGAAGGGTTTAAGATAACTAAATATCTCGAAGTTTTCAGCTGGTCACTTGGCTCTTCTGGGTACTCAAATAGTGATGGTGAGGAGCTCCAAAAAGATCTCACAGAACTGAGCCAGCAAAAATGTGGCAGAGGAGCTTCGATGCAGATAAACGCAGCTTGGGAAAATCTGAACCATGCCCTCACAAAGCTTTCCGGAGTTGTACCGACCAATTCAAACTTAAGCAGTTTTTAAGATTTTGAAATCATCAGCTTGATGTGCAGCAGCAACCAAATAAGCCAATGGAACGCTGGGTGTCAGCAGGAAGGGTACTGAGAACAAGGGAGAACTATTTTGCCCCTCTATAAAACTTTGGTGCACTCAAATCTTGAGTACGGCGCAGTTCTGTGTTCTGTGTGTAAAGTACAAAGCAGGATGAGACTTGGTACTGGGGGCAACTAAAGGGATCAAGTGGGTAAAGTGAGTGGCAGCTTTATAACCGCATGAAAAAGCTTAAACTTCTCAATGTGGAGAGAAGGCGGAGGTGACGATACGATAAAAGCTAATAAAATCATAAAGGTGGAGGGTAAGACAAAAAAACCTGTTAATCAGCACATGCCACACTATTAGAACCAGAAATGCTCTATAAAGCGACTAGATCCATTAAAAATGGGTAAAAAAGTGGCCAGGTTCACGTGCGTTTCCCCCAGCAGCACTCCTGTGGCTGCTGTTAGAGATGGCCAAGCAGCATGTCTCCCATAACCCCTTACCTTCTCTGGCCTGTTTGCATTTTAGGTAGCCCGGGAGACAGGACAACAGCTGAACAGAAATAGAAGCCAACCTCTCACAGCTGCATTACTCCATTCAGTACATTTAAAAAAGAAGAAGGCAAGAAAAATTATGTCTTTTTTTTTCCTATTTCCATGTGGCAACAGAAGCACAACCATTCAATCTTCAGGCAAGAATATTAATTTATAGGAGCTGCCGTTCCAGTTCCTACCAACCATTTGAAGGGAACTTCAAAGGAGAAGGAGGTCTGATAGGACGATGAAGCATCTTTGACTGTCCCACAAATCACAGAATAAATCTAAAAGGCTTTTCTAAAAGCCTGCGCACAATAAAGGTGAACTGCTACTCTATCAGGAATTACAGCTGAGTCCTTGGTATGTGATCTGTCTTTGGATTGTTGAGATTAGAATGCATAAATTGTTTAAAAGTGCAATTTGCTTACATAAGAAAGGTGAGATACAGGACAACTTGAATAAAGAAAAATAGAACAGGAGAGGGAAGAAGTTCAAACACAATCCAGCATCCTCAGCATTCCATAATTATAATATCTGTCGGTAAATAGTGTTAGATGAAGAAATTAATTGTGATCATTGAATTAGATTTTTATTTATTAAAATGTCAAAGGCACTCAGAAATTTTGTATGCATGCTTGTCTCAAAAATCTAAATAAAGAGAGCCTATTTGCATGTGCTTTAGTATGTCCTGAATTACATTAGCTGTCAAAATAGTTACCTGTGGCACCCATTTGCCTAAACTAATTTCTAAATAAAAAGTGGGTGCAAATGTGGGAGGATGAATTCATGTATTTGTTGATATACAACATGTACTGTCCTCCAAAATACCTTTAATCCTAGTATTTTGAAAGTCTCAAAACTATGAGGTGGTATGGATTAAGGTGTACTTTCTATCCCTTAATGATTTTCCATTGTTTAGGATACACTTGTACAGGCGCAATGGCACATATGTGTGTGTGTGTGTGTGTGTACACGTATTGGATGACTTCTTTGTGGTAGCCACCTTCAATGCATGGAATTCTGATCTCAGTTAAGGCAGAATTGGGAATAACGCTAGCATTAAAAATGTCCGATCAAAGACAAGGGCATTCTTATTTTGCCTCCTGAACGCTGTAGAAAGGATCCTATGCAGGCCACAGGTACAGCCACGCTACGTGTAGGATTCTGAATTGAGTTATAACACTATATGCTCAGCAAGTAGCAACACGTGTAACTCAACTGACAACTGTTCACATCAGCATTCATACTGCTATAATTTATAAAACAACTTGGTACTTTAAAGCCAACTTGTGACTAAAACCATGCAGTCTGAGCCTACGTGCATGAAATTTCAGCTCATTGCTGTCACGAATGATGACAGTTTAAAAATGCTAAATAGCCTCATATGAGATTAAACTATTATTTTATATTTCAGGTAAATACAGGATGTCCAAAACTTTTTGTATCACGTTATGCAAGGAGAATTCTATAAAGTGGCAACACAGGTTATATTTCCTAATAGGCAAGTAAACACATTGAGTGTGAGAATGGCTGTGTGCTAAAATTTTAAAGTCTCACAAACGCCCATGGAAGAAAATAAGTAGAAGTTACTGGCCGGGTACACTTGCTGGATCTTCCTTGAACTTAAAAGGTACTGCTGCAGGCTTATGTCCTGTGCTTGCTTGTACAGAAGTCTATTGCTGCCACTTCCAAGAAAATTAATAGCTTTGAATATTAAAATACCATGGCTCTCTTCTCCTGCCTCCCCACTGCCATGCTGGAAGAAGCATAAAATTGTTCTCCTATCAAACTGCACATCTGGTAATTATCTCAACTTTACTAGCTCCGATTAAATATATTTTTCCTATATTGTTGAATGCTGCTGCTTTAAAACACTTGATTAATTTCTGCTTCAGGGTATCTGCATTTCCCTGCTGAATGATAAGTTTCCATTGTATAACTTGCATCTTAGCTTCAAATACACTGGAATCCATTTGGATGAAAAGCCCCACATGAATAATAGCTATTAAAATTTCCAGACCAAAACAAAAACAAAACCCACATCAAGGCAGAGTTGAAGCTGAAAAGGACTATCAGTTACTTAAGGTATAAGGCGTAATGGTATATCGTATAAAGCCTGATGTAAGTTATCCCAAAAGTAAACATTCCAAAAACCCCAGGAAACTCAGTATTAAGGACAAAAACTTAAAAGAAATCCAAACATCTTGAATTATTGAAATGCAGTACGAAAGCCTCCAAAACAAACTTAGATCAGCCCCGCAGCAGCCCCATGTTGTATGCCAGCAATTATGATTAATGCATTTTAGTATCTGTGGCCCTAAATTAGCCTAATGCGTATTTCAGAGATGATAACTTTTCATTTTCTTCCTTTGTATGCAACAAGTTACTATGACAAGCAATAGAAGGTGAGCAGGAGAAAAATAATAAATAATGGTATAGAAACAAATTATTAGTCTCACTGCAGAACTGGTCATTACTTGACTACTTAGAAATACAAAATGTCCATCATAAGTGTGAAGCTACAGAAAAAATACTGTTGCATCATGCATTAATGTTTCATCACTGTGAGAAGAAGCCATTTCTGGCTGGACCAGTAAAACTAAATCAGGAAAGGCTCCATTAGATTTAATAACTTGTTAAAAGATGAGCAAATGGGATTTCAATTCTTAAAATTAAACACAGAAATGAGAATCTGAGAAACAAACTTCTTATACTGCATAGGCTACCTCTCTAATCTAACTGAGTGGACAGAACTTCTCTATGGAATATTAAGAAAAAGACTAAGAGGAGATGAACATTTGCCAAAAAACAAAAAATCAAGCTCCAAAACACTCACTCATTTTCAAAATTGTTTTATTGCAGTTGGATAATCGAGATAAATACCTAAGAGCAAA
This sequence comes from Chroicocephalus ridibundus, assembly GCF_963924245.1. Lineage (NCBI taxonomy): Eukaryota > Metazoa > Chordata > Aves > Charadriiformes > Laridae > Chroicocephalus > Chroicocephalus ridibundus. The sequence goes on from NC_086285.1 coordinate 131,741,241, forward strand.
ATCCAGTAAGTCAAATTTATTTTACTTTTGGAACAATTCTCCAAACTGGTTGTGTTTTATGATAAAGAACAAAAAGTTGCACTACATTTCAGAACATTTTGTTCTTTAAAACTGGTTAGACAGGTGGGAAATATTAAAGTACTACAAATTAAATGAATAATTTTCCACTTCAGCTTCATTTCTCAAATTGAACAAGTCCAAGCGAAGGAAACCATGACTTTTTCTGCTCTGGAGATGCATATCAGCTGGTGATGCACTTCAAGCTATATTAATTTGATTAAAAAGTTTATCCTTAATAACCTGAGACATCAATCCATGTATAGCTTCTATGGTGGTCTTGCAGCTGAAAAACAAGCATAAATTCAACATTGGCCAAACACTGAACTGAACTGTCATTTTATTTGAAGATATTCAGCTGTTTTGGAAGTTCAGGGTGCCCATAACCCCATGAATCTTAACAACTGTCCAGAAAGGAAAAGTCACACACAGCAATTTAGCCATTGTTGCCAATAGCTTTTTGTTACTTAAAAAGCAAACTGACAAGCACTATACACACAAAGACCAATCCCAGAAAACTTCTTTGTCTGGCAATTTAGGACATCTTACATTAACAAGAGCACGAGAGCTCTGTGGTCATCTGAACCGAAAAAAATAACACAAAAAATCCCCAAGGGAATGGAGCTAGCAGCTGTTATCAATACCTGAAGGCTCTCACTATCCTCTACCTTGTCTCCTTTCCCCAACCTCAGGCCAGTAGTGCACAATAACCATAGTTCCTCTGAGAAACTACAGAGAACATTAAGGGATGAGTTTATACAGCTAATCAGTTATTAGTCAAAATATGTAATGTGCAAAATACCCAAACAGCTGAGAGGATTCCTATTGATCTGCTTCCTCCTGTGTGCCTGGCTTAGGGGGATGTAGTATCAAACTAACAAATAAAAACGTCTCAAAACTGAATATACAAATTTACCAACCCAGAAGGCATGGAGGAGAGTGACAAATTACTAGTAGATAAATAAAGGAATTCTAGGCAAAGGTTTGGCTAATGCATATGTACTTTTAGAAAACGGCCCTTAGAGATGCGTATGTGCAGTAACAGAAGACATATAGGCAAGTGTAAGCACTTTTACACTAATGTCTTACAGGATTGTTTTTCCTAAAACAGGTATACCAAATAATCCTTTAGCGAACTTTGCAACCATATTTCTTGGAAGTAATTTAGGTGCCCCTGAATCAATTGTCCTGGTGTCTGTGCAAGTCTTCTACTATCTTTTCTCTTTTCTTAGGAAAGATTATTAGATGAAGAAAAACATACAACTGTAAAATTTTGGGAACTACAGTAGCCTCTGTTACACAGGAAAGCAGAACTGATGACAAGATCTCCAGAGAGACCTTATAGCAGCTTTCCAGTATCTGAAGGGCACTGCGGGAAAACACTACAATTTTGAAATTATGCTGTACACCCAGTTCACTTACTAATAATAGAAAGTATTTGCTATCAGACAGCGTAGCTAAATACAAAGGCCAGAATTTCTGTAATCTACTTCTTAAAAACAAAACCAAACCACAAAACAACAACAAAAAATTTCCTCATTTGTGGAAAACGGATGTATTAATTAAGAAGTATGAAAAAATGTGAGTTCTTAATTTTTAAGTGAGTGAAAGTATTACAACAAGTGTAAACTAAGTGGACTGTTAGCGCTAATTCTTAAAATCATGTTCTATATAATAATTCTATTTACTGTTAAGTTTAAACCTGATTAATGACATAAAATGTGCTATTTTCTAGCAATGCTACCATTTGCATTTGACATAAACCATCTTTTTTTGGTTTGCCGTATACTGATGGAATTTAACAGAGATTTTTTGTTTAATAAACTACAATTGAATTTATTCCAGAAACAGAGATTGAAAAGCTACTGTAGGTTTAATAAAGGCAAGATTTTCTTACACTTTCAAAAATAACTGGGGATATTTGGAGTGTCTCATTCCTACCTATAATCTAATCATTCTTATCTATGATCTTGGTAGGTTACAATTTAATTGGTAGGTTACAATTAAAGGCATGATAGAAGTTTAAAAACAGAATAACACTTTTTTTACAGGGAAGAACACAAGAATGCATTATCTTACCTGTCTCTTGTTGCTTTTGCAAGTTTGTCTTCTGATTTCTTATCATGAGTCTCTAAACCCAGTATGAAACTGCCCCTTCCAAGCTGAGCTTCTGACTGTTCTAATTTTTCAGACAAATCAAAGACTTGGCCAGTGGTGTAGTCGGCATTCTTAGGAGAAAGAAGGCAATAAACATATTGAATTCTAAGCTATAAGAAGTTCAAGCATTTATATACAAAATAAACAGAATCTGAAAGGAGTCTTTAAGATTGTAGTACTGTACGTTTTAACCTGTATCTGCAATTGAAATGATACAGGACATGAGTGGCACGAGGGGTGGTTGAGAGAACAGAAGCTTGACGTCTGACAAATGCTCACTACCTAAAGCCTGAAATGGGCATTCTTTATTACTTTCCATACCCTAAGTTATGAAACCAAGAAAGAGTAAGTAAAACTCAGTTGGTTTTGACCAAGAGAAAAGGTATAAAATTGGTTTTTGCAGAAGGAAGGTTTTGATGCTAAGCTGTTACATTGAAGGTCTGCCTGCAGTATTTCTGCTGCAACCCTGTTTTAACAGATCTGTTAGTTGGGGTTTTATTGGTGGTGTTTTTTTGTTGTGGTTTTTTTTTTTTTTTTTTTTTTTTAAATTAAATGCTCAGTTATTCAATACCATTATTTTAAGGCATACTATTCATTACAGTGCTAAATCTCTGCATTACAGATATAAAAGGTTAAAAGGTGTTTAAGACAAAAATCTAAGGGCGTAGAGAACTCAGTAAAATTAAACATAAGTTATACCCTCCTTCTACTTTCAAAGAGCAGTTATAAGGAACATTTAAGTATTTATGGTTAGGAAAACCTTCCCTTCTTGTTTAGTCTGACAAATAGATTCTTTATGTGGATTTATACCTATCAGTGTCCCATTAAACATTTTACAGTAGAGGCTGGCTTTCAGCACTAATGAATTAATATATGCACATAATAACATACTGTGGTACTTACAGTAAGCAAACTAGAAGAACTGAGAGTGTTCACCCAGTACTTGTTCCACAAAAGCTCAAGCAATTTACGATCCAAAGATGATTTAAAGTAGGAGACTTCTAAAGCATAATACCTTTAAACACAAACATGCAAACAAAATAAGCTTCCATCTAAATATGTCTTGTTTGGCTGTGACACCTGAAGTACGTGCATCTCAAAAAAACCTTATCAATGGCAAATCTCTTCAAAAATTCAAAGCACTAAACAATACAAAAGTTACCCCCAGATTCAATTCTAACTCTAAAAGATCTTTCAGAAGTATTTCACATATAGCTTTAATACAGGTATACATAATGCCCACAAATACTGCTGTGTTCCATTTAATGAGACTGCAAGGCTGTTTCAATTATTCTCTTAACAACTTCTTATGCAATGCAATGATGCCCTGCATCATGCTTAGGATCTTCAATACTGTAATAATTGTTATTAAAGATGACTGCAGTTTTGCATATATCACCTCTAAGTCAATTAGGAATGTTTGATAGCAGTAAATGTTACAAACAAATAATCTTATGTTCTACCACACTATTTTGAAAGCCAGGCTTTAGTGGAATTCACAAGAGATGATAAAGCAGATAGAAAGCTGAGCTATGCAAAGCCATTAGCACAAGTGAATTACAGCAACATTAAAGAGCTATAGTAAACTTCATTTTGATCAGGGAATTCTTGAGTAGGTTATTAATAATCCTATAATCTCTTGATTTCTCTGGAAAGTTATTTTGCTTGGCATTTCTCTAAGAAATTCTACCTTGAGATAACTATGCTTTAAAATCTACCAAACACACTTTAATATTTCCATGACAGAACAAATACCCTTATTTCAATATGCTAAGAATAACGAGGTACTAAGTCAGTTCTTCAAAGAGATGTGTGGCGGATTCAAAATTAGAAATCCAAGTTGTTTTAGGAATAGTGTAATAAACTTACTTAAAAAGATTCGATGGAAGCAGTTTCACATTGGGCACTGAATATCAATTAAAAGAGAGGAGTTTGACTAAGATTATCCAGATTGCTACTATGAAGCAATTAGTAGTCACTGGCATTCCAAACAGACAGGATCATTAAGGATCTGGAGAAGTCGTCTTATGAGGAGCAGCTGATGGAACTCGGGTTTAGTCTGGAGAAAGGAGTCTCAGGGGAGACCTTAATGCTCTCTACAACTATCTGAAAGGAGGCTGTAGCGAGGTGAGGGTTCGTCTTTTCTCACAAGCATCAATGATAGGACAAGAGGAAATGGCCTCAAGTTGCTCCAGGGGAGGTTTCGATTGGATATTAGGAAAAATTTCTTCACTGTAAAGGGCTACCAAGCATTGGAAGAGGCTGCCCAGGGGAGTGGTTAAGTCACCATCCCTGGAAGTACTGAAAAGACGTGTAGATGTGGTGCTTAGGGACATGGTTTAATGGTGGACTTGGTAGTGTTACGTTTGCAGTTGGACTCAATGATCTTAAAGGTCTTTTCCAGCTTAAATGATTCTATGATCATCATTCAAGTTTCCTAAACTTTTAATTCTTACTCCGACTACCCATACTACTGAGAGAGAACACCATGACTCTAGTCTTTTGTATTATTAGTAATTCAGTAACGTGACAAATTTCCAGTTTTAATTCCCTCTCTTTGCCTAAGTGCTGTTTCCTTCTAGGAAAGGCTGGAAGATATTTTCTTGGTTTGGATGAAGAGAAACGGCTTGTACAAGAAGCCAGCTTCCTGAGACGGAGACTATAAAAATAACTATTAAGCACTTCCAACTTCAATAAAACCACCAAATGAACTCTCCCAAATTGACCGCTTCTAAAAAAGAAAGGATAAAATGTATCCTCCTTTCATGCTTAAAAGCATGGGTTTACGGCCAATGCCAGACTCATAAAGACTACTGCAAAATGTCAGGAATGATTACAATTCTAAAAACATTTTTGTGCAACTATTGTTATAGATTTTTCCTCAAGTCGATAGGAAGACCAGTTCCCAATTGTTTTAATTTCCTTATCTCTTCAGGGTCAGACCTTGCGTGCAACTATAAATGTACTGAAGAACTGATATGCATGCACCATAACCCTGAAAAACCTATTCAACAGCCTACAGGACGCACTGGTGTCAACGAGATCTTCAAGTTCTCTGTACACAGATGCTTAAGCCGTAGTGCTTGTCAAATATCTGAAGGCAGAATTGAAACCAGGCCGTTGTTGAAAGAAGTGGTCCATCTTTCCTTAGCTGTTCTTTGCAAACACTGCGCCTCCGACATCTCTCTCTACTTTCCACCCCACCTTAGGTTAACCAGCAAGAATGTGTGTGCTGACACAAGTTGGACCAGATAAGGGGACTGACCTGGCAAAGCAAATGCCTCGCCAAGTAAGTAAATGTAGGTATGAAGTGAAGAACACGTGGCTGGGGACAGAATAGTTAAAAAACGAATGGTTAAAACTAAACTACCTTTTTAATTCATGGAAAGTAATCTATCAGGAGAGAAAAATGCAGTAATCCTTCCTGTTGCTGATGTTATCCTTGAAGCAGCTGCACTTTCCAATCCTAACAAAGACAGAAACAATCTTAACAGCGATGGAAAAACTTCCCAGTGATGCAGGACGAAGAGATGCACCACATATGCCACTACTGAGAAGAGCAGATAGATTAGTCTCCCTAGCCCTGCCACTAAATCTACATCCAACCCTTTCCTCCCTGCACTAAGAAAGCACCACTACTTAAAGGTGTTCACGAATTAACTGTTAAAGCTTTTAACCAGGTTCATCTTCATCTTTGAAACAGTTCTCCCCTAAAGTATCTCCTGATAATGTCAATAACACTTTTTCATAAAACCAACAATACTAAAGCAACAAAGAACTTCAAAATTTGAAACACTGCAAGAAATGCACTTTTCTGTAATGAATCACTAACCTAAAGACAAAAATTGAGAACTTGTGCTAGGATTAGTAGTTTTGATGTCACTTACTGTTTACAATGTACACCGAAGTCTTCTATTTTATTAAGTGGAATAGTCTGGTACTCAGAGGGGCCTTCATCTGGAGGTTTATAGCCCTAAAAATTCAACAAAAGGCAAAGATGACACAGTAATTTTGGGACTTTTTTAAAAGCCTAAACTCTTTTAAAGCACTTAACAAAAATTCTAGTTTATGCAATTCCAGTTTATTTTTCCTAAGGAAAATGAAACTTCCCCCAGTAGCCTGAAATTTAGAATTTTCATGGATCTCAAATTTACATATGGCTTTACTAGCAGTCATTACATTTACAGGTCTATCAAAAAGCATGTTGTAAGCAATCCAGTGGTCATAGTTGAGATTTTTCAAACAAGTAAGATGACTAGCTATGATTAGATTATTTCTTAGATGAAAGAAAGAGTAAGCTTCTTCTCAGATAATATTTCTCTACCTAATTTTGGAAGTGATTTCAATCCTTCGTTGAGGGAGGCCAGAAGGCATGAGAAGAAGGAAGAAACATCCATGCCTTGGATATGCCTTAGGGATACCTAAAACTTCAGTTACTTATTTAGCCAAGGTGGTGCCACTCACAGCTACAGACTAGGCAAGAACTGCCCGCGGATCACTACGAGGACTCCCTAAAAAGGCACTTCTAACGTGCATTTTCTATACCAGATTTGGTTTTTAAGTGCAGGATTTTTCTCCCTGGTCAAAATTCTGAAAGTATTTATGAGGTGTTTTTCTCTAAAGAAGTTAATATTCTCCTGAATGACAGACTGTTCTAAGAAGATCTCTCGTGTATTTATTTGTCAACACAAAAATAATGTTTGAATGCAACTGGGAACCTCTCACATTTTTGTTAATTACAGTTTTACCAGATGTCAGACTGAAATTTGCAATGAGTGAACAGTTACTGGAAATTTGAAGGATATAACTGAACTTTATTAGATTGAAATTAAATAGCACAGTTATCTCTGCCAGAAGTATTAATGAAAGCCTGCATTTGGAGATCTAGATCTCCATATGTGATTTCCTAGTTTTTAGCCTAAGTTTTCCATATTGTTTAATTCACTCAGTTTTTTTATACGTTATTTTGCGAAGATTCATAATATTTATTTAAAAGAGTTAAGTACATTCTTTTGAATCTTGGTTTTCTAAAAGGAAAAGCAGATTACAACATATAAAATACACTATTAACATTTGATTTTAGGCCTAAAAATAACAGAGAAGAATTAACATAAATCTATTTTGATGAATGCCACCTACAACTATATCCATTAAAAATGGCTATATCGAGCTATGTTATTTCAGGACAGCTCCACTATCTAGACAGCCTATTTGATTTAATGCTGCCAAAAATCTATGAAAAACAAACTAGAAGTCAACCTTTGCAAATTTAATCAATACCCAAAGACACACAATAACCAGTATATCAGCATGTCTTCCTTTTGGAATGAACCATGACATACAGTACAGCAATGCAAATCGAACTGTCAGATGATCAAACTGCAGTAATCTTTAGAACCAATCTATTACTTATTTAAAGACAGTTTAGTGATCACACACTGGATAATTTTAACTGTTTACCTTAGGATATGTCCTAAATGCTCCAAGATTTACTTTGCCCGCAGATATTGTTCTTGTTGGATCAATCTGCAGAAATACATGTAATTCTTGTTATATGCATTTTATAAATTACTACAGGCTTAATAAACTTTACAGTAATTATATTTCAGAAATTTAATTAGTGCAAATTTTATTAGCTTTATCATAAACAGTACTTTTTCAGTTGGCCTCTGCTGGTATGAGACTCTTTAAAAAGATCGGAATATCAATGGCCTTCTATAGACCATTTTTTCAAACTCATTTTCCTTATTTCCCAAATACTTTAAAGAAATTGTACTTCAGACCAATCAATAAACCATAATAAAAATCTGCATTTTAATCTTATTACCACTAAAAGTTAAGAAAAGGTATTATGTGATCTGCTGCATTTTGGTGGAAAATACAGGAAACTAATGAAGGAATCTCCTTGCTAACATATTTACTAATGTCCTCTTTAATTTTAAAAGTAATTAAAAAAGAAAGAAAAAATAAAGAAAAAGAAAAAAGAAGTGCCAAGGAAAGTGTTCTGAACCTGTGAAATTATGTCACAACACAGGAGAGCTCACCTGGTGGAAACAATTCTTAAGGGTGATTTATCCTTTTCTAATGTAATTCTTCCATCATAACTATATTCCTTCTGACTCATTTCAGTCTTTTTGCCTTTATTTCCTTCAATAGCAACGGTTATACAAGTAGGACTTAAAATAAGGTTTGTGATCTGAAGCCTGGAAGACCCTGAAGGGCCCAAAGAGTTTCTTCAGACTTTTCTTCAAAGATGGATTTCCTAGTGTCTTCTACCTTGCACTATGCCATTGATTTAATTTAAAAGGCATCTTAGACACAAAGTAACAACTCTGTGAACACACTTTGCTCTATTTCTATAGAAAAAGCAATGAAGAGAACAAAAGAAACAGATTTTTGTTCTATTGCAAGAGGTTGAATATGGATTGCTCAATGCATTTTTTTGAGAAGCAGTACTTTAAGTTAAGAGTAATGTATGGATTTCTACAGAGCTACCATACCTGGATCAATGCAGTGAAAATATCCTTGGTAAGCAATACTAGTGGTTTGACTAGTATGTGGCCAACAAAGCAAAAGGAGCAATACCAATTTAAAATTCGGATCTAACATTTCCATCATGCAAAATACACACTACTAGAATGTCAACAGACAGGAATCTAAAAATTATTCCCCCCTCAACATAATTTGCTATGCAGTTTCATCAACTATCAACCAGTACTTACAACCACTGCTACAAAGGGTTCTTGAAATTGCTGATTAAGCATCTGGGTACTGACGTCGATCCCAGAGAGCCAGCAGCCGTAGCCGGGGTGACTGTGGTACCAGCCAATTGCATTTTCTAGACGACCAACCTAACAGCAGTGAAGGAAGATAAACCCAGCGTTACATCTCCATTCTGAAAGTCTCAGCTGCCATCTACTGCACCTTCCAGCATACTACAACACGGTGAGAGGATAAAAAAAGAATACACACACAGCCTGTGATCTAACTTACCGATACTAAACTAAATACTAAACATACACCTTATTTTGCTAGACTGTTTTCTAGAAACCATACAACTTGTAGTAGTAGCATTCTCTGTTACAGCTACCACCACAGAACAAAGAACTCCAAGGAGACAGGAGCTCCTTCAATGACAGCTGAAGTACGGAAGAGATTCTGCATGGTGAGATGGCAAGTAAACTGGGAGTCCTCAGCATGGAGGAGAAATTTCTTAGGGTGGACAGGATGTAAATATATATAATCTCATATAATGTATGGTATGTCAGTAGAGAACAGCTGCTCATTATTTAGTACAGTAACACAGCTCAGCGGCATATAGGTAGGTTTAAAAAATAACTTGAGAGGCATGTTTTCAAACACCAGAAGTGACAGACATTATTGCCAGAGCATGCTCTGAACATGAAAAGATAAATGTTTAAGATTTTTTACAATCAAAAAACCTCAAGAGCTTCCAAATAATACCCTCAGATATCTCTACAAATACTGGGTGACAAACAAAAAAAAAAACCACCACAAAAAAAACCCAGCAGACCGAATAGCCATCGCACATAATTTTGTAATCCTCTCTCAGGAATTGCTTACTGGCTGCTCCACACCAAGTCGAATAACTTATATACCAGTTCTTAACTGAGAGTTGTGTGTTTGGATGCATCACCTGCTTGGTTTTACCAAATACTGAGTATGTCAGCAAGGTTAAACCAGAAAAAGGAGACAGAACACACCAAGTGCCTATTGAATGGAACATTTATTTTATTTTTGAATTGGTGAATAATATTTATCTTTTCTTTACAACTTTTCTTTATGCTCCCATAATAGAGGCCAACAAAATACTAAAAAATACGTGTTATTTTTCAAAGCCAAATAACAGATTTTGACTGTATTAACAACAGATCCTGCCCATGGAGAAGCAAATAACTGGAATGTAGGCATCGGTAAAGTACTTATGCAGGAGAATATATAAACTTGCAATGTAACATTAAAAAGAGTTATTCCAGGAACAGCTAACTTGCCAAAATCAACTGTGGAACAGCCAGCATGCAAACTCTCCCAGAGCACCAATAAAGCTGAGTTATTACATTTGCACACAAGTTGTTTCAAAATTGTGAAACCAACTATAGATAAAACTGTACAATATAAGCACTAAAAAAAATGTTTCCTATCCTGAGTACTCCTACATAAACCTGGACTTTAAACATAAGATGAACTAACCATATATAAAAATACTAATTTTACGTGATATACTCACTATTTCGAAACCCATTATGTCTACCTAAGAATTGGATAGTACGAATATATCTTTAGGTAAAGACAGCTTCTTAAGTTATGTACTTTTCTGCAACAACAGTATTAGCATCATGGCATCTATAGTTTCCAGATAAAAGGAACTAGATGAAATAAATTATTTCTCATTTTCCCCATAAACAGGGATGAATTATTAAAAAAGGTCCCAGAATACTTCTGTATTATGTTTAATCTTTTCTGATGTTATGATCCAGCCTAATTCACATCTATTTAAATATCTGTAACTGCATATAAAGCTGTGAATATCAGGACAACTCTCCCAAATAACCCAAATACTGCTCTGTTATCCCCACTGCATAGGTAGGGGCTTTTAATTTTAGCTGGTTTAAAGTACTTTGAGGATTAAAGAAAAATTAAAGGGTAAACTGGACCTCGAAACTATTTGAGCTTGTAGAATTAGAATTATTTTAATGCTTAGTTGTACTATAGGATTGCCCTGTATTGTAAGAAGCATGTTAGTAGGTGCTCTGATGTGTCATGCTGGTTTCTACATCAGCCACTGAGCAGATTCATATTTCTGTTATCCTTCTGCATATGAGAACTTTACTGCATAGTCAGGCTTAATGTGACATGGATCTCTGAATACAGGGTGATGAAGAGGGGGAACAGACATTTGAGTCAGTTCACCTAAATTTCCAAATTAGAACTACGCATAATTAAGTTGCACTGAAACTTACTTATTCCTTCATTGGCTTTTCCTTCACAAATGCGTTTTCTTTATTTTTATGGAAAACAGTGGCATAGCTATGCAGTAAGACTTCAGAAAGCAAGAAGGTAAGAATAAATGTCACATTCCTGATCTACAAATAGTAAGTATCTCTGTCACATACATATTTTATATTTAATTTTGCATACTGTTTTTAGAAACATGTAGTATATCAGTTATTTTAGAAACACTCTCCCTTCTTGTTCCATCCACAAGCCACGAGCTGCAGCCACAAAAACACTTCCTGAGCAATGAAAATCCTTTATAAAGAAGAATCCAGTACTTGATGACCCCCTACAAGACGTGGAAATGTATGTGTGAAAACGTTTAGAGGGCCCTATGTTCCTTGCTGCCAACAGTTCTCTCAGCCACGTTTGATAAGAAACAGGACAACTGAACAGCCAGGTTATCACTGTGGGAGGATGGGAGGGGGGGAAAGCCTGCAAACCTCAGAATGTGTTACTACACGATTAGCTTACCAGAGCCGCAGCCACACCACGGAGGGGGAGAAACACTCTTTGGCACTTCTCCTTACCTGCTTGGCGTTTTCGATGTAAGCAGCCATGTACTCGTAGGCGGCGGCCTGAGCGTTGACGCGAGTCTCGGTGCCCTCCACCGGCAGGGCGAAGCTGTCCATGATGATCATGGTTTCCCCGTCCACCTTGCCCAGCATGAGCCCCATCACCTCCAGGTTGCCCCCCGACCTGGCGTGCATCACCATCTTCAAGAGGGCCAGCGCAGAGATCTTGCAGTACTTGAAGTAATGGTGGCTGCAACAGAGAGGCCGCGGAGGCCATCAGGGCCGGACCTGCCGCCCGGTCAGCGCCTCAGGCCCTCGCCGACCGCTCGCCCGCCCCTCCGGCCCCACCGCCCGGCCCGGTCCGGCCCGGCCCTTACTCACTCTTTGGTCCAAGGCTTGGCCGCCAGGATCTCCTGCTGCTGCTTGCGGTCGTACTTGTAGATCTCGTCGATGCTCTGCGCCTCCTGCATGTTGTTGGCCAACTCCCACGTCTTCTGCGCCATCCCGCTCCCGGAGGCGCCGCTTCCCGCCGCCGCCATCACCCCCCCCTCACCGGGCCCGGCCCTGGCCCGCCTCACCGGGCCGCCGGCGGAACCAAGCGAAGCAGGGGGGATGGGGGGGGTGCGGCGGGAGGTGGTACGGTCCGCGCAGGCCCGTAGCGGCTGCGGGCCTGGGGAGCAGGGCCGCGTTGCGCCGCCCTCCGAAGCAGCAGGGGGCGCTGCTCAGCGCCGCCCGCCGGTTTCCGGGGAGGCGGTAACGGGCGCGGGACGCGGAGGGAGCTGCGGTCGCCGGTGAGCGGGTGCGGACGGGGCGGCGCCCGGGAACTGTCCCCCTACCACCCTCCCCGCTTCCGCAGCCCGGTCTGCCGGGCCCGGTGCGGGGGGGGGCTGAGCATCCGCCTTCTTCGCAGGCCGGGGCGGGCGCTCGCGCTCTGCTCTGCGGCGGGCCGGACGGGGGCGGCTGGCGGGGACCGGAGCGGGAGAAGGTGCAGGGAGCGGGCTGGGGCCCGAACCGCCGTGCCGGTGGCCGGAGGGGGCAGCGGGGCTCCGCGAGGCCTTTTCCGGCGGCAGCCGTTTGTTGTGCGGCCGTTGCCTTAACAACGGCGCCGCGCGCCCTTAAAGGGGCCGATCCCGGCGCGCCACCTCCCCGCCCGGCCCGCGGCCTCCCGTCCCCCCCTCAGCTGCCCCGAGTCGCGTCGGTGGTTCCGGGGCTGCCTGAGGAGCGCGGCCGAGGAGGGAGGGCGGGAGCTGCAGGCCGGGGCGCGGGCAGAGGCGGTTCCCTGAAGTGTCGCCTTTGAGGAATAAATCTCCTGGCTCTGAAGGTTTTCCGAAATTAATGTCTTTTTTTTGGGGGTCCAGAGTACGTGCTCCCGAAAAGCAGAGAAACCCTTACGGCTAGGGGGAAGTAACTCGCAAAACCTGCTGGCTGATTGCTGTGAGGGTTAATTGCCCTCAACAGTGACGAAAAAGTCGTGTTGGTTTAGTCAGAGTTTGTTAATCGTGGGCGTCCAGATTCTGTTTTTTGGGGGTTTTTTTTGGGTGCTCTTTCAGATAGATTTGAAAACAAATTAAGGTGAAAGGTACAGGAAGCACGGCTCTGACAGCAAGAGCTTATTCTAAATGCCATTCACAGGGGTAGCAAAGCAGCCAGTGCTGGCTGCCCAGAGAGCTTAGGAAGTTTGTGTGAAAGTTTGAAAAATACTTCTTAATGACACAGTTATGTGACCATATAATCAGTAAGTACAATTACTAAACATAATATACAGTGGCTTGTTTTAAAGCACTTTCCTCTTTGCCACCCTTGCTGCGCTTCGTACAGATGGGAATTGCCATTTTGCCAGTTTTCCTGATGTTATTTTAATATTATGGTAGCACAGGAGAGGTGAAATCTGTCTACTTTCACATGCTGATTTTAAATTTTGTGCCCTGTTTTCCTGAACAAATAGGAAAAGAAAAAGGAACATAGTAAACTACTTTAGATGATAAAGTAGATACACAATATAGAGGTAGATATAGTTCATCTGGCATAATACACATGCACATAGATGTTTTGAATATCTTGAATACAGAGACATGCATTATTAACTCTTTTTGGGCATAGATTCAATAAAAATCTCATGTTCAAACTTGACTGACTTACTTGAATATCTGTATGCTTCCTATTGCCTTGTATATTTGCTTAAGTTGAAGCTTACCTACCTGACTCTAATTATTCAGAAATGCTTTTGTGAAAACTTCCAGTTTAAAAGGGAAAAAAGGTTATGAAAAACTAAAATCTTGAAAGTAAAAATATAGACGATATATTATTTTCTTTACGGGACATTTTCAGACAGTAGTCGAGTATATAGTAGCAGTATATTTAATGGAATTTCACTTTGAATGATACAATGTTTTGGGAATGCAAATAGATCCAAGATTTAGAGGTGCAAGGACTACAGGAAGAGCTGATAGATCTATGCTATCAAACATTTTTTAAAAATAGTGTTTACAAAATATTCTGCTTTCCAAAAAATCATGAAAAATACGTTGTTTGCACCTCATAATTTTGGGGGCATATGGCTTATCTTTGGGTTTTCAAATGTTTACAGCATGTTCTGATGTTCCCTTTTGCTCTCTGCACGTGCCCGTGGAGCAACGTTTTGAATCTGCCACTTGTACTAATAATAGCAAGTGTCTAGAAATGCACAAAATGCATTCAGGCACATTGCTAAACTGCAAATAGATTATTTTGTCTTGAATTTAAGTGAAGTGGTTTTATAGTGGCAGGCTTTACCACACTACGTTAGTGCAGTCATATGAAGCCAGTTTGAAGTTAACAGTTTGCTGTGAGTTTAGTGTGTCACCTCCAAGATAGTTCACTGTGTAATCGGAGGACTGTGGTAGCACTCTTTTCAGATTGAAATGTATTGTTATACTGTGGTTAGTCATGATCTCTTCACTTGATCCAGTAGGTGATAAAATTGATTAATATTCAGTAAGATTTTTGCTTATGTACTGGTATATTTTCTGAACTTAGCAGTGTATGCATCACATTCAAATTGTCAGCCTTTTGCTTAGAATATTTAAAAATTTTTGATTTTTTTTCTCTCTCTTTCAGTATAATATACTCTTTGCTTATCTCATAAAGTTTGCAGTCGTGCAAATTTTAAGATGATCAACTTAAGCAGAAGGATGTAAGATGTAAAATGTCTAGCTATTTTTCTAAGAGGCATTTGGCCCCTTTTGCTGGCTATTTAGCTGTATTAAAGATATGCTGAATCAACAGTGCTGTAGCATTAGTCGTCTTAGTGTTCTCCAAGGCCTGGAGTTGTGAGCTTTGTTCCCGCGAATTGAATTGCCTGTGTAGTTCAGCTGTAACTGTTTTGTCTTTGTTTTTTGATTTATTATATTGCTCGTTTGAGCAACATGGTAGGACTGCAGGATGCTAGAATATTCATTATGTTCTTCGTGCTAGATAGAAAATATACTGCAAATATTCCTTTCCTTATACTGTTTCTCAGAATAGATTTGGTACCATTCCAAGACAGTGATTTGGAAACAGTTCTAGAGTTTATAAATGTTATTGTAAATAGAGGTAAGACAGACAGATGTTACAGTCAATGAGCTTTTGGAAAGGCTTCTCACAGTGCCTCCTTTTATGTGCGTTAATTTTCTTCTCTGTGGCTATGTAGCACTGGATAGGTGATGAGACCAACTTTTAAATTCTTTAGTATGACAAGTTGTTTCACCCATTCAGAACAAGGGTTTTTGTTATTCTTATGTAACCTAATAGGCTAAATAAAATTTACCAGTGGCTGGAAACTTACCCTCTGTTAGATTTCTTTTATCCTTTATCAGTGTGCAAAACTAATGAGATTAAAGATTTAGGACAAATCAGATGGGGGAATTTATTTTTGGAATAGATTGTCCTGTATTACCACTAGGAGTTGTAAATAGATTGTCCTAGTTCTGCCTCCTTTGTAACAATATTATAATTTTCTATGATGAATCAAAAAATGGCATTAATGTAAGAGAAAAAGTTTAAAGGAATACATTTTAAGGAATACACCAAGTAGATGTATTCCTTAAGTTAGCATGCAATTACTTGAAATTATTTGATGGAATTTTGGTATTTTTTCTCTTCATCTTTCTTGTAGTAAGCATTTATCTCAGTCTCTCTGGACATGTTATTTTATGTTTACCTATGTAGTCTCTTATTCTGTTGGTCTTTGAGGTGATTTTTTTTGGTTTTGTTTTCAATTCTTTGATCCTCTTCCTGAAAGTGTTTTCTAATATACTTTTATTGTTGGCTTGTTGTTTACTTCATACAGTCTGTAGGCTTTAGAAAGATACTGAATTAGCCTCGATAAAACTGCTGTGCAATCTGAGTTTAGATACCAGATGTGATGGGATTGCTTAGGAACCTGCATAAGCAATCCTATTGCTTAAGTTGTGTGGATAATATTAGAGGGATTTGAGGGTCGTAATTTTCTTCTCAGTTTCATGCTTCCTTTAAGTGTGGAATATAACATGGATTTTTTTATCTGTAGGCTTGGTTTTACAAAACTTCTCCTCCAGTGGAGTTGGTGAAAATGCTGAGTGGAGATTAGGATGAGTAGTCTTGTATGCAGTCATTCTCTTTGTTTTTGTCTTTCTTCTTTCCATGGTTACTTAATATGAAGCTTTGCAGTATTTTTAGTTTTGATAAGACTATCCTAACAAAGAATATTCAAAGTCTGAGTGTGTGCCTTCATGTCTGTACAGTTCTGTTGCCATGAATTTGAATCACTTTAATTTTTATTACAAGGTTATCTAGGAGCAGCAATATACAGTAAGTTGCACAAATAAGGTGCTAAAATTTCTGCTCTGAAGGGCTTTCAGTTGAATAGGCAAGATGCACAACCTATGGAAGAGAAGTAATCAGCTGTTCCTCAGTACAGGTTTTCTTGCAGATGAGTGGCTTGTCTGATTGCAAGTCAGTGCTGCCTGATATCCACAATCTTGCAATTATTGCAGAATTGTAGCTGGTTTTACTGCCTCTGCTATTTTATTGGTACAGGAGGTAATGATACACTGTCGGCTAAAACTCCAGAAACACCATGCATGTATTTTGTGTTTTGTGGGGGTTTTGTTGGTGGGTTGTTTTTTTTTTTTTGCTTTGTTGTTTTTTGTGATTTTTTTGGTTTTGAGTAAGCATGATGATTTTTAAGACTTCTCATGATAGTAAGTTAAGCACAGAATTGATTGTTATGACTTGGTCCTTATTTTCGAATATATTCAAGTGTATTTTGCACTTTTTGTACCTTTTTTTCCTGACAATTCCTTTGTCCTGTTTAGGTTTTTTGTTGTCTAATTTTGATTTTATAATTCACTAACAATATGCTTGTGCTGGTGTGTAGTGAAGGGCCATTGGCAGATTTGCAGTTTAAAAAAAAAAACAACCCCCCAAAATTTTACCCAAGTTAGAAAAATAGATTAGGGAAATATCTTCAGTTTTATAATCTGGAATCTTTGAATTTTCTGTCTAGTGAAACATCAAGTCATCTCCTCCATGGAGAGTCAGGTGTTTTGTTGACCCAGCAAACATCATGTAGTTCTGAGGGAGAAACTTGAATATTACTTAACTACTGTCTTAAGCAACTGTAATTAAGCTTTAAATTTTTGAGGTTCTGATGTAGAGGCAATGTTCTATGTCTTTTCTATAACCTTAGAAATGATGGCGGATGATTTAGACAAATCTATTGAAGATCAGAAGGCCAAGTTGGCACGAGATAAGGCAGAACTTGAAAATGATCCACCTTACATGGAAATGAGGGTAAGAGTATTAAATAGTTTTCCTGAATTTAAACACTTCTATTGCTAGGGTCTTGATTTAAGCTTGCTTTTACTGTGCTCTTAAAACTCTATTTGTTCTTAAAGTATATATTAAAGTTTTGTCTATTCAAAGTAATTTTTAACTTAAATACTTGTATCTGTATTAATGTAGATTTTTAAAAACCTGTTTGCCGCCATGCACACAGAGTAACATTTGTATTTTACAAGTGGGAAAACTCTTGTAAATTGTTATCATTGTTCTTTCCCCCCTCCCTAGGGAAGCTGACTAGCAGGGATCTGCTCTCTGCCCACGCCAGAGCTTGGGTGTTGGGATGGGGATGGAAGGTATAAATATCATCAAAATTTCTGTTACAGAAACTAGGAAATATAAAAGGCAAATTACTTAATCCAGTCAGTTAAACAAAATCTGTTCTTATCACAATTTTCCTATTAGAAATTTTTAGTACCTTGTTCTAAAGCTATAAATATTACATAATTTGCAGATCACCATTAAGTTGTTTAATAGTGCCAGTATCTAGCAAAAAACTGTATCTAAGTAATTCAAGCTAGCTAAGTGTTATGGTAACTAAATGAAGTTCTCTTTTTTTTTTTTTTTTTTTTTTTTTGTTTTACAGAGTTTTGATTTGTCTGTTGTTTGACTTGCAAAGCCCCAAACAGCTTGAGCTTTTCAGAGCAATTATAATATTGCATTTTCACTCCCTTTTTTGTTTCATCAGAACTTGATGAGAATTCGTCTTTCCCCTTCTGTGGGTAGTATAAGTATTTTTACCTAGTTACAATAATTCTCTCCAGAAAGTTTTATTAATTCATTCCAGAAAGTTAATTCTTAGGGAGCTGTGAGGAGTTGGGCTTCCTTTATTTTTGCCTCCTCTGCTCAGAGCAAGTTTAAAGAGGAGGAGAATGTTTCCAGCCTGTAGTACGATAAAGTCCTAAGCTGTATGGTGAAAGTGTAGTTACAGGGAACAGGTGTTTTAAACTTGCCCTGTAATACCCTGTAATTCTTTCATAGTTCCAAGCAGGGTGTAGTACGTCAAATCAGCCCCTGTAAAAAACCAGAGAGGATATGAGTAAACTATGAAACAATTGTGGGTTATGACATATGGTTTATGACATAAATCACAATATATACTGTCAACGTATTTCATGACATTCAGTATATTGAAATATATTGAACTAATAATTCCTGTGTTATAGAGGAGAACTATTTTTTTGGTAATACTAGTGAAACGTATAAGTTGCTTATTGTGTTAATCCAGCATCACTTTCATTCTCTCTATTCTCTGGTGCTAATAATGATGATATTAATGTTATTCTTATATGTGATAGTTCTTTTTTACTTTGTCTTACAGCAAAGCATTTTGTTTTGTTTTCAGAATAAGGAATCAGAGAAGCCTTCTGAGAGTAGCAAAATGTTCATCTCCATGGCTAAAGAAAATATACCTCCAAATAGTCAACAGAACTATCCTTTAGGTATTGTATATATTTTTTATATGTCTTCTAGATTTAAGTAGCATTTAATTACCTTTGAGAATTTTTGGAAGGGAATTACTGCGTTGGATTTTTAATTATAAGATTATCATTATGATTCAAGTGCATACCAATTCTTCAGTCTTCCAGACATCTTGGGATTGTGTGTAATTCTTTTGTAGTTATACCTTTTTTTTTGAATAAGGAAAATGTGCCAAGCACTTTCTTTTTCTTGTAAAGGTAGCTCTGTTAAAAACACCAACAAACCAACAAAACAAACAAGCAAAAAAAAAAGGGGGGGGGGGGGGGGAAACAAAAAGCTGCTTGCCAGTCCTTGATAGAGGATCTGTCCTTTCCTGTTGTATTTGGGTGGAGAAAAAGCTTTGGAATTCCATCTTTCATCTGGACTTTACTGCAAAAGGATCCCTGTCTACCTCAGATTTTTGTCAGTTTTATGGGGTTTTTTGTCAGTTTTATCAACAGGTTAGTGCTGGTGTTGATAATTCTTTGGTTAGCTGTGGGAATGTATGATACAGAAAATAGAACACAGTACGAAGTATCCCAATGGCTATGACAGACCACTACATAATAGTTAAGCTATTTTAATATTAAAATACTTTTATCTCTTGTTGGAAAGCTATAATAGCACATCATGTTGTATTTATTTTTATAATTTGGACTTAACTGTTGACACCTAAATATAGGGACAGACATAATGAAGTATTATGGATTAGGGGCATTCAGGTGGTCTTCAATGAAAAGCAACAAGTAGGTATTGCTATGTGGTGGTTTAACCCCAGCTGGCAACTAAGCACCACACAGCTGTTAGCTCACTTCCCCCAGCGGGATGGGGGGAGAGAATCGTAAAGGTAAAGGTGAGAAAATTCATGGGTTGAGATAAAACCAGTTTAATAATTGAAATATAATAATAATAATGAAAAGGAAAATAACAAAGAGAGAGAAATAAAACCCAAGAAAGACAAGTGATGCAAATGAAAACAATTGCTCACTGCCCGCTGTCCGATGCCCAGCCAGTCCCTGAGCAGTGGTCCCTCCCCAACCTCCCGCCTAAATTTTTATTGCTGAGCATGACACCGTATGGTATGCGATATGCCTTTGGTCCGTTGGGATCGGCTGTCCCAGCTGTGTCCCGTCCCGATGACTTGTGCACACCCAGCCTACTCACTGGTGGGGTGCTTTAAATCAGTGTAATTTCCTTTGGATTAAACGAGACAGGGACTTGTTCCTTGGTAGCTGCTAAGTATTATGGTTCTAAGTTCTACACTTCTAGCAGTAGTGTTGCGAATCAGGCTGAATGAAGTTAAGGTTATTTCTCACTCAACATACTAAATGCATGCAAACGTCTATGTAAAAATACATTTAAAATCTTAACTTTTTCTAAAAAAAAGTAGTTGTCAATGTGATTGAATGTGATTAACAGGATGTGAAATGTCAAATAAATACAGCAAACACAGAACAAACAAAAGCAGAAAACCAATGAAAAAGAAAGTATATTTCTTATTGTGATGGAAGAATTCAGACAAATTGTACACAAAATTAGGGTGATTGTGTGTTAACTGGAGTATTTTTGCCCTGCTAGGCCCTCCTAAAGTAAGTTTTTGAGGTAGATAGTTTTTAAATTTCTCTTAAATCACTACTAATAATTGTTATCTCAGTGCTTTTCTGGTTACCAAGAAAAGATCTTCTGTAATAAAATTAACTTTAAACCCTCTTTTGTTTGAGTACTTGACGTATTTGAATCAAAGCATATTCTCACTGATTTTTTTTCTGTACTGAATTTTACTGGCTTCTCTGAAGTTACTGAATGAATTTTTACTCTGAGGTGTTAGTTGCTTTTGTGTTTTTTTTCCTTGGTTTTCTATAGTTAATCCAACAATAATTTCATGCCAAAATAAAAGGCAAGAGCCTTTTATTGGTACCTGAAACAAACCATTTCCTCTCCTCTGTTCTGTTCCTCTTTACACTTACACTTCTTTTGCAGGTTGAAACGGTACATTGTTTTTTAAAGGAGCTCCCACTTATTTTTCTCCTAATTTTGCACATAAGGTAACTTACAGGTTGGAGAAGAAGCACCCATGCAGATTTTGGTTAGTCGTTGAACTCCGCAATCCGTTTTGAAACAGTGTATGACCTATTTAATCAGGTATTACGTCCTTTCAGCAGGCTAACTCTTGTTTTGACTCGTGAGGATACATTCTGATTTAGCTGAAAATATTTCAATCCAAGCCAGATAAGTATATTTTACTAAGTATTTTTCAACCTTTTATCTGCTTCAGTAGCAGAGTGATTCCCAAGTTAGCAATTTTCTGCATTTATATAATGTTGTTTTTACTCTTTAGACTGATTAATGCCCTAAACGTTTAAAATACTGGAGTCAAATAATGTACTGTGCAATAAATTGGGACTGATGTAAGAGGAAATCTTGACTATCCCTCTCTTCCCTCTTACTCCTTGCTCCTCATTATCCATAGACCACAAGATGTAGAAATGCTGTCAGAGAAACAAAAGGAAACAAAAAACCCCAAACAGTTGCAATCTGTGTCTCTGGTTCTGTGGTTTTGTGGGATTCGCTAGCTCTCTGTGGACGGTGGTGAAAGCGGCTGCAGAGGTGGGCTTCTGGGGCAGAGGGTATTTCTAATGAAGTACTTTAAAATGTATTTTAGGAACAACGAGCAACTCGCATAGCATTATATTTTAAGAGTGCAACTGTTATGAGACCAGACAGTAGTCTTGGGAAAGTACTAAATGTGTGTTTTGGGTCTACTACAATTAAAAACACTGAGATGGAAACAAAAATTATTATTATTATCATATGGTCAGATTCCTTCTAGTTGTGTGGAAGCCAACATATTTTTCACATGCTTCGGGCTAAACAAATGGCTTGTTGCTTTCTAGTTGCAAAGTATATTTTCTATTGTGTGATAAGCACAGCTTAAAATATCATAGTAATTTAGAAACTAACAAGTCAAAGGAGATCCTTTGAAACTTAAACTGACAAAACAAATAGTATAAAATAACCTAAGTATTGTATGTATTTATCAAACTATCCAAAGAAATTCAGTTTATGTTGCATTTTTTTCCAGTGGGGAGAAAAAGCACAAGGACTAGAGGAAAACTAACATCCAAAAACCAATCCATTTTTCTAGAATGCTTTCCGCCCAACTACATACAGAGAAGGTGCTTTTTATTTCAGCAGTTTTGTAATTGCTGGTTGCATAGTTCTTATTTTTCCTTGCTGATGTCTGATAAAAATCTAGATGTAGCTTTTGCAGGATGTGCTTTGTACTGATACAGAATAGTAGAATAATATTTAATGGCATTAAACTTTCAGGTGACTATGGCTTGAGTTTACCTCTTGGAGAAGAATATGAACGAAAAAAACATAAACTCAAAGAGGAACTTCGACAAGATTATAGGCGATATCTTTCTCAGGTAAAGCTTCTTATCTGGTTGCCTGAGTTTAGTGAGTCTTTTCAAATTACTCTCTCATTTTAATTGAATGAAAATTAATAAAATATGTGGAAAATCTTTATGAGAATGCATTAATTATGCATGATGTCTGATTTCGAAGACTCAAGTAAAAGTAATTTCAAAATTTCCTCACTAGGAAGGGTTATATATTTTAGGCTTCTACAGATCTCATTGCCACGAGACTGCATATTAGTTAGTACATTTTATTCTGACTACTTTTATTTATCTCTACTTCTTTCTTAGTTGCTTCTTAAGAATTTAAAATATCATCTGTTACTTCCTTAAGTACTTACATATTCTATGGCCTGTAATTCAGGGAAGAATATTCCTATAATTAGTGTGACTCCATTTGACAGCTTGTTTTCAGTTTTAGAAAGAAAAGAACTTTGAAGTTCTGATTAGCATGATTCATTAAGTGTCACAGTAAATTTAAAATTGAAATGGTATGTATGAAATGTCATAATCTTGGCAATATTCTGTATCCCTTCTTAGTCAAACAGGAAAAAAATCAGGAACTAAATAATTTCTGTTGTCTGAAAATGCTAATTATCAGTATCTTTAGTTCTTAAAAATGAAAGAATGTATTATCGTTAAGAAAATAAGTAATTTTTGAATGAAAGACGCTTTTTGAATAGTATCTTTTCCCTGACTTTTAGGGTATTTCACAGGCAAAAAGAAAGGTAGGGTGCCTGCAATATCTTTTTTTTTTTTTTTTTTTTTCCTTCAAATTAGTCGCCTTTTGCTTTGTTTGAAAGCTTTATGCTCTTTGATTTTTTTTTTTTTTAAAAATCATTACTCTTTTGTGCTTTGTGTGTTTGTGCATGCTATAGTAATTAGTTGTGATTAGCAGCATTGTTTGCTTTGTGCAAAATGATTGCTTATATTTATTATTTTCCATTATTAAGTTTTTAAAACACTTGTTAATTTCCTTTTTTCCTTTGCAATTGCTATTATTGCTGTCTAATGCTGACTCTACAGAAGTTTTTCTTTCAGTAGACATTTGCATCAAGGCATATCAGTTATACAGATGTTATGAGTTCAGATTTTTTTGTTTTCTTGATATTTTGTAAAGCTGGAACAGAATAGTGAACTCTGAAATACTATAATATGTCATCGGAACTAGAGTCAGAGCTTTTTTATTCCTTATCACTGCGAAATCTCATCAGTGGTGCTTAGGAAAGCAGCAGAACCAGTTATTCGGCACCTAGTGGCCAGAATGCAAGAAGTGAAGTATTTTGAGGAAAAAAATAACACCAGAGGCACACTTTTGCAAGCTTTGTTCAATTATAGTAATTTTTAATTATTTATATAATTGTACTGTGATGTATGTATAATTTTCAAATTTAACACTGTCCATCCAGGTTGGTCAAATTAAGCAACTTCAGTAAAGGAGTGGGAGGTAATGTGGTAGAAACACAACCTTCTGTTTTTTCTGGGGCTTTGAATAACATGCATATGATGCAAATTAACTATATTAGCATGCAGTGGAATTCCTGAATATCAATAACAGCAGAATTAACTGGGTTCTTAAGCTCTAACCAAAATGATGCTTATATAATTGTTGCTTCTTGTTTAATCTTACCCTTCAGATTATTTCCAAAGTTAGAATGTTGTGTTAAAACTTAACGTTTCATAATTCTCACCAAAGTACCCAAATAATATAATTTTTACATTAAATTCTAGTGGTTTTTTTTCTCAGTTGAACGTCAGTTTTACAAATTTAGGTTTATAAGGTGTTATTGTTTGTTTTTTTTTTTTTTAGTATAGTACACAGTAGCTATATTAAGCTTGTAAGGCCTGAGGAAGAGATAGGATAACAATCTCTAGTTTATTTTTCCCACACAAAGAGATAGTGCAACTTTTAGCAGCTCTCATAGTGATAATGTGGTTAATAACTTGTTTAGTCTCGCTTATGTTGAAATGCATTTTCCGTATCAGCTTCTGATTTTTTGGCAAATACCTCTTTAAGATCAGTGTTTATCTCTACAGACGTGCTCAAAGTGTGAAAAATAATTACTTAATAATGACGATTACAGTTTATTTACTTTTTCTAGTAAAAATAACTTAGCTTTCCATATTAATCTAGTTGTCTTGGTGCTTGTATATTTACAGGGTTGTTAAAACCCTTAAATCCTTTAATGTATAGTTGTGAAATATAGTTCATAATGATGTGATTTTTGTACTGGAGCCAGGTACAGCTCTTACCTGTTGACATGCCTCTAAGCCTTTAAGCTATGTTATGACATAGATAATGGAAGGAAATAATGCTTGTGAAAAACCGTATCTACCCCATTCCCCCCATCAGCCCATACCACACAAATAGGTGATCTCGTTATTAAAGATAATCGGATTTATAAAACAGTTGATTGACCAAGAATGGCCTGGGGATGCTTTTAGTAGATGAGTGATGTATGAGGAAGCCACTACACCTGGAAGCTAAAGACCTGTTCCACCATTGGTGTTTGGTTTGAAAGGCTGATGCTTTACACAGCCCTGTTCCCGAGCTGTGCCCCAGGGAGCTACATGGAGCGCTAACGTGTGTTTTCAATGGAAAGTTCTGTTCTGAAAGTGACTGATGGTCCATAAGGAATTGCAGGATTTGGTGTTGGATCATTATCCTGAAAAGTTTGGGGACTGCTGTAGAAAACAGACAGTGTTGAGATGCAGAGTGGTGACTGTGCTATTGTTAGCATGGATTCCGTCTGCTAAAATAAGAGGTAAACAGATGTTTTCTGCAGTGAAAAAAAGCAATTTTTCATCGTAAGGAAGGCAGTGTTTAGGAAAATTCCTCTGATGCTTGCATAGATGCGTGTGCTTATACTACTTGGTTACGGGAGAAATGAGTAATGGTGGGGTTTTTTGAATATTTTTTTTTTTAATATACAGAGAATAATTTGTGTAATCCTTGAAATAATGTAACAGGGAAGAAGTGACAAGCACTTTCAAACTTAAGTTTAAAGCTTGACAAAGCCCTTTTCTTTCTGCATTCCTTCACTTCATTTGTGTGTTTGAAGAACATCCTGCATTTTCAAAATGTGAAGGTTATCTTCAGTCTTGATTTCATTAAATTGATCATATTTATTTCAGAAAATATAATTCCTAGCGACTATTTAGCAAGTAAGATTTGGTATTTAAAAATGTATTGAATGATTTTCATTTTTTTTAATGTAGAAAAATTATCTGACTACTGGTGAAGTAGATCCATATACTCAGGGATTATCTCTTCCTATTGATGAGCGAAGGTCTGCCAAGGTAAATATCTGGAGGAAATTAAGTAAGTGGTGTATAACTTGAAAATGAACCTGGATGTTTAAACTGTTGTGGAAAATTTACTTCTTTTTTTTTAATTCGGTTGGGTTTTTTTTACACTGTTTACAAATGAACACTTTTTGAGGTCGTCATTGGAATAATTTTCAGAAAAGTCTTCAAATTTTGTTTTTGTTTTTAAATTTTTAATCCTACATTACCTGTACTCTTAATTTATAGATAATTAGATGTGTAATTCTATACTGATACCAATTTGAGGTTTTCTACTTCTAATTCACACCTGCAGGGCACTTGGTGTGTTCAGGAGCTCTAGTGGCTGTGCTTGGGTTTTGTTCAGCGATAAATATTGATCTAATAAAGAACACTGTTTTCTCTGATATATATATATACTTTTTTAATTTAATGCTCTTCTTAATGCATCCTGGGGATAACTTTAAACATATTTGCTTGTAGTTGTTTCTACGGCGATATTCTTGTCAGTTCCTATCAGAACTAAAGAAAGTGTGCTTTCTGCTGTACACAGTTTGTTTTGGTGTCTTTGCGTATGCGTAACCTACCTGCTTATCCTCATGTGATTATTTTTGTTTTTGAACAGATAAATCCAGGAATCTAAATAAAAGTTGATCTGATATTTCATGTATTGCCTGCTGTTAATACAGGAATATTCCCAATTTCCAATCTTTCTTTGAGAGTACAATACTAATGTGTTTTGTGAAAGAAGTACACATTCTCTCTCTGTGTTTAGCTAGCCCCTTTGATCTCCCTGAGGTTTCTTATCAGTTTATGGTCTTGCTTTCATATGTTGGAGAAAGATACCAGCCATAACAGTCTCTCTCTGCTATTGTAGGTTCATGGAGGTTAGAATATGAATATGCAACACGCATGTGTGGATTTTCTTAACCTCTCGTCCATTCCTCTGATGCATAGTATGATTCTGTGAAAGCTTAAATCAGTCCTACAGGAGTTACTTCTCCTCCCGTCCTCACACTGTTGGCCTTATATTTCCAGTTCCTTTCTTAAGTTTGCTTGTAAATTGATCCAGGAAGTTGAATCAGCAGAAACATTGTAATTTAGCAAATATTTTTGATGACTCAACAAACACTACTGGTTGGTTATTAGGATGGGTCAAACCCCGGTGGAGATGCAAGGCAGAAAGAGAAACTGTTGCTGGAGGAGGAGTGGACTGTTACGCTCTTGGAGGTTTTATTTGTTTTTGGTTTTTTAACCTATGTTGCCTCAGAGTTGCATTGTTGCTCTGTGCTTGGGGCCGCGCTGTCACTGTAATCTGGTGCAAGACTTTGGCTATGGAATGTGTTGGTCTTGCCCGTGCTGGGCTTACTTATGCTTTCTGCTTCTCTTGTGCTGTCAATAATGTTTGACCATATGAGGAGCCAGGTGAGAACTCAAATAAAAAATTGCTGTTATGAAAAAGCCCAAAACTCCAAATTACACTAGTGTTTAAAAAAAAGGGAGGCGGGAAGAATGAAATGCCCAGGGAGGGGAAAGGACTTCTCAGTGAAAGATAAAGTGTCGTTGATTAATTCTGTGGAAATTAAAGACGTATCTGGACTGGAAACATGCTTGATCATTGTTGGTTTTGTATCGTAGCAGCTCAACATTTGTTGAGATTTTCTGTACAAGTGCAATATTGTATCCTTTTTACCCATTTATTTATTGCTATTGTAGAACCTAAAAGCTGCCAGAAGATGTCACACTGTGCCCTGCTAAACACTTAGCCTCTGGGCAGATAATGTTTAGAGGTTAACATTTGCATTTTGTGTTCCTCTATTAGGTAAAATGTGCAGTCACACAGCACATTGAATTTTCTGCTGAGTGTTTTGCCGCCTGTTAATGACAATGCTAGTTTCTCAGCTTTGGAAAATACCCCTCAGGCAGCTTTCATAGCTGTCTGCAGGTTTTGTATTGTCACTGTCAGAAAACCGATAGACACAAATTCTGGGAAAAAAAAATCAGTTTGGGGGAGCATTGGTTTCTTTTGCAGAACTATCACTAAGCTGGTATTTCCATGATGATTGAGATATAAATCATTTTTGTTTGGAATTTGTTCATGGGAAAGTAAATTCATATATAACATTCAGATTTTTTAATACCTTTTGCTTTTTTTATTGGAAAATACTGCAGTGGAGAAGAGCATGATTTGTAATATTGTAATCTAATTCACTTTTTTTGTTTATGTGATGGTTGGAATGAGGCAGTATAAGAGATGTCCCATGCTTTAAACATAAAGTACTAATATCAGGAAATAATGCAAATTAGAGTTTACTTTACCTGGAGACTTTTGTATTTCATATTATATTATTATTTTATTTCATATTATATTATTAGGCTGTTGATGTAAAATTCCTGTATTCCATAAAAGTGGTGGCCAAAAAAGCTGTCTCTTTGTACAAAATATAACCTGAGCAAGCTCGTTCTAAATATTGTCACCTTGCAAAAGCAGCTACGACAAGGTGGATAGATCTTGTTTTTCTTACTTTTCCTTGCATTCTTTGTGCTTTTGACTCATTTTGCAGTCAGCTTAACTACCTGTTTGAATTTGACAGTTCAAGTTATATCCTAAGCTATCAGCTATAATCCTAAAACACATCTTGTCTGTACATATATTTGTCGTCTTGTTTTAATTATGAGTGGGGCAAGTCGCAACTAACCTTTACACACACAAAAAAATCATATGTTTAAAAGTCATCTGTAAATACATTCAGATTGTAAATTTGAAGGTGGTTTCTAATTGTCGAAGGAGTGAGGCTTTGGAACAATTTTGGAATAAATTTGGCAGGAGGAAACGTAACTGGTTTTTAGCTGGAACTTGATATACAATAGTGTTATCGCAGGCTAGACTTCATGCCCAAGAAGGTGACTTCTTCTTACAGGTTTCAGATTAAGAGAAAGTACTATATTCAAGAATGAACAAAAACCTCAAAGCAATTCAAGCCCTATTTATTTATATGTCACAAAGAAGGGGGAGGGCAAGCACACAGCTTACATGTATTCATTTCATACTGCAGTTCGATGAAGTTAAAAGCTACTTCTCAAAAGTGCAAAATTATGATGCCCTTTTCAATGCCTGTTTTAGGAGAAACTACGGCTTGAAAGAAACAAGGAGTACAATCAGTTTCTCAGGGATAAAGAAGAATGGAATGAAAGGCTAAGGAAATTAGGGAAGAAAAACACAGAGGTAATACAGTTTTACTGAAGGTGATACAAAGAAGAACATACATGATCTTGTCAATTGTTTTATTATTGATGAAGATATACAAAGTAAGACAAAATAAGCAAAGAATGTCGTTCAGTTAGGCCATAGTTTTTTAAATATATCTAGAAAGTCCTGGTTACGAGTCATATAGTAGTTCTTGATTCCTACTTCAGTCGTGTTGATCTGGTAGAAATATACTTTCATTCTTCTGTGTGTCTGAAGCAAGTCTCTGGATTGTTCTTGGTGCTAAAAGTGGTGGCCAAAAAAGCTGTCTCTTTGTACAGAATGTTGAGCTCCACTCAGTGTTCCTTAGCTTTAATTTGTAGCTGCTTTTTTCCTCAGTCTGTGTCCAGTTCATGAGAAAGCAAGGCAAGCGCTAGCTGTCAAATATATATGGTGCTGTGCAATTGTGAATAAAAAAATAATGTCTTTAGGACTGAAAAAGAGCTAGACCCATGCATGAGTGAACTCAGATTCTGAGCTGAGGCCTTTAATTTGTGTGGCAGTAGGCAGCTAAGCACCACGCAGCTGCTCGTTTGCTCCCCCTCCACGGTGGGATGCGGGAGAGAATCGGAAGGGTAAAACTGAGAAACCTCATGGGTTGAGATAAAGACAGTTTAATAGGCAAAGCAAAAGCTGCACATGCAAGCAAAGCAAAATCAGGAATTCATTTGCTACTTCCCACCAGCAGGCAGGTGTTCAGCCATCCCTAGGAAAGCAGGGCTCCATCACACCTAATGATTGCTTGGAAAGACAAATGCCATACCCCCAAATGTTTTCGCATTCCTCCTTCTTCCCTGAACTTTTATTGCTGAGTGTGATGTCATGAGGTATTGGATGTACTTTTGGTCAGTTGGGGTCAGTTGTCCTGTCTGTGTCCCCTCCCAACTTCTTGTGCACCCCCAGCCTGCTCACTGGTGGGGCGGTGTGAAGAGCAGAAAAGGCCTTGATGCTGTGAGCACTGTTCAGCAATAACTAAAACATCCTTGTATTATCTACACTGTTTTCATCACAAATCTAAAACATAGCCCCATGCTAGCTACTATGAAGAAATGTAACTGTATCCCAGCCGAAAGCAGTGCAACAGTCAAGAGGGCATTTTTAGGTCTAATTACATTGTTGTGAGACCCTTTTTTTAGTAATCTGAAAGCAATATATTGGTCTGAGAAAGCCCCTGTACTGCTTGTTAATTGTAAAATCTTGTGTAAAATGGGTGAATTTTCTTTTTAAAATATTGTTGTCTTACTTAGTGATGGACTGCAATAATTTGGAACTCTCAGCTAATGCAGGTTTGATTTAAGAAGGCCTTCCACTTTTTTTAATATGGAAATTTTTAAGCGTACCATACTGTGAGAGGTGGGTCATTCTATGAAGGGACTTGTATTTGTACTCACAACAGCTGAAAGTTTATTGTCTTTCTTACAACAGTTGCCAAGTGCAAATACCCATGTATTTCTAGGTTCTTTCTAAAAGACTGTTTCTTCTCTGTCTCCAGAAGTATTGTTGTCGCATGAGAAAGATCTTTTCCTCCAATGCGTTGAGTGTCATATAGTTGAAAACTCTTTTAATTTGTGAAGACAACTATAAGGCAGTATTCAGGCATCCTTTAGATGTTGGAATTCAATATCTGATTCTTATTGGCTTGTTCAAGGGTTGGAGTGCTACACAACAGTGATCCCTAGGAAATACGTGGCAAAAATGCAGCTTATGTTTGTGTAACTGGGTCTGTTATCTAGAAAAATCTAGAGATTTTTCTATATGTTTAGGCATTTATAAGAAGAAACAGGGGAAAAAAACTGGTGAGGATTTGTTGAGGTTCTTCCATCTCTGAGGGATATTTGATTTTGAGTGAGTCAAATTAATGGGTCTCATGATTAACATGTGTGACCTCAAAAGTTTGATCCAACAGTTTAGATAATCATAGGATACATTTCAGTTACAAGGAACCTCTGGAAGTCACATAGTACAGTCTCCTGCTCAGAGCAAGGTTAGATTCATAGTTAGATCAGGCTGGTCAGACCTGGTCCCATTCAGTTTTGAAAGGATAGAGAATCCATAGTTCCACTGTGCAGCCTGTTCCACTGCTTAACTGCTTGTTCATAATTTCTTTCCCTCTGTATCCCATCAGAGTTTCCTTTGCTGCAACTTGTGACCATTGGTTCTTTGAAAATCGTGATTCTGGCATCTCTGTAACCACCCATTAGGTGGAGACTGCAATCACTAGTTCCTCCTGCCCCCATACCTACCGTCCTTAACTTTCTTTTCCCAGGCTGAACAAACCCACCTCTGTCAGCTTCTCCTTTATGAGCTCGAGTGCCATACCCATCTCCGTAGACATCCTCTGCACTTTCTCCAGTTCCATCCATGGGGAGGGGGGGGAAACTGGGCGTGCTATATCAGAACCTGAATACTGATAAATACTGAGCAAAGGAGAAGAATTACTTCTCTTGACCTCCTGACAACACTTGTTGATGTGACCCAGGGTGTGGTTGGCTGTTATCACTGAAGGGTGCACTGCTGGCTCATGTTCAACTAGGTGCCCACCGCTAACCCAGGCCTTCTTCTGCAAAACTGCTTTCTAGACAGTCAGTGTCCAGCCTGTACTGGTGCATGGCATTATTCTGTCTCAGATGCAGAATTTTGCATTTGCATTTGTTGATCTTCATGATCTTTTTGTCAGCATATTTCTCCAGTTTGTCAAGACCCTCCTGAATGGCAGTCATACCCTCTAGTATATTGATCCTTCTTCCCAGTTTGGTGTCATTTGCATCCTTATTTTTCATTACATTTTGTAAAGTATGAGTTACTGTTATATGAGTTACTTTATTCTACAGATGAAGGATTAGTGCACAGAAATACTACAGAATTTGTCCCAAACCATGTTGTTTGCTAGAACTGTGTATTAACACTGGTCCAGTGTGACATAGGGCTGTTTTTTATCCACTAAACTATCCTTTCTCATAGAGGCATCTCCTGGGGAGCAAAGAAATGGATTAAGAAATGGTCAGGTTAAAAGGTTGTGCTCATAGGTAAGGAAGTATTACAGACATGCCTGAATCTGGATAGAATAAAGATATCTAGTCTCTTGATGAGGTATAAAGTTCAGGTTTTTTTGATTCTTTTCACCTTTGAATATGAAGGTCAAATTGGAGTTCGTAAAAGGCCCTTCCAGGATTGATAGCTGTTCTTCTGAAAAATAATAGATAAGAGAAAGAGTGCTCTTTTTTTTCTCCCCCTCAATAAAAACCATACAAAATCCCTAGCTTTTAAGCCCTCGTTGAAGTATTTTTCTTGCTCACTTCCTACCTTTTCTCCAGTACCTGTTTAGGGATTGTTTGAAGAAATACGAAACCAAGTTTTTGCTCAATGTGATTTGCTTATATTCATATCTTTTAATATTTTTTTCCATTAAACAGAATGAGATGGACAGGAATAGAAAGCCTGTTGCTGTTACCAGGCTCCGCCCAGAACTCCATACAGAAGTACAACCCTGTAATACAGGTGTAGAACCTCCCAAGAAGGATGCCTTTACTTCTACAGAAGGTTATGAAGAGCTGCTAAATAAGAGATGGCTGGAGGAAGACAGGTATCATAGGTTAGATGATGAGGTTGAATTAAGAAGTCGACTATTAAATAAAAGACTTGATGAAGATTTGGATGTTCCCAATCAAAGACGTCGTGGATTTGCTAGCCAATCTGTAATTCCGATTAGGAAGCATCACAGACTTGATGAGGATCGTGATTTTGCTAGAAGATACTACAGAATGGACCATGATCCTGAGATAAGTGAAGAAATGGACCCTAGATTTAGATGTGAAAGCGCTTATGACAGAAAAACTCCCCGGGGTTTTTATGCTGAAAGGTATTCTTAATTCTGTTTTCTCCTTTATTTCTGTAGTGCTTATTGACAGCCATGGTTTGCTCTCATTGAAAATTAGACAGGATTCACCCATGAAAGTAGGATTTTTGTACTTACTTTAGAAAGAAACTTTGCAATAATTTTTAGAAAAAATATTTAAAAATTGGACCAGTACCTAAGACTATACATCATACATTAGAGAACATTTTATGTATTATGGCAAACCAAGGATACAAGAGAAATTTCTCCAGAAAAAGAAGCCCACAATTCGCTTTTATGAAGAGTAGTTTGTGGGAAAACTTAACTATTTGAGAGCAAACCCCAGTGCTGGGAACCCAGGATTACATGTATTTTCTTACTCTGTAATATCTATAGCAAGTCAGTTTTTCAGTTCAGATTCCAAAATTGGTTTGAGCTTCAATTTTTGATGCATGCCGTTCTGTAAATGTAAAAATATATTTTTTAAAAAAAATCCTCTTTTTTACTGCATGTCTGGCTAAATGGCAGACTTCAAACATATGCATAGTTGAACCAAATCCTGATGGTGTTAATAGGTGTTGATCTCAGTCATCACTACACAATTTGAATAAACATTTAAGAAAACCCAAATCAAACTAAAGAGGCTGTTTTAGATAAATAATTCAGAAGCAATACTGCTATTATGTACTCTTCATTATGAAATATGATTTAATATTCTTTACTGTGTGAACTGATAAAAGTTTGGTTACTTTGACATAAATTGTTATTTTTTTCTGTTCTAGCTCACTCATCTAAAAGCTTTTTTTTTTTTTTTTTTAAAAATCATTCACGGTTTGACAGTCTGGCCACCTTCAGTTATTCCATTGCGAGAACCAGTTGCTTTCAAAAACAGATGGGTTGTGGTGTGAAATAGTACCAAACTGGAAACAAATGTGGTTTATACAGCTAAATTCAAATGAAGTAAAGCAGCATAAAGCAGTAAAGTTTCTTGTAAATAAATCTTAAAAAGGTGCTTGAAGAGCATTCGTTTGTTCACTTTACAGATCGTGGGAACATTAGTGTTGTAGATGATGTAGATGTAGAATTATTTTACTGCAGTTGCATCAATGAAGAAAACACAACTGTCTTTTTCCCTTGTTAGGCAAAATAACCTCTTTTTAATTCTAGAATTAACACTTCTAGAAATAACAGAAGGCAAATTGTACCACTCTCAACAGTGTTAAATATTACCGTCATGTTTCATTGTTAATTGCCGGCGGACTGTTAAATGATCTTTTGAGTCATTGTTTACAGGGATAATTTTCTGGATAGTACTGCAAATTAATAACTGGGAAAAACAAACCCTAAAATACTCTTCTACTGCAAAAGCATTTTCTAAATTGAGTGAAGTCATGCTTCTTTTCCAGTTTCAAATGCCAACAGAGTTAAAATAACTTCTCTACAAAAGTAGCTTTTGATATTCTTTCTCAGCCTTTTTAAAAAAAAAATTCATAAAAGAATTAAGTAACTGTGGAGAAAATGAAATGTCTGGAAGCATTTGGGAGATGCAGACTAAATAAATGGGTTATTTCAGTTTCAGATTGTATGTTCAGATGTGCTTCTAAAAGCATGTATTTATTCATACAGTGTTTCTGAAAAAGACTAGCAAATGGAAACAGTGGTTTAATAGATAGCAGGAACAAGATTGCCTGTTTTCTGCTGAATGAGGTTCAGAGAAGAGAATGTAAAATACAAAAATTGTTCTGTCCTGTAGTGTAATATTGGTAGAAATGAGCAAAGGAGGTTTTAGGGTAAGGGTGATCTTGTCCTACAACTTTTCGTAAAGAAAAATATTAGAACCTTGACTTGGTGTCTAACAGGTAACCAAAATGTCCATATTTTTGAGACTAACAGCAATGTTAATCCTCTGTGTTAATTAACACCCAGAAGGATAATGTTCTCTCTAGGTAGCTGTATGCCTCTGTCTAACAATTGCACACAGTCTAGTATTTAAATAAAAATGACCATTTGATAAAGTTTGAGCGTTTACTTTGTTTCTCAAAGAATATACATAGGATTATATATGTAAAACATCAGCAACAATGGTGTTTGAACCAACAGTAGACAGTGTCCCATAGATTAGAAATATACTAGTTCTTCGTTCCAGAAAACACTGATGGTGCTTATATAAATGTCTGTGACCAGTATATCACTATGCAATTCTTTGCTTGTTTGGAGAGGCCTCTGAAACAGTTCTAGTTCCAGTTTTCTTTTAAAAGCAAGTACAGAAGATAGTCTTGTCTTTGTTATTGGCAAACTTGGTGCATCTTCTTAAAAGAAGTTGCTGGACCATCACCTGAGTTGCCTGAACTTAAATTTGTACTTAAATAAAATTAAGGTTTAGGTTTTTTTTGTTGTGTATTTTCTACTTTGATGAATTTTTATTGAAAATTACTTTTCATTATTTTTTTTTTATTAAATGTGCTTTGTAATCTAGTTTTTTTTTTTTTCCCTTCCCAAGGAGCTTCACTTAACCTTTTATGAACTGTATTCAGTCTCTCTTCAAGAAGAAACACATCCATTAGTTACTGACAGCTCAGCTTCTGAAGAATTAGCATTTTTTTCTACATTTCAGGCAAAGTCAACTTTTCCAGAACACATTTGATTCATGACAGAAACTGAATTCCTAAGGAGGAGTGTTTTTGTTTGCTGTACTAAAGTTTTTATGTTTTTAAGTGGGCTTTATTAGTTTGGAGAGGCAGGTATTTGTAATGGGACTTTTCAGAAAGGTTTCTCTTTTGACAGAGGCACAAGGACTGTGGCATATTTCAGCAAATAGAAACAGTGACAGGAAAGTGAGAGGAAGTGCAAAATGTTTTGGTTCTTATAAGTGGAATGCTTTGCTCCATCCCCAGCACCAGGTCTGTCCCATAAACAGGATGCAACAGCTTCTCGATTGAATTGGGCCAGCGTGTCTGGGCCCGCCATGCTAAGCTTGCTGCTTTTTACCAAAAAGGTTGCCTCTTGAATGCCAAGGTTTGTTTCTTTGCTTCCTCCCTGCATCCTTTCATCACACTATGGACTAGGCTTTCTGTTTCCTGACTGTGTTTCCGTCTTACGTGACGAGCCTTCCAAGTAGCAGATTGATCATTATCAAAAAGATGATCTTGATCATGAAAGAAGATCATGTTATGCCAAGAGGGTGGATGTTGTTCTTTCATGTTGTTCTTGTGGGTTGTTAAGATGCCAAATCAACGTTTAATAATCTGCTTGCATCCTTTCGCCTTTGATTATTGGCTTTCATTTAAGTTACAGAGATGAGCAGAGCTATGGATCTTTTTACATAAAAGAATAAGATACGGGTTTTTTCCTATGATTTCCTAGATGTTTTGTTGTTGTTGTAGTTTGCTGAATAGTTAGTTCATGACTCTGTCCAGCTCTGGAAAATATATAACTATGTTAGCGTCTATTGGGTACTTTACTTTTCATTGAATACCTATTCTTGCCTTATTTTATCAAGATAACTTGAAGTCCTCCTTGAAGAGCAGTTCATTTGCAAGGCAAGAAGAGCCTGTAAATTCAAGTACCCCACATGTTTTCAGGAAGAGCTCGCTTGTGTCTGTACAATTTTTAGCATCTTTGGAATTATTTGAAGTTATATTACTTCACTTCGTATGTAGATGATTCAAATTTTAACTCCTTAATTTTTCTCTGTGTCTTTTATCTTGATCAAAAGTCATCTCTCTTTTAAATGGTACCAGGTGCATAGTGAAGGGCAGGTTGTTGTAGAAGAAGCTAGGCTCAATAGATGAAGGTTGCATGAACGCAGGTTTGGGAATTCAGAGTCCAGACAGAGCACTGCCTTGACAGCGCTACCAAAGTGAATTATTTCTAGGAATTTTGTGGAGTATTTTGAGAACTGGTTCTGCTGCCCAGTGTGCAATTGGGCTGAGGATCTATTTGCATGAAATTGCTGGACCTTCCGTTTCGGACTGAATGTTTTTAGGCAAGCATAGCTGAAAGTTTTCTATTTCTTTAAGGCCCTATCTGGATGGAATAGTAAGAGATCTACCTGCAGATTATGAAGATGAATTCAAGGAGAGAACACGTGTGCAGCAGATCTCCAGAACTGGAACTTCTAGGTGTGGTATACACTGTATTTTTCTGATAATTGCACTATGAAATCATGATGAAAGGAAAATGTTTATTTAAAATCCCTAATATGTTTTCTGAAATGGCTGATACTTTTTCCTGCAGCTGGGATATCGTAGAACAAAAAAAATGTGTTTCCTTTGAGAACAGCTATTGAAGCTTGCATGCCAATTTTCTTTTTGAAACACTAGATCACCAATTCTCCAACTGAAGACTTTAGACGTTTAGAGTAAAGTGGAATCCTTTTTTGATAGTAGCTTTAAAATTCCTCTTTTTCCTTTTCCCTTTGTTTTGCAAGTCCTGAAGTGATCTAAGTGGATGAGGCAGAAGCAGAACACTTGTAAAGCCCTTACATAAATTCTTGACTGGCACCACTCAGTCTGTCAACATCGTTGAAGTGCTCAACTGAGTCAGTGTTTCTGATGGCTTCAGAAACCGCAGGCAAATGAGAACTGTGAGAAATGCCTTTTTACCAGGCGGTTTCTTCTTTTCTTTGTGATATTTGTTCAGATTTTAGGAGAGCTGTTTTTCATAAATGTATCACGTAGTGATGTAAGCGCATCTGTCATGCTTCACACAGACTGCAAGTAAATTCTCGAGTTTGATCTTTCCATTTTCTTTTTATGTCTTTGCCAGAAATCAGGTACAAATTAGTTCTTCAGCTAATGAACAGGCCAAGCCTGCAGCTGAAATGCCGTATGCAACAGGCCTTGTTCTTGGTATGTATAAAAACCTAACTAATGACACTGAGTTAGCCCTTCTTTGCATATTTTATTTTCCTTTGGGAATAATTAAAAACTAGAAAAATTAGCTTGTTCTTTGTGCTAGTTGTCCCCAAGACTGGTAAATAAATCTTAGCTACAGAGAGAAAATAAAAAAAGAAAAACATGTTCCTTTCCACCCCCCCCTTAATTTAACAGCGCTTTCTGATTAATTTTGAAGAGCCCAAGTTTCTTCTTAGATTTCATTAACCTTTTAAGGCCCAGATACGTTCTTAAAAGTTTTTTTACAAAATGAAGTATCGGAGAAACATTAACCTCTGTATTGTTAAAGATATGACTTGGTATTGAATTTTAGCTGCAGAAATACGGGAAATGCTTCCGTTCACAACCTTGTGCAAGAGCAAACAGTTCTGATTATCTCTATTCTGATCATCTCATACTGCTTAAATGTAGCTGTTAAATTTAGCAGGGAACATTATTATTGAGCGTGGTAGAGAGGAATACTGTTGAAAACGTAGCATTCCTAGCTACAATTCAGAAAATTGTAAGGCAAGAATAAAAGAACCGTCGTAGTTCTACAGATCAGAGCCTTCAAAGAAAAGCTAGGTTTGAATTGTGGAAAAATTGACTAACAATTCTGGCAACTAAGTTGTCAGAATAATTTCTATTTATTTTTACATTTGAACTTACCTGATCTTCAGTGCGCTATATGGCAGGTCAATTTTTTGGAATTGTTTAAAGGCAGCATTAAAACAGCACAATAATTGAATAAAAAATTCAGTCATGCATGCATCATGGGTTTTTGTGGGGTTTTTTTTGGGGGGGTGGAGGGTTATTTTTGTTTGTTTGGTTGGTGTTTTTTTTTGTTTTGTTTTAGTTTCTTTGCAGTTTCCTTCACTTTATTGTTCAGGTCTACTTTGCTGAAGACCCATAGTGACTTTGTGTATGGAAATATGTTCAGAGTCCTTGTGTCTTGGTAGTCATACTATATAGAACATGGTGATGATGTTTTTTATTGTTTTCTGTTTAAAATAATGGAAGATTCCATGCTTATTGTGGGGGAACTACCACAAGTTGAAAGTTTTTTGGGTTCCTTAAAATCCACATGAGATGTTAGCACTATTTCCTGTTACATATACATATCTGCCAATACTTTGCTAATTTTTAATAGCCATGGGAACCGTCCTAAAAGTGTAGCAATTTGCTTTCCTCCCTGTGGGTTTTACTCTCTTTGGTTTTAACTTTCATGTTTGTACAGAGCAATGCCTTGTAATTTTGGAGCACCATAGCATATCTTCCTTAGCTGAGTATTAGCGGAAAAAAATGTAAAATTTAAGTACATTTTTTTAGTTGCTGTTGTATTGCATAGCTTTGAAATTTGTAACTTCCTGACTACACAAAAACAGGCAAACTAGGAAAATAATTATGAAAATTTTAGTAGTTTTGATCAACATATTCCAAACAAACTGCCTATTAAAACTAAATATACTTTTTTTTTCCCCCTCCATAAAGATCTAGTGTTCTGTGCACATTCCCAGATCGTATACTCATATACTTTGCTGTGTTTCATGTTTTAAATTGACTGAAATGCAATGTTTTTGTCCAATAACTTTTACGTATTTTGTGGAGCATTTGCGTGAACATGTGGTCATTTCCATTAGGTGGTCAGGACCGAGAACTTCTCCAAAGGAAAAAAGAGAAATACAGGCAAGAACTAATAGAACAGATGGCTGAGCAACAGCGAAATAAGAGACGGTAATGGAAAGTTACTATATTTTTAAAAGATAATGGCTGAAATTTAAAGGAATTTCATTAATTCAATGTGGTAAGAATAACTTCCATAACTAAGGAATTCCACCTAGCTAGGTAATGTTGCATACAATTCAACTTATTGGCATGAGAGCTTTAGTTTTTAACAAACAAAATTACCAGGTTTCAATGGAACAAAGGAAAAAACGGTTGGGTTTTTTTTCATTTTTAAAAAATTATTTTTAATTTCTTGAAGAAGCTCTAACTGAAGTTATCTTTCTGGGTGGCAGATGATTATCTAATTACATTATTACATTACAAAGTTGAAAATGAATCTTGTTTTGTCCTCCAATATAGGAAAGTTACCTTTTACTTTGAAAGCACTTGACTATCTGCCTTATGCAGAAAGTAAAACAAATTTCTTGCTTACCTTTTAGTAGCTGCCTGCTGAATGATACTGTGGATACATAAAAACACACAGTGATATTAGTGAAGGGAGAAGGAATTAAAAATGTTACTGTTGTCAGTTTCACTGTGATGGAAAATGCTGAACAAGCCTAAGCCCTGAAATTACAATATCGTACTTATTGCTGTACTTTTGAATCATTCATTTCAGTATCTTTATTATAAACTTGCTGTAACGTGAATAAGGATCAATTGTTAAGAAATGTCCTGAAAGGTTGTAGTAAAAAGCCATGTGGTGGTTTATGCTTTTATGGT
Organism: Chroicocephalus ridibundus; assembly: GCF_963924245.1. Classification (NCBI taxonomy): domain Eukaryota; kingdom Metazoa; phylum Chordata; class Aves; order Charadriiformes; family Laridae; genus Chroicocephalus; species Chroicocephalus ridibundus. Next base: position 131,781,398 of record NC_086285.1, read on the forward strand.
AGTTGAATTTTTATTAGGCGTAATAGATGATAGCCAGATACTTCTTGAGAGTTCTATTTACAAATAATATACAGTAGTATTCTTTGACTCCAGAAGAAATCAAGTGGAATCATGTCTTCTATTGTCCTGTATTTTCAGAGTTATTTTAACTAGAGTTGTGAGGTTTGTGCTTTGAACGAATGAGTGTAGTTGTTACTGCTTTCTGATTTGATTTTTTTTTTCTTTTTTTAAAACAAAAACAGGGAGAAGGAACTTGAGCTCTCCGTTGCTGCTTCTGGAGCTCAAGACCCAGAAAAGAAGGTAAAGAACTTGGATTTTCCTTTCACCTTTATAGATGTAATTTTTTTTTTTTAAATTACGTGTACATCATGGTCGCTCAGTCACAAAACTCTGTAGGGCATTTATAGATAGATAAATGTTGTGTTTTTTTCTAATAGGTCACTAGCATAGAGTAAAATTGAAGCCAAGGATAATAAGGCTGTAGCTCGTTACACATGCTTTTATCTTAAGAGAAAAATATTTGCGTGGAAGTTATTGAACATTTTCTTTTGCTGTAACTAAATGGAAATTTTGTACAAGCAGTGGGTATCATGGAAAAATACTTAGCGTCCAGTGGTAGCCTGTACATGCACACATTAGTGACCTTTCTTTGGGAATGGAAAGTATGCTGCAGAAAGTTTTTGCTGTTTTTCAGTCAAAAAAAAATACAGTTGTTTTGGAGTGGATCTCCTTGCAGCACTGTTTAATTTCAAATCTGTAATTCCTTTTTAAACTATCAAATGTAGTATTTTTATAGGATTTTATAAAAAGCAAGATGCTTATATTGTGTTGCTTGTGAAACTTAGTGCAGAGTTACTACTGTCTCCACTTCCTTAGTAAGGTGATTATTGTACTAAGAATTTTGATTAGCATATATGAAAGAGTAGGTTGTTAGCACTAGTAACGTTAGTAGCAGACCGATTGTCACAGAACTAGTATGATTTGCAGGTGCGTTTGCGAAGTGTCCAAAGCCATTGCATCTTGGGTGCAGTCGAGATCTGCTGTTGGAGATGTAGGATGGGTAACTTTCTCAAGGAAGAATAAACAGTTTAATAATTTAACTGGTTACCTGTTTAAATTATCAATGGTGCTTTTTTTGAGGGAGGCTACAACACAGAAGGAAACTTGTGCCGTTTCTGGAGAGTTCATCAGAGGTGGAAGGAGCTCTTATTTTGTAGAAAATGAAGAAAAAGTAGCTCTAGGATGCTATTCATCAGCGTGTGAGGCAGGAGACTGAGAGTGCACATAGATAAGCAACGAAACTAAACCAAAATTCTTACTCCTAAATGCGGAGGGAGAATACTGACAAGTGGCCTGGCTGCATGTTCCTGCCCTCTCTGCTTAAAGTATCTGTGGTGCTTGTTTGATCCCTCTTGCGAACCGATTCAGCTTGGTTAACTGGCAAAAATCTGTATCTTTTTTGCTGCTCTAGCTGGCTTAGAGAGGTCAGTTGGCTAATCAGGGATTCAGATGGTGAAAGGGAGAGGGATGGAGCGTACAGCTGGGAGCCAGGCAGGAAAAGAGGAAAAACTGAGCAGAGGATGCCGCCTCTTTCGGCACAGCAGGCTGTAAGGTCAGTGTAAACAGTTTTGTCTAATCAAAGCTGACTAGGCAGAAGCATGCTGTGCTGAAGCACTCTATATACCATACGCATCACAGTCGGGAGACTGAAAAGTGCCTGTTGTAGGAACAAAATTATATCCAGAGCAAGTCCAGGGCATGTATAATGTTTTAAAACCATTAATTTAGCTGAAAGCCTTCAATTAAGTAGAATTGCTACATTCATTATGCAGCAGTCACCGTTAGCTTTAAATTGCCTCTCAGGGAGGGATTCTAATTAGGTAGATTTCTTGATTAATTACAGGTTGGTTAAATAGCAATGCCTGATTTAGAATCCATAAATGCAGACTGTTGTATATACTGCTTGTTTAAAAGAAAACAATCCCCAGGATGAGCTGAGTACCATAGTCACATCTGAAACTAGCTACAGAGCTGAAATCTGAGGCACTTTGGGAACAGTTCACATCGAACTCGTTAGTGAGAAAGGCTGTTTTAAATGTTCTCAGGGTTAAGACACTGGATTTGAAAAGACAAATTAAAAAAATATAGTCTGTAGACTGCTTTATAATTTTCAATTGCTGTAGCTCATATCTATTATCTAATTTTGTATTCACATCTAGAAATTTGAAGTTAAATTTTATAAACAAATATTCATGTCTAGTAGATTTTGAGAATCTTAATGCTGTAGTTCATGATTGGTGAGTACTAACTGCCTTGTATATACTGTCTTGCAGCTAAGTGATGAGGAGGTAAAGATTTAATATTTTGCTGAAATACTTCCATATTGTAGGGTATATGGTTTGCTGTTAGATATTTAACAGTTAGTTGGTTGCTGGTATTACTTTCTGTGAATGCATGTTAACGGAAGTCCTACAATGTTAGGACCAGCGAATTCAGAAACAAAATCTGTTTTACTTATATATGAAATTTTTCTGGTCTTCTATAATATTGACTCATTTAAACAAACATTAAAATGTTTATGCGTAGCAGCTGGTATAAGGGCTTTCTGGGTGTGATAGGATAGTTCTGAAACTAACCGACTTGCATGCCTTTGTGTTACTTGCATGTTGCCTTTGACTTTTTTTCTGAGGCTGACAGTTATCAATAAACATTTGATGCTTTAAAAAAAAAAAACTCCACAAAATTTTGTAATTGTTGGGGTTGCAAAAGCTAATAAAATCAAAGGAACCCAAAAAATGAAATAACAATATTGCAAGGAAATGTTTATTGGAAAAAGTCTCAGTGTGTGTTTGTTTTTATTTTTACTGATTATGAGCTATTTTAGTTTTTGGGGTGGTGGGGTGTATTTTAGAAACTTTTCCTATGCATAATATGATAATACTGTCCGTGTAAGAAACCACAGGCTGTAGATAACCTGTACTGCAGACAACTGCAGAAATACTATTTTTATCCTGGATAGTAACTAGAACCATATACTTCCTGAAACCTGCCACAGAGGCTGGATTTTGTAAATCTGATAAACACTCTGGATTTCCTTATAGTATTAGATTTCCAGTAATTCCTTGGGAGAAAAAAAATGCAATTATGAGAAATTTGAACAGCTAGTTGGGACCCAATGAAGTATTTAACACAGCCTAAATGGAGGTTCAGAATGTTTCCTAGTAATAACAAAGTAACTGCTTTTTTTTTTTTCTCTTTTTCTATTTTTTTTGCCCCCTTCAGCCAAATAGATTGAAGCAGTTTGGCTTGACAGCGAGAGCTTCTGTAGAGAATGTACCTCCTGAAAGGCCTAGGGTGGCTTTCCAAACTCCGGTGCCTGTCCCTTCAGCCTCTCCAGTGAATGAAGACTTTCACAGGGGGCTAGCCAGCACTCTTGGTGAAATAGCAGCGCCCAGGTGCTTCACCGTCACGTTCATTTTGCATGTTAAATAAGCTTAGTGATAAGCATGTTATTACTACTCAGTGGCTGTTTGTGTAGGATGAGAGTTGTGCTGTAGAAATGATGTCCATGGCTGTAATATTGAACCACATTGTGGGGGTACCTGGGGCACGTGCCCAGCAGTGTCTGTATTGTTAGAAGGCTGGTTAGAATGGCATGGCTTTAGCCCCTGTTAATTAAGCGATCTCCCAGGGGTAAGCTCAGGAATGTAGTGTAGGTGAGGGACAGCTTCCACTAGACACTGTGGTTGAGACTAAGCTGTTTTGGGAGAGAGAAGGAGCGTTAGGCATGTGGCTGGAGCTGTGCTGTACCACTTGCCCTTTGACCAGAGACTAATCCTTGGCTCATTTTATTTACTGTTACTGATGTAACCAGTAAGTATCAGTAACTGAACCAGTTAAATAAGGCATGCTTATTTTATGTTCTTTAGATCTCTGAAATAGTGTGCGTTCATGTACTACTCCCTAAGGGAAGGTTAATTTCCTACTGAGGCTTTTTGTACCTTGTTCCTGTATGGCACTAATGAGAGGTCTTGGGCTGAGCTAAATATAGAGTTTTTCTATAGTGAATTCTCTTTCTCTTTTTTTCCTTTCTTTCTTCTTTTAATGATCTCTCTTTTCAGTTGTACAACAAAACAAAAAATTGCGTTCCTTTTTTCTTTAAGGCTTGTGCCGATGCCACCGCCTCCACCACCAGTTTTGACAGACAACTATAGAACACCTTATGATGACGCATACTACTTCTACGGGGTTAGGAATCCTTTGGATCCCAATCTTGCATATTGTAAGTTGATGATTTTAGGCGGATTGGTTGTTAGAGTGATTCAGGTAACTGCTTTTAATCTAGTTAGATGATGAATAAGTTTGATCTAGTTACAGCAATTTAAATCCATTTCTTAGATGTGTGTTGAATGAAAAGTAGTCTTTTCTCAATACTAGTTTTGAATGAAGTGGTTTTCTCCAACTGTAAAAGGGGCTATGGCTTCCAGAAATCTTGTTCATTGCTTGAACAAGCTCTAGTCTCAGCTACTTAGCCTTTACTCCTACCAGATAATTTTCTTTATAGTTTTGATAATCAAAACATTATCTTCTAAAATTGCTTAAATCATATTATAGTCGATTACATGTTTAGGTGTTGTTACAATTTCAGATATAATTTTAAATATTTTAAAGGAACTGTATGTAGTAATTGAACTTTTTATTTTAAGAAGTCTTTTTTTTAATCTACCCTTTGACTGCTTCATGATGATTTCATGAGTGAAACAACTGGGATGTGTGTGGAGGGACGGGATTGTGTGGTGTTTGTTTTTTTTTCCTTTTAAAAAAAACTTTAAAAAGTTGTTGTGCTACCTTCATAGAAAAGTTACAGAATCATAGAATGGTTAGAGTTGGAAGGGACCTTAAAGATCATCTAGTTCCAACCCACCTGCTGTGGCCAGGGACACCTTCCACTAGATCAGGTTGCTCAAAGCTTCATCCAAGCCTTGATCACATCCAGGGATGGGGCATCTACAGCTTCTCTGGGCAACCTGTTCCAGCTCCTCACCACCCTCAAAGTAAAAAATTTCTTCCTAATATCTAATCTAAATCTGCCCCCTTGCAGTTTAAAACCGCTACCCCTCATCCTATCGCTGCACTCCCTGATAAAGTGTCCCTCCCCTGAACAACCCCAGCCCTCTCAGCCTGTCCTCACAGGAGAGGTGCTCCAGCCCTCTGATCATCTTCATGGCCCTCCTCTGGACTTATTCCAACAGGTCCATGTCCTCCTTCTGTTAGAGGCTCCAGAGCTGGATGCAGTACTCCAGGTGGGGTCCAAGTTAAAATAAAGGAGGAAAAAAAACTTAAAAGAATAACCCTTACCGGTTGATTTAAATGAGATTTGTATCAACTGGGGAATTTCAGGAATGCTAGAGATTTAAGAAGAAAATTTTTGAGATTTTTTTTTTTTCCCCCAGTGTAAATTTCTCCCTATCTTGAAATGTTTGAGAAAGTTTGGGTTAGTTTTTTGGTGGTGTTTTTTTTTCCAGACACCTTTTTTACCTTTTCTTTGTAATCTTATTACCCTTGTATCATATAACCTCTTGGGTAAAATGGCTTATGGTTTATAGAGTATTAAATAAATTAATACTTAAAATTCACATATGAGAGTTAGGTTGTCTAAAGGTTTGTTGTCACAAACTGGAACATTGCTAATGCTTAAAATTTGAAAGTGTGAAATTGTTTGAGAGATGCATCTTGTACTGTTTTGAACGCAAACAGTAGTATGCCCAGTAATGTCAAGCCCTGCTGCGGCGGAGTGCTGCAGGTCCCACTTCGAGTACAGATGCCAAATGTGCTGTAGTTCTGCAGGAGGCAGTGGGGTTCTCCGCACAACAGAGGGCAATTTGGAAAGCATGAAGAGAAGTGTTACATCAAGCAAAGTTATTTCTCTTTGTTAATTTGTTGTAGAATAAGTTAATGAAGACATTTGTAAATTTAAAAGGGATTTAATTGAATTTAAGAAGTAGATTTGTACCTTGGCATTGTGTTTCTTGCTTTAGGGGGCATTAATGATTAGCTACATTTGTTATAGAAGTTGAGAGTCCTGTTTGTAATTCTGCAGTCACAGAGCTTGAACAGTGAGTTCTGTTTTTTAAGTAACGGCAAATGTTTATTTTTGAGCATTCAAGGGTTAAAATAGTAATTTTTTTTTTTTTTTTTTTTACTATGTAGATGGTACAGGTATGATGGGAATGCAGCCCACACCTAATCTGGATCCTCCTTTAGGCCAAGCCCCGGCAGAGCAATCTGTGTAAGTATTATCTGTATTCATATTCTTGGTTTTTATTTATCTGTATTGATACGCTTTTCATGTTGCAAGTATTTTGCTGAAAACGGATATGCCTTTGAATTAAAGTCCATTAAAGACAACTCTTCATAGTTCTAATTAAGAATTTCTGTCTGAACAATAATTCAGTCAACTCCTGTTTTTATATGGATTTATTAAAATGTTTGAGATTATAAATTGCCAAGCAATTTTTTTTTAAATTTCACCCCCTCTGGACCCTGTGATGTTTTCCTTTTATATGTCTGATTTTCTAATTCAGAAGTAACTTTGGACAGAAGAATACAGGAGACAGACAAAGAAGCACAGGAGTATTTTCTGAAGAAAAAACAAAGCCTTCTAAAGAGGCAACATTATCTTATCAACAAGAATTACAACAGCAGGTACAGAGTGGTAAAGCTGATGCTTTCTTCTTTTACTTTTTAACATATAATGGTTGTAACTGTAGTACTCTTTCAAACATATTTATTTAGTTTACAAGTAAAAAGCTATCTTAACTCTCCCTCCCTTCATCACTTCCTTCCTCCTATTTCTCTGACCCTGCTTTAGCTCATTTTAGCATTTCAGGTGGACAGTAAACTCTTCGATTTTTTTGTCAGAGGCAGAGTGAATGTAAAGACTGACAGTAAACAGATTAGTTCCAGGCATGGAGTTTTATATAATTATTTTTATAATTATATAATTATTTTAATAATTTCATACTATATTGCAATAATTATATAATTTATTGCAGAACAAAAAGCAGTGAGTCGGTTTGCTCTGATATTCCTACTGAAAGATTGCTTTTGGGCATTATTGCTCTAATTATTAGGAGCACTCTAATTTCAATAAATTCTTCATGATCATTTGGATACTAATTCTACAGCCTCCCTAATGTTTATCTCTAGTATGCTCGTAGGTGGTGTCTTATCTCTTTTCAGCTCCGTTTTTGACAGAATAGATAAATTTCATGTCTCCTGTCTTCCAGTAGACATCCTAGTCCCTTACTCATTTTAGTGGCCTTTTGCTGCTGCATCTTATGGGAGTTTTTATTTATTAACTATATTTGACCGTGATAAGACATGTTATTTCAGAAGAGATTTTGCTAGAACCCAGTTCAGTGTCACTAACATTTTCTTATCTTATTCTTCTTTATGTATTTCTTCAGTGGACGTAAATAATTGTTATAAAAATATTCTCATTCTAATTGTGATTGTGCATAGGGATAAAGGAGAGGCTGCCAATCAAGCTCAAATTAAGAGTAAAATAAATATTTAGGAATAGTGTCTGATGTTGCGCTTGCTCTTCTCTGAAGGCATTTTCTTACTATAGTCTTAAGAAGTAAATTTTATCTTCCCATATGAGAGACTGCACAATTTGACATAAAGGTCTAATAAACATGACACAACGCAGTCTTTCAAAGTTATTTTGCTGCTTATGGGTTGAAAGCAAACAGAATGTATTCTGCTTTTTTTTCCTGTAGGTAAACCTGACTGACCATTTTTGTAAATAATTGACAGGACTAGATGGGTCTTTTTGTTGACTCATTATATGTCTTATGAAATTGTCTGACTGCTTGATAAAGGGAAATGTTTATCTAATGCACAGAAGAAATAAACTTAAGAAAAAATACATTAATAGATTTCAGCTACATAAATAATAGCTAATAGTTTAAAAGCTTTTAAAAAAAAGTTGGATTTTTTTAACAGCTATTATCTTTATAAATGCTACATTAAATTATTAGGAGACTTAGTTATATAAATTTAGCCTTATTTTGAAGAAAAGGAAGAACAAGCCACGTGAGCAGTTCTGTGTTATTTGCATACATCATCATGTATTGCTGCAGAAAACTATTTCATGAATCATTATAGAATCGTGTAGTATTCTACTAAGGCATTTATTTTTAAGAGTCTTTCTTCATCTCCTGTCATCTCTAGTCTAAGTTCTGGTTAAACAAAATATGCCAGGTTGAGAGAAGCAAGTGCTGTGATATTGTAGAATTTTGCCTGTTTGATTTTCAGGCAGTATGAACTTCTGTATCACAAGATCCAAGGATATGGGACTTTACTTTGCTGCAGGTGTCTGCTGTGAACATTTCTGGAACTTAGAAGTCTTACAGTATGTTTCTCTGTGATGATGCACAACTGTACATGCACGTTTTGACAGCAGTATTCAATGCACTGTCTGCAGTATAGGCAGTGAAATGTTTGCAGTTTGCTTGATATAGATGGGTGGAATGGGGAATTACAGTATTCACCTTGCTCTGTTAACTTTTCATTAAAATTATACTTAATGTGATATTTTCATGCTTTGGTTTGTTTGGGTTTAGATAAGAGAGAGAGAGGAACGACGCAGACGAGAGAGAGAGGAGAAGGAACGCTATGAAGCCAAGTTAGAAGCAGAAATGAGGAATTACAACCCCTGGGGAAAAGGTGGTGGTGGTGCTCCTCTCAGAGATGCAAAAGGAAATCTGATAAGTATGTTTGCCAAAATTATGGATTGTCTTTTCAAGATTGATGTTTTCTTGCTCTTGTAAACGTTCTATTCAGATATGTTATTCCTTGCTACTCAGATATGTTATACCGACACTGGTAGCCCTTTATCGACAAATAGAAGTTCTTGTTTCAAGCAGATACGCTCTAGGAATATTTAAGTGAGTAATTATTTTGATTTCAGTAGAATCGTTCAAAGAGTACAAGTTGAACATGGGAAACACGTGATATGAATTCAAAACACAATAGTAAAGGGAGAAGGAGGAAAACAAGCTGTTAGAAACAACTGCAATACAAATATGCTGAAGTTTGTTGTGAAGACTTTAAATTAAACATTTTCCAGGAACAGTTGTTTTTATTGTTTGTATTTTTTTTTAAATTGCTTCTAGGCTTAGAAAGCCTTACTTGGGACATGGAAAATGGAAGCGTGTTTGAATAAATATATAAAGCTAAGTGGACTATTTAAATTTCCCCAAGTAATGCTGCTGGTAAATGGCTATATAAATAGCGGTCACACAGCAGTAATGTTTTTTAAGATTTATGTTTTTCCAAGTGCTGTTTTATACAAGATGGGACTGTAGTGGGCTGGGAGATGGCTGTGAGTGGGGCAAGTTGTTCATCCACCCCTCCAGTAAATTGGAGATAGATGTAAGATTAAAACTCAGATTCCTGATTCTCGTTCCTACTGAACCCTAAAACAATATTTTATCTAAAATAAAAATAGAACTCGGTAGGTGCAATTAGATTTGTATATTTCAAAACAAAATTATTAACGCTAAATTAACTTAAGTGCCATAGATCCTCTTTTGTTGAACACTCTCCCACATAGTCTATAGAACAGTTTCGGAAATCCGCTTAATGATGTCTCACTTAAGATAAGTCAAATGGACTGGACGCTTTTTGTTCTTTCTCCCACCCCCAGGAATTTGAATGCTTCCAATTATTCTGGGAAAAAAGAGAATACCTAATGAATTACCCAGAGGAAGTGAAGAGGGGTCTTTGAGACAAGCATCCCTCATATGCATGCAGGGGTATCAGGTAGTTTACTCTTTTGGAAAGCTGAATACACTAGTGGAAGCGGTAGTAGTTATGGTCCAAAATGACTAGAAGTGGTAACTTTTAAAGTGAGTCAGTCTTAAAATTTTAAAACTATTCATTTCTCACGTGAAGCAAATTGATTTTCTTGTTACTGGAGTATGATGATGAAATCTGATTAGATTTTTAAAATATGTCTTCCGATAAATTTCAATACGATAATTTTCAAAGCATGGAACACTTACTGGATAACAGTTTATATATAAATAATTAGTTTCAGTTTTATGATACCTGAGCAACATACGTCTAAATTCACAGTGTAGTTTGAGGGCAGGGGATAAAGCTTAAATGCTTTTTAAAGATTGTGTGCCCAAATAACAAGTTTAGAAGCTTGTGTTGAGGATCCAGGTTTGTGTTTATCCCCAGAGCAGAGAGAGGTGTTCACACTGCCTAGCTTCAGGCACTGCATTTAAGTGTTTGGCTGCTTTCTCTAGGCTTTATAATGGTGTGAGTAGAGCAGGCCAGAGGAAAGTGTAGAATCATAGTGGTGTTTAGGTTGGAAAAGACCTTTCAGATCATCAAGTCCTACCTTGGCACTGCCAAGTCCACCACTAAACCACATCCCTTAGTGCCACAGCTACGTGTCTTTTAAATACCTCCAGGGATGGTGACTCAACCACTTCCCTGGTCAGCCTGTTCCAGTGCTTGACAACCCTTTACGTGAAGAAATTTTTCCTAATCTTCAATCTGAACCTCCCCTGGCGCAACTTGAGGCTGTTTCCTCTTGTCCTATTGGCTATTACTTGGGAGAAGAGATCAATTGCCACCTTGTTACAACCTCCTTTCAGGTAGTTGTAGAAAGCAATAAGGTCTCCCCTCAGCCTTCTTTTTTCCAGGCTGAACAACCCCAGTTCCCTCAGCTGCTCCTCATAAGGCTTGTTCTCTAGACCCCTCACCAGCTTTGTTGGCCACCTTTGGACACACTCCAGCTCCTCAATGTCTTTCTTGTAGTGAGGGGCCCAAAACCGAACACAGTATTCAATGTGTGGCCTCACCAGTGCCAAGTACAGGGGGACAATCACCTCCCTAGTCCTGCTGGGCCACACTATTCCTGATACAGGGCAGGATGCTGTTGTCCTTCTTGGCCACCTGAGCACACTGCTGGCTCATATTCAGGTGGCTGTTGATCAACACCCCAGGTCCTTTTCTGCTGGGCAGCTTTCCATTCACTCTTCCCCAAGCCTGTGGTGTTGCATGGGGTTGTTGTGACCCAAGTGCAGGATCTGGCACTTGGCCTTGTTGAAGCTTATACCATTGGCCTTGGCCCATCGCTCCAGCCTGTCCAGATTCCTCTGTAGAGCCTTCCTACCCTCAAGCAGATCAACACTCCCACCTAGTTTGGTGTCATCTGCAAACTTACTGAGCGTGCACTCGATCCCCTCGTCCAGATCGTTGATAAAGATATTAAACAGAACTGGCCCAAATACTAAGCCCTGGGGAATATAACTTGGTTAGTCAAGCAGGACCTGCCTTTCATAAACCCATGCTGACTGGGCCTGATCACCTGGTTGTCCTGTACATGCTGCGTGATGGCACTCAAGATGATCTGCTCCGTAACCTTCCCTGTCACCGAGGTCAGACTGATATACCTGTAGTTCCCCAGATCCACCTTCTTGCCCTTCGTGTAGATGGGTGTCACATTTGCTAACTTAGGGTTAACTGAGACCTCCCTGGTTAGCCAGAACTGCTGGTAAGTGATGGGAAGTGGTTTGGTGAGCACTTCTGCCAGCTCCCTTAGTACCCTCGGGTGGATCCCTCTGGCCCCATAGACCTATGTGTGTCTAAGTGGTGTAGCAGGTCATTAACCATTTCGTTTGGATTATGGGGGCTTCATTGTGCTTCCTGTCCCTGTCTTCCAGCTTAGGGGGCTGGGTACCTGGAAAATAACTTGTTTTACTATTGAAGACTGAAGCAAAGAAGCATTAAGTACCTCAACATTTCCTCATCCTTTGTCACTATGTTTCCCCCTGCATCCAATGAAGGATGGAGATTCTCCTTAGCCCTCCTTTTGTTGCTAATGTATTTATAGAAACACTTTTTTGTTGCCTTTTACGGCAGTAGCCAGATTAAGTTTAGTTCATCTTTGTCCCTTCTGATTTTATCCCTGCATAACCTCATGTGATCTTTGTAGTCTTCCTGAGTTGCCTGCCCCTTCTTCCAAAGGTCATAAACTCTCCTTTTTTTTTTTTTCCTGAGCTCCAGCCAAAGCTCTCTGTTCAGCCAGGTCAGTCTTCTTCCCCACTGGCTTGCCTTTTGGCATATGGGGTTAGCGTGCTCCTGCACTTTTAAGATTTCCTTCTTGAAGAATGTACTGCCTTTCTGGACTCCTTTGGCATCGGGACTGCCTCCCAAGAGCCTCTGTCAGCAAGTCTTCTAAACAGGTCAAAGGCTTCCCTCTGGAAGTCCAGAGTAGCAGTTCCGCTGACCCCACTCCTAACTTCTCCAAGAATCGAAAACTATTATCATTTTGTGGTCACTATGCCCAAGATGGCCTCCAACCATAACATCACCCACCAAGTCCTCTGTTCACAAACAACAGGTCCCGCGGGGCCCCTTCCCTAGTTGGCTTACTCACCAACTATGTTGCTTGCATTAGCCTGAGCTCTGTATATACTTCCTGAGAAGCTTATCTCTGCCTATAAATAAGGAACCACGAGAAAGAATTTTCTTAGCCTATTTTCCAGATTTACACATGTAAAGTTATTTTTCCCACCATAGTTTAGCAGCATGATGGATAAGCTACGAGTCAAATGTTGTGAAACATAACATGCTGTTTCTGCCATGCCTCTTTTTTTAATGCAGTGTGACTTGTCTTTTTATCCTCTTGAAAATGTCTGTAAGTAGCTTTTGAGACTCAGATGTATGCAAAGGCTGCTTTACAGAGAGGGATGTGATTTAAAGTTCTTGGAATCTTTGTGCTTAAATGACTACAGTAATTCATAATTATCAGAAGCGCTATTTAAAAAGATAATCTGAAAACTGTCGTATGCTTTTGTCTTGAAATGAACCTTCTAGGTATAGTATGGTGAATACTTCAAAATGAGCTGAAAGTAAAATCTTTGATCAGGACTTTTATGGTAACTGAGAGGCACCATCTAGATTTTGGTGAAAATGTTGGATGGCATTGTTTTCTTAAATACAGACATCTGCACCTGAGTTAATTCTGAAGACTTGAAGACCAAAATACACTTTAATGGTCATTGTGCTTATTGCCCTTAAGAGTAATCAAATAGAGATTCAGTACTTAAAATACTGATACTAAACTTAAAAGTATTTTACGGCTTTAAGGAAATGGAAGAAGGGGTGGTTTCTAAATACATGGTTGTCAGCACAGACTTGTCAGTCATTTTTGTGTTTGAGCTCTTTATCTTTCCATTTCATAGCATTTTGGGGTGGGGGAGAGGGGAGGTTTGCTGTGAAGATTCATTCCTGTCAAAAGAAACCAGACAAAATAAATCTTTTAATCAGTGAATTCCTAATGACTAGTATTTAACCTATAGCTTCTATATTCTTGTCTTTGCTTAAATTTTTTGTTCCCATAGTTGGTATGCCCAGGAAAAGTGGAGTCTGCTCCAAAATCCCTGTATTTTTGAGAATCTATGGTGAACATGCCTTTTATGAGAATAAAATATTATAAACAGTTGTTTCCCCTTTCCTTTAGCGGACTTGAATATGATGCACAAGCAAAACGAAGATGCATATCATAACCCAGAGGCAAGACTATATGAAGATAAAAGGGCTATTGTATCTGTTGACCTAAGTTTGGCCTCCCCGAAACCTGAGAACACAGAAGCATCTACAAATAAAATAGCAGGTTTTTAAGAATACTGTATTACAGCTCTAATTATTCGTAGGTCTTAGTAATCAAAATTCTCTAGTTTCTTTACTCCTTTCTTGTAGTCCTGTGATAGTGTTAGTTCTCTCTACCTGTGAAGTCAATTTTATGCTTCTTTCGCGAACTTCTTCATTGCTGTCACTGTGTGCATTAATAATGTATTTTCTTATTTGTCTTGTCAGTTATGATAGATAATAAGTGTTTTAGCACTGAACAGTCAGTTCCAGGTTCAATGTTATATAATCAAATCTTCATACATGTTTGTTTTACTTTTAAATGATACAGTAAAACACAAGAGTATAGAAGGAGAGAAGACAGAATAAAAGCAGGGGGAAAGTCTGCAGATGTATGATGTTATAGGTTAAGATGAAACCAGTACAGTAACTAGGTTAACAAGTTCTAAAAAGTTGCAGGTAAATAGGGTACATATGCAGCCCTGTGCACTGCCTCCAAATTTTAGGGATTTTATTTTATTTTCTTATTTAAAAAGTAGTTCATCTTTCTCTTCTTATGTTTTGTTAGACATCTAAATGAGAGAACTGTGGTACTCCAGAACTCTCCCCAGTTTGGGATGGGCAATGGTCAGGATTGGTGATGGTCTCCTCAAGTCAGCTTAGGTGCTGCTTTTCTTTCTCCGGTCTGAACTGTTGCATTTTTGTGTAAAAAAAAAAAAAAAAAAAAAAAAAAAAAAAAAAAAAAAATTACATGGTATTTGGGGCATGGATCTACTTCATAAGATTGCAATTCAGTGTTCTGATCACTGGCTGTAGAATCGGGGTTTTTTGTTCCCTCTGTCCTCCCTCTTCCTCTTTCTCCCCAATATGCTGTATATTTAACCATTTAGTAGGAAGTGAAACAGGCAAGGTCGATAAAGCAGAATAGCAAAGAACCCCCTGGTTAGATTGCTTATTTGGGGATCAGAAGGTGTGGATCAGCAACGGGAACTTCATAGTCCTACACTTTCCATTTGATTAGTCAGGCAGTAAAGTGGCTTTGTGTAGGTTTTGGTTTTCATTGCTTCATTTTGTTTATGGTGGTGTGGGGTTTTTTTTTTTGGTGTTTGGGTTTTTTTGTTTTTTTTTTTTACACCATCCCCTTAAAGAGGATCTTGCAGGATAGTAGCTGGTACACAGTAAGTTCATTCTGCGATATTTTCCATAGTAACTTGTTCTGTCTTCTGTCCATGCCTTTTAAAAGTAAAAGGTAAAGTAAAGTAAGTAAAGTAAAGGGGAAACATGAGAACAGCTACTGCTGTATCCATCTCAGCTCAGTGGAGCTGTGGCTCTTGCACGTCCTTGCACTGTCCTTTGAAGCAGACATGATATGAACGAAGAATGTGCTGTGTCAGGTGAAGAGTTAAGACAGCTTACTCTTCTTTTTCTTACTTCCTTTCTCCTCTACGTCCTGTCAGGAATCCTGTTCTGCAAAAACTGTTCTCTGTGGTATCTGAGTTAATCCTCCTTTCTAGGGCTTTTGGGACTGTATGGTTATGACTCTTTCATAACTCAGGGCTGAGAATAACTTAATAACCTCTCGCCAGTGGTGTGGCTTCCAATACAGGGGAGGAAACTGAGCTGAAAGAGACCTGGCACTTCAAAATTCATAGTGTGGAAGGCACCTTACACTGGCAGAGTTCAATTTTTTGACGGCTTAAAATTTGATTTGCCAGTTTTGGGCTTTGCTTTTTGTAGCATCCATTGCTATTTTACCTAAAAATTTGTTCTGCTAGGATCTTCTGTTTTTAAAGAGTGAATAAACCTAAGGAACAGAACTGCCTGTGCTAAGTCAGAGTAATTGCAAGCAGTGAAGTTATGGGATGTAAAATCTTTGCTATTTGAATTAACTTAGAGGTAACATTTTTAGATATAGGATATATGACTTTTATAGCTGTTATTTTGTAAAAAGACGGCTGGCTTGGACATTGTTAATTGAGCAGTTAAAACCTGACAGTATTCTAGGCAGACAATGGATGAACTTTTAATCACAGCTATTGTTTTCAGCTATACCCTTGAATTATGGCTGTCATAAACTAACTTTTGAAACAAGTGTCTCATATATTCCCTCTTCTTCACTCTGGCTTGCTGTCTTAAATTTGCTTTAATCGTTATCTATAACTTTTTTCTTCCCCTCTCTGCCTCCTTAGGTTTTACGTTTGCACAGACCTCTCCTTTTGCCCGAGGTAATGTGTTTGGTGAACCACCATCTCCACAGCATCTTAAGCGACAAGAGTCATACAAGAACTTTCTTCGTCTACAGGTGAATGCACACACCAGTTATCGTTTTGTTAAATCAATTTTAAAAAAGAGAGACTACAGTCAAAGAAAATCATCACTGATGACCAAAGACCTTATTCAGTCATAGCCACTTCTGTACATAAGATGTGGACTAAGACATACATATATATATATATATAGTCTCAGATTTTTGCCTTACATAAGAAATGCCTGTAAAAGTGATGCTATTAATAGTTGGCTTTATTAATCTAGATTCTGTCCTTTTTTTTTCCCCTGAGTGCAGCTATCTAAATACAGTATTGAGCTCTCAAATGATGCGTACAGTACAAGTTTACGTACATAAATATGTAAAGAAACAAAGATGTTTGCCCTTGGAAGGCTACATGCTACAAACGTGCGTTCATCAGAAGGAAATGGTGATCAGTGAGAGAATAATAATGTAACTATTTATTGATGGGTATATAAAATGTGACTGTTATTCTAGCAGTTTCTGTCTTCTGTCCATAATACTTTGCATATAATCTTATGTCACAAGACTTAAATGTCAGTTGAATTAAATATCAATATCAAGATAGTCCTAGATAATTTCAAAGAGTGTGAATGTCATGTGGTCGTTTGATGTGGATCTCTTAAAAAGAAAAGATCAAGGCCTTTTCCATGTACAGTGCTGCCAAAAAGAATAAAGAATGGGCAGACCTTTGGCTTCAGTAAGTCAGTGCTGTATCTAAAAATGTTGTAATTGTGGAAAGGAAACAGATTATTGCTATGTATTTTTTGTTTTGGTTTCCCATCTTCCATTATTTAATCAGTGAAGAAAAGTGTTATTCCAGCACGTGTGGAGTAGAGTAAGCTTTAGTAGCATTTGTAATTAGTGTTCTTACTGGAGGGTGTTTCAGTAAAGAGTGGCCAAAAAGGAATAGCAAAATACCAGCTCATTTCAAAGGAATTCTGAGGCTGAAATGTAGGTCTGGCCCTAGAATTATTTCAGTTGTTCCATGTAATCTTTGATTGCACAAGTAGGTACTGCAAAAGTCCATAGATGATCACAATGGTAAAAGTTGTTCATCAGATTATTGCTGGCTATTGGCAATTGAATACTTCTTTGCTTTATTTCTAGATTGAAGAAAAGAGACGTAGGGAAGAAGCAGAGCGAGAAAAACTTAGAATGGAAGAAGAAAAAGAAGAAAAAAGATTAGCTGAACAGAGGATGAGAATTCAAAAAGCATATGAAGATGAACAAGAAGAGAAAAGAAAGAAAGAGGAGGAGGTGTAGTATTTCCGTACCTTGACTTTTTTCATCCTAAACTAACCCTTTGTAATATCTGTCCTGTAGATTAAGAAGGTAAACTGAGAAGTGTCCTATGAACTGGTCTTTGTTTTTAAATGGGTCTACGTTAGCCAGAGGAGAGGCAGAAAATTGTCAGTATGAAATAGCACATTCTTCTCAGTCTTTATGGTGTACTACCAATTTGAAGTACTGTTAATTCTTCTAAGAAAAATTGTATAGTTTTATAATACAGTGGTGCTCTCCTTTCTAAAGGAAATTGTTTGTGAGGCCAAAAAAAAAAAGCTTTGTCAAATTGGTGAATTAAAGTGGTTTTTTTTGTTGTTTGTTAGCCTCTTACATCTAGCTCTTACGGAATTATTTGTATTCTGAATGTAGCTATACAAGAAGATTTCTTAAAGCCTTTTTTTGAATTGGCAGGATATATCTTTGAGGTAAGAATACAGCTTGTTTTGGAAGAATGCCAAGCAAATCTAATTAAAGCTTTTCGTAGAGGTAGACTTGCAATTTAATTCAAACTCAAAAGCTTTATTTATCGTCAACTGAATGAATTTGCGTAATTCAGAATCTCATAAATAATTGTAGGTAAAGGACACAAGGCCATCAGAGATGGAAAAATCTGTCAGTACCCTGTGGGATTATCAAGGATCAGTTGAGGATGTAGGACTTCAAGATTTCTAACACAGAACGCTGGGCTTGCATTCTAGATTCTCTTCCCTAGTATGAGCAAGTTAGTTGGATGAGTCTTGTCTTCTGGATAATAGTATAGTTATAAAGTAGGAAGCTAACTGGTATCATCGCTAACTAACACAAAACTAAAGTTGAGACTGGATGATAATTTTCTCTGTGGGCTTGTGATAGGGTGGTACACGTTTGCAGTATGTTTTGTTTGAATCTGAATTTTTGGAAATGACTCCTACAGTTTAACCTTAACTGGCAGCAGATCTGGGCACACAAACTGGTGTTTATTGAAGTTATTATGAATTCTGTTAAATGATGCTAGCAGAGGCAGGACTGCAGATGTTTAATATTTGCATGGCATAGTTTTTAATTTGAATGTTTGAAGTCAGCCTAATGAAATATGCTTTTTGTTTCAGACTAATCACTTTGATGTGTAATTTTAACTTCTCAAAGAAAACCAAAGCAAAACTTTTATTGAAGTAGAGTCTTTTTTATGTACTAATAGTGTTTATGTTACAGCGGAGATTGAAGAATAAAGAAATAATTCGATTAGATGAAGAGAGGCAAAAAGAGGCAGAAAGAAGAAGGAAAGAAAAAGAAGAAAAGCAAGAAGAACAACTTAGACAATATTATGAGAAAGAAAAGATGGAAGAGGAAAAGAAGATGGTATGCATCAGTGACTTTCTAAGATACAAATACTTCTCCCTGACTTTTAAAAATAATTGTATTTTAAAGAAATTGCATGATTTCTTAGACCTCTGCCTTCAGTGTTGTTCGCCTCTTAGTTTATCAAGTTATGGTACACTTAGCTCACACACACAGAACAGCTGATTGAAAAATCAGACATAGTACAGTGGAAACTTATCTTGTTGATCAAGTACGTGTTAAAAAAATAGTAAAAACAAGATAAATAAGAAAAAGATGCACTCTGTAGTTGATTTTTATATCTACTGTGAAGTACTATGGCCTGCTTTTGCTGAGGTCCAAATACAAATAAAAATAAACTTATATAATTTGAAGGACTGGAGGATTGTTCATATTTAACAGTGATGTTCTTTGTAATATAATTATTTTCTTTTGAGCTGGGTGATGTAAGAAGTCCATCACATAGAATTCTGATGGACAAAATCTAAGTAAATTACAGAACTGTTTTTTCCTCTTCTAGAAAATTCTGCATGTCATTTCTCTAAAATGGACAAATACAATGGAATTGTCTAGGGGGCAAAAAAAGATATGTAACTTTACCATAAATTAAAAAAACCTATGTCATAGAAAAAAAAGTATTAAAATTACTATAGGTAGAAAATGAAATCACATGCAATAATTTTTATAAAATTTTATAAATTTTATACTGTTAAGAGTTGAAAGCAAATTAAATACAAAAATAATTCAGTTGCGATAAGCAAAAGCATTTTTCTGTCAAATGAAAAATATTAACAAAACTCTTCCTTTCCAAAATAATACCTTATTCAGAATCTATGGGAATGTGGTTTCAGTCTTGCGTTCCTCCTTGCAGTTTTCAAGGCAGCCTTCTCCCGTCATTCCTGCTCTTCAGAACAAATCAATAAGAAAAGAGGAACGGATTCCCTCTGCTGAGAGCCATATATCTTACTATGCACAAGTATGATTTTTATAGTCAACTTTTACTGATTTAAGACAGTACAGTGTATGAAATCCTACCAGGTTTTTAATGTTTGCCAGTTATTACTGGAATACTACAAATAACTGGAGACAGTCTTTATATTAGCCAGTGTTGTAGCTCTGAAATTTAATGTTCAATTTTATTCAAAGTATTGAAGAACTTCTTTGAGGTGTGTTATTTTAGGTTTTTTTTCTGCATGCTCACTTTCTGTAAAGATGAGCTCCTCATTTTTGAGTCTACATACTCTGTCCAGACCCTTACCAAGGGTTTAACGATCTTAATGTTTAGGGTAAGAAAGTGTACATCTAATCTAGCAATTCATTGTGTTCAGTTATAGAAGAACTTAGCACACGTGTGAAGTTTAATGTTGATTCCTAGCTACAGACATTATTATTTTATCTTTGTGTTCTAGAAGGTGCAAAAAGATTATAACTCCTAATGTACTTCGCTTTCTTCTTTGCATCACAAATGAGTTACGGTAGTGGCCCCAGACCATTTGTTTCTTTCACTTGATTTAATGTTCCCTGGGACAATTTAAAAAAAAAAAAAAAAAAAAAAAAGATTCTCCTGTGAAGAGTAGATTCAAATATCATAGATGATTATTTAGTCTCAGGCTACACTTCCAACTTTTATTGGAAATGTTTTTGT
This sequence comes from Chroicocephalus ridibundus, assembly GCF_963924245.1. NCBI lineage: Eukaryota > Metazoa > Chordata > Aves > Charadriiformes > Laridae > Chroicocephalus > Chroicocephalus ridibundus. Next base: position 131,801,611 of record NC_086285.1, read on the forward strand.
TTTTTTTTTTACCAACTGTCTGGATGAACTGGCCTAAAAATTTAAAAAACGAATTTGCCATGAAAATTATAACCTGGAGAAATACTTTATAACGTCGTTGCAGAAAATGTTTTCAGTAAGACTTTAAACCTTATTTTAAACTGTTGCTTTCCCTAAATGTTAAGAATGCTCTGGAAGAAGGTCAGTTAATTTCTGTGTCTTTGCGGTACTTGGTCTAGCTTTGTGTAGAGCTCCGAATAGTGCGTTATAGGTATTATCATAATAATTTGAATTATGCATTTAAAGATCAGATTTAAAAAAACCTTAGGCATTAACAACCCGTAAGGTTATTATTCTGTCTTCCATTAGTAGTGGTAGTTAATGTGAATTGTACATAAAATAAGGAAATAAAATGTACTTATGTCTGCTACGTTTTCTTCCTTTGACATAGTAACATTTCATATCCCTTATGATCACTAGGATCCTCCACAACCAAGGGTTCCTTCTCCACCTGTCCCTGCTAGAAGAAATCAGTTGCGTGCGCTTGGTAGGTATTGTCTTATTGCAAGATCACTTTCTATTACAACAAAATTTGTCTCGGTTACAGTTCTCTCTCTTGGCTGCAAAGGAATGGTCTTATAAAGTTTGCATTTCTATGCGTGTGTTCTCTCTGTCTCTCTGTATATAGTAGATATACTGATATCTACTACAGTGTATTAGTAGATATACTGATATCTACTAATACACTGATAATGTATGGTAATGTAATACCATACATTGTCAGTATATTAGTATGGTATGTCTGGCGTATGAATACAAAATAAAAATGCATTTATTATGTGTCTTCATCAGGAAATATTTTTTTGTAAAAACTCTGATAATGGAATAGTCTGCAAGGGAAGTGCTGGATCTTTCAGTCAGGACAGCGGTGACCATTGTGACCACATCATTGCAAAATGGGAGAGTTTTGGATTAGCTGAATAATGGATTAGACCAACAATGTGTCGAGCATTTCAGTCATAACTCTTAAATTCTGCTTTCCTTTGTTAATCTGACTAATCCTCTGCTCGCTCCTCTTGGCTTTCACTTGTGGTTTAAAAATTCAGACATGCTGGGCGGATCTCAATCTTTGATCTTTTTATGTTGGTTATCTTGGCAATATGTGGGTGGAAAGCAGAACACGTGGAATATAGCGGTAAATGATGTCCTACAAATGCTAACCCCCAGCAGTCAGTACCTGGATCCATGCTGGGAAGTTACGGCTCTTCCACTAAATGGAAGGCAGAGTGGTTCTCAATGCAGCTATTGGATTCTCTCAGACCATCTGTCTTGAGAGAAGTAAAGGCATATGAATTAAATTTTGAGGATTTAAGACAGTAAAACTTGCTTGCCTGCTAGGTTCTGGACTCAGACTAAAAGTCAGTAAAATATCAAATTATTTAAGCATATTGTTTGGAAAATAAGGTATTTATTAAACTGTTCTAACTTGTGGAGGAATGCTGTCCTCACCCCAAAAAACTAGCTTAGACCCTAAGTAGGTCTAAAAAGTCAATGTAAGCACATACTAAAAATAAACGTTGAAGGCAGAACTCTTAAACATGTAATAGGAGAGTCTGCACTGAGCAGACAGATACCCCACTTTGAGTCAGAGGAAAAAGAAATTAGATTGTGTGCTTGCTGATACCACCTCAATTCCTGTCATCTACCTCTGGGACTCTGAGGACTCTGTAGATTTGTTATTTTCAAAATAAGGTTATTTACCAGCAGTGTCCACTTGCTGGTATTTTGTCACTTTTCCTTTTTTAAATACAGCAAAATGTTTCCATTGAAGTTTGGATGCTTTCTGCTGTTCAGGGGATCTGGTTCTTGTTCTGTCCCAAAATACAAGCTCTGACCTAATTTCTAGTTTATGAAATGCTGGGATTCTTGTGTTTATATAATCCTTGCTTTAATTAACAGTTCATCATCAGGGGTTTTTTTCACCTTACATTTATGAGGTAAGCAGAAAAGTGTTCTGACATTCTTTATTTTTAAATTATTTGTGTTAAATTCCAGAGGAAAGAAAGAATGTGATAAATGAATTATCAGAGATGAGGAAACAGCTTCGTAGTGAAGAGAGGCGACTGCAGGAACAGTTGCTAAATGTGGCCAGTGATGATGATGTACCAATTACACGGTAAGAACTTAATCTTCAGTTTTAAAAGTTAGATTTTGCACAGGAGCTCAAAGCTACTGTGTATTAGTAGCTAGTATTAGTTGGCTATTATACATGAGTCAAATGAAAATATAAAGATAGAACTCGTATCTAAAATTTTCTTTCGCACGACATGTGTATGGAGTTTTTCCAAGAGTCTTGGAAAAGTGTAGTGTAAGAATGGCTGTACTAGTAAGATTGGAAATTGCAATACTCTGTCTTGGAGAGTGGTCCAAAGCAGATGTCTAAGGCAGAATTTTATCTCATTACCTTTTTCCTAGGGCATAATTTGTGTCTGTAAACGGCAGTACTGCTGCTGATGAATATGCTCATGAATAGCATAATGCTGTGGAAGTACTTTGTTTCTTATTGAAAATCATACCCTTTTTATTTAAAAAAAAATGGTTTACTTCCAAAACTTATTAATCATACCAATTAGTTAGAAAAGACTCATCAGATCATCAGTCTTAATTCCACTTCATAGAGTATGAGGGTTTTTTTTTAAGTAGGTTATCCCTTTTTATAACACAGTATGAAGCGTCATTACTTTCAATTTTATTTTCATGTTTTGATAGCTTTATTTAAGGATAAAAGATGTGACCTTTATCAATATTATATTTCCACGCAACTCATTCATATTACAGTGTTAAATTATATTCTGCTTGTTTTATAAACTTTTCAAGTGGGAGGAGAGAGAAGAATCCAAAGGACATATTTGAGATGGCCAGGCTTCGTCTGCAGGCTCCAGTAAGACGACCTTCATCAAAGGAAGCACAAGATCCTGTGAATATACAAAATATCTGGGAATTTAATGAACTTAAATATACAGGCAGGTAGATCTTGTTATTGATGAAGAAAGGTAGTGAAACATCTGTTCTTTTCTTCCCACCTTCCATGCCACCCAGGATTTAAAGACGAAAATTAGCCTCTTCACAGCTACTGTCCATACACAACATACTCTGTGGCAGCATTTTGTATATGTGCATATCTCTCTGTGTGGCCATTTCTAGAAGTGCACACAATTTACGGCATTATAATGCTGAATTATCAGTCACAGCACTCACCTAGCTTCTAGTCCTTGCTGCTTAAACTTCTTACGCGTTTGATATTATGATTTTATTGAAAGTAGAGTGAATTTGATTATTTTTTTTTTACCCACCAACAAACTACGATTCTGTGTAACTTTCTGTTTCTTCTTTACCAGAAAATATATTTTTTTAGTACAGTAAAATTGTAAAATCGTTGCTAAAGTGTCTCATTCTCTTAGCCATTGTCACTGTTATTTTCAGTGCTTTTTACGACTTTGTAGCTAGTTCTTTAAAAATGTTTTTCAGAAATGTTCATTTAGGGAAAAATTTAATTCAGAATCTTTGCTCTAGATTCTGAAACACGTCTGGGCTTGAGGCACATGTATCCTGATCCTCCAAAAGATGACCAGACTCTAGAGATTCAACAGCAGGCACTGTTGAGGGAGCAGCAGAAGAAACTTGACAGAATGAGAATGAGGAGAGAAACAGAAGGTAAGGAATGAATGGTCTGAGATGATTTCAATGAATTTTATTTATTTTGCATTTGACAATATTAAAAAAACACCAATTCTAGTTCTACTTACTTCAAGTTCAATGTCAGCACTGCAGTACAAAAGTGTAAAACACTGGAATCCTGAAATTCTGTCATAATGTAAAGCATAAAAAAATTGAATGCCTTCTTTTTTTCTTCCCCCTTTTTTTTTTTAATTACTGTGACTGTTTCTCTTTAGTTCCCTGAGAGTAATGTAACTAGTACTTCATACGTGGGGAAAAAAGCAAGAGAACAGTAGTTTAAGTACTTCTTAGAGAAAACTGCAGAGCAGTAAAACTCTTCAGCTGACTTGTGATAAAAGTGTTAGCAAATAAATTCCCTGTGGCATTTCTTCAGTTCTCACTGAGGAAGTAGATGGCTTTGAAACTGTGAATCGGTTAAAATGCAGCCAGGCTGTCTTCACCTTGGTCTCCTTGTAATGGATTAAATTTCTTTTATTTTGATAGCCTTGGGTTGACTATTTCCGAGTTTCAGAAATCTGTATCCGTAAGCAGGCTTTGCTTTAGAAACCACATGTAAGATATCATAACTAGTTTGAGGTTCTAGAATGAAGTATTGGTTGTATCGCTTGATAGAGATCATCTTAATACAGCAAAATATTAACATCCTAAAATAGTAAAATATTTTGGCTGCATATTGCAGAAGCAGTGAAAAATAAATGTTATTCCCCTTTTTTTCTTCTCTGCACTTAACTCCAAATGTAATGTTCATTTAGATACCTTATACAAACCATCACGAAAGAGCAGTATCTCAAGTTATTTTAGATGTTACTTAAAATTATCATGAGAGTTGCTTCAACCTTTCCAAAACTTACAGTTGCAACTATACAAATGAACTCAGTTTTGAGTGCAAGATACAAATTTCTCAGGGAAGTATTTGTCTCTGTAATTCAGACTGGCCTAACTAGATTTTTGAAGAGGAAGTAACTTTATTTCTGTGGTGGGTTAGCCTTGGCTAGCAGCCAGGCTCCCATCCAGCTGCTCGCCTGCTCACGTCCCCTCATTCTTCTCTCTTTCTCTCTCCTACTGCTTTACAACATCGTTTAACTTTATAGTCTGTCACCGTGTACTGAGCATGAGAATTAATTAGTTGCCACGTATCTCTCTGTTGCCAGTTTATTTTCCTCTTGAGACAAGTTTATCATCATCCTCTCACTGAAAATAGATGAGTGGTTTTATTGTCTGATTCTAAGGCAGAAAGAAAGATGAATTAAAGCAATATGGATTTTTGTACTGTGGGCAAAATGTCATATTATAGGCTGTAGTGGCAAAGGCTTACCTGTTTTCCCATACTGTATGTAAGTGTTCTTTACTTTACATGCTTTATATACTGTTTTTTCGCTGATATACTTTTTCTTTCCTTTTTTTTTCCTCCTCTTGTAAAAGAGAAATATGTGGACTATTAGTGGAACTATATCCTGAGAAATCAATGATTTTTTTAAAATGTCCCTATAGATAAGACAGTCTTTTGCAGACTTCTGGACGATGATTATTTTGGGGGACAGGAGGGAAAGGCACAGGAGCAGGTTTGATGATGTTGTGCTTCAGTGGTGGGCTCTGCTTGGCTGGAGTAGCGTATCGGGGACCAGCTGGTTGTCAGTCCAGGAGGAGTGACAACACGTGGAGCATACGTTCACTCCTGGGGCTTTCTGCAGTCTCCTGCTCTGATTATTACACCCTGACGGAAGCCAAGCGAACTGATTTCATCTAGCAGAGTTTATTCTGACACGGCATCGTTCTTGCTAGTCAAATTGATTGTTGAGATGTCCCACCTGAGGGAGAACATCGTTAGTCTTGAGTTCTGTTGATCTAAATATGACTGCTACACAAACATGCCTATTCCTGTCAAACAGATGTCCGGAATATAGAATAAATATTTTTTTGAGTATCCATGAGTTTTAACTACAAAACTGTTATAATGTTTAGCTTCACTACATATAAGTGAGACTCCTGACTCCTTCTGTCTGGCTCTTGATAGAACATTAAAATAATGGCAAAAACCAAAGTGGGGTCAGGAAATATGCGGCTCAGGTGATACCTAATTATGGAAGAAATCATTCATTTTTGGCTGTCTAATTTTTGAAATTTGATACTGTATTGGTTTGTTTTTCTACTTGATTCATAGCAAGTTTAAACAAAAATCAATAAATTAGAGGCATGTCTCTCCATTATTGGGGTTTTTTGTCTCCTGGCTGTGGAATTGAGACGGAGGATGCTTTGCAAAGGAAGTTTCTGTTTAAATGCTGTTTCATCTGAAGTTACTTACCCTGCTGCATTTTCTCAGTACTGTGTTCCAGTTGCACTGGGATTCAGCAGTGTGCAGAACATATGAAAAAACTGTTTATTTCTATCTGTGTGACTGGATATTGTTCAAGATGCAGTAATTCCTTAAGCTACCAAGAAACAAAACATTAAAGGGTGCAAGAGAGAAACCAAGTATTCATGCAGCAGCCTTTGGTGACCTAATGTATTGCTTTGATGGCTTAAACCTTGCTGTCTTCCCACAAAATTGATGTTTTCCACATTATTCAGACAACGCTTGGACATGACCTTTTTGTAACAAGGGTTTACAATATTGTTGTAAACATAGCACAAAAATAGTTGTAATTGTTGCAATATAGAGAACTTTTTCAGACTTCAGCACAATTTAGTGCAATTTTAGCATTCAATGAAGTGTGATTGTATCTTCTTAAAAAATATCTGTTTGCAATAGCCACAAAAATAGTCGTGCTTCCTTTTGCTGGATAACAAGTTTTGAACAAGATGGGAAACGGTTGATTTTTATTAGTGATGAACAATATAGAAAAAAAAAAAAGTATGTGTGAAAAGCGTGTTTACCCTTTGAGAGGGGCTGATGAATCAAGCCTTAAGAAGGGCTTGCACATGCTCAATGTTCTTAGAAATAATATGCTACCGAATTATGTTTGATTTCTCTGATTCCACTTAAACTGACATAATGAAGTGGGAATAAACATTGCATTCAAACGTTTAAAAAATATTCATTAAAATGTGTGTAATTTTAAAGAAGTAATGCATAGTTGTCTTCATTTTTGCAATAATATGCTGATAAAACTTTTAATACATTTTAGTATTAATTGTTTTTATGTCTAAAATATCGTTTTTTCCCTTGTCTATGTGGCTTTTGTTGCTCAAGATGATTCTGCTTCTGGCGGTAACCCACAAACCATGCGACTGGTAAGAATAAACCAGTTTTTTTATTATATTACTTTGTCAAGTGTGAGAAATATTGTCTTTCACAGATTTGGAGAGAGGAATTACGCTGAAGTAACAAGGCAGCAAACTAACTTCTCTTGCTTGTCAATACAATGAGTAACAGCTTCTTTAAACTTAACATACAAGTTGTTTATCTTTGTATATAGAGAGATAGTTTGATTCTTCAACTCCCTGCTTTTTATATTTATGGGTACTTATTTTATAGTCATATGGTGTTAGATTGCTGCTGGGGGTGGGCATTAGTAGAAAAAGCCAAGCCAGAAGCAGTTGCTCTGAATTCAGGTGGCTTAAGTGATGCACGTGGCAGTCAATAATTAGATCAGTCGTCTCAAATGGGATGTTTATTTTCTGACTTGATGAAGAGCGTGAAATGAAGTGCTGTCAAACTGGAATTCTGCACTAACCCAAACTACAGACTAACAGAGTTCAGTTCTGTCTCATGAGAGCGGGAAGACTGTGCAAAGGCAAAGCCGTTAGCCTCAAGGGTAATACTGTAACTATACACAGAAATGAAACATTTTATATTTAAAAAAAACAAAACAAACTGATGCATCTTATAGTTGTAATCTGTTGCCTAAAATTCTTCTTCAGAGCAATGCTTTGCAGTAAAAAATGTGTTTTCTCTTGTTCTGTTTCCTCTGGTAGTTTCAACTGCTTTGATTTCAGAGTGGTTTTCAACATAAATTATTCTGTAGTAGGATTTCTGTAACAAATGCTTGCAACTATGCACTGAACTATAAGTATTGCTCTTAGTGCTTGTTATTACTATGAAGAAATTTGTTATTTTAATGCTTTAATATCCAAGATTGTATGTGGTGGGATAAGTGAAACATATGGAATCATTCTTCATTTGATCAATATTTCATACAGACCTTGGGTGCAGAGCTGATTTCTAGTGCTGACTGTTCTGAAACTGAAGCAGAACGAGAGGATGTATTTCTTGATGGAAATGTCTGTGTTACACAAATCACCGCAATGGTTGCCCTGTGTGGGCAATTTCAGCAAATGGGATTACTACACGAAAGTGAAAAAACCCCTAATGCTCAAAGAGAAGATGAATTGTTTTAAAATGTATAGGTTTTTCATAGCAATAAAGTAAGGAATAGTACAGGACACTGTAGAGCTGCTGTTTGCTTTGCAGAAGTTTGGCAATTAATTTACAGTAATTATAATTTGGCTCCAGAAAGATATTGAGGGATCTGAATTTGCCTTTCTTCTGTTTAATTTTTGTAGTTCAGGAATGAATCTGATGAATTCTTGAAAAATTCACTGTTGGAATCGGATAGCGCTTTTATCGGTGAGTTTATACCTCCCCTTAACCATGTCATGAGCGTACAAACATGTCATTTAATCTAATGATGTGTCTCTGAAATGATTATTACTGTTTTAAAAGTTGCAGTGGGTATAGATATGGTGATTGTTTTAAAGTATTAGAAAATCATGCTTCCAAATTAAAATGCAGACCTTTATGGAATTGTACTGCAATAAATTTGTGTGGGTCACACCTGAAGTTAATGATGTTGCTCACTTGCCTTATACCACTTCACATCTTTTCATGAGAGGGCATCTTCCTCTGCTCATTGTGCTCTGACTGGGGTTTTGCCTTGTCAAGAAACTTTTTTTTTTACATCTTCCCAGCTTTGGATAAAGAAAAGCTAATATTTGTTCAGCAAACATGTTATAGAGGTAGAATATGGAATGCTCTTCTATTGTTCTGCAGCAAATAAAATAATTTATTAGCAATCACAACTTACAATTACAAGCTGTCCATAGTGAAATATAAAGGTGTTGGGCAGCCAGTGATTTGTTTCATTTTTATTCTTTTGTTTTACAAGCATGCTTGACTTTAAGTATGATTATACAGATATAAAACAGTGATTCATTCTAAATTACTCACTTTTCTGCTGTTCACACATTGCTTCATTTCACATAACTTGCAACACCATACTTGGAAACTTTGTCACCGCTTAATCATCTGAAGTAGATGACTTTTAGGTTTTTTTTTTTAAGATTTTTATATAGAGGACCACGTCTTACATTGTCTTATGTCTCTTTATATAAAGAGTGTCAACCTTTACATAAAGGTTGAATGTATGTAATGTATGAATGTATGCATGTATGTAAAAGTGCTGTTTCAGATGTGATTTTTTTCCACTCACTAGAAATAATAAGGCTAGAACCTGTCTTCTCTTTTTAAAAAACCCAACCAGCTCAGGCCTGCGCATGTTATTTTCCATTAGTAAGCATTACAGTACCTTGAAATTCTCTTCAGTCGTCTATGGGAAATAATCTTACAAGGTTTTATTCTTTGCTGTAGGGAAGATGCAGTAGATTCCTGCAAGTGTTTTTTAATGAAACTAGATAGGTTTCTATATACCAATGATTTTTATCTCTGGCTTGGGTTAAAAGCAGAATTTTCATTTGAAATGTATTCAAGCTTATTCTGTTAACGTGCAAGTGCTGGAGTCACAGGATAGAACCTGGCCTTGGGAAGGGCACGGGATGGGGCTTTCAGGCTTGTTCGGTGCATTTGGTACTCTGTAGTCTGCAATACTTCTTCAGGTTAGGAAATACTATTTATTATTTGCGGACCAAATGACGAAAGGATGCTTTAGGAGAGTCCATCAATCTAGAATTGGGCCAAATATCCTGTCTCCAACAGCGGACGGAGTAGGCGCATGGGGAAGAAGGTGCGGAGGGGGGCAGGCGTGCAGCAGCACTGCAGAGTGCTGTTCCAGCCTCCAGTTATTTGTAGCTCGGAGGCCTCCTGAGTCAAATGCCATGTGTCTGCACTTAATAAATCTTGCTAAGCTGGGTCTTTAATATGTTGTCTTTCATGAATTGGAATCAGCATTTTTGAATCCCTCTAATTGTTTGCCATCAGCAGTATTGGGTCGATAAATTTCCACACTATGCCTGGTGTGTGTTATCTCCTTTCGTCTGTTCTGAATCTGCCACCTGTGTAATGGGGTGCTGCTTGGGTTTATTCACCGCTTTCACAAGGTTCATGATATTTATAGTCCACTCTCCTAGTTTCTCCTTCTTCCCCCTCTGCTGATTCTTGCAGCTTAGTGAGGTGATGGAGTTAATTTATGATACTATTCACCCATTTTTTTCTTCCTCTTTTTTTCCCCACGTCGTTTCTGACTCTTGAAAAGCATGTGCTCCAATACTAAGCTGTAGGCACTAACTAAAACTTTGTTACCCTTTGCATTATTTGTGCTTTATAAAAAGCTATTAAAATTCTGAATATGAATCTGGTGACTTCCATCCCTGAAATGAAAAATAAAACCTCTTATTATCGGTGGGCTGCCTTTTCTGTGATTTGTGCCGCTCACATTGTCTGGCGGTCTTTTGTGAAATACTTGTGGTGTATTTTAACAATGTTTTTCATTTCCGAAGAAGAGCGTAACACTCCCCTCTGCGTTGTTTTTTTGACACGGGTTTAAAATCTAACTCAATTTTGTAATAGATGTCAGCATTACAAATGAATTTGTCTTTATCTCCTAGGGTTCAGAAATTTGAGGCAGTCAGGAATAAAGAGGTTTATCAATTTCTTTTTCCCTTTATTTGCCTCACTTGAGACCCTAGAATTCATTAGTGTTAATGCAGTGATTTGAAAGCACGTCTGCATAGCGGTATCTGAATGGTAGATGCTTAAAGGAACAGGTCTCATCTTAACACTGATGAAACACGAAAGATGCAAATAAATTCTTCTGTAGCTTGTACTTTTTCTGTTGTGATAAATTCACGTGATTAACCAAATTTTTGTATTCTGAGTAATAGCAATATTTTGAATATAATGAAGTTCAACTGATTTTGTAACTAGAATTCTGATAAGTGGATTGTTAGCCATATACCATTTTAAAAATATGCTTGGTTTTTTTTTTTACTTGAAACATTTGTGATGAGAGCGTGAGTACCTTTGGTGAAAGCTGGGGAGGGAAAAGAGGAGAGGGGAATAAAATTTTTACTTTTAGGGAAAAAAAAAGCTGGCAATAGGAAAGAATTTTTTTAAAATACCTGTCTTTGTGTCTTTGAACTTCGTTGATATATCAATCAAGATTTTTTTTTTCAAGCCTAAGTATTTCAGTTTTCAACCAAAATAGTTGTTACTTTTAAAATTTCATTTGAAGATCTTTGAAACTCATGAATATGATATAAAACATTTCAGTAAAATTTATTTTCAAATTGCTAGGAAACAAAAACCCCCGTTCTTTCCACAGGTGTGGTTTATTTTTAATGTCACGGCATGTCCCGTAGAAAACCAAATAACTTCAGACAAATGCTGCAGAGTTGTTCAGTACTCTGTGTGTGTATGTATGTATTTACACACTTTTAATTTTATTTTTTTTTTTGGTAATTTAATGTGTCATACTAGACTAAGAGCCTTTCCAAAAAGTGACTTCATTGTCACAAAGAGTAATTGGTGGTAATGGATTCCGTATCGGTTTTGTTAAGCAAAGTCCTTTCTTTTTCTGGGAGGCTGTGTTCATTGGAGGTACGAGAGGGACCGCAGCAGAAAACAGAGCCCACCGTCTGCACCAAGCCAGCGGAAAAGCCGTAAACCAGCCCCCAAGCAGTGGTTACTGGTCCTGGAGAGAAAACCAGTATCTGTTTGAAAATGTGTTTGAAGTCATTCCCAAGGATCAGCAAAGGAAGGGGGAAAAGACAAAACAAGCGCGAAGCAGTGACATCACCTTAGGGTTCATTTATGTTACAACAGTGGATTAACCCCCCTGCCCCCCCTCCGCTGTAATGTGATAGCAGTATGATAAAAAATTTACCTAGTTACTTATTTTTGTGTGAACAGATTCTAACACTTTATTACATGAAAAAGCTAAGATAGAACTAAGATACGATTAAGGCATGGATCACATGATCATGTATTCCATGTAACATTATCATCTGTTCACATACAGAGTTTATTACACGATTGTATCCTTCTATGCATCCAACTTGCCAGGCATTTGCTCTCTCAAGCAGAGATGCTGTACTCATTTGAGTACTTGTTGTCTTCAAAGATCTAGGTACAAACAAGATAGGGTGACGTAAGGTAGCTGGTGGATTTGCAGGATATGAAATGCTTATCTAGATAAGAGGTATTTCAATACGTATCTCAAGATATTCCTTGCCTTTCCTTCAAGTTTATCCATTGTTGCTGTTGTGATGGCTTGTTCTTTTGTCTGCATCTGGATATCGCTAGCTTCTCGCAAGGTGTCCTCATTGGATACATTCCTCTGATTCCTGTGATTCAGTCAAGCACAATATACTGGCTTGTTTCAAAACATAAACGGGTTTCAACACTGTCTTGTATTGGGATTTCTTTGAAAATGATTTAACCTCTATTTTTGCAGGTGCTAATGGGGAAACGTTTCCTGCCTTAAAAGAAGTTAATTTACCACCCCAGCTTCCACCTTCTGCAAGGGAGAGGAGACGAATCAAGCAGAAAGCGTTGGAGCGTGCAGTATGTATGATACATATTCAGATTGCCTTAAATACGAAGGCAGACCTCCTGTGGTCCCTTAGTGGCTGGATGATATGGATAGGGAGGGTGTACACGTATAGCTATTTGCCCTTTTTAAAAGTGCGCTATTTAACTGAAGGATTTGTGCATTTTTGGGTTTTCTGCAGGAGGATGTTCCACCAGACCAGACACCGTTGCTGCAGCCTGACAGCTTTTCTTTGCACTCGAACTTCAGCCTCGACGTTGATCAGTTGAAAGGCAAGAATGAAGAACGATGGCACAGACTGACTGAGCTCCAGCAGAAATCTGCTTACTTAGGTATGCTCTGTGTAGTAGAGGTGAGGTAGTGAATACTCATACTAAGTAATTACAATAATTAAAGGAACAAATATTAATAGACTTCCTGTAGTTGAACAGTGAGCAGCTGGCTCAAGCGTAGGAATTACTGATAGAGTTCTGTAGCTGGTGCAAGAGGTTCCCCAGCAGACTTCAACACAGCTTTTTAGAGTAAGTTTAGAGGAGGGTAACAGGAAAAGATGCTCTAATTCCTGTCTGATCAGCCACTCATACTCCTCCCGTCCGTACCACTTCTAGCATTGCGCTGTGTCACTGCTGGCAGTAGGATGTGGATATCCAGCTGCATAGCGGAATTGTGAGTGGAAAGAAATGAAGCTCCTGACTGACGAATGTTGATAGGGCGCCTGTGTGAGTTTATTGGCATTCCTAGGAATCAGATGTCTGTGGTCAAACCATAATGAAGATACGCCAAAAAATTGTGTATAAAGTAGTACTTCAATTTCTAGTTAATTTGGATTTTCTATTGGTTTGTAAGGGATCATTCAGTACTTGAGGGTGATATTGATTCCTCTTTCACTGTACACACATTTGAATTTATTATGTATCTATCTCTTGTGACCTTATAATACATCAGACTCTGGGAGTTATCTCAGAGCTTCTCCATATGCTGACAGCCTGATGTCCATCTACTTTGCGTATGAGGTACCAATTATGGCAACCATTAATGGCCTTTAATTTCTCACATGGACTGTGACCCAGGCAATACAGTCTGTGCTAAGGATTCTTCCATACGAGTCTGAATTCTCCCTTTTTTTAGGAGGCGGTTGCTATGCTGTCTAGGCAATTACAGTATCAGTATCCTTTTTATAAACTTAATGAGAGTACAGATGCTGGCGGTTTTTCTGATTTTGTTGCTATGGGTACTCTTGTAAGCATTTAATCCTTTTCTTATTTGTTTTAAACATCTCACTGTGATTTTTAAGTCACTGAAAAAAAATCCCATTCATATTCATTTCTTCAATAATCTAAACAAATGCTTTACTAATTTTACTCCACCCAAACATTTTTGCTGTGTGAACATCTTTTACTTCTCTGCCCTTCTTTTGTCTCACCTCTTTTATAATTTCACCTCATATTGTGTGAACTACACTTTTTGTTTGCCTTCTGCTGTCATGGTCTCCAGAGCTTCAGCCCTTAGACGTGTATAATTTTTTTTTGTGTGTGTGTATATATATATATTTATGTGTTTGTAGCTTTTTCTTTGGAACACATGGGGAGCATCACTCAGCAATTTTCTCTTGGAAAGCGGAACAAGAGATCCTTTTGCTCAGCTGTGGCTGTTAGGGCAGCACTGCTGCCCACACTCCTGCTCCCTCCTCCTACTCATGACATTACCAAAAAAAATGAGTGAAGACATGTGGTTTTATTCCTTTTCCCTTGCAGTTTGATAGAAACCTTGTGGCATCCTCTTCCTTTCCTAACAGCTAGGACTGTTATTTCTCCTCCGCCCTCAGAGACGCTGCTGGGAGAAAAACAACTCTGTCAAATATATAACTAAGGAACTCTAACTGGTTATCTTCCCTTTGAATGTCCAAGAGGTGGCAGTTTCCAGGCTTTGATAAATCTTAAGAGCGGATCCTGTTGGCACAGTAGGTTGCTTTCCTTTATGGGACTGATGTGGGAATCCTAAAGCTACCCTAGAATTGTTTCCTTAATCGGAAAATTAGCGCCTATTGGAGCCAGGCCGCCTCCTCTGTTTTCACCCATCCAAAAAAAACCATTCCCGTCAATGTAGACTTGGTGGGTGCTTTGGGCAATGAAGTTTCTGCAAGCCAGCAGCAATGTATGCGCATTCCTAACCGCGTAAACAAGAGCAGACTCAGATACAGAAGAGAGAATTCTCAGAGCACACCAGATGTGGCTGAGACCCTGCTGTATGTAAGGGAAGTTGCTGAAATTGCTTGAGACGTCCTAGGTGTCCCTCTGTGCCTTTAAGTAGAGGAGTGCTGGAGCCTGTGATGATGTACAGCGGGCAGCAGCACTGATTCCTGCTAAGTGCAGGCTGACGGGAGGGGTTTGTTCTCATCTAGGGGCAGGATGCGCTGCCGGCAGTGCTTAGCGGGAGCCCAGACACCACTCGATTTCTACATCAGTATTTCATGTGAAGGAAAGAGGTCTACGTGTCCCCAGCCTCCTGATACAAACTGTGAATTACCAAGTGGCGATTCCAAAGAAAAAGTCTTTATATGAGGCCCAATTAAGAATTATATGGAGTATACGAAGTGTTAAAATGCATAATGAAGCAAGTTTTATACTGTAGCTGGTCGGTTGTGCTTTCTAAAGGCAGCACCAAATGAGTCTGACATAGTGATGTGCACGATGAGCTTATCTCTGACAAGAAAGTTGTTCTTACCTCTAACTGCTGGAAGATCTAATGGCTTTGCCTTTGAAGGCGGTAATATTTAAACTTGGGGAAATCAGCCCTCTGGTCTGAAAGGCTATGGTTTGTTTTTCTTTAAGCAAACACCTTCCCTTATTTTTATTGTTTCTAAATATCATCTCTTGAAAAAGGAGCAGAAAGAAAATTCATTTTCTTTAGGTATTGTTTTCCCTGCCACGTGCTGTTGTTAACACTGCCAGAACTTGTGCATGTGACAACTGTGGGTTCCAACCTGCAGGAGAGTTCATCATCTGACCCGGGATTTCGGAGACCAAGAGGTTGACTCTGCCGGCTTTAAACCCCGCATCAAGCAGAGGAGACGGCTGGCTCTAGAGAGGGAGGGCGGCCTGGTTACACCTATAACGTTACAGAGGAGTTGTTCTGTTTTAACAAGACTGAGGCAGCCTGGAGGATGAGCAGATCACCGTCCGTGCCATGTGACAGAACGAGCGGATTCACTGCCGAGTTCGTACTAAACAAAAAGTATTTTGGCATTTTGCTTTAGAATCTGCATCCTGCCTTAAGGCACTGAGAGGAAAACTGAGCCTTCGGTCTGTGGGATTGTGCGGTTCCCGTCCTTGCCTTCCCATCTGCGCACCCGGCTGCTGCTTCTGCAGGGCTTGGGCTCTCACCCCCGCGCTCGGACCATCAGCTTTCAAGTCTCAATAAATACAGGGGGGGAAGAGCACAAAGGAGGAACAAGGAACTTCAGAGTTTTGTTTTGCTTTTTGCATCGTTTTAACTACAGGCCAAAAGCCCTAAAACTAACTGTAAACAACCTAAAGCTGGATAGAAAGTAGATTTTCCTGTTACAGAAGAAACATTTCACAGAGAAGCTTTGGTTTCAAAATGAAATTTTAAAAAGTCATTTCTTCCAGAATGAAAAAGCTGAAGTTTGGAAAAATCATCCAAATACTTAAATTACACGACAGGAGTTGCTCAAGTCAAATATTTTATCACTAAGGAATATAAAATGTTTATGTTTTACTGGAATTAGCATGTTTCTGCAAAAACGTCTGTGTTTTTGGATGTGTGGGGCATGTCCAAAGCGTTCAAACATTTTTCTACCCAGCTTTAACAAACCCAGCAAATCGGAACTTGCTCCTCATTTACATGGCAACTTTAAAGAGGAAAACATCGCAATTTTAAGTCCTGTTGTAGGTGTAAGTTTGAAAATGGAACAAATAGCAGTAGAGTTCAGAATGGTAATGACCCCAAACTGGGGCCTTTTTTTGTGTTTTTTCTTGTGTGGTTGTTTTTGGTAGGCGGAAGATGCTGACTTATGCCGTATGCATTTCAGAATGAGCTTGCGTTAAGGTTGTCGTCGCTGCTGGACTGTGCTGTACAGACTTCCTTGCATTTGCACAGTTTATGGGTGTTAAAATAATTCTCCCCTTCCGCAGTTCCCGCCTGAGTAAGGGACTGTCTAGACAACAGCGTTTAGCCGTGGCACTGTAATGTGGTGGCCTTATTTGTACATCTGTTTTCTATGTGTACATGCACTGACAGATTTGATTTGTCCCCGTAGTGGGAGGCTCCATGCGAGGTTGCCTCTGTGGTCTCCTTCTTGATCTGGCAGGGGGAGAGCTGTTGGCATCAGCCGTCAAGGCCTTGGAGTGGTTAGCTGTTGGCTGTAGACGGGCGCAGTTCCCCCAGAACATCAAAAGTGTGTGTTAAGTGGAAACAAATGTAATTTAAATGCATTGTTTATGCATTTATTGCAGACAAATAAGCCTCTTCAATATAACAAAATGCTGTGCTAAGATCATAGAATCACAGAATGGTTCGGGTTGGAAGGGACCTTTAAAGACCATCTAGTTCCCACCCCCCTGCCCTGGGCAGGGACACCTCCCACTAGACCAGGCTGCTCAAAGCCCCATCCAACCTGGCCTTGGACACTTCCAGGGATGGGGCATCCACAGCTTCTCTGGGCAACCTGTTCCAGTGCCTCACCACCCTCACAGTAAAGAATTTCTTCCTGATATCCAATCTAAATCTCCCCTCTTTCAGTTTAAAACTGTTACCCCTCATCCTATCACCACACTCCCTAATAGAGTCCCTCCCCATCTTTCCCATAGGCCCTCTTTAGGTACTGGGAGGCTGCTCTAAGGTCTCCCGGGAGCCTTCTCTTCTCCAGGCTGAACAATCCCAACTCTCTCAGCCTGTCCTCATAGGAGAGGTGCTGTAACTAAGACGTGATGAGCTTTTGTCCCAATTAATAGCTGTATGTTGCTCTGTTTCTCAGGTGATGACATTTCCTTAGGAGACGTGGATGACCTGTTGAAGCGCCCTGCAGCTGATGGCAGACGCCCCGGTTCCGGTGACACGGTTGCGACAGAGCCCTGGCTGCGCCCAGGCACCTCAGAGACACTGCGACGCCTCCTGGCTGAGCAGACAAGCCCGGCAAAGCTTTCACCCGAGAACGCGCTGCCGCTGAGCTGGGAAGGGCTCTCAACTGCCCACGGCTGAGGGGGCCCTGCCGGCAGCCGGCCGTGCCTTGTGGCAGAGCAGGGGCTGTCCCCTGCTGCCGCCCGTCCCAGCTCTCCTCTAGGGACCCTTCTCTTCCCTGTACATAGCCTGGAGCCGCGTGTGTCGCTCCAAGTAGCAATAATAAAGTAACAGAAGCTGCGGTGTAACGGAGATGTAGAGCAGGGATGGTTTTTATTGTAAGATGTAGGAAGCAGAGGAATACCTTGGCATTTTTTGCACTTTTTATACAAGTTAAGTTTCAGCCTCAGAGCTGGACTTACCACAAAACCAGAGTGTGTGTGTGTGTGTGTGTGTGTGTGTGTGAATTTGATATTAAATCAAAGTTTATTTTTAACTTTCTTTATAGACAGACTCCGAAACTGTCTGGAAAGAGAGTGACTCCACAGCAGAGGTGCACTTTAAGCTTTTACTGAAAGAGAAAATAACTTGGAGAAGGGCATTTGCTTTTCATACAGTGATGGGCCCTATCCTGCAGGAAAGCTCAGCAAGTAGTTTCATGGAAAAATGACTATTAGCAACATTTCTTACGTTCCCTAACTTGTTATGTGCTGGAAATACAGATACCGTTGCATATATTTAATTTATGGTTGTGATTTAAGAGTTAATAAATTATTTTGTTACTAAAGCGTGAAAGCAGACTTCAGTTTTCTTAAACTTATCATTTGCTTCAGCTTACATTTATTCCTGAACAAACTTGAGTATTATGGTTCTTTTCAAAGAAGCAGGAGAAACATATGGAAAAGTTGCTGAATAAAAGCACAGAGCTTTAGCAAGAAGGACGTGTCGATGGACGCAAGATTTTAGGAGTTCAGTGAACTGAACCATCAAGATGAAGCAAGGGGGGGTGAGGATGCGACTTTCTCCTGGTTAGGAACTCCCAGCCAGAGCCCAAAGCTTGACCACCAGGGAAAAACAAATGATGAAGCAAAAACAACCTGTAAAAATATATATATATATTTTTTTTTTTATTTTTTTTTTCTTCAAGCTTCTGTCTACCTGCTTGAGGGCCACAGCAGCAGCTGACAGCAGGTGAGAGATGCTGAGAGAGGGGTGTTCAACATTGGGTTGTGCTTTGCTTCCTCATGGGTTTAGCCTCTTCCTTCTCCGAGGCCCATCAGGCTCATTCTCACCATGCCTTTTGGCTCATCAGCGCTAAGGCTTCTCAGGTTCCTCAGTTCGGGTGCGCCACCACTGGCCAGTAAGTGACGCAGAGGGGGCTTCCAGCAATGCAAGACCTAGGCTACGGCGTGTAGCACAGGCCTGAGGGCTGCTCCATTCCACACTTCCCAGAGGCAGGAATCCCAAAATAATCTTAAGCAGCTGAGGTGAAAATGTTTTATAATACAGTTATCACCCCACCGCAGACCCTCTCGTGCTGCAAGTTGAACGTGACACGCAGAGCACAGGGAGGGCAGTTCTGCCATTACAGGAACTAAAGCGAGGTACAGAAAAGAGTAATGAGGATACTACGTGTCCTATGAACCAAGGCTAAACAGCTATTAGGCCTTTTCCACCTAAGTAATAAATAAAGTACGGCATGAAACGGTCATGCTGTAAAAGAGTCATTACGAAATATGAGTACACAGCAGAACAATGAAGCAGTAAGGTTTAAAGCAATAAAACCCAACAAACCAACCCCCAAATACCAAACATTTCAGATAATCTATTGTACTCGCTGCCAACTGCATGCTGAATCTTGAACCCGGACATTTAAAAAAAGGAGTTGGGCAGACATGTGGGTAACAGATACGTGAACGGCTGTTACACCCGTGCTCTGGGAAACGGTGTCGGGAACACCTTGATCATGGTACCAGGAGCACTGTTTGCCACAGGCATGGGGGAGAGGTGGACACCAACAGGGAGGGGACGTATCACACTAAGAATTACTACTCATCACGGTCAAACAGACAAGACAGACCTCAGGCCGGGCCTAGTACAGTGGTTTAAAATTCAAACATTACCCAAACTGAAAAAAAAATAATATATATATATATAGCCCAAGAGGAAAGGTTGTACAATTACAATTAATTAAAATAACCTCAATTCTTCCCCTTCTGACTTTGAGAAATGCCATTTGGTTTTGCTCCACCCCAATTAACATTATGAGCAAACTCGTAGTTCCCGGTCACGCCTTCCAATTCCCTTCACTGCCTTTCCCATAGCTACTTCCCTGAGCTGCTCACCCTTATTTCGGGAGGCTGCTGCGAACAGCTGCATTTCACTCATCCCCCAGCTCCCCGGGGGAGGCATGTTCACTGACCCTGAGCTGAGGCTCCCTCATCCACCTTCTCCATCTTCACACTTCCCTCCTTTGCTACTCCTGAGTTTTGTGAGAAAACACTGGAAAACAATCCAATTCCCGCTTTTACTTACAAACCCAAATAGGTTGAGAAGGCTTAGCTGGCTGACGCATTCCCCGTCAGCAGTCAGGTGAACGGTAATCCCAGCCTTTCCCTTCCCTCCACCCTTACTTGAAAGTCTGTTTTGTACTAATATTTTAATTCCCAGAAAGCAAAACACAGTATTTGAGTTTCCATCTGTGCAGTGCTACAGGGTTCATTTGACAACTCCACCTACAAGCAGGTTTTTTTCTTCTCCTTTTCTGGTTTTATTTATTTACCTTTTTTAAAAAAACCAAAAACCTTACCATTCTTTTTCAGCCCGTATTTGCCTATCAGTGAGAAGACGGTTCCCAGTCAAACCAAGGGCAGCCCCCGTTCTGCCCCCAGCGAAAGGAGCGCATGGGAGGCAAAGGAAACTGTAAAACAAGTAGCTGTGGATTAGACCGGTTTTGATTGCACTGATGAAAGAGTTCAAAAACTTTATTGACCTATAACCTGATTAGAATATGCCAGATGAGAACCAAATATTGTACAGAAAGTTGTACAGAATTTTTTTTTTTTACATAGAAAACTTTACATATCTGTACCATATACATTTTGTCCATCTGAAAAAAATTTCTACATCCATTGTAATACAGAATGCTGGACAATCTTGTCTTTTAACCATCGGAGCACAATTCACAGTATGAATACATTGCCAATAAATTTAACCATCCCCAAACCATGCCAGATTTGTTACTTGAATATATTCAACATTAAATTCTGTACATAAGAGTGAAATCTACATCAAACAAAAAAACATGTGACAGCAGACACAACCTAGACTTGTTTGCAGTGATTCAAGTTCCAGTCCTTGAAGGATCATCATTTTCAATGGCTCGTTATATTTAAAAGCCCTAAAACAAGTATATTACAGGTAGTTACGTCAGTCGTGATATTTCTACCTCCGTTCTTGACAAGTCAGCAACACTAACTTCTGGGCTACAACGAAACCAAAAAAAAAAAAAAGATAAAAGAAAAGAAAAAAAATAATCACAACCCCAAAAAAAAAATAAACCCAAACCTCTAGTGCATTTGGTAAACAATGAAGTGTTATGGGTTTTCGGCAAATCAATAATACAGAAATAAAACAATTGAGGAAGAACTGTATAGTGTTAAAGAGTTTATATTACAGACCTGCATCTCTGTACATTTTTCACAGAAGGATGATTACCAATGTCTCAGACAGCCTGAGTGTGCAAAAAATCTTAGAATAAGAATATCAGACATAGTTGCTAAATATCTTTTACCGTGAACAATAATCTCCATTTTCTTTTCACTATAAACATTTTATCCTTCAAAATACAGCTCTCCTGAGTTGTACTTCTTGCAGAAGCTCAAACCTTTACATATATAGTTCTTTGGGTCCAGGTTACTTTCACACCCGCCATAAACATCTGTTGCTAAACGGCTGTCTAGGACAGGAAAGGGTACTGCAGCCCACGCTGACGAGAGGACTGTGCTAAAAACCGGCTCCGTGCTCAGCACCAGCCGGGTAAGAGAAACCGATAGAGATAATCCATCCGGAAATAAAGGGACTGGAGTGTTGCAAGCCTTAATTACAGTTGAGAGCGTCTGTACCGTTAACCCCTGGATACACACTGCCGTACAAAGAAACCATTTTTATGGATAGCCAGCTCAGCTACCTGGTCCTTTTATTCAGCTGAGGAATAGAAAGTTTTAAACGGAGCAATACTCAGTCACTATCTGCTACTGCTTGCTTATTCCGGACTCTTGTTCTGGTGGCTGGGATATTTGGAAAACCACACCAATCCGCAGGAAAAACCTTCGCAGAACAGCTCGAAGTTCAGGAATAAGGTCAAACTGCATGATTTCGCACAAGAGAGGATAGTAGAAGGAGGCATGAGCCTTGAACTGAGGAGAAAACAAACAGAAGAAACGATTCTATTAGGCAGCGCGTTGCAAGTCAAGAATTTTAAATACTCTCCCAAGTCAAGGTGAGAAACGCCCAAAGTGACAAGCAGAAACACCTTTATAGCCGAAGCTGGCAGTGCTCGAAGAAGGCTGAGCACGCTGTGGTGTACTCTGACAGATGCTCCCTACACACAGTTCCTTGCTAATGCTTATTTTTTCAAGAGGAAGAATTTTCCTATTATCGGTTAAGTGTTTTGCTGTAGCTGGCCCCTTTCACTTCGTCTTTCAGCCAAGTTTTGTTAGAAATAGAGAGAGATGTAAATATGGATTTATCTGCTGCAGAGCTGCTTTGGAGAAGGCCACGGTGATGTACGTGTAGCGCTGGAAGCGGAACCGGGAATCATTTCTTTGAATAAAGCATCAGCCACTAATCCTCTTCCTCAGCAGGAGAGGGGTAAAAGCAACTCCACGCACACTTCTACAGGATTTTAGCATCTTTTAAATTTTCTCAGATGCATTTTATTTTATCATTCACTGGGCCCTCACTCTGCATTACTACTGTCAGCATCCGTCACGTGCAGTTTCAAGGTACGTTCCCTTAACAAAGAGCATCTACAGAGCAGCAGGAGCTTTTAAATCAAGTATGTAACTACGTGTGAAGAGCCGGGCTGCAACTACTTCTTATCTGTAAACGTCTTAAATACCATTCCGAACAGCTACTTACCCTCTCATCACTTATCTTCAGGACTTTAGTCAAAAATAAGAGTAATAAATTAGTCCAGGCTTCCCGATGACTTTCTGATGTAAGAGTCAGGAAATAACTCAGAGCCTCACTGCAGACACTAGAGAGAAAAGACACAAAAACTAGTAACTTAACGGTTTATTTTGAGCTCTGCTGCGGAGAGGGAGCTTTGGCTTTGCAACTATACCAGCGTAGAGCCCTGGTGTAGAACAGCGTCGTTTTATGAAAGCTACTGTAAGCCCCATTAGTAACAGAAAGCAGTGATTTTGCTCAACTCAAAACCAAAGTCTAGGACTTCAGTATCAATCGCGCCAACAAAAGATGATTGCGCTGTTCGTGCATATATTTACAGTGTATCAAGTGCTCTTTGAGAGGTATTAAAATGCATGTGACAAAGTGATACGCAGACTTTAAAAATTAATCTCACACTGATGTCACCAGGTAGTTTTCAGCTCCGCTTACTGGTCTATAAACCTTAAAACACTTTCACTGTGTTACTGACATAGTTTTAAGCCTCCTGTTGCTCAAACAACTTTATAAACTAAAAACATTCAGGTGAACCTTAGTATTCCCAGTAACGAATAACCAAAACGCCAAAAGCTCCTGAGCGCCCACAGGCTCCCCGAGCCCAGCGCTCATTTCTGCAGAGGAGAACAAACAGCATCGGCTCCCTAAAACACCTGAGGTTACTGAAAGAAAAAAGCAGGGTTTAGGGGATCGTTGCTTTACCTTTTAAAGAGGAGCAATGACAATCCCCCACCTACCCACATGCTAAATTGAAAAAAAAGGCGACAAAATTTTGTTCTCTCCTTCAAAACATGTAATGAGAACAAAAAGCAGAGGCAGCATTAGTAGTAGCTGGAGGCACTGCGCTCTCCACACAACATCAAAACCTCTTCCTATTAGCTCTGACCACCACCGTACTGTGTTAGCTCGAGGAAGTTTACTGCGAACAGAGGAGGTCTATCCTTTTCAATAAAAATAAAAATTCTTTAACATCAGAAATAACATCAACAGGTTCAGCCACGTGGACCTTACTTTAGTAGTCTTTGCTGGACTTCCTCCCACGCACTGGTACGGCTTTCATCCATGTACATACGGAACAGAATGCGCAACCCACAGGCAAGACTGCTGGTCTCCTGCTTCAGAAGATTGGGCTTTGATTTGCCTTTGAAACCTAGACCAAATTCCAAGCGTCCATTTAGGTTTTTTGCTTCAACTGACATTTTTCCTTACAGTCCCCCACTTCTCCTTCTAAGCATCTTCTGCACGTAGACAGTTAGAAGAACCACCTCATGTAATTAATTTGTCACGACATTTAGTACAAGGGAATACTGCTAAAAATTAACCTATGTATATACACCGTAATTGTGTTTGGCATCCATTTTTATATAAGCTTCCCAATGGATGTGAAACCTGGGTGTACGATAAAAGGGCACCTGAACAATGGACCATTTTGTCACAATCAAATATCTACAGTGTATACCGTTTTATTGCTTGTTTTTGATAAAAATGTCTACAATTCTACTGTTTCCAAAGCTGTTACTGTATAAGCTCAGTTTGCTAGTGGAGGTCCACGCTAGCAAAAAGCATACTCATAAATATTAATACTGCCGCGCTCAAGGTGAAGTGGTTCTGTGTATGCATCCATCAATGCACAAAACGGCTTGCTGCATATTCCCAGTACGCATTCACCATTAAAAATATTAATACAGCTACCTCCGGTGCGAGGAACAGATTAAACACAATGCTACAGAGAGTCCATTTTCCATCTGTTTCAGCAAATGACATATATTTCACTTAAACACTGGTAGGTAGAACAACCGCCCCAGACAAGTTCTGGGGTTTTGTGCCAATCATGGGACTCACACCTACAGCCAGGGGTCAGCTTGGCTGCCGTAACCCAGTGAAACCTTAAATTTTAGAAAATTGAAAAAGATATTTGCACCCGCACAGATGAGGTCTCGCCCCCTTAGTGATTCTAGGGTTATGAAGTTACAGCCTGATATTCAATTTTACATTCACCACCAAAGTACTTTTGACCTATTTTTGGGTCAATTCAAAGCAGAGTAATACATTCTCGCAAAATATTTCTCCAAGGTGACTGACTCACCTGCTTTCCAGAGGGCAGTTCTTTGTTCATTGTTTGAATTAAACGCTTTAGCAAATCTGTGAGATTCCAGCAGACAATCGAGAAGTTTGAAAAGCTGCTGTGATGTTAGGAAACGATACATCCCTTGATCTTGTGTATCCACATGGACATCGAAGTCTACTGCATCCCTCTATTAAAAAAAAAAAAAAAAAAAAAAAAAAAAACACAGAAAAAAGAAAAAAGAGATTTCAAGTAAAAATTCACAATTTTCTTCAGCAAGCTCCAGTGATAACTCAATCCTGCCCTGTTTTCATCTGTATTTAAATTTAAAACTGTATTAAAAGTTGCATCCACATCCCCGTTAGTAAATCCCTTTGAACAATACACGTTTTAATCTCCACAGTGGTGTGCTGCCCCAGCACAGCAAATGCAATTTAATGCAAGATGTAAAACATCTCAACGGTGTGCTAGAAGTTCTCAAGCGCTTGTAAAAATTGTAAATTAGATGATGTTACAGGAGTTTATGAAACTTCAACCACTAGAGAAAAATGCTGTTAAACAGAGAGTTACCCATGAGTTCTACTTACTTGCGCTGCTGCCAGATTCTCTGCATCCTCTTTTTTGCTAGTTGCTGGGAAGAACACGATATTGTCGATAGTCTGAATCAGTTCCAGTTGTACAACGCATTTGATCAAAAGAGCAGCAAACAATTTCTGTTCTGGAAATTCTTTAAAGGAAATAAAAAGAAAATAGAGTGTTAACTCAAGAACTGCACATTTTTTTGTCTTTTTTGAGCTATTTTGGGGGCAAGCTGAAAAACAGCTTAACTTCAAGCACATACATAAACCAATCCTGGAATCCACCCATCTGAATTATTCTTCTGAAACCAGGACTGATCACCATGTTAACAATTAGCAGGTTTTAAAAAACCCCCACTATTTCCTAACTTTAAAGTCACCTGCCATGTATTGGAAAAATATTCAATGTTACCTAAAAATCACCAAAATTAGTGACCTTGTTGTTAGCATCAGTGCAGTGACAAGAACGAGAGGCTGAGCCTGTCCACAGGCAGAGGAGGCTTAAGATGGCACTGATCATCACTGATGCTTGTTTGTACTTGTGGCAAGTACTAATACCACCAGACATGAGCGTTTTTAAGCACCAGCACGTAACTTCCCACAAGTATCTTAAGGGTTTGATATACTTCCTTCAAATCAATCTGAATACACTTTGTTTTTCCAGCTATTGCATCAGTTGCATTCTGCACAGAAAGAACTTTCGTCTTAAGAAAAAAAAATAAATTACTAATTTACATAGCATTGCAAAGAGAGTAATATTTTTAATATTTTGTTTAGGGTAAAAAGACTGCAAGTTAGCAGCTGAACACAGGTCAAAAATGTGGACCCACAAGAGTCCAACAGATTCAACCAATTTAATTGTCTTCACATCTTGTTTCTGAAGTTATAGCTGGGGCTATAACTAAAGACATCAAACATCTGCTAAATATGACTCTTAACAGATAGAAAATGCCAAATCACTACAAAACACGCACTTGCTGTTGGCCTGGTTTTACTCATTTCTTCACCTACTGTGGACCCTGCGCTGGGTTGATATGGACGTCCATCTGAAGATCTAGGCTGAACAGAATCATGAATATCCACTGACTTCTGTGAGATTGTATCCTGAAAAGAAAGCAAAAAAATAGAATAATTAACTTACAGAAAACTTCTGCGAGCTAATCATCAATAGTGCTGTGCTCTTCATAGCTTAAAACATTTGCTGTTTCAGCACTGCACTTTTTCCCTCACTTTAGTCATATTTGCTATTAGCATTCTAGAAAGATGTACTAAAAAGATGACCTACTAAGAAAGAATTGAAAATTTAACAAGCAACAAATTCTTAATAATGCAGCAAAGTCAATGAGTAGTATTTTGCACATAGGTTTTCTGTATGCCATCCAAGCATTTAGTACGTCAGCCAATAGTTAGTTTGACTTTTACCAGATTAAGTGTATGAAGTTTATGGGAAATGTATGGGAAATGCAGTATCTACCTTGATCTACAATAAAAACCGCTAATAGTTTCCATGAGAATTTGTATTCCTTTTATAACAGGTGAAAATGTGAACACACAGCTCAAATGACAGGTCTAAACAACATGAGGTATCAAACTTCAATCTTTACTTACCTTTACTCCCTTGAATGTTCTGAATTATAAGCTCCTACTAACACGTTTGTAGGTGCTACAGGAATTTACCACGGTAAAATGATGGAGGAGAAGAATATATTCCTATCAATAAAATCCTCTAATTCCAAATCCTTTTGCCAGACTTCTGCAATGCGTTCTGATTCTCCATGTTTTATCGTGTTATTTTGTGAGCTAGAACCCAATGACTTTGCAAGATGAATTGTTGGGGTTTTGGTTTTAAGATATTGTTAATAAATATCTTCCTTCATTAGCTGAATGTAAAGTATTAAAATCAATGGTAATACCGACTGGTTTCATTTCAGAAAGCATTTGTTAAAAGAGTAATGTAATTAATAACAAAATACGTTATCATTAACTGCAAAGCAGTTATATGGAGTGATTACTGTCCCTTTCAATAACCCAGCATTTCTATTGGCATTTGTTCCGTAAGTGCCACTGGAGACTGCACATTAATTCCCTCCGTTGTGTTGTTAGCAAGGTTTAAATCTACACATACAGTTCCTATAAAGAACGTACCGACTTCTCATACCAGTAAATAACCAAGGTTTTCATCTCTATTAAGTATAAAGATACTTTAAATAGGTATTATGGCTATAGATAGTAGAACACTTCATTATATTTGAACTGCCTGAAGAAAAATTATATGGAAATATCTAAAGCCTGCAAAAATTCTATCCTGCTAAAAGAAAGGATCCAAAATACATCTCCTTTAACGCTTTTATACAAGTTCTGTTAATTTTGAAGTTATAAAGTGTCTTTTTACGCTGAAGACAAAAATGATTTTTGAGAACACTTACACTCTGATGTAAGTAAATTATGTTAACACTCCGTAAAGATAAATGGAGGGAGTTGGT
Organism: Chroicocephalus ridibundus; assembly: GCF_963924245.1. Lineage (NCBI taxonomy): Eukaryota > Metazoa > Chordata > Aves > Charadriiformes > Laridae > Chroicocephalus > Chroicocephalus ridibundus. The sequence goes on from NC_086285.1 coordinate 131,829,443, forward strand.
CTCTCTTAGTAGAACCATAGGACCATATCCTTGAACAATTTTTATCAATTTTTATCAAATGCTTCATTAATCTATAAAGAACTTCATGCAGCAATCTTGTGAGAATGTCCAAAAAGCGAAACTAATTCTCGTCAGTAGTAAAGTAGCTACAGGGCTGCCACTTGTAGGCAAATCCAAATTTTACATCAGTTTATTCAATCAGTACTAAGAGATCTGATGGTTACATATATTTTCTAAAATAAATACCATAAACACTGATGTTTAAGTTTTTACTAGCAGAGAAAATTTAAAGGGAAAAAAGTGTCAATCTAACTGGCGATCTTTCCACCTCCAGCATTTTCTCACCGTGCCAGTATATCGAAGAGAATATTGAACAAAATGAAACAAAAACCACACCCCAGACCACAAAAGTACTCAACCCCTAAATAGAGTATTACAGAGACCTACCAGACACAGGACATTACCTAAACCGTACACAGGTAACGACCTACAGCCAACTTCTGGAAGCCAACTTTGCTGCAAACACAGACATACTTTTCTTTCTCAATTAATTCCTTGTCATCTTTAAGCATTAAATAGCACTTTAGCTGGAAAAAACTTCACGTAAATCAAAATCGAAAACTGGGTTTCAACTAGGTATACTTTTCACTTAGTCTACATCACAACACATTTGAAACAAACCCTGGCAAGCTTTCAAAATATTGCTTACCAGTTTTTCTTTTGCATCAGAGGGAGATCCAGAGCCAAAGTCCCCACTGACTGGTCGCCAAGTCAGCAGCCTTGAAAACAAAAAACAGTACCAAATTTAATAAGTTTGAAATACAAATCAGGACTGATATTCTAAGAAGTCCACTTCAATATAGTGGAAATATTGTTTAATTTAAATTAATGGAAGCCAAACATAAAAAGAGTCTGATATAGATACTCCCACAAATTAATAAACTAATTTCAGTTTTAAGTATACATTTTATTTTTTCTCACATACTGAAAAATTTCAGCATTGTGGTTTTTGAACTTCAGCCATGGACGGACAACTGAATTATGTGGAGGTGGATTAATTTTTCTCAGAAATATTTCATTTAGCTTTAGGCAGTGCTCTAATGCCATTAGTGGGGGCCTTGTTCTCTCACGTTGCCTTAAGCTTTACCTGCAATGATGAATGAATTTGCCCCAGGACAGATCAGCACGAACGTCTGTAGATGTTTTGCATTCTACGTTTGGGATATGATCCAGCATTGTGGTTCTATTTCTACTTTGGATTGAACACTTCCCCTTAGGATTCACTGCTGTTACGAGGTACCAAGTCACTGACAATACTTCTGATCTCTTCCCTGCCGTTTTCCTATAGCACGTTGCTGTCTTGAGGATCTTCGCCTTAAGCACTAAAAAATTTCTACATTAATTGTAACTTATTGGGGCTGTCTGTGCCTTCCGAGAATTGAGGGAAACTAGATTAAACAACCTAAGCGGTCCCATCATCTCTTTTTCTATCAATCCTATTGCTACAAAGTAAGATTAAAGTTATTTGTCCCTGTTAAGATTTCAAACTGTTTAGCCTCCATCTGTGTGAGGCAACGCTCAATGGACATTTGTGTCTGCGTATCCTAAGTGAGATCTTTCCCATTGTGTTAAGGATCCTAAATTAACCTATCACTGATCTTTATGCAACTAAAAAGACACATCAGAGATAAGAAAGATAAAATCTTGAGGCATGTAATGAGACAACAAATAAAGTAGAGCAGAGAATTGAATTGATTCTTGAAAGCTACCAGGACACAAATTGTAGATCATTCTGTTGTTAAATACAGTGTAATTTATTTTGGGCTGTAAAGTCTTAAACTACCATCTGCCAAAGGAGGTATTGGAATAATGAGCCATTATGAGCCAGTAGAGGCCAGATCATCATAATCTGTGCAAGGAACCAATTCTAACTCCTGAATTTCCTGAGGACAAGACAGCATTCACCCTGGCTTTCTCAGCACCAGCGAGGCAAGATTTGCTCTCATGAAGCTTCAGAAAATTTCAATTAAAAAAAATTATAAACAGAATAGAAAGTAAATAAAAAGAAGAATCAAAGGAACTATTAAAATGAGCTAATGAAGTATGCGCTGGATAAACAAACAGTGAGGTGCACTGAAAACTGGTTGAACAGCCAAGCCAAGAGACGGGTGATCAGGGCATAAAGTCTAGTGGAGCCAGCAACAACTGTACCCCAGGGGTCAATACTGGGTCCAATTCTGCTCACCATTTTCATTAATGATCTAGATGATGGGGCAGAGCGGACCCACAGCAAGTTTGCTGATGACACAAAACTGGGAGGAGTGGCTGACACACCAGAGGGTCATGCTGCCACCTGAAACGGGCTGACTGGAACATTGTGCAGTTCAACAAGGAGAAGTGCAAATTCTTCACCTAGAGAGGAACAACCCCATGCACCAACACATGCTGGGGACCACCCAGCTGGAAAGCAGCTTGGCAGAAAATTTGACCCTGGGGGTCCTGGTGGACACCTGGTTGGACATGTAATGTGCCCTTGCTGCCAAGAAAGCAAATGGTACCCTGGGCTGCATTAGGAGAGTTGCCAGCAGGTGGAAGGAGGTGATCCTGCCCCTCTACTCAGCACTGTGTCCAGTCCTGTGCTCCCCAGTATGAGAGAGACATGGATGTATTGGAGAGAGCCCAGCAAAAGGCCATGAAGATCATTAAGGGACTGGAGGACCTCTCCTGTGAAGAAAGGCTGAGAGAGCTGGCACTGTTCAGTACTAAGTTTTCCAAGCAAGGAAATAATATGATCACCTCTCTCTGCAAAAGGGTAACTTGCCAAGAATCAACAGAGGCTTGGACTGCAACTAAGAACTCCTGCAGCCAATGCTGCAACTATTAAATTGAAGAAATAAGTTACACAATACCTGGAAGATGTTTTATATGAATGCTAAAAAAGAACGGATGTAATCCTACCTGATCAGATTAATAAAAACCTCTGCCAGAAGACACTTTACATTCCAGAGATTCATGGCATCTGACTATTTCAAGACAATTAGCAATAAAGCACTTGCCCACAAAACTTTCATATATACCACTGTGTGATTTGTCTCTGTCTTCATTTCAACATTAACTGGGGTGTTATTTCCAGACATGGGAAAACAAATGTAAAAGGTGCATTTGCCCCCTTCTTTAAGTACAGGGTCAGCCTTCACAACGAGCTGGGTATTAAAACTGTGTTGTCAAAAGAACCCCACGCATTAAGGCTGGGAGGGCAGGAAAAGCTCTACTGCAAAAATATTGCCAATAGAGGGACTCAGAAATACAAATATGAAATGCCAGTCAAATCAGGAGTCACAGAAAAAGAACCAGATCCCATAAAAAGAGAGGAAAAAAAAGGAGGAGCAGTACAGAAGGAGAAAGAAGCATCCTCCTAGGGGTCAGAAAGAGAAGGAAAGAAAATGAGTAAAAAGTCTCCTTTAAAAATATGAACGAATACCTGTATATTTTTATAATTTTTTTCTTACCCATCTAAAAAGCTTCAGTTTTAATCAAATATGGCCAAAGTGAAGAGACTGTTTTGAGCAGTTTTGTGTCACCCAACAATTGTTTGGAAAAGAGCAGACGTACTTTCACTGTGCGAAAGACGACTGATTACATATGCTCAAGGGATTACTCACGTATAAAATCCAAGTAAGATTTGCTTTAGCCCGCGAAAGTTGTGAACCCCCCAGAAACATAAGAAGGAATAATATAACGAAGTTCTCAAAGAAGGCACAGAAAGATTAAAAAAGGAGATGGGAAGTAAAGAATGGAAATCTATGGAAGGAGTCAGATACTCTCCTGGGAAAAATAACCTATTTGAAAAGCAGAAGTGCCATGAACATCAAAGGGAATAATGCACATATTTCAAATCAGATATAGCTAAAGGCAACAACAGACCATGTCTAAATATCAAGATATCCAAACGGCTCCTCTAGAAGGGTTTCTAATATTCAACCATAAGAATACCCAGAAACCTATGTTTTGATCCCATGTGGAAACCAAAGCAAATATTCTGCTAACGAGTATTCACTTCAAAATCTTTCGGGATGCAGTAAATTAGGGCTAATTCAACTGGACTTTTACATCCAGAGATTTGATTTCAAACTTTATTTTTGGCAGTAACCAAATTGCTAAAAAATTATCTTGCTAGCTAGATGTTTCAGCTTTATTTTAGTATTATTTTTTGGATGCAATTAATTCACACCTACGCACATAGAAAAGTAGGTGAGGCACTGACAGATGGATTAACTTATCTCTTAAGCATGAATGAATCTCTCGCACAGTGCTATCTGATACATAACTCTAAAATTAAGGAAAAACTGATGTGCAGAAGGTTCCCTCTTGCTTCAGTTTTCTTCACTCCTAAACTAGGTGACACCCAGAAGCAAATGCTATGAACTAGCTGACAGACATAGGACAAGTAATAATACAGCCATTCAAATTAAGACTATCATATTTGAAAACAAGTAGTGCTTCACTTCAGTGTTGGCAGGGTAGGGGAAAAAAACCCTCATATTTATGGTATTTCTAGTTTTTTAGCAGTTTATCACTTACAACACGAAACTAGTATATCTAGCACCTACTTTATCATTATGTTCCAAGGAACTCTGCTTCATTTTAGTCCACATGTAACAGCTTTTTGTTCACCCCACCTACTAAGATACCTAACAGTTTGAAATCAGCGTCGTATACCTAAACTATGTTACAAAGTATAAATATTAACAGTTGTCTTACGCATGAGGGATTGTAGTTTTGAAAATATCCAGCATGCAAGTACATGTTTTATCCCAGATTTCTAGGGTAAACTTTTCACCATTTAGGATGACAACATTCTCCAAACAGTTTGTACCAGACCGTGCCAGTTGTTCATTGTCTGCAAAAGACACACAGTGCATTTGTTTATTCACATTCACAGTAAAATGTTAACATTGTTTAACAGAAATTGGTACAGTCCTACCTTGCTGCACACACCAGTACAGCTGTGCAAATATATCATCCAAAAGAACATCACTAAGTACTTCTAAATACTGTGTGAATACATCACATATTGCATAAAGTGCATGGTTACAAGTAGTTGTCATCCATTCAGCTTTCTAGGAGGGGGAAAAAAAAAAAGTTACAATTTTATTTAAGGTGAAACTTTCAGGATACACATCCCTGCAGGCAGACGGATATATGTATTTACTCAATCTGAATTGTTTTATAGTGACATGCAATTCCTCTCTGTATCTCAAAACCCCCAAAACCTGGAGCCCCAACTTTTGTTTTGCTAACTAGCAGGTTTAAAAAACTACAGAAATAGATAAACAACTACTCTTGGAGACCAGATTATAGGCCTGACAAGCACTTACCATCATGAGATACTGAGTTTGAAATTAATATCTAACCCTAAATGTAACTCAATAGTTTAACACCAAGCTAAGTTTTCTGTTTTTCTTCTAAATATTTTCCTTTCCAGGCAATAAAAATTTAGAAAGTGAGACACGTCCTTCAAAAATAGTCAGAGAGAGCCTCCCAAAGAGTTGAAAATTTTGATCAAACTTCTAATATTAATAATTTACACATAATTTACATTAGTAAGTCCATTTCTGCTTCACTTCCTTGTCAGGACAGTACCTGGTCTTGGTTTGGCAGGTCAAAACCTTTCTAGTGTTTGTAGCATAAACTACTAGGCCTTTTACACACATGGTTTAAAAAAAAAAAAAAAAAAAAAAGTGAGGGAAGTGACAGTATCTCCAACAGAACGCTAATAAAACAAAATAAGTCTACTAGAACTACAGGTCAACCATGCAAGTATTGAGGTTTGCCTTACATTACTTGATAAGCTACATTAGTAATCAGGTTTTCTACTGTAACTATAGATCCCATGTAAACTATCTTCCCCCACTTTTTCACCTCAGTCTGCTGTTCTGGCAGTTTCATGTTGTCAAATATCCTGAAGACAATCCGAAACAAATCTTGCCACCAGTGTTTTTCGTAAGTATGGCCGTATGTCTTCATTATTTCAAACATTACTGTTAAGCCCCTGAAATGAAGAAAGGACAACACATATTAAGAGTTACAAAGAGACATGCGCTAGACCAAATCTGTCCAACTGCAACAGCAATAACAAACTCAAAATACTGTTAAGAACGTTACACATTGATCTGATGTGGATCCGTCACACTAGTACACCAAAATTAAGGATAAAATCAGCTTGTTTAAAAAGCACTTAAAAGTCACAGGCAATAGCCAGAAAATACTTTTGAGAACTGTAGTAATTTTGAAGTAAAATAGGAAAATAACTACATTACAAAGGACCACAAAAACAAAGGAACAAGTATTTCCAGGTAAGAAATACAGAGGTCTAGAAACGAGTATTGATCCCCACCAGCTATACAGGGAGTCCAGATGCACAGGTCCCATGTAGATGTGTAAATTTGAAATTATTTGCATACAACCTCTCATATTTAGCATCAGAACTGCAACAAAATGAACTGTTCAAGGGAAAAGTCATATTCAAGGAAAATAAGCAGGATTATCATGAAACCATAGCACAGCTTTGCTTTTTCAACTGTTTCTGCAATCTGCAACCAGTTAATGAACGATGGTATAAAACCAGTTTTAAAATCCTCAAAGTATGATAGGCAAGACACAGGAAGGCAGGGAGGACCGGGGTCATGAGTTTTAATTAAAACCAAAAAAAGATTCCAACAGCATTTTGCTGTTGGAGTCCACTAAAACAAAACTTACTCCATGCATGGAACTTTTTACATTTGTTTTAAACAGAGCAAAATGGAAATGTGACACAAGGCTTACCCCGGTCAACTATAACAAATCACTGAAATGGAGTAACAGGGGCACATATCATGGAATCAAACATCATACATTTATATTTGCTAATCAAGAGAGAAGATCAGTATTGCCACTGGAAAAATACAGATTTGGGTATTAATCCAATCTAATTGGATTAATCCAATGTAATTTTAAAAAAGGGGGAGGGATTTAATGCATATTGACCATTTAGAGCTGACCTTCCACGTTAAAATAATGCTTGCTTGTTTTATGTCAGGAAAGTCAACTTTTACATTTTACTGTGTTCTGTGCATAAACTGCCTCCGTCACATCTGATTAAGCTGAGCTGAGCTGTTTTAAATAATTTACAGGTCCTATAATAAAGGTAAAACAGTCACCATATTTTAATTTACGTAAGCTTTAATTTATTTTCAAATGAACTACTGGAATAGTTCTTATTATTGTGATTTCACGGCTATTCATCCTAAACAGGCACTGTTTGAATATTTAACTTTAAGGAAATGTAATACTTATCTATTTAACATAATGCAATCACAACCACATTAACTTCATTATTTATTACAACGGAAGATAAAAGTTTCATATGTAAAGAACAGAGACTTAATTTCTACGTTCCAGCACATATTTAAAAGGTGTTTCTAAAAAGTCTGATGCTCCCACAGTGATATCACCTAAATTAAATACGTAAGCCATTTTAAGACAGCTATGTTTACTAACAAAGTTGTTCATGTTTTAAAAGTGTAAAGTAAGCCTTTTAAAATTTGAATTACAAATACTGATTGTTACCTGGTTCTTACATCTAATTTGCATCTATTGATGATACAGGACAACTCAAACAGAATTGGGAACCATCCTCGTACCCACACTCTGTCTTCTGGAGCTACATTCATATCATCACTTGTGTATTCCTTGAATGCCTTTAGAAGAAAACACAGGGTTTATACAGAGTCGTTAAGAGTTTGGTTCTTCAAAATAAAACACAATTTGGACTGTAAATAACAATTCTGCTGTACTAGTATTATAACCTGATTGCCTGAGCTGGCAATCAAAATAACAACACTGAGAAGGTGAAGTGTTTTTCAAAGTAATACTTAATACATTATGAAAAACAAACTAAAAATTAAAAAAGGTGATACATTCAAGCATCAGTTTTTGCTTGCAGTTCAGTCTGAGTCTCTTACTTTCTTTTCATAGGGACAGCACTGACAGTGAGGATCTGTCATAATGTTTTGAGAATGTCAAGCATTTTTGCTCATGCCATTATCCATTCTTTACAACGTTTCTCAGTAGAGAGCAGATCCTGAGATACGTTGATTTCCAGCAGCTCTCAGGAAAGCTAGCCACCAGCTGAACTTGGTGGATGGGGATGGGTGGCGGGGAATAAAAGAAAAAAAAAAATTGCTGATACTTTCAAAGCTTGTGGCATTTTATACTCCTATTGCTTCTGAATAAAGTACGTTTCTCATTGATCTCTGAAACTTGAAGGGATGCCAATAAAGTTAGTGTGAGTATTTTTTTCTTTATAAAGAAAAAGCACTTATAATTTAGTTAATACAGACTATACCTGAGGTCTATCAGATACGTATTTTGCACAGTGGCGAATGAGGCGGATCGCTTCCATACTGGTATCTGGAAATGCTGCATTGCAGGCAAATTCAGACAAGCACTTTACCGCATCCTGGAAAGAATCTATGGTTGCTGGGAAGTGTTTTTCAAACACAATTGCTGGGAGAAAAGTGTGAACAGAAGAAAAAAAAAGTGTCATGCTTTAAAATCTATTAATTCTAATATGAACTGATCGTAACAGAAGTCATGAGAGACTGGTTCATTGATTGGTGCTGTCAAATGCTTGAGTAGCAATAAAAACTAAAAGATGAACGGCTCAACCAAAAAAAAAAAAGATCACCTAGAGGGCATTCTATTTTGACAGCAAATAACCGTCTAAAATAAATCAAGGTAGCACGTAGTCTAAAGAAGGGAAACTTAACAGTTCTCAGCAAGAACAGAGAAATAGGCTTACTGCTTAAAAACAGTCTGTGTGATCAGAGCTCAAGAGGGCTACATAAAGCATGGAGTTACATCTACGAAAGGACTTCCCTCAGCAATATGGTCCTGTTGCCTTGATTTTAAACAGTCACTTTTGAGAAAAAAAAAACCACAAAACATTCTTCATCAATGCTGAAAAAGTTTTAGGAACTTGCAGAGGTTGAGACAGTATAAAAAGATCCCTTATGGCACTTAAAGCCTGAGATCTAGATTAGAATGGGAAGAAGAAAAAAAACAACCAAAAACCATAGTGCCACCTAGCTCAGCACTTTCTCCTCACCAGGGACACAGGCAAGCACAATTCAGAAATAAGGAAAAAGATAAGCAAACAACATAATAGTAAAATGACTGCACTTTTTTTTTTCTGTGGGGAAAAAGATAAATAATTCTTCACTTAAATGAAAACGTACACATTCAGTAAAATTATCTAAGACTCAGCTTGCTTTACTGTAGAATGCTACAAACAGATTTTTTTTTTTAAAAAAGGCAGAAAGGAAGACAGGTAGCTACAATCTTATTGAATTATTTTCGTAAGTATTTTCCCAGAGGATTGTCTGAAAAGTGTAAAACACATACACCATCACAATGTCTGAATATCACCAATACTCACTGACAATGTGTCCCGTAGTCTGGAATGCGAGTTCCACTATACTTTCATCCTGATCTGAGGCTGCCAGATGAAATACTGAAAAAATGTTTTTCCAACCAGAACGAATGTTAGCAGCCTGGGAATTTACCATCTGTGCAATACACCGTACAACCATGTCTCGAATAGTAGGAGACCTAAATTAAGACAATAAACAATAATTGTTTGAACTAAATTACATAATCAGTTACAATAGTATAATTCTCCAGCAACTAATTTTACAAAAGCAATTTGTATCATTAATTGCAAAAGGTGGTGCTTATGATCCCAGGCGATTCAGGTAATTGCATGTTATTACCTGTTTCTCTTCATGATATGTTCAAACGGTCGTAGGAAGTCCTTCTGGAATCGGAAATTAGCAAGTTCTCCTTTTTCTAAGAACTTCATTGATAATTGCCTTAAGGAGTCGACTGCAAAAATAGCTACATCTTCATTGGGATTGCAGCCAACCTGATAAAGTAGAACAGAAATGAATAGTAAGCTTGCATCAGAATTCTTATGGATTCAGCCCAAGCTGCCTTTACATTTGGTAATGGAGAACTAAGCAGTACAGGAAAATTAACAATATTAATCAGTAGCCAATTCCATAAACCACATAGTTAATGAAGTTTAAGAATCCATAACCAATGCCAGCTATTTTCTACATTATGTATTCTAGCATTTGAAACTTTCTAAAATGAAGCAAGCTGTCTAGAAAGACTTCAACAATCTGTATTAAAAATTCATGTCAAACATTCACTGTATAAATAGTCCATTTAGACTTGAACAGAAAACACTCTTATCCAAGCTTCATAGAACACGCCCAAAAATTAAAACACATAACTAGAGGCATACAGTTCTAGACCCAGGTAATGATAAATAACTTAACATGTACTCCTGCTTTTACATTTATTATATTGTGTCCCTCTGCCTTTTCGCAGGCCTTTCCAGCTTTACAATTTTTGTTGTGTTTTAAGCTACTGATACAGAAGGACAGAAAAAACCAGTACAATTCAGATGAGCACATGGCTTTCCAACAAATCTCTACATAAAATTGATCGGTATCAATAATGCAAGGAGTATGCCGTATAATCATTAACAGGGATACCTTATTAAAATGATCTCCAATAACTTCCCAGATTCTGGACCACTGTAGCCTTATTCGGCCCATGTTGTAGTAAGAAATTTCTACTATCTTCTGCAGACTAAACATTCGAGGGTGGGTAGCAGACAGCAGTTCATCCATAGATACAGCACAAAGCCAGCGAACAAAATCCACTGTTAAATGACCACAGATTTTAATGCAAGATTTTTTCAAAGTTTAAGACAAAGTTGCTTTGTAGTTTACAGAGGGGGAAAGGCGGGAAACAAAAGTAAAACCTACCAATAGCATTTCCATCCAACCTTGTAGATCCCGTAAATATCCTGTAAAGTGCAGTTTAAGATATTGTTGCAATTTCATACAAAAGCATTTACTAAACATATATTCAAGATTTTTAAAAAAATATATAGACACTTTTATTTATTAAAAAACAATTAGTAATTGTGGAAAAATACTGAGCTTTGAAAATAAAATCAGCAATATTTCAATTATTTCTAATATTTAAAAATAACTCCCATAAGGATGTGTGGAGACTGGGAGGTGAGCGCTGTTTCTAATGCTATCCACTCGCTGTCAGTGACTGATTAATAATGTCAGCAGTTTGTAAACTATTTAGCCCTGGTCCAAATACAGAAGTCAAACTTCTCCGGAGTGCACAATTTCCACTTGGCGTGACACACAGATACTTGAAACACTTCCCATCATGAAGTGTTGCAAAATCTGCAAACCTAAACAGCTATTATATGTTTGACATTGAGCCTCCAGTTCGCTTGATGGGATTTTACTGCAAGGCAACTTTCATTGAACCAACATCAATCTTGCTGCCTACAGTCAATCACAGAAATGCTTGTAAGCCTTCCGAATGATACCCTCTTTGTGACTGTAAATTTTAACAACTGTTAAGAAAATGATGTTTTCTTGTTTCTTAAATGCGGAGACAGCAAGATCCACCAGGCACTCCAGTCCGATCAGTACTTTACAATATAAACAGGGAATGTTTATGATATGTATTATGCCTAATCAAATCCAGTTATGATAAATATGATTCATAGAAAGGAAGACTGGAATAATAATTTTGGTCATTTCAGACAACATCTACATAACCAAGAGGAAATCAGGGAGTTGGTAATTACATTTAGGAGAAAAAGGGTCTGTCAATAATGCTCCCTGTACGAAGGCAAAATGAGATTTGCTATACGTTACTATATATAGCAAATCAAGATTCACCAGACAGTACAGCAGCCTTTGTTCTGCAACTCTCCTGTAATAATTTTAAATCAGTAAAACGACTTCTTGCCAAATCTTTGTTCTGTTCCCTCTTGCAAAAATATTTCTGCTCCATAAAAGAGGAAAACACCCACCAAACCAAAAAGCACTTTAATATGGTAATATTTATGTAGTTTTTTTCCAAATCGGGGTAAACTAACAACGTCCTCTTGTTAGCACAGGATATTCAAATATTTCTTAAAAAGCTTGAAGTGGCAACAGCAAATTTAATACAATACCTGTCTACAGCAACGACAACACTTTGGGAGCTAGTTTCACCAATGGATTCCTGAATACTTGCTATCTGCTTCCAATCCACATTGCCGCCAACTACAGTAAACAAAATTTGAAAAATACGTAAGAGAACACAGAAAGTGCTGGGAAGAAAAAGGAAGAGAAATCGTGCTGCTACCAGTATAACTAAATATATTTTTAATTCACAAAAAGAGAAGTACATTATTAATTTCCCTTGCATGAGCTGGGCATCTCAGCGAACACTTGCATGTTGGTCTAAGTCCTAATGCTCTAGATTCTCTATCCACATATAAACTATGAGTCCCAGAAAACTGTCCACATTTCAAACAACTGTTTGAATAGATACAAGTGGTAAAAAAAAAAATCAAAAGCGCAAGAACCACCTTGTTCCCTCCATCTTTCAATGGACCTTTTGTAACTCTGTTACTGAAAATACGCACCATATGATAGAGAATACTGCACAGATGAGAACTTTGCACAATTTATTAGCAGCAAGCGAGTAAACCCGTTCTGATAGGTTTTCTTTTTCATCATTCTGTCATTGAGAGCTCCCACCAGAACTCCATCATAAAGCTACTTCTCAAGTATAGCAAAATTATCACCTAACAATAGTGAGAAAAATCTGTAAATAAAAATAGCAATATTTATTTTGGAGGCTAGAAACTGTAACCCACAAGGGGGCAAGGCTCATGTCAAGAAAATGCTAACTTCACAGTAAACAAATTTCCAAAATTTCTTGCAATCTCTAATCTCTCCTCTACCCCTCATCAAAAAAAAAAAAAAAAGCAGGAATCTTGCAACCATTCTCAATAATTCCACCTAACCTGTATTTAAGGGGTTTTTTTCTTAGGCAGCCTATCGGAAAGATAGGTGAGAACAGAAGACTGAAAGAAGGCCAGCAACTCTGTTCTCAGAGCTCTGCAGAGACGAGAAGTTCTCGTGTTTCAGATTGCCTCCCAGAAGTCTGCCTCTGAGGCTTGCTGTGCTCCACGCTTGGCTGGAGATGAGTGGCTGTCAAATCTAGATAAACTGACCCATCTGAAGTATTTTTCTAGGGCAATTATGAAGTAACCTTTCTGTATGTACATGCATACAAACATAACCTTATAGTAGTATTTCAGCAACTTATAATACTGTTGGGTTTGATCAAGACTTCTCTTGTAAGCACACAGGCCACCAGTATCAATTAGGCTGAATCTCAGTAACGTGCAAGCTAAGAGCAGCTGTGTGAAGTGAATTTGAAGGGTTATTTCCAAGAAGTCAGGTAACCCTAACCACCTCTGCCAGTTTACATGAGAATGCCTTATTATCATAGGATTTATAATCAATGCTGGAAAACCTAAAAGGACAGCAGATTTCTATTCCAACAGTGATAAGCTCTTTTGCCATGAAACAGAGTCACCTATAGAATTCTGCTTTATGAGAAACTGATTCCGCAGATTCCCATTGTCCAAAGAGGATTTCTGGTTACCTAAGCAATACACTTCGGCTACGACCCGCTCACAGCAGCAAGTTTTGTCTTCCAACTTTGTGAACAGAAGCTAGAGTAGAAGAAAGCTGAACTTCACAGTTACAACTTCAAGTAAGACAACATTCCTACCAAAGCAGCAAAGGAATAGATGATTATTTGTTTACTTTTACAACCCACATGCTTGTGATGCCTTGAATTTTCAAATGAAACAGAATAGGGCCACAGCGGGAAGACGGTGCGAGAGTGATGAAGCCATTCAAATGTAGATGCCTGAAAAGCGCACACCTGAATCCTTGATCAGGCAGTAAATGAGCAAAGGGGTTTTGGGGTTTGGTTTTGTTGTTTGTTTTTTTTTTTTTTTTTTTTTTCAAAAACGACACACTTCTCATTTCAGCAAGAGTGAATGCTGATGCTTATGCTCAGCTGATTTTACAAGCAGGTCTGAAAGATGAAGCTTCTGTGTCACCAGACTGCAACTTCACGTCCTCTAATTACACAACTGCTTTCCTGTAAAATACTTGTCTGTACATATGGACATAAACACTATGGGTTCTTCAGAGGAATTCACATTTATAGGAAGGTTGCCTGAAAGTCGTAGTGGTGGTCTCAAAACAGTTGAGAAAATGACTATGTTCTAACAGCCCTTAAGTGCATGAAAACCAAGTTCCTTTGAGTTAGGCATTTTCCTACAAGACTGAAGATTATTAAAAAAAAGAAAATGTTTAAGTTTCCATATGCACACAGTAACAAGCATTCCAGAAATACAATTCAGACAGAAACATTTTATGCATTTGGGCACAGACTATTTTCCTTAGAAATGTAGTTGACAGAGGGGAAAAAAGTCTTTATGAGCTGGATTTACACCAACGACTAGCAAGTATGATTTAGAGACACCTGACTACAGTTTACATTCTTGAGCTATTAGGACTGAAAAATTTTAAAGGCCAGTCACTTCGGCATAGAGAAACAGCCAGCATTTGGAAACAGTGAAGTTGAATAGGCCATTGGGGAACACTAAACTGGAGGATGCATATTAGAAGGGCAGGAAGAAGCTCAGTATATGAGAAGTTGGCAGACACATAAATTTCCAGGCATAAGGTTTCCCTTCAGCAGCTCTTGGCAAGGTGAGGCGAGTACAGAGAGGCAGGGCAAAGGAGGGCACAATGGAAAGAAAAAGACTGACTGCAGAATAAGAAAAACTGTCTGAGAACACAAAGCCAGACGATTAGAACTAGTTGAGGGCCACAATCAGGGAAACTAGTAAAATAATTCACTACCCCCAGCCCCCCCCAAAAAAGCATGAAAAATTGAGGGAACACAAAGCTTTTGCACGGCTGTGGGGTGAAGTTGTTCAAAAACCAGGAGATACTGAGCATCATAATAAAATTGAAACTTCCTAACAGTCAAGTGGAGTTAGATATACTTCCTTGATGCTTACATAGTTTCCCAATACACTACACCTGTATGTCTTTAACTGTGTTCCTATTAAAAAAAATATCAACCTTTTTAAGATAATTGAAGGTAAGACTGATATACATTTCTAGGAGGACAGGAAACAACACCTCATTCATGGAATAAATTTTGGGTCTCAGGCGAACCTAAAAAAGGCATGTAGTACCAAAGTAACCAAAAGAGGAAACAGAATTGCAGAACTCAAGCTAAACTCATCTCCCACTTGGTTTGCATACTGCATATTTCTCTCAAAATTTCATAACAGAATGCTTAACCTGCACATACTAACTTGCCTGTTTGGTAAAATACTTGGTGGACTAATGTTGAAATATTATTAAATCTGGTGATACCATCAGCAACCCATTCTTAATTCGGCAGCTATATTTTACCAGAAATTAATAATGTATCATTTTTGTACATTTCCCACTCCCCACCCTAGCAAAAACACTTAACAGAGCAAACCAAATATTCCAGAAACAGGAACAGGTCTATTCAAAGCCTAAGACAGTTTTACAAGGACTACTTCATGGTCTCGTCTCCAAACCTCACAGTCAACAATAATGAAAACAAAGGACAAACTTTAGTATCTGTCTGAACAAAGCCAGTTAAATGAAACACTTCGTATCTGCATTACTTACCCAGTCCCAGCCCCACAAATTCATCGGGTGCCTGATCTTTTGTTCCAGTAAAAGAACCTTCCCTGCCACGCACTGTCCCTGAGATGTAGCGAGGTTTTACTCCAGTTCCTATTAACTGTGCCAGTTCAAGTTGACTGATGCATTTCAGAATCTATTCCAGAGAATAAAGAAGTCGTTTATCAACAAAAAGCAGTTTGAAATAGTTAAAAAAAAAAAAATATTTAGGCATATCTTTAGAAGAAAAAGAATTCTAAACACTCAAGGTTAAACAAGTGTTTCTGTTCTTCTGTCTAAAATTAATATTAATTTAAATACTATTGGATTAGTCTCACAATTTTATTTCTCACTTGGACATGTTTTGCTACTTTAACGGGCTGCATAATGTGCAATTCTACATAATGTATGTACAAAAGTATATACTTGGCACTTATCTAAAAAACCCACTGTATTTATGCACAAACGAGTACACTACTGTGTTAGAAATCAGTACATGCGCTTTCTTACAGTTTAAGTACACATGACTCTTGTACCTCATGCCAGGAATTTCCTAAGTAGTTTCCATCTGTATGAGCCACCGTGATGAGAGTTTTAATTGTGTCAATATTCTTCTGCTTCATTTCAGTAATACCAGAACTCACGGTAAGTAATGTAAATCTTGCTAACGCTTGGACATAGGCATCTCTTTCAAGCTACAAATGGGAGAAAAAAGAAATTATCTTGTAAGTACTTTCTCAGTTTCTTGTTCTTAGTACAACCTGTGTGATTTCAGCAACTATATCCATTTACTTTACTTAGAACTGAATTTCCAAAGCATTCTACATAAAGTATCTCATGTTCTTCTGTAGTAAACTGTGGGATAGAATCATGCTCCCTCTATTCAGGAACACGAAGGGTAATATCTGACAACACAGGTTGCTCTTAGGTTTCTGGGTTTGGTCTTTTTGGATTTCTGGGGTGCTTTTTTGGGAAACAGGATGCTGTTTCAGAAGAAATGTGGCTCCTTGGGTAAGCTTTTAATACTCTTGTACTATACCTGGACCTGCTCTGAAAATGTTGCCTTAGCAGACTCTCTCAAATCGTAGGATTTTTTTGGCAACAGAATCTAAATAATATATCTAAAAGGCACGTTTCGCCAATTCCACAAAACTCCTCAGAACGTATTTGATTTAATCTACGCCGTTTCGAGCACCTCAGAAGCTTGCGAGGCAAGACTGTCATGGGTGGGTAAACAGCAAGGGACCTATAATCTAGGCAGATTACATCAATCTCACAAAAAAGAATGTTCCACATGTAGGTACTTGATTTTTATGTATAGGGTATCTATAAACACCAAAGGAAACTCCTCAGATCTCATATGAGCCAATTACAGCAGTAAAAACGTGATTAACAGGTGAGCTCACAAGTGCATTTTACTCTCCTGTTACATAATATCTAAAGGCCATAAAGTGAAATGGTTGTACATCAGAGAAACAAGTGACAACTATGAAATATATTTAACTGTGTGGATGTTTAAGACTATTTTGAAATAATTAAAGAAAAAATCATTGAGCACATAAAAAAAAAAAATAATAAAAAAATTCCAAAACATCCCAGGAAGAACGTCTGCTTCATGGAGAAAACATGAATGCCGCAACAGTGGGCAATCACAGGAGGGAGAGATTCCCACAGAGCCACATAGCATGGCTGCCATGTCCAAACCCAACTACTACTACAGGGTACACTGGAAGGCACAGCAAATGATGTATAAGCACAGAAAAATGGAAATTTCATGGAAAAGTACTAAGCAAAGAAGCTTTACAGTCTACAAACTATTTATCTTCTGTAAAAGGAAAATGTTCTCACTGCCACTTTCCCTCTCTGTTCCATACAGATATTCCCCCTTGGGGACCCTTTTTCTAAGCCATCGAAGTAGGAGAAAAACAACTAAACAATGCGTCCATCAACCAGAAAGTAAAACGAGATGACATAAGCAAATTAAGTACATCCTTTTGATGCATATCTTGTCCCAGATGCCTAAAGACAAAACCCAGAGTGTGTGTGACAGTCTAAGATTAAAAGCATAAATAATTAAAACCAGAATCTTTAGTTGAGGTTTTAAGAGGTGAACATGCATAGCTTAAAATATATTGTGTACTTTGCGATTTTTTTTAAAACTAAAAGCCTCCAGCTCCCTCTGTTATCTGTCAAGGTGTGTAAACTAATGTTAAGTGTTCTTAGACACCAATCTTAACTTCTGTACCTTTATTCAATGAAATAGAAAAGTTGCCAGCACCAGGTAACCACAAGAGGAAAAACCTGCTTCCCACAGAAAAGATCCCTACGTCAGCTCAAGCACAGATTTGCCAGTCTCCTTCAAAACACCACAGCTATTTGGCATCTGAAGTCAGACAACACTGCCACCTAATCAGGACCTTGTGCAATGGAATCATCCTGTAATGTACTGAAATCATCCAAAAAACAGTACTGTTTTTAATGGTATCAACAAAACAGAATTCCCATAGGAAGCCAAGAAGGAATATCATTTATATTGAAAACACAAAACCAAGTTTTTAAGTTTCAGCAAGTGGGAATTGTTTCTGAAACAGCCCCTGTTACATCAAGTTTGTCCCAAGCCAATGGAAGGGTACAACTGATTCTGGTACATTGTTGGAGCACGGGGATCTTAGAGCAAATGTGTCCTTGCCCACCCCACCCAAGGCAGACCACTGCAGGACTGGGAGCTAACCTCTGCAGCTGCTGAAACTGCCGTTTGTACCAGTTCCACTTTTCCAGCTTAGAAACAAAAATAACGGGAATGTGAATTTCATTGAACAGCTGCAGGCTCCAGGGAAGGCTTTGTTAATCAAATTTGATAATGTTCGGTTCAGGGGGGAAGACGTGTAGGGGAAAATGAAATGGAAATATAGAGGAAGGAAACCTTACATGATCTCAAACGTGCTTTTTTAAGCAGCCATATCAGATATCCCAATGCGCCTTTCCACATTAGTGATAAAGTTATCTAATTTGCTAAATACAAGTGCAAGGGGGGAGGGAAGTAAAGCATTCACTATCATAGTTCAACAGTTTTTACTTAAAGTCAGTCTTAGAAGGTTGTTGGTTTTTTTGAGTGTTGGGGTTTTTTTTGTGTGTGTGTGGTTTTTTTTAACATGTTTTCAATGTATATGTGAAATAATGCAAACACATGAATGTTGCTTGCCCCTCTCTTCAGCTATCTTCAATGGACTTATGGCAGACCAGTCCTCCATTTATTAACTAATAAGTCTACAATAACATAATAGTACATTCACTACTGATGATTTCAAAATTAATTCAAAAAAATAAATGCAAAAAAGCACCCAAGTTTAATCAGAATTACCCTCTGGAGCCAGAGAGTCTGGAAATCTTGGCATTGTGCTTAATGCAGGATACATTCATGCATTACATCAGGAATGACATTTCCAGTGACATAACTGTTAAAATGGTAACCAATTATAGATGTCTCAGATTAGTATAATCTCTCTGAGGTTGAGAATAATATTTAAAACACAGTTCACAGACATACTATTTCAACTTATGAAACAGGATAAAAAGACTCATTTTATAAAACATCATAACGAAGCTAAACAACTTTGTAACAAAGCTAGAAAGTACACTGACGTTAAAGTAGTCAACTGGTGGGGAAACAAAAATTAAGTACATAGGCATGGCAGCACTTACAACAAAACATCAGGAAAAATACAGGCCACTTTATTTAAAACACTTCCAGTCAAATATCAGATGAAGTAGTAATTGCAGAAGCAGGCATCCTCTAGGTATTGCAGTGCATAGCTTCAGCCACAAGGACTCTTAGAATCTCATTAACATTTTGCTGGTAAATAAATCAAAGTATTGTCTCAGTCTTAATTTTTTTACCTGAATGTTGAAAATGCAAGCAATCCTGATTGCACATCGTATACCCTCCAAGCAAAGAGAGGCAACTTCTGTGTCATCACAGTCCTGTAGACCCACACTGAATGCAGCTAGAAAAGGTGTCCATGCCAACTGGAATGTATGCAAAATAGAAGTTACATTAGCAACTGCTAGTACTTGAAGGGAATGTTATAGTTTCAACATCTTGCTAAAGTGTAAATTCCATCCCTAACTCACATCATTAACTCTGAAGTTGCCTTTTGCCAAAAAAGAAAACGGAATAGAACAGATATGACACACAGAAGTAACACAGACTGACGCTCCCCTCAGAAGCACTCTCCCTCCCTCTCCCTCAGCAACCAACACAACCAACCATCTTCAGACAGGTGGAAAAAAACAAACCCCAAAGCTATGTCAGTTAGATGTCTATTGGAGTTTTAGTATTCCCGGGATAACCTTTATCTTTGCAGTGAGAAATAAAGATAGAGTCAATAATTATTGCAAGAACCAATGCAGTGTATAATAGATTCCTTTATGATGAAAAGTATGTAGTTAAATAAGTTTGTCCTGGTAACGCCAGAAGGAAAAAAGGAAAAAGGTAGGGTAAAATAGGGCAGGAAACTCGTATTAACTCCGCTAAAATTTCAGTAAGACAACAACAGTAAGAGGCAGGACACAACTCTTTCCTTGATCTCTCTGCTCTTAATTTTGTAGCCCTCAGCCATCCATCTTTTTGTATCTCATTCACTGTTGATGTTTCCCATTCCCCTTGCCTTAGGTGGGACTGACAGTATAATACACTGGACTGAAAGTTGTTGCAGGAGAGTCCACATGGTCCTGTCCTTGTGGCCAAGGCTCCTTCTCCCACAGGCAGAAAAACCAATCAGAAGATGTCATAACTACACATGGATATGGAGAGGAAACCCCAGGGTACTCAGAATGATTTTAGAAATAATTTTACCTGAAGTCACCCCAGATGAAATACAGAGTCAATGGGCGCAACGGATTTCACACTTAATTGCATAATAAAATGATGCACCACAGAGCTTTGGTTTCATTTAAGTCAGCAATTCCAAAAGCACTACCTCAGAAAAGCATTTAACGCTTGCACACACCCAACCATAACTCTGGGACAGTATTAAAGGCATCAGACGAATTCCTAGATCCAAGACTTACCCTACTGCGTGACCTTTAAAGGTCCCTTCCAACTCTGCTATGATTCTACGTTCCCAGAAGTGTATGTTTCTTGCCTCCCTTCTAATTTTTCATTCCCATTGGAACCAAAACTAATCTTAAAAATCTCAAAACTGAAATACTTTAAGGACTATCCAGAGATCTGTTTACTATACTTTATAACTAGATTTATGCTGTTATTTTTAACAGACTGTTCTGTTGTCAGAGGTGGAAATTAAGTCTCTGAAGTAGACAATCAATTTTGGGCTGCTTAGGTGGTTGCATAAGCTGAATTCTTCTTCTGTTTTAATCATTTAGCAAATCTATTTGTAAGTACAGTTATAATGAAAAATTTTATGTTGTTATCAATGGGTGAAAGATATACCCAGAAATTCATAAAGTTTTGCCAAATAAAAAAATCAAAATGTCTAAAAAAATGTGAAATCAAATATTTAACTTCACCAGTTCTCACTTTTTTGAGAAGACAGCTCTCTGTTCAACATATTACATTGTCCTCAATACTTTAACTAGTTTATGAACATTCTCAAGTAAGAAGATTTCTAATTCTTAGCACCTTCACAAAAGACATTTAGGGTGTTAACTTACTGTGACGCTTCATATTTTGGTCCTTTGAAAATCGATTTTGCAAAGGTACTTTTCAGATACTAAAGGCTAGGAATGTTATCAAGTAATAGGGCTGGAATCTTAAGAAAAAATAGCCTATGAATTTTTCAGATCCCTGCACGCAAGTTATTTGATTTCAGCCCGAAAGAAGTCAACAAAGAGAAATTATGTACAGTACACCTCTGCAAAGTGACACCTCAAAACCCTTAATGTAGATTTTAAACAAGAGCTTCATTTAGTGTTATTCTGTACTGAGTACTATCCTACTTTTATTAATTTGGTGATAAAGAACTCAGAGTTTGCCTCACGGACAGCAGTCTTACAGCTAGATCTTCAGTGTGCCCAGGTGGCCAAGAAAGCCAACAGCATCCTGGCCCCTATCAGAAATAGTGTGTCCAGCAGGACTGGGGAAGGGATCATCCTCCTGTACCGACACTGGTGAGGCCCCACCTCGAGTACTGTGTTTTCAACACACTTTGTTTTCAACAAATCCTGTCAGTCAGTATTTTGTATTAAAAAACTATGTGATATTCTAGGTAAACATCTAAACATGTGTCTCACCTTAAACATCGGTCTCACGTGCTCCAGATGTGTTGCACTAGTAAAAGGTGCCTGAACGTGGCTCACTGCCTCCATGAGAGCTTTAGCTGTTTTAGCCATTTGTTCCATTTCCAAATTATATAGAAGTCTTCTCTGCTTTTCACTAGCAACACCTGTAAACACATTTTTTCCTCTTATTTGTGCATCTTTAGCAGTGGTGTCTTCAGGAATATAATAATTTTAAATTTTTCATTAAGTGCCATGCTCAGATACATTTTTTGTATTATCTTTACTTTCTGGAATTACCACACCAGCAAGATATGTCTTTTACAATATAGATAACATTTAACTTAAGGCAAACTTATGTACCAAATGAACCTCATTTTAAACCTTTAAAGAATTTTAAGATTTGCACCACAAACATCCATCTCCATCACCTCAACCGACAGCATAAATATCACATCCACTAAACTAAATTCAAAGTGAACAGAAGTTTCATAGCAATCCATCAGCACAGAAAATAATAATAAAAATAAGTGGACATCCTTTTTCTGAGGGAGAACTACCTTAATCCGCCCTTTTTATTTCAGTAATGGAACCTCCATCTCATCAAGAAAGTGAAACCCAAGTAGAATGTAATAATCAGCTTCTTTAAAACGACCATAAAAACATTATCTTAATTGAACAAATATTGAAAATGAGAGATTCTTTTTTCAGATGCAAATTTCCTGTAAGCAATCTGGTCATAAGGCTAACGTAGGACTTAAAAGTATACAAATTCGACCATGTGGGGAAAAAGTGTTTCTTAAAGTTCTCTGTAGAAAAGCTAGAATCAATAACATCTGAATTTTCACATTGTGCAAAACACAAAAAAAAAATATTTTCGGCATTTGAGAGAGGAAAAGATAAAGGAAAGGGATATGAAATTAGCAGTTAGGACACATTTTGAATTAAGTGGTGCTTGCTTCATTCATCTCTCATTTTAAAAAAGGACACAACTTCATGAAACTGAGGGGTCAACACTTTGAAGAAAGCTAGTATTGCAACTACTTACTTTGTTTACTGGATTTTGTGGGTATTGTTAATTCTTTTGTTTCTTTCATTGAAATCTTCTTGCCAGCTATTTCATTATATATAGCAGACAAATATTCTTCAGGGAGATCTTTACTGTCATTGATACCTCTATTCATTTTAATATACTGTTCTTTTGTCATTTTATTCTTAACCTGAAACCCA
Organism: Chroicocephalus ridibundus; assembly: GCF_963924245.1. Lineage (NCBI taxonomy): Eukaryota > Metazoa > Chordata > Aves > Charadriiformes > Laridae > Chroicocephalus > Chroicocephalus ridibundus. Next base: position 131,852,581 of record NC_086285.1, read on the forward strand.
GACAGAAGGTATTAGTATGAACAAATGAGGCAAGTTCATAGCAGTTACAATGCTGCTTATAAAACAGCCAAACAGGTGAACAGTTACCATCAGGTCAAACCTGCTGATTCAGAAGACATTACGTCTAAGTGTTTTATCTTGTCAGAGAGACCAAGCTATCTATTTTAAACACAGTCACAATCTTGTAAGAGTTCAATACTCTTTCCAGATTTTGCTTAAATAAATGATGATGGCTAATCACTGCAACTTTGAATATTATGCATTGCAGAAGTGAGCAGTATTTATCAAAATAAAGCTGCATTGTTTTTTCAAACAGACTGAAATCAGGGGCAGATTTGTGTTAAAAATCAATGGGTAAGTAATTACAGAAGTTCTAGCTTTAACTGTAGGTTAGATCACTATTATGAGTGCCATAATATGAAAGCAAATCCACATAATTCCTATTCAACACAGAGTAGGGAAATGACACCTTACAGAAAGGCCTAGCCAAAACAGCTTAAAAACCTCCATACCCATGAAAAACAATACTGTTACTTAAAAGACGCACAAACTTAAACTACCATATTTCTTACACACATCTGGTGTTAAACTGAACATCAAGCTTTTACAAATACATTGTCACAAAGCCTGAAAGTTAAATGCTACGGATTACACAAATATTTTTCTAGTGACATACCTGTGGACTGTGAAGATCGGTTGTCAACATGATAATTGAGTAAGCTAAAACATATGCAGTATCTGCACTAGCAAAAAGAGTTTGCCTGAAGGGGAAAAGGAGAAAAAAAACCAGCAAATTTAACAGATTAGGACTTTTTACTTATTATTCAGCTTTCCAAAGTTCTGAAGTACGGCTTACCCTTGGTTACATTCTAAATATCTAGCAGCAAATTTCTCCATTAGGCGATCAATTTTTTGAGCCTCTCCTGGAAGACGAAATCCCTCTAGAAACATGCGCAGAGCTGAAACAAAATCCTTTCCTGAAAAGTCGTGTTGGTCTACATATGCATACATGACTTCTTTGTTAAATTTATCATTGTCTCCCAGGAACTCCCCAACCTGAGTCTAAAATAAGAATAGGAAAGACAAACTAGTGCATTTACACTGGAAAAAAACAGTACATAAGAACAACAGAGTCATACTGCCCATGTGTCTCACAAAAAGAGAGGCCTGTATGCGGTTAACTAAGACGTATTCCTGCTTCTCCTCTACTCTCTAAAGCAATGGATTTTGGCCATATATTCCGCCATAATGCTCTTACATGCTCATATCTGCCTACTTTCCTCCTTCTCTGTTTTTTCTCACATACCATTTTTTCTATTAGATGAATTCCACATGTGCACAAAACAAAGTTAATATTACCAATGACTGTTCTGTCCTGTAACGATTTTTGTAGTTAGGAACTTACTACAGCCTACTAAACTCTACTTTATTCCCACTAGAGTACAGATCTCAAAAAGATGCAATTGATGCTCAAATATAAATAGCTGTTACTCAGATACATCCAAGTTGACCACTGTCAATGCAACATAGTACAGTGAAAAATACTGTGCATCCAGATGCCTGTATATGTAAACTGAGGTTAAAAGTTTGTTTTGATGGCTGATTATAAGTTCCAATACTGAAATGCACAACCTCAGTCACAGCTGCATGCATGGGCATATGGCAAGACTTTCCTCAGAAAACAACAGGGGTGGCTACTAAGCACAATGGTGCAGATTGCCATTTCAGAAAGCTAAGTTTTTCATGACAATACCAACGTGAGATATTCCCACCCTCCTCAGCCAGATATTGCAGGACCCTTCCAAGTCCAGCAACAGCTGCTAGCTGTAAATAAAATCAAAGAACTAACCTAGATTAAATAACTTTCCTTTGGGAGGCAGCAAAAAATCGTTGCAGCAGGTCATTTTTTAGCTGTCTCTAAAGGACAGTTATTTCTGGCAGTCCCTTATTGGACTAAATTACATACAGTTTAGGAAGTTGCTTCTAGCTACACGAGCAACTAAGTACAAGTTTGGAGTCACCTCAAGTAGGCCAGCCTTTTCCTTTACATTTCGATGAACTGCAGGATGCATACAGTACAGGGTATAGCTCTAATGCATACTCCAAATTCCTTCAGCTTACAAATTTTGAAAAAGAGAGAGAAGTTTCCTTTTCTTCATTGTACGATAATGCTATACACTTTAAAACACTATCACATGATTTGCAATTAATATAAGAACATGAGCATGAGCAAAAATAACAATCAGGAAAACAGTTTTCTTACTGAATCTAATCTTTCCTCTTGATGCAAGAACTGAGCAATATCTTCAGGGGTAGTGCCAAGCATTCCTTGTTCTTGCAGGTACTGGATCCCCCTCTTTGGTTTCTTATTGAATCTGTACAATCAAGATCAGGATGGAATGAGCATTAACCCTTTTACCCGTGCACAAAGCCTTACCAGCTTAAGAAAAAAGATGCAATAATTTTGGATGAGGTATTGAAAAATCTATGTATTCAATATTTTTCCTTTATCAAACTGTGCATTATATAGGAATGTGCTATTCCCTTCATCATTGGATGGTTTTATGTTTTTTTCCTCTGTAAACATCCTCCTTTTCCTCTTTGCTACATAACTGCCAGCATGGCATCTGAGCAGCTCCCAGTAAAGAGAACTAAACACTATCATTTACTCTGGCGCTCGTGAACAAAAAAACCCAACATTCCACAGAAACAGCGAAGTCGTGGCTTGGAAAGCAACAATTGTGCTCTGCTGCTTTTTGTTTTAATCTGTATGAAACAATCAAGAAATCCACGAATTGCCTGTAAGAATGGAAATATACAAGACAAGGAATTAGGTCACTGAAAGAATCTGAAAGCCTGAAGGACTACGTTCTCAGGGTCTGAGAACTATACTACAGAAAACATTTGTTTTTGCATAAAGGGACCTCGCTGAGGAGGTAAGGTGACAAGCCCAAAATCACACAGAAGATTCCTGTCAGACTGCACTGAGAAATTATACCATCCTCCAGTTCTAATTATGACAAGTCAATTAATCTGAAGGAAGCATCAGCTTAAGCATACAGGCCCTTTCATCAAGTAACTTGTACATGAAAACGGGTCGTATTCAACTGATCACATGAGTTCAATGTTCTTTTTATCCAAATACAAAAATCTTATTTTTAAACAAGCAGGTCTGGAGAAAAAAGAACAAACATTCAGAGTACTCATCTTCTAGCTGTGAGGAATTAGGTTAACACAAAACACTGTTGACAGGCTCCAAAGGGGACACCATTCAGCACTCTTTCACCAGAGGAAGTGCTGTTACATCCAGAGTTTTTTTCCTAACACAAGATGAGTATCTATGAGGAGAAGGAAGAAAAACCCAGGAATCTTCATAGCTCCAAAAGAATCCACCCTCCCGTGGGTGATAAAAGGGCACTCACAAGTCAATTCCTTGTTCTATTATTTCCTTTTGTTGCTTTAGGACCTCAAACTGCTCTGGGTTGTCAGTGCCAGACATCTGTGTGCTGTAACTGCCAATTCCTGATGAAGCGGTAGAATCCAAGGAATTTAAGCTTCCATATCTGTTAATTGTCTCAGGGTGTTTGGTTTCATTGCTCTCTTGTTCTGTGGGTTTTTCCTGGCCTATAAATTGGAAAGGGTTACATACATACAAAATACATACAGTGAAAAGAAATTAAAATCACAGGTTATTCTTCAAATCCTCTCTAAAGGCTTCTGAAACTCACTAGGGTATCTTCAATGACCTATTTATTTTTATATAAATATTCTGCTTTTGTTTTGGTTGGGAAAATAACACACACACACAAATCACTACAACATATCAGGGAGGATTCTTTCAGTCCATCACATACCTGAAATTTAAGCCTTAAATTAAAACTATAATTTGTAGGCACTTGGAAAAAAACCAAAACAACGACACCTTAGAAACCCAATTACAGATCTTTCATTTTCAAGTCCACTTTTGACCTGAAGTGAAGCACACTATTCTAAGTTTTTGAAACCGAATGTCTAAGAGTGTTTATGACCAGACACGGCAAGGAGTTGGTGCTCCCAGTTCACAAAGCCAGCTGTGCTAACCACCTCTAAAAAGGTTATTACTTCACTTACCAACTTTAAATGCTTAATTTGAAAATTCTGGCACCACCTTAGTACCTTTCATCTCAGGTCAGATGGAAACAAGATTAAAACAAGTAATTATTTAGTTACTTCACGGCTTACAGCATTGAAAGTCCTATAGCTACATATTAATATAAGCAAAAAAAAAAAAAGCTCTCTATCCAGCTTGCTTCTCCAGTAACATGAAGTTAGATGTAATTAGGGGAGCTTCAAAGTAAGTTTTGTGATCCTTTTAAAATTAGAAATACAGAAAATAACTGGATTAGTAATTTTCAGTGTAGCAGCTTTCTAGGAATTCATACAATTAAGAAACAACAACTTCTACAATTCATTCAAATGTCACCAATCCAAACTTAATATTTCTACCAAAGAAAAAAAAGTTTATTCTCTCTCTTTCTCTTTTTTCAGTGCAAGAGGTTTTACCAATCTGGACACTAACAGTATCAAAATAGTGGAAAAATGCACTAAACTCCTGCAGCACCTCTTTACTAAAGCCAGAAGGAACACATCTCGTGTCTTACCAAGTGTCGTCTGAGAATTGGGATTTACATATTGATCCTTACTCCACTCCACCATGCACTTCAAGATCGACACTAAGCATTCCAATCCTTTTTTTCTCAAACTTAATTCCTAGAAAAGATTTCAAAAGCAATACATTAGTGGAATGGAGAGTTTAGTCTTAACCTATCATGCCAAGAAACATGAAGCTTCATAAAGTTTGGTGGAATTTTTACCTGAACATTGGACATGCCAAGTTCTTGGCTACCCCTTCCTTGAGCAATCTTTGACAGGTCATTAACCAGCCTTTCAAATATATTTGCTGCATTTAAATCACAATCATAGTTCACGTAGATGTCCACTACGCTCTGGGCATCTATAAACAAAGTGACATTGTTAAACTTGGAAGAAAAACTCATCTATTCAATGGAAGGCAAGTACAGTTTTGTTCTTTAGCATAAAAATGTAAAAACTAGAACTAAACAGTCCTTAATACCTGCACATATCCTTGTCAGCGTTTGTATAACCATCCATTTATGATCAAATGAGCTAGTAGAAGTTTCCAAGATATACAGGAAAATTTCTTTGAAGAAAACCTAACAAATATTCCAGGAAGAAAAAAAATAACATCTATTACAAACAGAGTCAGTAACTTTGATGGCCAATATTCTGACATAATTCTGAAAGCAGCACTTTAGAGGTACAGGAGACAATTAAAAAAAAAAAAGGGAGGAAATGCAAACTTTTGCTTGATACATTCAATTAGGAACTCAAATTATTACTTATGTACTTGTGGAGTTTTGTCCAGCTGAAAAATTTGGTTTATATTCCGATCACTCAGAAACAGAAGAAGCGGGAATGATGTGAAGTCCTGAAGGACAATTTAGCCTAACAAGAAGTCTAAGCTGCTGTTAGAGTTCATTTGGGATTTTGAAAGGAAAGGTATTACCTCACCACAAAAGATTTTCTCTATGAGATGATGATATTATGGCACAAACATAACGAACAGCCACTTATGCCAATTTAAAGTATCAGACTTTCATTAGAAGGGAAACATCTTGACACAAAAGAATCACTCTACGGTATTAGATTATTGGAAGAAGGGTACCGGTCAGGCATTGCATAAAAAATGCAGCAGGTCCATTAATAGGAAAGTTACTCTTCCCTAAAAGAGAAATTAGTTTTCCCTGAAATTGCTTTAATACAGATGCTTTTGTTTGGAACAGAGACTATTTTATCCCCTGTCAATTAGTATTATAGGCAGGCTATTTCAGCTGAGCGTGCTTAACAGCTAGGGAAGGCTTTTTCTCATTTCTTCCCTAAGCAGGGGAAGTTGTTAGAACAACTGCTCTAACAGCGTATGAACTCAAAATGTGAACTGCTACATTGCATCACATCACCATCCTACGCAGCATTACATCACCGTCCTGCACTTCTGAGAGCTCACCTCTTCATAGCCAGTTGTGGCTACCAAAATCCACCAACGTATATTTTTTCTAGAACGCTGATGATAGCTTCAAGCCATCAAGCTCCTCTTCCCTGACAGCAGCACACAAATACCCAAATATATAACTACCCTTAGTTCTAATATTAGATATTCCCTTATACCACAGATTTTTTACAGAGATTTTTATGCTATTAGCCAGGTAGAGATAGCATAAGACTAACTTTGCTTGAAGTCACACACTTCGGGAAAAACAGCAACATTTATTTTTAAGCAACTTTGATGGTAAGCTATTTCCTCAAGCAAAATGCACTAACATTTTATGGGCTTCTTTAGAGAAAAAGAGGCACACAGCACAATTCCAGTTACTAGTCTTTATAAGGAAAGCCTCCCTACGAAACATAAGGAGTTCAACACATAACAGATCAAAGACTTTCAAGCGCTTAAATACACTCAAGAGTACTAGACTGATTTTAGCCACAACTTTATGTAATCCAAACAGAGGAAAACATAAAATTTTAATAAAGGTCATGCTATGAGCAATCCTTAGTTACATATTTGTTGTTTTCTGATTTTTTTACTGAAAGAAAGTAATGTTATATACCCTCTGGAATCAGGAATTTTTATTTTCTTTTTCTGGTAGAGAATTTAAAAAAAAGTAGTCACTGATGGAGCAGAGAAAGAAGTTTCAAGTCTAAAAATTAAACCCAAATCTAAGCTAGGAGAGAAATTAGCTGGAAGGTCTACATACTACGAAGACACTTTAGATCGCTATGTTTCCAAGACAGAGCTGGCTTCTTGCTTCTGATGTCAACTTTGGACAAGTACATCTCAGAATGAACAGCTTCTCAAAACCGTACTGATTATTTACATTTCAGATTTTAAAAATGCTATCTATCGCTATGTTACTTACTGCAATTCACATCGCAGAGTTGAGACGCTATTCCTAGCATATCGGAAAAGTAAAACAGAAAAGAGCTAATTATTTAGTTTGGTCAACTGAAAATAAGTTTTAAGATAGTTTATTCACAGTTATGAAAGGGTGGTAATGGTAAGTACAGGTAAATGACACCCCAAGTCCCCTGATATCTAGTACTTGATTTGCGTCAAATATATTCATTGACCCACTTAGAAATACACTTACAACACAATTAAGGTACGACTCAAACTATTTTAACTGTCAGAGGGCAGTGTTAGCTGAACGTTTAAGTCAAAGGACCAAGGTCAGGTCACTTTCAACAGAATCAGAAACTATTATTTTAAAATACGCCAAAAATTTCTTACACAGATGAAGAATGCTGCCTCAATCCCAAAATATATAGATTTTGCATATTATAAATCAGAGCATATGGCTCTCCTTACAGCTCCAAGACACAAACTGAATATGAAGTTATCTACTCGTCTGCCCACATCTTGTAAATAACCTTTAGGATCAGCAGCTGAAAGAAGAGGAATTCTTAGCTCACAACCAGGAAAAAGAATAAGTTTCGAGAAATTGCTGTCCCTCGGTGGATACTTTGGCAGCATCCAGCTTTTGACTTTCATATTTGTGAGAAGGAAATGCAGCCCTGCTATGCGGTGATATCCTAATTTAGCATATTCTAGAAGCTGCTACAATAGTGTAGGAAATCCTATATCCCGTTTTCCTCAGCTATGTCTTCATTTTCTGTTTGGAATTTGGGGAAAGGATGTCACTGATGGAAGCTCATCAAATTTCTGTCAGTGAAGCTGGATTGCTATGCATTTACCACCTACACTCTGACTTGTAAGCTCTGCGAACGCATAGCGAGTCCAATGCTGCCTGGGAAGCAGGCTGTGTGACTGACGAGCAGCTCGGCCCAGTCTGTCTGATGTTCTGAACACCGCACATGCGCTACCGCACACACAGTTTGTCTTGAAAGTCTTCAAAAAGCATCTTATTTTCAAGGCACAGTCAATCAGTCACCAAACCTGTATTTCTAGCCAAGCTATGCTCAAAGAAATACTGGAAATCCTATTGTTTCTTCCCTGAAAAGGCATCAAAATAACCTGGTAAGTGATCAGAGCACAACACCCTCCTCATATGGTACTGGCAAAGTGAGGTTCCTCCTCCAAAGCTGTCACAACACATCTACTTATACAATGACATCCATAGATGAAGAAATCTTTGAATTCAAGGTCCTAGTAACAGCAACATTATCAACATCGCTCAGCATCCTGTCACACACTTAACCTCCACACTTAAGGGGCAATATGTAGGCTTCAGTATACCCACCGACTCCCAAAAGACAAAATTAGCAAAATGAACAGTAGGGACACACTGCGCGCACTACTACTTTATTCACCATGGATTAAGATCTTTAACACATGGACACACAAGAGGGTATCCATGTGGTTCAAATGGACAGAATCGTTCCAAGAAGCGTCTCATACCCTATGGCACAAGAATTATGAGTGAAAAACAAAGCCTCTACATACATCTTGCTTTCCTCTATGACTTACAATACATCCATCCTGTGAGAAAATTCGCAAAGTCTGTCAGGACTCAGATAACTCTTATTGCTAAGAATGTGGACTTATCTCTACTTATAGCCTAAGGAGTTAAACTGTGCATACACCTTTTGAGACCTGAGGAAATTATATTATCTTATTCAGGACGTATATTGATGTAGCCCTGACATACAAAGGGGAGTGGCTACAATAATCAAATAGCTGGGATTTCCCTAGAGAAAGAAATCTGTTCATGTGACCTCAAAGAGAATCCACAATGCATTTCAAGTCATGGTTTTTTATTCTAAAATTCCTTTGCAAAACCATGTATTACATATATGTGTACCCATTTTCTTGATTTGTACTATGTAGTGCAGAGCTAAATCTTCCTAATCACATTATTGAACATTGGTTGACCGAGATTATCCATAAACCTACTCATTTCTGAGTTTCGGCATCATTCTGCAATAATACCATGCCACAGCCAACCGAAACCTCTGCTTTTAAATAAAGGAAACTAACTCACACAGTAATAGTACTGAGTATGGGCATAATAAGTTATGATTGTAAAAACTCACCTCAATCACAGAGTAAAACAAAGCATGTTTTGCACTGAGAAATTTCTTAGTTTATTTTAATGTCTATTATTAAACGATGAAATGGCCTGCTTCTTTATTAGATACTTAATTTCATGTTCTAGTAAAAATACGATGGAATTTTTTTTTTCAACAGCCCTACAAAGATTTTCCCATCACTTTCCACTTCACCAAACAACTTAAAACTACCACAAGTGTCACATTACTTCTGATGTTACAGAGCACATCTTATTTAATCTTGAAGTATTCCAAAGGAAATGCTGCTATTTTATTCAAAGGGGGTTTCAAGGGCATTGTTGCAAGCAAGTCCATTGCCACTGGGTGAAAAACAGCTTCTACGCACGGGAAGATCTGGCAAGCCTTATGCAAAAGCTGAGGTTCAGAAAGGAAAACAAATTTATCTAAGCAAGACGAAGCTACACACAAATATAAAAAAAAAAAAATGTTTACTTAACACCCTCCCACCCCTTAGATTAGAAATTCATGTAACGTACCTCAATCTGCATCTTTAGATGAGTCTTAAAGTTTGAGAGGAGGGTAAGAAATATGGAAAGTGAAAGTTCAAAAACTTCTGGAACTGACGAGACCCCATTTTTTGACAGTGCAACACAAAGGTACTGCTTAATAGCATTAATAAACATCTCATTTGTCCTGAAGACAGGTCCTGCATTTTGCAGAATGGACAGAAGCAATTGCAATGAAAGAATCTTTGATCGCAGTTCATGAGATCTAGAATAAAAAATTCAGAATATCAGCTCAGTGCAAGTCATAAATAAAACATTCTCTTGAAAAGTCAATACACACCACAATGAGTTTTTATGTGGAATGTTCATGAAATAAACTCAAATTTGACACAACCTGGTCTAGAAAGAGTCACAAAAAGATGTTGATCTTTTTTGTTGAAGCGGTCACTCTTCAGCCAAGAAGATGGCCAAGAATAATCTTTTCCAAAAGTTACTGTTTCTTTCCACTATTGAGCCACTCTCTGTTCTGCAGCACAGCACCACAGAACAGCAGCAACAGTAGGCAATGCTGCCCATCTTGGCCAGAGGATAAAGGGAGCATTCCTTCCTTTCAGTGGATTTTTTCGGAAGATCCCATCTAAAATATCCAGCCCATCTACAGAACCCTGACTACCAAAAGGTGGAAATTCCTCCTCAGTTTCCACCAGCATGGAAAGAAAGATGAAGGACCATAAAGACTACAGCTGTACTGCCTCACCTACTTCCTCGCAACACTGAAATCTCTTTATTCAAATACAGTATTTTATATTGTTTATCAGTCACTGGCCCCATCCCACTCCAAGAGCAGCTAGATACATAACATGCCTATTTTAAGCATGGCAATAGCAAAGTCAGGCAACTGCAGTGTTGTCAAGTGCTCCACAGTAACATCATGCTTCTTACCGAGTGAAGTAAGGTAGAACTCACGTCAGAACAGTGCTATTATTTATGTTTAAAAACAAAATAAAAAACTGCCAAAAAACCTCCACACACACACACACACAAGTGTAAAGGTAAGCTGCATCTCTGCAAATACAGTGCAATTTAAATAGCATTCTGGGTGAAGGCATTCTCTCCTCAGACTCCTGATGCTCCTTCCCACTTGTGATTATCTCAGAAAAAGGCTATAGCTCTTCTGAAGAGCAGGTATAGACACCAATGGCTTTCCAAGAAGACAGTCCACAGTTTTCATTGAACGACCACCCACTGACAGGACAGTTATGAAACATACAGAACAATGACAAGAAATTTTTCATACAGTACAGCCCACGCACGGTAAGGAGCGCTTCAAGTCAACACTTGACACACACAGTAGCTGGACATTTGCTCTACACTGCAAAAAATATGAGCTTAATGAGAAAAAGTAATTCCAGTCTAGCCAAAACCAAAAATGCAAATTAATAACAAGTATGCTGCAAATAAACTCAATGATTTCTGCATGCTGGCAAACAAAGCAGGATGGAGGGCGAATCAATCTGCAAACATTTCAAACTCATAGAATATAATTCCAAGCTTAGACTTTTTCCCTGAAGGCACTTTTGAGAAGCAAAACATAGCCAGTCAAACTGAGTGAGGAATTTTTTCCTCCCGTTCCTCCTAATGAGCTGCAGGTCAAAGTAAATGCCCCAGAACAGCTCTCCAGCTCTTCAAGAAAATGCCTGACTCCGGACACTGCACAGCTGCATGGAACCCAACATAACAATCTCCTCTGATGCAAAAGGCTTGACTTTTGCATCATGTTCTATCAAGTGTGCGGACAGCACATGCCCACACCATACTTTGCTTTGAAATGTATGAATTTATGAAGTTAATTTCTATTATAAATAAAATATTAAATCTTGCCTACTTCCAGCAAGTGTCAGCTCATAACTGAAGTCCTAACTTGCTGGCCTTACCAATTCTGTATGATGTGTAAAGCCCACTTAATTTAAAACAAGTTTAAGGACTAAAATCTAGTAAGTGAACCTTCAAGACATTTCTCTCCCATCTTATTTTATTCCAGGGAAAAGGGAGATAAAGACATTAGGCAGGTTCCCAGGAAGCACAACCTTGATCTCAGGCTAAAGCTCCATGTCCAGTTACCTAAAATTTAAAAATATTCTCATTGAAGACTTCACAGCTAATTTTACTGGGAAGATGATTTTTAAAGAGGCAGACAAGACTTTTAAAAAATGCTGTAGATATCCTACGCCTCCTCTCCCAATTACAGTATGTTTGTAATAGTTCAAAAAGCCATTAGTGCCTCAGAACCACCAATAAATTCTAGGCACTTCTCCAAACACAGGACGTCTTCGAAAGCCGTTGCAGCTAATTCTTGTCACCCTAAATGCCGTTTCCTCTATTTTGTTCTATATGAAGAGCTTAATCAGTTCCAATACGAACGTCGAGGACTCCATGGATTCAGATGAAATGCTCCAAGTGCCTCAATAGCTATTGCTGCTCTTCCACAGGGAGTTAATCCATTAAAGCTTTCAATAAATGGACGGTCTCAATCTCAGAGAACTGCCTAAACCTACAGGATTTCCATGGCATTTCCTGGAAGACAAATTCTCAAGAACAGTGAGGAAAAACCTCATGCCTCCATCGTCATTCTTTAATGTCCTGACTTTCCATACTGCATCGCTAGATAACAATTTGAAAATGGTTCAAAGCCCTTTCTACTAAATCTTATTTTTTTTCAGCTTATTAAAACCACGACACATATCAGCAATTAAATTAAACTGTCTTAAAGTTACCTGCTTTAAAAGTTAGACCTTGGAACAGGTCTGATTTTGAAGAATACTAGGCCTTTGACTGTCACCAAAGTCATACTAGTTTTAATATCTTAGGAACAAAACAGCATCCCTCTTAGAAAATTATTACTGATTGTTCCTAATGTGCAAAACAAGCCGTATATATACATTCTATCCAAGATCGGAGAAGCAAAGCTCTTTGCCAACACTCACAACTAATACTGGCACCCATCTATAAAGGAGAATATCTCTTTTGGTTTACAATGAACAATTCTCTGAGTCAAATTGAAAACATGGTATCTTCAGTCACAGGACAAGATCTCCAAAACAGCCAAAGACAAACTTTGTTTTAAAAACATTTGTGTTTAGATTAAGGAGGCTGTCAAAAGTGTCCAGCCTGAGCAAAAGAATGAAACACCATATAATTAATTTCTCATAACCAGTACCAGCTCAAAGTTATATTAAGGTGAATTAGAGTCAGGTATGCGTACTGGATATCCAATACAAAAAAGGTGTAAGAAGTTGTGGGGCATAAATAGCAATGGTTACAAACATAGGTATTACTTAAAAGCAGAGCAACATTAGCTGAGACCAAAAATTCCTGAAGACCTTCTTCATAAACCCTCTTGAAAAGCACTATAAAGAGCAACTGGGAAGAACAGGATGTACCTACAGGAAGCATAAGCATCGTTAAGAAACTTCTAAACAGGTAGATGTTTAGAAGGAGTTGCTTTCATTTAACATACAAAACATAAAAGTACCTTTTCAAAGCTTCTAGGTTCTTTTTACCATACTGTTATTTTCTTAATAACTGAGGACTCTTAAAAATATTGAAATAATTTGGTTTTATTTTCAAATAGGAAAGATTCATTATGAGAATTCTTAATTCTGCTTACTTTGGATCTGGCGGTCCATCTGACAGGGGCTTCATGGAGAGTTTACACAGTGACCTGAATACAAGGAAGGCATCCTTTTGTAAAATGTGGGAAAACTTAGCACCAGGGGTAGGTCCTGAAGAATTTCCAGATTCCTAAAGAAGTTAACATATTTCAGTATTCCATTTTGCATTAGCAGGGTGTGTAGGGAAATCCCCACCTCCTAGCAACAAGAAGTTAACATATTATACAAATATAACCAATTCACTATAGCTTTACGGTCTCAAGACTAAACTAAAACAAAACAAAATATTCTGCAGTCCAGTTAAAATGGACAAACTCACTAAAAAAATTGCCATTTCAGTAAAAGTCAGAATTAATTAATGACTGTCATGAAATTAGGTATGTCAAGTTTAAGTAAGGTAACCTGCGGTGAATTGCTTTCAGACATTTTCAGTAGATAACTAGTTTAAAAAATTAAACAACCAAAAACTTTGACATTTTAACAGAATGTGAGCAGTTACATATCTGTGGCAAGATATATTCAGTAAAATATCTATGGTACAATCATCACCCCTATTACTAACTTCTCACAATTCTGTATTGTTTCTTATATAAGCAACATGTTTAATGTTAATCTATTTGCATGGCATACGTGACTGTAGCTTTTTAAGCTTAAAATCTGTTATTCCCAAACCAAATTGCTTAGTACACTTCAGTTGATAGTGCACACATGCTGATATCCGATACAACAGATGGAGTATATTTTCACATCCTTTTGTTAATGAAAATCAAATCCTCTCAGGCATGAAACTTTTAATCTGAAACCACTGCAGCAATGTCATGCTACAGGCTTCAAATTTCTATCTATCATTTGAAAAGAGCGCACTGAAATTATACAGGTATGTCTGTAATTGGCTACATTTTTCACTATATATATTTAATGCTAGTTTTACAGTTTCTCAAGAGCACTTCAAAAAACAGGGAACTAAGTTCTCTCATCTTGTAACAGTGTACTCTATGGGGCAGCTAAAAATGTGCTAAGATAAAAAAGGCATCACATGCAAAATTTACTTACAAAAAAGTAATTTCAATAGCACATTAAAATAGAATAATGTTTAGAACATGATTTAATACTTGAAATTCATCTGAGTAACGTGTTTTATGGAATTATATTAAACACTCTTTGCACAAGTGTTGGGCAACATTTAAAACATGACTTTTTTCAGTATTTCCTAATTTATAACTGCTTGTACCTGAGTATCGTTGGAAGAGACAGATAATCTGTCATCAGGTAAAGATGGTGTGTAAGCAACAGAAATTGGAGTCCCTGGAATTCCATTTGCCTGAATGTTTTCACTGTCACTGCCATCCTCTAATGTTACAATTGTGCCATCACCACCTGCACTTTCAGCAGTCCCTTCCACATCTATCAGAAAAGATGTCATAATTATAAACAAATGTTACATAAGAATGCAAAATAAAAAGGGCTTTTAAATCTAACATTTAAATACTAAAACAATCATAAGAAAAGTATCATAAGGAGGAGCTTAATGCAGAATTTACAACTAAAAAAATCCAAATATTCTTAATTCCCACTAGTGAAAATTACAATAAAAAAATTACTTATAACTTTACATTGTCAGGTTCACCATTCTACCAAGTTTCCAAGCAATACTGAGGGCGGGGGGAAGCCACTGATTTGATATACCCTTTCCAACAAACTGAAAAATGTAGCGCTACATTGCTACTACAGAGACAGGCCCATTTGTGAAGAGTTTATGTGGAAACTAAACAGAAAAAAAAAAGGAAGAATTTGTATTTCAAGAAGAACATTAGTCTCCAACATAGTGTAAATTAATGCATGAAATCTTGTCCATTTCACTGTTAAGTAATACACAGGCAACTGAAAGTGTTTTCTTCAGCATGCAAGTGTTATTAAAATAACGATGTATTTTAGTTAAATATTTGAAAGTGTCAAAATAATTCTTAGTGTCAAGATTCAGTCACTGTTGGCTAGACAGATATTAATACCTCCAACTACTATGTTCACCATTTCCTGCACAATACTTTCAACAATTTCTTGCGCCTTCTCTTCACACTCATTGCTTTCACCATCATATGTTCCTCCATCAGCTTTAGAAAGATCTTCAAAAAGAAAAACAAACCCAAACAAATATTAGTGAGAAACTCGGAAATTAAGTAGCTATTTTACTTGCATTTCATATTTAAAAATTCAATTACAAATCTATTAATAGGAGAGTATACATTAAAAAAAATAATCTGTGTTTGGATGCTTTGAAAATAGTATTTGCAGAACATAAGCATTCCAGTGTTTAACCTGTAAATGGTAATTAATCCATGGGCCTATGCCAACAAAAGACATAATTTTTGTATTTTCATGTACATTAAACACAGAAGACTTACCAGTTTTGAGACAGTATTTTCAAAAACTGTCACAATATTACATAGATGCAATGAGGAATCTTTGCTAGAGTGACTAGGATACTCATGATAAAGTTTAACAGTGGTAACAAGGACAAAAGGCATTCTGCATTAGTCACCTATTTGAAAATATATGCCTGACTCCAGATTTGGGGGGGGGCGGGCAGGGAGGCAATCCTCAAGCCTTTCTTTTTACAGACCTTTTCCCTCCCTCCATGAAACAGAAATACACACTGATTACTTTCTGCTGCTGTGGCTTGGTCGGCTTCTGTCTGTTCATTTTCAGCACTAGAAATATCAGATCCATTTTCTGCCTCTATATCTTCTTGAAGGTTCTTGTCCACATCGTTTGTGCTGTGATCGAGCTCTCTCTCATGTTCTTTGGACAGCTGATCAGTCTGTGTTGGAATATGTCTCAATTGAGGTGACTCAGGCTCATGGTGGCTTACTGGAGACTGCTGTAGATGATGCTGCTGTCTGTGTCTTTCCTTTTCCATCTGTTTGGCTTCCTGAAGCTACAAAAACATTCCAATCACACAAGAATTTCACTATAAAAATAAAACAATGAGCTGTATACATATGGTATACATTATTTTTATAAACATGAGATCTCTATTGTCTCTGCTTATACAGGGCCTTCATAAAGCTGTAACAGATTAAGAAAACGCATCCTTTGCATTATTATAAATAATTTTAGTATCACGGGATAAACCCTTGCAAGAGGGCTTCTTCCCAGCTACACACATTACACTTAACCATACCTTCACTGTGGAAGAGGGGCATGACTAAACTACACATGGTATAGACCAAAAGTTGTCTGCCTGCCCCATAAGGAAGTCCAGCCAGTAGACGTGACGATATACAAGGACTGCATGGAGAAACATCAAGGCAGATTTATTTTCCTTTTTGAAAGCTCTCACTAAGAGAAAAACATTGGAGAACTTACAAGCCTTCTGTCATCCTACAAACACGTGGCAGTAAGGGAAAGACTAATAAAATAAAATAAAATAAATAAAAAAATACAATAATAATACAATAAAAATACAATGAAAATACAATGAAAATAAAATAAAATAAAATAAAATAAAATAAAATAAAATAAAATAAAATAAAATAAAATAAAATAAAATAAAATAAAATAAAATAAAATAAAATAAAATAAAATAAAATAAAATAAAATAAAATAAAACAAAATAAAACAAAATAAAATAAAACAAAATAAAATAAAATAAAACAAAACAAAACTGACTAAACACCCAGGGGGGAAACCAAAAACAGGAGTTAAAATTGAAAAGAGCAGCATTTCCAAAACACTACAGAAGACAGATACTCAGGAAGAAATCATCATACTTAAGTTAAAGACATTTTAGTTTCATGGTCCCTTGATCTGGAATCTCCGGAAAGGGAAGAATTTCTGTAACTTGTCTAATGGATTAAGGTAACAGACATTGAAGTCAAACCAAAGCAGGGTGTTCTTTGAGGCGATGCTCTAAGGACTGGATTTGTATTCCCACAGAGCCTAGTGTTTACCAAAAGTTCTGTAACTTTTTGTACTTTTATCTTGGCTGCTCTGATCTCAGCCCTTTACTCTTCCCCTTAAAGCTTTCTATGCTGCATCTTCTGGGGTGCTAAAGAGCCCTGAGTAGACACTACCTTTCAAATTACAGCTCAAATAATTCCTTCTAGCATTTGTTAGCTATTAAATTAAAATAACTGCCCTGAGTACGCAAAACAAGCAGAACTGCTTATCAACTGCACAGATTTCACAAAGCACTCAAGTACTGTATGGCTTTTGCCATGACTTATCATAAATATGATGTCTCCTGAATCTTTGACTGTGATGGTACCACATACCAATGCAGTTGCTTCTGAGAGGAAAGTAAGAAAGTACTACATGTTCTTAGAGAAAACTTAAAGAGTTTGTAATAATACGGCAGAATTACTTCTAGAGGTAGCTAGGAATTCAACCAGTTCTCAAATCTGGGCATCTGCTTCCTTGTTTGCTTGTTGTTTGGGTTTTTTTGGGTTTTTTTTTTTGTTTTTTGTTTTGTTTTGTTTTTTTTAAATAGGAATTAGGACAATTACTTTGCCTTATTGATCTTTACTATCAGGAGTCGAAGGCACAGAGCATATGCTGGGGTCCCTGCTGACAACTCACAATAGCAATTTCAGTGACATTTAAGTATCTGTTAGTAACTACCACACATGAGGATGCTAAAAAATGTAAACGATTACATGACTGCAGAGGTTTTTTTGGTTTGGGTGGGGTTTTTTTGGGTTTTAATCATGGATTACTTCCAACATTGGAGCATTTCACAAACACTAATGTACTCCATATGCACTCTTATGTAGGTAGTGTGGCATCTCCTGACAGTAGAAACTGAAGCTGAATACATCCATTAAATAAAGAGGACCAGTACAAGAAGTTTAAATCCTATATAACATCCCCAAAAATACATTTCACGCCTATTTCAGAGTGCAAAACAGAAAAACAACAACGTAACATATCTGATTTATTATTTTTTTTCAAAAGTTAGGAAAGCCAAAAAGCTTTAATAATAATGACAAAACCAATCTCTCAATCTGGTTTGCTTTTCAGAGCTAGTTTCTATATAAAGATACTGAGATACTCACGGCTTGATTTTCCATACGTGCAAAAATGACATTCAGCATTTGTGTTAGAGTGGCCTTGGCTGTGGTTTGATTTATGAGATTTTTGCTTGCTAGATAGATATTGTAACATGTTCTTACAGCTTGTAGCACTGTTCCTTCGTGGATTTCTATGTGTTGAGATGTTACTGCAGTGAGCAAAGCCTAAACAAATAAACACACATATATATGTATGTTTTCCAGTCAAAACTTTTCTTGCCAATCAGTTTGCAAATGAATATAAAAATTTATACATTTAAAATATAACTAAGTACATATCTTGAAGTGCAGTTTAATTAAGTTCTCCCATGTTCTCTTGTAGCCATATCAGAACATCAGACATACATATCAGTTATATTAAATTCAGAGTGTTTTTAATCAACATACCTAGGAGCAAGAAGTAACCAATGGAGTTATCAGACAGGTAGTTGATAAAAGTCATACTAGAATTTTCTAGACACAAAACATGAACAACAGACTACCTGTTGAAATCTGGAAAGCAATCCAAAGGGTCCAAAAGTTGTTTTACAAATGAACGTAAATGGGAAGAAGAGCGACTGAGTATGAGATTAGGCAGTTTAAGTGGGACAGCTACCCTTTCTAAACACTCTTTGAGTAGATAATGCTAGAATATTGTGTTGCCGTCTCGGAAAGAAAGAAGTGAATTTCTACAATTTGAGTTAGTATTTGCTTCTCTTTTTTTACAAAAAAAAAAAAAAAAAGCTAATAAGCCTCTAAAAGATCAGGTAACAGAGAAGTAAGGAACACATGGTCTTTTATGTGAGACAGAGGCAGGCAGGATTAAAGAGCAGAAATAGCAAATGAAAACTGAGTACAGGGTGTGAAGACACTGTCAGAGGTGCATGTTGGAGAGTGGAAAGAAAGGGGAAGAGCTTGGTCCACAATAGAACAAACATGTTTATTCTGAACACTGTATTCCAACAGAAGAAATCAGGGAATTTTATGCATTAAAGACTTTGATAGAGTTCATGATTTAATGAGACGTTTACAGTAAGAAAGAGCCATAAGCACTGGAAAAGATCACAGTTTTGTAAGTTTATCACAGTTACAAACAAAAGTTATTTTACACAAACAAAAGTGTAATTCACTCATCAAACCATGCCTCATTTCTCTTACTGATATTGTCAGCACCTCTGTCCACACGTGGCACAAACAAGTGGAGAAAGACTATCTATTGCTCACTCAAACCCTTTAAAAATTACTGTACAGCTTAACAGGAAAAAGAAAATCAAAGACCCACCCTACTGAGCTGTTGATAAAGAGACTTGAATTCTATTCCTAGATAAGCAGTATGCTTAAGGTCCCTTCTTATTCTACCTGTGGTGCCTCAGTTCTCTCACCAGTGGACATAGGGAGGTACATTTATGGATGACTGTACTGACATTTCTTACTGGAAAGTATATATTCTTATCTGCATAACCACTAAATAGCATCTCACACCACAAAGTAGTACTGCTTAAATACCCACTAGAAGCATTTTTATTAAAAATTAAAAGAAAAAAAATATTTTCCAAAGCACTACTGTTTGGGCCCAATACAGTAAGTATTTAGATTTATTTCACCCAATTCCAAAAGATAACACTGAGACACACACACTTACAATATGTCAGTTTAAGAACCACCTACAATTTCTCGCTTGGAAGATAGGGTCTCTTACTGCCTACCGTTTAGGACACTAACAAAAACTGGCAGGGGTATGAAGTCTCCATCTCTTTTATTCTAGCTATATCATTCATAAAGTTACTCCTTTGTGTCACACACTGTCTCCTTGTTAAATTCCCGTGACTAAGAATTTGATATTTGCAAGTCCAATTTTAACTTCCATCTCAGTTCAGTGAAGTCTTCTTTTTTTTCCCCCCAACTTTTAGTAATAGGAGAAAATGCCTGCTAGTAGAAAAAGGTGACAAGGCTATAAATGGGTTATGTGCTCTTTTGTTTTAATTGGCATAACAGCCTGAATTTCCCAAGTCTCTTCAGTATACTTGTTATGACTAATAGAGCTTGGTTCTTTTCACACCACCTGACAAGGGGGTGTGGAGGCGAAGAAATGTTTACATACACCCCCCGACATACCTCCTTAACATACTAATCCAAATTCACTGACTAATTACATCTTCTATGCAGACTGAGAAAACAGTCTTTCCAGCAGAGCATCTCCTTGCAGTTACCTAACTTTAAAGAGTCCAACTTGGCTACAGAGGTGCTGACAGTCACTTCTTTGGGTTTCTTTTCTTCTCAGGCACTAGAGACAACAAACTCTACCCACTAATACACATGTTTGTAAACTGATAATGCATTTGATAAACATTTTTAACTGTGATCTTTTGCTAATATCTTCCATGTTCCTTCCAATTTGGAGCCATCCTTGGCCTATTAGTCATGCTTACTTCATGTCTCAATGCCATTTCTCTTACTCTACTATCACAATCCAGCAGAAGTATGAGGATGAACATGAGACAGGAAGTATTTTACAATTACTTTCTGACAACATCCTTCCCTCTTGGCAGCTTCCATTTAGGGCTCAATTTGACAGCATGCCCTAAACAACATCACTTCATTCTTTTCCAGAACAGAGTTCATCATTACCACAACTGGAGTGACAGCTAACCCCAAGAAACCACAGGTTACGATGAGGAGCAGCAGTCCTGCTCCTCTGAAACCCTCGTCAACTCAGATGTTAGAAAACTAATCCTTCCCTTTCTCACTTTATCAGTTTTTGTCAGATTACTCCCCGACCTTACTCTGAGGCCAAACAGCTACTAGGTCTAATGCAAGGAGGAAGACAGGGGAGACAGAGATAAGTCGAAGGCAACCACCTCAGCCACAGTCCCCAGTTAAACAGGATTACACAAAATCCCAAAACTGCTACACAGCAACGCACGTCCTTGAGAGATGGAACAACAAAAGCTCTGCCATCCTCCCAGCCATACTCTTACTGCTTACTTTGCAACAGCTCTGGGGCATGAAGTCACCTGTGCTATCTTAACAGCAACACGTTAATACAATTAAAACAAAAAAAACCCACATGTGGTTTTACGGTGTTTGGGGGTTTGTTTGTTTGTTTTAAAAGTTATTTGATTCAGAGTATTAAATGCATGCCAGGACAAAGGATGGGATAGGACAACATCTGGGAGCAAAGCCAGGACAGGAAAGTGCCTCTCTACAGAGGTCAGAACAGCGAGCTACAGCAATGGCTCTACCAACTACGGAGTCACAGCATTAGGTTGCTCTTTTCTATCATGGCAAAGATTTGCTGCTCAAGGCTTTTTGCAGTTGACTTCCCACTCCCTCTGGTCACGCTTAGCTCATCTGTTTTCATCCAGTGTGAGCTAAGGAGAGATGATTACTTCACTGTACACCTCCCCTTTGCTGTTCTTTAGGCACAGAAGGAAACCTTTGTAAAAACACTGTTAGCACTACCTCATTACATTTCGGGTCCTTCCACTCAAGTTTTCCTTGTCACAAAGCCTGCAAAAACACCAACAGCCAACAAGCTTTCCTTGCCCTGAAACTACTGGCTATCATCCTGACTGTGAGACTGTTTCCTTAGGCTTTCCTTAGTCGCCCACACCTATTGTTCTGTATTTGAGAGAGACCCTATTGTTCTGTGCCTCTACCTAGTTACTATAAATAAACCTTACTCATTTTTATAAACAACCACCAGATGGGTTTGCAAAAGGAGAAAAATCTTCAGGATCAGTTACTGAGTTACAGATTATCAAATCTCTGTATGACATCCACACTATTTTTTTCTTTTAGCCTGGAGCATGTTTGCTTATTTATTTTTCCCTTTATTATTCCCTATTATGTAAAAAGAATGTATTAGAACAGTACAGGAAGCATCGCGATTTGTGAGGCAAAACAAATGTAGTTTAAAAAATGAACTAAATTAACATTAATTCTCTACTAAAAACATGCAGCATCTATCTGTACCTGTAAATTTTTCACTCCTCTCACACTGAATATTCTGCAAGAACAGAATGGTTACGGTGAAAGAAAGTAACTACAACCAGGAAAACGATTTAAGAACACACAAGAGGCGGATGCACCTACGTATACACTTGCTAGGAAGCCGAGTTTTCAACACAGGGTAATTTTTTTCTCAGCCAACTCTGATCATCTTATCTTTGGAAGATTTATGACAGTACAGCCGTGATCTGTTCAACACAGGCTTACTTTGAGTAAAATACTTGTAACTCAGTTGCCTGGGAACTCTTGACTACTTGAGACAGTGGCCCTAACCCCTCTCTCTAGTGTATTAGCTACTGGAACCACATAATTCCATTTTCTTTGAGAAGAACTATAGGGTTATTTTTAATAACTTTTTTTTTTTTTAAAAGTCAACTTGAAGTCCCCACATTAACTTACAACAAAATAATGTGTTACTATGGACTGACTTTTGGAAAAGTGCAGGAGACTTAAGTCCTTAAACCACAAAACAAAATACACATCAAATAACTTTCACCAATAAATCATTTTTCAACAAGTGACACCCACAATAAATCATACACAATGCAGTAAAACACTTCTCCAAGCAACATTTTCTTTTTGAGTGATAAGGTTATCTCCTGCTTTTTACCATTTCCAAGTTAGCAACTTATGTTATATATGTACCACAGCTTTAAAAGACTTGTTTACCTAACTTAGTTTACCAACTTTGAATAGCTATGGAAATACACTGTAAGGGTATGAAAAATAGAAAAAAATATTGTGCTTCCTTGCAGCATGATTTCACAGTCAAGACAGTGTTTTAAATCAACATGTCATATCCTAGATTCTACACCAGATTTCAGTAATAATGGATCATGAATTAACACACACTATTTGCTTAAAACTAGTATTTTTTTCTACTTAAATCAATTTTAAGAAAAAATAATCCATATTCATAAGCATGTGGTCTTGAAAATGCCGTGAAACACACTGAAGGACTATGACTGTGGAGACTGCAGAAAGAACAAAACTATGCTCCAGTTTCTCCTATGGAGGGGAATATAAAGAATATAAATTATATAAGAATATAAAGCTATATTTAGTTTTATCACTGGAAAGATAGATGTTCAAAATGAATTGGAATCTAATATGGAATTAAACGGATGTGTATTTTGCAAAACAGAAGTATTTCATGTCCAACTCTGAAAATGTAATCCTTCTCTAAAAAAATAAAATTCCAAATGATAGGATAGCACTTTCAGGTTAAGTAACCATTCCCAGCCATTAACTTAAGATGAAAGCCTGAAAATACAAATATTCAGAAATAAAACCTCCTGCATTGTTATTTCAATTCTCAAATCATTCCATAATCCACAGCTCCTTTTCATCTCAGCAGGAGGAATTCAGCTTTCTACAATCTTTTTATAGGAAAGAACAACCACACTACTACATGATATCGTAGATAATTAAGTTACTAAGATAGCATTCGACACTACTGAAACGCAACAGGATATGGAATTGAAGAAGTTTTTTCTAAGAGTCTTCTCAATTTGGAATCTGTTTTCATACAAGTTTTGTTAACATTCTTTCAAACCTATCATAATTCTCCTTATTCCTCAGAACTAATTAGCTTTTACAGTCTTCCCATTCTGTAATCAACAATGAGTCGTCCTCTATTTTTAGTTAGTTTCAAAAGGTGACTTGTGCAAGCAGTGTTTGATTCAACTTTCCTTCTTCCATGGCCACCAGTCATACTGACAGCATGACTAGTTGTAAGAAGACACATACAGGAGTCGACCTATCAACAGTCTATTGCACATGGAAGACTCAGAAAGCAGTCACATTCAACTACAGCTATCAAGCACACACAAAGATTTTTCTTTGACAAACACAGATGAGGATAAACAGTTAATCTCATGGTCCCATCCCTATTCAGGGGCAAAAAGGCCAAACAGAAATGTAAACAGAACTTCAACTAAAACTATGCAGGTGTCAACAGGAAGTTTGCACACACAGACCACAATGCCACAGTAGCCCTAGCAGAGCAAGCCTGAAGGCAAAACGGTTCAATCAACAGAGACTGTTTCAAAAGTAATTTGAATAAACAATTTTTAATGGCAGCAGTAGCATAATGACTGACTGACTTTCTGCCCCAGCAATCCCCACCGTAACAACTGAACAAAAATTTGCATGGCGTCCCATCAAAATTATACCGAATAAAACTAAACTACAAGAGGAAGGAAGGAAGGAAGGAAGGAAGGAAGGAAAAGGGCAATTTCCCCATCTGGTTCATCACGGAGCCTCCAGATGAAGAACAAGGGGATTACAGAGATGAGAACATGCAAGCAGAAAAAGGGGCAGAAAAGTTAAATCGGCCACCCTGTTAGAATTAGCACCAGACACACCTCTAAGCTTAGATACCTAAAAAGAGACAAATCACACTCCTCAGTCTCAGCAAGATTAGTTCCTTGGCAGTCAGCAGGAAGCTATTTTCAGAATGCCTAAGCAGCACTGGTTGTTGGGAACCTGCTTAAAATGACTCCACTACCGGAAAGCCAACTAGTAACTAACTAGCAAACAGCACTGCGTGTGAACTCTTACCCAACACCAGCTCCCAGACCTTAGGCTGGGGGCAGCACGCTACGTGAGGGCTGTCCATTCAGCGTGGAGAACTGAGATAACCCTCCAGGGAGGAAAGTATCTGAGTGATCAAAGGTTCTCAGACTTTACCGTGGTGGTGGTGACGCAGCTGCCCCGCGGGAACACTGCTCATGTTCTGAACAACAGTCTGGGAGTGCCAACACAGAAAGCAGGAGACCCAGGTCCCCTGCCCTCTATCCCCCTGATGGAACTAAAATTTTTCAGAGAATGCACTAATCACCAGGACCACGGAAGAGCCTGAAAAGACACATGATCCATCCTTCAAATCATACGGGAGAAGCAGGGTCCACACTCAGCCCAGAACTGAAGTTACGAAGCTTAAGAGATTTGGCAGTTTCATTATTCCTGCACAAGAAGTCAAAAATTCTGGTCTTTGCTAAGATGATTTCTAATTTTGATGCTTTTTGTAGTGTCCAGTGTATTGGACAAACACGGAGTCAAATTCAAAACAGTACTCTCCACATTCCCAGGCATTATAACACGGCAATTAGCTAAGTCTAAACAGACAAAAGAAGGAGGCACTAAATGAACTTACACACTTAACGCATTTTACAATTGTTGAAAAATTTACTTTCTCAACTGTTTTCTCTGACAGAAGGAATTTCAGCTCGGATACCCCCTTTCAGGCAGGAGGTTAACTTGTTAACATCCTGACCAAGGGCTGAGAGGATCAGAATAAGAAAGCATTCGGAGAGAAAGTATTACAGTGAGAGGGAGATACAACTGTTGCATCCACTGAAAGTCTAAATCAACAAAAATTTCCCTTTGCAACATGAAAAATGTCTTAAATGTTTGGGCAAAACAACACAACAAATCTAGACAACGGCAGCATAAACCAACATTTGAACAACTATCTGCTGGAGAAGTGGAGTGTAAAGAAAAAGGAAGATTTGAGCTATGAAAAGGCGTAGAACAAAGTACCTTCTTTGCAGTAAAACAAATAAACACAACCTGCAAGAAATGTCAACACTTCATGACATGTATATACAAGAATAGGAGGTAACAAACACTTCATTCCTCATAACTAACTATAATTGTATTCTTCACTATTGCTCATCATCACAATCATTAAAAGACTAGTCTTACAGGAGTATGGTATGGTATTTCCACTAGGTGGCTAA
The DNA here is from genome assembly GCF_963924245.1 of Chroicocephalus ridibundus. NCBI lineage: Eukaryota > Metazoa > Chordata > Aves > Charadriiformes > Laridae > Chroicocephalus > Chroicocephalus ridibundus. The sequence goes on from NC_086285.1 coordinate 131,878,644, forward strand.
CTTCTCTTAGGTGGCATAATAATTTCCCCGTAATAAATACCCGTAACTAATGAGTGCAATCAGAAAAATGCTGAAGTTACCCAGAAACACTTATTTGTACAAACTCTTCATGACATGTTTACATAAGCTATGGAAAGAAACCCTAGACCTCCTTCAAGCAAAAGTCTATGACAGAGCAGCACAAAGCTACCATGGTAACGCCTGACTGTCAGGTCTAATTGCATTTCATAAAATAATTCCAAAATGTTTTTAAAAATCTGCTGCTTAATTACCACCTTCCCCACTGGGAGTGCAGGAATATTTGATAATAGTTTCTCACAATTAGAGAGCTCCACAGGTCTGCTGTGAATGAAATTTCACCCAGTGGTCTGTGCACAGGACTTCAGGTCACAACCATGAATTCACTCAAGATGCAATGGGAGACAGTAGGGGAAGGAGCATAAGGCAGGGAGCTTCCATCTCAAACAAACAGGATCAAGAAAATATTTTAAAATTACCAGTACATCTACAAATTAAACACTTCTGCTTTTGAACTCTGAGGCCATGAACCTCTTCCTGCTGTCACCACCATAAATACTGGAAGTATTAATCACATTACCTTTATTATTTGTAGCTGAACCCCTTCATCTGTTTGAGGGCCTTGAAAACAGCCACATATTGTCTCGATAATTCTATCAATTAATTTTTTGCCTGGAGCTGTACTGTCTGGAGCATTCCCTGTCAAGTGCCCATATGCTATAAGTTTCTGGAGAGGAGAAAAAAAAAAAACCACATTAAAAAGCTTAAAAAATAAGTCAGACTTTTGTTATAATAATTAAATTCACTTGATAGCTCTAACTTGCACAGAACAATTAAACCAGTACATTTTACCCCAAGTCTCATAGGACATGAAGGGTTTTTTTTAAATGTCCTCAAGATTTATTCAGTTTTCACTCAGCAACTGCAATACAAAGTTGTCAGCAAGCTTAACATTAAAGCTTTTGTTCATCACTTGATGTTTTACAACAAACAGGACTCTAAAAACTCACATCACACAATTCTTCATATGTAGTCAGCACACGAATGCTTTTAACACCAGACAAAACAGCTGCGAATGCTTTCTATTTAACCTGCTTGCTAGTTTTCCGATTTTAAGTGTTCTATTATCCCTCTCTCTCTCGGTCTTCAATACTTTGAAATAGAATTTATTACAAAATTAACAAAATCCTCTTTCAAACACTTCAGGCATGAGAGTATTCGTAAATCTCCATGGCCCACCTACTTAAAAAATACATGGAGTAGCAAGGCATCATAGTGCAACAGCATGTCAGGCATGCACGTGCCTGTGAATGTAAATGTATTAATTGAGTTCACTGTTCAGTAGAAGCAAATGGCTAAATTCCATGCTGTAGAATTTGTTTTGAAAACATTACAGGAGCCTACAAGTTTTGAGAGACTAGGCATCTCAAATTGAAAATGTTTTACTGCAATTATAAATAGCATAAAAAGAATTTGGTAATGCTACACCTGCTGTGTTAGTTCAACACATAGATATACACATGAAAATAGGTAGTTGTACACTAACATAATAAAACTGACCCAAATATGTAACTGTGGCAATACATATGCAGTAACAGCAAAACAATGACATTATTTCTTACATACAACTGTACTTCCCCTCCAAACCAACAGAATGTGATAGTTAAAGACAGAATTGACGGTTAAAGCTCATCTTCATACAGACCTGTAAACAATCTAGAGATGTACTGACAATCCTGGGGCACTTTGACTGGCACGCCAATTCAAACGGTAGGAAGTATTTGTCTGCTTCAATGAAGCTTGTCTTTGATTTCACAGGTGGAAGAGTGCTTGAACCAGGCTTTGCTTCTCCATGAGGGGGACTAAACAGAATGATTGTATTAGAGTGCTGTAAGGGATCACACAGCTAGTTATCACCACCACAATGTTCATGAATGAAATAAAACATCCAGAAAATTAACATTAAGAAAGAGTAACTTGTATGAAGTTAACACAACAGTAATATGGTGGTATAAATATTCTTAACAGCTTTTATACTTCATCTGTCTCCTTTATGGATGAGGCAAATTGACCCATTTGCACACTAAGTAGATATTCGGTGGCCCCTGCCGGTTTGAAGGCATGAAGACTTGTTTCCTCTGAAAATAGGAAAAGACAAAAATACAACTTGCTAAAAATTTTCATGACCCTGACATCTAAGAACAGCTCAACCCCTGTATTACGATACGAATTTGGTTCAGTACTTTAGAGAAAATACTTCAATTTTGGAGATTAAATCCTATCTGAACTTCAATCCTGGACCTACTCAGGGAAAAAACACACAAACAAAAAAAACCCAACACAAAAAAAACCCCCAAACTTTGCTCTATCTATCTGTGCTTCAGATGACACCACACAATTTAAGAGTTCCGTGGTTACCAATGTAACTCACTTGGGCAATGTATCCAAAATGACTAACTGTACAAAATTTGAGAAAATTATTAGCCGGTGAATTCTTACTGCTTAAAACACCTTTAGAAGAGGTACACTCATTAATACTTAGCTACACAGGACAATAAAGAATGGGTAATTTTTTAGTAATTTGTGTGCATCAATGCAGTTTGCCTATGACTCAAAGCAAGATGTTCGGATTTTTCATTTCAGAGAATACCTCATGACCTTTATATAAAGCATTCTTTACATAAAAGGTAAACTACACTGATTTACACAGTGGTATAAAGGGCATAAAAAAAAAAAAGAGTATGATTTTGTATTCTGTAGTGAAATAATACAAATTTATTGCAGTAATTAAAATAAATCTTTACAGAACAACTTATTTCAAATCCAGGCCCTATGCATTTGTTGCAAATTAAATCAGATGCTTCAAGGAATGCAGATGGGAGAAAATACAGGTTTTTCATGTTGCTTAAAAAGAAGAATTAATTGCTAAGAGTCTACTATAAATCCAAAGAATGAATGCAGTGCCAAGGATCATGGAGAGAGCCTTAAGCTGACCAATATGATAAATTATCAAGTTCAGCTTTTCAAGGAGCAAGGTGGATTGTCCTTGAGAAGATGTTTTGTACCACATTCAAACAGCCTTCCTTGTTTAGGCTGCTTTAAAAGGGCACCTAAATTCTAAGTCTTAGTGGTGGTTAATTAGTGTTAAGACTCTACTTTCTACTAAATAATTTTTCTTTTGAAGGTTTAAGGATTTATCCTTATAATTTATTTTATTTTTTTCTGAAGAAGAGCAAAGGTTTGTTTTTCTGTTGGATGCATAACTTTATTGCCCAATATTGTTTTGCTGGAAACAGAGCTCTTTTGGACAAACCCCAAATCAGATAAGTTGCAGAGGAGTACATGATTCTTCTATGTTCTTAAACCTCTCTGAAATTTCTATAAAAGCTTTCTCTGAGGAATGGAAGGGCGGTATCTCTTGACTCATGTCTTATGACAAGACTGTTCTTCATCTAGTGATTATGTCTATTGAAACCATTAAAATTAGGTTAAAAGAGTGCTCTGGAAATAAAACCAGAATTTTTCAGAAACAAGCAGGCCACGTTAAAATTACAAAAATGAAGAACCCATGCCACAGAGGCAACTGCAGAAGCATGAAGCTTCTCTTAATTGAAAGCTATTGAAAAATGCCCAAAACAATAAATACGGAAGATGATGCTCCACTTGTTTCTGGAAAGATAACTCAATAAGCTCATCACCTTGGTGATGATGAAAGGGAAGAGGATAGCAGGGAGAGGGGAAAGAGAAACCCAAAAGGTCTTTTCTTCTTAATGTCAGCAAAGAAATTAATTCAGCTGGTTTTTGTTTTCCAGCAGACTGTGAAATCAGAAACTGTCCCTAACAAAACTTCCTTCTACCAAGGGATCTATCAATCACAAAAATTATGAATTATGCTGTTATTTATGCATCAGCCATAGAAACAGACGTATGTATCAAACAATGAATTCTTAAAATTATTTTGGCAGCATTTGCTGTGTAACGGTTACATAAATCAGCCTGTCCTTTTCTATTCCATTCCCCTCTGCCCCACCGGCAAACACCAGTTCCGTTGAGCAACCAAACAATGAAACAAAAGAAGTAGTTTTCCATGCAAAATTTCTGGGAGGTGGAAGTGATCTATTTTTCGATGCATTCCAGCTTAACCGTGAGATCAGTTTCCTTGAACAGGGACTAGAAAAATTTAAAGAATAATTATTATTGGAAGTCCCTTTTCAGCATATTAAAATCTCAATTACAGAAGTTAGAAGCTGAAAATAACTGGATAAACTAAGAGGTTTCTCTATTCTAAGGCCTAGAAAAAACAGTATTTTCTACTACGTCTAAAAAATTTGACTCTACAGTAAGAATAGGGCAAATCCATTCACAGTTTCCAAGTCCAGCAATGCCTTCACACCAGCAAAAGGCTACTGTCAAAATAAAGACAGCAGTGAAGAAAACAAAATCTATTTAGAGAATGCACATAGGCAGGTAAGACATACACATTATACCCCCCAAAATATCAGAATATTAACAGGACAGAATTTAAGCATATGAAGTTCAGCAATGTCTGAGCCATGCTTGTACAAATCATTCTAATTCAGCACACTCGTTAGTTTTAGCATGGTATTTAACTACAGGATCAGGTATTCCTTTCCCTTATTCAGTGCCCAGAACAAATATCCCTCACTGAATATCTAATGTTAAGCATTTTTTCCTTATGGTGCTTCACAATGTGGACTTCTGCTTTATTTACACTGCTCTAAGTAAAACCTGTTATAAAACCACACTATTACTTTCTGTCTGAGACTGTCTTGTGGTGCTTGGTACAGCATTTTCTGAACACTACACAAATATGAAATGTATTTTTACAACCTTACTATGAGATGATGATACTGACTTTATTTTGCTGGTGGAAACTGAAGCAGAGTAACTCAGTCAGACGCATTTACTAATTTTTTATGTGCCCAATTTGATAAACTGTGAGACTAAATTTTTCAGCACAGTTGACATTATATTGTCCTTTACATCTTCTGAAACAAAGCCATCTTCTGGCTTCCTTTCCAGCTAGAAGCGCGTACCTTTTCCAAACCTAAACCTGTAGATTTCAGCTCAAATACCCAGGAGATGAAGCAGAAGTCATTAGCATCCAATTTTGACAGCTGTGGTTTAAATGATTTGCCTAAATCATTCTGTAACAGAAATTCAGTTACAGGGCAGAACGCAGGTCCCCAAGCAGCACTCAGCTGTTTAAGCCATAAGAACACTTTCATCATCAGTTTCACCCACCGATCCGATTCTTTCACCAAGTGGGATAAACAGTCTTTACCACACAGCCCTGACTCATGGTTAGCAACGTACACTAAATGAGGAAGAAGATCCCGTGGAACATGTAATTATATACTAATAATGGATTCCAGTTTACCAATACCTAAAAATTTACTTGTTGATAGCAAAAGAGTGCTGAATGTCAGTTTTGGCTTCTACCTTCACTTGTAGAGCACTTGCCTCCAGATATCTACACCTATTCCCTAACAAGGTACTTTCCAGACACTATCTTTTCAAATTACACTAGTTTTCTCTACCCATTCCCACTCTCTCACCCCAACCTCCTCCCCTTGGTTCAAGTCTTTCATTTGCGTCACAGGCAAATAAATCCCTGAACCCACTTCAACAGTCTTTTAAGCTCGGGTCCCTCCACCAATACCTTCTTTCTGTGCCATCCACAAAGACCTTTTTTAATCTTGAGCCCCATTCCTACCCTCCCCAGCCAAACTGCCTTCTCCCGCTAAGCTATCTTCTGCCTCTACTCCCAAGCCCCATGCCTTGCACCATAACAGCTAGTCATAGAAGGCAGCACTTTTAGCACGTTTCCAGATACCACCAACCTTGCGAAATACATTGAAAATACTTTTCAGAGAGAGCCCATACTCCCAATGCAGAATAAGTATAATACACATTTTAAGAAGTTAAAAGCACACTATCACTCAATACAATGAACTATCACATACCTTTGCTTTTCTGTTTCAGCCTTTATTTCCTCTGTAAAATGAAACAAAGGCATAGTTATGGAAATGGTATCATAACCGCAGATATAAAATTAAATAACTGAAAACAACTGGAAAGCAAAACTATTTAGGCAAACATTTGAAACCAGCATTAGCTTAAAACAGAAAATACATGTTTATAAGCAGTTTCATAAGACCTTCTACTCTTTACCTGTACTGGCTGCAAACTGTATCAAAATTACTTTACAAATCTATATTCAAAACTTAATACTTAAATTTATATCCAATCATGCCAGGTAAACACCACATCCCTAGAATGTTTCTGCCAAGACATTAGCAAGCTCTTTTCACAGCTCATGTATATAGAAAAAATGAGGAAAACACAAATAGTATTAAAACTCTTAATCAATAAAGGATATACTGCTTGTTAAACGTGGATTATACAGAAAAATAAGGAAACCACTATGCTGATTCTTACATGAAACCTTGGTGACTAATAATTATCTTTTGTTTTAAACAGTACTAGACACCACAGTAATGACTAGAGAGGAAGGAAAAAACCAGTCTGTAGCACCTCTATTTCATACTATTTCAAAATATATTAAAACAGAAGGACTAATAGTTTGATGCTGTGGCAAGATATTCTAAGTAATTTTTCACAATACATTTTAAAAGTAATTTTAAATTACTGAAACTAATTTTAGGGAACACCTTCAATTCCAAGAGTACTTTGGTCTGTATTGTCTAGTTATTTAGCACACTTAAATTCCATAAAGACTAAGATTTCCAATGTTGCAGAAATACATTCTTGAAATAAAATGTACAGGATAAGTATGAAAATATATATATATGTTTTAAGACATCACCTTGGGAAATAAATTCCAAGATCAAGTCCTGCTCAAACATGCAAAACCACGATCAATTAAAAACAACAATTACTTTGATTTTTGTGTATAAACTTTAAACTAGTGGCACAAATTGATTCTGACAAAAAAAAGAGTATTTCTAACTAAGCTCCCATGCAGCAAAAGCACACTTTGTCTGTGTCCTATCCCTCATTTCCCATTTCACAGTCATATTGACTCAATTACATAACACAGCTTACCAAGTTTGATATTTTATCACAAATCACCAGTATCAAATGTTTACTAGTAGACATCAAGAAAAGTGAACATTAGGAGTGCACGTCAACCTAAAATCAAGTCTTATTTCTGATATGACTGATGCTCCTGTTTACCCCCAGTAAAACCCAGAGGTTGGTGGTTCATCCAAGAACCAGACAGTCCAGAAGTGGTTCAAATCAGTGTTACCCAGGACTAGACAAAACATGAAAGTAATTCCATATTCCAGATGTTCAATATTCCTCAATAAGTAACAATAACAACAAGAATAAGTCTTACAGTTCCTTCCTATCAAATTATGACCCTTGATTCATTTACTCGCTTTGCTTGAAAACTGACTGTTTTCAAGTCCTGAAGTCCTGACTGAAAGGGAGAAGAAACTCTTCTTCCCTTCCAGCATCTTCATACCTTTTACTATTTAACCTCCCACCTTAGCATCCACACCCAGCAACTCTCCTCCCTGAGATGCTCTAAAGTCTGTCCAACAAACACCACCAACAACCAACAGAGACAACTGAAGAACATCTTCTGAGTTCAAAGTTTCCAACTAAAGCGACAAAACCGAGCAGATTCTTGCCCAATACCCAACTATTTTGAACACAGAATAAAACACAGTAGACTACAGAAACTAAGGGAATCCTAATGCTCTGCTCACATAGTAATCCCATTAATAAGGGCAATGAAATATTAACAAATTTTTCCCATAAAATGACACAAGGTGCTAGAGTAGTGGGATTAAAAAGGGGGGGGGGCAGACATCCAACACGGAAGCAGAAATCATGTCTTACTGAACTCAAATTTGTTTCAGTGACTACAACTCCTTTAAATCCTTCTTTTTCATACATTAAGTTGTTTAAAATGATTAACACACATGTAGAAACCACTTATAGTTATAAAATTTGAACTTAAATCTTGCTAATGAACATTTCTGTTTTATATTTAAATTATAATTCAAGATTACAACTCATTTTATGATATTTAATATGAAGAAGGATGTTCTTTCAATTCAAGATACAATAATCAACATAAACTTGTTAAAACGCAGATTTCAATTTACAATTTCATCAGATTTTAATAACCTGAAAAAACCACAATAGTTTATTTAACAGTTTTACTTAAGATCACTTAGGTACAGGAGTCAACTACTCTATAGACAACACCAAGATTTGTGCATTTACAAGTTATTCTACACTTTGACTGGGGGGGGGGGGGGAAACAACAACCCAACAAACAAACCTAGAAAAAGAATTATTTCAGACTATTGCTATAAATAAAGCAACATGAATGTGAAGCTCCACTTCATGTCCAATTCTGGTTGCCCTTCTCAGCCTGCACCATGCCACTGGAACACTAACCCCCTGAGGCTAACTACTCCCCCCCTAGAGAAAGTGCAAATTATAGTGGAACTTGTTCATTGTTTAGAATAGAAACAGTTGTGAGTACTGAGTAAGTGTGAAAATTGCTTAAGGAAGTACAAGCAAGCAGTTCTCAGCTCCCCACCCCTCTCCCTCTCTCCATGAACAACAGTATTTTTCCAGTAAAAGACAGCACATGCCCCAAACACATATACTCTACCAGCGCTCCTTAAAGTGGATGTGACAGCAGGTGAGTGTTCAGACACCCCGGTCAAATTTACAGGTTCCAAACCAGTGGTTAAACTATATGCGTAAGGAAATTTCTTGAGCTGAAAGCACTAAATGAACAAAGACAGTCCCTGGCAAACAGACAAACGTAAAATAACATTCAGGAAAAGAAACATCAGAAAGAGTGGTTCCGCTTTGCACTCACTCGTTTTATTCCTGAACTAAAATAACATAACAAATCCAGCTAGCTGTCATCTTGATGCTACATCAGATTATCTCTGAATTTATTCTCTCCTTTGTAAACTGTAACAGTACTCGCAAAGATTACCAAAATAATAAAACAACATCCAGAGTTGCTTAGAACCCTCATTGCACTGCTGTAATTCTAAGAAATTACCACTATTCTTTCCTAAAATACAACAAGAGATTGTCTTCAGAATAGGTCACAACAATTCACATCAGAAAAAGGAAATTTTTGTAAGTGAATGAAGGATACTACAGTTACGAGGGAAGAGCTTATGCAAGTGTCAATCTAATTAAATGTTACTACCCATTTCAAGCAGCACTGCATCAGACTATTAATGTGAACCTACCGATTTTATAACCTTTGTTAAATAAAAAGAAAGGTTCTTACAGCAGCCAATATAAATTATTTAAAGACTAAAATATTTTAAATGACAGATAAGCACACGATATGATACCGTTACTATGAATGAGGTAGACAGCAGACTTAAGCTTTACTTTTAGCTTTGAGAACAGAGAAAACCTGATTTCCTTCACTGTCTAATCGCTCCCGCTGCTCTCCACTCCAAAACACAACTTAATCACAGGGGAATTTCATGGTCATGTAACAACCACATCCAGTAGGAAGGATACAAAACGCAAGCAGCATTATCAGCAGAAAAACAGATTATAATAAAGGTAACTAACAATTCTCATGATAGATAAATAATCTGTTAAAGACAGATGAACCAAAACACTACCTGATACATTATTTTAAATGGGAAAAAGGAATCCGTGCAAAACAGAAGATTAGGAGATGAAAAGCAGACGAAAACAGGCTTGAAAACATAGGCTGCTTCCTTATTTTTCTCTCCGCCTCTCCAAAACACACACACAAGACCACAAAGGAGAGGATTCAAGAACTGGAAAAGCTTATCATCTCAGCATCACCGTTCAAGGAAGAGCAAGAGAAGATGAAAGACACTGGAAAGGGCGGGAAGACTGGAAAAAAGGAGTACAGCTTCCATAGTCTCTCTCAGCATTATCTGTGATGTAAACACAGAATTACTGTGGAAGATAGCTCAGATAATTCTATGGTACTGAAAGGATGATGTGTCCTAAACTGGAATTAACTAGGGTATATTTAGTACTCTTAAATAAAGTGCAGCAGAAATAACAAAATAAATCCCCTCTGAACTCTTACTTTTGTACACAGCTCCATACGAAGATCTCTTTATAGAGCTCTACTACAGAATTAATGGAAATATATGTGGCTTTTGCACACAGAAGATAGAGCTGATCAAAGAGACGCATTATTTTGCAATTTTACAATGGTATGCATCAACTGTTCCACAAAGCAGGTAAAATGAGCAACGTATGTTAGTTTCAACATAATTCGCTATTTCACCTACACTTGTACAGACTATCATCGTTCCAAAGAAGTTGCCTGAAAAGGTCTAAGACCTTTGTTACACAGGTATACTGGTTTCGTCTGGGAGAGAGTTAATCTTCTTCATAGTAGCTTGTATAGCACTGTGTTTTAGACTGGGGATGAAAACAGTGTGGATAACACAGAGATATTTTAGTTATTGCTGAGCAGTGCTCACGCAGCGTCTTTTCTGCTTCTCACACCATCCCACCAGCGAGCAGGCTGGGGGTGCACAAGAAGTTAGGCGGCAACACAGCCGGGACAGCTGACCCCAACTGACCAAAGGTACATGCCGTACCGTACGGTGTCATGCTCAGCAATAAAAACCAGGGCGGGGTGGGGAGCGTGGCACAGGGGAAGAGGGGAGTTTACCTGACTTTGCCTGGGGACTGGCTGGACATTGGTTGTCTGCTTTTTTTGCATCATTTCTGTTTCCCAGTTTTGTTTTTCTTTATTCTTGCCCCCCTTCTCCCTTCTTTTTTTTTTCTTTTTAGACTGTATTTATCTCAACCCAAAGTTTTTGCACTTTTACCCTTTCAATTCTTTCCCCAATACCAGCCACTGAGTGGCTGCATGGGGCTTAGCTGCTAGCTGGAGGTAAACCACCACAACAGGTATCCGTAATTCCATTCTCACCTCTCCAACTTCAATTCATTATTTCAGCATGTCATTTCAACACTTTTCCCTATCCTCTTCTGCTCATAGTTTCTATGATGAAAAAAACCAAACGAGTTTCTAGTTTTCTTTTTCTCCCTTTAACACCTTATAACCAGCTAATCTCATTTGCAACTATAAAATTAACCAGTCTCTCTGTAAGGACAGTAACACCTAATCAGCGGGGTCACAATGGGCCAAGCAGGTGCTGTGGACAATACTGTCTTAACTGGTCTATAACGCTCATCAGACTCCAACTTAGAACTGATTCGCTTGTTTGCCTCGCTAATCCAATTCAAAGGATGATTTAAACCTTAACTACACTCAAGGGTGTCCCCAGTTCCCATTTCAAATTTGTTTATGTCTGGATTATTCCCTTGGTTCCCATGCCAACATCCCCACACATCTGAAACAGACCCTCTCCTCTAGGTTATCTACAGCTAATATTTCCTCCTGCCTACCTAAATATGCTGTAGTAACATGCAAAGTGTAAATATTCTACAGTTATACTTTGGCCAGAGTTACCAATAACATTCTCACGAAGTAAGGGATAACTAAATGGTTGCCTTCAGGAATGGTAGAGAGAGCTAAGTTCTACGGTATCAGCTCAATATCAAGTTGTACATTAGAGGGAGAATTCTTGTGGAACTTGCTATTGGAAAAAGGGTAGACTATTTACAATAAAATGGAAAAATACTCCACAATTTCATTACAAAGTATGAGGCTAGGAAAACCCCACACACTTAAAAGCATTTAATACATATATCACATGATATTTTTTCTATTCTTGCATCAGAATTGTGTTCTAAAACAAGAGCATATTACATTCCCACAATACGGTATTCCAAACAACTGACGCTGCCCGCCAGAGAAGCACATGAGTAAGTCTCAATTCTACAAGGATCTGCACATCTCAAGACTAATATTCAGAGTAAACATCAGAATTAAACTTTATTTACGTAATTGAAAGTAAATTGATTGGAACAGAAAATACCCTGCATTTTCACTGTAAAAAAGAAAAAAAGAAATTACTTCATAAAAATTACATCCAAACTGTATACGCCTGTTCCTCTGCTCACTGGGGAAGTGGCAGAAGCAGCTACTCTTCCACTTAGTATTGAAAAAAATAAAATCGGATTTTCTAATTCTTCTTAATGCCAAAAATGTATGCAGATGACAAAAAATCATAACCATATTATAACAACAACAAAAAAAGGGTATTAAATATATAATGAATTTAAGCTAGTAAGGAGCAGCATTTTAAAGAACTGTAACCATCCCAGATAATCAGAAGGTAGAACCGGCCAAAGCAGCACAGGCTGCAATATTCCAAGGAAATAAAGTCAACGTTTGGAGCTCACGTCATTTATACCTTAGAAGACTACTGTGAGAAGGAAGCCATTTGAATACAATTCTTTCAAGTCAGAGCAGGTGGATGAGATCCAAGGAACATGCAATGAAGAGAAATTTAAATTATATCGATATCTATATTTGAAAAAAAAAAAAAGTGAAATCCTATTAGAACATTAAAGGCTTTGCTTGAATTGACTTGGCTTGCTTCCTTCCATCAAAGCATTCTAGTGACTGTCTCCAATATCATACAAAACATTGTGGCAACCGAGGGATTAAAAACCCCCAAATTTTTCATCATTAACAATACTGAAACTGTCCTTCTCCATGTCACGGTATACGGAAACCCTCTAAGACCCAGCAGTCTAAATTAAATTTAAAAATGTTAGATAAAGTTAGCTAGACTGTAAGTAATATAAAACTAGAAATTCAATATTTATTTGAAGAGAACTTTAATTAACTATATTCCCAACTATGTAATAAGATTATTACATATATGTTGATAGTTTAATTAAAAAAAATAATTAATAAGTTTGAACTCACAACACTAAAGCCATATAAATGTGACAGGAATAAAAAATGTCCCCAAAACAATCTCTCCCTCAAAGAGACAGAATTCCAGGCAGATCATACTGAGGAAGTTTTCCCCCAAAAAGGTTTTTTAGAATATATTTCTAAATAAATATTCAAAACTTGTTTCTTTTCTTGATATGTGCTATCTCTTAGCTTCAAGCAGTGTTAAAAATAAGAAGTCTTCTACCTATTCAGCTAAGGTACAGGAAGCATTAACACTGAACACTAACACATTAAATTAACATTGAATTTATGAACATGAACAATGAACATTAAATTAAGCATTAACACTGGGGCCAGTTTTGTTTAATATCTTTATTGATGATCCGGATGAGGGGATTGAGTGCACCCTCAGTAAGTTTGCAGATGACACCAAACTAGGTGGGAGTGTTGATCTGCTCGAGGGTAGGAAGGCTCTACAGAGGGACCTGGACAGGCTGGATCGATGGGCCAAGGCCAACTGTATGAGGTTTAATAAGGCCAAGTGCCAGGTCCTGCATTTTGGTCACAACAACCCCATGCAACGCTACAGGCTTGGGGAAGAGTGGCTGGAAAGCTGCTCGGCAGAAAAGGACCTGGGGGTGCTGGTGGACGGCCAGCTTAACATGAGCCAGCAGTGTGCCCAGGTGGCCGAGAAGGCCAACAGCATTCTGGCTTGTATCAGGAATAGCATGGCCAGCAGGAGCAGGGAGGTGATCATCCCTCTGTACTCGGCGCTGTTGAGGCCTCACCTCGAGTACTGTGTTCAGTTCTGGGCCCCTCTGTACAAGAGGGACACTGAAGTGCTGGAGCATGTCCAGAGGAGAGCCACCAGGCTGATGAGGGGTCTGGAGACCAGGTCATATGGGGAGAGGCTGAGGGAGCTGGGCATGTTTAGCTTGGAGAAGAGGAGGCTGAGGGGAGACCTCATTGCCCTCTACAACTGCCTGAAAGGAGGTTGTAGAGAGGTGGGTGTTGGCCTCTTCTCCCAGGTGAATAATGACAGGACCAGAGGAAATGGTCTGAAGTTGCAGCAGAATTACTTTACTGAAAGAGTGGTCAGGCACTGGAACAGCCTGCCCAGGGAGGTGGTTGAGTCACCATCCCTAGAGGTATTTAAGAAACATGTAGATTTGGCACTTCAGGGCATGCTCTAGTGACAGAGATTGTAGGGGGTTTTTTTGTGTGTGTATGGTTGGACTTGATCTCAAAGGTCCTTTCCAACCATGAAGATTCTATGATTCTATGAAAAGTAAATAACAGACTTCAGAAAAAAACCAAAATAATTAGGTATGTATCAGGAGTCCAAACAACAGAACTGGAGAAACAGCCATTTTCAACTCAAGGTCCACCATATTCAGACTATGATGACGTGATGATCTCTGTGGGCAACTTCTGCAATGTCAGTATGTCTAAGAAAAAACAGCTAGTTTCATAAAGATACATGCTGCAAATTTGCACTTGGTTCTCACCTAAACATTGTTCATAACATCCAAAACCCTTACAGGTCTTACACAAAGCTGAGGATTTGGTAAGAGACAAAGGGTGTCAAGCACACACACTGCATAGAAATCTTCTCCAGGCTTCCAGCTGCTCACTCTTCTTGCTCTGCCAGAGCCTCTGCCTCACACAACACTTCTAACTCTGACAAACCAAACTACTCCAGTTTCAATATGTTTTCTTGTTTTGAAGATGTATAGAGAAGAGTAACTAGCAAACTTAGATTATGCTATTTTCCTCGCCGTTTCTTTCTTAACTGTAGCAGTGTTATTAACTTTCAGTAACTTTTAATACATCTACCCTGAATGTTAATCCGTATCAGTGTATGTAAATGGCAAACAGACAAAAAATGAAAGCTTTATAAAAAACCAAACTGGGATTTCAAATTACCATAGAATAACTAAACAGTTTAGTACAATTCTGTGATTCTCCTAGATTATCAAATCAGGTTAACTTGCCTAAAACTGGTAATAGTGTATGGGAATCCATGATAGGAAGATGGTACTGAAATGATCGGTATTTCAGGTAGCCTGCAGAAGAAACCACTCGCTATGCAAGCTGAAATTGTTCCTTAAATGGTATTCCAAAGATGCATATCATAGCACTGTGTCTTCCTGAAAATCCTATAAACGGCTTTCTCCATCATAGCTTCCAGGATGCACAGACATCTCTCCTCCCTTCCCTCAAATCCTCCTGAACACAGTGACTACAAAATGGACAAAAAAATCCTATTTGTGGGAGTCCATGAAGAGGCTGATAGCCTCTTTAGGAGTGCAGGTTTTGTTCTTTGTTTTAATCCAGCAAGATAACCTGAAGAGAAAAAGGACTGGAAAAAATACAAACACAAGCACATATAGCAAAGTGCGAATTTCACCTGTGTACATTTTCCCCCTTGTAGAATACCACGAGTGTTTCTTTCCCCTCAAAATTCCCGAGCCCAGTCTTCAGCATAGACCCTCAGCTACGTTCTTGTAACTGTTGTTGTTTGCTGGGGTCAATTAACCTTTCATTCTACTTGGTTTCCTCTACCTGCAAGATTGCAGCTCACACAGCTACAGCACATGGACGGAAAACAGCAAAGCTCCATGCAGATTTAAGGCACTGGTGTGGTCTTCATGTAGCGTTTAAATTATAGCAAATAATTCTTGTACAGATAAACAAAACAACTTTAAGAGTAGATGTTTGAACACTTCCACTTGCTTTCCATTCCAATGTATTATGCTGCTGCAACTTTATGTTTACAGGTATTGAGGGAATAACTAAGGAAGCACAGACTAATCGCACTAGTTAAGAAGCAGCATTCCAAACCGCAGTTATATTTTGAGTCTGACAACTCTTGATGAAACTCCATGTTAGGTCCTTCTTCTTGTGCTCTACAAAACCCTAAAACCCTCTAATCAACTGAAATACTAAGTCATATCTCATTAGCTTAGAAAAACACAGAGTAGCAACCTTTGAAGCATGCACAGAATATTCATGAGAATGTACAAAGTAAAAACCCAAAAGCAACGAACACAAACTTTGTATAGATTAGGTGCTTCAATTTCAGAAGACACTAATCCTCTGAAGAGAGTACTAATATAAGAAAGGTACGTTATATGTTGTTATTACTTCTTATGCCGTTAGGTATGTTAAAGGTTTACAGCAAATCTTACTGAAGTATTTCTCCACCTGCGATTCCAAAATCAGTAACTATATGTCTGACGATCCTTATTGGGCTTTTTATCTGTGAAGCCATTTTCTCAGTTAATTTTCTTTTTAGACAGTCATTCATACAGAGCTACAGCTTCTCACCATCCCTGCTCGTGATATAATATCATTTAGGAATATGCAACTCTGGTGTAGCTTCAGAAACCTGAATGCACAACCCGTCTCCACCTCAGGCAACCTTACTACCTGCTCCTTCAGCTCATTAGGTATGACATTTTCAAACAGAATCACTGGCAAATCTACGCAAAAGAAGAGACTACTCTAGGGACCTCATTCTGCTTAAAATTAATTCAGAATTATTCGATCCAATGGGGCTTTATGACTAGATTTTCTGTAATAATCTTTCTACTTGCTAAACCGAGTTGAAACTACTGTCAAGTTGCTTCACTGACTTGGGAAGAAGAGGAAGGGTGCAGACATATAGGTCACACATTGCCCAGGATAACTGAATTGTAGTCATTATTAGTAGCATTTATATTCTAACTTGTGGCTGAAAAGCTCATTTTCTGCAGCAGGAAATCCCTCTGCTTCCCCTCAGTATTATATGGATCTCCCATCCTTAAATGTACAGCAAACTCCAGCAGTATTCAAACTTGTGTCTTCACCCCTTAAAGACATTTCTTATACCTGGATCAAAATCAAAGAATGGAAGTGGACTCTGTATATACAACTTTAAACACAGTTACAAGAAGAGGATAGCCATCTACATTTATTTAATCAAGCAGGGCATACCTTTCAAATACCTTGGTTTAGCCTTTTTTGATACCTCCTCCCACTAGCCCTGCATATTGGTTTCACGCTTAGAACCCGCAGAACAAGTTGCTGAAAAGGTGCATTAGTATACAAGCAATTTGGCTGCTCACCAAATACATAGGCACCTAACCAGATTATAGAAAGGATCTTGCTTAAAGGTGCAGTTTTCCAATACGTTTTAATCCAATCCAACTGTGGGTGACCACGAAAAGAGGTGGTTCCTCCTATTCCATATTCCATATGTCTCTTCATGCTTACTTGCACACTCCTTACACATCACTACAAAGGCACAAAGTTTCAATAGGTTGATAATTTAGTTTCTAATGGGTCAGTGAGCCATTTCAACTCACTGTAGAGCTGCGCAATCACGAGTTGCCACACCTCATGTGCATCACATGTTTCAGGAAGGAAGAGCTGGAACAGAATTGCCCATTGATTGCAGTGTATGCCCACAAGCGCACTGGAATAAATACACTGCAAAACTGTATGAAGTTTAGCCACTATGTTTCATCAGCATTAGAATTTTTTATAATGAAGTAATTTTGCAAAGACAATAATGTTTCTTTATTAAGTAAGGGATGTGTGTATACAGAGTAGTCAGCTACTACTCAGAACAAAGAAAGACTTCTCAGCAAGAAAAACTTGTTCAATTGTGTTAAAGGGCACAAATCTTGACAATTAACATCCCTTTCCTCCTGATTACGTCATCTATGTTATGCCAGCACAACTGTCTGCGCATGCCTACTATAAAACTGCAGAGGGCGCTTACCAGTTGAAAACTGACACTGGATTAAGAAAGTAGAAGTTGAAGCTTTTAAGTTAAAGTTTAAAACTTTTTTAAAAAATATGGATCGGTTCCTTCATCTGGTTTTACCATGTGGCTAAGGGTGGGATGGGGAAGAAAACAAAAGCTTTAGCCAGGATTACTGCTACTGCTGTGGAAATATGGGGTGTTAAGTGTAACAGACTGGAATCACAGAAAGAACAGAAAATTAAATTCAACATGAAACCATGTGCCGAGGGAGGTAATTTATTTCTTTACTAAAGAATAAAGACGACAAAACACTGCAGAGAAACAACCAGATTAAGACAGACCCCCTATAAGAGTCTGATCAAAGGATATACTACAATTATTCAGATCAGAATAACTGTAATTTACAGAAAAAGCAATTTTACCAACTGAGTACAATGGTATACAATATACAGATCAGTATACAAAAAGGTTGTTACCAACTGTCTCATGAAAATACCAACATGATGGACTAAGAAAAGCATCACAAGTCTTTGGAGACAACGCCCCCCTCCCCTGGCTTTTCTGCCTCCATAATTGATTTTTCAAATATTCTTGCCAAGAATCACAATTGCCATCTAAGTAACCCACAACAAGGCAAAAGAAACTAATTACCAATTACAAATTTCATAAAATAGGGATTATAATCAGCATAATTCTTTATAGAAGCGAGTTTATATTTACATCCCCTCTGTTATTGCAGCCCAACGTTACAAAGCACTCTATGCATGTCAAGTTCTTACCTACAGTTCCACTAGAAAGAATCAGGAATCTACTAATTGAATTAGTTTTCAAATTTAAGGGGGGGAGAGTAAACTTTGAGGGGTGATAGAATTTAATGGTTTGAAATAATATGTAACTCCACCGCTTTCCCTAGAATAGTCAGTGCAAGATAACTGGATAACTGGCCTCCCACCCCACCCCCCATTGTTTACCTGATCCAACTGATGGGACACATCAGTTTCTCAGCATATTCATCAAAGAGAAAACAGTGAAAAATCAGGACAGGCAAAAATTCTCAATAGGAAGTATTGAAGAGAGACTCAATACAGCCATTCCTCCTCTACCAATTTTCTAAAATATTCACTAGTTCATTTGAGTGAATATTTGCTTCGGTCAGCAAAATTGTAGCTTGTACTGCATGTAAGAACTCCCGGAGCGTGGTGGGTTTATGCTTTCTCAAAACCACAAGGAAGCCAGTAGCTCTGCTGTTTTAGATTGTGAAACGCCATCTGCCTAGTTCTAGAGATGATGAATCATCTATAATCTTAATTTGCCACAGCAGCTTGATACTTTGCCCTCTGAAATGTAGAGCGGTCAAAAGCAGCCTCAGTTCTTCTGGTGCTATCTTTAAGAAATTAACTTGGATCTATGTCTTTATATTTTTCCCTTTGAGCACTCAATATAAAATAGCCATTTCAGATTCTCAGTAGAAAGCAGAAATTTAAGACTATACATCTCTCATTTTTTTTCTATATATGTATATATGCATGCACAGACACCCCATCTCCATATATAATATGATTTTTACTCC
Source organism: Chroicocephalus ridibundus (assembly GCF_963924245.1). Classification (NCBI taxonomy): domain Eukaryota; kingdom Metazoa; phylum Chordata; class Aves; order Charadriiformes; family Laridae; genus Chroicocephalus; species Chroicocephalus ridibundus. Next base: position 131,897,844 of record NC_086285.1, read on the forward strand.
CTAGATGTAATCTATAACTCAAAGAGGAAGTTTTAACTCAGCCGAACATAAGAAACACCACAACCATTTAACTAATAGCTTGAATCAGAAGATAGGTCATGACTGAACATGTAATCAGAATACTAATAAATTTCCAGCCTCTACCACTGTTGCAGACATGCTGATAAACTCTTCATGAAAAGTACTCCTATCTACTCAAACACACCATAGATTCTTCTTTTTTATTTTTAAGGTAAAATTGCAACTCGTGAATACAGGCAAATGGAAGAATTGATTATGTATGATATTTCTGGTGAAAATGGGTAGATAAGAAAGAATTGTATCATGTATCAATGTCAGATAAGAAAGAAGTGTATCATAATTTCTTACAAAGAAAGGAAGCTTGTGGTGATGCATATTGTGCCTCTTCATGTCAAGCTGGCCTTCCTCACCACCATCCCCAACAGAGTATGTCTCCTTCATTTTTAAGATCAGAAACTCAAGAACATCCTTCATACACTGCTTGGAAAAGTGTAAATTTCTGCCAAAATACAAAGATGACAGAAGCAGAAACAAATTTTGCAGACACAAAATTACATTCGAAATAGGGAAAGCGTTTTCAATCAAATCATTTCCATCTGTCTGAAAAAGCATCTCTGAAATTAAATATATCCAGAACAAAATCCTGTGATTTATAACTCATCTAAAAGGACACAATGAGCTTTTCTCTGACGATCATCTCTAAGTCTGACCTTTAAGTTCAAAGCAGGCAAACACAAACAGCCTGACTCAAAAACACAAAGACCTGATAGTAAGAAATTGTCTCACTCCTCTGCAATGTAATTGCTTGATTCTTCCACCATATCTGTCCCTGCAAGAGAGAAATTTCTGCACAGTCTGATGTACCACTGCCTATTTATTACCTTTGGTAACATCTAAACAATGAACAGGCCACACAGAGAAGCAGTAGAGTTTGCCTCACTGGAATTACTTCCACTACTGCTTGACGGGGCTCTCAACCTGATCTAAGGCCCTGCTTTCAGCAGATGATCTCCACAGGATCTCCACAGGTCCCGTTCAATCTAGATGCCTCTATGACTTGACTCTACACGTTTCCAAAAGACTTGTTACATGCGAACACCTCTTCAGCAGTCACTTGCAGTCATACAATGTGATAAGTAAGAGGTTTAACAGGAACAGATCTCTGAGTAACTCTTAAAATTTAATTAACATTTTTAATTGGCATCCCAAACATCCAACAGAAGCTACATCTAAAAACACAAAATGTCCTATTCAAGGTAGGATTCGGTTTGATAAATAAGATGTTTGAACCTCTGTGTTTTTATGTGTGCTATCTGCCTGACCTCTTCTAAGTGCCAGTTGTCAGTGCAATCAACAGCGGAGGAAGGTGTGCAGCAGAGCAGCAGGGAGGCGTGCTTCGGGATTGACCAGGCATTCTCCAAAGCCAGCAGAGAGCTGATCAATATCATCAGTGGAATACAAGAGATCTGACACATATGAAGGCCCCTAACCTTAAGCATCTTACTCTCTAACTCAGTCCTGTTTCAAGAGTTTAGGCTCCCATGACAGAATCAACAACCTCGTAACAGATGAACGAGAAACACTAGTTTATGTCACAAAGCCACTTTCTCAATTTTTCCTCAGCATCAATACTCTCACATTTTAACAACATTATTACAGTTGTAAACATAAAGTGCTGTATTTACAGGAATTATGACAGAAATTCAAACAAAGAAAAAAGACTATTTTTTCACTTATGTACTTGGGTTATTTATGTATGAAATTTTTAAGGGCTAACCAAATATAAACTGGAAAATAAAGCTGCAGGGTATTTTGCAGCAGTTGAGCTCTCCTTGTGTTATACAAGCATTCTGTTCTTCCTACTTCAGATATAACACAGCTTTTTACACCTACTCACAAAGTTTAATTCCAGAATTAGCGTATCTTCAGTTCATGATGCCATTCCGAGGAAGCTGGTATTTTCATCATCATTCCATGTCATAAGACACTTTGCATGCAGTAGCTCTAGTCCACTTAGTTAAGAACACGGATTTCTTTTTCCTTTGTAGTTTAACATGCATTTTAATATATAACATAATAATAATAATAAAGAAAATTTAGCATAAACATTTTTGAGCTTTTGCACTACCCAGCCCAAAAGCTCATGTAAACTTTGAGAACCGGGGAACAAACACAGAAATCAAACCTAAAACCACCAGACTGTATTGGAAAGAAAGATACAAGAAGAGCAAATTTTTCTTAAACCTTTGATATCTAGCCCATATTATGCTTTCACAAGTGGCCAACAGCATATGCTTAATTAAATGCAGATCATAAAAGCAGGGCAAGAATGCTGCAATAGTCCCCTCCTACCAGCATCTACCCATCTGCGGCTTATACTCTTCCTGCACGAAGACCGTTCCTGCAGGTTTGACAACTCTCGCTAAATTTTCATTTAATCACTTTTTAAACCATTTAAACTTCTGGGATCAACATAATTATAAGCTGCAGAAAAGAGTATTTTTTTTGCATTACTTTAAATAAGCTGAGTTCTTTACAGGATCTCCAGATCTGCATGACAGAAATTACAATCAATCATTCTCTCTTCTCTTTCTCACTTAAAATCTTACAAAGTTCCTTTACGTCCATCTTCTTCATTTTTCCCCTCAGGGAACAAGAGGCATAGTCTGCTTGATCTCTTCTGGAAGACATTCCATATTTTCAATCATCACTGTTGACTTCTAATGCATCATTTCTAAGTCCACTGCCTCTTCCGAAGGCAGCAGAGAACGTAACTACACATGGAATGCACGGTATCTTTATAAAGTGGTAACAGCTTCATTTTTTTCTCCATTGTTTTTGTATTTGTCTTTTTGACAAAGGAATCAGTATTTTGATGGAATCATTCACATCATCCAATTCTTTCCCCCTCAATGATAAAAGTCTTACTTAGAGCCTGTGTTTGTGCATGTACAATTTAGACTGATTTCCTCTTCCCCTCTTCCACTCATATGGAAGAGTTTGTATTTATCAACACCCAGCTTCTGCCATTTTATCAAGAAGTGGGTCAGTACAGCACAACTGTGGGCTTTAACAGGTTGTTTTCACTCTATTAAATATTTTCTTTTGTCAATCTTTGTCACCTCACAATTGACCTCGAAAAACCACAAACATCTACAGAACTGAGACACCTCTCCATACTTCCCATTCTTTTCTTAGCAGTTAATGAAATTTTAATATTACATGCTTTATTAAACAGTTCAGCAATTTCAGATTAGAGAACCTTTAAAAACTCCTAATCGTAATGAGTTAATATGAACTTTGGTTTAAACTTCAAATTGGGAATTTTTTTCTCACTCATTCCCCGTGCTTCCACTATAGGAAATTTCCTCAGCTTCCATACACATCAACAAGGCAAATAATATATTTTGGTCTCCTTCAATATGTTCCCCAAATGCTTCTATGATACCATTATCATGTACAAGCCATACAGATATGGGTGTGTTTTCTTCTTTGTTATTTGTTCATACCGACTTTATTGCAGGCTTTTCATACACTTTTATCAGTAGCTAGTATACACCTATTCTGTTAATAAAACATGTGACAAAGAATCACCATGTTAGCTCCAATTTTGCTCCCTTCCATGGGTCCTCAATCCTGTACTACTCTTTTTGAAATAAAAAATATGTGCTGAGTCTTTTTCATGACCACTATGAAGCTGAATTTGTACATATTTGAGCATATGTTTGAGCATGTAACGATGAGAATGCTCACTATACAGACCAGCTCTTCAGTTGTTACACCTTAAACCAGTTCCTAGGTAGCACTCAATAAGAACTCAAGAGCTGCTCAATACATCTTAATTGAACGTTACCTGTCAACACAGTTGATTTATTTACCCAACATGACTAAGCTTTCTGTATGGTACAGCAAATTAAACATTCATACCTATATAATTAATGCTATGAAATTAAGACTCTTCCACAGATTATCCCTCCTCATTCCTGGCCTGTTAAAACAGCATCCTCATACTAAAACCACCAATATTTCAGCTGTTCATTTTCAAAGACTTCTGGCATTCGTATATAAGCAAGCACACATCTGGTTTTGACATAGATACCTGTTGATGAAACTACTTCTTGAGACTTCTCTGTTATTTTCTACTGTGTTCTACTTGCTCATTCGCTTGGTGAAGACTGAAATAAATGTTTTACTAACGCTTTGTATTTATTCTGGCAAGGACAGGCTGCCGCCGCAGAACAAGACCGTCATTATGTTTCTCAGTCTTGTTTCTAGCTGATTTGGCAGTATGAACAAAAGCTACACATCCACTTTTCACACAGCCCACCTCTTCAGTAATACTTTGTCATGTAACACAATCCTTCAAATATTCTTATTTTTTCTTAAAAGATTTTTTTCAGGAGTAGGCACATATGCATAGCAATGATGATGCGTACTTACTCCATACTTTTTAAAGTATAACCAGCTACTACAAACTACTGTCACATACATTGAAGTCACCACTCAAGTTTCACAGTTTACTCAAGGTAAGAAAAGCACGTACACCTCTGCTGTCCCCTCCATGAACGCAAGCATACAAAGCATTAAATGGCTGTGATGCACATACAGAACACTCATGGAATAAAATAAATCCTAGCATATAACGATGATTATTCTAAGCCAGGTATGTGAGTATATATACCTCAAAGTAGGTGTTTATTTTGACTGCTGGAATCTTTTAAAAAAAAAAAAAAAAATCCAGAGTTAAAACTGATCAAACTATGTACATACTAACCCTTCCCACATCCTGCAAAAAGTGAACCTTCATGCTTTTTGACTATCATCCTGATGACAGGTGCAATCATTTGCTATAAAGTTTTCAATGTCTACGAGAAAGTTTCACATACTGTGAATCGTCAAAGATTAGATACAACCGAGGACAGTAAGCTCTTGTGCAGCATGATGTTCTAAGAACAGCTAGAATCAAACTAAAAGATCCCTTCGTAATATGGGAAAAATCTACATTTTATTTTTAACCTCCATCCTTGCTGTGGATATCTGACTGCAATTATTTTTTGTCCTTTTGGAAATGGGTAGTTTAAAAGGTAATTTAGAAGTTGGAAATTACTAAGCTTTATTTCAGGCTTAAATATAAGATCCCTGTAAACTCATGGTACCTTGAGAAGTGGCCAAAAAAACCCCATATTCCCATTAAGTAGCCTTCTCACCACAGTAACTTCAAAAGCAATCTGCAAGTAGGGATAAAAAGACAAGAAGCAAAGCACATGACATTGCAAGACTCTTAGCCATTTCAAGCACTACAACTTTAAAGGTCACATGTCAGTCTATACATGAATTATACTACTGGCAACCTTCTAATTAAAAAAGCACTATGCCACTTCCCTCTCGCCATAGCTCTGAATCATAAGAAAATCATCATCTTTACCAGATACAAGAAGATAGCTAGAAGACGACAATTTAATGATTCTCTATAATTTGACAGAGGAAAAAAAAAATTTGGAAAACAAAAAAGCATGGACTTAAGTTTATTTTTACATCTATAGTATGCTCCCCTAAAAAGATTACAACCATATCAACTTTGCAATTTTCATTGAAACAAAAATCTGTATTTGTAATAGAAAGCTCAAACTTTAAATCAGAAGTCCTGATGTGAGATCTTTCAAATGAAGCTTTCAAAGTGATCACACTATTATTAAAGTCCTGATTTCATCATTAGATTCTGAAGTAGCTCAAGCTAAGATGCTTGAAAGGACACAAGAAGTAAGAATATGAGTATTATAGTACTCTGAAAGCTCCAGTGTGGCTGCCTTCAGTACAGCAGGTATACGTTAGATTATTAATACAATGAAACCTTTATTTTCCATCTCCTATCTTCTATTTACATCCAAAAGAAGTATTTTTGAAAGTGCAGACTGCTTAAATTAAGACAACTACTCATACTTTAATTACTTAATTTCTTAAGTAATTACTTAATTACTTAAATTCTCAGTTGCTGAGCAGAAGACAAATGGAAGACTACTTTAAAAGGTCACCACTACACAATATCGTTAACTCTACCCATGTTGCGCACTGTTACAAGGAAGTGCTTCTTTTACCATTGCTTACCAAAGCTATGAAGAACAAGATAACGAAGGTATTCGGTTCAGTATTTACTGGATCCACGAGTTCATAATAAACTATTATGCAAAAGTGGACTTGCATTGACTATACAAATGAGTTTTTTATACGTGTACAATTTTTATTTAACAGTAATACTTTCTGCTGCACTGAGATCGTGCCCCTCCTACTTCTTCCTTAAGAGCATTTTTAGGACATGTGATTAAATAAATGCCCTTATGAACTGCAACAGTTAGTCAAAGAACTTTCAGAATCACTTTCTCTGTTATAAAAGGATACTTGGTCTTTCTAACTATTTGGTCTTATCAAAATAATGGAAGTTTCTTCATATTTCAGAAGCCAGCACATAACTCTGTGGCTATTTCTAGGCAATCTATTTGTGATCAACTGCGAACATCTTCCACCACCAGCTAGTACTCATAAGGCATCTAATTAGACTACATCTAATCTGTACTATTCAAGGCTTTTTTATTTACTATTATTAAGTCATTGGTATATAAAAGTATCTTGGCCATTTCTACCTCTGTGGAAGTAGAAATCTTTTACATAAGTTAGTGTTATGAATTATTAGTGCATGTACTGCCAACACGTGCAAGCTGTATACAAAAATAAACCTTGAAAGTTACATGTATCCTTTAAGTTTTATAGATATTCGCAATAAATAGTAGAAGAATCTCTAACTTAGTTTTAAAAGGTCCTCAAAACTACACTTTATTGTTCTTTAAAAAGGAAATTTAAAATGCTTCCCTTCCTCGTGAGAGTATTTCATCCTGACCCAGCCCTCCCTCTCGTCCAGTTTCAGAGAGCAGCTTTGGGCCAAGGGGAAGGGGGGATTTTTGGTTTGGTAGGGGAGGTGGAGGATGTTATTAAAGTCAAATCCTACAAAGAACCATAAAAGAAACTATTACCCAAAGGGTAGAGGTAAGAAACATCGTAGTGACATCCCACCTGCCTCAAGCTCATCACTGAAAGGCCTGGAGAGCAACCAAGCAGAGACAGAGCAGCTTCTGCTTTCACATGAAAAGGACACGATCAAGGAAAGAATGGCCCAAGCACTGCTTTTCCTTCAACATAAAAGACAGTGTTAATAAAACACCAAATTTTGTTTCTAGCTTTACAATACAACATGAGGGATGGAGCTCAAGCTTAGCTCCCTTCTATTTCTTTCCTTCTCTCCCCCTCAAACATCGCTAATCGTCACATTCTTTTTTCCCCATGGTGTTAGAGACAATTTTAAAGAAGAAAACTTATTTCTTTTTACAGGAAAATTTCTAAGCATTCAATTTATATGCATATTTATGCACACATAATCACACAAAATAAGGTGTCATGTCTTAAATCACAAGTGGAAAACATCCAAGTCTCTCATTTCACTGCAGGTGAAGAAAATTTTAATTGTACTTCTCAGGCGCTTACACAGTCTTTATCCAGCTTTCAAACTTTCATGCAAATGCAACTGTCCTATTCTAGCAATTTTAGTTACAGCAGTTATAAAGGTCTGTTTCCATTTCAGGATAATGAAAACAGAGGTTAATTTATTCCTATCCACTTTCCCATACCCTGCACAAGATCCAGTATGGCATTCTTGCAGAAATCACAGTCCATTAGCCAAATGAAGCCAGCCGAGTTAAGACTCCACATTCTCCAGGTTTCTGAGTTGCAGAAAAACACTGATTTTATGCCAGCTGCTGCACTCTTGGTCCGTGCAAAAGTACCACTCAGACCTTTACGCACGCTGTTATAACCTGCAAGGTCGCTTGCCAGGCATGCACAGGTTTGTTTAAGTTTTACACACATCTTTGCAAAAAACATCTTTATTTGAAGAGGCATTCCTATTAGTTTATGCTTAATACCTGCATTAGAAGTACACTGTTTTGTGCAAGTACATCTGCGTTGATTTGTAGCACAGCTTTAAAATCTAAAACATCATGGGAAGCTAACAAAGAAATCAAACCAGTGCCACGCTACTTATATTTAATTTACAGATTTGAAACTTTAGGAATAGCGTGTCTCATACTATTCAGCTGGACAACTGAGCTCTGCAGTATAAAATGCTATTTAACATCTTCAGTAAAACCCAACATTTCTATCTGAATTTAAAATTCTAAAAATACCTTCTCCCCAAGTTTCTCTCAAACTGCAAAGCTGCACATTGCAATGTTGAAGTACAGTGGTCATTCAAACATTCCTGACAACTAACTGCAGTGCGAACTGACACTCAGGAGTCCCACATTTATGTCAAGTAAACACACAAAGCAGCAATAACACCCCTGCATCCAGCACTGACTAAAATCTCTTGACATGAAATATTTACAAACCTAACTATACTTTTATTTCTAAATGAAGGAATAACATTACAAAACCTGTTAACATTATTAGAACAGCAAGTGCTAAAGAGAGTGAGTGCAGAATTTGTATTATTAATGGATCATCTTTTTTAAACCTATCTCCGTCTGTGTTTAAGAGCCGACAAAAGAGGGCTTGAATAAACCCATTTATCTCAAGAGTGGGTATTTTCAATTGTCTTAAAAATATCTTAATATTTTTCTGACACAAGAAATACATTAAATGAAAAAAAGATTAAAGAGCACTGGACAGCAGATATTACCCATTTGAACAAAACGAGTATTAAATAGCATAACATCAATAACCATGTAATCTCGTACTACATTAGCATACATGATACGAGTACCAGAAACGCTGGTGGGGGAAAAAAAACAGAAGTAAAACATTCTGAACTGAAATCAACAATTAAAAAAAAAAAAAGCCCACAGCAATCATCATGCCCTAGATGTCTTAATAAATACTCCCTTGGTTTTGGTAAAATTTACTTAAGAATGTGTAAACGATTCTAAAATAAAAAGCTGGGATAAAAGACAAAAAAAAAACCTACCCAAGCATGACAAAACAGCTAGTTAGATAATACAATCAGAATGAAACCTGTTTAGCAGAAAAATTTAATAATACTAGAACAGAAGAAGAGCACACCTACAAAAAGCAGAATTTGAGCCAGTGAAACAGGCAGCCACGTCAGCTTATCAAATTAGACAGGGGCTGGTGTCCACTACTTAGGTCAAGTGTAAGTCTGCTTTTCAGGGTTGGGTTTGTCTTTTTATTTTTAAATCTACCAGAAATGCTAGTGAAAAACCGTTCTTCGTTCAAGCTCAAAAAAAAAAAAAGTCAGAGGAGGAAACAAAAGATTAAAACAACACAGCAGAAAGAATCTAATCAAATGTTGCAACCAAATACATTACTGCTTTGGGATCCTTCACTAGCACTAGTACATTCGATCACAGCTTAGAGAAAAGCTACAAGTAGCCCCTTCAGAGAATAAACACCATCAGAATGCAGCAATGATCACTCAGTTCAGGAAGTTTTGTCAATTTATCATTCTTGAAAAGGGAAAAAAAAAAATAAAAAAAGTCAGTGGGCAGGTGATGAAGGTGGAAGAAGTGAAATCCCTTCTCGAAATGAAAGCTCTATTTGTCATTTTTGGCTTTCACACAAACAGCACCTCCACAACACACCAAGTACACAATCTTCTTGGTATAATGTTTAAAAGTACAAACATAGTTTCGCTTAAATTCCCATAAAATCAAGTATGACTTTTTTTTTAATTCAAGAGACAGGAACTTCCAAAACAGAATCATCCTTTTTGCAGTTTAAGAGGAAGCATCCAGTGTGACTGCCTGTTACAGACTCCTGTAAAGCACAGCCTGATGTAAGGAATCTCTGAAACAATTTTTGCTTGAATTAAAACACATTTTTGGAAAAGAATACGTCATACTAAGATTTGCAACATCAGAGAATAAAACCAGCCCAGTGTTGTCCTACCTGTTTCTGAACAGAAGCAACAGACTTGCTCTATTTTTTTCACTTCCTAATTCATATGGCTTTTCAAGTGTATCTCACTGATAATGAAACCCACACACTGCTGAAACCACGAGTAACATTACTCTAAAAGTTTTAAGGTGCAGAGTCAGTATAATCTCCACATTCCCTACCCAAGCTTCGAAGCTGCTCTTGACTACAGCATCATACTAAGAGCTCAGATTCCTTAAAACTTCCAGTTCTTTAAGAGCTCCTGCTTCCCAACCAAAACCCCACCTTCTACTAATACGTCCATGCTGAAAACTAAAATGAAAAACAACCAAGAAAACGAAACCCAGAAACCCCCAAACGAAACCCAAGCAAAATCCCCAACACCAGAATAATACCTAAAAGCTAAAACCATGTATACAATGGAAAGAAGCAATGTGAAAAATGAGGAAAAAGGCTAACAAAATTTGTCAATATTTATCCATTCAAATTAAATTTTATCAAGTCTTTTCCTACCAGTTTGGCAGTTTTGAATTCTAATCATGTAAAAGAACTGAAGAACACAGGAGTTACAGAAGCCTAAAATGTGGGGGAAATGCCTTATAATCTATCCCAAAAACAAACTGGTAGAGGGCTTGTTTATTTTAAAGTGAATAAATCTTTCTCAAATCCTTGCTGACTGGCATTTTTGTTCTCACTCACATCAGCTACTCCACTACCTTGCCTGCGATCAACATTAGGCCAATACAGTAGTAATTACTTAGGTCATCCTATTCATCCTTGTAACAACATTGGCACAGTAGTAGATGTCTTCCAGCCCTTTGGAATTTTCTCAGTGTCCTAAGATTAATTAGAAATCAATCAGGGAGTTCTGCCAGGTATTTCAAACTCTTGGGATTTGACAGGGCTATTTTTAGCAGCTCTTTTACATTTATACTCAAAATGAGAAGTATCATATAACAAGTATCATCTATCCCATCCCTCAAACCAGGTATTTTTAACGCTGCCCCGCAATCCATTAAGATATCTATAAAATATATATGCTGGGGGTTTTTTTTGGGGGGGTGGGATGGTTTTGTTTCAACTTTAAATTGTGACACTAGCTGTTTTTCACAGAAACAAAACACACCGGTTACAATTTGTTCAATTGTCCTTGCACAATATTCTCTTTCTATAAAATCCCACAGAAGTATTTTATGTCTTCCCTGGTTTTTTGGGGACTTTTTGTATGTATGTGATTTTTCTTAAACGTTTGGGTTGCCTAACAGTAACCTGTAGTTTCTTCTACTATTTACTCATGGGAAGGACATGGTAATAATCTGGCAGCTACGCACAGAATAGTTCTTGGTCTGTATTCGACTAGCACAGCTAGGTCACATATTTTTGGCTTTCGGACACACACTATAGAGTTCTGCCTCCTCTGACAATAAGAACTATCACACTTTGTACTCGATTCTGTCTATTTCCTTCATACTTCCCTCTTTCCTCCAGATCTGCAAAGTTGTGTTTCCCAGGTCACTTCAGCCTCTGATGCTCCACTGACAGTAGCTGTCCTTCCCAGACAAAACTGTTTCCTTCCCAGCAAACCACCAATTTACACATCACACAGGAAAACTCTCCGGCTTGAGGCAGAATACACAAAACTCCCTTCCCCCTGCCTATTCAAGTCAGAGTCGCCTATCTACCGCTGGCTGTTGCAGAATTGAATGAGAGTCACGCACAAGTTTGCTGGTCTTGCTCCCCAGGCTCCTGGCAGCATTTGTTTACTTTAAAGTACTAACTAATCAGCAACTTGACAAAAATATCAACCCCGGTGAAAAAACACAAAACTGACAGGCAAGTGCCCCAAAAGAAGACGAGGCTTCCCCATTTAGCTTTGTCCCTGATTTCAGCCAGCGGTTTCACCAAAAACAAGTAAGAGAAACCAATTAGAACACCACTGGCTGATGCTTCCCTCCCTATAAACACCATGACAATCCTCCCTGACAACTAAATAAGTTAGCATGTTTAACAACATATTATTAAAATACTAGCTCAATACCAATTATTCCCTGAAAGACTCCAGAAAAGGTCTGGAATCTGACGTCAATGGCCAAGATAATATTTTTTTAATTGTATATGAAGAAGACGCACAAGAACGGATACTGTTGTCATCCTTAGAAAAATGCAGCAGTGGTTAATTGGAGAAAAGAACCAAGACAGAAGAGAGAAAAAGATGACAATTAAAAGATTAACATACTGGAAGAGGGTACAGAAAAAGATCAACTAGAACAAAACCCCACAAACCAGTAAAGATAGTTCATTATAAGAAACAGATGCACTCTGGTCATAAGGCAACAACTTTCCATTTTAAGCTTCAACATTCCAATTAGTGCTCAAAATACACAGCAGAACAGAGATATTTAAAAGCTGCCCTGTGTCACAAACATGTGTTGAAGTCTTTCAAGCTTAAGTTTTAAAAGATACTGAAAATTGTTAAAACTTTCAAAACATCAAAGGCTTTAACTGAGGACGTATTTCAGGATGGAGTCAAAGTTCCACCTAAAAAAAAAAATACCAGTTTTTTCCTTCCAAGGCAAAAGGCAAATATTTGATACTCATTCTCCATTAACATTTTCCCAACCCAAATACATTCTACCTAGTTTTCTACAAAAGTGTTTCTTATGTGCCCCCTGCCAACCATCCCCTTTCTCAAGGGAGATTAAAGTTCCTCGGTGTTGCCATTCTACACAGACAAGAACTGATTACATTTAAGACAATAAATCATCCCACTATACACAACTTCTCTTAAATTAGCCCCATAAATTCAACATAAACGGCAATTTACACCTCAAATGCAGAAGGCAACCTGGAAAGCAGTTTATGGGGCCAACCAAACCTTACTGTTACCAAGCCAGGCTCTAAATCTTTGCAAAACTAGATGAGATCTTAACCACATTGAAACCCTGCTAATTAAAGACCAAGCTTAGCAAAGCAAGCAAGAGGAGGGAAGGAGAGCTGCAACTTTTAGGGATTTTATTTTTTTTTCCTTTCTAAACATACAACTTGGTTTGTACTAGCAAAAAAATCTCTATTTATCCTGCTTGCTTACTTTGAAGTGTTTCAGAAGAACAATTACAACGAGAAAATAAATTCTGTATGGACAATGGTGACTTCTATGTTGTAAAAATAAATGCCTATAGCACATGCAGACAACAGACAATGGTACAATACCGATCTCTCTGTATTCAGCATAGAAAAGACTAAAAAAAACCCTTGGGCTTTGGCTTCTAAAACAGGACAACTAATTTTGATGAAAGATTGAAGGTAGTCTACAGAGAACAGCATTATCCAAAATGCAAACAGAAATTTAGCTTGTCCAACAATCCCCCAGTAAAAGTAATACCAATGGAGTAACATGACAATGGTCTTCAAAATGTTTGTGCTAGTTTAGGAAGGTGGTTTTTTTTCAATGCACCCAGCACTCACAACACGTACATGCGTTTCTGTATTGACTGTTAACCTAGCTTACTCTGATAATATAACACAATTATCTATATATGCAAAGGACATCAGAACATGGAAGCAGGAAGAGTAAGAGAGAAAATATTATGTAGGTGAGACTTTCCCAGGCCATTTTCAGATCTGCACAGGTAAAGATACAGATGAATCTTGCCACCTCTGCATTCCGTTCTACTCCAAACGTTACCTGTTTTCAGAAAAACTAAGATTCAGTGCTTAATTATATCCTGCTGCTTCATCATCCTACGCCTGCATGTAATGGCAGCACAAACTGAATTGAGCTGTTACTTTCACATTGCACGAGACCTACATCATCAGCAGGATTTTTGCAGGACAGACTCAACAACACAAGGAGCACTGAAGAACCTTTTAAAACTAAGCTTCAGCCCTCTTCAGTTGGTACTTCCAGAATTCCAAGCAGCACATGCATGTTTTTGTTTAAAGTACATACCAGGTACACATCTGTATCATTTTACATTATTGCAGTTTGGACCGTTACAGAACAGTTGCTTGACTCCCGATTTGCAGTTGAACTAGCAACCTTTATACAAGCAGGGAACTCTGGTTTGCACAGCTTGCTCACCTTTCCACAGGTGAGCTCACCTCCACAGGCAGACAAATCCACACTCTGGATTCTGACACAAAGCACTAACAGTTTTTATTCAGTCTATTAAAAACTTTAAATTCAGCTGAGAATTTATTTTTTTACCCAAGAGCCTTTATGGACTATGCATAATGCCGTATGTTTACTGTAAAGTTTCCTAGACTGTAATATGGATGAAAAACAATACAGAAAAGCAGTGCAAGGAACTGACTGGGAAAAAGAACATCTAAATCTAATCCTGCTGTCAGCTTGCTGCCTGATGTGCTCTACAAGCGGACAATTTTAAAGATAAACTCATTCCTTACATAGGTCAAGAGCAGCTGCTATGCAAGTAAACAACATGGAGTTCTAAATTAGCTGTATTTCATTAGGTGACTAGAGAAAGAAATGTTACGTTCTTTACATACAGAGAACGTCTCTCAGAAAGGACAATGTTGCATGAAAAAAAAGGTTAAACTTGGAGTCAACTATTCTGTATTAAACCAGCCACAACCTGGTGAATCATTAGATATAGGAAACAAGTATCAGGCTTAATTTTGTCCCTGTTAAAAACCAAAGGGCATCCATAATTAAAGCTACAATATTTAATTCATATTTTGCTGTCTTATCTTCTAATATCCCAGAAAAATTGTCATGCTAGAAGGACCTCATCTTAACACCTGTTCAGAGGTCAGACTTCCACAGTAACATGTACCAGGAATGTTGTGGGGTTTTTCTCCCTCAGAATTCACAAATCAAAAATAGCTGAAATATAGTCTTAATGGAATGTAATTTCATAGGTTTATAAGAAAATATATAGAGATTAAAAATGACAAAGGGATATTCTTAAAGATTCTTAAAATACTGATTGTCAACCTCGATCTAAAAAGCAGAGTTTTTATTTATTTGTGGTACAGGAATACCATTATTTCTGGCACTGCTTGCTTGTTGCTGAAATACTTCAACAGCAGCTCATCCTATACAATGCAAAACAATGTAAACACTGGATTTAGACAAAAAAAGAAGAAAACACCTCAAAAAATGAAACAAAAAAAGAGTCTGGATTAGCAACAACTACTAGTTAGAATATCCGATATACTAATAGTAAGCAACACTTTACTACAGTCATGCAGTTGGCAAAAATGATCTCAATGGCAGAGTTTTGTATCACATCAGATAATTTCAGTGAAGACTAATCAATTAAATATTCAGACTGAAAAAACATGATGCTGATTTGAGGATGTGTAATTACTGCCCTGATTTTTAAAAGCTACCTTTTATTTGACAACCATTTTTAAAAATCCAATGAAGCTTCAAAGTTAGACTTTGCCAGAGTTAACTCCAAACTGAACTTAACCCTAAATTACTATTTTTCTAAAGTTTTACCATCAATGTTGTTGCTCTCTAAAACAAAACAATTTCTTTATTGCCACTCCTTGCTTAAGGTGGCAAAGGAACAGCCAGTTGGAGTATTCTCTCAACAGATGAAGAGCTAGATGGAGAGAGCATAACATGCGCATCCTATTTCCAATCCTGCTATAAAAATCTCAGCTCAGCTTTAACACCCAGTTGCCCCACATGTGAAACAAGGATTGTATTTAACTATAAGAAAACCTTTCAAAGAAAAGCAGACATGAGCACTACTCTACACAAGAGTTATATATTGCCGCTTTTGAATTTAGAATTTAATTTTGTCTATCACACACAAAACCAGACAATGGACCATACTGCATTTACAGTCACCAACTATATTTCATGGAGCCACAATCTAAAAAAGATTCATTTCAGTAAGACTCTATGGTAATTAACATCACATCTGATATTTTTCAACTTCACGAAGCCCTTCTATACACACTAGCTAATACACACAATCTTGTATTTCTTTTTTCCTGCTTCCTGGCTTTTATACCCACGCTGTATTGTTTTCCTATTTAAGCCCTAATCACGCAATCAGATCCACAGGAGAAGGTTTCAATGAAGCTGTAGCTAGCGCAGAAATCACTGGGATGTGTGCTTGGGGGTCTCCTTGCACAAATGAGTTTACAAGATAAAAGATGCAGACTGTACAGTCTAGACAGCTTGCTTTACAATCTGTGTAACACAGTGGAGCCGTGCTTGGAGAGATTTGGATGATACTTAAGACACATCAAGCTACTGAAATACAGTACGGCAGAAACACAAGATTAATACCAGTGTCTAATTCTATGGATGACATACAGGCTGGATACAAATTCAGTTTAATAATAAGAAAACATTTCTCTGTTTTATTTCTAACTTGGATACACAGTCTAAATTCAATGGAAAAGCCAAAGGGATACCAGTTTAATCACATTTGCCTAAATCTTATTATTAAAATTCTAGTGATAAATGAGAAATGTAGAAAACACTCTTTCCAATCTATTTGAATTATTAAGAAATAGTTGAACTATGGACATTTCTCCCCCTCCAATTGTCAGGGTCTTTCACAGATAAAGAAAACAAGAAAAGGATTGTCTTTTTTTTTTTTTTCAAAAAAAAGGATTTTAAAAGAAGAATAGAATGACGAAAAAACAAAGAGCTTGAAATTACTTATATTCATTTTTAAAACAAGCAAGTTTCAGTTTAATATTATCTCTTCAAACAAATCCATTTAAACAGACATTATTACTGCACAAAATCAAGATAATTATCTCCAAAACCAGAAACAATTACACAAGAATGGGAGGGACATAATGCGTTTATGTATTATTTAAATATAGCAGGCCTTTCTCCAGAAGTCTTTCAGTAAATAACGTCAATATTTTGCCACATAGGTTCAAGCCCTGCCTGGACCCATCACGCCACAATTTTAAAGCCCAAATTCTCCTTTTACGCTGCCTGTTATTGAAGGTGTATGTATGCTTTGTACTATCCGGTTACTTCTGTCACGCTTCTAGAAGAGGTGGTGTTGACACAGCTGCACCACAAACTCAACACCCTGTTCAGCCCGGAGCAGGCAAACATTCCCCCATCTTCCGTGGCCGCACCAGCTCTGCCATGCAGGAAGGAAGGTCCCTTCCTCATCAGCTGTCTCTCCCTCAGCAACGGCACGGCTAAGGCTCTGCCCTCGCACATCTCCCGGACCATCCTCTCCCTTTCTAGAGGACAGCGTCCCGACTCCGAAGGGTCCCTGAACTCCAGACGTGGCCTGGTGTCATTGTCTCTCGCTTTCCACCACCCCCGCTTCCTCCCCCGTCCCTCCTCCCTTACCGCTGCCTGTCACCTGCTCCCCTCCCCGCCGGCCGTCTGCTTCCAGGTCAGCTCAGCTCGGCGCCTCCGTCTCTCTGCCTATTCATCCTGCGAGCGGGGAGGAGGAGGAGGAGGAGGGAGAGCCCGCCGGGCGCCGCAGCGCCCTCACTGCCGCTGCCAGCGAGGGGCAGCGCGCGGCGGGGCTGCTTTCGCCGAGGGGCGAAGCTCTCTCCCCTCGGCCCGTGGGGCACGCAGGCTGCCGCCGGGCTTCGCAGTGGGACAACGGACGGGCCTCGGCCTCTCTCTGCGCGCCCACCCCGAGTCTCACACAGATCCTCCTCCACACGATGCCAAAACCTGTGCCGCGGCTCAGCCCGCAGCCCCACCTCCCCCAGCCCTTCCAGGCTCGCTTGCCCAGAGAGGCCCCAAAGCTCCTCTTCTCCCTCCCCACAACACAAACGCGCAATGTGGCGAAGGGGGGGCCCCGGAGCACACCCCCGGCCGCCCCTTCCCGCCCCGGGCTGCGCCTCACCTAGGGCCACCTCACAGGCTTTGCGCAGCTGGGAGTGATGCGCCTTCTTCACCTCCTTGTCGGCCAGGATCTTCTCCAGGGCCCGGGTCAGGAACATGTTTTTCGTCTTCTTCCCTTCATACATGGGCGCGATCGAGCCGGGAGAGGAGGAGGAGGAGGGGTGGGGTGGAGAGGGGAGAGCGGAGCACCGGCCGCTCCCGGCGTGGGAGGGCTGCGAGGGGCCGGGGCAGGCGGCGAGGCCGCGGGACCGGGCCGCGACAGGCGCGGGGGAAGAGCTCCCTCAGAGGGAGGGCCGCCGCGTCCCAACACCCGCTCGGAGGCTCCCCCCGAGGAGAGGCTGGGGTGGGCCCGGGCGGCGGCGACAGCCAACCCCCGCGGCTGAGGGAGGACGAAGCCTTCTCCTTCCTTCTCCTTCCCCCCCGCCCCTGCTGCGTGTCTGCGCGGACGGCGCCCGCAACGCGCTCAGTCCCTGAGCCGCCCCCGGCCCGCACCCGCCTCCATTAGCAGCAACGGCGGCGGCGGCGGCAGCAGCAGCGGCGGTGGCAGTGGCGGCTGCAGCCACAACCTGCCCTCGCCATGTTGGAAGGAAACGACGTCAGGGCCGCGGCCGCACGGCTGCGGAACGGGAGGAAGCGGCAGCCGTGCCCCGGCCGGGCGGGCGGAGGGAGGGAGGAAGGCGGGAGGAGGGGGCGAACTGCTCGCCTTCTGCCCGCCCCGCCGGCGCGCTACAGGTGGAGCGGGGCCGCGGAGAGGGAGGTACGGAGATGGCTGCTACCACCTGGGAGATGGCTGAGGAGGAGGGGCAGGGCTTCCCTTCCGGGCCACCAGCGCTAGGAGGAGGAGGAGGAAGGCTCCCCCGGCAAGCACCACCTGCCCCTTGTGGGGGGGCTCCGACGGGGGTAGGGCAAGAGGCTCCCTCGGAGGGGACCTGCCTTCCCATCCCTGGCCGCGGCCTCTCCTGAGGAGAATCCGCTGGGGCCCTGCCTCAGCTTTCCGCCGCCCAGGGAGGAAGGAGCGCGGTAGGGTGCAGGGAGGCGACCGGGCTCCCTGCCGCCCTTCCCGGGGAGCGCGGTGCCCGCCGCGGTGTCGCTCCCTCAGGCCCCGCTCCCCCTCACGGGGCCCGGCCTCCGCCGTGCCGGAGCCCCGGTGCCGTTTTTGCGGCCGCGCGCCCTCGGGCTACCTGCCCTCCCTCATCCTGGCCGCTCTCGGGCGTGGGGTGAGCGCTTCTCCGGAGCGCCTTCATGGTGCCCCTTCCCCTGTTGCCTTCATCCCCTGCCTTTAAAATACAGCCACCTGCCCTTCTTCCCCGTTGTACAGGCACTAGGAGTATAAAGCATTAAAAAAAAAACAAAAAAACCAAAAAAAACAACCCTTCACTTATAACTAAACAGTGGCTTTTGTGTTTTGTTATTTTATTGTTACAAATTTTTGTAAAATTTGGTTTGGGGTTTTTGGGGGCGTTGTTTGGTCTTTTCCCCTCCCAGAGCGCGCAGAGGTCATTTTCTCATGCTTGGCTGAGGGCCAAGAAAAGCTCTGGTGGACACTGGCTAACCGGTAAGCAGCAAAAACATAATGGGGCAAGTTTTTGCACTTGGAGGTGGTACTCCAGTTTTTAAAAGCAGAACATGGCACTAACTGAAACCAGGTCTGTTTTAGAAAAATTTTACCTGATATAAAAATATTAATTAAAAATTAGTCTGGAAATGAAAGGACTGGATTTCTCGATGTGCCTTTCAGGCAGGATGGGACAAGGCTATAGATCAGCGTGCAGAAAGCAGAGATCGGTGTGGAAACCAGGCGCCATCTCTGACCTCAGAGGACGGGGAGCCAGTACATGGGAGGGGGCTTATCCCCTGCTAACTTTTCCTGTCTGTTCCTCTGGTCCTGCTGCATCAGTCAGGACAACAGCCTTCCAAGGAAGTTAATCCTGATCCTTTCCTCATGGAGAATTTGAGAGAGCTTGGCCAGGCTATCGTGCCACTGTGCTAAGGCCTTGCAAGCAGCCTTGCATTCTTTACTGGACAGTTTATTTGAGCACCGATGTTTCTTTGTGTACAACAGAGCGGTTGTAACTGCATTGTTAAAGCTACAGATCCCAGTCCCCCTAATGCAGAGGCAGCTAATGCTGACCAGTATTGCTTTAACCAGCTTCCCATATGAAAAATGATTTGTGCCAAAATGACTTGATGCCTTACAGATATCTGTATTTGGGCTTTTAAAGGAATACCCTGGCATGGGGAATTCCGCTAAAGCTATAGGTGAATACCAGGCCTGGTTGTTAGAGCAAAACACATATTTTGCTGAAATGACTTGGTCTGTGCCAGGGACTTTTTCTAGTCACTGTCAGAACTTGCAGGCTATTTTCTTACCCAACTGATAAACAATACTGAAAATATTAAGAGGATAGACTTGATTTTAGCTTTATAACAGCTTTGTGAGAGTTAGAAGTCACATCACCTCGATTCAAGCACATTGATTCTTGAAAAAAATACACAAGGCTTTTTTAATGACCATATTCAGGTTGGTTTATTGAAAAGACTACATCTTCAGCAGCACAATTACTAAGCATAATTTAATTATTTCTAGTAATTTATTTAGGGAAAATCCTTTTGCCTTTTGGTTTAATCTCAGGGTTTTTTTCTACACAGGTGCAAGTTCAGAAATTCTGATGTCGAAATGACTTCGGTCTTTCAAAGCTGCCTGCTAGTGACCACATGGCAGGAGTAAGAATTTCCACTGAGGTCTTACTGGTAGTTTTGCACAAACCACCTGAGTCCGAATTTCCTTAGCCAAGTCAGAGCTTGCAAGTGTTATTTAGCAAATGGAGTTTGCTATTGATTTTCACAGTCCTTTTGGCAGAAATAGACTTGCAATTACAATATCATGAAGACAATGCATATCTGTATGGAAAGAGTGCTGAGGACTGCAGTTACCTGTTTTGTTCTTATTAATGTCTATTTTCATGTGCTGTATACAAGGTGATTTTACATGTAAAATAGGAAAGGTCCTGTCAAAGAGACACTCAGTTCCATGTCTTTCATTCCTGCTCTAATACGAATAGATTAAACTTTTTGGTTTTTCTTGTTTTGGTTGTTGTTTTTTTTTCTACATGGTTTGAATTTTCAATTTCTGTTCTCAGGTTCAAACAACTGCTGCTCAGTTCATCAAATTTATAGCTTGGTCCAGCTGGTACTCTACATCTACGTGCTAGTCACAAGGCAACCCCTGCCTAAACCCCGCAGCAGTGTAGAGCCTGTATGTTATCGAAGGACTACTGCTGAAATTGCACAGGAAGATCTTATTGTAAATCATCTGTCCAGCAGGTTGACATCCAGTTTCTTTCCAAGAGCTGAGCCAATAAGGATAGAAATCACAGGGGAACTATGATATAAGCATTGGAGATAAAAAGACAGTCCAGTGCCCTCATTTAGGGCCAAGATATGAATTGTTGTCATCTTGTGTGCTGGGTCTCAGTGCTTTGAGTAGAGTCAGTTGTTATGACAGCTTTATTTACTAGGGAAGCCATGTATTAAAATAATGTTTGGTCCATTATGAAGAATTTTATGGACTTAAAGGAAGGTTTTTGAATGCAGATTTTGTTACAGAAACTAAAGACCATAAGGAATATATTTAACTTTTTGCTGATTACTTTAAAAGCTAGGGTTTTATCTCTATTGAAAGGTGAATGAGAAAACTCACAAGAAAGAAAAGGTAAAGATTTAGATTATTTCTGTCTTAGATGGGTTCCTAACTAAAGATAGAGTCATAGAATCATTTAGGTTGGGAAATACCCTTAACATCGAGTCCAGCCATTAACCTAACACTGCCAAGTCCACCATTAAACCATGTCCCTTAGCACCACATCTACACGTCTTTCAAATACCTCCAGGGATGGTGACTCAACCACTTCCCTGGGCAGCCTCTTCCAATGCTTGACAACCCTTTATGTGAAGAAATTTTTCCTAATATCCAATCTGAACCTCCCCTGGTGCAACTTGAAGCCATTTCCTCTTGTCCTCTCATTTGTTACCTGGGAGAACAGACAGACCCCTACCTCTCTACAGCCTCCTTTCAGGTAGCTGTAGAGAGTGATGAGTCTCTCCTGAGACTCCTTTTCTCCAGGCTAAACAACCCCAGCTCCCTCAGCTGCTCCTCATAAGACTTGCTCTCTAGACCCTTCACCAGCTTCATCGTCCTCTGGACACGCTCCAGCATCTCAATGTCTTTCTTGCAGTGAGGGGCCCAAAACTGAACACAGTACTCGAGGTGAGTCCTCACCAGTGCCAAGTACAGAGGCACAATCACTTCCCTAGTTCTGCTCGCCACGCTATTTCTGATATAAGCCAGGATGTTGTTGGCCGCCTTGGCCACCTGGGCACACTGCTGGCTCATATTCAGCTGGATGTCGACCAACACCCCCAGGTCCTTTTACCCCGGGCAGCTTTCCATCCACTCTTCCCCAAGCCTGTGGTGTTGCATGGTGGTGGTGTGACGCAAGTGCAGGACCCCGCACTTGACCTTATTGAACCTCATGCAGATGGCCTCAGCCCATCGATCCAGCCTGTCCAGATCCATCTGTAGAGCCTTCCTACCCTCAAGCAGATCAACACTCCCACTCAACTTGGTGTCGTCTGCAAATTTACTGAGCATGCACTCGATCCCCTTGTCCAGATTATCGATAAAGATATTGAAGAGAACTAGCCCCAATACTGAGCCCTGAGGAACAGATGGTGCCACACTGGTGCCATACCACAGCAGTGCATTGCAAAGAATTCCAAAATGCTTGTTAGATACAGTGGTTCCAACATCCATATTGTTTTGGTTTCAGCATGCAGATTTCTGCTTTACTGGTAATTGGCGTCAGTCGATGGCTGAGACAAGGACTGTAATCCTCCGAGCTGCAGAGATCCCTGTGTGGTTGTTGGTGAAGTCCTGACAATGTGGAAAAGGACTGATAATTGTTTTTTCTGCCCAAACCACTAAGTCTGCAGGCAACGTGTATGAAATATTATAGTTGTGCTATCTGACCTGAGAAATGTTTTCTGACAGACCTAAAAGAAACATGTTGGTATGTGTGTGCTAAAGCACAAAAACATTAACTGCTTTGCTGGAGCCTTTACGTTTAAGCACAAAACAGCACAAGAAAAAAAAATGTATTTGAGAAACACCCCCAAAATTACTACCTGGTCCTTTTTTATTTACAAGTTAATGGGAGTGTTCCCAAAGCCCTTTATATTGTTTCATATATTTAAAATGTTTTCAGTGAGTATTAGATACTTGTTTTGTAAAAAACTAAAACTTTCTGTGTGAGAGGGAACAATTAGCACCTGCTTCTGGTGTGTTTATGTACAATTGTCATGTAGTGCTTGTATGAAAATGCTGAAAAGCTAGGACTTTTAAGCCTTTGCTTCCAAATGACAGTAAAATGTGATAGTAAAAGTGCAGTTTCATGGTTGGAACAAGCTGATGATCTGTGGCTGCGCTGGCTCCCAAAGGGAGCTCTTTTACCTGTGTGAGCTCACCCCCTCTTCCGTGTGTTGGTGCAGTTGTACAACCCTGCTGTCAGTCAGTTCAGCTCACTGGGCCAGCCAAAAATCAGCCTTACACGAAATTTACTTTTCAGTGGGATCAGTGGATTGATCAGACTTACCTGCATATTCAGTAATTCTTACACAAGAAAGGAGGGGGGAAAATGCGTTCAGAGGTGATGAGGAGGGCCGGTCTACTGCTCATGGAGGCGCTGTCTTCTTAAATCGTCTTGATGGGCTTTGAAACAGCACGCTAATAGTTAGACTGCGATCACTTTAAGCTAGAATAAGACAGAACTGCCACTGAAAGAAGCAATCCTTCTTCCTACTCCTGCCTATATGTTTCTTGCTTCCTTTGGTCAGCACAAGCATTTACATTGTCATGTTATGAATTATGGGCTGAATAATAGTCAGAATTTAATTAGGTTGAAACTAACCTGACGAGAAACAGAGGATTTTTAATCTAAATATATTCAATTTCCTGATTCATAAGCCAACCTCACAAATGTTTGTGTTAGCTCAAGGGAGGGGATAACACAAGGACAGGAACACCAGAACAGGCAAGAAGAGGGCAGGCTTACATTTTTTGGCAACAGTACCAGTTTACGCCAACTTAAAGTATTGTTTAAACTACTGCTTTTCTTATATAAAATTTCTTCAGTATTTCCATTGCGCAAGAGACCACTCAGCCTTATCTCTGTATGCGACCCCATATATGGGATAGATGAGTCAATAGATGGGACCAGTGTATTAGTGTCTTTAATTGCGATGGCTCACTTGTTGGCACCTTCTTTAGCTGCAGTGTAGTACTTTGCATTTGCTCCTGTTCTGTTTTAAAGTACCAGATGCAGATAATCAGTGCGTGATGGATCAGGATCCAGATGGATCCCGCAAATGGGAACCTGGAACAGGAGAGAAGCTGTGATTCTGTTTTGCAACTGCAGGCACCTTGGTGGAGAAGTTCCCAAGTCTTGTACTGAATGCAGAAGATTTAACAGGTCTGCTGGTGGTGCTTGATCATGTAATACTGAGGTATAAAGGTGGCATTTCTCTCTGTCCCTTTGTGGAGTCCAAGGCCTGCCACCCTTGTAAAAGTAAGTGAAGCATAATTCAGAATATCCACTGTATTCCATTAGGCAAAGGATCCCAATCTGTTAACCAAACCACAAGAGATACACTCGCTATAAATGTACTTTAATATTTTTTAAAGGTTTTTTTTAGATAAATTCAGGAGCTGAAATGAAGAGTTCTTAGTTTGTTCACAGAGTGAGTATTCTAAGAGGTTGAAACAGGCTGCAGTATATCCACCGCTGCACTGAAAGAACAAAAAGCAAATGTTTATTAGCACAGGGAATATTAATCAATAGGTAATTCCTAGGTTGCTTCCAAATATTTGTACAAAAGGATATGACACCCTGGAGTGACCAATAATGACATAAACATCCATCACTGGGAGGAGGCTCTTGCAAGGTGACAAATTTATTCCTTAAAGCTAAAAAGTACAGGCTCTTGCTGTATTGAAATACATTCTCGATACTACAGTTAAGCGAGGATGCATGCTCCTAGTAAAGCATAGTATTTGTCAATTTGTGACAGCTGCAGGAAAAATGTCAGATAGCAGTGAGGAAAAAAATCCCAGCTCATGTGGTTGATGCGATAAAGTTTTGAATTGTGTCTGGAAACCGTGGAGCATATCAAACGTTCCCAGCTGTAGCTTGCATTTATGTGCTGGAAGCTTATACCGCTGTATTTGCTGGAATGTGATCCCTTTTTGCTAGGACTTTTTCTAGTGGGAAAAGTGGGAATACATTTTCTCCTAGCCTACCTATAGGAGTTTTCAACTACTTCTTTCTTCAGCATTTTGATCCTGCTAATAGATGAATAATTCAGTTCCCAGTTTCCATGGCACCTCAGCATATCATTGCCTAATATTGTGAATGAAGAAGGAATATGAGTATCCATCTTAAAGACATGGGGAAATACTTTTTAAAAAAATTGGCTACATAGGGTTCTTTTTTAAAGCTTCTTTAGTAGTTTTTCAAACCTGAGGACCTGATTATGGATGCATCAGCCATAACTGTCTGAGAAGGTGATTTTCTGAGATACCCTGTTTGAGAAAAGACAGAGTCTTTCTTTTGGGGAACATAAAAATGAATAGCACATCTTCACCGTGAACCAGAAACCTACTGTATGGTTATTGGTGTATGTGAGGCTATGCAAATGCAAAGGTAAAGCCAAGCTGGTATCAACCCCTTCATAATGGCAAAATTTCTGTATATGCATACCAAGAATACAAAGTTCTGGCAATTTCCTGTTAGCCTTGCACTGCAAAAGAAGATGTATGGAGGTGTACAGCAAAGGTAGCAATAAGATCCACTGATGTATTGCTTCTGCTAGCCAACTCCAGCAGATAAAATTGCTAAGGAACTATTATTGGATTTTAAGGAGAAACTATTGAAGGGGGCAGCCACAACATGATCGCCCTCTTTCTTGGGATTGCTGTCCCTACTGTTACGGCTTTCCTAGATTACTCTGTGAGTGTGAGCTGCTTTAATTAGTTATCTCCCCAAACACCTATAACAGGAAGGATTACCATAGTTTATGTTTATCCCAAATTCTTAATCTCCAGTTTTGGTTTACAAAATGGGAATACTCTGACTTGTAACAAATTAGAAAAGTAACACGTTTACTGAAAATTATGACTCTCCTACCTTTAAATCCTATCTTCAGACTCCTGCCGGTCTTTGTAACTGATGTGACATGACCAGCGTAATACATGCTGAGTTGTTTTACAGATTAGGCATTAAATAGCCTAGATATTGGGAGCATGAAGTGTTAGTTTTAACCTATTTTTTTACATGATGAATGACTCTCTTGCCCTTGATCTGAGGTGAATTCAACGTATCACTTTAGAACTTGTGCATTTTCAAAGGTTTATGCAGATCTTTTTCAATAAGCTGATAATAACAAAAGAAGGTTTGAAAATGAAAAGGAACTGAGAGAAGTTGAATGGAATTCAGTTGGAGAAAAATATCCCTTTAATGTGTGGGTAGGGTAAGTCAAATGAATAACAAGGATGGTTTCCAAGTATTTTAATATCCATGTTGAAAAGCTTAGACAGAGAGGTTATAGAAGTCATGTGAATTAAGGTGAGAAGCAATGAGGCTGGAGCAATAACCACTTTTAACTGCCAGGATGTGATCTTTGAATCTGCCCGATTGTTTCCTTCAGCAACTGCAGTGGGTTATTTCCTGTAAAAAATGCAATAACTGGTATTTCAGCATATATGTTATAAACGGCAGGCTTCATGGCAGGAATGAAAGATTTTGAATATGAATAACTAGAAAGATAAAATTGAATGGGAGTTATGGATATTCTTGCCTAGAAGAAAGACATTAAAGAAGCACTGTAGTGATTCATTCTAGTATCCCAATTAACTCACTAAGTATTTACTAAATGTGTATTCACGCAAATATCTTTACAAGACATCTTGAAATACCTAGTTTCAAGTCAAGTGTAAGAGCTGACGTGCAATCCAGATCATAAAAAACTGGACTGACTGGTTCACAGCACGTAGGATGGATGGTTTCTCATGACATTCAAAACTGCTGCTGTCTGGGTTCAGATCCAGGCAGACCTGGAGTGTTCATGTTTGATATCTGAAAGCGTGTATTCTGTTCTCTTTCTCGCTAAAAGCTTTATAATTTTAGATCTCCTCATACAGGAGTAGGGACAGTGGCTCTCTGAAAATGTTGCAGTGCCGCTGGTGAGACTGCTGACGTGTAATTTCTAATTGTTTGTAGCTGAGAAGGCCAAACGAACAGATGTTGTATCTCATTTATCATAGTTGCGGGACATGCAGCAGGTAATTCTACAGGGCCAAGTTCCTCTGAATCCATAAAGCCATTGCTGATTTTTGTGACTGCTTCTCTTCTCAGTTCCTGACAAATGTGATTTGAGGTAAGTTGTGCTTAGTAGTACTGCAACCTTTGCTTAAATGCAGGGTCTGTAAAGAGGAGGTTTTGTGCAAGGCCCTTATAATAGATACATAATGATACAAGCAAACAATGATAATTTTTATGGTGTTTTATACCTGCTTGGACCAAACTTGCTAGCACTGGGACTAAATACATTTTGTAACAAAAGCTTACTTACGTGAATTTGTTAGCAGGTTATGTCAGTGGAACTTGAATTGGTCTAGTTGTGTATGCATGGGATGCAGGTCACACCTCTGGGTAGCCACAGGTGTCGTCCTTAAAATGCTCACTTGACAAACCACTTCTGGTCATTAGTTTGTTCTTCCTTAACTTTTCTTGGGTTAAACTCTTGTCAGCACATTGCTTTTCCTTTGCTCACCGTTTTAGAACAGAAATAATACATGGGATATTGCACGCAAATGGCATGAACACAGATGTAAGAAGGAAACAATATGGTACAGTTTTTCAAAACTAAGTGTGCTGGCAATAAGCTCTCTCACATGGATAAGGTCAACCCAAATCTGGATACTTAGAAACCAGAATGCTCAGCATGGGCAACTGTAATTTCTGCCTTTTTTGGTGCAGAAGTATGTATAGCGCCTGTAAGATAGCTTTCTTAATCTTAAAGCATAATAGGCCATGGAGAAATATGCAAAGGAGGGTAGACAACTGTGCGTAATTTTAAAATAATTGAGGCATTCATGTCACAAAATGTGGGACCTCACCAGAATTTCCCCGCAGTTTGTGGAGGTTTAAATTAATGGTTTCACTTCTTTTCAATGTAGTGCTGGATCAAATGTAGAAGATTAAAATCCAAATTGACTTTAGATTCACAGTGTACCATATCAGAATGAGGTTGTGTCCTTCAAAATGGGTGCGAGCCTTTTATGGAAGCTGACTGTGCTCTGTTTTAAAAATCGGAGAGATAACAGCAATGTCTTATAACTGGGCTTTGTCTGTTTGTGCGCATGGTAAATGTGGTCACTGTGTGAAATACAGTATTAAAACATTCTGCTGTATCTGCAAACCTAAATGTTGTTGCAATAATTGCAAGCATTTGTTTATTTAAAAAAATCACAGAACACAGAAATCTGTAGTCACTATTTCTATGCATAAATTCTGAGGTTATTTTTACTATGTCATTTACTAGAAAGCATTTAGTTCACTCATGCAATTCTAATAAATGTTTTACTGTGAAGCTATGACTGCATTTTGTTTTTCTTGCTCATGAAAGGCTCAGAGCAGATTTTGTTTCTAATGAAGGTATTGGCTTTTATAAGAAGATTGGTTTCTGCAGTGGGAGCCTGAAGAGGCTATAGCTTACTTTGAGTATTTGTTTCCTGGTCTCAGTTACTGATCATTTGCATCAAACATGAAGTTCTTACACATTCTTATAAAAATAAGATAACATTTTCCCTTTAAATTTAGGGAGTGCTGTAAACTCGGTAGCCTTTAAGTATCATATAATGCCAGCTAGAAGCGGGAAAAAGATAATTAACAGAGGAGACTGAATGCTTAAAGGGGTGTCTCCTATGGATTTAGCAGGCAGCTGGCAGCCAGTCAGCTGCTGGGGTAAATCCACAGGGTCTCACCAACCCTGGAATTTGCTATTTTCAGTGACGGGTTTGGAACTGCCCTATGATAGATTTTGAATACTCTGCATTGCTTGATTATTCATGTACTGGTATGTCGCGTGTCTTTGGTATTTTCTGAATGCTGTATGTTTAACTTGTAAAAAATCTGTGCAGGAAAAAAGAAGAAAAAGAATGCATCAAGCAGCTAACTCAAAGTTAGAGAGCTAATTGTTATTAATGAGGGCTCTTACATTTTTGGCTCTCTCTCCAGCAAACTACAAGGACACAAAATGAAATGCGAATGTAGAGTAACAAAAATAACTGGCAGTATTAAAAGAGATGTGAGAGAGAGGGACAGAAAGGGAGAAGCGTTCATGGTCCACAGCACCTGAAAGACGCCAGGCTTCACTTGTGGTGGCTGAAGAAATTAGGTCTGCTTGAATTACAGTTGAAGTTACATGCCAGAAATATATGTAGACAGTTTGCTGATTACGTGTACATTATTTTCTATAAGACAAATATTTACGGTTAAAATAAATTTTATTTTTAAGAAGGCTGTTTGTTCCCTGAATGTCCCATGTGCTGTGGGCAACCCTGAGAGAAAGAACTTCAGGCATCTGAATTCAGCCAGAACTGGTATGTAAGCATGGTTGATGTGCTGGAAGTTAAAGGATGCGTCTCATCCTAGGGTGGAATTTGTCTTAATTAATTTTAACAGTTATAAAAGCTAGGCACTTAGTCTAAGCTGTCGTCTGGGCTTTTGCTGTGCAAAAAGACTAACTAATGAGTAACTCATGCAGTAACCGATGGTACCAAGTCTAAGATAGATGTGACCTGTCATCCTCTACATCCTTTGTTTCCCTCTACCAACTACAGAGGAAACCAAGTCAATTTAGTTTAGATGAATAGCTTTCATATAGCTGAAGTCAGATGAGTTAAATCCCACCTTTGGAGCCGGAGGACTGCAAAATGCTCCTCCCAGACAGGTGAAAGTTGAGGCCTGCCACCCCAGGGGATGAATATAGAAAAAGCAGAAGGTGAATGGCAGCATCAGTAAGCCTGCAACTCTTAACACCTCCTTGTTCCTTAGTACCCTGCAGTACTATCCCCCAGGAGGAGGTACAAGGGCTGCCTTTTTTTTCCAGCCATGAAAGAATGAGAGGATTTACTGGGATATCTCAGAAATCTCAAGTAATGCTTTTGGCTGTAGGATTATTGCCAGTTGTTGTCAATATGCTGAATAATAGTGAATGGGTTGTTAAAGATTTGGATCTTTTTCACCGTGGTATATAGAATTGTTAGGGAACTCCTAAGGGAAAACACAGAGAGATTTGTGATTAATGTGTGTGAGCCTTGATAAGCAATACTCTTTTTGTATAACAAAGAAATTTGAAGAGTTTAAAGATTATTATTTATTCATTGTTCCTCTTTTTAAAAGATATATACTAGGCAAATAGACTGACTCTGACTGCGTTAGGATAATTTCCCACAATGAATGGCAGGTAAAAGGTTACATTCCCAATAGTTTTCCCTTTCATTGCAGCCTTGACTTCTGTGCTCCAGTGCATTTGAACATAAAGTATGGTTTAAACAGATACACATTGTCAAGACTTAGTGAAGCCTAAGAGAGCTTTCCTTGGAAACGTTCCCATATAGGTCTCATCTCCTGCGTTCCAGTGCTGCTTTTTGTTTGGAATTTATTGCGTATCTTTAATTTCGTAATGTATATTGGTGGTGCTGCAACTTTATCCTTTTCGGCTATGGTATCAAGCTGTTCTTGAAAAGCTGTGTACTTATGAAAATGCATTGCAGTTCCAAAGAACAGAGAAAAATCCTTCATTGCGTGGCATTACGGATGTCGAAGGAAAAGTGGAAGAAGAAATGCACTTCTATCGTGCAATGGGATCAATATTTTGATGAATTTTATGACAAGTGAAACTTTCCATAAAGGAATCTAATCATAACCATTTATACCTTTTGGTCTCCAGTATCTTACAGCAGATATATGGCACTTTTTACACTTATACAGGTTCCCTTGTGAAAATATGGCCCAAATATAACGCAGACGACTTCTGCTGCCTCTGTACGGAATCTGCTGCTCTGCTTCTTCACACAGCGGGTACCGATCTGATTTTGCTGTGTTGGGTTTTATCCACAGGTAGGGCTGGAGAAGTGGAGATAAACTGCCCACTTCCATGGAGTGGGAAACACTGGAATTGCCAGGGAAGGCAGTAAGCATTACTAGATACCATTACCTCTTTGCTAATATCCACATACACTAAAAATTAATTATGTCACAGGATTCCTGAACATTAATTAACATTGCCCGCATGGCAGTACTCCAAAGGCAGGTAATTTTTTAGGTAAGATAAGCTTGATTGTGGACTCTGACACCATCAGATGAAGGGAGAAGCGATTCTCTTGATTTTAGTGTCCCTCTAGTCTTCTCTGCCTGTTACTTTTAGAAATAATCCCAACAGTATCTGTTTACTTTACTTACTCAAGATATTTTTATACTTCTCCCAGCGTGTCATTCAATCTAAGATGATTAGTCTCTGCTTGTTTGCCAATTTTTTTCTAACTTTTGTTCTTCCAACTGTTGGTTAGTCACAGATAGCCGCTCTCTCTCCCAGTAGGCCATTGGACCCAGCAGTCCTCTAATTATTCAACACATTAACATTATTCAACATTATTTCCTTTAATCTTTCTTAAGTATGGTGCTTTAGTGATTTTATTCCTGGTTAAAAATAAAAATGCTTTTTTATACTAGTCTCTGCTGTTCTTGGGGCCTAGAGTCTTGCTATTTAATTTGGACGTTTTCCTTTACTCCATGTTTTTACTCCTTTACTCCATACTTCTGTCCTTTGCCTATATTTTTAGTCCTGATACTGAGTGAAAATGGAAAATGTTCCAAATGTTCCACCTTTGGTCTGTATATTCAGAATTAGAGTACGAAGATGATACATACTGTACTTAGTATGGGTTTGGATAAAACTTTTCATGAATCATTTGTCTTGCAGGTTTATTTTTTTCCCCCTCTACATGCAAACTCTTAGTTTTCATCAGAATGGAAATCACTGAATCCAAAAAGGAATTTTTAAGAAATCAGTTTTTTGTGTGTCCTTCAGTAGAGACCTGAAAGGGGGAGATTTATTCTTGCACATATTCTGGCTTTAGCACTGATGGATTGTTTAAGATTCTCACAGAGGCAAAAGAAAAGCAAGACTATTTTAAATAATGCTGTTTCTGATGGGCTGGGTGCCCGTGGATCTGCAGCTGGGCACACCAGCGAAGGAGCCCTTCTCCTGGTGCTGTGCAGGGGGTTGGGAAATGAACGGGGACCTTCCTTTCTGTTAAAAGTCTGATACAGACTTTAATGTGATTTTTTTTTTTTTTTTTGAAAAGTGCAGTTCTAACAGCTGTGGAAACGTGCTGTTTCTCAGCTCAAGAGGAAAGAGCCGAAGATGAGCTTCCCAACGTTCGTTTACCAGTCTGCATCAAAACTGCTCTCTGAAGAGTATCCCCTGCTTCAGACATGTTTGCTGCGAGGTCTCTGCTGAGACATCTCCTGAAGGTTGCACTTATTATCCACAGTGTTGGTAGGTGTGTGTTTGACAGGTCGTGGACTGCATCCACTGACTCCCTAAACATCCTTCAGGATGACAGCAACTTCAGGTTATTTCTACCTCTGCTTCTCAGAAAAGAGACTTCATTTAATGGAAAAGAAACATAATTAAAATAATCACAATAGTCTTAATAGAAAATCTTTAAAATGTATAAGAAAAGGGTTTGGTTTTTTGTCTAAAATGATTGTTTTACAAATGTATTTTTGCATATGGCTCATCTATGGAAGAATTGTTTGTGGGCTGAAGCAGTCCTGGTGGTAGCTGGTATGGGCCTGTAGACTCTCCAGTGCTCTCCTTAGTGTTTCCAGACTTTACAGGAACAGCCTAGACACCCCTTTGGTCACTCTGGGCAATGATATAGGGCCTTCTTCATAACACACGAGGTAACGAAAGCTTTCTGGGATGCAGTCCACATTGGGAGTTGAGGGCGTAACACCTTCTTACAGCCTCTGCCCTAAGCGTTTGCAGTAGCAAAAGCCGACCTCTGAGCCCCGTATGGAGGAACACATGAAGGGCTTGGCCCATGATCTCAGCTTGTAGGTGGTGTGTTAACGGTAGTAGTGGATAATCCACAGAAACATGCTGCAGCAACCCCAGGAGGAGAACTTCTTGTGTTGCACCAGTATGTCCCGATTTGAGCAACACAGGACTAATTTATCTTCTAATGCTTGGGAAAACTGCACTTTTAGAAGACTCTAGTGTCTGAATTTGTGAAAATATTTACTTTATAGCCGGCTAGGCTGTGTGGGATTCAAGGTCTCAGTGTTTTTGAGGCCAGCCAGGTGCAGGGATGAGGAGGAGCGAGACCTGGGCACTTGACCCAGGCTGGCCTATTTCATACCATGAACGTCACATTCAATATATATTAGAAAGTTTGGCAGGAACTTTTCTCTCTTCCTTGATGGCGGCGATCCAGAGAACTTCTTGCCCCAATGCTGGACCCCTGAGCCCTTCCCTTCCTCCCAAAGCTGTAGCACTTGCAGTGCCCAACATTTGGTGTCCACTGCTGGGATGCACAGCTTCTGCTGATAGAATTGGCTGAGTATAATCCTTGTATATTTTATATCAGTATCGGGATCAATACTGGTTCTTTACTGTTATTAATGTTAATTATTTAGCCTTATTCTATTAAATCTGTTTATATTTCGGCCCTTGGGTTTCCTTGTTTTTTCCCAATTCCCCTTCCCAGGTGGGGAGGAGTCATCGGGTGACAGAGTAACTGTCTAAATGACAATAAATTGTGGTGGGTTCCTCAAACCACAACACAGTGAAATAGCGTTGGGGCGTTTAGAGAACTGGCCAAACAAGCTCAACTTGCGTGTGCTTACAGCAGGCAGAGGAGAGATGCCGAACACATGCTGCCTGCTATCAGCAGCCCTGTGGTTGCCAAGAATTGCAGCTACACCATTACGTAAACCATCACCACACAGTACACATTGTGCAGACAGACATCGTGTTTGTGTGTGAATGGATCTGCGTAGGTATGTGGGGAAGTTCACACATTTTAACAGGTTCATGATTTAAATTTAGTACCAAAAGTTAGGCACTTCTATAGCCTGAAGTCGTCATCGGCAGACAGCGTTGACTTCTTTTTTGAAATGGAGGAAGAGAAATGGAGACACATGCAGCATGATATAGCAGATTTATCCTGTTAGATAAGGCTCAGGTGTATTTTGCCTTTTTGACAGATTCTGTGCTAACAAGGCCAAAGAGCAGCTCTAGTTCTCCTACCACACTAAGCAGGCATTTCACTCATTTAACCCTTAGAAAACTGGCTGGTTCCCAGGAAAATCAGAATACATCATTCCAAACCATACTAAGTTATGTGAACGTGATAATTTAATTCAAACAGAGTAAAGCAATTAGGCTGCATAAAGAACATAAAATATAACAAGTTGGGTTTTTTTTAAAAAAGTAGCTACTTATAGCTCTTTAAGCACAGAAGAACCCTTTTACACTCAGCTTTTTGACAGCACTCCTTCAAATCAGCCCAATCAACCCAGATTTTCTCAATCTAGAAACAAAGTGAAGTAAACAAGGGAAATGAAACAGTAAGCAGATCAGTCATCTCTGCTCAGCTTTTCAGGCTGCTATACTGTTTTTTTTTTCAGTTATGACATGCTGAAAACAATAAGCCACCTGAAAACTCTGGCCGTGATTGTAACAGATGCATTATTTTAAAGAAAATTGAAAATTCTATTATCAAATGAAACTTTCTCAGGGTCTTTTGTATGCATATATCTTCATATATAACTCGATACTCTGCTCAGAATTGGTAAAAAAAAATAAAGAGTTCAGTATTTGGTTAAAAAAGGAGACAGCTCTCCCAGCATCAAGCCATTCTGGTATGCAGAGGAATAGGCTGGAACATAGCAGTCAGCACGGAAGACTAAAACACCTGCTCGCAGTCGTACCACAATATTTATTTCAGAAGCGATTATCTATTACTTGAGATAAAGTATATGGTCCTACAGGCCTGGGGGTAGATTAAAGTATTTCATTGTTATGGCTATGCTGCCGCATGTCTTTTTCAATAACGGCGAGCAGTGCTAAGGTGGCTGGACTCTCAGCGCGGGCAGGACGGATGAAATATATTACCCTATGTCTTTATGGCAATGGATGGGTTTTCTTTGTCACAGGCGAATTGGACTTTCTGCATGGCTGGGGACAGTGGCAGATTTTTTTTTTAATTAACATTTGAATCTATTATTTATAAGTGCGTTCCCTGATGTCTAAATCCAAGGGCAAGCCCTGCCGTGCTTGACTCGGTCTCTCAGGAGAGGGCTGGAAAGGATCTGCAAGCGGAGACAGCCAAGATGTTCTGCTTGACCGCTCCTGCCTGTCAGGCAGGGACAAGCATTCAGGGGCTAAAGATTCACCTATTCTAAGTGTCCTTGCCCCAGACATCATTTGCTAAGGAGAACCATGTGTTAGCTCAGCACTCTGGGGTGACTCTGGTTATCCCAAATTTCCAGATGCTAACAGAAGACCTTGTTGTTAAGGCAAGCCCTTTTGTCACCACACGCAGCCTAGGGCTGTGAATCTCTGACAAGCTGCTCACCCGCTGCATCGCGCTTCGGGCGACAGGTATGTTCAGCCAAGGACTGTGAAAGCCAGTCGGGAGTAGTTCACCTTCGTTCCAAGACAGACCCGCCAACAGCATCAGTACTCCTGACTTCAGGGTGCTGATGAGGCTTGAAAGCCTATTGCTGCAATCAGCCAGGAGGCAGCTCTCCCTGCACCCGGCTTTCCTCCTACACAGCCGAAGGAGGAAGCAATTACAGCTCTTTGGACCTTGATTTTTTAGCCTGACTGAGTATGAGGATCAGGATACACTAAGCACGCCAAATGGTCTACATTTTCAGTGGACAGAAGATTTTTGAATTTACAACTCAGAAAAGGCATTTTGTGCGGTGAGCGTTTCAAAATGCTTTTTAAAGAAGTATAGCTAATGTCATGGGTTTTACATTTAAAAACTCTCTCTGTTATTTATTCAGATTTCTGTTCTTTTGTCCTGCTTTCTACAGCAGAGGGGTAGTTGTATCTCTGCACATCTGAGATATTGTTCTGGTGTTTTACCATCACTTAAGAACTGCATGAAAATGGCAACATCTGGGTTTTAATCGTATAAGTAAATGTGGCTCTACCCATGCTAATGAGTATCTTATTCTTTGAGTGGTAACATTAAATTGAATGTAAACATAAAAAGGGAAGGGATTGTTTAACATGAACAAACTAGAATAGTTATATAGTAACCTGGTTTTGGTAAGAAATATAATGCTTTCTTCTTAACCTTAAGAATGACATACAGTCTTTTCTATAAACAGTTATTTTGTGCAGCCATTGTAGGCAGCGCAATCTGCACACCACAGCTGGTTGTAGAGAAGAGGACTGGCACTGGATATTTCAAAGTAAATGCATGGTGGCATTCAAGGTCATTTGGACTCCTTCTGTTCAATTTTCAAAAATGTGAAAAAAATAGGCTTTACGTGTTATATAAGTGACCAAATTGGCCTTTTTGAAGCAACTTCTGAAAAAGACATGGAGATCTTCACCCTTCAGCCGTGCTCTTTCTTCAAGTTTTGCAATCAAACTCAATACCCTTTTCGACCTATAAAGGTCAATTTTTTATCAATTTATTAATGAAGATTCAAAGTCATTTGGAATCTTTATAAGTTCTCATTTGGGATAATTATTTTGTTGTTGGGAAGGGTGAATTGCAGATATATAGGCCTGTTTCCTTCACATGAATTAATCCCAGGGTTTTGTTTATAAAAATTAAAAGCTATCAAAAAGAAGGGTAGATGTTCACAAAACCTTGTCTGAGCACTTTTTCCAAGTTACAAAAGCAGTTATAATTATTCTATCAATAATCAAGGGAGGTGTAACTCCTGGATTTCACATAATCATTATATATGTGATTTTGACTGCTGGGTTAATAACCAGTGTTTTGCTGTTCATGTTCTTTTTATTGTGTCGAATGATAAATTATACTTACGATCATAAAATAAATTCACTTTTCTCAAAACCCGTTATTGATTCTCTTGTCCTGTAGGCAATAAAGATAGCTGAAGAGAAGAACAAAGGGAAGAGAAATAAGCAATTACGGAGATAAAAAAGAGCTGTTCAGAGAAGTAACATTTGTAAGTCACAAAGGCTGCGGTTCCATATCCAAACAGCTGATTTCCAGTAGTTCTTTCCTTAGGGTACACTACTCTATTTAGAATCACTCTTGCTGATAAATTGTCTTACAAATTCTTAATTCAGGAAATAGGGTTTGTTCTTTTCTAGTGACTGTCTTTCTGATCGGCTTTAGTGACCCTGAAATTAAAGGGCTCAGAGGCTGTCTACACTTGTGTTCAGCTATGGGGCAAGGAATTACCCTGCACAGGTCTTCAAAACTGAGGTCAGAGTTTTCAGTTGCACATAATACATAGTATTCGGGCTGAGTCCATCCAGATGCCAGGATGTAGCTGTATTCGTGGACTGGTTTTGATATCAAGTACTTCTAAATGTCAGAGCTTCTTAGATAAATGTAAGAATACTTGCAATTATTCCTGTCTAAGAAGGTCAATGAGATCTACAACGTTAGGTCCTTTTCGGTAACTAAAAAAGAGGTTTGGTCTCTTTTGTTCCTTTCTTGCTCCAAGAGTTCAATTACTTTTCAGTACCAGGGGAGATGTGATGGTATGAAGATAAAGCTGAAATGTTTCATATAACGAACTATTGGACTACAAGCAGGAGTCAAACCATCACATCTGAATCTGTTTTTTCCTGGCCCGTACTTGGAAAAGCTTGTACTGTAGCAATCCAGAGGTATATTTGCCTCATGCTGATTAGGCATCTCTCATGCTTTCTGTCCTTCACTTCTGTCTCTTACGTCCTTGTATTAGTTCAATCTTGTCACCTAAATCCAGAATAACTCACAACTATTGGTGCTAATATTTAATTTACACCACTGTCAAGAGTGTTGGTCAAGAATCTGTGCATAGCAAAAGACAGTTATTGCTGTCTTCAACAGTTATGGTCATAAGCAATTGTAAATGACTAGTGAATAGATATTTTGAGAGCTTCTGTCCCCCAGATTTTTATTAAACCAGAACAGAAACTTGTATTACTCAAACAAATCTGAACTAATCAAATCTGAATAAGCTTTCAGAAAGCTTGTTTAAAATAAATACTTTTTAATAACAAAATATTAAACAAATAGAATGCAATTCTGTCATCTTTGCTCACTGATTGCCTTTTGCAGTCCTGAAAACAATGGTATTCTTAACTAAATACAGGGTTTTCTAATACCTCGTAAAGGTTGCCCATTTGCTAAATTTGAGTACTTATTTAAAGAGGATGTGGGTTTTTTAAAATATTGCATCCTTGGTGTCAGTATGTTTTATAGATCGGTGAAATTGTCACATCCTTGAACTAAAGCTTTAAAGATTAAATGAAATATGAAGAATACTTCAAAAGCCTTTGATGATTTTATTAACAAATATGTTTTATTTAACATGTTATAGCATAAGATAAAACTCAAAATTAATAAAGTAAAATATATGCTTTTGCAGATATAATAAGATCAAAAAAATACTATTTTAAAAGTACCAAAAAACCCTCAACAAGTTGTTATATTCTCTGTGCTTTCATTATTATTCTTTCAAACATGGTGCTTATTCACTGTATTTCAGCTGTAAAGCTGCTGCTTTCACCTCCGGCCCACTTAAGAATCTATTATTAATTCCTTTAAAACATGCAAAAAATACGACTTCCAAGAAGAACAGCCACACAGCCATAGAGCTACAGAACTCACTGCAAGAATACCGATAAATAAAACATCAGTTAACATCAGTTAATTACAGTTTAAGGCCAGATCTTCAGCTGGTGGAAATGGGCAGACACTGACTACAGCAGAACCCCGATGCACCAGTCGACTGCCTGCGTCCAAGTTCCAAGTCATGGCAAGTTGCTTTGTCAGCTATGGTCTCTCCATAAAGCAGAGTATTGTATATCTCAATAATATTTCATTATCGTTCTTACACAGGTCTAGGAAAGTTACATTTCTCAAAGGCAATATGTTGATTTTGAGTCCGTCCCCCCAAACCTTGGGTCAAATTCTTGCATTACATGAAAAAAAAATGACAAAAGTGCATATACATATGTCTGTATACATGCAGAACAAAGCCACGTTGCCACTTGCAGCGCGGCCAGCTGCAATATATGCCGTTTACTGACATTAGACACGGGCCTGTGTTGGGTCACAGAGTACATACACGTGAATGTAAGCTTTATCCATCGGTTCAAGAGACCCCACTAAGGGAATTCTTCCTGTTATGGAAAGGACTAAGGCCAGGGACTGTCTGGAAGTAGAGTTTTATTTCAGGCACCTGTATGTGGACCTGGACCTGCCCCACTGGAGTTGCAGAATCAAAGCTTTATTGCAAAAAAAACCAGACTATTTTACTCCAAACTGGTAACTACGTTAGTATATCAACTGCATGGGCTTTTGTAGAGCAGATATTAAATTATTTTTTTGATTTCCCGCCAAGTGGATCTGGTAGAAACAACACCATATTTCCCATTAGCTTCTGTAATTTTGAAGTGGCCAAGCTTAGAATGGCAACTGAATGCACTGAAAGGCATCAGCACTGGGAGTAATGCACTCACTTCCAGCTCCTAGAAATAGCTCTCAATGACATTTCTTCAGGAGATGAAGAGTTATATTTTTAACTGCGAGCATGGTCTCTGTGCAGGTTGGCTTGATCAGCGTCTCGGGAAGTAAAAATCCAAAATGGCCGGTGTCACGCAGTTCAAATGCAAACGCGTAGGGGATGCCATTTTTGTAGGCCCAGTCCATAGAGCTACCAGAACTCACATCTGAAAGAGGGAAGTCAGAGAAAATTTTAAAATATGTTAAATGCAGGTCATGTTGAAAGCACCGGAGGGTTCTTGTGGCATTTTGTCTCCAGGACTCAGTATATATACTTGCAGCCCCAGCTGTTGCTTGCCCTGATCCCGAACACCCTTCAGAGGAGGGCATGGGGGCCCAGCACCTGGTGAAAGGTGCTCAGCACAATACAGGATTAGATCCTTGATTTTCGCAGGGAAAAAATTAATAAATAACTTTTTTTTGTGGAAAGCAAAACTTTAATAAAAGAGAACATTTAAAGTAAAGCCTCAAACTGTTCCTGTCCCCAGGAGGGTGTAGTCTAAAGCTTTGCTTCCACAAAGATCTCCCAGCTGGACTGTAGCTCTGCACGCTCCTAGGTTTAACTTTTGCAGGGAGAAGGGAGAAAGTTGACAAAGTAATCTACATTCTCCTTTTCAAAGTGCTTTTAAAATTCTTTTCATTTCTGCCTTGTTTTCTCACCATTTCTTTGCAGCATGAAGAGCATTTGCATAGGTGGTGTCTAATATTAACAAACCTTCCCGAGGAAATGTGCTTCTCATGCTTTCGTTATCTCCATATGTTGATTACCCAAGACACTTATGTTTATATAAAGATCCATCTCTCATGTGGCCTGCTGTCTTCTGTGCGATTCTGGCATTAATTCACACTGCTCTTCCTTTGACATAGCGACTGACTGCGCTGTAATGAGCACGAGATGACGACTGTGCTGTGGGGATGGAGGCCCACAATAAAGTAGAGCTCTAGCCAAAACACAGGAACAGCAGAGGAGATGCAGGTGGTTACTTGTGAAAAATCTTGCTATTTACTTAAGCTTCTCACTTTTTCAATGTCTGTTAGCATTACCGAGAGCATTCAGGCCTCATAGTTTCAGTAATAATAAAAAAAAAGTGTTGCATTGAAACCTATTGAACTTCTTCTTCTCTTACTTGTCTATGTGGAGAGCTTGCCTGACAGATGTCATTACATATTTAAAAGGCATCTTTTAAAGATACTTTGTTATAGGGAAAAATGCTTTTGAAATTGCTTTCTGAAAAATAGAAGATGTCCAAATAAAGATACCATTGCTATCATTTATCATCATCTAGACACAGAAGCACTTGAAATCTAGCTTTTAAAGAGATCATCCTAAATTTTAGAATGAGCTCTATGAATAGTTTTATCTATCACAATTGCACAGAAGGAGAGGCAAAGTAATGGTGAAAAACAAAACCTACTTTGAATTAGTTCTTCACAAATATTCTATAACTTAGTATTGCGTTTACAGTATCTGATAAAGACATGCTTTTTAAGATCTTGCTTTATCTTTTGTTTTAAAAATATCTGTATTTATATGCTATTTGCTGGATTTCGCCTCTCAAATGCATTGCAGTTTAATCTCTTTTATTGCATCGAGTTAATCTTACTGCAATCAACTGACTGAATCAGTTACAAAATTTCATCTTCCGCCTTCCTCACCATCCACAACTGGAACAAAGTTCACTTTAAACAGTGTTTGCTTTCTTTGTTTTAATACGGGTAATCTCCTTCTTACTATAGGTAGGTCAAAGTCACAAACCTGTGCCAGAGGAAAACTTACACAAAGTGCTAGATGCAGGACCATATCTGTATCTTATACCGTAGGCTGAATGAAGAGCATTAACAGCATTATAGGCTGCTAATTCCTGTGGGGGGGAGAAAAACAAATACATAAATTAGACTTTGAATTAAATACTGTAATGGGATTGGAACCTGAGCAATGCATCGTTGACTTCCGGCACGATGCTGTGTTCCTTGAGTCCATGGCAGCTAATCTAAAATTATTTTAAAGGATAAATTATTATTTACTTTTATTGACGGCAATTCCCTAATTCTTTGGAAAACTTGATTTGGTATTTTCATGGCATAGAGCAGCTCACTGCACTGTGAATGATGAGCCATTAAGTATTTTGTAATTATAGGTATATATACCAATTTAGTGACACAACAAAGTTAGGCAACATGTGAGACCATGAGATGAAATAATCTCCTTTTTACGCAGTTTAAAAGCCATGCAGGAATTTTCTGGCAGTAACTGTGGATGCATTTCCAGTCCACTAAACCTCGTCTCTTGGTGGCACTCCACAGTGGTTCAGTGAGCGGGGTGGGAAGAAGGAAGGATGCAAATTCCAGTCCTGAATCTCTGATGATGGACAGATCAGTGTTCACTGATGGTCTAACTTTCTCTTGGGCCAGATGATGTAGGCTTGGAGAACTCTTCCCACTATTGCGGAAATGTGATTTCAGTACTGTATGGGGAAAATCCGCACCTACATTTCAACATCCATATGGATGCAGTCTGTGT
This sequence comes from Chroicocephalus ridibundus, assembly GCF_963924245.1. Classification (NCBI taxonomy): domain Eukaryota; kingdom Metazoa; phylum Chordata; class Aves; order Charadriiformes; family Laridae; genus Chroicocephalus; species Chroicocephalus ridibundus. Next base: position 131,940,051 of record NC_086285.1, read on the forward strand.
AGGAGGTTCCTGTGAGATGGGGTGCCTGAGACATGGGCCTGGCCCATGGCAAATTCTGAGGCTTACATGTGGAAAGCGCATCCAAACACAGACAAAGGATGCACATGTTCAAAAGAAAAAAGAATATTATGATACCAAAGAAAGATCCCGGAGAAGGTACAGTGGAGGCTGGGAATATATAGGAAAACGCAAAGCCATCTCCCTACAGAGAGCAAGAAATGACCACCACTGGACTTAGAAACTGCTGGACTTTGAACCACTGGGTTCAAAAGCTGCAATGTTTGTTTTTTTAATTGTTTTATTCCTGTGAACTGAAGAGCTGTAGGTTTCAGTTTATGCAAGTCTTCATGAACTTGGTCCTTACCTTGTTATTCATCAGGCACTTGATGAATGCACTGGGGAAGGCTCACTTTATACTTGCCTTTCTGTTTATACACTTTCCTTAACCTTCCACTTGTTTGCCATTGGCAGGAATCGGGATTCTGGCTTAATCCCCAGTCTGACCCATGCAGGCATTCCTGCTGTGGGTCTTTGTCTGCCCAAGTAGAGAAGCCAGAGAAAACTGCTTTAAAATGTCACTCCAGAAAAAAAGAAAAGTTCATTTTCACTTACTGGCCAGCAAGTAGGGCTTAGGAGAGTCTATTTTACACTGAGAACTGCTCTTAGCAAATGGAAGAGCACTTTTTTACTCAATTATAAAAATCCTTTAGGCACAATTAGATTTGTTTGTTTGTTTGTTTGTTTGTTTCTTGGCCGGAGACTCTGACATTTTCAGCTTGCCCCTTCTCTTCCTCTTGCTACCTCCATGAGAGAGTGCATGGAGGCAGGAACCACTGAAGTCAGTGCTGCCGGGAACTTCTGCCAGGGCGGGAAGTGGTCACCAGCTGATGCAGAGGGACAGCTTATGACTCACCCTAACACCAAAGATGAGGTGGGAGGAGGTCTGAGAAAGAGGGAAGTGCTGTTGCTTGGGTCTCCCCCTTCCCTTACAGATGCCTCAACTTCTGTTGAGTCATGACACACAAGACCCATGAAGGGGTCAGAGGTGTCGGACTCTGTGAGGGCGGCGAGGTGGCGGTGTGAGGCCACAGTGGTGGCAGTGGGACCTCTCAGGGCTCTGGGGAGTGGGGAGCTCCAGCTGCAGCCCGGGGCTGTTGTCTAGTGCCTGCACTGGAGCCCCAGGTGCCAGGGTCAGTTGCTCAACAGAAATTTGGCAAGCTATACCCAGCACTTACCATCCTGGGGCCATGGTGTGGAGCTGGGATAGCCTGGCAACAGGCCTGATGCCAAGGGAGTGGGCTCACCTAAGGGGGCTGAGATAGGTGGACAGCAATGTCCTGGTAAATGCACCATGGAAAGGTGCATAGCCACATAGGAGAAGACTCCCCATGCATGAGTTACTCATTGTACAGCAATGACTCAACATAAGCAAGCCCTGTTGAAATCTTTCTAAAGAAATAGTTTGGCAAGGCCTGTTTAAAACCAGCACAACAGTACTGGGTTCTGTGCAGAGGCAGCAACTGCCCAAAGGCCAGCCCAGGAGTGACCCAAGTCCATGTCCACCACGTAGGCAGGCGTCCCTGGGCACTGTGAGCTCAATGCTCTTTGCCTTGGGGGGGTGCTGCCTGCTTTCACTGTTGGAGTTATATGCCCAAAGAAGGGGACAGTTCTCAAATGCATCACATAGTGGCAGGTCGGATCCTGAATAAATCCAGGAAACCAGTCTTTGAACATCCTCAAGGAGAAAGCTTCACTTAAAATTACCAGATTTTTGCAAAGACATACACAAACTCAGTTGTGCCGTTTAAGTTCACTGCAAACACTAAGGCATTTGTACAGGAAGAAAAGGGATAAAAAGTAGGTGAAATTTAAAACTGTTGAGGTGGATGAATGTTTCTGCTGTTTTTTTCAATCTAAAAGTGCACTTTCATTTTAAGTATCTTAAAAGAACAGATTTCAGGAGAGTGTTAATAAGAGACATGTGCCTAAATTAGAACAGAATATGCACGTTGTGATCAGTACACAGCTCTCCGGTTTCAAAGCAACTCTGAATAATTGAACACTTTAATCGAAATGGTAACTGACAGCTCACTAGAACGATACGACCCAAACAGAAACACCCTTTCTTCTGCTCAGGATTAATTGTGCCCGCCTTAATAACACCAAATGTTATTCATCTGCTATGCACGTGGAGCCCTACAGTTGTCCACTGTACACAGTCCGTGTATACCAACAAAGCTGGTTCCATCAGCAGCAGGAAAGAGAGATCTGCTGCGTTCCAGCTCACTGTAATTCTCCAAGAGACCTGGAGAATCTGAAACCTCAGCCTAAGACACCATTTCAGACACTTCAAATATTAAAGACCATTCATTTCAGAGCCACCAGGGGATGGAGCCTTTGGCTGTAGGCAAATATTAAAAACAAATAAATAAGCAACAGTAATCCATTTATTTTCACTATGATCCTCATAACAAGCTTTCTAAATAACAGGAAATTACTTCAGTTTCTTATTCTGACCTCCCTGTTCTTTTTTACCCACTGCAATAAAAAGAAGTATAGAGTCCAAATACTGGCAAAACATTCAGAACTGGCATTTGGCTTCCATTTGTCCAGGGCTGTTGTCTAAAACAGTGTCTTTCTTTGTCCCTTTAGGTCTGTGCTCCACTCCGTCTGAGGAGAAGCCTGCTCCAAGGCCTCGCAAACCTGGCGAACACCTACTACTCATCAAAACCTGGGCTCCTTTGGACGGAAAGGTAGAGTGTGTGTGCTAAGGGGCAGTTACGCCCTGTCTTAGAATGGAAATAGCCCTTCAGCAACAAGAACAGTATACACCGAAGATTTACTGGTATGTGTGAAAACTCCTTTTCCTTACAAAGAATTTCCCGCTATTGCCTTATGTTACTAATCGAGAGTATTATGTATTTTCATCAAGATACCCAGCAGTCCTCTTCTTGCAGAGCTGATGCTCTTTCTTCCTAAGACTATGTCTTCAACTTCTGCTGTCTTGTCTGTTCTTAAAAAAAAATGTGCTTGCACCTGCTGGTCTTCAAAGGAATGAGATCCCCTGGTTTTGAATTCCCAGTCTATGTTTTTTGGTAAGTAACAGTCAGTAATTCACTTGGGGAGCTCCTCTTTCCTTTTGCCACATCCCAAAAGAGCGATGTGAATAAAGGGTAGAATAAAAAGAAGGCTCATGGATTTATTCACAGTCAACGAAAAGTTGGGTGGCCGGTCCCCACGTCTCATATTTTTAGCTCCTCTGGCTGCTTAGTTAACTTCTAATTTGCTCTGTTTCCCAAGAATGACATCAGACAGGAGAATTTTTAGTAGCTGCTGAAATTAAGTGTCTTAACAGAAATAAACCCACAAAGAGAGTTCAGTTTGTGGCGTGCTGGCTGCTCAGCATCCTGAGAGGGCAGCTGAGTGAAACTTCAGTGAAGCTCCAGGGACTAACATCGTCATTTATTCTGCACAGGATAAATCTAAGGTGTGGTTAAGCTCCTTTTGGAGTAACCTAGCTTAAACTACTAAGTTAAACGTCACTGCAGCTTGCAACGTCAAAATGGGCGATATACAGACAATGTAATTTTACCAGGGACTGAGGGCGAAAGAAAGAGGCTCGCTACCGCTTGGTGCAATGTGTGTCTGTGAGCAGGAGCAAACAGAAAGTGAAGCTTAAGCCGCATGTGCCTGAGAGAATAAGCCACAGGGAGGGTTTTACGTACAGGAGGCTGCTGAAAAACAGGCCTCAAACTGTGAGCAGAGGGAATAGTTCTCTTGTGTTTGGATGAGCATGGAATACACGAAATGTACATATTTGTAAATCAATAGGCTTGCATCAAAAACCATACTCTTATTAATTTATTCTTCTAATAGACAAAAACTCCAAAGCACCTGATGTTAATTAGCTGCTTGTCTTAAAGGGGTAAACACACTACATCTGAGCAGGATGATATGTAAAGGGATAGAAGCTTTACTTTTTGTGAAATTACAAGATTTCTGCTCTAACTGATAAATATAAACCATTTTGATTTTATTTTGTTCATAAAATAGAAGATGATCTTCTTTGTGCTTCTAGTGTTTAAGTTCTGAGCATGAAGGGACAGAATTTCAGCTAGATGCCCAAGGACTTTACTACACAATTCCCATTACAGTTAATTAAATAAAATGATAATAACTATAATTAAAACCCAGGGATTTATCCTATAAAGTAATTTAAAGGGACTGATGGATGGAAGGCACTATACCATTTTAATCAAATTACCGCTGACTCACTTTGAATGAAGGTTATATAACCAGAAACGTGATTGCAAACGGAACCAGAATAAATACTGCTCGATATTAAATATGTGCAAAGTATTGAAGAAACAAGTCTCCTCTCAATATTAAATATGTGCAAAGTATTGAAGAAAAAAGTCTCCTCTCAAAACAAGATGTACCAAAAAAATATTATATAGGGAACCATATTCCCCCAAGTTTTAATGTACTTACCACGCAGCTGAAGTTTGGAATAGTTGCGTATTTGTAAGAGTAAGGGTACAGCAGCATCTGTGCATATGCGTGGAAGGACAAATAGGCTTTTATTTGTTTCCGATGTTTCCGGAGAAAATGAGCAACAGCCTTTACTTCAGGCTCTGATTCAGGAAAGGGACCACAGTAGGTGTCGTCGCATGGGTGAAATGAAGCACCTTCATCTAGAGATTGACAAAGAAAGTTGATGGTAAGTGATCATGGAGAATTTCTAAAGATCAGCTTCTGGCTCAGCCTGTGTGGGCCTGCATGCAAAAGTGTGAAAAGCAATAAACAAATTGCTTTCTTGTGACTGATGGGCATGAGCCAGTGGGACCTCAGTACAGTGATCTGCTCAGTCATCTAGTAGATACACCAAGTTGCCAATTGGCCAACTACATGCAGTTTTCCCCAAAGGACATCTTTTCAACCCAACGGAAAAAGGAGAGTCTGACTTGACTGTATTTTCTTCCCTGTCTTTTTGTATAAGGGGCACATTTTCTGATAGCATTCCAGTATTAAAACTATTGAAGGGTCTCAGTTGGTCTATTTGAAATTTAGAGTGCTGTACCTCTTTCACTAGTCACTGCCAAGACAAACCTAGCTTTTAAGAGCATTTTAACATACTAGTTACTACAGTGATGGTTACAATGGTAGGTAGATAACCTCAAAAGGCATTATCTTAAAAACCGGTTTAAGACATGAGAATAGTCCCTGACTACTGCCTATTTTTACTCTTGCAAACCTTATGGGGGAAAAATGAGAAGCCGCATGGGATGATTGTTCAGTTAGCTAAAATAGAAATCATCTCACTTTGCACAGGGCTTATTTTTCCTTCAAGTTTGGTGCAGGGGTTCAGTTGTGAGGATATCTTTTCCCACGTCAACCTGCTCAGGTGGCAGTAAGCTGCAGAAGTGTAGCCTGCATGCAATATCCCGTGAGGTACTGAAAGATGAAACTCAGAAAGGAGACATGGCAGTGGCTCCTTTATCGTTTACCAATTCTGGATCTAAGCCACCATCTCATTTACAGCTTAGGGTCTGTGCATAAAAGAACAATATTTATGCAAATCCACTCTTTTATCCACAGTGATTTCAAAATACCACATGTTTTACACTGACCTGCAAAATAATAATAGTTTGTTTGCAACATTCCCCGGTGTCATCAGGGACTTACAAAAGCAGTGTTTTATTAGCTTTCTTTTGTATAGTAAGTACTCCCATCTTCAAATAATAAGAAAAGAGCAGTGTGTGAGAAGGCATAATAATATGAACAAAACCGGGGTTATGCAGTCAACCTAATGCTAAAAAAAGTGGAAGAATTTCATGCTGCAGCTTCATTTGTAATATGAAAACTGAGGCTACCATTCAATGGTCACAGGTGGGGATTGGAAAAGGTATTAGTGCTTAGATTGCAGTGGATATGGAGGGGTTATATAGAGGGCAGATGGTCTCCTCCCTGCAGAACAGATGGCCACCAAGTCATCCAAATCCCAAGAGCACTCTGCCTCGATGTCTTGTTGGATAATAGAGCTAAAGGAGAGCTATTTAACAGAGCCTCTGGAGCCTTTGTTTTTTTTCATGGATACTACATCTTCTGTAACAGTGTTGTATACTGAATCATGAAAATGGGCATCACTGTTAATAAACAGCAAAATCCAACAAGCTAATGGTAAAATGACCCAATGGTAAAATATGGCTCAGTTTAGTGACTTTCAGTGAAGAAAAAACTCTCTAAACTGTCCAGCCTACTGTCACAAGCCATTTGCAATCCCAGCCGTAGTTAATGTTCTTCCTTAAGTGAAGCTGGCTGGAAGTAAAAAGAGAGGGTTTCCATGGTGGCCTTGGATAATGTAAGGATATTCTCAATTTTCATGCTGTAAGTTCTTTTAAAGTAACACAAGAAGAAAGAAAAAGGCAATGCAGTACATATCAACTCCTGCGAAATTTCTGAGTTACAGTCATGACAAGAAAATGGAATCACATAAAATGTCACCATGCTGCCTTATTTTTGTACCTGATAGCATACCGGGGGAGGAGAAGTATCCTCCAACATCCACCATGAGATCAAATGTACAAAGGAAATGTGTGCCGAGACTGATCAAACCAATGCTCTGGTACAGAAGGCAGACTGGGAGGACGGACAAGCTGGAGCATGATTCTCAAACTTCCTCGCAGCCAATTCTTCTGCCAGTGTGGGGAACTGTCCTCAGTGAGCAATGGGGTGCACTGGAGACTGGAGTGCATTGGAAATTTTAACTCCCACTGCTACTCTCTTGGGGGCTTCGGATGCAACCCCTTTAACTGGATTTGCCCTATGACATAATTTATTTCTAAGTACCTCATTATTGGCTTTAAAGTTGCTATTTATTTCATGAACATTAAACCCTTGTGCAAGCTATTGCACATAAATATACGTTGCAAGGAGCATTTCTACCCAGACATTTTGCTGTCAGTATTCGCTTGGGTCTGTGTGCAATTTCTGTGCACTATTTTGGGCATGGGGTGCCGCAAAGCGAAATCTACCACAATCAGTGATATGGCCCTTTTCTCAGCCTCTAGAGAACACAGAAGCATCATAAAGCTGACATCAAAGACCTGCACTGGAAGGGAATAGGAAAGCAGAAGGGATGCTGTGTTATCTTTACCAACTAGCTCACGGCAAGCTAGCGTTCGGCGCCTTTGCCGGGGCCAGATTCTGACACAACACACCTGCCTGGAAGCCCCACGGTGAAGTTCAAGCCTTCTCCCCAAATTGTAAGTGCGACTGAACTGAATTAAAAGGTTTTCAACAAGCATAGGTAGTATTAAATGTCAAACACACCATGATTATTCAAGCCTCAAAGTGTGATATGATCCAGATTCTCCTCTGCCTCATTTAGTGTCAGATTAATGAGAATATGGGGCGCCGGGTGAGGATCTTCTGAACACCAGTCATGAAAGATCTCTTTATTCTCTGGCAAAATAGAGAATCTGATGGAGTTTGGGGTCTGGCGTGGGAAGCGGAGACGGTGCTTGATGGGATGACAAGCAACCTTGAATGAATTTTTATTTTTTAAACTGGGGGTGGGGACCTGTCTTTGATGTTTGGTGCAGGGGAGAAATGCAACAGGTAGTGGATTACAACACGCAATGTGCATGTGTTTCATTGTCGTTTCACTCAGCCTAGAAAAAATGTTTTTTACTGAAAACAAAGCAAACATTTTCAGGACTGAGTAACTAAGTGTGCTTTAAAGCAGCATCTGAGGAGCAAGAAGAGGGAGGAGCAAAGTGATTTGAACCCAAGAAAGATTCATCAGGTCTAGAAAGAAAATGCACTGTGTGACTATTAATGTTGCACTGATAGGTACCTATATATGGCTCTGAAGACTTTGTAAGAGAACTGTTCATTCCAACTATGCCGGTGGCTATCTCCTGAACAGTAAATTTATGTCCCCAAAATACCTGCAGTTCTGACTTACTTAGGTAAAAAGATGGTAACATTGATGCAGGACTTCGGTTCATTTTTACATTATTTTTGCAGCATAAAATTGCCTTATAGATCATGGTAGCAGCCCTGGGACTATCTTCTGTGGTGGAGGGATTCTCAGCTAACACAGGCTTTCTGTAACTGCTTCTGTGTCAGTCCTCTCCTTACTGCGAGTAGAGTCGAAAAAAATTGGAAGCATATTTCACAAGTCCATACTGTATTGAATGCCTGTTTCTGTTCACTCTCACCTCATTTGTAATCTCCCCAGGCAGATTATTCACACTCGCTTTTATCCTTACAGTTCTCAAAAATCCACTAAAAGAATCCGATCGCTGCAAGCCAGGCTGTACAGTGCTTGCTCCTGCTGCAAGTGACTGGAGTATTGTGGAAACATCTAGAGACTTCCAGTGGAAGAGGGACGGGCTGAAGGGAGGGCGGTTGCGCCAGCGCTGTGCAAACACAATTTCTGTCTTTACAAGTTCATAATGTAAATAAGGAAGGCGGATGAATGCTGGAGGAGAAAACAGCTGCACAGAGAGGTGAAGGAGGTTGCCCAAGAAGGGAGAGCAGGTCAGCAGAAGAACCAGGTCTATATTGCTGTATTTCACAACAGAGTGCTATGTCTGCTGCACCAGAACTTGTACGGCTGCTTACTCCTGTGCGAGTTGCACTGTCTTGCTGTAAGATTTAATAAAATACCATTTCTTCTTCAGTGGACGCGTTCCAACTCTGCTAGTATTTTCATTACTGCTGCATTCTCTATGCAAAATTGAGGTCAATTTTTATGAAAGTATTTACAGAAGTGCTGGGAGTTTAAAATTGGATCTCTATGCATTTAGAAGCACCTTCTTTCTTTATTAAATCACTAATAATAATGGTCTTAAAATATTCTCAGACAATTCTCTGTGAGGCAAAGACAGCAAGTCTGGCATTTCCAAAGCTAAATCCATTTCAGAGAAATGACGAATTAAATAAAATGAAGGTTGAATGTTTCCTAAAGTTGTAGTCAGGTAGATTTGGAAATGTGATGGGCCAGGCTCATTACTGTGCTTCAAATTATTTACATGATTGCAGAAATACAGAATAGCTGTATTTCCTTTTTTTTGCTTTTGCCACCCTTGCCATGAAAACTTTTTACTTGTGATGAGATGTGTCTTTCCAAAGTTCGGGACTTTTATTTTTTTAGAAGCTAGAAGGAAGATTCGAGCCCTGGCTTGTGGCTTTATGGGAAAGTACCTTCAACTTCAACTACGGAAAAGAGAACACAACGGATGTGATCTAACCTACTTACTCTGTTGGGTAATTAAATACAGGGTAATCTGAACTAGTGGACCAAAGTATCTCCAGACTTACCACACCATTTCACTTTCCAGTTGCGATTAGCATCAACACCATGACACCGAAACCGTGTGTTCTTTGATCTTGTTTTTCTCCAAAATCGATCCTAACATAAGTTATAAAATAGTTAAATAGCAATATTACTACAGTTTGGCAAAAATCCATTTGTACACATAACAAACCAACTCTGGTCAACATATTCAGTATTATATTTTAAATGGAGTAATTTACTTCCATTTTGCATGCCACAAAGTGATGGATCAGATTATACAGAAAGTCACCTTTGAATGATGCAGCAACCATTCGATCTTTCCTGTTGAACATTTTTTTGAGTACTTCTACTAATACTACTTACATTTGTCCAGCTAAAATGATATCCATCCACATTAAATACAGGCATGATGTAGAAATACAGCTGAGTCAGCATCTTTCTCATGGCAGGATCAGTCTGGTATGTCTGAAGAGCCTAAAGCAGAAAAGCCAAAGAAGGTAATTTCCATAATAAAAATAATTTCCCGATTAAGTATTGTGACAGGCTAAGACAGTCATGTGGCCTCTGGCAGTACGGAGACCTGATCTCACAGCACCACTGACATCCTTCGAGCTGTGCTTGAAAGGCTGACATCGTCCTGCAAATGTCATTAAAGGCAGCATGTGACCATGTGACAAAGGTGTTCAAAAGACCCTGTTGTCTCTGCTTCTTAGTTACTTTCAATAGCCAAGAAAATACAACTCGCATTACAGAGAAGCAAATGCGTACAAAGTGTTTCTTGACGTAGGAGGTGGAAGTGGAATAGATTCTTAGTTGAGGAAACAAGTGTAGCTCCTGTAAGACAATGAAGCGCTGTTGTTTCCACCAGGTGATGATTTGGCAAGGTCAGAGCATGTCTTAAAGCATTTAAGGCTCACATTACATAAGCTTTTGTTGTATGCAAGGTCACTTACTATATGCACAATCGTTCATATAGGCAGCTTATTCCTTTATAATGTAGAAAACCTTCTACTTTTGGAGAACCTCATGGATAAAGGTTAGTAGAGGAAGTCTAGGTAGGGAAAGTATTTTTTTTCCGTTCTACATCTTAGAAACAGAGGCTCCTCAGCAGTTCTGTTTGCTAGTACCAGAGGTGCTCCTTTAGCTGTTTCTGGAAGCTCGGACTCCATGTGCTGTTCCAAAAACTGTTCCTTCTCATCAAACTTGCAACTTTCAAAGCTTGTCTTGATTCTGTAAGGGGAGGACGCAAGTGCTTCACCTGGCAGGTGGCAAGTGCGTCACGCTGACACTGGGTTCAAAGGGATGTCAGAGGCTGGCTCCTCTCCTCCTGGTGCTGTGATTACCGCCTCCTGCTCCGCGGTATTTCTGGCCCTCCAGATCCAAGAAGTAACGTCTTTGGGGGGACAAAGGGAAACGTTTTCTCTGAAATAAACCTAAGCTAAAAGCTTTTTAGTTGACAAATGCCAGGGAACAGTGTGAAGTACAGGAATTCAATACTTCTGGGCTCCTAACCATGCAGCTGTTTGGATTATTGAAGCTGCCACTGGAGCTGACAGATGCATTTTGTGGAATATCCTTAAGAAATACCCACACAACTGGACATGTCTGGGCCTGAAATTTACTCATGGAGGAGTTTGAACATATTTTTTTTTCTTTATTGAGGGCCTAGTGAGAGTTCTAAATGCTTTTTCTAAGGCATTCATTAACCACTGCTCTGTTATAAATTGCTTTCTCCTCACCCGGCCTCAGCATCCCTCTCAGTGGTGCTCCGCACGTGCAGGTCCTTCGGCCTCGCTTGCCGATCCAAAGCTGCGCGCCATCCCCCTGCGAAGCCACCGAGTCACCCAGCGCCACTCCGCTCCCAGCCTCTCCGCCGTTCTCAGCCAGGCGAGAGGAGGGGAAGGTGAGCGAGAGAGGGCAAAGGGGGCACAGCGCGGAATGACAGGAGACGTAGGCAGCACGGCGTGGAGCACCGCAGGGTGGGACGAGATGCTGAAAGAGGGCAGGGCTGTCGCAGGGGAGAAGGGGATGACAGTGGGCTTTTGAGGGGAAGCTTGGCGGAGCCGTGGGCTGCATGGGAAAAAGTCCCTGGCCAACGCAGAGGTCACAGGTCCCCCAGCCCACGTGCCAGAAATCCCCTGAAGATTCTTAGCTGGAATGGTATAGCATTGAAATTCAATGTACTTGTATTAGGAAGCCACATCAGGGCTACAAATACATTTACATAAAAATATCGGTATGCAGGTAATAGTTATTATATTCTATTATTATTTACAGTAAATACAAATATTATTTACAGTAAATATAATATATATATTATTTATAGTAAAAAGTAATTTTGTCAAAAGAGAAAGGAATGGTTACTCAAAAGTAATGACCGTGAAAACAAGGGCTGTGCTTCATAGATGTTCCACGTGCAGAATACACATACATACTGAAGTAACTAGGGCTACTCCGTGCATTAAGCTAGCTCTGCACTTCAACCTTCACAGGATTAAGAGCCTATATGATAAGTATGGATATTAAATCTGTAAGACTGTTCTCACAGTGGAAACAGAACCAAGTTGTTCTCTAAAATATGAGCCAAGGAAAATGAACGTTTTTGTCATGCTTATTTCAGGGAGAAGTAATTTGGTTGGGGAGGAAGTAAATCACCACACACCACTTGACTTTTTAATGCTTTTCTCTTTTTAGGCAGTATTAACACATTAAGCTTGTGTTGTTTCTCCATGATGGGTATTTACATATCAGTGATAATGAGATTGGCATATTTGCTTGTATCTGTATTTCCATATGCCATTCTTTTGCTGTCAGTTACATCTGCAATTATTCATTTTGTTACACTGTAGGGTTATAGAGACTGTATTTTAAACTGCAAATGCTATAAGATTAAGCTCTTTAAAACACTTTTAAAATAACCTCCTTAAAATAACTTCCAATAATTAATTAATTTGAGGTAATACACTCCTCAAAAATTGCGTGGATGAGCTTTGGAAATTTTTCAGAACCTTTCCAAATTTCCAAAAAGTGACGTAATGAAAATATTTGAATTAAGACTTTTTAATGTTCAATATGTTTTAAATCCTGTGAAGAATATATTTTTCTTGGTAAGTAAAAGCACCACCATTTAAAAACAGAAACAAAATATAGACTGCAAAATGCCAAGCACCTTTTCATTTTTTAAAGCTACTTACTCTGTGTTACTTTAATATCTGCTGTCATGGACAGAATACTATGAGAGACTTTAGAAAGCATTACAGTCCCCAGTAATACTCTTCAAAGTTTTAAGTCTTAAAGTTGATTTAGAGCCAAATATGTCATTCATTCAATTCTATTCTTTATAGCATACATGCTTTATCTCAATAATTTGGTTACCCTTTTAGAGTAGCATTTAATTAAAAATGTAACGGACCTGGTGCAACTTTCTTCTTCATGGAAAGCAAGAGTGTAGATGGTGTAACCTGGTGTGAGTGAGATCATATTCACTCTTTCCGCTGAAAATATTTTGTCCTTCATACTGTTTTTATCCGGCAATTTTGTTTGATATATGCCATCAGGTAACACAGAGCTTATAAATCTTACCTCCCTTAACAGGGAGGTCTTTGGCAATGTGCCTTACAGCTACTAAGGTGTGTCCTTGCTGGAGCACAGCCCACAACTTGCCTTTTGTGACGTGACTCTCAAATCCTCTGAGCAATGATCACGTAAACCGACCCCCCGCCCCTCCCCGGCAGTGTTGAAACATTTTCTCTTCGCTATGACACAAGCAAGACGAATATAAATCATCAGTGAATTAACGGCATTGTAGTTTGCACAGAGCCCTCAGAATACAGAGTAATGTGACCTTATACGGCTTGATTCTGCTTCCCCACCATGCAATCAATAGCAGCTTTGCTGCTGAGCGCGCAGAGCGCCAGGCTGGCCCAATAAATGCTGAATAGTGTTATTAGTGAATGAACAGATGATACAGGAACCCTGCCAACACCGAGCAATCTGCCTGGGGGATGGGGGAAAGGACCAATGATTAATAGGAGGGGGGTCGATCATCTGGATGGGCAGAGTGGTTGTTGTTGATAGAGCGAGCCCAGCTCGGGCTGGATGAGGATCTGGTCCATAGGAAATTGAATCTGGGGGACAAAGTGAACAGAAGAGCTATATCGTAAACTGACAAGGCAATAAAAGGCAAGAGTTTAAAAGGGATTTAGGATGCAGTTGGGCTTTTTGTAAAGTAAGGGGATTGACTGAGAAGGACAAAGCAAGGAGACAGGGTTGAGAGAAACTCTGGAATTGCAGTTGAGCTTAATAATGATTTGCTGTCCCACAATTAATTATTATTAAATTTAAGGTAACAATCAGCTTTTGCTGGTTCTGGTTTTGAATTAAACAATCACACCGAATCAAACAGTTAGTATTTTAGCACAGGGAATTGACTCCATTGCTGTTCTACCAGAAATAGCATAAAACTGCTTCCAACAAAACAGGATTATTTCTCCCATGCCATTATTAAAATATCAGTTAAAACATCCTTTCTGATGGTAACATACAGTGTTTTACTCTTGTCTGTATATCTTACTTTTTAGCAGGGTGCCCCTATGATTTCCTATTCAAGCCTTCGTTCCCACTTCATCAGTTTGGCAAGTTAGTAGTTAGCTCTGTCTCTGTACTTGGAAGCAGTACATCATTTTACCTCCATTTTCTCTTTTACTGCTAGTGTCCTGCTTTGGCACTCAAATCACAAGCGGAGTGGTAAGCCCGTTACTAAGGGTAAGATATTACTGACTATCTAAAACCAAATGTCTTAAAACAAAGAGTCAAGTTTTCAAGGCTGAAGCTTGAACTGTGTCTGACTTTTTTTTTTTTTTCAGCAAGCAAAATCTTACTTCCTTTTTGGGAGCATTTCCCATAGGAGGAACCCAGAAACAGCAACCAAGAAAGATGACAGTGTGCTGCAACTAGTTTGCAACACTAAGAAGAGAGTCCATAAAAAGAGTTTGAAAAGAATCATAGAATCATAGAATCATTTAGGTTAGAAAAGACCCTTGGGATCAAAGAATCCAACCATCAACCCCACTCTACAAAGTTCTCCCCTACACCATATCCCCTAACACCACATCTAAACGACTCGTAAACACATCCAGGGATGGTGACTCCACCACCTCCCTGGGCAGCCTATTCCAGTGTCTGACCACTCTTTTCGTGAAGAATTTTTTCCTAATGTCCAGCCTAAACCTACCCTGTTGCAGCTTGAAGCCATTCCCTCTTGTTCTATCGCTAATTACCTGTGAGAAGAGACCAGCACCAACCTCTCTACAATGGCCTTTCAAGTAGTCGTAGAGAGTGATGACATCTCCCCTCAGCCTCCTCTTCCTCAAACTAAACAGTCCCAGCTCCTTCAATTGCTCCTCATAAGATTTATTCTCCAGGCCCTTCACCAGCTTCGTTGCCCTCCTCTGCACTCGCTCCAGCACCTCGATATCTCTCTCATATTGAGGTGCCCAGAACCGGACAAAATACTCAAGGCGTGGCCTCACCAGTGCTGAGTACAGGGGGACAATCACCTCCCTCCTTCTGCTGGTCACACTATTTCTAATACAAGCCAGGATGGCATTGGCCCTCTTGGCCACCTGGGCACACTGCTGGCTCACGTTCAGCCGCTTGTCAATTAGAACCCCCAGGTCCTTTTCTGCCAGGCAGCTCTCCAGCCACACTTCCCCAAGCCTGTAGCGATGCATGGGGTTGTTGTGGTCCAAGTGCAGGACCTGGCACTTGGCCTTGTTGAAGCTCATACTGTTAGCGTCGGCCCATCAATCCAATCTATCCAAGTCTCTCTGTAGAGCCTCCCTATCCTCATGCAGATCAACACTCCCACTTAACTTGGTGTCATCTGCAAACTTACTGATGATGCAGTCTATGTCCTTATCAAGATCATCAATAAAGATGTTAATCAGAAATGGTCCCAACACTGAGCCCTGAAGGGCCTGCAGGATCCCAAAGGCTTGCTTACACTCGTACTTAGGATGCAAATGGAAAAGATGCTGAAGCAGAGAAGAGGCAGAGGTACGATGGCATGACTGACATGTTAGAGGAGAGGAGCAAACAGCAGTTCCAGGAAGCTTGTGCAAAGCTGGGACCACCCAAGCAAATGCAGGATCTTGTGGGGAAGAAGTTGCGTAAAGTTACACAGATCTTAGTGGAAATAAAAGACACAGCTTCTTGGTTTCAGTGTGAGAGGTAGTACATAAAAAAACTCATAGGTCCCAAACAAGTCAAGAAAGGCCAGAGTTATTCTGAAGCACTGTAAATACTCTGAAAGGGGCAACACAAATTTATCTACTAGTAATTATATGAAACTAAAGCCCACCAAGTTGGTGGAGACCCCCCCAAGATGCCTACAACAGAAAAATGTAATTCGTGAATTTTACAGCTATGTTGGTCCAGGGTAGTAGCTATTGAGGGCAACACAATAGAACTCTCTTGAATACATTGTTTAATTAAATTGTTAAGAAACAGAGAAATAACTAAGATGCTAATTATTGCTTGTAATTCCATTTTGGGAACAACTAAATTGTCCAATACACAGAATTTTCTTTCACTGTCCTTTCTCACGCTCAATAGTGTTTCTGCATATCAGTAGTTTTACTGAGGCCCTAATTACTCAGCATCACCACGCAGGAGTGGACTGCTAAAATACAAAGCAGAGTTTCTTCCCTAGGGCAAACAGATGTTGGAACAACAATGTGAATTCTCTTCATGCCTTGAAGAAGAACATACCCAACAGCTTAAAAGCCTTCACAGGGTAGAATTTGAATGTCCTAGTGATGAATACTTACACGAGCAAGTGTCATTGAAGAATTCCTACTACAGGCACAACACAGCTGCAAAGTTACCTTTATTTTATCAAGGTGTATTCACATTGTGAAAAATGAATAGCTGCAGGCAAAATGAAAGGAATTTTTACCTTCTTAAGATCATGGGTATGCAGGAGGATGCATCTGAGTAGTTGCAAGCGCACAAGAGAAATAATGCAGTACTTATTTCCTTTTGGAAAAGGAAAACTGGAAACCATTTTAACTATTCTTTTGCCATCATGAAGATGTCACAGCAAGGGAAAGCACCTTCTCTAAATTGTCTTACTGTTGAATAGAACCTGGGATAATCGACCACGGATCAAAAGACAAAGAAATACTCCACAGTATAAAAATGGTTTGCCAGAGTTGCTTTTAAAACAATGCATCACATGCCTCGTTGTGGTGATACCATGGTACTGCACTCCATCTTTTTGGCATTGGCTTAGATTTTATCCATTAAAAGAGAGCCCAGCCCAGGAAACTCTTGTTGGTAGTGTTCACTGCCACTTTATTTTCCTTCGCTGCAGAAATGGTGCACGTTAGTAAGCTCTGTTTTCAGTAGCAGGGATGCGCTACAGAGATGCAGATACTCGGAGCGAAGTGGGATGTAAGATGGCTGTCGAAACAACTGAACTCTTTCAGAACCGAACCAGCAGTGGAGCGGAGGAGGGATGTTGAGTAGAAGCAGAAAACTACATACACATAGGTGTGATTACCACACAGAAACTTCAAATGGCAGGAACAGCATTTGGAGGATAAAAAAAAACCAGGAGGATAAAACAGATTCTGCATTTGTACAGCATCAGCCTCTTGCTGCTGAAAGGCTGATGAATGAAGTACTGAGTGAAGAGGCTGGAAGAAGTGATCTCTCTGATGGAGAAAAAACAAATAGCATTTCAGGCAGAAGCTCCTGACAGAGAAGAATGAGTTAGTTAGAGATAAGTAAGGCTGAGTGTTTCAAATATAGATGCTGCAGGATGAAACAGATGGATTTTTCCTCCAGATAATGGATATATAGGGAGCACTCAGAGGAGTCAATTTTTTTCTGAGGTTAGTCAGCTAAAAGGACAGCTGGGGAGACTCGAGACTGACAAACAATAAAAATTAAGCTCCAATGATTGTATTGCATTTACTGAAAGAGCTGCAGAGCGTTTGTGGAGACATCTGTCACCAGGTGACTGGTCCTTCGAGGTGAAAAAAGCTCAGTCTTCACGATGCCATCATCACTGGCAGCTGTGAAGGAGCCTGTAGGGGTCCAAGATACAGCCCTTAGGAGCTTCTGTCCTTCCTAAAACACAGGTGAACTAAAAATTGATGAACAGGAGAAAAACCCAGACAGGAAGATTTCATAGAGCAAGAAGATGCGGTCGTTTAAAGAGCAACAAAAAATTTCAAGTCAAACCAACACCAGCTGAAGAGCTTTAGCTGAAGGGAACTGACCTCAGAAAAAAGGAATGTATTCAGCTAAAGGGTGAAAGGAAAAAGCTACAGGTACAGTGTTTGTTTTGGCCTTGCATGCCTCTGATTCACTTCGGAATATTTCAAATTATTTCAAAAGCCCTTCAGGTTTCTAAGAGCCAGCACTCAAAGATACGTCCTCTATGGTTAAAAACTTCTGCTTGGAGAACTGAAAAAACATGGAGATGGAAAGCCTATCATGGGGATGAACTAACTACATTGTCTCAAAGACAACTAAATACAGGTGGAATGAGCATCCCTTAAATTAAGATGAGTCTGAAATCCTGGATTGTGGGAATATGGCATTTCATCTGTACCCGTTCAAAAGACTTAAGTCTGTTGATGAGTGATAGGTGAAGCGTATAATCTTCAAGAAACATCACTGTGTTTTTTCACATAACTGTCCTGCATACCCCTAAGATCAGACTGTTTCTGGAGTGGGTGAAGAACTGGTATCTGAATTTCATAATCAGCCAGTATTTTGAGGCTCTGATAGTTATCGATAGCAAGGGCAAATAATGTTTCTGACTCCTAAAGGATTACCTATTTTGATGGAGCTCAGCAAGACCCAGAAATGATCCAGAAGGTGAAGCTGTTTTCCTGCAGTGTGGCCTTCAGCACTGGAATGAATGACTGAGTGCTGCTCTGACTGTTGATGCAGCATATTGCAGATGTTTTGTCCATCAGGACTACGGAATTTTGCAGAAAGAGCGTAAGTGCTACACTGGCTTTCAGCAGATCTTAAAGTAGGAATACTTATAGCTTTATGGCCTTATGACCACACGGCCTGCATGGCGCAGAAGAAGAGCCAACCCTTTTTAACACTGACGCTGTCTGGGTCCCCTGCTTGGACCTGCGTCTGATCGCACTGTTGTCCTCATTCAGTTCTGTCTATGCGTATGTGCTGTTATTCTAGGTATCCTGTCTTTACAGTCCAGCACTTCATAAACATTCCTGAGGAAGAATCTGAGGTCTTGAACTCTGCCAAATTCCTGGTAAAGACAGGTCTCTGGGGCCTGGTCCACAAGCGTAATGGCTGGCTAATTGGCAATAAGCATCCCATATGCATCCCACAAGGTGACTCATAAATCAGTCTCAAACTCAGAAAAGTGGGAGCAGGTGTTGCCATTTTGGATCTTGGACAGCCTATGTGTCTCTCTTAGCTCATTATTATGGGGTGGAAAGATGGGATTCAGGCCTGGTTTCGGGAGCAATCAATACCAATACCAGGATTAAAAAAAAAAAAAAAAATCTGCCCACAGCCTTTAACTTCTTTGTCTGGGGTTACCTGTCTGCTCCCTGGGTGCACACTGAAGTACAAACACATCACCTTGAATAATTTGGGAACTCGTATAATTGGGATCATAGAACACCCACATTTCAGAATTCGGACTTTCAGCCCTGCATCTCACAAATTAAAGTATGCAGAGCATACTGATACTCTTTTCAGATTTGGGACCCTTCTGAGATGAGGGAGCTATTATGGCCCATCTTTAAGGGGTGATACAGTACTGCAGGTTGAGCACTGGAAATCTGGAGGTGCAGGTTTGGATTCCTCCACTGTACAGCTCCTTTCCAGTGGGCTGGTGGATTCATGGGGAGTCTAGCAAGGTCAATGCCTGAACCAAACTTATCAAGTTACCTTGATCAAATCCAGAAAGCTCAGAAGTTCTGAACATTTTTTTGGCAAAGACCTTAGATACTGGCTAGGTTCTGTCCCAGAAGCAGCAGACGGTAGCACTGCTCATCCAGGAAAAGAAAAGCCACAACAGTCTCACATTAAAGAAAAGTGGCTATGGGCAATGCAATGTAAACTGACACACATTCAAAGAATAGTACTCTTATTTTGAGTAAAGTCCTCAAGATTTAAACATTTGAAAAATATAAGAGCCTAGGGAGTCTATGGAAGAGCATGCCACAGTTCACATTTGAGATGCAGATATACTGAATCCAGTCAACATATGTCAGTTTTCCTTTTTCCTAAAAAAGCCCACTTTTGAGGATGGGAGAAGAAGGTGATGGTGGAGGTTACTGCATTTCCGAAGTGTAAGGCTATTTGCACCTTCATTTGAGGCCCAGATGAGGTCACTCCCTTAGGGGCATGCACTTGATCTTAATGGATGTTTCCCTTTACAGGTGCCATTGGATTCTTAGAACATTTTGTCAAGAAGTAGTACAATCTGTGCTTGCTTCTGGAAGGTTTTAAATTACATTTCTTGAATTTTCTGATCTTGGAAGACAAATTCCCTCATCAGAAACAAAGAATAGTGCACCTTAAAGTAACATCTCTTGTGTGTTTTTTCCTGAAAATGTTGTATGAATGACATTTCAAGGTTATACATCATTGACATGGATCGAATGGCAGCATTTATTAGAGGGAAGAAAGTCAAACCAGATGTAATGGGAATCCTCATCTGCTTCCACTAAAACTGAAATAGAATCTAGTTTTGATGTTAATTTGAATAGCAGCCTGTGAACCATATTTCAGATTTTTAAAAAAATGGTAAGATCCTAAATTTGAGGTCTGGATAATTTGATATCTGAACTCTGCTTCTCCTCTCCCAGTTGCACACCCAATGAAGAGGAGGTAAATATTCTTATTTAACATTTATACATATATAATTGTACTTTTGCAAAACGTCTACAGGTTTTGCTTTTTTACTTCTATGAGGGCTATTTAATTTTGGATACATACATGTTATATCTGATAAGCAAATCTTGTTTCTAAAGTCGACTGCTTTCTACAAAGTAATAACACATAATAGAGTCCCTTTCTTTCCAGTTTGTTATGTTTACTTACACATTTTAATGTATGATTAGATCCCATGCAGTCTTTTTAAAAATCTAATCTAACAGACCTTTTTGAATATTTTTTTTCCCAAATCTTTTGCTGTGGACACAAATGCAGGGTTACATTAGATTCATTTATCTTTGCAGGTTGCCTTCAAAGTACTCCACACATAATCAGTTCAGTTTCCTTTTATAGTTCCTCTTGCTTCCCTGCTCCACCCCAGGTCTCTCATATATTTCCACTGTCAGGGCCTTTTTTCCACCCCTTTCCAGCTGAGTAAGGCTTGAAGCCGGGTGGGACTCCCCTGTAACCTGACTGCTATTATTCTACTACAATACTGGCGCAGACACTTCTCAGTGACTCATTAGCTGGTACCTAAAGCTCTGATCCTGTGTGTGGAGGCCGTCCCCTTTCTTGACTTGAAATTCAATGACCATGAGGTAGGGTTTGTCAGAGGCCACCAGTATTGCTAACCCTGGTAGAACATCTGATTATCTTTAGCTGAGAGACTACAGGCATTCAGGGGCGCCTTCTACAGAAACAAACAGTGATGTTGTTATTAACACCAGACCTATGGAACACAGAGCCAAGGCTGGAGCTCATGCTGGAGTAGATTATAGTAAAAAAACACACAAAAAACCAAACAAACCCCCCAGTCTCCCAAACCAAACAATAGTTTTCGCTCTCCTTTTGTTTCTTTCAAAATGTGAGTAGGCTGGGTTTGTACTTTCAACTATATTATCACATAATGCAAAACTCTTGGCTGTGCATTCTCTTTCTCTTTTTGATCTTTAACTTCTACTTCTATATCTTTCTCCCTTTTTCTCTAGTTCATCTGTTCTTTTTCTCTAACTGTTGTATTTACCTGAATACAGAAGCAAGCAAGTTACCGAGGTTTCCCAAGCTGGATGGGAATATCTGGTCAAGTTTGTAGCACCCAGTCTTGAGCTTGACTGTTAAGTGACATTCACACCTAGAGGTTGTTTTCTAAGCTAAATCTCTTGAAAAGCCTAGTTGTACACAGGAGTACGGATACTTCAATAGAAACCAAGCGACAGAGATCACGGGATGAAGCGAAAGCTTGATAAAATATTTCAGGCTGCCTGCACAGTACAGGGACGCGTGTATGCCGTTCCTGCTAGGAAAGAACCTAACATCACATAAATCCAACATTTCCTTTTGCTTGCCTTAAATCAATGGGCTTGTAGTGCTATTCCTTAGAGTCAACAAACATGCCAGGAAAAAACTGTTTCCAAGCTGACTGCCCTTTCTCAGAAGCGCTCGTAAGCACCAGGGAGGATGGAAAGTGGGCTGCCGGGCTGCAGAGGTGCTTAAGGGAGGAGTTTGCCAGAAAAGAGAATTGCAGAGTTTGAAGCACGGGCAGACCTCCAGTTTTCCCAGAGTTCTTACTAAAAATGTATAATTCATTTAACAAAAAAGGCAATATCCTAAACCGAACAATCTAATTGCCTTGTCTCTCCTCCCCTCCCAGCCATTTTTAATATAATGATGGTCTGTGAGCATAATGTATTCTTATCCTGATGCTTTTTGCTTTAATGCTGGGTTGAAATAGTGCTCTTAGGAAAGAAGAAAATATATGTAATTTGTGAACAAAGGCAATGAACCACCAGACAAAGGTGGTACATTCTTGTATTCTCAAGGAACTCCGCAGAAATTTTCTTTAATCTAGGAAAATGCTTTTACATAGTTGACGAAACATTCTTACCAGCAAGCTACTCTCCAAAGATCTCAAATAACAACCGGAAGGGTTTCATGTACACATACACAGCCTATATTCTGTCATAAGCTCTACAGAGAAACCTTGCGATTTTTCCCTTGCTGCCACATTGTAGTGTTTTATGGGAAAATCTTGGTAAGGAAGATGTACTTGAGCAATAGGCTTTCCCACCAGTGCCTGTCTGTCCCAAACATCTGCCTCCCTTACTGCCGCCTGTTCTCCTGGGTAGGAAAGCTGCTCGGATATAGTTGCAAGTTTGTTCATCTTTACAGTAACAGAAGTCCTAATAAGAAGACGCACCACCGTAGCACACTGAACTTTGGAGATCAGCTCCTGGACCTGGTTTAGCCTATCCATGCTCACTCAAATTGTGGTGGCCTCATTATTTCTGTACTTGCCCTATATGCTGCTGAGGGCCTTCTGAGGGAAATTCACACACGGTTATATGATCGTCTCAGCTACCACATTAGGGTGTTGATGATGTAGAGGTTTACTCTTATGTAGTGACTTATAAGGCCAGGATCTTTCTGCTGGCTGGAGAGAGCCCAGAAAATCAAGAGGCAGATCCTTTAAATCAGAGGAGGTATTAATACACTGTAGAATTCCACAGTGACAGGGTAGGAGAGAAGTGAGAAAATTGTGCGTTTATAGGAAGAACCTTGCGAACAAAGATTTTGCCTCACTTATTTTGAGCAAAAAAATGATATGCAAAATACTCAAAGCACATCTGTTGGGTTTTTTTTGAAGCCGCCTTTGACTTATGTAAATTGCATTGCAAAATAGTCTCCACTGTGCAGCTAACATCCCTTCTTGAACAAAAGTTGGTTGGTCAAGGGGAAATGTCAAAATCCTGCAAACATATCCTGCATCTGAGATGAATCTGAAATTAGAAGAGATTAAGTGCTGATATACAAAAAATGATGTACCAGACAAGTGGAAAACAAAATTCCAATTGCTTTGATTTCAGTGATTTGAAAAAAGGCTAGACCGTAGATATCAAAGATAAAGGGAGCATAAATCAAATAAAATAGGATCAAAGAAACGCTGGGGAAACCACTTGGTATTCAGAGACTATGAAATCCATAATTTTAGGTGAAATCTGCCTATGATTTTAGTTTTCCGTTCCTATGGAATTGCACAAAAGAGAAATGTCTTTCTTAATTTCAGTCCTTAAAGCAAAGATATTGCTGAACTGATCTGAAGCACTACACGCTGGCACTGATTTACCTGGACCTTTACCAGAATTACAGTCTCCACATTTTTAGATCTTGGAATAAAATCCTACTTCATATCTCTGCCAATACGTGTCTGGCATATTTTTGTCCTGTGCCTAGCTGTGTCTGGCTGCTGCTATCAGCTTCGTTTATCAAGCAATTAAGTGTTCTACAAATAATAATAATAATAATAAAAATAATAATAATAAAAAAGTGGTATTTTTCTTTTTAATATCTTAGATTGGTTACGGCAAAAATGCAATGTTCATCGAACTGAAGGAAGTGCATGACTGTAAATTGTTAAACACTTACTTCTTTCACGAACCACTG
The DNA here is from genome assembly GCF_963924245.1 of Chroicocephalus ridibundus. Lineage (NCBI taxonomy): Eukaryota > Metazoa > Chordata > Aves > Charadriiformes > Laridae > Chroicocephalus > Chroicocephalus ridibundus. The sequence goes on from NC_086285.1 coordinate 131,963,737, forward strand.
GCAAAAGGCAGGGCCAATCCATTCTCTTGCATGAATCCCACAGTCTATCCAAACAGCTTTCTTGTAGGGCCGTGATCTTTTACCTAACTTGAAGTGGGAATATTCATAGCAATATCAATAGGTCTTATGACACAGTAATGAGAAAATAATGCAATATTAGAAACACTCAACAGGTTTGAATTTTCTTGTAAAAAGGAACAGAAATTTATTGTTTTCAAAGGTATGGTCAAGATAATGGTAGGCAGGTATGCCAAGATAACGAAGCTGATCTATGGAAAAAAAAAATTACAGGAAAAGTGAGATCTGTCAATTCCTCTTTTATGAGGAATAATACCCTTAAATATCACATGGAGCAAGTGCTACACAATGCTACAGGAACAGCCTGATCTGATGAGGAATCAAATTTTCAGAAATCTGCACCAGCAGATGAAAAGAAAGTACATTGAAAGTAAAATTTTTTTGTGTGCCTTGCTGTACCATCTAATTTGTGGTCCTAATAATGTGAGCTGAGAGCACACAGCCCTGAAATTTTGTCAGTAGCTAAAGAGGAAATGTGTGGCACATGCTGAGAGGGGCTCTGGAGTCCCTTGGGGTCCCACTCCAGCATAACTGCTTTCCAAGTTATCTAGAAACACAAAATTTTCCAATTCCTTGAAATCCAAATCCTGCTAATTGGACTTGTCCTGTAATTTATCTCCATGCATATCCAAACCAAGTAAACAGGATTTGTCTTTTAGTTTTCCTGATTTTTTTTTTCCCATTAAAGATGACATTCATAGAGATACTTAGATCTTAGCAACTCGTCCTTAGGAAACTCTGTTAACCTGCGTCTCCGCTCTCCATCCTATAACATAAGTAACAACGTGTCTGTCCCTGATTCCAGACTTTAGTCTGATTAATGACTATTTAGTCTTTACCTTGAGTACAAACAGTGGTCTTCCTTCATAGGATTTTCCAACAGAGAACATGTGAACAAGGTCTGAATGAGTTTTATTCAGATGATGCATCCAACCCTGGATCTGCAAGCACAGAAATTAAATTGTTGCTTCAATCTTTGCCTTTCATGGGAAGCAACTGTAACACATTTGTTAATCTCAGCTCTCAGTCCTCTGTATGTTTTTGGATTTTCCTGTAGTTTTTCTTTCTGTCATTTTTTTGGGTTTTTTTTTTTGCTCATTTTTGTTTTCACACTTGAACTATCATTGGTCTCTCATAGCTGTATTGCCAGCAGCTGGATGCAGCCTTCAGACACGTGGGATTTTTTTCCCGTTTTATTGTTGGATATTACTGGAATGCATTAGCCGTTCATCGAAAAATCTGGAGATGGGACTAATCTGCCGTTCCCACTACATATAAATGGAATGAAGGAGCAGGCCCCCTGACTGACTGCCAGGACACAGAACGGTGAACAGACTGACGTGCACGATTCAATGACACCTGAAATATTTTTTTCGCAGGCACCGGGACTTGCTGAGGTGCAGCACCCTCCACGCTCAGCCTAAGGACTTGGGTTTGGTGCAGGCTGAAACTGTGTATTTGAGCACACTGGAGTCAAGGGAAATTATTTACCCAGCTATCATCCAGGATAGCATCCCTCATACACGAATTTGTATCTAAGTGTTTTTAAGTCTTGGGGCCTCTTGTGCAAATGTGTACGCGTTTGCTCATTTTGCTTACCCCAATGAATCAATGAGACCTACCCCTCACTGAAATCTCTTACTCCATCAGAGTAAAAGACCTATTTTAAAAACAAAACTCAGAAGCTGCCAAAGATAGTTATGTGTAAAGATAAGCCTTGAATACAAATATTAAAAAAATGCATATTTTTAAGAAGGTGCCCATTTCTGAAGAAGAAACATTTAGAATACCTCTGAATACGAACAGGCAACCATAACTTGCAGAGAGAGTGAAATCTTTGTCTCATTAAAAACAACTTTGTAGCAGATAAGAGGTACAATATGAATTTTCACATACTTCTTCCAGGGAGTGATATGTTTCGTAGTTATACCCAGAGAGGGACCTTCGATTCCTGTGTGACCTCAGTCCAGTTTGGTTTTCTATTGCTTTCTGTATGTCTGATATGAGAATCCTAGGTAAAAAAAGATAGCAGTATTATCGAAAAACTAGTAGAACACAGAGGCTAAAGCAGAACAACAATCACATTTAGAAGAAATATAGCAGGAGTTAAACCATCCTGATGTTACTTCATCTGTTATATTTTGACAATAGAGTGCTTCAGGCTTATTTGAATGTATTCTGCCAAATAAATACTCCAGCTGTTTTGAAATGTAACAGTGCCTTCAAAAAACACAATGAGCTTGTTAAGCAAATGAAACAGAATGATGTAAATAACATAGCCAATGCGAAGAAGAAGCCGCTTTCATTTGTTTATGGAGCAGCATTTGCTGTCTTCTTTTATAATCCAGTTATACTACGTGATCATGGATCTTCAAAACTTTATTTCAAAACCATAAAAAACCAACTTTCTAGGCTTAGAAAAACATGCACATACTTTCTCTCGGGAGTTATTGTACTGGCATGGAAAATTACGTATATCTACAAGTTGTAGAGGGGAAAAAGAAAAAGAAATAACTTAGTTGCATTATCATTCTGTCTGAAACACAACAAACAGAAAAATTCTTAAGTGTTTACAATTACCTGCTCTGTAATAATTGTTTGCCAGTTATTTTAAAATAACTCAGAAAAGGCATAAAACAATACTAAGTGAAAATTAAATACGCTTGCATAAAAAGTGAGAGGTTCTTTAAGAGCAAAATGCAGAAACAGCAGCGTAAGCTGAAAAATTTCCTATTTTATGGCAAAACCAAATAATGGTACAAATATAAACATATAAAGTAGACAATATCAGGAAAGAATGATACTGAAGAAATTGGAGCATCTATCCTTTCCATCACACAGTGGCGGGAGCTGGGAATACCATCAGTGACATCACTGTAAAACCGAGAGCCGTTCTTGTATACCACCATCTCCTAGAGCATGGCAATGTGCAATCGCCACACCACTAATTCATCATTCCTGTAAAACGACTGTCACATTCAACCTTTTAAAGTTTTATAGGCATTAGCTGCAATGATTGGAAAAAGGTGGAAAGAAACTGCTTTCACTCTGATCCTAACTCAACTGTGCAGCACAGGCCTCGAAGATAATAGATCTGTCTACATATGATATCAAAGTAAAGGTTATCCCATCTTCAAATGTATTAGTGAAGTAATTGTATAATTAGGAATTGTATCGTTCTACATCAGCAGCTTTCATTAAGCAAACTAAGGGCTTATAGTCTTGACTTGCAAAGTGCTATACACTCTGAGAGCAGTACCTTAAAGCATTTAAGTCTGTAGTTAGATTAAAGCAGTGGTTTTATTCAAGTCATTAGGACATCTAATATGCTAAAAAATACGTGCCTGCTTTGCTGAATTCTGATTAGTGTAAGCACCTACCAGGATCAAGCTCTGTTTGTCCACTTTTACAATAATAGATTTAATTTCACAACCCCTGATTGTTTATGTGTCTGCTCCAAATGAGAGTCGATAATCTTTCTTTACTTTTAAATGACTGTGTACTGTGTGTGCTTATAATGCAAAGGCTCTTAAGTTCTTCAGGTCTGAATACAACTTAAATGGCTTTGTTGCCAGAGAAGTTGCAACCAAGGAACCTTGGTGCAGTAAGAGTTTGTCTGACGCCTGACTTGTTTTAATGACCGTCTTCTTGTCATAAAGTCAAACACTAGGACAGATAAGCCTGTCTTACGGGCAAGGGCTGGTCACCTTGTTCATTATTCAGGCTGCTTAATGCTTGCTGTCTTTAGAAAATTGTCGTAATTTAGGCAAGCGTCACTCTGTCAGGCTGAAGTTTTACATGGTGTTTGCCTCAGATGTTCTAGTTCCAAAAGGGATGTAGCAATTTAACTCCTTTGCACACAGTGTGTCAAAAATATAATAATAACTTCTAAAAAAAATTGTAAAAAAGAGCAATGAGAAAAGGAGCTGTCTGAAACCTTGCCCATTGCCCTCAGCCCCTTGGCTGCGGAGCTGCGCTTCAGCTCGGGGCTGTGGGCACGGCTGTGCCTGGCTGCCCCGCTCCTGCCGCTCTCATGGCAAATCCTCCTGGCTTTTGTGGAGTTACGGGTCTCAGGAGGCTTGTCAGGACAAGCACATGCTCACCGGAGGCTTTGCAGGGTTTTGCTTCTGATGGCTGGCACCCAGCGGGCAAGGAGTCCGAAGGGCAACGTGGAGATGGAGAGGAGAGCAAAGAAACAGTCTGGAGTTGACCAAATGCTGCCGGGCTTCCTTCTAAGCGCGCACAAGTTGTGTGCCAAAAGGAAATGAATGTAGTGTGGTCCTTCTATGTGTAGCACGTTGTTTCAGGTAAACTACGGAGACCCTTCGCTCTCACCGTTCTTGCCCTTGCACGCTCTGCTCCGCAACCTAAATGAAGGTCTTTGAGTACAGGGAGTGCTTATAACATATAGAAAATGGCCTTCTGTCATTCCATTAAAGGTGCTTACGGTGAGCAGGAACAGCAGCAGACGTGAATACAACTGCCGGGGCACAGTAATTAGGGGACAGTTTTTGTATAAGCGTAGGCAAACAATTACACAAATCCCCATCTCATTTTTAAACACAAACGAAACTGGAGCAGTGTTGAACCCACATGAAAGTCACCCTGAACTTCGGCTACCGGGCCTGCATAATTAATTCCCTAAATTAATAAGAGACCATTGTTACAATAAAAAAGGAATTCTGATAAGAGTACATAGTATATAAAATATGATTTGTGCCATCCTTTTCTCACTGAGAAATAAGTATAAATAGCCTCACGTAGGGCTTTATTCAGCAAATGTTTGAGAATTCAAATAACTCATCAGTTGATTATTCAGATGCTTCAGCATCTCATTGAAAAGGCTCTAATGACAAGATCATTACTCGTGTCTAGTATATCATATTGAAAAATGTGAAATGATAAGTATACTCCAAAACTGTCTTGCGTGCTTTTAAGAAATGCTATAAATGATGTGTGATCCTTAGCATGCATTTGTTCTGTGTGAGTTGTGCTGGGGCACGAGGAATGAAGAGTTATAAACCAGAACTAGTACATTCCTTTATAATTCATGAAGGAGGCTTGCCTCCGCGTGTGCAGCACGCTTGTAAACAAACCTTGCTCCTGTTAAATACAGAGAGAGGCAAAGCAGGCTGTAGAATTAGTAATTACCATCCCTCTCTTAACAGATGTGATTTCATATACATTGAAAACACTTCAGCTTGACTCCAAAGGAGGACATTTAATTAAAACTGCCTGCCTGTGGGAGATTTTCTGTTCTCCCATTAAAATGGTTATTTTCTTGGCAATGTCTAGCTGTCTGCCAGTCTAATTGCTATGTTGTGGAATGTATTTTCAAGCGCACTTGGCCTGGTAGACGCAGACCTGCCTTGGAGGCCACATCTCTGGAGCGAGGAACAGAAAGCGAAGCAGAGGCTTACGTGTACTGGATGTTTGCTTGCTGGAGGTAGGGCAGCAGACTTCGGGACGTGTTCTGTGGTACTCGCACGTCGGTGACCGTACCTTCGACGATGTAGAAGGGGCTGCTGGGCTGCCACAGGTCCACCTGTAGTGCAGGAACCAACCTGTAATTCATATGCACTGAGTGGAGGTGGGGAAATCCAGGAGATGGATTGAAGCTATGTAGGCAAACACTCTAGGCATGGTATAGACAATAAAAACTGTATTGCCTGGTCCAGCTCCACATCTACGCTAATGGGACAGATTTTGAGGAACGATTGTACCCATCTTACCACAACTCCCGTGGGAGATTTGCCAATGGGAAGAGGGAATGGCCTCAGGAATGTTCTTCCTCAAACAGCTCAAAACAAAAGCTACCTCCAACTTCATGCACCTCCTCAGACTACTACACATTCCCTATGTATTACTTCCTATGGAGTCCATGACTCTCTTTTTATTTCACAAGGTATTTTCTATGTTCACTAGGGCAGTAAAAGAAAAGAAGGCTAAAGATGGGTAGAAAGCACAGCATCTACTGGTGTTCTTTGCAAAGTATACCCAAGTTTTACTCTTGATAACACGCAGATTGGAGGTCAGTAACAGGAGGTCACCAATACTATGAATGAAGCTGTGATCTACCCAATAATTCTACATGAAATGTCAAAATAAAAGGATTAAGATAATAAAATTATTGCAATCTTGTAAAAAATTATAGCTACTAAATGATACCGCAATTGTTAATGTGCTGTCTATATCTGTGCATACCTAAGAGAGAATTTTTGTCCTTTTTCCTTACTTTTGTTGCCAAATCTGAAAGACACTTGGAAATTTTAGCCCAGAACACGAATTTTTAAGAAAGCAAGAAAATTTGCAAGCAAGGATTTGAAACTCAGTGTTCTGCATCCTGTAGCAAAATGGTATCATACTGCACAGCCGTACCAACACCAGATGCACAGACTCCTAAACAGAGAACATTTCCTCCTCAGCCAGTGGCCAGAACACAAGTTAACAAACCTCGTCCCAGAGCTGCTGGAAAGTCACAGGAAGACTATGGAAAGGAGTCTCAGCAACAACCTGTGTCAATGTGACAAATACACATGTCAAGATCCACAGGCCTTAAAAATATATGTTTGTGAGCTGAATACAAAGACAAGAATTGATAAGGACTACCATGTCCCCACATTTCTTAAAGAGAATTTAAAAAGAATTAATACTTGATAAGTATCTTTTGAAGCTTATTGCAATCAGCTGTGCTAGGCTGCATTGATGAAAGCCATGGATACAGTTCATGAGCATTCCTTGCCTTGCTTGCTTTCCAGGTTTCTAAGGCTTTTATAATCTATATTTTAAAAGCTCCTGACTTCATCTATGCCATGCAAGCTATTTTGGAAATAGCTAATGCATTTCACCTGGTCTTGCTACAAACCTCGCTTGACAGGAGAGTATAATCTTCCAACAGGGGTTTAGTTCCCACCATTTTTCAAAAGGCCCCGAGTAACAATATTCTGATTACCAAGAAGGCATCTGACGCTAAACCTGATGCTACCTCTTCAAGCAGTAGTGACTTTAGTCCAGTTAATCCAATTAAATGCCTGCTACTTTGGAAGGAGAAGAACTGAAACACAGGGGCAGCCTCTTCTATTCCTGCCAAAACCACGCTTTGTTTCACGCTGCCGCAATATGGTCTATGGATCCGTGTGATAGTGGTGGGTGGCCACAGCATCTTTTGAAGTCTAACACCAGGACTGGCAAAGTTCACGAGGCTTGTGAAGCTGACAGCAGCTATGACAGATGGTCAGTAGAAACCAAACTCATGAATTAAATGCTGCTAAATGCTGCTTATAAATAAAGATCCTCTCACTGCGCTAACACCTTATGTTTGTTAGTTTATCTGTCTTTCGTATTTTGATTAATTATAGGCATCCAGTGAAATCCTCCCCCCCCCAATTCAACCTGGTTGATTTCATGCATGGTTAATTACAAATGTGCATTTGACTTTTAAGATTTATTCCTAAAAATACACATCACAGAGGGTAAACTTGTTGCTCTTGGAGTAACAGCGTATCAGTCATTTCAGCTTGAGCCATCTTTATAAAAATAACAACAAATTGTTATACACAAGCTAAGAGCAACTGAAGTAAAGTGTCTCCTGGCCAACTGCAATGTCTAAGCACATAAAACTGGAAATAGAAGTTACAAAAATGAAAAAAAAAATCATCATGATTGAGGTACACCTGAAACTTTTCTTTGTTCTTGACAGTTACTCGGGATTAATTTTGGTGAATTTCTCCATCATTGTGGAGGGGATAAACCAACAAACATTCACACTACTGGTAACAATATCACCAAGCCTTTCAATTTCTGAGGTATTCTAATTGTCCCTCACATTACTGGCTGCAAGGGGATATCAAAACCAGAAGCAATCTTCTTTTAGCTAACGAAGTCAGGGGTATATTGCACGCCACTATCCTCTTTCGGCAAAAATGCAGTATTTCACTCCTGGCATTGTCCTGGAAGCGAGACAAAAAAATCCCATTTTTAGAATGCAAATGACTCCTCTTCAGCTCAGGTCCCTATTTGGGTAGTTTGGTTTCATTTGTCTCCCACTTCTCAGCCTTTGCAACATAAACAAAGCATTCAGTGCTCATCTGGGAGATGTTACCTGTGCTGTCCAGAGCACCACTTCGATTGCTGACTTGACTTTGCTTTATAAAGCACCTAACAAGAAACACATTTCTCCGACAGATATTTATATTGCATCTTTCAGCTTGTCCTTGGCGTGACATAGAGACAGAGCATGAGAACTGACAAACGGAAGACGGATCGCAGAGCAGGCATGTTTGGACTGAGCAAGTCCAGGTATGCTTTACTCACTGCCAACTTTAGGAGACCTTATCATTGCATCTCCCATGGATACTGAGGGCTCCATCGGCGTCAGGACTCTTTGTTCAGCATCATTCCTCTGGCAAGCACGCCTTGGATTTCCATGCCGGGCTCCGCTGGCTAGCGAGTGGTAGTGATATTAATTGTTCTCCTATCCTCTTTACTATCTGCGGTGAGGTGTTGTTATCCCACACATGACGTTTTAGCTACTATATAGTATTATGGACGGTGTACCAGTCAGTGCCCAAAGACATTTATTTGCCGTGTGGGTGATGGGATTTGCTAGGCAGGGGGGAAGATTCTCCAGCTACCAAAACAAAGAGATGCAGAAATCCTACAGAACACCCTGAACACACAGCCAAATATTTGAACCTCAAAATTCAGCTGGTATCTTGAGGCTACAGGAAAAGAGATATGCTTTAGAGTATGTCTGCAAACGTAAATCTTCTCATCTCCTTTGTCTGGGCCTTGCAGAACCGTCTCTTTTCCTATCTGTTAGGCAGCAGGTTGCCTTTAGAGGCTCCTGGGATGTTTTAAACCTCTGGACAATAAGCAGAGCCCTGGCAGGATTTTTCAGCAGGCGCGGACTTGGGACCTGGAGATCAGTTACTCGGCGTCTCCCGCTGCTGCACCCGCGTGTGACTCTGGGGACCCATGTGCTCTCGAGGACAGCAGTGGCTCCGCAGATGCCCAGCGAATGCTCTTTCCCAGAATCTCACTGGAGGCACGAGCATCCACGCTCGCTTTCTATGAGAAGAAATGGTGTGTAAAAGCATACAGATAGCTCTCTTTTCCCAGAGGATTTAAACACATTATTGCTTTCTCTAACAAGGAAAGTATAAGAGATTATTAATTGTGACTAGATAGTAAGTATTACTTTTTAACAACATGTTCTTTTTTCAACCTCACTTGTCCCAAAAGAGTGCCTGGGATTCAACTTGTGCTTAGGAAAGCCAGGACTCGTTGGGTTTCCTTGCAGGCATTTTCTCTTTAAATGGAGGTGTTAAAGACAGCTGAAGGGTATAAATGTATCAGCTCTTACCTGGACACCTTCCAAGTTACAGCAACCCCAAACTCATCAGTCACATCTCTAGGTTTTGGTCAGTATAGTGATGAAAAGTCGGCACAACACAAAGGAAAAAATATTTTAAAAAGATTTGGGTGCTGAGCTAAGAGAATTCAGAATTTCTTTCAAAATTAAAAATGATGCGAATAATTTTCCAAGAAGACAAACATTTCATTGGTACAATCCTACACATCACAAGTGATGTACACAAAGCTCTGTTACCCTGCCAAGACAGAAACCAGAGCAGGGAGGTTTTTTCTTCACTAATTCCGGGTTTTCCTGCAACTAGTTCTGCGCCTTTGGGAAGGCAGCCCAAGAGGAAAGGAGTCTGCTTGCTTTTCCCCAGGAATACACTCACGGCTGCATAAATCCCACACTACTTTCTTTCTTTTAAGAAGAAATCCCCAGCTTCTTTAGACCACAGGGCTTAGCCTGGCTCATGCTTTGTAATTAAAGCCATTTTCTCAGGCAGTAGCCTCCAGTTGTTCCTCACTACCCTTTCATAAACAGGTGTTTAATGTCTTCTTCCGTTTTGCCTGAAAGGAAGATGCTCAGTGCTCTCGTCAGGTCTGCGGTCGCGTATCGATCAAAAGAGATGATTGATGCCTGTCATTGAAAATAACTAGAATAACTACTATAATTTACATTTTGGACAAAATTGTTTATATGATTTATCTGTGTTATACCCCACGAAGACAGTAATTTTGTTGTGCTTCATTACCTAGCAATTCCAGTTTTTATACATATTGAGTTCTATACAGCGATACATGTGCCGAAGCTGGCCTTGTCCTTAACATCACTATGAACTGATTTCTTTGAGAAATGTTGTCAACTGCAAAGTTCAGAATATCACTATTGTTACGATGCTGTCAGTTAAAATGGCCTGGCATTTCTGAGCCTCTTCCAAAAGGGAACGTGCAGTCAGTAACGCAAGCAGTGATGGTCTTTGCTCATGGGCTCCGTCAGTGTGTCGTGGGCTCTCCCAAGATGTACGGGTTTTCCATTTACATCCATATGCTCATGTATAGTCACATAAACACCCTAAGCCATGCTGAAACTCATTAGATGTGTTTACAATTAGAAATCTGACAGGAGAGGATAGAGAATAGAAGCAGAAACTGTTCTAGTCTCACTAATGTTGTCAGAGGTCTGACTATCAGAGGCTCCATCACATAACACATGAGAAACAGTCACGTATACCTATATACACAAACACCCCTCACATCTACATACATAGTGTGCAACAAAGTGACTTTTTAGGCTTCTTGTGGTACATTTGCAAAGAAAGAATGAAGGAAGAAAGACTCCTGTTGATGCTGACCCTGGTGGATAATTACAGTGGTGCTGTACGTAGCCCACCTGGAAAGAGCACAACTGCTCCTCTCTGATGTCTTCACCCTTGCAAGTATTTTCAGGATCAGAATCGATTTCATCCTCACTTACTCCTGCCAATTAAGGAACTTAATTGGCAGTCCTGACTGCAAGTCTCTTTCAGCTGCTCTTTATGTGCAGCAAAATGATCCAGTGGCAATTAAGTGTGGGATTCTGCGTGCTTTCTAGAAGAACTTATGAGGTAGTCCTTGTTGCTGGTGCAGAGTAATTTAAGTTTCCGATTGAGCACACTAGACGTTTAATTGGTTCTAACTTCAGTATTTATTTGCTTTTCAGTGAGGCTGGTAAGAATAATTACGCCAATAAATTGGGATTGATTCACGGGATTGCAGCAGCCATAACACTGGCAGGAACAGAATGCGAACAATGCACAGCTTGAAGTTTTGAGTTTTGCAGATCTTTGTGGAACTATAACACAGTAATGGTCTTGCCACTCTACTTACACTGGTATAATTTTACACTGCAGAAAAGAACTCATAGGCTATTCCTCAAGAGAGTCACTGAGGAAAAACTCATACACAATTACATGGTAATTGAATATCCATTCTTACAAGTACAGATGCTACCGGGCTAAGTATATTTGAAAGATGTGAAACAGTCTTTAACAGACTACTTAAAAAAACCAACCAAAACACTGTTTTGTTTCTTCTTAAACTATTTATGGCTTGGTTCATTTTGTAGTTGCTGCTGCATTGCATGAGAAACAGAATAGTAAGCCCTGGGCCTGATTCTGCTCTCATTGAAACAATGGGGCTGTGCCGATGACTTGGCAGAGCTTGGACTCAGGCTTCCTCCCCAGCAAAAGAGGAAGCAGATTCCTCCTATCTCAGAAAGTCCAGGCGTTGTGCATCTTGTGAGAACAATACACTCACTACCCAGGCTCTCCTGTTTTATCTTCCATCTTCCTACTAAAGTTTTCCTGGAACAACATTTTCCTTCTGAGCCTGACAAGTGGTTTACAGACACGTATTCTGATATATTGATGAATAACCTCCATTTGTCACCTGATGTTCCCTCTGTATCTGCACTATTCTGAGCCTATCTGACTGAAACACTAACTATGAGTTAGGGTAAAATCTGGACTGATGACTAAAGGATCTGGCTATATAGATATTTTTTGCTGTACGTGTGGAGTAAAATGCACACAGCCCTGGCCACTGAGCTCGTTCTTTCCCTCTGCAAAGTAGGAATAGCTCCATTTGGGCTGACAGGCTTTCTTACTGCATTTTCAGATGGGCTTTTGTTCTTTTTCAGCATTTGCCTATGGAGCTGTAAACTATCAGATTTATAGCCAAATGATCCTTTTCCCCTATGAGATATTTTTCTGATTCCCTGAACTGCAATGACAGGATCAATTCAGGGATTACAATGGATAAGCAGCTGCTGTAGGGGATAGAAAACAAACAAAGGGGAATGGAGTTGTGGCTTCAAGGCCTGCTAGGCTGGCTCCTCCCAAAGTTAAAGAAGTGCCTGGCTGTGCCCAGGAATTTCTTTTGTAAAAGCTACTGAAGAATGAGTGGTCTAACTCTATTATGCCAGGAATGTTCACAGAGCAGTAGCTTCTTTGCTACCTATACAAACAGTGCCAGTCCCAGTCAGGCGTATGTGATAAAAACTGCTTGTAGACCACCGATGGAGTAGAAGTTATCAGTCAAGGCTCAAATGAAGTAGTGCTTCAAAAATAATGCTTACACAGGGAAATTCCAGAGCAGACAAACAGAATCTGCTGGGCCTGAGGACCCAAGCAAACCCCAGTTTCTCTGCAAAGCACTCGGGAATGTGACATTTGTTTCTGTCAGTCAGGTCCAACAGAATTACAACCATGAAAGGGCTCATAAATCAGCGACAGGCTCTTCAAGTTGTCTCCTAAACAAGACCAAGCAGGAGAGAATAGCCAGCCATTGGAGAGGTGTATGAGGCAGAGGGACAATGGATGGACAAGAGGAGCCCTGGGGGACAGAGAGTGGGCAGCTCTGTAATATTCAGGTCACTGTGGTACTATCATCCTAAATATTTCTCTTTCATTTATTGATTACTGTAATAATTTGCAAATTATTAGTGTGAACCAGTGAACCTGCAAAAAGGTATTTCTGGTCTTAAACACTGGGTCAGGAACAAAGATTTGTACCATATCTATAAAAAGAGATAGTATTTTATAACAGCAAAGGACTGCAGCAGAACATCTACAATTTAAGATCAGTGCCTGTGATTGCATTAGAGCAGCAGCCAATCCAAATACTGTGACAGCGATCTATAGCTAGAAAAATAAATAACTCCGTGAGTTTGTACTTGAATTGCTAAAGAATTTGGTACATTTTGGTCTATCACAACCATACGAAAAATGTCCCTTATCACTGCAATGCAACGTATTTGTCATCTTACATGGAAGTTGGAGGAAGGAGCTCCACCATCATTTACTCCTGTCATACTCACCGTCACATCCGCGCCAGTGGTCTTTGGCGCAGGGACTGTGCAAAAGGTGTTCAAGTGTGTGCGGTGGTGCTGCTGGTGGGAAACACAGTTACCTGGCTCTTATTTTTCTTCCCCACAGAAACGGAAAGAAACTCGATGTAGGAACATGCTGGAGACAAGAGAGACGTACTGATGGCGTCTCCCAGCTGCTACTACTGTTGTCACTTAGTGAAAACCAGAAACTGGCATCTCCTTCCTTGAAAAAGAGCGTGACTGTGTTTCCCACCTGCCTCATTTCTTACGACCTCAGACAAGTATTGCCCTAAGAGACAGTTGCAGACACGGGAATGCACGATGCCCAAGAGCTTTCTGAGAACTTGCTCTGGAGAGATGGTGGCACTGTGGTCCTAGAGGGGGTGCTGGCAGCAGAGGGAGGCAAGACCCATCAGGGCCAGAGCCACCTCCTGCAGCTTCGTGGGGTGGGATGGTGGACGATCGGACTTGGTGCGTTCAGGCTTATGCTTTGCTTTGTTACTGTGGATGAGTTTATTGGTTGAATACATGCAAGTTTAAGCAAATTTACAGAACTCAAAGCACACAAATTTTAACCTGCAGGACTGGCTATTTTTACTGACAGTGCAGGTCTACATGCTATGTTCACCCCATCAGGGAAAAAAAGCAATATTTTGTCACCTACAAGTTAATAGAACCAGCCAATGAAGGAATCAATTTATAATAATGATTAATAACAAAGCACTGTTGGCAATGGAGCTACAGACCAAAACTAATTTGTGGAAATTACTCAGCAAGTGATTATGACTAATGTGATTTGCCTTTGGGCAATTCGTGAACCAAAAGTTAAATGTGTGGAATGAAACATTCATTATCCATTATTCACTCAGTATAAGCAATGGCGTTTGCACTGTCGCAGAGCCTATACACTCAGGCAGGTTTCAGGGGTTTATTACACTAAGCAATACATGGACTTTTTTTTTTTCTTAAAATAAAGGGGCAAATATCCCTCCTAAGGAGATCCAGATGCTAAGTTTAAAAAGTCTGAAGGGACTACACCTTCTGTAAAAGTGTATGAGTTAACCTTGCAGCCCAGGTATTGGTAGAAGAGCAGTGCTGTTTGAGATAGAAAAGTTTCCATGTGGCCTAAAGCCCCTGGGTATTCATCCAACTTCTGCGAGTTTTGTCGCTTACGCTGTGGCCGGACTGCCACTGCTGCCCAAGTTAATTACTGGGGGAATCTTCTAAGATATTTCAAATACATCAAGGCATACAGCCCATTCCAAGGTGATCCTTCAAGGATGTCTCAGTGTAGGTTCCTGTAAATGCACATTCAAGAAAGGACTCCTTTTGTGTCTGATCTTCTTCCCAAAAGGGATGGACCTTGCAATCTGCCGACTTCTACAGCATTGGCTTCAGCGTGGTGGAAGGCAAAGCTCCCCCTACTCCCTTCCCCACTGCCCTGGTGTTTCTTCCTGAAAGAAGCAGCTAGGCCAGCCTGTAAATGACAAAATCTATGCAGCAAAAATCAGCGGTAAAGACAGTCATTAAGAAACAGGCAGATAGATAAAACAAAATGAGCGAAAGGCTACACTGCCACTCTTTCCAGCGCCCTTTTATTTTCTTCCTGATTGTCTTCCCTTTACCCAAATCGGTGGGCGATAAGAAAGGGTATCTTTGCATTTGCTTTATTCTCTGCCTGACACTGAAATACACTGCTTTATAATAGGACCATGAGGATATTTGTCTCAAACTTCTTTGTGACAAAGGCCTTCAGAAGGATACGCTCATTTGAACTGGACAGAGATGAGTTTTCCTTTTAATTCTCCAGATTATGAAAGACAAGCCAGAGGCAAAGGCTAAATAACCCTGCCTTACAAGTGTAGATTTTAAAGGCAGAAGGATATGGCTGGAATCAGCACGAGTCTATAGCAAAGCTCCATCCACCAGACACAGTTAGGAAGGAGCCTGGGACAGGAGGGATTCTCTTCTGTTTCCCTTGCCAGCATAGACGGTCTGTTGTACGCAAGGAAATCCTGCAACGAGAATACAACCCACTTGTGCAGAATCTACTCTGTGTTTGCACTGTCTTGGGAATTTACTCAAAACATTGAAGTTGCGCATGGATCACACTGGGGGCAAACTGAGCTCCCAAACTTGACTTTTGCACCACAATTTCTGTTTCTTTGGGTTGACTAATGGAGACCAATCCTGGCATCACTAGAGAGCATAACTTTTGGTACCTTTGAAATATACCTCATCTCTAATAAACCAACTTGACAGGGTAGAGAAACGTATGTCTCAATTTAAACCCAAGTGGAGGAATCCTTCTCACTTTGAGAACAAGTGATGTAACTTTTATTTTCACTGGCTTTTCTTGTTCTTCTGACGATGGTGGAGAATACTATCAGCTCATTTCATAACTCAGTTTGAAGTCTTCAAATGGCTTTAAATAAAACATTAACGTTCTTCAATAGGCCAACTACTTGTAGTTAATCCCAAAATAATTTCTCTGAAAAAAAAAGTAAAATTGGTGGTGTTTGATGGTTATTTAGGTACAAAACTGTTGTGTCTTGAAAGGATCCTGGCTCCAGCTTTATTTTTCCCTTGAGGAACAGAACACGTGAGTAATATGACAGGTTGGTATTAATTTACTGCTCAAACCAAAACAGATTCAAAGGAGATGTAAAACCCATTCTTAAACTAATTCTGGTTTTCTGACTCTAAAATGTAAAAATCCAAAGCACAGTACTTGTAATTATAGCAATTTGTACATCTCTGTTGATTCCTCTGTTCACATCTCTGTTGTTTACCAGGCATAGTGTGTTAAGACAGCAACAGGACTATATCTGGGCTTTGTTTGTTGCTTATTTTGCACTACGGGGGTTTTTTCGGTGCCCTATTTTCTCCTGAGCACATTATCAGCATTGTGCTCAAAGACTCAAGTTTAAAAAAATTGAACGTAAGTCCACTGTTGGTTGAGTTTCCAACTCTGAAAGTCTGGGGGCAAGGGAAGGGCATGGGAGACTGACATGGAGACTTAAAAAATTGCCCAACTCTAAATACATGGTTCTTCAGAGGGGCTGATGACTTGCAGCCGCTACTGACTTTTGCTGGTATTGTGAGTACTTGGCACTTCTAAGAAGTGTCATTGTCGATCCACTCATTCATGAGTGAATACCTTGACATTTTTTTGGGGGGAACAATAATGATAATTTAATGTTAAACATATCCATCACTTGTTAGCCCCCCAGGTGTCTGTCTGACCCCATGTAGATGGGCAGTGAAGCAGCTGCAGATGGAAGAGCCCTAAGACCTGAAATGCAGCCAAACCCAGCCTGTTTTCATTAAACTGGGTGTCAGTGCGCTCTCTTTTTTTGAATCTTCCCTTCAACCTCCTCAGCTTACTACCTCATCAGAATCAATCACTTTCTAATTAACTAGTCAGATTCCGATGCAGTTTGCCAAAATTTTATTATCCTGCTCTCAGAGTTATAGCATGCAATTATTTATTCAAGTTCCTACTGCTCCCACTTTGATGGAACTGGGTGAAGGAATCTTTTTCTCTCTGGGAGCCTAAGGGAGCTGTGTAATGAGAAACAGTTGCAGGAAGGTGAGTAACCCTTCTGCTTCGCAGGGTTTGCAATATGAGGAGAAAGGAAAAAACACATGTGCTCCCTCTTTAAGTTCCAGCATCCAGGGGGAAGAAATTAATGCAAAAACCAGCATCCACATGTATTTCTTGGGTTTATGGTTAGATTTTTTCCCTAATTGGGAGTAAAACAACTATTCATTTTGGGGTATTACGGTAACATTCACAGTTGAGGGTCAGGCCCTTAGTAAGCACCACGGAAACAAATATAAGACAATATTCTTCTGGAGAGTTGGGCATTACAGTACAAATGCTATACAGTATTACAGGACATACAGTACAGTGCTATAACAAATGGCCTTGCAACACTGCCTCTGTTGAACACTGAAATTCCTCATGAAACACGTGCACAGGTTGGATGTCTTGAGAATGGGTTTTACAAAAGATAGCATCTTGAGTGAGGGACTAACTGAACATATCGTTAGGAAATGCAGAGGCGATGAAGAAAGCCTCAGCCTTCCTACTTAAAGCTAGTAAGGAATCAATGTCTGGAATGCCGGAGCATTTGCAGCAGTGAGCCTTCTCCTGAGTTGAGGTACCTAAGGTAGCTCTGTCCACTTTCTTAAAAAATGATATCAAGAAATTGTTGTCATAACTAAAAGATGGAATAATTTTCAGGAGGGTATAAGAGCTCTTCTAAGATGTTAATTTTGTTTGATTTGGTATGCAGACTGAGATCTGATTTACGTGTATCACAGATGTTAGCTGTTGGACTAGAAAATTACAGGTACCTTCAGTCTTTGTGTCAGTGAGAATACAATCAATTACATGTGGTTTCAACAACGGAGACATACATCACAGACTGCCTAACAGTTTGCTAGAAGTGAAGGTAGTCAGCAGCCCAGAAGTTTTGCACATGCTCCCATCACTTTGGTACCACTGGTGTACTGCTACAACCCAAAACTGTATGTCACGGGACCGCCAGTTACCAATGTGTTCCTTTGTCTATGTCCATACAGCTCGTTTCAGTCAGACACAAATGAGGCCTTGAGTTTGCTGTGCCAATGACTTTAACTTGTGCCTGTGCTGCCTGTAACGCTGCCCATCAAACTCCTTTACTATCATCGGTAGAGGGAGAAGTCAACCGTTGCCTGCTGGGCTCGAGCAGAGTATGAGCTACACGGGGGAACAGGCACGGACTCTTGGGACTTACGTTCAACTCCTGGAACAAAATCAACATAGTGATTAAGTTGTTACTTCCCTGGTTCTGCTCTGGTTAGGCTGTGTTTTGGAGACTATTAATGAGGCTTGTTCCTCCCCCCATTCTCGAGGGCAGCGCATGTACATGGTGCAGCCCTTTCCATGCTGTCGCAGGGGCCAGAGACCCGGCTTACAGGTAGCCCCCTTCCTCCTCCGAGATAACGGGCCACACTGCTGTGGAAAGCCTGCCTGTGCCTTCGTTAGCTGTGCCGGCAAAGCAGCACCCTGCAGAGGGCTCTTGTGCTGCCCTGCTACAGTGGCACCACCGCTTTTCATTTACATCTGCAGGAGAAGGCCAGGGAAGAAAGTTTTTGGCTTGCTGGTGAGTCTCGTAGACGCTCTCTCAACTGCCTCTAGAAAATTATTCTGCCAGAGAGAGTCTCAAACTGAAGCCACTTCCTTTTTCCTATTCCTGTGTGTGTTCACATCTTGAATTAACTCAGTGTTTTAAATAAAACCATCAGCCAGATAATGAAGCGTGCAACTATGTATGCTAGCAAGAAGTGGAAGAGTGAAAAAAGCAAATTTGCAAGCGTGGCACCTATATTATTTTAAGGCAGTAAGTGTTTCTTGTTAAAATTGTCAGGCATGATGAATCTAATTCCTACGCTATTTTATTGGGAAATTAGGAATTTAATGGGCAAAGGCTGCTTTCCAGAGTATAAAATAGCTTGAAGTAAAGTGCGAAATGAAAGGCATGTTAGTTAACCCGCTAGAGTCTTCAACAAAGATCAGAAAAAGAAGATGAAAATGATCAAACTCACCTTAAGCTTGTTAAATGCAGCCCTCAGGATCTGCGTTTCCCTCTCGCTCTCAGGAACAACTCGTATGACTATATCACTGCCAATAACAGAACATTGAATTGACACTTTAAGGCTCTTTGCAGCAGCACAATGCAACAGTAAATAGGTTCAGATAGCTCCTGCACTTGTGTTCTTTTTCAGCATCTGCGAAATGTTGGGTGAACTGGAGCTCTGCTTCTAAACTTGCTCCCTCGATTATGCACTTCCATAGAAATGATTTGGTCTTTACAGATCAGTGTGTCAGCTTGACCCCCCGTTTCTATGTAAATGCTTTTGTTCATTCCTTTTAATTTAAACATTCCACACTGAATATCTGCCTCAGATCAAAACAACTATTTTTTTTCCAAAACAAATAATCTGTTTCAGAGGACAAGATTAGGTAAGATACGTTGCTTTTTCACGTTTAAACATTTAATAGGCTTTGAAAATTCCAGTGTTTTCATGCATTAAAGAGGGGACTTCAGAGGAGAGGTGACTGTCATATCAGAGGCGTGTCTTTTGCTTTATCCATTAAAGCTTGCACAAATTCGGTGAATAGCTGTTCATACACGCTCAAGAAGGTTCTAGATAATAGCAGCTCATTTTATGTACTTTCTTTAGCAGATCTCAATGAACGTTAACTTTGCAAACAGGAAACAAGAAACTGAATAGCTGTCCATTCAATGACCACCACCCATGGTGTGAACTATGGGAGGCTGGAGACCATAGAAAATCTAGGGGGTGATCATGTAACTAACACTTACAACATGTAAGTATTGTCAGTAAGTAGCACAGAAGAACTACTGAACTCAGGGGCACAGAGTCTAGTTGGAGGTCAGTGACGAGTGGTGTTCCCCAGGGGTCAGTACTGGGCCCAGTCCTCTTCAATATATTCATCAATGACCTGGACGAGAGGATAGAGTGCACCCTCAGCAAGTTCACTGATGACACAAAGCTGCGGGGGTGGCTGACACACCAGAAGGCTGTGCTGCCATACAGAGAGACCTGGACAGGCTGGAGATCTGGGCAAAGAGGAACCTTATGAAATTCAGTAAGGGCAACCGTAGGGTGCTGCACCTGGGGAGGAATAACCCCATGCACCAGTACAGGTTGGGGGCTGACCTGCTGGAGAGCAGCTCAGTGGAATGAGACCTGGGAGTCCTGGTGGACAACAGGATGACCATGAGCCAGCAATGTGCCCTTATGGCCAAAACGGCCAATGGCATCCTGCGCTGCATCAAGAGGAGTGTGGCCAGTAGGTCGAGGGAGGTCATCCTCCCCCTCTACTCTGCCTTGGTGAGGCCGCACCTGAAGTACTGTGTCCAGTTCTGGGCTCCCCGGTTCAAGAAGGACAGGGAACTGCTGGAGAGGGTGCAGCAAAGGGCTACAAAGATGCCTACAAAGGGGACTGGAACACCTCTCTTGTGAAGAAAGGCTGAAGGATTTGGGTCTCTTCAGTCTGGAAAAAAGACGGCTGAGGGGGGACCTTATCAACACTTACAAATACTTAAAGGGTGGGTGTCAGGAGGATGGGGCCAGGCTCTTTTCAGTGGTGCCTGGGGACAGGACAAGAGGTAATGGGCACAAACTTGAGCATAGGAAGTTCCACCTAAACATGAGGAGGAACTTCTTTACTTTGAGGGTGGCAGAGCACTGGCACAGACTGCCCAGAGAGGTGGTGGAGTCTCCGTCTCTGGAGACATTCAAAACCCTCCTGGACGCGTTCCTGTGTAACCTGCTCTAGGTGACCCTGCTCTGGCAGGGGGTTGGACTAGATGATCTCCAGAGGTCCCTTCCAACCCTATGATTCTATGATTCTACAAACGCACTGGTTGTTGCGTTCAGTTACTACTGATAAATACTGAATTCTGACAAGGCTTACTCTGCCTCTTTGTGGCAGCCATTTTCCCTTCCCCCATTCTGCTTTAGTCTTTTCTCTCCGGTCAACATCTGCTGCCTTTGGTTAAGCCTCTGATCCTTCTTTCTGTCTGAGCTCTTCAGTTTTGGTTCTCACCCCTGCTGAGCTTTCCCTGTCGACAGGTCCCAAGCCTTAAAACTCCTAAGTATTCCAACAGCTTCATAGTCTTAAAGTTTTTGGTTCAGTTAGACTCCAGGTCATGTCTGCAATAATACTGATGTATCCGGACGTGTGGACTTCAGTCCATTCTGCTTGGCTGCTGTTGACCTTACTTGACAAATGGTCTATGCCTAAGAAGGAAGATTTCTGAAAGCACTCTTGTTATAATTTGGCAGCTCTAAAATTTTAGGGGAAATTACTATGCTTCCAAGCCAAGTTTAACCTCCTGTATAGGAACTTAGACAGAAAGGAATAAGCCTCTTAGAGTACTAAAACTGCTGCATCTTTTCAAGGAAAATAGATGCTTTAAATTTATCATACATACAACAGTAATATTCTTTCCCATTACTTATTTCTTTCAGAGTATTAAATTGCTATTAAGAAGGAAATGGGTAAAAAGAAGTAATGATTGCCCAGGACATGTGAAGGTGAAGTAACTAATAAAGATTCATTGGACATTTCTGTAAGGATTGGGACAGACAACATATAAAAACCAGATTTTAATGAAGTAAGTATCTAAGCATGTGTTACGCAGCTGTAATGGAATTTTGAAGAAACGGATATCACTTAGGTACGGTCTTGAATTAATACACATCACTCTAAACTGTCTTGGATTAGCTCAGCAACTCTGTCATTTCCAAGGTGATGAAAGACCTGCCTTAAAGAAGAAAATATTGGTGCTGTGACAGATTGATCACTTGACATGTTGTTGGGAAATGCCTCAAGCCGTGGCTGGGTCTGCTGCTGGAGAGCTCATAGCAAGCAGTTCAGCGTACCTGGTTCTGTTAGTATTTTATGAAAAGACAGTTATGCCGTTACGACACGGCAGTTTCATTTTTTGTGCATGCAAGCCGCAGGAATACACTGAATTCCCAAGAACTACCTGTTAACACCCACTTCTGTAGGCTAGCCAGCCAGTGGATAATCATTACATGTTCTTCAAAAAAGCACCGATACCAAATCCATCTGTACTCCTGATATCTACCAGTCAAAGGACATAGTCCTAAGGTTTTCTTTCAGCTTTACAGCTTTCCTAGTTTAATTGCACACAAAATAAATCAAACAATTACCTTAAAACTATGCAATACCCATTGAATTTAGGGTAGAAATCCAACAGCCTACCCAGTACTTAAGAGCCAACAAGAAAATCTACGAGGTCACAGACTACCGTGGCCGATAAATGGCAGCTGTACCCCAAACACTCAGAACCACCCCCTGGGGAGGTCCCCTGCCATCTCTCATGTCTAGCTGTTGAGGAGAAAGAAGCAAGTGATCACGTATACATCTAGGGAAAGTTGTGTTGCCTACAGACTTATGGCAGCGCTCTGCTGATTTATGCAGGCAAGGTTATTTTTCTAACCATAATGTCTTTAAACTTTTTTTTTAAGTTTATTTTCTAAAAGTTTCTAAACAAACAGCAAGATAGGATATATTTTGTAGAAGAAGAAACTTTACATCAACCAGGACAAATTTCAGTTTACTCCTAGCAACTAGGCTAATGGAATTTAAAGCTAGGACTCAGTGAGATCATTTGAATTTGTGTAAACACAGTTGAACGCCTTTGCAAAGAGCAATACACAAGCTTTATGAAATGAACTGACCAGATGAGAGTGGTGAGCAAAAGTAGAAGCCAGAGCCCTGGTGTCCCCAGGGACAGCCTTGTGTCTGAGCAAAATGGGTGACCAGCTGTTGGCTAGCACTCACATGCAATGACTTTTTTTTTTCCGTCATTACCTCCTTATATTTTCAAGAACAGCATCAAAAATGACACAGCTGCTTTTGAAACACAGAATATGCTACATGGGCCTGGGAAGTGTGATATTCCCTGCCGCCAACGGGGACTAAAACCAACCGGTTTATTTCCTTGGCTCTTTCATTTACTTTTTTCCATTTACTTCATAGCTTTACTTGTCTATGAACAGAGCAGATGGATTCAATGAAAGCATTCTGCAGCATATATACAACTTCTTTACTGATGGAATTAGTAGTTCTCTCTCATGAAACTTTCTTGCTGAGGTCACGTGGCATGAACTGCATTTATGTAAATTCTTCATTTCCTTTAGGAAAATCCTTCTTATTGTTTTATTTTCCTGACTAATCTGAACCTTAATCAGCTCTCTTCTCTCCCATGGAATTCAATAAAAGTATGTTTACAAAGACTTTACATGTATTTTAAACACAGTTTGAGGAATGATATGTTACAAATAAATGCCTACAGAAAAAATTGGAAAGAAAATAAATCCCCACTTACAACCCTCCATTCCTAATAGTAGAGGAGGGATTATAGCTCTTGAGAACAAGCTGCCATAGCTGCTGCACTTAAGTGGTTCATTAAAGCTTGGGAACTAGTTACACACTGAAAGACACATCTGAAAAAAGCTACATCATGAAAGCCTCTCATCAACTCCCAATATGCCATGAAATATCATTTGTGATGAAAGATCAATTGCTTCTTTCCCTTTCCCTGCTAAACTCTTCTGCTAATCAAAATGTTAAGAAATATTCAAAAGTCATTTTTTTTTTTAATTTCTCTTCATTATTGGGATGAAGAGTTTCAACTGGGGACTCAATACTGTTACAAAAATTACTTAAATAAGGTTGAGACTCCTTCCTGAGATCTGATAGAGACATCTGAAAAGGGAACTTTACAAAACTTCCTGAGCCCTTCTGTATGGTTTTCTGTATTACAGCAGATGCTGATCCAAAGCGGAGTGCACCATTTGTATTTTCTAGATAGTGTTATATAGTTTCCGCCTTTTACTTATTAAGGCAGGAAAACTGATGTTATTCCTGGTATAAGGAAAAGCTAGCTTATCTATAATTTTGAATGAAAAAGATTTGCTTGGGTAATGTAGGCAAAAATGCTGAGGAAGCGAAATACGTTATTGCACAATATTTATCAGTGTAGCACAGATGACTTCTCTGAAAAGTGAATTTATATGCAAGTTGCCCGCTGATTCCCAGGCATGGTACATCTGAGTTTGATAGATGTTTTTTAGGTACAAAAAGGGTTTTCTACTTTACCCAAGCAGGAACCTTGAGGAACAAAACCAATGCTATATTACTAGCACTCTTCCTTTAAACAGCTTCATTCCAGAGACAGATGGTCTGGAAAGGTGAATGTCTGCAGAAATTCCAGTTTTAGTTCCAACTAAGGAATAATGCTTTTCCAAGCAAAGCTGGCCTCCAATGACTCGTGAACATCGCATATACAGCCGTCTAGCTCAAACACAGAAAGTGGGAACCAGTTGCTTCAGTGCATGTCTCTTGTCTCAGGAAAAAAGAAGTGTGTGTATAGTAATGGATACCATCTTGCTTGACCAAGCATACTCCAGTCGTGTGCAAACAGAAGAGAGAAAGAAGGCAGTTACTCGTGGCATAAAATAAAATAAAAAGTAACAAGACAAATACACACCTAAGAGAAACACACAGGCCAAAGAAAGAAAGTAGACAACAAGGAGATCTGGAGCTAACTGTGCAGGGTTAAGGAATGCAAAAACTTGGGAGGTGCCCATTTTGACCCAAGGAGGAGGCTGCAGTAGTCTGCTTAACTGAAACATTATGTGTACGCATTTGAATTCACTTCCTAATGCACGTGTTAAAACAAGAATTCACTTCCTAAGACACGTTTGCGTAAAACAGCTGATGATTGTTTAGCTTGGATGTAATCCTCCCAATGACATATTACACCAAGCACAGCTACTTTTAAAGAAAGGACCATCATCAGTCCAGTAGAGGTTATTGAAAGAAGCTTCTGCTATAACCTCAGTGCCTTCCTTATTCCCACAGCCCATATATTTCTCCAGTGAGTTGCTCTGTGCTTTGTAAGGAAGTGACGAGTAGATGGTGATGCTGTCAGGCCTGGCCAGGATGCTTATCTGTTCGTCTTGGTGCTCCCCTGCCCAAACAGGAAAGCTCCCCCCCGACCCTCCCTCTTCATCCTGAGTGCAGAGACATGTTGGACTTGTGTAGTGTGGCCATACAAGCTGCGATTACTGTCCTGATTAGGTTGTGGCAATCAAGCACAGGGTTGCCCAGCCAGTGCCGCCAGATAGACCCGATTACATCAGTTGCATATATTTTTATCCCTTTTCCCATTCCTGACCCTCCCTTTCACCATGCTTGTACCATGCTTTCTCTGTCCATCTCGTCTCAAAGACACAAGTCAGCCATAATTACTTTTTCCAATTTGTTTCAGCTTTGCTACATCTGTACCCAAATTTGCATTTCTAGGTAATCGCAGCCTCATGCGGTATTACTGATATGGTTATGTAGGTATTGATGGTCACAAAATGTCCCTCATATGCCCCTTCAATTACCTGCGAAATTCAGCCATTTCTACCATAACTCCCTCTTTCCTTCCTGCAAGATCCAGCTGTCCTTCACAGTGTGATCTGAAATTTTTTTCAGCTTCTCACATTGTCACATCCAGCAATTTCTCCTGTCATGTCCCATAGTTTATCCACATCCTGATCAGTTAGCTTAACCTTACGCCAGGGTCTAGTCCGCAACCTGCACTTGTCTGCAGCCCCAGTCCTCCTCCATACTGAAAGTCCACACAGAAGCTCATACGCTTTTCTGAACTTCAAAATTGCTTCGGTTTATTCTAAGCTCCACGTATCTTTTCAGACAACTGCAGCAACGATTTCCAAATGAAGTATCTTGGGACTCTGCACAGCAGATTTGCTCTTGACCTTGGTGAAATCAAAGAAAGAACACCAAGCATGAAAGAGGGTTATGACAGAATTTAGATATCAAGAGCAGAAGGCTGAAGGGACAAATGGTTTGGTGTTAGAGGTCTAAATTAGACTTCTCATGCTCTGACTTCCTTTCAGACCTTAAGCAAACCACCACAGATCATCTACAAGTGAGGTTAAGTGCTGGCTTGACAGAGGATTTCTTATATTGAGCTCCATGGGCTTTATATTGACTTTTCTAGCTGTCACTCAGTTGAAAAAAAAGTGTATTTGGCTATAGATATTTGCTGTGGACTGGTTTGGTTGGTCCCTCTTTGTTCCAGTGGCCTGAGCAAGAGTCTTGGCTCTGCCCTGATGGGTATGCTTGAAGCACAGGCACTTACAAAGGTAATGCCTTCATCAGGATTCTGTAGATGAGTGCACGCTTGCCTGTGTGATGGACAAGCTTAGGTCAGAGCTGTGCTTAGCTGACAATGTAAATATGGCTTAGCTCGCCACCCCTATAAATGAGGATGATAGTATCTTTTCAAGTTCGAGTAGAATCATTTAGGTTGGAAAAGATGCTAAAGATCATGAAGTCCAACCATAAACCTAACACTGCCAACTCCACCACTAAACCATGTCCCTAAATGCCACGTCTAGATGTCTTTTAAATGCCTCCTAGGATGGTGACTCAACCACTGCCCTGGGCAGCCTGTTTCAGTTGTGGGGGGTATTGAGACAATAAATGTATTCATGACTTTCAAGCTTCCAGACGGCTATGGTAATGGGAGCAATGAAGGGACCACAGAAGGAAAGCAGTAAATACATATTTTGCAGAAGCTAAAGAACAAAATTCTACAAGACTTTTAAAGTCTTGAAAGACTGTGCATTTACCCCATAGACTTCAATGGTGTCACAAGCACCGTAAGAGATCATTCGTAAGCCTAGAAAGATAGCAAACCTCCAATGGTCCATAGGTCTGACTTGCCACGCGGCTCTCAGTTTCCTCTGCTTGCCTTTGATCTTGATAGAGAGGAGCAGATACACTCAGATATGTACAATGCTGAGAAACGGACCAGGCTTCTTCAAGCCCTGTTTGCTATTACAGACACACACACACATACAGGACAGAAGAGCACTTTATTTGTTCTAATGGCTATATTTTCCTTTAGAGTTATCAAAGACTGTGCTGTATAAAACTAGACAAAGGCATCAGTTGCCCAGCAGGTCTTATAATGCCTTAGAAAGACAGTAAATGCCATTGGCTGTGATTGACTCATGGCAGGGAAATAAAAATTAGCATTTCCGCCTGGTCACCTGAAAACTACATCCCTTCTTAGAAGTTTAAACCTCAGGGTTCCTTGACAACTTTGCTTTTATTGAAGCCAAAGTACCATCACACCTTGTAGACATGGCTTTGGATTTTCTAGTAAATCCATTTGAGACTGAAAAAAATCAAGACTAATCTGCACAACGAAGGTATGCAATGTTAAGCTACAATTTATGTCTTTCAAAAAATGTAATAGTGATGCTTTATTATTTGCTGCTACTCCTTTGCATCCTTTTTTTCAATGTCATACTTTTTTCAATATCCTACAACAGCTTTTTTTCCAAATAATCTAATATTTTCCACATCCTGAGCTTTTTCTGTACACAAGTCTCCTGATAACATAGATAATTTGCCAAAGTCTTGTCTGTATGCAAGAGGGTTATTTTTCAAGGTTTGGTGAAAAATTAGTAGTGCTAAACTTCTTTCCCTTTATGCTTTTCCACAGACAATGAATTGGTATTTGTAAAATGAGGAACAGCAAAGAGCCCAAACAAGAGATGTCCATGGTCTCTTTCTTTGCAGACAGCTATGAAATTGTGGAGGATGCTCAAAGGTTGGAAATAACCACCATTTTTGGTTGATCAGGAAAGCTACAAACCTGAAAAATATGAAGTACTGTATTTTCAATGAAAGTAGCCTTCTACAGACTTTAAAGAAAATTTTAAAAACTGGTGGTTTTCTGATAAAATAGCTTAAGCTGTCACCACTGCATACTAAACCCTACTATTTTCCCATGAAAAAAACATGGTAAAATTGATTTACCATATACTATCTTTAAAAGTGTATAAACGCTTCAAAATTCCCATATACACAGAAGTAAGAAAGATACCTATTTTTTCTGATACTAATAACTAGCTTAACACAGACATACGTAAGGTCTAAACCCTCCCTTTAGAACATTTGAAGTTCATAGAAAATCCTTTATTTATAGAACACAAACTATGTGGACTTCACTTTTTATGAGCTATGGTTTTACTTGACTGGCCACAACTGAAGGGAACCTTTCAATCAAATACCTGCACGTTTCCAACTGTGTGACAACCACTGAATGGGGTATGTAATTTAGCTGCCTTGATGACTTTTCCTCAAGGACCAGACAATACTTCAGTCTTTTGAAAAGCAGAAAGGAAGAAACTGTGACTTTTATTTTCATGACTCATGCTCTTCACTTAAATTTGTATTTATTTTTCTTCTTTTTTTTTTTTTTAAATTTTAGATAATTTAAACAGAATCTCTATAGGAGGCCCATAAAAAACTTGCCAATTTTATTACGTAGTTTACTTCAACAGCAAAGAGGAAGGTCTTCTGACCAGCAGATCTTTTCGAGTACTGTGTTCCTCTCATTGTTTGTAATGAATTCAATCCAAAATTATTCCCGTCATTGGAGAAGTAATTTTATAGAGTAACAGAATAATTTTGGTTGATGGGATGTCTGGAGATCATGTCATCATACACCCTTGTAGTTCTTCTCTATACCTGTTCCTATTTTTCTGCTTTTGAACATGGACCAGAAGTGCTGTGTAAACTTTGTTATGCCTTTGAAAAGCCTCCGCTCCTACAAAATCAGTTTTATGGTCTTAACACACTGGAGCTCGCAGTTATCCTACGGCTGAATACTTCATTGCTTTTTTTTTTTCCCTCCTTGATCCAAACCAAGGATTTACAGTTATAGGAGAAATTCCTGTGTGTCTGATCTTTAAATCTGAACTACTGAAATTCATCCTAGCTCTTTTAATTCACAGAATCACAGAATGGTAGGGGACCTCTGGAGATCTTCTAGTCCAACTCCCCTGCCAAAGTAGGATCCCCCTGCTTATTTCAGTCATTAAGTCCATTAAATTATTTCTAATACATGTCTAGAACCTTCCTTCAATAAATAATATGAGAAAATAATTTGGGAACATACAAAAACTCTCTGTATTTCTGGGGGTAACAATAACTCAAGGCACAGAGAACGAGGGATAAAAGCATGAAGGAATTCTTATTGCTGAATGGGACAAAGTCTGGAAGTATTTGGTTATTCCTGGTAGGCAATCTCTTGAGCTCAATTGAAGACCTTGATCCTCAAGTTCTCATGAATGTATAAAAGCTTTCAGCGTTAGCAGGAGGAAGTCTGTACTCATTACTGTACTTGGCACAGAAACACAAATAACTGGTAAGTGTGGGAGCTTGTAAGCGTATAAAAAAGAGATCAGAGGAATTGTCTCATACATATTTTAGAAAGTAGATGTCAAGATGGTGAGCTTAGTTTTAATTTAGGACTTATCATTAGTGTTTTCTATGTATTTATTCATTTATGCAAGTTACAGCAAGAAGGATGAAAATATTTATGGAGTAAAGAAAAAATGTTATGGCATGAAATACTGTTGCATTGAGATGTCTGTAGCATGTTAAATTTCCCCAAACTATTCTGTCATGACTTATTACCTAGTTTGCTACCACAGAGTGATTTTGTATTTTAATTCATGGAAAGCACACCTTTAATGTCACCATACAAATAAAGGACAAACAGGACATGCCTCTCCACGGTTTTGCAGGAGGATAGGATCCACAGATTTCAAAGCTGGGGAATACACCAAATGTACTGGATCCACAGATTTCAAAGCTGGGGAATATACCAAATGTACTGGATCCACAGATTTCAAAGCTGGGGAATATACCAAATGTACTGAGTGTGGTAAGGAAAATCCTGGGTCTACATCTCTTTTTGCCAGCGTTACTGCAGTAGGCTGGCATAATTCCATTGATTTCAAGGGAGTTACCTCTCCTTGCTAGGGTAAGCAAGAAAAAGCCAGCAGGCTTTTTTTCCATGACAGCACAATCAGTTATTCCTGTGTTTAATATAAGGGTAATAGAGACCTGGGTGCTGAACCGTTCATAAACTCAGTATGCTATTTCGAAGAAGAAATTGTAAATCTGCAAGCATCAAGCCCACGAACAATTATACATCATATTAACTACTAAATCCAACAACAGCAGATGACTGAGAGTCTCATAGGGAGCCCTCTTTTCCCCACAGGGACATGAACAGGGTGACGATGCTGACCTGAGCCGGCAAAACTTTGTGCCCAGGTGGAGTGTCTGTGACAACAAGGATGAGGGGAGTCCCTCAGCAAGGGGACACCTTGCACACCTAGACCAAGGTGAAACGGTATTTGCAAATTCGTCTCCGAACAGTCTGTACAGCAGAGTATCTTCCCATCAGCTGAAAATGATATTGCAGGAAAGGTGTGGATTAAATATATATGAAGCAGAGATGTAAGTTAGAGTCTATTAAAAATGACGGACAATTGGTCTCCATGATCCCTGGTAGACAGTGTCATTTTTGCTCTCTACCAACTGCCTTGAATAAAGAGACCGATGAGAGAAACGGAGCAGCGTGTCAAGCTTCTGCCAAAGCTACAGCTCCACCTGGGCGTATTTCCCAGTTTAACGCACTACCTGGATGTATCTCAGCTTCAAGCTGAATCCCAAGTGACTGCATTGCACTGCGTCCAGCCATCGTTTCCCTGCAAAGGGATGCATGTCGCCGACGGGAGTTTGTGGGTGCACGAGAAGAAGCCTACATCGCTGGGGAACCAATACACACAAATCCCACCAAATGCGCTTTTCATTTAGCACGGTCGGGTTTTGTGCAATAAAATGTTTTGAAAAATTTGGAAGTGGTTTTGGATGGTTACTTACATAATGGGTTTTCTTTAAATCAACTTTCAAAAAATATTTTTTGAAGTAAATATGAAAATAAAAATGTTTAATTACATTTTCAGTGATCATGGAAACCAAATGTGTGAGGCAGGAGAAGTAATTTTCATGAAAATTTTTTCATTTCTAATCAGTCGTGTCACTGAAATCTAGAGCTTTAAAGAATTATACACTGAAAAGTGCAGCTCCAATTCTGCACCACGTGTACTTCAAATTGCAGTGCATTTACTGAACCATCTTTCCTTACTGAAATCATTACAACTACCTGGGGTGGTAAATTAAGTATGCATGTGCCTGCAGTACGAAGTGTTACTTTACTAACTCTACAGACTTTTAACGTTCACATTTTCTTAATTTTCTGATAAAGGTCGGATTTTTTTTAATGTGAGAGTTCAAAAAACCATGTTGGAACTAGATGTAGTACTACAAAGGGAAACCTCATGACTCACAGCACGGTCTCTCTTGAGGACCACTCTTCCATGGTGATGAATTTATAGACAAGGTCTAGAAACCTTCCAGGGTGGGACATTTTTAGCACACAAAGAAGAAAATACTCATCCAGCTGCTCTCCACAGCTTTATGGATGCGTATAGTCTTTTTGCTTATAGAAGCGTTTAACATTTAAGCTAGTTTCAGGCTGTTTAACTTATTGCCTGAGCCTTTTTGTTTGTAAATATGGATTTTACATCCTTTTTATACCTTATCCCATTGGTTTTCATACTACAGGAGTTACGTGATAACCTGCCCAAAGGGAGGAACCTGCTGCTCTGGAGTGTGGCTGTCCTCCCTGCCACACTCCCTGCTCACAGGTCAGCAGCTATTCACTCGACTGCTCGCAGCACTTCTATCAATGCTTTGTCAAAAACATCAATAAGATAGATAACAATAAAGACAGAAAATATATGTTGATATTTCAGTGGAACCAAATCTAGGACCTGCGTGTAAATACACGTGTCACCTTACACATCAGTAAAATTAGTAGTACACCTAATTGCTTGCTTGCAGGATCTGAACATTAGGAGGTATTTGTATATATCAGTGGATTAAAAAAACCTAACAGCTCAAAAGTGTGTTTAATGTGATCATCATAAATCTTTTCTTCATTACTTATTTTATAGGCTGTGAAAATCAGCACAATACCCATGTAGAAATGCCTTTGCTTTGATAACTTCCATTTTCATAGAATCATAGAATGTGTTGGGTTGGAAGGGACCTTTAAAGGCCATCTAGTCCAACCCCCCTGCAGAAAGCAGGGACATCTTTAACAAGATCAGGCTGCCCAGAGCCTCATCAAGCCTGGCCTTGACTGCCTCCAGCGATGGGGCCTCCACCACCTCTCTGGGCAACCTGTGCCAGTGTCTCACCACCCTCATTGCAAAGAACTTCCTCCTCATGTCTAATCTAAACCTGCCCTGCTCTAGTTTAAAACCATTGCCCCTCATCCTATCGCTACATGCCCTTGCAAACAGCCCCTCCCCAGCTTTCTTGTATTTTGAACATACTGTATTTTGTTTGGTTATTTTGTAGGGAAGGGGGAAAGTGGGTTTTTTGTTTTGAAAGTAAAGTGGTTTTAAGTATCAATAAGGGTCATTCAGATACATTCATGGAAAGCCTGAGGTCAGCTGTATTTAGGAGTTGGGGTGTGGAAGCCAATTTGCTTTGCTGGACATGGGGCTCCCTTCATAAAGGCTGTGCAAGACTCCCAACGGCTTTACATTTGTCAAGCCCATCAGGACACTACATTTTATCCTTCTCATGCATTTTTATAGCTGCAAATTTAGGTTCCAACCTGGCACAAGGTTTCTCGGGGGCAGACTACCCGTGTAACACTGCAATCAGTGGGACTGACATTTGTGCTGGCCAATGGCTTGTTAAGATGGGCTGCCATACATTTTGTTGCTCGTTCAGCTGGACCCAGCCCATTTTGTTTTTCAGTGTCAAAACTGAAAGCTTAAAAAAAAAAAACCCCAAACAAAACTGACAGGTAATGTAGAGTAAGTGGCGGGGAAGAATTAGAGCAGATGGGGCTCCTGGCCAGGCTGCCCAGAAAACAAGAGGTGACCCAAGAGAGCTCTGCTCATGATGTGGTTGCAGCTGCTTCTCAGGGCAGTGCATTTCTTTGAGTGGTATTTAGTATTTTCTTGTGAAAGGGCCCTGTGTAGGCACGTAAGACAGCCTTAAACCCTAATGATGTTGTAATACATACATCACAGTTCTTGCACATACTTAACTATGTGTCTTGATAAAAAAACACTTCAGGATGCTAAATTTAAAAACGTATTTTTGCTAAATTTTAAATATGGTCGCAAGTTTGCAGTGTCACTTAACAGCAGGCAATGAATGGGAAGGAAATGCGTAACGCAGTCACACATAGAAACAAGATAGCTATGAATAATTTTATAGGTCTGAATCTTTGAACTTAGTCTTGACATGCATATACGCCATCTGACTCTCCTTTGATATGGATTTTCTAAAACTTATTCTTTTCTTCTTTTTCCTCATGGCACAAACCAGTTCTGAGCATCTTACACAAAACTGACCTGCTACCCCATCATTGAAAAATGGAACCTATAGTGCTGAAGAAAACCAAAGCACACAAAATGCAGAATATTATTTAAAAAACAAAATCAAACCGAAGGCTTGGGGAGGGAAATAAATATTTTAGTGGCAATGAAATTATTTATTCTCTGAAGACAGTTCCTGTAAGGCAGCTGCACCAGCCATTAAGGCAATTATATTTTGCCATTTTTGTAAGCTGCTTGAGAAATAATTTTTCTCCACTAGATTAATACTATGTCAGTTCTCTACAAAATCACTTCTGACTTAAAGGAATATTGGAGATACATACTGCATAATTATGGAGGTAAAATCTTGGGATTTACTTCTTTATTGTATTAATAGTTTTTTGGGCGAGACAACTTGGAATCCTACAGAAACTTCTGTGCCGCTTACTTTGCTAATATCCTCACCTTAGAGGATGCCATAGTAAGATTTCCCTAAGCAAAAAAGTGGTAAGTCTGCTTGTGGCTAAAATAATAATGTTTAGCTTAACTGCACCTATGTAGCTTGTTGTAATTTCAATACAATTGAAAATTATGCCAACTCCACAGGACTGTACCACTCCCACAACACCTAGCAGAGTGCTGTGAATAGACAGAATAATTTTGTTGTATTGCAACAGTCTGAAGATACACAGGAGGTGATGTTTCGGGAGATGATGTTTGTAGGTATCTAATAAAATGTTGCCCCTTTCTACCAACACGAGTTCATGAATAGACTAGCCGCAAAAGCGAATTCTGAATTGCTGAGAGGAAATACTTTGTAAAAAGAATGACTCAAGGCAGGTATCTTGGCAAAGCACCGCTTGAAAAGCTGCCGTCTTGCAGGTGTCCGCAGTACATGTGTTACAGGTGCAGGTCCATTCCACATCATGCCAGGCCACCCCACCTTTATACAGCCCTCCATGAGGGACGGGCATCTCAAGACTCTTCAGACTGCCAAACATAAGGATCACCCTCTGGAAGTCCTCTCTCCAACATCTACACAGTGAAAGATTTGCAGAAGAACCGATATATGACAATATAGCACAATATATTTAAGCTATTTTATATTCTCTTCCTCTGGAGTCTTTACGTTAGCGCTATTTGTTTTATTGCCTTTTTCCTCCCTTTATGGAAGCCAAACTTGCTGTTCTCTGATTCCAGGGATATGATTGCTTTGAGCATTTTATTTTGAGCTTTGCACACCAACCTAACCACTCTGCACGCACTGCCGTGCTTCCTTGAATCAGCTGAGAATGGCTTTTATTCCTGTTTCCCATTAACACAAGATAAATGTATATTTTTAAAATAAGGGTTAACAGGCAATGAATCAATTAACAGGTCTTGGTGAGATTATTTACCTAACCAAAGTGAGGTAAATACTTCACCAAGGAGTAAATGCAGCCTGTATATTATAGCTGTGTTGTGAGGCTGATATTTAACTCCTTGGCAATCTGTGTTTATGACTGTAAGGAGAAAGATTTATACTGCATATTTAAATAATAAACTGCTGCTTAAAATATCTTCCAAAAGAACTTGGTGTTCTTTTCTTTTTTGTTGGTTTTAATACACATAATTTTATTCAAGTCAATGGAGTTACGCCTGCTTGCACAAACTGAGAGTCTGGTCTTGAGTTTTCATATCTGTTGACATCTATGATGTGCAGACGTTAGGGCAAAATGTTTGTTGCAGGACATTTAATTACCTGCAATTCGTAAGTTCATTATTGGTACTCATTTAAAAGATACCTATCTTGCATAAGCAAATATATCTTTCTGCAGTACAGCCCTCACAGCAACATTTTCAATCCCCGATGGCTTTACTTTTTCTTTTCTGTTTAAAAATATCCTGATTGTAGGGTGAGTTAGATGTAATACCCAACCACACTTCTAACACCGAGGTTCTGCCCATGATACCGGAAGGGTTACTGAGCTGAAGCACATTGTAATGACAGTCTACACCCGAAACACCATTTGGCAATAATGACAATTTTCGGTGTGCAGGAAATGATGGGAGATTCCAGAAACTTTCCCATTCTGCATGGAGAGAAAATTAAAACTTTTCTATTTTAAATAAATCCAACAGAAAGACTCGATAGCCCAGATTAGCATGGATATAAATCAGGCAGCACGTGAAAACTCCTGTTTAGTTGCCTGTTCTTAATGACATAGTGAAGGGAGTTTACCACATCACAGGAATGTCCCAAGTACAGTGGATTTTAAGGATTTTTTTTCTTTGTTTTCACTGTTCAGTTTTAGTTTGAAACTTCTCACAAGCTGTTCTCTTCCTCTGTGGCAGGAAGGGGTTCTAGGATTGGGAATCATCCATACATCATCCAATGCAGTCTGCATGAAATAAGGAGCAACAGTCTTCCGACTTCTCATAAAAGAGGCTGTAGCAAGATCAGCGATGATTAGTGATGATTAGGTTATACTACGAATGTTGGACTAATGCAAATGACTTTGTAGCTGTTCCTAACAGATCCATATAGCTGTGCTTAACATGGCAATTATGTATCTTATATGGTCTGGTAATACTGGCAAAAACTGATTGTAGTGAGTACCACAATAAAGCTGTTCAGATCTGCCCATTTGCCAGAGCAAAAAAAAAGTCTGCTTTTAGACCTCATTGTTCACATTTAACTCATCAATCACATTTAGCATTTTGATTTTGTGAAAATGGTGAAAAGTCAAGCTAGTCTTCTCTAAATTCTTATCTGGTGGGGACGAACCTTTGCAAGCTGTACAGGAAAATAAATTACAGCAGGTTGTTAGAGCATCTGCTTTTTATTACCTTTTTACAGAAACAGCAAAGATGATGTTATTAAATCATATTAATATTGTAAATAGAGCCAATATAAATACTAAAATAATGAATAAATTCATAAAGATTAAAATAAATAAATATTAATAAATTTTTTTAGTGGTAGATTTCCAAACTTTTTAATACCACTCAACTGGGAAATCGTACACAGTAAAAGTGAAAAATGCATGGAAATAGCAGATTAAAATGTTCACACCAAAATGATGTCAAGTAGAAGCTGGGTAAGGCGGTTTCAGCACAACAACAAAGAACTGCTGAAAAATGTGAAAGAAAAAGGAGAAAAACCGTAAATTTTTTGTTTTGGTAAACAGAAAACTCTGAGGTAGCATTTTAGCTAAAGGATTACAGTCTTGAGCATTAAGGAACACATCGTGAATGACTGAATGTATGAATAAGTGTTAAGTAAATGACTACCACTCTACAGATCTAGTGAAGCGTCCAGCATCGCTGTAGGAAGGACCATACTGCAGGAGCCTCAGATACCTGCAACAATTCCACTTGCCCTGACCAGAGCCAGTTTCTTGCCTCCAGCGACTGTTTTCTGCCGTGGTGCCTACAGTAGGACACTTCCCTTTTCCTTTCCTTAATGCCACAAGTACTTTCATTTCCTTAAATACCTCTGGATGTGCTTCTGGAAGGCCCATGCAATATAGAATTGTGTTGAGATTCTCCAAATGTCAGCATGGGTCAAAAGGTGGTTATCTTCATCCAGCATCTCAAGGAGGGCTCTCTCTTTTGGACCAGACTTCTAGCCCAGAGTCAGCAGGACGTACCTGCGGCAGGTGATGGCCAGCAGGATGCTGGGTTGTACAGTGTCACCTGCACAAGGAACAGTGATGTGATGCTGAAGCCCTCTGAATTGCCCTTGCAGAATCTGTTTGCTTTGTTTTCGGTAAACCATGAAACTGAAGTGATGCAGAGAATAATGCCGTGTGGTGTGTAAGGGGAGCTTTTCCCCCTCTGCCATCAAGCAAGAAGCTGTGAACAGTTGTGCTCAGTTTGCTACAAGGGAAGCTGCCACCGCTAGACAAGTCTGTGTCCTCTCTTAAATCTTTAGCCCAGCCTCTGTCCCTTTCCAGGGCTGTTGGGACTTGCTTTACATTACTTAAGCCTGCTCATGGTAATACGCCTCCATTTATAGTAGCTTCAAAAGTGAAAGCCTAGTATTAAGCACTTGTGTTACAGAAGAATTTGTGTTACTTGTCACTGATGTCCTGGTTTATGTAAAGAAGGGGTTCAAAAGACACCTTTTGCAAGTGATTTCAAGGTAAAAATGGATATTGAGAGTTCATGCTTTGCTATTTTCATGTTGGGTGTGGTGTATACGTAGCTAACTTACAGGGGGCTGGTTTACGGTGATGCCCAGCTGCCTCACGGCAGGAGCTGAGATGGCAGAGAGCACCCAGCAAGGCAGTGCCAGGAGGGCACCATGGTGCAATCACTGCCCTGCTCTCCTCAACTGCCACACCAGACCTGCCACCCGGGCCAAGGCTAACGGGGCATTTCTCCAAAGTCCACTCAGATGGGTGACTCAGTTACACACAGGTAAACATTTTGCTTCCCCCAATATAATTTTTCACTGAAGGACAAATATCGTTCACTGAATATGACTCACGTCAGTCCTCAGCTAATAAAAGAAATGGTATGAATGATTCTGAACTGCTTCAGTCATTAGTCAGCCAGCTGACCTCTGATCTCTGAGGACAGTGATTGGAAGTGATCTGGATAATTGCTGACACAACATCCTTCAGCGTCCAGGTCCCCACAAACAGACGGTATATGGCAACGTTTTATACTGACTACATTTGGTTCTACAGTTATCACGTCTGTGCCACAAGGCAAGCAGAGGATAAATTTTCCTAGTTTAAATACATTCCTGGTACAGAGCAGGGAATGACTTCATTTTTAGGCAATATAAATCTGATTACAATGGGAAAATATTCTTCTGAAAAAAAGAGCCAACGGCTGACTAAAGCTTTTAGAAGATGTACAAAGAAAGGAATGGTGGATCGCTCTGGATGGAAGCTACTTCCCATTATACTCACAAATTACAAAAACAACTAATCACAAATACTGCAATTTTGTATTCTCAAAGACACCTCCAAGGTTTCAGTCTCTCTTTCAATGATAAACGATGGAGATTAGGAAGAAACCTTTGCTGCAGGCACGCTATTTAACAACTGCAGTGTTTCAGACACCTTATTCTTCAGGCGTTAGTGCTGGGAGAGGGACAGAAGCTACATAAACACTTTATTTCAGATCAGACGTGCGCTTCCGAAGGCAGCCTGTGCGTCCCTTCTTACCAACATGCGGTTTGCACTGCAATGCAGGCTCTGGGTGCACGTCACACGATAGAACAGCCTGAGGGTATGTGAACTGGATTGAATGTGAACCGAGAGATGCATTTGGGGTACATGTAAGGTGCCCCAACCACAAATGGGCTTTCAGCCCATGGCACCAGCACAGCCAGTCCAAAGCAAAACCCAACCGGATTCACAGTGTGCCGAAGGGCTGGCTCTCAGCTCCAGCTGATCCAGTTTCGTCGGCGTTGTCTACGTAGCGCTACTTGCTAACATAGACATAACCTGAAAGGATGGTTATTTTGCCTCAATATGCTACAAGCCATCCTGCCTTCTAGTGAGAGAGGTTTTACCCTCAGGCTTCTGCTTTAATTGAGGCAAATACTGATTTGCAGTAACTACTCAGGAAATTTATTAATTTCCAGAGAAATAAGAACAAAGTAAATCTATTTAGCTTCCAGAAGATTAGTATTAAAAAATATTTTAAATACCTCTGCTGCCTCTTTTTGGGGGCCAGTGAAAGGATGGAAAAACTCTCACAGAAATTTCTATTCTGTTGAAGGCCGATTTCGTCAAAAAACACCCAGAGTAACTTTTGTTTTTATCAGCTCTACTTGACAGATGTTTTCTGCCTACAGGGGCACTACGTTACACAAGTGTTGAGATCTGAAATGCTATCAAAGTCAGTACATACTTAAATGTGTAAAATAAGCTTTCTCGGTTCCACATTAGACTCTTATGTGAAATATTACAGTTTTAAGCAAGTGCCAATGAAATTGAAGCACTCGTGTTCAAAACTTCCCCATAAAATATTTTAATGATCAAGCTACGCATGAACAGAGCTTTCTAAAGGTCTTTTGCAAAACCATAAATTCTCTGTTCTTACAGATTTTAGAATCTCATGCCATTAGCCTAACTTTTAAAATTAAGTGCTGTAAAACTTTAACTACTAATTCTGATGCTTCTAGCTTCTTTCCTCTTTTCAGTATTCATGTTTAGCTATTTTTGAGTAACATATAAATGTCAGCCTTAAATTAGGATGTACTTTGTTTGAGCCAAAAGTGATGGATTTTATGAAATTATTTGATAGATTTTAGAGGCTCTTTATATGCTCCAAGGTTTGCATTTCACATTTATTCTGAAGGTCAATTGCCAAGAGAATGAACTGTGTAACAAAGAGGCTATATCAGTTTGGTCGATAAAGTGAACAGATGCCTAATTCCCTGGGTACATGAATATTTGGGTGCTATTTGTCCGCAGGAAGCCTGGCAATCTGCTAGAGCTTGATACGGTTTGCTGCAGCAGTAAGTGGCATCCTGGTGCTGTGCTATTGCTGTTGTAAATGACCATGCTATCACACATGACCAGATAACTACAGTACAATACAGAAATGCACCAGAACCATAGCTGGTTTAGGGAGCAGAGCAGGGTGGCTGCTAGCCCCCCATTTGCCGTCACTTTGGATGCGAAAGCGAAGAGATTCCTGATGCTGTAAGTCTCCTTAATGCTCACATTTAATGAGCAACACTTAAAAACTTGCCTTTGGGCATCCTCTAAAGAGCAGAGTAGCTGCTGGCTTCCCTTGCCCCACTGTTGTTCACAGTGAAAACGAGGGAAGAAGCAGAAGCCTTTATATTTACGCTCCCTTTGATACCAATATTATAAGTGAAACTGTTTTAATGGTTTTCAAATCAGTTTAATAGCATATTTAGTAATATCACACTACAACGTTTTTTATATCAGATTATGAAAGATTCATAATCCATTCTGTGGCCCATCAGCGGTCTAAGGTTTGAGGGCAGCGGCAATTCGTAAATGAGCACTAAATTGGAAGAGAAGTGGGAGCATCATTATCAGAAGAGCAGGGAGAGCATTATCACAAGAGCAGAAGACGGAGGCTGGGGCAGGGCTCCACGGCAACAGAAATGAGGAAGTAGAAAAACGGGAATCTGTACTTGAAGAGTGGGCAGACAGTCCAAGGGACTGGCATAAAGACGGAAGGTTTTACATCTTTATAGAAAATACAGTTGGGGAAGAAGGTCTATCCGCAGAGGTTAGAAGGCATTTGTACGAAAACACTTGACTCACTCAGTGTAACATACTGGCGTTTATTCATTTCCTGGGGTACCAGCAAAGTCAGTGACACTCATGATAAATAGCACACAGAGACAGAGAGGAGTGCTAACTGCAGCCCTCTGGCCTGATGCTCTTCCGCCTTCCCAGTCATTGCTGACTTAGAGCATTCAAACAGCTTGTGCAGTCTCTAAAAGAAGTTTAAAAAACGATGAGCAAAGGAAAGCAAAAGCATTAGTCCATTGATCCGCTGGGTTTGAGTACAAAGGTTCACACCGGAGGCCCATTTTCCATGGTATTTCAGATGGCTAGGTACTCTCTTGACCGCACCATCTGAGCAGCAAACAAAAAACCCCAACTAATTTTTAAGATGAGTATGAATATAGCCGTCTCCATGACTCCAGAAAGCCTGACGATACGATGGCCCTAAACCATTCAGCAGAGCAGGTATGTCATATACATGCTTGAAGCGTCAGATGCAGGGGCAAGAGTACTAGGATGCTGTAATCAATACACAAATGGAATAGATCAGGAGTGAACTATTTAGATTCCTCTATTTCCTAGCTCACTTCATCTGGAAAATACTGATGCTCCTTCTGAGCAATTTTATGTTTTTATTAGGGTTTAATATGCAAGAGATAACTATCAGAATTCTTTTTCTCCCTAACAGCAGCTTCTTCTACCTCTGCAAGCAGTAAGGGGCTTCTTTGCAGAATACCTTAAATCAAGACATACGTAAATGGGACTATTTACAATCCGTGTTTCAGATGACATGCCCAGTTCGATCCTAAACCTCATTTTCATAACTGACAAACACAATTCCTCCAGATGACTTCTTCTAGTAATAGATTTCTGATAATTGAGCTCGACACCAAGCTAGAAACAATTATTTAAACTTTAGACTCAGCTTAGTAAAGCAACCGAGAAGTTTCTGACCAGTCAATGGATGCGTTAATGGTCTTGTGGTTGGGAAATCTTCTTCTAATTGCTTCTTTTGAATGTCTACAAGTGTAGAACTTCAGATGATACACAAGAATAGAATATTCGGGATTAGAATTCTTGCAGTACTGTAAATTTGTCCCTGTCCTTAGAAAACCAAGTAGAAATGCATACTTAGAGGCTTAGAAGAGAAACGTTTTCATCCCTAAATACTAGGGCTGATTGAGAAGCTTCACCTATGCGGAGATCCTCGAGACAGAGAAACGGGAGAGGAACAAGCCTAAACATTAAATGTGAAAGCTACCGCAACCAGGAACACATGGCAGTCCAGACAGCCCATCGTCAGTTAAAGCATGTGGCAAACTCAAAGGCCCAATTTAAAGTTGGCAATATAAAGTCTGCGTAGGCTGCCAAAGAACCAGATGTCTCATGCCTGGAAGACTCTTTCCTTTACCGACTCTTTGCTTATGGGTCCTGTGATTGATATCCCAAAAGGACAGCATAAACCACTCACAGTCTAATGTGAGATACTGTGGTCACTGGCATCACTGGCATACCTAAGAGATCTTCCCTTTTTTTTTTTTTTTTTTTTTAAATAAAAGGTTCCATATCTTTCTTACCAATGTAAAACACGAAAAATGACCCTTTAAATAGTTCATCTTACTACTTCTGGTGCTTTGGACTTATTTGGGCTCAGAATCTGTTACCAATATGGTTTAATTTATGGAGAAATGTTTTGTAAGATGGAGTATGGAGTTTCTTATTTAATTTAATAAAGCCAGTTTATGGCTAGGTAATACAAATATTTCTGTAGAAGTGTGGGTGAGGTTGGGAAATTCTGGTCACAGCATGAATTAAAATGCATTACAGTTTCATTCACTTTGGAGAATTTTGTAACTTTTGGAGAAAACAGCTTGTTTACTACCAACTGTTCAAAACGTGAAGTTCCTGAGCCAATATTCCCCAGAATTATGCAGGTTGCTGAATCAATGCCTGCATTTTTCCCCAGCAATTCAATAGACAACTAAAAAATCAGAAAATAAGCTGGCAGTGTGATTAATTTCATCTAAAGGAGCAATAAAGTTATAAACTTGAAGAAAAAGCGTGACTTGAAAAACATTCCCTGAACAGAGAATTAATGCACTAGTGTTTGGGAGCCCCTTGTGTTACCAAGAAAAGAAACATAATCTACTTTTAAGGAGCTCTGCTAAACAAAAAAGCCAGAGCTCTTATTAGTTGGTAAGCTTTTTGTTTTCACACAGGTAAAAAGAAAAGGTTTAATGCTCTGAACTGAAACTTGTGAAAATCTCCCCTATTTGCCTGGTAATCACTTTTCCCTCAAATTAAGAAGCATTAATTTTTGGCTGGATCCTGATTTCATTGCAGCAACTCCATCGAAACTGCCCTGCAGTGCCTTGGCTGCCCCCCTGAAACTCCAACTGGCAAAGCAGCGACTCTGTGTTTTTAAAGTTCAAGATGTGGTTACAACTGAGTTACGGCTTGGACTATTAGCGTTGAATGTGACGTGATGAGTCTGGCTTTTCTACGAGGAGAAGGCAGAGAAGGTGGTGAAGGGGCTACTTTGAAAGCCTCAGCCCACTGACAGGGCACAGCGAATCCCATGAACCCGCCATGTACCATTCTCAGTGCTGGAGCCCTGTGGCGTCCGTGGTAGCAAGCAGACGTTAGAGGCACTGCTCTAACAACCTACAACCGATTTCCTGAGACGTGCCTTTACCTTTGTTTATGACTTGATTGTTAAAAAGCATTTACCACACTGGTTATTTGTTAAACATCAATCTGGAGGCTAGTTTGCTAAAGCAAGAAAACCCGCAAATGCAGAGGTCTTCTTTAAGTACTATGTCTTTGTCACTGAAATACCAGACTCTCCAGTTGAGAGTTTATGTCATTCATTTTGTTTAGACAATTCACTGCCGGGCTCTTAGCAGAAAACACTCCATGCTGCAAAAGTTGAATTTATGAAACACGGTGCAAACATGTTCTGCCGAACAGCAGGCAGACAGCAAATGCCTAGGGCGTTCTGTAATTGTCCTGGGAATATGGTTTCTAAAACATCCCAGATTTATTGCTGTAATTTTCCTCAGATACCTGATACAGTAAATGTTGCTAAAGGTTTTATAGTTTTTATCTAAAAAAGACAGATTGTTTAGTCTACCTTACGGAATGACATCATGCTATTCATACTTTCTGTACGAGAGACAGTTACCTTTGTGTGTGTTGCTTTGACTTAACAGGTTCGGAGGTAAAATGGATGCCTTTCCTATTTCAGAAGTGTTCATGCATGTATTTGTGTGAATGTATAAAAATATACATATAATTTTTAGTGAAAAAGGACATTGATATCAACTTCATCCAGGATGCGAGTTACCTTAGGCTGAAACGAACAGGGTAGATTAGATAGATAATGTCTCTTAGAGCTATTGTTTCTGACCTCCTGCTTACTTGCCTTTTAATTGATCACAATTTCCAACTCTCACATCCAGGAAACTACTAATACAATAACGAATACTAATTACAAGCAAATAAAACAAGAAAGTCCAAAGGAATACAGGAGAACGAACGAGGTACTGAGTTCAGAGGCTGTCATTAGCGCCTTGCACTCAGTAACAGCTATTTCTCAGCCTTGCCCATACCAACTCAACGTGTTAAGAAGCGAAGCTTTGTCTGATGAAAATGATCAGTTTATTTCATAAATGCAATTTAGGTTCTTTACCGCTATTATAATTCACCAGAAATAATGAAATGCCGACGAGAGCTGCTAGCTCCTCAAACAAATCATCTCATCAGCATTTGATGCCGTCTGTCCAACTGAAAACAAATCCCTAAATTGAAAGCATTCATATTAATAAAAAAATGTTAAGCTTATTTTCACCTGTATAAGACTGCTGTTTATCATCCTGGCTGGATCCACTGTCCAAAAGGCCTGTGTTAGGG
This sequence comes from Chroicocephalus ridibundus, assembly GCF_963924245.1. Classification (NCBI taxonomy): domain Eukaryota; kingdom Metazoa; phylum Chordata; class Aves; order Charadriiformes; family Laridae; genus Chroicocephalus; species Chroicocephalus ridibundus. The sequence continues at coordinate 132,008,071 of NC_086285.1, forward strand.
CTGAAACTACCTATTACTTGATTATAGTGTAGACACAGGACAACAAAGACCTGGAGTTACCTGCTGATGCAGCAGGTGGGAAACTGCCAGTCCCTACCCAGAAGGGTTCTGCAGGCTGTTTATGACGAGACATGAGGACAATGAAGTAGCAGCAGGGGTGAGAACCGAGAGGCAGGTACGAGGAAAAGGAGCAGGTTTTTACACAGCAGGCTGTAATCTCAGCTCAGCACCTGCACAGCCAGCAAAAGGAAAGGGCCTTTGAAAACGACAACTGAGAAACCATGTACATGGGCCTTCTGTGAAAGAACTTTTGATGCCAAATGCTATTTCCATCAGGGAGCTGTTGCTTGCCAAGATATGTCCCCCAAGCAGCATTTTCACTAAAAAGCCACTTCTGCTGCCGTAGCACCCAGTGATTTTATCAGATAGAGCCTCTAATGTGCCTGTTCCCCATCTAAAGGTGAAATGCTGGAGCGAGGGAAAGATTTGCTTGGTCTATTTAATTTTGCTGAGTTTTTGGTAGATAAATAGGATGCAGCTCAATTTGAATGAAATGGACTAGAAGAGTGAGATGAAATTTCACATGAAAAAATAAATAACGCTTGTATTGTCTTTTGCTATCTTGAGTGCACAAATTTTGAAACCTGTGATCCATATTGAACCTCCGCCTTGCTCCGTATTTTGTCCTAGAAGAGGACAGCTGCTTTGATCTGCCTGAAGGAATGGGATTTAGCAAAATTTAAAAACTGAAAGGTGGTTTGTTTTTTTTTAAATTAGCAGCAACTTGTCCACTACACACTAAAATCAGAACCCAGACAGACAGCTGTGTTTATTTTTGTTGTTAGGTAATTTTTGAAAATCCAGCTAAAATCACATTCTCTACTTTTATATGAATATACACTTATGATTTAAATTGTCTTTTTTACATTGTACACTCAGATAAATTCATAAAGTGAATTAATTTCCATTTGCAATTATTTCAGTCTATAAAGCTGTGATGTGCAAAATATGTGCACGCTGAGCTACACTTGATATGTTATGTGAATTAATACCACACAAATTTAGAGCTGTACAAAACCATTAAGTTGTCAGCTCCCTATTTCTGCAGCTTCTTTCTTATACACTTTTTGTGCCCAGCTATCCTTACATAAAGTTTCACAGAAAATGGAGTTGGCATGCTACGTGGCTACAAATAAGCTGCCAAAAACTTACATTATGCAAGAAACAGCACGATATATGAGGTGATACTTTGCGTTTATATCACAATTTTGGTTTTTCCATCTCAAATGAAAAATGTGTCTTTTTGTTCTACTTCCATTTTTCGTTTGTAAAATAGAGAGTGGAGTGACCTAAACCATACATCAAGACAACGTGTGGCCAAAACAGCAAAGGCCTCTTGACTTTGACTGCCACGCTCATCCAACGGGCAACATTTCCTTCAGTTAATCCCTACTTTAAGATAAGGCAAGACTTACTTCTTCTACCATAAACTCTTAATTTTAAACTCCCCTTCCCTGTTTCACATGAGCAATAATTAAGCCTAAAAAAACAAAACCCCACAGGCAATGGGGACACAAGCCTTGAACGCAGTAAAGAGCATTTGGTGTCCTTGCACTGAAAGCAAACTTTCTTGTTTTATGAGCAAGACGTCACTGTTAAAAGCGAGCATCTGCCTGTTCCTCATAGAAAAAAGATTCCAGTCATCTTCTGACATTACTTCATTGTACAACATCTGGTGTTTTATAGCCATGCAGTTTAAAAATAAATACTCTGCATGCAGTTTGATAACTTTAAAAATATTACCTTAAATACGCCCATTTGTTTATTCTTGTAGCCAGCAAAGTTCTTTATACAACAACTGATTTAAAAATTCCTTCTTTGTTTGCTTGAAGTTTGTGTTATTTTTTCTCCTGAAACAAGTAATGTTTTCCAGTGGGGTAGAGGGACTGTCGGTTTCCTAATACACCCTAATAATTATGTTTTCCACTGGCTGCTGTGAAACTGGTCCTCCCAGTGAGATCCCTGCATTTTCCCTTGCATAAATTCCTTTTTTTTGTTCTATTTATTGTATATGTTTTAACAGAATGATTATTTAGCATGTTTATTGGCCAGCTATTAGCTACTCTGTCATTAAGACTGTATTTCATTAGCTGTAATAAGATAACTGAAATCTGGTAGATCCACTACCCGTAGAACAAACCTTTAAAATGTTCTATCTCGCTTCCCTCAGTTCATGTCACTGCACCGTAAACACACCTGAATATCAGAAACCTCTTTCCTCAGACCTCCGAGTTTTCGCGGACCGCTTTAACCATCCAGGAGAACGCTTTTTGTCTCCCGTTTCCTTCTTTTTTTCCCATATAACTGTGCAGCCTGCAGCCGGCGTGACTTGCTGCAGGCTCTGCGAGCAAATGCCTTCTAATTCAAAGACCACCCCCAGTGCCGTCGCCATACATAAGAGCTCACGTGTATTTTTTCAGCAGAAATAATGGATGCTGGATTAAAGAAAAAACAATGCAGAAAGATCAGATTTCACAGAGCCCAGCGTGGATCCCTTGCTCTCTATAATTCTGCACCCTGAACTGTTTCATGGCACCATCTCGCTGTCTGCAAAGTGGTAGGACTGATCTGGTGTGACAAGGTAAAATCTGCAGGTTTTCTCCTCGCTCTTACCCTTTCATTCAGCAGAAGCAAAAGATCAGGTTTTCCTGATCCCTAGACCCCTTTACCCACCATTCCTTGGTGGAGCTTTTATGGCATTTGGAGAGGTTGCCCCCCATAAAAAGGAGACGTAAAGCTTAACTCATCTTGAGCACTAGTCTATACTGACTCCTTACCATGTAGGAGACTGGCTTTACCGCACTTTTCCATCATCTCCCAGAAGCTGAAGCTAATTAATCTTTCTATGGTTTTGTACCAGTTTTCTATCTGTTTGTGGGTGATACGTGCTAATCATTACAAATCCTTCACTTTGGTTGGGCAGGGCCAGCCTGTGCTGACTACCAGACTGTTGGGGTGCCTTTTTGTCCATCACTCATCATATAGCCAAAAAATGCCAGTTACCTTATAGAGAAGAGATGATAGGTCCAAGGAAAGAGGGACAGACATAGGAAAAATAACACACCGGTGGGCTGCATGCCGCCCACTGGCTAAGGACTAAGGGCATGGATGGAGGGTGAGACATTGGTGGTCCTAAAGTCTCCATATCTGTGACACCAGCTAACCTGCTTCTGAATTGCAAAAGCACTTGAACTCACTGGTCACCTATTTGCTAATGCGATACACATTTTTGTCAGGTGAGGCTAGATGCAAGGTCTTGCAAGACAGAACTACCTCATGTGACAAACAGCGTACATCGTAGAAGGGAAGAAAGGCAGATGTCCCTGAGTCCTCCCTCACCAAATTTGAGCCTGAAATACCCACATTTCTGTCTCCACGTTGGCCCAGATCTGTCCAACAAAGCAGATTGGCATCTTTGTTGGACTTCATCTTAAAGTCCAACCAAAACAATTCCATGATTCTATAATACTATGATTCTATTTATCATATGTCTGTGTGACAGAGGTTGGTGATGTTGACCAGGTGGTGTTCCTTTGCCTGGGGCCTCTGAGAGATACGATACACCAAATGTATACTGCCTAGCCCATGACAGGCAGACAGGGTTCCTCATAAGACGTCGTTGCGCTTCTGCTGAGCAGAGGAGCCCTGGGTTCCTCTGCTTCCTGCTCCTTGCAGCTGCTTTGGAGGGAGAACCACCGCTCTCCCTCAGGACGACGGAATGTTGAACAGAAACAATTCTTGCAAGCAGGGATCAAAACCTGCATGATTATGTATTTCACTGCAGCTACAATTCTAGGCTAGGCCTCAGAAAATACATCAGAAATTATTTTTATGCTGTCGGATAGTGAATATAAAAGCTTTTCTCCTTTATACTCCAATGCTTTGATTTCCTCTGAAGCTTTTTTTGAATAGGCCATGATTTCAAGACTATATCAACAACTGCTGTTGGTAGAAGCAAAACAAAAGAGCCTCAGCTGAACAGACTGAAGGTGAAACTATATAATTTTTCACAAACAAAGCAAATTACTTAGACTTCATGTTCTATTAACAATTCCCATATATATTTTTAAGCATTGTCACTTCCACAGGCAGACCCATCAGGGTTCCAGCCTGTTGATAACGGAGTAGGACAAAGACACGACATGCTGTCCTTGTGCCACTGGGTATGTTTACACTCTGTACTGCTGTCAAAGACGCGAGCTCATTCTGCTGAGACACTTGGCTTATTAGTCCAGACTTGGCAGTGTGCTTACACGGCGATTCTTGTTATTTGGTACAAATTTTAGGCAGAATATGTTCTTGGCTTCTTGTTCTATTCAGTTCAAGTGAACCCAAGGTTTATTTCCCTGTTGAAACTGCACCGTGACAAAAAAGGCACAGCTCTTAATAGAATGTTCTTCTTTAAAGGTCTTCCCTGTTTCCTTGACAAATACAGTTATTATTTGCTTAACATCAACCTATTTAATAAATATAGAGGTTACTTTACTGTAGACACTATCATGTCACTCTTGTCTGTTATGTAAAGAAGGACTTAAAATTCCTTTAGACATTAGGAAAGATGAAGTCCCCTTGCTTCAAAAACCCACGTGTGACAATGGCTAGTACCAAGGTTAACTTTTTCTTTGGTTTTGCACTTTTAGGAAGGTGCTTATTTGAAAATAAGCATCCCGCTATTGTCTCTGTGAGCCTGAAACACTCGTTTGGGATTGTTCCATTGACATTGGCCTGGAGAGGAATCTGGCAGTCGGGACTGATCAGGAAGCCAGATTCTGCCGAGGTAAAACCACGGTGTGCTGCTCCTTGGAGTTCGTACCTGGGATGAAATGGTTTCAGACAACCGTCGCCAGTGCATACATGTAGAGGGAGACTGAGAGGCTTGAGGTACGCAGGCAGGTACCAAAAATCCAGCCACTCCTGCCCCTTCCCTGTGCCAACACTAACACCCCGGAGGCTCTGCAGCAGCCAGATCACAGCCTGACAAGCTGAAAGTTAGTCCAGGGGAAAAAAAAAGAGGGAAAAGGTCCTTTTCTGCTCTCTTCACTGCTGGAATTGGCTTGCTGTAGGCAGAGGAGTGCCAGTCCCTGAGCAGGGGCTGCACATCTGGAGCAGCGGGAGCACAACTGCCTGCCCTGGCAGCAGCTGGCCATTAGCGGGGGTCAGTGGGGTTTGGCAGCACCACCGCACCGCAGCCTTAGAGTAGCATCTGGTGGTAATCTTGGTAGGAGTACGGTGGAGTAAATCAAAGAGTGCACCAGTTTTTCATCAGGCCTGCTAAAGTCATTTCTCACATCTGTCCTCGAGGCTTGACTTTTTTTCAGGGTCCTATTCCATGCTTTTATGATCCAATGCCTGACTTCAATGCATTCATCTGTTCATTTATTTCAGCTAAGTTAACACCGTCAGTGCTTTAGGGGAAAAAAATGAACATGGCCAAAATATTCACATTTAAAATCCACCTACAGACTAGGGCTTTACCATATATTCTACCAGTCCTTCAGGGGAAAAAAAAAAAGTCTTCTAGTCTTCTGGCCTGAGAAGCTGTTATGTTGTCTTGTATTTAAGGTGTACCGCCTTTTATGCTGCTTACCTGAGGCTTTCAAACCTGTAGGATACCGTAATCGTGAGTTATTATCCAAATGCAAAACGAAAATCTAAATTAAAAAGAGCCTGTTTTTCTCGGAGTCGACCATGAGGTGCTGCAAACTGTATCGTTACTCTCCTGAAGGTATTTGAAATATGGCATAATATAACAAACAGTATGTTTTTCTTAGAATAACCTTAGTGCAATAAACCCCCTACAAACTCATTTTCAAGGTCCTGCCTCCCCTGTATAGAGGCCTTAACTGAGCTGCAGAACATAAAGAAAATAAAAAATATTTTGATTTGGTAAGATACTTGTGTTTTTTTCATGGCTGTATTTCAACAGTCTAGAACACCCTCTCCTTAGCAAGTGCTGTTGTGTGTATTGCTTTGGCTGGTAACTTCATGGTGTGGCTTCTCTTTAAAGGAGCACACTTGCAAGCCGCGTCATTCCCCGGGGAAAGAGGGGGCTTGGCAGAACCTTGTTCTCCAGAGCACTCAGCCTGCACAGAGCAGACACAGGCAGACGGAACGTGTTCGTGCTCCCCGCCTGTTGCTCCCTCCCTGCCTGTGTCAGCACCCACCCCAAAGACAAGGCGTCCTTGCTCCTCCTGGGTGGTGTGCAACGCGTGGCTTTTGGTTTCACAAGAAAGCAGTGAGGTCCTTGGCCTTCCCCCTCATTTGGCAGGCTCAAAAGACGCAAAATATTAGAAAAAAAATGGGATATATTGTCCTCATCCATTTTTTGGTCTGAATATCTTTTCAATTCAGAGCACTTTGGCGCACCTACCCTCAGGTGCCTTGTGCAAAAAGCAGTTTTAGAGTTTTCTTTGCAGATGCTTTCCTTACAATCAGTGTCTCTTAAAGGTCTGATTCTACTCTGATATACTGAGACATAAATTAGTAGCACCCTTAAAATCCACACACCTTTTTTCTGTAACACCAATATCAAATCAGAACCACATCTTTGGACTCAACCATGTGAACAAAGCCTTTAAATCAGAATTAAAATTTACTGAAAAAAAATTAGGATTGGGCTTAATTGTCTCCAGAAATTTGTTGACTGTAGGTCTGTTCCTGCAAATCTGAGACTAGCAGAAGTCCTGTTAAGTTCTGCAGGGAGTTTTGCCGGCAGCAGGGTTTTCAGAGAGAGGTCGAATGTACATTTATAATTATTGGTTCTCATTTTGCAACCAAACCTGCTTATCGTTGTATATAGAACGGAGACTACAGGATTCACTGAAATTTTTTTTCTGCGTGAAAAATAATATTGACAGCATAGATATGTAAGCTGGTTGGGCACAGGACAGTAACAATACTGCTTATTTTAACTTTTTTTTGGTGTAAAGGGTAAAACTGCAGGAGAATTCTCCTTATCTCCTGCCTGGCAGCAATACAAATCATACCGCTCGAACAGTAAAAATACTGAATGAACTACACTGCCTGTTTTCAGTTTTTACTGCTATATGCATACTAACAGCAGGTTTTGCTTACAGGACTACTGAACAGATGCCCAATATATGATCAAAATATCTGTTTCTTTCTTGACTTTCTGCATGAAGGTTATACAGAGAGTGCACCCATTAAATACTACGTTCCACAATAGAGGAGGGCATACAATTTCTGTTACGTATTCAGAGGTAAAATTAAGGAGAAAAGGTAAGTGAAGGACAGTTCTGCAAAACAGACATGACAGAGTTTACCTCCTGGAGATAGTGAGAAATGATTAATGGTGGCCATTCACCTTCAACAGGATAGAGCAATAAATGTTTCCTATGGCATTTTGACCATGTAAGGCTGTTTCAGACACATGGATGACATTTTTACAGAAACTAGAATTTCAGGAGACCTTGGGATCCTGTTTCTTGTGTGGTGTGGGATACAGTCCTATGCAACATATGAAACTAAATTTCCCTACAAATTATATGCATTCAAGAAAAGCAGATTTTTAGCTTCCCTTTTTCAAATTTGCTCCTTCCACAACCATGATTTTCCTTCTGGACTACAACTAAGTTCCATTGTCTTTCACATGAATTGCTCGCATATTTTAGAATACATTTTTTTAAATAAAAAAATCAGTATGTACGTAATTTATATAGTATCTGTCCCCTATTAAGTGCTTGTTAAAGCCCTGAACAAAGCGTTCAGAGTTGACAACTTCATTTTCAGAAGCCCATGAGTGGCTCTGAGAGAGTGAATTCACAGCAGCAGCAGCTGGAAGTGGGTATAGTGTAGAAGTGGGAGCTTTGGAGTTCACTGCAACTAGTACCAGAAGCTCTGGGAAAAGCTGTTATTTCTTCGACCACTTATTTCCATTGAAACCGTGGAAGCTGGTGCATTCAAAGTGGATGTTTTGATATGTGAATTATCTTTTTTTAAATAAGTATCCTTGTCTTGGTACACCTTAAATGTATCCTGGTTTTTGGCAGAACATAATCATTGAACTCAAAACCAAGCCCGAATAATATACTACATCCCCATTCGTAGCACATATACTTTTAAAAATGAGGAAAGCGTAAGTGTTTACTGGAATTGGTTTTACGCTTCCTAAAGAATCATTCTTACTGGAAGACCAGAGGTTGCATCTAATGTAGGAAACCTAGGAAAGATTCCGAGCTACCAAGTACGGGTGCAAACTTTGCCCATGTCATGATTTTTTTATGTCTTCCCTTACTGTCCATGCTCTCTCCCTCTCTCTTCCACACACGGAAGCCAGACAGGAACCACACCACCATCTGATGGGGTCCCAAGCTGGACACTTAAGTATGGGACCACGCTCCCATGGTGCCATGAACCTGGAGATCCGTTTAGGCACAGCCATAATGAACTGGGAGCCTCCTTGCCTGGCATTCTCTTCGCCTGTGCCATGTGGATGTGCGCTGTTGTTCGAATTAATTTTTTTTAAAAAAAAAAGGAAATAAAAAAGGGAAAGAAAGAGCAACTGAAACACTTCGTATTTTTCATTTATAATGAGGAGGGCAGAGAGGCTTGAAAAGGTAAATTTAACATGCCTGGACTTAGATGAGAAAAAGAATCAAAACTTGGCAGTAATTTTTTTTTTCCTCTAGGAGAACATAAATGATATTGTGCAGGGGGAATATTAGGTGATGAGAAAGCACAAAATTAAGAGTTGCGATGTTGGGACGGGAATGGGTATACATATCCCAGAGTTGTGGATTCCACTGATCTGTGCTCTTTTTAGGAACCAGTGGTGCTTCAATTACAGAATTATTGGTTATTTGAAAAGAGGATACCTAAAATTGTTCATGCATGATGCTAGAGAGCTCATAGCTTTTCACCTTTTAGAAGCTCCCTGACACCATCCAGAGAAGAATTAAATGTGATTTTCATCTCAATGAACACGATTAACTTCAATCTAATGCTGTGGTGTGCTTTCCAAATGTTTTTGTGGGGTTTCTTTTGCCAGTTGTATGTACGACATTTTACTTTGACTTGCGGGTGGGGAAGGAGAGCTGAGCAGCAGAAAGAACACAGCAAAGCAGATCTTTTAGTCCCCAATTAAAACATTTGGAAAAAATCTGCAGAGGGGAATAGCACAGGAGTTCCTTTCCACTTATCAGTTCCCTCAGCAACTCGTTTTCGTCACACTCCCATGTGTTTTTTCCATGAGACAGAACAATTGTGTGTTCTATTGTGTGTAAGGTATTGTGGGATCAGAGGCACTTAGCTATGGTATGTGGGGATATTAATGGGCATTAAAATACTTGAAATTTGCTGAATGCTGTCAGATTTGATATCTCTGCTTATCTACGTGAACAGCTGGTTTATGCAGTTTTCAGGATGTGATGTCCCAGTAGTTCTGTCTTGGATTACAGAACATTTCTTTACTGTTTTCAGTTCCCTTGTTATCCACCCCAACATCACTCCCAGATTATTTTACGCTGTTGTTACACAATAATGTAAGAATGCATCATAGCCTTCGCCTGAACAAGAGAAATGACAATTATCTGCAGCACTGCAACCCACAGGAGAGTGTTTTGGAGGAGTTAACATCTTGAGAAAATATTTAAAAGGACTCCCAAACTTCCAGCATAAAACTTAGAGAACAACTGGCCAAGTTTTTCCAGCCTTTGCCTGCATTTGGTTATTTAAGGTGAGAGCAGAGGTGAGGTACACTGCTGAAAAGGCCATGGAAGAACAGAAAGTGAGGTAGAAAATGGAAGGAACACGCTTAACCATCAAGTTCGGGCGGAGGTAGATGAGCTGGAGTAAAAAGATCTTAGTAGTGATTTTTTAAAAACAAATGAGGGAGACGCTTTTTGTCCTAAGAAATCTTGACCTGCTAATGGGAAGCCATCTCCTTCTTCACAGGATTCCTAAAAGTAGGAAGATTACTGCATTTGGTAAAAAAAACACAAAAACAAACAAACCAGAAAAAGTCCATCTGCGCCAGTACCGTACTCTGGAAAACTGTCAAAAGACAACTATCCAAGGAAGAGTAACAACAAAGCAAAAGTGTATGATATTACCACTAAGTACTCTCCCAGCCTACGGTTACTTTCAATGCAGTGATCTCCTGAGTTGGGTGTCATTTCAGTAGCAGACCTAGTAACTCTCCCTTCCACAGACCTGTCAAGCCCCCTTGAATCCCTGTAAAGGATTTCCACAGGTCTCACACCTGTGGGTGAAGGAGTTTCTTTTCAACCTGGTTCCTACTAGATTCGTTGTATGCCTTCTACTTCTTGTAACTGGAAGAAACAGTGAACAGCTGATCTCTATCCACCACCTCCATGTCACTCAAAGCCTGTAGACATCTGTTATGCCCTATGTTGTTTCTATTAGACACCAAAGAGTCCTCGCTTACTTGGTCATTTCAGGCACTTAAACCATTCCATACATTTGGTTATTCTTGTTGCCCCCATTTGAACCTCTGGTAATGGCCTCCAGGAAAATCCTCCTGAATATATCCTATCTGCTCTCTCCAAACCTTGATGTACACCCCCGCCCTTGCTTATCTCCCCTGGAACCTTTGGACAGAGCACACACATCGGAGAAGGAAAAAAAGCGTGTGTGAGACTATAGTTTTGAGTTTGCTGTGAGGTAGCTGATCAGCAGTGTCTTTTAGAGGCAAAGGCAGTAGCTCCAAGCTCCTCTTGAGTTCCTGCAGGCACAGGGGCACAGAGGCTGGTTGAACTCCTGCAAGCTGTATGAGGCATCAGAAGGCAAATACACCTGTGTCCTAGTCTCTGCAAGAACTCAGTGGGCATGAGAGCTGCTGCCTCTTGCTGAGACTTCCCAACTATTTGTTGACTTCCCAAAAATATCTGGAATGCATTTGCTTAAAGATGTGTCCGTATGGCATACCTGGCATGCTCTGAACACAGTTTGGAGAAGTTAGTTTGGAGAAACATGTGCAATATCAATTACTTGTCTTAGGTCAGAGTCCTCAGCTAAAGAGCTACGATTGTTCTGTGCCTCCTAGTGCTGGTCTGAGTTTATGAGAAATGTTTTCCATTGCTTTTTTTGTTCTTTTTTTGTCTTATCCTTTTGCCCTAATAATATTTATGCTTTTCCCCTATACAGTACATCTTCTGACACAATAGAAATTACTAGGATTAACACACATTTCCTAGCACAAAATGAAGTCATGTTGTTGGGACACCCCTTTTAATGATGGGCATTAGAAAACTGTATTCACTTCCTGATTGCCTTTCTCGAAAAAAATTTATCAAAGAAATTTTTCCCTTGGGTGATGACCAGGTTCAATAGTGATGGTGATACCTGCTCAACTGTTTCTAATCAATTTCACACACAGAGGGAATTAAATGATCCTGCCCAGGACACAGGGCTAATGACAGATACCTCAGAAGGACAACATATAATCGTAATTCTGATGAAACCTTCATCCATCCCACTTCAAACTAATTTTTCATCAACTTTTATTGACACAAGTAATGCCAGGATAGTAGAAATGGAAAAGATTAGTAGAGTAGGGAAAATATCAGGTTATTTTTCCAGTTTGCATTACACATGTGGTACACATTCTGGTTTGTGTTACAAATGTGACCACATTTTCAGCAAGGCTTGTAAATGTATCTTGGCCCCCTACTACAATTGCCTATTGACCAAGAGTTTTTATAATGAAGTCTAGCCTTTTTTTTTTTTTTTTTTGAGTTGTGATTTTTGTTGTGCTTGCCCAAATTCTGGAAGCTGATGAGGAGTCGCATTTTTCTGGGCTAAAATCCATGCAAAAGCTCCTAGGACAGGGATCAACAGGGAGAGGTTGCATGGGTCTTTCACACACCACCCAGGGCACATAAAATGCTTAAACAAGAAAATTATTTTAAAAACTTTAACAAAATTGGTGAATCACATTAATGAGCAGAGGTACAATACTTGAATCTGCATGCATTTTTTTCTATTTTAACTGACTTGATTATAGATTAACAATCCACTTAAACCTAGAGGATGTATCCTAGAGGATATAAAATGTGTATTTTGACATTTTATACACTGATCAATAGATAGCTCACGTAACTAATATTCAGAAAAAGTTATGTACCAACACTGGGAATTTGTTATTCATCTCAATGTCATCTGCAAACAAATTGAATACAATCTTGAATTTTAAAAAATTGGGTCTTACTGAGACCACGACTGTGCAATGGGCTCCAGGCAGGGAGAACAGTACTGCCGCACAAAACTTATGACAGGACTCTGGCTTTAACAGACAGTTTAGTTTTCTGTCCTGTTCCTTTCCAGCACTGCCAGGAGGGCTCCTGACTAGGGTGGCTGGTTTGGTTTCACGCTGCAGGTCGGTACTGGGACCCAAAGAACTTAACAGAGATGGTGAAACAGCTGTCAATTGTTTAACTACTTTCTATCACTAATAGTGACCCAGGGGTGAATGGCTTCATATCACATTACCAAATCCTTGAAGCTCAGGGAATGTTTTTTTAAAACTTTATTTTAGTAGCAGAATTTACATGCCTGGCCTGGCTATTTTAATAAAATAAAAAGAATAATACAGCTCCTACTTCCACAGGGAGGTGTGCTTATCCTGAGGAATTTGCTGGTCAGTTTGAATGAATTTTGTACTGTGTGTGAAAAGATGCCACTGGTTTCTAATGCTCTCACATTTGGCTGACTTTGCATTTACATCGTAAATCTTTCGCAAATACTATTTTGTTAAATACTTGCTAAAAGCAAAGTCTCTAAACCAGGCAAGAAGAACATACACTTTGGAGGCAAAGCCTAGCAAGGATACCACAGTTTGCCTTTTACTACTACTTAGTTCAGTCTTTCCAACACACATTTTAACGTTTAATGAAGAAAAAAAGAAAAAAGTCTAGTTTGAAATACGTGTAAAAGTTTTCACTTGCTTACGGTAAGATTAATCAGGTTCCCTTACTGTTTGGGCTTTTTACGCATTCAGTAAGACTACACATCGCTTAACTTTTTAAAAAAAAAAACAATGTTAAGTTCTATTAAATACGTTCCCCAAAGGAAAATACAAACCTTCATTCACTTCAGAGCACGGTGAAGCCCCTAAAACTTTTTTTTTTCCCCTGTATAATCGCAGTTTCAACAAGGACACCAACTTTTTCCCCCCGCAGTGTAGCATCCTTTGCTAGTAGAGACTTACAGTATCTACCGCAAGAAAGCGCCGGAGCATGCTTTCGGAATGGAAACATGCAAACAAAACAGCCCAGCAGCGGGAAGAAAAGCCCGACCGCGCAGAGCCCCGCGGTTCCTGCGAGCGGCGGTGGGGAAGGGCAGCGGAGGGAGCGCGGCCGCGGCGCCGGGGTGCGGGGGTCGCAGAGCGGGCGCGGCGGGGCGGACTTACCCGGCGTAGCGGCCGCGCTGGGCGCGGAGCGGCAGCGCAGCCTGGAGGCAGAGCAGACAAAGGGGCAGGAGGGCGGCGGGGGGCCCGCGGAGCGGCATGGTGCGGGGACAACGCCGCCACCGCCACCGCCCCAGGTGGCGGCTGCCGCGCACACAAAGCCGGGGCGGAGGCGGGGGCCGGGAGGAGCCGGGCGGTCGGAGGTGTCGCTGGTGGCCAGAGGCGAGGACGGGGGGAGAAAGTCGGGCGACCCGCAAGCCCCGCCGCGCCTGGGCACGGCAACGGGACGGGACGGGGAGGTGCTCGCCCGCCCGCCTGCGAGGACTGGGGGGGGTGCACGGCCCCGCCGCCGCCGCCCTGCCCCGGCGGGGGCTGGGGGCTGGCAAGGACCGGGCGGTGGCGAGCAGCCCCCCGCAGGCACGGCGGCTCCGTCGGGACGGGCTTCGCCTGCAGGTGCTGCGCCCAGGCGGCCGCCGAGGGCCGGTTAACGCGCCGTGAATGGCATCGGGGGAGGTGATTTTCCCGCTTGGGCAGAAGAGCTGAGGCTGATGAGAGGGCAGAGGTACATCATCGGCGGCGGGGAGTCCATCGGGAACCGCGGAGGGAGGAGAAAGTGGGATTCCAAGTTACCAATGTCACCAAAAGTCTTGGGCCGGAGCAGAGGGAAGGGGGAGAGAGACTGCTGTAATAAAATAAAACTCAGCGGTTTTTTGAAAACTATGGAAAAAAGTTTGCCCTTTCTTTTCCACACTGGTGAGGGTGAAAGACCCACATAACGGTAAGTCACTGGAGCACTGGGAATAGCAAGGAAAATGGGGAGAATTATGTTGCAAATAATTGCGGTTTATAGAAAACACATGGAGTACTTGTTAAAGAAAAAGGTAAAAATATAATGCCAGTATGGAATAAATTGATAGCCCCTTTGATACTTTTGTGTTGACTTCCATAAAAATGAGCAGAAAGTGCTTCAAAACCAACTGATTCTCGGCCTCTCTGAGAGCAAAAAGAATGAGTGGGCTTGTAGACAAATAAAGCCAGCTGACATTTGAACATGTGTGAGAACTACTGTAAATCCCTGTTAATGTTTCAGAGACACAGGGAGCTTTTTGAGAAAGGACTGTATTAAACCACAAACACTTCATATTCTATGGTTGAAAGGCAAGTGAACATTTTCCTTTGTCTCTTTTCCATGCTGGCACCAAATCTGACACCGGTTGTGTGATAGAGTCTGGAGATGGAAAAGATTTGGTCCAGGGCAGGATTATTCCCTTCTGTTTGGTCATGGGTGTTCTCTCCCTTGAGCTGCTGGTTCCCCCATAACATATCCTGCTTAAAATCTGTGTATGCTTACACACAGATGTGCGTTTCAACATCTCTTGTTGAAAACACTTTCCATTTACTACAGGCAAAATACCAAACCTTTTCTGCAAATTGTCAGCCTTGTGATAAACGCAGCTTTAACTTTCCAGACACATATTTAATAGAAGCTCTACTGTATGTTCAAAAGTGACTTAAAAGATAAAGTCAGCTGTCATGAAGTTGAGTAACTGAAGGGCATGAATATGATATTGGAGCAAAACCAGTCCTTTATTTCACATGCTGTTCTTGGTTACTCTTCTTACTAAGTATTCTTGCTACACCTGAAGTGCACACGCCAATTTATTGAAATGTTTGCAAAATATAGTTTGGCTATTATTCTAAAATATTTGCTTTCTGGATGAAAACCTGGCTCTATTGGAGTTAGGAAGAATATAACTATTGGCTTGTGTTTGCAAAATAGTTTGGCTCTTTACTCTAAAATTTTTGCTTTCAAGCAAAAATTGGCTCCTTGGCAAAAATGGCCAAGGAAAACTTGGCTCCATTGGAGTTAGGGAGAATTTTATTATGGGCTTCTGTGGCTCTAGACTTCAGTCTTAAATCCTGTGTTTCTGCAACATTCCCTGAAAGTAAAATGCAAGAGGGTATGAGAAAGAAAGGGAGGTCAACCACCAAAGCCAAACAGTAAAGGTAAATAACAGAATGTGGAAAGAAAGGTACTGCTATCACTATTTCACTCAAAGAAAGGTATTGCTATCTTTGTTAATATGTACTACTTCTGCCTGTTTAAAGTTAATTTAAAAATTAATTTAAAAAGACATCTTTAGAGCTGTGGAGAAGCTGGAGAGAGAAAAACGTCAAAAAATACAAAAAGTGACTTTAAAAGAGGTAAGGATAGTGAGGGGGATAAAGATCCCTTGGTCTCTCTCTGGTCCATCAGTTTAAATCACAGTAGGTGACTGGGCAGACTAGAGGGAGGGCTGGAACTCCATCATGCTGGCAGCTAAGAAAGGATTAAACTGCTGTGGTCGAGCCTGGAAGTTACGCATGTGGTAAGCCTACTTTCCTGACAAAATGGGGCTATAAAACTTGCACCCAGATAAGCAAAGGATTTGGGAGGAAGAAAGTAGGAGTTTCTTTTCCTCTGCCTCTTGGAGCTGAAGAGAGGAATTGCCAAGACCGGAGTTCTGGTGTGCAGCTTTGACTTGGAGGTGATGAGAGCCTGTGAAGGAACAGGAGAGAGAAGACCGAGATATGGTTTCCCTCTTAATGAATCAAGATGTGGGATTTATCACAGCATCCCACACTTTGCAAGGAACGCGGGCTGCCGAAACAGAGGCAATTCTACGTGGCACGAAAACTAGAAAGTCTTCATGTAAAGTGAGTGGGCAGGCAGCCTACATTTGCTACCTGAACTTGAGAACATGCCGTTTATTGAGAAGCCTGTAATTGCACAGAAGAGCAGAAAAAGGGAAATAATTTCTTATAAGCATGTTTTATACCTTTGAGCTGTCCCAACTCTTACCTTCATGAGAAGGTTGCATTAGGTTGAATAAACAATCCTTGCTGTACATTTGTTAGAGCCATAACGGTTCAGAAACAGGAGTTTAAACAAGGTTTACATTGTTCTAATTTAAATCATTCAGGTTAATAATAAATTGGAATAAGCACGTTCATGCTGGGATTTTGTACTGCTATAACTAGTTAAAAAAGATTGAAGTTGATTGAGTGCAATTTCCTTTTCAAGATCCGGCCTCCATTTCTTTTAACTCACACAGAGACCTCAGGGGATGAAGGACAGTGAAAGTGGCCCTGCCGATTCTGTGCTAGATTAGGTTTGGGGCCTAAAAGAACATGAAAGCGATAATAATCCATGCATGAGTGCCATGGCTGAGTTAACTTTAACCACTTTGTGTAGTCAGGAGCGTTACTGTAGCAACAGAGAGCTGATAGCCTGAGGATTTATCCAGGCCTAGGGTTGATTATTCAGGTTGTGCTGAGCTTTGCACTGTCAGGGACAAGCTGCTGTTGGTACCTGAGCTAGTCTAAAGTTATTGGGGTACCAGGCCACTGCAGAGGCAAGACACTTAGGGTGTCTGTGCTTCTGTATGTAGGATTGCTACTGACATTCTGAAGCACATTCTTCCCTATGCCTGTCCCTATCCCCATCTGCACTCCCATCTCCTTTCAGTTTCTTCAACCTGCTGCTCAGCCTGATAACACAGCTCTGTGGTCCTTCCTCCTGGGTCTGCTGACCACTTGGTGTTTGGGAGGGTGTCACCATCATCCTGCCCTCGCTGTGGCCTAAGACGCGGCAGCAGAGGAAAGAAAAAATGATCAGCTAGTTTTGTAACAATGAACCAGTGCTGAGCATTGCCTTGGAGGGTATTCAGATGTAATTAGCTTTCTAAAATGACTTACAAGTGTCTTTAAAAGCCATGAGGTTTGCAATTAAGAATCTGGACACTGTGGCTTTAGCTTACTTGGGCGTGCTGCATTACTATAACTGAGTCATTTTGTTTGGATTTGTGTCCATGGCACTCAACTGTTATAAAAAGTTAAGTGAAAGAATGGAACTCTTTCACTTAAAGTACTTCCGTCTTCTGTTCTGCTATTGTTCTGTTATTCTACAGAAGGACAGGAACACAGGTTAAATATTCTTTTCTGTTTTGTAGAAATTAGAGATGTTTAAATATAAGTATGGTTTAGACTCCCCCCCCCAGGAGTCTTTAGAGACAATACTGACAGATAACATCAGATGACAGTATTACATCACCTCATGAATTCTGTTCCTGCGCATGGTTTTAGTCTTGGAAAGATTGCTATACTTGTGTTTATAGTTTTCTTTATACGTATGGGATTCCTTCTTAAAAATACCCATAGGAGAAAAAAAATTCTTTGAAGAATCTACTGCAGGGAACATTGTGAAGGAAAGCTTGTTCTGTCTTGAGATTCTGCTTGAAGACTCATGTGGCCACTTGGTTTTAAACTTCTGGCCAAGAGTTCTGAAAAAAAGCATTGCTCATGACAACCTTTTTTTTTTTTTTTCCAAGTGAGAGATGTTTATAACTGCATAAACAAATTGCAGTATGACTGTATGTAAACTTTGTCTCAGATGTCTCTTTATCCTTGCTAGCACTCATAGAGAAATAACATTAAAAAAATTTCCAATATCTGAACCTAAAGGTTCAGATTTTCATGTGAGTGAAAAGCCATTAGGCAAGCAGTTTCTCTAGCTTTTCTATCCTGGTGCAAATTTCACACTGGGAAATTATGAGGATGGCAATTTCAAATTTTCTTGCACCTCCTACACAAATCATGTGTGTTCACTTTCTGTACAAATGATTTGTGACTAGTAACACATTGAACTTCTAGTGCACGTTCCCCCAGCCCTCTCTGAACTTTGCAATCATTAAAGATGTCAGCCTTCCTCTAACTTCATGTAACCAGTATTTTCAAGCTGTTTTGCAAATGGGGATACTAAGATGAATGGTTTGTCCCAGGTGAAAGAGCAAGTCTTTGGCAACTCTAAGTGTAGCATTTGGGTCTCCTGACAATAACAACTGGAGCAAATGCCATTAGTGAATTTCATTGGATCGTACTTTTAGTTTAAAAGGCAAACATAATAGTTCCCAGAGTCTCAAACTTGTCTGAGCATACTCAGGCTTAGTTACAGTTTCACTCCTTTTACTCTAAGGGGAGTGGCACATTCACAGTGAAAGATGATGTGTCTAATTTTAATATACATGTTATCTGCAATCATTTGATATGCACTAATGATTTTTTTTATAGTCTTGAGAAGAAAGGAAAAATAATAACAGTGTTTATTTTGAAACACTGTGAGAAATCTAAGTGACTTCTGAACCGGCGGTCTCTGTTTATAACTGCTCTAAAGCAGCTACAGTGCACAAAAGATGACAGGTGCCGAGGTTTTATTTATATCAACTAGCATTTACCGTTTGTGCACATATGAAAATATTTAGAAGGAAAAGGTATTTTGGAAAGAGTGAGTTCAGTGCAATAGTGTGACTCTCCAAACAACTCCCAGCTGCAGACGTTCTGCAGTGGACCGTCATTATGTCTTCTGGGAGGAAAGGGAACATTACGCAGAATATCATATTGGAGGTAGGTGAAGCAGAAACTACTGAGTTGTTAATTTATCTGTCAGCTGCACTGGCATGAAAAGTGTCTTTCCTCCTCCTCCCTTTCTCGCCCTTAACATTGCCTGGTAATTATCAGGTCATTTTACCATCTGTGCCTGGAATGATATTTTGATTGTCCTCCTTCAAATTTGGATGCCTCAAAAGCTTGAAACTGTATATAATTAGGTAGCATGTACTTCAGGGCTTTATGCAACTTGAATACTGAAAAATGCTGAAAAGACTGGAAAATGTGAATGGTGAAAAATACTGGTATTACAGGGTTCTGTCATTCCAGTTCTGAAATGTTAAAAAGCCAGGGAATAAGGTCTAGATCTGGTGAAATATGTCAGAAAAGAGAGCAGAGGAGGAAAAACAAGAGGGCACCCCAAAGCATATTCACGGAATCATAGAATCATAGAATGATTCAGGTTGGAAGGGACCTTAAAGATCACCTAGTTCCAACCCCCAATGGGTTCCAACCCCAATATTTAATGCGAACATCATTGTGTCTTACAAGCAGGCGGCATTACAGTGAGACACCACCACCTGTCTGTCCAACTTTAAAAAACCCAAAACCCTGGAGGTACAGGAGCTCTGCCACAGAGGAAATTGTTTCAGTTGGGCGATAGAGAACTGTCAGGGCTCCGCGGGCTGCCAGCCCTGCCCACCCCTGCCCAGGGCCCAGGGCTGCAGGCAGGATGGGGGGAGCCCTGGACCCCATGTCAGCCCTTTCCCCAGCAATGCTGCAGCAGGGCTGGCCTCCAGCTCTCCACAGCCCTGCCCGGCCATGGGCCCCACCAAGCCATGGGCCCCCTCCAAACCATGGGCCCCACCAAGCCGGGCCCACCTGTGGCCCCATGTCCCGGCCTGGGCCTCTCTTCCTCCCCAGGGAGGTGCCCAATGTCCGGGGCTGCCCTGGTGCCCCTGGCTGCCCTGCAGCCCCCAGCCACCCCGGGGAGCCCCTGGTGCTCCTGGCCCACAGGGAGCTGCTGGTTTTTGCTGCTCTCTGACATTAACTTGATGTTTATCTTCTCCGTCTTGGTAGTTGAAGCAGTGAACGAAAGCATAGCCTTGCAGTTCAAATCAGAGGCGAGCGGTCACAAAACCAGAAGGGTCAGGGTGGCTGAAGCTTTCAGGTACCAAAAGTTGCAGCGTAGTCATAAATATGAAAACACTACACCAAAAAAATAATCTGAACTCAAACCCCCATATTTCTGATTAACACGCTACTTGAATTTACAGCCATTGAGTTAATTTGGCAAATATTCTACCGACTTAACAAGATTGGCTTTACATAATTTTGGTACAGGAAAGAATTTCATCAGGAGAATTCCATCATTTCATTGTCTGGTGGAAGTTGTGAGATCCAGAAATGTGCACTGTAAGATGAGAATATGCCTAAAAAGTTATCTGAAGTAATCTGCTGTTGGGAGCCTGTTCCTTTAAAGTGAACTATTATGTGCTCTTTCCATTCCAAAATTTTAAAGGACAACTTCTAAAACTGTTTCTAACTCTTTACTAAGAGAAAGGATTGAAAACATTTTGTAGAAAGAAAGAAAAAATTGCTAAAGATGCTCATTAATATCTTCCTCCAAGGCAGACCAAAGATTGTTTTCAACTGACATCCTTGTTGGTAATGCTGTTTCATACAGCGTTACAGCGCAGGAAGGACGTGCGATATGGTTAAAAAACATTTTAGATGCCATTTGAGATTTTT
The DNA here is from genome assembly GCF_963924245.1 of Chroicocephalus ridibundus. NCBI lineage: Eukaryota > Metazoa > Chordata > Aves > Charadriiformes > Laridae > Chroicocephalus > Chroicocephalus ridibundus. Next base: position 132,028,691 of record NC_086285.1, read on the forward strand.
CTCTTTGCTGTTGATAGGGAGAGACATCTGAGTGTGATGTCTAAGCTAGAGCTTATAGTACGTGATCTGAATGTGGCATCTCTTTTTCTTCATTAGATGAAGTACCTGGTGTTTGATAATGTGGGTAGCAGGTAGTCTTCATCACTCATTGCTCTCTTAAACATAGTGATTTCAGGCATGACAGCAAGTGGCTGGGACACAGGAATGCAATTTTTTTTCACTTTATTTTTACTTGGATTGATTAAACTTCCCTGCGTAAGCAAATGACACCCCGACTCTCCCCCCACAAATGTAAAAGTGTACTTGTCTCTTAATAGCCTGTTTCACTGTTGGAGGAACAAGAAAAAAACTGAAAGCAATACGTAAAAAAAAAATAATGTTTTTCAGCTGCTGTGTTACTGTCCACAAATGTAAACACATGAAAACACTAAGCAGTAACAGCCAAGCAGAGCAGAAGATACCTTTACCCCTTAGGAGCCTGTTAAACCATCTTTCACTTCTCTGAGTAGTCAGTCAGTGGATGGCAACTTGTTACCTCTGTAAGTGATGCCTTTCTCTGCTGTTTCTCAACACTGTTAAAGTGTTTCACATATCATCCTTCAAATCTATGTGACTGTAGAAGTGGGATAATCCTTTATGATAACATTTAACCCAGGTATACGTGAAGCTTAAGTAAGTGTAGTAGATAAGATCTCCAAGTGAAAAAAAACTCAATTCAGGTTCAATTATCAATTCAATTATTCAATTATAAATTCAACTATCTTGCTAAACTTTATAAGTTGGTTTTGATGTTCGTTTGTTTGTTTGTTTGTTTTTCCTAGCCCAGCCAGTGTCCTGCTTTCCTGCCTACAACGTGCACCTGACATACCAGACAAGCAATGAACATTTTTGAACTGGGGCTCCAGCTCCATAGAGTGAAAACTCCCCTTATTTTAAGACGGCAAGTAAGAAAAGCTGTGGGACCTTTTCCCTGGGAATGAATTACAGTTTGCTGCCCTCTATTAGTGCAAAGCTTAGTTGTGAAGATCCATATGAAATGTCGGGGATAGTCTAACCAAGTAATGTCTTCATTAATATAGAAGTATTGTGGCAGAATCCCATTTTGCTTCCTGTGACACAGTTATGACTGGGGATAAACAAGTGACTGCAGCTGAGAATACTGTTGTTTCCAAGAAAATGGAAAATAAATCTATACGTACGTTGGTCAAATCTTGTCAAATTGGTTGATATATCTGATAGAATCAGCCTATCCATGCACCATGGAAACTGTTTCCATAGCGAAAATCTCTGAGCTCAGAGACAGTTCTCTCTGGATTAAATCCAAGGATTCAGATTGATAATCTAGAGCTTTCTGTAATAGCTGGGAAGGTCAATACTTAAGAGGAAATTGCCACACAGCTGTTTGAAGGTTGTACCATCCTACTACTGGAATATACATCCTGAGCAAGAGAAGTGCCATGATGTTTCCTTTCATTCCACGCATCTTTGGTGTTCAAAATGCCATCGGCTGGTTTAGAGGCAGTTGCACATCCTGCCACTAATCTGTTACCTGCCAGAAATACAGATAATTGATGGCATCCCTTTCTAGAACAGCTGTAATACAGTCTTCCTCTGTAACACCTCAAAAAGACCAGTAGCCTACTGCAGAGAAACTGCATTTAACTCATGTAGCAAGGGCGGAAAGAGTAAACAGCATATAAAGGTAAGGTCTTTCACATTAAATACACAGTTACCTGTTTGAACATTGATTAACACGGAATTGCGGGATCTTGAATACTTACGGATCAACATGTTAAAAAAGCCCAGGAAGGGCACTGGTAGGTATTTGTCAAAGGCTAAGTAAAAAAGATGAGTTATTTCCTAAACACCACTCCAATTTATTGAAATAAAAACTGTATTCAATTGAATGTTCTTTGAGAAGTTATTTTATAGCCTGAAGACACAATTCAACAATTTCTATTTCCCGGGAAACAGGACAGCACTGTCTAAAAGCCCATCCTGGTTCGGTAGTGGAATAGGTGGAGCAATTAAACAACAAAGCAATATGCAATAAGAAAACAATGAGAAATATATAGCAATGGATACACATTTCCTACACTTCATAAATTTTGCATTATAAGAGGACCTAAAGCCATCAGGAAAAAATTCATGGCTGGCAAAACTAAGAACAAAAGGATTTAAATACATTGGGTACAGTGGAAATCCTAGCAGTGTCAAAGAGCCACTCCTTGATGGATAAATTGTTAATAATAGTGCAGAAATAGCAGAAGTGTTCAACAGGAAAATCTGTTCTGTATTTGAAAAGAAGCAAGAAGCAACATTATATCCTTATATCACAGGAGAATCAGGAAATCATTTAATCAGTAATCAAGGAGAAACAAACAATATCTACCAGGGGATTAAAAAAATACTAATCAGCATGGCTAGGGAATCTGTATCCTGGCCCCTCATGGTTTTAAATAAATACCGAATTTCTGAAAAGTTTCTGGAAAAGTCAAATACTGTTCCATATTATATATTACAAAGGCAAAGTGTCTGATTCAAGTAAGCATAAGCTTGTTGGTCTGATACGAGTCCTAGGGAAGAGAGAGGACTGGTTTATACAGAATGCAATCAGAAAAAAAATCTGAGGGTTGGAGTGGAAGTAATGCTAGTCAGTATACTTTGTGAAAAAAGCTACCTCAAAAGATTTAAATCAAGTATGCTTGACATTTGTTCACAAAGTATAAGCCACCCCTCTGGGAGTTGGGTGCAATTTATTCAGACTTTTAAGAAGTACAGGACATGATTTCATGTTGCCTGACGTTCTCATTGGCACAAATAAAAACTAGTTCTATGCAATATCAATAGAGTGTAAATTCATAGTTTAAGAACTAGCTGACAGATAAAAAGAAAGTGGTGGTTATTAGAAAATGGTAATTAATAGGAACCACCTAAGCAGGGTTCCATAGATATGAGTATTAAGTTTGATATAGGACTTTCATTTGTAATTTGGAAGTAAATGTAAAGTCACTACTGAAAGCATTTACTTACAAACCAAATTCAACCAGTGCAATAAGCAGAGGAGCAATGAATTACAGAGAATCATTTGGGTGGTTTAAGTTCAGTGTGACCTGCTTTTCCTGTTTGTAGATGGATATTTTATAACATCGGAGACGAGTATCCTGTATTTGATAGGATCCACATTAAATGTAGAAAGGACCATCAGCTGAGGTGGGTAATTGAGACTAGCCCAGTTTCCACTACCAGGGGCTGGCTGACCTCCTACTCACCCTTTACATATAAAATATCAATATTAAAGCAAAAGTTTCTAGATGACAAAAGAAACCAAAAACCTATTTATGAGTATTTACAATGCCATTGGAAGACAGTGGCTAGAATCTGGGGCTGGGAGTCTGACGGACTTAACTTTTTGTCTGGATCTTGCTTCTAGCCTTCTGATGACCCTGCACAATTTACACCATCTTCCTCAGCTTAAGTTTTCTTGTCTAGAAAAGAGGTATAGTGATACTCACCATTTTTAGAGAGCACTTAATGAAAAGTGAACAGTGTCAGATAATTTTACTGGCTCTGTATTATCTTAACTACCGCCTTATGTAATGGATGTAACTAGTAACTGCTCTAAAATATTTTTTTTTTTTAAAGAAACAGACTGACAAAACACTTAATGAATGCAAAAGTGAGGATGTCTTTTGGGGTCTTGTATCCTTCCAAGCATTCGATGACATTCAAAGTTGTTAAAACCAAGGAATCAGTATGACCATATATCACGACAGTTCACTGTGCTGTTTTTGCAGAGTAGCCCCATATAGCTGTGGAGACATACTCTGTCTTTCTAGCTAGTGCAGGTCACTTGCAGACCAAGCTTCAGGGTCTTCTTTTGGCAGCTGACCAGGAACAACTTACTCTGACCATCAAAAAGTCTCAGTAAAAATGCCACTTTCCCTCATTTACAATTTCTTTTTTACTAAACGTGTGGATAGTCACCTCTCCTGCTTGTCCTGAGATTCAATTGCCAGTGACAACACCACGTCTGGAAAATCATAAAAACTGACAGAGCCAATCCTGTCAAGAATTATTATGTTTTAAAAATAAACCCATAATAAAAGATCAACCCACTCATAAGGTATACCTGGTATTTCTGATTTTCCAGCTTTCCTGCAGCACATCAGCCTCATGTGTTTGAAGAGCTGGAGAAGACACTGCCTATTTGCAAGAGCTCCTGTAAGGGGTAAGTGTCTCCTTGCAGCCCAAAGAACCTATCAGCTCTGTAGGAAGACTCTTGTAGTACCTCTGTCCCTCTCAGACAACATGATGCTGTGTGAGAAATCACGAGGGATACTTGTAAGAATTGCATTAAGAACCCCCTTTCCACTGATAACACTGAAGATTCCTGTCCAAAACTAGTGAAGGTTTAAGCCAGACACTATGAAGAATAAACTTCTAGAAGGGAGCAAAGGGTCGATATGAACCTTTCTATCTAAAGTGTCTATCGGAATCTCAGTCCCTCTAGTCCAGCTCACTTCCTTCAGCTGTGCCAAGTAGCAATTCAGGAGAAGATACAAAAATCCTTTACTTGGTGTGGAATAGTCTGTCCATCCCATTAGGTTTCCTCCTGATCTGTCTATCTAACAAACATGGACTCTGAGGTTTGAAGTTTCACAACTTTCTTACATGTAATTTAGTTTCTAAGTACACTACTTGCTTCTAATCACATCTGGGAAAACTTCACTGGGGTTTGAAATTTGTAGAATCAGTTCCACTCTTTTTTGAACCCGTGATGGACTCCATCTAATTACTGAGATTATATGCATGTATTTGAACAGAGAGTCATTCTCCAAGAAATGTCTCAGATTTAAAAGCACAAAAATATTTTCTGCTTCATTTCAGAATCCTCACTATATCTTTCAATTTGATTTTATTACCCAATTTACAAAACACCAGGCATTTATTTTTTAAACTGATTTATTAAAAAGACTACTCTGACCCACTGGAAATAATTTACTTCAATCTCCTGCCATCTAGTGTCAGAAATAATACATTTGCACCTCCTTCAGCTCACACATGCTCTTGGAACTTTAAACTATACGTGACAAAACTATAAAATATCGTGGTGTTATTTTTTGTCAGTGTTTAGCACCTTAGCACAATAAAAGTCAGTATGCATGTATTGTATATATGAAAAAAGGTCTTTTCTGTCTTTATTGATTCCAGCATATGCACTAAACCCTTGCTCTCAGCCTTTGGGATGTGTTTGGCATTGAAACGAGGTGCAGGTTTGTAACCGAGTGTAGAACAGTTTAAGAAAACCCTACATGATCAATCAAACAAGCATGCATATTATTGTGTATATTTGGAAGGTAATATGAAATATATTAACCATTGGTCAGCAAAATTTACTTCGTTAACTTCTTCACCATCTTTGAGGTGTCTTGAGGCAAGTCTGTAGTTGCAGCATCCTGGGTAAAGATTTTTGAAAGGCTTCCACATCACATCCTAGCAGACCAACTCCCTTGTTGAACGACTGGGCTGGCACAAAGAAAGGCAGGTAGGTAAGACTTCCCTGAGGCACTTCGGTATGGCCAACACTCCCTTTAGAGTGAGGTGAATCCTGTTAGAATCTTTCATCCTTTACTCAGCCTATTCATTCACTCTACTTGTCTGTTAGTTTCCAGGTCTTCTAGTTATGTTTGACTGCATCTTCCTCTTTTTCTTCTTCCTTGCCCTTTGCAGTGGTTCCTTTACGGATTCCTTTTTATCCTAACTGCATTTTCCAGTTCCCTCCCAAACTCTCACCTTTGGGTGATTACGCTCCCTCAACACAGCAGTGTCTCCCTTTCTTTCCTCTCCCCTCCTATTTAATTCCTTATGTTACATCTTAGTCGTATTCCTGTTTTTACCTGTTCCTCAAAAAAATCTTTCTGTTCAGCAAATATATCTTGAAAATAAGAAAAAAACCCTGAATTTTCTCCTGTCATTTCGCCATGTTCTAAGTGGTGATGCAAAATTCCTCTGAAGGATGAATCACATAGTGCAGGCAATAAGCAACAAATTGTTTTCACTGTGGCCTCTGGCAATTTGAGTGGGAAATTAAACACAAAATAAGTAGGACAGGAGGATTTTTTTTTATCATTACCTAAGGCTGAGGAAAGATTCATCATTAGCAGAGGTGAAGATCACCTTTTCTTAAACAATTACCTGGCTGCATTTTATATTAGCATTTACCATAATAATGTAATATACTGTCATTAATTCATACTAATGTAATTTAATAAAATAGCATTTATACACATTGTTAAATGCAGATATTTTTGCAGGTATGCACACACTGTGCTTTCCATTATAAATGGAACCAGTAAGAAGATCTGAGTTAAAAGAAAATCTTTTTGTCAGTGTACCTGAGAAATAGGTACACAGGAAAGTACAGTTACTCAAATTACCCTTTGATCTTAGCAAATAAAAGTTAGGACTTTCTGCTTTTAAAATGTCATATCTTAGTGTGTCCCATGTCTCAATGATTACTGGCAATTCAACTGCGTTACTTATTTTTTATTGGGGAGGAGGGGTTCATTGTTCAATTGAAGACTATCCAAATCCATAAATGTCCACACAAGAAAGTTATTAAATGGGTTTTTTTCAACATAGTACTTTGTAATGGGAAATAACATCAAGAAAACAATGCATGAATGACAATGTTTTCCTCTCTTTTCCTCCCCCAAACTTCTTTATTTTAATATTTGTTCATATGGTTGCTGGTGCAATGGGTATTGGTCAGGTCTGGGATCTGTTGTGCAAATAATACTGCAAGTGCAGTGAAGAGGATAGGATGGAAGAACAACAAATTGTAGAAGGATTTACAGGTTAGATTAAGAAACTTGTTGGGAAAAAAGCTGTCCATGGAGCCATCTGAACTATTGCCGCTATACCTGTAGGCAAAGTTCCTGTCTTGTTACCATCTTGTTTTCAAACCTTATGCTTTCAAAAGTCCCTCCTCCCACTGCCATCTCTGGGGGTTACAGACTTGAGCTAGAATACAATATGACTACTACATGAAGCAGTTGATTTAAGCCATACACTTAAAGCATTACGTCTATGCAACACTAAAATCTCAATAGCATGATCATTGTAGTTGCACCTGTGATGGGTTCATATCCCTCACTAATGAAACTGATAAATGTCATTGAGTTTAGCAGCAAAAAATTAACATCCTGAGTAAGTGTACACAGAGGACACTTGACTGGATTAATCCCCCTTCTCTTAAGAGTATTGCATAAAATCATGTGAAAATTCAGGTTGGAAGGGATTTCAGGAGGTTTCTAACCTAACCTTTTGCTCAAAAGAGGCATATATATATATCAGACCAGGGCTTTATCCAGTCAGATCTTGAAAACCTTTAAGAACAGAGACTGTGCTTCCTCTCTGGGAAACCTTTTTCACTGTGTTGTGGTTTTGGCCAGATTGGCCAAGCAGAACGACAGATGGCCCTTTCCCTCCGCCTCTCCTCAGAGAGGAGAGGAAGAGATAAGGAGATTTACGAGTTTAGAAAAATAACTAAACTACTTTAATGAAAGTAATAATAAATAAGAAAATAGTAAATAATAATAGAATAATAACAATTAAAGAAAAAAAAGTATACAATATATACAAAACTGTATCCAGCTCCCAGGATAATGATCGTGTCACCAGCAGACACAAGAAAAGTCCCAGACTGGAGTCAGTGACAGACAGGAGCTGAATTCCGGAACTAGAGTCAGGAATGCTCAGATCGGGATCAAAGGCAGACGAACAGACAGGGTCCTCTTCAGACGTTGGCCATTGAAGAAAAAATGAGCCAGAGCCTCCTTTGCCCCTTTGATCCCTCAGCTTTTATACTGAGCGTGATGCATATGGCATGGAATACCCTGTTGGTCAGTTTTGGGTCACCTGTCCCGTCTGCTCCTCCCTGCAGGTGGGACCCCTCCACGCTTCTCTGCTTCCGACCCTCTAATGCGGCAAAACAGCAAAGTTAGCTGACCTTGGTTGTTATAGCAATAAGTCTAAGCAACAGCCTCTCTGCGTAGCATTCCTTGGTATAATCAGGTCTTATCACTCTGAGAGTGAACAGTGTCTGAAAGATATGCTGTTAATTTCAGACTTTAGTCAGTTAGAAGAGGCCCAGCTAAAAAGTAAAATTACAAATCAGAAAATTGGTTCTGTTTTGCCTCAAACCAGGACACACTGTCACTGTCCTCATAGTGAAAAAGTTTTTCTTCACATGTTGTCTGAACTTCTCTTGCTTCAATGTGCCTGTTGTTTCTTGTGCTCCCACCAATGCACTGCTGTATTAGCCTGGCTCTGTCTTGTCAATGATCTCCTCATAGGTACTGGCAGGGCATTATTCAGTCTTGCCCAAAGCTGTCTCTTCTCCAGACTGAAGGTCTATATTTCTCAGCCTCTTCTCATAGGAGTGCTCCAGCCCCCAAGCATCTTGGTGGCCCTTCACTGGTTGTGCACTAGTTTAATTGATGTCTCTCCTGTATTGGGGCCCCCAAACCAGACACGGTATTCTAGGTGCCATCTAACAAGTGCCAAGCAGAGGGGAATAATCACTGCCCTCAATCTACTGGCTACACTGCTATTAATGCAGTCCAGGATTCTACTTCCTTCTGTCCTTGCTAGGCTTTGGATTGACAGTCCTTCCAAATTTACTGCCACTGTTTCACTCTTATTTAAGTTCAAAGGGTTCAAGGTCAAAACATGATATAACATTGACCTGAAGAATATATTTTAATTTTGGTGCAAGGTGGCTTGTCATAGTGGCGAGACAAAGTTTTGACAGACTCCTATAAAAACAGTGTTGCTGCACTGATAAGCTCTTCTAACCCTGGCTATTTGGCAAATACCATATCATTTACTTCCCTTAAAAATGTATCTCCCTTTGAACTTTGCAGGTTTATACACACAAACTGATATATATGTAGATTAAAACTAAGACTATGTTTTAACACGCCAGTCAATAAGACTCTTGTGATGAGTAGGCAGATGTCAATGTGCTTTTGTGTTAAGGAAGCTGCGTGGGAAGGAAATTACGGAATTAATAGAGCCACGGATCTTCTCAACAGTTATGGTATAAGGTATACATAATAGGCAAAGATCACACAGAAATTATTCCTTCCACTTTAGCAAGGGAAAATTGGAAGAGGTTTGTGTCCAGACAGAGTCTTTTCAAGGCTGCTGTTGGACAATGTATTTCATATAATCATAGAATTCCCTATGTTGTAAGGGACCTTTAAGATCAAGTCCAACCATTAACCTAACACTGCCAAAACCACCACAAAACCATGTCCCTAAGCACCACATCTATCCATCTTTTGAATACCTCCAGGGATGGTGATTCAACCACTTCCCTGGACAGCCTGTTCCAATGTTTGATAACCCTTTCAGTGAAGAATTTTATCCTAATAACCATCCAAAACCTCCCCTGGTGCCACTTGAGGCCATTTCCTCTTCTCCTATTGCCTGTTACTTGAGAGAAGAGACCAACCCCCACCTTGCTACACCCTCCTTTCAGGTAGTTGTAGAGAATGATAAGATCTCCCCTCAGCCTCCTCTTCTCCAGACTGAACAACCCCAGTTCCCTCATTTCATGTTTATCTCCTTTCTCAAGACTGTCTGAAGACAGACTAGGAGCAGCACTGTAGGAAAAACAAGATCACCACTGACTGATATTTGTGGCTTGTGGCTCTTTTAATTGCTTTTTATTCTCTACTTGCCACACAGCTATTCTTTGAACCGAGATGCAAATGGATAAACATGTATTCAAATTAAACTTCAAAATCACAAAGTCCGTTGCAAATAGAAGTAGGATGAGCTGTCCCTTGGTACATTCCCTCGGCCTAGCAGCAGGCAGACTGAACTCTGATACCTTTTGCATGTTCTGCCCAACTTGTTTGTATAAACTAAAATGCACAGTGACCTATAAGTTGTATAGATAGTGTCTGGCATTTAGAAACCATATCCATGTCTCTTGGATAAATTCCACGGAAAAGGCATAGCGAGCTTTTGACAAGGCACCACTAAATTTTTGTTTAATTTCCAAGCACCTGCAGATAAATATATTTCCTTTAAATTAGAATGACGGCAAATGAGAGTACTTAGCACCTAATTTAGCCTATGTGTAATTAAGTCCCTGGTTAATTTTAAGCGTAAGACTGGTTGCAGTTCTATATATGTATACAGGCAATTTATTTGCTACTTTCAGATTTTAGCATGTGAGAAGTGAGTTGATAAAAAAAAAAGTTTTTCTGGAGTTGCAATAATCACCTCTAGCTCCGGCAACCATTTTTTTTTTTTTTTTAAGTATTTAGTAGCCCTGTGACACTGGAAAGAGAATCCTCAAAACCAAAGGACACAAAATGACAAAATTGCATTGGAGACCACATTGTCAACTGCTGTAGGAAACTAAGATGATGTGTTGAGGAGAGAGCAGCATCGTGCTGCTTTTATACTGCATGGATACCTGTCAAATTAATTTTTGCTAGCTTCTTAAAAAGCTTTGCCAAAGAGTGGTTGCATTAATCCCTATACCTTTAGTTTATCTTTTTATGGGAAATATCATTTAATATAACTATATAGGCTCTAAACAGGAAATTTGGGTTACTTGAGTAGGACTTTTACAGGAACTGTGGATGTTGAAATGCTAACTTAAGAAATATCAGTGATGTTGGAATGGGACCCACCAGTTGTTGGAAACAACTGTTTTGCCACAGTGAAACACCACAGTGTTTCTTAGCACCAGTTTAGTCTGTATAACTGGTTGTACATATATTTCTTATATTTCTTTTTTTTTTTTTCAGAAGAAATGGTACTCCCACTGGAGTCCAGGGATTTGCAGAGAAGATGTGAAATGCAATAGCAGAGAAAAGTAGGAATGGAAGAGATTTTTCAGAGGTCACTAATGTCTAATCTTTGTAATCTTATCTTCTTTGATGAAAAGTGATGGGAACAGGTTTCAGTTTTGAACGTGATGAAAAATCAGTTTGATAAGCTGTTCAACCAGTTCAAAGTATCTGACAAAGAGAACAAGCTAACAAACAGCTAGTTGTTATCACACGCTGAATGCTTGTCAGAAAGAAAAAATTACGCAATGAATGTGTAGGAGATCTTAGGAATCCACTTGTTGCATGAATAGTATAAGCATACCTATGTATCTTGCACTGCTTGCTTTGCAGTAAGAGCTATTTTGATTCTATATCATGTCAAGTTTCTCCACGGTAAGCACTTGAGGTGCCTTAGGGCGTGTGTGCATGCTTTGGAACATCAGGATAGTAGGCTCATGAGGGTGAATTCTTGTGGATAATATGTGTGGGATCAGGATCTGGTCAACTATCTTTTAACCAATGTTTAACTGCATTATTAAAAAATATTTCCATCCAGTTTTGTCACTTATGTATCGGAAATACTTGTGTTTCAAAATCAGCGTGTCTGTTTTGTTTTCTATAAGCCACTTAATTTAAATTATAAGCACTTGCTCTACAAAAATACAGTTTTATAATATTAAAAAAATATTGTAAGACTTGGGGAATGTAGCTCCGGTATTTACCATAACCACAACACTATGAATAATATATAAGTCTAATTATGAAATGGCCACTGAGAGGTTTAATTAGCACATTTCACTTTAGTAGTGTAAAGCATTTTATTAATAAGCTTTTTATAGATCACACAATTTCTTTACGTGCACCTCAAACCGACAATTTCTAAATTATGTTTTCCCCTTTAAAATATATGGGAATTTGTATGCAATAATCATGAATAAGTCTAAGAATATAAGTTCTATTGGTAGTATTTTGTTACACTATTTGAGTCAAAATGTTGTACTGACTAAGCTATTGCTGCTTAATAGGTTTATTGTGAATAAGTGACAGAATGGAATAGTGTAAACCAGTAAGATGCTAGAAAGCAAAAGTAGCTGGGTGTGGGTCTCTGCAACTGGGGATCCCACCAGTGCCTGCAGTATAACTGTGCAATTAGTGAGTGCAGGCAGGCACTGCTTTTCCTTCCTCCTTTCCTTTTTTCCCCACCCAAGACTTAAGTTTACCTAGTTATATACCTCAAATGCCCATAACCTGACACCAGATCTTCTAATTATTTTTTTTCTAAATATGGTAATCATGTCAAAATAGGTGTTATCTTGTCCTCTAACTCTTGCCGTTGCGTTTCCCTGCAGATGTGTTGGGTTGTCAGACCAAAATGGCAGTTGTTGTCAGGTAGGCCTGGGGAAATAACAAAATTGCAGAGGAAGTCACAAGGGCATCACACCCAGGGGTACATACAATAAAAAGTAACATTGTTCCCTACAAATTTCTCCTATAAGAAATTTGACAGTGTTATTCATTGAGAATTAAAATTTCATGGATCTGCAGAATTATGGAATATTTTTGAGCAGTCAAAAATAATGTAAAAATGAAAAAAATCCCACAAAGCCCCTGTTGTTCTTACCATAAAAAATGCCTGTTAAAGGGTCTTTTACATCCCGTTAACTTAAGCTTTATAAAACTAATAACCCTAGGCTTCCACTGGGACTCTTCTAGAGGGAGATGCAGGTTGACTGAAGTTGGTCTTGTGTTGAACTGTGCCCAAGAAAACTTCTCTTTCACTGCTGAACAACAAGGGACCTTGGAGACAGTAGTCTTCACACGATAATTTTTGGTTTTAGGCAATCCCTTTGGATTTCTTCCTGCTGTTTGCACAGTTTTAATTGCTTTATGGAATGATTTATCTACTAATATCAAGGCCTGAAGATTTGGCCAGGAATAGCTCCCTGAGCTGTATTTCAGCAGATACTAATATAGATGCAAATAATAGTCATTATGGACATAAAAATCAGTTAATAACACGTTCCAGGTCGGATAGATGACCAACAATTACCATCTATCTACTGTTTGGAGAACTATGTGAAATATGCTGGTGATCTTGATTCAGTTGGCCACATCAACAAAGCTGTCAGCATTGCAAGCCTTGGCCACCACAGAAGCCACTGCCTAAACTGGCTTTAAACAAAGCTCACTGCTGGAAGAGGTCACTGCAGGCCAGGGCTGATGGTTGTTGATAAGACAGTGTTGGGAGGTTGGTGCCGGTTCTGCTCAAGCTGAACCTTTTTGTGAATTCACAAAGGAATACAGTCACCAGGGCTGTCATTCACATACTTCTGTAGCTCTAACTTGACTGAACATTAAGAGAGAGAAAAAAACCCAACAGATTTCTGACAGAACGTCAATGCTCTTGTTTCATAACCATCTGGGAACAAGGTGACTTGTCATAAGAGAGACTTCTGGCAGTGTAGCTGAATCATTGACCTTGTAGACTTAAGCGCCTGGAGTATGCAATGTAAGTTGGGATACGTACTAAACTGCAATGCTCCTTGTAAGAAAAATTATTTACATGTTTTGGGCAAAGTTCTCTTTTCAATTCACACTGTGTGCTGAATCACTGAAACCTCTGGTTGCATAGGATCTAAATCCCCACAGAATATGTGCAAATGTACATCGTGCTGTTTTTTAATTTGAATTTCTCTATCTAGTTCTGCTTGAGCTCCCTGCTCCAAATGTTAAAGGAACATAAATATTAGATATAACATTTTTTTCTGTCTCTCAACTGAAGCTGAAATACAAAGTAACAATTTTATGTTGTTCCTTTTCTGGTTTTTGTTTTGTTTTGTTTTGTTTTGTTTTTTCCCCAATACTGCCAAGATTTGTAGATGAAATGTCAACACTAGGAAAAAATCATAGAATCATAGAATGGTTTGGGTTGGAAGGGACCTTAAAGATCATCTAGTTCCCACCCCGCTGCCATGGGCAGGGACACCTCCCTTAGACCAGGCTGCTCAAAGCCCCATCCAGCCTGGCCTTGAACACTTCCAGGGATACGGCAACCACAGCTTCCCTGGACAACCTGTTCCAGTGCCTCACCACCCTCACAGCAAAGAATTTCTTCCCTAAATCTACCCTCTTTCAGTTTGAAACTGTTACCCCACGTCCTATCATTACACTCCCTGATAAAGAGTCCCTCTCCATCCTTCCTGCAGGCCCCCTTTAAGTACTGGAAGGCTGCTAAAAGGTCTCCTCAGGGCCACAGTGTTAGCTGTCATCTTGTACTCAGCAACCTCAACCAATCTGTGATTCTGTGATACGCATATGAGGTAGCTGCCATTCCCTCTAGTCTTTGTGGGGCGCAGACCAGCATGGCTGAGTTAGGTTTGGAGGACTAATATGTAACACCGCTGGGCAAAGCTGGAGATGAAGGCTACGTTGCAGGAAAGCTGTGGCAGCAGTCAGGGAGATATGGGGTTCTTTGGGCCAAGAGATAATGGAGGCGTTGGCCTGGGCCTGGCACCAGGTCTCACTGCCACAGAAGGGACATGTGGCCAGCAGGGCGGCCCCTGTGCTGGGGAGCACACTACACTTCCCTGCCCTGGCATCAGCGAGGGGGAGTGAGCCAGGACCCTGCCTTACTGCTTTTGTGCTTTCTCCTCCCTTGGGAACCCCTGCCTAAAGCTAAACCTGTGACTTTGACATGGTACTTTTGAGTAGGATTCATGTCAGATGCACAGCAGAGAGAACAGAAAAGTGTGCAAAATGTAAGTGTGCACGGCTAAACAACAGCCCTTAAATAATCTAGCATCTGTTTTTACTACCATGATCACTGCTAAACATCCCAATTCAAATCACTCACATGTTCAGCTGCTGAACTATGACTTAGGTCATATTTAAATTTCTTCTACTGTATTTTAATGTCTAAAACTTAAACTTCAGGTTAACCAAACTCATCTAAATATCCTATTGAAAAAACACCTTTAGAAAACTGGTGCCTCCTCAGACAACCTGTGGTTATGTTCCTGTCTTCTGCCTGAAGACCTTGTAGAAATCCCAGAAGCCTCTCAGTTAATGGAAAGGAAAGAAAGAAAGAAAGAGGTGAAGCAGTTGGTGAAAGAGAGGGAGCACAGCAAAAATGTTACTGGTAGAAACCAAAGATAACCTGCAGAAAAGGGCCTTGGGGTCCTGGTGGACGCCAAGTTGACCATGAGCCAGCAACGTGCTCCCGTGGCAGAGAAGGCCAATGATGTCCCAGACTGTATTAGAGGAATGCTGCCAGCAGGTGGAGGAAGATGATCCTGCCCCTTTACCCAGCACTAGTGAGGCCACACCTGGAGTGTTGTGTCCACTTCTGAGCTCCTCATTATGAGAGACATGGGCATTCTGGAGACAGTCCAGCAAAGGGCAAGTAAGATGATTAAGGGACTGCACCATCTCTCCTGTAAGGAAAGGCTGAGAAAGAGCTGGGACTGTTCTGCCTGGAGAAGAGAAGGCTCAGGGGAATATCATCAATGTATATAAATACCTGAAGGGAGGGTGGCCAGGCTCTTTTCAGTGGTGCACAGTGACAGGACCAGAGGCAATGGGCACAAACTGTAACAGATGAGGTTCCCTCTGAGCATCAGGACATACTTTTTCACTGTGAGGGTAACCAAGCACTGGAACATGTTGCTCAGGGAGGCTGTGGAGTCTCCATCCTTGTTGATACTCAAAAGCTGTCTGGACATGGCTCTTGGTAGCTCTGCTTGAGTGGAGGGATTGGACCCAATGACCTCCAGTGGTCACTTTCAGCCTCCACCATTCTGTTATTCTGTGAACCTGTCATCAGTTCTCTTAGATGGTTTACCTGACTTTTAAAAGTATGAAACCTTTTGAAAGTTCATACTTTTCAAAAGTATGAACCAGTATGAGCCCTTTTCTTTGCTGAGTTAACAATGCTGCTGAAGAACTTTCCAGTTAGCTTTTCGAGCAGAGCTGTTTATGACATGAGATAGAGGATCAGCAATGCAGAGAGTCTCAGTAAATCTGTAGACCTCATTTCTCTGATGCACTTGTTTGTTTCTCTTCATAGAAAATAGCTTAGTCACTGTTTTCAGTATTTTGGTTGTCACTTTCCACATTGCTTGGAGTTCTCATCTGCGCAAAGTTCTCTCAACATTTTTGTCACCACCTGCTTTTCTCAAAACTCCTGGGAACATCACACGCCATTCTGATCACCATTCCATCACTTTTGTGAAATATCCCCTTTGAATACACTTCACTTCTCAGATTATCATTTATAGGTTCTGATTTACTGGCACTTGTGCAGCTATTTTTACCCTGCCATATTTTCACCTCAGTGGGACTTAGTATTCCCTTGCAAGGCTGCAGATCTCATTGCCCTGAGCAGTATTGCATGTAGGGCTTGCTTATGTTTGCAACAGAGGAACAACAGCTCTTTAAAAAGGGGAGTCCCACTAATTTATATACGCCAGCAGCACATAATATGACATACATTTTTCAATGAAATAAAGAATCTTATGTGTTAGAGTTACACAATTACTGTGACTAATATAACCTCCCCTGAAGATGTTCCTAGTTTTTCTTGTCACAAATGAAGTACTAATACACTAGTACTAGTGACTATAGTGTTTGAAAACCAGCTTCCAAGCAGAAGAACTTTCTTAAAATTGGTGTGAGCAGTATTAATAAGTAGCATCTACTTGGAAAAAAGGGTTGAAGTTTTTTAGCTGTGTGATTGAAATTAAAAGAGTGGCTGCTTCCAACCATAGCACCTCACCTCGATGCCCTGTTAAACTTAATAGAAGTCTCTAAGTTGTCCTATGTGGGATCTCATCCACAGGAGACAGTCCTCCATGAACTTCTCCAATGTGGGTCCTTCCCATGGTCTGCAGTTCTTCACAAACTGCTTCAGAGTGGGTTCCCTGCGGGATCACAGGTTCTGCCAAAAGATTTGCTCCAGCATAGGCTCCTCTCCACAGGGCCAGTGGTGCTGCTAGGAGCTTGGTCCCGCATGGACTCTCCATGGGGTCACAGCCTCCTTTGGGCGCATCCACCTACTTCGGTGTGGTGTCCTCCATGGGCTGCAGAGTGGATATCTGCTCCACTGTGGACCTCCATGAGCTGCAGGGGGACAATCTGCGTCACCACGATCTTCACCATGGGCTGCAGGGGAATCTCTGCTCTGGTGCCTGGAGCACCTTCTCTCCCTCCTTCTTCACTAACCTTAGTGTCTGTAGAGTTGTTTCTCTCACATACTCTCATTTCTCTCATTTCTCTCTCGGGCTGCTGTTGCGCAGCAGTTTTTTTCCCCTCCTTAAATATGTCATCACAGAGGTGTTACCACCGTCGCTGATTGCCTCGGCCTTGGCCAGTGGCAGGTCCATCTTGGAACCAGCTGGCACTGGCTGTATCAGACATGGGGGAAGCTTCTGGCATCTTTTCACAGAAGCCACGTCTGTAGCCCACCCCCGCTACCGAAACCTTGCCACATAAACCCAATACACTCTTACACATCTCAAATAATACAGCAGATGCTGGTTTTCTTCTTGATAGCACTGGGCTCTGTTTGCCTACAGGCTTGAGGTAGGTGCACCTTGCCAATCCTTGCTTTCCTTCAGAGGAATGGTTTCCTGATAGTGAAGAGAGAAGTGGTATGTCCCAGTGATGGTGAAAACCAGTCCTACCTGTCCTTAAAATAAAGAGAAAATGAATAAGAAGTTCAGTAAAGAAGTCAGTACCGGTAACAGTAACTTCAGCCTTGAAAATGGAAGCAGTTCAGGTCAAGTCTCTAAGGCCGAAGTTAGAAAAGAAGCATTGCCAACAGAGTCTGTGGCATCTCAGTCTATTCCTACGTTCTGTTCTGCTTTGTCTTGAATCCAGAAGGCTCTTTTCCAAATGCCATGTGGGAAAACAGAGCTCCCAAATTGGGACTAAGAATATTACTATTCAGTATCTTACTTTGATGCCTGAAAGGCTGATGCTCATTTTTGTTAAATTTTTCTGTCTGTTCCAGAGTTGGATATGGATTTGGATTCCACACCATTTGCATTTTTAATGGTAGTCCATGTACTGGGATGCTAGTTGATGCAGCTTCATCAGCTAGAACTTGAATCCATTCCTTTACTTGTCCCCTCTGGAGTGGGGAGTAAGCTTTTTAGGTGGGAATCTTGTTCTGTTCCTTTCAGTCTCTCTTGGCTCTAGTCTTGCCTCTCCCTTCATGTTGGTCCTTTGTTTCAAGTTCAGTTTGATTTCTCAACCAGCTGCATGCACCAGTCCTCAGGTCTCTCCTCAGGGGCACAGTCCCCTGACGGTGCAAGGTCTAGTCCAATGCCCTAAACTCTTGAGCTCAGCTCTCCTAATTTTAGTATCCTTCTCCACCTTATCCTAGTTCTCTGCCAAGCCTACCCCTCCTCAAAAAAATACCATTTTTCTTCACTCTGTCCACCACTTTATCTCAATATCTTTTCTCCCTCAGGCTTATTACCCAGTCTCCAACCCAATGCCAGCTCTCTGCTTTGCTGCTCCTACCCTTAATCAGTTTGTTCAGCCAGTGCCTTTTATTTTTCCTGTACCCAGCCTCCTAATCACATTCATCTTTGTTGCCAGTGTCTATTCTTCTCTGCCTTTCAGAATGTTTGAGTCTTGCTCCTCATCTGTTCCCAGCCCCACACACTCCCTGGCTGTGTTTTGGCTCTTTGCTCTATCTCAACGTTCTCTGTTGTTTACAGTTGTCCCTTCTGCCACCTGGAGATCACCTGCTTCTCAGTCATCATCTCAACACGTTGGCCTCCTCCCTCCCGGACCCAAGGCTGTATCCATGAAAAGACTTGGTCAGTTCAACATTGTGTGGAAATGGCGCTCTTGTTGGCTGCCTGCCACATCCTGTGTTATCTGTTGGGTCTCTATTCAATGCACAGGAAAGCCGAGTACTTCAAAATGGAGTCTGTAAGAAAATGTGTATTGAGTACAAAGCTTTTGGTGTTAGCTGGCCATTAACAGGATAACACTGGAGAAGGGATGAAGACGACATTGTCCATGTACCAAAACAGGGTTAAAAGGCTCTTTTTTTTGTTCAGTGCTGTTAAGCTGCAAACATTTGGGTGACTAAATGTCTTTTTTCTCTCTCTAATGCTGAGTGATAACTGCCTGAATATCCTGAGATTTGGGTAAGTACCACTGTACTTAGCACTTATGGTTGTTTTAAATCCATCTTTCAGAACCCTCTGAAAATTCAAGTTTCTTCTCTTACCCTTAGATAAGTCACCCCATAATCTCATATTCCTTTTGTACTTCCCTTTGCCTCTGGGTTTCCACCCCCATCCTCGGCCAGCTCCTTCAAAGCTATCACTGAGAACATGTCCAGATGCTGTTCCTGCTCTATGTGTGTGTACGTACATGTGTGTGTTTCTTGTCTGCAGAAAATTGTTCCAGGCTGGGAGCTCCACATAGGTGATAGGTGTCTCGGCCTCTGCATGCCGAGAACAGAGACCAAACGCAGCCCTCAGCAGCCAACTGCTGCCATTCCAAAAATGCTTTTGCTCGGGTGGGGTTAAAGCATGCTTGGGTACAGATGGCCTGGATGGGAAAATATACTGCTAGGATCTCAGCCTCTGCTCAGGATCTTCATACTGTACTTCTCTGCAAACTTAAAACCTACACAAATTTGTGTGGATTTTGCAAAAGGATGATTCTTAATACAGAGGCTGGCACTCCCCCCTTCCCATACTTGCCCACCTGAAATTCAAGTCCCTACTTCAAAGAACAAATTGCTAGAGGTTTTAAGAGAACAAGATTACCTTGGTTTTTTTTCTTTTTCTTTTCTTTAACACAGGCAAACCTAGCCTCAGCCAATTCTGACTACCCAGATGAACTGTTTTTATTGAAATCTGTTCCTTTCCTTTTCTTGCCTCTCCTCCCCACATTTCAAGCTGACATGATACTTGGCCTGGAAACAAAATCTAAGGGCAAACTACCGATACTTGGCAAGGCTGTTAACAACTAAACCCAACATTTTATGTGGAAAGTGGTAAATTTGATAATAGGTGCTGCTAGTGCCATCTACCATAGGAAGGAAGCAATGCAGCATAGAAGGAAATGGAATAAGGCCGATGTTGTTTTCTGCTACTGCCATGGAAATCAGTGGAATCCACAAGTCTCTAAAGCTCTTTATGATTTTTCTGCTGAATCCTGCTTTTGCTCTGATTTTACTACTGTGAGAGAGATCAAACAAAAAGACCAGTATTCTTGAGCCGTGTTCTCTTGTACTAATAGAAGAGTAGAAAATAGGCACAAACCAGAATATCACATCAATGCATGAGTACGAGTCTCAAAGGGAAACAAGAAGAACGCTTTCCTTTCTAAAGCTGACCTACTCAATTTGATTGGATGTCTGCGGAGGGAAAACTTTCCTGCACTCATTCTGTAGTGTTCCTAGTTGGCTCTAAAAGATGCCCAGATAAAAGAACCAAAAGCTCCAATAGACGTCTATTGAATTTGAAATTCCCTGAAGTGCATTCCTTTTCTACCCATTCTAAAATCTATAGCTATTTACTTCTAGCTGCTTCTGAAAGTTAGCTTCAGCGTCTGATGCTGATAAAACATATAAAATCATTCTTGTAAATT
Source organism: Chroicocephalus ridibundus (assembly GCF_963924245.1). Classification (NCBI taxonomy): domain Eukaryota; kingdom Metazoa; phylum Chordata; class Aves; order Charadriiformes; family Laridae; genus Chroicocephalus; species Chroicocephalus ridibundus. The sequence goes on from NC_086285.1 coordinate 132,049,168, forward strand.
AGAAATACTAAAATCTGGCAGCTCGCTCCATAAGGAATTATACTGCACAGGCATGCATCCATCTGTTCCCTGATGTGTATTTAAAAATGGGCAATGCCACAAAAGCTAAATCCTGAATGAAGCAATTCAAAAAGCGCTGCACTTTCTGGTTCCTGGAGTCAGAAGAAATGAGAGCCATACTGCAGCACAGACTCAGCTGGGTAGCAGAAGGGCTCTGGTGGAGCCTTTTGCAGCCCTGTAGGAAGGATATAGCTGCTGGCATGGGGCAATCCGTACCCTTATCTGCCCTTAGATGTTGGCAATGAATTCAGACTGTGGGCTGAACCTTCAGTTTTACTCTACCATTGAACTCTGACCTGTGTTATCCCTCATCACATCTGGAGACAGTCATGCAATGTAACTCTTCATTTCCAGTACAAGCTTGAGTTTATTTCCTGTCAAAGAAGTTGTTGGCCAAGATCCCTTGATTTCAGTGGTAACATAGTTGACTATACAGATTAAAATCCTAGACTATCAAGATTTGATTTTCCTGTTGAATGTCCATCTGCTCATTGTGAGAGTGTTGTGGGATGCAGGCTTTTTTGATAGGGGAGAAATGAAAAATAATTTACCCTGTTCTGAAGTTCTGATTTAAAATATGGTGGAAACACTGTGCGTATTGTGTTCCTTGATCAGTGGCAGGGCTTGTTTTCTCATACTATAGTAAACCATGCTAATTAAGAGCTTCTGATCTTTTTCCTAATGACTCTCAGAATTAGTTGCAAATCAATTAATTGTGAAAGGAGGTGGAAAGGAATGTGGGTTTTTTTGGCCTGGGCTGAATGTGGTTATTGACACAAGCTTTTAGCCCTACAGTTTATGGACTGAAGCACCCTTCCTGTGGCATCCTTTTGAGTACATCTGATTTTGCCTTTAAAAAAAAATCAGCCAACTACTATACCTCAATTTCAGAGGTAAATTAGTTATCTATCTAACTCAAATGATAAAAAAGAATGAGAGAAAAAGAAAAAGAAAAAAGACAAAAAAGGCAGGAACTGGTGATTTTCAGGGGCAGATTGAAATGTAGAGAAGCTCTTATTTTCACACGAAGTGAACAAAAGTATTGATGCTCAAAGGATTTATTTAGACAATATTTGCAGATCTCTCTTGCTCAATGTGTCAACTGTATTGAAGTGACTCTCTTTTCTGCAGCTTATATAAATGTTCTTTCTGGTAGTCAAAGTTTGGATGTTTTACCAGTCAGCTTAAAAAATGTATATCATAAACTTACATTAGCTATAAATTATTTAAATTACTTATAAATGCCTATTAAAAACCGTCGTATATTTTGTTTTCATTTTAAAATACTTGGCTTGATTCTGAAGTAGCTTAAGGCCTTCATTAATTAAAGTGTTTTTCAATTATAGTGGAAACAAAGGCTGACTTTTGTAGCTGAAATTATAAAGTTTCAATCTATTTTGATGTAAAAACATGAATAGGTATTCCCTGATGGTATGAATATTAGTTATATAAGGAGTTATAATTTGAAGGATACACAGTTAATATTTTTATTCCTGCTTAATTAGAAATCAGTTCCATAAAAGCTTGTATATACGACTAAGTACGATTTCCTGTGGACCCACTTCTGCGTTCGAATTCAAGCATGTACAGAGTCTTGACAGGGTTTGGGAAAACAATCTGGTGGGTGTACATACATTCTTGTTTTGTTGCTTTGGATTTCTTTTCTGACACAATTCCGCAAGAGGGCAGTACACAGCAAGGGTAACGCCAGATGCGTTTTACTGCAGGTTTCTCCAAACACCACCCAGGCAGAAAGAATAAGGAGCTTGGTCCCCATACCCGTCACATATGGTATTAAGAAAAAAAAAAACTCGAATCAAATCTGAAAAAATTATGATGTTTAGTGTAATTTTAGGTGAATTTTTTCTTCTGCCACTGGAATCTGTTGTTCTACTTGGTTCCTGTTTTTCACAACTACAAGTTCTGTACATTGATTGAAAAGAGGAAGCAAGATGGATTTAGAAAATAATCATGATACTAAAGGTGCTGTGGCCATAATGGAAAAAAACAAATATAACGAAATAAAATCTGTGAAAATTAGTGATAATCAATAAGCACAACAAACCCAACAGCTTTTTCAAGGCTTGAAATAGAATTAGGCAACCGAGAAGTGCCTGCAGTACGTACGGCTTTGTACTTGGGCAATGGCATTTTTGATACAGTCAAATTGTCTCATCCTATTAAAAAACTCATGAATTCAAATATTGTTGCAGTAGCTGGAACAACTGAACTATTTACATCTGATTAGAATTTCTCATTTAGACCCAAAGGCTTGGTATGCTATGTTTCTGATGGCAGCATTTCATTAATCAGTGATTAAATCACCTGTGCTTCTGACAACAGTACATTGGCTTTGCAATGTCGTGGTGATGAAAAGGATGCACCTGATCTACGATAAAAATTCAGCATACCTTTGTGATTGAATTATTTTAATTCTGAGTATTAATGGAGTGAAATTTGTCTCCCCTAATAGAAGTTGACTTTCTGAATATTACCTAGTTAATGAGCTAATGAAACTAAACAAAAATTTAAGCCAAAATGGCAAGTGGTCCTTTAAGCATTTTGCAGGCATAACACGATTTTTTGTGTGCTCTGCTCACTTTTCCCATGGTAGAAGGTGCCATACCTCATTTGTCACACACGAGGCTTGAAGTTTGCCTTCAGTGAAAACAGGTATGGAAAAGTTTCTATAGATTTCTGTAGAACCAGAGGTTCTTAACCTTAGCCTTTCTGACAGCTTCTATTGGTCCACTGACCATGGCGTAGCTGCCTTGTGCAGCAGGCAGTTTAACCTGGGGGCCGGTCTCCTGTCTGTAAGTGCCACAATAGGCATGACAACTGCATTAAGTGTCCAGTGTAGGGCAAGTTGCAACGTGGCTCGGGTTGTTTATATGTTCACTGCATAGAGGTAGGCAGTGTCTATTCTCTATGGCTGCTTCTGGTGCACCACAGTTTGAAAATTAGTACAGAAGAGAGTGACTTGTGCAGGCAGGACATCAAATCCCTCCTCCCAGGGGCCAGGTTCAGGGAGTTCTGGGTGCAGGACTTCAGCCTTCTTCATTTTCAGACTTCGATTACTCTGTTAGAAGGTTTAATTTAACTTTGGATTTGAGCCCTGCTCAGCCATGACAGCAGCAGTGATAAAGATCCTACGTGTATCAGCTTGCAGATGGAGAAACAACTCCGTTTCTTTCACTGCCTGTGGGGATGTGGTTTTGTGTTGAGGTTGTTCACCTCCCTGCAGGGATGGTGAACTTGCTTCCATCATCTTCTACTCCAGCATCCAGCCAAATGCATGTGTATATATGTGTGTGCTTGTGGATAAATACTTACCAAAGCACACACAGACACATATATATGCGCGCACATTCATACAAGGTCATATTCCGTCTCTGTATTTTTTCTTGCACCTAGAAGTGAAGAAGGATGGGTGTTCAGACGGAGGGGCTGTGAGCCTGTGAAGTGTGCATGTGTGCAAACCCACGGTTGTGCATCACTGGGATGAACAGAGGTGAATGCAAGTAGAATTGACTGGTAGAAATAAAGAGAGTGTTCTGTTTGAGAAAGGAGTTGAATGGAAAGGCTAGATATGGGTAAAAAGCCATAGGAAATGTAACCACTGGGTGCAACTGAACAAGTAGGTGGGGGAAAAATTTGCCGTGTGTTTCTGCAAATAGATTTACTTAATGCTAATTCATGCACGATGTATTTAATGGTACACAATTACAGGAAAGGAGAAGGGATGGTGGAAGAAGAATTTTTATTAGTTGTATGTGAGCTCCATAAGGAGACCTGCATGCTCTCTGCAATAGGACAGCAGCCGTGAGAGCTGGAACCTTCATGATGGGTATGTTAAACTTGCGGAGAGAAATGTAAATCCCTTTCAGAAGTACATTGTTCCTCTGTAAAAAATACAGCATCAGCCACACAAATGTTCTAGGGGAAACAGACTGAAGGATGTGCATAGTGATCCTGACCAGAAGACCACTGTGCCTGGAGGAGTTCGTGACTCACAAAACAGCCAACCTGAGCAGGCCCAGGGCTGGTTTGTGCTGAGCTCCACGTGCAGCTTTGCCTTCAGCCTGGTGCTCTGCTGCGGAAGTCCCTTGGCTTTGGGATAGACTCAGCCAGCTCGTCGCAAAAAGAGAGCCTGCAGGCAGCTCCCACTAGGTACAGGCGATTACGCCACCTGCGTGGCCTTGCCTTTATCTAAAAGCACAGCAAGAAGTTCTCATGCAAACATCCTTTCTGTTTGACAGCAGAAACGATGAGCACAGTTGTTTTCTTGCAATAAAATCCTATAATATCTCAAATGACCAAAATTCTGTGGATGGGGTCTGCATGATGTGCTACACATGGATCAGAGGGTCATTCGATGCCACACCACTTGGAGCAGCACCTAAAGGGACGTAAGATTACCCTTGTTATTTTCTCCTCATAGTGTTAGCTCTAATAAATAGCATTTTAAATGATACCTTATGGAGTCTGAGTGGCTTTGTTACTGGGATCGTAACAGACCAGCAGCTCTTGGTGCAAAACAAGGTGTCCAGTGAGAGACTGGCTGTATATTATCTAGATTTTCTGAACGATATCCTTAGCGTCACCGAAATGAGTGCCAAAACTTATTGAGAAAGGAACAGCTGGACTCTTTGCCAACTCTTTGGTGCTCTTATTATAGAATGATGTTGCTCCACAATGCTAGGTTCATTTTTTTCTTTTTTTTTTCACAGTTGGTGAAAGACCTGAAGACATAAATGTTACAGCTCCTAGACATCACGAGCAGAGAAGGAAGTGTTTAGCTCCAGATTGCCTTTGTCAGTCATGAGAGGACTGCATAGGGCTTGAAGTTATCACAAAACTGTGAGTCGATCCTGTGAACTACTTTTGCAGTTTTTCCCTTGAAATGGTCTCCTTTAATAAGAACAAGATTCAGCCTCAAACTTGAAAGAGGGTAGGTTTAGATTGGATATCAGGAAGAAATTCTTTACAATGAGGGTGGTGAGACACTGAAACAGGTTGCCCAGAGAAGGTGTGGATGCCCCATCCCTGGAAGTGTTCAAGGCCAGGCTGGATGGGGCTTTGAGCAGCCTAGTCTAGTGGGAGGTGTCCCTGCCCATGGCAGGGGGGTGGGAACTAGATGGTCTTTAAAGGTCCCTTCCAACCTGAACCATTCTGTGATTCTGTGTGATTCTGTGAAATCTTCAACAATTAATTGAAATTGTGAAAGAATGAATGACCATATAAAAAAGAAATACTAAGTTTTCCTTTGATTTTTTGGACCAAAAAAGTAACAGTAGTCTTGTAGCTGATAATTTGACTTTTATAACTTATTAGAAGGTTTTTACATTAATAATTATTGGTAATTTTATATTTTCCTGATGTTCCAAGATGACAATTTTAATTCACTTTCATCTGTGTATGAATAATTGATCAGTAGCTTTTATATGGTTTCAGTCCAGTAGAACTACCCAATGTACCCAAGCTTTTTACGTGAAAGATGAGCAGTTCTGCCAACAGAAGATGATTAATCAAAAGAAATTGTAAATTAGTATGACACACTTCTTTTTCCTTTTCCTCAATAACTATGCAAGTGACAGTAAGTGACGTTTTTTATCATTAAAGTAGAAATAAGTTAATATAAGAAGTCCTGATGAAAATCGGATAAAAATAAAAGTGCAAGTAGGATATTGTACTGTTTGATACATGTAGATTAAGCTACAGACTATTGATAGAAATCATTCTCCTAATCATTACTGGCAGCACAAGTAGAACATGTTTGGTTGGACTCGATGATATCAAAGGTCCATTCTATGATTCTATGTTTCAGAAGAAACACATTTTTTTTCTGAGTCATTCATATTTGAAGTGAGTAAAGAAATTAGTATCTGGGGGTGAATGTGTTGAGGTGGCAGTGTTGTTTTTATCATGGTTTCTATATGTGGAAGCAACACAAAAGAACAGAAAATAACCAGAGGAAACCAAGGCAGATCCCATGTTTGTAGAGTTGGGAGCAAGGACAGGAGCGGAGTCAGACCATAGCCTCATGATGCCATACTCTTCATAACTGTTGCATCTGTGACTAACAAGGCTATCATGAAGCAATGATTGAAGAAAAAGAGAATATATTTTGCTACACTAGCTGATATGGCTGGGAAAAGTAAATAATCTTTTTTATTTAGGCACACTGAGCTTTTTCCAGCTGTCTTGTACTGTGGTGAAAGGAACAGCACCTCTAGCTAAAAACATAAAAACTTAATTACAGCAATGAAGTACTAAGTCCACTCACTTCTAGGTACAGAGTAATGTAAGTGGGGAATTTTACTTAGAGGCTTGTACTAAATGGTGCACAGAAGTTTTGTTTTGTTTTGTTTTTCTCAAGGAGGACAACCCTTCCCTTCAGGTTTATAACAAAAATCATTCCTATAGCAGCTATGTGTGAAAGGGTGATTTTTATCTCCTGGATGGAGCTATACAGATACCGATGTGTGCCCTTCTGGGCATCAGGAGTGTAGCTTTCTGTTGCTGGCTCTGGAAGTGAATAGTGTTATAAAACTGCACAACAAATCAAACTCTGCCTGTTATTTTTGTGGTTTGTGATGTAAATTTGAACCCTCTTCACTTCAGGTAAAAGATGTTGGATTGAAAGAAGCACTGAAGTCATAGATCTATGACTCAGGTGACACAGTATCATACGGTTACAGATGCATGTAATGGCTATCAAGTACCTGAGTCTGATAGAGCTGGTAGATGGAGCACAGTCTGGAGCTTTATGTCTTATTGGATAAGCTCTGACTATTTTGTTGGTGTAACGGGTGAATGACAGTTATGGGATGAATGAATCCTTGCCTCATAAGAAAGATGTGAAAGTAAAAAAAGTTCTTAATGTGGTTAGCAAAGAACTTGGTGAATACATTGCGTTCTTTGTTTTTATAGATAGGCACGATAGTTGTTTAGTTGAGTAGTATCCTTTCTTAAAAGCGCAAAACCCCCAGAGTCCTCCTTTTGATTTAGTGGGTGGTAATTCAGCACATGGAAAAATAGCCTACTTGGGGAGATATGAATTGCGTTGTTTCATAATTTTCCAGGACTTCATTTCAGAATTCTAAGAAAGTAGTTCAAAGGAAAAAGATTGATAAAAACTTAGGATCAAACAGAGAATAGAATGCCACCCTTTGCCAAGAAGTGTTAATTTTATTGTTCTTTGTGTAAACAGTCTTAAGAGTGGGGAGACTAACTTGAAAGTAGGCAAAAATGAACCCATTTGCCATGTTTTTTCTCTTTCCTTGGCACCTTTGAAATAATTAAAGGGTACATGTTGAAAAAGATGATTAAAACATATTAAATACAGTGAACACCTACAATTATTAAAAATGAGTTTTGTTGTAGGTTGCTTGGCCTTCTGTTTTCATTGGTTTCTTTCCCTTCCTTGGAGTTTTTGCTTTCTTTTTCTTGATGAGCTATTTTACCAAAAGATGACTTTTTGAAGGCATACATTATATAAGACTTATACGGCTATTTTCTCTTATTTGCCATTTTAAGTGCGAAAAAACCAAATCTAGCTAATAAAATGCTTATAAGATACAGGGTAATCAAAACTACCGGAGAATGATATAATTTTCTCTTTCATTAGTGATGGAGATACTTGCCAGCCCTCCACTCTCAATCTTTTTAGACTTTCCACAAGATAAATATTATCTTGATTTTTTTCCTTGAGATGCTGTACTGGAAAACATATATTAAAATGTTTTTGAATGCTTTCGGAGTTAGCAGTATGTCTTTGCTTTGCATAAGAACACAATTAGCTGGCTGAGCTATACAGTCAGAAAAATATCTGACTGTAAATTAATTGTTTTGAACATATGTCTAATTCTGTTACTAATTATGTATCTGCTGAACTTTACTGATGTGAGTAGTACTTTTTGAAATCAGCGGTGCTACTGTTTGAGGTAGAGATAAAACTGTATGGATGCCCAAAGTCAGAGCATTAGTCTCCAGGTGTTCTCTGAATCGAAGTCAACACAGGGCAGTTTAAAACCATAGAAAAAGAAGTTGATTCCTCCAGCTCAGTCTGAAAGCACATTTCAAAAGACAATGTTGCATGACATTACAGTATAATATCTGAACAGTCAAGAGCTAGCAATATGGCCTCAGCAGATTAAAGTTTTGGGAAAAACTTAATATTTAACTAAATCTCTGAGGTTTTTGAAACTTAAGAATGCCCTTGAACTATAGAAGTACAATTTGGAATTTTTCCATCAGTGGATACTCTGGACAATAAGAAATAAATAAAATGAGATATTGTGAAACATGTTTTGGTGGACTGACCCTGGCTGGCAGGCAAGCCCCCTCCCCAGTCACTTGTTTACTTTCCCCCACAGCGAGATGGGAGAGAAAGAATGGCAAAGGCGAGAAAAAGACTCATGTGTTGAGATAAAGACAGTTTAATAAGTGAAGGGGGAAAAAAAGAGGAAAAGAAAACAAGTGATGCAAAAGCATTCACTCATCACACGGACTGATGCCCAGCCAGTCTCTGAGCAACGGCTACCTTGGAAAAACTCCCCTCAGTTTTGTTGCTGAGCATGACATTATCTTGACATTAGGGGGGTTAGACTAGATGACCTTTAAAGGTCCCTTCCAACCCAAACTATTCTATGATTCTATCTGATAAGGAATATCGTTTTGCTCAGTTGGGGTCAGCTGTCCCGACTCTGTCCCCTCTCGGCCTCTTGCCCACTCCCAGAGCCTGCTTGCTGAGGGGCAGAGTGAGAAACAGAGAAAGCCTTGATGCTCTGCAAGCACTGCTCAGCAATAGCGAAAGCTTTGCTTTGTTATCAACACTTTTTTGGTCACCAATGTAAAACACAGCACCATACAGGCTGCTGTGATGAAAATTAACTCCATTCCATCCAGCCCCAGTGTAAAAGCTGACAAAGCTGTCACCACTGCGGTTCACGTACATTTCCACGCTTAAGAAGGACTCTATGGCCTAGCTATTTAAAAAGAAAATAAATGAGAGAAGGTGGTGGGAGCTCATGCTTTTATTTTGCATTTATATTGATAACTTGACTGTTATCTGTAACGAAGAGTGTGGACTCAGAGACAATTCAAGATCATAGATAAAAATCCATACTCTCTAGTGAATATGGAAGAAAATGGCAAATGATATCGGGGCAGTTTTAATTTCTTATCTGTGTGTCAGTTCTTACTTGCTCTTCAGCTGTTGATGCTATCAATTTGTGTTCATATACAACTTAGAGAGGTTGTTTTTTGTGAGAAAATCTCAAAAAATGCTTATTTGTTATTTAGGCATTTAAAATGTTTTAGTCATCAGTTTGGAAATATAACCAAAACAAATACATTTTTAGAATAGATGGTTCATTTCCCAGACTAGACAGCACTGGAAGATCTATAAATACACTGAATGTGTCTGTTTCTCTACTGGGAAATCAAATAATGTTAATATACATGTTGAAGAGCTGTGATGATTGATATCTAAAATGTTGTGGGTTAAGTTCCTACACTGTGTAAATCAGTCTGGAAGCTATGAAAAATGTGAACAAACAGCATCTGATACATAGCTAATGACCAGAGAGAGGCACCATCACCACTTCACTTGGTTTTAGTACTTAAGATGCTCTTAAATGTTATTCTGTCCTAATTACAGTTGCTACGACAATATTACAATATTGGCAGTGGATCGTCGACATTTAAGACATATTTTCCAGTGGCATATCAATGAGCTCTTGTTCCTTCAGCTGTGTTTCACAAAATGACTCAACTTGTTCTGTGATTTACTCAAATGTTCCTCATGAACATTTTTCATAGTTCTCATATATTTTTAGTTTTGTGAACGGTGCTGGTGATCACGACAACTGTTTCTGCTTCAGAGCTACTTTTTTGTCACTCTCTGGTGCCACATTAGGATCGCTGAGCTTCTGATTTTTTCCAGACGTTTTTTGCACACAAGGGAGTCGTATTTAAATCTTTTGATAAGCATAAAAATAATTGCATTATCAGAAGTGCTGTTTGCCAGGGGGGGAAAAAAGCCATATAGTGATAGAATATGGAATGGTACTCAGTTAGAGAAAATAATTCTTCTGCTATCCACCATATGAAAACTTCTATACCGTGAGGGTGACCAAGCACCAGCACCAGTTGTCCAGGAAGGTGGGGGAGTCTCCATTCTTGAAGATAATCAAAAGCTGTCTGGACATGGTCCTGGCCAACCAGTTCTAGGTGACCCTGCTTGAGTGGAGGTGGGTGGAACAGATTCTTCCCACTTCAGTCATTATGTGATTCTGTGAAAGAGAATTCACTTCCCTCCGGACACAACCCAAATCCAAACCAAACAAAAAACTCAATCAAAATGAAATCAAGTGTATTTAGCATAACTCTGGATAATATAGGCCATACTTTTATAACATTACAATATAGACCAATTTATATAGTTTTAAATTACATAACACTGTTCAGTCGTGGAGTTGAATTTTGCTTCTCTCCTAGAGATATCCTCAGGATATGTAAATGTGAGTTACATAGGTAAAAGGCATGGCCAAATCTCTGGAACCTTAAGATGACTGCAAAAATTTATCTTGATAATGCCTTAAAACCCCCAAAATTATTGGTTCTTAATAAAGACCTCTATGGTTATGCTCTCACAAGGTATATATTGTCATTTCTTCTGTCCTGAAAGCAGTGACTCTAAACACTTAGAGAAATGCTTAAAATTTAACTTCAGTGATGCTAACTAAATATTCAAGGTTGTATTTAATACTTACTGTATTTAGGAAAGTACTTACACATATGGTGATGGATAGATAAAAGATATACAGCTAACTTAAAGCACTCTTGTTGACTTCACTGTGCTTGGAAGAAGGGTTGTGTGACTGGGTCCCTACTGACTTCAAAGAATCATGGTTGGGTAAATTATACAAGTATTGATTTAGAAGTTGTATGTTTCTTTCTTTAGTATGATTTGAGGTTGTTTTTTTTATCTTTTTCAAATAACTTAAATAAAAACTGATATCTGGAGGATGGGCTGTGTCTGTATTGAGTGACACTCCTGTTTTCTCCCATTTTCTGTGCATGGGAACAGCAGTAGTACGCAGGATAGCTGTAGCGCAGCACTTAAGGGAAAAATCTTCCTTTGACAAGTAGCACATTTGCCTTTGTTTATAAAAACAAGGTACAATTACATTTTTAGAATGGGAAATTGTTTCCATTTCTATCAGATGTATGAGTAGCAGGGGAAGAAACAATTATGAAGAAAAGTACTTTCTGGAAGACGAAATATGGTTAACAGCAAAACAGACTCTTCAGGTAAAATTAGGCTGGGTGAAGGGTGATAAAGAAATTCTCACTTCCAAAGCAAAACAAAATCTGGGAGAGAAGCAGTCATAATGAACCTTTCAACTCAAGCAGTCTTTCCCATGTTGTTCATTACTTTAAGCTCCTAAACAGTTTCTACGTTAATTGCTGTGATCTGGACTAGTGCTGTTAAACACACACACACAACTTAGGGCAGAATTAAAAGACAGAAGCGATTGCTTTTCAAGAAAACATGCGACTGCACGTGAAAACCACATTGCTGTATTTTCACTAACATACTATCAAAACATCACTAACGTTTTGATAGTACAGGTACAAAAATACTGAAGATAATGGAGACAGATCCAGTGGCCGCCAGACAGGGCCATGGTGATGGGGATGGGCCGGGGCCAGGCTGGGACATCAGCCTGCAGCTGGGGTCAGGATCAGGCCTGGAGAGAGGAACCATGGTCAGACACGGCTGGGGAGAGCTGTAGGGCTGGGGCTGGGCTGAGACTGAGACGGAACATCAGCCCATGGCTAGGACCAGCTTGATGGGGCCCGTGGCTGGGCAAGGCAGTGGGGACCTGGACACTGGCCCTGCTGCAGCGTCGTTGGAACGGGGGCTGATGGCTCCTGGGGACTAATATGGCCTCCTGGGCCATGGGAAGGCTGAGGGGAGCCCCGGGGAGCTGACATGGGGTCCTGAGCTGTGGGCAGGGTGGGTGAGCCCTGGGGAACTGAAATGGTCGCCTGGACCATGAGAAGGATGGGGGCAGTCCTGGGAAGGCAGGGCAAGGCAGGTAAAGTGCCTTCAGGGCCCTGACAAAGCACATATGTCTCTGTACTCATACTTGACAGAAAATGTATCTGTTTTAATACTCTCAACCTGAAGTTGCTGCCTGTGAATTTCTGAAGTTTTAAGTGGCAAAGTGGGGTCATCGTTATGAGCTTTACAAAGGCAATCAGACAGAATCACGGAACAGCTGAGGTGGGCTGGGACCTCTGGAGGTCCTTGGGTCCACCCCTGCTGCCTGCATAGGGCCACCCAGAGCCAGCTGCCCAGGACCGTGTCCAAACATCTAATCCCAGACAAAGGATCCTATATTTCTTTTCCTACCTCCAAATAATTAAGAAAATTGGATGGATTTTTTCTTGCCTTGGGTATCCTGAGTTCAGTAAAGTGACTAACCGGGCTGTTCTCAAGCAGTGAGACAGCCCTTTGACTGCATTTCAGACATTTCCTTATTTCAGTCACTGTCTCCTATGCAGTCTCTAATTGAGATATGTCAGATTATTGATTTCCTGCTGTATATATAATGTTGGTTTTTTCCTGTGGAATAGATTATATCCCACATATATTTTTGTTCTTTAAATCCTCAACACAGCTGTTCTTACTATGCCTGTGCAATTTTAGGGGAAGACACCAGATATTGTACTTTATTGTAAAGGCTGATGATTGCTTTCACAGTAAAGTTGCTTCAGAAGAAGTTTTTTCTGTAGTTGCTCTAAATTAGGGAATAGTTCAGTTAGGTGACATCACACAGCACCTGTGTTGTATTTAGTTTTTGAGATACTGTGCCAAAACCTGAGCAGAAGCTGTGGGGTTTGGGTTGCAGAAGTGCTGCAGTTAACAAGGTTAAATTCTAGGTGAAAATCAGAGCAAGTATATTTAGGTTTTGATTGTTTGCTGATGTTGTCTTATTGATTCTGCTCTCTCTTGTGGATGATTGAGAAAACACAGAGGATCAGGACAGGGAAGCAGACATAACCTGGAGCAATAGTCCTGCTACAGCTCTGCAGAGAGCTAAATGCAGGGTGGGCCACACCAGCTGACTTGGCAGTGCAGGGGTGAAACAAGACTGAAATAAGAAAGCACTTTTTACACACTTGAATAATAACCCGAGACTAAATTCCACACATAATGGCTTAACATGCAGAAAATGTTTTATGACTAGAGAGACTGGTGTACTTGGTTAGTGCTTGGTATCAGGGGCACTGCTGGTGGCACAGAGGTGGGATTGTTAGTTTTTGGGATGCTGGTGCTGTTTGGGTGCAGGTCAAGGGAAGTTTTGAGGAGACAAGTGTCAAGGTGGGGCTAGAGGGGTGATAGTGTATGGCTGTGCAGCAGTCAAAGGGCAAGACAGACTCCAGTTGGAGAATTTACTGCCAATTGACATAAACACTTAATTACTGATTTGGGTATTGAGAAAGAAGACAAACATTGAAAGACTTGGGGAAAAACACTTTCCTTCCCTTTTCCGAGGCTTAACTTCTCCTTCCATCTTCCTTGTCTTCCCTCCTTTTGTTATCACTGTGGGTTACTCCCAGTCCCTTTGTGAGGTGATGGTAGCACAGGCAGTTGGGGTCTGTGTGTAGCAATTTCCTTGTGCTGCTCCTTACTTCTTCTCTTTTGCTGCTTCTTTCTTCTTGCATTTTTCCTCTGCTCCGTGATGCTTTTATCCATGGGGCTGCAGTATATTGTTGGCTCGTGTTAATCTTATCCACCAGAACCCCCAGGTCCTCCTCTGCAAAGCTGCTTTCTAGCTGGTCAGCTGCCAGTGCATGCTGATGCATGGAGTTATTCTTCCCCAGTGCAGGACTTCACATTCCCTTTTGTTGCAATTCATGGTTCTTCTCTGCCTTTTTCTCCAGCCTGTTGACGTCCCTCTGACTGGCAGCACAATGATCTGCTGTATCAGCCACTCCTCCTGGTTTTATGTCATATGTGAACTTGCTGAGAATGCGCTCTGTCCCATCAGCCAGATCATTAATAAAGTGGTTGAACAATACTAGACTCAGTATCAGCCCTTGGGTATACCCTTAGTAACTCGCCCCCACCTGGACTTTGTGCCAGCGATCTGTGCCAGTGCCCTCTGAGCCTGGCAATTCACAGAATCGCAGAATGGCTGAGGTATGAAGGGACCTCTGGAGGTCATCTAGTCCAACCCCCCCTGCCCAAGCAGGGCGGCTTAGAGATGGTTGCCCAGGACCGTGTCCAGAGGACTTCTGAGTATCTCCAAGAATGGAGACTCCACAACCTCTCTGGGCAACCTGTGCCAGTGCTTGGTCACCCTCACAGTGAAAAAGTATTTCCTGATGTTCAGAGGAAACCTCCTGTGTTTCAATGCGTGCCCATTGCCTCTGGTCCTGGCACTGGGCACCACTAAAACCAGAGCCTGGAGCCCTTGTCTTTACAGCCTCCCTTCAGGTATGCGTATACATTGATGAGATTTGCCCCTCCCCTAACCCAAACCTTCTCTTCTTCAGGCTACAGTCTAGCCCAGTCGAGGCTAAACAGTCCCAGATATATATAGTAATGATATCCGATAAAGTTCCTGTATTACCAAATGTGCCATGGTTTATCAAAGAATGACACAATAATAAGTATATTTTCTACTAAAAGGAGTGCAAGCCTTGGGTTTTGAAGCTGTACTTTGGAAGTGGCTCAATTTGTTCATCCTACAAGCAACATGACCATCCTGGGCTTATTACTCTGAATCTTACAAAGATTATTCTATATAACAATACTGCTCAGCTCCTCAAATCAAACCCTGCAATCATTCTTGTCATTTGCTGGATAAACCTCAGTTCACCAGTCCTTGCTGGAAGTCCAACTCCTGCATCCAGCGTTATTAAGCATGCATGGAGTCAAGTACCAGAGCTGTATTCCACTGTCTCACAGGGAAGCCAACTGCACTAGCAAGGGGTATGCAAATCTGTGATAACTCACTGGGACAGCAGATCTTACAACTGTGCTTCTGTTGCATATAAACTCCTTTGTAAAGCAAAAATAAGGTCTTACATATTGCAGTAATTTGAAAAATAATGGAAAAGATAAATATTGAGGCAACATTATTCCCCTAACAGAATAAATTCTGTGGTCTGAGAAGGGAAGGCCTATCAGATATTACAATTTACATGGGTTTGCATGGGTGTTACTGTTTAGTCTCCTATGGTGAAATTCCTGCTACTGTAAGAGAGCAGCCCTTCACTGACACTTCCAGTTTACAACAGCAGCAAATCTGTGTTTCTTTTCAGTGGGAGGTATGTTGTGGAAATACCACCAGGTATTTTTGACATTGTGTGAGCAAGGAAGTGTGAGTTATGAAGGCCTATGAAAACATAACAGATGCTAAAAAAAAAGAGCCTATACTGATTTGAGGGTTAGTGGTAGTCAGGTGTGTAAATGGGGCTAGTAGCGGGTAGGAACCCAGAGGTGCATGTAGTAGAATGACTTAATAGTGCTTATATGAAAAATTAGTGGTAAATTTCAAATTCAGTTCTTAGTTTATTGCTTCCTGGCCAGTGAGCCATGTGTCTTCATCAGTATATTGAAACATTTTTTTTTTAATTGTGATTTCGTGTTCTTGACAGAACATACTCGTGTGCTGTTTACCCGCACAAACATTTCTGCAGTTCCTTCCAGCATTCGTGGAGCACCTGTACAGGAAACTTTCTAGATTCCAAACAATGTCATGGTGGCTGAATGGGAATTCTTACTGTGGAAAATAAAAATGCTACTTCCACAGGAAATTCCCAATCATCTATTCCCATGGCTGCCTCACTGCACTTATTGCTACACAGCCTTTATGGATGGCCATAAATGGTTGCTGTTGCAAACCTAACTTTTATTCAAATTACTGATTTTTCAGCACTCATAAATCAGTGTGCTGTCACTGGCAGGCACGTTTATATCCTGCATCTAGTAAGCTTTTGTCTCAGAGCGGCATTATACTGCTGCTGACCTTTAACACTTCTGTTAGCCATAGAATGATGCTAAACTTAACTAAAAACCAAGAGGAGATTAATACTGAGGCACCACTTGGCTCTGTTTCAGGTTGCATTGCTTCTTGGCAGAACAAAAGTGTTTTAAAATCAGCATAGTCAGCAACTCCTGCATTCCCTTCATAAGGAGAAGTTATTCAGTGATGGATGTCACACTGGGCTGAGTATAAGAACAAGAGTGTAGATGGCAGGTTGAGGGAAGTTATTCAGTGATGGATGTCACACTGGGCTGAGTATAAGAACAAGAGTGTAGATGGCAGGTTGAGGGAAGTGATTCTTCCCCTGTGTCTGGCACTCCCCTGGCTGCTGGAGCACTGCACCCGGTTTTGGGCTCCCTGCTACCAGAGAAACATTGATATAGTGGAATGAGTCCAGCAAAGAGCCAACAAGAAGCTTATAGGGCTGGACAACATGATGTATGAGGAGGGGTTGAGAGAACCAGCCGAGTTTGTTCAACCTTAAGAAGAGCAGGTGATGGTGGTGATGCTCTCTGTAACTCCCTAAATGGCAAGGTGATGGAGCCAGAATCTTCCCAGAGCTGTACAGTGGAAGGATGAGGCAACAGACACAAGTAAAAGCATGGAAAATGCTGACTCTTCAAGAGGAAAAAAAACCCATAGGAGCAATGAACTCTGGAACAGGTTGCCTGGAATAGTAGATGTTAAAAACTCAGCTGCATAGCCTGCTCTAACTGCATGTGCTTGGAGCAGGATATTTGACCTCGAAGCACTCCAGAGTTCCCTTCCACCTATACGATTATTTTGGTTATATGTTACTGTAACAGTTCTTGTACTTCCTTACAGAACCCTGGTATAGGGAAGCGGCAAAAGGGATTTTAGAGCTACAGATAAAACCACACAGATTAGAGGAATCCTGTCTAATTTGCTTGGCTGGATCCAGAACTGGCTATTATCTGGTCCCATGGTGCAGGGAAAAGAGACATAGCCTCGAAGTCTAGATTTATCTAGCAAAGTATTTCTTAAACATATTATTAGTTGTACCTGTGAAAAAAAGCAGCTTTCTCACAGTCTCAAAGGGCTGCAGTTAACTTGCCCAAAAAATGGGGACTGTTGCTGTGTTAACCAGTTTTTGACTGAAATGCAAGGACTGCTGCTTTGACTGTCCTTCCTCCATTATAAATAGCAGTATTTGTATGTTGGTATGTGATTTTTTTAATCCCAACCTTAACACTTAACAGCATAAGCCTTTTCCCTTAAAAGAAGGGTAAGAGAAAAAACATGTACCAATTCCCAGTCATGTTGCTTCATGCTTGAGTAGTAGTCACTTGGATCATACCACAAAGATCAGGTAAAAATCTGCACAGAAGAGGCTACTAAAAAATAAACACAATAGTCTCAGAAATGTGTAGTCAGTGCAGAAAACTGTGGAAAAGTGGAAAAAACTTATGGTCAAAAGATACTAGTTTTGTGCATCAGAGGCTTCTGGAAGAACACCAGCCAAGGAGGAAAGCTGTAATTACTGATAAGCTGAAATCCTTCTACCCACAATGTAACCTAGTTTGGTAGTGTCACATATGAACAAACTGGGAAAAAAAATCTGAAGAAAATTTGGAGTGTTGTCAGTATGACTTGACTGCAAGATCTAAATGTTTAGGTTAAACTTGGGTACAAGTAAGCATAACACAGAATCTTTTCACTTGCTACTATATAAAAGTAGTTTTGTGTTTCCAGCTTAAATCTCCATTTTTGTAAGTAAATTTTCAGCTTTTAAAGTACTATATCAAAATGGTTGGGTTATGGAAAAAAAGTCCTGGAAGACAAAGGAGCTGAATGAAGAATGGTTTACATTGGAAGGGACCTTAAAGACCATCTGGTTCCAACCCACCCACCATGCGCAGGGACACCTCCCACTAGACCAGGTTGCTCAAAGCCCCATCCAGCCTGGCCTTGAACACTTCCAGGGATGGGCCATCCACACCTTCCCTGGGCAACCTGTTCCAGTGTCTCACCAGCCTCACAGTAAATAATTTCTTCCTGATATCTAATCTAAATCTATCCCTTTTCAGTTTAAAACTGTTAGCCCTTGTCCTATCACTACACTCCCTGATAAAGAGTCCCTCTCCACCTCTTCTGTAGGCTCCCTTTAAGTATTGAAAAACTGCTATAAGTCTCCCCTGGAGCCTTTTCTTTTCCAGGCTGAACAACCCCAACTCTCTCAGCCTGTCCTCATAGGAGAGGTGCTCCATCCCTCTCATCATCTTTGTGGCCCTCCTCTGGACCTGTTCGAACAGATCCATGTCCTTCTTGTGCTGAGGACTCCAAAGCTGGACACAGTACTCCAGGTGTGGTCTCACAAGAGCAGAGTAGAGGGGCGGAATCACTTCCCTCGACCTGCTGGCCGTGCTTCTTTTGATGCAGCCCAGGATGCAGTTGGGTTTCTGGGCCGCAGGCGCACACTGCTGGCTCATGTTGAGCTTCTCATCAACCAACACCCCCAAGTCCGTCTCCTCAGGGCTCCTCTCAATCCATTCTCCACCCAGCCTGTATTTGTTCTTGGGGTTGCACCAACCCACATGCAGGACCTTGCACTTGGCCTCGTTGAACTTCATGAGGTTTGCATGGGCCCACCTCTCAAGCCTGTCCAGGTCCCTCTGGAGAGCCTCCCTGACGTGAGTATATTGATAAAGTCATATATGTTATTATGATAGGTAGAAGTGAAAGGGAAGTTTAAAAAGAAAGTGTGTCAGAGCAAATTATCATATTTTATTTAAACATTTAATATCAGTGTGTAACTCTCTCATGGTTGAAGAACTAAGTATATTTATGAAGGAATCTTTGTGTTGTTGTTTAGTTCACATATTTTTTTGGTAGTGATTTTCTATTTTGTTTTTTAGTGTTTTCTGTCCTTTTCCCACCTTCCCAGAGAAGAAAAGCATACTAGGAAATTACTGTAAAATAGTAACATTTCTGCCTCCAAATAACTACTGCAGCTCCATGGTAATATATTTGTTCTTTTTCACGTGCTTAGCTAAAATAAATGGGTGATAGTTCAAGTAGGGTTAGACTGCAAGTCCGTATTTCATTTGAGTCAGTGAAATTAATGGAATTGTGGTGATTTATCTCAGCTGATCATCTAACCTTCTGTCATGATGTTTCGTGGTTAAAGCACATGGCTTGGACTGTGGAGCCTTGGCTTGTTCCCTGTTTGGACAAATGAACAGAGAACACCAGAACATACAAATCACAGTTTGTCTATCAAATATCTTGCTATAAAATAGTAAGTTGCCACTGTGGTAAACTTATCATTCAGATTTTTTTTAAAATCCTGCTTTTACAAATGGAATGATTTCAATTCTTCATAAAAAAAACTTTCTAGCAAATGAATACCGTAATACTGTTCTGTACTTGGTCATGCTTTCTGGGCATGTCCAGTCTTATTTTGCTTTTCTGGTAACAACCCCTAATAGAAAAAGATTTTTAGAGGATTCATTTTGGCAGAAGCTTCATCTTCTGACAGTAACAATTCTACCTATGGAAGAACATATTTAGATTTCTCTGTAATGGTTATCATTCTTTCAGCTTCTCAATTAAAAAAAAAGTGTCAACCATAATAAAATTCAAATTAATTTTTCAGTTTAGTTTAAAGTTTGTCCTTTCTTGATTGATAGGTCTTGCTAGAACCCAAATTTGGAACGGTTTCAAAATATTACTGTCTCTGTTCTTGTACTCTCCGAAGGGTTGGAAATACAAAATATCTGCTTTGGGTATCATCAACATTAAATCTCTGGAGTATGATGGCAGTTTGTTCTGTACTTTCAACTTTAACCAGTGAACTCAATATCTCAGCTGTTTTTTATTATCTATGCAAGTTGTTGCACGGCGAAAGAAACTAGGAGAAAAAAGAAGCTTAGCTGCCATGTACCTTATAGCACATCATAACTTGAACAGTCTGTATTTGCTCTTTGGCAGAGACAAAGAGATACAGTGCAAGTAGTGGTTCCTTCAAACAAAATGGAAATCTTGAGACCAGTCAAATGCTGTTCGTTTTGTGCTGGTATTACCAGTGTGACTTGTGTTCTGCTTACACGTATGTATAGCTTGCTTCTGGACATCTGCTTTATGTTACCTCTCCTTGCCTGCTCCCCTCCCTCTCTCTCAAACACACATTTGAGAGCATAAAAAATAATTTCTGACAAAGTAGGAGCTGAGGTGGGTTTTTTCTTTTGTTTGTTTGTTTTGGGCTTTCGATTGATTGGTATTTGAGGCTCCTATATCACTTCATCCAGCAATTAAAGCAAGATAAAAAATTTTTTAACCTAATTAGTAGCCTTGCTTAATTTAAGATCAATTTAAGATTTTCAGCAAATATTGACAGTACCTTACACTGCACATGCAATGATTAGACAGATTACTCATCAATTTTACCCTTCAAAAAAAGATGAAAAAAACTCTTATAAGTCATTGTACAACAGTAAGAATATTAAAATTAAAAAAATCAGCTTTTTGAACAGCAAAACAAAGATTTTGTTCAACGAAACATCTAATGTACTAACCTCTGAATAACAGAAGTGAGTCTTTGCACTTTGAAGGACAAAAGTTCCTTACTTAGATGTGATAAAATTACCTCTTGTATCAAAGGTATTTCAAGCTAAGTGAAAAAGTGCCTTCAAGTGGGTCCGCCCATCCTGCGCTCGCCAAGGTATAAAGGATGCCTGTGAAAGCCAGATACAGATGTGTCTGTCCTGTAGCTTGTACCAGCTGATGAATCTGATGTTCTTTCCACCTGCTAAATACTGCAGAATAGTTGGGCGTGTTTATGTAACAGTTCAGCCGCTAGTGCTGGAAACTTATTGATGAGTTACTGTCCTCTGATTAACTATAAACAAACAAACATGCTCTTGTCTTTGAAGAACTCACTATCACAGCTAACATTTCTCCTGAAAGCTCATAATTAGATTCTTATTAGAAGATTGTTTTTTCTCTTTACTGTGAAGTAAACCAAATGGTAATTCATTACGCTTTCCCTCATATCAAATTTTGTTTTACTGTCTGTTATCCAAAAGCCAAAGAAGTGGTTGAGTTATTTTTCCGTCACTGTTTCCACATAAAGCCCTGCTCCTCAGTCTGTTTGGTTGCTCTCCAGAGCTCCCATAAGCAGATCAAAAAAGGTGTTTTAACTGATCAGTTATGGTTTCGCTCCCATGGAGAATCCAGAGTGATATAAATCTGGCTAGCAACATGAAAGACCTTGTATACTCTGAAGTTAATTTGTTTTATTTCTCACTAACATATGGGAGGGTTTTTTTGAGATTACTTGTGTAAATTGTATTCAGCTTATTTCAGCTTGCATGGTTGATAATTAATTTTGTTTCAGTTTCCTATCAGCTTTTAAAAAGGCTGCTAAATGTCTCCTGTGAAGAAGCTGTAATCAGATGTCCTCTTGAAATTGGAGTAACTGTCCACAGCTGTCCATTCTGTCCTTCTGATTAGCTATTACATAAGGTGAGGTTTTAGTTTAAAAAACTTTCATCAAGATACACTAAACTGGTGTTGAACCTAGTGGAGATCATTTTTACTTTGTCATGCTGGCTCCATGTAAGGTCAATTTCTTCCTGAACTAATTAGAGTTTCTTGAAGAGATCTTGCCATGCATTTGTGTTAGTTCATGTTCTTTTAACACCAATTTAAATTCAAAAGGTATGTGAACTAACTCTGTTCCTGTCTTGAGGTTCTGGAGGTATGCTGGCTCATGCTACAGAGCCTTCTGAAGAAAAACCATTTGTAGTGATCACTTGCCATTAGAAGACTTAGGTGGCTTCTTGCTGCAGGATTTCTTAAAGGTACAATTGATTCCTGTAGGGGAAGTCAAATACACTCCTTTAAGTGAATTATAAATCGCCCCTTTTCTTAAGAGTTATAATCTATATATATCCTTTTGGATTTATTTTTGGATAAATCAGATTTGGATCATACAGTAGTTCTTTACGTGCTAAGTAAAGCTGAACGTTAAGATTTTGTTTGCTACGGATGTTTGCTGTGTCTCTTGTGCTGGAGGGAATAAAATGGTTGAAAGCCTTGCAGATGGATATGCACCATTATTAGAGGCTTGTGTAAAAACTGTGTGATGAAGTCCAGTGCACTCATACTTGGAAAGTAATATTTTAGCAGTTTGGAGAAAAAATGTTTGTTTTTTTTGGGGGGACCAGCTGGTATTCAGAATACCTGCAGAAATCTTTTGATTATATGAGCTCCCTGTAAGCATTATGTTCATAATTATATTATGTTGCCTCCACAAACTTACGGTGCTTGGGGCCATTGAAATGTCTTTATGGTTAAAGCACCTTCATCTTCCTTCAAAAATGCCATAAGGGAAGATTACAGAACTGATCACTTTGGTCCATTCTACACAAGTAATGACTTCTCTTTAAAACCTGTGGCTGCAAAGTGTGTTTGGTGTAAACTCGGTGGTGAACGAGCAGACAGCAATGTGTCAAAAGTCAACTCCTCGATTTACCTCGAGGAACACCCATCGTTCAGTGGAAACACAGAAACATATCCATGTGGTTTTCCCAGAATACACAAGTGTCATGGCAGATCGTTGAATTTAATTACTACCATCTGTCATGGATAGGGGTTTTAATATCTGGAAAATTGTTTCAGGTCATCAGATAGGACCGTGAAGATGATTAAGGGAATGGAGGATCTTCCATACGAGGAGAGACTGAGAGAGCTGGAACTCTTTGGCCTGGAGAGGAGAAGGTTCATACGCAATCTTATCAATGTTTCTAAATGCTTGACAGGAGGGAATGAAGAAGAGGGAGCCAGACTCTTCTCAGTAGCGCCTGCTGACCGGATAAAAGGCAAGGAGCACACATTAAAAAACCATGAAATTCCATTTGAACACAAGAGAAAACTTTTTTTTTGTTTGTTTTTAGCTGTAGAACACTGGTCAAACATTAGCACAGGTTTCCCAGAGAGGCTGTGGAGTCTCCACCTGTGGAGATACTCAAAACCTGGCTGGACCTGCAATCTGTCCTCTTGTCCTGGGCAGCCTGCTGTAGGTGAACTTGCTTGAGCAGGTGGGGTGGAATAGATGATGTTGAGAGGTCCCATCCATCCCCAATTATGTGATTTTTGTGAAAGACCAAAAGCTGTGTGGTGCCATATTTTTTCAACAGGACTCTTTAAATAGAGTTCAAATTTGGGCCTTAAGTACCCTTGGACTGAAATAGTTCTTATTGCATTCCGAAGTTATAGAATCCCATGGGAACAATCGGATTGTTGCAGCTTCTCCAAACCTGTGGCTTTCTCCGTAGGGAGCAAGAATTGCTGTCTCTCACATGCTAGCATAATCAATATACTGTTTTACATAACTTGTTTTTGTATTTAAGACAGGTAGTGCTATTTACTAGTCAGGTCTCCTGATACATCGCAGTGTAAAATCTGCTCTTTATTTGCTTAAAACATTTTGCTTGGGTTGAATTTTTTCATCTTGTGTGTATTCTCTACCTTTCTTTTGGTTTATTCTTTTTTCTCCTAATTTTGTTCTAGTGAAAACTACAGGTGGAGCAATTCAGCTTTTTCCTGAAGTGAGGGGGAAAAGAGTAATTTGCCCTTGTCTTTAGTACTTCAAGCAGGTTGTCAGGAAAATTGGCTAAGCTTGTATGCACGTATGTTTTCCATAGATTGTGTCTGGTACTTAGAACTACTTTTCCTGTCATTGCACATGTGAGTCATAAAAACCTCTTCAGTGTTGTCAGTTGTGCTTTTGCTGGCCCAAATAGCCGGAGCTGCCTGCCTGAATGAACGAAGGAGCAAGAATCAGTTGTGTGAGGACAACAGGAGTGTAAACCGGGACGAGGATCGCTTGGGCTTTAAGGTCTCCCGCTGATGAGATGACAAACCTTTGAAGGGAAGGGATTCTTATTGCTGTACATGATGAGGGAAAAAAAGACAGTAAGTTGCTGCTCCTGCCTCTTTTAGACCTTGGTCTGTGAAGGTGGGTTGTGAAAACTGATGGCACACGGCTGAAGCCAAGAGCAAAGGGGAATGTCCGAAATCAGAAAGTGTAGTGGTCCCTTATTTCTATAGTCCCAAAGGAAAGAGAAGGTGCTTGCTGACAGGAAGGTTAACTAGTTTGAGGCATCTGGCTATGACTGCCTGAGAAAGGCACCTGCATATGTTTAGGAGTGGGAAAGCAATAACGTGGTCTCCAGTCCTCCATGGTCTCTCTGCTCCAGTGGTCTCAGACCCGTTTTCTGGTTATCACTTTTTTTTTCCTTTTTTTTTTTTTCCCCACTATAGCATCAGCTTCCTCAGTGATAGTACAAGCAAGTAGGAAGCACTTCATCTCTTCCACAGGATCACGGCAGGTGCTACAGAGCTTTGGGACTTTGATTCTTTGCCTCACTGGTGAAACCCACCCAAGAGGTTGAAAAGGTTTGTAGCTGTGAGGTCCTTAAAAACATGAAGTTCAGAATTTGTGAAAAATCTCTGTTTTTGGAATGGGCGTCCCAAACCAGTGTCCCACTGAGGGAAGAGCTACACTTTGAGGTTTGTGGGCAAGCTTGCAGGCTAGTCTGCATGAGCGTAAATGGCTGAGCAGGATACAGGCAGCAGACCCAGTCCCAACAACTGCTGGACTGAAGGAGCTGTGTATGCTTGGGAAGGGCGGGAAGGCAGGGAAGTAGGACGCATTCAGGGAAACAGGCTTTTTTACTTCAGCTCTTTGAGAAACATCTCATGGGAACTGTATTCTCTATTTCCCAATAGATGTCTGAGGCAGACAGCTAGATGATGTCCAGTTATCTGAACACGAATGCCTTTGCTTATTCTCTCCCAGTAAGGACCACTCTTGCTGCCTCAGCTTGTACTGCGGCTGTAGAAGAGTTTTACACCCTGGTTTCCATTTTATCCCTTCCTTTTAGGATGTTGCAGGTTGAGAATGTTACTTTGATATGGAATCTTGAAGTTGAAGACTTAGATTTTCTTTCCAGTCACAGATCGAAGAGGTAGCCAGAGAAATCTTCAGCTTTCAACAGTAGTCTCAAAATTCACATGACATATTTAAGTTTTCAAGAAATCTGTTTCTCTTGTACTGAGTAGCTATATGCTTTTTGCTGACTGTTTGAAAAGGTTACTGAATTCTTTTTTTTACTCTTGTAACGTATCATGCAAATCTGAACTTCCAATGCAGACAGGAAAACTATATAACCTGAGGATTTTGTATCACTTTTTTTTCAATAAACAAACAAACAAAAAGCTTTTAAAAACCCTATCTTGGAGGAACTTTTCTGTATCTATTGTAGAATATACTGTTTGTACCTGCTTAGCAGATGCTCGTGCTTAGCTGTGCGTGTTTGTTCAGAAGAATACCAAAGCCCGTATTTGTAATACACCTCAGTTGTGATATAGGTTGTAATACACGTCTGGGGGGAAGGTGTGGAAGGGGAAGTTGAAATGGCTCTTTCGCTGATGATTAAACCCAAACAAAACCAACTGCTGATTCCCTGGCCAGCCAGCTTGCCGGGACATTTTTATAATTCTTGTGCTGTGTTGTTGGAGATCTCCAATTAGCCTCAAACTGCAGCTCGCAGCTTGTGTGTGAAACAGGCAGCTGCTGGCACGCAATCTTCCCTGAAGTTGTTTCCTTTCCTTTTTCCTGAGATTTAGCGAAGGGGAGCCGGGGGGGGGGGGGGGAGGGTTTGGAGTCACATGGATACAAAGCTTTTGATTAATGTCCAAGTCTGTGCTGCTGCTGTGGAGGCTTTCCAACCTCTCAGCTAACAGGGCGAGCTGGGAACCAGTGACCGCTCGCTTCCTCCAGGCTGTGTCCCCTTCCTGACGGGAAAAGGAGGACGGCACTGGGCTGGCTCCTCGCCTCCGGACCTCGGGCCGCGGCTGGAGCTGGGTGAGAAGGGGGCTGAGAAGCTGGGGACCGGCCGGAGCCCGGCCCCGCTATGTAACTTCAGCGGGGTCTTTTGTTGTCCTTGTCCGCAGCGCAGCGCCGGGGCGCTCCGGCGGGGAAAGGCGGCGGGCTGGCAGCACCGCTCCTCCCTGGCCGCACCATGACAGAGGAAAGCAAAGGGGAAGGCAAGGGGGAAAGCGGGAAGGACTTGGAGAAGCAGCTTCGCCTGCGCGTCTGCGTGCTCAACGAGCTGCTCAAGACCGAGCGGGACTACGTGGGCACTCTGGAGTTCCTGGTGTCGGTGAGCGGAGGGGGCGCCGAGCCGAGCCGGGGCGGGGGGGGGCTGGCCCCGCCGGCAGGGGGTTTGCCGGCCCGAGCCGTGCGGGGCGGCCGCTTCTGCTCGTAAGGGAGGGAGAAGTAACAGGTTTTGAAATGGCTGGGGAGGGGTCGTGTGTTTACCGCCCTCCTCGGAGAGCCGGCACTGGTGATCTCGCTCCTCCGGGCACGGAGGGTGAGGGGGGTGTGTGTGGGATGCGTTTGGGTTCGGGGGTGCCGCGGGTGTGGGGGCTGGCGTTCGTGGCAGGGCGCCCGCCGTTCCGTGGCTTGAGATCGCCCGTGAAGCGCAGCGGTGGCGGGGGGGACACGGTGTGTGTGTGCGCGCTGGTGCGCAGCAGCTGCTTGGCATTAAAGCCACATGTGGCATTCACCTCCTGCCTTGTGATACAGGGGTCAGCTGGGAGGAGGCAGCGTGTTCTGGTGAGAGTGGCGTTGCAGCAGTTCTAGCTTCCTTCTGCATCCGACTGTTGATAAGTTTAGTTGTGCCAGGTAACACCCTAATCACAAAGGCAGGAGTTCTCACTCTCTCAAAAAGCCAGCGTGACAGATTATTACAGAACAGATGTGGGCAGTGTTTCGTTTGCGCATAGGATCACTTTTTGGAGCCTGTTGAGATAAGTACGTCCAAATCAGCTGCTTAAGTTTGCAAAAGACTTCACAGTAGCCCCCTCATATTTTTCTCTCCTCCCCGTCCCACCAAAGAGGGGAAATCCTTCAAACTGCAAACTTCCTGCTTTGCTGCCTTCAGATCTGTGAACTTTCTGCTTATTATCATGAAAGAGGAAATTCTCAACTTGGCTGTGACAGGGCGAATAAAAGCACAGACACTGGAGTGAAATAAGATCTACAGAGTAGCTTATTTTCTTCATATGTTTATCCTCAACAGAACCATGAAAAATAGTAAATGGTCCAACGTGTCTTCTATTTTTTGAAAATAAAAAAAAAAAGTTTAACATGTATGTTGGGAGAAAGTAGCTGTGCGACTGTTTTACTTACTTCCATTTAACAGTCAGATTTTACCAATTCTAAAAAAATATCTGTCCTAAAGGCATGTTCTTCAATATTTTATCTTAAGCCCCAAATTTGGTGTACGTCAAAGTCTTAGGTCATTTCAGCAAATTTAAAGAATTTGTAACATCTTTAGCTTTGGACTCTACATTTTAAGGCATAATGGATATTGGTGTTAAAGCAGTAAGTGCTCAGCTCCTTCTAAGGAGCAGACTGTACGTATTTCAAGTTGCATCCAAATATTGAGTTCAGTAATAAGTCTTTTGGCATTTGGGTCAAGGTGCTCTAAATAAATCATATAGAGAAAGGGAGGTGGGCTGGAGTTAAATACCTGGTTCTACGTCAAGTATTTCATATTCATTAACGGCTGTGAACAAGATTCAAGTGACAGGTCAGAGATGTGAATCCTTCACGGGGAAATGTCACGCATTTTAGCTGTGCCTCAGCCTTGGTTTGAGGGAACAACTTCGGAGCTTTTCTTTGGCCTACTTCCTTGGACTGCTGTTGAGAGCAGCTGTGGTGGTGGATTTATGAGGGCCACTGGACTAAGGCCAGCCTGGAGACCATCACATATATTTTATATAAGCCATCAAAAGCATTATGTACTCATTCCTATTGTTACTCCTTGATCTGGAGGGTAGATCCCCTCATTTAGGTGTCCTAGGCTTATGGTTTCCTTTCTTTTTCTTAAAACCATTATCAGTCCCAGGACCAGCTCTTCTAACATACAAACACTATCCCAGCTTACTTTGTTTCACATCATGAGGTGGTCTTGGGGCACACAGGCTGGGTTGCTTTTGGATGGAAGTGAACCGAAAGGTTTTCTGTAGGAGCACATAGAATCATAGAATGTGTTGGGTTGGAAGGGACTCTAAAGGTCATCTAGTCCAACCCCCCTGCAGTAAGCAGGGACATCTTTAGCTAGATCAGATTGCTCAGAGCCTCATCAAGCCTGGCCTTGAATGTCTCCAGGGATGGGGCCTCCACCACCTCTCTGGGCAACCTTTTCTGGTGTCTCACCACCTTCACTGTAAAGAACTTCTTCCTCATGTCTAATCTAAACCTACCCTGCTCTAGTTTAAAACCATTGCCCCTTGTCCTATCACTATGTGCCCTTGCAAACAGCCCCTCCCCAGCTTTCTTGTAGACCCCCTTCAGGTACTGGGAGGCTGCTATAAGGTCTCCCCGGAGCCTTCTCTTCTCCAGGCTGAACAACCCCAACTCTCTCAGCCTGTCCTCACAGGAGAGGTGCTCCAGCCCTCTGATCATCCTCGTGTCCCTCCTCTGGACCCACTCCAAGAGGTCCATGTCCTTCTTGTGCTGAGGGCTCCAGAGCTGGACACAGTACTGCACACATCCTAATGCGTGGGCAGTTCCCAGGACTAGACTAGACCTAGTCTGAAATGACATCCCAGCACTGACTATTTCACTGTCCAAACCCTATCCTATTTTCCAGGATGTCTTCTTAAAGTAGAAGCAGCCCAAGGGGTTGAAGTTCCAATAAAAGGTAAAAGTTAGGCTTCTGGGTCACCTCAACACTGTCAGTGGAGCTCATTGTGGTGGAAACCATGTTTCCTTTATGATTGAGAAGCTGAAGCCATTTATAGTCTTCCTAACAGTTTGCACAGAGTACCTGCACTGCAGTTAATAGGAACAGAGTATTCGCTTAGATAAATGAAAAAATAACCCTGTTGTTTCAAGGTTAGAGCCTGTTTCTTCTGTGGGGTTACAGAATGTAATCTTTTATGATGTGTGTGGAAAAGTACATTAGCCCTTGTTGTAGCAGTGGCGGGCAAGAGAGGACCCATTTGGACTGCAGTTGCTGTTTTGTGTATATGCCCCGTTGAGGAGGCAATTAAATTAAGGAACAGAAAAAAATTAATTTTCTTCAGTTGATTATTCTTTTGTGGGAAAGGGGCAGAATGTAAGTGGGATTTGTGTGGAAGCATAACCTACATCACGCCGCACCTAACTCATTTTCCTGAGTGCTTCATGAGATCTTGTGAAGTGAATTGATAATGTGCGCAACCCCTTCGGCTGAGGCAAAATTACACTGTCACAATGGGCAGTATGTAATACAGACAGGGGTGGAAGCGAAGCCTGAGCCTGATTTATGTGAGTAGTGGGAGGAGGAGACTGCTGTGGCTGATGCAGTCATGCTGGGGAGATGGGGCTTTGCCTGGTAGCCAGCTTGTGGCTGCCTGGAGAATGAAGAGATTATAAGGAGGAAGTGACTTTGCTGCTGTGTGTCAACATGGGAAGTGCTTTGCTTCTACTGGAAGCTTTGCTTTGCTCCTACACTGGAAATATGTTCATTACATGTTAGATTTATTTAGATTCTTCAGATTATACTGGAATTAAAGAGCTTCTCACTGAGGACAAATTTCTGGTTGGTTATTTACAGTATTTGTGTTCCCCTACTCCTCTGTGATTCTTCATCCTCCACTGACCATCAGTGTAGTGAGAAGCAGCTTGGTTTGTGTATTCTGCCAAAAGTTTAGACAAGGTTTTAAATACAGGTTTATACAAGGTTATTAAGTACAAAGCAGAAGGTTTAATATATTAATTATTTTATTAGATAGATGTAGCCAAGTAGTCATTCCCATGTGACTTCATTCACCTCTTCTTTTTGGCTTTATGCTGTGTAAATACAGTATATTGCTTTTAATCTGCACTCATCACAGACCAAATCTGAGTGGAAAGGTCTGGTTGTGTCAATATTATTCTTTTGGATCTCCTGAATCTTCCACTAATAAACTATAGTAGCACAGTATGTTGAGACATGAGTAATACTGAGCAATAACAATTTTGGGCCCATTTAAGTGAGGTATGTAAACATACGTGAGGTGGATAAACTGAAGTCCACCAGTAGTCCCAGCAATGTCGGAGGGAGGAGGCATGCACAGGAAATTATGAAGAAAGGCTTAAACTTCTCCTTCAGACGTTTCATTATAACATTTGGAGTGTCATTGCAATACCAGAGTTTTTGTTCTTTCAAAACTGTATCTAGAGATGGAGGTGGATTTTGTTTGTTTTTTTTTAATTTTTTTTTTAAATTTTATTTTATGTATATGAGGTTTCTGTTACAAACTATTGATACTGGCTAAATTAGCAATTGGTATTTTTCTGCTGCTGGGTGATCTCTCTGGGGATCATATCATCTTCCTATGGTGAAGTCTTTGTTTTCCAACAAAAGAGAAGCTGTACTTGCAAGGATAGAGGAGAATCTTTTTTTTTTTTTTTTTTTACCAAAATGTACTTTCTGGAGGGGAGAGAAAGAGAGAAAACAACAATTGGTGAATATTCAATCCGTCTAAAATAATTACGTGTTATCCAACTGTGTAACTCAATTAGTATTTCTTTGAGTGTTCATGGTAAAGGTGTTTTAAGAAAAATTTGTGACTTTATCAACAGGTACCTTATCTACTTCATTTTTTACAGCAAATGAGAAAGCGTGTATATTTACTGTGCTCTGTGTAAACATATTGAAAAATTCCTATTTTGCTCTATAAGCACAATTAGCTAGCTAGAGTAAAACTACGTAAACTTTTCCAAGATTCTGACTGGCCCATGATTTTATGCTGGGGAATATATTTGACTTTTTAATGAATGTTTTAAAAATAAGTTTCTTTTTTTTTAAATTCATGTAATGTTTTCAGGTAAGGTTTCATTTACTGTATATATCAGGGTACTCACCTGAACTTTCAACATAGCAGTGGTAAAGAGACCAGTAAAACTGTGGATAGAAGTTGCTGAGAAATTAATAAGTATTTAATAGTAAATAGTTGCCATAAAGTGGCTGGCGTAACTTGGTGTAAGGCTTAGTTTTTATGATTGTGCTTTACACTGACTGTTTGGCCAGTAAAGGCAAACGAAACCATGAAGAACTTTAGGATGCAGGTACGCTGCAGGGAAATAGGCTACATACAAGAGTAGGTAAATATATATAAAATAAATATAGATGTATTAAAAAAAATATATATAGGTGTATATATAAATAAAAATATAAATGTGTATATATATTTTTGGGAAATAAATTTTACTTTGGAGTAGGAATTGGATATGTAATAGATCTGCTACACTTGGTACTTCAGGGGATATCCATGGAAGTACAGTTTATTTTTCTATGACAGGGATTGTTTTTCTGGTGCAGTTTCATGTTCTGACAAATTTGACGTTGATGGGAATAGAAGCAGATGTTGGCACTTGTGTAGGCCTTCCAAAACCCCGCGGCCTCAGCTGGGGTGACTAGTTAGATCCTGAAGCAGCTGGGGGAAAAAACAAAGCTAGTTTATTATGTAGACTACAGCATGGTTTACAGAGTCTCTTCTGTGAATATATATACATTTCTGCCAGTTAACTGTCATATCTCAGTTTGATTCCATTAGATCCTACTGTACTGTCTTCTCCCTTCTCTTCTGCTTGCACTAAAGTGAAAAAAGGGTTCATTTTCTTTAAATGTGTGCCCTGTTAAGAGAAGCCGAATCCTTGCTTTTCAACGGGCATAAAGAGATTTTTGTTAAAGTTTATTGCCCGGCCTTCTCAGTGGCTGTGTGACTCCTCAGGATCTGCGTTTCCCTGCCACACTGAGCCTTTCCTTTCTTTTGACTCAATAGGTATTTCTCTGATTGTTGAGAAGACTAATTAGTTGGACAGTGATTAATAGTAATTGAGACTCCAGGAAAACTGTAGTCAAATTTGGTGTTACTAACCCTGACCAGCAATAGAGGGTTCGTGTCCTGGATTGAAACTCCTGAAATGGTTATACTAGATGATGAAATTCGGTGTTGGGCCTTCCACAAAAGAACTGTTTTTAAATTATCTTTTATGGCTGTAGTTTGATACAGTAACACTGTGTGTGTGTTGGTTTTGTGTGTATGTGTATCTATCATAGAATATCTCAACTTGGAAGGGACCCATAATGATCATCAAGTCCGACACCCTAAGTATGTTGTATGTATATCTCAATTACAGTAATGATTAGTGACTTCATAATGGTTTGCATAATTACATTTATATTTTATAAAAGGGATTTAAATGAATGGAAGGGAAGGGTTTTAGCTGGCTGCATTTTTTGATAAGGTTATGTGATTTCCTTTCTCTTCAGGAAAAGAAAAACAACATTCTGTGGCTACTTCATCATAAAAAGTCAAAAGGAAGTGCAAACACAATTACCATAGAAAGTCAATATCTTTTCCATTCACTTCCAATTTCTGCTGTTTTTAACTTGCTTAAGCATTACAAAAAATCTGAATGTGGTATTCTGTTCTTATTTGACTTCACTTGGCTATATCAATAGCGCCACCTGTGATCTTTATCAGAGTGAGGGTAACTGTTTAAAGCTGTTTATTTCTTTGTAACCTGCACCCCCAAGGTTGAATGCTTGCTTTATGGAGTGGATTCGCAAGAAAGATAATGCCCATCTCTACTAGCTGAGCACAGAGTTCATGCAAGGTATGACAATGGCAAAAAGCGGAGTTTTTTGGAAAGATTTTCAAGCCATATCTTATCTTGTTTGGAAGCGTAAAGGAATTTTACTGCACTATACTCTAGGGAGATGTTTCATACTTTTCAATGGATTTCCTCTTATTGCTCTCAGATGTACTTAGACTATATTTTGAAAAGATGCTCTTTAAGAAAAAAAAAGGTGTTTTGTTTAGCTGTTCAGTGAAAAGTCTAAAATATGGAAAGGAGACTCTCTGTTTCATAGCATTTAGGAAACTTTTCTGTTCATAAGACTTACTGTAGACTAAGATGTATCATGCCGAAGACCATGATATGCTTAGGGGTGTTGTACAAGTTCGTGATTTATCTGTATTTATAAATATCATTGTATTTGCAGTGTTCCAGTTATTCCTTTGCTCTGCCTTATAGCTCAGTCTTAACTCTCCTGCCGCATATGTTTCACAAGTTTGCAATGTGAGCTGCCCATTTAGAAGAGACTATTTGGAGGGGACTGTCAGTCAATATGTCCAGACTTAAGTTACTCTATGCAGCCTAATGCTCTTGAATAGTATGCTGTTTGCAGTGATTTCAAATATTTATGGAGACATATTTTTCAACCCTCTTCAGTAGTAATTTTTGTCACCATTCTAAAACACCAAGTGCTTTGAAACTACGCATTACAAGCTTGGTTTGTATTTTTTTGGTAGAGTTATAGTGAAGAACAATTTTGTCAAAGCAGAGGAATTCAAGCTTAGTAACAGTGTTACACTATAGGAGGAACTGAGAAGTTCTTCACGTGGAAACCAAAAGGAACTGTATTTTGGCCAAAAAAAACAAATCCAAACTGGCTATAGTTGACCCAAGATACCGATGGGGGCAACTTGCCAGTCTGTAGAAGGCTATAACCATGTGTCTATGTTAAGTATATGTCGCTGTTTGGAAAGGAACTGGGTTACCCATGAATCGTGTACAGACTTGAATAATTAGGATAATTTAGGTTCTACCTTTTTATTTAAGTATCTTGAATATTTTTGCGTACTTACGTATTAATGCATTTTTTTTTCCAGTAATTTTGTTTAACTATTTTTGGTTTAATTCTAAAGTGCATGCATATTGGTTCAGTTTTCTGTTTTAGACTGAGCAGGATTGTCCCTGTCTTTGGTGAATAGATTGTGTGTGTTGGTGTGGGGCTCGAGAGCTTAGGGACATGCTACTCAGGAGAAGTAAAAAGACATGCAAGACTGGAGATAGCAAAGGTAAAGCTCAGCTGGCATTGAAATTAGGAATGTGAAGGGCAGCACAAAGGACTTCCATAAGTACATTGGTAGCAAAAGGAAAATGTGTGCCTACAGCTCAGTGGGGCAGGGTGCCTTGTGAAAAGGGGTTGTGGAAAAGGCTGAGGTATGACTTTGAAAACACAAATGTCTAACCTAGCTTCAGGAAGGTCAAGGAAGAGGATCTGGGGAAGTGCGAGCTCATCAGCCTCACCTCAGTTCGTGGGGAGGTGATGCAGTGAATCATGTTCAAAACCATTTCCATGCAGCTGATGGAAAAGAAAGTGATTGGAAGCAGCCTCTGGGGGTTTACCAAGGGTGAATCATGCCTGACCAACCTGATTGCCTTCTATGAGAAGATGACTGGTTCAGGGAACTTGGCGAGAGCTATGGATATTGTCTACCTTGATTCAACCAGAGTCTTTGGCATGGTCTGACATAGTATCCTGACATCCAGATCTCATCAATTTGAACTGGATAAATAGACAATAAGGTGGGTGGGAAACTGATGGATCTGTTAGGCTCAAGGGACAGTTGTCAACAGCACAAACTACGTAACTGGTGGCCAGTTATGAGCAGTGTCCCTCAGAAACCAATGTCTTCAGTAATGTCCTGAATGGTGGGATAGGAAGGTGCAATTTCAGCAGAGGGGTCTCAAGAGGGTGGAGTACTGAGTACTGGCAGGAGCCTCATGAAGTTCAGTGAAGGCAAACGCAGAGTCCTGCACCTGGGATGGAATAATGCTACGCACCAGTATGGGCTGGGGCCCATGAAGCAGCTTTACGGAGAGGGCTCTGGCAGTGCTTGTGGACAAGGACTGGAACACGAGTCAGCATTGCACCCTTGCGGTGCAGAAAACAGTCAGCATCCTGGGCTATTTTAGCAACGGTGTCACCAGGAAGTTAAGGGAAGTGATTCTTCACTCTCTATTCTAGAGCTGTGGGGCCTTTGTGGCCCTAACTTTGGGCTTCCTAGTTCAAGAAATAAATTTGTGTACTAGAGCAAGTCCAGTGGAGGACCAGGAAGGTGATGAGGTGCATGGAGCATATTACTTGCAAAAAGAGGCTGAGAGAACAAGGTTTCTTTGACCTCAAGAAAAGAAGTCTTAGTGAAATTTTTATTGTTGTCTGCATCTCCCTGATGGGTGGTTATGGAGAAGAAGAAGCCACAGTCCTCACGAAGGTGCACAGTGGAAGAAGGAGAGGAAATCGAAAATGGGAAATTCCAATTCAATGTGAGAGAAAAAAAATATTGTTTGCTATGAGGATGGTTGAAAATTGGAACAGGTTGCCCAGAGGCTGTAGAATACCTATATTTTATTCAAAGCTCGACTTCGACTGGACAACCTGTTCTAGTTGACACTGGTTTGCTCAAGCAGTTGGGCTAAATGACCTCTGAAGGTCCCTTGCAACCTATATGACTCATCAGTTTTGCAATTTATTGATATGATGGGGAAAAAGGCAGGCTGTCTTGAAGTTTCAACTCTTCAGGAGAGCAAATTTTTTCAGGGTTGCACCTCTACTTGGTTTCCTCTGTCCTCTGAAATTGCAATGCAAATGGCCAGGCTGTACTGTTCAGCAAACAAATATTCAAAATCCAAGAGGAAACTCAGATACACAGATATTTTTTCCACTATATTATATTTGATCAGGAAATAGATAACCTGTCCCTTCTGTAATATTTTCTATTTAGAGATCTCTCAGTGCACTGCTGTAATTAATAAATCAAATCTGAGTAGTTCTACAAACGGGAAACTTAGAGACAGATCTTGATTTTTGGGTCCCCGTGGAAGTCTGTGGCAGAGCCAAAAATATAATCTGATGTCTTGATTCCCAGTTCAGTACTCTGACAGCAAAACAGTCCTTTCCCTTTATATGTAATTGATGATAGAAGAATGGCTGTCTACTTAAAATGTCTGAGGAACTGCAAGGATAATTCTTCAAAGCCAGCTTCATTTTGTGCAAGCTTTATTGCTCCTGTCATTCTCTCATAGGCTGTTCACAGCTGAAGTTATCCCGTTGTAGGGACAGAACGGAGATATTAGGGGTTGACACTTACTTTAGGTCCCATGAGACCTCCCTGAGATTCTCTTTTTTGCTTATGGCAGCCTGTCTGCCAGGTCATCTGGCATACCTCATGAGCTTTCAAGTTCAAGGCTGAACAGCATGAATTTACTGTAGGGGAATGGGTAGGAGAAGCAGCTAGAACTGAAGAGCAATGGAGAGAACAGTAATAAGATGTAGGAGGGTGGCTTGCTTTATTTCAATGTTATTTGTGTGATGCAGGCTCCCTGAAAATTGGTAATATCTTGCTGAGTGGAACAGAGTAAATAATGCACTCCTTGACCTTCCTAGGCCACTTCAAAATGAAATTTGGCTGTAGCTGCTGCTGTTTACTCCTGAAGTTTAAGTACATTATATGTATTCGTACGTTTGCTTTTTAAATACAGTTTTGCCTATTATAACAGCTATAGCAAGTGACCAGTATCAACTGGTAAGTGACTTTGTATTAAATACTTTTTTATATTTTGCCCTGTGAAATATGCGGTTAATTTCTCAAACTGTTTAAATGGATTCATTCCTAGAGGGATGGATGGATGGATGTGTTCCTACATGTTAACTCAACAATCCCAGCTTCCTTATGCCAAAATCAAACGTGATGTGAGAGAGGAGCATCAGTGGAGACAGGGCGCTCTCAGACAAGTCTTGGAAAATAACGTGTTGCCCTACCTGGTATCCATGTTAGTAACGTGTTACAGGCAACCTCAGCAGGAATGTGGTAATGTATGGGAGAGCTGAGTTGCTTGAGGTGTATGCTTCATGTCTTCTGTAATGTTTAAAGATGAGGTGTTAAGAGCTCATCAGGGGTATAAATTGATTTGAATAGCGTGGATTAGGCAAGACTAATCAGCTGCCAGGCTGAATGGAAAAGGAGAAAGAGGCTGCAAACATGGAGAATATCTAGGCCAGGAAGAGTCATCCATGAGATTCATGCAGTTAATTCTTATTGTAGCTGGTTAGGTGTGAGCTGGGCGACGGGAAATTCTCTGTACTTGGGACTTCAGCCTCTTGGTAGATAATAAAGATGCTTTTATTTGCATCACAAGAAGCAATCGGGAAAATATAATTGGGTAATGGCTAGTCAGAGCTTAAAGGCTGGCCAGGTCTGTCTGGCTGAGGGACAATGACCAGTCTCATGTACTCAGCAGTCTGAGAAACAGTTCTGAAGGTGACACTTGGAATATATGTGTGGCTGTGATCTTTGAGTCCCCAGATGAAATAGCCGGGCATATTTCAGGAACTGTAAGTCAGAAAGGCTAAACTACAAGAGTTTTCTCACTTGGGCTGCAACTGTGTTAGTACTTGTTGTAAATGTCCATTTTTTTGAAAAACCTAATGTCTTTGCCTTACTAACTTCATGAAGTTGTGCTTACAGAAAGCCTTCAGAGACCTGTATTTTGGGGCTTGTTTAGGAAGAGTTTTCTGGCAAGCGGTGAAGGGCAAGTTTGGTAGCCAAGCATCTGTATGGGAAAGACTACCTTGTAATAGGCACAAACTGGTGAAGTAGGTGAGACACTTTGAGACACATCCAGTAGCAAACCCTGAATCACCCATATTTCTGTCCTCACTGCCTCTTGCCCCCAAAAGCATGACAGATCAAAACATGATGAATGTGTATCTAAACCAAAGCTGGTTTTATGTTATTAGTCAGCTAAAATTTCCAGATTGGGAATTAGGTTAAATACTGATTACTAGGTAACAGCACAAAAGTGGAGCAATCCCTGAAATAGTTCACTAGTTTGTATTTTCTTTGGCAAATCAAATTTCTTTAACTCATCAAATTCCCATTTTATGTTATTGAAATAAGCTAGAAAGTACTAGGTACGAATTGAAAGAATGGTAAGCAAGGTTTCTCTTCCCCAGCCTTTAATACACTTTCAGGATGTTCTCAGGTTCTTCCGTAGACTTAATTGGCCATGTTTTTACTTCTTACTCCCTGCTGTGATGTTTTGAAAAAAAAATTGTACACTAAAAGCACAAAGCTACAAAGTTGAAATGATGTACTGTATAACAAAGTGATTGATCTCTGGGATGCAATGAATTTGTGTAACAAGACTGGAAAAATCACTTCATTTTATGGCTCAGTATGTGCTAAGTTACCTTACCCAAGGAATTTAAGCATATGGTGTATCCAGATGCCTAGAAGAAACAGCATACGACAGGATGCTTTGAGACAACATCCTCAGATTCTATAGTGTAAGTGTGGTAAAGGGACTGTGCTTTAAGAGTCGCAGAGGCATTTGAGACTTAAACAGACGTGGAAGCAACTGAAGCTCTGCAGTGTATAAGCAGTGCTTTCATTAAAAAGATACTACAGCCTTACAAGGTAGAGGGAAGGGAAAGAGTGGCCCATACCTGCCGAGTTTGTGTTTTGTCACTTGTAAAATGTTCATTGCTGATTAGTTCCTATTATCCTGTTGTTGTCTGTGGAGGGGAGTTATTTTGCAGAAGCATATAAAGCAGGAAGACAGCAAATACCTCCTGATTCACAGAATGCCTTTGTAAAAATGGCCACCCTAAATTTATAATGATAGCTGCTTCCTTCCTTCCAGTGCCTGCTGATTTTTGTTCCTGATAGCTTATAAAATACCACTTAAAAATTAACTTGCAGTATAAGATAAAGACCTAAAATGAGAGGTGTTGAAAGGAACCTGTGAATTGCTGTGATAGATTTAATAGTTGGTCTATCACAGTAATTTTTTTTCATAATGGTGGTTAGTAGCATTACTTAAGGAGAGTGTATCCTTCCTAACTGCAGGCACCAGTGGTTTGGAGGATCTCTGTACTGGAGATTGTGGATGTAGGGCCTGGATGCAAACTAAGCAGTGTCTGAGTTTGCCTGATTTATTTTTATACAGTTTATATTTTTTTGGCACTAGTAACTTCTGAAAGTGTTTCTCACAAAATAATTCCTTTTGCTCGTTTTAAATGTCCTGCCTGAAAAATTCACTAAGTACTTGTGACACTATTTTTCTTGTTAGAAGTCCAAGTCTAATTATTCCAGTTATGAAAGCCTTTTCATACTTCTGATCATCTTTCAGACTCCTTTGGGGTGAATTCCTCTGGTGTCAGTATCATTGATCTTCACCCTGGTTTTGTTCTTAACCTTCTGCACAACAGTTTTCAGTGTGTAAAAATTAAAACCGCCAAATGTGTGTAATAGATGTTTGAGGTACTGAATTATGATTTTTCTTGTATCGAAAGATATTAAAGAATTCTGCTTATTCTTTTCCAAAGTGTAGTTAGCACCTTACTTAAGCCTCGCTTTCTTCATTTGCCTTTAAATATTGAAAGTGATGTTTTTAGAGGTTGGGGAAGATGCCTGAAGTGTGAGTTGTAGCTGCTGTTTGCTGTCCTTCTCACCATTCTGTTTTGCAGTGTGAAACTGTATTGGGAAAAGGTGTCGAAAGAGGGCTCAGCGGAGCACAAAAGTAGTCAACAACACTAACAAATACGAAGAATGAGAGGTGTGAGATTATAGAAGAAATTGTGCCCTGGGAATAGGAGGGGGCGAGTACTGGAAATGAAGAAAAACGTGCTTGAACAAGGTAGAAAAGGAAGAGGGAATTGTTACTGGTTCTTCTGAAAATGAGAAGGCACGCAAAAACCCCATTTGAAACATGTCAAGTATGTGATGAGATTTCCTCATATTGTTGTATTTGTGGTAATAGGACAGGCATCACCGGCTTTTGCAGTGTTAAATTAGGGGCTACCCGTGGTCCCAGAAATAAACTGTGTTGTTGGGTGGTTGAAGTGGGTGTAGCTAGCAGTAATGTAGAAATGCAGTTTCTTAGGTATCTTCAAATACAGTCAGCTTGAGGTGTGAAAATACCATTCCCTTTGCATTTGGTTACTGTCTGCTTATTTTCATTTATTTTATGATAAAATATGAAGTTTCAATAATTATCAAGAGACAATTGAGAATTTTGTAATTAAAGAGAGCAAAACATAAGTTGTCTTTGGCTGATATCAAGCTTACCAGTAAAAGAGACCTCCAGGTTTTCAAGATGATGTGTCTGATTTCATGTTGTGAAGGGGACAAGTGGTAGATTGCTTCATAACGTTGGGAATATTTTTGGCAGAGCT
Organism: Chroicocephalus ridibundus; assembly: GCF_963924245.1. Classification (NCBI taxonomy): domain Eukaryota; kingdom Metazoa; phylum Chordata; class Aves; order Charadriiformes; family Laridae; genus Chroicocephalus; species Chroicocephalus ridibundus. The sequence continues at coordinate 132,089,399 of NC_086285.1, forward strand.
GAGAGCTTTCTGCAGGTTAGAATTACAGATGAGACCTCTTAAATAGCAGGATCGTATCTGCTGTTTTCTCTCAGTAGAAAGGTTCATTTTCTACTAAGACATTGCTTCTGTAGTTCAGTTACACAAAGCAACACCTAACTACCATTAATAATAATATTGGAATTAATGACTGGAAATGTCAAAATTAATTGGATCTGGTTACCACATTTAAATACGTTGCAATATACCTGGAAGCATTCTTTCTGTGGGCAGGGGCAGGAGAGTGAAGACCTGATGGCAATAAATTTTATTTTCGTTTACTTTAAGTTTACTCCTCATTCATTTATCTCTTTGACACCGCGCGAGATCCTGTTTGTTAAGAATAATGCCTGGAAGTTGGCAGTTATATTCTGTATGAGTGTGTTAATTTCTTCCCATATGCTAGGAGGTTGTCCTCACAGGAAATAAAGCGACTTTTTCCCATGTTTAGTTATACTGAACTGTTACAATAGTCAGACTGGACAGAAACAATGGGAAGGAAAGTTTCCTGTTTTCTGCAGATATCGAAGAGGTCTTTGGCCCCAAGGAAGGTAAAGCTTTCTTCAGTCTGAGTGCGAGTGCACAAAGAAATGGTTTTCATTAGTGTATGAAGTTGCGGTCATCTCTGTTGAAAAGCAGCCGTTCACTCTGACACGTTTTACAGGCAATTTACTGTCCGTTCTACCTGTCTTGATTACATTTCAGTATTTGCATTTAGTAGTAAATTAAAGTAGGGAAGGCTTAAAGTTCCCTCTTTATAAACGCTCTTGAATATATTGCGCTCTGATTAGAATGCTTTTGGATAGGTGATGAAATAAAATTGTATTAAATAATCCTCACATTTGTGTACCTACTGTGCGCCTGACTGACAGCCTCTAAAGGGAAGCAGAGGAGAATATGAATGTAGCAGACTCGGAAGCTTTTCAGAATAATAAGGATTTGAACTGCAAAAAAGAATTGTGCTTTGTTTTTGTGTTTTTTGGTCTACTGTGCCAGGACGAAATTGGGGAAAGCTGGTAAATCAGCGTCTCAGCAAATACAGTGATGAAATTTTCATGGGAAGCTGAGGGTAAATTGCACTGATATTGCTGCAATATAAGCGGAGGTTTTCCATAGGAAGGGAAAGACAAAGGATCTGACCCTCCCCCAAACAACACTGCAAAAACCCTTTAAGTCAAGATTCAGCCTGATGAGCTTGTAAGATTGCTTGTCTTTAAATTTCATATACATATATTACAGAACACTCCCGTGAGATGGTGGAGATGACTTTCAGCCACGATTTTAGTTGGAATACATGAAAGTAAAAGTGTAACAGGAGCTATAGTACTGGTACATCTAATTCATTATTTCATTCAGTAGACCACGTGAAGAAACTTTGGCCAAGTTTGGTTTTTTTTTTTTTAAAGTAGAATTCTATTTTGTAGTTACAGTACTTTATCATATGCTACACTGTCGATTTTTTAAATCAGTAAGTTGACTAGTTAGTACTCAGTCTTGCTAAGTTCTTAACTTAGATTTTTGTAATGCAGTTTTCAACACATGCCATCCAGTAAAACATAAGTTTTCCAAATTCTTAACTGAGAAATGTTCTTGATAATGGGATCCTTTCAGACACTTTCTTGTGTCTGAGTCAAAATTTTCAGGTGAATTGGTAAAAAGGAATTGCCTTTTATCTTCTGAAGCTTTTCCTATTTCTCTGTCAAATCTATTTTGTATACAAACGCCACTTTACAACAGTTATCAATGGCAGCGTTGCATAAAATACTCTGTTCTTCTGATATTTAAACTGATTTTATGTAGGTTACTGTACGGGATATGTGTTGCTTTCTGCTGAAAATTGCTGTATCATGAAAAATGAAGTTAATTTGGGCATCTTGTGAGAAATGTGTGCTGGATATATACTGGATTAATTAGTTTTGATCTGTATTACAGCAGTTTCCAGCACAGAAAGTAACAATGAATTTTTGCACTTGTAGCTTTTACTAATAAAAAACATTAATAGCTACATTTGGACCAAATGGTATTATGATTTAAAAAAAAATAAAATATGGTCACCATGACTGCTATTATACATTTGCATATTACGCATCTTTGGACTGGAAAATTCCCCATACTCACTTGCCAAGTATAATTTGGCTTTTGACTGCAAGAACTGTTACGTGTAAAACAGGATTTTGGCAAAATGTTATTTTGTGTCTCAACTGTTTGTTGTTTGTATGCTGTTGTCTGCCTTAATGTGCCATGGCAATAAAGGCTGTAATGGCTATTCCATTCCGATTCCTGTTGTTTTGCAGCCACCAAACAGCTCTGGGCTAATACAGTGCATCAGACTCTGACTTTCGCATTTATTTCTAAACTTTTTGATTTCACAGAGTAAACATTTCTCATATGCTGGCCGGTGGTAATGGAAGAAGCATTCACTGTAGTTATCCCAGGGAATCCCAAAAGGAATTTACTGGTTTATCACAGCAATTATGGTTACTGACCCTGTATTTCTCCCATTTATTCAAATTTCAGTTAGTTACTTTTGTCTTGCAAGAGACAGTGGTGTTCTTGGTAAGTAACTGGACTTAACGGGGTAAGCACAACGTTCAGTGGCAGTAGGGCAGTTATAGCTTTAGTGTGCACTGTGGATGGGAAGCCAATATTTGCATATTGAATATTCCTATTGTGATACGTAGTTTTGTACAGTGAAAGATCTGAGGTTTTTTTCTGGTTAATGAAAAATGTAAACTGCAGATTTGCCACACGCAACCACATTTTAAACTCAGCTCATTTCTAAGGTTTTGAGAGAAAATGAAGCATAACTGGTGCACAGTGGATCTTAGAATAATGGTTTTGACCTCCAAAAAGCCTCTACTAATACAATAACCCCCAAGATTTTAGGGCCTACTGTCTTCCTGAATTTTCACAGTTAGGAGAAGCGGCTACCACAGGTGCTATCAAATCTCAACCTTCTACGTAAAGGCTTTTCATATCACTTTATAAATTGGTTTCTACTTCAGTAGGCTGTCATATACAGATATATCTAGCCCACTGTTCTTAGTATGTCTCTAATTCTAATTTACATGCGTACCAAATTATCCTGTGTATTGTAAAATCATGAGGAGTCATGACCAGACCTCACGTGAGTGTAGTTGTTTATCACACTTCAATTGTTACATAAACATATCGCTAAAACAGATTCTAAACCTTTCATTTTCTCCATTGATTTTATGTCTGTTGTATATTGTATGCATATTTGTTTCTCTGGAAGCTTGTCCTTTTTATCTTTCTGTTTTTGTGGGGGTTTTGTTTGTGTGTGTGTGTGTGGTGGTTTATGTTTTGTTTTTGGTTTTGGTTTGTGTGGGTTTTTTTTTGTTTTTGTCTTTTTTTTTTCCCCAAAAAAACCTTGGTCTGTGAAGTTTAATTACATCTCATTGATATTTGAATTCAGGTCCCATATTTTATACCTGTGGGAAAGGTATATTGTATGACAATTGTTCTCTTTTTGATTAAAAGTGTCCAATAAAACTGTTCAAAAAGCACTATAGACCAATGGTAAGTAATCTATTTGAGCTTCAGAGCTAAAGACAGTGCTTCAAAATATTTAAGGGCTACAGGCAGGTCTGGAAAAATATTCCCTGATAAATGGTGTAAAGAGATTTCAGAATCCTTGTGAAATGCCTAACTGATGGGTGCATCCACGGCAGGCATCAGCCTGTCACTGATGGTTCTTACACCTCTGGCTTTTTGTCACTGCGTGTGCACAGGCTGCGTCAGGGGTGCGGAGAAGGAAAAGGCAACTGTCCGTGTGAATCTGCTGCTTCTAGGGGATGATTAATATCCTGGTAAAAATGGGTAATTAGCATAAATCATGATGCGGCCTGATGCTATGCCTAGGCTAAGACAAAGACCTAAGGAACCAGGCTGCTGATTAAATTTCAGATTCTCTGCAGATCTCCAGCGCTTCTGGTGCCAGGTGAAAGCAGTTTGTCTGCCAGCGCCCGTGCTGCTCCCAGCTCTTCATACAGGGACAGGACTTAGGCAAGGCACTTCTTCTCCACCTCTGTGTGTACTCACACTTGATAATTTTCTCTTTCTCTCCTTTTTTTTTTTTTTTTTTTTTAATGCTCTATTAATGACTGTTATTCAGGACTTTGCCACCTGGCCTTGGGGAATTAGATACTCCTCTTCCCCCACAGAGGCTCTGATTGTTTTAATTAATAAGTCTATGTCCAGTTTTTCCCTTAATGAGGAAAAAATGGTTTCAGTGGCAAAGTACTTTGATAATGCAAGAATGAAAATACATTTAGATTGCCCCTAACTTTCTGTAAACAAACTTTTGCACAATAAGCTTCTAAATTTGTATGCTCATACTTATGAATGTCCTGTTAATTGGAAATTGCAGGAAAACAAACTTAGCTTAGATTCTGGGGTGGTGTCGGGAATGGGCTGCTGATCCCGCTCTGTCTCATATCAGTTTTATTTCCAGGTTCTAAAAAGATAGAGGCAGACAAAGCAATGCTATGTCAGAATAATAAAAGAACTAGGGTTGTGTAATATGTGTTTGTGCAGATATGAATGGGGAGCTCTGTCCTAAACTGAGACATCTACTCGATATGCCTATTTTAGGAGTTGTTTATCTAGGTAGTTAATGGAGGAAGAGAAATTGCCTCAAGGACTAATTCAGAGAACCTTGGTTAGGAGGCTCTCTCTTTTTTTCACTCAGTTACCGTATGAAGTTAAATACCCTTCCTAAACGCGGACTGATAGATTTATTTTTATTTCCCTTTGCATGATCCATTTTTCTTTACTGCTGTTATTTCAGCAGACAAGATTTCCATCAGATTTGTCTATAATTTTTTTTTAGCTTTAGATTTCCCTTGAAAACTGTTCTTACACTGTAAAGAATTCCTATATTCATAGTGCATTTTTTACTTTCAGTCTTTTCTGTCTGTCCCTAGTATGGATAAAAGGAGACAGATTTTATCACCTCTCTTTGGTAACCGCAAGAATGAATTCATTAAGTGACCATGAAAAAAATATTTAAGTTTCCAGAAGCGTACTTGGTGTCTGTGTTTCTAAAGGCTTTTAGATGAGCTACTGTATGTACTTCTAGCTCAAAAAAGCACTAAGAAGTTAACATTATCCTGCAGCTCTCGCGTTGTAATGGAAGTGCTTTGTCTTAGTTTAAATAAATATTTACTTTGAAAGTCCAAATTTACATTAGCCAAAAAGACTGTTACTGTGTATTGTAGATTGTGTATTCTGATAATGGCGCTGGATAACACATAATGGATAAGCGTTCTCAGAATGCCACAGTTATTCTGAGATTTGCATGTTATTTACGGTACATTCAGGCTTTCATTATTTGGAACAACTGGAAGTCGAACCACGCTGTTCCTGTCAGCGGTGCCACTTCTTGCTGCGGGTGGAGGTTCTGACGAGTGGCATCTGGAGCTGAATGAGGTACGGGGAGGACCAGAGACAGAGACTGATGAATGCTCTGGCAACTGCCAGCCCTGCCAGTAACAAAGTGCAGAAGTCTGGAACTTTATTTTCTTAGCTCAAGCATTTTAATCATTATTTTAATAATAAATCTAATTTAATATCAATATTAAATACATTTAATAATTATTAAATTTGAAAATTTTAACAATAATAATAACTTTAGGTTTGGATGTGTACCTATGAATGGCAGAAGCTTTCTATGGGTCTCCTGGGTTTGGGTAGGGAAATAGCAGGAAAGGTAAATTTAGCTGCCTCCTAGTGATGTGTCTCAAATACTGAACCTCTGGCTACTTCTGTCTAAGGAAACTGGCCTGCCATAGTGCAATAAAACATGATGTGAAAAGCTGATCCGCTGTCCCGTTGAACAGGATCACTGGTATGAGGGAGTAGCCATCGATACTGCTGGGTGAAAGAGCAGCAGGCTTTGGGAACCTGGCAGAGATAACTGGAAACAGATAAAAAGAGAGGGCTGGTTAATTTGAAGGTACTGTAGGGAAAACATAGCAATGGGATAAGAGAAAACACAGTGCTTCAGGTGTTAACAGTAGTTTAAATATAAACTGGTGCTTTTCAGTGATACGTATGTGCTCTATATTAACAAAAGGTAGCTAGATAGTGCTCTACTCATTTTAACTTAAAAAAACCCCTCTCATTCGATTTCATGATGTTGTATTTAAAGTTTTTAAGGTGAAAAGAGGTATTTAAAGCTTTTATATTTTAATAATTTTATAGTATAGAGAAATAAGAAGATGTTGGCTTTGTATAGCACACTGAGTGGTAACTTCATTCTGCATGTATTTAAGCACGCAGCACAAAAGAAAATCTTATCTTTATTGATTTATGGCCAAATCAGTAAAGCACACTACATTTGCTTTTAATAAACAGATAAGATGCAAGAATAGAGTTCTGTGTGTGTTTGCTCAGGAAACCGGCACCTTTATATTTCATAGAACTTTATTAAACATGAGGGAGAGGGAGGCAAAGTGGAGGATGTGGTGGGGTTTTTTTCCTAATGTTGGAGAATTGGCTTTTACTCTTGTGTGCGAATCCAGTCAGTTCAACCAAATGAAAAGCTCGGAAGCGCTCGGTGGAGGCTAATTAGGAGCCTCCACCGTCGCTGCCCACAGAATCTGTTTGCACTCAGTGTTCTTGGCACCCTTCACACCGCTGCACTGATTTCACTCTTCATCTGCCGTCTCTGCTGCTGCTGAGCTTATTCCAGTCCAGAGCCACTGGCCTGAGTGGGATTTTCCAAGTAGTTACATCTCTGATAGACTGGATCCTTTTGGTACCAAACCTTAAAGCTGGGTTGGGAAAGGCTTTGTGCCTCTTCTCCCACTTGATGAATGTGTTGATAAATGCAGGACCAGGGAAAAGAAGCATAAAAGCAGAAAAACACAATTATGAGCCAGAAGTGGATGTTGGGAGTGGAAATGGTGAGTGAGGGAGAACAGGCAGGAAAAGCCAATAAATTGTAAGCAGAAATCAATACATAAGAACACTTGAGTGCACTCTGCATAAAAAGCCTTGAATTGAAATCCTGGTTTCCTAGGTCTTCCTATTTGTTCCTTGGCTATTTAGAAATAGTTGTGAAACACTAGAAAAGTGTGATTTCTTGCTCTAGTAAACTCTGAGGAGTACTTAATTTATTATTATTACCAGTCAGAGTACTGAAGCAGTAGAGATTTCTGCTCTGAACGTAAAGGCTAATGAGTTATGCAGAGGTGAGTATCAGTTTACATGGCAGAATGTATGTTTTTCAGCTTAAAAAAAATACTGAAACAATTACTAGAGGTTAGTGTACTTCACTGCTCATGTTAAGTGAGTTGGACAGAGAGGGGCAGGGCTAGATCAGTCTTCATTGCAGTGCCGGTGACTGCTGTCTGTTGAAGTTCTGCTCATCCTGTTACTCCTCCTCCAGTGAAAAGTTTTCACTGTCACCGTAAGAACAACTTTTTTTTTTGTATAGGATCTACTTGGTGTTGTAGATAAAGACATAATTTGTGCAACAGTGTTATGACATCAGGGGCAACTGGGCCAGTCCCTGCTCTTTCAGTTAGCCAAAATATTAATCTTGACTCTGCTTCCTACCATGATCATCTCTTTGCTTTACCAACATACCCCTCCCTTTTATTTCTTTTATTTATTTTTTTTTGCAACAGCCAGAGAATATGTTTTGTTGAGGATCTGTCATGTGACACAGAATGAGTCCTGCCTCTCAACTTTTGACAAAGCACCTCACACTTCATCTGAAGTTTTGCTGCCTGATATGTCTTTGACTATGGGACAAAGATGCCATGTGTGTTGGATGAAGGGAGGTGATGAGGGATGCTGCCTCTGGAGTCATACTAGTCCTGTGCTTGGAAAAGGTTTCTCGTGTGTGGTGGAGATCAGTAACATTCCTCGCGCTGGAAGCCAGGAGCTTCCTTGACAATTTGGAGTTGATCTGTTGTGGTCTTCGTATATTACCTTAGGTTACTTGAGATGCACTATAGTATGTTTGGTTTTTTTTAGTAAAATGGGATTTTTTTTAAAGTAGTTTTAGAAGAAGTGTTATTCAATGAAAAATGCAAAAGCTCAAGGGCTTAGTAATATTTACTATTTGAATGGAAACATATCTGCATAAATTCTTGGGTAGAAATATAAAAAGAAATTTTCTCCCAGAGTAGGAAAACTTGGATATTACATCAAGAAGTTTCTGAAAACTTAAGTGGTAAACTTGAATAACACGCTAGGAATTTTATTAAAGTCATCTTTTAAATGACAGAAAACCATTAATGTAGTATTGTCTGGAAAATGGTGGTATCTTACAGTTTTACTGTTTTAAGTATATATCATAGAATCATGGAATGGTTCGGGTTAGAAGGGACCTTAAAGATCATCTAGTTCCAACCCCCCTGCCATGGGCAGGGACACCTCTCACTAGACCAGGCATATATTTAAGTATACTATTTTAAAAAATATATACTTAAAACTGTTTTGAGAAGTGCGTTATTGAAGTTGTTCTAAGTAGTATTTTGAACATAGTTAATGACTACAGAAGAGAGCTAAACAAATACACATCTCAAACAGACTTTGTGTTTGTTCTTTGAAATTGTTCATAGCCTGTTGTCTAAGTCTGACTCAGCTGTTAAATTAATTAAAAGAATTACTTGACAGCAGCTGGTTCTTCATCCAGGTTCAGCAATATTTTATATTTAAAATTTAGCTTGTTATGAATTCTTTGCTTAAGTACGACATCTATCACTGATTTTGAAAGAAATGTGAAATTCCATTAGCCTAAATAGATTTTGCATTATTTTTGTGTCTCCTGAAAACTCCCTGGCTGTAGTACTTTAATCAGAAACATATGGTAGTTCTTACGAGTGAATAGAAGAATAGGGACTTTGCAGTTCGAGTAATTGTATGGTAATAAAGTTTGTTTTTTGGTTTGTTTGTTTTTTTCTTCTTGATCAGTATGTCCCGATACACAAAGCCAAACCTGCAGGGGCAGCAGGGCGCAGAGTCTCTGGGGCCGGCAGTAACTTAGGAAAAGTATGCAGAGAGGTCAGAGATCAGTTTAGGGGCCTATTTATCACGGGAATGAGTCGGCAGGGCTGCCTTGCCATTGGTTCGCAAGTTGATTTAGAAACCAGGAGCGAAAGCCGGCCGATGGAAAGCGCAGCTGAGATCTCTCAGGCGAGTGCACTGATGGCACTGGATGCCTTTCTGGGTCATGGTCGTCTCACCAGCAAAGGGCTGGTTCTCCAGCCCCAGCTTGGGGGGAGGGAGGAGGAGGAGGAGGGCATGTGGCTCACGCCGTTTCATTCACAAGCGCAAGGATGGCAGAGGGCCCAGACTCTTCACAGAAGTCCGGCACAGCAGCTTTCAGTCTAAATTCATGCCACTGATTAGATGCAAAATTTCTTTTCATTCATAGCAGCCAATTCGTTCCAGCGAGCAGAGAAACATAACATAAAGTATAGAAAACACGGCGAGCGGTTGCCAATTTCTAGGCAGATTAAAACCTTTTTTCTGTAGCTGAAGTATGCTTACCATGTAGATTTCCCTCATCATGACTTGTTTTCAAAGTTAAACACAATAGCAGAGTGAGCTCTAGTAAGCATTTGGTACGCTTTGAAACTTTGCTGCCCTAGCTAATTAATGTGATTTCAGTTTGGAGGATGGGCGGTGATGCTGCTGCTGCTGTTGCTGTTGTTGGTTTTGTAAAGAAAAAAACTATCACGAATTTAGTATAAAGTTGTAATGATCGCTGTGACTGTTAATCAGCTTTTTGTCAAGGTTTTTTTTAACCTCGAAAACTATCCATACCTGTTTCCACGTGTAAGGCTTTTGTGTACATCTGTAATGAGAAGTGTATAATTTTTGATTTGTGGGTTGGTTGGTTGTTTTTTTTCACTCCAAGTTATGTGAATGAATGAAAACCATTAATTGGAAAGTAAAACTGTTTCCAGTAAGGACAAAGAATTCTGTGGGTAGCTGAAAAAAATTGCAAAAAGCATTCCCCCTTATTAGGTATTAATTCTTTAAAGATGAAGGTAGTCTGTATGACTTAGAAAATTAATTTGCTTCCCAGGTCTTGAAATACGTGGAGCAAATAATCTTCTACTGTACAGTCATAGCTTTGCTGAGTTTGAATAGGTCTGCAGAGCTAGAAATGTAAGCAGAATTTTTCCCTATTGTTACTCAGATACCCAAGTAGCAGGCACTCTTTTGAACCACTGTCTTTTCCTAGTTTTTTTGGCTTGTTTTGCATGATGAATGTGATGTGTACTGTCAGGTTTTGGGTTAATTTAGGTCTCAGTTCTTTTAGAAAATGAAATTCAAGCCACAATAGACTCATTTTTGTGTATGGAATGCGCCTGGACCGTCCTACTGGCTAGTAGGTAAAGGCTCCTAAAACTTCTTCCAAACCACACAGTCAGAAACATGCAAGTAGTGATACGGTTATGGGTTCAGTGCATGAGAAAAAATAAATATTTCAAGGAATTAAAGATGGTGATGAATCAGAATAAAAGATCTTAGTGATCTAAATTCAAAGGATGAGCTAAGTATTGTCGTGCCCAATCGTCACTAGGTCCGGCCAGAATAAAAGGGTGTTTGTTTATTATTGCTGTCTGAAGACATTCTTCTTCCCCTCTATTGCACTAAGCTGTCTGCAGTTTCTTGTGATGGTTAAATATGGAAATAAGTCTTCAAAATTGAAATATTTGTGTAGCTGTTTTTAGTCCTTGAAACATACTCGACTGTACTAAAGCAGAATTTAGAGGTAGTATTTAAATTATTTGCACACAGTAGAAAAGATATTCAGGAAAAAGGACCCCCAAAAGGGTATGAAAACAAAACAGTGGTTACAACAGTGCTGTTGATGATGATGATTAGACTAATATTTCTGCCATATTTTTCGAGTGGTAAGAAGTGTTCTCATTGTTAGTGGGACCCAATTAAAAATAATTATGCTGTGGCATTTTCCTTTCTGTTACAATTTGGGCTGCAATGCTTCTCCATTCTCTCCCTTGAAGTTTAGGATATGAATTGATTAGGAGTCTTTTGGTGTTTTGTTCTGTTTGTTTGTTGTTGGTTTTGTTTTTTTTTTTTCCAGAAAGGATGTGTTAAAGATGTCTCCAACATATTCATATTTTTGAAAGGCAATGCGTTATACCTCACATTCCATGAGTCTTGAATTGAAAGTCAGAGATTTCAGCAACTGTATGCATTGACTTATGAAGCTCAATGTGTTAGTAAAACTACTTGAATTCTTTATCCCTACAAAATCCAACAGGCAGTTGCAGAATTTCACCATTTTTTTCATTTTCAAAAAATTAGGCTTCATAAACCCAGAATTGTTTGAGGATTTTTTCCATTCCTTCATTGCACTTGGAAAATTATTTCCTTTGTTTAATTTCTGTATAGTATGACAGCTATAAATGTGAAGTAAAAGAAAACAGATTCTGATGCAACATCTTTTTTTCCTAGTGATGGTTCAAAAAGATGTAACTCATTCTTCCTGTGCTGCACAGATTTCCTGGCTTCTTACCTATAGATTGTGGAACAAAATTGTCTCTTTTCAATATTTGTAAGAATTTTCAACCCCTGAAATATTTATTCAGTGGGACACCCAAGAATTTGAGGAAGAGACTATATTGATTATTCTTGAAGGTGACAGTGTATTTCTTATTTTATGAAAGGAATACTGTAATTCCCTAAATATAGTTCCACTGCTTCTGAATAAAGCCCAGGGTTTTTCAGAGATGGTCAAGAGAATCTGAAGGCTGTATCCCATTGAAGTTCAATATGAATCAGAGATAAGATCCAATTAGGTGTCTGCCATTTCTAACAGGAAGACTTTGAGGCATATGTATCTTATCTAAACGAAGTTGTTAACAAACGACACTGGTACAGAGGTGCCATGCTCTGCAGTTGGTGTAATTAGCAGTTAGGCAGCGTGTTCCTGATCTTCCTGCTCTTTGCAAACACGGAACCTCAGTGGTCTGAGATACAGGCTTTGTCGTCACAGTATTTCCAGACAAACCAAGCCACCAAAACTCTCAAGTGTTTCTCTTTCATCCTACTCCACTGTAAATACCTATGAAAATATAGGAGAGACTAAGAATATTGTAATGCTTCGACATGCTGAAATCTAATTTTGCTTCCACAAGTATTTACTAAAAAAAAAATATCAAATGGAAGTTACACTTCAAATATTATAGTAAAAAGTAATTAAATTGTAGAAATCTGTGTTAAGATGTGGTGATGATACGCAGATGCCCTTAAGTTTATCCTGTACCGTCCAGTACAAGGATAGGATGATCACGACTAATTATTGCATTCTCAGTGCTTTAAGTTGATTTTAAACAACAAAAGCCTCGGATACTTGTCATAATATTGTTACCAAGGAAAGTTTGGCAGTAGTTGGAGTGCATTCATTGGGTTTATGTTGCTGTTCTACATCAATGTTTTTTGCATCAGATGAAAATCCAGTCAGAGATGAAAACTGGGAGAAGTTTTGAATCTTCACATTCTGAGGATTTAAAGCAATGCATATGAGGAAAAGTATTTCCGCAATGATATACTCTAATCAATTCAGTTAATTGAAAAAGAACTCAAAGAAAGGAATTTATATTTTTATTTCATGGATCAGTTCATGCTACGGTAAATGAAGGAAGTCCAAATTTATGCTTAAACTCAATAATCTTTGGAATTTGGTCCGTAGGCAGAATATTAACATTTGTAAGTATTTATTTCCTGTCCTAATCTTTCTGTAACTTCTCTTACAGCTTTTTTGACTAAAAGTGCTCTTAAATGTATTGCTCAGAGGGTAAATTCCTCCACATAGTTCCTTAAATTGAGTGATTCGCTTACTGTTGCAGCCTGTTGCAGGCATGCACAGTGCTTTTTTAACTCTGCAATTTTTGGCTTATATGTGCTCACTAATTAACAGTTAACTGTAGATACGGCAGATCATGGTGGTTTTAGGAAACAAGACATTTACATAGTAGATGTTGATTAAAATAATCTTCAAACAGTTTTTAAACAAATCTGCTGTTAACTGGTACAAATTCCCTGAGTTCTGAGGTGGTAATGATTTTTTTGTTTGTTTGTTTCTTTAGCTTGTGAGGCAGTATGGAAATGACAGTTTAATAAGAAAAGAAGTAATTAAAACAGTAATATACCTTCAGCTCCTTCTTTTATTATACCCACCTCCCCACTTGCTACCAAAAGAAGTGGGAGGCAGCGGTCATAGCCCCTTCACAGAGATGTCTTGGCAGCGCTGCCTTCCTCTGTCGGCCAGTGGGCTCTGCTGCAGAGGAGTATATCGGACATAATACCGTGTAGCAAAAGATCATGTTGTTATCAGAAGGAAGCTGGAAGTATTTGTATTTGAGAATTTGTTAATAAATGGTATAAAAAGTCAAAGATGGGTGCCGGCTGTACTGCTCTTGGGAAAACCCAAAGCAGCTGCTGTTAACTTCAAACCTTAAAGGTCACCTGTGGTACGCTAACCACCATTTTAGCCAGTTCTTTGATCCCTATTGAAGGGATCGGTTTATGTGGGTCAGAAATATTACTTTTGTGAAGCAGATTGACAGAATTCTCAAATACTGAGTCTTGATAGGGCAGATGATAATATTAGTCATCATTTAACATTTCTCTTAGAAGTACAGCTTTGCGCAAGTTAAGGTGGCCATTGAAAGCAAGTCCTTACTTTTGATGGAATCCCATTCCATTCACACTGATGCTTTGGGAGTGAAACTAAAAAATAAACTATAATAATCTACTGTAGACTTCCCCTGATTTTTATATAAAGGGTGGGACTGAACTGGTGCCTGGCTCTGATCTCAGCGTTGCTGTGAGTGGTTGCTGATAAAGTTCAAGCCTAAACTATCTGTACTTTTCTCTCAGGCCACTGAATTTCTGCATTGTGTGGAGAAGGCAAATGGCGGATCTCCCTGCTGCAAAGGCAGCTGTTTCCCTCACGTTCTTCCCTGGGGTGTTGTCTGAAGGGTGAATAGATGTACTTCGTTTTGCTTTAGATTTTTAACTCACTCAGTGTCTTTCACAGCCTTATGGTCTTGAGATTAGGAATGGATGGAGAAAAAGGAAAGGAAGGAAGTGAATATATCTTGTTACCTCAAATAGATTATACATGGGAGAAAATTATTACCGTGGTTATCTTCTTTTTAGATTTACAGAGCATCTCCGCTATATCCGTGCGTTAAATGTAATCCACAGTGGTCTGGTGTCTATAGGACTGTGATCTGCAAATTCAGGAAGGGCCCACCATTCTGCCCAGTGCTCCCACAGTTCCATGGAAGCCATCAACTGGTAGTGTGGTTAAGGTTCATGTCTCTGTGACTTTTTTTTTTAACTGTGGCTTTTTATTGTAACTTCTTAGTAATTATTTTTTTTAAAAAAAGAAAGACAGTGGTCTCTCCAAGCTAATGACATAAGAATTGCCATAGCTCAAAACCTTGCTTAAAAATCTCTTCATTTGTAAAGCAAAAAACTTCATATAAAAATCCACTGTAAAACCTCACAGAAGTATGTGTTTGAAATCTGAGATATTTCATTTTTGTGTCTTTTACGCAGTTTAAAGGAAGAAGTTAGCAATTGGTAAGAAGTGGACTGGCAAGTTTTGCATTTCAGACTTGCTGCAAATTTTGTAAAAAACACATACATAGAAAACAGATACAAACAATTTAATTCTGATGCAAGAATTAAGGGATTCCAAGCTGGCCTTCTTCCAGGACTTAATGCGTGCACACTTAAACGCAAGTTTTAAAAGGTTTCAACGTTATTTGCTTCTGAAAAACCTGGTCACCAATGGAAATTGAACGTGCAGATCAGTTATAAAACTATTTGCTAAAAAATACCCATCTAGGACAGTAAGAGCGCTCTCAAGCTTTTAGCCCTATGTAAATTCCTGTATTGTGGACACTGTGATGAGAGTCTTCCATTTATATAGTGAGTGATGTGGCTAACATTTGTCATGTGGCCTTTGCTTTTTCATGTTTTCTGTGGGGGCGGGGGGGAAGCATGTGCAATTGAGTGTTTTGTTTGAGGAGGGTCATGATTTTTGTTTAAATACTCTTGTTGCTATGTTTTTATTAAGGGAAGACAAAATCAAAGGAATGCGTTCCGTACTTAAAGCGGAAGGTGACCGAGACAGCGATGTGCCTTATTTCCTGTAAGAACATCAGGAAATGTTTCTTGTACAACCACTGACTATGCTCCAAGTTTCTTCTTTTTATATGAATTAATTAGACCATTACTTGCAAGAGCTGCATGGAGCCTAGGGAGCAGAAAAGTCCATCATAACCATTATGCTGAAGCTTGACAATGTGTTGCATCGTCGAGACCCTGTCTGTGCGTTTCCTTGAAGCCGTATCAAAATTCCATAGAGAAGGTGAATAGGCGTGATGTTTTCAGTTTATTTTGCTGCAGAGTTGTGCCTGTGTTCTGCACTATTTGGAGTTATTAGGCACTGAAGGCTTCCTGCCAGGGTACATTTACAGTTACGTAGATCTGTTATGGGAATACAAGCCTTAATAAGTATTCCAGCTGAATATAAGTGGATTTAATGAATTACGTGGCTTTACTCCTCTCAGTTTTGATTGTCCTTCATGGAAATTAAGCCTTTTAATAGCATCTTTTCAGAACTCACTTTTCTTTGCAAAACATGCCAGTTGATTTTGTCGTGCTTTGTTGCAAATGTGTGGTAGCATCCCTTTTTCATTTTTGGCTTCTAGAGCTATGATGTGCAGAAAAAGTTTTATATAATGTTGCAAGTACGTTCATAGAATGGGTAGAATTTGAAGGGACCTTAAAGATCATCTAGTTCCAACCCCCCTGCCATGGGCAGGGACACCTCCCACTAGACCAGGCTGCTCAAAGCCCCATCCAGCCTGGCCTTGAACACTTCCAGGGATGGGGCATCCACACCTTCTCTGGGCTACGTTGTGGAAGCTCAGTGTGGTGTTTGTGAAATGCTTCCATACCGCTGGATGATTGTGCCTCGGTACAGACACATAATTATTGTTCTCCAAATATTGAGAAGCTGATGTTTTTTGCACTTGTGTTGCCAATAATCTTAAAAAAACCTCCAAACGAATAAAACAGCGAAAAAAAAAAAAAAGAGAGGGAGGAGAAAAAAGCCTGCAGTAAACACCGAGTGAGAACAGTGTGTGGAGAGAGATATATATCTGACTAAATGCTTGCTGGGGCCCATTCAGAATAGAAAGCAAAGACCTTTTTTCTGTCTTTGAGGACAGTTTAGAAGATCTCCCCAAGGCAGCCATGCCCCATTCGCACTGCCTGGACAGCTGGCTGGTGTAGCAGAACCCAGGAACAGCAGAACCTCAGGTTCTGTCCTCTGGGGCTGTGGACAAGCTTCTGAAAGCACAGCTTGTAGTCTTAAATGATTTAAGGATTCTTTTTTTTTTTTTTTTTAATGTGAATTGGTATTTTCCTTTTAAGATGTAACTGGCATGTTTTGTAAGACGTAATCCAGAACTCTACACTAGAAACATAATTGACTAATGCATGAAAGGAGATAAAAGTACTAATTCTCTGGTGTTGCATCACTAGCGTTGGGTGTGCTCTAGTGTGGCGCAGTAAGGAGAGACTGTCCTTGACATTGTTTCAGCCTGGAGTTGGCTACCAGCCTCTTATCCTCTGAGGTCTCTGACCTAATGCCTCTTTGAGAGATGTTCCTCTAGCATGAAAAAAAAAGTGGATTTCTGCTTGCATCAGCACATCCTTATTGTTCTGACTGCTTTCTCCAGCTTTTTTTTTTTTTCTGTGAGTGAGTTTGTGTGAAATGATCTTTGGGGCTTTGTTTTCATAGAGCTTAGAAGAAAATTTTGGACCTTGAAAGTTCCTACAATCTGACTGCGTTGTAGTGGGGGCAAAAAAAGACGCAGGAGCATGTCAGTCATTGTAAGTTGAATTTAATTAAATTAAATTATCAAGGATTACTCTTTTTCCAAAATACTACATTACATGTTGTGGAAAAGCAGTTATTTTTCTATCCCAAATATTGAATTAACCAGCACTTCTAATAGTTTTTGAGACTCGAATCTGATATGTTTAGCATACAGTCCTATGGATAAGCAAAAAGATGGAGGAACATGTTGATGCTGGAATTTGCCTTGCATAGGCTTTGACCGAAAGCTCATGTTTGAAGAATATATTTCAATAAGAGTGTCTATCCTTTCTAAAAATGAATGTCAGGATACACAATTAGCAAAATAGCTTGATTCTGAAGTTCCAAACCAGTATAAACCCAGCCAGATACTTGGAATCGTGTAAGCAGAATTTAAAACATGTTATAAAATTACTGTAGCCATCTAAACCAAATTCTAAAAAAGCATTACCGTTCTGTTCATGCATGATGGAGTACTGCAGGGGACAATATCCTCACAAAACCTATCACTGACATTTCACTTAATTTTTTACTTAGAATAGCCTAGTTGACATCATACAGATAGCATACTTTAAATGGGTAACGTGACATATTTATCGAAAATATGTGTCTGAATTCAGTTATTTTTCCCCTGAGGCTCATCTTATAGCATGAGAACTAGAGGAATAGGACTAGACCATACAGGTAGAATATGTCATTCATTAGGAAGGCCAAACAAGGGAACAGACTTGCTATCTACAATGGCAACAGTACCACAAAACCAAACCCCAAGAACCCAGAAGAGAATATCCCCTCAGTGATGCATCATTTTAATCATATCCTGACTGGTTTCACCTGTAGGGCCTCCTCATATGAGACAGTGCATTTGTAAATCTGTATAATCTGACGGTTGATCTTCCACGTACGGTGGGTTTATCCAGTAAGAAGTTACTCCACTTTGTAAAAAATTTGGTATTTCGTGCTACGTAACAGCGGCTTTATACTAAGATCCTTATGTCCCATCTATTAGCCTTTGCTCTGCCCCCATCTGTACTATTCACTTCTTTGGAAAGCTCATTCAAACTGATTGATGAGGAAGTCTTTATCTGTTATATAGAGATAAAGGAATTCTAAAGAAAGTGCTTAATGATTATTATTTCTTGATTTAAATAACCAACTAGGCAGGAGATCTGCTGTGGGCTGCTGAAGCCTTAGTAATTGTCACCTAGATATTTGTCTTTCTGGCATGTCCCAGGTCACTTTTAAATTGCTGGAAAACCCATTGTTATTTTGTCCTTAGAATGTTTTGATTTTATTACCATGGTAGTAAATCTGGTAATAATCGATATATTTGACTTTGTATCATTTTTTGTGATTGTGAACACTGCTAGCAAAGCATTTTGGAGTGATAGTCCTGTATGCATACTCTGAGGCACACTGAAGAGCCAGCTTTTAGCAAAATCTGATTCAAGTTATTTGTAAAGTGGTCAATAAACTAAATTTGTCAACTCAGGATAAATGTTGCAAACTTATGACAAAATGTTAATCTTTTCAAACTCTTTTTTTTTTTTTTTTTTTTCTCACCGAAATCAGTGACTAGGCATGTAGTACTTTTCTGAGAGCAAGACTTGGTTCATGGAAGTGAGGCAACGGCAGATGAGTGTAGGTCCTCTTTCCTATCAAAGTTGTTGCAGTTTTGCACTCGCTCCAACCAGAGGCAAACAGTAAAGCCGAGGATGTTTTCCTGTGGTTGAAAATTAATCCATTGGTATTCATGGGGATTGCAAAGCACATACATAGTCTAAACACAGGAGCTGGGAGGATCGTGTCTACTTGGCTTGTCTGCAGTGCTCAGGAATCTCAGAAACTAGACACATCAGACCTTCACACAGATTTTCACAGCACTGCAAGTTGAGACCGAATAGCCTGAAGGAACTGCTGATGGTTTTCTTCTGGTGATCATGGGAGTTTCACATGAACGTTGCACCCACTGGTCCGGTACTGTGAGCCAGACTCATTCAGACTTCATTACTTTATCTGAATTGTACAAATTCTACTACCTAATCTAAAAAAGTTTTAAATAGCCCACAGCTCAGCAACCTGGCTATCTACAAATTACCGTGAGCACCTCTCTCAAAAACAGCACTATGCACTGACTTCACACCGGATGCAGAGGAGGTTTTGTACTTTAAGAAGCCTCCATCTGTGTGTCCTGCACTATATTTTGTGATCCAGTGGTAAACCAGTGGTCCAGTTGGTTCCTAAGGCTTCCAGACACAAGATGTGAACTTCAAGAGTTTGGTGTAGATAATGGAGTTTATAGAGAAAACTGGAAAAAGTGCTCTTTCAGAAGAGCAGAACTTTGCCTCAGTTCCTCCATTATCTAGGACATGAACAAAACAGGGCAAATAAAATAAGCAAGCAGATCCTTTTTTCTCCCTTATAGTGGGGGGTGGGGAAACATGCATTCAGTTCTGATAAATGCTGACCATTTCAGGGAAGAAGAGAGATCTGTTTTGTTGTGTTTTCTCAGAGGATTCCCTGATACGGTAGTCTGGGAGAACCACGTAAGAATCTGATTATGTAGGAGCAGGAGGCTCGTGTCTATTGAGAACTTTACTTGTTCTGCAGTTTGGGAAATTTCCAGGCTTTTTCATGCTGCTCAAGTGAAGAAAGTGGAGTAGCTATTGGGATGGATGCCAGACTGACAGCACTGCACAGAGACCTGTGGAAGGTGCATTCAGAAACCCTTCTGGTTTCACAGTGTGCTGTAATCCGGAACTTTGCTTCTGGAATTTTTCATGTGCAGAAGAAATTTGACAAAAATGGGTATTGTGGGAGAAGCAGACTGTGCAAATATAATATTCTTGCCCATTTGCTGAATGGGAGCACGTTATGAAATCTTTCCAAATCGATGTCCAGTTTTGGAAGAGAAAATAAAAATAGAGTATTCTGGGGTATTTACAGAATGATTTAGCCCTGCTTTCTTGAACATAATTAATCGCTTAGCTAGATACTTTTGTAAAGCCATGCTAATAACTGTTACTTATTTACAAACCAGCTGTGTGACAGACAGGGTATGTACTTTTGGTTGACTTCTCAGTCCGATCTAGCTGCTAATCTAATCCTTTTCCTGCCCCTGAATAAAAGGCGCCTGAATAAAATGCCCATGGCTAAGGCTTCTTTCTGTCTGAAATGCACAGTCCAATGCTAGATCATATCACATGACCAGGAAAGCTATGTTGGCCATTAAATCCTCTGTGCATTTGCCTTGCAAAACTTGCTGAGGTATTGAGCTGCTTGGGGTCAGCTCAGCCACGAGCAGCTCTGTCTTCACTGGGGATTTGCCTTCAGTTTGGCCCATCTTTTCTGCACAGGGAGACTTCTTTTTTTTTATATTTGTCTGTCAGGCTTGTTTATTTGAGCATGATGTGGTTGCTCTAACTCAATGTGTTACGAGTGTTGCCTATTTCCAAGCACTTACTCTGGTTCAGAAGGACTCTGTAGTGTTGGGGCCTCCACTCTCTGTTCCTTAGGTGAACTCTGATTTTTCAAAATAGGCAGGAAATTATGCTCTTTTCCTTTGGTCCGTTTCTTTGGATGACAATGAGAAAGAATTGTCCTTGTCTAAAAAGATAGATGTCAAACAATATCTGGATGTCATCCATCCCTTCGGAAAATGAGACAAGCCTCCTGGTGCTTCCAGAAGGGATCCTGTGTCTGTGAGCTCCCTGCAACTCTCTGGATCTGGAAATTTCCACTCTCATCTATGAAGCTCTGTGCGCTAAAGCCTTGCCAGATTGTCTTTTGCACTAAATGAAGCCATCTCCAGAAGGCTTTTCCGTTACAGCAAATTTTGTATTTCTCTATTATATATGACCAGGATACCTGTCCACTCAGGGTTTAGAAGGAAAGTGTGCAGTATTTGCTATGTTATCCTTGGAATTTTATTCCAAGGTTCATTTTATTCCGGTTGAAGAAGGACAGGGAACTGCTGGAGAGGGTGCAGCAAAGGGCTACCAAGATGATTAGGGGACTGGAACACCTCTCTTGTGAAGAAAGGCTGAAGGATTTGGGTCTCTTCAGTCTGGAAGAAAGACGGCTGAGGGGGTATCTTACCAACACTTCTAAATACTTAAAGGGTGGGTGTCAGGAGGATGGGGCCAGGATCTTTTCAGTGGTGCCCGGGGACGGGACAAGAGGTAATGGGCACAAACTTGAGCATAGGAAGTTCCACCTAAACATGAGGAGGAACTTCTTTACTTGGAGGGTGGCAGAGCACTGGCACAGGCTGCCCAGAGAGGTGGTGGAGTCTCCGTCTCTGGAGACATTCAAACCCCGCCTGGACGCGTTCCTGTGTAACCTGCTGTAGGTGACCCTGCTCTGGCAGGGGGGTTGGACTAGATGATCTCCAGAGGCCCCTTCCAACCCCTACCATTCTGTGATTCTGTGATTTCTGTTCAGTGTTCTTAGTCCTGGATGCTGAGTTTCTTTATACAGAGTATATGTCACATGTGCTTATTGTGCTTCGTAGATAATGGCAGAGACTACGAAGGAGAGAGGGAAATATTCCCTAATACCAAATTACTTTTTCTCTCATGCCAATCTTTGAACTCACGTTGTTCCACTGATATATCTGATTAATAAGGGAGCTCAGTTTTCTATGATGACTATTATATTTCAAAAGTTGCTGCTTTTGAGTTGGTCATCCAGAGAGGGCTTACAGAATCATTGATAAGTATTTTTTTTTCCCCTTAGTTCTCGTGGGTTAGAGTTAATCCTGTTATCCTGGATTTAGAACAGAATTTGCAGAAAACTATTTAAACGATAGGAAAATGTCAGTTATGCAGTGAGCGTGTCCCATGTTGGTCATCAAAGAGTTATCCTTGCTCTTGTGGCAGAAGTGATAGTGGCAATATTAGGGCTGACTGTGTTGTGGATCTGTGATTTTTTTTTCTGCAAGTTTGTTGCTGGTAATTCTGGTGAAGTACTGTGTTAATGGAAAGGAAATTCCGTAAAACTAACATTAAAAATAGGATTAAAATGTAACACACCACCCAACAACTAAAGGCCTGTGTGTGTACTTCAAATTTTTTTGTTTGTTGGACCTGCAGTGGTTCTCTCTTTAAATGCCAACGGATCAGATGAACGTCCCGTTACCTATATATTTGCACTATATTTGGTCAGTGAATGTCCTGCATATTTAGGATGCTTTTCACACAGGTGTGTTCTTGTTACCCTTCTCTGGCCAAATGGCACAGGTCTGCTCTTTCCCTCAGCTTGGGGGGAAGATGTGAAGCCGTTTCTGCCCTACAACTCCCTTTACAGCATCTCTGGGATGAGAAAGCGTATGGGCTGAGCAAGCGTTTGGACTACAGGCAGTGAGACGCCAATGCTTGCCCTGTTTGGAGGACGTGAGTTGAAGGAACAGGAACATGGTATCAAAACACAACAAGCCAAATTATAGCCATCAAACAGGATGATAAACTTCCTGCAAGCTTGTAGTTTACTGCTCAAGTTGATGTGACGATGAGTCGGTTTGTGCATTTTTTTAGCTCCTCTTTGTAACTAGAAAAAAAAAATGCAACGGTACCTACTGCTGCATCGCCATTTAGTTGCTGAAATTTATTTTCTAACATAACTGTTTGTTTTAGTTGTGTATTTTATTCTATCTATTTGGTTTCAGTCCCTCGCAAACTTGAGAAGTCAAGACTAGCACTTAGTTCCATAATTCAGTCAAACATGTTTTAAGGATGTGGGCTGCTGCTGCTATGTAATTGGCCATACTATTTTAGGATGGAAGGTGAAGGTCAAATCTCTTGGGGATGATGGTTTTGTTTGTCTGTAGAGATAGCATCCATTCTATCCATTCTGTAAATCATTGCACTGCAGTCTTCACAGTAGAAGAGGCTAGAAAAATATTTTGAAATGAAACTCCGTCTCTTTTGGGGAAAAAAAAAAAAAAAAAAAGCTTGTGGAAAGTTTCTAACTCTGTGGATTTGGCAGCTTTTCCTCTGTACTTATCCCAGTTTCTTTCACATGCCACTGGAAAATCAAAGCGTAGCAATTAGTAACTTTTTAACAGGCAGTTTGGGGAAAGTAAGATTAAGCCTGAAAGACCAAGCAATCTACTTTTCTTTTTGCTTCCTTCTGACAGGATTTCAGCTTGTTAGTGTAGTGTCCGCTTCATTTGTGTGTGAAGTATTAATTCTTCCTCTGAGCTTGCGCTTCCTAATTTAAAGTGAACATCTCTTCCCATAAGTTTTGCTTCTTTTTCCCTTCATTTTTGATATAATTGTGAATACTGCATGTCTAGAATGACATTAGTGGAGAACATCTTGCCCTGGCCTCACTGCCTCACTTGCCTCCCTGCCACACGTCCTTCCTATGGGAAGGATCCCTTAGGGAAGGAGGAAGATGAAGAGGTTTCTACCAGAATCATGTATAGACCTGAAGACCGTCAGACTTGATCTTGGTGTCAGCTCTCCTCCTAAAGCTGCTCCCTAGCCACTGTATTGCCCCGAAGCTATTTTGCCTGTATTTTCAAGCTATTTCTACCAGTATATTCATGCAGTGCCATGTCACAGATGGATGGGTCATCTCTGAGACAGCCCTACTCCGGAAAATCCGGCTTTGTAGTGGAGGATCAGCACCTTGTAGGCAAGAAACGAATCTGTGGTCACAGTGGCTTTTATTGCCCAGCAGCTGGGCTTGTGCATGGCTCACCGACTGCAAGTTCGATGCCTCCAGTTTGCTCAGGTAAGGCAAACTATTGTGGTCTGTTGTGGACATGAGGAAAACTTGTGGAGGCGTCATTTCCTCACCCAGAGGAAGGACTGCAGGATACAAAACTATTGAAGATGCTGGAAAACAATACTTGATATTTATTTATGGTTTCTTGATTTCCTGGTCCCACTAACACCATTGTTCCCTTGTGTTGTTCTTAGAAGTCTGGTATCTGGGGTTTTGAATGGTTTAGACAATTATTTTTTTTCTTTGGAGAACAGGAACTGAAAGTACGTTCCTCACAGCAAATTCATGAATGAAATAAAAAAAAAAAAGTTCCATATCCTCGTGTAACCTTATGTGGAAAAGACTCTGTGCAACTTGAGTTTGTGTAATCAACGTGGGTGTCTCGGTAAGCAGCAGTATGTCCTGGTACGAGCAGTATTTATCGCTGTCAAAATCCAATTGAGTATTAGCAGATGGCAGTTGCCACCAACGTGCTCTGCTGGTATTTGTCTGCAGTTGTGGTGCAGGTGGTTTGGTAAAAGGAGGGTGATTTGTGTGACGCTGTGAGAGCTGAATATTCTCCTTTTTTTAATTTAAGTAGTGCTCTTACAAGCTGTCCCTGCGGACTGATTGGGAGTATCAGTTTTTCTTGTACTATTTTTTTACAGATTTAATATCTAAAAAAATCCCCAATCCTCTCTGCTCAACTGGACGACAGTTTAAAGCTTTTGATTATAACCTAAAAGAAAGAGGCTCTCATTTCAGGAAAAGGTAACAGTAAGCTCTCTTGTCTTAAGGTCCCAGCATTCAAACAAAAAATTTCCTTAAGAAGGCAATGAAAATTCTGCTGTAATCAAGCTTTGTGTTCTGTTCCCTTATAAAAATGAACGAAAGGAGCAAGAATAGCCATGCAGTCTTTGTGTTGCTGAGGAACACATGCTTCACAGATGGTTCAGTGAAATTGTGCAATTATGCCGGGAACTCATCAAAGCCAAAGACAGGCCATAGACCTACATAAGACCTACAAAAAAAGATTCTGTGCTTGAATAGGGAAAGGAGAAAAGAAATGACCGGTGAGAGAAGGAAAGCCCGTGAGTGTGCGTGTGGGGTTATTTCTCCCCAGCGTGCATGTAGAATCTAGGTCCGGATTTCTTGAAATTACGAATTTATTTGACAGCAAGGCAATCTAGCTAATGTGGATGAATTCAAATGGCATGGCTTTGTTCCTGCAGCTCTGTTCTGGATGTGAATATGCTCCATTTATTATTCTAACATCATGTCCTTGGTAATCATTGTATCCTTCAAGAAATGAGACTTCTTTGATGGATGTAAACTGAGATTACCATGTAAATATCTTGTAATATAATTAATATTCAGCAGATGTTTAGACAGTAGCATAAAGAAAAAAAGTCAGAGCTAAAATTTTTTTATCATATACTCTTTCTGATAATTATCAAGCCAATAAAGAAATAAAAGATGAACTATTCTTTGCATTTGCACAGGTAAGTGTCTCATGAATCAAATATAAGCCAGAAAAAATATTATTAATGATTGTATTTCGATGGAAATTGGCTCAAAACCATATAGGCAGATGAAAATTCACAATTCATGGTAGGCAACAGGGGCACGTAACAATCTTTTGTTTGTATGAAGCTGTGTGTAAAATAAAATAATTTAGATTTTGATACGGTTGTATTCTTGTTGGAATGGAGTTACAACAACTAACGTTAGCATCTAACCTTCAGAAGTTTCCTCATTTACTGAGTTATTCTTTAAGTTCAGAAGCCAACACCATCTTAATTTTCTGTGAAATAAGTAATTTAAAGTAATACGATTTTCTTAAGACCTTCTTTTGCCTTGAAGATAAAAGTTGTTTCACAGTGCATTTAAATAGCAACATCATGGTATAGACCTGCATGTCTTTTGATTATGCAGATTCTCAGTTTGGTATATTCGTAGGAGAAGCCAGAGTACATGTCATTGTCTGGGATTTTTTCCAAAATACGACTATTGTCTTATTGAGACTCAGAAACGTGACACGATTGTTGCATGAAATGATGCATTATTGCATATGAGCCTATTAACGTTGTACCATTTGATCATCCCAGGACCTATCTAAATGACAAGTGAGGAATTGAGGATACGTATTCCAGACATAAGAGAGGTTTCCTTGTGCAGGGAAGTGTTCTGGTTTCTACTGAGGGGAAGAAAAGCTTAAGTGGGATGTTTCTGCTTTTTTTTCTGTGGTCAGGAGGGCACTCTCTAGAAGTACTAGATTCACTACTAGATTCCCTTTAGGCTTTGTGAAGAATTGAGATTGGGATAGAAAACTGCTGTTTCATACTCTTCCCTGCTTCGTGTTTTTCTTGGCATAAGTGTGCAAATACAAATGGCAGCCAGAATTGGCACTGAATCATGTTTGAGAAGTACACTTTATTTATACAACTCTGGCAATAAAAAACGTAGAATTCTCAAACACTCCTAATTCCTAATTAGCATCTAACCACATTAAACATTAAATAAACTCACAATTAAGGACTGTGCAATCCAATATTAGAAAAAAAGTGTGTTATGTGTTGAAAACTGATCATGGAAAAAGTGTTTGGTGGGCTTCGAGTATGATTGCCTGTCAGTAGTTTCAAGTTTTCTCGGTTTATAGGTAAAACAGTTGTTTTTTTTAATTAGCTGTTTGCCTTAGTCATTAAGGACTTAATAACTCATTTTCATTGGTGCTGAGTCGGCTTTCACCCCCTTATTTAGATGCAGTCAGAATTAAGCTTTAAGTTGTAATTCTGAAAGTGAAGCTGTGATGAGTTTCTCGTAATTGGTGATAAAGATTATGTCTTAATTCTGATGGATGTTTTTGAATCAGAAAAGACTCGGACTTGTTTTCAAGCATGTTAATGAACTTTGGAAAGATAAAGAAGGGAGATTAGCAGAAAATTACTTTCTTGTAGTATTTTCAAGGTTTCTAACTACTATATCTCAAATTGAATCAGAATATCTAAAAGATTCTTTCAAAGGGGTAATTTGTGACAAATGTATTTCTCATCTTGACCATTTTACACTTTCTGAAGCTCATGAGATGCTTTAAGCTAAAAAGAAATAAAATTTGATGTGTAGATTTTAAAGTTGTCTCCAAAATAATTTGGAAATGTTGAATTCTTTCAAACTGGTATTCTCCTACTGAAAAAAAAATGTTTAGAAAAATCCTAATTTTTGGAGCAAAAATTGAATGCAAATTCAAGAAAAAAACCCTGTTTTTATTGATTAGAATAAGCAGACATGTCTGCATAAAAGAAGTAGAAACTATACTATGAAGTATAAAGCTTTCAAACATATGAATTCTTTTCTAATTATGATTGCAATTTAATAGGAACAAACTGTTACTTCCAGATCTGCAATTGCTCTGAGATTTCCTAGTTTTTTGTTTTGATTTGCTGGTAGTGAATGCAGCTGAATTCACTGAAATTTCCCAGTAGGAACCTAGTGTTCTGTAAATTCAGGAAACTGCTAACATTTATGAGAGGTAAACTTTGTTTGTAGATGTCATTTCTTTTCCATTCCCACTTGAGTGATATTAGATCAGTTGTATGATGAGCAGTATGTTATTCACTTTGTAAAATGCACCAACAGGACCATGTGATGTATTACCAGAGGGCATTCCACATACATGTGGACATTTTTCAATCCAGAGTTATCATCTTCTTCATTGGGGAGTCTTCAAAAGACAATAAAGATTTATCTTGTACTTCTTCACAAACATGCTGGAAACATTTTAGTTATTGACATGCGTGCCTCTTGATTGGTTGGTTTATCTGTTGTAATCCCAGCAGTCTGTTCAGAAGTTCATGTGGGCCTGGCAAATTCCTCCTTTCCACTTAACCCTTCCAGAAGATCTCCACTGGTGGTGGTGAGACCGCCACCTGTTTGTGTTTTTAATGGGATAAAGGCCCAGTTCGCAGCAACTTGTATGAATTAAATATTTGCCAAAAATATTAGACAGACTCTGCCTTCTGCTTAGCTTGCAGATCCCTTACGCCAGTGTATGGCCTTTCTCTAAAGCTCTAGTTAAGCTGTATTTTAATCAAGAAGAAATTTAGATGGTCTTCTAGCAGCAGCTTCTTCTAGCACTTGGCTTCAGATTGCAGCAGCCTGTGTGCTCCGGCCTGACTCCAGCCTCTGATTTGGCAATTCACTCTAGGCATGATCTGAACCGCAAGCGTGGGAATAACTCCATCATTATTCATCAGTCAAACTTGTATTGACCAGCGTCAGATATCAGAAAACCAGCGTCCCAAAATGCAGCTGTTAGGTGTGGGTGACAGGATTTTTGA
The DNA here is from genome assembly GCF_963924245.1 of Chroicocephalus ridibundus. Taxonomy (NCBI): domain Eukaryota; kingdom Metazoa; phylum Chordata; class Aves; order Charadriiformes; family Laridae; genus Chroicocephalus; species Chroicocephalus ridibundus. The sequence continues at coordinate 132,117,383 of NC_086285.1, forward strand.
TACCTGGGAAGCAAAGGGAACAGATATCTTCTGATTCAGGCCAGGAAAAGGTTGTACTAAATCTTTCTGAGAATGGCTTCAGTACAAGGAAGAGGGTGGAGACATCTGACTTCCCGCCTGGCTGAGGGGAACTGGACTTTGACTATAAATCTCTTGCTTTTATCTGCGACGGAGCTGAAAGGAAAGAGGGGATCAAAAGTGAAAGCACAGAGCTCAGAGAGGTGACTGTAGAGGTGGGGGAGATCAGTTTAGAGGGCATTTCCTCGTCAAAGGAGGAAGGTGAGTTAGGAGTCTCAGTGGGCATGAAAGGATGAACAAGGTGTGCCAGAAGAAGTTGAGAAATATTGTCAATGACTAGGGAAATGCAGAACAGGTGATCAAGAAACAGGATGAGGTGAGAAATGGTTTTCTTGTTATTCGCTTGGGAAGAAGTTTCCTGATACATTAGTGAACAACTTTAGCAGAAAATAAAAAAATATACATAATGGAGAAAGGGTTACGATTATCCCAATATGTGGCAGTAGTGTATTCATCATTTATGAGCAGGTTATGAAGATCCACATTTCTTCAATGCAATCATTGTTGTGTGGGGGTGTGTGTTGACTTCTGAGTTCATGTTTACTTTAAGGAAAGAAGCCAGGGCTGCATTTTCAGGCAGATTGATGCCCCTTTGGGTTGGAGGAATGGAGAAGGAAATAGTTTGGTCAGTTGGGGAAAGGAAATCAGTGCTAGAATGGGAGGTATTGCAGATGTGGTCCATCTATTCCCCTGTCCTTATAGGCAGCAGGAGCTGGAGCCAGCTTTGAAAGTGGCTCTAGGTACAGTAGGGAGAAAGAACGTATCTGACCTTGGCCAATGCTCTCTCTGCTGCTTGTGATTCATCCAGTCCTGCAGGCAAGATGGGAGAAACAGGTGGTGCCTCAGCTGGTGAGTTACTGGAGAGAGAAGAGTCTTTTGTTCAGAAGCAGAAGCCAGCCTGAGCAGCCACTGCTGCTGGCACAGGTTAATGGGAAGGGGGGGGTAAGTGCACAGTGCTTCCCACAGCTGCTGTTGCTGCTGGAGTCTTCTCGATTGAAATTGGGGCGGGTTTTTTTTTTTGTGGCAAAATCAAGCAGAAGTGCATCAACAGAACCGGCACGGTGTTCTTCTGGGACCTGGAATCTGATGTGCATTAATTAGAGCGCATAGAAACTCAGACTGATGTGCAAAATACTACCTTGATGTTTGTGAACTGAATTAGCCATGGTAAGAAAACACATTTGGTGTGGCCACGATGATCTTGGGCGGATTTCTTCCCAAGTATAGGTCTCCGTGTTCTCTCTAGGATCATTTTGAGTATTGCAAAAAGAGCGAAATATTTTCCGCCTTCCAGATGCCTGTAGATACACTGAGAATGTAAAGAGAAAACATAAAACCCACAAGTGTTTAATCTTTTTTTTCTAAATTTGTGAAGATAAGCCTACTATAATAGACACAAAAATTGTCATATATGAACATTTTCCTTGTTGTGGGTTTCTTTTAGGACTCTGTCTTTTGACAGTGTGCAAAATAAAATTTATTAAGTTTTAATGTACGAAACATCTTGCTAGCTTTATTCAGTATGCTTCAATATAATATATTTGGTGCTTAATTTGAACTGGTTTTCCTAATGTGAAAATATGCAGGATACATGAAATACAGGATGCCTTATTAAAAATACATATGTTTTTGCAGACCACCTTGTTTTTGTTTATGACAGTGTAGATTTAAGGGTAGAAACAATGTTAAAATAAGTCTATTGGGGGAAAAAATAAGTAGCTTTTTCTTTAATTCTTTTTGCAAACAAAAAAGAATATTTCTTTCTAGGCTCACAAAAGTAGGATGATTGCTTTCAGAAAAATAGTTATATATTTTGTGATCCAGGTGCTCTGACATAATTTCAGGACTTAATTTCTTATCTGTCGAGAAAGCGAAAACTCTTTGTGCCCTGGGAATCTTCTGCAGGCAGACTTCTTTGTCTTCCCTGATTTCATTCCAGATGTCAGAGAAGTCATTTGTGCTGTTGGCAGCTTCTTGTGCTATCTGTAGTGATGGTGGTTTTCTTTTTTTTTTTTTTTTTTCTTTCCCCTGAATAACACACAGAGCAACTATAGAGAAAAAAAACAAACCCCACCAAACAACCTAACAACACTACTCTTATTTTCATAAGACCAAAAGTAAAATCCCCGTAACAGGAGCTCAGTGTGCTGTGCCTTCTCTGTGAAACACGCTGCCTCGCAAAATGGCAGCAGATCAACAGACAGGCAAATGCATTAGTGTTTATTTGGCATAGAGAACAGATTCTTTTATAATTCTTTGAATTTGGATTTTCAGTCTTTATGTCTGAATTTTCAGTCCCGGTGTTTCCTATAGTGTGTTACAGCAGTGTCAGACAAAGGGTAAAAGAGACAGAACACAGACTAGTACAGAAAGTGTGTCAAAATATGTGGGAAATGATAAATGCACAACCATCAAAAAAGGTTTTAGTTGTCTTCATTGATATTATTAGTATTGAATCTTCTCCAAATGTTCTGGGTAATTCTTTGCCACACTTCTCTAAGGTAGAGGTGAATTACTGTCCTCCTTACCAATGTCACACAGAGACACTGAGTCATAGAAATAGAATTTTTATGTCCCCAGTGGAGTTAGAGAACCTTAGCCCCAAACTGTTATCTAATATATTTTGTGTGTAGCTGCTCCCCTACTCCAAAAGGCTGAGTTGGTACCCCATGTTTCCGTCTGCAAGTTCATCAAACTTCTGAAGATCGTCAAATTTCTAAAGTTGTGCCTCTTCGTGTCTAGAATTTCCACAGCATTTTTGGGCATTTCTTCTCCAAAGCAGGTATTCACCGATCACTCAGGTGCCATTTTGTGCTAATGAAGTTTCCAGAAGGATGCTTGAGGAAGTTTAGGTTTGTAATTTGAATCTCAGACTTTGCGGGGGCAAGGGTTGTTGGAATCCAAGTCACTCAAGGATATTCCTAGAATGACAAAGTTTTCCATAGACAGTTCTAAAAGCTGACAAACGAAACTGGATTATTTATTTATTTTTAAAATGTAAATAGCAAACATCCTCTCTTTTATCTTTCCTCTTCATCTGATATTTTAAATTTAGACTGCTCTTTATGGTACCCAGCCAGCTTGCTCCTCTGGAAAGTTTCATGGGGGTCTCTTAACTCTGAGTTCAGGAAATCGGCAAGAGTCTGGCTGCCAGAGAGTGCCAGGGGCAGCAGATCTCCATTTGCGGTGCTGCAAGGGTGAATCCCTGTACTGTAACACTGTAGCTAGAATGCTGGTAGCACAAGAGGAAAATGGAAAATTCTGTTATATTTAAACCATATGTCTTTACTGTTCCCTGAGAAAACTAGGAATTGAAGGTAAGTTAATGGAAACTAGAAAAACTTTAGAAGAGCTGAGGATCACTGTCTAGGTGAGAAAGGTCTGGAATCCCGGCGTGCATAGGGATACGTGTTATTCCCTGCGCTTGTTGTGGTGTTAAGGCACATCTACACTAACACAGATGAAGTAACGTCAGCAAGACATGCAGTATGCTCCGAGAAACAACAATGAGTCATGATTTACTGACGTGTGTGCGTGATAAATGAAATTGCATTAAGTTTGAGCTGATTTTTCACTTTGGGTGGGTGGGTTGGTATTTTTTTTCCTTATGAGCATGGGAATTGTGTACCAATTGATTGCTACAGTTGTTTGCTCAGACCAGTAGCAGGGGCTATTTAGCTGTGTCCTTGCAATTTGTAATGCTTTGCTCCTTCATGTAATGTGGTGGTCAATGAGTCTGGACTTTGAGCAGCAGACTTGAAGTTATGGTAGAATTTTTAGAAACCACTCACTGCTTTTTCAGAGGAGTTTCTGACTTTATTTGTGTGTCTGATTCTTTAGAGAATCATAAATTGGCTGAGATGTCCATTTTACTTTTCTTTGTTTTTTTCTTTTTTCTTTTTTTTTCACAGGTGTGTTTTTCAATGCTTAGTAATAGTTTATGTAGTTTATGTTCAAAAGCGTCTATAAACTTTCAGCTCAGCATCTGTCAACACCTCAGTAGTTTCTGGGCATCCATATATATTTTCCTTTTAAGGTCTGTAATTTCTATGGTGGGCTCCTCCTTAAGGCTGTGTCTACAAATTACTGGATTTTTCTTTGTTTACTAATTTTTGAAGAACTGTTCTTGGTTGTCCTTAGTTGATATTCAAATAATTCTGGAGTCTTTTGAGTAGTCATCTCTCCCTCAGACCTTATGTGTGTTAATACAAGTTCAGAGATATCTATCTTTTCATAGTCACAGGTTATTTTACACTGTAACCAAAGCAATTACTTCTCTATCCTCCTGCCTGATGACAGAGTCCCACAGCAGAGGTGTTGTATGTATGGAGTTAGTGGTGCGTCTGCATTCCAGGAAGGGAGTTGGTAGGGGTATTTGGCATTGTGGAAACCCGTCTTTCACCATGGCTTTGCAGTGCTTACTCCACAGTAGTTGAAGACCACCAAGGATGTGTCTTGGTGGCAGGTGGATGGAGGTAGACACCTCCATGCCTACTTGCACTCCCCTGAATTCTTTTACCCCACTCTTCTAGAAAACATGAGATTTTTCTGGTTACTTCGAGATACGTGTGACCTCGTAGTGCATGTCAGTGCCCTGAAAGGTTCAAATGGTGACATCCATAGATCTGTGAGACACAGTGTTATGATTTTTTCAGGAAGCAAACCTGCATTGATGGGAACAACAGGTGGCAAATCTTTAGGAAATACTAGCACCGTGACTACGCTACTCCTGCAGTATAAGCACAGCAGCATAACATACGGCCTTATGCCAAGTTGCTGGAAGGGGCCGAAGTCGTCCTAGGCCTCTGTTACTTAGCGATGTGTCTGGGTTCTGCGGGAGTTTGGATTTTCCTGTATTCAGTTTCTGATAACCTCTGCAGATGTGGGGTCTGGGACAGCGCGGCTTGGAGGGCTCTGTTTATTGCAGCTGATGTATACTTTTCTTGACCTCCTGACTCTCAGCCAGCGTCTTGAATCACTCGAGAATAACTAATGCCCCAGCTCCCAGATCATTTTCTGTTTCGCCTTCAGCCAACTGAATGTTCACCTTCCTTCACAGTTACAGGAAATGAAGATCTTCTGGGATAACATAAGTGTGGGTGAGCAGTATGTTTGGTCTACGGGGAAATAATGTGAGCAGAGAGAGATTACGGACAGTAAAAATAGACGTGAGTTTCAGAGGTAGTTCTCGTGAATTATTTTTTTTCCCCTCTCAATTCTAAAGTATGTTTAATACTGTTGGCTGGTTTAGTGAAAACTTTCAAAAATAAATTTAGAGTCATACAGTTAAACAGGCTTTCTCCCTCTCTGTGGGATCGGTTGTGCACTGTACAGGGGATGCGCACAGTAAATTTGCCATAACCCCCGTGGATATTCATAGCAAGGAGAGACACAAAGGCCTGTCGTCCCCCAACAGTTAACTGCTGCAAATGAATTAATGGCATTTTTTACCGTCAATAAAACATTAGAAAGCAAGCATGCATAGTCAGGAAAAAGAGGGGTTTAACGAAGTAGAAAATCTACATCACTGTAGAGAGTGATATGAAACATACAGTGTGCTGGCAGTACTCCAAACTTAATTCTGTTTATGTCCTGGATAACTAGATTTGTCTCTTCAGTAATAAAAATGTTCAATGCCAGTTACATAGTCCTCTTCAGCAGAGAAAGGATCCCTGCTTGGGAATGAAAATGTTTAAGTCCCAGCAGAGAGAAAAAAAGGGATGCTGTGACTGCCCTCCTTCCACACAGGGGTTATTTATTGCCTCTTTTATGGAATTTGCACCACGCCAGAATTTAGATGAGTTCATGTACAGTGTACAATGCACAGTGACTTGGAGCTAAATGGTTATGAAAGACATGACGTTTGTGCACTTGTGGTGCCAGTTTTTAATGACTAAAGAATATGCGTGTCTGTGTGAAGAATTGTCAATGCAAGATTTTAGTCTACAGTGTATAGATATTTTCAGAACGTACCCAAGTCTTTGTAATGGAACGAATTCATAAAAATTAATTATGTCCTTTGTACGTGAAATGTGATTTATTTCTTTTGGAATGACTTAACTGCACATCTCTTCTTGTTGTTTCCAATTCTTGAATGTGAAATATAAGACAACTTACTTTTTTTGTATTTTATTAGTGGTATTACTAACTTCTCATTTGATCCCCAAGGATGAGGTCCTGTAGAGGCAAGAGTGAACGTTTTCATTAAGCAAAACCAGGTGCAGCTGGCTATTATTTACGCAAGTTTACTTTACAATAGGTTTGATTATTAATACATCAGAAATCTTACTTGTGGTTACTATGGTGAAAGTTACATTTCATAATAGTATCTCCTGACTAGATTTAATTTAGAAATTAGTGACTTATTTTGGCTTTGTCTTGTAGTCAGTTTCGAAAGTGCTAGAGCAAGATTCTGAAAATTACTCATTTTGCTCTTGATTGTAATATGAGTGCAGGGTGGAAGTGGTACTTCCGAGAATGTTCAATTTCTGAGCTTCATTAATATTTCACTATTTAACCCTTTTTAACACTGCGTAGATAAGGTTTTATATCATGTTAGGATAACAGGACTACTAAATGCTTTGTAAATAAAATATTTGGCTTAGATTCCAAATAATATTTTGATGTGGCTCTGTATCCAAAGCATAAGAAATTTGGGAAACAAGTTATAAGCATAAAATGCCAAACATTGTTCAAGACTTCCTTAAATATCTTTTTCCTTATTTGTCTTGTTTCATGCAGGCTTTCCTTCACCGAATGATCCAATGTGCTACAGCCAAAGTGGATAAAAATGTCACAGAAGAGACGGTTAAGGTTAGTCTCCTAATTGCATATTTTTCTATTTTGTATCTGATGTTTTATTTATGTATGTTTTATTCTTTCGCAGATGTTGTTTTCAAATATTGAAGATATTCTTGCAGTTCACAAAAACTTCCTGTCCCTGGTGGAGGAGTGCTTACAGCCAGAACCTAATGCGCAGCATGAAGTTGGAACCTGCTTTCTTCATTATGTATGCTATTTTTATTACGGCCTTATTTCACTTTTTTCCTTTATTAATTGTATTTATTAGTTACTGTCATGATGATGAATGTACGTAGTCAGGAGGACAAAATATGACTTGATTGCATAATGTAGAGTACTTTGAGGTCATCTCTTGGTTACTGTCATTTCAAAAAAAAAAAAAAAAAAAGAAAAGGGAGGAGAATGAAGAAAGAACATATCAAATGGGCAAACTTTCGTTGTTTCATCATTTTTACATTCACCAAATTAGCCCAGGCTGACAAATGGAGCCCTTCAGCCCAAGCAAGGCTGGTGCCCTTATGTGAGATGGGGGTACAAGGATCAGGATTTCATGAAACAGCGACAGCAATAGTATGCTTTGTTTTTATTCCACTTTGATGCTAGGCGAAAATGTGAATATTTAACAAAGAATTGCATATGCTGCGTAAAATATCTCCATGGTTCTGGACTGTGAAGATATTTTGCTTCTCACAACTGCAGTACCTCCACAAGTATATTTGTATGTCTTGTAGTAATTGTTTTCTAGGAGTGTTATTTTTCCTGTTGGAGCAAAACAAGGATGGCAGTGTTACAGAACTCTGCAAAATCATGATAAGTTAGTTTGCTTTCAGTTGTAGGCCTAAAAAAGTCTAGGTTTCATTGCTATCTCTGGTTAGAGTCCCATTTGTTTGTTAAGTCTTTGTTTATTCGTTGTGGGAGGAGAAAATTATTAATAGTTTATGGAAATACTTTACAGAAGTTTAGTAACATCAGTTTTTGACTCTGCAGAAGTATGGATCATGTTTGCAAATGAGTGTTTGCAGACAAAATAGGTAATGATGTCAGCAAATGTCATGCATTTTCTTCCTGGTTTTTTTAATCCTGTGTTTTTTTTGTGACAGTGCAGCCTCTGAAATTTTTCAGCACAACCTTATCAAGTTTAACAAAGACAAATGTAAGGTCTTGCACCTGGAAAAACACAACCCAGGAGTGCAGCACATGCTAGGATCTACCTGGCTGGGGAGAAGCTCTGTGGAATAGGACCTGGGGGTCCCTAGTTGGGGACAAGCAGCTCAATATGAGTGAACAGTGAGCTGCTGCGGCAATGAAAGCCAACAGGATGCTGGGTTGCATCAACAAGGGCATCACCAGCAGAGATAAGGAAGTCATTATCCCACCCTACTCAGCGCTTGTCAGGCCACACCTGGAAAACTGTGTTCAGTTTTGGTCCCTGCTATGCAAAAAGATGTGGGCGGGCTGGGGAGGGTCCAGAGAAGGGTCACAAAGATGACTGGGAAGCCTGCCCTATGAGGAAAGGCTGGGACAACTGGGTTTGTTCAGCCTTGAGAAAAGAAGAGTCGGGGGAGACCTTATCACCATGCTCCAGTATTTAAAGAGTGTCTGCAAAGAAGACGGAGGCTCCCTTTTTACAAGGAGTCACATGGAAAAGATGAGGGTCAATGGGTACAAGTTACTGCTGGGGAGATTCCAATTGGACACAAGAGGAAAATTTTTCACAATGAGAATAATCAGCCATTGGAATAATCTTCCAAAGGGAGGTGGTGGATTCCCAATCATTGGGCACTTTTAAGATTCAGCTGGACAGGGTGCTGGGCTGTCTTGTCTAGACCGTGCTTTTGCCAAGAAGGGTTGGACCAGATGATCCTTGAATTCCCTTCCAACCTGGTATCCTGTGATTCTACGATTAAAATTCCTAAGTGATGCTTCCAGACTGTTCATAATTCTAATTTGATGCTGGACCTCAAATAATAAAAGTAGGAGGAAGAGCTGACCTTCCAAAATGAAGACTCTTCGGCTTTGAAAAGTGTTCGTTCCATGTTTTATTAATTAAAAAAAAAATCAAAATGGCAAGTGAAAAACAATGTATTTCTTTGTTTCTGCAGAAAGAGAAATTCCGTATCTATGATGAATACTGCAGTAACCACGAGAAGGCACAGAAAGTTCTGCTTGACCTTAACAAAATAAGAACAGTGCGGACGTTTCTTTTGGTAAATAAACTTTAAACTGGTGTTCTAGCTTAATATTTTTTGACTGGGCAGGGAATTGTTAGCAATGTCACCTCCACCATGTAACAACTACAAGCACACCTGCAAGCGGTTAGCAGGCAGTTTTAGGTGGGGGTGGTGTTTCCAGAGGAGGGGGTTGTGTACATCGTGTTTTCACTGCCACACTTAGATCTGTGCATAATACAGCATTAGGCAGTATGCCTTGAACTTGCAGGCCAAGAGACAAGAGTGTAAATCCAGCCATGCCTGTAGAAAGGAAAAATAGGATGATATACGAGGAGGGGTTGGGAAAGAAATCAGAGAAAGGAAACTGGAGGACTCATCAGAACTTCTGAAGGTCCACGTTCTGGTATTGTAGCCATGGTTGTGCCAGACAGAAAAATGTTTTGTTATGGATCATGGAGTAGCCATCCTGATCTTAGATGCTGACTTAGTCCTAGGTCAAAAGAAACAGCTACACAATTAGTCTTTCACTTTTCCAGACAAATAAGGAGGGGTTTTAAAATGTTAAGTATGATGGGCCTCATGATTTTCCCACAGCAAAACCAGTATCTGTGTGAACACTGAGTTTCCTAATAGTTGATACTAGTTGCTAAAAGAAGAATTCAGTTTCAGTATGGAGTGATTTTTGTGTTTTCCTTCATGATGTCCTGTGATAGCAAGGTCAGCTTTGAAATGTGGGGCCTACTATATTGGATCTTAAATGCCTGAGAAGGTGCCCTCAGATATGATATCAAATTTCAGAGTGATCAGATCCGATTATTGCATTTTAGAAGTGGAGAGCAAATGACGCGATCAGCAAAGCATCACAGACACGGTTAAAAAACGAGATGATGCCAATGCTGGCAGTATCACAAGTTTTATTTAATTTTATTAATTATTTTTAGCACGCGGTAGGCTTTTCAGTGCTTCTGTTGGCAGAGTTCTTGGTTAAGTTGTCCTATTGCAGCTCATTAAATTTTTGAAAGATTCTGGGTCTGACTCCCTTCCCAGCTGCATTCACTTACAGCGAAGTTAATGAGCAATATGGGAATTTCCTTATTACAGGGGGTACTGGATGACACGAAGCCTTTTGGTTAAGAGTCTCTTACTCTTCAGCAGTGTTCCATTCATAGTTAAAAACAGCTTCAAATTTGCCCTGTTTTTCCTCAGCGGTTGACACAGTATCCCTCACCTTGCCCCGGACTTGAGGAGCTGCACACACATGGTTCTTGTATTGGGAGCATCGTGGCTGAACTCAAGAAGAAGGGGGGAATGCTAACTAGAGGCAACCCCCAAAATATTCCAGTGAAAGATTGCAAAGAGCTTGTTTTGTGAGAAAGGAAGCTAAGTGTGCAGTTGTGGCAGTTCATGATGTATCAGTATCATGTTCTCCTGGGCACATGCCCAGGGCGTCCACATCTGCTTTGGGTTCCTCATGGATTCAGGACATGTCTGTAGAGTAAGTGACAGTAGTCTAACCTAGAGGACAGGCAGTCTGACTCTTGGATTTGAAAGAACAGTTGAAGCCTTCTAGTCAGACAGAACAGTTCAGGTCATTAGAGATGAGATTATCTATAAATAATCAGGATCTGGAACCAAACTTTTGAGCCTTTAAGTATAGAGACAGTCATTATATAAACCTATAGTCCTCATTGCCATTATCTTGCTCAATCTTTATCAGTAAAGCTTTTTCGTTGGCAGGTTAAGTGAGATCCTTTAGGATAAAGGATCCTTTAGGATAAGACAAAAGATGGTTAAGCGTGAGTACAAAGCGGAGACTGAAGGGTGGGTGTAGAGATCCTCCTAGGAGCACTGGTTTATGGGGTGTGTGTGTTGTGAGTTATGTGCTGAGCGGAGCGGCCACCCGGTTGCGTAGCCTCTGTTCCATCAACAATGTGTCTGCCTCCAGATTTGTGGCCTGCGTCAACATACCATCTGGCTGTGTTAAACTACTTTTGTATAGCGTTCTCAGTTTAGACATCTTGCTCTTTGAAGCTGTAGATTATCTCATACCATTGCATCACAATTCCTTCTGATCTCTCCATAAAATAATTTCTGTTGTTACTTTAGGTCTTTATGTACTTATACTTTAATTCCAACAATTTCAAATATTTGCTGTGATGTCCCTTGCATACTTCGTTATCTCAAATAGCCCTTATTCTTTTCTCTCTCTCTCTCTCTCTCTCAGCTGCTTTTTCATGGATGGTTCCACCCAATGTCTCATATATTCTCTGCTTCCATAGTTGGATATCTTCTCAAAACTCGCATATTCTTTAGCCCATGACTAAGGATATTTTATTCATTGCACATTGTGTTTAAATATAGAAACATGTAAACAGAAGACTTTTTTTGTGTGTGTATGTATTAGGATGGCCATATTCAAACTTTTCAAAACTTCTTTATGCTACTCACTGTTGCGAATGCACCTTTGGAGACCAACAGGCCCTACAGTAGTCACCCTGAATTAATTTTATTTTTGTTAATTAAAATGTGAAAGCATATTTTTAACATTGTATTAATTGTATTTTATTTTTAAACTTTAAAAAAAGGCCACTCTTAATCAGCCGGGATGAAGAGGGTACCTTGGGAGATGCCTGCATAACACCATTAGCAGCTTCCTTGTCATGTATGATAGTCAACGGACCTGCTTATGCATGTGTTCAAACCTGTTCTTTCGACACTCTTGCAAACCTCCCTCATGACATATTTAACATATTTGTATATAGCTTAGCCAGTATTGCTGTGTGCATGTGCCCTTGTCTTTATTTCTCATCATTTTCCTGGGATTTTTTGATAATTTCTGAAACTGTTCACATTCTAGAATTGCATGCTCCTTGGAGGACGCAAAAACACAGATGTACCATTGGAGGGATATCTAGTAACGCCGATACAGAGAATATGCAAGTATCCCCTTCTTTTGAAGGTACTTAAAAGATTTTTATCTAGGACTTTATACTTCTACATAAAACTGGTTGCTAAGCATATTTCCAAACCGCAGAAACAATCTCTCCACACAGTGAATAATCTCTTTATTAGATATTGGACCCAGACTTGCTCTCATTAAAGCCAGTGGCAAGTCTTCTGACATCAGTATTAAAAGGACTGAGGAGTTTGGCTGGGTCAAGATGATTAGCTCCCTTCTGCGTCTAGTCGTAAGGTTGCCTCTCCATTGTTGATCGGAAGTGAGCCATTTTAAGGGAGTTTAATGAGACTGATTTCAGCTGGGTTTGACCATGTCCTCGCTTAAAATTCGTAGAATAGCAGAGTTTGTTAGTGACATGCTTTGATGATTCTGATTCACCATCACCAAACTGCAAATGAAAAATGTTTATGAAAATGATTTGTAAGCAAAACTGTAGAGTAACACTGCAGAGTAACAGTAGGATGCTGTAGGTGGTTCTATGGCCATTTCTGTGTTTGTTCTTATCTTACTCTTAAAACTTAATGGAAAATGTTAAATGTGCTAATAAACATTAGATATTCAGACCTCTGCGTTACTGAAATTTTTCGCATGTTAGGAAAATAAATATTTAAAACAAATTTCTGCTTAACAAACTAGGGTTTAATATTGTTTATTGTTTCAAACCATGAGAGATAAGTCAGAGCAGATTCTGCTGTAGGAGCTGGTTGAAACCTGATTATCGGACAGTATTTTCCCAATGCATGTGTGAGTTCAGATTTGAAACATTACGGATTATGAGGCATATGCATTTCATTGCATTGACATAAAAACTGAAGAGTAAACATGATAAAATAAAGGGTTTTAAAACAAGTTAAAGAATATAATAATTGCAGTGAGGTTTGAATCATCCCAGATATCTGTGGTTTAACATTTCCTTTGGCCTCTTTTAAAATTATTTTTGTCTTCTAATTTTTGAATGAAGGATCTACAGACAAAACAAGGAAAAATGGATCATGAGTTACTTCAGGAAAACATTGAAATTAATATATTTATGTAAAGTTTAAATACAGGGTGTGGTGACAGCGGTGTTAGGGCTCCAGGAGGAATGTACCCGCGCCTGTCAGGGTACGCGCTAAAGGCTGTCCATAGGCGCTCCAGCTGTAAATGGGTAGTTGGTAGTTTGAGATGGGAAATCTCACATGAATGCTGGCAACTCACCTTTTGTTTTTTAGTATGGCTGCCATTACCAGTAACCATCTGAAATCAGTGAGTCACTTAAGCTATTGTTCAGTGCCCTGGTGTACTGCACTAGATTAAACAATACTGTGAGCTAAAGGAACATGCGTTTTGTCCTGAGTTGCAGGAAAGGCAGGTGTTAATTTTGACGTCAGTAGGCTAACATTTTTAAGCAGAATTGTTATCCTTGCTATTGAACAGTTCCATCCTGTGCAATATGAAAACAAAACAAAACAAAACCAAAAAAAAAACCCCACCCAAAGCTCAACATGAAGAAACATTGCTGGGGGGAGAAAGTAGCTGAAATGCAAACTTTTTCCTAAGTAGTGATTATTTTTATTGTTAGTAATTTATTCCTCTGAGTTTTAGTGTCCTACTAGGACACAGTGCTGGAGGGTTTATTACTTTTCCACTTTTCGACCTAGTAAAAGAGAAGTCTGTCTACTTTTTGATTTTGTATCTTAGTCAATTTAAGCCTCCTGTAATGTACATTTAGAGATCAAAGACAGGTTTCTTTTTTCTTTTTCTTTTTCTTTTTTTTTTTTAATGTTTAAATAGGAGTTACTGAAGCGGACTCCAAGGAAGCACAGTGACTATGCGGCACTAATGGAAGCCCTCCAGGCCATGAAAGCTGTCTGTTCCAACATAAATGAGGCCAAGAGACAAATGGAAAAATTAGAGTTTTTGGAAGAATGGCAGTCTCATGTTGAAGGATGGGAGGTACTGTCATAAGATTTGTCGCTTTTTGTATTGAGGAGGGAGTAACAGTTGTCAACAAGCACGTATTGTACTGGTTTTGTGATCCTGAGCTACCGTCAGCTCCTCAGTTCTGTGAAATCACAGCTTTTATTTGGAATCTGTTCTGTAAATTAAGTGTAAATTAAATGACTGAGCACCGCTGTATAAAAAAAGCAGACTGCCAGGAAAGAGGACAAATATTTAGTGTTTGACTTAGAATATTGAACGTTTACATCAACATGTATGTGTGCACACATACCCATTTATGATAACTGCTGCTCTGATTTTACTGCTGTCAATGCCTGCCTCACAGCATTTTTCTGGTTGAAAAAGATTTTGATTATTTATTATTGATTAAGCACTAAGTCCATCAGTTTTTGTCAGTTTGTTGGTCATCCCTTACTGTTGGCTGAGCTAAACTAACATGAATGTCTTCAGTAGAATCCGTGTAAGACTTTTTGTTGTCTTTATAGTTTGCAAATGTAGGGCTTTAATGCTGTAGTTTTGTGAAGAAACCATAGAGTTTTCAATAATAACCAGAAGAGCCACCCTTTTCCCTAGATAACAAGATCAAGTAGCTATAGCACCAAAATCTTCCTTTTATATTATTTTGAGCACTATAATTCTTTTAAACAGAAAGACAGATGTACCTTTAAATTGCCTTGGGTGTTTCATATCGAAATGTCTGAGCTGCCTGAACTGAGGTGGGAGGGAAACACAAGTGAAGTCCCAGAAAAAGAAATGCAAAGCAAGTAATATAAACTACTTTTTTTTTTTTAAAACTGCGTTTGAATATGATACACAATTGTGGTTTTTTTAAGACACGAATTTCAACATGGAAGTAGTTCTTCACTTTTTTTGGGCACTTTACTCAATTGTGCTACTTCTCTCCTGAGAGGGCTGCTTAAGAACTAGAGGAAGAGATTTTTATCCCTTTAAGCTTTGTGGAAGGCCTGCTGGCTGGGAAAGGTAGCAAGGAAAATGTGTTTTTTGCACGTTCTGATAGATTGAGATGATCTTTCAGCTATGTAGTGGGAAATGGCCTTTGTACATTAGGTTAGGGACACTGATGGAACAGTGAATCAGAGAAAGCTTTGAGATGGACCTGCCTGAACTTTAACTGACAGAGTTCCCCAAGAAGTCTGACAACTAAAAATTACAATATTGACCAGAACAGTCAATTTTGAAGGAGGTATTCATAGTAATAGCCAAAACAGCAGAAACAAATAAAATAGTTTCTATACAGCTCTGTTCCCTCCCTACATCTCCTGCTGTTACCACACCTGCTGTTCCTTGAACTTGCTGTGCCTAAGGATGCACTCCGCTTCTGCAGCAGTGGATTCAGTCTCCCCCTGCCTCCCAGAAGGGTTCAGCAGAACAAGCCACTGAAAGGAGCATAAAAATTACACTGAACAAAGAACCCCCTAAATACTGCCCATGGCACTGCAGAATTATTTCCTGTCTGCTCCACGTGAAATCTCCTGATCTGTGGACTTACGCAAACCTTTGGTTTGTTGTTAATTGAGTAGTGTGGGAAGATTTGCTTCATTCTAAACATGGATTAAGCAACTAATTTTACTTTAATCAAAATTCTTCGTGTTTCTTCAGTGCATTGTGGGATTTCAAATGTATCACTTCAGGTCTTTTTCCTTTTCCTGTGTCGCAGCATTTTCAAGAACTGTTCTTCCATGCCTGTAATTGGGGTACATATAATTTAGAGCAGAGAAATCCTCTTATGCCAGAGTTCAGGGCACTGTAGTCTTCTGATACAGGACTGTCACTAGAACACATTTGACAGAAATTTACTATGCCTGAAGAGAAGGAATTTTAGCAAGTATAAAAGCCGTATAACTGCTGGTCTGTATTCAGACAAACCTTTCTGCATTTAGTTGTAATCCACAATCTCAAATAAATAAATATTTTTAAAAAAAAAAGCTATTAAAGACAAATGACAGAGAATGTGTACTCATGCCATGATATTGTTTGTAGGATTTTGAAAAAGAAAAAACTGCTTAGGTAAAGTAAACCTCTAAATGTTGTAATTGAGAGGAGGTCTAGTTGATCTAACACTTTCCAAAAGAAGGGATGTTCTTCAGACTTGGTGAAAATAAGTTTCCTTTTGTAATTAGCTTGAACTTGCTGTCATCAGCAATAACTTGGAAAGATTAGCGTATGTGAATATTAAAATACATTAGACATGCTTGTGCAATAACTTCATGATAGAGGCAATAGCAAGTGCTTACGTTGCTGAATATTTTATGGCAAGAAGATTTGTTAAATAATCCTTATTGCCTATCACTGACTTTACTCCCTCTATTATTTTCAACTTTTCAATTAAGTTTTCTACTGCACTATAGTGATTAAAATTCTTCTACTTGCTTTCAGTGCCTGAGTCTTACAGATACTTGTCAAATCCATCTTAATGAACACACTCAAGTATAAAGTTACAGTATTATTAACTCAATGCATGATTAGTCATATAAGTTGCTTAAGAACTGACTGTTCTCAAAGCTCTAACCCTGGAAAGGGAATCCACTTTCCTGCGTCGAGTTTCTTCTGAATGCTTAGTAAGACTACCGTAGTAAATATATTGGCTCTTGGAAATATATTAGTGAGCAAAGGTAGCAATAAAGAAAGGTAAGAATATGGACAGAATCACGGGAAACATAGACTTATTCTGAGAACGGTAACATAGTAATTTCCTTCCAACCTCGGATTTTTTTTTTAGTTGGTTTTTTTTCCCCCCCTAGTTTAATTTTAGGATTTCACTTGTGCTTGAACTCTGAAATAGTGCCATTGTCTTAAAATAGTATGTTTTCAGTAGAGTTATGTGGTGTTTATTGTAGTTTAGCTGATGAGGTTTGATGTTATCATATGGCAACCACAGGGTGCCCAATCTGGCAAAATTGCCCTGATCTTAATATGCGCATCCTTTTCAAAAGTAATATACGGTTAGTCCTTGAAATGGTAAGAATTCCAGAGCGTGTATAAGAGCTAACAGTATTTTGAATGATTCCCAACAACAACTACAAAAAATCTCTGAATGCGATGTATGAGAGTGGATTTAATTAAATAAACATCTGGTTTTCTGCATTGCCTAAAAATAAAGAGGCAAACTTGTTGGAGATTTCCTTCCAGAAGGAAATGCTTAGCACATTGCTTGGCCCCAACTAGAAGGAAAGGGAAAAAAATAAAGACTATTTTTAGAATCTGATCAAAGCATGACTTGAATTCCTATACATAAGTGTCATAAAATGAAGCTTGTGTTTATTATGATAAAAATACAGATTCATGGAAAAATGAAACATCTGTTTCAAGAAAAAATGTTGAGTATAATGACTTTCTCACTTAATTTCCTAAGTGGTTAAATTTATTGGCCTGAATTCAGAACTTGTGTAGGTGGCTTTCTCAGCTGGAGAATGGCTCAGCAGCTGAAGGAGTCTGTCAGTAAAATTTGCGTGGTTGTTTCAGTGAGAGAAGAAAAAATAAAATTCTTGCATTTGTTGTAAGCTGGAAACTGAACAACCCAGTCTGAGTCACAGGCCAACTTAGTGACAATAGCATGGGGTATTCTGTTCGTTTCCGTTCCACCATGTCATCAAGTAGTATTTTAATACAGATTTCTGTTTTGAACTACTGAATTTTTAGCCCTTTCCCCTGTTTTATTTCTGTTTTCTATGCCGATGAGCGAGTACTGAAGATTAAGTTGATAGCTGCTATTTCTGACCTTTATCACTGCTGGCGTGATGGCCACTGAATCAGTACAGTCAGATCTCCATATTTGACTCAAAGTTGCCCAGAATATATGGATAAGTAGCTTTTGTAACAAATAAAACCAACAAATGCTGCTTTTGATCTCAAGGTAACGAAGGACTTTTTTTTTAATGTCAAAGATGGGTATTTAATGACTTAAGGATGAAGGGGATATTGTTTTACATTTCTTGCATATACTCTCTCCTCCTTCCAGTGCATTTTAAATGTATGTATTTTGTGATAGGTTCATGGTAGCCCACATTTCAGAGCTCTTGCTTGACTATGGCCTTAGTCCAGTGACAGGCGACTGACTGGTAGCCCAGGGCTGTTCGGAGCCAGTTTTATCTGAATAGCCTGGAAGCTCTGAGATCTTACGGGTTTTTAATTTCCACACTAGCTGGCCTGAAAAACTACACAATCCTCAGCCCCAGAGCGACCCACAGGAGAGAATTGCTCTTCAGTTAGATGTTTGGAGTCTTCAATGGCTTAGTAGGAAAGAGGGAGGAAAAACTAGTTTAGCTTCACAGTGTAAGCCTGCTTTGGAAGGCAAAAACTTGTTTCGCATTTTTTTCCAATTGAATCCTTTATACGTTTTGTGGGAAGATGATTAGAACAGGTTTGTTTCTACACTACATGGCATTTTGAAATTGACATGTTACGCAAATGCTGGTTTCACTGAAAATACCCCGTCAGCTCCAATTGCAGGTGCTTTAAATGCATAGAAATATGAATTGTAGCATAGCAGTAGTTATTTTATGCTTAGGTTGAACAACTAGATGATCTTCCCTTGCAAACAGTGGGTATAAATGTATGTATCCCTGAAAACTTAAAAATAGCAAATTGCTTTTCGGATTGAAATTGCTCATATTTGAGATTTCCCTTGTAGTTTCAATTCAAACATTTCATGAAAGCATGTTTGTGTTAGAAGGTTTTGGTAATATTTGTTCTGTAAGTGTTACTTGTAGGTAGCGTAGTTCAGTTTTAGCTGTGCAGTAGATAGCCTCTCCTGCTTCTGGGACAAGGGTGACCTCTCATCTGCCACTGCAGCCTTGAGCCTTCCCCCATGAGAGGGACAGCTCGGAGATGGATCAATGAATTATCCAACTGTGCTGGATATCAACTGTAGCTTGGTGTCCCTGCTGTAAACCCAAGCCATGTGGAGGTTCAAGGTGTAGCTACATCCTTCACAAAAATGTTCTTCTAGTTGTCAGTCCTCCTTTGAATTGCATGGTGGATATGGCAGTGCTTGAGTACTCTCTGCTTTATCCTTCTTCGGGCATGTTTTTCATCCCTAAGGGATGTGATGGAGAGGAGTGCTCACCCCAGGTGTAGAGACGGCAGTGCTTTTCCATAATATGCCCTCCCTCTTTTCTCCCTTTCAGCTCCATGCCCACCCAGAGTCTAGGAACAGGCTGACCCTAACAATGTTACATAGGCAAGGGGGTGGTGGGGGATTTTTCTGCACTGGCAGTGTTATGTAGGACAGACAGATGTGACTTCTCATCCTGCTAGCTTATTCCCTTGGACTTCATCAAATGAAACAGCAATAACAAAATTCACTGACCTGCGGCCTCACCAGCATGGGTTGTGATCTTGTCAAAAGGTATCCGATAAGTGAAGTTAACACAGCTCAGTATTTGGACGGGATGTCTCCAAGGGAAAAAAATAGGTCTAGAATATTTGTTTGGGGTTTTTTTTTCCATCATCTAGCAGTTTATATTAGGAAAGGAAGAAAATGAAGAGGAAAACAATAGCAAAGGGTAGTAATGTGATACAGATAATACCCGCTGTCATATTGCAACATTGAACTTGAATCATGGATGAGGCAAATCCTGATAATTCAGGTAGCCTGAATTACATACATTTAAAATATGTATAAAATATGGTATTTTATGATATGATGCTGTCACAGTAGCAGATCATGCTGGGACTGATGGGAAAAGGTTGTATTTTTCTACAGTGAAAATGAAATTTTTTCAATAAAAGAGACAAAATGTTTTCATAAAACCCTTTCTGTGAAGAAAATAAACTCATTTGTAGAAAACTGAAACTGATGAAACTGTTTTGAAGCCTTAAGCTGAAATTTTATTGGCTTCCTTACAAAAAATCACAATTTTCCAGCAACGCTGAAGTTTTCTCTAAAAACAACCCAAAAACCTTTAAAAAATATCCAGCCTTTAAAAATGTAAATTATTAGTAGGTACTGTTCCAGCAAATTTTAAAAGCAGCATAAGGTATTGGTTACTTTCTTCAATACACAAAAGCAATGAAATAGAATGGAAAGAAAGTGACCTGCTTTTCTGCAGTTGTGGGCACCAAACATTAACTGCAGCCCTAATTTATGCTTAATTTATATTACTGAGTGTGCTTTTAGGGTATTTCAGTGTTTGGTTTAAAATAAAACCGTAAAATTAGTATGGCAGCTTTTGGTGCTGCTTCTGTCTTAAGAAGGGAAGTATGGCCTAGTGGCAATAGTTGGCATTCATTTTTAGCTCATTTGATCCTAAATGGAAATAAAGAGTGATTAGTTAATACTGATACTGAAGCTGCTTTATTTGGAGACCTGAATTCTGTTCCAGTGGGATGGTTGTGCAATCTCTGTTATCGTCTCTGTAAACAGACTGCATTCTCCTTAGAACAGAGTCTGGGCTATTGCTCAATATTCAGTGATGTGACCTCCAGAGGATGAACGGTGAGATGAAGAGCTGAGAGCAGAAGCCACGAGTGTTTCTTGGCTCTTAATTGGATGCATTTTTCTTTGGGCTGCTGTGGTTAGATCAAGAATTAGGAAGTAACTACAGCTATTGCAGGCACAAGTCATTCAGAACATGTGTAGATGAAAGGAAAGTCCTGGCTTTTGCAGGTTTTCCAAGCTGACTGTTGACTGCCCCAAGTTAGGAAAGTCCTCGAGCCATGGGTGCGTGCTTGGTGCAGCCAGCACGCATCGTTATCAATAGGATGGCGTGGCTGGATGCATATAGCACACGGACAGGAGCTCTGTCCCACAGGAACATGGGTTTTCAGAATAGCAAAATAAACCTCTGAATTCAAAGCAGGCTTCCTCGAGGGGTAAGTTCACTTAATAAGGCATAGAAATGCCATGACTTTTTCACAGAAATATTTTTGGGAAAACGTTATCCTTTGTTAAAAGTTGCTTCTTTTTCATTAACCTTTATGAAAATGCCTGCCTTCTTTTCACATGAAAGAATGATCTGCCTGAAGCAAAAATGAGGCATGGGAAGTTTCATCCCAAGTATTGAAAGCAAACTTGTGATGTCTTCGGAGTATGTTAGGAGGAAGTATACTAGACGGTCTTAGTTGTATGTGCCACTGTTAGCTTTACCTGAGTTTTAAGTCTTGCTGGTTTTTGATTTTGTGTTTAGCTTAATTTAGTGTATAAGTATATACCCTTAATGATGTTCAATTTCCGGGTCGCTTCAGCTTCCAAGTTCATGTTGGCATAGATTATGTCTCGTAAAGCCCCATTTTCAGACATTTCTGACTAAATAGTAAAGTTACTGAGGATAAGAGTTATTGTATAAAATTGGCCTGATTTTTTCAGGAAAACTCTCATGCACAGATGTAATATGATTTGGGAGCTTTAGTGATTAAACTTTATCCATTCAAAAAGGCAAAAATCCCCCCCCCCCCCAGTTAATGGCAATACTAGACGAATACAAAGCTGGTGCTAGTTATCATTAGAAATTATTATTTAATTACAATGTAAGAAATTACCATGAGTTTTATTCTTGGTGTTTCCAGAGAATCATTATGGTTGTGAGTTTGTATAAGAAACTTTTCCTTAGTTGGTACCGAGTCCTTCAGTTCTCACAGAACAAAAAATAATCTCTTTCCAATTGATTTTAGGGGTCCAACATCACAGACACATGCACAGAGATGTTGCGAAGTGGACTACTACTGAAAATTTCAGCAGGAAATATCCAAGAAAGGATATTTTTTCTTTTTGATAACCTTTTGGTCTACTGCAAAAAAAAGCACAGGTAAATGATTAATTTATACTTTCAAAAATAATGTCTTTTTCTCACAGTAGAGCTCTGTATGCTGTTTCATAAAAATATTTGAACAACACCAAAGTGTTTACTGAAGTTAATTGCAATATAAAAGTCAGCATTTTTTAGAGGGAGACCTATCATCCAGAGAGAAGTGCATTTAATTCAAACGTTGGAAGAACTTTGTATGAATGCAGAATCCAAATGGTGCAGCACAAGGAGAAAGAATCTGTTTTGTCAGTCTCCCACAACAGCCCTTTTAGGAAGGGTGAACAGACTGAATTTTTGGTGTTGCTCACAGGAGGTTTTTATTTTGGAAATTTTACAGAAATCATCCTATTTTTTTGGTTTGAGGTATTGTACGTAATTTTTAAGCATCCTTTTACTGCGGAATTATGGAAATGTGGATTACTAAATTTGGGTTCATAGGTATAAAGGCCACTAGAATTATTGGATTTCCCTCACTTTGGAGAGAAAAAATATACTGAACCTTTATGCTTGCCGCTGTTTTGTAGTTGTTTTTTTTTTTTTTAATATATTCAGTTTTTGAATAAGAAACTTATAGTATAGTAGAGCTACTCATTAGACAGTAATGATTGAGAGGCAGGTCACTTTTTGAAGATCAGTACCTCTCTGGAGTGAGTGAAGGTCAGAATTCAGATGATCTTTAATTCTCTGGAACTGACCTTTGCTTGATATAAAGTATTAATTATCATTATAGGCAAAAATGGACAGAAAATCATCCCTGGCTTACCTGAAGTGGGAAAAGCTGCCTAGAACTGGGATTCTCAAAAGGCCTTGACTTCACAGGGAACAGAGTTATAACAATGGAAGAGTTATAGCTTTGGAGTATATCATTGTGAAACTGCCACATAGTTTCAGCAATTCTTAATTATAGTTCCTGGTTAGCCCTTATGAGAGGAAGGAAAAGTGTCGTCTTTGTTCTTCTGTGCATAAATCCCATTTATGAGGCTAATGTGTGTAGGTCAAGATTTATATCCAAAGGTGTCCTTATTTCATTTTTTCAGTCATGCTACCCTTGTGTTGAATTTCTTGACTAGCACAGGGGAGGCTACACCAGTTAGGAGGAAAGATCCTCCCAATGCAGTATTTTGTCTTTGATGATAGACAATGGCATATAGGTACCAAAGTGTTGGAACAGAGCTTTTACAGAGTGAGACTTTCCTGATAAGCTCTCACGTGAGCCAGCAATTTGCAGCTTACTCTTAATAGAGGTAGCATCTTTGCATGAGCATCAGCAGTGTCCCATTCAGCAATTCAATTCCCATTCACAGTTCAATTGCACATGTATAAATGTGTTGTGATTCTTACAGTAGTCTTTAAATGCTACGTGTACAGGTAGCGGTGCAGAAACACAGAAAAACGTGGTGGATGATGTGCTCATCTGCTCTTTCTTTTATCAGGCGATTGAAGAACAGCAAAGCATCTACAGATGGCCACCGCTACCTTTTTCGGGGCAGAATAAACACAGAAGTGATGGAAGTAGAGAATGTAGATGACGGAACAGGTGAGTATATTTTACAGGGCAGCCTGTCGAGACGCCGAAATCAAATGCAGCTTCGTGATTTCTTTGAGAATGGAGGGTGCTCCTTGTACTTAGAAAGAGTAAGATGTCACTTTAAAAGCGCTCTCTGCTCATATCAAAACTCTGCTTCTGTGACACATCATTGTTTTCATGCATTATTAGCTGGGTGGTCGTAGATGACTGTTTTACGCTAACAGGAACAGAGTAATAAAATATGGTGAAATTTATTGCTCAACTGAAATTGTGTATTTAACTTCACTTTACAGCATTGCAGCACTCCTAAATAGATTATTCCTAGGTATGTGATATATTTGTAAAAGCAAATGGCATATTTACCTCTGTTGGAATGAAACTTCAAGTGCTAAAAATGCTGAAATTGTAACATAAGGGTTTAAGAAAAAAGGAAGGTTTTTTTTTAATATCTTTATGGATATAATCCATATGGTTGCTTGAAGTTTTCCCAACATACAGTAAAAAAAATGAAAACCCAAAGTATTCCCACAAATTTTTGTTTTAGAAACTTGAGTTTAACCTTTGAGCTTAACAATTATCATTGCCTTACAATTAATAAAGAAAACATGAAACATTTTGGGCTTTCTAATGTAAAACTGAAAAAAAAAATAAATACCGGAAACTTGCAATGGTGTTGCAAATATGTAGGTCTGGGGAATTTTCTGTGAGTTATATATTATTTCTCCAGATTTTAAAATAGCATTAGGTTTGCCCTACACCTACTATGGATTCCAAGCATTTCTTAATCTAATTTCTTTCTAAAACTGAGCATTAATTACAAGGATTGTACAGCTTAAGTAAACTTCATAGAAGTTAAATATTTCTTAAGAACTTAAGATTTTATTTTTTTTCCCTAATCTTGAGTTTGTTGTTTTCAAAATAGTTTGAATCATAGAATCATTTAGGTTGGAAAAGACCCTTGGGATCATTGAGTCCAACCATCAACCCCACTCTACAAAGTTCTCCCCTACACCATATCCCCTAACACCACATCTAAACGACTCGTAAACACATCCGGGGATGGTGACTCCACCACCTCCCTGGGCAGCCTATTCCGGTGTCTGACCACTCTTTCTGTGAAGAATTTTTTCCTAAAGTCCAGCCTAAACCTACCCTGTTGCAGCTTGAAACCATTCCCTCTTGTTCTATCGCTAATTACCTGCGAGAAGGGACCAGCACCAACCTCTCTACAATGTCCTTTCAAGTAGTCGTAGAGAGTGATGAGGTCTCCCCTCAGCCTCCTCTTCCTCAAACTAAACAATCCCAGCTCCTTCAGTTGCTCCTCATCAGATTTATTCTCCAGGCCCTTCACCAGCTTCGTTGCCCTCCTCTGCACTCGCTCCAGCACCTCAACATCTCTCTCGTATTGAGGTGCCCAGAACCGGACACAGTACTCAAGGCGTGGCCTCACCAGTGCTGAGTGCAGGGCGACAATCACCTCCCTACTTCTGCCGGTCACTTCTGCTGGTTTGCTTGCTTCATCTTCTACTGGCTAGACTTGGAGAACAGTTTGACTATTATACCAGTATATATAACAGTTTTCACTATAATGGCAGTTATTATTGCAACAGACTAGTTTATTTGAAGCCTCTTGTATCTCTGTTTCATCTCTTCTTTTTAAGTCTTTCAACATTTGTCATAGGTTGTGTTTTCTAAGTTTTTATTACTTTTTGTGTCCTTTGGAGTTTCAGGGTTGTTTTTTTTCCAGTTTGTTTGCATCTTTTGTATTACGAGGTGCCCAGAGCTGAAACTTCACTGGTGCCAAGCAGAACAGAATAATCACTATAGTGCTGCATGTGGGATGTCTATTGTTAATCCCAGGATTGTTTGGCTTTTCTGAGAGCATTATTTTTCAATTTTTTAGTTGGTGTTCCAGAATACCACACCAGATCCTTTTGTGCAGTACTGATGCCTTTCCCTTTATATCTTATACTGTGCGAATGTCTGACAGTAGGTCCTAACAATTACTTTCTTTTCTGTACTGAATTTTATCTTACTATTTCCACAATTCATTAAGCATTCAGAACTCATGTCTTGTTCCCCAAAGCTCTTGCAGTGCTTCTTGCCCTGGTTCCATGAACAAACAATGTTACTACTGAACCATTTAAGCTCTTGATAAAATTATTGGAAAGTGCTGAACATAAGGTAGAGCACTGTGGTGTCACACTTGATTCATTCTCTTTGTTTACTAGACATTTTTTGTGAGAACTCCTTGACATCTGTTTTGGGCTATGTCCTTCACCCAGCCCACCAATTTAGTTAGTGATTTAGAGATATCTATGGGTACACTACAGTGAATTTCATCAAGCCTCATTGACTTAAATATAATTTATCCACTATTCTATATCCTGCTATTTCCCTTTTCTGGCCTGTATTCCTGTCCAGTTGTTAGCTTTATATGTATGAAATCTCAGTTAGCACTTTGTTTATGCAAAAAAGTGTTGAGAGTTTCAGTCTTTTATGTCATGTATTATTTGACTACCTTTCATTTATTTTTCTTTGTCTTCCTTATATGTGCTTTAGAAATAAAAGACAGTTTTCCTGTTTCCATTATGTCACTTTTTAAGATGGCATCTCTTTACTTACAACTCTTGTGGTTACTGTGGACACATGGACCCACCATCGTCCTCCTGATGAATATTCCAAAATTCTGTAACTTTGATGCAACTTTTTGCTTTCATTGGTTCCAGTCCCACATATTGCCACGCTTTTAGTGTTTAGCAAGTATTTCTTCTTTCCTCCTTCCATGACTATCCTATATTTCTCAAATCTGTCCTACCTTTCTTCATTTGCTTGTTCCGGCTATCTGGTCCTTGATCTCTTTCACACTGTCCGTTTTCTTTCCTGCCCATTTGTTTTCTTCCTCAATGAATCTTCAAATATAATTTGGCTAAGCACAAATCGTCTTTTTCTCTACCCCATGTGCCAGTAGTCTAATTTCCTCCAGCCACAGGAAATTTTGCTACTGTCCCCATTTCCTATAGCCTTGCACACAGTCCTGGAGGCTGTCGTGCTTCCTTCCCATTTGCTCTCCTGAGCCATATAAAATCTTGTCACTTTTATACACGCAACATTTCTAAAATCCATTCTCCTTTCCACCCTTCTGAGACATCAGTTAATGGTTTGGTTATTTGGACTTCTAGATTATTCTTACCTGCTTTTTTTTTCCATATCCCCACATTTTCCACCTTCTCCATTTGAGTTTGTCCAATATCGTAAAATAGTTCTTGCTTGTAATTGCTGCTATTTTTTCACTCTTTTCTATGGTTCTCTTTGAAATATGGAAATGTCTGTGTTATTTCCCTGGTCTGTGGCACCTTTCTGCCCTTTTCTTGCCACCCCTTCCACCCTTTTCTTTTTTCCCTAAAAAACCTGTTCTTATTCCTAGTAGTCAGAAGCATATTCCCTCTCCTCACACTGATACTTTTTCTTTCACTCAGATCATGATGCCCTTTAACCTTCTGCTGTCTTGCTTTCTGTACCGCTCTCATTTGTTGCACCCAGATGTCTTGTTTTTCATCCCCCGTAGTCATCCGCATTTGAACTGTAACCCGCTACTATTCTGCACTGTTCTTTTTGTCTCATCTCGTTCCCAAGTGTAGTAATCTGGTCGTCTAAGCCTTATTCACATTGGCTTTGCATGTGCTTTTTTTGTGTATTGTATTATTTTCTTCTTCTTAATCATGTGTTACCTGTCACTTTCTATAATTCTTAATTTAGAGTGAAGAGTGTTTATATTTTCATACCTAGACATGACTCTTTCTCATGACTCTTCATGGGTCTATTTGTAAGACATTAAAGACTTCTGAGTCTGGATGATACTTCCACAGTTCTTTACTGTAGATGTTGGGATCCTCTGTTCACTTGGTGTGAGAGACCATAGTGCTCCAGGGAATGGGGTAACTGAGAGTGTTTGCTCTCGGCATTGATAGATACAGGAATGTAGTCTTCATTGCTCATAAGTAGAGGCATAGAAATGGGAAAACAGATTCCCAGTGTGGTTTATTGTCATGCTAATGACATGCCTACAGAAATTAACAAAGCTTTTTCTGAAAAGCAATTTTTCTTTGATTAAATTAGGCCTTGGCTGAGCAGTATTGTTGGTGGAAGCTTTCTTTTTTATTTTAAGCATCATGAAGCACTATGCCTTTTTTTGTTTGCTCTGATTAGAGTGGAATGCATATGACTTATCAGGGCAGACTATTTGTGTTCTTAAAACAGTGTGGCTACACAACCACTTGCAAGTATTAATATATTACCATATTCTGATGGTATTGTTTTTCTCTATTCAGTTTTTAAAATGCAGTTTTGAGAGAAAAGTACATTTCTAAAGACATTCACCAGCCATTAAATGAATGTTACTTAATTTATGAAGACAAGCACTTGGAACTTACGAAATACCAGTTTTATGGTTGCTTATACTATCTTAGTTCTGTCCCCTGTTGTCTTGAAATGAGGCATGAAATAGAAAAAACACTACATGATAATAGTAACCAGAGACTGCGTCAAAAAATATGCGGAAAAGGAAGTGAATTGAGATTATGGAGTAATTATTTCCTAGGTATTTCTGAGCATTGATACTCCTAAGAACTTAAAGTCTGAGAAACTTAGAAGTATTTCAATACAGAGACTTGTAGTTTGTTTTTTTTGGGGGAAGAAATAAATTCTGTTGTGTATGGCTGTAACGAATTGCTTATTGTGCATCTCTCAAAGGTTTGAGTCTTGAATTTTGAACAATATAGTACAGTTCAAATTACAAGCTTTAATATATTACCAAGTATCATTAGAAGATGATGTCATCTTTCATCACCTTTTCTTGGGAAGCTGGAGGCTTAATAATTTGTTAAGCGTACTTGTTCAGACTTTGCGTGGAGCAACTTGAAGTCTCATGCACTTCTTTCTTCTGTAACCGTTATGTCAGGTTTGCAAATCGTTTGCTTAGCCTGACTGGTGGCTGTGATTGCCTTGATGTGAAAAGTGTGCATATATCCTGTGCAGCTGGCTGGTCAGAACATACATACCCTCTGGCTGGCCGGCCAGTGCTTCTGCAGCTCTTGACCAGATTTTGTCCAATAGCCAGTCCAAAAAAAGGTACGAGTTTATATGGGATGATAGTGTAATGCTGGAATGCTCTTCAGGAGACTATGGGCGTGGATGTATTAGGG
The DNA here is from genome assembly GCF_963924245.1 of Chroicocephalus ridibundus. Lineage (NCBI taxonomy): Eukaryota > Metazoa > Chordata > Aves > Charadriiformes > Laridae > Chroicocephalus > Chroicocephalus ridibundus. Next base: position 132,145,831 of record NC_086285.1, read on the forward strand.
AGAACAAACTGCTCATAGGAGCCTTGGGGGATTGTAGTCATGGGGAACATGGGGAGCAAAAGAAAAAGCGGTGAAAGGTAGAGGTTGGAGTCAAGTAGGTCATCATGGGAATGGGTTACTATTGCAAAATTGGGTGATTGCTACCAATTTTCCTCCACCTGAACTCATTGCCGTCTGTGTACATTAGGCAGTCTTAGTACCTAGCTAGGTGATTGGGCTTTTCACAGAATTCCGTGAGTTTGTTGTGGCATTTGGTACTCTTGCAGCACTCTTGGCCCTGCGGTTGCAGAACTTCAGATGCCAAGGAAGTTGCATGTTTAAAATGTCATCTCCTGCATTGAGATATTCAGGTGGTTGGATGAGCCATTTTTTCTGAATTAAAGTACTAAGCTGACGCCAAATTTCTGTCCAGAGTCAAATGGGAGGATCTAAATCCATCATTTTGCAATTTTTTGCCACAATTTTAACTGCTACAGTTCACTGCATAAGAGATCATATTTCCCTACATAACATGGGTGTTGTGATGATATATGGTAACAAAGACCACAGGAAAAATATCACCCTGTAGGTTTATATGTATTAACAGCTAACTCAATAAATAAACAAAAAGCTGCAGCTAGTGCCATATTGCAAGTTTTATAAGTATATGCTTAAATAATACAAAGGGCCCTTAACCTTCCATCCTCCAGTGGTGCTCCTGCCTCTGATCTCCAAAGGGCTTCAGTCTCTCAGCTGAGAGCTTCTGTCCGAGGCTTCTTTCTTTTCCCTGTCTTTCGAGTCTGATTTTCTGACAGTGCATGAATGATATGATGGCTAGTTTTCAAGTAACAGGGTTTTTAAAGGGACAAAGGATATTATGCACAGCTTACGTGAATAAAAAGATGATAAATAGGTAAGTGGTATAAACATGATGTTGCAAAAATAACTTCATTTTTTATCCTGTTGTAGACTTGCTTGCGCTTTCTTATACACTTTGATTACGACAAAGTTTTGTTCGTTTAGAAATTAGCTGTCGGTCTCATGATTTTCTAGTCGTTCCTGACATTTCCCAGTCCAGTATGCAAAGCTTGGCTGCTTTCCATCTAATTAAAATGCAGAGTTATTGAAAGGATACTAGCGTGTCTACTGAGATTTATGATAAATCTTAGCAAGCATTTCAGCAAGGGTTTCCATTTCGGAAAATCCCATCTCATTATACAAAACAGGGCTGAATTATGAAAAAGTATTTACAAAGTAAAAAGCTCTACAGTTATTACAGTAGTTCAAGGCTGGCCATAGGACTTTCTTACCTCTTAATGAAAGTTTGTGGTGAGAAAATGTTGACCTTTGATTTTCTTAATATTTTGTGCAGTAGCTGCTAGTTCTAGTTTTAATCTGTATTTTATGCACAAAAATATATTTGTTATCATAAGGCGTTTATGCCTTGCAAATTTTCCCCCAGGAAATGCATATAATCCTAGTGAAGGATATTCAAGGGTGTTAATTTTGGAGAGGAAGTCTGTTTAGCTGATTTTTGAATAAGATTTAACTAGCATGTTAAAATCAAATCTTACAGAAGGAAAGAGTAATAAATATTAAATTGTCTGATTTTTGTAACATAGTGGTTTCCATGTTAAGAGTCAGAAGTTCAAGATATCTAAGAACATCAGCAATTGTTACCTCTCTCCTATAATGTGCACACTGAACACAGCGTTGCTAGGAACGTATTTTGAAAATTATGCATTTGGTTAATGCATTTTTTTGGAAATCAGAGTAAGTCTTATATTATATTTCAGTTTGTTTAAACAAGTTAAGTGTAGACATTTCTTTATTCAGGTAACCAGCAAAGATACATCAAATCTATATGATTTACTTACTTGTCAAATGGAAATTGTATTTTTCCCCCTATATACTTAGTCCTTTTTAAAATTTAGTAGTAAATCATTCAGTCAGCACACCCGCTCTGAGTAATCTAAGGGGCAAAACCACCATGCTGCTTTTTAAAGGAATTATTTATTACAGTTTAACATGAACAAAAGTACTTCAGGTACTGTGATCTCTTCTTTTAATAGGATCCTGCCTGTTTTAGTGTCAAGTTTATATTTTCTTCTGTATGCTAGGCAATTCTCTGCTACATTTCAAAAGGGACATTATTTACTAAAAGTTAAAAGTAAAGCTTATTACGGTATAACATAGTTCACAAGTGGCACGGAAAACTTTAAATTCATTTTTATTCTTCTGTATTTCCTGAGCTTTATGTGTAATGATGAGAGTTCTTAATAATTATAGCTACTATTACTTTTTAAGAATTGGTGCTCTTTAAGCCGTTTTATCTATTCCCAGCTGACTATCACAGCAGCGGCCACACTGTTATTAATGGCTGGAAGATCCACAACACAGCAAAGAACAAATGGTTTGTGTGCATGGCAAAAACCCCTGAAGAGAAGCAAGAATGGCTGGAAGCTATTTTGAAAGAGCGAGAGAGAAGAAAAGGTAGGTTAATAAACTTCCTTGAGTTGCTTTGCCAGAAAGCCATACTGTATTTTTATGTTGAGATATAAAGCAAAACCAGCTGCTTGGCAAACTCACGGTGTCAAGTTCAGCGGAAGGTTTATGAATACCAGCTTGGAAAAAATAAATCAGACTTGTACTGGGAAGGGCATAATGGCTTGAACTGTGTATGCTGGTAGTGAATGCTGCTTTGGAAATGGGGAGATGATTTAATCTGTGATTTTACAGTTTATCCTCAATCAGTATAAATAGTCATAATTTCACTGAGGCCTGTGTACTGTTATGGTTTGTGATATATGAGGTTCCATCCTAAATGCCTTGTGGGATTTGTATGCATTGATTCCATTTTGTGACTGGCCATTTGAATCACCGAAATGAGCCAGGTTTTCTGTGTCGGATCTTCATGCAGATGATCCAACATGAAATGGCTCAGAATATACCCACAACCCCATTTTTTGATGTATTCTCCTCTACCCAAGAAAGTAAGAAATCACCATTGGCAAGCCACTATCTTTTTGAATAACTGAATTAAGATGGAAGAATACTTGGATGAAATATAATCCTGATCTCAGATGTGACCACGAATAACCTCATGTATTCAAGGTGAACCCAGCACAAAGTAGAACCAGGGAAAGATGATGCATCATCATCTTCTGGAGCTAATTTCATTTGCAAGCTAAAACATCGTAATCAGTAACGGTGTTTGGAGCCTTGGTATTGAAAGAAAATATGACCTTGTAGTTAGATCTGGGATTCTTTTCCTGGTCTGCGTAGATTTTTTTTTTTGTTGCCTGTTGCAGTAGCTGTTGTTTTGTAAATGGAGACTAGCAGTACTTTCTTTGGTCTTTTAAAATTGAATACTGGATATTTGTAGAACATCTGCTGTAGGGCCAGAGTTTCAACTAAGGTGTCTGAGCACTGGCTAATTAATAGTGCCAGCAGGAACTGATAGTAGAAGAGCTAAAAAGATGCCTTAGAGGTCTAAAACCTCAACATTTTAAAATAACAAATGAAAAATCAGTGTGGTGGAGATGGTGTTAAATAGAAAAAAAAACCCCACATTTTTTTTGCTTCTGTATCTGAAAATGGCTAAAAAGATTTTTAACAAATCCCACTTCACTGTTGATAAGTTTCTGGCCTTCCTTAGACTTTTGATACCTTTAGGTAAGAAATAGAAAGAGTAAGTAGGAGTATTTTATGTTGATGTATTCTCACTGTTTCACACTGTGATATTGTGCAGCTGGTAGTACAGGTAGTAGAGGTGAGCTAAACCTTGCCAAGCTTGTGGCCTGAGGTGGCCTTCCCAAAGTCAAACCGTGTCCTAGGATTTTAGCATCCTATGATTTGGGGCATTTATCAACTCCTGGTGTTTGCAGTGAGTTTTGCCACCGAGGAGACAACCATGAAAGAAAGAGGAAGAGGACAGAGCAGGAGAGGATTTGGTACGCCCTTAGACTCAGTTGCAACACAGAATCTTCAAAAGTATTTCTTGAATATCTCTGTTAGTCTATTATCTTATAAATGTATCCATCTTCTCCAGCACAGTGATTTTTTTCAAAATATCTGTATAAACACCTCTTGCATCCTGCTTTGTATCAACTTAATCGCAGGCAGGTTGCCAAATGAGTCGGGAACCAAACAGCTCTCTCTTTAGAATTCAAATACTGTATATAAATGTACCTGTAAACACGTGCTCATTCATGTGAACATAAAGAGGCTTTAATTGTATGTTTACTTAGTAAGACATGGAGGCTGTTCATATGTGTGTGTGTGTGTATATATATATGCAATTACAGTGAAGTCTAAGTGACTGCACATGTGAGAACAGTGTTTTATCTCCTTTGCAAGTCTGAGAGTGACTAAATCAAATGAACGCACTTGTCAGCTCTCTTGGGCTCATGTGAGTGACTCTGTCCTCATCGTGCTTTGTGTGCCCGTGCGTTTCTTCCTAGTGGTGCTGTAGACCCCACATCTGACACAGAATGGCAGATTGCAGTGATCTCCAGCCTAGATAAACACGGCGTGTGGAGCAGGAGTGCGGCACAGAAATACATCTTGAGTGCGCCATGTAACTGGGGCTTACTGGGCTGTTCATGTTGGGAGACTCAGAGATTCAATGTACTTAGGGAAACTCAATCCATACTATTACTTCGAATCCATATAGCGGAAGCTGAGCAAAAGGGAGAAGAATGCCCCAAGTGAAGCATTTTAGCAGAGATTTCAGTGGTTGTAATCAAATTATCAACTAGCACCACTTTATAGATTGTATTTTCTTGCTAGGAGGAATCAAGCTGAATTGGAAACTTCTTGCTAGGAAGTCTTTCTGTCACTTTTGGGGCTTTCATGTAACCACCTGAGGCATTCAGCAAGTTAGAAATTTATTTAAAAGGTGATGATCTTCAAGGCTGATGGTGCTGTGATGACCTGATTCAAACAGTCAATACAAATAAAAGCATCCTGTAAGCTCCAAAAGTAGTATATTGTTTAAGTTTTCTTTTCCCGGGAATACATCAGGTTTTATCTATTTGTGTGGCATCATCACCATCAACGATAGCCACTGGCTTATGGATAATGAGAGACACTTCTGTATCTGTGTCCAGTACCATTGTTAGCTTTTTCTCATGACAAGTACATTTTTTCCAGCTATATTTTTAGAATTAAAGAAGTGTGAGACTATTACTCAGATTGAATATGTACAGGTACAGTTTAAAAAATATGAAAATCTGAACAGAAACTGAGAACATGTATACAAGACATTCCAGAAATGTGTGGTTTTGTTCAGAATTAATAATTGTTTATTGAGAAAGCACGTGGGACACGAAGGTCTGTAGTATTCCTTGGTGGTCTGTAGTATTCTGTGAGTGGCATAATTCACTCACATGAGTGTGAGGATGCGTAATTCAACAAAAACTGGTTTTGATCATCCGTTACTCAAAAACCATAATGATTTTCTCAAGAAGAGAAACAGGAAAAAATAAACCAGTAAGACAAGTCGTGTATATGCTTTTGTGGAAAAGGATTGAATTAATCTTATGTGAAACTAACAAATGTATAACAGATAAGTAGTTACTGTTAATTGGAAATATGAAAAAGTTTCCTTTAAGTGAAAACATTTTTACTGTCACATGGTAAGAGCAAAACCAAGGCCCTTTTCTTTTAAACTTGTGAAGACATGACTACTCCTTTGCAAATGTTCATACGCTGGTCTGAAAATCACAGCATTAGTATTCATTACTGCAATATCAATGGTGATGTCGATATAGTAACAGTTTAACTTCGCTACGAGGAGATTTAAGATATCATTTGATTATGCTTTATGAAGATCAGATGTTCATGTTTTAACTTGATTGTGAGAAAAATAATGGCAAACAGTTACTTTACTTTTTTTTGGTATGTATAATATTGGTATTGCTTCTCCATTTGGGGGAAGATGCTGAAATATAATGGCAAGATCACTTCATAAAATTTTAATGCTTTTTTGGCAGGTTTAAAATTGGGCATGGAACAGGACACTTGGGTGATGATCTCTGAGCAAGGAGAAAGACTGTACAAAATGATGTGCAAACAAGGGAATCTCATCAAAGACCGGAAGAGGAAATTAACGACTTTCCCCAAATGCTTTCTTGGAAGGTATTATATGCATTTTATACCATGAATTTTAACCAGCTAAACCACATTTTAAATCTTATTTGGGATTCTGGGGAAACGACACTTTATTTGTAATCTCCGTTAGGTCTATTTGCCTCCCAGAATTTAGCCAAAATGTAAATTGGTCTGCCTGAAATATATGGATGTGTACTCGTATTCCAGAGTAGCTTTATTAAAGGGACAAAGCTGCAAAGGCATGTTGAAAGTATGAAAATGCATCAAATAAAATAGTTTCTTTGAAGAAATAATTCTCAACTTGTTTAATGCATTTTGTCTCTGAAATGCCTACTTTAGAGTATCAAATTTGCTTTATTCCACTTAAAAAAAAATCTCTGTCTGTAAAACTGTTCTGTCCTCCTCTTGCCTGAATGTCCCAGACAGAGTTACTAAATAAATTTTACATGTTTAAATATTTACCTCTGTTATCAGGAAGATCTTTATAATGCCATAGTATACCTATGGCTTAAGATGACAATGCAAGAGAAAGAGAAAGCAATAGGTACCCTAAAAATGTGCATATGAGAGAAAAATTAGTTTGGGGAGTTAGAGGGGTTATCACTTAATTAATTTGACCGTAAGACAGTTAAGTATGGAAAGTATTTTTATAAAGTACAGTACTGTTTTACACAAGCATGTTGTAGTGAGGATAGTGAGGCACAAACTTGAACATAGGAAGTTCCACCTAAACATGAGGAGGAACTTCTTTACCCTGAGGGTGGCAGAGCACTGGAACAGGCTGCCCAGAGAGGTGGTGGAGTCTCCAACTCTGGAGACATTCAAAACCCGCCTGGACATGTTCCTGTGTAACCTGCTCTAGGTGACCCTGCTCTGGCAGGGGGGTTGGACTAGATGATCTCCAGAGGTCCCTTCCAACCCTATGATTCTATGATTCTATGATTCTATGATACTCATCACTGGATTCAAAAGTGGAAATGAAACTTGGGAGATTTTCATGTACTGTCAGAAGTCACATAAATGATGAGAATTGAAACCAGGATTAAGATTAATGGCTGAGATGTGGTGGAATCATGTTCCCTCAGTGAGGTTGTTGGAAGCAGGTGAAGAATACACTGATGGTGAGGAGCCATGGGTGAAACATTTCAACCTGCCATCAAAAGGCTGCTGTTCTATGCTGTCTTTGAAGTGGACCCTTTAGGAGTATGCTCTTGCTGGTTCCTGGGTCACCAGTTGAAACCCATGAATGTCATTGTCTCGCTACCTCACTACACCATTCTTTTGATTTGTAATATATGTGCAAATATCTTATGTGCTATAAATTCCATGTCTCTGAACTGCATTGGGTTTATTGTGATACAAGCCAAGCATTTCCTGCACGTGCAGTATATAGTTTATATATATGCTCAGGATGTCAGTGTGTCTGACACACCTTGGAAGTAACAGGGCTACTGTTCTGTCATACTGGGGTTATGTTCTGCCTTCGTGGCATATCTGCCCTGGGCGGGTGCAGTAGGTATGCCTGGGATTGCCTTATATTTGACCGCCTGGTCAAATGTGGCTGTGCTAGTTTAGGAAATCCCAGAAAACATGGAAAGTCTTCATCACGTGCAAGGTAAACTTCGTGCAGGTAAAACTTTCGAGCAGAAAAGACGTCTCAAGGGAAACCATATGTTTTTATGTTGAAATAATAAAAAGGTTGAAATAAGTGGGTTTTTTAAACATGCTATGACATTCTGAAGATCACTAGGCTTAAGAATCACTTACTAGGTTAGTAAGAAACTAGTAATGGAGAGGGAAATGTAGTAGATCTGGTGGTATGACATTTAAAGTTTGTTTTTTGTGTCTGTTTTTATTTCAGTGAATTTGTGTCCTGGTTGTTAGAAATTGGAGAGATACACAAATCTGAAGAAGGTGTTCATCTTGGGCAAGCTTTATTAGAGAATGGCATTATCCATCATGGTAATATAATTAGTTTTAACTTACTTGTTTTCAAGGTAATTGTTGTAATTAGAGTGGACTTAATTTTGTTTGACAAAAGATGGTCTTGTTAATGCGAGACAGCTTGTTGAATCTGCATCATATCCTTGCAGGGACCTCATGGGGCCATTGTCCATGCCGAGCAGATTTATTGGGAAAGGAGGCTCCATTGATTTAATCAGATTATGTCTATGCTGTTGGTATCACGACATTGCAAACAAGGACCTAGAGAAATATTGCTATTCTCTTGTAAGCAAAAATAAATTCTGGCGGAACAGATAATGGTAGACTGTTTTTAAGGATTTAAGCCTTCTATTAAGGACAGATTTTGTAGGAATACGTGTTCAACTAAGAATTGTAGAAAAGACTCAGTCACAGCTAGCTGTTGATAAATGTGACTGCTCATCTGTTGGGTATTACAAGTGGAGCTGGTGGAATCCAACAGTTTAATCTTTTGAATTTTAAGGCCTTCTTTTCACTAGATTGTGTAGTTAATGAAATTAGTATTTTTATGCTGAAACTTTCGGTCAACTATCTGTGTTTAGCTCATTCTGGAAGAAGTGGTTCAGTTTTTGAGCCAATAAGAAAGTTTGATTTCTGGAGGTAATTTGCATTGGCAACATTTTTCTCTTAGCAGAGCAGGTCCTCATCTCTGTCCCTTTTACAAGGTACAGTCCAGCAGGACCATATAAGCGAACTGGAGAAACTTCTAGTTTTGAAGGCATGTTTGGCTTACAATAGGTACAGTCACTTAAAACCAAGTAATGAAACAGCGGGGAAGTTAGCTACTGTTCCAGCATAGATCCAAGGTGTAAATTTAGATGGAATCATTGATGATATACATTTTAATAGTTTCATATTTCAGCCCAGGAATGAATTGAATAATTACTTTTTAAGTTCTTTGCCATGATGTTTTCAGTGCTCTTGACTGGAAAGAAAACGGGAGTAAGAGTGCCACTTAGCTGTGTGCATTTTAAACATACGCAGAGTAGGAGGAAAAACATTGAGGTTATTCATCAGTAGTCATGTAGTCTTTAATTTTTTAATGTCAGTCTACATGATTTTCCTCCACCATCATTCAAATGTCAGATGCTATTGTGTTTACTACACACACAGAATTGTTTTCAGTTGAATGATTCTGTTGCCAAAGATTCTTCTCCTGATCTTGTAATTTGTATCCCAAATACACTCATAGACTTTCTCAATACAGAATTAAATGAATATTGTGCAATTTCATGAGATAAAAGGGTAATTATATTAAAGCACAGAAATGTGAGCCAGACATGCTACTTTGAATAGTGCATCCAGCTGTGGTTCAGTGAAAATAGAATTCTTAAAATAAAGTTGAATGAACCATCTGTTTTCACAGAGGGAGCAAGGGAGAAAGAAAGTTTGGCTGTTATTCACATTGCAAATGTTGTGGAGGTCTTCGTTAGACTTCACATATTCACTGTGCTGGCCTCTATTTTCACTGTGCTGGGCTTCATTCTAGCGATGCCAGACCCATATTGTGATGGGCATTGTTTTCCTTCCTGGTGTGTGAACTCTTGCAAGTAGAAAAGTTATGGTTTCCCCTTGATTGTTTTGTTTGTTTGTTTGTTTTTCTCTCCAATTTTGCAAACGGGAAAACTCTATTTGTATGTTGTTATTTTAAATCCACCTGGTGGCATTCTCTAATATCTGAAATGACTTACACCAGCCTGTGGGCTGAGATACTTTGTCCAGTCACTTGCTGCTCATGATTAGAGATGGAAGAAAGATGGATGAAAGGAAGCAGTAAGCTTTGTAGTTACAAAAGAAATCTGGATATCAGATAGTTTTAAAATGAATAGGTATTTACGTGGCTGTGGAGTTTCCGGGAATGATATGCTGATTTGAGTCAAAATTACCACGGCAAAAAAAAGTAAAGACCAGTTTAAACCTGGATCAGTTCCCTTTTCTTAATGTGTGCCATATAAATACCTCTCCCAAAGTATAGGTATTGTTGGGAGTGACATACAAAACAACTTGGGATTCCTTATTTTGTTGGTAGTGCAGCATTTTAGTGGCTTCAAGTGATTGAAACTCTGTATAGCTGATTCTAGTTAAAAGAAAAGCTATATAGTAAGCCAAATGCTTTAATAATTTTTTGAAGGTTTCCATGTTAGTACAGTAGCTGATAGATCATCATGTCTATATCATAGAAGACAACCCCCCCAAAAAAACCAAATAGTGATTTACAGCGTCCGTCACAGCGTTCCCTGGATATATGTGGTGTTTTATACAATGCTGTAGTCGGAAGCATCCTTGTCTGGTTTCCTCGCTTTCCAGAGCTCAGGAAGTGCCAGTTCTGTGGACCTGCTCCCCTAGTTTGTGGTGCACTGTGTGTAAGTAGGGGCTGTAAAGGCAGAGTGGTGCTTGTGTCCCTCAGAGGGCAGAGCCTGCTCTGTTCGTCACGGGCATGCAAGGATGGAAAGGCATTTCGTAGTCCTGGTTCCCTCCTTGCACATCCCTGTAACTGTGAGGAACAATTTGGCCTTAGGCCAAAGTTCTGGGCTCCCTGGTTCAAGAAGGACAGGGAACTGCTGGAGAGGGTGCAGCAAAGGGCTACAAAGATGATTAGAGGTTTGGAACACCTCTCTTATGAAGAAAGGCTGAAGGATTTGGGTCTCTTCAGTCTGGAAAAAAGACGGCTGAGGAGGGATCATATTAATGCTTATAAATACTCACAGGGTGGGTGTCAGGAGGATGGGGCCAGGCTCTTTTCAGTGGTGCTCGGCAACAGGACAAAAGGTAATGGACACAAACTTGAGCATAGGAAGTTCCACCTAAACATGAGGAGGAACTTCTTTACTTGGAGGGTGGCAGAGCACTGGCACAGGCTGCCCAGGGAGGTGGTGGAGTCTCCGTCTCTGGAGACATTCAAAACCTGCCTGGACGCGTTCCTGTGCAACCTGCTCGAAGATGACCCTGCTCTGGCAGGGGGGTTGGACTGGATGATCTACAGAGGTCCCTTCCAACCCTGTGATTCTGTGTAATACTGTCCTGGTGGAGTTTTTTTCTATATTCTGTAGTTGATAGTTTTAAAACCCCTTAATGTATGCTGATCTAGTCTAATATATTTTTTTCTCTAACAGTAGGAAATTATTTTTAGTTACAGAACTAGAAGCTATCTTTTTTCCTGAATTAAATGGTCACAATTGATTAAAATTCATTTAGATAGTTATACTAGGCATTGCGTGTGAAAATTTTGTAGTCTACATGTTGTATATTGAGAAGCAATGATACGTAAAAGAGCTTAGGGGTTATTTTGGATAATCACCTTAGGGCGAACCATCAGTTCAAGGCGATTGGAATAGTGTCCTGGGCTTTGCTATTAGTAGATACATCAAATACAGGCATAGAAGTTATTTTGCGTTTGCACATACACTGGTAAAACCACTTAATATATTAAGTCCAGTTTTTATGACCGTGTATCAAATGATGTGTGGAGGTATTGAGGAGCTTGAAGGGGCATGAAAAACGACACAGACAGAAGGCACCGTACTGTACAAAGCTTATGGTGCTGAACTACATTTTTTGAGGAGAATAAGGGATGATGGTTTAATCACTTGGTGTAGGAAGGCATGCACAGAAGAATTACCTGACGCTGTCAGGTCTGTTACTCTGATTAATGAAGACATTACAGTAGCCTTCTTTATCAGTCGATGACATGCAAATTTAGTTTCAAAATTAAAGCTTACATCTGGAAGCAAAACAGTAATTAATACAAGATGGTTATCCTAGGATGATGCTAGTGCCTAGTGCTGTCCTCAGCCATCAAATGATCAGCATTTTTTTCAGAAAGACTTGCTCTAGTACCATTTCCAGGAGAGGTTTTGTATCATATGTTTAGTGTCATGTGATATGTCTGTTTTGACAAACCCCTTGAAGTTGTGAGGTGGTTGGTGGAATCTTGTGAAACTCTGGAAATCAATGTTAAGATCCTTTTTCATGGGTCTGGGGAAATGGATTATCAACACCTTCATAATGATTACAAGTCTCTTGCACCAAAGACCTTCAGTTGGCTATGTTTAGAGGAAGATGTTCCCTCTCCCTTTCCTCCCCAGTGCAAGATGGGTCGGATGTGTTTTAGAGGGTTCGTGTCTTTGTTGACTCATCTGAGGTTGGCCTCTGCAAGAATTAGAACAATGCGGAACAATAGTACGTATAGTTGCAAAAGAAGCTTTATTTGGCTATTTGGTGAATAAGCTTTGCAAAAAGCACCAAAGACTAGAGCAGATTTGAGTGCCGAATTTTTCAGGCTGTTCCCTGCCTGTTTGTCTTTCTTATTCTTTGCCCTTTGATTTAAAATGTTTCAGTTTCTTCTGGACTGCTTAAACATAGTGAGAAATAATGTCACCAGTGACAGAAAGGAACTTAGGGCAGATGATCTAATTGGGCTTCCTGCTCTCCCTGCCTGAAATCTACCTATTGTTGTGTAATGAGCTGTTATTAGAAGAAATGATGCTGGCCGTCTTATATTTTGTTGATTTTTTCAGAAAGTCACCTAACAATGCATGACTCTTTTTTCTTTCTTTCTTTTTTTTTTTTTTTAATTCAGTTACAGATAAGCACCAATTCAAACCAGAACACATGCTGTACAGATTCCGATATGATGATGGAACATACTACCCCAGAAATGAGATGCAGGACGTGATCTCTAAGGTACAGATAGAATAGTTGCTATTATTAGGAAGAACACATCAGAAATGGAGGTTCTACTTGAAATATAATGTAGAATATTATACTAGGATAAATAACACTTGACTGTCTCTGTGTGAATCAAATTCACTTTTCCATTTGTGAGGGAAGATTTTGGCTTGTTGTTACACATTTCAAATACAAAAAGTTTTTTGGTTTTTGGTTATTTAATGGTTTCATATGCGGGATGAATTGCCTGTGTTTCTGAGTGATTCTGAAGCTGGTGTTTCAGACTGTTGTATTTTTCAGTCCTCTTTAATAGATACAAAGCTATATGTAGAAAATTTATTTAAATTTGCTCTTAGATCTGAGTGTCTTTTATTAGTGCCTTAAAAAGGCAGTAAATCTGCCGTTACATAGATGTGTAAACACAGATAGGCCGTGCTATCCATCTACGCTACTGAGCATAACAAAATGATTGAATGAAGTTGCCTCTAAAATCATTAATATTAAAACTCTTTGTGATTTCGAGGTGGTAGAAAATGTCAGCATTTGGGTATTACATTACCGTGTCATTCACTTTTCTGATGGAATTTGTTAATGTAAGGTATATCTGGAAAAATCTTCAGTACTGAACTACTAGGCACAGCAAAGTAGGATGGAATCTAATTTGACACAACTTTTAGTTATACATGGTAGTTCTTGCATGTTATAAACGTAATTGTTTATTGATAGTCTGCTAAGGAATACTAATGTGACTTCTGTTTTTAAATAACATTTTCCGATGATAGTTTCTTAAACTCCTCCAAAAATTTTATTTTTAATTTAAGGCATTTCCAATCTTTGAATCGTTGTGCTTTTTTTTTTTTTTTTTAAAGCTTATTGGTTATAATTTCAATTTGTAAGTAAGGTATTGATGCATATAATCAAATGCAGTGTTTTTTACTTTAATTACTCACTTTGTGTGTAGAATAGCAAGCAGTGGTTGGGAAAATCTTAGTGCATGGAAACATTGCTTTACCTTTGAGGTTTTGTGAACTTTTTCAAAGTACTATACCTTCAGAATTTTTTAATGCTACATTAAAGCTAATCCTTTTTGCATGTGTCTCAGAGAAGCTTAGATTAGATTGGAAATGTTTTTGTTCTCATAACTTATTAATCAATATTATTATCTGGAAATATTAAGTTTCAGCACATGAAAATATAAAGGAAATTGAAAAGACTTTTTTACTATCTAAATGAAGTGCATTTAGAACATATAGGCTTCCTTACTGCATCTGTCCCTCTTATCTTCTCTGTGGTGTGAACGTGCAGTTAACTAACTTCATCTTTCTCTTTAACAGGGTGTGCGACTGTACTGTCGCCTTCACAGTCTGTTTACCCCAGTAATTAGGTGAGTCCAATTGGGAAATCCTTAGAGTGTCATTCAGAAGAAGTATATAATCTGAAGATACTGTGTTTGAATGTAGGAACCTAAACCATCCTTTCAAGATTGGTCTCTTGGGAGTAATCAAACAAAATTGAAGGGCTATCAAGACAAAAAGCATAACTGAATCATTAAATGACTGCAAGCTCCATTCAATATGAATTTTTTTACAGACTTTTAGAGCCTTTTAGGTCCTGATGGATATGCTTATATGCTTACTGTATATATTAATACAGTCCTTTACTAACACTCCATTACCCCCTTTGGAGAGTGCCGGCTGTAACAAAACAACTGCCTTTATACTCCAGTGACATTATCACCCGAGTAAGATATGGTCCTCCTCCTCCTTTCTTTTTACACTGAAAGGTTTGACTTGCTTTTTTTTACTCCAAAGGCAACTTCTGAACCATGATAAAATGCTCAATTCGTGCTTGCACTAACTTGTTTATGAAATACAAGGGTTTTTTTCTGTTAGGCTCTTTGGGGTTTTTGTTTGATTTTTTAAAATTGTTTTGGTTTGTTTTGAACAGGGATAAAGATTATCACTTGAGAACCTACAAATCTGTGGTCATGGCTAACAAACTCATAGACTGGTTGATTGCACAGGCAAGTATACACCTTTGGATTTGTGTACATGTTCTAATTTGAAAGGTAGTGATGTATTAAGCAGAATAACATGTAAACACTTTGTGTAAGGGTTATTAGAACAGCATGTGTAAGTATAATCCTCTTAAACAAGTAAAGTAACAGAAATCAGCTGTCAGCAGCCATGCTGTTCATCCCTTTTGTGCTTATCTTCCTTATTTGCAATTGAACTTTAAATATTTTAATGAGACTTAGCTTTGTGATTCAGCATGTAGCATTGTTCATGGATTAAAACGAAATGGATAGGCTCTGAAAAAGTACATTACTAACTAGATGGATAACAGTCAATACTAATTTGCTTTCATCAGTTCTGTTTTATTTCAAGCTAACTTGGAACAAGTTCACTCAGTCAACATGTACCAGTTTACGTTTACCATAAAATAAAAGTTAAAGTCTTCGACATTTTGAGATTCTATTATGTGCAATTTTTGTGGAGAATGCAGTGTTACTAAAATTTTTACATATTTATTTGTAACTATAAAGAGGTAAACCATATGAAGGTCCCTTCCAACCCAGACTGTTCTATCATTCTATGATAAAAATGTATATACTGTTTTATATGTATGCTCTAAATGTATATATAAAGGTGGTGTCAGAAAATATAATCCACAGCTATTGCCAGCCCTGTGAGGTTACACCATCGTGCATAGAATTCATTTTGCTGCTATATTAAAAATATATTAAAAAAAGATATGCTATGGTTTAACAGGGGGATTGCCGGACAAGGGAGGAAGCTATGATATTCGGCGTAGCTCTTTGTGATAACGGGTTTATGCACCATGGTAAGTAAATACATTCTGTACAAGCTATGCTTACCCTTTGTTTAATGCTATCTACAGAGTTGGAAGGAAATGCAGGGACTGGTAAAGATATGAAAGAAGGGATAGGAAGTTGTTACATTGAATTGCTGAAGAAACCTATGCTACAATCTTCAAGATAAAAAAATACCCATTGTATACTCTGAAAATTATTTTTAGTCAATTTTAAGCATGTACGGAGAAATTCATCCTATAAAGGATTGAGGGGGGACAGTTTTATTAGCTGCTTTGAAAGAAATTTCTTAAGCAGGTAATACGTGTTTGCACAGATGAGATGATAAACATTTAGGGAATATGTAGGAAAGAAAGGAGACGTTTTTGGAGGACTGACTAAAGTATGGAGGAGCATGACTTTAAAAAGTGAAGTGGTGATAATAGCAGAAAGTGGACTGTAGAAAAATGAGAAAATCATAAGGACAGCAGCGAACAAAGAAGAAGGGAGAGGAGAGCAGAGATATGTGCAGTACCAAAAATGAGGTGAACAAGGTCACATTTAATACCATCAGAGGGAAGATTTCAGTGAAAGGATTGAAGCAGTAGGTCATTTACTGAAATGAAAAGAGGAAGAAATGATTTTCTCATCAGCTTGTTTAGAGAAAGAGGGAGAATTAACTTCCTCTCTGGCACTGATCATTCTTTTTCCTTTGACTTTTAAACATACAAACTGCATCTGTCTGCTGTTCTAGTTGCTTCCACATCCCCACCAAACCCATTTCAAGTACTGAACCTGGCATGTTTCACCACCTGGAGAGTGCCAGAACTTGGTGATGAGCATGTCCAGCAGAACTCTTCAAAATCATGTTTTAAAATAATTTTTAGGATTTTGACATTTTCACTAAAACCATTTCAGGCTAATATGTATTCCTCAGCTTGCTGGAATCCAGATGTTGTAGTTGAAAATGAGTTTAGTGATACCTATCTGTAATGGATACAAATAAAAATCATGTTTATGTTAAAAATTAAGGTTTCCCTAGATTCACACACACAAATAGTTTGCTAGCATTTAATACGTGTATGCATGTTCCGTATTTTATATTTCATGGAAGACATGATATTCAAAAGTTCAAAAGAAAAAAAGGATTAATATGTGTGGTTTTGTATCATACAGTATTAGAGAAAAGCGAATTTAAAGATGAACCGCTACTGTTCCGTTTTTATGCGGATGAAGAAATGGAAGGGTCAAATATGAAGCACCGACTTATGAAACATGATCTGAAGGTAGTGGAAAATGTCATAGCCAAGTCATTACTGGTGAGTGAAACGCAATGACTGTATGCTTTAATGAGTAAAAAAACCTAGTTGTAGCAACAATAAATTAACCCTGTGTATTTTTATTTAATGGCGATATACTTTAGCTCTTCTTAATGCCTTTCTGAACAATGTTTTGAACAATTTTATTTTTCAGATTAAATCTAATGAAGGCACCTATGGTTTTGGTTTAGAAGATAAAAATAAGGTGCCAATTATTAAAGTGGTGGAGAAAGGATCAAATGCTGAGGTATCAAATATTATAAATTATCTTTCCTCTTTTATTCTCTTGATTGCAGGTCTATCTTCTGTACATCAGTTAGGAAAATCTATAGTAGTAGAAGGTAACAATGACAACTTTCCAAGAAAGCTGTGGTTATGAATCTTTTTTTTTTCCCCTTTTTTTCTTTGGTTTTGGTATTTTTTGTTTAAAATATTGCTTTGACCATAATCAACACTCATTTTCTGCTCAGGTAAATTGTTATATTGAGTGGTGATATCAAAGTCATCATTTTATTTTTATACATTTTGTAATATTCTGGTGATGATGTTAATAACGAGTGGAATAAACATTTTTGGTAGACTATGAAATGAATATAAAGCTAGTCTGGGAGTTGCACTTTATATATTTCATAATAAAGAATTTATCAAGCTTTGGATAAAGTCTAGAATTTGAGAATCTGAATGAATAAATTACAGCCTTTCTGTTTGTTAGCATTGCTTTAGATGCTCTTTTGGTAAATTCATGTTCTACTGAACTGTGTGGGCGTCTCTATACATGTGAAGATAAAGAACGAGCCTCTGACATGAGAGAGAAAATTTAGACCTGGATTTCAAGCCTTTTTAACTCTCATGATGGAATAGGAATTTAAGAGAAAAATAGATAAAGCAAATCAATAATAAAATAGAGCCACAGAGCTATATCCAGGGTGATTTCTGGCAGTCAGGTTCTGTCATGATCTCAGATGGCGCTAAGGCTTAGCCTGTGTCCTAAGCTGCTCTGTGCACTCCTGCCATCCAACTGTTTATGGTTCCTTTCTTGTTAGGCCAGAATTTAAAAACTGTATATATTTTGGCTTGCCATACCTTTAGCTCAAAGGCCATGAAAAGTGTAAGGATATGGTTTTATTTTGGAACTTAATAAATATTCACTAACTACAATATTAATCGGGTCTTTTCTTATGAAAAGAAGCTTTAGTTCCTTTGGAGGGTGGTGGACGGACAAATTAAGTAGCATCATAAAAAAATAAACTGGCTTAATGAAAGCTGTTGTCTTAATTATTACAATATTACAAATATTAACTGAGATTGTAATACTGTCACAAAATCTTGATTAAGACTAGGTCTTGTATTTAGGTCTCTTCACAATGAGTGTTTACTGTACCCTTCTCATGAGTTTAACCAGTTCTAGAAGCATTTCGTGGTATAAGTCTTTTGTGCGTGGTATGTGAAGGAGGCATAAAGAATGTAAAGGAAATGTGCATGTCATTATTCCTATTGGGGTTGCATGCCAGCAGGAGAGAACATAAGGTTAGTTGTTATAAAAGGCAAACAAATGCACAACTGTTATTGTTTTCTAGATGGCAGGCTTGGAAGTTGGGAAAAAAATCTTTGCCATTAACGGTGACCTGGTTTTTCTGCGACCCTTCAGTGAAGTGGATTGCTTCCTGAAAGCCTGTTTAAACAGCAGAAAGCCCCTGCGGGTTCTTGTGAGCACTAAACCACGGGAGTAAGTTGTCATTCCTTTGGGGGAATTTTTACAAACTGCAATTGAAGTGAATTTTAAAAGACCAGGGGAACTTCAGACAGCGCTGCTGTAAAGTTATTTTAAATGCTGTATCTCATCTGACTTTGTGGAGTCAAGCAATTTGATCTGCTTGGTTTTATTACACTTGTCAGTCAGCAAAAGCAGAACACAAGTGCTTTAGATCGTCAGCTCTGCCACTTCAAATACATGCAGGAACCGCAAGTGTAAATGAAGTTTCCTTGACTATATGGATAGTTTTGATCACTTATCTCTCACCGTGTTTATCAAACAAGTTTCCTCTGTCTGGGGGTTAGTTGCTGGTTTGGCAGAAGTTGGACTAATGGGTCTCTTCAGCGTGTGTGCTGGTTGTGTAAACAGCAGGAGCAAGTAAACAGCTCCCCATCTTTGTATGAGATGCATTTCTGTACACAGTTTTGACCGTTCCTACCTGAAGGCAATTTTTGATATGTAGACAAAATACAAAGTTGAAGCCTAACGGCTGGCTTCAGAAAGTATGTAAACAAGCATGGGTCTATTAATAAAGTTAATGCAGTTATTACTGGTTCGTACATACCAAAGAAAGAGGGGATAAAGAAACAGTGGTCAGGAATGATTTAGATCAAATTTTGCAGGGTAAGGAGGAACCATCTTCTGTTACCAGATAGCACACCCAGAGTGCCTTGGAAATGGCTCTGGTTCAGCAGTAGATTGGAGACTTCTTTCTCAAGTTAATAAGCAAAGGTGTGTTGAGAAATACAATGGCATCCAGAAAGGGCAAAAGAGCAAAGAAAGAAATATGGCATAAAAATGATCATCTGGACTGATACTCCAAAAAAAAAAAAAAAAACCCCAAACAAAACCAACAAAAGAAATCCCCCAAACCAGCAGATGATAGTGTTGTGGCAAGTGTAAAAGGCATATCTTGGCCTTTCTTTAATGTAGATCTTGGTTTAATTTCTGACACAACTTGCCAGTGAAAATGGGGGTGAATTTCAAGGTTGACAGAGACAATCTAGTGAATGAGGAGTTAGAGGAGTTGAAGAATTCGTTTCTGAGTGGTGCCTGCTTTTTGTCAGGAGCTGCTGCTAGCACAACTGGGTCAGAAGAAGAGACGGTTCTCTCCTAAGTTCTTCGCCTAAACTGCCAGTGATAGTTTTTCATAGCTCATTAGCAAGTTCACAAAGCAGTTTCAGAATGAAATCATATGAATTGTATCAAACTTAGTTAATGTATAAGTATAGAAATGATGCTATAGTTTCAAATTAAAATTTACTAATCTCGAGAATATTCTGATATTTTTTTAAAAAAATAGAGATTTCAGTGGGTTTTGGTTCTCACCTCTGCTGATAGTCATCTCCAAATGCTAAACATTATATATGCCAAAAAAAAAAAAGTACAAAAAATAATCATAGAATCATAGAATGTGTTGGGTTGGAAGGGAAATTTAAAGGTCATCTAGTCCAACTGCCCTGCAGTAAGCAGGGACATCTTCAACTAGATCAGGTTGCTCAGAGCCTCCTCAAGCCTGGCCTTGAATGTCTCCAGGGATGGGGCCTCCACCACCTCTCTGGGCAACCTGTGCCAGTGTCTCACCACCCTCGTTGTAAAGAACTTCATCCTAATGTCTAATGATGCAATGATATTTTTCAAAACTGCATGTAAGTGAAGTTTATTACAGTCCCAGCATATTTTAAAATCACTTTTCAGAACCAATTTGAATTTGTCTGCTTTTGCACTGGCATATGGAGCTCAGGGCAAAGATCCCTTCAATAATAACAATAACAGTCTTACTCTGGAAGTAAGACTGCAAAGTTAAATCAGTGGACTGTTATGCATGACCTAACTAGCTCTGATAAGGGCTAATGCAGCTGTGTTGCTTTTTCTGGAACCTGAGCTGATATCATGTGGATATGCTGTCTTACTTGGACAGGCTCAGGCCTTCATTTTAAGGAGTAAATGTGAATTTTGATTCTCAGAACTGTGGTTTTGTTGGTTATGTTTGTCAGTAGATTTATTACTGTTGCTCTTAGACCAAGCGGGAGTGTAGCATTGTGCTTACAAGTTAGTAATGAACAGTAGTAGGTGATTCTTGCTTTACAAAACTCAGTACTTTGCATAGCTGCTCAGAAAAATGGCAACAAAATATTTTTTCAATAAAACTCGCCAAGTAGACGCTTAGATGTTAACGAATTGTAATGCTGATCTAGTCTCCACAGTCTTCTGCAGCCCATCTGACAAGGCCTGCCATGATCTGTGGTCCCCAGGCTGTCCTCTTGGCTGAGAGACTGCCTGCCTTCCCAGGGCTGTCATTGTTGCTGTGCTGTGGCAATTTAGCTAAATCGCGGCCCTTTTGGGAGGAATTTTAAAGCTATGGTGGTCCTTAGGTCAAAATCAGCATATTGAATTTCTGTGTGAAATAGTATTGCCTTCCTCTGGTTGGTTTTGGTATCTCAGCTTGCTCTTATTTCTGATGTCAGTGGTGTAAAGTATCTGGAATATGAATGGTGCCGAATCTGAAACTGTCAACTGAATGAAAGTGTGGAGTCTTACACCCTTGTAACCTGCTTATTGGTGTCCAGTTTTATCTTGAATAACAAAATGCTACCTTTTTCTACATTCATATTGAATCTTTGCTTGTATCAGGACAGTGAAGATTCCTGATTCTGCAGATGGACTTGGATTCCAAATCCGGGGCTTTGGCCCATCAGTTGTCCATGCCGTTGGGAGAGGTAAGCTGTAAGAGCTGTCAATGGTAGCGGTAAATATACATTTAATATCTAAATGGTGTGCCTGAGATAAGTCAAAATTAGGTCCAGTGATTCAGCTTAGATTTGTGTTTTCCCCCAAAATAACAAATAATATTAAATAAAACCAAATAAGATTATTTTGTGTTCTTATACTTTGTAAGGTTTAGATAGATTTTTTTTTTTTTTAATTTTTTTTTCCTTTTCTGGCTTTTTTTTGTCGTGGGGTATGTATTTATATGAAAGTAGGAAAGTTAACTTAAGGCCGTGCATTGTTTACAGACTAAGGAATAGCTGATGGATGCAAAATCACCTTCTGCAGTGAATGGGTATTGGGAACCACTCAGTTCCTGAGCTGTAATTTGTGAGGTGGCCATGTGGTTCTGCAATGCTCTGAAAACGTTTTACAGAAAGCGCACTTCTCACAAATCGTTTCAAGGGTTGTAGTGACCTAGTCTGTCCTAGTAGTTGCAGATGTTTCCTCTAAATACTGTTTTGTACAATTTGTGATGTGATTATCAAATGCTTGCCATCCCTAACTCAATATGTTATTGACTAGTGCACTGGTGATAGAAGTTGAACCATTCTTTGTTGCTGTCGTATGTTGTTAATGGTAGAGCCGACTAACACCATGTTTTCAGCTATTGTGGGGCAGTTGTGTCCTTTCCCCCCTCCTCCCTTTGTAACTGAGGAATTTAAAGTGAACTAGTCTGCAAAGCAGCCAGATTTGAACAGAGCTCGATGACTTTTTTTTTTCCTAGGCTATGGTGCCAGAAATTAGATTTTCAAGAGAAAGTCTAATAAACTACAGACTGTTGAGCTGATGTGATAATTATTTCTGCACCTGGATCTCAATTCCACTGCCTATCCTTATTCATTAAGCACATACTTTATTCCAATTAGCCTCAACAGTGTGTAAGTGCTTGCTTGTGTAGTTTGCTAAACCTGAAAAATTTTAAGCATATGCTTAAATAGTTTGCTGAATTGGGACCTTGGGTTTTTTGAAGAGAGGGTTGATTATTTACTTTTTTTTTGGAGAGAGTATTTAAGAAGGCCTATTTAAATGTTTATTTTTAAATCCCCTCTTTTAATTGCAATAGCTGGTAATGGTGTCATTTCCAAAGACTTTCTTTGATACTAGATTTAAAATGCAAGTATCAGCTAACCTGATAATACCTACAATGAGGGAAATCCAGGTATATTCTTTGTGTTATTTCCTAGTCAAATACGCTCAGCTGACAAGCCATGACATAGCTTTGGTATTTGTCAGCCCTGCAGATTCAGTCTAGCCTTTGCTTTCATAGCAGCTAGCTTCCCCACCTCAGCCTTGCAGTCTCTAGGCAATAGAGTTCGACTTCCCTGGCACCTTTGTGGCAGTATCAAGAGACACATAAGGAGACGAACGTTCAGGTAGCTGAACCTAAGGTCATACTCCACTAGGCAGTCTTTCAGGAGTGGGCTTGAGTCACACTGAAAAGACCTGGAGACAGCTGCTATTTTTGTAGCCCCTATACAATGGGTAGAAGATTTGCCCAAGGTGGTTATTGCATTGTGAAAATAAATCACTGAACCATATATTTTATGTTGCTCAAAGAGAATGTTTTGTTTTGTGCAGTGTTTTTTTTTCCCCCAAATTAGTTAAATTTGAGATCTTCTACTTGATTATCTTTGGGTATTCTGAATAAAGCGATAAGGCACACTGTTATGATTGAGTTGGTAAAAAGATGAAAATAAGAGCAAGTTCCTTGGAAATGTTTTTGGATTTGTATATTTTTCTTAATGTTTAAGAAAAAAATATGGTATGCTCTGATACTTCTTTATGAATTGTCAGAAAGTTTCTGGTTTGTATGTAAGATAGAGACACCTGAAGTAGTCAAGAAGCTCATAAGCTTGGGGCATATAAAAGAATTCAGAATAAAAGAAGCTCATAAGCTTGGGGCATATAAAAGAATTCAGACTAAAAGTGATCTAAGTTATAATTAGTGAGTTTCAAGCTAGAGCCTTTTTATCCTTTTAGAATCCTTTTATTTAAGACCAATTTTCCACATATTCATATTACTAATCAACACTTGTTTTATAAAATAGCCTTTAGAAAATAGCCTGGTCTCTTTGTATGGAATCATCTGCTGAGGAACTCCATTTTCTTGGAGTCCAGCTGACTGCAGAAGTGCCCTGTGGTCAGGGGATTTAAGAATCAGTGACAGCAGATTCTGATTAAAAAATGAGGGTTTTGGACTGTAAGCTTTAAGGAGATATTTAGGAGAAGTCTGTTAACTACGTTTGGGTTTTTTTATAGGAACAGTGGCAGCTGCAGCAGGTCTCCACCCTGGCCAATGCATAATCAAAGTGAATGGAATTAATGTCAGCAAAGAGACTCATGCAAGTGTTATTGCTCATGTCACGGCATGCAGGAAGTACAGGCGGCCAATGCAGGTACATTTCACTTGGTACCCTGGCAGATTTCCTTCTAAATTTTTTTTTTTTTGTCAAAGTAACCAGTGTGGTGTGTATCTCGGTCCATGTATCTGTTGTGTTTGAGTGTGATGAGGGAAAGGAGTGGTGAAAAAAAGTGAAGGGAAGCCAGCTGAATTATAAAAGCTGAAGATTGCCTAATATATTTCTGATGTTCAAGGTCTGTTTAATTTCTTCATTGAAATAAATCTAAGCTTATAGCCTCTTTTTTTTTTCACATGGAATTTTTAGAGTATTATTTCAAGTGTTTCTGCAGTTCTATGCAGAAAGCATTAGGAAGTATATTCTCAAAGTATATTCTCATCATGATGGAGGGGGATTTATACACCTCATTGCCTGCTCAGCAGCAAGAGAATGCAATGCAAAAAGCTGATCTTCTTCCAGAATTCTTTACACTTCAGCACATAGAGAGCAGAGTGCACATATCCCATCTATAAAAGTCTCTGTGTTCCCATTGCATTCTAATCTTGGACGTTCAGGACACAAAATTTCACTTTTTTTAATATAAGCATGCTGTTTTTGTTATCTTTTTCATGTTAGTTTAGGAGAAAATCTAAGGCTTCCAAGACATGAATTTAAGGAAGAAAACCAAAACCAGATGGATTCTATAGTGTAATTTTTCCAAGACCCTGCAAATTTTTCATAAACTGTGAATCAATATAATTAATTAACTTCACAAACTCTTCCAGTGCATGTTAATTGAGAAGAAAAATCCAATTAAAATCAGGAGTGAAATCCTTCTCCTACACCTATTGCACAGATATGAGATAAGAATGATAAGTAAGAGTTAGTTAGAACTGTGTCATGCAAATACAGTCTTTATGAAAATGTTTGTCTGGATGTCTGTGTTTAAACTGTGATACAGAATTGAAGTTGCTACCTAACACATCAAGATCAAGCTCACCTATTCTTTAAGGAAGATGTGCTCTAGGAAAGAGAGGGTGCTTTTTGCACTGGTAGCAAAACTGGCTAGAATAAAAGATAAATTTAGTTCTTCATAGCAGGTGTGTTCTCTCTGTGTGTAAGTGTGGAGTTCCTGTGGAGATTAGTGACATCCAAAGAGGATTGATTAATGTTGTCTGGCATGAATGACTTGACATGCAAAATTACTCTGTTTTTTTAATCCATTCGTGTAATATGTTGGAGTGCATAACTGTTTTTCCTACAGAGAGTATTTATTTCAATCTTAAAAGGTAGCTGATCATAATTCAGCAAATCACAAATACCTAAAATCCCCCAAACTGA
This sequence comes from Chroicocephalus ridibundus, assembly GCF_963924245.1. Lineage (NCBI taxonomy): Eukaryota > Metazoa > Chordata > Aves > Charadriiformes > Laridae > Chroicocephalus > Chroicocephalus ridibundus. The sequence goes on from NC_086285.1 coordinate 132,170,911, forward strand.
CAAGAAAATCTTCATTTAGGATGTAGTGCTATCAAATGCTATGGGAGAACTGCCTGGACTGAAATAAATGGCAGTATTCCCACTGGTGTCAAGATAGCTAAAATTTAATTTCCTATGCAGAAATTTGGGTTTTTAATTATTTGGAAGATGACTATGAATTTCTCCTATTTTGTAAGTACAGTATATTAGCCTATCATTTAATTAACGTGAATATTGCGGTGCCTCCTGTGGCTGGCAATTGCATAATTGCAAGGGGATCTTTTTCTGTCTCCTGTATATTCCCGTTCTCAGGGTGCGGGCTCTTCCTGCTTGCCTGGAGCGTGAAGTTTCATTTCAGATTCTTGCAGTGTGAATAACTGTGTGACTTCTGTCGGACAATGACTATATTCTTTCTGTCTTGTCTGGATAAAGAAAATTTAAAGCAGATTTTACTTCTTGGAATTACAATGTCTTTGCAGTGATACTAATCATGATGTGACAGATTGATGCTTAGTTTGTGCCTCTGTAATGCTTTTGGACAACACTGTAATCATAGAATCATAGAATGTGTTGGGTTGGAAGGGACCTTTAAAGGTCATCTAGTCCAACCCCCTTGCAGTAAGCAGGGACATCTTTAGCTAGATCAGATTGCTCAGAGCCTCATCAAGCCTGGCCTTGAATATCTCCAGGGATGGGGCCTCCACCACCTCTCTGGGCAACCTGTGCCAGTGTCTCACCACCCCCATTGTAAAGAACTTCTTCCTCATGTCTAATCTAAACCTGCCCTGCTCTAGTTTAAAACCATTGCCCCTTGTCCTAACGCTGCGTGCTCTTGCAAACAGCCCCTTCCCAGCTTTCTTGTAGACCCCCTTCAGGTACTGGGAGGCCACTATAAGGTCTCCCCGGAGCCTTCTCTTCTCCAGGCTGAACAACCCCAACTCTCTCAGCCTGTCCTCACAGGAGAGGTGCTCCAGCCCTCTGATCATCCTCGTGTCCCTGCTCTGGACCTGCTCCAGCGGGTCCATGTCCTTGTGCTGAGGGCTCCAGAGCTGGACGCAGTACTCCAGGTGGGGTCTCACGAGAGCAGAGTAGAGGGGCAGAATCACCTCTCTGGATCTGCTGGCCACGTTTTTTTTGATGCAGCCCAGGATGCGATTGGCCTTCTGGCCATTGCTCCAAATCATATCTTGTGTTAACTTTTGAAAGAGGGAGTTCCATTTTAAGTAGTTCTTCTGTTAGGCCATATTAAGTTCAAATAAGGAAGGAACCTTTACATAATGTAAATCCCCTATTAGAGATTGGCATGGTGGTCTTAATGCTGCGAAGCAAACCTGTAAGACTCCATAACTAAGCAGCAAGCTTTCAGGTGTACCTGCAAAGACACATGGGTTTCAGAAGTGTTTGTGTCGATCAGTTTGTGCATGGGTGTCTTCCAACAGTCAACAGGAAGCTCTGAAATTTAAGCTTCCTTATTAAAATATTTAAGTGCCTTTGAGTGAAAAGTAGGGTATGGATGAATCTAGGAAACCTAGGGACAAATACTACCTTAATCATACAAAAACTTAGTTGTCTATAAATAATGGGTTAAAGATACTGGACTGAATATTGTATAGTAGCAAAGCACAATCTGAGGTGCTTTGCATTTTGTGTGAAAATTCTAACATTCAGCTTAAACTTTTGCTATCCTTGCTTAACTTTTAATTCTTTCCACAAACTTCTTTTTGAAGTCTGTGAGTTCAGATTAGTCATAATTGTGTCATTTATTCACTGTAGCTGTTGGAGAATGAATGATTAACTGACTGTCAAACTTCTTTGGAAATGTAAGGGGAAGAGAAGAGTAATCTGGAGAATGCCATGGTTGATAGGCCCTTCCACAAGGAAGTGGTGGGCACAGGGCTGAGTAAATGGGGGGGGGGGGGGGTGAACAAAATGTAAGGTGTACACATGGCTTCTTCATAGGTTGTGTGACCAAGCCACCGTTCCTGTGCTCATGTGTCACTCAGTCACATAAGATGCTGGACTTTTGGGTCTGGTCACTCTGTCTTTTTTGGGGGTTTTGCTAATCTGGGGGAAAAATAAAGAGCAGCTAGTAAAGTAACTGTAGTCAAGGCCTTTGACACCGTCCCCCGCAGCATTCTCCTGGAGAAGCTGGCGAATCATGGCATAGACAAGTGTACTCTTCGCTGGGTAAAAAACTGGCTGGATGGCCGTGCCCAGAGAGTTGTGATTAATGGGGTGAAATCCTCTTGGCGGTGGGTCACCAGTGGTGTCCCTCAAGGCTCAGTTTTGGGGCCAGTTTTGTTTAATATCTTTATCACTGATCTGGATGAGGGGATTGAGTGCACCCTCAGTAAGTTTGCAGATGACACCAAACTAGGTGGGAGTGTTGATCTGCTTGAGGTTAGGAAGGCTCTACAGAGGGACCTGGACAGGCTGGATCGATGGGCCAAGGCCAACTGTATGAGGTTTAATAAGGCCGAGTGCCGGGTCCTGTATTTCGGTCACAACAACCCCAAGCAACGCTACAGACTTGGGGAAGAGCGGCTGGAAAGCTGCCCAGCAGAAAAGGACCTGGGGGTGCTGGTGGACGGCCAGCTTAACATGAGCCAGCAGTGTGCCCAGGTGGCCGAGAAGGCCAACAGCATTCTGGCTTGTATCAGGAATAGCGTGGCCAGCAGGAGCAGGGAAGTGATCGTGCCTCTGTACTCCGCACTGGTGAGGCCTCACCTCGAGTACTGTGTTCAGTTCTGGGCCCCTCTGTACAAGAGGGACATTGAAGTGCTGGAGCGTGTCCAGAGGAGAGCTACCAGGCTGGTGAGGGGTCTGGAGACCAAGTCGTATGAGGAGAGGCTGAGGGAGCTGGGCATGTTTAGCTTGGAGAAGAGGAGGCTGAGGGGAGACCTCATTGCTCTCTACAACTGCCTGAAAGGAGGTTGTAGAGAGGTGGGTGTTGGCCTCTTCTCCCAGGTGAATAATGGTAGAACCAGAGGAAATGGTCTGAAGTTGTGGCAGGGGAGGTTTAGATTAGATATTAGGAAGAATTACTTTACTGAAAGAGTGGTCAGGCACTGGAACAGCCTGCCCAGGGAGGTGGTTGAGTCACCATCCCTAGAGGTGTTTAAGAAATGTCTAGATGTGATATTTGAGGGCATGCTCTAGTGACAGAGATTGTAGGGTTTTTTCTGTGTGTGTATGGTTGGACTCGATGATCTCAAAGGTCCTTTCCAACCATGAAGATTCTATGATTCAAAAAAATATATAAAAAAAATAATGTATATATAGGTAATGATGGCTGTAGTGTATATTCTTGCCAGTGACAAATGGGTGATAGATTAACTGGATGTACAGTTTCTTTGGTTGGCATTCCATAATATTTGCCAGCAGATTTGTGGATGCACAGGAGATTTAGCAAAGCAAAAATCAATTCTCTTTTTTTTTTTTCTCACGTTTTCTTGTCTCAAATATTTTTCAATCTGCAGTTTGATTTGAAATGTCTTAAATTATTTTTGGCGGAGACATGAAACTGATGGATGTCATGCTGTCACAGATTTCATACTATCTCATGACAGTATACTCTGAAATAAAAAAAACCAAGTTGACAAAATGCTTCAGATGGTTTTAGACAAAGCCAAAATTCTCTGTGATTTTCAAAATACTAATTTTAACTTGGAGCTCAGAAGGCAATAAAGCTGATAATAATCAGGGAATTAAAGCAACTATTTCATGTTTGAGAGCAGTGAAATAAGTTGCTATCAATTGCACTTGCAAAGCTTTTCCTAGCTCTCTTTTTTTTTTTTTTTTTTTTAGCAAGATTCTATACAGTGGGTTTACAACAGCATTGAAAGTGCACAGGAAGATCTTCAGAAAACAAACGCCAAGCCCTCAGGAGATGATGGAGGTGATGCCTTTGACTGCAAAGTGGAAGGTATGTGATGTCTGTTGTGATATTGTTGTTGCTTGGAACATTGGTGTAGTAGCAAGGAAAATATAGGCAGTGGTTTTGTTTTCAGAGGGGAAACTGCCAGAAGATTGTAAGATGTGTTTTACATAAGGATTTGCTTTTTTATGTATTCTAAAGATGTAAATTTAACATGCTGTTCTCTGAAAATTATTATATTTCCCATTTTGAGGAAAAGCTTCTGCGAACACTTCAGGGAAAATCTGTTCAATTTTCTTTCATAGGATACATAATCCTACATAATCCAATCATTTAAGGCTAAATTCAATGCATTAGTCACTGCTGCATGGGAAACAACAAATCAGCTATCCTTCAGGTTATTTTCAGGAAATTAACATTTAGACAAAGCTGGATTCGTATGCATCATGGTAATTAAAGAGATGGTTAACATGTGAACTGTATTTATGTACTCTGGGTAGATGCTGATATTGTGGTTTCATTTCTGAATCTTGACACTTCTCATGGTCATTTTCTTCTAGTGTATTTAGAAGTTCTCAGCTTTCCATTTTTTGCTGGTTTTTTATGTCTCTGGATTATAAATGAAGTTGAATTAGTCCCCTTCAATAACTGTTTGTAAAGGGAGACTATTGTGACTTGTCTGTTCATGCCTCTTTAGCAATCTAATATTTTAACATTCATAAACCTACTGGTGTTATGATTTTTAAATCATTCAGCTGGTAGCTGGGATTTTGATGAACGTCTTTAAGTAGAATGATCAAATCATACCTGGTTTTAGAATACTTGCCTAGGTCCTTTTGATTTTGTTTAGCAGCCAAGCCTCCTCAACTGATTTGTGGCATTTTCTTCATTCTAGAGGTAATTGACAAGTTTAACACTATGGCAATAATCGATGGGAAGAAAGATCACGTGAATCTGACTGTAGACAATGTTCATTTGGAGTATGGAGTGGTTTACGAATATGACAGCACAGCTGGAATAAAATGCCACGTGTTAGAAAAAATGATTGAACCAAAGGGATTTTTCAGCTTGACTGCAAAGGTATGAAGCAATTTCTGTGTGTATTAATTCTTACTATGTTTAATACCAATGGAGCAATCTTCTGCTGATTCTTAGGATTATATGTATTTCATTTAATATCTTGTAATTGGTCACCTTTGTCCCTTTGACATTTTGGAGGATGATTGTGTACTCACAAAGCAAAATAAGTTACGGTGTGGTTAGAAATTGAGACTCTAAACTGAACAAATGTTAAAGAACTTGGAAGTCTGCCATTCCTCCCGCCCCTCTCCCTTTTTTTCTTAATTATCAAATAAATCTTCAAAGAAAGTTGAAGACTCACTGAAATGTCAAAACTTTATGAAGGTAGGCTGTAGTTTCTTAATGTTGTTTAATCTCATCATAATTGGATATGCAACTTTTAAATTTATTTCAGTAAGAGTAACAGGAGTAGCACAGCATCTGTTGTCTTTGTGTCTTAAAGTAAAATAACACAGGCACGCACATTGGCAAAATCACAGAGGAAAAAAACAAACAAGTGCAACTTTTGAGTTTGCTTTGCTGTTTTTTCTTTGTGAATATTTCCAAATGGTAAACCCTGTGATTGCTATGAATGGGATGTAAAAATTTTTTGTTAATAGCTAATCTTGTCTGGGTCAGATTGACAAATGATGTAGTAATACAGCTCTTTTACTAAGTTTTCTTTTGTCTTTTCACACATTAACAAAGTACACTTAATAAAAATATGAAAGCCTGAACTTTAGGGGTGTGTGTTGGTATTTGCAAGTTTCTTTTTCTGTTGATCTTTCCATCGGAAATGTAAGCTAACGCACTGATCTTTTGTTGAAATGACTGAGGCATGGGCATATGTTTCCTTTCTCTGACTTCACTTTGGAGCAGGTCACGTTGACAGGGGAGTAACTTCTTGCACCAACATCAGGAGATTTGATAGAGCTGGTCTAGTCAATGCTTCAAGTCATTGGCCTGAAAGATGTTAATTCTTGCTGTAATTACAATTTCATATAAAATATTTAAGGTATTATTTCCTAACTGCTTAAGAAATACTTTTCCATTGTTGTATATGGAGTAGTTAAGTAAAGAAGTACTTCCAGCACGCTGATTATTCTGGCCTTAAATAATGCAGTGTCATCAACCTTAGCGTTTAGGCTGGCTAATTAAATACCTGGAGATGATTAAAAAACAATAAGGAGATGTAATGTAGCTATGGTAGGGCAATATAAAGTTTATTTCATGTGATAGTGGTCCAAAAAGGTGATTATTCTGCTGTGTTCAGCATTGGTGCTTCCTCTCTGGGAAGTTCTGGGCCCCACAATTTAAGAAGGATGTGAAGGACCTTGAATGCATCCAGAGGAGGGCAACAAAGCTGGTGAAAGGGTTAGAATGAATGTCCTGTGAGAAGCAGCTAAGGACTTCAGGTTTGTCTAGTTTGGGGAGGAGGAGGCTGAGGGGTGACCTCATGACTCTCTACACCTTCCTGAGGAGGGGAAGTGGACAGGGAGGTGCTAAGCTCTTCTCCCTGGGATCCAGTGATAGGACACGTGGGAATGGTTCAAAGCTGCACTAGGGGAGGTTCAGACTTGACATTAGGAAGCATTTCTTTACTGAGAGGGTGGTCAAACTCTGGAACAGGCTTCCTAGAGAGGTGGTTGATGCCCCAGGCCTGTCAGTGTTCAAGAGGCACTTGGATAATACCCTTAACAACATGCTTTAGCTTTTGGTCTGCCCTGAATTGGTCAGGCAGTTGGAGTAGATCATTGTAGGTCCCTTCCAACTGAAATTATTCTACTCTACTCTACTCTACTCTACTCTACTCTACTCTAAAAGGTCCGCAGGTGAAAAATCAGACCCCTTAACTAAAAGGCAGTAATAAAAATTGTAGTGGCTCTTTATCAATTATAAGTGTCTGCAAGTGTTTTTAAATACTCTAAACGTCAAATTATCTGTGCTTTCAGTAGGTTCTTATGCTTCTCTCCATGTCTTCTTTCTCTCTTTCCTGTGTATTTATTGTTGCTTTGCATTTTTGAACATTTCTGTTCTGCATCATCTGTAGTAGGGGAGTGAAGTAATCCTGGGCTGCTATCCTATATATTGTGCAAATCTTTCCTGTGTTAATTATTATGATGAGAAGGTATCCAGTGTTGCGCTGCAAAAGTTACTGGTTTTGAATGCACTTATTTTAATGAACAGCTGAAAAAAAATATTGAATTATTCAAATCTGTATTATTAATTAAACCATACATAAAGGAAACTTAAAAGTGTGACCAAAGTGATTGGGATGTTTTAATGCAGTAATTAAACGCTGTAGCAAAAGAGTTGAAAGCTTTCCTTGATTCATCCTGGTAGGGACCTGAGAAAAAAATATCTCAGGATCTGGTTATTTATAGTTTTGAAATGTGACTTCTTGGAGACTTTAGCTTTTGCATTCCAAAATTTCTGTACATTGTCATTTTTATCTAAACTCCTTGGTCAAGCTTATAAATCATATATTACATCTGTGATGGTGGATAGTATAATAATGAACTCTAGCAGAAGTGAATTACAGATTTAAGTCCCATGATGGATTAATACTATATGTGTTGTTTGTCCAGACTTCTTTGAGCATCTCTAAAATGCAAGCCTTTTATATTTAGGTGCCCTTCAATGTGGATTTTAGGTGCCTTTGTTAGGAAGGTATTTTGGGTATGTTTTTCAAACACATCTTCAGAGTTGGACTCAACCAGCAATAGGCATCTCCTAAGTTCCATAACACGGTTAATTTCAATGCGTGAAATCCTAACTCTAAACCCAAAATAGGGCTGTATGCTACCCTTATCTCTTTAACATATCTCTCTCTTTTTTTTTTCTTTTTTTTTTTTTTTCCAGTTTTGTATCACCATCGTTTGCTGGTGCTATTCCCATCATAGCAAGGCTTCAGTCTTTGCTGGGCAGTGTAGCTTATCCTGTTTCCTGTTTATATATGCAGAATATACAAGAAGAGAGCACTCAGTTTTCTCGTATGCTTTTTCATTGTGTTAGTGTTGGTTATACTGCTAAACCAAAGTTTTGCTACAAGTAATAAATTAATTCATCATCTTTGCATAATACATGCTGTTCAGCTGAATACAGCAGATAATGCATTTCAGAGGAGCCATAGTTACATTAGTAGGAAATTAGTAGTAAATCCATTATCAGACAATGTCATGAGAAGCCAAATAAAAGTACTTATTATGGGTATTACTTATGCAGGGGATAGATTTTAAGAAACCTGCTTCCCAAGTTTCATTAATTGTTGTTATGCAGCATTGCCTGTAATGTTAAAAGGCAACTGATTATCAGGCTTTTCAGCTTTAATTATAAGGGTTGATAAGTAAGGGGTTATCTTAGTCATCTTATTTCGTAACGTACTGCTCTTGTTTTTATTATCTTAGATTCTTGAAGCACTGGCGAAAAGCGATGAACACTTTGTGCAGAATTGCAACAGCCTCAATTCCTTAAATGAAGTGATCCCCACTGAGCTTCAAAGTAAATTCAGTGTCATTTGCAGTGAGAAAATTGAGCATATCTACCGAAGAATCTCTAGCTATAAAAAGGTATGACCGGCACGTCCTAAGCTTGGCGATATTTGTCTTTTAAGGGAAAAACAGGGGAATGTGGTACAGTTTGAATCAATCTTCAAAATGTCTATCGCAATGACAAAAATATGGCTGAAAGTTTAGCTATTTTGAGGAGTAAATGTCTAAACTGAGTAATTGAAAATTGTTTTCAAACTGTGCTCTCTATTATCCCTTTTTGAGACACTGGGTATCGTATCCTTTCTTGTTTGCAGTGTTCAGTTGTAGATACAATCAGCTGCATATTTCCCACAAAAGGCCCAGCATTCTTGTAAATGCCTTAAATCAATACTCTAGTGAATTTGCAGATGTTAACCAAAAATGATGCAATTACAGCAGAATTGTTTTTTTCCTTCTAATGCATCTTAATTTTAAATTCCAAATTGTTATCCTTTTATTCATCTTTTATGCCCTTCAAATTGGTATTACTTTTTTCTAGCATGACTATTAATAGTAATAGCTCTGTAAATTGTTAGATTAACTTGGGTTAATAAAAGATTATAGCACGGAAAAAAGGAGAAGGTGCTGACTTTCATACACTTGAGATCTAAACTAATGAGATGTGAATGAATAAATAACCCGGAGTATGACCTCTAGTTGCTGTCAGTGTATTTCTTTATAGTTGTTTAGCTAAGCAGGGCATAAATGAATCAACCATTTGCCAAATTGTTAATGCAAACTTATTTTCTCATCCTGGCCTCTGCTTCCTCCCCTATACAACCTGATTCTTGAGAGTTTAGACATAGTTTGAGGTAGGTCCACAATGGCTACGTAGAACTGTCTCTGCCTTCCCTGCCTTACCTCAGTTGGGCATCTGAGTTGTGACGTTTACAAACTGGTCTGTTCTTAGAGTTAATATGCAAAAAATTGAAAAGGGGAAAAAAAAAAAAAAAAAGAAAAGGAAAAAGAGGTTCAATGTAGAACCTTCACACAGTTATAAAAGTTGCATGGAAAAGAACAGATAATGTTTTCTTGTTTTTTGAGGAAAAAAATATAGCTTCAGTAGCACGGAGGCCAAAAAGTGGCTTTCCAAAGACTTTTCAGGGTGCTTTCTGACAAGAAATGGAATAAACTGAGGAATCACAAAAGGAGACATCAAAAGGATTCTGATACTGTATTACCAAACATCCGATCTCTCTGTTGTTTGCCTGAATTACAGACCTCTGTGTTTTCAAAATTGATTCAAAATCAAAATATCTTTTTTTTATAAAAAAACAAATGAATTAGTTTTAACATTAATGATAGTGTATTTTAGAGTTTGAGCAACTTGTAGGTGGTTTATACCTTTCCTGTAGCCAAAAAATTTGAGCGTGATGTATAGTCTCGGAGAAGTTTTTCTAGTGCTTATACTGTCTAGAAGCAGATATTGCTGATACAAACTGTACTTTCAAGCTCATCTGCTCAAAAATCAGTAGTTTCACAGTTACAGCTTTTAATGACAATTAGTAATGCAATGAATTTCAGGAATAGATATGTCATTTTCTTGGCAAGGTAAAGGTAACCATAGTTACAGCAGACTTTCAGAGTGCCTGAGCCCGGCTTGGCTCCTGGTTTCACTGCGAAAGTTCGAATTCTATAAATAGAAACCCTGTAGATTTCTGCAGTTACTACTATTATTATTATCAGAACATTTTGCTCATAATAGACCTCGAGTCCAGTGCCATGAGTCCCAGATGTTTCTCAACACATATATGAAAAGAATTTTGGACCTGACTTATGACCTGATTAAATCGTAGCCAGGCATTTGGTCTCTCTGGAGCAGGATGTGTGGGAGATTGAGATGTGAAATATGTACTGCTTGCAAGAACATTTTCATCATTGAATGTCCTTAGTGCCCTTCTTAACTATTTGTACATTCTTCAGCCTTCGAACAATTCCATAATTGGATTTCTTGTAACCTTCCAGATCTTGTTCTGATATAAAGATTTAAATGTAATTAATCAGTCAAATATTCATCAGGCTGAAGTAATATGACACTAAAATAAACAGAAATTTAAATCCCAGCACAAAACCCTGTTATTACTCAGAGGGGAAAGACTTTTGTTCAACTGAAGTGTTAGTCAAAACTTGACTAATTGAATTTGTTCTGACATTTATTAGGGAAGGAACTTCACAAGGTAACTTAGAACGTATTCTTATGCATGAGCTGTGCTCCATAGCTGAGGTAGGTCTGTGCAATATTTTGACTGGAGAGATACAGTGATTAAAATACCAGGGACTTGGAACTGATTATGTCTTTTCCACAAAAAATTCTCCCCTAACAACAAACTGCACTGGAAAGGACAAAAATCCTACTTATGACTGACGGGTCTCTTGTCCAATGGGAGAGCTTGATCTCATGACTCTTATGATTCTGAAGTAGGTGTATTTTTTAAGTGTCTAAATTTAGTACAGTTCTGCCTTAGCCATTTTGGGTTGACATAATCTCATCTTAAAACCCAAATACCTCTAAGCCTGTTCAAGAGTGTGCACAAATTTCAGGCCTTATAGTGAAGGAGACATGGCTTGGCTCCTGTATTAGAATGAGAGCACAAAACAGGAAAAAGAAAAAGTGTTCATCATTGCTAAGCTAGTATATGGGAGAGAGAAGATGTGGTGAACCAGCGAAGTCTGTAAAATATGGCGTTTGCAATTTTTATCATCTGACGTTTATCAGCTTCACAGAATCACTCAAAATCACATAATGGTTGAGGTTTGAAGGGACCTGTGGAGGTCTTGTCCAACCCTCCTGCTCAAGCAGGGCCACGTAGAGCCAGTTGCCCAGGACTGTGTCCAGGCGGCTTTTGAATGTCTCCAAGGATGGACACCTGACAACCTCTCTGGGCAACCTGTGCCAGTGCTTAGTCACCCTCACAGTGAAAAAGTTTTTCCTCATGTTCAGAGGGAACCTCCTGCATTTTGTTTTGTGCCTGTTGCCTCTCGTCCTGTCACTGGGCACCACAGAAGAAAGCCTGGTTCTTTCCTCTTTGCATCCTCCCTTCAGGTATTTGAATACATTGATGAGATCCTCGCCAAGCCTTCTCTTCTCCAGTCTGGACAGTGTCAACTCTCTCAGCCTTTCCTCACAGGAGAGATCCTCCAGTTCCTTAACCGTCTTAGTGGCGCTTAGCTGGGCTCTCTCCAGTATGCACATGTCTCTATTTCTGGTGTGCCCAGAACTGGACACAGTACTCCAGGTGTGGCCTCACCAGCGCTGAGTGGAGGAGCAGGAGCACCTCCTCTATCTGCTGGCAACACTCCTAATGCAGCCCAGGAAGCCATTAGGGAGGACTTCATCCATCCTGAATGTGAAGTTCATAATACTTAGCTTCCAATTCTGGCTTTATTATAGCTTCAGGCAAGAACTTCAGAAATTTTTGCAAGACATAGACTTGAAAACATCTGTGTCAGCAGGTGTTTATAAACATCATATGCAGCACAGCACTAGATCATAGAGCATTTCCAAGACTTTCTCTCCAGGAAGACACTGTTAATATTTTATTAAGTTGCAAGGAAAATAAATTCTACCTCCTTGTTACATGGCTATTTACATTTGTAAAATGTATCATTTACTTCAAAACCCAACGCCTCAAAAATATAAAATGAAAAATATTTTTTCTTTCCCTTGTAGAGGAAGATGGAAATTATGAAGTCAAGGCATCTGAAGTCCAGGATGCCTGAAATATTTTAAGCTTTTGTTTTCTAGTCAGGTACATAAGTTTTGTCAGCCAAGTGCTGACATATCAAAAGCTGTTAATCAAAATTTTGTTTTCTTTCTCACTTCTAGTTTTCAAGAGTATTAAAAAACAGAGCTTGGCCTACCTTCAAACAAGCTAAGTCAAAGATTTCACCACTTCACAGCAGTGATTTCTGTCCAACCAATTGCCATATCAATGTGATGGAAGTGTCTTACCCTAAAACCTCAACTTCCCTTGGCAGTGCCTTTGGTGTACAGTTAGACAGCAGAAAACATTCCTCACATGAAAAAGAAAATAAAAACACTGATCAAGGTAAGTCAGTTGAGCTTGGAGGAACTACTTCCAGTGCTTCTGATACAGAGTCTTAAAAGGTAACTGCTTTAGGTTTATGTCCCAAATATTAAAATTAAGGACAAGCTTTTATGAAATCACCCTAGTTTCAATATTTAGATTTATTTTAAAGCATAATAAAGGCTATTCATAATTTCACCATAACTTTTTCCTTAAAAGGCTCAACTTGATATACAAAATAAAATGCAAGATTAAATAATTACATGAAGTTTTAAGCAGGCAAATATTTCAGTGTCTGTTAGGTATTTTACTAACGTCAAAATTTTTGTTGAAAAAAAGATAATGATGTAACTAACCTCTTTGGATTATTCCCAGGTAAACTGAATCCCATGATTTATGTCCAACATACCATTACTACTATGGCTGCCCCTTCAGGACAGTCTCTTGGTCAGCAAGAGGGCCGTGGTCTGAGGTACCTCTTAAAAGAAGAGGATTTAGAAACACAAGATGTCTATCAAAAACTGCTGTTCAAATTACAGGCTGCACTGAGAGAGGTGGAAACATGTGTCTGTCAAATAGACGAGTAAGTAAATGTTACCATCTGGACTTGCCTTTATTTTTCCCATTGACGATACCGATAAATCCGTGTATCCTTTTTGTGTAGTGTGGGATCAATGTTGACTTCAGATAGAATTGAAATAAGGTGAAGAATTTAAGTGTAAGTAATATTATATTTTGTTCTTTTTCCCAGGATCCCTGATTTTTTCCGACTTTAGTTTGTAGCTTTTCTCTAGGATGTGGAAATGCTAACTATTTTGAGGTGAGATAAACAGGAGGCCAACATGTCATCTAAAATTTCACTAGGAAAGGAAACAAACATCAGGGGCAGAAAAATAGCTTTTAGTTAACTATTCAGGTATTGCTGAATAGTCCCGAAGATTAATTTGTAGGTTTTCACCTATAGAAAGACTATGAATTTATTAGAAATGGGCTTTAATGAAGAGCTGTGGATCTAGGGAGAGCCACTCTTGAGTGATTAGGACACTAGGCTTGAATGTGGGAGACCCAGAGTCTCAACACAGTTCGTCCTAATTCAGGACAAGGATTTAAATCTTGCTTTTACAGTTGTGAGGTAAGTGGGTTGACTGCGAGGCTATTTGCTGTGTTGGGATAAGGATGAGGAAGGATGATAGGTCTTTCAGTTCTGAAAGATCCCATATGTAAAGCAAACAGCAGAAATTATTCCTTTTGAAAATATAAATAATATAAGTTTTTTGAGTTTAAAAGCCGATCTTTCATGATCTCCAGTTTGGAACAGTGGTAGTTCATTGCTTTTCCTGTTATGTTGAAGATTGGACAATGGTTTGTCCTTTCATAGCTATTTCTGAGTAGCATTTTGTGTATTATTCTAATAGCAATATAATGTAATAGCTATATAGTAATAAGTAATTATAATGTATTACATACCGTAATAGGAATGAAAGTAAGATTGGCCTGAAATTTTTTTAAGAAAATGCTTTTTTCTTTCTGTTCCTCTAAGTAGTTCTGCTAATTATCATGCTGAAGTTGGAGTCAATTAATTAAATTTAAGGTGATTTCAGTGCTTGGGTGCACTTAAAAAAATGACTGTCTGTAAAGCCTGTGTTGTCACTCTTCCTCAAGGAAGTCAGAAAATTATATGTGGAAGTTCAGTCAATATTGCAGGAAGCTCCACTTCCCAGTCTGCCACGCCTTTCCTTTTCACTCCCTTGAGCTGGTGATGCAAAAACACAGGAATTTCTGAGCCTTTTTTCGTACACATATATGTATAAATACACGCACACATATATATTTTGTGTGTACAGGTATATACACGTATGTTCATTTTGTGAGTCACACGGTTGTGAGAGTAATCACAGGGGTTCACTTTTTTTCTTTCATAAATTTCCTGTACCCTGACCTTGTAGTGGGTCTTGTATAAGGTGCACAGATTTATATATGAAATTTTACCCTTTGCTGTTTGTAAGACTGAGACTTTTCATGCTTTATTCCTCACGGTCTTTGAGCGCACTGCCAGTGTATAATTACTGTGGAGGAAGGCGGTTCTATACAGGAAACAGGATAGCCAAGGGACCTACTTAAAAGTGCTGAACAGGAAAGAGGGAAGCCGGGACTATCTGGGTGTGAGCAGTTCAGCAGTACATGGTGTATTATATTAGAACACAGTTACTGCTACTAATTAACTCTTGAGAGAAAAGTTAGGACTACTAAGAAGCAAAAGATAGAGTATATAAGATTGGATAATCAAACGGCTGTGCTTTATTTAGAAGTGTTCATACATCAGCAGCTAGGAGTATATGCTTAAATACACCAATCCTTGAACTTTTTTACAAAGACTGTAGAACTTTTTTTTTCTGCTGTGACATGGGCAACAATAAAATTGATGTCTTCATTTACTGAATTGCTTATTATTATAAGCAATCCTCATTATTATAATTTTCTTAAGACCGAAAATACGAGTATAGTTTCAAAATTCTAAATGTATATAATATTGATTGATAAAAAAGCATTGGGATACTAAATGACTTTTTGATACCCTTTATAATAGTACTGTTGAAAAATGTGTTGCTCTTGCATGTTACTAGATGTCTCTGCTCTGCGCTGAGGTCAGCAATGATCTCCCTCAACGCCCAAAATCTTGCGGCAGTGTTATCTGTCCAACCTCTCCTATTTGTTAGTGAATGAAAGAGAACTGAAGAACAAGTGTGTTTCACCTGAAGAGCAAGTCTGTGAGAGCTTGTGGATTATGGGGATGTCTAAGAGAAGATTGTGTTGCACCAGCATTATCTTCATAACAACTTTCATCACGGCTTCTTGATCAGACTGGATTGAATAAGTACAGTACTGATGGAGAGAGAAACAGAGATAGACACAAAAAAGACATGTATCCCCTTTCCACAGCCTCTCAAAGTTCCATTGACTGCTTGCAAACAGTTTAATAGTATCCCAGTACTTCTTTAGTACCATTGGCAGATATGCACCATTGATGCTAGATGTTATACAGAAATAAGTCCTTCAAGTTATTTTCTATATGGTGACTCTGCTGTGTTCTTGGTTCACATGCACTCAGTGTGCTCCCACCATCCCAGCTGTTTTTTGGAAAGATGTCTGTTGGTAGTATACAAGAGACTTGAACATTTTCCGAGCTGCAGGGAGTGAGGAAAAGGCAAAGCAGCTCACAGGTTGCATAGGTTTCTTATTACTGCCTGTGGCTATGCATTTTTTTAATGCTGTGATTGACCATAGCAGATTTTGGGTTTCTTTGACATATTTTTAGGATTGTGTTGATTTGGGTTGCATATAGGATTAATTCCACATGTGAGGGAGGATTTTTTTGGTTGAGATTTGAATTTCTCTCTTTCATGGAAATTTTGTTCATAGTTACAGACTTTCTAGTTGTTAGTTGCTACTCATTCACATACTTATCTTATGAGATAGACATCTAAGATAATTTTGTTTGGGGTAGACTCATCTCCAAAGAAAATACGATGTGCACGTGCTGTGTTTAAGAATAATACAATTAAAAAAAAACACTAAAAAAAAATGTCTATTTAAGCATGATTATTAGGTGGTTTTTTTGCGTCCAGGTTTGGGTTTGTGTGTTTTAGACTCTGTGAATTGGGTTTTTAAGAGCACTTCAGTGACCTCAGGAACTACCAGCTCCAGAACTCTGTTATCCAAAGTTCCAGTTTTCGTTCATGGTAGTGCAGCAAAAAAATTTTCCTGAAAAAAGAGCCTGCCTGCTGAGAGAAAGTGAAAAGCTCCCTTAGGAAAAGCTCCAGCTACCTTCATCAGTCTTTTAGTGAGATCTTGGCAGCAGTGACTAAACAGTCACATAAAAGAAGAGGATATAATAGTCTGTCTGTGTCTTGACAAATAATTACTCAGGGGAAGATATTTTCTGGAGCTGAAATTGCAGTTCATTATGCTTGTTTCTTACTCTTGATTATTTTCTTGCAACAACTCCACAAGGAGTTACCAGAATGGATCTGCCCAAAGCCTATTTTTGTTTTCCTAGAAGTGGATGATAATGGGAAAAAAAGAAAAAGCAAAAGTATAAGTTCATCCTTGTCCTTATCTCATCTCATCTTCCAGCAGGCAGTGCTACAAGGTCTTCTTGGAATTGGTGTTTTAAGAGCACTGTTAGAATGATATGCCATGAATTTGTCTAATCACTTTTTGTATTTTTGTGTTCACAAAATAAGTTTTACAAGTATGAAGAACTCATTTTCTAAGGTCTACATTTCCATAACACATTTATCTTAGGGCATGTTCAAGAACATGTATGCTCTAGCAGGTAGATTGAAACTGAACACTGCTGTAAAATATGGGCCCTGTCTTTCTTCCTGTCCTTGTGAAATCCTGCTAACCGATGACTTACATGGTAGGGAAGAAGTGAGTTGTGATTTCACACTGATAAGAAGTGTTAAGGCATCATGTGGCCCAAAAGATGTGGATCCGTGGGTTTAAAGTCCAGTAAAATTATGCCTTTTGTATAGTTTTTCTATATTTTAGTTCTAGTTAGATCAGTACCTTTTCCAATATGTAGGATAAATATGTCTGTCTCTTGTTAGCTTTTAGATAGAGAAAGTTATGCAGAAATGATGAAGGGATTTGCTAAAACACTTTACTTATCATCCTTGTTTCCGTAAAGTTAATGTCAAACCCCATATTAACATCTATCAGGTCATGGTTCCAATGAGACCAAGCTTGATATACCATGTGAGGAAAGTATTCATGGCTCTGCAGTCAACAGACAGAATTATAGGGCTAATCTACCCTATTGCATTTCCAAAGTATGTGCATTCTTAATTTCTTTCTTAAAACTCTGTCCATTCCTGAGAGTCAGGAAGTTATTTGTATAAACTCAAAAACGTTATAGTTGGTGTTGAATACCATGTTTTGTATGCAAAAAGTCCCTGTTCTGAGTCCAGAAACATCAACATCAGGAAAAGCTTGGGGTCAGGTTGTTTTCTGGTAGGATATGTTTGTCAAAAGAGTAGAGAAATAGCGCAGTACTGATGTTAACTATAGCCGAACAAACTTAACTTTGTTAGGATAAAGAATAAATTACTTCAACTGGTAGAGCCCCCCAAAATTAAGATGGAGCTCTAAAACACTTAGAATTCCTCCCTTGTGTAATGTAACAGTGCTAATATATGAAATAAGAGTAAATGAAGGAATTGTGAATGCTACCCTTTAATAACAATTAGGGCAGCATTTTGTTCATATGAGATATGCATCTTCCATAGTTTCCCTTCAGAAGTAAGAATTACGTGTAACAAAAAGATCTAATGTATGTTTGAATCCTGCCACGTATTTGGTAGAGGGTTTGCCAGTTGGCCATTTGGACAACTGCTACGATAAAACCCTGCTACTGTGTCTAAGTACTTAACAGGGAAAAAAAGCTTAATTCAGTGTCTTCTGATTTCAGGTAGTTAAAAGGTATGTTTTTTCAAGAAAAACACTGCCTTTCAAAACCAAATATTTGTTAGAAAACGTCATTCTAATGGAGTGTTTAAGTAATAGGAATTGAAGGACAGTTGCCCATTATAGCTGTTCTGATCTTGAAACTAAATTAGAACATCTCAACATGAGTTAATCACCCAAGAATATGAATCTTTTGCTTCCAATATTTGTGCATGTTCTAAATGTAGCAGTCTGCACTGTTCTCTCTTCGTGACTGGATGTCACTCTTGTGCTCATCACAAAAGCTTGTAGATTAATCATCAGTTTTACTAGTGATAGTAGCTTAGACACTTTGAATGTCAGAAAATACACAGACATGTATCTTTATGTTAATAAAGATTCTTTAAATGCCTTAGTAAAATAGCTTACGATGCAGGCTGGCATGTCTAGTACAGTAGTAATTGAGAAAATATATGCTTTTGACAGAGATACAGTTTCTTCAGTTTGTTTTCTTGATTTTTCCTGAGAAGTACATGGTTTGCTATTAAAAACAGATATGTTAATACAAAATTTGACCCCAAATGTTCAAGAATATGCTGTATTTCTTCCCCAGCCGGAATCATTGCCTTCATACAAGATTGAGTATTTAGTAATGCTAATAGGTTTCACAGTTACACATTTTAACAGCGGACTGTGTCACTTTCTTCCCATGTTTCAAATAGGTATGGACTGAATTAAGATGTTCTCTCCACATATTATATGTTGGAGGACATTGATGAGAAATGTTATTTTTTTGTTAGCTCACTTTTGGTAAAACATGAACTTATCTTTCTTTTGTTTTTTTCTTTGTCTCACAGCCTTCTTTCTTCAATAACATACTCTCCCAAATCAGAACGTAAAACGCCTGAGCCTTTAGTACCAGCAGACAGTGATAACGAAAAGGGGGAAAGGAATGGGAAAAAAGTCTGTTTCAGTGTGACAGGTGATGAACAAGAAGATTCCGGTCATGATACCATCAGCAACAGGGATTCTTACAGGTAACTTTACTAATAATATTTTCATTTCTCAACTCAGACCTGTGGGTTTGTAGACTCTCAAGTGGCTATGAGGAATATCAGGATATAACGATTCTGACATTTCTAACAGAGGAATAACTAGTATCAAGATGTGTTATGAAATTTGTAAAATAGACTTTTTTATGAGTGCAGATTAGCTATTAGATTTCGGTATCCCTAACCTTCATAGGATATCACAGCCAGAGTCGTAAAGCTTTACTTTAGATTACCCATAATATAAAAAAGAGAAATAATTTTTGTTATTATGTTCCCAAACAACAAAACAAATATTTGCCATGGAAATCAAGATGCCAGAGCCACCACTCTTGCTGATCTAAAGAAAATTATCAGTTTCTCAACATGTATTTCTCACCTTCTTCCATTCTAAATATTGTAGCATCCTCACATCTCTAGAATTTGCAATGCACCACATTTACTGTGAATTAAAATACAAAGAATTTTGAAAAGGAAGGAGTAATTATAGCAAGCATAGGTCTTACAAAGATCATCTTCTGTTGCTTAGAGAGAACTGGTTAACTACATGATATAAAATCTAAATTAAAATTTTAGCTGCAAGTGAAAAAAGGCTTCATTATTTGTTCATTATCTTGGTTCATTATTATGCTCAGAAAGTAGAATCTCAGTAGGGTCGTCATTTTTCTACAGAACTCTGTGTTGCTGAGATCTCTTTCATAAGCTAATATTTGATTACTGCAGCATGGTGAATAGGAACTCTTTGTCAGAGTAGAAACAGAAATATAAGCTTGAGGAGAAAGAAATGTAGAGATAATTTGCACAGATTAAGTCCATCTTGTTCTAACCATGGCAAACACAGAAGCAAAGCACTGTTCCAGCTGAAGTGTTTTTGGGGGTTTCTGCATGTCCATGATGTGTCAAACTGACTGTGCAGGAGATGCTCCTAGTGGCCTGTGTTTGCTCCAGTTGGGAGGTTCCCCAGTTGGCACAAGATTTGATGTGTACAAAGAAGGTGTGACTTAGGACATGGGTGCCTCCCTCTTCGTTTAAAATATTTTCTTTATTCTGATTCTGTCATTTATAGTCCATTCTGGCTGTTTAGGAATGATAAAATCTAGGTTTCGCTATGCAGAATAATCATAAAACTGGTGAGTTTAGAACAGTTGTTGAAGTGAGATTGGAATTCTTTGTTTCTTTGCTTAAATAATTACTTTAGGTAATACTTAAAATCTCCAGATCACGTAATGCCACTGTGGTTGTCATTAGAACTAGTAGGCTAACTTCAGCCGTGAGAATGCTCCCATTTTGTGTTGTAGGGTCTCATTCTAAACCTTGCAATACAACGTAATAAAAATGCAGAATGATATAGCTAGTCTGTTTCTAATTTTCCTGTGTTTTATTTTCTCATGCTTTGCACAATCCAGTTTTAAATAACCTTCATCTTCCCTTTGGAGACTTTAATAAGTGAATAGAGTTAGTTAGAAGACGTTTCTTAATATCCAGCCAGAAATTCTTAATACTCCCTGGGACTGTTCACCCTCTGTTAGGAACATGTTGTTACTGATGTATTTTCATCTGCTTAATGGATGTGATTGTAATTATATCATATTGCTTCATTTAAAAGTTTTCCCCATTCACTTACCTGGTTGGTTACAGGTCCAAAACATATACCTTAGCCAGGAAATGTAAGTCAGTATGCTAAAACTAGTAGAAGATCACTTCTGTATTTACAAAAATAAAGAAAACAAATAGGGAGCAGATGGGTACATGTATAACAGCAGCGTTATATATAAAATATAGATATGTATATCTTGGTGAATGGGTACGTGAAACCAAAACCAGATCATTATATATAAATATCCTTTAGGTACATTTCTACATTTTCCTATATTCACTTGGGTTTTTAAGACTCCCTCTGCTAGATAATTACTTAAGCATTTCCTGCATTGAAGCTAAATGATCTTCATGTGGCTAAATAACTCTGAAGACTTTGAATTCAAATTTGTATCCATAGGTTTTTTTAGCCCAAAAGGCTATGTTTTACTCTGTTTATGCTGCATAACTAGGTATGTTCTCCATCCATTTTATGGACAGAACAATTTATTTTTGAGAGAAAAGAGCAGAAAAAGAAAACCCAACCCTTTAACCCTCAAATCTCCTTAATAGACCGATGCGGGTGACATTTTATATGCATAGAAGTTTTCACTGAAGTCACAGATGTGAATTTCTATACATGTCTAACAAAATGAACACCTGGAAGACATGGGATCATAAACTATATTTTGGCTAGTAGGGAAAAATAGTTTGCAATTTGAGTATTGGTGCTACTCAAATGGATCGAATCTCTTCTAAACCCATTATGGACTCTAGTTTGCAAGTCATAAACCAGAGTGTTTTGTCATTTGTGTTAGCTATGCACTAGGAGTACAGAAATTAAACGTGGAGTTACTAAAACATTTGAGGCCACAGTTTGAGAAACTGTCACTCATGTAAGAGAAGTTGGTTGTTTTGCATCAAAAGTGTACATTATCATTCTGCAGGTACTTGTTCACATGGAAAGTGAAGGGAGACAATTAAATCTCATATTTTGAAAATCTGTTCCTTTATGTCCTAAGAGGATTGCAAATTATAAGATAGCCTAAGAATAGGAATTTTATTGTTGATAAAGATTTGCACAGACTATCTCATCATTAAATTTAAAAGGGGAAAACTTTGATACAGAGCCTGTGTTAAAGGACATAACTTTATTTCTTTTTTTTTCGTGTTTTTTTTTTTTTTTTTCAAGCGATTGCAACAGCAATAGGAACTCCATTGCCTCGTTCACCAGCATTTGTAGCAGTCAGTGCAGTTCTTATTTTCACAGTGATGAAATGGATTCAGGTATGTTTAGAAAAGTCGGCTATGAATCTGTCATCTGTTCATTTTACTGAGTTTTATTCTTTTCATTTGCCTGGCAGTTTTGCTGGTTTTGTTTTAAAAATTGCATCCTCCTTGGTGATAGAAGTGTTACCATTTTGCTTCTGCCCAGCTAGTGCTGCACTTAGGAGTCCTTCTGTGAGAGAGAGCCAACGTTCCAGCATCTCTGTGAACAGCCCGAATTAGTTAGAGCTCTTAGAGTCACTGCTTTTCACCACTTTCATGCCTTGACCTTGACAGTGCGTTGTGTTGCACAGAGTAAGGAGCATTTTAGGTGAGTGTGGAATGCTCTCCCAGCCTGCGTCAGTACCCAGACGGCAGGATATGGCTGTGTATGTTTGTAGGAAGGAATGTGAGACCACATGGAAGCAGATTTTTGTTTATGCCATGACAAATTGAATTTAAATAAATGCAGCTGCTAATAGGAATGAGATGGGATTTAACTGCATGATGTACAAGGTCGTACGCTCAGGGACTAATAATAAAAAATAGTTGCTCCAGGCTGGGAGTTTATCATTTGGGAGTGATTTAGGAAAAAAAAAGAACTGGGCATATTAGTTGAATATGAGCCACCAGTGAGACATGGACATAAAGAAGGCAAGCTTTATTGCTGGTTGTACCAGCAGAGGTATTTTGAGTTGGGACAGGAAAGTATTAATGACATTATGTAAGGTAACCGAGATACCTTGTGAATAATGCAATTCCAACCAGCTGCTTTCGAGAAGTGGTCCATACTTAAAGAGCAGAGCAGATACAGAGGAAAGGACGAAAGACGTAAAGAACTCTTAGTAAAAGAGGAGACCCAGGGTCTGCATCTTCAACTTGAGATATAAATGGGCTGATATGCACTTGTGCAGCATCAAGCTGAGCTACCAGCTGAGGTGCCTGATGCAGTGTTCAAATTGATAAATCCTGCTGCTCAGTGAAACTCTCACTCTCCTGATGACTTCATTTTCTCCTAGTTCCAAAGCTAACCTGGTTAACTCCAGATCAGGGCTCTTTGGCACTGTGCTCCATCTGTTGCTATTAAAATCCTGTGAAAGGTTATAACTACTGCCTGTAAGGACATCTAAAGGAGCTGAAAAAATAATCACGGAGAGAAAAGTGCTATTTAAGTGTTTCACTGACATAAGAAAAATGAGTCTAGACTGACCATGAATAAATTTAGATTATAAATTATCAAGTGGCTACTTCTTATCTGTCACTGCAACAGCAAGGAGGAAAACCAGTTTTAAGCTCAATTTTTCACAGCTTTTGGAAGAGTTCAGGTTGCATCACCCATTGTCTGAGGGAGTGACTGCCTGAGGGCAGTGACCTAGGAGAGTCCTTCTCGTTTGTGCTCTCTTAGGAGAGATGTGGTATGTACTACTAAAAACTTCATATCAAATACAGGATTTGGATGCCGTATTTTTGTTAAATTACTAAAATCTCAGGCCCATTTAATTAGTAAGTACATTAAGATTGTGAATTGTCTATAGAATCCCTACAAAAAATTCTAGGGTGAATGCATTTCAGTGACTTTGTGGTCTGCTATATTAAGTTCACACTACTTAGCCATTTAGTCTGGTGTTTAGGATGTTCTCCAGCATAGAAGAATCGCGTATTCTAGTCACAGAATGATTGAGGTTTGAAGGACCTCTTGAGATCATCCAGTCCAGTCCTATCTGCTGCTTGAGCAGGGTCATCTAGAGCAGGTTGTCCAGGGACATGTCCAGTTGGGGTTTGAATATGGTCCTTTCTCTGAGAACTATTTCTGTATTATGGAGTGGCTACTAAATGCAAAATATGTAGGTAGAACAGTTACTATCACCCTGAAAGCTGAAGCATCAGTCGCGTGTGCACAGCAGATTATCTAAGCTACAAAGGTTTTGGAAAATATGCTGAAACTTGTAAACAGTTTTTCATTTTAAAATATTTTTCAGGTGATGAGCTTCCCATAAGTGTTCGAATCTCCCATGATAAACAGGACAAGCTCCATAGCTGTTTGGAGCATCTTTTTGGTCAAGTATGAGATTATTTTTCTTGGCTTTAATACTAATGTCCATGTTTGAGCTAAGATGTCTTTAGCAAATACTTCTTTTTCTTTTTACTTTTGCTTTCCACTGTTTACTGGGATGGTATGTATTTACTCATTCTCCTTCAGTTTTCTGTAAATAGTTCAAAACTGCAAGTTAAACACATCCTTAGATTTAGTCTAACATTCCCTATCTTGTTACTTTAACTGGAGCCATTAGTAAGTTTTAATTTAGCCATCAGTTAAGAAAGAATCGAAAGCTGCTTTTCTGTAGTCCGTATTTCTTAAAGAAAGAATTTCAAATTGTTGGTGTAAAAAACATCTTTCTCACAGAACCTTGATCCCAACAGGTTGATTCAATTGTCAATCTTCTGAAGGGACCAGCTGTGATGAGGGCCTTTGAGCAGACAAAATACTTTACACCGGGTCGAGGCCTCCAAGGTAACATTTCATTCTATCTATGAGAATCAAAAGGTGGCTTGAAGGGTACATGGATATGGCTATCTACTCCTCGAGCTGGGTGTTAAAGAACTGATTTTGCTTAATCTTGGCAATTGTTGAAGTACTTGTGAAGTAGATCTTATTCTTAGTTGAAAACTGGCTTCTTACACTTTTATTACACAACATACGAAAGAATTTCAGGTTTTTTGGAAAGTCAACTCTAAATAGTAGACTCTGAACTGACTATAGAATTGACAAGGTTTTTGAAGCAAGAAAGAGGTTTTGTGTATTGCAGGTATTTTTGTCTCAACTACTGAAGCCATTTCTGATATATTTGTTATGAATGCCAAACTTTTATTATTTTTTGTAGATACATTATTTGTGAAGTTGTTTTTTAAATAATCTGCAAATGTAAATTTATAGTCACAGTAGTATTTACGGCAAATATATGCTTATATAAGTATCATTGGTTGTTTAAAAAAAAATCCTGTATGTAATTTCAGATACTCTGCTAACACTCACATAGTTGCTTAAGTCTAAGTGTATAAATAGATATCTGGTGGTAGCCATAAGACTATGATGAAAAATGCAAAGGACTTCTTTCAGTGAACTGAGTTTTTAAAAAAAAAAAAAAAAAAAAGGAAAAAAAAATCTCAATCGGAGACTGAATGTCGTATTAATATGTATAATAGGTTTGATTATGATTTTATTGATTGTACATATGTTTTTTGGCAAAGAAAACTGATTTTGAATGGCCAGAGGGTGGATCTTTTGGCTTTATAAATCACCAAATTTCTACTGAAGTCAACAGAGCATAATTACTCTACACCAATTATCTGGTTTTACAAAGCCTGAAGTAATTCCCCCTCACTGAATTTGCATGGAAGACCACATAACCTCCTCTTTTCCCCTTTTCTTTTTTCCCCTTTTCTTTTTTCCCCTTTTCTTTTTTCCCCTTTTCTTTTTTCCCCTTTTCTTTTTTCCCCTTTTCTTTTTTCCCCTTTTCTTTTTTCCCCTTTTCTTTTTTCCCCTTTTCTTTTTTCCCCTTTTCTTTTTTCCCCTTTTCTTTTTTCCCCTTTTCTTTTTTCCCCTTTTCTTTTTTCCCCTTTTTTTCTTTTTTCCCCTTTTTTTCTTTTTTCCCCTTTTTTTCTTTTTTCCCCTTTTCTTTTTTCCCCTTTTTTTCTTTTTTCCCCTTTTTTTCTTTTTTCCCCTTTTCTTTTTTCCCCTTTTCTTTCTTTTTCTTGTATTTCCTACTTTGAGACCAAGATAATGGGGATGAACCTAGAGCATTTCTTCTCTCTTGTGTTTCTGATTGAATTCCTGTCAGGGTCACACAACAAAATGTTATCCTTTCAGTGATATAATAAATGTTCAGTTAGACACAAGATACGGACAAGTCAGATAGTCTATTCTTGAACTGCACCATCTTGATGGACCATACAAGGAGCACTTTAGTTATTTGAAAGACAGACTAGGTTAAGCAATAAGTAATTTTAAGTTTAATTCTCTGATTGAATTAATTTTGCCTCTAAAAGTTCCAGGGTTCTGTCTCCTCCATGGAGACAGGCATCTTCTATTTTACGTACCTGGTTCAGGAAGAATCATGTTTGGGGGTGCTGCTCGCTCTCTCTCTTCTTTGACTAAGTAGGGAGCTTAGATGACTTAGATCTGTCACCCTAACTTTAACTAAATAAGTTCACAGCTCCTTAAGCTGTGAAAAAATTTAGGAAGAACTAATGTCTTACTGTGACTTTCTCAGGAGATTAAAGTAGGAAAATATTATTTTTGTCCTTGCTTAGAATTTCAACAGGAAATGGAACCGAAGCTGAACTGTCCAAAGAGGCTACGACTCCACATCAAGCAAGACCCTTGGAACCTCCCCAGCGGTGTCCGGAGTCTTGCCCAGAATATCAGAAAATTTGTTGAAGGTTAGTAAGAACAGCGTGACCATAAATAAACACTTTGTTAATGATAGAGAGCCTGGGGAAGGGAAGGGGAAAGATACAACTGCTTCGTGTTGCTCTTAGGCAAGGTTTGCTGTACACAGTGTAGTCTATGGGAAATGCCTGAATTTCAGGACTATTTAACGTTCTTAGTAACAAGGTTAGTGGAGTGTATCTCAGCTGTCTCAGGCTCCCTCTATTGGCTTCAGACACGGAAGAGAAAATCGTCTCTTCTGACAAGCGAACCGTATGTGCATGTGCTATGGTATTTCAGTTGCTGCTGAAGTCCACTGGGCTTGACTGATTTGTCACAAAACTTCATGGGACTGATACACCAAAATGGGACTTTCCTTGAAATTAAACTCCCTTTTTTTCTACCATCTTAAATGGAGAGATGAAGACTCTGCAGGACAACTTTTGTCCTATGTCTTGCTCTTATCTGTCATTGATCTGAAATCATTATCCCTCTAAAATTATGCTCCCTATTCTGCCATGAAGCCAAACTCCTGGCACTGATTTTCGCTTACTCACTCCATTACAACCGATCCTATCACTCTTCCTCCTCCACCTCCCTCCCACCACTGCCTAAAAGTTACCTAGTACTCTGTTCCTCTTCACCACCAAGTGACAATGTGAGTTGGGGGTTTCTGCTCTCTCCCCTGGCTTTATAAGAAAGTAACTGGGATTTCCTCTCCGGAAAATCTTGCCCGTATCTTCTGCTTTATTTCCTGTGCTGTTTGATAGAGAAATGTAATAATGAGCAAAATTATTTTTATAAAACTATGTGCACCTAGGAGTCTACATGGGAACAAAAACTTGTGTCAAGTCTAGCTTTAAATGATTTGTGTGTGTGTTTAGTTTCCTTTGTTTTATTGGCTGATTTCCATGGTGTCCCATAAAGAAACTGCTAAATTTCAGGTCACTGGAAAAGAACTTTCTGATAAGTTTTATTAAGATAAACCTCCAAAAAACCCAACCGGCCAAACCAAACAAACTCCTCCTCCTCTGACTTTTGGTATTTCTCATTTCATATACAATCATATTTTCAGGCCCTGGGTTAGAAAATCATAAAAACAACCACAAAAATATCTCCTATTTTTGGAGTCAATCACAGTGGGTTTACACTCCAATACTAAGAATACTACTTCTAGTTTAATGGTGGCTCTTACTGAGTGAAAAATGAATAAATATTTTTGGACTTCTTTTCTACAGGTCTATCTTCAGCCTAAACTAAATTATATTCAAGTATTAATCATGGTTTCTTTCACAGCTCAGGAGGAGTGCAAGTGTCTTTAACAGTCCTTCATTGTCCCCTCTTCTGAAGCCAAGCCTAACAGACTGTTTTCACATAACTTGTTTGCCCATAAATAGAATTAATAGACTTAACCAATTTCGACATTGGTCATATACCCTCAATATTGAGCTGAGGTTATTCAGATAAATTTGGTTTTAAATCTACCACAAAATATCATTTTGGCAAGGTCCAAATGACTTCCTGCCTCTCAATAATATAAACATTATCTTTTTACAATACTACTATAATGTAAGGGTGGTATTTATCAGAAGGAATCTTGATGTTTACAGAACAATAAAACTGTTGGCATCTTCTAATGTTTTAGAAATTAGGGTCAGAAAAAGGTTTTCTATGTTAATAAATTATAGTAACTAACTTCATTGCAACTGTAATGCTTGTGGATGGTGCATGGTCAGAGAGCTGAACAGTAAAAGGCATTATTCTTCTGCTGTTCAAAGAGAGCACACACTCTGCCTGTCTTACCTTCTCTCATCACTGCGTTTCAGAAGTTGCCTGCCCATTTTAAATATTCTTGTTTCTCCCTTTTCGTCCATGGCATCTGGGCTTTTGTCAGAGATTTCCAGCAACTGGCTTCTGTGCCCTCTTCTTAACCAAATACATGGGTTTACATGTAAAATTATCATCTCAGGTTGTTTATTCACCATCAGTCTTTACATCTTCCTATTCTCTTGTAGTTTTTTTTTCTTTAATTTGATTCCCATTCCATGCCCTTGCCCCCCTAACTGGTATCACTAATACGTGTTCCTGAGAAGTACTCTGGAGAATCGTGATCCACATCATCATCATAATTTTGATTTGCCTGTGGGACCAAGGAGTTGGTGTGGTTTAAAGGGTACCCAAAATCCTAGGTTCTTGTGGCTTCCCCGCACAAATAGCGTAAAGGAGAAATAGGAGAATGGGACTAAATAATTGCTTCTCAAGCCTTAGTTTCCAAGGCATGTGTGGACAGGTATACGTAATTCAGTGTTGAAAAGATTCATGTCAGAAAAGTGCCCTTCAGGCAGTTCTGGGAGACTGCTGTGATTTAGACGGGCTTAGGCCTGTATAAATTAAACTTGAGACACAACCAGCAGCTGGATCTAACTGAAATCAGATGAGCACGAAGCAGGGTTAATAATGCTTTAGCAGCTAAGTTTTCTCTTCATATCTTCATTTCTTGTTTTTCTCCTTTCCAATCTTACTATTATGCATTGTGCTCACAAATGGTCAGGATACCTAGGAGAACCACTAGTACTGCCCTCAGCTATTCCTGGGTGAAAACCTAACATGTAGTATAGCGATTTACCTCCTTGTTTTCTCTCTTATTTGCTTGATTCAGAAAAAACAAAATATGTCCCTAACTTGACTGATCAGTTGTGCTTATGAGAACATTTTTTGAATTCTTTGAATTTTATAAGAATCTTCATGTTCCTTTACAAGTAAAAGGCAGTATTTTAATAATTGAGGAAAGCAGATATATTTGTCTCTTCTAGCAGGTTCTAGAGGAAGTAGTCAGAGAAGACCACAGATACAAATTTGTTCACCATGGGGGAGAAAAAATTGTAATTAAAACCTCGAATTGCTATAAACCGTTGTTGATGAATGCTAAAGTAAGGATGAATGCTTTCAGTAAATACATCTCCTTATTAGAATCATAGAATGGTTCGGGTTAGAAGGGACCTTAAAGATCATCTAGTTCTAACTATCCTGATATTCATAAAAATATCACAGGCTATTGTAATTTTTTACATATTGTTCTGTTGCATTGTAGAACATGTTGTATTAGATTAAACCGATCAGTGCTTTAAAGCAGAAGGAGACATGGGAGTCCCACAGAAATGAGGTGGTTTGAGTCATAGATCTTAAGATTCTTTTTATTTACTTTGTTTAACAAGTATGAAGAAATGGGAAAACTCAGAATGCCTTGAGGATAATCGTTCTGGTCTGCCAGTTTTCTTTTTATTAGTATTGGAATTGGGAGAGCAATTTTTTTAAAAAATCTGTGAAAGTTTGCACAGGTTACAAAAATCAAAAAAAACCACAACCTAACCTTCCTTGACAGTAAATTTAAAACATACGTGGAGTTTGTTTTGTCTCATTTCATTTGGCTTCCATATCATTAGAGAAAGCCCTAGAAGGCTAATCAAGTTGATAGAATTGAAGAGTTCTCTGAAATAGTATACAGATTCTAGGAGAATTTATCTGGAGCTAAGTAATTAAGGAAAGGTGAAAGTAATTTCTCAGAGTGACTGGGCCTACTAAATTGTTAAACCAATAAAGATAAAGATAAGTTATTGGCAGAGGCAGATCTTTGAAGATGGAGTGCTTGATTTTGGTGCAGGAGAGAGCACTAGTCAGGGCAGGAATTCAATGGTCGCTGTAAAGAGTAGTAATGTAGGTACAGGGTTTTGGATATATATATGTGAGATTAATGTGGGAATCAGGAAAATCAACAAGATGGATGGAAAAAAAGCTTCAGAAAGCAGGCAAACCCAAAACCATCCAGCATAACAATAGAAAGGTGCAAAGAGGGAAAAGACGAGGAGAAGTTTCTGTAGTTGCTTTTTCCCCAAGAAAAAAAGGTAACGTTTTTTGGTCAAAAGAAGTGATGTTTCAGAAAAAGTCAAATTTCTAGTCAGCTAGTCACATGAGGAAATGCAGTTGTTTTGCTAGCACAGTAGTTTTAAGTTTAAACAGGATATTCTATGCAATTGAGAAAATCCACGTGTATTTTAATTTAAATTAAGACGACTGAAGGAGCCTTTCAGGCTTTAAAGGCATAAAAAAATGTATGTCAACTTAAATCATAAAATACGCAGTGCAAATCTTAGTCTTATTTCAAAAATATTTTCAGATGTGAGAAACAAAACAAAAATAAAATCTGCCCTTTACTGGCAAAGATCAGAATATTATACTATGGAAAAAAAAAAGTACAAACAAATTAAAGAATAAAAGAAGTTGAAGGCATCTTGCATTACAAATCAGATGATCTAAAGAGAAATTGCTAAAGAGTTACTCCTTTCCGTATGCCATGTAACACAAAGAGGTGAAAACTACAATAGCATTTGGAATTTGTTGAAAAACAAATGGTTGACATCCAGTGTTCTCTTCCAACCCCAGGTACGTCTACAAATAACATAAAAACACTCTGTTGCCTGTGGGTATTTTTTGAAATGAAGACTTATAGCAATGATAAAGGAGATTCGCAGTGTCCTGTAATTTTCCCATAAGCAGGAAATCATTATTTATAGATACCGCAAATGCTTTGGAATTCAGAGATCCAACAAATCTCATATAAAACAAGCTGCAAGTAATAGCCTCAATGTATCTAAATTCTTTGGGTAAAAGCTGTATTTCCCTATATTGTTCAGATTCCAAGATGACAAGTTGTTAATCTCTGTAAGGTTTTTTTCAAAAGACAGAAGGCTAAGGGAAAGACCTATCACCAGCCAATTTTCAAGAATAACCAGTAATTTTGAGTGTTTTGATGCTTGTATTTGAGATACCGTGGGCATGCATTTCAGAAGCGTAGGCACTGCCAGTTCTTTTTGCAGTATGTGTACAGCTCGGATAAAGATCAGGCTTGAAAGGTTTTCTTCTTTTTTAAGCAAAGTCCCCTTTGGGGAAGATTCTAGCTTTTCATAGATATGTTCAAGAGTACAGACTCTAGACTGTTCTGCTGATACAGTCAACTCTAATGTCAGTTCCGTCATCTGAGTTGTGTTCAAATTTCAAACGATTCAAATTTTGAACCTGTTAGGTTAGTTTTAGTAGGGGACAACATATTCCCAAATTTTCATATTGTCCATATGCCCCAGAACCGCTCTGCTGGTCCATTGAGCGGGGCTTGGAATAGGGCTGCCCAGAAAACTGAGTGTATGAAAGAGAGTTTGGAAAGATGCAAAAGCATGTGAAGTAGTGGTGTGGTCGTACAGGCAATTACTGTAGGACAACGGATATGCTGGAAGTTTGACACTTCCTAAGGTTATGGCAGCTTTTTAATCTGCCTGTTCTTGCAGCGGTGGTTAACACATATAAATTTGTGCTCTGGTACATGGTAGATGGGAAGAATCACTTCCTTCAGCATGCAAACTTTGCAAAGCGCTTTCCCTCCCATATATTTGGATATAAATCCAAATTTTTGTCTGTAAATGAAGACCACTTTTCTAATCTGTACGTTTGTACTTCATAGACCGTTAAGTGAAAAGAAATGTTTGAAGCAAAATCAAATCCCAAAGGCTGAGAATAAAGTGAAAATGCTGTTGTATTTTTCCTGGATGTTTTGGTATACATTGAAATGAGGATAATTTGAGATTTTTAAATATGGAATGAGAGAGGGAAAATAAAAAAAACAAAACAAACTGAATTAGGCTAGTGCGGGAATCAGTGAAAAGTGGTCTTGTTTTTCAGAGTTTTAGGACTGATGTTCTTCACCTCTGGACTTGCAGTGGCCAGCTGCTACTCATGTACTCTGAGATCGCAGCTGCCTCTGCATGTGTCTTTTGAGGTGTTGATCCTTTTGGTTACTATCAATTTTATCAAGTCATATGTAAAATTAAGTGGAATTGAGACTCCTTACTATTTTGTAGGTATAAATCAGGATTTGCCTACACAGGAAGTTTGAGTTGGGTGGGCTGGTTTAAATAAGAAACTGCAAATGCATTATTATGTTTTTGGAAACACTGTTAACCATGACCTCAATGTATTTTCTTTTTTCTTTTAAGAGGTGAAGGCACGAATACTTCTGGCACTTCTTGAGTATACAGGTAATTTTGCTTGTTTTGGGAGTGGGGGAAGTGAATGTGGATGGTTTCAGATTTTTTTTTTTTTTGCTTTTGGACATAATACTGTGTTTAGAGAAAGGGGAAAATTCTCGGATATGATAACCTGATAATCAACAACTTTACCTCTGTGTTTACAGTGAGGATTCCTGAAGAATACAACAATTCCAAAGACACTTCTAACAAACATTGCACGTTCTTTTTTTTTTTTTTTTTTAATGCAGACTACCGTCTCTGGTCATTTACTTTGGGTCTTGGCAGATGAAGTAACTACTAAATCACTGAGCCTTGTGCACAGTACTTCTGCTGTCTTTCTTCTTTCGGCCTTTTTCCTGTTTGCTATCTTTTTCTTTTCTCTTCGTTCCCATCTATTTCCAGACCTACCTTACTATTCTAACCCATGCCTTTCCTTTTATCTTTTTTTTAGAGAATACCTTTTTTTAAGTCGTTCCTTTTTGTATTATTCTACCATCAATCCATACAGCATATAGCTTCAAATACACAAAATAGGCATGTGTGTCTGCCAAATAAATGTCAGTAAATCGGTATTTAGAAAATAATACTTATGGCAGAAGATTTTCTACAGTTTGTAGGTGTGTAAGTGTTCAAGTAAGCAGTCACATTTGACTGCAAAAGCTGATTATTTTAACCATATTGCAGTACTATATTAAATGCATTATTTTGTGATTTTGTTATGACACATAACAGCAGTTTTAGAAAGGGAAATGTAACGTTTCTTTGTTGCCAGATTTCTTCCAAATGTTACAAAAGTTTTTATTAATTCCTCAGGTGTTTTAAAATAGGAAGTGACCTGAGAAAATACCCCAGGCTTGATTTTTTTTTTTTTTTTTAAAGCTGTTGTCCCTATTTACATGGTTTATTAAGTTCGTAAATTCTGTAGTTTATTTTGTATAAAAATATTTTTGTAAAAAGAGCCCAAAGTGCTCTTGTGTGCAGTATCTGAAGTTTGAGTAGTATTAAATGAGATTTGGAAACGAGGTGTTGGAGACACAGGAGGGCTGCTTCAGAAGCAGGCAGTGCAGAGGAAGGCACTGCAAGTCAGCTGCTGTTAGACAAATGGAGATAAAATTGAGCAAAGCGAGGAGAGAGAATGTGTGTTGGGCTCAAATCCCTGAGCACTGCTGTGACATTGGAAAGTTTTTGGCCATGGAGAAGCCAGTGGGAATTTTGAAGCTGGAGATGGGTAGAGTTTTTATAGATGAAAGTTCTGTCTGTCCTGGATTCTGCACAACTTGAGAGATTGGAAAGAGAGCGAGAGAGGCTAATTTTAATAATCAAAACAAAAAGCAATGAGTCACAGTGCAGAAGCAGTACTGATTAGACCATTTATGGAAAACATTCCTGAGGTCCTGAGAGGCTGGCAAATGGAATCAAAATGATAGTAAAAGAGCGGTTGCTATTATCAATAGTTGAGGAAAAGACTGAAGATCTCAGAAGGAAAACAGATAGAATGGAGTTACTTTGAGAAATTCTTGGAATCTGACAAAAGCATTTTTTAAAGTAGTTATTACTTTTGTGAGTACAGAATTATTTCTGCTGACTTATCTAGTCATCTAAAGTCTTGCCAGCTCCATAGAAGGTGGAAAAGGAGCTAAGCCTCTTAGAGGCAGAGGAATCTAAAAGCGAGGACAAAGATTTTAGGCTTTGGGAAGACCTCAGTATCACCTAATCTTCTTCTCTTGCTGTGACAAAGATTAAGTCTACCTGTACCATTTGTGATTGATGTTTGCCTAACAGCTCATAATGATAAAATACTCAAAGACCTTCAGAAAAGAAGAGAATAAGGAAGCACTGAATATTTATCACCACAATTTTGTGCTTTATTGAGAACATATTTCTCTTTCTAACTCTTTTGACCTTTAGCTAATCTAATGCCTGTGCCCTCCAGAATAAATTGGTAGGTTAGCTAGTCCCTAATTTTAATCAGCTGCTAATGTTTCCACAGACATCTACCTAGGGACTTGTCCTGGACTTTCCTGACACCATAAATCTCTTCTGCTTCCTGGATATGTGTTGCTGCTCTGTGCTTATTTTATAGATGTCATATTCATTTATTTTATTATTTTTTTTTATTTGGATGGATTTTGTTCGGGTAGCGACACTCCTCTATGCCCTGTCTGCATTTTACAGCAGGCAGTCTTTGTCTGCCCTACCCAGCTGGTAGCTGTGGAGTTGACCAGGTGATGCAGTTGTATGAAGAGCTTCTGACTATCCTTGCTTTCTTGTGGAAAGTAAATGGTTTTGTGCCCAGCTGGTTCTCACATTGCAGGAAAGAGATCTGACTCGCATCCTTCACCTTGTAACATCAAAAGTACATAGAACCGAGGGCATGTACATTAAAATCTACAAGATAAACATACATTGTTTATGAGGAACTAGTTTAAATTACAGATTTTAAATACATTTCTATATAGTTTTAGAATTATAAAGTAGTCCTCTAATGTGGGAAATGGCAGTTTGGGTCGTTGAGTGCTATTTACTGGGAATAACATTAGGCTGCAAATTTGTAATTTACCTTACATTAAAATGACTTGGTTTTTAGACAAAGAAAAAAAAAATCCCTCCCAGTTTCTTTGCTGTTAATTAACGTCCTGCTCCATTTCTGCTTTTCCTCTTTTGGCTTTTACCCATCACAGATAGCGAGATACAACTGAGGCGAGACATGGTCTTCTGTCAGAGCCTAGTGGCCACAGTCTGTGCTTTTTCAGAGCAACTAATGGTGGCCTTAAATCAGATGTTTGACAACAACAAAGAATATGAAATGGAGACACTGGAGGCCAGCAGAAGGTGGTTGGAACAGATAGCCAGCGCGGGTCTTCTCCTTCATTTCCAGTCCCTGCTCTCGCCTAACTTGGTAAGATACCTCATGTGGCACGCGTGGTCACAGCCTGTGTTTGTTCCTGAGCCAGCGGCATGGTTAAGCATCCTTAGTTATAAATGTGATTTTCTGTGTCCTTTGTGCTTAGCTTGTTACTTGATAGGCTGTTAATTGGCAAGTTTGCATTTTGGATAATTACAGATATGGGAAATGTTTGTTTGTGATCTGGGAAGTAGGTTTTCCACAAAGACAGTATTATGTTTGTTTTGAGTTAGCAGATAGCGAGCTTACTCTTGACTCCCCACTGCTATTGTAGCTGTTCCCTAGGAGTGAATGTAGTATTAGGCAATAACCAGAACTTCTGTTTGCCATAAGCAGCAATGCAAGATAAATGAAATACCTGGTTTGGATAATTTTATCACCCTGTCACCCCAAAAGTGATAAGTCTGTAGTAGTTGAAGGACTAGACATGCTTGTTTGTTTTGCTCCTGTCATAGGGCAAATCCTCATAGCCTGGCAGGGTAATTGGAAATCTGCTGTTTGTTCACGAGGTTTGGCAAAGAGCCATGGCTTAAGAAACAATTAAAAAAGGGACGTGGCTTTGTAGTCCTTTAATCCCCAGTTATCCGAAGTGCTTCTTCAGCTATTTAAGCTGCTTCTCACACTAGACTGGTGCCTGCTAACCTGAAGAACTGTGAAGCAGTCTGTGCGGTCTGCACCGTGGCAGTCTTCTCAACCTCTGGAGCTGCTCACTGAAAATCTGATTTGGTACATCCTACTGTAGAAAAGTGCACACAAATAACAGATAATGTTCCTCGTATCAAAGCTTTTCTTTCCTTGCCTTGCCTTTCTCGTCAACAAACTGCCAACAAGTTGACCTGATAAACTGTAGAAGCAGAAGAGATCGATAAAAGTTAAGGTATTTCTAAATCACAACCATAAAGTATTAGTCTATGGTATTGTTGGAGAGCAATGACCTGAGCTAGTGTGAAGAGCTCTTTATCTACGTGAGGAGTATGTGAAGAAAGCACCATCAGGGGACCTTGGGCTTATGTCTTGACTCTGGGATGCTTTTTAGCACCAAGCAGCACCAAAATGTCCTGGTGCTGGAGTCCTCAGAGTTCAAGAGTAAATTCAGTTGGTGCTTGTCTTATGTTTTTCCCATGTGCCTAGCTGTCATGTTATCACAAAATAGCTGTTTTTACAGCACCGAATACTTCCGTTTTTTCTTTCAAGATTGTAGAGATTTCCTTTGTAGTGAAAATTAATGCTACTTAGCTATTTTCACGTATTCAGATACCAGCAGTATGCATTCTCGAATTGAAAATAAATTTAGTCTCTTCTGTCTAAGTGTTCTTAACCACGGGAAAAGTATTTAAAGGCAACTTTTTCAATACCTTCTCAGCACTATTTTGCTTACAAATGATCCCTGTTATTTTAAGCAAGGGTATTTGAAGGAAATTACACTCATTATGGCCAGAGTTCGGTAAAGAATGAGCAGTTGTGCAAAGATTTCCCATGTTACTGAATGGTTTTTAGACTATTCTGCTGATAAAACTGCTCTGTCCATGGAGACTTCATAAAATGAGCCAGGAGACAAAATATTTCTAGCAGCTTTGCTTTTTCATAAATACAAGGGGGAAATGCTATTTCATTATATAGATCAGGGAAAATCATAGGGTTGATTTTTTTTTTTATTTTTTTTTTCCCTGTCTATAATTCAGTAAGCTATAGTTTATTCTTATTTTATAGGCATCTGGTTTATTGTTCTTTGCCTTCCTACTGTTTCAGTTCTTAGAGGAGGAAAAATGCATGCCTCAGGTTTGCATTCGGCTCTTGCTAACTAAAGGTGCTAGGGGAGGGTTGTATAAAGAACAAAATTACTTTAAGTGATTATTGATTTCTGCTATAATTGCTCTGCATATTTAACTCAAGATCTTAACCATACTTGTAGATGACTTTTCCTTTTTAAAGGTTCAGTAAAGTGTCCTGAGAAGTTAGCAATTTACTTCTTGAAGCTTCTTTGGTCAATTAGTCTGGATTTCTTCAGATGTCTCTCTAGCTCAGGAGTACACAGGGTCAATCATAGGTGCAAAACAGAATATTGGCATATGTACGTACTTGATTTGCATCTGCAGTTTTGTAGACAAAGGTGTGAATCGCTCTGTGAGCTGTACGCGTTCTGAGCTACTGGTTCAGTTATTGGTGCTTAGAGTGGACACAATGAACTCCTCATCTGTTGTTTATGAATGAAATGCTAAAGTTATGGCATTTTTTAAAGAAAATTGCTAAAAAGAAGAATTTATTTTCCACATTTACCCTCTGTATGTATTTCAATTATTACATTAATAACTTACAAGCTAGACTGGTGTCAAGACAAGCTCTTGAAGTCTGGTATCTTACATGAAGAATAATTACAGTTTTGTTTAATTAAAAGCCTTGGAAGTAATGGTAGCTATAAATTACCTATTAATTTACTAATTTTGTATTAATTTTTAATAATCTTGGACCGATAATAAAAGGGAAGGTGCCAATAGAAACAAAGATATTTACATTATCTAGGAGTTAATTAGGTTATACACTGCATCAGTGAAATGTTGTGCAACATTCTGTAGTAACTTTTATGTCCTGCTCTCATATTATTTCTGGTAGGGAAAACATCTGGCTAAAATGACCATTTCACTTTTTCTTTTGCCTTTTTTAGGCTGATGAGCAAGCCATGCTAGAAGATACATTGGTTGCACTGTTTGACTTGGAAAAAGTTACTTTTTACTTCAGACAATCAGAGCCAGAACCACTAGTTGCAAGTGAGTAATTATTATTAATATCTAGGCTTTACTGTTCAGGAACATTTTTTGTATTTGTAACATTTTTCTCTCCTAGAACATTACCTCCCACAGGGAATATTATATAATTCGGGATTATGGAGAATTAGTAGATCTGCAGCTCTTCTAATATTCCTAGATTTCCTGAAATACAGCTAACATCAGTGACAATGCAGAATCGTTATCTGGCAATGTCAGTAACCTTGGGGACAAAACTTCTTAACTGAATTTTCCATGGGGAGTATGTGACTGCATCAGGAAAGTCCCTTGGAAGATCTAGTTGTTATTGAGTCAAAATAAACTTGAAGGTCTTAATAGAGAAATGCAACTGAGATGAGATGGAGAAGCATAAAAACCATTTCATTTTGTCCTCTGAAGGACAAAGTAGATCTTGGAAGAGTTCTTTGAAAGGAGATGGCAAAAAGCAATTTAAAGCTATTGGGATAGCTTTAAATTGTGCAAGAAACTTTCTCTGCGACCTGCTGGTGCAGACGATCAGGGTCCTAAACCCTCTCTCCCAATGCTCGCCCAACTCGCAGGAAGGGACTGCCTTCACAGTCTGCTGTTTATACCCTTCACTCATTTTCAGCCACTCCTTTATTAATATGTTTTCAGCCAGTAGAGATTTTCCTGCAGTGAACTTTGTTCAGTGAGCAAAAAGCCCTCATTTTTTCCTAAGTCTCATAACTCCCTTGGGAAGGGAGGAAAGCATGTCTGCTTCACATCAAGCTTTTCTAAAACAATTCCCTTGCCGGATCGAGACCACACATGAGAGAACTTCTGCAATAACCAAAACCAGAAGACACAAAGCTCCTCCACAAAGCTGCCTGTGCTCCAAAGAATTCAGTAGCACACGGCTGGCAGTCAGATAGGAATTAGCGTATATAAGACCGTATTTATTTCTGTATAATTCATCAGAGTGTTTGTTTTAAAAAGAAGCCCTGCCAGGCCAGGTGACAACATGGAACTGGAGTTACAGGAGGGCCGCCTGATGGGGAGTTAACCCTACGCCTATGTCATGAACTGTTCATATTGCTGTAGCTTCCAACTGAGGTGTCTGTGCTAAAACAGAGATAAATGGAAAGTCTGCATGTTCTAGGATTGTAGTAAGTTCTGTATTTCCTTTTGGTTTAAGTGCTGCCACCACAGTCATCCTGACTGTTGTTACAGAAGACGAGGAACTGGCAAATTTGATTTTTTTCATTTGATTCTGCATAATCAATAAAAGAAAGAAAAGTCTTTTTCTTATTACCAAAAACAGTGCAAAATGTTCCATTGGGATCTTTTCCATTTAGGTATGAAATAATTTATGTACGCTGTGTAAAAACTAAATAATAATAATATTATAAATGCAAATCGCTGAATTTTATTTTTACTGCTTTCAACTTGGAGAGTTATGTATGGAAATGATACTTTAAC
Organism: Chroicocephalus ridibundus; assembly: GCF_963924245.1. Classification (NCBI taxonomy): domain Eukaryota; kingdom Metazoa; phylum Chordata; class Aves; order Charadriiformes; family Laridae; genus Chroicocephalus; species Chroicocephalus ridibundus. Next base: position 132,210,335 of record NC_086285.1, read on the forward strand.
AGGAAATACATACAAAGCTTAAATGGAATTAAACTGACTTCCTCTGAGAGATTTAGCTAGATGGAAAATTTTCAGCTTTTGCTGATGGTGATTAAATGTTAATCATCTGGCATAATACACACAATGTATGTTGGGGAGTCACTGTAACTGCAAAGTGATACTGCCAGTTGCCCTGAACTCTACACCGATTGATGTATTATCACATTTAGCTTGTCAAAGTGTAATGAAATGTGCTCTTACAGTTTTATATGTTCTACCATTTGTTTTCTCAGTTGAGTCCTGATTTTTAATAATAATTTAATGATTATGCTGGTAGCTACTGTATATTTACTTGTGTTCTATCCCCGACAAATCTGAGGAGAATCTGTCTCTCTATATCACACTGACCTTATACATCGTGCCTCTGAGGAAGGCATATGAAATATGGCTAAAGGTATCCTTTCAGCAATTTCAAACTATGTGCTGTACATAGACGTTTCTTCAGAATTTCAGGGAATACAAGTAGGATGTTGCCAACTACATTATTTGCTTAGTATTTTTGCTGTCATTGACAGGCTGGCAGAGTCACTGCTTTTCTGTTTATCTGCTTCCTGATCATGGATAGGCCAAAAGTGACCACAGCAACAGCGAGTATGATGTAAATTACTGCGCATAATAGTTTTGTGTCTGTAGTGATTTTTATCTAACTGTGTGAATTTTGTGTGCAACTGTTTCTGGAAAAGGACGTGTTGTTGCTTTTAATGAAATAGTAACACTGACTGTATTCTTAGATGTACCCATCACATACCAGGCAGAAGGAAGCCGGCAAACCCTGAAGGTTTACTTCTACCTTGATAGCTACCATTTTGAACAGCTTCCTCAAAGGCTGAAGAACGGAGGGGGATTTAAAATCCACCCAGTACTTTTTTCACAAGGTAACTTGAGTTTTAGGGTTTTTTTTCCCTACCAATTCTTTCACATAATAATTAACTCTCTTTAAAACCCTTCTTTAAAACCCTACTTATTCACCCTGATTTAAACCCTTTGTAACTATTTAAATATATTGTTTAATGTGGAACTTATTGAGAACTTTGAATTAAAATGTGAATTTAAGAAATGCTGAGATTAGTGATAAAAAAAATGGAGGAATGGATATACATTTCTAATTTTATACCTACCTGTTATATGATTCCAACACCAAAGAATCAATCTTCTTTCATCAATGTTGTCTTGTTCTTTGTAGTCATTAGTGGACGATAGTCAGACCATTAAACTCGCTTTTAAAAGTGTTTTGGATTCCAAATGCTATTGTAATCTTTTCCCGTTACTTCAAATTTAAGGACTAAATTGTTGTCTACTAAGAATTCTGTCTCTTTAAAATGTTACAAAGACTTAAATAACGTTTTCAGGCTTTTGTAGTTACGACACTGTGAACGTTACGGAAGTGATGAATGGTGGTGCTGATGCTCAGACGGTTCATAAATTGCAGGCAGCCTGCATTAGCTGCAGTGTCGTTACAGTCATCAGGAGCATGGAGTTTGATTCACCGAAACGGTGAATGCGAGGTGCTGATTGCCTTGAGCTGCCTTTGATTTCAGAGGGAGCTGAAAGTACTCCCTACCTTGTGAAAGGCTTCCGGGGTCTATGTGGAATAGGCAGAAGTCAGGCATACAAATGAAGGTTTTGAGGAAGGTTTGGTCCCTGGTAGATAAGGAGGAGGTAAAAGGAAATAGCAAACAGTAAGATACGTGGAGAAACAGCCAAACTTACTGTAAACTTAAAACACACAGGGTTTGTTTTTTTTTTTTTTTAAATAAGATCCCTGAAGTCTGATTTTTAAACAAACTAATAAAGACAGACTTCAGTGGATTTCTTTTGAATATATTGATTTCAGTCCTAGAGGAAAACAAGAGACACATTGCAGTAGAGCAGACAAAACAGCACATGAAAGAGAACAGAAAATACCTTGGCTCAGATGAAATCCTGTAAATACTAATTTTTTTTAGATTTGGGGGGAATTCAGTGTGCTACAGAATTTGTTTTGCAGATTTTTTTTTCCCTTTCTGTTTCCAAAAGCCCAAAATATTTGAGTCTTAGGATAAGCATCTTTGTAGTCAGCTAATGGAAAAGGGCAAAGATTCATTCAAGTGTTACATCTGCTTAATAATTTTCAGTAGTATAGAAGATTTCTTCTTTCTATATCATACCAAATTTCTTTAATTTTCAAGGATCCGTCTCCAAAATAGTCCATTAGACTCCAAGAATAAGTAGTCCTGGATAAGAAGTTAAATCCTACTGTTTAAATCATTATTTTGTTGGGGCTTTTTTTCCTCATTAATGAGTGCATTGGGATGCTATTTTTTACTTCTTTCCTATGAGATTGGGCTGAGCTGCCATCAAACTCAGTTGATCCCCATCTTTAACTGAAATTTATTAGCTACAAATGTAGAAATCTTCTGTAAGTTCCTCTGTGAAGTGAATTCTTGCTTCCCAAGCTTAATAGAACTAAACTGTTTCCTGCCTAAAATACAATGGTTTATGATTCTTGCAAATGGAACATTTAGAAAATCATGTTTTTATAATACTTTATCAAAGGCAAAAATCAGCACACATCAGTCTGTCTATCTCTATGTTGCTCTATTCTGTATTATGTATCTCCATGCCTAAAATTGCAAGTCTATATGTTTGCAGGATTTGGACTGTAGAAATTTTTAAAAGTTTTTAAATGTTTACCCAGGCTATATTATGTATCCCTCCACTTGTAAAAACAGTGAGGCAACCATATACTTCAGTGTATACGTTCAAAAAGATCCTGATTTGCAGGACACTCTGTCTGAGAATGTTGAGATTATTGCTCTTGGCATTCAGATTTCTCTATTTCCTACGTTAGAATTGGGATCTCAGCATCAAATAAGCTTAATTAAAAAATGCTTTATTTATAATTAAAATTCAGTTTATTTAAAATTGCTATGTGGGTTTTCTTAAATTTTTTGGTTTTTCTTAGAATCCTCCAATAATTCAGATTGGAAGGGACCTTGAGATGTCCCTGGTCCAGCCTCCTGGTCATAGCAGTGTCAGCAGTGACATCAGGCCAGGTTGCTCGGGTGTTTATTAAGTAGGATCTTGAAAACACCCAAGGGCAGAAATTGCACAACCTCTTGGGTAACCTGTTCCTCTACTTGACTCCTCTAATAGTGAAAAAGTGTTTTCTTTCTATCAAGCTGAAGCATCTCTTGTTTCAGTTTATGTCTATTGCCTCTTGTCCTGCCAACACGCACCATTGTGAAGAGCCTAGCTCTGTTTTCTTGTTGACTTTCTGGTAGCTAATGGCACCTGGCTAGTTGGTCCCCCCCCACCCCCAAAGCCATCACTTCTGTAGGCTGAACAAGTTCAGGTCACTCAGCTTCTCCCCACAGTGTGTGTGCTCCATCCCATGACCATCTTGGTGGCCCTCTACTCAACTCTTTCCAGTTGATCAACAGCTTTTGTGTTCTGTGGGGCCCGAAACTAGACACAGTAGTCAAAATGCTATCTAGTCACTGTTCAGTAAAGTGAGGACAAGCACTTTTTCAGTCTACTGCCCATGCTTAGGTTAATACAGTTTAGGATGCTCTTGGCCTTCGTGGTTCCTAGAGAACACTGCAGGCTTACTTTCAGCTTGCTGTCTGACATGACCCCGAGGTCCTTCTCAGCAGAGCTGCTCTTTAGGCTGTACCTTGCCAGGTGCAGGACTTGACATCGGACTCATTCAGTTTCACAAGGTTCCTGCTGGCCCGTTCCTGCAGCCTGTCTAGGTCCATTTCTAGGTGGTCCTGTACTTCAGTATATCCACTGCTTCTCTCAATTTGGTATTAGCTGTAAACTTGACTTAGCTCCTCCAGGTCAGTGATAAAGATGTTGAACAGTGTAGATGCCCGTGGTATTCTGCTTGTAATGGGCCCCTAGGTAGACCACGTCCCATTAGATACTACTCTTTGAGTCTACCCATTCCTCCAGGTTTTTTCCCCATTCAGTTGTCTATGCGTTCAGACCATAATATCCTAACTTGGATTCAAGAATGCCACAAGAAACCATGTTTGTAAGGAATGCTCCCTTACAAAAGAGCTTTCTAATATGCTAGGTAGAGAAATGGTAAACCCTTTTCACAAGGGGGAGAGCCAAAGCACACACTGTGGGATTCCCTGCCAGCGCCCGTGAGCGTGGCCCCCGCAGCGCCTGCAGAGGCAGAACTGCGTGCTCCAGCCAGTCCTGACACATGACTGAGTTTCCCGGTTGGGTGATCTAATCGGGTAAAACCAACTTTACGCCAGTAAAATAAGCAGTACGGGTTATCAGCTCTGTTTGCACTAACATGCTATTATAAATGGAGTTCAGTGGATATTTTTGTGGGGGCTTTCTGGTGTGACTTAGCACCAAGGAAGTTAAGAAGCAAGTCTGGCTGTTGAAATTTAATATTTTTTGCGCAGAAGTAGAATTACAAACTCTGAAAGCACAGAGGGGGAGTGCAATTTGCATGTTCTTTCACAATGAATGAATAATTTATTAACTGGTCATATTAAGCAGTACAAGCAGAATTAATATTCTGTGTGCAGCTGAAGCTGTAAGACAGCAGCATGTTTCCATCAGAACTTTGCTTATTGCTTGCATTTTCTGATAGCATGATGAATTCTTAAAATGTGTATGGATTATTAAAGTGGCAATATTCCTAATTGTAAAATCTTTAATGCTTCTCCCCCAAAAAACTATTTCACTGAGAGCCTGCGTTTTATCTTGTAAAAAGGTTAACCTCTTAACGTAAAGATCTGGATTTTTTTTTTCCAGTCCAAATTTCCTTGAGAACCTTTCAAACACTTGATTTGACTTGGTTAAAGAAAAGGTTAAACTTCCCCCAGTATCTAAATTAAAGGGGCTGGAGGAATGTTCTTTTTTTTCTTTCTTTCATTTTTTGAAAATTATTGCTTGCAAGAGCATCCCGAAATGGAATGGTAGTGAGTTCATTTTTTCCTCCTTTTAATTTCTGTGCAATGATTGTATGAGAAGGACATACAGTCTTTCCTTTAATGGAAGTCTTTGTTTAGTTCCTGAGTTCTTGTAGCAATACTCATTCTTGCTTTGGTGAAGTGAATACAACAAAGGTGGACATAGTCAAGTATTTGACTTTAGAAACTGACCTGATTCCTGAAAGGGAGCTTTAGGGCATTTTCACAGATCCAGAGACATTTGCTTTACTTGATTCAGAAGACATTCGTGTTATCAACGTGAATAACTCGAGGTTCAAGTGGTTCGCATCTCCCAAAATCGGGCTTTGTAAGAAGTTGTTAGGTCTCCCTTTGTGAAAGTAGCTGGTACGTTAATCGTTCTTTCTGCTACCCCATCTCATTTGGGGTACCGAACGAAAACCCACATTTACATTCACAGGGCAGGAGTACTTCAATTAGAGCAATGGAACTCAAACTAGTGCTCTCCTTTATATTTTCCACAGGGCAAGAAATATAATTTTTCTTGTAAATGAAATCTTAAAAAGCGATCCGTATGAATTTGATGACATACGGAAACAGCTCAGCAATCCACAGTGGGGTCACAGCCTCACGGTTAAAAAGTAATTCACTAGTGTGTGAACGAAGCTACAAAGAAGGCGAATACTAAATATTTAATACTGATTTTTCTCTTCTCCATTCTCCTTTCTCTTTTCACAGCATTGGAGAGCATGGAAGGATATTATTACAGAGACAGTGTTTCAGTAGAAGAATTTCAAGCTCAGATTAATGCAGCCTCACTAGAAAAAGTCAAGCAGTATAACCAGAAACTACGGTGGGTGATAAACCAACATTCCTGACATTAGTTTACCAGTTTCTGCTTTTCAACTCAGTTACTATGACACATCTTTAAACTGAAGTGCATTGTATGGTGGTTGTTTATTGGTGCATGATTGAATAAGATCCAAGATTCGTGGTTCTTAATTTTTTGATTTCTGCGCTGTGAAGTTACTTTTTAAAAAAAAAATGTTTTCCCATGAAAACTATATCTGTGTTTTCCTCTAGGTTGTTGTACTAATGCATATAGAAAAGAAAATGTCTGTTTGATCACAAATGGAGTATCAGAATTGCTAAACAATATGATCTGATTTTGCAGACCTTATTTACCTAATTTCTACAGAATAGGACTTTAAAAATAGTGTTGTTTTCCTTAAAGCTGAACATACTTTGAACATACATACATACAAAGCCCCACCATACTAATGGGAATATAAACATATTTGGATACTTGCATCAGCTTCCGGTATGGGTTACAGAGTGCATACTTGCCAGTATATGTAGATTACGTACCTCTGTATTTCAGTAAATATTTCATTAAGAAGTTTCACATAAAGACAGAATTTCTGCTATGCAAAATAATCTATTAGAATCATTGAATGTGTTGGGTTGGAAGGGACCTTTAAAGGCCATCTAGTCCAGCCCCCCTGCAGTAAGCAGGGACATCTTCAACTAGATCAGGTTGCTCAGAGCCTCATCAAGCCTGGCCTTGAATGTCTCCAGGGATGGGGCCTCCACCACCTCTCTGGGCAACCTGTGCCAGTGTCTCACCATTAGTTATGAAGCAAAATAATGAAGATGTGTACATAGACCGCTCTTGCATCTCACTGCATCTGTGAAAAACACCTGTTTGAGTACACTTGCTTACACATGAGTTGAAGAAAAAGGGTGTAAAGGACTGCAGTAAAATCACATCTATTCACTTTGAAAATTCTTGAGTCAGATGGAAATACTGTCATTTCACTAGAACTGTTAGGCAGCTTTGAAAATCAGCAGAGAAGAAGAGTTTAAAAAAGAGGTTAAGGACAGTGGAGAAGGGGAGAGAGGATAAATGAGAAATTCTTTTTTCCAATTCCTTTAGCTGTAGCCCACTCCTGTCTTTGGAAGGCTTTCTTCATGGATCTTGCAAAACTATTTCTCTAATGTGTTATCAAAGCATTGGACTTTCTAGATTCTGTTTTAATCTGAGCAGTACTATAGCAAAAGTGATTTTAAAGCCAATTGTATTCAGTGAGTATTGTATATTTATTTTTTTTGTGACATCTATGTCAATGCACTTTGATGTTAATGACAAATGTAGTGTTTATTTAGTCTGTTTTCCACCTTCTTGTATTAGTACTTCCTATTTGGAAAAAAAGTTCCTCCCGAGTATCTATTTAACAAGGCTTATGTTATAAATCACTTTTACAGAAAGCATTGGTCATGCCAGTATTTGGCCTAGATGAACTCAGCTGGTGTTATAAAGAGATTTCTATCAGTTGGACAAGGCAAGACTTTTTGTGCTGTTTTTTCTATGAATAGGCCCAATTTTTAGCCCCCATGAAAATCCTTAAAAGGAATTCTTCCTGACTATGCTCTAGTGTTCCCTGACCTTGCTTACCTCGTGTGTTAGGACCTCCATTCGTGCTGTGGCTCTAATGAGGTACATTCCTCTCACGGTGTTGTGACTCACAGCTCTGATCAGTTGCTAACCTCCAAGGCCTGGTTTTGCAAGAAGTTACTAGGAAAAGTTAGCATTCTAGAAAGATTACCATGGGTAGTTCTGTCCAGTCACAAGGATAGGAAAATTTTGGATTTTTTTTACAGCCATCGACTGTCTGGTGAGAACATTCGGTAATTGATTTATTTTATTATTTTTTTTCTTTCTGGTGAACTCTACCCATTTCTTAAATGAGGCACAAACAGCTTCAGGAATTCACTGACATAATGTGAAGAGGAAAAACAGAAAAGCAGATGCTTCGTTCTTGTTCTGCCATTTGCTAGCCTGTGTAGGTGTTTGGCCAGGAGAATCAAACAAAGTAACTACAGCAGCAAAAGATATTAACATTTGGATAATTACTCTAAAGAAAAACAAAAAAATGAAATTGAATATTCCCTAGAAACATACTCAGGTGCAATAATACTATCTTAAACTCTTCACATGGAAGAAATGCTCTGTGCAGAACCACCTAATCTGTAATAAAATAAGTCATCCAAGACACAATCCATATACCATTCTTTCTCCATAGAAAAGGAATGCATTGCTTGCTAGTGAAATGACCACCTGATGACCGTCTCATAATCTCTCTATCACTACAGCAGCAGAAAGCAAATGGGAGCAATAGCAAAGGAAAAAGTAGTGGGAGAAGAGGATGGGCACTACTGTGAATGAAACCACTGGTTGGTAGTGACACTGCGGCCAAGCCATCCGTTCATGAGACCTCTTGATCAAGTTCAGCTTCCCTATTCCTGATGCATTTAGATAGCAATGCTCTAATAACATGAAACAGATGAGACCATTTTCTTGTGTATGGTCCCACTTACAAACAGAGATGTTGGCCTAACTTGGGATGTACCCAAGCAAGACAGTAAAACTAAAAATGAGTACTGCCTTTGCTCACATACCTCTTAATTTCTTGTGGCAAAGTCTTGTTAAAGTTTCAGTACATAGAACGTTTTTCAGTAATGTGGTGTCTTTTGGGTGACAAATCTGGTACTGATGTGTGCCTTAAAATAAATCATGTAAAAACAATTTATTTGAATGAATCGAAAGATACATTAGAAAGTTTTTAGCGGATTTCAAGAAGGATGTCCTTTATCCATCATATAAAGTTAAGAAGCTGAATCCTTGCTTTTACTGCAAAATTCATTTACTGCAAGATTTTACTGGAACTGTGACCAGCTTTTCCACAGTATCAGAAGTGATACAATAAATCCAGGTGCAAAATTGTCCTCTTTGACACTGATTTGCGCATCATAAGAGCTTCTGTCTTTCATGGTTCTTGCTTTGGGGCTTTTGCAAATACTACTTCAACTATGAAATAGTAATGATAAGATTATCATTTTTATGAGAATGCGTGAAAGACAGTTGAAAATCGGTTATAGAATTTCATGCTTCTGTGAAATGGAACGAACGTCCCTCCATCTTCTGTAATAGACTTAACCCTAGCTATTTGAATCTAATTAATAATACAAGGGAACTTTTATTCTAAGGCCAGCTGAATTTCAGTTTTTCTACAATTCCTGAGGTAACATCCCCTACCCCAGCAACATGTAGGAAGTCCTTTATCAGAATAAAGATGTTATTTAAAAAAACCCAAACAACAAATACCTAGTTTATGAAATTTCTGAAACTGCTGGGAGTTCTTCAGTATCGGGCCCACAATTATGCTTTCTTTTTCACAGTTAGCCAGATTGCGCTTATTTATGTAGTTGACCAATTCTGTTTTTCTGATACTGATAAGGAAAAGAAAGTTATGCTCAAATTCTGTTTGCAAGTTGAGCTGGTGCTAGTAGTTGCCAGCAATGTAAATCTAACCTCATCAAATTGTTCGCTAATGAGAAACATGCAGTACAACCAAGTGAAAGTAATTAGGTCAGCAAAGATTTTAAAGATCTTAATTACTACTTGTGTGATAGCTCAGCAGTTGTCTTCTAATTTAGAAGAGGACCAGAAAGAACCTGCGTATCTGACTGGTACAGAGGCTGGTGTTACGTGAGCCTGTTCTGTATTCTCCTGCCTGCAGTGTTCTCCACTCTTCCCCATCATCTTCCTTTGGTACTCCTTGCTGTTTGAATAGGGGTTTTCCATCCTGAATCAGTCCTTTTGCTTTTGCAGATACCAGAGACCATTCTGCTTCAACAGCGCAGGGGTGTTTGAATCCACAACTACTACAAATGCTGATGAGAATAATGAAAGCTCATAAATGCGCTGTATTTACTTGGTTGATTTAAGTAAAATCTTCAGTTGTGTAATTGTAAAAGCATAAGGGTAAACTTTGATTGTAATTTTTGAAGCATTACTGCTTTAAGAATTATTTAGTTAAAATACTTTCTGCCCTTTGAGTATGATTTTTTTATATTTGAGAAAGGTCTCTTTCCTGCAGAGTGAGATTCAGTGTGGTAGTTACTACTACGTTGCATAGAAATAAATCTTATGGTCATTACTGTGAACAAAAGATTGGTTGCAACGGAGGCCTGTCAGAATCACGGAATCACGGAATCTTCAGAGTTGGAAGGGACCTCTAGAGATCATCTAGTCCAACTCCCCTGCTAGAGCAGGATTGCCTAAAGCACATCCCTCAGGACTGCATCCAGGCGGGTCTTGAAAATCTCCAGAGAAGGGGACTCCACAACCTCCCTGGGCAGCCTGTTCCAGTGCTCTGGCACCCTCACGGTAAAGAAGTTTTTCCGTGTATTTGAACGGAACTTCCTATGTTCTAGCTTGTGCCCATTGCCCCTTGTCCTGTCGCTGGGAACCATTGAAAAGAGCCTGGCTCCGTCCTCCTTAAACCCACCCTTTAGATACTTGTAAACATTAATCAGGTCCCCCCTCAACCTTCTCTTCTCCAGGCTAAAGAGTCCCAGCTCTTTCAGCTGGGACAGACCCTGACAGACAGGTTGGCTGAACGGCCATAATTCAGCCAGTCCTTGGATTCAATAATGACTTGAAGATAAAACATTTAGTTGGCTATTAGAACAGTTTTAATCCTCAGAGAAACGGGCTTTTGATGAGCTTCTTGCAAAAAGTAAGCTATTTTAAAAAAAGGGTCTTGATGAGTGTAGGAATGACAACTTCTGTAATCTTTGTCCAAGTTGTCAGAGATTTGGACTTGATGGCCCTGGCTGACACTTTCAGTCTAAAGTAGTAAGGGAGCTTGCTCTTCCAGTCTTTCTTTCACTCTGATTATTTAACGTTTTATCACATTAGTCTTTTTTTTTTTTTTTTCTGTGAATTCTTTCTGAGAAAAAATTCGTACCCTCCTGTGACATTCTATTAAAACGCAATTTTCTACAGGTGCTCCTGGTTAGCTTCTTGGTCAGAAAAGTCCAGCCACACCTGCTCTTTAAGAGTGTTTTCCTGGATGTGTCTGTGCACGTAAGGGCTGTATCTCGAAGGCAGAGAGGATGTTCAGGGCACAGGCCCTTCAGTGGGGTGCAGGGCTATGGCTGTACCAAGACTTCTGGGTCTCTGCAGTATGCTTCACTGCACATTGTTGACTGCAAGAGCAAGCTGTGGTGGATTATAGGTGCCAAAAACTGCACATCAATACACTTGTTTGGATTCCAGAACTGTCTATGCAGATAATTTTTAGCTGATGAGAAATTAGTGAAATCACTGGCTTTTAGATTTGTAAGCTTTTTTAATGCCTCTTCAGCACCTGTGCTTGCATTTAGATATCTAAACACCTTTAAAATTTGGTTACTGATGTTATGGTGGCTTGGATTGGGAATATTCAGAGGGAAATAAGCAAAGTAATAGATGAAGGTGAGGTTAGGAGAGCTCTACTTTCACATAACTTTTCTTTTATCCCCAGCATGGCACTTTCTTGTGACACCCCTGACTATATAATGACCCATTTCTTCACTCCAAAGATAGGATCATGCTGTGGGAAAGACAGCTGAGGATTGCTGTCCATCCCCGCCACTGGTGTGGGTGCTAATTACCACTGTATAGTAATTAACTTGCCTGTGCATCAGTAGACAAAGAAAGTCTGGAAAAAATGTTCCTTCCTTCCTGCCTACCATTCTGTGTGATTTGGAACTATTCTTTGAAGTCAGCTGTGTCCAAGGTTATTGGCAGCTACTTTTGTAGCCTGTTGTACAACCGTAATAGAAGAAAAATTAAAGCAAGCAGTAAAGGGAAAAGGCCGTTTTTTGTGGTGTTTTTTTTTTTTTCCCCCTATGTTGCTGCTTTCTTGGGTATCATTTTAGGAGGTAAATGCAAGTCTGTTACGCTAAGGAAGCAATTATAATCAGTGAATCTAATGACAAATGATTTAGCTAACTACCGTCATTACATTGAACATTTGATTACGCTGACTGTAATATTTGTCATTTTAAAGTGTTTCATTTACAATGTAAGTTCAAACAGTTTCTCTGTCTGAAGCCCCCTGTATTTATTTTATGGTATAAGTAGTCCTCCACAGAATGATGGCAAATTTAATTTAATTCTTTATTCAGGTATGTTGTTGGGTTTGCTTGTTTCCTTTCATTTTTAAAAAAAACAAGAAAAGGAAACTATTTCTGTCTCTAGGATTTATGCAAGCGTGGAACAAAATCTGTCTGAGGAATATAACATCTTTTTTATTTATACACGCATGTATATGCGCACAGCAGCCTCTCAAGCTGCAGGCTTCTTGGCAGGCTGATGTTTTCCATATCCTGTATAATTTAGTCAAAGCAGAAAATAGATGTGATGGCACTCATGGCTTCAGGCTGAACTAAAATTCTCTAATAGTTGCTTTGGTATAAACGAGATACAATGACATAAAGGACATATCCACTTAGAGATAGTTAATTACTATGAAAGAAAGAGCTCGTCTGTCTCTGGAACAAACTGATGGGTCCTCAAGATAATACCTGTGTTATCACAAAGACCAGATCTTATGTCAATTCCTGTAATAAATGCATTAAAATCCACCTCAAAACCAGCAGGTTCCTTCCCTCGCTGTTTCCAGTGGAAAGCTTTTCCAAACCAAATTTCTCGTGTGGTTAAGAAGCTTATGCTGTTCGGCCTTGTGCCCCTGTTGTCCTGTGATTTTAGTCTTGCTCTCCTTTCCCTCATGTCTAGCCACTTTAGAGAGTGAGATGTTAATGAGCAACATTAACAGTTTTTGTCATTGCCATCAAATTCAGAAAAGAGTAACCCAAGGAGAATTGTAGGTTTCAGAGAGTAATTCTGTGAAAATACTTTCTTTTCAGTGCAGCAGGATATTTATAAAGCAGGTGAAAACTGTTTTCCTATTTTCAACGCTAGGTATTTGATACATTGCTTTGTGTTTAAAAAAGCAACAGTAAAACTGGACTGCAATACTACGTACACAAATGTATCATGTAGTTTATATGACTATAAAAATTGGAAATCTAATGCCTCTTAGATTTTTAAAATTTGGTTCCAAATGAACTAGATAATTGTGGCTGAACTCTCTCTAAATGCAAAATCTTTATGAAGGAGAGATTGAATATTAAGCATTCACTCTGAAGGACATAACAAGGAAATAATAACTAAATTTGTCTCCTGATGAACTTAATGAGAAGCATTTTAGGTAGAACAGAAATTAAGATTCATTGCATCTAAGTGAAGCAAGACCAGAGAGGGAATAGAGAGATCCTGGACAAAGTAAATTAAATTTGTCTAGCTGGTCTAAAAGATATTGCCAGCTGGCTCGAATTTAGCTTGTATTTTTTTCTCTTCCAGTGCTATGCTCTTTCTGTGAGTGTTAAATTCATCGTTTCTTTAGACTTTTGACGAAGTATCATCAGTATTTATTATAGGTAGTGTTCTGAAATTGAAAAATTACGTGTCTTGATACATTATATATACCGAGTCTTTGCTCACTGAGGTGGACACCTGCTTCATTCTGCTTTCTTTATCCTCTGCAAACTTGGAGAACGTGTGTCAGCAGTGATCAGAGGTGGAGCCTTTTCTTTCGCTGCTGGTCCCTGACAGGAATCCAGCCCAAGCCTGCAGCTTGTACAGCTCGTAGCTGGAGTAGAAACCCTGACCACCCAATGACTATTTGGCATGTTGTCTTTTTTTTATTTTTTAACACTGTATTCCATGTCTGGAATATCAGGAGCCTAAAAGGAGACATCTACTGTCTGAAAGGCAAATGTGGAAGCAATTAGTTAGTACTAATGGGTTCAGTGTGGATTTGGCTTTTTGGATAATGATGGGAGAAGTAGGAGGGCAGCTGTAACTGGTCTGTGGCCCAAGAACTTCCCTTTCACATCACAAATAGGATATTTCAAGTGATCTTGGAAGTAGGTAGAGATGCTGGAGATGAGATTCCTGGAAAAACAGGGGTTAAAATGTAGCACGTGAAAAGTGGGCAGTGTTACATGGTATTTTTCCCCCCCCTTTTTTTTTTTCATCCATGCCTTTCTGTCCTCACGTTTCTATGGTCCCCTGCTTGTGCGTTTATAACAAGAGTAAGGCTGTGATGTGCCTGCTGGTTTGCGCCTCAGATACTTGTATTCATCCTAACACCAATTTCTCAACATGCCCTCTTCGCAGACTGGAGAGAGTTTAAATTGGTGGGAGACCAGTAGTTTAGCCAGGTGTTTCAGGCTTGCAAGAACATGAGGAGCACTCTGAAGAATCATTCCCCCTGTTTAAGAGCCCAGTCTTAGGAATTCAGTTTTACAGTGTTGAAAGTCTGTGTCCCAGGTATGCTCCCAGTCTATTTCACTAAAGCAGACAGTTGACAAGAAACCCCCTAAGTTTCAGGTCTTGAAATTTTCTTAACACCCCTCCCCACTTGTAGGTATTACTGTGCATAACTGAATCTAATTATTCTCCACTTTTCTCTGTGTATTGTGCTCATCTTACCTTACAGTCCTCAGTTCTGTTTGCTTAAACTTATAGTAGAGATCGTCAAAAGCTGATTTGTCACTTTGTGCATGGAGTAAGCCAGGAATCGTAAAGCATTTAGGTTGGAAAAGACCCTTAAGATCATTGAGTTCAACTGTTAACCTAGCACTGCCAAGTCTACCACTAAGCCATGTCCCTAAGTGCCACATCTACACGACTTTTAAAGACCTCCAGGGATGGTGACTCAACCACTTCCCTGGACAGCCTATTTCAATGCTTGATAACCCTTTCGGTGAAGAAATTTTGCCTAATATCCAATCTTCTAAACCTCCCCTGGTGCTACTTGAGGCCGTTTCTTCTGATCCTATTGCTTGTCACTTGGGAGAAAAGACTGACCCCCACCTTGCTACAACCTCCTTTCAGGAGTTGACCATACTTATCTACATGATCTTGTGACCAAAGGATTGAAAAATCAAGTAGAATTAAAATACATTTCCATCCTTCTGTTGAAGGCAGTATGAATTTATTTATATGTATAGCACATTGATGAAGAAAATATAAAAGACTAAATTCTTCTTTGCTATAACATCAAAGCAAAGTCTTCCTAGAGCAACTTGCCTTTATTGAATGCCATAACCCAATTACCTGTCCTCCCACCCTCAGCCACTCCAATCACTTCTTTACTATCCTTGTATTTCAAAGAAAAGATGATCGGCATCTAGGATAACCCTGTGGACTTCCTGGAACAACAAGCTAAGAGTAAGATTAGAAACTTGGCTTTCCTTGAATTATTTGCATGTACAAAGTTACTCAGGAACATGCGTCTCTACAGGTTTGGAGGCTCCTTAGGGTTCAATTTTCAATATTTCAAATTTTCAGGATTTTACATGTTCAGGTCAATTTTGGAGGATACCCTGTAAAATGCTTCACTAAGAAAACATCAATACTTCTGCATCTCCCTTGTACTCAAGTTCTGGGAAAACATTAATCTCGTGGTAGATTTTTCTTTTTGTACCCTAAGATGTTTGTTACCAGTGCAAGTTTTCCTTGAGATGCTTGTCTAAATGTTTGACATTTTTACATAGGGGATATCTTACAATAGTGGAACACAGCAATAACCCCCTGTAGTTTTAATGCCTATTGGATTTTTCTACCTTTTCTTAAAGAGCAGCTTTTCTGCTACAGTTTAGAGAAATTGCAAGACCTTTAGAAGCAGAACCAGCATCACATTTACAGACAAAGAACTATGATTTCATTCTTGTGCATTTCAAATGGATTAGAAAATATTGTCTATATTGGGCACCATGCCAAGATTGCCATTAACTTTTCCCATAAAATATGATTAAGGACCTTAACAAGCATTTAGTAATTAAGTGAAGTGCTTTGGAAATTTATATGCTGTCCACAGTTTGTCATGTTCTGTAAAATACTGAAGACACTTTTTATGAAAAGCAATAAAAATAAGGCACTTGAGAAACATCTGGGAGTGTTATCTGATTGTGGGGGGGGAAATAGTTTCATTTGTAACAGGATATTTTGATGTTTAAAATTAATGTTGTGTATGGCTGATTTTTGTTTGTTCTTTAGGTTAATGAATAATTGACTGAATTAATGGAGTAATTCCTATAATTGTATATCCCTTTCTAGAGTCCATGTTGCTTCATTTTGTACCCCGAGTTGATTATTTTCTGTGTACTCCGTTAATGTGTGTACTGTTCTATATTTGGTTTCTGGTTTCATTTAATGCAGCCGAATTTGCGGAAATAACAGTCCAAAGAGAAAGGAGTGCTGAACAGACTCCGAATGAAGCAGATTTTCCTGTAGCATGGCAGGAAAAAAACAATAAAAGCTTTCAGTCTGATAATGTTCAGTGGATGGCAGGGTGATGCTTTGTTTTTTAGCTTTGCTAACAAAGAAAAAGGTTGGTCTGTTGCTGCCGAGGTAGCTTTTATGCGCTGTGGCCACTCAAAGTGATTTATGAGTAATTTTCTCTGCAAACCTCTTTTCCTTCCAATAGTCTCCAGCTTCCTTTGACTCAGAGTACATTCTGGATCGTGCAACAGGCTTAATGGAGTAACAGAACTAGATTAGCTTTACTGTGCTTTCCGAGGGGATTAATTCAAACCTTAAGTTTGGGAGAAGATGCTTTTCCAAACTGCAAAGCTATGGGAAGCAAAATCTACTTAGAGTTAAAGGTGGATGGATTTTTTTATCAGCTCAGTTATTCCAGATTATTGAAGAATAAGAGGCTATTCAAATCTGCAGTCTGCACCCCTGCCCTGCAACTACGTAACAATGAGAATAACTTCACTCATGGATAAAATCATAAAAAAAGGGAGAGGGCAGTTTGTACCTGTGTATGTTATATGAATGAATGTTTTCATGACTGGAGGATCCAGGTGATTCTGTCATTTTACAGCTAGGATGCAAGGATGCATTCTTTTCAGTGTTTATTTTCGTATTTTATTGCCACTGAGATTTAGTTCCCACACTCCATAGTTCCAGCCTGGCTCGTGGCTCAGCTGTGACCTTCAGTAAGGTCTGCTCCTTGCACACAGGCGGTGGAGCTGGGTCGTAGTGATGCCTTGAGGTTTCCTCTGGAGAAACTGGTTGGTTGTTGGTTTGTTTGGGGTTTTTTGGGTTGTGGGGTTTTTGTTGTATTTTTTTTTTCCCTACGCGTTCTCTAGTTGAGTGGGATTTTTCTTGTTTTGTTTTATTTCAGCCTTGGCCAGAACTGCTGCAGTTAGCTGTTGCCTGGTTCTCACTGAATGCCTCACTCAGGCAGGAAAGCCTACCAGGTGTTTCTATTTTCAGCTGCCCCAGCAGGTTTTTGGAGCTTTTCAAGCAGCAGAATGAGTTTTGTTATCAGAGAATCATAGAAGGGTTTGGGTTGGAAGGGACCTTTAAAATGATCTGATTCAACCCCCCTGCCATGGGCAGGGACAATAATTTATTATTTTTTTCTTAAGCGATGCTGCAGAGGCAGAGAAACTGATCTTATCACAGAGATATGTAAGATATTTCCTCTGCCTGTGAGATGTTTTATGATAGCTCATCTGTGGTAAGCAATTAATTTACTTAGAAGGTAGAAAGAAAAAAAAATTCCTTTAGGGTTCCTGAGTTGAAAGAGACAGGAGAAGAGCTCCGTGCTTCCTGTGTGCTCTTTGCTAAAACTCTTCCTCTCTGGTGTTGAATAAGGGAAATTTTCCTGGGTTAAGAGAGAAGGGATAGCATAGAAGCCCTCCTTTGTGCCACGCAGAAATTAGCCAACCTTTGTCTTTGAAAACAACGCATGTTGCATTTCTCCGTTTTATAGGAACTTTTTCTAGTACCATTCATTGATAATCGAAAGGGTATAAAAGGAGCTGGGAGAATGTGGGTTGATGAGCTTTAGTACACAATAGATAATTGTGATACAGTAAGTATGCTTTCTCTATCACATTTGTGTTCTGCAGGCAAATGACAGTTTACTTTGGCTTTTCCTTTCATGCACTAATTTATTTTCAAAGAAGTGCGTACAAAGAAGTTGTAAAGAAAGGCAGTTTGTTTTTTATTTGCACACACATGCATGAGCACACACATTGCAAATGCCATTTTTCTTGTATGATGCATATTTGCCCCTTGTAGCATTTTTGCGTGGTGGTTTCTTCGTATATTGTGAGCTTGTGTATGTTTCCTGTGTCAGTGCTGTGCTTCATGTTTGGGATTCTGGCTTTACACTATTGCAGTTACATACAGCTAATATAAAAAAGCTTGTAGCGCGTGAGACTCAGGCACTGTTCAAATGCCAAGTTTCCCAAAGTCACTATTAACATCTAGACAGTTGCCACAAACCTTTTCATGGATAGCTTTGGTGAAAATAATTTTCAGGTCCAGTTTTTCTACTAACTAGACATTAAAATTTTGCACTGTACTGTCAAAGGGCAGAGGGACAGTTTTTGTCTCCAGAACGAAAGATGTTCCTTATTACTTTAAAAGAAAGTGTGATAGTGCCTATTTACCCATGTATTGTTCCTTGATCCTCTCTTAGCATGAAGTTCGGGGGGAAAAAAAAAAATAAATTCCAACTTTCGGATGATGTCTAAGAATAGTCACATATATTCCATTTTTTCCTTATTCTGTTTATTCTTTCAGGGCATTCTACCTGGACAAATCAAACCTGCCTCCAAATTCAACATCTAAAGCAGCTTATATAGATAAGGTAAATAAAAATGTTAAGTACCTAATTAAACTTTGCATGTTACACATTGTGTTATTGTAATCCTTTCCTGAGCCTTTCTTAATTCCATTGAAAAAAAAATGAATTATTTAAAGCTGGGGTGGGAGACAGGGAAAGGAGGAGCTCTCTTGCAGCATTTTGTCTCACCTGGGTTTTAGGGGTACGTGGTGCCATCTGGTTCTGTATCAAAAGGTGTGGCTTGAGGGGCATCACTGTATTTGAGAGGGGGAACCGTAGCTTTCCTTTTTCACCGTGCTGTCAGAGCAATGCAATTGCTCCAGGAGCACGTTGGCAGTGGAAGTGTAGGGCGAAGGGAGAGCAGGTGCAGGCGGAAGTTCTTTGTTCTGAAAACTGGAAGCGCTGTTCCAAATTAAATACTCCTTCAGCATCCTGCTCAGAAGGCTTTCTTCTGAACCTCCTCATTTAGGCTTTCTTCAAATGCCTTCATCTGTCTTTAAACCTCCGTGACTGAGAGATCCCAGGGGCTATGAAAATTCATTTAATGCTCTCTCCCATTGTTGGAGAGTTAATGCCCATATTGCAGCCCAATAGAGGGGAAAAAAGAAGTTCCTATGGTCTTGCCTACACTGCCTTCAGAAGTGATCGAGCTACTGTGCCTTGAGAAATACAGCGATCACCAGCTGAGCACTATGACAGACTAAAATTTTATGTCAGTATCATCCAGCGTGTGTGTTAACAGACTGATAGTTCCTCTTTCTTGGATCCACGCTGGACTGCACGTGAGGGAGGAGGACATGTGCCTGTGCCTCTCCTTCCTTGGTGAGTCCACAGCGGAACTTTCTAAGCAGTCACAGGTGCAGCAGAAGACATTTAGCTCTAGGTGAAGTGCTTGTTACCCCTAAACCTGTTCCCTATCTATTTCAGTGAAAAGTTCAAGGGCAAGATAAAAGCATATCATAATCCAGATCTGACGAAGGGATGCTAGGTTAAGCTCATGCATTTATTTGCAATTGGAGCCAGCTAAGAGTGCGTGATCTGTTTGTGTGTGCCTTTTGCTCTGCTCTCCATAGCTCTGCACTAGTAAATGGCACCCGCTAGAATCAACTTAAATGGATGCAAGTTAAACCAATAGGACCTAAACAAAGTTAAATCTGTTTGTGCCCAGGTTTAAATATGCTGGATGTTATAATTGATTTACTTGACCTCTATGCTTTCCAATGAAGTAAGCTTCATATAGGAGCAAGTGAGGCTGCCATTTCCCTAATTGCCCTTTAGGGAATGAACCTGTCTTTCAAAAGATTTATTCTTTCAGTAGCGAGGGGTTTTGCTGGAATCTTTAAGTGTTTCTGGAATAACGAGAATGGGGAATTTGGAGTTATGAGGTCTGCAAAACTGTCTTGTGAATGTCTCCTTTACACTAAGCACCATGAGATGATGTTTATCATTGCTAGACCACTCTTGGAAGTCCCTCTTTGAAAGCAGCCTTCCACTTGAAGCTGCCTTCTTTACTGGGCAGTTCGTTTATTTTCTGTACGATAATGCTGAGATTATTTTAAGTCACACTACAAAGTTAACTGTTCTTGTTTTGTAGTATGTTTTTGTCACTTCTGTTCACTTTTCTTTTTCCATGTTGTTAGTCAGGATTAGGAACTAGGCATTTGCATAAATAAAGGACAGTGTTGTCTTAATGA
The DNA here is from genome assembly GCF_963924245.1 of Chroicocephalus ridibundus. Classification (NCBI taxonomy): domain Eukaryota; kingdom Metazoa; phylum Chordata; class Aves; order Charadriiformes; family Laridae; genus Chroicocephalus; species Chroicocephalus ridibundus. The sequence goes on from NC_086285.1 coordinate 132,230,513, forward strand.
TAAACTGATTTTCTCAGCAAGTCAATTAACCAGTCTTGGCATCCCTCCTGTATACGCGTACAGTTCTAGGTTGCCTCTTCATGGCTTCCCTTCTTTGCCAGTACCATTAATGGGAATGGCACTGATGGGTCTATTCAGTCTATTGAAGTGAAAAACACTTCTGTAGACAGGACTGGGAAGGAAACAGTCAGTGATGGTAAGAATTCAAAAGTTTGAAAAAGTTGTCATAGGTCATGTAACGGAAGACTGTGTGCTCTGTATTTATGTTGTGGAAGTTGGCTTCGGCTTTCTCCACCAGCCCTGCTGCTCCATCTGCTCTAAAAGAGCATTTCGTGTGCTCCCAGTAGCAAATATTTAAATATCTCACTCTCTCTTCCTCTCTTGCAGCTGATGAGGCCTCTCAATTGCTTGGATGAACTTTACCGACTGATCGGGTCATTTATCCGATCCAAGCGCACTGCTGCCTGCGCGTACACTGCGTGCAGTGCTTCCGGAGTTGGATTGCTTTCAGTGTCTTCCGAACTCTGTAGCAGGCTTGGAGCTTGTCACATCATTATGTGCAACAGTGGAGTTCACCGGTATGACAATTTCTTTTCCTCCCTTTGTTTCAGTCAGTTACTCAGTCATTGCAGGTTGGAGACTGCTGCTTTTTATTTATAGAGAGGTCTAACACTAAATATCTAACATCTTAGACTAAATATCTAACACACTTGAAAGATCTGTGGTGAAATTCTAGAATTGCATTTGCAGTGATCGACAGAAATGAGCAGTACGATTTTAGTCTGTGCACTTGTAATGGATTGTTCCTCATTCCAGTCAGAAAAAGGCAGAAATCTTAATTGCTAAAGCAGAAAAAGGAAGGTTTCCTAGGTGAATAACACATACTATATTAAACTCTTAATACAGGCAAGAAATGCTGAAATTTTTATTTGCTTTGTAAGCTGGGGGGAATTGTAGTAAAGCTTGTTTCAAGGAAAAAAACAAAACAGAAGAGAGGCGCGTTTTTGCAGGTGTGCCTTAGGATGACCAGAAGTTCAGCCTGCAGAACAGGTGCTGTCATTAATACAGTAGCAAAAAATGAACTGAGCTATAATCAACCAATCTTTGTCATCAACACTAAGAGATTTCAACAGACATATGTAGGTATGACGATAGCGTCATTATAGAGCTCTCTAGTACGTAATGATATTAATCAAAGGCAGAAACATGTTTACGTTCTAGCTGGCCAGATTACAACATTTCTGTACATTATACCAAAAAAGCAAAGAATACATTTGTAGAGGGGGGGGAAAAACCCAGCAGCCAAAAAAAACCCCAAACAATCTGATGCTAAATATCTGCATTTTGGTAAGAATTCCAAACTGCGAATTACAGGTAGCAATGTTAAAAATATGTTCCTTAGTTTTTGATCTATGAAAATCCTTCTTTTAAAGTGCTTTGGGGGGGAAGTAAGTGTCATAACCTTAATTGCAGCTACCAGGCATGAAAACCAGGAAAAGCTCCGTATGTAGCCAACACAATTAAATTGTATAAAAACAGTGCTTGCCATTTCTTTTAACAGAAGTTGCAACAGACTATTTGTATTACTTTCTATCATTGATACAAGCGTATATAGCATGCTGTATACTGTACTTAATTTTAGGCAATAACAAAAAACCTCTGTATTATTTAACACTAGTCACTGTATCAGATAAAGGTGGAAATACTACATAGCATGGACTTTTTTTTTTTTTTTTTTACAAAGCTGAAAAAGTCTACCTCTGGATTTCATTATGATTTCATGGATTAAGTTGTGAATTTGCCAGTATATTTCTGCTGAAAATTCTTATAGTTTAAGAATAAAGTCAGAGCAACTTTAATAGCCCCAATAAACTATTACGCCACAGTGTAATAGTTTATAAATTTTTTAGAATAATTTGGTGGCTTGGTATGCTTGATTCTGAACGTGATCTGTTCTTAGATGAAGATAAATTATTCGTCAAATTTCTGCTCAAAACTAGGGATAAGCCAAAGGTATAAACTATTAATTGTCTATTTAAGTATATTTTTAAACCACAAAATATTAGAAAACTGATATATTGGATTTCAAGACTATATTATGAGCAGCAGGAATCGGGTTTAAATGTGCTACGCGTGGGTTTCCACCTAGATGTTAAAGGATTCAAGATTGCTTATTTGTGTAAAGGAAAGGCGCAAAACACTTTCATCTAAAGCGAGACTAGTGCTGCTTTACAGCGAGTCCATTTGAGCTTTTGTACAAGAGAGGGTTACTTCACTTGTGCACTCATACGGCCTTCGTGGCTACCATCTGTTCAGAGAAAGAAACATCAGCTCTTGGCATTATCAGAGACATTTTAAGATAGGCCCTCCAGGAAAAAGGAACGCATTACTTGAGATTTTATAGGTACTCAAAGAGTTTTTGCCCTGAATTTCTAAAAGTTCAGAAGAAAACTCATATATTTAGAGACTAGAATAGGTTCTTGTCCTATTATTTTTTTGTAAAGTGGTAAAAGCTGAGGAAGTCTTTTTTAACAGCAGTTTCCTGAAGTTACTGTTGTGCATACAAACTGGATGGATGAAGGAGTCTTTCCTTAGAATTCAGTCATATAAAGTCACTTTGTCTCCGCTTTTCTGTTTCTGGACTCCCTGGGCCTCATCTCTGCAGTCCGGCACTAAGTAGGCTCTGCTTTTTTGGCATTCTGAAATTGTCTTTGCCCAGATAGAAAGCTTGCTTTGTTGCCAGCTACTAGGCTTGCTGGGTGAATTTTGTTCCCGACATTTCTACTGCTAAATTCTGCTGTGTTTTTGTGGACCTGCTCCCCTTGCTGATCTGTAGAGTGAAACTGTCTTGCAGCACCATGAAATCCTGTGAGGAGAACAAAAGAGGAAAGAATAAGATGCTGGATGTGATCAGGTCCTGCAGCCATAGATGCTTGTTGCCTGCAATCTTGAAGGCTTAATTCTTTTATTTGTTGGAATATTATTTAATCAGGGCAGATAATCTTGCAAAATAATGCTCTTTAAATCGTAAGTTAGTGCTTTAGAGTGCAAGCTACTGATTTTCAGTGAGAGGATATTTGTCTCTGGTTGTATTCAGCAGTGTATCTGGCCTTCTGTGTTCTTAGAAACTAAATGCTGTGAAGTGTGCTTGATTGCGATCAATTGCAGAAATTCACATCTTGTAGGCCCAGACCAAGGACTCACAACTGTTTTTTAACACTGTGCTACAGGTATTAAATGAGTTGAAAACTGAGATTATCTACAGATGCTACCAGGCAGGCAGATGGGGGAAAGATGTGAATTGTCCTTGCAGGTTAAACTTTGAAAATATATTCTTCACTGATTAGTCTTGCCGGCTTAAAAATGAAGAATAAACAACTCAGAGTAAGGTTCCTGTATGCTTTCTTTTTAAAAAAACCCTCATTTTAGCCCATTTTCTGTGGTTGGTCTCTAATAGGAGAGAATTTTTGAGAGTCTGTGGAAAAGTACAGGGTGCTCTGCTGATCAGCATCTTTCTTTTGTTCATGGGGAGTGGGAACTGAGCAAGCCATTAAACTGTCAGAATTTAGGTATATTTAATAGACTTTAGACAAAATATATATGAACCTTCCCTCACTGAATTTATCTGTCTCTTAATGAACTGACTGGAGAGCCCTTTCTGTGTTTTCTCAACTTAAGTGTCGTGGATTGACAGGGGGCGAGGAGGTCCGCCACCCCTCCTCCTAACCAGAAACAAATCCCAGATATCTTGGGAGGGAGGTGCTGGGTGGCAGTCCAATGCAGAAGAGGCCAAGAACTATGAAACAGCAGCTTTGTCTGCTTTGACAGTGATTGCTGATCTCTGGATCAGCAGTGTCTTGGTTTCTGACTTCTCTGTGATCCATATTAAATTGCTTTTTACACTGCAGTAGGCTAAAACAGCTTGACAGAGTTCATATTTTCATCCCTATATCCAAGATAATGCTGGGGATTTTGAATTGCTGGTGATTGCTTTGCTTTGATTTTTATTACGACAATATGTTTACCAATTTACATTAGAGCCTGAAATCCTATATCTATTTCAGATAGCAGTTCTTTTCAAATATATTTCCATCACCATAAAAACAAGGAAGGGGAAAAATAAGTCCCTTTACCCTTCACTGTCCTAAGTGACATATGAATACTACAAAGTCTCCTCGGATTATCATAAGCAAACGTGCCTTCTTGATCAACACCAGGAACACAGCTCTAAATTAGTCCAAGAAATCAATAGTTTGCATTTCTGTTTTCCCTTTTTTATCATCCATAATTATATTTCTGCCTGCCAATCAGCTGTCACCCTGTAAACAATGCTCTGCTTTCTTTACTTGTATTCGTTCCGTTTGAAGTTGCAGTCACTCTGCACAAATGGAGGTGATGAAAGGCACTTTTAAATTTTATTGAATCATGATGCTAGCTCCTGCTCGAGGGAGAGGAATGAGACTGCACTGCACAGACATGTCCTAGCCTCTTTCCATGCCAAAATGAAATTAGGTGCAGCATCTGCAGAAGTCTATTCGGGGACCATAGGCCTTCCAGGCTCAAAGGAATCATTTAAAGCATCCAAATGAAACAAATCCCAAGTTTATTTAAAATTTTGCATTTCCTGGAGGATTGAGAGAAAAGAAGTCTTTTATAATCTTGATGAAGCCCAGAAAAAAATCCCTCGCTTATTTTCTTTTCGGAATTTTAATTTCCTCTGCAGAAAGTCTCTCCTTAGTGTTACCATCCTTCAAGCAGTGGGGTTCTGGCTGGCAGACGCTGGGCTGAATGATGAGGCAGGTTTTGCCAAGGGTTGATTATGCTGTCTCCTCTCGCTGGCACAGCTCCTGCAATCCGGCTAAACCTGCTCCATCTTCCACATAGCAAAGCAGAGTGGCACCATAAGCTGTCCGTCATGGCCAACTCCCTTTCAGTGAATCAAATGAAACAAGGTGAAAAATAGGTACTCTGACCTTATATTTTAGACATTCTATCGTAAGAATTCTTCCTTTTAGATTATTTTAGAAATTTTCTCTAGGAATTTAGTTCTGAGCTCAACGACTGTGTGCTACCAACAAAAAAAGTCTCCTTGAAGTTTTTGCAGCTGTACTCAAGCTGTTATCTTCACAATAAGAAGGCTTTCTGGGATTAATGGGACTACTTTGAGGAGGCAGGTCAGCACAGGCTGAAAAACGAATCCTTGCTCCCCTCCAGCCATCTGGTCTAAACCGTGCTTTTAGTCCCGCTACCTTCCCATTTAGTCAAGATGCCCTTCTTTTTTTAAAAGGCAATTTTGCTATGTCTGTCTACAGTTAGTGTATTTTTGTGATACCTTACTTGCTGAGGCATAAACAAACTTCTGTTTTTGTAAAATAAGTTAGGATAGTAGAGTATTTCATTCTGTGCTGGTTACTATTTGAAAACAGTTATGTAATTGCTAAATATATGAAAATTTGTCTTAAGATGATGTAAAAAAGACATTTAGCACAAATAGGTTGTTTGTACAGTGATGATTATTTTGTTTTGTTCTGTACTTGCCTTTCATGGGCAACCTGGTACGTTTTTGCTTTGTTCATTTCTAATATGTAGGTGAAGGACTATAATCTTAGAGTTCTCTTGCATATTTAAATTCTGAGACATTGTATTTTTTTTTAAAATGCAATCTGAAAATGCAGAGAAGTGCATAAAGCGCACTGAGACAGATAAGATGGATCTAACTTGTTACTAGTATGGATTTTAAGGTGTTCTTTTTTTTCTAATTGGATTCCTTTTAACATGATGGACCAGGATAGACATTTAGTAGCAGGGTTGACACACAACTCCATCACCTTGCTCTGTAGAATCATCCTGTCATGCTTCAGTTGCTGCAGCATCACCTTATCTGCAGTCCAGGTCTTTGGGAGAATCTGATTCTTCCTTACAAAAACTGCTACGTTACAAAAAACCAAACCAAACCAAAAAGAAAACCCCAAAAGATCCTCTCAAACCGTCTGACATTAAAAACTTATCCAAATCTTCTTTAAATTCTGAGGTGGAAGAGAGTTAAGCGGATAACCTGAACTATTATAAGACAGGAAGTAAACTGCAATTTTCCAGCAGATTTACTTGTTTGTTTACATGGGAAGAAGCTTTTAATGTGAAAGACTTTCTATGCAGAACAAGAGATAATGGCCGGGGTTTCAGTTGACTTTAGATTTTTTTTGTTTGTTTTTGCAAGTATGACTGAGATTGAGCAAACAAAAGGCATGGGATACTTTGGATCTTTTGAAAATGCTGGTCTTTCATCAAAAAAAGAATATTTAATGGTGGAAGTGCCTCCTTGCAACAATTCCAGCTGATTAAAGGTGGCAAGATCTTAAAAGAAGGATGTTTCTAAAAAGATGCTCTGTGCACTGGCAGATGTACAGTGAAAAGAAGTGCTGTTTTTGTTGAGTTTTTTCATCGTTCTTTGAAAAGCTTTCTGTTTTAGAAAAGGTAGAAGTCACATTTAATTTCTAGATACAGATTGGATGATAGTAATCTTCCAAGTAAACTACAAGAAAAAAAGCCATCATTACCTGCTGCGTGTTTCATGCTTCTGGATTGAAAATTACTAATATTGCATCTAATAAACCTGATTAAAACTATATTCGTAAACTACAAAAGAAGTCATTAACCAAGTTTAGGTCCGAAATATGGCTAATGTATACTTACCTCCCAAGGCTGATTCTCTAGTTTGATAAGTTCGTGCCATCTACTTTAGCAAGTCAGAACTTTGTTGGTAGCTTGTGTTTGAAAATACCTGGTAGATCTGGGTTTGAATATCCTACCGTAGAATGGCGGATGCATGCCTGATACAGGAGTTGGGATGTATTTATTTTGAGGTTTGTGCAACTACGTAATCACAGCGGTGCCTCTCGTGAAAGAAGCCTGTGCATGCTGATGCTTAATGGATACATGGCAGAAGTCCCCTTAACCTTGGACTATCCATTTCTGTGTGGTGTTGTAATATTTTCCACACATAGTCACTTTTTGAAGCATTGTTTATGATTACTGAACCGTCATAATGGGATACATATATTATATGTGCAGAGTAATGGCTTGCTATATTTTGGCAAAAGAAGTTTGGGACTAACCTTTAGTGGATGGGTTCAGTCCAAGGCTGACTTTAAAGTAGTGGTCTTTCCACACTGGGAACATCTCTGCTTCACAAAGGTTCATAAAGGGACAGAACCTGAGTCCTGATCTCCAGGAGAGTTTTATTGTAATTGTAAAATACAATACTGTAGCTTAAAGGATGATCTTCTTGCTCGTTTTCTCTTTAATACATATTGGCAGGCCCAGCTTTCCTCTCCCTGTGAGATGAAATTCTGTTCAGCAAAGATTCAGTATATGGGCACAGAGAATGCAAACTTCAATTTTACTTGCATTGAGACATATTCCCACAATGAGAACAGCTTCGAAATTGTTGGGGAGTCTTCAGTTAGACCTGTCTACACTTTTTATGCTTATTTCTTAGAGTCCTGAAGATCATTTTCCCTTCTTTTTAGTTTATCATGACCTATTTTCTTATTTGGGTTTCTCATCAGAATCAATACATATTACCCAGCAATCACTATAGAGAAATACCCCCACAATTTTTACCAAAATTGACTTACTTAGTATTAAAGTTTTTAATTGCTGCATACAGTGACATAAAAAATAGCTGCTCTATAAGCATTAATTTAAATGACAGCAGAAACAAATGAATACTTAATAGTGTAATTGGTTTAAAAGGTGGTCAAATATAGGTATGATCAGCTTATGAAATATAGAAACAAAAGTAATTAAAATAATAATGGCATTAAATTACCTGTTAAGTAGAAGCTTTAGATTTTAATTAGACTAAGCATATATGCATCCTTTTCATATTTTTTTTCCTATTCACATAGCCAGAGCATAATTCATTTCAACATCTCTGACGGTGGTAACTACGAAACCAATTTGTTTCACCTCATCTTTTCTATTCAGGGCATTTTTCTAAGCGATGTTTTGATGCATCTTTGGATGTAGGATGGCCGGAATCCTAACTGAAACCTGAGAATGAATTGAGTCATTTAGATTCCTTTTACTCTGGTAACATAGATGTACAGTTTGCTGAGTGGCAGCTCTGTAGGTAGTGTACATGAACTCAAATTATTTTTTCTTCCAGGTGACATTAAACAAGCTGTCATGAAGTAATCCATTTCTTAGAAAATTTCAATCTGTTTTCCTCTGTTACAACTCAATTTTTCAGCGCAGATGTATGTCTATCCAGCCGATTTTACTGCCCTTTAGTAAAAATCACATCCAGTCAGAAAGAAATGGACTATTCATGGTAGAAAATGATTTAACCTCGTTTGTTCGGGATGGTCTGATCCAGAAGATGTTTGAAAGTTTGTATTTAATCTTCACATCAATACTGTCATGACTGATGGGAGACTGGGGATAGCAGGCAGGGGCTGGGAGCAGCTGCAGTCCCTTCTGGTTCTTGGAAACCAAATGGGTGAAATGAGGAGTTCTCAGCCCAGTTGTGCTGGGAAAGCCAAATGTCTGTGCTGCCTTGCTGCTGTAATCTGTCAAGGCAGGGAATTTGTGATTCTAATTGACATAAATTCTGAGATGATGAATTCGGGTCTTTTGTTTTTCTGGCATAAAAGAAGGGATGAGAGGAAAAGAGAGGGAGTGAGAACAGATTTTGATTTGTTTACACTGTATAATATATGGATTTGGGATTTATACTTCCCATAGCAGAACGTTATGAGAACACTGAAGGAGTTTTTCCCCTAATATTTTCCTTGTTTGTTTTGTCTGGGCTGATTGCATCCAAATGACCAGATACTTTCAATGGTCAGAACTGCTTCCAAACTGCTTTGTAAACTTTAATACCATCTGCTCATCACCTCTCAAAATGGGGGAGAAGGGTGGATTATTACATATTGCACTTATTTGCTGGCAGTCCTTGATGTTGAACCTTGCTCAGACCACCAGAACAGTCTCACCATATGAGGAATTCCCAGCTTTCGTGTTGTTTCATGAAATTGTACAAGTTGTATTGGTTTAAATTTGCATTTGGTTCATCTTTCTGTGCTTGGCAGTCCTATTGCTGAGGTAATTCCAGTTACGGCGTTTCCATGTTACCATCTGATGTTTTGTGTGTGTGTTTGTTTCGTTCACAGCTGGTTTTCGGAGCGGTTTGAATTGTGATAAGGAATATGTAGTAATTCAAAAACTATATTTGAAGGGCTGGGAGAAAGCACCAGCATGTAAATACATGTTTGCTATTGAGTCGGTTCAGCATAGCACCGTGGAAGGTTTATATGATCAGTTTTATCAGAGGATTCAGTATTCAACAAAAATGAAGCTATTTGAGTGTTGTTTTTTGTATTTGGAAAGTAGTAACCTTATTTCATAATTACAAAAGCCATAAACGGTAATTTTAATTCTCCATTCATCAAACCTTTTACGTGCCTTAAGAGAAATACAAAATCCAGCGATGTTAAATTGCATTTCTAAGAAAATAGTATATTGAAATGCAGCCATGCCACTGATGCTATTTTAACATTTTTTAACATGCATTAATGAGTAAGAATGTTTTTTAAAAGAAACACTGGATGTATCTAACCAGCATTACTGTCGGACTTCACCTCGAATGTAAAATGTTTTATTAAAGAGGTCTGATAATAGTTAACATCATCATCACTGCTGTCATCTTGAGTGTCTTCACTACTAATTTGCTAGGATACGTTTAAAATATTATCCTTGGAATGACTTTTCTTTTTTGCCTTGAGGTGAGATCTTCAATGTTAGCCCCTGTGTTTCAGGACTGTACGGTAGTTGTTGCCTAGCTTCATAGCAGCCTTTAAAAGAAATCTTCATTATGCCATTTCACTCTTTGTCTCTGCGTTTCCCGCTCCGGTTCTGTCTTTATGTACGCACTTGGCAACCTTATTTCTGAATCACGGTTGGCATTGTCAAAGTGTAGATGGCTCATAATGTCCGTAATCACCAGCCATTTCATCAGGTTTTGGACAGTGAGCAGTTTGGCAGTCTTTTGCGATCACAAGATTACTGTTTGCACCTCATTCTTCAAGCTGACCTTCATTTTGGGGGTCCTTTTGTTCGTTTTGATTCACGCATGCAGAATATGATTTTTCTGTTCTTTCAGACTTTTAGGTTCCAGGAAGATGGGATTTATGGGAGAGCTGGCTCAGTAACCGGTTGGCTGAAAGCTGAGCTTGGAGCCCATTAACCTCTATTATACCTACAGAGAGACTTTTTACCCTTTTTCTCTGGCTTAGATTACATGTGTCAAATTAGATTTCAGATACTTTTGCTTTTTCCCCTTGTCAGTGGAACAAAACTTCCTTTGCGGTCTGGTCTTGAAGGTTAGATGTTTAGATTATGATGCTGGTAAATATGAGCATGTACTGTATTTGTGCAATATTTCACCTTTCAAAGACAAGATGAAAGCACAGTGTTTAGAATTTCTAGTCTAATATTTAACTACTGTGCACCTTAATCAAACAGAAAACACAAAAGACCAATAGATTTTTCCTTCAAGTTAACTCTGAGGTCAGTGTATACAAGAAACTGGGGAATAAAAATTATTTCATTACCAAGGAAAAATCACTTAGCTTATAAATTTTTAATGAAAGGCCATTAATAAAGCTACAGATCAAATTTAATATCTTCTACACTCACTACTGTGAAATTTTTTACAGTCCATAAATTTACTTAAGCGGTATTTAAAACGTGTCAGGGTGGGGTTTTTTTTTCAGTGAGAAAATCAGCGCAGACACATTTTTTCCTCCTACAGATCTTCTGCTCAGCAAGATGAGTGTTTGATTGAAACATATTGTCTGTTCTGTGTGCATAATGTAATCTATGCAGAATCTTTTGGTCAGGATTTTGCCAAAAGGCTACTCAAAAGTATGTTTTAACCGTGTGTCTTAGTTTTATTATTTGAACTTGAAATATGCAGCTTTTGTCAGGTTCTGCTGAGGTAGGATCGTTTTCTGTACACCTCATCTTTCTGGCTGAAGAGATTTGATTATTGCAGTACTTTGGTTGTGAGGAGAAAAATCATCTAGCAGCTTACTGGTGCAGAATGCAGCCACTCTCACCTCTTGGGTGATAGCAGCCCTCAAACACATTGCGCTTTTCAAAAAGTACCTGTTTCTACCCAGTTTTGTTGCCTTTATCTGTGCGTCTTCTACGGCTTTGGTCTTGGTTGTATGAGAAACCATCTATCTGTCCTCATTCTCACCATGACAACTGAAATCGGATGGCATGTCCAAAATGACTTTCCCTACTACTTCTTGTCTGGTGCGATGATAGGTTGTCCTGCAGAAAGATCTTTAGCTCTGAAACTTTCCTGGTTGCTCTGACAGAGCCATTACAGCCTTTCCATTAGGTTGTGGTACCATGATCCGTTTTTCTCCTCAAGCATTTCCTTGAAAAGGATTGGCAAAGTAGGAGACAACAGTTTATTTGAAGGAATGCCCTATTTATTTATTTTATTTTTTGAAAGGGGTAAATGTCTCTTAATTTTGGACTGAACTGCACTAATGTGCCATCAGAATAACCAAGGTAAATTAATGGCAAGAGGTCAGGTTCCTGGTCCCAAAGCTAGGGTCGGCATGAGCAGTGGAGGGTGAGAGATAAGATAAGGTGTGCAGCAACCACTTGGAAAGGGATTTATACAGTTACAAAAAATCCTTCTCCTTGAGTTGTCACTCTCTCATGCACTTGCCAAGCCATAGTTGCGTTGTGTTTTCTACTGGTTGTTTGTTTGGTTTTTGTTTGTTGGTTTTTGTTTTTTTTTTTTTAAACAGCAGCAAAACAAGGCAAATAAATGCATTTGTCTGTAAGTCAGCAGGAGCACTTCTTACACTCAAAATTTTTCTAATTAAGAAACATTTCAGTGTTCAGGCTAATGCCTGCATGGGTGAGGGAGGGATAGGGGGCCAGGTCTACTACAGTATTTTTATTTATAATGTTTTTAAAAAAGATAATTGATCTGAAAGCAATTATTTTAAGGAAACTACTACTAGGAGCTAGCTGACTTCTGTCATCCGTTGCAGGTGCACTCTGAGTGTTACCCTGGAGCAGGCGATCATTCTGGCTCGCAGCCACGGGCTACCTCCTCGCTATATCATGCAAGCTACGGATGTCATGCGCAAACAGGTAAGATGCTCACTATGGGTAAGATCTTGATGTTTCCGAACAAGACGTGTTATCATCCAACAAGACTGACTTGACCAAGCATTTTTTTTACCTCCATCTTAATGTTGTGTAATGCCTGTGCGAGTTTTGTTAGTCTGGGTATTTAGTTGAGTTTTTTTAATTCTCTTCCTCTATTGTTGACTGAAAGGGTGTGTTTTCTTTAAAATAATGGAACAGGCTGTTTTTAACCAGATGCTTGCTTTCTCTGTATGTGTAAATGGATCATAATTTCTACAGGGTTATATATTTTCCTTAGTGGTTTTTGTATAGTAACTGCTGTGGTATCACCTTACAACAGAATAGTCTGTTCAGTACGACAATCTTTATTTTATTATATATTATCCATAAAAATAACTTAAGATTATTAACTATTGTTAATAAAAAATGACTCATGTACTGAATGAAGGGGAAGTGTAGGAAGGAAGGGAAGAAATAAATATCCTGGTTCTTAACTTTCCAGGCAGGATTCCTGAGGACAATGTGCTTATTTTGAAGTAGTGTTTTTCACTCTTTCGTCGTAATAGAATATTAGGATTTAGAGGCTGTCGTGGATAGATAACCACCTCAACCTGAACTCAGTGCTAAGGTGTGACAAAAAAAATGCTGGCCTAAAAGGCAATATCAACTGAAAATGGGGGTTATACTCTACTGCATTGGCACAATTTGTCCTAGAATATCTTGTTATCAGATAAATGCTTTCAAAAGGATGTTTGGAATCTTGGAAGGAGTTCAAAGGGGGAGCACGAATGATCCAGAGGTTGTTAGGCAAGGCTTATGAAGTGAAGATTAAAGAGCTCAACCTATTCAGTTGATCAAAGAGAGGTTGAGCGGGGGCTTAATCCCTCTGTGTGCATATGGAACGTATATCCCAGCCTGTGGTAGCTTTCAACCTTATGACAAAAGCATAAACAAGATACAGGATGCACTCAATCTTGCAGTGAAAAAAAGATAATTAAATATTGGAACAATTAATCACAGATAAGATTCATAATTTGTGGTTTTTAATTTGCATCTAATTTTGTTAGTTTCATTAATTCTGCTACATATTCTGTGCAGCAATCACAGTTTAGTTATGAAAATGATTAAACAGCTGTACTTCACTTCTAACTTGCTGTAGACAAAAATACACATATGCTAGATCAAACCTTTAGTCTTTAAAGCAATTGCGTAGATATTCTCAAGCCATAGCTTCTGATGAATTATACGTAAGCGCTGATGCCTGACATGGATACATCAGTGTAATTAGTCTCATTCCTTTTCGTATCGGACTTTCACTGTATTGGGTGCATAAATTAAGTTTCTGTGGTGAATAAATACCCTCGACGTTCTTGAATCAGATCATGCTGATCTGCTCAGGAATTACAGCTTTAACTTGACTTGTAAAGAAAAATACTGCTCTGTAAGGATAAACTTGCAAGTATAGGTTGATGTGTCTGCTCCTGAAGTTCTAGACAAAAGGCCGATCTGAGTATTTTGCAATCAAAAAAATGTGGATGTAGAGTTTTGCATATGTCTGATTGCAGGACGTGCTCTGTCAAAGGCCGCCTTTTCAATGTACAGTTCTAGACCATTTTCAAAAATGCTGATTCATTTCTGCAGTTTATTAAATGAAAGGCAGAATGAAAGTAACTTGCATGGGTTTGAGCAGCTGTAACTGTACTTGCTCAAATAGAGATATGGAAAGAAGCCTGCACAGGGGCTCCGTTCTCTGCAGTAAACAGCTGCTGATCAATAGCTGTTAAAGATACCAATATCTCAATACCACCCACAGACACTGCAAAAAAGTCTGCTAGTATATCAGGCCAGGCTTTTTTTCACACATTCTTCTTCTTGCAGGAAACCACTACAGCATTTAATAGAGTGATAATCTTTTGTTGTAATTTAAAATCAGTCTTGGAGTTCTGTAGTAGAAATATAACCCTCCATTAAATTCTAAATGTTTTGGAGTAATTTCAACAACACGCTATGGTATCTTCTAGAAACCTGTTCTGGATTCAATGTTTAAATTATCTGAAGGATTTAACTGTCAGGAGTATAATGCAGGCCATAAAACTTGGAGGGGAAAACAAAAAAGGCTTCTTGGGGTTTGATGCAGTTTAAAGGCAATACATGTGTCTTTTAAGTGGCTTAATATAAAAAAAAAAAAAAACCAACAACCAAACAAAAACTTTGTTAGCACATTTACACCCTGAATCTTTTGTGAAATAAAGAGATTAGCCACAGGGAGGTGCAAATGAAAGGAGATCTTTTCCATCTGTTATTCTGGAGAAGCCAGCAATGTTAGCTCCTGGCAGTATCAGCTTTCCAGAAGGGGAAATCGTCTCCAGTCGAAGCTGATACCTCTTCCAGCTTGGGGCACCAGTGCTGAATAACTGGAGTCACTTGACTGAAGGGATCACCTCAGGAAGTGGTTCTTTTCTTTTCAATCAAATGAGGTCCATGATCGTGTTTAACAAGACTGATAATGGCCCCCACTGTATTGTTGGAACACTATGCAAAGTAGTTGCCCTGTCAGCTGTAATTAGGTATTCGCAAGCACCTGTTTTGTGAGAACTAAAGGAAAGAGACCAACTTGTTGGGAGTTGGTATGAACTTGGGTCTGAGAGATGCTTTTAGTTAAGTGGTTTCTGGTTTTTATCTGCTGATCCAGTCTAGACTGATTTTTAAAATCAAAATTTTGACAAAACATCCCAACTATCTTTTAGTAACTTTATTTACTCATGTATATTTATTCATGTAAACATCTGTATGCACAAAATACTATGTAAAGCATCCTGACAGGGGTGTGTTTTCGGGATGCAGCAGGGAGTGGGGAGGACGGAGGCCTAGGAAAGGAGCTGCAGGAGGGCACAGGGCTCTGAGGAAGAACAGTGACTAAAAAGCTGATAAACAGAAAAGACTAGGAGAGAATTTGTGTTGTCTTTTAAGTGAGTAATCATTTTTCCATGCCTTTTCATGAGCATAATAACAGCACTACATTTTGAGTAATTCTCATAAGAATTGTACTGATTTAGAGCCCTTTGAGCAGGGCATAAAGAGAATATGTTTTCTTTATGTGACTGGTTCTTGCTATCTTTAAATTAGTGTGTAGCTTGAAAATAAACCTATCACTCTTTTCTCATGGCAATGAGAAAACTGGTTCATATATGAGAGTCCAGATTGATGGTGGTGTCTCCTCAGAGCTGCTGGCATCTTTCACCAGTGCTCTGGCAGTACTGGTACGCAGAGGGAAGCATTCTGGAGCCACATAGCACAACTGCCCCTTATGCCTACGTGAGACAAACAGTGTCAATATTTACACTGCTATAGCTTTAAGAATCATATTTGAGAAGTATAAATTAACAGTATATTGAAATAGAAATGGTGTAATGCTCAGTGGACACAAAGAGATGTCATGTGGCAAGTTGCTAGTAATTCTTGGGGGGTTTTCCTCAAAAGAAATAATAATCTGGTGGTTGTAAGGTCGGTCTAATTTGTTCCCTTGCCAAACAATAAATTACATGGTTGTATAAAGCTAGACTCCTTTTTAAATCAACGCATTTGATTTATTATGTAAGCAAGATACTAAAATTAATTTGTCTGGTGAGCAATGCAAGTAAAAATAGGCTGGTTTTGTTCTCAGAGGTAGTCACAGCACTGACGTTCAGGATCTACATGCGATTCATTTAGATAGTTTTCCCATGTATATGTATATTCTGGCTCTCAGTTATGTTAATCATATGCCAGTCTCAGCAGTCTGTCATGGTGGTGTTTCTTTATTATAAAATTTTAGAAAAAAGCACTGAGGAAAGGACACTGAAGGTGATGAAGGTCTGGACTCAACTTGTCTAACTTTGTGACCAATACCGGATCAGCTTTCCTGTTGTAATTCATGACAGACACTTGTCATATCTGTTCTTAAACCTCCAGTAGTGGAGACTCCTGCATAGTGCTTCCCAAGTGGTCTGTTCCAGAGTTTTCTTAACCTTTTCATTAGGATGCTTGACTTGGTGCCTCATTTGAGTCTTTTTTGGTTTTTTTTCCTTTTTCTTCTTCTATCTTTTTCCTTCAATTTAAGTCTCCTGTTTTATGTCCAGTATACTGTAGACTTAGAGACCAGATTTTACTCCCTTTTTAGCAGTAGACTTTTTAGTATTTTGAATGTTTCCAGAGATGAGGCATCTACCACCTCTCTGGGCACCCTGTTTCAGTGTTTTCACCACCCTCGTCATAAAAAATGTCTTCCTTATATCTAGTCTGAATCTACCTTCTTTTAGTTTAAAACCATTGCCCCTTGTCCTATTGCTTCAGGCCCTACTAAAAAGTCTGTCCCCGATTTGATTATCATTTCCCTCATAAGCCGTCACTTTTGTAGATAGAATCATGGAATCTTCATGGAATCTTCATGGTTGGAAAGGACCTTTGAGATCATCGAGTCCAACCATAGACTGAACATCAGTTCAGCTGATCTTTATTTTTTCAGTTGTATTTTCTTACGTAACCATTCTCCCTATTGTCCTCTGAACTCTTTTCAAGTTTTTATTAAAGATGAAAAGTAACTATGAAGAATTTGAAAAGGATCTTAGAGGACGTCATGATTGAGCAACAAAATGGCAGGTGGAAATCAGTGTAGATAACTCTTAAGTGATGCACACAGGGGAAAAAACAAACCCCAGGTTGACATTCACAATACCTGACTCTGAGCTTGCCATTACATCTCATGTTAAAGACCTCAGGATATGGTAGAAAACATCAGCTCAATTCTCGGTAGCTAGCAATAAAGCAAATCAGAAGTTATAGTGGTTTAGGCAAGGATAGATGACAAAGTAGAAATCATGTTATCATGACCCTTTATTTAAAGTGTCTGATGTTCTAATTCCTTCCATAAGTATATAGCATAATGGAAAATATTTGGAGAAGGTCAGAAAAAATGATCAGTGGTTGGGAATGATTTGTAGACAGGACAGACAGACAAAATAATTTAGCTTCATGAGTGAAGTTCACGAAGTTCAGCTTCATGAGTGAAGGAGGATATGACAAGGGTCTAAAGAAAAAGTGGCATGGATAGGGACTGACTGTTGTCCTCACCAGTGCAGAACTAAAGGCATCAAATGAAACCAGCAGATTCAAACCAAATTAAAACAGTGGTTCTTGCCACAACAAGCTAAGATCGTACCCAAGATGTGGATCTCCTTCCACAAGATGCTTAGTGATGGGAAGTTATTTATGGGTTCAAGATGAGATGGGAAAGAATAGAAGAGAATTACTGAAATCGATTAAATACATACTCACTGCTGAACAGAGGAAGTATTGAGTGACTAATGATTGAATTCTGGAGGAGTTTCTGGGGAAAGACATGTTTGTTGTGGTCTGTAGTCACGTGTCTTGCAACTGTCGGAGACGAGCTTACTGAGCTAGAGTTAAAGCTAGTTAAAGTCACTTATATTCTGCCTTCAGTTTCACAGGTACTCTCGTTATTTTCTCTATCTTTAGCAGTATTTTTTTTTTCCTAAGAGAAACTTAAGGACACAGTATTTTTTGTGGCATGTGTTGATTTACATAAACTCTGAGAACCTCCCTGTGTGTAACCAGCCAGCCTTTTTCATCGTTTGATTCCCTAACAGTGAACTAATACCTTCTCAGTTACCTGGGTAGCAGATTTCTGTCAAATGCAAAGTCCAGTCTTACTCTACGTATTGAATCACTGATTATACCGCATATTTACATCATGTGCAGCTGCCATTGCAGCACTGCTTGGAATGTAAATTATCTGTGATGTTTCACACCAATTTAAAATCTCATGGTAATAATTCTGAGATTATATATTTTTGTTCTCTGTTACTTTGTCCTGAATTTAGGTAGTACAGAAGGACAAATAAAGGGAGAATCAGTGTTTGTATGATAGACAGAAAAAGTAGTTTCCATCTCCTTTAAAATGTTAGAAAACAGAAAGAGACTGTAAATCTAACAGTTGTGTTTCTTTATGATGACTACTTTACATTAATAAAACTGCACTTTAAAAGCTGGACCTCATAATTTAAAACCAAATTCTACTAAGTTCTTTCATATGTCTGAGCTAGATTGTTTGCAGAAGAGTCTGCATTTTTCCATGTCACGATGTATGTTTTACATTCTGCAAGTCTTATCAACGTTCTCCTTACTGGATGAGTCAGTGAGACAAAAGTGCTTTCATTATGGCTGTTCAACGGGTCAGAGAGACCAGCTTTTCTAGTTGATCCTGCTTTAAGCAGGCGTGTTGGACTAAACAATCTCAGGAGGTCCCTTCAACCGTTTTTCTTTTTTTGTGTGTGATTCTGTGATTATAAAGGAAGATCAGGACCTGCATTTTTCTGATCCTAATTTAGTGCCTCAATTTAGGCCATTTTTCTAGATTTAACTAGAAAGCTATTCATAGGAAATAATCTGAAATTTTTGTTTGTTCAGAAGTTCATAGGAAATAAGTGACATTTCAGACAATAACTTTGTTATCCATGCCTTCTACAAAGAACGGTGACAAAAATCAAACAAATTGAAACCTTAAATGTTGATTTTTTTTTATGAAGTCTTTTGTTAGTACGATATATGTGTACGCATTTATTTAATAACAAGGGGAAAGATTTTTGTCTCTTTTCTGCATATTTCTCTAAGTTGAGAATTAATGTACTGCTTCAACTTGTTCCCCACCTTAGAAGAGGATGTTTCGTGACACAGAGCGTATGTATTAATTAATTATAACCAAAAGTTATGTTCATCTAGAAAGCTCAGAAAACTTTCTAACTTGTGTTGGAATAAATGAAGCAAAATTGTTGTTTTTCTTTCACAGGGTGCGAGAGTACAAAACACAGCCAAGAATTTAGGGGTGAGGGATCGAACACCACAGTCTGTTCCGAGGTAACTGATTGGTTGTGTCCTACGCCGTGGTTTTGTTTAGTTTGTGCTAAATTCTGTCCTAGCTGCTCAGAAGCTAACAATAAACATTGACCGTTTTCTGCACTAATTGTTACGATTTGGCTTTTAATGTACATAAAATCAATTACATTCTTAGCCATACAATTTTACTTAAAGTAATTAGTAGCAGAAATTCAGGCTCTGTAGCACTTCAAAATGTGCCCACTTTTGAAAAATGAAACCTAGTTCATGTTAATTATGAAAACACTGGAACAAGTCCTTCATCACTTGTGATGTTTAGTGGTTTTGGGGAAATATTCATAACTAAATCCATAACCCCATTTTAATGAAATACTGTACTGCAATATCTCAGCAAAATCGTGTTCTAGTTGCTTTTAGAGATGATGTAGTCTTTCTTTGTCTCTTTCTGAAACATCCATTAGAATGAAAAATGTGACTGTTCTATATTTATCCAGCTTTTTAATGCTGTGATGGATTGCAGGTACCTGAAATGTTTCTTAACAAGCACAATACTCATAAATGAAAATAACCAAACAGTAATGTTCTTCGTTTTATCCTAAAGTGGTTTTATTAATCCAGCTCTAATTTAAATCTTTTTTTTTACCAATTTAAAACATAATGGTTTTCGTTGACTAACAATAACACATTGAATGAGCTAAACAGGTATGTGAAAATACAGAACAGACCCAGTGTGGTGTTTAAATTTTAGTAAGGAAACAACGAATTAGTAATACCTGATAGAGGTAACCACGTGAATGAACATATACACTATCCGTAGCCTCCGAGAAAGCCTGTCTTCTGGATTCTGACCAGTAATACTCAGGAACATTTTCTTCTTACGCAGTTTGCTCCCCATTTCTCAGGTGTCCCAGTTTCTCCCAGTAGGGAATCAGGCTACGGCTTATAATTTGTTTGTAACAAATCACTGCACATTTTTCTGTGCATGTGCTTGGTCTGATTCTAGAAAAGAAGTGTACCTTAAGTGTACAAGGTATGAGTAAATCTGAGTAGCAGCTTCTGTTCAGTTGCTGAGGAGCAGTATTTGTTGGAGCATATATGCATCTTGCGTGCCTCATGAAAGAGACTAAGGAAGATCCAGCAAAAGTGCTGATTCTAGCGTAAACCCATCAGCAGTAAAGTCATTGCCTTTACCAGCAGGTGAGACCAAAAATTGTCTGACCAACTGTCTTGCGTTGTGGGAACCTAAGGCAGTAAATAAACATTTTATTACAGTAAAAGCTGTGAGAAGGCTTTTCATATTTTGAACGGTATGGTTCTGGCCTGAAATGGACGACTCCTTTATGACATAGTTCTAGAGGCAGCCAAAGAATTGTTGCAAACTGAACTTCTCCCACCTCTAAACGACAGAGCACGTATCTAGATTCAGAGCTTTTGTGATAAAGGAAAAATCTAAGTTCTTAAAAACGGGGCCATGAGATATTTTTTGGCTTTACATCAGTTGAGGAGAAAAATACCCTCTTTCTAATTGACACTCCCACAACATAGCAATGAAAAGCTGAAGGAAAATTTTGAGATGGCTCCTAGAACGTAGAATAGACAGATGTATCTGACATGCTTGCCAGTCAGCAGCAACGTCATAGGAATATCTCATTGACCTCCGTGTTTGGGGCATTTGGTGTATTGTTAGATAGATAGGTCACATAAGTCAGAATAGTCATCAGCAGGAGTGATACTTTTGCTGTATAGGTAAATGATACTGTGGGTTCTTAATTCTTTGTCTTGCAAAGAATTTTACCTTGTTTTCGTTTAACATCACTTTAACAATGTTCTCAGTTCTCTGCAGTTGCAGCTGTTTTCTGTCTTTTCTCAGCTGATCTGTTCATACCATCTCAAATAGTTCCATATATATTGACCCAGAACAGGCTGTTTCTTCTCCACACTATCTTCAGCAACTATAGCTCCTTAGGGATTTATGGAGCCTTGTTAATTTGCTTCAAAATTCTCCCACATCACTTGCTCTGCACAGACCTTGGTACTTGGGGCTGAGCTTTTCTGCGCGTTGTTCCATAGAAATTAGATTTTGCTAAAACATCACCAAGAACTAACCCCGCTTAGTGTCATGGTTTAACCCCAGCCAGCAACTAGAACCAGACAGCCTCTCACTCACCCCTCTTTTCTTCCCCGCAAAGGGTAGGGAGAAGAGGAAGAAAAGGAGAGGAAAGGATAAAAAACCTCATGGGTTGAGATAAAGACAGTTTAATAAAACAATAATGGAAAAAGAAAATAACAATAATAACAATAATAACAATAAAAGAATATACAAGGCACAAGTTGCTCTCACTGCCTGGTGAATTGGTTGCCCAGCCCGACCTGAGCAGAGATCACAGATTCTCTCCCCCAGCCCCAGCCAACCCCTTTTTATACACCCAGCGTGACATCTGTGGTACAGAATATTCCATTGGCCGTTCTGTTGTTCTGTCTATGCTCCTCCTCACCTTCCATGGGAAGCTGGAAAAAGTTCTTGACTAGTATAAAGATCAGTTAGCAACAACTAAAACAATATGCATTATTGACGTTCCTTTCATACCAAATCTGAAAACACAGCAAACACTACAAAGAAAATTAACCCTATCTCAGCTGAAATCAGGACACTTAGATGAGATTCTGACAGTAATTTTATCTGTCTTTTGCCAGCTTTGAATGTTACTGCTTTATGACACTAGCAGAATAAAATAACTCAAATAAGCTCTGTTTATTTTTCTCTGCATACTTCTCTGTGTAAGGATCGGGCCATATTATTGTCTCGTTGGTGTACAAATATGAGATATGTGTGCATGGCTCCTAACATTGCTGTCTGCACAGTGTGACCTTAAATGCTCATCAGTCTGCCAGATGACAACGTGGAAGAGCCCAGGGATCT
Source organism: Chroicocephalus ridibundus (assembly GCF_963924245.1). Taxonomy (NCBI): domain Eukaryota; kingdom Metazoa; phylum Chordata; class Aves; order Charadriiformes; family Laridae; genus Chroicocephalus; species Chroicocephalus ridibundus. Next base: position 132,252,507 of record NC_086285.1, read on the forward strand.
TCAGAACGCATTTTGGTGGAGGTTTGAAATCAGGTTTGCAATTGCCGTTTGGCTGACAGAACTGCTGCTCCTTGTTCTTACCATCTGGAAACAACACTCTGCTTGCTAACCACTGCCACTGAGATCCACGGAAAAGTTACTTAGCCCATGGCCATTCTGTGTTGTCAGTGTCCTACGGGTTTTAACTTCAAAGGGAAGTGAAGTCAGAGAACAGCAGCTGTCCTGCCCTGCTCTTGTGCAGCCACAGGATGTGTCTAGATGTTGAAGAGGCTTTAATGGGGGCAGCCATACATACCGTGCCTCACGTAATTTCAGTAGCAGAGTATCATGCCAAGAAGGCACCAGCCCATTGATCTTGAACTGTTTGGGGAGCCCAGCCACTTGTACAGATTTTTGTTTTCTGTGTTGATTTCTAGTGTGATTTTGAAATCGATGATTAGTTACAATGGAGTCATATAAATTAATGTGATGTTTGGCAGGCAAAGTTGCAAAATATATTTGGAAAACTCAGATACCCCAAGCATCTTAAATATCCCAAGCCAGTGGACGGTTCACCAGGCTGCCTGTAGCCAGACCTACCAAACCTGCTTTGGTATTTCAATATCAGAGGTTCTGATTGTCAGGTATTAATGCACATGCTGTGCCATTATCTCTTCATCTTTGGCTTCTGATGCTTTTTCTCCTTGCCATGCCGTGCTCAATCTCTTCTCTTTGCCATTCCTTCAATTATATACTTTCCCTGAGGAAAATATGTAATCTCCAAATGAGATCATGTCTGTTGCTGGTTCTAATTGCTGCGGTTGCAGGGGAGATACTGTATGCTGGACATAGAGAGCAGAGAGCCTGAGGTCGGAATGATTGCCCCCCTTTATTTTTCAGTATTCCTAACATTAGGGTAAAGTTTCAGACACTTGCTAGTGACCAAGTCCATGCGAAAGGGTTTAACAGAAATTCAAAAGCCTTTATAAATGGAGTCACTATTTCAGTCTGCGCTGAGGTAGTTATTTGAACCATATCTTACTGGTCTTGATTTCATACATGTAGCAGTGGTGGGGAGAGAGTCTGAAATCTTCGTGCTGGCGCGTCACATCACATGTCTGACGTCTGCCTTAGGTTCTTCAAGCAGCACCAGTTTTATAGGGGACTGTGTTAGAGCGAGGTCTGACTCTGTGCCAAAACAAAACAAAACTGGAGGCAATTGCATTCACCAAGCAGCTTTTCCAATTTAGAAATTCGGAGCAACAACAGGTAATTGCATTAGCGGAGGCTTAGTAGAGACCTCCAGAAGGGGGTGTCTTCACTGCAGAAATATGAAAACTTCACTAAACTGGGATGTCTTTATAAGATTGCTTATAGATGTGTATTGTAATAATAACACTTTCAATGCAAACATTCATACTCATGAATAAGATGTTACTGTTTTTGTATCAATGTTATTAAACTGAATTCAGTACCTCTTGTTTTGCAGTGCAGGAAGACTTAATTTAAGTTTTTGTTCCTAAAATTTACCCATTTTGATAATGACTAAGCTCTCAGAATAACAATTCCTTTGGGTTTTTTTTGTCATTGTCAGATTATACAAGCTATGCCAGCCACCACCACCGGTTGGAGAAGAATGAGGAGGACTGCTTCAGAAAATAATCCGATAATGGCCTTTAGGATACGGGGACTGTATGACAAAATCTAACTGCACTATAGCAGTATGTGCCTGGGGCTTTGCTAAATAAAACAAACAAACAAACAAACAGCCTTTACTCAGGATAAAGAAAGAAATACCCTAAGTATTCTCCATTGGCATTGAAAAATGGCTTCCAAAAAGCATTTCTGGAATCTGTGCACTCCGGCCTTACACTAGTAGAACAGGAATCTTCCTTGGGAATTTTACACTGGAATCAGATTTATTTGATGTGTCTTGTTCAGCCACACAACAGGTATAGCCAGCAGCTTGAAAACAAATGTCTTGTTCAGAGAGAATGACTTCACTTGTCCGCTATACAGAATGTGTTTCTGTGGCAGGAATAAACACCTAGATAAACTAGGCTTGATAATGAGCATGAACTTCCTATAGAGCCCTTTGCACTGATAATCCCTTTTTTCCTGTCACCATCATAATTTCTCAGAACGATGACGCTACTGTTTCAAGGATATAATGTAAGTGAGGCTTAAAAATGGAAAACTCATCTCAGAATGGTGTTTAATGGCTGCAGGCAGACTGCTGCTATGAAGGTGTTAATCAGCTTGTAATCAGTAAACTCAGCCATGTCTTACGCAGTCTGTTGTCATACTTCTTTAGAAGGAATACCTAGATGGCATCTGAGGTGGAGTTTTGCCCTTTTTCAGTTGCCGTTATAATGAAGGAGAAGCAGCGTGAGTCTGATCTTCACCCATAGTTAGACTGAATTTCAGACTCTGCCTAAGGGATGTTTTGCATTATCGCGCCTCTGCATTTGAGAGTTTTCCAGAGTTGTGTATATTCTTGTATAGGACTATACTAGCGAAAGGCGAGGATGAGGCAGTTTTGCTGTGTTTAACTGGAAATGCCTGTGGTTTAAGTTGAAGCGTAGTTTGGGGGGTTGATGTTTTATGCTACCATTTCCTGTGTTTTGTCAGAATGGTTTTGTATAGCGTTGCAGTTCTTTGGAGTTGGTAATTGTTATAGATTTATTCTGAAATTGTACTGAGTATTTAGAGGGCCCAGGGAAAACGTATCTGTGTTTGCTGTTCTTTTGTCCAAAAGAATTTTCAGTTAAATGCCCCCAAATGAGGTTTCATACGTGAACGCATTAAAACAAAAACTATATTCTGAAATAGTTCTACTTGTAGCGGTAGCTTTGCATTCTATTAGAGCAGGACATATACTGTCTGAATAAAATTTATTTTTTTGTACAACAGCGATCTATAGTTATGCTGTCCTGTAGCAATCAAACCTCACAACGTAATTGTTGCATATTATCTAATTATTTATGAAATCTTCAACAAATATATTAATCCACAATGAAATGAGAATTCAAGATGAGCTGCACTCTTACAGAGAGTGTTTTTTATATAGGATATCTAGGGGACTTGTTACTTTTCTCCAAAGGAGGAATTAGAGCTCCTACCTTTTTCAGTATTCTTAATGTTTTTACACAGACTTTAACTTTGCTAAGAAAATAAATATTTTTATATATCCACAGATATATATGTCGGCGCATATACGTGAGTTTCAATATGTATATATTTATGTAGTCATATCCATTACCAGTCCAACCTTAAATAGAGAACGTTTGCCTTATACTGTGACAAAGACATGCAATAACGAACACATCAGTAACAATTTCTCCTTTGTGCTTTGAAGTTTACACTCTTTCATAGTTACTGGAAGCTGTGGGACTATAATCTTTTTGATTAAAAAACAAAACAAAACCAGAAAACAACGTTTTAACTCTCTAGGAACTTACTGTTTTTGTCTAGGATGACCTAATGCTTGTACATCAGAATGAGCCACGATTTCTATCGTTGCTATTCTAGTCATAATCTCATACTTCTGGATGTGTTTTATTCAGAGAGGCAGTACTGGCTAGGGTAATTCCCGCTCCAGGCAAAAGCGCCAAAAACGTTTCAGTTTCTGCTTGTTCAGACATCGGGAGTACAGAGAAGCCGTAACCTCCTCATGCCAAGGATGGTGCCGGTGTCAGCCCCGGCTGCGAGCTCCCATCTTCCTGTGAGATTTGCCCACAGGAGTTTTGCTCTGAGGCAAGTCAGCCCTTAGCTGCGCAGAGCTGCTAATCCTCTATAATACAGAATAACCTAGAGGACAAAATCTGTTGCATGCATACACGTTATTACAACTAGTCATCGCTATTTTTTTTTATTGCCTTGAAAATGGTAGGAGTGCAAATATGCCAAAATAGTCTCCCTGTATAGTACGGTAGCTGTCGAATTCATCTTGTTGTTGAAAGTAAGGGGTAATAGACGTTTGTTAACACAGAGGGACAAACACTTTCAAGCCAGTCACTGGACCAAATTCCTTAGCTAGAGTTTCATGGCTTGACCGCTTGATTTTGTATCGAATTTTTGGTTCTTTATGCCTTTTTTTCACCTCCAGAGTCAGTTTTCAAAAATTAATATAGCACTATGAGCTTCACTGGTGACCCATGCTGCAAAATAACATACCTATTTAGCCTGGCATCAAAGGGTCTGAGAAACTGAAGCCCTAGTTTTCTGGGATTACAAGTAGCACGTAAAGATAGGATTTCCACGGGGAACTGGGCATAAATGACCCACTGACTGTCTATGGAAAGTGGGTGCCTAATGTCTCAATTTCCTTCAAAAGCCAGTGTTTGCTTGAAACACTGTGCGGCTTTTCAAACGCCTTTTCTTGTCCCTCTGTTCTCAGAACACATTCTAACACATCTGGCTTCTAAGAACATTAGATGGACATTTCAGAAGTCCATTCTTAAATTTATAGATTTACATTTTTGCATTAATAAAGCTCTTTATCTTGTTTGGTATCTGTAGAGGATGTATTTGTTCCTTATGCAAGGTGCACTTGCAGAGTAAAAAAAAAAATCCATTCTCATCACAGTAGGTTCATCCTCTCATAAATTTTTAGACTTACAGGCGACAAGAAGAGATGACCAAGAGTGATGATTTACAAGAACTGTAACACCCACGGCTTGTTAAATCTTTGCTTCTACAGCAACAGATTATGCAGCCTGTTTTTACAACAATGTGTTGTACTGGTTTAGGGAAAGCATTCTGTGTGTTACTTTACTTTTTCATCCATGACAAGTGTAATTCTTCGGGGAATAAATTCAAGGATCTAGAGACATACATTACCAAATACCGACTGCCATGATTCAGTGATAGTCTGTGGGGGATGTATAGGAGATTTAACAGCTCGGAAGGGAGGGTTAAGCGCCAAGGAACAGCTAAGTTGCCATAGGTTTCATGTTTGGAGAAAACTTACACTTTGATTTTAAGGTGGAGCTGATGATGTTTTCCTATCTTTGTAACCATCATCTATGAATGATAGGATGCTAAACAGTCTTTAATCTATGAAGTGAGCATTGATTCAGTCTAATTCCCCAAATTGAGTATTTTATAACACCTATTTTCCTTGTAGATTGTAAATTAATACAAAACCATCTATGTTCTGGTTTCTAGAAGTCAAACATTTTTGTATTTAGGGATCCATTTTAAAGTAAATATTCCTGCTATCAGCTGAACCAACCAACCACTTTTACGTCCATTGAGATAGTTGCAATCTTCAGGGGCACTTTAGATGGCTTTCACTGGGTTTTAGCAAGAGCATCAGTATTTTGTTTGGGTTTTATTTGTTTGTTTTAATGTAATCAGTAGTGGTCAGAACTGCTTTTCTACTGTTTTAGAGCCAAAACAATTAAACTTAAGTTGATGAGGATTTATCGTAATCATACTTCATTTCATTGGTTAGAATCCCCTAATAGAAAAAAAAGGAACCAGTTTTATTGATCTGTTTTTAGCCAGAGAAATTCACAAGCAAACAAGTGACTTTTCTGTTTTATTAATTCATTGTCGGATGTAGTGTGTGTGTGTGTGTGTGTGTGTATATATATATATATATATATAAAATTGACAATTGCCTGAATGTGAGTATACACATCATGGTTAAGCATGATACTCAGAAAATTATCTTTCATTTATTTTCATTTAAGTTGTGGAATCGGTAACTGTAGTATATATACATATTGTTCCATACTCGTTACTTCACAGTTACTTCATGGATATGGCTGCCAGCATTTTACGCATATTTTGCACCATTTTTGTTTAACATTATGAAGAGAGTTTCTCAAGCTAATGCATTGCCTTATGTATTTTATCTCTGTACTTGTTGATAAATGCAGGTAGTGCTTTTCTAATTGTACTCCAGCAGTACACTGGCATTGGTAAATGAGATGCACAGTACATACCTGTCTCAGGATACCTGGATTTTTCAGCATTAGGTTTTGAAGTATAAAAAGATACTGAACTCATATTTTTGTATGCTGACACTTATGTAGGGTTTTTTTATATATAATGTATATATCAATCAAGTTTTCCTAAAGAAAACGTATTATTTGGAATGTTTCCCTTCTCCTGCTAGAAGACGTGGGGTTATGTTTTCTTGTTATGGATGTATAAATGAATATACAGCATGCACAGTCATGCAGATGTGAACACCGGCGAGAAGTTTCAGATTGTCCAGAGGCCAATCAAGTAGGCATTTCTTACGTTCTTCTCCAGAAATAACATCTCCATGCTAGAAATCCTGTATGGCTAGAATGGAACTACTTTAGAAACAATTTTTGCTTCAGTTTGAAAGTCCAATGGAGTGTTCGAAGTAGCCGGGACATTTCTGCAAGTACTTCAGTTTGGACTTCCATGGGAACATCCGCAACATCTTTTGTATGTGTGTGTGTCCTATCCGTACCATGCGCCAGATTTAAGAGACTAAGCAGCCTTATTAACTTTTTAACACCCTGTATATAGTGTACGTATTTGGTTATACTTGTGTTACCCTTTAAAAATGAACTTAATTTCTGCATTGAGTATTGCACACGTTTTTCAAATGAAGAATATATTGTCTCATTAAGCACAAGAGAGAATTACTGCTTTGAAATATTATGGATAAGTACAGCCATACACAGAATCTCTCCGTGAGCTTTTGTTTGAAAACCGTCAAACTAGCAGCTCTGTGGGTAGTTGAGTTTGTTAGAAGTAACCTTAGGAATTTAATGTTAAATATCCTTGAAACATGGATTTAAATGACTTTTCCCGTTTTTGTAAAGCGCCTGTGTAGCACATATAGCAGTTGCCATGTTGATTATGGGTTAAACTAATACTGTGTACTTTTAGATCTAGGGTTTATTTTTTTAGTCCATGTATTAAAGACTGGAAAGGTAACAATGTAGTACAAAATGTCAGACAGCAATAAAACCATTCATAATATGGCCACTGCAAATCTCTTTATTTGTAAGCAATACAGAAGTTTTGGGGAGTTTGTGGGGGGGGTCTTTAACCTTTTCAGTATGTCTGCTCTAGGAATTCTGCTGCAGGAGAATAGAAATTAAACTTCCAGAAATGTATGTTTGTAAAAGGAATCTCTTGTTGAGAATCCAGGCCCAGTCTGGGTTCATTGCTGACAGTTAAACTGTGTCTTTATCACCAAGTGGAAAACTGAAGCCTGCATGAGCAGTAGTCCCTGGCTGTGGGCAGCCGTATTTTGTGAAGGCTGGAAGAAGGGAGACAGGCATGAAAATCCCTTTCTGGCCCCATGGTGCTATTACTGACCCACAAAGGTCCGAAACAGCCACGGTTTCTGGCATCCCCTTGTCTGAAGTATGAAGTGGTCGTCATCTCTTTACTGCTGTGCGTGAGGAGAATCTGATGAGCGTAATGCGGGGTGTTGTACTCCCTGCGCTAAAGAAACTCCTACAAATGACTGATCCTTTAGAGGGACTGGGAACTTGCTCGTAGCTACTGCTGAGATGCCAGGGATTTGAGGAGTTGCACTGAATGTTTCATAGGACCGAAAGCCGATGAAGTATTAGACCCTCCTGAGCAGTTATCTCTATTTGAAAGAAGTTTTGATTTCTACATGGTTGTGATCAAGATCAAAAAGCACCAGTGTGGGCAGGACCGAAAGCAACTACAACGGTTTTGTAAAATCCCTTTTGTTTTCCGTGTTCTTCTAGCAGGGAGGAGGGTGAGGACGAAAATTTTTCTGGATAGCTAGACTTCAACAGATAGATATTTACTTTTTTTTAATTTCTTTTTTTTTCTATCATAAGTATTCCTCTCTCCATAATTTTGTGAAGGAAGGCAGTATGGAATTTTGGGTTAGTATTAAGAAGCAGAAGGGACCAGATCATTTCAAATATGGCCTGCTTTTCTACCATCTTTTTTTCAGTGCTCCTCGTTTCTGTGGTCTTGACCAGCGGCCACGTATACATCAGAAATAAAGTCCAAAGAATCACAAATTGCTTTCTTGATCAGTGTACACAATAGGAATAAATAGTACTTTGAAACAACTTCTGAGAAAGATGTCAGTTATACCACGGTAGCACTTGGCTGTTGTCCAGTAATTTCTCATTTTCATGAGAAAGTACTGCTGTCATCATGATTGGAAAGTCAAAATGTCTGCAAAGGGACTTGCTACACTGGCATGTCAGAGGTCAGATGAGGCACAGCGTGAGTCCACGATTCGAAACAGATAATGTATCTATCTGTGCCTCACGTCAAAGTATGTGTCAGCTAATCTTTGGAAGTTAAGACAGACACTTCCTTTTAAATGTTACTCATAAACTTACTTTTACTATGTATTTGATTGCCTTTTTTTATTATTTTTACGGCTCATTATGTCTTGCAGAAACAGGATAGATGATGCTCATACTTTGCTTATACTAATGAAGTGGAATTGCTAACAATTACTTCATTTTTGCTTGGAGAAATATTAATTCTCTGAAACTGCTTTCCCAGAGAGTACTCGATTCTCCCTGCCCCATTTCTGCATACATTTTCTTCTGTTGACCTGCATGGGTCCTGAGGGCACTAACAATCCCTAATTGCCCCAACCAGACTCACCCATGCAGCTGTTGGCCACGGCCCTGGGCCCTGATCTTGGCTCCAGCCTCATCTCCCGGTTGGACCTTGAAACCTGTGCTACGGGTAGCTTTGTCTTTAGTCTCATCTTCTGCTGTTTCTGGATGGACCGTGCACCCAATTCAATATTTCATCTTGTCTGATGATCCCTGGATGTCAGCAGAGCCTTTTGTCACCCTGGTCTTGCCAGGGGGAGGCCACTGGGCTGTGTTCACCCACGGGTCCTGGCTTGTCCTCCCTTGGGGAGTGGACCCGCGCTTGCTGCTCCCTGAGAGGAACATGCAGTGCTGGTACAGGTTCTGCCACGTCTAACATACTACTGGCTTGTGTTGCATTAAAGCAGATTCATGGATTAGTGTGCTGTTGTGGGGAAAAATGCCCATTTCCAGTCACAATGCAGAGGGGAAGTCTCTTCCATTGGTTTTAATCTTGGGACTAAGGGTAGCATCTAAAATCCTATATAGCCCTAATTTGGCGAAAAGATTTGGAAATGCGTCTCCAGAACCTGACAGGACCGGGGTGGGGGGAGAGTGGGGAAGATACTGGTTACTGAGAAAGAGTGCAAGACAAGACAAGTGCTGAGCAGTGTCACCAGAGCAATGAAATATCCTGAAGATCTGACTTCAATTTCTCCAAGTATTTAGTGCAGTTGATATGTTATTAAACAACTGCGTCCTTTTGAGAAGACTTAATTCTTACGATTTTGACTTATATCCAGAATTTTTAAAAGTTCTAGGTTTTAGCTAGTCATGTTTTGTTCTTGTTATTTAGATTTCTTTATCAGGGCAGGAGGGATTTTAACATCCAGAATAAATAATTGGTGTCTTTCCTTGTGAAGCATAACAGCCTCTAAAAGTAGGAGGAAATTGTACTGGATGTATTCTGGGAACATAATCAAATATAAGGAACACCAATAGGTTTTGATTCTGCTTTCATTTAAATGAATAACCAAATTTTCATCGACTACAGAGAATGAATCCATAATACTGGGGCTATTATGCCAGAACCGGACTAGCTTGAATGCTTGTCAACGTGTTTAGGTCACCTAATTAATGGAACTATTCATGTCTCAAGACAGAAAGCTTGCCTGGAAATGAGAAGCAGACCACATGTAATCAATGAGGTTTTGTCATCAACCAGCCATACAGTAGGTCTAATCAAACCAATACAGGGCACGATTGCGAGCAAATGAACATCAGTACTGCATTAACTAAAGTCAGTGCATCATCCTGAAAGTTAATGACAAAGTATCACCCAGATGATGAGAGAAATAATGCGTGATCCCAAACAGTGCTACTGCCTCGTATTGTAATACATCTCCAAGTACGTCGAGTGACAGTTGACGTCAAATTTAAGACAAAGTAAAGCTTGATTCAATGTTTAGCAATAATTAGATGCCATTCTGAAATAGGAAAATACATAAAGCTTTCATCTATTAAGAAGTAGGGTAGGTGTTTGGAATTTTGTCAACACACCCTAGAAAATTGGTAGCTTGGGAAACATAGGGAAATAAGTATAATCATGTGCCAATTTTAAAGGACATCTGTGGGCCAGATACAGACAGAACAGACAGTAGGCTTTCATTTCTGGACTAGTTCCCGTGACTTTGAGAGAAAGCATTAATATTTAAAACTACAGTGTGGGACTAAACTACATTATCTGGATACTCATCACCCAACAGTCATGAGAAGAAAGAGAAATTCTTTTAATCTTAACCTTGTCTTTATAGAAACACAAATTCCCTACCTAATCATAGCTTCTATTTTTATTTCTAATGTGAGAAATAATCAGTGTCTCTCTACTGTCCTCGGTAACAAAACTGTGTTAAATGGGATTTTAAGACTTCATCCCCCTTTTTTTTTAACTCTTGCATTTAATAAACTCATCTGTTCATGCCAGGTGAGATGCCTTTCAGAGGAACAGTAGAAGTTAAAATTCCAGTCACATAGAAGTTATGGGCCTCTTGTGCTTTCAAAACCTCTCTTGAAGATCACGGTCCGTTTGGAGCTTCCTGCAGGTGCACTTGTGCCAGTGGTGAGCAGTCGGGCAAAGAGAAGACTCTGAGGATGGAGCAGTGACCGGAGTGCGTTCTCTCGAGATTGTGGTAAAAATGCACTCTGTTTTCATTGGACTTTAGCTGTGATCTAAACGAGCTTATAACAAAAAATGCAGGTCAGTATAGTGAAAGCAGAATATGAGCCTTACTGATGGCCTTTCATATATCTGACTGCTAGAAAAACAGGAAATAGATATTCTGTACCACTTAGGATAAATGTGGGACACCTGCTTATATATGCTTTAGAATGGTAATAAAGTTTGAATGAGAAGGGGAGAAAGAACAGTGGAAATCCCTAGTTTGTCCCTAGGTATCCTTAATATTTAAATTTGCTTTAGGCCACATTAGATCAAAAGAATGAGGTCGTATCCCTCATTATAATCAGGATTTCAATAAAATTCAAAGCGGGTCAAAATTTTCTCCAAAGAAGTAAAAAAACTGATGTAAAGTGAGGAACTCATTCTGCTGTTCTTCCACTCTCCAAGTGCTATTTCCCTGTTCCCAAACACCAATAACCCCTGTGAATGTTCCTTAGAGTGGAGTCAACGGGGAGGCCAAAGAATAAACCAGCACGGAAAACAGACTCTGCTGATGTTCAAAGGAAACAAAATCACAAGTGCCGAAGGCTTTTCAAATGTGCTGAGCCACAACCATTTTCTGGTTCGTGCAGCGTTGGTCTCATGTATTTCCCTGAGCAGGGCTGTTGGTGCAGTGCAGAAATACGAACTCTGCCCGATTATTTTGAAGTTGTGATACGTCGAAGTAGGTCTGCTTTGAATAAGGTGAGTGATATGGAAGAAATGCGATTCCTCTTCTTGTGAAATTTGCTGTTTGGATCACGTATAGGACTCGTCAAATAGGCTGCTCTGGGAATTAAGACTTCTTGTCAACCTGGATCTAAACAGTCTGCTGAAAAATAATCTGCTATCTGCATCTTGAAGTGATTGTAGTTGTGTAGTGTTTCAGCTACTGGCTAAGAGTGTGAAGATTTGGGAGGACAGACCAGAGATGAGGTTTGTCTGTCTTGAACTCTCGTCAGTCCAGTGCATCTTGTGTAGCTCCAGCAGCACAGATAAAGAATCACTCCTCTTCTGCAGCGCAGCCACAGGCTACTGCTGCGCAGCCTTGGGACGTTCAACTGTTCTCAAGCAGAGGAAAGTATGGTGTTTCGTTTGGACTAAAAACTTCTGATTGCCAGGCCAAAAACTCTGAGATGTTTATTGTGGCTCAGTCTTGATTGTGTTAGATGTTATAAACGTATATGCTTTGGATCAGGCCTGCTTTGTTTCCAGATCCTGGAGGGACTTAGATGAGAGCTAGGCTCTGGCCTCCATTTGCCTTTCAGCCCTAGGTGGACCCAGAGCAGAGCAACGGTCACTCAAGGGATTTTTTCCTCCAGAAGGGAGGCATCTGGAGAGTTTAGGCAGACTTAGAAGCCATTTTGAGTAACATCTTTGGACTTAATGATTGATAGCTTGTATAGGTACTAAAGTTGTGGTTATCAAAAAGTAAAATCAGAAATTATGTCATAATTTTCAAAAGAAACTCAGGGCTGGGTTACCAGAAAATATATATATTTTTTTTTTTCAACTGGCGTTAAGATATGTATCAAAGGAATTAATCCAGCTTTGGACTTGGATTCTGAAATGCAACCTGGCTTCTATTCGTTTAGTCACTGGTGTCAACAAATGCTAAGTGTCCAGGTAGATCAGTCACTTCTGAGAACAGAACTAACGCTCCTGTTCCATTAGCCAGCTCTGATAATTTTACAGTGAACACCTAAATTCTTCTGACTTATGGCAAGAAAAGTCTTAAACCCCTTTTATGAAACATTTGTATTTGGATACCTAATCATGAAGACAACCACTTGTGAAGTTTTTTGAAGCCTCGTCCAAATTATTTCCATGGCAGTTAGGCATCAAAATGCTTTTCAAAATCCCACCAGGCTATCTGCACCATTTGTAAAGAGGTAGCTTTAAAAGTCTCATCCAGATGCATATAAAATGTAAGATGAAGGAGGTAATATTCATGCTGTCATAACCTTCCTTCAGAACAGAAGTGCAGTACCAATTCTTATAAACAGACTGGATATTTCATTTATGATTTTCCAGTCATAAGAGCAGTGCACGTATTTTCATACTCACATGAAGTTCCAGTATTTAATATTGTCAAAGCAACAGCCTTTCACTTGTAGGCAATTCACCATGTATTTGTCTAATTTGTCTTGAGTCATTGCTTTAGAGACCTTTCCCCGTAACTGCTAATCCCAGTGTACGGAAAGTTACATTTAAATCCTTACTGGCAAAATGATCAGTTATTCAGAGATTCTGGCTCATGTTCAGACCTTCCTCTAACCTCCTTTCCAAACGTCCTTGAATATATGTATGTCTCGGCTAACCACCTAATGACAGGCTCTCTGGCTGGCTCCCACCCACTGCGAACCTTATCACTCATGTTGTATTTGTATGACCACGGCTTCTCAGATATCTCAACTATCCAAAGATTTTTAACAATTGTGCATAATCTGTAAGATCAGAACTCAAGTGAGTCAGTGTTTCTGTTGAAACAGCAGGGATAGAACTAATCTCCAACATGTATTCCTTGAGGATAATAAAAGGCACTATAATAATCTTCAAGGACTGTTATACAGTCATCATATTCATGCTGGTGTTCGGTCCTCTAGATACCACATCTTTCCTAGATCCATGTGGAAATGTTATATATAGTCTCCCTGTCTTGTTGCAGGACTGTAACTAAGTTAGGAAAGGAGGATAGTTCATGACCATGGCAAGGAATTAAGAAGTCTTGGATCAGTTTCCAATCACTAATATGCATTTAAGTATTTACTTAAGGTAAATACTTCATGCATGGAATCTTTTCTGCTTCAGTATCTGTAAAACGTGAATAATACTATTCCTTCAACCTTTAAGGTCTTTCTATTTCTGTCCTCGCTTTCTCTATATAAAAGCATGCAAACGCTGCTTACAAGCATCTGTAGCCAAGTTTTGATCCTCTTAATGCCAACCAACCTTTAAAGTCATGATACTTGCACCGGTAAAAGTCCATAGTCAACTGCCTGCCTGCCTTCCTGCCTGCCTGCTTCGTGGCATCCCCCGCACTATGCAAGTCTCTATCATTGTGCAGTAAATGATTTAACCTCTTTGGAAACACAAAGTAGATATTGCCCTGCATATTTCTCTAGAAGGAGTTTTCTTAGAACACCCATGTCAGATCAGAGCTCACACACAACCTTGAGAGTGAGGCGGTATAGTCAGGTCATCCTTCAGCAGTTAGGGAGTCCAGCCCACCTGTGTTTATTGATTTTACTAGCAGTGAAGCACTATATACAGTTACATGAAGGTTAGAGAGGAAAATCCGTGTCCTCTGGGCTTTCTGGAGAATTGATAACTTTTCAGAAGCACCAACTGAGAGAGGGGGTGCACTGCTGAGTCATTCAGTTCTTCTGGCAGAAGCTTCCAGGAACAGCTGAACCTTAATTATTTCACCACATAACTACAGATTATTCCCATAATAAGGGCTTACATAGGCCAGACGTGCCAAGTCAGGCCCTTGTCAATACTCTTCAGGCTAACGATTAGGGTGGTATTTCTTCTGAAGCTATCAGAATAGAAGCTATGCAATTTGCCGAGCCTATAATTCTGCTGGTGATAATGAGCTCTGCTTTGCCCTCCATGTTCTAACAAATGGGTCGTTTGCAACAAAATATGTTCAGCAATATTTCTGTATTCTGTCTACCCAGTGAGCAAGACAAGTGAAGTTTCGCATCAGCGTATTAATTATTTATCATATTCTCATTCTTTAAGCACACAGAATCTTTTGTTTGCAAGTGCCTCCAAATTATCTAACTCGGTGAGGAAGAAGAGAGCAGCTGAGGAGGAGGGGGAGATAAATAAGCTGGTAAGATGAGTAAGCTCATTACACAGAGGCTATGCCCAAAACCCAGTAACATTAATGGCAAACCCTCTTTTGGCCTCAGGTGGCTTTGAAGGAGCCTTCATTTGAACGAGACGATGAGAGAAAGCTCTCGCACTCCTACAGATGAAGCTAAAAGAATAATCAGCATGGCAGTATAAAACATTTCAAAGTTGAGTTCTCACATTACGTGGGGGTTGGAAGCTGGGCGAGTACACAGAGCATTGTATATTCAGGAAAAATACAGACTCTAATCTACGACGTATATTTCATGGAGGAAAAACAAGTATGGAAGAATTAGAGCAACAGATTCATCTTTCATACATCCATAGATTTGAATAGGTTTTGGATTGCATTCAGGGTGATTTTTTTGGTCATAAACTTTGCTCAGATAACGACATAATTTTGTAGTCTCATTACGACTTGGGCTGAGTAAGTTGTGTAAATTGTAATTTTGTAGTTCTGCAAAGAAGGCTATGGAGGCTTTAGCCATTGATATTGCTCAGAAGCTATATTAAACATACAGAGTTGATTGCCATAGTGTTGTTAATGCCTACGATCATAAGAAAAGAAAATGTGTTTCAGACTTTCTGCCATTTTTTGTTGGTGGCGAGTATTTTGAAGAGCCCTTGAGGATGCTTAATGCGCAGAAGCGTCTCCCAGGCTCAGGTGGCCAAACTGACAGTCGTTTAAATTTAGATTTGACTGAGCCTTAAAATGCTTGATTGCTCTAATTTTTTGGGAAAAAATGTCTCTAGGATGTGTACCTGGAACCAAGCATTCTTTCTACTTTTTAGTTATTTAGGGTTCTTTAGATGCACACACTGTCACTGTGTATGTATAAAAGTTGTGAAACAGGAAAAAAAGTTTCATGCTGAATCCCAAAGAAAGATTATTCAGGATAGGAATCAGTAAAAGGACTATATTGCCAATATGCATTTGCTTTTATGTCACTGCAGAATAATTACTGGGAAATGCATTAATGCATTAGTTACCTCCTAATTTCCAATTTAAAAAAAAAACATCCAGAGACTATAAATTTGATGTTCTTAGGGCTGTTTAACTTCGTTCTTCCTGAAATTTCCTTGACGTGTCTCTTTGGTATCCAAAGACAGAAAAATTTGGCAATTAATTTTGAACAGTTCTTCAGCACTGGCAATGAGAAAAGTGAGGTAGAAGGACATGTGTCTGAGGAAACAATATATTTGTAAAACATAAAACCACCCAAGGCCTCCCCCCAACACTTAGGTAGAAAATTCTATATGATTGGATTACCGTAAGCAAAAGCAAATGAAGCACCATAGAAATGTGAAGAATAGGGAGCTTCAGGGTACTGAATGAAACTTTAATTCCAGGAAGAGGGGATGTCTGCTTTGCTGATATGTTTTCTTTTCTTTTTATTCCCGCTGGAATTTATGCAACACCAAATAGCTTTATCTCCTATGGAAAAAAAAAAACCACAACTTTTTTTTTTTTCTGTGATAAAGAAGATATTAAGAATCTCCTTAGGAGAGAAGGACTATTGACTACTGAAATATTTGAATTATTAAGTACCTGGGACTGAAAATACTAAAATCATAGGACTAGTATTGATCATTTGGAGTGAACTCCTTTACTTTCAGCGGAGCATTTAAAATATCAAGGGTCACCCCTCCAAGGAAAAATATTAAAGATGCTTTTTCATTGTTGCACAGTATTTTTGAAAGTCTCAGATATGTCTGCTCCTAAAGATTCTATGCTCTGAAGGATGTTTCAGGGCTCAAATCTCAAGCTTAAATCAAAGCAAACACAGGGATAAAAATCTACTACTTCTTACCATTTTCCATTTCAATGCTTGCAAAAGGAAGTCGTTCCAATGGAAGCAGCTGAGCTGTCGCGTCTCCTTATCCCTAGAGGAGTTTGGAGGGAAGCATGTTCAAGTAAGTGGCACTAGCTTAAATTTCTTGCTACCTATCTCAGAAACATCTCAGGAATGGCATTTTGAAAATGAAAAGGCTGAAAAATCATTGTGATTTGTCAGTTGAGAAGACCTGCTAAGCAATTACATAAAGCTGTAAGATGGAAAGTCCATCAGTTGTTCCAGTTTTTCAGACTCCATTTGGGAGCGTCTCTGAGAGCTGAACATTGGTTAATGAAAACTAGAGCTTTGTTCTTTGCAGTAAGCACAGCTATGTACATCTGAATTAGATTGGTGTTATGGCCTTTGGAAAGGAAAAAGAAAAAAGTGCATTTGGAGCCTCAATAGACCAGAAGTTCCAGAGGCATAAACACCATCCTCATATGGATCTGCCTCTTGTTCTGTTTGCAATATAAATGTTAGCAAAGATGTTTCTGTTTGGCTGCATTGAAACAGTGGAGAAAGGGTAGTTAAAGACTAGGTGTGTTTGGCTCTGACTGACTCACTGATGCCTCAAGTAACTTCAATTTTATTCCACCTTCTTGAAATACCAGTGATGGTACTTATCCAGAATGTCAAGTTGTTTCTTTCGGATGGAAGTTATGAAACAGAACTAAATCTGGATTTCAGCATGGTCCAAAGCTCTTACTGGGCGCAGAAGTACTACACATGGTTTTGCAGGTCTAAATCGAGCACTGGATCAAAAGCTACTTAAGCCTTGAGTGAAGAATGATAAGATTTAGGCCCCTGAATGCTGAAGTTATTTTTGAAAACAGGACGTATCAGCTAAGTCAGTGAGTCTTTGCAGTGCTGTGTTTTAAGGAGTCCAGAATATTTTACTATAAGCCTTCATGTTTAGGCCTGTAGCAAAAAAGCTTCTGAGGAAGGGCTTTATGTAGCATGATGGCTACAAATATCAAAGCAAGCTACAACTATTTCTACAAGATTTTTCTGGCAAAATGAGGCACTGTCAATATCACGTCTTGCATCTGTGTTCTGCTACGTGTAATGTAAAAAACATTTTGAAAGCTCTTACTGTAAAGGCTTTTTTGCCAGACAGGAGGTAGAATTTCCTTTGAAATTACAAAATACTCTAGTATTTCGTAAGATCTGTGACACTGACAAGACAGAGAAGATTCATATTTTGTACTTAAGCAGAAGCTACTTGGAAGTTTCCTTTTCTAAAAAAAGATACATAGCAGTAGAAAAAATAATGCTTATGCAGTTTTATTATGGGTGATACTCTTTTCTGAAGCAACTCCATAGGCTCCAGAGGTCTTACGTGACAGCTTCACCTGCTTATTATGACCAGATTTTCAGTAGTAGTGAAAACAATAGTTTACGCAGATTTTACCAAGATCCCGGTGTGTTTACTGAGGCAGACAGTTCCATCTTGGTGAAACACTGAACATGAAAAAATAAGGCTTATCAGCTCATTGAGAGACTTCAAAATTCAATTGGTACAGGAAGAAACTTTTTAAAAGTAATGTAATTAAACCATTTTAAAAATAAAGTGCAATAGAAGAACAAATCCAAATAATGAAGCCTGCTATCAAGCAATCACAGAAACTCATCCTCCCCTCCAAAATAAGATTTTTCTAGAACAAGCCTCAATAAGCAGTTGTTGCATTGATTTCTATAAAGGACAGCACTATAGAGAACAGTGTATCATGTAAAAAATCAGCCCTGACTTTTTTTTTTTAAGATATTGCCAAACTTATTTCCACGCCTTCTACAAACCTTTCGTGAAGCAAACTGCCTCCTTGTATGTTTGAAGTCAACGGTGGGACAGAACAAAACTAGGATGAAAGCTGGCTCTGACAAACTTACAAACAATGAAAACACTTTTATAAAGTGTTTTGCTTTGTTTTGGATATTGTTTTCCATTTTTAAACGCCTCAGCATTTTCAAACTTTACTTGACTTTATATGATAGTTAAGTGATGGGAGTCTTCAAATAAGGCTTTGAAAACCTATACTTTAAGTTCCATACCTTAAGGCTTTGATGCAAGTCGTATCTTCCAATGAATGAGCCCACCCCAGCCATGCTCATAAGAGCTGCAAAACTAGAATACTGGTTTCTTAAGCAGCCGGTACGTGCAGTAATACAGAATATCAGGCATTCCCAGAAATAAGAAAGAATGGGAATTCTTCATATCTTTCCTTTTCCAGGAACAAGTGGAGAAAAGGAGAAGACTTCAGCTGCAGACAAACCAAACGTCAGGCCCAGGATTGTGATGTTCAGATTGTCCACGCAGTGAGCACTGGAGATCACTGGAGATCACTGGAGCAAATCCACAGTCAGACTCACTGAAGGTATGGGCCTGCCATAGCACAGTGTGGCCACAGAGGCAATGACTACCAGAGAAGCTCTGTAAAGAACATAAGGGCAAGAGGTGAGGGACGTTGGAACAAGTCTAACAATTCTTCTGGGAGCTTATTAGTTTTTCTCTCAGTTCAGTGATGGCAAATGCAAAATCCTTTACCTGGAGCAGCAGTACAGGCTGTGGTAACTAATTGGGTAGGTGACAGCTCTGCAGCCAAGGGCCTGGGGACTGTAGTGATGAAGCTGGTAATGAGTCAGCAGTTGCAATGAAAGCCAACCACATACAGGGCTGTATTAGAGTGTAAATAGCAGATCAAGTGAAGTGAGTAATTGCACCTACTTAGCACTCAGGAGACCACAGCCGGAATACTCTGTCCAGTTTCAAACCCTTCCCTCATCCCAGTACAAGAGATGTCTACAAACCATAGAGTGTGCAGCAGAGGGAAGACAGGGTTGGAGGACATGGCACACAAGGTGAGGTTGAAGGATCTGGGCTTGCTCAGCCAGGAGAAATGGGGGTTGCAGAAACAAAGCCAGATTCTTCTGACAATAGCAGAGCTGAAGCAAAAGCACAAGAGAAAATAAGGGAAATGCAGCATGACCAGTGTTGAGAGTAAGAACATTTGTCACCTTAAGCACTGTCACAGTTTGCCCCAGACAGACTGTGAAATCTATCCTCATCCTTGGAGATTTTGAACACTCAGCTGGAAAACGCCCTAAGCAATCTGATCTAACGTTGAAGTTAGCATGGCTTTCATGTCCCCTCTGACCTAAATTACTCTGGTTGCTGAATCAATTGCCACTAGATAAAGGCCTCAGCCACCAGCATGTTCCTTCCAGACACGCTGACCCCAGACTGGTTACCAGCTAATCAGTACCAGCTGATTAGACTCCACAGGCTTCCTGAAGGTGCTAGATGTGGTGAGCCATATTCTCAAATATGACTGTCTGCCTCTGAAAATTCTGGACAGGCTTCCTGGTCATGCCAGGAGTGTTGAACCACGTGTCTTCAACACACGGCATGGATCTTCTACACTGAACCTTCCTCTTCGTTACAGGGAGCCTGGCTAGAATGGTGTCAAACAGTCCAGTGGTCAAAGACCTGAGCTGTTGATGGAAATGTCTCCTCTATGCACAGCCAGTTTTCAAACATCAGTTCTTGCAGATAGTTGACTATCTACATAGCAATTGCTCATGTTATGCAATGCTGGAGGCTAGGGAAAGCCAGATACACTTCAGATGGCATAGACTCTTGAGCAGGAGGAACAAGAGGGGCAACAGCAGGCAGCAATTACTGATGAACTGAAGTTGGTAGCTGTGGATACCTCTGGCTGTGTCTACCACATGATGTTTCACCAGGTGTCACACGAGAAGCCTCTGTGCAGGTGTGAAGAGATGCAAGTGGTATGCCAAGCTGCACTGCAGCTACTCAGCAGAGCGGCTGACATCGGTGTGCTCAGGAAAGCACTAGTCTTGAACTTGACCTTAACATGAGTAGTTGGCCTCTTCACCTTTTATGGATCTCAGAGATAACGGAGTCACATATTTACGGTTCTTTACATGCCAAGAACATGATTACATACCACTCATCCAATTATTACTATTGACTTCAACTGTGTGGTGGATGTGTTAGTAATTTCATTACACTGTCAAATGAAAGTCAAAGAAAGATAAAGATTGAATGCTTCATCACTTTGGATAAAACTATTCAATGACAAAATACATCAGAAAGGTGAACACTACTTTGAAAATAGTAACACATTTTCAGTCCTTCTCAAATAGCCCTGGACACCTGCATGGGAGTTAAGAGATTTCGTTTTATGTAGTAAAGGGACTTAGAAAAAGCATAAAAAAGAACAAAAGTAGGAGGAACAGGAAAACCCAGACTGCTAAGTACAGTCAAGTGCCATTAAATAATTGCCCACAGTAGTTACTTGAACCATGAATATAACATGACTTTTTGACTAAGTCAGAACTTCTTTACTATAACAAAAAGTTTCAATCCAAGAATGTATCAAGAAAAGGACTGTAACTCATCTTCTAAGTTTTAGGGCCTGGATGTGAGATGGAGAACAGAATCCTAAAATAGAGTTTTAAAAGAAGATAAGGTATGCATATAAATATTAAAAGGAAAAATATTTGAATATTTAGTTTTCTTTGCCGCCAATAAAAATAGTTAATGGGCTTCCTCAGGGAATGCAGAGATGGAAATCTGGCTACAATACAGCCTCCCTATGAGGACTGGAAGACACTGCTTCCTTCCTTTTTGGAATGGTCTTGGGTACCTATTGAAAAATTAATAACAGAATACAGAGATAGTGATGATAAAGAGTACATTCTTTCATCCCTACGGTGTAGCACCCAGTGACAACACAATGATTCAATGAGATTTAGAGAGGCAAGGATCATTAGAGAGAGAAAAAGCAAAGAATAAACGTGCTTTCCTAGAATGAAACAGCATTGTTTTCTTAGGTGTCTGAATATTCTATAGGAAACTGTACTTTAAAAAAAAATGTTGGTTTACTCTAGTTACACTTTTTCTGCTAAACCTTTTTTAACAGCTTTTTTTTTTTATTCACCAGAAAACAAACTTTTTCTTTTTTTTTCTTAACTACAACTGACTTCCCTGTATATTGAACACTGCTGCAAAGAGGATGAGGATTTTTCCCCCTCCATGTGTTTTGTGTGAAAGATCTCAAATAGCAGAGGAAAAAACCTGAAAATTAGGAAATGCTTTCTATTATAATGTGAAGAGCTGGAATAGGAAAGGTGTGCAATCTCTCACACTGCAGGTCTTAAGGAATATATTTGACAAATGTGTGTCACAAGTGATACAGATGTAGCTGATTTTGCCTTTGGACCAAAGAATGGCATAAAGGACTTCTCAAAAACCTTTCTAGACCTAATTTTCGATGTTGTTATGACATTCTAGTATGAACCTGAGCTTGCCCTGACCCACAGGCTGATAATGAAACACAGTCAATGTTCATTTTGTATCATTTGTGGTTTTGCACATCTGCTGGCATCAATAGAAAAAAGCTCTTTCTTTACTTTGAATGTTCAAAGTCCCATTTTGGAACTGATAGTATCTGGTAATTTAGAACAAACATAAAACTACTTCAAAAGCAACCATTACCATAAAATTTCTATTTTAGACTTGAGTGAAGTTATTTTGTTTTATTTTGTGTTAATGTAAAGTTATGCAAAATAGAAGTTAAGCATGAAGAAACCCCCTTTCAGCTGCTATAAATAAGAATGGCATTATTGAAATCAATTAAACCATTTCTGCCTGCTCCAAAAAGTTATCTGATTGTAAGCATTTTGCTACACAACTGTGTGTGCATTACAGAAGTAAAAATTATTGTCTGTCACTGCTTTTACTATCTTTCCTAACAGGATTTTGAATAAATCGGGCAGTATGTAAGATCTAAATCCAGAAAAATGTAGATTAGAACTAAAGTATGGGAGGTCTACCTCTGCAAAAGCTGGAATTGGAGTCAAAAGGAACTGGAAAGGGTATTCTGCACTCTACAGCAAACATTAATAATAGTTGGCCTAGCCTGTGGAATATGGAGACTTTTCAAATGAACTGTGCTTTGGCGTTATTTTTTCAAGGCACTTACTTATAACCAGACATGTAAACTTGTACTTCTTCAATTCTTCATATCCATTCCTTGGGCATTATATATACATGCATATATATACATACACACACACACGCATATATATACACACATGTGTATGTGTATTTATATATATACACGTCTGTGTATGTATGTATGCACATATTTAAATCTGTTCTGTTCTTTTGCATTTGCCCTGGATTTTTTCCTTTTCCATTTGTCCTGTCTGCCTCTGTGGACCGGTCTTATGCTTCCCAAGATGCAGACCACTCAGCTTTTGTTGACTCTGTGCTCATGAAGCTACTAAGATTTGTAAAATTAAGCGTATGTATAACTACTTTCAGGAAGAAGGTCTCAGCTGTCTCTAGGCACCTAAATTTAAACATCTGGATATTGATTCTATTTGATCTTGTAGTTTCTCTGGCTTCTATTACAACAAGGCTAACCTAATTGCCTATGTGCTCCTACTGGCCCTGGCTCCCTTATTAGATATTGGGAATATTTACACAGTACATTTTCCAGTCTTTGTGGATTTTCACTGAATTGTGGTAAGCAATTTCTATCTATCTGTGTGCCTTACTGCTTTGACTTGCCCCTCTTTGTCTAGGAGTTTCTAACCGTGCTGAATTCTGCAGTGAATCTTTTTCTGACCAAGAAAAATTATTCCATTTGTCATTGCAAGTTTTAATTACCAAGTTTTTCTTCTCATTTGCATATGTGTTTAGGATTTTACTATGTTCTATTATGTGGAGTTTTTTTCTAAGTATTACTTCTCTCTGGATGCAGCATATGTTTGGCTTTGTTATATAACAAACCTACCAACCCAAAATCTAACTGACACTAAAAGCATTAGTTCTGTTGAAATATGTCATATATGTACATATAATATGTTTTCCTTGCATAGAGAGCACTTATCTCAAAAGATTTTAAACCTTTTAAAATTAACCTATATATACATTAAAAGAAAAGCATAAATGCCCAATGAAGTTAAAGAATATAAGTAGTTACAAATTTTGTCCATATTATCTGTTGAATAATTTCACAAACCATACACTGAAACTATTTAGTAGATATTAGGCTAGTAGTTTTGATCCCACTTGACTGAAAAATCTTTTTTTTTTTAATTTGTCTTCTGATTCACCCTCACAGTTCTGATAATTTATGAATAATCTTCCACCAAATTTCATATGCTAGTCCTTGTTTTGTTCATAAGGTTATACAGTATTCTCTGGCATACTCCTCAAATTCCTACCATAATACCAATCACATATTTTTAAACCTTCCTCAACAATGTTTACACAATCTATTGAGCTGTGTGTCTTACAGACGGACTGCAATTCCATTATAAATGTATTGGTTCCTTGTTGTTATATTCATTCAATACATCAATTACAATTTTGCAGTACTCCTGCAGTCAGGTAGCAGATTTCACATTTGTGGACCTGCTTCCTAAAGAAATTATAATCTTTTCTTTAGAAAACAAACAAACAGCTCTTGCCCACAAGAAATCCCTGTGCTTTTAAAGTACAGTTTTGAATAGTTGATGAAAAAATTGCAAAGTATGCACAGGCAGGTAAACAGCAAATGTAGAATCGTAGAATCATAAAATCATAGAATGGTTTGGGTTGCAAGGATAAAGGTCATCTAGTCAAACTCCCCTGTAATGATCAGGGACATCTTCAACTAGATCATGTTGCTCAGAGCCCTCTCCAACCTGACCTTAAATGTTTCCAGGGATGGGGCATCTACCATCTCTCTGGGCAATCTGTTTCAGTGTTTCACCACCCTCATTGCAAAAAAATTTTTTCCTTATATCTAGTTTGAATCTACCCTCTTTTAGTTTAAAAACGTTACTCCTTGTTCTATTGCAACAGGCCCTACCAAAAAGGCTGTTCCCACCTTTCTTATAATAAGCCCCCTTTAGGTATTGGAAGGACACAAAAGCCTTCTCTTCTCCAGGCTGAATAACCAAAACTGTCTCAGCCTTTCCTCATAGGAGAGGTGTTCCAAATTTAACAGATCCAGAGATTAATTTAGAAAACTTTCTGAAGTGGACTGGAGAATTTGGGTCATTACAGGAGTAGACAGGGGAACTGAGGAGTTGTGGAAAGGGTGGGTCTCCTACTTCCTCCTTCTCCCTTGGTTTTTAATTTCTGCAATTGATTTTCACATGCAGAGAGCAGACTTCAGGAGTTCTTGCTCAGTACTTGAGTCTTCAATGCGGGGCACATTTAATCCCTTTGGAGAGTTCTGGGTACCTGATTGACACTATTCATTTATGTGATTAAAAGGGAGATCCCAGTACACCTTTGGAATAAATTCTGCTACACTTACTCATCTCAGAAAGCATCTCTGTCCACAAGCATTCTTGATATATGTGCGACTGGGAAGTTTTATTATGTGTGTTAATGGTAATTATATTACTTGGATAAAACCCTTCTGAAGAAGGAAGTTGAATTTGATCAGGAGCTGGAATCCACTCTTTACGTCTCAAATAATTTCTGCAGCAATCCAGTGTCTTCTAGCTCATTCAGCATTAAATCACACCAGATTAATTGTCAAGTTGCAAATCACTAGTTCAATCTACTAAAGCCCCCTTCTGAGTTTTGGAAGAGCATCCAAACTTGGTGCAGGCTGACCTAAATCAGTTTGTATGAGCTGAAGAGATCACAGAACAATAAGAACTACTGTTCATTTCTGTCATCATTAAAAAAACGGGGTGGGGGGGGAGGAGTGAATACAATGACCATATTATACAAAGCAGAGCCATAAGGACTTGCTAATCACATTAAATAATAAATTTGAGATATGCATAATAGCATCTAAATAGCTTAAGGTTTCAAAATAATGTGCTTATTTGGAGCAGAAAACTATGAAAAATTGTTGGTATAGCTGTTTACTGTGAGGCTAAAGGTTGATGCTGATTGCCAGCTGGAGGAGAGAGAAGAGGAAGATGCAGGGCAGAGGGTAATTTTTATCCAGTGATAATTACACCTGTGAAAGCCAAACACTTTCCTACCTACTGGGTAGTTTCTGCCACACTCTGTGGAATGAGCATATAAATGTCCTCATGCATAGACAAAAAGGGTTATTTTTAACGGTACCACCTGAAAACTCTTGGACTTTTAGGCTTTCTCTAACTGAAACTTAAGGTTTTTTGCATATTTCTATTGCAAGTATTAATGTATGTCTCCATTGCAGAACTGGGTAAGACAAAGCTAATCCAAGCAAACTGAACATCTGTATCTTTGCCAAGTCTATATAGTTGTTTCCAGGCTCATTCTTATACGAAGGGAAAAACTTTGGGGTGCATGGAAGGACCACAAACCTCTCTGTAATTTATTAAGCTGTACCATTCTGCATTTTTTGTCTTTGGAGAAATGTGCGTATCAAAGATCTTTACTACCCCCCAGCACATTATAGCTTATTGGAAGGTTTCTAATAAGCCCACCTGGTAGAAATTCTGACCTCAAAAAAGGAATGCCTTTTTCAGCTGCTGGTAGAAAGTAACGCATTTATATGGAAAAGCTCTTCTTTCACGTGATAACTTGAAGACTTGATGCCTGGCAGTCTTGTGGCCTAGTCTAATACAGAACAGGAAAATTGTTCTTTCTAGAATCCTGACCTAAGAAATTTGAAATTTCATACCACTGAAAATCTCCCCTACCTTACCCGGGAGTAAAGTTTGGGTAAACATAAGAAAACTGCTGATAGAAAATACAGCACTACAGAAATGTCTTTGTAACAAGTTACAATTGTTTTTTTTTCACCTGGATTGCACTTTTGAAAGGATTTGCAAATGTTTTGAACGTGATTCTGCTGGGACTGTCACCTTGCCAAAGTGTTGGGTAGCATTTAAAGAATCTTTTGGGTGGTGTATTAATATCAGACTGCAAATTATAATCACGGTCCAGCTGCTTTAGGAAAACTTAATTGAACAGAATGTATATAAAACCTATTTGACTCCTCGTCTGTCACTAGAGTATTTTTTGTCTATATGGACCAATTTCTCATTCTTATTTTACCCAAAGTGACATTAACTTTGTCATTAGGATAGATCAACCACTGCAATTTACATCTTCCCAAACCCCAGTTCCAGTCCATTTCTTAAAAGCACACTACCTCTTCTTGCAGCATGCATTTTGCACACACCTTATATCTGATTTTATTGTAATCACTCATTTCCTAATGTTCCTTCAGCTCATATCTTTTTTGCTCTGCTTGGCATGCTCTTTGGACTATATCCAAAATGGTCTCTGATCTTATTGTTCAGTAGACCATATGAGAAAACACATCTGATCTTATCCCACAGCTCATCACCACCATTGTATTCCGCATAAATTTTCATAGTCGTGCTAGAATTTTTATTTCACTTACTCTACAAATCTAATGGAAATTCTGTAGGTCTTAGGAACTAATCCTTTTACAGGTCACTTTAATGTCCAAGCAAATCTACAAGCATTGCTTTTCTTGCTCTCAGGGATTGGTATTAGTTTTCTGTTAATACATGGTGGCAAATCTTATTCTCTGCGATTGTTGAGCACTACGAAAACAGCCTTATTTTTGTGTCTCCAAGCTCCAAATCAGTTGGGAAGTCATCACTTGCCCATTGGTAACTTTATCATCCAGTCCAGGCTGGACACTGAAGGCTACGTGTGTCCTCATACTGTTTACTTCTAATGCTGTGTGGGTGTAGGGGTGGGCTGATCTGAAGCCTGTCAAATGAAACGAATGACGTTCATTGTAAAACGAAAGGGTGTGTTTTGGGGCCCGAGCAGTTCCTTTATCCCATGCTCTTGTGTCACTTCATTTTGAAATGACACTCTGATTCCTTCCTTGCACCCCCTCTGAACTTTGCTGGCCGTACAGCTTTCTCTAGTGCTCTGTGGGGCTCTTAACTCCATTAGCACACTCTCTGCCACTTTATCCTTTGCCTCAGAGTCTGAGGGCAGAATTCCATATAAAGAACATAATGGCTTAATCCAGTAATTTTGATGTATATAAGCTGCTCTTTCAACAGCCTTGTAATTATATTATATTCTCATAAAATAAACTACAATTACAGTCAATTTCCTGATTTAGCTACTACCCAGACCAATTGCATTATATTTGTCTTTAAACATATTGTATACATTTGCATTCCTGGTATGTTGTTTTTCAAGCTTCTTGAATGTGAACTGAAACTAAATTACACTCTGTTCTGTACTTATAAGGAAAATGTCGTCTTGTAGTATTTCCATGTCCTTTCTTTGTCCATGCAATGCTTTCTGTGAGCATTTAAAACTGCTTTAAAAACACTTCAAGATACCTTTACAATGTTTTAAAACTAATTCTCAGGTGGCAGTTTCTCTCCTGTTCTCAGGTGGCAGTTTCTCTGCTGTTCTCCTTAGATAATATCCTCATGGGAGGAAGGAGTGATTTCAACCTCTTTCAGAAACCAGAACCAGATAATTTTGTAATATTATGTATTTTTTTAATTTATTGAATGAAAATTTGAAGAGGATGCCTATATGCTAGCCAGCTTTTGACTGGAATGTACTGCTTTAAGGTGCTGGTTATAGTGGAATGGGAACTCATATTTGAAACATCAGTTTATTCAGATTATGAGAAACACTAACAAACTAGAATTTAATATTTCTTATTGCTAACCTACTTTTAAACTAAGAAGCAAATTTTATCTCTGTAAGAGTTAATTTTGTCATGAAAAGACTTATAACCTGTACTGGTGTATATACTACTTGGAATTTCTGTTAAAATGCAATGCAGCAGAAAACAGCTCATCAGTTTGGACCAGCCGGTCATAACACTATAAAGGAAATATATTTGTATATAGCTTCATTGCTGTCATGCATAATGACTCAAATGGGTATGCATTTTTAAACTAAAAAGAAACATAAAATTTGTTGTGCTGCTAGCAAATAAATGATTTGGAGAAATATACCAAATATTAATATTCCAATAAATAACACAGAATATAAAATTTTCATCATTGCAGACTACGGATTAGGTAAGAGAGGACACCAACAGTGCACAAGGGCAGTGACTGAGATTGAAAAAGTCTTGTCAAGAATGGTGGGCGGAAGGGGAATTGAAGAATTTTGAAAATCAGTGCAAGTTCAATCTCAGTACAGAGGTGAATGCAACTTGATGGAGGAGAACATCTGCAATGAAACATCTGAAACATCAGATTTGCAGCCTTCAACAAAAGTATCTTTACTACAAATGTTTCAGCATAGGCAGATGAGAAAGGCAAAACAAAGCCTAAAGTAACAAAAACTGAGATTCCTATCCTTGGAATCCATGTTAGCATCTGAGATGAGAGTAGTTAGGTTAGATCCTGGGATAAAGAATTTTTTCAGTGGCAGAAATGCTTCATCTATGCCAAAGAAAGGGGTAGAAAGGAAAGCGGGGTGCCTAAGAGGCCTTTACAGACTAGACAGAGAAAACAGTGTAAAGTAGAAAAAGAGAGAGATGCTCATTTTACAGTAAGGAAATGCATTGTCAGTGAACATGTGGATTGTGTGTGATGTGCTTAGGTACCAGAGACCAAAACCCAGTCATCTTGTTTCTTTTTTCCCCACACTAATACTGAATTTGCAGAGCATCCTTACTAATAAACGATAAAGAAGTAGATAATATGCTTATCTACTTTGATAGATAAAGTAATCATCTATTTGGAATACCTCTTCATGCAATCATTACTGATAAATAGGAAATGAACAGGGGGAAAAGAAATGGGAAAAAACATCTGAGTAAGAGGGGTATTGCATTCCTGAATGGGCTTGTGGATTAATTGTTTAGGATAATGTTCACTGCCAACTTAATCTCCGAAAACTATCCAAACTGATTCTCCAAACCTTTTGAAATGTTGCAAATACCAGTGTACTTTATCTGAAGCTCAGTAATAGCGACCTGTGTACATGCTCACAATCTGTTGGAGATACCGACAATGCCGTTCTTTCTTACATTTTCTCTGTTTTGAACAGACTGTTCATTCATGCATTTTTTTTCTCAAGTGCAGCATGTTGCTACTTAAGAAAAAGGCTGCACCAACAAATCCGGCAGATCAATGTATTTCTGTTTTCTGAAATATAACTTCTCAAAATTCATTTCAGAGCTTCAGGCTTTCTGTTCTTTTTACCCTTTATCCTTACTGTGGACCTGATACTGATCCAACAGAATTTGGAGGCATAGGTTCCATCTTGCAGGTGCTCCCCTACAGCATTTGCCAAAAAGCCTTAAAAGGCATACAAATGTAAAAAATTTCTTATGCTTATCTTTGATAATGTACTGAAGTCCATAAATTACAGTCTCTCAAGTCATGTATTAATGCTTACCTAACAATTAGAAAATAGTTCTTGTTGTAAAGAAAGCCACTATGCTGAATTTCTATAGTGCATTATGAAAAATACACTATAATTCTACATGGGTCAGTTGGCATGACTATTTCCCACAGAATAAAACATTCAAGACTCAGTGCACAAATCCAACTGGAATATAACTGCATTCCAATTCATGTAAACACACTAGTAAGAAGATTTAAAGCAGGTCAGCCAATGATTATCAAAACATTAAAATCTTGGCTCCTAGAACACTTAAAAATACCATTAATAGTTAATTGCCGTGTTGTTTGTAAGCACTGAATTAGTATCTCTATAATATATGTGGCCTATATTTGCATGTTTCGTTCTTTTGAAGGGAAGTTGGTACCAACCTGCATATTATATTTTATACGTAGAGTTTGGAATTTAAATTTTCCGATAAGAACATGACTGAACCTAAAATATTTCTGTGAAACAGACAATACATTCCTCTATTTGAATAAAAAAAGTTTCCATCAAAATAACCATCTACATCTTTTAATAAAAAAGCTCAGGCACATAGGTAACCTAGTCTCTAAATGAGCCTTTCAATTTTGCTACAGAAGATAATACTTCCTTTCAAAATTGTTTAGGACAATGAAGCTTATGAAATGTAAATTCCTTTATCAAGTGCTCGAAAATTAATCCTAGATTAAAAATACATTTTAAAATGTTATTAGGGATGTCATGTTACTAATAACAAGCCAAGCTTTTCCCTCTATTTTGGGACAGGAGACAAATTCAATTACCTTTTTGCTAATTGTCTGATGTATGTTCTTATTGTAAAGCATATTCTTTTAAATGCTTTAAGTTCCTAATTGCTAGTGGGAGACAGCTGTATGGTTAAGATTTGGTGTATCGGGTAGAAAATGCAACTCATTATCAAGGCAGCAGCCTATGAAGATCCACGCAAATGCTGCTTTAAGAAAATCAATTGAAACTTTATGAAAGCAGGTAGATGCAGAAATTTTAAACACCAGTTACTTTCATAGCAGAAATATCCATCTCTCTCTCCAATTAAGCAAATCAGCCATGATGAAGTAACCTTGTGTCCAGCATTTTCCATGAGAAACAAACCCAAGGGGATGGATCCCAAGCCAAGAATTTTTCCCCTTTAGAAAGAATCAGATGTGTGTGTGATGGCTGCAATGCTGCCAAGGGCAAGCATTCAATGGCACATTCAGTCCAAGGTCCTTGTCCTCCTCTTCAAGGACTGTAATGGGCATTGGCATTAATATTTCAAGGACTTTCTCTAATTTCACATCCCTCCGAGTATAAGCAGTAATCACCCAAGAAGATATTATTACCGAATAGTTGCTAAGCTTCCTACTACAGGAAATTAAATGGGATCATTACTAGCCTCCCTCTCACTAAAAAGCAACACATACCTCTGCCTGGATTTTTGTGTGGAGATAGCAATCTTTAGGATGGTAAATTTTCAATTTTTAAGCTCCTGTCCCTGGGTATTGTCTTCAAATCCAGCTCCATTATGTCTGGAAAAGAAGATACAGCAGCGTTGCCAACTCTCATATTTTTTACCATTACTCTTCTTATGTTTAGTGTTGGGTTTTTTCTGCCTCTAGTTCCTGCAATCAAATGGCTACAACAGGATCTTTGCTTTCACTATAAAAAATAAGTTGCTAGAGATCAGATCACAGCTTTGTGTCGGGAGGGGGAAGGGAAGGAGGGAGGGCCAGAGGCCTTGAAACTGTGAAATGTAAAGCTTTAAGATCTATTTTAAGGTCTCTCTTGATGATTCTGTCTTAGACCCATACCCATTTTTTTTTTCTTTTTTTAAACATTGGAAGTTGGCATTACTGGTGCGCTCATTAAGCCTAATCCTGTTCATTCTTAGGTATGTTCCTGTAATAAAAAGCAACCTGGAAAACAGCCTCCTGTGCGTTTTGGGATTCCTAAGAAGAATCCTTGACTAGTGTTAACTTGTGTTGTTAAGAGCAGGGGCGTCCAAGTTGTACACACAAAAGCTAACTGGAGCGTCTGAAAACCAGTTGTCCTAAACTTCCGCTATCTAGATTGGCTTCTGCACTGGTTCACTCTTTAGCAGCTTTAGTAATGCTACCTGCTTTCAACAGCTTCCTGGAGGAGTGTTTTATAGGCAGATAAGGCTTACCAGCCCTCCTAGGTTAGAATTAGCTGTGACTGATCCCTGCTGACCGCCCCACCCCCCCAAAACACCATCTAGCAATAAGCTTTAAATATGTTTACCTTTAAGCACCTGACAACCTCACTTACATGTATGTTTTTAGCTAAAAAACATGCTGAAATGCTTGGTGGTTCAGAGCCTACAAGACTACCGCCGCAAGTAATCAGGATACAGTTGGCAGTACAAACATTTATAATAATTATGCAGGGAGTATAAAAACATATTCCAAGTTTATAGACCCTTAAGTAAACCTTGCTGTCTGAATGCAATAGACACGCACAAACGTATTCGACTACAGCATGAGCCAGAGCTGGCAGCTGAGTCGGGTCCAGCACTTCTTCATGGCCACGTCTGAGATCTTCTCGCAAAGCAGTTTTCACAAGGCCGCAACCCACGTTCGTAGAGTGTGACTCTTTATTCCCCTCTAGTGGCTGGTCTGCATAATACTAGAGTTACTAGTGACGGGCTAGAAGAACTAGACCAGACTCTTGGGACAGCAATACACGCCAAAATGACTTGGTTCAGTCACTGCTGCCACCCACACTACCAGAACACCAGCAGTGCACAGACAAATGCTCTGTGGTCTGGCAGTGCTACAGAGGGAGGGGAAAGGAACAGCTTTTGAAGGCTTGTATTTTCATGCCCTTAGACACTACCAAATAATTAAATTAATATTTGTAGCCCTCAGAAAGGAAGAGGAATGTAACTGTCAGTTGGTGTTGTAGTTTTTTATTTAATTATTTGAGTCCCTGGGTGTTAGTGTAGCTGAATATGAATCTGGCCTATCCACCTTTAGGAGGGTACCAAGAGCTCTGCTTAGCTGGCTGCATTGTAGTCTCAGCTGGCTTCCTAATAATGCCTGGCTGTAGTCTTCTGTTCTGCACTTAAACTGTGAAATCTCAGAGCAGATTTGTCCTTGAAACATATTTAATATATACAGTCAGGTCCTGCTCTATTATCAGTGTGCTCATAAGTACTGCTGCTTTTCCTTTTACTTGCGTATTATTCTTATGTGTAGCCAAATAGAAAGAAAACAACTATAAAAGTGCTGAAAATGGATACAAGTTGCAATAAAATCTTGAAAGAACAGTGATTTCTGTTAGTGGTTGGACTGGTAATATGATATTAACTAAATTTTTCAAGTTTAGATGGATTTTTCTCTGAATAGGATGAGAGAACTCGGAAGCAGGAAAGTGAACGTGATGCATGAAAACAAATTACACAATACATCTGAGAATAAGAAGAGTCAAAGAGGTAGTCACTCATCCTCCTTAAGCACAGTTTGGGTTTATGAATCTTGGATTTTCTAGTGATTTGTTCTTGTCCTCATTGAGAGCCTGAGGATAATGCAAGCTTTTAAGTTCCCAAGGGCTCCTGCCCTGCAGGGAACAGGAAATGTTTTACCAGAGAGGCTTAGGTTTGTGACCAAGATCACAATGTATAAAGGACAAAATATCCAAAACTTAGGCTGAATTCTCTAGGAGAATGATGATGCAAAGGAGTCCTTGCTCTTTACAAGTCTGAGTCTAGCTCAGATTTTGAAGTTGTATGGCTCTTGGTGTGAGTAGAAAACCACAGAAAGGATATTCAAGGTTGTCTAAACTCAGCTGATGCTTGTGGGGATATTATCCTTTACTGAGTAGGTTTAAAAAAACCCACCAAACAAAATTAAGTATACCAAATCACTAGCATGAGCCCTCCAGCGATGTTATTCCCAGTTCTGTCTGCTAACTTGATACGGGATAAAAGGTAAATTGGATATTTCAGTACAATGTAGTAAGATGCTTCAATTTCTTTTGACAACATGCTATCTGAGCAGATCCATTTTTAGGGGAATACTAAATAAAAAGCTAGATGGCAGCTTTCTAGGTCAGGAACTGCTAGACCTTCATTATTTTAAAAAGCTTGAAGCACTGCAATATTCAGCCTCTGTGTGTGTTTGTGTGTGTGTGTGTGCGTGTGTGTGTTTTAAAAAATTTTACGACAGGGATTTGTAAAGTTCCAAGGCGATGCTTTAGCAATAAAAAATAATGCCTCATGTACAAAGTGCAGGAACTCAGGGATTTTATTTTCCTGAAGGTAACTTCCATTGCATTTTTTTTTAACTTGCAAGCATATGTTAAGAACTACATTTAGTCAGCTGTTGACTAATGGCTCTTACCTCTTCATGAAGTAGATAATGTCTTTACACAGAATATCAAACTCAATACAAACAGACCCCAGTAATGGAAGAAGAATTCTTTGTTATAAAGTTACTGCATTAAAGGAAACATTGACAAAATTGAAAGCTTTATAAAGAAAATATCACCAGGTTTTGATGAATACTACTTCTTTTAATGTGCCTGCTAGTTGTTCTTTTTTTTCTTAATTGTTTTTTGAAAGGTTCATTAAGGAATGTCTGATGATTTTTGATAGCTGAAACATGAAGCACTTAATGGGAGCTAGAAAGCCACGGAAAGGTCTGTAATAAATTCATATATTGCCACTATAGATTTTTCTCAGATCTTAACGTCTCTTTTGCACTCCAGATGCCATCTCAAAAAATAAACTTCTTACAGAGCACATGGATCAAATTTTAGCCAGCAGGGAGAAAATTGTTGACTTGGCACCGGGTATTTGTGACCCACAGAGTACCTTTACAGACAGCCAAGTCATCAGTTTCCTTTTCTGCTAGGCAGTGGCAGCTCTGACTCCTGAAGAACACCTTCTTTGCACGTAAAGCCTGGGTAACTCAACTCCACCAATGATGAATGGGTACTGCAAGTGCCCATAACTGAAAATTCGGTGTTCAGCATTGGAACTGCAGCATTCTTATTCCTGAAAAATGGATGACAGGACTGAAATTATGCAGAATACCATGGAATTACTTAACGGGCCCCCACTTCAGTGAAGTCCTTGAACTAAGTCAAACCAGAAACAACCTAGCGAAACATGCACGCCCTTCTTCTCTTGGCGAGAAGAGCGATGGATGAGAAAACCACCAACATAGGATGGTAAGGAGCACAGAGCACAGATATCACAGGTGCGGACGCAGGGTAAGAACTGAACAGCGCGTGGTCACAGGCATCTTGAAATTAGCTCTGTTCTTTTGTCCCTCTCCCTGCTTTTTTTGGAATCTTATGGTTTTTTACTTTGTGTCATGCATATAATTTGAAATTGGGACACCTTTCATGTTTTTGATGGCTGCGTGCAAATTTTTGCAGCCATTTCTGTTTTTGCAGTTCAGTTCCGAGTGTTACATAGATGCACATGCTGAACAATGTTCTTTAAAGAAAAAATTCTACAAAACGAAATAAAGATCATCGCAAAGCACAATAGAGAGACTATATTTTATTAGTTGGGTTGTAAAGTAATTTAGCGTGCAGTTGCTACACAAAATATTGCTAAGAGTAATATAAATTTATGGATGTCACAATCTGTAATTTTAATCCAAGATATTTTTTTAAATCTGTGATGCTTTGATGAAAATAAAAGTTCATTTCAAAAGACCTGTATTAGTTACTTTTAAAACCTAATTTGAAATACCTTAACTAAATTAAAAAAAAAAGATTTTCCCCTAACGACTGAGACGACAGAAGGGATGTACCCAGCTTTCTGTGCTTATTTGCAAATCACAGGTATTTACTGATAGCTATCTTAGTGTGGCTGGTCTTAAATCTAGCAACAGTTTTTGTGCTTTCTTGGGGAAAAAAAAGAGGTAAAAATGCTAACAGTGAACTTCCTTTACCTAATCTATCATGTCACTGAGCTCTCTGCAGGAGGCACCTGCACTCCCATCCTTCAGCACGCAGAGAGCTTCCTGTCAGGGAGTGGCTGGAGACCTTCAACTAGGAAACGGGAACACAAAGCTCTTGGTAAGGAACTGTCTGTGTTCATGTCTCCTTAAATTGCCTAATCCATATCAAAGGATAACCTGTCAGTTAAGTGTTATGGGAGCTGTGGGATTACGAGATGTGTCTGTTTAGAAAGCTGATTCTGCATTTGGCCTTGGAAGCTTCCCCAGCCACAGTAGGATTGCTAGTGCGTCTCCCAAGCCAACTGGAAAGTCTAGATTATATGTCTGAGTGAGAATTAAGAGAGGGAAAAGAAGGTCTAGGGAAATAGGAAGCAAAAATGACAACAGATACCAGAAACATCCAGCATCCTTAGAGATACTAACAAGCCATCTGGAAATAGCGTTGGGCAACCAGCTCTAGGTGACCCTGCTCCAACCACAACTGTTCTGTGGGAGAAAAATAAATACCACAACCGAAACCCTGAGGTTTTAACACTGAGAATTTAGGATTTGGCAAATTGCACAATATGCTTAGACAGTTATGGTATCTTTAAAACCTCCTTTAATAAGTTCTCTTTTCTGTTTGTATTGCTGATAGTCTTGTTTCTTTCCTTCAGTCCTCTTACTGGTTGACATAGAGCAAGTGACAGTTTGCAGGTCCTGGTGCGGTCAGGTCCCAGCAGGTCTGGAAGTAACTGCTGCTTTGAAAAGTCAGGCTGTGTAGGGCTACCGAAACATATGTTCTCATTTTTGGATCATGGAAGGGAGGCAACATTTTACAAAGTGGGAGACTTTTATCTATTGGAGCAGTCTGGGTTCTGGTGAGATTTGTGAAATTTTACAAACATCCTCAACTGATAGGAATCATTAGAGCCACTACAGAAAACCTGCATCACTGGCAATTACCCTTATGATTGTATGATCCTCATTAGGCTGATTAAACTAGCTTAGCACCATATTATTTAAGTAGCACCAGGCAAAGCAGCTGTACTTTGCTGGAGATGAAATGCTAAAACTCTGAGCTGATGTGAATTTTAGAAGACTACCAACACACTAAAAATTCAAATGAAAAAGACTATTTTTCAGTGGCTACTACAAAAAATAAACACAGACTTACTGAGACAGCGAAACTGAGCATGTTCCAGCAAAACCATTAAAGAATTACACAAGCTATTGCTTATGTTACACTGCAAACTCTCTTTATAATACACTTACACCTGACCTCCTTCTAAGTAGAAGCATAAGTTTTAGGTCAGTAAGGAGGACTTTGAAGTCGAACAACAGTCAATGGCTGTGGGAGCAGAACTCACGATCTTTTGACTCCTGACAAAATTCATCTTTTTCTTTAACGTTTCGGGAGAGGCTTGTACCCTTGCTTTTGCAGAACACTGCTTGACTGGGGGCAGGCGGCCTGATTCAGCAGATGCGCTGAATGCTCCCAATACCTGAGCTGTTTTGTGCTTTTAAATGATTCTTGTGAAAAATAGGATATGTCTTTTTCACTGTTTTGTGGGTGTGTTGGTTGGTTGTGTGGTTTTTTTTAACAGGTGAATGCTGGTACAGCAGAATCAGTTACTGCAGAACAGAACAACAGAGGAGTTAAATCCTGAGAAGCATGCTTTTATTTGTTCTTCTCTAAAGAGTGAAAGGGAAAAAAAAAAAGCTGGTTTTGACCCTGCTTCCAGAAAGGGTGGGGAAACTAATTACTTGAAGCGAAGAAAGAATAAATACTGCTTCTTTGATGTAGCCATTAACTCACTGCTCCCTGAAGCCAGTTGGAAATTTCTCATTTTGTCCACCGGGTTTTGGGTGAGAGTCCTTGGCTGCCTGAGGGAACTCAACACACCCCGAGACCAGGGCACACCTACATGGCTAATCGAATTATTGTATTAAGATGCTCGGTGTCGCTAATTGGGAATTTCATCAGTATCATACAAAAGCCAGCATTGTAAGTAGCAGATCCTCTACTGTAGTCCCTGCACCCCCACTCCCTGCTCTCGGAGAGACTCGTTTCACTCCCATCGCGACCCTCGACCAGGTGAAGTTTGCGAGCGCCGGCCAGGCCCCTCACGGCGGGCGGCCCCGCGGGGGGCTCCCGGCAGCGGGGAGCGAAGCCGGGCCGGGGTCCCTGGCAAAACGCGGGCGGGCAGCGGCCCCGGAGAGCGGGAACTCGGCTCCGCCGGGGGAGAAGCCCGTCCCCGGGAGGGCACGGGAGTGGCGGAGGGAAGGCAGCAGAGCAGCCCCCGCCTCCCCGCCCGCTCTCCTCCCCCTCTCCCTCGCTCCCGCCTTTTGTGCGCCGGAGCCCGGGCGTTAACGGGCGCCAACGGCCGCGGCGCTGACAGGAGCCCCCGGCCATTGGCTTCGGTGAGCGGCGCTGTGGCGAGGGCGGCAGCTCCAGCCGCGGCTGTTCCCGTAACCAAGGCGCTGCCTGACACACACAGACACGCACACACACACAGACAGACAGACCGAGCGCGGCCTCGGGGGCCGCCTTTACAGCTCTTCTCCCTGTACCATGCTCCGCTCCCGGCAGCGCCCGCCCCCTGCTCCCTGAGGGGAGAACAGCCCGCTGCCGCCCCGCCACCAGTCGAGCGGGCGACTGGCGCCCGGCTACCCGCCCCCCTTCCCTACCCCGGCTACCTGAGTTAGCTCCGTCCCGGGGACTTCGGGCTGCCGCCCCTTCGCAGCGCCTCTCCCAGCTCCCGCTGTGGCAGCGCTTGGGCGGCGGGGGAGTGAGCCGCCAGCAGCCGGAGGGACTGCAGCCGCCGCCGCCGCCGCCGGGGGAGAGCAGCTCCAGCCCCCGCCTCCGGAGCTCTTCATGGCGTCTCACCAGCAGACCAGGATCCAAGCCTACCTGGAGAAGAATAAGATCGGTCCCCTCTTCGAGGTAAGGTGCGCTCTTGCCGGCCGGCTCCTCCGCGGTGGGTGCCCCCGCCATGGCCGCGGCTCTCCCCGCGGCACAGGTGAGCGCAGCGGGGAGCGAGGAGGAGTTTGAGGCGCCGCTTCAGGGTCTGCCCGGCCGGGGAAGGAGAGGGCAGCGCCGGCACCCCCTGGCACCGCACCACGCGTGTGCCCTCGCGTCCCTCCTCCACGCCCCTACGAGTGTCGGAGCTCCGCTCAGCCCTCCCTTCCCGGCCATCCCGCGGATGCGCCCCGCTTCTTCCCCCACGGAGTCACCGCCCTCTGCTTCACAGGTGCCCCGTCGGCCTCCCACCCGCCGCCCCGGGCCCTGGAATCGGCCCCGCGGGGCTGCCCGCCTCGCCTCGGCAGCCGCGGAGCCGCTGGGTGGTGGTGGGACGGCGGCCCGGTCCCGCACGGCCCCGGGGCGCTGGTCCCTCCGTGAGCAGCTGGCGAGAAGGGGAGAGGTGGATGGATGCCACCCCACCGGGAAACCCGCCCTTGGGACCCGGCACTCGGGAGGAAATCTGCCCTGGGAAAAGTCCCTGTCGATGGCATTTTCCGAAATTTTTATCTGTAGTCATATACTTGGGAACTCTGTTTTTGCTTTACATTTTCCTTGGTCTTAAAAAGATGCACTTGGTTGGATTTGTAAATGCACAGATGTGCATATTTTACTATTTCTGTGCATAAGCTATGAATACTTCGAATTTAAAAGGGTACTAGAGCAATCGTGATTATTACCATTTTATCATCCTGTTTCTCATACAGTTTTTACATCTAAATGCACATATATTATACTCTGACAGTATTATCCCAAGACACAAGTCTCCTTTTTCAGTATTTAACTTGTTCTCAATCAAGCTTCCTACGTATGAAGTCTCTTTTATTCTGGTGTAGTGTATGTTTTGGGTAGCATTTGCCAACCCTCATAAGAAAGGTTCAAATTTTGTTAGAAAATTGTTCGCTAAGAGTCATTTTTTATATTTTGCATGGACTAAGGCAGGTTATGTTGGCCGAGCGTCAGAGGTGTTAGATATGTTCATTTTGCAATAAATAAAACCCCATTTGATGGAACGGTAACTGGTCACTAGGGAACAGCAGGTGATTTTTCTACTTCTAGAATTCATAGAAACGGAAACATTTGTGCGGTTCAATTTCTGAATAAAAGACTGTTTAATCAACACAGTTGCCAGAGCTATATACGTAACTGACTCCTGTATATTTCAATTAAGTGCCTTGGGGTTGTTGAGGAGTTAGGCCCTTGATGGCTGTCATTTTCTTCTAAATTTTCTTAACCCGTTGCTTTACACATTAAAATTCAAACAAGCTATTTGATGTTACTGTTCTGAGTCACTGTATTTTAACCTAGTTTCTCAGTAGAGAATTCTTCTAGTTTCTCAGGTGCTCATGTCTACTGTTCAAATAGTAGGATGCTTCAGTTATCAATAGCGGAGGAAAAAGTGAAGAAGTTGTATTTGTTACAGTGTTTCACGTGTCACTAAATATTTCACTAATCACTACGATGTATGAATTTCATTGTGGTAGAAGGAATCTGTGGAAGGCTCTTCGCATAACCTTGCAGGCTGTCTACAAGTTGTTAGTGCATTCCTGTACACCAGGAAGAGATTTTTGTGTGAAATCCACTTAGACCTGAATACTGGGGAGTGGATTTAACATATAGGGCTGTAGCATTCATGTAGCTGTTTAAAGTTATTTTAATCCATAACACTGGGAGGAAGAGGATCATAATTCTTATCTCCTCAACTTCCTGATTAGCCATTTAAAACCTACTTATATATTTCATTTTGGTGATGTATTTTTTGTTCTCAACAGTTTTTTGATGATCTACAACCTGAGCTTGATCTTGTAGTCCTTAGTAAGGGGAAGACGTAGTTGAAGTTGTCAGGAATTGATCAAAGGCTATGCATAGGGTGAAGTTTATGCTCTATACTAGTATTCCTATTATGTATGCATTGTGGTGTATCAAGAATACCATGTGTTCACAGTCAGATATATTCACTAATGCATCAGTTTTTCATGTCTGTAAGAGTTCTGACACATTGAGAAGACAGACCTGTGCTTCGCCTTTCATTCAGGAACAGCTAGTGTTTTCTTACACCACTTCAGGTTTTGATGCTAATTAATCACCACTTGTCATGGATGACAGCCATCTTTTTTTTTGCAGTGAGTACTAATTTTCTAATACCAGGTAGGAACAGAGCAGGCTTGGATTCGATTTTCTGCAGTGTTATTTGCTGAGCAGGTTGTGACTATAATTGCTTAATATATGCTTCAAGCCAACATTTTAAGGAGTGCATAAAATAATGTTGGGTAATTGAGGGCAGTCACAGGAAAGAAGGAAGTGGAGAAAGGACGTGCAGGCTTTCTGAGATGAAGGCAGGGATGGTGATGCCTAAACAGATCGTATTGCATACTTCCATAATGAATGATTAGTGATCAGGAGGACTGTACACCATAAACCTCAGACCATTACACAGGCACAGTTAGCTGGTGGCTGGAACACTTGGAGGTTTCCTGATGATGAAGTACAATTCCCCTGTGTTAGTCAAGAGCAGTAGATGCTGTTAGTTGCTAGTTGGTCATTCTGTTCCAGTTGCTTGCAGTTATCCCGGTAGTGTCTCTTTTCTCCATTCTGTCCTGTATTTGGTGGCCTTCTGTTACCGTGGTTAGGGCTTTTTGTACTTCATTAACCAGCAGTATCTACTTAAGAACATCTGTTCTTTTGGACTTATCTTTTTTTTTTTTTTTTTTTTTTCCTTCAGCACATGCTGCATATGCAGATCATTTTTCTTTCTTTGGTGAAGTTTTGTATGGTTTGACACTTGAATTATCTTTCTAATCTGTGTAAAAGAGAAGTCTTCTCACTTCAAGAGAAGTGCTGGGTGTGAGATGCAGGAAGACTGTAGGCCCTCTCTTGGTTAAAAAGTTGTTTCCATCTCTATAACAAAAGGTAAGAGTAACCTATTGGAGAAAGAATTATTGAGTTTAGGCTGACTCAGCAGGCATCAGTCTTCTACTGACTACCAGTACCTGTGAACGGTTAGTAGGAAGTCCTGTCCACTCAGCTATGAATGGTAACACATGGATTCACTTGATTCCAAACATTTTTACTAGTTAAATTCTTATTTATAGTTTAGAGGTGGGAAGGAAAGTGGGTGGGGATTAGTGTATACATCTGAGACTTTGTCAATTTTGAGACTTAAGACAGATTGCAAAACAAGTTCGATACTTCAGCCCTGTTTCCCCCTGTTCAATGTAGGTCTTCAAATCATGGTTTCTCAAAACTGTTACTTTTCTGCCTTTTCATCTGACAGATGCCTAAGGTTTTTGCAGGTAAAATTCCTGTGAACCTGTAGGTCAACTTCTAAATGCCCCAGGTCATGCAGGTGTTGTTAGTGCTGACTGTAAGGTCTTAAGTCAGGTTTTCAGGTTTCATGAGCTGACTTATCTGTGTAGGTTTTGTGTGTTGTGGCTTTTGTTTTTGGTTTGTTTTTTTTTCTTTCTTTCACTTTTGAAAGCTTAGACATCTTTCTTTAAAAGATTATTGGCATCTGAGAATACTGTGGTAAGACATCTAGTTTCGATTTGAGGAATGCCCTTTAGAAACGCCTCTCTTCTGGGATTTTTATGGTAACACGTAACATAGCACTACCTGATTTTTTTTTAGATTTTTTTTTTTTTTACATTTAACTTGGAATGTAACAAGAATTCTAAATATGAATTATTTCTGTGATGAAGCTTCACTGTTGTTTTTTACCATCTTTCTAAAATGTGAACAGGAGGTGTGTGCCTAAAATTGGCTGGGACATAGTATTCAGAATCAGCACCCACTCATTTCTGTCTGAGTGAAGTATTGACCCACTTTGCGTTTCAAGCATCCAATCCAACAAATTCTTTTTGTGCGCTAATAATCTCAATGAATAATCCTGCTGCCTGTGAGTATCCATACATCTAGACTTCTGTATGACTATGTATCTCCTCAGCATCCAGTCGTGTTGTCATTTGGGCAACCTGACAGTTCTGTGAATTTGAAAGCTGGATCAGCACTCTTAAGAACAGATTGCAATAAATCTTGAAGAGCTCTGAGATAAATTTAGTGTTTTGGAATTTTCTTATTTATAGAACTGCAGCTAAAAAGCATCCGGCAGGTACATTGTTGTTATGCAAACCAGAAGACTGTAATTTCTTTGAGTTATAAAAAGCCAAAATAACTCTTCTCAAAATAAAAATACCAAATCCCTGGTTACCTAAGAGTTTTTCTCAAAGTAATGTGGGTTTAGAGCTATAATTCTTATTTTGAGCAACATAAAGGCTGTGTTCATATTACCACACTTACCTTGTTTTGTTTTATCAGACAAAATTTCTGAAGCAAATATAATAGGAAAC
Source organism: Chroicocephalus ridibundus (assembly GCF_963924245.1). Taxonomy (NCBI): domain Eukaryota; kingdom Metazoa; phylum Chordata; class Aves; order Charadriiformes; family Laridae; genus Chroicocephalus; species Chroicocephalus ridibundus. The sequence goes on from NC_086285.1 coordinate 132,295,553, forward strand.
TTGCTTTTTATTTTAATTGATGGTAGGTTGTATTTTTTTTTCCTAAATGGGATGGCATTATTAATGTATATTATGCACTGGCTTCCATTATTTAGTTTAAAGAAAACAACTATACTTCTGACTTAAACCTTAACACATCCTAATGTACCTGTTTGGTGACTAACAGTATTTCTAGTGCACCTTGTGACTGAGTTAGTTGAAGTTTGGGAATGAATTTTGGAGCTTGGACTGTCTTCTGAAGCAACGTTTGCCCTTAATTCTTAAAATACACAAATGTAGACACAGTCAACTTGAGTGTCTCATTTACCAGTTTAAGATTGCTCACAGTATCAAATTATGTTTCAAGCTGCAATGTCTGCAATGTGAATGATAGGGATGGTCTCAAAGAATTGTTTTCTTTTGAGCTTGCTCAAGTAATCTTTTGTTTTATTTTGGTATTATGCTTAATTGGTTAGATTCTGTTGCTAGCATGAAAGGGTCTTTATTCTGGATTATGTGAATTTGCATAGAGAAACATTTCATTTCAGGCAGATAGATGGAGCCTTTGGAAGACCAAGTTTTTCAGTACTTGGACATCATGAGCATCATTTTAGGTACTAACTGATTACCCAGTGACATTGTTTCAGCCTGACAGTCCTTTTTTCAGAGCAGCCAATATTAGCTGTTTTTCAAAGGATGTCTGGAAACCAGCAGTGATCTGGAAATGCCGCAGTGTTACACAGTGGGGGGTAGGGAATCATATATAAACTCTAATTTTTTTTGTTGCCTGCTACAGTAGGACTTTGTGGTAGCCTTGATGTGCACTGAAGTAAAAGACCTACTTGAGGGGAATGAAAATCAAATGGAAGAAAGTGGTGCAGAGATGTCCTTTGCTTTTCGGAGAATTCACTGTGCATTCTGATAGTTGCGTTGGTAAAGTTGTCTTTGAGGGAAAACAAGTGAAAAATACTAATTAAAACTATAGACAGGCCCTTTTCCATTAACAAACAGTTCCATAAGTAATGTCTTTATGCTTTTTGCTTGGGTTTTGCGGTGACCAACAGCATGCAAAAGTTGTCAGAAATTTCTCTGTGGGTGAGGCGTTCCTAATTCTTCTCTCCTGTGGAATCTGGGTTTAAGAAAAGATGTTGTTTCTGAATGAGGAAAATCACATATTTTGGTCTTGATACCTGACTAGTTAATCTCTCAGCATTTGAAAGAACTTGAATTTTTGTGATGTCTACTCTTCTGCGAATTTGTCTGAAATTAGTCAAAGGTTTAAAAAAATATTGGAAAGAGACAGTGAAAGAGATCACAGATACAGGTATGCATTTGTGTGGTCACAAACATAGATGATAATCACATAAACCTTGTTTCCATAGTGGCAAAAACATTACTTTCCTGAAAGGAAAATGTGAGCTTCAGTGATTGCTATTTTTTAAAAAAAAATTCCTTCTGGGCACAAGACACACAAAGTTACATTCTTTGTCTAATAGTAATAATTAAATTTGAAGAACTGTATCTAAAGTACAAAATGCTAAAATGAAAGAATCATAACTTCCTTTTGCTACATTAACTTTTAATGGTTTTAAACTCTCAAAATTACAATTACTTTGTTTCTTGAGAAGGGGAGCAGAATGCGTAACTAGCTTGCTATTAAAAAATAGTTGGGAAAATGAGAGGTAGCTCTCAATTGCGTTGCTCTCACCATCATGTACCAGCAGAGCCTGGCTGCTCAATGCTAAGGTCTAGAGCTAGCAGATGTTCCTGTTTAAAATAAAATGAAATGCCATGAGTCTAGTGTCTTTGCTCTAGGACATGCAGTGGGACAATGACAATTTTGAATTTTTGTCTGGCAGCCTCTGTACTAATGAATCAGTCTGGATCAAAATAAGCCATGCTTTTTTTTTTTCTTTGTGTTTTATCACATTATGAAGTCTCTTCCAAGTTTTGGATGATATTTAATGCATGCTGTTAATTAAACTTGAAGTAAGCTCTTCAACTGTTTTGTTTCTTTTGATTAATCCAAATCTTTTGGTACAAAGGACAAATGTAAATGTCAAATATGAAATAAAAAATGTTAATGGCTTTAACTCAGTCTTTAATTTTTTCTGATGTGTTTTTTGCTGTTACTGATTTACACTTTTCCAGGTGAGCTAGATGCTATCTGTACCCCAGAGTCAGCACAGTCTCAGCCTTCTGGTTGTTTTAGAGCTTCTGAGAGGGAAGGGGGCAGCTAATGCCTTAACCGGCATTTCTGCCATGTGTGATGTGCTTCGTTACTGTTCTGGAGCAAGCGGGTTTCTTAGTTAGCTTCTTTATCTTGACTAAAAAGACACACTTAAAAAGACATCTGTTATTAGTGCTTGCTTCTTTTAAAAGTGTTACTTAGTAATCAGAAGCATTAAAAAATTGAGTTAGAAACATAATATTTAAGAGCATTTTAACATCATGTTCTTTTACAGTTTGCCTCTAATTTTGAAGGTCTAATAAATACTCTTTCCCTTTTTTCAACATCTTTTCTTCCCACTTGGTACTGTCCATTTTCTGTCTTGTTTATGTAAATGAAGAGATGGGGACTGATAATGTCTCATTTTCATTTGTCTAGTGATTAAATTTTTTTTTGTATGGTGATTTTTTTTTTTTTTTTTTTTTTTTTTTTTTGGAAAGACATGTGTGCTTTTGTATGAGTGAGGGGTAATGGCGATACTTTGTTACCTCTGGACTCAAGGGTTGGCGTCAGGTATTTTTGTGTTCACCAACTTTTGGAACAAAGACTATCCAAACCCTTTATTGTCTGTAATATCCAGATAAAAATGAGGTGTTATCGACTGTATTCTGTATTATCGCTCCTTGCAGAGATGCACGCTTTCTTATTCTCCTAGCTGTGAAGTATGAGAGAGGGATATCTTCTGTCTTAAGAGAAGATGCTTCTCTACCTGAAACCATAAGAAACAGTTAAAAACCAGCTTGAAAGCAGAATCATTTTCAAATAGAATTGTTAGGAAACTGTTGGCGTCCTGAGTAAGGCAGAGTGCTGTTTCAGATATTACTGAAGGTGATGAAAAGCAGCACTCATTTGATAGAATGAACAAGAATTCATGAATTTAATTCCAGGATGTAGGAAAAGAGGATGATCGCTTGAAATGTGCACCTATGCCTTTGCCAGGACAACCCAATATGCATATTTGCTTTCAGTATAGAGGTTAATATCCTTTTAAAGAGCTTGCAACAGGCATATTTTTAATGGCCTCAACTTTTATGTCAGCTACCATATGCCATGATGTGTTAATTTCTCCTTTGGCTACTCAGTTTCACTGAATACCTATTTTCAGTTCCATCCAAAAGTGTTCAGGCAGAGTCATTAAGCTGAAGTTATGATGCCCCCTTTGGTTTTACTCTTCTGTTGTTTTGGACAGTTTTCTTTCCCTATTCACATAAAATTCAAGTGTCATCTTTGCATTAAACATAGAATTTCCAGTGCAACACCTCAGTTTTGAACATAACTTTACACCATGAAGAAATGTGTTACAATTATGGGAAATGCATGTTACAAAATGAAGAATGTATGTGAACTCGCTCACCCATGATAAGTAGAAGGCTATTTTACATTAGCCACTTATAAAATTTCTGTCCATATGGAGAGTGGAAATTGTTACTTCTTGTGTATTTACATGAAGCATTCTTTCTCTCTCCTCATTTTGCCAGCTCCCTGCAATATTCAATGAGTAAAATAACTCTATTCATGCACCAAATTTCTCTATAGTGGCTGGGACAATATGCTTATCAAGCTCTTTTGTTGGCTTCTGGAGGAGCTGTTTTCTGGGGCAGGAATCATGAGAGTTTGGGTCTTTCAGCTGTGTTGGAGCCTTTTTAATTGAATCATTCCTTCTCTCGTAGATTGTTTTACTCCAGACTCTCTGGTGATTTAGTACTCAGAATTGCAGGCTGTGAGGCTGATCTAATAGCCAGTTGCTGCAGGTCCTGTTCATCTTCATTGCTGGCTGCCCATTCCTGCTGTTCTTTTTCCAGAGCTGGCAGTTGTCTCATGCTACAGCTACACAGTTTGGGAAGATGAAATAGAAGAAAAAGAAGTCTGAAAAGAGGTGAAAAGTACTCATTTGGTTTAGTTCGGTGGGTCACCATGTGGTCTATGAGAAGCACGGCATTGACTCAGGAGAGAAAATGTAGGTGGCGGCGGGTGAGGGGAAGGAGAGGAGCACAGCTGCCTTTTTCTCCAGCAGCAAGCTGCTAGACGGGCATTAAGTGATCTCCAGATCACTCCTTGAGTTCTAACTAACTGCTCAGTCCTGTATATGAGGAGCTTTTGTGCTTAAGCTACCTTCGTATGAATCTTGGCTTTTAAAGGTGCAATTCCCCTTAGGTCAGGAGAATGTCCTGGAGCCCAGCCCAGTCCCTTCTGTGAAGGAACAGAAGAGGGAGTTGAATAATTAGGGAGGATGGCCTAATGAATTAGGAGGAAACGAACCATATGAAGACACTGAGCATGAAAGTGAGAGTGGATGGGAAGTGGAAGGGGATGGGATGACAAAGATTAATGCTGCATTGCCAACGCATTTTTTTTGTCTTCTATTTTTTATTTTTATTATCATCTCAGTCCCTATAGTCAAATGGTTACCTGGGATCTGTACTTTCTTTTTTTAAAGAAAGGTTCTAGTGCTTGTGGTTGCTGAGAATAAGACTGAAGAGTGAGAAATGCAGAGCAAATACAAGAAAATGTAACTTCTTATCATCTAAAGAAATGTGCATGTTTTGCAGTGTCTGACTCATACTTCTAGTACTTGATCTTGGCAATACTGCTTGGGTATAGATTTGACAGGGAGTTAAAAGTGTCCTTAGCACTACTATTAACGCTGGCTGCTGTGCCCAAAACTTCTTCATCAAGATTGCGTTATGCTCCAATTTGATAGGCATTGCATCTCTGCTGAGATTTGTTTGAGTGGAGAGGTAAACCAATGATTGTGAAGGATTCCTCTGATCAGTTATCTATCACAAAGAAAGGAATTCTGAATGATAACTTAAGATCCGTGGTTTTTTTGGTGCACTAATGCAGAAGAGCTGCTCTGTATTGTTGATAGCAGAATTCACTCTAGAAGCCTAAATAAGTGGAAGCTGTCTCTTCTGGAGACCTGGGAGATGGTTCACAGAACTCAAAAGGAAGGGTAGTTTCATCTGTAGATGACCTTAGAGAACCTGTGGAAGGGATTATGTATAGGGCAGTTAGGAAGAAAAAAATGTTATGAGGCAGATTCTGGAATAGTTTTGTAGAGATGGAGTAGGGGGCGCAAGTGTGAGTAAGGCTATAGTTTCATTTGAAAGAGAAGAAAAAGGAGAGATATGATTACTGGATTTCTGTGACTGGCTTTACTGGGGTTTCTCAGACTGAAATACGTGTGTGCATGTGCACGCACTATGCAGTGCATGTAGGCACTCTGAAGCATTGGAACACACCTGAGGATCCCATGTGCGCTGGACAAAGATCCTGCATAAACATGGTAGGTGCTGTATGTTCCCGTTCAGACACATTGTATTAACTGTACATGTCCAGGCCAGTTAGGCATTACACCCAATGTGACCTGGGTATTTATCTTCCTGAGCATTCTGAAGAGTCTTGTCCTTCCTGCCTAATCAGGATAAAGCAGAGATGTCCAGGGAAACACAAGCTGAGGACAAACCCAAGGTCTGCAGGTGCAGAAACTCCTCTGTGTGTGGCATCATGAAACACCACCCATAATTGTGCTGAGGATGAACTCTGCACAGCACTAACCTTGGAGAGCTGGCAGGCTCCTTTTAAGACACATACTTTTGCATCATATAGAGCCCTCAGGAAAAAAAAAAAGGTATTTCAGAGCTCCTCCTGAGTGTGCCCTCATTCAGAGTAACGTCCGCGGATAATAATGCCTGTACTCTGACACAAAGTGTAAGATAGTGAAGCTATTTGGAGACAAAGGCTTAATGCAGGTTTACCAATATGGAACAAAGAAGGGATACACAAAGAGAAGACTAAATTGCTAGAACAATAGATTTAATCTAGATTTTTTTTTCTTGGGAAGCAGGAATACCCAAAAGAAAAAGCAGGGGAAAAAAAGGAACAAAGGTAAATAAGAAATTCAAGAGAACTTATTTTATTCTGTGTAATAGAAAAAAGATTAGAAGAATGAAGTTGGCTAAAATTAAGATCCACTTAACGTTTACTTAAACACTGAAGAAAAACTTAAGAAGTCAGAAGAGGGAATAAAATATAGAGTAGTTCATAGAATCACAGAATGGTTCAGGTTGGAAGGGACCTTAAAGATCATCTAGTTCCAATCCCCCTGCCATGGGCAGGGACACTCCCACTAGATCAGGTTGCTCAGAGCCCCATCCAGCCTGGCCTTAAAAGCTTCCAGGGATGGGGCTTCCACCATCTCTCTGGGCAACCCGTTCCAGTGTCTCACCACCCTCATGGTGAAGAACTTCTTCCTAACATCCAATCTGAATCGTCCCATCTCTAGTTTTAATCCATTGCCTCTAGTCCTACCATTACCCGACATCCTAAAAAGTCCCTCACCGGCTTTCTTGTAGGCCCCCTTAAGATACTGGTAGGCCACTATAAGGTCTCCTCGGAGCCTTCTCTTCTCCAGGCTGAACAACCCTAACTCTCTCAGGCTGTCCTCATAGGAGAGGTGCTCCAGCCCTCTGGTCATCCTCATAGCCCTTCTCTGGACCCGCTCTAGTGGGTCCCTATCTTTCTTGTAGTAGGGGCTCCAGAATTGGACGCAGTACTCCAGGTGGGGTCTCATGAGAGTGGAGTAGAGGGGGAGAATCACCTCCCTCGTACCTAGTTAGGGTACCGAAATGATGGCCAGTTATCTGGCTACTGTTCATGCTTCTGCTGTCCCGCTGCATTATCGCATATTATTCTGTGCTTGTGTTTCTTTCCCCCCTTCCTTTGTCTGTCTTGTTTATCGGCACAGAGACTGCAAACCCCTCTGGCTCTTACAGTCTTCACATGGTTTAGGAGTTTTCACAGCAAGGCCCTGAGCTCATTATGGCCTTTCTGCTTCCTCTTCTTTCTTTGTGCTGCCTCAGTGCCTGGTAGCACTATTAATCCCATTAATTGGTGCAACACATTCAAAAAAAAAAAATTGATTTCTCCTCCCTTCTCCCCTGCTTAGTGTGGCAGTTCAGAGCATTGACAAGTCTCAAGGCTGCACTGCAGTCCGTGTGAGCACATTGTATTCCCACAGGGAGCCCTGCTGCAGTTGGTGAGGCCCTGATTTATAAGAGGAAGGCCTTCGCTCATAACCAGGCAGATTTAGTCTAAATTAATAGCAATCAAATCATCAGGAAGCTTTAATTGAGCAATCACTGTCAGGGTTGGGGAGTTACTTTGCTGTGTCAGAAACAAACAAAAACATATGCCAGTGATTTGCAGGCATTGTTTTCTAAATAAAAAGCGTTAGAAAATAAGATTAATAATGCTTTGGCTGTTATTAAACAGAGCTCTACAACCCAAAAACCTACCACATCTTCTAAAATTGCCCAGATCTCAGCTTCTAGAAATCAAGTGATTCTTATTTGCGTAAGCCATTGTAGTCTTGATGGTAAAGTGTCTGATGAGACATGATGGACCTAGCTACAGTTCTAGTAGCTACAGTTCTAGTAGCTACAGTTCAGTTAACTGTCCTTAAAAATTACCATTGCTACATATTTGAAGTTTTCAGTCATTAGTACAGTCTTTAAATATCTACTTAAGGCTCTAGCTTTCTCGTAAAATATACTCCTTTAGCCCTTTGAAAACCTAAGCCGGAGGACAGCTTGTGGATGTTGCAGGTCATGTCCCGGGTAGGTTAGTGAAGGCATGATGACTAGATCCATGGTGACAGTTTACACGGAGGAGATAGTAAAAGCGCAAATGACAGTGTTTTAGAAAGATACCGGTTTTGTCTATGTGTTACCTTGTTTGTGCTAGAAAGTGGTTTTAATAAGTTGATCCATATGAGGTAATTATTAGAACTTTTATTTTTTGATGACTTCTTTTAAAGCCATTTTTCCTGTTTTTTTTTCTCTTAGGGAAAAAAAAATTCTCTTTTCTCTCTATTCGTTACCTTATATTTTTGTTACACAGAGACCAATATTAATATTTTTTCTTATTTCATACTTATGCTTTGCATAATGTAAAAATGGCTTTAATATTGCCATCATATATGTAACTTAGCTAATCTATAACTTATAGAGTGGAAAGTGTATCCTGCTTATGTAAGCTGATATTTATTTAGCTGTCCCCATTATCTCAGACCTACTTTATTTGTGGGCATGATATGATAAGTGTCAGCCTTAAGCCTGTGCAACCAATGCATTTGTCCTCCCAGAGGCCAAACAGAACTGTCCAACATCCTCTCATTTCAGAGGCTTTTTTTCAGCTTGGTATTGACATAGTTCTCAGTTTTCAACTGCCTTTTAAAGCTAGCGTGAGGGAGGTTTTTCACATTACTTACTTAGGTGAGGATTCTGTAAGGTCTTGGGCATGCAAGTGACTTTTTGATGGAACAAAGAATGACTAATCCATGTGACAAAATATGAAGGTAAACTATATACATGCTTTAATTTTTTTCCCAGTAGCATCACATATGAATCTGCATTTGAATTAATCTCGTTTTCAGCCATAAGTGCTGGTATTAGGCTGAGAGGTACAAAAGAAAAAAGATCAAAAAATACGAGTAACAGTAGTTGGGTCACTTATACTTTACCTTAAGTCTTCATATATCATATTTTATGTTTGTCCTCAGCACACAAGGTAGGCTACCTTAAATTCCTTCATAATGACACATTGATGAGCAGATGTGAGTAGGTCTGAGAATGTAAAATTTACAGCCATCTTTTTTGGAAGATAAGGATTGTCAGCAATGTATAACTTAGGACTGGCTCTCTTCTTTTTTTATTCTTGTTGAAAAACACAGCTCCTTTAAACCTTTAAATTTGATAAATTGAAATGTTTTATTAAAGCAACCTGTAGTGCTTTTGTGATGAGTTGACTTTCAGATGGACTTCTTAATTTGGCTGAATTGCTTGATGGGAATTATATTTTGGAGCTCTCTTAAACTCCTACAAACTCTCTCCATGGCTTGACTATGCTGAGAACAAATTGATAAATCCTGTGTGGAAAACATAGGTGTTCAATATTAATTACACTAATTCTGTCTTCCCTCATCATGGTTCTTTTTCACATTGACCAGTAGTGATCACAAATACAGGCCATCCATATAAAATTTAATTACTACACAGGAATGCAAGAGTAGCATATGTAGTTTGGGTTTCTGTGTTGGTTTTTTTGTTGTTGTTGTTTTCCAGAGGTAATGTCAAAAAAAGTCCATTGCTGATGGATAAAAAGTGAGCGTTACTATTTGGGTAAGGCTAGATTATTGCTTTAGATTTGAAAAAGAAGCCCATGAGAATAGACCGTTACGCCTGCGGTGGTGTTTCTTTCTGGAGATGGACTATTAAGTCGAATGGCTCTTCTCAGAACCTTCAGAAGAGTGTTTGTCCAAATTTTTGGACTGGGAATAGGTGGACACTTATTCACTGGAAAAATATTCTTGTATCATTTGTGTTCAGCTGTAATTAAACTCCAGATATTTTGAGGCTTTTTCCAATTTTGCAAAATTTGAAGTAAATGGAAGGATTTGAATTTAACGTGTTGCAAATGGTAGCCCTTATAGCGCTAAAGTGCTTTAATGGGTTTTTCCATGACTACTTATATTTTTGTCTAATATTTAAACATATGAAAAATTTACCATAGTATCACACAAAATGGGATCTTGCCATTCTTGTAGTCCTTGTAATAATAGGTATCATTATAATAATCAAGAAGACTTTCTCATAGCATCTTTTTGCCCGACATTCAGTGGAACATTGAGTTTATTTCTTGTAGTTTTCCATGATATCAAAAGATTTTGTAAGCCTGACGTATATCAATAATATAATATATATGTATACATATTTGTGGGAAAAGGGAATGCTTTCTACGCCTCCCACCAGCTGGATGATTTCTGCATTTGATCCAGTACTTGAGCATTATTTTTATATTCTATACAAAAGTTGTTCAAATAACGACATTCAAGTTGAAAGTCAAGCTGAATAAGCATTACAGAATGTGTTTTTAAAGGTCTGTGTGATTACTGCAATATATATGAAAGTGAACTGCATTAAGTTTGTATGAGCAATTATAAACCTAACTTTCAAGTGATTGTGGTAGTGTTTGTTGTTTTTTTTTTACTTTGAAGCATACTTTTGTTTTAACATAGGAAATGAGATTTGAAAAACAAACATGAAATTTATCCAAAATCAAAAATGAAGAGGACAAAACCCAGTTATGTGCTGTTATAGCCCAGGGACAGATATAGCCCTAGCCTGTTAGTCTGAAGCATTGGTGCAGCTGTATAGTGCTGAGCGTTTAGAAATACACATTTGGCATTGGACCATCTCTTCTGTTAAACAAGTGCCTGGCTATAATTCATCATCTCTAATATCCATCACATATTGTCAACAAAGTTTGCTATTTTCCTGTGTAGAGTACATCAGACACACTGTTCTTTCCCTTTATCAGTCATCTTTTGTTGAGGAGAGTTGTTTTCTGGGGTGCTCTTTTCTGGGCATGGTTATAGGGCATCCAGCCTCCGAGGAGGAAGTGTCTTGTCTGAGGTAAGTTCTCCAGTGACTCCTCCCGTGCAGAAGTTATATGGGAATGCGTTCTACCTCATGGTGCCCCAGAGGCAGGGACACGCTTTGCAATATGCTGAGTCTGGAAGGCATGAGGGTAGGGTGAGAGGCTTCTCTGTGTTCTGATGGTGATTAGATCTCTCTCTGATCTATAACATCACCTATGTAAATGCAATTGTGCACTGCTTAAAAGCATTTTTTGGCTCTGTGATTCCAGTAGCCTAACCTGGCAAAAAATCGTTCAAGTAACAGTTCCACACAAGATGCTGAAACATAGGGAGTTGATGTTTGTATCTGGAAATAATTTGGTTAATGCTGGACTTTCCTGATAGAAGTGTTCAGATCTTATCTTTGACGTTCTGTCCTCCAGGATTAAAATAAAATACAGTATTTTTTTAAATGAACAAAGGTAAATATTAGATATCAGTGCTGTTCTTAATATGACTACTGAACTATGCCTGCCATTGCCTATCTTTTCATGCTTTTTAGGGAATATATTGGTGTCTTTTTTCCTGTGTATATTTCAAGATGTGCAAAAGGAATGTAATAGGTTATCCTTTCTATATGTAGTTAAATCAATTATCTGCTGAAAAACTCCAGTCTCTCTATATTATATTTTCATTTGCTGGCTGCAATGAGGAAAAGGTACTGTATTGTGCTAGAAATTGTCCAGACATATTGCAAGCAAGAACTTCTGCCCGCTGAGTTCAGAGTCTTATTTCAAGGCAGCTCAAAGCGAGTAGATGAGGTAAGCAAGTAAATGTGTGGAGGGGATCTTGGAGGAGAAGTAGTATGAGCATGTATTTTTGGATAGTAAGGTTAGTGTCCTGCTTTGCAGGCATAGGTTTTCTTTGTAGAAGCAGTCAGTTAGGCAGCTCGTTGTTTGTCTTCAGTAGGCTCTGTGTTCTGCTGAGTTGAGTCCTCAGCCTTGCCAGGTCTGTGAGTATTCAAACCTTGACTCTGAAGGGCCTGTTTTTCAGGAGAATCCTGGACGGCAGCCTGGGGATTGTTCCACAAGCCTGGGCGATTTTTAGATGGAATCAGAGGCAGTGACTGTACCTTCTCCGGGCTCAGGCAAAGCAATGAACCTGGTAGTACCAGCAGGAAGCAGTCTGAGAACGCTGGAAGGTGGTTGGAGACATGTAGACAGTGGGTAGCTCTGTGATTAGTGTTGTGTCCTTTCCCTCACAATTTTTTTCTGTGTCTCATACCTGATTCTTCGTGGTTCGTGTTGCACTCTAAACCTGCAATGTTTAGGTCAAAATGGACATATGCACGTCTTTTTCCCTGTGTGTGCTCAATCTTCAGTTTGTTTTTTAGTTTGACTATGGATGGCATAGTCATTCTCAGAAGTTTTATCTGATTTGAGCAGCAGAAATATCTATTTTAATTTGACTTGAAATAAAGAGATTATCCATAAGGGAGAGCACGTTAGAAATCTGTCAGAACTTTGAAACTAATATTAAGAAAAAAAGATATCATTAAAGCAGTTTCTCTGTCATCTTGCTTGCTGATGGGGAAAATCATACAAGTAATTTTGGCTGAACTGATGGCTGATAAAAATGCATATGGAAGCAATCACAGGTGGATTTTTACTTCCAACTGAACTGGAATTATTAATGTGTCTTCCCAGCTGTGGCCGAAGATAAATTCAGGTACACAGATATCCAACAGAAATAAAATAGTTGCCAGTATCATCTGGTAGCATGTTATAAATGGTAGTACACAAAATGTGGGAAGATCCCCTAGAGTATAGAAAAAAAAGTGGTCAATATTGTTTCTTTATTAGTTTACATAGTTATTTAGCTACGTATTACAATATTATGAATTCCTGTATTTATAATAAAATTTTATTGTTATATCCATGGGCAGATGGCTTCTGCACGGCAAAAGATTCCTGTATTCTTGCATTTAAAGACATCAGTTTTTTTCATTCTGATTTCATTGTGCGTTTTGCTTGGTTTTTTTAATGACAAAGTTCAAGTGTATATATAATTAAGCAAAACCTTCATCTATGCCTAAATGAATGCAGGTTAAAATGACTGCTAATATAACAGTGTTACTTATAAAAATCTCCTTGTTTACTATTAAAATTTCCACTTGCATTTAGAAAAGCACTGAGTATGAGCTGTGTAGACCCAAACTAACGTGACTGTGTGTTCTTAAGGGTGTTTGAGAGCTATCGGGTATCTGCTTGCAGATAGCCTTCAGTGGCTTTGGTAATTATTCTAACAAGATACTGCGCATCTTTTGTTACCGGTAAAAGGCAAATTAGTGTGACCTTTCCTGTGAGGGGAAAAAAGGATACAAGTAGCTTTAAATTAATCAAGCAACTGCTTATTTGTGAAATAATGGTTTGTCTTCTTAAAATGCTATATAAAAAGTGCTTGTTAGTCTTATTTGAGGACTTCCAACTGCATTTGCAGTATTTTAATTCTGCAGATATAAAAGAACCCTTTGTATTTTCCTGTGGTGAAAATGAATTTCCAGACTTTTCTATGGCAACAAATTCTGACCTTTCCAGTTCAGAAATCTCAGTTGTATTGGTGCATATTAAACATTTAGTTCTGTTTAAAAAGCTGATTACAACATTGGTATGGAGTCTTACGAGACCAAGTCAATCTCTCACAGGTAAATAATAGGAAATTAAGATGCATATCTGAGTAGATATTAATCTATTCAAAGTGTATGAATAAAACTCATAATTAGACTGAGTATTACCAACAGTTGTTTAGCTGCTGTACTAAAGGAACATCTCCAAATGACATGGTTTAAGTAAATTCTAACAATTGGAGGGCATCTGTTAACTTCATAGGAATTTGTTTGGTGATCATTACTTGAGCAAATTTAGTGTTAATTTATGACAGGCTAAAGTCAGGATAATTAAATCTGTGTTAGGACTTCCCTACCCTGGACTCCGGTAACTCGTACTCCCCATTTTGTGTCACTGTAGTTGCTGGTTATGCATGGAACTTCCATGTGAATAGTTTAAGACTTCTTGGTCAAGACTAAAAAATTTTGAAAACAAAATTTTTATGATTATTTTAATGCATAGAACTTATACAGAATATTTAATAACTTTGGCTACACACACTGGACAGCAGAACTTTTTAAAACATCATTTAATAATTTATCTTTCTTACAAGTTGAGTAGTAAATGTAATGTTGTAGTAATGCAACTGCATGTATCCTCTTTCCACAGGAGAAGTAATACTGATTTGCCTTTTACAGGTAATGAATGATCTACAGTGCCGTGTTCCAAAAGCTGTAAGAGCAGTCTGCTAATGGACACCTGATAGCTCTGAGTTTTAATTTTTCTGCCAACTTGGGCTTGACTGTCTGCAGCTTCGTTGTGTCTATTATCCTGTGGTTTGTATGTTACTTGTTAGTTGCATGAGCTGGTGAAACTCATGGAAGACATCCGAGTGGTGGTTTCCAGAGGCAAACTTCATATTGTGGCATGAGCATCAAGCCAAGGTTCCCTTGAAAATAAGGCTTTAATGTCTGAATGGGGTTTTGTCATGTAAAAATGATGCTAACAAAGAGGTACCCTAATGTTCATACTTCCATGATTGCAGTTATGGGATTTCTCGATACCTCCTTTTTTAAGGAAGGCGAACAAACACAAAGTCATGAGGATGTGATCCAAGGAATGATGCGCATTTAGTTACAAGCCAAGTTAGTCTCATTGTTAGGTCTAAACACTGCATGGGTAGTATTATGTGTCTCAGAATGGTGATCCAGAAACCCCACATACTAAGCAACTCACCCATAGAGAAATGTCTGAAATATTAGCCAGATCTAGAGTGTCAAGCTGGAGTTGAAAGCAGATGTTGCTGTGCACATAGGCACAGAGATCCGCATACTTCCCTGAGGGATGATGCTAGGAGTGTTTCAGAGATAACAGTTCCCTGTTTTCTCTTCAAGTGTGGCCAGAAGTGAAGCAGCTCTCCACAGCGTCAAAGAACTGTGTCTATATTTTATCTAAATGCTGCTTAATCCTAGCCACTGGATTGTCAAATTGCGCTCCCTCTTGTGTCACTGCGTGAATTATCTATCTGCCTATCTATATATCTTACTGTGCAGTAGCATAGGTTTATCAGGCAGCTTAGAAAGATTCTTTCCCCTGATGCATTATAGCCTTGAATTTAAGACAGTATCCTGTGTGGTGAGGGATGTCAATTTGTATCTTCTCAGGCTGATGGTAGCCTTTTATTGTATCTAGGTTCCAGTATCCTGAATGAGAACCAGAGTTTTACTATATTGGCTTTACTATATTTGTGAGAATTCTAATATTGGCCACACATTAGGTACGGTCAGAGAACACCAACTCCATGAGACCTCTCAAGAATTTTAGGTGCCAGTCCATCTAGTCTTCATCAGGTTTTGCAGGATCTGAAAGACTTGTTGCTGTGAAAGTTCTGTGGTTTCCTTAGAAGTCTCTTGTACGTTTTTCTTGCCAAAGAAGTCTCTTGTGATCTTCTCTAGCAGCTGCGTTACTCATCTTCACAACTGTTTACATCCAAAGGCTGTTATATGGATAGACAATCCCTTAGTAACAGAATCCCTCTTCTGTTCACTTGCTCAGGGACTGTGAGATCCTATGTTCAGTGTCCCGTTTAGTGTGCAGGGATTAGACTCACATCTCCCACCTCCTTGCAGGTGAGTGTCAGCAGGCTGTAGCATAGTTATTCAGGCAGCTACTTTGTAAAAGTAATCTTGCATTCTGGTCATTTCCCCATGATTGACTTTGATCCTGAAATGTTTGCACAAAATAAGCTCGTTCCTGAAGTATATCAGATCACAAAGGTTCACTTACAGTTTATGTACCTGGAGTATTTTCAAGTCAAGCTGATGGTATCAATACTACAGAGACTGTGAAGGTACAGTTTTAGTTTTGGGTAACTAAATTTTCTGTAACTCTCAGTTTAGATACTGAAATATTTTACTGGCACGTAGTGTTCCTAGTACAATCATGCATAACCCCACAGTCCTTGAAATAATTATTTGAACTCTGGTAATAAAAACTTTAAATTTAATTTTAAATGATTGAACTGAAAATTAAACAGCTTCACTCACTCTCTTCTGTAATAAGCCTTATACTTAAAAAGAAATCCATTAGATTTATAAGAGGCTTCATTAAAAAAAAGTGGGTATGTAAATGGAGAAAAACATTTATGTTAATATCTTTATGCTAGATATATTATTGCTGATTTGGTTTTCTGTTGTTTTGTTGTCTCCTTCGTTCATGTGTGAGATCAGCCTCAGAAGTCTTCCTCATGCCTGCTGGTAAATTATCCTGTGCATAAATGAGCATTTGGTGGCTGATAGTGTACCTGCTATGCTGAAAGCTGACTAGGCAAAGTTGTGTGACCGAGTTCAGTGAAGGAGCAAGGATTTGGAAACTCTGCGTCCACAGCTCACCCAAGAGTCCTGAGTGTGCTGTCTTGCTGTGTGGGTGACTGCCAAACAGTTCCTAGTGGGAAATGTCACTAGCGGTACACAGTGTTAAATGACTCGCAGTAACTTCTTTGGGAAGTCGCTGTTTGGAAGAGCTCTGCTCCTGCTAGTGTTCTGCCTTTGGTGCCACTGTTGGTCATATAGTTAGTAGCTTTTAAAATAGAAATGTAAAAAAAAAAAACCCAAAACAAAAAAAAGAGCTGCTTTTAAACAAATTTTTTTAATGTTAACTGTTGACATGTATACGTCATATTGTCATCTTTTCTTACCTCCAATACTGCTATCCACAGGGAAGTTGTCTGAGTAAAATATCAGGCCTTCTAATGTGACTACTCACCACCAGTTTTTGTTATACAGTTAGGAAAGTTTTGACAGGCTTTTAAAAGGATGAAAAATGAAGAAAACGTGGATTGTTCATTTTGAATGTTAATATTTCATGTATATGAAGATCCATTTTGTTACATGTAAATGGTATAAACTTTAGCTTACTGGGAAAATTCATGGACTATGTGCATTTCTAACTTTGAAGATACAACAGGCTGTAATATCAGATTTATGTTAACGTAATTTTACAGCAAATAATCGTCTTACAAACAGAAGGAACAAATGCTTTTATGTTTCAGGTAGAGTTTGGATTGCATATTATGAATACATTAATGAGTATATGAATTATCATTTACCTTAGCTGTCCAGTCATTACAATGATAATGAATGTATTCTCTTGAATATATATGCAAAACACTGGAAAATCCTTTTTGCTCTTTTTTGCATTGACACCCATAAGAGTAACAACAATACTGAATATATTCAGTATTTCCAGCTATGCATATTTTGCCCCTCTGTGTGTGTATTTTTTCTGCATAAAAGCAGAAATGTTATTCCTGTAAGGAACTTAAATTGTTGTATTTAAGCCCTGTTTTTAAATTATCTAATCCAGATTACTTTGAAATGTGTAACTGACCATTTTCTGAGCTAGCCTGATACTATCAGTACTAGTGAAATTCAATACTGTGAAATTCAGCAGTGCTGAAACTCTTTGTGTTAAAAAAATATTCTTTACTTACGGTATGAATTAATTTGGGGTGTGGCTGAGCCCTGAGCTTTTTGGAAGTTGACTTCTCTCTTCCAGTTGCTTGTGCTCTGGGCAGCATTTTGGTAGCTCTCCTAAACTAGTTCATGGGAGCAATTGAAGGCAGTGACTCTCTAGCGCAAGCATATTAGATTCATGCTGTCACTAAGTACTTCGTGGTTACCTACAGAAACGTAATCTTATTATTCACTTGTATATGCTTTATGTGTACAATAGACAGAAGAGTAGTAGCAAGCCGTGTGAAATGGGGGAGAGAGGAGCACAGCACCAGGCTGTCAAACTTGTGGCTCAAGAGTTTACTGTAAAAATTGATTTGACGGTGCTTTCTTTGAGGCCATGCCACTGTTGGTGGAATGAACCCCAGTGCTCACCTTGTAGCTACCAGGGCACTGAAGCAAGCAGGTGGATCAGGGGATGTTGCTTTTGCACTATTGCCAGGACTGTTCTTTGCTGGTTGTAACGTGGTTTCAGAAAATGGGTGGGATGGGCGTGCACCTTGCTCATGAGTTTAGGTAGGACTAGGGCTTTCACCAGCTTTACGCTAAATCATCGCTTGTTGCCCAACTCCAGATTTAGGTCCTTCTGTCTTCTGTTGGAAAAAGTAAGAGTAACCATGTTGAAATCTGAGATTTTAAGTAGTAAGAAAATTGGACTCTTAATTCCTAGACCAAATTTGTCAATGTCGTACTTCTGGTATTGTGCTTTGAGATATTATAATGTGACTGTAATTGGAAAAAAACAAACCAAACAAGTATAAAATCATGTCTTGCATAGTAATTTTCTTTAAGCACTGACAAATCAATCAGTTTAATTCCCCTAAACTGTGAGAACAGGAACTAGGAAAAAGCATGAGAAATGATAAATGTGCAACATGTAATTCTGATAAGTTTTTCTTCTGGTAATATATCAGTAGTATATCTAATGTGTGATCTAATTCAGGAAAAATGTATTTACATTTTTTAACTTTACTGGGATAAGTGGTCCAGAGAGGGAAGAAAAAAGCACCTGGCGGGTGTGGTTGGTTGCTGCACACATTTTGAAAATGTGTATTGTCCAAGTTTTCCGTGGGATACAATTGAAAAGACTTTCATCAATCTTGAAAACGTTTACATAGTTAGATTCTAAAAAAGACCTAATGTTGTTTTGAGTAGGCTCCTGTAAGGAAGGAAATGCTTGCAATTCTTCAGTCACACAGCAGTGATCTAATTTATCAAGGCATTTAAGCATGCACCTGGCTTTATAATTGTTTACTTCTCCTGCATAAAAAATATCAAAGCTTAACTTCTTTACTGAGTCAGTCCCGTAGTATACCAATTGTTTTCTTCATGTACAGCCTTCTCTCTCTGATCACCAATCATAAACCCTTCATAACCATTAGTATAGTGGTAGTGTACTGGGTCTGGCTGGGATGGAGTTGATTTTCTTTGTAGCAGCTCATATGGTGCTGTGTTTAGTCTTTGTGACTAAAACAGTGTTGATAACACACCAATCTTTGAGCTGTTGCTGAGCAGTGCTTGCACAGGGTCAAGGCATTCTCTGTTCCTTGTTCTGCCCACCAGCAAGCAGGCTGGGGGTGGGCCAGCCTGTGGGGGTGGACACATCTGGGACAGCTGACCCCAACTGAGCAAAGAGGTGTTCCATACCATATAATGTCATGCTCAGCAATAAAAGCTGAGGGGGTAATAAAAAAGGAGGGTAAATTTTCTGAAGCAGCCATTGCTTGGGGACTGGCCTAGGCAGTGGGAAGTGGTGAGTGGTTGCCTTGGCATCACTTGTTGTTGTGTTTTTTTTCTTCTTCCCTTTGCTTATTAAACTGTCTTTATCTTGACCCATGAGTTTTTCTTGGTTTTGCTCTTCCCATTTTCTCCCCCTTCCTGCTGGGGGTGTAAGTGGGTAAGCGGCTAGTGGCTGCTTAGTTGCTGGCTGGGGTCAACCCATCAGAGGTAGCCACAAAAATACCTACTTCTTTCCAAGTATCGCAGTCCCTCAGAAAAAAAGTTTATGCCAGGTAGGTAGAAACTAAGTCAGTGAAGATTAAAGTGGAAATATGATGTGATTTTTTTATTTTTTTTCAACAGTGACAGTAATGAATCATTGAACACAGAGGAACAAGTGGCTTCACCTTAGACCTTGAAATTGGAATAAGATTACTTCATCTAATCAGAGAAATATCAGCTCTAGCCTGTTGAGTTAGCTTTTAGGAAAGACAGTGATGTGCAGTCAGTGTTGCTTTATGGCTGTAATTTAAGGAAATCAGTCCAGGCTGTAATAGTCTTTCCTAGCCTTTATCTATGAGTATCCCTTTTGATGTAAATTCTACAGACCTTTCAGAAAGCCAGTAGTTTTCATTTTCTCTTGGTGGAACTGTGAAGTGCCACGCCTTCAGGGCAGAATTTCCACTGGTTGATAGAGTGGGTGGAAACTGAGGGAGATTTCTGAATTATGCTTTAGGGAAATCTGACAGTGTTTCTGCCTTAACACAAACTACCATTGTTTGATAAATCCTTGCTGAGTTCAGATGATGATATGGTATGCATAATTCCACCAGCGTGAATTGTTATACAGGGATACAGGACTCCTGAAAGAAGTGTAAACTATCATAGAAAATCTTTGTGATTTGAAAACCATGGGAGAAAATGTGATAACTGCTGACATGCTTGGCATATCTGAGAGCATGTCTTCAGCCTTTTGCTCTTTTACTGAGAAGTAGTTAATGTTTTAGAGTAACCTAGTACCCGTGACCTCCCTTTTGACAGCATTCTTGTCTGAAATGATTGAATGGGAGAAAAGAAACCTTTCAATAATAAAGCCAAAGAGCAAAGGTGTTTGAAGCTATTTTGTGAACTAAGAAGTGGTAAAATACATTTGGGACAATGATATTTGAAATATCAAGAATAAGATAAGAGGAAAAAAAACCCTCAAAGGGTACAAAAGTGAAAAAATACAGCAAGAGGTTCAGGTAGTTATTGCCCGTTATGTGCATGGTGGAGTTTGATAAACTGTCGTGAGCTTACTCAGTGGAACTTCAGAATTGTCCACCATACATCACCTATGCAAAAGGTTTTAGTTTCTGGATCACTAAGTAAGATCAATGGTGCATATTTTAGCAACTATTACATACATGAGTTGCATTTGTATCAGATAGGGCTAGTTCATCCCACTGAGGGAACTTATTATATGATTTTCAAAGGGTTTATAGTGGAAAGAATGTGGTGTTTCCATTCTGCTCTCCAGAGTCTCCCAAAATAAATGGTTAGTAACATAGGCCCCCAAAACTGGTCTTCTGTTATTGAATTGGTACCGATGTTTAATACATGAACATTTAGGGAGGACTGTTAGCTATTCAGTGATGTTTGTTTTCAGATTCCCTCTTATTATTCTCATTGTATGATGAAAGTATACCAATTTTGTATATCAGAGAGTTATCAAACTGATTTGAGATGTGAGAAAAAGCAGTTTGAGACTTGGAATGATACTAGTCTGAGTCTGAAAATGTTACCTATGCTACTAGACCCATATTGTACATTTCCCTCCCAGTGCCACCTTTAGGGGAATTTTGTTTGCACCGTAACGTCAGGGCCACCATTATCAGCTTTGTACTTCCTCTTTAGTTGTACGTCCACAGTAGTTTTTTCGTGGGATATGTGCCATGCTGTGTACTGGAGTTTTGTGATACGGAATTTAGCTGCACAGCCAGCTGAAATGGCAGGAATGAGTAGTCTTGAGGCTTTGAACAAAGAAAGAACTGGTTGAAATTTTTTACTGAATTCCAGGTGAAAGTCTGAATATTTTCACAAACAAGCTGAATAGGACTACTAATCCTATAGAGGTTTGCTCTCAACTGTTTTTCTACCTTGGTTAGTTTGAAACAACTAGTATGGTGCAGGCATGCGAATTGTGTTTATGTGGAGATTTGCATTGTTTTGAATAATTTATTTCATAGGGAGACGTGATAATTTCATGAACGCTTAAATATGTTGAAGTCCATTTTGATTATAGTTTGTAATGTGATTTTCGTCTTTTAGTTCTGAATTGCTCGAGAAGATCTAAAGACTAGCTACTTTCTGAAAGAAGGATACTGGTATTTTTCCTTCATTTCCAAAGAAAATATCTTTTGTGGCAGAAGCAGTGATCTTTACCTTTCTGCTCTTATTTAAGAATTGCAGACTTTTATTTTAGCTAGTAAGAAAAATGTTGAAATATACTTTTTAAATTTATTTTTTTTATTTCCTTGTGTTAATACTGCAGAAATCAGAAAGAAATTCTAAAGAAAAAAATGTCAATCACTAAAAAGTTTATTAAACTTACTTTCCTTCCACAGGTTTTCACTCAATGTTATGTCTTCGTTGTTCACTTACAGCCTGTATGAAGTGATTAGCAAACTTAAATTTCGATGTCTGCCTGTCTTCTAAGTGTCTAAACTCCATTGTAGTCAATGGATATATAGCCAATACAGTCAGTGGAGCCTGGAGAGCAATTCTTGTTGTCTTAAGTGGAGATACACTGGCTGGTCAACTGGGAGCTCTCTAGGCTCCCTTGACCTCTTCATTGAAGATCACCATTGACATTGGTGCGAGGACTGCTGTATTTAATTGTCTTAATTTGGAACTGCATCCCATCAAAACCTTGTAATTCAAACTAAGCCACCTTGTCTCTTTAGTCAGGGCAGAGAGAGAGAGAGAGATACCTTTTGAGGGCAATTCACTCTACCTACTTTAAACATGTAATTTAAACCATGAAATGAGAGCATAATACAGCCAAAATCTGTGCACGCTCTGCCATAGTCTGTAGAAGTCTATGCAGTTAAAGACAAAACCTGTGATTGTTGTGTAGTTAATATTATCAGTAAGAGGGCAAGATAGAATGTCTCTTAATTAACTTAATAACCTGATAGTTATGTTTAGACATAGCTAATTAGAGCTTTCTTGTAATTGGGCCTATGATTAATAGACTGTGAAGACTGTTTCGTTTGTATTAAATGCATGGACAGTCAGAAGGAAATTAAAATTTGAGCCTACATTGAGTAACTAACAGAGCACCTCAGGACAGCACAGTAGTGAAATATTATTCTCTTTATAAAGAATTAATATATTAAGTTGCTAGTTTATACCTGTTTTTTCAAGTTCTTTTGCAGCCTTATCAATATGTGCATGAATCTCTTGGAAATATCCACAGATAACTTTTGCAAGTTTCTTTTAAAACAGTCTATCCTACATAGCTAATAAAACTAGTGCATGTAAAAGCATATGAAGATACCATTATAGAAGAAAGTGGAAAAAATTGGTTTCATTTCTGGTTTGCACAGTAAAGTCCTTGGAGGAGTTTAACTGCCAGTTTTTCTGGAGTTTATATCACCTTTCTGCCCGTCCTTTCTCATTCTGGTCAGGGCAGAACCTAGTTTGGGGCAACACAGTGGGGAAACAGCCGAACCGACTGTATTCACCCTAGTGCTCTGGTCTGAAGTAATCCTGGACGTTCCCTTTCACCCCCTCTCCTGTGCTGCAGTGTCTCTTGTGGGTGTGTAGGGAATTAATAGCCACTGACATCTGAACAGGCTTCTTTCCTTGTTACATAGCTGGAAGAGGGAGTCCCACTGATACAAAAGACAAAAGAACGTAGAGTGAAAGAAAGACATAGCAGTGGAAAGAATATAGGAGGAGAGAGATTATGGGTCATCTGGCAGCATGGAGATCAAATCTGCCATGAATTTTTATGTGTTGTTATAAGGCATACTGTGCATAGAAGAACATGTTATAAAGGTAAACAATTTTTTTAAAAATTTTTCTTATTTAAATTAGGTGAAATTGGGAACAAGTAGAAAACTTAGGAGTTTGGTCTAGAAAGGCAAAAACTATAGTTAATATTTTTAAGAGACATGTGTCTTACATTTCTGGTTTTGTGCATAGTTGAAACTTATCTGTTGAATTTTTCATCAGGAAATGAATCTCAGTTTCAGTGATCTTGTGCCATTTTTATTCTGCTGTTAATGCAGAGGCGGCTTCATTGAGACTAGTTGGTCTTTTTTCTTTTCTTTTTCTTGTGAAACCTTGCCTACTTAGCACATTGTGAGTCAGATCAGACTGCTGCTCACCAAAATGGAATTTTATTTTTGTAACTTGTTGTACACTTTAGTTTTTCTTTTTTAATACCTTCACTTTTGTCATCTTTTTTTGAAACATTTAAAACTTGTAAGAGTATATTTAGAGTACCATGCAGTATGTTATTCCTGCTATGAAGATTCAAGCAGCAGATGAGAACATCAAATAAACTTTGGATAATTTCATCATAAGTTTAAGATAGGTTTTCCTTTACTAAGGAATGGTGCTAGATGAGAATGCCCCTACTAGGCATTCCTAATCTGTAATGCCTTTTCACCTGCAGTGAAGTCTATGTTTTTACTTAAAAAATGAGCCGAGTGCTCACTAAGTAAAGTTACTGCCTGTGTGAAGTTTTTTTTGCTTTTTTTCTTGGGTGGTTTTTGGTTGTGTGTTTTTATCTCTTACCCCTCCCAGCCCTCCACCCCATGGCATAGCCAAGCAACCAAACACAGATAACATATTTCTTTGTAATTGCCAATTTGTTGTGTATGACAAGAGGCTCAAAGGAAGCATGAGCTTGAAGAGCACAGGTTGGAGGCTGAGCACATGGAATTAGGTCCCTTGATGGACTGGGTGGGAGAATTTGGTAGGAGGGGAAAGGCAGTGGGGAGCTTTGATCCTACTTCTGGGATGTCTGACAGTGTGTGTGGCAGGAGGGTATGGGAGGAGGTAACACCTCCTGCATGTAAATGTGGATTTACCCAGAGCGTATGTCTGACACTATTATCACTGCTGCTGTTATCGCTGATTGGGGTGGAGATGTTCTTTGCAAATTCTGCAGAGTTTGGGAACCCAGCTGTGGTAAGTTAGAGACTGCTTTCACACTTTGCTTGGAGCAGCTTGAGAAGCAAATCCCTAAGAGTTTATTCATTCCACTTTTGCAACAGAATACTCATAGTATAGAGCTATTTCTTCCTTAAATGGCAGGCTTCATAATCTGAGTCACCTTTGTGTTGACTTGAAGTTGTATTTACTTTTAATGACATCTCTGAAAGTCTTTGAGGGAAATCAGTTTGAGGCTTATTACACAAATAAGTAGTATTTTTTTTGAACTGCATACTATTTTCAGTTTATGAGGATTGCAACAATGTTATTTCTTTTTTGCTTTTACGTGTGCAGGATTGGTACAACTAATTTTTACTCCAGATAGATAAAAGTAGCCTATATCTATAGTTCTTTTAACTTTTCTAATTGCTGTCACAAAATAGAACTGATTATGCTCTGTGACAGCACAGATCTCTGAATCATTCAGGCCTTATTATCAATAGGTCTTTGACACTGTCCCCCACAACATTCTTCTCTCTAAATTGGAGAGATATGGATTTGATGGGTGGACTGTTCGGTGGATGAGGAAGTCATAGAATCATAGAATCATAGAATTGCTGAGGTTGGAAGGGACCTTTAAGATCATCGAGTCCAACCTTTAACCTACCCTGACAAAAGCCACTTCTAAACTATGTCCCTAAGTGCCCCATCTACCCTTTTTTTAAACACCTCCAGGGATGGTGAACCCACCGTCTCCCTGGGCAGCCTATTCCAATGTTTAATAACCCTTTCAGTGAAGAAATGTTTCCTAATATCCAATCTAAACCTCCCCTGACGTAACTTGAACCTGTTTCCTCTCGTCCTATCACTTGTCACCAGGGAGAAGAGGTCAGCCCCCATCTCTCTACAACCTCCTTTCAGGTAGTTGTAGAGGGTGATAAGGTCTCCCCTCAGCCTCCTCTTCTCCAAGCTAAACAACCCCAGCTCCATCAGTCGTTCTTCATAAGGTTTGTCCTCCAGACCCCTCACCAGCTTTGTAGCCCTTCTCTGGACACGCTCCAACACCTCAATGTCCCTCTTGTAGCGAGGGGCCCAAAACTGAGCGCAGTACTTGAGGTGGGGCCTCACCAGTGCCGAGTACAGGGGGATGATCACTTCTCTAGTCTGGCTCACCACGCTATTCCTGATACAGGCTAGGATGCTGTTGGCCTTCTTGGCCACCTGGGCACACTGCTGGCTCATATTCAGCCGGCTGTCAACCAACACCCCCAGGTCCTTTTCTGCCGGGCTGCTTTCGAGCCACTCTGCCCCAATCCTGTAGCGCTGCATGGGGTTGTTGTGGCCCAAGTGCAGGACCTGGCATTTGGCCTTGTTGAACCTCATACCATTGGTCTCAGCCCATCGGTCCAGCCTGTCCAGATCCCTCTGCAGAGCCAACCTACCCTCAAGCAGATCAACACACCCGCCCAGTTTAGTGTCATCTGCGAACTTACTGAGGGTGCATTCGATCCCTTCATCCAGATCATTGATAAAGATATTAAAGAGAACCGGCCCCAGCACTGAGCCCTGGGGGACACCACTTGTGACCGGACACCAACTGGATTTAACTCCATTTACCACCACTCTCTGGGCACGGCCATCCAGCCAGTTTTTTACCCAGCGAAGAGTACACCTGTCCAGGCCATGAGCAGCCAGTTTCTCCAGGAGAATGCTGTGGGAAACGGTGTCAAAAGCTTTGCAAAAATCCAAGTAGATAACATCCGCAGCTTTTCCCTCATCCACTAAGTGGGTCACCTTATCATAGAAGGATATTAGGTTTGATAGGCATGACCTGCCCTTCACAAACCCATGCTGACTGGGCCTGATCACCCTGTTCTCCTGCATGTGCCGTGTAATGGCACTGAGGAGGATCTGTTCCATGATCTTCCCAGGCACCGAGGTCAGACTGACTGGCCTGTAGTTCCCCGGATCCTCCTTCCAGCCCTTCTTGTGGATGGGTGTCACATTTGCTAACCTCCAGTCAGCTGGGACCTCCCCGGTTGTCCAGGACATGATGCAAAGTGGCCTGGCGAGCACTTCTGCCAGCTCTTTCAATACCCTTGGGTGGATCCCATCCGGCCCCATAGATTTGTGCACCTCCAGGTGCTGAAGCAGGTCCCTCACCGTTTCCCTTTGGATTACAGGGGCTTCATTCTGCTCCCCATCCCTGTCTTCTAGCTCAGGGGTCTGGATACTCAGGGAACAACTAGTCCTACTGCTGAAGACTGAGGCAAAGACTTCATTAAGTACCTCAGCCTTTTCCTCATCCTTGGTCACTATGTTGCCGGCCCCATCTACTAGAGGATAGAGATAATCCTTAGTCCTCTTCTTATTGCTAATATATTTATAGAAACTTTTTTTGTTGTCCTTGACAACAGAAGCCAGGTTTAGTTCTAGCTGGGCTTTGGCCCTCCTGACTTTTTCCCTACATACCTTCACTACCTCTTTGTAGTCCTCTTGAGTGGCCTGCCCTTCCTTCCAGAGGCCATAGATCCTCTTTTTTTCCCTAAGTTGCAACACTAGCTCCCTGTTTAGCCAGGCAGGTCTTTTTCCCCGACGGCTTGTCTTCTGGCACATGGGGACAGCCTGCTCCTGCGCCTTTAAGACTTCCTTCTTGAAAAACATCCAGGCTTCCTGGGCTCCTTTGCCCTGGAGGACTGCCTCCCAGGGGACTTTGTCAACCAGGCTCCTGAAAAGCCCAAAGTCCGCCCTCCGGAAGTCCAACGTAGCAGTTCTGCTGACCCCTCTCCTTGCTTCTCGCAGAATCGAAAACTCTATCATTTCATGGTCACTGTTCCCAAGACAGCCTCCAACCTTCACATCCCCCACAAGACCTTCCCTGTTTACAAACAACAGATCCAGCAGGGCACCTTCCCTAGTTGGCTCTCTCACTAGCTGTGTCAGGAAGTTATCCCCAGTACATTCCAGGAACCTTCTAGACTGTTCCCTCCCTGCTGTATTGTATTCCCAGCAGATGTCCGGCAAATTGAAGTCCCCCATGAGGACAGAGCTCACGATCTTGAGACTTCTCCCAGCCATTTATAGAATATTTCATCTGCCTCCTCATCCTGATTGGGCGGTCTATAACAGACTCCTACTATGATATCCGCCTTGTTAGCCCTGCCCCTGATTCTTACCCATAAACATTCAGTCTCATTATCACCATCATTTAGTTCAAAGCATTCATAACACTCCTTAACATACAGGGTCATACCCCCGCCTCTCCTTGCTTGCCTATCCTTCCTGAAGAGCCTATAGGCATCCATGGCAGCACTATAGCTATGTGAGTCATCCCACCACATTTCTGTGATGGCGACTATATCATAATTATCCTGCTGCACAATGGCTTCCAGCTCCTCCTGTTTGTTGCCCATGCTACGTGCATTAGTGTATAAGCACTTCAGCTGGGCTATAAGTCCTTTCTCCTTTTTACTGGCGGGAGCCGAAATTCTGCCACCCCCAGACTTATTTCTAAGGAGCCTGGTTACGCCCCCTATCTTTTCCAAGTCTAGTGCCAGCATGCCACCTTCAGGCTTTTTGCTAGCAAGCTTGGATCTATCCCCATCCCCCTTCAAATCTAGTTTAAAGCCCTGTCAATGAGCCCCGCCAACTCCTGCCCTAAAACCCTTTTCCCCCTCTGAGATAGGCTTTTGCCGTCTGTTGCCAGCAGGCCTGGCATCCTGAAAAGCAGCCCATAATGAAAGAACCCAAAGTCCTGCCGATGACACTGGTCTCTGAGCCAGG
Source organism: Chroicocephalus ridibundus (assembly GCF_963924245.1). Taxonomy (NCBI): domain Eukaryota; kingdom Metazoa; phylum Chordata; class Aves; order Charadriiformes; family Laridae; genus Chroicocephalus; species Chroicocephalus ridibundus. The sequence continues at coordinate 132,323,450 of NC_086285.1, forward strand.
CATTGAACAGCTGGCATTTCCTATTAATCTTCTCATCAATCCTCGCAACTGTTGGGATAGAAGCAAACACTACTTGTGCTCCTGATCCCCTAACCATCCGTCCCAGGGCTCTGAAGTCTTTCTTCATTGCCCTCAGGCTTCTTCCTGAAATTTCATCATTGCCTAACTGAAAAATCAATAAAGGGTAGTAGTCAGCAGGCCTAACTAGGGTAGGGAGTTTCTTCTGGACATCCTTAACTTTGGCCCCAGGGAGACAGCAGACTTCCCTACAGTGGTTGGATGGTCACATCCAGAGGAGAGTGGTAAACAGCTCAATGTCCAGATGGAGATCAGTGACAAGTGGTGTTCCTCAGGGATCCATATTGGAACCATTACTGTTTAATATCTTCATCAATGACACAGACAGTGGGATCGAGTGCACCCTCAGCAAGTTTGCAGATAACAACAAGCTGAGTGGTGCAGCTGACACACCTGAGGAACGAGATGCCATCCAGAAGGGATCTGGACAAGCTTGAGAAGTGGGCCCGTGTGAACCTCATAAGGTTCAACAAGGCCAAGTGCAGGGTCCTGCAGCTGGGTCGGGGCAACCCTCAGTATCAATACAGGCTGGGGGATGAAGGCATTGATACCAGCTCTGCTGAGAAGGACTTAGGGGTACTGGTGGATGAAAAGCTGGACATAGAATAGAATCATAGAATTGCCTAGGTTGGAAGGGACCTTTCAGATCATCTAGTCCAACCATCAACCTAACTCCGACAAAAACCATCACTAAACCATATCTCTAAGCACTATGTCTACCAGTCTTTTAAATACCTCCAGGGATGGTGACTCAACCACTTTCCTGGGCAGCTGGTTCCAAGGCTTAATAACCCTGTCAGTGTAAAAATTTTTCCTAATATCCAGTCTAAACCTCCCCTGGAGCAACTTGAGGCTGTTTCCTCTTGTCCTATCGCCTGTCACTTGGGGGAAGAGACTGACCCCCACCTCTCTACAACCTCCTTTCAGGTAGTTGTAGGGAGCGATAAGGTCTCCCCTCAGCCTCCTTTCTCTAGGCTAAACAATCCCAGCTCCCTCAGCTGCTCCTCCTAAGACTTGTTCTCCAGACCCCTCACCGGCTGACATGAGCCGACAATGTGCGCTTGCAGCCCAGAAGGCTAACTGTATCCTGGACTGCATCAAAAGAAGTGTGGCCAAGCAGGTTGAGGGAGGTGATTCTGCCCCTCCACTCCACTCTAGTGAGACGCCACCTGGAGAACTGTGTCCAGCTGTGGAGCCCTCAGCACAGGAAAGACATGGATCTGTTGGAGCGAGTGCAGAGGATCGCCTCAAAAATTATCTGAGAGCTGGAGCACCTCTGCTGTGAAGACAGGCTGAGAGAGTTGGGGTTATTCAGCCTGGAGAAGAGAAGGCTCCAGAGAGACCTTGCTGTGGCCTTTCAGTACTTAAAGGCGACTTATAAGGAAGATGGGAACAGACTTTTTAGTAGGGCCTGTTGTGATAGGAGAATAAGTAATGGTTCTAAGCTAAAAGAGGGAAGATTTAGACTAGATATAAGGAAGAAATTTTTTTGCAATGAGGGTGGTGAAACACTGAAACGGATTTCCCAGAGAGATGGTAGATGCCCCATCCCTGGAAACATTCAAGGTCAGGTTAGATGGGTCTCTGAGCAACCTGATCTAGTTGAAGATGTCCCTGCTTATTGCAGAGGGGCTGGCCTTTAAAGGTCCCTTTCAACCCAAACTATTCTATGATTCTATGTTAACAAAACTATTCTATGTTAACAGTAGATAAAAAACTGGTCCTTTTGAATAGGAGCTAATTTCACATCACCTCGGAATAGCACTTTCTTTTTTTTTTGTACTTTATGCAGTTATATTCTTTAGTGTTATTACTATGTCTCAGAATAAAGTGAAGAATCCTATGATCAGTTGTATTTTATTAGGTCTGTTTATGTTGATTAAAGACCATTTGTTCCTGTGACAAGCAAGTTGGTGATGGCAACAATCAAGTAGCATTTTTCTTATATTGACACATAGACATTATAAAATTTTTCATCTCCGTATTATCTTTTTTAATGCTACATTAATTTTATAATGTGTTATTAATAGTCACCCATGCATGTCTTTAAAAAAAATAATAGTATCAATGCATGTATCTCAGTTCTCATCATTTTGTTTTTATTAATCTAAGACAGAAAAATCATTTTCAAACCATGATTCAAAAAAATGATTTAAATAGCAAGTCAGCTATTACAGGTTGACACTTTTCCTTTGGTGACAGAATCCTCTGCAGTGGAACTCCTACGGCTATTGTGGTCCGTTACAAGCACAAGATTACATCTTTCCACTTGTCACCAATTCTACATTTTGGCAGGGAAAAAAAGAAAGGTTTGCTGATAGAGTGTTGCCAAGCAACCAAAATGTGAATTACTCCAATTTCTGGATGTTTCTTGTATGATGTATATTGGAGGGTTTCTCCTACCTTTGGTGAGAGACAGTCTAGATGAAGTTACACTCCATAGCTTTACTGTTTCTAAGATTAGTAAGTAGCTGAATTTCTCCCTGTGGAGTTTCATTTAAAAACAAAAGACACTTTTTTTTTCGGTTCCCTGTAGATAGTTATCAAAAATCACATCACAGATCTTCATGTCTTCACAAGACATGAGATTGGGCATGTTTTCTCCTTTTTGTTTTCTGAAGTTAAATTTCTCCTTCTGAAATGGAAAGCTTGTTTCTGTCTCATTTTCACTTATACCTAATTGTTTATACCACTACTTGAATAAAAAGAATGGAAAGGCTTAGAATGGACAATGGTAACTTGCTGTGTCTTAATAATCTTGCATGCTGTTACTCATGTTTACTGCTATTTGGTGTACTACCTCTTAAGTGTATTTTTCCAACACAATTAACTGATGGTAATAGCAAGTAAGTACTGGTATTTGGAAAATTATTTATTAAATGAAGCTGTGTGGAAAAGATGTAGTGGACATAGACTTAACTGTGTGGAAATTACAGTGAGATTTATGCTTGGGGATAGATGAAGAGAGAATAAATGCACTTGATAACTTAGCCGTTTTTTTAATTTTGTTGGACGTTTCTGTAATTTTTTTACTTCTGTGGAGCTTTTTTGTTTTGTAGTGTCAGCCACAGATTTCCTATGGGGAACTATGGGGATTTCAGGGTCACCTCCCACATTAGTCATTGATTTCCTCTCAGGGCATGTGCCCGACACAGAGACATATCTTATTTTCTGGATTCATAGTCTGTGTTTTATGTGTAGGGAGCCAGGAAGAATCTCAGCAGCCTTATGGAGAGTGCTTCTCTTTCCACAGCCCTGCAAGGCCAGGGTGTATAACAGCAATTAGATAGTATCAATGCATGGCATTAGGAGGTGGTTTCCTGTTGACATTGATTTCGTATCCATGTCTGCAACAGTGTAATACAATATTTGCTCATGTCTATACTATAATATTTTGGAGGACTTGCTGTAAAAAATGTCTGCCTGTTTGATCATCAGACCCTGGAGTTCCCATGTATGAATGGGCAATCTAACCAGGTCATTGTTCCATGTCTGGGTGAGATCAAAAATGCACCAACCTTCCTGATACAGCAATTTCCAATGAGAAGAAACTTGAATGTATAGGTTAGAGAAGAGCTATCAGAAAAGGTGTTTGTTAAATGAACGGTGTTCAGATTGTTTGGAGTAAATTTGAGCAGATAGTGGGGGTTGGGTTGTTTAATGTAAATTCCAGTGGATAAGTGACTGTACAGGCTAAGAGCACTTCAGACAAGGACACTTCATAGGGCAAAGCTAGCAGCAGTTTGAGGACCTGGGCATTTCCAGCTGTTTTCTTCAAAGTTGAAAACAGGTTTTTCCTTTATAAATGCTCCTTTACTTTTGGTAAATGCAAGATTAGTTTAGGTGCCACTAATGCCACTAATTTTTTGTTTTGTTTTAATTTTCTAAAGGAGTTGATGACCAAGCTGATAACAGAGACACCTGACCAGCCCATTCCATTTCTAATTGATCATCTTCAGTCCAAACAGGGGAACCGCAGTCAGCTTCAGAGAACGTTGTCTGGCTCTGCTGCCCTTTGGGCAGAGAGTGAAACATCAGGTATGTTCTGTATGCTGGAAAGGGCTAGTCTCCAGTATAATCTTCCCACACTTCCGTCTATGATTTTCTGGATGCACATTTGCCTGCTGAAAAGATATTACTCTGGTTTTGAGCATGTACAATAAATTCTGTTTGTCCAGTAGATATTGAATTTAATATTGTTGGCTATCAGCTCAGCCTGTGTACATATTATGTGAGTATGGGTGAGAGTTACAAGGTGGAAACATCTCAGTCTCAATGAAAAAGAAGGTGCATATAAAGGTCCCTTGATTCCCCAGGTGCCCTCTTTGCTTTCCCTTTCACTTTGCTTTGTTTTCCTTTTCCCTCCCGTTGTGTGTTTGTGCCTGAGATTAGCCTCTGTTGAGGTATTTTCTTTAATGACACACGTTTTTAACAACCCATCATTCCAACACTTAATGAGAAGATGCTATTACTACTTTATGAACTCCAGTGTGAATAATTTATGATTGTAGATCTTCAGAAGCATAAAAAAATTTCTGAAATAATATCTGCGCTAATTCTAAAGTAGAAATTTTAGCTTTGATATTCTGGTACAAGCTATTATTAGAATGTTGGTTTTGCATTTAAAAACTGACTGATTATCTGTTTCAGGCTGTAATAGATCTCAAATAGTTGCTGATAGTCAAAATGTTAATTGCCTGACAAATCAACTTTTTATTTGTATCAAATGTGAAATTTTAAGCATAGGCAGTCAAACGTGTAAGAGAATAAATGGAGATTAAGGGCTTTTTCATAACAAAACCTAGGATGTTGTGTTTTTAATGAAAAACATATTAATGAATTTCTAAATGTTGATGTTTAGGAAATGGAAGAAATATATGAAATTTAGCATAAATCAGATATAGGAGAACAAAAAGAACTGACTTTGGTTTGGGCTGTTTTTTGTGGATTAATTGTTTATTAAGACTTTGAAAAATGACTCTACAAATGTTATTTGTTACAAATGTAATTGCCTGATTCAATTCTTTTAACAGAAAATAAAGGAACAAGGAGAGATTTTAGAAGTTATGATAAACCTTGGCAGGTAAATGCAAAAAAGCCTAAAAAGTCAAAGAGCGACCTTGCCGTGTCCAACATTTCTCCACCGTCACCGGAGTCCAAGTCATGTAAGGAAGCTTCACTACATTATTAATTCGTGCATACTTCCAAACCCATAGTATGTTTTTCTGTTCAATTTGGATTAAAATGGAAAGCAAACTATGAGCAGTTGAAATGGCTAGATATATATGTTAGAAGAGTTTCATTCTTGCTTTACTTTCACTTGAATTATGAATAGTTAATAATACCTTATGTTGTCATCTATAGATAGAATAGAATTGTAAATACATAAAAAAATAGAAGAATATCTGGGTGTCATGCACAATTTTATGTTCAGGTACCAATTATGATTTGATATTTTAGTTTGCATTGCCATTTTGCACGTGCAAAATCTGGTCTGTTGATATTGGTCCTAATAGATTTTTTTTTCAATGTGTCAGGCAATGCAAAACTATGAATTATGAATAAATACTGTTCAAGATCTGGAGACAGTGTCAGCAGAACAGGTGTACTGCTCTGAGAGTTGCTGAAGGAATCTAAATGTACACTGAAAGAAAAGGCAGAATATAATTAGAGTAACTGAAGAGAATATTGTCAATGACCTGTAAAACAGAAGTGGTAAAAATAGAGGCAGCAAGCCTTAATGAAATATAATGCTTCCTGTGTATGGGCTATTGAAGAAATTTAGTTTTTAAGCTTGATTTTTAATTGTTTGGGTTTTTTTACACAAATAAATATATCTACAATATACATACATATGTACATATCAGTAGACACACACACAAGTATGTATACAAGATTTGTTCTCCAAAATAAATTGCAAAATTATATGTTCTTCTGTTGACTGTTGTAGGTTTTTGAAATGTTTATAACAGACACATCTTTTTAATAACTCAGATTGTGAACAGGTGGATCAGATGAGAACAGAGATATATAGTATGCTGCAATAGAAGGCTTGCTGTCTTTCCTCTAAAAGCAAGATGGAGAAGTCTAGACTTCAGAGGAGTCAAAGAAAAATCTTCCAGTGGCCTCAGTAGGTCAAAATATAGCACAGCAATGGGTGAAGTAAATCATGATAGATTTATGAAATAGAGACACTGTGCTTTTGGGTAATTAACGGTCTTGTATAGTTATGAAAACTTTTTTGATTGGGAATAAATAACTGTAACAAGTTAAAGAAAGCTGTACAGGTAGTTGTGTCCCATAGCACAGCTTTTCTCAGGACTGTATTGTCCTAGAAAGATTTATGGATTATTTTTCTGGAAATGGAGCATGTGTCTATATTTCTTCTTCATGAAGCACATTCCCTGGTTCAAAATTACTCAAATTTGTTCATCGGTTCCACTGTACCTCTCTATGGGCACATAAATTTTGAAGTCAGTCCAAAAGGAGCATATGGATTTTAAATCAATTTCTAGAGTAAATAGGGAGATTCAGAGAAGTGGTCATAGTCACTCGTGATCTGAGTCTAATCTAACAGCCTTTGCTGGATAAGAGCAATTTATGGAGATACACTGTTAGAAACAGTGGCCAAGGGTGTTGTGAGCTGTTCCTGTCATCATACTATGTTATTCTTCTCCATCCCTGTTCTTGCACTTCAGATTCTGTGATATGCATCAAGTAACTTCTATGACACCTCCTAAAGATCTCAAGTTCTCAGTCTTTATCCCAGGTAGGGGTGTGACATCGTGTCACTCCCTTCATTTGTGTGCCTACTACAAGTTTCATGCTTGTTGGTCCTTAGGTTGTCCCAGGAGAGGGACAAAGAAGAGGCTGGGCACTCTAAACTAGCATGTCAAATGTCAAGCAAGGAAATAATTTATACATCCATAATAAGACAGGACTCAAGGATCTGTCCTTTTGGACTGAAGGGCATCTAATAATGCTCTTCAATTGGTAAGGCTTGCCTTCAAGCTGTCCAAGTCCATAAGTCTAGCAGCAGAGTTTGTGGGAGTGCGTCTTTACCCCCAACAGAGGAAGACGGAATTAAGGTGTGCTTAAGGCAGTTGGACATATATATAAGTACATGGCACTATATGGGATTCATTCTGCGTGCTGAGAGAGGAGACTAATGTATTTGCCAGGCCATTCTGTCATCACTGAAAGGTCATGACGATTGTGGGAGGTTCCTGATGACAAGAAAAAGGCAATCATCACATCAATTTTGAGGATGGCAAGAAGGAGACTTTGGGGACTGCAAGCTGATCAGCCTAGCCTCACTCTGTGGGACGATTATTAAGCAAATTTTCCTGGAAGGTGAAAAGGAGGAAAATGTGAGTGGGGACAGCAAACATGGATTTATGTTATCATACATGCTGTATCAGATCATTCTGATTGCCCCCTTAGGTGAAATAACTGGGCCTGTAATCAAAGAAAGAACAGTGGATGTTTAATTCCTTGACTTCAGCAAAACCATTGTCAGTCTCCCGTAGTATTGGTTGGATTCAAGGGATTGTGACTGGCAATGCAAAGTCCAGTTGGAAAACCTATCAGTGGTGGCATGCTTAAGGGACTGGTATTGAGGCTAATACCATTTAAAAGTCTTTCTTAATGTCCTGGATGAGAAGGTAGAATGTTCTCTTAGCAGGTTTGCAGGTGAGACCAAATTGTGGGAAGTGGTTGGTATTTTTGGTAGCAAGGCCGCTATTCAGAGGCACCTCAAGAGGAGTGAGGAATGGGCTGAGAGGAACCTGATGAAGTTCAACACAGGCAAATGCAAAATCCCGCATCTTGGATGGAATAACTCTGAGCAATAGTATAAACTGGGGTCTGTGTGGTTAGAAAGTGGCTTTGCAGAAAAAAACCTGGGGTGCTGATGGACAAGAACTTGAATATGAACCAGCTATGGCTATACCCTCTTGCAGCGCTGAAGGTGAGCTGCACACTAGGCTGCATTTGCAAGAGTATAGCCAGCAGTGTTTATTTTGCACTTTTGCGATGGCATCTGGAGTATGTCATGATAGACAATGGTGTACTGCAGCAAGTCCAGTGGAAGTCCACCAAGATGACGAGAGGGCTCGAGCACGTGATGGACAAGTAAAGGACAACAGGCAACAAAAAATATACTGCGAGGGTGGTCAAACAGTGGAAGAGGTTGTCCAGAGAGGCTGTGGAATCTCGTCTGGGGAGATACTCAAAACTGAACTGGATAGTCTGAGCAACCTGCCTTCAGTGGACCAGTTTTGAGCAGCTGGTTGGATTAGAAGATTTTAAGATCCTTTCTCAGTCTAATTATGCTCTGATTCCATGCTTTCCTGTTTACACCCTTTCCTATTTTTTTGTCCATACCACTGTTTTAAACCTTGATTTCTCCTATTATTTTCATGACTTACTCACCCCTGCAAATATTTGTCTCTGCAAGTTCTTGAAAATACCATCTGTATTTGAACTACTTTTCTTTTTAATTCGTATCACAGAGGCTGTTTTCAGGCATGCGCCTTTTTGCCTGCCATATATTGCTTATTTTCTGCCAACAACCAAATTAATACTGACTTTTTTGACTTTTTTTTCTGGGTTTATGCCAAAATCAGTGGGTACTGTATGCCCCTTCAACCACCCAGATCAGCAGAAAGAAAGCATGTTCAGATGACATTCATTACTCTGTCCAGATGTGCAAATTCCATTTGGTTTGTGCCTTCACCTTGTACCTCAAAATATTTTTGGGTGTCATTGTACATTTTTTTTTTTTTTTTTTTTTTTTTTCAAACACTATCCAAAGAGGTAGCAAGGACTCATCTGAGAAACAGAATGTTTTGGACCTGCTGGGAGCGAAAGATTTGCTCTCAGATTCGTGTTTAAAACAAACAAACAAATCACCACACCCAACAACTTAAAAAGCTCCGCAAAACTGCCAAAAACCCCACAAAATTTAATGGAGTCCATCAGTTGTAATGTGTTCTGTTGCAGAGCTTTTGTCTTAACAACTATCTTGTTGAAATGATCCTGAACTTGTAAGTTTATTCAGAACTGAGAATTACCCTTTCATAGGAATCTTTGGAAACATTAGGAGAGTTGATTTATTTAACTAGGAAATATTTTTTTCATTCAGAAGAGCTGATGTTGACTGCAGCGTGCATGTTATTCCTGCATGGATATCTCTTTCTTATCCATTCAACTTTTTTACTGGAAGGATTCCTTCAGTCCTTCTTCTTGCCTGTTGTGATCTCAGTTGCACCTGAAACAAACACAGAAAGAGGAAACCCTGGTATCTAAGGGGTCTGATCACTTGTTTGGTGTGTGCAAAACCACAATTAAGCAGAAGCTGCTGCTGTTGTCTGGCAAGGAAAAGGCTTGAAGCTAGGACTCCTAGCGTGTGTGCGTGTTTATATTAAGTATACTTAATGAAATGTTTAAGTGATCACATTCTCTGTTTGAAGAAGAACAAATTTGTGAGTTTGTAAATAGTTAGTGAGACAGACTTCTTGCTTCCCGACCAACTGCTTTTAGGCAAAGTAGATTGATCTCTTCACCACTTCTGTATTAAATCAGATCACAGATCATTCTTTCAGTTTGCCTCACTTCACCATACTCACCATATCCCATTTACAATATTGTGTACTTCTAATTGCCCTTTGTCAATCTAGGACTGGAGGCCATCGTTTTTAGCCTTATAATATCCAGGTACTGTGTAAACCAGTTTGCCTATATTATCAAAGAACTCTAATCTGAATTCTATTGTGAAATTTAAATACATGAGTAATTTTATGCTCAATAATAACACACATAATTTTGTTCTTTGAGATGTAAGATGGTCATACAATGCGTTAATGAAATGTAGGATTTAATGAGCAACTGGTCTGATTCTGTCTGCAAATCATGTCTTGAAAAGACACGTATATGTAGATAAAAACAGTACTGATCTTGTACCGTCTATTTTCTACTTTCCAGTAGAAAATAAAGGTCTGCTGATTTGTGACAGAATTCATAATACATCCGTGAATGAATCTGATGTGCATTTTTTTAGAGGAGTGTGCCACCAGAAAATCAGAAATACTGGAAAGCATGTCTTTGCGGTCTTCTAAGATGAGATGGGGAAATCGCAGCTCCATAAAGGGAAAACCTAAATGTTTCTATACAAGTAGAAGATGTAGAAGTAATAATTTTTTTAATTGTAGGCAAATAATTTCAAGAGAAGGTGTTATATAAATATCTCAAATAACAGAGATGAAGTTGAGGCAGGTAATATGATGTGGGATTTAAAATTACTGATATGATGATTTTGAGCAATGTGAGTGAGTATAATAAAGAGGAAGGGCAGAATATTATGAAAGGATTTTACTAAGTGTGTAGTGGCATACACATGGAAATGATACATGATGAACTTCATACATACAGAAGAAGTTCATGTGTTTCAAAAGATCTCAAGGGAGCCTCATATGGTCTTTATACAGTTCTGCATGCTTCACACAAAGCCATCCATTTGAAAATGACCAATGCTTGTTGATGCTATAGTTGGGAAGATACAGGATATATTTTAAAATAACATTTGTAAACAAGCAGAAGATGAATCTTGAAAGGAGAGACACGTGCCACATGATGTAATGAAGTAGATTTTTAGTTTTAGTATACATTCATTAGTTAGAAGAGTAGGCAAGTAAGAAGAACTATGTTTTCTCTAGAAGTAATAAAAATTTCAGTCAGTTCTAAGTCTGCTTAACTTACCCTTCAGTTTTGGTTCATTAAAATGAACCAAACTCATTGTTGGAACAAATTGTATTAAAAGTCTGAAAAGTTCCATGACAGCATATCTGTTTTGTTACATTTTCACTGAAGTACAAAATGGTTCACTGAAACACAGACTGCTGTACAACAGCATGCAAAGCAAATTTCCACTGTGTTTTTGACTGGTTTCCCACCATCCATCTAGTGAGATGCAGTCCAAGCTTCCTGTGTTTGTGGGACATTTCTCTGAAATTAGGGACCAGATAATTGTCTCTTGAGCATGTTGCCTTACTTTCCAAGGATAGAGTCTTGATACTCTCATTTTCCTGATGCAAGTTGGTCCGCATACTCGGCAGTTGCTGGTCCTGGAAGCTCCACAGCTGTTGAGTAGAACTTATGTTTGTTTCGTTTGGCTTCTGACTCATCACAAAATTGTTTGTTTTCTCAAAAGTTCTGTTCTTTGGTGTTTTTAAAAATGTGGTTTGTTTCAAATTGACATGGTATCAAATTCCAGTTTGTTGAAATTTTCTGCAACCTGGAAGCTCTAAGGTTGTTAATCTCTGTACATGGTTTTACCATATTAAATTATTGTCTGTTTGTATTTTTGTGATAATACAAGTTTTCTGTGGTGTGGTGAGTTCAATATAAACATGGAAAGAAAAGTCTGTCAAACTGCTAGTAGGCTAGAGTAAGTGATGCTGTAGAATATAGTGTTGGTACACTGAAGGGAGAAGATCAGGTTGCTAATAAGCAGGCAGTAAAGGAGCATGTGATCTCAATGTAAAACAAAGGTGAGCAAAAATAGACCTCACTATAGAATTTCTTTTCTAGTTTACTAAATATTTACATTTACAGTTAGTAAAAGTTTAGAAAAAAATACTAGGTGGAACACTTTGTTACCTGTAAATAAGAAAAAGGATGAGAAATACTGAAGTTGTGCTTTTAAATTTAAATTAATTATACTGGGGTGTATGAATGGAGCAAATTTTTGGTCACACAAAAATTTAGATAACTTCTTAGATAACTTTTAATGAACATAGTGGTTTCTAAACTAGGAATTATGAATTTAATGATTGGCATTAAGTATCAACAAAAGTTATAAGCTGTCCATCTGAGTAGAGGCTGTTCGCATACCTTAATCCCTCTATCTGTTCACTAGGAATCACCATAGCTCATTATTTCCATTGTCCTCTGAAGGAAATAAGTGACTGTCTTTTTTGAACACAAAGCAGAACTGGACTCTGAGACACTCCAACTTGCCCCTCTCTTCCCCTCTCCTTATTGAGGCTTCCTGTGTCTCTTTCTTCCTACTTTTATCTCTGTAGGTTCTTTTTAATGTCTCCTTTGCCTTCTGTCTTTGACTATGTCTGTAATTGCAATCTAATGTATTAACTTCCCCAATACTTACCCAGGTTCCTGAGTGGGTGCTACAGATCAGAATATACTCTGGGTTGTCAGTCTCAGTACAGATGTCCAGTTTGAAGATGGCTTGGTTTATGTCTACGGGAGATGGAATCACATTCTTTGTGACAGAAGGACTTAAACATACCATTGTCCCAATTCTTTACCTGTAAAAGATGGCTATTGACTTGACTTCAGCTTTTCCATGTGGAGTCGATCCAAAGTGGATGGAACAGATTCTATATTCACACAGAGGGCAGTCAGCAATAAGGCAAATTTCAATAGCAACAGTTATTTAACACATTTTATAAGAGCTGCCAGAACTCGAAGTCAGACCATAATTTCCTTGTACCATTGTAAAAGCACTCTGAAATTCCAAATGATCATAAGGTACTACTTTTTTTTTTGCATGATCTGTAGGAGTCTGCAACTTCCTTTCTTAGCGTGTAATGAAAATGAAGTTTGTAAGCATAAATTAGTTGTCAACTGTCAAAATAGTAAATAAAAATTTCAAAGCTGGCCAGGATATATTGGGCATTATAGACTTTGGTTTTGACTTTATTTTTAAGTGATTAGTTAGCAACCATTGATAAACGCAACTGGACCTTTCTGTTGGGAATGTAGCCTAGGCATCATAATCTTCACACCAGCATGTGCCGTTCTCAGCAGGGTAATGCTGTGTTTGGAGTCAAACCAACAATTGCATTTGGTGGCGAAGACAGCAGATCACTTAGTTCAGAACACTGGCAAAAAAAACATGTTAAACTGCAGTTCTAGAGACAGCATCATTTTTGTTTTCATTTCTACAAATTGTTCAAAATGTTCACATTGGTCAGTGCAGCTCTGTTCATTGTCAGTCTTACATATGTCAGAAACTCCTCTTCTTCCCTGCCATTGTAGGTAAAATTAGCTTAGCAGTTGAGAAACTGTTACTTTAAAATTAAATGAAAGGGTTTGGTAATAGATAATGAGTAGGAGACTGCAAGCTTAGGACTGTGCTTCCCAAAGATCAAGTTTGTTTAAGTATCGGAATAAAGATACAGCATGAGCAATAGGGACATATTTTGTTTCACTGTTTTTATGAACTGTTATATACACTTTATGATATTTTTTAAAAAAATGTATATACATGTTGTTATAAAAGCTTTATCTAAATTTTTTTTTCTTTTTGATAAAATGACTAGCAAAGACAAGAATACTCATTTTCATTTTGACATTTTTCCTTATTGGCCCCTAGGACACACAGTTCAGTTTTGATGGAAATGAAGTACCTTCACATGCAATATTTTTATTAACTTTTTCTGTTATTGCATTATTTTTATAATTTCTAATTGTTAATATTAGCAATTCCTGTTTACCAATTAATTCAGTCACAAGAATCATCCCAACTATGCATTTGTTCATAGGTGTTTTCATTTTTACTTCACACTGTCCAAAGAAAATATTTCCAGCTGTTAAAATAGGAGGATAGTTAAGTAATTTCCACTGAAGGTACTTGAGCTTGTAAACTCATTGTGCAGCTTTTTTTCTACTGTAGGAGTCTGAACTACCAAATCTAAACTTCATCTATATATCTGTGTATATTTAGTGCCAAGGTCAATAGAGCATCCTAAATGGGATTGGAGGACAAAACCGGAGAACCATGATTTTGATGAACTAAATCATATTCTTCAAGAGAGCAAAAAACTTGGAAAAGCCCTTGAGAATCTGTCTCGCAGTAAGTTGATTGATTTTAGTTTTTTAATGTAACCACGCAGCCTGAATTGTAATTTCAAAGTATGTATCAAGAAGGTGGTCTTCTATTCAATGAAGACTAAGTTCACTGACATCAGCAGTTACACTCCTGTTGATGAGGTTTACAGAATGTCTGAGATAATTTACCAGCTCTCCTGCTGACTGAAAGTACTTCCCCTGCACCTCCTGTTCTGTTATATTAGTTTTCTCCCAGTTTAGTGAGCTAAATTAACTCATAAAAAGATCAACACAAGAGGCTGGTTTAAGGAAAATGTTAGGAACGTGCGGCAGTGAGACTACTCCTTTGGGTGGTAGCAGTAAGATTGGATTAACCTTTGTGAAACCTTAACCTCGTTGATGGAGATCAGACCTGTCACTGAAAAACAATTAGGTATTTTGTATCCTTGACCACAATTAATTCCTTCCGGTTTTCAAATGCAATTCAAATAAATACTTTAAAGCATACTCAAAAACATGGTAGCTAATTATTAAATAACAAAACCCAAGTACTGTCCCTTAAAAGACATAGTCAAACAGGAGCAGCGTTTAAAAATAGCATGCTCATGTAAGTAGTAGCTCTGAGAATTACTGGATATAATAAGGAGTAGCTTTTTTTTTTTTTTCTTTTCTTTCCTATAGAAGAGAATTCTGAAGTACACTGGTGGGAGTAAACACTACTAACAATTATCAAAGTATGAAAAGTACAGTCTGCCATGGTACATGAAAACCAAGTATGGTGGGAGATATTTGAATGAGTAATATTTTCTTTCTTCTCTCATTTAATTTTATCCATGGCACTTCTTGATTCACTGGAGAAATTGCAGATGGTGAAGTCAGAAACAGAGCTGAATGAAGAATGGAAGATCTGTTTTGTGGAGAATTTTGAGATTCAGCATTTTTCTAAATTGTGTCAAATACCCAAAACTAGTTAGCACAAATTCCCTCTCTCCCAAATGTTTTAGGCTGTTCACAATAATTATATTCTAAGCAATTTTCATATTTATATTAATTATAGTAGTTTAGTTACAGGGCTCTTTTCAAATACATTTCTAGTGAATTGGTCTATCTGCCTCTAAGGAGCTAAATCACCTTCAATCAGGGTCTCTGATTTGCAGCCCCACCATTGCCTGACCACGTTATTGTGATGGGTGCGAGTGTCGTTTTTCAAGCTTTTCTCCTTTAGAGACTTGTAACCGAGCTTAACACAGATCAAGAAACATTTTTTTTCAATTTCAGAAGTGTTATGTATTCATTGTCTGGAGATACAAACCAATCCAATGTGAGAGTTCAATAATAAAGAACTAAATCCAGTCTTCAATCCTACATCTTTGTCTTTCCTTGTGAATATTGTTTAGGTTCCACTGAACTCTGTCTTCCTTATACCTAAAATACAGTTTGCAGCATTCTATACTTCTCTTTGCCACGAAGTTTTCTAACTGGGGCAAAACACTGCAGCTCTTCTGGGTCCTACACGTGGCCTGGAGGTGAATGTACCTGCTCAGTGTTGTTGGAGTCAGGTTTTCATAAAGTTATTTCACTAATGAAACTTTCTTCCCTATTTCTTGCTAGTACTTGATGTTTTCTGATGATTTATCAAGATAATATGGAATTTTAATTCTATCCCCCAGAGTGCTTTAAATCACTTGCAGTGTAATACTAAGTTCACTTTCATGAATGTGCTCTCTATTTCTTCATCCAGATCATTAACGGAAATATTGTCAGACCTCTTCATGATTCCATTTCAGATCTGACAACCAGCCCTTGAAAGCTACTCAGTAAGTGCGTTTTTTCCCACCAGATGTTTATCAACCTTGCAGTGATTTCTCCTAGAATGTAATTCTCTAATTTGTTTACTGGAGTATCATCTAGGACAGTAAACAAAGTCTTATTATAGCTGAAGTATTTTACATCTGCTTCCTCCTCTTATCCACTAGACAGGTTTCCCAGTTGAGAAAGCAATTAGACTGATTTGATGCGATTCATTCTTGATAAATTCATGTTTGCTAGTTCTTATCACCTTTCCAATCCATTAGATGTTGATGGTTTATTTAACAGTTTTGTCAAATATTCTTGCTGCTGTTAGATTTAGTCTTGCTGGTTAGTAGTTTCCTGTGTCTTCCCTTTTTCTTTTCCAAAGAAAGATAACAGTATTTGCCCTTTTCTGTCCTCTCCATTCCTGAAAGACAGTTGCTAACAGATTAGAGGTTTCTTCAGCTAGTTAGTTAAGTGCTCTAGAGTGCATTTCACAAGATTCTTCCAACTTGCATATATCTAAGTCATCAGAATATCTTTCAGCTTTCCGTCTTCTGGCCTGCAGTTTTTCCTCTTAAAATCACTAGCGTTAAGCATCTGTCCACAATTAATTTTTTTGTAAAGACTGAAGCAGTGAAAGTGTGGAACACTGGGATTTCTTTGTATCATCTGTTATTTGCTTTCCTTCTCTTCGATTTAATAGTTCTGTATTTTACTTTGTCCTCCTTTCCTAGTGTATTTATAGTATCTTTTCTTGTGGCTTTTTTTGTTCTTTGGTAGTTGTTACTCATTTTGCGCTTTAGCCTTTTTGGTTGTATCATTTAAACACTTGCATCAGATTAATTCTAAGCTGTATGTTCTTGTTGCCAGTTTTTGTACTCCTCATTTTCAGATCACTTCAAGAAATAAATCTGTTCTGTGCTGTGATTTCTTATGTGTTAGGATGATATAAAAATTAAAAAATGTGGAAAGTTTGGAAAAAAAGAAAACGTATAATTTTGAAAACAAACGTGGCTTTATTGTTCTCCCAAATGAAGAATACCGATTGCATATAGAAAATATCTTAGAGGGTTTCAATGAATAGACACATCTAGAATTTTAGAAGTATAAAACATGTGACGCTCTTTCTGTGCTGTACACAAACAAGCATCCTATGTGAATTTTACAAAAGCCATGACAAGGTCCAGCAGCTACCTTCTCCAGTGTTAATGCTTGTTTTGGGCAGGTTAGTCAGTGGTTTTGATTCTACTAGCATGTCTGTAAAGTCTATGAGTCTAATGCTACATTTGGTACTAATCTTGTTTCAAAGCAGTATGGGACAGGCACCTGTCTCAAGAAATAGTTGAGTACGCAAATGATCACAACGCACTATCAATGGTTTTTTACAGCACCCTCTCATTTCATTCTTCAGTATTTCATCAGGGAAGAGTGCCACATAAAACTAGATGTTTGAAGCTAAATGAATTTTCCATCAAGTCCTGGAATTCATTTCCATTTTTAAAGATAAGCTTGGGATCTTCCAGGACTTCATTGCCTGCTACGCAGCTGACACAGCCTGTGAACTAAACTCTAGTTTCTATTGCTTCATTCGCTATGCAGTCCTAGATATCTGCTTTGAAAACCTGTGCATTTCGCACAAAATTAGTACTTCCTGAAAGCTTTGGAAGGTGAGGCTCAGGCACTTGGATGTCTGGTCTCTCCTATGTTCAGTCCTAGTGATTAAAAGTGAAATTCCTTATATTTGCAGCCCCCCTCCCGAGCCCCATCAAGACAATGTGTGAGTAATTCTGTGCTGCAGTAGATCTGAGAAACCAAAAGTGACTTCACACTCAGCATTAAAAGTATCTTATAAGTTTGAAAGACTGGAGAAGAGTATTGCCATAATGATGGTCTAAGTGCTTTAGAGGGTGATTTAAATATACCATTTTTGAAAGGCCTCCTCATGTGGGAAACCTAGGTTTTGTTTCCTTCTCCAATCAGCTGTGTGTCATTGAAGTGGATTTTGAACTGTCAAGTCAACTATTTAGGGGAGATTTTGGTTTATGAAGCAACGTACAGGAATATACTGCATTTCCCTTCTGCATGTTTAGTTTTCTTTGACTGCAGGGTCTCTCGTATTTATTGCAGTCATCCTTCTCCCTCAGTTGATCATAAGTAAGAGAAGCTCCCTGTTGTTCCAAATGTATTTCCCCTTCTGGCCTGTTTGCTTTTTAAAGAGAATTGAAATAGCCTGTATAGCTGAGGATCTTGCTCATGAATATATCTGTCTTCATCCCCAGTCTTCTAAGGATGGAAAAATAGATAACAAGAGATAGAAAACAGTGAATTATGAGTGTTTTGAGTGGGAAAAATGAGGCCTAAATCAACAAGAGCTTGCTGCAAAGTAGATAGGAAGTCTGCCTGCTTTGGGAACTACTTTATATCTTTTATATGAACAGTTAAGGATAAGATTGCATATTGAAAATGTGTGCTTATAGGATGTTTCAATTTATACATGGTAACAGCATTTGATGACACTTAAAATGTCCTACTGTGAGACAGGTACTTTTTCATAATTGCACATAGGCTTTCAACAGAGATAACCAACCTTTTGTTAGTAATGTTTGAATACTTGTTAAGGCCAGATCTATACTGCAGATCAGAGGGGAAGAAACAAATTTATCATGCTTTGAATTCAGTAGACATACTAGGGTCAGAAAATGGTATTAAGTTAACATTAACCGAAGCTATTTGGGGACCTGTTGAACTCAGTTAGTTGGAGGGAATCCCAGAAATAATGGTATTTAGTTATAACCAATAGGAAAAAAGTACTCTTTTGTTTCTTAATTTGAAGGGGAGTAATCAATAAATAAATAATTACTAAGAAAGCCATCTGCAGTCTAGTAGGAAATATTGCTGGAAACCATAGGGAATCATAGAGTCACAGAATGGTTGAGGTTGCAAGGGACCTCTGGAGGTCATCTGGTCCAACCCACCTGCTGAAGTAGGGCCACCTAGAGCCAGTTCTCCAGGACCATGTCCATGGCTCTTGAGAGTCTCCAAGAATGAAAGATCTCCGAGTCCCTCCAGAGTATCTCAAACAGTTATTTCTCATAATGTTAGAATGACTTGATATTGTTTATGCATAGCTTAAGAAAGACAAGCATGATCTTACCTCTTTAAGAAAAAGATGAAGTTGTGAAATGTAAAAGCGTATGTTCTGTTTATCTTTTACAAGGAAGAAGATAAGCAACAAGAGTAAATCTCTCATAATAATGAGTGTAGAACTAGTTCAAAAAAAGATCAGAATATGTTAACAAACCACTAAAATCATGTCCTCGTTTTTGTAGATGAACCTGCAAGTATGTGGGATGTGAGAAGTTTAATATATACATCATGAACTACTTCAATGCACTTAGCAGTCTCTGAAACACATTAGAATGGGGTTTCATTTAGAAGCATCTACACTGTAAGATACTATTAGTGATTTACATTCTGGTTATGGAAGATGTACTTGAATGGAATGCCAGTAACATTTATCAGAGACTCTGAATTTTCTCATTGAAACTAAGCATTTCTGATAATGATTATATAACCGCAAATGCACACCTGCATGACATGTAACTAGACTTTTATCAATCACCTCATGAGACGCATTGCTTTAAGACATAATACTTCAGTATTTTTTTTCAATCATACACAGTTGTTGGTCTGAAACGGGCCTTAGTCTGTAAAAATCACTTATCCATGATCAGTTGAGCATTTAGCCCTAAATGTGTTCTGCAGATTGAACCACAAAACTAGTCATCGGTATTCTGTAGAGGATTTTTCCTTTCTTCTGTTCAGGCTGAACTTTAAAATCGTGTTATTCTTGTGTGAGATCAATGTTTGTGATTTATTTTGAGATCGACATTTTTAGATAAGCTCAATCAAACCTTTAAGGATGATAATTTTATCTCAGTACTGCAGCTGTTATCCAATACTGCCTTTGCTCATAAAATCCACTTGCTTTTAGTGTGATGTATGAGTAATAATACAAAATAATGATATTTTCTGAGATTGAAACAGGAAGAATGTGAACATAATTATTGCTATTCAATTATAAAGGGGAACTTATATGGCCAGGAGATCACTGTTACTTCAGTTATGAGTATCTTTTTCCTCAGATGTTAAATTTTTAATTACCTTTGTGGAGGTATTTGCCATTCTGATCTAGCCTACTCTATGTTCCAGGACTAAAGTCTGTTTTTGAGTTACAGTGTCCTTTTCTGCAACAGTTTTTGGCCTGCTAAAGGTTTCCCTAATGCTATTGCAGAACTGGGGGTTGTGGGACTGTCATCTTAGATATGGTACTTTCTAGTTCTTAGCAGAAGAGGGTTGGCATTTAGGAGGTTGTAGAAGGGTGAGCTATGACTCTGTCCTTGGCTACTGGCTGTTGGGGGCTACCAACCTTAACCAACCAACTGTAATGTACATCTTTCCCTAAAAACAAGAGTTCTGAAAGATTCTGCAGTGTTGAGAGGCCTAAGAGAGTTTCTGGGACATAATATTTGGTGGCTACTTTGTATTTTGTTTCTCTCTCTGCCTATTTCATTACTCACCAAACCTAATTCTGAAACCTGTATTCTCCATTGGAGTAACTCTGAAATTTGCATATAGAAATGCTGCAAGTCTAAAGCACAGATTCTTTTGCTGGGGATTAATTATTTATTTTTTTAAAAATTCATGTTTCCTAGATAGTGACTATACTGATGTGTAGTGTGCTGATATGTTAATGTGTGGTACCTTGTAGATGACACTGTTTTCCTTGTTCTTATATGGCTAGATAATGGGGAGGAAAATTATCCTAATTCAAGATGGATACCACTACAGAAACTTGATACATAGCTGTTTAATAATATAAGGACATATGCCCCTCATTGGCAAGACCTCTGAGGTTTCAATCCAACATGCCTTCGCAGAAAATCTCTGAGTTACTACTGGAGGAAATATGTCTAATTTTGAAAGTTGTAAAATGACTCAATATAAGTAAAGGAAATAATATAAGAATGTCTATTATTACAGTCAATGACAAATCTATTTTTAAGTTCCTATACAGAAATGCTTGAGCTGGTTTAGCTCCTGTGTATGTATTTTCTGGGGGAAATGCTTTGTATGCTGCAGCCAGAGCAACCATTTTATGTTCTTTATAATCCAAGGATGGTGTGAAATAAATAATTTTAATTTATCTTGTGTTTAATACATGGTGCAAACAGGCACAAGGTCTAGAGTTTACTATGCTGCCCACTGCAGTATGGCACAAGGTTTTGCCATGGGAAATGCAAGTACATCTGAGATGGCCTGTCCCACCAGTGAGGGAACACATGCTTCCTCTGATTTACAATGGGTAGGAGAATGCGTTGGGACAATTAACTCCTGGGCAGTTGATACATGAAGCGTTATTCCTGTGTTCATGCTCAAAGCTGCAGTATTAATAATGGTAGAATGATAACGCCGTTTCTGTCCTGGAGTTTGTTACAGAACTTACGACACACTGTGAGGTTGCCAGTCCAGCCATCCACAAGTTCTCTGGCCTAGACTGAAAATGAATTTTGTCAAGTTAATCAGAGTTGCGTTGGAGTTGTCTTAGTATGTCTAAACTCTGTATGTCAAAACCTGTCAAATCCAGAAGGATTTCTTTGGCAAGTAGGAAAACTGGCTATTGGGAGCTATGTGGCCATCTTCTGGATGTTTAGGAAAATGCATAAGCTGTTTGCTCCCATTGAGCTGAATAATACGTCTATCAAGCACTAAACTAATAGCATTTTATTTTCTTATGACTAGGTACACATTAGATTTGTCAGATGTTCATTGTGCATTTAGAAAAATGTAAGTCTTTACAAAATTTCAACTAATTTTTGTTTTGTGTTATCTCTTTCTATAATTATTTAAAGACCACAAATAGAAGCTTGTGTTTTATCTTGTGTTTAATACATGGTGCAAACAGGCACAAGGTCTAGAGTTTACTATGCTGCCCGCATAATGGTAGCAAAAATGGTAGATACCTCGAGAAGTTTCATTCTTATCAGAACGCCTGTTCTATAATTTCAGGTTTATATAGCATATAAAGATATTGCAACTTTTTAAGTTCGTCAGGAATAATGCAGCAGACAGGGATTTTATGACTTGCCATTTCAAAAAGACCTGAACTCATATGGTGCCTACTGTTTTGAAAATTAACTTTATGCTGTTGAATTGAGAGCACTGAAGTGTAAAAATCACTTTTCAAAGGGGAATAATACCACTGAGTGGAGAGGCATTAGGTACTGGATTAGTTGTATTTGTTGCAGGAGAGCAGCAACAAATAAAACTCTTCTGCTAAGAACTGCATATGAAAGAGCTAGGCATTTTTAAGGCTCATGGAACTCATGTTCATTTTTCTTTTGAAAGAAAGTTCATTTCCTGGTAAACTAGAAACGGAGCAGAATGTCCTAAGCAGGAAGTCCTCTCTTTACTGAGGAATATACTCATTCTAGGCTCAAAAGGGAATTTATTTCGTTAAAACATCGTGCAGATACATTTTGGGAGGCGTCTTTTTCATCAAAGAAGATGGTATAATGCTGTAATGATCATCATCTTTATTTCCTCATTCATGGTGATGGAGGATGCGGAGAAGGCGGAGTTACTGAATGCCTTCTTTGCTTCGGTCTTTACTGCTCGGCCCAGCCCTCAGGAGTCCCAGGCTTTGGGGAAAGTAACAGGGAAAGAAGAAGACTTCCCCTGGGTTGAGGAGGATTGAGTGAGGGATCAGTTAGGTCAATTAGATATTCACAAGTCCATGGGCCCTGATAGGATGCACCCGAGAGTGCTGAAGGAACTGGCGGAAGTCATTTTCGGGCTGCTCTCCATCATCTTTGAAAGGTCCCGGAGAACAGGCGAGGTGCCTGAGGACTGGAGGAAAGCCCATGTCACTCCAGTCTTCAAAAAAGGCAAAAAGGAAGAGCTGGGGAACTACAGCCGGTCAGCCTCACCTCCATCCCTGGAAAGATGATGGAACAGCTCATTCTGGGCATCATCTCAAGGCACGTGGAGGAAAAGAAAGCTATCAGAAGTACTCAACAGGGCTTCACCAAGGGGAAATCATGTCTGACTAATCTGATAGCCTTCTATGATGGCATGACTGGATGGATAGATGAGGGGAGGGCGGTGGATGTGGTCTACCTTGACTTCAGCAAGGCGTTCGACAGGGTCTCCCACAGCATCCTCATAGGGAAGCTTAGGAAGAGTGGGTTAGATGAATGGACAGTGAGGTGGAGAGATAACTGGTTGCAAGACAGAGCTCAGAGGGTTGTACTTAGGGACACAGAGTGTAGTTGGAGGTCAGTGACGAGTGGTGTTCCCCAGGGGTCAGTACTGGGTCCAGTCCTCTTCAATATATTCATCAATGACCTGGACGAGGGGATAGAGTGCACCCTCAGCAAGTTCACTGATGACACAAAGCTGGGGGAGTGTGGCTGACACACCGGAAGGCTGTGCTGCCATACAGAGAGACCTGGACAGGCTGGAGATTCGGGCAAAGAGGAACCTTGTGAAATTCAACAAGGGCAAGTGTAGGGTGGTGCACCTGGGCAGGAATAACCCCATGCACCAGTACAGGTTGGGGGCTGACCTGCTGGAGAGCAGCTCTGTGGAAAGAGACCTGGGAGTCCTGGTGGACAACAGGATGAGGAAAGGCTGAGGGATTTGGGTCTCTTCAGTCTGGAAAAAAGACAGCTGAGGGGGGACCTTATCAACACTTCTAAATACTTAAAGGGTGGGTGTCAGGAGGATGACCCTGCTCTGGCAGGGGGGTTGGACTAGATGATCTCCAGAGGTCCCTTCCAACCCTATGATTCTATGATTCTACCATTGTGCTGCTGCAGATTGCCGAAGGGATAGAAGATTGGGAACAGAAATCTAAGACAACCATGTAAAGAATGGTTTTGTATATGTATGGGCAATTTAATAATCCATTATAATTTTAAAAAAGGTGTGACAAACAACTGGTTTAGTATTTTAGGTATAAAAAAGCCATAAGGTACATGGGTAACATGGTGAGATATGTTTTGGGGCAATCTGCTTAATGTAGGCACGATAATAGTAATTAAAGTATAATAAGTATTAATAAGTTATGTTGTTATTACATTTTCTGGCAGTCATGTTTCACTTAATTGCAGTGTTCCAGACCCTTCTTGCAATCAGTGACTACCTTGTTTTTCCAGTTCAGTTCAAAAACCAAGCGATTGACAGGCTGAAAGTGTGCCAGTTGAGAGCGGCTGTGCTAGCATGGACAGCCCCACTCCAGCTTTGTTGCTGATCAGAGATGGCAGTAGCTGTGGCTGTGGAGCGTTTCTGAAGGACTGTGAAAGCATGTTCAGACCAATTACTTTATTGTTCCAGCACCCTTACAGCACAGAGGGTCATTACACTCCAAAGCAGAAACAAGCGCCCTGAATCTGTCTGTGCAATTCACCAGGCAGCTGAGTGGGCTGGGTGATTGTGGTGCCTGATCAAAATTCAGCACCCTTAATTACTTTTAAAAGGGAGGATTTTTAAAGACATGAAATTGGCAGTTAGGTATCTAACTGTAAATCTCGTCTGTGAGCCTTAGCTGATGGTGGCAAGCAAACCTCTCACCCCAGTAGTCAGAACACTGCATTTTCTCATTGCAAAAAAGTAAGAAAGGGAGACTATTGTATAGTTGTCAATCATAGTATAATATAAAACTATGGCAAATGTTGTCTGTGAGAAACAGCTGCTGTGAGAGAAAGGGGAAAGCATATTCCTTTATTTCTGAAGAATTTGCCTTTGACATCATAAGACCTTCCCCAACAAATGGAGGAGAACTTTTTCAGCAGTACCCTTCTTATTATGCACTGCTCAGTGACTTGAGGCAGAGGAATGATGAAGCAGCCCTAAAACTTCCATTCTCTATGTTTCACCATCATGCAGAGTCAGGCTTTAAATGCCTGAAGCTGAGCAAAGTCAGAAACTAGTAACTAGTTACTAGTTCCTAGTAATTTATATTCTATCAAAGCCATTGGATTCAAGCTTGAACAAACTAGGTGTATCAGTTTTTCTGGTGATGAGGATTCAGTTGTGATGGAAAAAGGCTACAGTTTGAGGAAGTGGCTAAATTGTTAGGTAATAACTTTTAGTGTGTGGACACTTTAGCTATATTTTTGGATGTTTTGCTGAAACCTAAACATAGCTGTTTCCATTTAAAATAGTTTTATGGAATGGGCTGTCCCTTTGTCTCTAGTGCTCTGTGATTTTTACAATGATGTTTTCCTATTGAGAATATATAAAAAATAAAATTTATTTTTTCCTTTTCGACGTTGTATGAAAACCACAGCGAAACAAAATGAAAATAACTATAATAGTACAGAGAGCACAACCAATTATGTGTTGTCAAATATACAAAATAAGTGAAAAGAGGGTTGTTGTTTTTTTTTTTTTTTTTTTTAAAAATGCTGATCTCTGGATATTAGCAATTACATGAACTGGAGATAGCAACCATTGTTACCATTACTTTGTAGAAATTCAGGTTTTTTTAAATTGTCCATGTATTACTTGAAAATAAAGTAATGGACAATGACCTATTTGCCTACCAGAAAGCCAGGAGTGTGCTAAGGGTTAAGAGAATAACAGAAACCCTAAATACTCCTGTATGACAATTCTGGTAGTTATGACTATCTGTCAGGATTCTGGATTAAGGTGTTTTGGGGTTTTTTTAATGTTACAGTAATATACGCAATGGGTTTAATTTTTTGGGGGACTACTTTGTCCAAATTGGAGTCCATATTATTCCACCTGAGATCTGCATCCCAAAAATCACCTCACTGTTGTGATTTTCTGTCTACTGCACACAGGGTGCAAGGCGCCCCTCTTCTTAACTTCAGCCGTGATATTTTGTCAGTTTGGCAACTGCAAAAGAAAATTGGTAAGAGTGGACACACACTAAGTGTGCAGTAGTGCCTTGGAAGAAAATGAGAAGCTTTTTTACACACACCTTTTAATGGGTTAATTTATTCCAGGGTCTGCTAATGGAGTTGTATTATCAGGAACTAATGGACTTTTGCTAATGTTAATGGAGCTGAAGCCATAACATAAAGGTCCGTATAACTGACAGTGTGGTAAATCCCGCCTCCAGAAGAATCATCATGCCAAGATTACTGTAACAAGCTCCTTAAGAAATTTCTTCCCAAGAATCCTTTATCTTTTCTCTTGTTACCACATCAGAGAGAGTGAGAGATAAAAAGAGTTTGCAGGTTTAATTTTTGATTGCAAAAAGTTTTCTAACTTATTTTGGCAAGATGTCCTCAGAAACTGCTATCTCTCTACATGCTTATCTAAGAAATACAGTTAGTTGTGGTGTCTTGCTACTGTTTGCAATTTAGTAAAGAAGAAATTTGAGGCATTATGGTCAATTCAATTACTCAGCTTAGTCTTCTCTAAATTTAGAGTAGATTCTGGGGAACCAATGGGACTTATTTAAAAAAGCATTTTACTAAAAGCACTCCTTTAGATTATGGATGTTTTTCAATTTTATGTGCTTATATGTAACTTGATGAGAGAAGTTAGGAGCTTTTTGTGTAAGGCCTATAGTTGTATGTACAGTTTTTCCCATTTTCTATTTGGTACTTTACTGCTCTTTGATTAGCAAAACAGGCAGTTGAATAGTAAAAGCATTTGGCACTTTTTAGAATGGAGTCTTGGAAATGGCAGAGTTACCTTTAGTAGTTTCTTTTGCTATATTTGAAAATAAATATTTTTAACAAGTAGGTCAGTACAAAGAAAAATTGCTTTTGCATCTGCTCCCAGGTTTCAAAGACCCATTCACAGTGTGTCTGTGAAAGCAGAAGAAAAGGGGACCAACCTCCAGTCTGAGGAAATAAACCCACATCAAAACAAAATGAACTGTCTTAACATTGTGGGAAATTGCTGAGAAAAGGTAGTTTGTCCATTTAGAAAGAACATTTGTCATTGCAAAATGGATTGACCTTGGCTATGCAAAATACATCCAATGTGATGGAGAGCTGGTTGATGGAAATCAGGTTGTCAAAGTTGAGACAAAGAAACCTTGAATAATGTTTTTATTGCCTCCAAGAGTGCAGTTATCGTTTCTCTAGTAAATGCTCATTGAGGACTGAAGGAATTCATGACACATTAAAGTCCTGTTGAATGATTCAGGTTGGTGCAACCTGCTGATTTTACTGTATGGACATAAGTGTGGTGTCTGGGCTAAATAAAAGTCTGAAGTTATTAAAATGGGTTAATTGCTGTGAGGAATAGAAGGATTAGGCAAAACAGATCTTTTTCAATACAGTCTACTTTATAATTATTGAATGACTGAAAATATTCCATTAACTCCTGGCATATTTCTTATGTGTTGATCAGCTCTGAAAATTATAATTGCAGTTCTCCTAGCACTTCACTGTTTTTAAAACCAAGAATCGATATAAGGAAGTCATCTAAACTGAGAATTAGCCATATAGAGTTAATGATTGAAAGCACAGTAAAAAACCCAAGCAATTAATGTAGTTATGGTATACCAAATAGTAAGAAATAAAAACGTCATGGAAATAAGCTTGTAATTCTGCAATCTTTAGTGTGATTTTTAGAAAGAACAACTCTCCGCTCAGCTGATACTACATATTTTGCAATATCATCTCTTGCATTCTTTGGAAGAAGTTGGCTTGATAACAGATATGAATTAGAAAACAACTTTCAAGTGTGTGTTCTTCCTATACATGGGTACTTCTCCACTTTATTTTCTCCACCAGGAGATGCTTTCCTTTGGTTTTTGAATTGAAGTTCTAACCTGGAAATGTTTTTGATCAGACCTCATACAAATCTGGGAAATGCTTTGCTTTCAATACAGCTGAATTTTCAACATGATAGCATTAAATGTATGATTACCTGATCTCTCCATGTGATATGACTGAAGCGTGTAGATGTGTTAAAAATTCTGAGACCAGCTGTTCATATTTAATACGCTACAGGATAGTCAAAAGAGCTAGATGACATGATGGAAGCAAGCATAGGAAAGCCTCAGGCAGGCATCAGCAGAAAGGACAAGAGCAAATAAAGAAGTTCTTGTTCAGATGGTTTAGAAAAACTGTTTTGCATTCTATTGTGAAATTTTACTTTGAGATTTTCCTCTCTTTAAATTCCATCTGTTTTCATAGAATGATGGAGAAAGAGAGAAGAGTCATGTCCATGTTGCCCTGTAATTGCAGCATGATGTTATGCATGCGGGTCATGGTGAGATTTGCATAATAGTGTGTCCATATGTAAATATTATGTTGATGGTTTAATTTTAGAAAGCAAGTAGAAGTATACTTAAGCTTGTTGTCACTTTACTGGCACATCTGCTATTTCCATTTCTATAGTTTTTTGAAAACTCATTTTGATAATACTGCAGCTGAGGAAAGTTAAGAGTATATTGTTTCCAGGCAATTTCACTAATGGAACAAAGTATGGTACATTTTATGGTACAGCAGTGTGCAGAGAACAATATGTAAACTTCTCAAATTAAACCTTACTTTCACTTACTGTAATAAAAGACATTTATAAAAAGAATGTTTCTAAATTTTATATTTTTTTCATCTGTTTTGTTTTCAGGCATTGCTATTTCTGATGAACTCGATAAGGTAAGATTTACTGTATGCCTAATGAACAGTACAAAAAGACAGGTGGTTGTGATAATTTTAGGCAATGAGACCTGCATCTCCCTGTACTGGCATACACACTTCAGTTCTGTTGGATTCAGAGGAAGTTTGGGTATGGAAAGCTATATGCGTAAGTACAGTACATTAAGAGCTTGATCCAGGATGGGCTATCAACTATGGAAAAAAAATCTCACTGAGTTTAGGAGACTCTTAATGAGGCCATGGAAATGTTTTTGATCTTGATACCATCTTTGCTCAATATAGTCTGTTGGGTTACTTTATATACTTTTGGAAACATTTCGCTTTAAATACCTTTTGTTCATGAAGTCATGAATTCTACATTCTCAGATGTGATTTGTGAGAATATTTAGGAATAGTTTTTGCTCCCTAGATTTGATCAAGAACACACAGGGCATAAAGATCAGTCTTTACTTCCTTGCTGAATGCAACAAACACTGATCTCTTCTGTTTTGGCTTCTTTTGATGTATTATGCAGTTAATATAAATTTTAGTTTTAGCTATAACGAACTCTATGCTGAAAGAGCAATCAAGCTAATTTTTCAAAGTTCCAAAGGAAACAAAACACCTTTCTCTTCCCTAATTTCACCAGTGAACAGCAGTACACTTCTAGTGCCAAGAATCTTGGGTTGTGTTCTTGGTGTCAAAAATCATTACTATCAGGGAAATAGGATCAAAAGGTATATAAGACACAGGAATAATGGCTAATATAGGAGACAGTTTTTTAAATATCTTTCCTTTCTCCTGGTAGAATGAGGGCACGAACCTTTCTTACTCAAGTGCGTATAAATTATCTCCTCTGCGTTCTCCAGGAAAGGCCAGTTAGACAAGACTTGATCACTGATAGATCCCATGCAGTCATGTGCATGTGGGGCTGCCATTTCAAAATGATGGCCTTTACTTATCGTTTTGCCCTTGATCTTGCTTTCTTTTGTTATTCATATTAAGAGTATAACAGTGTCTAAGTCTTCCTTCCTACTATTTCCTTAACTGTGCTCAGAGGTGATGAGAAATACAATTAGAAGGCCCTTCCGTTAGAACCCTTACCTTTAAGAATACTTATGAAGAACTCCAGTTGGTTTTGTTTGTTGAAAAAAACTATGAAATACTGTTTGTGTGTGGAAGAAGACGTTTTGGGCTAGGGCTAGAGGCTGTTATCATATATTTTTTACATTTTTTAGGAGATACTTCTATGTTGTTTTTTTTTAAATGGTGATAGATTATTGTTCAAAAACATTCATGTTTTTAAATGTAATTATTCAGTGTGAAAATTGAGATGAGGAACATCATTGGTGAATTTCCTCAGGGCCCGGTCTGAGAGAAGAGTTAATTTTCTTTTTATTAATGTATACTTTATTGTTTATGATTTGAAATTGGAAGATGATGTGGTTTTTTTTTAAGTAAAACTTGACATTATGTTATATACATTCGATAGCATATATTACCTGACACCTTTGCAATACTGCATCTGCTTTAACATCTGTTTCTGATGAGGACAGCTAAATTGAATGGTCTCGAAATCGAAAGTTATTTTGAAAATAAATAAATAAATAAATAAAACATAATAAAACAATGAAGCTCTTAACATGCTTCCTTTGTGCAGCAGTGCTCAACAGGCTTTCAGGACAGATTTACAGAGGTACAATTTTTCATCTCTATGGGCTTTAGTGAACTTCTGTTTCTTGTTTTGCCCCTTAAGGATTTTTAATGGACATAAAGGCTAGTTCTGTGTTAAGAAAATAAGTGTAGCCAGGACCATTCTGTGGAATCCTGCTTCTTAGGAATGATCCCTTACATGACATAATTCCTGAAATGTTCCTGTGACTTGTTTCTAAGTGTATTGTTTGGCTTGGGCCATAAGCAACCAAAGACTACCAGATAATCATTTAACATTAGACAGAATTTGGTTCCATTTCACCTGAGCCACGGTTCCATGTTCCCAGGTGATGCTTATTTTTCAGGTATAAATATAGTTAAGTTCATTGTAATTCCTTTCACAGAAATATATGCTGATACTACAGCTTCCTTATCTAGGCTGTGGCAGCATTCAAGCCATCAGTGGTTTGGGTTAACTATTTAACCCTTCAGGTACATGTCATGGATCTAGAACAGGATGATGAAACTTGGCGTTGGATTCTGTTATAATGTCATTACATAGAAGTCACGAGAAACATAAAACACAATAGCGAATTATTCTATATGCTCTTCCTTGCTTTAATTTCCTGACAATCGGTAACATTCTTGGGAGTAGGACAGAGCCCATAATCCTGCTGTTTTATCTGTGTTTTAGGTTAGGAACACAGAGAAAACAGAACGCATGTGTATAGAATCATAGAATCGAATCATTTAGGTTGGAAAAGACCCTTGGGATCATCAAGTCCAACCATGTTTGGTTGGACCATATGTTTCTTTATTTTTGTTTCTCATTATGTAAGTATTTTTTTAAAAAATTATTTCTTTCTGGCTGCAGTAACCTCTAACTGCCTTCGTCAGGGAGCATTGATCAGTATTGTTGGTTGATGTAACTCCTCCTCCAAGTAATGCAGTTAATTAATTGCTTAGTTACTTGAGCATTTGGGTTTGGAAAACCAGTTTGCTCTGAATTACAATCACTTTTGTGGAAGGGTGTTTCATTTAAATGGATTCTTGTCAAATATCTGCTATTATTAGCTTTGTGCCAGTATTTAGGGCTTCAGGCCAAGACAGAGGTAGAGAAAATACAGGCAGACAAGGTCAGTCAAAATGGAAGCTTTCAGTTTGACAGTCTAATAAAATTTCAGGGTTCACTGATATAATTGCAAAAAAAATTTCCTAAAATTACTGCAATTAAAACAGATTTATCGTATAGATTCCCTCCTTTTTCATCTCATTTACTTCAGACTTGCAGAGTTTGGTGTTTAGTCTCGCTTGATGATTCAGACCGCGTCTCTAGGCCATGGAAGCTATGTAAAAGCAGCAACTGGCACTGCTTGTGTAAGGAAAGAAAATGAGAAGGGATGCGTTGTGACTCACAGAATTTAAGGCTAAAGTGCGGAGTTAATATAATACAAATTTCTAAATTGACTCACCTCCCTACCATGGCACAGAAACTGTGTGCGGTTGAAAGTGTGCGGTTTGTAAAGCTTCTCAATAATGTGAAGAATTTTATGTTCACAAAGAAGTTGAGCTAGGATGTTAGCATTTCAGTGAAATTCACAGAATTCTACTTTGGTTAAAAAAAAATTATAGAGGAAAAAAACACTGAATTCACTGTGAGTTTCAGGGTTTTTCCGAAGTCTGTTAGGACGCTTCTCTGGGAAGTGAAAGTTCAAATTTACACAGAAATATAGACCAGCCATACTTCTGAACCTCTGGTGTCCTACCTGAATGCTCTGACCATGGGGCTACTGATGATGTACCTCTTCTAGAATTTGCTGCTGCTGGAAGACCTGTTTGTGTTTATGTAGCCAGGATGCTATAACGCAGAAAGAGGTTTAAAATGAGTTTATATTATTATACCCATTTCAGCAATATTTCTGAACCAGACCATGCAAAATAAGGAGTTACACCCTTTACCTCTTGCCACAGTTGAAGACTGACTAAAATAATGTCGTTCTAAAACAGTTTGAAAGAAGGCAAGGGAAGGTTATTAATTTTCTGGCTTTTGATTCTCTCAACACTTAGTAAATGTTTTCCAAGCTGCTGGGTTTTTTTTGTTGTTGTTTGGTTGGTTTTTTTAACTGCAAATACTAAGACTAAAAGAATATTTTCTTTTTAAATAGGTGAGATTTTCACATAATCCCAATATTCCATGGATTGGTGCTTTACTTAAGCTTTGTGTAGTGGAGCTCTCACAGATAGCGAGACTTGTCATAACATTGTTAAATTTGCCCGAAATTCTCAACAATGTCTTTCAGTCACTTTAAACATCAATAATGGGAGACAGCTAAGTGTCAGAGATACAAAATCAGACTTGAATGAAGATGATCTAATAATTCATAACAGATTTTGACCCTCAAGGTTAATATTAAAACACTTTTTTCTATGATGTGTCTGGGGTATACTCTTCTTACATGTAGTATTGCTACAATGAACACAGGTTATAATTAATAAAATAGAGGAAACAACAACTCTAAGTCATAAAAATAAACACATTTCTCCTCACCCAAAAGTATTTCTCACTACAGAGGTTCCCTCAAAATTCGTACCAGAAATTAGAAATGCTGAGCTTTTTAAACTATGCTTAAATAAATGGATACACAGATGTTGTTGTGCTCCCTGGTACGGGTTCCATACTGCAACCACATCTCAGCCCAATGCAAAGGTGAGATTCAGCTGTCCTCCAGTCTTTCCCTTCTCCTGGTCTCCACATGAAGGAAGCTCAAGTGTGTCAAGTTGGTAGCCACTGATGTGTATAAAAAGTGGATGACACTTGGACTACACCATAAAATAATCCTCTAAGTTCATTTAGTGCAGATTTCAATACCTACCTGTCCTGAAAATATTTCTGTGTACACTAATGTCACTGTCAATCTCTTCTGTTATTTATGAGAGAATACAAATTGGAAATCAGTTAAGATTCTAAGGTTTATATATTAAAAAAACAACCTATAAAAACTTTTTTAAGAACAGAATACTTCATCTGAATTTATTGAAGCTTTTGAAATAAGGTGCCAAATAAACGTCCTGGTGTTCTCAATAGAGCTCTCTCTGATTCTCCATTTACTGTTTTCACTGTGGCTGCTTAGATAGTTGAAAGGAGGAAAATAAATTAGGTCACTGAAACTATGGTGTACTAGTCTAACACGATTCAAAAAGGAAAGCAAGGTGATAAAATGAGGCAAAGCATGACTATGTAATGTAAATTACATTTCTATTAAGTAGAGTATGAAAGTGCTACTTTGATCCATAAAACGTCTGGAAAAGAAATCAGCATAACAAGGATAGACACAGCATTCAGGGTTTACTTATTCATATGCTGGTGGTGCAGTGTACAGTGTCAGGAAGAACGTGGTATGGAAAAAAGGGCAAATTTTTAGGTGCTTTTCATTTTCACTTAAAGGACTGAAAGCTTTTAGCAAGATTGATGCTGCAAGTTGTTGCAAGTTTAACTAGCTCCAGCAACCTGTTTTTATTAATTATTAGACATTATCCTAGGGAGAAAAGAAAGGGAGAAAATGGCTAGAGTAGCTGGAATAAACCTTAGAATGGGCCAAATTGTTCTTAACTTCAACTACTGTAGGCATCTTGTGTAATGAAGGCATTGTGGGCAGTGGAATAATCTTTTTTCCTGGCTCATAGGCATATGATGGTAGTCACAGTGGTGACATAATATGACTGTCATGTGAGTAGAGGCCACTGTCATCTATCTGACTATGAGCACCAGACAGATGTACAAAATGTATATTCGTAAGTACATAAGACACCAGTGGTTAGGTATTCTAAAACCTCTGAAGCCGCAGTGTTTTCCTTAGATTTCTCTCTTCTGTATTGGCTGCATTCCATTTTCAGTGGTCCTACTGTGTCATGTCAACCGTGCAGAAAACAGACATTGTGTAAAAAGTGAGTTAGTCAAACGATGGAGAACTCTGGACAGTTGTATGGAGAGTGGACTGTGGTAATGCACTCCCAGGCACGTTGCAGAAAGCAGAACAAAAGAACAAGGGGGAATGAGTCTAATCAAGGGCCTGGCTCATATTTGGCTCTGTCAAAATGGAAGCTCTTGGAGTTCTGCTGAACAAAATCACAGTGTCTAGCTGGAGCTGGGTAAATATATTCATATGAAAGCAGTTTGCAGGCTTTTTGTGTTTGTTTCATTTCAGTAGAGGCGTCTACTTCAAACTGTGCTTTTACCATATCTGTGTCAATTAGGAAGAGACTTTAAAAATGGTTTGTTTTTAGAAAGATGAGAAAATATAGTTGCTAGGCTAAGTAATCACTGTGTTGTACTTTTTCCAGATGCTTTTTGTTTGGAAAGCATTGTTTTATGGCAGGAATATTTATTGAGACACTGAACTAGGTAACAGCCGAGGATTTTGTTTTCTTAAAATTTTCTCTCGTTAAAGGATAGGATAGAATATCTCTCTCCTAATTAGGAACACTGTATGTGAAATGTCTTTGCTAGCCTAGAAAAGAGTTTAACTAAAGCAAAATTAATATTCCTAACCTATAATTTCATGTTCATTTTTTTGCATACATGCTTGTTTTTTAGTTTCACTATACTGTTGGTACATGATCCTTTATCTACAACCGTTGTAACATTAAGAAGAGATACTTACCACTTCAGAACAGCTTTTTCATACAATTTTTAAGCACAATTTGTTTCCTTAATCTAAATTCCTAATATAATGATGCAAATCATCGCTGTTGTTTTGAATACTTCAGTTGGGTTTTGCTTGCCTCTTGCAGTCCTCTCCAGTTATCTTCTTCCAGTAAGTGGTTAAAAATATGAGTACTAGTTTCAGAAATGCATTTTATTAAAATGTTAATACCATTTTCAGAACTGAAAGATACATTATGTAAATCCCAGCAGGGTTATTTTTAAAATGCCAAATGCAGATGTATTTATTAGTTTTGCATTAATTCATAATGCAAATAAGAGTGATGCTATTAATCTACAACAGTATTTTGGTTGGGGTGTTCATTATGCAAGTGACCTCATCTGTTGCTTAGCAGAACTGACAGTGCTGGTTTTAAGAATTGTGCGTTTATTAAAAAAATTATAATTTTTCAAGATGATACCCCAGATTTCTACAGTTGCTATTGAAAAGTAAGAAATAGGAGAGATTTGTGGCATCGGGGTGGGCAAATCTCTCTTGGAATTTTGTTAATGGGAATCTTTTCATTAGTCCATGATTGTTTCTGGGTATTTTGTCACCCTCTGAAACTATAATATACTGTACTGGTTTTGTACTTTTTTTAATGAATAGCTTTATTTTCTATTTCTTCTTTTTTTTTTCCTATTTACATGTGCGGTTGAGAACAAGCAATGCAGTGTTTCTGTTTTGTTTGTTTTTTTTAAAATTTCTTTTCAGGACACAACGGGTTTTAACACACCCCTTCTCAGACCTCGTGTGATTGGAGAATGGATTGGTCGTGAAGAGAATGATGCTGACCCACTGGCTGCTGAGATGCTGCAGCCACCAATACCAAGAAATAAAAATGAGCAGTGGGACAGTGAGGATAGCAGCAGTCCTGGAGGAAGGTGGGATTTTGGTTCTGCCTAGAAATTTTATAATTTGTTAAGTGGCTATGTCGTTGTAACGCCCCATTTCTGAAAGCAGAATGCAGGTTTTTTAAATTCGCATGCCACAGTTTGGCGACATGCAGAATCAATGGAAGATATTAATACGTGACTGGTTTCTTCTCATGCTTTTATATATGTTTAACTTTATATTCATTTGCAGTCTCATGATTTTATTCCTATGTATGAAGTTAAGTGTATGTTGACAAGGCTAGGGCCCATTGTGTGATGTATAGATGCATTCAGACACTTCAAACCCTTCTGTCTTTCAGCAGTTGATAGTGACTCTTTGTTAATCTTCTTGACGCTTCAGTGATAAATTTGATTTTCACATTTAAAGGAAAGACAGACAAGGGAAACAGTATCTATATTAATTTTAACAGGACTTCCTAAATTAATCTTCAGTTATTATACTTAGCAACTTGGTGTTAATAACAATTCTTTCTCAAAGAGAAAATTGTATTCTCTGCAGTAAATTACTTCTGATGATTTATTGTGCTTGACTGAGGGTGGGGGAGTATGTCTGTCTGTTAATGTGCTTCAGCTACATGGAAGAGATTATCGTTTTTCCAAGGAGTCCATTTACCATGACTTAAAGATACCTGTTTATCACAGAAAGTGAAGTATTCACAGCCTTTCTTTAAAAGGGATTCATGCTGTGGGGTTTTTTTTAAATGTAAATTTAATTTTTTTTTAAATGTAAAGCTTGTGCACTGCCTTAAACACCTGTGGTTCTCCCTCAGCTCTGTAGCCTTTCTCCTTGGTTATAACTAGTACTCCAACTGCAGCAGACATCTTTTTCTCCCTCTTTTAAGAAGGTAGAAACTCCCTGCTTTACCTTTGAAAAGGTCTAAAGTATTATTGCAGAATCATAGAGTGTCTCAACTTGGAAGGGACTCTTAGGATCATCAAGTCCAACTCCCTATTCCTCACGGGACTACCTAAAACTATACCATATGACTAAGAGGTCTCCTTGAACTCTGACAGTCTTGGTGTGTGACCACTTCTGTTGGGAGCCTATTCCAGTGACTGACCACCCTCTCACTGAAGAACCTTTTCCTAATGTCCAATCTGAACTTCCTCTGATGCAGCTTCATCCTATTTTCTCGTGTTCTGTTGCTGGTCACCAGAGAGAGGACATCAGCACCTCCCCCTCC
The DNA here is from genome assembly GCF_963924245.1 of Chroicocephalus ridibundus. Classification (NCBI taxonomy): domain Eukaryota; kingdom Metazoa; phylum Chordata; class Aves; order Charadriiformes; family Laridae; genus Chroicocephalus; species Chroicocephalus ridibundus. The sequence continues at coordinate 132,360,241 of NC_086285.1, forward strand.
TCTGCTTCCCTTGAGGAAGTTGTAGACTGCCATGAGGTCACTCCTCAGCCTTCACTTCTCCAAGCTGAACAAGCTAAGTGACCTCAGCCGCTCCTCCTAGGTCACGCCCTCGAGACCTTTCACCATCTTGGTCGCCCTCCTCTGGACACACTCCAATAGTTTGATGTTCTTCTTATATTGAGGTGCCCAAAACTGCACACAATACTTGTGGTGGGGCTGCACCAGTGCAGTGTAGAGTGGGACAGTCACCTCCCTTGACTGGCTAGCTATGCTGTGCTTGATGCACCCCAGGACGTGGTTGGCTGTTTTGGCTGCCAGGGCATGCTGTTAACTCATATTCAACTTGGCATCAACCCAAACCCCCAGATCTCTTCCCACAGGACCGCTCTCCATCCTCTCGTCCCCCAGTTTGAATCATGAATATTCCTTCACTATGTCCTCCATATGCTTTCTACATTGGGATTCACCTCCCTGTCACTGGGAAACTAGTCTGTCACTTGCTGTACTCTTACAGGCTGTATTCATTAACTTTTCTTACACGTTGGGAATGTTTTTTATCCATGAGTACTTCTTTCTTCTTTTAATTAGATTATTGTTGGGGTAGCTGCAAGTACTAGCATTTCAAAGAAGCAGCAGCATGTAGTAATGTAGCCAGACATCGGACTGAAACCAACAGAACTCAAACACTGGGTCTTTCCAGTGCAGTTCCTGGGAAAGCAATGGAGTCAGCAACTGGCACCATAGCTTGATTGTGGGGGCCTGGGTTTTTTTTTACTTATTCAGCAGTACAATAAAGACACTGAATAAAGATCTGTTCCACGTTGCAGAGCAAATTGAGACTATTGTATCCCTTCTCTCAATAGGAAGGAGCAGAAATAAGCATCTCTGATCTCTAGACGGGAGCAAAGAGGTTTTAGTTCTGAGTAACAAAGATGATTCAAAGCAGCATGTTTTTCTCTTTGTAGAGTGTGGTACAAGCTGTGAGAAACCTCACAGCTAATGCTATAATTAAAAAATGTGATTAATGGCTTTGAGAATGGTATTTGAGAAGTCTTGTTGAGTATCATGACAAAATCACATTCCCTGATGTATCAAATAAGGAGAATATGGGGTACTTGATGCCAGGAAAGACTGATGGGATACTGACATCTCCAGTTTTACGGGGCGTAAATGATGAAGACCTGTTGGAAAATATGTATCATTAAGTGGGAACACTGATTTTCAGTGTAAATGAATAAGTATTAAATTACATGCAGCATATGGATTTACATTTGGATGACTGATTTTATGTCTGGGATAATTCTTTGCTTCATTAGCATTTCATCAGCTTTTGTAAGGCATTTGTAAAAAGCATGTTTGCAGTCTTGCAGAATAATCATAAAATCACAGAACTTCAAGATAGTGGTGGTGCTAAAATTGATGCCACCTATACATGGAAGTTTAAAAGACCTGTATTGATCAAGGTTAATCTGAATGTTTAATAATAATTAACTAATAACAGGCAGTTTCTTCAAGGTCTGATTCAGTGTTACTGGGAATTTAAGTACTAATAGCAGAGTCTGGAACTGACTATACACCAAATGCATGAGACAAGTAATAGGTAACAATAACTTAGTTTTAATGTAGCATATACCTAGTACATCCAGAAGCGGTGAGAGTAGTATGGATTTTATGAGATGAAATTAAACTCTGAAAAGAGTGAATTTGTTATCAGTTGTAAAGAATTTTTGGCTACCTCATTTGTATTTCATTCATCTACTTCATAGTTAATGTAGCCTAAAATAATTCAGTGACGTTTTCACCTGGCAACTGCAAGAGGGAGCAATTTGAAATTCATACTGAATGTTTCCAATTATATCTTGTTAAATTTGATTTAGCAACACTTTTAATAAAAAGTGATAGTTTATCGATCACTAATTATCAGGATTTATGTGATAAGCCAGCAAACTCTCAAAACTAATCCTAATCATCAGTTACAGCATAACAGGAAACTGAAAACTATAATTGTCCCATTATTTCCAGGTAATATGTTTTCTTTTACCTATCACTAAACATAAGGAAACGCTACATAAATGAAATAGTGTATAAATATCCAGAGGATTAGGCATTGACAGATCACTGGTAATTGCCATAATTGTCATGCGACTCCCTCTTTCTGTGTTGTTTTCACAGACCATAGTGTACGAGTCTTTATCTGTTTGCTGGAAGGGGAAGCCCTCGGTCCGTACGCATTCATAGCATTCTATTGAGGACTGAATAAGCTGCAGAGAACAGCATATTCCTATGGACCACTAGGCTGTTGATAACATGCCCATTTTCAATATTGGCCTTTTCAGCATAACGCAGATACATATACATGGTACATGGGTGTACATAATACATGGTATTTGGGAATCTATGAGTTGTCTGCTTTTTCTGTCTTTGCAACCATGAACCTCACTTTTTGCTCTGTTCAGTAACGGACAGTGGGAAAGAACCACTGTTTCCTCCTTAAAAACATACGTTCCTGTGATGATGAGCAACAAAAGCACACATTGTGTATCTGAAAGCCAGGCCCAGTTACTTAAAAAAAGAAGGGGAATTAATTTCGAGTAACTGAAAAGGCAGGTTTCACTACTACTTTGGCTAGGAAAGACAGCGGAGCCAGTCTGAGGGAGCTGAGTTAGTGATATCTTGTCACCTTTTTGCCATTAATATTCTGGATTGCTACAGAGGAAAGACTGTTATTTGTCACTGGTTTTGTGTTGCTATGTGTTGGTGCTGTAAGGGTGCAAGGTAAGGTATTAATATGTGATAAGTGACCATATAAAAGCGCTGATGGCAATCCTGCTGGTACTGAGCTCATCTTTCAGAAATGTGAACACTGTGAAAATAGGATTAAGCTCATTTCCAAGTCATTGTTAGTAGTTTTCTACATGATGAATTTCCTAGAGAAATTCAGAGAAGCAAGTCTCTTGGGGAATTTCCTCAAGGGATAATGTGTGTACACAATGGGGAATTTGGGTGATTTTTAATATGTTTCTTAGAGCCTGAAATGAACTAGAGCTTGCAGAGGCCCCATTCATAACCTGATGCCTTAAATGCAAAGCCCGTTCTTCATCTCCAAGGTCCACTTTGTCTTATCAGTGTTCATCTTTGCAGTGGGAAATGAACTGTAATTGATTATACTAAATTTCATACATCTGCAACAGATCCGCCTTCCTGCAGCAGGATGTAAGAGTCTGAGGTGTTGCTGATACCCTCATGCAGGGCACAATATTTCTGTCCTGTTGTCTTTATCTTGATATTGTAAGGAATCAGAAATTGCTAACAGTTGCAAGTCCTGCCTTAGACCCGTCTGCTAACTTCTGTGCAGTTCCAATTCTATGTTATTTAGGTTAGGGACACAAGTCAACAAACCATGAGAACTGTTAAAACTATATAGTCCTTAATCCTGTGGTCATGATAATGCAACCACTCAAGGGAGCAGTTCTTTGTTCTCTGCTTTGTTGCTGTGTGATCATTGCCTTAGCAATAATGATTAGTAATTGACATCCTGTTGTTCTGTATATGTGGCTTATTTAGGCCTGATTAATGCCCATAAAGGCAATGGGAAATTTTCCATTATCATTTGATCAAACCTTTAGATAGGAATTGAAAGCACAAACTGACTTATAACATCCAATGATCAGGGAATGAGTGGTAACCAACTGATTTATGTGTGATCTGATGGCATTAACCTTCAGAATCTGGAGGACATCATGGGGTACAGTAATTTGCCAAATGTGTGACATAAAGTTGTGCTTTCCTCCCTCACAGCTTAAAAATGGAGCCGAAGACCAAAGGACTAAAACAACAGCAGCAGCAACATAAGAAACTGCTGGCTGCCATGCTTTCTCAGGACTCATTTGATTCTGCTCAAAGCACAGCTCCATCTGTAACCGAAGAAGATATTGACAATGAAGATGATGCAATGGAACTGCTGGGTAACTGCAAAAAATTATGTGCATTTTCTGATAATTTTTTTATTATAGATTAATCTAAAAAGTGTAACATCTGATCAAACATAAATTAGTTTGAATCTGCTCCCTATGTTTGAAACTGAAGTATCCAGCAGCTGTGTGAAGGTTCACAGCATTTAACTTGCAACTTTCAGGAGTGAATGTAATGAAGACCGTATATGTGTGTGAATAAACTGCTAGCTGCATCAAAATCCCATGAAATATCAAACATTTCAGGCGCTTAAAGTTTTGATTTGATTTCCTACATAAAACACTTGCAGGTTTTACTTGGAGAATATATTTACATACAAGGAGTAGAATCGGCTTCACTGGCTTTCATCTAGTTATTAGCTGTATCACAGTTCTAACTTCAGTAGGTTTTGTTTGAGACTTACTAGCTATGAATAGCTTATGCAATGTGAATTTGTAACCTCTGCAGAGGATTTGATTGTAATTTTCCAGTAGACTGTATAGTATGTTAAATTGCACTCTAGAAGGCTCTGTGCTCACAGCTTTCTCCCTTTCCTAGAATTACTAGTTGTGACAGGAGGGAAATTGCTGAAGAAAGTTAATTAGTAGTCTTTTCTGCCATTTTTAAAAGCCTCAATGTAAGATGTTTAAAAAGTAGTCATGTATTTCAATTTTTTTTTTTCCACAGTTTTTGCTATATAGAACTTTATGTGGGATCAAAGCACAGGAAATACACACTCTCAGGATAGCTCAGCATTCTTACATTTATGAATTCTATCACAAATTATTTGTTTCAGGTTGGACCTTAATCTAGAAATCAGAAAAACACATGGTGCTCTACTATTTTTCTGTTATATTTCTCTTGTTTTCTTACTACAGTCTTCATAGGATCACAGAGTAGTTGAGGTTGGAGGGGGCTGCTGGAGACATCTAGTCCAACCCCTTGCTCAAAACAATCAGCTAGAGCAGGTTGCTCGGAACAATGTTCAGTTGGGTTTTGACTCTCCAATAATGGGGACTCTATGACATTTGTGGGCAACCTGTTCCAATCCTTGACCATGCTCATGGCAAAAGAATTTTTTTTATATGCTCAAATAATTGTGAATTAATACATATTTTATTTTTTTTTGGTAGTTTTAAGTTTGATGCATGCATTTGTTTTTACAGGAAATAAGAGTTAATGAGCTGGGTCACTCAGGTGTCACAGTGGGTCAGTTCTTTGTGTTTGAAGGAAGTCACACTATTTGTGACTGTAGGCTTGCAGTCTTCATGGAATCAGTCGGTCTTTTCAGAACTAATCCATGGATTACAGTGAAGGCCATAATTAGTCTGTAGCTGCATTATCTCTTTATTTGCTCCTGCAATTTACAGATCTTTCCAACTTTTCAGTGTGACATAAAAAACAAGCCGAATGGGTGTCTTGTACTGACATAAACCACAGGACTCCTGAAGTAGTATTCTGTGGCATCTGGAAGGTACAATATGTGAGTGTCTGTGTGATGTTGTTGGCCTCATTATATATCACATACAGAATAGAATCTTTTGTTGAGGAAAAGTTATCAAATAGATGTTTAGGTCTTTTCTTCTAGACATTTGAATCCCTCAAAATATCCAGAACCAGAAAGGCAGTATAAAGGAAATTTTATTTTCTAGTGTCTTGACGTTTGGGCAATATATTATCTGTGTACAAGCAAGTGTTTTTTTGTTGTGTGTTTTTTTTAATAGGAACTCAATTGTAAGAATCCATTCTGGGTTTTTTTTGCCATGTGAAACCTGGAAAGTTTTTCTGTCATGCATTTTCTTGAAACTGGCAAAGTTTATACAAAATAAACTCAAGAATAGGAAAGGTCATAAACAGGGCCACTGGTTTGGATAGAGTGTCATACAAGTGATTCTGAGATTCTGAAGCAAAATCATGGCGTATTTGATGAACAGACATGATTATAGTGATTATAAAATAGACAGGTTATTGTAACCTACCACTGATAGAAAGTTCAATATGCATATCTTGGTGTTGAAAGTGCTGTGCTTCTGAAAGACTGGCTTTTATTTTAATTGTCATTTTGCAATTTGCTGACAGTATATGGTTTATATTTGATATAAGGTTAGGTTACATCCTGCAGAACTGCTCAAAACTTGAGGATATGACAAAGTGTTACACAGGAAGGGTGTTTTATTTTCTTTTGAGGGTAATGTAAAGAACTTAAGTTTCTATCGGCAAACATAGGTATTTTTCATTGCTATATTTTCCAGATCAGTAACTGTATGATACTGGGATTGAATTTTTTTATTATGTACTGCATTAATCCATTAACCGCTTTGATGCTTTTTACACTGCTTATATGCAGTAAAACTAATTTCAAATCATAGCTTTCTGCCATCACTGAATTGCAGGGCACTGTTGCATACAGCTACTTGACTTGTTCCCTTTAGAGTTCAGTATTTATTGCTTATTCAGCCCTTTCTTAAAAAATTACAAAACGTCACACTCCTAAGTCTGGATTCTGGAAAAAAACTTTCTACTATTTGTAGCAGATGATTTTACTGCATACCCTAATTATAATGCAGGTTTTTGTGAAACACAAGCTTCCATCTTTATGTGTGTTCAAGAGAATCTTTTTCATAGTTTGATTGATTTATTTAGGTATTAAAAGCATGAAACTGACTGTTGGTATATTTTCTTTTTAAAAACCCTCCTAGTACTCACATCAGAATTGTCAATAAAGCTAGAATGAAACATTCCAAATAGAAGAAACAAATAAGCTGTTATACTTCTGAACAATCCATATCAAAAGAAATATATGTGCAAAACTGAAAAAGAATATTATGGGGCTACATTCTGATTTCAGTTATCACAACATAAGATGCACTGAAGGGCTGTTATCACACTCATAACTTTCTAAGTGTGTTCAGTTACGCAGGTGGCTGAAATAGATCATTGGCAGATAACATCGTAGTGGAAAGGATTTTCCTGACTTTAAGAAGTTGAGAACTGTAACTGTAATATCACGTGTATTTGTAAATGTAAAAAGGGTAATGCCATTGAGGTCTGTGACTGAAAATTATATCCAACGGTTTGTTTTGTATACATCATAATGCCAAGTATTGTGTTTTGTAAATCTAATTGGGAGCTGAAGTAGTTCTTCATAAAACTCTGCAGTCCTTTTGGAATTCCATGAGATTTGAGCTTAAGCTGTCTTTCGCATTTGTCTGAAGTCCACTGAGACTTTGAAATCATGTTATTTCTTCAGTATCTCACTGATGTCCATTGGAGAGGACTTGAACTGTATTTTCCCTGAAATTGCCGGGAATATTGACCCGGAATAAGTCACCAAAGCATGACTTATTGCTATGCATAAACATAGACATGGTAAAAGCATATTTTTTTTTGTAGCACACTTGGACTTAAATATACATTCTTGAGCTTTTTAGAAGTAAGGAACATGAAAAAGAAATTCTGTTTTGTTTTACACAATATTGATACTTAGTCATAATGCTCAACCACCTCTTGTTGTTGTCCAATCTTTATGCATGCTCACAATATTAAAAGTGTTACCATATGCTAATACATATTGTGCAATAGTTAACTATGAAGCACCACTTCAAAGATAAGTGTACCCAGAAAGCTCACACAGGTGTGGCTGAAGTGAAATGTGGTTATAATTGAAGCCCATTTCCTGCTGGCACATTGACGCATATGCCAGTCCGTATGATTCCGAAAAGCCTCCATGATTTCAATGCAAATAATCATATATCTGAGCGAAATTTAAGTGTTTGCAACATCAGGACTTGTAAAAACATCTCTTCTTCAGAGCTGGTTTCACAGTAATAGTGTTTCTTTTGCTCAATGCAGAGTTCTTAAGTGAAAGTTCAGGGGTTGTCTGCCTCATGTTTATTACCTATAATTCTTGCTATGCACTAACAAACCAGAATCTTTAAAGATAGCAATGCACTTTAAGTAGTAATGTATTTTTTTAACTATTGTTATCAGGAGATACCAGATGTCTTCTTGTTGCTTTACTATCTCTTCTTCTAATCTTTAGAATTTCTTTTTTCCTCAAAAGCTTTCCAAATGCTAATTACTTAGTCATTGTAACACCCCTGAAAGATTGGCTGGTGATATATTTACCTTTTATAAGAAGAGGAGAAACAGAATTTAGTGGAGATTGCCTTTGCCTGTAGGATGAGATAATAACTCACCGTCTGGTAGTCTACCCCTTATGTTGTCTATACTGCTGTTCTAGTAAGTCTCTAAGTGTGTCCAGTCTGCAGTGCTTTTAGTACATTTCCTCTGGTTCAACAGACATTCCTGATTTCCCTGTTTCCTATAGGTCTTTGGCAACATCCAGGAAAACAGTCTCTAGACCTGATAAATTATTCTAATATTAGCAGCAGGTTGTTCCTCTTTGTTGTCTCTCCTAGCTGGACAAAAACATCTCCTCCATTATGTGACTAGAATATATCATTTGCCAGAAGAGAGGCCACAATGCCCTAGGAAAGATGGTATGTGAGTTGTACTATGTCTTCAGAACAGTTTTCTGGCCCGCAGCCTGTTTTGTTGGAGTTTAAGTAGAATGATGCTGTGGGAGAAAGCTGTGTGAATTGCTCATCGTGTCCCCTTTTGCTGACTCTTCTTTTTTGGTAGCTATTGGGAAATCAGCAACATTACCAATGAGCAGCTGCTGCGCAGCGCATGCAGAGACGCTGACACCAGTGGGAGGCAGTAGGCCTCTTCTGCCTGCAGAGACTGGCTGCACTATGCATTGCAAAGTTTTCAGTGGGAGGTGTAATGCACTGGTGCAAATGTGTTACAGATCTCCATTAGAAGGACACTCAGACTCCATAAGGTGTGGATTTAAATACCTTTTTGAGGTGGAAAAATAGGATAGCATAGATAATCTCACATCCCTTCAAATACTGGGAACCCTAAGTTACGCGACATTGGTCGGGCCTCTAGTCACAGCACCGTATGCTGCACAGATCCTGCCATGCTAAAGTTCACCAGCATTACAGTTCTTAGGGCTCTTAGAAGTAAATGATTTAGTTTACTAAAGAATTTCATTCAGCATTTCTACTGTCAAGCAAAAAGATGTTCGCATGACAACATGGTGGTTCACTTTTAAGATAAGACCACGCAGGTGGTGTAATTGCCAAATGCCAAGTGAGAGCTGCCTGCAGTCTTCTCCCTTATGATTACCAGGCCAACTTTAGCCTGCAGCCAAGTGGTGTGTGCAGCCTGCAGAGCACAGCACAGACCTGCGCCTGCTCAGGTCAATTTCTGAGTGGATCATGAACTCCTCATTGTACAATGGTCCCCAGGTTTGGATCACCAGCAAGGAGGAAAGTCAGTGTAGCACAGTATTTTCATGCCACTGGAAGAAAATAAGTTTTATGTCTAGTCAGAGATAGTGATCACTGCTTTAGCCCATCACAGGAGAGTGATAATGGCAGTGGTATTTGTCTCATGTTCTTATCACTGCATGCTGATTCTTTACCCTCAATGCAATAATAAACATTGCCGTTCTCAGATTCCAAAAAGATATTTAGCAAGGTATGATCCAGGATTATTTTTATCTTTAAAAAAAAGCAAAGTTGTTCATCTTATAGTATGTCTTCAAAAGTCAAGTGAAATGTCTTTGTGTGCATCACTTTTCTATCTGCATCACTACTGCCCTGCTAGTGGTATTTCTGAAAAAAGTTCACATGTAGACAAATACTTAGATGCAGCTTTTTTGGAAATTGCAATAGATCTACATGCTTTCATTTCTAATGTCTTACAGAGTGAATCATCATAGCTTTTATGAAACTATTTGTATGAAGTTTTCCGTTTCCTTCAAATTTCAACAGCTGAAAAGAGGAGGCATGCTCTGTATCTGAAAGAGAAAGAAGAAAACACTGGTTTATTGCCTTTTTTTAGTTGCATTACCTCCCAAAATGTGTAAAGCATTTATATACTTTTGTGCCCCTTGATGGTTACTACTGGAGCAAAAGAAGGATTGTATTATGTGGACCAGGCTTAGCATATGAACAGCCATGATGTTGCTGCCCTGTGAATGATATGGCTTGTATGAATGGAATATCTTAAGCTTTACTTTTGTGAGATGTAATCGACTTTCTAAGTGATAGGTATTTGACATTCAGTGGCTTTTTCTTTAGAGTCTGATGTGAAAGATATAGTTCATCCCAATTTGAATAGAACTGTTTGATTATAGGAAAAATACCAATAAATGCAATTTTCTGTCATCACAATTTCTAAAAGTTCTGATCTTCAGTCTTCTGTTTATCTTCCATTTATCTTCAATCTTTTTCTATGTGTATGGTAGGCAATTTCTGATAATCTTGATTACTGGGTACTTTGAAACTCCTAAAAGATTTAGAATTTGGACAGACAATGAACAGTTGAAGACAAACGTTCCAAAAGATGTTTTTTCCCTCTTTGTGGGTTGATCCCAGCAAGCAGCTAAGGACCACAGAGCTCTTCACTCGTTCACTGTCCCACGGTGGTAGGGGGAAGAGGATAGGAAGAGCAAAAGCAAGAAAACTCATGGATTCAGATAATGATAGTTTGATAACTGAAAGAAAGAAAGAAAGAAGGAAGGAAGGAAAGAAAACCCCAAAACCTAAAATAAGTGATGCCAGAGCAATCACTCATCACCTCCTACAAGCAGACTGATGCATAGCCAGTCCCCAGGCAACACCTACTTTGGGAAAAAACACACCCCAGTTTTGGCTGGAAAGCTGCCTGGCAGAAAAGGACCTGAGGGTTCTAATTGACAAGTGGCTGAATATGAGCCAGCAGTGTGCCCAGGTGGCCAAGAGGGCCAATGGCATCCTGGCTTGTATTAGAAATAGTGCGACCAGCAGAAGTAGGGAGGTGATTGTCCCCCTGTACTCAACACTGGTGAGGCCACACCTTGAGTATTGTGTCTGGTTCTGGGCACCTCAATACGAGAGAGATATCGAGGTGCGGGAGCGAGTGCAGAGGAGGGCAACGAAGCTGGTGAAGGGCCTGGAGAATAAATCTTATGAGGAGCAATTGAAGGAGCTGGGACTGTTTAGTTTGAGGAAGAGGAGGCTGAGGGGAGACCTCATCACTCTCTACGACTGCTTGAAAGGCCATTGTAGAGAGGTTGGTGCTGGTCTCTTCTCACAGGTAATTAGCGATAGAACAAGAGGGAATGGTTTTAAGCTGCAACAGGGTAGGTTTAGGCTGGACATTAGGAAAAAATCTTCACAGAAAGAGTGGTCAGACACTGGAACAGGCTGCCCAGGGAGGTGGTGGAGTCACCATCCCTGAATGCGTTTGAGTCGTTTAGATGTGGTGTTGGGGGATATGGTATAGAGGAGAACTTTGTAGAGTGGGGTTGATGGTTGGACTCAATGATCCCAAGGGCCTTTTCCAACCTAAATGATTCTATGATTCTACGATTTATTGCTGACCATGACATTATATGGCCTGGAATATCCCTTTGGTCAATTCAGGTCAGCTGTCCCAGCTGTATCCCCTCCCAGCCTCTTGCCCACCCGCTGTGGGGCAGAGTGAGAACCAGAGAAAGCCTTAACTCTATGCGAGTGCTGTTCAGCAATAGCTAAAAGGTTGGTGTGTTATCAACACTGTTTTAGTTGCAAATCTAAAACACAGCACAATATGAAGTGCTACAAAGAAAATTAACTCCATCCCAGCTAGGCCCAGGACATCCCTTAAAGATATTTTTTCCATCACTGTTGTCTTTTTGAAGACTGAGAGGTTGTATTGACATGATGGAAGGTTTCTTGTACTCTCTGGCATCTCTAGTTCTCACTTCTTTTAGATAAAGGCTCCTCTTCTCCTCCTGAGATGAGTTGACTAGTGTACAGGTGTATCTCTTGCAACTGTTCCCCAATTTTATACTGCTTTTCACTTGCAGATGGTTCTGTTCTCCCCATGGGTGTTTTAGACCATAGTTGCAGACTCCAGAATGTCTTTCACACTTGCCCTCTCTCTCTTGTGTTTGCTTCTTACTTAGTCTTTGTTGTGCACAAAGGCCTTAGCATAGCACTGAGAAGTGACCATAGTTGTCACAGAGGGTACAGTTTGTAAGTGACGGTATCTGGCTGGGATTCTTATGCAATTGTGTAAGTGTACCATAAGTGGTAAAGACTGCAAAACCTGTAGACCTCAATAGAGAGCATTATGGTTACTATTCAGACAACTATTAGTCTTCTGTGGACTTACATAAAGAAACATTCTTTCCTTCAGGAGGTTGTATTTGCAGTAAATCCTTTTCTCATTCTTCCCTTTTAACATACATATTCTGTTATTTCTTTACTGTAGTTGGTTATGTGGAGTTTACCTGGAGGGATCCGTGTGCAGGATCTAACCTTGAGAATGTGTAATAAATACTGCAGTCTAGTGGAAAGGGTAGGGGAAGAAGAGCAGCGAAGAAACTACTAAGGTTGTGAACAGGAATTTCTCTTTTAAAATGGGCAATTATGGATAACTTGTATTTTTATCTTCAGGCTACAGTGATTAGCTTGCTCTAGTAAGTCTCATTAAATCTTTATCTTTTTTGCTTTTAGTGCAATATATGAATTGTTATGCTGTGCTTCAAACAATAAAGTAAATGCTGATCACTTTTATGGAAACATAGTATACAAATAATGCCAGAATAGGTAAATCACTTGGAGTACTTATATCTCACCTTAGCTGTTTTGTATAAATAACCTGAAAAGTATTTTTTTATATTTTATGGCATTTCACTGAAATTTTAACTACAATGTTATTGCAGATACTGTCAACAGTATTTTTTACCAGATTTCTTTAGTGCAGAACTATTGTCTAGAGAGAAGCCATAAACTTGAAATCTACTACTAATTTTAAAGCAATGTTTTCATGTCTTATACTTGTCGCTGAACAGCTGTGTATAAGTTTAACAAATACCATATTCAGTATTTTTTTTCTTTCTGCCAATATATAAAGTCAATGAAGCAAGACAGACGCGCAGGCCTCTTTAATGTCATTCATGGAGTTTATTGATTTCAGTTCATTCATGGAGTTTATTGATTTCAGTTCATCTTGTGGTCCATGCTAAAAGACAGCAACAGCAGTGAGAATGTTTTAGTTGATCTGATTTTAAGCAACACTCTAACTGGTTATTCAAAGAACAGGGATTTGGTGTTTAAAGTCTTAAGATAATGGAATCCTGCTCTTGAATTCTACTGTCAGTAATACTACAGGTTTTTGATGTTTATGTAGCATTTTTAGACCGCCAATAACTTCTAGTAAACTTAGTAAGTTCTATAGTTTGGTTAAGAGGCTGTTTGTAAGGTTACAATAAATTATGAATTGGATTAGTCACTTGCTGCAACACTTGTATAGTTATTTCTGGTTTGATAAGCATAAAATGGGTTGAAACTGGAGTTGATTGTGCTTCATATTGCTAAAGGGTAAACGGAGAGAGAAAATCAATTATAGTTAGAGATACTAGATTCTTGTGAGTTGAAATGAGTTACATGAGCTAATAAAAAGCTTCAAAAGAATGAATCATTTTCAAGAAATAGATGTGTACTGAATATCATGATGTGCAGGAGCCTAAAATGTCATTTGTTTGCGGTTTACACAAGGAACCAGAGCTTAAGCTTTTAAGCCTATGCCCAAAGAACAGAGCAGGGACACTGTGACTGTCCATATCGGAGACATAAGTATCTGTATTAACATAGCCTTTTTACGGTCTCTGTGCCTGAGATTTCTTCTAAAGGACATGAAGGGGACACAGCAACATGGTATATATCACTCATTATGATGTGATACTGATCCCAGTGTGATGGGATCAGGCTGTTACTCTTCTAGACTTGTAAACGCTTGCACTACTGATGTTTAATGTCTGTGGAGACAACAGAGGTCCCTTTAGAGAAGCTGTAGGAAGACGCTTCTTCCCATCCCAACACCATTTATAAGACAAGAAAGTGACTCTCTCAGCCAACTCTGTTCCCCAATCTTATTTCTCTGCCCACCTCCAGATGTGCCAAGCACATCAAGTGTTGGGCAAATAATAAAGAGCTGTGGTTGAGTCAGGTGGCATATTTTAGATACCATTTTAAGCTACGAAGTTTAAGGAAGTATCTTTTCATGAGTTCAGCATAGTTGTTTTGTGGAATGCGTGGCCACAGAAGATTGTGGAGACTACAAGTGTAAATATACAAAAGTAGATAAATTCATGGAAGATAGATCAATACCACTTTACTAAGTATGTTAGTTCTGGTACATTCTCTGTCTCTAGCTAGGGTGAACAAGGTACAACTGGTTACTATTTTTCCTTTATAGTAGTCGTGGGGCTTCAGTTGAAACTGTAGTCTGCAGACAAGTTCAAAACAAATAAAAGGGACATACATTTTCATGTACTGCACGGTTAACGTATGGATTTATTTGCTAATGGTGTTGTGGCTGCCAAAAATTTACATATGCTGAAAATGAGCTGGAAGGGTTAATGGAAGAAAAATACATCAAGGGCTGCAAGATATGGATACTACCTCTGCTTCAGAAAGTCCCTGGGCATGAATCGACTGGGGCTGAGGGGTTATGCTAGTAAAGTATCATTATATACTTGCTCTGTTCTTGTACTCATCCCTAGGAATGGGTTATCCCTAGGATGCTAGATAAATGGATGCCCAAACTACTTTGTACTTCGTAAGAACACTTAGGTTAGTCTAGATATACTGCTGAGAAATCCTTCAGTGACAATATATAAGGAAATCCAGCAATGGATGTAATTTCTTTCGTGCCTGGATCTGTTTTAGTGAGGCCACTGAGTCTCCAGTATTAGTAATCTGCACTAACCTCTGTATATTCTTTAGTTTACACTGAAGATCAAAATATGAATGTTGGAATTCAGAAGCTGGTTGGAGAGATCTGGCCTACTTGATTGACTAGTCTGTGGGCTAAACTGCTGCCAGTTCCTGAGCAATCTTATCCTCTTTTTGGAGCATGCAGGGAAAGGAAGCATGAAAGAAATAGTTACAACTGCCAAGCTTGTACTTAGGTAAGAAATGACAGTTTTTCTTCACTTGGAGATTCACAAGGCAACAGTGGAACTGCGTGAACTCTGGTGAGGCTTCATTACTACTCAGTTGTACACAAGTCTGAAATCACTGTCTTTGTGGTAGGAGAATAGGATTGATGAAAGTTATCAGGACAATTTAGGGAGGTGGCAGCAGAGTGAGAGGTAGTATGATTACATGATTTCAGGTATCATAACCCCTTATAGCTAGAGTTTGACCTGCTTCAGTGAATTCCTCGGCCTCGGGGCTCTTTTCAGCTGCTGAGGAGAGATTGTTCATCAGAGTAGTAGATAGGGAGAGGGCTTATTTAAAGAGGCATTTGTGAATTTAATTCATATTGGGAAGCAAGGATGTGAAGGCAAAAATTATATACAAACACAGCAGAGCTTGAAGTTATTTTTCATAGAAGCATAGAATCATAGAATAGTTTGGGTTGGAAGGGGCCTCCAAAGATCATCTAGTCCAATTCCCCTGCAATGAGCAGGGACATCTTCAACTAGATCAGGTTTCTCAGAGCCCCGTCCAACCTGACCTTCAATATTTCCAGGGATGGGGCATCTACCACCTCTCTGGGCAACCTGTGCCAGTGTCTTACCACCCTCATTGTAAAAAACTTCTTCAGTCTGGTCTAAAGCTACCCTCTTTCAGTTTAGAACCATTACTCCTTGTCCTATCACAACAGGCCCTGCTAAAAGGTGAAGCCTTTCCAATTGCTGAAACTGTAATTTAATGCTGCTTACAGAAAATAGGTGTTTTTATTTACATTTTGTAATGTATATAGATGTTTTAGGTTTTGGTACAGTTAGTGGAAGTGTATGAAATTTCTGAAGTAGGATGTTTGTTGAATCCGATGCACCCAAAACTAAGGAAGTAGTATTGTAAATACAGAATATTTTGAGGATCTTACCTTCTTATGTAAATATTATTATTAAAAACTTGTTAGGTATTGTTCGCCAGTAGTTTATACTAGATTTGCTTCATTTTTCTCTTTTATTTGGTTTTGATAGTTGAGTTTGGCACTATAAATGTGTTTGAGGCATAGGTTATTTGTGTTTTATTCCTAACTATATATTAAAGTAAGTTTTAATTACTGCTTTTTTGATGTTGTTCAGTAGTATTAGTGGTTTCTTTTAAGAGTTAGATTTGAACTTCTATGTAGTCTCTTTTCCCCCCAAGACTGATGATGAATGCCATGTAAAATAATCACCAGAACACATTCCTCATAAAAAAAAATTATATTCTGTTACATTCATAATCTTATAAACTTAATTTTGCGTGACTTAGTGAAATTGTATTGGCTCTTGTCAAGACATGAGCTTACTTCCTTCTCATGTGGAACACTAGGGCTCTTTCAGCAGAGTTTTGAGAGAAACTAATAACTCCTCAGTATTAGACTGAGTGCTGAAGCTACTCCTTCCTCTGCCATTAAAGAAAAGTAGAAATAGGGAGGAGAAGGCATACTAATGTTATGTGTTAATGTAGATAAATATCACTTACATGGGAATTTCACTTAAGTTACCACATAGCTTCTGGAAGGGAACAAAAGGTATTTTGATGAATCATAAATCATATCACAGAACTTGAGAATCGCAGAACTGTGGGCTAATCTCAAAGACAGAGTCAGCTTTTAGTGGATTGCCAGGGAGAAAAAAGCCAAACCCAAACAGTATCTATACAACCAGTTACTAAAAGACAAATCTTAATTTTGGCTCATAAGATTAGCATGTGCTAAGACTTGCCATCCGGTTTAGCAATTGGTATAATTTAATTCACAATTGTCAGTACAGGTTGTTGATGCAGAAGGAACATTCAAAACATATATAGATAAACTCTGACAGTTTTGTGAAAGGCAGGGGATGAGCAGGGAATGCTGAATGTCAGTTCATTACTTTGGAAATCAAGTTGAAATCTATATGTCACAGTGGACAGAGAGGTGGTGGATGCCCCATCCCCGGAAGTTTTTAAGGCCAGGCTGGATGGGGCTCTGAGCAACCTGATCTAGTGGGAGGTGTCCCTGCCCATGGCAGGGGGGTTGGAACTATATGATCTTTAAGGTCCCTTCCAAACTAAACCATTCTATGATTCTATGACACTACCAATGTTATTAACTCCAGAAGACTAAACACTTAGCTGTTAATATGTAATAAATTATTTGGGTTTAGATTCACAGATTTGCAATGTGGATTTGTAAGTATGAGAAAGACACTGAGAATTATGTGGATAGTTTTATTGAGAGGAAGTAACCGGATCGTAAGGTCTCTGCTGTAAAACTCTGCCATATTTTAGTATGAGTCGTAGCACAATGAATTGGAGTTGACAAGTACTGTAGCACCACAAGAGAATAATATTAGAGCTTCAGTAACACATTTTTCTGCAGAAGTGTGGATATTTCAGAATAACTAATATTCCCAGTAGAAACTACAATGAACTAGTACTTAAAACATTTGATATATCATGTAAACGTAGTATTGTCTCCTAAGGTTAAAATAATGAAAGTAGAGGATGTATCCATGGTTTAGAGATGTGAAGTATAGTTAGGACAATGAACAGAAAAATAGAGCCTTACCTTGCTTTTTCCTCTAGGCTATTAAAAAAAATAAAATGGCAAAACCTCATGAACACAAATATGGGTCAAATGAGAAGTTCAGCTTTCCTGAAGCTCCACCTGCTGCAGCAGATCTGTCTATTTTGATGTGATGGGATATAGCAGCTTTGAGATAAGGTGATAGTAAAGAAGCAGAGCTGTTGCCTTTCTCATGGGGAGATTCACCCTGTTCTTACAGCTTGTTATTTCTTGTAGCCCTTCTGGATAGGCGGGGGGGGGGGGGGAAGTTAAATGCATGGATAGAAGTTGTGGTAGTAAAGAGATTGTGGAAATGCAGGAAGCTTAGCAGCTAAGAGCAGATGATATCCCTTTTCAGACTGTCTAGTATTCGTAGTGTAGGGGTCCTGCCTATGGGGTGAAACTGAGGGAACTCAGTTTATTTAGCATGGAAAAAAGAAGGCCTCAGGGGGACCTAAGAGCAGCCTCCCAGTGCCTAAACGGAGGCTCCTGAGAAGGAGCCACACTCTTTACCGAGGTGCACAGCAGAAGGGTGAGCGACGCTGAGCATAAATTGAAACAGGTACGGTTCTGTTTAGATATGATGAGGGGGGCGGGTGTGTGGTAAATATCAGTATGTGGATATTTAACTGCTGGAACAGATTGCCCAGGGAGGTTGTGGAGTCACTGACCTTAGACATTTTCAAGACTCAATTGGATAAAACCCTAAGCAACTTATCTGACCCTACTTTGAGCAGAGAGGTGAGATAGAGACCTCCTGAGGTCCCTCTGAGCCTGAATGATTCTATGAATTGCTAGTGTAGGGAGGACCACGAGCCCCTGAAATTTAATGTTGTTGTACTCTGCTTGTAAAATACTGAAAATGAAACCATTAGAAAGTAAATGTTGGTCTGTATCTGAGTAAACTACTGTGCAAGTGTATGTTTTACCGAACAGAACAAGCAGACTGAGACAAAGAGATTAGATCTGGACTTCAGAAGAATGAAAAAGTGAAACAGGTAATGAAATAGGAAATTTTCTGTGTGATTATAAGACATGCAGAGGGGTTTAAAATAGTAGACGGTTGAGATAACCTGTATGAGAAGTATATCTGTCATGCAAACATGCATGAACGACTGCTGTACTCCCTTTCTCCTCTCATAACATATCTACATTGCTTAATATAAAAAAGCCAGTTTCAAATCTGGTAACAAGTATTACAGCTTCAAGCTGAGCTTTTAACTAACCAGCAGCTGATTACAGGTTCAGTCATCCAGAAAGGAGATTCATTTACTGATGAAAATTGTATTAGATCTCTGGTACTGCCAAGACGCTGTCAGACCTCATGGTTATCTCCAGAATGTGCGGGGAAAAAAAGAAACCGTAAGCTGAGTCAAAACCAAAATGTTGAATTGTGCTTAGAAAGAAAATCACATGAGAGAAAGAGAGGAGAAAAAAGTTGAAGAGTACTGTCGCGATAAAGACTCAGAAGAAAATATATTTTATGCCACATTTTAGAAGTTAATACACTGAAGTAATTAATATTAAAACTATACAGATAGAAAGTTAATAGAAAACTACTTACATAAGTCATTATAGCGCATTACAATTGTTGCCCTCTTCTGAGTCCTTAACATGGACTGAAATGTCTGAAAGTAACTTCTAAAAAAAATGGTAGCAGTTTAAATGGCCTTAATGTAAATTTGCTGGTCCATTATCTTCAAAACTCTTTAACATAATTGTGATATTGCTGAGGCTTATAATTATTTATTGAGATTAAAAAGAAATGGAAACAGCATGTTTGGGTTAGAGTCTTCTAAACATACACCTTTTTGTTCTAATTTTATGAGATTAATATGGTTTAAGAAAAGAAAAAATCCAAAGGCAAAAGAAAGTTCTGATGGATAAGTAATATTTTCCTTTACGTCAATGATGAACAAGCTACATGAACAGGGAACAATAATGAAATCTTCTATATCTGTGTTGACCAAACGTAAAAATTTTTGCTTGTTTTGTACTGACCTCTTGCAAAACCAGGTTCCCATTAATTTTATACAGAACAATGGATTCAGTGAAAGCTTGTTTAAAGGTTTGTCTTTGGATCCGAAGTTATCTCGTAACTTGAGTATCACCCTAGCACAAGTATTTGGACATAAACAAAATTCATTGCTCAAAAAGAGTCATGGTTTTCTCTGAAAATTATTGGTATAGGCTTAATCTTCTGCAGTACCCTTCAGTGCTGACTCAGGCTAGAGTTTATTTCCTGTTCCAGAAAGGAGTTTCCTGTAATATGCTGGAAATAATAGGTAGAATGACTTGGCTTATGCATCACTGAGAGCCCTGGGATGTGACCTCAGAGACTTTCTGTGTGCTGAGATGAACACAATTCCAGGGTGGACTGATAGTTTCTCAGTTAGGGGTAACGGCTTTTGGCATACTGGTTCCAGGTGCTGCTCTACGTTTGTGACTCACTCTGTATCATTGATGCTGCAATAATATCTTTATTCTGCACTGAATGTTTTATGCTCTGAAGACATTACAATTAGGATACTGTGATTGCTGTTTACCCTGAACTTCCAATGATATCAGTGGGAATTATGTTCAGGTGAGACTTCTGTCTGATAACCTTATATTGTTTATGAATCTGCAATGTTAAAGCCGTGCAAAACTATTTACTGTGAATAGTGCTGTGAACAAACTCAGGCTTTGACCCTGCAAACAGCCTTACTAAAATAAAGAGACTGTTTCTTAGTGCATTAATGCCCCTATACATTGTATGGGCTATTATGTCCATTTGCAATAAGATTGCATCCTACAGGTTCAGCTTGTCATTCTTGTGTTCTCTGTTTCATTTTGAGTTTGCAACACTTTTCTGCCTATTTTAGAATAACTAGACAACATAATAAATGTAATTTACTAGTTCTAATTCATTTATTAAGCTATTATATTTTAAACACGCAGCTAAAATAAAGAGCTAAATTAGCTGCAGATTATTCTTTATAAACCCGTCTCATCTATTTTATAGTAAAAACGGACACAAACATGAATGTTTGGGTAAACTAGAGAATGCTTCTCCAGTTTACAGATCTAGTTCCACAGATGACTAGAAAATATGAATGCCTAGCAAGGGAATTAAATACGATTATTGAGGAAATTAATTTTTTTTCTATAGCTAGATGAAATAATCCCTGGGAAATGAATCGCCAAAGGGACGCTGTGCCCACCAGGGGGCGCTGGCGTTTTTCTCTAAATGTTGCTTAATCTGGCTGTAGGTTAGATTTAATCAATTTAAAAGGCGAACAAAGTGCTTAACGTTGCAGGGTAAAAAATACCGTACGGACAGGAAAACGGAAAAAATCGGTATACTGTAAACCTGAGGTATTTTTCTTTTCAAAGGTTATAAAAATAAAATAGGTGCTTAATTCTAATAAGAGATGTATGCAAATTCACAGTGAAGACTCCATGTGACTGCAAGGACCGATAAGCAATTTTTAACTAATGTTCAGTAGCTCACTGTTGTAAGCTCCGGCAAAATATTTTTTGCTACTTTTTGCAATGAACATTAATTTTAAACTTGTGATTGTAAATAAGCGTGCACCATTTAAAAGAAACGTGCAGAAGAAAGGAGAAACAGATTTATTTTTTTTATCCTTGAAATTAAAAGGTAATATTTTCCTATGAGGAAGAAAACATCTTAATCTTCTATATGATCAAGAAATGCTGTAATGTGCAGCAAAAAAAATATAGCCTGCACTATGGTGGCTATCTTTGAAACCTCCCGGATTTGTCCATTTTAACAAAATGTGTTTCTTTTTGCCAAATTTTCCAAGCCTAGGTCAGTGATCCTGTAAACCTGTCGCATGACTCATCTAATCGTACAAATTGTGAATAACTGGCTTATGTCATCTTGATTAATGTAGAAGCGAGTAAACTCAGAGGGCAACGCTTGTCAAAATGTAGCAGAATCATATCAACAATTGCTGCTCATGAAGACTGCTGCTGCCTACTTATATTCAAAATTTATCCCAAATTTTGTAAGCCTGATGGCAAAGCAGTCACTTAAGCATAGGGAAGGGAATAAATCCGTAGGGAAGGGAATAAATGCGTAGGGAGGGGAATAAATGCATAGGGAAGGCAAGAAGTGCTGGTATTCAGCTAAGAATGATGAGTTTGAATTTTTACAAGAATGAACTTTGTTGTTGTGATGCATTTGAACTTTATTTAAATTTATAGCACTTGTAATTAACTTAGCATGTAGTTAATGCTAGACTTACCAATTGTGACATTTAGATAGTGCTGGAAAATGATTTACAGACCAAAATCCTGAAATAGTTTATGATGTAACGTGTTTAATCAAACATATATTAGTATGTAGTACAAAACTGTGGCTAATTGTATCAGGATAAATGAACTAATTTGGGTGGGACAAAGGAGATGTGAAACACGAAGTGGTCATCAAAATGGTCATCTTCGATTCATCCTTTTACCACAAAATTTATTGAATTTGTCCCTGTTTAGTGACAGCAATTATGGTATTCTTTACCTGGGTATGAAAATGATATTATTTCTATAACATTTTTATCACAGAATAAGGTTTAAAAATAGTTTCTTTGTAGAGACCAGAAAAATAAACCCTTTGAAAGAAAATGGAAATGTATAGAAATTAAAAAATTGGTTTGATATCTCCAACTTCAGCTGTTAAGAATTTTAACCAATTTGATACTCTCTCATGAAAATAAAATGGTGTTTGTTGGTAACAGAATTTCTGCTCAATTGGTGTGTTCAAAAGACATACCACATTGGATTCATGGGGCAGTTAGAATTTTATTTTTTTTTTTTAATTTTGATTAAAAGTAGTGACATATGTGCAACTTTTGTGATTAACTTATGAAGTGTATGTTGATCACTGTAAAAACTAAGAAGTTAAGGATACAGCTGCTGTCAAACCTCTCCTACTGAACTGATTATGCAATTTGTTCTCTTCTAAGGTGTAGGTCGAATGAGTTTAAAGGGTTTCCATCTCTTTGGCAACGCAAATTTTTCATTGTATATGTATTGGTTTCTCTTTTCAAACTTTACTTCATACTTTTAGTTTGTAGCACACCTGGTCCTTTGTTAGAATCATGTGGCAAAATTGAATTTTAAATGGTTCTAAGCCTGCCACTATTTTTCTAGTGAGTTGTTTAAGGTGTGACTATTTTAGCGTCTGTATTTTTTTGTTGCTTGATTTGCTTATACAAAAGCCTGTCTTAAATAATTGGCTGAGTTAGTTAAGTCTGTTGAAAGAAGGTAGGGTTCAGAGAACTCATAGTTTAACTGAAAAAAAAATCTAATGCTTCCCTTTATCTCGTATGGGAAAAAATAGTTTGTTTCACAAATTATTTTGTAAAAGGAAATGTAGCATTGAGATATAATCACCTAATTTTTAAGGGGATCTTTCTACAAGATGTTAATAAAAGCTTTTGACCCATGCATATGAATGGCTCAACGGCCTTTAATATAAAAGCCACTGCTCATAGATTTTTTGTGTGTGTGTGTGTGAGTGATCAAGCTAATACTATTCAAAAGATGCTTTTAAATAATACTTATTTCTAGGGCACAGGCATTGCTCATCTTCTGTTCAATGAGATTATATGTGATAAACTAAGGTGTTCATTATAAACAGGTGCAAACTTGCATAGAAAATACTACTGAAAACCATCAGTAGCTTGACTTGATCTTTGCTACAGAGAATGAATTATTTACCTGAATCTGTTGCTGCAATTCAACTCTAATTCCTCAAAGAGTGTAGAAGGGAGAATAGTATGAATTGTTTTGTCAGGGCATGCTATATATTAACTGAATTGAGTTGGAATGAGCAAGAAAAGAATGCAAAAGAAAAGAAAGACATAATTAGAGCTTAATAGGCAAAAAGTAAAGTGCATTTATACAGAATTTCATTTGTGACAAAACTACACCTGCAGGAGTACCTTAAGGAGCAATAACATTGTGAGGTCTACCATTAGTAAGTGGGTTATCAAACCTATAACCATCACTCTCTATAACTACTTGAAAGGACATTGTGGAGTGGTTGGTGCTGGTTTCTTCTCACAGGTAATTAGTGATAGAACAAGAGGGAATGGCTTCAAGCTGCAACAGGGTAGGTTTAGGCTGGACATTAGGAAAAAATTCTTCACCGAAAGCAAAGTGGTCAGACACTGGAACAGGCTGCCCAGGGAAGTGGTGGAGTCACCATCCCTGGATGTGTTTACGAGTCATTTAGGTGTGGTGTTAGGGGATATGGTGTAGGGGAGAACTTTGTAGAGTGGGGTTGATGGTTGGACTCGATGATCCCAAGGGTCTTTTCCAACCTAAATGATTCTATGATTTTATGTACGTAAGTAAAACAGCAGGACATTTAATCAGAAATTCAGAAATACTAGGCTTAGGGTTCTGTTGCGTGTGCCATTTGAACTTCTTGTGCATATATGTTACAACATAATTTTTAGATGTATGATTAAATTTTTTCTGGTTCTCCGTGCCTGTTTCCAGCCAAGCCCATCCTTCACTTTTCTCACCATTTGAGTTGCACTTCATCTTTTCTTATTTCTGTCCTGACTGCCAGGTATGGTCTCAGTTCTGATGCCTGGTAGAACAATGCTGACAAGTATCCAACAGAAAATTTCGTTTATTGTCCAATACTGAAGCCTTTGGGAAGAATGTATTATGTAGAGATGGAATAGTCACCAGATAGGATACATCTCTCCGTATTCCCATATTGTAGACAGAATAAGATGTTAACCTTGAGAGCTTTTACTAACTATGGATGAGTTTGAACTTTAGAGACACTTAGAAGGAGGCCACGTTGGCTGGGTTTTCTGTAGATGTGTCAATAAGAAGCCTGATTGATAGCAATGCAGTTCTCATGAGTTGCCACAAAATTTTGGATTCCTGCTTCAATGTCTGAAGTCTAAGAACTCCTTTGTAAAATAGGTACATAATTTTCTTAACATGGGCAAACACACTTTTATGTTCCTAACTCTTAGAAGTGGATCAAACAAGTTAATTCAACGAGTTAAAAAAAAAAATCTTTTTCAGAGGTACAAGAAGTAAGGAAAAAGAATGAGCTGAAATTGCAATTTTTTATTAATATTGTAATAAACTGAAAAATAATCATACAGTGGAAACTGTTCAACGTTTAAAGCTGTACTCATCAGAAATGTCTCTACTTTAAATAACTTTTTCAAGGAGAGGACTGGAGTGGTAATCTGGAGATCATTCATTTTCTGAAATAATCTGCAGAATCATAGTCTCTATTGTTGAGAAAATATATTATCCGTTTTTCCACCTGAATTTCAGTATATTTAGGTGAATGATCTCAAGTAATCTCCATCAGAATAGTCTGTAATGCACATATATAAATATATATGTTTATATATACATACCACATTTTTTCTGTGACTGCAGGATTTTGCTGTTCTGTATTACTGACGATTGCCATGAAGAGGAGGGTTGCTCTAAGATTTTAAATTTGTAGTCAGGAATTACAGTTTGAGAATGAATGTTGCAGCATTCTTGTCGTTTGTTGCTAATAAAAGGATAGGGCATTTTCCATGACAAGTAGTTACATCTTTCTTCTGTGTTTCCATGTGCTCTGGGGACCACTGAAAGTCAGAGATGTTTTTCAGTGTGCTTTTGTCTTGAAATTGCATGACTACTTACGCATGCCTTAAAGAAGTATGAATATCAGATTGGACTGAATAGCAGACATTTTAATTTATTTTTTAAAAATGTTTTGTTCCAAATAGGGTTGAAACTGGAATTTTAAAATTTGGTCTTTGTCTGAAAATGCCCAGTTCCCCTGCTGCAGGCTGGTGACATTGACATTCTTGTCAGTTTCCCTGCTAATAGTCGCTGTGAAATTGACATGAATGTCTGATTTCACGGAAGAGCCACTTGGGACTGGCAAGATCTGTGGCCCCTGTGTGCATTGTGCCATTAGAGACCTGGGCCGCCTATCTCAGAATTGACAAGCATAGTGTGTGCCCACACTCTGCAGTTAGGAGACGGTTATAATGGCATTTTGACTTAAGTGTGCAGCATGTAAACCTGATCTTTGGTTAGAGCTAGAGCTTCTTTAAACTGCAGGCTTACGGCTCCTTGGAAACTCGAAGGCCCTTTGCTCTGAGAGGCAGATGCTGATTGGTGCCAGGTTCTCAGGCTTGTGTGATAGCGACAAGCAGGTTCCAGCATCACTGTAGGCTGACAACGTTTCGTAGACAGACCTACCAAAGCAATTGCTGCTGGGTAGGAAAGCTGGAGTAAATTTGTTCTGGATTGGGTAAAAGTATAGGAAACCTGGTATTTTTTGGAATGAAATATGTTTAAGCTTAATGACTCAATACTTTTGAATATAGCTGAAAAGATTAACATGGATTTCTGAACATCAGTCATCTACTGTTAACGTAATGCCATTTATCACTTGAAATACTTTTGGTCACATTCAACTAGAAAAGATGCTAGTATGAAATGTGTGAAATAAAGAAAAGGTAACACCAAAGTTATCTTTTCATTATCAGCTCAGAATTGCTTTTCCTAAAAGAAACAGTGAGAATCTGGAATATTGTTGGTGATCGTCAAACTATGTTTCTGAAAAGCTTGTGCTTTTTTCACTGCTAGAGAGGCATTCCTTAAATAACAGTATAGCAAATACTTCTGTCTGTGGTTTTACATATTTTAACAGAATGGGCCCTCAGCTATTGTCCCTTTGCATGTTCAGTTAACAAAATGATCTGAAATTTAGATAGAGAGTAAATAGTGCATGTATCCCCTAGGCTTCGCATTATTCCTTAAAGGCAGTCTGCCCAATACAAAATAAATGATCTTGGCTGTGAAATAGATAATGTTTTCCTGGTGTAATCAGGCTACATCAAAGGGGAAGCTGCCAGGATTTACAAAACCATTTAATACAAAGAAGAGTTCGTCTGACAGAATTGAGAATGCAAGGCAAAACCACATTTCTTTACTTCCAGTTTTGCCACAAATTTAAATTTCAGAAAGTTTGTAACTGGTAGACTTTGACTCTTAGTGGTATATCACCACGTTTATGCACTGTTTCATGTCACTTGTCTGTGAAGGCTAGTTATGACTCTGATATAGCAGTGTTCTGGAGCTTATAAGCATGTTCAGTGTTTCATTGTGAATAAATAGTCAGTTGATTTCTGTTTTCTTTCCGTATTAACCTCCTCTGACCTATAAATTTTATCAGCATACATCAGAACATTGCTATTGCACCCCGCCATTCCAAGAATTGTCAAGAATTATAAATACATAAGTATTTTCTTGTATGTTACTGGCATCAGTTTTTCTACATGGAAAATTTGTTTGTCAGCTGGTATGTAACATCCCAGTGTCATTAACTCCCACTGAATATCTTCCTACAAATATCTTTGCTTGAAATATTACAGACCCCAGTGCTTATGTATTAACCAACACCTTGTGTAATAAAAATAAACACCCTTTTTTAAAATAAATGCTTATTTCAAATTAAAACTAAAAAAAATTGAATTGTTTAGAAAATTTGTTTCAGGTGGTATGACTAAAAAGTGGTATTTAATTTTTTCTATGAGCTTACCTATGCAATTCGATTAATTTTTAGTTAGCTAGTTATTAGGTCCAGTTTTGAGAAAGAAGACACCAGAGAGGTTTCTGTGTAAATATTTCACAGCTTCTTGTAAGAAATGGATGGTTAGGATGTGAGCTGCTACACTGCTTCTGAGGTAATATTGGACTCGAACACTGAATGCTTAATCATTGCTTTCTTTTTTTCTCTCAGTATTGTCGTGGTTTAGGCCAGGAAGTAAACCGATCGTTTTAGCAAGGGAGGATTTTTACCCCTTCTTTAAAGGTGGACATGCATAGTGATGTCAAATTTATTTTTCTCCCTAGAAAGCTATAAAAAGGAGACTGTTCTAGTGACTAGGCTTGAGTGCAGATATCTTTTCATTTTTTGTGTATGTAATTATGATTCTGTGATGGTGTCAGCAAAATATTGGCGAAGGAGTGCCGGCAGGTATGACTTGGACTTTGGTATAAAAACCTTTGTCGAAGGTCAAATGGATACTAAGGAAATAAAGTATTCACAAGATGAGAACTAAAGTGCTGTCATGGATTAGAAGCTGCCCATGCGGCAAAATAATAGTAATGAATAAATACATGATACTTATATATATGTATTATTTTAGCAATCCAGTAGCAGCGGAGTACCTCAATTAGAGTGTTATAGTTTAATATATTATTATTCTCCACTGGGAGGTAGATGGTAAGTAAAATGATATTTACAACATTACACACAAATAACCAAGTTGGTCAAGACCAGAAACAAGTGAAGGATTTTCTAAAAATTAACAACATGACAGTAGGTGAATTTTGTGGTCGAGAAATATCAGGGAACATAAGAGAAAGAATGATTTGAACTACAGCTACAATTTTCAGACTACTAAATTAACATGAATGGTTGTGATGAGGTGTTTGCAGGCCTGTAACTGCGGTGGACATTAAAAGGACCCACGTTTGTTTGGCCCATGCTATTACGTCAAAATGTAGCATTGCCTGCACTGCATATCCTGCTTGACTTCGCTTAGGTCTCTTTCAGTCTGTATCTGGTGAGCGATATATCTCAGTTTGGTATAAAGGCTTTCTGTTCTGGTCACCCTGATCTCAGAGTGGATACAGCAGAAGGGAAGGAGATTGGAAGTGTGAGAGGGAGATGACTGGAGAGAGCCAGAAGTTGAAGAGTTTTATACGTATCAGTTTAGAGAAGGAATGAAAATGGGCATGCAGAATCATTAGTGTGTATAAATTGATTCTTATTCGGCTTCTGACATACTTGCAGCAGGAGATTGTTGGCTGAAGTTATTGCCACCCTCAGCCATCTGCCTTGCCCTGCACCTTTAATAGATATGGAAGCCCTAAGGGCAGAGACATCTGATCTGCTTGTAAATCAGCTTGTGAATCACTGTTGTTTTCAGCCCAGTGCATTAAGGAAGCCCGTTTCTGCCTAGAAGAGTAGCAAAGTCTGTTGGAGGAGGGGAAGATGGTTTCGGTTGGTAGCAACATCGGGCAGGGTGAGTCTGCCAGAGACCTCATACATTCGATATTTTAAGGACAGAAGCTTATAAAACTGCCACTACTGAAATCTGATAAAAAGGGAAATGTTTGTTTTATCCAGTGTGTATTTAACTGGTGGAAATGTTCACAGTAACAGTTGCAAAGCCGTGAGCTCAGTGGGATGTAAACCAGTAATGATATTCCCCAATGGTAAACCAGTAATGACAATGATACACCATTTTTCCTGCTCTAAGTTTCTAGCCTCTGGTTTCCTGTGAGGCTGGTTTTCTGTGCACTTATATGATTTTTGTAAGGTGTGCCTATCTGTCTTTGAGTTCTAGTCCTAGCAACTTTTTAATCTACAGACAAATTTCAGCAGAATTTGACGGTTCTCTAATATATGAAATTTCTTCCAATTTCCTAAAAATTGTTATCTGGATAGAAGACAATCTCACTAGTACCACCCCTGAAGCTTCAGTACAAACTAAAGAGGTTACAATTGCAGATTGATCAGTATTATGGCTCTGAATCAAGCAAAGCATCTGCTGACTTGCTCAAGCAATTTGGGACAAGCTGTTTGAGTTAATGAAGGAGAGGAGAAGGAAGATGGGCAGAATTACTAGGGGGAGGGTACTGTAAGAAATACAGAGGGAAACAGCTGAAATTAACATGAAGGAATTACTGGGATGCAGCACAATTCCATAAGAATTTGAGAGTCATTAGGCTTGCTGCTTACAGACTAACTACCTTTACTTTTTTTCTTTTGTGTATCATTCCCTGACCAGGTAGAATTTTAATTTTATTTCTGGTTGCAAGGTGTGTGCTCTTACCATTGAACATAATATCAAGTGCAACACTGAATTTAACAATCATAAGATAAATGCAATTTTAAATGCTGCAAGCAGTAAATAACATGACAACATCCAAACTTTGTTACCTGTTTTTACTTGAAAACAGTTGATTCAACATATATTAAAAAGCTGTTGCTTGGCCAGCCATTCTTTCTAATAGTGTTTTGCATGTGAAGAGATTCCGAGAGTATTCTGTTTTCTAAAATTAAGTTTTTCTAATGGATGTAATTGCTGAAAGCAAATAGGAGGATGGAGGAAGAATAAACATGGAGAAGAAAGAATAGAATGAAGTAAAAGATCATTTTATAGCTAAGTAGAAAGGGAATTGATGCTTTTTCAGAAAGGTAACTTCTGATACTTGCAGTACTCAAAATTAGATTTGGAGAGCCTTGATAAAAATGAGAGGAGAGAGAGACTGAAAACAAAAAATAAATAAAAGCACCTCTAACCAGCTGTTCAGCCCACCTACAATTTCAAGTATCCCATTTGTCTACTTCAGTTGCTGTCTTAACAAATCACATGACAGACTTTTCATCAGGTAAAATTACAAATACTGCAGTAAATGTTGTGACTGCCCTGCAAACAAAGGAGAGCTTCAAGCAGTCCAAGTCAGATACCGGTAGCAATGCTAGCTTTTGTAATACGTATGTAGCAATTTTGAGCAGACCTAGAAGCTCATTAGCCACTGCTGTGATTTCACGGGGTTACTGTGGCACATAATACCTTGAGTTTGTTCAGTGCTGGCTTGGACATATCGCTGTAGTAACTGCAGTGCACCTGCTGATGTCAGAAGTGGTGCTACCAGCTTCTTTTCTTGCCTTTTCTTTAATGACCCAGCATTCATGAAAACATAGTTGTTTATATGAGAATATACTGTCAGTAAGTATTCTTATGTGAAGACATTTTGAGTATTAACGTAGCAAAGATGAGAAAGAGGCAAAACGTAGCAAAGGCTAAACTGCAAGAGAAGTGGTCAAATGGGAGTCTGTGGAGACTGAAAGGAATTCAGGATACGAGAAATTAAAAAACAGGAGAATTAATATGAAGAGAAATCAGGGGTAATCATCAGTTTATACCATCACACAATAAGAGTGCTGGAAAATAAATAAAAAAGAACGTAAAGGAGCATTTCAGCTGAAGGATGTCTGTCCGCTGTCATGAGTAGCTATTAGATCGTTTGCATAATTAGTGAGGGCTGGAAGGATGAGACAGACGCAAGAACAGTAAGAATACATCCAAATACCAAATCTAAAAAAAAAAAAAGCGTGCCCATGGACAAAGATAAGGCAAGAAAGAGGAAAGATGCTAGATTTAAATATAAGGATCTGAGTTATATTTGATATTAAATGATTTGAAGTCTACAGAGTTGCAGTAAGTATGAGTTGACATTGGAAGCTGTTGTATGTAACTCTGTATTCTTAGTCCTTTCCTTATTACATTTATCATTGGTTTTGATGTTTTTTCTGTAGTCAGAAGGAGTGTTGGTTTACGCTTAATATTTATTTTTGGAGAAAATTTTA
This sequence comes from Chroicocephalus ridibundus, assembly GCF_963924245.1. NCBI lineage: Eukaryota > Metazoa > Chordata > Aves > Charadriiformes > Laridae > Chroicocephalus > Chroicocephalus ridibundus. Next base: position 132,391,229 of record NC_086285.1, read on the forward strand.
TCTTAGCACCGTATGTTTTGGAGCTGTGAAAGCTTTGGCAATTTCTGTATGTTATCTCTGTACTTACCTACTGCAGCAATGATCTCAAGATAATATATACAATATTATTTTCATAAACTAAATCCAAAACGAGAGGTGTTAAAGTAACTCCTAAAACTCATTTCTAATATCTACCAAATATTTCCTCAAATTGTAGCCTACAGGATTTCAGCTTCACATTCCAAGGAAAATAAAAATGATATTTCAAGGTGACGTAGTATTGTTACTTTCTATGAAGATTCTTGCTGGTGGTATCCTCTATTTTAACTTCAATAACCATCCTTGACCCTGGTTAAATTTAACTGGTGTTATATCACCAGAACACTGAATAGAAAAAATTTTAAGCTGTTTTTTAAAATCAGCTCTTCTGATTGCCTGTTTAAAACAGTTTGTGTCTGAGCAAGAAACCTCAAAGAAGATATTGAAGAGTGAGTCTCAGCTGGGCCAAAAATCAACCCAGCAAAAAAGAGATAACCTTCAGACAGATGAGCTCCCTGGCCCAGCTCACTGTGGGCCACACAAGCGCTACCGCTAACATAAGGATGGGAAGCATTAGTCAGGTGAAGTGGGAGACAGGCAGGTCTGACTCAGTGGCAGCACAGACTTAGTTTAGCTTAAACTGATTGTGAAACTGCACCTTAAATCACCATATCTTGGAACAATAAGCTGCGCAGGAAGCACACTTAAAAGAGTTAAATCCTGGCTTCACTGCAGTGAAATATGAGTTTGGCCACTGATGCAAATAAAGCCAAGGTTTTGCTGGGAGGGAGTGTGAGCATGGGAAGAGAGCTGGTGAGTCACCTTTGGAAGGATATATAAAAATAAGGATGGAAATGGTTAGCAAAATACTGAGATATTGAGCAGCTGAAAAATAAATGAAAATTTAATAGGATATGTATGGATGGATGTGATGTTAAATGCATAAAGTTTATACATTCCTGGGCTGAACAGTTGAGGTTACAATGTGCCTTTTTGACAGAAGGAGGAGTTTTGAACACAACAAGGTTACATTTATTGGCGTAATGGTTTTTGGGTATCATTGTTGAAGCCCAAGTTTCTTCTGTGTAAAGAAATGGTGTAACTTTGAAGTATTGAATAATGAAGGAATAAAATAGAAATGAAAAGAATTACAGTCATTCCATTGTTTTTAATTCTCTTCAGAGAAAGTTTGCAGTCCTGGGAATAATTAAATATAAATAAATATGCAAATAATAGGATTTTTCAGTTTTGATTTTTAACCAGATGCAAAGAGAGACAAATCCAATTGTGGCTTCAAAAAGGTTTCTCCCCTTATTTTATTAAAACCAGAAGTTATAAAGAGATTGTTTTCTTTTCAATATGATGAGAATAAAAACTTGAAAGATGTTGTAAATGAAACAATAAGAATACAAAATTGTTCTTAAAGGCATAGTTCATAATAAAAAAGTGATAGTCATGTATTTGTCCTTTCCAACAAAGGTAAAGAACATACTTTCTTTTTACTCCAATACATTCCCACATTATTGCAGAACTCTTAAATGTTACTGACTTTTAAATTTTCCTATTCTTGAAACTATAAATGCTGACATTGAAGTACTGAACTAATGTTGCATATAAACCTTCCTTAGTCTTCCTTCAAGTCCCTTCTGATGTGAAATTTCAGCTTCAAGATTGTAGAGCATTAAAGTATTGTCCAGTAGGCTGGAAAAAGTAACATTTGTATTGTATAAAATTTGCATTTATTTTTACTGTTTATAAATCATTATTATAAATCATTATTTATGGTTTATGTGAAATGCAAATGAAGGATAACTAGTTTTGTTTTCATATACAATCTTTTGCTTAAGTGAACTCATCTGAAAACATAAAGATTGAGACTGAGAAGATAAGCCATACTTGCCATGTGCAGCTTTTACAGTTTTTATGTCAAAACATGCCTCTCATTGTTTGTAGATTTCTGAGCACCTGAAGGCAAATCAGCTGGTTTCATCCTTAAAGCACTGTAGAGATGGGTGCATGTCCTGCACGTGCCTTACAGAGAAGTTAGCATTCACTGTGGTAGTTCCCTGTTAACAGTATTAAAAAGTAACTCTAACCGAACATGTATTTCCTTCTTCAAACTTTGAACTGTGGACCAGAGTCCTCATTTCTCTCCTACACATAGAGAATACAGTCACTCCTAATTAATCCTTACTTGTGGAATTGTTTCCTCTTGCTCACCAGCCACATCTCTAAAAGATTACTCCAGCACATCAAAGTCAAATGTTTTTTCTTGGTATGTGGATTACTCTGCATTTTATTTGGGACACTCAGAAGCCAACTGAATGTTTGTCATTTTTACGTATACAAAGGAACTTTATGTATCCTTTCATTTCTATTTCTGACTCTCAGTTAGTGTATATATGGCCATAGGCAAATGTGAATTAATGGCTGTGGAGAGGCAGTTCCTCAGAATGTCACAGATTTAATTATTCAATCACTATCACCTAAATGCAGAAGTACTCTAAGTAATGTTTGGGATAGAGGAGACTTGGCAAGGTGTCTGCAATAGTTCGCAGACCTATTTCTCCATTTGGTTGTATGGGGAAATGGATCTTTGCAGGGGATTTTATCAAATGTTTTTCATGCTTACTTGGATGCCCTTAGAGGGAGAGAAAAATCTTTTGACATATTTGAGTATTTCTGAGAGGAATTCATTTTCCTGCCATTTTTCAGGAAATGGATAGCAACTGGGTTATGTCAGTCACAAATAATTAAGCTGAATTTATCATTGCATTTTTTTATGAATACTCCCATCATGATCTGATAAAAGTAATACTTGTTTTGTGAACTTTGCTCTAAATGTGTGTCTAGTTACAAAATACTCTTAAGATCTAGCTGCTGAGTAGTAGTTATTTCTTCATCTTTGAATATTGATTGTCTATTGATGTGTTCAAAAACATTGGTGAAAAGGCTTGAATAATGCATTTGCTTAAGGAATCAGAACTCTTCCGTTAAAACTGCCAAATTCTGTAAACATTGTAATTATGCCACCAGTGCCTTGGGAATTCTGGTTCTGATAACCTGTTCTTTAGAATTTGTTTGGATTATATTGGTTTAGTTTGTTTATATTGGACATAATTTCTAACTTGTAAATGAGCAATAAATTGGCAATATTTCACATGATATTGAATCTTCGCATAGATAAATGTTTCTTGAGTAGGTGAATATAGAACATTAAACAGATGGGAGACTTTCACTGGTGTGATGGGAAGTTATGTTAATTGCTATGGGTATTTACTCAGGGTGCTTACTGAAAGGGTTATGAGAAGGTCTACAAACGAAGCTGCTCAGGTGATAGGGAACAGTAAGTTCATGACAGATGGGAGAGCTTCTTGCTCAGGACAGGTTTGGGTTGCTCACCTGAAAGGGCACTTCGAGTGTATGTAGATAATCGAAGATGTCATTAGGGAGCTGGAAAAAAAATATTTCTGGGGATCTGCTGAAGATGATCAGATATTACAAACTTTCTTGTATTTTGGGAGACTGGAGGGGTATTGCATTTGGAGGAATGTAGTTTAATTGATATGACATCATTTTACGGATGAGAAAATGTAGCTGAACATTAGTTTCAGAATAATATTTGTATCCATGATAATGAAACTGATAAATTACTAAGTTCTGAAAATTTCTTTGAGCATATCAGTGACCTCTCTCATTTGTGATAACTTTCAAAGTAGCTGCAACTTCAGTTTTTCTTTCAACTCTTGTTAGAGCAAGACTCATGCATTTAATCTGCATTCACCTTAAAAACTCTTTATACAGTCATATCATACTATCAGAATCCATTTAATTCATGCACATTACCATATTTCAGGAATTCTAAAACAGATGAAGAAAAGGTGCTGAGAAGGTAAGACATTGCGTGGATAGCAAGAGATCTTAACCTGCTTTTCATGTTCAAGCTTACTTACAAATTCAGTCATACTAGATTATATCAGCTTTGCATTACTCGGGTAAATAAGAAAAAAAACTGAAAGGCAATGATTACTTGGCAAATGTAATAAATTTTTAAAAAATCCAAAATAATATCTTTAATGTGCTAACACATGCTAATAAGAATCATATTTTGATAATATATTAGGAATGCTTTTCTGAATACATACTTGAATATTCTGATATAATACCAGTTTTGAAAAACTTTGATTCTTGTGTCTTGAGAGAAGCAAATCTACACTAAGTTTTAAGGTCCATAAAAGCAGCAGTGGTGAGCTGCAGATGGGGTATCCTTCCATCAATGTAAACATGATGTCTTGCTTACTTTTATTTCTGAGACTTTGATAAACAACTTTTTTCTTTTTTTTTTTTTTTTTTTTTTTCCTTCTGGTGCTTTAGCCTGTAGAAACATTTATATTCGAATTATTAGTGTTGCTTAAATAACTAATGATTTTACCTCTTCGGGTGCGGCTCTGGGAGATGGGCTGAGCCTAACTGAATATGATATATTTGTTTCATGAAAGAAGGTAGTCCTCCGTCCTCCTCTGCTCCTTCCCACAGGGCTGTATGCTCCTCTTGTTTCCTTTAAACTGATTTCAATGCTTCTGTGACCCTCAGTGTGCCACTGCAGCTCACTGAGCCAAACGCAGAAGATTCCAGCAATAACATGATGTTTTTCCCCTGAATGAGCTCACACCAGGGTCAGATAAGAATCAAGTACCTTATCACTGGGAACAGTAGAAAGAGGTAAGAGCACGGAAATAAGTGGGACTTTCTCTATCACTGAGAACAAGTTACTACATTACAGAACTGCACCCTTAGTGACTGCTGGTTTGCACCTTGGAGATTGACCTCATTCATCCACCCCCTGAGCTAATAGTATTTCAGGGCCAGTGAGCTTTGCTAGTGCGCCTGAAGCCTGAAAACCGTGAATCACTTGGCCTTTTTGCATTGACCTAACTTTCCTTTTAGTCCAATGCTAGCTGTTTTCTTTTTGCTCGAAATAGGTCTCCTCAGCTGTATTTTGCTGAAGGTGCTTTCAGTTTAGACTTAATTTTTTTTTATGTTCTCTGTTCCTCCTGTTGATACAGTTTGTCCTGCAAGCTTGACCTCATTTCATTTTTAGGTTGTCTATCAGTCAAACTGCCTGCGCTCTAGGAATTTAGTACAGGTGGTTCTTTTTGGGAGGGAAAATCTACTGAATTAGTAATTTATCTTCTGTGATACAATGTACTCTTTTCTGCTGCCTCCTTCCAGGATAGGATGATTGTGCTTCCTAAGGTTTTGTGTTTCCTTCATCCTTGTTTTTTTACAACTCTTTGAGGAACATTTGCTATCTGATGTTGAACTGGCTTTCCATTCTGGGATCTCTGCCTCCCTCTCAGTTGGTAGAATTGCTTTGAATGGTTAACCCACCATTATTATACTCTGCAGAGGATGGCATACAGCGGCCACCAGGGGATGCGGTTCACATTCTGTTCCACTGCTGTGGACTCCAAAGTTAAACACCTCTCAAGACCTTTCACAGCTGTCATATTAAGGAGCTAAAACCCTAAAGAGAGAATCTTGCAATATTTTAGATAAATTTTTTAGTCTGTGGAGTCAATGCCAAGTTCCACTTGGGTTCAATGGAGTCATGATTAACCTTAGTATGTCTTGAGAATCAGAATTGTCAGGTAACGTTCTCCGATTTGTTTACAGGATGGTTTTATAGTTCTGAAATGAGATCTTCTGGAGAAATGTGTGATTCTATTCCATATCCAGAAGATAAAGTAGTGCTGAGTAAAAGCAAATGTGTCTCTATGATGTATAAGATAGTAGGCGTGAGCTAACATTATATGAACTAACATGCTGCAATGCTGGTTTACTATTTAGATAATAATCTTGTCCTGCAATATTCAGGAAAATGTAGCTAGCAACCACATGTATTCTATGTACCACTAGATTATTTTCCATTTCAGCCAGGTCTCTGTCTTGTATTGCAGTATGCTTGTGCAAGCATTGTGGCAAAACCAAAAATCTGATTTTCTCTTATCCAAACCAAAAGCATGAGCAAACATAACCCGATAGTGCACTGAACTGATAGGTTACGCAAAACAATCTAACAAGCAGAACCTATACAACACCCCCAACTACACAGGTTTTTCTGTAACCAAAAATTTCTTTAAAAAGCATTTACTTCTCTTCAGTAAAAAAAATACAGGAAAACCGAGTGGTTTATTTGGAACTTTATTACCTGGCTAATCTATTGGATGTGTGGGATGGTTTTGACATACCTGCTAGTTTATCTGCTTGACCCAGCTGGAGAGATAAAATTATATTTAAAAATTTTGTTCTACCCTCTCTCAAAAGACGTCAGTGGTATGAATTTAATCAATGAGTGAGGAAGAGCATGTACTGTCAGCTGTGATGCCATTGGTATGCTGATGGTATCCAGCTCGGTGTCTGCTTCTCTGAGTGTAGACACTGCAGCCTTCCAGATGTCCCAGTGTCTGGCCAAAATAGGGATAGTGATACAAAACAGATGGTCTTGTCTCAGGACAAAGCAGAGTTGATGCAAGCTGATAGAGGGATGGAACTGGAAGAAACGGCAGAGCTTCAGTTGTTGGATGCCATCTTATTCTTACCTTTTATTCAGTTAGTAGAGGTAACAAGGAGGGCAGTTGTCCCTTTGGAGCTGGGCGGAAGTTTCCTAGATAAGTTAGCTTATTATCTAAGAATTTTTGTGATTATCATAGAATTACTGATACGTTACTGTCTCAGTCAGGACTTTAATGCACCTAGAACTTACTATGAACTTTCACACACAAAATACTAAATATCCTTTGCTAAATGTGCCAGTGTTCACAGAGAGTTTAGAGATTTCTTTGCTTTCTCTCTGCCTGCCCAAACTGTCCAGTCTGAGATCACTCATATACGAGTCCCTAAATTAACTGTAATTTTGCTAACACAGCAGCTTGGTCTGCAGCCAGGTGTGTTTGGGTATAGTGCTTGACTGAAAAGCACTTTTTTGAAAATGGGAGAATAGCTAGTTTCTCAGAAGGAAGATTAAGCTGTGCGAGCATCTCGCTTCTTATTCAGTGTGTTTCTCTCTTCATTAAGAGGATTCTCTGAAGGGCAAGTAAGGTTTTTCACTACATTTGGAATTTGATCATTTTAATAAAAAAAAAAAAAAGTCGTCAGGGTAGGAGACATATTTCCACCGTAGGACTCCTTGGTCTAGATGGGTTTATGGAAGAGCTGAAAAAGCTCAAGTGGAAGAAGGAAGTTTACAGTAAGTGGAAGAATGGACTGATCCCTTGGGAGGATTACAAGAATGCTGCCAGAGCGTGCAGGGATGAAACAGGGAAAGCCAAGGCTGCCTTGGAATTAAACCTGGCTAGGGATGTCAAGCTCAACAGGAAGGGCTCTACAAGTATATTGGAAGCAAAAGGAAGACCAGAGAAGTTGTGGGCCCACTGTGAATGAGACAGGAGCCATGGTGACGGAGGATGCGGAGAAGGTGGAGTTACTGAATGCCTTCTTTGCTTCGGTCTTTACTGCTCGGCCCAGCCCTCAGGAGTCCCAGGCTTTGGGGAAAGTAACAGGGAAAGAAGACGACTTCCCCTGGGTTGAGGAGGATCCAGTGAGGGATCAGTTAGGTCAATTAGATATTCACAAGTCCATGGGCCCTGATAGGATGCACCCGAGAGTGCTGAAGGAGCTGGCGGAAGTCATTTTCGGGCTGCTCTCCATCATCTTTGAAAGGTCCTGGAGAACAGGCGAGGTGCCTGAGGACTGGAGGAAAGCCCATGTCACTCCAGTCTTCAAAAAAGGCAAAAAGGAGGAGCCGGGGAACTACAGGCTAGTGAGCCTCACCTCCATCCCTGGAAAGATGGTGGAACAGCTCGTTCTGGGCGTCATCTCAAGGCATGTGGAGGAAAAGAAAGCTATCAGAAGTACTCAACATGGTTTCACCAAGGGGAAATCATGTCTGACTAATCTGATAGCCTTCTATGATGGCATGACTGGATGGATAGATGAGGGGAGGGCGGTGGATGTGGTCTACCTTGACTTCAGCAAGGCGTTCGACAGGGTCTCCCACAGCATCCTCATAGGGAAGCTTAGGAAGAGTGGGTTAGATGAATGGACAGTGGGGTGGAGAGATAGAGCTCAGAGGGTCGTGCTTAGGGACACAGAGTGTAGTTGGAGGTCAGTGACGAGTGGTGTTCCCCAGGGGTCAGTACTGGGTCCAGTCCTCTTCAATATATTCATCAATGACCTGGACGAGGGGATAGAGTGCACCCTCAGCAAGTTCACTGATGACCCAAAGCTGGGGGGGTGGCTGACACACCGGAAGGCTGTGCTGCCATACAGAGAGACCTGGACAGGCTGGAGATTTGGGCAGAGAGAGGAACCTTGTGAAATTCAACAAGGGCAAGTGTAGGGTGGTGCACCTGGGGAGGAATAACCCCATGCACCAGGACAGGTTGGGGGCTGCCCTGCTGGAGAGCAGCTCTGTGGAAAGAGACCTGGGAGTCCTGGTGGGCAACAGGATGACCATGAGCCAGAAATGTGCCCTTGTGGCCAGGAAGGCCAATGGCATCCTGGGGTGCATCAAGAGGAGTGTGGCCAGCAGGTCGAGGGAGGTCATCCTCCCCCTCTACTCTGCCTTGGTGAGGCTGCACCTGGAGTACTGTGTCCAGTTCTGGGCTCCCCGGTTCAAGAAGGACAGGGAACTGCTGGAGAGGGTGCAGCAAAGGGCTACCAAGATGATTAGGGACTGGAACACCTCTCTTATGAAGAAAGGCTGAGGGATTTGGGTCTCTTCAGTCTGGAAAAAAGACAGCTGAGGGGGGACCTTATCAACACTTCTAAATACTTAAAGGGTGGGTGTCAGGAGGATGGGGTCAGGCTCTTTTCAGTGGTGCCCGGGGACAGGACAAGAGGTAACAGGCACAAACTTGAGCATAGGAAGTTCCACCTAAACATGAGGAGGAACTTCTTTACTTGGAGGGTGGCAGAGCACTGGCACAGGCTGCGCAGAGAGGTGGTGGAGTCTCCATCTCTGGAGACATTCAAACCCCGCCTGGACGCATTCCTGTGCAACCTGCTGTAAGATGACCCTGCTCTGGCAGGGGGTTGGACTAGATGATCTCCAGGGGTCCCTTCCAATCCTATGATTCTATGAAGAGAGCATACAGATGGTCTAGTAACCGTCACTCCAGAAGTGCTTGTAGTAATAATTTTTCAAAAGAAAGCTGTTGGAAGTTTCAGTGTTACTGAAAATGTTTGGCATAAGATTATTTGTGATTTTTATGCTTTGCCTCAACTTCCATTTCAATAAAAGGTGTATGAATTTCCACTGGCCTCTTGACAAGCCAGCTAAGCTTCATCCTGCCAAGGGGCTGGTAGAGTAAAATAGGTAGATGCAAAGAAATACAAATGTGGCCCTCAGTGAAAGAAATGATTCATACAAAGGTAAACAGTTTAATATCTTCTCTGACTGGCTAAAGATTCACTGTAGTTGCTTTATGTTTAGTGAGGTGTACTACTGAATTAATGAATTGTTATTCATCTTAGCTCATTTTTGTAAAACTTCATATAAACAGCATGCAAATTATCAGTTTAATTAAAAAATAGATTTAATAAAGAAAAACATAGGTGACAATGTAATGAGAAATTCAGTATTTTGGATACGTATTGTAAGGAACATCTGTACTACGTTAACCAAATACACTTGAAAACATAATATTTTTCAATATTATGTGGCTGCTTCTCTTTGTTAGAAAATAAAAAAACGGACTAAAATTAAAAACAAAATGAAACCTTTTAAATATACATTCCTTTCTAGTGCTTTGATATTTTTGATATGATTGAAAAAAGCTTACTAGTTTAAACATGGCTTATTCTGTTATTATGACAAAGCCTTTTTTTGGCGGTTTTCTTTAAGAATGCAGAGTTGGACTGAGGTCTGAATTGCATATTCAAATAAATATGGTGGTTGCATAAATAAATGACATCAGAATTGGAGCTCATTAGAAATATTGATAAAAATTTGCTTTTACTTTTAAAAGATGTTTTATTTAAATCTAAAGTGCAAAAAAAGAAAAGTTTGCCAAGGGAAAATATTAAAAGACATTCCTTTTACATGCCTTCTGAAGTCCAGAATTTCTGGTTGTTTCGTGAATTTTCTCATGACCTTTTTGCAGTTCTATATTATTATTATTATTATAGTGCAAGTACTTTTGTACAATATGGCAGTTGCAGTAGAATTATAGAATGTGATGTAACAAGTGAAATATTCTAAATTTTATTTTATTGGAAATGCAGAAGTAATTAATGTGCTCCAATAAACAGTAGATTACCATTGTAGTAAAAATAAAGTGTTTGAAATAATTCTTTAGCACTGAATGAAACTACCTAGTTGATAGTTTAGACGCTGGTGTTTGAAATCACCAGTCACTATTGGTGTGGAGCAGCAGTGATTATATAGTCAGTTATTGTTGCTGAACTAGTGGGTGAGAAATGGTTATTTGGTGATATTCAATCGTTTGTCCTAAGATTACCAGTAGGGAATGATAAGAGAGCGTGATGCCAGTTCTTTTCAACTGTGCTTATGGACTTTCTTATTTAAATAAAATGAGACTATAATATTGCGTTCAGCCAGTGGTTTGTGCAGTTGGGACATCCAAGACTTGTTTTATAAACTTCATCTGCCTGATTTGGAGCAAGGGTCTGAAGCCCGGACACTGCATTTTAGAGACACTCTCATCCTCTAAGTCAGTGCTCCATCAGTCTTGCCTCCAAGTAATTTATTTTCTGTAGTAAACAAATACCCCACCTAGTGGAAAAATGGAGAATAAATAGGATCCCTGTGGGCCAGCGCTTACTGTATTTGTCTAAAGATAATGAAGTGTGCTCTAATGAAGCTAGAACATCTTCATCAGCAGAGGCTACCTCCTATGTTAATTCCAGTCCCATCTTAAAATAGGATGATGCAGAAACTGAAGACAGATTCCTGTCACTGTTGCTGATTAAAAATGAGAACTCTAATCAATGATTCATTGTATGTTTCAGTACCTGCAAGCAATGCTGCTTTCTGTAGTCCCATCTTGGGTTTGCGTTTTTGACTGTGGAGGGGGATTCTGCTAGATTGGCTCTGACAGATGATGCAGGTAGAGGTGAACATGCAAACTCAAGGACTTAGCAGCATCATGTTTCATTTGGTTTTCGATTGTGAGTCCATCAGTGGGAGCACAAACATTTAGCGAATTTATTGTCAACTTGTGATGTTTATAAAATAAGATGTCGTCAGAACATTGGGTTCAGGAATCTAAAATGGCTCTAAGGAGTGAAAGTCTCTTGATGAATTTACTTAGGAAGATATTTTCATCAACGGTCTATGGCATGGGTCTGAACTGTGACAAATTCTGATATTTGAAGATGTTAATAGGAAGGTATATTAGAACATACGCACCAGACTAACAGCATCATCTACTCTGTGACATCGAACTCATAGATGAATAAGGAGAAACAAAGTGTAGTCCTGTAGCTAGTGTATTGCACAAGATAACTCCAGTTTTGCTTCTGTAGAAGGAAGTGATTAAACATAATTTTCAGGAGTGGAGCATCAGTTGTTCTAGATGAACGGTTCTTCTTTGTCTGGAAGCTTAATTCCTGCTTGTACCAACAGTTCTTTCTGAATTAAGGTGGAATTTTTATTGGGCTCTCTTGATATTGGTAAGAAAATTTATCTAGAACAGAGAGGACTGGTTAGCATAATAGGAAACGTACAAGTATGACATATAAAGCTGCATAAATTTCTGGAACAGAAGTTGAACTGCTATTGGCAGTAGGGTTTTGTTGGTTTGGTTTTTTGGGTTGGTTTTTTTATTTGGTTGATTTTGGGTGGTTTGTTTGTTTTGTTGTTTGGGGTTTTTTTTTTAATTAAAGTAGTAGAGCATATTGAGAGTCTGTGCTTCAGTCAACAATCCTTAACAAGTCAATGCTATGTACATGGAATACATCAATGTCTATCATGTAAGAACACTGTGTTGAGAAATTCATTGTTTCAAAGAAAGAGGCATTATTTTACTGGTGCATCAGAATTGACTGGTGGCCTGCAAGACCATAAATCAGAATTCATTATCTGAGTTTTTTACTCTCACATGAAAACATTTCGTGCTTTCCTTAGCATTAGACTGCACAGACAAACTCCGAGCTGTCATAACCTCTTTAAAGACGAACCAAGACTTTTGCCAGCTTTGTACCTTCTACTTAAGTTACTCCTGGGAAATTACAAAATGTTTTATTATGGAGGAAGGAGACCAAAGTGACTGGATCATATCACATAATGTAGCACATAACTGGGTTACATGAGCCTTCTCTGTAACTGAACTTTCACTGCATTTAATAAGATTTTTTGCATAAGAGCTCTGTCCTTAAAGTGAACGGTGCACAAGTCTTGTAGGAGATGTTTGTAAGATGATTCCACACCCTCTCATCCCAAGACATTAAGCAATCTTGCACAGTTTCTAGTATGTTTGGCATTAGTGCCCCTTCCTCCCCAAAAAGAAAGGAAGTGAATAATTACGAACAACATCCTATTTAAAAGCATTACCTTGTTACTAGGCTATGTTCTTGTTTAGCTGAAATAGATACCCTTTTTCCCCTTCCCTTTTTGATGAAACTTGTCTATAAAAAAAAAGACACAGAATTTAGCTTAGTGCAGCATTATTATTATTATTAATACAGAAAACATCTGGTTCTGTGCTATGCTATATTACACTTGTGATCTTTATCTCACTTTTAAGTATTTCATGTAGTGTTGTTATGCTGATGCATGAAGATTGCGGCTGTGTGAATTTATTTTTGTGAATTGCTGGTTTGAGAAAAATGTAAGGGCTTTTTGTTTGGTTTGTAGGTAGTTGGTTTTTTTACTACATGGAACATACTTAATGGAAATTGCTGTAGGACCAAGGTAGGGTCTTCACATACCCTATCCATGTAGAGAATCGCAGAGAATTAGCATTAAATCAAAGAAATACAGTGCACAGTCACACATTTAACAAACTTTTATCAGCACAAGTGAGATTGTTTCATTTATGTGAACTTCTAATCAATAACTGTACAAAGATAGGTAACAATCTTCTAAGGATTTGTGAAGTTTCACAGTATTCTTGTCTTCCATCACATAAGCAGTCATCAACTTGGCTTCTCTTTCTCTCTTTTCTCAGTGACTTACCTCATTGCTGCTCAATAAAATCACTGAACCACTCAGCTGTATCATCACTCGTTGGTCTAGCAAAGAATACAAAGAAAGAGAACAGATTCAGTCTTGCAGACCCTGTAACTGAATTGACTTCTCAATGAAATCCTTTTTTGCTAAGACTGATTCTTTCCAATGTTACATAGAAACATCTGAACCTTTGGAAACCTTTTTTTTTATTATTCTTAAAATGCATTATTGCACTCCTTGTTTGTATTTATTTTAGTAATGTCCTTATTTATGAACAAATATTCTTCTGCAAAACAGACATCGATTGTTTAACAATATATACAAACACATGGACGGACTTTAGTACTAAAATTACCATAAGATTTATTGTTGTGTTTTGGTTGGTTTTTTTTTAATTAAGGCCCTTCAATAATGAATGTGGTCGATCAGGAAGATTGCCAGATGGCGCGTAAACTTGCTCACAACTTAAAAATTCCCATCCAAAGTTATGAGATTCTCAAAGCCCAGTTGCTTTAGTGAGAAGAAAGCACAATATCTACACTGGAAATCTGAGGTATCCAGAGAAACTGAAATCGTTCAGTATTGAGGGAGAAGTGCAGTAATCAAAGTTAAGTCAAATGATGCAGTTATTCTTTGGAGTTGGTAGATGGGGTTACACTTCTATGTCTAGTTGGAACATTAACGGCTTTTTGTACCTTGCCATGGACAAATTCCATCTAATGCTGAATTAGATCAATGAAAATTCCTTGAGAAAAATTAACAATTGTGTATGATCTAGGTTTTGGTTTTAAATCTGCATTTGAGCATGCACATTACCGCTATTGGTCTAACAGCATGTGACAATAACTCAGTGCTGCATAATACTCTGCCTACGTGTCTGTTAGCTACCACAGAGCTACAGCTCTGAAATCCCTGTTTCTTCTCTTTTGAGAGAAAAATGTTGGTACTTGACTAAAAATGAAAAAAGGCATGGTTTTGATAGACCGATTCAAATATAAAAGCTATGATAGAGGCCAGCCTATGTCATCACTCTATTGAAACAGTCTTACTCGTCAGAGAGCCAAAAGTTAATCAAGCAGAGAACAGTTGAAAACCTCATTTAAAGAAATCACATCTGTTTAGGGAAAAAAAACCTGAGGCATATGCTTCAATTTCATTTAAACTGTAATCCATCCAGTGGTTTACATCTGTTAAAAAATATGGAACTTTTTACACCTCTTTAAAGCACAATTAAACTGTATTTATTTTAATACATAATGTGTTCCGAATATGTAATACCTTTTCTGAAATGACTCATAGATGATTGATTTCATAATTCTTTATCATATAGCCTTCCAAGTCCTTTGAATTAGTTTGTATATTAACTGCAGATGAAATTTAAGAAAAAAGGTGTGGAAAGGGTGTAAACTGATGCCAGAAACTTCAGGGGAACTGTCAGTTTATACCACCAAGCCAACCAATTTTGGGAGGGAGGAGGGTTTTCTTCAGCAGTAAAACAAAACATTACAGATAAGAAAATCTAGTTCAGCGACTTCAGCCACAAAAACTTCATTTAAGTTTAGCCTTGCTGTTCTTGGGTGTTGCTTATTTAAATGGATGTCTCCCAAAAAGACTATTGTTAATAGGGCATAATCCTGACAATCTGACCGTACTGCCTGGAATTTGAAGCATGGTGGTTACAGTAGTGTCTATGAACTGTAGGGGACAACCAGAAGTATTTCAGGTAATGATTCGGGGGGTTGTATCTCATTCTTTTTTGTATGAAGAGGAGCCTAGTACGCCACTGTGTATCTATAATGACCATCTATAATGACTATAATGTATTTTAAATTCTAATTGAACATTGCCTCTTCTGATTTTAAAATTCTTTGTGACTTTTCCCCATCTCATGTTGCAATTTAAAATCTGCCTTTATGCACTTTCTGCTCCGCTCAGATCCTTTATCATCAGGTTTATTTTGTAAACATAAATATATGAAAATACATGTGTTTACATTATCTGAAAGACATTTTAATTAGATGATCACATACTGTATACCATAAGCCACGTGCATCAGAGAAATAGAGATTGAAAAAAATATGCAGCAGTGTGTGAAGTGGAAATAATACTGAATATTTTTCAAGGAACTCCTTGTAGCAGGGTGATAATAAAATAATAATAATAATAAAATCATCTCAAATGTCTTTTCCTATTATTATACAAGTAACTGTGTGTGTTTTCTTACTGATTTTTTGTTGTTCTGTTCTATAGTGATTCTGCAGGTGAAGCACCTTTATTGCTACAAAATTTAATTGTGTGTTCATCCAGTCATTCTGTCTTGTTGCAGAGGATCTTGATGATCTAAGAATGGAAGGAGTAACAAGTGTGATGTCTTCTGGGAGCAAATTCAATCAAACCCGAAGTGCTCATACATCTGAGCCTCAAGCAAAGGTCACTTTGAATATCTGCGCAAGATGTGCCAGGTAAAAAGCAAAACAAAACCAGATCATACTAACCAATACGTTCTTTTCCCCAGGTTTTCAGCTATGTATTGTGCTTATAGGCCAGGTGATGACCTCTCCCGTGCTAAGGAAAAAATAATTACTTATCTACTGGCTGCCCTATGACCTCTGGCATTTGAGTTGTGCAGCTTGGGTTTATGCTTGATATGTCTCATCGACAATGAATCAAAGAGCATGGTTAGTCTTAGGCCTTACTTCACAGCTTGAAACTATTTTAAGCCTTTCTGTCTCTGAATTTCATTAGTTATTTGAGCTTCTGTGGTTTTTCGGGAGATGAATCAGGGAATTTAAAGGTTCAAATCCAATTTGAAAAGCACCTGTATAAATGGAGATTTAGTTGCACAGGTGCAGTTCAGGATTTCAAATAGTTGCGTCTTAGCACTTTATAATCTCATCCTGTTTCACCTCTGAGAAATAATTTAGTCAGGTTGAACCCCTTTTGGTTTTGACAGCTGGAAATAATTCTTGCATTTACAGTATGAGGGCCAAATAAACAGGTTGGTATTCGTGTAGCCAAGTCAACTTGAGAATGCAACACTAACAGAAACCCCTTAAATTTCCTAGATGCATTCTTCTGTGTAGACAAAAGCTCATTTGGAGAAAGGATTTAAGCCTGTTTAAATGACAAAACTAGCCTTCTCACCCTTCTGTTAATGGTTCAGATTAGCAAGAACAATGGAGAGGCATGCCAATTTTATCTGCCTGCCTTTGCCAATGGCTGCTCTATTGTGTAGTTTGAGAGGGGATTAGCCGCTTGTAAATAAAAAGCAACCTGTGGTGAAATTAAGTCAAAAGTTTGGCCATATGCCACCCTACGTTTCTACTTTTTTCCCATTTTGCTTGTAAATTACTACTTTTAAAAGGCACTTATGTAGGAAGAGGGGCTTCAAAGCATTTTCTGATGCTCAGGGAGCATAACTACAGGCATACTGAATCACCCATGCAATAGCTTTATCAGGGTTGTGGAGCCTCAGGGAACTTCTGCTCACGTTACTGTCAAAGCAGCAGTGACTGGACGGCCTTGTGGTTACAGAGAGTTTTGCTGTCAGCAGTGTGGCCTTCTGCTTTAAGAAAAGAGCAAACATGTTAGTCATGGGATTCTTCACAATTCACTAGAAACAATTTGCTTATGTTGTAAAATGTTTCCAAACAACTAGCTACACGAAAGTGTGTTGTATTTTTTCAACTGGTATTGGTTGTCCATGGATTAACAAGTAGAGGGTAAGGAAAATAGAAATGTTAAGTTTCCTACATGGTCTTTTTGAATTTACATAGAATCTTGTATGGATTAATATGAAGGTTAATTAAATTTTAAATTCCCTGAAGTAACCACTAACAGCAGGTGCCAAGATACTATATATTCTCTCAGTACTGCACACCAGGGAACAAACGGCTCAGATCTTGAGCCAAACCTAGCAACCTTGGCTATTGCTATTGTCTTTCAACTGGCTGTACTATGTGTCTTTGCAGTCTAAAATATGAGTTGTGAGAGAAAGATCTCATAAAATCCCCTTTTGTCACTTCACTTAACAGAGAATGCAAAGTAGTAGTTTATTTTACCTATACACCTTCATTTCATTCCCTACCCTGTTTAATGAAGTCGGTGAGGAACTGGATGATGCCTACTTGGCTGTAGTTCTTTTCACTCTCACTGCAGTTTAGCAGTTTCTTTAAGCTTTGGAGGAATTAAAAAATATACCATCTCATCAGGAGCAAGGGAAGTCAAAAGACAGAACTGAGTATTGCTATGGTATTCAGTTGAGAGGATACTAGCATTTATTCTTCAAGATGATGAAGTCAGTCTATTCTTTGGGAGCGTGTGTTCCTTCCACCTTACTGAGTCTGATGACACCTTTCCTCTCTTACTTCAACACAGACTTATTAGTGCAGTTAGCTCTCTCTTTTGATATCTCTGCAGTGGATTTGTTCAGTACCTTCTCACAGCAGCTGAAATAGTGGGCCGAGAGAGCTGCATGAAGCAAGTGGCTTCAAGGACACGAAGATAGGGTTTTTTTCCTATTTGGTTCCAAGAGCAATTAAATTTCCTGTTACTTAGTGATATAGACATTGAAAATAACATGCTATAAAATCACAGCCTGAGTATTTGGGTCATCTCTGTGAGGGTTTCTTAGTCTTGGCATTTATCTCCATTGTTATGACAAAACCTAGCATTTATTTTAAGGTCATAATACAGAACCTATTAGTATATTTATTTTTTTTAGAAATGAGGTTTTTGTTTTTTCATATTCTCTAAGTAGCCTTGTGTGCTGTATTGTTTATATATAAATACTATGGGATTTGACTGTAGGCAGATTTGAATGTAATTGAAAAAGAAGTCAGTATAAGTTGTCATTATGCATTCTTTTGGTTACAATTAAACAGGTGTCTTTCCTATTAATTTTGGCCATTTTTTGGTTGTATAAAGTGATTTGAAATGAGTGGACCTATTAATGGTAGTCAGTGTTCTGTAGATAATCGGACATGTCAAATCAGATTACCAAATCAGGTTTGCTGAAGATACTTTGGCTGTCTGTAGGAGGAATATAACCTTTTACTTGAAATTTGAATGGTGGAGTTCCAAGTGTTAGGAAACTTGCTTCTTGGCTCAGACAAAAAGTTTAATTTAACTTCTTGCATTTGCATAATCTAGTTCTTTCACCTTGCTGTATTTTTTTAAAAAATTACTCTCCAGTCAATTTACCTTCTGTGATACCTCCTCTAGAAGGTTCCTCACTTTCTTGGACATGTTGAGGCTCTTCTGAGGGGGATTTATTTAAACAATTGAAGGAGTTCCTCAGTACTAGCTTTAACTTAATTTGGCTTAATTTTTTGGGTCTCACTTGAAAAGGACAAATAGTCTTAATTGAAGTTCCACTCTACTGCTTCATTAAAACTGTGTATAAGTTTTAGACCTTTCTGCTACTAGGATTACCTTTTACTGCACTAGAACATTAGAGCTCCCTCATTATTTGAGAATAGGTCTGTGTCTATGTGTAGGTTAATTTAGCCTGAGAGGAGTGCTGGTTTAATTCTTTATGCCCACTGAGAGCACCTGCAGTAGGGTACAGTGCAGCAATATGTCTTACCTCTTCTGTGGCTTCTCTAGCTTCCTACAAATGGGAGTACAGCGACTTGTGAGAAGAATGGGCTGAACCAGCTGTTTCCCTTACGCTAAGAAATATGTTATCGAACTTCGTTTGGCTCCAGATTAGCTCTGTCCCTTTGTACCACTCAAATATACATGAAAATCAGGACCCAAATTCTAAAATGTAATAATAAGAGGACAATACTAGCAGCTTCTGGTTCCCTCTTTCTCTAACTGGCATTTAGTTCAAGCTAGTATTAAATGCCTTGTGTGGCTGGTTTTCTCTGACTGTCACTAGGCTGTTACTCTGCAGAGTTACAGTTCTTCCCTTTGAACTCCCCTATTCTATTTCTGATGCAGCCCTTCACACAGTGTCAGAGGAAGATCTTAAAAAAGAATGCCAAATGGGAGTGACTATAGATAAAAGTCTACTTTTTACAAGGCAAATTAAATCCAGTTTATATTATGGGCCAAACCTTCAATGCTGTTGAGGTGCTGCATTTTGCAAAACATTCTCCTTTGCCTTAAGTCTCTCAGACAAAAGTAAGGGCTTTTTCATGAATCATGAGAAATGAAACTGAGAATGGGCGTAATTTGAACTAGAATAACCCCCCCCCACAAACGTTTAATTTTTTTTTTTTAAACTGGTATCTAACCTTCAATGCTGATGATTTCACCAATCATCTTCAAATCATAGATAGATGGAATTATCACAGCCCAGGTCAGTAATTTTAATAAAAAGTGTAGTTTTCCACCCTAACATCTAGGAGGTAAAGATGGAGGATTCTTTCAAGCTATCACACCAAGTTGTTTTTTACGGCTTATATTTAAAAAACAAACAAAAAACCAAAAAATACCCCCAGAGCCAACCAAATGAAACCCCCCCCCCCCAAAAAAAAAAAGAGAGAGAGAAAGAGAAATAAAAGGAGGGGTTAATTCTCCCTGGAGTATAAATTGGTTTGTAGACTGGAATATAGCTGTAAGAAACAGAGAGCTTACTGTTTTCTGTATAAATGTTTCACACACGATGAGCGAAATGCAGATGGATAACAGCTTTAAGAGGTTTTTCAAATGGGAAAGCAGCTACAGAACAATGTTATTCCCATAGCCGCTCTTGGACTACAGTGCAAGTTAAGCAGCATATTAAGTCATCTAAATAAAGGGGTGACATCATTCACAAGGTGGAACAAAACAAGGTTTATAGATACAGAAAAAAAGGCTGCAAAAACCCCTGTATTTGGAAGGTTTGCTTTTTGCTATTTTGTCTGGAAAATTAGCAAAGACACTTTTATTGCAGCTGATCTGGATTTAGATCATTTGAGCAAAATATTGTAATAAAAACTTCTGCATCTCGGGGCACAACTAGTCTGACTGAGTTAGAGAATAAACTGACTCGTGAATCCTTGCTCACATACAGGCAAAACAAATGAATTTCAGGTTTAGCCGATGAATCGTAAGACATCCTCACACATAAGCAAAACTCATATGGGTTAAATAAAGATCTAAATGACAATTTGTAAAAGCCAAACAACACTTCCATATTTTCTCATGTGTTGTGACTTGCACATTGAGTGTTTTGCAAGAATGTAATCAGGCGTAAGGTATAAGATAATATTAACGTACTATTGAATGAATTTTAGGGGTTTTTCTTTTTTCTTATTTTTTTTATAAGGACCACCCATTAGCCTTGTATGCCCACTGCCATGCTCAAAAGTTAAATCTTGTTCTTGTGGAGTCTTGCCAATGCATTCCTGGAAGTAAGAAGCTTTTTGTTTTTAATAGCGCAAGGGCTGCATTCATTCTTCTTAACATCAATAGAATACAAAAAAGGGGTTGCATGTGATTAAAAAAGAAATGGGATTATAGAAAACATACTGTGCCACAAGCTTGAAGGCTTCTGAACAAGAATGTTGGGAAGGAGCACTAGTCGCATACAAATGTAGGTTTGAGATGCAATATTTTAGTTAATATTTTAAGATTAGCTACAGCAAAACCACGATGTCCTAAGGCCTTTTAACATATTAGAGGAATCAAATATATAGATATAAACAAACAAAGTACATCTGTACATTAAAAAAGCAAATTTGGCGTTTCTAACTGGCACCATTGTGATGTGGAGTACAGTTCAAGTGTAGTAACTTGTGTGCTTGAGCTGCTAATGTAGAATAAATTAGATGCTCTGTGCATGCTACCATTTCAGATGCTCTCTGAAAACTTACTTTGGAAAAAATACTCAAAAATTGGCACGTCAGTTTGCCTTGTCTGTGAAATCTTCATCGTGCCTTGCTTGTCATCTCTGTTTCTTGAGTCCTTTAAGATGTCTTGTCCTACAAAAAAATCTTCAAGTTAGGTTGCTTAAGGCTAGTTAACTTTTCTTTAACCATCTGCATTTTTGCAATATTTTAGTAAGTTTGGTTTTCTACAGTGTGGTCTCCACCACTTCCATGCGTACTTAAGACATAGTCATATAAACTACATAGTACTATGTGAAATTTTAGAATCATGTGTAAGTTCTCTGAAATACACCACTGAACTTTAAGCAGATCATGACCCAGAACCATGAGGAACATGAACATGTGGGGAGGGACACAAGAGAATTGAAGGAACCAGCTAAAATTTCTCCTAAATTGCAGAATAATGGTGGAAAGAACAGAACTGTTACCTGAATTGGCCATGATATACCTCTCTAGAAAAGAACAGGAGTTAACTGTTTGGTCAGGGAATTCTCTGGTGTTAATCTAGCTTCAACTATTTTAGATTCTTACAGAGTAAGAGTTTGTGTGGAGATACTTTATCTGAGTATCACAAAGCTACAACAATACTAATGAGACTTGAGGTCATTAAGAAGCATTTGGTGGAAAATTTGATAACGAGCTGGGCAGAAAATAGTGTCTGAAGCTTGACAAGTGTGTCTCATTTAACTATCAAAACCAGAAAGGCTTATGACTGTAAATAGAGAAAAAACTGTTGTTAAGCCATATTACTCTATGTACTGTCCACAGACAACACCTGAAACTTCAGACAACAAAGAGGAAAATGAATGAAATTAATTACCCCTGTGAGGAAGATCAAGCTTCTAAATACTGACTGAAGACTATATTTAAAAAGCAGTTAAAGCTGAAGGGCTCCTGGAAGGTTTCCTCAAGTGAAGGAAGGAAGCCTACTGACCTTCCTCAACTTCAGCTGTGCGCTAGATCCCTTCCTTGTTGTTCATGGCTCTCATTGTCATTGTGTTCCCTGCACAGAAACCACTGGGATGCCTGACTTGTCTTTTGAAATGGGGTGGGTTCTCCTATCTTGTCTAGGCATGTAATCCCAGACTGACTTCACAGCCGGGGATGGGAAGGTGTCAGGGAAAGGGTGCTGCACCATGCAACATTGGGACAGAGTCTGATCAGGTAGGGTGAAGAAGAGGGGCAACCTGTGACATCCCATATAGATGTCATAGATCCTGGAAGAAGGGTGGATGCAGAGTTTGCCGCTGGTGTGGTTTTTAACAGGTGGTCTAGGTTTATGTTCTGACAAAGTAGACCAAGCCATCACTGTAGATCCCTCTGCTCTGTTTTAACTGACTGCTGTTGAAGTCTGAGTCTGAGTGTGAAGTTGTCTTTCCCAGGCTGAGGTGTTTTGGTGTGAGTCACTCTAAAGGGAGTAGTACCTTGAAAATGCATGCAGGACTAAAATACATTAAAACTCCATGGACGGTTTTCCCCTTATGCTGAGCATAGGTAACAGTACCTGGTGTCTGGCTGAGATGATAGAAGGCTATGCCTACATTAAATCTGGCAGGGAGACTTCTGCTTGTGCAAAGATTCCTTAGCTGCTACATGAATTGTCAAAACTCTTCTGTGATAGCATCTGCAGATGCTAATTTAAAGGCAGTTCAGGTATTTATAGGTGGTTCGGGTATGTTTACATGAACTATAATCATTCCTTTAACTGCAGTGTTCATATAAACCAAGAGGTGATGGAATTAGATAGACGAGAACCTGATCACCAAGACTACAATATTATCTATTCCTAACAGTGTTAGGAGTAAAGCACTGTGTATGTGACTTTAAAGGATGTCTTTAAATCCTTATTTTTCTTTATAAACTTTAACTTCCTTCCTAATCTAACGTTTCCTGGGGAGTAACCTACAAATAGTAGATCCTGGAATGCATATGACTAGAAACTGGGATTTGAGGAGAATAAACTCTAATTTCTGATATCAAAATCATGATATAACATGATGTATCAATTTGGAAAACCTAACATCACATTTCCTCTTTAGACCTGACCCACAGTTTTGATTCCCCTTTTTCCTAGCTTTCTTTGCTACTCCCCAAAGGTGTGTATAAATAAATGCATAGTGAGTATTCTGTCAGAGCAGAAGATGCAGAGCGTCCAGATGACTTGCATCTGAATCTTTTATTATGTTCCCCACGAAGTTCCATTTTTTTAGGTAATGTAATTTTAGGTAAATTTGTCCTTTTCTACATTTAAATGGGTTTTGATTTGTCTAGAGTGCAGCCTTTTACACATAAATGTAACAAAGAACCCCCTAGGATTTGTATTTTGGGGTTTTTTTGTGGGTTTTGCAGAAGTTTTTAGTCTTTTTCCGTATGCAAATACCTTTGAAACATGTAATTTTTTTAAAAGAAACAGCTAATTTCTGTCTAATCATGCAGCAGAAAGGTAGGAAAGAGGAGAATATCATGTCATACAACTTATATTTCTAATTAAACAATAATATATGGATGTGTCAGAAAGAATAACGTCTCAAATCCTCCATATAATCCCTGGTTTGGCTCTGTACACTGTGATGTAATACCGGGGAATGGATACAGGTATACGTGTGGTTTGGTACATGTATTTGCATAAAGAATAGATTTGTATGTCTGCCCAGCAGTGGTAAGGCCAGCTTAGTGACTCAGTTCCTGGCAGAAGCTTCTGGTTTGTTAATATTCCTGAAATTTGGCAACGAATGACTTCAAAATACCAAGGGAAAAAAAACGTTTCCAAACCAAAGTCATTGGTACAGAAATAATTTTGGGGGATAAATTCTCCGATTAAAGTTCATGCACAGAATATTAGGAAGTTTATGTCTTCAAATGTTACCAATCCTTTTGAGTATATATAGTTTTTTTTTCTTTCCCGTCTTACATTTCATATTAGCTTTCTCTCTGTGTACTATTTCTAAGTGGCTATTCTTACCGAGAAGAAAGTACAGATGATTTGTGTCACTATTTTTCATTCTTTTTTTCCTTTATTTTCTTTTTTGTAACCTTAGTTTTATTGGATCTCTTGTTTCAAAGAGCTGAATTTTCCTCATGTTTCTTTGTGCTAGCTTCAGACTTTGTCCGAAACAGTCTTATTTGCATCTTTTTCCTTTCAAGAGTGGCAAACAAGCAAATGAAACTCTATATAGTAGTGCTTTGTAACTTTTAAAACTCTCCTTTCACTTTGGAAAATTGTGGAGAAAACCCATATTTTGCTACTTTTGCTACCTAGCACTTCTTATATGGTAGAAAACCGAAAAGAATTACAAGAAAAGAAAAAGTTGTTGCAAAAAAAAATTAGTAAAAAAATTTTCATTTAGATTTTTGGCTGAGTTGAATCGGGATAGTGATTAATTAGCCCAGCTTTGATGCAGAAATAATCACGATAGTGTCTCCATTGTCTTCTCTTGATTTTGTAAGTGTTAAATACAGCTCAACCAAACCACTTTATCTTTCCTTTTCTGGAGTGGTGTACCACTTTGGTATTTTACTTGTTCTTTCAAAAAAATAGGAAAACACTAAAGAAAAAAATAATTCAGGAAATGTTTTTACTGATCCTACTGTTTATCAGAAACAGAGAACATAAATTAATTTTTAAGTTAGTAGGTTGATTTGCCTAGTTGTCAGAGTAACACACTGGCTTGCCTTTTCTTTCACTGACCCATGTTTCTTTTAAACATCTTACTATATGCAAAATAGAGAATATCTCTGTGATTTCAAATGATTTTTTGAGTTCATGGATCTAAGTTTGACCTCTGAAATGCACAAGATATGATAATTTTTAATCCCAAACCTTAATTACTTTTATGTCAAACTCTCAATGAATGTGTGTTTTTGAAGAATGGCCAAGGTCTCCCTATTTTCAAAATTTTAACCGTGTCTTGGGAAGGGAACAATGTAAGACAGGAGATTTATATCAAGTGCTTAGACAGAAATCCCAGAAGGATCAGACTTCTTTCCTCCCTCTCTTTTACCAGAATGTCCCACTGGATAAATCCTCCAAGCAATAATTTCAGACCTATCAGAAGTTCCACAAAATACTGTGATAATAAAAACATCGTTTGTTATCAAAAATTATGTAAGCTGTGAAGAAACCAGTATTTTCAGATGTAGCTTATATCTCTTTAAAAGGAACAGCGTGTGTCTGCGTCCTTGCATTACGCAGTATTTTCAGAGACAAAGCTTTTCCCTCTGAGCTTGATTTAACAGCTATTTTATTTCCTTAAAGGCTGCACGTGTGGGGTAGACTTCTTGGTTTTGACCTAAATAACTGTCAATCAGCATAAGAGAAACGGAAGAGCTCTGCTTGTTTGAAGAAAGATAAGTGTTTGCATGCTAGTGAAAATAGACTTATACTTGAAATGTGTACACTAGGTACATAGAATTTACATGTGAATTGCATCTTATACATATGTACTAATGTATTGTTCTCATGATAGGACTGGTTTTGGAAATGTGGCACTTAGTGTGCCAAGTTCATCTGGAGATACCCTACTGTAACTTTAATGACAGGGAATTAGTATCTGGTTTTGGTTATGAAGGAAGAATACAGTTTAAGGTGCTGTGAATTAATGATGTGTCACTAGAACATCTTTTCAACAGTAGCGGTATTTTTTTTTTAATCTCAGGCGGGTTGTAAAAGATAGACTGGAATGAGGAGGTTGGTCCACTTGTAAACATTTAAAAAAATGCTGTTGAGAAATTCTAAGAAGAGTAGACTTCGGGGATTTTTTAGTTGTTTTGAATGTACCAGTCTTAGTTTGTAATAATGAAAGCTGTAGGAGCATATTTGCCAATGAAATTAATATCACTTTGTCTAGTCCTGAAAATTATTGTACTGTCTCACCATTTAATAGAGAGTAACATCCATTTCATCCTGTCCTTCTCTTTTCCACTACAGAACACGTTTAACCCCCTCAATAATTTAAAAAGACAAGTGCTTTCCCAAGCCTTTCCCCCTTCTTTTCCCTGGCTCTCTTTGATGTGTGCTTTGCAAGCTAATTCTTTATTGCAGTGTTTATAGATTCTTTCTGTTTGGTGCTGCCCTGTGATGTATATCGGCAATAGCAGTTGGTTCTGGATGCAAATGATATAGGGAGGAAGCCAGGAGATCATGAGCTTGGGGAAGCTTGTTGGTCATAATTTGAGGCTCTGGATAACAGTTTAATATAGCTCTTAAAGACACACATGCACACACACACACAAAACTCTCTCACAAGTCCGAGAAAAAATGGTTCACAGGGGAAGAAAGAGTGTTAAGTCTGAAAAGACTGACAAAGACTGTAATTTTTCTCCTGTGAGATAATGGTTTGAAGCCAGCAGCAGATAAAAGATTGCCATAAGAATGGCTTAATTCCCCATCTTGTAAAAGGATTAGATAATTCAGGCTCTTTATGGATTCCTTACTCTGGGAAATATATTTCCACTTTTGGTTCTCCTCAGAAATAGCTGCAGAGTGTACTTATTTAAATGCACAAAGACCTGCATTCAGACATCTTGAAAAGGCAAACAGCACACAGAAAAAGATTATTTTGCAGGCTGTGTCAATGTGTAAGTTTTGCTCAGCAATGGATATTCTAGTTTTACCAACTGAAAACATTATGGCTGTGAATTACGTATTGGTGACATGGAAACTTTGCACAAAAATCTCCAAAAGAGACTGGAGAATGGTGCTTTTAATTTGCAGAAAGAGAGTGGACTTCAACCAAAATCTATTTTTAGCTACATTTTTTATAGATTTCCAAATCATTTGCGGTTTTTTATTGTGCAAGCACTGAGAAATAGTGGTCTTCAGAAAGTGAGTGCAAAAGTAAGAAACAAACTGTGATCTGAATAGTATCAGTGAAAATGGAGGTATTTTAGATTAACTGTACCTTAGATCAGGATGAAACTCAAATAATACAAATGCCGTATATCTCACATAAATAGAAGTGATGGTAGTAACGACATACTCGTGCCTGAGAGCTTTGCACCACTTCTTTAAAATGAATTTAAAGGAATTATAAATCTCTGTTGGGGAGCATGCTGAATATGTCACTAATTTTATATTTCTGCATTTTATTCGGAAATTTTGTAAGCGTCTGTATTTATTCATGTAGCCTTGTAGTTTAATTTTGGAAATGTCTACCTTCCTGGATAATGTTCTGCGGGATAATCCAATAGTCCTCATGCTTCATTTCTCTTCAGTGCAGATGCTTCCTGTGTTTTAGTCTATGATGACAACAGAAGCTGTGGCACTGATTTTTTTAATATAACAAGGTGACATGCTGCAGAGCTTTCCCATTATTACTTCAGAATCAAGAGGTGCCAGCCACTCTCATTACTCACTGAATTCACAATCCTCTGTTGTTTGCCCCCATAGATCTAAGACATTCTTTTTCTATAGTTTATTGATCTGAAATTTGTATGAGCTTCTTTTAAAACCTAATCTTCATTAAGAAGCTAGAGTATGTTGCTAAAGCAAAAGTAGAGTTTTACCAGCAAAAGAGTACTTTTGCCTGTATATTGTTTAATAATCCTTATTTAATATAATTTTACCATTATATTAACTGGCATAGTCTATACTGGAAGACTGACATCTTTTTGTGTCTGTACCTGTGAATACGCTAAGAATTTTTCTGGCACAATTTTAACATTTTCATTTTTGTAAAAGACATTTGTAGAACAAATGGAATAGGTCAGAATTTCCTGGCTTTATATTTGGGTGCTGGAGAAGCCTTGGATTTTACACCAGTATAAAGGAGTGCAGGACTTGTGGAGACAGTAAGTCAAGGTACATGAGATCAGAACTTGGATCAGTATGTTTGAGAACAAAGAATGAAATAAGCTCACCATAATATAGGCAAGTCAGGACAAACGATTATAAAGCTTGGAATACTGTTACTGGTGTGGTGATGAGGTTGCTAGGGAAAGGTGCAAGAAAACATTCAATGTAACCTAAAAGCACGTGGGTGCTTTCAGGACTTTTGTTGTCTGATCTCTGTTGCTATAACTTCACTAGAGTTATGTATTTGTTCTAGGGAAATTATAATTCCGTATTACAGTGATATCAGAGAGAGATGTTAGCTGTAGATGTGATGTTTTAAATTACAGAAAAGAAGCAGATGATTTGAAAGGAAAAAAGAAAAAAAAAAAGGAAGGCCAGGAAGTCAAATTTATCCTCACCTCATCTCTGACTGAAATTCCCTTTGGTTGCCAAAAACCCATCATCATGTTATATTTTTAATAAGTTTATTTTGTTAATAACTTCATGATATTCATTAATCTTACAAAAATGTATATTACATTTTTTGATCCAAATTAATAACTACTTCATAAAGAAACTAACTGTAAATCACTCAAGTATTTGTCAGCATCTTTTCAAGAGTTAACCTACTTTGAAATAATTTCAGCAAAATCGGTGATTCAACAAGCCAAAATCTCCTTAATTAAGATTCTAATACAAACACGAGACTATCTCTGTTTTTCCAGAGTTGAGAACTTTTCTTTGCGGTTGTAGCTTTGAAAATGTACACTGATCTTGGGCGATCATGAAAACAGCTTTATTGCTCTTTTTGCTGAAAGATTTAAAGATTCTTTTTTGAACTTTCCCCTAATCCTCACCATGTTTATCTAAAAGAAGTGAGCTGAGTCTTCAGCAAAGCAGATCAGGAATTTTCCAATGAAATGTGTGTTCTTTAGGAAATAACAATTCACAGAAACCAAAACGTTTTACAGAAATTATCCAGATTCAACAAAATTTAGCTGACACAGGACGGAACAGAGAGAATGGGTGTAGTTGCAATTCTCAGACATGTAATTTCCCACATCCTCCTCGGGGAGTGCCCTCTACCGTCTTGGAGCCCCTGGAGGAATTTTTCTTTATTACTAAAAAGTCAGCAGAAGCATTTGTATTGTCTTGAAAAATGTTTTCAGGATTTCTTCTCAAGTGGAATTTCAAAGTTTCTGTTGTTGTTCACCTCTGGGGAACATCAGAATTTGAACAAATTTATACAGCTCTGGTTTGCTATGTTTAAAAAGAAAAAGAAGTCCTATAGTCATGTACCAGAATTTGAAGGCCAGCCACGTACACAGTAATTATCTAACTCTTGCCTGTAGCTGTTTACTTGGGGATTAAAGGAGAATTTGTCCAAAAATGTTAACCCTTCTTCTGTTTGTGGTTTTTTGGTTATTTGAGTTGTGACATGTTTCTGGTAGACTGTGTCAGAATATTGTTAATCTAAATATAATCAAAATTCCTCTGTCTGTGAGTGAACAATCACCCTCCCCTGAAGGTGAATCTCCTCTCCTGTTTAGTATTTGATTTGACACAAAAATTTCCTAAAGTGCAACCTCTACTATACACTACAACAAGCATACTAGTAGTCTACACAAAGAACAGTACTAAAGTTCACTAGTGAACTTTATTTTTTTTTTAATATTCTGCAATAAGTTTACTTTAATTTCATTTACTGCTTATTTTAAGAACATCATAGGACAACGGTGTTGACACAGAGGACAATCATAGTGCGTGTCTACATTTAGTGCACCGGAGGAATTCTTAGGTAGGAATTTGTCCTGCATGTGTACTTGCAGTCACGTACATACTCAAGTATAGACAAACCCATAGTTGCCCTCAAAGCAGGACTTTGTTTTACCTCTTAAAAATCCACTTTGCTGAAGCCTAAAGGTTTCCACAAATTTCAAATCTGAAAATACATGCCAACTTTAAATCGTGGAGAAAAAAAACCCAACAACTATTTTAGTTCAGCTTCCTCAATTGTTCCCTGTTATTTTTTCCTCTTTAGTTTTATTCCAGTGTCCTATTGTCAAGAAACTCTGCAGCTGCGTGAGGGCTACTGCATTGTTTTAGGGGTGGTACAAGTGGAGAAATCACATCTCCTCTGGCATTACTCTCTTTCCATCCCCACTATATCCACACTTTATTAGGTACCCATTATAATTAGTCATTTTAGGATGCTGTTAGATGGATTTTGGATTCATATAGGGAATTGTATTGTAGGATCATCTTGTCTCTTTCTTTTCAGCTTCTAAGTGAGGTCATAAATCTGTCATCTTTCTAAAGCAACAATTGCCATAATGTCAAGGAGCTGTCCTCTTAATAGCTCAGGTAAATTGGATATTGAGGGGTATCGGAGAGATTTGAAAACAAGACCAATAGTTCTGTCACACAAAAAGAATGGGAAAGTGTAATGACATGCTACGTAGCTGATTACAATAAAGAAGAGCAATAAACTCAATTGGACCTTGGATACTGTCAGCATTTATTTTCTTGTCAAATAAGTCAAGTTTTGGGAAGGACCCACTTTCAGATAGTAGTGACAAGTTTCATCACACAGTCTGCTTAAGTAATATCACTTTGATTAGAAGAAAGGGTCACTAGGAAATATGTCCTAGTGAACTGCGTTTGAAAAAGTAAATGGAATTTCAAAGATTTGTGTATTGCAGAGAACAGATCTTCCTAAGGTAAGGGTCCTTTCTTGTATCTACTTCTATATACCTGTAATTAGATAAAATTATGTAGATAGCTCCAACTGTAATATTTTTGGCATAATTAAGTAGCATGTATTATAGTATCAAAAGGACTTACTGGTAAATTCCAGAAACTAAATGGGAAATGCTCTTAGGTTTTCAGAGTCAGCTAATGGGGAATATGTTGCTGCTACAGAAAACTCGTTGTTGACTTAAAAAAAAAAAAAGCCTTACAGCATGCATTCATTCATACTACTTATTCATTCCTTCTTTAGTACTAACAGAATACTCTCTGCTTTATGCAAATACATGGAAGAATCTGACTCTATAATCTGATTCAAATAGACAGTACGATCTAGAAACAAACAATATGATGGATGACTGTTCAAGCTCAAAGCAAAGCTGATCTTGCAGAATGACTGCTCATGCTGTGCCAATTTATTTCCAGCTGCTAAGTATTGCTAGACGAAAGATCAAGATGCACTCTGTTTTTACTTCTGCTAGTAATGATTGGATTGCCACGGGGATGTTATTCTGGTGTTGAAAACAGGGTGGGAGGATGAGGAGGTTGCTGTGAAGGGAAATAAAGTTAGTCCGTGAGGCATTTCCTCATTAAGTTGTACCATCAGAAATGCTCAAGAGTCTGTCTTTGAGTGCTAGAATGGGTCTTTCTGAAAGGTCAGGCACAAGAGAAGCTTGAGACTTTGTAGCACTTGATCATCTCTTCCAGCTGGACTCCACCAAACAGCCGCTCAACAGAGCTAGCTCATCTACCAGGCAGGAAATGCAGATCTGCACCGAATTCTTAGCCCACCTGCATGGTGTACAATGTCCCTGTCACTAAATTAATGTTGCAGATACTTACGTGCTGCATATTTAATCCCTCTAGAATTCCCCTGGAACATTCTGTCATCTTGAAAATGGAAATAAGTTGAAACATTTATGGCCATTAGTCTGCTTTATTTCACTTTTCTTTTTTTTTTTTTTCAACAAATTGAACTAGAGTAGGAACTAGTATCTGATACTTCTCTCGGGTAGTGCTTATTGCACTGCCTGCAGGATGAAATCAATGTCAGTGAGTTGTTTTCCACCTCTGTAATCATAGGGATTTACAAGTGTTTCATTAAGACTGTCGGTAATTGTGATACCAGAGAACAATGTGTTCTGAGGTGTTGTTGGGCACTCAAAACTGCCAGTGAAATATTGAAAAATTCAAAAAGAGGTTGTCATATTAGTCAGAATGGGGTTTTATGTAGGTTATTTCACACAGCCTCATTGGTGAGAGGTTACACAATGTAAATCACGGAGTTAACCTCACTTTCATTTCAGTTTAGCAACTGGGATTCAAATTATAGTTTCATCTTAGTATTTTTTCATTTGGTAAAATTGGTGACTTCTATTGAAATATTGAATTATAATATCTTCATCTTGTTGACATGCCCTTTCTCAAACAGTCTATATTTTAAGAAAGAAAAATAACCTAAATGCTCGAGTTCAGCAATGCGCTTAACCCAAGAGTAATCTATTTAGGTAAACGTGTTACTGAATCAAAACTGCAACGTTTGTTTCATATCGTATTTGTGGATGCTGCAGTAATTTTGCATTTTTCTAGTGAAAATTTAAGATGGCTGAACTTTTAGACAAAGACAAAAAAAAGCTGTTTTTTTTTTTTTTAGATATGTTACTGCTGCTTCCAAATACTGCACCATCTCTAATAGCATAGTAAACATAGTAGATAAAGGCAACTTACATGGAAATAATATAACATCTTTGATAAGGTGATAAATCTTAAACGTTTGTAGAAAACATTGCTTTTTCAGATATCAAGTCAAGAGGAAGTGTTTTCCTAATCTGAATCCTTAAGGAATCAACATGTTTTCTTTTTGCCGACTTTAGTCACTGCCATTTCTAAGATAATACTGTGTGTGCTTATAGATTGTTCAGGAATGTAAAAAGACCTTTTCAAAGTAGTGGATGAAAAAAAAATAATCTATCATTTCAATCTTGACTCTATTTTTCCTATTTGCTGTTTCCTTCCTCTGATGAGGCAACGTAGGATTTTATTATGCTGTGACTCATTCAAGGAATGTAGATGAAATCATTTTGTCCTCTTTTTGCATACTCTTATCATATCATATTTTCTAAATCATACTGGCAGTACGACTGTGTTTCACACACCCACAAGCTTGTTTGTAGTGATAGACCTGCTATAATGCTGCTGCACCCATCCTGTAGAACTTACTCAGAATGTCTTTGGTCCTGAAGTCCTTGGCAGTTTTCTTGGAACAAGTCCTACAGAATGTGGTTTTGGGTCAAAGGAAATTGAAATATTTGCCTGGAGGCTGTTTGCCTTTGTAGCTCTTGAAGCTCCAACATGCAGCTGTTTGAATGCAACTGAAACGATGGCCTCTAAGCAAGACATCACACTGCACTATAAACAGAGGTATATAGAAAAAAATGTTTGCTACCAGGTATAAAGTTTAGACTCCCATTAAAATAATTAATAGCTGAAGTAATGTTTTAATTAATAACCGAAACAGTCCATAAAGTATTAGTAAGATGGTATTTTTAGGTAACTTGGTTCATTTTTTGGTTTTGTTTTTTTTTTTTTTAAGAGTACACAGTGAAAATAACAGCAAAGATTTTCAAAGCTAGCCACCAGTTTGGAAAAGCTCATCTCTTTTTACATCGCTTTGCAAACAGGGATGTGACTCTCATATGCATATACACCGCTCTTTTTATAATCACCTTTCCCAAAGCTGTGGATTAAAAGTTCCAACATAACATTTTGGTCATCATTTTACCTTTTGTTGCTGAAGGCATTTCTATCTGGTATCTGGCAATAAAGAATCAAGTCTACCTTGGAGTTTACACTTCTGTGTACCCTAGTCTGCAAGAAAAAGACTTGGAGATTAAAATGCTTTTGTACTACTAGGGACCAGATAAGTGGATCTCATAGCTTAGTCCTTCCAACATTAATGATGCTTGCAGCATGGTACAAGACCCTTTTCTTGGAAGACATTCAGCAAAAATGAACTAGGGAAGAAAGTAGCATAAGCAAGGATGGATTAGAAAATACATCTGATTATATAATGAGCTTCTGAAGCATTCAGAAGCTTTTCTAGATGTATGCTTCTTTCTAGTCTATTGCTTAAGAATTTTTAAGTGTTTTCATTTTACTGTGGAGGTGTCATGAATAGTATTACTATTGAAGAGGAAATCAGACTAGTCCAAGTAACAATTCTTTTGGCGTGTAGTAGTATTTGTAACTCTTTTTGTTGCTCGAATCACATGAGAATGTATTCCAATATGAATCCACATGTAAGAAATACATAAATAAGTTGAAAATTGGATGTGAAAACGAGGTCCAGGTATGTCAAACATCTTATTCACCCATCCACCCGCTCAGTTCAGCCAGCCATTTCCTCCTACAAAGGGAAATCATATGAAATGGCTTTTTTGACCAGATACATTAAAAAGATGGTTTTTTGCACGTTTTTCATGAGGCAATGGGCTACTTAAATACATGTAATTTCTAGAATAAGTTGAGAATAATTTCAGTTGTTCATGTATGGTTTGGATTTATGAAAACTCAGAAGGGGAATGTATTATAAAGTCTTGAAAATTCTGATGGGATAGAAGAAGCAGCTCCCAATTCTAGAGATAATTTTTTTAAGGACTGCAATATAAGCAGAGAAGGTTGGAGTAATTTTCCTTTTAATTAAACTATCAACATGGCTGCAGCGAATAGTACATCACTTCTGATTCCTGCAATTCCATGCATATCCTTATAAGCTTGCATACGTGCTTGCAGTAAACATGCATACGTATGTAACGAAGGAGGAAAGGTCAATTTTAATGCAAAAGAAAACTACTTTTGAGATCTTCCTATTCGTGTGGTTATTTCATTTGCAATTTGTTTTCTCCCAATTTGAATATCTTTATGATAATGTACAAAGTTATTTGCTTCTGTTTGACTGTTAGCTTTAGAAGAGCCTGTTTGACAAGCGAGGCTTTTAAAGAATTAGTAACTAGAGCATTACAAACCAGGTATAGAGCTATAAACAATTAACAGAAGTCATTTTCAAAATTAGGTTTACAGCTTCTGAGTTTTACACTTTTGTTGCCTTAAGGAGTTTTGTGTTCTATGGAACTGCCTCCTCAGGTAAGAGTCGTTATGAATTTACATTGAGCTTTCCATCATAAATAAACTGTCCCAGCGGCAATAAAAGGAGACCAAGTAATTGTGTGTGGAGGGAATGGTTTTGATACAAACAAATAGATGACTTAAGATTCAAACGTAGTAGATAACGGAGAGAGTCATAAAATGTGAAATTTGGATAGGGTGGATACTGGGGCGTCTGCTTGGTTTCAAAGGTTAATTCAAAGTTTAGTGTAAAGCAACAGCAGAGAGCGAGAATACAGAGTGAAAGAAACTTTTTTTTCTGAGATAAATTATTTTTTTTCCCAAGGTTTTACTTCAATGCATTTTTATGATTCCTGGGCTTTACAAAATTGAATTGCATTTTTCTTACTCTTTTCATGTCTGAATAAATTCAAAGGAAGATAACCTTTATGTAAATGGCAGCTATATTGGGTTAAGAGAGGCAAACCATTTCTTCAGAGCAGAATCCATACTCAGGATTCATAAAAGCCCGGAGAAGGATGGTGGGACTCCTGGGATGCTCATTTAAAAGAACAGATACAAGGACTATTTTTGTAAATTGCTGTCAAGGCATTGCAGTCAGCTGATGCAGGGGGAAAGCCTGAAAACGAAGCCTGCTGTAATTGCTATATTTTTCTTTTAAAATGTACTAAAGGAGGAGAAAATATTCTTGCGTGTATTTCCCTGTGGTTATTTCCCAAGGTTAGCCTTGGCTGAGGGCTAGCCCCCAACCCAGCCGCTCGCTCACTCACTGCCCTCAGCAGGATGAGGGGAGAAAATAGGATGAAGAAGCTTGTGGGTTGAGATAAAGACAGGGAAATTGCTTACCAGGTACTGTTGTGGGCAAAACAGACTTGACTTGGGGAAAATTAGTTTAATTTATTGCCAATTGAAATAGTTTTTGGTAATGAGAAACAAAAAGACAAACAGTAAACCCATACATTTCCCCCCCCTTTCCCAGGCCCAATTAGACATCCACAATTCCATGGGCCCCGATGGGATACACCCGAGAGTGCTGAGGAAGGTGGCAGAAGTCATTGCCGGGCCAGACTCCTTAATCTTTGAAAGGTCCTGGAGAACAGGCGAGGTGCCTGAGGACTGGAGGAAAGCCCATGTCACTCCAGTCTTCAAAAAAGGCAAGAAGGAAGAGCTGGGGAACTACAGCCGGTCAGCCTCACCTCCATCCCTGGAAAGATGATGGAACAGCTCGTTCTGGGCGTCATCTCAAGGCACGTGGAGGAAAAGAGAGCTATCAGAAGTACTCAGCATGGCTTCACCAAGGGGAAATCATGTCTGACTAATCTGATAGCTTTCTATGATGGCATGACTGGATGGATAGATGAGGGGAGGGCGGTGGATGTGGTCTACCTTGACTTCAGCAAGGCGTTCGACAGGGTCTCCCACAGCATCCTCATAGGGAAGCTTAGGAAGAGTGGGTTAGATGAATGGACAGTGGGGTGGAAAGATAACTGGTTGCAAGACAGAGCTCAGAGGGTCGTGCTTAGGGACACAGAGTGTAGTTGGAGGTCAGTGACGAGTGGTGTTCCCCAGGGGTCAGTACTGGGTCCAGTCCTCTTCAATATATTCATCAATGACCTGGACGAGGGGATAGAGTGCACCCTCAGCAAGTTCACTGATGACCCAAAGCTGGGGGGGTGTGGCTGACACACCAGAAGGCTGTGCTGCCATACAGAGAGACCTGGACAGGCTGGAGATTTGGGCAGAGAGGAACCTTATGAAATTCAACAAGGGCAAGTGTAGGGTGGTGCACCTGGGGAGGAATAACCCCATGGACCAGTACAGGTTGGGGGCTGACCTGCTGGAGAGCAGCTCTGTGGAAAGAGACCTGGGAGTCCTGGTGGGCAACAGGATGACCATGAGCCAGCAATGTGCCCTTGTGGCCAACAGGGCCAATGGCATCCTGGGGTGCATCAAGAGGAGTGTGGCCAGCAGGTCGAGGGAGGTCATCCTCCCCCTCTACTCTGCCTTGGTGAGGCTGCACCTGGAGTACTGTGTCCAGTTCTGGGCTCCCCGGTTCAAGAAGGACAGGGAACTGCTGGAGAGGGTGCAGCAAAGGGCTACAAAGATGCCTACAAAGGGGACTGGAACACCTCTCTTATGAAGAAAGGCTGAAGGATTTGGGTCTCTTCAGTCTGGAAAAAAGACGGCTGAGGGGGGACTTTATCAACACTTCTAAATACTTAAAGGGTGGGTGTCAGGAGGATGGGG
Organism: Chroicocephalus ridibundus; assembly: GCF_963924245.1. Taxonomy (NCBI): domain Eukaryota; kingdom Metazoa; phylum Chordata; class Aves; order Charadriiformes; family Laridae; genus Chroicocephalus; species Chroicocephalus ridibundus. Next base: position 132,428,154 of record NC_086285.1, read on the forward strand.
CCAGGCTCTTTTCAGTGGTGCCCGGGGACAGGACAAGAGGTAATGGTCACAAACTTAAGCATAGGAAGTTCCACCTAAACATAAGGAGGAACTTCTTTACTTGGAGGGTGGCAGAGCGCTGGCACAGGCTGCGCAGAGAGGTGGTGGAGTCTCCATCTCTGGAGACATTCAAAACCCGCCTGGATGTCTTCCTGTGCAACCTGCTCTAAGATGACCCTGCTCTGGCAGGGGGGTTGGACTAGGTGATCTCCAGAGGTCCCTTCCAACCCTGCGATTCTGTGATTCACTCCAGACTCCTCTCCCTGTCCCCTGAGCAAGGAATGGGGGGGTCGGGGTCACTCCATAATAGCTCCTCTCTGCCCTTCCTTCCTCCTCACACTTTTCACATGCTCTGGCATAGGCTATCCCCACGGGCTGCAATCCTTCAGGGAAAAAATCTGCTCCACTGTGGATTCTCCATGGGCCTCAGTCCCTCCAGGACATATCCCGCTGCTCTGCTGTGGGTCCCCCATGGGCTGCAGTGGATATCAGCACCGGCGTGCACCTCACCATGGGCTGCAGGGGAGTATCTGCTCCTCTGACCTTGCTGTTTCCCACCCTTTCTGTTCCCTGCTCTTCTGCCTGTGTGGCATTGTTTGCTCTTCCTTTTACTATGTTTTCTCCAAGGAACCACCATTTTGTCTGAGGGGGTCTGCTGTGTCCTTCTGTACGTCTCTTGGAGCCGTCACAGGGCAGCTCCACTCTCTCCCCACCAAGGCCACCCCTGCAGCCCCCCCACTGCCAACACTTGACAGAGACACCCAGTACAGTCCTGTTCAATTAAAATATTGTTGAATGTAGTGAAGCAAGCTTGCAGTTTCATATGCACATGATGCCACCAAAACCCCACTGCTGTTAAAATAAATCTTACAAAAATACATATGCTAGGATTCAGTTTACCATTTCTTAGAGGCTAGTTTTGGTTACTAGACAATCTGGGATGATATGATTGAACCATGGATGTTGACTTTTCAGCAAAACTACCCTTTTAATTAGGAAAATGTGAGTAGAGTGCGTAGTCAGAGATAACACTCTTCTGTGTCTTATCTATGGAATATGATTGTGAATGTTTTCATTCCATTTTTCCACAATTTAGATTGCAAGGAGATAATTTGGCAGAAAGGCCAGAAGATGTCTCCATGGTGTCTCAAACATCTGAGCCAGCAGTGTCAGACTCTGATGGTAAGTTATATATAAATATTTGCTGCTCATTAAAAAAAATCCCAAACGCTAACATCTTGAATTTAAGAGTAGAGGTTATGTCTGTAAAAGAAGATTAAACACTTTCAGACTGGGCATTTGAACTCAATCATTTACATGCCAAATCTGTTAGAAGAACCCCTAATGTGGTTCTTGTCATGGCCAGTCAGCACTCCATAGTAATTCCTAGGCATATTTTGGGAGCCTCTTTGGGCCAGGATTCATTCCTTGTAGACAGTTTATATATTAGCACACTATTTTGGATGTAAAATAGCTTAATAGCTACAATGGCTATTAACAGCATGGGCGGTTCATTGCCAGTTGGCCTCCAAGCCAAAGAATGGTCTTCGAAATATTGAACTTAATACTACAAATGCATCCACAGGATTCAAGTAATATACAGTAAAAATAAAAAGAGTTACAGTATTTCTCCCCTGTTTTTAAACTGAGTATCAGAAATACTTCTTTGATCTCTACAAGATCACTAGAATCAAAATACAATAAAAGACTAGAATCAAAATACAATAAAAAGGATTTTATACAGTAGCTCTGAAGAACTTTTTTTTTCTCCTCATACAAACATAATCATACATTGTGTTAATTTGCAGTCAGGACACTCCGCCTTATTTCAATTTCTGCTCAGGTTTTTGAACAGAATAACACATGAAAACTAATGAAAACGGCACTTCCTAAGGGATACCTTGCCAGAGAATGCCCTGCTTTCCTATGAAAGATTACGTTGATGAAGGTTATCTTTATCTTAGCTGTCAATGGAATGAAGACAGAAAGGAATAGAGGTTTGGATAGAGACTCTGCAGAAATAAATCTTTCAGTCCATTCCCTTACCCTTGGGCAGAACCAGCTGAGTCTATTGGTTGGAGGATTTGATTTGCAGTTTAATCTTCAGCAGCCACAGACAAGTTAGCTATGTTGATTAATTAATGCAAAACAAATCGGAACAAACTTTTGTTTTTAATTATCCTGCTAATTGTCTGCTCTTTGGTGTTATTAGGTGTGCTATTAACTATGAAGGCAACCTGAGCTTTCAGTCATTTCCTTGCCTCATTTGCAAACCAATGTATGTCAGCATTAGTAACTAGTATGTCTTTAAAGATAAATTTTTCAAACCGGTTTTGGGAGAATGCATGGCTTCGTGCAGTCATGCCATTTGTTTTTCCTTTCATCTGCTACTGATCGCTGTATAAAAAAAAATTAATAGGGGACTCAGAATCTCAAAATATGATGTTCTTACAAGCTTGATGATGATTTTCAGCAAGAGAGACCCAGACCAGTGACTGCTCTCAAGCCCTGTGAAAAGGCGGCAGAATTCTTCTCTTAGGAGAGTAATCCCCAGGAAGGGAGGTGGTGGTGGCTTGTTTGGGATGGGAAAGAGGATGTGCAAGCATGAGATTATTGCAGCAGAAACAAGTAGAGGGGTAAGACATAGATGTAGGAAAAAGTTCTACACTTCCTGAAACAGTTTGTTTTGAACAGATCTCTGCCTTCCTTTTTCCTTCTGGTGTACCCTTGTTCTTGAAGTGGAGATGTGCCTGCTTTGCCATGCCATCTTCTGAAACTGTAGACTTCAGTAAAATAGTAAACTGTTGCTAAGTGGCAGAGGCACCGGGATTAAAGAAGGTGGAACTGTCAGAATAATGCTGTGTAATAGTGGAGCTGGATCTTTCATTGTCGCAGAGTGTGAAGCCATTGTAACTTGGACCACGTTACACGCTGCTGGGTACTCTGTAGTCAGCATAGACACAGAGATGGAGAACGCGCTTTCTAAAAAAAACACCTCCAATAAAAATGTAGGTTAGGTAGGTGGGGCAATGACATTCGTGTTGTTATAAACACATCTACCTCATGTCTGTGTGTACACATGAACCTGTTAGTCATATAGCTAGAGAACAGCAAAGCGCCTAGCGCAAAAGGACTGAGGTCAACAGTGAGGTACTGACAAATTTCTGTCAAGAGTCACTCTCAGAAATGTTCAGCCTTTCAAAATATTGTGTTTTTTCCTGCAATTTTGGCTAGTAATACATTTTGATTTGAAAAAAGCACAGCTGGATTTTACAAGTAGGCACAGACTAGAAACAGGCACAGAACTCGGGCAACTGCCCGTTCTATCAATCTTTCCTATAAATGCAGCACATCATTGCTTGCTTTCTGTGCATCTGATATTTATTTCCAATAAATATTATGTATGAAAAGAAGATGATAAAAGAGACTCCTAAAGATATTGTTAGAAAACCCTAAGTAACCAAAGCTTCATGTTGCACTGAATTTTTAGTTATATTCTCTGAAGAATGTGTTATATCATGAAAAAGTGACTAACAGGCTTCATTTACCACGTTTATTTGAATTTATTTTCTCTTCTTACTTATCAGTACCAATGACCTTACTGAGAGAAAACTATGCATTGGGAAGTGCTGAGGTAAACCATTCATTCAAGAATAGGAAAGCAAGGTGCTGATGCACAGCAAAGTTGAGGGTAGCTTTCTTTAGATAATGATCTGTTTCTGGGTTAGTGGGAAATTGTTAAGTTGTTAGATCTGGAGCATCTCTCTTGTGGATTTCAGATGAACTAGGTTCAGAAGTAATTGGCAGCACATCTGATCTAACAGCCCTTATAAATAAGCCCTACTAAAGCAATTCCACCTAATAAAGTCAGAGTAATAGCTTATGTAAAAAGACCACCTGCAGCATCAGGCACTATACTGACCACTGGCAATCTGGATCTGGTTCTAATTAGCCGCTACACTGATTTCCCTCTAGTATAATCCTGCTGAATTGGACAGAGTTGTGTTTGATCTAAGTAGTAAAAATGAGAGATGGGAATCAGGTCTCAAGGTTGTAGAACACAGGGCGCTTTAACGCTGCAGTTTCTTTTTACTGTCCTAAACTATACCTCTCAAAACTGTTTCTCTTTCCCATTGGACCACTTCAAGGGAAGAATGTAATAGCTAGGTTCTTGATTTTGGTTAGAAGAAGCAGCTTCAGTGACCGCACAGCAAATTTCCCCTGTAGGTGCCAAGCCTGTCAAGTTTGTCTCTTGGATCAGTCCTCCATTAAGCTTGCTCTTGTTCTGTACAGATAGACGTGGAGAACAGCTGATGCTTCAAAAGATAGACACTGCAACAGGATTGATAAGTAAAAAATCTGCATCTGTCAACCCCCAGTCTGTTTTTCAGATTGGGGGGACTGTAGAGGTCATCTACTACTGTGTATTTTTTTTTAATTTGGATATTAAGAAATAATATCACTAAAGGATAACTGTTCATTTAATTCCAGTTGCCTGTAAGTACCATAGGATCTTGTTTCACTTATTTCAATCTCTTTTTCTGAAAAGTACCTTACCCTTTGAGTGACAGCCACGATATAAGGCAGGAAAAGAAAACATTATTGCAAATAAGATCTTTGCAGTCAGTGCATTCTTGTAGAAGGAAGCTTAAAATACAATAACTTATTAGGTAGTAAACTCTTAATATTGGATAAATGAAAAATGTAGCACTTCTAAACTTTTAAACCATTCCTCAATTTGTCTGAGAAAAGCTATTCATAAAGTGAGTTACTTTGCAGTCTAGTGTGCAACTCTGCATATTTCTGAGGTGTGGGCAAAGACTTGTTTCTTTTGCGGCTCTACCTGGAGTGATATAATTGGACTGAAAATGATAGATTATATGGTACTATGCCACAGTGTGTACATGTGGTATTTCCTATTCTACTGTGTTATTAGATCTACAGATTATGCTGCGATACATAATATTTAGTTTGCTAAATAAATTTTACTAAGCAAATTTCACATCAGTAGCTCGTTCCCTATCAAACAGGAGTCACTGCTTTTTAGTATTTGCAGTTAGCCAGCTCCTGTTTGAAGAAACTTGAAAAGACTAGGATGTGTAGCTTCTACATATTTTTTTTCCTTTAAAGTGACAATGTATTAGAAAATTCAGAACAGGCATTTGAATGTAGAGCAAAAGTTTGAAACTGGGGATGTTCAACAGAAATAGGAATGTATGAAACACATATAATGCTATTCCAGATAGAACTGCATGATCAGGGTAAAAAGATTAATAAGGATGCAAATATGTGGGAATTAGGGTCGACAACTAGATATGGCAGTGGCAAAAATGTGTCATCATCTCCCACTTCCTGCACAGTTCTCTGACCAGAACTTTGCATCATCATCACCTCTTCTTCCTCCGTTTCCGTTTGTGTTTGCAGTGAGTGTGGTAAGCATGGTTGCCGTACTTCAGCGTAGGTCTGTCTTTATTGTTGTCAGAGATGTTTAACAAACCAGGGTACCCTGGAGATGTAAGGACCTCCCTGCTAAGTGTCTGAGTAACAGCAGAACCTAGGGAAGATCAGGGCATCTTGTTTTCTTAGGCTACTTGCTCACAGCATCTAAGGGCCTAACAGACTGTCATGCAAAGAGTGAAACTGCATAGCATGTTACTTGGAAATTGCTTTCTCTTACATAGGTACATCAATCCTGTTTTAAGTCCTTACATATGTGTCAAAGAGGCATTCTAAACTTCTCACCAAGCCATGTTGTTTTACAAATGTGGCAGTATGGGCAAAAGTTACAGCTTGCCTGGCTTTTGAACATTGCCTAAAGTGGCCAGAACTTCTCGATTCAAGGATTTTAACTATATTCTAATTAGTTTAACAGAATTAATTAAATTTAATTTTATTGATTTTATTAAAGCTGGCGATTCACTACTCACTTGTGTAAAGGACAAAAAGTATTTAGTTTTAATAGTAAAAGTAATAAATAACCCACAAGACACCTTGGCAGCTGAAGGAAGCTTGCTTATCACTCTAATCGTGTTAGAGACACTGTTCCACATTGCATTAAGCTTGTAAATTAAAATCAGACATAAATTAAAATCAGACATAAATTAAAATCCATTGAAGTGTAACTGAAAAGCAGTGAGTTTATAGTAGCCACATATACCTTCCCAGCAGTTAATTTATAGGCATCTTATTTTCAAAGTGACTAATGCTTACTTAATGAGAGTGATTTACTTCTCTTCTACCTCTTTGGAACAGCTCAAGTACCCGGGGTTGAAACACTTACGGAAGATATTGATGAATTTCAGAGTGCCTCTCAAGTGGCAGTATCTGTAAGTATCTTCCCTTACGCATAATCCTGTAATTTTTAAAAATAGATCAACAAAAATTTTGCATAAAGATAAAAGTTGTGCTTGCCAGCGCTGTTATCCTAGAGAGAAGAAAACTTAATATACCTAACCCATCTGAATTTTCAGTTCTCTGTCTGTTCTAATTTTTTCATCCTAGGAAAGGTGATATTTTGAAGGAAGTTATTATAATCTCATACAAAACCATATGTTGTTGGATTTACATGTATAGTTCCCTTTGAAAGTGCAGTCATTTTATCCTGTGTCTGTATGTTCTTAAAGGTTAGTCAAATATCCATTTTACCAGATAATATTCAATTTTACAAAATTAAGAGAACAAAATAATGAAAACTCTAAATGTCATTATGAAATATGAAATTATAATATCTCTACTGTAATTTAGCTTTTTGTTAACAGTTGTTTGGATACTAATAAACAGGAGGTGTCTAATTAAAATATATGGTTAATTTATATATTGTTTTGAAGAATACAGTATTATGCCTGGTAGTATTTTCATCAGTTCTTTTATTTTGAAATTTAAGAAAATCCTTCCAGATTTGCAGTTTGCAGAAAATATAACCAGCAATAAAATGATTTTTTAGAAGTTATATAATCAGAATTTTGTCATTGTATTGCATCAGAAATTTGAACATAGGTTAAAGAAAGGATTGCTTTGTTTTCTGAGGCAAATAACGACAATAGTTGTTTGTTTTTGCAAAATCTTACACAGCTGTAAAGAGGACACATTAATTCCCATTCAACCATAGCAATACTGGTTTATAGCACGCTTTAGTGTTGATAAATTGAAAAGAAGGGTTCGCTATTTGTTAGCTGAGGAAAAAAGGACAGTATTTAAGAAAAAAGAAAAATGTCAATGCAGACTGATCGTGCAGTCTTTCAGACAGCTGATTAAGTACTACTACTTCTAAAGCCAAATAATACTGAACATATTGTATTTCCAACCAGAGTTATCAAAACAGTTGGCAAATGTGGACTTCCAGGTCAATTCCTAAAGCTCTTTGAGAGTTTGGAGTGCAAGAACCTCACAGAGTATTTGCAGATATTGGTCAAAAAGAGTAAGGAGCAGAGCTTTAGTTGCCATTGCTTTGAGCTTCTTTCTCAAGTGTCCTTTCTGCTTCACAGCAGTGAACAGAGAGGTATAATAAATTTTGCAGCAGGAACCATGTTTTTCTTATTGATTTGGACCCGCAGCTACCAGCTTTGATTTTTCAGTTCTGCAGACATGTGGCATAAGAAAAGGGGAACAAATAAATTGAGATATAGAGAAAAATAAATATACAAGGAAAACAAGAGATCATTGTGTTTATTACCAAAATTGTGCTACAGAAATGTACGGCCTTCAACTGTGTATTTTTAGATATATGTTCTGTGTGTGCATGCTTATGAATGGATAAACAGTATGTACGTGTATCATTTAATGCTCTGCTAGTTCTAGACATTGGTAAGGTTGTTTGGAGCAGTAGACTGCCAGAGGCAGCAAAGTTGCCTGGGCTGAATCCCTGAAAGCCACACTGGCTGTTGTTGTTATTGCCAGTGCTGCAAAGAGAAGGCAAGAAGAGCAGTTGCAGCTATTGCTCTGCCCACCCAACCCCTCCCTGGAGGAAAAGCAGATAGCTTCGCTTTCCTGAGCTCTTGGAAAATTCCTTTGCCTAAGTTACTAAGGAGGCATAAACCAGTAACTGTTAGTTCATCTGCTCTTGTGGGTTTTTTTGTATCTTAAAGCTCTTGCTTAAATAGTGTGTAGCTAGCTGATTGTGTACTTTATCTCTTCAAAATGGCTTGTTATTCAGAGTGAGATTCGGCTATCCAACACTCTATGTTTGTCTGCCACTCTATCTCCTCAAAAAAGAAAAAAATGTTCCAACTGTTGTTGCTGCCTTTTAGAGCTCTGAAGGAGCAGAGATCTGTTTCATGGTCCCCTAGTAACTTCCAGTGAGACTTATTCTTTGACAATCTTGACCTATAAAATACAGAGGTAAAACTGAGATTCCTCATAGGAAGGCTGTGAAGATAAATCCATTCTTGCAATGGATTCCCACAAATTCTTCAAAACAGTAAGAAATACATCTGTAAAATTACTTCAGAATTGATACCAAAATACATTCTCGTGACTTTAAGTGATTTTCAGATATTATAGGAGATATGAGTTACTATATGAGACACAAGATGGGGGAAAAAGAGAATAAATATGATGTTGATCAGACATTTCTCATAAATTGGACAAATTGGTTCATGGCATTCACTCAAGTGTGCATATTACATCTAAAAATTCCTGATCTGGTTCAAGGTGTGCCATGTTTAATACTGGTACTGCATTCCAATAGGGTAATTTGAGTCTCTTACTAGTTAAATGGATCATTATCATAAATTTCTCTCCACTCATATATATTTAACAAATTTTCTTTCAAAATGCCTTGGCCTTCAGAGAAGCGTTTTGAGAAAAACTAGGATAAAGCAGCAGGAATTATGCATAAAGATCTTTAGAAAAGAGCTTTTTTCATGTCCCATGTATAAATCCACATGTAATACCTTTGATGTGGAGACTAAAGCATTCTGGATACCAGTACTTAGAAAAGATAGGCAACATCTATGTCTGGAACATGGTTCATGTAATTTATACTAGGGTTACATTGTGATTTTCTGGTAACATTATATATGTTTACTGTTATATTTCTGAAGAATCTGGAAGTTTTTCTAATTAGACCTTTTTCCTTTAGAACTTTTTTAATAGAATCTTTTGTTATGCTTTATTTCTCACGCAGAGCGTTATTTTTGAAAAATTGAGAACTTATATTTTCAGTGCTGTGCAATCCCAAACAAAGTGTACTGAATGAATAAACGAGTAATGCTAGCAAAAACAAGTTTGAAGTATTTACAGGAATCACCACTCTTCCCAGGTGTTTTGCAAGGATTCAAAGTGTAAGCAAGCATTCAGAATGTCCTTAGAAATCCTAGTTTACTGCAGAGCTCACTTTCTGACAAACATTTAATGTAACAAAACATGCTAGACAAAATGCAAAGCCTTTTCTTGAGATTTTTGCAGTGTGGTAAACTCATCCTATTTTACTTTATGTAGATGAGTTTTATAAATACGTGGCTAGCAATCTTTAAGAAAACAATGAAGTGATACCGGGAAAAAATGAGGTGGGCTGGAATTCTGGCAGAAATGGAAAAGTAAGGTATCAGAAGTTACTAAATGTACACTGACTAACAGAAAGAAAGAGGGCACATTCACTGGGCAATTCACATTACGTGGCCTTTGCCTTCCCTCTGAGTTGCTTCTTTTACCACCTGGATCTAAAAGGACTCATGCTTATTATTTTTTTATGTGAATCTTTGCATTCACTCATCTTGCCTTGCACATAAAAAGGTATATTTTTCTTTGCAAATTATCCATGTAAGGCAAAACAATTCAAGTGTAACAGAAACTGTGGAAAAAAAAAGTTGTCCAACTGCAAAAGCCAATTCTGCATGAATTTGCCTTGGGTTTTTGTGGGGAAAATACTCTAATGAATTGTTTTATAAAGGTGTTTTGTTTTACATTTTCTCCTGTTTTCCCTGCTGCTTTGGAACTTTTCAGTTGCTTTCCTGGAAGGAATACGCACACATGGATTTTCCGCGATAAATACAGAAATTCCTTAACAGTAACTCAATTTGTGAAGTGACATGAGGCTTCATGCGCATGAAAAAATTAAGCTTTTAATTCTTTCTATCAATCTATGTTGAATACACCTATATTCTGGTGACACATGATTTAAACTGTAAATGCTTTTCCCACTGTTTTCCCTGGAAACAGTGCTGAGAAACAACTTAATGACTTGTTCAAGTTTGAGGATGATCGACAAAACTCTAAATCACCCAAACTTCAGTATTTAACTAAATCTATAAATTATTTGCTGGATTGTGGTCACTGCTTAACATTTAGCAGGTTAGTCTTTAAAATAAGTATTTTAAGGTTCCACTGCCACATCAGGAACAGCAGTGTGTCTGTGAGGTAGTATGAATTATAAAGGTCATATTTATGTATTATACACACAAAATTAGTATGTTCTGATACAAAAGTTTTTCAATCCAAGTTGACTTTTTTATGTGGAAATACAGGCACATAAAGTTAAATTTTTAAATTTTAAATCTTCTGTAAAACTAAGATAATATTAGATTAGTACAACTCTTCCACAGCTAGTCCAAAAAAAACATGCAAATAAATAAGTTTAATTACTGTTAGCTAAATTAACAATAAAAGATAGTAGAAAAATATAATATCTAGGTTCTTGGGAAGTAAGTGATATTTCCTGCAAGAATTTAAGCAAGTAGCTTGAATTATATACCTTGAACCTCTTTGGTTGAGACCTCCTCTATCGAAAAAAAAAAAAATAAATCCATTAAATAGACATAGTACTTTGTACATGCAGCTGCAAAATAATTAGTTCTTACTTTTAAAATTCACTTTGACTTTGGAGAGCACCTGAAGTACTTAAAATTTTTTTTCACTTCTTACCTGCTGGTATTCTTTTTGCTGATATCATGTTGCATATTGCAAAACTTGAGGCACCCTGGGGGCTTGCCTGACCCCTGTGATGGGTGGTAGGGCTGCCCCATCTCCCTGCCCAGATCCCCAGGGATAAGGACCGCTTCCATACAGGCTCCTGCTCCTCACAAGTTCAGTTTATCAGCCCCACTGGCAGGTGTTGCACACACTGTGTGGTTAGTGCTTCCAAGGAGACTTTTCATGGGGCAGACAGAGGCACAGATGTCTTCTGGAGTGAAAATACTCTTATTTGAAAATACTTAATCCTCTAAAATGTAATTTCAAATTGAAAGAATTTTCTGAATGTAAAAAAAAATAGCTGTAAAAAAAGATCAAGGAGTGCCTTGTTTTGACCTGTCTGAAATTTTGGTTTCTTGGGCATGACAAATTCAAAAATATTAGTCCAAATAGCAGTAAATAAAACAGGACTGAAGCTTAGAAAACAATTATTCTAGTTACATTTCACAAACTGAAACCAATGTGATTCCCAGAAGCCCACATATTTCCTCCTTCCCTCTTGCCTGTAAACAGAAAAACGATGTGTAAGTTAACTTAAACTACCATTTTTTTTAGTTTAAGGTTTAGTGTAAAATGTGCTGGCCGACTGCCATGGGAAGCAAAAAGCTTGTAATTTCAATTACACGGCATTTCAAGTAGAACAGGCCCTAATGTGGAAGGTGGGGATTAGAGATGGCTGCCAATATTGCAACAGAGCTCTGAGAATGTTTATTATTTTTACAGTACCAAAACCCCATGTTGACTAGCTTACCTGATGTCCTTGAGCAGACTACAGAAGCTGAAAGTTTAAACCTGTGGTCAACTCTTACAGAAAGTACATGTTGTGTAAAGATTCTTCAAACAAAATATTGCACAAAAAGTTCTGCTGGGTGAATAACAACTGTCCTTGCCAGCTGCTTGGTCAGAACAGAAGGGACACTTGCAAACAAATTGTTCAATAAAGGGAATTTTTTGTATTTGGAGGGATCTCTGTCAAATGTGTCTATTTAAGATGTTTAAGCTATTCAGCAAAGAAATCGTAGAATCATAGAATGTGTTGTGTTGGAAGGGACCTTTAAAGGTCATCTAGTCCAACCCCCCTGCACTAAGCAGGGACATCTTTAGCTAGATCAGATTGCTCAGAGCCTCATCAAGCCTAGCCTTGAATGTCTCCAGGGATGGGGCTTCCACCACGTCTCTGGGCAACCTGTGCCAGTGTCTCACCACCGTTACTGTAAAGAACTTCTTCCTCGTGTCTAATCTAAACCTGCCCTGCTCTAGTTTAAAACCATTGCCCCTCGTCCTATCGCTACATGCCCTTGGAAACAGCCCCTCCCCATCTCTCCTGTAGGCCCCCTTTGGGTACTGGAAGGCCACTATTAAATTTATTTATTGATGATCTTGATAAGGACATAGACTGCATCATCAGTAAATTCACAGATGACACGAAGCTAAGCGGGAGTGTTGATCTGCATGAGGATAGGGAGGCTCTACAGAGAGACTTGGATGGATTGGATCGATGGGCCAATGCTAATGGTATAAGCTTCAACAAGGCCAAGTGCCAGGTCCTGCACTTGGGCCACAACAACCCCATGCATCGCTACAGGCTTGGGGAAGTGTGGCTGGAGAGCTGCCTGGCAGAAAAGGACCTGGGGGTTCTAATTGACAAGCGGCTGAACATGAGCCAGCAGCGTGCCCAGGTGGCCAAGAGGGCCAATGCCACCCTGGCTTGTATTAGAACTAGTGTGACCAGCAGAAGTAGGGAGGTGATTGTCCCCCTGTACTCAACACTGGTGAGGCCACACCTTGAGTATTTTGTCCGGTTTTGGGCACCTCAATACGAGAGAGATATCGAGGTGCTGGAGCGAGTGCAGAGGAGGGCAACAAAGCTGGTGAAGGGCCTGGAGAATAAATCTGATGAGGAGCGATTGAAGGAGCTGGGACTGTTTAGTTTGAGGAAGAGGAGGCTGAGGGGAGACCTCATCACTCTCTACGACTACTTGAAAGGCCATTGTAGAGAGGTTGGTGCTGGTCTCTTCTCACAGGTAATTAGCGATAGAACAAGAGGGAATGGGATCAAGCTGCAACAAGGTAAGTTTAGACTGGACATTAGGAAAAAATCTTCACAGCAAGAATGGTTAGACACTGGAATAGGCTGCCCAGGGAGGTGGTGGAGTCACCATCCCTGAATGTGTTTGAGTCATTTAGATGTGTTGTTAGGGGATATGGTGTAGGGGAGAACTTTGTAGAGTGGAGTTGATGGTTGGACTCGATGATCCCAAGGGTCTTTTCCAACCTAAATGATTCTATGATTCCATTGTATGTGAAGAAATTATGATGATGTGTAAAGAAAGCCACTTGAGAAATGGACACATAGTTGACCTTAAATGTTGACAAATGTATCCTGAGGGCTTTGTTGGAACATATTTCTGGCACAAAGAGACGTTGCCTCACCTTCAAAGTTTGCAGGTGATGAACAGGGGCCAGAGCTGCTTCTACAAGTTAGAAAGACAAGGATGTCTTTCAGGCAGGAACATCCTCATATTTAGATCTTGTTAATCTTGTTAATGTAAATAGGCCATTTATAAATTTTGTACTAATATTTATATACCTTAATGAATCATCAAGGTCAATTGTAGTTTGGAAGATACTGAAGGAATTGGAAGGACTTCTATGCACATATTTCATACATATATGCTATATTTTTCAACTACTTTCCGTCTGCTGTCTTTCTTATTAAAGTCCAAGTTAGCTGACATTAGTGTTTTATTTCTGCAATTCCTGGCCAGAAGGCAAAGGATAAGTTTTGGTGAAGTGGAATAAGAAGGTTTAAATAAGTGGCTTGCCAGCCTGAATCTCTTTCTTAAGTGACATATCTGAGCTGCTGCCATTCATCCAGTGGAGAGAAGGGGCACCAGCGAATTCTGCTAGAGCTCTGCAGATTCATTTTTCCATTCATTTGAACTGACATGCTTCCAAAACCGCCTTGATAACATCCCCTACTTTCAGCTTGTGTTTATCTTTTAGGAATAAGGCTGTTGCATAAATGGTATGCTGGAGGACCTCTGTCTGTGTTTATGCATTATTCACATAGATGAACTCATAGTCTCAAAATGTTAAAAAAAAAAAAAATTATGTTCAGTATTATTTAGATATATAGAAAAAAACATTACCTGAGCCTGCCTCCAAAAATGTTGTTGGTTATAGCCCTGAAAGATCTAGGTTCAGAGAAGGAACAAAAAAAGGTTACACTACAGTTTTAGTTTTTAGTTTTTTCCCCAGATCATTGTTGCTTTCTATCAAGTGAGTGTTTAATTGGAAGGCACTATTATAAGCATGTAATTTATCATGAAATTAAATTGCTACTATTAAATATCTCATCTTCCATAACTAGTATTGTAATACTGTTCTGGTATTTTGTGAAGCTATTGTCTGACTAAATGCCATAAGCTTATGATATTATTGAACTTATAACAATATGTAATGGTAGAGACTGAATATATGTAAATGTATTTGTTTTAAATCATATACAAGATTAATGTATACATCCATGCTACATCCAGAACTGAACACAAACTCTTTATGGCTTTGTAGCTGTGTGTTAACAGGATGAAGACAAACACAAGTATTTATTAAATGTATGCGTGTCCCTGCCTTTGTGTTCCTTATACACAGGCATATCGATATGTCTTACATGAACTTAGATAAGATTTTAAATCCTGTATTGAAACGTACAAAGGTAATGCTGATGTTTGATGATCTTTGTGATTTGGAGTCTCCTAATTGCAAGTGATTTAATTTAAACATTACTCATGCTTATATAAACGTCTAAAGCACTACCATGATGACTACCATTAAAGAATAATTTTTCTCTGTTTATCTTAGATTCTGCTACAGGCTGTAGAGAGCTGACTTTACTCAGACAGTTGCCTTAGTTGTATGTGTCTTACATGATTCCTGTGCTTAAAGGAAAGAAGCACAGTACAGGAAAGGGCGGAATGTAAGAAGAAACAGTAGAGGTTTGTAGAAGAGAAAGATAACTCCATTGCCTTTCCAGAAAACAAGACATAGAGAGTGAAACCCTCTCACTAGCCTAACATTTGGAACTCTGTGTTTTTAGGGGTTAGGGAAATATAATACCCATAATTACAACCCCTAATAATTTGCTTATGATAAACTTGAATACTCAGAGTTAAGAATATTAGAAGAGCAGTTTGGTCTTCAAGTATTACCATAGACCACTGACTAGTTTTTATTCCGTATTTCATCAGAGTTGTATTTGTGCATAAAATTCTGTATTCAAAAGGGATTCATCCTTATAACCTTGGGGATTTATTTCCCCCATAGTCATTATCGAAGTCCTGCTGGTTTTTGCCCCTTATGAAAATATACACTATAAAATGTATATAAAAATGGCCTTTTTCCACCATAAAAATCTGGGCATGAGAGTATATCTAAAAACAGATTGAAAATTAAAATATTGAAGTTTCGTTACAGGCTCTATTCCCCCTTCCCATCTCTTATTTAGTTTTGTTTATTTCAGAAGAATTGTTCACAGCATAAAAAATTCTTTCATCTTGAGGTGGGTATTGGGTAACTAATATCTATTAGGAATAAACATTTAGAGATGTGAGTAATTTAATACAGATCAATATTCTGTAGTGACCTCAACAAGCCAGTTTATGATTTGGATGGAGAATTCACAATGAGGACTGAAGCGACAAATGCTCAAAATCTCTTGGAGGAACAGGTGAATCAGGTCTAGGGATACATCTGAAATAAATGTGTTTGCAGGATCAGTTCCACTTCTGAGTAACTTAATGTTTTATTCAGCTGTTTCTATGTATTTACCTGGGATTAAACCTTTAACCAGCACAGTACTAGCGTAGAAAACAATTGGCAAATCCAAAAATGTCATTAGTGTTCTAAAAATTTTGTGAGCTAATAACAACAGAATTATCTGCCGCTTTGAACTATTATTTCATATGCTAGTAAATATGCTTAGGCTTTTTTATGTATGAGCGTGCAGCATTACAGTATAGCTGTTGCTTTATAAATATGAATCTGTGTTAACATATTTTAAAGATACATGGTTCACAATGATCGGATGCATGCAAAGCAAAAAAGTCGTTATTTGGAACAAATTAAAAATTATACAAAATATATTTCACATAACATTTTACTTCTGTAGATTTATGCTTACTTTTCTAAAAAGGAAGGCAGCCATAGTATTTTATTTAGTGTTTATGGTTAAAGCAAATTGTTTGTGAATAGAAATGATATCAAACCTGTATTTTTGTGTTCATCCTTTGAACTGCTGTACACCTTTCCCTATGAGATGAGAGTCCAGCCAGAAAAATACCATCACGTTCTGCAGCTGCCTGCAGCAACCCACATACCTACTGGTGACACAGTTCCAGCCCGGCAGCGCGCGTGGCACTGCAGCCCGGTGTGTTTCCCTTGAATGGTGTCACCAGTTTGGGTCTCCCTCCTCTGCTCGATCGTTCTTCTCCCTGAAATTACAGCAGTTTAATGTCTTTGAAACGGTGGCCCCTCTCTGAATATTTTTGACATTTACCGAAAGATTAAAAAATTAGTAAGAGGTGAATGACAATGAGAAGACCATTGCATAAGCCTTGTTTCTTTAGGATACCTAGGAAATCAACAAAACCCCCTAGACTACAGATGAAATGTTTTGGTGAGGTAATATAAAATTTATTTCAGATAGGCTGTTAAGAATGCTTTAATTAATGTTCTTGTTTGTTGTTTTTATGACCAAATCTTGCACACTCGGTCACGTATTTCCTGCGTATTTCAAATAAGCATTAAAAAAACAAGTTTACCTCATATTATGTTTTAAAATTATTTTTTGAGACTGTGTTGAGTGGGTTCCAGAAAATGCAGATAATTTTGAATACCACAGCGTTCAATAGTGAAGTGACTGGGGAGGTGGTCTGTTTGCTGGCATCCCTTCCAAACTGCTCTGTTGCCCTGATGATTTAGTTGTTGTTCCTGAAAGGAATACTTCTTGCAGTGATAAAACAGCGCTGGCAATTTTAATTAGGAAATTCTGTGATATTCCCAGAAGTGCTGCTTTGCAGAGATATGGTGCCAAATGTTATGGTAATTTAAAGTAAGTGCAACCCCCACTAAGTAACTGGAACTGCACAGGACGTAAATCATGGAAGGATTTGTCCTGTTATGATGTCTCACCATGGAACAAAAGCTTGTGTAAAGGTATATATTTGAATTATTTTAGAACTGTTGATTTGAAGGAATGCCTACTATTTATGTTATTTAAAGTAAGACATGATATTTTGTAATATTTTGCATAGCATTTTATATTCTACATAAAAAGCACCAGATTGACTATTCTAAATGGGGACACCAATTTTTTTTTTTATTGTTTCACATGTAAATGTCAAACTAGATTAAAAGTATTCCGTTTCCTTTTTATCTGTGTAAGTCTCAGACAGTTTGGACCCTGGATGCCATGGATGTCAGACCTGGAGGTTCCCCAAGGCAGAAACTCTTAAAGGACTCCTTAGCAGCAAAAGAACTTCAGACCATGGAAAAACACCTAGCTGGTATGTATGGTAGCAAGGGATCATAAAACGGTGAGCAGCACTCACCCAGCTAGCTCTGCCAATATTTAGATGAAGGAAAAAGTTCTCTCTCTCACATGCTGATGAAAACAGATAAAAACTTTAAACTTCCCTTTTTCTTCATTGAGGAGAAACAGCACAATTATTGTTGGGTTTGTAGGTGTAATGAACTTTGCTGTAATTACAGTAAATACAGTAATTAAACAGTAGTTAAACTGTGTTAAATATATTGCAGTCTGACAGCTTAATAATGCACCTTTTTTTTTGTTTTTCACATTTCACCAAGACATGCAATAAGGAGGTACTGATGCTTCACCTGCACATAAGTAGTCTTTAGAAGAGGCTGCAGTGGACCTTTAGCTTGAGAATAGATTACTTTTCAGGAAAAGTCCGTCTCGTTCCTGAGACTTCTGACTAAGTGAAGTCTGTTAACTTGAGTGCAGTGGAACACCTGCAACATCTTTGATGGAGAAACCATTTCTAAAAGGTCAAACAAAGAAACTTCTTTTTTTCAGTGAAAATGTGTTTCAGAGCTCTATAAAAAAATGATGAGGGATATCCTAGGATATAATTTGCAATTTGTTGTTCTTTGTAATCAATATTTTCTTATCTTCAGCCTTAGTTATAAGATATGACATAGACCTATAGCATGGTAGTCCTATATTATGCGTGATATTTGTCATATGGTGAAAGCTGTACTTCGTGGGCCAACTCAACGAAAAATAATGCAGAACTGGAAAGTAAAGACTGTGTATGTAAGGTGGAGGGAGATGTAGCCACTGCCAAACTAAACTGAAATCCATGAGCCCTCTCTCCAAGCTGAAACTGCCAGGAACATCCAGTAGGAACCAGGAGAGCAGCAGGCTGAGCTGTGGTCAGCAGGTTTCTGTGGCCTAGCAGGGACCTGAACACTGCAGTGGCACTCGCCTTCCCGTGTGTTGCTGCGGTTGTTGCTCAGGAGGGGTCTGGTGAAGATCGCCCTACTTTGATTTATGTCCTAACTGGTCACACTTCCATGGTTGTACAAGCTGTTCTTGTATGCAGTATGCTCTGAAACATGCAGTTCCTTTAGATCTCTCTTGACAAAGCTGACGGTAGCACTGTATTCAATAGAATATGGAATTTTAAATACTTAATTGACCGTAAGCTAACTAGCTACATCCACTTAGTCTCCGAGGTTCAGTCTGCTGTTGTGTGACCTACAAGGTCATCTCTCTCGCATCAATGCTGCTGTTGTCATATGGCTTTGGGACCATTATTTCAGTAACACTGTAACGTGGGGTTCAATCGTTCTACTATTCAGTAATTTTTGTCTGCCTGAGAAATTCACAAGAAAACAGCCCAATTATTAGACATTGGACTCTTGTATTCCTAATAATTCATGTCCTATTATAACACCAGTGCTGCTTGAGACCATTATTCCCCTCACAGACAACCATAACAGAATTTCCATGAAGAATCAGCTCAGATAGTAATGCTGTGTTTTTGCTTAGCCTTATTTGTCTCATACATTTGCAAAAGTTCAAGTGTGTCTGATAGCAGCAAGTCTCCTTGTTTGAGTTTTCTTACCACGCACACCGGAACTTATCAGTTCTACGCAATACTAGGCACTCATTTAGATGCCTGAATTATGACTTGGATTAATTGTGTAATGATGAAATGTGGTCCCCTGTCTCAGATACACCTTCTTAAGGAGCTTGGCTTTCTCTTATGGACTACGTGCTGGATAAAACTCATTCCTAACATAAGGCACAATTTGGTGCCTGTGCCTGAATTAGGGACTAGCACCAACTGCCAGCAACTGCCTCAGTACCTTGATGTTTGAAAGCAGCAATTTTACAAAATCAGATACTGAAGCAATGAGTTTTCTTTTCCTTCTCTATATATGGCTCATAATACTTTTTTCTAAGATCCAGTCTCTTATGTTACTGTGGCTGCTTTATATCACATGCAAGTGGGCAATGTATTTTTGTTGGTAGTTAATTCCATGATCTTGCCAATTTGGTTTGTTACACTGCTTCTGTGGCCATTGGACACTTCTGGAATATATTTTATCGCAAGAAGAGCTGCTAAATGCATAAACAGTTTCTAAGCACATTATGAATCATATTCTGGTGTTTCTGATATGAAAGTGAGATGCCATTGTGTTGCTCTGTTACCTGCATTTTATTTTCCTTTAAATGACATTGGCAAGGGATTTAAAAAATGCTAAATCATAATTCAATTCTGGTATTTACTATGGATCAGATAATACTGAAAAGCTGGAGACGTGTGATTATTTTTTTTTTTCTTTTCTTTCTGGTTGAAAAGCTGATATTGAAGCACAATCAAAAGGAGGATGTGTGCTAAACAAAATTGAATAATTACACTATGGAAACATTTTAATTATGTGTGGAGAAATGATTAGAATAATTGGTTTATCTGCAGGCTTGATTACTATATGGCATTAGGGAAACATGAGCCCGAATATAATGCTTATTTAAGTCTTATTAAATCATGCAATATTCAGATAATTTCTTAGCATACTGAATCATCATGGGGACGTTAGAGGTCTGTAATTTTGCAAAGACGTAGGCTAGGCTGAATCTTTCAAAGAACGTATTCCTCATTTGGTTTAAATCAGCTAGCCCACATTATCATTTATTGGCCCCTGATTTTTTGCCAGGCATATTACAAGTTCCAAAGTGATGCGTATTGATTTCTTTAAAAGAATCATGGAAAAGTAATTCAAGACGTAATTATTTCAAAATGGAAATAATTAATTTTAAGAGGCCAGCAAGGTAGCAATTAGAAATATTTTTAACTGTTTGCTAGAAACAATAACTATGTTTTGAAATTTGCTAACAGCAAAAAATTTAATCATTAAAGAGCTGTGAGGCACTTTTATCAGGGGCTTTCACGACTATTTCAGTTTTACCAGCTTTTCTAGTAAAAACATTTGAAATGTATAGAATGTCTTGTATTAGACTAGTAATATGAAATCAGCATAACTTATTTTACTGTTTCCAAGGTGTTATTATAAAATAAGTTAATGTTAAAGGCAGCACATCTTTAATTATTTTACATATAGCATTCCTTCTATACCTACTGGTAAACATAAGTGAAAGAAAATCTGATTTTCCAATATACAGTTTAGAATCTTTTAGGACTTTCAGAACCTAAAGTTATTGTTATCAAAATAAAGAATAAAATGCTTATTTTATATAAGTTCACTTAACAGGTGTTTAAATAAGTAAAGCCTTGTTGATTTACAGCTTCTGAGACTGTAACTTATACAGTTTAATGGGAAATGGCATTGCTTTTCTAAAGATAATCAACTGTCCATATCAAAACCAAGTTACAATAGAGTGCATGACAGTGAGAGTGAAAATTCATAACAACTGTGAAAGATAAAATAAACTTGAGTAAACTGTTCCTTAAGCTTGACGTTTTTACTTGCAAGGACTTTTAGTATGTTAGCAATGCTAACCTAACTTCCAGCTACCCTCACCTAACTTTGTTGGATGTGTCTGATTTAATTCGTTAGAAGCATTAATATAATTTAAATGAATTCAGAAGACATTTTTCATCACTAACCCTGATCTGTTCTGCCTTTAAATAGGGTCTTATTCCTTATGGCTGTGTGAGGGGTAGGGACTGGTGGCCACCTTTTCTCCTTAGATTCTAGGTGTTGGTGACCCCATCACCTGCTGTGTCAGCAATGGCAGGCCAGAGCACAAAACTCAGATTCAAACAGGATCACCGATCCAGATGTGCCACAGTTCAAGGGTTCTTTCCCCCAGAGTTTTGGTTGGGCAATAGGTAACGAGGCTTAAACAAAAGTCTGGCCTTGAACCAGTTTTGGATTGCCCTTCACTGCAGCTGAGGATGGCGAATTTAGCTCACTGCTCCATCTTGGTTTGATACTGATGAGAATCTGTGCAAAAGGTACAGAGAGATAACTCTGAAGAAATGAGAGGGATTTTTACAGGTTGTATTTACGTTCAACGAAGTGGTAGTATTTCATTTCTGTGGGATAGCTCTGTTTGCAGTAAATCCAATGTAAATAAACTGTGAGGAAATGCTTGTCAAACATTCGAACTGTTAATTCTGATGCCTTATATGTTAAGGGTGAATAGATTTTCTCTGCGCAGCTTCAGGTTGTCACTTGCATTGGAGAAAATCAATAAGAGTTTTGAACCAGAGAGAAACAGAAAGTGAGTTTCTTTTTTTCTTTTCTTTTTTTGTGTGTGTGCACAGATATTGAAAAGGACCTAGCACTATGGGAAGAAGCAAGGCTCTCAAGAAGCCCTACCATCCAACATCATAGTTTAGTTACATCTGACCATCAAGGCAATGTTCAAGCTACACAGGGCCAAAATCCGAGGCCTCAGGTGCCAACTCAGATGGGGAAGAACATTCAGCTCCAAGGAAACAAATCACCACCGCTGCCCACTAACAGCAGAACACTGGTCTCCAGTGTTGCAAACAGTAGGCCTCCAACAGCCGGTACACAAACCAACAGGCCACCAACTCCATCAACGCCGGGGAGCAGGCCCGTGACCCCGAATAGCTTGCTGTCATGGCCTCTTACCCCTAGCAACCAAGGAAATAGGGAAGGCATCATTAGTATGCAAAGAAGCAGATCTTTGACATCTAAGAGCCAAATGGGGAGGACCCTCAGCGCTGCTTCAGGGCTTTCTGTGCAAATGAGTGGAGACATTGTTGGAACTGTCACTACTCAGAGAAGCAGTTTATCAGAAGTAAGATTTTCAATTTAATGTTTTTGCTGTGTTTAAGAGCTACTATAAGTGAAGACTAGATTGTGTTTTATGTTGCAGTAACATCAGTATACCTAATGTAACTTATTACTGTGAGAAGAACTTGAAATATAATGACGAGAAAATTAGCAAGTAAATACTGCTCATCTTTGAGAGGTACTGATGAGAGAATGTCAGTATTATTACAGAAATCATACTGAAACACTCCTGCCCCCTAAATTTTCCATGAGCTTGGTAGAGTTTTGCCTGCATAATGCGTAGCAGTTTTATCAGCCTTACAGTTTCCAAGAGGTGTGTACTTCTGGAATATTAAATGCACTTTTATCTTATCTTTATGATTGCAGGGTATTATTATTTTTTTTTTGCTGCTGCATTGGCAGTGCATAATATTTCCTTGGTCTGCTTTTTCTTTCAATTTTTGAACACATTGGAATGATTAGTTAGGCATTGCTGAATGGACAAATTTTCCGAAAGAACAAAAATGAACTGCAATGAGAAAATGCCCAACATCGTTGAATCACTCTCTAGTACTACATGCATGTTAACTAGGCTGATTCAGAGCATAAAAACTTCCTGTCCCATATTAATGGCTTTTACAGGATTAGCCTTTATTTAAAAAACAAAAGAAAACAAACCCAAAAAGTTAAAGTACCTTGTAAAGTTTGAGTGGGATTCTCCTCTGCTAACTTTAGCTGCCTTAAAGATAACTTTAGTGTGCAGGCAGTGGAAATAAAAGCACCTGTGAAAGAACAGCCCTGCTGTCTATCTCAGATATAAGCCTTATAAAGGTGAGTTTTTTCTCAGGAAATGTCAGTCCTTCTCTACAGACTTGAGAAGGACCTATATGTCTACATTGCTAATTTTTTAATGGTGAAATAGGTCGGTTCCCACCACTTATTACCAGTCTCTTTGTAATCCATTTGTCAAAGCCTGGAGAGTTTTTTCCAAGACTGAGAAAAGTATCATACCTGTAGATAGTAATTTCTGAGAAGTATCATTTGTTTTAAAAATCTGTTGGATGTGACACTTGACACAATGTATCATCAATCTAATGACTTTTAAAAAGTGTTATTTATAGTAACATTGTTTAGAGATGCTTGTAGGAAAATTAGATATTTGATACTTAGTCTAATCTTGCAATTAAGTATGTGGCCTCCATTATTTATTATGAAAGAAAGGAAACGAGGCACAGATAACTCTAAAACTAAAGAATTTGGTGAGGAAATCTTACCTAAATTTGGTGGTGGAAAAAAATCCTCATTTTGGTGTTTGAATGGCAGTGTGCTAATCCCATCACTTGAGCTACTTCTTCGCCTAGAACTGGATATCCAATTTAAAGACATGAGGACTGAAGGTGACTACAGTTCTGTTGAAAGTATCTTCACTAATAGTTGATATATTTTCAAAAAAAATACGTAATTGTAACAAATTTCTTTTTTGACAAGCAAAAACCCCTTTGTCTCCTGTTTTGAGGGGTTTGTGTTTGTGTGTTGGAATTTTCTCACATACCCGAAAATGAGAATTGCAATTAATTTTTAACTAAAAATGTTCAGAAGAAATGAAGGGTTTCATTGTTTACCACTAAACCCTTCACTCCTCTTTTTCTTTCTTTCTTTTTAAGCAGTCCTGTTCTTAACTGATACATAGTCATGTGATGCCAACTAGAATTATTGTATAGACTCCTGAAAAGTGCCGTGTAATGAGCACTGCATCTCCACCAAGGGACATCCAGTCTGTCCATCACTTCTGATCTTTCCTGTAACAAGGCAGGCAATTAAAAATGCTTTCTTCTGCAGCCTTTCTGTAGTTATACTAATAATAACCATGAGTCCCATTTCAGTTGCTGTGACTTGTTACTTCTGTTTGCCAAATGCCAGGCATTGCTGATAGCTCTTACAACAAGTGTCCTGGTATACTTTCAATATATATATATATATATATATGTCTTAAGAACATTAAGAAATGAGCAATATTACCCTGTTTTACAGTTAGAATGGCATGTCCTGTTTCATCCAGCAAGCCCACTGGTAATACTGGTGTTAAATCTCAGCATTTCTATATAGGATCTTATCCTCTATTATACTCCCTTCTAGAAGTGACAAATTCTTTTCTTTCTCTTTGCTCCCTGGGTACAATAGTACTTTGGCTGCTAGTGACCCAGCTCAAACCCTATTTATCCCTTCGTGACATGCACAAGTGACCTTTGACTTAATGGAAACTCATCTTGGGTCTAGCTCTGCTTCCAAGGGGAAAACCGCTAATATGATATGTTCATACTGAAGACCTTCCTCTGTCAAGCCGTAAAGGCCCTGGGATGTCAGAACATAGCTGATGGCAGTTTGGCCAATCTGCTGCTCCCAGCTCTGTGTTTGGAGTGTTATACTGGTAACTTTGGGAGCTCTTTTAAGCTGTCTTTGCCCACTGAAGTTCCTGGTCACTTAGAGAACTGGGTTTAGACAGAACATACCCAGGAAGTACCTCTGTTCAGTGACATTTTTTGCCATGTTAGAGGTGTGTCTCTATTTGTGGCCATGTAATTTCATTCTCTTGTGTAACAGCTTCTCTCTGACCATGGAGACAAATCTTAAAACATCAAAGGTGGCCTGGGGTAGAACAAAAAATTTCTGTCTTTCTTTGTACTTTTACAGATCACAAACATAAAACTCAAGGCTGATACTGTAAATTATTTTGCAACTTTCATTATAGGTTTTGTATCCTCCTCCTGTATAAAACAGTAAAATAAAAGAAGAGAAAGTGCCTTTATTCCTCTTAGACTTATGGTATGAACTGGGAATCTCCAATAGATGTGAATACACTGTGGTTATATTGCCAATCCTATAGAAGATACTATGATGAGATTTTGCAAATAGTTCTGCTTCCGTACTCTTAGGTGGTGTTAGTGGAATTAACCATTACAAAATGGATACATATTTGATGAGAATAAGTCAGTTGAAAAGGATGCAGTTACCGGGTACCGGCATACCGAACTCCGTAAGGAGTTTGAATTAAAGAATTCAGAATCTGCATGGGTTTACACTGTGTGTGCTGTCACTTGTTTATTTATGAGGAATTTTAATATATCACTCAATGCCTTATGTATGCTTCCTAGTTTGTCATGTGTTGCAGAGTAACGTAACAAGTCTAAAATACAAAACTATTACTAATAAGTACAATTCAGAGTTCTTAAGTTTTAGTAAAGCTCATGCTGTAGCTCAGGATGGTTTAATCTTGTTATAGCACAAATCTTAAATAACTGGGCAAGTACTTAACATATCAGCTGTGAAGAATGTTTTGGGTTTTTTTAATGCTCAAGACTTATCATGATCTGAGATTTTGTGGGTGAGTTTCTGCCTCTTGGCACACATAATATTACAAAGTTCTAACAGGTGTGTTTTATTATCAGCTCTGTTCAAGGCTGAATTGAATTATAGCAAAGAAATGCTACCTAGAGAAATAGTTTTATTATCTCTATAAAACTAATAAATCAGAGTTCCAAATCCTTTGGCAGAGACACTTTTATGCATTTACCTTATCCTTTGGTGTTTTGTATAAATTGAAAAAGGAATGTTGAATCCCACTTATCTCTTTAGGAAGGATTCCATTAAAGTGACACAATTCTGTGATGGTTATCAATAGCTGTTGAGATGGAAATACTACTGACTCCCTTGTTTGCCATTTCATCTTTTTAACACTCGGAATTTTGCAATCACTTTATTTATCCAGATAGTATAAAGGGTATTCAGTAATCTTTATTGGTCTGTCATTGTTAACAGTGAGAAATTTCAGCTTATTTGAATATAGCATTGGTTAACACAGGTTTTCCTCCTACTTACTGGAGTATAGAACATAACTGGATGTACTGAAGACTCTCTTTTTGGTAAGATACTTCCATTCCGTTCTGCTGCCTGGCTCAGTTCTTTGCTCTGTGTTTTTGGAAGATTCAAAAGTATGCTGATCAGCGTGGGAGCCACTCGCTCCTACTGCAGGAAACCTGTTCCGTGAACCAAAATGCTTTGCCCAGTTCAGTGCTGTACTCGGCAACCTTCTCGAGCACTGAGCACATTTGAAACGGCAACATGTGCGTAAGGCCTGGAGCTCCTGCCTGAGCTTAGTCTTGGGCCATTGCAGCAGTCTTTGTGGATTTTTTCAACAGATTACCAACACAATTAATAATTTATTCCCAGTGAGTTAGATCTTGATGATTGAACAGCCTTTGGTCTCCAAGAACTGATTTAAACAAACATGGTTTCTGTTTTTAAACCAGAGGGCCTAACAATAAAAAAAAAAAAACAACAGGTAGGCTAACAATAAAAATTATGCTGTTTAAATGCAATTTACCTTTGAATCTGTAGGTTTTGGTTTTCAGCTGGTGTAAAAGAAGACAGGGCTGTTAGCCCCCTGGCACCCCCTTTTTTTTTTTTTCAGTTACTTATAAGAATCTGGTCAGTAATTTTATGATATCTGGCCAACGTTTAAGTTTTCTTCTAGAGACTAGAACTGCGTGTTTGAACTGCTTTTGAGAATAAAACTATGCATTCCAGTCTCATCTCTTACCTTGTATATTGCAAAGGAACCTGTCAAAGCATTTTATATGTCTGCGTGTGTACGTGCTCACATATGTGTGTGTGTGTATGGAAAAATATTTTTATATACATACATATATACATCATATAAAAAAGGAGGCAATTGTAAAACATTTTTAAAAGCATATATTCAGCTCCGTATGGATTTTTAACTGTGTAAAACATTTATATTTTGATGCTTAGAGTTTTATGGTATCTTGGAGACAAAAGTTTCCATAGCATTTTTCCTTTCTAGGCTCTCTCCTGCTCCAATAAAACCACAGGTTCTAAATCAAGTTTCAGGTCCTTGTTCTTCCTAGATTGGAAACAGTGAAAGTTCTGACAAAGCAAAGCTTTACTTAAATAAATCGTGCACGACATGTCTGGGCATAGTCCAGAAACTGCAGGGACAGATGGAATATCTGCATTAAGGTTTTGTTCTGTGTCGCTGCATTTCTAGGATTATTATGTATATGTCTGTGGCTATAGCAGATAGATAGATAAAGAGACTTTTTTTTTTCCACAGAGTAGATAAATAAATAGAATTAAAAAAGCCTCCATATCCTCTGCATTCTGGTTTTATTTCACAGCAAAATAATTTTTTATTAAAGGCTTTCTCCTCTCTAGTTAATTGAGACTAGAGGGTTTGCTACAGTCTGCATTTATATAGAACCATTCTCTGTCATTTTATCTAAAATAGATCTGTTTGTGGCAGGATGAATTCTTACAACAGCTTCAGCTTGCTCATCAACCTTGGATATTGCCGAGTGACACAGAAAGTGAAGGAGTGGAAGCTGACCAAGACAAATGTAAGTACATTTGTTAGGATTAGATAACATGTCAAAACCCCTCACACTTTTAACTTCTCTTTTTCATATCTTCAAATCTGTGAAGATGTCATGCCTGCTCACAGGAACTATTCTCATAAGTACCAATTACTCATTTGTTTGAGGCCTGAACTTTGTAGGATTGATTTACGTAAGCTTTCCTGCAGTCACTGAACAATGACAAAATGATGGCAGACCACAGTTTACTTAGCTAAGTGAAACAATTTGTCCTGATGTGTTGAAGTAGCTGTTCCAGAGAAGCAGCATGAAGTTGAAATAGATACTCTGTTTAGTAATTCTGTATTGACCAGCAAAAAAACTCACAAAAAACGCCAGTAACTGTGAAAAGTAGAGCCTTCCTCCTCAGGCCTGTGACTCCATTATCTCTGTTTTGCCTGCATTCTTTTGAATTCCTCTGTATGAAAAAAAAGTTCTTAATCACACAAGTAATCCTTAATATCCTACACTCTTTGAAGCAGTTGTCTAATCATGAAAGCAAAGGTCAGCAGGATTATAATGTTAATGACAGAACAAGTAGCAACAAGTAACGTGCTATAAATTGCAATACATTCAAACTGTAGGAAGTTCTATCTGCCTACAAGGTACCTGTAAATAATCTTGCTGAAAATATTAAAATTTTTGCATTTTCTTTTTTAATTCACGGTAGTTTTGTGATCTGCAAGGGTGAATATACAAACTATTTCCTAACATATTTTGGCTGATATACTTGAAAAGAACAGATGATTTAATCAGCATGTTTAGAAAATTTAATACGTTGTACTAAAACTGCTTTAAGCATGCACAGTTAAAATAAGAAAAAGCCAATTTCTTCACAGAATGGAACAGTTGTGTAAGGGATTAATGATTAATAATGATTAATAATAATTATGCCAGATAAACAGAATATATTTCTAAATTATGGCACTTAAAAAATGAAGAGTTTTCTATTCATATACCAGTTTCACAAATCCATACATTGCCTGGGGTTTGACTATGAAATTTCAATTTACATATTGAAGAGCACATGCCAGTTTTTTTAACACTAGCACAGGGTTAAAATGAAGTTCTGTGTGTCCAGCTGATTTTAGTCCAAAACCAGTAAGTCCAGTTTGACTTGCATCTGAACATTTTGCTTGTCTTTGGGCTGAAGGTCACCTTAGGCATCCAGAGGGAGAGCCTGGTACCTGCCTTTTCTGTGCATGTGATTTTTTTCTCTGTATTTTCTTTGATGAATTTACAATCCCACAAACATTTGTAGAACTGGCTGTGCACACATAGATGATGCCAATTATGTGGTCAGGGAGACTGATGCTTCAGGACATGTCAGATGCATGGCATGTTTCTTTTATAGCTGCTGTACCTGAATTACATGGGTGCGGGGACTTCTGAGCATCCAAGATCCTGTGCTATAAGATTCCCAGAATCCTGGTGGATCATTTTCACTGCCCCATGTGACAGAGGAGTAAATTATAGATAAAAGTTTTGGTCCTACCACCAGATCAGTAGAGGTGGTAGTTGCCTAATTAATAACTATTGTTTTTCCTTGATCTGATGGTACTGAGAACAGAGAAGCGAAAGAAGGTAGCTGTAAGCTACAGTTTCTGAACGCAAGTTAAAGCATGTTGTTAAGGGCATTGCCTCTTAAACACTGACAGGCCTGGGGCATCAACCACCTCTCCAGAAAGCCTGTTCCAGTGTTTGACCACCCTCTTCAGGTAAAGAAATGCTTCCTAATGTCCAGTCTGAACCTCCCCTGGTGCAGCTTTGAACCATTCCCACGTGTCCTGGATCCCAGGGAGAAGAGCTTAGCACCTCCCTGTCCACTTCCCCTCCTCAAGAAGCTGTAGAGAGCCATGAGGTCGCCCCTCAGCCTCCTTTTCTCCAAACTAGACAAGCCCAAAGTCCTCAGCCGCTCCACACAGGACATTCCTTCCAGCCCTTTTACCAGCTTTGTTGCCTTCCTCTGGACACGTTCAAGGACCTTCACATCCTTCTAAAATTGTGAGGCCCAGAACAGCACACAGTACTCCAGATAAGGCCACACCAGCACTGATCACAGAAGGATAATCACTGCTTTTGATCAGCTGGTTATACTGTGTTTGATGCCCCCCAGGATGCAGATTGCCCTCTTGGCTACCAGGGCACACTGCTGACTCCTATTAAGCCTGCTGTCGACCAGCACCCCCAGATCCCTTTCTGCAGGGCTGCTCTCCAGCCACTCCTCTCCCAGTCTATACTTGTGCCTGGTGTTACTTCATCCTAAGTGCAGAATCAGCATTTAGACTTCATCCCATTTCATCCCATTAATCATTGTCCAATGCTCCAATCTATCTAGATCCCTCTGCAGGGCCTCCTGTCCCTCAAGAGAGTCAACAGCACCTCCCAGTTTGGTATCATCAGCAAACTTGTAATGGTGCATTCAACTCCTGCATTCAGATCGTTGATAAATGTATTGAAGAGAACCGGCCCTAGAATTGAACCCTGAGGAACACAGCTGGTGACTGGTCGCCAGCCAGATGTGGCCCCATTCATTACAACCCTTTGAGCTCTATACTTCAGCCAGTTCTTCGCCAGCATACCGTGAACCCTCTTGTCACACAATTGGACAACTTGTCCAGAAGGGTCCTGTGAGGAACAATATCAAAAGCCTTACTAAAATCCAGAAAAACTATATCCACCACCTTCCCTTCATCCACTAGGCAGGTGACGTTATCATTGAAGGATATCAAATGAGTTAAACAGGACTTTCCCTTGGTGAACCCATGTTGACTGTGTAGTTAACTGCTGCACCCTTATTAGTAGGTCAGTGTTTCTACTAATATAACTAAAGGAGTAGAACAAAAATGTTTGATCAAAGCAATACTTTCTGTATCTGAAATCTAATAATGATACGTGCTATTAAAAATGACAATTAGAATGTTATCATCCCCATCTAAAGTTACATTCTAGTGTCATTGACAAGCAGAAAGTGTAGAACTGCCACCGCTGACAAAGTGAAGCTGCCAATTCCCAGTTGTAAAGTGGAGAGTTGGTGAGGGGCTTGGCATACTTGCTGATGCCAGTGCTTGTAGGCAGAGCAGCTGGCAAGATTACACATCATTTTTCACCTTAAAGTTAATAGATCTGTGTGGATGTTGTGTGTGTGATTTAGTGTTGAGGGGGCCCAGGAGTTCATAATTTATGAGTCTGAGCAGAAGAGCTGCAAAATTAATCTTTACAATAGCAACACCTGTTCTTTGACTCAGCTTTTAATAAATTATATGTGGATAATATTTACCACATTCTTTGACTACTTTGAGATAATAGCAGCCAGGTGTAAAGCTAGTTTTTGGTAGTGGGAAAATTAACAATGCAAAAAGAGCTTGAGTTCTTTTAAATTAATACCTTCTGGTTAGTGTTCTACAAGAAAAAGAATGAAAAAAATTTAGGGGTAACAGTTTCAAATGTAGTCAGATGTAGGAGTTTAAAGAAGCTATTTTCAAAGCCAATGATAGCTGAACAGAATTGGGTCACTTTGGCATCTCAACATCTCCCAACAAACATCATTTGCAAAACAGATATGACAGCACACATCTTGTCTTATGGAAATGAGATCTAGGTTCTTAGTTCTTGTAAATCAGACTTTACTTTCTGAATCCTTCAGGCTCTCTGACAGCATTTTAAGAATTTATCCTTATCAGCAAGATCCAAAGATAACTGGAAGTCAATCATTTTTAAAGCTTCATACCAATTATGACAAAATTTGAAATCAAATAGGTACTCATATAAAAGAGTATGAATTATTACAGCTTAAAAGATTTGTTATGTTAAGGAAAGAAAAACATTTTCAAGAAGCATTGTTGAGTTTTTTAGCATACCTCTCCTTCTTCCTCTTTATGTGCTTAATCAAGTTTGTGGCCATATGTCAGAGACAGAGATAGGTGTAATGTAAATTTTGTTACTAAAAAATGTGAACCAACACTGGCTTTTTTAAGAACTACTGTCATTTAGTAATTAAATTTCTTCTGCTTGCTAGATGTGTTCTCCTTTGATACTCTGTATGTACTGAGCAGAGAGGAGTGAAAATGGCCAAGGCAATATGATCCAAAAATCAAGGATTTGTGGTTTTATGATTTTAGTGTCACTGAAACACCTGTAGGCAGGGCCTCATGTAGTAGTTTGCTTGCGTGCGGATTCTCTGCAGAGAATTTTCAGAGGATGCATAGAGATCGTTCATGGAAAAAGGAGGGATCTAGAGAAAATATTTATCGCTTCCACAATAGTTCAGTTTGGTGAGAGTTCTCTGAGCTGGCAAAAATAATTTTCTTCCTTTTGGGGTACTGATGCAAGGAGGCAGAAGAGCTGCGTCTACAACCAGCAGAGCATTTCTTAGCCAGTTTTTATGGAAGAAATTTGGCCTTTCAGGGGACTGTCGAGAGTCAGCTTGAATTTTCCCTTGAGAACAGGTCCTACGAATACTGCTGGTTGGAAACTTCTAATGCATCGCTTACTTCCAAGAACCTTGAAAAGACAAAGTCTTTTGGTATAATTTGACCTACTATTTGTAGTACTGGCATGGACTTACTTCCCAAAAGCCTGAATCTGCTTGCTTGGGTGCCTAATTCAAGAAGTAACCCACACAGTAGATTTCCCCAGGTCTCACAACTTGGGACACAGACGATCCCTACCTGCAGCCAGTCCATTTTGCATATGTATATGACAGGTGAATAATGTAGACTCTTAGCGAGCTTGCTACTCGCTTAATCCATATTAAATATATACATAGTTGGATATACATTCCTTTGCCCTAATCCACTTAAGGCATCTCAGTTTCCGTAGTCATTGGCACGCTAAGTCTTGTGACTACTATCACTTCACTCCAACTTGCCAACAGGAGCACTAGATGCTCATTTCTAGCTTGGCTCATCTGGGACAAGGCTTGAACTGTCACCTACTGACCTGTGGCAAGAAACTTAAATGTTTTGCCATTAATACATCTGCAAACTGTTTTCTACGTTTGCAGTGGAAGGTCTGCTGCTGATAAATCAAAGCTGATTGTTGGGAAAAAGGTGGAATTTCCACTCCATTCATTCTTGTACTGGTCTTGAAACACTGCAGTCAAAGACACTTTGCTGATGACTTCAACAGGTATCGAAGAAAACCTTAATTTTCCTATTCTGCACAAATGTCCACCTAGGAAAAAGACTGAAAGAATGAAAGACTTTTTTTTTGTAGAAACAAGAAATTCAGACTGTGTTCCAGTAAAAATCCAAACCATACAATATTTGTATACGGGTAAGATTCCTTACGTTGAGCAAATTCACATAGCTAAACAGTTAGTTTTTCTTAATTATGAAAATAAGTGTTCCTAAGATTTGGAAAATTGCTTGATCAGAGTTGATAATAATAAGGAGTTTACTGCTGGACTGTGTTTTTGCTGTGAAAGTTTCCTTTTGCTCGAGTCAGGTACTACTCAGTGTGAGTAAGAATGACAGCATCCAGCTTAGAGCAGCAACTGTTCATTGCAACCTTTATGATATTATCACAAACAGATTCCATTTCTGTCAGTCAAATTCAGCTATTTGTATTTGTGTTCTGTTCTGATGGAGCGTAGCAATACTGGAAACGTCTCTTTCAGTGGGTTTGAGTTTAGGGCAAGGTTTCTCTAGGGAGCAAGGTAGTTCTCAGGCTTTGCTCAAATGTATCGGTCAATTATGTGTCTGGTTAATAAGAACATAATATTTGTAGTTGGAAATTTTTCCCAGTGAGTAGTAAATTCACTATAAACTTCACTTTTTTGTCCCAAAAGTGCATCTGGATTGAACTTCTGGGTGACTTTATTCCAGATTCATGAATCTTCTGGAGAAACTTACTGGTATCTTTCTTTCGTTTAATATTGCAAGAGTGGTAATATAAATTGGGGTAAAAAAGTCATAGCTCCCCATCCCACATATCCTTTCTAGGAAGTGTCATGAAGCTTTTGTCTGCGTGGGGTATGAGTCATTTTCCAAATTTCTCCAGTGCGCATAGGTATGTTAAAGAAGATACATTGTCTCTCATTCTCCCTGCCGTGTCTAGCTAGGTATTTTAGCTTGAGATATTTCTTGAGATATATGTCCGTCCACTTCAGAAATGGGATACTAGTCAGGATTGTGTTCCTGTAAACAGAATTTCCCCAGGCCTATTGGATGGTCTTTGCTGGATGTCTTATAACACCCATAGCTGAAGCTGCACCATTTCATATAGCTGCTTTTTGAATCTGAAAATGAGAGAAAACAAATTTCTAGCATGGAAACTTGTCCACTTGGATTTAATTATTTATAGACAGTGAAACAAAAGTAGAGATTGACATTATTTCTACCAGAAGTTAGATGACTGTTGTATAGTGAGGAGCGAGTTCAAATACACCTCAGGAATGTTAGAACTAAACTCAAGATTCCTATTTTTTGAATGGATGTACTTGAATCCAAAGCTGCCATTATCTCCTTATACTATTAAGGCTTTAGCTCATGTCACTTTGTTTCTACTGACTAATATTTGATTTCATCTTGGAAAACTTCACATTGAACTAAATTTAGGAGGAAGAGAGAATTTTCCATTGCAGCGAGGAAAAAAATTCTCAAAATTTGTTTCAGTGCAGAAAGCTGTTTTCAGTACAGCTTCCAAACCTAAGGATATCTTTTTCTGCAACTTGCATTATTATGGTAAACTTGGATTCCCAAAGACATTTAATATAATAAAAAATGACACTATCATTTAAAAAATGGCATAGAGAATTATCAGGACACACATTAGGTAAATTAAAAGCTGGCTCGCTGAGGAATCAAACCCTCAAGTTTCTAATGGGAAGACGTAGATGAATGGGGCTCATTAGGGACTGATAGTTTTGGATAATTGGTGGGAAGGACAAGTTGAAGTTATTAAATGATATGAATCCCCTGGTATAATGGCCACATTCCAGTAAAATGCACTTTATTATAACCAGATGAAATATATTTGAACCAAATGAAATATATCTGGCACCAGAGAAACATATCTGTCTCTGCTGAAGAATAATGAGGCTTTGTCCTGGAAAGCAGTGACCTAATGGATTTAGGATGATCATAGAAGATCATCTCGGTGTGAGCTCTCAGGATAATGCTGTCACAAAGGGTAGACCAATCCTTGAATTCCTAAGAAGTTAAGTAGCAAAGTAATTATTCCACATCATATCAGTAAAAAACTGTGGTTTTGGTGTCTTGCCATTAAGAAAGATTGGAACTATTTGAGAGATTTCAGAAGATGATAAAAAATGACCCAGGGTTTGGGAAACCTGTTAGGAGTTTGCCCCACTTAAAGGCATTCAAACAGGAACCTTGGAGATGACTTGGCATCTGTAGGTAGACATTTAAATAAAAAAGATTCAACTGATCAGCCTGTGATGAAGGAAATTAAATGCTATGTCCTTGCAAGCAGGAGCCATAAGCATTGTAAGCAAAAGTTAAGGGAGGCAACGAAATTGGACTCATTAACGTGAGGTGTTAGAGCTTTCTGAATGACGGATGATAGATAATCTAGCAGGAGATTCTGTGGGCTCTACGGGACATCAAACTAGATGATCACAGCAAGATTTTTTTGTCTTTGTGTCTATGAATATACTTACTCATTCTCATAAAGAACAATTTGGATGTGCAATTTCAGTTGCTTTCCTGGACGCTACACGTTAGGCTTTGATGAAGATGCACATGACATAACAGTCATGATTCTATATTTATGCTTCCTGTTTTCTCACAAACCCTTGAAGATGTGCATAACAGTATATACATGTAAACACATTTTTGTGATTTTTATTCTATGGTTTATTCTAGTGATTTTAAACTGCAAAGCTCCCCCTTCTCCCCCACCCCCCAGTTATTTTTGTTACCGTAATTTAGTCTTTGGAATATAAAAATCATTTACTTGAGAAGTCGGGGTGCCTGTGGATAAAGTAATGGCTGTCCTTAGTGATCCAAAAACATGCACGTGGGAAATATAAGATATGACAGTTTGAATTAATATTGACCATAACAAAGGTATTAATAAAATACCGTTAAACTTTACTGTGCTCTAAATAGTCATAGAATTTTTGTAGATTTCAAAGCACAAAATGTGTTCATGCTGACGTTATCTGTGTGAATGTCCAGTATCAAGTGGAAGTGTATATAATAACAGTGATATAAATATTTTGCTTTTAAAACATTATTTTTTTTTTAATTCAAAAAAACATTTGCAAGTGGAGTTCTAAGCTTTCAGGAAAAAAGTATTGGCTGTGCTTAATTTCTGAATTCCACAGAGTTCTATGCCTTATATAAACCACTCTGAATAGATATACAGGTTAAGTCCAACAGCTAATCATCTATGCTCACCCCTAAAAAACTCTACTAAGCTTCATTAGAATTTTGTTCCAAAATAAGAATATAAAGATATATTGATTTAAATACGTCACAGCAAAAATACTCCACTAGCTGTATATTGATATAGCAGGCTATATATATATTGATAGAAGAACTTTGATATGAATTACAAAGTATAGTGTATGTGTTGAAACACAGGTTGTTTAATATGGTGCTGTTAAAAGATCAGTCTGAAAGGACACAATAAAAAAATAATAAACTTCTAGGAACATAAAGCTCTTCTTTAATGTTAAAGAATTCCAGAGAATAAAAGAAACTAAAGCTTTTACTCACTGATAACTCACAACCAGTTAACATGGCTAGCCATTATAGCAAAGAAATGTAACTTTTTAATGGGAATGCAGCCTAGTTTGCTGCATGTTGATGAAGGAACTTTAACTAAATCACTTGATTCAGTTTTGATTATATCAGATTGATTCATCCCCTTTTAGACTTTGCTCTTCCAAAACACTTGTTGAGTAAAGGTAACTTAAATGTAGCTCTTTGTGAAGGTGTGCAGTGAACTGAGAACTGATCTCGTTGAAAAAAATCTCTGAGTAAAAAGAGTATTTTTCCTCAGATAATTCAGTCCTGTATTGTTGCTCACCCTTTTGGCTGCCCAACGTTTGTGTTGCATCAATCAGGAGGATCTGTGAAGAATATCTGAGTCTGACAGGGGCGAGCTGAAACTGCTTCAGCTGGCCTTTCAACCCCCAAATGCTCATGAAAATACCCCTAGGGTTTTAGTAAAGACAAGTGACTACAACCCCACGAAAATTGTGAGGTGCAAAGTCATTCTATGAAACAGCGTCTGGCCTTAGAGGGACATATTGATGAGTTGCTTGACTGGGGGACTGCTGTCCTGATTTTCTAGTTGGAAGGAGCTGGCCATTTCACGCGTCCTTTATAGTACAGAGCATTGGAAAGAGCTAGGGACCAAATTACACTGGTGGGTTCGTTCTTTTATGCCTTTCTTGATTCCTTTGTTTGGCATGCTGGCTGAGTGCTTTCACTATGGGCCAAGAAGATCTTGCTGGAAACCTGTGTATGCTTTTTATTCCATTTAATTGCCCCAAGTTTTTTCAAAAGCTATCAAACTCTGTCATCTTTCACCAGTACCTCATGTAGTCATTTACAGCAGTGAAGAAAGAGCATGAAGTAGCCCTCAAGTAGTACCAAAGTGCATTGATCATGTTCTACACCTACTTTTCACTCAATTCGTTTGAATGCAAATGACCCCATGAAGTGCAAGACCCAGGGAGCAGCAAGCAAGGAGTACATCCTTTTGCATTAAATAAGGCCTTGAAAGGCTTTTGGCTCCACAGCTGAGTGATTGATCCAGCAGAGCAGCCAGATTGCTGCAGAAACCAGAAAAAATGTAGAATGTTTGACTGTAATCCCAGGGTGCAAAAATGACCAGGAGGTGAAGGATCCATGAAATACATCTGTTTTTTTTTCCTTTGGCCCAGTATTCTCCAAGCTCTCCTAGTATCCTATTCTGTAAATGTGTTTTACAAGGCCAAGATTTATTCTTAGCCAAACCTGTAGAAATTCCTCTTTTATCATGAAGAGGAAAGAAGCATTTCAAATTCAAGTAGGAAAAGCTCTGTAATGGAAAAGGTTAAGATTTTGTGACATAGTTATGGTGGCTGTTCTTGACCCTGTCAGGGAGAAAATCCATGAATGTGGAGACTGGGGGAGAGAGAGAAGAGAGGAGGGTTAATCCTTGATGTGTGACTTGTGTTCATTTTGGTTAAATCTTGTTTGGCAATGTGTGGTGCCAGTGTGAGTGCTACAGCAAGATCTGGACAGCCCTTATTTTCTCGATCTTATTTCCCTGATCTGTGAAGTGGGATGATAAAATGTGATAACTAACAGCAAAGCTATGAGAAATCACCAATTAATGTTTCTAAAATGTGTCATGAGTCTGGTCCCCAATTCTAATGTCTATCTTTGTTACTTTCTGGTGTGATTTTGCTAAATTTACAATGGCTGTAGTTTTTCAGTTATTTTCCCCAAGTCCATGGTGGCTTCCTGCTTGTATTAACTACTTTTAAATTATTGTCATTCCCTTTTATATTGGAGAGATCAGCCTGTCAGGGTATTACTTATCTCACCTACCTTCAGCTGTATAAAAGTGAGAGAGTCCAGTCCGAGCTATTTGTCCTCTGAAGTAAGGAGACAAACAAAGGGACCTCAGAGGACCGCTAGAGATCTGTCTTACTGGGGGACTGAGACAGGCACACTGAATCCCTTCACCCCTTCAGGGTGTCCTTCATCTCTTGCATCTCCACCTTGAGACTTCTCTATCTCATGTCAACTGAAAGTTGATTCGATTTTGCTAATATCATTTCTCATCAGTCAAGGATTCCATAACGGTTATGGGGTAGCACGGAATATGTTTTCTGGCTGGCATCCCATTTCCTTCTGCAGCTGAGAAGACCACAGTCCCTGGAGTTCTTGTGGGTAACAATCACCAGAAGAATCTGCTAATGAAACAGGCTTACATATATTTCCTTTTCTTTTCCCCACCTTAAGACAAATTTTTTACTTGAAGATCAAACTGTGACAATGCTTGAGTATCTGCTAAATGAAGTGCCTCCAAGGAAAACAGTTGTTAAACATTAGGTATAAAAGACAAAAAAAAGACCTATAAGGTTAATAAAGGATAAGAACTGTTGCTAAGATTTCCTATGTTTTATTTCTTTTTTTTTGATACAGAGGTTTTCATGGTATGTTCCTTGTTCTGTTGAGTATCAGTACAGCATCATATGAAGTCCAGGCGTATCACCTGGCAAAGTGAAACTTAAAGATCTTGTTCCAGTTGCATTTAATTGATTAGCTGGAGATAATGGGAGTAGTTTGTTCATGCCAAGTTTCTTTAATCTCCCAAAGAGCGGTTGCATATTTATATGTACAAAAGGAGTGAATAAAGGTGAAGCTGCTGTTCCTGATTTCCTTTGGTGTTTAAAAATGGCAAGGCGAAGGCTTCTAAGGTAACATACAGACCTTTATGCATTCAGCTGCGTCACTGAGCGTGGTTGCGGTGTTTCCAGTTTATAACTGTGATTTCTCTAACTGGATCCATGTAACAGGCCAGGTGCAGCATTACATCTTTTACAAACACGGGGGTGGAGGGAGGCAGGTTGTGTTGTAGTCAGCAACATTTGTGAAACAATATTTCAATATGCGTATGTAAATATTTGTAAAAGCTAAATTTCCATTTTGCTTTGGGGAAGGTTTTCAAGCTGAACACAATCAGAAATGAACACATTGCTGTCTCAGCTTATCTGATTCATCACTGTTGCCTATTACGCGTGATGCTTTTTGCAACACGGATCGTTTTTTGCAATCTGTTACTCCTATTGAAAAAGAAGCAGCAGAAAACCCCTCTAAAACACTGAATACTTGGAACAAATAATATAAGTGAAGAAGCTGTGATTTGCTTCTGAATATTTTAGAAATAAAAATTAATCGGTATTCAGGAAAATACTGATCAACGTAGCTTATTTAACTGTGAGTTCAGCATTATGGAAAACTTTTACAAAATGCAAACACAACGAAGGAAATGTTCCCTTTTATCCTGTTTTTGTGTACATTAAATTTTAGCCCTAATTTCTGTGTTTTTCTGTTTGATTTCACAGGTTTGTGAAATCAGTGGGATTCTTGAAGAACAATTTAATTAAAACAAAATTATGGTGAATCAAAACTGCACCTGAAAATTCACTTTAGTTTATACATAATAATTTTAAATAAAATTATTTTTCTAGTATCAGCAGTGCATAAGTGGAACCGCTCTGATATGTGGATGCTGTAATGCACTGAATCGGAGTATTTACTGTGGTACAGTGGCCTTAGGGAAGAAGGGTAACTGTCGCCTTTTAGTATAAAGTTAGTATAATGTTTTTGTTTAGTTTATACCCCTCTTATTTTGGATTGACATTTGATAAACTAAACTCTGCCTGACCAAAATAAACTTTGCCTAGAGATTTTATGTATTTTAACTTGTCTAAGGTTTTCTACTCCTTATATTTTTGTAATCTTTACTCTTTTTTAGATTAATAAACACTCAAGCATTCGCCCACATCTGCCAATGTGTATGTCCCATTCAGGTCTCACAGAGAAGTAGCTGTTCACTCATAGTCACCTGCAGAGAGAGGTCAGGAGGGGGGCTGAGCGAAAGAGCGTGCGTGGGGGTAGCGGAATAGCTTTGTATTGAGTTTATCTACTTTGATCTTTAAAACAAATAAAGACTCTGTTGAAAAGGGAACATATCAATAAGGAATGGAGCATGCATGCAAAAATAAAGCGCCCAAAGGAACTTCATATATATGATAAAGCATTAGTTACCCATGTGGATTACTGAGACAAATTTGCTGTTTAAAATAAGCTAACTGGTGTATGCTGTGTGCTTGGAACTTTAGAAGATGCTTTTGCACAGACATCAAATGAAGGGATGTGGCAGTTGCATTTACTGATTTCATTTACCTGTTTATTCTGTCAAGCGTGTTTTCAATTTCCTTTGTCTTCAGTTATGTACGCTTAGTTCCTGTATCTTAGACATAATGATATAATGAAATTGCTTGCAACTATTAAAAAATACAGTATAACAAGCCATCTATTTGTTTAAGAAATAAAAATGGATTGTCTGTCATGAATGTTTCATAGCGTGAACTTTTTTTGCTGTCTCACAAACCTACAGTGCTAAGTACACAAAAAGTGGATGGTCTGTCCCAAGTCATGAGCAAGTAAAATGGAAGGTAACATTGTGATGAAGAAGTACTTGCTGTATGTATCATCATAGTATGGACTTCCTATGGGTAAAATATTTAGCATACTGGAACCCTATGGGGATAGTCCCTTGAAATTCATTTCAGCAAGGGGCTTCATTAATTTATCACAGAATCATAGAATGTGTTGGGTTGGAAGCGACCTTTAAAGGTCATCTAGTCCAACCCCCCTGCAGAAAGCAGGGACATCTTTAACTAGATCAGGTTGCCCAGAGCCTCCTCAAGCCTGGCCTTGAATGTCTCCAGGGATGGGGCATCCACCACCTCTCTGGGCAACCTGTGCCAGTGTCTCACCACCCTCATTGTAAAGAACTTCTTCCTAATGTCTAATCTAAACCTACCCTGCTCTTTATCATCAATAAAGAAAATCTGTTATGCTGTCTATATTTGCAGTATATTTGAGACTCATTTGCATATAGGAGAGCGTATTATCACTGATATGCTATATTTAGTCAGTTGTGCTCAGTAAGACATTCTTCTGAAACTAATTTCTCCTTATCGTGGATTTTATTCTTCATAGTGGCCTGCATTTCATATTTTACCTTGACACCTCTGAAAAACATAAAGTAGGTATGCCTTTTTTCTTCTTCCAGTTCCTTCACTGAACATCTGTTAAGCCCCATTCTTTCTGCTTCGTGCCATTTCTGGTTGAAATTATGACCACGTGTAATCCCTGGGAAAAATCTCATTGACTTCAGTGGAACTAAGCTTGCCCACAGCAAATAGAGAAAGAAATTAGAATTTGGCAGTATCTTAATTCTAGAAGTTCTTGCACATCTAAGAACTTGAAGGCAGTTTTGGCTGGGTAGTGCAGAGAGGTTGGGTCAGGGACATGTCTGGTTTTATATTTTGATTACGTGGGAAGAAACACAAGCTTTATGCAGGAAGGCAGAACATAAATGCTGCTTCTGGTCTTCAGAGGGCGAAAAACTTTTCAGTTATGGATATAGTGGGTACCAGCAACACTCATTAGAATGATTAATAATTTAGTGAGTGTGAATTGTGTGCAAGTGTCTCGAAGTGTGACAGGATGACTTGACTCTTGGCGGGTTCCAGCTGTAAAAGCTGTGAAGTCTTGGGCTCCTGAGATCTGGCTGTTCTTGGCTCTGGTCAGAACAATGGTATTTTTCTGAGACACAATCTAAGCAGAAGGATAAAGGATAAAACCATGGAAAATGTTACTTTATTTTCACACTAAAACATACAGAAAATCCCATGTAATTTTTTTTTTGTTTAGTTCTCATGATTTTGGTGTGATCTCATGATTTTTTAACGCTTGTGGTTGGCACTATTCCCTCTAAAGTGTACGGCAAGCAGTCTTGGCTGATGCTAGCACTCAGCCCAGCAACCACTGCTGGCATTCTAGAGGACGAGCAGCCACCTGGTACCCTGACTGCGAACAAGCTGGCAATGAAGCGTAACAAGTCAGGAGAACTGCAAGGAGGGGTTGAGATGCGCTTAATAGGCAAGAAGCAGCTGAGCTTAGCAGGCTGGGGAGGATAAACAGCAGCTGGGAAGGCCATGGAGAAGGCATGTGTGATAAACTTGTTTTCACCTTTGAGCTGCGGGAAGCCTTACTCATTTTCTGTTTGACCTTTTTAGCTTCAGGAAGCAGTTTCCATTTGTTAGTTGCTTATGGAATAAACTCTGCTGCCATGGTGCCTAATTGAATGGAGAGTCAGCTGTGCAAGCTCCTCTTGTTGACGCTGCTCCAGTTATTTTGGCAAGAGCATCAAGGTGGGTTTGTTTTGTTTTGCTTTTGACTCTGCACCAGACACTTCAAAGTCATCACAAAACGTTCAGTGTTAAGCTACGTAGAAATGTGCTTCTCTCTAGTTGCATGGAACAGAGTAGATTTAGTACTTTTCAGGAAGACACTTCATGGCTCATTTCTGATGCTATTCAATTAGGGCTTTTTGATGGAAAAAGAGTCATGATAAACAGATACATTTTTCCTAGCCACATGTTTACAGCTTAGGTTTTAGAAACGTTTACTAATGCAATGATGTAGGTCCATAGCATTCTCAACAGTACATATTAATGAAAAAAATACAAATATATCTCAGTATATAAAAAAGCATGTAGCTTGTCTAATGAGCAGCTGTCTTCCTTTCAAACACCAGTTTATAATAAAATGGTTTTTATTGTCATATGAGTTTCTGCTGCTTCCTTTTAAGACCTTCACACCCTTAATACTTTATCTGGATAATCTTAAAAGCAACCTTAATGTATCTTTATTCATTTCAATAGCACAGTAATATTAATAAATTCCCTTCTGTACTGCTCATATCAAGTAACTTCATCATTTGACAGATTTGAAAGAGTGACCTCTTGCTACCCCAGTGCCTAGCTCTAGCCTGTGTAGGTGTGGCTGATGGAGAACTGGGGAAAAATTTAAGTGCGGAAGTTATTAAAATGAAACAGAAAATTATCTAGTGGAAGATTTCTCTGAGCATATCCTTATCTTGAAAACTTAAGCAATAATTTAAAAGCACTTGCATAACAACCAGCTGTACTGTGCACATATAGTATTAGCAAAAGCTTCTAGCCCTGTGGGAATACGCTTCCTAAAAATATGGCTTTATTCGCACTTTAAGTCTCTTTCTCCTGAGCCAGTAATTACAGAAGAGGGAGGGAGACTTGTTTCCTGCTGCCTGGAATATTGCTTTGGGTATGTCTACATTTCTCTTAGAGAGGGAGGGAAATTCTGTATTGCAACAGCTAAACTCATAGAGATATATGAACTAAATGAAAGCCAACTCACATGCGTAGGTGTGACACTATTGTTTCATTGCTCTGGCTATATGTGGACATGCTTTACATTTCATCCAATGAACTATTAATGTAAAATGCAGAAAAGCTCCCTGGGATAGTTTACAGTGACCTGGACTTCTCTGCAGCAAGTGCATTAACCGTGAAGTTACCATGTTTTTAGTAGGTTTGTATGGCTACTTCCAGGCAGCTTCCCAACAAAAAAAGACGTGCAAAAATCCGTGTTCAGAGGCAAATGGCTCTTCCTGTGCTTATAGAAGT
The DNA here is from genome assembly GCF_963924245.1 of Chroicocephalus ridibundus. Taxonomy (NCBI): domain Eukaryota; kingdom Metazoa; phylum Chordata; class Aves; order Charadriiformes; family Laridae; genus Chroicocephalus; species Chroicocephalus ridibundus. The sequence continues at coordinate 132,472,047 of NC_086285.1, forward strand.
TTGGTGCTCCTTCACGCTTGGCCCTGGCTTCTACTTTCCTCGGATTAGGCAGCAAGTAGTTAGGCAATGCAAGTATCTTGTGTTGTAGATATTTTGGCCCTTTACAATTTTAGATGAAAGTACAGAAGTTTGAGGTTAATCTAGTAAAGTTTAAACAGACCACTGGTTTGACAGCATTAGCTTACTTACTACTATATTAGTCAAATATGTTTTAATTACTTTTAATTACCAAGTTGCTGGTTAAAGGAAGACAAATCTTTGTAAGTTAGAATTCTGACAGACTTCCTTATGACTTTGATTGCGGCTTTGTTTCCTGACGACATGTTATATAAAACTAAAGCATAGCCAAATGGAATTTAGTTTGATAGCTTTTTTTCTCTTTCTTTTGATAGCACAGTCAGATACTCTTTTTTTTTTTTTGTCTGCTTGAGAGAACGTGCGACAAATTTTAGTATATGTTGTCACTAGAAGCTTCCTCTATCAAGGTGCACTGTCAAGTGAAAACCCTGTACTGGACTTCACGTTCAGTTCAACCAGCAAAGAAGTCTAGTGGTGTTCTCACTTAAAAAACAGTACAAATGTATAAACACGGCATTATTGAGAACTGGAACTTAATCTACAAAGCTCCCTGTTGTTGGAAGATGGCAATGGTTTAGTGATTAATATGCCAGCTGCTATTCCAGAAGATGTTCTGCTGTAGAATTTGACACACTCTCCAACTAGTTTATCTTTATTGTATGAATAGTATCTGTATTATATTTGAGCTTCACTTTATTTTTCTTGTAATTAATTATCAGCCAGTCCTGGAGAAGGTTCTGGTTCTGAAACAATTAGGTAGAATCACTGAACCAATGTCTTGTGTAGATTCATGGACCTTCTTTTGAGCGTAGTGACAGAATATTGTTCTAAATTGTGAGACAGAAGGAACCTTCTTTTTGCCCACCAAAACCAGCTACAGCACAGCTGTAAAAAGACACCACAGGAGAGCAAACAGAAATAGCTCTTGTGACTGACTTGTGTGGTGAGCTGATGATTCTCACCAGGGACCTCCTCTCCCAGAACTGCACGCATGTGTTTGCCTACAGAGGGAGTGTAATAGGAAATGGGGCTGGGAAGGGCCTCCAGATATCATTTAGTTGCTAACCCTGAGGCAGCATAACTGCAGATAACCCATTTCTGACAGATGTTTGTCTAACCCATTCTGAGAATGTCTGGAGATGGAGAATCCCCCTCCTTGTCTTCAGAAATTTGCGTACCCAAGTGCTTGTACTTGTGCTTGACAGTAGTTTCTCAGAACAAGGTCTTTTCCCCTTGAATGCATTATTCTCATCTTAATTGCTTGCATCTTGTTCCAGCTCAGATAACATTAAATTCAGATGCCACCCCAAGCAACAAAGTGGAATACTGGTCCTGTAAAATCTTTTTAATATTTCAAATGATATAAATGTGGCCAGGCTTTCACCCCAGAGTTACAGTCAGTTACTGAAGAGGCATTGTTACAGGCCATGAGATGTGTCAGCCACTGACAGCAAGGACTTGTGCTCTGCAGGCTGCACATGTTGCTGCTCTGAGAAGCCCTGCTTTTGCGCTGGAAATGGCATGTGATGAAACAGCAAAGGGTCATTCGACCCTCCATGCTTCAGTCACTGTAGCTGTCTCCAAAATGTGCATGAGGAATTCATGAGTGCATTTCAAAAACTTGCCAAAATGCTCCCTGGGGCCTGATAAGTACCATAATTCAAAATCTCTCCATAAGTGCCTCCAGAAATCATTCTCTTCCTATTGATGTGTGTAATCCAACACCTACACACTCACAACTCTGGGTTTATTAAAGTGTGGGGCCCTTTAGCTGAGATTCCAAAGCAACTTATACTTCCTATCCCCCCAGGTGATGCTACATTTCTGTGTCCAGAACACACTATCTGTTATTGACTTTTCATCTGGACAGAGATCTTACAGAATTTAAAATATTTTCCTATGAGGATGTGCTGAAAACATCTGATGGTCTTGCCTGTGATACATAGGCCTTCTGGGAAAGACTGTAGCATCAACGTCATCCATAATTCTGTGCCTGCTCTTTGTAAAGACAGTAAGCTATTTAAAAGCCAAAGCTAAAGCTCTTCAGGTGAAAACATAGCCAAAATGCCAGATAGAGATGTACGTTCACTATTTCCCTTTAAAAGCAATTAATTCACAGTATGACAAATGTTACCTTCTGTCACTTGTTCTGTATGCTAAACGTTTGTTAAGAATAACAAGTTCAAATGCTGGAACACTGATTTTTCAGCTTTCAGACACGTCAGAAGGTGGTTAACTCATTTAGGAAAAGTAAATATTCTACACTGTAGATTTTAAAAGTATAAGAGAATGTATTCAGGAATGTGGAAATCTTGTATCTTGTATCCAGATGAAGTATTTGTGGTCAGAATGTTTTATCTGGGGCATGATCTAACTCAATGTAAAAAGTATACAGTATCTCCTTCTCTGCTTCATTCCAATGGAACCACATTCAAGTAGATCAGATACACTTCATCATCCCTTCATAACACTTTTAATATTAATTCTGTCTTCACTAGTGATTCAGAAATCTGAAAACCTTGAGAAGTGCCATTCGCAGTGGTCCCTATCTCTTCAGAGAGATACAATGAGAGGTTGCCAATACTAAGGAATGAGCTCTACAGATAATGTGGGATACTGACATGAATTTTTGCTTGACTTCAACATCTGACGGTTATGTGGTATTTTTGGTTAAACTGCTTAGTGGTTAAACTGCTTACTGGTTAAACTGCTTAGTGACCCATGATACTTTTCAGCTCTATGGTTATTCTAGTTATAAAATATCTGTTATAACAGGGACACTGGGATAAAGTTTTATCCTGTACTTACTGATACAGAGGAAATATTACTATTAATCTTTGTGTACATAGTATTCACTTCTGTGACACAGCTTTTGCTACATCCATTAGATTCTGGTATTTCTAGCATTAATAAATTCTGTGTTGAAAAAGCCAACTCCTTTCTGAACTGTAAAAAGCATTATGTCCAAATTGCCCTGTTGTCTTTTTAAACCGTGGAATTCTCTTCTTTGGTGGGCAAAGTTGTCCTAGCAGAGAGCACTCTCCCAGCAGCAGAGAGCACTCTCCCAGCAGCCCCATCCTCTTGGCACACTGAAGGATCATTCACATCCTTGCTGCTGTTCCCAGCAGATTCTGCACTGTGCAGTGAAGTTCCAGCTCCTGCAGTCTTTATGTTTTGTGAGCTTGGAAGTCATCTGGTTTTATTCTTGGACGTTTATTAAATAACATCTGAAAGTTTTAATCATTCTTTCTAAACTATTTCTTTTGGGGTTAGGAGAACTTTGACATAGATTAATTACAGTAGATTAATTACAGGGCTACAATTTTTCCATTAGGAATACCTGTTCTCCTTCTTCCCACTGCCTCCATGTTAAACACTGTTTGAAGTACTTAATTGAGGTGGCTACTCTAATCCAAATATAGCATTTTTGAGTGTTACTGGGAAGTAATGCTAGGTTTTCCTCCTACTAACTGTAATTTATCACTACCATGGGACTTGGGGGAGAGTTAGGGTGATAACTGAGATAGACTTGAAACTTAGAATCATAGAATCATTTAGATTGGAAAAGACCCTTCGGATCATCGAGTCCAACCATCATAACTTCAGTTAGTTCAATTTACAAAAGGTGCTTAGGGGCAAGGGACATCTTCAGGTTGTCCCTCTGCCCTCTCCCACGACCCATCCCCACCAACTCTTTTAATATATTGCTTACTGAAGTGGAACACAGCTGTTTGTTTCCTTCAGCAGAGGGAACAAGCCTGCGTGGATTTATGTTTCATTGGTTCCTTGGCAAGGGAGGAAATACTCCCCCTCCACCCCCCCGGGTATTTCTTTCCAAGAGGAAGTTGAGATCCTTCTTTCCAATTTTACTTTTTTGGTCTGAATGCAGCTATGACAGACTGGTTTTGAGAATGTTTAAGATATTTCGTTTATTTTAAGATTTGAACTATCACACCACTAATGCAGTGCAAGTAAGAGTGATACTTTATTATATTCCCTATTTGTTCATACTGAAGGATATTTGGGAAAATATGGATCAAACCCACCAGATGTCAAAATAATTGTCTGTATCAGACAGCACTGATGTAGGCGCTGTGAGTTCGGGTTGTTGCTCAAGCTTGATGGATTGCCATCAAGAGAGCGCCTTGAGAGCGCCACAGGCAGGAGACTGATCTTGTCATAGCTCAGTGATTGCCTAAACAAAATTAACATGGTAGAGTCCCAGTATTTCTCCTTCCATACCTTTTCTGTCCTGGAGACCCTAATTGCTGATTTTAATATGTTCATTGCCAAAACATGGAGTGACTTCTCTTTTGAAGAAAAAGGGGATGCCAGGCAATGCCACTATATAAGTTCTGAATTGTAGATACTAGAATGGAGCCATGTGAATGATGTGTCTATAATGGCACAGTGTCATGCTTTAACCCCCCCCAGCATCTAGGACCACACAGACGCTCCCTCACTCTCCCCAGTTCAGATGGTGGAGAGAATCAGAAGAGTAAAAGTAAGGAAAACTCGTTATTGATTTACTTCATTTTATATATGGTCTTGTATTGCTTCAATTTTATCAAAAGCATTTCAAGGAAATGTGTGTGTGGGGTGTTATGAAAAAACTGCCTGCTAGGTAGGATTCACCTTCTGCTTGTAAACTGTAAGTTCATCTGTCTGTCTGTCTCTCTCTGTCTCTGTCTCTTTATCTTAGCATTGAAGGAACAAGCCATATGAGAAAAACACTTCATCTTTTAGTGTGTTGCACTCCATGGCATCTCTGGATTTTAATACTTTGTTGTTTTGTATTATTTGTAAAAGCCCAGTTTTTCTGTATGAAACACATTCGTAAGATCTGCCGATAAAAAATCCCTCATTTCTCCATTTAGTGTGCTAACAATTGGTCTACATTTTAATTCCATACCCTATGATGTCATATGAATACTGCAGTGTTCTGTTTTATGGTCTTCGTGCTTTTTCACTATTGGAGAAGTTTGATCATAGTTCACTGTGAAATTTAGTTTTCTCCGTAGCAAACTAACATTTAACACTCTCACAGGCTGGTGTGAATTTTTAGAGACTGTTCTCCATCCTTCAATAAAAAATGAGTAGTCTTGCCTTATATTTTAGTTTGTATTAGTTTGTAATTTTCAGTTGGAAATCAGATGCTACCAGATAAGAGGAATTTTCTGTGCTTTTGTTGTTTGTATCATTTGTTTGCTTTTTATTAATTAGTTGGGTGAATGGCATGGCATTTTGCCACACAGAATATGTAGCTGGGTGTCAGCTAACATTATGACAACCTTTAATTGTTTAATAGTTTTTCACAGGTCCAGAGTGCCTTTAGGTAGAGGCAACCGTGGGTGCTGCCAAGTGTAGAAGTCTGAAGGGCAGTGAAATCTGTCCTGAGCTCCACAAGGTTGTGTGTTTTCCTTCTTTCTAGCGCTTCAACTTCCTCCCCTTTAAAGCTGCTGTAGTGGCATTTATCCTGCACTTTTTTTGTCCACTTCCTGGTCTGTCTTCAGTATGTGGCTTGCCACATGAAGCTCTTCCTTTTGCGTGTAGGCTGGGCTGCTCTGTTGCCATTGTAGCGCTCCTTGGTGGAGTATGGGAATGACCTCAGACGTGTCTTCTCAGGTAGAGAAAAGTTTGTGTGCATTGGGAAGTGAAGGGAGTTTGTACACGGGTGTTTCTGTGCTGCTGCATGGGCTGTGTGTATATATGGATATTTCTGTACATCTGTATTTCTGTCTTTTTGAACAAGTGGAACTGGGTGGGCATCTCTGTGTACCAGGGTGGGCGGTCTCCATGTTGCTTACAATGAACATCCAGACTTTTCCAAGTGCTTGGTCATATGTTTCTGAAGGAACCATGCCACTACTGCTAGGTTACTTCATCACTGTGAACAGAAGCCCCCTGAGTAAACAGATTGCTAGATCAGCTTGGGAAACAGAGATCCTTGTTGACAACCTTTCATGCACCCCAAATCCTCTGTCTTCTCATAGTTCCCTTGCCTTGTTGACAGCACTTTGAGTCTTCTGTTGTCATCCTCCATGTCCCAGGAGGGTGTCCTGCTACTGTCCCAAGATGAATGGTCCTGTCTCAGGTTTGAGAACAGACTTAAATCCACAAGCAAAGGGTGTTGTTTTTATCCTTCAAATGATGCAATTTAGCGTTGCTTATGCTGCTGCCAAGCGACTTTCTAGCTCTGGACAGGGATCTGAGAGGGCATTTAAAAATGCTTTCTGAACACCATCTGTTTGATGCTGACGTGCTGAAACACTGCAGAAAGTGCTTCCCCCAGTCCCACAACCCGACTTACAGGCATCATTTACTGTAATCCCGTTTTGACCTGTAGAGCTTTCAAACCCGCCCTTTGTTTTGTGTATTCTGTACAAAGAGGTACCAATTTTCTCTTTCGCGAGGAAAGGAACAGTTATTCGCATGGTGAGAGATTCTGTAACTTTCCAGAATGAGGAAATAATTTTATTGATGGCAGTGGAAAGCAATATTTATGTGACAGAGAGGAGGAACACTCACCAATACGTTATACAGGATTCTAAATTTATTACACTCTTCGAATTTTTGCATTCTAAAACCACCTTTTTGATAAGATTTAAGGTTCCTTTGATGAAGTATTTGGAAGCTAAGCCTTTTCTTATTGCTTGTTTTGCCTTGAAGTTGAAACTGTTGATTTAATAAAATATTCCCTTTCTTTACATGTCATTACAAATTTTGCTATTCTATAGAATAACTTTCAGTGACTGGCATACGGGTATATTTCAGAGGAATGAGATTTAGTTAGAGGACTGTGACTTACCAGACTGTGGAAACAAGTAGACTAAGTAGATAGATACAGTGTTTAATCTACTGCTGTAAAATTTAATATATTTTTTGTGTGAGGGCTGGGAAATTAGTTTTTGAGCTGTAGCCCAGTGCAAAGACAAAACAAGTAGCAGCCTTTGGCCCTTTTGGAAAGTGATTGTGTATTTCCAGTGATGACAGCCAGCAACGTTATTTGATTTATAGCAGCACAGCTTTCATTTAATACTGACCATATGGCAATTTTCACCACCTACATTGTTCAGCACCTATGTCAGTAGCACACAAAGCAGTGAACCTTCTTCCCAGGCAATCCAACTTAGACAGAGGATGCTGCATCGTGGCATATTGATCGATAGCAAGAAGCGGTGATAATTAGGTCTCTCCGAATCCTTTATAAGCGGGCTGTGGGCTTTTGAACCTTATTGCATTATTTTGACACCATTGAATAATCAAACGTGCCAGCTTGTTTTCAAACTGTGTATTTGAAATACATGATGACAAGAAGGTGTCATGGAACAGGTTTACATAATATCACCCCCAGTCTTATTTTAACTTATATTAATAGGTAGTTTTTATTTATGCAAGAAATGGGGGGGAATGTTATTATTGGACATACTTGACACTATAGCTCACATCTTCAGGTGAGAGCGCCTTTTACAAAGAAAATTTTCCTCCTAGCAATTTCTCTTTATTTTTACAGTTCTAATTGTTGCACCACACATCGGAACAAAACTAAAGGTAGGAACAGTTAACCTGGAATTTGGAGAGCAAACATTTTATTTTTATTATTTGTGCGAATACCCATTATTGGAATTCATTGAGGTCAGTGACTTTACTGACATGCAGGACTGTAGGAGGGCATTGTGGTACAAGTGAAGGGAGATTAGTTTTGTACCTCACTGTACCCACATTATTTATACATTGGTTCTGTGTCCCTAGTTGAAAAGGGAAGTTCTGTGTTCCATCCAGTGACCGTGCCACTAGACATGCCAAACGCCTTTGCAGAGGGGCATGCTGCTTGTCATATTTGTCCCCATTTGGCAACTTTTTTTGCCAAAGGTGTATGTAGCGCTCTATCCTCGGTTGACGATGATTTATTGAATATCCAAAGCTTTGTGAGCTGGACATGACAGTTTCTCTGAGGCTGGGTAGCATCTGGCTCTGCAGTTTGACAACTCAGTCAGTCCTCAGGTCATCCAGGCCTCTTCTGTTGACACTGGGTCTACACCAGCTACTGCTGTGAAACTACCCCTTCCCTTGTGCCAGGGCTAATGTATTCCTGGCTCTATGATGATCTGAAAATGAACCACCGGCTTTTGTTAATCACCTTCAGCCAGATTGGTTCCTGGATCTACTGCTATTTGCATTTGAATTAGCTACAGGTTGCTGTAAACCTCAGTCCCATCTTGGACATCCAAGATACAGATTTAATGATTGCACTATAGGCATATGGAGGTGAGGTGGGAGGGTGAGGGGTGGCAAGGAGAAATGCTGATCCAGTATAAACAGAGAGTGCATATAAAAAACAGTAAAACCACATGTGGACAAAATGGTCAGTATGCATTCTCTAAGATTGCAACTTCTCATCTGGTCCTAGCTCCTTTTGCAATCAATTATGGACTATTGACTTTTTAGTTCTCTCAGGTGCTTTCTGATCACATAATTGCTTCTATAATGGAAAATGGAATTAAGTGATACGAGAGAGAGAGAGAGAGAGCTCAAAACACATTTACGGTATCTGTGGTGAGAATAAATTGCTGTGATGATAGAGTTGAAGAAGTAAGTTCTGGGAAGGACAAGAGTGATAATTTTTGTAGTCAAGGAGAGGGAAAATAAACTAACCTGATAGAAGAATATTAGAAGACAGAAGAAAATTGTTATGTCCAACTCCTTTGGCCTCTAGAATGTTAATAAGGATTGGCTGGACACCACTTAGGTCTCGGTGAGACTCACTCAAGACTTTTCAGACATCCAGTTGTTTGCAGGTCCTGCATACCAAGCTACCTATTAATGTATGCACAAGGGATTGGCATCCTCTATGATGGGTCTTATCAAAACTTACTGAATGTCCCTACGGGCTGTCACAGTGAAAATACACTTATGACTGCGTGGCAGTCAGTCGTGTGAGGAGCACCTCCCTGAGCTCCTGCTTCTCATGTCTCCAGAACATTTGTGTGTCTAAATTCCATGAATTAATCTGTTTGGTGGTGGTTCTTCTTTTTTTTTTTTTTTAACATAATCAAGTACTTTCTTTAGACACACCCCATGGTTTGTGTATGCATTTCAGCCACATCATAATTATTTGCTCTAATACTATCTATAGTTGTAAAATTGTAAAAATGGAGCATTTTCATTAAAAGTAGCTCAGTCCTGTCATGGACTTGTCCCTGTCCTTAGATTCCTAAATATATGACTTGTAAATGTGTAGCGTTTAAAGTGTTACTCATGTTTTGTTTCATATTAATGCATGTGATACAGATTTTTAAGGCTTCTGCCCACATTTTGGGAGGTTGGATTTGAGGTGCATTTCTTGTGTCTTTACATGAAAAGAAAAGAGCCACATTTGGTAGGAGTCAGTGTATCTATAACAGTTTTATCACTGGCAAGCCCTTAATTCGTATAGGTTTCCAAATCTGGTTTGTCATGAAGGTAAAAAACGCTGCTGCTGATAATGATGATAATATTGAATATAATGTTTTCTTAGCAAAATTCTGATGGGAATTCATTGTCCTTGCCTGACACGTACATTTTCAAACAAGCAATAATTGATTCTTGGAAAAAGAAACTTGAGTTCTATGCAAATATGCCAAATATGCCTGTATAAATATAACATATACTGACTTCTATGTTGAACACCAGTGTTTACTGGCTGCAGAAGCAGACAATACTGTGATGAAAATGAACAAATAAAGGAACTTGCTTTTTATTTCTAGTTCTTTGCAATCATTTATCCTTTACAATCAGGTAGGGCCACTTTTTACTGCCTTTTACTTACTGATTAAAGTAAAAAGGGGACTTGCCTGATTAGAGAAATACAGTTCTTAGAGGGAAGTGATGAGGAACATCAAACTATAGACCAATACCACTAAAACTTTAAGAGCTTTGATATTGATTTTTCCAGCAGTGGGATTTCACACCTCTTGCTTTCAGATTTCATTAGTAGTCTGGGACTAACTAAAAAGGGAGAGGCTTCTCTTAGATGCCAAGAGAGTTGATCACAATCCCACCTAACAGAAGCGAAAAGAAACTACTAATACCATTATTGCCAATTTGTTTATTGCGTATAATCCTTTAAATTTAATGATTGTGTTCTGGCAATTAAAAAGATACCAGAAGCATACTGGTGTCTCTTTTTAGTAGATGAAGTGTGGATTTTCTTTACTTAAAAAAAAAGCTCTAAGTTGAACACTGAAGTCAGATATAATGCGTGTTTCACTGAACATTTACAGATTTCCCAAAATTGTTTGTCTCTCTATCCAGAAAGGAAAAGAGAAGTTACTTTACCTACTTGCCAATTAGCTGAATAACTTAGCTCACTTAGCTGTAAACCACTCAGTGCATTGAAAGATTAGCTAAAAGGGTCTCTGGAAGATCTCCAGGCCTTTTTTAAAAACTAATGCCATCTATTTTTAATAAATTTTGGCATGGCACTATCTTCTTTACAATTAACAAGCAGAAGAAGCAGCTGTTTCTATTTGTGATGGAGTCCCTGATTGCCTTCAGCCACCAGTTTGCTATTACCAGAGGAGGCTGCGAATAAGAACTTTTCCGAGCAACTTGATAGAGGGTTGGCTTGTGTTAAATGAAATGGGGTTGTCCATACTTTATCAGTTGTGATGGTAGAACAGGAAATAACTGTTGCCAAAATGGGTCCCTAGCACGCTGACTGTCTATGGTGAAAAGGATGCAAAACCCACATGATAAGGCAAAAAGAAGTCACTTTGTTGGAGTCATTTATTTTCTCTGTAAAGCATGCATTATGACTACATCCGTTGTCATGCTGTCGGGTGAGGGTCTTCCATTCCTGTGGTCCGTAGTTCTACAAGCAAGCTTTTGGTTTTTTTCATCTATTATTCCTCACTGGTATGCCAAGATTCAATTAATGTTTCCTTACTCATGCCTATAGATTGATTGAAGTCAAAGCAAATGCAGAAGTTGGTGTGATAAACAGGTTCTGCCCTACTATCAACAGGTACACTCAAAATATACTTTTCTCATATGTAAAAGCACTAAGTGCACTGTGTCCCTTATGGGAAATATTTTGTAGGAGTCCTTCAGGAGAGAATGAGTCTTAAAATCAGTCAGATAGATACATTGCAAGTCTAAGAGGTGTCTTACCTTACATAAAGTCCTCAGAGTAACCCTTTTACTCATTCTCCACTCATATTGACATTCCTGCCTTTCAAATGTGCTAGTTCACAACTCTGCCAGATGAACGTGCTGGGCACTTTTGGTTTACAGGACTTCCACTGATGCCCATGGGAGCTCAGCCAAGGTCCAAGGACCTTATATCTAAGTGGCATCATTGACTGTGTGCTTGGGAAGAACTGAGCTGGAAATTAGGGAAAAAGACTACCGTCTGGTTAGTCTGTTCCTGGAACTGTCTGCAGTTAGTATAGCTTCCCTGCACGTGGAACAAGGACCCTTGCCATATGAATAAAATATGGGTCAGACACAGTTTCAGCCACAAGCTTTCTGTAGGACTGTCCTGCTATTATGAGAATCAAATGTGACTTTTCTTGACTGTCATTTGGTTTGAGATTAAAAAGTTCTTACAGCAATACTAGTTGAAATATTGCTGCCCCCCGTACCCTCATGGTAGGTTTGCCATTACTAATGTGTCCTACCAATTTTGTTGGCAAAGCTGTTTGTGGTGCTTGCAATGTCAGCTGGATTGCAACCAAAGAAAAAAATTTCCAAGGTGGAGGAAAAAGCAGAAAAGAAAAAATGGTGTGTATTTTCACACTGCTCTGATTTATAGTGCAATTCCAGAAATGGCCATGCTAGTGCATTTGGGTATTGAAGGGTACATATCAAACCTCCACGCCACACTGCTCAGATGCTGGGCTTGTTAGTAATGCTTCTTCCACAGCAAAGGAGCAAACTGAAGGGATAGCGAATTGTGACGTGAAGAGAAAAATAATCACTCATCTTGGGAACCTCCCCAGGCTGATTTGACTTTGGTTACCAGTAGCACTTGTACATGAACATGCTGTTAAACAGGCACAACGTGATACTGTAATGAGTTATGTCGTACAAAGCTAGATATTAATCAAGAACTTCCAGAGAAAACAGTTCATGATCTGATAAGATTACTTTTGATCAGGGATCCAGTATTAACCTTATTTACCCCTGACGTTTTCATGTGTATATGCTGATTGATTTTCAACACTGTAAATGAGTAGAACTCAACACCGACTGCAGGTTATCTTAGATACACAATAGCAATGGTATTTTCTTGTCATAGGCATGTTTGAAGAATGGCTCTTGATCAAATTTCACTTACTCTTTTTCTCAGTAACCGAGAATGTAACCCTATTTAATGACGTGGCCTTTTTGTTCCTCATCAGTGCAGCACACAACTAATATGCTCTGATTTTAACTAGTGTACCACGCTAGCAAGTCAGGTCCTATTGAAATCTGGTTTTAGTAGATCCGATAGGTATCCTTCATAGTTTCTCCCATCTATTTATATTTATATTAGAAAATCTTTGGCTTTGGATGGCTGATAATAAAAGCAGGATCAAATGAAATATGGAATGTGGTATGGCTTCCATAATAATTAAGGTTGAAGCCCAGCTGGATGTACGGTTGCAATTCATAGTAGCCTCATCTATTGGCATCTTTCTCTATCAATTGAAAAAAATCTCTTTTGGATTTGTGTGTTGCTAAAAAGCATATACAAATAAATGGTTGAATGCAAATTTTTATAAACATTTAAAACATTTAAATTTAAATTAACATTTAAAAACCTTTCCATGCTAAGAGTAATAATACTTCAAAAAGCTTTATCTTAGTATCTTACTCCGGTTAAGTATGAATGTTAAAATGATGAATTAAATTCCATTAGGGCTAATAATTGGCTTTTAATCTTTTTTTGTACACATTTTGAAATTTTTCACAGGTCAAATCAGCTGATACCATATGTGCTATTGGCTCAGCTGATGCTATTTTATTCCAAGAGGATAACTGTGAGAATGCCATGAGATTTAAAGAATGCAGAATAGTTCCTGGTTTTAGCCTGCCTTGTTTTAAGGGCTCCCTCCGTTTGATTACCAAGATCCTTGGGGCATAAAACAGAATAACCCCAAGTTAACTAAACTAAACTAAACTGAACTGAACTGTATTTTTGTAACCTAACCAAAGGATGAGCCTTGCAAACAGTTTGCTTTATGCTTCTGATTATGTTAAATCAGCATTGTAGCAGGGACAAATCAGTCCATTCAAATGCCAAAATTTGAAAGTATTTGTGACCTAAATGAGATCTGTTTTCAAATATACTTTCTTATTCACATTCTAAACATAAAAACTAACATTATAAACATACTGACAGTGGCAACGGCCTTCACAGCGAGACATTTGTGCATTCCTGTTTTATTTTAAAGAAGAGACTATATAGACTGTACCATTCTTTACATTATTCATGTTAAACTATTAAGTGATTTAACCTTTTATTAATTAACAATGTCTGAATAGAGTAGATAACAAGATTATTCTTAAGCTGAGCCAACAGAGTTGTTAGAGTTTGTGGCCTCTGTTATTGTTCATTGAGAAGCTATGGAAAATAGCTATATTATGAATCACTGTGTGAAATATTTTTTAATACCATGTTATTAAGTTCCCCATGGAACCTGTCTGTATTACAGCACTACTTCTTTTCCTACCCATTATCAGTAAAATCCCACAGAGATCATGGTAGACTTTTAATGACCTTTGCTTATGAAAACATCAAAACTGTATCAATTCTAACTTGACAGCTAATTAAAAAAGGTTTCTCTCAAGTCCGATGTGGACATTGGTTAAATAACCTCTTCAAGCACCTTCATTCATACTTACACTGTATTATGAAATAACAAAGTTTAATAGTTCAGACACTTTTCCTGTACAGAGAACAGGCATTTTATAAAAGCTAGAACATTAAAAACACAAACCAGCATTGAAACTGCTATTTCTCAATTTTGACACAAATACGAGCATTTGCCAAGTGAAATTGTAGTGCTTTTATTTCAGCTATGCTAAAATCAAGTTCCGTCTTTTATCTTTTAGATCCCTATGTTAAGTGTTCCTACTTCCACTGAGAGCAATGAGAGATCTGGATGTGGGTTCAAACCTTTTGCAAGACAATTTTTCTTGTACATTTTCCCACAGCCCCACATTTTAGGGAAACCCACTCATTCTTATCTTCTGGTTTGGGTTTGGTTTGGTTTTTTTTCATCCCTGACTTTTCAGACAAAACGGAATAAAAACTGCGAGGTGAGTTTCTGACTGCACATGGATGCTGAAGCAGTGTAATACACACAATTCACGGTTCCTTTAATGGAATGTCACTTAATGCATATGTAGATTATCTCAGCACTAATAGAATCTGATTTTCATACCCAAACCAGACTGAGTTAATCACACAGACCCCGCTTTATTGAGTCTGTAGAGAAATCTCAAATTCTAACAGCTCTAAGTTAACAACACTAAATGTCCTGAGTCTTTTCAGACAGAAAACCAACGTATAGATTTTAGCACAGACAGGTGTTAAATCCAGCAAGGTCCTCAGCAGAAAAACAACTGTCCTGTCTTTTGAAAGGCTGCAAATTCAGAAAGTGTCCTAGTCCTCACTGAGCTCAAATCAAGGTCTTTCAAAAAGTGCAAGAAATGGTTACTTTCACTCCCTAGCTCACTCTGGTGTTTAAGGTGCTTCCCACAGAAAGACAGCTGCGTGGTTTTGCTCTTCTTGATTCGGAACAAGGTTTTGAATATGATTTTCCAACATCTCTTGAGTGCTTTAGACAGCAGGACATAGAACCATTTTTTTTTTAATTGCTTTTGCTCTAGGCTTGTGATTACTGAACTTTTATGGAATGCGGAACTGTCCTACCAGGCAAAAGAGCTATGTCAGAATAGCTAGTGCTCTAGTTGTGAGGACACATGCTGAAATGGGTTCATGGCCACTCATTTGGCATCCAACCTTTTTGAAAAGGCTGAGCGTGTTCCTACAGGAAGATTCTGTAATTAATATTTTCCAATGATGAAATATTAACGGAAGTTCTTGGCCCTTCTCTACTTCTGAGCACCTCCGTGAAGGAGTTGATAAAGTCTTTAAAATTTTTTTTGAAGAGTTGAAAAATCAGTAGCTATCCCTGGTAGAAAAAATAGATGCATGACTGCTCATCTCACTGTTTTATTCTGTATCACTGGTGTCCTGACGTGTGTTTTTACTGAGCAAGAAAAACAGTTCTGAGAATACCAAGACAATGCAAACCTTAGAAATTATTAGTGTAGACATTCCTAAATGACATTTCCAGATTACATTCTTGTCCTGATCAATCGAGACTACTGATAGTTATTTGATGACTTATTCAACCATTTAGATTTCTAGATCTTACATGTCACGCTGACTCATTTAATCCACTGTAAAAAACAATCACTATAATAAGGATATAAATACCTGTGAGGTGTTCTTCAGAAAGGCAATTTAGCTCTTCTGGTAAAGACTACAGAGCTATTATGTGGTCCAGTGCAATATTGCACATCCTGTGCCTTGCAACACATAGCATTGCTCTGTACCTGTGCATGCGCAATCTTACTTGGGAACAAATCCAATACTGGTTTGAAGACCCTTGTAATTCATGGATGAAATGCCAGCTTTTGGAAGCCTGCCTCTGCCTCTGGAATGGTATCCAGAGCATGGTGTGAGCTTCCCATAGTCTCCAGAGAGGACACGAGGACAGTTAGGTGCCACATGGTAAGATCCAGCATATCTAGAAAATGACGCAGAAAGCTACCAAAAGTGGTTAGACAGCTAGGAAAAATGAAAAAAAATGCAATGCAGGGGTGGGTTTTAAGCCTGGCTCTGTACTCACTGATTGGCATTGCAAGGAGCTGCCTCCAACCATCAGGATATTTAGCTTGACAGTAGCTTCTGGAGGGACTCACTAATGCTCTCTCAAAGAGCTGAACAGGCTTCTTTTCTTTCTTTTTTTTTTTTTTTTTTTGATCAAGTGACCCCTTTTGTGCCTGGTGGTCCTGCTTATATTTGCTCGATGTGATATAGTGTGTACTATATAATCAGTAGGTCACACAATTGTCTCTAGAGTCAGCCATAAAACCTGTGGCAGAGCTTTAGACGCAGCACAGGTTAAATATAAATAAATATAAATAAAAACTCTTTTCATATTATAGTTTAACCACAGTCTACTGGCCTTATAGACATGCAGATCTCTGGCAAGCGGGGTCAGTAGTTGCCAGCTGTGCTGTGGAGGTGGAACTAGGCTGAAAACATCCTTCTGGTTATTGTGCATGGGTAGCACAGAGGTCCTTTAACCTGGGGGGAGCTTTGCCTGGGTTCAAATCAGTTTCAGGGGGAGGCCTTTATTTGGCTATAAAATGTGACTGCAATCACAAAAGGAATAAAAAATATATTGTATTGGATTGTTGAATAACGATCGGTTTCTTTATGTAGCCTGGTCACCTACATGCAAACATATGGTTGCTGCAAGCCCAGTACTGTAGTCCCAAGTGCTGCAAAAGAAATTCTTCTTCTTTCCACCCACTCCCTGACAAGGGAATACCAAAGAAATATGCCACCATGTCTGCTATTTAAAATTCATTGCTAAGACTGGGTACTCCAAAAAGGGGAAAGCAGTGTAGCTATTTTATTTTACCCTCCTACATAAAAAATAGACAGTGCTTTCATAAACAGGAAGAAATAAGCATCATTAGGAAGCACATTTGGATTAGGTGCATTTTCTGGAAATATTTATGCTCTACTTCTTGGATTTGTGATAGTCCCAATATTCAGCCTACATAGTTGGGAGGAAAGCGGTTTTGTGTCATTTGCTTCATTATGGGATGCAGGCTGGTGTGTTCCAAACACAAAAATATTTGTTCCTCAGAACTATTTTATGATTTCTGAGATAGAAATAATCTCCATTTGTGTTATGGTTGATTCACTTATTTGTTATGTGCATCTAAGACATCTGTTCAGTCTCAGGGGGGTTCTATAGTATGCAACAATTTAAATGACTTTTATTAATTGCTTCCTGTATATGGCACGGTATGTATGGGAAGCCTATCACAAATCACATCAGTCAGAAAGGGCGTGTTAATGGAGCTAATTGCTTTGATGTAACTGTATTACATATTGGGTATAACTGAGCTAATAAAATTACCCTTTTATAACAATTAGACATCTCAAATCTCATTTGCTACTTTTAGAGCAATGTCCTTTGATTTAGTAAGGTGCTGGAAAGAGCTGTAGTCGCTGTAGCTCTGTGAAAAAACTGCTGTAGCTGGTAGTGACACCATGAGTATAAACTTCTAACAGATGTGTTAAATTTGATATTGAAGACATACACATTTAAAAACAATTTTACTAAAAAACTGAGGTATGTTCAGGTAGAAATGGCATTCAGCTGTTGTATTTTGAACTTTTTTCCACTCACCATCCCCAGAAATATGTTCCAGTTATGATGGACTGCTGAATTATTTGCAAGATTTAATGTGTGCTGGACACCATATTTTTCCTAAGTAATGCTGGAACTGTCTCTTTTCTGCTTGGGTGTCGAAGCTGTACCCATCACAGCTGTACAACCATCTTCAAACTGCCACATTGCATTTGTGGCAGTGACTTAGATCTATGCCTTTGTAAACTGTTCTTTTTAGATAGTTTTGGAAGTAGTGAGCAGTATCCTTCTGCTTAGTTTATTCTGAAATTTGTTTTACCCTCTCTAGCCTATATCCTGCCTTCTTTGCCATTCTTTCTAAATGTTTTCTTGCAGTCTCTCTGTAGGGTCTTGAAAATCTCTCCTGACTTAGTCTGTGGTTAGCCACAGGGAGACTTTTGTGAGTGATAAAGGTTCACTCACAAAGAAACTAAGAAAAAATGGGACCTGGGTTGAGCAAAATGTCAAGGTCTTGCAAAATGCCCACCCTGGCCATGAAGGCAAACATCCGTTTGGCTGCAAAGCCCAAACCTCAGAAATTCCTTTTTTCCTCCTCATTTCCCTTCTTTCCCCTCCTTCCTCCTCACCTCTTAGTATCCTTTATTATGGAAACAACCCCTCTTTTTCCGAAAACCTGAAGACCCCGAGTCTTGCTTTCCTTCACGCTGTTGCCATTATTCTGCAGCGTGCCATCCAGGAGAGCATCCTTCTTCCAGATTCAGGAGCCAGGACAGGGAGGAGACCAGAAAGCAGTTGTGAAGTTTGCTTGTGCCTCACAACAATGGCTGAACTGGGAAGCGTGCTCTCAAAGGAGGAGAGTAAATAACAGTAAACCCAGTGCTCTGACAACAGTTATTTAGGATGCTGTTATTATGGAGCATTTGCAGCTACTAAATAGGACTTGGCCTTAATCTGTCACTATATAAAACTGTCATGAATTACATTCACAAGTACTTATGCATCTCCAAACAAAATGAGTTAAACAACTCATCTCTTTTTAATGTTTTTACAATTTTAGTTTTAAGAGGGAAGTAGCTACTGCGTGGTCATCAGAGTCTGCTGGCCATGGGAATGTTGGTCTCAGAGCAATGTTTTCTTGGGCTGGTAGAGGCTTTTCGACGTCTTTTTTCTTTTTTAAAGTCCCTGCCCTTTGAATCGGTTAATGAAGGTTAACACACAGGAAGGAGATACTGGTTAAGCCGTTGTCAACTCTTTCAGATCCCACCTAATTTAGGATCTGAATGCTAGCCCCGGCTCTACCAACACTGAAATCATCAAAGGTGTGTTATTTTGGACCGCCATAATTTACATTAGTCTTGTAATCTAGCCTTCATAGAATCATAGAACCATAGAATGTGTTGGGTTGGAAAGGACCTTTAAAGGTCATTTAGTCTAACCCCCCTGCATGATCTCCTTGAAGCGCCTGACTGTTAAAGTCAGACACGTAATGTTTAATGTAATGGTGTTTATATAGTTTATGTCTTATTATAATTGATCGTTTATCTTGGACAGTCACTACCATTCCACTATTCCCCAGACAGCCGGATAATTCAGCACTCCCTCGGAGTGCCCTATGGACAAAGACATGCCCACCTGCACTCTGCATCTCTGCTCTGCCAACGTGCCAGAGCTGAAGCAATTGAAATTTGCTGCAGCTTTGCTGTAATTTTATAGCCTCTGCTTTCTTTGGACTCTGAGGGGAACAGTCTGAATACTGGATTTGTTTGGTATTTTCTGAGTTTTCTCAGAATATAATTTGAATCAATCACCTCTTTCTTTTTTTAATATAATTTGATTCCAAACCCCTGTTTTTCCATTATGTTACTGAGCTAGAGTTTCACTTTCACTAACCAGGATTGGAATAACATCATATTGTCTCTCTGAATGTGACAGTTGACATCCTGAATTTATACATTAATATATTTAAAAATATGTTTTAAGTAATTAAAATACACTATGTTGCACTTTAAAAGCTGATCTCATCATCTTCAGTTTAGCTCATTTTTCCTTCCCTTCACCCATGCCCCCATTCCAATGGTGGATTGAAACCAGGCTTTCTGGCTGCAGCCTTTTGAGATCTGAATTTGATCAGTGATAGAGCACTGGAATGTCTGATTTGAAGTAGAAAAGATTTATTGCTATCAGTGTTAGCGCATGCAAAGTCACGCCACCCTGTTTTGCCAGTTACCTATTGCCTCTCTCTCCCCTCCAACCACTCCACCCCACTTACACCTTATTGTAGAATAGTCTACTTGCAATCCCATCTCAAACGAGGGTGTTTTTTTCATGATACATTCAAATATGTAACAATTACGATCAAAGCATATTTCACAAATTGAAATTAATCACATTTTTAGTGTTGGCCCATGAACAATAAACTACTTCTTGTAGGGAGCCTTATTAGAGATTAGTCAAAGTTCAGAACTTAATTTCTCTTCAGTGCATTTTTGGGGGGGTAGTAAATGATTTCATACAGACTTTCTGGCTCTGTGTGAGCTTTCCTTTTGGCACAAGTTTACTTAAAAATAAAAATGTAGAACAGACAGTAGCTGCATTTCATAAACCATTCTATTATTTCAAGTTGATTTTTAATACTGTATCTAAACTGACAGAAAGAAAAAGCTTGGCAAGTGTATTAGATAAATTATCTGTGATGCTTTTAATTTATAAGGGAGATTGTGATTCGCTTTTATGCACGAAATCATATTATCAATTGGCAACTTAAAAACACATTTTCATTCCTGTTGACTTTCCTATAAACTGCACACACAGAGTAAATAAAAAGTGTACCCATCAGTCAGTAAGAGAGTTTGTGGGGTTTTTCTTTTTCTTTCTGTAACATTATATATGTGCATGTAAAATTTAGCCCAGTGGGAGCAGTTTGTTTATGACAGAAATCTGTTTCAAAGGGCTTTTAAACGTAGCATTTATTGCACATAGCGTGAGTCTCTCTGGTTTTGCTGTCACAGAGATTCTTATGACACACTCACGGTGTAAGGATGAAACGAAGCTCCTTTCCTGAAATATGGGCAGGATTCCACAAAGTGTTGCTCAAAATCAATAGTGGAAGAAAATCAATTTACTGAGTAATAGATCACTTCAAAAAGTGCCAAAAAGCTGTGAATTATTTGAGGGATATGACCTTGCTGTCCTCTTATTGTCCCAGAGGATGACGAAAGTAGAGTTAATTTCATGTATGTCCCTCATGCTAATATTTATCATCAGCACTGATAAAATCTGAATTTTTTTTTTTTAAAAAAAGCCTTTACAGTACATCACATCCGCCAAGATGAATTTCTAGTGTTGCCAAACATTCCAGGTTAGTCGCAACAAAAGGGAAAACTTTAAAAAGTTTGAGAAAGAACAGACATGACAGCCTTGAGGGAACATGCTAGCTACTTCACAAGGTAAGCACACAACATGACGGAGCAAAATATGAGGCATGCTGGACCACAAAGTAAAGTAGAACAACATTTTTTAAAATGGTCCTTTGGATATCCTTTAGAAATGGTCTTTGAGTAGGAAAATCAATGAGAAGAGTTCAGCACAGGTCTTGGCGTGACTGGATTTACTGTTTAGTGAGGCTGTTGGTACAGTGAAGTCCCAGAAATTCCAGATGTTTTCAGATATGCTCACAAGCCAACTAGAAATATGGTTATAGGCCATGTGGGTAGCCCAGGATCCTCAGGGTTATTATTACTAAGCTTTGCCAAAACTTTTCACAAAGTATCCAGAAAGCTAGATTAAAGACAGGAATCTGCATGCTGGTTCCTACCAGTGATGAAGACCCACCTTTACAGGAACCTCTGCTATGAACAGGCCTTTGCCAGTGAATTTTTCTGTCTAAATATAAGAAAGACAAAATTTCCTTTATCTTACTAAAAATCCTATTTTCTGGAGGAGTCATGAGACCCTCTTTCCCCTTCCCTATGCAGAGGTGGCAGTCCTGTCACTTCGTGTCCCAGAGATCCTGTAAAATGAAAGGGTGAAGCCTCAGGTTTATGCTGGGAGACTTTGGAAGTAGGGGAGCACACAGACTGACGTTTCTCTCCAGAACATTGAGCCATGAAGGTTAGGAGCAGATTCTTTAATTGGTACTTTGCTACTTTGAATACATGCAGAGCTGAAACCAAGCTAAGCTTGAAGGCTGAAAGTCTAATCAGCTGCTATCAGTTTGCAAATCGAATGTTTGATTTACTTGTAATACAGTTTTTCCACTGCTGACACTGGAGGAAGTTTGCATGTGCTGACAGCCTTAAGCCATTGAGATTGTTTTTGATTCTAGGATTTACGAGTGAACTTTCCAGACCCTTTTCTGAATGTTTTGCACTTCAGTGTGTCTGATTTGCCATAGCAAGATCTACAGAATTAAAGGCTGGGGGGTTGGGGGTGGGGGGGGGCAGGTGGCAGGAAGAGACGACACATGACTTTTGAGAGGTTTTTTTATTTGTATTTAGAAGTTAAGCGTTCCTTAGAAGATGATTACTCTTGTGGAATAAAACTGCGTCTCTTTCATGAAGACTCTGATGTAATTGTTTTGCTAATCGTATCTTAATGATTGTAGTGAAATGCTCAAGGGTGGACTATTGGTAACTGAGCTTTATTTATTTTACCTGAGTGTTAACTGTATATTAACAGAGGTGGGGTGCACTTGCTGTAAGAGCTAATGCCACTGCTAGTTCACAAAATGAAGTTAATTCTGTTTGTTTTTCTTCTAATTTATTTGAATGATGTCATCTATGCTGTTGCCTCTTGGTCTGTGCTTACTAACCTCAGCGCAGCTCCTTCTGATGTTTTAAATCACAGCGACTTTAGTAGCACATATAATTAAAAACCATGTCTGGATGCATGTTAGTTGTTTTACCCACTGTGGGTGTAAATTATACCTGCTTAGGTTACAGAAGAAAGTCTATTTAATCTGTGTCAGGTGGTTAATCGAAGCAGAAAGTCATAACCTCAGCTGCCGTAATCTTAAAATGCCACTTCTAGGATCCTCTTTCTAGTTTGTCAATCTCCTCTCCTTCCACTCTGTGTTGATAAGTCAACTGACTCCTGTGGTGGACACCACTGCCTACCTGCACCACCTATCCTCTGCTGGGCCATCCCATCTGTGACCTCTGTCTTGGCTACGCCAGCCTTGCCAACCTCAGTAGCCATCATCTGCTGTCTTTTACATGCATTTATGCATTCATAAGAAAACGGCAGTCAGGCATCCATCTATTCAGTTTAAATTCCTGCTTTACTGAGGAAGACATCAGACAAAAAATAGACTGTTCCAAACACAGACCTTCAAGTCATGTTTATGGTCCACCTCGGTTTATTCTGGCTAAAGAGCTGTCTTACCTTATTTCACTAGCTGAAGTTGCCCATTGTTCCCCAAACTTTATTGATATTTATTTGGACAGCAGAAGGGAAGCTGACTGGGTGGTGCTTGCATAGCCTGAGTCACTGGAAGGTACTAGTGGGTGGCTGGGACACAAGGAAGACCTAGAGGTCTCTCCAGGATCTCTCTGCACTCTCTCTGTGCAGATCTTGCTACAATAAGGCCCTTATCCTTGTTTGGAAGTTGTATGTGCTTCTCTAATAGAAAAATAAATAGAAATAATAATGCCTTCATCTTAGATCTCATACTCTTTTGAGCTTTGTGTTTGTAATACATTAACATAGGCAGGCTTTGGCAAGTACTTTTTTTTCCATGTTTTTCACTGTGAAAATTAATGTGCAAAGGTTAATGATAGGCTATTACATATTTCTGAAGTACTATATAGTTAAGTAACAGAAATTCTTAATTGCGTATGCAGGGAATAACTGGCAAAGTGAAGGCAAAGACTGTGACTGAGGTCCTTGGGCATATCAGATACGAAGAGCGCTTGGATCAGTTCCACATAGACAAAGACATACGCATATGAGCTCAGCTCACCTACCTCTGACACACAAGCCCAGGTGGATTTATTTTCCCAGTATGCATGCCTCTTATTAATGCTATTAAAAATTATTGCTCCAAACAAGATGAAAATATGCCCTTAAGCTAGCAGTTTAACATTTATTTCCAATCTTATTTTTGTTTTTTTGGAACCATAGAAGAGAAATATCCCTTGTTTCCTGTGAGGACTAAAGGGGAACAGTATAAACTTTGTATCTTAGTGTTAAAAATGTAAACACAGATGAAATGTACTTCAGAGCTCATTTTGCCAAAGCTTTTCTTGGATGATTTCCATGAACATACTTATTGTAATTATTTTCCAAATGTTACCCATGTGATTCTCATTTGCTATATGTTTAATTCCTACCTTAAATTGGGAAACTCAGGTATTACTAAAGATGGCAGACACCTAAAGATTTGTAGGTTCAACCTGCATAATGGCCCCACAGTGGTCACATAGTGTTCATGTGCTCTTATATGAACTACAACAAGAATTGGTTGAAATTCTATGTGTGGATTCAGTCTTGTGCCTTTTGAAGCTAAAAAGCAGATGTTATCCATGGCATGATACTTCGTGTATAAAATTAATATTTAAAATTTACTCTTATAAATTTATTTCTGGTATTCCACATGCAAAAGCCTAAGGCTTCCCATCAAAAGCTGAAAGAAGTCATTAACGATCAAAGCAATTGCAGTATATTTTGGGCTACCATTGAATTCTGTTATCCTCATCACCTTTAATTCCTCCTACCCTAGACACCAGCCATAAAGAAACATTGTCTCTCAAATACAGGTTAAAAGCCAAAGCTGAAACACTGGCTTATCAATCATAAAGGTGTAGTTTATACCAATACTAAAAATTTTGGAGATAACTCTCCTTTAACTTAGCTCTGTTCTACAGCTAAATCACTTCATTGAATATAATACCGACTGCCAGAATTAAAATGCAGAGACTGTCCACTAAAATATGTCCATCCTACATGAACGTGGCCTTCCTCCTCCTCTTTCACTTCCTCTCCTAGTTTAGAAGCCTCTGGTTGGACCACAACAGTGTTGACCGGTTATCTGGCAGTTGGGGATGCTGTAATGCTGACACCAAGGCAACGTTCTTGCAGTCCCAAAAGAACATTAAAAAAAATCTCAGAAAAGGGCCAGCCCCAGCCAAAATATTAAATGCAAATCAGCTTTATCAATCCTAGGCTAGATCTCAAGACAGAGTATGATTTGCTCTTGCAACGTTTGAATGTCTTTGCATACCTATGCAGGTCTCGTAATTCCCTGGAAAATGTTCTGCACAGCACTTTTTTATTTAATATATCTTCAGTTTGTGGCAGAGTATCTTTTTAATTTTATTTAATACAATATACTGGCCCATTTACTGAGGCAAAGGGTAGAAAACAGAAAAGCTGATGGATCACATCCATCAAAAAGCGACCATTTCCATCACTAGTGCCTACATCCCTTTCAGCGTAAGAGGCAGAGGGCAGCCTTGCGTTTCTTTATTTTCTATCCTCCTTGGCTTTGCTTTATGTTTTAATTCCAAATGTTATGAGACACAAGGTGGGTTATTCAAAACTATTTATTAGCTTGTTAAACTGAAATGCGTTTGCTCCTTGGCCAAGTTTTACAGGAACCCACAAAAGATTGAAGTACCTCACAAGCAGTGCCCTACCTTTGTAGATGACATCAGTGCAACAGGACTTGATTTTTCAATATATCTTTAAACATATTTTTCTAACAAGTACACATTCTTACATGTATTTTCTTTCACTTAAATCAGCCAAGTTATATGCAGTCATGATTTATGTCTCCCAAAAGATCTTAAGAATTTAGGATCTATAAGCCTTATCCTAAAGTCTTTACTCAGGCAAAATGCCTGAAATAAACCAGAGGGATATATAAGGTTTCATATAACATTTGGCCATGAAGAAAAAATACCATTAACAAAAGCAATTACAGGTATCAAAGCTGAACTTCGCCTCATATCTAAAAGTGAAGGAGTGATGATTAAGATACACTATAGCTTGCTCCACACATACAACTTTCACTAGTTTCCTTGGTGGACTATAACTTTCCAGAAAGGGACATCTGCTCCATCACAGCAGACATTCGTACACATATATGGGCATATCTTTATGAGCTTTTTAGCTTAGACAAGGTGAGCATTCCTGAGGAGACTCATCCCCACTCGCCGTTGGTCCACGTCGCAGCACGCTCTCCCAGCACGCAGACCGGCTGCCTTTTGGGCTAAGCCAAGCCAGAAAATGTGCTCCAGGAGCTGAACTAATGCGCCCCCACCGCTCACTGGCATTTGTTCCACACGGCCAGAATACAGCTCATCTGAACCAGCCACCGGTCCCCCTGAACGCAGATAGTTTGGAAGTGAGGTCCTTGGCACTCACTGTTTCGCTCCCCAGATCTGCTCATGCTGGGCCGCACGGCTTTCCAGGATAGATAGAGCCACATATCATGTTTCTCGTGATCCTACTACAAAGCAGACTGTAACTGCAGCCTCAGCAACTAACCCACATGTCTGTTGCACATCTGTGCAGTGAAGAAGTCTGTGATATGTTTTTTGGGAGGTTTGTTTTGTTTGCTTTTTTTTTAACTTCTGTCAGGGAATCTTGAAGCTGGAGTTACGGTTTTCTGTTATCTAATGTAATTTCATTGAAAAGATCTGTTGCATCTATCTGCCCTGCTCAATCAGTGTCTCAAGCTACCATGATCTCGGTGTTTATAGACAAATCATATGTTACTTGAAAACCTCTTATCTGGAAAACTGCCCCATTCTTATGGTGGCAAGGTTCATTTCCCTAAAACCAAGGCAATTTAGGCTCGTCAGCCGATTAGTTTGGGTGACATACCTCAAAGGTGCAGTCCCACAGTGGCTTGAGCTGATTGAAAGCCAGGCTGCTCCTGCTAAACTGGTATTCATTCCCTCTGCCTTAGGCCACACTGACCTGCCCAAATGCCTGCACAAAGGAGTAGTTCAGGGAGCCACCCCCACCTCGTCAAATGTTTGTGGTGAAGTTGTTTTCAGCAAGTCTTCTACCTGTGGCAACTTGCTCTGCCATTTCTCAGCCATGCTGCTATGGCAAGGATGACTGGGACAAGGACGGGAGTGAGGATGAGGCCTGGACCAAGATAATGTAGACTTCAGTTGGTTTATACTGGAGTGGAACTGTAGGCTTGTGCAAATGGAGTGACACTGATTTGTAGCCATTGAGAACATGCCCTGTAAAATTTAAGTAAAAAACCTTATGTGCTACCTTTTTCAGAAAGAATCCACTCAGTATTCAGTGTGAATTGCTGCAGAATTGGGATTCTCCAAGTTAATGGAATGAATTGTGACACAGTTCCTAAAAAAAACCCTTTTAATGGAATCTTTTCCCTGGTTCATCTCTCTTACCCCTTTTTCCTCTGAGTGGAAAGTTCACATTATACCATGACAAGAGAGCATTAGCAAAAGGCAAGAGAGAGCCCACTTCATGCACTGTTTTGGAAGTTCCCTAAAGTGAAAAACGAGATTCTTGAGGAAGAAGATTCCACAATGCCTCAAGGTACAGTACATTCTCTAAAAATGATGCCTAAGCATCTTTTTTTACTATCTATAATACTTTCAGCATAGTAAGATTAACAGACATGCTAGTAAGGATTTGCTGGGAGCTGTAACAGTCAAATGTTTCCATAAATTACCAGGACAAAAAAGCAGCCTTTTACTAGAAATTGATTTAACACTAACAAAATTGTGCTTATCTTAATGACTTAATTTGGTGTTCAAGTGCATACCATATACATTTCCTTGGGGCTTCAAATAGAACCTAAAAATACTTGTAATGGATATTTAAAGTAAATTGTCTCTCTCCGATAGCATGGAAACATTAGATCTATGTCTGAATTAATGCAATGGATATTTGAACAGATGAAGTGGAAATTTCAATGGAAATACAGAATGGACTTTTCAATACAGGAGCATGTTAATTACATTCCAGGGCTTGATTTATGGGCTCTTTTATTAATGTATTTCAAATAAAAGGCTATAAAATTGGAAGGTCATGAAGAATTGCTGACATCACTTATTACGATTATTTGCTGTCGTGGACACTTTTATTGATGCCTTAATGCTCACTAGCTTTAAGCTAGCTACCATGTTGAAAACAAAAGACGATTGCTCCAGTTATTTCCAATGGCTCTGTATTCCTTAACTGTAGAGTGGCAGTGGCTTTATTTTTCAGCAGAAACGGATCTTCTTTAAAGCTATTCAATATTTGTGATAAGATTTTAACATAAAATGACTACTTTATTAAGAATAAATCTCAAAGTCCTAAAATTAATTAATTAAAAAGTCAGCTTGGGGAAGGTCAGACAGACCTGTTTTTTATGGGGAGCGACTTCAAATGTGAAGTCTGTTCGGGTGATGATGGCAATACCCGAGTAATCAAAGTCAGTCATGAAGAAGGAAAAGTACATTTCCTGAAGGTGTAACATTCTGTGAATGCTAAATACTGAATATTGGTGAATACTAAAACTGTCACATGACTCAGTATAAATCAGATGCAGGTTCAGCAATAATATTTTCCTTGTTATTCCAAACAAATTCTGTTTACAGATAACATTTAGAATCTGATTGCAGATTAAATTTAATTCTTATTATTCTTCTCATCACAACTGTCCCCAGTTCCTTTAGATAGGTTTACTTTACTGTAACCGGATCTATCAACCAGAGACTGTACTGTTGTGAGCAAATGCACACTGGTGTCAATAAACTCTCGATATTGTAGAGAATTCACCAAAAAACCCATAATACGTTAGAGGAGCTTTTCTCTTAAAAATAGAAAGATACTGGAGAAGCTAAAATCTCTGGCACCCATAGGAATGCAGAAGATAGCCACTGCTAGAGAACAGTGTTGGAGTCTTTTTAATTCACTGTTCTGGAGAAAAAGAAAAATCATCTGACTTCTTAACATTATAAGCTGTCCTTAGACAAATGTTTTATTGAGGTAACATGTCAATCCATGTTACCTATACCTGTACTTCTAGGAACACCCAAACTACCTTGTAGTGTGCACTGCTGTTTTTTTTTTTTTTTTCTGTGACATGAAGACATGTTATGAATACGAAACTACCATGAATAAAATTCTGTCATGAATACAAAACTGTAAACCGATCAAACAGAGTCCTGCTCAAAGCAAAGTAGGGCCAAACCCAAAATAACGTTTAAATTGAAACGCAGAGGAATATATACAAAAATCTTCACTGCCAAAATAAAAATGGAGTAGAAACCTCTAGTTCTCCCATACATAGTGCTTTACCTACATATTTCTGTTCTCTCTTACAGTCATTTGAACAGTATGTTTTAATATATTGCAATACTAGTTAGACATTTATTTTAAAAATTAAGAAATGTTTAGGAAATGACACAGTTTAGCCAGTGGCAAATAAGTGAAATTAAAAGTTGGCCTTTTGCCACTGAAAACAGAGACATACTCCTAATGTGTTGACTCAAAGCTCATAACATTTCTGGCAAATGAAGCATGAAACACATAGTCAGATATGTAAAGACTGTTACATCCAGAAAACTACACTACAGGAATGCTAAGACTGCAAGTCAAGAGCACATAGAAGTTAAAAACTGCGGGGGTTAAAGCTGCCTAAGTTATATTAATTCAACCTACTTGTACATATTATGGCGTTCTTTAATTACATGATAATTGCAATACCTATTAAGTGCATGAACGTAGTGTATTTATGAGGGCAAGATCCAACTGTTCGTCCAGCTCTGGCTGGAGTATTTCCATGCAGTCAATTGCTGTTCCTCCATATGGCCAGATGCTTGGACCTTGCGGGGTCGCCTCGGTGACATCCTTCTGGGAGGGGGAGGTGGGAGGCACACGTCTCTCCACACAGCCAGGCTCGGAGCCAGAAGTCACAGTGCCAACATAACCTGCAAAAAGAAATCCCAAGAGCAGGAGCTAGCCCTGCATCTACAGAGCTTTGGCCACCTGATTTATTGCATGAGTCTGCTTCTTGTGGGAACACTTGGTATATTTTTACAGAAGCTGAAAGGTGTCGGTGAATAAAACAGAGGCTTTCAAGAAGAAAAAGGACAGTATTAGTACTACAAGAAGCTGAAAAACACTCCAATATTTAACTGGACCTTACCTCTGTTTCTGACACAGAGTTCTTCATACGACGATGATCAAATGCTTTTAATTAACGTTCTCACAGCTGCCTACTGCCAATCCCAGCACCAGCTGTAAGAAATGGAAAGAGAACTTCAGGAAAATCATACTTATTTGTGAAGCATTATGGTAGTTCTAGCATTAGGACTGAACTCTAAGACTGGGAATAAATATTTATCCTGTATTTAATAGATTGATCTGAGAAAAAGTATAGAATAATCAGCCATGTAGAGGCTGTTGTCTATTCCGTAATGACATGAAGGAGGCTGTGGAAGAAATGGGCAGTAGTATTATTAGAGACTGCCACAATGAACATGTACAAAGAGCTCATTTTGAACCACCTTAATTCTGACATTTTTCACTTTTGGGGGAGATTCATTGTTTTTCTGGGTTCTATTTCATGTGGATTTTTTAACATACGGGGAGGAGAAGGGGAAGGAATGTCAGTCCACAACTGCAGGGCTAGTAAGAAGATTCGAAACTTCAGAACTCAGCAAAGATCTCAGCCATCCGAGTTGTCCATGGTTGCAGCGGTGGGCTATTACCTAGTGTGCAGCCACACATTTTAGCAGTGGTTTTCACAGCAGTGGGTTTCATTGCACTACAGAGGAATTCAGGACTGCTGCTTTTCTTCACAAATTTTTGAAGGGAGGAATTTCACCACTGCCTATAGACATGTTAATTTCTGCTTCCCAGCCATCTCTTGCTCCCTTCTGCTTTGATGAGACCCCCAGCTTCTGGTTCTGACCTCTCTCAGCACATGCCTCTTGGTTCCCCTTCTCTCTTTCCCTTTGGATTGGGTTGTTTCTTCCTGTACTGACAGGACACCAATGGGAATAGTATGCTCACTGGATAGAAACTGGTTTTCTGTCTTCAGTTCTGAAGTAACTGCATGACAAGACTACCCCAGCCCTTGCAGTGCTTCTCCCAGGGAAGCGTGTGCATATTTCCAGTATTCCCAGCCACAAGCATTTAAAAGGAGGCAGACCACAAGAAATCATGAAACAGCCTTTACAGTCATAAGAGTGCGTTAAAAAAAAAAAAAAGACTTCTGTTGTTCTTTTTATTAGAATTTTTGGTTGTTGAGGTTTTTTTCAAATCTTTTTTTGAGACTTCGGCATGTACTCACACCACATTTGCAGGCTTTTCATTGTAGTAAGGAGTGCTGGAAATCTTTAAAAAAATATTGGCAGCTGAGATTCTCTTAGGCTCAGCGGGACTTCAGAAGCTGTCATTTTCAGAAAAAAATAATATGGTGCAAGAGATGGGCTAGAACCAGGAGCGCTGTCAGCTCTGCCCCTTGGCCAGCACACAGGAGCTGTGTGGGGACAAGGCACGCTCAAGGCCCAGAGGATCTTTAAAGAATTTAGCTGCCAGGCTCCAGCTGACTGTGCTCAGCATGTAGCAATGCGCTTTCCAGCGCTGTCTCCAGCAACTTTTTAATTGCTGCAGATTTTTGTAGGGATAAACCCACTGAGCAGATGCATGCCCCTGCTCCAGGCATCAAGGATGTTAGATTTCCTTCATGAGGCAGCTGGAAGCATTTTTACATGGACAGCACCATTTTAATCTTATCACTATTCCTGGAAATGGGTGAACCATTTAAGATGACACTCTCTGGAAGAACTCAGCCTGAAGCAAGCAAACAGCAGGACGTACTTCAGCATGAACAACTGAAATATGGCAAAGTTCTGAGCAACTCAAAATAGAAACTTACTGGGGAAAAAAAAATGGGCAATTAGGCATTCCTTTGTTTTAAAACCTGCTTTTAAATGTCATTTAAGCAGGAGGTTATCCCATTCTGAAATTCTGAATTATACAAAAATATGTTTCTGAATAAAGGTACCATTCAAAATTTCATTTTACCATATAAGGTTTAGAAAAAGAATAAATTTGTATTAAGAAAAGTGATTATTTTGTCTTTGTGTCAGTTTTGGGGCCAAATTCTGCCCTGAACTTCGGAAACTCTACTTTATTTAACATGAGTTGTCACCTTCTAGACTGGAGAAAAAGGGGCAAGATAGATTTGATAGGCTTCAAATTTACACATCTTGACTGTTTTCTACTTATTTGTATACAGATCTAAATTTAGTTGGTAAATAGATTTCTTCATAAATTATGGGTATCACAGGTTCACTTGCAACCCAATGTTTGAAAATGCTGGAATCTTTGAAAGAGGGTATGATGGGCCAAACCCTACCCTATTACACTGGAGTAAATCCAAAATAATTCAGTGAAGAAAAAGAACATTAAAAAAAAAAAGACCTGGAACTGAGACTTACCCCAATAAATTCACTCCAGATTCACATTAAAGAAAGGCTCAGTAGAGTATCTAGCTGTGAATGCAATTTAATGAATACAACCGTAACTCAAATTAGTCAGGAGGACTTAACAGATGACTGTTGTGGTGTTTGTGTCACACTTGCATTATATTCCAAACATGACTTTCTTTTTTTGCGTCGCCTCCAAATCTGCCCCAGATATAGAATACTTAAACCTTTGTATCCTATAAATCTACAGTTAGACCTCTCATAAACTGCAAAAATTACATCAGTCTTCTACATACAACTCTTAAAGCTATTAACTGCCTAGAGTATGCTGCACACAAGTGATAAAAGTATGTATGTGTGACACTATGTCTGCTTGGTAGTGGAAAAGGAGAGAGAGATGTTGAAATACCCAATTCTACTATTAAATAATGACTTGCTTATGAGACTCACTGACCTATTAAATACAAACATCTGGTTTAGGTGTTCAGGATCCAAATGAATTACCCACCAAAGACTAACCAGGCATATCAGACCTCAGCCCACTCCCAACAACCAAATCACCCAATATTTCACTTGTGGAAAAAGTTAATGTTTTGTTAAAGGTGGGGCTAGTCACATAAAAGTTGATTTTTCCAGTACTGACAATAAGGCTTTATGATTTGTGTTACTGTATTCTTCAGCTGTGTTCTGTTGTTGTTCTACTAAACCTACCAAACAACTTCAGATTTCTCATGACTGTCCTCAGTCATGCTGTGATCCCATCCTGTCTGATAATTTATGATAAGGTCTTGTTGGAACCGGGAAAGAACGAACTTCAGAAATGTGGAGGAGGGTTTGTGTTATCGTTTGAATATAAGACACACTTTTGTGTGAGTCAGGATTAAACAAGAACTTGGACATAGTGTT
The DNA here is from genome assembly GCF_963924245.1 of Chroicocephalus ridibundus. NCBI lineage: Eukaryota > Metazoa > Chordata > Aves > Charadriiformes > Laridae > Chroicocephalus > Chroicocephalus ridibundus. Next base: position 132,504,874 of record NC_086285.1, read on the forward strand.
GAAAGAGCTGTGGTAAGTGGTAGTGCCAAGGATTTTAGTGATACTAATCTGGGACATGATCACTTATAATTATTCTGGTTTTATGATCCTAATGGTCATGGGTCAGTCTTGGTTCACCACTTATTTGGCTTGTGGCTGTTTTTTCAGTGTTGTTCTGGGAAAGAACTGCTCAAATCTCCGTGCCTGCTGATGGCTGCAGAGAAGAAGCATCATTGTGCCTTCCTTGGCTCTTACCTTGTCTGATATCTATTCTCAACACATTGTTTTCTCGCTGCTCTACAGTGGATTCACTGAGAGAAAATTAGCCTTGCCTCTGGAAAGGCAGAAATCAGACCATTGTCTTTGTATATTGCCGAGAGCGAAGAAGGAAGTGTGCCACCGCTGGGTGTTTGGCACTTCATGAAATGATGTTTTCTCAGGAGGCTGCCTTGAGCCTGCCTCCCCGGCAGGAGAAAAGCTGCGTCTGTGTGCAAACCAGGTGGCTGCAATTCCTGTCTAGCCATGCTCAGGTCTCAATTATCCAGTAAGGCACCTGCGTCTCCTACCATCCCAGGTCCTTTAACCCAGGGGGAGAGATTGGATTGTTCCAGTTAGAGTAAATGAGCTGGCTGCAGAGGTAGTCACAGCAAAGCTCCTGTCTCCAGCAGGTGAGCTGAATGGCTTTTTCTAACAGGAACAGCAGTTGGACCCTGGCACTACCTGCAGAATAACATCTGGTAGGAGGCTGGCGGAGAGCAGTGGGAAGAGTTGGCTCTGTGGGCTATAAACCTTGGATGCCTTCTTACCCAAATTTTGCTGCGCTCTCCTGTTAGTGAGCCAAGCGTTGCTGATAGAGAAAGGAATATGTTGTCTCACAGAAAAATGAACACTGGAGGGGAATTCTCATCCCTGATGTTAACACAGCTAAGCTCTCTTTCGCCCTGGTGAAGGAATGCAGGGCTGTGTGTGAGGATGGGGAATAGAGAACAGGTGGAAATATACTTTAGCAAATGCATGACATCTGCCTTCTTACATATTCTCTAAGTGAGAGATGCCATGCTAATGGCTGCACATAATTTTCTTCCTCTTCCCCCCCGCCCCGGTCCCCCCTCTATTCCACTCCTTATTTTTCATCTGCGGGCAATGCTTTCCAAAGACGGTCTCCGTGCTCACTCATCTATAGATGAGCTACTTGCAGAAAAGTGCATGCAGAAGAACAGTGTGTAAAAAGGTCATTAATTGTTGATACCTCGCTATTAACTAGTCCCATCTTCTGTACGTGTGTTTTATCCAATATATTTCTGATATTTTAGATTGCTGGCATACTGCAGCAGGAACTGCATTTTACTATGTTTTTTTGAAACTGCATTGAAATTGCAAAGAAAACAATTTACATGGAGCAGGAGTCATGAAAAGAAATTATTTCAGAAAGAGAGATCGCATTGTACTTCTTTTGAGACCTTAAGTAACTTCCCTGGTACTAAATCAACCAAATCTAGGCTGTACTGCAAAATTTAGCATAAATATGTGATCACTCATGTTAAGTGGAGCCATAGTTACAAAAGCTTTAAACTCATTACAATTGATTGTCATCGGTGGCAATGCAAAAATAACTGTATTTACAGACAGGAAAACTTCTCAGATAAACACATTAATAAATGTTTAACATTTCCCGTTGATGCTGTTCCTGTTTATCAGTTACTCTTCAAACAGGTTAATTTGAAAATGCTAATAGGTGGCTTAGTGTTGTGCCATCAAATGCTACACAGTCCCCAAACATAGATTTGTAAGGCTAAGCTGGCTTAGTAAACTAATTTAATAACTTATACTTAAATATACTTAAGGACAATGCAATAAACCTAAACAATTCACATACTAGAGCTGTTTATCCTCCGTGAATCTGTTTCCAATAGCTGACTGTTGTTTAACCAACATAAACAACTCTCTTATTAAATCATGTATAATTTTGGAACTTGGGTTAAAGCGTTCCCACAATATTTGGTGCAGATGTTATAAAGTTGTAAAATCTGCAAAAACCCCTGTTTTAAAGCTGGGTATTTTAGGATTAGGAACAAGATGGGTAAACTGAATGAATGTCAAACACACTATAAATTGTGAAAACATTAGGCAACAGCTTTTTGCCTGGTTTGCCTTTGTGGTGAGAGTAACAAGTACTGTGACAACCGGGAATGTGCTTGATCACAAAGCATAACCTGCAATAGAATTTTGAAATACTATGGATTTAGGCCTGACACTGAATTGGGTCCAACACACAAATTCTTTCTACAAAATCAGTGTTCTATGGATACTACCATTTGTTAGGTAGCATCAGCGTTTCTTCTTATGTGACAGAGATTCCCCAATGTTCACACATGCCCAGATCTGCCCCAGTCCCTGCAGCTACTTCTTCCCTTTCTTGAGTGGGATTCAGGACATAGGATGACCGTAGGCTTTAAAAGCGAGCTAGTACCTGGTGTCTTCTGGCCGTGGCTCCACAAACAAAGCTGGCATAAACAGTCTTTGCTCTCCCATTCTTCAACCAATTGTTATCCCCCTGCACTGCCCTCCCAGCTCCCTTTCTATCTCCCAGTTTTGCTGTGTGGCAAAAGGAAGGCTGTTCATTACTGCCCTGAAATCTTCAGAAGGAATTTGCCGTCCTTCGTAAGTATGGTCAACAAGCCTTACAGTAGCAAGGGCGGAGAACTGCTCTTTCTTAATTTCAACCTGACTGATCCTTGTCCACTTGCTTATCTGAGATACCAGCTACAGGATCTAACCCTCTGGGCCACGTTCACACCCTGAGCAAGCCTGAATAAGTCAAAAAGAAGGACCATGCTCTCAATGCCACCTAAGGTTTGAAGATTGTGATATGATAATAAATTGAGCAGAACAGCCACACATTCTGTGTTGTGTTCCTGTAGCTGGGCACTATGGAGGTGCCATGCAATTCATCACTGATGCTGGCACACCTCCTAGAACTGTAGAGCAGTTTCAGTTATGTTTGGAATATGATTGCCTGTAAAACTCCCTTTGAAAATATCGACTGAGAGTGAACAGTGAAATAGTGTTTATGAACTGTGGGTGTCAGGGAGCAGTAGTGTTGTGGTTTAACCCCAGACGGCAGCAAGAACCACAGAGCCACTCAACAACTCTCCCCCACTCCCTCATCCCCAATTGGGATGGGAGAGACAATCAGAAGAGTAAAAGTAAGGAAAATTCGTGGGTTGAGATAAAGACAGTTTAATAAGTAAGGCCAAAGCTGTGCACGCAAGCAAAGCAAAACAAGGGATTCATTCACTGCTTCCCATCGGCAGGCAGGTATTCAGCCGTCTGCAGGAAGCAGGGCTCCATCACGCGTAACCTTTACTTGGGAAGAAAACACCATCACTCTGAACGTCCTCTCCTTCCTCCTTCTTCCCCCAGTTTTATATACTGAGCATGATGTCATAGAGTATGAACATCCCTTTGGTCAGTTGGGGTTAGCTGTCCTGGCTGTGTCCCCTCCCGACCTCTTGTGCACCTCCACTCTACTTGCTGCCAGGGTGGTGTGAGGAGCAGAAAAGGCCTTGATTCCCCAGCAACAACTAAAAACACCAGTGTGCTACCAAAAGTGCGCTGTCATCCCAAATCCAAAATCATAGCACTATACCAGCTGCTAGTAAAAAAGTTAACTCTGTCCCAACTGAATACATGACAACTACCTCTGAGGGGCATGAGTCCTGGTCACCTTGATGTCATGCCAGCTTTGAAGCCTGGTGATTGCTTGTAAGATGCCATTTGGGGGTACAGGAACATTTCACTGCCCAGCCCTAAATTTCCTTAGAAGCTGCTGAGGGGCATTACAGTCTCATAGCCTAGGTAGCGAGGGAGGAATTTATGGAACTCCAGTGGAAGTGGTGGCCTGAGCAAGGGACTTGGTCAATGAAAAAAGATGTGGGGTACTGCAATAGTATCTAAAACCAAGTGATTTTGGTTTCCATTTTAAACACTTCACTATTTTGATAAATCGTTAAGAAAAGCCAAAACCTTAATTAGAATGTGTCTTTTTTTTTCCCCCGAGCATACATGGGTATACCACATGTGGATTAAAGTGTAAAGAAGAAACCCTGTGAGCCATTCTCTTTACAAATGCTAAGTTACAGAAAGACAAAATTAGAACATCCAATTCACCCTAATTTTGTCCTGCACGTGCCATGCAGTAACACTTGGATTTGGATTGTAGAATTTCAGTGTCTGTGGGACAGCCTGGCATGTCTGTGTAAACTGCTGGTAAGGGCACATCTGTGCGAGGGCGCTGCCTGTGAGTTTGAGAGCTGGAGCACGGGTGCACGCTTCTGCTACATGACCAGGGCTTGGATTGCTCTCTGATGACTGAAGTGTCTGAAACTGCCAGAACATTTCAGTCACACAGAAATTTTGCTAACTCTTGCCTTTGTCAGCCACCAGTTCTGCCTAGGTGTTATACTAGCATCTTCCAAAGATACCCTAGAGAAAATGAGTGGGAGTAGCTGCTCGTGGTGAAGCAACACCCATCCTTCCTCCACCTCCCACCTGCCAGCCTTTGCCTGGTCTCTCTTAGCTTCCCCATCCCCTGACATGCATTCCTAAATTTTCCCTTCTGTCACTCAGCCATGCACTTAAAACAAGTTTCTTCCTCTTTTCTGCCTACTCTATCAAGCGGATCTAGTGTGCATGAGGACTTCTGAGAAGTATTTCATATGTGTGGTCACATTTACTCCTGCCAGCTGCAACTGAGAGTTTTGAAATAACACCACCACCGTTCTCTTGAATCTCATGCTTCAGAGAAACTTGTTGAGAATTGCGTGAAGGGTGGCAATTTCCCATTGTGCTCCAGACAGTAAAGCCAAATGCCCCCAGGGAGAAGGATGACCTCCTAACTGGTTAGGAGACGGAGACAAGAGAATCCCATTAAGAACAAAGGGTTAGAAATACCATCTGCAAAAACACAGCCCACTGAGGTCAACTGGGAAAGAACAAGGGGAGATGGCAGCCATGTTGAAAGGGGACTTTGCAAGGTTTTGTGAAATTTCTCTGCTGATGGACTTTGTTGTGTAGCTTGTTTGGTGACGAAAATTAACACAAAAATGTCAAGAAATAGCTGTTTTTTCCTTTTTTCAAAAACGGAAAGTAATTCAAGGGGGTTTTTTTGCACCTTTTTTTTTTTATTTCTTAACAAACGTGGTGGCTCTGATGAGTCCCTGCTTGTGACTGAAATTATGCCTGGGTCTCCAAACTGCCTTGAGAGTGTGTCTTGCAAATAGTACGCGCTGTACATCTAAACCTAAAAAGCGTGTTTGATTCCAAGTAATGCATCTGTCTCAAATAAAACAAAGCAAAACAAAGGACTGCATCCTGAGACCCTGAGAGACAGTGAATAAATTAATTTGGGGAAAAAAGAAAAAAGATGCAAAGGCATGGACGTATGCTTTCATTTTTTATGTTATAACTTTAAAGAACTGATCAGAATATACAAATCAACACGTTTATTTGTTGGGGTTTTTTTCTTTTATAGTGGAAATGATGCTTTATTTATAGGCCTGCCACTGACTGTTGCTAGAACCTAGTGTTCCTTCTCAAAATTAATACCTATAAATAACTGACATTAGAGAGAATAAATTCCAGGCTCTTGCACACATACTGTATTTGTACATCTTCTTTACTTATTTATCTTTGTGTTTTGACCTATGTAATTTTTCTCTAGATGTCTAGACAAATTTAACTTTAGCAAATTAAAACTTGAATTGACATTTATTTCTGTTAAACAAATATGTAGCTTTGAGAACATAACTAAATGTGTTATGAATTATAACTGCAGTGCACTAAGTCACATACTTGCTTGACAGGAATAAATGTTGGCTAGAATCAAATTGTAGAACTCAAAGTGCACTGCTTTAAAAATAACTAATTAAAAACCTAGAATATTTCTTTGGGATGTACTAAACCAGGATAAAAGGAAGTGCATCTTTGGTGTAATTGTGTTAGCTTTCACACACACTCATTTATGATTTTCAGACAGAGGAGAAGAAATCAGGAATACTGTTAAAAAGCATCTGCTAAGCAGATACTTGTGAAAGACTATGAATCATTACTGTGTACAGTACATAGCTTTAAAGGAAGATTTTTGATGCATTAAATGTTGATCCGTGTAATCCTAGTTATCCTTCCTTGTCTTAGCTGTTTATTTCTAGTTACGAGGTCATTCAGCTCTTGTCTGTATCTCACATTGAATTTTACATCAGAGCCATGAAACATTAATTTCCTTTTATTTCAGTTGCATGATTAAAAAAAAAATCCCTAAAAAATACAGATGAAAAGTATTTGGAACGTTAAGAAAAATCTTAGCAATTTTGGAAAAAATCTTTATAATTTTCCTGCCTGAGATCTTACTTCCCATGATACGGGTTATGACTTGGCTTTCAGGACCGTTCTCATTTAATTGTGTTGTTTTAAGTCCAATATTGAGATAAATTTGGAGCTTTTCCCACTTACTTCACTGAGACATAATCAGTTCCTTGTTGAAAGAGTTTTTTGCCCTGAATGTTCTAACTTTCTCATGTGATAATTTCAAAATAAATTCTTAATTTTAAGTTAGATTGATAACAAATTGGTAACAAACCTGTGGTCTTACCCAACCAGTGAGGTAATACAGCACTCAGCATTTTCGTTTGTTCCTGAAAACAAAACTTATACCAATATCGAAGGAGGTATTTTGTTTTTCCTGTTACTTTTAGCTCCAGAAATTTAAACTGTAATCCTGAAAGCTGCATGTGCTCTACATCTGCATGATGCAATTACCTTCCCTGGGACCACTCACTTCTTTATCTAAACAGCTCCCTAAGTGTGTTTGCAAGATTGGAGTCTTAGGATATTTTGATTTTAAACAATACGATACCATCAGTATGTAATGGTGACTTGGTGCTGTCATTCATTCAGAAAAATGGAATCTAAATTGTTTCAGCAAGGACTAATCTTTCTCTTCAATGAGAACCGTGGTTTTGACTTTTTGTTGTGCACAGCGTTGTTTTAGAAGAGCGCTTGGTCACTTTTTGAGAAGCATTATATGTCATATTGCCTGTGATCGCAGTGGCCTCAGTTTGATGACTTTGGAGATCCCTTCCAGCCCTGTGCTTCTATATGACTCCAGTCAGTATTACTGTTGCTGTTTGGATGGGGATTTTTTTTTCTGTTTTTATGTCCAAAATTTTAGTTGAAATACTGCCCCGCACAGCAGCATGTGTGTTGTTGCACTTAAAATGTAGGCTGACAGGAATTCTACAAAAGCAACCCGCTAAAAAAGATATTCTGTGATTACAAATTTACTGGTGTATTCCCGCAGTGCCGAATAGAGAACACGACTGTACGTGCTGCTTTTTTTCCCTTCTAGGTTATCCTTTTAACAGTGTACCCTGTAGGTGTTCATGTTAGCTGGTATTTCCTTTCAGCGTCTCCAGTAAGTTATCCTTTCATTGTGGGTAAGTAAGAGTTTGCAAAACTTTGCACCCTTATTCTTAAATTAAATACTGACAAGGAATGGAAGTGTAAAGCATGCTAATAAGCAAGACCTCCCTGTGGGAACCTGTGATAGAAGACTGTTTCACATTGAGAGGCAGACAGCGCTGTTGACACAGGCTGTCAAAAAGGCTTCATGTCTTTGAAAGAAAATCTTAATCTTCTTTATTCATGTGTGAACAGGTCCAGGCCTTCATCCCGTAGCTCATACGCATTGACTGTTTAAACTGTGGGTTGCTAGGCTTTGGGTAGGGTTTGTTTGCTTGTGTCTACATTGTACGAATGGATGAGGACTGAAAATTAAAATCTGTCTGACACAGAGCACTGCTTTTCTGTCTCTGTTTGAAGAGACATGGCAACCCAGGGTGAAATGAAAAGGAATTTTATTGAGCGCAAAAACCGCTCAGTGTTTAAATGTTGGACGCAGGAACTGAATGGTCAATTTGGGAGGCTTGTAGGTTGTTTATAGACATTGGGATGGCTGTCAATCACAGTACAATGGTGAAATTTGTGTCGGAAAAAAAGTGCTTTTTAGTGGCTGAACTCCTGTTTCCTGTTAAAATGCTCACATCAACAAACAAAAAGAGGTTTTGTCTGAAGTTTACAAGCAAGAAAATTTCAGAATAACAGAGATGCTGCTACTGTTGTGGCATCTTTTGATCATTGCGGCACTGACTATTTAACATTTAAAACCAAATTTTACAGAGAAAGATCCTATTGCTCTGTGGATCAGATTCTGCTCTACTTCTGTGGCTTATAAATCAGGAATAGGTCAATTAAATGAATAGAATTGTGTTACTGAAAAGCAGTGTGACAGTGGACTCTAACACTTTACTCTGCATGTGTCTGTGCTATTAAATACTTTACTTAGATATGTTTTATATGTTATTTATATGTTTATAAATCAATAGCAAGGAGAAGCGGAAGATAAATAGCACCTATAAAAAAGTAGTCGCTTTCAGCACTTGTTAATAACAAGTAGAGGAAAGGGGCTTATTTCAGACGCAATATTCCCCTTTCCAGTTATTGTTAAACCTAATTGGCAGCATTTTGCTACTTCATTTTACAGAAGTTTATATTATCTCAGCTATAAAATTTAGTACTGAAACTTGGCCAAATGTCAAACTTGTCCCTATAGGCTTGGAACAATTAAAAAAAAAAAAAGAGGGAACTGAGGGGAAATAGAAATAAGCCTGTTTTAACAGAATAAAATTTAAAATGTTAAAGCTGTTGGCGTTTTCTGGATTTATAACATGAAAAAGCATGTTTTACAGAACACTGGCTGAGAATTCATCCCTCGAAATCTGATATAAAATGTGGTTTTTGGGCCCCTGCGGGATTCATAGGAGGGAAGAGAAAGAAAACAGTTTCTCCCGTTGTTTTCGTTTCACCTCAGATCATTGCAGCCCCCCAACCTTAAATCTTTGTGCTCCAATGGTGGGGGAAGCAGAGAAGTTCAAATGGAGCAAGGCACGGCAGACCTGTCATCCAAGTGATAGGTCATATTAAGTTCTTCCCAACCTTATGAGCATTCAGCCCTTATATTTTCCATAAGCACTGGGGGCTTGCAGAGTGTGGTAGGAGCTCTCACGCAGTTTTCAGGTTCTGAGTGACAAGGCTCTTCCTTTGTGTTCACCTTCATATTTTCACTAGTTTCCTCAATGTACGTATATGTGTTTACACTACTTTTTGTGTGTTTCTGAGGTTTTCCATTGGAATGTGCAATAATACATTACTGGCCATTTTATATAACAGAGGTGTGTGTATACTTAATTCTGGAATAACCACCACCTTCAGTGCTATCAAATGTGGTAGCTATTGCCAAGATCAGTCGCTTCTTCCTTCCCCCCCTAAAAATCAGCCTTAAAAATCTACAATATAGATAATGACTGAAGTGTTTGTGATGAGGAACTCTCCTGTGTAATTTTTAAATGAGAGGGCATATGTGAGGGAAGACGCTGAAAAAAAAAAGTTCCTATGACTGCAGATTTCTGACATTTGTTGGCTATTTATCTTTTGGAAACTTCACTTAATTCCTTTAGCAGCTTAAGTTATAGAGCTCGTACAAAATGCAGAGAGGTAATCATATCACTGCTTTCCAAACTGAAGTTGCTCTTTTTTGAGATCTGTCTTTCCTTCTTTCAATTTAAATTTCACATAGTAAACTAGGTACAGCCCTAAATAGTGATTTAGTAATTGTTTATTTACTGCAATTCGCTCTCTTTTCGGATTTTGTTTTCTTTACAGGCCTGAGATAAACCAATGGGAATAAGTGAAAAGCTGAAGAATACTTTAACTTACATTTGGAGGGAGAATGAATTTTTTTAGTCCCTGTACGTAGCACTCGACCTGCTCAATGGAGAGTAGACGAAGGTCTCACCTGGAGGTTCATTTTCTCTCCTCATGCATTCCACATTGCTCACTGTAAAAGAGTTTTCCCCCTGCGTTCCCTTTAGCCACAGCTGCGTTTGGCTTCAGCAGGGATGCAGCTTCATGGGTGAGATGCTGTGGGGTTTTCCAAGCACCATGCTTCTGTTCTTGCCCCTGTACTGCCACCCTAGGCAGTACTAGGTGATTTATATTGCTTAGCTGTATGTCATTTTTCCTTCTTCTGTAAAATGGGAGCATTGATAAGGGTTATTCATAAAAGTAATGATGGAAATTTATTTTATGAAGAGCATAGTTGCTGTTGTTTATGGCTACTCATAAGTCTCATCTGAGTAAAATCTTCTAATTTCTTTCCCTTCAGCAATACATCCACATAGCTTGTGTTGCTTCCTCCCTGCCTGCCTAAGAGGTGAATATGTCATCTCTTGCAGAAAACTAGAACACTTGTATTTGTGTTTTCACTCATCATCTCCACGTTAACTCTTCTAATGTTCTACTACTTATTATTCTTGTTCTAACCTCTTAGAAGTGTAGCAAGGTGGCAATATATATTATTCTTGAATGATCAATACATTATTTTCATTTATTACCAAGCCACTTCCCCTTAGCGTGCTTTCTCTTCTACTGTCCAAGGTTTGTTGTCTTTGATGTCAGTAATGCCAAAGGCAGAGCTTTCTTAATATGCTCACCCTATTCCCATCCTATCGATTTCTTCCTCTCTGCCATGAGCTGCTTTTGAAGTCTTGGTTTGCCAAGTCTTCCCATCTTAAAATGCCTCCTAAAGACTGACTTATTCTGTAAGTATTGTAAAAGGAAACGATTTTGCTTGCTCTTCTTCCCTGGTGTCCTCCAGTCTTTGCTCTGCAATGTAGAGTCGTTGAGGGCAGGGACTGGGTTGGATTCTCTGAATGTTGACAAGTACTTTATTTTTTGGGACATTAGAGCTGACATAGAGGAGCTGCTGCAAGCTCGGCAGATAGCTGGGAACTGTATGCTGCATAAGGTGGTCGAACAACAAACTACATCTTTCAGGCAGCAAGTGTTCCTCCCCCTCCCCCCTTCCTCCAGGCTTTATTCTGGAGGTCTAAGTTTATAACAAAAGAAACAAAAAGGTTTTTATATAAATGGAAAAGCAAATGGAGCCCAGCTCATGTTACAACTCAGCCTTCTGACAGCCAGGAATGGAGATCTGCCCTACTTAGAGGCCTCTCTTTGCTCTGAACTGCAAGGGAGCTTTTAATATTCCCTCACTTGCTCTGAGTGCTCCCTGATTAGACCTTCAGCTCTGGCTCAGTATTAGCCCAAACTGTACATTTGGCAAAGGTTGCTGCAAAAGTTTTGTCTGTACAGTAACTACAACAGTAGAGCCATTATCCACCGCCTCAGCGCTATCAGGGTATAAATAAGAAGCAGGGTATATATGCACAGTGCTGTGATTGCTCAGAAAGCTCCACTGTGTTGCAAATCCTTTAAAATAATACACTGAGAAAGTATTTTGACTTTCCATTAGTCATAAAAGCCAACATTTTTAATATGCCTGATGAAATTAAGTCAGGGAGATAAATGTGTGTTGTTTTTTCTTTTTCTTCAGAGATTCATGGAAACTGCCCAACACTTTTGGTGTTGGTACTTAAATACTTTTAAATTTAAGAGGGTGCTTTAAGTTAATAAAGCAGGTGCCAGAATGCCCTAGCGAGGCGAAGGCTAAATCCAAACTTCTTACTCAGATGCCTAATTTTAGGCAAGGCAGCATCTGTTGGATTAAATATCTTTTATTAGACTAACTATTTAGAAAAAACTGACATGGGAACACAAATCATTCTCTTGTTGTGCACTTAAAATTTTGGGGAAATAATTCACATTTTGAGAGATGGTCTGTGCTGTAATTAAACCACACTTTATACTTGATTTCTTAGTGTGCAGACTTACTGCAAGCCATGTAGCAAAGGTGGAACACCATTTTAAAAGGCAAATGCCTGGAGAAGCTGCAAAATGTAGTGAAACCCCTATTGAAAGCCGCAGATTGCTGCCAGGCTTTGGGGTTGAATCACTGTAGTTTCCTGTTAAGATGATTTGTAAGTGACAAAATGTTTTCCTATTTTTTAATTCTTTTCTTCCTTTAAAGTGAGAGCTTCCTCAAGTTTATGGTCTGTAAAACAATAAAGATTTTGGAGGGTGAGGGAAAAGAACAAGATTATGCTATGCTACGGCCCCAAAACAAAATGGAAAGTGTGGTCACTGGCAGGAACAATTTGAATCGGATATATTTTATGGAAAAAATCACTATCTGGCTTCCTGTAGGATTATCTCAGTACATAAAAATGACTAAAGAGAAGGAGAAACTTGGGCAGGACTACTCAAAGTAATGCAAACACGGCATACAGAGCATCCCACAACTCCTTTCTGTGCAAGACATCATCCAATGTCATCATCTCTTTTCTTAACTTTTTTTGCCCTTTGTTAAGCTTTACGACTTTGCAGGAGAGGGAAGCATGAGGAGATTTCAGGGATATTATTTTCTCTAGTTTTATAAAGGGACCAGATAACAGAACAGAACCCAAATGACCTTTAGAGCTGCGGGTGACCCTGTTTGATGAATGCTGGGCACCGGTATTGTGATGTGTCCTTCCCACTTACAGCCCATGAACTCGAAACTCCCAAAGTGCGTAGCCGCAGACCTGTGCTGGTGAAGAAACAGATGGGCGTAAATCATTGATATTTGGAGCCAACCATTTTCACGATGCCAACTTTCATGCATTGTAAAAATGGCTAATTGCTTTTCTTTCCTAACTGCCTTTCACTCGCTGAGATGCCATTAGCCTTTAGCTCTTTGTTTTTATATACCCAGCTATTTTGTTAGGGCTCCGCACTCTATACCCCTGCTTCTGTTTCTCAGGATGTTAGACAGTGAATTATCTATTCATTTCAGAGACATCCCTCCCAATTTCGAGAATGAATGCAAAAAGGGAAGTTGGATAAGCACTTTGTTTCTCTTCTAATTTGAAATCTACTAAAAAAAAATTTGTGTGGGTTAGTGTGTGTGTGGGAGATCCTTCAGTTTCTGCTGACAGTAGAAAGATTTATGGGGAGAAAGACTTCTTTAGATGACTCTTGCTGTCTCACGAGAAATACTATATGCGGATTTACAGATCTACCTAATTTTTATGCCTGTACACTCCTCCTTAAAAGGATTGCCAGCTTTGTCAAACAGTGAGGTTTGAGTACAGTTAGCTTTTCCTTCTCCTGGAAAGAATACATTGACTTTGACTGGTTTGCCCTTTGTCAGCCTGGTCTTTAGGACTCTGAATCTCATCCTAAAGGCTGCTCTGTAGACGGCAAAGTAGAAAATGAGTGTTCATTGCCTGAGCACTGCATTGCTTTAGCTAAAACTGAGAAGACTTCATTCTATATTGTAATAGGTCTGGCAAAAGGAAGCCAAGAGCCTCACAGGGGGCCAGCAGGGTTTTGGTTCTCAGTCTGAGTTTGCTTCTGAGCTTTTTCTTAATATCACAATGGGCTCTTGCTGTGTACTTCTAATGCCTCAGCAATGAAGTCAGGGTATATTATGCCATCTGTCCAGGAGTCAACACTGCAGGTCAAGCTAATTTAAACTGGCACTTTTCATCTCTGTATGCCTGTATGCATTACATTTAATAGTTTAAGTGAGTGATTGTATCTCCTGACCCTGCAACAAAGGATGAGGCTCATGTTTGTATTTTTTCATTATCTTTAGTTGTCAGGGATAGGGACATTTGATCCTTTCATGAAAAATATAGTTAAACCAGTGACTGATAACATTTGTTTTAGGAATGGTTGGGGGGGTTTAAAATTATTTTTCATCCCCTTTCTATTTTTTTTTTTTGAAAGTTAAGTAAAGAGGCAAACTTATATATGGTGAAATTTTGTAAATTTAATCCTGGTTTGAAAAGTTTAAATGTAAAAATCGAACCTCTTATTTCTTCTTCACATTGACAGTTAAAAATTTATGGGGGAACTGCTTGCCCTGTGGCAAATGGAAGAGTCAAGTGATGATCGTGGAGCAAAATCATGCTCATAAATACTTTGTAAAAGAGCAACCTCTGCATCACTATTTCTCATTTGAGCTCTTCAAGGAACTTTGAGGAGTTAAATGTATAGAGGTGATTCATCAGAATGAATCATCAGAATGACGAGAGATTTGATAAATTAAAAATGAGCATAATAGCATAATAGATGTTCAATCCAGGGAAACTCGTCTGAAGATGAGTACTCAGTTTGATTTGTCTGTCATGTTTTTCTTCCTTCTTTCTGCTGTTTCTCTGACTTGCTGTTTCTCCTGGCCACCATGTTTCCAGCATTTTCCTTTTTCTATCCCCCAAGAAATAGAATCATTACTGAGGAGAAAAGGAGAAGGAGGACCATACACAAGTATTTATTTCTTAAACACATCTGAAGTTTGGAACAGGAATACCGTTCCTATGATTAGCTTGTCAATAAGCTATTTTCCCTCATTCACAAAAATGTTATACAACTACAATAACATAAATCCATCTCCTGCAGCCGTACTAGCCCAGGGCACCAAAGTTATGACTGTTGATCTGAAATTAATTTCAGAACCCACTGAAGTACATCTATGCAAATTACCTGTGTAAATGGATATATGGATTGTTAGTTTTTGTTGCAATAAAGAATCTTCTTAGAGAAAACCTAGTCCTATCTGATGGCCATGGCCAGCTATTGATCTACTACCTTTCCATGATGTGAACCTTTTGTCATTTATCAAACCTGTGGCACCTTTCAACACACACATACATGAAAGTCTAAATGTGAAGAAATGAGAATAAATACTTTGAGCATCAAACACCACACTGGGGCAGAAAGAAGAGGCATAGGCCCTCCTTGTCATCCAAGAGACCCTGAAACTGAGAGAAACCAAAGGAGAAAATGTGACTGAGCCAAGAGCAAACACGCAGATGTAAAGGTGTACACTGCCCAAGGTACAACTTATAGCTGAAAATATTTGAATTGCCAAAATTAATGTTTTTCCAGAAAGTTATTAATTTCACACTCTGTATACTAGTGATGTTAGACTTGGTACGAGGAGCACAAATATATTGAATCACTTGTTAATAAGGGTACAAGAAGCAGAACACACAATATGCAAAGTATTTTTCATATAATACTGAATGTAATTTCATATATGTGTTCTTGTACAAAGAAATTTCTGTGCTACAAGTAGGTGCAAACAGGATAAACAACAAGATTTTGAACAAGGATTAAAAAAATGGAAAGAGCTATAGTTCTTTCAGAAACACTGGCAACATTTTCAATATTAACCCTTATATTTTAATACTGTTTCTCTGCACCTTGAAATCAGTACTACCTTGAAATTCGGTAGTACTGATTTATAGTTTATTAATCAAAATGTCACTGTAAAGTAATTCTTACCATTATTGTGAGTTAAATATCGTATTCTAGGTAAAGGTTACCTGTCCAAAAGCTAGATTCATAATTGAGAAGTGGGACTAATGGCATATTAGACCATTGGTGAAAGAGGAAAATTATGAGAAGCTGTAATGGTGACTTCATTGGCTGTTATAAATCTGGGAGTGTAATGATGTCACATAGAACTGTGTCTTTAAAAAGACATTAAATTAATCCAGCAAGGCAAGAAAAAAGTGGCTTAGAATTACACGTTAATATTAATCCAGAGCACACTGTAATATAAACTCAAAATCAATTTCTAAAGAAGGGCCTTGGCAAATGTAATGAATAAGTACAGAAACTCCCATTATCAGTAATAAAACTATTTTAAAAATGGAAGAATGAACATTTATTAGTTTAAATGTGTTGTACTTACACAGCATGGTAGAAAAGTGAGGTACTTATTCATGCTTGCAATTCTAGTGCATCTAAATCACAGGAAGGACCATCGCAAAAGAGCATTTAGGGAGAAGAGGGAAGGGGCTGGTAGTCATTAGCAACAAAACAAGTGAGAAGTTTTTGTGGGAGAGGGAGGGCTGGAAAGGGATTTGGCCTCATTTCCTTCCAGCAGACTAAATGATGTTATTCTACATTATAAAAATGAACTTAATGACTGGGCATTTTCCTTTAATGCCGCCTAAGTCCTGCCTGTTGTTGTGTTCAGCCCTTGCTGCCATGGCAGCACATTTCCACCCATGAAGCACCAGAGTCATTGATAACAAACACCGTTGATGGTGCATATTGCAACTGTCCCCCATGCTTCCTAGAGTACTGTTCCCCACAGAAGACGCGCTATGGAATTTGCCTTGATTGGCATGGCACAACGGGCCTTGCACAGGAATCAGGAATTTCCTGCACAACTTTCTGAGACCCTTTCTAGCTCTTTTTTTCTACGCTTAGGCCTTCTGTTTCATGGTCACAGCCAAGAGAGAGGAAGGGTCTTGAGGGAGTTGCTGCCCAGGATCCCAAGGTGCAGGGATCTTGGCCTCCAGAAGACCTTTTCAGAGCACAAAACCACAGCCAAGCCCATGGCTGTCACTCTGCTTACCTTTGTAGGTTTGCCTCAGACAGTCTTGGATTTATGAATTCTTATACCGTGTGTATGTATTAACTGTAGATGTTTGAATGGGTGAAGGCACTCGTTTGAAACACAGCAAACAACAGAATTGCGCTTACTGCACTGCACTGCACTCTGAAGACATTCTGTGAACTACCTTTTGGTAATATGGCCCTGTGTTCATTTTTTTCTGGCAGATAAAAACGCAGCAGAACAAAAAATTCATGGGATGTTGAAGCCGCAAATCCTTTTTGTTCGCATAAGCTTTTGGGAACAGAGGATTTTGTTTTCCCTGCACATCTGACTTCACATGAATTTTTCTTTTTAGGAAGAAAGGGCATTCTGTGTTTGGTCTGCAGATGGCTAAATGGATGATTGTCCCTGTGGGCTTTATAAACCAGGCTTTTGGCTTGGTTGGGAATACCTTCTTAGGAGATTGATGCCAGGTTTGGGGTTTTTTTCCCTCTACTGTGCATGGTGCTCTGCTGATCTGTCTTTGGAACAAGTCATGTGCCAGTTGCTTGAGAAAGGAGATCTATTGGTAACCGACATTACAAAGAGTCCACAGAAGATTAAAAGAACTTTATTCTTTTTTCTGCTCTTCTTTTATCTTCCTCTTTTCTCTCTGGGCTTGTGTAAGTTTATTTAGTAGGCAGAGATATGGTATGTAATAAACAAGGATATCTTAGAACTAGCTTCTGGCAAAAAATATACTGGATTTACTGATACTTGATGAAATATAAAAGAAATAAAGTGACAAATGTACAGAAATACTTGGCTAGGTGTAGGCATTAATAGACATTATTTATTGAAATTGCTTCTCAAAATCAGGAAATGATTGGAAATGATAAGAAATCATTAGGATTGTTTGTGTTGCAATATTAATATATTTCCTATCTGTTATAATTTTATTAAGCCTTTCTCCCTATTATGTAGAAACTACAGAAATTTAAACCTTATTTATTGTGCATGACCAATAAACAAATTAGACAAAGACAGCCTTCAGTCTTATCCCTTTTCCACAAAGAAATTTAAATTAATAGGATGCTTTTAATATGCCAATAAGGGGCGGGGGTGGGGAGGGGAGAAAAAAAAAACCATTATATAACTTCAAGACAGAATAGCTTAAAAATTTTATTCCAGTAGTGACGTACTGCCATGTAGTGGCACCTTATATCAATAATTACTTCTTATTTTGTTTAACCAATGTGGGTTTTTTCCTTCAGTCAATCATGCCCAGTAAGCAGTTGTTGCTTTAAATAGTACAACCGAAAAATGAATCGGGAGCTAGAGGCTCAAAAGAGTATTCTGCTTTCAGTAACTCTAAAGTCCATTTCTGATTTGGGAGCACGCACAGGCTGGTGTTGCACCAACCACCCTCTGTCATCATCCTTCTACAGTCAGTCTGAGTTCAGAGTTGAAGACAAGCCGTGTTCTGCGGCGTTATTCTCTTCCTGACATATCCTTCTTTGTGCTGCTGTTGCAGGGCTTGTTCTGCACTTCCCGCTTGTCTGTTGCAGTAGGAGTGCTCAGGATGATGAGTTGAAGTTGTGGTTTACTACAAGAGGGCTATAGGGGTGTCAAAGCCCACTGTCCTCTTTGACATATTTGTAAAGAGCCAGTTGCTGCTGCTGCAGCACGTTAATATTCAACCATTTTACACAGGAAGACCTTTAGAGAAGTCTTGCAGCTTTCCTTCCAAAAATGACTTTGCTTGCTTAGCTGGAAGTTTTTTCACATGCTCAGTCACTTTGAGATTTTTTCCTATGTTTATTTTCTTACAAAGGTACAGCTGACCTCACATATTTACAAGCAATAGATAAAAATACTGGGATAATAATTAAGGACGTCATTTCTGTTCTATAAACTGGTTTGGTTTGATTTTAATAAGTGCTGAACTCAATCCATCTGGAAGTGAGGGCCTAGTTCCTTCAAACAGATAAACACACCAGAGACTTTATACAGCTAAGATGTCTGCAATTTTTTATAAGCTGGCAGAGAGGCTGTTTTATTTAACATAGTTAACATTGAAAATATTATTTGATTCTAAGCTTAAAGGAGAAGTGCAAATTCTAAACCACAGGCTTTGTTAAGGCTTTCTAATTCTGTTCCAAATATTATGGAAGTCTGATGTTTGCATAAGGCCAAGTCATCTTTTAATTCCTAAACTGGCTCCCATAAAAGGCTAGAAAGTCTTTGATCTCTGTAAAAGAGATCACCAGGGAGAAGCCTCTGCTTCTGTTTGTCCAAATGTTGCAAGCAGAGTCTCTAGGCTATAGCTAACAACTCAAATTATATTTGTTTGTGTCTTAGACAGACTTGTTAATTTGCATATAAAAGGGATTTCAACGGTAATATCAGCTCTTTCATGGGATTTGCAACGGAGGAAAAAAATCTAGTTAAATTTTGATCTAATAGACTATCCTGCAATGATGTCATGTAATTAGTGTCTAGTGATGTAGATATTTTCTGATGTCATATTTCTGAAGTTATCTGTTAAGTACATACCAAGGCCGATAAAGGACACACAAAACTCAGGTATACAAACTTTTCAACAATGAAGCTAAAGGCATGGAAATAGAACAGAACAGAAAAGAATGGAAAAGAAGGGAACAGAACAGAACAGAGTAGAATAGAATAGAATAGAATAGAATAGAATAGAATAGAATAGAATAGAATAGAATAGAATAGAATAGAATAGAATAGAATTGAATTTTTCCTGAAAGGAAGAAAATCTCTGGAAAGCTCATTCTAGGAGGAATACGGGAGATTCAGCCTCAATAGGTGTGTAAAGTTTGTAGAATACAGTTTCTAGCAAGGTCTCATGATTTTTTTTAATTAGTCATCGCAGACGTAAATACAAAGTACAGAACTAGGCTGATGAGCAGGTCTGATTATTTAATAGGGAAAATTGTGAAGGAAATATAAGATTTGTAAGGCATGCTACATGCACCAGCTTATGTTGATGGCATCTAGTTGTATTTTGAGTGAAGTGAGAGGTACAGTACCGTGCAGCAGCACTGTTGTCTGTCTTATGACTGAAGTGGTTATACTTCTTGTAAGCAGAAACCACGTGGTTCCTTTGGTAGTGGACTCAGAGGAGGGCTTGTGCCAGAAGTCATTTTTTCTGTGTAGCGCACCCTTGTAATGACCTTCATTTTCCAGAAAAGGCCAAAGATAGTTTCATGAACAAACCTTCCCAGTCTTTGTTTTCTCCCTTCCATTGACAGCTTCAGGTGGGGGCTTTGATAGGAAGGAAGAATTGCAACCCAGACCTTGCCGTTCTCTTCTTGAGGGATGCACAGCCAATGAGTAGTTCGCACAACCAAGTACACGTATGAAAGGTTGTCCTGCAGAAGGATGATCAGCAACCGTGTGATCAGACCAGCCTGGTGCTTATCTCTTCATGTCACTAGAGTCCTTGACCACATGCTAAGGGTGCTACTTGAATTCTCACTATTATTCCCATGTGACCATTATCTTATTTCCCTTCTAATGATAGGGAAAAAAAAATCATAATTCAGCTCACATGAGTGAACTTTATCACTTGAAAGCCTTATGTCTTCCTTCTCAGTATGAAACAGAAACTGTGGAGGTAAATGTACATTTTCAACTGGAATATGAAGATGTTAACTAGACTAGAATTTTTTTCTGGTATTAAATACGATGATCCAGCACGTTAACTTTTACTGTTTCCGTAAGAATAATGTAACCTCATGACCTCATATTAAATGCTAGCGCAAAGTGCACCTGCTCTTCTCCAACTAGCACCTCAGTTCTTTTAAACAATGGGAATGTGTTGCCTTTCCTGTCTGCTATTCTCAGAAAAGCACATGTGCCTCAAATACTCTTTTTAGATTGTTGTAGTTGGAAAAATAAAGGTTGTCATCTCTTCCTGCAAACTTTGCCTTCATTATCTATGTAATGAGTAATTGTTAGAATAAAGGGTCTGGATAATCTTAATGACATCTGAAGAGTTCAAAGGAAAGTCTATAAAGTTTGTCATCACTGCTTAAGTTGTCAAATCACAGAAAATAGTCCTAGAAAAGACCTCAAGAGGTCATGAAGTCCTAAACTAAGATCAGCTATACCTATCTTTTTTTCCTGAAAGATGTTTGTCTAACCTTTTCCAGTGATGGAAATTCCGTGACCTTCCCAGAAAATCTATTCCAAAGCTATTTCTTAATCTTTAACCTTTGATGCTGTCACTACTTGTTCTCTCCACCATGAGCAAGTAGAACAGATGATTTTCTTCTTCTTGACAAGAGCTTTTCATGTAGTTGAAGGATGCTATGGTTTTTCCCCTTTTTGTCAGCAAACTATTTTTCTGTCTTTGCGTTTTCTAATCTCTAACCATTTTCTTGCTCTTTTCTGGAGAGGTGGTGAAGCAAAAAGGTTTGATACTCTCCTTCTAACCCTGTTATCCTCCTTTCAGTCTTTCTGCTAGTCTAGCAAGGGGAATAGAGATAAGACTCTTTGGATCATCATCGTGTTCTCTCCCAGGTTACCTGGAGCATTTGCTCTGGTATTGTTGACTATTTTCTTTTGTTAGATCTTTGCTTTTGCTGCTTTTTAAAAAATGTTTCTATGCTGAACACAAAATCATGGATACGACTTTAAAAAAATTATTCTTCAAAAAATTTTGTCACTTCTTGTCTTGATGAACATATTCCCATCTGCCTGAGTAGGACAGGTTAGACCTGCCCCTTTGCTTTGAAAGCTTTAGTTACCTTGGTTTCCATATGGTGTGCATCTGTAGTTAACTATATTACTTAACTTTAGTTAAAATATCATCACTAAGGCTCTGATTTAAACCATTACCATAAACAAAAGCATTATTTTTAGGGGATGTCATTAGGGACATTATATCCCTTTGGTTCCTGCAGCCAGGTTTTTTCTAAGACATTTTGCCTTGTTTAGAGCTTCAGAATCACCTTTGTATCGAAACTTCATAGTTACTTAGCAGCAGGGTTTTCGATTCATTTTGTGTCTGTGCTTTGTCTATTGACTGAACTCCACCCATTTCCACTATGAAACGTGGGTCACTTCTTTTTTCTTTTTCCCCGAGCAGCTGTCCTCCTGGCAGTCCTTGTGGGGAACTTCTTCCAGGTTTGTTTCAGCCCTTGAACTCTTCAGGACTGAGCCAAAAACTTTGTCATATAAGTCCCATTAATAATCATCTGTTTCTCAGGCTCATGGGATCAGTCTTCTGTTATGTGCTCTGACTGGAAATTCCCAAAGCCACGCCTGACGGGTGATCTCCTTGTAACATCTGTTCTGGGACTGTGCTGGTAAGTCATTATCATTTGACGTGTTGTTGCCTTGCTAATGCAACCTGTGGACAAGAGATTAGCTGGAACTGTTAAATGTAAAACTGCACGTTTAGTGTTTGGGCTTTGGAGGAGTGTGGCAAAATATCAAAAGTATGTGTCAAAACTGGATGCCTAAATTAGACACTGAAAAAAATTCTTCCCCCCCCGCCCCCACCACCACAATAAAGTTAAGTAACACTTAGTGCTTGCACGACTTTGTGATGGAGAGAAAAATTATTTCTTTTAAGCTTACTCTGTGGTCATATTTATCCTGTGTGGTTCCAGTTGAAAACTGAGGACATATCCAGGTTGTATCTACCTGGTCAGTCAAGCACCAGATTAACTGTATGCCCATGGACAGACATTCAACAAACCAGTTGCTGGCTAGCTATATAGGCTTGCACTGAGCTCTGAATCAGTCCCTTGTAGAAAAGCTTAAATCCAAGCACAGTGCTTCAGCATGAGCCGAAGTTCATCCTCAGGCAGTTGATGATGGTTGTTGACAAGGTCGAAGCCAGCTGCTGCCTCATCCAATGTGACACTTCTTAAGCACAGCACTCTCATGACATTGTTGCTCACTGTGTGCATGGTGGCTGGCTCAGCATATAAAATATACTTTACATATATATATGTATACGTTTTTGTGCATATAAACCAGCAGGTTTGGGACTTCAGACTTAGGCAGAGCACCTGGGAGTATTTTGTTGCTCTGAATCCCTTGCTTGTGGCACCTATTAGAACATATTAGTCCTGGGCAGGCATGTCAGACTTTCCTCCATACAGAATTTCTTCCATTCCAAGCTACGTGACCTAAAATAGCTTTGTCTATAAAAGAACATAAAAATATAATTTGAAAGGACTTAAGTCAGATAACAGTATGGAGATTTGAAATTGCTTTGGCCTGGAAAACCAGTTTCTGGTCTTGAGACAATCTTTAATGTGGCTGTCAAAATTAGCTGCCAGTCCTTAAGGATGTCTGTGTGACCCATGCGAGGACCCTTTCTGATTTTCCATGAGCATTGTCTGGAAGTAAAGGCAATAAATCCTTTCTCCCTGCCACTTCCCAATGCCTTTTGAGATGCAAGTGTTCATGCATGTGTCACCACAGTGCTGAAGTCCAAGAAAGCAGAACCTTGAGACCAGGGGCTTTGAGAAATGTCAGTAAAGCCGTATATACATCTTGCTTTTATATGTGGAAAAAAAAAATGGTTTCCTCTCATATTTGAATTTGAGGGGAAAAGAGAATTTTCAAAGGCATGAAAGAGTTCAGTCTTCTGAGCATGAATATCTAAGCAAGATGTGATCCTAAAATGACAAGGAGTCAACATCTGGGTATGTTTTCCCACATTAGCAACTGCTGTCCTAAACTGTGCTGTTGTATGTGATGTTAAACAGCTGCTCAGTTTCACCCCAGAGGTAAG
This sequence comes from Chroicocephalus ridibundus, assembly GCF_963924245.1. Taxonomy (NCBI): domain Eukaryota; kingdom Metazoa; phylum Chordata; class Aves; order Charadriiformes; family Laridae; genus Chroicocephalus; species Chroicocephalus ridibundus. The sequence goes on from NC_086285.1 coordinate 132,528,024, forward strand.
AATATTCTGTATCTCACTTACATCTTGGTTTTTTAGAACTTTTGAGATGAAAAGCTCTCAGAGAAAGTGTAAAGTAGTAGCACTGCTTGGTACCTAGAAAATCATGTTTTAATTCAATAAAAAGCTGCTGACATATTATAACGTTTATTCTTGGCACTACCGTATTACATTATCCAACCACCGTTTCTCATTATCTACATACCAAATTGTTCAAGTCAGTAATTTGAGTCTGTCCCCACCATGTACTAGTGAAATACCATCCAAATAGCTGCCACAAATATTAACAGCTGGTCCATTTCAAGGTGCTGTTTCCTTTGTCTACAATTTACAGTAAGAATGAAATGTATCCTGCCAACAGTATCAACCCATCCTGCATGCTGAAATATCTGGTGGCTTTTGGAGATGTATGTGCAAGTAGGCTTTCTTATCAGTCTGCTTTTTTTGGAGAAGAAATAGGGTTGTATTGGGTCAGGGAAAGAATTCTTTGGGAGTTGTTCATATTTAATAAAATTACACTCAGGAAGTTTAGAATGGATAAAAAAGATGAAGGTTTTGTAAACTACGCAGGCATTCTTCCTGTAGTGATTATACACAGGATACTGAAATGTAGCACACCAGTGCCTGTGGTTTTTGTCTTCATTTCTGTGTCTTAAATGAGATGAATCATGCTACTATACAGAAAAGGCATGGCTGTAGCACACCTGCACTGAGCGGGACTTTCACATCCGTGATTCCCAGAAACATCCGTGATTTTGTGTAAATATGTTTGTAACAAAGCAGAAATACAATGTTTTATGCACTTACACACAGAAATAAGATGTAATCGTGGTCTCTTGCAGAGGAATTGCTAAAGTGACAACTATGGGTGTCACTTCTTTCGAAAATTTCATAGTAAAAGTTTCTTTTGAAGGTGACCTTGTTTTCTAAGTCCAGCTGGAAACAGTTAACCACTTTCCTGATTTCTAATACCAAACTTAGCTCGAAGTGTGTTTGCAAAATCAGTGGCTCTGGAGTTAAATTTCTGTTAGCTAATGTAGTTCAAACCAATCCTTTGCACAATTATATCATTTTTTTTCCTTCAAAATGAGCTCATAACTTTATTCCATAAGAGGATATTGTGAGATGCTGCTTTCCAGTTTGTCTGAACTGAATTACTCAAAAAGATCTGGCTCGCAGTGTGAGAACTGCAAAGAATATTGTAAAAATTCTTTCAAGTATAGATCTGTAGGTATCTCTCTCTATCTATGGAAGAACATAACTGAAAATGGTATGGAGACATTTATGCTGCTTATTAACTATGTTGTGTCTGAATTGTTGCCATAAAAGAAAAATAAAAGAAAATTCAAAATGAGATTATTGTGGTAGCTGGAGTTATATTTTGAGCTAGTGGAACCCACTGAGTATACTAGCGTTGAAAAAGAGTCTTGTCTAGCCACTTTTGCCCTCTTTTTCCCTAGTCTTGTTGGAGCAAAAGCATGTGAGTGCTCTCACAGTGAATCAGACAGGGCAAAGGTTCACTTCTTTACTACTTTAAAATAATAAAATAATCTGCAAACAAGCATAATTTACCTGACATGCACGTTAGTGAATTCTACTCTACTGGTCTGTTTTCTTTCACCAATTGTAGGCACTTTTGGAATTGTAATTCAGTGCTGTATGTCTTAATCCACAGTAAGTGGTACTTTTAGTCACAAGAAGTCCTACAAAGCGTTCTCTTGCCCTTGAGGAATATTACTCTGTATTCACCTCACATAACGCAGCCTCTTTACAGATTACAAGCGTCATTCAAGTCAAACCAGTCTGGTAGCGAGTCTCCTCTAAATAAACTTTCTTTTATTTCCCTGGTCTTAAAGTCTGTTCACTGTCTCTTTATTTTCTTTGCTCTTTTGTGTGTGGCTAAGATTTATAAGGACCGCTGTTACAAGTTATACATTTTCTTACATCAGTCCTTTTGGTCTCAAGAACCTGGAACAGAGAATTTACAGTGGCCATAAAATGGACCCCCCAAAAATATGACCCACCTTTGCAAATGTTCTGAATTTGACGTAGAAAACCAGTAGGATGAAAGGCTGTACCCATTATTGTCCATGCAGAAAACCAGCTCCTGACTACCATTAAAATTAGCAAGGAGCTTACACCAACTCTCCTTTTAGAAGTTAGAGGAAATTCTCACCCCTGTAAGAGTCTTCGTCTGTACCTTTGTAGAGAGCCAAGCTGGCTTGAGATCTGAGAAACTTTCATCTTCAGGAAAACGCGAGCACAGCTCCCAGACTTATGCTTAGGCCCATGTTGAAGGGAGCTGTATTTCTTCATGGAACATAATGGAATATTCTAAACAAAACATGAAAACCTGTTATAAATAAACCTAATTAAGCATTTTCAGATGAATAAACAGTAGTTTTATAACCCTTGCTATGAAATCTCATAATCTTATAATTAATTCCATGTTTAATATAAAAATGACAGTTTGATGGAGTTGCTTTGAGGATTAAATAAGGAAATGTACCACATGCAATTTTCCTGCTCCATACAGTACAGATTTTACATGGGAATGACATCACACCAAATAAAAAGACTGGTCATCTATCACCTGGATAATGTGTGCTAAATAATGATGAGTCTGGTACCTTGCATATAATTTCCTTTTTCAGAACTGAGCTCCCAAAAGTTCTTCTTGTTCACATTTCCCAAAATTGGTCATCTCAGTCTGAAGCAGCATCTGTACAGTCTATGAAAGGTAAGAAAGTGAAAATCAGGCTTTGGTTTGCTTAGGAGGTGTTCCAAGATTATATGACTTGTGTGAGGTATGTTTCCCACTGTTACTAGCACGCTGGATGAGATCTTAATTGATCTCTTGTTCTTTCTTTTCTGGGCAGAATGAAGTCTTTGAAGATGAATACTGGCTCATAAACTAAATGCTTTCAGCTGTTGCTGCTGAACATAACAATTCCTAAGAAGATTTTTGTCAGTTGCTTGGAGATTTCCTTGTTTTTATGGAGAATAAAAGGTTGTAGTTTAACCCTTAAACGACTCCGGGATAACATTAGAAGTCACACTGTAGGTCTACAGTAGAAATTTCACAGCTGGAGAAGGGAAGCATGCTTTAGTAAGGCAACGTGTTTAGAAATGTGAACATATGACTAGATGCAGGATTTAGTATGGCCTTAGCATTATTCAGGAGGTCATATTCGTTGATTAAATTGGTCTACTCTGTACTTAAAAAACATGAGTGAATAAACTTAGACTTAAATATTACTACCGTGTGCATATGTAGTAGCTAGGTCAGAAGTGGTTGCGGGACAAGACCAATATACAGCATGCTGACACAACACAAAGCATTATATATCTTTAACAGAAAGACATTTCAAGCCTTTTCTTTCCTTTCTTCCAGCAAGGAGTGACACGCTACATGGTGCAGCTGGCAGATTGGCTTGGCTTGATAATGCGTGATCAGAGCCTCATGAAACGGTTTAGTTGGGAAACCCCCAGTACATAAAATATGCTAAATGAAAAGCAGAAGCACAGCGGGGTGAGAAGGAGTATGTTTGGGAGTCAGGCGTGCTCAAGTTGAAATCCTCCCGTAGCAGAGCTTCGCCTCTCTGCCTTTCTCTCTCCACAGAGAAGCAGGTCACAATATTTGTCTGCCTGCCTTGATGGAATAATCGATGGCAATCAATGTATTACTTAGAGTATCTAAGGGCAAGTTGTAGTTATTGGTTAGTGTTTGTCTTTGTGTTGAAGCATGTATTAACATGAAGGCATCTATTCGTCTAAACAGGGGCAAGACTCCGAGTGAAGTTTACAAGTAACTTGCTGTACAACCAGTCCACTGCTCTATCATCATCCTTGCGTCCTCCACCCTTCTGTCATGTATCTTGAACCACACGCCCACCACCTACCTCTCTTGTTCCTCTACTGAAGCCCCAAACCCATTCTCTATATAATTTCAGCTGTATATCCACCCTTTTTCCTCTACCTCCTACACTCGTAACACACCTGTATTTTTTTTCCTCACTTCTCGTAGTCCACTCTTTTGATCCTCTTCACCAAGACAGCAGATAGCTTCAGGTAGTCCTACACACATCATGTTAACCTTGCCCTCAGGCAGCAAGAGGCTGGGGAGCAGCAGGGGGTAATTGGAGCATGGGAGCCTTGTGACTGCTGCATGTTATTGCAGGGTCCACAACCACGGGGAAGAGAAAAGAGAAACTGGTATCTCCAATACTTCTGGGATTGGACCCAAAGCTCACTGTGTTGTTTAAACTACTGTGGACAAAATGATAAGATCTGAAGCCTCCATTTTATTGTGTGTTTATGCCCTCTGGAAGACTTCTGTGTTGGGAAACCATTGAAAGTCTTGGATGAGGTTGGAGAATAAATATCTAAAGTAGGAATCAAAAAGAAATCCATGTGGAAAATGTGGAGCAAGAAATGAAAGCTGGGACAGATTTGGGAACAGGAGGAAAAAAAGGCCTGTCACATCTGGGAGACTTGCTCAGGTCCTGGGAAGTACCTGAAATTCCCCACTCTCCCTGTTCCTCTGCTGACAGCAGACATCTCAGCCACTTCTTGACCAAACTTCAGGTTTTGTCCTGTCTGCCTTGTGTAAATAGCAACTGACAACCCACTACTGTTACCAGCTGCAGCTCAGGCAGTTCATGCTGTGGCCTGACAAACACCCTGTTACTACCCTGATGACATGCTTTTTCAGAATTCATGGGAAAGATATTTTTTTTTTGTAGATTTAACAGCCCGCCCTGCTCTTAGTGGGTAAATTGCATACATGCCTTTGGGTGCAAACTCATGCGGCTGTAAACTAGAAAATGCCAGAACTAAGTGTGTTTGCTTGTTTGTTTTCCAAAATTAATTTAATCCTCCAGTGATGTGCTTTTAGATTATCTGTAACTTCTATGATCATGTATTTCTTTCCTGCAAGATCCCTGCCTCATTCACTGCGGAGAGTACTTATTTAATGAGCAACTAATTAATCTTTTCTCCTCTTTGTGTTTCTCCTAGCCTTGCTGTGTACCACCTTGCTATAAAATACACACAGGTCATTTAATGGAGTTTTCTGTAAGGCTCATTACTTAGGGTTTTCTTTTTAAAGCACTTCAAAAAAATAGTCTCTTTTTTTCCCATTCCTGTGAGATAAAGGATTAATTTTATCAAGACTTTCTAGAAAGTATGAATCCAAACTTTGAAATACTAAGGATTTATTTTTTTTTTTTTGCGGGTGGGGGGTGTTTTGGTTTTGGTTTGGTTTGGTTTGGTTTGGTTTTGGTTTGGTTTTGTTTTGGTTTTGTTTTTAAAAGTAGAGTATTCATTTTGGATAGCCAGTTCCAGGCTCATAACTTGAATACAGAGTGAGAAGAAGTTTCCACCAAGTAAACAGCCGTGATGAATGTGAATAACACGCTTTGCTGAGCAACACCTAGGACTTTTGGGACAGGTTGAATCTAGTTGTTCAGAGGGCAAAAATGTAACTTACCATGAGAACAATCTTTCTTTCCCAACACTTTACTATACCATGTCTTCTGTTTCTTTCAACTTCTGCAGCAAGCAAAGGTCTTGCAAGCAATAGGTATTTATATTCAAATTAGTCCTGTGTAATAGTCTACTCTGCCCAGTCAATTGGACAGAAGCCCTGAAGTAAAAGTAGTCTTTAATTTCACCATTTCTTGAATGTACTTGCAGAAAGATACTAGCTTACAGCTATGTGGGCAGTCTTATCGTCGACTTCTCTTAATTGTTGCAACCTTCATTTTTTTTGTAATGTATTTCTTTTATAAGTTTCTCTTCTTTTTCAAGAGGTTGGCTAAATTAATTATGACTTTGGAAGTAAAAGGAAATGTTCTGTTTTCATTGCCCTATGTTTTCTTACATATTTGTAAATGCTTTCTTGTATACAATATGAAACAAACTCTTAGAACTGAGAATATCTCCACTACCTCATAATTATATTTAGTGTTTCAATTCTCCTGCATAATGCTTTAATGAGAGTTGAGGCAGAAGCGGGAATGCAGCATCGATTAGTAACTATAACTGGGATAAAATAAGATCTTAGTGCGCTATGTTGACATTTTTCTTGCTACAATTAGCTTTAACATGTGACACTCCAGTAAGCTTGTGGAGTGTCTGACCAGTATGTACTGCAAATATATTGGAGAATATGCTGAAGATGTCAATTCTGTACTTATTTGTGAAACTTCTAAGCAGTTCATAACCAGTGCTTTGCCTTAGACGTCACAAAATCAAATCCTTATTATACCCCATGAGTTCCACATTAAGCTGGAATTCCAGTGGAAATTCATGAGGGACTTTATGTCTGCGGGGTTTTGTAATGTGGCTATGAATACCACTAAGAATGTTTTTCTTAAAAGCTGGATATCCACACATGTCCTATCGGTAAACCACTGGGCTGCTGAATTAAGATTTTATTTACCACTGGAATAAATACACTACCCAGTATACACATAGTCAGGAACCACATATGGGAACCATTTGTAGGCTATATCAACAACAGTTAAGTTGTTTGCTGTATTTAGTGCTGTACATTAGCATTGGGAAGTAGGTATTTTAAATCATTAACTTTTCTGGTTAATCTCTTCATCTCTTCCCTTTAAGCATCTTGTTCCTTCCAAGCTTGGAAGTATTTTGCTTCTGGTGAATCATGCTTTGAACCTGTTTTTAGAGAAAATTCTACCATGCTTCAACCTTTGTGCTGTCAAAACAGATTTTAAAAACTTACGATTTTCATAAAAGGAAGACATACACAAAGCAGAGATGCGTTGTTTTTTACTGAACTCTCTTATTTGACAAAAAATAATTATAGTGCTCTTAAGCCTCTTTTTTTTTTTCTTCTCCCACAAGAGTCTATTACCACACACTACATATAACTTCTGCAAAAAAGCAGTAAAATGCATTGGCCTGACTTAGCATTTTATTTCTAATTTGTTACTTGATGATATGGGTAATGAGAAATGACCCTCTGAATAAAACATTTTTCCTGAATATTTTAATAAGCCATTTACAGTTTTTTCCAGCTTATTTATGGCCATAACCATTTGATACTGTCTATTTTTTAAAAACTTGATTGTTGGCACTAGCTGATACACCTGTCATAATATCTATTTACAATATATACACCCTCTCTGCCAAGTTAGGTCATAGTTTACAGTGTGGTTAGTACTGAATTCACAACATGGCATGATTCTGTACAACAATCTGAACTTGTGAAACCAACTAAATGGTGGTAATCTTATAGGCAGTTTTATTAAGCTGCAGCTACACATGGGGGTATTGGAAATATGTTGCTGAAGTGAAACTAAAATTTATATAATTAATCATTTTGAAATGAATTTTCTCCTCTGTGTGTGTATTTTTGTTCAGGATAATTAGCTAACCACAGTTTGTTTATATAAGGTGTGTGTAATCTGTTTATAGAGCATGGCAGCTGACATAATGTAGCTCTTGGCGAGCTGTGACATTCCCTTCCCACAAGTAACATTTGAAATGATAAAACAACATTCAGTTGAATAACTCCCCACCAGGTAAAAATCATTACAGCCCACATTCTCCAATAATATTTTCAATCCACCTTGTTAAATCTTTCCACAGGAGCAAACACAGGTACAGCCCCATTGCTGTAGAGCAATTCTTTGGCCAGTCTGGGGCCGCACAAATGTGTCTGAAGTAAGTTCAGTCTGAAGTAAGTTACTGAGAAGTGTGTTTGTTGTAGACCAAAATGTTATGATATGATCCAGACAAATAGAATGAGATTTGATTAGGGGATTAGAAACATGAGCCCCAGTCTCATGTCATTCAGATGGAAATATGACATATTAGGCCATGGGGAATTTGAGGCAAAGTATTTACCATGGCCGAGACTTACACCATTGTGCATGGGCTCTGCAAAGGCTCTCTCCAAGATCACCCCATGCTGCTCAGTGGAGAGCTTTCAGAAACCCCAGGATATCAAGCTTTTCTTTCTGATGGCCCAAAAAATATGCATATTTTTTAAGATCAGGATCCACATGAATGTCTTCTTTCTGGACTGGTGTGTTTTTCCCTGCAGAATGATAAAGCAAGGACTATATAAATATCATTGTGGGATCTGTTCCACATGGAAGGGTCGCTGGGAAGGTGGACCATGAGCATACTGCCTGCAGCTTCTGGGAGAGAGGCCGTGCTGACAGGAGTTAGAGCTGATGTGAATGTCTCTGGCTTTGACTTGCAGAAGAAACACTGATCCCTTTTGTACGGATACAGTACACTTCAGCAGGCCTGTACTGGATGGAGCCAAACCCCTGGAGGAAAGGTAGCCTGGCAAAAGCGAAGGCTGTTGAGGATCACATTCACTGGCACCCAAACAGCATAAACACATGTAATGGGACGATCCAAACTAGAAGAAATTATACAGTGAAACAGTCTGGCAAGGGTACAAGGGCTAAGCCGTGAACACCTCCTTCCTTCAGCCTGCAATGGTAAAGCCAAGGATGAAGAAGAAAGGACAGTTAAAACAAGCAACTGTATTGACAAAAGAGTGTGGAGAAGCACTGCCTCTTGTGCACTGTCTTTTCTCCCTAGATAAAGCAATTTCCAGGTCTTCATGTTTTCAGCCTGTTTCTCAGGACACAACAACAATGCAAGGAGACAAAGAAATGTTGCTGGCTTTTGCCACAGATTTCCGTCAATCTCCCACCCTGAAGGAAAGTCATTGCCATATAGCATGTCTCAGTATTGAAGCAGCGCCGGTGTATGTATACAAGTGCAGATGTTTGATCTGGATTCTGTATGCTCTCCAGCCTGTGGAGCTTCACACAGTCACGCCATTGCACAGCCTTCTGACTTGGAAATTCAATTTGCAATATCCACTAATGCTGCTCCTACCCATCTGTGGACTTTTTTACATGATGTCCTGATCTGACAACTGCTGGTTACTGGTGGATAGCACCTCTTTTATCTCACCTTGGTAGCACAGCCTCCCACTTCACTGCAATTGAACTTGGTGTTTGCCCCTTTGCCATCTCTGAGCTGCAAACTTCCTCAGCATGCCCAAACTATCCATTTCCTCAGAACTCTGCCTCCGGTTAAAAAGCCGCAAGAGACTGGAAAGGCTCGTGTTCTGCAAATGAGTAAACTTAGTGCTGAATTCTACAATAGTAGTAAAAGCTGGTGGGAGATTGCAGTTAGCCTTCCCATTGCCGTACTGCTGCAACTCAAGACAGGTGAAATGGGAGAGTGACAGTTTTCTTTTGCTGGAAAGGCATGTCAGGAGAGGTCCTCAGCTGGTACAACGGTTACCTTAAAGTCGGTTGAGACTCATGTGCATTTGAAGATCTACTGCAAGGAGAAAAGTTCCATCTTTATTGAAGTAATTGGAGATTTTGCCATTTCATTCAGTGAGACAGACTGTCAGTCCTAATTCCTCAGGACATAGGAAGACTGCAACGTGAAACTGGAAGAGGTGTATTTTTCTTACTGAAGGTAGAGCCAGGATAGATGTAGGAACAAGGTAGAAAGGCAAAGTGGAAGGAGGAAATTCTTTCAATATTCTTTTGATAGTTTGGATTGTGAGATGTTCACTATGCTTAGCAAGCACCTGCCATACTGTACAGTGTATATAGCTGGTTGAAAATGCTCTTCCTGCTGAAAACAAACTGCTATGGCAATGATACAGGATGCAGTGTATGCTGGTGTGAGTAGAGTGTCCTCATACTTCTCTTTAGTATCAACCTGTGACTGTTCAGTCCTCTGACTGGTAGGTGGGTGCTGAAGGCTTCCTCATGGTGTAATGTACCTCATGCAAGAGTGGCAGATATTTTCTTGATAATACTTATAGCTATGTGTACCTGAAATACTTATCCTTAGTTCTTTTAGCCTTTTGGGAGGTATTCGCTGTGCATGTGCTCTGTCTTCCGGAAGTGTCCAGTATTTGACCAGAATATTGAGAGAGGGGAATAGGACATGACCTACAGATTTATTTCTGAGAACATTCCTGCATGATAGTTATGCTTACACTGACTGTATCCTCAGGCCTGCACTTAAAATGTAGATCAAACAATATTGCCAATGTGAATTTTTCCTTATTGAGAGTTTCTCCAAATATGGAGTCATATTTGCTGTTCTGCCAGTATTCTTGTAGCAGTGTCTGGTTTGTATTTATATGCAATTCCTCTTGTTAAAGAAAGAAAGAAAAGCATAATGGCCAATGTCTGTCTGAAATGTGCAAGGTGGGTATTGACTCTATCACTATTTCAGATGGGTAAATGATAAATAAATATACAAGGAGCTTGCAGTGATGAAGCCTGGGTATAGTATTGCTATTCTACCATCTCTAATATGCTCAGGTGACACTAAGATAGTCAAGTAATAATGGTGAATAGAAATTGGGCAGTTAAGAGGCCTGCTTTCAAGCTATTTAATATGCAATGTACTGCTTAGAACCCTGCAAGAGTGGCGATATAGATAAATAGTCTTGCTTGTTTGATTCATAGTTTGTTAATATTATGTGATCAGTTAAACAGCACAGAATGAATACATAAAATTATTTAATCATTTAGAAATCACAAAATTTGCAAAATGATAGGGTAAGGAAAATTAAATTTGTTCAGCTCTTTGTCATCATAGAACACTCTAAGCTAGCCTTTCATTTTCATTATTGGGTCAAGTTACAGTGTCAAACCTACTTCGTGGGCATTTATGAAAGGCACATTTAACAGTCCTCATTAGGAAAAATGCTCTGATTTTTCCTGAAGGCTCGTAAGAAATTGCACAAAGAATAAAATAATTTTAGGCCATTGATCTGGAAAGCGCGTTCTTTTTTGGCAGTCTTTATACTATAAAAAAGCAAAAGCCCAGTATCTGCGATGTTACTCAGTTCGGTATATTTCATCCTCTTCAAAAGACTTCATCTCTCTGGACAACCAAAACCCATTAATCTGGGGAAAAAGAGTCAGCACTTAATAATAGAATGTAACTTTATTGAGCACTTAAACTGTGGCCAGGAAAAGCAAATACACTCTGAATCAACCCAGTGCAGTGAAGTGGAATATAAATGTTGCAGAGCTTATCTATGGAAGCATGTTGTCATTTTTCTGAGGTTTCTATCAAACTTTTAATCAAAACCATAGCTGAAATTGGCCCACATTACTGTGATCATTTTTGAATGTTCTGTTCTGTAAAGTCTAGCACACAGATTTATAACGTTTGAACACTAGTACTGTTGCCAAAAGTCACAAGAAAGTTGCAGGCTTCAGACACACATCATCAGTGCATGTTATATATCTACTTCAGAAGCAAAGGGAAGTCCATTGGAGATGGCCACAAATGCACTCCAGTGGCTAGAACCAACGATGCTGATAAAGTTGCAAGATGATCTGGGAATTGTATTACTTTAATGAATAAGAAGGAATGTATTCACAAAGAGCAGCTGCAGACTAGCTAGGCTAAAGGCCTGTAGTGACTCCTGTAAAAGTCCTATAGTTAACCTATAGTTGAAGTTCAGCTCTGAATTGACCTACAGAATGGCAGCACTGGTTTAATATATTGCTTAGTGACATGTGGTTTTTCTATTCATCCACCTTTTTTAGCACAGCTGGTCGTTGTGCCACTTACCTTTCCTACATACAGCGGTAATATGAGAATCACACCAATATATATGATGATAATCTCCGTATATGGTCCATAATGCCTATTGCACATACCTGAAGTTCACATTTCAAAGTTCTTCAGGTAGAAGGATCATAGTACTGACATGAAATTTATTTTAGGCTTGCTCCTTTTTTTTTTGTCTTCAGTGCATAAATACAAGCACTTGCTTATGTGTTCTGATAGACCACGGAGGCAAACTCGCCTGCTTGCAATAGGCAAGTTTCTTTTGCCTAATAATGCATCTACTAGAATAGCTATTAATCTGTTGATTTCATATAGCACTAGATTTTATATACAGACATCAAAAAACACATATCTCATATTTCAGCTATCTTTGGTTTATATTAGAAACACAGAAATGAACACAACGGCTTAAACAAAAACCAGAAGAGAGGTTTACCTACTTTTGTACAGATCTTAATACAATAAAAATGCTGTAAGGAGTGTCAAAAGAAGGAATAAATACCTGTACATAATTATGTGATGTTAGTGAAGTGCTTATGTAGTAAATTATACTAGTTAAACATGCCCTCATTAAAATGCTTTGAGAAATACAGGTTGATCAGAAAATATAAAACATTATAGCGCATAAATTAAGGAAAGGAGATACTATGATTATCATGTATCAACACTTATTTTTTCCAAGCAGAACATTGTATGTCATTGTGTTTTGATAATGGAGCAAATGTGAAGAATTAACTTAATGTAAGAAGTAGTAGGCATATTGGGTTTTTTTGCTAGTGGGCTGACAAGTTAGCTGTTTGCTTCTAATTAATAAAAGTTACAAAATATAAAGAATATGTATATGGTGATAAGATGAAATATGGAATTAATTTTGAGAGGCATACCAAATTTGGAAAAATGGAATTCAATTGGTTCTCTTTTTCCTGAACTCCTATCTCATTGGGCACTGGCTTTGGAGTAACTCCATCTTGTACTCAATTTTCAAAGAATTTCCATCTGGTTTCATGATATTGGCCCAGTGTTTGAAAGGTAAATAGGCATTCAAGCACGCAAGATACTTTGCAGAGTTAACTGACCACGATCAAGGCTTCCTGAGACAGTCACATAGTCAATTGGGGAAAAACTGACTCATTTATATGAAGCATCCAGCTTCATTTTCCTTTACGTAGCCAAGACCCCAAATTACCCTGATGTGCTTGGCTGGGTATGTGATGAATAGGCTGGCTAGAGGAAGGAACTGGTACTGTCTATAATTTCCACGTACCTCTGGGAGGTCCATGTGAGGAAATCTCAAGTCATAATTTAAAGTCTCTTCACGAGAAGTAGTTTGTGATTATTATTTTTCTATTTTTTGAAATAAATAAAGTGCTTTGGACAGTAGGAGCAGTAAAAGACAAAAATTCCTTTGAACCAGTACACTGTTTCCTGCCTAACATGTATTTCTTCCTTTTTGATTCTAACCTGGCTTGTCTCCCTGTAGCATCTGAACAACTTAATTCTTTCATGCCTCTGTTTAACAGCAGGCCTGTAAGTTAAGGGAATAGCGATGCTGACATCTAAATGGCTGGAAGAGGGGGCCTTCCAGGCTCATGAGTCCTCAGTGAGACCCTACTGCGCACCATCCCACTCCAGGGTCTCCAGGGAAAAAAAACCCAGAGGCTCTGGCTAGAAGGACTCTCGAGTGACCACCTCCCTTGTCCCAGCCAAGCTGTGCTCCACACCATGAACCACTCAGTCTAGGTGCTGTCCTAATTGCCAACTGCACTTACTCCCTATAAAACTTCCTGGAAGGATACAGGGAAGTAAAACAAGTTGGTGAGTAGGCTAACCTTTAGAAGACTTGTTAGTAGCAAAACTATTTACATATTCAAAATAGCGAAGGGCATGCTGTTTACAAATAATATGTTTTATGTTTACAGCATCCATTGAAAATCATTAGGTAGCAGGGATCACAGAACTGCTTCCAGCTAAGCCAGAAATACGAGATTCAGCTGTTACTAATAAACTCCGATTTCAATTGATTGAATAATTATTTTATTCAGCCAGTTTTCTTTTGAAAATGGTTACATCAAATAGTTTGAAAACTGTTCCAGATGTCAGTTGTTCTTTCACATTGGGAATGCATGAGCAAATGGAAGATAGGTCATTGGATCAATAAAAAGAACATACATGAGTATGACCCTGTATTCTATCTTAATATATCTGACAAGCGATTTCACTCCTAAGGAAACTAAGCCTGAGAGTTCTTTTCCTAATTTAAACAAAAATTCAACCGTGATTTTGTCTGTAGTCAAAGAATACACTCCTATGTCTCTTCCAGCAACAAGAACCTCTGGATGTTTGACGATGAAAGCTTTAATCTCCATACAGGTTCATCCTTCCTGATGCCATTTAATGTAATGTCAGGGTTTACTGAAAGTCTTCAGTCAAAACTATTAAGAACACATTGGTTTTTGATTGAATGACTCTTTTGTGGATCACACTGCTTCCTGTAGAAAATGACGACTCTTAGTTAAAATTGCCGGAAAACCAAAAGTGCTACGTTGGAAGTACTTTCTCCATTCTTCCTATCCTCACTTGCTTCTGTGTCCAGCTTCCTAGGTCAGATTACACTGCCTGGAAAGCATTTAAATGCCTCTTAGAGCAGGGAGATGCGGTGCGCTGTGGAGGCAGAGAGGACAAAATGTCAGGGCAAAAAGTTTACAAACAAATGCCTTTTTTCCCTCTTCTCCAGGCTCTGAGATCTGCTCCTCTCCTCTGAAATACTGATTTACAGCAAGATCATGTTACTTGTTAACATATTAGTCATACTTTTGACAGCTTAATAAGATTCAACAGCACATTTTACAAAGCTGACAAGCATTTCAAAATATGATTCCTGACATGTCATTAAAAATAATTCTATTCTAAGGTAGAGCACTTCCCTTTTTAAAACAAAACAAAACAAAACATGAACCCAAACAACAACAATTCACCATGGTCTTTTAGTGCTTAAAACAGTGATTTTTTTTCACTGAAGTTTCAGGAATTCTAAGACAGTAAATAAAGCAGCCATTTATAATGTCTTTCTGTGGCTTGTAAGGAAGTAGATACAATGAATACTGTAGTTTATCCAGACCAGCCACAAAGAAGTGTTAATTTATGAAGATTAATGAGCTCTATCACATAGATTTGCTCCTTAGAAACAAAAAGTTCTGGATAAAATCCTGGCTGCCCTGAACTTAGTGAGAATTTAATCACTGGCTTAATAGCTTTGACTGTACCAGTAAATATAAAATGCCTGGGACACTTCTCTGCACTGCTGTGTTCAAGTTGTCTACTGGGACTAGCTCCACGCCACCTCCTGAGCCCTGCACAAGAGTCATGTGGGAAAGGACTAATTGGCCTAGGCCAAAGTCATGCCAAGGACTCTTCTGGCAATCAGCAGCACAAACTAGGGTAGCCATGGCCAGGGAGGCTGGAATTTCACCTTCTCCAGCCAGTGTCTTTTAACTGAACTATACTTGTGCCTTGTTTCTCTGTCCCTCCCATCATTTCAATAGCTGGAAGATTAGTTCATAAATAAAGGTATCACCTGATTTTTTGCCAGTACAGTTCAAAGAGAACAAGAGGCTTTCTAGCAAGGTAGCTGGCTAGTTGGAAGCTGGATTTGACTGAAGCCCCTCCCCTTCTCTCCCCCTCCCACCCCAAGGAAAAAAAAATCTGTGGAGTAATAAAATTTTAAGTGTCCTTAAAACTGTAAATGTTAAGCAACTATTTTATTTAATTGCATACCATATGCCACATTTGGCACACATTAAAATCTGCAAGTTTTTTATGTGTTTCTTACTGCTCAGTAACTAGTACTTAGTTAAATATTTAATCTAAAACTTCTTAAATACAGAAGTACCTACCTGAGTTTATAGTGTCCTGTCAAGCAAGAAAGGAAAAGTTTAAAGTCTGTAACTCTTGAAAGCTTTAGAGAGTCAAACCCATAATCAATAGACCTCACCTCCCTGCTGGATCACTGAAACTTAGCTCATATGCTCCATCTAACATTGCATAATTTTTACAAATTAAATTGTCCTGTAGTGAAAGCTTAATGCATCCTCCTATCTACCATGTATCTATTTGAAAACAAACATTTAATGTGCCTGTGTAAACACAGGCTCTTTCAGGCAGGGAAGCCTAAAAATGTTTCCCCTAAATCTGTAATTAAGCATTTAAATGAATTTTCTGTTTTTCAAAAGGCTTCAGTGTAAATTATCTCCTCTTGACCATCTGTTTTGTATCTTCTTCCCTCAAATATGACTCCAAAGAGCTGAGAATAAGGCTTTGTCCTGTATTTTAGAGTACTAATGTTTTTTCAGGTGTAAGAAATCATATAAGATTCTGAAGGCAGAAAGGGCTCTACCACATGCTAAATCACATTAAAAGTTATTACAATTAATTTTTGTAGCCTTTTTTAAAAGAAAGTTGTTGCCAGAAGGAAGAATTTTAGACCACATAGGGGAAGAATTGCTGGCTTTTGATTCCCTCTCTTAGGTTGCAATGCCATAAATAATTTTTTTAAGGGTAGAATGGGAGTAAAGTATCCACTTAATAAAGCCAGTTTAAAAACAAACGAACGAACAAACAAAACCCCCAAAATAAAGCCACACTTCACCAGAAGTTAAAGAACGAAGAACTCAGAGCCTCTTCTACCTTTCCTCCATAGCGACAGGAGATTTTCATAGGTGAGGTGCAAAATTATGGCAAATTTTTTTACTTGTATTTTGCCTTAAGCACCTGCATTTTTTTTCTTCAAAGTAACTCCATTGGAAGTATGGAAGCAAATTGAAATAAAAGCGAGACTTTTGCTGAAAAATTAATAATCCACAAAGAAAATGTTACTACTTGGGTACCTTCCCAAGCTACAATGGAAAAGTTGTCTTTCTCCAGAATTTCTTTTTTTGTTTTTTATTGTTTTAGGATCAATTGAAATTACAAAGCTTTTATTTTGTTAACAAAAGTCCCTCCTAAAGTCTTCTTCAAATCTGATCACATATGGCGTGCTTTAACTTTTAGTCTTTCTGATCACCAGGAGCATTAAATCAAACTGTGAAGTCATCAAAGGGATAATATACCATGAAAAGATGAAGTTAATTCAATTTCAATAACTTTATTGGCAGTATATGGTGCCCAGGTACAGTAGAAGTTAATCAAGACAATGAGTATCAGACATCTGCACACTGAAAATAATTTAGTATTAATTTAGTGTGGATTTTATACACAGAGAGCTAACTTCTGTGCTTAAACATCAGCTGTTTTTAATGCTGCTTAATATGCAAAATCAGCACATTAGTTTGGCACGGATTTCTAATGGAACAGTCCTGACCTTGTATCAGATACTAAAACTGTGATTATGCAGAGAAAATAATTGTCTTCAGAAACATGGTAACTCTTAAAATTGTGGTGTTTTTATCACGGGGAAAAGGGTCACTTGAAACTCAGAATTTGTTCCCTTCCTGTTCACATTTTATTCATGAACAGAACAAATTGTTCTTGATTTTTCATTTGTGGCTCCAAATTGTTGCAAATAGATACTCATCTGCTGTATAGCTTGCTTATCAAGAAACTCTGTTGAAAGCTGAGGATTCAGAGCGACTGTACTGACCTTACAGCATAGAATATTTTCTTCTCATTGAAAAGAGCAAATGCTAAATGTTTTTAATTGGGACTGTAATGAAACAGATAGTGTTTCCCATTTCAGTTGGTTCCCTCTAAAATTTTTACAACTTTTTTGAAAGCCATCTAAATGAAGCATTCCTCCCAGTGAACTGGTTTGTAAAATATTTGTGCAAACCAAACATCTGAAGAGGCATGTTGCAAATATGAGTCAAGTGGAAACTGAGGTTTTTAAGCGTGTTTGAAAAAAGTATTATTTGTAAGTTATCTTCCCTTTTTTGCTCAGGATTTTCCATCAACATCATAATTTCTGGAAGGATAATATCCAGGAAGAATTCAAAGCAAGTTTTTTCATATAAACTATCTTCTGTTAGCTAATAGTGGACTCTTTTCACTAGCTTCTAGTAGTGCATTCATTTCAGGAAATGAATTCTGTTCAGGAAACAGTGTGAAAGAATTTAGATAGTCAGCATCGTGTAAATCCAATTTGTACTGGAGTTTTAGCATAACAAAGTATTTGTCAAAAAGGTAGCGATGAAAGGGAATCTGCAGATATGTCTAAAACTTCTTCTATAAGGGTTTGAGAAAATTCATGTTAACAAGTCCTTTCTCTTCCAGAATGGCAAAAGCATGAAAGACAGTGCATCAATATTGTGTCAATGGTAGATGGGTTTCTTTATGACTAATTAAGTGTTAGAGCTGCAATTATTCACATTTAGTGGTATCCTTAGGAAAGCCAGAATTTACTTTTTTCTTTCATCTCTACTGCAATTGCTTTCTTACCCATTAATTCCTGAAGAGGCATGAGCACTGCAGCTCATATAACTGACTGGGGAAAGAGGAACAAGAGCCAGGCAGGCATAAATCCGGTTTCTTAGATGTCTTCTGACAAACCTGCAGTCAGGAACACTACAGCAGTGTTAAGTTTAAAACTGTGGATAAGCCTCAGCCTTTCTACTTAAAGACATGTATTGCTTGTATGCAAATATGCAATGACCCGTGATTTTGTGTGCTTTAGTTTATAATGCAGATGTCAAGTACCAGATTAATTTCTCTGTACAAACCTATTCGATTAGCCAGAACCATAAATAATGCATTAAATCTTTTTCTGAGTTTCCTAATAAAGCATGTTGAACCATTTCTTTTAATATTGCTATTATGACCTAATATAAGAAACAAGTATTACTTTTATCCCAAAGGGGAACTCAAAGATTAACACAGCCTCAAGTGAAATCTTTGTGGTAAGAAGGAGGAGTAGAAGTCTGAAGGGTTACCTTAAATTACCTCACTGGCAATTAGGTTACAGAAGTTCAGATTCACCAGTCCACTCTCAAAAGACTAAGTCAGCAGGCAATGTAATGTCTGTAAATAGCATAAAATACAATGGATTATGCAGTTAGAAAGAAATTTCTGATTTGCTAGCAGAGTTAATGAAATTCCTTTGCAAAAAAAAAAAAAAAAAAAGATATTGTGCTTGGCTTAATGTTAAAGATTTGGATTTTAACATGGGATCAGAAAAAGGAAATCAGACTCTCTAATTCCTGATACTCGGTTCTTCCAGTCTGTTTACAGAAGCTTTTTCTAGCCAGGAGTGATAGACAGCAGAAGAATGATTTTCTAATTATTATTTGTTTTAGCAGACCTACAAACTGTGCTTTGACCTAAAGATTGAGATTCCAAAGACCCATTCTCCTTGGAACCATGAAGCTGAAGAAACACAGACAGTCATGAACAAGTGCAACTTTTTTACCTGTCATGAGGAGAATAAAGCTTTTATCATCTTTAATAATAAATGACTACAACAGTTATTGCTTTCAGTGTAAGAAGCTGCAAGCTCAAGGTAATAGAGAATTCTCCAAAGGCATACCATGGGGAGTAAAAGCACTATTCTAGTATAGTAAAGCAAAAATTCTTACCAAAATGGCGGTTATCCATTTAAACTGAGTGATACTCAAGGAAAGAAAAAGACCACAGTTGGGCTTTTTTGAGGCATTATAATAACAGTCAGCCGAAAGCTTTGAGTAATGAACCAGATGATACTTTGTGAGGTTGTCCATCTAAGCTTCCCAGCAGTAAGGAATTTACTATAACAATTTATGGACTTTGGTTCCCATGGAAGGAAATATGTGTATGCCTTTCCTGATGCAGCTGAAAGTAAAAGCTGAAAGACAAAGTAACTGTTCCCAGGGCTTTTCACATTAGGCTTGATTTCTGCATTAATCATCTCTATCACAAACAGTCCTTGGCTGTATTCCACAAAGAAAAGGGAATGATTTCACAAAGCAAAGGAAGACATTTTTCATTTACTTGTGGATGTCCTCAGTCTGAAAGGTAATCTTTCAATAACAGAGAAATTTAATGTGAAAGCAATGCTATTGACAAGTGAGGTTAAATGGGCTGAAGGAATGTCGAGTTTCACTTCAGATTCTAAGTAGAGACACTTGCCTTTGTGCCCGATATGTTTGCAGCTTTGAATCCTGGAAATGTTAAGGCTAATCTTAACTTCCCGTTTTTCCCTTTGCCCTTCCTGGCAATTGCCAAACTCTGTAAACCCATCATAATGCTTATCGTCTCACTTAAAAGATTTCCCACAAAACTCAAAAGGTTTTCCACAAAAAAAAAGGAAAATTTCACAAGTAAAAGGTCTGAGGTCTGAGAGATACCAGTCTGTATGAACATGCAATGTAATTCACAGCCTTCTCACCCACAGCTGGCTGCTGAGATGCTCAAAGCCTGGAACTACACACACAGTAAATCCATGTAAACTCGTGGCTGAAGTCAAAGACAGCTGATACAAAGTCAGAATTTCTTTTAACGAAGAGTTCCGTAGAAGTGACTATTTAGGCTGAATGCACAGGGATTTTTTTCCTGTTTCCAGTGGGGACATTTTTCTCTCTGAAGCTGAAACAGTGCTGAGTTTGAGTTGCTGATTCAGCCCAGTTTCCCCCAGCATTCTTGGGTGCAAGGTGACTTAGGAGGACTTTCAGCAATGGTCATCTGCAGGCCTTGGAGAAGGGTTCCCAGATCTGCCCATACACTGGGACACCTGTGGCCTAAAGAGTGCTTCTGTTGCAGACAGGGAAACGCTGGGAGCCCAGGAGGTGAGCTGGCAAGAATTTAGACAAAGTTTCTAATAGAACTCATTTTTCATCAAAAGTTTGCCTGACTGGCCTAATATCACAAAGTATTTTGATGACTATGTTTTGCATAACAAACCCCTTTCGTTGTAAGTTTCCGATCAACTTCAGTAAGTGGCAGTGTCCTCATGTCACCTAGCTTCTGTTTTATCTTTTCTTTTGTGCTGTGGAAACATTAGCATCCCTGTACTTCACGGAAGGGTTGTGATTAAGAATGTTTTTCCAGTGCTATAATGTCACTGAATTGACGTATTTTCCTCTGCAAGATGAGGGTGTAGATCCAATGAACTAAAGTTCCAGGTTTTTTGTTGTTGAGGTTTTTTTAGGGGGGCGGAGGCAAGGGGAAGGGCAAAAGCAGAGTAGTTTGGGGACCTCTGGAGGTCATAGCTGCACAGTTAGAAGAGGTTGCTCGGGGCTTATCCAGCAAAGTTTTGAAAATCTCCCAAGAATGGACATTCAACAGGCCTTCTTAGGCAACTTGCTGTTTTTCCCTTGCTGTAGCTTGTGTCTGTTGCCTCTTATAATATCACTGTGTGTCTCTGGCTCTATCTTTGTAATCACTTGGCAGGCAGGTGGAGGCGACAACAGTATTCCTGCCTCTAGCCTTCTCTTCAAATTGAACAACCCCTGTTTTGTCAGTTCCTTTTCATACACCATATGCTCCAGCACCTAATCATCTTGGTGGCCCTCCGCTGGACTAACTGCAGTTTGTCAATGTCTTTCTTGTACTAGGGACCCCAAAGCTGGAGTCATTACTCCAAATGTGGTCTCGTCTCACAAGTGCTGAATACAGGAGAACAAATGCTCCTCTTGACCTGCTAGCAAGAGTATACTCTTGCTAATGCAGCCCAGTAAGTGACTGTCCTTCATTGCCACAGAGGTATACTGCTGGATCTTGTTCACCAATTCCCCCAGATCCTTGTCTTCAAAGCTTTCTCTCCCATCAATGCCAAGTCTTTACTGTTGCATGCTGTTATTCCATCCCAGATGCAGAAGTTTGCATGTGTCCTGGGCTTGGGAAATGGTGGATACATAAGTGCATTCTTCTCCATCATGCTTTAAAACCCAGTTTGTAGTCATTGACATATTACTTGAGTAATACAATCCAAATACTATTGCAGTCTCTAAGTACTTATAGCTGTGACTGGTTTCAGCCACAACGTATGGCAGGGAAAAACAACAAAATGAGGCTCTAGAGATAATAATTTAGCTTTCTGATGTGAATGTTGTGTGTGTAGGATGAAAAATGTATCCTTTTGGATAATGTTTTTTTCAGGTGGGTTTTCATTTTAGCACCCAAAAGCTATAAATATTAAATGCACATCCACATTTATTGCAAATGTTACTGTGCATGTATTTGGACAGCTACATACTTAGCTATGCTTGAATGAGATACAAAATCCTTATTTGCCTAAGTAAGCATCACTAAAATTCCTGCCACATATTCAGGCACTGGATCTTAGTGAAGGCTTCCAAAACATGGTCAGCAGCTTCTGGGCTTAGATCCCTTTGCCGACTCAGCATTCAAAGAAACAGGATGAGGAGAGATCCTTTGCCAGATAGGAGAAGGAAAAGCATTTTGTTATTAGGATGCACAGACGGGGAATTGTGCAACTCCGTTTGTCTAAAACCACAATCTGAATCAGCCTGGGTGAGGGTTGGCAGGTGGATCCAACAAATCAGCCTTTGAAAATGTGTCCCTACAAACCCGCCTGATGACTTACAGCAGATTGAAGGAAAAATAAAAATGGTTGTGTTGGCTTTCCTGCCACCTCTCTGGTGCTCTATGAGGGGCCAAAAGCCTGCAACATATAAATCCTATTACAAATCATTTGCTCTTCTTATTCTTGGTTAGCTTTTACCTTTTCTTGCATATAAGAGTGTAGAGGGGGATGAAGTCTTAGCAGAACTGAAATCAGTAGGCGTTTTCAGTGGGGATTTTCACTCCAAGAATGGAATCAACACTTCAGCTCTAAGTTAAGCAGTTTAAAACTGGCTTATCTTTTCCAAGTTAGCCACCTGGACTCTTGTGTTCTCAGTGGTGAGAACAGAGGTGCCTAACGTGCAGGTTATTCCAGCAGGGTAGATACCTATCTTGGAGACCTACCCTGCTTGTTTCAGTTTTCCATTTTGGAGACAAATTTTACAGCTATATATAGACTTCTCAAAGTGCTTGATTAACACTTAATATAATTTTGTGTACTTTAAGCTTAAAATATGCTTGCAAGAGTTAGGTACTGCACATATGGAATGTGATTTTTCGCTCTACAATGAAGTCATAGCAGCTCAATAGCGAGGCAAGTGAAGGCCTGCATCTGCTTTGTTTCACTGCTTAATCTCATTGCTTAGTTTCAGTCTATCACAAAGATCAGGAAAAGAACTATTAGAATAGGGGATGGTGTGTGTGTGTGTGTGTTATAATTTTCCTTGGATCTGACCTTGTTCTGAATCTGATGAGGTTGCTTTACTGCCTAGTGGAAAGGATTAATATTGGGCACACAAATACGTTAACAACGGCAAAAAGTTTGACTGCGAAAAGTTGAAATATCATCAGTTTTGCGTGCATAAATTGAACTGGTAAAAAGCCAAATATTTTCTGACCTCCTTCTGTATTTGAAATTGCTCACACAGTTGTCTTATTGTACAAAATGCTTTGCTGTGGAGTTGGAAATTCCTTGTGCTATTCCCTTTTTCTTGTGTAAGTCTATAGTAGCTCTTTTGATAGTGGAGATCCAAGTACAACCAGGGATCAGGACCAGAACTTTCTCCCTAGAATCATCAGAAATTTTAAAAATTAATTCTGCTAGGAATTCTCAACAATAATTTTTATTTTTTAAAAAAGTTTTAAAGTGAGCTCAGAAACACAGGCTGCAGCACTCCTTTTTCAGACCTACCTTTTGCTTATCAGCTGAAAGCAGACTTTTTAGAGAACGAAAAACCTAAAAATCCTGGGAACTCGGCACGTTGTAGGTTTGTACTTTGTTTCGATGGCTACTTTTGATCTCATAATGCAACTGTGGTGAGTGTTAATGGATCAGAAAAAGAGAAGTTAAAAATGATAAACAGGGTGCTTTATTCTGTATGACAAACAATAAATGCAAACTTCTTTAGGCACTGGAGAACTCCTGTTGACTTTCTGAGCTGGAAGGCTCTGCAAAGCTTTGAAATGGCTATGCAATAGCCATGGTGATCTGTGTAGGGCAGAGCAAAATATGTGACCATTTGTCACATACATAACCTGCTAGAGTCACAAAACTTTTGTGGGACTGGATGTATGAAACAACGAGTGAGCAAAGTAGTCAAGTAAACCTGATTATTTCGTTCAGTTTGGGAATAAGAGACAGTGATTTCAAGCCATTGCCTTTCGTATTTTCTGTTTCCAGAACCAAAAAACCCATGAGAGAACTAAACTGTGGGAAATCAAAAGCAAATAATATGTTTGCATATTTCAAACACCTTCCCCACGACCTTCCCCGTGACCGTCTTGGCTTGCCTCAGCCCTGAGCCACCCCACTGCTGTTCGTACATCATATCCCAGGCCCGGCTGTCAGGGTGTGATGCTGTCGGATAACAATGCAAAGTGCCTGCACGATTAGGGGCTGGCCCAGTGCCGAGGGCAGACCCGTGATGTATGCACCGAGTCAAGGCGCGGGATCCCCAGATGGGAGCGCAGCGGTGAAGCGGTGCTCCACGGATGGGATAAGTGCCCTCATTATTCACGCTCTGGACAGCATAAGTGCCTCCATTATTCACATGTGGGTCCACCGTATATTGAGGAAAATATGTATCTTTATTGTTTACTCAGTCACAGTGCAGTACTTTATCAAGTTTAATGTTGCTGAATTAAGTATGCAAGCACATGACCTTTTTAACCTTTTTTAAATCTCTCCTATCATGCTGGTAGGTGATTGCAGAACTAAAAATAGAGTGACCTATTATATCACCAAGGTAAATGCTGTGCCAGTGCAGGATTTACGTCCTTTAGTGGGGGATGAATCAGATATAATCAGATGGAATTACTCTTGATCATAATGAAATGAAACTACTACCCCATACATTTGATTTTTTTCTAATAGCGTTCCTAATCTGAAAGCCAAAATGGAAGAAATATCAATGAAACTAACACCATTAAAATTTAAGATAAAGTACAAAACCAAGATACAAATATTTTGAAAGGCTGCAAGACATGAACAGACATTTTTCTTAAATAATACTGTGTCACAGGTGGTATACAGCCATCTATTTTGCTGTTATGGAGTACTGATAAAAGCTTTTATAATAGCCCAAGGATATCACTTTTACTTAATATATGTAAAAAGAGAGTAGTCTGTGTTCAGACTCTGAAACACATCACTGAAGCCGTTTAAATCATTTTTTGTATATAACACGAATTTTGAAAGCTTTTTGGGAGAAGGCAGAGGGTAAGTGAAAAGTCCCTTTGCAGCTGTTCACATTAAGTTTCATGCCAATGGGGACACCAAGGGCTGAGTGACACTCACAAGCACTGCTTGGTTAGAAATGGCCCCCAAAAAGTTGCAAATCAACATTTACCAGACCAGAAAGAAGTAAGATGAAGAATATCAGCAAAGCAACTGAGGGACTGGTCTTCTGCAGAACAGTACCACAAATCAAAAAGCCATTCACAGACAACTTTCCCAAGGGGCAATAAGGAGATGTTAATTCGAGTGCAAGAGCTGTCACCTTTAAAAAATTACTACCAAATTGTTGGGGGCAGGGAAATATGTCTTCCTTTCATCAAATTTAACCCAAAAATTTCTAGGAGCCATTTTGATAGCACTTAAAAATTAATTCAAGTTAAAAAGCCCCTTGAGGAATTACTTCATGATGTAACTCTATCCATTTTGGCATGGCCAAATCCTGTTCAGTGCTGTTACCCCAATCATAGGCAAAAGCTGTGGTAATGACTGTTTTTTCTGCGTTTACGTTGAAAACAGAGCAGGAAATCTGCCTGAAATGGCTGGTGTATCTGCTAGAATGATAGAGTGGCAGCAGCTTAAATAGCTTCTCTTCTGCTACGAACAGCTTCATTCAGACTGGTCATGTGCAGAGATATATGTCATTTTTTTTCCATTTCTAGCTTCAGTCAGTGGAAAGATTCGCAGCCGGGTGGGATGTGGAACACCTCCAAATTTAGCGCAGGCAGTTTACACTGACGGAATACGCAGACTGTCTGTGGGGAAGCGAGGATGCTTAAAGTCCAGAGGATTTATTTTACAGCGAACAAACAACTGTTTAGACCAGTTCGCTTAAGAGGCAAAGCAGAAAAGTTGAGGTCTGGGCCTCTGGTGTTCTGTATCGCCTGTGTCCCTGTCTTGCTGTGTGGCCTGTCTTAAGCTAATAGCTCAAGCTTTGCCTCTTTACAGCTTTAGAACCCTGCCAACACAATGGAACTATACTCACTATCCTTCTCTGAAGCCCTGTTAAGCACTCTGATACCTTTAAATGGAAAAGAGGCTATGTGAGAACACTTTCTTATGATATAAATGCCAATTTCTTGCTCACTTTATGTTTGTCTCAGATGGCCCTAGATTTTTAAACCTGTCAAAGTCCCCTAGACCAGGCACAGATCTATTGGAAAGTCTTAACAGACCACGTGAGAATGTTCGCATTGCTGAACTGCTGTTTAATAAGCCAACTTTGCTCGTTATTTATGCATAATATCCATCACAATGCACAAATCAGAACTTACTATCTCTGTGTTAGGTGCAATTCTTAATGCAGCGTCAGTGGAATTACCTATAGACCTAAAAAATAACCTTTTCTGCCCTCTCCCCTTCATTCTGTATCAGGATTGCATCGGGTGCTGTTCCTGCCAACAAACAAGCCTGGATAATCTTGCTGCTGGTCCTTCTGTTGATTGGTATTGATTACTCCTCTCACCTGAACATGAAGAGAAGTCTGCATTTCCTTATTGAACTCACAAGGCCAGATGCTGAGAATACAAACATCCTCTGCTACCCCTGCAGTAATAATAAGCATTCAAAATAAGCTTCAACCCATTTAAAGAGATAACCAGATAACTGCCCACGACACATTTAAAGCAGCGTTCAAACTGGTGACAAATGGACAATTACTATCTGCAGAGCTCAGGCAGTGCCAGTGCTCATCTGGAGAAGTACCACAGCTCTCTACTCAGGAATACAAAGCAGAAGCACTCAAAGGCAGCTTGACTGTGTCTAGCAATCTGTCATGCAGTTTGTTCCAATTTACTAATGTAAATTAGTAACTGACCTGACCAAAACATATCCTTTGGTGATATTTTGGGTCACTGTTAGTTTACAGGCAGAATTTTTCTTTCTACCCATCCTTAACTGTGTCCTATGTAGACAGAGGCAAAATAGGGAATCCTACCACCAGCATAAAAGAGAGTCTGTATTTTCTGCAATATTTCATTCACTGGGAGGAAAGGAAACTAAGAATTAAGTGATGAGTGAACTGCCAGCTAACTGAAAATGCTGGTAATATTTCAACAATAAAACAATTATATGGAAAGTATAAAGTTTAGGTATTGAATTCACCCTATACTTTTACAGTTGGAGGCTTATAAATGTCTTCTACTGGGAAATATTAATCACGTCTGATCTTCCTCAGCAAAGCGGACAGAGGGTAATAAATGCAAGGGAAGAGAAACATGAATCCTAAAACTTGGGCTAGCTCAAGTCACTTGTTTTGTTACCTTCATTTAGAAGCTTGTAGCTTGCATCTTAATTTCACCTTAGGAACAGCCAAGGTGATGTCTCTGTTGATGCTGTAGGTATTGGCAATTTTTCTATCTTGCTTTGTCACTCTGTGCAGTTAATTGAAGCCATCTCTTCTTCGTGCACATTTCTAAGCAGAACCCTACAGTGCTCCAAAGTAGACCTTCTTTGTGTTGTCTGCATTGTTAACTATCCTGTCCGGGACCTTACTGTTTCTATTCTCAATTATAGCAGCTCCCTCTTCTTTCATCTGCACACACATAAGTTGTTTTCATTTTATGCTATTTCCCTAGACATTTCAGCTTCCTCAAATCCTTGTCTTCAATTGTCCCCACATACAGACAGCTAGATTCAAAATTGTAACTGTCTTGTTTTCACAACTTTCCCCTTCCTAATTACCTGAATGAATCATATCCTTCATTTTTAGTGCAGCCTTCAACCTCT
Source organism: Chroicocephalus ridibundus (assembly GCF_963924245.1). Classification (NCBI taxonomy): domain Eukaryota; kingdom Metazoa; phylum Chordata; class Aves; order Charadriiformes; family Laridae; genus Chroicocephalus; species Chroicocephalus ridibundus. Next base: position 132,555,586 of record NC_086285.1, read on the forward strand.
ATTTTCTCTTTTCTTTTTTCTTTTAATTTTCTACAAGCCTCACCATATCTTTGCCAATTTTCTTTCTCTGAATAGATCACTTCTCTAAGTTGTGATCTGATACCTTCCAGAAAGCAAGCAAGTGTTTTTCGCTAGCAATACGGCATTTGGGCAATGCTGACTTTATTTTCAGGTGCTTTGAAATGACAAAGTCTGGCAGATTGATTTGTGTGTTAACCCCATCTTGTCACCATTACTTTTCTCTATCCTCCCCACTATCCCTACTTTCATTACATTTATTTGTCAGATCTTTGTTGAAATAATGTTGTATGTTATCAGTAGCAGGGAGTATCTCTGCTGTGGCAATAGTAACAGCAGGTAGCAAAGTTATGCTGGATCCTGACTTGGACCTGTGGTTGCACTGCAATAGAAGTAAAGGAAGGTTTTAATTAATTTTCAGTGTTTGAATGCTGAGGAAGCTTGGGTTTAGCTCCTTAGGGGTAGCTAGCTTACATGTTGACATGTTCCCTTCCATTTCCAGGCACAGTATTTGCTCCCATCTCCTTTTCAGCATAGCATTTCTACTTCTACACATAAACGTATGCATCATTTGTGGTGCAGTACCGAGGCTGATTTGGCACACGGATAGAGAGGCAAATGTATAGACGCAGGGGAGAGAAAGTTTCATCATAAGTATCATGATTTATAGTTTGAGAGCACATTTAAATAGAAGAGCTTTTGCTCATATGATATCATCCCTTTGAAGGGGTTAGCCTGTATCATAGGCACAGACATCCCTGAGTGGTTTTGATATGGATCTAAAACTTGTCCCTCAATTTTAGCTTAGAAAAATTCTTGAGTTTCAAGTAGTTTCATATCTTGTGACACACTTATTACATTTTACACACATCTGCTCTGTGGACTTGGAATTTTATATGTTATTTTCCAAAAAGTAGAAAATTTTAATCCAGGCTGATATTTACAGTTTGACTGGTGTCTTATCAAGCAAGCAGAATAACAAAAATTCAAATATCCTAAAATTCAAGGAAGTTGCCTTGCAATACTGCTGTCTGCTGAATAGCATGTCAGTACAGTTAGGTATATCTAATGTATCTATCACCAAAGGTTCCATCAAAGGGGCCTGATTTTGGCTCATAATATGAATTTTCCATTTTTACGTTTGGGTGAAATTCTGACTCTTCTTGCCAGAAGCATAGATTTGAACACCTTTACTTATTGTTAAATGCCCACAGGGAGACCTGTCAAAACAAAGTAGCCAGAATGGTATGTTGGCTTTTGCCAGCATCTCTTTCCAGCAGCAGGTTTTTCCTCTAACAAAGACCAAAATTGCACTGATTGGGTTGACGTATATGTGCTTGTAAAATTTGTTTTTAATGCCAGGACAAAGAAACTGGAGGTGAGCCCATTAATAATTGTTATATAATAAGTTTGCACCAGCTAGTCTGAGTAGAAATCAGGCTTTTCATAGAATTAGCAATGATGAACGGTGACTAGATGTGCTTATAAGGAAGCAGGATTTGGAGTGTGAGCAGAGACGTGTCTGGAAAGTGCTTCATCAGAATGAGACTAGAAATGGATATGGGATAAGGAAGTCAGGGGGATACCCAACTTGCACAGTCTCCCAGATGACAAAAGGATTCAACGTAATTGGTCTTGATCCACTGTTCTCAAGGACATATCAATAGATGTTGATGATGGCTCCAGAAATGATGGAGGACCTCTCATAGCACGTGGGCCAGGACATGCATCTCACCACTCTCTGCTTAGTGGGGTTCCATTGTCATCTCATCCCTCAAACAAAGGGAGGCTGGCTGTAAGGGAGACCTTGGCAAAGGGAAACAGAAGCAAAGGAAAGAGCAGGTAATAACAACTTTTGAGAATAAATATGAATGATGCAGTCCCCCAAAGAAAGTGTACAGTCAATTGGATGATAACCCACTTGGGTCAGGGACCCTAAGGAAAAGGCGAAGGGAACAAAGTCTAATGTAAATTGTAACAATGATTTAATAACCATTCTCCTCTAGATATCTCGTTAAGCTTTTGATTTTTTTCTACCTGTTGTCCAGGTCAAGTCATTGGAATACTTCATTTACATGCATGGTTCAGAAGAACGATGGGGGGTCTAGTTTCCTTTTTCTGAAATTAGAGTTCCTTAGGGGCACTTTAAATCAAGCTGAAAAACAACCACTCCATATCACTGATCCCTTTGCAAAACACAGGCTTCAGTGTTTCAACAAGGACAAATGAAGAGCCCTGTACCTGCCTAAACCCTGCATCAGACTGGGTCTGGGGACTGACCGGGTAGCAGCTCTGCTGAAAAAGAGCTAGGATCCTGATGGACATGGACCAGTAGGTTAAGCATGAGCCAGGACTCTGTCCTGCAAGTGGTGAAGGCACACTGGGCTATATTAACCAGAAGCATAGTCTGAAGGGAAATGATTATTCTGCTTTATCCAGCACTCATGAGACTGCATCTTGTATCCTGGGTCCAGTTTTGTGTCTCCTTGTTACAGGATAGGTACCAAAACACTACAGCAGGTTCAGCAGAGGGCTCCCAGAAGGCTGGATCACATGCCCTGTGATGAGAGGCTGAGGGACCCGAGCTTGTTCAGCCTAGAGAAGTGACAGCTTTGGGATCTACAAGGGCGTCATCAAAAAGATAAACCCAGGCCCTTCATAGTGATACAAGGTGGGAAAATGAGAGGCAATGATCATGAACAGAAATGGGGGAGATTCCAGCTGGATACACAGAAATAATTTTTCACTATGAGGATGAAGAGCCATTGAAACATGCTGCCTGGGGAGGCCATGGTGTTTCTGTCCATGGAGGGTTTCTAGTTCCAGCTAGAGCAACCTGGTCTGAATTCAGTGTTGAACCTGCTTTGAGCAGGAGGTTAAACTGAAAACCTCTTGAGGTCCCTTCCAGCCTGATTGTTCCTATGTTCCTATTGTATGATGAGGAATTCTGAACTTTCACCTCTTCTTTTTGTCTTTTCTTCTGGAGGTCCTTCATTGCAATCCAGAGTTTTGTCCTAAGCTATTCATCTAAAGTCATATCAGAACATTTCAGCATAACACTGATTTATTGTGGGACTGCTATGAGAAAAACATATATCTCCACATGTGTCTGGAGCTTCACAGAGTGGAGACGAATTTAAGAAAAGCTGTGTGGAAAATGCATGACAGACACTGCAGCTTGCCTGTTTTTCTTCCTGGTGACAAGGACCAAATTTTTTTCTTAGGAAATTAGTACAGAAGTATTTTATGTTTGCCCCACGTGTTCAATTTTTATTATGGAGTTTTTAAATTAGATGTTTTGGTGCAGGGGTGTACACTCGTTCATTCTTGAGAAAACTATTGTGCTTGGTTGATTTGACCTGGAACACTCTGTTTTGATCCAGCTTCCTCTTGTTTTCTTACTGTAGCTTTTTGTTTCATTAGAGGTTGTACTTCAAATACCTTTTCTCTGTTATAGTCCGGACTGCTTGGAATAATACATCCCCTTCCTAGTCCAGCACAAGAAGCACTTCTGCAGTTGTGTGGCTGGGGCTTCAACAGTAATTCACTTTTTCAGAAACCTTCTTCTTAGAATAGAGTTTGTGTTAACAAGCAGTGATTCTAGGACAGAGGCAATACTTTGGCGAGTGCAAATGGAAACTATTGCTGTGCTGAAGAGGTGGTTTCTTCTTTAAAATTTAGGCAGGATTCTGCTATTTCATATGTCACATAACTTTCTTAAGCTAGTGATGAATTTCAAAGATCTGAATTATAAGTCCTATTTAAAAAGGAAAAGAAAGGAGAAAGAAAGGGCTAATGAATGCAGAAAAAAATGTCTTTAATGTCTTATATTGAAAGCCACTTGCTTATTGCAAAACTCGAAGGCTTCCCACTGGGTCTAGCACTTAACATCAGGTAACACAGCATCTCTTCTCTCATCTGAACAGCAGTACTTACCTAAATTAAGAGAAAGTTTGTGAAATTGATGGATATTGTCTCCTCTTTAATGTTATTGCATTATTATTAAATTGCAGTAATCCAGTCTGAGAAGAGCATTGGAATCCAGTGCAAGTTGATTTCATGAAAATGTTAAACCTGATCTAGTAAAAATACCAAATCCTGAAGATATTTTTTTAATTAGGATTGTGAAAAAACACCTTATTTACTGATCGTCTTTGAGATCATAACTCATTAAACTGCTGGAAAAAAATGCTCCAGGATTTCAATTTTTAGGAGTGGCGGTATCAGTTCATGTTGGCAGGTAGCAAGGAGGAGAAGTTGGCATCATTTGATGTTTTCCCTTTCTTATAACTAGTGCAGTAAAACCAAACTGTGTCACTCTGCATTTCTCTCCTCTGACTCAGTTTATGGCTATATTCATCCCTTTGTTATTTCTTATCTAAGAAATAATGTCTCGACTGTAAAACAGCATACTTCAGTGCGGAAAACTACCATTAGAAAGGACTGATTTTCTACTGAATGTGTATAGCGTGCCACACTTCTTCTAAATAAAGAAGAGACATTATTTGAGTATAAAAGTCAGATTTTTCTCATTTCTGTGTCTTCCAAAGAAAATGAAGGCATCGGTCCTTTTCCTATTTTGCTTTCTAGCAGTACGTATGGGGCAGTATGTAGGCAGTAAGCAGCATTCTTATTCACTTCACAGACTGTCAGTCAGGAGAATTCCACTGTGTATTAAAAACGTGGACGTGAATATACAGGGTTGTGCAACTATAAATTGAAGTTATTTGATGTGTCAATAAAATAATAATGGCAAGCACTAAAATCCTTTGGCTGTGAGTCAAGTGTGATGTAAGAGTTCCAAAGAATGACACAGTCCAGTTTTCTTGCATGTTTATTGCATTAACCCCTGAGGCTGCAGTTACCAGATGTTACTGATGTCTGAGGTACTCAGACACTAACAGATAGATGTAAAAATGTCAATATTTCTGCCTTTCACTTGTAAACTTTCTATTCAGGAGTTAGTGCTGCATTAAAAAAATTTACATGTTTATGATGACCATTAGTGCCATTAAAAGTAAATAAAACTATCCCTAAGTTTTGCGGTTTCATAGTCCAAACTTTAAGTAAAATACATGTAAAAAAGCCTGGTAGTTAAAGCAATTCTTTCTTATTTTACCAAAGAAATTGTGATTTCAGACAGTTATTGCAAAATTTAAAAACTGGGGTGTGTGTGCATGTGTGACATGTAAGTTTTTTTAATACAGTAATTCCTTAAACCCCTTCAAACAGCCTTACTCTTTGCGCTAGGGCATCCTTTGTGAAATGGTCTGGACTGAGGCACTGAACTTTCAATGTGACCTTTCTACATCTAGTTCCTCGATTCCTCCATCTTCATCTAATTCCTACAAACTAAGGTTTAATTCATTTTTCAAAGGTGCAAATCTTCACATTAGAGTATTGTCTAACAAGTCCTTCCAATGTAGATCTGCCTGAAGAGGGTGAGAGGTTAAGCACCAAGCTAATGTGATGACATGCAAGCAACAAATAACTGGAATAAGCATGGGTTGTTAAAGTCTGTTGACCTGCAAGGTGTTTTCGGAGTTGCACTTCTTCTTGATGACAGGTAGCGATTGTTCCAATGAGCTGGAGGCTGGCATGCTCTAAAATTAATAGCTCACGCCAATTAGATTATTTCTGTAGACCACATGGGCAATAAGAGGTTATTAAAGATAAGTGTGTCTGACAAACACATCTGCACCAGAAATTGTTTACGTCAGTGGTCAGGTCATCTTGTCAGATGCACTCACCAGCACCTTTCTTCTGTCAACAGCTTTACCAGTTTCTGTGGCGTTGGTTCTCTCTTTTATTCTACGTGACCCTCTGCTCGGAGACCATAAGAATTATGTTATTCCCATCTCAGAAGTATTTTAAATTCAACGGATCTTAAGACTTATGGCATTTGAGTTGGTATTATTCATAGGTTCTACATGACCTTAATGAAGCTTTAAGGGAATGAACAACCTGACTTCAGACACCTGAATGAAATGCTTTAGTGCCAGTTCACTTATCAGGGCTTGACCAACAGTCAAATGTCTTACCCTAGCATTAATTTAGAAAATGTTTAATTAGGAGGTCTAAATGGAATGTGAATTGGTGTACTAAGTTTTCTCACTTAATTTATTTTGCAATATCTATCCAAAATGTAGTTGGAATGCTGCAAGCGTCTCTCCCTCAGACAAGGCTCGGTAGAAATATTGAAGAGGTGCTATGATATGTTATTCCATGTACTGATCACTCCTCCACTGCTTTATTAAACCTCGGAGTCCGTTGTCTTGTTACAGTTGGTTGAATCTTGCTCTTGCTTTCTCTCAGCCAGATAAATCCCACTTTTTGAATTCCAAAATAAAGCTTTTGTTTGCAGGTTATCTTTCAAGGACACAAGAATGGCTGCATCCAGATGTGCAAGCACCATGAGCAATACAGCCTTTATAGTTTTGCTCCCTTTACTGTCTGTTGTGGTTTAACCCCAGCTGGCAGCTGGGATCACACAGCCACTTGTGCAGTTCTTTCTCTTCCCCTCCAGACAGATAGGGAGAAGAGGGAGAAAAGGAGGGGAAAAGAAAGGTAAAAAACCCAAACTCATGGCTTGAGACAAAGACAGTTTAATAGAACAATAACAGAAAAGGAAAATAACAATAGCAATAACAATAACAATAATAATAATAATAATGGTAAAAGCATATACAAGATAAAGTAATACAACACAAGTCACTCTCACCATCCCATGAATTGGTTGCCCAGCGCATCCCGAGCAGTGATCGCAGATCCCCGCCGCTGGGCAAACCCCCATTTGTATACTGAGCGTGACGTTTATAATACAAAATATTCCATTGGCCATTCCGTTATTCTACCTATGCTCTTTCTCAGCTTCTATGGAATGCTGAAAAAAAAGTCTTTGAATAGTGTAAACATCACCTAGCAACAACTAAACCAATATGCATTATTGACATTCCTTTCATATCAAATCTGAAACAGAGCAGACACTAGAAAGAAAATTACTTCTATCCCATCTGAAACTGAGATATTTCTCAAGTGATATGATTTATGGCTTTCTCTAGGGAGATACCTTACTTTTCTCACTTTCTAGGATTTGCTTGGGATAGATTTTCATGTGTTGCCTATTCACAAAAAGGCAAATGAATATGCCATATCTTTTTGATAGTCCTGTGCAATCAGAAGATTACACAGCTAAGTAACAGCACTTCACCATGTCTGTGAAATGTTTGGGTAACTGGGTAGCCCTCTTCAGCTCCTATCTTCTCTTCCATTCCAGTTCCTTCAAGCTGCCTCTGCTGCCATCTCCTGCTCAGACCATGACCAGAGATAAGGAGTTCGTCTTGCCAGCTGGCGACAGGAACGGTCTCCATCCATCTGGAAGCTGGGTGTACTGTGGGTTTAGCACATAATTGTTCCAGGACCCTCCTGAAGAGTGCACCTGCCTCCTACCTGGAACAGGGAGAGGCAACCTCTCTAAGTGCATCATTGTCTTAGGCCACTGAAGTGCAGGAGCAAGGGAGAAAGAGGAAAAATGGAGAGACAAAAATACTGGGTGTAACTGCTCCCCTGTGTTTTCAAATTCTGCTCTGACTTTCATGAGCCAGAAAAACAACATGTTTGGCCAAAAATCCCAAATGGAAAAGCCAAACAATAAAGATACATACTCTCATGTTGTAAAAAACTATGAGTTATTTAAGATGGAGAGCCTTCTCCAATATTGGACCTTTGTCCACTGTAAAATCTCCTGACTTTCTGTATCACTTCTGATATGAAACTAGGCTCACAATTTTTGTATTTAGAGATCAAGTTGAGGTGAAAGGAAATATATGAAAATTGGTTTTATTAGCTAGAAGCAAATAAAGCTGTAAGCTGGGGGGGGTTGGGTGTGGAAAGAAATTACAGTGCAGTTAATTCAAAGATAAACTGTGCTGTACTCATGAAAAAAAGTGTCTTTGAAAGAATTTAGTTCTTGGGGACTTGGGGATCCAGCAGACTATTAAACCTACCTTCCTTCCTTCCTTCCTTCCTTCCTTCCTTCCTTCCTTCCTTCCTTCCTTCCTTCCTTCCTTCCTTCCTTCCTTCCTTCCTTCCTTCCTTCCTTCCTTCCTTCCTTCCTTCCTTCCTTCCTTCCTTCCTTCCTTCCTTCCTTCCTTCCTTCCTTCCTCCCTCCCTCCCTTCCTTCCTTCCTCCCTTCCTTCCTTCCTTCCTTCCCTCCCTTCCTTTTTCTTCTTTCTCTCTCTCTCTTTTTATCTCTCTCTTTGGAAAAAGACATCTGCAGACTGAAAAATTCCTACCTTGAAAAATTCTAATGAAAAATTGATCAAACCTGGAAAATGTTTGCTTTTGTAGAAAATCTTTTTAAAATAGAGTTTAATTTTTTCTGGCAGTTCACTTTTAAAATGGGCTATTTATTCTATAATTGTGCAGCACATGGTTTATTGCAGTTTATACGGTTATATTGAAATTACATGAACTGGGGCACCTAAGGGAATGTTTGTATTTCAGGAAAAAAAAAATGGGCTGGATTGAAATGCAGCATGAATCATAAGAGAAGTTTAGAAGCACATGAAGATGAATGTGTCCCTAGTGACTCAACAGAGAACATCTGGTAGGTGAGATACTGTATAAATAAATACCTGAAAGGACCTTGGTTTTAACAAATATCAGTAAAGCGTGAAAATGTACTCTAAAAACCTGAGAAATGTATATTATTTTATTAATTTAGGAAGGATAGAATGTATTGTGTATTTGTCTGATCATGCTGGGAGATTCATGGAGCTGACAGAATAGCTAACTGGGATGAAGTCACTCCAGAAACTCAAGGTCAGCTCTGTAGAGGTGTACTGGTGCCATGTAGCTGTATGTCACACATCCAAGGTTTAGGGTCATGGCAGCCACATTGACAACTGGAATCCTTCTCTGGGAATCTCCTCTCAAGAGATGGTTTTAGGGTGGGCATACAAGTACTTGAAGACAAAGAGCTGTCCTGAAAGTGATGGGACCTTCCCTTCTTAACTGGCTCCACCTGGTGTCTGGCCTCCGCTCTTTGGTCCTGCCAGTTTCCAGTTGGGAGGTGGAAGCACCTAGGGGCCTGCTGAAGGAAGGCACTTGCCCAGCTCTCAAAATCCTTTCCAAGCCTGTCTATTTGAAGAAAGGTTAATTATTGAACTAGCAGATTTTAACCTGATTAGAGTTTGCAAGACTGTTAACTGGAAAAAAGTTACAGACGGGTAACTCAAATTCAAACCCAGATTTCCCTAAAAATATTTTATCTCCTTAGTTGGGGGTTATTTTCTATATCTGTAGCTATACAGAAAGAAATATAAGATATTTAACCGAGGGCCTGAAAGGAGAGAAAAATTGGATTTTTGATTTGGCACTTGACTGATAGCGAGAAGACTTTAGTTCTGATCCCCACTTCAGGGATTTCTTAATGTTTATTTTGCAATAAACAACCATTGAATAAAATGCACAAACATTTCATGGAACCGAAATAAGAGCCACAGGCAGTGTCTATTCTAGGAAATTAGATGTGCCTGGAACCATTCACTGGCACAGAGGCCAAATGGCACAAGAATGGCCCATATTCATACTATTAAACACTCTTACCCTGAAAACTGGGTAGCCACATCCAAACTGCCTTGTAGGAATTGTTCCTGGCACATGTTAACTCCCAAACCATGTCCAGGATCTGTTTGGAGGAGAGCAAATTGACTGGTGCCAAAACCATCCCAGAGCGTGCTCTGACAGTGCAACAGTGTGGACACTCCAACACCGGTGCCCAGGAGCACTCCCTGATACGGGTTAGCTTACTGATACAGGCAGAACTGAAACCTTCTCCCTCACAGGTGGGTCTCGCTGGGACAAGAATGCTATGGCTCTTTTTGTTCTTTTTTTCAGCACACAAAGAGAAAACGGCTCTGCCTCCACACACCCACCATGGCAGTCTCCGGTCAAATGTACTCTCTTGAATGAGACCTACAGATCTGAACCTCTTTGAGCTGAGGAAGACACTCTTCCACTGGAGCCACTGTCTTATCTTCTGACTGGTTTTACTTTTATGGCTTTTTTTTTATACACATCAATCTTGTCTTGATAATCATACAATGGAAACCAAGCTCTCTGTTCTTACCTGCACTTCCTTGGCAGCACAAACTGGTTTAACCTGGCGATGCTGTGGTCTCACCCTCCTCTGTGTCCCACTGAGTCCCACTGGGAGATGCATGCTGTCCCTTCTTTTGTGCCTGAACTGGTTCTCATGTGAATGACTATGTGAGGTGGTTCTGGGAATTGATCCAGCCAGAACTTAAAGTCTTTGTTTAAGTTTTAAGCCAGATCATTTCCCAGAACTGGCTTGCTCCTAGTGTTCATGTGAAAGACGAGGTAGGGATAAAGGCTTGTAGGCAACTCTTAATTATACAAACATAGGCTCAAATGGAACTTTTGCAGGAGGAACACCACCAAATCAGGATTTAATGGGAGAAAGAAACCCAGCCCTTCAGGATGAAAATTGCTGAAGCATGCGCTGAAGCAAAAGCTAAGGCACTTAAGAATTTTTATGTCAAAACCTCTTCTGTTTGCAGCCTTTAAGTGCACCACGGGTTATTGATGGATTTCAGTATGATACTTTAGGAAACAGGCATATAACTGTTGCCTACCATCAACTTCAGTTATCTGTTTTTGTAAATTTGGGCCTAAATTTTTCATAAGGAAGCCAAGTTCCCAAGCAGTCTGAATCCTTGAATTTTTCTGAAGTTCCCTTCAAGAAATTGAGGTCTTCCCAGACAAGCTGTTGCAAATTAGGTGGTATGTTTAATAGTAACTTACTTTAGCATTGCTTTTCAGTATATACAAAACATTCAATATTTTAGTTGACGTGAGGCCCTAATTTCCTTTTCTTTTTTTGTAAAAGTACTTGATGTTGTGCAGTTGGACTTCAGCTGTGTGTTTGGTCATCAGGAAACAGAAAAAAACATGATCTATTGTATAATTTACTTAGCAGCAGGTTTTTTATGTGAGGAGCTATAGGAGAAATGAAGCATATGATATTTGCGTGCTTAAGAAATTGCAGCCTATATTTGGGGTGTCTTAGGTTTACCAGCCACCTAGTTTATTTGAATAGCATGTTCAGGTCTAGTAATCTGAAGAGATATACTAAATCTTCTTACCTACAGAGTCTGAAAGTCTTCTGTTTATTGAGCAAAATGGAAAGAAAAATCCTCCAATTTTTTAAATCCTTATCAAAATAAGCACTATCCATGTTAATTCACAATGTTAGTCCATAAACATTTTTTTAAGCAGTAAGGGAGGGAACACACACACAAGTATTCAGCACAAAAATACTGTGGGTACACTTTTCTGTAAACATTAATTCCCTAATCACATGAAACTCCTTCATGTGAATCCAAAAGAACTATGTCTGGGCAGATAGTACCATTTTCTTTTCCATGAATAGTTGAGTTTTTTTAACAAATTCATTCTGGCTGTATTAATGGCTGTTCTGTATTTTCTTTGTGTCAAAATTCAGACAAATAGTCTTATTGTCCAGCAACCTGGCAGAAACACTGAATATTGGAGAAAAATGCCATGTGACCTATAATTCCAATCAAAACTAATACTACCACTCAGACAAGGCCAATCCAAAGCCTATTTTAAGTCTGTGGGAGATTTTCCATCAACTTCAATAGGCTTTGGACGAAGTCCATGCTGCATACTGGCAACAAACAGCTCATTCACAAACTACAGACCACTGCTTGTTTGCTGAAATTTTGGAATGAATAATTTTGAATAATGAAGAAAAAATCCCCCAAATTGTAAGCAGCTCATGGGCAATTTGTGCACATGAAAGGGGAGGGGAATTCTCTGAAAACAGTTGCTGTGCATTAGTGAGCTTACTTTGGTACAACAGAAGTGCGGCAGTGAACTACTTGGTGGTTGATGTCTAAACTCAGTGAGCATCTGTCAGGTGATATGGAACATTGGGCTTTAGGCTTTGGTTCATTTATCATTCGGTGCTACCTTACATATATTTCAAATGGAGCTTTAGAACAAGTTTGCAAAATAGTTGGTGGCTCCTGCAGTTGGCAACTATTTAGTGCTGGGCTTTCCTGGCACCAGCATCACCAGTGCAGCTCACTAAACCACCTCTCGTCTTTTGCAGCTTCCTTCTGTTCCTGTTTGATTAAACTGTTTCCACCCCTCAATCTTGTAAGCATATAGTTTAGTCATAGAATCATAGAACGGTTCGGGTTGGCAGGGACCTTGTCCTGGTTCCGGCGGGGATAGGGTTAATTTTTCCTGGTATTCCATGCCATGTGAGCCATGCCCACCCTGAGCTGCCAGGCAGGAGAGGGGGCAGGAAGTCGCCGCTGGGAGCGGGCTGGGGCGTCCCGGGTCCGGTGGGTGAGCGGTGGGGAGCGGCGGTTCCTAATCGTGTTTGTATATGCCTCTATCCGTGTTATTGTTGTTGTTTGCCTGTTCCCTTTGCTGTTCTGTTAAACTGCCTTTGTCTCAACCCAAGAGTTTTGCCTTTTTCTTCCGATTCTTCCTGTATCGGGAAGGCCCGAGCGAGCGGCATGTGGTTCTTTGTTGCCGCCTGAGGCTAAACCACGACAGACCTTAAAGATCACCTAGTTCCAACCCCCCTGCCATGGGCAGGGACACCTCCCACTAGACCAGGCTGCTCAAAGCCCCATCCAGCCTGGTCTTGAACACTTCCAGGGATGGGGCATCCACAACTTCTCTGGGCAACCTGTTCCAGTGCCTCACCACCCTCACAGCAAAGAATTTCTTCCTGATATCTAATCTAAATCTCCCCTCTTTCAGTTTAAAACTGTTACCCCTTGTCCTATCGCTCCACTCCCGGATAAAGAGTCCCTCCCCATCTCTCCTGTAGGCTCCCTTCAGGTACTGGAAGGCTGCTGTAAGGTCTCCCCGGAGACTTCTCTTTTCCAGGCTGAACAACCCCAACTCTCTCAGCCTGTCCTCATAGCATAGGTGCTCCTATGTAATAGTCATTACATAATTATGTAATAGTCATTACATAATTACAGCAGGCAGTCTGAAGCCAGTGGCATGTCATAGTGTTCTCGCATATATAAGGCTGGAAGGCCCCTCTTCGGTCTTCTGACCAAACCTTCAGCTCAAAACTGGGCCACCTTATTCCAGTTTGCTGATAGTCACGTCTGGTTCAGTTTTGAATATCTCCAAGGCTGGAGATTCCACAGTCTCTTTGGGCATCTTGGCAACCCTGTTCTGATCATGCGGTACTCTCATGGCTTAAATTTTCTTTCCCTGATACAGAATCAGGATTTTAATTGCTGCATCTTGTGCCCATGGCCTTTTGTCCTATCACTGCGTACCTAAAAGGAGAGTCTGGCTCTGTTTTTTTCTACAACTTCCCATTAGGTCACTGAAGACCCATGAGACCTTAACCTTCTCTTTTTAAGACTCTCCCTATATGCTGTATTCTGCAGGTGCCTAACTATCTGGTCGCCTTCCACTGGACTTGCTCCAGTCTTGTATCAGGAGCTCAGAACTGAACACAATACTCCAAATGTAGTCTCTCAAGTCCTAAACAGAGGGGAAAAATCATCTGTTGGCAATGCTTACACTGTTCTTGAACCTCAGGAGGTTCCTGTCAGGCTGTCAAGATCCCTCATATCTCTCCACCTAAAATAAAGCATCAAAATGCGGCCAAGTAAAGCAAATGGCATATTTTCTGCTGATGAAGACCATATGGGATCCATTTATTGCTGGTTACATGGTTAGAGTCTGCCAGAAAATGATACCTACTTTCTGTCTAGATTTTTGTTGTTGATTGCCAGGTCACCAGGTCTTCACCAGTAAAAATATGGCAATAATATGGCAATGAAGTCTTATAATGTCTAAAGCAGCTTAGCAGATCCTGATGTGTCTACTGATACAACGTGCCAAGAGTAATTACGTCTGTGAATAATTTGCTTGTTATCTGTAAGACCAGCTCAGAAAACTTCGATTCTGGCAACTTAGGTATTTTTTGTGCATTTCACATTTAAAGATTATCTAGCTTGGTTTGCAAAACCTCAGTCATTATAACAAATAGAACTTATCAACTCTGTCCATATATGCATGCAAGAAATACTGCAGTTTCAGCTTGGTTATGAGTAGGTACTACAATAACACTGAAAAGATTTAGAACTCTGTACTGCCTTGCCTCTTTAATGCTCTTTCCTGGGCTGATCTTTTTTCAAGATAGAGAGGAATGTATATATTGAGTAAAATAATAAATTCAAAATGTTCCCTTAAACAAAGGGGAAAAAATCCGTTAAGGATCTTGCAATTCATCTGTTTTAAGAACTAATCAGATTCTCAGATGTGACGAACACACCTTCATTTCAGGCTGATTTAGGAAGCTGACTCAACTGTGTGTGATTACTTTTGCTGTCATCTAATTTGGAGAAAACTTGTGGAATTCTTTAAAATGCTTAGACATTCTGTGAACTGCTTATAATGAAAAGCTTTGCCAGTCAAAGCTGAAAGTACAATTTGTTGATAACAAAGCCAAAAGGTGACATTTTCTTCGGAGCTGACTATTTCTCCACAATATCCAAAGTGCTGTGATTTGAAAGTTTTCAGCCTGCCTTAAGTCTAGACTTTTCCCTAAAGCATATGTTATATAGCAAGTAAGAAGATGGAGGTTATCCTGTGCAGAAAAGTATAATTTGAGGTACTCTTGACTTGGAATATCTGGGTCCACACTTGTATCAACATTGTTTATTTCAGGCCTGTCAAAAAAATATTATTTTCCTTACTTTAGGTAGACACAACTGTTACCTAGTGATGACTGTAGTTAATTTCACTCACACTCATGGAATCCATAAGGAAATCAGGGGCTATGATTCACAGAGAATGAAACTTTGTGTTTTGTCTAAACAGCTGTCTCAACTTACTTGCTTTCTACCTAAATTATTTTTTGGACAAGTGGTTTGCTTAAAAAAATGTAGTGCCTCTCCTCTTCCTTCAAAACCAGAGAAGATTAAACGATGTAATTTTGGGAGATAGATTTCTTTCTTCCTTTACTTTGAAAGTAATATTTGGCTTTAAAGACATACTTGGCCGGTAATTCCACCTTCTTTTCTGTGGAATGTCCCCGTCACAATTAATGAGGTTTCTGCTTTATTTCAGTGTTTCCTCACTGTCCTGACTATTAAGTCCCATTTGTCTCTTACTGGTTTTCTTAAAATCTCTTCACTTGTGTCAATATCTCATTTAAGCAGGCTCTGAAGGCACCTTTCCATATAAATATCACTGTTATTTCCAGCTGGAGCTGTGTTATGAATTTTTATGAGATCTCCATGTATATTTTGGCCAATTGCATGCATCTGATCATAAACTTAGTAGATTGACTGTTTATGCTTTAAGTGTTGGAAAGAGAAACATTGCTCTATCTTTAGGAACGTGCCTACTATAGTTAGTATTTTTACCTGCACAAAGATGTTTGCCGAAAAGCTGGTTATGTATCCCATAATTCTTCCAAATTCCCATAATCTCTTCTGTACCACAGACAAATAAATAGTGCACAGAATTGTTGTTGTGGACATTTGCCTATTTCATAATAGACCTCAAATATATATTTCATATTTTCCTTGAGATGGGCTAGGAAGTCATGAGGTGAGCACACTTAAGCCCATCAGTGACAGATGTCTCATTTGCTCGTTCGTTCCTGTACTATTCATTGCCCTCTGCTGGATGTGGCTTGGCATTTATTTGGGCAAGATCTGAACAAATAGTGCTGGTGTCACAAACATAATAATAGCAACAACAAAAGAAGTGTAACAAGTCCCAGTGAGGTGGTTCAGAGAGTTTGTGTTAGGTGCCTGCGCAGCATGCATCTTTTCAAGGCAAAACGAATTACCTTCAAAGAGCAATTCAGGGCACTGGGGAGGGTTTGATTCCTCATTGTGTAGCTACTTAGAGATAGCTTGCATGAAGTGCTTCTATGAACATAAGAACGTGGTTTCTTTTCCATGTCATTAAATCTTGCACATCATATGATTCCACCCAGTCACTGTCTAGGACAGGGCCCCAGTCTTGGGAGGCTGGCATCTAGTTAAGTCTTCAAAACACAATTGTGAGAGGAGGAGAAAAGACCAGTCTTTCACACACGGTTTATCTAATAGCCTAGAAGTGAGAGCATTCAAAAGGGAAACCTGAAAGTGACACTTGGCTGAATATCTGGAAGTTGTGGAATGTGGATGAGAGTCCACAAGGAACGAAGCTGCCTCTTTGGACCACAGTGGAGCTCAGCTTGGAAAGAGGCGCATTCTTGTTCAACATGGGAAAAACACCTCAACTATGCCTACACTACTTTTATGGGAGCCTGAATTCAAAGACTTAAAACAGGAGAACTTTCAGGACAAAAGCAAAGTGTTTACTGACTTTTTTCTTAATCGGGTTACTTTTTCCAGACGCTTTTTGAGAAACTAGAGCCTACATCCTACCTAGGTGACCATGTAACTTCTGAGGCTAGCACTTCTCCCCTGCATGCATCTGGAAGGTATGACTTACATAATGGAAAGTTTAATGATTTTCTTTTTTCTTTTGTATATTTTTTATATCTTCAAGTTTTAAGAATATGATTCTAGCTTCCCCACTGCATGATGCTTGTGGTTTAGCATCTTGGTGTCTGTCATCATATAATCGGGGATTATGGGGCAATAAAATGACATTTGATCCTAGATCTTCAAAATGGAAGATCTTCATGCCAAATCTCTCCTCAGGCCTTACCCCATCATTCAAAGAGCTTTGCTGCTCCATTGCCAACTTGTCTTTTAACATAATGAGACGTGATTGAAGTGAGTTATTATTCCCTTCCTCTTCTTTTCTACCTCACTGTCAAATACTACTAATGAAGGAGTGAATGTCATGAGATGCTGACTACCTAAGTTAAATTCAGACCTTTTAGCAATAATAAGGCTATTACATGAAATATTAGATCACTTCCTGTTACACTAGGCAGCAGCCTTTTCCAGAAAAGAAAACATTTATATTTCCAGCATAAAGAAGCGCTCACAACATTTTCATTTAGTCTCACGGTATTGCAAATACAGCACTAGACTGACAGATGAGCCTACGGAATAGCACCTGGCCACCTACCTTAACTCATAAACCAGCAAACTGCAGGCATTAAACATGCCATCACCTTGCTCTCCTGGCTTGAGCTGTGAAAATTGTAATTATGTGGGAGCCAGACCAGTCAGGTTGGATGATGTAATTTTGTAGAAAAGGAGACTGTAGTAGGATAGTTCTGCCAGTTCTCTCTACAGCTGTTCTAGTGCAGGAATTGTGTGTAAAATGAGTGGTCCGTAATTAATAGAGTAGTATAGGTTGGGATATCTGGGACCATAAGGGAATGTGGTGCATTAGGCATGTAGACATACCAAAGCTGTATTTCAATCTTCTTAAAGAAGAAACAACAAAAATCTTACGACATTTGAGGCCAGCTGAATAGGGGATTGCAGTCATTTGTTTACACTATAGTTATGTCTCTTCTAGAATACAGGTCTGCTTTTACTGAGGCACGGAAGTTGCTTCGGTGGAAAGCACTAGGAATGAATGCATTTTGTTGAGTACAGTCATGCTGCTGTTTTGTCTCCTTTGTGCTTTTCCATAAAGTGACATCTGCCTTTTAGATATCTCTTCCAGAGTACACACTGCAGCCTCCTACAGCAATACCTTCTGAGAGTTTTTGCTGAGGTAATTCTGAGGTAATCTATGCATCTTTTGGAGAGTTCTGGGAAATTATAAGATATATTAGTATCCATAGTTTTTTGGAAAACTTGTTTAACTTCCCAAAGAACTTGTACAATTTCCCTTCCTGGAAAAAAAATTTGTATTCTTTTTTCCAAAGTGAATGCCAGCTTGGAGACACTGCTCTCACTTCCACTGCTGCCACATGGGCTTTGCTAGAATTGTTGAAAAGCGCTGTTGAAGATTTGGGAAGATATACAGTGAGAAAAATCACTGGTAAAATTCATCATGACCAACTTCTCTCCTGTGCAGATAGGATCTGAGCAAAGGTAGTGTTAACTGAAAGAATATTTGTTTTATTGGACCACAAATGTCCTTCATTTTGCCTTTGACGAGGGAACCATAGAGTGGTAAGGCCTCTGATATGTTTGTTGGGTTTTTTAATTACGTGTACATGCATGGTAAGTTGCATCATTCTCTCATAATTGTTCCTGAGAATGTCCTCTTAATACAGAAGGACTTCGCATCCCACGTTAGCTATAAACAGCTTTTTAAGTCAGAGCTCATGGCAGAACACAACAGGAGTAAGATCTGTCCATGGTCCTCACAGTGAGCTCTTTCCAAGGGTGGTTTAACTTGAAAAACAACCAGCATGCTCCTCCAAAGCAGTCTCTGGTTTTAGCTTTGAAATCAAATCCTCTCCAGCAGATGATAAGAGGTAATCATAGAATCACAGAATGTGTTGGGTTGGAAGGGACCTTTAAAGGTCATCTAGTCCAGCCCCCCTGCAGTAAGCAGGGACATCTTTAACTAGATCAGGTTGCTCAGAGCCTCATCCAGCCTGGGCTTGAATGTCTCCAGGGATGGGGCCTCCACCACCTCTCTGGGCAACCTGTGCCAGTGTCTCACCACCCTCAGTGTAAAGAACTTCTTCGTCATGTCTAATCTAAACCTACCCTGCTCTAGTTTAAAACCATTGCCCCTTGTCCTATCACTACATACCCTTGCAAACAGTCCCTCCCCATACTATCACTTACATTTTAGTGAGATGTACAAAGAGAATTTCTGCAATGCTTGCTTGTCAATGAAGAGATGAACGTAATACAGTACAACATCCATTGGAAACAATTGCAGTAGTTATGACATGGTGTATATGTGACTTTCATAAGGATAGTCCTACTAGCATGAGTAAGCCCATGAAAGGTCATTGAAGAACTTCCATCCTCACCATAGCTCTACGGTTGACTAAGAACTGTTATTCAAAGAAAGGAATGAATTCTTATTTTTGGGATGGATGTCAGAATGTAAAAGACATCAGTATACAAAATATAGCTACTATATAGTTGGAACAGAAATCCTGGTAGCTGGATAACGCCTACTGCTAATACTACAATGAAAATTATGTTTGCTTTAAAATTATACATGCAATTAAGTTTTGATTGCATCACATGATCTGTGGCAGCTGTTAGAGACTGACCAAATTTTCCACAGACATGATTTTTATTAATTTGCTTGGAGCTAGAAATTAATAGATAGCTAAACAAAAAGGGTAAAGTTAGCCACTATGTACTGCTGGAAGATATACCAGGCTTATTACAGAATACAGAATAAAGACCCAGAAACATGGGTTGACCTGAATATATTGGAGCTCCTATAGATCATGAAGTATTCCAAATGTTTTTACAATTGCTCACTTTGATAAGCTTGTTGGCAATACATAGTTGATGAAAATCCGGTAACCCTTTGCTTATGATGACTCCCAAAATAAACCCAAACTCAGCTATGGTGTAATCTACATGCAACTATCATCGATGAAAACTTTTTTCCTTGAAAAAAATATGAAATTAAGTCATATTTCATTGTTCTGCTGCCTATTATTGAAAAAGAGAAATTATTTTGCTTAGCGTGAATTAATTAGTTCAGGAAAAATGCAGTGAGAATTCAGGCTTACTATAGAAAATAGTTCAGATTGTACTGACTTCAAGAAGTTAATACAATGTAATAAATCAAACCTATACTTCCTATTTCTTTTATTGAAACATCTCTGTAGAGGAACTAGGTTTCTTTCCCCCATAAGACCTTCCCCTGTAAGGTTCTTCTTGTTTTCTGAGTTTTCAGTTGCCTGAAGTAGTTATAGCATAGTCACTGTGAATATGAATTCTTCATGTTACAATTATTTTTCTCAATTTCATTCATGACATACAGCAGAAAGCTAATGATGATTCCAGCCATTTAGATTGCTTTTCTTTGGAGAGAGTTTGCATTATTATACATTGGAGAATAAGAAAAGAAAATTACATTTGTTTCATTGACAATCAGAAGCAAACAAAGACTTGTTGAAAATGAGCATATCCGAATGACAAGATACTAAATACATGGAAAACATGTCCTCTAATCAGTAATAAATTTTGTATCCATCCAAACTCAACTCATTTTAGTTTTCCCCCTAAAAGAGGTGAATTGCACAGCAGTAGTAGATCAGTTTAGGTGCTGAGGAGAAGTTTTTGACAGTGATATTCCAGTCTCTGGATATTTGGTTTAGCATTAAATGAGAGCATCCTTATGGGTGGGGTTTTAATGCTCATTATTCATTATAATGAAAAAGCAGTATGCTTAATACCTAACTCAATTGGTATCATGAATCTTCTTTCATTTTGTTTCATTTTAAAAGTAAGAAAGATTAAAGATTTTTATATTCTAAGACAACATTTTTACGCTATTAAATGTGTATCCTACCTTTGGACTATGACTAGGGCTGTTTAACTGAAAAATTAGGAGACCCAATAAAGTCATATAAAATAATTAATGCTTAAAAGGAGCTTCTCTGTACATTCTGAAAATAAGATCATGAATTTAGCAGGTTTAAAGAAGTAGAGAGCTGCTGTTTATATAGATAAATATATTACCCATAGTTACGACAGGAAATTTTTTTCTTGCTAAGCTTTTTGAAAGGGATCTGAAAACTTATGCGTCAGGGTATAACTCAGCTTCTAGTTAGCAGTATTTAGGAAAAAAAATCTTATAGGCAAGTTACTTCATAACTATCACAGAAATTAAGTAGATACACATGTAGGCCTACACTAATCTCCCCAGGCCTGTTCCTGGAATCTAACCACCATCAGTGGTAAGTTCTTTCCTCAGTTTTCCTTCAGGAAATCCTATTAGAAGGACTATCATCATAATATAGTTCTTAGGTATTTGAAAATGGATATTTAAAATTCTTCTTGCTAGTGGAAAGATACATCACGTTTGGACTTTTTTTTCTGATATAACTGCATATGTCTTTACGTGGTTTTATATTCATTGACATCAATTTGAATGTTTCCTGAAATAAACATTTCTATTGCGCACTTCTATTTTGTGTTTAGGATATAAGAATAATATATAGGAAATATAAGTTCATATAGGACATACAAGGGTGTGTACTGTAGAACAGTCCAGTGCTGCTGAAATTCTTTCCCGCCCTGTCTAATCCCTTGTTTCTCCCTGTCCCTGTTTCTGACCAATCTTTCTAAGGTTAAGGTAAATTTCCTGTGTATGATGGTCTGTTTGAACGTTCTTTGTATGAATTCTTCTCTTCCTTGGACTTCTGTCTGTGCTTCTGCACAAAATTATGAAGTGTCATAACTTTGTTTATAATTTATTGTTTTGCTTTCAACGGTGCTCTGGAAAATTTACTCATATAAGTACCGCTTTGAGCTACCCTGTATTTTGACCAGGCATGCTTGGATGATGACTGGCTTGACCAAACAAAAAACCAATTAACTAGACTTTCTTTCAGACTCCCGAAGAGATAGGTAAGAAATAAAATAAGAAACCATGAAGAAAGCAAGAAGCAAGCCCTACTTATAAGCATCATTCTTCTTAGGTGTTTGGTGCCACTCCACCCAAGTTACCAGTTCCAGTGCTGATAATCTGTCTCATGACTGGTTATGTTCTTCTGAAGTGTTTTTGAAAACCTACCTCTGAAGTATGTCATTTACTAACTCTACTAATTTGTCTTTTATGGTACAGCTTCTTGCTGAGTTTACTCCTGCACCAATAAGCGAGAACAATGCTGCAGTTTGGTTCATTCTCTGCAAAAAGGAAGAAATTATATTGAGAATCTTGTTGAATTGAATTTGAACAAAAAGCTATTTATTGACATTCCTAAGTGATCTGAAGGATTAATTAGTGGGAAAATGGTGCATAGAAATTATAAATAAGAGAAAGGCTTCATTTCAGCTTATAGGCTATAATACTTTTATTTCCACTTCTAAAAGAAGCTTCTGTAAGGAATTAACCTTTGTATTGACATTTTTCAGTCCACAAATAGGTTTTAGGTTACACTTAAATGAGGCTTCCATTGCTGACTCTGGAAGTTAAATGGTGAATGAGCAATTCAGCAGAAATTCGTAAACATGAATGTTACAAGTTCCAGGTATCATATTCTTGTTAGAAAAACCTCAGTACTTACAATTTCTCCAGAACATTTTTTCCATAATTGACCTTTAAAGTCATGACAGGGGAACAAAGCATTGGCTGACATTTAAGGTGAAATAGGAGGATTTCCTCATATTTTATTACTAAGTTTGTTTTTCTTTTATTGCAGACTATGGGAGGAATAATTTGTGTCTGCTTTTAATCAACCAGTATCGGCATGGAAAAATACTAAGGGTGCCACTTCACTGGAAGTGGAAACTGTTTGTTTCCTTTTGAAAAAAAACATAATAATTTATAATTTTCCGACAGGCATTTAGAGAATGATACGATAGCAATGATCTACTCTTTTTCGTAGCCTCAGAATTGCTCCATCCATGTGTGTGCCTATTTGAGAATGAAAGGAGAATTTGTGGCTCAGTTTTGTGCCTTCCAGTTCTATTTGCTCATTTTCTTTTGGGAAATTGTGTGTTTTAGAGTTATGTAAGGATTCCCAGATTTGACACTCTTGTCCAAAGACAAAGTAAGAAAAAGCTGGAAGTAAAAGTTGTTGTGACAAGTTAGGCAGACAATATGAACATTTAGTCCCGGATCACAGGTAAAACTACTCCTTTGTGTAGCAGCATTAATTACATGTGCCATCAAAATCTCATTTATGGGACTCTCGGTCGTAAGACCAACTCATGAGTTATTTCCTACTAATCCAGTTCTCAATGTCTGGGCTGTCTGTGCACATAGGCAGGAAACAAATCACCTAAACAGTCCGTGTGGAATGAATTGAAGAATAAAAACATATAACAATAAAAATGGTAGTCTAAACATCTCAGCAAAAGAGCAAGATTTAAGAGTACAGTTAGTTGATGGTTGCTTAGACAAAAAGCAGTAAATTAGAGACTATAAATAACAGAACAGTCACAGGCTTTGTAATAATGTCCTGTAACACAATTTTGGAGGCAGTGGTTTACTATTATTACCTCTAATGACCAGACTCTCTGTAAAGAACAAAAACTGAAAAGCACACTATACCTATAAATTTAATGAAGTACATTTAGTCTACAAACACACACACACAAATGTAAATGGCTGTTTTATGTATAGTAAAACAAGGAAACCAGAGAAGTCCTGAGACAGAAGAGTGAATCCAAAGCTGTCTGACAGACCTAAGTTTATTACACCTCTCCTTTGTGCTTTTCTCACAGATAACACGCACTGACACCTGAACCTGGAGCTAACTCTAATTTGCATGTAGAAGCTCATTTCTTTCTTTCTGGAGGTTACCAGCTAGATTTCATTCCTGAAGTTAGGCCTGTGTGTGTGCATGCCTGTGTGTGTGGTAAGCTTTCCTCTTTTCCTGTCCTTAGAGGACTTTAGGTATTAAAGACCCTAAGCTGCAGATTCTTCACCCTTTACCTCAAGCTGTGACAGCTAATATTCTCCTCTCCATAAGTTTCTGCTTTGTGGTGCACAGAAATTACTACAGCTTTGACAGCTGGTTTGACACCACTTTCAAAGTCAAGATTTTCTCTTCCCAAAGAATTTCACATCTCCTTGGAACTGTGGCCAGGAAAGCCGGTCATATTACACCTTCAAGTTGCTTTCCAGTTTAGCCTGAGATCTTATAAGACATCTCAATTTCTCTTTTTACTGAATGTATGAAGCTCCCTGCATTGGTTTACGTGATACAGCAATACTGCCTACTGATGGCTCCGTGACTGAAATGCTCCGGTTTGTCAGCTGAGGTGGCTCACCTGCTGGGGAGCAGTCGGGGCATGAGGGCTAGTGGGCAACGCTCGCTGTCCTGTGCTGTAGTCCCACTTCTGCTCTGGGACCTGACCATGTCAGGTGTGCCGAGTCGGTGGATCTGTAGCTGGGAGGTGGAACCCGGGTGTTGTTCACAGCTGAGAGAGAGGTCTGAAAGGGCTGTGTAAAATGATGGGTAAAAAAGAGCTGCTCCCATGGAGAAAAGCTTGCTCTCCAAGAAAAGACAACCCAGAGCAAACATGGGGCAGTTTCCTCAGAGTAGCTACAGATGCAGCAGCACTCTGCGAGGTCTCACCTGGCATTCTGATGCCCTTACCAGGACTGATTTTCTGGGCAATGCTTCTCCCTTTATATGTTTTAGTCAGTGTTTCGAAATGTGGCTATCATCCTCAAGGTACAACTAGCCACGGTGAAGTCTTACCTTGCCATTGTCTCACTGAAAAGAGATGATGATCTCACTTGATGACCATAGCTAATACATCAGAACAGCTGCCCAAGTTGGGCTTCTTTAGCTTTAAAACAGGATCCTATGAAACAAGGAAATAGTTGATGTAAAATATATCTTTCTGCCTTGCCCTCTTGCCCTCTGTATTTAAGACCTAGATAAACAGATGGTCTAAATATGGATAATGCAGTAATTCTCGATATCTTTACCAGTGTGCTTTATTGAGGGAGTGCATGTTTACGTTATGTGCATGTGATCCCCAGAATGGCAAAGTTGTCTTCTCTTTATAGAAATCATGGGATCTCTGACAACTTATCAGAGACATCCTCCTGTCTAAAACATCTCCTTCTCTGTGCACACAAGTTCCAAGACATGAGGTAATTCAGTGGTATAAACACTTTTGTTTGTTTTATAGAGTCAGTGACAGCACAGGATCTGAATTTTTTTCTTTTTGAAATGAAAAAAAAACCAAGTTTCTTTCAGGTCTGTTACAGTAAATTGTTCCTTAAGTGCCAAGAAGGTTACAATAAAAGCCTGAATGCTTATGAGAAGACGCTGCGTTCTAAGTGCATGCATTTCTGAGTGAGAGCAGATTAATATAAACACCAGTAGCTTATCACTGCACTATTCTATTGTATAAGAATTTTTTATTTTTTTTTTAACAGACAAGTAGTATAGAGAGAATGAAAGCCAGATGGCAACATTTCAGTTTAGTCAAGAAAAGATCTTCCATAACCATTTATTTAAATATTTCATTTGATGCAAGGAAACTATTAATTGTTCTCTAAGTAATGAGCTCCGACATTAATTGCTTCTTAAAATCTGTCTTTGATTTTCCAAGGAACTATGTTAATACTTCGGGTTAATATAAAACAATAACATTTTTTTTTATTTTCCATTATACAAAATCATGATTTAAGCATTACCGATCTCTTTAACTCCATTTTAAAGCTGTCAAACTGTATAATTTGCACAAAGAAATAACCAACTTTACAGAACTTTACAGAAAGGTGACATAGTTGGTTACAACTTAATCATTTCAATAAGACAATTGTTCCACTAGCCTTGGAGGCAGCTTGAAATGGTGCCTGCATAGTACCTGCTCCTGAATGATAGCAACTCAGTAGTTGAAGTGCTCCAGGACCAGAATATCCCTTCTCTGTCTTTACCAGGCTGAATGAAGGTAATTTTTCTGCTTCCCTACGTTCAGCAGCCTCCACCATTCTGTGAGAAGGGGCTGTGCAAAACAGAAGCAGAGAGGAAAGAAGGAGGAGAAGGGAAGACTTTGCCTGGTCTCCCACCTTTCCTTCTTCCCTGACTATATGACACCTTGGCACATGTAGAAGCCCTTTCCCAGACTATGACTCAAATATACTTTCATTTAAAAATACAGATAGTTGGGAAATTGCATCATTGAGCCTGGGGGGCAGCCTCAGGTTCTTGGGAGCAGGAAGAAGTTTATGTCTTGGAGAGACACTAGCTAGTTTTCTAAGTGCGTCTCTGCTTTCCTGGAGACCCAGGTCTTGACAAGAGGAAACCCATAAATATTTTAAGGAACAGAGAGAAATCTGTAGATTTAGATGTGAGGGTAACTTCCTCACAATCTGTCACCAGTGTTTAAGTGAGGATGGGGAGCTCCGAGTGGTCAGTTTGCAAAAAGACAATGAGAAAAAAATGGGCCACTTTGCTGGCTCAGTGCTGTCCCCCACCCCCCAGTAAATTCTTGCAGACTGTGAGGTCCTAACTATATATCCTTATCCCTGCTGGACAGCACATTCTCAAGCTGAGTGGAAAGGATTAATTATTGATTATTTGTTTTGGAAGTATTTGTACTATACAGGACCAAAAAAAAAAAAAAATCACTTTTGCAGTTATTTTGTTGGGTTTTTTGGTTGTATGCGTGTCTCTGTGTGAAGTACCCCTTGTGCATTTCCACTTAAGCACAGTGCTTGAAGAGCATTCTCCACCTTAAAATTCATCCTAGCACTTGTGTTTTTTTTTTAAAAATGAAACTACTCTGTGACAATGTGGGTGGTTGGGTATGTCATAATCCTGTCATGCACTTGGGTGCCCAGGCTGCAAAGAATCTCTTCATTTTCAAGCAGGCAGGAGAATTTCTTTACCTGAATGGGAAGCAGGCTTGGCGCTGGAAGCTGCCACCCAAGTAGGCTGAGAGGAAAAGGCCAGTAAGCCTCTCCTTTTAACTCAAAATTGCCTCTTGACGAACGATTTGATTTTGACATGTTTTGTATTGTTGTGGTATTTCTGTTCCAGAATATGGAATACTGTGCTGTTATTAAAAACATGTTAGCCGTACCCAGCCGTCGATGGTACAGGGGAAGCAGTACGCAGAGCAGGCTATCGAAGAGCACTCCGAAAGTCAAAATGTGCTATGGAAAGCAGGCGTGTTTGAGAATGTGATCCTAGGGAGTCTGCTGGTCTGCTAGACAGTTTGGGGAGCAAGAAATGCTGGGTAAACTGATGGGAGACAGGCTTTCACCGCTACTAAGTGAGTTGATCCAGATGAGTGAAAATTCATTTTGCTGATAAGATTTAGCATGTGTGACAACAGTATGGCAAACTTGCTGGAAAAAAGCTTGCAAGGATATCTTACAGTATCAGCCTACAAACTCTTTTTTGTTCAAAGCCAAGAAAAAAGTTGTCTGTATATTCCAGCAGGAATGTATCTTGTCTGGGGATTGACTGGGAGAAATCCAGGCTACTGAAGCTGAAAAGGTATCTTTTAGCACTTCCCCTTCAATATTAAGGGAGGCTAAAAGCCATGTGGTGGCTGTGTAGATTGACAGATCTCAGCGTGGAATGCTTCTGCTGGGTGAACAGGGTGGTTGGTAGCTCTCTGTGGTTTTGAAGGAAGCATTGCTAAGTGTCAGTTATCATTTAGATATTCTTGTCTCGACTCCATTAGTTCTGAGGAGCAAAAGTAGCTCTCAAAAGCAATAGGCCAGGTAGTTTTTATGGGTTCTGGGCTTTTCTTTCAGTGATCAGTTCAAATTCCTCTAAGTCAGATAAAGTGAGTGGTTTTCCTAGTTCCCCAGCTGATAAGCGTCTCAAAGATTTACTGTTTGTATTTTATTTACAAGGAAAGATGAGAGCTGTTTGAACTGACTGGTACTTCAGTGAGAAAGGGCTCCAATGAATTAACTGACATGATTAAACAGATTTATCCAAATTGAAGGAGTTTTAACAATATACTTGAATTCTGTAGCATGACAGTGAGTTACGCGTTCATTGTTTCTGAGCAGTTTCTTGCCGCTTCAGCACCGTGCTTCTGTCTCCATTTTGCACTGGTATTTTTCTCGACTGAAGACAGACAGGCCCTGCAACAGAATATCTGCCATGGCTGATTCTTTTCTGTCCCTTGCTTTATTATGCCCTCAAAATACTTTTCTAAAGACTGGTGCTGATTTGACAGAGCAGTGACTTTACTACAGCTGGGGAGTTGTCGGACACTTACAGTTTGTCCTTGTCAACAAAATAGGATCATGTCACTTAAGTTTGCTAGTTCTATAATAGATATTCCCTATTAACAAATTATTAATTCTGTAAACTTCTAAACAACAGAGAGATAACCTTTCTTGTATTTTGCTTGTTGTTTGCAGCTGAACCGATGTCCCACATGTCATTTTAACATGCATCTGGAAGTCTCAAATATTCTCAAACAAAGCCAAGTTGGAGCATTATGGAATGTCATTAAAAAGTGAGTTTTCATTCCATTGCTGAGGCAAGCCTATTCACTTCTAAATACTCCTCACGGACATGGAGCAGCATGGAATGAGACAGGCAAACCTGAAGCAACAGCAAAACACGACCTTCATGATAAATGTAGAATTGCAAACCACTGGAATCTAGTGCCAAATTGTGGTTTGTGTTGCATTGTGACAGAACACTATGAGGCAGGATAATATGGCCAAGCATTAGCAACAGTCAATTCCTATGTGAGGAATTAAAAGTTATGTTGAGAAATTGCTCACATCTGTTCAACATTCTCTATATTAATATAGCATTTTGTCTTTCAGATATAATATGGCAGTATTTTCACTTAAAAATTCAGCTAATTTTTCAGCATATAAATTGTGTGTTGTTGTCTGTGTTGTTAGACATGGACATATAAAACCAAATTTAAAAAACGTCATTCAGTCCGACCAGTCTTACAACTTTTTTTGACTGCTAACAAAACAATTTAACTGCCAAGAAATTAGTGGATACTAGATATTTTTTAAGGAGTGGGAACAAGTATTAGAACTAGAGATGATACTTCACTTACATGATCATGAAAGGCAGAAGCAATAGCCTTACAATTTTTATAGTCAATCACAACTGGGCCGCTCAATTTGAAATGAAGATATGTCTAATCAGATCGGAGAATAAAGCATTAGAATACACTAATCGGATAACTGAAAGAGATAGAGTTAAGGTAATTGTAAGGTGGGAAGAAAAAATCCTGCAAAAAGTAACTTTGGAGTAGTTTACGTACTGCCGTGAGAGCAGTGAGTTATACGGCACAGTGGTAAAGGAAAATTGAGTGGAGTCTGGGAGATAAAGTTTGTAAAGATCTCTTTCCATTTAGGAATGCCCAAGGAGTAAAGGGGAAAGGGAAGAAGACAGACCAGGGGACATGCCTCAAAAGCTGCAAAGGATCAAGGAACATAGGAAGAAAGAAGGAAAACAGATAAATAATTTTTGACAGCCATTTAAAAAAATGCATTAGGGGACAGATGAATGGGGCACAGCGGTAAGCGTTTTGGCACAACGCTGCCCTGGAAAGTGTTGAGAGTGTGAGGGAGAAAAGTGAGAAAGCATTAAACTGATAATGAGGGAGTGAATTTTGAAAACAAGATGGATAACGACATCAGTATTTGGTGCGGAAATGGGAAGTGGTAGACAGAAAACAGGACCAAAGCAAGAATCTTTCTGAGGTGACAGTAATATCTTTGCAAGACAACCAAAAATATGGGATTGAGGATAATGCAGAGAATGACCCGTAAAGTAGCAGCAAAAGTGGTAGCTGAAACTATCATAAAGTAACAAGACAGTACTGATGAAGAGCTGACAAGAGAAGAGGGGATAATCTACGATTCTCAGCTTGAAGGATTCTATTGCAGTAAGACAAATAAAGGGTCTAGAAGGTCATGAAAGGTGATAGGCTAAAAATCAGCCTTAAACACCCATAAAGAGTAAGAGATAAACCCAAGTAGATTATAGGAGGCCATTTGTGACATTTACTTTGCTTGTAATAAGGATTTTTTTTTTCCTGTAGTGAATGCCTATACTAAGCAATATTAGTCTCCTGACTCTTGTGGCTATTTTGACAAGCTAAACTTTTTATTTCAAAATTACCATTATTTACTTCAAATGGCAGTGTATTCTGACTTTGTCTTTAGATTACTTGAACATTTTCAGTCTGAGGTAAGTACAACCTTTATCATAACATTTGTTTTTTACTGCTTTTGCGTATGAACACTTTTTGAGTTGTTTCATGAACCCCTGCAGAGGTGATTGTAACGAAGATCGTATCTCGGCTACAATTACCCTTATTAGAGAAAAACAAGAGCTTAACATTTCAGATTCTCCATTCCAAGAAACGTTGTGTGATGAAATGTATTTCTAAGTGGTGAAATACTATTTTCAGTTTATGTTTGCAGATTATATATCCCAAATGACATGCACTTAGTTTTTAATTCCTGTAACTAATGCTACTGAGGCAGTTTAAAAAACAAAGGTTGTGGTACTCCTAGTTAGTATCATTAAAATTGCTTTCACTGTAGAATAAACATGTTAGAAAAAATAAAACCTTGGTGCAAATGGGTCCTGTTCCACTGTTCTGTTGATCCTAAAATGACTTTGAGTTTGCTTATAGATCAGAGCTTAGTTTGGTCTATTCATACAAATGTTTTTAGGAAGTGAAATGTGTGGGTACCAGAAAAACTAAGCAAGGATGCCAGAAGTATGGCAACCTCCAATGGGTGCATTTATATCCAGAATGATATCATGGTAGTGAATATATAATAAACACCTAGTTAACGGATATAAACTAACAGACACTGCATGAGACCAGCATATTATAAATCACAAAGCCAATGGAATGATGTAATAAGGGATCAAGTTTAGATAGAAGTATTGACTTTTACTATTGAGATATTTGCAACATTGCCAAACTCAAATGCTCAAAATGGCTGTTTTTAACTTGACTTAATCATGATATCTTTTTTAAGAAATGTACACTGTATTTCTAAAAATATTTTTATTTTTAGGATTGGGGATGGAGGGGTGAGGTTTTGTGTTTAGTAATATCAGACCACATTTTGAAGTTTTCTGTGCAATTATTATGGATTGAGAACTTCATTAAAAAAACCAGACAAGATTATTCTAGAACCCCAAGATTCTCAGAGCAAGAGCTTCAGGTAAATAGTGAAATATTATGAAACTTGACATAAAATCTTGAAAGTCTCCGGCACCACTTGTGAGAGACATTGTTTTCCATATATGTATTCGACTTAGGTATCAAAAAAATTTAATAACCTCTGAATACAGCTGAGGGTAAAGTTAGTCTGGGCAATGGAAGTCAGTGGAATCTTGTTCATGCTTTATGGCTTGATTGGACAGTCAAGGCAATATGTAATATGATATGTTGTTGTGCCTGGGATTAGCTCTATTTTCCTTTTATTTCACTGTCTGTTCAAATTAAACCTCTGCAACTTCACTTTTTCATGTCACTTCTTCTAGTCAAGCCCAAACAGAAAAGACTTAATCTAATTGACACGTATACTAAAAGCACATACTGAAAGGAAAACTAGACAGTCAACATTAATATTACTGATTTACAAGCCCTTCTGCTCTGACCTATACAAGATTCCACGGAAATCTCTGTAAATGACTCTGGGTAATGAAATATTTTGAAATCACATTACAGAAGTTCCCAAGAGGGTGGGATGTAACCAACATTTAGTTGTCATTTTCAGTAAATTTCCATTTTATCACAGTGCCCACAATTCTACTAGGGCTCTGAGTGTAATGTAACCACAAGGAAATCCACAGAGGCATGCAGTGAGGTTTTGGGGTTTTTTTTGTGTTGAGTTTTTTTGTTATGCGAATATTTGAAGGCACATTGAGTTCCTTATATGCTTTAGTAAACAACTTTCAGTCCAAGAAGGAAGACTTGAAAATACCTGCCCGTTTCATTGTTAAACAATGTAACCTGGTGAGCAGAGGGGGGATGGACAAGAGCTTTTGACAATGGAGTGGAACAAGGAAAGCCTAAGAATATTGCATGTTTTTACCACCAGCCATATTACCCACCAGCACTAGCCACAAGATCCTAAAGAATCAGTGACCGCACACTTGACCACCTCTCACTTAGGTCAGGAGTTACTGCCAGGCAGAATCTACCTCACCCAGCTAAAAGCCATAGAAATGCAAACTTACAAAATTACTCTAGGATTCCTTCACTCTAAGGTGTTGGAAGCAGCACTTGAGATTGCTAGTACCGAATCACAGGCTTTTACTACTGCGAGCAAGGGGATAATTTAATTGGCAATACAGTTGTAAGTTCTTCCATGAGATGACGTCTAGAGAGATGAAGGACAAAAGCATAATGAATCTACTACAGTTTTATATTATTTACGTGTAAATAAGGGGAAAAGAGTTGCAGTTCTTCAAAGAGAACTGTTCCCTCCTCTCTCTTCTCTAGATGACAAGTGCCATAAGGGGAGGATCCCTGAAGGAACACTCCTGGAGGCTGTGTGAGGAATATCCAGTGAGGAATGACGCTAGTCACTGAAATTTTGATCAAGAGAAAGGACTCTGAGGTAGCAACATTTTAATGTTATGTCAGTGATTTTAACTGAAGAAGTCTTTAGTGCAGGCCATTAACTTCAGAAGGAGTCAGAAAGTTCCGTCCGATAACAGCTTAATAGATAACTTCAGAAAATCCCTTTTCTTTCTCTCTTTGTTCTTGGTGGTCTTGAGGCTAGAAGCACACTGACTGTTGGTGCCTCCAGTGTTGTTGTAACTGTTTAATGGAGAAATAACACACTTTATTTTCCAGGATAACCAGTGCAACTCAGGAAAGTACATTTGTGTTTAAAAGTCGCTGACAGCTAGGGAGTGCAGCTCACGTTGGTAAGAATGATGATAGTCAAAGTAAAAAACAGAATGCAACCTGTATTTGGATTTTTAATGTAATTTTTAATGAAAAAAATAATTCTTTCTGCTTCATCATCTGCATAGTCAAAACCTGGGATTTATTAAGGCATTAAATATGAACTGGGGTTTTTTGTTCAACATTTGTTCCCTACTATTTCCATTACTCTTCAGAATAAAAAGCATTTTAGGGTTGTTCGAAATTGAAAAATTATAAATTATAGCCTGTCTTTCCTTTATGGAATAAGGAGATTAATATTTAGCATGGAGGGAGGAGAAGCAACTAATATAGTGCCTCTTAATTGCATGTATATTTATAAAAAACAATAAAAGTACTCTAAACGAACTACAGAAACATTCCCTTGGCCTGTTTATAAAAGATAAAGTTCTATGTTTAAGAACCACACATTAAAAGCCAGACATTGGGTTTTATTTCTACAAGAGCTTGTCCAGTTATTTCTGATTAGTTGCTGAGACATTTTAGAAACTATCAGATATATTTATCCACATTTGCTTGGCTGACTCTCAAGGAGAGGATCAAGAAAGGAAATGGAGAACACCAGTGATAAACTATTCCCAGCAACATTCTGAAGCTGGCAAGCTCTCAAAATCATGTTTTACTGAGATTCAGATGAACTGCATTTTATGCACAGCCTTTGGAAAATGAGCTAGATTTATGCATTCTGTGCTGTGGTCCCTGAGTTTAAGATGAAATGTGTACTGAATCTGCCATGCTTTCTGTCGTTTTATTTGCTGGTAAGCAGTCATAGCGTAAGATGGCTCCAAACAAACCTGTGAAATTCAAAACCATACTTCTGGAAGTATGAATCACCTGAGCATCCTTGGCTTGTTGAGAATGGCTGGCTCAATGGTGTACACTTGCATAATTCTGATTTTTCTGTTTATTGGTAACTTAACTGGTATTGTTAAGAGCTAACATAATTTTTATTGCCATTATATATGTAAATTTTCCTTCAAGAGTGTCTTACTAAAGCTGTTTTAGTAAATTCCTTGGAGCTAAGTATTCAAAAAGTCTGCCTTTCTGCATATACCCAAATGCTAGTCCCCTCTTTCAGACAAATTACCTGTTCACCTTGCCTCCACAGAGATGTTCTTATGGTATGCTAAATTCATATTTTGCCCCCAGATGCCCACTAAGGAGGTAGAAATGTGATATTAGGGAGAAATTCCTGTTGCACTTATTGCA
This sequence comes from Chroicocephalus ridibundus, assembly GCF_963924245.1. Taxonomy (NCBI): domain Eukaryota; kingdom Metazoa; phylum Chordata; class Aves; order Charadriiformes; family Laridae; genus Chroicocephalus; species Chroicocephalus ridibundus. Next base: position 132,589,326 of record NC_086285.1, read on the forward strand.
TAGTTTCAACTAGACCTATGATTAGTGACAACAGAACTGCACCTACAGAACAAATCTTAGGAAAAATTGTTTTTGAGTAGAAAAACATCTATTTTGTCTACATCACAGGAAAATTATTTTAATCACTAATAAAATCTGTAACATAATCTCTAACATAGTCGAAGTGACATGAAAGAGATACAAAACAACTGTGTTGTAGGAATTACAGACACTGAAATACACATTCTGTTGCTGAACTGGCCAAGACTTCCTTCAAGTGCAGCTCCACCACTCTCAAAGTCTAAAAGGGAGGATCATGGAGTTTGACACTAGCTTCATCCAAATGCTGTGTGTCACAATATCAGATCTGCTTAAAGGAGTAGATGGTATGATAGATGATATATTGCAATTAACTTTCATGCAGCAATAGTGCAGATATAAATTATATTCTTAGTTGCTACAGCAAGTTATTTATGCAAGCTAAAAATATAAAACAGAAAAGCCAGAAATTACCATCAATTAGTAAGACAAACTTTCTATGCTGTTATTCAGCAAAGAGAAGGCTTTAAGTAAAACACTTTATTAAGACAGGCACATTTCATTGCTGAGCTGTCAGTACATTTGACAAAATAACCACCCTCCGGCCATGGGGTTTCTTTTCTGCAGATTTCGTACTGCTCTTGAGAGGTCCCCAGAAGCTAAAGTAGTGGCATTTCAACAGGTCATTACTGTAATGCTACGTGGTTTAGGAGGTTACAGGTATGCGCATACGAGAGAAAAACTGCAGAATAGATGAGCATGATATAAACAGGCAGATAGAAAGCAGAGATATCTTTGGCAAAATGCAGCTCATGACATAAGGAAAGACCAGAAGACTGGTCACTGATGAGGGAGATAACGGTGCTTTCAGTTTTGTGGGATTCCTGTTGATTTCATTGTTCTTTGTGCAAAAAAAAAGCAATACCGCAAACACTATCCGTGCAAACTGTTGAATTTTGGAGTGGATTAGGATCATAAACACAAAATGCCTTTTTTGGTGTGTGGAAATTGAGTTTCTGTGTTTTTCTACTGTAGGGTCTTCATGAAGAATCAAAAAAGCCTGTATGTCTGGCTTTGTGTTTGGCCAACATGCACTGTGTCTCCAACCCCCTCTTAAACCTATCAGGAGCTTGAATGCCTGTCTTGGCCTAGGCCCTCTGAAGTCAAACTATGTCTCCGTTTCCATCTGGGATTTCACCAGGAAGTGCTTGAAGTACCAAGCTGTAGGCTGATACCATGAGATTTGCAGACCTGAGAAATTCAGATAAGCCCATACAGGCTTTGAACCTCCAAGCCTTTTGAAGTTTGCCTGTCATGAAGTTTAACTCCACTGCTGTCTGCAGACAACACTGAAACATGAATGGAAACAGATCTCTGTTTTGAAAAGCTCCTGTGGGTGGTTTAAGGACAAACGAATAAATACAACTATATATGGAAATAGAATGTCTTCCAGAGAAGCACTCCGTCTCTTTGCACACTTGAGTATTTCCCTGCATCCATGACGACAACAGAAGCTCATAAAATGAGTTGATTTCCTGCTCACCCTTGCATTTTCATTGCGGTTGATCTGACGCAGTGATGTGTTCTTTAAACAGTCATTTCTCTATTTACACAGTCAAGCTGTTGTTGTTTACCATTTTTCCATTAAGCCGGTCAAGGGTGTATAATTGAGGGAAAATCCAGCAGTAGCCAGAAGTTGCTGCAGTAGAAGGAAGAGTGAATAACCGACAGGCATTGACAGGGACTCAGAGCATGCACCCAGCCCATAAGCCCATGCCAATTTTTTTAAAGTCTGTCAGCTCTGACTGCTATGCATAAAGGCGTAGAGTACCATGAGACCTGCTGTCCACAGTTTTTAACAATGACAAATAGCAGATAATTTGGGAAAGTATACAAAGTAAACAGGAATGGGAAAAGTTTAGGGTCATACTTCTTGCAAACCTTCTCAGATTCTAATAGTCTTTGAAAAGGGTATTTCCTAAGCTAAATGTTGCATAGACATTACATAGACATTTTTAAAGCTCGTATAGACTTTCTTCATGAATTGTGGGTTCAAAAGACTATTTCTAGGAGACAAAATCATATGGCAATTAATTCTGCAAAGTCTGAAATCATCTACAATTAAACATTCTCTACAACTATAAGTTTTTTTGGGAAAAAAAGTGGTTAGTCTTTTTTTTATACGTTTTTATTTAAAAATTTTGTTTGCTGCCTTTTGAGTTATGAGAAACACTGAGCAGTCATTATCTGTCTTCTCCATGAGGTGTCTCCTATGAAGACAGGCTGAGAGAGTTGGGGTTGTTCAGCCTGGAGAAGAGAAGGCTCTGCGGAGACCTTATAGCGGCCTTCCAGTACCTGAAGGGGGGCTACAGTAAAGATGGGGAGGGGCTCTTTGTCAGGGAGTGTAGTGATAGGACAAGGGATAACTGTTTTAAAGTGAAAGAGGTTAGATCTAGGTTAGATATTAGGAAGAAGTTCTTTCATGTGAGGGTGGTGAGACACTTGAACAGGTTGCCTGGAGAAGTTGTCAATGCCCCATCCCTGGAAGTGTTCAAGGCCAGGTTGGGTGGGGCTTTGCGCATTCTAGTCTAGTGTCCCTGCCCATGGCAGGGGGGTTGGAACTAGATGATCTTTAAGGTCCCTTCCAACCCAAACCATTCTATGATTCCATGATTCTATGATTCTATGAATGTCACCATTTTACTGACCCAAGACTGAAGAGAAGGTTTCAGGTAGATCCAAATAGCAACCTTCCAATACCTAAGAGGAGGTCATCAAAAGACAGAGCCAGGCTCTTCACAATGAGAGGACAAAAGACGATGGACACATATTGAAACATATGAGGACAGTGGAGCAGTGTAAGAATCCATCCAGAGAGGCTGTGCAGCTTCCATCTTTGGAGGTTTTTCAAGATCTAACTGGATAAACCCCAGAGGTCACCCTATTTAAATAGGTGGTTGGACTAGAGACCTCCTGAGGTCTCTTCCAAAGAGAGTTTTCCTATTATACTGTATCATACCTCCTGTTAGTTTTCTCTTTTCCAAAGAGAAAATTCCTTCCTCATACAGAAACCATTGTCTACCTTTGATCATTTTTGTTGCACTCCTACTTTTTACTGTGTCCTTTTTGATACAGGGCAACAAGAACTGCACGTGCTTTTCAGGAGAATGTGCACTAATGAAATGCACAGAGATGTTTACTGCTGTGTTCCTTAGTCCACAGTAGTATCTTTGTCCTAGTCTATTTGCCCTTTTGACTAGACCTCACTATGGAGTTGATATTTTCAGATGATTGTATACAGTAATCCAATAGCTGCAGGTAGATGAAGACCTATCAAATGATTACAGCAAATTTAGAAGCCATCATTTTGTAGATACGAATAAATCTGGGTTTGCTCGTGTGTATTTCTTTGCGGGTATTGACCGTGGTTTTTATCTGTTGTTTAATGTCTAATATTGATAACTCCTCTTGCAGTACTTTCAGTCAGGATAGTTTTGAACTAATCTGATTTTTTTTTGTATCATACGAAAGTTTCATTACAGCTTGAACAATAATGCAAATTATATATTTGTTTCATATTATGCTTTTGTCTGCTTTCAAGGCACCTTAAAACCTATTAGAAAATGAAAAATCACCAGATAGCATGCAGATCAAGGGAGAATGAAGATAGAAAGTTTCGTTACTAGTGTCCATGCTTTTCTTCTTTTAAATACTTTTTTCTTTGTTATGGTTTTAGACACAACTTGCCAGGGCTAAGGCCAGGGGATTTATTATTCTAGTTGGACATGGCTTCCATTTCTGTGGGATGACTGCTGTATTAGCCTCCTTTACTTTGACATCTAACCTTGATGTTGTTGTATTGTGCGTTTCAAGGTTATTTGGCTTGGCAGACCGTTTATTCAAAGCCTCTGTTGTCATATGTCTCCATACCTTTTGTCTATTCCAAATAAATTTCCATTAATAAAGTTTATAGTGTAGTTTAATAATTACATATTAGACCAAGTCACATATATCTCAGGATGAACTCAAGAATTGCTTCTCATTTTGTGTATTCTCTAATTTGTTGTTCATAGAAGAAATCATTTATGGCATCTAAAACCACAGTCTTTGTGTGAGGTTTTCATGACATCTACTTAACCCGCCCAATAGACTGAATTCTTCCTTCAGCTTTCACAGTCTCTCCACTGCTATGGCTATGTGGCTACTTTTATGTACTTATTACGGAAGCTGTGATGGGTTGTGAAGGGAAGGGTTGCAAGATTTAAGCTACTGGGGAAATCTGGCTGCTTTTCTAAAGGAAGATTTGACTGTGTCAAGAGTGCTTGCATCATTTTGATCCCTCAGTGGTTCCTGATGCCCTATTAATGTGGCATTTCTTCATTAAAGGCTTATGTTTAAGACTAGTAATACAATACAGCAAACAATCTGTAAATACTTTATTTCTGCATTATCATTGATTTTATTTTTTTAAATAAGTGTGGGGTTGACATTTGGGTTTGGTTTTTTTTTTCCTGACTGAAGCTCTGAAACCATTCAGCTGTTTTCAGAGCCTGGAATGTTGACACCAGGATGTAAGCCCCAGAGCTAGAAGGCTTCAAGAGAAAAACACTAATCAGTAGGGAAAGGGAAAATTACTTTTTAAATTTCATTTACATAAATTACAGCTTTGCTCAGAAAAGCTTTTTCCAGTGTTTTCAGTTATGTTTTTTGGAATGTGTTTGTATTCTGGCTGTGGAAACACAGTGTCGTTACTGAGTATGCAGGTACAGATGTTCATGGAAAGGGAATAATGTTGCAAGAGAGAGATCCTCAGGCGCTTGTGCGTTCATAGTACTGAAATGTAAAAAGTAACTACCACATTGTCCTGGACCATAAAAACTGTCCAGATGAGAAGATGAAAAGAATGACCACAGCCAGATGGAGCTGAACGTCTTTCATTCCAAACCACAAGAAAAAAAGTATATCCACCTACCAAGGGAAGTTTCTTCAAGCTGAGGCCTTGAATAAGTCTTGCAAAATGATGTGAATTTTGTTAGATCAGAGCCTGCAAAGCCACACAGCCTGCGTCTATGGACTACGCATTACATATTAGATGGCTTTTATGAAAAGTCTTTCTAGCCAGTTTTATGGAGACCTCACTGAAAAAGAGTAACCCAATAAGAGACCAGTGAAAGGGGGAGATCATCTGGTTCCTATTAGTGACTGAGGCCACCTTTGTGCTGAACTCTGAAGGAGTTAAGGCAAGAAAAGAAACTCAAGACGTTCAGATTTTGGTACACTCTTACCAAAACCCAGGGAGAGAAGTCAGTGAAACTTGCACTTAGATTCAGGCCTGTCCAACAGTTGGCTGCACTGAACGTTAAGTCACTACCTGAGAAGCATTTTCATACTGCTTGGAAAGACACTTAATGGACACTGCTGCCTGTGTGACAAATGGGACTTTACCTAAGAGTTATTTTCACTCCAACCTTCGGCCCTGGGCTGGGATGGAAGTAGTTTAGGGTACTGACTGAAAGGGCGAGAGAGGGAACAATACCATTGTAGATGGCGGTGGAGGAAAAATAACAGGGAAGTAAGCAAGTAATAGAAAAATTAATATATATTTAAAAACCAGAAAACATGAAACGATTCCTATGCTAGGAATGAATAAGATGTATCTTTTGTGAAAGGGAGAAGGCACTTGGCAGAGACACCTGGATGTGATTAGCTGCTCCTGAAAGAGAAACCTGTTTGTTTCCTATACCGTCAGCTACCTTTTCAAAATAAACTTACCATTAATAACAGTTCGAAAGGCAGATATGGAAGGTTATCCTGAGACAACTGTTGCACATCTGGTAACCATAGGTCATGAGGGAACACCCGTCGGCCAAGTGTGCTGGCACTGATGCTATGAAGACTGTCAGCGGTACTCTATACATTTACATCTATGCTCTTGTGATAGGGTCGATCTTCCCCCACACTGTACTCTTCTGAACTATTCACTTACTGCCTGTGTAACGACAAGTGTGTGTCAGCAATCTAGAATAGGTTTAGCGTTTGTTCTAATTATTGCAAACCATCCTGGAAGTTTGCTATTGATGCATTTTATTTCATTTGGCTATTGTGTATAAGTGAACTGCTAGTTCAGGCTTTTCATTTTGGATTTGTTGGTGTTTTGTTTTTTTTTTAGTTTTGACTTTTTGATTTATTTAGAAAGGTAATCGTAACAGGATATATTTTATTCCTATTTTCATTTTCATGTCTTTTCCTTCTCCAAATTTAGTGCGGTTGCACAGGTGATTGTGTGGGCTTGTCAATGACCCTGTCAATGTAAACATTTTGATTAAGACTAGTCTGTTTTAACCAAGTCTGTCTATCAGACACTTCTGTCTTCTGTGTTCTTTTGGGAAGTCAAACAATTGATCCAGTTGCTACACTAAACATCTGAGCCCAGATCTCACTTTGAAGTCAATGGCATGACGCCCATTGTTTGGTGGGAACAGACTCAAGCAAGCTTGCTTTATGCAGAGGAACACAGACAATTTAATATTTTTAGTTTTGCAGTGGCAGACGTCTTTATTGCTAACATTCCCATGTCCTTCATACCAGCTAATGTTCTAATTACAGGACAGTTGAAAAGTATCTGGGTGAATTTCAGTAATGTTGCAATATGGAGGACAGTGGGTTAGACAGCTAATTTGTCAGCTCTAATGTATTCATCAGTTTATAAGAGGTCTGCTTACAGACACTTGACCTCATGCGCACAGTAAACATCAGGCTAGATTTAATGTAGGACGTAGGCACACAGAAGAGGAATTCAGCGTGCTAGAAGTGTATAATGTAGCTATCAAAGGCTAGCCATATTTGTCTGGGATCTTGTCCTTTTATGTGCCTCCATGTTGTAAAGAAGTACTTGTAGGCTCTTAATATCTGCCTCTGAACCCTTGTCTGAAATGTAAGTATTTATAACTGCTTTCCAAAAGGATCGAGCTCTACTAAAAGATATCTGGACTATCTTTCTCTTTTTGTCACCTAAAACTCTAACCTGGTTCTAACCTAGTGTACACAGCTCTACCCACAAAGAGTGAGACCCAGGCTGTCCCTCAGGTAAGTCCCGAGCCAACAGCAGCTGATGATGATGCTGGGCACCAAGTCCTGCTCCCTGTCGCCCTCTCTCTGATGCTCGGCACCCAGTCCTGCCCCCTGCCACACTCTCTCTCTAGCATGATGAATGTAGAACTGATGCCTGCACAATGGCTTATTTCAAAGTGGGCGCTTCTCCCCTCCCGTGCCACGCTGGTGCATTGTTTATAGCCTGAATGTTTACAGTCTTGTGGTTAAAGCGTTTCCTGGGAGATGTGGGTTTGCTCGCCTGCATGACAGGAGGATATTGCACTTTAGCTTCCTAATTGCCACTCATCTATTGTGTAAAAAAAGGAGGAGGAAAAGAAATCCCCATGGACCCTTTTAGAAAGGCAGGAACATCTACAGAGGTCTTGAGACCGCCTCCTGAACAGCTTTCAGGTGACTGTGGCAGAGGCCTGGGGAGAACACATTCTAGCCAATGAGTCCTTTTAGGATGCCATAGTGGTGCCTGTCACTCTAAGCTTCTCAGGTACTTTAAGGTGACAGTGTAGCGTTCGTGAAGTTAAAGTGGTTGAGGTAGCGCTTGATTTAATGGATTAATACTCAGTTCCTGGTATTTCAGATGCTTGTGATTTTTTTGCATGTAGCTCCCAGTATTAATTGTCCCCTGAAGCAGGGAATGTTTGAAAGGGATATGGATGTATTTTAACACCTGGAGGTGAGTGGGTCAGTCTTGCGCTGAAATGAGGACTCTTTCGGATGTCTCAAGTCCTTTGCGTTTTGCTTGTGTACTCCTGAGATGCTATTAGCGTGACTCTTCCCAAGAGGTTTAGCAATGCTAAGAGGGAAAAGTTTTGGGCGTCTTGCTGATGTGATGTTGCAATAAACCATTTTCTTCCCTCCTGGTGACCAATGTGCAATGTCAGGTCGAAGACCCTGATAAAGCTGAACAGCTTTACATTCCATCCACTTTTGCTGAAGTTGCGAACTGCTGGTCTAGAGCTTTGTTCATCATATAATTTGTGTAACTGCAAAACGGCAAACTTCACATGGATGTGGCCTTTCCAGACCTCCCTTATAATATGGGATTTCCTCTATTGTGCCTTCAAATGTATATCCTGTATAAAAAGCACACAGGAGATAATTTTTTTCCATATTTTTCTTTGGCTCCTATCTGTTCTTCCCAGGCTGCAGCTCTGAGAACACAAGCATTCACAGTGCCACGGCAGGAGAGAGAGGGCTCCAGCATTTCTATTTTCATATTTAAATCCACCCTACATGTTGTACCCCATCAGTATATTCCAGTTCAACTATGCTAGGAGACATAAAAAAGAGGGTTTCTGTAGTCATTAAAACTTTCCATAGGCCTTTAAGGCCTCCTATAACTTCAGTGAACAGTTTCTTATTATTGATTCACTCTTGTTTTTTAACTCTCTTTTTATAGAAACACTTCTCTGAGGGACAGAAAGTCCAAGGTGTATTCTTTCTTTGAAATGTTGCATTGGAGAACCTCAGGGGTTCTTTTGCTCTCCTGGCATCAGGACTTTTGGCCCAAGAGATGGGCCAAAACTATGTCATGAACTAGCGGTCCATGGCATTTTAATCCTTATTATCATTTCTTGCTTCCTTAAGAAGCTAAGATAATTCAGAAAATAAACTGGGACTGGGTGGAGTAAGCAGGAACATCTGCATGTCTTATGTTATGACTCCCCTAGCAGTCATCTATAGTGCTGTATAGTTCCAGAAAGTCTCTCAAGCATATAGATGGTGGCGTTCCAACAAGCTGGAACCGCTGGCTACAGCTGATGTTTCAGCAAGTCATTTTATCTGCAGCTGCTTTCATCTGTTGCTGGCTTTAGGGAAGAATATCAAGTGTCCTTAGATTTTGTATGCTGACGGAGGGACAGAATCCCAAATGAGAAAAAACTAAAGCCAAAAAAAAAAAAAAAGAAGAAGAAAAATACAGAAAGCAAAAAAGAAAAGAGGAGGAATACCAAGAGAAGACTGAGACTGTGCAGATGCAAAGAAGTTTTAGAAGAGGTTATGTCAATGAAGCCTTTTAAGTACATGGTGGGACTCATTGCATGGAATTAGATTTATATTAGCAGGATGATCTCCTTGAATTTATTCACTATAAAACAATCCACTATTGCTAAGGATGGATTTAAACAATTATACATTCCCAGCAAATATTCCTAATTCTTACAGATAAATCCGTAGTGATATTGTGGGTGATCAAAACACAAATAAGTGTTTAAAGCAGAGCTGTGCTGTCACCTTTCCTCAGAACTATGAACATTTATTTTAACAGCCAACTTAAACTTGGTTGCTTTTCTGTGTGTGTAATTTCACTTTCTGTGCTATGAGAACACGTTACCTCACAAGAGGAAATAGCTCACGAGTTCCAGCAACCACAATAGCAGCTGTCAATTTGCTCAGTTTATGGTTATTTTGCCGGTAGATGTATCTGATCAGATAGGAAGTCTCTAACTGCACAATCCTATTTTAATTGTAAAACTGAATGCAATAATAAAAGGTGTTAGAGAGAGGGTTTGCAAGTTAAATTGTTCATCAATATCATTTAGCCTCCATTTCCACTACTGCAGTTCTTACTCTACTCCTTTTGTCACCCTGGCTCAGTTCAGTGAATGGTATTTCCCCTACCCATTGTCCCTCTGCTTCTTCATTCTCTCAGATCCACCTTAAGTGAATAATATTAAATTCTGAACTGAGCTTTTTAAAAACATTATTGCTAATTCATAAATGAAGACTGAATTAGTTGGTTTTAAATGAAGACATTTGAGGTTTCATCAAGAAAAAACATACAAGGCTTTAACTAATTTGTGGGACAAGGCGATGTGTATGTTCCACTGCATTGTTACTGGCAAGGAGCGTTTTAACTCCATTCAGTGTTTTGAGCAAAAAGGAGAGAAAAGAGAGAACATTCTGTATTTCTACTTATTGCTAGGTTGACAAGCAGCTGTGAAGCTGCATGGGCCATTCAAGAGAAATGCCTTTTACTCAGAAATGTTGAATGCTGATAAGAATCAGAAATTCTGCTAAGAAAAAAGAATCCCTACAGCAACAAGCCCTAAAGCCAGACTTGAGACTCACAAAGAGATTTAGATTTAGAAACTGATATAATTGTGTGTGTCGGGGATGGCTATGGTCATGAGGTAAATCTTTTTCTTTTTCCCCATTCCCAGTAGTATCTGTAACCACATTAAGTCCAGTGGACTGAAATCTCTCCTCTCTGTTAAAAGCACCATCACAATTAGAAATCATGCTGTATTAGTAAAGTCACTACAGCTGTGAAGAACAGAGGAAATAAGCCTGCTTTTCTGCTCTTTTAGTTGTCAGGCAAGTTTTTGTAAGAAGGAATACTGCGTGTTAGACCAGCTAAAATTAAAATAAAAAAAAAAGGTATTCTCACTCCACATAAATTTTTCTTCATAATTAAACACATTTTCTGCACGTGGATTTTCCTTTCTAGAGAGAGAGAGTTGATAACTTGCTAGAGAAAAAGGAATTTATAATGGCCAAGATTCACTCAAGGTGTTGGTGTTATTACTTATGATAAACATGTCTGTATTCAGAACATAAATTTGTAGTACATGAATGTAGAACATGAATGTGAAGTATGCTTCATAAGGGAAAAGTTGTAGCTTACATATAGCACACAGCTTCTCTCCTGGTTTGTCCCTGATACTGGGGTTTGCCATGTTTCTTTGTGTTTTTAACTGTATTACAGTGCGTGTCTGTGCACTGGAACATTATGGATAATGTTCTGGAACATTAGTTCCAGAAGCTGTTTCTTTCTGCTTATGTTACTGTCCGGCAAAACTGATTTGGGAATGAGAAACTTGGAGTGTTCTAAAAACCTGAACCCAAGCTGAATGCAATAGCCACAGCCTTCCTGCTAAACGCAGATCACTTAGTCTTGAAGGGTGACGGCTGTATCCATTAACTTTATGAAAGGTTTCCTAGAGAAAACATGAAGCTACAACATAAGTCGTACATTTGCTCTGTAATGCTCTGGTTCAAAGTGCAAACAAATAGTTTGGGGTGTGGTATTCTTGCTGTTCATAGCAACCTTTTTAATCACTGCCTCTTGCTTTGGACTAGACAAGCTGTGTGAAAAGGCTCAGTTATTGGTCTTTTTCATTTCACAGTTAATTTCACGTTGATACCATCCCGTAGCCACAAAGAGCTATTCTGACAGCTGGGTAGAGCTGGAGCACAGTGGTAGTCCAGACAGACTTTAGAGAGGGGAAATTCCCAGCAAGGCAGTTAAGCTAAATCTGCCCCGTGAGCTTGCCTACAACACCTCCAAAACTTTTCAGGTCCAAGAGAGCACACATCACTTTCCCAAAATTAGGTGCTTAGTTCCTAGTGGTAATTGAAAAAGAACTTGCACCATCATTTTGATATCAATGCATTTTATTCTTAGCCAGACTAACTCCAACCATTAAGTTCAGTTTTCAGTTCCTCCATGACACCCGCTTCCTTAGGAAGCAGTGCTCTACTAAGTATTATCTCCTTCTCCTTCACCAGGTTCTCCTCTATGGCATGAGTCCTATTTGACAACTGGGAGGAAAAGTTGGAGAAATTACTACATGGAGTACTATTTTAAGTATGTAATACTGAACCTGGGAGAGCGTGGAACAATGTTGTCCTTTTCCTCATTCAAACAATAGACAAAGACTGCAGGGGTGGGTTCATATTTGTGGCACATGATGCTTCAGCCTGGGGAATCCATGTATGCACAGCTTTTGAACAGCAGTTGAGACTAAGACATCTTTAATGACTCTACAGTGGTTGCTGTGCTTTCTTCCCAAAATTCCTTCTGTTAGGACAATAGGTGAAGAGCGCGCTCCATGTCTGTGTATTTATCACTAAGAGATTTTAGTAGGTATGTATGCGGTGGGCCCATGTCAAGCAGAGGAGTACCTCAAGAAACTCATTTTTCTGTAAGTTGTCTTCAGGAGGGTAGGATTTGTCCCAGTTGCATTCTTCTCAGTGGGAAAGTAAAGCACTTTAAAAACATATTGACCAAGTTAGTCACACATGAAAGGACTTTGGAGTCAGAAGGAAGAAGAAAGGCATTTATAATTATAAATTATAAATCAAAGGGACTCCACCAACTTCATAGCAAAACAAAACTAGAGAAAAAGCCAAGATGAGAGAGGCTCCACGTTGTGGAGAAACTGAGCCCAGCAAAAGGACAGTGAGCGGATCCTAATCCATGTATTGCTCAAAAGTGGTCAGGAGAGGATGATGAGGCAAGGATGCGTTTCTTGTTTTGCCCATGCCTATGAATATCTTATTCTGCTTGAAGAATATTCTACCGGTTTGAAGAAAATTCTGCTCTTTTATAGTACTTGAAAGTGTACAAAAATTTCTATCTGTAGGCCTTGATTACGTGCCTATTGAAAAGCAGATTTTAAATTAAAGCCCCAACAAGATAGGAGGTATGAAAAATATACACATAAACTGGTGGCCAGCTTCAACACAGAATTCTAGTATGAAAATCTTCGCTCCAAAAAATCTGTGTCTAGAAGCAGTGTCAGGATTATCAGAAAAAAAAGTGCAATAATCCAGTTTGCAATATTCAAGAAAAAAAGCCTATTGAATGAACTAGCCAAATGATCTTAACTAATCTGTGCTCCACAGGAATCACAGTGATGTTATAGATTTTGTTGGTTGCTTGTGTGCATGGTGGCTCTTTTTCACTACCCAACAAAAATTCTTAACTGCACAGAGAGGTGGAATTATAGAAAGATACATATGTAATAATACAAAGTTTGAAGTGTCATAGGACAAAAGGGATTATTTTACTGCTTTTTATATTATTTTGATGTCAGTTACTTTCCCCTTGCCCTTCTCCCTCATTGTCAAGCTTTTAATCGGTGAATTGATCTTCCTTAGCTATTTGCCTGAGAAACTTTCCAATAGATGATATCCTGCAAGATTTGGAAAAAACTCTGGAGGTCCCCGAACTGTGTTTAGTTCTGTTCAACTTATTTTTGCTCATATGCGTCTTTCTTTGTATGGCTCTCACTTAGCACTGTAAGTGTTCCAAGCCAGTTTAACAAAGCAAAGCTCCATTTAGCACATCCACAATGAAGGCACATTTGTATCCTTTCAGTTTTTTCCAGAAAGTTGATGCCACTTGATGGGGGTTGAGTATAATATCTGTCTCTGGGTGGATTTAACATCAAAATGTGTAAAGTAGTGTGAACATCTGATTAACATATGGAAATATTTTTTAAATAAGGCTTTCTTTTCAAGTGCTGAAAGTTTGACAGTCTCCTATACTGTTTTATGATGCTGCGGTAGCAATTCCATGGTTATAGCTATAATCCGCTTTCACATTTGATTTTGAAAACTCAAGCCCTTCTGTATCTCAGTTTTGAGAAACAAAAGTATTGAGTATGACATTTTTCATGTGTGGTCTTCAACAAGAGACAGAATGTGCTTGTGGGAAATAACCAAATGAGATACAGAAAAATGTGAAAGTTTGCATAACCAGCCATTTCTTCTTTTGAAAAAGCTTCCAAACCTATCATAATGAACACAGACCACTGTATATGTATATATAGAACAGTAGACCATATAGCAAGGTAGTATGGCACTATAAAGAAAAATAGGGGAAGGGGTCATACTCTAATATAAACAGTGATGATTTATGATTGTACTTACCAAAACCTTAACACAGAATGCCCACAAAATCCAGCTTTAGTTTTTAGAACTTTTAATAAACATGCTCTTGTTTTCAGCCAGGCATTGTTGCACCAAGTGAGCAGAGTGGGTTATAAAACTTTGTTTGTTTTCCCGCAGCTGGGTTCAAAGCTGAGGCAGGACTAAGCTGTATTAGGCTATTCGCCTTGAGACGGTCAATTTGATCTGAGCCTGGATGGATATAAAATACTTTCAGCAGCCCACTCTGTGAGTTGTGATGTCTAGTTGCAAAAATGAACAGACAGAAAAAATGCATTAAAGATATGACAGCAAAAAGTATGGAAAGGAATCAAGTATAGAAGGGAAAACTGCCATACAATAAAATACTGGATAGGAAGGAATTGAAATGTGCCTCTAGTAAGTCCTCTTCTGTGACAACTAGATATCCTGTTTCTTATATGGCTGTTAAGTAACCCTTCAGTTTTTCTGAGTTTCTTTTCCACAGCAGAACTTCTGGAATCGTAAGTCAGCTACAAATTAAGTGCAGTAATAACAGTATTTCTTTTATCAGCTGCCTAACTGGTGGAATTAAGAAAGTCATGCAATTTGCCAATTTTACGTACTGCTTACAGTCTGGAACATCTCTGGCAATGGCTCCATAGCAATCTTGCCTGTGGAGGAGGAGCTTGAGTTTCTCCTGTGTGCAGTCGGTGGTGCATTTATCTGTTGTGTGAACGAACCCTGACACTTCGTGCCTGACCTCTTTCCTGTAAGCTGCAGGAGTGTTGTAACTGCCCTTGAGAATACGCATGCCTGGAGGTCAATGTTGATGTCAACATCCACTAGGACATCTGAGATTTCTGTGAAATGTGAGGTTGTGGAACTGGGTCTCATAGCCAAGAAAATCTTTTTTTTTTTTTTTGGTCCACTATTCCATTGGACATAACATCAGAAAAAAAGTACGTTGTCTTTTTATGTTAATTTTGTGTGAATGTTAAGAACATGTGCTCTTTTTTCATCTACACTATACATTGTTCTTTCTCCCAGTGCCATGTACACTGTTCAGAAATTTTGCGTAAATTTTGTACTGTATTTGTGGTAAAAATAACTGAGCATGAGTAGTATTAAAGACCATGCTTTTAACTTTTTTGAAGGCTACTTGAAAAGAAAGCCCTTTCAGATGACTTGAAAAATGTTTTTTAATAGTATTCTATATTCAATATTTAAGAAGTGCCCTAAGTAAATATATTAAAATGTGATTTGCAAAATGGAAGAGCACATGAGGCAGTCCCACAGGCCATGAGGACATCTCTCTCATTCCAGACAGAGAATCCATGAATATACTTTACACAAGACTGTGCTAAGTGCCTCTAATAAGTTACAGCTTCTGGTGGGGCTTGAAAATTCCAGAGAGACAATATCAAATAAATTAGCCATAATGATGTTCATGGAATGTTTGTTTCACACACAGCTGCTGGGTCCACATGCACTCACAGAAATTCACTTTTTTTTTCAAAAAAGTCACAGAAACAGTGATTATGCATCTCTTGCACTCTGTACAAATATCTCAGAACTCCAGTGCCGCCATCCTGTTTGAAATGGCCTGGGTAACACAGCTTCTGAAACTCACAACACAGCTCTCAACGTGTTTCCAAGTGCTTTCAGGTAGCTTGTGGCAAATGTGCTTTTCCTATGGTCTTCTTATAAGAGCAAATGAGAACAAATAAATAAGATGATTAATTCAGAATGAGATTTTTTAAATTTGGGGTTTTTTTTAAGGCCTGAGGTACAGAGCCCTGAGTGCATGCCACCTAGGGCTGCTACAGGGAACAAGTATCTCCAGGGGGTTATGAATCAAACCCACAGGGATTCGCACCACACCAGTGAACATTTTGAATAAGCATTTTGGGTTAGTCACCTACCATACCACAAAAGCCTTCCATTTGACATAATATAAAAACCAGAAGCAAAAGTAACAAGGAAAGCATGTAAATGGAGATACAGGCTGAGAGAAATGCTTTTATTTTTACAGGACTGGAGGTAGATTTGGATAACAGCTTCCTGTCTGGCAGCTTGTACAGTCAGCTATCTATCTGATTATTAGAGTAGAATAGAGGAGTAGGTTCACTGTGGTTGAACATCATGCCAAAATACCTAGGAAGACACAGGGTCAGGTTGTTAATTGGAATGGAGCATAACTCACCAAGATTAAAAACGCTGCACTAATAAATGAAATATCCTGATGAAAACAGACATTCTATGCTTTGAATCTCTATTTCAGGTAAAGTGAAAAGTGCATTTGTGGAACAAAAAATACTGTGGTGTTTACACACAATTACTCTAGCACCAAAGCTATAAGCATTTCATAACAACTTTATAGGTATTGGTCCTGGTAATTAATGTTTATTTTCCTGTTTCTATTTTCGTTTTTTCTACTTTTGTAAAGAAGGATTAAACTGTTAAATATCATGGATGGCTCTGCAAGATTTCTTAAACATTTTGGGTATTTAGCATTTAGACTCCCTCTATACACAATGATATTCTGCTTATTTTAGAGATCATTCTTAGGATGGAACGAATTGCCCTCTGGAAGTACCTACATCTCTTCAGATTGACTGAGGGGCCCAGAATACTTTTTAGGACTATACAAATAAATTTTAGAAAGCTAAAATGCACTTCATCCTGGATAAATCAATACTTGTTCTGCTCCAGGGCAATAGACGTAATCTCCAAATCTATAATGAACTCCACGGAGGTGGAACACATGTCAGACTACCTCTACCCAAGATATTGTTGTGAGTCTAATGGCATATTGGGGTTTTTTTCCGTTAAAAATCAAGGAATCTCCTCTGACTTTTC
This sequence comes from Chroicocephalus ridibundus, assembly GCF_963924245.1. Classification (NCBI taxonomy): domain Eukaryota; kingdom Metazoa; phylum Chordata; class Aves; order Charadriiformes; family Laridae; genus Chroicocephalus; species Chroicocephalus ridibundus. The sequence continues at coordinate 132,605,949 of NC_086285.1, forward strand.
TCCTTTTCCCTGTATTGCCTGTACTGAACTGTTATGGCAATAGGTGGGATTTTTCAATGTGTGTTTTGTGGTCCAGAGAGGATGGGGAGGGGCGGCACCAGACTCTTTTGCTCATGGATGACTGAACAAGGTAACTGCTCTTTCAGATCATATATGAAAGGATAAAAGATGAAATTACGGTGCTTCCTCCTGTCAGTAAACACCCAAAGTATTAGAAGTTATGAGGGCTCTTTTATATTATAGTAGGTGGTCAATGAACTGTTTCTGTACGATATGACTGCACTAAATGGGTTAATCTCTGCAACAGCAGTTTTTTGTATCTTTGTGATATTTTCAGGATAGTTGGTGAAAGTTTCATGTGGCACAAAACCTAACGATGTGCCTAATTTCTGCTTCAGAAACAAAAAAAATCTTAGCTTTGTGCTACTGGAAAACTGCTAGCAAGATAACGTTCTTAAAGCTGGATTTGTTTGTCTGTTTGCCATGGAAACTGTATTAACCTAATAGGTCCTATGGCACTTCCTTAACCATGATATCAAGTCTACTTTTTCAAGGAGATAAAAAATCTTTTCACTGGTAAACCTGTCCCATCATCCTTATTGCCTCTTCTGTTTTGTCTTGCTGCTTCTGGAATGGCTAACCACAGCTGGTAGCCCTATGTTGGTTAGCTAGCTTCCTCCTTGCAATTGTTCTTTTTATGCCATGATATTTCCTGCCTCATTGCCTCTTAGAAAATGACCAAAATATCCCCAAATGATTGTCCTTTGCAGGTGAATTTCAGGTCCTGTCGATTTTGGTGCCCAGTGCTATATTCTACTTGTAATCCAGACCAGGAGGGATTAGTATGGAGTCACTCTTTAGCCTTTGTGGTTTTTCTCCATATGTTGTTCTGCCTTTGCTCTAATCCAGAATTGTGTCACCCCTTCTCCAACCTCGCCTACCTATCTTACCTCTCAAAGACTAGAATGATCTTTTTTTTTTCTGGTGTACTGCCACTTCTTTGAAGAATCCTAGGCACTGTGTTGCAAAAACCCCAAAAGTTTCATGGTTTCTGTGTTTCATTCTCTCTCAGTCACCAGTGGGTTAAATACCAAAAGGAATCAGGTAGGGTTTCACACAGCCTCTGGGTAAGTGATAAGAAAGGCATGTTGTGGCTACATAGATCCATAAATACTCAGAGGTGTGCTGCAAAATGCTGGAAACCTCCCTTCTGTTTGGCAAGCACAACTTCCATTCAGTTGTGTTCGTACACTAAACATTGAGAAACAGCTAAAATGAGGAATGTTTTCAACATTGGTTGCAACTTGTTTTGTTTAAACTTATTAATATTTAAACTGTCACCTAAGAATTGCACATATATTAATAAGTGTAGCCCATTCATTGGCTTATGCATCCAAAATTCTCCCGGGAATGTCTCAAATCCATGCCAAGTTTTTATAATGTTATATTTGCATTTAGGTGAAAACTATGTAAAATTACACATTCCCAGACAATTTCCTGTTAACTAAAGAAGAGTCTGATTTATTTAGTCCTCTACAGAGATTAACATACAATTGTTGAATTACTTTCTGATGCTAAAGTTTGTGAAAGTAGTATGGAAAAAGCTGCAAAGCAACAGAAGGACATCCTATTTTTAGTTGAATCAAATCTCAGCATTCTTTAAGTAGTACCCACATCTAACATATATTGGTACCCACCATAGAAATTCAGAGTAAAACAAAATTAACACCAACAAACAGATATAATTTCAGAAGTCTGTGTGCATATATATACTTATGTGTGTGTACATACACATGCACACGCATATACATCATATACATACATATATAAACATACACATACATATGCACACAGACAGACAGACAGACATATAGGATCCTGTAGCCAGCTTATTAACATAAAAGCTGAAAAAATACTAGTTATCATACAGTGTAACTCAGAGCGATATTGTTCTATATTGATCTTATTCATAAGTTCTCAGTCAGTTTTTCAAGAATACATCTAAGAAAAGTGCCTAACCCTCTGTAAAGACCATAGATAACATTATTATGGTAACTAGTAAAATTATCTAATTTGACTTTCAAGCTTAAGTGTAGCTTTTTTAAGCTAAAATCAAATTACACAGTAAAATTTCTGACATTTATTAATTGATTTGATTTTAAAAGCTACTACTTAGGGGAAAAAATGCCATGTTCTTTACAACATGGAATATAATTTTAAAACTTTTGCCTTTTGTAGGTTTTGTAAAGTTCCCAAAGAAATTCGCTTAAAAAATAAAGATCTAATCAGTTCAAAGCACCTAGAGTAATTTCAAATATCGGTGGAATAACATTGAAACATTTTTTTTATATGTACTCATTTTACACACATGAAAGGAAAAGCAAAATCAACATATTAACCTATTAAACTCAGATATATTTCTTGAATAAGCATACCCTTTACATCCCTACTTGCTTGTTCACTTAAAAATTGCTAAGTATTTACCTTAATTTTGCCACAAAACTGCATGGGAATTTTTAAAGTGAAAACCTCAATAAATTTAAATTGTAGTTATTGCTATGTGTCAAGAAACTAACATGTATTTACTGTCAAGGATAATTAGAATTTCAAAAAAATGTCCAGAGCAGATTGTCTGCATTGCTAAAGTGTTGTAATACAAAAGCATCTGCATATCAAATATTTTGTGTCTTTGTAGCAAGCTAAAACTAACTACTTTATTTAAAGTAAACAGGTAATTTCCAGGAAGACTTTTGTGATTAATAGAAGTACCATAAATCACCCAGAACTCCAATTGTTCCACTTACTAGAGTCGAAAGAAACCATTGACATTTGTGTTTTCATGTTGGAACCCTGGGCAGAATATAACTTCAACAGCTTTGCACATAGTTTCTGGACAGTCTCATTTGTTATGGATTTATCTGTCGCGTAGTTAAAAGGTGAGTGTTTATTTTAAGCGTGCAACAGTTAATTGTTTCACAGGAGAAAAACTGTTTAGAATTATTTCAATGCCATTTTGCTCAATTATGTATTCTTGAGTGAACTGAAGAGCTTACGTTTCTGACAAAAATAGCATTAGCTTGGACATTGAGGAACTTAGGACACAGTCTGCAGCCTCAGAGTCCCGACGACACACTTTTCTTCACTCTCATTACTGTTACATGTACCTGGATGGATGACATCTTCCCTTATACTTGGGTATGTTTCCTTCCCTCAAAAATACTTCTCTTCTGATAACATACGTATGCCTTTTGTCTCCATGAATGAGTAATAATATCAGACATAACCAGATAGAAAAGTGTCAAGTTAAGAGAGAATATGCATGCACGCTTCTCAAATTTAGCAATTTATGGCCTTAAGTTTGAAGTCTTAGAGGCCTGATGAGAGCAACGCAGTAATCAAATTTGTCAAGTGATCTCCAGCTCCTCCAATGATGCTGTATCCTGATTAAAACTTTAGCAGGGAGATGATCAGCACTCACTGACACATCTGTTAGTGGAAGGACTGGGTCTGTACAGATTTGGATTAAAAAGGCACTAAGAGACTGACTAAGATGTGAAGCTGATCAGCGGGTCACACAAAAATTTACCAAATGCTTATTATCTGCTCTCAGTTTGCTGTAGTTCCTCATGGCACAAACATACCAGGCAATCAGAAAGATGATGGAAAAAGGGGAATCAGCAGTGCCTGTTCACCTTGACAGGTAGATTTGACCTAATTACTGTCACGAGAAAGGATGATCATTTCTTGAAAGGGTGTCCGTTGAAAGATCTGCTGTTATGTACCTGGGCACTAAAAAGGCTATGATTCTAAAATAATTGCCTTTAAAAATTCTGAAAATTCATGTCAAAAGTGTCCCCTATGAAGCATATCTCATGGCGTCAAAGGTCTAGGCAGAAATTCAGGCTGTTCCTAGAGATGAAATTCTGGCCTCATAGTCAACAAAGAAGAGTTGGCTAGTCAGTGCTAATTTCAGGAGTTGAGGCAATTTAAACGTCGACTCTCAAACCCTAAGACAAGGGACCAGAAACAATCTGTACAAAGCCTGGAGTTTGAAACAGACTGGATGCTTTCCAGACCTGGCTGGCACAGAAGCATGAAACATTCATTCAGTTATTTATTCAAGTGCAGGAAACTAAGGAGACTGTCAAATCTGTAACATTTCTCATGGTCATATTCATATTCCAAGCGCTAGGTCTGTGAGCAGTATTTTGCAGCCATCAGTCAGACATTCTTTGGAGTTACAGGAAAGATTAACAGGCTCACAGGAGATAGCCTTGGTCACTTAGACCAAACAGAGCTCAGTGTTGCAGGGTTCTATTTATGTCTCAAAAGGTTCACCTACCAAATAATCCCCTCTTCTTCTCTATTCAACATTTACTTGAAATTATAGTAGAAAAGTCATTGTTGACTAAAATAGCAACAATATCCTAAAATCATTTGCCTGTTCAGCACATTCAGGTTCGGTGCAAACAGAACAGACTCCCTCCTGTCCTAATGCTTGATTGGGGTCAACATTTGCATAAAGAACATATGGGTGAAAGTAACTTTGGAATGATTCAGGTGATGTTGGTAGAAGGAGTGAAATATATTTAAGAAGTAAGGAAGGTAATGGCATCAAACGGGAAGCAGATAGATTTATATCGGATATCAGGAAGAAATTTTTCACTATGAGGGTGGTGAGGCACTGGAACAGGTTGCCCAGGGAAGTTGTGGATGCCCCATCCCTGGAAGTGTTCAAGGCCGGGCTGGATGGGGCTTTGAGCAGCCTGGCCTAGTGGGAGGTGTCCCTGCCCATGGCAGGGGGGTTGGAACTAGATGATCTTTAAGGTCCCTCCCAACCTGAACCATTCTATGATTCTATGATAAGTTGCCTTCTGCAGCATCCTCTGCCTGTAAGAGCATATCCTCCTTAGGAAGATCCATTTGGACACCTTTGTGCTTCTTGAATATTCAAATTGCCATAGCTGCCAAAAGCATTGCTTTCCACACACTTTGTGTAAGAATCCCTTTCCTCTATACTCACTCTTAGACTTGCTAACCAACCACCATCCCACAATGAAATTGTAGTAATTATGTCTTCTTACGTATGAAGCCTCTAAAAGCCCACAGCCAAACATTCCTTCTCAGACTCCATGGTTGGTGAAAAGCACAAGAGCCAATTTGCTTTCTAGTGTTACGAAGTATTTCCATGAAAAAAATACAACTGAAGTCACACTCTCTCAGTTTTTATTTTCAAAGGCTTCCATGGGAATGGCTGAAGGATTCATCTGATTAAATGCCACCCCCCTGAAATTCCATCAAACACGAAAATATTGAGGACATACAGCGTGCTGAGGACCTTCTGGCAAATTGCTTGCAGGAAGGTTTACACCGGTCACCTCACAGGAGTGTCAGAGAACAAAATGCAAACAAACAACTCTTCTTCAGTCCAGCATTTTCACAAAACACATTACACTTCATAACAAAGTTGATACCCATAACAAGGACGCAAAGTTTCGTATAATTAATTGGTCAAGGAATCAGTGTACTTCTTAGATGAAGGAAATGAATATTTTATAGACAAGTGCATAATTGCATGTGTCAAACCACAATTATAAAGTGACCAGTACCTAAGAGTAGAACTGATCCCTCGGAGTTATAAACTTTGAATGTGTTTGTGGATGTATAAATAAATAAGTATAGATTTTATAAATAATACTTTTAATTATATGTTTTTCAATGCAAGGAAAAAACACAATAGCGAGAAGTACAATAACTGTAATTTTCAAATCATGTTTGAGCAGATCACCACTAACGGTCTGAATCATTTCAGGCTTACAATATAAAGCTAGATACTTTCACTTCTGCGCTAGCAAGGCATCTGATCATAGCTGATTTGCAGCAGTGAAAAGGGGTGCCGAAATTCCCAACTGCTTCAAAATCTGTGTTTTCCCCCCTCTCATTTATTAAATGTTAATAATGCAATTTCTTAGAAATGTTTGAATTCATTGTTCACCAAAATAAACATAACTGTTTGGTTTTCATGTTTTTCTTCCACGCATTCTGGAATGCCTAAATCATATTTTTAAAATCATAATTCCTATCTGTTGATTGGGAATGATTTAGCACCATAATGAAATAATTATAAAGGGCTCCATAAGGACTACATATGGGAATTTACATCAAAAGGCATAATATGGAATTCATAATAGCATATAAAAATACATATATTAGATCAAATAGACTCTTTTCCATGAAGCTTTTACCCTACCACTTACAGTGAATAGATAATATTAAAAGGCTCATTAAACGCTTGATCCTTGAGCATCAGAAAGAATATTCTAAGCAGAAGATAAAGGCATTGCACGTTCCCACAACACAGCACTACAAAATTGTTCTTCATAAAAAATGTGTAATGGTCATCAAACATAGGAATGCACTAGAATAAGGAAATATTTGTATTAATATCTGTTGTGGGTTTTTTATACAATGGCTTCAGCTTCAATTTCAGCAAAGGAAGATTACGTGTTATCTTGTTGTTGCATCCACTCCAGCAGCGATGCAGTCTGTGTGCCTGATTGCCCTCTGCTTCCAGCGGCTTAAAACCAGCACAACTCTTTTCACAAAAGTGAAAAGTCTGTCTTTTTTTATTGTCAGTTTCACTTATTTCATGCCATTGAAATTCTGGAGAGAGGTGAGGGGCATCTCCATTGCAGTTTTGACAACACTATGGCTGTGTGGTTGGAATAATTTTCATAACTGAAAGGGAGTATTTCTGCTTTGGAATACTGCAAAATAATCTGCATAGAAGATGTGATAACCCTAGTGCTCATAAACATAGACCCCAAAGGCAAAAGATGAAACAGATCATACCAGCGTTTTCTTGACAAAGATGAATACTACCTAGGTTGGATAAGCCATGCCATAATTTCTAATTACACAATCAGCGTACTCAGTGCAATTTCCAGCAAGAACAATATTCATTAAAAGCATTCTTTAATTGTGAGACGGTGACTGACATATATAATTTTTCTGCGATGGTTTAGCGTTTAGGATCTTAAGCTGGGGCTCAAAGTACCTTCATGCAGTTCTTTGTTCTGCCACTGACTACCAGTGCAATCTTGGGTGGGTGACTGAACCTGCGTCTGTAATCACCTCCTGGTTTCCTCGTGGTGGACACTGGGGCCCTGCCAGCACATGCTACAGCTCCTGTCTGCACTAGCCCTCTGACTCCTTCCCAGGGGAACCCAAGGTGTTCAGAGAATGCCCTCACTGGTGTTCCCCAGTGTAGACTTGGGATAAAGCTGGAGCATGCCTCAGACTGGAGAGTTCAGAAACACCCCCAAATTCTTATGTCTGACCGTAGCCTGAGAGTATTATTACGTGTCACAGTCGAGAGACAGCATGCGCTAGCACTCATGCTAAGTCCCAAACTCTAGTGCTTCGCCCAGCCTACTATGCTTTTTCTCTGCGCACTTCATGAGGTTGAATGGAAAGTTTCATTCTGCTGCTTCTGCTGGCCAAGCTACAGTATTCAAAGCCAGGAGCTCTAGTAAATTTGCACAGTAATGCAGTGTTTTCTTCTGCTTGAATGGCTTGAAAAGTCAAGAGAATGATGGATTCCCCATTTCTCACTTCCTGTGTTTTTAGCACGCCTCCATATTCAGCTTGCTACCACTTACCAATCTTCTGTCAAATTTCAAACTTGCTTTCCAAATCTGCAACAAGACAGAGATCCTGAGTAAAGAATAATCTTTTGCAGCACAACTCTGAGGTAGTCATAGCAGAACTGCATACTGTTCACTGAATGAAGTAGAAGTGTGTGAAACTAAATACAAAAAATACACATTATTATATAGGTAGTAAGATAAGCCTAATTAAGGATGCAGGGGATACTAATTCTGGCATTTCTTAACTCTAAGTGTTTAGTTTTGCCATTCAGCATTGTTTTGCTGCAACTGCTATTTCTTTGTACTGTGGCAGCAACCTGAGTTGTCAGGAATTGCATTTACTATGACTTATACACACCTAAACATAGACTAAGGGGGCCAGAGCTCGAGGGCTGACAATCAACGTATCTAAGGAGAAACAACAGCCTAAGATAATATTTGTAGTATTATAAAATAAGAACGGGGGGCACATCATATCAGTTCTCAAAAGAGTTTGTAGGACTCATGGCAGTGGTAAACATTGAAGGGAGATTTAATATTGGGAGTTCATCCTACTCGGAAGATGTGGTGTGGATCAAAGGGCAAACATTGAAGGGATCTTGTATCTGATAAGTAGTGAAAGCTAGATCATAAGCAGAGAAGAATCTAAAATAAACAGTCAAAATGACAAATAATTAAAAAAAAAGTAGCCATGGCAGAGTTAAACTATGTGTTAAAGGAGAAGACAAATGATTTGTTATTGATCTATTACAGCCTGAGACCTCCTGGGTCACTGGAGCAGTCTCCTTGTCACATGACTATCATATAAAGTGGGGAAAATACTTGTAAATAAGTCTAGATGACGGGCACCCAGATATAATTTTCTTTTGTTCCCTCCCTCCTATTGCAAGACTGTTTCGTAGCCTGATTTCTCTATGTGCAATGTATATTTGGTGCTGCCAACCATTAAATGGTCAGTTCCTAACACAGCAAAGGTAGTTTCGGCCAGTAATTACTGCCATAATAATGAAACTGGTGGTGGGTGACTGAGATGCTGCTGTCTACTTCTAATATTCTGAGACCCCTTTTGAAATATTGTGTAATCAGACATTGAGGAATATTGAGCTAAACTGAATAAGCCAGGCTCCTCCTGCCTTTGCTCACGAAGTTCTGTGTTCAGAGTTCCCCACCTCTTTTCAGGAATTCTTCTCGGAATTAATTTGCTTGGGTGGAGATGATCAGAATTACTGCCTTCTATGGTGGCACTACTACTGCTTTACCCATTGACACTGCTACGAATATCTATCAATGAATAGCCATCGATATGACGTTATTGTTACCAGGAATGTATCTTCTACTGAATCCTGGATTGCATTTGTTGCACTGAAAAGGTGGCTTCTGTTTCTGTTATGAAATAGCAAGTTTAGGTCTTTTTTTTTTCCCTCTCTGGATACTGCCCACTGGTAGATTTCTAGTAAGAATTCCTTGTTGTTAGTCCTGGTGACTGGGCCTTGAAGTTTTCCTGTAAATCTAACAAAGTATGCGCAGTGGCTGGGGGAAGGGAAAGGTCGCATCCTTTCTCAGGTTGGTCTTACGCTGTGCCATGTATAGCTTCTCTGCAAAGCACATAGCAAGCTAAATATAAATCAAAAGGAGCTTGCATAATTGCTGCTTCTCATGGTACTGCACTTATAAAAACATGCCACTATATTGAAGAAACTTGTAAGCAAGACAACAGTTGAGAACATGGTAATCCAGCTGTACTGTAAAAATCAAGACACTGAAGGTCAACGCTGGAGAGAATAAAATGGCATTCACCCTTGTGATTTTCTACTACAGATAAAAGGACTTACTGGGGGTGGCAAGTGGACAGGCACAGTCCTGCCAAGGTGGGGCTAGAAAAGGAGCAGACTTTCGAGGGCAAACAGCTGCGGACAGTTCTAGTCATTCTCTGTCAAAATAGAAGCAAGAAAGATGCAGTTTTAAAACTCTTTAAAGCATGCCCATGGGAGGAAATTACAGAGTCTTGTTGGCCAGCCTCAGAGACTACTGGAGAAAGTATATCTGCTACTGAGTATTCTTACTGTCAAGCATAACCTTAAGAATGTGTTTTCCTTTTGTGATGTTATTCTAACATCCATCTACAGTTTCAGTACCTGTAATATTTTACCCTTATATCTTTACATAATTCATGGATCTGATGCGCTAGACATCCCATTCACTTGGGCATGGAGGATCCATGATTCAGGGATGGGCAAGCCAGGCTACACTTCACCACTGAGCTGTGAATTCCTAACAATTCCCTGTTCAACCCATCACTGAACACCAAAGATTTACTCGGAGGATTGTGAACAGATAATTCTTTCAGAATTTATCTGAGTCTTTTTTTTTTCAAGAAACAAAATAAGAGGAGACAACCCAGCACTTTAGAGTCTCCATGAACTCCTTTCTGAGATTCCTGTATGCATGATCCTGTTTTTTTACACTATTCTGTAACATCTTCAAGCACATTTAGTGTTTCTCTATGATCTCCAGAGCTTTTTAACTACAGCCAGTTCTGTAAAATTCAACTCTTTCTAAAAATACCTGCTGTCCTCTGTCGTTAGCATATGATACTGAGGAGAAGGACTTGGGGGTGTTGGTTGATGAGAAGCTCAATGTGACCTGGCAATATGTGCTTGCAGCCCAGAAAGCCAACTGCATCCTCGTCTGCATCAAAACAAGGTCAAGGGAGGTGATTTTCCCTCTCTACTCCACTCTCATGAGACCCCACCTGGAGTATCTGAGGCCTCCAACATAAGAAGGACATGGATATGTTGGAGTGGGTCCAGAGGAGGGACACAAAAATGATCAGAGGGCTGGGGCACCTCTCCTATGAAGACAGGCTGAGAGAGTTGAGGTTGTTCAGCCTGGAGAAGAGAAGGCTCTGCGGAGACTTTATAGCGGCCTTCCAGTACCTAAAGGAGGGCTACAGTAAAGGTGGGGAGGGACTCTTTATCAGGGAGTGTAGCAATAGGACGAGGGATAACTGTTTTAAACTGAAAGAGAGGAGATTTAGATTAGATATTAGGAAGAAATTCTTTACTGTGAGGGTAGTGAGGCACTGGAACAGGTTGCCTGGAGAAGTTGTGGCTGCCCCATCCCTGGAATTATTCAAGACCAGGCTGGATGGGGCTTTGAGCAGCCTGGTCTAATGGAAGGTGTCTCTGCCCATGGCAGGGGGGTTGGAACTAGATGATCTTTAAGGTCCCTTCTAACCCAAACCATTCTATGATTCCATGATTCTATGATATGATACATGTCATTCTTTTGTCTTTTTTGTTTGTTGAGTCCAGTCTCAGCTGGACTATAAAGGGTTTGGAGCAGAAAATCACCTATCAGTAAATCACTGTTACGTTTTCACAAATATTTTGGATATTTTTGATTGAAACAGGTTTGTGGGGATATAAAGTTCCTTAACTGCCTTCATCCTTGAAAGCAGCATTTAATTTTGAATTACAATTTTAAAGGAATGGAATTTGTGCCATGGCAGTCCAGCCACTTTACGTTCACTGTTATCTACTCACTCAGGTGGGTATGCTGATAAGGATGTATTTTGGGGTTGTTTTTTTTCTTTGCTATTTTACAGGCATCAATAATTCACTACTCTTGATAAACATAAAGTGATTTTTTTATAGCATTCATCACTAGAAGTCTGAAAACACAACGTCCTACATGATGAAAGACTGAAAAATTATTACCGAAAAGTAGCATTCGCAGTGCTCCTGATTGTAAATATATCTGAAGTTCTTTTAAATATGGAAACACATTTACAGCAACATATTACTAGTCTCCATCTCCCTAGACAGATTACTACTTTGTGAATGGCACATTGCTTTTGCTGTTGAGTTTTAAGTTCATTACTGTGGTAACAAGTAGCATTATTTTGAATAGAGCTCCTCTCTCATGTTTTAAAGCCTTTAAACATGGGAAGCTCTTTGTAGAAAAAAAATGCCTAGGTTTTTGTATAAACTGTCAGTGAAATCATGTCAATCTTTCGTATGTTATACTTGTCTACTTTAGCCACGATATTCTCTATTATTACAGATTTGTTCTCCCCATTCAAGTGATAGCATTTAAAGATTAGAAGGGTTAATTCTTATACCCTATCCCTCTGGGGCCACTTCATTAGAATGAGCCAGATGAAGCATAAAACACATTCTTCAATTCAACAGCTAATCTATATTGGGAAATTAAATGCTGACAGGGTCTTTTTTCTCAGCCTGGGCCACTGGCATGGTCTAGTCATGTTCATACTGCATAATACTCTGGTACCTGAAGCAACGGATGCTTGCCAGCTGACAGTACTTCTAGGACAGGGCTTATTCCCAAACTCTACTTGGGAAATATTTGGGTTGGTAAAAGCTGATCCAAGCAAAAAGAATAGCACTGACCACTCTACGAATGTATTCATTTAGGCTATCGGCATCCTGACACTGTTTAATTTAGATATAGTCAACATGGCTGAAAATTATGGATAGATTAGGAGGAACAGTATAAACTTGGGGGAATTCGGCAGGGCTGGGATGACAACTCCTAAGTGTGAATCAATCTCTGCTTATGCTGACATTCGCTTGTAATAATGGCTAACAGGTTTTGGTTCAAACCTAATTAAACCAATAGAGAGCTTTTCCACTGACTTCATCTGTATCTAAAGAAAGTAGACCCTCAGAGTTTAAGTACAGTACTCTTTTTGTGTGACATGTCCATCCTCCATTGTCCTCAAGGACACCTCTGATCATATTTAGAATAGTCTGTTTATTCAGTAGGAGTCCTTTCATTCTCTCTGTGTAATCATACTGCTCTCCTTGGAACTTTACTCCTGTCGTTCATCTGCCTTTCATCTGTACACATGCCTCATCAGATGAAGTTTTCAAAATCAACTGGGGTTTTCCCTCCTTTTTGCATTGGTTGAATGGTTCACCTACAGCCATTTCAGAGTTTTCCTATAACACTGTCATCCAAAGAACTGCACTTTCTTTATGTAACACTTACCGTGAATGTTTACTCAAAACCAGAAGGTGGTACTGGAATGAAAGACAACTCCATTCCAGCATTTGTTGTGTGACATAGTTCAGCTTTACGCTGGCAGACAGGGAGGCCCAGAAGAGTGGGTTAATGGAATGAAGTGAGGCTGAGGACCTAAAGATGCCACTGTAGAAGATTTGGAGATTTCATTTTGGGCTAGTGCTATTCTGGTCTTGTGGATTGAGTGGCCATTTGTGACTGGACCAAATTAAATGTACTCCTGGTCTTCCAGCCTAGTTTCATCCAAAGGAATTCAATTTGTGCGCTCCAAGATGACTCAGTGATGGTAAGAGGGGACAACTGGGACATCAATTTCAAAGTGCACTCTGGTTCAAACTAAAATACATCCGTAACTTTATTATTTGGGTCAGGAAAAGGTCTGAGGATATCAGAAGAAATTTTATAAGAATGTTTGTCAAACATTGTCAAGACATGAACATAGACAACATTGAAAACAACCAAAAGGTGGTAATATTTACCTGAATGGCACAAGTGAACAACTACTTCTGCATTGAAACACTGTTACAAAGTAGAAGACAGGACACTGAAATCAAAACAGTGAGAAGGAGGAGTCTAGAAGAAACCCCAAAATATTAGATATTAATTAGAAAAAAGCAAAACATTAGAGAAAGAACATAGGATTGAGATCCAGAAGCTGATTCTTAAAAGCACACATCTAGTCTATGTTAAATTCTGGTTCTGAAACACAGAGTTTCAAGTAATTTTTTATAAAGAAACTGTTTCTTAGCTGAGTTCAATTTAGATTCGTACTTTACTGTCTTAGTATATATATAGCACAGTAAACTATAAATAGCACTCATATAAAACAAAAATAAAGAGTCATTAGCATCTGTGTTTTCCTTGATCCACTTAATTAGGCAACATCTGTGGTGTAGTCAGTGTTCTTTTCCATAATTGCTTAATATGGGACGGGATGATATGAAGCCAAAATATGTCTTTGAGAAGTTTTCGCTCACCAATTTATCATACATATGTTTTAAATGTTTTTAAAAAGTGCATTTTCATCATAGAAAGAAATCATACATCATAGAAAGCCACCAAGATATAAGACATCAACTGCTTTTAACTTCAAAAAGCAGACTCTTTTCTTGATCAGTGGGGTGGTTTAATAATTAAATGGTGGTTAAAATAATTTTGTTAAATGAAAGTAAGGTTGAGAGATGGCTTACACAGGGATGGTTTACATAAACAAAGCTGGGAATTTATTAAAATTAATAAAAGTGGAATTTGTTTCTTAGGAAGGTTTTGTACTTATCTTGTCTTGTAACACATGAGATTTTTCAATCTCCTAAATTGGAAAAGGCCTATGAGGTATTGAAGTAAAAGAATGTAGTTTAGGAAAATTCAACATTAAATCTGAATTTCATGATTTTTTTTTTCTGTTGAAACATGAACACTCCTTTAACTCTTTTAAATATATTTTTCTACCATGTATTTGTTATAGTTAATAAAAGTAAAGAAAATCTATGTGGTGCTACTTAATAATGTCCAGTGTCAGAAAAAAACCCAAAAAAACGTAGTGTGCATTTTTCTCCCATTTATAAAAAAGGAAAAGAGAATAAAAGCAAACTGAAGGGAAAGCTTGTTTATGAAGACAGAAATGCAGGGAATTAATTTATCTGTGAGTGTCCAGGCTTGGCTGAAAAAAGACCATAGCAGAAACAGATCTTTTAAGAGAGTGGTTTTATTTCTTCCTTAGCAGCAACTGTTGCATGACATCCCTAGCAAAAGTTGTTTCGTTTGTACTTTTATGTCCTTTAAAAATCTTTACAGAAATTAACTATGCACCTATGACCTAAGATACCTGTAAAGCATGGCAGGTCAACTTTATGACTTTATCACTTAACAATCTGTTACTATTTGAATTAATAATTTTGGTTGCCAGATAATTTCTTTGGGTTTGTACTTGTTTTCAGTAGGCAGAATATGTAGGTTAAGGGGGGGTGTTAACCTTCTAGAAGGGAGGGACTGGGAGAATGAGCTTCTATTGCTCTTCCTCATGTTTTCTTATGGGCTGGTCTCAAATATTACTTCCCATCCTCAGTTCTTGGTCTGTGAGCAAAATAATCCTTAAAAAAAAAAGACAAAAGGTTGTTTGACCTCTCGTTTATCTGTATTCACAAGATTCTGTCACTGGACTGGTGAAAAGCCACCAGAGAAGGGTATGATGTTGGTGATGGGGGGAGAAAGGGGAGGCAGTGGGAAGAGAGGAGTCAGGGAAGAAAAGTAAGGAGTCAGTCAACAGAGCCTGTTAATTTTGAGATAGCTGTCTGACTGGTTTTGTTTTGGGAGTATAGACTTTCTCACTGTTAAGTGACCAAATTATTTTTCTTTTTGTCCACCTTGGACTGTGGAATGATGAGGGCCCCCAGAAGAGTAAATTAGGATTTGATGGCTGTGGTAACTGAGAGGCTGAAAAGTCAGCGAGGTTGTTAAAATAAGCCTTTCCTCCCGTGCATTGCCATACATGCCAGCACCAAGTGTTCATGACAGGAGTGAGAAAGTAAGTGAGATAAAATTCCGATTAGATCAGCTTAAGTCAGTGATGAAGGTGATGTTCTAAACATCAAGAAAAAGGAGTGAGAGCAAATACTGTTGCTGTGAGAGAAGCTCCTAGTATAATATACAAATAATGACATTGAAAATATCTTGTGGTTTTTTATTTTCCTCCTGGTTCATAAGGAGTCATTTTTCTGACATGTTTTCCATTCACAGTCCCCTCAGATTTTAACAATGTATTCAACTTTTGTCAGAATTAATTCTGAGAGAGTGACAGCTTCTGGTATATACAATCAAATATCAATACAGGACCAGTAAAATGTTGTGAAGGTATCTAATATAGAGTCATAGGAGTATAGAAGGTCATATATGTAAATAACAACAACAAAACCCCTGAATATTTAATTTTAAATTGTCTTAAATTATCCCTCAATTAAGAAGTGTGTCAACCTAAAGAAACAGAGGTTGACAAAGTTGACCATGTGAAATATCACAAGCATTATTGGACAGATTTGATATTCTTTTAGCAGTATCTTAGGGCTAGTTCCCTTCCTCTGGCTACACCCAGTTTGCATTATTAAGAACTAAAAGGGACATGAATAGTTATCTAATGCAGATTTTATTCTGTTTCTGCAGAAGACAACACCTCTCACATAAATATTTTCAGAGATAAAGGGGTTATCTGAGGTAAATTTGGACAGTGTAAATATTTGATGATGGTATTCTGCTGGTAGAAACGTCCATTGAAATGTAATAAGGACAGTTTTCAGGCTTCTCGTAATTAGGCCTGAGTCTTCAGCACATAAATACAGAAAAAAACAAACAAGAATGCATGGGCTTTGTTGTACTTTGTGCCTAGGACAGAGATTTTAAGTCTTCTAAAAAGAAAAGGAAAAATGATTTCTCTCTATTGAATAAGTTCGCTGCCTATTATTTATATTTTTTTGTTTGTTTGAGGAAGAGGAGGCTGAGGGGAGACCTCATCGCCCTCTACAACTACTTGAAAGGACGTTGTAGAGAGGTTGGTGCTGGTCCCTTCTCACAGGTAATTAGCGATAGAACAAGAGGGAATGTGTTCAAGCTGCAGCAGGGTAGGTTTAGACTGGACATTAGGAAAAAACCTTCACAGAAAGAGTGGTCAGACACTGGAATAGGCTGCCCAGGGAGGTGGTGGAGTCACCATCCCTGAAATGTGTTTAAGACTCGTTTAGATGTGGTGTTGGGGGATATGGAGTAAGGGAGAACTTTGTAGAGTGGGGTTGATGGTTGGACTCGATGATCCCAAGGGTCTTTTCCAACCTAAAAGATTCTGTGATTCTATGATTCTATTTATCCAAGACTTCAGATTTTTTCTTGGTCTACAGCAGGAACCAAGAAGATGTTATCCTCTTGTTTTAAAAGGGAAAGAGAACAAATGGAAGAAGCAGTGGGTAGTGGCCTTCTTTTATAGAGTCAGAAACTTGCCATACTTCGGGTATGTTGTGTGGGGCAAGATCATTCCTTAATAATATTAAAAATCTCCTGGAGTTCAGTGGCAGAACCAAAACTACATTTTTTTCCCACTGCAGGGTCCTTTGACTTGGTCAATGGTTTTGTTTTCTCCTACTGCTTCCCCCGACATATTACAGCTTTGGATTTTTTTCTCTTCTGTACTATAAGTCTTAAGTTACCAAATACTGGGAAGCAGTATTTGGCACAGATATCCTATAGACTTTTCTGGACTAGGCTTCTGCTTTTGATTATAAGAGTTTGGACCTGATGACCCCAGTGGGCCAAGTGTGGGTCACTACCTGTGTCTCTAAAAGCCTTTGATCAATTTTCAATAAGAATGGTGATAGGGAAGATGGAACAGAAGCATGATAGCTGTGGGGATGTGGAAAAGGAAATTACAACAGCTGAAGTGGAAACCAAAAGTCACACAACTTAATTTACTCAATTTGTGGGAATTAGATAATCTCCTTGTAATACTGCATGAACTTACATATGAAGTTTCAGATCCAGCAGCAGAACTTTTTAATAAATCTGTTAAATCAGGGAAGGTATAAGTGGAAAACAGTCAGCACAGGATATACATTTACAAAATAGAAAACAAAGAATGGTACACATAACTACATGGTATGTTAGTAATGTGCAAGTCTTTAGAACACTTCAAGAATGATTAAAAATGTAGAGATAAAATGAAAACAGAATGCAGCATGGATTTACCCATCTTGCATTTTAGCAAAATAATACAATGTCTTTTTTGGATGACTGACTTTCCAAGACAAGGAGATCAAAATCAGCCTAATTTCTTAGAACTCCAATGAAGAATTTTATGTGACTTCATGGAAAGAATTAAATTAGTTAAGAAAGAGACAATTAAATTAATTTAAGAATTGTCAGACTTTACTGACACTCTTTACTCAAAATGTCTTCAGTCAAAATGCTGAGATGAACTGACTGAAACAAATGAGAAGGTGAGTAATCTTGAAGAACTAGTTGATTATAAGACAAAAATGTGCCTGCATCATGAAGTATCATGAAGCTAGGAAATGTAAAACCAGATGTAATCTTATGTGTTATCTTGTGAAATATTTCCAGTAGATCTGACACAGTAATGCCATTATCAGAGAGCTTTTTGAGTCAGGGGAATTTCAGAAGAGCCTCTCAGTCTGGCATAGCTGTACGCTATTCTGCTTATCTATCTTTAGATTAATTCAAGCTGGAATGGGAGCAGAGGAAAGCTACCAGCAGATCAAAGTAACGAAGAGTCAAGCATGTAAGAGAAGGCAAAAAAGCTTGGCTTGTTTTTTAGTGCAGGAAGTGACTGATGAGAAAGTATATTTTCCTCTATCAATAAAGAGAGAAAAGCTATGTCAACTGAAGGATGCAGTTGGTATCAAAATACCTGGGTGTAAAATGACTAGTAATTCATGTAAGATGGAAGGTTCTTAACCATCGGCTGATTTCTAGCTCAGTCTTCTTATATCGTTAATGGGCATTAAAAACACCTCAGTTGTTTCAAGGTGGAACTTGGTAAATGTAGCAAGGAGACTAATATGTGATTATGTACATATTATTTCTGCATGTACTGCCTGGAAAATGGAATCCATTATTCACCCATCAGTCCTGTGTGTCCTCAAAAACTGGCTAAATCATAAGCCCTTTAAATTAACAAAAAAAAGTAATGACTTTTACTTTTCTTTTTGCTTTCCACATCTATTTTGTTCTCAGACATGTCTTCCAAAGTTTGAGGGCTGTAATCCTACTTTATTTTCGGACAAAATTCTTATTTCTCAAATAATAACAGTACTTCAGCAACAGGGTCTAAGAATTAGAAGTCTGGCTTATAATAACGCCCCAAAACCCAGCAAATTCTGCACGGTCAGAAAAGCCAAGAGTTTTCAGTCAGACAGTTCTCCCCTGAGACCTTCTGATGACAAGGAACAGACAGCTAACAGAGAGCTTTTTTTACGCCTCTCTATAAATCCCTGATGCACACACATTTTGAACACTTGTGTGCCATCCTGTTTCCCCCTCCCTCATGTCAAGAAGGATAATGTAGCAACAAAGTTCGGAGAAGGATGCTGCGGGATTTGGAAAGGCACCCGTCCATGCAAGGTGCAATGAATTAGGATTGGACTCTTCAGCCTGACAAGACACGACTAAGGAAGGATATCATAGATATGTACGAAATATGGGGAAGGTGAGTATGGATCAATTGCTTACTGTTTCTTCCAGTAAAAAGAAAAGGAAAAGGATGTTAAGTGAAGCTAGAATGTGACAGGTTCTACACAGAAACTGTGGAGGCTGGTTTACCAGTAGCACGCAGTCAAGCTGCGTAGCTCCTTGCCTCAGGATGCTGCCAGGCCTGGCTCAGAAAATCTCTGAGCTGCCTGCTGCTGGAGATGAGCCGAGTATCCTGGAGAAGTAGCATTAAAGCTTGACCTGATCTTACACTTGCCCAGTCTTCGCTGCTGCCAGCATCAGCTGGGTGAGGTGGAGTTTTGTTTTGACTTGATACTTTTCTTATATTAACTCTGGTAAAAGCTGGAAAGGGTCGTTCAGCTTCGAAGCTTGTAGAGGGAACCTGCTCTTGTCCGGTCCACAGCAAGTTTGTGTACTGATGTGACCATAGGCCTTCTGCAAGCTATGCATCAAGAAAAACAAGGATTATTTCCTTTCTGACTGCCCCACAGGCAGCCAGCTGATGCTGCCTGAAGATGCAGCAAAAAACAAGCAACACAGTCTCTTTTCAAAACCCTTCTGGGTAAATTCGGAAATTGGCCTAGAGAAGGGCATTTCAACAGGGTCTGGAGCAATGACCAACCAGGGTTTCTTACTATTTCCAGCATGCTGCCATTCTTTGTTAAAATGGCATCCTTTACAAATGTGCTCACCGGTATACTGTCTCAGCTGCTTCCTTCCCTGGCAGAATCAGTTCCAATTCTTGCTTTTTTCTGCCTCTCAAGCCCCACAAAACCAAGTTGGGAGGGAGCTGCACTGCAGCTAATTGGAAGGAAATGAAGGAGATTTAATTCATCCTCCTATTTCGTTGCAAATAGAATTGTTCCAGCCAGCTTCTCACATGCAATGCTGGTGAATACGTGTGACAGAGCAGGTTGAGCCTTTAACTGGTGATTATTCACAAGAAACAGAAGACTTGGCTTGCATTTCAGAGGGCAGGCTGTGCTTCCAGGGCTTTGTAGGAAGAGAAAAAAAATGAACTGTTTGCTTGCAAGTTGAACATACTTTATGTGGAAATTATGGGGAGATAATCAGTGTGAAATCCCATGCCATGGTTTTCAGAATAAAACCACAATTTAAATTAATTAGGAGAAAGCTGACTGTACCTTTGTCGTCTTCTCTAACAGCAACACTCTTGCTGTTTTCTCAGTATTTTTAAGCTATAGGATTTATGATGCACTCAGGTTTTGTTTTGGGGGTTTTTTTTGGCATTACATGAGTAGGAAGAGTTTGATCTTCTTTATCTCCTTTTTCTTTTCATCTTTTCTGTCTATGAAGCAATATAAAATGGTGACTCAGTGGAAATGTGTTTATTTATGACATGTCTTCCCATAGGTCCAATAAATGTAGTTTCAATAGTATTTGACAGTTTTGACTTTGAAGATGGCCATTATTTCCAAGAATTGGAGACAGGACACTTTGTTAAGTGCCTTTGAGAAATTTCAAAAGAAGATGCAAGCTTTATGTCCTTATTTTAGCATTCAAACACCAGACACAGATTGCCATCCATTTACTTAAAGCCATAGCTGGCAATTTATGCAGAAAGGTTCCCCTTTTTTTGTCATAACATTTGCAGTTGCCAAGATGTACACCTGTTAGTTTGCTTGATACTTGGAGTATAGGAGCTGATTTCCCATGCATGTTTAAAAAATCATCAGCTTGGAGACCAAAACTAATCAGGCAACCATTTTGGTTCCAGTGCACCAAGCTTTCATGGCTATCTGCTATACAACTGTTTTTAACTGGGACGTTTATCCAGCATAGAAATTGGGAGCTACTGTAAAACTCTTCTATCAATAGCAATGTTTGAAATATGTGCCTTGGCCTCCTGCTGTTCAAGCATTGCAAATTGTCAAATTATATGTGACAGACTGATCGTGATTTGTCTTTTTCATGACAGTGAAAAGTGTTTTTCCTCACCCTGGGGGAAAAAAAAGCATTCAACTACGTTGAGAGACTGTTCTAATCCCATTTAGCTGCTATTTTGCAAAATGTTAGTTTGTTTTAACAGGCAGCTATAAATTCCTCCCAAGACAGTATTCTATAATTGACATACATCTTTTCCATATTAATACAATTTTGTGTAAATTTTATAAAAATTTCGTGATTGCAGAGCCTACCTGGTGACTTGTATTAATAAATATTTTTATCTATTAAGCTACAGGAAAATTAAAATATATTTTATAGTTATTGCCTGTGCTGGTGTCCTACAAAGAGAAGCCATTCAGCAACAGCTACACAATAACTCACTTCACCTTTGGAGGAACAGCTGTGGTTGTCCATGGTGGAAAATACTTGTGGTGTGAACAGTGCATTCCAGTGTGAATGTATTGAACACTGGGGATAACTGTGCCGAAGGCATATTTGGGTACCGCAGTTGCATATATGCAGCATAGGCATTGCTTCTTAGGCATGATTATTCATCATGACTGTGTTATAGCTGTTAGAAACTATTCTCCTCTTTTCATCACAGTGTAGGATAGACAACATCTGTTAAAAAGATCCTAAAATAGAGCTGGTGCAATATGTAAAGAGTTTTCAGAAAAAGAAAAGAGGAACAAAGAAACTGCACGCATAATTTTTCAAACGAATACAAGGATCATCATCTTCTGTACTGGTTAGGTAGTGGAACCAAAAGCTAGTGCTCCCATAAAAAAAAAAAATAGGCATCTCAAAACCTCATTACCCACTGTTGCTGGCACGTAGCACAAAAAGTAGTAGGTAGGATGTAGTAGGTAGGATGGAACAATATCAAAAATAGGCCCTTAGAAATTTTGTTAAAAAACACCTGTTCAGGATCACATTTTTAAATAACTCATTGAATTATCTAAGCATACTATTTGCTGACATCTTAATTAGATAATTATATCTTAATTATTTATTGTCCATAATCCACAGCTGCCTGTAGCTGAAACTCAGCCATTGTGGCTAATCACGTATTCTGTAATGAATCTTGAGTGAGAGTCAACAGCACTCCCTTTCAAATTGACCAGTGTAAGAGTAATTTGCAACATGACTAATATCTAATATTCCCAATTCTTCTTGGATCTGTTTTACAGGTAGCCCTTCATTTAGATTAATCTATATTTTCTTCTGTATCTATACAGATGCATGTACTTATATATGAGAAATAATGCAAAAAAAAAGGGGGGGGCAAAAATGAGAATGAAAATCTCTTGGAAATTTGAGAACAGTATTAGTAATACTGAAAACATGCTGTTTAGTGTGAAACTGATGTAATTTAGACTGACATGTTTGTCAATAATATTGCTCTTTTTACACCCCCTTAAGAGTATTTGTAATGATCACACTACAAATATAGTATACTATGATGAGTATACATAATATTTTGAGAATTCAATCTGGTATTGGCTCTAGTTAGCTTGTTCTAGGTGTAGCTGCCTATGTTCATTACCTGGTCATTTGTAAGCTACTGTCATCAATTTTCCTTTCGCGTCACTTTTTTGAAACTCTCATTGTGTCACCAAGCTTCCTTTTACAGTTTTGGGAGTCTAAAATACAACAATTGGCCAGCCTCCATATGCCATCATCCTTGACATGCTAGTTATTGCACTGTAGTGTGCAGTGTACCCAGCCCCGCTTCGCCAGAGCCCCACATACCGTCACTTGGGTTTCTGTAACTGAAAGAGGACCCCCCCCAGGAGTGATTCCCAAACTGCTATGCAGCATTACACTCATACAACAGAGAGATGCTTATAAACCTTGCTGTCATTTTCTAGTCTTGCTATTTGGTCTATCACTCGGAAAGGGGATTTGATGAGATGAGGCGGAGACAGTTGCAGGAGACACAACCAGCCCACTGGGGAAGCACTCGGAAACGCTGATGCATTTCTGACACCTGCATCCGCTAGTCATCAGTGGAGGAAGGCTTCACTTGACTGGGCTCAGCCTGACCACAGGTAATCAGAAGTCAGAGCAGTTTTCATCTGCTGTCATTTGGCGCACCGCTTGTTAAGCTCTTATCAAAGCACAGTGGTGAAAAATAATAGAACTGTCACTGGAGACGTAGCATGTTCTACAAGGAAAATTCATTTGACCAAGCTTAAAGGGAAAGTATTTTTAAATTATAATGCGTATGACCTTTAATAGTTCCTGTACAACAGCAGTTACAACTGATCTATTGTGTAAAAGTAACTACGTGCACTTATTCATGTCCTCCTACCAGTGCTTGCTTTTCTTGCCAAGAGTGCAAAATGCTGCTCTAATCAGATGGTGAACCAGGTCCTCACCTGCTGTGAAAGACTTCTCAGGTGGAGACTAAGCTTTACACTAACCAGCCTGTTCTCTTTGGGAAAAAATCCCGGCTGCTTCTTTAGGATTATTTTAAGTGTCCATCAGGCCCACAGACTACCACTATGGCCCAGAGTATAGTTTGATTTAGAGAGAGAGTAACGCCAAAAGTCTGTAAATTTATAAACATACCTCATGTAAACTCTCCACTGTGAGAACTCAGGTGATAGGGAAGAAAGTCCCCTTCAAATGGAAAATGTTGTTTGTTCTATTTCAGGGCAGGTGGTAGGGAATGCTCTTGAGGAGATAAAAATGACTTTTATTTCCTTTCTCTATGCAGAAGATCAAAAGAGAAGTAGGCAACTGCCAGACTTAATGAGCCATGCTGAAGGGCTGCATCCTGACGGAATTAATGCATCATTTATAAAGTACTTCGTAGGAAAATGATTTAGCGAATCACATATCACTTTGATGTCCTGTAACACTCCTGCTTATTAATATTTATGCAATGAATTTAGCAGTTACAAATGACAAAATCATGCATGCCGGTGGCTGGAAGAACACGTTGTGGGATCACCGGTGTGGAATGGTTACAAACAGAAGAGTTGGGAAGAACTGGTACACACCGCAGGTTTTGGGACCTGAGTACGCATCCTTAACTAGGACCCAAATAAATGTCACTCAGTGTGGTGGAGAGACGGAGATGTCAAGGTCCCTGTCAGGCTGTATGCTGCTTTCGAATGATCTGCTCTGCTCATTCCAGCTGGGGCTAAAAGGCTCTGAGCAGAGACCTATCAAGCCTGCTCTTGTCAGAAGCACAGTGCGCTGCAATGCAGATCTGCCACCGAAGGAAACGAAGAACTAAATGATGTCTTTCCACTAGACCTCTGTAAAGGGGCACGAGTACTCCCAAATCACCTGCATAGCTGCACAGGTCTTATTTCCAAAGACAGTGTTGTCTTTTGTCCCTGCTTCTTGGGCCTCCTACTGCATTGTAGGAAGATGGAAAATGTCTGAAACAGGATGTAGGATGAGGGGATAAACACAGAGATGCAACAGTTGTTTCTTGTAACGGTTGGAGGAGCCTTATGTGCTGATGGCAAGTATTTCCTTGGCAAAGACAGAGAATACCGCTTTCAGTAAAAAAGAAAGTGTGATAGCCTACCACCTTTTTTCAGTAGGGACACTGGTCTTCTGTAAGCGTACCAAGTTACGTAGTCCTGTATACCAATGGAGGTGGGCTCATTCTAGTGCAAGGTCTGTAGTTTTGTAGTGCAAGACCAGTAGCTTTCAATATTTTCCTTGAGACACGGTACTCCAGAGCGCTCAGATCTGGGTCTCAGGTTTCTCAGGTATTGCAGTGGCTCAAACATTTTCCTCCAATTTCCATCCAACTCTAGGAACTCTGGCCTCTGGCTTAACATCTTCAAGCATAATTTGGCAAGCAAGCAATGAATATAACCTTAGCCAAATAATTTCTTAACCATAGTCACTTTGCTATTAAAATGGCACAAATGAGACAAAGGCCTCTGGAAAAACATATAAGCCCTGAGGCAGAGCCTTGCTTGACCTATTCTCCATCTTTCCATAACTAGCATTTCAGGCTGGGCAAAGTTCCTCTTTGTCTCCCCCAGCAATGGCATGCTTAAAATAGCACCTTCTATACGTGGTCTTACTTCTCTGTCTTATGTTTCCATATACCCAGATTGAGGACCTGTAGGCATACAAGCTGTACAGTTTGGTGCAGCAATTAAATGCAACTGTTTGATTCCCAGTCTCTCTGGATGGCTTTGTCATTCACTGTAGCTCTAAAGCATTCATCCCGGGCAGAAAAGCTGTCTAAAGTATCTCACAGCACCCTGCTTTGTCTTCAAGTTGACAGGAGTCCAGCACATAATAGAAAGAAGTCAAGTTCCTACTTGGAGCCAGAAATACCCTAGCTCGTCATGGAAGAAATCGGGCACTGGTTTGTGTCTGGATTCACAGGTCATCGCTGACATTTGCTCTTGAACCCATGGCTCTTCACCAAGGTACTCAGTTTTTTGTAAAATTTAGCTGGAACTAAACGTACTGACAATCCTAGCGTGACAAGTTTCCAAACTCAGTTTTGGTAGCACTGCGTCGCTTCACCGCATCAGGAATAGCTTAAGAGGGACTCTTCTCTCATTGTTTTTGTACTTTGCCTGAGGATAGAAAAGTATTACCTTACTCCTCCTCCCTTAGCGAATATGGGGGTTTATATCTTCTTTGGAAGCATCTAGTTGCTGTTGGAGACAGCTTAATAAACATTTTTTCATTTCCTGTGGTCTGCATTACATTCCCTTGGAAAAAGGGGAAAGCAAGCTCTCAAACAAAAAGCCCTAGGTTGTTCGCTACAAAAACATAGGGAGAAGAGCAGGCTGCCAGAGGGGGTCAAAAGAATCTTTACTGATGCTGCCATTTTCTATACTTCTGAAAAACTCTTTCAACAAGTTAAAACGTCACATGGTTTGCCTGCACGATCTAATGGAAAGATAAATATGACCATTTTTTTCTTAGCATGTAGCGTGAAAATAGACAAGATCATTGGGATTTATGTGGACAAATGTTGCTGGCTTCTACTATTGGATTGTAAAACGCAATTTAGGATCACTAAGAACAAATGCGTATTTTTAAAATCTGATTAAGTACTTATTTTTGAAGGTGAAACATAAGAAGTGATAATTAAAACCATTTTTTACATTTTTTTACTTACAGCGTTTGCCGTTTCAGAGGGAGCAGTTACTGTGCAGATGTAAATTTGTCTCATCATGAAAGTACGTTACAGGAACAGGAAAATACTAAGATCTAAAAGACTGTATGATATGATAAATTTTCTGTAGATTCTGAGGAACTAAGAGTATCTGCACAGAATCCTATTGATTTGGGGTATAATAGTAGACTTCCACAAGTCATTAGTCTTCCACAACCCAGTCCAGGGAGGAAGCGTTTAACTTAAACATTTTTTTATTCTGTTTGGTATAACTAGAATTTCTGGTGAGCTAATTTGCTTTTGCACATGCTTTTAGTGGCTTACATGAATTTCATGTAAAGCACAGAGGGGAAGAACAAGGCCCTGAAATGCCCCAACATGCAACCAAAATGTGCATCTAAAGATCTACAAATGTAGGAAACACTGAATTTCTGACCTAGAGATCAAAACCAGTCCAGACCTAAGGAACAATGGGAAAGCTCCTCTAGCCATTCTTTACTGTTACATGGGATACTGCCTGGGAACTCTTTTCCCTGACTATTTTCTAATTAGGAATTCAGTTGAGAAGTGATCAGTGCAGAGGCTTCAGCAGAAGTAACTAATGCTGAATGAGTGAAGCACTGCTTGATAGGCCTTTATTATTCCCACACAGAGCCTCTGAATAACCCAGATGGTACAAAATTACTGGATTTCAGTATTCTTGACGAGAGGAAACAAGGCATGGTTTGCCATTACCTGAGTCATATTACAGATATTTTAGAGATACATTAGACACAACGTCCTCTGCAGAGATTAATGATGAAATGTACAAAGGGCTCTTTTCCTCAGCGCACATGAATATGACTGGGACGCATGAATTAGGTCTGTTATTTGGATCTCGGCATCTCAGCTAAAGATTGTTTTTTTCAGGCTGTATGACAAGAATACTGATCTAATATTCAACGGGCTATAGATATTACTGGAGAGCACAGAGACTGCTTTAACAGGTATAGCTGCACATCTGGCATCAATAATGCAACATATATCTCAATTTATGACAATTTCTTTTATTTTCCTGATGCTTATCTTATTCCACTGCAGACAGGGAAATCGTATTCAACTCTATTTTGGCAGATGGCAGGGCAAGAGAAGTATTTCTAGTTTGCATAATTGATTGAGAAATACCATTATTCAATGGGGTTTAGAGAAAAATAACTATATCTGTTTAGATGTGGGCTTTTTTATAACCTGATTTCAGCAAAATCAGTATGAACATAGTTTATTCAGAATGTCTTCATCATGTAATACTTCCCAGGAGAATCATTACAATGTAATACAAAAGTTTAACCTGCTATGATATGACTAAGTGGAAAAGGATTTTGAGAACTTAATTTCAAGCACTGGTTGTTTAACAGATTTATTAAAAGCTCTTCACACTTCAGTAAACTTTACACATTGTGGCTTTCATTCATTTCCTCCTTGACAGGTCGAATGGGAATGTGTAATGCAGCTATTGGATATTTACCTTTACTCTTTCTGTTTTTCCTTTAAACAAAACAAGTATTATTGGCTTTTATTAAGACTTCTAAGTGAAAAAAATCTGATAGTACAATTCAGGCAGCACATGACTGTTACATGCATCTCTGAATTTATTTGGAGATAAAGTACTTAAAACTGAGAGCTATTTAAAAATATGTTTTATGTTAACAACCATATTTCCAGACCACAGTCATTTAATTATTACATCCAGTGTATTACTCTAAGTAGTACAATTGTACTTCTTTCACAGAAGTGCATCAGGGCACAACATCTCTCAAAATTAAATTATTCTTTTGCTAAAGTTGTTCTGGCTAAAAAACAAAGCTCTGTTAAAAAAAAAAATTATTAAATGGTACATAGGTTCACTCTTGAAAATAGCAGTAAGTAAGAAAAATACATAGCTGAGAAGCATATAACTTTCGCATTCTGCGTGAAACTAAATTATGTTTTTCCATTTCCCTGTAATTCTATATTTATTTTCTTTTCTGAGCAGAGTGGTATTTTCCATACAAAATTTTACTGACCATTTTCAGAGAGCTTGTCTCATTTTACTGGATAATGGTAGTAGTTACAAATCTCCTTAGTAAATAATGCATGTAATTGAATTCAATGCTGGTGTGTTTAGAAGAGCTCATGAAGATAACAAATATTTCTGGGGGAAACACGGGATGTGAAATCTAGTTTGTTTAGGTTTCACCTAACAGAGAATGGCACACATCTATTTCGCTGTGCCCTTTGCTGAGATGCATGCAAAGTAGATATTCTTACATGAAGATGTACCCAGTCATTCACGAGAAAGAAGAAATTGAATCTTACTCATGCCTTTTCTCCAGCTCCTGCTTCTCACAGACTCTCCTATACTGGTCAGTAGCAACAAGAAGCTGGTGTCTTGTAAGAAGTCAATAGAAGAAATCCAAAGTGAGAATCCTAGAAGATTATCTTCACAAGTTAATTTTTGATTTTAACATTATTTTGTTTAGGATAAAATGGAACTTTTCCAATACTTCCTTAGGTTGTTTTATTTAATTAACCAAGCGCATTACCATGTTACCTGACACCAAGACGTGGAGCTGTTCCTGTGGCAAATTGTTTCCCAGAATGGAGTAAATACTGTGGAGATTAAGCGTAAAACAAGCATCACATCTGAGGCCAAATTCAGAGACAATGTCAGCTAGTATAAACCACACTTTGTTAATTTGCCTATGGTGCCTTATATTGATAAAATCTCAACCCCAGAAAGAAAGATTAAGAACACATGAGGAAGCGTAAATTAAAGGGTGTGGGTCTCATCCTCACTTACTCTTAAAGCGATTTACTTCTTAAGTCACTCTGGCAAAAGAAAGATGCCTGAAGGCATGTGGAAGTACCCCTTGTAATTTTCCCTTATTCAGTGGGCTTTCTCAGTCAGGATAGAACTGAGAGAGTCAGCATCAGGCTGACACACAATGGGTGGTATAGCAGCAGATAATGGATACACTGGTATGTGGCCAGACTGGCCTTTGCTTGTAAAGGACCCACAAGGAACAGAGCATGAAACCGAGCAATGATGAGGATATCACAGCTTTTACTAGAGGCAGGGCAGCCCCACGAGGTAGATCAAACTGAGGCGGTTTTAACTTCTCTAGCATACCTTTACATCTAATCACATAAGCTTGATTTCCACTTTCCGTCTCACAGGCTGGTTTACTGTGTCTTGGGATTCAGCTCCCTTCATCTGAAGGTGCTTCAGCCCACCTTGTTATCCTTCCTCTTGGCTGGGCTTGAGGCCACAACAACTCTAAACTATGCTCTTATTCCACACAGGAGGCAAAGGAGTTTCTTTGAACACGTGATTAAGCTTCAGTCATTTTATCACTCCTGTCAGATTCCTCTGACCACTTAGAGACATGAAGAAATCTGAACTTGCAGCCTTTCCTTTGTATTACAGTTGCTGGAAGGTAGGGAAGTAACTTGGGTTAGTCTTTAGTATTGATCTATTTACCTCTAATTCTATGTCAGTGCTAAACAGATGTCATTTTGTTCTTTGTAACAAAACAGGAGCTTTTTCACACAAAGCGACAGCATTTCCAGTGGACATACTGTTCTAGTTGGAAGTGTAGTTACACAGCATATCTTTTGGTAAGTTACTAAAGAGGATCCTAAGGAATTTTTTTGCTAACTAGACTCCAAAACCACACGCTATTTGATTTTAAGTGAAAGAGCAGAAATAAAATACAAAATTCATTCTTACTCTGCTGCCCAGAGAGGTGGTGGAGTCTCCGTGTCTGGAGACATTCAAAACCCGCCTGGACACGTTCCTGTGTAACCTGCTGTAGGTGACCCTGCTCTGGCAGGGGGGGCTGGACTAGATGATCTCCAGAGGTCCCTTCCAACCCCTACCATCCTGTGATTCTGTAACAGAAATTTTCCTCAGAGTATTTTTCACAGTTTGAGAGCTATACCTGACTATCTCAAACTTCTTGACAACTTTAAACATAAATATTTGTGGACTTGCATTGTGTTCTGTCAGTCTACGTATCACACTAATTATAATTAAGGTGCAGCATAAGTAGCGCACAAAGTCAACTAAAGCAAATGATTTATCCTTGAAATGACAAATTTCAAAGGCTAATGGAAATTCCATATTACCAGTGAGCACACAATTCAGGCTGAGAAAAGGAACATATGCAAAATCTATACTGTCGATATTTTTTAAGTGGTCATTTTTTATCCTAAGTGGCAGAAATATTTGTGAGGTACCATAATAACTTTAGACCTAAGAAGCACGAACACAGCCATGACAAAGACAGTCCTATTAGAGTTGTGTTGCAATCCTAAAGGAACAGTGTCTTCTACCTGTCTTTCCCTTAGCTCCACTTTTATTCACTTTCAAATTTGTACACAGATATTACCTGCACGAGCTGGTGAGTACAGTGTTAATGTTAAGTAAATGTCTGTGCAACTCATAGACCACTGATGATGTAAAAGGCTTTTCTTAGATTATGCTGCTGTAGAGTCTTCTAGGATTACAGTAGCAACAACTGAGGTAGCTGCATCCCTGCTCTCTTTGGGTAGCTGTGTATTCCAGCCAGATGAATTGTGTTCAATAAAAAAGGAATTGAGTAACTTTATCTCATCAAGTTCTACACAACCCAGTTTTGAGTGTAGTTTTTCTTGGAATACTTGTTTTATAATGAAATCGGAGACAATTAAGTCAACTATCAGATAATTTTATCAAGTTTTAACTCTTACATTTTCTCTCACTAGGCCAAAAAGAACAGATTTACACAGTGACATCTGGATACTTTAATTCAAATAGATCTAAAATACTGCAGTATTTTGCTTACATAGAAATCCGTAATCACTTGGAAAGTTAAATGAGAAATCATAGGTTTCAATTCCTAGAAATGAGCTGTTAAGGGCATGTACTATAGTTAAATAGTACATATATCATAGTATAACAGTAATTATATTCCTAACTAAGCCAATGTGTTGGCTTCTTCCTTGTCATGAAATTCTAGCTTCACTTCCCAGGCTCTAGCATCTCCAGAGGATTGAGTGTGAAGTCTTCTTTGCACTCTTCAAGTGGAGATCAGGTAACATAGCTTAGTTGATGCTCCGTGGCAAGAAGTAACATTACTGTTGCTGGGGTTTTTTCTACAGTGTGATCCAGTACCATCTCTAAACCAAAACTCATTTACCTCTTTGAAATTTAAATTTTCTTTCATTTTGTTTAGATGAATCTATTTATTTTCCTTCCCGACTTTTACGTTGTAAGTGTATTGACATTTTGTCTATCATTGTGAAAGGTAAGACACACAGGACAGGTTTAGTCTCTTTTTCCTAATACAGCCAACTTTCTAGATGGCAATTCTGCCCATTGCCATAGCAGCATTCTTCATCCAAATGTCTACACAGAGATAGTCACAACGATTTTATTTTCATTTTGCCTACATTAGGATGAATCCTAACACTGGGGATATTATAATGCTACCAAATAGAACTTCCAAGGAGAACACCATGCTTCTTCTAGGGCCATTTTTCTTGGTGTATTACACCTCCTGATGATGTGAAAGGTGTACCCTTCCATTCCCATTCTGAATACCTTCCTAGCAAAAGATAATTAAGAAAAGCAAACACTTTCTTTTTAAAATATCAGTCTTCTATAGCTACATCAAAAGCTGAATGACTTCCAAAAACTGAAGAAAAAAAAATTGTTTTCTTAAAGCTGAAATATTACCAATTCTTCTCAATAACTCACATCTTCAGAAAAAAAAAAAAAACAAAACTTCAGGGAACTTAACTTTCTGAAACATCAGCAAGTTATTTTAAACAGGTCTCTTAGTTTCCTCCACTTTGCTGAGTATTGGGATATTTGAATCATTTAGCTTCTTTAACTGAATTATTTTGCACACCACAATCCAGATTTTGCAGTATCAACAGCTCATCATGAAAGAGAGCCAATGCAGCATCAGGAAATAGCTAAAGCAAGAAAAGAAACAGATTTGTTTTATTTTACACACATATTCCTTAGAAATCAGTGATCAGGGTAAAGAAAATTCAGAACACTTATAAGCTTTCCTAAAAAATGTTTGGATAAAATGAATTTCATATTTGTGAAGTTTTCCACAGACTGTTGAAGGCTTAATAGTAACCGTTGCCAAAACCTTAATTTCAGTCAGTTTTACTGCACTTGACCTATTCTGAAAACTATTTTTCAAAGAACAGATTTAAAATACAGTCAACAGTCAGGCTTCGAAAGTAGCAGGAATCATTATCAAAGCAGCATCTTTTTACAGTCCAAGATTGTGTTTCCTTCTGTTTAGAAATACAATTAACATTAATGATGAATACTGGGTGTAGGTGCATATGTTGTATACATGTGTATGTAAGTCTATAAGAGCAAATAGTTTTGCATGCAAAATGCCTTCTGCCAGGCTTACAGGAACAACGAACAATCCAGATAGTCTTCACATTGTGAAGGATCTCACAGTTTCATAACTCTAGACAGTCGTACACTCTTGTAGGGACGTATGGGTAAGAGAGGACTTGCCCATTTTATAGCTCTCAAGGATAAGAAAAAACACTACAAGAGACATGAAAAAGATAACATACATAACTTACATGTGAAACTCTTTTTACTCTTTTTAACTGCTAGTACTGAGGATTGTAACCCTTATAATATCTAATTGCTCAAGCTGAATAAAAATGTGATTTTACAGAAGATTTGGGATGGTCAGACTCTTACCTTTCTGTTTGGAAAATCCAAAACGCATGATTTTCTCACAGCTAGAGGTTCCTTCTCACAGCTGTGGAATGGAAATGTCATCTTTGCATGTCATCTTTGATTTCTCTCAACTTCCTGGAGTTTGTTTATGTTCTGTGTGTATATCATAAACATAGTACACGTCCCTTTTCTGTTCCCCAACTTTCCCTAGAATACCACATAGCTAGCACTAAATTAAAAGAAGCTTTCCTCAGTTTAAAGTGAAGTAAAGCTGGAGGGAGATGTGCTCTGGAGTAATAAGGAAAACATGGAGACTGAAAGGTATTTAACATTACTTACTGCCATGTTTGCAAATGTCAAAGACCACTAGCAGATGGAGGGTTTTTTCTGTGTTTAAAGACTTTATTGTCCACAAGAAAGACATGAAATATTTTCATGAAGATGTCAAGGGACAGCAGGATGGTCATTAATACCAGGGTACTGAATGGGAAGGAAAAAAAGCAGCGTCAGGAATGCTTGTCATGCTGCAATGCAAACATGACCTGGAGTGCAGACCCCAACAGCAACAGGGAATATTGCAGAAACTGGGTGCACAAGTTAACTCCTTTTCTGCCACCTTGGTCTCTTCTCTTTTAAGTACCTTTTAACTCTCCCCAGCTGGGAGAAGCCAGGATGTCAACGATGAACACAGTCTCAGATATCACAAGTGTAGGGAAAGAATGAAATGGTGAATGACTGGCCTGTTAGCCAGCGGGGTGAAGATACACCTGCTCCCATCTCTTTTATAACACTCTCCTAAAGACTAAGGATTTTAAAGAATTGGGGAGATGTACCAACACTTTCTTACACAGTATTAAAGCACCAAAGGTAGACGCAGTCAAGTAGAGTCTAGTTTTTACTGTTAAACACTGGGAATGTTTCGGATACGTGATCTTCAGGGAAGCTGTGCAGCCCAAAAACCAAATCCAAAACATCTTCAAGGTGTTCTGGCCAACGGCTTCTGTATGGGAAACAGGAGTTCACAAAAACAAATCTTTAGACTAAATAACAGCAGCTATTTCATCCGGGAGATCTGTTTGACAGATACACTAAAATAGAGAACGGCATTAGCCAAAGACTAACAACCTGGCAGTTCTATCAAAAAAGACAGGAAGGGATGGGTGAGCAGGTTTTACTTCCATTGTGCTGGTTTATGCCTTCTCTTAAAGATCAGAAAACAGTGAGACATGATAATTTCAAGCTCTAATGAGAGAACTCTGTTTTTAAGGCATTGGCGATCAGCCGCTGTGTTGTCTAGTAGCTTTCAATGTCAAACAGGTATTTCTTGTCTAGACCTTTGTATATGGGCTACAGTTGTGCTTTCATTAGCACGGTTTCTCAGTGCCTGCTAGTAACACTCCAGGGGACATGAGTGGCGTCTGCCACATGGGTTTTTTTCTTCTTATCATCTCCCCAAAGCGGAAATTGTTCATGAGGTAAAATTGTTTTGTCTGGAAGATTTTACTTCATCATATGTACGTGCTGCAATGTGCTTGTGTCAAGTAGAGCAAGGTCAAAGAAGTGATGGCTCCTAGTTCCTGTGGGAGTTCATTTCACTGTCTGGCACCAGAGCTGGAAATCTCTTGTCTCCTGCAAAGACTCTTACCCTTGGGATAAAAAGTTGTATTGCAATTGACAGTCTGCCAACAACTTAAATGGGAATATACCTGTTTAGTAAGATGCAGTAATTTTTAATTTACTGACTTAATTCATTCTTATTCTTCAATTAATGATCTGTTCTTTCTTTTTTTTTAAACAGAAGACTTTCTATGAGGATTTTCTCCTTTTGATCAAAGCATCTGAATGACTGGATACACAGTGATGTGGTGAGATTTTACAACTATTCAGGGCTGTCCTGCAGAGCTCACAGTACTATTTTTGTTGTTTTACAACTTGACATCCATTTTGGTTTCCTCTCTACTCTTTTCCAGGAGAAAAATATACGTCCTAAACTGAAAAGGCTGAAAGGACTAGAGAAGAAAAGAGTTTCAAGGTTCTAAGTAAATAAAGATGAACATATGACAAAAAAGATAAATGAATAAATACAATCGTATTGGTCCTAATTTTTGCACCACTTTTCATCCTGAGCTCACTTCTACTGATTTACTTATGGTTCTACATGAATAAAGTAAAAGATTCACTTTCAACATGAGGTGTTTACTGCAATCAGTAAAGATGGATATCACATACTATTAAGACAATTGCATAGTTATGTTGAAGAATTAATGAATCACTAAAACGCAGAGTGAAAGAACAGAGCAGGTATTGTTATTGGATCCAAAGTACTGCAACTGTGGAGAAATATTGGGACAGAAAGATATTAGAGTCACCTTTCAGCTAATGAAAGCTGAGCAGCTTCCAAAAAAGAAAAAAAAAAAGGAAAGAAAAAGTGTTAATGAGAAAATGTAAGTTAATCTACCAGACTTGCAGTTCCCAGCAAAGTAGCAAAGTATAAGCAGTGAGCACACATCTAATTGTCTCCTCGTTGTTACAGGTTTACCAAAGTAAAATTCCAGCCCAATGAATGCAGGCAGCACACTGTGGTAGGGGGCATTTATCTAAACGAAGACATGCTCCTGTATCACCACTGGTTCCTTCCTTACTTCTTATCCTGCAGTCAGGTTGAGTACAAAGGTTAAACACTGTGCTGTCTTCAACGCGTGCCCTGTTGAGAAAGAATGTCCATAGTCAAAACACAGGTAGATCACATCGAATATATTATACACGTACCCCTCACTCTATATATGAAAAATACGGCAGAAGCACCAGATTTCCTTAGCATGGACAGAGAAGGCCGTGAGACTGCGTGATACACCTTACTATGCACATCATACAGAATCACTCCAGCATCATAACAGACGTCTAATCAAAACTGTGAATCACCTAGATCTACCCTTTTCTCACTCGAAGAAGAGGTTCTTGCTTCTATACTAAAGAAAGCAATTATTTATTTCCTTTTTCTACATCTCTGAAAATACAACTTTGAACAGTGAAATAGAAATATATCACAGCCACATATAAAACTGTCTAAAAAGTCTTCTTTTCTTTCAAATATTTCAGTGTTTTATGGATTTATACTAATCACACCCGTTTGAACTTTGGCATATATCATTTTGGATAAATACCAATATTTTACTACCACTGTCTGTTAAGAGTTTTGATACAGGTCACTTTAATGTAAGATCTAGGGAAAATGAAGTAACAAAGACTTCATTTTTATAGGACTTTAGACTGTTTAGAATATGTTATTCATATATGCATATATAAAACAGTAGTCATAGTATTGCTATAGCAGAAGTCGGACCAAGATCAGACAGCTACCCTCATTTCAGTTGTATGTAAGAAGTGATGTGCCTGTCAAAATCTCAAGCCAGGTTATAGCCAAGGAATAAAGGTGTACTGTGAGTCTGC
The DNA here is from genome assembly GCF_963924245.1 of Chroicocephalus ridibundus. Classification (NCBI taxonomy): domain Eukaryota; kingdom Metazoa; phylum Chordata; class Aves; order Charadriiformes; family Laridae; genus Chroicocephalus; species Chroicocephalus ridibundus. The sequence continues at coordinate 132,642,046 of NC_086285.1, forward strand.
TCAGGAGGAAAAGTAGTTGAGCAGAGGCCTTTTCTGGCTGATGCTCTAGGTATGTAAGAGAGGAGGAAGACAAGAATAAGAGACATGAAAGAAACAAGACAGAAAAAAAAATCCCCAAACCACAGTAGGTATTTTTACATTGTGTTTTGAGAGATGTCCAGATAGTGAACATGGAAACGTGGCTCCAGGTATTGCTTCCGTAAGAAAATGAGACACCATCTCTTAAGCGTAGTTAGTGGTTCAGTATACTGTTGACATGCTATTAGCTCAGCAGTAGACAGTTTGGGTGCTCTCAGGCACACCTGCACACGTAGCTGTAGGCTGCCTGCAAGCCTTTGTGCAATCATTATACCTCCTGCCTAGGAGCTGCCTGTGTAAACTGGAGGCAAGCAGACCTGGAAATATGCCATGCTTCTGGCTTCTTGGAGACTCCTTCTTAAGACTGATATTGACAAAGCCAAAGACTCTGGTAACAGGATCCCGAAAAAAAGCAACCCTCCAAACCCCTGTAGAGAAAGTTTTTGTGTTGGGTGGCGATTGCCAGAGATTTGGTTTAAATTATAAGGGATTTTTGAAAGTAAAAAAAGATGGACAAAATACCCTGAAATGAAAGCAAACCTTCTTTTAAGACAAATTAATCTGAGGCCAGGGAAAAAAAAAGGGTGCACAAATATCACTAATAGTGGCACAAATTTTGAGATACAATGAGCACTTTTTCCTACCATCTCACAAAACCAATAAGAAGTAATAACATTTAACTGCAATAAATAAATGCTATATGTGTCTTATAAAAATCTGTCCACAACTGTGCAAGAAAGGAGAGTGACACCCTCAGCAGAGCTATGCAGCTTTAGAGGAGCGCAGGGCCCAGAACCCGGCACACAAGACATATCTTGCCTTTCTCCAGCTTTGCTCCTTCTTGTGGGCTAGCAGAAGACAAAGGGATAGCTTTTTCTGTGATTTTAAGGCGTGTAATTAACCTGCTTCTATTTACTGGATACACAAGTGCTCCCGTGAGAGTGAACTGTGCTCCTTTGAGGAGTGTAACAAATAAACAAAATGGACTGGCTGTTTAATCAAGTAACTGCCCTAACGATGCCCTCCTAGGCACAAACATTGGTGGGTTTGAGAGAGAGCTTGAATGTTGTTGACTTTTGGTCGTGTTACAAAGGCCATTTATTTACTCAGATTTCTTCTCAGCAAAGAGCTGAATGGACAGAGTCATTTCCTCTGATCATTGAGGAGAGTTTTTGACATTTTGGATAATTTGATTATATTTTACTACTCCGTAGCTTTTCTTTTCTTAGTTTATTTGAAAAAGCAGTATCTTTTAAGATGTATTCCAACTCACTAATCAAATAAAATCATTTTAAGAAAAGTGTACATTTTTTCTGCGTTTAAGGATTTAGTCTGTAAGAAAATTCCAAAGAAAATTTAAATATCAGTTCAACGAGTTGCCTAATTTCAGATCAGCGTGGTGTATGGAGGGCCAAATTTACAGGGCATTCACTAAGCCAACATAAACCCGTGGCCAATTGTATTCAAAAGGAGAAGTTAAATACTCCAAAGAGAAAAAAAAGATTACTCGCTAAAAAAATACTTATTAAATTATGAGATTATCATGCTATCTTAAAAGAAACAACAAAACAAAACTACAAACTTTCTTCACAGGCTTTAAGCAGCTATAATCATAAAGTAAGCAGTCCTCAGCAATTACCCATCGATAACACCGCCCCAGCAGAAATGTAAACTCAGAGAGATTAATTCTTCACAGTAGCAGAATAAACACCCCAGTCCTACGTCACCCTTCCTTCAACTCTGAAGCCTGAAACTAGTTTTTTTTTATGGCATAAAGCTAGAAACTAGCAGGCAGGTTCATAAAAGACAAATCAACCCAGCTGATGAGCGAAGAGGCAAGTTAACAAGACGGCCACCAAATTTTGCCCCCACAGAAGCTGCTGCTCCATGTACTGCTCCCTACCTACATCCCGCAATAGGTTGCTGTTGCAGTGTCTGTATCTGGAAAGGAGGTACAACATCCCGTTGTGCAAAGCTTATTAAACCCCTTGCACTGCTAATATCTTTCTAGTACACGTTTGACTGCATTTCATTTCTGTAGCTGCAATAAATGGCTCATAATCATCTAGTAATTAATGTAACACAATAATCCTTCTCCAGCTCATGAAAAAAAACCAACAGGTACTTCCTTAGGTAAGAACGATGAGATGAACAACAAAGTTATCCCCAAAGATGCTTCTCCTCAGACAGCCGTCGTCATTTTCCTCTTACTTGGTTGGAGCGTGTCGCCTCTACTCTTCCTGTATCAAGCTTTGAAGTGGCTGATCTTAGTGGAACTGTTCACATGCTTGAAGTGGGCAACTGCTGAATATCTGCGGGGAGTGGGCTCTATGTGTCAGTAAGACTCAGACCTAGAGCTCTACCAGCTCCTTGTCACGTTTTAATCATTTAATTTCTAAGTGTTAGAATGCAGTACCAAGCTGTCTGTGGTCTGTCTGTGGTACCCTGTCATCAGTCTTACTCCATTAGGACTTGGGTCCATGTTTGCTTTTAATTGCCACTGCAGTGTTTTCCAGTGTGTAGCTGATTGTCTTCTCATCTAACAGACTATTGCACATAATTTAGGGCTGCGTGATAAATCTGCCTTCCCGGTAAATGGCTTAGCTAATGGTTCATCCAACCAGCTGAACACAGATGCAGCTAGCAGGGCAGAGCCAGGAAAATGTGGTGGGGTTTGTTGTTTCTTTTTTTTATAATGTGGTAATTTATTAATGACGACTGCTCATATTCAGGACTTACATAACTCATCATGGAATCCTAAAGTATTGTTCACAAGTGCATATGAAGGGGGATATAAATATATATTGTCCTTAAACCCAGAGCGAGCGTAAGTCACAGTACAGTGTCCCAAAACCTGATCTCATCAACATTTTTGTCAGATACTGTGATACAAATAAAACAATACAAACCAGCTGCTTGCCGTTGTTTGCAGACAGTTTAAAACAACTAAAAAAATTGAATGAAAACTTCCTGTAGCTTTTGTAAGTGGAGATTTTTCCTGTGCATAGTCACCCAGAGTAACGGTCTGTATTAGAGGGTCTGTCATTGGCATAAGGATAGAAGTTATGGTCTCTTCTGCCTATCCTTGATGGCTGTCCAGCAGCGGATAAGCCGGGAATTTGTACTGCACATTTGCTAAGTTTATGGATCAAGTCCAGTGGCTCTCCTGACATTCCCTCTTTTACTAAAACAAGTTGTAACAGCCAAGGTTATGCATAAGCTGTTAATGAGGTCATGTAATTGTTGCTCTGTTACTCTCAGATGTTACAGGAACCACAGTTCATTCTGTCCTTTTTGTAATGCATTTTGTGATAGTTTAACAGTGAAGACTCTACGTCTGACCAAATTTCATGCAGGCATGGGAGAATTATAAAAAAATATAAACGTCATTAGCAGCGGAAAAACGCAGTACAATGCCCTTTGTGTAGACTATCTGTTCCTTCTCTCAAGGAGACTGAATGATATATATTTCATCATCCCTAGTTTTCTTAATTTGTTTATATTTATTTTAGTGCTTGCTGACTGTTCTCTTCTCGCACCAACTCTTAAATGACAATATCGAATATAAATATCATGTGAAAGTCTTCACATAAGATGATATCTACGTTTGTATTGCTCAGGGAGGTGCTAAAGGAAGCGGATGATTATTGTTGCTTATAATGGGCTCCATTCCAGAGGATCAGAGGAGGCAACAAGATTTATTTTATTTTATTTTATTTTATTTTATTTTATTTTATTTTATTTTATTTTATTATTATTTTTTTCCAGAGGGGAGATTGCTAACCACTTCAACAAACCTACTGCCTTGCTCAAAACCTTGGCACAAACTTCAAGGAGCTATTCCAGCTGCTTCTGATTGAACCTTACCATGAAGAGCAGAGATGAAATAGACTTTCTGGGATTATTAGTGTCTGCCTCCTTTCTTTCCTACTGGACTACACAAATGGCCTTTCACATTGGCTAGTTTTCAAGCATGGAAAGACAAGGTGTGCATTAATCTATGGGTGAAATGTATTTTATTGGACCTAAGTGTTTTGTCTATATAAACAGAACAAAAAGATCTAGCAAGGAAAATAAGCAAATACAGTATTTTCTTAAATTATCTTGACATGAGAATTTAGTGTATCCAAGAGAAGCTTTGTTTACTTTCTTTTACCAACTCATTCCTTTCAAGTCAGCAAAATTAAAGGTATTTGATTTGTGTCCGATATTCCCAGAATAATATGCCCAGTTGCAGAAATCTTTTTTACATAATTTCTTTTAAACTTGCTAATGAGTCACGTTCATTGCTCTCATTTATGCTTTATGATGACATTTCAGAAGTTGTGTTGTACAGAGTCACACGCTTAGGCTCACAGCTATGCAGAGGCAGTGCAAATTGGCACCACCATTATGTCTGCCAGGAAAAGGCATGTTTGCATAGCATATAGAAATTTAGTTGCAGTCAACAAAGCAATATAACGAGAGGTGTCCACCCAGTTGGGTAGGATACTCAAAAAATACCTTTACATAATAAAAGGGAAACTGTGTCAGGCAGAACTTCATTTGCACTGGAGGCAAGGTTAAGAAATGGGTTATTGTCTTAATTAAATCCATTTGCAGGACTGGAGGCTCAGGATGTCCTGAAGGCAAATGCAGAAATTCAACTTAATTCTGACAGCCTCCAGAGACAACACTGAAGCCCAGGTAAGGGCGAAGGGTGTTTGAGGGTGTCGGGGTATTTCAGACACAAGTCTTCTCTGCTGTCTTTAGTTCAATAATTGCTCAACTCCCTGTACTTCCCGTATCACCACCCTTTTCTGGCAATAATCCTGGTTTTTCCTTATGGGAACATGTGTACCTTATGGGACCAAGGTACCTGGGACCTTCAATGTACTCTTGTCTTCCATGTGTAAGATGCCCACTGAGTCTACCATGATCTAGTAGACCTACATTTTTGTATCTCCTAAGATTAGTTTAATTATTTTGGCAGCTTTATGAATGGTACAATGTCAAAATGTCCTTTTTACCTATTGATTTCAATTACATCAGACTCATAGCTTAAAGAGCAGTGAGAAGAGATATGGGGATTCAATTTGCAATAAAAAGCATAGAGAAAAGAAGGCAAGAACTAGACAAGACTAAGATTTTGTTAGTACTGTTTATTGCTAGATTTGAGAGTCTAACATAAATCTAGCTCAAACAAAAGGGAGTTCATTCAATAAGTTCATTGGCTCTAGGATCAAACTCTCAAAACATAATCTTCTTATTTTTCAGTCTACCAGCCGGTTGAATTGAAACAGTTAAAAAACAAATCAACAGTGAGTGTAAATGAGGCATTGGTTCAGAGACACGTGAAACTAAAATCTAAGAAAGTCTAAACATTCTGTGTTAGCAAAACTTTCATGTTTACCTTTACAGCGTGTCCAACATTCTTAAATGTTGTGGTTTATGATATGACAAAGTGTTATGTGGGTCCAATAGCATTTGACGTGCCACAGATGTCAGTAAAGATCTAACATGTTCTCTCTGTTAGCTTATTGCCATTTAAAACTACGTTATACTACTTACAACAAAATCTGAAAGTATCGTTACTGTAGTAGTACTGTACTATTTACTGTAGAAGTGGAGATAATTAACTACAGTTAATTCCCTACATCTAAGGTTACTTCATGACAGCAAAATCCTACTACTAAAGATAACACTAAAAATTTCCTTTATCAAGTTCCAAAAAAAATATGCTTTATCCAATGGGCATGTTTCTGATGCACTATTTGTCTCAGAGGTTTTCTCTGATTCTGGGGTAAGAACCAGTTTCCAGAGGGTGCCCTACATTCTTCAAGAAAACAGCCTGGACAGACAAGTTGTGTTTTAAAAACTGCGAGTCTGGCTGTGATGAAATCCCAGTGTTTACAGTCCAATACCAAGAATTAGAAGTGTTGGTATCACGGAGTTATGGCTGCTCAGATCAGAGTCACTGACAGTTAAAGGAAATAATTACATCTAGCTTAACTGGAAAAGATGATCATTCTTGTTTTGATATTACTGGTTTGGGTTGTTGTTGTGTAGTTGCTATTTATATTGTGTATTTTTTGTGTTTCCGTTCCAGTTAAGCAAACCTTCTCCCTGAAAAAAATGGAATGTTTTGTTTCTGAGTGAAGCACTGAGAATAAAATTGAAAGTGAAAAAAAATACAGAAAGAAAATTAATTGATACTTGAAAAACTGAAAAAAACAATTTAAGAAATGACAACAGAAATCAGTGAGATCAGACTCAGTGATTAAATTGTCATTCTTTCACTGCAGAAAATCCTAAATACTGGGACAATTTCATAAAACATTTCAGGTTGAGCTAATTTTTGTTTCTTGAAAAGAATATAATAACAAAAGAATTTTGGCATAAATTTTGGCACAGTTCTACCAGTAGTCTTCTTCTGAATCAGCAGAAATTGAGTCCTCAAGACCAGAAACTCTATCACAAATGATCACAGTTTGAGGGAAAAAGTTAATCTTTGGGCCCTAGATAACTTAAACTTATAAAAAGACGCTCCAGTTGTGCTGAAATGGTTGTTTCCATTTGGAATGGATCAGCTGATGTGAGTTTTTTTGCTCTATTTTACTTAACAGTAGAAGGTAGGCAGATCTCGGAAAGGAACATTACAGCTTGGTGGAAGAGGCCGGAGTGCAATTTATGGTAATAAGAAACATAATTCCAATCGAGGGTGCCTGAATCCAAGCAGGCACCGACATTGTGAAACTTCTTCATAGCTGCAAATAAGTATCCTCGCCAAAGGACTGGATATATAGCCCCTTGCCAAACTCCTAAAATGTTTGATTGTTTAAAGGGTGAACTTGCTTAAAAGAGGAATGCTCAGTTCTAAAAGCACATGGAGGCAGTCTGGATTAATGATCTTTGGGCCAGATTTAAAACACATCGATGAAGCCATGTGTGGAGTCTTGTACTGTACTGTCCCCATTCCTTGGATAATGTAAAATTTCAGTCTCTAAGCCTCTTAATTTGGCACTTTTCATGAGATGCATATTGACTTTAAGATGAAAAAAAATAAGAGTAATAGAAACTTTTAGGCAATAAAAATAATTGCTGTTCAAGCAAGAATTTTAGAGTCAGTTACTCCTTGACAACATGTCCCTGACCATTTAATTTTTGGCTTTAAACCATGCAGGTACTTTGCAAATTGTTAGAGTTTTTATGCACTGGGGCAATTTCAAATGAACCTATTTCCTCTGCTAAAACTAAAGAAAAATGTCTTTGTACAAAAATAAAAGTTTTTGATGCTTGTAGGAAAAAAATATGAGTAGTTATTTGAAGTAACGAACAATTTCTTATGTGCTAAAGGCTTAAGCTACCGTTGCAATCATTTTCTATGTTTTACCCTCCAATAGAATCATTTTTAATGGGGGTGTTTCAGACATTCAGTGCAGATCGTATTACCATGTTCAGCAGTTACTCTGGAGAAGCGAGCTCTTTGTCTCTTCTCCAAAGTCATCCATCGCTAACCTCAAACACTTAAACATTTCCTAGAGATCTTAGTATTGTATTAGTTCTAATGCCTCACTTAAAATGACAGAAACATTTAAAATGTGATAAGCATAAGAGAAATACAGGAAGCGTGAATGATCTGGGATTTCCAGATGCTACTAGATTATAAATGACAAAAAGCATAATTTGGAGAAAACCATGGGTAGATTGACTTTAACTGTCCCTTTGTTAAAATCCAGGACTTTTCTTCCTCCTAGCATTTCTTTAACAGTGTGCTTGGCACTTATCATCTATATTAAGTTCTTCAAGAACTGGTGTTCTCTAAGCATTTACAAAGCAGCTGTTAAAAATATTTTAATTCCTTATATTACTTTCACAACCCGACTTAAGAATTACTCATATTACAGCAGCACATTGTAATGAACTAGTCATTTTTATCATCCTGAAGTTATGTAGTGATACAAGCTAAAAACCCCGTAAAACTCATTTCTGTTTGCATTCCTGTACTGCTGAATTCTAACACCCTCCAACCTGCCAAGGAAGCATTCACTTGCAGCCTAAACCAGAGGCCTTCCCAGTCCTCTTTTTGGTTTTTGTTGTTTGGGATTTTTTTAAATTATTATTTTATTTTTTAAAATTTAACTGTGACGTCTGGTTCTTCTTCAACCTTCACTTATTCCAGGAAACTTGGAGATAGCAGCTATAATTCTTAAAGGAATAAATAAGTCCTAGTAGTCTCTTGGTATTTTATATCTCAAAGAGGAGAGAAGTGAATCTGGTATTACAACACTGCAGAGGTGTCAGATACCCAAATCCAATAAGCTATATATTTCTGTTGCTAACAGGATTTTTCTCCTTTCTGCTTCTTCAAGTCTTCTCCAAAACATATAGTGTCTATTGTCCAAAATGGCATTTGGGTTCTGGCCCCTTAACTTCCAAGAATCCTATCTTAAGTGATTTGGGGTTTTTTTCTGGATACTTGGACATTTCCACATTTTTCAATGTAGATACAAAGGTATTTGAGAGCCCTATCCTGCTAGATGACAGTCACTTTCATGAACATAATGTTGGTATTTAGAAAGACTGGCTGATCTTTATGACTAACTTTTACTGTGTACATTTTGAAAGTTTCTTTGGAGAGATGGGTCTTGATAAATGCTTTCTTTTTTCTTGTGTGCTTTTCTGTGTGGGTGTTTTATGTTTTTTTATCATTTTACAACACTTAACAACCTTTTGTGCTTTAACCTTGTATTTATACCTCCAGATAATGTTTTAAGTTTTCCTTTTCTTCCCAATCATAACTACTAGCTGAAGTCAGCAAAAAAAAAAAAAAGGAAATGGTAATTCATTTTGATATAAACAGTAGATATGTTAATTAACATTTCTCCCTGAGGGAAAGACGTGTTTTCAAAATGATCCAAGCATCGTTCTCTGGCCAGCTCACAATTCCAGAGTTCAGTAGATCCAGCTTTCATGGGATAATGCAGAAGGTATTTCAGAAAAGCTTAAATTTATAAATCCTTATATTTTGCTGATTATATATGTTTACTACCACATAGCATGAAGAGAAAAGGGAATAAATCTCTATGATAATAACTTATTCTCTGAATTGTAAATTGTTCAACTTTCTGTACTTTTTAGAAGTCAATCAAAAAGTCTTTCTCTTGCAGGGGGTGGATTGCTCATACTCTTTTATTGCTGTCTCACTGATATCAAACAGAATGGAGTTATACAAAGTGATGTTATGCAGTGAGACACAGGGATTTATTAAGCGGCTATGTATGAGAAACAGGAAATGATATAGCTTCATAAATATCTAAGACCTTGTTCCCTGATTGGAACACTTTCTGAACCTCGCTTTCTTTGATTCTACCCACTGTTGTATCTAGTGATCAGCTGAAAGAAACCTCGATAAATATTACTGCAAAACACTATTATCTCAATACCTTCCGTTCCATTTGAAAATATTTTTTCATCTTTTATGCTCTAACTTTACAAAAAATTTCCTAAGGTTCAGATGCTAATTTTCAGATAATAAACATAATTCTTAGTGTTAATGAAGGCAAACAGAGGTCATTATTATTGTGCAATTAGTCACAGAGTACAAATAATAAATAAGAATTCAAAGTCCATATTTCATTTGAAGTTGTGAGTAGTTTCTCTTGGGTATTTTTTGAGGGTAATTTTATTTATCTGTCATTAGCTTGTGTTTGTGTGATTCTGCATTTCATAGAGTTGTACAAACACACAAAACTCCCCATACAAAGTAGGGACCTGTTCCTCTTTTTTATCTCCCTCCATCTGTTATTTCTCACCTGAAGAAGAAAGCTTAGGAATAGTGCTTTTTTTCGTTCTGGTGGTTTGTAGATATCCCCAGATAGTTTTAATGTCTTCTTTGGACTTTAGCAAAAAACAATAGTTAAAAGCACCCCCCTCCCAACTTATTAGCGAGACATTTAATTTGTTTTATTTGGCAACCAGTCGACATTCCGAGCTTGCACGAAAAGTTGCTCGCTGCAGCTGAGTGGGTGAGCGAGTAAAAGAGCAAGAAACTTTGTTTTTAAAATATGGGATGAAATACAGATCAAACAATGTTTAGTGCCATATTAATCCTTTAGACTGAGGCACGCCAGAAATGGGTCTTTCGAGCTGTGGATAGGAAGGAGGAGGAGAAGCAGTCAGCTAGGAGCAAAGAAGTTACCTGCGAGCAATAGAAAGAGACTGTAAAGACAGGTACATTTAAAAGACTTACTGGGATGAAATAACATCTGGGCAGAACAGCCATCAGGAAAACTGCTCCCATATGATATAACTGTCAACCCTTTCCCAGCACAGGGGAAAGATGGGTTGACTAGTTTCCAGAAAAAAATTTGGAAGTATTTTCTGAATTACAAAACCTAATTCATCTTCCTGGGAGGCACAACACAAACAAGGTTACCCAGTGGTCCATTGAGCAAGACCTTTGTTTCTAACTGTAGCTAATGTCAAACGCTGTCTGTAACAAAGAACCTTGTGGTAGGTAGCTAGCTACCAAATAACATAGCTTTAGGAAAAATTTCTTCCCGTAGACATTAGGCTAAATTTTAGTATCTTTTTTGAAGCAGCACTTTTATTTGCTAGTGGGTAGGTTAGTTTTTCCCCATTCTTTTGCTTTTAAGTCAGGAATTCTTTCATCCATACTTCTTTTTTGAATTCTCCCAAGTTTTTTTACCTTAGTGGTACCTTGTAGTGACATGCTCTAGTACATGGCAATGTAACTTGTAGAAATGTAATTGTTTTTACTGATTTGGGGTTTTCTTTTATTTCCATGCAAAAGATGCTCTCTTCTTCTATGGAAATGGGAACTCTCTTGGCTCTATCTGCCTGCATTTAGCCATTCATTATTTTGAATCTCTCCAACTGAGCCTCTCCTATTTTTCTCCTTTCTAAATAAAGAAGTCCCAGGCTTCTTCAATCACTCTTCATGTGGAAGTTTCTCCGCACCTCTGATGTCTCTTATCAGGCACTTCTATTAATAGAGAATTAGGGAACTGGAAATTTAAACTAGAACAAAACTTTATGCCTGGGTTCTTGCTTGTAAAATGAGGGGAAAAAAAATCCCAACTTGCTCAAATATTTACTCAACAAATCTGTGTGTGGATTTTGTTATTTGCACACACTTTTATTTCCTTTTTGTCTTTTTTTTTTTCTGTATTGGACAGCCTCTGCTGTCTCCATTCCCGTGCACAGCCCACCTTTGGGCAGAAGCTACCAGGATAAAACTAATCTCAAGGGACGAATTTTCTCTTCCCTTTTCTATTTCATAACTGCCATAGCAACATCAGTGTTTCATAGGTGTCATCAGTGTTTTGTTGCTCTCCACCCTAGGGATTTCCTGGGAGGCCTGTACAGTCATTGCTGCTTCTCCTCTCCCACCCCTATCAGCTCTGTGCCCAGCAGGGGATGCAGTCAGTAGATAACTGCTGGAGCCTGACATTTCCAAACAGGAGGTGTATGGCCTGCTATTGCTGTGAGATTTCCATACCTTATCCTCTTTCAGTATACTCTCACCCTGTTGCTAGTATTAGTGTTGCTCATGAACACATTAAAAGAAATGCGGTTATGATCAGGCTTTAATATGTCACTGCTTATTTTATCAAGATCATACGAGGTCAACAGAAGAAATTCAGTCACAGAAGTTAGATGTAGTCTCAGTACGCAATCCAAAATTGAAGTCCTAAGCAACAGGGGAGTTTAAAAGACAAAACGGAGGTTACAATTTAATACAGATATAATCCACACTGTTTCAATGAACAATGTACTTCCTTGATTCCTTGAGGACTGAGACTAAGTTTTTCTAAAACACTCAACAGATTTTCCTTTTGACCTGGTGCTTCATGGATCCAGTCAGCAATGCTAACTGAATACCACCCAGAAAATCTCAGCACAGCAAGTTTAAAAGAAGTACACTGCTAGCAATTTTCTTCAACACGAGTGACAGGGACAACATTCTCGCAGCAAAGAAGAAGTGGACATGTTTCGTGGCATAGCCAAGACACTATTTTTTCCCTAATGCCTGCCAAATCATTCAAAACAAAAGGAGGCAGCTGGCAAGACTTCAAAAGGAGTTTTGTGGATGAAGTAACACAAGCCGCACTACTTTACCTGGCTAAGCTCTAAGAGACCAACAAAGATAAAACATACAGCTTTTGGGTCAGCCAGGAGCCTCTTTGCAAAACCACAGATGGAAAGCTGCCTGGTCATTGTAATGTAACAAGGTATTCAAAGCTGATTAAACAGTACATTGTGCTTTAATTTTGGATGTGCATTTCTTTAAGAGATAAATCAAAAGCACGCTTTAGGTTTGAGAAGAAATATCTTAGGAAAAAGCAAAAGAATCCTTACTCTACATCGATATTTCCTTGGTATAAGGGCTTGTTATCATTTTCTTCTGCATTTTATTCAGCCTACAGTTATTCTTAAGTATTGAAACTGATAGCTTAAAAAAGCAAGTATCTACATAATCAAGAGCAGAACTGGTCTGCTCTTCTGAGGAGCTTGTCCTCAATACAAAATTTTGACAACTGATTGTATTCCAAGTTGAACCAAAAAGGCATCTCTAGCGGTTTTGAGGCAAAGCTCAAGTAGTCACTAATAGATTAGATATGATCCCAGGGAGGTATGAAGGTAAAATACCAATTGGATCTGATGGTATTTAACCATATTGTATAGCCGTGTGAAAGGAGAAAAATCATTAAGACTCAAAAAAAAAACAACGGATGGACTCTAAAGGCTTATGATAATTTGTCAACATGGCCTGTTGTTTGTAGCAATGTCTTAGGACAAGTAGGGATTTAGAGGACAGAGCCTAAAGGGAATAGTAGCTTCATCCAGCTTCAGCAATGGCATAGGGTAGGGCATGGAACAGTTATTGACAGAAAGAACAGGTTCAGATACCAGAGCACAAAAATGCTCAAGCCTTCATAAGGGCCACATGAAGAAGGCTGCTAAAATCAAGGAGAAACTTACATTTGATTGACAGGTAGAGAGAACTGACAGAAAAAATCAAAGAAAGTATTTTGGAGCAGGAAGCAACAGGCAAAGTAATAGTTACTGCTAACTTCTGGCTACCTTACAACAGCTGAAGGAGAGCTCCAAGGCCAGAGAAGTTACAGCAGCAACGTACAGATGCCTATATATGCACACATGCACAATGCACACGTACACACGCACATACATGTGCCGACACATTGCTTTTTTTCCTTATTGTCCCCTCTGATAATTTCAAAAATGTTGCAGGCCTAATAATGAAAAGCCTCCTGTTACAAAGTCTGGAAATTTGGCCATCTGTAGTTGATTTCCACTAGGTGATATTTCTGCAGAAGAATGACAAGGTGAAGCTATAAAATCAGTTAATCTTATTTGTAAATTCTGCTGTGTCATATCTGTAATCTGCAAAATTGACCCACAAGAGCTTTACAATGAAGTAATAGATCATTTTCCCATCATAAATTAGTGCAAACTCACCCAACACCAAACATATTTCAAACTTTGTTTCATTCTCATAAAGAATTTTGTCTTTCGTTATGTTATAGCTACGTACCCTAAACACACTTGGAAAAATCAGATTCAGTATTTCCACCAGCCTTTTTCCCTGTGAAATGCTCCATAATTACAGCTAAAAGTTAGAAATAACTAGAACTCTTTTGAATCCCCTGAACCCATTTTGTGGCAGGGAGGAAGGGAAACCAAGTTGAAGAGCAATGTCTTGACCAGCAGGCTGGGGAGGCTTTCACAGACTGTCCCCTCTGTTAGGAATGGAATAAGTAGGCATCATAAAATACGGTCTTAAACTTGTGTCCAGCACACAATGTGCTCTGTCATATTCAGCAGACTGCCCACAGCATATAAGTAAATTCTTCAGATTTAGTAATAAATAGTTACATTTTTGACTAGCTCCTCTGAAGAAAAATGGCATTCCGAAAAATAACCGAGCAGCGCTTTGTATTTGATGACCTTGCTTATAGGCTCTTTTAGCACCACATAAATCCAGCAATTGCATAGGATTATTTGGCAGCATGAGTGCTAGAAATGGCCAGGCTGGTACTGAAAAATAAAGTCTTAAGAAAGGCTTTATAATATTTATGGAAGGAAAGGCTGACACCAGCAGAGAACTCTACGTGTCCTTTGACTAATAGGAGAGGACAAAGTGTGTCAAGATGTTTAGCATCTTTCCCACCAGCCTTGGAAGAGGACCGACGAGTCTGTTTCATTCAGTCATTCCTCAGCTCCTCCTTGTGCCCAGCCCTACGGTCTCCGATGACATAATTGAAATCCAAGAAGAGTCAACTGCTGGGGACATTGACTTGGGGGTAGTTTACACTCCCTTAAATAGAGATTGAGGGCATGGACTCAGAGTTCATTGAAATGAAAACGGAAAACTCTGCAGCTCTTAACATTTTTTTCAAGCACATTTTTTCCAGAGTTGGGAGAAGTGAGAGGGTTTTAAAAGCAATGTGGCCTTCTGCCAACATCAGAGACGTGTTTTAGAGTCACAGGACGACCTGGTATGATACTGGGAAGTATTCAGTGAAGCTCACAGGACTGCACTACAGCAGGTGCTGTGGTTGGGACCAGGCGTGACAGACAAGAGGCTTTGCACATGTAAGTCAAATCGGAATTGGAGATTGACTGTTATTCATCAGCAGCCTATCAATGTTAAGGTGAAAAAAATAATAATAATCATATGAGCTATTTTCACCCAACAGTGTGGGTTGTCCTCTGGAGTGTTTTTGGAACAGGTTAAAATTCATATAAAACTGTCACAACTATCTGATTAACTTCTAGCCAAAATCTTCCACATAAAAAATTAAAGATGAAAGTATATACATCTTCAGAAGGGAAGAGCTTCAGAGACCAAGGGCACATGCTTTGCACACATGCATGATACTTTATTATGCTTTGATCAGCATTATATTATGTTTATTGGAAAAATCATATAAATATGTCTGAAAGGCTTTTAAAAGATGTTTGTCCTTTAGCTTTAGAAAGTGAGGATGGTTTAGAACTATTCTGATGCAACGGGAAAGATTAGAAAGTCTAGGGGTGGCTTGGATGTTTTCAAACGGGTGCCTTTTTAACCATGCCAAACACTTTACAAAGCCTTGCTGAGATCACACTTTCACAATGGGGATGATGGTTCACATTGGATATATTTTAAACTTTTCTAGCTTTTTTCTGCATCCCCTCCACAAAATTAAGGGGTCCAGTGAAGTATAGCAGCATTAGAATGATGTAGGTGGAAAATCAAGCTCCTAGCCGTGTAAGGGTGACACTGATAGTTAAGGCAATGTCATGCATCGATATTGTGCTAATGACTATGTGTGAGTTGTGTACGTGAATAACTGTGCTTCAGAAAGGTTTAGCTTACTCAGGGACAATAATCCCTCCAAAGTCCTATAAGTCAGGAAATAGCTGTAGCTCAGTTTCCCTCCCAAGGTATCAGAGGAAAACCATGTCTGGGGGAGCCGGGGAAAGAGAATATTTCTTTGTTTTACAGCCAGTGTTTGCTGAAGTATATTGGTCCCCAGTATGGGGAAATTTTTCTGTCTTATTTTTGGACAGCATTAATTTATTTTGCTGTTATAAAAGTCCAACCCTCGTGTAAAAGATATTGCTTGGTACTTATAGCAACAGCTCTACCAATAAGCCTGTTACAGGCAAAAGTTTTCACTGAGAGAGTGACTATTGTAACTTTGATCTCCACTGGAGACTCTGCAAACAAACTCCTCAGGTTTCAAATTTACTGGCAGTCTGGCACATCACTGCCATAAACACTAGGACAAAGAGAAAAGATTTTTTATACGTCTGCATATAGAAGGATATTAATTATAAATAATGAGTTGAGACTGCCTGCAGAGCAGCTGTGGTTCTTTTAATGAATATTGTCTTCCAATGGCTGAAATAAAATGTCAAGACTGGTGGAGATTTGCAATTGGAAAAGCTATATAAGCTATTTATAAAAACAAATCAACTGTAAAAACACATTTGCTAAATGTTTCTGGCTTCTATAGTGCAGCTGTACACTGATTTTCTTAGTAAAACATCTATCCTCATCACTGGTATGACCTCCCAGAAGTAATGTATGTGCAGTTTACTTGGTGAAGATTCGAGTTGATTAGAGTTCTCTTCTGAAGCTGGAGAATGCCTTTGTATTTTCTATAAAGCTAAACCCAACAATATTAGCCACGCTGATGATTTTGAAGAGATGCATTAGGGGGTGGTAGGGCTTTTACTTTACCGAAGGGTTTTCCCAAAGGTGATATGAAGGTGATGAGGACAAAAGAGCTTTACAAAACAAACCTGTTTTAATGATTCAAAATTTCACTTAGACTAAACTCACATGAAATCACGTCATTTCAGTCAAGTTATCATATTTCTGCAAAATTTCAGCAAGATCCACCATGGTGCCTTAGAAATAAAAGGGCGAACAATATGACAGCGTGACTGTCCCACACTGTAGGTGTGCAGGTGGTGGGCAGGACATGGGTGGGAAATGGCTGCTCTGGCCAGGGCGGCAGCCAAGGGAGACCACGGCCCTGTGAAACCTTTCCGTAACCTGCCGGGGGACGAGCAAAGGCTTCCCTGGCCTGGCATTACTGCTTTGGGAGAACCTTCTCCTTGTTTTGGTCTTCCTCAGCAGGCCCCAGCTGGTGTCTTCACCTGCCCACCAGGATGTGGGATGCTGGGGGTGCCACGATGTACCCTCCACTTGGCCCTGCCTCCACCAGGGACAAGGGGGAGCCCCAGGGGGGGGTCACGGCTCACAGCGGAGGAGCAGAAAGTCCCATGGAGAGTGAGAGATTCCCATGGAGAATGAGATTGCTCCAGCAGAATTTTGTGCTCTCGGAGCTTGGTGGTTGGGGTTGCACTTCAGCTCCACTGCCACCACTGGCCCCACTGCAATCATCCCCCCGGCTCCCCGTCACCCTCCCCGGTCCGGCTCCTGCATCCCTGCCCTGCATCCCCGATGCAAAGTGGGTCTGCCAGCTCCTTCCTCAGCATCCTCCGTGGTTTTGGGGAAGGTCAGCGGGATGCATCCCTCTGCCACGGCATCCACAGCAGCAGCGGTCCTCCTGGGGACTTCATGTACTTGGGAACAGAATTGGGCCTGTTCCAGCATGCAGTTATTATGCGTTTCTTAAGGAAATTCCCAGGCAAAACCTATAAACAAACAAGCAAAAAAAAAAACCCCAAGGATGTTAGCTTGTCCTTATTAATTGCCCAACTGAAAATGAACTTAAAGTAATGCTTATTATGGGGATGAGCTTAAAATAACGCTTAAAAGAGACAGGATGGGAAGGAGAGGGAGCACTGAGGGAGTTTTAAAGAATTGGATGCATTCGTCTTCATTGTGGAGGAAATTAAATGCTTCTGCTTTTTTTTCTTTCTTTTGGTTGGTTTGTTTATTTGTTCTTTTCCCAGTAAGTCACCACCAGATATTACATGAAGTTAGCCACAGCTCAGCACTCTGTTTGGTGGAAAATATTTTTGCTTCGGAGCCGATAAAAAATTAGGAGTGCAGTAAACATTTTAAACTTAGAACTCCAACAGATACAGTAAATCACATGTTGTCTGCGTGTTGGAGCAGGAATCCCTGGAGCTGCAGCAAGTTCCGTCCCCACAGCAAGTTCACCTTGGGACAGTTCCCCAGGGCGACTGTGGCTTTTGTAAGGTGCCTTTTATGGTTCATTGTATTTTCCCCATGAGACACAGATTGCAGTACTGGCTGACAGGTAAAGCTGGCCGGATTTTAAGCACCTGAGTTGTGCCAAACGTAGGAGGTGAGTAAAAGTAAGGTCCATGGCTGAGTTCCTTGAAGGTCAATGGAAACAACAGACAAATCCAAGTGTGACTCTTTCGTTCCAGATCTAGTTCTGCAGGTGGCTCGCTCTCTCTGATGTTTATACGGTGAACCACCACCCTAACACAGGCACCGCAGTTTGATGTCCTCACTCAGGTGACACCTACCCTGGCTTTTGTGACTCAGTGTTCACTACGGACGGTGGTTACTGCTGGTGCACTGAGTATCTCCTGGTCTGACAGCTGTCAGCCAGAGGACACCAGTCAGCAGGAGAGACCTGTAGCTGTCTCATTTCTAGATGGTAAATAGGATTAAAAAGAAGTTGAAAACCCCCATTCCTGTCTTTTTATTGTTTGGGTTTTTTTGTTTTGTTTGTTTGTTTGTTTGCTTTTGTTACTTCTCAGCTGAGTTCATAAACTCAGTTACTGTAGCTATTTCAGAAATATTATCTAGTTAGTGGTGGGATGGGAGGTGGCCCGCAGTCTGTATGGGAGGGATGTGGTCTCCTTTAAGATGTGATCCACAAAATGGAAAAGTTTGTGTAAAGGGAGTTGTCTCTGTTCTGCGCTTTTTTGAACAGGTGCCCACATTACAAACACCGCCACAATTGGCAGTATTAGCAGAGAGGTTAATAAATTGGCTGATCCCAGCTATTCTTTCCAAATATCCTTGTACTTTGAAATGTAACCGTCCTGCTCAGTGAGAACAGCTCAATAAGATGCACTCCTGCCTGCACTGTCACCTCTTCTGCGTGTAAGAGAGTTTTAGTATTTGCTTCATTTTCTATATTAGAAGCCTTTATGTAGGTTAAAAGATTTCTTCATCCTTAAACTCCTTTCATATCTTTTTGCATTTTGGCTCATATTAATTAAGACATAGAGGGGCATCTCATCACCCAGTTTTACATGACCTTTCCAAGTTTGTCCATAAACTAAGATTGAGTCACACCACGGGGATGGGGGAAGAGGGAACAGTTCTGCGACAAAGCCAATTTAATACAGCCATATCTGTGTAAAGCAGAGGCTGGCAGGAGTAAGAGCCTCAGAGTCTAATCTTGTTAATTAATTAAGTTATTAGCAAAGTTTTCAAGTAGGCTGTGCACTAAGGAAATGAAATGGCTGTAAAAGAATAGCAGGAGAGCGATCTTGTTTCTTTCCACAATTCAAAGAAATTACAGGCTCCTTTCACTGATGTTCGCACACAGTGAAACTGGAAGTTTCATCCCAGTTTGCTTTCAGTGCGGAAAGCATTAATTCTAACCTAGAATTGCTGTCTTCGATAATTTGAGCATAATATTTGCATTTTTAAAAAATTAGCTACTATTTAAATGCATATAAACGGACTGGTTTAAGCATACTATTCAGTAGAACCCCGAGTGGGGGTTCTAACTTTTGCGGATAGCTGATCACAAATATGATAGTATTTTCTGTTCATTCTGAGTGCATCCACTGCTAGTGGAACATCTTTTTACACGCTAATAGCTAGTGCTAGGGCCATATGTATCTAATGTAGTATTGCTTTCCTTGCTTGCTTGCCAGAGACAGACATGTCAGAACTGTGAAGGCCATTTTTCTTCACATTTTCCTTGCCCTAACTAAATTCTGCTCCACTTGTTCTAAGTCCACACTTATTGGTACACATGTTGCTGAGACACATGGGATTCAGTGATGCTTTTGGGGTTGATGACATCCTCCTCTATACTTTTTTCTGTGTGCGGTGTCACACAGACAACACTGCAGCTAGAAAGAGATAAGCATGGGGAATGTAAAAGCTGCTGGCTCAAAACCACTGGTATGATATTATCTATGGAGAAATGAACTGTCAGGAATTTGCCAGGTGCTGGTTCTAGCACCCATTGTAGGTATCAGCTTTCCTGCTCCTTAAAGTGGTGTCCAGATTTGTGTTGGACTTTCAGATTCAGTAATAATAGTAACAATGATAGATGTCTCTCCTGTTCTTCTAAAGGCCAGGCACCACTGCCATTTTCTAGATGGAGACGTATTGCTCTTCAGGTTGAATTATTGCAACTCATTTTGTCACATTTATGGAAGGTAGAGCCAAAATAATTAATTACAGAAGAGAAAGTTAATACAAATGAGCTTAGGGTGACCACTCCCATGGCAGTACTTTGAAGGTTTTCCTTTCTGTTGTTCCTTAAGCAATATTTCTTCTGCTTATACTGCATGGGAAATATCTCACTGTCTTAAGTGAATTTTAGTTTGCACTTTTTAGGACAATTCGAATAAAATATGTTTCCACTAATTTTTTAAAAAACACACATTTAAGAATATTTTAGCTCTGATTTTCTTAGTATAGAGCATAACATGTACAAGTGTACATATTACAGCTCCGTGGTAAATGGAGACAGGATATTAGACACGAACACGGAGGTCACACAGCACTGGAAAGAACTGGCAAACGCATCTCTAGCCAGAGGAAGGAACCAGCTGATACTGGAAACAACTGCTGAAATCGGTATCTATCTCTATGCATTTCAGGCATGAGTAGCATTCAGAGTCATGTGAAAGCAGTTGATATGATATTTTGGAGAAGAGGGGATCAAGGACAAATTAAGGACACTTCAGAGAATTTACTGTAACAACTTTGTTTTCTTTTTTTTTTTTTCCTAAAAAGATCTGTCAGTTAAACTTAGATCACAATAAATCCAAAAATATCTTTGACAGAGTCAGAAGAGATTGGATGAGCTATGCTTCCAAAATACAGGTCTGGAGGCTACTAGATGCCAAGCAGGGAAACAAGAAAACGTAAAATTATATGACTGCAGCAAAGGTGCCAACACACCTAGGGAGGTCATAATTTAGCTGTCTGGATTCCAAGAATACACATTTGAGTAGCACATGGTTTCTTGTTTCAAGACAGGCATCAAAGTAGCAGTTCTGATATATTAGCAGACAGGCAGACTGAGGATGTCAGTAAATGCAGCAGTCTTTCATGAGATGCATTTCTCCGATGTGGCACGTTGATTAATATGCTAATTAAAAGTGAATGTACAGAGCAACAGGGATCGTGGTCTTGTCTACCCCACAGCTCCGCCATCGCTGGAGCTGGCAGAGCACCCCGCAGCACATACTGTTCAAACTGACAGAAGGAGTTTTTCTGGCATAGTTACACCACCTCCCTAAGTGATGTAAGTTGAGCCAATATAAGCTCTCCCCTTCTGGCAAAGCTGCGCCCGCACCAGGCGTTCTGCAAACATAGCAATATCTGCTGGGGACGTGAATTTTTCACACCGGGAACTGACATAGCTATGTTGGCAAAACATTATAATTTACAACAGGCCTAGAAAAAAATGCATTTATCACCCCATCCTCAGCCATTTGTAAAGCATTAGAGTCCTAAATACTTAACTTTCTGATAATGCTTATACTTCACAGATAGAGATTCTGATTTCAGGGAGAAGGTTACCGTGCTACATTCACTAAAAATGCAGCACTGCCTAATTCTTGACGATTTCTATGACTGAGGTGTCTAGTAGCTTTGCTGATAGCATCTAGAGTATTTATAAAAGATGTAAATAACCAAATACAGTTTGCCTGCTCTACAGAAGCGTAACACTTCAAGTGACTGACTGCACCTTCTGTTGGACTGGAATCTGGCTCTCCCATCCTCAGTCGGGCTCAGCTGGAAGGACGGCGAGTACAGCCATGGTTCCTGGGACCACCCAACCTAACTGCGTGTGAACCCTCCTGTTCAGAGTTACAGTCAACACCTGTAGCGAACCAAAAATGTGATTTTTTTGAGAAGAAAGTATTTTTACTTTACGTAATCTTATCACAGTAAGTGAAGTAGCAAATCGTTTTTGCAACACAACCATGGTGATATTTGTGCAAAGCCCAGGTAGACCTGGTTTGATCGGGCACCTTCAGTCTGGAAAAAGTTCAACCTGTCTCCTTGCAGTCTGTAGTTCTCTTATCACCAGTTCCCGATTTCCATAGAATGTCAGGAGCAGGGAGGCAAATGTGAATGTTTGTATTTGCATTTCCCCTTCTGCAGCATCAAAGGTTGCCACCAACTTGCTGGGGGTTACCCTCTCTCCCGCCAGCTAGAGGAGATGTGGCTGGGAGGGTTGTCTCGCCCGTGTCAGCCAGAAAGAGATGGGTAAGCAATAATTCACTGTTTAAACAGGCTTTAACTAAGCTGGCTCATTTTAAGCAGCAATTCTAGCAACAGCTCAGCCAGAAAATCAGGAGTGGGGGGGTGTGTGTAACCTCTAGGAAGAGGGTGGTGACAAGTAGCTGGCTGAGGGCTGCATATGGAAACCACTTCTAGTGGCACAGCAGCAGCCAGAGAAGAAAGTATGACTATACTGACGGTTAATACTGCTGGCGGCTTGCTACTGGCTTTATCTGGATGGAAATCCTCTAGATCCCTCACTTGAAAACTGCCTACAACTCTAACAACGGGGCAGGGGGTGGAATTTCTAATATTCAAGGGATATCTCATATCTTTCACACGAAAAAGAGAAGGCAAGAAACTTTCTTAATCAAAAGTAAGGGCAGATGTGGGCAGGGTATCAAAAAGCATCTCTGCCAGCGAAACCCATTAGCCTTGAAGTAATCTCCTAAGGGAACCGAAGACATTCCCATCGCTTGGGATATTTAAAACTAGGTTAGACAAAACACTAGGAAGTGTACAATGTGGGACAATCCAGAATCAGCAGGGAGAGGGATTAAATAGTCTTAATAAGCCTTTAACATAGATGCTGTGATTTCAGTGCCAAGAATTCACATGTCCCCCTTCTCTCTCTCCTCCCTGTGGCTGCCATAATGTGAGATAATGAAATCACTGTAAATGTGGGCAATTAACTGTTCTAATAGAATTTAATAATGTAATGGTCATACATTATTCTTCCTCTTAGTCTCAACTAAGACTCCTCTACAGTGGATTTAAGTTGATTTTTAGCAGAACTATTACAGTCTTGCGGTACAGAGATTTAGTAAGGTTACTTTGTGCTTCTATCCGTTGGCTTGGGTTTCAGACTGATTTTGTTTTTAGCTTAGCCTATCTTTTCACACACACCCTAAATTTCAAAATTCCTAAGTTGTGTATCTAAAACTTCTGGCTTTTCCTCCTGTGTTTAATCACTTTTTATTATTATCCCATACCCTTCTAAATCTGTAGTCTTTTAGGAGTGTAGAACAGACAAGGGGTTCATTTCAGTAAGATAAATAGGTAAAAGATGTACTTTGTAGCATAGAGATGAGTTAGTATTTATATCTCTGTTCTGTAAATGTTAGGTCACTGCTGAAGTATTCGGATCAACAAAGTATTGTTTATAAACATTGTCTGAGAAGAATTTATTGTTTCACAAATACCACTGTTTGCTGTGCTCTCTGATAATTTTTCACATTTTCCTGGTGTGTCAATTTGATAGTGTGTCCTTAGGTCCAGACAACTGCTTGAATCATGTTCACACTGGAACAGGGTGTACTTTGTTTAGTTTCACTGGGGGAAAAGCCACTGCACTGCGGTTTAGAGGTCCTACCAGCACAGATAACTCAGTGAAACCATGCTTCATGGTGCAAGTAAAAATGACATACAGTGACTTGCAGTTGACACAACCTTTGAAATCCTTTCAGTTTATGCTCTGATGGAATTCCTGTGAAGAATTACTTTCTATCTGTATTTCCAAAAAGCCGAAGCCACAATGCAAAAGAAAGAGGCTTCAATAACATGTTTCATTCTGTGGCTTCTTTGTGTAATTTTGCGTGATAAGTATTGTGCCTGTAAATCACTGCTAGTCAATTTTGGTCTTTTGAGTATTTAACAAATTCTTTAAGTAACACATGACATTCAACTTGGTGTAAGGCTATCCGCAGATAGCTGGGAATTCATAGCTAAAGTAAGAATCCTATACAGAAAAATGATGTTTTGTAACAAAGAGGTATTTACCATTCTGTGGAGTTACAGCTGCTAACGTGAATTATAGATGTAGGAGTGGGGAAGGAATATAGTGATTGAAAAGTGAAGTGGGCTCCATTTTCTTTTTCATTCCCAAGTGGTGCTTACAGAGACAGATTCTGTTCTGTACCGTCATTTTCAGTGGGACTGAGCAGATGGCTACCTGCAAAACCTTTAAATGGTACACACATAAATCTAGAAGAAGCCCTCACCATAATTCTGTGATCCAGATTGAATTTTCAGTATGTAACATTGTTAGAAAGAAAGCTCTGTTCTTGGTAATTGATTTTTTTAATGTCTTGAGAATTAATTTTCACCGGGAAAGTTTATGGCAGCATTTTTACAAATGAAGTAAACAACTATATTATACTGTGAGAGCTGGATCCTGACATACCTATCCATTTTAAGAGAAGTCATTCTTCTCAAACATCTTCAATTTTAACCTAACTTTTTGGATGACAAAGCATTGCTGAGAGTTTGTGAGAAACTTATTTTATATAACGTGCCAATATTTTATTATTATTGATCTGACATACAAATAAAGGTCAGTGAATTTTGAACAAGGATGAATTTAGCCTTTAAACTGCATCTATAACAATATGATTACCAGCGTATTTTTCCCTTGCACCTTAAAACCCAGTATAAGTTAATATATTGGCATGTATAGTTGTTTTTAACTTTCTGCATCCTATTCTCTTGAAAAAGAGAAAAGAGAACACATGGCTTACAGTTTTGCTAGTAAATTTAAAAGTGCCAGCAAATGCTCTCTGGCACTGAAAAGGCTGGCCTGGAGCATCCCGCATCTACCCGATTACATTGTTTTCTGAACAGTGACCACCTGCAAACTGCCTGTCTCCACACTGTGCCAGCTCCCAGACTCTGCCCAACAACTGCTGGGAGAATTCAAGCTGGCCCAGGCTTAAAGCACTGCCATTTAAAGGTGTAAATTTGTGCATAACACTGTATGCCATTTTTCCCATGTTCAAAATGAGTTACGAGCTAGCACCAAGTCTTTAGAATTTGCTTTGATACATGGGATGGGAGATCGCAGATAACATCTCAAGCTCTTTTTTTCTTTTTCTTTTTTTGTTCTCTTGGTATTTCAAAAAAACTCCTAAAGATAAAAAATTAAGCCAGACCACACAGGTGTTCCTTTGCAACATGCTCAATGTATAAGAACAATTACAAAAAGACATGCAGTGATAACCTGTACCCTACTCCTGTATAGGTAAGTGACAACACTGCAAATGAGTTGATAGAAGGATAGTATTTTTTTAACGTAAATGGGCTGTTCTGTTTCTGTTTAGGTTCTCAGACATGGAAGCAGAGGATTTTCTACTTGTCTTAGTAAAATGGAAGCTGTCTTTGCTGCAATAAAGTGCTTGCTAGAGATTATACATCAATGCTCAACACCAAATGGAGTTATCCATTCTCTCCTCTGATTTTATTGAACTTAAGAAAGGTTGACATTTGAGAAAATACTTTATGTCTCAGTGATATTTGTTTGTCTTAAGACCCCCTGTCACCCTTGGCACCACTGCAGTGATTCAAGGACTACCTGAAGATTTTGCTGTATCTAGAAATCCCTCCTCCCGGGGAGGGATGCTCCTACCCATAGCCCTTTCTCACACCTACAGCACACACCTCTGGAAACAGCCCGCAGTAATATTACTGTTACTGTCGTGCCATTGCAATGGTGTAGTAATTTACTTAGATGCTTTTTGTGGTGCAAGTCAGGATCGTGCCTTTGGAAAAGCTCTCTTCATGTTTAAAAGTGTGGCGAAATGAACTTTAATGGTTTTCTAAATAGCTTACTGATTCCTACTTTAAATTAAATGTAGATTTAACTATTTGATATTATTGTAGATGTGATAATGAAGGATTTCTAGCTTGAAATAGTGCTGTCTATGCTAGAATTTCTCCTGAGTCTTAATATAAAAAATAAGACAAGAGCAGGCACAGCTTGCCTGTCTTCTGGAGAAGTGCCCTAGCGCTGGCATAGCTGTGTGAATCCTTGGGAACTGCCATGAGTTCAGGTGGCTCCAGGGTACGATGAAGAACCTGTCCAGGCACATATTTATTTCAGTTGGATGGTTTTGCTTACAAAGTTGGGATCACAAAATATCCATCTGGAAAGCATACTGAAAGCTGAAGGAAGCATAAACAGTGTTCCTGATGATTTTGGGAGAAACCATCTAAGGAAATTTGGTAAGAATCCAACTCACGTTTGTATTTCTTTAACCCCTTTTCTTTAAAATGCTGACTGGTAGAGTAAGTCAGAAAAAAATCAGCTGGGGTGTCCTAGGAAATTTCCTAGATATTTAATCTAGGTCACTAAATCACATAGCAAAACAATGAACTCAGACAAGGAAATAAGATAAAAGTGGGTTAAATAACAAAATTAAGAAATTGGGTTTTAATCATCAAAAGTTCACTGTAAACTTAAGAAGCATGTGGAGAGTAGCTAGTCAATCGTGATATTTGCACATGAAAGATCTTCTAACTGTATATGCAGCTAGAAGTGAGGTGATATTACAGTGAGGGGATCAAAAATCACCCTCCATTGTAGGCAGTCTTCATCTTGAAGAAGTCGCCTGCAGTGCCCAAGAGAATGAGGCTGCTTTGGGCATCATGTCTTTCCTGTTAATATGACATAGCCAGCTGCTCGTGTACAGGGATTTTAGTATGATGGGACAGATGAGGTCTGCCTTGAAGGAACTATGCAAAGAACAGACCCACTCTGAGGGACTGGAAGGGTGCGTTAGGCTGCTCCTACGCTTGTGTCCCTGGCTGACCTCTGGTGCATGGTTGTTCCATTTAAACACAAAGGATATTTTGTCCTGGCAGCCCCTAAAGCCTTGTCTGGGAGCTAAGAATCAACCCACTACATCTCGTGCTCCGTATTCTTATGAGTGATCGTTCTTCGGCCCACACTATAATCACACTTTATTTTCAGATCATTATGCTCTGCCACACTTGGACAACACAGTTATCCTCAATAGGATTTATATAGATGCCTCTGTGGCTTTCAGGTAGTCTTCTTCCAATGTTAGAGATGTGAGAAGGCGCTAAACCTATTGTTTTATTTTAGCTGTGCTGACTGTAGAATATGTAATTGAAGTATTAAAAATGTTTTTCCCTCCCATTAAAAGCATACAAATTTAAATACCTTAAGAGCAGAGTGATAATGGAAAAGATGTCATTTTCATATAATCCGTTCTTAGAGTAAAAGTTCTCTTCAAGCAAGTTGGTTATTAGTTTTATTTTCTTTTTCAAAAAAAAATTCTTTCCATACAAAATAATTGAAGATGTAATATCAGTCTTTTAATAGCTTTAAAACAATAAGATATGGTAAAAAAATAGGAAAATGGCCTGATTATGTCATCCATTTACTGAAATAATACTACTTGCAATACAGGTGATTAAAATCTTTTTTTCACTGAAATCAGTGTGAAATTTTCCATGACTTTTAAACTGAGCTGTGGCTTGCGTCCTTTTTCTGCTTTGAATGTTTTTCATGTTGCGTTGCTCGGATTTACACTTAAGAAGACTCCTGAGTTTTTCCAGCTGAGTGGATGTATATTTAATACACAAGTATGTGTGTCTGTGCAGAAACAGGCTCATAGAGAGTTATCTGCTTGCTTTTTCGGAGAGAGTCATTAAAATGTCAGTGTTTGCCAGTGTATCAGAGAGTTAATCAGAGTTACCTCTGATTTCAGCGACTATAGACTGCTGTAGCATTGTAATACCACTACCTGAGTAATTCCTGGTAAACAAATGCTGGGTTGACAAGGAATGTTTCCAGCTTAGGTACCATGTTATATTGTTAAATTATTGAACAATCCATTTGTGCCACTCAGGGAAAAAGCTTCAGGCACAAGGGTGAGGTTTTTGGTAGCGTAGCACCGGTTTGCCTCCACTCTCACTGAAGGTGATGGGAGCATTAGCCAGGGCTTCAGAAGAGCCAGGCTCAGCAGTGCTGCTCGCAGAAGTCACATCCTACGATTCGCTCCTTCTACTTATTCCAAAAGGAAAAAAATGCCTTGACCTATGCATAACTTTCTTGTGCTTAATTTGCCAGCTGGTGAGTGTCACATGTTTAATTCGGGCAATGTAAATAATAATCTCTTTAATAGTTAACATTTTCACTGACAACACAGTCGCTGAGCTTAGACAGCTGATCGCTGCTGCTGTAAAGCTAAGTCCTTAAATATTATCAAACTAATACCCTTGTATGGTCACACTGGATACAGATTAGTGAAAGCCATAATCCTATTTAATTTAACACAGTCCTAGGGATTTTCCTCTACAAAGAATTTGGTCACATGCATCCTGCATAATATTTTGCATAGTTCTTAAATATATGGCCCCTCTCTAGGAGCAGGGCTGTCTGCCAGTTTTAATGGCACTTATTAAATCCCATTGTACTCAACACCACAGTCCAGATGCAGGTATCTGCTAGAAAAAGCTCCATGGTTAGTAAGAATTTGTTGTGGTTCCCAGCTATGCCACAGCTCATTCTCTGAAGTCAGCTGTTTCGCCCTCTGAAGAGGAGGTTATCCCTCAGCAAAGTTAAGATGACGAGGGACTACAATTAATTTTACCCACAGTGCAGCCCAGCCAAGTCCCTGTCGTCTAAGAACTCAGACGTATAAAAACTGACTGTGCTTGAGCTGTCACGGATTCTGAGGTCTGTGGTTAAGCAACTCATTCTGAGTCACAGGAAAGGACTGATTTTTATGTGCTGAGCAGTAAGTCCATTTGCCTTCAACACTACGTGATATCTTTGACACTGCAGCAGATTAGACTTGTAGAATTAGAGATACCCCATGTACAATCTTCTTTTTTTCCCCCCTATGTAGAAATATTGTCTGAATGAAAAAAGGAGACTTAGGCCCTCTGTCAAGGTCTCTTAGCTAACACCATTGCTTATCATCCACCAGCTGTAGACTGCAAGGACCACATGCTGGGCGTCTCACAGGTACATTGCAGACCTTGCAGGGCACATGGGGGTACAGCTCTATTGGGTGGCCCTGGGCCACCAGAAGTCTAGAGGAAAGGAGGCATGCTGAAAGCAGTAAGCTACGTGGTCAGCTGTGTGTTCAGACAACAAACATCAAATCCCAACAGGCTGAAACCACAGGATGCTCTGTCACCTAGTCGGAAGCTGGATTTCCAAGCACAGCATCCATTCAGCTCATCTTTCAGGGCTCCCAGTTCAAGTTTATTCCTGTTATGCAATGTTTGGAGCATTTGAGAAACGCTGAAATTTTGATCGACAGACTGCCGGGTAGTGAAGCAGCTCCAGACAGAGAGCAATCTTCTACCTTAATTTTCCTGACAATTTCCAGGCATGTTGGGACAAATATGTGGCCTGGGTGGTTTCCATGTGGCCTTGCTCTCCTCAAGAGTGCTTGGTAGGTAAAGGCAGCTTAGGCACAGAGACTTCTCCACCTTCTCTAGCACCATGCTGGAGGTAGAAGCCTTCCCCTCCAGGAAGCAGAGCGGTTCAAGTTGATTAGGTTTCCAGGTTATTTTCAGTAACTTAGGCACCACCTGAATGGCTGTTGGCTTAATGCACAGAGTAATTATTAGTATTATTACTACTATTACTATTAATAATAAAATAGTGCTTCTTCCAAAAGCGCCTGAGGAGCAAGCTAAGGGAAGCTTCATCTTGCTAGGTGCTCTGCAACATTGGGCTGTCATTCAAGAACACAATAAATCCTGCTTCAGGGCTCCCACTACTGGATCAAAAGCACCAAAGCCACATCAGCCAAAATGCTGACGCTGTATGAAATAATTCTGCAAATTCAACTGTATTTTTAAATGTTGGTAATTTAGCTTTATATTGGTTGGCTTTATGCCAGCTTCAGTATCATCTTCGCCTCACCATCCAATGTTGTACCAAACCAACTGCCGCCTGTTTTCTCAGCACTGGTGCAGAGTCAGCATAAACCCCAGATCAAGTGCTCCCAAAGTGCAGTTTTGTGGCCTCTTCTGGATCAAATCTTTGCTACTCACGGATCACGTGTTCGTATTTGTGGCAACATGGTCTCAGAAGATCCAGTGGTTTTCTCCTGAAGAGCTTGCAGAGAAGAGGCTGCATAGAAAAGTGAAGGGGACAGAAAGATTAGAGCAAAACTCATTGCTCATTTTTGGAAGGGCAGTGAAGAAGGAGTGAAAGATTATAAGAATACACACATGGAAAGGCAAGGGAGGGCGAGGGCACAGAAAAGCAAGGAGAAATAAGAAAAGGGAGGTAGATGGCAAAGCTGTTAAAAGGTCTGGTGGAGAAAGAAGAGAGGGAAGAAAGAGACAATCAGAAGGGAACTGGAAAGTTGGGCATAACTGTGGGAAGTTGCTGTACTGTGCATATCCCCTGCTGGGGTTCCTTCGCTTCTCTCTGCACTTGACTGCAGCTTTTTGGCTTCTCCTCTTTGGGTTTCCCCTGAGGACCCAGAAATGGCACTCCTCTTGCCCACGGGTAACAGAAGTACCTCGCTGAGCCTCAGGACCAGCCTCTGCCACATCCAGACCTGTAGTCCCTCATTTGATCTACTCTTCTTGCTGGTCTTTGCTGGTTCTTACACACCCTGTTCTAGTCTGGTGGAGATAAGGAAGGCATAAAGGACAGCAGCTGCCTGAAGAGTTTGCTCATCACAAAAGGGTGAGCCTCTCTGTCTTCTAAAACTGACACCTTAGCAGAAACACAGAACTTGATGACATTTAGCTCTTGTTACAAATCTTTACACATATAGTTAAGACGTGTCAAATCTACTGCACTCAGCCATGCGTCGCAGAGTTTGGCTTATTTACAGTATGTTTTCACGTGTCATACATCTTTAAGTAGACTGGAGTATGGATTGGTTTAATTTTTTTCCATTGATGGTTTCTGCATGTAGATTAGAAGAACTGTTAGTGCTTTGGCTTATCTAGTGTCACACCATGAAGAAATTATTGGCAGTAATAATCATTATTACGCCCTCCAGCTCCTTCAATCTGATTATAAAAGTTTAGATTAGTGACATGTGTTTTGGCTTCTGTGTCAAGATCCAGCATGAATCTTTTTTTTTCAGTATTTCATGTGAAAACTAGAAGGCAGCGATGTGTATGCATCTTTATACTGAAACCTTTTATAATAAATAGGGTGATTCTGGATGGGTATGGTGTCATCTGATATCAAGATTACTAGGCACCTTCATACAGTTATATCATCTGCAATACCCATCTTCTGCCCTGTTCTGCACTTCTTTTCCCTTACCTTCTTCCACTACTTTCTGCCCCCAGCTGGGGGTTGTGCTGTCCCACAGCTGCAGCTCCCCCGAAGGTGCGGAGAGCAGGTCTGGAAATAGACCATGCTCTTCCCTCACCCTTCTCAGGGGTGCATTGTAGCAAACAAGAGCTGCCACAAATGTGAGGCGTGTGGGCTGCAAAAGCAGCGTTTGAAGACCACACTGACAGCTTGTTTTCTTTAAAGCAAACTCCTTGTGCTGTTCCTTAAAGTTGTTGTGATATTACTCTCAATATCTGTATTGGAAAAGACTCAAGTCATAGACTCATAGAATCATTTAGGTTGGAAAAGACCTTTAAGATCATTGAGTCCAACCATAAACCTAACACTGCCTAAACCACGTCCCTAAGTGCGACATCTACACATCTTTCAAATACCTCCAGGGATGGTGATGCAACCGCTGTCCTGGGCAGCCCATTCCAATGTTTTATAACCCTTTCAGTGAAGAAATTTTTCCTAATATCCAATCTAAACCTCCCCTGGTGCTACTTGAGGCTGTTTCCTCTTGTCCTATTGCTTGTTACTTGTGAGAAGAGACCAACCCCCACCTTGTGACAACCTCCTTTCAGGTAGTTGTAGAGAGCGGCAAGGTCTCCCCTTCTTTTCTCCAGGCTGAACAATCTCAGCTCCCTCAGCCGCTCCTCTTAAGACTTGTGCTCTAGACCCTTCACCAGCTTCGTTGCCCTTCTTTAGACATACTTCAGCACCTCAGTGTCTTTCTTGTAGTGAGGGGCAAATACTACAATCTGTATCTAGAAGAGGCCACATTTTCCTGCCTACTTTATTTTGTCCTGCTAACCTGCTGATTTTTGTATAACTTTTAATGAGTTTAGGCATGCTGTCCCTGTTTCACAAGAAAAAAAAAAACTTCTAGTGGTGGCTCAGTATTTTCATCTGGCATCTTTTACTTTGCAAAATGTGTATAATCACAAAATGCTGAGGTGATACACATCGCACAAGGAAAACGTGGCTCCTGAATTGTCCTGACAAGCAAACTGAGGAATTGTCTTGTGGGGAAGGGGGAGGAAGGAAGAAGGGATCATGGCAAACAAATTACTATATCTACCACAGTTGAAATATCTCTGATTTACTAAAAAGAAGAGAAAGGTAGCAATTTAATTTAGAAAAACTTCCAAATCTTTTTGAGTAATTCTAAAAATCTGAGGCAAGTAAATCCAAAAATAAAAATCTTTTAATAAGTAAATAATCAGTGATTTATTATGTGTGTTACAAAACACACAGAATATTACACTGCAAATAATGTCTTCTGAACTTGTGAACTAATAGTAAGACCATTAGTCCATATTCTTTGTTTCTTTTCTGGTTTTGCAAATCCCTCAGTACATAAACGTTTTTCTACATTAACAAAAGAACTTGTTTTACTGAAAATAGTAACTAAGTGTTAGTTGCAATTGGTCTGAGCTGAATGCCCTATAACTTTATTTTTTCTGAACACTGAAGCAAATTATGAAATTATATTCCTTGAAATATATGTGGACTTTTTTTTTGCTATCTAAACACTGATTTTACAGCTTTTTACTGCTTCTATTGGAAATGAAACAAAAACTGCAAAAGGTTAAAACTGAAGAGGTTTTACAAGTTAAGAATAAGCTCAGAAGAAACTACTGTGATCAGGGTTATCTGTCATTGTGATATATATCTATATACACACAAACACACACATATATATATTCCTGTCCTCAAGATTTACATGGCTTTAGCAAAATTCCTACTCCTCGCTCCTTCTGGGTATTGAGGAACTTGTTTTATGTGATGGCCCTTTACCTTCCCTGAGCTCCCGCGTGTGTTTTCGGAGCGGTGGACCAGAATTTGCAATTCTGCGGGCTTCCTCCCCTCACCTCCCTCCTTCCCCCTGGGACTTTCACATTTTCTTCTAGAAAGCCTATTTTATTCCATAAATCAAGCTTAGATTCAAATGGGTATCAAAACGTGCTCGCAAAGCTGGGAGGGCTAATAAAAGAGCCTGCGGGTGCCTGAGGCGGTGACAGTGCTCTCCGGGGGAGGACAGGTAACCGGTCAGCCTCACGTACCGCCGTGATGCACCGCCGGCGCCGAGGGAGAACGTGGGGGGGAGGAAGGCAAAGGGCTCCCGTCAACCTCTCCAGCTCGTGCTACAAATCCTGCAATAACATCTGGTCTTTACAGATTTGAAAAGAAAAACTTTTCTTTTACATAAGGATACAAATTGGGAAACATATTTCTTTACAAGCCCTTGAAAATGAGTGTCACCCACCACATATATTATGTCCCTGAACCGAGCTAAATTGAAGCCAGACATATATTTCTCTTTGATGACTCCATCAAGGTATGTTTTAACTCCTCTCCCCGGTCCTTTAGCCTCTCAAAAGATACATGTGTAGATAAGAAAGCAGCCTCAAACCAATGCAAAGTAACAGCAGCCAAAGAAGTGGCTTTTAAAAGAAAAATCCAGCTTTGTAGCTCTCTCTTCCTGCAAATAATTTCCTTCTCCAGTTATAAATTTCACCTTCTTAAAAATCTTCCCTGGAAGAGGCAGAGGAGACAGGGAGACAAACAGTTTGAGTAACGCTATGTATTCTGAAAGCAGAGAAATTTAACTCAATTTTTCCCGGCATCTCTCTCAGGTGTACAAATGATCACGTAAAGCACCTCTACTTTGCCTCGTTACGTGTAACTCAGACATTTTTGGCATCTACTTGTACTTGTCAAACACCTGGTGACGTTTGACAGACTTGCTCCACGGAGAGTCTGAGTATTGTACAATGGTTTGATAGCATGGTTAGTGTTAATGAGATTACTGTTACTTAAGAAATGCTTCTTATTCTCTATTACCCCTTACTGAGTGTCAAAGCCAGCCTACTAGTTTATCTATATTTGGCAAATACTGCCAGGTCTAAGAACCAACAACTGCTGTGAATTACACTTTGAAATGCTGGATCTGGTGAAAATATACCAGATATCCTCATTTGAGGCCAAACTTAACTTTGCTTTTGCAATTGCTCCCAAAGACGTCATCATTTTTTCAGATGTAGATAAATGGCTATAATGGCCCCTTATAAGATCTGGAAGACTTGGATGAATCGGGAGAAAATGCACTTCCTCACCAATTCCCATCTCCATAGAAACTCCGCGACTCTGCTCTGTCTTCTGCCTATACAGATTAGGCAGCCTGGTTTTCCAATAACAGACAGTGAAGTCTGACGCCTGCATTGTCTTGCAGAGGGGTATCTTGAAGAGCAGAATTTAAGGATAAAAAGAAAACTTCGCCAAGTGCTTAGCATCGCCTCCCCCAACTCTCAAATTCTTCCTGGGGCTTTTCAGGTTCCTAAGAAAATTTCTCATGAGAATCATCAGTATTTGCTGCCAGGGTACCCACAACTACTTTTGCTCAAAGGATGCAGTGTCATTGAAAGACTAGTGCACACTACCCAGTATCACAATTGGTGTCACTTTTGAGGAAGACAGGGAGTCATCAGGAGCAGACTATGGGATGCCGATTTAAACACAAAGCTTTTTTTTTTCCAGTTCATCGAATAGTTTATGCATGAAGGGATGTGCTTTTTCAGCAGTTCAGATAAGCAGATAAGGATAGTATTTTTTTTAATGAAGTGAAATATACGGGAGAACGTATTCATTGATTATTGTTAGGAAAAGAAGAAGATATTAAACTGCAGTAGATAAACATCAGCATGCAAAGTTCTTTTGTTAATAAGAATAAATTGATAGATTTATAGACTTTAAATTCTGGCAAGATCATTTGATTGTCTCATCAAACCTGTAAATCAAAGCCATTAAATCTCACAGTATTAGCTCTGAGCTGAATAGAGCTAGACAAAACATGTTGGTAAAGCAGTACATGAAACAAAAGATGCAATTCAGCTTGACAGAAGCTTTATAGCTTTGGGTCAAATCCTTAAGTTTTAAAAATGGAGAGAACAACTAAAATTGAAGTGCAGTTTTCCCCAGTTTTTCAGCTTTGGGTAAGTGTACTCCATTTTGGTTTATCTGTGAAAATGGCATGCCTGTTTTCTTTGTTCTAGACTTAGTCCATAACACACACATGGCAAAATCATAACTCTCAGAAAAAAGTGCAGTTTTGACATGAAGATTTCAAGCAATGAAAGTTTCTAAAACTTCTCTTGTTTCGGAAGTTGATCACCCATTCTGTATGAAAACCCAAAGTGCATAATTTCTCATATAAATATGTCCAGCTTCAGCTTTCAACCTTTATCATACCTTCTTGACCGTTAAAGGGCTCTCTATTTTCTTCTCATAAATGTACTCATGCACTGTAGTCAAGTGACTCTCAATTTTCTTTCTAATGGACTAAATCTGTTGAAGTATTTAAGTCTTTTCTAGGAGGGTATTTTCTATGGCTCTTGAACAAGTTTGTGCCTCTGCTTTTAAAAGCTCCAATTTTTTCCAATATATCTACCTGTCTAATGAATTCATCTTTGCTGTAGAGAAAAATAAAGTCGTCACCCATTTTTCCTACATTTATACATCCACGGATTATATTAACTCTTTGGCCACAGCATAACAGTGGAAGCTTATGTTCTATTGCTTGCCTATTTTGACCCTAAATCATTTCACAAGGGTTGTTTTTTAAGCTAGTCTAAATAAATTTCAAAATGCCTTTTTGATATATGCCCTCGGTTTCTGTCTGCAGTAGCCAACCTCATAACAGTTTTGTCTTTTGAAAAAAATTGTCTTATCCAGCACTTGAGATCACTTTGTACACAAGCTCTGTCTTCATTGATATATACCAACATTTGTGTTATGTGCAAATTTTATCTCCAATACTTTCTGTTTGACAATTATTTCCACTTTCGGAACAAGAAAGTTACATACTTTGATTTCTTTACTCATGTGTATTTAATCCCAGTACTTCTGCTGCTTCTTCTGCATCCTTTTC
The DNA here is from genome assembly GCF_963924245.1 of Chroicocephalus ridibundus. Classification (NCBI taxonomy): domain Eukaryota; kingdom Metazoa; phylum Chordata; class Aves; order Charadriiformes; family Laridae; genus Chroicocephalus; species Chroicocephalus ridibundus. Next base: position 132,678,076 of record NC_086285.1, read on the forward strand.
CCCAGTGCTCCTTGTGCCTCTGTGAGATGTGTTCCTTGTCCCAGGCTCTCTGATTCCTTGCTCATATTATCCTCATGTTCTTGTCTCCTCCACAAACTCTTCATCTCAGATGCATTTTCAACACAAATTTTCTTGCTTTTTTCTCATGATAGTATTTTCAGATACCTTCCCTGACCTGTAGTTCAAATTGCAATATAGAAATAGTATTGCTGGGATAAAAGATGAAAAGTTGTGCACTGATCTCACGCTTCACCTACGAACACTTCCCCCTCACGCCAGAGCCCCAGTGTGGGGCAATTTATGCTGTATTGATTCCAAAGAGGAAGAATTACTGTCTGACAGCTATACCACATCCTTTATTAGCATCCGAAGTAGAGTTGGGATTTCGCTAATGAGGCTTAACTATCTCCTTTTGCAGCTGCTGGAAGAAGAAGTCACTTCTGAGGTGCAATTAATATCAGGGCTATGTCCTCTTGTCACATTTAAGCACCTGAAGCACATTGTCCTTGGATTATCTGGGCCTTTGCCTGAACACCACGTGGGCAGAGTTGTTAATTATTTTTCTGTCTCTGCTCTGTCATTATTTCAGCATAATAAAAATATGGAGATGGGATTTTTTACAGTTTAGAAGAAATTCATTATTCTTTTTGCCTTTGCATACAGGACTTTTCCCCTACACTTTCTGCAGTACTGAAATAACTAGGTAGCTATGCAGTGTTACATGTATTAGGCACAAAATAAAGGATCCTGAGACATCCAGATACCCTGATTCTTGGTATGTCCAATATCCCCAAACCAGAAGGCATATGTAGTTGTTTCCAGCAGCAGCCATTGGACTATCCTTTGTACTTACATATCTATTAAGAGTTTCTCTCTGAGTGACCAGATAACATAGGACAATGTAACAAACTTTCTTCTTTTGTTATTTATGAGCAGCACATGATAGAAAATATTACAAGGCTAATATGAATTATTATAATAGTCTGCTTGTCTCCCTTCTCCCTCCTCTTCACTACTTAGCCTTTTAGCATTACAAAATGGCTCTGGCATGAGCTGTCAGAAAGCAGTGCACCAAAGCCGCTATCACACGTGAGACTGTCTGCACACATTAATAAGGAATTTGCCACTACTGTTAGATATCCTTGTTCTCATTCTTTTTTTTCCTTTTTTTTTCTTTTTTTTTTTTCTGCTTAGGGAACTCTGGGGTCACTAGATGTTATCATCTAAACACGCTCATTCTTTGCACCTTCCCTCTGCATGCTCAGGGAATTCATGTGAACATCAACTTTGTTATTTCTCTTGCACAGCCATGGGTCAGCTCTGGCACTCCTTGCAACCAGGAGCAAACATGGGATTCATCACTTCTACATAAAAGTACTGAGCTAGATACATAATTGTAAGCCTGTGTTAGAAAGCAGTATTTTCTGAATCAGTCTGATCATAAATGCAGCTTGGTATTGGCTTTTCTATTCCACTTTGTCTCTTCATTCCTGTTTTGCTCCATCAATGAGTACTGGGATTTATTTTTTTAAGAAGTGCTCACAGTATCAGGATCCCTTTCTCCCTACCATGCCCCCTATGTAGATATCATGTCAGATTATCCCTTAAATCAGCGTTCTTTAAACAGCAGGGGACAAACCAAACTGCAAAAGAGAGTTGGAAGGACATCCTACTCACAGATCTGGAATGTACTCCTTCCTGGGGATGGAGGGAAAATGGGAAGATATGGGAGGAGGGTATGGGAGTGAGGGGAAACCCTTCTGACTCGGAGTGGTTGGGCAAGACGGACGTGTAACCTGAAGTAGCTACTCAAGTGTTAGTTTTATGAGTGATTTTTTTTTCTGGTTCTATTTTTCTCCCATTACCTAATAGCAAATAAATGTTAATGGTTCTCTCCTTGGAATACTCCCCCTTTACAAAAAGGGTAAGCCGTGGAGGTGACATCACTGCTCAGTTTTTCACTAAATACAGCCAGGTTTTCGATGGAAAGTTTTGAACTGCTGGGCTCAGACTTCTGTGGGAATGTATGTAATCGTTGCCACAGGGATGGGCTAGGACAGAGGGAAGAGCTGGTAGTATTCCTATCCAGGTCAAAGCACATCCAAGTGCCTGGTATGATTCCAAGCTGGATTTAGAGAAGGTACTAGGAGCTTCCACTAGTAATCAAAAGTGATAGATTACATCATCTCCACCCAAAATATCCTGATTTGAAAGGATTTTATTGTGAACTGCAGCACAGGTCTATAAAAATTGCACTGTCTTTTTTTTTTTTCCAGTGACTTGTTTTTTCCTCCACTTTACTAGTGAAAATTCAAACGGTCTTGCTTTCCAATTTAAGATGGCTTCAAATGGTTTTTAGCCTCTAGAGAAAGCTCAAACAGCAACCGTATATTGGTCTTTCCTCAGTTGATGCCTATCACTGCCCTTTCCTCATAGTGCTGCTCCTGCGCTCTCCAGGCCAGCTTTTTAATTTGTACTTAGAGCAGGCAGTTACCAGAAGAGTTTCTCTAGGGGAACCTAATCTACAGTAGTTCAGCTACTTTGCTAAGAAAGCTTTTCTCAGGTACTCTTTCAAGATACTTAGGAAAAAGGAAGATTTTTTTGGAAATTGCATTTTCCATAGTTTTTTCAGCTTATTTCAATTTCTGCTTTGGAGAAAATAGTCATTAGGAGCTCACAGATACATATATGATTGCTACATTCCCCAGAAAACATTTAGCAGTGAGTCAGTTATGTCTTTTGAAATATTTATCTTGAAAACGGTTGCAATGGACAACCAGAACTTGCTCTGAATGTGTTACAAAAAGAGTTTCTTTTCTTTCTGTGGACAATTGGAATGGAAATCCTTCTATTGATTGGTTGGGCACTTATACAATTTGTTAATGATTTTCTTAAGGGACGCATCGGTGGTATTGATTTACAGCTGAGGAGAGGAACGGGTTCATTACTCTGTTTAAATGTGAGTGCCAAAAAGATGACTGTTAAAGGTACCATAAGTTGGCTAAACACAGTCTCTTCATGGCAGGCTTACTTGTATGTTACTTCTCCCAGAAAGCTAACCTAAATGCTATATGCCCGATTTCCCGTGTGTTTTCATTCACCATGACAACTAGCTAAATGTGACCTTAACTTGTAAAACCATGTGTTGCCATCTGTAGTAAAAGAGAGTTAAAGATGAAAAACTCCTTAGCATTTTTTCTCCCAAAGGAAAGGTAGGAGTATTATGTGATTTCCTCTACCTTTGGACAACGAGGTAGGAAAATACTATTTAATTAAAAATAAGACAGAAAGAAAAGAGGTGCATTTGGGTTTAAGGCATGAAAAGTCAAAGTCAATGTCAAGGCATATTTTACTAGGTAGTTACTAGGACTGGTCGAACTATTTCCATTGATACTGGTTTTCTATGGAAAATAGGTTTTTAACAAATCTTTTGTACCTGAAGTATTTGCTTTTTATAAAATTCTCTCCACCCTTCTTTTTTTAAGGTTCTCAAGTATTGAGTTAGAATCCATTTTCCAAATCAGGTTCACTGGAACTGCTGTGCAAGTCTCTTGTGTCCCATCTGAACCAGGTTTGCAGCCAGATGTCACCTCCTGTGAGCAATCATAGGGACCCCCAAGGTTCAAATTGCCTGGGAAGAGGGGAAAAAGAAAAGGAAATACCTTTGGGGTTTCAACTGCAGGTAACCAAAAAATGCCTTTTTTTTTCTTTTGCCCCTCCCCCCCCCCCCCAATTGGGGAAAGCTTTCAAGAAAATTAAAGTTAATGAAGGGGAATTTTGAGAAAGTTAAATGTTGGTAACTTCCCTTTTTTTTTTTTTTCCAGAGAGCCTACTGGAAAGCTGGAATCAATTTTCTGATCCTCCAGAGGATTTTAACATGTATGTCCCATTTTCTAAAGCAACGTCCCAGCCATCAAAATTAGATATGGGATGTTCTTCAGCTAAAAGTTTTCTACTTTGCTAAAACAATTATGCTTCTCATATAGGGTATTCTGAAGTAAACACCCGTCAGTTGTCCATAGAAAATGGTCCCATCCTGCATAATGCAAAAGAACGTGCATTTCTGATGCAAGGCGGGAGTGACTCAGGCTAGCCTTGCGTCAGAAAAGGGCTCTGCTATTCTTTTACCCAAAGCTGTCCAATTTTTAAGCCTTCTTAAATTGTAGTTTGAACACTCGCAGTTGAAACTTTGTAAGTTTTTGGCAACTCTGTTTCCAAATAATATTTTTAAATTTGAGTTGGATGTGTAACTGAAATAGACTGTTTTGGGCTGTTCAGACTATCAAATCCATTTAACCACGTCCTTAAGGATTTCCTGCCAGGTCCTGGCAACATGGAAAAAGAAGGTGTTGTATTTGAATGGAAAAGAAACAAGGCTTGTATAGCTGAGCAGCAATGGGAAAACTAGAAAGAGATGGCAACAGGAATTAAAGAGGGAAAGAGATTGGTTGGAAAATAATACTGGAAGAAGAATTGGAGTGGGAAAGGGATTTGGACCTAAGATAACCTGGGCTGACTGGGTTGCAGGGTAAAGAAGGTGGTGGCGAATAGACAGAGGTCTGTGCATGCCCCAGCGCACCTTTTTCTAGAGGATAAGAAAAGCTCACAGTGCGTCAGTCTCACTTGACTGCAGACAGGACACAGCCCTTACAGCCCGCAGCACAGCTGCCCGTGCTGGATGTGCTCCAGCTCGTGCAGATCCCATAGCAGCAAGCAGTTTTCCATACCCACAAGTATCAGAAGTTATTGCGATGGCACTAAGCCTTTCAGCTCTGGGGAGGTCCAGCACAGGTTTTGATATGAGAACAGAAGGGAAGCCTTCTATTTTCAATCAAGAGTTTTGTGAGTAAATTCCCAAGGTATTTTCTTTTTTAAATACCAGCTTGGAAGAATATAATGTTGTAAAGCTAAGCAAAGAAAGATGAAAACTGCCGGAAGGTAGTTTGCCTGAAAAACATTTCTCTGGTGCACCGTTCCCTGGCACATGGCCTGTACAACCCCATCCTCCTCCGATTCAACGGGCTCATAGGGGCATCCAGAGGTGGTCACACTGACTAACACTGGCCATCCACCCCACTGAGGAGTCCAGAAATGCTCTTTGGAGGTACTTACCTCTCTTCCTTGACTACGCAGGAGCTTGGTTCCCAACTGTAAGGTAGATGTTTAAGTGTGAAGGTATCCAGATGATCTTGACTCTGCCGTTATCCCACAGGACATCACCTTCACTATATAGAAAAGCTAGACCTTGTCTGAGAAATAATCAAAGCCATTTAACAAAGACACTGCTGTTTGTGGGACTCCTCTGTTTGCTAAGGGCAAATCGGGTAGGAATGGCAAGAGGAGGAAAATGAACCTTGTCATTAAATTTAGGATTGCTCTGTGATTTGTGGCCATTCAATGAAGCCAAGTTTTTTCAGATGGCCACTCATTTTTGGAGTGCCTTTCTGGAGGGTTGTGGGCAGATTTGTAGAGAAAAAAAATACTCACTCTTGGAGCTGAAGTAAACAGTTATTCATGCTTCGAATAGATGAAGCTCTCCTTGATGTGAAGTACTCTCAAAAATGTCAGGTCTTTAAACTACATGCCCAAAATACTTTTGGCCTTTTGACCTTAAGTTCCCCCTCTATGAAATGATGATAACACTTGCCTTTTGCAATGTGTCCCTGTCCTCAGAAACATGCTGTAAAAATAAACTCATTTTGTTCACAAAGCCTTTAGGTAAAACATTGTGAGTAGAGCCATGCAAAAGTTCTTGGGGAATTTAATAACTCTGTCTTTAGAGCAGGATATGAATTGTGTATAGTAAATAAGGCCTGTAGGCACAAATATTGCGTAGCTGCTCATTATTTGAACTCTGCCCATCCCATGCATTGAATGAGAAGAGAGGAATGGAGAAAAAAGTTGATTTTACTTTTTATATTTGCTTTTACTTAGACAATTTTATTCCTGATACTTCTCAGCTTCTGAAAGCTTGCCTTGCCAGCTCTTGTGGACTTTTAAGATATATTTAACACGCAATTAAAAGAGCGCTCTTCAAATCAGCAGGGGGTTTGCTTTGCATGTAGCTCCCAAATCGCTCCTGTCTACATCCATGTTTTGATTCAGATCAGATTCTAGGCAGCTGAAAAGGGTCCATAAATATATCTGTTCCTCAGAACGGGCCTTTTCACTGCTCCCCCGTCTTGATGTCAAGGAATCTCAGCTGCCGTCACTAAGAAAATCTGTGCTGATAAGAAAACCTTGTTGTATTTTTTGGCACTGAAAGTAGATACAATTCCTCATAGAAATGAGTGCTTAAATTAACATAAAATAGAATTTTGAAGAACACTTTTTTATTCCCCACCATTTTTTATTTTATTATTTAAAATTATTTTATTCACTCCAAAGTTTAACTTAAAGGTCTTTGCTTGAAGTGTCCTCTTGTCTTTGACTTGTAGTGACCATCGTCCTGAAAGCAGCACTGTTCATGGTGCATCCTCTCATATGAAATAGAGAACTTAGCATTCCTAAAACATAGAAAAGAAATAAAACAAATAAACAGAACAAATCTTTCAAAAACACAACTATAACAAGGTGAGATGTTATTTCATGTCATTCTTTTCTACGATCTATTTAGACAGAAATCTTTCCATGCTCTGTATAGCTGTAAAATAGATGATACTGATAAATGAGTTTGAGTTAGTTTTCTTTCACTGGTCTTGCTTATTTTCCATCTTTTTTTTTTAAGTAAGAGTCAAAGATATACTTCTCTTTGGTCCCTGAAAAGGTGGGGAGAAGCCCTCTGCAGAAATAACTAGCTGATACGATGAGGTGAATTGCCTGCCTGCCACAAGGGTAGCCAGAATGACTGGGGGTGAGCCCTGCCTGGGCTGGTGCAGAACCACAAAAGAGTCAGTCAGGTTTTACCTGTTCAAATTTGAAAAGATAACCTCCAGTACAAGTTCTTATCTGAGGTATTCAAGTTTGCAGCCTGGTTTTCTTGAAACAGCTGCATCATGTCGTGCATCATCACACATGCACCTCTCTACTGAAGGCGGAGGAATTTCTGTTAAACCTAAACCCCTGCTTATTATACACCAAGCCTGATAAAGCCAAAGAATATCTTCCTCCTGAAATCCCTTTTTCCCAGTTAGCCATTTCAGACGTCTTCAGAAATAACCATCTGTAGTACAGATGCTACCAGTTAAAGATCAAGTGGTAGACTTAATGCTGAATTTCACTTTTATGTTTAGACTTGTACGACCAGGTCTCATTCTCTAGTGGATTTATATGATTCTATTTTCCTCTTAAAAATATGAGAGAGAAACCCTCACAGATCCTTAGCGTTGGTAGTGTGAGTACACCACTATAATTAATGTCCTGGTCTACTCCCCCTTTTTTTTTTTTTTTTTTTTTTTTTCTATTTTCAGTGTACAAGTCCTGTGGAGTTCACAGATTGATTCGATTGCAAAGTTAGATTCCCACTGTGATGGCAGTTTTCAAATCGCTGGGCCTTTCTGCCTGTCCTGCCAGCCAAGGAACAATGGGTGCTAATTAAAACCCTGCTTAAAAGGTTCCCCTTTACTTCAGCATTTGAGGCTTTCAGGGGGCAGACAGGGGAAGGATGCCTTGTTCTGTTTATGCATATGCAAGCACTTAGTGAGCTGGGGCTGACTGTGGGTCGAGAAAACACTACAAAAGCCTGGTGCTTATAGGAAAGGGCTGGATTTCAACCTGATGAGGTTAGTTACAGACTAGACTGAAGAGGGCCCAGCTGTATTTTCTTTCCAAAATTTGAGGCACATTTCAAAATAGGGCTTGCTTTTTTTATCATTTGCTTCTACTGAAATATTCAGATGTCTGTCTTGTACTAAGATGAGCAGTTTTCTTAAAGTCCAAGGATATGAAGTAATAGAGTTTCCTTTATTTTTACTAATGAGATTAATATTTTAAACAACTGGTTTTGCTAATCAACTGGGCTGCCTGTGCCAAAATGTGGAATAACAAAATATGGAATAACGTGCCTTTTCTGCATCAAGGGTTTGTTTCTTGAGCCACTATCTTTTTTGTAAATGGAAAAGATCCCGTCAGACATTTCTGTTACTCAGTGGTATAACTGAATTCTAAGAAGTATGCAGACTTCTGCCATTTTTGAGGAGGAAAAATGAAAAATGAACTCTACCTTAGAGCTTTATTTGTAAATGTATATAAAATTGCTCAGTACCCGAATATGGCAGATAAGAAGAATCAGCTTCATTATGTCAAGCAAATTCAATATGCTTTGGTTTTCAGCAAAAGCAGAGAACAGCATTGCAAATAAACTCATCAATAAGCCACACAGGTTTTTGTTTGATGTCATTTGTAACTGACAACTTGATCAATCTTACATTGAATAGTCCCTTAGAAATACGAGAGTAATAGGAGCAGAATCTGTCTCTCGTCTTTTGTTGAATAGCAGTTCGCTTGGTGGCATTCACAAACCTGTCCTAGCTTTCTTCAGCTGTTTTTCTTGTATAAAACTATCTCACCCATTGAGATAGCAGAAAATATTTCATGGGACAAATTGCATGTCATTGATAGTGAATGGTCAAAATGACCAATTCACAGATAACCTCAGAGTTTGACAGGTATTATTCTAAACTTTTTTTTTTTTCCAATCTCTATGAAGAATGAGTGCTTGTGCAGAAATCAGTAATGCCTTGCAAATAACTCACCCACCAAAAAGACTATTAGTTTACCTTTTTTTCCTGTCTACAAATATTGTCTAAGAGGTTATCTCTATAGCTATTTTAATTAAAGGAGCCGATAAGATTCTTCTCATTTTTAACTTTACAGCCATATGCTGTATTAATTAATAATGCTTAATAGAGCTACTTGCATGCTGAAGACTGCTTAAAAGACTAAAGATGCCTAGGATCAGGGCATATGGCCTTTGTTGTGAGCCACATGCACCGAGGAATAAAGGCAGCTAAGCCCAACCTCCTACTCTTACTCTGTCACTCAGTGGCTGTTCACACTGTGATTCCTGCTGCGGGGAGAAGACAACTGCTTTTTTTCTCCTTTTTTTTTTTCTTTTCTCTTTTTTTTTTTTCGCAATTGTTTTATTTCTCCATAGAAATGGGGAGGGGAGTAAGAACTTTTGGGAGAAACCTGCCTCTGCCCCTGCATTTTCTTTCCCTATTTACCCAGCTGGGCAGGCAGAAAGGGAAAGTTCCTAGAGAAAAGGGGTCAGGGCCTGATCCAGTGCTTGCCCCCCAGCCACCCTTCTCATGGGCACAGCTAAATCCATAGGAATGCAAAAGCAAGGTGCTTCTGACAAAACAGCAGTCCCAAGCCCGTGTGGCTTTGTGGACTGGCAGGAGCTTTGCTGGTGCAACGCTTTACACGGCTATTCAGTTCTGAAGGGGTACGGCCGTCGTGCACCCTCCAAGGTTTGATCCCGTACCCACACACACCACTCTGCTTCACCAGGACAAAGAGACAGGAACTGCCTGAGGAACCTCTCAAATACCTACAACGGGTGCTAAGGACCAGTTCGGCAGGCGTCTCTGAAGACCTCTTGAACAGGCGCTTCAGAGGGTGAAGATGATGATAGGAACACCTCAGCCAGGCTGTTACTCCTTTATTCTCTGGAGCTTTTTCAGGGAGGCTTTTCACTGGAGCTCTTTGAGTAGGAACTGAAATAATCAAATCATAAAGGCTGTTGCCAGACTTCTATTAACAAAGAGTGAACAGCATTTTGCCTGGTCATAGGAGAAAGCGGTGATTTCTCAGTTGCCGGGGCTACAGGCAAGAATCCAAAAAAAAGATTAACAAAACCCTGTTAGTGGATAATCCCTGGAAAGGTACTCTAACTGAAGACTTCTCCCTCTTCTGTCAGCATCACCCAGTCTTACCTGGCTTCCTGCTTTGGTAGTTAAACCTTGAGAAGGTGCTAATTTCAGCTAGGCAGCTGGCCAGCAGCTTACAAGCTTGCTGTAAAGGAGATGTACATCTTAGTGCCAGGTGCCTTCTGATCTCCTTCTCACCTGCTCATCTTCGCATCTGCTGCTGCCTCTTCCACCTCAGGAAAAGGCAATGCCAGCTCAGGGCTTCATTTCTCATCAGATAAATAGATCCGAACGGTCTAATTCGCCTCAGTCCATCTATCTCCATTTTCCTAAAGGATCATACCATCTGTTTCTCAGCTTGATGCTAGCTAGCCAGGAGCGGATAAGAAGATTTTCTCTGGAACATGCTACTGATTGCTCCTGGGAAACTAAGTCAGGGATTCCTGGGAGACTTCCACAAACTAGTCCCGACTGCAGTAAATGTAAAACTGGATACCGGATCTCATCAGTCCTGTGATCTTCACAAAGATACTGTGTGAGATGGTAGCAAGAGAGGGATTTTCACCATTTTCACAGCCATTTCGCACACAACAGTTGGACTGTCTTATCTGATGGGTCCCAATCACCAGCGGCATAACTTTATGTGCTCTAAAGCCAAACTATCTCTGTTACATACACTCCTTCTCTGCTCTCTGCCAGCTGTGGACAGGTTCAGCATAAACCCGACAGTCACCTCTGGAGCAAACTTTCAGTCTTGAAAGGTCGGGAGAGAGGGGCGGAGGGGAAAAGTATTTCTGATTTCAGGGTCAGTCTGTACACGAATGAATTTCATATCTGTGAGCAGGGGACTACGCTGATGACCCAGGAAGTTGCTTCCAGACAGCTGTAGCACATACATTTGTTTGGCGAAGGAAAATAAACCAACTGTTAGACTTGGGTAAATCCAGTCTGATCTAAAGAGGATGCTTGAACTTTCCTGCATGATTGGCAGAATATTTTATTAAGATGCTGCACACGGGCTTTAAAATACTGAATTCTCACCTTTTTATGACATTCTCCAAAAAATGATAGTGTGTTTCTGATAAGTAAATCTCTGTTTGCTTAAGGACAGTAGATTCAAGGTTAGTCACCAAATTCTTTTCAAACACCTCATTTATACAGCGGCTGAGCTTCAATCTTGAATGAAGTGCACGGGTGCCACAATTAACATAATTATATGCCATTAAATTTCTTCTTATACCCTGTTCCCCATTACGACTAAACTTTAATACCACCTGTGAGACTGGCAGGGGGGTCATGTCCACTCTTGGACAGGAGAACTTGTGCTGCACAGAACTGAGCCGGTCAGGAATCCTGCGGGATCTTTCTCTCATCCCAATTACCTCTGGCTCTGTGAATCGGTGTGACTGCTTAGATTGCTTGATGGCAGAAAGGTCAAGGATGTGTGGAGCCTTCTGGGAGTCAAGGCAGCGCTGCAACATTTCCTAGCCCAGCTCTGAAAATGCACACACTTTACTGTGTGCTCGTGCTCCGGACTCTAATGAACTAAAAGCTTGTGATTACAGTAGTGCATATTTTAACCTAGATCTGTCTAATTCAAACAGGTGGTTAGATAACCTACCATTTAGCCCAGCCTTTGCCTTCCGATGGAGGCTATCCAGGAGCTAGATACACTGGATGGTATTTGAAGCTGGCTTTGAAATGTTCTGAGTTTAATCACAGGCAACCACATCAGCCTTATTCTGGTAAGTGTAGTCCACAAGACAGATGAGCTTCCACTGAAATTTCCATCCTCTCTGTTCTTAGAGAAGGATCTGAAAAAAGTTCTTAAGGGTCTGTATGCCAACGGAAAAGTATTTATTGTCATTCCACTCTCTGTTATTAATTTTTACCTGTTGCCATGGAAGTATTCATGATTTTCAGCAACCAATGTTTTGCTGGGTGATGGTGATGTGCTGTGAAGTGTGTTTGTTTATGTTTCTGATAGCCTTTGGAAGCTTATGCCTGAGCATTTTTAAGAACCCAAGAACAATTTTTATTTATTCTACAATTTGCTAAAGTAGTGCAGAAGAAAAGAGCTTTTGCACTGGAGCAAAATGTGGCACCATTTTGTGGCTTTAAATGGATTTCTCAAGTGTATGTGGAGGAAACGTTCAGCAAGGAGTGACAGTATGTGGGTGGATGTTGATCAAATAGGTGAATAATTGTAATAAATTTACACTTACCACATCAGTTATAAGCATCCTTTCGTTAGTTGCGAAGAAATATTTTCAGAAACCGTGCCACTTAATTTAAATGTGATTTGAATACAGTTAAGTAGATTCTTCTAGGTTTGGTAACAAAATGCAGGTGATATGCACAAAATAGACGTAGTGAAGTCGTACAGCTTGCTGACAGTGGAGATTTCACATACCCATACCTTACCTTGAATTTTATTGTTTCCTGCTCTGGGAAGCCTCAAAAAATGTATCAGAGAGTATTTTGATAATCCAAGTGCATTTATACATAATGACGAGACAAATGCCCGTGCCTATAAAGTCTGTAGAGCTTTGCATAGTGGAAGTTTGTTCAACAGTGACATCAGTAGAAGTTTTTACTAAAATATCAAAACCTGCTGTCTAAAACTGGTAGCAAGTGCTCAGACTGAAAAAAAGTCTAACCAAAAAATAACAAAAAGCTGCCTTCTGTTCCCTGTTAGTGCTGAGGACCTTAGCACTGCGCACATAGTATATAAATAAACCACTGTGATCAACACCTGAGAGCTTATAAATGTCTGCAATGTATGGTGACAATTTGCAGAACTTCTGCATTGCTCCCTCATGCCCACTTACAAACTATTTGGATAATCTGGAACCTGTTAGGCAATACCGTATACCATTGTTTGCTGGTCTCCTCTAGGCTTGCACAGCGCAATAATAAACACTGCAAGGAATGCTTCAGCTTATATAGGGGAGCGGCAGAGACATGCAGCTCTCCTTCGCTTTTTGTGATGCAAGCGTGCCTGATAAAATGAGTCACAACTGAACTGCTTTAGCCACCTGGTAAAACCATGCCTGCTTCCAGCTACCAGTCTTACATCTTAGTAGTTCACTGTTTTCACCCAGATTTGCAGTATCCTTCATTCCATGCGTCTGGGTGTTTGTGTTACTGGGGTTTTATCACTCGGGGTCTGTTTGCTGTGGAAAACTAGGTCTAGAAAACTGTATACGTTGGGCTCAGTTCACCTCGACTATAACACTATGGATTCAAGCATATTTGGCGGCCAAATTCCCCTGAAGCTGTTTGCGGTGAGCAGATGGAAATTCCGCAGAGGTCTCTGGACCTCATTCAGAACTGACCTGAATGATTGTTACTCATCAGGTGTAACTGATCATTAAAAGGCTTTTAAGTGTTTCCAAGCTGTTCCCCAATTTATCGCACAGTTTGGATTTAAAAAAAAAAAAATAAAATCAACTTCCAATTGAAGAAAAGGAACAGTAAACAGAACAGAGAAAGTCCTGTTCACCTTCTACACTCCTCTCTCCTTGCTTCTTTCCTGCTCTTTTCTCCTTCTGTGCTGTTCCCTATCCATACTCCCTTCACATATCCCTCCCATCACTAATTCCTACACCGTCTAAAATGCCTTTGAGTCCTATTTCAGTTCTGGTGTTCAATAGATGTGAGTCCCATTGATTTATGCCAGGGCTGAATTTTGTCCTCATAGCATACCAAATTGCTTCTGCACACACATGGAATGCCAAATCAGTGTACAGGCATACTACTTTGTAACTACTTTATTACTCATTTACACTTGGCATGAAATTTATACACTTATTTATGTCACTGCTGAGTCTGGACTATTATATAAATTTGATCCTGTATGAAGCTGGCTGGTTTTGAAGACCGGCAGTGGATACAGCACCCATCCCTTGTAAATTATTGGCTCAAATTCTAATCAAGTCATTAAACCAAACTAACCAAAACCTCTTTCTGTGCGATGCCGTTGTGAAAATGAGGTTGGTCTCCTCCCAGTTCCCAGTACATGTGTGTCAACACCACAGTTGACTCTAATTAGCACCCTTGCTGGCTACAAAGGCTCCCAAGCCAAGGATTTAAGCAGGCAGGGAGACAGAACCCTTTGTCCTGGCCTCAGGTCACGGCAGGTTGATGAACAAGCAAGTCCTACTTCTGCCTTAGCTATAGCTGCCTTCTATTTTCTGGGACTAGCAGCCTGGCACCTTCCTCAAGCGTGTTGTTTTCATAAAAAACATTTAACTCTAGTCTCATGGTATAATATAGGGACTTTCTCTCGTTTTCTCTCGTTTTTAGGGAAGTTTTAGAGTTAATAGGACTTTGGTCTGAGCAGGGATTACAGGATTTTGACCCCTCTGGGATCTTTGTCCTAGATTTCAGCCTTGGCAGGTGGAGCACTCTGTAACCAGTTGACATTTTAGTGGCTAGTTTGTGAGTCAAATATCTTGTTTTATGTTTTCCTTTTTGGTTTGGATGAATTTATATGGGTTTCTGAAATATTTGGGAAGTTGCATGAGCTTCGTGGTGCCACTGCACCTTCCTTGAGCCAAAGAAGTTGCTTTCCTCATTGAGAAATCTCACTTCAAAAGAAGTTGTGGTGCTTTTTAAATTACAGTTTCAGATGGCTTTTATTTCCAAATGTCTGCATCACTCAGAAAATCTGAGTTTATCCTGGTTTGTGGTACTTCTGATTTATTTTTCCTGTTTAGAGGGGTCTTTTTTTTCTACATGTGTCCACTTTCTTCATACACACACACACAAAAAAAAAATTGGAGTGACCTCTGGTCTTATTTCGGTTTGAGGAAAGAAAATAAGAATGTAAAAAGATTCTGGATCTCAGCCATTGCAATGAAAAACATCTGCTGAAGCCTTTGCAAGCATAAATTTATCTTACCATGGGCATGATTACTAATTAAAAGTCAGATTCTTTTTTCTAATGAGTTATTTTGGCTTTGTAATCTGAAAAAGAAAAGGTAGAAACCTGTTGCACTTTGGTGCTGCTGTAAAGCAGAGATGAACAAATTTTATTCTGGGCGCTACCTGATGGTGGTCCAGAGAGCTGGATGATCACACAGTGCTGGCTCCTTTGCTCTCTTTCTCACTGCTAAATTACATAAAATAGTTCCCTACTGTTGTGTTTCCATGTAAGCAACCAAACAAAGTACTATGGAGGAATTGCGGAGTCCCAAATCAGAGGAGCAGCTTCTATGACTGTCAGTGTGAAAGGCAGTTTGAGGCAAATCTGTAAAACTACTATTCATATTTCAACCAATCTATCATACCCGAGGAATGCAATGTCTCCAGAGTTGCAAGGACACCAAATTCCTATGGCCAAGGATAGTTTCGGCAGTCTGGCTATGAATGCGTATTACACAGTCTCGCTGGGATACCAAACTGTTTTGGGATATGTGTCGGAGTCAGGACTTGCCCTCGCCTGAGTCATAACAGCGGATCTGAAGAGACAGAAGCGGCCAGACCTGGAAGGGCGTCAGCCCTGCTCCGGGGCTGGGCAGGGAGCCCTCAGGAGAGGAGTCTGCGGAGGTCCCTGTGCTCTCTCCCCCCACAAGAAATTTTGGTGAAGAAACAGAAAAACACTCTTCCCCACAACAGGTCCCATCACACAGCTTTCTTCAGTGTGGAATTTGTATATAATTGCACTGATGAAACCATTCCCCGGGATTTATTTTCTGGGACTTCTACAGATTTAACAAGGAAAGTGAACTGTGGTGAATGAGTGCTCTGTATAGTTCTGTTCAAACTAAAAATGTAACTTTTACAGAAAATACCCTCTTCATGCCCCTGTATTGTTGTTTTGTATTGATGGGGTTTTTTCATCCCCCAAACCCATATCTAATCTAAAGGCATAAATCACTTTCCAAGATACAGCAAATTCAACGGTGTGCTATGCTGCCTCAAACAGTTGGCTAACGAATCTGGTCATGGACTGACTTAGCAATGTTTGATAGAAATTGTAAATGATGCCTGTTTTTATTGGAGTGAAGTAACATTTAAGCATAGGTAATACAGATGATAAACTTGCAACACCAGCAAACTGAAAAACACATGGGACCCGAACGTGTGCCAATTCAAATACAGTTTTATTAAACGCACCTGATTTTAAGCTACCTTTTAGTATTCCATTTAGCAGTTTAATGAAAAACAGTTATAACATAGTTGGGGTTTTTTTCTGTGTTCAGAATTCAGCAAGCTACACAGCTGACATGCATATCGAGTTAGGCAGACGGCATCAGAAAAATACAATGAAGGTCTTTACTGTAAGCAAATATAGGACATCCATGTGGCCTTCTAAGCCAACACATCATTTGCACAGTCTGCTGAGAACATCCGAAGCAGAAGCTATCAGTGTTTCCTTGACACCTTTTAGCATAAAGACTGTATCATGAATTAAAGAGCTCAAGCTGTTGACTACAAGGGCTCCGGCATTCTGACTAGAGAATGGTACCTAGCAGTGTCCATTCTTACATTAACATCTGCAGCCATTGAAACGGCCACTTGCTCCTGAAGGCAGGGGAGCAGTCTATTATGGACATGTTACAGAGTCCTCTTTCAGCTGCTGTTTGGCTGAAGTGCCAGGTGCAAAAGATGTGCTCAAAAAGAGACTATAGAAGAGGGTAATGGTCACATCGATTATAAACCGATAATTGCTCACTCACTATTTCCTCAGCATTCAACCGACTAGCTGTTTCAGCAATTATTTTCCTGTTCTTTATTTCTATTAATGGTGTGCCCAATATTGGGGACTGTTTCTCTCCTTTATAGCTCTAACCCGCTATTGAAATCCTGGAAGTGTAATGTATAGCATTAGCCCTGGTGTGTATGATTAATGTAATCACAAGCTTAGCTCTGGAAGGAATCCACCCTGTAGTTTACATTAGCTGTTAGATGACCTAAAATTCTCCCCTCTCCCCCATCCCCGTGCAAAGAACTGGTTCCATGTTTTTACTTTTCTGTTATCCTTACGATTTTGCTAAGTCTGATGAAAGAGCTGACTGCCTGCCATTTTCCACATTCGCAGTAACCTTATAGTTCTGAGTTCTGTTTTTAGATGCACAGGGATGATGAGGGTCACAGAGCACCATACGTCTTTGTTAGATTAGCTACTGCATCTGTGGCTGCTGATTTATATAGGTTAGAATACAACAGTTCAGAAAGATATTCACAAAAGCCTGCAAGCATTTCTTTTTCTTTTTTTTTAATTGACAAATCTTCATTTTTTTTTTTTTTTCCAGCTGAGGTATTATGAGGAGTGACACCCTTTGTGTAAGTAATCAAATCATTGCTTTTTAAAGATAGGCAAATCACGACCATTGAATTTTGTTGGTTATAATTTCTTTTCTCAAGTAAGAAATCTTGGCTTACATAAGGATTTCAAGATCAAATGTAAGTTGACTATATTTTATTTAGGGTCTATAAATGTAGATTCTGCTTAAAAAAAAAAAGTTATACAAAATTTAATTCCATGGCACCATATACCAGTAAGTAAAAGAGGCTAAAAGAAACAAAACCTGCAATTCCCCTTTCTCTGAGAAAAAGAAAATGAACTATTTGAAGAGACCAATTATGGAAGCTGAGATCAATATAGCATTAAAACTCAGTTAGGATGAAATGCCAGACGATGACAGATTATCATATGAATTAGATCTTTGCTAGAAGGAACAATTATCACAGCACCTGTTAGAAGCTTTCTGTTGTTATTTCGGTACAGCAAATCTCCTCTTATCGATGAACAAAAACCTCAATAATATTGACTAAAAAAAAATGC
Organism: Chroicocephalus ridibundus; assembly: GCF_963924245.1. Lineage (NCBI taxonomy): Eukaryota > Metazoa > Chordata > Aves > Charadriiformes > Laridae > Chroicocephalus > Chroicocephalus ridibundus. The sequence goes on from NC_086285.1 coordinate 132,695,680, forward strand.
TGGCAGATTCCCTACTGTGGTAAAGAAGTTGGGGATCAGTGTAACAGAGAAAGTGCCCACTAAAATGTGGCAGGTTGCAGGTGGGAGATGAAACTGATCAAATTGTTTTTAAGATTTCTCTAGAATATGAGATTCCTCACAGTTATCCACAAAGCTGGTGATATTCATGAGCCCAGAGCAGTTTTCTCGATAGCGGCAAGGCGGCTTTGAGTGGCAGTAGCTACATACTACCGTGGGTAGTTTTGAGATAAAGACTGGATTCAGCCAGTGAATTAAGATACCATACAAATCCCCAACAACAACTGGAGTCAAAAATGATTCCCTCCCATACAGATTAAGCAGAAATAAAAGGCAAGGGTCTCTGGGGTTATTGTTTGTGCTGTTGGAAAGGGGACTGGTGAAACTCAGAAATACACAGAGTCCATGCTCTGGCCTGCCTTGCTGTCAATGTATGCTAATTGTTTTATTTCTAACCTTAGAAAACTCAAGGCTAGCAAATCTGGGGCAAGCTAATCTGTCTAATCCTGTGTTTCAATGTCATTCAGCCACAAACAAAATTTGCTGCGTGAATCATTTGTCGTTTTTGATGAGCGTTATTAAATCTATTCTGGCCATATCAGAATAAGGGATGAGTCTACCCCAAAGAAAGTCAAAGCAGATCCCTTTACTACAAGCACTGTCAAACACCTGCTTCTTCTCCAGGCAGGCATCTCCCTGCCTCCCTGGGCAGTCTGCTTGCTGTCGGATGATGGGGTCTTACTTTGCCCCTTCCATTTTGAAGTGCTGCTTTCTGATGGCAGCTCACAAGCCTGGGAGAAGCCAGCAGCCCTTCCTCATCCTTTCAGTACAGTGCTGTACAGAAATTCCCATCCGCACTGCCCTGTGAGGAGGACAGCATGTACAGAAAATAAACATAAATTTTCTCGGGGCTATTGCACCCAAATATAGGGCAGGGAGCACAATCCTTACCTCGGTGCTGTGGTGCCGGCGGAGCGGGGCTGCCGGAGGGAGCCTGCGCCGAGGAGCTGGGCTGCATGGCAATGCCACCGCCTGGCCGCTGCATTGTGTGAGTGCCCTAATTGGAAATGCCAGGTCCCATCCATCCAGCAAAGCGTGCTGAAAGCACAGTCGCCTGCCCGGGCTTGGGACTGTCATACCCTGCTCCTGGCTGAGACATGAACTATAATCACGGCCAGACAGTATAGGGGACTACTTGCGGTGAGTACTGCATGTGGCAATACGTGGGAAGGGGTTTAAGCCCCTTGTTGCAGTTACATAGGATGTTGTTCTGTGTTCGCTCTCTTTCCTGAACTTTTAACCTCATCCTACCTCTATCCATGCTCAAAATGACAGCCAACGAAAAGGGAGGGGGCGGGGGAATGCTTTCCATTCCTTTCTCTGTCTGAATATGCAAATATACAAATATGCTTAAGCTGGCCATAGGCTTTGGTACCGCTTTCTCCCCTGCTGAGTGACTCCATCCTTCCAGGCAATGTGGCGATCCCCATGAGTAAAAGGGAGATTATTTCAAGGTAAGGTACTTTATTGTAGGACAGATGCCAAAAGAAAGCAAGAAAGCACTTAGTTTTAATGGACAATGGTTTTACTGATGCTCTCAACTTTGAGCTAACATATGGGGCGTTATGAGCTAAGTCATCCAACTGTATGTACTCACATTTCCAAAAAAGAAAACATTTTAAGGAGTATAACCTCTTAATGTTACTGGAGAAGGCTATTCGCTTTCCAGTTCACTTCTTGCTGATTTGTGGATATTAAAAATGAAAAGCCAAAAATAGTTCTTAACTTTGCCAGCAAGATCCACATCAATGCATGTCTGTCAGTGCTACCCACTTAGCCTGTGGTTCCTCTGAGTTACTCGACAGAGGGTCAGAGACATTCTGACAGCTCCACAATGGGAGTAAGATGTGGTGACGAGCTCAAGAGCCAGAGATGTCGACAGGATCACCAAATATCCAACGGCCTTGAAAACCAGAACTCTGAGCTGTGGAAACACAGTAAGTTTGTCTAATGTAGGAAAGGCAATCTTGCATGAAATGGGTCCTTCAGACAGAATCAGAGGATACCTGGAGATACCGGGGTGCCTAAGCATTTATGCATCCTATTTATGGACTGCCGGCCTACCCAAAAAGGGCTGAAGTCACTGTGCAGCTGACTATCAAACTTTAATCCATCATATTTTTACAACCGAGAGTTGTTAAGTGGCAATCTTTTTACACTCCTCGAAGAAATTCCAGTAGAAAAAAAATCTAAATTAATTTTTCTCCATTTGGTATTTTCTCCTAGTAAGTATCTGTGGCACTGTATGGTGCATTTTCAGTGGAATAAAATTATTTTGTTTAGTTCACTACTTTCTTTCTCAAAGTACCTCATAGCCTGCAAGGAAAATAACAAAAATCATAATCATTCTTGGTTTATATTTTGCAAGAGCAGGGGTAACTATGGCTTAGGGTTAGGTTTGGAATTTATGAATATATACCTTGTAATCTGGTATCTACACTTTTGCCCTCTGGACTTGTGCAGTTAAATTTTAGATGACACAGGCTTAGATTTCCTATTTTACCACAGACTTGGTTAATTACGTAAGTCTGCTGTGCACTGGCTTCCCAAATGGTGTTGAACAATGATGGTGGGTCATTTCAAATTTCCAGAGTTACAAATGGGAGGTAGTGGTAAGTTCATCACATGCTATGTGAAGCCTATGATTCTGTTAGCTGCCTGTGATACTGGCAGCTAAGCAGCTAAAAAGGCTTCGCATGTTGAGGAAACTTAGAATGGAAGGTTGGCATAAAGTGCACTTAAAAATCTATGATGTTTTGTCTAGATACTATTATTACTTCATGGACCCACTGTGAAATACCTAATAACTGTAGAGGGAAGGCTGAAAAAAGGAAAATTTTTTTTGCCTCCTGGGCACTCAGAGCGTAGCTATAGTTAGCAGCTACTTGTTGAAACTGAAATCTTGTCTTGGTTAATGAACTGCAGTATAAGGTATGTAAGATCCAGCAGGGGCATGATTCCATCATGGTTGCCGCATCTGACGGAGACGGACCTGAAGGTGTGGAGTTAGGTGAAAAGTTCTCACCACTAGCAAGGAGGAAGGTCCTGCTCCTCTTTCGCAAGTCTCTCCCCTTGCCCACTCCCCACCATGTTATCCCGCCGCTTTATTTTGGCACTCTCTTCCATGAGCCAGCTCAGCTCCCCACGCAGACGGGAAGGGGAGCAAAGGCATGGGCAATTCTCTTCTGGTTTTGGTGAGTTAAATCTCTCAGCTAATGGACTCTGCCATGAGGCAAGTGTGGGAGGAAGGCAAGAGATGAGGAAGGAAAGAGGCAGAGCGACAGCCCGTGGAAGGAGCAGGGCAAAGGAGAGCAAGCAGGAGGATGCCAGCTTAGCGTGTGAAACCACAGCTGGAACGTGGGCTGGGGGCGGAGAAGTACCACCATGCAACACTCTGCCCAGCTTCCTTGACCTGAAAAAAGAACTTCTTAGAAAATCTGCCACTGTGTTGGGAATGCTTATACTTCAATAATAACATGTCTTTTGTCAAAAAGATGAGTAATTTGGATCTGGGACAAAGCAAAAGGAAATTTTGATTTGTCTTGCAGACAGGATGTGAGTGTTTATTTGAGCAACGGATACTTCTGTTTTTAAAGAATTGTGTGATACACTTCTTGTTCCGCTATGGACTAAGGCAGCCAGCTACTCCTATATCTTTTTGAAGCTACCGTACTCTTCTTTTCACCTCCTGACTTAAAGATGGTCCCTGGAATAGGCTGCAGGGCAAAACTTATGAACTGCGTGCAGAAAAGTGTAGGTGTCCAGCTGACAGTCCACAAGTGTGATGCAGATGTTTCAAATCATATTTATGTCCCACAAATGTCTATTGGATAAGCAGCAACTGAAGTGTAAAGTCCCAGATAGAGGGATTATATTGAAATCCATATGGCCTAGTCACCAAATGTTAAAAATACATATGGGTATTTCAGTCACAATTAAAAATGCTTTGTTTATGCTCTTATACTATCAGTTACGCACAAAGCGATCATGTGGTGGTTCTTGCCAAGCTCTGATTTTTAGTTATTAGAAAGATTTACAAGGAGAGGTAAAATACTGTGGGATCTTAAGGGTTAAATTAGACAGTTTCAGGTAAAATAGGCTAAATATCCTTCATAGATCTAGTGGGTGGAAAATCTGACTATCTTCCACCATAGTCTCCACAGAAAACTTGCTGGTTTCCTTTTCCTACAGAGATATGCAGAGAGCAGTAGACTAGCGCTAAATCACTCTCAGGCCCTGCCATTTACTTACTGTCCACGTTGCAATCAGAGGTACGTACATATATTAGAGCTAGAGTTAATCTCAGGTCCTGATAACAGTGGAGCATCGCTGACAGCAACTAAATAGGCAAAGTCCTGCTGTCTCATTGCTGCGGTAAGTACCATCCCCCTCTCACCAGCAACTTTAAACTTATTTGGTATTCTGCAGTCGAACCTCCAGCTGTAGTGCAGATGTAGCCTCTGATGAGCCTGTTTAAAGTCCTGCTCCCACTGTCCTAGTGGCTTTTCCTGGGATGGTTTGTACTGCAGTGGTATCCTAAGCAAGAAATCATCCTCAGCGTTTGCCTGGATGCCTTTCAGATGGCACAATATTGGGAAATCTGGGTGACCCTTCAGAGTTTCTGTAACATCTCAGCCCAAAAAATGGGTGAGGAGTAGGTGCAGAGGCAGCTGTCACAAGTCATCTGCCGCTGTCTGCAGAGGAAAGCAGAAAGGGTACCCTGCGCCTTTTCCCATTCCCCTGAATTTAGCCAAAGAAAATAACCTAGAGGCAGAAGGAAAGAAGAAACTGAGTAGTTGTTCCTGAGACTGTGGCAGCTAGCTGATTCAGTGAAGAGAGGAAGATACATTTCTTTAAACTGATAGTGGTAAAACACCATTATGGGACAGTAATGTAAATTGTATTATCAGTATGTGAAAAAACCACAATGAAGACAGAGCTTTTTGGGGTCAGAGCCAAGAGAAGCTTCTACAACAAGGCTCCAGTGGGGCCACGGCATTGCAGTGGGAATGGGCCCCAGCTACGCTTTCCCCACTGTTCAACAGCTTCACCCCAGTCAGCTGCAACCCCTCAGCGGGGTCTAGCACCACTGTTTGCCCTCTCCTCACTCCACTCATGTATCTCCAAAGCAGAAGCTGTTTTATGGAGGTCTCCAGGATCACAAGTTTTGTGTATTAGGGTAAGCATAACTAAGTCCCCAGTACAGTTTAAGAAATTGCAAGTTGGGTACTTAACCAAGGCAGAAAAAGTCAACTGCGAGGAAGGGTTAAACTGCAGATCGTCACAGACACCTATGGCTCCAGGCCTCATTTGGAAGTGTGCTGGGCTCAAATGCTCTGTTCAAGCACATGTCCATCAGACAGACTACCAGAGAGACAGCATTTGCAAAAAATATGACTGCCTGATTTTTCTGGGACATAGGATTCATATGCTCCTCTGCGAGTTTTAAATTAGTTGGAATGTCCAACTGCTTCCTTTCATGAGAAATGTTTTCTGACAAGAGCATTGCTGACCCATCCGTTTGCAGCTAGGAACACTTTGGCTGGATACTGTTATGATGTATAGAATAGCTAATCATTCTTCTGCACACAGTCATTTTTTAATGAGCAGCAAGATCCTGAGAAGAATAAAATAATTCCTCCAAACCAAGAACTTAACTCACTTTGAAATTAAATCAGAAACCCCAAATGAATGTACCGACTAATCTGTATGAATGTTCTGCCTAGGATGGATGACCAGTTGGTCTAAGCATACTTCATTAACCGTATGACAGCAAAACCTACTGTAGATGGAGTACTTAAAAATTAAAGGGTCCAATATTTCCCAGACATTTTATTTTTTTTCCCTGAGCCTAGGTCCTTACTAATTAGGGAAGTCCAGTTTTATAGGTGGAGCAATACCAAAAAAGTACCAATAAAATTTTTAAAGCTCTCTAAAACATTTTAATACCTTATTTCATGTGGTATATACAGAGTTATGATGGTTTGTAAGGTATAAAGTTTTTTATTAGCTCTCCATTGGGAAGACGGCATAAGTCAATCATCGCTTTGCAACTCATTTAATGCACATCACCACAGCATTTGACTAGCATACATATCACAAATTGAAGTCAGTAAAATATTTGACTCAGCAGCCCATTACACACTCACACAAAGAGAGAGTTAACTACAAACTAATTTAGGGAATTAGTGGTCAGTTGCAAAACACAGCATAAACACATACACTTTTCTCCAGATTATGCTATATTATTCCCAAAAGCTTCTAGGTTTCACAGTGTTTCCCCCAAAGAATGTGTGGTACAAAAATGGTAAAAGTAAGTGACTTGTGCTTTAACATCTTTTTATGAAACAAATGGTAAAACTGATATGGGAAACATTCATTTTCCCCCTCTCCCTTTACCTCCTTCCTCCTTTCCTCATAATTTAGAGAGTTTCACTTCAAATAAGTTAAGCAGGACTAATAGGTTCCTCTTGCAGATGCCTGCTACTTTGTGTGCTTGATGTCATCTGACAAACTCAGAGGCTGTAAGACCTCAGTCGGCCTGGCCTCAAAGTGCGTAGTGATGGTGACACCACACATAGTGCAATCTTTTCTCAGGCAATCATTGCTCTTGATTTCCCTCTTACGCAGGAGGCTAAATGCAGGGGGGGAAATGGGGCAACTAGCAGAGCATCCCAGGAGGCATCTATATGTGTCCAAAAGAGAAGAGAGGCTGGGTCATTCTCTGTTATTCTTTATGTCATCAGCAGAGCATCAGGAGATTAATCATGTTTTCAGCTGAGAATTTCCTCTGAATTACAAAAGTCTTGGTTAAAAACCTCCTCCTGTTTATCATGGAACAGACACAGATGGCTGTAGTATATAGTGTTTTGTTGTTTTATGATATAGCATACCAATCTTCTATAATGAACTTGAAGCTTGATGTGTGCAGCAGTGCAAAAAAAAATTTTAAAAAAAAGTACTGAACAGGAGCAGATGAAAGCCCCAGATATACAAGTGTTTGTGAAACAAGGATTTTAATTGAGATCTTCAGACATTTAAGGAGTAAAGACTGTTCCTTCTAGTAAAATGATAAGAATTATTTCAAACTATTTCTATTAATATTGGTCTGTACCAGCTGTATTTATAGAAGGCACACTTTTCAAGGCTACATGTGGCCAAGAAGTGAAAATTTGCTTGATTGACATTGGAACAAACAAATGATCTCCTGGAGTTGTTTTCATGGAAATGTGAGAAAAGCCTGCTGGTTACATCGTTTACCTGAAATCTGGAACACCAGATTAAAAATTGCTATGCTGTCCAATTTGAAACAGGGATATGAACAATAGACTAGAGAAATGTGATAACCATTGGGGTTATAAAACCAGTCTTGCATTGGCTTGGATGTTCAATCGTTTATAGAAAACTGAATATTCCCAATAAGAGACTAAAAACTTGGCAACAGAGAATAAAAATGTATTATTCCTTGACAACCTTTTGAAAATCTATCTACAACAGGCTGAAATATATATATATTTGAAAATTGCAGAGTTGCAAAAAATTCCAGTGCACTGAACATGCTCCATCCTCACACAGCTCTGATATGTCAGCTGGGTCAATTGTGTACCTTCCCAGAGCTGCAAGAGAGGTACCGGTCTCCCCTGACATTACTTGATATTTACTAGACTGGAAAAAAGATTGCATATGAATTTAACATATTGTTTGCCATAAAACAAAGGAGAAAGAGGAAGAAACAACCTAACTAATATAGAAAGCTACAGATTTTGAAAGAGGCAGGAATAAGCATGCAAAACATGCGTGTAGATGAATGAGACTTATAGGAGTCAAAGGACACTGGGATAGCTTAGAAATAGAAGAGCGATTTTAAAAATGGTATAGTTATGAACATTCCACCCCTCACTAGGAAATAAATAACCATAAGAGTATATTTGACTTCTCCATCCCTCAGTAGCTGGTCTACAAAGGGCGTGATATCCTGCTTCATTTTATTCAAGAAGCTGGGAACCCAAATCTTCAAGAAGCTGGGAACCCAGACTTCTGCTGGGGAACATCAAAGTGTTGTCAGTTTTTCAATTTTCCTTTTTTCAAAAAATGGTCAAAAAAACAGGTAGATGTTACCAAAGCAGTTCAAACCACATAAAATCTCAGGCCAATTTGGCCTTTGAGCCACTCAAACCAAAGCCAATCCATCTCAGGCTTCAGCCAGAATGACGATAATCTGAGAAACTTCAGGATTCTCTTGCATACGCCCAACTATAGTCTTAAACTTGTATGTGACCCATGCCTTATTAAATGACACCTTAATTTGAGAACTTCTAAGTTCTTTGAATACTTGATCATTGACTCTAAATGTTCTTTTAACTTCTTCTAACTTCCTTCTTAAAAAAAACATCAAAGTACAAAACATATTTCAAAGAGCCAGTCCTTTATCAGCAGTTAATAGCTCAGTTCTGCTGTGCATACGCAGACAAAATCCTCATTGAAGTCAGTGTCTAAGTTCAGAGAGTTCCTTTTCACTGGATCGCTTTAAATAAGTACGGAATTGCTGTCCCAGAAAGTATATGGCTCAAATTAAACTGCTACAGCAGTTAGGTTCAGGGGCTACAGCCTGGGAACTGGTGGGATTTATGACTGGGCGGGTCCATCAAAGCCATATGGTCTGGGAAGCTTAGGAAAGCCAGGGTAGATGTGGAAGAAAACTGGTGGCGAGGAAGGAAACTTGGGTGCCATTGTGGTGATTTAGAAGCACTTCTCATTGTGCTGAAGCAACGGCACATAGTGTATACTCTGTGTTGGGCTGAAGCTGTACGGAAGTGCCCACTGAAAAGATACTGCAACTCCATCAAGGCAAATGTTTGCATTTGCTTAGCAAAGAACAATAAGGAACCTCATCATCCAGACAGTTTTTGGCCCTGAGGGCTGACAGGTTGTCATCCCTCTAACTAAGGGTACCAAGAGGTGCCTGGAAAGGGGAGATGTGCATTGTGTTCTCCCCAGCTGTGCTCCACCATCATGAATATCTTGCAGGGAAGCTGGATATAGCTAGAATTTTAATGCCTTCAGCAGTGAGGATTTAGCTGCAGCTTGCTAAGATGCTACCCTATGACTGCCTGCAGCTACCTAACTCTCCACGTCTGCTGGAAACAGCCTCTTCCCACAGTTGCTGTTTGTATCTGAGGTTGTTGGAATAATGAATGGGGAATCCAGCATATTATGCCAAGCAGGTGGTGAAAGTAATTCAACATATTAGCCCAAGACCACAAAGAAAGTGATCTGAACTCCTACATAGGACTGTGAGCTGGGCAGATGAAGCATGGACCCGCTGTAGTTTCTCCCTGCAGGATGCTGCCCAGGGCAGCTGCCTGTGCTGCCAGTTCTCAGCCCTCACCTGGAAATTCTTGGGTGGATGAAGCAGTTTCATCTCTCCTTCAGTAATTCCCTGCAGGTCTTTGCTTAGACAGTAAACTCAGGGTTTCAAGTAAGTTTCACTCAGCAAATTATATTTAACACCGTAATATGAAAGCCGTGCTTACAGTATGAGGACAGATATTCACCTCCGTGGTAAGCCATGGCTCTTTGCCATTTTACACCATGGAGAGCAATTTATAAAGAGAATGTATTCAATTATCAGATAAATAAATCCAGTAATATTTATAATCATTTAAACATTATAATCATTATTAACCTCATCTTCCTTCTGTAAATCACGAATTTTTTCTGAAAATAAATTTGCATGTGATCTTTCATATTTACTAGAGTGTGAGATTAATGCAAACATGTTATTTTTATATATGATGTATAATAGATGTCTTTTTTTTTTTTTAAAACTTGTGCTTATTGTATAACTCTTCCCAAATGACTCCATTTGGAAGCACTGCTTTCATAATGACCACATCTCAGATTAGGTTTTTCTTTAATGCTCAAGTTAAAGGACTACTTGGTGAACACTTGCAGTCAGATGGATTAACAAAAATCTTAACTACGAATCACCTTTGGAGTTGGCAACATCTTGTGCTCTATAGCAGAAAACTCTGAGGAAGCTTCTCCACAGTAGCAACAATATCAGCTGTGAATTAGTACAACAGGTATTTCCAAAGTCATACAATCATTTTGTGATTTTGGGTAATGGGGGTTTTTTTGTTCACTTGAGCCAATCATGGCGATGCTTTTGTTAAATTTAACTGTGGACTAAGGCTTGTGCTGCACCGTAGAGAACTTCTCCACTTTTTCCCTCTGAGAAAACATACAACTCCTATCCCACTTCATGCACGGTTTGCCAAGTTTGAGCACGTGTTTTCAGGCATGAAAAAGGCTGGTTTTGCCTTATTAAGACATTGACATGAATATCCCTGGAGGAGCAAGGAAAAGCTTAAACATTGAAATGAGGCTTTGGGATGAAAGTTCTCTCATTCATTTATTTGTTGGTTGTGTGTGTGTGTGTGCGGAGATTTAATGAATACCGCAAGTCAGAGAGTGGATATGAATGTAGGTATTCACATACAGCGAAATATTTATATACTTTTCGTATGAGCTTAGTGTTGAATCAGAGGTTAGAGATGAACATTATTCGTTAGTGCCAAAAGATATCTACCTCCATTTAAGAAAACATATATATCTACTGTCTTGCTTGAAAGGCCAAAGAACTGAATTCTCTGTGTAGATCCCAGGTCACTTTTGTGCCTGCTATAATGCTTCTGGATGTTCTCTCATGCCCTGTTCTGTCCTCAACCCTCACTGCTCACACTGTCATAAAACTGTTACAGGAAAACTCTTCTTCCCATTTCAATGACCACTGGTTTTAAAAAAAAAAAAAAAAAAAAAAAAAAAGAAGAAGAAAAAAAATCCTAAGACCTTTCTAGATTTATACAATTTGAAGTGAACTAACAATCCTGTGTATCACCTTCTTCCCAACTTCCTCTGAACTGAGCGTACAGCGTATAGCAGAATTCGAGACTGGCTAATGCAAGTCTCTTAAAAGGGGCCCCTTGTGTTCTTTGGGATATGAGGAGATTGTAGTTTCTCAGTAGTGAGCTCCCTTGGTGAATTGCTTCAGCTCAGAAAACACGTGTGAAGCACCTTGCCAATTCACTTCCCGCACCACCCTCCAGCACTGCTCCTGATTCTGCTGGGGACTGGGGAGCTTTCTTCCTGGGGGATTCCTAACCAAAAATTGACCAGTCCTCTTTTAAGTGTTCTTTGTAATGAACTAAGCAGATAGAACTCCTTAAGTTTCTCCCTGCGAGCTGTTTTCTCTGACCCTTGATTTACTTATTCAACTTTTTCTGTATGTAAATGTCCTTTCTAAAAAAGTCACCTTCCAGACACTTACCTGAATTTTACTATAATTAGTAATAATCATGGATGAGTGTTTTAAACTCAGTGTTTTGGGGTGTTTCATGCTCTGGGTGCCCAACGTGAGAGGACAGAAAGGGCCTGGAGCTTATGGAAACACATGCTTCTCCTTTTGAAAGGTCTAAAACTTATTTACATACAGCACAATCAAAACACAGTTAACCTCTGGTACTGATAACAGTGATCAAAAAGTCACATAAACAATGAAAGACTGGGGAAGAGGCCAAAGTTTTGGATATATACATATGAGGGCAAGTAATAGTTCCTATTAAAAGATCCCATGGTACTTTTCATATTCACTGAGACAAGACCTTATTTTTTTAAGCCTGCATCTGAATGACCCAAACACAGTAATCATGGATGCGTGTAATTTTTTTCCCCTCCTCCTGCTTGATCCCAAATTTAAATCATAATGCTGAACTCGTGACGTCACTCTCAATCATTTCCACATGGCTTCACTTGTAGGATCAAAAAGAAGGTGAAGCTCTCTCGTGCCAGCAGAAAGCTGATTTGGGGGATGGCAAGATAGTTCAATGAAATTTCTAGTAATGACAACAAGACTTCAAAGAAGCCTGCAGGTAAAGTACTATTCTTTTTCAGTAAATGTTTGTTCTGCCTCAAATTTGCCACGTTGGGAGAGGTTCAGTTTTAAAGGGGGCTGTGCTGGTAAGGAGATCCTGAATCTTCAGATGCTCCAGTTCCTTTAGAAAATCTTTCCTGAATTTAAAATCCACAGGTGAATTCCAGAAAACAAACCTCAGTGACAAACAGGGTAAGACAACAGCATGTTGGGTTGCCCAGCTTCATACTTCCATTTTCTCTGGTACGTTAGTTTTCTAAAGGTGGTATTTTGGCTCCGGTCGAATGGAAGGGCAAAGGTTACCGAATGTGAGGCTGTGACTGCTGGAAAAAGAGAACAACCACTACAATGGTGGGGAAAGGCAGGCCACCAGCGCTCAGCACCGAGAGATGTGGGAAACTGGCAAGTAGGAAGAGGATGTCATTTTCTGAGAAACCAGGAAATGAGCTCTGCGTTCAAGCATTTCTATTTATGGTATAAGAATTGCAAATATCGCAGGAGATATTTGATACTGAGATGAGGAAATATGTGTCAGGCCTTTTAGATTTAAGCCTTTGTCTTTGCATGGGCTGCTTTTGTTCAAGGAAGCAACAATGGAAAAGAAGGGATTTGAAAAGAAAAAAAAAAAAATAGGCTTCTGCCACAGCACTTCCCAAACTATTTTTCCCGTGCCCCTCTCCCAAGTGAACTCTACCGTTCGTGACCTTTCTCTCCCCCTTTCCTCCCCAACTCATCCAGCATCCAGCATTCAGGATTACAGCCGCTCATCTCAGCTTGCAGCCCTGCCAGTACCTCTCCTACTCCCCCCGTCTTTCCCAGAGGGTGAGTCCTAGTTTGGGAACTGCTGTTTCCACTGGATTCCAGTTCCTGGCAACCTATCTGTAAAATACTTTGACCAAAAGGGAGCTGTTCCCCAGAGACTGCGATGCTAATTCTGCTGTGTGGCGCTGGTGCGAATTCAGAGTAAATCTCCTGGCCGCACACCAGCATTGTCCTGCTGGGCTTGTCCCCGTATGTGTAAAATGGGAAAACCTCTACAACGCATTTTTGAAGTGTAGCACCTCACTCTTTTGCCCCTGAGGTTAGCTGCACTCTTTGGTTAGCAAAATGTCTCTATGCTTATTTCTATTCTGCCACAGCCCAAAAATGTTCTCCCTCTTCTGCCAACAGCCTTTATTAATTCAGATACTTTTCCTTCAAGTTTCATTAGTTATATGTTTTAAAGACGAAATCAAGCATTACTTGGGGGGTTGACAGACACAGTTTTCACTGCTGTTTCTGGAAGTGTGCGGGAGTAAACTGTGTAACGCGTCTATGCCAGTCTTTCCCAGAGCTAGTTCTTGTCCCCGCTTTTCATTTACACTGGTGGCTCACCAGAGCCACTGACTTGCCTGAGTGAGTGGCTGCACATCTCCTGGAAGCCACTTGCTCATCCCTTACAAGGCGGAGGCAACAGCAATCCTCAGCGCTATTTGTTTACCTATCCAAATATAGATTTTAAAGGCTTATTATAGTCATTTGACTTCGAAACATCTTGGCCCCAGAATACTGGGTAATTAAAACAAATAGACAATTTCATGGAAATTCTGCTCTTTTCTTCAAAGGTTTCTGAGTTACTGAATCATGTCCTCTCTAAACCAGTGTATCCTTCTCCTGGTGTCTGTTTATTATTTCAAGGCTGAAACATATGCATCCAAAACAAGGAAAACAATAGTGAGATGCTTTGTGGAGAGTATGGAAGTGGAGGGAAACGATTAGAAGCTGTGATCTCAGTGGTAATGCTTAGATATAAGGCGCTTGCTTGCTCATTGACCCTGAAGGGGGGACACCAGTGTGACAGGCACACCATTCCTGCATCTGAGACCCACTTAGCTTCCCTGCCGTGCACCGAAGTTGGGAGAAATTGCTAGGTGTCATCGTGGCCCATGTCATCCACGGCACCTTGCGTGCTTCCGCTTTGTGACAGTAGGTGAATTAGGAGTATACAGAGAGATGTGGGGTTTTTTTATGCCTGAAACCCGAGAGCTGCTGCTAGTGGCCGGGGATAAGTCTATCATGAACAAAATATGTCACGGTTCCAACCCTACGCAGATGAGAGGGTTTTCTGCCTGTCTCCCCTGCAGTACCGTTTGTGGTGGGATGTGGATGATCTCCCCACACGCAGCCCGCGCTGCTGCTGTGCCAGAGCCACCGGCTCATCCCGGCAGAGGATGCGAAGTGGCTCCGCAGGGACGGCAGAGAGGACGTCCATCACAGCTCCTGTCAGGCCAGCACTTGAACTTGCCTGACATGTAGGTGATTGCTAAATTTGTCTCCGAGACTTCTTGCAATGTACAAAAAGACAGTGATAGAGCTGCGCGGAAATATGATCTGATGTAAAGCCCCAGCGGTTTTCTACTTTTTAGAAAGGTTTTGTAATGTGTTTGAACTGGCTGCCTAGCTATCTTTGGCTGCGATTGCTAATCCTTCAATGTCCTTACCCGGTGTCCTTGATACTCTAAATTAGCTAATATTTTTAGAAGATTTTCATTTTTATTTTCGATTATGCAATGGATATATCACCGGATATTTTTCATGTCAGTATGATTAAAATGCTTAATCCCCTCAGAGAAATTTGCAATGATTTAAACCACTGTTAGAATTCAGCTTTAAGTTTTAGGAGAGTAAAAAACCCAGTAAATTTAGGAGGCAGTGATTTTTTCCAAAAGGTTTTTTTTCACTCTCCTAAAACATTGGGACAGATTCTTTGCAGAGGCAAACACGATGCAAGTGCTATATGGATACAGGGGGATGTCATGTGCATTCATACAACTGGGGTGTCCCAGTAGTGGGGTCCCAGGCCAGCAGAGGGTTTCTAAGCAGCTGAAGGGACTATGACAGCAAAGCAGTGGTGTGCCCTGATCCAGAAGTGGGGACAATCAAGAGACCACATAGAATCATAGAATCACAGAATCACAGACTCATAGGCTTGGAAGGGACCTCTGGAGATCATCTGGTACAACCCCCCTGCCAGAGCAGGGTCACCTAGAGCAGGTTGCACAGGAACGCGTCCAGGCGGGTTTTGAATATCTCCAGAGACGGAGACTCCACCACCTCTCTGGGCAGCCTGTTCCAGTGCTCTGCCACCCTCCAAGTAAAGAAGTTCCTCCTCATGTTTAGGTGGAACTTCCTATGCTCAAGTTTGTGTCCATTACCTCTTGTCCTGTCCCCGGGCACCACTGAAAACAGCCTGGCCCCATCCTCCTGACACCCACCCTTTAAGTATTTAGAAGTGTTGATAAGGTCCCCCCTCAGCCGTCTTTTTTCCAGACTGGAGACCCAAATCCCTGTCTTTCTTCATAAGAGAGGTGTTCCAGTCCCCTAATCATCTTGGTAGCCCTTTGCTGCACCTTCTCCAGCAGTTCCCTGTCCTTCTTGAACCGGGGAGCCCAGAACTGGACACAGTACTCCAGGTGCAGCCTCACCAAGGCAGAGTAGAGGGGGAGGATGACCTCCCTCCACCTGCTGGCCACACTCTTCTTGATGCACCCCAGACATTCCTTAACACATGCACGTGTTTAGGAAGAGCCAAAGTGGTCCAGATCTCACCCTGTGGACAAGACCTGAAGCTTAAGTTGGGATGGGAAGCACTTTCAACAGTGACTGCTGCTTTGGCAAAATGACCAGAATTAAACTTCAGTGAAACAATCTTCAGAAAACCCAGTATATGAAGGACCTTGCCTGGAAGGTCTGTAATGTCATTCTGCTTGTGGAAATAAAGAACCTCAGAAAGTGCAATCTTTGCATACAAAAGATGAAATGACCTAATCAATACATTATGTTCATAAAGGAATCCTTTCTGTCAGTCAACTTTCTCCACATTTTTCAATATTCCTGACTTCAATATGTAGTGGAACTTACGTATGTTCATATCTTGATCTAATAAGTATGGACCTGTATTAAATAATCATTTTTAATTTGCCTAGGTGAGGTTCAAATTTAGGCCTATGTTTCTCCAAAGTATTATTTGTATCACTTGTTTTTAATATGTTCTTTATTGTACAATCTGTATCAGAACACTTTCCAGGAAATTTCTATGGTCTAAACAAAGGTCTTTGTGATTATTAATATTCAAAATATAAAAAGATGCTCTGTTCTTTTTGCCTTTCTTTTTTTTAATTATTCTCTTGAGAGAGATACTGAAATTTCAGAATTACAAAGGACTTCCAAGTATATGGGAGTCAGATTTCTCCTTGGAATTGCACAGATAGTTATTTTCAAATCCAAGTGGCCTGTGAAGAGTGTCTGGGTTGTTAGAATGAATTGCTAAGTTATACGTACAGGTGCTAAGTGTTATTACGTCAAAGGGTAACTGCAGGAAATGAGATCACCCAAAGGTACCGCAGGCACTGCAATAATAAGAACTGGGTACTGCAACCCTATTTATCCTTTGGTTTCAAATCTCCCCCTGTTAAAACCACTCATTAACTATTCTGTTGAATGCTGTGAAGGAGACCAGGCTGAGGTGGAGGGATACAATGAATTCGGACTGAGTTTTCAATTAAAATCCACAGTCTGTTCTGTTTCTGATAATCTCTAAATTCTTTTGAAGAAATGATCATTATAACTGTGTTTAATCTGTTTTCAAAACAGACTGTGAAATAGCCATTGTGTATGCACCTTCTGTTTTTATAACTTCTGTGCTTTGATATTGTAATTGATGCAAGTGGGTGCAATTAAATCTTTATTTGGAAACTTGCACCAAAGCCAGTCATTCAGAAAAAAGCCACCAATGTGCTTTGACTCTGGATTCTCACACATATTTGCACTTACAATCAAAGCTTTTGTTCTGTTAAACTAACAAGGGCTGTTTAGCATAAGAAAGAGTTAACACAAGCTGCCTTAGGTTGTGCTAATTTCAGGAATAACACTCCAATGGCAAAAAAATCTGCAGGAAACTATGCTGTCCTAATAAAAACGACCAATTTTTATTTTAATAGGTAACTCACCCCAAGTGGAAATGTTTATTGTTAAAAATGATCAGTGATATGCCAACTACTACTGTCACTTAGTGATCAAACACCTCTCTCTTGATTTTTTTAAGTGAAAGAATGATCACAAAAGAGCAGAGCAGATCTTTAGCTCAAACTACTTCTAAAATCGTCAACAAACTCCACTACTTTCACTTGTTGGGCTTTTACATCAGCGTGTGAGACAGGCAGGGATGGAGATCTGCAATTGGCTGCAACTCATGGTTTGTTAGCATGTCTTTATCACTAGCGCTGTGACACAGCTATTGATCAACTATCCCATTACTACGTATGATTCAGGTACTGCTGTCTTAATACTTAGCTGTGGATTCATTTCCGTGAAAGGATATTTTGTAGAAGGGTAAGCGTGATTCATTTCAGTGAAATGATTTGTCTGCTTGGTCCCAACTGCAGGGCCAGGCTGTAAAAGTACAAAGCTCAGTTCACGCTCTCAGCTGCTTCTGGATCTGGAAAGACTACAGGTCAAAAGCTTTTTTCTTTTGCTCAGAGACTCTCAACTAAAAGGGAAAATCTCAAACACAATAAAAGATGGTATGTGTATATTTATATATTTATAAAACATAATTTCGTTTTCTTCTCAGCAAGTTCAGGTAGAACATTTTACCACCCGTGAAGCAAAGTCATGATAGCACATAGTGGGTGTAGTCAGGCTTACAAGCCCTTACAGCAAGTTTAAAAACCTCTGTATACATTTATCTGGAAAATACCATCTTGGCCTTCTTGAGACCCAAAGAAGACAACTTCAAAAGGGCACTCTTTGGCAGAACACATCTCCAGCACAAGCCAAGGTTATTTATGGAGTTCCCATGTCAGGCTATCTTCCTGACAGGAAAGGTCAGCCTCCTCACGTCTCTCAAACAAATATGGTAGAGACGCTAACCTCAGTCTAAGTCTATTGCTATGAGGAAATCAAACTCAACTCCACTGAAAACTTCTTTATTGTCGATGAGACAGGTTTAAATAACACCTGGGCTAGTGCCTGAAAAATATGCTTGCTTTCTGATGATTGCCTTTTGAGGTAATTCAGCATCTCAGGAACAGGTCTCATCTCCTGTAGTAGCACAATTACCCATTAGCAGAGCACTTTCTTTCCCTAGTCCCATCCTTCGGTAGATGATGGTTCTCCAGTCTGACTCATGTGGAGTTTGTGTGGGTTCCAATATTTGATTTGAAGATCAGCCTAAGACCATTTAAGATGAGACTGTCTCCCAAAGGTGATGTATTTTTTCTTCTCTCCCTTGGCAGTATGTTTCTGTGCCCTTTCTTGTGTCAGCACTAACACTTTCATAGCTCTATGGTCTGACTAAACCTGACTGAAATTCAGCCATTTGAAAAAACAGAAAGCGGTCAGCTAATGTTTATGTAAAGGAGTGAACAGGAACAAGAACCGGGAGGGGCAGAGCAAGGGAAAAGGATGGATTGTCACTTCCAGTGGTTTGTGCTGGATGTGAACCTGCCCTCTGAAGCTGCATCATCTGCAGCTGGCGTGCAGCTCCCAGCTGCCTCTGCGGAGCCAAGTGTTGTCAGGCTGCATATTCTGTCACAAATTCTGATTTTTCAGTATAAAAGTGACTTTCTGATAGCATTCAGTTTGAAGAAAATGCTAGAAAGGCCTCAGATTTATTAAAGTGTGGAATGCAAACAAATTTCGAAACTGGTTGCAAAAGGGCATTTCTGTCCTTTTTTTAGAACCACGTGTACAGCCTTGGGAGGAGAATGAGCCAACTATAAAAAATATTCCGAATTCTCCAGGACGGTACAGAAGGAAGAATGGCTCTGCCTTTTATACTAGCCTAACTAACCAGGTTCTGCCTTCCCACTGATCAATACCAGAATGAAGGAAGAGGAAAAATATTTTCCCTCCCTTCAACCAAATGTGGAATTCAAATAAAAACAAAATAAACCAGACAGGCAGATATTACAACTTCCTGCTCCAGTCCTTTTAAAATTCAACTTCACTGACACAAGCTTGGAAAAGATTCAGTGTCCAAAATTACCACTGAGAGTAAATAATAATTATATTTGCCATAAGGGGAGGTTTTGGGCAAGTGTCAGCCTAAGGACAGCAGATGGGACTATCTTTTGGGAGTTTCCCTTTGTTGCTGTAGTAGGTTTTGTTTGAACAGAGAGGAGAGGAGAGGAGAGGAGAGGAGAGGAGAGGAGAGGAGAGGAGAGGAGAGGAGAGGAGAGGAGAGGAGAGGAGAGGAGAGGAGAGGAGAGGAGAGGCGGGAAGGGAAGGGAAGGGAAGGGAAGGGAAGGGAAGGGAAGGGAAGGGAAGGGAAGGGAAGGGAAGGGAAGGGAAGGGAAGGGAAGGGAAGGGAAGGGAAGGGAAGGGAAGGGAAGGGAAGGGAAAAAGAAGGGAAGGGAAGGGAAGGGAAGGGAAGGGAAGGGAAGGGAAGGGAAGGGAAGGGAAGGGAAGGGAAGGGAAGGGAAGGGAAGGGAAGGGAAAAAGAAGGGAAGGGAAGGGAAGGGAAGGGAAGGGAAGGGAAGGGAAGGGAAGGGAAGGGAAGGGAAGGGAAGGGAAGGGAAGAGAAGAGAAGAGAAGAGAAGAGAAGAGAAGAGAAGAGAAGAGAAGAGAAGAGAAGAGAAGAGAAGAGAAGAGAAGAGAAGAGAAGAGAAGAGAAGAGAAGAGAAGAGCTGAAGGGCTACTCAGGCCAACAGTGGCGTCAGGAGCAGCAAATGCTTTTCCAGCCAGACTTCCATTTTGCCCCTTTCAATCCTGCCCCTTTCCTCTCTCCTGTGTCCCTTTCCCTTTAGAGGTTATATTCTGGGAAGTGCCAAGGGACTGCCTAAGTAGAGACAGGGAGCGTGACTGCTGTGTTAAAGGGCAGTGGGGGAGAGCTGTGGGTACCGAGAAGGGGGAAGCCATGAGGGTGAAGATCCTCCTGTGCCACAAAAATTGAACAGAAACTGAACAGTGCAGAGAAGGCCAGACTGTCGGAAGGGTCAGGAATCTTTCTCACCCACAGCCTTTCAGAAATGCCACAGGCACCAGCCTCTGCAGCCCAATGTCTTTTTTCAGACTCTGTCCTTTGTGAAAATCTCCCTGAAATGCATCAAACCCTGTTAGCATGCCTTTCCTGCAACTGTTCCCCTAAAACCTTTTGTTAACCCCTCCAAAACCTTTCCCCTTCTTTGAAGACCCTCCATCTCCTTGCTGCCCAGCTTGAATGCCCTCAGCCTCTTTTGATTTCCTGAAATTTGACTAATACCTTCTTGTTCTCCAAAGTACAATGACTTTTTCCATCCCATCTCCCCCAAATCTTTCTGTCACTACTCCAACACTGAATTTTGCCTATCCTTTCTTCATCCTTGGGACAACACAATTGCACCTAGTCCATACAGCCAAACAATCTGCTGCTCACTAGGCCCCTTAGATGGCATCACTCACACCTGCCTAAACTAGCTCTGCTTGGAAAGAAATGTCATCTCTCTTTATCACTGAAGACCCCCGTCAACATCAATATAGGACTCGCACCTGTTCTTAGGACATTTTATACATCCAGAGGGATTGTTCTAACCTGCAAAATAATCATGATGTCTTCCAGCAACTCTCCACTCCACGTTAACAATTCCCTCTTGGCCTTTTTCAATATTACGTTTCAGTTTTTACTCTGTCACTTTTTCAGTTTTCTCTACAATGAATTTTTTTTACTGACACAAGATGTGATGTTTTCAGGAGATGAACGAGAGGTTTTGGCAGTAGAATGAAGACATTCTGGGATTTTGGCACCTAGAAAGGGAATGACAAGTGGTTTGGGTCAGTGGGATAAGCACATGAACTTCCTTTTTTTCTTTTCTTAAAGTAGCCGTCTACATTTAAATTGTTATCTAACGGTCATGTTTATAAACTTACTGTTATATGATGTTTGTATTTGTTTTTCAATCTATCATAATCCTTAATTTAGGGCCAGCAACAAGAATTTAGATGTAGAATTATATACATATGATCCTATACATACATATATTTTAGATGTGCATATATCTTTAATTCTACATGTCAATATTATCTATACATGTCTACACATACTTTTTTAGGGATGGATATTGGCATTTAAGTAATTCCCATGTGTAGGAGAAGATACTAGCGGCACCCAAGACAACACTAGGAAAACTTGATTCCAGCAAACGCATTCTCCCATGTGATGAATACTGCCTTATCATTCTTTTGGTAATTGGGGCTGTATTATGACTTTATGACTTATATGTGCTTCCCTTAGGTGTTATGTCTACGTCAAGATTTATGGTCAAGAGGGCCTTGAGTGAGTCTGCCAGCTATTACGGTTGCATTAGCCTACCCTTTTACTCATAGGTGCTTATGTTAGGTGCCAGTTTCCTTGAGGTTAATTGCCTCAACAGGTGCAACTCTGAAGTTAATTATATATAAGAGGCAACCTAAGCACATTGGCCTGTTTTCTCAGTGAGAACAGAAGTGAGACTGAAAGGTCTCTGCTACCATATAAGAATTTCTATACAGAGGTATAGCTGGTCCTGCAATGTGTCTGGTCTTTCTGCTCCCAAATATTCTCATCTTTATGTTTAAGATGAGATCACAAAGGGGTTAAATGAAATATTTTACTAAAGTGTTATGGGATTTGCTGATGCTTTGTTGTTATAAAAATAAAAGGGCTACAGGGGCTGTTTCTTCCTTGACTCGCTAGGAAAAAATGAATCTGTATGTTAAACTATGTGTATTCCCACGCTCTGTTCAGAGCAACATCATGAACATAGTTGTTTTTTTAGGCAAGTGGTACCTTGACTATGTGCAACATTAGAGGCATACTCAGAGAGGGAAATGGTAAGTCTGAGCCTTTAGAATGAAAGTTTTACTGATCTTGATGAGTTTAACCTAGGAGTCATTCAAGTCCTTCATTCTTTTTCATTGCAAGTTTTTCAGGCTGGAAGTTTTGAGTAAAGGTGAAGATGAGAATGAGAATTATGTAAGAGGGAGGGACTTAAAGATGACCATTGGTCATCAGTTTACTAATAATTAACATTAAAAGCTATGAGACATTCTGGCTTCTAAATTGCTGGCATTTTTTCAATTTTTGTTAAGTATTGGATGGTTTACCTCAAATTTTTTCAGTAATGAAACTGAACTCTGTCCAAAAATGTGAAGTCAGCACAAGTTCTGAGAGCACATTGCTCGCTGAGTTCTCACACTTTAAAGCCTTATAGAGTCCATATATACTCTCCCCTTAGCACTTTCCCCACTGCTGAACATAGGATCACCTACCTTGTGCTGACTGGTTAAGTCTGTTGATTTTCCTGCCTCTATTTGCCTCTGTTTTCCAACTGTCTGGTGTGTTGAGCTCTTCCCAGACTCACTGATCACTTGTTTACTGTGTTAGAGTTGGAACTTCTGGCCAACTGGCAGCTGAGAAGGGAAGAACCACAGCTTCTCAGTGTATTAAATCGTCATATTAGGCTCTAGCTTGGAAAAACTTTTGCTGGCTTTGTTTTCTTTTTCCCTAAGCATGACATGACAAATATGTGGGGTTTTCATTTTTGGGGGTTTTTTTCTTCTTTTTTATTTTGGGATGTTTTTAAAAAAGTTTAGCTATGACAAATCTAACCAGTTCTCCTGCTAGGGTAAGAAATGTCTTTTTTTCATTATTGCAGTGGCCTTGCTTGGTTCTGAATTGCTATGGAACCACTAATAAGGGAGCTACCTCAGATGACACAGTAACCGAGGAGAATGAGTATTTTGGGAGGGGATGTAAGTGAAGCAATACAAATTTGGGACTGAAGTTCATTACAACCATTAATCTTCTTCTGGGGGCAAGTGATAGCGATGACAACAATCTGACAAATTGTAAAGCCCTGTAATGAATTGAGTCAATTATGAACTTTTGTCTCTCTCACCTGCACTCTATCCTCTGTTCTGGTTACCCCTCAGGGGAACTATTTTTAGCATTGCAGACCTGAGATAAATTGTAGTTGGGTATATCTTCCATACCATCTGATTCCGTTGCAGGGAAGATGGAGGGGGGCAGGAGAGCTTCCTTTAAAAATTGAAGAAGGCTAGTCTCTTCCATCCCACAACAGCTATGCGCAGGCAGTTAATCGTGAGTCTAGAACTGCGCTCTTAATGCATTTCTAAAGCAGTCCTCAGTATGGATTCACACTGAGAGAGTAGAGTACATGTTTGTGCCTATATACATTACCCCAGAAAATATTGAAATTGTTCTGGGACACCTGAACTAGCATCCATGCTTCTAGGATACAGAATCATGCATTTCCCAGTACTTGCACTGTATGTAACTCACTGAATCTTTCAGTATTTTTTGCATATTAGCCTTATCATATTTTTACAGAGAATAGTCGTTGTTGGAATATTATGTTCAAATGAACGGTTTGAACAGGCACAGTGAGGAGGAAGCTACTCCAGTGGGTATTTGGTTGTATGTCCTACAAGTTATCTATTTCTTCTTATTCTGACCAGGTTTTAGAAGAAAGAGTTGATCTTTAACTATGCCACTCAAAGCTCTCCAAGTTTGGTAGGTGCACTCTGAGAGCCCAATGAAGCAATTCAGAGCACTGAAGTGAAGGAATGCCTGGCTCCTGAATCATGTTTGGCCTTGGGCATGGGCTTTCAGCATGGGGTAATGCACAGAGGTGCCAGGGGGACGCTTTTAAAAGACCATGCCTCTGTGGAATTTAGGTGACACCAGGTTAGGAAGCAGCTGAGCAGAGTTTTGCACAGAATATAGTTTGGGATTTGACACCCAAATTTTACACGAGCCCATGTCTGATTTTGGAATGCCTACAAATGGAGAAAAATAAAATTAACTGCTGACTTCAGTAGCAGCTGCTGTATACTCAATACTTTTGATCAGACCATTTTTACTTAGGTTCCTGAATAGGGATTTGTGAGCCAACCTTTAAAAATCTTGGCTGAAGTTCTTAAAAGGAATTCATCTCTCTTATACTACCCATGATGAGGCCCCAAAACTACCAATGGCTAAATTCTTTAAGAAAGCAAGAACAGCTGTACCACACTAAATCATGGGTATACTGGGCTTGGCATCCTCCACTAGTGGAAAATAGTAGATGCTTGGGGTAGCATGTAAGAATAGGGCAAGCACAGAATGATTCTTGTCCAGGGTCCTCTCCAGGCAGTTCAGGCATTCCCTGTACCAGAAGTTCTGTATTTGTACTTAATTCCTTTGAGTAACTTTTTTTTTTCCATTAACTTGCCCAAACACAAGTAATCTTTTTCATTCCACCGCATCCTGCAGCGAGGAGTTCCAAGTCTTCACTGTGCTCTGTATGAAGAAGCGTAACTTTCTGTGCTTCTTTGAACCTGCCATTTGCTGTGATCTTTAAAGAGAAAGATTTGTTGGTAATTCCTTATTTACCTTTTCTTTGCCACTAAGGGTTTTAGAGGCCTTTTTATTATATTGCATCAATATATCACCCAAGTTCAACATGAGCCTCTGCACGTGTACATTTTAGGCTAGAATTTGACCGTGGACTTGTCTGTAAATTTATAGCCTTCTTCTAGAACCTCTCCTGTTCCTATATAAACTCTTCAAGACTAATTGAATCCAGGGTAGACTTATAATGATTTAAGGAAATAAAAGAACAGATTCTAATCATATTGGCAGCAGAGATAGACAGAAGTTGCTGCAGTAACCATGAAAAATCCCCTTTAATTACTTTTGAGACCTGAAAATGATGGAGCTGAGAATTACATGAGGTTCTTGAGCAGAAGTGCATGTGTGGGAATGTGTACGTATGTCCGCACAGACACACAAAACTGCCAAGGCCATCAGTGCTGGAGGAAAGGTGGCGAGTTTAGTCTAGGCAATGCTGAGTGAAGATCAGCGGCCTGGCTTAAAGACACTGCTGGCGACCATGGAAACTAATTGGAGCTAATAAGTAAAGGGACATATTAACTGTGGGAACAAAACAGGAACGACTATTTCTTGATATCACTATTACCTACGATTAATCTTGCATATTAGGATTGTCCTGAGTTTCTTGTGTAAAGCTTTATTCACTTTATTATAAATCTCATCTGAGTGGGTCAGTCTGACCTCAGCAGGAGTTCACGGGTTTGAGAGTCAACTTGAGAACCTGTTTTATGACATATTATTTTAACAGTATTTCAGGTACTTCTCTTCTTAACAGTATTTCAGGTACTTCTCTTCCAGTGCAGCTTTCATTTCAGCCTTTAAAACCTAAACTCTTTGCAGATGGCAGTCTGGATAGAGGAGAAGCAGCGGAAAAGTCTGTTATAAGCTGTCACAGCAAACTAAATCTGGCTGCAGTCATCAGAGTAGCGGTTAAATTATCCCGCAACATCAGCAGTAGCTTTTATGTGAAAACATGATCACGTGCAATGTTTGAGGGCTATTGCTAACATTGGTTTTGGAGATGAAAGTTTGTATTTCAAGTTGTTAAAGAGTCTTTGAAGATAAGTGTGTGTGTGCATGTGTCTCTGTGTACAAAGCACGCAATTAGGGGTCCTTTTTACCATGTCAATTTTACACTTTTGTGACTTGACAGGCATCAGCAGAGGCATCCCTGACTTACGCAGGCATAAAAAATAACAGACCTAGGCCTGTACATCATATGAGTGCTCAGTATCTTGTTCATGTATATTTATATGCAGATAAAATACACAGCATCATGTAAGCATGCAACACAAAATAAACTCATAGTACTGTACATAACTGTCGTTCATGTTGGTTAGAAGTACCTAGAGGTTAAACCTTGTTGAGTTTGCATCTCATCTCACCAATATGAAACAGAGCAGTTGTGAGCTGAGCTGCGTTTTAGACAATGAGTCAGTACACAGGATGATACAGCACAATTTTGGGGGCTTTTTGGTATTCCACGTCTCTGATCACTATACATTTTTAATGCAGAGTTACTAATACAATACTGGTAAAAAGTACAGCTAAAGAGAATGCAAATTAGTTTAATAATGTCTCCAGGGCTTTCTGAGTGTGTAAGGTTATCCAGCCTGTTTACAGACCACAGTCTGCTAGAATAAAACAAAATCAAGCCAAACCCTTGCCCTGAAGACATAATTGGCAATGTTAAGAATCTTACGATACCCCAGGGACCATAGTTGCATCCCTACTTCACCACATACTATTGTTGAAAATATTGTTTAGGTGTTTATTTATCTGGAATTAGCAGATTAGGGAGCAGTGTTTTAGTGAATACCGAGCATATGTGAAAGCAGTTCCAGATTAATAGGTGGAAACAGACACCATATAATCACTTTTGTGAAGAATTTGAGTAAATGCAGTTGTGACTACAGTTTCTTCTTTTTCTTTTCTTTTCCAAGTCAGCTCTGATAACAGCACACTGGGCACACAAACCACAGCTCTTTAATCTTACTTTTTATTAAGTATTCATTTTGCCACTCGTGATTCAGAAATAGCCTTGTGTAAGGTATTAAAGAACAAGTAAGCCAAATCAACATTTCAAGACTCTCATATGGCTTTCATATAGCTGGGGAGAGTGTGTCTTTTCACAATTGCAAACCTTTCTTCAAGTTGGATGTTAACACTTTCAGAGTAACTTTTAATGCCAAAACAACGTTCCTCCCTTTCAGTTCAAAGAAAACACAACATCTGTCATAATGTGAAATGTAGATTTAATGCAAGTGTCAAGTCAGGCACTTGGTAATGAGGTAAAAACCCTTGAGATTTTAAGTCTCTCTTCCATGCTATCCTATTACAGGGAGGGGAGAGAACTGTTTCTTTGGCACTTAGCAGCTTTTCTGCGTCCCTTATCTATCCTTCCCGGACGTCTTCTGTAAATTAGCGTATTTTTCCTGGCAGTGTCCCTGAGAGGGAGGAAGGTGGGATAACGCTCGCTTTGTGGACGAGGTAAACTGAGGTACAGACTGGACACAGTCCAGACCTGCCGGGGCACTGCCCAGAGCCCCCGGCCCCGGCTTGGCGGGGGAGGTGGAGGGGGGGCGGTGGGGGATGTGACGGGTGCCATGTCCGGAGGGGACGAGCAGCGAGCCTGAAACTCTGGGACTGCATCCCGCAAGAAAGTCCGAGGCGGTGGCGGAAGCGGTGGGGAAGGCGCGGGGGCGGGGGGTGGCAGGGAGCGGGGGGGAAGCAACAGGCTGGTGGCACCGTTTCCCGGAGCGCCGGGGGGGGGTTGGTGCGCGGAGCCCGGTGCGCGGAGCCCGGTGCGCGCCGCGGCGCGGCGGCCGGAGCTGTCACGGCACCGCGGGCGCGGAGCGGGGGGAGCAGTCGCGGGGCGGGCGGGGAGCGCGGCCCCGGGCACGCCGGGGAGCCCGGGCATCTACAGCGGGTCCGGGGGAGCGCGGGGTGGTGGGAAGGACTTGGGGATATCTGTGCAGAAGTAGAAATATTCGCCCTTTGGATGCCCCCTCTCCTACCCGCCTCGCCACCCCCCCCCCCCGCCACCCCCCCGCGTCCCCGTTTTCCTTCTGCCTCTCTCCTGCCGTTCCCTCAGGAAGGCTGGAGGCAGCCACGGGGTAATCGCGGCACGGTAAGGAGTTGGGATTTCGGGATGCAAATGACACATTGCGGTGCAAACGACTCCCGCATTAGCACTTTGTCAGGATCCCGAACTGCATCTTTTATCTCTTTTCGAAAAGCGTCTGTCGGAGGAGATTGCCCTCAATAGACCCGCCATAAAGAGATTTTAGTGTTGCTCTTGTGCTTCTGTGCATCCCACCGTGAGGGGGTCCCAGTGGTCCCTTGGGAATACAAGGAGTTGTGAGAAGTAACACAACTGGCCACCAGACTAATCCACTCCCTCTACCTTCCCCCTGGTACCTCCCCCTTCGGCTCTTTTTTTCAATAGCAGCCCTTTCTCAAAATCTCAGGTTACTTTGCTAAAGAGTTCTCAGCCCTATAGTTTCTGCCCTTGTCTCTGCCTCCAGCTCCTTAAGAGCCACCCAGCCCCAGCGATTGGATTGGGCAGCCCGTCTTGACACACCACTGTGCCGAGTGCTTGAGGACGTGTTTCAACAGATGGTTGGGGTTAGTGTGTGTCATCACACTCGAGTGGGGATTAGGGGAGAGAGGCAGCCTTGCTGGAGCTGTGTGGTCTTCCCCAAGTGTGAGCTGCAAGCAAAAGGAGAACTACCGAGCTTTGGGGGAGAAGAGGGAGGAATCGTTTCCAGCAGCTCGGAGGGAAAAATAAACCCCCACACTTTGCTCAGGTAAAGTAAAAGGCACCTCATGCCTCTTTCTCTCGCTTTCTTTTTCCTTCGCGGTTTTCGGAGGAATGCTAGCACAGCACACTTGTCAAAGCCAGTTGCTGCTGCCTTATCAATGCTGCTATTGTACGGCTGACAGATAACAGCGAGCACAGCCTGATGCTTGGCTGTCTTCATCGCGCTAACACTCTTAACGCGGCTAAGGTCACGCTTTTGAAGGTGTAGATTAAGCAAATCTCTTCTTGGAGCGGTGTCTCTCAGCACGGCGGGAGCCTCCTCTCTCTCCCCCTCTCTCCCCGCAGGCTCCGCTCCCCTCTCCCGCACACACGTGCTGTGCCCGCACCTCCAGCGCCGGGCCAGCGGTAGCCCGGGGATGTTTGTTGCTGTGGCTGCGGGATTAAACGCCTTCGGGTCTCCATAGATTCGTGGAAACTGCGTGGTCGGGCTGGGGGAGAAGGGGGGGTTAGCGGAGGGGAAAGGAATCGCGGCAGAGTATTTCCTAGGTTTTGAGGAGGATGCTGGAGCAGCGTGCAGCCTGTCTGGGGCTCAGCTGGGAGGCAAACCAGAACGGTTTTGAAAGTGCATTTGAGATGTCTGTAAAGTTTGAAGACTCCTTTATAGAGACCTGGCTGGGCTTCTGATGATCGGTATCGAGATGGTTTGGCTTACACATGGGCTTAAAGTTAAGAGAAAATCAGGAAAGTAGGGAAAGGCAGGGTACAATGTAGTGCTGCTCCTGCAGCTGCAGCAGAGCAGATGGATGTAATTCATTTGCAGATCTGTTTGTGAAAGTTTTACAAGTCATTGAAAACTAAGTAGCATCACTATAATGGATCATTAAAGTCTCGCTATATTTATAGATTCTACACTAGCGACCTGAAGTGTTAATTAAAAGTAAGCAAAAATTTATGTTTAGGAAGGAAAGGGGGGCAGAAATGTAATTAGAAATTAGTTATGGAAGTACTCTGCTATCATTTTCATTTAATTCGACTATTAAGTTCATTGATGTCAGGATGAGGGGAAGCCCAGCAAATTAACTAAGAAGTCAGAAATGTTATCACTAATTACAGTATGTTAGCTTATCAGAGAATTAAGATGTTCTCGTTGTTTTACTCTAAATGTTCTAGATGGAGAAACTAGAGGATGCGTTATTCTGCTTTTTTTTTTTTTAAAATAAAAGATTTACAGTATAGATATACTATCATCCTGTGTAGAGTAACAAAATTATTTGTTTCTTTCGCACTATAACAGATCTTCACACTAACTCTCACATACCTGTGGTGCTTATGAATTATCGGCCTCCTACTTGTGAAAGAAATCTAACACTGTCCTCACCATTTACAGGTGAGATATTCTATAAATAATACTGTATATAATGTGTTCTGAAATAAGACCTGTTTAGTAGGCTGAGCAAGGGGATTTAGAGCTGGTGCTTTGTGATTTTGGCATTCAACTGTGTAACGATGCCCATAAAACCATGTTTCAGGTTGCCTCAAACCAACTTTTTTTGTTAACTTCTTTTTTTTTTTTGAGCATGCTTATTTGGCTTCTTTACAGGTTGTTCTCAGCTTGTATTTTCAAACACACTCTTCAGTAAGAATGTGTCCTCAGAACTGACCCACAGCAATTTGAAACAGAATTGAAGCAATTTGAAACAGCATGACCAGACGAGGACGCATGTGAATAAATTTAACCGCTTTGTTTTTTCTCTCAGTTCACTTTTCCTGATTGTAAAAAGTGACGGAAACTTTTACAAGCTTAAAAATGAAAAGCAAAACCAAAGGAAACCCTCACTATGACTCTATGTTAAAGCCTCGTATATTGGATTTCCCCTCTTCAGTCTTCCCAGGGAGAAGCCCAGTAAGCCAGCTTCGGTGCACAGAGGTCTAGTCTTCCAGCAAAGCTAAGGTGCAGCACTGTGGCGTGCACCGCCTGCTGCTGCCACAGCCTAACTGAAACGCATCCCTCTCTGTGGCTATCGTCAGATCGCAGAGCAGATGATCTATAAGAAAACAGATTTTTCAAGAAAGTGCTAACTACACATGCCCAGCTTGTTATTGTTTTACTAGAAAAAAAACAACAACAAAAAAACCCACCCAAAACAACGAACGAGTTTCTCTAGCACTGCCAGAAACTCAGAACAGCAAATCATGTTTTTCCTTCCTTTATAATGATGGGGCTGTTTAAAAGACAATGCCCACGGGGCAGTCCAGCTTCTTGTCAAAATGTAATCTACTGTTCCAGATGGTAAACATTCAAAGACATATTTATGGTGACTTCTACATACCTTCCTTTGACATTGGCTTTTTTTTCCCTGAGAGCACTTGTACTGGGTACACACATGAAGTTCCCATTAGCATCCTAGCAGCTGTAAAAGTGTTCAGAACTCACAAAGATGTTCCTCACAGTGAGATAAAAATAATCTGAGGAAAAGATCTGAGACCAGTACGACCTCAGTAGATCCATGATACGCTCAAGGTAAAAAATTCCAGAGGTACAAAAAGATCCATAAACTGCTGCATGAAAGCTGCAACACATTTTTGTTGCAGCTAATTCATCTTTGCTTGATATGGAATGCTGAACATACCAGGCATGTCTGTACTATCAACTGTGTTTGTGATGGGAGGGAATCTGCACTGCACAAAAGCTGGTGGGTTTCTTTTTCCCCCCAGCTAGTGAAGACTAGGTGGGATACTGGTTGTCTTCATAGACTTGTTTTCAAGTGTCACCTTTTTTTTATTTTTATCTTTTCCTCCTTGCTGCTCCGAGCAGTGAGGCAGACCCCAAGAAAACATGTTCTGCCCTGAATTGTCTTAGTTATCTGTCAGTTTATTGCTCTTCAGGGGCTTCCTCTGCTTAGCACTTGATAATCGAGGTGGGTGAGCTTGTTCCATCATAATATGCAACTTCAATTTCTGCTGCTTGGCATGTCTCCTTGGCCTTTCATTGATTTTTGTCTCTGTTTCAGAGGAAAAAAAATTTAATTATGATTGGTGTAATTTCACATTGAAAAAAAAAACCCTTGGTGAATTTCCAAATGGCATGTAAATACATCTTCAAAAAGTAGGCTAAATGAGAGGTCATTAGGGAAAAAAATGCACGTAGGAATCCAGAAATATCCTAAAGATGGCAAATATCAGTGTGAAAATTATTGTAACAGCTCTCATTCCAGTCAGGAACTGATAAAAACAGCTTATTAAAAATGTTGTGATGGTGGGGACAGTGTTTCCAAATGTGGAAACCATTATAAAACCCACACTCAGTGGAAGTTACACAGCTATGGAAAAAAATATTTTGAAAGATTTGCAAATTCTATTCTGACCAAATCACTTTATTGCAGACTATTTTCACAATTTGCTGTTTATTATCTTGCTTTGTTTAGCTGACATACTGTACTCGATGTTATATGTTTGTTCATGCAGGATCAGGAGTTTGGGCTTTGTGTGATGGCAGGACTCGTTCTTACGCAGGCCGAGGCTGGACACTTGTCGCAGATGTCATGGGAGTCATGGGTTCCATGATTTCCTCGGCTTTAGAAAGGGCTTTGGGGGATTTGTGTTTGAGTGGGAAGGCAGACTGATGCGATAACAATTGAGAAAGCTCCTTTCTGAGTGCCTTGAGAGCTGCAGTGTTCAACAGAGAACGAAGGTCCCGTGACAACTCTGCGGTGACACAGAAAGAATCCAATTAGTGGCCACTCCTGCTGTTGATACTAGATCTCTCCTAAAAAGTTTCCACCATTACCACCCTCATTGTAATCCCATCCACGACACTGATAATGGGATCAAGAGTGTGTTTTCAGAATGCCTGTTTAAATTTTAACTGCTGTCTTAGGAGATTTTGAGGATATTAAATTGAAGGCGCTGACTAGCACAGCTCACAGGAGATCTACGTGACACGCGTGTCACCCAGTAGTTGTTTTTCTCATACTAGGTTTTCCTAACACCTCCATGACAGGCAGAGTTGCTGTAAGCTACAGACGGAGCAAGGGGGCTGTATATCCATAGCGAATACTGCATTGTGTTGTGGCTGTCCCTGCACTGCCACTGCCCGCAGACCTTGTCCCTACGCAGTTACGCGTGCGGAAAGCAGTGGGAGGAGGGAATGGGGAGATGATACGATCCCCTTTGCTGTGCCCCAGTAGTGGCAGCAAGTCAGCCTGCTTCTCCCTTTAACAAATCCTAGATCATCACTGCCTTCCCAGCTGGGCCAGCAGCATAATATTCCCCCCTGCCTCCCTCTTTCTTTTTTTTTTTTTTTTTTTGTCTTTCACTTGTCTTGCTCCAACACTAAATCACCGTTTCCATATGATCAGAACGCAGTAACTCTACTGTTCTTCTTACCAATCAGGGCACGTTCAACACTGTCTTATGCTTGTGGAGGACGCTCTAAAGCGGAAAGACTCAAGGCCTTCACCAGTGTCACCTCAGCGTGCAACACAGTAATATATGAATTGCCAAACCACACACTTTTTAGCTGAATTATTTTAGCGTATTTCAGTTATGTCAGTAGACTCCTTTTGAGAGCCCCTGCAAGATCTTTGCTTTAGTATTATTTGTTCATGCTCAAAAGTTATTGTTAACTGGTGAGACTAATTCCTTTTTAATTTTTGGTGTCTTAAGACTTTTATTGTCTGAGAAAACCAATACTTGTTTCATCTTCTGGTTTATGCATTGCACACAGCAGATTTGTTATTGGTGATTTCCTAGAACTTTAATTCCCACTTTGAGAATCTGCTTAAAAGGTTTGGTAAGCCTTTGTTACTGTGTGTGCTCTATTGATCCTGGAGCTCTGAGCCTTCCCGGCCTTAACCATCACTGGAGATATGGTTACAGTGAAACATTTTTGTAATAGTTGACCTTTTCACCCAAGATTCTATCATGACTTTCCTAAAATTTTGTTTCAATTTATTTTACAGCAAAAATTAACTTACAATTGACTATAATTCTACATTTCATCTTTTATAGTTTCCTATGAAGTTGATAATGTTGCTAGAACTCCAAACAAAAAGTACTCCTTTTCCTCAGTTTTATCACAGGCTAGTGTGACGATACCACCATTATATTCTAGAAGATTTCTAGATGTGGTACCATGCTATGGAAATCCAGACTGTTTTGTAGATCATTGCTAGATTATCCACAGAAAATTTCATGGAGTTTCTAAATGGAAGCAAAACACGGAACATCAATAATTGTGTGGGTTTTTTTTTTAATAAAAAAACCTCTCCTGATGTTGTCTGAGTTTAATTATGGCATTGCATGTTGCCATTTCTCTATGATGTGACTAACCCATCTTAGCAAGAAGAGGAGCTGCTCCATGGCAGCTGTATTTTTGTGGTGCTTCACAGGAGGTGAACTCTGCTTGGAAAGCCCACAGAGAAGATGGGGAAGCCTTTGGCACTAGAATTCTGGAGAATAAATGTAACAGGGAGCTGAACATAGGGATTGTTTTTTCTCAAAAGCATCCATAAAAACAGAACAGTGGTCTGTTCCAGTATTGTAATTGCAATGTGCCAAGATGTTCATTATCCTAGCATGTGCACCGTTTTGTCTGTTTTCACTTAAAAACAGAAAAGTGTGTTAGCAAGCCCATAAACGTCTGCAGAGCTGCCAACTCTCCTGACTTTTATCAGTAGTCTCGTGATATTTAGCCTCCTTTGTAAAGCTTCAAGTGTTAGAGGCAAGATATAACGTGAGAAGTTCAGATCTCTCCTTTCTGTTTTTTTGGTGTTTTTTTTTTAAATCTAATCCTCCTGGTTGTTGAGGAAGCTGACTTGCATGCAGCTCCAGAAACATGAAGGAAACTAACGGAAATCCCAGATCTCACTATGTAAATGCATGCAGACTTTGGGAATAGGGTGGGTTTGTGTACGTTACGCCTGGCAATTAAAAAAAAAAAATCCAACCCTTTTTCCTGAGGTTTACTGTAATCAGCTTCCCCCAAAATTTCTGATCATTTGTCTGATAACTCCCATTTTGTTAAAGAGGTTTTATTGCAACAAGACTCCTTGACTCCACTCAGCCAGTGGAATAGCTTGGTGCCCTGGAGAAACCCATCCTTGATCCTCCCATCCTCTGCCTCCAGCAGTGTGTTCCCGTCTCCTCCCTCATGCCAGGTTTGGCTCTTGGCTCACCTCCTGGCATGCTGAAGGAGCTCACTGGAGCAGCGAGAAGCTGCGTTGGCTGCCCACTTAGTGAGTTGGTTCAGCTCAGCAAGCGGACAGAAGATCCACATTGTGCAGCGGAAGCAGTTGGAGCTGGTGGCTTGGGGTGAGGGGGAACAACGTGGCCACCCCCTTAGGGGGATGTGAGCTGTAAGATCACTCAGGTGTCGCAGGTGGCACCTCACCCTGCGAACCAGGGCACTCTGTTTGTCTACAGGAGAAGGTGCGATAACAGTGCCAGTGTTGCCATGAGCAGAACGCTAAATGTACTCATTTTTAATGAAAGTGTATCTGTTTATATGGAGAGGGTTGCTGCAGTGTTCATTGAGAATACGGAAAGGCCCTGCTTACCGTTTCTGACTTTTTTAAGTCAACAAGTAGGCTTTGGAGAGAAGCTAATAAGAAGTGTGGGTAGAAAAGAGGAAAGAAACACAGGTGGCTGCTGAGCTGCTGCTTTTAAAAGATGAATGAGATTCCGAGAGTGGGATCCAGTCTGCATAGCTAAGGCACTTTAGGTGCCCCTGAGTCTTAAATACTTATACAGTAGCTACCTAAAGGCATGCTCTCTCTCTGATCAATGAAAGCATCCAAGCACTGCGGTTAGGCAGGCAGGATTTCCTCTTGGAAACCTTCAAAGGCACTTGCCTCTTTCAGTTGCACATGTAGGGATGGAGCTTACACACTTGCTTTACAAGGATTGCTAAGGAGCTTAAGCTGGAGGCACTTGATATCATCTTGAGTTTCATGGTTGGCTCACAGATGAGCAATGCCATGGATAAACACTGTCTGTATTTAAACAGCTGTGATGTAATTCCTACACAGCTCTTTAAGGTGTCTCCTATACTTTCCACAGAAGAAAGCGCAAAGCAGGTCTTTCCTTTGAACAGCAGGACCTGTGATTCACTTGAAGAGACTAGGATGCTCATTTTAGATTAAACGTAGTTGAGGTACCGGCTGTAGAAAGGGGACACTGTACTTATCCAAAGTGTCATCCATTTCAATGCTGGGCTATGCCGACAAGAAAAATGCATAGCCTTTTCTTTCTAAGTTATATAAGTTACAGAAATGTTTTAAAAATCACCTGCTGTTTCTACTTGAAGGAATGTCTTGAAGGCCTGTGGAGCAGATAAAGCTTGGGGGGATCAGAGATGTTGATGGTGCCTGCAAGTGCTAAAGGTGTATTGAGGAATAATGGATGATCTTACAGGGGTATGATGTTGGACAAAGAATGGAAGAAAGACAGAATTGCAAAAGATTCAGTACCCATGTTTCTGGATTTAGCTATGCTAAATCTGTTGAGGACTATCTTCCACTGACTTGGCTGCCTCGGGGCATGCCGGTCACAAATTGGAGAACAGTAGTGCAATAATAATAGTGCAATAATGCTCTAGTGGCAGAGGTTGTAGGTTGTTTGGTTGGACTCAATGATCTTAAGGGTACGTTCCAACCATGAAGAAGATTCTGTGATTCTGTAATAAACTGAACATGCTGTAAATAATCAGCACAGAATGCCTTTTAACTATAACTTTTTCCAAGGACTGCAAAAAAGCTAACAATACTAAATTTTAGAACAATATTTGGGTTTTTGTAACTTGTTATCAATAAAGAAGTCTGCATTAAGCCAACCTTTCTAGTAATTTTTAGCAAAGATTGCCTTGGTGTCATTCCCCCCTATGTTATTGAAGAGGGTGGCTGTAATACCTGAGTTCCTGAATGCATCCCTAGTAAAGCACAAGTGAATTTACCTTGTTGTGATTTATATTACATCTAGAGTCAATTTATGAACTGAGACTGTAACGCTATCTACTTGGCCACCATTGTGTAGGATTTAGGGAGACCAATAGTAGTAGTTAGACCAATAAAATTGTTCTGAAGTTAACCCAAGTTTATGTGCAAGACATTCCAGTACTTTATTTTATCTCTGTATCAGTAGAGGGCTGGCATTTCTTATCTCACTGGAAACTTCAGTCCATTGCTGGTATATAGGCCCACAGCAGAAGGCTTCCTGTGCTCTATTGCTCTGCAACTTCTAAGCGCAAAAGGCCACTGAGTTATTTTTTTTTGTTTCCTTTTGCTTGGTATGGAGAATTCCTCTAAAGCATGGATCCTCTGAAGTGAGGAATGGTAAACTGAAGAGACTTTGAGGGCTGCATGGTCAGGGATCACCAGGCTTCTCAAAAAAATAACAAATAGTTCAACATAGAAAGATGAGCAGCGACAAAGATCTGTTGAAACAGGTACGTCCCTTTTGCAGGTCTTTTCCATCTTATGCAGCTCATGTCCAGTTTTCCCTTTCACTAAATTGCTCTGCAAACTCTTCTTCTCCACAAATTTTGCAATTTTTTGTACCTCAGCAACTTGTGAAAGATTTGAGATGCAGTATAACCATATGCCAAGAAATAGGTCTGTTTTACAGCTACTCATTTAGGTCTTGGGTACCATGGGTACCTTCAACATAAAAAAGAAGTCTATCAAATCCTGTGAATCCTTTAGACTGGAGAATAGTTACCATGA
Source organism: Chroicocephalus ridibundus (assembly GCF_963924245.1). Taxonomy (NCBI): domain Eukaryota; kingdom Metazoa; phylum Chordata; class Aves; order Charadriiformes; family Laridae; genus Chroicocephalus; species Chroicocephalus ridibundus. Next base: position 132,732,564 of record NC_086285.1, read on the forward strand.
TGGGCTGGAAAAGCCAGGTAAAAGGAGGGCGTGGCTAGCGAGATCTGAGGTCCATGCTGTCATGGACAAGTGACGTTGTGCAACCACATCCTGACCTTGTCCATTTTAAGGAACCTGGTGTACCTTGTGTGTAAGCCTGGAGAATTCACTGCTCTTTCTGGCAGCTGGACAGGATGAGCAGTGTGAGAAGACTATGCGTGCTTTGTTTATTGCTCCTTTTTTGTGTCATGTAAGAATCCTTGATTGTTGTCAGAAACCTGCATAGTTATTGGAAAGAACCATGTGCCGGAGAGCTTAGACGCATCTTTGTGTGGTGAGCGAGCTCTGTGGTAATACTCCGGAGCATACCTAGCACACTGCCGACTCTCTGTCAGTCTCCCTTTGGGTATTGGTTCAAGGTTACTTTGAATAAAACAGTTTTCTACATATTCTGCACTGTTTACTGAGCTCATTGACATGAGCATCAGCAGCTCCAGTTGGGATGAGTGATACTACTGCTGTGACCTGTCCGTTTCACTCCTCTGCTGGAGATTACTAATGGAGTGCATGCACACGCCTTAGGAGCGCCAGTGCAAAATCCAACGCAGGACAACTTTCTAATTTGCCACAAGAACATTTGCCCTTCAGTCAGAGACAGTTCAGATAACAAGCAACAGTCATTCAGCCATTCTACATTTGCTGCACTAATACAGCTGTAAACTGAACTGTGACACCAGTGCTACTATCACAGCGGAAAAGAGACATGTGAAGCATCAGCGTGTTGAATCTGGTAGATATTTGAAATATTCACTGGTTTTTTTAGTATCCAACTACCTATAGCTGCCAGAACTTCCACTTTTCTCCTGCCTGCAATAGAAAAGTATGCTGGGCTTTTTAGATTGGAATTGATCTCAGTAATGCATTGATTTATGGGTCTGGGGTTTTTTGAAGTCATACTTTACTGTCAAACAACTAATTTTTAGAAAAAGTGTTGCAGATAGTTTGGATGACAGCCTCACAGAGGGCAGAGCAGGTCTCCAAGAATGCCTCACCACTCTCTTCCAGACACCTTGCTGAGTCACATCTGGTATGAAATGAGGAGTCCCTGTTTCAGCCCTTATCTTCAAAGCTCTGTGTGGGACACTCTCATTGTTTGAAGAAGTTCTTTGCCTTGCTTCATCATGAATCATCAACATCTACACTTAATATGAACAATGGTGGATGAAAATTCAGGTGGGCACTGAACTGCCATTCTGATGCTATAGATAGAGGCATCACAAATGAGCCTGGGTGAATAGGCAACTCCTAAAACACACAGAGTAGGAGTCTGAATCATGGCTGATAGATCTCCCAAAGGAATGTAGACCAGATTTGCCGAGTAGAGGATGGAAAGAAAATACATTTTCCCCCTCCCTCCCTCAGTGGCATTTCAGTGTGCTTCTTGCACACGTCCATTGATCCATCCACATGTCAGTCTGCTCAAAGGTATACTTACCTTTTCTCCCAGGAGAAATCCTGCATGTGGTTTTGCACAACCAAACATTTCTAGGGCATTTAACAAGTGTCATATTCTATTGTCCAATACCCATAGCTGCTATAATCCATTATAGTGGTAGGCCAAAAAGGAGCTAATCTGTTTTCTCAGCAGTTTGGAAATGACATGCCTGGAGACCTTGGAAGTCTTGGAGTGCTGGAATAAAGTTCTTGCTTCCTTAGAAGCTTCATGTAAAACAAAAATCTTCTGCTTTGGTAAAGACACACATGTCCTGGGAGCTGTTCAGTTTAAAGTGCATGGAATTACACGGGATGAATGATTACCTTGGGCGTCACGTATTATATAATTTGCAAAGGCTAAAGGTATTATTTCTCTTTTGCTGTTTCTATGTGACCCTCATATTTTTCCCCATTTTGTATACAGTACATGAACTGTTTTCCATTTACGCTTTTATCTTTCAATTTTCCTACTTTAAGGTCTTGTGTTCAATGCTGTCAGGAAACTGCTTTAAATGAAAGTGTGGAGGGATGTGGAATAGTTATAATGAAAGCCAAAAGAATGTGAACTTAATCTTTTTCATAGGAAGTTTTGTTCTGTTCCGTCCCGTGCCCTGCTTAAACACATTGGCCTTTTTTGACCTTTTCCTTGATGAAGGTTAAGTGGGAAATATCTTGGCTGCAGCCTTTCCAGCTTAACCGGAAAGACTTTCCATAGTTCGTGTTTACTTTCCCTGCTATGGGCATTCATCTTTCCTGAATCAAAATTGTTAAACTGGGTTTTCAGAGGGAAATAAATAGCATTTGGTAATGATGATGAAGTGTCAAGCCTTTCTTTCATGTCTTCAGCTCTGTTTTGCTAGTGATGATTTTGCCAGTCCTCTTGCTAGAGATTAACAAATCTCAGGAGAAAATCTCGGTTTGGTTAATGGGTTCCTCCCAAGCATCGTCTTTGTTTGCATTAAGAACAAATGTAAAGAATTGCTACATTTGCAATTTATGAATACTGAGTGTATTGCTTCTGCAAAAACCTAGAAGTGTTGCCCTGTTTTCCATCTCTATTAGGGCATCTTCTGTGCCTACCCTAACATACACAGAGTGAGACAGAATGGTCTTGGCTCAATGGAGGGGACTATTCCTCATCCTTGTTGTGCTCACTCCAAAATACTTTGGCCGTCTACCTGTAAAAGAGTTTGAGAGCGAGCAGGATCTATGTCCTCAGGACACTGCTGCTTTTAATGGAAAGGCTGTCTTGTTCTTCAGTTGTCACAGTCCTGAGAGGAGAAGAGCTAGGTCTGAACTCAGTCCCAGTAGTAATCATTGCAGAATTTTGCAGTTTGGGATGTCTCCATTTGTTATGCCACAGCAAATTGTGCTCCATGGGGCTTTGTTATGAGAGATGCCACAATGTTCAGAGACTGTATGAGAGCTGACTGTGTAGTGCAGGGAAAGAACAAGCCATTCTTTAACCTCAAATTTCATTTTTGGTTTAGTTCTCAATTTAATCGAGCCACTTCTTGCCCCCAAAACCCCACAGTCGTATGATTAGCATTATGTTCTTCCATAAATAATCTGAATGGGGATGTTCAAGTAAAGTCTTTAACCCTCTGTCAAGAATAAGGAAAGTCACCCTTTCCTGTGAAGAGAAGACACTCTCAAACAGGCTTCTCATAAACATATTAAACATCTCATATACTCACAGAATGATCACTGGAAAATTCAGGTTGGAAGGTTCTCGGGAGGTCTCGTATCCTGCTCAAACTAGGCTCAGCTATGAGATCAGATCCAGTTGCTCAGGGCTTTAGCCAGCTGGATCTTGAAAACCCCAGGAGATGGAGAGTCCACAATGTCTTGGGCAACTTGTTGCGCTACTTGACTTTGTCACAGGGAAGAAGCTTGTTTTATTTATATCCATTTTGACTCTCTTTTGCTTCAGTTTATGCACATTATCTCTTGCACTCCTGCCACGCACTGCTGTCTCCTGAATGAGTCAGTTCTATCTCCTCTATAACCCCATTACAGGTACTGGAGAGCTGCTGTGAGGTCCCCTGAAAGCCAGCTCATCTCCAGGCTGAACAATCCCAGGTTCTTGCTGAAGGGCAAGTGCTCCATCCCTCGACTATCTTGGTGGCCCTCCACTGAACTTGTTCCAGTTTATCATTGCTGGTTTTGTACTGTGGGCCCAAAAAGTGGGCACAGTACTCTAGGTGCCATCTAATGAGCTCTGAGCAAAGGGAGATGTGACTTCTCTCAATCTACTTGTTATGAGGCTCTTAATAAAGTCCAGGATGCTCTTGGCCGCCTGTGCTCCCTGACCACACTGCAGGCTTGCTGTCTAACATGACACCCAGGTCCTTCTCAGCAGAGCTATTCCTCAGCCAGTCCATCCCCAGCCTGTATACTTGCAAGGGGCTTCTCTTTCCCAGATGCAGGACTTAGCATCTGTCCTTGAAGAATTCCATAAGGTTTCTGATGGTCCATTTCTCCAGTTCACCTAGGTCCCTCTGAATGGCAGCCCTGTCTCAAGGAGATCCACTGCTCCCCCCAATTTGATGTCATCCTCAACCTTGATGACAGTTGCTTATTTTGCTTAAAACACTTGCCATCAAGTTATTGTTTTCATTCTTTTATTTTAAATTAAGTTTTATTCTTGATTTTTGTCCTGAGTTCTCAGTGTCTCTGAGTAAACTGGATAATTATAAAAAGCAGTATATTAAAGCAATCCTCCATTCCAGCTTGTAATTTGTTCCTGATATATGCAGTTGTTTTTAATTCACCTTTAAATAGCTCTTCCAGTCACAGGGAGCTGCAGGACAAATTTTTCTCCAAAATATATTCACATGGGATGGTCCTCTTCCTGTTTTTGGCCAGGTCTGTCACAATAGACATCTTTAAGAAGATCTCCTTCAAAGAATCTCTTTCAAATTTAATGGGTTTCTGTGAAGCCCAACTAAACAGAGTGTTGAAAACTACTATTTAAAACATGCAAACTAAAACCATGCAAGAATTTTATTTTGAGTTTAGGCTTTATTTTCAGTTATGGATTTTTATCGCCTTTTTCAGAAGTTTGAGAGGACTTTAAATGAACTTTGTGAGTCCTGAAATAGATCCTTTTCAAACAACTGCAGGCCACAGTCTGGAACCCTGAAACAGATTTGAAAATTTTGCATCTCTTATCATCAGTGGTATTCTTTCCTCTGAGTTCCTTGCTGCTCTTTAGCAGCACTGGCAATGCTGCCTTCTCTCATCTTCATGTTGCTTGAATTTCCTCCTGTAACTTCATTGTCAATTCTCAGTAGTGGTGGTTCTTACATGCCTCTCTAACTTTAGAACTGCTAATTAAAACAATCTAATTTTAGCCCAACATACATATCTTATTGATGCATGTATTGTCCTTATAAAGTTATTTTAAAATTCTATTTGTTGCCAGATGAGGAGTTAACCGACAGAGCTGAAATTTATAAACTTAAAACATACAAAGTCCAAAGCCACCCTAGTTTAGTGATCATTCCGGGTAATTTCGTTTCCCAATCAGCCTGTCTGATTTCTACCTGAGTTTGCTCATACCTGCCCTCTTAAAAAGCTCCCTGCTGTCTGAGCTTAAGAACTTTGTGAGTGGCACTGTACATTCAATTCAGTCAACCCCAAGCATTTCATTAGAACATGTCACTTCTACCAACCTCTGGTAGTATTGTAGGAAACATAATTTTTGTGCAAAATATCTGAATCACTTTTTTAGGTTGTTTGGCATATAAGAGAGGAGATTGACAGCTGACTCGTACGTTATGCAAGTGATGTGACCACCTGCACCATTCAGCCAGTTCTTGAATATTTAGAGTGGAATACATATTTCCTGAAGCTCAGTCCACAGCTGAGCTACCTTTGTCAGAGTTTCACAGTGTGAGGAAATAAAAAGAGAGAAACCTTCATGGATTTTTATAGGGTTGTGGTAAAGAGGAAAACTTGTTTCTGACACTTGTTTATAAGGCTTAGCACTGAAAATACTCAAAATAACCTAAACTTCAGTAACATTTACTTTTTAAAACCTGGTTTATGTCCTGCTATTTTTGGCCTTTTCGCTGAATTAAGTTGCTAGAAAGCATGGTCTGACTCAGTTTTTATCCACCCTTCTTCGCTATCCATCAACTTGTATCTTCTCCAAGGTAACAACTATGTGATGGCAGTCATCACCACGAACCTGTAAACGTCTCTGAAACTAACAGCATTTCTACAATGGCATTTATTGACTTTTTAAATCAGTGCAAACTCGCTTGTATAGATTCCTTAAAACTGCCTCAGCATTCCTCAAATTAATATAACACTCGACCCACACCAGGTTTGTAGCTGTGTGGTAAAGGTACTCCCATAGAACAGGTGTGTGTGACCACTCTTATCTGGAGGATATTTCTAATTTCTTTGGCAGTGCTTTTTCAACCACAAGAGTTTTGACCATATAAAGGTTGAGCACCACCTAGAACCTCCTCAAGAGAACGAGTTGTCTATTCCTGAGCAGGGTAATTTGGAGAATCAAGCTCTGAGAGGCAGAGGTTTCCCTCTTGCTAGCTAGTTAGGTCTACTCTTTGCTTATCAGGGCTATGAGTCTGAAATGCAGTCTTAGACTCCTCACTTGCAGCTTGGAGCCTCAACACGGATCTTTATTCTGCACTGATCCATGATCTCTGATGCCTCGGAGCGATTTCAGAATCACTCCTCCCAGCTGTCGCTCTGTTAATCTCCTGGAGATTAGATGTGCCATTGCAAATAAAGCTGAATGTTCTCCATAGCATCTCTTCAACTACCCCAATCCATAGGTCCGCATATTGATGTAGCCAATTTCAAATGGTAGCTAATATGCTGGGCTATAAACAAGAAGCACTGGGGAGCTCTGCCATTGGAACAGACGTCCCATTCTGCTGTCTCTGTTAGAGGGTCAGTTGCTTTGGCCAGAGATGGGGGAATCGAAAATGAGACAGCTGGAAGAACTAACTTCTTAATTTAACTGGGTACAAATTTCCAACAGAATGCATCAGGGCTTTGAGTTTTACTGGTGTCTTAATATTGTTCTGTCCTGTATACTGTGATATTAAGGGAAGACTGCTGATACCAATTTTCCCACTTTTACGCTTCAGGAAAAGTTAACAATGTACAATAGAAGAGCTGAATGAAAGAAAGCAGACCCAAGTTTTTTTAAGATCTAAAATAGCTTTTATAACTAAGAGCTTTCACAGTCCTTCATATTGCTGGAGAAACTCAAAAGATATATGTTTAAAAAAATCTCCTTGGAAGAGGAGACTTAATGTAGCTGAAGCTTAACTCTAATCTAATTTAGATTTTGTGAGTAGGACATGGAAATAAATTGTTTTAGTGAGAACTAGTTTCACCATCATGTTTTAATAAGGGAAGTGAATGTTTGTTCTCTGTGTGTGTGTGCGTGGGAGGCACAACAACAGAAGTAAATCCCTGTATCCCTAGTGTTAGAATTTTTAACTTAGTTTTTCACTCTTTTGGACTTCAGGAATTGTACGTTTTTCAGTTCATGATAAGGACTTCCATTAGCATAACAAATTGCACAGGTATGAGAGAAGCAGTGCAAACTATAGCTCCCAGCCAATCCATGAGTTCTTTTGCTTCCATCTTTAATCTAGCTATGCCAATATGGTAATATAACATTTCAACAAAAGAGGATTTTTTTTCCTGAGAAACAAAATTTACTAGCATTCTGTATTATATAATGTACTGAGGATGCAAAATGTCTCTGGTTAGACTGACAGGTCACCTTTTGACTGATAAAAATATATTCCAACTGATTACTACAGCAGTGTTACTTAAGGATAATGGAGTAATAGATACAAATTCATTCCGTAATTCCTTTAACCTCAGTAAATGTATTGCATATGTTTAGTGTCTATTGTGGTAACATAAAGCAGAAGTCTTAATTAGTCTAAACAAAACAAATATATGGAGTTTTTAAGTGTGTTTCCAATGTCAGAAAAATTTCTCATAGATTTGCCTTTTTTTTTTTCCTTCACATCTTGGATCAGACGTGAGCAAATGTGTTTGTATGTGTGTTTTCCCCAAAGCACTGAGAAGAATGTAGTGTGAGAATTATCTTTTCCATTCACAGTCATGCTGCTATTTGGTCACATTTCAATCCACTGGAAGGAAAAAAGAAGGTAGGGGGAATTGAAAGCACAACAGAACAGCTTAAATGAGTTCAAACTTCAATGGTGCTGCAACCCTTAACAGAAGGCAGATCTCAGTTGTGTTTATGGAATGGTTCCACATTTCTCAATTAAAAAAAAAAAGTAATAAAAAAATTTAAAAGCAGTGACATTAACGGGATAACATAAAGTTTTATTTCTTATAATTATTTTTCTTTCTGTCTTTTTCAAGTAAACTTGTGCATTCTCCAAATCAGAGGCATAATTTCCAGCAAGTACTCTTTCTTCCCTCCTTCCTTGCCTTCACATTTTCCACTTGCCTAAATTGCTCCTTAAATATTTAAATTAAGGTCATCTTGCTTTTTGATTCATTGGTTGTAGTGACATCGTTCTTTATGTTCAGAAGGTGATAAGGAGTAGTCAGGTTTCAAGTCACAGTGACTTTGTTATTTTAAGTGTTGAAATGTAGGAAAAGCCTGTTTTCTTAAACCCCTGAGTCATTCCTCTGTCTGAAGCAACCTTGTCTGTAGTTTGTGTTTCTTGCTAAACAAAAGGCTGTATTTGGCTGCTGAAAAAACAACTGCCAGAACAGTAAGGCAAAGGGAGATGCTGATATTTTATCAACTAAGAAAGCACACACATAATTGGGGGCTTATTAACCCTCATCAAGTCACATCTAAGAAATTTCCTGCTCCACCTCCCCCTTCATGTATTTTGAGTAACAGTTAACATTTTAAGTCTATTTTGTGTCTGCCAGAGTCTCCCAAATACCTAACCTGAGATAGACATCCTTTTAAATGCAGATATTATTTATTTTCTTCTCCCACAATTGCGTAGCAGAAACACAAAAATATCTTACACCCTGAGGTGTTATAACAGTTTGTATAGAAGTTGGTTTCGAGGAACAAGTGCCTGTCAAGTTCAGTCTATTTCAAGAAGATTCTGCCACCTTTATGATATTTCTGAGATCAGTCATATTTGCTTCCACTTTCCTCAGCGATTAATTCCATTGGAATAACGATAACGGAAATATCCCACTTCTGTTCAGTATTGGAACACTTACCAAATCAAACCCTTCGGTTAAATCAAAGTAGGAAAAATTGCAAGTTAAATGTAAAGTGACTTGTTGTGTCAGAACTTAATTAAATTTTTTCTATTATTTTACACTATTTATTATATTTTATTGACTACTACTTTGGCTTTATTGTATTTTTGCTTCACTTCACGGTCAAAATTTTAGTTTGGCTTTCTACTTCTAGTTTAGAAAGCAGAATTTGCCCATTGTTCTTTTGAAGTGTGAGAGTTGTGTCCAGTTTTGTCACTAGCTAGCTAGCTAAGCACTTGGAAGTGGACTTAAATCCTACAGCCAGTGTGTTTTTACAATGTAGCAAAATAGATTCATGCATCAGGCTAACACATTTTTCCAAACGAAGGATGAAATAGTAAGGTAGGTTTTTAGTCACATCCACCAAAATCATGATGGAAAATTAAATGGGTAGAGTCTGTTGTCTCAGGAAAAAAAGACGTATGTAGATTAAATTTATTTAATTTAAGGGGTTTGTTCATGACTGTTAAAAGCTGTATTTCTAACTTCAAATAGGTGACACCAAGAAGTTTTCTTCTGCACCGTTTCACCCAGAAGTGCGGGCAGGAGTCATTGTGTGACTGGTGCTGAATTGCCCTTTGCACGTCCATTATGTTGATGATGGAAAATCTTTAGCAAGGAATCTTTAGCAGTAAGTGATAGAAGCCCTTTAGAAGTTAGTCTACTGAGATAATCCCAGTGAGTTATGAATATCTAGGAGCATATGAGATCAGTTTGAACCATCACTGTTTTGTAAATAGAAATAGGTGGTGTGCTGATCTGCATAGGCGGATCCGCCTTTTTTTTTAAAGAATAGATGTTTGCATTGTTATGGCAATACTGATGAATGGGTGGTGAAGCCAGTAATGTTCACAAGTTGCTTGTATTCTGTGCCTTTTTACTCCTCTGTCTTCTGAATCTATTATGAGCAAGGCTAGACAGCACGGTAACAGTGCCAGGCAGCGGGAGAGCACTGTGTGTGCTGGAGCTCCCTTATGTGTCAATAATGGAGCTGCAGTTCTGAGAAATATTAGGATATATCCTTATTCAGAAATACTTCTTACAGTGTCTACTGAAGGCAATGAGAAATACAAGGCCAGAGGAGAATCGAACACTTACATAAATTGTTGTTGCTCAGAGTACTCTGCAATCATTCCTATAGATGGTCCAGCAAAAAAGTACCAGATAACTGAAATTGGATTCTCTTGTCCATTTATTGGTATTTGTGAAGTCAGCCACCAAAATGTTTTCCAGGTTATTCTGTTATCAGTGCGTTACAGCTTCAATCATCTTGCACTTGTAGCTTGTGTATAGAATATTTAAACCCTGGAAATGCAAAAGCACTTCAAGCACTCAGAAATCACTGAGTTCTCCACTGGAATAAATTGTTTCCGGATGAAATGGGAAGCTGCTGCATACGGACATTCTTTATGCCGCGCTGGTCTGAGGAAGCAATGAACATGTCTCTGGCTGAGTCTGTAGGAAGATGTGGGTCTAGTGTATTTTCCTGTTGTCTGAAAGACCTCCCTTCTGGCATGAAACTGAGTACGTAAATTCAGGACTGACTCAGAGATGGAGTGAGTCACACACAACACTCCCCGCAGTCCCTCAGGTCTTCCTTGGAGGCTTTGTGACTGTGTTTCTTTTGTGAAGTTAAGTAAGATCATTGCAGCCCCAGGACATAGTAACAGTCATATATTACCGCTTCTGGAATGATTCGGAAAACTCTTTATCACCAATATGTCCCAGGTATGGGAAAAGTCCTGCACAAAGTAAACTCTCCTATGTTTTATTGGTTATCTTTGTTATATGGGAAGGATTTCTCTCACTATCACACATACGCCTACACTCCCCAAAATTCCCAAACTACGCCATCCAGCAGTATCTAAACACCTGCTGTTCAAAGGCTGAACAGTAAATACTAATCTTGCATTGCAGCATGCTGTAAGCCTTTGCCATCGTGAGATGCTATTAAGTCTCTATCTGTACCACAGTTTGGAAATGTGTTGTGGCAAGGTTCCTGAGTAAGGCTGTATTCAGAATGTAGGTAGTAAATGGTGCACAGAAACCTGAAGAAGAAAAATGAAAGAAAGAAGAAAATTGAAAATGCTCCTGCAATTCCTTTAAATCAGCAGCACTTAAAGAAAATAACGGGTCCTTTTTCCATAGAATAAACTTAGGACATAACATCCTCTCTTAAGTCATAATGAACTCGTTTGTGCACCTACAGGAAAGTATTGTACTTTCATATGCTCATGAATGTGGAAAACAGGGATCTGGAAACTTTGACAATGGTAGCTACCATCTCCATGTGTATTTTTCTGCTCTGTAATGGACCAGTTCAACGCCCATTAAAGTTAATGGAAAGATTCCTGCTGATTCCAATGTTGTTGGACTCATTCTTCTGCAATATCATCCGATGGCTTATTTCATCACCACTCTGCCTCATCATCCAATATTTTTAGTCTTTTGTATGTGTAGACAAAGAGGTTCATAAAGCCAATGTTTCACTTCAGCTGGTGATATTAGATGATTCTTGATGTCATCTTATCACACATATTTGAAACTAGCATCTTAAGTGTGGTGGTGAACAAGAAAGAAAAGATAAAAAAAAATCACAATAAAAGAAGGAGATATTTTAAAAAGAAAAAAAAAGAGCTTTTCTTGTCCACATGCAGTCAGCATGTTGATTGTGAACAGGAATGAAGTGAGGATTGTGTTTTAAACATCTTCCCTTGGTTTCATTTGCTGATCTAGCCATTGTTTTTTTCATTAGTTTATTTTCATGTTGATAATGTTTTTCTTTATTTGCTTTGCTGTTGCATTCTTGGCCATTAGAAAACACTTTCCTTCCAAAAGTTCTTTGCCCAATTTGTTTCCCCTAACAACAACAATAATAGGGAAAAATACTCTTTTTAATAGCAATTCAACGGCCAAAATTCATCCTTTGGTACGTATGTGCAGTCACAATTTCAGTGGGATTTGCACTCATGTTACTGAAGCTAAAAATCTGGCCTTGTGCATCACAGCCCGCCCCTCCACGTTGCTGCAAAAAGTAAGGCTTCATTTATGTTTCAAAATTGAGGGAATAATATGATTAATCATCTTCTAGTGTTTGCATGCCTATCGTACTGGGGCTCCTTCACATCCTCTCGTACTGGGGCCGATGGCTAATCTTTCATTGCATCATGTGCTTGAGACTTGGTCCAGCTAACACAGTAAGTGGAAAAACTACGTCAGCTGTGACTTCTTGGCCTTTCATTATATCACAGATTTTGCTATGGGGAAAAAAAATGCTGTAACACTACTGTGCATTCAACCAGCTCTCCTGTGGGAAGAGCTCTGGTGCACTCACCCATCCCTGCCACCGGTCACCTGGGAGTTATTGCACTCAGAAGGTCAGCAGGGTGTTGCTGGCTCCTATGATGTGGTCAAAGGAGGATTTACGTGGCCATTGGGACAGATAAGTTGTGTCGAGTGTGATTGATGGTGGGACTGCTTTTTTAATTCCCAAGCTCTTGGCCCAAGCAATATGCATGCCCAAGAGTGCTGAGGGTATCCACAGAGAAAGGCAAGTCTTCATTAGTTGCCCATAACTTTACATGACATTAACGGTGAGCAGAAAGGTTCAATGGTAGCTAGTGAGAATCACAAAGAAACCGTTCAGTCTGGTTATCCTAGCTATTACAGCACTGCGAAAAAATTGGAAACCAATCAACAAAAAATACATTATTAAAAGCTGGAGAGATTAATCTCTCAAAGAAATAGAGCCAAAACCCCATATTAGGTAACACAATAATAACATTATTTTTCACGTCTCCAATTATTTCATACCTATGTATTTTTATTGTACGTTAAGAGTGTTCAATCTAGATTCTGGGCTTAAATTTTGAAAGTGAAATCCCAGAGGACCTATTGGTTTTCACAGCCACTACCAACTTGAAAACCTAACAGCACATTGGTTTGTTTTCTGATTTATTACGAAGCAGGCTTAACTGAACTTACTGGCCGGAATCTAAATAAGTCTTGCTGGATTTCTGTTTTGCACCTGCAGAAGCAGCTTTAGAGAGCTACTGCCCTCTGTAGATACTGTACACTGTCAGTACAACCTTCTCAAGAAAAGAATTAAAGAAGAAAGAAAATTGTTGATAAATTAAGGAAATTGCACTTTGCTGTTACCCTTCTCTGCTGAAATTAGAGGCAATGGTCCCAGTGAGGCTTATGGGACAGCTCAAAAACCCATTACTTACACAATATCTGTCTTATTGTGCTGGAATATTTTCCTAGAAATAGTGTATAGATAAATACAAGTGATTTGTTCAGGTTTTTTTCTTTAAAAGTATTATTAAATTTATTGCTTAGAAATTGTCATAACTTTCTATTGCTTTATTTATTACAGAAAAAAAAGACTGAACTGACGAAGAGTGGAAAAATAATGACAATATTTCTTTCCTGCATAAGAAAAAGGTAAGATTTAGAGTACTATAATATTGCAAGTACTTATTTATAGCATAATAATAACTATGAGGTGAGTTGTTAAGTTCCCAAATACTGTCAGCTTTTTATTTAAACTTATCTAGACCTTCACAGTCTTGGACGCCTAAAAGCGGGTCATTTAAAATTCACAATATTTTCTGAATAACTGAGACAATAAGTCCACTGCCAGGCACTGTATATGCCACTGTATCGACCTGTTCTGCATTAGAGAAGCAAAGATTACATTTCATTTTGTAGCAGCATATTAGGGGTGCATGTATTTCACGTTCCTTGTTTTACACTATCTCCATTTTGGGTTTGTTGAAAGGAGGGTTCATTCTTTTGTGGGTTTTTTTTTTTCTTCTCACTCCATTTCCTGGAAGCTATAAATGCCCCAGTTTTTTCTGGAATTTTTTTTTTTTTTTTGGGTCACAGGTACCCAGCTGTGCATGAAATAATGCTCCCCATATGTGTTCATTGTTCCCATTGCTGGTGCCTGTGCAAGTCACCAGAGTTTTCCTAATAAGGTTGGGCTTGACCTTTCAGAAGTTCTCAAATGAAGAATCTAACTGCGTTCATCATCCTCACAACAGACAGACTTCCTTGCCACTGCCCTTATAAAACTGCTCTAAGAAACAGTAAAGCATGATTGTTCCAAAACCAAAGTCAAACCACAGAGCTGTTCAAGAGTGCACAAGTATGAGGCAGCCAGGCATACTTCTAGAAGAGTGGTGCACCGGATGGAGGGAAATCCCGAAGAAGTGGAGCAGATGATAGACTGACAGAGAAAGAGAGTTCACAACAGAGGAAACTAAAGCCTAGAGAGAGGCCTTTTCGACTGATGGGCTGGCTTAGGCAGGAAAACCCCGTCTCGTGGTCTCAGTGCCCCCATGTCAAGGCAAGGGTTTCATGATGTATGTGCTGACTGCTGGGGTGGTGGCCCCCAGTTCTGCTCCTTTCTGCCTGCTCAGACAACACTGGCAGCAGTGTGACAACACAGGGAGCCAGGTGACAGAGCTGACCCATCTGAAAACTAATCTGCTTGTCAGTTTGCTGGTATGCTTTTGGCTAGCAGGATTAATACTTGGTCAGATTAGTTCTTTCACCTGGCTCCCTTCAACCCCAAGAGCGTGCGTGCTGGCACACGCCAGAGAGATGTGCTGCCAGGATGGGAGGGGAAGGTGGTGTCTCTTCTGTCAGAAGCTTGTGACTAGTGGAAGATAAGGGAATGTGAAGCTACTGCTCATGCCACCAAAATATTTCCTGTGATCATGAAAATAAATGAAGCAGAGCTCTTCCGTCAGTGAAACTTTCTCCTGACTGGAGTCACCTATGAGATCCTGCATCTTTGTAGTTGCTCAGGTCAGAAGAGGAGAAAATAGATATGACCGATCGGTCCTTGTCAAAGGAAGATGATGAGTGAGGAATTTAGATGAATATAGTAGATACTGGTAGTTACGTTTCAGCTACCTAAAGACAAAATGGACTCATTTGTGCTAATTTATGCATGATTTCAATATTACCTTATTTTAGAAAAGAGTAAATAAAAGAATGAACAATTATGAAAGCCAGGACAAGTGAAAATTGAGCCAAAACTGAAAATTCTATTAAAATTTTGCAAATATTCTCAGCAAATATCCTGCCAAGTTGCAGAACTTAGTGATGGACATCTAGCTATTTGAACCATCCAGTACAATCTGAGGCTGGAGACGTAAAACTTTTGTTAGCTTAACCTGAAGTACTTTTGTACGCTTAACCTGAAGAGGTACAATTCTTTCAAATTTGATAGAGCTCTCCTACAGGGAATACACAAGGAAAGCACTTTCATTTGATTTTGACAGCTAAATAAAGTATAGCTTATAATTTCGGTCCAGTTATTTTACAATAGTAGAAATGAATAAATGATTTTTTTTTTTTTTTTTTTTTTTTTTTGCTCAAGTAGAAGAACATCCACTATAAGTTTTTTTGGCTGTATTAAGGCACAGAAAAGGCAGGTACACATTGATAGGTACTTCAATAATGAACAATATGCTGTCTAATGTTTCAATTATTTTTACTATGGCAGCTTGCTGACTCGTAAGCAAGGTAATTAGACACGGATAAACTTGGATCTGCAGGGTGATTCAGCAAACTAAATAGGAATGAATAAGTTTAGTTTTGCAAACAAATTCTAAATCCAGTATGAACACAGCTTGTGTTACAACTAAAATGTATGATTCCTAGCAGCTATAAGAATTAATGTGTTTTCCCCTTTTTGCAGGTTTTGCCTATAATAAATTCACTGAGCAAGACGTACAGACTTCTGTGCAATGCTATGAAAATTAACCAAGGCACATTAACTGCAGGAAATCTTCAAAGGTACAAAAATAAAATGCTTATTCAGTAATTAATTAAATCAAACAAGCCATCAGCATGTGCTACATAGCCTAAGTATTATGTCAGGTCAATAATTAAGCTGTAGTAAATCTTCTGGAGGTTCTATCCTGCCAAACTTTAAAGGCTCAAGACTAACCCAAGGACCCTTAAGATTTTAGTGAGCCAGTAAATGATTACACAGATAGCTTCTCAATCCAAAGCTTGCTACTATTAACTTTCTATTTTTTAAGACATCCAGAAATTGTATGTTTTGTGGTAGTTGAATAATATCCTGTGAACAGAATGTATGCCTTTCTTGAGCCTATGGAAAGGAATGTTTTATAGGCTTGAGTTATGTCAAGATAAAAGTGCACTTTTCTTGCAGAGAACGACATACATTAAGCAAAAAGTAATGGTTTGGAATTTTCCCTTGTTTATATGAACATGACGATTGCGAAAACTTGAAGCTAATCTCACTGTATGCAGCTGGTCACGGTAAAGAAAAGCACTATGCAAGCTGTCTTATGCGTCTCTGCCAAAGCAATTCCAAAAGATCTGCGCTAGTTATGTGCTTTGAAAGCCTGGCTGACTTTTAGGTGGAATTAGGAGGTCACAGCAAGTTGTGTGGTGACCTTGTGATGCGGGAATTATGGCACCAGGGTGAATATCAAATCATACATCTCAACTTAACAAATAAAAATATAAAGCCACATGGAAGCTTGAAATGCTCTGAGATTCAATTTTCCCTCATCTGTATTATTTTCTGTCACCTCATTTACATAAAATATTTCTGGTTAAACAATTTGCAAATGCATTTGATTTAATAGCAGGTATATGTGTGACAGAGGTAAATTTGGATTTAAAATTAAGGCATGACTAGCAATGAAAGACAGCTGGTGCACATCAAGTTTATTTCACGTGCGAGTCTTTGCATGGAATTTTGTTTGGAACCAGTTACCATTTTGACAAGTTAGCTCATAGTTTATTTTAATTACAGAATATTTAAATTACCAGATCTTCAGATAACATTTCATAACAATTAGAATGAATATAAGATTATCCAATCTGCTTTATTTTCCCTCCAGATGTGTTGCTGTATGTTGGTCTCATATAAAGCCCATATTGTTTGCTTACATACAGTATATGAGGATATCCAGGCTGTCCTATACCATCGATCTGGTCATTATCTCCAGTTCTATCTTAATGTTCTCTCCCAGCTTTATCTAAATTTTTCGTAGGTTTATCTGTCGGTTTATCTGTATTTTTTCTAGGTTGCTCTTAAAGACCTTAACTAGAGTAGGGCTAAGAAAACACATGCCTTAGATTTCCATAGAAGTGGAAGTTATGAAATAACACGGTTTAGATGAGTGATCTTGCTTTTGTTGAAGAGAATGAATTGGATTATTATTTGCAGTGCCTTCCAGTTCTATTGAATGAAATGACAAGTGATCATTTTGGTGATGTTCCCAGTCTACCAAAGGGAGGAAGCACAAATAATCTTATGAAGAACTGTTTATTGGAAGATTTCCAAGCAATTTTTGCAGATCCAAAGGTTATTTTTTTTAAAAAAAAAAAAAAGCCCAACTTTGATATTGTTTATCTAACCTGAAACTTTAGAGGTTCACTCTTCATTGACTACATCATGTGCTGTTGTAGAGAGATTTCTCAAGAGAAATTTATAAACATACTTAGGTTGTGGTGTCACATACAATGAAACTATAACTGTGAAGTATGCATAAATTTAATTAATATTTTTCAGTATTAGGAATTCCTTCAGAATATTTATTATGAAATAAATGTTATCACTTGCACCATGGATAAAATGGTCGAAAAGTTCCAAGGAAAAATGAAAAGGCAGCTTTTTGACCTGAAGCTTAAAAATCATGTCTCTTATGTATATAATCTATTAATGACACTCTCAGTGCAAAGACTTTCCTGGCACATTATCCGCTGACATTCCAACAGCCAATTTCAGTTAATTAAGTCGAATACAACTTAACCCTTGGGGTCAGATTTTTTTAGAAATGTCGTTTCATTACTGCACGCCCACGTAACACAGTCCCAGTTCCAAACAGGCTTTTGGATCCTAGTTTATTTGTGGGAAGCGTAGGAGCTTGAAAAACCATTTCACATCATCTGAAATGAGAATGATCTTGAACCAAGAACCGGAGAGGTTTACATTATGGCATTTCACTCCAGGTTACGGGGCTTAGGAGAGTGAATCTGCATGAGGCATTGATAGGTCAAGAGTACTGGGCTGACCAGTGGTGTCTCCAAGCAAAACACCTGGGTAGATGGTCAAACAGGTCTCACAGAAAAACTTGGAAACGGGCAGTAGATGGTTAGGAGAGGCTGGGAAGGTGAGCAAGAGAGACATACAGCAAGTGCAATAAATAGTTTTTTACAGTTCACTACATCACCCTTTATTTTACTGTATGGACAATGAGGGCACAGTCACTGGTCTATCAGCAGAAGGTATTGCTGAGCGTCCTGCTGGGAGGCATACAGCAGCTTTTTGTAGGGTTCCTCTTTCTATGCTGTGATATTTCATTGTTATTAGTTGTCTACACAGCCAAGCCATGCTGAATCTGTAATCAGGCAGCTTTTCTCTAGCCAGGATCTTGTCAGGCATTTTCATCTCCTTGTCTGGAGGCTTTTTCTTTCTCTCTTGCTAAAAGGTCAGAAGGAAATACCTACAAAAAATAGAGAAGTCCCATGGGAAAAACCCTCTAACACAGAGGTACATCTCTGTCTTGCATACACATACACGTTCTGACATGCGCCCACACAAAGATTATCTGCTAAGAAGCATGTGCTAAACTATTTGCTTCTGCATCCAAGTGATCTCTGCCACCAGTGACCTTAGTTCTATCTCATTAGTATATTTCACTTTTGGAAACAAAACTGTTTCATTCTCAACTCTTTTTTGTCCTCTCACGCTGTCAAGTGTCTCAGTTTGGAAAAGAGGATTGTGTAGAAGGGGATTATTCGCTGAAAGATAAGGGGGTTTCCTCCTAAATGCGTTAGAGTAAATAGCTTTTAACGACAATAGATACATCTGATAAAATGAGGTATTCCAAGAAGACACAACTTTGCCCCTTCCTTGCCTCTCTATTTTGTGACCTTCTTGCCCGCAGCACGTTTCTGATCTGACCTGGTAAACTACTGCCCTTTCCATTTGGATTTCTTCTCCATCACCCTCTCGCACATAAACCTTTTCTATGTTTTTCTATATACACCACTGATTAAGACCCAGAGGGAATATTTTACAGCCTGTCAATACAGTAGAAAGTCTATGATCTTGGAATTTTCCTTTTAGAAGCTGTGAAAGTGAAGATTCTGGGATTCACCTTTAGTTTATATCCATAACCTACCACATGTCACTTATATGGAGCAACAGGCACTTGTTTGCCTTTGTGGCTGCCCATCCCTATTAAGTTAGTTCACACCAGTAGAGCTCCAAAGAGGAAGTATGAGGTTTTTCTCCTTCATTACCTCCTGCTATTTAGTGGAAGGGGTTCTCAACTGCCGATTACGTTGCTTCATTGCTTTTCTTACCGGCGTGTTTCTCCGTACTGTCTTAGTGAGGAAGAGGGGGTCAGCAGTTTGGTGGGGAGGACGCTGAAAGTATGCTCAGGAAAACAGAGACGGGCAAGAGAAAAACAGATCTCAAAAAATTCCTCCCCCAGCCTGCACCAAACCGAAGGCAGGAATTTTTGTATAAGTGGACTCTTAAGAGTTCAAGATCAAGCTTTCAAAATGCCAGTCTCTGGAAGTATTTATGAACCTTTTCCCACACTTCGGTGGTGATTTTTTCCTGTAAGAGCCAGGTCACTTCCTTCCTACCCAGTATCAGTCGTATTACCACGCCTTAGTGGAGAATTGGTGCTGTGCAAGGGCATCAGAATGAGACATTCACAGCCTGATATAAATGCCTCTAATATTTCATGTAAGGAATGTTTTTTAAAGTAGGTTTTGTAAAAGATTGTATGTGTCATTATTTCCTCTACCCCTTCCAACTATTTCCATTCAGATGGATGTTTTAAGAAGAATGGAGATTTTTTTCAGCCACACGCTTCTGTTGCCAGTAACTTGATCCAGAATATCTCACTGTTTTTCTTGCAAAAATGCAAAATGTCTTTATTAGGAAGTAGACCTATAGCATCATTAAGATTGTCATGATATAGTCAGGGAACGGAAAAAATAATATGAGAAAGATAACTCTTTTCTGGCTTTATGTATTAAGACCAGAATGACAAAAGAAAACAGCTAAAGCAAAACCACGCAAACAAACAGAAGTGCCTAATGTGACACCATTAGTGAGATACAGTAATATTAAAACTGTGAATGCTTTTTGAGTGAAGTATATGGATAAGATTAACGTTTCTTCACAGTGGACCTTTTTGGTCATCTAGAAAAAAATGACATATCTGCAACTGCTTAAATCTACTTGCAGTGAGAAAAGCGCTTGGACGTGTGTCTATATATGTATATGTGCTATTGACATAGCAATGAAGCAGCTTACTGACTTGGGGCCAAGAAACAGTAATGAGAAAAGTTTCCAGCATTTGTTGTTGCCTTGCAGATTTACAGATCTAAGACAACATTTTTTTGCCCATTGTTGCCTCAAGTTGTAATCATTTTCCCCACCTCCTCCTCAATCTGTTCCCAAAAGGAAGAAGAAAATGGCCTATTTTCCGTGTCACACGAAGGCCGGGTATGTTTCGGTCTTGGCAAGCATCCAGATTATGTACCGCAGCGCAGTACATAAGCGCAGGCTCTCACCTAAAGAAATGTTGAGAATGAGGATATTACTTCTGGGGAAGAATTCAACCGTGTTTTACACTTTATTACTCAAGTGGAAGAAAAATGTATGAGTTTCCAGCCAGTTTTGCAGTTCTAAATATATGGGAGTTTGTACAGCCAAGGGAAGAGGTGTACATGAGATTCTCTAAGTCAGTTATCACCCCTTTCTCATCTCCTTTGGTACCACACTGCAATGGGAAAGCTGGTGCACTAGTTAGTTGATTAACCTGGTATTTAGAGGAATTTAGTCTCAAGTCCTTGCTCCAGTGAAGACTTCTTGTATGACAGTGCTACAGTCAGCACCACAGGGAAAACATTGCTTCACCATCTCACAGGAGAGCTGCGGAAACAGATACAATTTAAGATTACGGAGTGCGTGGATAATGCAGTAATGGGATGCTCATAAACGCCGTAGAGAAAGCCCAGGCTTCACGGCTCAGCAGCTGTGTATCGCGCAGTGGGCATGTTTATCTCTAGGAACTGATCCTGGAAGCTGAAGGCCACGCCGGTTCCCACTGAAGGCGTTCTCAGACCCTTCGCTGATCAGGTCCAGAGCTTCTACGGGATTTTGAAATCCTGTGAGAGGTAAATTAAGATGGCTAAGGCAATAAAATATAACCACTGATTAACAAAGCAGGTCTTTATAGCCATTAATTCTATATTTATAAATAGCCAGAGACATGACTGAGTGACGGTGTTCAACCATGCAACTAATTGAAAGCAAATAAAGATATGATGACACAGTAATTGTAACTGAAACGAAAACATTCTTCACCAGCAATTTTAGATTCTTATACACACATTAACTTTTTCTTTTAGGTAGGGAGGCCTTCCCCACAACTTTTCATAGTTTAAATAGTACCAAATTAAACCATCATGTATACTGTGTGTTCCTGAATGTTTAAAATTATGCATAACTATTGGAATCATACAGGATAACATAAAACTACACAAGAATATCATTTTTCTATGGAAACTTGGACTTTGAATTTATGTTGTGATTTTGATAAATTTGTAAATATCCCAACTAGTGGCCACTATGTCATGGAAGTGGTGAAATGTGTTTGCAGGACCTCATGCTTAGGTTATGCTTAATATTCTAGAAGGATTGTATTCTGTAATGCTCAGAACAAACATAGTGGCTGGTCTTTACACCTCAAGGTGCTCAGCTGGATCATGATGAATTTTTAATCTCATGAAAGAAGAGAAATATTTTGAGAATATTTTGGGGTGGTGGTTGTGGTTTTTGTCTTTTTCATATTATTTGTCTTCCAGTCACTACCAAGTGCTGTTGTACCACCTTCTGAATGCATGATCTGATTGCCAGGTGCACTGAAATTTTCTGCTGGTTCTCTGTTGAGAGACTTTCCTCCTTGTCTGAGTATTGCATCACACACATGGGACAGGCTGGGATAAAAATAAAGGGAGGTGATGCAGAGGTGAAGGTGAAGCATAATGCTGAAATGCAACAGCAACAAAGATCTAACTATTAACATGAAGGATATTAACTGGAATAGACAGCACAGGGGTGCTTATAGGTGTTTGTTGGAAGAAAAGGTGACTACAGAGAGCTGAGTGGATCCACGTCATTCCAAAAGTAGAGCTGTTATCATCGAGCTTTCAGACTTCTGAAAAATTTCTGGTGATTTTTATTAAAGTGCAGCTCTGTCATAAGACCAATATCATAAGGTTCCCATGTCTTCTGTTATTCCTTATGGTTACAGTGAATTTATTAAAGTTATACAGTTCATGCTCTCCAGCAAGCAATTTTACAAACATAACTTCTATCTTATAAATCACTAGTACTAAAGGTATACGGGCTATATTAGACATTTTCCTTTAGCAAAGATTTGCTGGCTACAAACTTTAGATGCCCTAATACAGTTACTCATTAGATTATCACCATTGTAACATCTGAACAAGCCTTTTACCTCTGGAGGACTTACTCCAATGTATCTGATGGAACGTAATTAACTACTGAGTTAATACACAAGGTGACATAAAATCCTGTTTAAATTTTTAACATTATTGGCCAGAAACAGATAAAGGGGTTAAAAAAAATATACTAATATTGTCTCCTTTTTTGCTGTTGAAGTAGTTTTGAAGTTGGTTATTCACTAAGCAAAGATTGCTGAATAGGAAGACTTCACTTTGCAAGCTGACTTTTCAGTGCAGGACATTTCTATGTGCATTCTTGATGAGTATATTGAATAGCAACAAAATACTTCCACAGATCAGAGTTTTAAAATACGTTCTATCTAAATAACACTGTAAGAGATTCCTGGCTCTTATGTTTCACTGACTTTTTTTTTTCTTTTTGCAGACTTATGTCTTTTCTATAAGGTATAATAATAAAGAATGAGATTTTCAAGTAGCACTGTTATTTCACTATATGAAGAAAATAAGAGGGATCATTTCACCAATCATTGGAACGCAGCCATTTCAGGGATATGGAATTTTATTGGTGCTAGCAAATTAAACAAGAGTTTAGTGAGGAGTAGAATAATATGTGCTGCTAAAACTTCAAAGAAAAAAGTAAGCAGGATAGAATGCAGCTACTTAATTAAAATATTTTGTGTATGTCTTATAGATGTTTATTTTAAATAATAGGCATTTTCTTTAGCTGTATGAACTCATATGCTGTTTCTATAAAGGGAGATGTTTGACCTGCTTCAAGCTATAAAAGAAGATTTGTGATTGTCCTAAGTCCACATGCCCTAGATTAATGTTAGTGTCAAACCGATTCTACGTTAAGCTCATTTAATGTACCTCTGGGCTATAAGATGTTACTTTGCCAGCAGCAAAGGTCACATGTTTTCAGGTATTGACAGTGCAAGTAATGACAAGTTGTTTCTGTGTTTGAGTGCATCAGGGTCCTTTTAGCATTCATTCAATGAATCTGGCAAACTGTAGCCTCTGCCCAAGAGGGCTCTGTGCCTTTGAGCATACAGCAGAGGGAATTATTAAACCTCCAGCTCTGAAATCTATAGCTTCTTTTAGTTAAGACCTCCCAAAGGAATTTTTATGCCTTTAGCTACATAGCAAACAATTTTGAAGCTGATTTTACCTAGGTAGAAAATTTCTTCTTGATCATAAGAAGAAACGGAAAGAACTTTTAATATACTTATTGTTTTTTAAAGCACATTTTTTGTTTTAATATATTTAGGTATGCTAGGTCAAACTAGCCTTACAACAGCAGTTGTAAAAAACAAAGGTCTCTCTTAAACTTTGCAAGCACTGGCCCTAAGGAAGGAAGCCTGATCAAATAGCTGAAACTCAGGAGCAGAGCTAAAGTTCCTGGCTCCTTCCCAGGTTGTTGAGTGACATAAGAAAGTCGTGTGACAATACCGAGATTTACACAATGTTGTCAGTCATCTTGAACAGGTAATCATAAAATGCATTAAGCAGCTCGGATAGGAGCTTGACATTTCCTAAACATTCACAGAATATACATGTCTTCTCCTGTACATTCCAGTGGCAAAAAACACTCAGAAAAAATTATTTAAGGCAAAAGTGTGTTAATGTTATGATGCTCTGGGAATAGAATTTGCTAAGTATTATCAGATACCTACTATCTGTGTGGTAGATTTTTTTCTCCTAGACTGGGATCTGAGCAAGGGGAAATGGAAACAGCTTATAAGGGGTGGCAAAGGGATGGATACTCAAGGCATCTCTCGCACCAATGCAGAGACCTAGGTCAGGGCTTCAGTCAGGCTTCTCAGGGAAGCAGCTACTTGGAGCCTGAAATAATGTCCTCAGTCTCAGTGCTTGCTGCTAGATTGTTTATACATTATCCCAAAATTGTTCTTTGATAAAGAGCAGAAAGGTCTCAAGAATGCCAGCACTCCCTCCCCACATCAAGTCATCTAACCTGCAGAACCAAGCCCTCCTCCTCCCCAGCATATGGATCTTGTCTGGAACAGCTTTCCCAGGAAAGGTAGACTGAGCCTTTTGTCACCATTGCCTGGTGACCGAGGAACTCTCCTGGGACTGGGGCTGGAGCTCCCGACGTCATCAGGAGGAGGAGGGCTTGAATCTCAGACTTCCAGTTTCCTGGTGGATCCCCAACATCCTGTGAATTTTCCATGGCCAACATGTGCCTCACAAATTGGGCTCCTCTGGAGACTTATGCCTGTTTTGCATCTCCCAAACAGCTTTAGCTAAATGGGGGGATCTTAGGCAATTAGTGCAACAAAGACAGGGTGACAACTGAGCAGACCCAGAAGCCTAGCATTAGGTCTCCAAGGAACTTTAGGTATCTTAAGCTGTGCAGCATGATAGATATGGATTATTTTAATTGCTCTTCTGAAGTTAAGCTCCTAAATTTCTCTGAAAAGGCATTGATGTGTTTTGTTGCATGCCTGCTGAAAAGCACATTGGTTCATGCTATAGTGACCCAAGTATTGTTAGAGATTGTTCGTTTGTTCTCATATGTGTCACAGTTCCCAGAGGGGTCCGTGCGGGAGTTTAACTGAACCTGATTAGCTTAATCAGCACAGACTTGTGCATGGACATGCCTTTCTCACATCTGTGCCATTTGTTTCACTGCTTCCC
Organism: Chroicocephalus ridibundus; assembly: GCF_963924245.1. Lineage (NCBI taxonomy): Eukaryota > Metazoa > Chordata > Aves > Charadriiformes > Laridae > Chroicocephalus > Chroicocephalus ridibundus. The sequence goes on from NC_086285.1 coordinate 132,757,470, forward strand.
TTCTCCCTTTTCTCTTATCACATTTTTCCTTACCAAAGTTTCCCAAATTTTAAACACTTCCCTGAATCTTTTTCCTTTTTGTTCCCTTCCCAGTTGCCTTTTTATCTTAGTAGAAAGCTGTGGAAGGTGTAAAAATGGCAGATGGGAGATGAGACTATGATCTGAAAATGCAATATAGTTTGCCTCCAAGATCTTCACAGCAAAATTTGGGATCTGGACTTAGCTTGCTTAGCACAGCTGAGCAGAGGAAGGAGAACTGTTGAGTATGATGATATATTAGGCTTCAGAAGAAAGTAAAAAAGCATTAGAGGGCAAATTGTGCCAGGCTTTCCCTCACAGTAGCACTGGGCATTCAGGCACAGCTTCCCTTAAAAGCATAAGGAAAAGCAGTAACTGAATACTTTTAGTGTTGCAAGTGAAGTCTTATGCCAATGTCACTCTTCCAAAGGCAACAATATTGGCTTATATTGTTAAAATTCAGGATTACAATTGATGCTTCTGAACACAAGTCTATTTTTTTTCCTCCCAGCTGCAGATCATAGGACAGTAATATGCTTTCTCTACCTTTATGAGGAATTACATGTACTGAGTTTTAAATGCGTGTATAAGAAAGGAAAATAATGTGTATGTGCATGTGTGTGTGCGCGCGTGCCTGTAGGTAGATATAGATGGAGACATAGAAATAATCTCTAGCCTTGTCTTGTTATGGTGACTGTTGACTCCCCAGACATAAGCTGAGAAATCATGAAAATTTAAGAAACCCTCCCCAGTGTGACTCTTTCATCCTCTTCCTCTGTACCTTTTGTAGTTGTACAATAGTTGTACCTTTAAGTACAATTGAGAGTCTCCAGGGAGATTTTAGTCCATGTATGTACAGTAGGTTGATTATATCCTAAACATCTTTCAAATCTGTTCTTTTCAATATATTTTCAGTAAAGGGGGATTGGCAGTAACTCAGAAATGACACCAATTACCTGGTTTACTGGGTGGGATTCAGAGACCTAGTTGTAGGCATTAGTGTGTGAATATCTGGTCTCCCATTATAGGCAATAACATTTGAATCAATACACCCAGTGGGGCTTGGAGAGTTGCACCTGGACAGCCAAAGAGTTTCCAGGTTCCCTTAACTGTAGAGACTAGACTCCCCTCAGACTATCATTGGAGCTTAGACACCTACCTCATGTAGTGACACTGACATTTTGAGAATTAAATCTAGGTGTCTACAACGTGGAGGTGAATCCCACCCAGTGCAATTATTTAAGTAGATGCAGATGTGTGTGTGAAGCAAAGACAGTGATTGGATTAAAACTGCTGTGATTTTGACATGAATAAATTCCAACCTAGTCTGTTGTGTGGCCCTCAGGGGTAAGTAAAATCCAGCGTATGGTTAACTTACTTTTATGTGCATTAACCTATCACAAAAGGGATATATATATTCGTAAGGCAAGTAACTCTATAGAGTATCTTTCTCATGATTATGATATTCAGGGTGCTCACTAAGTGTTTAGCAATGGTAACTCCCATTAAGCATTATATAAGTCAATTACATTTACCCATTTCCAATGAAAATATTAAAACCAGAAGGTAGAGAGCTGGTCCTGTAGAGTCGGAACAATTCCAGATAATGATTAGTACTATAAAGTAAGAGCACTCGTCACCCTTAGAAGTTGTTTAGCACTAAGCAGGGTGGAGTCCTCAGGGGCACGTTCATACCTTGAGAGAGGCTCAGCCTAAGACTTAAGAAGCACTGACAAGTTGTCAAAACAGACCTGAAGTGATTCATAGGTTTTTGTGCTTGATCCTGTGCATGAAGGTGAATCTGACTATAAGTAATAAAACTCCTTCCTCTAAATAATAAGATTCAGTCTTGTTTTTCTGTGCAAAACAAGTTGCTGACAGCTTAGAAATAAAGAAGGGTTTGAATTTCTTTTAGGCTCAGAGCTCTTAAATTCTTCTGTCTCGGCGCTGCCTCACTAGATATGTTGGTTGTGCACCCATTCAGAAGCAGGATACAGTCAGCACTTGATTATCCATGTGTTACAGATTATCCATGCCACAGATATTAGCTGAAGCTCAGAGCTACATGAACGTGGCTACACTGCTTCCAGGAGCATCTCAACTCCATAATCAGTACAGCTGCTTTTGCATTACACAGAGCTGGCGTTAACAAGCCCATCTGAATCTTATCTGGCTCCATGGTTAAGCCAGTTCCCTGGGAACACACAGAGGTTCTTGATGGTGTCAACCTGTATCCAGCTGGGCTTTATTAATGCGGGCTCAATGGTGCTCTGCCAAGCTCGTGGTGAAGCTAGCATTGGTGGCAACCCTGAGGCTGGCAGGTGATGAGGGGCAGGGGGAGTGAAGCAGTTGTCTCTGCACCATGGTCCGTTTTCCTAGAAAAGGGGCTTGCTGTTTATTAGTAGAGGCACAGTGCCACAAGATTTCAGATGGTTTGTTCAGTTTTTTTGTTTGTTTTTTAGTTTTAACTGATGCATCTTTCTGAAGTGCCAGGAGGAGTTGCATGGACCTGTGTTCAGTCAGAGAGGCCCACGTGTTCTGAAATTGACTCTGGATATTTATAGATTGAGGGGGTTTTAGGGCTTACTTAGGTTTAGTAGAGTACATGTTTTTAAGTTGTCAATATAATAGTGATTTTAACATTGTGTGGTCATCTCTAAACTGTACTTCGCATCAGGAGACTCTAATGCATCGATATCTGACACTCGCACTATGACCTGGGAGGCTCTTAAAAGCTTATGGCATGAAATAGTGCTCCAGCACTGATTCTTTCAGTTTCTCCAAACCTTTAACATTCCTACACATCTACTTTCTTCATATGACAGTGAGACACATACGTTCTAGAATAATCTTGAAAGCCTAGCCTCAGATTTATTAAAATATTAGTGGCTTAAGATTGCTGTGAAAATTGCTGCAGTTGAAGCATGCTGTTTCCCAACCTGATGGAGGCGCTTCCGAATGAAGTTGATCTTAGCTGCCCTTGATTTTTGCCTTGCCAAAAAGCAGAGAATTCCGGACAATAAAATTTTAGGGTATTCCCCCAGCTTCTTTATGATTGTATACTCATTTATTTATTTTTACTTTTCTTTTCAAAAGTCCTATTTCAAGTAGTGGAGATTCTGAAACTATAATGTTAGCTTGTGTATAAATGAAATCCAGAAACCTCAAACATGCTGTTAGACAATGGAAAAATGACATCCATGGATAATTAGAGAAAACGTAACAAGAAAAACATCTTAATGGTGCTGAAGCAAAGGTTTCTATGGGCTGCAAATATTTTTAATTTCTATAGCAACTTATGATCAAAAACTTTCTTAAAATATGTATTAATTAAGCTTCACAATTTGAAAGGTAAATAAGAGTTATATTGGGATGGTTGTCACTGGAATACAGTCTGATCCGTTCATGACTGATATTTGACAGCATATAGCCCTATTGACCCAGATGGTAATAATCACATACAAGAATTGTTTCTAGATTATTAGAAATGTAGACAAGATGCTGACCCAAATTTCCTAGCTATTTAATGTAAACAGTGGCAAAATTATGACACAGCCTAAACTGCGAAGGAAACTACTGTTGGTATTGTCTGTTAGATGCATTGGGAACACCCATAAATACAGGTAGTTCCAACCATGTCTTGCTATTTGCCTGGGCAAGTCCGTTAATCTTTTCTTATCAAAACAAGGACCAAAGACATGCCATGTGGAACAGATTCTGAAAGCTCTATGGAGCCAGTAAAATCTGTTGCTTGTTGCCTATGACCCCAGAGAAAACTCCATTAAGGACGTTTGGTAAGACTTCAGTTTGCTTGTATTCCTTTGAGCCTTTCTGCTATAAGTGTTGAATTATTTGAACTATGTCAATAATTGCCCGAGTTTTTCTACATGAGCTAGGTCACTTAAGAAATTAGTTATCAAAGTAGTGAATTTGATGAGAGCATAAGTTAAGCTAATTAATCATCAGTTAATCATAGCTTTGTATCTAGACGAGCAGTCTTGCAATATGCAGTGCCTGGGGGCAATAACTAAGAATATTGTACCTCACATTAAGCTTTGGGGGCATTTCTTTTTTATTTCACTGTGATTGCGCTAGCCTATAGACGTACTATCAATTTATTAAAATGCAAAACGCAATGTATTTTGTACAACCTCTATCCTTCCAATGGCGTAGTCCAGGTACTGTATTCTTCAACTGAGTTTCCTCAGCCTGTTGGAAAAAGAAAGTCCAGACTGCAGAAGTCCCCGTGCCACAAGCGCGCTGCCTATTCTCTGTTTCATAAACTTGTGTTTTTCCCTAAAGCTTTACCCAGACGGTAAACTAATCTATCTTCAAGGTGTCCCCATAGCAGAACTGTAATTCAGGAAAAGAGGTGATCTGTTCGATACAATGCTCAGAACTGTTTCTTTGTAGATGAAAATCAGTGCTTGTCACATCGTCCAGAAACGGCTAACCAGAGCAGCGTTTCTCAGTGCATCATTTCTCTCCTGTAACTCCCCTGGAGTCGAATGTTCTGCAGCAGCTTGACAACCTTAGTGTGATTTTAACTCATAGCCACACATGTTATAGTACTGTAGCTGAGGGTTGATGGGATGAAAGTTTTGATATTGATACTGGGGTTTTATCCAAGAGGAATTGTGTCGCTGTTTTTGTCACAGAAAGCTTTTAAAAAGCCTTTGTGGTCTCTAATGTTATTTTTACCTAGGATCTAATTTAAGGGCAGTTCAGCGTACTTGGCTTTCACAGGGCAGGCCTGTGACATGTCCTTTTTCTGCTACCAACACTTCCCTACCCAGGGGCTCCTTTCAGCTCACCTGAGTGGACTTTCAGTGCACTTGGGTGAAACCCTTTCAGCTGCTCCTGTGGTTGCTTTCTGCTGTGCTCATCAAATCTAACTGAATTGCAACAAAATTAACAGGGCTAAAAACAGAGCAGTAACTGGGAATTAAGAAGCTGATAATATCGGCACGGCCAAATGTAGTAATCACAAAACAAAACAATAAAATTTCAGTGCTCGAATGGCAGCTTGTTTGCTCTGCTATAGCAGTTCCTGTGTTTTACACGCTCAGTTGAAGATCGCAGAAATGCCTCTTTTCCAGGGGATGAGTCAGTTCATTCATACCATAGCCATAGGTGAAATTTCTCAGTACGCTGTATTTTGCTGTGAGAATACTCATGTTCTGAAGTCAAGCTCAAACGTTCAGTCACTTCAGCTATTTGAACAAACCAATTGTTTAACATTTCAAGTCACTTTTTAACAAAGTCAATTTCTATACAAAAGTGCTCCTAGTTAATTCTTGAGTTTACTTTGCTAGGCCAAAAAGACCGAACTCTTGAACACCCAAGGAGTAGGTGCAGTAATATGAAAGTACAGTAAAAACACATTACTATATTTCCCTTCAGCAAATTAACTGTATAGGAGGCCCTGCCTTAGCAGGATGTCCAAGGAACTTAAGGTCGTCGTGTGATGCAAAGCTGTAGTAGCGATACCAATGTTCCCAACTTTGCCAGCACACAGTAAGAAGACAGTAGGTCTTTCTATTGTCTGGGAGTAGAAACAACCCTTCTGCCTGTATCCCTTTTCTTCCTTTCTGCCCTATGAAAATAAGTACAAGCAGAGGATCCTCACCGGAACGGTCACGTGTGTAGTGTGTGGTGAGGGGAAGTCTCTTATGCAGGAGGGACCAGCTCATGTCTTGGTAAGGAGGGCTGCAGAGCTGGGGAGACGGGTTGAATTTTCAGCTTCCTATGGTTCTGTGTCTTCTTAGATGGGCCCCCACCCTTACGGACGTGAGATTAGTTTATTGTAAAGAAGAGAAACATAGAATTATAAACTTGTAATTCTATCAAAATGAAAACTGTGCTTCAGAAACGTATGGCTGGCCTGGCTCTGTATATAGGAGTGTTCCCTCCTACTCTCTATCTTTAAAGGAGGCACCGGGGAGCATGGATTGGATGATTAAATCAAATCAGCTAACTAATTATATTAAAACAGTAAGTTGGGTAAAATTATTTGGTTTTGCTTTACAATATTGTGAAGGTAAATTCCCTGTGCAGCTTCACACATGAAGTAGGAAAGACTCTTATTTAATGGGACTTGGCCACAGGAGTTGTGCAAAGGATCAGAGCCAGAAATAGCAGTCAGAAAGAAATGATACTTCAGACAAAGTGGAGCAGTATTCCCTGACAGTTCTGCCAAATTTGTTAATTTATTTTAATGATTTTTTTTAAGCACTGAATGATACTTTGTTTTAGTGGAGGTAACCTGCCCAAGCTAGCAGGCTACATGACACTGAAGTCATGTTTTGATTAGCATCAAGATTCCTACATGCCTAAATCAATTCATTGTGCAAAGGTACAAGAGCCAAAAAAAGTAATACTCAGAATTAATGATGTTTGGTCATCCATTCTCCACTGAGGCTGGAAGCACAGATGAGTGTGGTGTCCTTCCCATTGCATGTCATCAGAACTCTCTTTCTCAGCCCCAAATAAAACACATTTTTATCATTGCCAACTCTCTCTGCTTTATCAGACGTCTCATTTTTGGCATCATATGATTTTAGGAAAACTTATCTCTCATTTGGAAGAAAAAATAAATGTTCTTTAGGATTTAGGATTGCCAAAAAAATCTTTCAAAATGCACAGCCATAGAGGCTATGAAGCCAAAAGATAAGTAACACGAACACAGCATTTATTATTTTTTAAAATATCATTATCAATATTCCTGATTTATCTTGGGGGTTTGACTCATACCTTTTTTATTTAATGATTGCTCTTAGCAGGAGTCGAGTCTCTTCATTTTTCAATGGTTCTCCTGATTTCTGCTGTTCAGTAACTTGAACATCTCTGTCATTTTCATCTGCATGGATTCCCTTCTTTCTTTAATGCTATTGCTACTATTGAAGTAAGCGAGAATGTTGCCAGTAACTTCAGAATGGAACTTAACAAAAATACCTTTGGGGAAATTTAAGCAAAGTCCTTCAGACTGTTTCAGACTGGACCTATTGTGCAGCATGGTTAAATCATTGTTGTTCTTTTATTCCCTCTGTATAAATATAACAGCAGTATAAAAATCTTTTTGATGTCTCGGATAGTGTATGGCATCACGGGAAAACTAAGGAGGTCTTCTAAGCTGATTAAATAAAACCAACAAGAGTCACAGGAGGGAAGGGAGGAGGGAAAACACTTGCTCGCCTGATCTGAGATGTTTGCAAAAGCTGCAGCGATTCTCCACCAGTTAAGGACTGAAGTTTCCCTGGTGGACTGATGACCTTTGATGTGATAATTGCTGGTTTTCCTGAAACTCCGAAAGAGAGCATGTATAGTAGGGTTAGAAGAAAAAGGGATAAATATTAATGAAGCATTGGATTTTCATTCAAGAACAGCAGGAGCCAAGCAGTTAAACGCTTCTTTTCATCTTATGAAGCAGGATAGAAACTAAGGTCCCTATAATATTTGCCACATAACTTACATACCTTAATCTCTGAGCAGTTTTACAGAGTGTTGTGTATCTCTATGGGTAAGAGCTTATTCTGTTGTGGTAAAGAGTATTCATTCTCTTAGGTTTTCCTTCTTTTGAAATTGTCATATAAAATTTAATTTTAAATGTTATTTTAGGTATTATTAAGTTTTTACCTCCGATGTAACACATACATATGTGTAAGGGTATTGATTATCCATTAATTTTCCGTTACTTCCATTAGAAGTTTTATTCTTCAGGTCAGGCTGGGTAAGGTGCTACATGACAAAAAAAAGATGACAGTATTATCCTTCTTGGGTTATAATCCATGTGAAAGTTTCTACCCTTTGCCTGAATCCAAGTGGATCCTAAGTTACTACCTTTCAGCATCTTCTTGCACACAGTTCACCACCATCTGCTTGATCATAGAAAATAACCGGTAAATGTGCTATAGTTAGCATGTAGTTCGCTTGCTCTCTCACAGGCTGTGTGAGAAGAAAAATGTTTGCAGAGCAAAAGAGGGACAACATATAGCCCATTACTTACCACAAAGACTTTTTCTTTTTTTTTTTCTTTTTCTTTTTTTTTGTAATAGAGAAGAAAGCGTTTTATTTACCTGGTGAAGTTACTTTCTTCTGGAATTAGGTGTTGCTTTAGTTAGTAGGTGAAAAGATACTTAGAGTTTGCCAAAAGGCTTACCATCTCCAGTCAGATGTTAATTTGCATGTCTGTCGTGGCTTGGAAAAGATTAAGTATTAGCCTTTCTTCTAGCATGTCAGCCGTATTGTGCTGTTATCTTGAAGTATTTTAAAGCCAAATAAAATCGAGATTTTCAGACTGATTAGCTGGTGTCACTGCAAAGGCATTTTTGTATTCAAGAAATGTCTTTGTTATAGCAGCCATCATATCTGACCTGCTCCCTAGGTCAATAAAGATGAAGGGCTCTTGGTCTGTTGCAGAAGGAACTCATTGTGGCCCACGACTGGGCCTGCTTTCGTATGCATACACTTACTGCCAACCTAGCAACATACATGTTCTCTTCAAGTGATTAATATAGCATCAAATGAGACATACTGTTTCTCTGGAAAACATCCTTGTAAAGCTGACTGAAATGGGAGGTTAAATATCAAAGGGCTAACACAAAGAAAGGGAATGATCAAACAACTAGACTGTTTTGTGATTTACATGGTTTATTTTGCTGATGATTAGGTAAAGAAAAACCTGCTGAGATGAAGAGTAAGCAATTACATATTGAGGAAACTCATACTTATTGCCTTATTAGTAGTATTCATAGACTGGAAGACCCTCCACAGGGTGATCACTTGCTAATTCCTTATAGCCAACCGCTTTGAAGTGCTTACTTTATGTGATTTTCTTGGAGGAAGGGCAAAGTCAGGAAATATTCACTGAGCATCAGATTAAAAATGCTGAATTCAGGAAACATTTGTAAATAAAAAAGGTTCTGTGCTTATTAATGGCTGCATCCCATCTTCAACTGTCAACATCCTTTCCTAGAAGGCTGGTTATTAAAAATAATATGTTAATCATATTAATCTTAACCATTGGTCATTGCAAGATACAAAATAATTCCCCAAAGTGATAAGGAGATAGATACTTCATTGTTGGCACAGCTGACAACAGCAGTAATAGTTGCCTGGGGAAGTAGAGAAAACTTTGATTGTTGGACCATAAAAGCTTCCTTTTACTAAAGTTTCAGTGTTTTACATTTATAGAAAAGACTTGGGAAAACGATACTTAACATTTTCACTGGAATAGTAATTCCTGGTCCCTCCTATCTGCAATATGGCTTCCTTTCTGGTAAGGAACCTTGCCTCTATGCCGACAGTCATTTTAAGCTCCTTTCCTGCTGCTAGGTCAGGGAAAAGGTTCTTGAGCAAAAATTAGGTTCTGATGTCAGTTGATATTGTTAGACAGATTCAAAACCAATTCCAGTGATGATGGATAGAAGAAAACATCTTACCTGTGTCTGTGCCAGTAATGACACAAAACATCAACAGATGGGCCCCTCTGTACGAGAGGGACATTGAAGTGCTGGAGCGTGTCCAGAGGAGAGCTACCAGGCTGGTGAGGGATCTGGAGACCAAGTCGTATGAGGAGAGGCTGAGGGAGCTGGGCATGTTTAGCTTGGAGAAGAGGAGGCTGAAGGGGAGACCTCATTGCCCTCTACAACTACCTGAAAGGAGGTTGTAGAGAGGTGGGTGTTGGCCTCTTCTCCCAGGTGAATAATGACAGGACCAGAGGAAATGGTCTGAAGTTGCAGCAGGGGAGGTTTAGATTAGATATTAGGAAGAATTACTTTAGTGAAAGAGTGGTCAGGCACTGGAACAGCCTGCCCAGGGAGGTGGTTGAGTCACCATCCCTAGAGATGTTTAAGAAACGTCTAGATGTGGCACTTGAGGGCATGCTCTAGTGGCAGAGATTGTAGGTTGCTGGGTTTTTTTTGTTTTGGGGGTTTTTTTTGTGTGTGTGTATGGTTGGACTCAATGACCTCAAAGGTCCTTTCCAACCATGAAGATTCTATGATTCTATGATACTGCTCAAATGCCAGCAAGTCCTGTTCCTTGAGGCACAAGCATGTTAAGAGGACTTATTTCCTGTGAAATCAGGACCTCTCATCTGGGGACCTGTGAACAAAGTGTCAGGATAATAACCATGGGATCAGCAAGTTCATCTACTGGCACGACTGTGCGACTTTGCAGCTGTTCAAGATGTGCTGCACTTGCTGCAATGGATGACATGCCCAATTAACAGAGGATGCATCTGCCATGATAGTCCACAACGCAGCAGCCAGTAATATGTCATATTTTAGTCCCTACTGATACTTTCATTATCAAAGCCTGAATGCCCTGCAGATTATGCAATTTAAATGCCCTCTGTCTTCAAAAAGAGAAAAGACATGGTGTTGAGGAGCATTTAAATGTACAATGTCTGACAGTCGTATACTTATATATGGCATATATATATATGGCATATATATGTGGCATAACACAGATGAAGACTGTAACATGAACCTGTCTGAAAATTTTGTATTAGTAAATAAGTACATATCAGTAAATCTTTTACAATTCCCTTACTTAGCTCCTAAGGTAAAAACAACATACATTACTGAAGAAATATGGTCTGGTTTATATTCCTACAGGATACTCTATGGAGCAGTAAGTGAAACCATGGTTTTATTTTGAACGTTGACCCAAATATGGCATTGTCGGCTTATCATTTCTCTTAATAATTCCTGAATAGTGTGTGATCAGTTTACAAGTAAAGAGACGAATTAAGTGTAAGACAGTCTTAGCTCAAATGGAAGGTTGATGAATGGAAACAAGTAAAAAATAAATCTTCAAGGAGGCTTACCTGGATGATCATTAAGGATCTGAGCTCATGGTCCAGTCTAGCTTGATATGTCATCATCCATAATAAATTACAGAATGGCGTTAATTTTGGAAAGCCCTTCTGGCGTAACATCCTCAGTAGTAATATCATCAGGTTTTAAGGGAGGCCTTGTACTTACAACTGCTGTTATTTAACATCATAGGGATGTATGAGTTGCACTGTATCTTTCATTAAAGGTAGAGCTGGCCAGAGGATGACACTTTAGCTTTCAAGGCTTCAGATTTTTTCATTTCACACTGCAGTGAAAACAAAAGCCTTCCAGTGTTTTTTTGGTTTTCTTTCCACAATATGAAATTATGTTGAAATTTATTTTCAGATTGAAAAGTTGAGGTTTTCCATCTGAGCCTCAAGTCTGTGAGAAAGCAGAAAGCTTTGCCTGGACCCAGAGTAGTGGAGCTGATCCTTCTCTGCTTCAGTTTCAATTTTATTTTGCTGATAACAGCAGTAATCAATTAGCTAATTCTTTGTACAGTGAATCAATGAACTTAGATGAAAGACGTTATGTAAGAAAACATGCAAAAGTACTGAAAGTGTTATATCCAACATATAGTTTGCAGAGAATGACACATTAAAAATTTGTCCAAAAGTCCTATGCAACAGGATATTTCCATAACATATGGCATAAGGAGTAGTTTTTCAACCATAAGCCTTAGGCAGGTATTTATTAGATGCTAACTTGTGACATTCATCACACTGTCTAGGAGACGCATATGATTCACACCAGTCAATCAGCTGCCTTGGTTTTAACCAATTTCACGCTAAAAAGAAAATGTATTAGCAAAAGGTCCTTGCTATTTGGTTACGGTTATTTGCTTCCTAAAATTGCCTTCCCACCGTGTCCTCACCTGTAAACTAAAACCTGTATCATTTGACTGTTAACAGTTGATATATATTTTGTATAAACTGCTGAACTGAATGTTAAACCATAGCAGATAGATAGGATAATTTATAGTAAATAGACACCACTTTAACATACTAGTGAAGGTGATGGTTTGTGACATGCTCCTCTCTACTGTGTCACAGTTTTTTTGGTGTTGTTTACACCCTTCCCTATAGAATAGCTGATTCTGTGGATTTATCCGCAGTAATTTCCTGGTGAACAGTACTTGTCCATTGCAACTTTTAGGGCGACATTTCTGCAGTTATAGATAACAGGGTCTGATTCTCATTCAGCCGGATGGATACTTTTGCGATCATTTACAACCGATGCAGTTGCTGTCTGTGCATGTCATGGCCTTGTCCCCATCCCCAGGGAGGTGCCCAATGCCCGGGGCTGGGGCTGCCCCTGTGCCCACCGGTGTCCTGCTCCTGGCCAAGGATGGGATGGGACAGGATGGGCTGCCAGACTCTGCCCATCTGCTCCTGGCCGTGGCCCATAGGGCCCACGCTTTGCCCTGAAAATGTGGGTAGAGGTGTGACATGAAGCAGAGGAGGATTTCATTTGCAGGCACATAAAAATTACATTACTGAACGCAGGACACACGTGCCAACCTCAGACATTTCGCTGTATCTCTTTCCCAGCTCTATTCTGTGAAAAACTGAATACATAACTCAATAAAGGCCTAGTCTGGGGAGAGAAAATCATGCAAAGAAACATGGAAGAGTCTTGAAAATGGTTGCAATGTTAAAATAAATGCCTCTGATCAGGGGTCAACAGGGTTTTAAATGTAGGAGATAATGGAAACATAATCCGGTGCCACACGATACTTTAGCATAATGCATTTTTCATTTCAGATCCTTTCTCTCTCTTTATACCCTGAAATGTTTGCTATATTTTTGTCCGAATTTTAACATGTCTATAATCTAATTTACCGGCTAGGGAAGAGGTAAGTTTCTAGGAGCTTTCATTAAAATGGAAAAACAAGAAGGCGGGGTAACTTGAACAGGCGACTGAGCGGTGGATTATGCTATGAGCTATATGGGTGCTCTCACCCCCGTCCTGGGGAGGGGATTTAGGGTATGTCATCTGCTGGAAACCACTCTCCTTTTAAAGGAGATGCTAAGGAGAGCTAGGAATTTTATAAAAGCACATTATAAAATTGAATAAAAGAACAGAGATAGGAAAATAATTTTTTTTTCAGGGTATCCTCCTTTTTCTTATCTTCAAAGTCTTCTGCACTGCCTCTCTGTTTAACACCACCACCACAGTAAGCGGTTTTTCCAAACAGTGTTTGTGCTTTTCTTTAGCTGCAAGTTACAGTTTCCAGATACGCATCAGGACACTACACATGAATAACAGAGCATTTTCAGTCTGGAAGTTTTTCTATGTTTACATTCGGTGTTGAATTCTTCTGCCACAAAGGAAATGGTTTGGGCAGAAAACAGAGGGGGATTATGGCACGACCTTCTTGTAGAGTTTTTCTGAATCTTCTGTCCAAGAGGCATTGTTTGCTCTTCACTGTAAGCCATGGAAGGCACCTCTAATTTTGGGGGGATGTTATCTGGAGGCTGTGTTAGTCTAAGGAACCTGTGACCCTCAGTCTCAGAGTATGTGTTACTAAGACCTTGTGATCAGAGCTGCCTACACAAGTAACCCTTACTATGGGGAAGATTCTGTGGGAACAAATGCGAGTTAATAACTTCGTTCCTACTGGAGAAAAAACTCTGGGAAATACATTAATCATTGTGATGCTAATAATCATAATGATATCTTACAGAATAATATGGCTTTTGATAGATTTTAAGATATTAAGAAATAAAAAGGATTTGTAAAACTTAATACATGCAGGGCTGGTTATGAATAGCCTTTTTTTCTGGGAGACTTTTCCTGTAAAACTGCTTTATTGTGGTTATAAACCTTCCATTAGAATTTCTTAAATTAAATATAGAAATAAACACATTTTGCAAATGCAGTGCCATTGTAAGTAGAGGCTTTGGAAAATTATCATTATTCACTGTCTGCAGCCCTGTGTTTAGAGCTTTGCAGTCTTCTAAGAAACTAATAAGCAGTCTGAATGTCACTTTCAGGAACAATTGTAACTTGTTGACAGCGTTGAAAATTTGAAATTCCATATTTTAAAGCAATAACTGTTTCACATAGTGAGACAGAGGATGTAGCATTTTGGCTGCCTGCATTTAGGCTTTAAAATCAGCCATATGGGACAGAAGGGGTCCCTCTGGAAAAATATTCGTTTAACTCCTGATAAATTACTCATTTTTGCTTGTTTATTTTAAAGGACAACATACACAGGAATGTATTCATGGCAGATGAATTAGCTCCTATATTATGAGTGTGCAGTGTGGTTAGTGTGAAACATTTACACCACCCAGCTCATCAGAAACCAGTCGGATCATTTGTTTCTTTCCAGCTGTGCTCTTTACGTTTACATGGGGCCTGGGACAGAGGGGATTTCAAATCTCTCTTTCCTCCCATATAAAGTTGCACTTCTTTTCCAAATCCTGACTGCTTTAATCACTCTGTTTTATTAACAAACAAAAAAAAACCCAAAATGATGTCTTAATCAGTTTTCATTTCTGCTGAAGAAATGACCACTGAAAGAATTGAAAGACTTCACTCCAGTTCAAAGGACTTTGGTGAGCCTGTCATTATAGCAAAATCACCTTTTTTAATGGCACTATTAATTTCTGGTCCTGAGAATGACACAAAAAGTTCAGAAATAATCAGAAACAGAAAAATCATGTTCTCAGTCAATCCAACTATTTGAAAATCTTCACTGATTCGTTCATTTCACAAGCGAAATACTGTGTGAAATTTCTATTTCACTTTGTTCAGCTCACTTCTCCCTCCTTAAACAATAGCAAAGCTTCTTTAAACAAATCTTAAAATGTATTTGACTCAACATTTGTTACCATCTAACAGTTCTGAGTATGAGAAAGACATCAATAAACTGGAGCGATTTCAGCAGAGGGTCATCAAGATGGTTGGGGTTGGAGCCCTTGCCCTGTGTGAAGAGGCAGTGGGAGGTGGCTTGTTCAGCGTGGAGCACAGACAGTTTTGGGGGGGTCTAACAGTAGCCCCCCAGTGCTTACAGGAAGGTCACTGGGAAGACGGAACCCCATTCTTGGTAGTCATGCCTGGCAGGAGGACAAGAGCCAATGGGCATCAATTGAAACAAAAGAGGTTCAGACTGGATATAAGGAAAAACAAATTTCACCTTCAGGATGGTCAGGCCCAGTGGAACAGGGCCCCAGAGCATTTGGGCAGTGTCCATCTTTGGGGGTTTTCAAGGCCTGACTTGGTAAAGCCCTGAGCAGCCTGGTCTGACCTCACAGCTGAGCCTGCTGAGGACAAAGAAGTGGATTCTCTATATGTTGGTCTAGGCATTTCTGAATTGGGTCATTGACGCAGTTTATGAGACACCTTTCATATAAGAACATCTCATCTACATTTAGGAAAAAAACATCCAGTAAAGCAAACATTGATGGTTTCCCCACAATAATCACTCTAAACCGGGACGCCTTTCAAATTCCTTCCTACACAAAATGAAGAAAAGCACTACAGTCCTGTCCTCTGCCTTTCTCTCTCTGCGAGTGATTTACGATACATCCTGCTCCTTCCCATTCCTGATCCTTTTGGTATTGTTCAGAAGCTTCTATCTAGTGATTATCAGCTTCCATTCCTGTCTTCCCTCTCTGGGTGTAGTGCACAGTCAGGTGCTGGGACATAAGGTTGACTGCCTGCTCCATCACTGCTAGAGAAAATAATTCAATGTGTGCTGTGTCAGGCATCTTAGTACAATCTCGGCTCATGAGCAGGCTTACAATTAACTGTCTATAAAGATACAAGATAGATATATATATATCGTTTATAAAGATTGTATAAAATCATGTCTCTTCATTGCTAAGTAGGAACTTTGCTGAATAAGAAGTGCCTTGGAAATAAAGATATGTGTGCTTGAATGTATTCAGCTTCCATGCTTTAAAACTGCTCTCTCATCTACAGAAGCCAGGACTGTGAAATTGAAAGTACCTGTATGTGCACTTGAAAGATGAAGAAAGTCTTTCCGCAGGCATTTTCAGATGGAAAATGAAGGCGCATTTATATGTGCTACCCTTTCAAAATGTTTTCTGAGATAAAAATATTCAGAGAATAATTTCAACAAGTCATTCTTGAGTCTCTTAGATCTCAGGCTGAAGATTATTTTCAAACAGCTCTTTGAGAACAGATTTCCAGAACTCGGGCTAAGAGAATTGGCATTCCTGGGACAGATAAGCTGTATATGGTATATTCTGCCCTTGAACAGGGAAATGTGACTCTAATTTTAGGCTTTTTCGATAGGAATACTAATTTTCAGATTAAATTTAGTACCCAGATGCTCCCTACTTTTTGGCCTTTCCTCACGTGCCACTGATGGTTATACTCTTTTGAAATATTCAGCAAAGATCTCAAAGCATCCTTGCACCAGGGATGTATTGAAGAGCCTGCAGGAGGTTGTTTTAAGGAGCTGAATAGTCCATTGAATCCAGTAGACATATATATTTTGCACAGCAGAACACCTGTATCAGAGTCCAAGTAAGGACTTGGACACCTGATTTGGCAGCAAAATCCATCAGTTGTATTCCTTGCTCATATTTGCTGCCATTCCTCTGCAAAACTTTTTTCACCTGGTAGGACATGGCCAGGTGGAGATGACTTTCCGAGTTCCCTCATGGTGGGTCAGCCACAGGTCACTCTGGGAACCCTTGCCAAGCATATGCAGGCATGTGCTTGAGTGGGGACCGTGGGACAGCAGGTGACAGGAGGCGAAGGGACTGGAAGGATTACTGTGATAGCAGACACAAGCTCCCCACATTCCTGGGCTTGGGCTGTGCCTTGTGACCCCCCAGGTAACGCAGCTTGGGGAACACAGGGGCCTCCTGATTGCAAAGGCAATTAAAAGTAAAATAGCAGTAGTGATGTGCTTCTCAGCCCTGCCTCAAGTCACTGCAACTTCCTCGCTGACTAGTCTTTATGGAAAAGGATATGAAGCATCTGTTTTTTGTAACAGATTGTTTTGTTTGGTCTGACTGTCTGTTTACTATTATTAGTAGGCTGGTTTCTCTATATTACAGGTTTGTAAGGGAGGAACTTATTTAAAAACACATTTCTTGGTCTGTCAAGGAGCTTTTACATGTATATCAGTGAAGGTAAAATTTATACTGTGCCAGGACTGGAAAAGCTACTTGACAAAGAGAAGCAACCTAGTAAGGAAGATCTTGCTTGAAAATGGTAGTCAGGACCTGTAGCGGCATGCAGGACCTGATCCATTGACTCCATTTTAGCAGTCCTGTTAAATTCAGTTTGAATTTCTTGAGAATAAAACTTATTTGAATATAATGGGACTACTAAAAAAAAAAAAAAAGAAATTATTAGGCTTGATGGCTTGATCTCCAGACCTGGAAGTGAAAGTCAACAGACACCATATGCACTCTGTAGTGGATCTACGTGCACATGGGCACACTCACTGGGCGTGTATGCACTCAGAGCACTGATGCTATGAATAAGTTCACTTTCTGCACTGAAGTATAATAGAATAAGTTTTTCAAAAGCACTTAGAGGAACTGCCTGACTCTCCTGGTCAGCCAGGGCATGTCACCTATCTAAATTCCTGTGGTGTTTGTGAGTAGTCGATCCTTCTGTGTTATAGCTAAAAGCACATCTGAGATCCTCTCCTAGGAGTACAGGTGCTGTGTTTACATACATACACTTATATAGATTCATACTGCCAATTCCTCACTCTTCGGTCCTTACATAAAGTCCTCTGGTCCCCGTGAGCTCCTGCCGCTTTCCCTGTGTGGTCAGCAAGGAGAGTGGCCAGAGCAGCCGTGCATTAGGCTCAGCTTCCACCCATCCACATGATGGCACAACCTACCTTAACCTCTCCCTGTGATATTGGAGGTGTGTACATTGCCATGGGCATGGCATTGAAAATGGGCATGTCCTCCAACTTCTCCTACATATGTAGATCCGTAGATATTATATGCTAAAGATGCTGTATTCATATTCATAGAATCATAGAATCATAGAATGGTTTGGGTTGGAAGGGACCTTAAAGACCATCTAGTTCCAACCCCCCTGCCATGGCCATGGACACCTCGCACTAGACCAAGCTGCTCAAAGCCCCATCCAGCCTGGCCTTGAACACTTCCAGGGATGGGGCATCCACAGCTTCTCTGGGCAACCTGTTCCGGTGCCTCACCACCCTCACAGCAAAGAATTTCTTCCTAATATCCAATCTAAATCTACCCTCCTTCAGTTTGAAACCATTACCCCTCATCCTATCGCTCCACTCCCTGATAGAGTCCCTCCCCATCCTTCCTGTAGGCCCGCTTCAGGTACTGGAAGGCTGCTCTAAGGTCTCCCCAGAGCCTTCTCTTCTCCAGGCTGAACAACCCCAACTCTCTCAAGATAATCATGTCCATTTATTTAGGAAAACGAACAGCTTACTAAATAAAAAATCAAAAATCCCTCTTTCAAAGAGAGTTGCAGGTCTTTGAGGGGAAGTAAACGTATCTAGGAAGGAAGCTTTCTAAATTGAAAGAGTTCTTTATCTAAAGGAGACGTCAAAAGCTATGCTCTTGCACAGTTTCTAAAGCCAGTGGACTTAAATAGGAACTTAAAGAAATGTTCAAACTGTGTCACTGTTGTTCACCTCTGTGATACGATCTCCCAACTCAAGCCTACTTACTGGATCACTGAACCGTCAGTGTGTTATTTTACGGTATGTTTTCATAATGCCCCACACTGCTGAAGTGAGCAGGGATATAGCAAAGATGTGTGGGTTTAAAACGGAATTTTAAAATTACCTGAGATTCCTTCATACACAGAGTTTGCTCTTCATATTTGAAAAATGCTTGGAGTCTTTTAGCAATTTTATTACTTGGTAGCTGGAAAGCCACTTTCTTTAAAGATAAAACAAATCTGATATCAGAAGGTTGCTTGGAGCCCAGAGCACATCTAATTATCTTTCTCAGTCTTAATTATTTAGAAAGTGCTAATAAACTGCACGTATCATGACACTCATGTTTAATAAGCATATAAATTTAATTGATTTTTTTCCCTCTCTTTGAAGACTACAGACACAGAATTCAATCACACGGCAATGGCATTATAACTCCAATATAACATCAGGTTTTAATAAGCCTCCTGTTTGCTGCACACATGTGCTTAAGACTGCCTGGAAACCAAATCAGTAGAGAAAAGGGATTACTTTAGATTACTTTGAAATGTGCATTGTTTGAAATGGCCTCTGGTGACCAGCTTTCATGAATGGCTGATTTTACTTGTGGGGCACGTCATCTGGCTCAATTATACCAGGCTCTTTTGTATGACAAGTGCACTTCTTGGCTGTGTTGAAATATGAAATTCTAAAACAAAGTAAATCAGATGGTGAGAAATAAATTTAAGTAACTGTATATTATTAGAAGTTTGTAACTTAGCAGCAGGCACTCACACTGAAAAATATGTGGGAATTTTCTTTTAAAACTTTTGCAGATTTGAAGTTAATCTAAAAATAGTATTTTTAATTTTCTATTTAATTTAATTTAACAGCATTAAAATCAGACATGTTTTCTTTTTCTCCAAGACAGGTAATTTCTTCCACAGTTATGTATTTTTAAAATGTTATTGGAGTTTGTTGTTTTACTCTGACATATGAAGTGTTGGAAACTTTGGCCTACTAAGAATATCCCTTAACCTGTGCAAAGTTATAAAAGTGGGTTAGCAAGTGTGCATTATACTTTCAAGTCACTGCAGGCTTTTTCCTTTCCTGTCTGTAACTGTTTGCAAAATTACAATGTAAAAACCTAATATAAGGTTATGATTCTCCCTGCCTGCAATTACTTTAAATTGTAGTTGCTTTAAATTAATCTAGCCTGAGGCACTGGTGATACATCATTATAATGCACAGATTACATTTGGAAGGTGAGCAGATAACTGATTGATTAGTAAAGTGTGTGGAAATCCAATAGATAATGATTAGATTAGACTGAGATAGGAACTACATTCTTTGTGTTCACTGAAAATCCTATACTTTACAACTAAGATTAGGGGATTAACCTTTAAGAAGAGATGGTAGGTCTTGCTTTTTCCTGACTTCTGCTGTACTGTAAATGTGTTTCCCGTGGCTGCAGGCTCAATATTCCCACAGGAAACTGACCCGCAGATTTACGTGGTCATGTCTGGTAGTCTAAGATTGCAGTGTTTGCCTTTTAAATACGGGATAGAAGTGTAAGATGTGAGAAGAGCATTAACATTACTACACTTAAAACAGTCATCTGTCAACAGCTTTTTCCACTTTAGTGCTTCACTGTATTAGTGAAATTGAGAGTTGTTATTGTTGTTGGAGGGTGTTACAACCCTCTAGTTGTCAAGGCAATGTGATTCAAAGAGAGATTTAAGACTTCTGAATCGCTAGATTGCTTTGGTGCAGATGAACATCTCGCCTCCCTGACCTTTTATTATGTAATTTCAATCTGACTGCACAGTCCTCATGCAATTACTAATGTCATGAAATTACTAATTTTGTTGGGCCTCTAACCACACACCTGCTATGATTCAGACTACGTGAGACTATGAGAGGTCCATCCACCTTTTGACACAAACATCAAAGATTCACAGAAGCTGTATGTGTGTGGTTGAGAAAACCCCTTTCGTTCCCTTTCACCTTGGAGTTTCCATGTATGCAAAGCGTTCGTGAGTACAGCAGCATTGCTAAACGGATTCATTTCACTTTAAAGCAAAGAATTGAAAATGGTAGGCGTAAACCACTGAATCTGACCTTTGTAGGGGCACTGGTGGGTGAAGACACCTCCAGTCATGATGATGCCAATGACAGTGATTTCTGGCACTACAGGCAGACTGGCAGGTTTTTGAAATGATGCTGTCGAGGTGCCCACCAATGTGACCAACCTGCAGGGTCATATTGGAAATTACAAAACGCTGTCAACAGCAGAATCCCAACTCTGTGTTTTATGAATGATGAGAATTCTTCTTATTGTTCTTTGCCTTTCTGCTTTTCTTATGGAGAGTCTGATTTTAAGGAAACAGAGAACGCTGGGGTCATATTCCTGTGGAAAATCATTCATCAAACCTAAAACTGTCAAGTCAGCAGGTCATAAGTAAAATACATAGGAAGATAATGCTCCTTTGCTGGGGGTGAGGAAAGAAAGCTCATTTTCTTGTGGTGATTGATATCAGAGGTTTTGTTTGTTTGCGAGACTTTATCCATTTATTTATTAGAGAAACCCGTATGAAAAAATTATCCAAGATGGTCTTTTGCTTAAAAGAAATGAGGCAACTTATCACTTGCAATGACAAGACCTTCTGCTTCTTTTCCGTGCTTTTGCTATATTTTTGTGCAAGTTTCTAGCACTTGTCAGCAAATCTCAAAAATGTCCTAAGTAGCAAAATGTTAGTTTGTGGACTATATCTAAGTTATATACCACTATGTCAATTTTTGGAGGCAGGCAAATCGAAGTACAGAGAAATAATCAGTAGGATACTGGATAGTAATGATGAACAAAACACTTGACCACAAAATTGCTAGCATATTTCTTGAATTAGAATCCCCATGGTACCTTACATTCTTAATTCACTGGACACATTTATTGCCAATATCAAGGGAATAAAAACCGGAATTCTGGTTCTTAAGCTCCACAGTCGCAGTTCACATTATTACCAGTATTCTTATTATTACTGATGTTTCCTTTATTTGCCGGAGACGATCCATTTTTGTTTCTAAGGAAAGGCCACTAGAACAGTGAGCCTTAACCTATGACTTTGGATAATGTGATGTCCTCAGTGTTCATGCTCTAAAGAAAACACCAACACTATGATGCAGAGAAGAAAAAGTTGTCTGCCGTTTTTTACGACTTCGCTGTGAATTACCTATGTGGGGCATTGCATAGCCCATGGTATTGGGGCTGGACATATGTCCAGTATCCTTACTCATTATCCCCACATTTGATTTCAGATTTACAAACAAGAAAGAAATCTGTTCATGTAAGCCAGAATCCCTGTGCAAGAATGTCTGGAAGCCACATTTGTAGAATATTAAATATGAAGAAGTCCATACGTCTTTGAAGCTTATAATGGAGTATACTTGTGGATACCCACTGTCCTGTTTCCAAAACAAAGTATATGATTCTGGACAGATTTTTATTGGCCAAACACAAAGTGGCACCTTAAGTGAACATAGTAAAAAATGTGGACACGAAAACAAAGTGGAATTTCAAAAGGAAAACGCTCTTTTTTTGAAAACTGGTTGTCTTTTGTGTGTCACAAATTAAGCACTTTCAGCCAATGCATTGAAGAATCCTAAACACTTCTTGGCCAAAAAGAATATAAAATGTATGAATAGTTTCAAAAGATACTATTCTACTTTTTGCTTTTCTCTCTAGTCACTGAAAGGTATTCTCTTAAGAGAGCTAGAAATAAAGTCCTACAATTTTTTATGCCACATCACATGAAGTGGCACTGTAGACCTTCTTTGCAGTGCCCTGCCAATGTAATTCAAGTTTCACGGGTAATTAATTCTCCATGCCAACGAGTCCTTGAACTGCCTGTTATAATACTAGCAGCATAGAACCAAGTTTTCATATTTTAACCCATGAAAGGTGAACACAAACTATGATTTTGTGCTCCTGTGAAAAAAAAAAAAAAGAATGACTGAAAGAAAAAATTACATCCAGATGAGGAAAAATAGTTTCTTTGGATTTGTCTGGTTTCATTTATTTACTGACTACTTTTCAGTTGTTATAGGTATGTTCTATAGGAAAAATATCATTTAAATTTTCCAAATAACATATATAGATGTAATAATCAGCACTTATTTACTTGGCTAGGGAAAAGCATTTTATAGTACCATCTTGGTTGCTGAACACCGCACCAGAAGATTTAAGTTTACTTCGCTATGTGAATTTGAAAAGGTCCCTTGTAGAATTTCTCCGATTTTCATCTATTTCTCAAGACAAATAGCAGTGTCTGTAGGGACACTTGTAGACTATCAACCAGTATCCAAGACAAACATTTCAGCCTTGTCTTCCCTATCAAGCCTGTATTTTGACAGGTTTTTTTACTTCATTTCCTCTAGGACTGGGAAACAGGCTGTAAAAGGACAAGCTGTCAAAGATCACCTCTTAATAAAGATTTTTCATATGCAAAACTGAAATAGTTAGGAGCAACAAAAGGTGGCATTACTGTGCTCTTGTGCAAGAACCATTCAATGAAACTTGGATAATTAATTATGTCTAGATCAGTCCTGATATTTTCCTTTATCCATCAAGGGGAAAAAATCAGAGTTGGAAAAGAAATCCGTCATGCTCTTTTTCCTAGAAAAGACTTGCTTAAGGTGGGCCTAACTTGCTAAAGCAAAAGAGTTTTTTTAAAACTACACAATATAGCCCAAAGAGGGTGAAATGAAGAATACTTGTTAATGTTCATTTGGATTAGTGTACATTTTATTAGCACTGAGGTGCAATTGTCAGGAACTTGTAGTTTCGTACTGTGGGGGATTATTCAAACACGTTGGTGCCAATGTTTGCTCAGTGCAGTCAGGATGACTGCACTTTCTGGGTCAACATTATCTGAAAAAGTTTGCTGTTCGGTACAACTGAGGTAAGAAACTAAACATTGAGTCTGACTTCACGTAGCCTTTCGTGCTTTGTGAGGTGAGTCAAAGTTTTTCTATTTAAAGATCAGACCTTTAGAGAAATTGTATTTCTGCTTTTGCACCAAGAGCACGTGGTGTCTGGTGTCTGTCAGAAGAAGGCTGACTTCTCCAGTAACCCTGGTGTCTTCAGGGCTTTTGTCAGCTTTTATGTGACTTAGAACAAATACATGGAAATGGAAGTATTTTTAAAAGTCAGTCCAGGCTAATTACAGACTTCCAGTCTACTTACCTGAATGTTGTGTAATCACTGAAATGGCATTTAAGGTTGAACGCCAATCCCCCGTATTGGCTTTGCAGTGCTCTAATGTTAGTGGGAGGCTGGACTGTTTGTTGGTGCAGAGACAATGAAAGACAAGATTTCTCTGCAACAGACACTTGGATTTTCCTTTTAAAGACGTTCACACTCTTATGGTGTAATTACAGCCTGCCAGAGTGAGGAGCATGAAACTGTTTAGCTTGCGAAGCTTAAAATAAAAGGTGTATGTGAAAACAAGAACACGATCCTTTTTCTAGCAGTCCAGCACCAAGTCCCATCCCCTCCCTCTCCTTTGGATCCCTCCCCTGAAATTTAGAGCACCTTCCTATTAACGCGTTTTCAGGTGAGTGATGGGGCCCTTTTGTCTTCTGCGTTACTCTCATTAAATTATTTCTGCTAATTCATCTGTTTGTAGTTCATGTTGCATGTCTGCATATGAAGTCTCAGGTGTGGGTGCACCCATCTCCCCGTGAATTATGCTCCAGTCTAATCATGCACTGGGGTCTATGGGCACCCCAGTTCCCACGCAGGCTTCCCCTTGGGCAGACTTCTTGAATGTTCTCGGGCTTGGGTGGGTTTGTGGTTTTGGGTTTTTTTTTGTTGACCAATGTCACCGTGCTTTATCCATAGTCCCAAAATAAAACCAGAAGGAATGAACGTGGCAGGTCAATACCCTGGAGGGAGCAGACGTGACTCCGCGGTTTCTTTCCCACCCCCTTCCTTTTTGCCCCCAGATATCCCCTCCCTTCCCTTTTGTAACAGGACGGTTTTGCAGAGCTCCAGTCAGTAATGCCAAAAATGTTACGGTGTAAGTGGCTACCCATTCCTCCCCGGACCAATCCGTCATTTTCAGTCACAGGTTTAAATCTGCTGCAGCAAAGCCAAGCCTCTGTGCTTGCATCAGGTCTTACAAAAGCACGGCTGTGTGACTGACAGGCAGGGAGAGGGGGTTCTGATAACGTACTGAGCCGAGGCTGGAAGCGGAGCATCGAGGACGGGGCTGTGCCAGAGGTACCGTGCATTATGGATGAGGCACTCAGGTCCGTCGTTGATTGATTGAGGGACAGTTACGCTCTTTCACAATGCTGGGTAAGATCACCTGGACTGTCACTTAATATGAGCTTTCTTGTCAGTGGGAAGATGACTTTTCACGTAGTGATCCAGTGCAGATTGCGAATGACAGCCATGCTGTCCCCTCTGCTCTGTAGGGGTTTAGTCAGTCGTGCAGGTGAGTTAACCTAAAATAGCTTTATCGCTCACCAGGTGCCATACGCTGGAATTAACTCTTATTCTCAGAATCTCAGGCTGACTATAAATGTTGGAAAAGCACCTGCGTTTGATGATTTGATATATATGTCCTTTATCTCTAGCAGCCAAGGTGCCATCTAACCGCTGCGTAGGTGTGGTATTAAATTAAGTAGGGGAGCTGGGGGAAATGCAAATATTTTCCACTCTTTTCTTTCAGGACAGAGAAAGAAGCCGTAGCAAACAGTTCTGGAGACTTTGAAGCACAGCCACAATACTGAGGTCTTTGACTGACAAGCCTTCTGCTTTCTCCTTCTTACAGGGCTCCTCCTACAGATGTTCTGAACACGTCTGCATCCCGGCAATTTTTCACTGCGCCCAGGTACTGAACGTAAGGAACAAGCTGCATAAAAAGAAGCGTGGGGTGCAGGAGAAGGAGCACTGTGAGGAGTATACCAGAAGTCATGCCTATACAAAATGCAGGCAGTGGCATGACTTCAAGCAAAAATTATTTGAGAAAGCGTAGTTGCAGAATGACCGAGTTTATTCTTAGAAAATGACAGAATAAAGCTCTTGTTCAACAATATGGCTTATAATCATGTTAAATGGTATGTGTCAGGCTTGACTTCCCTAAGTGTCATCCTTTCACTGTGTGACTGGAAGTTTATTTATTGCTTGAACAGAATTTCTTTTCCTCCCTACAGGTCTTGAACACTAGAGCTCAGGCACTTCTGGATCAGTCTGTTCATCGGAATACTGGAACTACTATGAAGTCTTCTTGGTTTGCACTCATCTTGGCAGTGCTCAGTACCGAACTGCTAACGAGTCACTGTTCCACCGTCAAGTCCCCGAGGTTCAGAGGACGCGTGCAGCAGGAGCGAAAAAATATCAGACCAAATATCATCCTTGTACTCACAGATGATCAAGACGTGGAGCTAGGTGAGAAATAATTGTTATTTGCTGCTTCCATTTGTCACGTGTCTTTATGTAATTTCTGCCAAGCAGGAAGTACTTTAGATTCAGAGAAGGTACTGGTCCTGGAAAAATATCAGAATGCAGGACAAGTTCGGAAAATGAGTTAACAAATATTCTTTAATAGCATTCATCACATTTAATTACAAACTTTAGGAAATATATGCTTATCAAAATCCTCCATGGAAGGCTTTAGTCACCACCATAAAAGGATTTAATAACACATGCAAGGACATACATGTAAAAAACCTGCATCAAAAGCCCTTTTTCACTTTGTGACTCTCTGTAGCATTTAAAAATTTGAGATTTATGAGGTTAACATTTCCCTCAGTGAGTATCTATATTCTCTACGTATTTGTCACATGCATGTATGTCATCTGACATGTTTATGCACACAGACAAACTGGTCTGGTTTCAGGACATAAGCTTAATATTTCTGTGAATTGTTAAACTGTTTAAATCCATCTGCTTTAAAACTATGCTATATGTATAAAAATAGGATAGTTTTACTTTCACACATATACTAAATATCTGAACACAACCTGGACATACCAGACAGAAGTTATTTTCACATATTTTTCTAAGGGTGGAAAAAGTTAAAACACTTGGATGATGTTCCAGGAGGCCTTTGAATGTTTTCCATTAAGTAAGTTAGAAAGATATTAATGGTAGTTTTGCATATAACTGATTTTTTGGTTCACTGCCCAAAGTGAAAAATCAAGGAGAGAAAGAGGATCATTTTAGGTTACCCCCAAGCAAATATTTTAGGTTTGGGGGTGGGAGGTAAGATCAAAAAGGTAAAAAATTGGCAAATCAATATGAAATGAAATCTTGCATTCTTAGTGTTTTTTTAATGAAAGGCATGTTTTTAATAAAAGTATAGTAAATTTCTAAACAAAATGCCATATGACATTGAAAAATCAAAATGCTTCATTCCAGAAAACTTATAACAAAGTAGTTCATTTGTTCTAAAATCACATACTTTCATCCAGAAAGTTGCAGACAATAAGTGGTCTAGATCTAAAAGCAATTCTTCAATTGCTAGCATTTTTGTATTTGTCCTGATGCGATAATAATTTACACAGTCCTTCAGGGATGTGAGAACGCAATTAATAAACTATATTTCGTGACGGAGGGTTAGTTCTTTTATGCAGCAGAGCTCCAAGACCAGGCCTTTAGATCGGAGCGCGTCTTATCTTTTTTATTTCTCCCTCTTTCTAACGTCTGCTCTGTTTAGCCGTGCTGCATAATGAATGGCTGTTCCTGGCTCTATTGTTGGCCTAAAATACAGCTGTTACAATAGGGGTGCATTGCTTCTTGATAGAGTTGTCGTGAAAATTTTGTTAAAAGGGTCAAGTCATGTCGTCCTTTTTGTGGTCCGAAAGAGCCTGATTTTTCCAGGCCACTGGGGAAGGCAGGTCAGCAGACACGTCTCTGAACGTCGTTACCGACTTGCTGTCTTCAGTCTTGTGAGAGGGTTTGCAAGTGGTGAAAGAGGAGGAAGGATGTGGCAAGCCACTTTGTTCATATTGTGGAGCTCCTCTCTTTGAAAGCCACTCTGGATGTTCGCAGGGCGCTCTGGCTCCTATTAGCAAGCCGTTGAGCAATAGCCTGGATGCGTGTGGATTCCCGCTGCATTGAATGAAGACACAGGTTTCCCCTTTTCATACATCATTTCACAGGAAACAGGATTCAGCCCCAAGACTTACTGTACTGCATTATTCACACTTCTGCTAATAAATCATTCTGCTTATTTGAAAAGTAAAGCCATACTGTTTTCCATGTGTGAATTATCCCCTTGCCCTTCAGTGATTCCTGCGAAAAATCTTATGTTTCCCAAAGGTCAGTGGGAAGTAACACTTTCTGCCACAAACAGAATAAAACTTCGGCATTGCTATCCAAAAATCACAAGACTGGAAGTCTCTCAATATGGATTATTTGCTATTGTATTCCCAGCACGAACATTTCCAAAAACTGTTCTAAATGAATGCTTGAACATAAAAGCATATAAGGTACATTATAGACTTCAATCAGGAAGGATTTGTCTCCAGAGCTTGTATAAGCATTGAACCAAAATATTCAGCTGCCTGAGTGCAAATTGTATACAGGCGAGTTATCCAATCTAAAATTTGCAGGAGGCAGGGAGCTTGCATTTAGTTAGTGCTCAAAGCATAGCAGTATGCACATCTTCCTATCGATCTCCGCCATCCTCCTGAGTTTTGCATTCTGAATGCAAAGAAGTTAAGCAGAGATGCTGTCTCATTCTACTTATCAGATGAAACCCAAAAATTGCTCCACAACTCCAGTCAGTTCCTACCGATGCTGGGAGGAATGTGGCACGGAGGAAGGGTGTTACTGGTGGATGGCAATTTAAGCAGTATGAAGCAGCCTGGCCTACAGCTCTTGAAGAAACTCAGCAAATACTTGGGCCCAGAAGCTGGGAAATGACTGATTAAATTGTGCCTCTGCACACTTTCTTTCCCTCACCAAGATCCAGAGGGTAGAGAAAGAACTGCCCAACACTGAGGCAAATGGGAATCTTGCTCAAAGCAAAGCACCAGCTCCCAGAACCCAGAACTGCCCAAAACTACCGCCCCTCTGGAGACAACGTACTGCTGCTCTTCAGGGCAGTGGCCCCAGCTCCCACTGAGGTCACATCTATAGTCCATTCAGGCATGAATGCAGGTATTTCCAGCTTTTTGCTCACTCTTTAGTCTTTCCCTCTGTCCTGCAGCTCCTCTATCGTTTGCAAACATTAGTACCTCAAACCATGACCCCCAAATCATTCTCATAATCCTCACTGTGAATAATCTCTTGTATAATGTCAGAAAGGAGTCAAAACTAATAAATATGTTAGTAGTTCCAGTGTTTCTAACACAGAGCCTTATGAGAGAAGTGGAAAAGGTTATTAAAAAAAAAAGTGAAAAACCCATTTGACATAATTACTTTTTTCTGTATCCCTGTTTACAGCCTAATGCACCACCGAGTGAAATCCATATAAACCATCCACTGAGTACTCCAGTGGGTGAAGAGACCACAGCATCATCTAGATATATTATATCAGGCACAATTTGCGTGGTTTGCTTTCCATCTTCACTAGAACTTTCAAAGCACTTAACAACACAAGCTGAAAAAACAGGGATATGTGCTGACATCTGAGAAAGTCCATCACCTTCCTGGGGCCTTGCATATAAGCCAAATAAAGACAAGGTGGCTCTAGCCATCCTTTTGTAGAGATGTCCACCTGTGTTACACCTGGATGAAAATCCGTAGCAACTTCAAGACTTGTTATGAAACCTTGGTTACCAAACATATTTCTTGATGTATGAGAATAGACTGAGAAGTGACACTGAATTTCTTGGCTGACAAAAGCTGCTAACTTCTGCGTCCAAAGTGGCTGTTCCCGGTTATCTGGTTCCCCTCAGGTGCTCCCCAGTTGGTCGTGTAGAGCGTGAGTGTCCTGCTGTCAGACAGCGCCTGAGTACGTGTGCCCTGAAGACTGTGGGCCAGATGGTAAAGAGCACAAGCTGTGAGGAGAGCTACAGACAGCAAAGCATTATAACTTATATCAGCAAGTTTTATCTCCTACTTATGTTTTGTTTTCCAAATGAGGAAGTCTCACCTGCTTTGAAGTGCCTATTCCAGAATTTCCAGAGGGGCTAAATCTATTATCAGTGTCAGTAAGTGCATACCTGGAGGAAAAACTTACTCATGAACAGCAGGTTTGCAAGAGCAGAGGGCTGACCAAGCAGAGGAATGAGGAAGCGCTCTAACAGCTACTCATTTATAATGCAGAGAGGCATGAAAGCGCACAACAGCTCTGCTGCTCTTACCGTGCATTAGTGTACCTGAACTCTTTCCATCTGAGGACCTCAAAGCACTTTGCAGCGGAGCTCTCAGTAATAAACTGTGACATTTCAAAAACGGGAGAGCTCTGGCAAAACAAAACCAAACCTAAACAAAAACTAAAAAGAAAAAGTCAGCCTGGGGGCCAAGATAAAGACATGTAGAACAGGGATGATCTCTCATTTGACTTTGACTCAACAACTCAGTGAAATGCTCCCACTGATACAAATGGAGACCTTTTGTGTTCGGGGACCTCTCAGTTACTCTCCTACTTCTCTATATCTCTGAACACATGGGTTTTGTCTGTACCGAGTTCAGGAAAACACAAATGCAGATGCTCTACTTTTATAAAAGAAGGAAGAGTCCAAAACGATGGTGACTGATACCAAGGGTACTAAATGTATCCTTAAAGACACAGACGTTGGCACTACACAAGGGAATGCTGAAGAGCTAACTCTTCTTCCTGTTTTTAACAAAATCATGTTGATGCAAAATATTTCATATTCAGCACTGACTCCTTAGACCACAAGCAAAATAGAGCATGCTTAACTTTAGCAAGATAATTTGTAAGATTTTGCTGCTTACACCCAAAGTTAAGCCTCCTTGGCAGTTTTGTGGTTTTACAGTCACGTCTTCCATTGTTTTAAAACCTTTATTTTTTTTTTAATTTGATTTTGAAGTGATGAAAACAAAACCACCAAGAAAAACTCTTGTCATATCAGTAGAATCAATGGATTTAAATTTAAACCTGCAACTGTCAACCATGCGAAATTAATTGTAAAGCCAAAGAAAAATTAGAAAGGATAATTCCAGAAACCTCTTTTTACCACCAAAATGGTGCAAGTATTACAATTCACAAACTTGTTTCCTGGGCACACACTGACATATTCACGGTTCACCCTCATCCTTCAATCTCTGCTCTGTTGAATAACAGAAAGAGCAAAGTTTGACAGGTGTTAGCAAATACTGACAGACCCTACCAAGAGCTGCTCAGTCTTTCTGCAATCGGAAATGTGTGAGCCCTGCCTGTCTCACCTTGCTGTTGATGAAGATGTTTTGAAGGATGCAAAAAAATGTCTTTGTTCTTTAAACTGGATCAGTGCAATTTCTTGAGAAAGGTGCTGAATTTTGCCAATATTTTTCGCACACAGGTTTATCCCCAAAAGCTGATTTTGAGCACGGTGCTTTAGTGTCAGAGTCAAACATGCTGATCCTGCGTCCACAGAAACTTTCCTCAACAAAAATTGTTACTGAATTCTGTGTCTCCTCCCCCGTCTCTCACTCCCTCCTTTACCTCCTTCCTTTCTCACTCTCTCTATCTCTCTGATTATCTGATAAAATGGAAAGAATTGCAGCAGATTCGTTGGTAATCTAAGCATTTTACATATTTTACTGGCACTTGGACTAATGATGTAGTCTGTGTAACACACTGTTTTCCTACAGCCGGGTTTGAAGAGCTGTTGACCTATACATTTGATACAGCTCTAAAGCTTTAACATTGTATTTCTAGATTAGACTGTATTTTAACCTAGTTTTGAGAAGAAAGAACTCAGCCTTTATGGAATCCTGAAAAATATTTTTGGTGCTATAATAAAATTCTTACCCTTTCTCCTAAAATTACTTAAGCAACAGGGTAGAACAGACTGGTGTCCAAAGGCAAGCTAGTCACTGATACTTTACTTTTGATAGCATAATAGCAGCCAATATATTCTGACTATTTTTTTGCAGCACAGTGATGATCAGTACCTCTTATTGCAGGGTCCTTGCAAGTGATGAATAAAACCAGAAGGATTATGGAGAATGGAGGGGCCTCTTTTATCAATGCGTTTGTAACCACCCCGATGTGCTGCCCATCGCGTTCCTCCATGCTGACTGGGAAGTATGTGCACAACCACAACATATACACCAACAACGAAAACTGCTCTTCTCCCTCATGGCAGGCTACTCACGAGCCACGTACCTTCGCTGTGTATCTCAATAACACTGGGTACAGAACAGGTAAGAGATAAATCAACAGTAATTCTTTGTTTAAGGTGAAGGTGGCAGATACTCAGCAATGGGTCTCGAATCACTGCCTAAAATGAAGTATTGTCCCAAGTTGGGTTTACAGAGCAGAGGTTTAGTGTTATGGAGAGGGAGGGTAGTACTGCCTGCTGGTCTAGATCCACAGCTAACGGCCACATAAAGGAACTCACTTGT
Organism: Chroicocephalus ridibundus; assembly: GCF_963924245.1. Lineage (NCBI taxonomy): Eukaryota > Metazoa > Chordata > Aves > Charadriiformes > Laridae > Chroicocephalus > Chroicocephalus ridibundus. The sequence continues at coordinate 132,789,487 of NC_086285.1, forward strand.
GATGGAGCAGCATATTTTCACATTTGGATGTCCCAGGTGGGAAATAAGCTGTTGGGCAGTTACACCTAGTGCGAAAGAGGTGCATTTTAGTGGCATTGTGGGTCTGAACTGGCAGTTCCAGGCGTGATTATGGTCAGTATTATGACCTGCTTGTGGACAGCTGCTAACAGTTATGGAAGAAGATGTCCGGGCCAGGCTGGGGACTGGTGCCAAAGACCTCACAGGAGCGAAGTGCCTGTCATGGGAGTGAAACAAGGTGAATGGTATAATTTAAACTTTGCCATGGGGCGATATTTCATTTGCATTTTCTGAAAAGGAATAGAAACATGCCTTTAAGAAGGATTGTTCTACTGTGCACCAATAAGATTTGATAGTTTTCTTGTAAATTCCTGGTGGTTTTCCGTAGTCAGGAGATCCCTTTCCTGTCTACAAAGAACTCTTCTTATTCCTCTCGTCTATGCTTCAGCTTGATGTAAAACCTGATTCATTTCTGCATCACCTATCCCCTAAGATTCAATCCGTAGACACATTAGGCTCCAGCCTGACTTCCCCTTCGCAAGGTACAGGAGTTGTGCGAGGTCATCAGGGTGCAATTTGTCCAGAAGCGTCGTTCGACTACAAAGACTCCCCTTTACAGGACCAACGAGGCACAGATTTCGGTGCCAACTGCGTTCCTTACAATGTAATTGGCAGCAAAGAAATTTGTCTCTATCAGAGGCTTAGCACAAGCACGGATTGCTTTCAAAACATATAGCAGGCGAATGTCTCCATGCTGTCTGCTTGTCCTAATTCTCTTAATGCTACTATATCCAATGCCTCAGTTTTATCTGCCTGTTTGCCATCTTTTCTTCACCACACAGACAGCTCGCTCTTTTTTTCTTCTGTCCCTCTGTATCTGCAGTTCTGGAGAGCTTCTGCAACCTGTTTAAAAAGAAAAAAAACCAGATGAATACTTAACTTCTTGGGACCTGGTGTTGGCTCTGCAGTGAATAGTACTTCAGTTTCTATTAAGCTGGTTTCAGTGAAGTTGCCATGAGTAAGGGTCAGCATCAAGGCTTTGGAGGAGAAAAAGAGGGGAGAGAGAATTGACAATCACTGCTAGAAAAGATACTGAATTCACTCTAAAATATGAGCTTTGTCTCGTGGCTTATGACTCAGAAGTCCTTTCTGCCTTATCTACGGCTGCTTCATGCGGGACCTGGCTTTCCTGTTCTTAAAAAATTTCATATCTTGTTGATTTGTAATCTCATACTTGCACATCTAAATGCCTCATGCGTAAACTGGATAGCTCTTTCACTAGCCCTCTCTAGCCTTCTGGGGGTAAACACTCTGCTTTGGGTATATCTTCTGCACTGCCTTGCATTATGAAGGTATGTGGAGATGTCTACTAAATGCAGACTCGGCCCTATTAAATAGAAAGGAAAAAGGGGTCAAAAGAAAAGGAAAAGGAAAAAAAAATCCCTTTCCAAAGGCAAGCAGAGAGAACATCAGTCCTAAAACTGTCAAGGTAGGTGAGTTTTAACAAGGGGCAGAAAGGAGAAAAAGGAAATGGAAACAAATGAAAATGCTTGTATGAAACCCCTGACCAAGGTATATTGTTTCACCCTATAGTAATATGGCCCCAAAGAATTCATCCATTTGCTCCTTGTAAGATAAGCCTACCTTCTAATTACCCCACATTTTTTTTTGAAGTGGTAGCTTAATTAACAGCACATCTTATAATACATTTTTCAAGGACAGTGTCGCCTCATTAAAAAGTCATCAAAAGTCCGCTAACCAACTAATAATCTACACTTCACAGCTAGAAAGTTTAGTAAAATTGTAATGACTCAAGAATACCTGGGAGTCAAGAATAATTGGGAGTGAAAAAGAGGGAACTGGGGAGAGTGGCCACATGCCACATAGTGACTCTGTGCTGATACTGCAGACACTGGGTATTTACCCTGTGCATTTTTACATGCTTTGAGAGGAACTCAGTATCCTCCTCAATGGGAAACTGAGGCGGAGAAAGAGAAGTGAGTGACCCAACGCCACTCACAGTTTGGTGACAAGCCTGGTAAGACACTGGCCCAGAGAGCTCCAGTCCAAATGAGACAACGTGCAATACCTCCATCCTGGTTCTCTGTTTGAAATTATGAGGATTTAGCTCTCACTTTTCGCATAGGCTTAAATTATTATATAAATCGGTGGAAATAAAGGGGTGGGGGAGTGTTTGTGTGATGTCCTTACTTCTGTTCACTCCAAGTAGTTCCCAACATCTATAAAGCGTCCGCTGTCTAAACCTGCTGCCGCCTTAACTAAACCCTCTGTGCTGCAATTGATCACATGTGGGCAGACTGCTTATGAGGGGAGTCCTGCTGAAGCCACGAGGACTCCACACAGGCACAGCAGGCCATTTAAAGAGAGGTCTGAAATGCGCTCTAATAAACTGCGGTCATAATTAGAGCCCACTGGGAAAACCCGGCAAAGAACAGAATGGTTTTTTTCTTTCCTTTTTCTGTTTTACTTTTCCACTCCTCTTCTACTCTGATGTGACCTAATGGAGATGTTGCATTTCATGGAAACATCCCTTTTTGAAGATTATATGTCAGTGCTAAATCATAGGCAGGAACTGTGCTGGGTGCTAGCAGGGCAGACAATATTCAGAAACAACACTGCCAAACCAAGATCACTTTTTCTTCTAATTATCATCAAAAAAAATCCCCAAACAATTAAGGATGTTTCAATTTTTACAGTTTCCCCTACTCACAAGCTGCATCCTAATGCATCAATGAGTCAACTGCACAGCATCCTGATCGTTGAAAGTCCACAGAATTGGTAATATTAAAGTAGAATTTGTAGGAAATAGCAGGGAAAGACACTCTAAATAGGTAGAAAGAGAAAACGAAGAAACTCTGGAGAGCTTCAAAGAGATGAGACATTTGTTCTAATTACATAGGCTCCAGCTGCTCATACTGGGGAGGAAAAAAGGGTCACCCTAATCACTTTCAAATTTTGTAGAAACCGAGAAAATCTTGAGAAGTTTTCTTTCATCTGGTAGCTTTTAATGTCCGTAGGTATCCCTTCAGCTATTTAGATTCAGAAATTTTATTTGTGAGATTATTAGATGCAGGAGTTAGAGGTTTTGCTTTGTGCTTTCCAAAGTATTGGCTGTTTAGTTGTTGTTCCTTCAGTCCTCCCCGCAGTACTGTTGAAGTCTCTGACTTTCTTTACCTTATACTTTTTTATCCCAGCCCTGTGGTACATAGTCTTGCCTCTCAGACGTGCCCTTCGGTGTTGTCAGTTCACACTGCCATTCACAAAAGAAAACTCTGGGAGTGTGCTACCCCAGCCTTGGCTTCCTCCAGTAGGAAAGGAGGATCGTGCTACATCTTCATAACCGAGCAGTAGCCAAGCACTATCTCAGTGTTTTAGAAGAGAGATCCATGACAGCAGCGCAGCCAATGTCCAGGAGACATAAATGCAACAATCATTTTATTGTTAAATAGTGCGTCACACTTTGTGTACTGAGGGATTCTACATTTTTACCAGCTGAAGTTTCAGCCCTTTGCAAATATGAAGAGAAATGTAAGTTTAAGATTCTCCCCCTGACTTAACACGCATTTGCATTCAGAGCCATCTCTGCTTAGTGTTAGTTTAAGAAATTACTACCTTCTAACCCTCGCTCCTCTTAGCCCTTCACAGCCAGAGTAGCTGTGCAGGAGAGAACAGGAGCCTGTCCTGGCTCAGCGCCCATGGGCAGCCTCACAGCAACACGACAAACTTCGGACCCCGCTCTCCCCATATGGAGTCCCACCTGAAAGAACAGAGATCCTCGAACTAGGCAATTATTTGCTTGCATTTTTCAGAATTGTCTCTGGGAAGATGTATTTCCCAATATTTTATTTGTCGCTTGGAAGTATCAACCAATCAGAATACCATTCAGGAATCACGCACGCAACCGTCCCGATGGCACTCTCAGCCTTTTGTGGGTCAAAAATGGCAACATAGCAAAGTTAAGCAACTTGAACATTAATTTCTAAATGCTTGCCTTTGTAAAAGTCAGAACTCAAGAAGTGACTGAACATCAAGATGTCACTATCTGGCTTGTTTTGACATTAGTCGCAGACTTCTGTGCGGTGATGAACAGAAATGGTCACTTGCTTGACATCTAGTTAATATGTTCAACAGTTCCCGTCAGCTTCTGATGCATGTCAGTTGACATCTGTCACTTACGGGTGCATTTCTTAGCATAGTGACCAAAGAACTAATAAAATGCCGAGATGCCGGGAGACTGAAAGCTAAGGAGTATTTAAACTCTCCACCATTCCCTTCTGACGCACGGGGACAAGTTAATCTTTCATAAAGGGAGCAAAAGCTGTGCCTCCTGAAGGTGTGGGCAGACAATACATTTCCTCTGGAGGCAGAGCCAGGGAGTTTCCTGTTCACAGCCTTACAGTACAATTCGCTGCCAGCACACGTTATTTTTAATCTGCATCATTTCGGTGACCTAATTTGTATCCTGCTTCATGCACCCTTTCAAAACAGAGAGGGTGGCAGAATATGGTACAGGGGTGGGTGTGAGTGTGCAGCGGAATGAGTCCTGGTTTTCAGAATATTTCTAAAGTGAAAATAAAGAGAGACTGTGAGAGGGAGTGCTCCAGGTTCTTCCTTAATTGATATAAAAGAGGCCAGGGCGCACCAAACACAATGTAACTGGGATTTTAACTAATTAAAAATATGCCTCATTTTTCAGAATAAAATTGCACTTTCAGTCAAACTAAGAAATGTATAAGTGAAATACACTGAATATATTCAAATAGTCTACAAAAAGTGAAACATAGAAGAGGAAAAAGGCCGAAAAGGATAACATACAGGAATTTCTAGTTCTATGGTATCATGTGAAGTGAAACTTTTTTTTGGTTTCTGTCCAAGACCTCATCAAAAACCACAGCATGTCTGCCTACTTATATTTAAAAACAGAATTCTGTGCCATTAAATATTGCACAGAAAACCGTACACTGAAAGATTTTTAGCAAGTTTACGCATTCAAGTGCTTCATTTAGGAAAACCTGAGTAGAACATTGTGCAACTATTTCTCCTCTCTTGTTCATGTGGCCAAATGAGAGCTTTTAACTACATAATAACATATTGCTTCTTAGAGGGTGAGATTTCCTCAGTTTAAAAAGACAGACCAGTTCTATCAAAAGGCATCTGCACCAAGGATGAGGGTCTCAGATCCCCTCTGCAAAGCTCCACTGCTTTCTTACTGAGTTACTAGGCAGTGGGTGTCACACATACGGAGGCTGGGGGGCAGGCAGCTATAGGTTTTCAGATGTCTGCTGAAAAGAAGGTACCAGGAGCCCTTTCAGTCATTGTTGTGTCCTCCCCACTGTCCAAAAGCACTCCTGGCTCCCTTCATCCCACCCCGTTAAGGCAGAGCAGTCTCCAGTCCTTAGTTTTCTCATCCGAGTTTTCTGGCCCTGCAAGACCTCACCTCGGCCTCTGCTCTGAGCCTTGTCCCCCAGCCTGTCTGTCCTCAAGTCGTTCCCACCCTCCCTCCCCTCCTGGCTTCCAGTCAGCCCCTGACAGACACGTCCTGTTCCCACCGCTTTCCCTTAGCGATCTCCTTTCCCAGCCTGATCAGCAAACCCGCTTCTCCCACCCGCCTTGCCCTGTCAGTCAGCTTCTTTCTCCTTTCTGCACTTGCTGTCCAGTTTCTTGGTTTCTTAATTGCCAGTCCCAGGCCCCCAAGCCCCCACTGCTTCCCCCTCACCTCCCCCCAGCTCCTTTCCTGTATCTCCTGCCATTCCCCAAACTGCTTCTCCTGGTCACCTCCCACCCTCTGCGTTCTCTGAGCTTTCTCCCACTTACTGACACCACTCACAGTTGGACAGGGAAAAAAATCCCGCGGTTCCCACATCTCTAGCACATGTAAACTGCAGGTTTTGGTGTGTTTTTTTTCAAAACTGAGCAAACTTTGGTCAGATTTTTACCAGGGTGATAAAAGATGCCTCCTTGACAGAAAGTCCATCACGTCTATGGCAGAGTTCATGCTCTCAGTGCAGAACATGGGAGTGCTATCAAATGAAAGCTCGCATAATTTTTTTCAGATGTTAAACGTAATTCCTTTTCCATTACTGCGTTTCTCAAAGATGGCTACTGTTCAGGCTACGAAGTTTCAAAAAAGTCAGCCTGAGGCAGACATCCAGTGTGGAAAATTTCAGTCCAAGTATGAGAAAGTTATAAGCATCTGAAAACAGGGTCTTATAATGAGAAGTGTCAGACAACATCAATACTGGAAAGTGCTACCAGCTTGGCCCATAATGCAGGCTTTGTTAAAGACATCACCCAGGCTAACGATTGCCATATCAAGTTATAGGCTAATGCCTTTTGCAACTGCTGAGTTATAAAATCTTTAATGCTCTTTTTGGTTACAATGGTAAACCTGGCAGCAACTGGGAAAGACCCACAAAGCTGGAGAAAAAGTAGAAAACCTGAGGTTTTCTACTGCGGTTAAGTTACAAGACTGGGAACTGTGAAATCTGAATAATATTCTTGGCAGTGCCACAGAGCTTCCTGCGTGACTTAGGTCTAGCTGAAGGTTAACCTCTTGGTGCCTCAGTTTCCTCACCGCATTTTTTGGGACAGTGCTTATTTCATTTCTAGGCAGTGCTGGCGTACTGACCTGGCTTTCTGCACTTTAATGACGTGATACGCTAATTCTCTGTAATTTTTCAACAGCAGGGAAAACTTCTTGGGTTTGAATCTGTCGCTTGCATAATGGGAAGAAAGCAAGGAGGAATTTACTGGAATAATCCGGAAGTTGCAGTTTTCTTGGGCTCTGTCCCCAGAAGCACAGAATCACTGTGTGTCAGCCCTGAAATGTCATATAAACAGTGCTTCGCAACTCCTGTAAATGGTTTCCTGACTTTGTTAAAGGAAGTGGGCTGTCCGCTTAAAGCCCTTGTCTGGGTCACGGTGACTAAACCTTACTGCAGCATGCCTTTTTAAAGGTTTGGGTTTGTTTTAAATCGGAAACATTCCCCTAAGCCTCAACAAATAACAGGGGCGTTAGAACATAATATACGCCCTTTGATCCGTGGAAGTGCAGCGGCGTCTCGCCAGTAGCTGTAGCCCAGTTCACCTGTACACTGATCCACTAACGCTTACAGGAGTTAGGGGACTAATTCTATTGTGTAATACTGTAAACATTAGTCATAAATGCTTGTAGAAAATACTGGGGGAAAAAGTACTGGGAATTATGAGAATTTGAATCATATTCAGCTATCAATATCCTGGCTTCAAACCCCAAAGATCCTCTGGGTCAAATTCTCCTTGTCTTGCACCCGTTGCAACCCTTTGGATCTCTTGGTCCAGTTCAGAACTCATTAGCTAATTGCTAAAGGCAAAACAAAACCACGTATTAAGGCATCTATTCATATTAGGTACCAAATATGTGTATTCTGCAGCCACTCCTGAGACACATAGACGTCTGTATAACTGTTCACCATGCCATGTGTTGTTGTTTGCATAAATTTAATTAACATATTCACACAGAATACAATTATTCTGATATACTAAGCTACTCTACATGTGATTAAAAAATAACAATGTGTCCTGGGAACAGTTAGCAAAACTGCCAGAATGCAGATAAAAACTGTCTTATTAAAATGCAAAAATTGGCATTTACCTTTCTTGTTATCCCTGTGGGGGCCATTACATGCAATAATGAAAAGATGTCCCTTGAAATTTTTAATAAGGCTTTTACCCATTGAGTCATAATCTCCGTTTTATTAATTACAAGCAGAAATGGCTTCCTAAACCCTGTAACTGCTGAGTGCAAGCAGCCTTCACAGTCAATACTCAGGCTTGGGCAATCCGGCAAGTGTCAGGCAACAGCTAAACTAAGGATGTGGGCTGACTCTACAAGCCAAGCACATGAAGATCCAGCAAGGACATTTGCACGTCACGGTGACAGCTCTTGGGCAGTTCCATGACATGTTCCATAGCGCTTTGTTTACAATCCTCTGGTTAGCAAAAAACAAGTAGGACACCCCTCGTGATTACTTGCTGATTATTATTTGGCCCCATGGACACTACTGTGCTTTCCTTTTACTTTGGAACTTGTCTTCATTCGGAGCATGAAGAGCCAGACGCTAACTGCTGGCGCTGGGCTCCAGCTCTGACTCACTTGCCCTATCCTATATTCAGTGGTACTCAGAAAATACCACAGAGAAGGGACTGAACTCCTGTGTTTCAGTAAAAGCCTGGCTTTTCCCTTCATCTGTCTAATTACTCTCATCCTCCCAAGCTTTTGACCAACAAACCACTCTTGGTTGAAGCAATTTGGCAAATGTGATCCACTACCATGGCTACCGCTGTTTCTACTAGTAATCAGGGCTCTGCTGTACATTTGACATCAGAACGGCTTTATTCCGCAACAGGGGGAAACATCTATTTCTGCAAACTGTCATTCAAGGAGCTGTTTAAAACTTGACAGCTCTGAGATTTATTTTTATGATAAAATACTAAAACATTGCCAACACAAAGGTGAATGGTTCGGGCTGTCAATCCAAAGTCTCATAACATGCACCGAAATACGGGGTTCAGGGGGCCAAAGAGGAGCTAACGAAACATTATTAAAGTTGTAAAATTAAGCAATCTAAAGCAAGGAAATTCCAAGGTGAATTGGCCCTCACCACCTCCAAGCCTCCCTTTTCTTTTCTAAATTCGGTTTGTCTTTTCTCATCCTTATGCCCCAGGTCATTTCATCTCTGCATTTTATACTGGTGGCTTTCTCTCAGGTAATGCCTGAATATCACAGAGAGAGGAGAGAAGGAGAGAAAGAAGCTTACTGTTCTTTATTTTAGTGCCAAAACTGAAACTGTGGAGACTTTCTCAGGTCCATAAAGGAACACCCTATGGCAACATTAAACTGAGAAGCTGTAGTAAGTCTTTCCTGATCATCTGTGTGCTACAGTTTTTCAGAGCTTGACCATTTTGAGACAGATTTTCTTAGCCACCTCTGTTATTTACAAAGGCAACATGTCAAAACCTACAGACACTAGAACTTCTTAGAGAAAAGCTTGCCGATGATTTTTAAATGGGCAAACCCATGTATTTTCCCCTAGCCTTTTTCTTGGAAATTGCTGAACTGTTTGGCTAAAATGTTCCGTGGAGCAAAATGCAGCCTGAGTCAGATAGCATGGAAACTATCTTCACTAATGATTGAAGTTTGGCAAGACTGTAAATAGCAGAGTTCAGGTCTCAGTATTAGTCAATTTAATTATAGGTGGGGCTATCAAACCGTCCTACGTGATAAATTGCCATAACTTCCATTTCATAGCCTGAAAGCCTCTGATCTTTGTGGGAGGCAGGTTGGCAGTGGGGTCCTTTACAGGTTCCCCAAGGTCATGCAGTAGCTGCTGACAGATCCGGGATGGCATTCATGAGGGCTGACCTCAGATCTCCCCTGTAACCACAGACTGTCCTTGATTTTGCTTGGCTCAGTAATGCTTCCTCTCTCTTGGTCACACCACTCTCCCACAATTCTCTTCACTGTTGTCTCACTCTGACTTGTCCTGCCCTTCTTCCCTTTCCTTGGCTTCCCTTCCCACAGTGGTTCAGTCTTTACCCTTACACTTTCCCTGGATGTCTGACTCCCTGAGAGTTTAACCCAGTTTGGCTGCCGAGGAGAAGTATGGTTTCCATTCCGGGACCAACGGTGCTGGGCACATACTCCCTCCCCACAGTCGCCCTCTTCACCTCAAGCGTCTTGACTTCTGGTTGGCCTCAGGAGAAAAAAGGAGAGCAGCTGGGTTGCTTTCTGACTGGCTGTGGGAGGAAGAGCTGGAAGTCTGGTCTAGTGTCTGTAGGACTTGTTTATATGTCACATTCCACATGGTATAGGAAAGTAACATTATATATGACTGTAACCTCTGGTTAGTGACAGTTGGCAGTTATATGATCCGATTACACCATAGTTATGTTGCCTCAGGCAAGTTTTAATTATGAACATTTTGATTTTTCCACCAGTTTTCCCAGGAAGTTCACCACCATGCCCGCATCAATCAGATCTGAATTATTTAAGCCCTCCCACAAATGTGCTTTTTTGGTTAGTTTGAATGTGTCTAGGTTGAATGTGAGGTTTTTCAAAGTGATTTCATTTCCTAGTAGGAAACAAGTAGCGAGGTTTGACGTGTGTCCTGAAGCCCAGCTGAGGAAGCGATGCTGGGCAGCAGCACTCCATGGGCTGGACCGAGCCGGGGTCAGCAGCGAGGGCAGCAGCTGTGTACCACGAGGGGTGCAGCGAGGTGGCCAGCTATCACCCAGAGGAGCTCTGTCCCTGGAAAGACAGAGGTGTCTGTCTTTCCCTCCTCTTCAGGGGTGTCTTATTTTGTGAGCACCTTTTGTGCTGACTGCTGGGGACACGGGCGACAGAACTGCTGGCACAGGGGTGACCCTCCAGGGGCTTGTAAACCTCAAGAAAATTAAAAATGCAAACAGTGAAGTTACTCAGATGTCCCAGTAACTTGCTGGGAACTGACCTGGAGCTAATAAATCCCTGAAAACCCAAGTTGCAGGCCCAGACAGGTGTTTTGTCACCAGAGTTTCCAGGCAGTGCAAAAGCAGGGCAGAGCGACCCAAACTGGCTTCTCTATCCAGGCCAAAGACCATACACAAGCAGCTAAATAGCTTCCATACCAATTTGTCCCTAGAAGCAACATGGCTGCATTTGCCATGGTGCCATGCCAGCATTAATTCACCCTCCCAAAGCCAGTTGGCCAGCTTTTGGTGTCTTTGTATCTTTGGCACAAGTGATTCACAACTCCCAGACAGCTGGCCACATTGTGAGATTGTTTTCCTTTTTACTTCCTTCCAGAGGAATTGGCAGAAGCACCTGCAAACCCTCCTGGGCCTGACAGCAAAGGCTGAAAGTTTCAATCTAAGTGGGTTCTGACTTGTCACCTGGAGCTAATGGAAAAAAAATAGACTTATTTGGCAGGCCGGGTGGAGGTAGTTGACCTCCAAGTCTTTGTCTCTTCATCAGTTTTGCTCTAGAGAAGATATGGTAGCAAAGCAGAGTGGGGATTCCCTCTTGCTCTACCCAAACGTGGGCCCAGCAGGACGGAGATCTGAACTTCCCAGACCTTTTATCAAACCAGCAAATGTAACCAGGTTACTAATCCCAAACTTTCAAAAGTCAGAAGCCAGGCTCCAAAACATCACAGCACTTGCTTAAAACCACAAGGTGTTTCTCAGATGTTGCCTTGCGGCACTCAGTTTTTATTCCATTTTCAAGTGGAAACCAAGAGAAACATACTCATTCTCAAAAAAAAAAACCCTGAAAATATTTCACGTGAGCACTACATTCCAAAAGATTAAGAAGAAAACCTAAAGTCTCGAAGGCTTTCAACTCTCATAAAAACTCTGGAAATAACTTATTTTAATTTCAAAACCCTGTAAGGTATAAAAGGAACATTTTTATAAAGCAGCTCTGACTCATTCTAACACATTTTGTCTTCATTCATGCATGCTTTTGACTCAGACTAAAAGACTTGGATTGCAAAGCCTCATGTATGTGTGTGTTCTTTTTTTTTTTTACCTTCACAGCTTTTTTTGGGAAATACCTCAATGAATACAATGGCAGCTACATCCCTCCTGGGTGGAGAGAGTGGGTTGGATTAGTGAAGAACTCTCGCTTCTATAATTACACCATTTCTCGCAATGGTAACAAAGAGAAGCATGGATTTGATTATGCAAAGGTATTTTCCAGACACATAAATGCTGCATCATTAAGCCATATAAAAATCGCTTTCAGATAATTAATTAACCAGATAATTAATTAATTAACCAACTACAACCAAGAAATTGAGATGACATTCTCTCTCCAGGGCATTTCAGATCAGTTTCCATGTGAGAATATTAATAGCACAACTGAATAAAGTTTCCAAAGGCTCGTCAGTGCAGCCTGGTGATTCCTCTCTCCCTCCCTCCCTCCCTCTGCTAGAAAGTGATGGTTCTGTGGCAGAAGCAAATAGTAAATAAAAGCCTTTCCCAAAAATAATTGTGCACTTGCACTACTGAACTTTAAAGCTAGTGTTGCCAGTTGTTACCCACATAAGAAGGCTTAGTTCATGCTGTTTTCCATTATACAGTGCACACACAAAATAAGGCTGTGCGCCTGTGGTGTCGGACCGGATATAACTATGAGCATAGATAAGCAGGAGAACACGGCCGTTGGAAAACTTCAGAGCTTGTTCGTGCTCTTGACAAAGTTTGGAAAGTATGCCAAGGTGACCTGCCCACTGCCGTGAAGTTTCTCGGGAAGGCTTAGGAGTGCAGATCCCAGACTTTCCAGCCTGCAGAAAGCAATCTGGAATTTCCTCAGACTGTAGCTCACAGAAGATGATACAGATGTTGCAGCTGTGGTTTCTGACCCATGTAATGAGATTTTATTGGAAGCTCCCGATGCCTGTTTCTGATTTCCCCACCCGTAGAAATTATATGATACTAATTATGTATTTATATAGAGTGGAAAAAAGAAAATAAAGAATATTGGTTAGTTATTCCTTACGCACCCCTGTGCGCGCAGCTAGAATAAATAGGAAAATAAGAGGGGAGTGGATGCTTTGGGAGAGCAGTCATACAGGCATTTTGCTCGAACAGGCCACAAACCCAGAAATTATCACAACACCGGTGCCTCATTACCCATTTTGTACACCAAAAGGTCGTTTGCTGTCTCTTCCACATCCCTGCAAGGATGGTAGCAGCCAGGGCTACCGTGTCTGCTGCAGGAGAGCGGAAGGGGCAGGGGGGACAGGGAGCGGGCGGGCGAGGAGGTCACAGCTGGTTGGCTTGTCCTAGCACCAACAAGCGACACAGACCTTGTCCCTCAGGCTCTGCTTTTGCAGCTGTTCGGGGCCTCGAATCCACAACATATGATTAGTCATGCCTGGAAGTGCTTGAAATTACAAACATTGTCTCAGCACTTTCTCAATGAAGCTCGCACTAGACCTCCAGGCCAACAGTGAATGCTCCGAGGTGGCAGGTGGTTTAATTTAAGTTTTCATCTTTTTTTCTCAGTTCCATTTCCTCCCTTCCCCTTGTAGGCTTCCATTTGCCACCTTGGCTGTGGGTTAAGCCAGTTTATTAGCGAGTCACAACCTTAATCTCAGCAGCTGCACTGCTTAAAGTTGCACAATTAAACGAACAGAGCCTCCAGGAATTCAACTGCTCCCTGCATTCGCATTTGCAATTTCTTTGATAAGGATTTTTGCAATCTGTTGCCTGTTGTAGCTTTCTCCCACTTTGTACCTATGCAAAAGTATGATCTGAACAAAGAGCACGCAAGAAATATTTATGTAAACAGAAAAACAATGTTAAGAGTCAATGATTTCTTGCAGTTAGGAGGCATTATCTTGTGAAAGGGTTTTATCAGTGAAATTCAAGAGACAGTCAGTAGAGTCTGTAATTTTAAATGTTACTTAGCATTATATTACAAAATCTGGTAATCATATTTACTTAATGCCTTCTGTTGTATCTGATTTGCAAAATACTGTCTCATTTTATGTGGCATCGCCTGCTTAAGAAAGTAATTACCGCTCAGTCTCCCCTATGCTCCCTCGAATCATACATCTCTTTGATGGTATGGTTTTACTTCCTGATCTGAGCTTTAATGAGGGACTTGAAAATAACATAATAACATGATAGTATGTGATCTAATTAATCATGCACTTTGTAACTTTTGCTTTGTGTTAATCGTATGTTCCAGGACTACTTCACAGACCTAATCACTAATGAGAGCATTAATTACTTCAGAATGTCTAAGAGGATATATCCCCATAGGCCCATAATGATGGTCATCAGCCACGCCGCGCCCCATGGCCCCGAGGATTCGGCACCGCAGTTCTCAGAGCTCTACCCCAACGCTTCACAGCATATGTAAGTCAAAATCACACCCTGCCAGACTCGCTCCTTCGATCTGCTTCTTGTAAGGTATTTGTTTATGGAGACGTTGGAGGGACAGAGAATTCAAATATAAGAAACTGAGAGTAAGCCATGAATGTTCGCTTGTTTCTTTTGCCGTGCTTGCTCCTTTCGGGGAGGAGAGTGACAGCTCTGACCATTATTAAAACAGAGAGAAGCTTTTTTTCCTCCTGGGAAGTTGTGGGAGATTAAAAGGTCAGTATTTGGCTTTGTAAGGGCAGCTTCTTACAATACCCTGAAAATATGTAGACACAGGTCAGGATCTGTTGGAAAGATATTACTTCCTTCGTCTTCCTCTAAGATATGCGCTTCCTGGGCTCTAACTGACTGAATGTGTTGAGAGTAAAAACACCCTTTCATAGCTTTTGAGTGCACCAGATTTGTTTATAGACTTGATACCAGCAGATTCCCAAAATAGCCTATTAGACTTCATTTTTAAATAGCGTGCTTAATCTTTTCTGGTGATTACTTTATAATAAAAAAAAAAAAAACCAAAACCAACAACTCCTCATTTTGTTTCTAGAACTGAGGCTAGCTCCAGGTAAAAATCTGAGGATAGGCCTGGATTCCCCTTCTTGCTTTATACCTTGAATATTCTGCGTCCTTTTCCTCATAGTGAGGTGTTAGGGAAGCTTTCCATTGCCCTTCTCTCTGCCATGGGCATATGGACCACTCTTTCCATTTATGCTTAAACAATATCTTTGCACCTCTTTCGACACAGAAAAAAATTAATAAGGTATTTTATGTGGATTGTACATTGATTTAGCCTCTGAAAATGAGGAGGAATCGGCTTCATCACACAGTGGCAAAGCTCTTTGGTCTACAAATTGCATTTTGGACACCCTGCAGTAGCTCACACACAGGGATGGTCTTTGTAGTTACATTAACTACTTTAAAATTGCAAGGAGTAGCAGTTACTGCATAAACTGGATGCATTAACTCATCACTCGTGGGGACCAGGAAGAGATTTACTGTTCACAGCACATGGTTAAATATTTGTTAGTTTGTATTTTTTTATCCTCTTATTGACTGCCACTTTCTAGATATGCCGCTTTCCCTGACCTTACATCTTTAACGATATTTTTCTTATCCTATATTCTCAACAATCCTACATTCCTGACACTAGACTTTGCAAGTGACACAAACCAGTCATCAATGGTTCATAGTTATTTAGATATTCAGGGTAATTCCTACCTGAATACAGAATTTATGAGATTGATACCTTAGTTTGTAAATATTCACTTAAAATTGGTTCTCAAGTCATCATGCTGAAGAATTATTAACAACTTTTTATGTCCTACAGATAAAATAAGATAGACATGAACCCATAGAACCTGTCCTATTGGGTTGCATGAAAGACCTTTCTAACTCAGTATCCTGAATTATGTGCTCCTGCAGAAAGCAGCAGGGAATGCTTAGGGGGAGGAAAAAAAAAAAAAGAGAGAGAGAGAGAGAGGGGAATCCTTTTTGCTTGTTTTTCCAGCTTCTGAAAATCACCAGTTTAGGTGAAGCATCCAGGCCACTGTGCCCCATTCTCTCTGCATCGGTGTGCTCTCTTTTTGAACCCCGGTGGCAGCCTCACCGTCCTGCAGCAAGTTCCATAGTGCCACACTGTGTGTCAGGGACAAAGGACCGCTTCTTCTTTCCTTCTAAACCTGGAGCCTGTCCATGCCACCGGTGTCCCCTACTTTCCATTGTCTGAGGAATAATGAATAGTCACTACATCAAATTTAATGGACCTCTCCCATGTCTTCTTTCAATCACCCCTTTTCATAGCAAGAGAGTTATATCTATTTGTTCTCGCTCTGTTCAACAGATTGCTTCCCGTTTAGTGGCACAGATTGCCTGGCCTCAGGCAAGCCATCCTGTCTGCTGGGGGACTATCCATCATACAGGAGGATAGGATTCAAACTGTTTCCGCTTAGCTGGGTGGACCGCGTCTGGAAGAAAAGCACTGAATCATTGTATCTTGCTCTACCTCTCCCCAGGCCAAAGCAACTCATTTTAGGCTCCGTGCTCACTGGCTTCTCATAAAAGCGTGCTTGTAGGAACTTGCATTGGTTTATCATCCTCCTGACGCTTTCTGTCGCCTGATGCTTCCAGCCTACTGGTTTTCTAGCTTGTGCTGCTAGAACCAATGGGATTAGTTAGTCTCCAAAATTTTAACTGCCTCTCCACCTTTTACAGGTTGCGTGTCACCTGCAAAGATCAAGCAACAATCCTAGTTATCTATTTGCAGGCTTAGTGTCATTTGAGTACTTGTGTAAATTATTTTCTGTTTGCACGGATTCCTGGGGTCTAAATACCTTGCTCTGTTAGGCTACTTGTGAAACAGCCCAGAATATGAGACTCAGCTGTGCTGCTGCTTCTTGTCTTCTGGTGTTGTTGATATCTTGGCAACCTCCTTGCAAAGAGTGTTTTCTCTAGTGACCTCAAGAGATCCTTGCTGGGTTGTTTTGTGTTTCCTATTGCACTGACAGACTGCATGTGTTAGAGTTCAGTCTACAGACTAAGAAATGAGACAAACTGAAGATAAACTGCCAATTTGGGTGGCTGAAGCCTCCAAATAACTGATTTCTCTAGCAACAATATTAGCAACGCGCTCTAAAAGATATAAGAAGTTCAGTTCTCACAGAAATATTCGGTGCTCCCTGTGAAAACAGCACAAGAACAATAAAATCCCTCCTGCCAAGGTTTGTGTAATTTGAACATTTAACCCTTAGGTTTTCTTCCTTGGTGGTCAAGCACCATTTGAATCTCTTTCTTTCTGACCTTGGGTGAAAGCCATCTGACCTTGGATTTTGTTTTTAAAAATGTAGTTGCTATATCATGTTACTGTAACGCCTACCTCCAACAAAGAAGGGAAACCAGGTCAAAAGCTGCTTGCTGGCTTTACAAACTGAGATGGAAGGTTATACCTACAAACCAAGGATTAAGATAGCCTGTCAACCACATGTGAGGGGAAGTTTTGCTTAAAAGGACAGTAGCTGAAGCAAGACCTTAACTTATGTGACATTTCTTTGCTGGTAAAGTGCCTAACATTTGATTGAAATACTGTCTGTATAAATTTTTAAAAAACACAAACCATAAGTTTGTTTAGAAGACATTTTCCACAGCGTGTATGCAGAGGGGAGCTGCTACACCAGGAAATACTCCCATTCAGGGAAAGTTCTGCCCTCAAATGGGGGTGTCCATTGGTCTCATTTCCCCACTTAACAACGTGGAAAGAAGAAAATCAAGTGAATGCAGCAGCAAAGTCCATAAGATATATGAAAAACCCATCAAAGCCAAAAAGAAAAGGAAGAATTACATACCATCATTACTTTACAGTCCTGTCCTCCTCAGCACAACAGCCTGCTGGAGCGGCATGAAAAGTCTTACAAGGAGAAGAAGGGTAATGGTGTGTCTGCTGTTTTATCATTAATTTTAAGTGAACCCTGCTAATTCTCATTAGCTCCAGTTTAACAGACTGTATCATACTGGAAGCAGCAGACACTCTCTATTGTTTTTAAGCATCCATTCACCCTCCCACTCTCCCACCTCTCCTCTCCTTAAAACATGTCCTGTTTCTGACACCTAAAAATATTTCTGAAAGTTTATGCTGGCTGCTGTCTCCATAATGAGTGATATATTTTCTGAAAATAAATCATACTGATGCATTTCCTCTAGTTATGCCCAGGAGTTATTTCTGTGGAAGAAAATGGGACTGGAGAAGATGTACTAGATGAAGGCAATACATGGATTATTGCTGTGGTAATGAACATCGTCTGTTGGGGAGCAGGGTTGCTAGACCTTTGGAAATGCTGTTGTTAAATATGAAGTTACGACACAAGAGGTGGCTCTCTAGGTGCCCCTGGCAGCTGTTACAGGGGAATCTTGTTCCATCAGACGGCTGAGTAGGAAAGCTCTGACTCAAAGGATGCTCTAATGAAAGACTGAATTCTCAGTTATGCTCAGGGCCTCTGGCACTTTAACTTCCCTTTACCTTCCAGTGTGAACCAGTCCTAGGGGAAATGTGAATCAGATCTAAGCTGTTTATAAGCTGTGAAGTAAACAAACATTAGAAGCAAAAATCTGCGGGAGGCAGGTTTACTGAAGAATGTAAAAAATGGAGATCTGAAACACTGCTGGCTGTGCTGAGTTAAAGATCCTTGGGCTGGCAGGAGGACTGACAACCAGATTTTATGGTTACCTGGAAGCAATCCTATTGCCACGCTGAATATCTTAGGAGGAGCAGCTAGAAGTGGTATCTGGGAAGAGAGCGGAAAGCTTCCCAACGTAATGTGAGAAAAAGTAAATGGTATGAAAGGCAGAACTTTAAATTTCCATTTAAAGATGGTATGAAAGGTGCTGAAGGACCAGGTCTGGAGGTAGCAGTGAGTTTGTAGTAGCGAAGCATGAAAAGCAATGCTGTTGCACCTCCAAATCCCCAGAGCAGCCTTAACTGCGAATTTGAGGTGTGAGAGGGGTGCCATCAGGGTGCCTTCTAGTCACTGAGGCTGAGTCGCGAACATCTGCCAGTTACAGTGGTATTTCTTGTAATGTGGACACTTACTCATTAGAGTAGGATCACACATTTGCATCAGTAATAAATCTTGACATGTCAGTGTGTCTCCTCACAGCTGGCCTGAGGCCCACTTAGGCTCCTGACTTGGAGATAAATGATCAAAATCACCACGTACGTCATTGCGAGTGTGACTTTAAACACGACTAGAAGAAATAGTGTGACATAGAAATGTGGGAAGATTTTAGTTACCCAATTAACTTCTGCATCAGCAACAAATATTTTTTCCTAAAATAAAAAGGTGTTATACTTAACGGGTAACAACTTTTTTTTCTTCTTTATTGTTGTGTTACACTTCAGGGGTGAAACTTTCATACCTCACATCCCCTGATATATAAATATCGCTGGGTTTAAAAGATTCATTTTTTAAAAGGTAGGGAAAGTAGACCCAGAACGGTGACATTCAACTTCACATTAATACTGACCACGTCACTTGTCATGTTTTTTTGACTTTTAATTTTGCCCGGAACCTAGGCTTCCTGCTTTCCAAGAACAGTGTCTAAAACCGGAAGTCTCCTTTCCCTGAAAACAAAGGATTTGCTTCTTCTGTTTATTTACTCTTTTTCTGAAGAAACAAGACCACTTAGGCAACGTTTGCTAATCATATTTCAAAGAATAATATAGGTGTTAGTTTTGTAAAGAAACTATTCATTTTTCACAAGGAGTTTGGCCATAGGTATTATTTTAAAATGTTGTTGACTTTTATTTTTATGAAAAGAAGATGTTCTTGGGGCTTATAAGTACTTTATTATTTTCACTAACTGGAGGACTCCCAATGCAAACAGATTAGCCAAACACTTTGGGATAAAAACCCCCGAGAACTCAATGGAATTATTCACAATCAACATTTTTAGACAGTATTTTTGTGATCATAATTTTCCTTTGTTGGATAAAAATAGGAGGGAATTAGGAGATTGTAAATAGAGGCAGGTTTTTAGTATGAGCAATTGAACAAATGTAAATATGCTTGTTTCTTTCCATGTTAACCCATCTGAAAGGGAAATGTATATATTTAGATCAAACTTTTAGAAAACAAATGTTAATTTAAAGTTGCACTGAATTCTGGGAGCTCTTAAAAAATATTGTGCCCTGCTTTATTCTATTCCACGCAGATACCACAACGGTGTAAAAAGCATTTGCCAAGCTGAATCTCCCATTCTTTGCTTAACCTGCAAAGTATCTTTTTATAATAATGATTTGCAGAAGGGCTTCATTCCATGTGTTTCATTGAATATCACACAAAAAACAGTTCAGTTACTAGTAGAAGATAGGATAATTCATTCCTGATTGATTTGCTCTTTCAATAGGTCCTCAAGTACAAGCATCCATTGTTTGGGGTTGCTGTTTTTTTTTTTTTAATTTCTTGTCTAACTTAAAGTTGTTGTGGTACCTTAGAAACCAAATGAGATGCATTGCCTATTTTAAACTTCAAATTTAAATACACAATAAAGTAAGATTAATTAAAATGTATGATATGGAATGCTGATTGTTCATGTGGCTGAAGGTCAGTGAGGCCTTTTGGACTCAAGCGACAAAGCTGAATGCTAATATAATTCCTTTCCTCCCAACATAACTTTAGGTATCTATTTGAACCAGTGCTTGCCGATAAATAACTGATAATTTCATGGTGAATCTTTCTTTAAAGAGAAAAGTGTACTAGCGCTTATAGATAACCTACTCCTTCCATAACCTGTAGAACACTTTGTTGTCACCACTGTGGGCTTCCCTGCTGCTGTTTAACAGGTGGTAAATAGACAGTGGTTGCAATTTCCATGATAGGGCATAAGCAAAACGATGGACATTGATGCAGAGACGTTAAACGCTAACAGAACTCATACCCCACAACTCAGCCCTTTCCTGAGGAGACTGTAATCTAAAGCTAGAGAAGGCTAATACTATTTTACTTTTTCGGTTTTTTCAAATATGCATGTAAAATGGGATGATTTCTCTGTAAATTTATTCACATAGGTGTATGATTACAAAATCTCAGGGTGAATTTTTTTTCTCATTCTGAGAACGTGTTTATGGGAAAGTGCCTGACTGGGTTCAGCATTTGTTACTGTTACACATTTGGGATTTTTTTGTTAGTTAAACTGGGGGGATCAATTTGAAATTTTATGAATCTGACATCTTCCTGTGTCCTGCCCAGTGCCAGAACAGACCTGTGACAGAGTGCCGAGAAGTTTCTGTGTAGGAAGTTCTGCATAGTGTGTGTTGGACAAATGTAAGAGAGCAACTGAGCGACCTAGATTTGCCCAAGGTAGTATAGCCTACTATACATATTTGGTAGAGTAATCATTTCCTCTCTCAATCCTTACCCTCTCTACAGATTTAATATTCATGTAGTATGTTGCTGGTCATTTTAGAACCATCCTACATGTGGGGGAGCACTTTTCCATGTTATCTATTTTCGTAACATGTAACATGAACTCTCAGTCAGTCTCCGGGCACACATTCAGAGGTTTAAGTGCTTTACTATTTGCTGATCAACTAGCAAGATTGACCTTGAAATCGGACACTGCTCCTTACTGAACTCTGGGGCGGCATCTGAGCTGCTCAGGGTAAGCCCAGCAAAGACCGACAGGCAGGTGATCTCCTTGCCAGGCTTAGAGGCCATGGACAACCTGAAAATGATGAGGTACCTGGCACGGTCTGCTGATCATGGATCAACAAATGGGCTCAAGACAAGATAGCCTCCATGACTGAGAAAAGGCAATAGAAGACACAGTACATTTCTTCTATCCAGTATTCCCAGTGCTAGGAGGAATCAAGGAAATGTAGATGGCTGTGTTACTTTACAGTAGTACTTGTCAATGCAGACCAAAGCTGTTCCCAAAAAGGGAAGAATAGAAACAGTGACAGACCGTGTCATGATGACTTTCAAGGGCTAACAACAGCTGAACATTTAGCTGATATCTCCTACTGCTGTGATAAACAGTTATTACCGATGGTGAAGAAGTCTGCTGGCTTGGAAAGGTTTTCAGAAATCAGCAACATTCTCCCCAGAATCCACCTCTGTTGTGTCTGTTGTGGCATTTTTTACCCCCACAAAAGGTAGACAGATGTGAGGGCAATGTCAGGTCACCTCTCACCTATGTGCCTGGCAAGCAGTGCCGTTCTGGTGGAATTCTGCAAGGTACAACAAAGAGGGGTGGGCAGGGAACACAGACAAGCTGTGGGCATTTTGGATTCCTTTCTGTCTCTTCCCTAGCACTCTTTCCCCTCCACTTTGGGCCCCCATTTCACATTTCTCCATCAGCCACTGGCATTGGATATTTCGCAGAAGGTCCTGTTCCTTGACTTGCCTGGGAGGAAAATTCTGCTCACTCTCTGCCTACTGCATTTCTCACCCAGAAAATTCAAAATGCATTTGGGAAGTGTCTGTGAAAGGTTTTAACCGCCCCGCTAAACCCTTGAGTGCTGCTTTTAAGGACTATCCATTATGCGGAGGAGGCTTCTGACAATGGCCTGGGAACGTGAGACCTGAGCCTGCTTCAGCAGCTGGCTCTCCTTCCTGGCACAGCGGCAGGCTGTCACAGCGCTGCCGGCTGAGCGCGGCTCACAGCCACCTCATCCCGCCATGGCGGGGGCACTCAGGAGTCTGCTGGAAAAAAAAAAAATAAACCCAGGGTTTTGCTGGAAAACACTGATTAATCGAAACTGAGCTCTTTCATGGGAAAAATCTCATTTGACAAACTTCCAAAGAAGCAGAGGAAAGTTTGCGCTGGAAGTATCCTTCCTTTCTGTCAACGTGCCTGATACCTGATAGGTGACCAAAACTCCTAAGACTTGTTTCTTCAAAGTCTAGGGCTCCATCAGTCCATCTGCTAGGGCTGCTGGCTAGCCAACGACCTAGAGGACTGTGCTCCTGGGCTCAGTTTCATTCATTTTGTGGTAATATAAACATTCCTTTAAAAAATCAGATTTCTACCATGGGAAATGTCAAAATTTTGACTTTTCAACCCGAAATGAAAGACTTTCCATCAGAAAAGGAATTTCACTTTATGTTTGTCTTTGTTAACCTTTCCATACATCTTAGGAAGGAAGTACTCAAGGAAACGTTCACAAACCCTGTGTTACCATTGTCTCACTTCTGTTTTCCATTGATGATAATTGTTAAGTAAGTTAATCAAAATGAGCTGTATATACTAGAAACATATGTACTTCACAAATTCTCCCTAAACTCTCAAAAATGTGGACTCCATTAATTTATTGCAGTTGACTATCAGTCTATTACCTTTCCCATTCAGACAATTTTTATCCTCGGAATATATAGTTATAGGTTTTCCATACTATAGCAGATACAGTAAAATCAACTGCTTCAGTAAAATCAAATGCTTACACCATTCAGTGATCACGCACAACCACGTCAAGAAAAATGAAAGCTGAATGAAGGACTGGTCAAAGGTTATCAGTATACAATGTTCTGATATTGTTCAGTGCTACCTTTTACAAAAGGACAACTACACCTAAACACTTCTGTGGGGAAAACGCACTTTTGCGTAACGCACATTAAAATGGTCAGTATCTAAACAGTAAATTAATATTGAATTGGATTTTGGTTATAAACTGAAAAGAGAAACATAGGAATCAAATCATTCCGATCATACAGCATTTTTTCATTTTCTATTTTCATTTCTTTTTTAAAGGTAATGCTGGGATACATGTATCATACTGCTGTGTATTAGAACGGGGGAAAAAATAAAAACCAAAGAACTTCATCAAAATGGCAAAGCCTAGATTCTCAAAGCCTCGATTCTACAAGTGTTAGAGAAGGAAGGTGGTCATATGTAAATGAGACTGTTACAGGACATGGATTTCGTTTGGTTTCTTTTCACCTTATTTTTGTCACGTATGCTAGGTATAAAAACAGGATTAATGGAAAGCTTTTGTACTGTGCATAACTGTACAGCAAATTTACTGGGCATATTTTTTGCAGTACCTTTTCTTCAGAGGTGATATATATGTGAACGTATTCTTGTTTCTCATATGATATCCTTCAAAAATTCACTGGCTGTGGATAGAACACCCCTCTTAAATCTTTCCTTTGATGTTTGTGCAAACTCCTAAAGCATCATTCTTTGCTTTAGTAGGACTCTGTGCTATACTTCTTAGCGCTAGCATCGATAGCAGTATTAGTTCAATATTGTTGTCATAGTTCCAGTTAAACTGGTAATGCACCGTGCTTTGTATTCACACACACAAAAAATAGCACCTCAACTGGATTTAGTGTATAAATAAATGCTATTTTGGTATGGGCAGAATTTGCACATCTACCACATCACCAAGCATCACCGGGATGTAGCTCATGTGCGGGCCAAAGGCAAGTGATAGAGCCTGAATGGGGGTCTGGAGTCAACAGCGCTGGTTGCAGCACCTTCTCAGCTTTCTCCTTCAAGGCCACAAGCATGGCTTCCTATCGGAGCTGACCTTGTGCCCAGGCAGGCGGCCCCAGGGGGATTGCACTCAGGTCCTGGCAATGCTTGCAGTGATGGGGAGGGGAAAAAAGTCAGTGCTTTTGCTCTTTGGAGCCTCTTGAAAACTGGTAACACCAGAGCTACTGTTCTTATCTCAGTACCTACTACTAAATTTCTTTATCCCACATGAAAATAACTTTCTTGTGAGTTTCATTGAACTTGTGCTAATATAAAGGTAATTTCCCCAGTGGAAACATCAGGGCGATTTACATGATACTAGGGGGAAGTAGTAATCTTTGATGTTTGACTTTCTTAATTTTTCTACTTATCTTTATAGGATGCATCATTCAGATGACCTTTTCTAATGATTACAGATCTAGTAGTGTTATTTGAGCCTGAAAGAAAGCTCAGAAAGCAAGTGGTTAAAAAATGTTGAGGAAGTAATGTAGGAACCAACTAAGCTTGGAAGCCACTGAAGTGATGTTTGTGATATTTTACATTCGGAATACCAGCTACTACATGGAATATGTGATTTAACTGTTTGTTGGCTATTCCTGTGCTAGAGGAGTTCCCACCTTCCTCTGAGGCCTGTGATGCTGCACAACTTTTCAGATCCTTTCTTTTCCTTACAGCACTCCCAGCTATAACTACGCACCAAACATGGATAAGCACTGGATCATGCAGTACACGGGGCCCATGCTGCCTATCCACATGGAGTTTACAAACGTCTTGCAGCGCAAAAGACTTCAGACCCTGATGTCAGTTGACGACTCTATGGAAAGAGTGAGTTCAAGAAACTACTCTGAATGCAATCTTTTTAGTCGGTTGCAAAATTAAATGAATTCTTTCTTTACCTTCACAAGCCGCAGCCTGGGGAAAGCCCCTGGGTACAAAGAATTACTCCACATATTCTCAGTAGAAATGAATTCTGTTTATGTTGTCTGCAACACAGTGCCAAGCTCCTCGCTTGCTTCTTTCAATCGCTGGGTGAATCAGCTGATGATTTTTTTAAAAGGAAAAAGTCACTGGGCCTAATATAAAGCCTGGTATTAACAGAAGATGCATCACCTGTGTGTACACATGGATAGACACAGGTGCACACACGACAACTTCTATTCATTTCACACACTCCCTTCACAGTTCATCCTTCAGCTGAAATCTGGGAATTGGCAAATCACAGCAACTCAGGTGTCAGTCTGCTGGTGTTTGCAGAAGTTAGGCAATGCAGTGTACAGCTAATTATAGGTAACGTGATACATGAACTATTAGGTGTACTTTGCATGACTTTTTGTTCAAAAATCAAGCACCATGACCAAAGATCTTCCCCCAGAGACATTTCTTTAAACTTTAATAAAAATTTACAGCCTTTTCCCAAGCCCACAACTGTAAGGAATGAGAAAGTTGTAGACTAACACAGTAAATCAAATACGAGTACTGTTCACCCTAAAGCTGTAGCAGACTTTTTCCCAAGCTGTGTTTGAGTACACAATGACTTTTGGACATACGGATACAACCATATTAGTGTTAACATATTTTGCTATTTTAATTTTCTGGACTTGTTTAATTTTCCTCTCTGTCAAATGTGAAATTAAACTTGTAAGCTGAATTTTTTAACAGCACAGTAAAGATGAGATGTAAAAATGCCCATCCCCAGAGTGTCTCTTTTAACAACCTCATCGATGTCATGTTTGGTTCTGTGTATTTACGGAAGTAAAATTACGGTTATACATGATTATGCACAAAACATATTTTGCTGCATTTAATTCAGACTTTTTCCTGTGCTGTGTTGCAGTTATACCAAATGCTTACAGAGATGGGAGAACTGGAGAATACCTACATTATTTACACTGCTGACCATGGTTACCATATCGGGCAGTTTGGACTGGTCAAGGGGAAGTCAATGCCGTATGACTTTGATATTCGAGTTCCTTTCTTTATTCGTGGTCCAAGTGTAGAGCCAGGATCAGTGTACGTTCTCTTATGTCTCTACCACAGCTGTTGAATCTAATGTAAAATTTTTCTAAGAGCATGTAATTATCACTCTGTCTAGTTTCATTTCATAAAGGATGTCCTATTACTGTAGAGCAATGAGTCTTACAAAGAGGCACGTCTTTCATTTTGTATATTATTAATAAGTTATGATGCAGATGAGAAGGTCATATAATGTGTAGTCCTGTAGGCTTTGGGTTTTGCTTTTTAAAAGTAGGTGCTCATCTTTACTGTTCATCTTGTGGTTTAGAAGAAGGGGTGGTGTCACGCCCTCATTGTCAATGAGGTAAGAGTTGTGGCTACTGCACCTCCTTGTTTTATTGTGCTTAGCTTTTTCTTTGTGATGACAGTCTGCTGTACTGGCCTGTCGTCATGAGAATCGTAGCCTTCAAAGGGGATTTTCTAAACTTAGCGCTTCTGTAGAGCTTTACATCTTCAAAGCCCTGATAAACATTAATGACCATTCTATTTCCAAGAGAATGTGAAGACTTACATATTGAACACATGACAACCACGACCTTTTCTGTTGATTGCAGAGTGCCTCAGATAGTTCTCAACATTGATCTTGCTCCAACAATTCTGGATATAGCAGGACTTGACACGCCTCCAGATATGGATGGCAAATCTGTCCTAAAGCTTCTGGACTTGGAGAGACCAGGAAACAGGTGGGTCCCAGCATATTTTTTTTTTTAGCCAGTTCAGAAGAAAACACCTAAGTAAATCAACAACTTAGTGGAAAAAGATTCTGTGAAAATGAGCTGTGTCATGCCAACGACCACAGCTTTCGCATTTGAAGAGTCTCTTAAATAGCACGTCTATAAAACTGCAGGTATATATAAGTGAAGAGGTGTTTTTTCAAAAATAAATTGTTAACACTAGCAGTGCTATATATGGGTGCCAGCAGTAAATATTATTGTTTTGCTTTCAGGTTTCGAACAAACAAGAAGACCAAAATTTGGCGTGACACATTTCTGGTGGAAAGAGGGTAATTATTAGGGGTGAGAGAGTTTTGGGAGAGCCTGCCTGTTGTGAACACTCTCTTGTACATGCTTTCCTTTCTGGTCCCTCCTCTGCCTTTTTATGGTCAGCAAAGCAGTAAATTTTGCAAGCAAACTTACAGGCCTGATTTGTTTCCTAGTTTCCCACCACTGGCTTTGCAAGCGGCTGTTCTCCCAAATCCCTGCCTCTGAAGAAATTTGAAAGCATGCTTTTCTGGCGACTCTCCTAGCCTGTACCTCCTCTTTCTCTAACATCGTACTTGTGACCATTTACATCATCATCTGACTCATTTTCTTTCCAAATATCTGTTTCAAATCCAGCTGTGCAGAATCCTCTTATCAACTGATTTTGTATTTTCCATCACATATTGGAAACATTCTTTATTTTTGTTCCAGCTAAGCAAAGACTTATGTGTAAATGAGATTTATGACCGTAACTGCTCCTCTTTTCACGGATACTTCTTTACGCCCTCTCACCTTGCCAATTACTGCTGTGAAAATTTTCTCTGAGTAAAAATTTTACAGCAATTTCCTTGCAGCACTTTACAGATTATGGAAATCTTGTATGATGTAGCACTTAACAGTGCATACAAGACATATTGTAATATAAAAGATATAGCCAAGGTAGGGCCGAATGAGTATGGAAGCCCTTAAGTCTCTTCATCTGGGCTTTTCAGCCAGCCGAGTACTGCTTCAGCGTGTTTTGCTTTGTGAAAGAACATACATTTATGTATGAATGGTGCTGAACTGTATCAGTTAGATATATTTCAGCAGCTCTTATTTCTCTTTGGGTAATTTCCAGCAAATCACCTGAGCCTTTTTTTCACTACATGACCTACACTGAAGGTCAATAACAGAAGTGTGGGGATTTTTTTTCCCTGAGAAGACATTAAATCTTCAAGTAGCTTTGCTTTTTCAGGTGAATTAATCATCTCCAGAGTTTAGAGGAATGTACCTAAAATAGTCAACTTTATTTCTTTCAAAGCAAATTTCTACGCAAGAAGGAAGAATCCAACAAAAACACTCAGCAGTCTAATCAGCTACCAAAATATGAGAGAGTAAAAGAACTATGCCAACAAGCAAGATACCAGACAGCCTGTGAACAACCAGGACAGGTAAGCTACAAACAACTGCAGTCTTCCATGTAACACAGGGGAATACCTATTTTTCACTACCGATCAAAAGAATTTGAAGACTATGGCATTTGGAAGGTAGCTAAAGACCATTATTCTGAATATCTTCAGAGTGAAGAAAACCAGACACAAATGGCTGTAAGCAATGGTCCAATTTAAGGTGTTGGAGGGCTGGTCCTTAGTTTGCTGTTTCAGTACAGGGTTTATAGTAAAAATCCCATGCTCAAACATAACATCCATTGCCATCCAGCGTGACCTGGACAGGCTGGAGAGCTGGGCAGAGAAGAACCAAATGAGGTTCAACAAAAGCAAGTGTAGGGTCCTGCACCTGGGAAGGAAGAATGCCAAACACCAGTAAGTGTTAGGGGCGGACATGCTGGGAAGCAGCTCTGAGGAGAAGGACCTGGGGGTCCTGGTAGACAGCAAATTATCCATGAGCCAGCAGTGTGCCCTTGTCGCCAAGAAGGCCAATGGCATCCTGGGCTGCATAGGGAAGACTGTGGCCAGTAGGTCGAGGGAGGTCATTCTCCCCCTCTACTCTGCACTGGTGAGGCCACAACTGGAGTACTGTGTCCAGTTTTGGGCTCCCCAGTTCAAGAGGGACAGGGAACTACTGGAGCGAGTCCAGCGTAGGGCAACCAAGATGATTATGGGACTGGAGCACCTCCCTTATGAGGAAAGGCTGAAAGAGCTGGGACTCTTTAGCCTGGAGAAGAGAAGGTTGAGGGGGGACCTGATTAATGTTTACAAGTATCTAAAGGGTGGGTTTAAGGAGGACGGAGCCAGGCTCTTTTCAATGGTTCCCAGCGACAGGACAAGGGGCAATGGGCACAAGCTAGAACATAGGAAGTTCCGTTCAAATACACGGAAAAACTTCTTTACCGTGAGGGTGACAGAGCACTGGAACAGGCTGCCCAGGGAGGTTGTGGAGCCCCCTTCTCTGGAGATTTTCAAGACCCACCTGGATGCAGCCCTGAGGGATGTGCTTTAGGCAATCCTGCTCTAGCAGGGGAGTTGGACTAGATGATCTCTAGAGGTCCCTTCCAACTCTGAAGATTCTGTGATTCCGTGATTCCGTGATAACAGAAGATGACTACTTTGACAGACACAGTGTATTGCTAAATATGCAAGATAATTCAATGATAATTATAAATAAGGGAGAGAAGATTTTTGAGCAGTGAAAGCTTGTACTCACTGGGCTAATTCAGAATTACGGAAGCAAACTAGTGAGTCCTATGCTTACACATGAGGACAGGCTGAGAGAGTTGGGGTTGTGCAGCCTGGAGAAGAGAAGTCTCTGGGGAGACCTTATAGCAGCCTTCCAGTACCTGAAGGGGGCCTACAGGAGAGATGGGGAGGGACTCTTTTATCAGGGAGTGGAGCGATAGGACGGGGTAACGGCCTCAAACTGAAAGAGGGGAGATTTAGATTGGATATCAGGAAGAAATTCTTTACAGTAAGGGTGGTGAGGCACTGGAACAGTTGTGGATGCCCCATCCCTGGAATTGTTCAAGGCCAGGCTGGATGGGGCTTTGAGCAGCCTGGTCTAGCAGGAGGTGTCCCTGCCCAGGGCGGGGGGGTTGGAACTAGATGGTCTTTCAGGTCCCTTCCAACCCAAACCATTCTGTGATTCTGTGATTTGCTGGGATGAACAACTGGACAACACACTTGGTAATCATCGTGCTTTATAATATATTGAAACACCTTTAATAGAAGGGTCTCCTTGCTCAGAAACACTTGCTTGTTTAAGGTCACTGTAAGGATTCAGACAGCGATACCCATACCCAAGCATTACTTTTTCTTCTTGTAGCCGTAATGATTTCAGTGTAATGCCTGACTGATACAAAGGTCTAATTGCCTGCTTTCAAAACCAGAAGTTACTACACCCCTGACTAGTATGCTTGTACCTGCGGCTCTGTAGTGTGTATACAGGGAGGGAGATAAATTAAGACATAGTGAGGCTGACACCAAATTCTCTTCAATCTGTTATGAATTAATGCTATACCTATAGTAACATATGGAGCTGAATTTACTGGGAGCTTTTTTTTTTTGCTATGGAGGGAAGCTGTATGCCTTCCCACCGACACCACCTTTGACCAGGCACACGCTGGGGGCCCCAGGCAGCGGCTCGCAGCCTCCATGCCGTCCTCCCCCTCCACCCCTGTCCCCACACACCTCCCCGCAGGAGTGTGAGGCGATTTCCCCCAGGCAGGCGCTTGCGCCTTTCCCTCAGATGTTTGCTCAGACCGCCGCAGCCGGCCATAGACCTGATGCTGGAATATCGGTAAACTGTTTTGAACGGGAGCATAAAGCCTCTCTGTGCTCCCCTTCCATCTGCAGCCACCCATGGTGCTTCACCCAGGGCAGGCAGAGCTGCGCACAGCAAACCGGAGGGCGCTGGGGAGAGCTCGCGCACTTAACGAAATGCTCCGTCCCTACCTTTCCCCTTCTCGTTCATTAGAGTGTAGTGTTACAGTAAATCTCGGTTAATCCCAGATTGGACTGGAATCTGTTTTGGCTGGCACATCCTCGGCCAGGTCCTCTGCCACAGCTCTCACCTCACACATGCTCCTTAAACGTGGCTACTTTTGAAGGGATATACACAATATCACAGAGTCAGCCAAGAGCAAAGTTTTCAGGAGTTCAAACACTGCCATTGTAAATAGAGATTAAATTTGAAAAAACTGAACATTTTTATAAAAACTACGGGAGATCAATGGAGTCATTTAGCCTGTTAGACGCTAAAATGTTTAGTTTTAAAATACCAAAATATTTTCTTTGCAATTATTTCTTATATTTATTACCTCTTAAGACAAAACTCCAGGCTTGGAATAGCTTTACTTTTCCACGTGTGAATAGAAAAGGTTAAGTGTCCTGACCAGATATCACACCTGAAGCAGTAGAAAACACCGGTCACAGCCGCGTTCCCAGCCCACTGCGGTAGACTTTCTTTCCATCCCATATTGGTGAATCCCATTTGATCAAAGGGCGGAGGCAGAAGGCCTTGAGTCAGCAAGGAGCTTACAAGAGCAATGGTGCTTGATAGCGGCTCTCCCACCTATGATCCCCTCATTTAGGTCCTTTAAGTTCAGAAGATACGTTGGCTCCACAGAGCCCAGCAGCCATCCCTCATGGCTGAATGAAGGACAGGGCGGAACTGACCTTTTTAAGACCAATTTTCAGACCTAGCCATTGGTGTGTATAAATGACTTTCTTAAGCAAAGGGACCAAAGTTAGCCCTGATACTTCTAACATCCGGAAGGCTTCTTACAGGGATGCCTTTTTAACCCCCCTGTCATGCTTACATAGGTGAAGGGGAGAGAGGTAAAAGAGAGCATCTGTCATTTGTTTTAGTGGCCAGCCCAGCCCAAACCATGGCACAAAGTTAAACGTGCCCACAGAAACCTCCCGTCAGACAGAGCGATCACAATTTCTCTCTCAGGGATGGGCCATATGCAGTTCTCACAGGAAATTCAACGTCGAATAGGAAGGGTGTGAATTTAAAGAGCGACACTGGAAATAACATGAATATCAGCAAAGCACTGCAGTGTGAAATAAGTGTCCACAGGATTTTTTCCATGTAGAAAAGTTCTTAAAGAAAATTAAAAGTTAATAGGCCAAATCATTTTACTGTAGCCCAAATGGTTTTCGATGTGCAATATGAGGCATCGTAGTTCAACGTGAGGTTCTGCCAGCAGATTCCCCCTAGTCATTTTGCACCTCTTGGAAAAGAGAAAAAGGAAATATTGTTATGTGGGTCTTAACTTGGTTTTATCTTTTGAGATTAGTATCTTTAATTTAAATTACATAGATGAATGCATAGAAAAAAAATCTTCATTTTAATTATGATGGTTTATAATACTTCCTACATTTACTCTAAGCGGTTGCTGTTAACATCACTTAAATTAAAATCACCTTCACAGAATGAGTGATTGCTGACAGATTTTTAAATAATGAAGTTACTGGTCTGTGGGAAGTTGCTGCTAAATGTCTGGAACTAAGAATAAGCATTTGGTGAATTAATACACCAATGTAATGTCTAGTACATTTAGAGCTTGTTCTTCATTTTAATTTACTTTAGTCAATATCTAGTTCATTTGAAATGGAGAACACAGTGGGGAGTTGAAAAAGAAGAAAATTTGTTTTTCCTGTATTAAAATGAGGTGTGATCCTGAGACCTGCTAGTTCCAAAATCTCCAAGGATGTGGTGCTCAGGAAAATAATTGCTTCAGCTTATTTTGTATTTCATAAGTAAAGTCTAAAGAAAAATAAAAAGGAAAAGAAAAAAAAAGAAAAAGCCTGAAAAAAAAGAAACAAGAAAAACAAAAAGGGGAAAAAAAGAACCTAGCATAGTAAAGACATTTTTTTAAATTAGAAGTTTCAAAATTTCAGGTTTTTTCTATTGCAAAAGTCTATCCAGGTAAACATAAAAAATAGAAAAAAAAATATTAAACATCTGTATAATTGCTATAATTATTCCATAGTTTTTTAAGTTGTAAATGAGTGTTTGCCAAAAAGGGATAGGAAACTTATATTATAGATTGTATTTAGCTGCAAATCAGTAAGGCTTAGGGATTACCAAAAGAAAAAATAGTTACAAAACACATACGCAAAATTAAATTCAACTAATTTCACCATGATTTTTATTTTACTTAAATTTTTTAGCACCATTGACAAATTGCACCTCTTTCATTGTAGAGCACACTCCTCTTGCTATTTTTTCATAATCCCCGCTATGGGAGGAGAGTTTCCCAAAGTTCACTCACCTCCTTGAGAACATATCAGAAATGAGATGTGCACAACTGCCTGGATATGTTCACTTTTGAGTTACGTTCAGGCGGTCATTCACTTGGGTCGGCAGTGAGCTTTTGCAGAGGAGAGGACGGCGCCTGCTGAGCTGCGTTAGCAAGAGCACGGCTAACAGGTCATGGGAAGTGAGCGCTCACCTCTCCTTGGTGCTTGTGGGCTGCAGCTGGAGTGCTCCATTCAGGTTGGGACATCCACTAGCAGAGGGACTTTGGTAAACTGGAGCAAGTCCAGTGGAGGACCCCAGAGATGGTCAGGAAGTACTGAGGAGGGGCAGAGGTTTGTTTAGCCAGGAGAAGGGAAGGCAAAGGGGGAATCTAATTGCTTCCTTCAACTAACTAATGGCTAATTAGAGAGCAGACAGACCCAGGCACTTCTTGGAGGTGCTCAGCAACAGAGAAGTTGCAGCAAGAGAAAGTCTGACTAGGTGTGTGGAAAAGAAATGGTACCATAAGAGTGATTAACCTCTGGAGCCCAAAGAGGCTGTGGAAGGTCCATCCAGGGATACTTTCAAAACCTAATAATGTTGCTCCTACTTTGAGGAAGAGGTTGGACTAAATGACCTCCAGATGTTCCTTCCAGAAATTGCACATGCTCTTAATTTTTTCTTGCTTAATACCTGGACTTGTTTTCTCCTTCCTCCTCAGCTTCATAACTTGGGGAGTGCTGTTAATTTTGTCCATCTTGTAAGTGGGTTATGGGTCACCTGCCGATATGATATTTGGACACAGACTAGCTTTCGGCTCCCGCTCTGCCCCAGCTGTTGACCTGTGCTCACCCGCAATGCAGCGGGTCCCATCGCACCCAGCAGGTTCACTCCCCTTGCAAAGGGAGCAGTGGTGGGGTGGGCTCTTTGATCATCTTTGGGGCTTGGGGCAGGGTAGAAGTTTCCTTTGCAGTCCCTCTTTCACATCCCGGAGACCACTGCAAGAAATTATGATGGGAACAGGAGGTTTCCTTTGTAGCTTATATGCCAAATTTGTCACCAGTTTATGTGGTGTAACTTACTGAGATCACCTGATTGAGCCCAGTTGGTTTAGTAGTGACTATTGATGGGTTTTAGCACTTAAATTGTTTACAGGGGGGTTTTATATTTCATTGATACGTATTTCCCCTATCAGCTTTACCGTAATAAGGTACACAGTATAGAAATATCTATTCATTTGCAACATTGCTACCCCTGCTGTCATTTTAAAATGGGAAACAATCAGTACGAACTTTCAACTAAAACTTTGTTAATTTTCCAATAGACCAGAAATAATAGCATGTGAACAAGTGTTTCTCTGGATTAATACAACCTTATCATGACACAAATCTCCTCTCAGATTTCCACTGAAATAACCTGAGATGAGAATATATGTTAGTTCAGGAGGTTTAGAGGCAAGCTGCTCTTAAATCCTCTGGCAGGTTATTTTTGTTGAACTCACTCCATCTTCTCACCCATGAAATTCCTCTGGATACTTAGCAAATATCAAATAAAAGCATGTTAACTGTGTTTTCATTTATACTTTTTCTTTCTCTCTCCCCTTACCTAAACATGTAATTAATGAGTTGAGTTAATTCATAAGTATTTATTCTTTTTCTCTCCAGCAGTCTGAGTCATAGGAATTTTCCTGAGCCATAATTTTGACTTCTGGGGCTTAACACTGTTTCCCAGATAGCAGTTACCATTTGAGGTCTTGTGACTGATAGGCCGAGTGTCTCCAGTGTACTGTTCAATCCATCATTTATAATCAGTATCAAATCCATAGCCAAACATGCATTTTTATCCTCTTACAAAAATTACACAAAGCAAAAGCACAACCTTATTTCAAAATTTTCCCAATGGGGGTGGGAGGGGGGAAGCCACCCTCCCAAAATGAGGACTGTGACACTTTGTGTTTAAAATTTTAGCTCTTAGGTTGGATGACTCAGCAACCGAACCCAGACACAGGTCTGTTTATTTTATGGGTATACATCTCCTACCATCTGCTCGGCGCTACCTGCCAGTTTGTGAACAGCACAGGTCTGAAACTTGTAAAGATCCGTGGTCTGCTGCCAGCTCCAACGAGCACTGACAGTGGGCAGAAGGGAAAAATGCGTCGTGCTGCCCGTCTTTGCACGACATGCATGCCCATGAACTCAAACCAAGCTAGACAGGTATAATGCCATAGCCGCTAACCTCCCTTGTGCTCTTTTTTCATGCACTTCAGCTTTAGAGATGCAGAATACTGTGTTTCCTCCCGGGGAAGTGTATCCCAAAACCACCCTAAAGAACTAATGTTCTGTTTGGAGAATACGCCTGAAGAACTGCGCAGTGAGATTTTAGTTAGATTAGGTCTCAATGTATTTTACAGTGATTTAAGGCTTTACAGGTAGTCACTGGAGATGTGTTGCTAAATCCAAGCATCAGCTCTGCGGTAAATGTGCAAGATTCTTCTGGCTCTGGTCCAAAGAGCATGTTATGTAGTCAGTACATATCTCTTATTTCTATCCTTCGCCATTTAAAAATCCAGCGTAAGAATTTAATTTTATTGTTCGTATTTATCACAGTATCATATCAGCATTCAGTCGAAAGCACATCTATTTGTAATGCTAAAAGAACACTTGCCATCCATCAGCTTACAGATAATATTGTAAAGGAAATTAGAATGGGGCTTATTAGGTGTAGTCTGGTTTGGCTCAAGTATCTATGTTCTCATAAAATAAATATCACAGACCATACATTTGTAAAGGTCAGCTCTACGACCAGCTGTGGAGTATGAATAAAAACACATAAGCCGGTAAGAGCTGGCCAGAAGTGTCAGATGTCTGGCCAGCCACTGACAGCCAGCCCCTGAGCACCCACTAAAACCCAACTAAAATTATGATACGGCATATAAACATCACTCATGGATCCTCCCGGTTTCAGAGCAACCTCCTGATGCTTGCAGGGGTCGGAAGACGCTGGTGATCAACCTGTTCTAACAGACCATGGGTTTGAAGATGGCTCTTCTTTGCCATCTGCCCATTGACACCACCTTTTCTTAGTCATAATTCAGCAGGGCATCTACACACAAGCTTAACTGGAAGCATATGTTTTTGGGATCAGTCATGTGCTTAAAACTAAGTACATACTTCAGTGCTTTCATGAACAGCTCTTGCAGCTATTGCTCACTTTAGACCCTGTAGAGTCATCCCTCACCGTTGACAGAAACAAGCCTGCAACTTAGTTGCTCAAGAATTCATAAGAATTGCCAGAATTTATGATATCCCTTGTTAAAATACCACTCTGTTTATGAGTTAAAACCAAATATGAAGATAAGTTCCTTTATCTCTAAAAATAATCGTTCAAAGCATGGTATTTCATATTTCAGCCTAAATATTTCACATTTCAGCCTAAATATTTAAGTTTCATATTAAACAGAGGGCAGCTTTTTCCAGATCTGACAATTCTGCAAATTTAAGCAATTCTTAATCTGAAGTACCAGTTCTATTCTCGATAAAATCCAGAGATATTCCAGTCTAAGAAGATTGGTTTCACTGGTTTCAGCTCTTTCAAGGCACGACTGTGTTCAGCATTTTTACCACCATCTTATCAGTCTTCTCTAACAAACCGATTTTTTTGGTAGAATGGCACCTTAAGAAGCAATTTTATGTACCAAAAATGTTTAGACAGGAAACACAGATGATGCAATAATCATTTTTAGCACTTTATGTAGTACTCCTTTAAGGTTCTCTTTTTGCAGAGTTTCCATTTTAAAGTATCCAGTGAAATATAGTATAAACTAAGTCCTCTGCAAATTAAATGTATATGACCCTATAATAATGGATTATTATCGGTATTGCCATTTAAAACTGAAAGACTAGATTTATCCTTTTCATTGGTTCCTATTTGCACCTGAGAGTGGACATATATTGGATAATAGCAGGAGTCTGCTGATGTTGAGTTATAACTACAGACAAGCTAACAGATTTGGTAGAGAATGCTATGGAGATGAAATATTTGATACCTCAGCCTAAGTGCCTACACTTCTAGAGCTGGCAATGCAGTCCGTGCATTTTTAATAAACTAGAGAACTGCTATAACCGTGATACTTAAAATCAGTCTTGTCTATATGTCAGGAATGCAAAATTGTGTAGTCTGTAAACTTCCTAGGCTATTTTCTCTTTCTTCCATTTCTTGAACCCTGTGAAGTAGCCCAAAATTGGCAATTTTCATATAGTTGTTTCTGTTATACAGTGATTAATTTCTTCATTCTTTTTTTTCCTCCAGTTCTATCCCTGTGCGTTTAACTGAATGTATTTCTAAACCCTGTCATACATTTCCCCCTGTATTACATCAGTTCTTACAGGACAAATTGCTTCCCTATCTGGTGAACCACTGACCATTCCACGTTTCAGGAACACTTTCTCAGGGACAAAGGCTGTATATAAATAGCCATCTTTGAATATATTCACGTCAGTAGCCTCTGGAGCTGTGCATGATTCAATAGAAGGTGGTCCACTTATGAGGGAGTGGTGCAAAAATTGGGATCTGCCCTTACAGGCAGCGTCAACCCAGTTCTAAAACAAAGGAGGAGATTTTTGTTTCAGAAAAATTGCAGCGATTCCAAATTCCCTGAGTGAACCTGGCACACTATCCCTATTAAACAGCTGCACTCGCGTGCAATGTTCAAATACTACTGAGATATAACAACACAGATTAATATTTCCAGGAGCATTTAGGAGCCTCGGTCAGGACCGGGGTTCATGACTGCCCTGCAGGAACGCATAGAGGAGATGGCCTTGGCCCCTAAACATTTCTCAGCATTCAGGTCCAGTTCAGCAGAAATAAACTGCTGGTGCTCTGTACTATTTACAATAACCAACTAATTACAGGGCACTTTTTGATATACCGTGTGACATGGCCTCTTTGAATGGCGCAGAGAAAGGAAAAACAGGATTTGGTTCTTACTGCGGTAGCACAGTCCTGAATCACACTCCCTCACTGGTTTATCACATCAGGTCCCCTGACACTCATCCAGATCTGGCTACTGCTAATAGAGGAAAAACGGTGCACACATACACGGCCCATGATAGTATTTTCATCTAAACTGTTTTCAAATTTAGATCATACCTTTTGAAACCGGAAAAAAGGGAAATGACATCTTGGGGAGATGTTTAAATTCATGAAGTCTTCCTTTTTATGCCTTATCTTAACATTCCCTAGGCTGAGCAATAATACTCAAAGTCAGTTATACATTACCAAAACGAAAAAGCACCTGTAAAAATGTTGTCGCCGTGTTATATTTCCGGTTGCATGTTTTTCAGGGTTTCATAGCTTTGTGATAAAATCTGACAAGATATTTAACACTTGAAGTGTCTGCAGCAAATACTGGGTAATTACATTTCATAGAAACCCTTAGCTTGCCTACTCTTAAAACACTTTTCATGAATTGTCTAATTAATTTCCCTTCTATATAAGGGGGCAGGAACTCTCTCAGAGCTGTCACAGCCTATTAACTAAACAAAGTTGATTTGAAATCCTGCTTAAGTGGGTATTTACAGAGCAGCACATCACAGTGCTGTATGTATATTTTATGCCTTAATTATATTCAGCAATGAAACAGACTTACTTAATTTTAAGGCAGTGGCACAAACTGATTAATACCAGGAAATTGAGACACAAGGTAGTTATCAAGTCATTTGCTGTTGTCTTGCTTATTTAGCTCTAAGTCACAGGAACCCTGCCAGTAGCAGCACAAAGCAAAGCCACCAAGTATGAACAATACCCTTTCAACCGGCCCATTTGCTCCCCTTTGCCTTTGAAATGACTTTATAAGGGCAAACTTCTACCCCCAGAAAAAAAATGCATTGTGCCAATGACATCATCTGCGGAAAAGCTCCTGCTGCAGTCTGGCTGCAGTCTGGTGCTTGCCTCCCCACCGAGGAGCAGGCACGTGTACTTCTGTGTTTAAACTTCAGGTTTGGCAGAGATTAAAGTAGCTTGAGCTCCCAAAGAACGGAATAGAATGGAGCGGAATAGAATAGAATAGAATAGAATAGAATAGAATAGAATAGAATAGAATAGAATAGAATAGTTCAGTTGGAAGGACTTACAACAATCATCTACTCCAACTGCCCAACCAATTCAAGGCTGACCACAAGTTAAAGCATGTTGTTAAGTGCATTGTCCAAATGCCTCTTAAACAGTGACAGGCATCAACCACCTCTCTAGGAAGCCTGTTCCTGTGTTTGATCACCCTCTTGATAGAGAAATGCTTCCTAATGCCCAGTCAGAACCTCCCCTGGCACAGAAGCAGGGCAGAAGCATCTTGAAAGGGATGAGTGCTGCAGGATGCATTAAGGAAGGAAAGAGATTGAGCAGGGGAACAGAACAGAACAGAATAGACTATTTCAGTTGGAAGGGAACTACAATGATCATCTAGTCCAGCTGCCTGACTAATTCAGAGCTGAACAAAAGTTAAAGCATGTTATTTAGGGCATTATCCAAATGGCTTTTTAACACTGACAGGTTTGGGGCATTCACCACCTCTCTAGGAAGCCTGTTCCAGTGTTTGACCACCCTCTTGGTAGAGAAATGCTTCCTAATGTCCAGTCAGAACCTCCCCTGGCACAGCTTTGAACCATTCCCACGTGTCCTATCGCTGGATCCCAGGGAGAAGAGCTCAGCACCTCCCTCTGCACCTCCCCTCCTCAGGAAGCTGTAGAGAGCCATGAGGTCGCCCCTCAGCCTCCTTTTGTCCACACTAGACAAGCCCAAAGTCCTCAGCCGCTCCTCATAGGATGGCCAGTCCTCTTACACCTTTACCTCTCCTAAGCTGCCTCTGCAATTTGCTCTGGGAAGGGCTGGGCAGTCACCATATGTGGAGCCAGCTGGGGCCTCAGGCGCACATGCAGGACAGACCCCGCTCGCTTTGGGGCAGCTGTAAACCAGTAAAGTGGCATAGTCCCACCAGCTTTCAGATGGGGGGTTTCAAGACTGCATCGGCGTGGGGGTATTAAGGATCTTCTTCTATGTTCACTTCCCCTCTGAAGTTAAAGGAAAACTGGAAGGGGGGAGCTAAGGTGAGAGGGAGTTAATTGCTGGAGGGTAGGTGATGAAATGAGATGAAAGCAAGAAAAGATGAGTCAAGGACAGGGAAAAAGGCTGACACGGGTTAAGATTCACAACATGACTGAAACGATAAAACGGCTTGTTGCAGCCAAATGGCAGGGTCCTGCTTTTCCTCTCCCATTAATCTGTGGGGTTTTTTAATTCTGAGTTAGTCCTCTTTTCTCCTACCAAGGGAGAGAATAAATCGGCGCAGTTGTTCCTGAGTCAGCGTGCAGCCAGGAGCAGGGACTATCCCTATTCATATGGCAACAGTGGATCATTAGGTCGGCTAGGTGTCCTGTGAAACTTTGCCATGAGAAGGAAGATAAACACTGGGGAAAATAAGAAAACAAATGCAAATTAAAATTTAATGAAGACATATTTAGTTTTTGTATGTGCCAATATTTTTTGTATTGATGGAGAAATGGGGACCGAGAAACCAAACCTAATAGTCCTGGATTTCAAAGAATAGTTTGGTATTCATAACAGGAAGGAGGGTAGAAAACAGGGGAGGGGAAGGGGCAGCGCGTCAGTCAGAATCTTCTTTTAAGTGCATTAATGCATTTTGTACATCTGAAGATGAGCAGAAGGACCATTAGGACTTACTGCATAATACATGCTCAGTGCCCAGTTACGCTGGCTTGGGCAGGGAATCAGGAAAGTTAGTCTAAAAATTCCATGTTAGAACTCTGGAGCATCTTTGTAATGACACATTTTAAAGCAAAATTAAAAAAAA
Source organism: Chroicocephalus ridibundus (assembly GCF_963924245.1). Classification (NCBI taxonomy): domain Eukaryota; kingdom Metazoa; phylum Chordata; class Aves; order Charadriiformes; family Laridae; genus Chroicocephalus; species Chroicocephalus ridibundus. The sequence continues at coordinate 132,830,158 of NC_086285.1, forward strand.
AAAAAAAAAAAAGAAAGAAAGAGGAACTGAATCACATTTAATCCCTGTTTTAAATAGAGAACTATTATTGGCTTGTACTAGACACAAAGAGTCTTGTTTCAATGTTAGTCATAATACTGTTAAAAATGATCTAAACAGCTACTGAAGCCACTCCTAGAACCTCTTGCTATAATTAATGTTAGACAAAGAGAATACTTATTTTACTTCAAAGTGGTGCTTTTGAGACTCATTAAAAACTAGTGCCATATGTTTATAAACGTTAACGTGTGCCCCATAAACACAGGAAATACAGTGGTGCGGTCAGTTCTTATCCCGTAACAATCTTCTGTTACTGCAATAGGAAGAGCGCACACGCTAGTGCAGAACCAAATCCTGCAAAGCTTTCTAGCTCTCAGGCACATTTACTTGTCGAAAGCCACCTTGTCACTTGTAGGTCTAGGTTTACCCCAAAAGCCTGGGCATGAGTGTAATTTCTCAGGCGGCCGTCAGCTGTGCGGAGGCCTATGGCCTTTTGCACGTAGTTTACTCTTCTGGGCTCAAAGTCATGCCCATCCACAGGCAAGGCCTCTGAGCATGGGATCCGTCTTTTAGCTCAGCCCGTGTGTTGGGCCGGAGAGCGCTCTCACGCTACTGCGGTTCAGAGCCACGTCAGCTCACTCCTCGGGTTATCAGGTCAGCAAATCTACCTAGAGCTTCATTTTCTTCCTTCGTTCTTCAGTCAGCTTGACAGCATCGCCAAAACAGTCCAGAGCAGTCATTAGTTAATGGAAGAGACTTACGGAACTCTGTGTGCTCTGATATTAGTGTCCATTTCAAAAATTAAGCTGGGGATTCCATTATGATCAGCATCTAGCCATCTTGCTATTATCAATGAGGCAAGAGAAGGCTGCACTGTTCAGTCATGGGAACTAAAAAAGGACACATTATAGAGAAACTTAGCTGAAACTGCAACCAACAGGTTCCAGTTATCAGCAGCTTTAGTGAGTTTAGTTCCCTACACTATCCAGCCAAACTTAATTCCTTTGTATGCAAAGTCTGGTCATTGTGGCTTAAGATGCACAAGTGAACAAAGCTCACTGGGTAATAGCCATTTATAGTTGTATTCAAATTATAAATAAACATGGCTATTTCTAGTTCTCCCTATTGTTATTCGGAATACAACTGACTTAAAATCTTCATGGTCTTCTTAGCTTGTGTCGGGTGTTACAAGTGCCAGCTATAACCCAGCAGCCTTATACGGCAAGCTCCAGGCATGGGCAAAGGAGCTGTGGCCTGTCGGCACCTATCCATGTTTTTTGAAATACGACATTTTGCTTTTTAAAGACAGTTTGGTGTGGAAGAGAAATTAAAGTCCCAGTTGCTTATTAATTTGAAATGTGAGGACAGTGGGATCCACTGGAAAAATCCACCTGGAATCTTCCATCTGGTTCAGTGATGTTGATAATCAAGTCAGACAGATATTGTGCAGACAAGCTGGAAAAAACTCCGTTTCCTCTCATTATCCCACACTTGCTTTGATACTCAGCATGTGTACGATGCCTTTTACAGGTGTTCCTTCCAGACTGCACCTTTTTCTTCCAAGTCTTTGTATCAGACTCAAGACTCAGTCTCAAGACTTAGATGTCCAAAGGAGTATATCCAAGCTAATTTATTTGTTTACTGTCCCTAAGGTTCTGCCCCTCTCTTGCACCTGCTGGTTGTAGGGAGGGTGGTCAGGGGTGTTGCGCTTTCAGGCTTCTCCCTTCCCACACAAAATATAAAGAGCCAAAAATATTTGCAGGTCTGAGTGGCATGGTTTGCAGGGGCATGTCTTACGGTGCAGGTCCTACCTCTGGCCACTTGTAAGGAGATAAATTGCATGTTGTTAGTGGTTTATGTATTTTTCCATAGATCACATCCACAATTCATCCTTCTCTTTGCCAAGGAACTCTACAACTGAACAATTCTTCATATGTGGGGATTTTTTATTTTCCCCTCTACCGTGTTAGATATTCCAAGTCACAGAACAAAGACACAAAGTTTGTTTTTTCAATGAAAAAAAGAGATGGTAGAAACAGCCCTGACAGCTGTACTCTGTGGCTCAGTAAATTAAGACTTTTTACTTGCTCCTTTCAGGGGTGTGTTTAGTCTAGATGCTCTTGATTTATATATCTTTTTTGGCTGGGTTGTAATTTTTTATGCAGATTTGCAGTGATTTCATTCAAGCTTATGTTTGCCTAGCATATGAGAGAGATGTTCAGAAGCATGTGAGTGAATTCAGTCCCTTAAAATGTTTTCCTTCTCAGTTTGTTATTTAAAGGACTGCTTAATTGTTAAAGAGATTTCCCTGTCTCTTTTTACAGTCCACCTGAAAGTAGCAGGGGTTTGGAAGGCTGCTGGGAAATCATCTTTGTTTCTCTCTCTCACAGAAGTGGCAGTGCACAGAGGATGCTTCTGGCAAACTTCGAATTCACAAATGTAAGGTACCTAGCGACATACTTGCCATCAGAAAAAGGACCCGCAGCATTCACTCCCGGGGATACAGCGGTAAAGACAAAGACTGCAACTGTGGAGACACTGATTACCGAAACAGCAGGACCCAAAGAAAAAATCAAAGACAGTTCTTGAGAAACCCTAATGCGCAAAGTAAGTGTTATCTGATCTCTTGGACTCCGAGGCAAAGAGCAGGGGGAAATGGCTAGTGGAGTGTTAGTTTACCAGTACGCTCTTGTTACCACCTCTGTGTCTAATGAATACATCTGTAATTGGCAGTCAAGTTCTACATAATTGCCTCTGTAATAGCAATAATAGTAATAACAATATTTATCCCTTGGATCACAGTGAGGAATAGTCTTTAGGCTGGTGCTGGTGGTGGTGATGCTCTGGGGCCACCTATCGCGCTGCTTAGACATGACAACCTGGCGGCATCCGCGGATGAATCAGTGCCGTGATTTGCTAAAACGGCCAGAGCAAGTGGGGTTTTTTTGCATGGTTAACACTGAATTCACAGGCTGTTTGATGATATCCCAAAAATATCTTTTAGCTGAGGTACTGCCGTGCTGTGACTGCCGTCGGACTGAAATTCTGCTCGGCTGTAACTTGCCGGCAGCTCAGCAGCGGGATCCCCGCAGGGACACGCGTGAGATTGCAGTGTCCTCTAGTGGAGCGTGGGCTGAAGGGAACGTACAAGAGGGTTTTAGGACAGCAGTACTTGAATTTATTTCTGCTAATGATTGCTACAGAAGCAGACTATTGTAAGAAGCCATTATTTTTAACGGAACAAGTATTTTCATCTGTCTGCCCAGTGACGACAGTGAAATTCTGTAGCTATAGCAATAAAAGCAGACACGGATTTCAGACTGTGTTCAAGAGCAGGCTGTGTTCTCCTGCTCTCTATCTAGAATACTAGAATGGGGAATGAAATAAAGTTAGGTCTTAAAAACAGGAAGATAGTGCAGTCGTATGAGAAATGTAAAAGTTACAAGATGCTGCACAGATGTCTATGAAATAAGAAAATAATGTCAGCATAATCCAAAATATTTCCTGATTCCAAGCCTCCCCCATTCTGCATGTGAAGAAGAATCCCTGGTATTCTTTGTACATTCAACCACAATATTATCTGTCTTGAGTTGTCTCATTGTTCAGATTAAATGCTGCCTTGATATAATTTCTTCCATTTATTTAGTATGATATAAGGAACTTCACAGCGTGTACATGCAGACCTCTGCTGAAAAGTCAACATGTCACAGACTGACAGGGTGATTCTCAAACTGGGGAATGTTCCCCTAAGTGATATTTTCAAGGGGAGATACCTGCCATGTAACTTGGAAAGAGAAGGTGTCGCCAGCGCACTAGCAAGGGCTGAATAGGGATTGCAACTCAGGGGAAAGTGACTTGGGGAGATAAAAAAGGAAAACATCTGAATGGAAAACATCTGAAGGCAGCATCAGAAAGAGTCCTTTACAATATTCTTATTCCTCTTCCCTCTTCCTCTCCCAAATCCACCTTATCACTCATCCGAGTAGACCGGGGAGAGTCATGATGGTAAGACATTGTTAAGGGATTGACTAATTCAGGCCTCAGATTTTAGGTGGCACTTGGATAAGATGCTTATATTCCAGACTCTTTCAGTGACATGATTAATAAGTAATATCATCAGAGACTGTTACAATACCGGAAATTGTCCCATCTGACCCTATGAATCTGTCTGCATCATTTTATTAAAGAGTAATATGGTTATAAATCAGAAAGACATTTTGAAACTAGGGTTTTTCTGTTCAGGAAGATGAATATCTTCATTGACTTGACTGGGAAGCCTTTTTTCACTTGACAGCAGGCAACCACTGAAACAGTTTAGAAGGATACGGTGGTTTTGAATGAAGAGTTGAACGAGGCTCACTATCTGCACTTCTAAAAGCTTCCTGCGGGAAAGGTTCAGTGTGAGTCTCTCAAAGACACTGACATAAAAACTGCAGTAGAACCGACACTACCTGCCAAAGGCAGTACTTTCTTAGAGCTCCCATTTTATTCTCCTGCATGAATTATTATTAACTGTTAGATGACAAAGGTGCGCTCAGCATAAATGTAACAAATGGAAATGCTGATTTTTACAAGCTGTAAAACTGATTTTTACAAGCTGGATTATGTATTTCTAGGGCTCTGTGTGTGTGGTTTTGCTTTGTGTGGTATTGACTGTGGGTTTTACCAGCTTGATTTGGGACAAGTGCATTTAGCAAAAGAAGTAAAAATTGTAAGATCTTCCAGACTGAGCCCAAACACAGGTATTCTTGAAAGTAACATTAAAAAATCCTCAAGGAGTTAACTGTTTTGGTTAATCTGACTCATACACACTGCTGTACTTGCAAAACTCCAAGACAGTAGCTCAAAGAGCTGTAACCCTATTAAACTCAGAGCTTCCAATGGGTAAGGGTGACACAATAAATCTCACTGTAGCTCTACAATGCAGCAAGCTTTTGGTGGTCTATGACTTGTACACACAGATAGAGATGATGTGTGTGTCAAAGTGTACATACGTGTATACAGGTAGATGCGTATACACTGATATGCGATGGATTCTTGCCCTTTTAATGCCTACCTTTAAAAAGGAAAAGGTGTTATCTTTTTAAAAAGTCATTTTTATTTTAAAACATAAGTCAAACTTATGTCACGTGCCAATTTACAGGTGGTGACCTTGTTTCACAGTACTGAACGGTTTTATTTTCTAAAATGGCTTCTAATCCTATGGTCTCTGATTTTTTGAGTGTCACTGGCTAAATATCTGATTTCGAAGATACTGACTTTTTTTGTGGATATAGATGTTAACTGTGGCATAAGGTCAGACTAGCATGAAATGCAAACCTCTGAGCAATCAAAATTTAATGCTACACATGAAAGTGTGGGCCCCGATGCGTCAAAAAATCATTAAATAAGTTTCTGTAAAACCACGGAATAAAATAAGCTGTTTTTACTGAACAGCATTCTCACTCTTTGGAGTATGCTGTGTGTTCTTGGCATGGATCATGTATATATGTTTATGCAACCGGGAACGTTTCTGCCTTCTGCTTCAGAATACAAACCCCGATTTGTTCACACTCGCCAAACCCGGTCCTTGTCTGTGGAATTTGAAGGTGAAATATATGACATAAATCTGGAAGAGGAAGAACTGCAGGTGCTAAAGACCAAAAGTATCACCAAGCGTCACAATGCTGAAAATGAGGAAGAAGCAGAGGAAACCGATGGTGCTCCTGGTGACGCAATGATTGCTGATGGCACTGGTGCCATAGGTCAACCCAACTCTGTCAGAGTGACGCACAAGTACAGTTGCTTTTTCTGTGTTGTTTTTTTTCCTTAAAATTAAATCTTCATTTTTTAATTGTATTCTCTTTCTTTCCATTTTTTACAGTTCTATGGTACCAATATTTAAGATCTTAAAAATATGGTTGTAGATTTTAGATAAACCTGAGTTATATTTGTTAGTAGGCAGAATCGTTTAACTTTAGTACGTATATTTTAAAGGGAGGCATCTAGTTTAGATTTTATTTCTGAGGAGCAGTAGTCATCTGCAGTGGGAGATTCATCCTCTGTAGTGACACATCCATCTTCTGATGGTTTAACCACCCTGTGAAACTGACACTACTGCTGTTCTTTATAAAGCCTAGGCTACCAATTTAGCATAGAGGTCTAAATCTGAGATGTCTGAAATCCCACTCTAAATGACGACAGATTAGATCAGTTACATTATCTTTCTTAACGCTTAGTTGTTTGCAGCCACGAACATCAGCTAGGATACTTTAGACCTCTTTCTCTCTGAAGAGACTTGCAGTTGTTTTTCCATTCTGGAAGATGCTTAGTTTTCAATTTTTAGCCCTACCCTAAATCTGAATGAAAAAGCTCAAATATCTTAAAAATTCTCAAAATATTTCTTAGTTTAAAAAAGCTAATATGATTGATCTGAAAAGCCAGGCAGATGCAGGCAACAAAAATCTTCTATTTTAACCTTTTTATTGTGTTTAAAATATAAATAGCATTTCCTTTCCTTTCCTTTCCTTTCCTTTCCTTTCCTTTCCTTTCCTTTCCTTTCCTTTCCTTTCCTTTCCTTTCCTTTCCTTTCCTTTCCTTTCCTTTCCTTTCCTTTCCTTTCCTTTCCCTTCCCTTCCCTTCCCTTCTCTCCAAAAAAGTCAAAGAAAACATAAAAATTAATTTTGAATAAGTAAAATTTTTCCTTTTCTTACATTGATAATTTCCAGCCATGGCATTAATAAAGCCTTAAATGACCTTCTGGAAAAGTTATTATTTTCCATAAAGTGTTTTGACTATTTACAGTATTGCTTTCAGATTTCTTTGAGTGGGGAAAAAACATAATAAGAGAACATGGGAAGAAATAAGCGTCTAAATCTTCCTTTCTGCTATTCTTCTCAAAAACGTAAAGCGGGGTTCTGATGAAGCAGGACCCAAGAAAGGCTGTGTCTGTAAAATTGGAATATTTCCTTAATTAAGGAATTTCTGTTTGTCATCATGGAGACTTTGAAAGCCCAGCTGGTGTTCTGCTGGATTTTCTGTCTCAGTCCACCTCCTTGGTCTGACACATGTTTTTTCTCTTGGTAGAGATGTTTTTTCAAACACTGGTATGAATGTTTTTTGTCAATGCAACACTTTTTAACTTCAGTATTCTGTTGGCTTTTTTTTAACCATTTATTTGAACTCTTTATTCTAAATTTGATTCTTATTCATCTTCAGTGATTATATTGATCTTTAGCCCATTGACTGTATGTTCTGTTCTTGACGGTTTTGCATACTTGAAAGATGAGTCGCATTCATGTGGCCAGAGGAATATATTTCTCAGCAGCTGGTGGTTAAATAAGAAATGGCACATTTTGTACAAGAGGCTTTAAATTCTGAACAGATTTTTATTTCACTTTCAATTTCATTTCTGATTGGATTAAGAATCTCCAAGATGGCATTGCAATTCCATTTTTGCTTAGCAGGCCCAGAACACCTGTCATGGATGAGGATTTCTTTTTAATTTTTTTTTTATTTAAATTGAATTTTGTTTTTAATTAAAAAATTGGGTTTTTTAATTTTAAGAGAAAACAGGTTGAAGTCATTATTAATATTGTTAAATCAACATGAGAAGACCTTGTAGACTGCATTTATTTCTTAACAGAGTGTAGCAAAGAATTGGCTTGGAATGTTAGAAGAAAGAGCAGAAATGGGTAAGCAATTGGGAAATCACTGACCTCCTTTTTCCTATTTGTTAAACTCATGTCTGCAGATGTTTTATTCTTCCAAATGACACTATTCACTGTGAGAGGGAGCTGTACCAATCCGCCAGAGCCTGGAAGGACCACAAGGCTTACATTGATAAGGAGGTAAGAGGTATTTTAAAATCTGAGTGAAGTCTTTTCGCTGCTACCTTTTCAAAGAATAATTCTGACTTGGAAGTATTCTCTGCAGATCGAAGCTCTCCAAGACAAAATTAAGAATTTGAGGGAAGTTAGAGGACACCTAAAAAGAAGAAAACCAGATGAATGTGATTGTAGTAAACAGAGGTAAGAGAGACGACATTCAACACTGAAAGCTACACCAATTGCTAAGGTTTACATGCTTACCAGAGTTTTTTGAGATGGAAAAGAAAGGACATAACCTCTATTGATATTTATAACCACTGCAGGTACTCATTTTAGTTAGATTCCTTTTAACAGTAGAAGCTACTGTGAATAAAAAGAAGATAAATCTTAGAATTTTAAACTTAAATATGTTTGTATTTTACTAATGTATTTGAACCCAACTGTAGTCTTTTGCTATAATCTAGCATAGGATCACTCACACAGATGTTACTTCTTTAAATGAAGTGAAAATCATAAGTCATTCTGTATAGTTCCTTAAGAAAATGTGAAAGATGGCATGTTTCTGGTTTGGTTTTGTGTTGAAAATGGTTTCATGACTTTATAATTCCTAACAATGTTTTCTGTAGCTATTACAACAAAGAGAAAGGAGTTAAGGCCCAAGAGAAACTCAAGAGCCATCTTCATCCCTTCAAGTAAGATTGTTATTAACCCCTCACTCTTTCAGCTGGCTTTTTGGTGATTGGAGAAATATAATTTGGGTGGCTTGGGGTTTTTTGTGGAGAGGGGAAGGGAAGAGGTGAGGGCAAGAAAAGGTCGCATAAAGCAAGCTCTCACAAGAGACCTTCAGTAGTTTTGGACAGACTTGTGAAAGTTCATGGATAATAATTTTTAAACCTATTGATAGAAAAAGGATGAAAATAATAATTTCAGAAGCTGTTTGACCTCTTGATTGTTAAAAAAGATCCAGTTAAACCTAAATGCAACAGTGCACAGTTTCTCATGCTTACTGAAGAGGACACCTTGTCATAACAGCTGGGATGGAAGCTGAGCTAGAAGAGGGGCATACTCTCATCCCCTCGTTTTAAAGAAGCCAGAAAGATGTAAAAACTGCTAATGCTGTTGTTAACCAAATAGAGACTGTTCTTTCTCAGCCGTGCCCAACTTTCTCTCTGAACAGAGAAGCAGCACAGGAAGTGGATGGCAAACTGCAGCTGTTCAAAGAGAACCGGAGAAGAAAGAAGGAAAGGAAGGGGAAAAAGCGCCAGAAGAAAGGAGACGAGTGTAGCCTCCCTGGACTGACGTGTTTTACCCATGACAACAACCACTGGCAAACAGCACCATTCTGGAACTGTAAGTCTTACGCCCACGTGCAGATGTGATCTAGGTTATCCTCTGCTGTGTTAAGGAGTTCCCACTTCATGCAATCAGAGCATTATTTTGAAGAACTGGCACTTAGCAATGCTGCTTTTGCCGCTATTCTAAAGTACAAAGGAAGAACATCACCTGAGTATGTTGGTAATTGTTGCATTACTTATTTATATGAAATTATCACAAGAGGCTCGATGCTAAACACTGCAGAAGCAAAAGGGGAGTTGGCCTCTAAAACATAGACTTTCACAACCAGCCGCTGAGATTTGTGTCATCTCTTGGAGATCAAGATGACCAAATATTTCATAGGAATTTTAATTAGGTTTCCGGTTATTAATAAAAACCTTATTGTTCCAATTTCCATAAATCCTTTTTGTTACTTGACTTTTAATTTTGTCACAAACTACAGCACATAAGAAGTCGACTTTAGTTTTACCATTTTGCTTTCAAAGTATATCAAACAGCTCACCTTGCTGTGAAGCAAATACAGATATTATCCCTTATGAATTCTTCCCCTATTCCTATTTTTAATATTCTAAAAGAATTTAAAAATCAGAACTACAGAACACTCACCTGGTGCGTAAGAACAAAATTTATAGCTGGAAAATATTTTAAGTTCCTTTTAACTTCAGGGTATATAAATAACCATCCTATTGAGGCATGCTTCAACATTTCTCGGTATTCAGCATTAACAAAACACCTTTCTCATCTTTGGTGGCGGAGGAACGAAAGTGACTGAAAACTTTACTTTCAAAAACTTGAAGATCAAACGATGATTAAGTTACAACATATTTGACTCCAAGTAGAAAGTTTGCTAAGAGCAATTTTTCATTTGGAGAAAGATGTTGTCTCCTGGTGTAATCTGTTCTGAGTGCACTAGAACAACTGTTAATATGCTTTTTACATTTTAAAATGTTCCCAAAGCAGTCGTATGCATGATTTTTGTTTTAAAGACAACAATTAAATTGGCTTGTTAGTTTTCAACTGTGGAGTAACAAACAGTTATGAAAAGCATTCTCATATTGCTGTGGATTCTGGTAATGCTCCAGCAACAGCCATGGGGTTAAAAAAGTGTCCCTTTGGCACAGTGTCCTGGTTTGAGCTCAGTCCATAACTTGAAGAAGAGCTAATGTATTGACCCACGTTACACAGATAAAAAGGTCCAATATCATTACTATTTTTACAAAGTTTGTTCAAAACATTGATACTGTTACAGCTAGTCACAGTACTGATAACAAATCCAAATAAATCCAAATAAAAATCTAAGGCAATATTAATATTTTATTATTGGAAATAAAGAGACATTCTTCTACAGCCAAGCTTTGTTAGCAGTTCATTTGAAAATTAAGGGGGATACCTTTCTTACAGCCTTTTCCACTGGCAAAACAAGATTACAAACAAGATATACCCGGGTCACCTCTATGGCTGCTGTGACACCTGGATCCAGGTGTCTTCAGTTTGGAGTGGAATCCCACTCTAGGTTTCCCCAGCTTGAAAAGTGAAAACAAGATGCAATCCAGTTACGCTCTTTGGGATAACAACATTTGTTCTGTTTACGATGAGAATCTAGCATTATTCAAACAGAATATTTCTTTTTAATTGGTCTAGAATTGAAGTACAGGAAAACCCATAGAAGTTTGACTAGTAGAAGAAGAAGGCATATTATCTTTCACTGAAAGCTAATAACTTGTTTCTTTAATTACAGTGGGCTCTTTCTGTGCTTGCACAAGCTCAAATAACAACACTTACTGGTGTTTGCGAACAGTTAACGACACCCACAATTTTCTTTTTTGTGAGTTTGCGACTGGCTTCTTGGAGTATTTTGATATGAACACTGATCCCTACCAGGTAAACCCCTTTCCCTGTTCCAAATTGTTCTTTCCCCAAACTCCTCTAGGTATTTTTTTTATTTCTGTTAACAAGTTATTTTTTCCCTCCATTCCTCTTTTTCTCAGCTGACAAATACAGTACATACAGTGGAAAGAGGCATTTTGAATCAATTACACATACAGCTAATGGAACTGCGAAGCTGTCAAGGTTATAAGCAGTGCAATCCCAGGCCGAAGGGACTTGAAACAGGTACAAGAAAATAGAAGTGTTTATTTCCATTTTATTCCTTTTTTTTTAAAAAAAAAAATCCTCTTAATTGCTAATCGTATCCGTGAAGTGTGGCGCTCCTTAGTGTTGCTCTGAACAGTTTGGAATGATCCATATCCACCATCCTGCACAACCGCATGACAAGGAACCTTCTTTGTGAGTTTGCACAGGTCATTCCAGCCAGATACTGGTGGCAAACAACAACATTTGACAAAAATGCTGCAGAAAGGTTATCGTGTTATTTGAGCTAATCAATAACCTTCGTAGTCATAACTCTTCCCTGTTGCAGGATTTATTTGGTTAGTTTTTGCCTCTCAGTAGCAGGTGAGGTATTAAATCCTGTGTTTATTCCAATTGCTGTCTGCCTAGATGAACAACCTCAGGCTCCACACCACAGCTGAGACTTAATATTGCAAACTTCTCATCAGCGGTAGACTCCTCTATTTTTGAGGAAAGCTGTATTTCTTTACAAGAGTCTCTGAGTACAAAAATAGCTGGTATTTATACTTCATAACTCTGGAATTCATTGCACTTAAATTTGGTTGATTGAATACTGTGATTTTTTTTTACAGGAATATTCCCTTCTACATAACTTGTGGTGTTGCATCTTTGTATCTCTTTCTTCAGCTACAAAGGTTTCTCTTTTTTACAATATCTAATTGTTTGGGGGTTTTATTATTTTTGAAAAACTGTGGTTTTTCAGTTCTTTTATATAAAACTTCCAGGAAATCTTTGTTGGACTGCAGCTCTGTCTTTATTTAACACAGTACATTTCTTTTTAGGAATTAGATGCTGTGCATGGAAAGCTACATTGTGAATGGTTTTTACAAGTTCTAAACACTAACAAAAGTTACTCTTGTATTTTCCTATATCAGGAAATAAAGATGGAGGAAGCTATGATCCACACAGGTATCCACACTTTTTTATTCTCCTCAGCAGCTTCTTTCCAAATAATTGCATGACTCCAGTCCATTTCAACTAATGTCTGTATCCTGCCATGTTGCACACAGCATAGCTTTTGATGCATGCATTTTCTAACCACTCTGCACTGAACTTGGCCATTGTTTTTCAGATCTACCATTCCGCATTTAACGTAGCTCATTGTCATAGCAAGACTTCATACAGCTCGTATTTCATGCCTGTATTTCTTAGATGTTTACACAAGGAAAACGACACAAAAAGAATCCCCGTTTTTGGGTTGTTTTCCTGTTGTTGGGTTGATTTCGGATGGGTTGGGGATTTCTTCTGGTTTTAATTAGGAAGTCTACACAGCTGCTTTTTAAACGTAAAACAAATGTGCTTAGAAAGTTTTCTGAGGTATGTGTATCCAAAGAGCCTAATCCAATCTACAGAAGGAAAGTAAAATCTTCTCACTGGCTTTAGGAAATGTTGGCAGATGCTGCTGTAAGCAAAAGCAGTGCTCAGGGTGAGCAGCATGTGCTGCGAAGCCAGCAGGAGACAGTTCAATAAGTGTGGCAGAAAGATGAGGCTCCTTTTGGCCGGGGGGGCTGATGTTTTCAGACCAGATCACACACGCATGAAACAAAATTTCTTAAAAAGGTTGAGCTAAGGAAGGGCACCAGGTGAGGTTTTTTTATACTTATTGCTTGAACCTGAGGAATACACGAAAGGCTGCTGTTTGCAAGTATATTTATCTGTTTGCAAGTGTATTTATCATACCCACACATTTGTCAAGCAGAGCCCAGTTCCTCCTAGTGGAGGAACCTGTCAAACATAAAGCAAAAGCCTGAAGAGACTGAAAAAACTCAGGCCTTAACAGTACTGCACTTGCTGTTCAGTGAACAATACAGGTACTCAGGGAAAAAAAGAGATTAGAAGTCTGTCAAGTGTCAGACTTGGTGTCTTCTCATGATATATCAGTTTTATACACTTTCAACTCCATGCACTTTGGTGGAGTAGCTCCTGATAAACATTATTTGCCTGAGGTGTAAACTGGGTCCAAGGAGCATACAACTCTACATAAAACTGTTTTTCACAGGGTCCTCTAAAGAGAACCTTGCCATCAGCTCCCAGCAGCCAGGGAACAATTAAGATAATGTATTTCAATGTTTTATAGATCTCCAATTTACGCAGCTATTTTTTCCTTGGAGCTAATTTTGTGTTTTCTCACTAGAGTAGTTTTGAGATCTAGGAGAATGATAAGCTTTCGTTTGGTTATATCCCATTTGCTTGCATTACTTGTTACAGCCTGGTGGGAACTGGTTACTGCAGTGATAGAAAGCAATCCCTATAATTATGCTTTCATTAGAAGATGTCCTTGTAAGCTTTCCTCATTTTAACTACAGCTCTAACAGGCATTTTTGAATTGTAGGATTGCATGAAACAGTAGAGCACACAGGATTAATCTTGAAATTATATCTTACTACACTATTTAGTAATGAAAACATTTTAACTTCTGATACTAAGTCAGTTAACATTCTGCTACTGGGATAAACAGCAGGTATGGTATAAAAAACTGATATTACTCTGTGCCATTAAATTCCAGACACTCTGTTTCTCAGTATACACAGATGCTTGAGTTCAACCTTTTGTTTGAAGTCCCATCCTGGTGGAAATTGCTGGGTTCTTTTCTAAAACATTAAATTAACAGAAAGCATTTCCCAGGAATCATTAAAAAGATCTCTTAAGAGTATCCTTCTCTTGATGCCTACAGAGGAAGCAACAGGGTAAGAAAGGAAAAGACCCGTGCTGCTAAATCACGTGAACTGCCCCTTAGGCTTCCTTCAAACTGTATAGTTTCTCCACTCAGACCTGTTTCTAGTAGAAAACGTCCTGAGTTAGTACAGCACTACCTGTGTTGCAGGCACAACACTGGGACAACAGGCCTGTATGGAAACGGCCAGTATAGTGCTGTTTGCTGAACACACAGGGAGAGGGTTCAGCAAGACAGGACGGGTGTCTGTCCTTTGATGGCCCTGCGGACATGGAGGATGACAGGAAGTGGGAATTGCACTCTCCTCTCTCCTCTCCTGCTTCTCTGAGTTTTTCCAAAGCCACCAAGGAGACGACTGCAGCTACTTGTCTTTCCTCTCAGTGGAGATATATCCAAATCTCTTATTAGTTTTGAGACAACGCAGACACGGATGGCATCATGGGACTCTGGGGCACAAAAATTGGAGAGTGAAGCTTAGCTAATCCTTGATTTTAAAAAAAAAGGAAAACATATTACTGTGAACAGTTAGCAACAATTTTTCTCTCTTTTGGGTTTATGACATAGCTGAGAGATTCCAAACTATTGTTCAAGAAAACCACTGCCATGCTGATACTCAAATGCAACTTACCTGCGCTTTCCTGTTTCACACCTATTTGTAATGAGATTTCTTACAGGGGAAAACCTTTTCTTTCCTCTCTCCTTCCCCTGTATGCTTTGATTTCAGTGGGAAACTTTTCATGCTTACTGCTAAGTTGTGGAATTAAGCTGTGACTCAGTCAACCAACATACAACCAGCTCTAGGACCTTAAAACTTTGCTTTCTCATTTGTTTAACGTGTATGAATACAAGTTACCACTGTCCCATGTGTTTAAACAATTTTTTTTCTGCTTGACATGAAGAACATGGAACAATTCCCAATGCCTTCCCGGCTGTGAAACTCCTCTGAGGCTGCAGAAACAGCCTCACTTAGAGGGGGGAAAAAAACAGATCCAGTATGAAGGACTGTGTAGCTCTTTGAGCTATTTTGTAGGAATACAGCAAACCCCTTGCTGATCTTACGTCTGTGCAGCACAGCCCCGTTGCCCTGCTGCTGAAGCTGATGGAAACCCTGCTCCTCCTCACTAGCCCCCAGACCTTCCCGCTGCCCACCCTGCCACCCCAGCTTGCCCAGCTCAACCACTTGTCCCCCACTGCCTGGGGCAGGCAGGAGAGGCTCCTCTGGGCCCAAAGGCACCTTTCTGACCCCTCCTTTGACCCTCACTGCCCTGGTTCATCCCCAAACCTCTTACCGGTCAAATGGTAGCCTACCAGTTTCAATGTCTGCCATCACATACCAAACCGCTTTGGCCACTGGCTGTTCCTACAGCAGGTTGTTTTGCTATACAGGCTCTGATTTGGCAAAGGAAAAAAAAAAGTATGAAGCTATCAATATAAATAATAAGATAGCAAAATTTAAATAATGTTGCATCTGCAGTGTGGTTAATATTTTACAGGGTTTGGTGACTAAATTCCTCAAAAATGCATCCCTTCCTACGATGTTCTTTAAGGTTCTTTGTGCCTCTAAGCACGGGAATAATAAGATTTCTTTCTTGAAACCTCTGCGGTATTTAATTATTTTTTGTTTCAGGAAACAAATTATCCATAATTTGACTTACAAAGATGGTTCTCACGTGGCCATGCCATGATATCATTTCTCTTGTCTACTTCAGGAAAAGAAAGAAGGAAGATATTCTGTTACATCTGTCCTACGAAATCCAAAGAGCTTGTGTTCCTTCCTGTAACAGGGAGTTTGCCAAGTGTTTGCAAAAACAATATTTCTAGAACTTGCTTTAAAAAAAATAAGATACTTAAATTTTACGTTGCAAAATATTTACAGCTGTTGTACTAAGTGAAGAAATATAAATTAAGATCAAAGACTTAGATGTTTCCAAGTAAGGGAAGCGGTTGTCCTCTGGTGGGAGCAGAATAAAGCCCCTCATCATAGGAAAATCTCAGGCTTTTTTGTGACCATAATGGTATTTTTCTGACTTTCCATATGATGGACTAAATATTGGAGAAATTCTTTGTACTGTGAAATCCCAAGCTAGTAAAGAAGCAAAGAATATAAGCTATAATAGATACAAGTTGTTTCACTTGAACAATGAGAAAGGCCACGTTAAAATGCAAACAAATTAATGGAGATGCCAGGAACCCATTGCAGGGCTGAAGGGTTCGATACAGATAAACATTTGTGCTCAGTTCATGCTGTTGGACTGTTGCCACTTGAACTTCCAAGGTAATTACTACTAGCCTACCTGCCTGTACAATTTTCAGAAAGAGAGTAAGTCATCTCAGTGAACTAATTACTAAATATTGCCTACAGCATCGTTTGCAAGGACAAATTTGCCACTTTGCCTGACAGGCTTTTGCATTATCTGATTATTTTTTCCTTGTAGTCCACTTTGTTGATAAAATCTTTGGACTGAACACAGTCTGCGCAATGAATTAAATAAAATGGTGGTGTTCAGTGTTACTTGTCAATGTAAAATTTCACACTACATTTGATAATCTGGGTCACTATAGCCACTGTTGTGACTTTTAAAAATCTTTTGGAAATGGGTTTCCTTCATGTCTGATTTTTCTGGCTATAATCAATACAAAACGCAGCTCCATTGCTATTTATAGACTTATATGTATGCCCTTTATTCAAACTTATTATTTGATAAAGCTGTTAGAAATTTTCTTTGAAAGCTTTTTTAAGTAAAAAAAAATCAAAACCTTTAGGAGGTTCTATATCTATGTATATTTTAACACTGTTTTACAGAGCAGTGCAGTCCTATAAAATAATTCACACCAAGCTTTTACAGCTTTTATTTCTCCTAATTGCTCCATGTAAATTAAAATGAGTGTTTACAAAGTAAATAAAATACTACATTTGGCTATCATTTATTAAATAAAATGTGTCTGGTTGGTTTGTAGACCATATGTCTTGAGCTACCCAGACACCAAATTCCTGTGGCTGTTGTTGAAATTCAGGTCACTAATGGCTTTCAGAGTTAGTCCTATTTTTTATTCTTAGCCATTGTTCATTTATTCCATATTTTGGTGGAGTGTTCAGGAAAGGCGAATGGAATATTTGTGTATTGAAGCACCTTTCCTGGTCTTGAAAAATCAGAGGAAAGATTTCTCTCTGATTGTCATCACAAAGCCCCATTTAGATTAGATTTTGCTCTTTTTTACTCAGTCCAAGGATGTCGCAGAAGACAGGGAGTTTCTTGCTGTGTGTCCAGCAGGAGCTGTGAACACCCCCCTGAGGCCAGAATCATTAACGCGATAACAGGAGATGTGGAGCGTCTTACATTTTGAGTTACACGTGTTATGAATAGTGGTGCTTTCAAGCAAATTGGAGTAGAAACACATGGAAGCTTAGCTTGCACATTTAAGCTGGTGTTCACCATTAGGCTTTATTCTCTCTTTCAACAGAGGACAGTTATGGGATGGATGGGAAGGCTAACCTGCCCAGTTTCACTGGTGACATCGACTGGGAAGGACTGGAAGACTTGTACAGTGTGAATGAAAGTGTATATGAATACAGATACAACTATAGACTTAGTCTGGCTGACTGGACTAATTACTTGAAGGATGTAGATAGAATGTTTGCACTGCTGAACAGTTACTACCAGCAAAATAAAACAGACAAGGGTAACATTGCTCAAAGCAATGGGGATGGGGACGAATCATCCACGCCTTTTGCCTTGGTGGAAATGGCCTCTGCTGAAGAGTCGAGCGGCTTGCCTGCGGAAGAGTTGCAGCTTATCGTGCCAACGGACTTCGCGGCCCTCGCTTTGAGCACGGTGAATTTAAGTCAGGAGAGGAAACTTGAATTAAACAATGATATTCCTGAGAAAAGTAGTTCGAATGACGCACACTGGAGAAATAATCATCAAGCTGAAAATTGGATGGAGGATAAAGAATCGGACCGTTTTGATATGGATTTCAGTGGAAACGGTTTGATAGAGTTGGAGTCCCGGCATAGCTTCATGCTACAACCCATCAGCATTCCTCAAAAAGACACTCATCGGGACAGTGACGCTGTGGAAGATATATTTGAAGATCAAATATATCTTCCCGTGAGGTCCGATGAACCCCTCGTTCATCAGGCTGTAAACATATCCATTAGGGATTCATCTATCGGTACCCAGAAAACAGGAACTTCCTTAAAAAAAACGGAAGAGAGTCTTGCAGGGGAAACTTCACAAATCCTAAATGTAGAAGGCAGTGCCTCAGCTCCACTCTCCTCGGATTAGATCAAGTTGTAAACCATTAAATAAGTTCTCCTTTTTCTTATTAGCAAACTAATAAAGGTAATCCTGACAGCTGACATTCCATGTTTATTGTAGATACGTTTTGCAGCTAAAATGAGCCCTGTTCAGTATTTGTCTGTGTGCATTTGTTTTATTCACACGCACATATTTTCACAGTAATTCTCCCCACTGGGAAGCAAGATTTCCAGTTTTTGATGAAAAGAAACAGTGTTAACTTTCAAATGCAGTAGCACATTCTCCGAAAGCTAAAAATTATTCCTGTGAAAAGGATGTTCAAGTTACTTTCTCTGTTTCCAAGCGATCCCACCATGAATGAATGTTTCAGTCCACCCAATCTGTCCGCATACTGTCTTTTTCATAAATTATTTTAACCACTGGAAATTCCTAATGTCACACTTTCGAGTAAAATGCACTTTTAAAACCTGTATGCCATACCATTTATGAATCTAATGCCTTACGTGTTCTTAGTTTGCTCATTGTCTCATGTAATTATGAAACCAATAAATAGTTTGACAGGAAAGAGGTAATCAGCATGGATTGTGGAAACAGACTCTGAATATTATTTTAGCAAAAATATTGCATGTTTTTGTTACTTTGATTTAACCAAATTTACTCTCAGAAAGGTATGGCTAATGATTGTTAACTGTAGGAGGATTTGTTTAAACTGGATTGTTTCCCTATATGTTGATATTGTCAGTATTAAAAATCCACGAGGTTTTTTGACTTTTTTTTTTTCCTTGCTGATACTGGTAGAAAGGTTTACATCAATACATATATGCTTTTGTCACCACATCTGATTTTTATTATCCCGAACAGTATCTTAAAAGCATTACTAGAATTCTAAGACTTAAATTCTTTTTGTTTTGTTTTGAACAGGCCTTAAAGGGAATGATAAAATCCTGTTAGATTTACATTGCTCTAGATACAAAAGGCACATGAGGTAAAAAATAGTAGTTTAGATAATTTTTGTTGTTGTATTCTAAATTTTTTCTTGAACTTTACCAAACATTAAATTTTATAAAGTATAATAAGAAAAGGAGTTTGAAAATCTGTTTTACTTGAACTTAGTATCTTCCCTTGCTTGTTTATAAATTTCTAAACAATTAGTACTACAACAACAACAAAAGAGAATTATCTCAAACAGATGTAACTCCATAGCGTCCAATTCATGGGTGTGTTTCCTATCTGTTACATGTTATTTAGCGTAGTGAGTATTTTTTGGCTATTGCAAGCACTGCAGGTTAAACCTACATTCATTGCATTGTATTTTAAGTTGAAACTTTTTAAAAAGGAGATTCTTTTAGTAGGATTTTAATAATTTTAAGAAGCAGTCTTTTTGATGGACTCTGTACATATGTTAAAACTACTAGCTCTTTACCTGATGTATGTGTTACGGGCTGATTGATAGAAAAACGTATTTATGGTCATGAATGATGCTATTTGTACATAGGTTTTAAGTTACTAGGATACAGACTGTGTTTTTAAATCTTGTATAATATTTCTGTGATACTTTTATAGAACAATTCTGGCTTCGGGAAAGTCTAGAAGCAATATTTCTTGAAATAAAAAGTGTTTCACTTTACCTGCTTCAGAGAAGTCCAGATGATCCAGTTTTCCTGCTGATTAAGATTCATTTTTAAATTGTGTTAAAAGTTTCATTTATAAGAATCCATCCACATTTACAACAACGGGTACCAAAATAACACACTGCATTCTGTTAGTTATAAATTATTCCTGGAGATTGCGAATAATATATATTTTTTGTTTGAGACATGCTGTGATTTTTTTTTTTTTTTTAATTTTCAGTTCATCTGATCCTTTTTTCTCTTGAAGTCAATGCACTGAGCTGCAGAACGGGTGGCTCCCCGAAGTAAAGCGATGTTACATGGTGCCACCCCCTGCTTTGCTGCTTTCCCTCCTCCCTGCAGAGCTCTCCCCCTGACAGCAAAGCGCAGCAGACCAGACACACGCCAGGGCTTAACAAGAATGGACCACAGATCTCTAGTTGGGAGGAGTAACTCCTCGCACAAATCCTCACAAAAGGGGATTTAGATTTCAAGGTAAACTCTCTTTTACTTGCGCTCTGTGTTTCTTTGGTGGCCTATGAATAAGATTAGCTTCATAAGCTAAAATCAGCCTCTGGAGCTATGCTTCTTGAATTCTCCTTTCTTCCACACAGTCCTTGGAGAGGCTGATGCTCCTGCAGATATGAAGTTACAGGTGATTATTGTAGGAATCAGGAAAGGGGATCAATGGCTAACCTAAGTGTCCAAAAATCAGTCATTGCACTGCTAGATAGACCCCTGAGAGGTGCCTACCCCTGGGCTACCAAGAAGATTAGGGGACTGGAACATCTCTCTTATGAAAAAAGGCTGAGGGATTTGGGTCTTTTTAGTCTGGAAAAAAGACGACTGAAGCAGGATCTGATCAATGCTTATAAATACTTAAAGGGTGGGTGTCAGGAAGATGGGGCCAGGCTCTTTTCAGTGGTGCCCAGCGACAGGACAAGGGGTAACGGGCACAAACACGAAAATAGGAATTTCCATCCCAACATAAGTAGGAACTTCTTTGAGGGTGGCAGAGCACTAGAACAGGCTGCCCAGAGAGGTGGTGGAGTCCGTCTCTGGGGACATTCAAAACCCATCCAGATGCATTCCTGTGCAACCTGCTCTGGCAGGGGGGTTGGACTAGATGATCTCCAGAGGTCCCTTCTAACCCCTACCATTCTGTGATTCTATGAAAGCACACTGGCAAAGACAGGTTGTATTTCAAAACAGGGTGCTGAGCAGGCTGAGCCATCAAGTTTGGGAGGACTTTAAGGACAAAGGCAAGTTGAAGCAAGGTCCCATACAACTACCTCACTCATATCTTTGTGCAGGGAATTATCCAGCACCAACCACTTGTCCTCCATTCTTTAAAAGAGCCAAACAAGACGCGTTCTTCTCTCTTAACACTTGGGTGAGAAGGGAATGGTGCAATAGTATGGTCCACCTGTTTGCCCCACTTGACCTTCCTCCTTACATGACAGCTTGAAGTACTCACTCAGGAAGTGGAAGAGATTGCATCCTCCTCAGCTTGAAAGTGGTCAACCTTTCTTCTTCCAGGACAGTGCCCTGTCCTTCAAACTATCAGATAGTTTAGGTGGGAGCCTTTTTTACAGCTCTCTTATAGGAGTGTGGCGGAAAAAAAATTCAAAAGGGACTTATTCTGTAGCTAAGAGGTACAAGGAGCAATGAACTCTGATCCTTGCTCTCTGGCAACATGCATCAAATATTAAACCGTGAGCAGAGCATGGTGTGACTGTCAGGAAGATCTCACAGGCGTTGAGCAATTGCAGGCTTGGGATGCCTAAATCTGACTTCATGAACAAGCGCTTCTCACGGCAGACAAACAGAGGCTTGAGAGGAAGACCTTCTTTGCTTTTTCTGATCTGCGAAATAATGGCAGGTGTGTCATTTTTGAAAGGCAGTACATAGTTATCTACTTTCTGAAGAGGGCCTGCAGCTTGCACATCTTTGGGAGGTGTCAACATTATTTGGAATGCTTCCACTAGGATTTAAAACAAGGCTGCCAGTACTGCCCTCAGACCCTTGGACTGTGTGAGACACTTTCTGAGACCTCTTACCACCTTAAAGACCTCAGGAAAAGCAAAGATAGGTAACACTTCATTTCCAGAACTTCAGACACAAGTTAACTGCTGTTATGGGTAAGTAAAACCTCTTGGTCCTGAAGTGTTAATGCACGCAAACAGCTGGGAAAAAAAAATAAAAATCTCTTGGGTAACATTTGGATCATAGCATCATTCTGGAATTCAGGTTTATTTAACAGCTGAGTGAAGGGTTTTTCAGAGTGCAGGCCTGGGCACAGGCAGCCCCCACCCTCCCCACCAAAATCCCTTTGGATGCCTGAAGCTGTCGATGCTGGCAGTCACTGAATCACAATGGAAGAGGATGTGTGTGGTGAAACAGTTGGGGCTGAGAAGCCAAGAACTGCAGCAGCCCAGTTCAGGGAGGATTTGCCCAGGACTGGTCTTGAGGCCTGAGGACCTGTGGGTGGCTGGTGACCACTAGTTGTGATGCTGTAATAAAACTTCCTCTTTTAGTTTCAGCAAAAAAAGCAATCTGGTTTGTGTGCTCTGACACTGCTTTGCAGTGAGAACCAATGTGCAGTAATTGCAAGAGGGAGAGTAATTTCAAAAATGTCCCACCTAAAGGGATGCGGTCACAGCCTGAGCCACCTCGGAGCTGCCTGGGGTAATTCTGCTCCCGATCTGGCAGCAGATGTCAGTGCAGAGCCACACAACAGGGCCTCTCCTTGTCCCCTGCACCACCCTCCTGTGCTTCTAACCCCTTCCAAGGTAGTTCATTTATTCCATTTTCAACTAGAAACAATATGCTTGATGTGCTGGAAATCTGATGATCATTTCACCCACAGCACATTCCTCAGTTTAACAGTTCTAGACTTGGATACCGGTGACATTCAGGGGGATCTGCAAGACACTTCTTTTGTGTGGTTATATGTATTGGAAATGAAAATGGAGAAGTCTTACTTTGAACATGGAAGTCAGAGAGGATCTGGACCCCATAGATTTCTCTGCTGTCCAAGACACTGTAGCTCCTCCCTGGTTGTGCACATCGGCTGAAGCTGCGCTGCTGGCCAAGGACTTGAATCTGCCGGGTGCTGTGCACAGCACCGCAGTTCCTGACTGCGGTCTGAAACCAAATGCACTTAGATACCTCAGAAAGACAAGCTGCGTTCTGAATCAATGCGAATTCACCTACAACTTGGAAGCAAAGTTTTGTATTCACAGTACACCAAGCAGTGAGAAGGTTTCATAGAAACAAGCCACAGCTCATCCAGCCGTGAAACATGCACTACAGGTCAAAACATTTTCACTGTGAAGGCTCAATAATGAAACACGTCTAGAAAAATCAACCTGCTGTTCTTTTGATCTTGGAAGACCAGGCTGCCTTGGGACAGAATTTCCACCCATGGATACATCTATACTTTCAAATAAAAGTGAGTCCAGAGAGTGGAAAATCTAGCTCCAAAACCAAATTGTATGAACACCCACGCTGCTAGACCAGGCTGGCCCCATCCACATTATGTAGCATTTAGCCCTGGGTCTCCCCTTGGTTTTATGCTGATGTTCCTATGGACCCAAAGTGTAATTTCCAATTGTTTTAATTTTAAAATGTCTGTGTTGAAACCACTAGAGCTCTTACGGCATGTTACTGCAGTGTGTACTGCAGCCCCTGTGGTGTTGCATGAGGACATGGGGGGTCCCTCACCACCCTCTGGTTTTGCACAGCTGCAGGAATGGGGGGAACCAAACCTGTGGCACAGTCATTCTCCACAAACCGCGTGGAGGTAGTTTGTTGGCCTGGCCCATCTCAGGGCCAAGGAGTGAACTAAGCGCTAAGCAGTGATGACCTCAGGAATCCGGTCCTTGGGTTCATGCCCTGGTGCTCTTTTATTGAGCAGCGTAGATGCACGTAGACTCGTACCCTATGTATTTTTTTGAACTGTCAATATCCATTTCAAACAAATTTGTATTTCTTAGCACATAACTAACATCAACCAAATTTAATGCTAAAGGAAGCTGTGGAATTTTACAGTTTATTTCTGCATGATCAATACTTAGTTGTGATGCCGTTGTCACAGAATTCAGTGGAAAGATTTGGTTTTGTCTGACTATGCACTAAAAGACAAAATACTTCATCACCTGATCCAGAATGATTGCTACCAACATACCTTTTTTGTAATTTTCTTTTTTTTTGTCAGAAATAAAACACACGGGATATGCTATTTTTTATTTCCAAATATCAAGTATTGAAGAGTTTGTTTTGTAAACACATGTTTACAACAGATGCTGACAACGGATTCATTAAATGATGTGTTACACGGCTTTAAAATTATTCTAAGCTCTGCTGAGAAATAAATATCAATTAAAAAACCCCATAAGGAGCCTAATGTATGCAAAACAAACCGCATAAACCAATTAGTCTCTTTTTACCACAGCACAGCACCCACACACTCATACAGTCAGACATCCTCTACAAATTTCCTTAATACTCTACACATTTGCTTAATAATGAGTTTTTTTTTTAAAAACTAAACAGTTACAGGCAGTGTGCCCACTCCATGCTCCTAACATATTACCCAGACCGTTGCTGTTCTGCTTAAAATTGTTTGGTAGAGGTATGCGCTGCAGCCAAGGGCAAATCTCCCGTTTGCTCAACTGGGGAAAAGAGCGGGTCTTCTTTGAGGAAAGGCTTCAGTCAACCGTGGATCACACTGACTCCAAATTCAGTTGGAGTCATCCGCAATTCATCCGAAACTCAGTTCCGGATGATTTTGTACCTTTTTTTTTTTTTATTTTGAAATGTCCCGCCATGTTTTCAAATATGGAGTTTGTTAAAGAGGTCACATTTCTGGCCTATCAGTCGGAGGTGTACCTCTCAGTGCTATTTAGGATACAGATGCCTCTTCCGCATAATCAGTCCAGACACAACAACACAAAATAATTACCCTTCAGAATTCAAATTGGAAGGGAAAAATTTTTGTCTTCAAGATTTTAAAACCAAACCCCTCTGTTTTAAATCATAGCTCACTAGAAAGTTGAACAAATTTGGCCTTTTCCATTGTTAGAGGTAGAATTTGATCTTATTCTACCCCTCTTTTTCTGGTATTCCATGGAAGAACATTAGTATTTCAGATCTGAATCCTCAAATTAATTCACACACTTATTAACGTGGCTTGGTTAAGGGGTCCCAGAATTTACTCCAGTGTTTCTTGTCGTTACTGTAGGATTTATTTTCAGTTTCTTCAGTTTTATTTCAGTAACATGCTACAGCAGGACGAATACATCCTACATGTATTTCTGTGGTCTGTATAGCTTTTACCTTAGCTGTCAGCGCTGGGCCAAATCCTATACTGCCTCCTGAAACGACTTTCCCACAGAAGAGCTAGGTAGGAATTGGCCCACCAGGAATTACAAACACTGTCTTTGCTGGAGCAGTCCAGACTTTAAGAACAAAAACACATGCAGTTGCATCATTGACATGCCTTGACTATGTCATTTAAGTCATAGTGAATACATCATAAAATACTTCAGTACCTATTAGCACCACAGCGTTGTTTAGTCATCTGTCCAAAGATTATCAAGCTGTCTCACCCTTCCTCGAGGTGAACAATGTTTTGGATGCTTTTTGTAGCCCTTCATGAATTCCACACCTTTTCACCTAATCTATATCATGAACAAAACGTTGTTACAGGATAACATTGTGACAACTGGTTTGAGATAGGAAAAATAAGAAAATACAGTACACACAACAGATAATATAATAACCGGAAGAGTAGAATGGAACCTGAATAAATAAGCATCTATTTCGTAACACTTAAAACCAAGAAAAGTTTGGAGCTACTTTGAACTTGCAGAGCTACGTCTGTGTTTAAGACAAAATAAAATAGCTTATCTGAAGTCTGAGGACTGGGTGTGTGTGTGTGCTAAAAACTACAGTTACTAACTGTAGTTAGTGTAATGGATATGACTATGGGATATGGATATTGTTAGCTGTCCTCCTTAATTTATGTAATATATTCTGTGGAAAGGATAGGGAAACTTTCCTTCCTGAGGATCAGGTAGGCTTTCAAACCTTTGGCCACATCATAACATGTACTAGCGATGTTCAGTGTAAAGACGATGAATCATGTGAACCCTGGACATACCTAGATCCGATACTGAAGGCGCCACATCTCTACTCTGTGACAATGTCTACATGTAACCTTTTTGAATTGTTATTTGTAAAACAAGACATTATAAGAAAAAAAGAAAGCCCTAATTCTATACCAAAGAATGAGTCTACCACCATGATGTCAACCGTCCATCTGCTAAGCACTCTGAAGGATAAAAATGTCTATAAAATCAAGTCCAATAGGTGAAGAACCTGAAGTGTGTTGATACAGATTGAATCTACAAGGGGCAAACACTCTGTCCAAAGCTATGCCAATTCGGATTGCAGTCCGGGTAAATCTCTGTTACCAGGCGTTTTAAGCTCCTGGAAAGCAACCGCAGCTGGATGGATTCAACTGGGGGAACCCAGACACTGCAGCGTGCAGCGTGGCATCTCCTATGCCATTACAAAGGACACATTATTGAGAAAACAGAAAAAGATAAACTTCTTTAGGAAATATTTTGTCTTTGATCTCTGAAAACAGCAGTTGTCACCAGTGACCAGAGTATAAAAGCTAAACAAGCACTTGATATCACTTAGTTCACACACACTTGCTGAAGCACCAGCTTGTTAACGTAAAACCCAAGGTACTGGACCACTTCTTCAGCATCATCATCAGACCGATGAGGCTGAGAATCTGGCTCCAAAATTGCCGTAAGACACTTTGGACCTATTTATCATCAGTTTTATGTCAATATAACACGATGAAGAGCTGTGCTATTAGACACAAAGAAAGCGTAGTAAGGCAGCAATACTGCAGGCATCTGGGGGGAAAACCCGCAAGAACAGTACAGAAGGTGGTGAGCGCTCTCCCAGCCATGCTGGCTGGAGTTACACAGAGCAGGCAGTGCTCCGCTCCGTTTGTGCGGGATACTGAAAATTTGTCATCTGATCCTCTAGGTCCAAATTTTGTGAAAGGGCACAATCAGAACCTACAGCGTTACTTGAGCAATTTAATTGGACTTAAGGTCAGGAAGATACCCTTGTTTAATTTATCTCCCCACATAATGCACAGATTTTCATCCCGAAATTAATAAAACAAGTGAATGGCGGAAAGAGCTAGAATGCATCTTTGAGCATGTCCAGAAAATATTTTGAATTCTATTTGAAAATTAAAGCTTTCCTCCATTGACAAATACATAAGCAGCCACACATGAATGCCACGGGGGAGTACTTGAGTGCTACTTTGTGCTATTCTGGTTACAATGATCCCTGACTCCATGGTGAAAAAAACTCAGCATGGAAATTACTCTTGGGTAAAGGAACTCCTTTTTGAATGCAGATGGGATTCGGTCCAATACATGCATTATTTTTAAGTGTGTTACTTAAGTATATAAACTTACACACATATTTAAGTGTTCTGCTGGATCAGAGCCATAATGAATGGTTAATGCTACAAATTAATAAGATATATTTAAAAAAAAAACAAACATATTTTTGAAAACACTATACTCAAGTGTTTGTAACTAATTTAGGGACTTTCAAACTTACTTTTCTAATACCTAGGAGGAGATTTGTGCCCCTGCTTCACTTACAGAATGGGAAATTCTGAGGAACTGCAAGTTACTACCTGCACTTTTACAGATACAATGGCTGGTCAAAGAACTGAAAGTTTCCAATTAAATATAAATTGCACCACAATTTTCAACATGTTTCTTTCAGCTGCTTGCACTACACTGAAAGGACATAAAATGCCACCAGTTCCAAATTGTACCATATTATATCCAGTACATTCATGGGGAAAAAGAAGGACCAAAACCACAGGGCTTTTGCCTAGACTTAGAAATACAGAGTCCCACTCTCCAGATATTCCAGCCAAGACCACAACCCCCGAAAGCTCTACCATCTCCTGAGGGTGCTACACTCAAGCACTCAAGGACATGGCAATGCCCTTTCTGAAGTTTTCCCTTTTTAAGGAAACAGGGATAAGTGGGAGGCTAAGCAGGGACGATTACCTGTTCAGCCAAGTCCATATATTGAGCATACTTCTCATGTCCATCACTCTAAATCACGAATAAGTTTTGTAAGAGGATATCTGTCCTTGTGATGGCATGATGGCACTTTGTGGACTTGTAGTTAATTGTGGGGTGTTGCTGCTCCATATTGTCCCTGGCTGGTTAACTGCAGGTAGGTGACTTGGGTTTGCTACCGATAGCAGCCTGTTGGTGAGCAGGACCCCTGCTTTACGTTTTCTTGTGGTCACTGATATCCAAACTTTAGTGTTTGGGGGTAAAAAGGGAAAGTGATGGAAATTACAAGTCAACAGAATTTTATATTCCCTGGTCAGAGGGTTTCACAGCAGAAGGAAGCATGGCCACCTTCACTGGGTGATAAAGCTCCTTCTTTCTCCTTTTGAGTTGACTTAGAACCACACGTCAATCATGACTGCCGCTAGGGATGCACACAACTTCTCTGGCCATTTTGATTCCTTCAGCAACAACCACCTCAGAAAATAGTGTTTGCTCAGCAGGCCTCAGTCCATATTTCAGTCAAGGTTGACAATGCTGAAATTGACTTCTTCAAGAAGTTAATGTGTTTCCCCTGCGTGCCATTATTGGCTTAGGCTGGTACAGCTTACTCACAATAAAGCCTCCTTCAGGAATCAATCAAAAACTGGCCAGAGTTTGGGGTTTCTTTCTTTCAGAGGATGCCAACTTAATAAGTGATTTTGTAGAAATATATTCACATTGTCAAAATAATCTATAATCAAAAAATACTAATGATTTTTTATGTTATGTTATGTTTTGTTTTGCATATAATTTTGAAAGGAAAGTTAAAAGGCTATTGAAAGTATGTAAACAAGGCTTTTTAAGTATTTCCGAAGTGAACACCTTTCCCTCCACATTCCAGTTTCTCAAATGTTTCAAAAAAATGAATGTTTTTCGAAGTGTGTCAGGATTTCCTAAAAAGCCCATTCCTAAAAAGGAATGGTCTCCATTCCCACAAGCTCTGAATTTCCGTGAAATCAGCTGAGAAGTGGCAGCAGTTGCAGATGTGTCACTTCTACCACTCTCATTCTCTGCCATCAGTGTCAGCTCCTGACAATCCTACAAACCTAATCTGCTCTCCCTTGTTATTCGCATGGAACAGAAGCGCACACGCGGCATGAAACAGAATAGATCAGGATAGATGATTCATTTCCAGCCTTTTACAATTCCCTAAATGCTCTGTTTCTGAGGTATTTGAAAAGATTGTCGTTCTTCACCTCATCCCATGCTGATTAAAATGGGTGTGTGACTAAAATGGATGGGTGACAGGCAATTGCAGCAATTACATTTTGTCCTACTACTTTGCCTCAATTTTTGACATGGTGCAAGAAGCATTTGAGACTGGAGCAAAAGGAGACACTTTTATCATCTATTTTGATCTCCTATGGCAAAAAAATATATGCCAAATACCTCTGAGCCAAAGAAATTTATTCCTTGGGATGAGAAGTCTAGAAGCTAACAGCTCAGCTGGCACAGGACTGAGGATGTGTTGTGCCTGGTGGCTTGATCCCAAAAAGCTATTAATATGTATCGAATAGCAGGAGGTGATTAAAACAATATTCCTCTACCTTGTAGTTTGGAGTAAAAGCATCTGAGTTTACAGCCACAGAGAGTGGAAATCATTACAAGCCACACAAATGGACTGAGACGTTCTGAAATAAGCAGCCACCAATTCAAGCAGGGGAACCAGCCCAGTGGGTAGCCCCATGTGCCGGCCAGGGTGAGCCAGGAGATGGGGGAAGGCAGCCGGCAAAGGAGAAGGAGAGGGAAATCTACTCTTCCCAGGATAACGCAATGGATGCCAAGGAGAGTACTGTCTTTAATTTCAAGGACTTGGTTCCATATAATGTTTGTTCATTAATAAATGAAATCATTGCTAAATTAAAAAAGAAACCGGGAATAAGTCTGTTCGAAAATACGTAGAAGTTCTGCTCTCTTCTATTTATTTTCACACAAGCCCCTCACATCACAAAATCCAAGCCTGCCTATCACTGTGTCCTCTTAAAAGACTTTTAATTTCCTAAACTTCTAAGACTTTCCCTGCAGGGCAAAATACAACTTTGACTTCCTAGTGTCCACCTGAATTCATTCTCTGCCCTTTGAGACATCATTAGTACATCATAAGCATGGCACCACAAAGCCTCCAGGGTAAGAAATGAGATGCCAAGTACATTTGATTAGAAAGTCTCAGCATTTCCTGGGGAGAAAACACTACAGTAATTTGGAATAAGCAAAGGCCACATCATGTCCTGTGGGTCCACGCTTGCAGAAAATTTCTGTTCTTAGCTCTTCCCCTGGAAGGGCAAAGGAGAGATGACCTGCCCTTCACCTTCAATGAAGCTTTCAATGAAGCTGAGAAAAGGAAAGGCAGCCACGTGTGGGACAAACCACGCAACTAGGACCTCCAAACCTGTCCCACCAGCCTGCCCAGCACCGGGCAGCGGGAGAGGCAGAAGAAACGAGAGAGACCCAGAGTTTGAGCTGGTGTCCCCTCCCCAGCTGTCCTCGGTGGCGGGGAGCACAGCACCCCAGTGGTGCCAGGAGTGGAGGGGAAAGCGTCGTACCAGGCATGGCAGTGGGCAGGCTGCCTGCAGCCCACTTGAAGGGTCTCTGCTGATTCCTGCATCGGGCAGCGAATGGCACCCAGCCCCGCACTGTCGCCAGCTGCAAGGGGACCGCCAGGTCCCAGGCGGCCGCTCAGACATGAAATGAGGCCATTAGATCTCCCTCGAGATTTGTTCACTGAAGCTGAACTAGACTGGCACGCATTTCTGAAGGACAGCCAAGCTCTTCTTATTGAGCTATAATTGGTTATTTTTCTTCTTGAGGAAAAGTATGGATTTGGCGCCAGTAACGGCCACCCAAATAACATTACAGAAATATGCACATATCTGCTCTGGTATGGGTGCATGATTCTTTCATCTTAATGTTATTATAAATTAATACTGAATTTTTTTACTGTAAGCATTATACTTTCCTAGCCTGTGTACTTTGTGAAGAATGACTACATCCCATCAAATGAAAACTAATGCACATTTTGACAGGATAAAGATATTACAACTCAGCATTTGCAAATGTTACCTGATGCACAACTTTTGTATGGCTTAACGTGTTTTAACAGTACTTTAAACCTTCTGTTCTTTTTTAGTTTAATGCTTATGTCTGAAAGTAGCCCCTTTCAAATTCAGTTGCAGTAATGTCTTTAAAAGCAAACTTCAAACTTAATTCGCTGCACATACAATTATCCAAATAAGTTGCATAGTTTAAACAAGTTCAATTGTGCTTTGTAGCAGAACTCACAGTAATTACATATCTCTTAAAAATACGATTTGCGAATATAAAGTTGACAATACATTTAAGCATTTTTGTGACGTCTAGACATCAACGATATGAGTTTTTGTCACTCTTCCACTGACTTTTGCTGTTCATAATACCTCACCCTTACATTGTATTAGATCAGAGCATGGACATTTAACGGACACATCTGAAATAATTACAAACACAATTTTTAAAACTCCATTGTCGGGAGGAGAGAAATAAGAACTTGGGTTGGTTTGAGGTATCCAGCCCTCAGGAACATACTATGGTTGTTTGCATTAAGCTTTGTTGGTTTTATCATGTATTACATTTAGATTAAAAATAGAAGGCACAGGTGTTTTACAAGGCGCCGTAATTAAGTCAACCAACAAAACTAAGTATTACATTACCAAGCCAGGGGTCTATATCTCAGCAGTGACTTCTTCCAATGCATTTTCATTTGAGGAATTTATTGCTTCTGAAAAAGGGCCGGGGTACGTCTGTGCTACGCAGTTCATTCCTTGTGCCACACTGATGTCTCCTCGGGAACTGAAGGTAGGGCAGGATCTAGTCCGTGCATAGTTTTGTTGGGGTCCAACTTGCCCAACCATCTCACTCACAGTGTTCACCGGCGAAGCCCTCCATCTCTGTCTCTGCAGTTGCTCTTCTTTACACTTAATGGAATACCAGGCCAGGAAAATAAAAAAGAATCCCACAAACTTGAGAGCAGCTGCCAACCCAAAGTAGACAAAACGAAATGAGGTGACATCGTATTCCCAACAAGATCCTTGTACGCCACAATCCTGTTGCCAAAGCATGCACGTGGTGTCAATAACAGCCCCAAAATAAATTGGGGTGGGAATGTAAGCTGAAATAAAAAATAGCAACAGAAATAATACATGTCAGCATATAGTGGAAAACTTCTAAAGAAACTATATGCCTCACACAAACAGGTCGAGAATTCTTCAGATTTCTACACTGCTATTCTCGCATGAAATGTAAAATGTGGAAAGCTGGTCAGCTGATCTTTCCACCAACACTACTTATCCCACACACGAAACGTACCGCAAATGGGAAAGAATTCAAGCAAAGAAGACAGTGCAGCAGCACCTTACAACGGGTACTGCTTCAATCTGCCATCCCCAGATAGCTCTTCTTGAACTATGTGTCCCCCCCAAAAAAAATCCAATGTTGCTCTCAGGAAATAAAATACAGGAGAGGAACAAAATACAATGCTATCTCCAGAGCATTACTTGCTGAACGTCAATTACTCACGAGTTGGGAAAGGGCGGCGGCTACTCCTTTAGACTAAGGAGAAAAAGCCCCAAAGATGGCAAAATGTTTCTCTTACTGCAGATGGACGGAAGCGGTAAAACCACTAAAATTGTACATTTTCTTTTGAATAGATCTTCCTCAGAAACAGACTTTAACTTCTACGGCTGCTAAAAATGCAGCCAGACCACTGAATGCTCCTGCTTTCTCCAGAAATACAGCACCTTTAAGATAAGTCAGAAACACCCTTCCTCAAAGAAAACTTCCAGATGCAGCTACACGGGCTTCTCCTCATGCTCTCTTACCATAGTCCTTACCTGCTCTAGTCACATGCCTCATAGTAGCTGAATACCTAGAGTGTTCATAGGCAGGATTTTAGAAGTTCATGAGCTTCAAAGAAACTACTTTGTGGAACAGACTTTTAACATGCACCCTTTTTGCTTTGAAGCATTTGAAATTAGGCATTAAGTAACAATTGGTTCTTATGTTAAAAAAGCAAAAAGCTATTGTTATCACTGAAAGCAATAAAAATCTGTTTCTAAAAAAGAAAAAATCCTTATAAAACCGTATTTAGTAACTATTAATTTTTAAATTAAATTCAAAACTGGGACTTTCTGGGACAAAAATGTTGTTCTAGAAAGTTAGGAATAAACAAAAAAAAAGAAGAAAAATAAATGCATTCTCAGCTACAACATTTTTAGAAGCTGTTAATTTTATGTTCCTAATACAGTTAGTCAGACAATTAGTTGCAGATTTATGGAATTTTAGTACTTTTATGGTATATTTAAGCAGAACGTGGAAATGCTGAGTAACTGTAAGACTTACCAAGAGTTCGTAACAGAACAAACTGCATTCCTAGTGCAAAGGGCCTCTCCCCATCTTCCACAGACCTAGCAGGCAAAAAAGAAACCTCCTCTGAAGAAACAGTCAAAACAGATAATCATTGTATTACATTCTGGCTCTACCTCCTGGCTTTTTCCTGAGCTATAAAAACCCTTGGTCTAAATTTCTTCCATTTAGCTTCTAATATTATTAACTCTTATGCCTAGGAAAAAATATATCCAGCCCTTCCTGTCCCTGTTTAATCAAAATCTCAATCATGTCTTTTAACCTTTCTTTACCTGTGTAAGGCCTGAAGACTTTGATCCAAACCCATTAAGGAAATGTAGAGAATTCATCCAAAATGTTTATGGCTTCTCGTGACAGTTTCCTGTTATTTCATATAATGCCTTGCTTTATTTTCTTAATTTTTTTTTAGATAAATTAGAATTAATGGAGAAGTAAGTTGCTGAAAGCTGGACTCCGCTCCTGAATTTAACAAATCTCTGCGTACCATAAGCACTTTGGAGCTACTTTAGGAAAACTATCAGTAGAAACATCCAAACAGTCTCTTTAAACACTGCTCCTTTTCAACACAAGTAATATCAGACTTCTTCCATTGATTTCAAATGAAAAGTGTCAAGCTTTCAAAAGACTAAATGCAGAGTAATGATATCCCACAATGCAACTACAATTTTAGTAAACCACAATTTTCTTTTGATTTAAAAAATATTTTTAAATCTTAATTTAAAGGTCTGAAATTAAGATAGGCAGCTCCTAATGACATTGAAATACAAGATAAAAACACACAAAAAGACTGCAGTCAAAGGAATGCAGCTGAAAAATTAAGGTTTTGAAGTCAAGCACTCACTCAGAAACTGAGAAATCGGGGAACAAACTTGGGACACAAATCTCGGACCAATGCGCTATGCACAATATGTGGTTTGAGACAGTGGGTGTCACTGTCCATGTGCGTGAGCTGCCCTTTTTTTTACTGAACATTACAAAATCCTGCTGGAATTGTCCCTTATGCACCTCACTACTGTGCGGCTCACTGCAATATTAATGTTCATTGATTGTAGTTTACCTTTGCATAATTGCAGTGCAATGACAATGGGTTTTTATTATTGTAGAGGTGGAAAACCCGAAGAGAGAAGGAATAAGGTCAGAAGTCTCTGAATTATAACAGAGCTGTGCAGAGGAGTTGAGCTAAAGTTGCATGAGCAACTGGAATTCTGATGTGCCCACTCCCAAGCACTTGGCTTCACAGTCCTAACAGTGATCCCTGCACCTATTTTGTAGATTTTTTGAAAGGCAAACTGGAAGACAAATTCCACCACATGACACAGCACAGACCTCCATGTGTCAGCAGCAGGCTCCTGCATAAACCTCAGCCACCTGAGCCGAGAAAAGGACAGCAAGAGAGTGCTCGTCCTTGGTGGGGATGACACAGGCGCCTCTGGGTTCCAGAGTTGGGCTCGCGGCTGAGCCGAAGGAGACCAAAAACAAGTTCTGATCTGCCTCCTGTTTTCTAAGGCTCCATGACATGTTACAAAGATTTGCCATCATTATTTTTACAGGGGGCTAATTGTGAGCAGCAGCAGAACATCAGTAGTTTCAGAATATTAGAGCGAAGATAAAAAACCAACACTACCAGGAGAAAATCCCAGACCAGACGGCATAGATGGGAAAAGCCAATCCAAAAACCTGAACACTTTTTTTTCCAATGGACAAATAAGTGACACTACCTTTCCCTATAAAGAATGTCTTGTTCTCTATCCTTAAATGATCATGGTGACAACGACATTACTACAGTACAAGTTCAAAATTCTTGTGAAGAAAAAAACGGAAGATTCAAAAACAGGCATGTGGCAGAAATTAAAAATTTTAAGAAAGAGAAAAGGATAATTTTAAATACTAACATTTTTTCATTTGCATTTGAAAATTCAAACCGACTCTAAGAAGGATGAAAATTTCATCAGCAGTAATCATTTTCTCACATGATGCTTTTACTTATTCTCTCCTTATAGCACCTGGAAATCACTGGGCACTTCATGTTTCCTGAAGTGGATTATCACCTTACACATTCTAAATACAAGCAAGTTCCACCCTATCCATGTCAGGCCTGTTCTATTCACTTTTCAAGGATACATAAGCTTGAAGGATTTTGGCTGCATTTGCCCCAGCCTCTTCTGACACAGGCGCTGGTGATAGTGGGCACAGCAAAATTACTTTAAAAACTATAACTGAGTTCTCACCTGAGTGTCACTATGATTGCTGACGGCTGGGCGCACGCTGTTATAAGGGTAACAATGAAAAGAAATATCAGGAATGGGATAAGCGTGTTGCAGGTTCGATCACACTTCCCAGAAACAGCGTAGCCATTCTCATTCAGGTAGGTTTTGACAATAACCAGGCGGAGCTGACTGCGCTGGCCCACCGTCGGCGGAGTGATCACCTGGCGACTCTGGACACAGGCACATTCTGTGTAATTTCGTACCTGGGGAGAGTGAAAAAGAACATTCCCGCATGAAAAACCCGTGCAAGAAAGACATTGCGCAGAGACGTGGTACTTCTCAGTCTTTAGCTTCATTACCCCAAGTACATGCAAGGTTACCACTCCAGGTATTTTTAAAGCTGGCCAGGACTTCCCGTGTTGAGACTGTCTTTCCATTGCTTACGACTTCCAATGTTTAGGCTGAGGTTAGAAAAAAATCTGGAATATTTTGGGAAAATTTTGCTGAAACAATTCAATCACTTCTGACAAGGCGGCTGGAGAAAAAGCTTGTTTCTACTGTATTATAAAAACAGCAAGAAAACGCTCCTTAAGCAGCACTGACAACACCATATTCTGGAATTTGGCACGTTGTCAGCATCCATCTTCAGGAGGTGTCTTCCGACATCTGAATGAAAGTCTCCCCAGATTTGGCTAAAAAGCAACAAGCTGCACTTCATGCTTAGAGCCCAGGACCTTCCAGGTGGATGTGGATGGGATGCATATTAGAGCAAACCAGAAAATAAGGAGAAACCAGAGACTTAAACAGTGAAGACTAAAGGACATGAGGGATTCCTGAACGGACAAAGAGGATGAAATTAGGATGAAAGACTGAATAATGAAGTGGCATATCATAGACAAAGGGACTGTGATTGAGAAGAAACAGGTCAGGACCCTTGTGATGTTACAGCCAGGAGGTTTTGGTTTCAATCTTTGCTTTCATAAAACCTAGGACCACACATGCACAGAAGCTACATTACAAGACCATCTTAAGGTTGCAAATTTAAGCACTTGGACATCAGGAAATAACAAAATTATGGTTGCTTGTCAACTTTAATGTATACCTTTGTATGTGTTTGTGCTATGACATAGCCTCACATTTTTTTCCCATGGGATTTAGATGAACATCTTAATAATGTATCAATTTATCCAGTATTTTACCTCTCATTTTCAAAATGTGGCTCCAGGTATTTTTTTCCTCACACTACACATATTGCACTACAAAGACAGAATGACTCATATTTCATATGGATTCTTCTATCACACTCACATTATAGCTTATTTTTTTCAAAAAGGAGTAATTTATCTTTAAAACAGTTATGAGATGAGGTGCTGATGTTGTCACCGCTATTTTGTAGCTAAGTAGCTGAAACAGATCAAAAGTTTCACAAATGTGGGTGACTAATTTGAGACAATTGGGATCCGTTTTTTCAGAACGTGTTCCATTATATACAATTTAATATATTCTAAATGTAATTTTTCGTGCCTTCAGATACAGATTTAGGCACTCAGTGCTTCTACAAATGGCACTTCTGGTTATTGCTCATGTCCATCATACAGAATATGAAGAATATGAGATTAATGACTAACTGGGAGAAGTTTTGTTTAAGTCACTTGCCCAGCATCACTTAGGAATGAAGGCAATGACAGAATCCAGTTTCCCAAGGTAGCACTCCACTCTCTAATACCACATGAGTATCTGCTTTCTTCCTACCTTCTTCACCTTAATCTCCTTATTGCTTCCAAATGCAAATGACAAACAGGCATCCTAGAGAAAACAGTCCTCTCTACTACACAACCTTGGTTCATCACCAGAGAAACCAAGTCTGTGTACTAAATGAGACAGACATGACACAATAGAAATCATAGAATCACAGAATCATAGGCTTGGAAGGGACCTCTGGAGATCATCTGGTACAACCCCCCTGCCAGAGCAGGGTCACCTAGAACAGGTTACACAGGAATGCATCCAGGCGGGTTTGGAATGCCTCCAGAGATGGAGACTCCACCACCTCTCTGGGCAGCCTGTGCCAGTGCTCTGCCACCCTCAAGGTAAAGAAGTTCCTCCTCATGTTTAGGTGGAACTTCCTGTGCTCAAGTTTGTGCCCGTTACCTCTTGTCCTGTCACTGGGCACCACTGAAAAGAGCCTGGCCCCATCCTCCTGACACCCACCCTTTAAGTATTTAGAAGTGTGGATAATGCTAGAGTACAGGAATATATATATGAACTGTACACTGGCATCGTTTTTCTCCTAATTCCAATTTTTAAAGGGTTAATTTTGAAAACACTATAAGTTATAAACTTAAATCCAAATGTTATAGTTTAGCAACATTTTGTGCATTATACAGTGGGACAAGATTACATTTGTTGTTTTTAAAAGTCTGCTATGTAGCGCATTATTTAATGAAGAAATGTTTTTTCCTACCAATGTTAGACTATTCTATTCACCATTAGCTACCAAGTTAAAACTTCAGGCCACGAAGGATCTTTTCTTAAATTGTAAGAGGAGATATCGAAGAGTACATACTCTAAAAGTACCTCCCCGCTAAATGAATTAATAGTGCCAGTCTGATATCAGATGAAATGTAGCAAAGGTTAAACCTATGTCTCAATCCAGCAAAGCACAAATAAGATTTATATAGACAATGAAAATTAACCACACTCTTTTCCAATTGGGCCAAAGTGATTTTCTATTAAAAAACAGCAAGATACTCTAAAAAAAAAAACCTGTAAGGGAACCAATCTATTCTCAGTGGCATCTATGTATGAACCTGAATTTTCAGACCCTTATCCGGTCAACCTGAGAAAGCAGAACAGTGGACCTAGCATTCTCTTGCTTCACAGGCTGCCTCAGGACTGCAAATCAGGAGACTGATACGTTATAAATAAGCTTTCTGGAAAGCACAACCAAGTCCTGAGAAAATCAGTGTTTGCATTACTTCCTGTCTTTCTTAATTAATCCTTTTTTAAAGGACAGTTCTGTAACAGAAGAATTTAAGAGTTCAGTTTTTTGTACAAAATGAGCATGACCATAATGCTCTGTTGCTATTTAGGTCAGATTCTACTTTTCAGCTGTTTTCCAGTACCCAGTCCTGGAAACTGCCAAATTTCCATGGCGTGATTTTATCAGCAGGATGCCCTTCCCCACCCCAGCATAACTGGAAGACTGGGCTGTAACAGGCAACGTATTTCCAAAAAAGTAAGTGGATTATTAACATCCTTTAAGTTCTAGTTACATGAGTTCAATGACATTCAGTTTGTTTAGCCTGGAGGAGGGTTAGGGAAGGGCTATGAGAATGGCCAAACTATTTTACAAGAGCAGAATGCTTGGGCAGCCTTTGTCTAGCCACACAAACAAAAGACCTATCAATACACTGGTGCAGGTGCAACAGCTACTCATACAAAATGATGAGGCTGACACAAACACCAATGACTTTAAACAGGCCATAACTACATGTAAACAGGAGTTTAAAACACTTCCAACCTGAAGAGTTAAGTTCTTCATTCCATTCAGAGAGGGAGCAAAAAAAAAGCCAAAACAACTCTTAAGAGTAACACTGATGAGCTCGCAGTAAGACAGGACGACATGGCTGCCTATGTTAGCAGAAAGCCGAATTAGATGACACTGACTCTAGGCCCCCTCTCGGAACCCTGTAGGAACATGAGACGTGCAGGCCACTGCCATCAGGGACTTCAGAGTCTGTACTGGAAACACCAGCCCTCCCCACCCTGTGGCACTTCGCACTCACTTGGGTGGAGGATTCACCTGGTACAAATGAACTTGTGCCTCAAATTTGTACGTAACTGAAAGGAAGGGGGGTGCGACCAGGCAAT
This sequence comes from Chroicocephalus ridibundus, assembly GCF_963924245.1. NCBI lineage: Eukaryota > Metazoa > Chordata > Aves > Charadriiformes > Laridae > Chroicocephalus > Chroicocephalus ridibundus. The sequence continues at coordinate 132,869,649 of NC_086285.1, forward strand.
AGTAGCACCAGCAGCCTTTCAAAAGACTTATGCACAAGTCTGCTTCAGAGCAACTTCTCTGGAGCTTAGCAGGGGGATTCTCGTGCTAGAAACAGCAGTCTTCGATCTGCATCAGTCCCGAACGGTTACTCGCGGGTTGTATGTGGGTGGGTGAAGGACTTACCCCTGTGCTATGGTTTCCACCATTGATGCAGCCAGCTAGGCAAGGATTAAAATATGTTATTCCATCTGATCCACAGACAGGCTCGTACTCATGAATCTTACATCCACAGTTAACATTACAGCTCCCAGTCAGATTCCTGTGGGCCATGGCAAGAGTGGGACTGAAGAAAAGAAAAAGAACATGCTAGTAGAGCAAGCACAGATATCCTGCTGTTCAGAGGGAGAAAACATCCTACTCATTACCTCTGGAACTAATAGTTGATTATCAGAGAAAGACTGCATTAACTCTATGTACATGATTTAAAAATCATAGAACAACATCCAAGGCATCCCTGCTATCAACTATAATCAATGCAATACAAAGATAATTCTAAAGTTTAAAAACAGTATCTTTTTTGCCCGGATAATAGTTGTATTTTTCCTTTAAGAGTTAACACAACACTATTTCATATGTCTATCCTAAGCTGCAGCAATTTGTTGACTACTAGTGAAGGGCTCAGTGATGAGGTATAAGCACTATGTGAACTATTAGGTATCTCTTCCCACATACCAACAACTGTTCAGAAAATTTAATGCTTGCATTATTTATACATATATGTGACATCTACAGGAATCTCTCTAGATCTGGATGAGTGCTGTGCTTCCACTAAATGTCTGTAAAAGAACGGTTACTCTGCTTGCCTAGACAATTCCCCGAAATCTTGCCAAAGCACAACTTTCTAGGTCTTCCCCAGAAGCATTTGGTGGTATGCTCAGAAGGAACTGAAGGGAATTTCAAAAGCTGAAGGATATGCAGACATGAAAAAGCAGGCTCTTCACTCTCTGTCACTGCTGCTCTAAACAGGTGGCTGAACAGATCTTGACTGCTACAGCAGGGAACTGCATCAATTCCTCACTGGCAAGCACCATGCCAGCCTGGGCACGTCCTCACCATGGCATGGATGAATATGCAAAGGGACCCCAACCAAAGCAGTAGCCCATGGGACTCATCTCAGCTCAGTGGCTCATGTAACAAGGCCCGAATGAAGCAGCTACAGCTCTCTCCTGATGCACACTCTCCTCCAGCTAAGACCTCTGCATGGCACATCTGGGTCCTGTCTGGAGAGAGCAGGTCATCCAGAAGCAGTTTTGGTCTCACAAAATGGCACTGCCCTGGGTGCTAAGGACAAACTCCTAAGAACCAATACCTGATAACCTGAGCCGCCAATGGGTAGCCAGTATTGTCAATGCCCCTATGCAACTGTGCCCCTGTGCAACTTGTGGCTGGAATCAAGATTTTATAAACATATAATCCCACCGTGGCTCTACTTTACTGTATCAGTTAGTATCAGCCTTGTCTAGATAGGAAGGGACTTTTCAGATCATCTAGTCCAACCATCAACCTAACAAAACTGACAAAAATCACCACTAAATCATGTCCCTAAGCACCACATCTACCCATCTTTTAAATATCTCCAGGGATGGTGACTCAACCACTTCCCTGGGCAGCCTGTTCCAATGCTTAATAACCTTTTCAGTGTAAAAATTTTTCATAATATCCAATCTAAACCTCCCCTGGTGCAACTTGAGGCCATTTCCTCTTGTCCTAGGACTTGTTACTTGGGAGAAGAGACTGACCCCCACCTGGCTACAATCTCCTTTCAGGTAGTTGTAGAGAGCGAGAAGGTCTCCTTTTCTCCAGGCTGAACAACCCCAGGTCTCTCAGCCGCTCCTCGTAAGACTTGTTCTCCAGACCCCTCACCAGCTTTGTTGCCCTTCTCTGGACACACTCCAGCACCTCATGTCTTTCCTGGAGTGAAGGGCCCAAATTGGACACAGTATTTGAGGTGAGGCCTCACCAGTGACAAGTACAGGGGGATGATCATTTCCCTAGTCCCACTCCCCACAGTGTTCCTGACACAGGCCAGGCTGCTGTTGGCCTTCTTGGGCACCTGGGAACACTGCTGGCTCATATTTAGCAGCTCAATCCAGAAGTGACAAAGGCCCTAGTAACAGCAGAGTCCATATCTGTAAGATTACAGACTCTTCATCGGAAGATAAGGGGGGGGAAAAAAACCCACACGGATCAAATGGTGCTTTTTGGTATCAGTAGAAATAAATCAACTCTGGTTACAACTGACTGCCAGCTGTCGCCATCACAGGTTTTGACTCAGGTTGACTAAGTCACACAGCCATCAAATTAACAAGCTCCTGCTTTACCTACCATATCATTTCAGCCCTGCCCAAAACAACTCTCAGGTCATTTAGAAAAGCCCAGCTTTGTGCACAAACCCTGGAGGAGACACCCAGCTACTCCCAAGGAAAGCCCAAGGTGACACTGGACTTTTAACATTCCTGGGTAGAATAAAAGCTTGGAGTACAGTGCAAAAGGGGAAAAGTGTTAGCACCTACAAAGGCAACCTCACTGAAAGAAAAGAATAGTAAAAACCTGTATATACAAAAAAACTCCTGTGTATACGAATTCTGATTATAGAGAAACAGAGAGACTTAAAATGAAAAATTTAAAGAAAGACAGAATGGATATTAGTTTGTTTGTTACCAAACTAAAAACAGAATGGCATGATTGGACCCAGTGTATGTAGAGCTAATATCAGATGATGTAAGATGTCAATCTCTATTATCTAGGCGCTCTTCATTAATCAGGAAGTAGTTGATGATATCACGTTTTTCTGACAAATAACTGGTCTGAAAAGCCATTTACTTTTAATGAGCATATTTTCTTGAAAACCTCGGACTAGTTTATGAAGAGCTACTATACTACCTTTGGCCCTTTCAATTATTGGGATTGCTCAGATGAGTTTTGTAGCATTGCTTTTTTGCCTTGGCTGGTTAAAGACTAGTTGTAACTTATTCTTGTATGTGTACATTTTCTGTGAAAACCTCTAGAAACATAAAAACGTCTGTTGAGACCACGGTTGCCTCTTCACCGGTATCCTATCTCTAACAGCAGCCATAAGAAGATGACTAGGGAAAAGCAAGAACAGGGCAAGTTAACTTCCCCCAGAAAAGTATTCTCTCAGCCTCTAATGAGTCTCAGCCCAAAATGTTTTCTAAGTTTGATGTGTTTTTTTTAGTTAATAAACCCCATTTTTTCCCCTGTACTTCTCCTGCTAAGATTAAATTTTTTTGCATCTACAATATCCAACAGCAGGGATTTTTCAGTAGCGCGCAGCCTGTTACATGAGCTGTTGTTTGTTTTGAATCTGGCTCTTACTAGCTTTATCTGACAGCCCCCACTTCTACAACTTTGCTTGTAAACTCTGAACACATGAGGGCTCCTGAAAAAACAAACTTAAGGGGTTCCTATGGCCAACAGGAAAATATTTGCAAGCTCTAGTGAGATCTTGTAGTTGCAATTAAATAAGCCACATCTAATATTAACTAATCTAATATAATCACATCTAGTATTATCTGAAGGAATTATGCCGGAAGGTGTAGGCATAAAGTATTATCTTTTATCCATGCTATTACTCAACATGCTAGCTCAGGTACCAAAACGAAAATAACTGTTCTGCTTAGATATAGATGCAGACACCTTGAAACCTAAGTTATCTTCTGCTGCCATTATGCAGCCAAATTATAACAAGCATGAACTTTTAAATGGCCCATATCATATTTATACCTATTATTGCTACACTTGCCATGCTCTCTGTCTTGTTTCAGGTTGCTAAATTAATTTAGTAAATGGAAAAGCAAGAGTCTGCAGTGGGGTTCAATGCTCTGCATCTCATTTGGAATTTTATCTGGGTTTAAAATACTGCCAGCAACATGAATGCATTAAGCCAATGGAAAAGTTACCTGGATGACCTTATTCATACCCATCTATTTCCAAGTGATACGGTTGTCTGAGGCTAGGGGCCCTAGCTCGTATTTTCTAAATAACTTTCTGGCTAAAGAAATCACGGTTCCTGAAGTCTGCACCTGCGCTCCCTCTTCACTGCATAAGGCGATAGATACCAAGCCACTGACAACTGAAAAGCAGCTGACATCAACGTTTTCACCCGAAGCTTCTCCCATTACTTAGAAAAAACACCATTTCATTATGTTTTCAGAACTGCAATCTATAGTTTCCTGTGATGCTTAAGTAGCTTTCTTTTTCTGGGATTTGCTCTTAAATGTAAGTCTTAGTTTCTGTCATAGCTCTACTCTAGGCTTGTAAATGCTATTTTGTGTCTCAAAGTACTCAAATGCTAGACACTGCAATATTCAGTATTGCAATATACAAGTTTTTCCGAAGATAGACGGCCAGTTTTAAACCACGTACTTTATGGGTTGTAATTTGCAACCCATGAAGTTTTGAAGGAACCCATAAACCCTGGAAGTTTTGTCCTTTCAGATACCAAAGTCAGAAAGACAGCTTCTGGAAGGATTCAAGACAGCTGCCACTTCTAAGATCTCCAAAAATTTAGAACAGGAAAGTGAGGGCCCGACCTCCCTCCCTATGACTTTTTGGCTGGCACCCTGGCCAGGGAAGGTGAGATGGGAGCTGAGAGCGATGGCAAGACCAGCTCAGAACTGGGTCCAGATACAATGATCACAATGATCAGTCCAGTGATCACACAGCAAGTTCAAGAGAAAGGAGGGGCAGGCCCTCCTCTCCAGCTTTGATCATAACAGCTCTTATCAGTGACAGAGCTGACCCCGGACTCAGCCAGCTGAACTCCTTAACTCAGGTGATCAAGCTCCTAGAAGAGGGGAGGACACACACTGCACCCTGACACTGTATAGGAATATTGGTGCCCACTGCAGACACCTCAGTGAGTTCCTACACACGGAGCAAAAAGCTGCCCCTTTGTGCTGATAGCCTTCTCCAGAAATACCGTACTTCATGGATTTATAACAGATCTCCTCTGACGTGGAAGAGGAAACTTCCTCTTCTTCATCAGCTCTACAGTTGCCCGAGGTGGGAACACTGGGGTCCCAGGTCCTCCTCAACCTGAAGGGGTTCAAACTTACATCTCCTTGATGACGTTCTTATCAGCAAGCTCCAGAATGGCATCTCTTTCCATCCTTCCTGCTGAAGCTGAACATGATCCCAATCCTATCCATGTCTCCTCATCAATAATTCTCTACTGCTGTATCTACAAGCAAGATCCGGAGCAGGGACCAGGACTGAAGCCATTTCTTCCAAGGGACATCTCCTTTCAGAAGGTTTAAAGTTAGGTTCCCCTCTTGGGTAGTCTTTTTTTCTTCTGCATCTCTATACATTCCTCATTTTTTCTCCTTTCTTTTCCCCTATATCCACCATAGCAGTTATGGTGCTATTGTAGTTCTGTAGTAGACATCAGTAGTTCTGAGTCAAGATTTTCTCTGACTAAATAGCTAGGTAGAGGCTACCATGCATACGATGAGCACCTTTTGTAGCAACCAACTTCCTGACTTCCTAGCAAAAACACACTATCAGGCAGTTCTTACCTTCTCCGCAATAACTGTTAAATATAGTGGCCAATGCTAATAAAGTGGGTATCAGTGGGAAACACATATACATTCCTTGTGGATTTGGACATATTTCAAATGCTTCCTTCCCATCTTTGAGTCACAGCAGCTTGAACACCTGCACCTACCTGGCTCTCTAGCATAGGATCTTCTAAAACCACACAAGAGTCTATGCTTGGTTACTTGGAGGCCTCTGAACAAAATACAAACAATAGTTTATTTCACTTCAGTAGTCCTTGAGAATAGGTAACTATACTAATCTCTGAGATTGAAGAGTCCAAAATATACTTAATCTGGGTTTTGGAAAGAATTCACTTATTTCAAACATGTCCCAAAGTCCTTCTTCAGTCAATGCACTCCTCTACCTTCTCCACAGTGGTCACAAAGGCAGAGACCTAGTTTGGCTCAGAAGACAGGGCCAGGCCTGTCACCTGCATGGTTTTGGGACTCTTCATAGCAAGAGAGTATGGTAGCTGAACAGTGAAGAAAGGTGGTGCTTTGAGAACGCTGTTTTAGATTATTTTTTTCTCATGGCTTTTATTATAGAGGTACCAGAACCTTTTGGTGGGTCATTAGCTTATTTACAAAGGTTACTTTGGATACTCCATGTGCCACCTTTCACCAGCATTTCACAGACTGCAAGATGCTGTGGCTCATGGCTACAGTCACTCTGGCCTTAACACACAGAGGGGCACAGCTTCTGGATCCTCCCCCAGGAGGTGGGATCTGCCTAGCTCCATGACACAAGGCTGTCCCTTCTTCCTCTTACTGCCTGATACTTTTAAACTAGCTGACATTTTTTTCACAAATGGAAGCAAAAAGTGTCCTCCTCATTCTCCAGTAGTCCACTGATTAGATATGAAAACCCGGCTTCCAAAGAATATTGAAGTAATCTATGAATGGATGAATGCAATAAAGAGGAGAGGTTGCAGGAGCGAAATTTAAAGGCCTCTTCCAGAGAATAGAATATATGTACGAAAACCCCCAACTCCAGCAGAAGACTCTGCCCTTTGCCTTCTCACTCCTAAGTGGTAAGTGGAGCTGCAGGCACCATCCTGTCTCTGCCTGTGGTCCCTGTGTACCCCAGTCCAGAAGACCTGAATTTCTGAGAACAAATGCCAGTTTGATCCCTGCAGAATCTGCAAAACCAGATGGAGATAAGTACTGAGCTCTGTCGGGGCACGAGTACCTGCGCACGCGCTGTAAGCAAAAACCTTGCCTCGGGAATTATGTTGGTATGCACAACGTCTCCACACCGGGCACTGCAGCGTAATATCGAATTAACTGTGCTGCCTTGTTTGCCCGGCTCTCGGTCTTGCTCAACAGTGCCTCAGAGAGGCCACTGCTGTTCAAAACTAGCTCAAGTATCTCTGCTCTAAGCAGATCAGTAGATATCCAGGGAATTTTAGCACCTCCTCAGCCAGGCAGGAGCTGAACAGGAATGTGGATTGGGTTTGTGGCTGCACCCCCGAGACCCTGTGCACAGGCTCACAGACTGCCAGGGTTGCAGAGCCTCAGGAGGGCTGCTGTTTGCTTGCCTTCGCATCTGTAATGTGCGGGCAGGACTGCTGCAAAGTTAAACAGCTAGGATCAGACTTACTGCATCCTAGCTACCCCACAGACCACAAGAGATGTTCTTCTGCCCCCATCTTCGGCACCCGAATAGATCAGAGACTCAGCTCAGGAGCTACTCCACACACAGCGACTGTCACCCATGTCATCTGTCACCTCATCTCCTGTCATCAGTGACACTATGCAGCACGACTGCTGCTTAGTGGCTTCCACTTTACTCATTTTTAATGTGTTTATACACCCCTATTTGCTTTTGCTGCATATGCTTGTCTTTCCAGCTGGGCACTTTTGCAGCCGGTAAGTGTTACGAACTCGCTCTTAAATATTTATTGACTGCCTACTGATCACACAAATCAGGTTCACGAATTTAGCTCTTGAAGCAACTTTACACTTTATGGTCTAGTTGGATGTTAACCAAAGCCTTTCTGAGTGTTTTCTTTCTTGCACCATAAACAAACAAGGCACAGTTTTAGAAACAAGTCACAGCTTGAGCAGGAAATTAAATATCCAGGACTGATATTGGTTCTGTCGCCTTCTCAGCTATCAGCTGAAACTTGTCTTATTATATCACGCTGGATTCCAGAGAGCAATATGCAGCAACAAGTCATATAGCAACAGGCAGACTTTTCTCCAGTAATCTCTCAACAGAAGCTCTTCTTTGATGGAAAACACCGAATCATCCCAACATTCCTCAGGAACGTGCTGATTTCAGCAGCGCAGTGACAGAAGTTTTTCACGCCAACAAGAGAGGTAGCGTTTTTGGAGTTTTGCAAGCTCCTTGGCAGCCTGCTGGGCTGGATGTCCCAGATGCCTGAATACTTGGGGTAAGCAGTGGCTCCCCAGCCTGCCTGGGAGACCCTCATGCCCATGTCCCTGCTGCCAGCAGGGCTCTGCCGCCCTGCACATGGACAGGTCCGGGGACAGGCCAGGATGCCGGGAACGGCACAGCTCGGGTTCCCCTCTCCAGCCTCTCCCACCCCGTGAAACGCATTCTTCTGCCCTCTTATCCCCCCGTCACGTAACACCCTTCTCAGCAGCAGATGGGTTGTGCTGTTCCAGAGGCAGGACAGCCAGCTCCCCGGCTCGCTCCGCTTCCGTAGCTAACTGGCTTCAGCTGCACTGCAGAACATTACCGTGACACGGAGGTTAGGAAATCAGCTTAAAAATAAAGGTGAATGAAATCAGGCATGCCAGAAATGAGAAGCATGAAACTGGAAACTGAACCGAGACCACTGTGACAATTTAATCTCAGGGGAATTTTTTTGTTTGCCCCAGAAGAAGCCTTAAGTTTACAGACACGCAAAGCAAATATGCTCAAATTAATAACAAGCTACTGCAAGCTGTGTCGCTCCAGCTTTCATCACCTTTTGTACCTCAGTAAATCACTGTAAGGTTTATTTGGGGGAATTTTTTTGTTGTTTACAGTAACTGCCTTGCACTCAAAGAGATTTTTTTTTTCATCCTGTAATACACAAAATCATCTATTAACTCTGTTTCCAAAAGCTCATTATCAGACAGTTGTAAAAAGTTCATGCTTTCATGTTTATTACCTTCACTGTCCACTCATTGTTCCCTCTTCTTTCGATGATGGGAAACTAATGAAGGATGAATGAATTCAGATGCTGGGGACATGAAATCTCTACTGACACATACCTATGTAACCCTATTTTCATCACATGTGATCTACTATATTATACATATTATAACAGATTTCTATGAACACTTGTCCCAGGAGGGGATCATTTTTCTCGAAGGTACGTATTTTTCCAGCAATAAGCTGAAGCAAAGTGCTCTACCAATCCTGCCTTCTGACACTGTGAGGCCGCCTACTCTCCACGAAGGAAAACGGAGCACCGATCCCTGAATTACTGCACAGCACATCACAGATTTGCCGGCACGGGTCAGAAAGAGCAGGGTCTTATGGAAATGAAGCTACTTAGTCTTCCTCTGGGAAACAGCTGCCCCGCTCGTTTCAGCGGCTGCAGATGCTGTCAACTTGCAGCGCTGCTGCACCTGAGCGGCCAAGGACACACACCCGTCACCCGGGAGCACGGGAACATAAACCAGCCCCAGACGACAGCGTTTCCTGAACTATTCCTTCCATTACAAACAGTGGCGCCGCTCCTTTCATTAGTGAGATTCAACTGCAAGTTTGCTAAACGTGTGTGCTGGGACAAAACCCAGAATCCCATCTGACAAATCCCATTTGTTCAGTTCTCGGGGAAACTGTTCTGTGTCTTCATGACACAATGCTGGTAAAGCTAATAAAGAGGAGACCTTTATTAGATGTGACTAACGATAAAAGGGACTCTAGTTCCCAACATTTTTTTTTCTAAATCCTGTTCTGCTCTCCAACTAGTACTCTGTGGAAGGCTTGTGGTATAGGAAAAAAAGTAAGAAAAGGGAAAGTATAAGGCGAGATTTATCGCCTGGAGTTTTTAGAGCTGTGTGACCTGTTATTTCAGATACCCACGCTTGGACTGAACCCTCATTGTGCTGGCAGTCAATGCACACATACTGGAAAAAAAAGGTGGACCCTCTTCCCATGAGGAATCTAAATGAAGTGCAGTTTTAAAAAAAAAAACAAACAAACAGTGCCTGACTCTATTTTGATAACATCTAAACAAAGAATTGATTTGCATATGGTTTTATTCTTATTTATTTAAATCACTCTAGCAACCTACAGGGCCAGGGAAATACAAAGGAAAGGAGATAACCCCTCACCACATAATTTCTATACTCTTAATATTGGCCTCTATGATAAAAAAGATTATCTTAAATTGATAGTGATATTTTTTGGTTTGGTATTGAAGGACATTCTGGATGGCAGAGATCTGCAGCTCCTTGTTGGCAAGCAGCTGGAATCACAGGAATGATGCAATTTTTGTGTAGCTGTCAAACAAGGGACCCTCTCACTGTGTTAGCTGGATTCCTTCTTTGTTGTTATTGTTCTGATCCAATTAGTCACTGCTTTCAAGTTAAGGGATCCAACTGGCTGATTGGACTGAAAGAGATGGAAGAATAACAGAAACCCAAACTGGTGGTACAAGAGGAAGCACAGAATTATTTTTTTTTATGCGAAGTGCCTCAGTAAGTCAATTGCATGCTTTAACTAAACCTTAATTGCACCAAAACAACAGAAAGCAACCAAAAAGGGTCTGTTTTGATTCATTACATACCAGAAATGTGAGAGACGGAACGTAACTAATCCAGGAATCTGTCACTATGAGTAAGTTCCCCATGGAGCCTGTTTTAGTTGCCTTGCACCACAAAACATGGAAAAGACAGGTCTACAAACAACCAAAAGCAGCTGATCTCTGCTGTTTCCCCTTTATTCCGCACTGGGGAGGCCACACCTGATGTACGGGGTCCAGTTCTGGCCTCCCCAGCACAAGAGAGGCATGGACGGACTGGACAGAATCCAGTGAAGGGCCGCTAAGGTGCTTAATGGCCTGGAGCATCTCTTCTTTGAGGAAAGGCTGAGAGAGCTGGGACTGTCCAGCCCAGAGAAGAGAAGGCTCAGGGGGATCCCATCAATGTATATAAATATCTGAAGGGAGGGTGCGAAGAAGACAGAGCCAGGCTCTTTTCTGTGGTGCCCAGTGCCAGGATCAGAGACAATGGCACAAACTGAAACATGGGAGGTTCCCTCTGAACGTCAGGAAACTGTGAGGGTGAGCGAGCACTGGTACAGGTTGCCCAGGGAGACCGTGGAGTCTCCATCCTTGGAGATCTTCAAAAGCTGTCTGGAAAGGGAGACAATTCACTGATTCAGAACTTCCCATTTGGATGCTGGTGATGGTGCAAGAGAAGGGATGCCATAATGCAGTTTGACATAAGGCTCCTTACACTGTGTTCAAATATCAAACATGCCTTCAGAGACAAGGCTGGGGCACGGAACAACAGGTTCTAATATGCTGAGATGTATATAGAATACAGAGGTGCCCTTGACCTTCCTGATAACAGAACTGCTGATGACACACAACAACAGCAAAACTGCTTGTGCCCAACATAAACCAGCAGAAAATCCTTGCAAATGTATTCTAATCTGTGCATGCCTCCAGGTCCCATCCACATCCTCCCAGCTGGTACAGTTAGAAAAATACTGAGTTATGAAACATACTGAATTATGAAATATCATTGCCTACTTTGCTGAGTACTGCTACGCCCATACTTCTATGTTAACTAAAACCCAGCTTATCCCTCTCCTCTGTACTGGTTTATGCCTCGGTTCATCACAAAAAAAAACCCCAAACCAACTACTTTTTAAATGTAAAAAACCGAACAGTAGAAATGAACATGTTTGTCCAGAGAAGATTCTCCTGCAGGGTATGTCCCCACTGCCCAATGCAGCTGAGACGTCTGGGCTGCTGCCAGCCCAGGTAGCTCAGACGTCAGACCCAGCATAGCCGTGTTACGGTAGAGCATCATGCAAGGCATTTACGCTGAACCAAGTAGCTATACTGCTTCTCCTCTCCCATCTGTCCTGTTCAACTGGCTTTGATGTCCATCACGCTGCACTGCACTGGAACTGGAGAATGAAGTATGTGTTTTATTAAACCTCAAAATGAAAGCAATGCTTTTTTGTTACAAGCACAATAACTTTCTTTGATGTCTCAGTTAAAGAGTTGCCTACCAAGTAAAAGATTTGAAGCTATCAACTGAGGATACTGACCATAAGGATTAAGAGAATGTTTATCATGTCAGATATTCAAGATGAATTTATGTGTAGTGATGCTTCTTTATTATCATTTTGATAATAAATTTGGATTTGATTTCTGCATTAAAAAAAATCATATAGGGCTGGGGCTGCAAACTCCTGAACCATGCTTTACAACATGCCAGTAACTCTCAATTTCTGATGACATTACAGTCTACGCATACTGGTTTTTATACTGATTTCAAAGAGTTGACATACCTCAACTCTTTGAAGAATTTTGTTATTACCATCCCTCACCTCTTTTCTCAATAAGAACAATTAGATGAAGATGGTAAAGAAGTAATGCTGCCACAAACTTTGGAAACAGCTGTGAACAGATGCCTTTTTCAATTTATGCTATGTACTTACTGCAAATGTTATTACTTACTGGGGAAAAAAAACCAAAAAACTAGATATTCTTACAATTCCAGTGTGAAGGTTATATGTTACGTAGCAATAGTTCACCTTGTCTTCAGGTTAGAAGTAGATTTAAATTAAATAGCACTTTTTCACAAACAGAAACTACAGCCTTCTCATTAGCCAGGCAGAGACATTCTGACTTGCCACACAGTTCAATTAACTGCTATCTGAAATTTATGTTTTAACTCCTAAAAATTTTCATTTTTTCATCTACGCCCACAGGCTGTCGCAAACATCAATAGAAGGTGGACAATGACAGCATTCCACCCCCTTCCCACCCCCGTTCTCTCCTTCTTCAGCCCACTCTGCTCAGACGAGGATACATCGCCATGCTGCTCCCCTCTACAGTCAGCCCCTCAGCACCAAGTTTTATCTCTAAGTATTAAGAACACAAAGCAGTGAACCAGCTTTCCATCAGCTCATGACTTTCAGTTGCTGGTTTTCCTTGCTCTAGGATTAGGGTTTGACAGCAATGTAGTAACACCCAGCAACACGCAAGGCAAAATATTCTCTGTATAAACAGTGCCTATTTTCTTCCTCCCTTGCTTCCCATTTTTCCTCTTTGTTTTTCACTTGGCATGCTCACTGCCTCACTGCAGTTCTTTTCTTTCCCCATTTGATCATCTCTTTTCCTGCTTTTTCTACACTGTCTTCCAAACCCCAAAATATGAAAGAAAATAAAAGCTCATGATCAGGCTTCTGAGGAACTACCTTCCAGTGAAACACCTTCCCACAACTTTTACCACACTGTCTTCCTTCCAAATATCCCTCATTTTTAAAAAATGCCCTTCCATGCATTTCTTAATGTCACAGCCTAAATCCCTCACTCCCAATTCCTTCCTACATCCACACCTTCTTTTTCATGACAACCTTCTTCATTCTCTATATACCTTTAAGGGTTATGATCTAGCCCAAGTCTTGATGATGATCCAGCAAGCACTGGAAGGCATTCCTAAAACTAGCAAGGGGTTCAGAAGCAGCGTACACCATGAATATTGATAGCACATGTCCAAGTGATTCCTCTTAAATGGGGACTGTAGAACCAAGACAGTATTATGGTGATAATAAACCTATTCCGAAATAATCTTTATAATCCCTTCGGTATTTTCACAATTTTCAGGAGCAGAAAAGAAAACATTTTGAAACACCAACTAAACTCTGAGCAATCTACAGAGGATACTATTCTTATTTTCCTGTAAAAGTCACTGAAATCCATTGTAATGCATTTTCCCATCCCTCGAAAAGGTGAGTTGTTGCATAAGCTTCATTATAAACTAGATGCAAAACCTAAGGGCCACGCAGTAACAGTGTGTGTTTATATCACAATACTTAACCAAATTCTCTTTTGAACATGTGGCTTCTTCAATACATCAGCCATCAGCATTTTTTACGTTTCTTTATCAGGCTTATTGGAAAAAGCTGGTTTTGCTACAGGTGATTTCAAGATACTTACCCAGTCGTGTAAGGTATATTTATTCCCCCTAGATTAATGCTTTCACATCCAACAATGAAGAGAGTTGAAAAGCAGAGCAGAGACACACCGCTGCAGATCATAGCCAACTTTGCAGACTCTCTTGCACCGAGTTTCAATTTTTTTATAATGTAGCCGCCTAGGACAATACCAACACCAGCACTTGGTACAATAATCACACCTGCCAGGAAGAAATCGAGCAACATTAAAACAGGACCTATAGAAATGGTATAAAACATAAATATTGGTTTCATTCCCTAATTAGATGACTACAAATGCTGCACTAAGATCCCCATTGTCTGATTCTCTGCTAGCAAACTGAGTCAGACTTTTCAAACCTCTGGAGTGCTGTCAAAGAATTAATAAAAGCCTCCTTATGATATTACCAGCAGCCAAAGCACTATAAGAGAACTATTGTACTTACAAGTAGAACCATTGCTTTGTATTTATTTTAGAAGGGGGAGAAAGGATACACATTGCTTCAGTTTCATCACTGAAAATTTGAAGAAATCCAGATTTGGCTCGAAACCTTCCTCTTCCTACTCTCATGATTAATTCCAGCGCAGCACAAGTGCGAACCCTCAGGCAGGACCCCAGAAGCGTTCCCACTTGGGAGCTCACGCGTGAGCCTGGCTGCAGATTCTGCCTTCTGGATACTTTACTCAAGCTGAATAGCACTTGCCTACATTGGCAGCCCCATTCATCTCAGCACAGCCCTGTGGAGTGTGAACTGATCAAACATGATTAAAGGAATGGAGATACTAGAATTAGTATTAGGGTAAGTTTAAGGCAGAAAAGACACGGCTATGAAATTTCTGTCGCTCTGCTGCTGCAGTTTTAAGGGGGCAGTTCAGCAACGTGTCACGGGGCTGTCCTCACCTCCCAGAGCCTGAGGCGGTGTTGTCAGTGAATGTCTTGCACTTCGTCACTTCCCTTGGCTTTTGCTTCTCACTGACATGTGAGAAGGTCTTTAAATAAGGTCTTTGTTAATAAAGATGCATTCCACATAAATATGGGATTTGAACAACTTTTGGCAGCTGCATCTAGGGAGAAGGAGCTAAACCTTATAACCCAAATTCTTAAAGATATTGGTCTTGTTTTTAACGAAGCCAGTGAGACTATCACTTGCAAACATCTTTAATATTATTGCAAAACATTGTCATTCTCTCCTAATTTGTTGAAAGGCGAAGGGGACATTATATTTATTAAAATTTTGAGATCATGAAAGTAAAAATAAGAGGTAAAAATAGTTGCCGTCTTAATTATACTGCCATCACCAATAGCATTATAAAATAAAATGTCATTTCATGAGGAAGATTCTTAATAATAACCCTTCACAGACTCAAAACTCTTTCTCGTAAGAGCAGAATTTAAATGTACAAGTCCCAGGGGAATTAAATGATTTTCACAAAGTTCAAAGCTGTTATCTCTCCCGAGCTGTTATAACTCTCACTTTCAATGACTGAATAAGAACAAGGGAAAGAGAGAATGCAAATCCTTTCACTTGCACTGAAAATGTTCTCTCTGGGTGAAAATGGTAACTCAGCCATCTGAGTCTACCAGGCATGCCCTGCTCTATGAAATCTGTGTCAGAGAAGCCCACATCCACGCTGAAGGCAGCCTGCGATCACTTGCAATGCCTTCTAAAACACCCCTGTCAGGTGAACCAAATTCCATGGACCAATTCCATGGCCACATCAGTTATACGAACCAAGGATCTAGCCCAAGGTAAGGGTTTACTGACAATAAATTAACCTCAGTGTTTTATTCTTCTTCCTTCCATCTTACAGCTTAGCTTTGAGTTCTTAACCTCTTTTGGACCTGAATTTACCTTTTCTTTATTACCCTCTTGAGGGCAGGGAGAATGGAAAAGCCTCTCACTAGAACTGAGAACCTGTGCGTCTATGTCTTGTACCTTGTCAAAACTGAGAACGTAAATATTCTGCGAGGCATTAGGTTAGTGGTTCTTCCATTAGTGAGTTATATTGCGCTGCTGTTTTTATCCATCCTCTGCCACACGATGAAGATCAGAACATTAAAAATGAGAAGAACATGAGAAAATTGCCCGCCAAGGCATGCTATCATTCAGGAGGCTGGAAAGGTAAAGAAAAGCCTACACAGAAGAAGATAAAGACGAATTCCTCCATGCAAAGCGGAGCTGGGGATGGAAAAGCTCTCTCTGGGAGAAACTGGAAGGACAGGAGCAGATTTCACTGTTTGTGGTGAAGGCAGCAGAAAGAAGTGCTTGTTCCTTCTTACATGTCAGGAAGCCTGACAGGTTTCTTTTGCCCTAAGTACAAACTCTTCATCCTTATGCCCCTCTTTTTCTGCAGGGGATGTGAAATCAGAAGTGATGTATTGTCAAAGAAACGCAGTTACTACAGGGCGCTTCCAGAAGAGCTTCCAGGGCAAAGCAAAGCATGTACATCTAATCAGGACATGCACTCTTCTTTTTCAAAGGCATTTAGAGGAGTAAAGCTTAAGATCTGATACTAAGCTGTTACATTGCACTCTCCTTCATTTTATGACAGTTTGGCTTACAGGAATTGTGTGTGTGCCAAATACACTCCTGGGTACAAGTGCTCCGAGGCAATATCGGCTTTCAGTCAGCAATTTTCAAGCTTTGTCCTTTTTGCTGTTGTCAGGATGCTGCGGCACTTGAGGCTTTCCACAGCAGCAAGATGATCTTAACAGCTACTAATAGTCTGGGAACAGAAATATCTGCTAAGCGGGCTACACTTCCAAAGGGAATGTCATGGAGATCTTCAAACCAATTCTGTCTGAGCTACATGTTGTATCTTTTCTAGAACTAAAGGTAGGTCCAATGTGTTCATAACCATTTTAGCAGAAGTTACCAGAGTGGTGCTTTATAATATATAGTGTGCAGTTCTTCCAATTACAAATTATTTGAATTGTAACTCTCTTTTTTCACAAGTAAATCCGCTAGCAAAGCACTTGAAATTTTAACCTGGATTTGTCGAAGATCTACCTGTAACCAAAAGTCAAAGTTCATTTTTCTTTGGACTTGAGAAAGCCTGGAGGCTGAATGCCACCTGCTCTACACACCAAAAACAAAACTCCAAACAAGACAAGACTGCAGCACAAGAGGGACGAGTTCAGGACGTCAAGTTTAGCACAGAGCATTTTTGCTGATGATTAAGGTTTGTTTAAAAATAGAAACAAATTGAGACTTGAATAAAGAATCCCTGCTTATGCATTGAGATGGAAAATGACCAATAAAAAAATTACATCAGCAACATAAAGAGATTCAGCAACCACATGTACTCAGATGGCAATGTACATATGAATTACAGATGTAGTAATATAAATAACATGTAAGCCCTCCGTTTGCTAACCAGAAGTTTTTAGCAATCTAGTAGCAATCTAATACAGAATCTCCAAGTTTCCTTTTCCCATTTTTTCTACAGAAAGAATTTAAAAAATTACTAACAACTGTTGACTTTAATGCTAAGTTTAGGCTTTGGGGTTGCAGAAGCAGTGCTCACTTGTCTGTGTTGCACATCCAGCTATTTCTTCTTCTTCTTCTTCTGGCTTATTATAATAGTCTTTATCAAGCAATTTATAACAGGGAAAACAACAGGTGTTAATAGCTTCACACCCTGGATAGGGTCATGTCATTTTTTCCTCTTTTGATGTACTGACTGTTGAATGTTTCGCCTGGCAAGAATTTTTCTGATTTATACTGAGAATGAAGCTAGTTATGGAGAAGAAATCCCATCAAGACTCATTACAGCAAAACTCCTATGCGTGTGTAGCTACCCTAAGCTTCAGATAGAATCACGGCCCCATCAGTCCATGTTTCCTCCTCATATACAGAACACAGGGATTTCATGGCCTGAAGAAAATCTCATCCCAGCAAGTTCTCAAACAGAAGTCAGCACATGGTGCTTCTCTGATATTTCCCCTCCGAGCCCTAGAAAGACTCCTTGCTTTTCTTCCAGCCACCACAGGTGACAAGTGATTCCCTTGTGAGGTGTCTGTGTCTTTGTCTCTCTCTCTTCTACTACTTCCTGTCTTTTCCTTGACTGATGCCCCTGGGCATCTTCACCCCATACTTCACCCCTGTTCCAACAACTCACTCTCCACTTCATCACTCCTTCTCAGGTGCGATATCTGGAAGCGTGGGTGAGCAAAGAACTAACCTGCCTAGCAATTAGCAGCTATTTTATATGGGAAGCATTATGGAGAAGTCAAAAAGATGCTTATAAAGACAAGTGTCTTCAATGCAGCTAGCAGAGAAGGGAGATGATCAGCATGACATGGGCCCCAATTCTGCACAACGTTTTGGCCCCTTTGCCTATGGAAATTCATATCTCTCCCTCCTGTAGAGCAGTACGAAGCTCAAAATTTTGTGGTTTGTAGCTCTGTTAGAAGTTGGACATTGCTAGAGCAGCAGGGGAAGTGCCACTCCTGCAAAAGAGGGGCCTCAGATGTGCAATGGCAGGTGGGAGAGGATTTGGGGAGCTCTCCTGACTAGACTAGATCGTTGTGCGCTCAATGTTAATAAGTAAATAAGGAGAAAACCACCAGCCTGGAGGGGAGAGATAACTGAAGGATGGGACAGATAAACAACTCATCACTGGGGAAAAAGAAAGATTAGTATATTTTAAAGATCAAAGACGAAGTAAAATTCACATAAAATAAGAACAGCTTTAAAAGATCTTTTAAGGCACACAAACCGCAGTAATGCCTGTGGGTTTTCTAGCTTGTTTTTGTTGCATTTTTCCTCCCTGAAGACCATTAACATGTCTGTCTAGGCTTATGTAAAAAAAACCAGCCCTTTAACAATATAAATGGGTTCACGTTTTACTAAACACATATAGCAAACATCAAAGAACAGCCTGAATATCTAAGCAAACACACAAGGCTGGATCCAATCACCTGTTCTGACAAGCACGTTTTTGGTTCATTCCTACATTGATTCACTTCATTAGTCAAAGAACCCCAACCCTTTCAACATTACACTACGTGGCAATGCCTTACCAGTGTAGATGCTGGCATTGGAAGCTGGGATGCCAAACTGTGACTCGATGAACTTGGGAATGAAGGTAATAAAAGCTGTGACAATGGCACTCTCAGCTGTGTATGACAAACTCACAAAAAGGAATGTCATGTTGCTTAAGATCCTGACAGCTGCTCTTGGAAGCTCTATAAAATGACAAAAATGACAAACGAATGTTATAAATAATGAGCGAGAAACAAAAGCAAACTGAAACAAAACAAACTGATTTTCTTTGAGATGGCCTGGCAATAATGGCTTGCTAGCATCTGGCTACATTTGCTAGGCGGAAGGGAGAGCGCATATTTGGGATTGCAGCCTTCGCTGCCTGCTCTTGCCCTATCTCACTGCACCGCCCCAGGGCTGCAGTCCCACTTTTCACAAACACAACTGAGGTCTGTTTTAACAAAACCCTCTGAAAAAATAAGGTCTACATTGTAACACTATAAAGGAGAGAAAAAACAGCAATAAAATGTAGTGGTTTGGGAATTATTCTCATGTCTTATTTTGAAATTTTCTATGAGATAATGCGTATCACACTGCTGAACTGACAGTACTGAGTTTTGCACTCCACAGGAGGAAAACAGATCATGTACTCCCCCTGTAACTCTCTCCTTCAAGGACCACGCCTGGAAAGCTGGGATAATACTACTTCAGTTTGAAACGGGAACCAAAAGATTTTTAATTAAACATTTTTTTACACGATTTAGAAGTATTTACAATAGATGCAGACAAAGCATACTGACAAAATGATGTCAATGATATCAATGAATTTCAACATACCTTACATACAACTCATATTCTCGGTAGGGATAAAAGCAATTAAAAATGAGAGCACATCATTAGCTTAAATTGAAAAAGTATTCATAGACATTGCATTTATCCTCAAATTAAATATCAAAACCCCATGACACTCAGCACTGTAGTTAAAAGAAACACTTCAATGCTTCTAATTCAGTCCTGTAGTAAGGTCAAAGTATCATCACAAGATAATGATAACTCTATTCAAGACTTAATTTTTTCAGATTAGATGGTGTGATTTTCAATATGTCTTTATTTCCTTGGCTCTTCCACTGAGATCAGACTTTCTGTTCAAGTATTCTATCTAACCTACTACGGTTTGGGTTCTTTTCATTTGCTTTTTGCTTTGTACAGAAATTGAAAGCTGCTTGTATCAAAGCCCATTGAATTCAATGACAAGAGCGCCCATTAGAAATACATGTTGAGTAAGAACTCCTGAGTGAGAATTTTATTGATGTTAAAAGATGTCAAGTCGAAAATCTGTCTCACTTTCTCCATTGACTCCAGTAGGTTATCTGTATAAAAGCAAACAGAATTTAGACTCTCTTCTTGTCAGAACTTGTCAGGCTGCTAATTAGCACCTAAGTTGTCTGACTGCACCCAGTCTTAGCTTATGCCAGTCGTCAAAATCTATACTGCATTCATTACGAGTACAGGGTTTATAATTTTAATGTAGTCAAATGCTCTCTTGCTGCCTCAATGAAGAAACATATTCAATGTTAAATACAAAATTTGGTGGAAATAAGTAATGAATAAATCATATTAAGAAGCACTCATATATTTGAATCTTAATGTTTTTTACCACCTACAGCTTTTTTTTAAAAAAAATGTGGCACTGTTTGCAATAAAAGAACAGAAAGAAACAAGATAACTGGAATATGAGACCATATAATATCAACATGAATATGGGGAAACTGTAATGCAACTGTCCACCTCAGTAACTACATTACAGTAGCATGTACAAAGATAAAATAGCATTTAGTGGCAAATATGCTGTATGTTCAAAATACAGCTAAATCGAAATTTATCTCATTGTTCAAAAGGAAATGAAAGAGAGGAAAAAAATGAAAGATCTACAATACCATCAGATGTCAGCCCTCAAACCTCATCAGCTTCGGCTTTGTGTCTATTTTTGGGTTGCCTTGGGTTGGGTTGGGTTAGCTGATGGGGGCTTAGATGCAAAAAGAAACGAAGATGCTCTAACCCAGCTTTTGCAAAGCCTTTCATGGGGCTAGATAGCACAGTTTAAGAAAAAGGTTGCCATAGGGATGCAGTGGGGCTGTTCCCTGGGATTTTCCTGGGCGCGGGGCACAGGACTGAGCGCTTCTCCCCCTGCAACAGGAGCAAGCGGCGATGATTGTGCTGCTGCCACCGTGAGAAAGGAGTCAGCAAACAGAAAGAGGGGTGCCAGGATCGGCCCTGCTGGAAACTGAGCTATTTGGTGGCAGCTGTTCACCTGTGCTGAAAACACGTGGAAGAAAATAGTAAGAGAGTTACTTTCAGAAGACTGGACATCACAGAGAGAAACATCATTTTATTAGGATGATGAACAAAGTGCTCTTTGTAGAAATGAACTGGAAGTCATTGGACAAGGGCTGAGTCCAAGATCTTTGCTAAATCCATTATTTTAAAGGGCCTCGTCCAAATAACACATCTGGTAAAGTTTTGGTCTTCCAGGTAAAACTGAGCTTCAGGGAAGTGTGTGGTTTAGAATTTTTGATCTAAAGATACTGAAGAACTACTCAGGTAAAGAACTGCAGAGCTAACGAACATTTTGCTCTGGTGTTCAGATGTAGAGCTGTACTTTCTGTCAACTCCTACTTGTATCTAATCTCAGCACTCAGTTTAAAGGTCACTATTAATTTCAAACCTAATTAGTATTTTCAAATTGGATTTCTACTGATAGATAAAACTCAGTGTCTTGGAATAAGCACAAGTTCTCTTACACCCGTGTGAAGGATTCTTCAGGGAAAAGCTCTGCTGATTACTGTAATTTTTGGCATGAAATAAAGAGAGATTATTCCTGCTTGCTGCACTGATACATACCACTTGCAGCAGTTGAGGGCTGAAGCTCCTTGTGACTTATAAAGCACAACTGTCTGGCATACAAGGAAAAGTTGCTATATAGTAAAGAAATTTGCAAATAAAAATACATATTCAAAATTAGCTTTTCCCTGATTTCCACCTACGATTATAGTCAAATCCTGTGTGGCAGAATCTGTTTTACACTTCTGAATTTAAAAATCTACAGTAAAATGGCACTATATCTTTCAGCCACACTAATTCTAGTAAAAAGCAAGAATGCTAAAAATTTCAAGGATCCTTTGTACTACATAATCAATCATGCATTTAAAACATTTTGGTGTCACATTATTTTTGTGTAAGTAGCACAGGCCTAGGATTTGTTTTCAAGGCCATTATGAAACCTGTCAGGTTCTGATTTTTAGGAGGTCTTCAAAAAACATCTCTTGTTTTTGCAAGCGTGCATCAGAAACAAACCTTTAAGAACTTGCAGTTTCCCTCATTCTGTCATTTGAAAAAATACATCTCTACCGGTTACGTTCCTAAAACTGAAATGATCTTTTAGTATGTCTGCAAACATGTTTACTCTTCTGGACAGTAATTCAAATCTTAAACATCCTCTTCCTTTTTTTTTTTTTTTTTAAATAACCTAATATGTAACTAAGAGTAAATTGAAACCTGTCTTGCTGACTGGTTTGCTATTCTACTGACAATTTTCTTCCTTTCATGTCTTTGACAATATTTTTTCCCTAGTCAGCATTCATTTTCTTTCCCTAGCGTGCTGGACAACTGCTTGACTCATGGTGAGGGAAAAGCATAAGAAAAATACACGAGCAATACAAATATTCGTAAATACTGCTCTGAGCAAAACTCTTACAGCACTGTAAACAGAATTTCAATAAAAACTCAAATAATATTGACTTCATCTCCTTTTTCATAATTTAATTTATTTTCTTTTATCCCCGTTCCTGTGCATCTAGCCCAGGATTGTGCAACGAATACAACCAGGGGAATAAACCATCCCAGTCTACAGCACTGTCCTCTTGTAGCCCATCAGGAAAGCCCTTGTTAGGGTGACGCAGATATCAGACAAAAGACCTCCTTTCTGATGGTGTTCCGTGCCTGGACAGCACTATCTAGGTCTCCAGCTTTGAAGGAGGCTGCATCCACACTGAGGTCTCAGGGGCAGCTTCTGCTCTCGCGCAGTACAAGGCAGGGTCAAGATTTGAGACAGGATTTCTGGTTTGTTTATCAGAATGGAAATGAGCATTTTCAGTCACACACGAGTACTTCAAATATATTCTGCATGGAGCTAATCACTAAATTCTAGAATAATATTTTGCCATGTATTTCATTTCATTTCAATCTACTCACATACCATTTAAACCTCATTCAACTCAATTCCTCAAGCATTTTCAGGACATAGAATTATAGAATCATAGAATTGCCTAGGTTGGAAGGGACCTTTCAGATCATCTAGTCCAACCACCAACCTAACTCCGACAAAAACCATCACTAAACCATGTCCCTAAGCACCACATCTACCCATCTTTTAAATACCTCCAGGGATGGTGACTCAGCCATTGCCCTGGGCAGCTGGTTCCAATGTTTAATAACCCTTTCAGTGTAAAAATTTGTCCTAATATCCAGTCTAAACCTCCCCTGGTCCAACTTGAGGCCATTTGCTCTTGTCCTATTGCCTGTTACCTGGGAAAAGAGACCGACCCCCACCTGGCTACAACCTCCTTTCAGGTAGCTGTAGAGAGCGATAAGGTCTCCCCTCAGCCTCCTTTTCTTCAGGCTGAACAACCCCAGTTCCCTCAGCTGCTCCTCATAGGACTTATTCTCCAGACCCCTCACCAGCTTTGTTGCCCTCCTCTGGACCCGCTCCAGTACCTTTTTTGTGGTGAGGCGCCCAAAACTGGACTTAAGTACTTAGGTGGTGGCCAGACCATTGAACAGCCCCTAATACCCCATCAGGAGTAGGGAGGTTGGGAGCGAGTTTGATCTGATTATTACTTTTGTTAACTTGATTTAGAGCAGCTCCACAAGGCTCCCGCTAGCACTGCTCATCACTGCATGGGGCCATGCCAATCTCTTCTATTTTGAGCTCTGCAAGATGGCCTCAGAAAGGGCGAGGGGGGAGCGACTCGCTCAAGGTCAGTGGCATAGCAGGATCTCCAGCCCACGGTCTGCTGAACTCTTTGACATTTACTGTGCTCACCAAGCGCCCCTGCACACAGACCACTGCCTCCTCCTCCTCCTCCTCCTCTTCCGATCCCTGCCAACTGATCTTCAGGTACTGCTGAAACTCCAGTCCGGATCCTGTGATGGGGGAGCACTTCAGTGGTCTTACCCTACAGCCATGAGCCCCTCAGGAGCTTCTTTTACCTTTGCTGATGCCCTGACAAGCATTATTATCCTGCCTCCATCCCTGGCAGGGACTGACTGGAAAGGGCATGCGACAGCTGGTAGATGTGAAAAGGCAGACAGGAATACTCCACATTTAAGAAAGGACTGCACATAGGGACAAAACTCAAAACATTGAAAAGAAAACCAAAGACTACAAAATACAAGCAATTAATTATCACCCTTCAGATTAGATCAGTACATTTTAGGTAATATATACATCGGTTTTCTTTACACTGCTCCTTTATCCAGTTGCACAGCAAGTTTCATTATAGTGGTAAGTAAAAGGGACTGCAGATACAATTTCCACGGCACAAAACCCTAAGGACATCCACGTAATAAATGAAAACAGTGGTTTTGTCTGCTCAGGTTCATGATTTATCTGCATGTATGGGATTGAACTGTGGCTTCTTCATGATAAATCTCCTCTAGCTTATGTTATCTACACTACCTCTATTTCTCCCAATAAACTGCATCCAATTTTCTTCCTCCCATGACCTATTTAATGTTTTATTTAATACTTTTGATACCTGCATAAGAAGCAATCTCCCTCTTACTTTGTTTACTTGCAACACAAATAGGAAAAGACTGAATTCCAAGCCTTTGCGTCTTGAAACATGAGAAAAAGCAAAGGCGCGTAACTGCATTTTTATCTGATCCCAGCTCTACCATGGGCCAAAATAAAGCTCAGGTCACTGAAGTTGGAGGTTTGCAGCCAGAGCCAGTTTTGCTATACTGGTAGCAATTGCAAGACCCCATCCCTCTCCTGTCATACCTTTTCAGTTCCTTTATCACCTAGAGAACTAATTAAATCACGACGAGTTACAGCAGGACAAGAATCATTTTGCCAGGCTTCCCAGGTAAGACAACATCATATCAGAAGATCAAAACAAGCAGCTTCTTCCATGAGACTTTCCTTACCAAAGCTGCACAGATTTTACAGATTTAATGGCACTGACCTCTGTCATGGCAGACTACAACATCACTGATATTTATTAGTACAGAACAGAAGACATGACCTACTAAATCATCGGTCTCCCAGCTACTGCCTAAGTGGAGTTTCTGCCCATCGTGCTATAAAAAGATGAAGCCCCAAAATTCAATGGGAAGCATAAAATGTACATTGCATCTCAGAAGAAGCAATGCTAAATGACTTAGACACATGTGATCCTTTTTTCTTTCCCATTATAAACTAAATTACCTCAACGGAGAAGCTTGAGGCATGATCTCATTCCATAAAGCTCACTTAAACTTGAAAAATAATTAAATGATAGTGCATTCCTGCTGCAGGCTCTCTTTGCTAGGGTAAATGACACCTAATGGGAAAGCTATTATCAGCTTATAGCAAAATACTTTTCTCTGCGCTATCTCAACCCGCTTGGTATCTTTCTGACATGCGGAATACAATGCTGCTTTTCACTGTTCCACGTGGTGAAGTTTCTCCTCTAGAGAAAATGAAAAGTTTTGATTATGAGAAGCTCTAATTTGGTGCCTCCGCTAATATATTAATACAGGATTTTGTAGAAGGTATGGTACACATTTAGGCACGTATATATTATAAAATACATGCTAAAATGAGATATACAGTAATTTTAATTTCTGTGAAAAAAAGTACTAGAAAACATTCTCCTAAGAGTATACTTGTTTTCTGTGTATCTGCTGTGCCTGTAGTGACATAACATGACCTGGAAGGTGAGATTCTGTACAGAAACAGAGAACCATCATTAGCAAACTCATCCAGACACAGAGTTTGTCTGAACATCTGTACCTTTTCCAGGCACGCCTACAGGATGAAGCAGTCCCTCTGCTGTTTCATTGCCCACAATGACGAAGGAGAAGCCCAGCAAAGACTGAAGTCCCCTTTCCCACTATCCTAAGTTAGTGAGAAAACCTTGACAGGAGTATCCCTGAACTACTTTTGCTTATCAGAGGCCAGTAGGTTTTAAGGCCAAAAAAACCCACAGCTAACTTTATGGATTTAGGAGAAAACACTAAGTACGGGGACTCACAAATATGGGGAACAGTCTTCAAAGAAGGAAGTAGACAACACGCTTTTCTTGCTTTTCCATCACTTTCTTAGGTACTTTGCAAACAAAGGGAGAACACGGTTCTGAAAGATCCGATATTGCAGGTTTACCTTGCTTGCTCTGTGCTTTGATTAAGATGCTGTTTTGTAAGCTAATAAAATCACCAGAAGCAAATCCCAGTCTTCTGTTTTTTCTTTACTTCCATAGAAAATAACAGTAACTTTTAGGTACCCTAAGAGTACAGATGTAAATGCAATGTAGAGCAAATCAATATGCATGTGGGTAAACATTATTTAAAATTACACTGGTTTTAGTCTAAAACCAGCACACTGGTTTTCTAAGCCTTGTCCACTCAATAAAAAGAGTGATCATGTGTGTCATTAAAAAATCTGCCAATCATTATATCCTGGACTAATATCTAATGAAAAAGTAATACTAATGTTCATGTCAACAAACAAACACTTAGAAGTTTTGAGTTTGAATTACATCTAATGGTACAAATGACATTTCATGGTTTCTCCTGGTCCAGTTGCATTCATCAGGCAACCACAAAATGGCACGACCAGAATTCGTGTCATGGAATCCAGGAGGACACAACAGCATTGACAACACAACGGAATTAAGGCACTTTCCTTCTTGTCCTATACTATGCAATACTATCACACTGTTAAGCCTATATTGTCAACTCCACGTGTATATGCTTTGTTCACATTAATTAAGTTTTAACAACACTGCCCTTCTTCCCATGGCATTTTATCAATGATTACTACTTACTGTTAGATTTCACATTAATGGTTTGCTTCTTGAATAAAATAAAAATCTCTATTACTTGTCAATCTTTTGATCTCCTCTTGTTTCAAAATTAGCACAGGTTTCATTTGTCATAGCCTTCTGAAAATAAATAGCTTGCAGTACAAAATAGCTAGGAAAGGCATATGAAACAAATAATCTTTCTCAATTAACTTACCCAAATGCATGAATGTAATTGAACCCACATACTAGGATTCTTTTTACTTGTTTCACGTGTATTTTAGAAGAGCACTTTATTCTATGAAGGACAGCTTAAATAAAGTGTGACAGTTAGAAACTGCAAGGTGCACAAATATGTCTGACATTAAAGGTCCAATAACTATAGGAAATAGGCTACCTGTTTGTTACAGGTGCACATTAAACACTTCAACAATTTAAGTAAATGGATGTCTTAACATTCATCACCGCATTTTGTAATTTTAGAGGATGACCATCTATTAAAATCTCAATAGCAAAACTAATATTAAATACCAGATGTCAAAACTCTACCTTTAATTACACTCATAAAATCCTAGATGACCCTGTGTACAAAATTTTAAACATTTAAAAATTAAAAACAAGCTTCACCTTTAACATTCTTTCCAAATCCCATAGAGGCAGGAACTGCACTGTCTGCTTGTATTTTGCTATTTGTTTTCTCTTTCATGACTTCATCATCACTTGAAACATCATCAGAGTTCATCTTCTTTTTCTTTTTCTTTTTTTTATGTCGAGGAGGGAGCTTTTTCGGAAAGGTAAACATGGGAAATATCACAAGGAGCATTGCAATGGCACAAAGGAGAAATCCACTCCACCTAATGCCAGGAGACAGGAACAGAAATGAAAGCCAACACATTACACAAAATAAAAAAAGCCAAAGTGATTATTACAGGCTGTACTGGCTGGAGAGACCTATTTGCACAATATAGAACATTGACATTAAGAGTAAAGGACTGGAGAGGGGGAGAGCCTTCCCTGCACTAAAGCCCTCAATTACAAGATGTTTCTGTTGGCTTGTCTATTGGCAAAGAGATTTATCCAGAACCCAACAAATATTATGAAATAGTGTCAGCTTTGAGCTCCCGTAAATTTTCACTTTTGGTAATTATTCATTACCAAGTGCTGAGAAGTAGATACTTACTTTTACTTTGCCTTTCTTGGATAATTCCCAGTAAAGCAATACAGTATTCCTCTGGAGAACATGAAAAAGGTTATGCATGGCATGAGAAGACAAAATGTCTAGATGGATATATCAGGGCTAAATCTGTTCTGTGTTCCAGTGCCTACCTCTCGCTGCCCTGACCATCTGATTCTCTCCCTTCCCAATGAAGAGCTCCCTAAGCCTGACTGTAAACAACTGTGTTGCAGTTCATGCCAGGGCTTATGCCTAAAACTTTGCAGCTCTGCTCTGTGACCACAACCTGAAACATCCCTTCACAAAGAATTCCCTCTTCTCTCCCTCTGTCTTATAAGAATGGGATATAAACAACCCTTCAATGATCCCTTGGCTCACACGGGATGTCTAGGGACTTACCCGCAGAAGGGGCAATGTAGGGGATGCCAGAAAAGTGTTCTTCAGATCACAGTCATACTGTTATCCTCCCTGAGGCTAAGCAGCTTAATGAACTTCACCACAGCAACACAGATGGTCAAAAGGGCCTTACTAGAAAGTACTCTAGAGTTAACCTTCTGCAGTCAGAAAGCTGATAGTAGAGCATCAGATAACATAATCTCTCCTCTAAGTTCATCTTGCAATGAAAGACTACAGGTAAACATGGATAAACTCACATAGATGCTTCCATAAAGAAGGACAACCCCAGAATTCACCCCTAGAGTTCCTCCCGTGTACTGAAAGTGCAGTTTTCACTATATACTAATCTAATTGTACTGGGTTTATGTGGCAAGGTTTTGGTAACAGGGTGGGGGCTGCAGGGGTGCTTCTGTGAGAAGACACCATAAGCTGCCACTATGTTGGGCAGAGCCAGCTCCTGCCAGCTCCAAAACAGATCCACCACCACCCAAAGCTAAGCCCACCAGCGATGCTGGTGGCACCTCTGTGGTAACTTATTTAAGAAAGCTTAAAAAACGTTGGACAGCAGCTGTGTGACAGGAGTGAGAAAATGTGAAAGAAGCAGCCTTCCAGACACCAAGGTGAGAGAAGAAGGAGGAGGGGGTGCTCCAGATGCTGGAGCAGAAAGTCCCCTGCAGGCCCAGGATAAGACCATGGTAATGCAGGTTACTCCCCTGCAGCCCACGGAGCAGCAGATATCCACCCTGCAGCCCATGGAGAGCCTGTGCTGGAGAAGGCTCCGGCCAGGAAGCCTGCGGAGAGAAGCCCACACAGGAGCAGGTTTTCTAGCAGGACCTGTGACCCATGGGGGACCCACGCTGGAGCGGTCTGTTCTTGAAGGACTGCACCGCATGGAAAGGACACATGCTAGAGCAGTTAATGAAAGACTGTCTCCCCTGGGGGGGACCCCACACTAGAGCAGGGGAAGAGCATGAGGAGGAAGGAGCAGCAGAGACAAAGTGTTATGAACTGACTGCAGCCCCCATTCCCCATCCTCCAGCACCACTCAGGGTGGAGGAAGTAAAGAGTCAGGAGTGAAGTTGAGCCTTAAGAGGGAGGACGGGGCAGAAAGCGTTTGTAGTTTTGTTTTTAATTCTTACTATCCTACTCTGTTATTAATTGGCAATAAATTAAATTAATTTCCCTAAGTTAAGTCTGTTTTGTCCATGATGGTAATTGGTGAGTGACCTCCCCATCCTTATCTCGACCCACAAGCTTTACATTGTATTTTCTCCCCCTGTCCTGATGAGGAGGGGGAGCGCGAGAGAACCTTGGTGGGCACCCAGCATCCAGCCAAGGTCAACCCACCACACTAATCCACACTAGTGTTTGGAATTTTCAGTGAAGTCAACCACATTACTGCAATATCAACCTGTGACAATGAAAGACTGAAGCTCTTTGCCTTCAAATCACAATTTACAGAACTGTGGGGGATTGGTCCTGGCTGGACACCAGGTGACCACCACAGCTGCTCTATCACTCCCCTCCTCACTGGACAGGGGACAGAAAATATAACAAAAGGTTCATGGGGCAAGATTAGGACAGGGAGATCACTCAGCAATTACCATCATGGGCAAGCTAGACTCGACTTGGGGAAAATGAATTTAACTTATTGACAATCAAATCAGAGAGAATAAAAATAAGAAAATAAAAAACAAATCTTAAAACACCTTCTTCCCACCCCTCCCTTCTCCCTGGGCTTAACTTCACTCCCAATTTCCCTACCTCCTCCCACTGAGCGGCATAGGGGAACAGGGAATGGGGGTTGCAGTCAGTTCATCACACGTTGTCTCTGATGCTCCTTCCTTATCATGGGGAGGACTCCTCACACTCTTCTGCTGCTCCAGCATGGGGTCCCTCCCACAGGAGACAGTCCTCCACAAACTGCTCCAGCATAGGTCCTTCCCACGGGCTGCAGTTCTTCACAAACTGCTCAAGTGTGGGTCCTTTCCATGGGGTGCGGACATTCAGGAACAGATTGCTCCAGCGCAGGTCCCCCATGGCTCATAGGTCCTGCCAACAAACTTGCTCCAGTGTGAGCTCCTCTCTCCACAGGGCCACAAGTCCTGCTAGGAGCCTGCTCCAGCGTGGGCCCTCCACAGGGTCACTGCCTCCTTCAGGCGCATTCACCTGCTCCGGCATGGCATCCTCCATGGGCTGCAGAGGAATCTCTGTTCCAGCACCTGGAGCACCTCCTCCCCCTCCTTCTTTACCAACGCTGGTGTCTGCAGAGTTGATTCTCTCATACATTCTCACTCCTCTCTCTCTCCCGACTACTGCTGGTGTTGCGCAGTTGGGGTTTTTTTCAGCTTCTTAAATATGTTCTGACAGAGGCGTCACCACTGTCACTGATGGCCTCAGCCTTGGCCAGTGGTGGGTCTATCTTGGAGCCGGCTGGCATTGGCTCTATTGGACACAGGGGAAGCTTCTAGCAACTTCTCACAGGAAACACACCTATAGGCCCCCCCACTACCAAAACCTTGCCATGCAAACCCAATACAAGAATAATTTTTACCTTTTACATCAGTAGCTACAACAGGAAGCTACTAATTATATAGTTGTTCAAACTTTAAACATACATTGAGTAGACAGGATTACTTGCACAAGAAACAAAAACATTTGGCCTCATATTTGTAATGCAAAAATATTGCAAACTGTATTTTTAAATGAAGGCAAATTCATAGGCATGTGTAATGGTTTGTGTGGTAAATGATTATGCAAAGGCAAACACGCAACAAGCAGCCATGTCTACCACCATTTTTGTTAGAAAGATTGTACAGGAAGCTTTTGGGAGGCAAATCTAAGAGACTGAAAGTTTTGACTAGTTTTGATATTACGCAAACAGAAAATCCTCTATTCATTCATTTTAGCTGATAACGTACATGGATTAGAAAGCAGACTTTTAGGAGGATTAGTCAGCGCTATCAGACAGGGAATAAATCGGTAGACTGTATAAAAATGTAGTAACATCCCTTACAGGATCTCAAAGGCAGAAGCTGCAAAGGCAGTGATCAAAGAAACCATCAGTGGCAATAATACACAGAAATCTGAAACCACCCACTCAGCAGGAAACAGTGAAGGAGACGGGGGGGCCTGTGATGTAGCACGAGATGAAATTCAAATCCAAAGGGACCATTACGGTAGCACACCGAGTGCTGGAGATGTCACAAATGCAGCACTGGATGCAATTATCTGCACCATCTATGCTTCACATCTTCCTGGAGAAATATCAAAGAATTGGAAAACAGGCAAAAGACAATATCAAAAATAATAAGGACACCTACGATGGGAAATGAGAGGTCAGAACAGGATCTGTATTAATTAAAACACCCTTGATTTTCTGTCTGTCAAAGAAAATATGCAGCAGAATACCTCAAAGGCATCTAAACAGGCCTTAGGACCTCAAATAAAAGCAATTAAAGCTAAGGAAGGACCAGACAGCGCTGGAGGAATTCCTTTAAACTTCTTGTGTGGAATGCCAATGAAAGACTATATGGGAAGATCCAAGTATTAAACAGATTCAGAAATAGGCAAACACTCAAAAAAGTGTCAGCAAAAGAAAATTTGATTCAAAGCACCTGACAGACCGCCAAGGGCTACTCCACAACTAATGAGATCCCTATACAGCAGATTAACAGTTCTCAAAGACAACAACATGATGGATGATTTCTAACAGATATCCCTACAGTTATCACAGTTGAATAAAAAACAGTTTTAAACATTTGATGGGCTGGCATCGACAGCTGTGCTGCAATGTAGCCCAGAGCACCTACAGAAAGCCCAGGTGTGCAAAACCCAGGAGCACAAACACGAGTTCTGTGAAACTCAAGGAAAAATCAGATCAGAAACATCCCTGAGAAATAACTACTTACTTTTTTTATCAGGTTTCACAAAAGATAAACTCACTTACCTTTCCTGCCTATATGCAGTATACATCTTAGAAAGGAACAGCTTAAGTGAAAAAATAGGCTTTACTGTAATTTTTGTAATTTTTTATATCACTGTTGTTGTATTTACTGTTTTGTCTGTAATCACTACCTCCTTTAATAACAGAATTTTTCCACTGGGTCCCTGCAATAAGTTATGTTAGAAACCTTACAGCGCTAATAAAAGAAAGATGAGAATCAAAGTCACTTCAAAGGAGACGAGGCTGAGAAATCTCAAATACGACTGCCCATTAACTCCTCTCAACTGCAACCTACTTTTAAAAAGTGTGTCAGCTAAAGTGCTAGACTGCTCTTATATTTCAAATTGTTAGATTACACAAATAAAAATAATCTTGGCTATGTGGCACTTCCCTCCAAGGAGAAAATGTCACAGTCCCAGAAAATAGACTTCAGTGGAATGAAAGTCTACACTTTCAGAGCCCTCTGCAACTGGGCAGCCAGTGAGCAGCAAGGGATGCAGGACCAATCCTCATACCGTCAGAGTCTTCACTTTAATGGGTAGACAAAGCTTCAGAAAGAGAAAAGAGAATGAGGTGCAGATGCTATGAACACCACCGAACTTTTATGAGAGGCCACCACAGATTATGAAACAAATTACCAGAGATTTCGTAGCCGGGGACACTTCTTAGACATTAAAGAGACAAAAAATTGAAAGAGCCAAAAAAGAAAAAGTAATACAAGGGCCTGGAACACCCTTCAGGGAAAGCCAGTCGCTACAGATTTAATCAACATGATGGAGAAAGGAAACCAAATGACTTTTACTTTTCTATGCTGGCTAGAATATGACTCGCCTGCTGAGATCCTATGATAGCTGATTTCCTGCCCTTGCTTCAATCGTATTTGCATCACTTCTGTTGACACACAAAGTAACACCAAGATACTTTCTTCAGGTGACATTAAACATTGGAGATGATACATAAAAAGCATTTAGCAATGTGACATAAAATCTTCCAAATGCCCAAACTAGGCTCTTTTCCCTATTTTGCTTGCAAGGTGCAGTAGATGTTCTAAAAGCCTGCCCAACAGAAATGGTTGTAAGAGGTGACTTCTCACAACTCTTGCCATGGAGCTCAGTGGTTACAGCATTCCTGTAGGATGCCAGGGATCCCCCCCTGGCACTGGGCACCCATCCCTGCCACTCACTCTTTTGAGGGAGGACAGTTAAACTTGTAATCCATGAGCAAGGACAGGCATTTTTTTGCCTGATCTCTGATGCATTTGCCTATGTCAGCAATGCACATGTATCCAAGTTAGCTTTAAACGAGCAGTAGTGGCTGCCCATCTGCTCTAGAACAGAGCTTGGTGCAAACAGCCCAAGAAGCAGCAAACTGATGTGTCCGTGCTGCTTTGGTTATTTAACCTTCAGCCGAGCTGTTTAAGTTAAAACACAGATATGCCCACGCTATAAGGCAGCTACATCAGTGGCTGCACTATAGATAAAGTCACAAGTAAAGCTTACCCCGCACTCATACAGCCCCACTGATTCCAATTATTAAATATATTTATGGGCCAGTTTATGATTTCTGTTGAGAAGTACTGAGCAGATGCTGACTACCAGTTCTGACATGTCCTTAAAAACACATGAAACATAAGAGTTTTACAAAGAATGTATAATATTTTGCTTTGATTTCTAATCGTTTATTCAAGAATAGCCAAAGCATGTTTTTAACGCTGCAGCACATTCACATGACAAATCTTTTCTGTGAGATAAGTCAGTACATACATGAAAGCACAGAGAGTCATTAATCCCAGGGTCATAGGTTAACTGAGCACTCAGGTTTGCCTTTCTCTCACTGAAAATTCAGCTAGACAGTCCTGTGCAGCAGTGCTCTTGCACTAAGTAAGACAAATAAAGCAGCGATAAATCTTCAAAGGCTTAAGAACACTCCAAAGAGGGAATTTTTCACATCAAGCTGTCAGGAGAGATCACTGCAGGATAAACAGAAACGGATACGATCTGACTGCGATGGCACAGTGACAAAAACAAATCCAGTGCACGAGAACTGACACTGCACCCTACACATCGAAAGTACAGGTCTCCTCCTGGGATAATGAACTTAAGTCTTTTCTGGGCTTGCACAAAAATTTCAAGGCAGATTTATGAATTATCTGAGAAAAGCCCGTTAGAGCCTCCTCAAGACCTGCTTCCTCAAAGAGACATTTCCAAGAAGCCCATATATCAAAGGCTGCCCAAAGACATCAGCTAACAATTATGGCTGTTACATCTCAGCACTGCTGAAAGCCTACTATTTACTAGAGACTAATATGATGGTTTACATCATCTGCTGCCTAAACACAAGCCATCACCCTGAGAAACAACACTAGGAAGGCCATTCTAACCCCATCCTACCTTCTTCTCCTCGACCAGGGTAAACACAGTCTACCATTTCTCATCTGGGCAGCAGAGTCAGCGTTTCATGCTGCCTGCTCTGGAAAACCAAAGAAGGGATTAATCCACCTTCCCGCCAGAGGGGCTCAGCCCTGGGCAACAGAGTGATCCTCGATGGCCTCCTGCAACACGGATATTCTGTCCTGCCATCGCTGTGCCGAGCACTGTTAGTCAACACCCACCATAGTCAAAGACTGTCCTGGAGCAGCCAAAAGCAGAAGGTTTTCCATGCAATGTGCCCATTTGCTTCTGTGGCAAGCGTTCCCTCTCTGTCAGAGGCTAGTGTGTAGTCGACAGAAACCTCCTCTTCCTTGGCCTCCTTCTACAACCTTAAACAAGCCCTCAAGAGATAGGATTTCCCAACCTGTCTCAATTCCCCACCCACAATTTAGAAAGTAGTTTTGAAAAATGCTTGATGCTTACCAGTTTCCAATGAATCGGGGATCACTCTGATCAATATAAACAGTTGTCCTAGGATCAACATAGAAACCAATAAGAAGTCCTCCTAGCAAGTATCCAGCTGCAGGGCCGAGCGCTCCCATTACGTACATGATGGCTGAGGAAATAAAAAGTCAGAGTCGTACATCAATAAAATGAATGTTTCATTAGTTATTTACATGTAAAACCCAAAAGTAAAAGATGCTTTTTAAAGCAGGGAGTTTTGTACCCTAAAACCTTCAGAGCTCTTTTGTGTAAGACACCAAATAATTGTGTAAGACACCAAAGAACAAAGTACAACATTCCAACTTAGTTACCATCGGACTAATACTGGCTTTAAAAGAATTATCGAGGTCAAGAAATGAAATATTCCTATTTCGTAGATTGACAGAATTATGTTTTTATCAGAGTAGCCATGGACTTGCCCCTGGTTTAGATTCTGATACCAGCAGACCAAATGTACCATATTTCCTGCAAGACTCCTGCCGTATTCAGAACACTTGATCTTTTAAATTAAAATCTTAATGCTATTTTAAGAGATTTCCTAATTTAAAAAGCAAATAAAATGAAAATACGTTTCTCATGTGCAACCACACAGACACACATTTTACAACATCATCACGGTCTGAACATTGGATGAGAGCAAAATCCTTATAAGTCGGAATAACAGAGTAGGAGATACCAATAGAAGGCTCCTATCTGCTGTGTCTTCTACAAGGTACTCGTCAGAGTCCTGTCTCCAGTCCTGGTCCTTCAGCCATCCACACCAGGGCACGTGTGAGAAAACACCGCAGCTCCCCTTTGGCTTGCCTGCCAGTGCTGTCAGGAGCAAGGGAGAGACAGAGGCAAGGAAAGACTACATCTTAGCATGGGGACAAGCTGCAATGGGACCTAGGACACAGGAAACCTTTCTGCCTCTCCCAGTAGAGGCATAGTTGTGAGACACCAGCAAGAGCAGACAGAAACATCTGGTCTGTTTGCTGACAAGAAATGAGTGCTGAGATTCAGGAATCCTGCTCTTTCCAGGTTTTGAAAGGTACCCTTGCCTTTAAGTCACGACAATTCGACTCCTTTCCTTTTCTACTTTTGCAAATCACAAATCAACTTCTGAACTAAGCCAAGGTCAGTTATCACAACCTTAAATTCAGACACCTTTTACAAGAGCCATACTATCTTGACCACAACATCAAGACAATAGCCATCTTCCAAGGATTGTTCTCTTGTAAGGGACCAGCTGTATCAGCTGAATGTTCACAAGTCCATGGAGCCTGATAGGATTCATCCCAGAGTACTGAAAGAGCTAGCAGATCTTATGGCAGGACCCCTCTCGATCATCTACCAAAGGTCTTGGGAATCTGGGGAGGTCCCTGCTGAATGGAACCTAGCCAATGTTATTCCAATCCACAAAAAAGGCGTGAGGGAAGACCCAGGGAACTACAGACCTGTTAGTCTAACCTCAGTTCCTGGAAAAATTATGGAGAAGATTATACTGGGTACCGCTGAAAGGCATTTAAAGACTAATGCAATCAACAGGCACAGTCAGCATGGATTCACAAAAGGAAAGTGCTGTTTAACTAATTTGATATCCTCCTATGATAAGGTCACATGCCTAGTGGATGAAGGGAAGGTGGTGGATGTCATTTTTCTGGATTTTAGTAAGGCTTTTTCTGGATTTTAGTAAGGTTCCTCACAGCATCCTTCTGGACAAGTTGTCCAACTATGGGATGAATGGGTTCACGGTGCACTGGTGAAGAACTGGCTGAAGTGTAGAGCTCAAAGGGTTGTAGTGAATGGGGCCACATCTGGCTAGCGACCAGTCACCAGCTGTGTTCCTCAGGGTTCAATTCTGGGGCCAGTTCTCTTTACTATATTTATCAACGATCTGGATGCAGAAGTTGAATGCACCATTACAAGTTTGCTGATGATACCAAACTGAGAGGTGCCGTTGACTCTCTTGAGGGACAGGAAGCCCTGCAGAGGGATCAGATAGATTGGAGCATTGAACAATGATTAATGGGATGAAATTTAACAAGTCAAAATGACGATTCTACGTCTAGGACAGAGTAATGCCAGGTACAAGTATAAACTGGGAGAGGAGTGGCTGGAGAGCAGCACTGAAGAAAGGGATCTGGGGGTGCTAGTTGACAACAGGCTCAATAGGAGTCAACAGCGTGCTCTGGTAGCCAAGAGGGCAATCTGCATCCTGGGGGGCATCAAACACAGTATAACCAGCTGGTCAAAAGAGGTGATTATCCTTCTGTGTTCAGTGTTAGTGCAGCTTCACCTTAAATACTGTGTGCCCTTCTGAGCCCCACAATTTAAGAAGGATGTGAAGGTCCTTGAATGTGCCCAGAGGAGGGCAACAAAGCTGGTGGAAGGGCTGGAAGGCATGTTCTGTGAGGAGCGGCTGAGGACTTTGGGCTTGTCTAGTGTGGAGAAAAGGAGGCTGAGGGGCGACCTCATGGCTCTCTACAGCTTCCTGAGGAGGGGAGGTGGAGAGGGAGGTGCTGAGCTCTTCTCCCTGGGATCCAGTGATAGGACACATGGGAATGGTTCAAAGCTGTGCCAAAGGAGGTTCAGACTGGACGTTAGGAAGCATTTCTTTACCAAGAGGGTGGTCAAACACTGGAACAGGCTTCCTAGAGAGGTGGTCAATGCCCCAAGCCTGTCAGTGTTAAAAAGGCATTTGGATAATGCCCTAAATAACATGCTTTAACTTTTATTCAGCTCTGAATTGGTCAGGCAGCTGGACTAGATGATCACTGTAGTTCCCTTCCAACTGAAATAGTCTATTCTGTTCTGTTCTGTTCTGTTCCCCTGCTCAATCTCTTTCCTTCCTTAATGCATCCTGCAGCACTCATCCCTTTCAAGATGCTTCTGCCCTGCTTCCCGTACTGTCTGGCTGTAAGCACAAAAGGCAAGAGGGGTGGTAAGGGATGGTCTCTGCTGTCCACTCACATGTCTGGTAGGGCCAAACCCAAGCTCCAGCAGCACACCACCACTCGCTCAGCTGCTGCAGATCCACCACGTAGCACATGAAAAAACAACTGATTATCTAATTCTCTGAAAACATCATCTTCACCGCAAAATCTGTCTCCACATGGTCTCTCTGGACCAGCCACTCTCCATGGCAGTATGCAGACTCCATCCCGTTTGGTCCCATCCTCAATCAGACCAGCTGCATCCTGGACTGCAGCAACTGGGGAAGTGTAACTGAGTTCTTTGAGCTTGGGCTTCTGCATTACCAGTTATAGTTAATTACATCTCAGAGACAAAACAAGCAAAAAGAAATCACTAAATCTGCCTGATTAAACCAAAATAGCGTATACATTTTCATCTTATGTTTTGAAATAAGAGAAAGAAGAACATTCTCATGAGCAAAAATGGGCTGCTACCTGAGAGCTATATTGCAGGAGAAAAAAAATCACAGAAGTTACCACAAAATGCAAACTGTCTATAGTAAAAAATGCGTCCAGACTACAAATTGATTAAACAGATTTATCACTTTTAAGTTACTCTTTCTTAAACACATTTTCAGGTTTTATGAAACTGCAATTTCAAATAATTAGATTTGCTAAAGTCCTTTTTGCATAATGGTTTCCAGAACCGTGTTCACTATTTAAATTTATTCCAGCCATGTTCCCTTCTGGATTGACTGTAAACAGTTCTCTGTATGCCTAAAATGCTCCATCAGACATTGCAACACTGCTCCTTAGCAGTAAGTGGTTAGATAAACCCCACAGTAACTCTTATTTGCAAAATCCACATCATAAGGAGGGGGGGGAAAAAAGCAACTTCCATCCACCATAATAAATTTTGTTCTACAAATGTTTTCTTAGAAAATTGATTCAAACAACTACAGCAAACTCAGATCTCTAAAAGTTTACGGAGGAAACACAAAGGAAGTAAAAGAGTGACCTAATCCATTCATTTCAGTATTCAGAAAAAAATACTTATGCTGCATTTATTCAGCTTCAGTTCCACCACTGAAACAGGCAAAATGCAGCAACTGCTTAGGCTTAGAAGCACTACCCAGGCAGTGTACTTTGTACACCTGGTAACTTCAGAGGGTTTTCTTCATAAGCAGAAATACTGTACAGCAAAGATAAAAATAACACTGTACACTGCTCCACTAGAGGAGGGAATGCTGTTCACCATTTCAAAAGTATTTTTAAATTATTGTAGGCTGTTCAGGCTTCAAGTTTGGATTTGTTTTTTTTTTTTAATATAATTTACAGACAACATGTAACTTATGGATCTTTCAGAAAACAGAAAGCCCCCATGTGCCTGGTCCAGGGCAGAAGGTAACCTGTGAGCAGAAGAGTTCCACAATTGCCATTTCAAGACACTTTGTAGCATCTTCCTCAGCACCTAGTAATGGCCACTATCAGAAACCAGACAGCAAGTGCAATAAACTGATTTGGACTTCTAAATAGGACTAAAGATATAGCATGGCAAGTAAAAGATTTTGGAATTCAAAATGAGGTACTTGAAAAAAATCTGCCCCAAACCTTCAAACCTTGCTGTGGAGGTGAAGGGAAAGCAATCTCCAAGGCAAGTCACCTTGGCAAGCTGCTCCAGGCTCCTGGACCCTTGAAAATCTGGTCACAGCCCTCACAGCTATGCACCCCAACATCCAGGAACAAAGAGGTTCCTGATTCCCAAACAGGCCACCAAGATTACTGGATGATATGGAAAGGATACTAAACTGGAAATTTAACCCGGCATTTCAGCTAGTTCTTTTTGGTCCTCCCTCTTTGGGCCATAATCTGGGACTTTGATCTGGGGAGTTGCACTGATTCAACAGCCAAGAAGTTTCATCAACAGAAGTAACAAACATTTTTATCAGGGAACATGCTGGAGTAGGTCATATGGTATCCAGATGATTTTTCTAAATTGCCCTTAAGGAAATCCAGGATTTGTCTTTTAACCTCCTAGCCATAACCCTGAATGGTGCTTTGATTTGCAAGTTGCTTTCAAATTTCTTAAGTTATAAAAAACTAGGCTACAAAATAATAGTAACTTCTCCTTTCCCATGATAAAATAGAGATGAGGTATATTCTACAAGTTATAGCTCTACTCCAAACAATAAATCAACTTCAAAAGACAAAATTAGGAAACTATTGTTAATATAGACATACAGGTTACAAGTTACAACATTCATCTCATTTTCTTCTGATTGGTTTTCACTGAAATGAAAAATTGTACCCCTCAGTTACTGCATTAGCCATGCATCTTCAGCGCTGGCAAGTCACTGAGTACACTCCTCTTGAAATGTGGGTCTCTCTAGGAAAGTGCATATGTAGGTCACCCACCCCTAGCGGAATTAGAGCCATCTGAGAACTACTCATGGCATTCAACACAACCAGCTCAGACTGGATCTTGCAAAAGTTTTTCCCCAGAAGGCTGTCGTAGCTTGCTGCTGCTGGGATGTAGGATCTTAAGGCTTCAAACCAAAGCACAGGTTAGTCTACTAAAATTACATGGTATTTAAGACAATTTCAAAGGCCAAAGACCTTGCAGATTCTTTCAAGTTTCCCTCTTCCCTGAAGAACTCAGCCTTGTGGGGAGGAGTTTGCATTATCAGGGAATGGAGTGATAGAACGAGGGGTAACAGTTTTAAACCGAAAGAGGGGAGATTTAGAATAGATATTAGTAAGAAATTCTTTCCTGTGAGGGTGGTGAGGCACTGGAACAGGTTGCCCGGAGAAGCTGTGGCTGCCCCATCCCTGGAGGTGGTCAAGGCCAGGCTGGAGGGGGCTTTGAGCAACCTGGTTTGAGCAGAGGTTTGAGCAACCCTTTGAGCAGGGAGGTGTCCCTGCCCATGGCAGGGGGGTTGGAACTAGATGATCTTTAAGGTCCCTTCTAACCTGAACCATTCTATGATTCTATACCTCTTCCTCTGGGTACAGCTTCTCTTCAGTGATGAGGGATAGCCTTTCCCAGCTCTCCCAAACCTGGGCTTTCAAATCATAGTTCCACCTCTGACCTAGACTGTAGACAAGTAAAATTGTCCTGGTTTAGACACAGTTAGTCGAATGCCCATTTGCCCCCATGATATCCAGACACGGTTCTTTTAATTCTTTTGAAGTTTGGTACCTGAGGAGCTTCTCTGCCTCACTGAGTATGCCCTCAGCATGGCATATTATCTCAGGCATGATACCATACCAGCAAGGCTGTCTAGTTTTGAAACTGCAGCTGGCTATGGGTAGCCAGGCTTAGTCACAAACATCCATCAGAGCCAAGATGTTGGATGGGAGAGAGAGAGAATCAAAGCAACAGTAATTGAATTACACATGGAATTTACCTACCAAGGCAAAATAAGAACAAGCAATGTCATTCTTCACTGAAAAGTTTATTCTGGGACATGTTGCAATGAATGCTGCCATTTTTACACATTTGACAAAATGATAATATTGTCTATTACTTCTATTCATAGGAGATTTTTCTTCAAAAGAAAGCTTTAGGTAGAGCCTATTGCAGCAAAGTCTCTATGACTACAATAAGATGTACTGAATCCTCTGCGGGTCTGAAAATCCCTGTGTTCACATCACATGCATGAAATAACTTCATTGCCAAAGATTTATTTTTTTTAATCTACTCACACTATAAAAATATACTGAGACAGAGGTCATAAAAATACTTTGAATGTCCTTTTCCTCCTCTAATCACATCAAGCAACAACTTCAATACATTGTGCATACGAGAACATGTAACACATGTCCCTCTGGCATCCTCAAATGCATACGTTGTTAACCCTCTGACTGTGCCTTTTTATATTAGTAAAGTTAGTACCAATTAAAGTCGCAGGCATCATATTGTGCCTAGATGAACAGAAAGTACACAACACTAGTGGGTGACAACAGGCTGCCTGGTTTCTGGGTTCTAAAAAAGCCACTTTGGTTTAAAAAGTAAAAACAAAGGCATATATTGCTCAGTGCCTCTCATCTCTGTGTGCACACACATGCCACCACACAGAGTTTATCACTGGATGAGGAGGAACATTTCTGAAACACCCCATTGTTCAAATCTTGGCAGCACGTCACCGTAGTACAACTGTTCATTTCATACATGTGTAAGGCAAGCAGAATTTGAACTTTATTCTATTTTCAATGAAAGTTTAGAATTTGCAATATCCTGCAAAAGCTACAGCGTGCATTCTGGAGGTTTATATATATACACACACACACACATACACACATACATATGCATGTTTTTTCCTGTCAGAATAGTATGGCAGTTTTGCTAGACTTTGGATGATACTTTTTAGTGACATAGAGCCATAAAAGAGCCGTATAAAAGATGTATAATCCTTTTATATCTGTAGACTTCAAATTTTTACTCCAAAAACTTAACTGTCATTAGCATGAGGGTATCGATTGGGAAACAGAGATACAAAAGATAAATTTAATCCCTCATAGTCATGCAGTAGTGTAGAAAGTCCAGGTGTATAATTTACTTCACCAAAGCAGTAACTCAGTGTCCCACCTGCTTAACAACACTCATCATGACAGAACAGCACAAAGGAGAATAAAAACAACAAAAAAAGAAAACACTCGTGAATTTGCAAGAAAAGCCTCATGTTTATAAGTTAATTGTCTACGACCTGAGGAGTGAGCTTTACCAGAAATGGCAAGATGAACTTTATATAATCCTGACTGTGTCTCTATGCGTCAGGAAATTTAGGGGGCTATAGGGAAAAAAAAAAAAAAAACCCCAAAGATAGTCACAGAGGTTACTATCTGGGATTTTGCAAGCAAAAGAAGCATCACCATGCTCTGGTACCACAGCATCCTCTCTAGTCCTACTGCAGCACATTTCCCTGGAAAGTTGAGCTACGCTGTCACTGGAGACTAAGCAGCAGGATATTTCTCTAGGGTAGAGAAGCAGGTTTTTATTTCCCCGCAGAACAAAGCTGACAGGCAGAGGTTCCAATGGGGAACATGTCTCAACTCTCCCCTGTTCCTCTCACGTCCCAGCCCCCCGATGGGGTACCAAGGGACAAGCATAAAGCAGCTTTCAAAGGAACATTGGTCCCATTCATAAAGGTGTATTTACCTCATCCGTCTAATTCACCCACACAGAAGCTACCCAAAAAACGGTAAGTTTTAACCACTCTTTGGAGCCTGAGGGCACAAAACTGAGAGGAGTTATGAGCAGAGGCCAGGCATACTTCTCAAAAGCTTTTAAGTCAGGAAATCAGTTCACTTCCTTCTTTTCTTCATGAACACACAGACAAGCCTATCTATACATGCTTTAGGATTTTTTCTTTAATGTGGTTATTTGCTCAGGAAAAAACAATGCTTTGAGCATTATTGCAGTTTAGATAACAATGTACAGATCAAACCTTTAAATCATTTCCTTTCAAAATCTATTAGCATTACCATGACTTTAAAAGTCTCTCAGATCCAGTGCTCCGCTCAAAACAATAAATAGAGCAACAAAACTACTGCAGTACCCTCCCTTGATCTTTGTATAGAATATATTTGTCACTATTTTCACAAGCAGATTCCACAGATGCGGGAGACAAATTTTTAGAGAAGCATAACTAAAGCATAATTTTACATGCCTACCATGCAAACTAAAACAAATGGTCCAGCTTACCACTCCATTACAAAATGCTGAAAGTTAAA
Organism: Chroicocephalus ridibundus; assembly: GCF_963924245.1. Taxonomy (NCBI): domain Eukaryota; kingdom Metazoa; phylum Chordata; class Aves; order Charadriiformes; family Laridae; genus Chroicocephalus; species Chroicocephalus ridibundus. The sequence goes on from NC_086285.1 coordinate 132,913,454, forward strand.
TTAAGTACAAATATGTCCAGTGACTTGCCAATGCCAGACGAAAAGCATTACATTTTTTATTTTTCTCTTACAGATTTATTACTAAGATATGATTTATATCAAAACAGATATTCCCTGGCTTAAAGAAGCTGCTTTATGCTTTGTATTCTCCATTTGTGGTCATATTCTAAAAAACTATAATAATTTTCACAGGATACAATTCTAACATCACCAAAAAAAAAAAAAAAAAAAAAACCAACAGGAAAATAAGCCCAAACAAAACAAGCTAAAATAGGCTGCCTATCCCAAAGTGTACTTCTCATATATGCTCTCACTGCACTGCTGCTCCCAGTCACTTGCTATGCTGTGGAGCCACAGCGACTACAAAACAATTCAACTTAAATCAAAATTTCACAGGTCTCATAACTTGTCTCTAGGTGACGCTATCAACAGGTGTGTGCATCCAATCCAAAATCTGAAAACACTGAAAATGTTTTCATTTTGAAAACAAAGAATAAAGGCTTGCACTTGTAACACATCATTTCAGCCTTAGAGATACTTGGCTTAAGAAAAGATTGCCCCAAGAAAAACTACTCCTGTACTTAAAATAGAATCTTTACTTCCTTATTCCTAAAACCTGAGAACTGTGGAAGTAGAAACCCAACAGGCAACTAGAGACTGTCCCATTCTTTAGAGACAACTGTTTCATTTGGAAACACAAATATTACTTCTTTTTTTTCTTCAAAATCTGTCTTTCCTCTCTTTATATTCACCTATAAATAAACATTTGCTGATAATATTACCAAGCATGACTTGTGGTTAGCAAGTAAATATGAAAAAGACACATCAGCTGTAAGAGTTCAGTGAAAACAGCTGCAATTTCTGAATGCAGTTTCTATATCAGTGTGGTTAACTGAATTTAGACAACATGCATGAGGAAATTCTTAGATCAGATAATTAAGCAAATCAGGCTTTATCAGCCTTATCGGCTCTTAAACCAATTTGAAGGCAAGAACCTTCTGGTGACGGTATTCCAAAAGCACACACAGCTATCTCTAACTTGAAGCATATGGAAAGTCCCCACTGATGCGAATGGTTTGCGTGACCAAAGATAAGCTTGTCTATACTTGTATGATCAGAACCTGAACTGAAAACAAAACGCTCTGACAGTCTTTCCACGGACTAAGAGGCATTGGTCCCCTGAGGAAATGTTTTTTAAAAACATAAGTGTCAATAACTACTTAAATGCATGAGTACGAAAGCAATGAAAACTGTCTTTCTTAAACCTCCGAGGTGTTTTTCCACACATAGGGAAATTTGATTCGGAAATGTGCTGTTATTGAAATGTGGCTCTCAGACAGATGCACACACTAGTTGTGCCGAACGCAGTGAGAAAGCCCAACGATGCACTGAAAGGCAAAACTTTGCTCTGGGCTGTTATTTTCTGGAAATCTGTTCTCAAAAAAAGCTCCACATGTTACCTTCCCGTTTTTCAAGTCTCTCTCAGTATGTTGTATTATAAACATAAGACAACTTAACCTATCGCAAGAAGGTCACTAGCTGTGAGTTCCCAAACCACAACTTTTCAAAAGAGCATGTTTCTTAAAGGTGTTTTCTTTTGTGGATACCTTTAGCTAATATGAACTAGGCAGAGACATTGGCTCTTCATGTAAATACTCACTGAGTGACTCCTTGGCTCCTTCTGAATTCTTGATCTGTGGGCATCCCAAAGTCACCTTCAATGAAACATCATAAATGTAATGTTCATGTCCATACAGAAAATGATCTACTGTATATAACCACTAACCTAAATCCTAAGCAATTTACTACTCCAAATTATTTTAAAAGCCTTTAACATCCCAAATCCAAGAAATAACAGGTTAGATAATTCCATTGTCATTCAAACACTGAAAGCTAAATCCACAGTAGTGAATTCATCACTTGCGCTAGTAGGATCCTACAAGTTAGTGGGGCTACTCTCACGAGGCAGGCAGGATTTGGCACTTCTGCCCTACTACTCGGTGATGTTCCGACTGAGAGGACACTGAAGATGTTGCTTGTCTTTAAGAGATACTGAAGCAGCCTCTTGACTCATAGTCATTCCTTCCGTTAAGTCATGTCAAATGGGAATATCTCATCTCTGCCTATTAATTGCTTGGCTTTGTTTTCTTTAATGGTTTGGCAGTTGAAGGCGCACACACACATTTAATTTTCATTGGGGACTATCCCCAGGCACGTGCTTACGGACTTTGTTGGTCTCAACTTCTTAAAACTAATTTTGATTTCTCTAGTATTACTTCTAATTAAACTGGGCCTCATCCCCTTTGCATCTCATCCCCTTTTCTTTAGGTTATCATAACTAAAAAAAATCAAGCAGTGAAAGCTGAAATTTGGCCTGCAAGCAGACCTCACCAGGTAGATCAAGAATAATCAAATGAAAGAAAGGGACTGAAGTATTTTCAAATCCTGGGAATTTAAAATTGCAGTGACAAAGCCCAGGTCCATAGCTACAACAACAGCAGAACCCAACCCAGAGGAGTATTTCAGAATATTTGGATCTGTCCTAGTTTTATATCACGTTCAGGCAGAGTAACAGGATAAGCAGGCAGGAATATATCGTTCAGGTCCTCTCGTTTCTTTTTGCTGGGAGAATGTTTTTCTTGGAAGAAAAGCAGGGGAAGAGCCTGCTGAAATTCGTCAGGCACAGGACCAGATTTTAGAGTATGCCATCACGTACCATGGGAAGAACCAGGAATAAGTACCAGTTCCTTAGCAAAGTCTATGTACCTTAAACACCTACTGTCAACAGATCTGGGCTTTACTGGTTATTGTGCACAAACCAGGTAACGGCACACATAAATATATGATTTTCAGAGGCGGGTTTGACACACATTTTGCATACTTCCTCATTATCCAAAACCAGACCCTTTGTGCCAAGAAAATAAACTTTGAGGAAGAAACGAAGACAGACCAAGTATCTACTGAAAGGGAAGGTTAGGTGCTAACAGTCAAAAAATTTCTATATAGACTCATTTTTCCTTTGTCCCAGCAGCAAGACAAAAGAACGAAGAAGGTGGAAATTATTTCAATCATGTTCTCTCAGAATTAATTTCCTTTCAAAAATTAGTTTCTGCCTAGGAGGCACAGGTTAATTATCGAAAATGTTGGTGATTGTTTTTCCCTTGACTACCTCTTGCTAATAGATTGCAAAGAAGGGCAAGCCAAATAGCATTTCTTCTTGTTTTCTTTGTAAATTGCACTTACATTTTCATCTTTCAACTGAAACAACAGGAATTACAGTTCATTACTCATATCTGACTGAAAATCTGCCTGTAAGCAAAAGGACATTATTCCAGTAATTTGCAGATGACCCTGTTAGTTTTATTAACATTTATTGTGTTGCTAAAGAAGTTATTTTTCTACATTCAGAAAGGCTGAAAGCTGCAATAGGCTCAATAAAAAAAAAATATTAAATAACAATTGGCAAAGTGAAATGCAGAGACATAGAGCCATATTTGAAACCACATTGAAAATATTATTACAGTTCAAAGAGTCTGAAAAACATTTCCATCCATGTGTAACAGTTATAAATAGCGGCAGCTATTTATTTTGGCTATAGGACAACACCACCATCTTATGACAACCTCCAGAGTTTCAAAATTTGCTCTTTATTCTCACAGAAACAAACATTGTTTGGGCATTTTCATGAAATTGGAATTATGCTGAAATGTTTGTTTCTGGAAAAAAATTTGAGCTTTGGGTTCTGGGTAGGGGGTCTGTCCTTCTCCATGTCTCCACAGAGGGATCATAAAACAGACATGAGAGTTCCTTCAACTCCATGTTCTGCTTGGAAACCTCAGAGTGTTCTGCTGCAGCACCAAAGTTAATTTCACCATTCAAGCACAGTCTCCTTATCAACAGATGGATGATGAAAATCACAGGCTTCCCCTGTCTTCTTCACCACTGCCCATAACAAAAAAGCTTTTGGTTTTGATGCAAAATGTTCTCAATAGCTCTAATTACAAATTCTAATAGAATTAGGGCAGGAGAAGTAAAACCACTTAGAAGGAAACAGTGCTTAGCCAGATCTTCGACAGACAGGTCTAGATAGCCAGGTCTTAGATCTTAGATTAATATTATCTAACAAGACTTGCAAGGAGCCCAGGCCATGACAAGCCTGACCACGGACCACATGGCCTTAGTATCAGCAAAACAGAAGAAACTTCTGTATCTCCCTACGGCAACACCAAATACCAGCATCACTGTGACCTTGGATTCACTGAACTAAAAGACTCCTGGGATTTAATACCTTGAATTAAAGAAGAAATAACCTTAATTTAGGGAAAGGGTTATCTTCACCTTTGTGTAGATATCCCAGCCTATGGAGAAATGCCATCATGAAATACCCCAGCACCTCCTTCCTTTCCCATAGTTAAGGAGCTAATGGGTGCCCCCCCGGAGAAACAAATTGTTCCCAAGAGATCCTGGCACTCTTGACACAGTCCCATGCAACAGGACACAGGAGCACAGAGCTGCTGCTGTCAATCCCTGAAAAAGCCCTGCTAAACCCAATAGATCAAGGCACGTGAATTTTCATATACAAGAAATTTAGGGAAAAAGAAATGGAGATCTCAGAAAGTCATGGGGAAAAGAGAGGAATACAGTTTTCTAAGAAACCTAAAGAAAGGAAATTCATTCATACTTTTGCTTCAAACAAAAAACCACCACAGACACCATTTGTTAGTAACAAACTGATTCTATAAAGACATACAATAGTTAGGGTCCTGAAAGAAATGAATGTGCATCTCACAGGGAAAAGTAGGTACTGATATGCAAAGTCAATAATCAAACAAAAATTATGAAAATATTTTGATTTGACATTATTAAGTAATGTGTTTTACATGGTTTGGTTTAGCTTGGTTTTGTCTATGCGTCAAGTAAAAATAACTTGATTTTTTAAAACGCTAACTGGTATTCCTACATAAAGGTCAAAATGACGCAATGTGGGTTAAATATTTCAACCTTATCAAAACCAAATCATTTCTCCTACATGAAAAAAATACTAAATCAATATATCCCAAAAATCAAGATTTAATTGAATCATAATTTGCCAGAGCAAAACCATCAGAACATCTTTATCATCGCTACTAAATGGCATAGTTTAAATACCAAGTGTAGCATTGAAAAAGTAATTACTCTTACAAAAGGTTCTCCTTAATGGTAATATTATAATTACATTTGTCTTCCTTTTTAAGATAGAAATTGTCACTGTGATTTAGGGCTCAATTTGCAGCTCATTCCCATTCACAGTAAGATATGCTAATATGTTAATAAAATATAGAAGTATTACTGACTTGCAGTGCTAGCATTTCGAAGAGAAAATTATTTATTTTACAGGGATCCTTCCAAGATATTTCAAAACACCATACATGGTTGATTTACAAAAACTGAAAAATTTAAAATCAGCTTTCACTAATTAGGTAATTTAATTATTCAGCTGACATGTTTTGGGGAAAATTGGCCAACATCCTTTTATTTAGTCTGCAACTTTTTTTAAATAGAGACTGTTCATTCTGTTTCTTTCTGTCTTCTGTGAGTAGAATTACACATGACAGCTTTGTTTCTCAACTACTTAGATTAGCAGATTATTAAGCATATTGTTATTCTCCGATAGTAAAAGATGCTTTCACATTTAGCAGACAGACATGAAAAAGATGGTGGCTAGAGGCTACGTACAAATGACTTTCAGCCAACTTTAGGGACACTTTCATAGCAGTAACTTTTTTTACAGGATAATGAACTATATCATATTACTAGGGATGTGGCAGACTCTCTAACTGCGAGTGGTTCACTTTAAGCTAAATGGTTTTATATAAATAGAGCTTTGCATAGGGATAACGCTGTAATGAAATCTGATTCAACACAGATGTCAGAGTAAATGAACATAACAGACCTTTCTGGCCCAATAAAGCACGAAATTATCCCACAAATTCTCTTTTCTTCTCTAACACAGTAGATCTTGAAGAAACAGTCATCATCCTTTGCAAAGAAGGATGCCAAGAGACAAGAAACTTCTTCACCTTTCCTTCCTGGCCATGCTGCCTCAAGACATCTCTGAAGCCCTTACGCAGGTAAGGGAAGGACCAGAGCTGGCCTTTACATATTTCACTGGTGTATCAGTTGAGCGTTTAGCAGAGGTAGCCCAAGGATGGGTGGCCTCGGTACAGGCCACAACAGCCAGGGAGCCTTCAGGCTGTCCTGAGCCACCCTGGGGCATTCCTCTCTGCCCGGCTGACTCTGAGACAACCAAAGAGCAAGAACATCCCAGAAAAACAGGAGCTGGTACCGATGCCTGAACACATAGAAACTCCTCAGTCAGGTTTAGGAAATAAGGTGTTAAGTACCAACGAAAATAAAATATATTTCATGACTTAGATTTTGCTTACTCAAGCCATTCAGTGACTTTTTTTTCTAGTATCTTTGTCCATTTGAATCCCTTCTCCTAGGGAACGTGTTTTTGGTTAGTTACGCCAGAAAGATTCAGTTGGAAGATTACACTTATGTACACAACCTGCAGCCTATCACAGCTTTCAATCAGTTTACCACAAGCAAGTTATTTGTTGAAACTTCAGGCTTATGTTTGCAAAGAAAATTATATTTGAGCCCTAAATCCCACTGAAATTCATTGAAAGTCAGATCCCTTCACTTCCTTAGGCTCCTTGGGAAATCTTAACCTCAGTTCTTAAATTATTCTGACAGCAAGAGGGAGAGATTGACGGGGAGGTCCTCAAAGAATGATACTGGAGTTGCTTGGAATAGCCATGATTGCAAGTGTTACCAGCGGTCTCTGCTGCTGTCAGAGCTTTTCCAAGTCTAATGAAAATCGATCTGGCATCTTTCCACTCTACGGGAGTTTTTTACAACATGTGACAGAAGAGAGATGTCTTGACACACTGCTGGACCCTTAACTACATTTTCAGATTCATACTGATAGATTTGCCAACAAAACAAGGGGAAGCACACACATCATAGGCAGAGAAAAAGAGTAAAAATGTTAATCACCAAAAACCATAAACTTCTAGTACTCCTTCAATGGGCAAATATAAAGCATGCAATACATTTCTATATTGCAGGTTATACTTAACTGCAATTGTAATGCATTGTACTGATAATTTTAACAAACTATATGGTCATGAGATTAGTCTGTGATAGTATAGAGTTTCGTGATGGTACAGAGTTTCAACACAGCTCTCACAAAACACATATACTTGAAGATGCGATGTAAGCCTCAGTTTTGTCTCCTACAAAACAAGTAAAGTTATAATGTGAAAGTTAAGATAATCAAATGTGAGAACACTAGCAAGAAAACTCTTAAATTTTCAATCACTCTTTAAATCATACTTGCTTCTAATAAACTCCATAAATAAAAATACAATCTACAATAAAACATTTGCCTTCAGAACAAAAATCTCTCTGGTTATCACATTCCCTTGAACTAAAAATGTTATGTAAATTATTTATAGGTTAATATAACATGCTTAGATCCGTATTTTTATATCATTACACAGATAATTATATTTGACATTTTCCTATCCCTAAATTGCACATGTATAACAAATTTTAAGAAAACATTCAAAGATTACGAGTCTACTTCCGTCATCAGCGCTGACACTACATGCAAACCATAAATGGCTCAGACAAAACAGAACAAGTCAAAAAAGGGGCTTTGCAGAACTTCCGAGAAATACAGACCTTCATCTACTCTAACATCTTATACAGGTGAAGTTCTTCAGCTGTTCTATAAACTATATCATGGTAAGCCTCATCCACACAATACAGGAATCAAAGATCACACAGTAAATTCAACTTTGAGATACCTCTTGCCATAATTTCCTCCTCTCCTCAACCAAGCAGCTCACCCGCTGTATCACTGAGGTCACTGTATGTTATACCGGAGTAACACATCCTTGTCTAGAGGCCAATTCTAACCCCCAAAACTGCATAAACCCTTGTTAAACATGTCACGGCTGCTCCATTTGTGCTCCCAAACAGCACGGCAACTACTACTTTGCTCACCGCTTTGTAAGTGCTTTGCGGAGATTTTCAGAGCTGGAGACGTACTTTCCGAACCAAGACTCTTGCTGGATCAAGTGCAGTTAAATCGCCATCTGCTAATTTGTGTAATAAACCACTCAGGCAAATGTTTCTTTCAAACATGAAAACTGTTGGGAAAAACTTAGCAACTAAAAGATGAAAACACTGCAGTGACAACAGCAGCAGAGATATGGCAGCAGAATCAGACACTTGTTCTTAGCAAATGTAGCTGAATAACCGAACTAAAATGTTACTTCTCAGTTTCACACACGTGAAACAATGCGTAGAAAACTAACAGCGTGCATCTCCTTTTCCAGAAGAGGAACAACAGCCTCATACCTTTGGGACTTTTAGCACACAGCTGACAGATATTGACCTCCCTAGCCTTTTTTATTAATCCATCCCTTCATTTCAGCTGTAACTTTATAAGTGCCCAGAAAGAAAATCTTTTATTGAAGAGTATTTTATTTATTTCTTTTTTTTAGTTTTTACTTTTCATATAATCAGAGAAAATATGTTTCAGTCATAGAAGAACTGGCTCAGGAGACGAACTAAAAAATAAACTATCTGCACAGGCCTAAAAATGAAAGTAAAAAGCTTAGATCACACTGTGTTCTCCTTTACACTGATGTGATACAGAAAAAGAAATCCATAGAAGTCAATGAAATGTCTTCAGATTGTCACAGGAAGAAACAAAATTAGAAAATACCTTTCTCTCCTTATTGCTCAGTTTCAGGAATATCCTGAAGACTCTTGGGTGGAAAACAGAAGCGCTGATCTGGGATACAACTATTTACCACTGTTTTACCAGCCAACACTTCTGCAGGACCACCTACTTCCACTTATTGCCATTTCTAAAAAAAAGATAATACATTACTGTATTTTCTCTATCTTCCTATTTTATTAATTTTAAAATGAAAATTCTTTGACCTTCCACTGTAAGAATATTTGGAATCAAAAGAAATACCTTATTAGTCTGTAACATCCACCCCCCTATGTCCTACTCAGTGAAAGGACAGTACTTAATCTCAAAGGTTATTCTACACTATTTTTTAATATTTTTTTTTTTAGATCAGATTCATCATCACAGTATCCGAAAGCAGATTACAGTACAGACACTTCAGCATGAATTAAATTTCTCCTGGTTTTCAGAAACAAAAATGAAATGTCCGAGATAAGGGAGAAGGTGGTTGAGTTTGGCAGCGTCCTGGGGAGACATCTGCTTGTCTCTGGGAGATGCTGGGAGAAACTCTTAGTACAGAGGAAAGAAAGGGAGCATGTCTATTATGGGGAGTGATAAATCCCTATCACCTTTTTTTCATTTATCGTTTTATCATTTATTTTCAATATCCAATATTGCATAAAACCTGCAGAGAAAATTTTCCACTGAAAGATGTGCAATGAGGAAGATGTCATTCTAAATAGGATTGCAAAGAAAAATCCCCTTTTCCAAAATACTAAAAATACATGAGCTATTCAGCTAAACACCGCTCATTTCAAGAAAGTCTGTGACTAAAGGAGTGAAAGTTTCAGGCAGCTGTTAAAAATTCCGATGTTTGTTGCAGCTGCCCCTCTTCAGGCCGCTGGAGAAACCACCACCGGCAGCCTGTGGTTCAGCCGCTGCGTGTGGTTTCCCCCAGGTGCCTGCAGGCTCCTGCCCCAGGTGCTCCTGATGCCACCCACTGCCTGTGTGCCCCGGCTGTCCCCCTCCCACCCGCTCCCCAGGATGCCTGGTTGTCCCCCTCCTTCCCACAAGGGTCGGCAGCCACCGGCAAGCTACAGGAGGGAGTGGATCTGGGATGAACCTGGCCCTGACACTGGAAGTGAGGGAGTTTTCGGAGGCAATCCACGCTGCAGTCACAAAATCGTTGAACCCAGGGCCAGGGAAGCGGCAGCAGCACACACCCATGGCCAAAGGAGAGGAGCGGTGCGGTAGAAGACCTCCCTCCAGGCAGCACACCACGCTGACACGAAAACACATCTGCTGGCTGACAAAAACTAGGGAACAGCCTTCAGGGAAAAGGGTCTCCAGATCCAACTCAAGTTAACACTCACCCTTATTTTTTGCATTACATTAACAGCATATCAATGCTATTAAGGGTATCCAGAAGCCTGTAATACAGAATTCAACTCCTTATGCTCATCTACCAGACCTGTAAGCTATTACCATAGCACTAACAGCATTCACCTGGGGAGTCCCAGATGATTAAGGAAACCAAGTACTATACACTTAAAAATCCACCAAAATAGCAAAACCAAATGTTTCTGTTCAGCTTTTTTCTTGAGACATAAATAATCATTAAACATTGTGACTCTAATCCAGTACTTTTGATTTATTCCTTGGAGGAAGTATACACTACCTTGATATGTGTCTCTTGGACCATACAGTGATGTGCAATACTTTAATTACACAATACCTGCAAAATCTGAATATATGTAGAAACAGACAATCAGTGCGATACAACAATATATTAAATGCAATTTGACAGGGAAGTTTGCTCCCAAAATGGAACAATAAAGCTGTTTGCACAGATAACCATCGGTAGAAGAGGTGACATAGGGTTACCTAAACACAGGCAATCTCTAAACAAAACTGAAAAGTCTGCGGATGGCCCCTTACAGTTATCCAAATTGTCTGTGATTACAAATACAACTCAAACTGGATTATACTAGTGCTCCTGCACAAAGAGTAAATCATCACAGAGATCGTCCTCTTATTAATGCGCACTGCTGAAACCCGTCAGGGAAACATTTACAAAATGTCAAAACAGGTAAACCTGAAGCCACAGAGCTGATATTCTCAGTGGGAGCAAATGGAAAAATTCACACTCTCCAGCCTACTGGAGTCTAAATATGTCTTGAGCAACACACTGGATGAAAACAGGAGGGAGAGGAGTTACACAGACAGTGGTCTTCAAACAGGGACATTACACGTATTTCCCACCTAAGAAAGAAGGGAAGCTGAATAACAGGAATTGGAAATAAAAGAGCAAAAATGCATCTCAAAATATCAAGCTATGCAAATAAGTACACACTGATGGCTAAACATTTTTCCAACAGAAGTACTCCTGCTATCAAACTCAGACTAATAAAAATGAAACCGGTGCCCAAACTCCTTTCACAATGGAAAAGAAACTCTGTTTTATTTTTCCCTAATTGGTTTGGTGACTTGAGAAATGTTTAATAAACAACATGCATTTTCATTATTTCAGATTACTTAAATAAATTTGGTACAAATATCCCAAGAGGACTTATTATCTGATTAAAAATGAAAAAGCTTTACAGACCGGATCCCACTCCCATCCAATATCAGGCGTACCTCATTATCTTCAGGGGGAATATGAATGTGCCTATAGTTAGCTGCGATTTATTAACTTTTCTGCAAAGCTTTTCTCAATCTAACGTTCATTAGATGCCAGACTTGGGAACCACAAGACCAAGGCAGCAGTAACCTATCATGACTCTGGCCTCCATAAGCACAAAAGCATTAGTATTAATTAAATGCCTCCAGACCTTCCTTTCTGCTGTGACTGCGCTTGCTGCAGAGCTAATTGCTTCTCTGCTCCAGCACACGCTTCTCGTGCCTGCCCTGCTGCACAGCAGCCAACTTCATGTTTTCTAAATGGGATGAACAGCCTGCAGATTGTAACTCTGATTGCTGCACATCTTTTCAGGGTGCCTCGTAAGACAGTGGAAACGTTTCATGCGGACCAAGTGACCCTACAGTTGTTCTTCAACTGAATTTTTCATGTTAGGAAATGAGCTGAATTATAAAACTCAAAATCTCAGTGGCCTTTTTAAAGCAAGTGCATCGATTAGGAAGATGAATAGAAAAGTCTTGATTGCAGCTGACATTACGGTTGTGCAACATTAACATTTCCAGCTGAAGAGAAGGACTTAGTTCATATAAAGGTTAAGAAGTACTAAAGAATCTAGGAGATACAAATGACAAATATGTTTATCAAAAAAACAGCTCTGAACCGACGGCACTGACTTGTGCTCTATTATTACTTGCTTCACAATCCCACGTAAGAGGATTACAGTCTATTTTGGCACTATGTATAACAAGAGTATACAGCACATCACCAAGGGGTTGTACGAAGAGGCTGCCTCGTATCATCACACCCACACATATATTCTTCGAGGCAAATCCCCCACATCAGAAAACCACCAGCTGTCAGTTCCCTGAGCTCCACACCATTTTGTTACTCAAGAAAACGGGGAAAAGCAAAAAAGTCAACAAGTCTTTTGCTTTTAATTTAACAGGAATGCAATATAGCCTACATTAAGGGCAGAATTGTATTATTTTTCAGTCCTCTGCATACAAAAATAACCATGCTGCTCCTCACACTCCGTATCCTGATTCAAAAGAAAAGCAGCAGACAGCAATCCTAAGAGCATCCAGGGACTCTCTAACACAGTCACAAGGGTTACGCTAGTGTCTCTTCTAATGCTACGCTACTAATTCTTCTAATGTGTCCAGACAGGCCATGCAAACTGGGATTAATCCAGCACTAGAAGAGTTGCTTAGCCCAGCAGTTGTACTTTGGAGAAACCTTAATGCTTAGACCACAAACTAACTGATATGAGCATCTTATTAAACTAGACAAGGGAAATTCACTACATTCCTAATACACTACACCAGTTTCTTCCTGTCAGGCACAATTCAAACAAAAAGCAGCTGGCTCATAGTGTAGGATGCCTATCTGCTAATATAAACCTCATGGCTATCAAACTCTTCTACCACAACCATTCAGCAGTCCTCTCACTGTCCGTACCAGTTACATCTTCCTCTCCTACAGGAAAGTGGTCAACCTTGACCCAACAGTTAGCAAAAGATTCTAGTATGCCAACTTGGGCAAACAATGGGATGTCATTTCTCACACACCCTGCAACTATGACATTTGATAGATCCCTTCTTCAGTCTTTGTAATACTCAAGATATGCATAAATATACAGTACAACTCTAAGAATTAAAACATGGGGGCTTCCTGAAAGCATCACACTGCATCAGACCCACAGTAAGCTCTTCTTTTTGTAGGATTTAAATTTGGAGTGTGGGGATGCAGGGGAGGATAAAGAGGGGAATAGGGATGAAGGGAAGTTTATTACAGATCTATCTGATCATAAACAGCTCATTTTTACCTTATCCGAATACTTAAAATATTACTACTTACCCAAAGGAGTAATAGCTGCTCTAACAACATCAGTGTAGGAACTCTTAAAATTATATTACTTCATATATTCCTCTATTTTTCTCTGATAAATTGAATCTCATATTCTTACTGTAGGCTGAGAAGGGATATACGTACCCAAGGCTTCTAACTCACCACATTTAAAAGCTTTTTTCAACTCCTTTCCCATTAGCTAGGCAATCAGTTTTACCTCATTTCTCATAGACAGCTGATCTTCTTTTAATTATCACAAATCCATGGGTGCAGTAGCCTTACCCACTCTTTCTATTTTGCCTTTCAAGGTGAAATACCTCCCTACTTGCTGTCTCTGCCCTACTTGATTCCGAGTGTTCAAAGCTGGAGCTTATAGAGTTTACAGGTTATGAGCTGGAGCTCCAGCTTTGGACACTTATAACCCATAAACTCAATAAGCGCAAAAAATGTCCTAATCAAACCAAAAATCAATTGCTAGCAAATACCAAGTAAGGCAAGGAGCAAAGATAATGAAGAAAGGTCATAGCATAGGCCCAGGCACAGAGGTACTCCAAAATGCAAAGAGTACTCTTTTAGCAGCGCTCATCTTCCTTCTCCCAGAGCTTTTGGAAAAGCCATGGGAGTAAACATACGGATATCATTGCCTACTTTGCTTCTGCAGCCAAAGGAATTCACACTGCCTAGCTATATCTTTGGCATTATGATCACTGTCCCAGTAAATTATTTAGTCACTGAGGTCAATGAATATACAGAGCTTCCACATACCAAGAGAGTGCATTTGCTATTTAGGAACTATAATTTAGTGTACAGCTCTTCCTTCAAGCATCAATTCAGTCCTTAGCTCTTCCTTTGAAAAATTATTTACGGTATGGCATTACACTACAGTGATGCAGTGCTGAGTTACAGCCTTTTTACTCTCTTTGTACAAGGGGACCTCCAGGTGTGGTAACAAACACCTACTTGTTTCAGACAACCCCAAAACCCCACTTCCTGCCCTCAGTCATGCTATTAGCACAAGAAACGCAGTTTTCTGAAATTCCTCTTTTAGGCCAATTATATAAGTTAGCAGATAAATGCCTGAATTTGTGTGCATCAGCACTACCATACTGCAGACTCAAAAGCTCATGTGTTATCTGTATTCCTCCATGACTATAAAATTTCCCTAGGGATCTCCTCACTATTTCTGTCACTAGACAGCTGTATTAAATCAAGTTGATATAAATTGCCCATCATGTTTACAGAAATTACAGACTCTAATATTTTGTAGCGGTCTTCTGTGAATTTTTTACTTTTTTAAATGGGAGGGTTATTACTGAAGCTAATTCACTCCAGAAGGTCTTCACTCACTTGGATGAAGTAACAAATGGAAATGTAAATTCAGATTAAAAATCACAAAGTGGCAAACTATTTTGTTATTATTTTTTAAACTCCAGTTACTGAAATGGCAGGGTTCAATGAACGGCGTGGAGAGGCATGTTGGGCAAAAGCGGGAGATGCTGAGCTGCGGGCCAAAAAAAGCGTAGGCAGAAACAAAGCTGCTCTGTTTTCTCCATCTCAAAGACTCCCGGGACTTGCCAGGGGCTTTCCTGGACTCCACAGACACTTACAGCAGCACCTTCAGCCCTTCCCATGAACTCCATCTGGAATCGGCCCCAGGACTCCTCTTCTGGCTCTGCCCCCCACCACCTCGGAGCGCACCAAAGAGGCACTGCCGGTCCCACGCCGCTGGCACTAAACCTCCCCTTCTCCTTCACCTTTTCTGGTTTCTCTTCAGCTGACAAGTCCCACCTATCAGCATCCTCAGGGGATTTTGCTCATGAATTTCACATGCTTTTGACCTGCGAGCCTATATGGGCTCATTCTTTTGGGGCCTGCGGTGGAAAAGGTAGTGTTTTCAGTTGTCTTACACATAGCAAAATCTACTGAGTCAACAGTTCAGCTGAATACAGCAATTTCTCTTTAAGTACAGGGAAAGCTTAACACCCAGCAACATCAGATAATATCTTACAGAGTATTTCCTTTAGATATTTTTAGATGCAAATGGGGCTTGCTTAACACATTTTGTTTGCCTAATTACAGGTTAGCAGCCACCACAGCAGTGCTCACAACTATTTCACTATCTACTTTGGTTTATCTACAAAAACACATTTCTTAAAATGACTTCTGGGGAGGTCGGGTATTTAGATTTTAATCTAACCAGGGACTGAAAAAAAGGAGAAGTGGGATCTAAGGTGTCATTGGGAGCGCTTGACCTCAGGAGCCTGCTGGCACCTTTGAGGGCCCACATGACACCCGAAGGAAAGCACTGTGAACAAATCTGTGACAAACACTGGGGTAAACTACAACTTGAGCATGAAACAGCAAATACCATGCCCTGGCTAGCAAAGCATCTATGAGAAGATACGCTCAGCTAATACAGGGATTATCTGAAATATTCTGACTCTAGAGGATAGCTTAATTAATCCATAAAGGAAAGGATACAACCACAGAAGAATCCATCCAGGATCTACTTTTTATCACTCAGAAGATGCTGATTGAAAACAGACAGATAAATATGGAAAGTAGTTGCTAATTTACAAAAGCTTACTAAATTCAAACAACTGAAGAGCTGGTGGATGGTTTCACAGCAGCACTGTATTTTAAGAAAATCAATGCTGAGACACTCTTGAGGCTTTCATTCTAATCCTGTAAACACCAAGGGTAAAAGGCACAGAGGATAACAGTCAGATTGAGGTCCTACTGTGCAAGGTGCAAGGCAAAGAAAGTGTTACTGTACATATATGCAAGGAAAAAAACGGGAGCAACCAAAAAATATCCCAGCAAGATAATGAATAGAAAGCAAGCTGCTTAAAAAGAACCTGTACTGAAACTGGAATAGAAAATCAAAGAGGAACAGCACAGGAACATACAATTAGCGAACACGTTTTGCTGTGTTTTGCAAGTACTTCAAATGATACAATTCACATTTATTTTCTTCAAATAATTTTTGCAACCACTTGTTCAAATTACAAGTAAAAATATACATGTTTTTTTTTCCAACTGCGTCTCTCCTACAAATTTACCATGAAATGTAATTCATACCAGTGTACGATGTTTTTCACTGGTGTAATTTGTCTTTGCTGCCAAGTAAGCTGTTTACCTACATGAGAATTAGTGGGTTTAGATTAGACTATCAGGTCTAACGGCAGCATAAAATAGCACTTGAGTTTCTCTGTTCACGCTTCCCCACTTCACAGGTAAGAACAAATTCCCTGTGGCAGAAAAGAAGGGAAGAGGAAAGACCCTGGTTCATTAGCTCTCCCGTTAATGCCATGCAGTGTGTCTGAATTTCTGGCCTTGTGACAGCACAACAGATGACCAAACTCCCAACTGTGCAGTGGCAAAGCAAGACACAGCCCATACTTCTCCGTGCTGCCGGACACTGACATATTCTTTCCCATCATGTTCTGTTTTTTTCTGGGCATTTGGAAGGAGTTGGGGTACAGATCTGGCTGACTCAAGTGAAATTAGCTGCACGCACACTGCAGAGTTGTCTGCTGTCATAACTTTGCTAGCTTCAGCCCATGTGCTCAGATAGTCCAACTGAGCCGTGGTAAAAGCACCACAGTGCTTGAATAAAAGCATGGATGCCAGGACTCAGAAGGCCAACACAGTTCCTAGAATCACAGAATTACAGAATGGTTTGTGTTGGAAGGGACCTTAAAGGTCAGCTAGTTCCAATGCCTTTGGCAAGGGCAGGGACACCTTCCGCTAGACCAGGCTGCTCAAAGCCTCATCCAGCCTGGCCTTGAACACTTTCGGGCATGGGGCATTGACAGCTTCCCTGGCAACCTGTGCCAGTGCCTCACCACCCTCACAGGAAATACTTTCTTCCTAATATCTATTCTAAATCTACTCTCTTTCAGTTTAAAGCCATTACCCCTTGTCCTATCACCACAAGCCCTTATAAAAAGCCCCTTTCTGGCTTTCCTGTAGGCCACCTTTAGGTACTAGAAGGCTGCTGTGATGCCTCCCCAGAGCCTTTTCTTCTTCAGGCTGAACAACCCCAACTCTCAGCCCGTCTTCATAGGAGAGGTGCTCCAGCCCTCTGATCGTCTTCGTGGCCCTCCTCTGGACTCGCTCCAACAGGTCCATATCCTTCTTACGTTGGGGGCTCCAGAGCTGGACACAGTACTCCAGGTGGGGTCTCACAAGAACAGAGTGGAAGGGCAGAATCACCTCCCTTGACCTGCTGTCCACGCTTCTGTTTATGCAGCCCAGGATACGGTTGGCTTTCTGGCCTGTGAGTGCACATTCCCGGGACATGTTGAGCTTCTCATCAACCACAAGTTGTTTGCTCCCTGTGCAGAGCTCTCACTTCCACAGGTTCCCCAGGGAAAACATTTCCCTCTTCCGACTGTGCCACTTCAGCGCCTTCAGATTACAGCCCGAACGATTCCCAGCATCTCCCAGAGCTGCTGAGGGGAAGTTGCAGAGGCACCCTTGGACTTGGAGCTGAGATTTTGACAGTTCTTCCAACGATTCACACAAAGGCAGGTGATGGGTTTGCGCTGCCCTCAGAGTCCATGTGGCACCGTCCCATCCATCAGCAACGCGAAGCAGAGCTAACATTTACTTTGACCCCTACAATCAACAGAGGCAACAACTGCCAGAGGGGACTAGCTGAAGTATGTGCCATTTTTGCATGGTAACTCCACAACTGTTTTCAGAAGAAATGGGAAAGGCATGTAAAAACAACAAAAAAGGAAAACTGAGTTCATGCTTCCCAAGTAACAAGGGGTTTAAAAGTGCTATCAGGGTGAAAAAGACTTAAAATGGGATTAAAAAGAGAGTGCGAGACTGAAGAGTCTGATTTGATTGAGTTACTTTTCTGCTCTTTTAATATCCACGCATGAAATCCATCCACCTACTTTAAAAATCAGAATTTTTAGATCCTGGCCTTCAGGATGAAACAGCAGGTTGAGCCTCATTTCTACCATTGCCCATGTTCCTTGCACAGCCAAGACAGAAACCTAGGTATCTTTGAATGATGGTAGGGAGAAATCCGGTCTCCTCTCTTTTGACTGCATAAGCACTTTCACAGCAATTAAGTCCTCCCAGGTGAGTCACCACTGAATGAAAGTTAAGGGAAAAATGCAGGAAACACAAAGCACCTCTAATCCACTTGCAACAGGAGTAGTTACAGTGACCCTTTACAAAATAGTCACGGTATCCAGCAGAGAGCTAGAGAGCTAAAGTTTCCAGCCCTGGGGTAATCAGACACTAGGTCCCAAGCCTTCAGTTCCTGGGAGAAGGTACAAACAAGCTGCTACTTAAAGGCCACTTTCACATCTAAGTTTCCAAGTTTCTCCGGGGACCGCAGCAGGTTCAGACACTTGTCTGCCCAAACCAGCCCTGCAGCAGAGCTGGCCAGAGAAGAAAGGAGCTGATCTCCGAGAAAACACCATTCCCAAGCTCCAGCAGGTGAAAAGGGCACTGTCAGGCTCAGAAACAAAACGCTGAGCATTTTGACAAATGCTAAGCAAGGAACACAACCAGGCCTGAGACTTCAGTGCATTTCAGACCCCTGGATCCAACCCAGTTTTTCTCCTTTCATATAAAAGTAAAGAGACAAACAGGGAAGCACATGCCTAAGTCTCTTCTTGCTCCTAAGAAGGGCAAAGCACATTTTGCCAGTAACTTCATGCCATGCTTTGTCAATCCAACTGCTTGTGAACAATGACACAGGTCATGGCAAGGACACCGCAGGAGAGATGCAGGAAGCATCCCTAAGGGACGTGACACTGGCAGGGCAAGTGAAGGTGTATCACTCACAACATTAAACCCCTCGGGCAGAAAACTTCAGAGGAAAGGCTGCCCCCACCTTTCATTGAACTCACTGTATGCTCACACTGCTTACACAGACACTAAACCCCACCTTCTCTAAATGCCTAAAGAAATTATATATAGGATAACAATACAAAAAAAAATTATCAGTCCACCTTTGGAGCAGGAGACAAAGTGGAGAAGAAAAGTAAAATCTATGTTTCTATTTCCTCACTTATAGGAACGGATAATAAACCTGCATAGCACTACTTTAAGTAATTATTAGGAACTGTGCCTGCTGCCTGATCAGCGTTTTAACAAAAAAAGATGTTACAGAAATGCCAGAGAAGCACAATACCGAACCCACTGTGTGCTAAATCATCTGTGTGGGAAAACAGCATAATCCACAGGCACAAACAGACCTGCAGTCACTTCACCTGCATCCCAAAATGCTCCCTATGCCCAGCCGAGGGCACAGCGCAGCTCTGCCCAGCTGGGTCTGCAAACAAAGCAACGACAAGTCTGCACAAAAAGGATTTTGCTGATGGGCCAAGTCTTAGCGTTAGCCTATGGATAAACCAAGACGTGGCTTTCACTCAGATAAACTAAAATCCTGTATTTGAGGAATAAGCTCAGCACGCTGCTCTTTTACAAGGGAAATACAGCAAGCAGTAAAAAATGCTGGTGAACAGCATTGCCAGTTTCAGCTTCAATGCCCTTTTGCTTCAATTTTTGATTCATAAAATCCTCCCTCCTCACAGGCATGTTGTAAAAATAAATGTACTGTGTGTGTAGGGTTTACTAAGTATAGGGATCAATGCTGAGAAAACCCTGTAGGAACTAGCCTTTTCGGGTACCAAGTATCAGGAAGCATATTCAATGTAAACCACAAGTGATCATCGACTGAATGATGACAATAAAATGAAATGCTGGTCAGCCGTTTTGCTGCTTCCAGACAGTCCCTCCTGTTCCAGCCTTGGAAAACCTCAGTGATCTTGCAGTGTCCGTACAGAGGACCTGATGCCCTTGGCAGGCTCCAGCTCCTGTCCTCCGGTGGCATCCATAATCCCAGAAGGGGCCAGACCAAGACAAATCAATCCCAGCGGCACAAAAATCCTGTGCTTCCCATGCCAACAACCAGGCAACGGCGCATTACGGAGACACAGTTCATTCAGCAGCTGCACTCTGCCTCAGGACCCAGGCAGGGGCGGTGGGTTCCTGATGGAGTACGTGAAACTACTCCTTCTGCCCTCTCCTTCCAGGTGGGACATGGATATAGGGGTAGATTTAACTAGAAATACAGTAAATACAATCTACATACATACAGGTTTGGGGGAATTATGTAAAAGACATGAGGGGTACACAGAGCATCCAGCTGTAAAACACTGGTAAGAAGGTGATTTCCAAGCAGAATATAGTCACAGTGAAATGGTTTACCTAATGCTAGGAACAGCAACCCACAAATGATCCTCATGAAAACAAAGCTAGAGTCCAAAACATTTCTGAAACTAGTCTAAATATTTATTCTTTTTCCAGGTTAGGAAAGGATTTTCTTCCCTGGCTCTCAAGCCATTATCTGCACCAACCCATTTACACAGGTTTATCCAATTTTTCAGCTTTTATGTCATAAAAGCTTTATCTTTGTGTTTTGTAATTACGGTTTGTTCCCAAAACTATGGAGAGTCTCCATGAAATTAAACTGGCTTAGACCCTTTTCTCATATCATATCCTGACCAGCCTATATCATTCCGGAAACTGAAACAAACTATCCTTAGCACAATTACTAATTAATCCACTATCCATTTTTGGGGTGTACTGGTTGAAAGCCATTCCTGAATGCTCAAATACTCTCATTAATGTAATATTTCTGTAAAACCTAACGTTGACTTTCTATGCATGAATTTTCAACGCAAATTCCTTTTTTTATTATAATAAACACTTGCTAAAGAAGAAAAATAGTTTAAAAGTATTCCGGCATTGTAATTGCACTAATAAAACGTCCCTTTCAAATTGCCACACTGAAGAAAACTGCTTTTAAAATTCCTGATACAATTACGAGGTAAATTCACATTCAAGGCAAATTACTGGATCCCTACCAAAAAAAAAAAGTTTCGAAAAAGCACAAAACATGCTGTAAGTGCTAGAATTTGACAAGTAGCAGAAACACCACCAACAGTACAAAACAAGGCTCACGAAGTCCAATTCAACTCCAACTTAAATGGCAATTAATTCAAATAATTAATTAATTAAAAGGAGAACCTGCACACATCGGGCAGCTGACAACAGACATGCTACAGTACAGCTGCGCACAGAAGGAAGAGACTTTAGGAGCTGACAAAGACAACTTAGTGATTGCCCAGTTTTTACAGAAAGCGTGCAACTTCCATTTTGGATTATCTGTGATTAAGGGAGCTGGTTCTTATATTTCCTAGGCACCTGTTACAATCACGACTTGTTTCCAAGCCTGATGTCATACATTTTCTCAAAGTTAGCATCAGGGCATCAAAGCACCACCAGGTTTAAGGGGCAGGAGGACCCGGAGGTGGCACTGCCTTCACGAGGAAGAAACATCCCACAGAAGAGTGAGCTCGCACATCGCTATGCCAGCGGCCCAAATACACGTCCCCGCTTGGCACCTTTGTCCTACTAAAAATGACATACCACCTTGTAAACTGGCGCCGTGCCACCCTGACAGATGGACTTAAGTGTAGGCAGCCAAGAGACTATGTATAAGCATCAAATATGTTTTTTGAGAGCAGGACTTCCAGCCAGGAATGTTAAAACAGCTGTCCACATTGAGCTCGCATGCCTACACTTAAGAGGATATGCTATTGCCACTCGAGCCCTGAGCTGGATTAACTTGGAAAATAAATAAAATAGCTTCCACAGCCACATAAGGTGAGTTTTTGCAGAATCAGGATTAGCGATACTCAGGGGGGCTTTACTGACCTACGATTAGTGGGCACACTGGCGGGGCTGAAGAGCTCTTCAGTTCTGCAGCTCGGTGGAACTTTTACTATGTGCATGATTGTAGACAAACGAACACATCTTTATATTAATGTTACTTTTCTTTGGGGAAAAAAAAAAAAAAAACAACATAGAATGCAATAGCAGCATGATTACAATCACACACATTAGCAACCTTCCACTTAGTGTTAGAGGATACTTTGTTTTTTAATTAACTGTCCTTGCTCAGATACATGTATCTGTCTGACTGGGATCTGTTTCACTGGGCTTTCCTCTCTTTTCAAAACTTCTGCTCCCAGGCCCCACTCCAAGACTTTTTGTTAGCTCATGGCTACACGCATACATACCTTTTACATTTTGACATCATTTGCATAGCTTGCCCTAGTAATAAAATCCCACTGCCTTGAGAAACAGGCATTGCATAACGTAAGATGTGCGGTGGCTGGCCTGCGGAGCCATGCCCTGGCCACCTCTATCCCATCCCTGTGCCCGGCTGAGCTGCCTGCTCCCCACAAACTGCTCTCCTCGAGGACATGAAACATTCCAAACCACTGAGAAGCTAAAAAAAAAAAACCCATGTTTGTTCACATCAATGTGCCAAACAATGTTGGTTTTTTTTTCACAGAACTCAGGTTTTATCCCGCCCCTCAAAAAGTCACTGGCCTAAGTCTAAATAAAGTGAGATAAATATTCAAACCTGAACAAGTTAAAAGTTTCCTCAGAATTTCAGACTATTTAAAAAAGATAATACCAAGATTTCCAATGGCAAGCAACATTGCTTCCAGCCCTGAGTAGCTTAAAGACTGAAAGGAGGTGATGGTACATTTCACTCGATGTTTGAACATGCTTTGTGTTCATTTTAATTCTTCTCCCTGTGGACACAATCAGACCACAGACATACATTTTTCATGTACGCTGTAGCTGGGTACCTCATCTTCACCTCCTCAGTCACTACATAGGAACTTCAGCTCTACGAGGGTACTGCCGGTATAGATCAAAGCTGACTTAGTGCCTGGCGACAGGGTCACACACAGTCTTCCAACAGCTGCTAGTGTCTTTTACCTTTGTTAACTTTAAGGATGATCTTTGCTGCAATTAAAAGTTACCTGAGTCACTTAATTACAATTTCCTGTGGTAGAAGCGCTTCGGTGGCAGGCATCGTTTCTCCTGCAGAGCAAGGATTTCCGACCACCGACCTCCTCCTTCCTCCTCTCCCAGCGTTCAACTCTTTTACCCTTCATTCCTCCCCTACAGCCTTTCCATTTCCCTTTTTTCCACGTTTTTGAGGACTGTTTGCAAAAGTTTCGGTCCCTTCTCTGCTGCTCCAAACTACAGTTACTAACCTCAGCAACAAGATTCTTTGCTTTTTCATACTGCCAATAAAGTTGTTTCCGGGTTAATCTAAATTTCCATACCACTTAACCTTTCTCAGAGGGGAGGAAGAGCAGGAAAACACTTTGTCAACTATTTCATCAGGCAGATTAGCAATGCTGTGAAAACAACAGAAAAAAACCCCGCAGATAATACCTCTGCCTCCTTCCAAAAACCAACAGTGCCTCAGGCTTTCTCAAGACACCGCACTTAGACTGCGCATGGCTTTAAAACGGTTCAGGGAACAGCCAAATTGCTGAAGAACAGGTCAAAAGGAATAAAAATACTGATCCGGATCACTACTTCTGCTTAATAAAGTAATTACACACACACCCTGAGTGTATTCCTTTTGTGCACGTCTATTTTACATGGAATGATTATCTCCACGGTTATCGTAAAGCCAAAGTAAATTGAACTGCAAATGGTAATGCTGAGCATCCAAAATCCCTTGGCAGCTCCCTCAGCCCCGTAAGTGCCTCTCCTTATTGGAAAAGAATTTGAAGGGGTACATGAGGCTCATTTCTTACAGAACCACGTAAGATACTAATGCAAATTCAGAGAATAGTCAAGCCTTCTTACACATTACACAATCAAAAACGTATGGTGTTCGTTATCATGTTCAAACTCCCAAAAAGTTTAGCACTCAGTTATCTGAGAAATCCCTTTCTCCCATCCTAAGAATGACTATCAGGAAGACCTGTCTGTACCTGCTGAAAGCCAGGTGCCAGATCGGACTTTGATTTTGTTGAAACCCTTGAGCTCCTGTAACCGAGCTCTTAACCCTGAAGGTTTTACTTGCTGTTTTATCAACCTTTTTTTTAACTCTTTCTGATTTGCCGGATAATTTATAAATGCCAGCCAAAAAGTCATTGCTAGTTAAAGATAAATGAATGCTGGAAAAGTAAAATAAAGCATGCCAAAATCTCTCAAAGTGCTTATAAAACATTAACATTATAGATAGAGACTCTAGGCTAAAGGGATGATGCAGAGCTTCTGTATTAGCAAAAAAGTAACTTGAAGGGGCACGGCAAACTTTTAACATTGCTTTCTGAAAAAGTCACCGGCTAATGCCAAATGCTGAAAAGCGTCAGAGAAGCCGACCTTCTCTGCTGCCCCGTTCCCCGTGCAGGAGGGTGTGAGTGCAGCTGCTTTTACAGACACTACCTGTCACGGCTCTTCACCACTCTGCAAAACATTTTAAAACAGGAAAGCACGGCAATTTTACTTCAAAAGTTCACTTCAGAAGGAAAACTTAGCACAGATGTTGTGCAGAAGGAACAGGGCAGAAGTAGCTGTAACAGGTCCCTCAGCGAGACCTGGGGTTCAGCCTTCAAAGCACCCTGGTACTTAGATGCCTTACCTAGGTAAAGCGAGGCGTTTTCTTTCTTGACATTGTCATCTAGGTAGGTTGGTCCCAAGGTATAGATGGGTGTCGAGCCCATGCCAATGAGGATTTGGGCACAAATGAATAAAGCTACATAGAGAGAGTGGTCGTTTCCGCCAGAGTCCTTGACACAGGCCGGCGAGTCCCACTGCTCTTTGGCGGTGCCATTGCCAGTCACGCACAAGCCCTCGTTACTGACGGAGGAGTTCAATTCCTGGATCTGGTACGGCGGAGAGATGAAATGAGGTAAGGAGAAGAGCGCAGCCCCCAGGGCGATGAAAAACCCCCCTACAGCCAGCCAGAGCGGCCTCCGTCCGCGCCCCCCGAAGTAGCTGATGAAGACCACCACCACCAGGCTCCCGATGTCGAAGCAGCTGACCAGCAGCCCCGACTCCGAGCTCTTGAGGCTGTATCTCCGCTCGATGGTGGTGATGACGCTGCTCAGGTAGCCGGAGACCATGAGGGACTGGATGAAGGTCAGGAAGCACATGCACACCAAGAAGAAGCGGGAGTCAGCCAGCACGGCCCGCAGGCACGCTCTGCCCGGGGGGCCCGCCAGCAGCAGCGGCGGCGGCGGCGGCGGCGGCGGGGGGCCGGGGGACACCCCTCGGCCGGGCGCCGCCGGCTGGCCGCGCTCCGTCCTGCCGGCGGCGGCGCTGGGGGACCGAGCAGCCCCGCCAGCGGCGGCGGCTCCCCCGCCCCGTCCGTCCCCGGCAGCCGGTCCCGCGGCGGGGCTCGGCGGGGCACCGCCGCCGCCCCCCCCGGCCGCCAGGGGGGAGCCGAGCGCGGCCCCGCGGCCCCGCGGCGCCGCCCCGCCGAGCGCGGGCAGGCTGCGGCACCGCGGCGCCTCCGCCCGGCCCCCCCCGGCCGCCGCCGGCCGCTCCGCCCCGGGGCACCGCTGCGGCGGGGTCCCCGCAGAGGCCATGCTGGGTCCGGCCGCCGCCTCAGTGCAGCCCGGCCGGCTCCATCGCCGCCGTGCGTCGAGCGCGCTGAGGGGCCCGGCGGGAGCGCAGCATACCGGGGAGGGGAGGAGGGAGGGGAGGGGGGTGGCCCTAGCCGCGGCCGCCGGCCGCCCCGCTGCACGTGTCAGCCAAAGTCCTTTGTGGCTCCATCCTCCCTCCGTCTCGCTCAAGGGGCCGCCCGCCCGCCGGGGCGTCCCCGCTGCCCGGCGGCTCCTGCTCCCCGCCGCCGCCGCCGCCGCATGCCCGCGGCGCCGCGCTCAGCAGCCGCCCGCTGGGGCCCCGCCGCCGGCCCGGCCGCCGCGGGGGAGCGCCGCCCGCCGCCGCTCCGTCGCCCGCATCCTCCTCTTCTCTCCGCGCCGCCGACGCCGGTGACAAGAGCTCCGGGAGCGGGGGAAGGTTCGCTGCCGATCTGCGGGGCGGAGAGCAAGCGCGGGAGGTCAGCGGCGCCGGCCCCTGCGCCCCCCCCTCCCCGCCGCCCCGGCTTCTGCCCGCCCGACCCCGGGGTCTGCCGTGAGCCCTTGAGCTCCGGGGAGCGCCCGCCGCCCCACGGCCCCAGTGACCGCGTCCTTGGGGACAGCAGACGGATTTACATAAGAGCGGGGACGGACATACACGTCCGTGGGCCCCGGCCAGAGCGCGACCCTTTTACTTGGCGCCGGGTGCGACAGCCAAAGGTCGCCGTGCCAAGCCTTTTATTTTCCAGCCTAAAAATAAACACGCTGAAATAAATACTCCGCTACAACTCGGCGGCCCGTGGAACGGCAGCGGGCGGAGGAGAGGGGAACAAAGACGACGCCGGGGCGGGGGGGGCGGGTAGCGGCGGCGGGCACCCCGGCAGCCGGCACCCCGGGGCCGCTCTCGCCGCCCCAGCTGGCCCGTCTGCTGTCCCCCGTGGCCCGCGGACACGCGTGGCCGCCGAGCGCCGAGCGATGCCCGGCCCTGCCTACCCCGGCAGCGAAACACGCGTTTTGCCTCCCTTTGTCCGCTTTTGTCTCCTCGGTGCGGCCGCGCAGAGGGGCGGGCGGGGGAGGTAGCGGCAGCCCCGGCAACCGCGCCCCGGCGGCGGCTCGGCTCTCCCCCCACCCCCGGAGGGTGGGCAGCGGGCAGGGCGGGGGAGCCGGCGGGGCGCACCGGGCTCCCTCCTTGCCGGCCGCCGCGGGGAAGAAAGACGGGGCTACTCACCGAGCCTGCGGCGCGGGGGGGCGGCCGAGCCGGCGAGCCAGCCGGGCCCTGCGCCCCCGCCCCGCCTGTCACCCAACGCCAGGTCCCCCTCGGCCGCCTCCGCCTCCCCGGGCGGCTCGGCCGAGCGCAGGCGCGCCCGTCGCCGCCCGCCGCCGGGTCCGGGGCGCCGCCGGGGCGGGCGACGCCGGCCGGTAACTCGCGTCCCCCTCCGACCTCCCCTCGCCGCCGGGCAGGGAGCTGCTCCGGGGCCCCCGCGACCCGCACCGCCAGGGCAGAACCATAAAACAATAAGTTCCATCCCCTGGCAAGAGTTCGCGGAGGGTGAGCCGGGCGGCTGTGCGAGGGGCCGGCAAAAAACCTTTGTTTTCCTCCCCCCTGGAGCTGCAGCTTCGCGGCCGTGGGTGAGAAAAGTCAGCGGACACCCCCCTGCCCCGCCAAGAGTCGGCACGGTTGCCCGTCAGCCCCAAGGCTGCATTTAGGATGCTCCGTGGTGTGATGTGTTGTGGGAAAGGTAATGAAATATTCGGAAGACGAAATCTCAATTTCAGCATCTGCTGAAAAGTGAAAGGAAAGAACAAAGAGATTTATTATTTTAATTATTTAATTTTAATTTATTTTTTTTTTTTTAGGAAAATAGAAAGCCAGGCCACCTGATGATCCACTTTATCCAGGCTCTTGTCTCCAATGTGAGCCACCTCCAGAAGTGGGAAACACACACAAAACCTGGGAAAAGTAGTTTGGAGTTTACTCCTCATGGAGCTTCCTCCTAATCCCCTTCTCTCAGTTTGTGTAGTGTCTTGAGCTGCACTGGTTTGTTTTCCTCTCAAGCCTCTGTTTTTAAATCTCTAGTACTAAAGTAAGCCTAGATAGTCCTGCAAATTATTACATTTGTTATGGTTTGATAGAGAGTGAACTGATCAGGTGTTCCTCTTTTTGCCCTAAGTTTTACCATGCCAAGGAATATACCAAAGAGGTATAATATCCTACACGTTTCTGAATAGCTAGTGCTTTTCTGGCAGGACACAGGGTTTATGTTTGATTTCTTTCCCCTCCTTTAAAAAAAAATAAGTGTTTAAGACTGACTCACCACTTTTGTTTACTTATTTATAATCTTGATCGATAAGATAGTTTCACAGGATACCATATTCAATTTTTATCAAGCTTGTGCTTAATACCTCTTTGTGCTTGCTTAGCACTCAAACAGATCAATCTCAACAAAGCCAAAACAATACTTTTTTTTCCCCTAGGTTTTCACCAGATTTCTCCTGTCGATAAGGTACCCAAAGTTCTGTGGTTAGCTAGGCCTGTAATTTTAATATTTTTTTGATTCAGGTAGGTAGGTTTTCAGGGATTCTTGAGAAACTCATCTCGATGATTCTTTATTTCTACATAAGGTCCCTAACATGTTTTTTTCTACCCCATCATCCCACAGCTTTTTGCTGCAGCTCCTCTCATTCCTCTTCCACTCTCAGCCCCTCATGGCCGCAGCTTCCTTCTCACCGGCTTTGGCACTCAGCTCAGCCCTCAGTAAGCTGAGGTGGCAGGAAACTAACCCAAGGGAAAGAAACATTTTTTTGCTGGTTTTATGAGCTGGATCACTTCAGCAAGGATGGGAGCACAAGAACTTGTGAAAAAAAAAAAAGGGAAGGAAGAGAGGAAGTCCATGGGGAAAGAGGAAGAGACCCCTTTCAACAAGGACGAGCTCTTAATTAAACTCAGTCATTTCACTGAGCCCCCCCGAGAACATGTGTATAATTTAGCTGGTAGGCAGCAACCCATTAAACTTCAGTAACTCCATTGCACTTGAACTGGTATATGATGAACCAACAACTGCAGTTTGTAAGCCTTACGGATCATGTATTTATACAACAGCTTTGGGATCTTGTTCTATGACCAGGATTCCTAGCCATTATTGTAAAAAACCAACAATAATTTTCATGAGATCACAGAATAACAGCAGATATTAAAAAAGCGTTCTCCAATCCCATGGGAAAATATAAGGGTGCAGCATTCCCAGCCTTCACAGCAGTTACAAACAGTACAGCCTGCAAACAGGTACAATTTCAGTTCTTTCTGCAGTGGCCAATTTATCAAGAGATAAAATTGTCCTTGGGACTAGGTGAAGATGTTTGTTTTAGGAAATTACTCCAGCTGACTACAGCTGCCAAAATGCCTGACTTCCCTGCTTGCTTACTTTTGGCTCTGAATACTTAAATAACAGGTTAGCTGAGCAAGGAGAGTATTTGTAGTCTGCAGTGGGTATGAGCATCCAGTGCCAAGTGGTGAATGGGAAATCAATATTACTCTCTTCACTTGACAGGTTGATTACAGAAGGTGCAACAATGGTACCCGAGTTCACGATAAAATATAAATGCGTTAAGACCTATTATGCAAACTTCCTACTTTTAAAGTTTCACCGTAGTGAATTTGAAATATAT
This sequence comes from Chroicocephalus ridibundus, assembly GCF_963924245.1. Taxonomy (NCBI): domain Eukaryota; kingdom Metazoa; phylum Chordata; class Aves; order Charadriiformes; family Laridae; genus Chroicocephalus; species Chroicocephalus ridibundus. The sequence continues at coordinate 132,942,804 of NC_086285.1, forward strand.
GGTATCCCTCAAGCACAAAAGCAATGACTTGGTGTTTACAGCTACGTTTGTTTACGGCTACAACCGCAAAAGAACGTAGTTCCCATTTTGCTAGATTAAGGACGTGGGCCGACGTCTTACTTTTGATTTAGCTGTGTTGGTGAAAGACATTAAGTCAGGACTAGTGGAAGATAGGCCCTTCATCTTAGTGGTTCCTCAGTTCCCAGCTGACAACCTCCTTCCCGTGTGGTGGGGAGGGCTCGCACAGGGCTCTCGGCTGCTGTTCTTGGAGGGACACGACCTCTTGGCAGAGGAACAGTTTGATAGAGAGTCAACTGATGAGGGGAAGAGCCCCTCATAAGGGAGAGACCTTAACTCAGTCTCATGAGCTGTTATTAGTTTCAGAAGACAACAGAGCTACAAAAGCATCATCTTTTTAAGGTCACACTTCAGTTGTGATGGATCTGAGGCTTTACATGTCCCTGCTAATCCAGGGAGCTGCTGACATCCAATGAGGTGCCCCAGCCTGGTCTATTCCAGGCCACGAAGAGAGAGAAGAACTCAGCTGAAAGGTGGCATGAATTAATGGCTCTGCTTTTTCTTCAGTATTTCACACTTCCAGCCAGGTTTTCCACTTGATGGTATGCCACAAAAGCAATAAATCTGCACACTTGTCTTCCTTCCCCTTTTCCCTAACACTGCTGCCATTTTTGGGCAACATCTGCTCTTCATTCCCAGCCCAGTATTAATAAAGCAATAAGCAAAACAGGATGTGCATTAGGAGGCTAATAGGCTGTAGGTCCTCCTGGAGCGTAAGCGTTGGGAAGCATAAAGTGAAAGGACAAGTAACTTCACTCCTCAGGGACCCTCACCAAGCTAGTGTCCTAATGAACTCCCGAGGGCAGCTCACTGCTGGGAGAGAGCTGCTCATTATTTTTATTTGGGATGTCAGAGAGAGTACTTATAACAGCAGCTCCTAAACTAAAGAGCTCATTTAGTACAAGAAATGAGCTTAACCACACTCAGATACTGTTCAAAAGAATCTACCTTAACATTTGCCAGTCTCCAGAGAAGAGCTAGCTACACTTTCATGAATGAAATCAAGAAACCGTGAATGTGAGGGAGGCAATAGGAGAATGGAAGAAAGGAGAAAGACAGTCTCAGAAATAATGGTTAAGCTTAGGGGTGACAGCTATCAGCATTAATCAGTACCTATGAGAGAAGAAAGGGATACCTTTTCTCACCGAGGTCATTCTTCTACGTGTGCCATGCCCTCCCATCCTGGGAACAGCCCCATGGTCCACAGTGGGGCCAGGGCAGTGGGAGCCATGGGTTCAGTTGACCATCCAGTGATCATCGGGCACAGAGAGGCGGTGAGGTGGGCTTGCATGAGTGCGGGGGCCCAGTCAGAAGCAGCAGGTGATAAGGCCACCGTGCAAAGGGTGGCAAAGGGAAGGAATCGGACATTCCTTGCCCATTGCAGAGCTGAATCCGGCACCATGCCTATAAACACGGGCTCCCCTTTTAGTGCCTAGTAGAAGGGTAAAGCCCATGACACCTAGATGAGTCATAGTGATGATTCTGTAGGGCTTACTGTTTTGTTTTGGAAGATGCCAAGTCTCAGAAGGTAAACTATAGTGAATCTACTTGGGATAATTTTAACAGTTGTGTTCAAAATTACACCTTCCTTCTCAAGCAAAAACCCAATGTTTAAGTGTGTTTGTCTGAACAAGCTAGTTGAGCATCTTAAAAAACAGGACTGACTCTCAATTATTTATGTGTCTCCTATGCAAGTACACACAGAAAAGCTCTTATTTTGAAAAATAAATTTGAATGTAAAAAGTCTCAGTTTTTTTTAGATGTAAGGAGTATAAAGAATAAAATAAAATTGAAAAAATAAAAAACAAAACTAGAAGAGAAAGCATAGAAGAAACAAGGAGAAACTGAAGCACATTTTCTTGTTCTACATACCATTAACCTCTGGAGATCATATTGATAAATGATAAGTGACAAACTAGGAGGCAGGGGCTCTAATTCCCAATCCTGCAACGTGTCAGACTGCACTAGGAATTTGTCTGGTGGGGCAGAGGGAAGGGGGAGGATGCAGGAAGCTTTCAGGGTCAGCACAGGACCTCTATATGGGCAGTCTCTCAGGTCTGGGGAGAGTCATGAGGGCTTCCTCCATCCCTGCACTGGGGAGAGGAGTAGACCCTTTCCTCTGCTCCGGAGCTGGGCTGGAGCCCCTCACTCAGGCACAGCAGGGTGACAAGGCTCCGGGTGGCTTTGAGCCACATCTCAGCCTGCAGCGCAGTGCTGTAAGTGCTGCACTCTAGTCCCGAGCAAGGAGTATCTGAAGGCAGATAATCCAGCAGCTAATCATCAAAGATGTCTTTTTTACAAGTTATTTACAAGTAAAATATACCAGATTATTAAACAGCAGGATACTTTGTTAGGAATGTATACAGGGCTGTGGTAGCCTAGCAGCAGTAAGGTGAGATACGGTACATGCCTTGAATGCAAAGGCACATTTAATGCTTATAATTGTTTCCTAAGATCTATACCTCTGGTTTTAAGCGAGTTTTTTTTCCCTACAGTATCAGGCATTAAGGAGACATGAGATACTCACAGACTCTACATGGGAGAGGAAGAAGGGAGTTGTACTGTGCCTTTCTATGCCATTTCACTCTTTACATTCACATTTTTTTCCCCAGAAGTCCCTGTTCCTATACTACATCCCCCTTTTAAATGATATAAGCATTCATCTGAAAGCGTGGAAGCATCGTCTGAATGCGGGATCAAAGCCATGAACAAAGACTAAACCAGATTTTTCTCTCACTCTCATTCACAGAGATCTTGTTTCTCAGCATCTGCTGCTTTATTTCAATGTCACCTTTCAGCGGCCTTTTGGCAAGAATTCTGTATTCATGTATAGGCTAATGCATTTATATTTGGTTAATACATGCATTATGACCTTAACCATCCTTAAACATTATTCTCCTCTCTACACTTATATGCCTTTAAGTGTGCGAGTTTTAAATGTTAAGTGACAAAGTCAAAATACTTCGAAATAACAGTTTGAATCTGTTTGAATTCTTTGCCCATATCCGAATTCAAAATTCCATATTAAAATAGAACATTTGCTCATTGTTTTTCCCCCCCACCTGATCATTAGTTTCTCTCAGGGGAAACACACTGGCAAAATCACAAAATATCAGTGCCACAATAGAAGAAACGTGGAAGAATGCCACTGGGTAAAAATATCCTCTCTGAAAGTCAGTACACAGGAACATAAAAATGTCTGGGAACTCCTAAGTCATCATCCCCCAATCCCAGTTACCACGACACAATGGGCTTTTAGTCTGCTGTGGGCCACAGCAGGCCCTGACCACAAACATCACCAACTGCAAAACATGGGGAATTTAGTACAAAACGGCAAAAAACCCCACAAAATCTATAATGCACCATTAAACAGAGAGCAAGAAAAAAAAATCAATTTCATTGCCAGCTTCTAAGTAAATCTACAGTGTGTTTAAAGGTAGACACATCAAATACGTCTTTCTAGACTGTGCCCGTGTCTGAGTTGGTGCTTCAAGGTGTCACCCCAGCTCGTCACCTCAGATGGGAGTTAGCGATGTGCCACCTGGAATCGGAGCTTGTGCCTTCACACCAAGGGAAAGAGCATTTGTCCGGGGGAAGTGCGTGTCATTCAGAACCAATACATTTAAATAAAATAATGAACAAGTTTAATTAGTGAGTAGCAATAAAGTAATTGAACACTGAGGAATATAGAAAAAGGTAGCACAAAATAAGAGTAACCCAAGAAGGAGTGACAAGAAGAGAAGTTGAAATACGTTGCCATCCAAAATGTGATTTAACATAATTGGTTCAGTAAATCTGAGAATATTAAAAATGTTCTTCAACTGCCAGTACAGAAGCTTCCTCCTATTTCAATAGACCTGAAAAGGGTGAAATCTACTGAAATGAGGAAGATTATAGTCTGAAATAAATCCATAAGACTTCTACTCCCTACCTCTGCAGTGGTAAAGCCATTTCAAAGCCCTGGGTCTACTGTACCTCTCCAGCACTTAAGTTAAATTCTCTACCTAGGATATGAAAACCAGAAAAGAATGTAGTGAGCTATTTACAATTATCTGGTCTGAAGCAATACAGTCTAAAAAGCAAAGTTACAAAAAAGTAGCCAGGAAAGCAGCTGGTAAATACGCACCAATGTTCAAAACAGATTTAGGCCAGATATGAGAGCAGGGTTTTGTTGTTTTTTAGGAAGAATATTTGCCAGCAGGGCATATTTTATAACCTTAGGGTCCCTATACAAATAAAACCCACAGATCTCTTGGAGGAATGCATGCAAAATTATCCTGAAGTTATGTATTTATTATTATAAGGCTGAAAAAAGAACCAAAGGAAATGCTTTAAGAGGAACCATATGCTGAAACAGTATTCACCTTTTATCCTTGAAGGCATGTTTTTAATGTGGGCATACTGAAGGCTTATTTCAGCAAGCAGTAGCCTCTGCAGCTGCTGACCCAAGAAAGCTTTCAGGCATGGCAGTCATGGAGGCTTAGATATGAAAGCCAATGGGAAATTTAAGCTATTGCAGCCTCCCATTCCATGTTAAAGACCACCCGACTATTGCCCTGAGCAATCTGTGGCCCCAATTCTCATCTGAGTTATAGGACAAAACGATTCCCCTGGGTTTGGGAAAATACCATTGGGTTTGTTCTACCCATGGGACTGGGAACAGCTGTCCAGCTGCCACCGAGGGTGAACACTGAGTTCAATCCAGAATTCATCGTTTGGGCAGGGACCGGGGAAACTTGCTGCACTGGAGCTGAAGTGAGAGGCAGCAGAGCAGAGATGTGGTGACCACTGAGCTGGTGGGTGCTCTGGTGGTGTTTCTTGTGCCTCCTGGGTGTCACCAGAGACGGGTGGAGATACGTCAGGCTGGGAGGAGACCTTCTCAAAGCGGGGAAAGCAAGCCAGCCCCATTTATTCTCCAGTGAATTTCCTGCCCTGAGTCTCCTACTGCAGGCTCTACTGCTGCCTCCTGATGTGATCCAGCTACCTCGTTGTTGTCAAGACGAGGAAGGTGGCTGTTGCAGTGCCTCTTTAAATGACAATATTCTGTATCAGCTAAGCTAAATCACTCGCCTGTGCAGCTCTTCAGCTGAGGGTCACAGATACTTGTAAAATGCTTATTGTCATGACATTTTGGGGAGGCCTATTCTCATTTTAACTTGAGTTATCAGGCTAAATCTTAGCAGGAGGGTGGGAGATTCTCATGAGAAATACTGGCTAGAATAGAGCGAGGCATTGCCAGAAGTAGAATTGCAGGAGGGCCTGAGGGACTGCAGTTCCCTCTTCTGCATATGCGTTTTCCACTTTGCTGTGGCGGGAGAAGTCTCTATCTGCCCCTTTCCCCCACTCACCCCAGCTGGGAACTGGGTCCTGCCTTAGATACTAAGCAAATGTTATTTCGTCTGTTATGTTTGTGACCAATAATACAACTTGAGAAAATTTAGGGGTTGAGCAGTGTTGACCTAGGTGTGCCGCAGAACATGAGTCCATTCAGCCAAAGCCAGGCACCCAGATGGTAATCTTTTATTTTCTTATTCAAAATAAATGTTTTTTCTTAATTGTTAACTTATTACTAGATGTCTCTAGGGACCAGTAGGACATGGGTGTTGCGCAGTGGTCAAGGACACACTGTGGAGTGTGGCCTCAAGGTTCTCATGGTGGGCTTGGAGTCAAATACAGCATCAGTGGGACTGCTGCTCCGATTGTCAGCAGCAGCAAACACTGAGTTTCTTATTGTCCTTACTGCTCCTCAGAAACCCTTCTCGTCCACAGGGACATTGCTTGTGTTTGTACAAGAAATGCTGCAGCGCAGTCACTCTCAACGTGCAACATTACCTGTGGTGAATGGAATTAAATTATTTTACATATAAAATGGCTATGCAAAATTAATCCTCAATAGCTTTAAAAGGAAAGCCTGTCTAGAAAGATGCTCATAAAGCAGATTTTCACTCAGAAGTTTTTAGTCTGTCATTGCTGTCCCTGCAGCTATTACTTTGCCTTTCATGCCATGACACTGCTGGATCTGAAATGTCAGAAATTGAGCTTCCTATCTGTCACCTAAAGGAAGAGCTGCTCCCAGCATGAGGACAAGGCAAAATAAGTAAAGCTTCAAGGGCAATGTTAGCAGGCTTCTTTAAGTATTAAAAATCTTATTTAGAAATACAAATATTACTCAACAAAGTGAAAGAGAAGACCAGTAAACACTATTAATACTTAGGTGCATACGGGCACATCCACACGCAGACTATACTCACACTAGTAATAAATAAAGGTAAAGACCTGACCTGAAGACTGAAAGAAAGGGCGTGAATTCGATGGAGCTGTATAAAACCACTGGAGAAGGAAACCAAGCTGCAGTAGGCATTCCAGCTCTCTCCTTATATGGTGCCCAATGCTAGCTCTTTTACTGCTCATCGTGTAAGCAGAAAATCCCAACAAAATGTGTTGGTTTGTGTTCTATGAATTAGTAGGTGGGGGCAGTGGTGAATTCAACGAGGGTTTTTTTTTTAAGTGTTAGCTACATCCAAGAGATGAAATGCTGTCCAAAGTCAAAGTGTAAAATCCTGGCCGCACAAAAGCCAATGGTAAATTCTCCATTGCCAGGCACTTATTCTCCATGTTATTGCCTCACTCAGCCCATTTTTTGTCTTCTGAGAAACAAAGAACCCACATGCATCCGAAACCTCTTTTGGAGTGTCTTTGACTTTATGTCTGTGGGATCCTGAATACCTGGGGAAAAAAAATATGGTCGTCTTCTCAAAGGAGAACAGACTGGAGAACTGAGAGTGCCAGCCCCGTCCTCCCAAACATGACCTCCAGTTAGTGTCTCTGTAGAAGTTAGTGCCAGCAAAGAACTTAACCCAACAGTCTTGAACCGCCAACCCTACTCAAACGTCGCATTGACGCACTCTTACCCACTGGCAAGGGCGAAGGCACAGGCTGCCGATGCCAGGGCATACGTGCTAACCACCACTCGAGGTGCCTGTCCCTGGCAGCGGGTCCATGACAGGGACAAACAGTGGTGGGCAGCCCCTCTTGGAAGGTGTGTTTTCCAGCAGGGCTTTGTTAAGAGAGCCCCTGTGCTGAGAAGTTTGACACCCCTGTCCCCCTGCCAGCCTTGGACCAGCAATTACGTTTCAGCGGAAAGCATATCATTCCAACAGGAAGCGAAATATGGCTCCCAGAAGGATAGCTTGACAGCAAAAAGCCAAAATACCTTTGCATTTTTCAACTGGTTAAAGATGGAAGAAGTTAAGGTTTTATGCAGGGGTTGTAGACTAAGAAATCACATTGTCCATCAAGCCTTGAAAGGATGAAATCCTTAAATTCAGCAGTATTTTGAAATGTTTAGTATCATTCAGAAATGTACAGCAGAAAAATTCTCTCTCTCCACACATTGATAACAAAAAGCTATTCACACTCAGCTACCTGAGGGGAGAAGTTTTACATGTTGGGTCTTCAGACAGAATTCAAACAATAGTCTTCAGAGGCAAGTGAATTTCTCCAAGTGCCACCCTCTCAAGCTCCACTGCCATCATTTACAGTTTGTTATGTCTTCCTCCATATTTTCTACTTTCCTACCTTGCACCCATAAAAAGGGAGGGTGAGAGAAGTCCCCAGCTTTCAAATACTCCTTCTTGGAAGACCAGGAACAATTTTGGAACAGAGGACTTGATAATATGCCCATCATTCACATTCTAAATGGCAACATGCAGCATCAGCTTTTAAATGTCAAGGTCATTTGTGGGTTTTCTATTTTGAGTAAAATGGCTCCTGCTGTTTCCATGGTTTCACCTGAAATATGTACTGAGCCTCATTGTTAAGAACCTTGAAACCCAACCATTCTAATAAAAAATAGACATCCTCTTCTGTAGGTAGTTGATTTGAATTTAAATACAAAGCAGTCTGTATTTACCCTTGATGGGTTTATGGATCTCTACATTGCATTTGTGAACAAAAACAGATGTCTGGATTATCCAATTTACCCTTCTTTTTGGCATATTGCACAATTATAGCTTTAATTATTTCTACAGCATAGATTGTTCCTGCAGTAGAAAGATCAGCTTTATTGTTTACTACACATAAGGAAAGATCAGCTTTATTAAAATGAACTATTGAGAAAACATAGTAGCTTGCAGTCATAATGAAAATGCAAAAGAAACACAATATTCTTTAAAGAGAGATTTCAAAAGGTTAGCATTGCTTCAGGTTGTATCCTATATGTTCACATTCCACTGTGGAAATACTAAGAGTTATTAGAACTGCTACATTTTCCAGGATAAAATAGTCATTTTCACATGATGGGTGTTACTGCTTAATAACTATTAATCAGAAACAGAATGCTGGAAGGAGTTTGAAGAATGACTCAGATGAATAAGGCAAGGAATAGTTTAATGAATTTTAAAACCTCAAAATGCAAAATTAAATCTGCGGATGCTGAAAGACAGAAGATTTCCATATTAAGGCCTTCAGCACTGTTCATGTTGAGTTGCCAGTTTCAGTATACTCATCTTTGCGATAATACTGGCATAAACACTGTGTTTTGTCCTGAAAATGAGGCTACAGAGATGTAGCTCCACTGATTTAGATAAGATTGGAGCAGACACTGCATAGCAAGGAGGTCCATTTTCTCATTAATTGGACACCTTTACAGACCAATTTTAAGCAGTATATGGAATATAATCAAGTGTTGAGCCAGGTCATTATTTAAATTTGTCCTTCCTTTCTTCCTTCCTTTCTTTCTTTCTTTTGAAACATATCTGTTAGTAGACTGTCATCAGCTGAAGCTGTCATCATTCACATGACATCGGTCTGTGGTATGTTTCTCATTTGCTAGTTACTGGTTTTGCAGCTGCAGAAGACACAGAAAATGTAAGTACCTAGAAGAAAATTGCCATTTTATCTCTGATAAATTATAGTTTCATGTTGTTGAAAGTCTGTTCATTTCCCCCTTATCAGGCCAAGGGATTTTAAAAGCAGTGAATGGGATCCAACTCACCTAACTGTAGTTGTCTAGTATGTGGCCATCCATGCTGGGTTCAGGGACTATCATCTTCAGGAAACACACAGGGAAGGCAGCAGTTGTCCTCTAGATATCTTTTGCTCTTTACTTCATACACGTACAGTGAACAGTTAGTTAATCCAATGTGAAAATGCTTAGTACGTCTGTACAATGACATAGCTCTGAACAGTTTTGCTTAGTGTCAGTGGGATTTTGTACAAAAATAAAATGGATGAAGGCTTAAGACTTTGGTTACCTTTCTTGTATTATCTAGACAAGTTGCGACTATCTCTATACCCTTCAGTGTTACTGTTTGGTTGATAGATTTCTCATATATAGGATTTTTTAGTTATTAGGGGGAAAAAAAAAACAAGATTTGTACACCTTGTGTATTTTCCTACTCTTATTTAGTCAGAAATCCTGAAGAAAATTATTTTTACAGTACAATAATTAGTGTCAGGCTTGCTTCCATTCTCCATTCCTCCTATCCATCTCCGCCCCCTTCTTCATCCAGCCTTCCAAAAAGGTCTGTCCCATTGCTCTGCCAGCTGTGCTGGAAGTCAGCCGGTAGGTGTGTAGGAGGACATCTGGCTCCTGCAGCACGTGGTCTCTGCATGACAAGGGAGAGGGTGAAGACCACAGAAGGATGAATTGTTCCTACCAGCTTCACTTTGGCATGATGGCACAGCTCCGTACTCTCCTCATCTTGTTCAGCCAAACGAGCTGGCCCAAATCTAGCTTTTGGAGCAAAACTGCATCATGCAAGCAGAGCTTGTGCCAGATCATCAAGGAGACATCGTGATGTAACAAAGTATTGCATCTGATACAGCAAATGCATTAGTAAGCTCTAAATTTTATTTTTTCATTTTTTTTTTATACAGACAGACCTTATAAACACGCAAGTTCTGTTATATCTGTTCTTGTACCTCAGGATACGAGAGAAATGCACAAGTTAGAAAGTATTCCCAGCACTTAGATGCTTCAAATTCCTTAAGTTTAATAGCTTTAATAGCTGAGAGGTTAATGGCTGTAAAACACTGTCTACAGTGCTCTAAAATAACAGAAATGACTGAAGGCTGCCATATCCTAGCACATCCAAATAAAAGCGCAGAAAGGTACAACCAGTTAAGACTATGGGAATAGCATGAATGTTTCACAGCCTGACCTACGCTAGACAAACCTGCATTTGGGGCAAGGTGCTCAGAAATCTTTTTTTTTTTTTTTTTTATTCCCCCACTCTTCAGCTGCAAAAAGCTCTTTCAGCTCTTTCTTAAAGCTCAGGATATGCACGGCACATCGGTATTGAAACCTCATACCTTTTGCTAGTTTTGCGAAAGGCCATACATTGGGTTCTTTTGATCAGAATTGCTGGCCCTGGGAGAAAGACATTTTCTACAGTCATTTATCTTGTCTGGCTGGCAAAATAAAATCTGTGCAGTCAGTTTCTGTCAGGAATTTATAAGGAAAGCTTCAAAGCCCTGTAGGCAGAGAAGAATTTCAGACACCTCTTAGCTATACAGAGCCCTTTCTCTTCCCTAAAAGAAGCCCATACGGTCGGCGCTCGGCTGCCAATTCAGTGAGTGGTAAGGAAGCACAGATTTTTAATCAGCTGTGCTAAAACTCCGGCAAGTCTCTGTTGTTGCTTTTAGTATTAAAGAATATAAATATTTTGGAATAGATTTCGTATGGATAACATGAAAATACTTTGTGTAAATGTTGATATTTTCCACCCTATAGAACATTTTAGTGTCTAAATGTAGGTATCTACGTATAATCTAAGTGTAGAAGTTCCTGCTCTAGTCACTAAAGATAAAGTACTTGACTCACTTGCCAAGTGTAGATGTCAAGTACCATTGGAGGTGTCTCAGGACTCCTGGGAGCACTGCACAAAGGTGGCAGATGTGACACGAGCTACAGAAGAGACCCATACCTTTCCAAACTTCTGCAGGAGGGCAGGAAGGACATCCAAAGGGCATTAGATTCTTCCATTAGGCAAATTCAATAGAGTTTGGAGCTTCTTGTGTAGACTGCTGTTTAGGGGTGACTTGAAGAGCACGCAGCAGTGAGCAGTCTGTCAGCTGCATTGGTTATGTTTCCATGGAGCATAACACAGTTTATACACCTAATTCCCATGTTATTGCCTACATCTAAGTCCCTACATTTAAGCAGAGGAATTGCAGAGACAGCAGTAAAACATATTGTGCAGCAGGTAACGCTGATATTTCAGGGAACAGCAATTTCCAGAATTAGACCCCATCTGGAATAAGTTGGTGGGCAAGGTCCCACTCCAGCAAAGCATTTACCATTAAGCATGCCACAAGTTTTGCCTTTATTCAATGAAGCGTTGTAGCATAGTCTGGGAATTTAGCGCGCGCCTAACAGGTCTGCTGATACAGGACTCGAGCTCAGTCTATTTACACATGATGTCCTACGTTAAATCTCGTGCGCACGTCCAAGGCTTTGCAACTCCTGCCTACCGTGCACAACCTCAGTGGAAATACGAAAAAGGAAAAAAAAAATCAGCTAAATGGATTTGTGAGCACAATCATAAGATAAATACGAAATCACGTCGTCATCGTGCTCAGGCGCTCACGGTAGCTGCCAGTTTGCTGACATACGTCAGCTGGTGAAATTGCCTTTACCTAAGCAACACAGGGGTTTTGTCTTCAGGGGCATGGCCTTAGTTCTGCAGTGCGCATGTCTTTCAATGAGGAGTATTTGAAGTTGAATTTAATTTTAAGAAGCTTGCAGACCATAACTGATGGGCAAAAGAGATAAGAAACATGTCTTCCCAGAGATTTTTGTGGGTTTTTTGGAAGCTATGAAATAGGCTTTTACAAACTAATTTATGAGCATAAAGAAGCATTTGAGTACTGCATGCTTCTGTAGCCGATGGAGACTTTGTAATAAAAATGTTCATTTATTTTCAGATCAATCAAAATTCCAGGACTGTGAACTTAGATAAAACTCAGATCTCTTCACTCCCAAGGCTGGAATGAAAAGTTACAAAAATAAATGGTCATGTTCTTATGGAAGAACCAATTTCTGGTATAAAAAAATGTGTCAAGGAAGAAAATATTAGTATTTTAACCTCTTTATAAAAAAATACACTGGTTTTGTTATCTAACCAAAGTATAACTCCTTACCAGAGCTGGAAGGATTTTTTTCTTGAATAAGTTCTGTAGACCTGTCTGAGGTCTTATACCTAATTTACTCTTTCAAGATCTGTGTAATTAGCTTAGAACTTGGAGGAAAAACTGGCAAACTTCAAATAGAGATCTTTTATTTCATGTTAAAAAAAAAAAAATCCTTAGCAAAACTACATAGCAAAAATGACAACTTTCCCAAATCAAATGTGTGGTTATTTCAGTGGCTTTTTAAACTAAAGGCAAGTTTAGCTTAATTTGGTCTCATTTTTCCAGCCATCATCATTTTCTTTACATTCAGCTGAACAAAGTGTGCCAAACGCATTTTCAATTAATAAATTATTTGTCCAGAAGTTTTGCTGGTATTTCCACTGAAATGACTAGAGGATGCTGACCTGCTCACCTTGCTGGTATATTCCGCAGCTTGGTTTTTGCCCAAACCCAGCTGCTCAGACTTGGTAGGAGACACACACGTCTGTAGTGTAAATGGGCTGTGTATCTCCACAAGAGGCTCCACCACCCTGTCCCCTCCTTTGGCCCCGCAGAACCAATGCAGACTGACCCCAGGAAGCATGCTTCATCCTCACCAGGAGGGAAGAAAGAAAAGCTGCGAAGTCAGCACTTTCCAGCGCACCTACATTTGCATTAAGTGTTGCACCTCTGACTATTTTACAGACTGAAGTAGGCAGCTCTTTTCCAGCTGTTTGGACTTTTTCTTTCCTCCTGTATAATGGGTAGAGGATGCTGTCCGTCCTTTTTTAAATGTCTTGACTGTAACACCTATGTATCCCTGTACTAAAAGCACACATCAATCTAAAGACCACTTTTGTCACCCTGCTCCTCTAACCTACACCTTTCAACAGTTCCTCCTGCCACCGTTGACCTCCTGGTTATGGGGTCAACTTTAAATATCTGCCCTCCCCTCCTTTACCCTTCTCAATCCCTTCTCCTTTCCAATCTCCTTTCCCAGTACGGCTTTTCCGTTCCAGCTCAGTGCCACCGTGGTACAGGGGCCTGACCCACCAACTCGTCTTCTCCCCACAGCTCCTGATCCCTCCTGACCCCAGAGGTGCCTCCTGACCCCGCTCCCTGCGGGGACCACCACAACCAGTGCCCCACCAGCACCAGGGGCTCGACCCAAAAGCACAGCTCTCACCTTGCAGCACCCGGTGCTCCCTGGACATTTTGTACCCATTTGGTAGAGGGACAGAGCCCCGGGCAGGCAGGACCCAGGCAGCTCTGGGCACTCTGGAGCCCGTCCTGAAATCTGCTGCTAAATACAAGGAGTGAATTCTTTAAACGTTTTCATGTCATGCAATCTTCCTTCCCAGGGGCATCCCAGTTGTCTGGTTTGGGTTGTTTTTTTTTTCCGTTAAGAAATCATTTCTCTAATTTACCTGACTCAGCCAAACATCAGGTTGTTTCTCAGAATGTATTATCCAAAGCCATGAACTCCGTAAGCATAAGACCAATGATCAATATAATTTTGCGCTACATTGCTATGTTAACTCAGTAAAACACTGTTAATAAAACCCAGAAATACACTATCAGTTTAACTGCAAAAGTACAAAAGCACCCAGTGAAAGATGGAGCTAGCAGGACCCAAACATCATTAATATCCAGAAAGGTTCAGATACCTAATGGGAGCTAATTGTGCTGTGCTGTCTACTGTATTTGATTAAATCCTGGTCCTGTAGCTGTGGCTCTGGCATTTTCAAGCCAAAGCCTGCATCGGTGTTAAAAGTTGGGCTCCCCATGTAAACTATCTGTCTATCTGATCCAAACTGAACCTACAAAAGGATTAACAAGTCCCAAAAGCAGTAGGAGATACTTGGAATTCGCCACTGTTGCTATTAGTAGCTGATCTATTTGAGGAAAGATGGACCAAGTATGATGAAGAGCTAAAAATAAGTTCAAAGATTTGCGTGCTTGGCCACTCTGCTTTCCGTCCCTGTTATCTAACGTGCTCACCTCGGAAGAAACCTCTGATTTAATTAGAAGTACCAATCTGGGATCCGTGCACTTACATAACAAAGCACCTTGGGAAAGAATTAAAAAAAGACCATTTTACCAAGAATACTCTCCCCAAATACTAATTATTAATGTTTGAAATAATTACAGCATGGAGCTGCCCAACTAGCCAGCTCATAGTTTTACATATGCTGAATTACAGTTGTTGCAGGCAGTTAAGGCCAGAACCTGTGTGATGCTGGTCATACTGCAGAAATATTATGGGATTCCTTTAGCTTTTATTCTTGACTGCTCTAATGAAACTTTTTCTGTTTCCTAAAATATATTCTGGCCATAATTTTTTATTTTTTTTTAGAGCCAGATGATCTGCCATCTAGCCAGAAAGTTGAAATTGTTTTAGCTTCTATTTTTAAATCTCTGCATTTGAATGAGGTTTTGGTTTGGTTTTTTTTTTTTGAAACTCACATCTGCCACTTTAAAAAAAAAGGCAAAGGCCACGGTCCACTTCATTTCAGTGGATTTATCTTAAATCCTGGCAGGTTGGCTTGACATGTTTTTGCAGAACACATAGGACATCTGGGATTAAAGTTACCCCTTGTAACCATGTCATTAGCATCGTAGCAGTGTGCAGGCACTGATTACGTTCTCTCTGCCTCGGTCCCACACCTCTAATCTGAGAGCTGACCTGATTTATATCACCAGCTTTACATGGGCCTCTGTATATTGAAATCCAGAAGAGAGGAAAGGGCTGAGATTCCCTGAAAATAACTCATCTGGCAAAGAGATTAACCCATTTATAAATGCGTTTTTGCCTGTTGCTGAGTGTGCAGAGTTTCATCCATTTAAGGAACATAAGTCTAAATCCAGATAGTGACACTGCTTGGGAAGGGAGAAGAAAGAAACAGATGAAGTAGTAGTCCAAAGGGATTGGTCGCCAGCGCAGCAATTTAAATGATTTGGGGATCTTTTGGGAGGGGGAAGAGTGAATTAAGAGGTAACACCTCAGAGCGATCATTTGCAGTAGTTAGTATAAGAAAATATTCTTTTCCTTTCCAAGTATCACTCATTATAGGTAACTTGGGAAAACTTGATGTAACCTTAAAAGGATTCCCAAAGTAGTCAGTCATCAATGGCAGAGATTTACATAATCTCACATTTACAGTGAGGAAAACAATTTTTATATATTTTTGTATATATATAAAAACATGAGACATGACACCCCTCAGGCCTTTGTCAAAGGATTGCCAGCAAACAACTCAGCTGACACAGAGATTAACCACTTTATAAGTGTACTCATACGCTCCTGAGCATGAAAAGTTTTACCTATTTGGTGATCCAAGGTCTAAATCCAGATTCTTCTAAGCTTGAAAATACAGAACACTATTTAATCCCATCAAGACCATTCTCTGCACTTCTATAAAAGGCTTCTGCTGAAGTATCAAATACACAGGACTGGTTTTAAAAACAGTGCTTTGGGAATTACATTCACGCATATTACTGGAAACAGCAAAAACGTGTGTAGGGTATTCCCAGGGCTGCGTGGATGAGATGCGTAGGTGCCAGGTGTGTGGATGAGACCTCTTTGCACACGGAACACATCAATATGTGGGGAACCACGGCCGGGCGGGCAGAGCATCCACGGAGCTTCAGCTGGGCTGCCAGGGGCTCAGCTCACTCCCACGTCTGGCTCTGCTTCCCTCCTCTGAATGAAGGCAAGTCCAGAACGTTTATAGATCTGAACCGTACTTTAGGCACCGTGATGTCCACTCCAGGAGGACACCTGGCTGTAAACCTTGGAGGCTCTGCTTGGTCAGCCAAGGTGCAGCTTGTGGAGGAGAGGAGGGAAATGTCCTTTCCTGGAGCCCCGGGGAGTCAGGCAGTAGCTGTGCCTGGAGCAAGCACGCTGGGCTTATTTGGTGATTTCTTACAGTGACGGGGCAGCACAGGTCATCACACCAAAAATACTGGGGTTATTCTCATTTTTTACCCGTAAATATCTAGCAGTAAGGTCTTTTTAAATTCCCAATAGTCCAAAGCAGGAGAAGGACTTCAAATCAGATCAAAACCATATTAAAATTAATATAGGGTTAGGGAAAATTGAATATGACCACAAGTCTTATCAAAATCAATTAAATCATTCAGCCTGAGACTGTGGGAGGAATCATCCTGCCCTTGTCAGCCAGAAAAATGTGTTGATTGTATTCCTATCAAATCTCTCACTAAATAAAAAGTGTCAAGTTTATTTTTGTACCTGTTACTATTGCATGTCTGGTATGTCATATTAAATACGTGCAAACTTCCTTCTCAAGAGAAACTCCAATTAAAAAAAGAAGAAAGAAAGCAAGGTGAGTTTAGAAGTTATACAACGAATAACGAAAAAGAAGAACTGGAGGAGGAGAACAAGTAACATCCAAGTCACATTCCATGTGATGAAGGACACATTTTGTCATGTGTGCATAGCCAAGAGGTTTTTCAGTCAGTTCCTTGGTATATAAATGTAAATATCCAAATATTATATAGTCTCTGGTGGGTAATAGAAGAGACAGACAAGACAGTATAATGATCACTTCAGAAATCTATTCTACATTTAAGTGGATTTAAGGTTGAAAGCACTTGTCAATAATTCAAGGGTAAAATACATTAAGGGACTATTGTAATTATCCAAAGCTCAGGCAATATAAACTGGGAAACTGAGAATCGAGGAACTGATTATAAAAAATCCAGCCATGCAGTCATCAGGATTTTGTGGTTACTGTATAGTATTATCACAGGGCTGAGTTAAGGCTGCCTCTCTTGTGCCCATTTTGTCTACATGTATGTTGATTATTTTAAATGTAAAATAACTATATATTTAAATGGAGCTATTTTCTGACCCTGGTGCCTCTCTACTAAGAGGCAATCAGCCCCTCCAGGAAAGCAGCACAGTGATTGTCAGAACACAAATAAGGTTATTCCCCCATCCATGCAAACGTAAACAACATACTTCAGTGAATTAGAGCAAGAAAGATTAAATTAAAAGACAACCCCTGGCCCCTGACAGCTGTGTCTCCCTTCCCGCACACAGCCCAGAACAGCACATCTCGTGCCTCTGAAAACAGCCTAGAAGAAACTGATCTCTGCGTAAAATCGTGGCAAACAGGCTGAAAGGGATCTTAGGAGTCCTGCCTAATATATTGCTACACCCTAACTCCATGCAATGACTCTTTAGTAGGTCGCTGTCAAAGACACCAGCAAAAGGGATTCAGTATTTAAAGGAAATTACTGTCTCTGTTTCCTCTTCTTGTTAATGCCTTGCCTTCTTAGCTGTAACTAGACTTGTAAAGCAATAAGTGTTCACTTAGGCAAAAATAGCTTTAAATATAAAGACGTGAAGAAGCCCTCTAGGGAAAGTGCTGAAACTACAGATGACGTAATCGAATGAAATAAAACCTGTGCTATGGGCATTAGTCCATTAGTCACCCACCCTGCATGTGCCCAGGCTTTTCAAAATGACAGAGGATGCCTCTGGCACAATTGGCAGTAGAAAAGAATTGCGATCCCTCTTTTGACTAGTTTTCTTAGTAGTTCCGATGGTGTCCCTACCCTCAAACAAATCTGGACAGCTGAAAAAGAAGGGAGAAATAACAGACAGCTTTCTGCTCTGCCCACCACCACCACGCACTGCACATCCCAAATCAAGGCTGATTAATTCTTACAATTCATGTTTTCTTCCTAGAGAACGTACTGCTGGATCAAATCAGAACAAAGAAACAAAAAATCTCCACCTGAAAGGCAGCTTCATTCAACAACGGTGACAAAGATTGTCCCTGCAAAATGCCATGGCAGCTGCGTGCCTCAAGCAGAGCGTACAGCTGATGGCAAAACAGAAACAGGAGGGACAAAAATTAAAACCCATCCACTCCGTTTTGTCTGTGGCTGTACGGTTATGAGGATTTAAAAAAAATATTCTGGATGCTTTCCTCCCTGCTATCTTCACCCAGGACCCTTTTAACGATGGCTCTGAAGCAGGTTGCCACAATAATGGATGTTTTCAGTGCTATCTGCCTTCCAACCACTTGCTGCTCGCCAAAGGGATGCCTGCCAAGCAAAGCTTCCCTCTCGGCAGCGGGTAGATGACCTCCCTGGTCCCCCAGCCACTCCAGCATGCTGATAAAGAGTGCTTTCACTGTGCCCCTCTCTCTGTCCCAGTCTAGGTGGTAGGAAGTTTAGGATAGGCCAGCTTGGCTGTAGATTTGCTGCTCCTACCGTGTTTGTTACAGTACTTCGAGAACACCTTTATTGCTAGATGTTCTTCTAGGAACAGACTAAATCAATCTTATGCTATTAAAGCAATGAGTTAAGGACTGGACTGATATTCTGGATGATGAGTTACAAAGAGATCAAACAACCAAATGGATTACAAATTTCTAGCTAATATGTTGACTTCATCTCTGCCAGGCCACAGTCATAGTAGTGGACAGATCCTTGGTCAACAATTTCCTTGATTTTGGTCCTCTATTTTGTATTCCTCCTAACTCAGGAACACAACGAGTACAAAAAAAAGCATGAAAATAAATCTCAAAATCCTCCTGGTCCTTTGTGGATAGGACTGCAGTCTAGATTCATTTGTGTCTTCTTCCTTCCCTGAGCTTCTGCTCAGGGAGATTGTTGTGTGTGTTAATGGAAATAGAGCATTGTTCTCCTCCTAAATCAGGCAGTCTGAGTGATGCTTAGCCTTTAGTAGAAATGCTGGGAAAGGATTCTTGATGCTTCATTGTGCTTTTTAAACCAGTTCATTAACCACAGGTCTTTATTTTGTCATAGGACATCAGAAAACATATAAGGTTTGCCTGGGCTTAATCCAGTGGAATTTCCCATCACAGCAGCACTCCACTTTGAGTCTCAAAGAAATTATGATCAGCATAGTGAAAACTATGTTCATTGTAAAACTTCTTGAACAAAAAGGAAAAAGGTAGATATGGAGACAAATATGAAGGCATATATGTGAATCATTGCCTCAAAAAGAATATTAAGTTCTATTTACTGGGTAACTATATCACATGGGCAGATTCTTTTGTTCTACTGAAGTTAAAGTCCTTTGTATGAGGACTTAGGCTGGAGAGAAGGTGGAGTGGTTGCACCTCCTATTACTGTTATGTGTCACGGTATATGCAAAGTTGTGGGCTACCACAGCTGAGCATCTCCACAGCCACCACTGGGGCTGAATCCTGTCCTATTGGTATGTTACACATTCTTATTGACAGCATTAGTAACAAACCCTTCCAGCTAAGGCTGACCAACACTTTCTGTCACAAGCCCCACATGCAAGCCCTTATAAATGTACATAAAGGGCATGTATAAACGTATCTGTACAGGATTTTCCATTTCATTCAGAACAAAAAGTAAAGGAAGAAAAAAAGTCAGTGTCATCGGCAATAAAACATCCTGATGCAGAAAATCGTTTAAATAGCAACTGAGAGTATGGAACTAAGATTAGATGTAAGTTACTTAAAGCATGAACTTGGACGGTTGGCTTCAAAGAGTGGTTCATTTGATTCAAAGAATGGTATTGCTGCTTTGGAAAGCACCCAACAAAATGTGCCTACCAATTTAATCTCCCAAAGGAGACAGCTTGATTAACATTACAGGCAGGAAGTCAAGACAGTGTAGTAAGGCTTTGCTCCTGAGCATCTATCGCAGCTACAGTCACAGTGCCAGGTAGTCTGAGGCTGCTCCTTCCCTGCAAAACAGGAGTCCAGGACTGGGCAGGAACAGCAGAAATCGGGCTGAGTCTGACTGTGCTGCCCCTCGGGTACCCATGCCCAGGGTGAGGGGACCAGGGATGACAACATGCCTGAGAGACAACAGCAGAATTTACTCTGCGCTCACAGCACTTGCAGTGACAATCTCCCCATTAAGTCCAGTGATTAAAAATAGCATTTGTATTGATTGCAGGTAGTGATTAAAATTACATTTCAAAAACGTTACTTGGCGTTTGACTATCAGGCGGTACAAACTTGGCTGAGTTTATAGGACCCATGTCAATCAATTAAGCTGTAAATCTGGCCCTTTGACTATCAGTAGCCCAAATATTGAGTAAACACAGAAACTATGTTAATACACATCGATAGCATTCAGAAATGCTGAGAAAGACCTGGATGAGTCCAGCTGCAGCCAGTTTTCTCCTCCCTGTAACTTCTCTAACGTACTCTGCTTTGCAGTTCTATCGTGTACCGTTTTGAAAGTTGACCCCACGCCCTTGGCTCTTGCTGCACTGTTTAATCCCACAGCCTCACCTCCAAGAATCAAGGAAAAAATAGTTAAGAAGAGGCCCCCTCTAATGTAGCCATTAAGGGTATTAGTCATACATTGTTTAATGGGCAGTGCATTTCGCCAATGCCACAGAGATGCCGCTAGAAAAACAACAGGGCTGATGCTACGGGCCGTTCTCGTTTCCAAGAACAGCATTTGGGATAAGCTGTTCCTCCAGTGGCCAGAAAATGTTTAGTAGCTGTGAATCCTTTTTGTGCTTGGCTGCAGGTACATTACAAGAGCTCGCAAGACTGATTCAGCGAGTGGTATCCTCAGGGGTGATGCCTTGCAGAAGGCATTCACTTGAGCCGTGATAATAAAGAAGGCCACAAATAAGCCGGTGACTACATTACCCTGAACCTACTCTAAAGACACAGTGCAACCAAGCAGAAAAGAACTCACAGCTGAAAATAACACAGACAGATTCAAAGTTGGCAAATTTCAAATTGGGAATTTTCTCTGTAATTGCATGTCCCGACAGTAGATCCAAAGTCCACCGGCCAGAAGCTGCACAGGTAGAGTTGAACCACCTGCAGCTCTGAGACAGGTTTGCCTAATCAGGTTTGATTGATTAACCAAGCCCTCTTTTCTGTACGTGATTAAGAAATGGGATTTATGTGGTGTGGCCATGAGACCTCATGCCCTGCAAGGCCTGTGAGTGCCTCCCTTACATACTGTCTCCTGTCCCTGCCTTGCCAGCTGCTCATTTAGCTTTTCCCCGTGCAGACTCCAGTTTCACACCTGCAGACACTCAGCCAGAGCACCTATCTCTAGCAAACTGTGGGCCCAGGAGCTCACAGATGCATCCTGTCAACAGATGCGACAGGACAAGGGGCAACGGGCACAAACTGGAACACAGAAAATTCCATCCCAACATGAAGAAAAACTTCTTCACTTTGAGGGTGACAGAGCACTGGAACAGGCTGCCCAGAGAGGTGGGGGAGTCTCCTCTGGAGATACTCAAAACCCTCCTGGATGCGTTCCTGTCCAGCCTGCTCTAGGTGAACCTGCTTTGGCAGGGTGGTTGGACTAGATGATCTCTAAAGGTCCCTTCCAACCCCTACCATTCTGTGATTCTGTGATTTGTGGGGGACATGGGGACTTTTTATGCAATTTGCCCAACTTTATATCCTTTTCTCTGCAGTCAGATAACACAAGCCTCCACTATGAAAAAGCAACTGTTCTGCATTTTTAACTCATTGTTAATAGGAATCTACCACTTTTATACTGGTGAAAGTTGCTCCTCAGACCTCCAAGCAGAATTAGTCCCAATATTTATTCCAGATTATGTAGCAGCCCTTTGTGATGCTCTGTCATGTTTCATCAACCATGTAACGTGGGGTTGTCTAACTGTAATGGACAGGTCAGGCTGAAATGTGGCATGTTAATAGATCTGCTACAACCCCAGAATTCATAGGTCTGCCCTGCATGATGCCGTGCTCCCTAGGGATGCTCAAACCGGGTCCAGCATCAAATGTCAGCTAGATCCATAGCAGGACTTTCTACCTATGCTTATCGATCCGAGTCCCCAGAGAAAAAATAACACCCAAATTCCCGCCCAAGTAATACATGAGGAAGAAAGAGATTCAGGAGATACTTGTTCAGGTTTAGGGAGGCCAGCATGGTGCAGCAGTAACACAGATAATGCTCCTAGCACAGACTGCTTAAGGATCACCTGCAGGAATAAGATGATGAAGGATCTGGGCCTTTGGGCAAGATCCAGCATCACCAGTGCCAACAGAAAGCTCCTGCTCACCTCAGTGGACTCTAAATTAAGCCCTCAGGCCCTGAGAGGCAGCTGCTTAGAGAATTATGCTAGGTCATGGCTAGAGACCAGGCACTGCAGTCCTGGGGGTTACTGAATATTTTATGATTCAGTTATTAAAAAACATGTGTATCAGACATCTATCAGTGTGGGTATCCATAACCCTGGCTGCTCCTGGGGAACTGAGGGAAGATATTAGCAAAAGAGATATTTCAGGACTGCGGGAGTCTGCCTCCAATAAACCAGTAGTTAAGTGCAGCAAGGGACTTTACTGGATGCTCTTATTGCTGTCGGTTAGGCATGGGGCTGCCTCATTCTTGGCGGCAGTAAATAGCCATAACAGATTATTCAGGGCTGAGCTGCCCTGAGGATGTCCCCAGCCTCCTGGGGACACATCAGGACAGGCACCTGTGAACAGCCGCCTCCTCCCAGGCTTGTACGCACACAGGGTCGGGGACTTCTGGGTGTGAAGCAGAAGGAAAAAGCTTCTGGAAAGAAACTGTCTGCAAGGAGCTGGGCATAGTGAGGGCAGGTTTTAACAGGCAGCTCAGGGTACAGCTGTGATTTCAGCAGTCAGTTCATCCAAACTGCATCAAGCTGGTCCCAACACAACCTTGGAGGTATTACCACTGAAGAGCAGCTGGATAACAATCTACTTTAAAATTAGCATCAACAATAGCACAGTTTCATAGCATTTCTTCAAAACAATAGGCAAACAAGCCAAATCACTGCTAATTGTTTTTTAATGATTGTTAAAGCCTGCTATGGTACGAAATGCCAATCAGTTCATTGTTTCTCATACTCTTGATGAGAACAGCAAAGTCTACTTGATTAATTCTAGTCCTAACCTAGCTGATTCAAGGTGAATAGCAAAGATGATGTGGGAACTGAAGTGTGTATTTACAAAAAAAAAAAAGTTCTACAAATTTTAATTACCACAGTTGGTGAATTTTTCTTTTTGCTGTGTTAGTCTTTGTACCTTTTATATCAATGACAATGAAAGATTTCACACGTAGATGGATGTAGTCAAAAAGCTTGTCTATACAAGAGCTGATAGTACGCAAGTGCAGTAGAGTGCCTCTGATTTCTTTCCCAAGCTGACTCACTGAAAATAGAAATGTTTGGGATAAATATCACAAGAACAACTAAGAACTCCACCTTGAGATCGCCTGTAGGAAAACCCCATGTTCCAGAGGAAGGTACAACGATCTGCAATGTCCACTAAACCAAAAGTGATATGGACAGTGTTAAAAAGACTCTTTCATCTGGTAACATTCATCTGTCTTGTGATTTCCACTTCTGCTGAGGGACAGTTACAGCAAGCAGTAGTGCTTTGGAAATTGTGGCTAGAAGGAGTGAGAAGCACCATACCGACAGAAGTGGACATCATTTTCTTCAGGTAGTGCTACAAAAGAAAAGAATCTGACACAGTATCTTTATTATAAACCACATAGTAGTAATGCTATGTACTCTGATTCAAACGTACCACCACAGCATTGCAGTCACCCTTATAACTGCATTGTACTGTCTGCCTGAAAGGCAAAAGGCAGAGAAAGAGTAGGGGGTCAGATTCTGCTCCCGAGTGCCCTACTTTGGAACCAGCTTTGGTTCATTACATTGATCAAATTCCAGCCCTGTGAGGACAGTGCTTTTACCTACAAAAGAAAGTGTTCAGACGAGCCATGCGGTGCCAGTGCAGGTGGGGTTCCTGTCCACCCCTCATGCCAGAAGACAAAATAACTCCAACAGTTAGCAGCCTTGGCTCTCCCTGTACACCAGTGTGTAGGTGGAAAGGAAAATGAAACACGCTTCCCATGCACATATCGAACAAGCCGGTCCCACATCGCCACCGGACTCCATGCTGCCTTCAGACAAGGGGCACCCCTGCGTGTGCTGCCCAGCATGGCTAGGGGCCACTTGGGACAGGCCTTCCCCTGCCACCCCAGCACAGAGGGATACGAGAGCCTCCCTACACAACCCCCCACGTGGGAAAAGGGTCTGTCCCACCCCAGCAAGGGCAGGCAAATCTAAGCCAGGACCCTGTTAGCTCCAGATGCGGGAGTGCTGCGGAGCCGCAAGGGCTGGTTTCACGCCAGCCAGCCCAGGGCAAGAAGTGGTGCAGCCATGGCTGTGTGGCATTGTGTCTCAGTAACTAAACCTGTAGACGCAAATATACTGAGTGTCCATCTTAATTAAACTGTGTTTTAAAGGTCAGACAGTACAGTTCCCATGTGCAAGTCCTGGATGCCAAAGCTCATCCTCTACAAAGAAATCCCTTAATGACCTCCCTTGGTACCAGTTACTGCCCTCGCACAAGTTCCCCGGCTGTTCTGGCTGGCTGAGATGAGGCAGATAGCTTATCCATCTGGACACCATCTGCCTCACAGGAGTACCGAGTCATGCTAGTGAGGGCTGAAGAGACTCCATACAAGCTGTGATGTGAAGAACCGCACAGGCAAAGAAAATCCCTCGGCAATCTCTGCAAGGACACCACAGACTTTGTCCTAAATCTCTGCTGCAACTGTTGGAGTTACACTGACTCGGGGCACCCGAAGGGTCTTGCCCTATGTCTGCAGTGATACAGGGAACTCCATGTCTTTTGTCTGGTTCATCATGTGTAGGATGGTTCACCATCACCGGATGGCAGGCCAGTCACTTTGAAACAGGTCCTGGTCTGCCTCACAGCCGACAGGCAGGAAGGAGAATTGTTCATTTGTCAGATGGAAAAAACAGGAATGAGCTTCTCTTGCAGTCACTAAGGAGGTAGCGTGTGGTCTTAATTATAGCCTCCAGACCGGATCATTACCTGGGAAGCAGAGAGCAGGAGCATACATATACATCTACTTGTAAGTCACGCTTAAAGTGATTCTTTGTGGGCCTCTGTGGAGACAAAAACAAACAAAAAGAATAAACTAAGGTGGGGATATTGTACATTTTATTCGCCGTAGCCTGCATTTCATTGTAATTTGGATGTGCAAGAGCCACATGGAAAACATCCCTCTTTCAGCTGGCATTTGACTTCTCATTGCTGCGATGCCCCTCGCCGTGTCACGCAGGAGGAAGACAGCCCTGGCCACCGCACAAGCACTGCCCTAAAGTCTCAACCTGACCCAGCAAGGGGAGGAGAGGGAAATCAGAAATTAATGCGTTTGGAAAGTCTGGGTATTTTCAGCTGACTGCATTAAGGAAAATGAAGTGTTCTCAAAGAGTATTTTTAAAGCTTGTTTTCATTAAAAATGAAAACCTCTGTCATCTTTTAAAGGGCAGTGGTAGTGTGGTAGAGACATAACTGGTCAATAACTGCGATGACAAAACAGAGTCCTTGTAAATGCTATGAATGATTTAAACCAACATTAAAAAATAGCATTATAGCAACACTTCCTACTTCTGGAAATATTAATGAGGAAGGAACTTAAAGTGCAGTTAACTGTCTGCTGTATTGTAATCAGGGGAGCCAGTTCTCCTGGCGCAGGAACTGATCAAACTTTTGCCAGTACTTTCTGCAAGCTTTGCAATCCCTGCAAAAAGGGTCTGTGCACCACAGTCACTCCCTGGCTTTGTTGGACAACCTGGAGAGGATCTAACTCACCTAATTCAATCCATCTATAAGTTAGGGCTGCAGCTTGAGCTGGTTTTGTGAACCTCTTTGTCAGTCAGTGGGAAGAAATAGGCACTTGAGGAAGGCAGTTACAGTTTAAGATAGGATGACGCTTCCCGTGGAGTTGCTTACCTGCTTCTGACTGTAGGCTCTGGACGCTCCAGCTGATTTTTAAGGGGAAAGATGAACTAGGTAAGATGAGACCCTTCTCTTGATAGCCTTGCAAAATGGTGGGAATCTCGGGCACAAACGAACAGCAACAGTGCGCAGCTGGGCAATTCGTCCTTCAGTACCTTCCGTCTTGCACTGCTCTGTCCTGCCAGCCCTGGCGTAAACCCAAAAACTGAGCCACCAGCCATGATATTCCATGATGCCTACAGAGCCTTGTCTCCTACCGTTTCTGTCTTCTTGGCTGGCCTCTGACCTTTGTGTCAGGGCAATTGTTCTGAAAGTATCTCACTGAAATATAGTACCTTCCAGAAGGGGCAGGAAGCGGCTAGCTGATTTACTGGTTCCCTTGCCTAAGCCAAAACCTAAACGACTGCTTTGGTGTTAAAAAGTGCTGGTATCTTTTTCTGAGCAAACTGATTTTCTTTGAATTTGGATCTTAGGTGTGAATAACTTTTGATATCAAAAATGTGAGTGCTGACAGAAGCATCTTCTCATGTCCAGCCACCCAGAAGTTCTTTCCACTTATGTGTTCCCTGTGTGAGTACACAGCATAGCTTTCTCCTGTTCAGGCTTCCCTAGGCAACACCTGTCTTCATGACTTCTGAGATCACTACCTGGCCAAAATCAGGATGGGATTCAAAAGCTGCTAGGGGAACATGAGGGAAACATGAATACACACCCACATATGTATACATCACTGTTTAAGCCTTGTTTGATCTACTGTAAAACAGGGTAAACGTTAATTTCAGGAGGTCTAAATGAAATTGTCTCTCAACAGAAAAAATCTGAAACGTTGCTCTGTAAACAGGCAAATGAAAAAAATTTACTAATTTTTTTTAATGAGACCATTGCTCAATGGTCTGAAAAATGTAAATAATCTAACATGATTTTGTGAGTTCAAATATGCATTTTTCAGAACGAAAGAAAAGGGAAATACCTGGGCAGTATTCTTCCAGTTCTAGCTTCTATCCTAGCATTTTCTCTGAATTTCTTTTTCAGACTGAATGCTGTATTTCTGCACAAGCCACCCAACCCACTCCAAGCAAAAAAGTCACATCCCACAGAACCATCTCTGCAATTATTCCATAGCTGGTCTCAGTCAAAAACCAACAAGAAACAGCAGGGACATGGAAACACATTTTACATAGGACTTGATGTCCAGATTTATTGCAGAGCAAACTTACAATCATGAGCAAAGACAGCAAGTCAGAGAAAAGATCTTAAACATGCCCCGAGGAGTCATGTCTCTTTAAAGTGTATTGGTTGCATACATACTCTATCTGATCTCAGAAATGTATCTGCCTCACAATTGTCATCCTTTGCCTGCTTATACGTATGTCCAGAACCCATGTCAATGTTTTCATTATGCATACATCACATATGAATGGGCAAAAAAATCAATACCATTGTTGTTTGTAACTAAAGTTTATAGCTAGGTTGGAAAAATGTTTTCTCTTTTCCCTCATAAACCTTTCCCCTTTCCGTGCTTAGATGGTGGGTGACTTCCATTATTCTGATCTATAACCAAGTCTTAATTACTGTAACAGCTCTTTCCTATCAACTTATTATATTATTGTGCCATTATTTCATTTGCTCTAAATCTATACCTCGCTGGGATCCAGAAACACGAGCACTTCTGCATGTTTGAGTGTGCACTGCGGAGCAGGGCAGAATAGGAGGACAAGAACAACCCCAATTTTCTGCTCTATTTCAGAAAGTGCTGGTGTCCTTTCATCCCCTCTTTCTGCTGAGTGGTAAGAAACAATGATAACCCTCTTTAAATAGATTAGAAAGTTGATTGCACTGCATTAAATATACCCTTCCTACCCCAGCTGCGGTTGTACCTGCAGCTAAATACTTGAACCATCTGTCCTACACTGACTAAGAAAATGAAGACATGAACAGACATGTTGACGAAATCAGCAGCTGCTCTAAGTGGGCCATTTGTTTGCCATCGCTGACTGTTTGTGAAAGATGTGCAAATCCTGGCATTTTCACTAGTACAAACGCCGTTCAGGAATATGTACCAGACACATTTCTAGCTATTATTACATTTTGCCTTTTATTAGATCTAGATCTAATAGATCTAGATCTATTAGCATCTGGTCCAAAAGTCTGGTCTCAGAAGTGGCTCTGTCCTCTTTGCTTCCTCCCCTCAGGTATTTACATACATTGATGAGATCCCCAGAGCCTTCTCTTCTCCAGGCTGGACAGTCCCAGCTCTCTCAGTCTTTCCCCACAGGAGAGATGCTCCAGTCCCTTCAGCACCTTGGTTGTCCTTCACTGGACTCTCTCCAGTCCATCCATGCCTCTCTTGTGCTCTCATACTGGGCCAGAACTGGACCCAGTACTCCAGGTGTGGCCTCACCAGTGCTGAGTAGAGGGCAGGATCACCTCCCTGTGCAACGTGCACATCCTAATGCAGCCCAGGATACCATTAGCTGCCTTTGCTGCTTGGGTACGTTGCTGGTTCATGTTCAAGTTGATGACCACCAGGTCCACCAGGTCTTTATGCAACGCTGCTTTCCACGTGGGTGGCCCCAGGCTGTACTGGTGCATGGGTTGTGCAGGGCTTTGTAGTGCTCCTTTTTGAACTTCATGAGGTTCCTGTCAGCCCATTTCTCCAGCCTGTCAAGGTTGGATGGCAGCATGACCCTCTGGTATTACTGGTTTTCCTTCCCTCATAAAGAGGGAGTGCTCCGCCTCTGTCACCATGTCACTGCATGCAGCAGATGTCTCTTTAACCTGCACATACAAAAGTGTGTGGTGGGAGCCTGTATTCACATGGAGCCTCACAACTGCTGCCAGACTTGGTGCAAAAGTCTTTCCAGACAAAGGCTTTAAGATATGATTCTACAGGACTTCACCAGCCCAAAAAACCTTTGAACATCAGTGGGAATTCTGCATGCTGTGGGCTTGAATGTTAGAACTTATATAAATAAGTATGAGCAAAACCAATGACATATGTACAGGCTAAGTGTTTGCTTTCGGTACTCTGGATGGGGGGGAGATGGCTGGATGAGTCCTGGATCTGTGCTGCGTTTTGATCCCATGGAAATCTGAATATGAGAGGAAAGATGCCCAAAACACGTCCTAGCTCCATAACAGGAGTGGACATCTGGGCTCGAAGTAGACATTCTCTCTGGTCTTGCTGTTTAGATGTACCTGCAGTGACCTCCATATGAACACTGTGATTAAACTACCAAATAACTTACTAATTCTGCATTTGGATTATATACTTCACTCCTCATTTTTTAAGACTTGTGATATATGTATTAACATGAATTTCCACAAAGTGATCCCCCTTCCAGATGCCACTCATCCAGTGTTTCGGATTAACTGTGTGTAGGTACAGTTGCAGCACGATCGCTGAGAAAATGCAAAAAGGCTGTGTGATTTAAAGCCTGTGGGATTTTAGTAGCAACTTATTGGAAGTCATTATTCGTGCAGGACCTGCAGCCCACCTCAGCTAGGTGATGAAAGTCTTGGCTACTCCATCTGCCCCGGGAGCTCATGAAAGGCCTTGGTAATAGCAGGGCACCAGTCCTCTGTGACAGGCAGAAGCCTCAGCACCTCCTGGCAGCATCTTGGTGGCACTGGCTGTCTGACTGCAGTAGTGGAAGAAATCCTAGATTTAGTCCTTCACTAGAGAAGACTTCCTTCTACAGCTACTTGCAGAATGGCTCTGGTCCAAAGCAAACATCTCTGTTGCACCTGAGTTCTGTTTCCAAGCTTTCCTCTGCTGCTGCAGTGATAAAAACTAGCCTTTTTGTTACCAAACATTTAAATTATGCTATATACTCCAAAAGTGAGACACAAATCAGAAATTCATCTTCATTCATACTGGCAGGCATGTTCTACTGTATGCAATGGCAAGTATTTTCCATAGAATGTTTTCCCATAAACTTAAAAAAACAAATAAATAAAAAAAGAGAGAGAGGGAATTTGGTTATGAGCTTTAATGGGCTCTGCTGCATTTTGGGAATAGCGTCCATGTGGGTTGTGCATATTAAATGTAATCATAGTCTTGAAAAAGGAGAGTACATTTAACATTCTGCAGTCCAGGGCTAGAGGACAGACAAGGGAATGGTCAGGGACAAACTGACCTCAAGTGTAAATGAACAGCTTAGGCTTTTTAATAATGCAGGTGATGCTGTCAATTTTCCCAATTTTAATGCAAGTCTCAAGATTTTATTTTATTCATAAAGATCCATCTCTTGAAAACAAGCATTCTGACCTTTTTTTCTTCTTATGGCAGTACAAAATCTTTTCCCATGGAAAGTTTAGGATTTTTTTCTTATAGAAAAAAGCACTTAAAAAGCAGAAGGCAAGAGGAAGAAAAAAAAACCTCAGTTTATAACTGTCACTGTCCTGATTTTGTGGAGCTTAACTTAGGCTTTCCAGCACTTATGTCTAGCAACATTAATTTGTGGTTATTTGCAACAAGTGCTTGCATTTACGCATAGCAAAAGCACTGTGCAGTCCAATCTTAGTTATCTAAATCTGGGATTTGCAAAGTTGAGGTAAATCAGTGCCTGGGGCTGAGGAGCCACCAGATGCCAGCCGTGGTGAGGCGTGGTGACCGACACTGGTGCATCCAAGCAGCGCTGCGACAGGCGGGGTTACAGAGCTGTGGTTGCGGCTTTCTGCACTCTACACTTACCACAGAGGCCTCTTAAGCTTAACTTAACATGTAGCTGCTGTCGGCCAAGCCGTCCCGTTTTCTCGCGGGCGCAAGACTTGACTGTACTCTTTAACCCCAACCAAAAAAAGACATTTCAATATTTGGCCAGAAGAGGGCAATATTACGTCACCTAAAACACCCAAAGGTCATACTAGCTCCATACAGGCCAGAAATTCATGCTATGAAATAAAGGAGGGGAGAAAATAACATTTTATATCCATTTAATATGGCATTTCTGCTCCTTTTTATAACTATATTGTATTTCGCTGCTTTATGTAGTTTGCGAGCGTGTCCTGTCCAAGCCCTGCTCACCAGAAGACCTCTCGGCCTCCTGACTGCAAGTCCGCTGAAGCTTCCACCTGAAGGTCTGAAGTGCAGTGATTTATCCTTAGAGAGCGGGGGTTAATTTAAAGCACATGTGCAAACATACTCGAAGAAAGGCAGAGACAAGCAAATAAATATATTTGAGGTTTTTGAAAGTTCAGACAAGAGAAATCAGCTGTGTAGAGGAGTTGAGCTCTCACACTGCTGCACTGGCATCGCAGACCGCATGTGTGTGAGAGGCGGTGGCTGCGTGCACGCAGCCAGCACAGCGTCCCCGTCATCCTCCCTGCTTCTGCTTTCTGCCTCTTCGTCTTTCTGCCCTCCATTTCCAACCAGTGTGTCCTGCTGGTCTTCCTGGCACAGACGTGTGTGCGCTCTGGGTGCATCTGCTTCTAATCTGCCTCTGTGTTGCCTCTGCATCCAGTTTAAGTGCTTGTAGTGGTGCCACTCGCTGCTTCTCCACTTCCTCTGTGAACTGTAAACCTGTGGACATAGGGAAAGTCTATTGCTCTGTGCTTCTCCCTGCCCCTTCTTCTGCCTCCCTGCTTCAAAGTTTTGGGGGAAATATCTCCCTCACCCACCCTGAGGAACAAGTTCTGAACCACAAAGCCACCCTGGGGGGTGTCCTTTTCAAGTTTTTTCTCAAACCCTCTGGGTGGTATCAGTGCACCATTACATGAGAACTCTTGGCAGCTCAGAAACCATCTCAATTCGCTGAACTAGGAAAGTGAGTAAAGTAGTTTCTATTCCTATTCTCAGTGCGGTGAGGGCCAAGGGGAGGTTCCCACGGTGGAACCAGGGGTTAGGAAGGCAGCCAAATGGCACAGACGAACACAGACACTCCGCACACAAATGTTTCTTTGGAAGCACCTCATATTCAGAGAACTTCTGCCAAATCTGGGGCAAGTTTCCTGGCAGATCATGCCGGGGCGTCAGTCTAACATTCATCCACCACACATGATCTTTATCAAGAAGATCACCTGAGAGTAATGCAGACAGACAGCATACTCCAAACAATTTACTGGTTTCAGTCCACCTTTTTTTTTTATATATATATATATCAAAAAGTCAAATCTTGCAAAATTTTACATTTCCTACAGAAATGTTGCTTGCTGGCTAACTATAAGCAAAATACCATGGTTAAATTCTTCTAAAAAAATGCTTTATATGACTTTTAGTTGTCCTGAACAGCAAGAGACCAAGTAGCCTACTCCTGCAGAAACACTGTACACCATAACAGCCGTGGCTTGGGTCGTTAGCGCTTTATGTGCTTCAGAGAGCTGAAAAGAGCTTTACAAACACTAAAAAATGAACATAAGCTCTGCTGGATCATATAGCCAAGGAAAAGGAAGGCTCAGCTGACACACCACAGAAATTCACTTCTGGAGAGCACAGCATGCACCAACTGCACATTGGTTCAAGATAAAGACAAAAAAAATACTATCAGCCCTGGAAAATTAAGAGGGACTTTAATTAGTCCAAACACATCCAGTTTGACCTAGATATTCTAGGTCTAGACCTACTGTAAAACCAAGAACCTACTCACTTTGCATCCCGTCAGACTGACCAAAGGAGTCATTGTGGGATAGTGGCTTACATGGAGGAGAGCTGCCTATTGTGTCACCAGCTGCCACAGCATCCCAGCAAATACACAGGGTTCCGCTAATCCATCAGCTCTCACAAGGCCTCAGCACAGGCAATAAAGCCGCTGCCCAGAACTTGGGAAAGCAGCGTCAGCCAACATTTCTTTAACCATAGTACTTGTCACGGAATAACGCAGCAGAATTTAAACTGTCAGTAAAGTCAGGTCACACCATCATCGGTTGTCCCATTGTCTCTCCAGTAGTCACGGGAACGCCTTCATAACATAACAATGCCTTCACCAACAATGATGTTGCTGTATTTATGCGTTTGCACCCGCATAATAAAGCACTCAGCCAGTGTGGGCTAGTTATAAACCACACTAACAGAAATCATGGCATATCCCTGGCGAGGTTTGCACTAACAGAAAACTCAAAGTAATCTTGATAAAACCTGGTCTTACCTCCTGCGTGTAAGGAGGGTATGAAAGCTCTCGACTTGACAGCATTCTCATGATGACACATCTGGATCAGAGTGCCCGAGAGGAGACCTCACCTGGAAATGGTGCTGGCAGCAGCAGCACGGCAGTGTCAAGTGCTGGTCATAGCTACTGAAGGGTGAACAGTTTGCTGGTCATTCTGGTAGACAAGCCCACACAGCTCATACACTCTTCATCATTTCCACTCTACCAAGATTTGCGGTTTGCTGGACGCGCACTGTTATTACACAGCCGTATAAAAATGTTCAGCCTGTTGGTGAGAAAAAACCCGATCACTAGGCGGAGCTAATAAGTTGTTCTCTCATTTATTTTTTACTTCCTTTTTCTTAGGAGCAGGAGGCATAATACAACCGCAATGTCTGTCTCTCTGTCAGTCCTGTCACTTCTGGTTACATCTGAAGTTCTTGGTCAATTGTACTCGTAACCGAGAGAGGTAAAGGTCTCAAGGATTTTACATTGCTGCAGTTTGCACAAGAACTGCAGCGTGGCTAGAGGGAAAAGACCCCAGCCAATGTTCCTGCAGAGGAAAGGCAGCACCCAGCAGCTCCCGACCAGGAGAAGGCACTGCTCTTGCCCAGCAGGCAGGGACTCAGAGCAGCGACAACGTGGAAAGGGTCACTAGTGGATGTGGAAGATTGGAAGACCCAGGTCACACCTCCATTGGAAAGCAAGCTTAGGGTTATTTATAAAACCTCACTATCCCTAGAGGGGGTCTTTTTGCCTTTGATTAACACAATTTACGCATTTTTATTGGTTTCTTGCATTTTGCTTTCCTTATCCTGACATCCAGCACCTGAAATCTATTTTACTGGGGTTTATCTCCTAGAGCAATAAACCTCTATTAAATTTACTGGAATCATGAAAGTTAAGTTTGCCTAAAATATCTCAGTTCCAACTTTCTTAATATTTTGAGGTTGGTTAGTGCCTTTATATATATAATGAGCTAACCAGCCACATTAAGACAGCCATGTGTGACTCAGTGGTACACCGAGTATTTTCAGGCCTTTGAAAGACAAAGACAACATTTTGTATACAGCACAGATGACTCCTTACCACTGCTAATTGCTGTTTTTCTGGTTGGAGACACCTACATTTTCCTATCCTCCTATTTAGATCTGGAAAATCATTAGTTTTCCTCAAATAGTTCAATGATTTTGAGTTAGCCAAAGCAAACATCATAACAACCCAGTGTCCTGACCACGGCTCGCTGGACTGATAATCTATGATTCTAAGATTCTACGGCTGCACAGGGCCTCGGCTGCAGTTTATTGCCATGAAATGTGTGGCAATAGGGAGCTCCCGTGACTCCCTCTTCTGTACCCCATCGTGATTGCTCCTTAAGGCTGTGCAGTGTCCAATTGAGGGAACCTGACAAAGATTAAATGGGAATTTCTTTGAACCTGAGATATGGAAGCTATGGTCAGAATCTCCATACAGAGGTGTAACTGAAAGGATATTTGTTAACTGATAATAGACAAACTATTATACTATAAAATATTCAGGACAAAAAAAACACATGCAAGGAAAAAAAATGTAATTAGAATTCAAGTAATTTTCTGCACAGATGAGATTGTATTGCAACTTCAGCAATTATAGGATGAAAACTTCAAAGCAAATTGCCCAGAATCAATGGAAGTCAAGTCCTTGGGTTTTCCTTTTTTTTTTTAACATTTTCTGCATACGTTTCAATAAAGATGTAAAATTTCTGTTTTGTCGTGGCATAATAGCCATGACAGATAATAAATTATTTCACAGATTGAAACAAATATATTTATGAGAGGTCCTGGTGTAGTGGTTTGTGGGAGCCAGGAAAGTAGTAATTCCAATCACACAGAGCCATTGACCAATGTCTGCGGTCAGATCACTTGACCTTCTTGTTCTTCAGTCATCTTAGCTGGAAAGTGTATTAAATGCATCACCCCTGGAAAATGACAGCGTGCATTCATGCATTAATGTGTGTTTTACCGCATATAGGATATTGTACTTCTCCTCCCCCTCCAGTTTGTAGTTTCTGGTTTCCTAAAGTGTTATGCAGAATCCCGTGCAAGTGATGTTCTACATTTCCTAAACCTTTTATATCCTTGAAGTTTGAGAAATTAGAGAGTATTAGCTTTCCTCTCTTGGATTTCTAAAGACATTTCAGGCTTGTCTTTTACCTAAATCATTTTATGGCCCATTAATTGAATAGATAATGTTTCTCCGCAAAGTCTGAAGGGTCATTTAGCATTTTCAGCATGACTACAACATGAACACAGTGTATTTTCAGCCAGAAGGTTGATTTTTTTTTTTTTTACAGTTTTAACAACCAACAAGTGAGCCAGCCTTTGATATCCACTGTTCTTGATAAATGTAAATCTTTCCGTTGATATTTAAGCAGAAGAAATAGGGTTTTGGTTAAAATGGCATAGCGTCTAATAGAATCATAGAATCTTCATGGTTGGAAAGGACCTTTGAGATCATTGAGTCCAACCAAACAACCTACAACCTCTGCCACTAGAGCATGCCCTGAAGCACCACATCTAGACGTTTCTTAAACACCTCTAGGGATGGTGACTCAACCACCTCCCTGGGCAGGCTGTTCCAGTGCCTGACCACTCTTTCAGTAAAGTAATTCTTCCTAATATCTAATCTAAACCTCCCCTGCCACAACTTCAGACCGTTTCCTCTGGTCCTGTCATTATTCACCTGGAAGAAGAGGCCAACACCCACCTCTCCCCAACCTCCTTTCAGGCAGTTGTAGAGGGCAATGAGGTCTCCCCTCAGCCTCCTCTTCTCCAGGCTAAACATGCCCAGCTCCCTCAGCCTCTCCTCATACGACTTGGTCTCCAGACCCCTCACCAGCCTGGTAGCTCTCCTCTGGACACGCTCCAGCGCTTCGATGTCCCTCTTGTACAGAGGGGCCCAGAACTGAACACAGTGCTCAAGGTGAGGCCTCACCAGTGCCGAGTACAGAGACACGATCACTTCCCTGCTCCTGCTGGCCACGCTATTCCTGATACAAGCCAGAATACTGTTGGCCTTCTTGGCCACCTGGGCACACTGCTGGCTCATATTCAGCTGGCCGTCCACCAGCACCCCCAGGTCCTTTTCTGCCGAGCAGCTTTCCAGCCGCTCTTCCCCAAGCCTGTAGCGTTGCATGGGGTTGTTGTAACCAAAATGCAGGACCCAGCACTTGGCCTTATTAAACCGCATACAGTTGGCCTTGGCCCATCGCCAGCCTGTCCAGGTCCCTCTGTAGAGCCTTCCTACCCTCGAGCAGATCAACACTCCCACCTAGTTTGGTGTCATCTGCAAACTTACTGAGGGTGCACTCAATCCCCTCATCCAGATCGGTGATAAAGATATTAAACAAAACCAGGCCCAAAACTGAGCCCTGAGGGACACCACTGGTGACCGGCTGCCAAGAGGATTTCACCCCATTAATCACAACCCTCTGGGCACAGCCATCCAGCCAGTTTTTTACCCAGCGAAGAGTACACTTGTCTATGCCATGATTCGCCAGCTTCTCCAGGAGAATGCTGTGGGGGACGGTGTCAAAGGCCTTACCAAAGTCCAGATATACAATGTCCACAGCCTTCCCTGCATCCAGAAGGCGGGTCACATGGCCATAGGTTGGTTAAGCAGGACCTCCCTTTCCTAAACCCATGCTGGCTGTCCCTGATCCCTTGGCCGTCCTGCACTTGCAGTGAGAGCTCACTCAAGATGATCCTCTCCAGAAAGTTCTGAAAGGGCAGTGGAGGCATGAACTGTCAGTTTTAATAGGACAGAATAAAATCCTCCAAAGGCCTAGCCACTAGCTCCCATGAAATGCAGAGCAAGGTTTCATATGCTAAGTAATAAAATATGTTTGTGTTTTTAAAGAAAAATCTAGTTATAATATACACTTCAACTCAAAATCAGTTTTGTAAACCCGTTTAATCTCTGCTAAAGGGCTTTGCTAATCAACCTGTTGAAAGTGCTGCTCAAGGAATGACTGCCATTAGTGGTCTGGTGGCTCAAGTAGCCTTATTGCCTCGTGTTACGCAAGGCCACAGCAAGTCAAAAAGCGAAGTCAAACTTCTTATAATTATTGGTGGTATTCTAGACACTGGGTAGTATTCAAATTGGTCAACCTAGACTACTTTGAATCTACTGGGCCATTATGTTGTGTAGCATGCCAAGGAAAAGGGAATATGCCCCCTCCTTGGGGTCCTTCTGCTATTGCAAAGTGGGACCCAGTCCTGTAAGGTCTTGGAAATGTGTTGAGCTGCACACACCCCTTTCAGATAGACACAGATGGGAAGATAAAATCCTCTTGATTGACTAGGCAGATGGTTGTGTTTGGAGTGTGTAAGACTTCTTGGCTATTGGGGAAATAGAAGGAAAACTAGGCCTAGGGCTCCGAAAATATCTTCAGGTCTAGCATTAGACCTTTGGCTGGTAATCAGCCTTTCTAAAGTTATTGAGACTATTTACATTCTACAGTATTTCTTCTGTGGGCAATCTTTGCACCTGAGTTGGCGTAATTTGTGGTCCTTCTTTAACGTCTTAATTTTTTAGTAGCTACTTGTGTGCAGGATATTTTTTAATGAGTTTGCACTGGGGAGGAAGACAGGGAGTTGGTCGTTCTTATATAAATACCTGTAACTAGTAGTTAACAGGTACTTAAAATCTTTGTGGCCACATTCAACAACTACAGCCTAAGTATGGCATATTATAGTCCATTATATGGTTTTAAGTCATGAAAACTTTGGAGTGTGTTTTGAAAGACTGTATGCTGTCTTGGTGAATAGCAAGTAACTACACTTAATTTTTAGAATTAGCCCCTATTGTTGCAATTCAAGCAGCAGAGATCATAATTGTGTACTCACTTTCCTCCTCCTTATGGTACAGTTGCTCCAGTGACTATTTCTGAATTCACACTGTTTATTAAACAGATCACTTAGAGCATGCAACTTCTATTTCAGTTCCCGCCTTATTACAAAGAAACAACAGGGTAAAACAAGGAAGAAGCATCATAACATATGTAATGTCATTTTCTCATTCATGAGCTGCAGGTATTAACGTAGGTTTTAGATTCTCTGTGAAATGAGAATAGTAAGTCGGCATGATATGCCGAGAAGTGTCTGAACTGCCAGAAGAAAATTCCATAGACTTGTGATCTTGTAGAGAGAATGAGGGAACTCAAAAGAAATAATCAGCTTTTAAAGTCATCTCTGATCATCCCTCAAGCTACTGCAGAGTCAGAAAAGAATTTAAAAAGGGCATCTCCTGCACATTTGTCTTTGAGTAGCACCAACACAAAAGGAGAATCTCAAAGGAGCATTTGTCTCACACAGTTGGAAATCTTTAGTATAGTAAAAAGACTTTGAACTGGTACAAAATACCCAGAAGACTACACATGAAGGCCTTATGTGGTACTTTCTACTCTGAAAATATTACTTACGTCCCAAGGGACAGGAAAGTCTCACATTTTTGAAATATTAGTTATATGACTGCATGTGCAAATTGGAAGCTCTGCAGTTCATCTTCAAACCATGAGCTCACCAAAAGCACAGTCTCCTCCTTGATTGTCACTCCAGCCATGAGAGAACTTAAGTAACAAGTTATAGAAGGACAGTTCAGGTTATTGTAGCCAACGACTGCCTGAGCATAACACGGGACAGATTCTTTGTGAATGGATTCTCAGCAGCCACTGGATTTCACGTAGGATTTAATGCCTGGGTGATGAAGGAACTCGACATGGCAACACAGTTAGTTAGTGCCTATGACAGTCCTTTCAGAAATGTGATTTAAACACTGTAATCATTGAGAGAACTGAAAGACTGACTATGTCTTAGATTTTTTAAACTATCAAACGGTTCAATTTTCTTTCTAAGAATCCCCTGAGCATCTAAACAACCACTGGGCAATAAATAACAAAGACTTCATGTATAATGTAACTTAATATAATACAAGAATAAGAACTAATAAAGGTATCACAGAAATTACACAAGATGTTGCCTGCATGAGAAGGCCTGGCTTTCTGAACACGGGCTGTGGCCAAATGCCAAGCAGGTAGATACTTCCCAAGGAGAGGAACATAAAAAGTCACAGGATGAACTATTATGGTGATAGGAGGAGGGTAAAAAAAGAGCATTCATGGACTCCTACACCTATTGTACAAGCAGTGGAAAATGCATTGCATCTTCCTTTACTTATAGTGCATGATTTGGGATAAAACTAGGATTCGGGCAGTAGATGGAATCACAAAAGCATCAAAAGTCACTGAACATCCAGAGACATCTTTACAGCTGTGTGCATATTTACCTCTTTCTGCTCATTGGCTGTCTATTCTAATCCTCTTCCTTTCACTCCCTCATTTTCTCTCCCTGTGCTTTGCTCCCCCCACGCCAGCCACTGTATCTAATAATGTTTGCTGCCATCCTGCAGCTCACTGTGCTGCCTCATGATTTCCATTTCCTCCTTGTGCACTTATCTCATCCATTTGCATTGAAAGGTCTCTGGGACAAGGGACACTCAAATATTGTGTTTTCCCAGCACCTTTAGGCCAACTCTGGTTCCTGAACTGATTTATAAGGTGCTAATCTACTCACTATAAGAAGCCACAGAGTATCTTAACCGATAGTGCTTTTAAAATAGATTATAGCCACTCACTGCTGAGTTTGAGACCAAAAAAACACAATATAGTTACTTCTTGTGACATGCATAAGGATACTTGCAATGTACCTTTCAAATGCCAAAATAAAACAGGCTCTTCCTCATAATTTTTTATGTGCATATCTCGATGGAATCCCATTTTTTTTTGCAATGAGCATAGAGGACCGAAGATCTTTTTGGGAAATATTTATATTTTGGGGAAATATTTATATTGTGAAATGAAACTCTTCTCTGTTTTTCAGCAAGCACGTTAATAATGTGTCCGTGTGCGCTATTTTAAAAATTAAATAGATAGATGATTTGTTAGTAATAAAGTAAGGGCTTGGAACTGAACATTAAAGGTTTTGGTGGGAGAAAAGCTTTGCGACAAGTCAAAATCAACATACTGAGAACCTGGGGGGAGCTTGTGGCTTCCTGGTGAACACCAAGTGAGCTTCTGGACTGGGTGGAAGCAGGTAGATCCTACTGTAAGTAGGTAGAATTAAATTAGAGGTGAGCAGCAGATAAAACAGATGAAACAAAAGATGAGATAAGCGATTTTAAGAAGCAAACCCATTCCATTAAGAATGCAAAATAAAAAAAATATGGGGTCAAATACATGTTCCTTTCTAAGGATAAATCTATGCTGCAATCAGAATTGTGTTTGCAGCATGCACAGACCTTTACCTTTAGACTAGCAAAGGCAGTTGTTAATATCCTCGGAGTCCAGCAGGAGCCACCAAATAGCCGGAACAACACT
This sequence comes from Chroicocephalus ridibundus, assembly GCF_963924245.1. NCBI lineage: Eukaryota > Metazoa > Chordata > Aves > Charadriiformes > Laridae > Chroicocephalus > Chroicocephalus ridibundus. The sequence continues at coordinate 132,983,288 of NC_086285.1, forward strand.
GAGTTCACCATTCATTCATGACACCAGTGGTCTAAGCTAACACAACAGTGAGATCATTGTTCATTTGTTACCCCAGTGGTCTAAGCTAACACAGTTATCTATAGCTAAGAGATTTGAGAAACCATGATGACATCCTAGAGACTCTTCAGGTTCCTCCGTATTGGAACTCGCGCCCCCAAAAGCAGATGAAAATTGAGAAGGAATGATGGGGAGAGCATTATGCTCAATTTATCTGAAACTGTGAATGCAGTTATACTATCATTTTCTCTGGTGGCAAAAAGGTCTTGAGAACTTCCTGGTTCTCCTCCTTTTTCGCTCCTCTCACCTGCACACAATTTGCTTCACATGCCACAGTTTAGAGCCCACTATGTTGTGCTCATGCAGCTCTGGGGTAATATGGCTAACAAAATCACCATGAGGAGGAATTCCAAAATCACACAAGGAGGGAACTTCCCAAACTGGCTTTTCCAGCACAGAAAGCAAAGTACCTATACCATATGTCTACTTTGTCCCACCAGAACTGTTGCATTTATATGAACAGGGTTTAAAATAGATCAGCTTTTCTGTTACTGTGTGAGCCAGGATAGGAAATCTTGATCCCCAAATTAAACCATCGTTGTAGATTAATTTAACTTCTATAGTCTTATTTGTGCTTATCTTAACCAAGCTAGCAAGCTCAGGCTTGCCTGTCCTATTATCCCCAACCTATGAACAGGAAAGCAAACGTTTACCAGAGAACAGTGTATTCGGATAAATAAATGAAGACTTTGTGAAATGCAGTATATTAGTACCTATGGGTGCAAAATCCCACACCAGGAACTGTTTGGTTCATCAGAAAAATGTGACATAAGCAAGGTCTTTGTATGCTCTGTATACACACCCTCCCCTTTATATCTAAAATGCATTCTTATTATTTATAACTTTATTTCCATATTATTGTTCAACCATATCTTCTAACTCCTAGAAGCTAGACTTGCATAAGCCTGTGGGATCAAAAATTTGTCTCACTGGTATTTCTATAGCTTTGATAACAAAGATTTTTTTTAAGGTATGTAAATAAGTATATTGTATAAAGCTGGGCCGTACACAAGCTTTATGATGAAACCATTTGTGTTGTGTCCTTATTTGAATTTCCATATTTACTTAACAAAAGGTTTCGCTGGGGCTTTTCAGTCCATATTTACATAGATCCATCAAAGATGGCATAGTTAGACGCAGGATGTAGTTGAAAGTCGACAATAGCACAGCAGGGTTAAGGTATTGGGCTGCAGCTGAAGTGTTTTGTTAGGAAGATCTGATAAGTGCTTAGACTTTTTGCTAAAATAAAGACCCTAACAACAGTGGGAATTCAACAGGGTAATCACACTTAATGCAGACTGTTTAGAGCAATTAGAGGTGATTGGCAGTGTCTTAAAGCCCTTAAACAGAAACAACATATAAAAAGAACTGACCTCAATTGGATTTCAGCTTCATTGCCAGTTTCAGCCTAATGCATTATATCAACTGGGTTAATGCACATAGGAGTAAAGTATTTTTTATTGGTCCTGTGGCTGTAAAGTATTATTCCTGAGACTTCCTCTGTCGTGGAAATATTAAAACACTTCATGTGATTCACAGACCTATCAGTAGACAATGTAAATAAAGTGTTTGTACTTGCCAAGGGATACACCTCTCTTGCTTGATGTCCATGAAGTATTTATCAATTAATGGATCAGGAATGCCACAGGGCAGGCAGGGAGACAGTGACAGATGATCCAATAGCAGAATGGACTCCGGAGTGTGTTTTTAATGCAAAACTAAAGTTTGCAAAGGCTCGTTTTCAAACAACCGTGGATTTGTGCCTATACATAACACACAGAAGAGATATTTAAACTACAGTGGATGCAATACTCTGATTTAAATCTATGCAGACATACTGACGTCACTGAAATAAGGCTGACTTTTCATTCCCCAAGGCTTTAGTTCATAGCTGTAAGTGGAACTAGCTGATGTGATGAGTCACCAGGGCAGTCACACACACCTTGGGGGCTTTGGCAGGGTATATTTCTATCATAGTGTCTTTGGACCCAAATTTGTTAAGGCAAGACACCCACTGAAATTACGAAAAGTTGAGTAGTAGTCAGCCCTGGGTAGAAATGCTGTTTGAAATGACTAAGTCCTGCCTATCCAGCTAGAGACAGGGTATGGCCAGAAACACAAACAATCTGCCTGGAACAGTTTAAATTGTAGTGGTCCAGGTCAAAATTACCATAGTATCAGTTGAAACACAAGGCTAGAGTAGTTGCATGCTCCTAAATTGTTGCAGTGCAGAACCTGAGTGGTTTAAAAATGAGAACTCTCCTTTAGGAGGCAGTAACTTCTTAAACCACGCTGTCCTGGACACTTTTGAATCTCTAATGCTACCCAATTTTTGTCTGTGTTTTATATATTCATATTTATACAATGCTTTTGTGTTGGTATAAAGACATCTTGTATTGGTCTGACTTAATCTCTTCTCAAAAAAAATGATCTATATTAGTACATTGTTACCATTGTAGCAATATATCTGTAACTATGGGTGTTGGAGTGGTTTTGAAGAGGTGTGGGGAGGGAACAACCAGTTTGCCATGACAGTCACCCCGGCCAGTGCTTTTTGGGCTCAAGGAGGAGGGGGCAGTGCTGAAATACGCAGTTGGATATGCTGCTTTGGCAGCAGAATATACACAGTATAACTCATGTATTTCAACAACTTCAAAATAATGACCAAAGGTAATAATAATCTTCTACCAGCTTGAATGCCGAGTGGGGTGGGCATATGCCAAGAGCCCCCTTCTGCGTAAAATCTACATAAAATGAAGCTTTGCCCACAGACTTTGCATTATGACAGATGCCAAAGAAAGATGCTGGTTTAGCTTTCTTAATCAGAGCCCTAGGTTTTATCAGTAGTCATAATAATCCCATCTACACAAGGGTGGGAATTGCCTCTGGTCAGCCACCCAACAGATAAGCTTCTGGTCTGACCCACTCACCCGTACTCCCTCTACGGCCAGTGGAGACAGAATAGGCACCTCCACAGAGATATTCCTCCCACCCCAAAAAGGTATGCAAACCAGGTGGGACAAGAGGATGTCTCCAGTGACTATCTACAAGAAGGCCATACACGTTAGTTAACTCATCCCAGGAATTTAGCTTTCAGTGATTAAAGTTTAGACGAATGTTTGCACAAGGTGTCTGGCACGGCCCAGAGGTCAGTAGCATTGTGCCCATCTTCATTGAAAGGATCTGCCCTTCAGGGCTGGTGAACAACCCACCCGCGCACATCCTTCGTCCTTCCATTTCAGCTACAGACGCTGAAAAGCCCTTCTTCTGCTTTCAGATCCAGTAGGTCCGAGTTTTCTTTTGCAGTTATATCCAAACCTCCCTGCATACGTGGGTAACTCCTGAGCCATTTGCCTGTTCCACTTTGCTCTGTACCGGTCATAAGTCAGATGTCTCAAATCTCTGCTTATGCATACATTTCACCAATAACAGAGCAGGTAAATGGCATTTTGTATGGTTTCTATGTTAGCGTAAATAAAGTTCCATTAATTTACTATGCAAGAAACCAGAAAAAGTGAAATTGAAATAATCTCCCAAAGGCAAGCTCTCAAAAATCAAGAAACATGCTAATTTTGGTTGCTTGGCTGGTAGAATAATTTTTAAGGCTTTGTGCTACACAAGAAGCTTTGCTGTACGTTTTGTTTTCATTTTTTAAAACATAAACTGCAGGCAGAGGCTTATGGCTACTTAGAATATTAGTTAATTAAAAAAAAAACCAACATTAAATTAACATCCTTTCCCTTGCCATGGGGAGTAAACTGCCAGAGGATAATGAGTTTTATTAACTCTCATAATGTCAGTGTTGATTGCATCCAAATATTGGATCCATTATTTGTCAGTCCCCAAAGAACCACCTGAGAAGCAAATGGGTCAAGGATTAATCGATCGGTGCAAGGTTCTCTCCTTCTAGTCACGGTTTTGCTACTTTGCCATTTATATGTGCAGGATAGGGGAGACAAGGTGTTTTGAGACCAGGTTATTTCTGCACAGCATTTACCTTCCCTTTGCCTGGCTGTTTTGTCAGTGACATTACTGCAGCCTTTCAGCAGCTGCTAAATACTGTTTCAAAAAGCACTGGTCTCAAGTGGGAACTATTGAGGAACTTTCTCACAAAAGTTTTGGATTTTTTGTTCTGTTTTGTTTTTTAAACCTCATGCTGACTTCTGGAGATGGAGACATTACCTGAGAATGTACCCCCCTCCAGGAAATTCTCACCAGGAAAGGACTCTCCAGCACAGGAATTTGGAGAGACATCTCCACCCCAGACTAGGGAATAGATCAGTGATTAGGACACTTGGCTGGGATGGTGAAGACCTATTCTTCCTCTGCCCCAGCTTTGTACTAGCCTTGGGCTACTACAGGAGGAAAAGAATTTTCCTGAATCTTTCCCAAGGTCTTTCCGCTTTGGGTAAATAAACTGTAGCTTGCTGGGTGACAAACCCCCTGTTATTTCATAATACAGATAAATTTATCAAACATCTGGTTGCTATTCCTGTAGCTGTGAGGCAGACTTTTCGACAAATTCCCTCTTGCCTGCACCATCACTGATATTTGTCTGGGTCCATGTTCATGGGTGAGACGGGCAAAATATTAAGAACACAAAAAGGAGGAAAAAATAAACCATTCCTGCTCCCTAAGTTGCTTCTTTGTGGGGGATCCAAGAAGCATCGGTAGCGGCACAAAGGAAGTGGAGCACAACCAGGAATGAAGGAATGAAACTGCTGTGTTTGATAGCAGGTAGCCATCAGTTCACGTGCATTAAGTGATCAAGTCACATCTTCATATCTCTTCTGCCCTTCTATGCCTCTTTTTAGGGGGGAAGGGGATTGGATTATGATTTCCTTTATTCTTTTAAAAATACTTGGTTCCACCTCACTGAGGATAAGAAGGCTGGGAAGAAATATTGCTTAGCAATTTTCCAGACAAGAAATTCTGGGGGATTTTATCCCGTCTTTATTAGAGACAGCCCTGAGCTGGAAAGCAAAGGAGCAAATCCCAGTGAAGATCCCATTGGTTTAGCGTCAAGATATTTTCTAACCTGTTGTCCTCATTTGAGAGGTAACACTGCAAACTCTAAACTCTGCAAACTCTAAAAATGTCACAAATTTAGAGGAAGCAGGTAAAAGCAACTGCTTCTGCCGTGTGTTTCTGTCAGCTGTGGATGAATTTTCAGGAATTTGCCCCACTCCCCACATCAGGCCCAACCATCTCTGTTGTTTACATGTTGACTCACCCTTTGACTGGACTCTGTGGTGAGCCAGCCAGCTCTGCAGCCGGGGCATGGGGGTTCAAGGACAGTCTGTCTCACCTTTCTGAAATTAAACAGATATGCATTACTCCCTACCCCTTTAACTCTCCATAAAGTGAATTTCATTTCTGATTTAGCTCATGTTCAAAAGAAATTTGAGAAGCAGAACTGGTTGAAGGGAGAAAAAAAAATGTTTAGGTGGTATTTTGCCATTACAAACTCACTTACCAGTCAGCATTTCCTAGCTCTTTAACAGAAAACTGGTAAAAAAATGATGTTGAAGCAGTTCAGTCCTTTAGATATGAAGAACTGAAATGCTCAGTTTAAAAATACACTGTGATGCTAAAAATAAGCAGTGAAATGTATGCATATAAAAAATTAAAAATTATGCACAAAATCCTTCAGAATAAGTACATTTTGAGAAGCACTGGATTTTACAGCACTTTGCACTGTGTTCCAACACAATAAAAGTCACTGCAAAACCCTGGCAACAGAGCTAAACACAGGTGTTCAAGGAATATGTCTGTTGGTTGCACGTCTTCTCCTGCTACTAAGAACTGAACAACATGATAATAGAATTCCTGAAGTGTCTAAATGTAAACTTTTTTTGAGCTCATTTCCAAATGTCAGTTTGCCATTTCCTGAAACAGTTGTAGTTTAACGTTGTCAATACGAATGGAATATACTTTGTGCCAGCTTTGAAACTCAGCTTATTGGGTTCATACAGCTGATAAAGTAAATCCCCAAGAGCAACGGGAAGTTGTGTCCTAGCAGAGATTGGCACAAGCATTCGTGGTTCCGGTATAAGGTATCCCCCTCTTATCCATTCATTGCGGTTCCTACTCAATGGTACGCTGCTTTCTCAGCTGAACTAATGCAGCTGCTTGTGGGCATATCCTCTGCACCACACTGGAAAGCTGGCCTGGTTTTATAAAAATTAAACAGATGAAAAAATGCTTGAAAAAATACCGAAAAAGCACCCATAAACCAGCACCATGACTTATATCAGGATCAGGAACACTGTAGAAGGTAAGACAGAGGGGTTTAATGCAGTTGGTGTAACAAACTTTGTGCTTGCTTATTCTCAAGAGGCTTAGCAAATCTTCCACTAAGTGCAGCAAGCCAGCCTCTCCTTAAAATAGGTGATGTTGCTGGATATTAACACTCAAAGCCATCTGCAACTTGGAAAGCCGCATGTATTTTAGACCAGGCAAATCCTCCAGGGTAGCCTTGTTTTGCTAAAATGGATAGAGAAGCAGGTTAAAGGGTCTGAAGATAAATAATAAATGAGTGACAGCTCAAGACCACAATTAGGCCAAGGTTAATAAGCATCAGTTCCAAAGGATAAGGGATTTCTCTTTAGAAGTAACCACCAGATAATAAACGTGCTACTACAGACTTAATGGATAAACTCACTTGCTGTTACAGTTGATTACAAAACAGGAAAAAGGTTTTACAGAGGAAAAGCATAAGTAAAAGTCAGATGCCTAGCTTAACCTTTGATAAAGTCAGGCAGTGGGGTTTGTTTACCTTCTTCACTGTATACTCTTCCCGTGCACCCAGCGAGTGCTATAAGCAATTACAAGACACATCTGCAAACATTTTTCTCCCTTACTTTTTCTCCCCCTTGCACTGCCTCAGCAGCAGCCTCACAACCATACCCACAGGGAAAAAAGGCCTTCTGTCACACAACGCTAATCTTCAAGAAGGGATGGATCTTCCAGGCATAACTAGCTTTGCTCTGTGTATGACTGGTACCCCTTTCTGTGGCAATTTAAAATTTGCTAACTAATAGGAACTACACTAAATTCTGTCCCAGAAGATCTTCTGGGATCTGGTAGATCTTCTCAAGGCAGCTGAAGCAACCTGAAAAAAATAACATTTCCAAAGCAAAAATGGTGAGTTAAATTAGATCTTGTTTGTTTGGTTGGTTTTTTCCCTTCCTCTCTTCTATTCTTACTGTTTATTTGATCAAACCGTACTGAGTGGCAAAACATCCTTCTGATGTGTCTGGCTCCTCCTGAGCATATTAGCTTATCTGCCTCTTAATCCCATCTTTTACAAAATCAAATGCTGTGACAAATCACAGCATCTCGTACTGTTTTAAGTTCTTCAACTCTAAATGTCTTACTGTTATTTTACCTTTGTTAAAGGACACAAGTCTTAGAGACACGATAATGATAAAGTCCAGATTTATTACATGAGATCAACACAGGACAAATAATGACTGGTAAGAAACAGAACTTTAATACATGATTATAAGAAAATGACAACACAATGTCAAGAAAGACTTTCAGAAATGAGGATGTAAATCACATAATTAGTCAAGACTGACTTTATGCCTTGTCGACCCTACAGCAGTGGAACCATAACTTGCTTCTAATGCTTTAGAGCACTTCAGCCAGGTGCAAGTATTCATTATGCTGACTCCAAAAAAAGCTAATTCCGTGGTCCTGCCACAAGCCTGTTTACCATAAGTCAATAGAGTTATCCTCCAAACTCACATTCTGGGTCTAGCAGGTATCAAGCTGATTTTTTTACATGAAGCATTGGAGTTGGGAAGAATGGCTCAAAAGATACAACATAGCGTCATTTATGTGGGAATCTAGCAGCACAAGTACTTCTTTTACTGATGGAAAATCGCACTGCTTAAGTAACATAGATGTTCTTTTACCTATCAGATAGCCAGGAAGAGAGTTGGTCTCTAGTCATGAAGGTGTCTTTGCCTAAAATACTATTTTTCTGAAGGTCATTCAGGCAACAACTGTTACTGCAGTCATTGTTTCTGTTGCTGAAGCAATGAAAGAGATAGATAGTGGAGGAACTACTACACCTCTTTGAAAGAAAACAGTCTGGTCAAGGACGTGGCACAAGGCTGTTATGCTACTGGCACCTCCAGAGAAATACCAGGTGGTATCAGCTCAGGTAACCAACATATCTCAGCTGAGTGATTAAATGGATTATGGCCTCATTTCACAAACAAGAAGGACATTTACCCAACACTCAGAGACTAAAAGATTTAAGTTTCCACTCTGTTAGAAGCCCACTGATTCTAAAATACAAATTAATACTGCAGATAATAGATCTATTTTCTTACATATTTAATTTTCACATATCGTTTAAACGATAGCACTCTCTGTACAGGAAATGGGGAGTAAAAAGCAGACACCACCACTAAACTAGGCATGACCAGACCAAAAACATTAACCCCATGCTATGAGCACTGGCTATTGCCAAAGCAGCAGAGATAATAGTTACTAGATATAATTTTGAAAGGCTAACTCTCAAACTACTTTGGCAATGAACAATTGACACAGTCTATTAAAAGCCTGCTTGACGTCAAACAGCTCTGCTTCTCACTGTTGTTCAAGTTTTCCGTTTTCCTAGCTCACACCACTGTGCCCTGCCTCCTGAGACAGAAGACTGCAATAATTATTGATGATTACTGTGATAAACTCAGCATTAATGATGTACGATGGTGTCATCTCTTATGTTCATGTATCACCTACCTATAGGCCCTACACACTTCCAACAATAACGATTACATTCATGATTGATACATTTGCTTTATATCCTTTTAGATCAATTCAAAAGACAAACACCTACTGGCCATCTTCATTATATACCTGGCTCATGAAAACCTTTCTGGTGTTCTCAAAGATTAATATTTCCTCATGCTGTTTTTATTTTCTCCAGGTCTTTGAGCAATGGGTTTGCATTAGGCCATGTATCCTATATAGCAGGAAGAATGAACGTATGGACATTAGTGCCTCTATATATTAACAGCAGGCTGAAATTCAAAGCTCTTTCACCCAGTCTACATTCAGCTTTTATGCTATTGAAATTCTCATTAAATCAGTTGGAGTTTTACCTCAATGAGGGCGTGAGAGTGCATGCAGGGATGATTTGGCCTCATTTGAGAGGTTGTTTGGGTGAAGACTGTACATTGGAGTTGCTCGCCAATGGATGAAATAACTGGATAGTTGAGGGACCGCTAATGTTTTCTTAAGGTTTTCAGTTCTGGATTACTGCTGTCTAGAATATGACTCATGGTGGCACCAGGGAACAGCTGTTCAGTGACCCATAAAAAATGAGCTGGTAGAATGTGTCAAGTCCTTGGGGACCAGACATCCGAGCGGGAGAGGTGAGTGGTGATGATAGCAAACCCATCAGAGTCCTGCTGAGTGAATGCCAAGCGCGCACTCCCAAAGTGATCGCTTCTCGAGGGCAGGAGGGCCCTGGCACCCCACAAAGGAATTGTCCTACTTGCTGTTACAGCCTTTTATTTTCCAGTGCTGGTGGAAACCTGTGCTGTTAATTAACCTCTTATTTACAGCCGATGAAATGGCTCCTTTGCTGCTGTGGGGGCATAGGTACAGGGCATACTCTGTCCCTTCCTGATGTCAAACCTGGTGAAATAAAACCAGCCACATAAACCTTGGGATTACCTCTCTGTAGCATGTGTGACCTGAAGTAGATTCTTCTGTTTCTTTTACAATGAAATTGTTAGGGAGCAGGTTTAAAAAAAGCAGTAAAAAGAAGAACCTTTCCCACAGGGTATAATTCCACTCATTGCCAGGGAATTTTTTGGGGGTGGCAGCAGTAAAAGTTGCTCCAAAACCAACTTGATAAACTCACAGTAAAAACGTTCCTCCAAGGACTGTGTAAGAAAAAAGAGCTGAATGCAAACTCAGCTCACTAAACCCCTAAAATCCAGGTAGCAGGGAAACTTGAAGAGTGTATCAGGAGCAATAGTTTTCTATACTTGTCTTCTTTTTGTATTTTCACTAAACATGGAGAAATGACCACTCAGAGATATAATTTCTTTAACCGTAGATCTGAACTAGTACTTATATTCTTGTGTTACCTCCCAAGAAAGATAAAAATGGTCTTAGGACCTCTTTCTGCTTATGAGTAAATGACACCTGAATTATTTCAGGACATTGCGTTTGCCTGAACTTGAAGATCTGATAAAAATGTAGAGGGTTTTATTTCTTCCCCACCACCACCTTTGGAGGGTATCAAGGATGCTTTGTGAAAGACGTAACATTTCACATGAAAGAAGTATTGATATATTTCCTCCAAAATGTTAGCCAGCAGAACTGATGTATTTATTATGGACTTCTTTCAAAATATCAACTAGCAGAGCTGGTATATTTTCTACAGACTTCCTCCAAAGTGTTAGCCAGCAGAGGTATGTAGGAGTTAGCAAACGTAAGCAAACGTATGTAAAGATGTCTTCATTTTTAGTCTTATTTTTCAGTATCTAGCTCTTTGAAGCCACTATTACTCCTTGGCTCATACTAGTGAGTTTTCCTAGGCAAATAGTATTTGAAATGTATGTGAGTGTACATGTGTAGGACAGAAAGGGAGCCTTTAAAGATAATATCTTCTTTACAGACAGACAGTAAACATCATTGTATTTTCCTTTTTGATTTCAGTAATATTTTAATCTTAATTTCAGTGATTGTGCATTAACAGGCTCGTTTCCATCTTACAAGCAGCAAGTATTAGAAAGGCATGTTTCAATATAATCTTGATAAACTCCCTCCAAAAGAAATACCATTCAGTCTAGGTTACAAGTCCAAATGTGAAACAATGTGTACTGTTAGCCAGGATTTTCGCTGGTATCTTGAAGTCTTTGTTCATCAGTGAACAATGAAGCAAGGCACAACCAGACTTGGGTACAGGACATATGACATGTTTTGGCATGAGGCGAGTGCTTGCTTTCTCTTCTATGAACAAGCCTCATGACTGTCGAGTGCTCATCAAAACACAGAGCATAAATTCAAAACTTGACACCATGCTAGTATTTTGCCCTTTCAGTTCCATCTAAAAATATAGGCAAGATTACCTGAACACTTTTCCTTCATGCACAGAATACTCACTGCAGGCTAAATTCATAAATCAGTGTCATTGAAATATATGGATTTGATGCCCTGCTACAGAATTAGGTACAGTCTGATTTTATCTCTCTACAGCTGGAAAAAAAAATAGGCAAAAAATTAACATCCAAGTCTCATATGTCACATCCTAGGTATGGGTGTAATTGATATATATATATGAGAACAGAATTTAATTTCTCAAACTGCACTATTCCAAAATACATATTTAAAGATCGTTACTGCATTAGTGAAGCACACTTAATCTACACTTACTTTCTAGCTAACTAATCTTCCTTATTTTTCTTTGTTATAAATGTTTTACTACATTATTTGAGGATTTTTTTGCTAGGCACTTGCGAAACCAAAATCCCCTCAGGTAAGGACATGGGGTGAGAATGTCAGCTCATGAAAATTCAAATGCTTCACCTACTCCTTTACTACACTCCTTTCTTTAGTGTCAGTTTCTTTAAACACTTCTCTGGATTTCCCTCCAAAAGATTATTTTATTTATTTTTTATGATAAAAAGATCTGAATGTGAAAATTTTGGTTTTGAAAACATAAATTACTGAAAGAAAATATTTCCAGCAAAATAACACATATATTGACACTGGATATTAGTAAGCTGCTACTTCAGCTCACTGTGGCTAGTTTGCATCAAAACATTAGATCCATCAGTGACTATAAATGTGGAAGACACATATTAAATGCTGGTTTTAGGCCATTAGCGGTTATTTCTTGTATATTTTTTGCCAAAAAAACCCACCTGCACTATCGTTAATCTGACAGCAATGGGCTGCAAAATACAATCAGAAAGGCTATAAAACCTGCTTCTTAATGAAACCACTAAGGTTTTTTGTGGTTCAGAAAAGCAATTGAGTAAAGAAAGTTCGAGATCCAGCCTTCTGGAAGCACTTGACTGCAAGATAATGCTTTCACATTAATCAATTTTGCCTTAACAAACTTTTTATTTTTTTTTAATTAGGTTTGTAAGCCATGTTGCTTCATTCCACATCCAGCAACCTTGCGGTAACAGTCCCAGGCAGTAAGGAATTGTGCTGCAGGCCTTGATATTGCAAAAAAAACCCCAGCCTCTACTAGCAAACATAGATTTCTTGGCAATTATACTAGCTGGACTAAATTCCTCTCTGATGTGATTTATAAATTCATCCAACTTAATTTGCTGATAGGAAGCTGAGCACTGTACCTGGGTCATTTGGTCTGATTTATATCAGAAAAGTGTACAAAAGAAAATGGAGCTTCTCTATCTTGCTCTTGTCCTCTCCTAGATTCCTGTTACTATATAACAGGCATCCTTTTCCTTTAATTACCTTCTTCATGGCTTGAGAGCTTTGATGACTTGATTAAGCCTTGCAGTGCAGTTCCAGTCCCTACCCATCTGATTAATTAGCCCGAACCTTATTAACTTCCTAATTCCAATCAATAATGCACTGATGCTGAACTGTGCAAGGGCAAACTAAGGATAGCAATTTTATCTGAAGACAGAGCCAGGTACCGTTTGTTCTTTTACCTATACTTCTTCATAGCTGCAAAATTAAAACTACGCGTCACATTTGTACAGGGATGCGTTTTGTCACCACCTGTCACACCTTAACCACAGCTGCAATAAAATGTATACAGATAGAGGTGTATTGGTGGCACCTCTGTGCTGAGGTGCCTTTTTCCAAATATTTAGGTGTTGCCGGTGGGGAATGGTACCCAGCATGTAGGGGTTGCAGTCCCCTGCAGAAAATGCTAATGGCACTGGGAAGACATGGCAGACCCCTGCCCTCTCCTATGCATCCTCCCTCAGCGTGTTCGGAGGCAGGGAGAGCCAGCTGGTACATTTTACTTTATTTTAATGATGCCAGTGGAGATATTTCAATGCTGAAGGGTTATTTCAGCAACTGCCAGCACAGACAAAACGGCACCCAGCTAGCTCAATGCAAGTTTAACTACGGGTGGTTAAAATGGAGCTGGGGAGTGGTGGCACTTCTCCCATGGCCCTCAACATCTGTGCCCCTCGTTCTGCCACTGCACTGGTGCTGGGGGCCTAAATGCTACCCAGGTCTTGGGAAAAGGAAATAAGGGGTGTTTTTCTTCCCCAGCATCATCTGAATGTGTGAGCAGAGAATTCAGCATGGCCAGAGCAGCTGCAAAATGTGTCAGGCAACTCTGTTTCTCAGGCTGCCACTTTCTTACTTAATGATTGACCATCGCCGGCATTTCACGTATTTTCATTACGAGTGTATGTTAGACCAAGCTTTCACAGTCAGTAGTTTGGTTGTGGGGTTTTTTTGTATTTTCTCACGGCAGCATTGACAGTGAAAATGGCATTCAAAGGTCTCCGAAAGTCTGATTCAGCAGAGATTGCACATTAAAGTAACTGTACCTGTTGTTATGAAAAGCATTACTCTTGTCTTCGTTCAGTTCATTTGAGTTGGTCTAGCTTTCTTCAGCTCCTAGGGGGAGAAAAAAAGACCATTCTCCCATCTGCAGTAGATAGTCCTGGCAATAGCAAAGCTAGTAAAAGGCACGGCTTACAGCACGCTTCTCAGCAATGCAAACTACTCCTGGTTGGCATCGTTGGAATTTAGTGTAAGAGTCGGTACCTAAGATTGATGCTTGCTTCCAACTATCCACCATTTATTCTCCAAATAGAAACACACAACTTCCAGACCAAAAGCATCTGAATAACAGACCTTAAAAGCACTGCATTGTGCTAAGAATGCCTGCAAGAGTGGAGCTGCACAGGTAGGATAGCCAGTGGGAGGACACAAGGGCTTCTAATTAAATGCCATTGTTATTCTTATTTTCACTGGGTTTTCATTTTCTGATCACAAGAGCAGCTTTTTTCTTCTCATTAATGTCTGCCTTTCTAAACAATCTATAGTACCAAGTACCTCCATTACGCTTTCCGCAGGCCACTGACAACAAACCACAATTCTCTGTACAATACATTGTCTCGGAGGTAGTGGGTATCAAGGACTCTTAATAGTGCTGTGGCGAGGATCAATTGTTCAGCTCTATAGTGCAGGAGTGTCTCCCGAGCCTTTCAGTTGCCTGCCTTTGTGTACAGTATCACTGATGGGGAGTGACATTTCTTTCTTAGGGAACCTTCCATTAGAGAGGCTGCTTCCAGGCAAATCCGGTGGCGGAGTGTTTGGAAAACAAAGCATGGGCAGAAGCGGGCTTTTATCACATTTGGTCATGTGGTTGATAAGGAATCAGACACTCTTCCTGGTACTCAATAGGAAACTCTACAAAAGCATTTTTCATTCCTGAAGTATTACTATTTTTCTGACGTTTTAAATTTAAATACCTGGCATCTCTACCAGGGTAAATTTCCTAATACAGAATTTAAGAAAAATTCAAAAAATTCCTTCATGTCTATGCATTTTCTAGAAGGTTTACATTAGCAACTAGTATTTGGGTATCTGGCTTCAAGCTGCCACCTACAGTTTCCTAAATGTATGAAATCACATTTTTCATGTCTCTGTGCTGAAATTTACAGAGTAGGCAGAGTTAGGCCAGAGTAATACTTGTGTAGGGGTTATCTTGAAACAAAGCTGCAGAGGAAGTTTCAACCCCATGCAAAAGCACATCTACGCTGCAAGAAAATCTGGTTTTGAGCAACTCCTGTCGTACCTATGTAAAATCCTTCCGCATATGTGCTTGTGAGTTTTGAGCCCAGCATCATGCTAGGGGTGTAAAGCAAATCATGAAGATTTAATCTTTACTGATGATGGTCTTTACTGAAGAAGCAGAATGTAGTTTTTGTCTTGCATTAACACAGTCCTCCAATGCCATCCCACAAATCGTTGGTTGCTAGCCTCTCTTAGGATATTAGGAGAAATCAAGCTGTAGCTGGGGACAGCAGTGGATATGTGAGATACAGAACTGCCCACTTGTTAGTATTTTGAGTCACATTACCCTGTAAGGAACTTATGAGCAGCTTAATGTCACAGTCTTGGTGGCTAAGCACCAGAAGTGAGGAGGAAGCGTCCATCTGAGAGGACGCAAAGCCTCGCTGTTCCTTAGCTTCCCATCTGTAAGCTGGAAAGAAGCGGTAGTGCTAATACACCCTAACAGAGGACTATGAACTGCAAGAAGGAGGTGAGCAATGTCACCAGCGGGCAGTTCTGCATAGCTAGAGAAGGCGTGAGGAAATAATACTGTTGCAGACTTAAGGCGCAAGCGGAATTCCACCTTAGTGCAGATTGTGAGCACCTTCTCTCTCCTGCTAAGGTTCCTGAACGTCTGGCCTCAAGTGGGAAGGTGTTAAGCCAGTTTTTGCTACCGACACCTGAGCTTTGTAGAGGAGTCTCGGGCCCTGCCACCGCCAGCACAAGGCCCAGAGGGTGGCAGGCAGGACACACCGCTCGGCCTGGCCTGGCTGCTCTCCCAGGGCCGGCACACGGCAGGGGGAGGCCCGCTTCGCTAGTTGAGATAAGCATTTAAGCAGCTTGCAATAATCCTTTCACTCATTAAACCACACTAAGCAGATTTGCGTGGTCTTCAAAATGAAGTCAAACCTGAGGAGAAAGGAGAGTGCACCTAGGCTGGTTGACGCCTGCCCTGGGACGCACACCGAGGCACAAGGCTGGCTGCAGCAGCCAGAGTGTCCGTGCTTGAACGGGTCGCCCAGGCCTAATGAACATCCCTTGTGCCCCGTCACCAAGGGGTGGTGAGAAGCAATGTGACTGCAGGGGTCTTGGCACTCACAGCTTTTGGAGAAGTGCATGGCCCGCCAGACATTTTTGACTTCCTGCATTTCTACCGCGCTCAGTCAGTCAAGGACTTCAGGCAGACAAGGCCCAACACCCATGGAGTCTCCAATCCACCTCACCTGGTTATGCCCACTGCCCCGTCTCCCTTCTGTTCTGTCAGACATGCTCTTCACCTTCTCTCTTCCCTCCTCCTCTCCTCTCCTCTCCTTGAATTGTCTTCTATTTTCTCCCCACCCTCCATTACTACCTTGCTCTGATAAGATGCCTAAAAAACCCAACCTCATTTTCACAGGTATTCAGCTGGCAAGTGATACCTTCTACCTGCCCTTTTTTTTCATTACCTGTTCTTCTCCCTTTCCCATTACCCCTCACCCCACTCAGAAACATGCAAGCCAGATAACCATCACAAGACACAGACAGCAATTCAGCCGGCAGACAGCACTGAAAGAGCAATCAGCTCTTGTTGCCAAGCCCTTATATACACTGCAAAGTGCTGTGGAGCTGAGAACAACTGGTCACAGCAAGAGGAGACGACAATAGGAGTTTGGCCAGTCAAACAGAGACTGCCATCCCTTCCTTAGACTCACTTCAAGAGGTTGTTTCATCGACTCCTTCCCTTCTGCTTCTGCGCAGGCACCAATTTGCAGGGATGCTCTCATTGTCCCAATACTGCCATGAACATGGTGGCCACCACCTCTGACATTGGGCCACGTCATTGCTTCTTAAGGGAGCAGTGCCCTCAAGGACTATATGGTGAGGCTCTTCCTGATCACAGGCTCCTGACACCATGAACGGCATTATCTGATCTGGTATGCATTTCCCTGCAATGTGACCAGACCTGCCAGCATCAAGTGATCATAGAAAAGTCGTTATGTTAGGTCATGCAGAAGATTTCTATCTATCTAGTGTAACAGAGGAATGAACAGCTCAGGAGAAGGCTTCAAGGACAGCCCATTGCTGCCCAGGCCAGAGGTGTCAAGATGGCAGGAACCACAACATGGAGCTGACTCTGCCAGCCCAGACCTTCCTCTAGGCACCCCTGGACTGTATGAAAATCTAAGTAATTACTTAGTAGTTACTCCGTAAAATGTGATATTACTATATTGCATTTGTTTTCTCAATACTCGTCACAAACTATATATCCCATTCCAATCCATGTCATCCTGTTTCAGTAGTAGCTGCTGAAATTCTTTCCTCATGTTCCTTGGGACTGCAACAACGGGCTAGTTAAAACCTGCCTGGACCTCTAAATAATAGTAAAGCTCCTCCTTGAATTGTACATTATATCAGGTGGTTGCCAAGCATTCCTAGCTTAAATGGGGTGAACCTGCTTATCGAGTATGGTAGCTCCATCATGTGTTAAAATCTTTTTCATTCTTTACATGTGCCTACAGGGGAAAAAAAGCCCAACACAACAAAATCCAGCAAAGTAGGAAAACAGCTGGTTAAATATAAAAGAAAGGAAAAAAAGCCTTTTATCTTTTATTTATTTTCGTTGTATGCTTTCCTTCAAGTATGTGGAAATGTCATTCGGAATTACATATAAGGGATGAGATTTAATAAAAAAAAATGCAACAAGAAGGAAAGATTTGGTGAGCGTGGTATCGCCCTAAAAACAAATTAAATATTTCAGATTAGGATCCATCTCACTCAGTGTATATTTTAACAAATGGATTGCAGTATGTAGAGGACAGTGAAATCACCCTGTTCCTGATATCCCAGGGGCCTGAGCTATAGCTTTCATTCTAGGACATTAATGGAAGATTCCTAACCAGGCTGAGTTTACTAAAACAAAAACAACTCAAGGTCACATTTCTTAGGATGAAACACGTTCAATAGAATCACTGAAAAGGGCACATATGCTCCATCCAGATGTACTTACAGATGTCAATCATATATGTTCTTACTTTTTGAAACCTGAAGTGTAATGGGGGTATATTTATGTTAAAAGGCATTAAAAAAATCAAGAAATCAATTTCTGGTAAGAAGCCTTCATATGAGAAAGAGCAAATGTTCTTTCCAGCTCTTTGGGTCATTTTTTTTTTTTTTTTTGGCTTACAGACATTGTGGTAAAGTACAGCAGGGGCTTTGTAACAATTTATCGATGAGGACTAGCCAAGGACATTTGTGGTCTCGAAAACACACTACCAAGGCAAAAAAAAGCCAAACCCAACCTCAAAACCATGAACTGAGTTTTAAAAAGACCACAAAAAGCTCCAGTGCTCTCCTCCTGGGGTCTCCCATGGGAATCTTTCAAACATTGCCTCTTTTTTTCTGTTGGGATTTCCTGTATTAGTAAGAAACTAGTTGATCCTCTGGAGCCCAGAAGAATTCATCCTGTTCCTTAGGTAAAACTTGCCATGACCAGAGGAAGCAAAAAAACTCAAGTGCTGTACCTGGAGCACTATTCTTTTTCATAAGAAGAGTAAAATTTTTCAAATATGGAGACACTGGTCTTTCAGCTTGTGCTGACCCACAGGACTCCCTAAGGCAAACTTCGGGAAGTCTGGTCATGGAGGGCCAGTTGTAAGATTTAGCCCTCAAAGTTGTGTTTTTCTCCAACAGAAATCTGCACTGTCCTGACCAGCGTTGGGCAGAGAGAGACAGTTTTCCTGACTTGCTGATAGAATAAAATTCAGAAACTGAAATGATCAGTTAAAATGATGAAGATTAACAAAGGTCAGAATGGCAGTCGGACCTCTGGCTAAAACATAAGAGACTGAACTCCAAGTCTAGCAAAACAGTGATTTAAAAAATAAATAAATAAAAATTATATGTATACACACATACACCCCCTCCCTCCAGTCTTGTAACTACAGACTCATTATAATACTGTCGCAACAGCTTGAAAAGGCACTGGTATCGCAGTTTTATTAGACTTTATTTTCTACTTCATTTGAAATAGAAAATTGCTGAAAATGAATGTGTTGACATTATTTTTAGCACCGTGAATTCCTATATATCAAAATATTTATTAAAAGCTATCAATGTACTTATTTAATGAAGTATATCCTGAGTACTGCAAAATACAAAGGAAAGCGTGATGTTCATTTCGCTTCAGGTTTCGCTTCAGGCTTCGCTTCAGGCTTCAGGCATGTGACTTGTTATTCTGTTATTGCAAGTTTGGGCTTTTAAATCAAGTAACACGAAATGTTGTGTGTTTTGTGCAGCTCTGGTGAACTGCAAACCTGAAAATATATAACATCCCCGTTCTAGCTTAGACATTTTTACTGTCCTTTCCTCATCGTGCCTTTCTAAATACACACACATGCGTTTACACACAAGAGAATTAAGAATCCAAGTGGTCAGCAGCAAAGAAGAAAATAGTCATTTCAGAGCTTAGGTTGTAGTGTGGTGAGTATTAAATTCAGAAATAAAGCAATGAGATAATGAAGCTTTCCTCTTTTAATGAATGCTACCTTTGTACCTTGCGCCACTGTTCTCGGGTGGGAAAGGAGTACTGACAAGGTTATTGCCTCCCATTGCCCCATCCCTAGTTAGAATTTTAACCCAATCTCATATGTAAAACAAGGCTAAAACTTTGGTGATTCACTGAGATGAGAATTATTTGCTTTAATTCTTCTGTTTAATCTCCTTGGATTCTTACAGCACGTCCATCATGGTACAATCTGAGCATCATCCAATGCAAGTTTTTTTTTCTATAGGAACCTCCCCACACACCTGTGGGAAGTATTAATCAACTGCATGTGTTCAGCAGTAAATATCATAGTAAGAAGGTTGAAATACAGGCCAAATACTAATTGGAATATCTTCATTCATCATTGGTTTTCAAGCTTGTGTTGAATTTGTCTTTCAGCCAAAGGCCCCACTCCATCTTAAATTACTCATGTTCCACACGTTTTTACATCTGAAATATATAAAGCAATATGTATAAAGCAATAGCAACCAAAGATTATGTGTCATGTTGGAGCTAAATGCTGTAATATTATCACTCAGAGGAAAGTCTGGGCCCCTCGGCCCTAGGCTATTCTTTTTTCAATGGCTGAGGTGGAGAAAACACTTGTAACTCAAGCAAGTGGCTTTGCAATGGATGTTCCTCACGTATCTGCCTTCCCACCAGGCCCTTGAGTGTGAGTAGCATATGAAGGAAGTAGCTACTGAATATTACTGAGGAAATAAATGGCATAACAGTCCATAAGTATTTCAACATAAATATTATTTTTTTTTCTTTTTTAAGAATTGGATGATAAGGAGTAAATTCTAAGAAGCAGAATTGGTGTAGCAGACAGTAGGGTTTTAATCAAACAATTCAGACATCTGTCCTTCTTCTAAAGATGATGTATGTCTCAGATCTTTTCCCATATATGTGCTAATTATAATCTTGAAAGTTTAAGTAGGTACAAAGTCGTGTCAATTTGTCCACTATTTAAAATAACAAAAGGGCTTCGTCTCCAAGGAGGAAGTTTGCACAAAAGGAAATTCAGCAATGCAGGCAAAAGAAATTCCAAGTTTACCTAAAAGTCTATAACAAATAACTTCATTAAAAACAGGGAGAAATGCAACTGAAAGCAACCTGCCTGGAATATTCTAAACAGCTACTAGAGCCCCATATGAAATGGGGATAGATGCCCTCCAATGACCAATTCCAGTGGAGGGAGAGCTATTAGCTTAGCAGACTATTCGATGGGATCCTGAGCATGGTTACAGACATACACAGTGATCCTGTAAAAGGCATTATCAGGCATATGAATCCAAGCTCTGCCCTTGGAAGCCAAAAGGAACTGAACAAGATTAGGAAGACATAGGCAGCAGGACAAAGACAAGGGCCTGGCAGAGACTAGCACACCAACATGTTCAAGAGGGAAACTTTCCTTGCTTTAGACTGAGCCAAAGAAGAAATAGCAAACAGTGGTTACAAGTGTGTTGATCTGCTGCTTACAACACTGAGATTTAGAATAGCCTGCTTCCACTATGATGTTCCTTTATTGCTCTTTTTTCCCCCCATAGACTGGTAGAGGAAACGTGTTGTAGAGCGCACAAAGCAAAGGCTGGTCCCAAGCAGCCCATAGAGCTGACGTGTTGCAGCTCCCGTCTAGGCCATGCACTGAGGTTCCTTCCCTTGGAGAATAGGCCACAATGGGAGAAGGAGGCAAAGCTGGCCACGGGAAGTACATGCTTGTGTCTGACTTCTGTGTGGTAATTTTTTGAGGTCCATTAACATGGACTTGGGCTTTATTCTTTGCATCAGTCTCTGCAGCGCAAGAAAAATCATTTAGCTGAGCTGTGGCTCTTTTTTTCCATTCGGAAAAATAAGAATTGCTCTCCCCATCTGTCTTTACAAAAGCCTCTGAAGATGTAAGGACAAAAAGCGTGAATTGATATCACGTCGGGAAATTAAAATATTCTTATTCAAGTTCTCCCAAACTTCTGACTGTCCATCAGACCTGCTTCCACTTTTACTGCTTTGAGAAGACCCTCTTTCATCAGAGAAGTCTCCAAGTAACAGAAGGTCACCAAAATACCTCCAAGACCGCCTTCTGTTGCAGGCTTCTACCTTGTCCTGGCTGTTGTGACAGGGCCTTGGAGAAGGTTTCAGTCAGAAGCCAGCAAGAAATAGTCTTGGAAGAGACCAACCTGCACCAGAGCCTGCCCTACACAGCTGGGAGCCAGAGGTGCTGCCAAGACCAGACCAGCCCGGCCAGAAACTCCAGGATTGGGGTAATTGTGCTGCAAAGGAGCCATTGTGGTGAAATCAATAGGGACGTTTTAAAATACCTTTACATGTCAATTCTAGTGTCAGAACAGAGCAGGTCAAAGAGGGCTGACCCCCATAGCAGGTTAAACTCCTGAGGGTGGAGATAATCTCACAGCAGGAAGGGAGGAAAGTGCTGTGCCCGCCTGGGCCAAGATGCTTTCACACTCCCCATCGCCAGCTTTAGGCTACAGAGCCGGCCATTATCAGAGTCATTGTCATTATTATCTTTAAATCTGCTGCCTTGCATTCAGGCATCTATCAGGAAAAGACCCAAGACCCTATTAGTGCAGGCAATAAACCCTGAGAAGGAGGGGAGGAAACTCGTTCATAGATAAATTAACGTTCCTGCTGGCTACATTCCTATCAGCTTTGTTAATTCTGAAGGGACATTTTTTGATAAATCAGATTTTATCACCCTTTCCCATCAATCAGCTGGACGAGTCTCCTACCAGAGGTTGGTTTTTTTTTTATTGACATATACAATAATTTGCCAGACACAAACATTTACCATCTGCTGGGCCGGGGGGAGCCGAATATAAACCCTCTGTATGAAAACCTGTATTTTCAGAAACCATGTGCTCAAAAGGCACTGCTGCCAGCATGTCCTGGCTGCATCCATGATATCTGTCTTCCTGCTCTCAAACTACAGTTCAGAAGGTCAGCATTTTCCTGTTTAATGTATTATTCATCTGTGAAAGTATGTCACTCCCTCCCAAAATGATGCTTCCAAAGAACAAGGTGCCTAAATAATAGAAAAATCCTTTACCTGAAGGAGAAGCTTCCATTGCAAACGCACATTAGAGATCTGAAAACAGTGGTTGGAAAAGCCTGTTTATTTTACCGATGTAAAAAATGTGTTAGAAAAGCCAGGAATATTCATCCCTCACTTCAGCAAGTTGAGAAGTCGAATTCCGCAAAATGGTTCAGAAATGTTTCACCCTGGTCTAGATGATCAGTCACAAAAGACAATATCTGACAGGTTTTCATTAGCAATTTCAAGTTAATTGAATATTTTACCAGCAACTGCATGAAATACAACAAGAAGTAATAAATATACTCCCCTTCTTCTCACCCGTTCTTTTGGGAAAGGGAAATATTTGATCATGATAGACTCTTTAAAGATCCAGGTAGAAAAAACAATTAACTTCTTGATATATTGTTCTCCAAGTGAATGGCAGTGGGTGGAAGCTTGCAATAATCCCACAGGTGTTCAGAAAAAAAAGAATTAATCTCTAAATCAGATTCAGGTATAAGTAAAATACTCAAACTCATGGAATTGAGTGGGAAGACCTTGGTCTTTAAGGCGGTGAATAGTGCTAAAAGACCTCTTTACTCCTCTGAAGGTAGTTAACTGAGCTGACCGCCTCAAGCTTTGACACTTAAATATCATGTTTAGCAAGGGAAACATGGATTGAATTTGTAAAATGTTTGCCCTTTTTCTCCAGTCATACATTAATCCACTAAACCGTGTGATCCTTTTGTTTTCTTTTATTCCATGCCCTGCAAGTGATGATGAGAGCATCGAAGAAGAGCCTGACATTGAAGTAAAGTGGGGAGGTGGATGGGGGGCTACTGGGTGGCAGCCGCGCATCAGAATTGTTACAATAGTGGGTTAAAAGATCTTTCTTACAGCCCCCGGGGGACTGGTATGTAGACAGCAACATATAATGCCCCTGAATCCCACTGAAGCGCTGCCCAAGGAAGGGACCTGCCTAGAAACAAGGAGAGGTGGACAACTGCGTCGTGTTGGACTTTACACGCAGAAGGGTTGAGGAGAGGCAGAGCTGTTGGCCTGGTCTTGTCAACCACCCATGCTGGCCCCTCCATGGTGCCCAGGATCTCGTGGGGCCACCTGGCTCCAGCAGGACTCAACTGTGCTGCAGCTATGGCACCTCAGATTAAAGTCCGGCAGGTTAAACTTCTGATGAGTTTCTAATGACTATAAAAGCTCCCCTTTGGCCTTCGGTGTTATAACTATTTATGGGGTTGACCTTTAATTATTCTCTCGTGTAGAAATCTTTGAAAATATGTCTTTGAAAGCTTGACAAATACGGACTTACACAGCACACAGATCAATACCAATATAGTAACACTATGAAGTAGAGAAGCTTCCAAAAAAGCAAATGCTAAAACATATTACCAGCAAAGCTGCTTCAAAGGACTTACGCCTTCCGCTGGGCACTGTCAACTCTTACAGAAGGGTCTAGAAAATGTAAAACAAATATGCAAGGGATGCCAAATATCAAAACAGTGTAAAGACTGGAAAGGGTATGAACCATTATCCCACTGGGGCCCAAGGGAACCACAACCATCAGCAGCAGCAGGACAAGAGAGGCTGCCATCTGCCACTGCTGTAAAGTCTTCTGCTCATCCTCCGTTCAGATGAGGCTGGGAAATAAATAGATGATGTTGAGTACCTAGTTTGAAAGTCATGGTATTTGTTGAAAAGAAGGTCTAGCAAATTCCTTATCTTTTGCAACAATAATGACATCCAAAGGAGTAATGAAACTAAGAATGGATAATTATTAGTCCTCTGTTCAGTTTACTTGATTTTTCAAAAGGACATTTTTAGTAGACATTACACATAAGCATGGGCATACTTACATGTACATGAATACACATATATGTGCATATACATACACAGGAATACAAAATAAAGAGTCACTAATATTCTGTTAAAAATGGTGACTATGCTTGGAAAATACCTACAGAGTGTAGAGGAGGGGGTTATCGATACAACCATACGGTTATGTAAGACAGAAGGCAAGAGGAATCTCATAATCTGGAACACTTTGTTTTGATTTTAACCCACCTAGTATAAATCTATTATTATAATGCAAGTTTAATACCTTGTGTCATAAGCATTATGGAAATAAGTGGGTTTTTTCCTATGATAATGATTAAAAGCATGAACCTGTATAAACACAATATGCATCATCTTTGGCTGTGGCTATGCATTAGATAGAACTGCCGTTTGTTCTAACGTAATGAAACTCTGCTGCGAGGAAGAGGAGTCCCAAAAACATAGATTAAAGAAAAAGTAAAGTTAAAATTTAAAAGAATTTCTAATAATTTTGATTTCCTTATTGCTGCCAGAAGTAGTGATCCACCTACCAGATGATAGGTATAATTAAAGAAAAGTGGCACTGAGTAAAACAGTTCCATGGATTTGGGGTGAGGTTTTAAATGCTACCAGACGCTTAAGTTTTCTTTCTCTTCTGAATTTCCCCCAAATTAACTGACTTTCTCTTATTCAGAAGAACAACTGTTCTCCCTCAGCCCTCCCATACAACCTTTTTGTCATAACAACATCCTGGCGAAAACAGCTCCCGTGAGACAAAATCAATCAAAGCCATAAAAGAAGACTGGTTTTGTCATGCCAGGCCCTACTGCTCATGCCTTACAGTTACAAAACCGACAGCAACTAAACTGGGTTGGACAGACCATCTGAATAAATCCAGCCAGTTGCCCCAGCCAAAATTAACATACCTTTTGAATTTGAATGTTATACAGTTAATAAAAACAAACAAAAAAACACAACATAGAAATAAGCTGTATTAACATGGTGATAACGGTGTCGTAGTGGGGTAGAACCACAAAAGGAACTTAAGAGCCCTAAACCCAGGCGCCTTCCCCACACACAGTTAGGCTCAGCGTGTTTTCCTCTGAAGCTCCCTGCCTCCTTGCCTGCCTGCAGATCCAGCAACTGAACTCTCTCCTTGATGGAAAGAAACCCCCCAAAAATAAACTACCTGAAAGGATCCCTCTCCATCCCTCCTTTCTCAAACCTCCAAAATATTAGGCTGAGCACACCCTTAGGAAGGGATCTGATGGGACAGGCGGAAAAAACAGATGCTTGTGTAAATAACCAAATATCCCTTTTCCAGTAATTTTCCCTTTGCTGACATTTTTTTTTCATGCTGAATTTTGTTTTTTGTATACTAGAGTAACTGTGTGTGGGATCCCTCTAGTTCTGACACTAACTAAGGGAAAAAGGCTCAGAAGAAGAGGCATGGGTTAAATAGAAGCCTACTGTGATAGAGTGATAAATGTAGTAATATCCATGCAAGGTTTCATACCACCCTTGACTGTAGGTCCGTCAAAGTGGAGAGAAAAAACTCATTTGGACTAGCAAAGGTCCAGATCAGCCTCGATACACTGTGTGGAGCAAAGACACCCAGCAGAGGCCTGTCTCACCTTCGCTGGCTACAGAAGCCATAGTGTGAAACCTCCTTTTACGGCCAAAGTGGGGGAAGAAGCCTTAGAGAAGGCAGCTGTAGACACATCAGGAAAGCAAGATCTAAGCATTGCTGCCCTCTGACTGTCTTTCTTTCATACTACACATCGTTTAAGGAGGGGAAAGCCCCCAGCCCCACCAGTGTCCTTCAGCAATGCCGTCTCCAGCACTCGCTGTTCCTGTCTTGCCCGTCCCCAGTACCAGCAAGAGCAGGATGCTGCCAGCCTATGTTCCTGCTCACTGATGGGTGCATCGGTGGGAAACAGCCACGAATCAGTCTGCAGAGGGAGGTTCGAGAAAGTGAATGGATTCCCCTTTGCTTGTTTCCTTGGGGTTTTCACATCCATGGAAAAAAAAAATAAGAAAAAAAAAATTCACTTTTCATTAAAAGAGTCTTTTGAGTCTGTTGGTGAAACTGATACTGCAGAAATATGTGTTCCTGTGTGCTGCCTTCCTGCTCCATAATGGCTCTTGCATTAGGGACCGGGGAGCGGGCAGGGGAGGCTGCTGTTGTCCATTTACTTTAGTAGAGATTGCTATTGAATGAAACCTTTAATGGGGGGTTTATGCTCCGGCTCAGCTAAGAGCTCCGAGCTTGTGGCAGAGTAGTCTTTCCCTCCACCTTGACAGCTATTAGAGAATCGATACAGGTAACCCCTCAGCTGGCCATCAGCACCCGACGGCCACGGGGCTGCTCTGGCCACTGCCACGGGGTCACTTGTGGGAAAGTGAGACTTCTCTGGGGAGCAGCACCCCACCACATCCCCACCGCCACCGCGGTGGGCCAGTATCCTCCAAACTGCGAGGAGCCCTACGACTCTGCAGGGAACACCACCGATTAAGGCAAAGCAGGGACTCGACCCTTTCTCCCTAGGGAGAACAAGATCCACAGCTTGATTTGATTTCAGGGAATTCCAATTTTGGGTCAGTACAATGCAAGAATTCATCCCTTTCCCCTACCTAGATAGAACAGAGGACATTTTCTCTGCTACTGTGTTTCTGCTAATGACCAAGGTGTCTCCTACTGGTTCTGCTCAAGTCCCTGCAAGTCAAAGTGGGAGAAATCGCATTTTTTCACTGCTACTTTGCAGACTGATAATCCCATAGTTTGCAGGACTGCGTTGGTATTCTCATGCTAAGGCATGTGACAGCGCTCTCTGCACTGCTAAATTGCTGGGCTAGCCAGAGTTAGTCCTCTGAATTTAAGCCTGGTTTGCCACCGCCCCAACGCAGCTAAACTGAGGTTTCCAGGACAGTCCCTACAGCAGGAGCTGCTGCAGAGTGACCAGCTGGGGATGGAGATGGAGTAGAGCTGCTCGGGTCTCGCTGTAGGATAGGCAGAGGTGCTGCGATACTTCTCCTCCAGTGCTCCCACACCCAGCCCCAGGCACCCCGAAGGGATGTGCTTTTCAGAAAAGGCATTCACAGATGGAGACTAAGCCTTATTAAAGCTTGAGTCAAACATCCTAAAAACAGTTGTTGGTCCCACTGAAAATCTGGATGTGTTTCACATGGGGTCAAAAAAGAAGGAAAGCAGAGAGCAAATCCCTCATGCGTGAGGCCCTGCACTACCTGCACTAAGGAGAGCCAGAAGGGAGAAGGTGCAAGGAGACGTGCATGTGTGAGGACAGAAAGGGAAATGAAGGTGACGGCGACTGTCCGTAGGGGTGATACAAACCCCCAGCGCTTGCTGCAGAGGCAGGTAAGAGACTGGGAACCCTGAGAAATGGGTTTCTGAAGGAGGGGACAGCCAGTCAGGGCTCCCCAGATGAACTATCTCACTTGTTTAATGGACAGTTTGGCTCTAATCAATATTTGTTTGTGGCATTATCTTCAATTCACTAAGCCACTTGCTGCTTTTTGCCTTCCCTCGGTGGTTAACCACCTCCCTCTCCCCCGAGTTCCCCAGGGAGCGCAGCAGGACAGGGACAGGGGCTGGAGCAGCAGGGGGATGGGGACCGGGCATTTGAAGAGTGGGGAGATGCCGGAGGCAGCAGATGTCCGTGGCCAGGCCTTTTGTTCCCTGCACTCGCCAGCCTGAGCTCTGGGACCACCTTTTTGTTTTTGTCTCGCCATTGTCATTCACCAAGGAGGGGCTTTTCAGGAGTTAGCCTCACACACGGCTCTCCCCACTGCCCCAACAAAACAGCCAAGATTACCCTCATCCTCTGGTTTCTATTTAGATCACTTTCCATTTAACATTTAAAAAACCCTGACTCAGTTAATGCAAAGCACTTAGATTCAGCTAGTGTCTTACAGGGTTGATTCATCCCAAGGGCTTGACTTGCTGCTCCCCTTGGCAGAACCATTTTTAATCCTAGTTAGGAGAAAGAAGAGGGAGGGTGCACAGGCCAGGTACGGTTTCTATAATCCCTTGCCTTGGGGAATGCAGTGAGAATGAGCCTCCAGCCAGGGAAGCCACGCTACAGCCGCTGCGTGAGGAACACAGCCGCTGCGTGAGGAACGTGGGTACCTATTGCACATAGTGTATTACTACAGTCACTGGCATGGAAAATGCCAAATGACACTTCTGTCCCATATTTGATGATGCCAAGAAATGGGAGATGCAGATCGGAGCATGCAGAGCCACAGCCCAGTCCCCTGGAGAGCTGTGGGAACATCCTCCTTTCTGCAGCCTCAGCTCAGAAATGGCCGGCGGGAGCATAGAATCATAGAATTGTCTAGGTTGGAAGGGACCTTTCAGATCATCGAGTCCAACCATTGAATACTGTGGTGTCTGCTCAGGAGGGACCTAGCAGCTGTGGCTTCCCAGTGAAAAGATTTGAGCTTGGTCAGTTGGCTTGGTCACCAACATTCTCCCTTCAATTGAACTTATAGTGCAGCTTCCTTCATGCAAGTGGCTTTCTGCACTGTGCAGTCATCCCCGGAACCTGTCAGATGAAAAAACACAGTGTGCACACGCGCTGCCCCTCTCTTCCCTTCTTATCCGTATGTACAAGTCCCTGAAAGCCTGCTGAGCTGGCCAGAGCTGCTCCTTCACTGGACTGCCAGCAGCATGGCCACAGAAGGCACAAGTAAACGTGGAAATCCCTGGGGAGGGAAACATCAGCTTATTGGATGCAAACAGGGAACATGTACACTATACAACGTACAGGGGCATTCCCTAATCTAAATCTAATCTCTCCTAAACCCTGTCCAACAAGGACAGCAGTATGTTTGCACTGACAATCACTGCATTTTCCTCGCAGGAGGCTGGAATCTGTGGGGGGCTGGCGGGGCAGCAGCTCAGCCTGCCCTCCCTCCTGTTCCCTGCTGCTTTATTTCTCCCCACCCTGCTGGGAAGTGTGCTGCTGGCCAAATGACACCCCCACTCCCCCCCAGCCCCAGCACAGCTGGCACTTGCCATTCAGAAGGGAGAGGAGGATGCTACAGGGTAGTTAAATGCCTTTTTTAGTGCTCAATCCGGATCCATCATCTTGCTTGCAAGTGGGAGTGAACTCAATCCAGGACTGAATGGCCTCAGCTTCTAGGAGCTATTTGGACACTCAAGGCCCCATCCATCTAAACACTGGGTGCCTTTGACTTCTACTGCAGTCAGCTGCTACCTGGCAGGACAAGGACTACAATTCCCAGTAGGAGACAGTTAGACTCTGTAATGACTTGCAAATAACGCAGAAAACACCCTTCACCCATTTGCTAGTACCACAAATACAAAACTCCAATGCATCAGGCAGAAAACAAATCTATAGCCTATTAGTGTACACTGCAGCCTCCAATAATTTATTTTCATTCTTTCTATGAATCTCATTGCAATAGTCTTAATAATTAGCACCAAAATTTACATGTACAGGTTTAACGTGCAAGACAACCAGTACCTTCAATCACGAGTACAAGCGAAACCCTTCACATACTTTTACAGACAACTCATCAAATACGGTAGAAGGGTGTTAATATTTTAGTACAAGATATTTAGGGATCCTTCAAGCAGAAGAAAATGCACAAAGTTAAAAGCACTATAGAAGATGAACCACTTAAATAAACAACCCTCATTTGCAAGAAACAAGATTACCTGCATGGGAAGATAACCATGCATTTCATAGCACTTTGGAGTCATTTCTAGTCATAACACTTATTTCATCACTAAGTAGCTGATGATTTCACCGAATCCTGAGTTATTTATGGGACTGAACCAGCAAAGCCTTCCTACACAGAATTCATGTTTCCGTTGGCCAGGGTTCTATATGCCTGGGGAAAAACACCTCCATACAGGCAGACAGCTGGAAGCAAGGTTCAGTTCCCCCACCCGTACTTCAGCATGGTTTGTAGACATAAATATTGTGAGAATTTTCTGCTCAGGAATGAATTTTACTTATTTAGAGATCACCAGCTCAGGCATCAATATGTACAAAATTCAGACTGAGGTATTACAGGAATCTTTGATATTAAGATAAGCAAAAAAATTAAGACAAAATGTGATATTCATTATATCCAAAACCCTACATGTATGTACAATACTAATGGCTTGCTTATTTCAGATACTGCCTAGTGCTGGGCCTCAATATTTTACTTAAAAGTAAGTGGATCTATACATATTTTTAATATTTTTACCATGAAAACAATGAGGACAGAGCAACTTAAGGTACAATAAACCATAGAAAATTAGTGCAAATCAATAGATATTTATAGATACAGTATCTGCATGATAGAATTAAATGTGCAGGCAATATTTTTTATAGTTCTAGGCTGTACTTATAGATTGTTAAGGTTGGCATAAAATATAAGCTATTGTCTCTGCTACTTATGTGCAAAGTCTTTGTTAATCCTATCTGATCTAGGATATTAAGAGAACCTCATCAATCCAGTAACATCAAATCATCTGTGTTAGTTACCCAGCTCCAGCAAGGGCTTCCATTATCCCTCCTGGATGCAAGACACAGCCCCACCGACACAAGGGAGCCCCTTCTCAAGTGCACAGCCCCCTCCCCATTGTGCTGGACACTCTGTGAACAAGCTGCTTCTGCACCAGTTACAGCAATGGTTCCTATACTTAGTGGTCCCTCAGCACAGGCTCCATCAAGATGAGATTTCACATTGCCAGGGAGTGCTGTTCATTAATGATTCTGAAAATACTTTGCAGAAATCAGGGTCTAGTCACCTTGGATTTGACACTGAAATTCCTTTATCAGGTGTAATATGAAATAATGTAATATGTATATGAAAGGACGGGATGTCTGAGGTGTTATTCTGAGTCCTTCTCCAAAGTCAGAGGGCAAAAGAAACAGAGCCAGCTTTCAAGAAAAGGATAGCTAAATGAGCAGCTCTTTCTATAGATAAAAAAAAACCCATGCAATTTTATGAGAAAATACTTGCCTTTTGCTAAAAACGAATCAACAGAAAACCTGCACAAATTGCTCCCAATTTGCTTGCAGCGTCAGTGAGATTTGGGGGGTGAAACCCTCCAGTCCTCCCATGGCGCTTAGGCGTTGCTGCAGGCTGGAGAGGGAATTTCAGGTGCAGAGCTTTAGGGGCTGAGGCGTTCTGGCATTGCCTATCCTACACCTCAGATCCTAAATTTAGGATAGGAGAAGGGTTTCCCCCTTCCTAAAGAGGTATCAGAAGAGCCAATTTTAAAACCTTTGTGCCTTAAGAACTAGTATATGGTGCATTTTTAAAGCATTCGGGAGTGACACCACAGCAGCCATCCTGTGTAGAGCCAGCAGGAGGAAGCAGAGGAGCCCAGCCTTCATGTCAGGAGCCACCACTAAGGCCTGACTGGCCAGGAGTCCCAGTAATGGCAAATACCTACACAAGAGAAGGTAACAGGACAGAAAAGCTCAAAGGTGGGATCATGCTGGCTCCTGGCCTGTGCCGATCCCACAGTGCAACACCTCTACAAGGCAACGTGACTGTTAGCAACCCATAAGAGCTCACTGGTGCTTGGGAATATCTTCACATTTGGTCCTCTGAACTGTGAGAAGACAGAGCCCACCTCCAATATATCTCTGTGTAGGCCTGCAGCTATTTCATCACACTCTGCCCCTCACCCCCTGGTCTATCTGGGGTCCAGCATCCTCTGGAAGAGTCAGTCCCGCTGCTCTGGAGAATGGAATTTAAATACCCTTATGCTGGTCCAGCAGTCACTATCTCTGAGGCAGTTCACATTCAAATACAGTCATTAAAAGACTTGCACATTAAGGGGAAGTAGACCCCATACCTGGTCATACACCCAGAGAAAACAAACAGGTTAAATGGGCTTTGGGAAATGCACTTGATAAAAACGTCCCTCACACAAGCTTTGTTACAGACTGCACCAGGCAGCCCACCGACATGGTGCCTTAGAGGCACGGAAACACTCCTCACAGTGGTATTTGTGCACAAAAGGTACATGGGAGGTGAAATTCCCTCCTGCCTGCATTTGCCTTTTGTGGAAATTAGGATATGGGAGGCAAGGAAGGGAAAAGTTGGGTAGCGCATGTTAGACTTCATCTCAGTGTGTCATCAGGGCACCCAGGCAAGAAACGCCTGTCCCCTGCACTCAGAAATATGCCCAGGGTCCAGGGACTGGCTGTACCCAAAGAGTCACCGCAAGGGTAAATGTCACCTCCTGTGGCATGCACACAACCACGCACAAACACTTGCACATAGACCGATACACACGCAAAGCCGCTCGAGGATGTGTCCATGGGGCTCTTGACTAGTGAGCAGCGTGCATCTTCATGTGGAAGTGGTAATCCTCCTGCTCCGGGAAGTGCTGGCCGCACACCGAGCAAGTGCAGCCCTTCTCCTTGCTGTGCGTGCGGCGCACGTGGCTGTCGTGGGCTGCATGCGAGGCGAAGGCTTTGCCACAGTGCTTGCACTTGAAGGGCTTCTCCCCCGAGTGCTGGCGGATGTGAGTGCGCAGGATGCTGGATGCCGTGAATGCCTGAAAGGGCAGAGATTGGGAAAGGGGGGAAAAGTTGAAATTAACATATTTTCACATGTATAATCCCCAGGTTCAGCTGACCCAGACCCCGTCGTCAGGAACACTGTGCCCTGAGAGTAAGTCCTCAAATAGCTCACATCCCCAGCCATCTGGAGAAAAAACAGTAACCCCCAGCAATGAGGAACCAGAAGCCAACAGCTATCGCACTCAGCTACAGAGATGGCTGAGTCCATGGAGTCGGATGAAGCTCAGAGAAAGATTTCTGACCACAGACACCAGTAAATATCTTCTACATGTCAAAGGATAAGAAGTCAATACTGTCCTAATTAGCTTTGCAGCTCCTTTATGTTTGGGAGACATAATGCAGGTTCATTTTCAGAGTTAAAACCTTTCATGTTTACATACGCTGGCTTGGGATTCAGCTGCCTGAATTCACCCATGCAGTCAGTCCTGCATCCATCTTTTTGGGTTTCATTTTCCCCTTCCATCATGCTCTGTTCCTCCTTCAGACAGACATTCCAGCCTGGTTTCCCTTCTCGAGTATCAAAATGCGCACAAAACACTTTGTCCCCCTTGTAAAGACTCCTCCTGCATTTGGGGAGAAATCTCTCCCACCAAGACCTGAGCAGGAATGTTGCACAGTAACCTGTGTGTTCCCTGTTTTTTTCTTTTCCCAAGAGACACTTTCAGGCCCTTCACTATTTGCACACCACACACACACACACAAAAATCCTCTTTAATAGAGTTATGCTGCTAAACTACCGCAAGTAAATTTTCACAGCGAAGAGTAAAATCTCTCAGATACCTTTTAACTAGGAACCTTAGAGCACAAACAGATCTGAGATCCCTATAGAGAAGTGCCTGGAGATGGTTATCAAGAGGGCCAAAGTGTGTTTCAGGGCCAGAATGGTGATCTTGGCCCAACACTTTTCCTTTGATCTCACTGAGATAGCAAGCAAAGGGGCAGGGAAAGCAAAGCTGCCCTGGAGCAGAGCCGCTGTTAGAGGTAGAAGAGGCAAAGAGGAATTGTGATTGTGTAGGAGGAGCAGGTGAGGATGCTTCAAAGTAGCCCCTGGCTTCCCAGCCACAGAAATGATGGCCTATGTCCCAGGATAGCTGCATCCTGCAGCCTGAGGACTAATGGTTTCATCTGTTTCAATCTGCAACGGTCCTGTCAGAGCAGCTGGGGGCCCATCAAGGATCCCATGTGCCCTAGAGATCCGTTCACAGAGCAACCCGTAAAGCTCTGCCACTTCTTGCTGTGATCAGAAGATTAAAGTATGACATTTCATCCTAAACTCTGCCTACAAGTGTTCAGGATGTCTGGGTGAGAAAAAAATATAATGGCCAAAAGGAGCTTCTTCTAAGGTTCTTTACTACGGGACACTTCAGCTCTGTGTTAGTCCAGCCAGTCATAAAGAAAACTCCCTCTCCAAAATCAGGAGCACCTTACTACGTGCTGAAGGTGCTTCTGCATTGCAGGGACACTCCATAGCACCTGGAGCCCTGCCGATATTCACCCAGCAGCAGCCTGCACATCCACCATCCATCTGCTGGGAGAACTGTCACTGATCTCACAGGGAGAGCTCACCTGAATCCTCCCTGTGGTGAACGGTAGCAATGGTTGAGCACATTTATTTTCGATCGTGCTGTATGGTTCTAGTCATGGTCTTTTTCAAATGAAACCTCCACGCCCAGTTGCACATCAATGGCCCAGTTACCTTAAGGTAAGCATGCACAGAGATATCGTGCAGGTTCAGCTTACGGGACAAATCTGTTCATTGCACTCCAGAAGCAGTGTCAGTAACATCAAAAACTACCTATCTATCTAATGAAAAAGGGGAACGTTGGATGTAGCTGCATGCCTTGCATGGTATCCGAAATGCTCTCGAGCTTTCCTAGACCTTATCCCTGCAGCAGCTCTCTGAGCTGGGATGAAACACAGATTTCACATCAGATGGAGAACAGACTCTGTTTCTTCAGTCTCAGCCATCCCTGTCACTTCAACTCACAACTGCGTCCAAAATATATATATTCACTTGTCTGGTTATCAATTTAAATAGAAGACATTTTCTTGAAAGAAAACAGAAAAGAAATGAAAAAATTGAAAAAGAAGACAGAGCCACCCCCCCAGCCCCCCCCGCCCCGAGTTGTGGTGTGATGCTGAGTGCAGCAGGGGATGGCTGGAGGGACAGGATGGGGCTTTGCCTCACCTTGTTGCAGTAGACACATTTGTAGGGGCGCTCCCCGGAGTGAACCCTCATGTGTTTGTTCAGGCTGGAGGACTGAGAAAAGCTCTTCCCACACACTGAGCACTGGCGGTGAAAAAAAAGGAAGGATAAAGTTAAAAGGAAGCACCCAACAGCATAGCTGAAAAGAAAAATTAAAATTAGGTATGTGGATGATGTGTGTCTGTACTTTCCTACATATATTTATGTGTATACATATATTTATCTATATACATATATTTATGCATTTATGTATATACAAACACAGTAGTAATTAAAGCAGTAACAATTTGAAATAGTCAGAATCTTAATCTGGTTTTACAGCAGACCTTTTTTTTAACAGGGAAATAATGCAAAATTTCAAAGCTTTTTTGCGTGCATAGTCAAAAACGTTTCATTAAAAATGTCCTTCTTCAAAACATTAACAGAATATATTGGCTTTCACTAACCAAAGTATCAAAATTTCTGTAAAATCATCATTTTCTTCAAAATGCAAATGAAGCTCTAGTTGCCATTAAAAATTTTTATTTAACAAATAAGGTAAATATTCCTAAAATAACAAGTATTTAAGGAGACCTTTTAAAATAGTAACCATTTTTCAGAGATGATGAGTCAGTCACAGCACTTAGCCGACAGCTTGATCTGTCAGAATTGTGTCTCCTTAGAGGAGTGGAACAAGCAGTACTTCATCCTCCGACCCAAGGAGCTGTGAAGACCACCGCATGGCATGCGCTCTGCGGCCGGCAGCGACAGGGCAAAACCCAATTCAGAGGGGGCGGAAGTCATTTGAGAGACTTGCACTGATTCAGTGACATTTGTATGAGCCCCAAAATAATTTTCCCCCTACAATAATTTGACAGAAATGATCTTTTGCAAGTTCAAAATAAGGTAAGCTATAACTGATCTTGAAAGGTTATTTTTTTACTGACACATTTTCCATCTTTGCTTTCCGAGTTGATATGTTCTCGTATAAATGTTCAGAGTAAGTATCTTCCTGCTGTTCTGAAGTATTTCTTTCAAAGGATGGGAAAGGGAAGGGAAGGGAAGGCAAGGCAAGGCAAGGCAAGGGAAAGGGAAGGCATAATTAATACTTCATATTTGACAGAATTATATTTTTCACCAGTTACTAAATCAATGTGATATTCTGACATAGCAATATTGCTGATATAGTTAGAAAAGCTTTATCTTTTCCTGAAAAATTCACATTATTCCAGGATGATCGATAAAAGAATAATTTGGAGGACTGATTTAATTATGCCATTTCAAGCACTGGAACTTGCCCTTCCCTAGCCTTTAGGAAGTCTGATTTTCTACTCCCTGTGCTCCTGGAGAAAATGGGTGCTACAGAGGGGTGTTCAGTGGAGATGAGGCAAGTATCTCAGCAAGGATTTGCTTTGATCAACTGAATCTGCTCCACATCGAATGTAAAACTTATAACTAAGCTCTGCTGAACAAGACAAACTCTTCCTTTACAGACAGAACGGTCCCACCAGGGAACTGCCAGGGAAACTAGAGGAGGCGGAACAACAGCAGCATCTTACCTCGACCAAAAGATTCCTTAATTAGCCCCCCCGAAGAGCCAGTAACTGCGGCGAGTCCCGGGAGCAGGCTCACCTTGTGAGGTCGGTGCTTTTCGTGAACGTGGAGAATATGGATCCTCAGCCTGTCTCTTTTTTCAAAGGATCGGTTACAAAGGTGACAAGGAAATTTGCGGTCCCCTTGGTCCACGCAGCGAGTGTATTTGAGGTGCTTGTCCCGGTAGTACTTGTAGGCAAAAACCTTGCCGCAGCGCTCACACTTAAAGCTCTCCCCGGCTTCTGTACAGCAGAAGGGAAAGTGCCACCTCCCCGTTACACCACAGCAAAAGGGGCTCATTTCAAATCTGCTTCCTTGGCAGAGCTGGCAGCCAATTGGGAATTTTAAGTCTCCGGGAGGGTAATAACGGTACATGGATTATGGCAATATAATTAACAAAATACACGTCGGATCTCTGAAGCGTTCGCACCGCTCTCCTTGCCTTTCTATTGCCTTTCTAACGGAGGGGAAAAAACTAGAGTCCACAACCTGATAAAATCATCGGTTTTAGCCACTGGCTTCAGCAAAGACAGGATTTCATCCTTGTATCTCCATAAACAACGAGCGCATATGTGAAAAACCAGCGCAGAATCCCACAAAAAAGCGTCTCCTCACACGGAAACATTGCCAGGTATTTATTATCAATATTGTCCGTAAATTTTACCTCCTATCCCAAAAAGAAAAAAAAATTGCACGTCTTTTCTATCGTTTTCAAAACGCTATCGAACAAAAACACGTTTATTTGGTTTTCTTTTGTGTTTCACACTGTTCTTAACAGCTGAATTTAGGAACAACACAGGAAATTTTTCAAGCGTTTACACATCCTTTTCTGCCTTTAATGAGAGTTACTTTCGCTTAAGGCTTAAAATGAAATGAACAATTTACCAGCTATCTGAACCTGAAGACAACAGCTATAAAATTTTCCATGCCAAATTTCCATGCCAACATGCCAAATGCTTCTCTCCCTTTCCAGTTGCACCCGGCTGACCCATCTCTCGCCCGCTCCAGCTTTCCCTCCGTTGGCACAAATTTTCTTCATGCATAAGTATTGCTTATAAGAACGTCAAATTTCCTGCACGTTATAAGCAGAACGACTCCTGGAGTAAGTGCATTTGGCGTTTCTTCTGCAAGCAATATCAGCGTTATCGGATCGGAACGACTTCAGCCTGCCTTATTTACCGAGAGTGTTAATCGCACGAAAAATATTAAGCCAAGAGTGTGCAGTCGTAGGATAAAACAGGATCAAAACAGGAATGCCGCCCCCAAAAGCCCCTCTCCTCCCAAAACAGGAACCCCCCTCGAACACCAGCGCTGCGGAGCCGGTGCAAGCCCAGCCCAGCGCCACCAGATGTTTTACGATGGTCAGATGAAGACTTTTAACCCCCCGAGGAAAGGCGAGCTCGGGGCCGGGCGGCGGGGCAGAAAAGGGTGCCTCTTGCACCCCGCGCCACCCCGAGGTGGCAGCAGCCCGCGGCGCAGTCCCCGGGCTGCCCGGTGCCGAGGGGAAGCTGCTCTTTGGGGTGCTGGAGGCTGCAAGGGGTCCTGGTGGGAACGGGGCTGCGGGACCACCGCGACCCCCAGAGCACCCCCGCAGCAGGGCCGGTCACCCCACCACTGGCTCGCTGCAGGGACTGGGGAGCGTTTAAAATAAAATACAGCCTTAAAAAGCAAAGGTGATGCCCGATTTCCTTTACCTCCCCTCCATGCGAAATTTAATGCCGACCGGACACAGATCCATGGGAATCGGGGGCATTGCCCCTCGAGGGGTCGCTGGCAGACTCACCTTCGGGGTGCTGCGGGGGTCTCTTCCCCTCCGGCATGCCTTTCAGGCTGATGGGGATGCCCAGGAACTGGACGTAGCAGTCGCCGTACCACACCAGCAGCTCCTGCTTCGGCAAGATTTCCTTGCAGCTCTCGTAGAAGATTTGCCCCTGGCACTGGATAGCCGTCAAATTCTGCTCCTCGGGGAACCTGGCACAATTCACCAGGGACATCCAGTTGCCAGAGGCGCCCTTCCCGTCTATGAAGTGGCTCAGGCGCCCGTATTCAAAGATCTGGAGGGCAACGAGAACGGGATTTAAGTTAGCCCGGTCCTTCCCCGGCACGTCCCGCTCGCACCAGTCCCAGCACCCGCACTGGGCCGGGCCCCTCTTGCAGGCTACGGGAGAGGGGCGGCCGAAAGCCTCGCCCCGGCCCCGTTTAGGGGTTGCGGGGGGAGCCCGGCGGTGCCTCCACTACCTCCCACATCAGCGAATTGTCGTCGTAAGTCTTGATCTCGCTGGTGTTGACCACTTTGCCTTGGAAAGGGCCGAAGCGGACTCCTTTGGGGATGGGGTCCGTGCAGAAGACTCCGAGCTGAGACACGTCCCCGTACGCCACCCGCAGCACCGAGAGCCCTGCGGGGGACAGGGCGGGCTGAGCGCGGCTCGGCCGCGGCTGAGGGCGGCGGGGGGCGCGGGCAGCGCCGGGCCCCTACCTTCGGGTAGCTGCAGCGAGTCCCTGTCGAGCAGCGGGGCGGAGGAGGAGTCCGCAGCACCTGCAGAAAAGGGACCCCCATTTCAGCCCGGCGCCGGCCGTGCAGGTGTACCAGAGCAGAGGGAGCGGGCCCTGCCGCCCCCGACAGCGGCCGCAGCCCGAACCACCCCCCGGGTTTTCCCCGCTGTGGGCTGGTAACGCAAGAAAACCGCAGGGAAGGGAAGCCCGACGTGATGCCGCGATATCGCCTGCAGCCCTTTTGGGGACAGTCCCCAAACCCCACCGCAGGCCCGGCCGCAAGGAGCTGCCTTCTGCCTCCCGCCCCTTGCCCACAAGCCGGAAACCCCCTTACCCGGGCTGGCGGGGGGCACCCGGAGCCCCGAGATGGCGTGGAGGCTGCCGGCCAGCTGGCTGCTCCGGAGGGCCCCGTACAGCACCGCGTTGAGCTCCTCCTCGGTGAAGTGGTACCTGTAGCTCTGCCCCGCCGCCCCGCCGCCCCCCGGGCTGCGGGCAGCCCTGCGCGGGGGGCTCGGGTAGGGCGGCGGGGGCGAGCCCGGGGCCCCCGCCCCGCGGGGTGAGCCCTCCCCGGTGGGGAAGGGGGCCGGCGGCTTGGCGTAGAGGGGCAAGGGGAGGCCGGGGAAGGGCTCGGCGGGCAGGGGGGGCGGCTGGCTCAGGAAAGCGGGGACCCTGCTGAAGGTGAAGGGGGGCAGAGGCGGGGAGGCGGGGACCAGCCCGCCCAGGGGTTTCAGGGGCTGGAAGAAGTCGGGGGCCGCCTCGAAGTATTGGGCGGGAGGGAGGAAAGAGGGGTAGTAGGCAGCCAGGCCGGCGGGGCTCATCCCGAGCGCGTCTCCGCCGTCTCCGGGAACCGACTCGCCGGCCAGGGACACAGCCATGTCGGACCGGGTTGGGAAGGGAGGGAGGGAGCTGCCGGGAAGCGGAGGGGCAGACACCCGGGGGCTGCCGGGGCGGGATGGAGGTGCGGGAGTCGCCGCTCGCTGCCCTCCGCCGCCCGGCGCCGTCGGGGCGATGGGGCCGGGCCGCCGCCGGCCCCCCGCGGCTATATGGGCCCGGGGAGGGGTAGGAAGGGAGGGCAGGCGGGGGTGGCCCGCCCCGGGGGTCGCGCAGCCCCGGGGGCGGGCGGGGGGGCTGCCCCGACGGGCGCCCCTACCCCGGGGCGGAGCCGCGGCTCCTCCCGGAGCGGTCGGGCCGCCCCTGTCCACGTCGGGGTCGGAGGGGGCGGCAGGGTGCTCCCCCCGCGCGTCCCCTCCCGGACCCACCCGCCCTCCGCCTCTCCAAGCCCCCCGGGTGGGCTCTGGCTCTGCCCGAAGGAGGAGACCGGGGATGGCGGGAGCGATGCTCCCCACGGGTGAGCACCTACTGCAGTAGGGGAGCACCCTGCCAGCGGGCCTCCGTGCTCCCCAGCAGGACCCACGGCCCCCACACAGTGTCTCGCGGGTTGCAGGTGTGGGGTCTTGGGTATGGAAAGTCATGAAACGCCTCTGAAACTCCGATGACCTGAACACGCAGCAGCACACCCGCAGCCGCTGCAGGTTTCACGGGCACCGCTGAGGTGATTTTACTTTAGCTTGGGGTTGCCTCTTGAGTGCCTGGCAGGACACTGGGCTCCTGCTGGGGTTTCCCAGGCTCCATGACCAGGCCTATGGCAGGACCTGCCCAGAATGGGACCAGAGGAAGACATCTGGCCCTCTCCCCTTGCAGAGGTTCTGGGTGATCCCCTTCTGCAGGGTTTCATCCTGGATTTTTGTGGGGTTTCTCCTTCTTCTACTCTCCCCTTCCTCCCAGGTGGCTACGTGCTGTAATTGCTATAAAAAGGGGACCTGGAAGGGGCTGCAGGATCCCAGGGGCCCAGGTGTGCACCTTGCCATTGCAGGATATCATCCCTGCTTGTGCAGGGAGATGGAGAAATCTTTAGTTCAGGGCAAAACCCCTTGGGAGGCAGGGCATGAGCGGGATGGATTACTGCAGAGCCTCCCCTTGGGCAGCTCATTCCCTGCCGGTGTCCAGCCTGAGTGACGCCGCACAAGCAGGCGTGGAGGGAAGGGACGGGGTGGGCAGTGGTGCACTGCACAGCGCTTGGGGACTTGCACCCACGGGTGCCTCTCAGAGCCAAGGCAGCACAGGGCTTCCTGGGGCACATCACAGCACGAGCCAAACTGCTCACAGATACGGTTGGAGTGGAGTATCTTGGAACAAAGACAGCCAGGTCTGACTCCCAGAGGTTTAGATGCCATTTGAGTGGTTATGGTGTGTTATAAAAATTAATTAACATAGCTCCATGTGATCTGCTGTAAAACATTGCCTTCATCCCAAAGAAGGGATGTATCAGGACTCACGTGAAGCCGCCTCAGAGAGATCTTGGCTCCAGACACAGTCGCAGACTGCACTTGACCAAAGGTGAAGCCACCCTTCCAGTCCTTGTTTCTTATCTGGCCTGAGTGAAGTGCTTTGAAATAGAGAATTTGAGAAAGGATCACTGACTGCCTGGGGGAATGAGGGTCTTCAGATCATGGGACCTCAGGCTCTGTAATTCCTCCCTACCAAGAGCTTCGATTTGGAACTTCCTCTTATTTTTTTCACACAGGACATAAACAGTAAGACAGCAAACACAAGCACACAGCACTATCAAGGGAAATCTATCAAGAACTGATTCAAGCTGTCCAGACTCCCAAGACCCTTTCCATAGTCAGCCCAGTGCAGCTTTGT
The DNA here is from genome assembly GCF_963924245.1 of Chroicocephalus ridibundus. NCBI lineage: Eukaryota > Metazoa > Chordata > Aves > Charadriiformes > Laridae > Chroicocephalus > Chroicocephalus ridibundus. Next base: position 133,025,065 of record NC_086285.1, read on the forward strand.
CTCCAGACTTGAGTTCGAACATTTTTGTACTTTGCATTAAATTTATTGAGCTAATTCTCCTACTTACAACCTCATTCTCCATCCTAACCTCCGTTTGCAAGACAAAAGTACTGAATACACCAGGGACAGCAAATATGCACAGGGAGAAGGTGCAAATATGCATAGGGAGAAGGTAGGAATGCAGCTTTCCGAAACTTGCTTGAGATAGTTCCTTAGCTTAAATAGCCTGATTTTTTTATTAGACTTTTTTTTTTTACTTTCTCTGTGTTGTTCCAAACCTGTTATTTGTAAGACTAAAATGATGCTGCATTGCTTTAGGAAACAGTTTCAGGCAGGCAGTTTAACATGGTTTCATTGATGCAGCATCAGTAGCATAAAATTAGTACCAGAGTTAATTGGATTTACAAGAATAAGGCTTTGTGCTCCAGTTGCACAGAAAAGTTCGAGTTACCCTTAGAAATTAAGTGTTGCCAGACAATCTGGAGTCCTCTGGCTACCTTGTGCCCAGGTAAAGGCACAGGAAACGGGGCTTCTGGAGGAGACGTGTTCACATCGGAGATTTTTGAGAAATGAAGACAAACAAACAAAATGTCAGATCTCTAAATTCCCATCATTAGTTAAATTGTAGACATGCCCAGAAATAAAAATATCCCTTTTTCTAGAAGCCTGATGAAAGAGAGCCCAGGAGAAGAAAAGGGCTTGAGGCACCACCGTTGTCACTGTATTGCAGATAATGTTTAGAGGCTTTCATCCCCGAAAAGGTTAAAGGCATTAATTGCATTAAAACAGTCCCGACCTCAGGGAGAGATTCCTCTTCGGGGGGGGGGTGGGGGGGTGGAAATCTTCGGCTCACACACGCTGTTCAGCACGATGCCCCTTGGTGTGGAGCATCCCTGCTGCCAGCAGCGGCGGGGGAATAATTTGAAGGAAAAAAAATCACTCTGGAATTATGGCTACAAAAAGAAAAACCTTAAAACGAGCCCTGGGGACTCCCTCACTGCCCGGCAGCCCCCCGCTGCTGCAGCTGGTATTTAGCGCCTTGCTCAGTGGCACCTGACATGTGTCCCCAAGGCCAGAGTCACCCATCCAGAGCACAGGGCTCTCCGCAGCCTCCAGCCTTCGTGCTCCCCCCATCAGAGCAGGTTGCCGTGACCAGCAACGTTCGTGTGCCTGCAGCGTCTGGCTTTTGGGCTACTGCAGTGCCGCTCGGGTCTTCCTTTGGGACTTTGTTATGATTTTATCACAGCAGTCTGTCAGGCTCCCTCCCCTGCTGAAGGATTTTAGATGGTATTCCTTCTCCACTGTGATGTGGAGATGTCAAAGGTCAGCAGCGAGGGACATCCCTGCAGGCTGCTTGCGTAGCATTCAGTCGCCTAAGTGGCCTAACACAGAGCTCATCTCCTTGGATTGATGCAGATTTCTTGATCTAAAACATTACATCCCAAACCCTCCCATCCTCCTCTCGGGCACAAGTTCTTCATCATCACTCCTACTCCCACTCTACACCTTCCTCACTCCAAACTTAAAGCGCTTTGTCTCCTACAAATTCCCGAACACACAGGTTACACCTACGAGCAGCCCCCTGATCCTCCGAAGACCACTGTGCCGCAGCAGCCCCTGGTGCCCAGCTTCCCACCCACGGGCTCCCTGTGCCCCAGCGCTGACACTGACAACCAGCTGCAGCACGGACGTGGGAATCCCTGTCACGGACCAGTTGCTGTCATGGAAATAATCCGAATAATTACAACTTTGATCAGGTCAGAGCAGAAGCAGTTTATTGCTATGGCTATAGGAGAGGACAGAGAGGACAGCCTCTGCTGATGTGGACTATTAAAAAAAGCGAAATCACACATTAAAGTGATCTAACTTTTCTTTTTCAGTATTAGCTGCGTCTTTACATATAGCAGCTTTTTAATGATGTCGTCATTAGCTCAGTAGCTTTGCTAAAGCAATCCATTGCTCTCATCCCATTCCAAATACATTGAGAATAGATAAATAACTGAAAAATACATGTGTGAAAAAAAGTCGGAGCAAGCCAATCTAAAATCTGGAGCAAACCAATCCCATCGTATAGCTGCAATCCTCCCCCTTCACGGGGGTGAGCCCCTGCGCAGGCACACAAGCAAGGGCAGGAGTATCTGTTATTCGTCTTGTTGCCTCTCAAAGCCACTTTGCCTGCGGTTTGCAGGGAGCTGAATAAACTGCTCTGGCCAGGTTCACCACGAGTCCTTCCAGCCTCCTGAGCAGTTGTAGTACAATTCGCATGAAGTGATGAAGTGAACTATAGCCTGAAACTGGGGTGGGAGAGACATTTTTGGAGCAACAGGAGAGTCTCCCCGCCTTTTCTGCACTATCTGCTCAGGAACATCTCCTAGGGAGAAACCCCTGGGCGCATCGCAGGAGCTGGAGCAACCCCATCTCCCCAGCAGCTGTTATGGGGCTGGGGGTATCGGTATCTTGGTGTCAGTTGATTGACCCCCACCTTCTTCATCCTTAAATATCTCAATTAGTGGTGGGCGAGTGGTTCATTCAGAGCATATCGTGTACGAACTGAAACATTTAAAGCAAAGTCCCTGCTGCCCTGGTGAGTGAGCCTGACCGGTGGAAGGAGGGTCTGAATGGTATCTCAGCCCCTTCATCTGCGTGGAGCCCCTTTCACCACTGAGTGCTGCTGCCTTTAGTGCCCAGCTTCAGGGGAGGTGGGGGAAACACCACGTTCTATGGCATTGAAACTGTCCCTTGTGCCCAAACTGTTGTTGTTCTTAAAGTCAGAATCTTTTAATGATCCCCAGAAGGGTTCCAGCTCCTCAGGGGAGGAGGAAGTTAAAACCCATATATTCCATTGGATCAGGGAGTTGGATTTGAGCATCCTTGTGGACACATGGACATCTTGTGCCACTGACAATCACACCGGCTGACGCTGGGTTGTCCGGCCCAGCCACCCATTATGCACAAGCAGGATGATATGCATTTGTCTAATGACAGCAGCCACAGGAGATTCACGTTTCCACTGAGTACGTTATTTGCAGAGTTGGATGATTGTTCCCCCATGATTAACCAATTTCCTCTGTGCTACTCGGTTCTACTACTCAATCAGGTTTAAATCTCTGTTAGTTGAGGTTATTCCTTTGCAACTGTGCATTTCCCTTTCTACCCAATTCTTCACAACTTTGAAAGTGCAGATTGTAGAGAGCTCAGCCGTAGCTTGATGCTCTCAGTTCCCTCCTGTTTTATAGCCAACACCACTTACCCATTTGATAGTTGGAAGTGATCTGTTACTTACAGGAGGAGGGCTTGTACATACTCTGGTAACTCGCTTTTCGTTCCCCCCCACTACAAATTTGTATCACTAGGCCTTCAGCTTCAGCCATTTACAGCTCTTATTGTTCTTCTAATGTTGTATAAACACTTCTTTTCCAATCCACTCGTACCGGAGGATTTACTAGCACAGGTCCTGTCTGAGTGCCCCCATAATGCTCTAGAAGTTTGCTTACAAAATTAACACTATGGGCACATTACCGAAGGATCAGTCTCCCATCACACAAGGATTATATACATTTAATGTTGGGAATACTCACAACTCAACCAGATCCTCCTGGCTACAAAACTGCAAGGGATGCTAGAAGCAGCCGCCTCCTCCAGCATCCCCAGCCCAGGACCCTCCTGCCTGGCGGCTGGGGTCCAGCCCAGCGCCCGGGGACCAGGGGTCCCTGCTCAGGCGGGGGGACATGGCTACCACTTTCCTGTTTGCAGGTTCACCCGGTAGCGACGCAGAGCACAAATCCCAGAGACACACAGACACAGGACACACACAGAGAGGACACTGACATGTCGGGTCACACAGAGTGCCACGGATGAGGTGCTGCCCTCAGCAGCACCCGCACACAGGACCAACGTAAGACACAAACACAGGCAGCCAAAGCACTCGCACCCCTCTCTAGGTTCACAAGCACACCCATTTTCATGGATGCCTTGAGTATGGGCACAGCCCTTCTGCCCATCTGGTACCCCTGCCCACATCCCAGCCCTCCCACCCGCGTCACGGGTCCTTCACCGGCTGCCTGGCGCGGCTGGGTGCACCAAACGGGAGCACTCACTCCTCCCTCACACGCTCCACGTTCTGGTCATCCTCCAGCGTACACTTGCCAGATTTCACCCTTTCAGGCAGAAGGTAAGCCAGGCCCTGGTTCAGCCACCATCAAGTCTTTTTCTAACTATCCTTTAAGATGCTCTGCTTGATCTTTCCTTTTTTTTTCTTCCCCCTTTTTTTTTTTTCTTTTTTCTTCCCCTGAGACCTAAACCACGACAGTCTCTCAAACTTCTGGCTTGGGATTCCATTTTATTTTTGGTGGCCTCCTCATACCAATCAGGAAATACATCCCACTGTAATTCAGGCACCTTAGGCCCTCTGGTCTCCAAGGTGCTCCTTACGCTTAATCCCTTCAATGCAATCAACCATGTTTTTTTCATCCCCAAGGTAAGTATCCAGAGGCTGAAGGGAAAGAAACGAGGCACACGAAGGGTCCCTCCTGGTCACAACTGTTTTAGTACTGCATCTGACACCCTTCTATGAATAAATGAAGACACAACAGAAACACGTTGAAATCTCTAAAGCCATGTAAAACCCGAAGGCATTAAAATTTATTAAATGATGCAATAACAACAGAATTCTTTATTTACAATAGCATTATTTAACATCAAATAAGCAAATAGCATCAGCAAAGCAATATTAACTTGCATAAATGTATTTAAAATTTCTCTGAATATATCTACCTTTGCATAAACTGCTCACACTAGAAATACAAACATCAATGCAGGTGAACAAAGTGATGTTCAGAGTCAACTCCGTTTTGAAAATAAATCACAACCTGAAACACTGTAAGCTTTCTCCTGAAGAACCATAGTTTATATATTGCTTAATTTTACCCTTGTATAATCTTTTCATATACACACATCTCAGATGCAACTTCATGATGAACTGTACAAATAAACCCCACAAATGACATAAAGGGAAAAAATTAAATGACAGTAAATGTTTGAAGAAATGTGTCCATCATCCCTATTGAACAACATAAAGATTAAGTGATGATGCACTTATTCCAAAATTGTACACAATTCACTATACAAATATAATACATCAGACAGCTATGTAGGAATATACAAGACTTAAAAACAGATCTAAGGCATTATGCTAGATTTTAGCATTTTGAGGTTCTTGCACATAGCTTTTACCTGTAGTAAGAAACTTAAAAGATTTTGTTTTAGTCTACAAAGAAACACCAGGGAGAAAATTCTAATTAAAATCAAAGCCACTACAGTAAATTTTCTTTTGTGCAGAGAATGCTTTTGCTCTTAGGCAGCATACTACCATACAAATACTAGAAAACTTTTAAATTCACACCAACAATTAATGGCTTAAGTTGCATTTCAAAACTGATTGTGTATCTTTGGGTTCTGCAAGTGGAGCTGTGCCACCCATTTCATCTGTTAAGCCCATATGAATTCCGCTTTTAAACAAAGACTAAAAAATGTATTGTATAAACTGCAAAAACATTGCTTTTAATTAATACAGGCCCAAAGGGATACCGGTGTGGGACAATATTTTAAAGATCGAGTACAAATTAATTCATTGTAGCAAAACAGCTCACTTCACTTTTTAACCTTACCACATTACATGAACACTTAAACAGGTCGTACGACCATGTATATATGCTTATTTTTCACATTATGCGCCTTTCACATTTAGTAATGTAAGTAGAACACTGATTAATTGTTCTGTTAAACAAAATCCAAGTACTTTCTCCGACAAATTTACTGTATACAGGATGAAAAATACTGACAATGAAGGGAATTGATTTGGCTTTTTTTTTGTTTCTATAGCGATCAATATGATCAGAAGATTCCTTCACTCACTTTTCTCTTTCATTAGTTAGAAGACGACTAAAGTCACGATAAACCCAAACGGAGCCAAAGTGATAGGTACAATCTCCTTTCTGTCAAAATGGCAATGGATGAAGAATATCACAATCACTACAGATGATAAGGGTTTGCAGGTCTGTCATGAAACCGGACAAATTTAAACTATTTTTGTCCACTGTGAAAAAGAATAATCTATCTGCAGAGGTTACGGTTAATAATCGAAAAAGAACAGAATAGAAACAAAATTGTTTTAAAACTCATTTACAGTTTGTGGTGCAGGAAGTTAATTCCTTCAGATTTATGCATTTCTTATATAAATAATTTTTTGTCAGATATATAACGCAAGTTTAACACAAATGGCATTGTAGTAGTAATGAGGCTGCAGAGCTCAGGGCCGACAGCTCTTTTGGTTTCCCATCAGCAGGTGAGAGGATGGCTCAGCTGACTAAATATTCCGTCTGAGTTTGGTAACAGAACGGTGACAGCTGAAAAACGTTGTTTCTCCGGAACGGTGGCACTGCCCTCCTTAGGGACAAACACAACTGTACATTTCCCGGGCTTTCATCAACAGCCTTCTACAGAAACAGCCCATTTCAAACCACCTTTACCATATTTTCCTCATCCTTAATACAGAATAGCTGCTACTTTATCTGAACTCCCACCGGAAAACCAAAACAAATCAAATGGCAACAGAACAAACCTTTCACTCCCAAAAGGCATGGCTGATGAGATATTATAAAATGCATTGCATTTTACATGACATCAAAAAATCTGCATTCAGGTTAGAAAGTTTGTGGATCGGGGGTCAGCGGAAAGAAAACAGAGGTCAAAAACATCAATTTCTTAATATTTCAAGTCCTCAGAAACTGATGTCAGTTTAGTAAAAGATTATTCCAACCACAGTGGGCAAGAAAAAAAAACACCCCCTAACAGTGGCCTGCTTAGTAACAGTTTTTCTAAGATTTGTTACGAAAGGATATAAACATACAAAAACCAAGAATCGGTTCCTACAGTGGCTGCATATAATATAGGTTAGTTAAATGACATTATGAGCAGAATCACAAGGTTTAGAAAATGAGAAGTCTCAAGCCTACAAATTAGGTCTAATCAAGGCATTGTGATCCTTTACAAAACACTTTTCCAGGAGACACACACGGCTAAGAAGATATCTAATTTAATACTGAAGTACCTCATTTGGAATCAACTTCACAACATGTATATCTCACAAAAATTATACAAGTAAAACACTTAAGTCTTCAACTTAAATTATTGCTTGTTTACATATAAACTGGATTTTATGTACCTTACAAAACGTCCTCGTAGTCCACACTGCTTTAAAATAATCAGAAACACACGATAGTGGTGAAGTCTGTAGTGATATCTGCTATAGGTTTTACAGGAATTGTTATTTTCCCAGCTAGGGGGATGGGAACCAGAAATTATCATGCTTTAAAGCAGGTATCTTGAGCTTTTTGATATTATGCACCAATTCCGCCACTACCATAATCAGTACATGCATAACCATCGAACTTTGCTGTTCAGCATCCAGTAACGGGCCGTCCAGATTGCTGGAAACACACCTACGGAAATAAAGGGGTAACCTGTTTGGTTTTTTTTTTTCCATTAGAAAGAAGAGGAAGATGACAGAGGTCAGGAGAGCCAGGTGAAAAAAAATCAGGATTTGCTGTGATTGTTAGGAATTTAATTAAATAAGAATGTAACCAACTTGTATTTTTGGATCCATGACTTGCGTTACAAACATTACCACAAAACCCAACCGAAACGCCCCTTATAAACAGCCCTCTCACAGGGGAATTTTCATCTGTTTTACAACTTTAACCCCATTCAAAATTGGTCTGTATAGTTTTCTGCATCGGTTCATCTTCTCTGACTTGTCAGTGGACCGCGCTCGTTGGAGGTCTCTGTATGTACCAGACATTGCTTCTGCACCCTCCTCCACGCCTCCTCTCCGCCCCAAAATGCAGGCCTTAGTCTAAAACACCAGTTTTCAGACGGAACTGAATCCTTTGCACCGACTGAATAAGCCAGGGAAAACAAAGCAAAAAAAACCCAAAAAACAACCCCAAGGTCTAGAACTAAACAGAAACAGAACAAGAGCATGGTTGTTTTTCCTTAAATACATACATTTAAATACATTCAATCTGACATGGTTTTATGAAAATTGCCTGTCAACATTTACTTCGCAGGAGAGATCTAAGTTGCACTAAGGTGAATGCAGTGAACAGACTGAGCGACTGTCTGTACGCTAGCTTCAGACTGTCAAAGAAGAGGCCGCTCTTCGGCAACGACCGCCCGGCTCCCCTCGGGAAGGACGGGCTGAGTCCTGTCGGCCGGCGCCGGCAGCTCAGCTGGGTCACGACACACAGACGCAGCTCTTCAAACCGGTAAGGATTTGGGGCCGTAAAAGCCCCGTCAGCTGAAGAAAGGAGCAACCGAATCACCCGCAGGGTCAGCAATATTTCTGCAAAAAAAGAGAAATTGGGAGAAAAAACAAATGAGTTCTTCCTTCGGCGACAGCGAAGATGGGTAGGTGAATGAGAGCTGGGTGCTGGACTGCAGCATCCACCGTCGATCGTACGTTGGTGTATTATTGTAAACCTGGAAATCAACTTGAATTCATAAAGCTAGACTTTTCTTTGTGCACACGGATACAACCGACCTGCGATTTAATTCCACTGCTATAAGCGGGGGTTTAATTTCACTGCATTCTTAGGTCCTTAATTCATTCCAATTGTCATGGACATTGTAACAACTCAGGACCATCTGCCTGTCATAGACCCCAGCTCAAGGCACAGCAATACAGTTCAAGAATAGTCTCCTATTTGGAGTATGTGCAAAATCTCCCTGTGCTACTGCTGTATCAGTCTCAAAGGAAACAACTGCCTTGGTTCACTTTCTCCTCCAAGAATCGTAATAAAAATGGGAATAAATAAGTAAAAAAAGATTCAGCTACTGAATCCTAGAGAAGTTCTTTACCTCATACTTACTACCCTTGCAGTGTCTTTACACAAACAGAATACAAACTGGCTTCAGCTGAGTTGATTATCTTGTACTTTCTTATTTAAAAAAAACCCCTCAGGATGTGGTTTTGACAGTTGTTTTAAGGCCATCCCTTCCAGTGACTGCAATCTGTGCCTCTCCGCCTTCCTCCCCTTGCAAACTCGCGCTCCCGTGGGGCTCTGTGGTCAGTCAGGTCAGAGCCAATCCAGCCAAAACCCATTTTTCTCCTCCCCTGGGGGTGCTTTTCACTCGCATCCTGTGGCTCTTCGCTCGCAGCCTCCTGCCGTGCATGAGGAAGGGCCTGTTCACTCTGGGTGCTGGCAGTGGGCAGCTTTTTTGCTAGCCCATGTGCACGCCGCTAGGCTGCCTTCTGGAAGCTGTCTACACCATGCTTTGGACTTTACCGCACTTTCCTCCGCCGTCACAGAAGGCCTAGAAATGCATCTCTATCGCCAAATAAAGTCAGCATCAAGAAGCATCTCATGACTCAGGAAAGCAAGGTCCTATGTTTTGTACAGCTGCTATTCCCAGCCCAGCTGGTGCAGCCGGAGCTCTTTGGGGGTGACCAGCCATGACCATGGTCCACAGGTCACCACAGTGAGTCCTGCTCCTCCTCGCTTCACCACAGCACAGAGACACCACATTCGCATCCGTCAAATCCCGACTAATACGGACAAGCTAAAGTTTGGCTCTTCTCCCTGACACACTGCGAGGCAGTTTGGGGACCCTCTTAGCGCTTTTTGGTCGTAAAGTGTGGAACAGAAGTGAAAATCCAAAGATGTCCTTATTTTCAGAGTGGACGTTTAGCAAACGGAGCTATCTACAGCGATGCTAAATACATGCTTCCAATATAGCAGTGATCTGAAAAAAATCATGCACTGCAAATATTTTTTTTTTAAATAATTCAACAAAGATTTGAGTCACAGTGTGATAAAATATATAAAGAAGGGAATAAGACAAAGAAGGCGCAAGTGTACCTCGAGAAAAACATTCCCCCACTCTTTTTTATTTGGTTATAACCAAGGCAAATAGGACTTTAAAGAAATATGTCAAATCACTATTTCCAGGCTGATAGTGAATGTGGGAAAAATTGCTCAGAATAACTTCCATGGCTGATGTATGAAACTTCAGAGTAAAGAAGTAATCTGAAAACCCTGAAGATCATTGACTGTAAGATTACTGCTATACTCTATTAACCTAAAATGGACACCCCTCACAAAAACTCAGCTACATACAGTATTCTTCAGACATTTACTTTTAAATAGGAGCAGGTTAAAAATTTTCTTTTACCACATGATATTAGTTAATATAAATTTGTTCCAAGAATGGCAAAATAATATATTAAACTATTTTCAGCTCTACAAATGAAGGGTACTTAGCGCCTTGAAAGAGAGAGAAAATTCTCTGGCCTCTAGTTACTTTAAAAACAGCTTCTCTGATAAACATCAGTAGCATCCTTGCAAGTCTTAAGCTGTAGAAGTTTTATCCTTAACGTGTTAAAACAAAGTGAAACAACATAAAGCAAACAAAGTAAAACAGCAAATGCAGAGATCTGACATCCCTAGTGCTACTGATTTCAGCAACAGCATGTTATTTCCTGGTTGCTCAAACAGAACCAATCCCTTTTACATACAGTTGTTGAGATCAACTTTATGAAATATTGAAAAAAACCCTCAAATTTTTCAGATGAGTTTCTCAGTTTCTCTCAGCTTTCCTACACTAAAACCACAACTGCCAAGGCATGAAGCACGTTAATCCTCTCAGTTTTCTAATTACACAGCTTGAGCTTTAAGAAAAGGTTATGTAGGAGTAGTTTATAGCACGGACTCATGAAAATAGCAGCTACTTAACCTCCATTACAGTTCAAAGTTCAGTGAAAGGTATTAATAGTGCATATGAACCATCTACATTTTCCTTGTCAGTCAGAGCTACATTAGTAGAATTAAAGCAAAATCACAGAGTGCAGTCCAATGTACCCTTACAGAGCAATTCAAGAGGTTTTAACAAGTTACTTTTCTGCGGGTGAGACAAAAACTGCTCTCACGCACGGCCACTGTCCAGCTCACTGTCATGGCACCGACTCCATTATTTTAACCTAAAACCCCACAGACTCCCTGTCCCAAGTCCTGCCACTGCACAGTCTTCCCTGACTTCTCTCCACCCTCTCTTGTACCCTTTCTGTCACATCCACTCTCTTTTCCTTCTCTCTTCAACCGTTCTTTAAAATCTACCTCCTCTTTCCTCTTCTTCAGTCTCCTTCCCCCTCCACAGCCTTATTCCCTTTCTTTCCTCGGTGCTACCTGGTATTTTGTTCTCTGACAGTCTGGCTTCTCTCAGCATGTGACGTTTAACTGGTTGGGGAATGCACTAAGTAGGAAGATAATGCCTTGGTATATGACAGCTTCCGCTAAAGCGGAACATCCTACATCTCTTTATTGATCACCAAAGGGACCACGAAATGGTTGCAGAAGAGACTCTCTACGCACAGATCATAGAATCATAGAATTGCCTAGGTTGGAAGGTACCTTTCAGATCATCGAGTCCAACCATCAGCCTAACTCTGACAAAAACCAGCACTAACTGTGTCTCTAAGCACTGTGTCTGCCCGTCTTTTAAATACCTCCAGGGATGGTGCCTCAACCACTTCCCTGGGCAGCCTGTTCCAATGTTTAATAACACTTTCAGTGTAAAAATTCTTCCTAATATCCAATTTAAAACCTCCCCTGGTGCAACCTGAGGCCGTTTCCTCTTGTCCTATCGCCTGTTACTTGGGAGAAGAGCCCGACCCCCGCCTCGCTAGGACCTCCTTTCAGGTAGCTGCAGAGAGCGAGCTGTAGAGATCCTCCACTCTCGGAGACAGGCACTTGTTTCTCGATGTGAACAACGATGGTGCGAAAAGAATTGGCCTCCAGGAAGTTTTAAACACTTATGAGTGCAAGTAAAAGGATACAATAAAAGACACATACGGTTACTTTTCCTCAGTACTTTCACATTCTTCAATTTCGTTAAACTTGATGCATTTGCAGTCAGATTTTTTTTTTTTTTCATTTCCCTTCCAATTCCAATTTCTTTTCTCTAACAGAAAACTTTTAACTTTTGCTATTGGATCCGGCATAAGAAAAATCTGTTAATTTAACGGCACCTTTCCGATTTCAACACCGCGGCCAAGGCGACGACAGCAAACGATGGTGCAGGGGATGGACCTCAAGCCGGTTGTTGCCGCGGCTCCAGGGGCAATAACGGGTTAGATCCGCCCATTTCGAGTACAACAAGGAGCTCGGGGAACGGCCGACCCAAAGCCTTAATTTTAACGCCTTCCCGCCCCCATCCTCTGGACCGGGAGAGCGGGGGAGGAGCGGCGGCACGCGGCAGCCGCTAGATGGCGCTTCCCGCGCGCGGCACCGGCCCTGCGTCCCTGGTGACGTCACAATGCACGCACAGGTTTCTGTGCGAGGCGGCGCAGCGGCGTCAGCGCCTGCCGCTGGGGCGGGTGGGCCGGCAGGGAAAAGGCTGCGCCGCAGTTCCAGACCACAGCAGGTCTCGGAATGCCTGGTGGGGTCTGGTGGAACAAACTTCATCTTCAACGAAGGTTATTTCCATTAAGAAAAAAAAAAAAAAAAACAACAAACCAAAAACCAGCCAAAAACCCAAACCCCAGCGCTGAGGAGGGGCACGTAAAAACCCACCTCCTCTACTTGGCCGCGCGCCAAGAGCTCCACAATGGCTTTTCCTTGAGTGCTGTTACTGTCTGGAATACAAATCGCTTTTCACCTAAGCAAATCACTAATTACCCTGTCAGTTGGAAATCTGTGTGAAAATCAGTTCAGTTCTACCGCTCTTCTCAGAAGCAGCACTGTACAGAAAGTAATAAATTAAATAATTCATGAGAATTTTTTTTTGCCCTAAGTATAATGCAACGAGAAGTGGAAAAACACTTAGGCAGGATGAAACATGAAGTGGGTTAAACATGCGGCAGTGCAAATATAAATCAACAGTAGGGCTTTCCCATCATCAGCAAATAGTCATGTAATTGCTCTGTAAAAAGCAAATACAACTATACTGTTAATTCAATAATGTATTCTGGTAATGTAAATGCATTTTGTATTATTCACTTCAGTAATGCTAGTGGGATGTAAACAAGCAACTTAATACAGATGTCACCAAAAGCAGAATTTAAAAAATTAACTGCAAAAAACTTAATTACTATTACCCTGGGTATTTTTAACTCTGTAAGTAAAAAGATACTGTATCCGTTCTATAATTCTAGACATTCATAGTTGCCTCTGTATGCCTAGGTATGTCATTTCTCACCCGTGTTGCATCTCCGTCCTGCTTTATCATATCCATTCCAGGCAGCTGGTTTGGAAAAAGATTGCCTCCCCTCATAGCAGGATCATTAACCTATTGGTAACAAGATATGAAGAAGAACAAATTAAAAAAATAGGTTGGGAAGAGGGGTGGGAATTAAAAAGAAGCATTAGAAACCACTACGCTACTTGCATATATCAGCATTCACTTTTGATATGATCTTGCAGTCGGGGAAGTGACTATATAGCTGAGCACCCTTCTTGTGCAGCGTGTGCTTGACTCGTATTATTCTGCTTCACAGTCAACAACAAAGATTTCATTCCTGATACTATGACCCTCGTGCATATTTTACAAAACAGGCTCCATAAATTAGGTCAGTATTATTTGAAGAGGACATGCCTGCTATGAAAGCCCTGAAAGCAGAAATGCGTAACTGCTTTCCTAACCTCAATAACACACCGCTTTTCTGCTTGCAAACCACCACACAATTTTTTCAAAGCCTGACGAGATAACACGTAGGCTGAATTATACCAACTATTGACTTAGCTTTAATGACACTTTTCTACTTGTAAGGAAAGGGAGAAAGATAGCATTAAACAGCAAAACCTGCAGCTGCATGCTTTCCTAAAGGGATGGTCTCAACAGTTTTCAGAACACAGCCACGGGGAAGTACTGAAGCTGTGCGTTTCTGCACAACCAAAGGGTCTGTCATGCTTAGTTATGTGGAAAGAGTGGCTTGCCAAATTTACAGCATTGCTTGCTAAATCAAAGGATTAATCTCACTGTGTAGGAAACTGGTATAAAATACAAAACACAGCCCTTCAGCACGGTTCTGAAAGATTAGAAAATCCAGATTTCTTAGAAGTTTTACAGGGAAAGAAACCTTTTCCTAGGGAGCCTTTGTTGACTCAGTTCTGTTACTTCCCTCAGACTAGATGGATGTGCTGATAGTGAAGATACGCCCCTACAGATTTTGCTGGAAGGAAAAAGATGTTTTCTGTGTCACCTGCCCTTTAGGAGGCTCATGTTGCCAAGGAGAGGAGGTTCTGCCACTGCACTACCTCGCTTCAGCTACAGCAACCTGCTGCAGCAACGGGGGGGGACTGTCTTGCATGCACCACACCAAAGCCGTCTCATTTCAGGTCCTCCCGACTGCTGTTGCTGTTGCTATTCACCAGTTTTGCAAATCATCGCAAAGCTAAATGCAATCACATGCAACCACCTAAAGAGGTGGTTTCAAATGCTGCCGGAGACAAGACTGCAGTTCAACAGGAAAGGTTAAAAACTTAAATATTTTTGCCATAGGAGTTTCAACTCTGAAGAAATTGATTGTTCAGCACTGCATGCCTTCCAGTGATGCTTTCTGCTTAATACAAATGGCCAGATTTTTAAACCTGAATCTGAAAATTTAAATCAGAAGGGAAGAGAACCACACTATTTTGTTCGGTAAGAAAGGAAGTAGACAGCTTCAGAGCTTTATCCACATGCATTTGACTAAGCAACAGAACCCATCTTTGGAAAGTGTTTTCTGCTATTGACCAGCATTCATCGGAATGCACGGGCACAGATGCCTTTTCTGTTTGTTCAGCAGACAAAGGAAGGAAATAATAAAAGGCAGAAATAAAAAAATTTGTATACTGAATCAACAGCAGTTTTAGAGCAAAAAGATGAGTGCGTGATTTGCAGAGTTAGGACAGGTATGGAAAAGGAAGATGGTTCCAGGCTGCATGTCACAAAAGCAGCAAAGGCACCAGTGAAGTTCCTATCACAGAATCTCTTTGCTGGTGATGATGCAAGAATCCTGACTGGCACAGTAACAGATATAAAAAAACCCCACCATTTTGTTATATGAATACATTTTGCTTCCTAAGTTCCTGAAACAAAACACTCCGCATTCACACAGTAACTTTTCTGACTGCAATAACAATTCAATCAGAAAAGTATGGAGAAGGATAAAGAAACGGAAGGGGTTTTATCATTTTCTGAAGACAGGTCAAGTGGTGTTATCAGATATGAAATCTGACTGAGACAGAAGATGTTTTACAGTTCCTTTGCAATTAAGCACATTAATACAGCCTTCTGCTAATAGAGCAGAATTATATACAAGGTGTCTAATAAGAGAAGTTTCCTACCACTCCAGAGCTCCTTTCATCCAGTATGCTGAACAAAGTCAACACACTGTTTCAAGGTAACTCTGTGTAGATGCCACGATAATTTTGGCCTGGGAAGTCCTGCACCTGTGCAGATTAATAAACATTTACTCTGAGCAGACATCCAGATAGCGGTTTATTTCAAGCAAAAGCAAAGGCTTTTCTCTTGCATAGGTTTCAAATTGCTTCTCTGACAACTCCATAAGTAACATGGATCTGTGATGCAAAATAAATAACAGGCAAAAAAATATGGCAACGGTCCATTGTGCAAACAAGAAGACGATGAGGACAAGGAGACAGTAAGTTGTGTGAATGGTGCGACACTGGGAAGGTTTAGACTTTCTCGACGCCTGGGGAAGCTGTTTTGGACAGAAGGAACCTGCAAACCTGGCAGCCAGCGTTTCAGCATTCCTGGTATCAGCCTCCTAGAAGACACACTAGTAAGAGCAGCCTAGAAGCTTTAACGTAATTTTAAAGGAGAAGAGATGATAACGAGACAAGATCTGTACATAAACGAGTCTCTAAGCATCATAAATAGCAAGCCCAGGGGAAACACAAAATTTTGGAAAAATCTTCATTTTCTACTTGGCGATGCTTGGAGTGTACGTAGTAAACAAGATAAGCTGGAGATAGACCAGTATGAGCTGATAAATGCCAAACTTAGTATTTTTGAGCTCTGGATATGTCTCTATGATCCAGTGTAATGCCACAAAGAGAGACAGAAGACACATAGAATCTTCATGGTGACAGAGCCAAAACAACCTGTTTGGTACCAAAGATAATATACTTGCTTCTCACCAGGTAAATAAGCTGGCACAGCTTTCTAGTAACAAGTAATATATATTAATTCCAAAACCATCCAATAACATATGAAGTGTTTTTTTTTTCAAAAGCTGGAACACATTCGTAGTATAACCACTGTTACTCACTGTGGTTTGAAAGAGATGAGCATGTGAAGTTACAATTATGTATTATGGAACAAAAAAATGGCAATGAATAAGTAAGCAAAAGTGTAGGTGAGAGTATAAAAAAAGCCAAAAGAATGAATGAAATGGCAACAGTCAGCAGAATTAAAGAAAACTTAGTCGTTTTGAAAACCACCAGTTACAAGAAAAAGTGTAGCACAGCCTAGGTCAATTGCTAAATAAAGATGCCAAATTGTAAAACAACATGCCCTGAACGCAGAAAAAAACCACCCCAATTTTAGTATTAATAGAAACATTTTTATTTATTCCTGTCTCTCAGAAAAGAAAATGTGAAGCAGCACAGCAAACATTCCTGAGGACTAAAAAGTACTGTCCTGTGGCCCAGAAATGGCCCCTCAGCTGCCAGCTGGCCACCCCTGACCTAGACGAAACATAAAACATTTGCAGAGTTTGCAGATGACACATTGCTGGGGTGGTAAATCAGGAGGAAAACAGGTTACTGTTACAGAATGAGCCACAGCACTTAAGGAAAGTAATGCATTTTGGGAAAAAAGAACATAGTTTTCATCTATGTAGAATGCGCTGAGGAGGATTTGGGGATCATCGTAAGGGTTTTAGCATGTGCTCTCCAGTGCGACATTGTCACCACCAGAGCCAAGGCAACCCGTGGATCAAAAGAGAAATTACAAGCAGAACTTGACTCTACACAGCTTTGGTGCAGTCACTGTTAAATCACCGTCTCTGATTCCTCTGTTCATGCTTCTAGAAGGAGGTTACAACAATGGAGTTTAGAGTAGATCCACAAAAGGGACTGATGAGGTGGATAAAGACCCTCAGCCTATTCAGCTTACTGGAAGTTAGATAAATGCTATCTTGAAAAAAGATCTTGTGGTCTAACAGGAAGGAAAAGCAGTGTGACAACTGTGCTGGTGGAAACAGTAGTCTGCATGGAAATACTTGAAATAAAACCAGATCTCTTTCTATAATGCACATTTCTCAATACAGGTTCCTGGGGAAAATTCTGTATCACGGGCACGCCGAGAAATCAGACTGGGATGTGACCTCCAAATCCCCACTACTTCTTTTTTGGTTTTACTATTGTTTTACTGCATTAAACATGTGCAACAGTATGCACTTGGGAACTAATAACAATAAAAAAAGTCTTCTATAGTTGGGCGTAGCAACTGGGAATATCAGAGAAGGTGACAAATTTGGGAGTATCAAAATTACTTCAGGTCACCAGTATGTGGCAGCTGTAAAAGACAAATGTGATCTGGGGCTATATCTGTCAGAGTATTCCAAGAGAAATGGCGAAGAACTAGTGTTACGTACATGGCTCTGGTGCTTAGGAAATAGTGATTCAAACTGGAACAGGTGCAGGAAAGGAAAAGGAATTTAAAGCCTAGAAGAAGAGACTGAAACATTGTGGCTTGTTTAACTTACAATAAAAACCCCAAGAAACCCAAAACAAAACAATCCCACAACCTCAAACCAAGAAAAAAAATCATGTTGATAAAATGGCTTTCTAAAATACAAGAAGAGAAAAGAGCTGTTTAAGCTAAAGTACTTAAAATACTGTAAAAGTAAATACTCTGTTACCAAATTTAGGCTGGAAACAGGACATACATTAACAAGCCAGTAATACAACCAGCTTTAAAGTGGAATGCTGTGGTCTCAGAAAAAAGGTTTATGATATTGTCCACTATAGCAAGAGATGCTGCCTGAAGACACAAGAGGTACTTTCCTGCCAATATTTCTAAGTCCCTAATTTCAAGTCTGTGTGTTGAACAAATGGGAGTTCAGCTCTGAAACAAACATATGAACCTGTTAATTAAGAGGACTTGCTTGTCAAAGACTTATTAATATACTGTATGAGTTTAATTGCAGGTCAACAAACAGAAATGTTATTTTCCTTATTTCAGATACCCTAAGTAACAGTCTCAAATAAAATCGAGTGTGTAAACCTTCTCTCAGCAGAAAAGAACAGGGCACTTACCTATTGATTTGGCAACCTATTTTATATGCACCACATTACAAAAAGTGTGGATTTTGTGCTTATGAAGGTGCCAGATTGATAGTTCTTGAAGTTGGCTGTCTATTGTCTGGTACTACACACACAGTGGCAGTAGAAGCATCTTCCACACACTGCCCACGCCAGTCCTTCGCCTCTTACCTCTAGGAAAGGAAACAGCTGCCTGCCATTCAGTCCTAGCCTCCACTGCTGAGAAAATTAGCAAGGACACTGGTGACCCGCAACTGTGCTACAGAAACTTACCTACTGAGAACAGGAGCTAGACCAGCACGCGCTTTCCATGGAAGTCCAGGAGCAACTACATGTGCTAGCTAAGGTGGTGCTAGGTCAAAATGGGAAATTTAGATGCAAAGAGTGCTCTCTACCTCATCGTTCACCTTGGTTATCTGAGTGCAGAGCTAAAAACAAAGCCTTTTTAACATCATCATTTCTCAAGAAAACTAGTAAAAGAAATGTAATGGCTTACAGCAGTTACAGCCCAACGCAGCGGACCTGAAAAACTACTGAAAGTCACAGAAAATCCTCTCTGAAGTCCTTAAATTCTCACCTGCTCAGGACCCATGGAGGACAACCCTGATGTAGGCACAGAGGTCGCTGAGGTCATGCTGATCTGCCCTGTCATCTGGTTCATGTTGTTCATACCACTTGTGTTGGTTGCCATGGATACACTGATGTTCATGTTATTATTGTACATGCTGGTGCTTGCTTGCTGCCCAAAATGTGGTGGGGACTGTTGTGAAAACATGCTACAGCAAGGAATGGAAAAAGCAATGTGTCAGACTTAGAATGCTGAAGCCACTAAGAAACTACTCTCTTTTTAATATATCTTAAGCTAGAATTTGTATATACTCTCATTTATTCCAAGTTAAAAGGAAAAACTAGTTTTTCAGCTATATTAACGTCTAAAGAATAGATTTTTCAAAATTTAAGGTCCCATGTCTGTGCACAAAAATGCATGCCTTTGCGTGTGAAACTATGGCAGAGTACAAATCTGTTATGTGTGTGCAGTAACAGCCAATTAGCTGCACAAATGGGCTTTGTTAAACATGTTAACTAAGTTTGGGAAAGTAATTTTTGGAAGGAAAGGAAAACACCTTATTCTCCCTCCAGTGTTACCACAGCACAGGATTGTTGAGCTGAAATTGGATCTGATCTAATAAGCTTTGTTTTTGCAAAAGAGGTTGTTTGCACATATGAATACCAGATTTGCACATACAGTTATGGCAAGTGGGCTCACAAATATAGACATGCAATTGTGCAGAAATTGATTTACTAAATCTTAGCATCAAGTTTTGAAAATGTAACACTGTAAGAAACAACATAAAGTCTAAGACAATTACCCTCCGTGTTCCTTTAAGGCCATTTCAGAACAATTTATGGAGGAGTAACTCTGGAAGCTCTCATCCCAGTTTTTATTCAAAGTGCTTTCTGGGTAGTATGTTTCTTCCCGTTATGTTCAAAATCATGTGAGAGACTTTTCTATATTTCTTAAAATGCACTTCACTATTTACACATCAGTCTTTTCTACTCTTTGAGCATAATCCAACAGTCAATGGAGTATTTCTTACTGACAGCGTGTCCGTTTAGAGGATCTGCATTAGACTGACATACTGTGGAAGGGCTGCTGTGTGTCGGATGGCACACAGTAAGCCCCTCCGTATCAATGGCTGACTTTTACTTCCCTGCGAAGCACTGCTCCCACAGCTGAAGAAATCTTTCAGGGTTAATGCTCAACCTTGCACTTGGGTATGCCATTAGGCTACTGCCGCGCACTGTGAGAGTTGGTGGAGTGCAACGGCATTCTGGGCACAGGACCAAACTCGGAAAATCCCACCATTCTCTTCCTTCCAATTCCACGTCTTTTCAGGCCACCTAACCCCATTTTTAAGTTGTTATCTGGATGGCTGAAACAGTACACTACAGATCATTGTGAATACTCAGTGGCTTGTGTAAACGCATTTGACATGTCTCTGCTGTAGAGCTGCAGTTCAGCAAGCCAACCACTAGCCTTATCGAGCTGCCCCTGCTGCCACTTCAGCAGAAGCCACAACAGCAGTAGGTATGTCTCCTGCAAATGCTTCAGGAAGACGGTGAGGAAGAGTCAGGGACAAGGATGAGGATGAGAGACAAATCAGTTGCTTGAAGGGGAACCTGGATCAGCCTCATCATGGAAATACTGTTTTTCCGGGTTTATTAAATCTTTGTCAACCAGTGGGAAAACTGTCTGTTGCTGGTCTGGGATAGTAAGAGCAGCCTGAGAACTTCAAGATGACAAAAGCGCTGTGCTAGAAGACAACTGTGTGCACCCCAGTGTCAAGTGATACAGGCTGGACACCAACCTGATAGCTCCTCCTGTCTTGCAGTGAAAAGCACAGATCGTTGCCATCTGGAAGCTCGCTGCTGCCTACTGATAGCGTTCAACGCCCAACCCACTCAATGTGGACAGACTGATTATCAGAGCGGTACCAACTGGGGCAGGGGCCTCAACTGAAAAGGTGACTGCATGCACGAGGCATGCTACAATGCTCTCGGAGAATGACAGTTAATATGCTGACTCCCAGTATGTGCAAGCACTAATGGATTGAACCTGGTTGCACTCCGGCGTTTTGAAGTGGGAAGTGATATCCAGTCACCGCAATTCCTGAGCGGTAGGGAATGGCTCAGCTGGTCCGTCCGTGTGGAAAGCAGCGTGGTGGCACATCAAAATCGTATGCAGAAGAAGTGCATCCACACAAATGTTAGGGGCTGGAGCTCACTGTGCAGCAGTTGTGCTTCTTAAGGACACACAGTGTTTCATCAGTTATCACAGACAAAGCAATGCATTGTGTGGATGCAGGTCTTTTAGCTATGCACTCACTTTGCCTGGTACGAAGGCAGAATTTAAACCAACCCGTCAAGCCAAATTGAAAAGAAATCTCTTTTAGGATAGATAGTTAACAACAAACAAACAAGCAAACAATTACATATAAACAACCCCATAAGTAAGCGTAGACAATAAATGACCCCATAACTCTGTGTGTTCATTTTGGTTTTGTTCTGGATTTACCTGTTTCCACCCATATTCCCTTGTGCCCACCCATTCATCTCCGTAGAGGACTGATAGGCAGGATTAGCCTGAGACTGCTGAATCATGGGGCTTTGCGTATGAGCCAGTCTTGGGGACATCAGTGGACTCTGAGGAGTGGTGGCCCCTGTGAAGCCTGGATCGGGCTGCTGACTAATACCTGAAGAAAATGAGAAATTTAGCCACCGTACATTCAAAGTCAAAACAAGCCAAGAGCTCATACCTGCAGACATGTCTTTACACAGTCCTACTTATGTCATGTGGAACTTACAACCTTGTGTCTTAATGTGGGATCTAGATTAAAAGCAAGACATCATCAACTAATACTTATATATAACCTTAAAAAAAATAATTCTGCATAACTGTGTTGGCTACCTGTGTGTCGTAATCACACAAGCGGTCTCTCCTCTCTACAAACTGAAAGAAGAACACTGGTAAATTTCTTTTTTCAGAAACTGCATTCAAAACAACAAATAAAACATTTTGCTTCTGCCTATAAATCCATTTTGGTGAAAGTTATGCATGACCCATTTACTGCATGGCACTACCTTTTAACATTTAGGCTATAATTTTCAACTTTTTCTAAAGTTCCTAGTACCTTCGTATCTCTATTTCTGTGTCCCTGCAAAAACAGGTAATGACATTTTGTGCAAGCATTTAATGACTTTGTAAAATCAAAAAATAATCTAGATGCAAAGAAAACCTAATTTAAGC
Source organism: Chroicocephalus ridibundus (assembly GCF_963924245.1). Taxonomy (NCBI): domain Eukaryota; kingdom Metazoa; phylum Chordata; class Aves; order Charadriiformes; family Laridae; genus Chroicocephalus; species Chroicocephalus ridibundus. Next base: position 133,047,199 of record NC_086285.1, read on the forward strand.
TGTTAGATGCCAATTGTGTGCAGAAATTTTGTTTTAAACCAAGTCACTTTGGTCTTATTTAAGTTCATCATGAACGCCATACTCAACAGAAACAAGCCACCCTTAATGCTGGCATAAGAATCAGGTGTATGAAATATATTCCTATATTCACTGTCTGCATGACTTACTGGTGTAAAGGATAACAGATCAATATGAGCAGACAGCAAATTTAGAATTGGATGGGCGTAATTTGTTATATCAGCAGAACTTACACATTACACATTATGTAATGTAATTGTAAGATAACTTAAATAAAGTAAAAAAGCTGTATAACAATAACCGTATGGAGGTAACGGCCCCATGCACCCCCAGAACAAAGCAGTGTACAGCTTTGTAAAACATACAAGTAAAATGGTATTAGCTGTCATATCACACCCAAGTTCTTGATGGTACAAGGGGTAATGGTTTTAAACTAGAAGAGGGTAGATTTAGACTAGATTATAAGGAAGAAATTTTTTACAATGAGGGTGGTGAAACACTGGCACAGGTTGCCCAGAGAGGTGGTAGATGTCTCATCCCTGGAAACATTCAAGGTCAGGTTGGACGGGGCTCTGAGCAACCTGGTCTGGTTGAAGACATCCCTGCTCATTGCAGGGGAGTTGGACTAGATGACATTTAAAGGTCCCTTCCAATCCAGACCATTCTATGATTCTAAGTTTAAGAACGGGGAAGGGAATACCTAATCTGAAACGAATTTTTATTATTTTAACTCAACAGTTAGATGCTAATTTTACATTATAATGCACACATGAAGTATCATCTTTTTGGGCGAAGAATCTAGCTGATACTTAAGCAATACCTCATTACCAAAATGCAAAAAAATCCCCACCAATATAAAAACAATTTAAAAGGATTACGTACAACTTTGCTTCTGATGAAGCTTCCGGTCACCTTATGCTGTTTGCCAGCATCAATTCGTATCTTTTTCTTCATTTGCACTTTTTACTGTATGTATTGGCTTGTTGAGTTTAGGCAAAATTCAGAGTCCATCAAGCCAATACGTACATGTATGTGTGTTCCTGTGTGCATACACACTTGTATGTGTTTATATGTATAGATATATGCAAATAAACACATCACACTTGTGCTATTGCTCAAAAAAAGAGCGGTGCACAGAGAATACATGGTACTAGAGCCAGGAAAGTGGAAGGTACCATGTTGCATTTGAGGACTCCCAAGGGTCCTGAAGCTCCACGTTTCCTGTTGTTCCCAGGGAGACAGGCAAGAGGTCTGTCTAGGGGTGGGGGGGGAACTTGGACCCAGCACTGGGGGGGACATGGGGGACTGCCGAAATGCCCTGAGGAGGTGGAACCAGTACCGTAGTTTGGAGGAAATGGAAACTGCTGCGCATTTGCCTGCGGGATCCGCGGATTGCTCATGGTTGCTGGTATGCCACCGGTGGCCACCATGCTGGGGGTCATGCTCAAGCCCTGCCCTCGCATCATCAGTGTCCGCTGCTGCACCTGCTGCTGCTGCTGCATCTGCCGCTGCCGCAGGTGCTGGCTCAGGATCTCCCGCTGCCTCTGCGCCAGCATCTGCGCGTTGATGGGGCCCTGCAGGGAAAACCACCGCCACCTATCAATAACCACGTCTAAGGCAACCTGACCGGTGGAGGCACCTCCACTGGAGCAAGCTAGAAGATTCCAGCTCTTTCTTTCCCCCACCACACAACTAACAATAATACTAAATGCAAGAAAATAATCCTATTAATACTTCTGCTGGGAAAGACTTCCAACAGCGCAAGAGTCAGTAACTGAAATAATACCAGTGTTTAATGTTGCAGTGATTTGTAATTGCAAATAGAGTAGCTCATTAAAGAAATGCAGCTTTCGGAAATGAGAAGCTTGGTTAAAAATGCAGTTATATCGTATCTCTAGCAAACAACCAACCACCTCATGTAAATATGAGACAGACTCTCAGAAATAAAACAGTAAAATACTTATCATACAGACTGCATTATTTGTACTCAAGCTTTAGAATTTATTGTATGTATTTACCACATGGCATTACAACTGTTTTGAACTGAGGGGAGAAAGAAGAAAACAAAGTGATTTTTTTTAAAAAAGTACTATTTATCTCACCTGTGTTGGCACTCCAGGTCTCAAAGACAGATTCATATTGGAGACACTGCTGATCTGATTTATCAGTGGCTGCCGATTCTAAAGAAAAAAAACCCCATAAGCAACACCAAAACCCAAGGGTTTTAGAAGGAAAACAAGAAAAAGGAAATGTTATATACAGAGGTATATATATCAACGTCACAACCAGTTGGTCTGAGGACCTAGTTTTACATATTCAAACAGGGACTAGTTTTCCTGCTCGAGTCCTACTATCATTCACAGAATCCTGTTTCTTAAGGAGGTAATACACCATACAAATAACCACTAAGCTGTTTACCAAACATGCTGCCTTTACAGCTCTTGTCCTTTTTGAGTTTGGCATTGGACTGTTGAGGTTTACTCTGAATTAGAGCCTATCCTGATGTTTGAAGGCAGAAATGATCTTTCCTCCTCCACTAGAAAAGCATTAATATCTTATTTATAGCACTGTGAACCCGTATATTTAAAAATGAAATAAGAAACAACAACTTAAAGTGATCCTCAAAAGTAGATGAAGGCCATGGACTAAAAAAGGATGTTGGTATCAGGCAGCAATAAAAGCATTTAGATTGCTGGAATAGTCAAGATATAACAAAGAGAAAAAGACTTATATAACAAAAAGCACCACTGCAGCCTTGCTTGAAGAATTAGTGAGACCTAGGCTTAAATACTAGGCACATTCTTATAGACACAGTATTATAGAAATAATAACGGAAAGGTGCAAAAAAAGACCAAGAAAGAGACTGCGCAAGGTACTGTCTTGGCAAAACTCATTATGGCTAGTGTTTTCAGTTTAAAAAGTGGAACTAGGCTATAATAAAACAGAGTACGCCCTTCAGACCCGGTCTGTTTGGAGCAAGCTGACAGTATGTGTGCGTGCGCCTGCGCCAGCGTGCAGCCGGGCACGGAAGGGGACGTACCTGCTGTGCCTGGAGCCTGTGCTGCAGCTGGAGCCGCAGCTGGTTCGGCTGGTTCTGCACGATGCCGGCGGGCCGCAGGCCGGGCCGGGGCTGCATGCGAAGGGCTGCGTAGCCCGGGCGCTGCCCCATGGGGTGGAAGCTGGGGTCCTGCATGGGCGCGTAGCTGCCCTGCGCCATCTGAGCCTGCGCCGCGTACTGCTGGGAGAACACCGGCGCCTTCTGCTCCATCAGGATGCCGGACTCCTGGCTGGGGAAGGTCTCTGGGTCGACAGCTTGGCTCTGCAGAGAAATGCGAACAACAGGAACAGTTGGCGGGACGCGGCTTTTCACAGGATTGTACGAGACTAATACAGCCACCCTGCAAAACCAAACTTCCAGGATGTGAATGTTTGTAAACAGAAAATTACAGACATTTTCTTTACTTGCACATAAAACTTAAAACCAAAGAGAATTGCATTTTTGAGTGTCAAAACATATTAATGGAGATGAATTCCTCCTCTCTTTTCTTTTTATTTTAAAACAAAGACCCACAATCTTTGTCATGTTCTTAACATAGCCATTGTATTATCCTGCTAACGAATAAAAACCTGAAATGACAAATGCTCTATCAAAATCTGTAAATGAAGTGATGCCAGCATATTTTTGCCATTGAATCCGAGATAAATTCAAAGACGTTACAAATGAATAAGGATAAGAAAGTATATTTTTATCAGTATCTTCCAACAAAATAATGACTTCAAATAAAGATGCCTGAAACTATTACAGCAGCTAATGTGAACAGACTGCCTAATTCTTTCAGGGCACTTTCACACAAACTGATTATCCATTAGCATAAAAAAGCTAACACAATTCTAAACGCCATTCTAGATACTCCCCTAATATTTGCTCTAGCCAGAATAATTTTATAGCTTATTCCTCACTGACCTTGGAAATCAAGTTAATCTAAATTTCAGTGCCTCATGAAAGAAAGACTTTAAGCTCCTATAAAATGTTTGATGGGTATTTTAAAAAACATGTTCTGAGATGCGACAGTTCCCTTATCTGCAAAACTCTTAAACTGTTTCCATTGAGATATTAATTAAATAGAAATATATGTACCACTTAGTTTGAAAAAACACACTATTCCTATTTTTTGGTGGTGGTATTCCAAAAGCTATGTAATATTGCATGGAAGTTTCACACTGCAAAACTGAAGTTCACCAATAAATTGTATCTCCACCTTAACACCTCACTGAGTTCTGCGTTGTACTAAACAGGCTTGGAGATAGTTTTCTCAGGTTCAAAACAGGATTTCGTTTGTTCTCTTTTGTATTTAAAACGCAGAGTTAGTTCAGAAGTTATGCTCAGGATGCTGATGAGTGCTGGGAAATGAAATGGGTATTCTAGGCTCCTCTAAGAATATTACATCATTATCGAGAAATGTACAGTTGTTTTTGAAAATACAGTTTTGATGCCACAAACATCAAGAACTAACTTTTCCCCAATTTTTTTTTCATTTTTACCAACTTTTTTTGCACCACATAAGGCTGAAATGGATGAGAACCAACTGGAAGCCAAAAAAAAATAACTCGGGGAAAAAAAACGGATGGAAAAGAACAGAACAATTTCATGCTGCAAAGTCTAGGAAGCATGTTTGTAATTAAAAAAATAAAATAAAATTACAGTTTTAAGTGCTTGGAATGAAATCATCTGCTTCAGGTGAAAGTCGTCCCTTAACATACATTAATCAACTGAGGGAAAAACTACAAGTGAAATTACATGTTACAGGTTTGCTCATCCAAAAGCTTGCTGCCCCCATGACACAAAGGTCTTGATCTTGCTCCTCTGCTCCTATGTCTTCATATTCTTTTTTGCTTCTTTCCTATACCCTGTCGCTGGCCGTGATCTTGCCTTTCCCCCACACAGTTGTTCCTCTGACCACCAGATAAGCAGAAGCCTGCTAATTTTTTGGCTTTGGTGAGGTTAGTTGCATGAAGCGAAGTGGCTGAGCACAGGTCAGAAGAAGTAGAGCTCGGTGAGGGTGGCAGGGGAGAGGAAGGAAGACTAAACCTGGGGCTGAAGGAGGCTTTTCAGGCGACACTGAGCCGTTAGATGGACTCCCACCAAAATATGTAACTCCATCCTAGCTTGCAAGAAGTGTTTTATAATCCCCTTCTTCAACACACATTTTACCACCTTGACAACATATCCTTTAAACGCAATACCTAATACATGCAATGCAATGTCTGGTATACCTGGCTAACTAGTTCTGGTATTCCGAGAGCCCTGTCGATTTCTTCTAAACCATCAAAATTCCTTAATGCCATGTAAAGCTGATCCAGGAGAGCACCCTCGTCGCTTGGTGACTCTGATGAAGGATGATTACACAAGAGATCATCTGGTGAGCTGCCAAACGGTTGCCTGTGAAAACATGAACCCAGCGTTAGTAAACAGCTGCTGAAAAACAAGAAAGAATATCAGAGGATTAGTACTCAAATGGAATTAACAAGTGGAGACAGAAATTATTTTAATCGCTGCCAATTTTGTTTAGAAAACTATTCTGGGTGAAAGTTATGCTACCCAAAGAAATGACTAAATAGCGTGATTAATGCCTGTCAAGACCCTACAAGCACGGTGTATCCGGCAAGTAAGCGAGCACACCAAAGGTATGCCCAAGTGCCGATTTCAGGCACAGGGTCAACAGAATAGAGAAGTCAGTATAGAATACAGTCACTGAACACAGGAGGTTAAATAATTTTTTTAAAAACTAATTGTAACTTTGAATTTCAGATGTTAGATTAACTATACTACATATATATATATACACACACAAGTAGAAGAACTCATTTCCATAGACGCTCTTCTTAACTGGTTTTCTATCAGACTAAGCAAGCGTAAGAGGTCACAAAGGGGTCCAAGGATTGTCTGAGCTCGCGCAAACTGAACATCTGGAAGAGCTGGCCAGAAGCATGAGGGAGCAGAGAGAAAAGGACACTCTCCTTTTGTTTGCAGCAAAACACTGCATCAGCTCAACCTGTCTTACAGAATTGCACACTTGGGTACCAGTTTATGCACTTGGTTATGTGCCTCAGAAGGGTGTCAGCAAGAATTTGGATACTGTCAGGCAGAGTGTGCTGACTCTATAAATCCTGCCTACCTCACCCCTGAATTTGTATGCAAAGCACGCTCACAGTTACAAAGGCAGAATAAAGGTTTATTCCAAACCCAAAGGACGAAACTTGCCGAGAAACAAACTAAATCTGAAATAACACCTTATCTGCAGCCAAATGACATATTTTTGTTTTGCAGTTCACACACAAGCCCTACTTCATGCGCAAGACTACAACAGAAAATATAAAGAGCAAAGCATTCTGCAAGCAAGGGCAGCTACTATATACACATCGTGGCAGAATCTCATCCCAGATAATTACTCAGAGATAACAAAATCCGTCATACATGGAGGGAGGAAACAGCACTGTATGTGCACCCTTTTTACATGTCTGTTTGGAAAAACAAAGAAACATGTTTGTATATTTAGTTTCCATAATGAGATATATGGTTGCCATGGAAGTCTAATCTCTATGTCAGAGCTAAGCAGGAGGAGAGAGCTGCATCGTCAGGCTATACACCTAAAACCCCAAAGGATGGCAAGCAGGAAAACTAACAAAAACATATTCTTTTTAATTAGCTCTCGGACTGCAAAAAACAAAAATAAGGATATATATATATGACGTACCTTTAAAACACCGCAAAGTATTAATCTCATATATAGGCAAGTTTCTATAACCCTCACAAATGGAATTACAAATCAGTAAAAGGGAAGAGTGGGAAAAAAAATTCTTTGAATCAAATTACTTGCAAACTTCAAAGATGTCTTATAAGAAGGGATCTATCATCTGCAAAAATAATCAATAGGGCTAGCCAAAAAACCTCACTAAAATTGTAAATGGGCATGAATATATACGGTACGAAAAAGTTTAAAACATTTGTCTAATTCTCTATACTAAAGAATGACAATTACTTTTTTTTTTTTCCCCATTTTGTTTCTATAACACTATGATAATGTTATTCTTTTCTCTAAAAATTTAATACTCACTATGATAATGACATTATAAAAATACAAATCCCAGGGATTAATAAAATAAGAAATGGCAGCACCAAACAATTCACCATTTCTGTTTGAGTGTAAATGACTGAAATGTGATTACTTTCAGATGCACTGCAATGGGAATTTTTTCGCCATCTTCAGCTACAAGGAAATTATGAGAAACGCAAAGGTAACAAAATGGAAGAAATATCTGCCTGGCTTGCTCATCAAACATGGCTCTGTATTTTATTTTACGGTGTCATTTTTTAAAATGAAAAATTAAGTTGTGCAAACAGTGCTTTTGGCATATGGGCACCCTAACTGGAGGGGAATTAGCACCAGGAAACATCTTGAAAAGCATAAAAAAGTTAGGAAAGTAACGGAGAAAATGCCACACTTAAATTTACAGATAATATTTTTGGACATCCTTTCATAATGAAAATTAAGAGAATGTAGTCAGAAGATTATTCTTTCTTCAAACACACTTTTTTTCAACTGCTTCCTCTCATTATCTTTTCAGCACTCCTCCCATTTACTTCTGAAAAATATCCCAACTCATGCAATTCAAAATATTTCAACATTTATCCTTTATCTGTCCATTTTGTATCACTTATTCAATCCGTAAATATGTCTAGTTTCTCTAATTTAAGCAACAAACTTTTTGGAGAAGACGTGCCTTTTTTAAAAAAAGTGTAAATTGCTTTTCATATTTATGGCATTCTTAAAAAGTCTTAATGATGAAAAAAGTTACTATATTACATATGAGTTAATAGCTTGTGATCGACCGTTGGTTCTGGATACCAGAGAAGGAGCTAACTTTAGGGAAGAGGCAGGTCTGTTTGACTTCCATCTTTCCTTCCTCGCTTTTACGGAATTTAGGTCAATTAAAAAACCCCAAACAAAACAGAAATTAACGATGTCCTGCACTACTTAAAACAGTACCTCGTTGCAGAAAAAGACAGCTATAATTACAAAGGCTCTAGCATTTTCCCACATTTAGTGTTAAGTATAATTGTTAACAATTAAAACCAGCAAACCCAGACAGAATCATGCCCATGTTAATGCTCGAGAGGTGAAACCGGTGCAATTACCCAAAGCACTGGCAGCGTTCACTGTGACACAGAACTTCCAATGCTTCCAACACATTAAATGGCAAAGAGAGCATTTATAAGTATTACTGGAACATGCATACATTTCAGGAGCATAAAATACCACAAGCATTAAATTGATGTATATTTGGTGAATATTTGATGTAGAACTTTGTTTCCATGTGGTGTATAAAACACAGGCCTGTAAAATCTCTCCAGGTTTTGATGCAACAGTAAGACTCACCTGTTTTGATTACCAAAAGTTGCCTGATCTATAGGCAAGATGCTGTCTGGCCACGGTGCAGTCTGATTTGGAGGTGCCTGTTGTTGGCTATACTGAGGTCCTCCTATGTTCATCTCCAACTCGGATGGCCCTAATAAAGGAAAAATAACCACATAACTTTTGTGAAAAACATCTACTTTCCTGTTACTTCTTTTCATTGACTATTCATTATCTATTTACGGTAAAAGCAAACAAAATCATTAAGACTTCAGTAACGTTACACTTAAAAGCGTCGTGATTTTTTTGGTTAAAAACTGCTTTTAAAATTTGAGAAAACAACATGAGAACTCTGAAAGCGGTTCAAAACCATAAAACAGCAGATATGACATCAGAGATTCAAAAAGTTAGTAAGATAAGCATAAGAAAAGGACAGCATATAGAGTAAATATCCTAATGTATTTGCTTTAAAAGTGACCAAGAACCATGATAAGGTTCCCAGCATTTCCTCTTAAAAAACTGCCCAGTCTTTAATAAACAAGAGCATCTTCCTATCCTTTTTCTTTGGCCACACCACTGTGGAGCGACAGAGTAGCAGGAATTGTTCATTTCAATATATGCGTTGAAAGTTAGTGTTTTCCACACCCTCCTTCCTGCTTCCAAAGGAAACTTTTCACTGCGGAATATGGTTCGCATCAAATCTATAATTGAAGTGAGTCTTTTTTTTTTTTTTTTTCTTTTTTTTTTCTGCTTCATCTTTCGACAGTCCAACGCATGCCACAAAGCACGACTTCACAGGCGCCCTGACTTACCCATATTCATGACCTGAGATGGAAGCATCTGCCTTGGGCCAGGCTGGTTGCTGGGTCTCAAGGGGATGCTGGCCGTGGGGTTGCGGATCATGCCCGCTTGCACCGGCCGGTTCATGGCACTAGCTGTGGGGGCGCAGGTCACCCTCACAGCAGGAGCCTGGCTTCCCCAGTCTCCAGATGTCATGGCAGGCCGAGGGGCATTGCCACCGATCATTCCTGCACAAAAACCAAACAGACTTAGGTGCTGACACATGCTTCAGAACAGCTTCGGCATTACAAATGCCTGATGAGTTGCGTTTTTTAGCGACGAAAATGCAGTAGTTTCACTCAAAGCACACTGTACCGCAACTGTCTGTCCAGATGTGCAAAGCTACAGAATGATGCCTTACGCTGCTTAGTCAAGGGGCTGGAGATTATTATACATTTTACATGAGGAAGATCCTTTTATCATTTCCGAAACGCTGTTCAGAGTAAGCGTTCCCACATGTAGTCTGCGACAGGTGCCGAGGGTGTGTGGATAGCCCTAACTTCCTTCCTCAGGAAATGAATCACGTTTGCTGATGTGTGTGTCAGTGCTTTACTTTCCAAGCGCTAAGTGAGAATGAAGACTTGAGTAACAACATGTTATCGCTACACACGCTTACAAAATGAGGAGGACTGCATTTAAATCCGCATTCTGCAAACATATCTCCTTTAATTTGGAACCGAGAGCCTTCTTAGCTTCAAGGCTCACCCAGACAATCTCAAACCAATATACGGTGCAGGGAAATTACTCACAGGAACTTTCCGATAGATGCTGAAGTTCATTACCGTTATTTTAGGGGAAGTCCTCCTACATCTACTGTAAACAACTGGTACAGTTTATTTACACTTGGAATATATAGAGTACTACGTTCTGACACTAGCCAAAAAAACCCAACCAAACCCCAACACAAAAACCCCCCAAACCCAAAGATACGCATTCACAGCATTTATATGTTTCAATTTTATACAGTCAAGAGCAGATAAAACACTGATTTCAGATTGGACTAGTGGTCTCTCCAGTTGCATTTTGCAACATCCTTAAATGAATACTAAAAGCCACACAAATAATTATTACTCGTCAGTTCAATTATTTGTTGATATATAACCAAGGAGAAAAACCCTCTGAAGAGGGTCATTGTTTCAGCTGCTGTACAAAATTTGCTTCGGTGTTACATCCTCAGGTTTGTTCTATTTGTGTACATATTCTATCAGCTGAAATATGTGGTGTGCTAGAGCAAATGGCAGGAACACAGATAATACTCTCTAACTTGTATACATAAGATGAACAACATCCTCTAATACGTATACAGAACATGAAAGTAATAGGACACTTGAAAGACTACAAGTTGACCTCTAAACTGCTTAAATAGCATATTTCAGTGTCTGGCAGCATGTCTTTTTTAATACTGTTGCAAACTAAACATAAAATTTTCACAGTTCATTTTGAAAGGACTTAAAATACCCATTTATTTACTCGCTCAGAGTTCTTAGCAGTTGTTGCACACTTGGACAGTCTCAGACCATGTACTAGTTGAAATAAGTCAATCAGCCAGACTTTTCTTGCGAACCCCCCCTGTAGTATGTATCTTTGTACAATATTATGGCAACATGAAGAAATCAGTGCACCACAGTTCAGGCATAATCCATGACAAGAGGTAATACCACCACAACATCTGATGGTTCTCAAAATGTTTATGTTTCAGAAAATTATGAAAATACTAGCCATTTCTTTAATTTAAAATGAGAACTAAGGACAATAAATAAAGGATAACTAAAGGCAAAACCAAGGTCTGCCGAGATACATATCATGAGGGCAACAGTATTGCCCACTATTTTGTTAGAAAGATGCTTTGAGACAAGCGGTTAATGTATTTCTTTTCTGAGGCAGAAAAGATTGTTACCCAGGATTGTTACCCATCTGAGCCTCAGGTGAATCTGGAACGTATATGTGAACAGACTCTAATTGCCAATACACTGTGTTCATCTAGACGTTTTCAGGTAGGTGAAAAGCAGTGCATAAAGAGCAGAACTAAAAATATGCAGAAACAAATTCAAAATAAATATGCCAATACATAACAGCCCATGAAACATCATTTTTTCCAGACTATTTGGAAAGTACTTATAATAACCTGCACTTGTAATAACTCCAACATTAAGTTACACATGCTATAGGCTGTTCCTCAAGTATATTAAATAAAAAAAGGAAAGTCATCTTACCCGTGCTACTGTTGCCTAAAGTTCCTTGATTTCCGATCATCCCTTCATTCCTGCCCATCAGTCCCGGCTGAGGTATCACCGAATAGGGGCTACTCGTTCTTATGGGTGGGAAAGTTCCTGCACCTGTTGGGTTCTGCAGCGTGATGTCAAGTGGTAAATTCTGGTTTGGTAATAACCTGCCCAGTTGCCCTGCTCGTGGGTTATTAAAAGCTAGACAGGAGGAGCAAAGAAAAAAAGCAAAGTTACAAGAATGGAAACTTTACTTGTTGAAAAAAAAAAAAAAAAAAAAAAGAAGAACCCAAACACACTTTAAGCTCTTGGGCTGAGCTATTTAATGCTGCATAATTTACCCACTCCCTATCTGTCTGAGAAACATCCCTTCTTGACATTTTTATGTAAATTTCAAAATGGAACATTCTGACACTAAAACAGATATGACTTATATTTTTAAAACTTTAAATGATGCAATTTAACTGACAGAAGAGCCACTACAGCAAAATATACCACTATGTGATGTGCATACTACTGCCAATTAATCTTATACCTAGTAGGACTGTAATTGCATGCAGATGTCATCCTGAGGCAGATTGTTAAGAATTACCTCAGTTTTGAAAGTTTTCCAGCATAAGCTGTGCCCCTGAAGAAGTTACCAAAATTAAGGACAGAATGAGGCTATATCAGCTCCTGTAGCACCATTTCAACATCTCCCTCAATTTTGTTTTTTTACATTTTTCTGTCATTAATAAAAATAAGTACTTCCATGATTCAGCAACAACAAATAAGCAGTCCAGAATTAGAGCTGTGCCACCATAATATTCTGGTAAACAGAACCACGTTTGATGGTTACTGTCACCTTTATATAATTATCTTCTTCTCTTGAGGTGTTTTGTGCTCTTAAAATCAGCCTCTACAAAGGAAACTGCAGACTGTCTCAGAAAAGTGAGCAAACATCTGGCTCAGCTGGTTCCAGTGCATGAAAGCATCTCCTGTGTGCACAACTATTTCTCAGACATGAATCAAACACGGACCTTGTGCCTGTGATTCCATTTCCAATCATACCAGTAAAATACATACAAATAAATTAACCTTTTTTCTGAAATTATTATTTGCGATACTTCTGTATAGCTTCCTCTAGGAGAGTCTCTGATATAACAGCATCCTTAAAGTGACTTCTGCATTTTTATATTCACCAAATTACAAAGAAGTTAAAGAACTTCTTCCTCATTTTAGATCAAAGTAGTGATACTTTTGAATTTGAGAACTTAGATGAAGTTTATTAACAGAAACATCTTATTACAAAGGTCTCTGACTTTTCTTCTTATTAAGTAAGATTATTTCTTCTTCATAAGTAAGTGACCTTAATAATAGTCACTTAATAATTAATAAAATGACCTTCCCAAGCTTAGGGGCATCATAAAGTCTATGGATTGAACCAAAACCAAACTTCAGTGACAGTTCCAGAGCAGTTTGCCCCAGAAGTCTGAAGAATCACACAGGTGAATAAGTTGTTATAGGAGTAGCTTTGCCAGCACTCACTGATCCTACAAAAAGGAAAGCTGTAAATGCAGCACAAAATAGCAACACAGCTGATGAGATGTGATGGTGCTTGAATCGCACGTTCTGCTCTTGGTCAGGATGGGACTGAAGGAGCCTCCCCGTCCCCCACGCAACAAACTCTAGCAATTTGACAAATCTACCAGCTTTCAAGTCTTTTATATATATATATATATATATATATATTTAACAGATAACAATATTTTATGTGTTTTCACATAAAACCTGTAAAATGAAAGCTGGTTATTTCTTCAGGAAAAAAATATTAAAAAAAACCAAACCTCTTTTGAAATTGTCTATGATTTGACATTCATTCTCCATTGGTTTTCTGTGAGCATATGAGAAGCCACACACTATTTCTGTGCACTTGTTATCTGTGTGCGCTTCTACTGAGAACAAGGCAGAAGTTCCCTAGGGGAATCAGGCACAGACACAAGACTGAGCTGGGGGCAAAAGTTTTAGGGTTTTAATTTACATGGGAAACAGGACGCTGCTTTTACAGAACTGCTGCTAATCACCAGGATGCTCTCATTTACAATCATACTGTTACTGTACTGCCAGTAGCTTTGAAAGCAGATTTAAAGCCAGGTTAACCCTGGAAAGCTAAAAGGCTCTAGTGGAAGGAACCAACAGACCTTGCTTCAGAAAGGATATGCTGAAGATTTCAGATGCACAGAGATTTCCTTCTGACTTATGTGCTGCTGCTGCAAGTACCCCCATACTTACAAAAATGAGTACGTTAAATTCAAGCACCTTTCTATGAGCAGCATTGATAAAAAATGATAACTTAAGGATCTGTAGTGGTTTTAATAGGCATTCAAACATCAATATTATTAATATTAATATTTATTTAAGCATTTATACGTAATAATTTGAGTTCATGTAAAAGTGGCAAGGTGTTATTTTAATATCATTAGAATGGCTAAAAACATTATCTAAGCCCTACGGTTTATAAAAAAAACCACCAATGGACATTTAAGGAAGTAAACAGACGTTGCCATCTTAGCCAACAGGAGAAAAAAATGAAGCAGTAGCTTTTTATGCTATTTTCTTCAACATTCGTAGCTGATATCTGGGAGGATATGAGAGCAAGGACTGCTGTCTTGCTCACTTTCCATTATTCTATGGTGGTAGACCAACATTTCAATGCTGATTTGTGAGTTAATTAATAAAGTTAAGGAACACTGTCAGCTGGAAGTGACTCAATTAAAAGCCACAATTTCGAATTAAACTTGGCCATTCCTCTTAATCATAGGTCTTTCTATTAATCTTGTGGTTTTAGAAGACGACTCTCCTTCACGCCTAGAAAAACCTCTCTCGTCCTTTTTACTGAACGAGCTGCTGGAAAGAAGCGATCTGCATCACAACAACATGCGCGCGCTTCTCCATCCCAAAGCCATGGATGCCAACAGCAGCATCACCTATAACCCCAGCAGGGGACGTTTCGTTTATTTTGAGGGTACCCCTTAAAACTCCTCAGAGGGCAGGGACTTCCAGGGCGCTGAGTGAAATTAGACAGAACCGCCACATCTGTTTCAAAATGGGGCGACCGCAGATGGCGCTATGTCATCACACAAGACCAGAGCAGGACCAGGAGCTGCCCAGTTCCTCCCCGGCGACCCAGGGGTACCACCACCACCACTGCCGCCGCTGCTTTGGGGGTTCGCAAGCTCTGCCAACAACGCGCGCGGAAAGGCGGACTCACTGCTCTGTGAAATCCTCATTGCTGGTTTCTGGGTGGCCACAGCCGCGCCAGGGCTGCTGTCACTGGTGAGCTGCATGAGGTCATTGATGATGGCTTGCTTGTCGACCGAACCCGCTGGCGCGCCTGGGCGGCTTTCTGGGAAAAGCTGCGGTAACTGGCTGTTCTGCAGGTCATCCAGAATCTCCTCCAAGTTGTCCAATTCACTGCCTGGCTGCAATAGAAAAAAAAACCAAACACAAACCCACAGTACAGGTCGCCGCTCGCCTGCTGTCGGCGTCCTGCTCGTGCCGAGCCAGGCAGCCCCCAACCGTTACGCCCGCACCGGCTTCGGATGCTTCCTGCAAGAAGCCTGATGTGGAGGAAGCTCACAAAGTTGCTGAAAGGGGACTGTGCAGGCTCCCCAGGGCCCCTCTGCCTCGCACTGGGGGACCCCAATGTGGCACTGGCATCCCTTCAAAACCCCGGCATCGGGACATACAAATCCACAGGATCCGTACGTCGGGCAAAGGGGAGATTCTCCCTGTGAACTCTGTGATTGGTGCAGACAGCAGGGATAATTTGGCAGGGGAAGAGATCCCACAGTGATGAAGATGGGGGCTGATATAGGTATAACCTATATTCCTTTCAGCAGAGTCATATTTCTAGTCTCTTTATGACTTGATTAAAAGCATACAACGGAAAAGTTGCTTCATGGCTAAAACAATTCCCCATATGCGTTTTATTTGTTACATTCAAAACCTTAACACTGATTAACTCTATAGAAGTTCACTGGCAAGAAATATAGATTTCAATGAAGTTCTATAAATTAAAACCTGTCAACTAGTTACTAGATTTAGGAAATTATTTTGCTCACAAGTTCCCAAATCACTGAAAATAACTTCTCTACGGTAAGAAAAAAAAGAGAAATCTAGTTACATTCAATTCAGTAGAAAATCATCATGAAATAAAGATGTGAAAAAAATTAAGTTCATCCTCTACTAACTGACCCGCATGTTTTTCTTAAAAGTGTTGATTTTCACCAGTATTTTTTTTGGTCAGCTTCTCTGCCTATAAACCCTCAGAAGTAAAATCTTTTTCTGTCTGAAATTTGGAAATTATTACAAGTATATGCTCCAGTCCTAAGCTTTTAGACAGGGTAAAACTCTTTCGGCTAATAATTACCAACAGGCAGTCCAGTTTCAGTTACCACCAAGGTGCACGGGAAACATTTCATGACAGCATTTATAAAGAAAACCTACTCAAAATCAGCGCCTTCATTAGGAAATGTGCAATGACGCAAGAGAGGCAGAGAGTGAGCAGCCAGCCGTGAAGGATGGGGAACCGAGAAATACCACCACGAACATGCACAAAACTGAAATACAATTCTTCCTGTTCTTTTTTGTCCTACCGCCACATCGTGAACTTGTTATTTATTGAGCAAGCTTATGCTGCAGATCACCGGATAATGTAGAAATAACCTGAGATGGCTTTTAACTACCTACTGAGGCGCTCTCAGCCTAGCTAGGAAGCAGTGCACGTCAGTCTGTACTAAACTCCTGCTGCCACAGCTAACCCGCTCCTAGGATTGGGAGCTGGGAAGCCCAGCTATTTTATTCAAAGGTAGCTAAGATGCCTCGAGGTTACATCTCTACATACCTTTTTTGGATGACTGGTTGCAGATAAACACGGTATTACTCTTTACTCCTTCCACATCACCTCCTAGTCTTACATATTGGAATATATGGTGCAAAAGGGGAAGGATTTTACTCGGTTAAAAACCAGCATGTGGGTGATCTGGAGGCTGGTGTTACTGGCAAAATGGTAGGAAATGACAGAATCAGAGGACTGGAAGAAACTTAAAGCCTCGAGGCAAAATCCGTGTATGCCATTCCCTACAGAAGTTCATATAGCCTCTTGCTAAAGTCATCCAGTGACAGAAAACTGGGGGGTTTTCTGGGAGTGAGACAGTTTCCCTGGGGAATTGGTTTCAGAACTCTGCCATCCTTACTCTTGGGGTTTTTTTCCTCAGTGTCGATGCAAAATCTCCGTCACTGAAATTTAGACCCTTCCTTTCTGTTGTATTTTGAATCTGGAGAACAAGTTGTGCTCCCCTTTCTTTTTCTAACCTTTTCTGTATTTGAAAACATATGCTTTTTGGGGTCTTAAGCTAAAGGCATTAGGCAATCTCAACTTGTTGAATTTCCTTCAGCATATAACATGTTTTCTAGACCTCTCATTACTCTTGTTGCTCCTGTTGTTGATTCTGCTCAGTTGATCCACACTTTTGCTGAAGTGCCATGTCCAGAACAGGACTTATGATGAAGCCTTACAACTGCTGAGTAAAGCAGAAAATTTACTTGATGCATAGTACGCTCTGATGGCATGTTCCAGAAAAGCCTGTGATTTTTTTTAATTCCATGACATTACTGTCTGTCACTCATCTTGTGCTAACTACGATCCCTAGACACAGCTCTGAAAAAGTCCTATCTAGCTAGTTGTCCGTTGTCCGCTCCTTTTTTTTTTTGTTTGTTTTAAAATCTCTGACATTAAACTTGACTAATTAGAACAAACAGCGTTTGTTCATCCTGAATGTTCTCCTAAGATTTTTCCTCCATGACTCCTGGTTGCAGCTGAATTTGAATTCTGTCCTCCAGTGTACCGCAGACATCCAAGCGCCACACGCCACTTTATCCAGCATAAGCTCAATTCTCTTGCCGGGTCATTAAGGTTAACTAGAACACCGAGCAGCTCTAGATGCTGGCACAGACTGCTACAGCACCTCCACTTTGACAGTGAATCCTTAAATAACTACTTTATGTGTAAGGCTTTCCAAACAGCTTCATACCCACCCACAGCAGTTTCGTCTTGACCATGCATCTCTGATCTGCTTACGAGAATGCCATGCGTAAGAAGGCCAAAGAGCCTTACTCAAACCAAGACACATGGCCTATGTTGCTTCTCTTATGCCAAAAAGCCCACTTGCCCTCTTGCAGAAGGAAAACGGGTTGCTCCCACATTCCCTGCTCTTGACAAATCCCCCTGCTGACTCGCTGCCTTCCAGGCACTTAACACGCAGTTGGGTGGACACAGCACACCGACAGAAAAGGTAGAGCCAGGAGGAATCAAATGTGATTACAAGAAACCTAAATCATTGTGCGGGCAGGTGAGAAGCAGATCCAAAAAGGTGCTCTGAGAGAGAGTTGTAAGCGATTCCTACAGGAGCCACATTTTGAGCACTGGGAGATCTGGTACAAGAAGACTGCAAGAGCCAGTAGAGGAGGCTGATGTAGGGTATCATAAATTATAGAAGGATGATTCAGTACTCTTTGGGGGAATTAAAGACATATGGCCTTCATTAAACATATTTGAGACAACAGTGAAGGGAAGTTTTATATGTTGCAGGGTTTTTTTTGCTTGGTTTTGTGTGGGACTTTGTGTCTTCCCTCCCCCACCCCCTTTTTTTAACATTCTGGCTACTGCAATTCTTTGTTTAAAATCAGATGTAAAAAAACCCAAACCAAACCCAAACCAAAGCCAGAGAAGAACATATTGATCCAAATGTGTCAGAAAACTGCACTCCCCAAGATGCTTTTAATTCCTCTCAGGAAGTGGCAAAGAAAGGCCAAATATAACAGATGTATTATAATAACACAAATACATAACCTTCCTCTTTTTTTGCTTAACATAATCAATATAAAACATTTAATCTTTTTTTTTTTATGAGATGAGGGTTCTCAACGGTTGCAAAAGCTCCAAGATAGATTTAGAATTAACATCGAGCTGTGATGCGAGCCTAAGTCTTTCCAGACCTACCCTCAAATGGCACCATATGCACAGAAACTAGCATTAAAATATTTACTCAGTTAGTTTCATGGGCTTTTTCTTATATTTATATTCTGTATTTATTTTGTTAATGGTCTAAATTGAAGTTTATGTAAATAGAAGGCACACCCTAACCTCCCTGTAAAACAATTATTTGTCATGAATTAAAAAAAAATCTGCCTGATAAAGTGCTAAGCATCACAAGAAAGTTCTTGTTAACATATTTTCACTATCTTTAAGCAATGCAATTACAACAATCTCCACAGAGCTTGGACACTAAGTGCCAGAAAACATACGACAAATTGTGCTTAGAAATATTTTTGCCTCTGAAAAAGTCATCTACTTTTGAAGTACTTATCACTGTTATGTAGAGAAAGGCAGATAAAAGTGTTAATTGATTGCAGAATCTTTTCAGCTCTACTGAAAGGCAGTTACACCTCAACATGAAGTTTGGTTTACAGAAGTTGATTATGTCAAAGTCTAGCTTCCATGGATTGTAAAGGACTGGATAAGATCCCAAACTCTCTGGAGATCTCTTTTACACCACAGGGCAATGCCCATGGCTTGCACTGAGACCCTGTATTCCAAACTTCACGCCTGTATACATTTCATTTCCGACCACGTATGACAGAGGCATCTAGGACTTTTTCCTTACAACAGGATGTCTTTTGGTGGGGACACAACTTGAAACCATACCTGCCTTGTGCAAACCCCAAGTCTGCTCATTAGCTACCTCTGTAGCACGGGCAAAACATTTGGCCATAAGAAGTAAACAAAACCGAATCCCTGCTCCTGACTGGCCATAAATTGAAGGATTGTAAAAAGCAGGAAAAAGTAAATCAGAAGTGGCATCAAGATAGTCTTTTTCTCCCTGGTAACTGGAATAAACATACAATTGGCTAGAAATCCTGTTATCAAGCTAATCTACTACTAATTTCTGGAAACAGAACTCTAATTGAAAGACATTCAGAAAATCGAATCCCCATTCTAAGGTTTTGATAGAATTTCAAGAAGAAACCAACGTCCTTCATTAATTTAATGGATTCTGGACATCAAGAAACAGGTTTTTGGAAGATGAGAGGCACGTGTAAAGAAAATATTTTAGTATTGGGAAGATACTGGTTTCCACATCAAGCAAGAGGACAGCAGAGTTGATAAAGTGTGTGAGGAACACCAGAACAGCTTCTGAGTTTTAGGACAAAAAGGTACACCCTTAAGATGATTTGTGGAACAGCACTGGTGGAGACTGTGGCCTTGCAAAGTCCCTATCAGACAAACAGGCTGTCTATATGGTCTACTGGCTAAAAAAGAGGAGATAAAGCTTTTAATTCCACACTATGCCAAGTACTTTCTCAGAGAATAAGCTACTTCAAATTTCTACATCTTGGTTTCTTCACCTGTAATATGAATATAATAATCCATATCCAATTTTACAGAAGAGTTTGGAATGCAAAACAATACAGCTAAATAAAACATTTCTTTAGCAAGGCAATCCCTGACATTGTCAGGCCATGACGTTTCTCTGACGTAATCCTACACTTTCATTCTCCTTCCCCCAAGCTGTTAGCTGGTCCTTGTCAGATTTGACCATCTGCTGACCACTACACGGGCTGCTCCCGACCAGCAGCACGAAGCATGAGGCGTTTTTGGAGAGACAGCAGAAGCAGTGGGGCAGAGGGAAGGAAGGTGCGGGATGAAGTTCCATCATGGCAGCTCCACAGTCGCTGGTGGGCCAGCAGGCAAACGTAGGCTTACTGCCGAAGGATGCCCTATAAAACAAATCTGTGGCAAATCAGGACTCGTGTTTCCACTGCCTTCCCTTTTTAATAGTGAGAACGACACAAGCACTCGTGGTGCTTGATACCAACAGTCCTACTACCGTTGGTGCTGTAGGAAAAGCTCTGCTGAGCCTCCCCAGCAGGTCTCTCTTTCATCCTCTTCCCCCACAGCTGCCTTAACTGGAATAGCAATCAGCCTGATAGAGCTTGATAACCATCATCCCACCAAGGAAGGGAAAAAAGGTACGGCAGCACTGGAAATATTCTCTGCTATTTGAGAAAGGCTTCCTGTCAGTTGCTGCTCTCTGCAGAAGTGTATGTTTAAACACACTACCTAGAAGACTGCTATTTTTAGCGCAGTGGTACACTTCAAAGCATTTCCTGCTCAGAAAGTCACACCAAAAGTAAAAGGAGAAAACGTAATGGCTCTGCTGCCTCCCAACGCCCCGATCCCCCTTGCAGAGGCCATCCCACTGCCGCCCTGCTGCAGTTTCCAGAGAAACTGCACACTCCAGTGACTAATTACTTAAAAATACAGCATTCCTCAGGGAGGAGAAGTTTTAAATAAACCTGCAAAATAGGTAACACAAGCACACGGCTAATTTTTACATACGGGAGGAAGAAGGGGGGGGGAAGGACGCAGGAGGATGGAAGAATTTAGCACAAGAATCTGTGTTCTAGTCTTGTACTAAATAGTTCCAGCTTTGATCTAAATTTAGGCAATGAGCACTTCCTGTGGGAGACCGTCTTCCAAAGCTGAAGAGTTTTTGATGCTAAATATTTTCAGTGATTTTATAATTGGGGTAAAGTGGTTATTTGTTTAAAGGCCTGGCCTTCAGCTAGATAAACGCTTACATTATTTTATATTCCCCACCATTTCCTCTCCTACTCCACGCTGGACTTCTCCTGTTTATTCAGCTCCAGGTCTCACTGCATTTTAAGTAGGTTTTAAAACTCTATTTACAACCAATGGGAGCAACAAAAGCCCTTCTGTCATTATCCAGCAGCCTTCCATCACAGCTGTGGGACTGCCTTCTCCTTACCTCGACGCTGAGGAAGCCCAAGCGCTTGAGCTCTTACCACTTTATCACGACTCCTGCGCTGCTTTGTGGTTTTCTGAACAGCCCCAACTCCTGGCCCTTCCTGTCCCTCCAGTTCCCTCTCTCCTGGGAGATAATCCCCGTCTTCAAATTTTAAGAAAAGGCAATTACACATCCATAGTCCATACTCCAACCCTCTCAAATCCCTTCCCTGACCTCAGAAACATGAAGCCTGAAAATAAAAAATGAATAGGCTATTCACTTTACAAAGTTCGTAATACTGGGGACCTGATTTTAAAATGCTTGAGGTTGCCAATGCTTGTAGACACTGAAGTCTCTTTCTTTAAAGTTAGTCTTATAGTTACACATTCACATTTAGGGTGAGAGGCAACTTGCCTACCTTTCCTCATGAAAACGTAATGCAGCTAATTTAAACTAGCCATCTAGGCTACCAGCGGTCAATGGGAACATCACTAGAGAGCAGCTCCCTATTTTAGACACACATTAGGATAAGATAAACCAAATCCTGGAGTATTTTTATATTTTTCCATCAATGATAAAAGGAGCTCGTATGACTACCTTCGACTAGACAGCTAACTTCTAGAAGGAACAAAACCTGCTCTATGTGAATGGGTTCACAAGCTTTGTTTCTTCTCTACTCCAC
The DNA here is from genome assembly GCF_963924245.1 of Chroicocephalus ridibundus. Classification (NCBI taxonomy): domain Eukaryota; kingdom Metazoa; phylum Chordata; class Aves; order Charadriiformes; family Laridae; genus Chroicocephalus; species Chroicocephalus ridibundus. Next base: position 133,069,226 of record NC_086285.1, read on the forward strand.
AGAGATTGTCAAAGAGGAAATTTTAATTCTTTTAGAAATTTAATTCTTGGGGAATAAGCCATCTGAAGGCTATGATTTTGATCTACTTAGACAGACGTAATTTTTTTGGTGATTACCAAATTCTACCTTGTCCAGTATCAAATACTAGGACTGAAGGATCTCTGCCTTCAACCCAGTATTAACTTCAATGTGTAGGATTCCTGAGCTAGGAATTGGAATCTATTAGATATTTTAAAAATAGTTTATTCTTGCCAGTCTAGCTGTGAATTTCTTGATATTTGAGTTTTGCTAGCCTAACAAAGCATAAGTGCTGACAGAGAATCTAAGCCCTCCCTCTACAGGCACTACAAAATAGCAGCTGTATTCAGAACTAAACTAACATCCAGGCTTGAGGATAAATCCCTGTAGAAATTAGTGTAATTTGGCTCAGTTTCCCCCTAAAGCATGGGAAGGATTGAAAAACCACAATTACTCCTACATAATGGCAATAGCTGTCAAATCCTGTTGAAACAGAAGTGGTGAAGTAACCTTAGGAGACGCCTGGATAACTGAGATTTTAACAATGCTGCATCCACACTGTAGTGGCACGTTTGGCCTCTATGTTCTGTGGTTATAACCACTGTTGAAAGAACTGTCTACTAGTAAGAGACTGCCGAAAGGGCAAGGTGAAAAAAAAAAAATAATCCAATGCTGTGACTTAGGGCTAAGAAAATGTTGTCTATCCCTCCTCAGCCTTAATATACAATATAGAAGATATAAAAAAATTATGTCTTTATATACACACAATAATAACAATACAATAGATTCACAAAACCAAGCAAGCTCAAACGCACTGTTTTAACAGTGAAGGCTATGGCTGTGAATGAGAGAGTCACGAACGTTCACGGAGTGTATGATCTGATCATGATTTACAAACTAAGGCTTCATGCACAGGGCACTGCCTAGGGATTAATGACCAGCTGGGAGAGTTGATAGTGTAGGACAAAGCTAAGGATCATTAACTCCACCTAGTTGTAAACTCCCCAGAAAATGCCTTATGCTAAAATTGATATTGTAATTACCCATTTTATAAATAAAATAAACGGTAATACTGAAGTAGCAAATTGCTTTTGCTGCCTCCCTTTTTCTTGCAAAGCTCTGAGAACTAGAGCATTCTGGGTGATGTGAACCTGGTGCTTTTTGAAAGTGAATTCCGCATAAAAGCCAGCGAGTTAACACTTTTTAGCATAGGTCCTAACGACATACAGTTTATTAGTATGTCGGGCAGCAGAGCAACAAGCAGTCTTGCACAGAATGCAAAGAAATTCTGAACGCGAAATTCTGAATGCAAAGTTCCATGCAGATAACCTTGCACAGGGAGACATGATCTCTGCACTGAACAATTAATCATCCATGGGAACTTGGGGTTGAATATAAAACATTTTGAAGTAAAAAGCCCCAAACAACAACAATTCTGTGCCCCCAGCTGGCACAGAAATTTACATTTGCAGATCAAGTACAGCACAAAAGACCAGTAAAAAAAAAAGCTGGTATCAGTCCTTTCAAACAACTTCTGTCCTCGAGCATGAACCTGCTTTACATGGGAGAAGTGTAGTTGCTAGGCTGGGGTAGGTCAAGAGCCCGTGTAGCCCATGGCATTTCAACAACAGCCTAGGAAAATCTGTAAATAAGTTATCATTAACCAATAGTTACAAGTATTTTCCTTTTGTCTGACTATGCTGGGAAAGGTTCCCCAGCATTCAGTCCCTCTGTTATCCATCTCCTCCCAGTCTGTTCCTCTAGACAGAGTGATGATCACAACTTAGTAACACCGACTGGCAAATTGAGTGAAGACTGGATTTCAAAAGACAGGTAATGGCCTCTTGAAGTGTCAAGAAATTACTTTTAGAGGAAGTCAGATGTCAGAAATGCAGGCCTAGAACATCTCATTCACACGTAATGCAAAGATTTGCTTACCTGTTCGTTAGGCTCAAAGTTTATCTCTTCTTTTTCTGTCCTCATAGCTATTAACTTTGTGCTACCGGAAGGGTCTGTCTTACTGTCCAACCGCTCCAGTTTTGGGGGTATGTCTGGTAAACCAATATCTTTAGTATCATCTTTATCTAGCAAGTAGCGAAGTAGTGCATTATTATTCTTCTTAGGACTCGCGGGCTCCTGTTTAACAGTCACCTCTGAACCAGGAGCTGTGCTACTGGACTCCTGGTTCAGTTCTTTGCCTGTGGCCTCGGCTGTGAGCTTGGCCAAATCTACAGGAGAACTACTGTCCTGCAATAGTCTGTGCAAAATTTTATGCTTCTCCTTGAGCGAGGTTCCATGTGCTGAACCAGACCCAGGCAACCCTCCCGTGGAGTCCTTGCTAACGTCTCCCATGGTACTGGACAAAGGCGAAGGCTCCATCTGATCCGATTTGGTGGTCAGCAATTGTAATAGCTTTGTCTGGCTTTTTCCGTCGTGCAGTTTATTCTGTCCATCAGGTCTCTCACCACTGACAACCGGTGGCATGTTGCTATCGCTGTTATCTTTCTGTTCTCCTGAATGGCAGCTGCTCTCTGCTTGTCCAGTTGTACCTTCCGATTGCTCCCCGTATAGTCCAAAGCAGTCTTTAGAGTCCAGACTTCCCATCTTGCTTAGCTGGGGAGGATTCATATTCACAGGGGAATTTTGTAAATTTCCCATTTTTAGGTCAGGTGAAGCCAACGACGATCCTAGAGAAACGCCGTGGCCCTCGCTGAGGGCCTGAAGTGCGTTCAGGGAACTGTTGGTGTAGTTATGGCTATTTCCTGTGCTGCTGCAGACTCCCACGGGCGAATGCAAGCTTCCTGCAGGGGAGAACTGACTGGGTGGGATGCGAGGACTTCCTGCCACTCCAGGGCTCACACGATGCCTTGGGGAAAGCATAGAGTTTGGCTGCCCTGGGTTCATGCCGGGGCTGCTTTGTGAGGGGCTATTCATTTTTAGTGCATAGTTACTACCCTGAGGAGTGGATGCTTGTATGCTCGACACATGGTTCATTCCCCCTGAACCACCGAACCTGCCTGCTGGCATGCCCATTTGTTCCTTTGGGCCATTTATGGCAAAATTTATATTGCTACTGATGGTCATATCCTGACCTGGGTTCCCACTGCACATGGCCTGATGGGCAGGGCTGCTGGAGCTAATCGGGTTCAATATCTTCCCCATCCCTTGTCCAGTCAAATCCTGATTCATTCCACAGACGTTCTGCTCTCTATGTGGCAAGGGGAAGAAAAACAACCCATTAGCTAAAATGACAGTGGCCAACTTGCAATTACACTACAAAAAAAGAAGCAAAACCCCAAACCTCGCTTTAAAATAACACAACAAACCTACAATTAAAACAAATTGACAATTTGACAAAAGTGATATGCAACTCTCTACATGGCTGCACATTATCAGCATGGTTTTTCAGTACCTTATTAACAAATCAGTGGAAGAGAGGAAAAAACAAAATTATACCTCATTTAAATGACAGTCATCAGAAATGCAGATAGGTTACAATTTCAGACCCTCTCCCTCTAACGTACATCTCTTCTCTATTATTTGACAGGAGCTAACTTCTAGAACTGACAGAAATCTCATCTGAAACATATGACCCAAACAAATACATGTTTTACGAGACAGCTGTGGACAGCTGTTTGCTGGAGTTCTGAATTTCTCTGAGTTAGCCCCACCACAAGGCTGGAGTGGGCTATTTGCCCACCAAGTTCATAGTGAAAAGAAAGTTGAAAAAGTCACATTTCTACACTGCCAGAGTATTGCGATACCGCTCCAAAACAGCATGTGAGCCAAAAGAACTACTGGATACTGCTTCAGGATGGGAACATAACTGGATACGGCTTCAGAATGGGAACAGGCTGTTAGCAATCCAGTCCTGCATGAGCATTCAGGAAAAGAGGAGAAGAAAGAAAAAACCCACACACATAGGAGCTAAAACTCATGTTTTGGAGATGTAGGCTGTAAGATGGAGGAAACAGAAGACAGACATACACGCAGAGAAAAAGCTCTTGTGAGAGCACCTGAAGGTCACTTTTCTTCAGTAGATTTTAATTAGTTTATGGGAGGATGCGATATACTTTTTACTTCTGTGCTAAAACTTAAATCAGAAAAATCAGACATATTCCCAAATGTCAAAAGCTATGAAAGAGACAGTCTCAAATACATTAGGAAGAAAAAAAAAAGAGGTTCAGAGAAAAATCAAAAACAATTCTGGACTTCCAAAACCAAATACTAATGGAACATTCCGAATATGTATTTTTGATGAGACGAAAACGATTCTACTTGCACAGGGTAAGTGCAGATAAACCTTCGGGTTTTGCTAACGCATGAAAAGTAAAAGAACTGAAGCACGCAGAGTAGTGAAGCTTGTTACTCTGTATTTGTTACCGTAGGTAGAAAGGCAATGGTGAACAACATTAACTCTAGGAAGAGAGAGAGGTGGATTTTTAAAATGTTATTACACATACAATAGTACCAGTGTTTTGCTAAAAAAAGCAAGAATATTTGCAAGTACCATTCTTAACCTAATGGTGCTTTTTTAAACTTAAAATTTAGCACTTCATGAAATACCAAGTATATTCAGCAATCCAAAGAAAACAGATTTCTGACAGCTTTTGGTCAGGTCAATTACAAAATCTACGATTTGTGTAAAATGGTTTCAGTTTTAATTATGTTTAGAGCGGTTTTCTTCCTCTCAAAAAAGTGATACTGTGGACACAGGGAAACAGCATTGTAATTGTAATCAGCAAATAAAATCTGAAAAAAAAATCTGACACGTGACATGCAATGACTTAATTCAAATTTTACGCTGAAGTTCTGAGGTCAGGGATTACTTATTCTTGACTTTAACATATTACTGCCTGTGCCTTTTTAAAAAAAAACTAATAGTGGTGGCGTTTCTCAGGATTGGACATGTGAAAACCACTACTCCAAGCACCAGAAAAGACAAGGAATGAAGAGAGACAAGGAGTTCAAATATGCCGTTTGTCTAAAATGCAGTTCTAATAATCAGATCATATTCTTTAAAGAACGCTTTTGTGAAAATCCAGCATGCCATTTATAAGTCCTGAAGTAATCTTAGAGTCTTTTCCTGCTGTAAGCATCAAATTAAAAAACTTTCTTTGTTTTCATGCTATTAGTTCTAGGTCAACCGAACGTCTATCAGCCTTAAATAATCTATTTGCTTTGGCGACTCGTTACTTTCCCTGTCTCTCTGTAGAGCGTGGATGTAACAAACCAGTGAGGATTACCTGTGAAGCATATGCAAGGAGATTACAAGCTGAGGTTCGCTAGTCGTCTGAGAACGGATGAGCTTGCTCTTCGTTTGGGCAGAAACGATAGTGCCATCAGACAAGGAAAACCGATAAACAGGACTAAATGCTAGTCCCTGCCTTAGTACTGCAAGCAAGCAAAATAACAGAATTAAATTAATGAGAAACTACAGTACAGGTAGCTTAGTTGCTCAACATCTTGATGTTCTAAATCCATCAGCACTGATACCACAGACACTGCATAAAAAAAAAATAAAAAAAAGAAAAATTTTGAGACTAAATAATGAGCTGTGTATAAATTAAAGGATCCCACATACTGTAAGGTGATCAAAAGAAAACTTATAAGGAGTGACAGCAATCACAGGACAGATACTATGAAATACAGAATATTTCAGGAGTAGGCCAAGAAGTCCTTGATGTCCGCTTCACTTTTCGTCAAATATGTGTCTAACTCCTTTTGTTCCTCCTCCATTTTTTCATCTGCACCATCTCCATCACGATGATTAATATATATACCTTTAGTTTCTAAATCATCTGTTTCCATTAGCCTGTATCTTTTACTCCTTATTGCCTGTTTAAATTATCTTGCAGCAGTTACTCTCACTACTACTTTAATTTAAAAAGTACATAAATTTCTTACATGGGAACAATTCTTACAGTGGGAACAATTAGAAATAAGGAGATCTGGAAAAAGAAATGATTACTTTTTAAAGAACAAATACAAAAAAATAGAGCTCAAACAAATCACAAATACAATTACCCAAACCAAAATTGAGACTGTGCTATCCTTCCCCAGTGTTAGATATGACTGTGTTTCAGGTTTGGGTTTGACTTCACTGCACACATTCTGCAGCCCTGAAGTTTTCAGTGTAAATCTGAACTTCAGCAAATTCAGTTCCCTAACTTCTGTAGACCCCTGTGACATTTCTTTAATTAGAAATTAAATTCATGTTGGGGAAAATAAAATCTCCAAACACTTAGAATAAATGTTCACTCTTCACCATCAGTGAAACAAATCTGATCATTTTCAATTCCTAGTGCAAAAGTTATTACATTAGGATTGCAGATATGGCAGGAGGAAAGTACTTAACTTCAAAATTTTCATATAATTGTTTAGACAAAAAATAGGAATGAAGTACTACAAATACTTTTAATTTCCTACTTTTTCATACATACACATTTTCTGTGGTTTTAGTTTTCTTCCCTTTTTTTTTTTTTTTAATTAATAATATCATCTGATCTTCATTTCGCTGCTTGTCTTTTAATATTTCCTGTTGTAATGAAATGACATGGTTTTCCGAGTGTGGCTTTATTGAACAGTCTCCTCTACAGGGCTACGAGATTTTCAGCCTTGCAGGACTGGTTATGATTGCTTTCCTTCCCTGTCCCCCCCACTGTTATATATTGTTCTACAAGGTTTTAAAGTATTATTTAGGCAGTGAGAAAACAGGAAGCACAATTTAAACAACCAGAAGGGGTTTTTCAGAGTAAAAATGTAAAGAAAAACAAAAACCTACAACTGTGAAACAATACAAAGCAAAATTTCACTGTTAGGTATGTCATTGTTTCAGTTTAACCTTTGGGCACCAGAAGGTCCAAAGCTCTTAACTTTAGCATATACCACATCAGGAAATTCCAGTACTCAATGCCAACAGGATACAAGTGAAATCTCTACTTAAATCATTTTCCAAACTAATTCTTTAAGCAAACAAGAATGTTTCCGTATTCCTCTTGAGGAAATGCTCTTTTTCTGACTGCAGCCAATAAAAACTTACCATATATTTTGCACTTTACGCCAAGAGTTAATTTGAAAGCTCTGTGGTTTTTATTGTTTATCAAGCTAATGCTGATTTTTTTGCCACACTGTGACACTGAATTATATGTAGGAGACTGTTACTTTCCTTGCCTCTATTCTCAAACCATAATGACTTAAAAAATGCAAGGGCTTCCTCAGTCAAGTGCAAAGATGCCACTGCCCAAGATATGCCTTGTTTTTCTTCTCCATGCTGCAGGGCAGGGGACGGAAACTTTTCAGCCATTTCTCCTCTCTAGTACTGGATCCTTTGCAGAAAAGCAACTTCAGAGGTTTTTCCTCCTCCACTCTCTTCACTTCCACAAGAAGTAAAGAGCCCAACCTCATTTAGACTAATTCTACAGTTCATACAACAATCCTAAGCCTCTCCTGCAAAATGATACGGCATAAACTCCAGAACGCGTATATTTTTATCACTTCACAGGTAGCTTAGAGAGGACCCAACTCAAACCTCGGCACTGGTGTAGGAACTGCTAATTTGCTCAGGAATCATTTGAAGAGGACTGAAATAGTAAGTGGCTGGATGCCGTAACAGAAACTCCTAAATCAGCTTTGGCGGAGACAGGTCCTTACCTGAAACTGCTCTCTAAACCCCTGCTGTAACTTTAATTGCAGATTACCTTCTTTAGTTCTGTCCGAAATCACAGCATAAGGCTGTGAACTTTTAGCACTCCTACTGTATATACCCCAAAAGCTGTTATCTAAAATATCACGATATTTTTGTGCCCCCACATTCCCAAGACGAAACCTGAAGGTTTCATGAAAGTAGAACATATTGAAGAATATTTAACTAAAGCCGCATGACTAAAGCTTTTCTTTTTGTGTATGCGTGTGTATTTGATGGAATGATTTGAGATTCCAGTTACAACTTAGTTTCCAAGACGGCATGCCAGCTGTTTAATGACCATGGCAACTATTTGTTACAGGCCAACTGTAAACCCCGTCCTACAAACATGAACCTAAAGAATGATGCTCTTGCACTGGAAATGTTCTGGTTATTCCCCATTGGTTTTGAAAGGACTTTCCTGTGGACTATAAAGGGTTATTTGTTTTTAGTAATTTGGACCTGTGTTACTAGGATAAGCAGCATCAGGGTTTTATGAAAAGAAAAATCCCCACCCAGTCACTACCACAGAAACCTCATGGGGAACCTTTCGCAGTGCAGCACCCTCCTAGATCTTACCTACCATAATCTTGAGTGAGTAGACGTGCTTGCGGTGTATCCTTTAACGCTTATCAGCTAGATACAGTACAACAATGTAGGTTTCCAGACAGTATGAGTGCTGCATCTCTGATAATTCACACTGAGTGTTTCTCACAGGAAATGTGACAATCAAAGTCCATTTTTGTAGAGAAAAGGAATGCAGGTCAATGAACTGCAATGTGTGAGCTGAGGTTCTGAAGAATAATGGGTAGTGAATGTTTTGGTGGGCAACACGCAAGGGTCTTCCTAAAATAATTGTGACAATTTGAAGATTTGAAGCACCCTCCAGTATATACAGTTATAACAGCAGGCTAAAACGAACACGGAGATATAGGTGCAAAACCTCTCTAGAGAGAGCCATCATATGTAAGGTAAATCAGTCTGAAAAAGAGAGAGCGTCAGTAGCCCTTGATTGTTCCATGTAAACATAACAAAGAGAACACAACCAAGAGATAACAAATGACAAACAGTTTAAATATAGAAAGTGCTAAAAATATGAAACCTAACCTTCCTGGTGATGCCTCTTGGCAAAAGATATTTCTCCCTCGTGCTGCGAATGGAACCTCTGAATGCATCTTCTCACCAAATCCTCCCAGCCAGGTTTCATAGCTGCTCGCATGGTACTTGTGTCCAGTGAAGTTATTTTCCCTGATATCCGATAAAACATTTGTTATAGCGATTTCCCCTTTGGGGGCGGGGAGGGGGATAAAAAAATTAAAAACTCCTGTTTTACAATACCTTGTAGATCCTGGCGAGTAGTAAAACTCTCTGAGGAAGGAAGAAGTGGTCTTTCCTTCATTGGAGCTCTTCTCGCAACACAAATCAAGCAAGACTGCAAATCTTAAAGAAAAATGTTACTTCAGTGATTTGTATAGAAGAGGAAGATTTTGCTTCCACAAAGAATTCAGAAATATTTTTTAAAAAATTCTTTAAATCTGTTTGGACTCAAAGAATAAATTTTGTACCAATAAATGGGTGGATAGAACTCAGTGGTTTTGTATCTTCATTATTTCCTACAACATTAAACAACACAGGAGAGGTGGATTTATTTTCTTTTTTAGAAGAAAAATTATCAAGGACTCCACCACAGCCCAAAATTATCGGCACGTGTTTATGCATATATCTGTAGCAGCTCAACCACTCAGGAGATGAAAAGTAACAAAACAGAATATACTGCACGCTCAGAGAGCATGTTTCTTCAGCACTGACTGTTTTATGCTTTCTAAGCCACATTTCCTAAACATGCCCCAAATGCTTGCTGTCCCTGAGAAAGCAGCTTCATAATAAGCCCTTTTTAGTTATCTGAATACTTAATATACAATCTCAGGAAATTTACCTGCTGAAGTAGTAAGTGGTAAAGGAAATGGTAAACCACGATTGTCTTCAAATTCCAAGAACTCAAAAAAAATTGCCCATTGAAACTTTCCTCCCAGTCAGCTACATTGTTCAATATATTCATTAATGACCTAGATGAGGGGACAGAGTGTATCCTCAGCAAGTTTGCTGATGATACCAAGCTGGGAGGGGTGGCCGACACTCCAGAGGGCCGTGCTGCCATCCAGCGTGACCTGGACAGGCTGGAGAGCTGGGCAGAGAAGAACCAAATGAAGTTCAACAAAAGCAAGTGTAGGGTCCTGCACCTGGGAAGGAAGAATGCCAAACACCAGTATAGGTTAGGGGCGGACATGCTGGGAAGCAGCTCTGAGGAGAAGGACCTGGGGGTCCTGGTAGACAGCAAATTATCCATGAGCCAGCAGTGTGCCCTTGTCGCCAAGAAGGCCAATGGCATCCTGGGCTGCATAGGGAAGACTGTGGCCAGTAGGTCGAGGGAGGTCATTCTCCCCCTCTACTCTGCACTGGTGAGGCCACAACTGGAGTACTGTGTCCAGTTTTGGGCTCTCCAGTTCAAGAGGGACAGGGAACTACTGGAGCGAGTCCAGCGAAGGGCAACCAAGATGATTATGGGACTGGAGCACCTCCCTTATGAGGAAAGGCTGAAAGAGCTGGGACTCTTTAGCCTGGAGAAGAGAAGGTTGAGGGGGGACCTGATTAATGTTTACAAGTATCTAAAGGGTGGGTTTAAGGAGGACGGAGCCAGGCTCTTTTCAATGGTTCCCAGTGACAGGACAAGGGGCAATGGGCACAAGCTAGAACATAGGAAGTTCCGTTCAAATACACGGAAAAACTTCTTTACGGTGAGGGTGACAGAGCACTGGAACAGGCTGCCCAGGGAGGTTGTGGAGTCCCCTTCTCTGGAGATTTTCAAGACCCGCCTGGATGCAGCCCTGAGGGATGTGCTCTAGGCAATCCTGCTCTAGCAGGGGAGTTGGACTAGATGATCTCTAGAGGTCCCTTCCAACTCTGAAGATTCCGTGATTCTTCTTACAATTACAGTGATATAAAACTAGGATATCTCTTCAAGGTAAACAGAGTTTCTCTCAATTTCAATTATATTCATTTAACAAATAGATGCATGCAAGTGTATACACTCATAAGCCAAGATGAAAGTACACTTCTACAGCTAAATGAAAAAGGAAAAAACTTACAATTTTTCAAGATTTAGAAGCCACTTTATCAACTTTACCTCCCTTTATCAACTGCACCAAAACTGCTGGCCCGCAACAGCATGGAAAGAGAAAGTAGTAACACAAATTGGAATCTTTAATTACCTTCACCATCCTCCTTGAAGGAATTTGGTTGAGAAACAGCAAAGCACTGCATAGTTTCATATTTCTGATGTGCTTCCTGGTTATCATGGCCTTCTTCAGAATCAGCAAGAGGTTTTACCAGCATCCGACAATTAAAGGTATGGCTATTACGCCTAGGAGTGTCACCAGACCAAGATCCCCCGTTCACTGAGCAAAGCAAAGATCATAGAGTGAGATAAATCTGGTAGCAGTCATTTCTGCTGCTTATCCACACGAAATTAATCAAGGTGCTTTGCAGACTGGTTGGGAAACAAGCTCATTTAACAACAACAATCTGTTTTTAATATTAGGGCCCAAACCAGTACATAACAAGGTAATTTATAAAATCCTCAGATTTTAAGAGCACTGCTAATTTGTTCAGCTATCATGTTGTTTTCAAGTGACTTTCAAAGACATAGTACAAAAGCAGGATAAAAGTCTAAATATTGTGCGTGTAGAAGTTATACAGCATAGCGAAAAGCCTACTGGGTAGATCAAGTTAATTGATGTGCCTGCAAGAAAAAAGACAGTATGTGGGATCTGTGCAGTGAATTTAAAAGTGATTAATACAAAAGAGATGGCAGCATTGTCTAAAAATCTGTGTCCAGATTAGAAATAAAAAGAAAAGAAACTAACATGCATTTATAAAAATAGGAAGCAATAAAATCAGGAAAACATATCGAAACACAGTCTCAGTTACAACGGGAAAGACAGAAGGGATGAGAATGACCTGGGTGCAGTGATCGATAAACCTACAGCCTAACACAGTGCTTAAGACAAGTAAAAAAGGAAACAAAATCCTGAGATGCACAAATATAGGTACTGGACATCAGTCAGAGCAAATTAATGTAACACCACATAAGGAAATAGCAGGGTCGTATTTAAAATACTCTTCACTTGCCCTTTTCAGTCATAAAATGCAATAAAGGCAGTAATTTATGGGGTGTAGCTGTTTACATTTTTGATTGTTTAAGGGTTTATAAGTGAAGTCATAAAATGCTAAAGTGAATTGCATAATACTTTTTAAATGGCTATTGCATAATACTTTTTAAATGGCTGTGAGTAAATGAGGTGCTCAGTATTGACTTCCTCTTTCACCTCCTCCAAAAAACCAATGACATTAAAAGCAGTATTAATATGAATCCAAAAATGGTTGCAACTAACAGAAACCATTTTTTAAAGGTAAGGATAAATATTGGTGAGACTATAAACATTGAAATAAAAATTCTAACATAAGGAGTTTTCTGATTTTTCTTTTATATTCCCCCTTTCTTGGGCCATTCTTAGAATAAACAGCCTAGACAGAAAACTACCGGAGAGTTCACATAGCTAATGCTGTCTTCTAGTGATTCACTCTGGAGATCCATTAAAAATATCAGCTAACATGAGTTACTAAGAGTAATCTTAACAAAGAGGAATCTGAAAAGAGTGGAGGATGCTTTTGAGAATAATATTAATCATTCATACAGCCTATACATACATTAAAAATAAACAGAGGTATATGATGAAACTGTAAGGACATTAAGTTAAGTTATTGAAATGCTGATTTATGAAACCAAAGTTAAATAAATAACGGTATGAAATGAAGAAAAGATACACACCTAAAGATTTTGGCAGCAGGATTTTGACAAATTCATTGTGGTCCCCTACATGCAGAATGCTATATATGCTTGTGTTCATCAGCTCTTCTTGGTTGTACCTTAGGTACTGTGTCACATTCTCAGAAACAAACACAACATTACCTTCTGGGTTCACTACAAAGAAGAACCCATCGAGGGCCTAAAGGGGGGAAAAAAAACAGCAGGCAGGCAGAGAGAGACAGACACATTACCAAACAATCAGATTAACAACAAGGTAACCAGAAAATAAATATTCCCTTCAGAAGACATAGCTGAATCTTTCTGCATCCATCCCAGTTCTTACATTCTTGTCTGTAACAGCAAAGGACACATTTCAGACTGAGCATCTAATCTTACTTGTATTAAACCAGTGTAAAAGCACAGAAAGGTGCACATCTTGCAAACTAATGAAACCCACACATGAAAACAACCAAGTCCCCCACCCCAAACAAACAAACAAAAATAACGGAAGAGGTTACTACCTCTCTGCCTGCCTATGAAGTAAGAAACCTGGACCAGAAGCTGGTTCTGCTAAACCTGGAGTCTGTTCACTCCTCTATGCAGCACAGGGAGACGGATCCCAGGAAAACATCACAAGATGTGCTGGCACAAGGCAAGGAAAACACGGGCAGAAAGAAAGAGAAAGGCTCTCTCCCCATCCCCAGCAGTGCATCTTCATAGAAGTGAGGCCCTGTGCAGCCAGGAACGCGAGGGATTGAAAGCAGAGAAAGGCAAAGGGAGCTGAGGGCAGGCAGTGAGCGGCAAGGATGGGGCAGCTTTCCTGCCTACTCCCAGGACTGCTGTCATTTTATTTATTTGACACCGGTTTCATTCAGTCCATACATGATCCAGGGAACAGGAACCAGACTTTCACCGCTCCAACTCAGCTCCGTGGTATTCCAAAGGACTTAAAAGCTTCTTTGAGGAAGTATCTAAATTAGTCATTTCTGCTGATTGGTTTCCCCCCTTATCTCTTGTGACGGTGGCAACCTAGCTGCAGCATTCTTTCCAAGATATCTGCTGTCTGTTATCTGAAGCCTAAGCCAAATACTACATCACTTCTACCTGATGAGGATAAAGTAAAATTTGAGTATCAGCAAGAACTTCTCATGCAAACTTTCTTTTCCTTAAGATGCAAGCGTGATTGTGGATGGTAGAGATATTTCAGACTACATCCCTCCAACTTTATTTCATGTGAGCAGATAAAGGGGGATACATTTAAACTTAAAGCACCAAAGCTTTTGGTCTAAGCATTCAATTAACAATTAACCCATACAGACTTCTGCAGCTTTGCCTGATTTATTCACCTCTCTAAGGACTGGTAGGAAACCACTAGAACAGTAGTTAGTTTTTGCATCTCCAGGGGCAGAAACAAGTCAGAAATACAGGCAACGCATGATTTATTATGGGTTAATTAAAAGTGAGTGGATCCATACTAAACCTGAACTCCGCTCACTGCAAAACAGTCTAACAAGGTGGAGCTGCTATAGCAAGTGTATACAGGCATTTGCATTTTTGATATGACCAAACTTGTATACTGTACAGCTTGCCTGTGGGTCTTAGCAGGCGGGTCTCAAGTCCTCAGGCTACAGACACATATTAAAAATATCCTACGCTACTGAGCAGTTCGCAAATCCAGACAGTACAAAAGAGAAGGCTAAGGAGGGATCTTATTTCTGTCTTCAGCCCCTTAGCAGAAGGCTAACGAGAAGACAGAGCCAAGCTCTATTCAGAGGTTCATAAGGGAAGGATGAGACGCAAGAGACACAGGTTGCAAGACAGGAAACTTCAGGGAGATGCAAGAAAAAAAACAATTCACCATGAAGGTGGTCAGATATGGGAAAAGGCTGCCCAAAGAGGCTGTGAAATCTCCTTCCCCATAGATATTCAAACCTTGTCTGGACTTGGACCCGAGACACCTGCTCTATTCGGACCTGCTCACTGTGGAGGTGGGATTACACAAGCTCCAGAGGTCCTTTCCAAACTTAGTTAATGATTCTGCTAAAGGGGAGGGATAGTGAAAGCACAACATGCAAGCAGAGTGGCTGAGCTAATGGTTGCCAAAGGCTTTGTTTGTTCTATTTTTAAATTACAAAATAATAAACACAAGTAAATGTACAACTATATACTTTTCCTGACGGCCTTTAAATTAAGATAAATGAGGTCTTTTTCTCTCCTGTTAATTGTCACAAATGCTAATCTCTGTTTTTTATCATTGCCTTCTTTTTGTTTCTGATCATTCTTGGTTCCTCCAGTTAATTCACTTTCTTTGGAAAGCTCCCTCTGCTCCACGTGCCTTCATAACATTCAAGACATTTTCCTGCTGACTAACAATGTTTTACAAGATTTAATTAATTGAGGCTCTACTACAATTTTCTATCAGCATCTCCGCTACAGATTAGTGTCTTAGACTGCATTTCACTCCTTGAAGCCGATGTAAGCGTGACCTCTTTGGTTTAGTCCTTTCTGTATCACGAGAGATCCCTGTACTGCCTGAGGATACAGAGAGCTGGACCAGAGAACTGAGTTGGCCGAAAACTAATGCAAGAAAAAAAAAAAAAAAAAGATGCTAGCCACATCAGTCCTCTGAACTGGCCCACCATGAAACCACATGGCCTTTAGAGCTGGCAGAAGGGTGTGGGTTTGGCTGAACCATTCTGCCTGGCAGCGGTCCACGCTTACATCAATTCAAAGGGATTGCAAAACCAAAGCCATTGCAGATGTTTTATCAGAGTCCTGAGGAGGAAACTTTCAAAGACAGAGATGGGAAGCAAGAGATTATGTGAGTTACTGGCACCCCACCATAATCTTTGATTTTCCCTACTATTTTCCTTCTACAGCAACTTCTTTGGCGAGGACACGCTCTGTGCTGTTTCCTCACAGCTGCTTCTTGGGTTGACCACAGAAGTGGTCATCTGAGCCTAGAGTAACACAGGGCCTTATATACCAGTCTCCTATTTCTTTCTATTCTAGTAATAAAATAAGCTTGTAGGTAAGCAGCGGCAGGCTTTTGAGGAAGTTAATGCACCAAGATACTTAAATCTTTTAGAAGCTTCCACTTTTGCAATAATTTCTTAATTCTGTCCCCACGTGCATGCGACCCTCATAAACAACTTTTCTTCAGAGCTATTGGTACAATGGGGGAACAAATAATGGATAACATGCTGGAAGAGAAATCAAGAGAACAGATATTATTTTAGATGATATTCTGGAATGGAAAATACATTTGTGTTCTTTGAGCTGTTGTCAGTTCTCTCTTGACTATTTTTTCACCCACTCTTCCTATCTACTTTCTGCTTTAACCAAGAAATATGTTAAAATATTCCTCAAAGGCAGCTGCATGATGAATTTTACGCTCTTTTCAGCTGGAAACACTCGCTATTTTGAGGATTCTTCAGTTTTATTCTTTAATAAAAGCAGACAATTACATTTCTAAACCAAATCAACTAATAAACTGTTCATCAGCATTGCCATTTTTATTATTGTTTGGCAATGGAAAAGGGTAGGTTTTTGAAGAGGTTATACAAAGGGGTTCTGTAAAGATGAAATAACTTAATTGCATTTCCTTAAGGAGATAAAGACACAAAGAAAGTATCTGTAGTCTTTTCACAGTAAACGTGTAACAACTTTCAGTCTTTTTATGTTTCTCGGTGCAAAGGGACCACGGATTATTAATTTAGTTCCACAATCTTTCATTGTTAATATGCAATGGTTTTACTGCAAAGGAAAACTAAATTAAATGGAAGAATGGAACAGACGGGTGATTTTACATGTCATGTTTGCTGCAAAAGCCAATCATGCAAGATAAGCCAGAAAAAAATAATCTTATCCTTACTTTCCCTGTGATTAAAACAGGTCCTTACAATTAAATTAATAGGAAGTTAAATTTTAGCGTAGCAATGTAAGAGATGGATGTTTAACCTTGTTTGATAGCAAAACCAAAACGAGAGTATGTATAACAATTATTAAATTAAATCAATTAATTTGTTACCCCACTTTTCAAAGAGGAATGTTTTTACTCCAATCTGTCTAATCTTCCTTATGTTTAGTACTGTGATTTTGGAGCCTTTATTTCCTGTGTAGTACAGAAAGCTATGTTTTCATCTAACAGATCATGAAAAATAATGCAAATACTTAAAACTGTTATAACATACATCTTGCTCCTGCAATGTTCAGAAATGACAGAACAAATATGCTTCTGCCAAAGTTGGTTCCTTTAGCTTGACTCAGAGTTTGTGTTTTGTTTTATCTAAAGTAACATTTATTCTTCCTTACAGATAAAGTCTACATCAGAACATGAATAAACAGTTTGCAAGTGAGCTTAAGCAGATAAAGCAGTAGTGCCAAAGGACAGTAGCATATGACATTAGGGTCCCAGATAACATACCTACCCAACATTACTATTAATACACTTAGAAGCTAGGTTTTTAACCATGCAGCCTTTTGGGATATCAAAATAACAGCTAAAATCAGACAGAAATCTTAACTAAACAAATGGAAATACACGTCTTGAATAGCTCTCCTAGATTACTTCCATATTCTAGAGGGAAGAGTCATGCTGTAAGTGCTGAAATGATAAGCCATTAATACAGTATAGCAGTGACATGCAATTTTAGAGGAATTATTATTCATGTGTATACTACTGTATATGTAAGTCAATGTATAGGTACAACAGGTTTTCCAAATCTGTCATGGTTTAGAACAAATAAAACATGCACACACAGACCCCCAGGACTTGCTACTAAATGAAGCCACTCAAGTTGTCTGCATTAGAAAGCAGCAGAGTTCTCTCTTTCTCTGCCTCTCCCCACCCCACGTTAAAAACAGTTTTATCACTGAATCCAACAGAAATATGCTGCCTTAAATATGCTCTCAAATGACACAATCCTAAGTAGCCAGGACGGTTTGTGTCTCTTTTACAGCGACCTCCAGCTGCGCTTTTTCATTACACTGCTCTTCATTCTAAAGGGGAGCAGAACTGGCTTAAATAAAGGAATTTTGTGCTCTTTACCTCAAGCATCATTGGTCCAAGTGCATCCTTGTCGATGACACTCTGACCCGTAGATGATACATCTGCTTTTTGCACTTCATCTTCATTAGCTGCTGCTGCTTTTTCTGCAATAAAGAAAACTATGTGTTAAATGACAGAGCAGTGCCCTCTGATACAGTGAGAGCCCACAGAGCATTGAGATTAGCTATAAACGGTTACAGTGCAACAATTCTGAAAATGAGATTAAATAGTCTCCCATAATGATTCAACAGAAGCATGACTAGTATATTTGCTTCTCAGTTTTGAAGTTGTATGACACAAGTGAAGTAATTTCTGCTCTTCCTCTGCTAGACATTTTACTGAACTACAAAACACAACACTGGGCAAAGACAAGGATTCTTCATGAAGGTGCGATGAGCAAGAACCAGGATCAAGGTGTATTAAGAGGCTGATCTAAAAGAGCATGCAAAGCTCACAGCTGCACAACTTTTCCACAATCGCTATATTTAGAAGGAAAAACATAAGTCCGCAATCTACTGTTTCAGTACTGAGAAACAGCAGTCTCATTTTTCTGTTCCCATGCCTCCACCCACATTTTTACTATCACATAATTCTCATACAGCCTCATTTACGAATATGTTATTAAAACTACACACAATTTCAAGTGCTGTATTTGAAAATTACAGGCAAGAAAGTAACGATTTAAGGTTTCTGTAGCATAATGCCACGTATTACAATACGTTATATACAGTACCAGTGATCAAATGTAAGAGATATTCATACATACTGGAACTTTCAAATCAAGAGGGTTTATAATTCTTGTCAAGTAATGGACTGTATTCATTTTTCTATTCCAAGAATGATATTGGTGTTTAAGGGAGAAGTAATAAAAGTAATAAAACCACTGTACAAAATACATATTCTACATCATAAGTTAATGAAATGAGTAATTTTTTAGTTGCTAGTTCTACACTCAAAACATTATATTTTTTTATTTTTCAAGCAATTATGTGAAAGTTAGGGCTATACTGCAATCAAGAATATTAAAAATCATTAAAGATTTTTTATTTTTAGTATTATGCAATAGATTATTATAATAAACACGAAAGCACACTGAAATTACGATAACAAGAATTTATGGCTTCTACAACAACAAACCAGAAGAAGGCTCATACTAGGAATTACTGAAAGTACCACGTGCAGGTGGAGCAAAGGGCCTTTGGAAAATCACCCTTAGTGAAAATTAAAGCATCAGTCATACAAATTAACACGTATCCAAACGCACAGTATTTTCCCACTATCTGTAGATCTGCAATACTGCAGCCAAAGTTCCTCTGAACTCTTTCCTTGGCAGAGGTTATAAGGTCAGTGTGAATATACGTTACTTCGACATACAGTAAAGGAACTGCTTCTGAGAACCCGTGGGTGTTCTCCTATCAGCAGTCACCTGCTGGCAATAAGGCTTTGGTCACTCGGGCTGTCTCATCCTAGATTTCTAGTGTTTCCTGCTTTCACGAAAAGAGAGTCACGAAAATCTTAGCTGGCTCTTAGGGTGTGTTCATACACAATATAACACCATTGTGAATCACAATGAAACAAATTTGCTGTGAAGATGGACTGTTGCAACTGATGGAATAATTTGAAATCACTTTGATTAGCATAATCTAATAGAAATAAATATGCTAGAAATAACTATTAACACTTCCTCTGCCACTTGAACTCACCAGGATACAAAGTTAGTGCTTCTGGTTTGGACTGCGGACTGCAATGGGAATTTGGGGTTTTTTTTCTTTCGTCTTCTTTTGGCAAAAAGCAGAGATTAGGTGTAACAGGAAAAAAAAAAAGAACAATCCTTCCCATACTACAGTATAGCAGAGGTGGCACTATACGATGATACAATACCGAGAACAATTCTAAAAATGGTGAAAGAATTCTAAAAGATTCTAAAAATAGGGTTGAGTTTTAATGAAGTCAGCGGTAGTATTTGTTTCCCATCTGTTCCTGGTAGCACAAAGTGATCCCTGGTTTCACACTGTAAAATATTATAATGGATAAGGATACCAGCCTCCTGCCTTCATCCCCTCACTGCTTCAGTCATTGCTACCACCTTGAGTGCCGCAGAACATGGGATTATACTCCATGTGCCAGAAATGGAGGGGCTGCAGATATGGCACAGCAACGGTGTGCAAACACATTCACTACCCAGTATTTCCAGGTTTCACTGGTTGCCAGGACTACTTTTACTGATTATTTTTCACATAAAACAAAACATTTGCGGAAAATTTTTTTCACTCTTAAAACCACAGTCTTTATACAAGCCACCAATAAGGTATCTATAAACACAACTGTTCTCTTTTACGCACACAGGTGAGGTTTTACACAAAGAAAAAGGAGAAAGTTTTTAGTTACTATAATGGTAATTAACACAGAAGATGCAATACCAGGACGGACCAAGGATCTCTTGAGCCTCACATCCAGTCCCTGACAGCGGCTGCTTTCCCCCCTGGTTCCCCGTTTCTCCATTTCCACCCTTTCATCTCTGACCGCTTCCATTCCACCGTCAGCTGTCCCTCACAACCACTCGACCTCTCCGTTTTCTTTTCCCTTTAGACACCCTTTTCCACAGAGGGCCCAACACCTTTGTGGGGTCAATAAACACAGTGCTTGCTCATGGAAAAAGTGTAACCAACGGAAAAAATAACGAAAACGCTATTTAGACACAAATGTTGCCTCTCCCCGTGATGGTGACAACATACGCTACTCATGACATTTGGTTAGGCATTCTGAAAAGCTTTGTAAAACACAACGTGCTCCTACATTATGGACTTCATAATTGGATCTGCAACTTAATTAAGAACTTAAGTGGCCAGAGAGCTTAGAAGAGGCTACACATTCAGGCCACAGGTCCCTATACATTTATTTAAGCAGCATTGTATAGGAAACCATGGCCTCAGACAGCCTCCGAGTAGGACCTGTGGTAACTTATGTCAATGCTATAAACTGCAGCTACTGATAATGTTAAGCTGCGCAGTGAATTATCCATTTTTGACTGAGCTACAAAGCCCCTCGTGAAGACTCTATCAGCACATACAGGAAAAGTAAGCGCAAACCCTGTCAGCAGCGTTGTCATGACAGACAGGCGCGGGAAACGTCTTGAAACACAACTCTACTCTTCAGTGATACAGCACGTGGGGCTAATTGAGAACAAAAATTTGTTGCAGGAAGGTTGGAAAAAATCAACAACCGATACACGAATTTCTAGTGCTGACAACAACCGTGCATTTATCACAAGTCAGTATTTTTTGTTTTTCTTAACAGTTCCAGCTTCTGGCGTTAAGTAGGGGTGCAAAAATGTGAAGTTTACTTTTCCTTTTTTTACTTCTCCTATCTTTTTTAGGTTCACTGGGGGCCCTACAAACAAATCAAAAGCACAGAGAGTTTATTATTTCTACACTAGATTAATGATTTTTGAATGCTAGGGGTTAGGAAAATAGCTGCAGAGGCCCAACCTTGCAAAGCCTCTCAGAAGCCTTTTTTCCAGCCCCACGGGAATTGCTGGTATTACCCTGTGACTAACCACAGCCGCTAGATTTTTCCACTGCGGCCGCTAAGACGGAGAGCGGGAGCCGGTTCCCTGCTCTCGCACCTTCTGGCGATGCCGCCTCCTAGAACAGCGATGCCCCTGTTCAAATGGAAAAAGGCTGGGAAAGCGTTACCAGGCACCCTATGGGCACGGCGGCAAAAAACAGAGTGGAAAGAGAAACACAGCCTTGTGCCGGTGGAGGAAGTGAGCAGGGTGGAAAGAGGCTTCCCACGGCTTCACCTCCCCACGCGAATTCTCTGCTGGAGGTTCAGCTTCGGCATCGGCCCCCGGCGTTTCAACAGAGAGGGAGCGTTAAATTAGAAACCGGCCCCATCCTTATGAATATGGCTACCAGGGATCAAGCATATTTTATCTAAATTACAGCGGAATAAACTTCACGCACATGAAATAATTATTAGCTCCGCTCAATTAAGAGTTTAGCCTAGAGAGAGAAAAAAAATTTAAATAAAATAGAAGTGCTCCTGAGAGAGATACTACAAAGAATATATACATCCAATTATGCAGCATTTTAGTGATGTGTGTAATTTAGATTTTAAACTGTGGATATGTTTACAATGGTATAAGCAGTAATATACTAAAATACATATTAATATTTTCAATTTGGCATCGTCCTAGTGATCATAAACTGTATTTACTTTTCTATGTTAATATACAGAAGAAAGAAGAAAAAAAAACGCTCACAAATATTTTCTGACTAATTTATCAGTGGGAAAGCCTCAAGCTTTATTTGAAGCTCATTCCAGTTTCTGAAAGCAAACCTTTGTGAAATCACATTAGTTTAAAAGAAATTCCTAAGTCAGAAAAAGAGAAGCCAAAAGCAATAGTTTGAAATCTCCTGCTACATTTTAACTTAGGAAGCCTTCCTGGTTTTCCATCCTCCCCACTCAAGCTATGTTGGTTCTCTCTGGGTTTCTGACAGCAGACTCAGAAGTGCTACTGACGGGCATCACCTCTTGGTTGCGTTTCAAACCCTCCCTTCCTACAGGTGGGCAGGCAGGACCAGCTAAACCACCCAAAAAGCTCTCTTTGTCTGTATTCAAGCTCTACTCCAACTTCCTTAATGAAACTGGCTACAAAAATATTTCCCCCTTCATGCTCTCTGCAAAACCAAAATACATTTTCGAAGTGAAGAATGAAACTGTAGCCTCTGTAGGGATCACAAAAAGTTGAAGCATAATCTGAAAGAGAAAATTTGCAGCAACACACATTTAGTTTATTTTTCATTGGAGAAACACTTAAGGTTTTCATAGAACAAGAGGAGCAAGGAAAAAGGTCAAGAGAAAAAAACCTGTAACAGGCAGAATAAAGTTTATTATCCAATATTGCTTAAAATGGGTTTTCTTAGGTGCCCTATATAATTCCTGTTCTTCAAAATTTTCTGAAATAGCTACTGAAATGTCACACCCACCTCAAATCGTATGCCCTCATTTATATCACAACAGGTAAAAAATACAAGCAAAGAGATTTATTAAGAGGAATACTAGAAAGCTCAACTCTGCACGTTAGAAAAATCACACAAATCAAGAAAGATCCTTGTAACAGTAATAGCAGTATCACTTGAAAGTGATTGTAAGCGCTATAGAATGTTTAAATACGCAATTAAATTTTACACTGCAACTGTCTCGAAAACAACTTATCTTCACCATTTTTTGTACGCATTAGCGAACTAATTTTGTCTTGCCTCACTCAAGTTTGTGAGTAAGTTTACCCTGTGTGGTCCTTCTGATCTCTCCTGAATTGTCATGCAAAAATAAAATCCAAACAATCAAGGAAACAGTAGAAGTATGTAACTGGCCAAAGATAAGGGTAGATATAGTACTGAAAACTAATGTTAACATATAATAGAAAGTATAATTAGCAAACTGTTAGATTTTAGATGACATTACAGTTTTAACTATTAGATTTAATACCTTTTGAAATATTACATTTTAGTAACATCTGTGTATAACTATTGCTAGGTAAGGATATTGACAACGGTAACGGACAGGAGGTTTGTAACATGAATAGAGCTATATAAAAAGTAGCTTCAAATGTATTGACTTGAATAAAAAACCAGAAAAAACAACAAAAAAAGGACGCTTGTATTTGGTAACGTGAGTAGTTTTGGATCACTACACATGATGAAGCAAAGCAGTGAAGAACGTGTAAGTTATTTTGATGCTTGGTTAACCACAGGAAAGCAGCTCTGCTGTGTAGCTGAGTAATTCAAAGCACTACAATCCATGGCTCACATGGAACTTGATATCCACATGCACGTTTCTTAGTTCCCATTGCCTTGACATAAGTTGTTTTTTCTCCCTGAAAGCAAGTAATTTTTCAAAAGACCAGTGCCTAAGAAACAGCAACCATTTCAGCAATCAATTTTAAGACCAGCTTATCCCATCCCTGTGAATAAAGTTAGCTACTATTTTAGGGAAGCGATTATGTAGTGAGGTTGCTCTTTCATCATACAGCATACATCTGTCCTGAGCAAAGAAGCTATTAGACTCTTGAATACATTTTTTCCCCTAGAAACTATAGATCAAGTCTTACAGGAAAAACTATGCAACATCTCAGGAAGGTTTTAGGAGGTAAAACAAGGGAGAATTATGCATCTGCACCGAACTAAAATTAGAAAAGCTGCCATATGGCTCTGTGAAGCCAGCAGCACGTTCTTATTCATTAGGAAGCATTCTGCTAACATAAAAACACAAGGCCTTCCTGTGCTCTCCAAATGTGTTTATCTTTTCAACATTAATGCACGATATATCATCAGGCTGCTGAAATCTCCTGCAGTGCATATTAAAAAAAGCACAGCTGCACTTTTTCTCAGCACGTTTATTCACTGCAAGCAATCTAAGAGCACGGCTCTGCCCACCTCCCCGACACACAGCCCTCTTGTTAGCACGGCTTGCCTCCCCTTGGGGGTTGGAAAGGGCCACGCGCCCACCCACCCGCTCGCCCGCCCAGCCCAGCCCAGCCCAGCAGCGCCCCATGTGCCTCCCCACGCCCCGCTCCACTCCTCACACCCTCATGGTTTAGCTTCATATTTACTACTGCTGGTGGAAGCCCACTTAAATGGTAAATGACCCCAGGGCTTAAGCTAAAAGCCCTTGGAAAGCTGTAAACTCAATTACTCGCTCAGGAGTAGCAGCATTTACAACACCGCAATTTCACCACGGTTTTAAACTGAAAGAGGGGAGATGTAGATTAGATATTAGGAAGAAATTCTTTCCTGTGAGGCTGGTGAGGCACTGGAACAGGTTGCCCAGAGAAGGTGTGGATGCCCCATCCCTGGAAGTGTTCAAGGCCGGTCTGGATGGGGCTTTGAGCAGCCTGGTCTAGTGGGAGGTGTCCCTGCCCATGGCAGGGGGGTTGGAACTAGGCGGTCTTGAAGGTCCCTTCTAACCCAAATACGATTCTTCTTTGCAGTGTTTTCAACTTCTAATTGGCACAGCTGCTCTCCCGTCCCACACATACCTGCCCCACCTTCCCACTGTAAAGAAGCATCAGAAAGAAACTAGCTCTTCAAAAAGCTTTGCATTCTCATAAAAACATCAAATACAGGTAAGCATTCCTGGAGCTCTTCAAGCTTTGAGTGGTCTGCTCTTAGAAAATTCATTAACAGTAGCCAGCGTATAAAATTTTCATGGACACTGAAAGTAAAACAAGCAGTGAAAAGCCATGATGGATTTAGGAATAGCAACAAACGGAAGTAATAATACATAAAATTAATACTAGTTTCATTTCTCTTAATAATTTTGACATTTCTCCATCATTCTTTTCTTGTACAAGTCGTCATTTTTGTCACCCAATACTTCTTCTGTAAGAAGTAGTGCCTGGGAATTAATTGCCCCCAGCTAAGTTAAACTGGAACAAGGACAAAAATAATGAAATTCAACTCACCAAGAATATTTCACTGCTGGACAGAAAGAAGCCCAGTATTTCTGTATGTTATTTTTGCTAAATACTTTAATACTCGTTTTACTACCTTTTCCTTGGTTTCTTCGCCTCCCCATTCTCATTTTGCCTGTCTTTTCTGTCATCCCATCTACGATCCCTTTTTTCTCTCATTATTACAAAACTCAATGGCCTACTTCTTGGGACCGAGGAAGAGGACAGGTGGCAGCCCTGGAAGTGCCCCCTCCTTCCTCCCCTCGCCCCAGGAGCCGGTCGGCTCCAAGCCCCATGAGCTGGGGTACTGCAGTGCCACGCTCCTGGCACACGGCTCCACTCAGAGCACTGAGGCTGAGTCTCAGCCTCTATAAATACACTTAAATACCTCTTCTAAAGATTGCTAACTCTTGCATATAACAGTGGCAACTAAAAGTGACCACACTGTTTACAGAAATAGCATTATTTGCAGAAATATGTACCTACTATTCCCAGATTTATCTGCTTAATGCAGTGGCAGAGATTATTCACACCTGAGATGACCTCCTAAGGTCACTAGCTTCTGGTAAGTTAAGGACTGGGCAATGAAGTAAAACCCAGAATTACAACCCACTTGCTGCTGCTTAACTGAAGACTAAAGCGTCCTATGTGGGACCCCCAAATCCACGATGGCTTGATCCATCCCCAGCATGCAATAAAAATACAAAACAACACAGCAAGTAAAATAATTTCCCTGCTGAGATTATTTCTAGTACTTTTATGTATCAGTAAAGACACAGAAGGACAACTGTCATCCTACCATTTAAGTGAAATGTAAACTAAGACTAAAAGCGACCGAGGACCCAGAAACTATTTCTCACACCATGCCTTATTTGAATCTTTAAGGATACGTCAAAGTACTGTATGGTGAGTGGCAAGTTGTTTTTCATTAAGATCTCTTGAATGTGGAATTAAGCTCCCATCACAACCTTCACCTGTTGACCCCCTGGACATGATGCAACACTGACCTTTTCCACTAAGTTTTCAAAAAAAGTGGAAATAAATATAACTGGGTGTAGTTTTACTCATGCAGAATTTTTAGACAGCTCTTAGCTTATTAAAATGTTTAATTAAGTTCAACATACACTTTTATATGAAATGAAAGGTTGTGCTTAACTTGCAAACTGATAAATCCAATGTGTGTGTGTGTGTGTATTCCTATGTTTTTAAGTTCTATTCTTTCTCTTTTCTCCAAAAAGACAACTAACACTGTCTTTCCAGCGTACACTGACTAGCTAGAGAAAGAGCATAAATAAATTAATTATCAAAGGTGCTGCCTGCCCAGGAGACTTCCCTACCAAAAGGCCAAAATCCAGGACAGTGCCGAGAATGTATATTTTTCACTGGTCTAAAATGCTTTTTTATATGCTGGGTTTTTGTTGGGTTTGGTTGGTTTTGGGGTTTTTTTTGTTAGTTTTTTTTTTTTCATACACACTTCCTAAGAACATGTAGTAACTGGTATAATCTCAAATCTCTGGTTGTGGTGTAATTTAGACTATTTTATAAGTGTCTAAAATACAGTACCTAGACAACAAAGGGGTACACATGGTAGATCAAGTACATTGGCTATCAGTGCCTTACCCCAAAACACACTCAATTTAATCAGTCACTTATTAGTCTATTCTGGAATCAGATAAGCAGATTCAAATCTATGTATCTGTAGCTGTATACACAAACACTTACATATCCAGGAAACAGTTTTTACTCTGTTGGTGTTTAGATGACTTCAAAACACTCATGTAAACTACTCAACTGTACATGATAACAAACACCACGCATCCATCAGCGTTGACTTAAAATCCATTACGTTAATATGGCTGAATTTCAAAAGAAAGAGCCAAGCTAACTGACCTCTGCACTAAAATATTAGCTACAAATATTTGGCATCACTCAGCTTAACAAAGTAATTATTTTTTTTTTGGTACGTACTGAATTAGGACAGAAAAGTTTACTGTATTTTTTGGCATTTACAATTTTATAAGTGTTAGATATTTACTTAATGAGTAACCTCATCTTGTTTTGATAATTCATCTCTAAAAACAGCGTTAATATGAATGTCTAAATGGTGGGAGCCTGATGTTCTTTAACATTTTGGCTGAGCCAGTGTTTTCAAAGACAAGAAATATGGCAGGATCTGATAATTTTGTTCAAAACAGAGCTCCATCCCTGTCTCAGAAATAATATATTGCTTTCACAAAAGTTAACAGCTCTCCAGTTGGTTCTTTGACACGTGAAAACACAGGCAAGATTTTGAAAATAAAGACACAGGGTTAACACTCTTTAGACTAGAATCTGCAGATGCAATTGCCAAGCTAATTAAACTTATAGGTTTCCAAAACTTAGGCCAAAATAACATACTGCAAAGGAATATTAATCTAGCCAGACCCCATTTCTTGAAGCCTTACTCTTACGTACTCAACCAACTGTTAAAAGGAAACAGATGACTCCCTTTCTTCGAATGCCACATCGCCATGATTACAAAATATCTTCTTTATTTTAGGATGCTGATGATAAATCTTTGTGACACACCAGATCATTCGCAACAACAGGCAAAGATCTTTTTGCTTTATAAATTGCCATCGACGACTGCAAAACTTTTCAAGAGACCTAATATGGGGCACCAAAAAGAAATATGATAGATCATGTGCTCCCTATGAGCCCACAAAAGAAAAAAAGTTTCCATAATAAAGCATAGGCCAAAATGGAGCACAGATAATTGGAGACAGCTAAGGAAGAACAGAAACAAGTTTAATTTAATGTGTCCATGCTAACATGGATAACAGGGCTCCTACTGCTTCTAATAGTCCAGATTAGAGTAGATAAATCTTTTACGAAAAAGCTGTAAATCATTAAGGACAAGTAAAGTTTTCTTCCTTTAACAGCGCAGTGTTCAGAAATAGAAGCTGGGGCCCCTCTTCTTGCTTTTTAAGGATGGAATTTTTTAATGCAAATCCTTTATGAAACTGTGTTTAAGATTCATTTAATATATTTCAACAGTGGCTACATTATTTCAGGTACATTATGAATGCAGCATAGCTGCTGGAAGGATAGTAATGACTATTAACACGTATCCTTTAAGATATTTTCTAAAATTAAAAGATCTTTTTTCATTACCCTAGAAAAGTTTGGCTTATCTTGTTGCTAAGATTTACATCCAGACAAAATCACTTTTAATCTCAATTACATTAATTTGTTCTGTCACATTTTAAAATGCCTGCTAATAGAACTGATAGGTACAAATGGGCTCCCTTCAATAGACTGAACCATACTTACAACTTAATTAATTAGGCGTTATTGTTTCTTGTTCTTTTATTTCAGAGTCATGAAGCAGGGATCAGCACCTAGTCTTAAATCAGTTTAGTCCATAAATAGCAAAATAATTAAACACAGACACTATTGCTTTCTCTATTTTCTTAGTGAGCTTCATCAGTTCTCCTCTGAGGGGAACCTTTGACCTCTTAACCATGGACGACTAGGAGCTCGTTGGAAAGGATGCTGCATGTCATGGTCGTGGCCACTACCGTAGCCGACTCTGTAGCTTCCTTGCTCTTCCCCAGCCCCAAGGTCCTGACGCGGCGCAGGCTGGGAGTGAGGTGCCCCCAGTTTGGCAACTGTTGTATTGAGCTTGCTGAACAAACGTGGCTTTAACCAGGAAATGTTGAAGATTAAGGTCTGACTCCAGTCAGGTCCCTCCTTGGCACAAAGGCTGGCCATGCAGGTCTGCCGCCAAGCCCGTGCACTGGATCAGAAGTGATAATCCAGAACCTTTTCCTCCAGTCTGCAATTTACTTACTCGCTTGCAAAAAGGAACATGGGTGCCTGCTCCTCACTTCACCCATTAGAGCACCAACAAGGGAGACCTTTTAAATAATAGTTGTTATTTCCACAGGATTATGGGACTGCCTCGGCCTAAACATTTAAGGATAAGGGGTTTTGAGCTAAGTATCTAAATCCTAAGCCATTTGTAGATCTGGGCCAAAGTACTTATTAAAAAAAAAAATCAGCAACAAAAAACCCCAACAAAAGAAACCAAACCCCCACCTTTGGAAAGGGTTTAAACTGTTGAGATAAAGGATATATGCTCCTTGTCTGAGCTTCACAGAAAAAAAGAATGACAACGCCTGTGACCATCACAGAGCTCAGGGAAAGGAAGAGTATTCTTTACGCAGTAACTCACAACGACCCTGAGAAAGCCAATATCCTCCCTCAGTTATATTTAATAAAGGTTTTATGGACTGGCTTCTCTGCCTGTATCACCGATACAAAACCACATCAACAAAAAAGCTTACTGGGCATCTTTACATTTTACATTGCCAACTGCAAACACATAATTATATTTTGAACATTAAGTACAATGGCCTGACAAGCTCTATTATAACGTCCCGTTAAAATTGTCATCTCTAGTAGTTAGATGGTGACTCAACTTCCAAGCTTAATGGTAATCACAATAATCCTTGATATTGATCAGTGTAACACTCAATGATTTATTAGTAAGTTCGGTCACATTCCCTAAAACGATTTGATGATTTCTTACTGCAGCACTAAGAGAAAAAATAGTTATCAAAGAGACAACAGTGAATGGAATAAAACTGTCACAGGTACAGAAATGCTGGTCCCAGTGCTACAGCTAAAGCTACGCTGAAGGCAAGAGGGAGCGTAATTGGGGAAGAAGTGGAAAACAAAATGCAGGAAAATTATTAGAAAGGAGAGAAAAGAAAACAGCAAAGGCTGAAATACAAAGAAGATCCATTCTATGTAAAATATCACTTTTGACAGCTAGTGACAGAGAGTAATGGATTCGGAAAAGGGGGATATTAAGAAATAACTAAAGATGTAAAAATAAACTCAAACATTCAAATATTTCTTCCTAAACTAAGGAGGTAAAAGGTTTTGTAGAAAAGGGAGACAGGAAGAATTTTACGCTATGGGCACAAAATACCTTGATATTTTTCCACCCAACACCAAAACAAACAAACCAAGAAAAATCTAAATGAGGGTCCCTCTGAGTTTTCCGATCTATATTTAGAATTTACAACCTTGACATCTCTTCCTCCTCTTTTTTTTTATTTCCAAGTGAATCAATTGTTGTATTTAAGCACACTTCCTCTTCAATGTTGAACATAGGCCCAGACTGAATTTGACATAGAATAACCTGTCTCTGGAAGACACCTCCCTCAGAAGGATCATGGGAACTGCAGGTTGTTCCAAGTCTTTCTAGGAAATTGTGCCTCAGAAGAAAAAGTACCAGTAAAAGGCTAGTTGTCTTCATGCTCACACAGTTTAAGATGACAAGGGACTGGTTGTCTAGCCGCATCCCAAAACGTTTCACCAAATGACTCGTGCACCAAGTGAACATCCACTGAATTATGATATATATTTTGACAGACACACAAATCCGTTCAGGAGGGTTGGCAGAACCTAACAATTTCTTCCTTAAGTTGCTTCTAATTTTAGTTAACTTTCCACTAAGAATTTGCACTTTATTTGGATTTGGCCACCGATTCCAGGTGTCAGGCCGTATCCTGCTTTTGCCTGTTAAAGAGCCCTCTGTGGCAGGCACACTGGGTAGTTCCATTTCGCTTTGTGTCGGTAAGCAAAGCAAGCTTTGCAGGGACATGCATTTCTGGTTCAAGATGAATACAGCCCCAGCCACAAGAGGTACCACACTGCTGCTTCTTCCAAAGGGGCACGTGGATACTAGTTCAGATAACACGGCAGTATCTGGAGCACCTCCAGTTATGGAGCATCTACTTTCAAAGTTTTCTACTTTAGTTTAACTGAAATTTATGTACTTTTTTGTCTCTGTCTTCTGACACCTGCTGTGATCTTGTGCAACCTAAAGAGTGGTTTGCTTTCAGAGGGAAGGGGAAAGTGTGTGCGCGCAGTACACACACAAGAGTACCCATTGTCTTGTAAAATACATATAGATGTGCCAACACACTTTAATGATGAAAGAAAACAGAAGGCATATATGTCTTGGCTCTCTAATCATCTGTCTGAGGACATTCACTACGAGCTCCACGGTGTACACAACAGAGCAAGTAACTGATCGTTTACCACGTCATCCTTCAGACTTGAGTCTACGTTTCTTTCCCCAGTTGCACACTGTGGGCTTTTATAAAAGAAACTGAAAGCTGAAGGGAGTAATTGCTTTTCATATCCTCAGTCATTTCACATTCAAGGACCCCTATTTCTAACTAACTGTGCAGTTGTCCGTATGTAGAATCTTTTACAGAAATAACAAAATGCATCATTTAGAACAGATGCAATTATCTTGGTTCTAGTTTGAACACAGAGGAGCCTTTGATCAATACCTCTTTAATGTGCTGTGAATCCACGGGTTTTCAGGATTCAAACATGTTATGAAAGACATTGCACCCTATTGTGAGTAAATATTATATTATCGCTTTTCAGGCTGCAGTCTTTAAAAAGAAAAGATAAAAGCCGTGTAACAAAAGCTAGGTTCCTTATAACAGATGATCTTATTTTAACTGAAGTATCATCACTACTCTCAGTAAATTAATTTGCTATTCCATAAATTAAGCTCCACAGAGACAGTCAAGGTAACATGAAGTCTCCTTCTTCATTTACTTGCTTTACATGCTGCTGAGATCAGTACATTGCATTCACTAACCTAAAGCACACCAGCAAGCCCTGGTGTTCCACAGTCAGCACCTTCTACACTGCACACCTTCCAGGAGTAAGACACTACAAACACAAACATTAAGACTTGAATCAGCAGCCCCCAATTCTTCTTTAGCGCTTAAACTCAGTACTTCTTCTTTAGCACCTAAACTCAGTATTTCTTATTGACCAGATACCTCTGAAGACAGAGCAACTCGTGAGAAACACTAGACTCAAGACCTTTGCTCACACTGTGGAAGGCTGGATGTCAGGCTACATTTCTGTATTTTATTCTTTCCCAAAACTTAAAATGCTAAATGCCTTTATGATGTTTACAGTTCATAAGAGATTACATGATAAACTGCAAAAGAAAAACTGTAAAGTTTTGAAGTTTAAACTGCTCAGTGACAGTTTAAATGCAGCCTGAGAACAATACACTGTCTGCAAGGAGGTAGCCTTCAAAATCCTAAATTTCAGGAAGAGATGTCTCCATCTTTCTTATACAAGTCATTTTTACTACACTACCAGAAGTAAAAAATAGATAGACCATTCTATGATCGCTAAATATTGAAGTAACAAAACCAAAACTTTGATGAAAATATTCCTGCAAAGAACAAATAGGGAACACTTGAGACATATCCCCCAAAGCATGTTAAACACAGAAGAAGCAGCTCAATCCTTTATAGCATTCCCCAACATTGGTATTATAGACCTCTTAGATTGCAACCATCTTTGCAGCTACAGAACATAAAATAAACAACCAGCTCCACGAATCCGAATGATTTTCTCTTTTGGTCATTTAGAAGTTATGAAAGGAAAGAAAAATAAAAGAAAAGTAAAATACAAGTAGGATGCAAAACAAACAAGCAAGTTTTCCTGCAACACCTGCCAATAATTACTATTTTTACCTGAAAAAGACCACTGTCTCAACAATCAGGAGCGAACATTTAGTTTCTCTTCAGCTTCAAGCCACAACTTGGAGTCAGAGCTTAGATTTCCGGTATAAAACTCCAAGCAAATTATCCCTGGAACTGAAGTCATCCATCATCGACAAAGTTGAAGTCCACAGACATGAGACATGTCTTGTTAAGTGACAGTTATCGCCCGACACCCTGCGATGCCCAACAGCGCCAAGACAGCTGCAGGCGTTACCCACAGCTCAGTCACTGCTGGCATGCCTGGACCCACGTTGGAGGGGCCCCACCAAGGACCCGTGGAGAGACAGATCCTCTCCTCCCTCACCAGAACAGCCATATCAAAAATACTGCTCAGGCTCAGTACGCAGCCGCGCAAATGCTACTGCCAGGCCAAGAGGAGGGCAGGGATGGTGGGACCGGGGCTTTCAACAGCTGCCTCATTTCCCGCAGGTTAGTCTGCACATCAACATCTTTAGGACCACTCTATTATTGCTCTTAGTCAAAATAAAGAAAACTAAAATTGACCTAAATCTCCTAATCATATGATGAGTAAACAGTCTCATTAACTTTGGGGAACAAGGCTATATTTATTCTAGAACGGCAGATAGGACTTTAACCATGATTAGGAAGCAAAAAACAACAACAATTCACTAAATCTTGTTAAGTGCATAGATTTTAGACTGGTTTCACAATTTTGATTACCGGTTTGGTGATTATTTTTGTCTGTTTTCTTAAGGCAAGAGAATCACAGAATCAGAGACTGGTCTGGGTTGGAAAGGAGCTTTAAAGATCACTTAGTCCAACCCCTGGACATGGGCAGGGACATCTTCCACTAGATCATGTTGCTCAAAGCCCCGTCCAACCTGACCTTGATCACTTCCAATCAACAGCTTCTCTGGGTAACCTGTTTCAGTGTCTCATCGCCCTCATAGCAAAAAATTTCTTCCTTATGTCCAATCCAAATCTACCCTCTTCCAGCTTAAAACCATTGCCCCTTGTCCTGTCACTACAGGCCTCAGTAAAAAGTCTCTCTCTGTCTTTCTCTTAAGTCCCCTTTAAGTATTGAAAGGCTGCAATAAGATGTCCCCAGAGCCTTCTCCTCTTCAGGCTGAACAATCCCAACTCTCTCAATAGTTTGAGCCCAGTGTGGACACAGCTGTATGTCATAAAGGTGTCTTTCAGCTACTCCTCTCATAATTCACATTAATTAAATTACAACACTGCTTCCACAGAAAACTATTAGTACAGCTAAAAAGACATAACTTATGTGTAGATAACGCCTAAGCCAACTAGTCTGCGTGATACACAACTCCAGCAAAATAAGCAAACCCAAGGAAATTTCCCACTTGATGGGTCTGCTGGCTAATGACTACTTTTCGTCAGAGCCAGAAGAGAAACTGATGGTCTGCATTACCTAAAACCAGTTTAAATTCATCAGCAAATCAGTAGATCTCTGGAGGCATGCAAGTAGTCAAGTCAATATAACTGGATATTT
This sequence comes from Chroicocephalus ridibundus, assembly GCF_963924245.1. Classification (NCBI taxonomy): domain Eukaryota; kingdom Metazoa; phylum Chordata; class Aves; order Charadriiformes; family Laridae; genus Chroicocephalus; species Chroicocephalus ridibundus. The sequence continues at coordinate 133,103,376 of NC_086285.1, forward strand.
AGCCAAAAAGCCTTACAATGTACTGAGGAAGATCAAAGCCACTTTCAGTGCATCACTCTCAGCTGTAGGTAGAGGAGACAGCAAAGCAAATTCAGTAATAGATTTTTTTGTAAATGTTCTGCATAAATTGCTTGACTTCACAGCACAAATTCCTCTGACACTTAATTCAGTCTTAAAATCCTATCAGGCTGAAAGTACAGCACATATAAACAATAATAGCCATGCAGAACTCCTTTGAAAAAAAAAAGATTCAAAAATTGGCATCAATTTTAAATCTCCTGCAATCTCAAAAATGATTAACATAAAAAATATAATTACAGCAAAACAGACCAACCGAAATATTTGCAAAACAAAAACCAAACAAAAATCAAGTCTGCATACGCTCTCTTGTCTTAATATTCTGATTTGGTAGGATATTTATGCACATAACTTCAAACCTTTAAGTAGTTCCACTGACTTAACAGGGATTACTCATTTGTTTAAAGTTAGGCAGTTGCTTAAATACCTCGTGAAATATGAATCTAAATTCAGATCTGATAAATTCAAAGTAGCAGCAGCCAAAGTAACTCCTCATTACAGCTTTAAGACCATGCTGTTTTCCTTTAGCAAGCAATTTTACTTGCATGCTGGTGCTGGAGGCAATAATAGACTATCTGCTGGAGTGACCCCATGATTATAAAGTAGTCCTGCTACAGGAAAGTGAAAACTGTTTTTGCTATCAAATGGGAAACCAGAAAAAGAAGATATATATGATTAACAACAAGCCTTCTGTTTTAATTCATACAGGTTCCATAGCTCTTGCGTGTCTCTCTTCTCTCAGCGCTGTTTAGCTTTCACGTGGTGATTCATTCCGTCCAAGGTTTGTCTTGTAAAGCTATTCTGAAAACAAGATCTGACAACTCAAAAGTGTACATTAACAACTAGACTGATAATCACCACCCTGATATCCCTTCCCTGTACCACTGTAAAGCTGATCTACAGAACACACAAAACCTCTTCAGAAATTGGCGACACATGAAAGCTGGACTCTGCAGGAAAATGGAACTGAGGCATAAAATCACATTTGGGGATACTTCGGCACAGTAGGTTATATCTCACTGTATGCGAACCTAAGTAAGACAGGTGGATGCCATCCTAAAAAAAGGCTCCGGAAAACAGAAAGGCATGGAGAGTAGAGGGAGAAAAATAAGAGATACAGACCTGGAGTTTAATAAAAGGTACTCAGGGGACTTGAGAAAAACCCCCCACATCTTGTACTTGAAGTCAGGACACATTCTTCTGCACTCCTACTGAAGGGGTCAGAGGAGACTGCTTAGCTAGAGACACTGCTGAAGAAGCTTACGGTGATCATCAGTGTTCTCTGTACCTACTGCATTGCCGATATCCAGAGAAGAGGGTAAAAGCACAACTAGATAATGAAGAAAAGGAGGTTTCAAAGCCTGAACCGGGAGATTTTCAAGCAGGGAAGTGTAACAAATAGTCTCTGCTTTAAAATGTGGGCTATTTACCTGCTGAGACTGAGGTTAGCATGATGGATAAAGAGCTTTAAACTAAGGACAAAGGTTTCATTTTTATATCCTGCCTAATACCTAGAAGGAAAAAAGAAATCAGCTAAAGGGGGAGAAAGCAGCCAAAAACAATAATGAGAAAGAAAAACGCTAACATGATGAGAGGAGTCAGGCAGATGACAAGATTCAAGGAAAAGGAATACTATAGGTATGAAAAGAAATTAGACTGATATGAAACAGTTCAATTGATTATAAACTAGGGAAGAAGAGAATCCAGACTCCTTTTATTTGCTGTCAGAATTTTGTTGTCTTCAGATATGAGGAAATATTTTCAGCAGTATTTATACAACCAAAACGAATCTGTCTTAAGTGCTGAAGTTGTTTGTTAAAAATAAGGTAGGATCCTAAAATCAAACACTATTTTACCAAATGTATTTCTAAAGTACAACCAAATGGCTTTATAGCTTCTTGGCTGCCTAGCCTGTAATGGAACGTTTATCCCCAGTGGTCTTTACACTTGCCTAAACCAAGCTTTTTTAATTAAGCACGTGCAAATCGGAACTCACTGTGCTGGTACACATCTGTGTACATTACAAACACATCTGCAACATATATGACTGTTATTCTTTCAAAGTAACAACATAGACTGCAAGGAACAGGCAAGCTTACACTTTCAGTACCATGTAACACAACCATAAAACTACCATTTCATGTCACTTCTATACTATAAATAAAAAACTGAATTTTTTTTTTTCCCAAGTGCTTGAAACACAAGTCTCAAATCCCCAGCAGAAATATGCACTTTAGATTTACATGAATACAACTTCTGTTTCATCTTCATGCTAACATCGCAATTTTTCATCTCCTCTGGACATCCACAAATCTCTATCCAGTCACTGTAAGATAATTTGGTAAAAGTCCTCAGTAGAAAATTAAGCTTTTGTAAAGAATCTTGTCTTCATTTTCCCAAGTACTAAAAACATTTCAAAACCCATTTAAAACTACACACAATGGTTACATCTTCCAAATATCTTTTAACTCTTCTAATGAATTCAGTTACACGCATATATTTATAACTTGCTTTCAAATTGTAGTAAACCAAATCTCTAACATACCACAACTAAAGAATCTTTGAAGTATATACTGTGAGAAACGATATAAAGATAACAGTTATAGTATTGCAAATATGTATTTGCATATAAAATAGATCAGGATAACATTGTACTAAATTACATAGTATTACTAGAGCAAAAAATCTATTACTTTTTTCAGCTACCAGCCCAGCAAGCTTGACAGGGGAAATGAATATCAATCTGTACTTCTTCCTTCCTCATTTTCATTCCTAGAACCTAGAATAAAGTCTCCTTGTCAAATCTCAGTAGCGGCTCTAAAACCTGTTGCTTTCAGTGGCTTTACAAGGTATTTATAACTGACTGCGCTTTTGTAAGTAATTAGACCTTAATGTGCAATTCCATTTATAGATGAAGAAGAAAATTTGTGAAGAATTTTTAGTATTTATTTCAAGACCCCCAAGTCCTTACTAAAACTTCTAAGTAATAAAACTGTAAAATAAGTTTTCACTAATTTAACCTAATCGGGTTTTGAAGAAACGCAGAGTGGACCCACTGTGTAAAAACTGAGTTATCTCAATTTGCCCACGTTCACGTAGAATCACACAGGAATTTCAGGACGTTCATTCAGTTTTCTCCCACAGGTATTTAGTGTAACACTCAAAACCAACAACACAACTGTAAGAAAATATGATTTTTAACCTGAGTCTCATGGCACTTCATGCAAGTATAGTATTATTTTCATTACTTTATTTTAGAAACAGATATTCTTAAGACAATGCAAGTGTTTGACCATTGCAAAGGTGTTCTAACGCATCTCATCTGTGGAAAAGCAATCAGAAAGATTTGGAACAACCTAAAAGTTAATGCATTTAAATGATGAATATATATAAGCGTAGGATTCCCAATGCAAGGTGATAAACTACCTAAAAAGCCATGGGACAGCAACAGCAATAGCCTCACTAGGTCTTCAATCTGTTTGCCCTGCTTAGGTCAGTTTTTTTGTGGCACTTGACAGAAGTATACGTGTACTGTGCTGTTTGTGCAGTTTGAATGTTTACTATATGTGAGCGCCATTTATTAATGAAATACCTGTTACAAAACAATGTTGTGTTTCAGAATATGCTGTCATTTGAATTTTTTCTTAAAAGGAAAAGCCTTTTAAATATCTTACGAAAACAAACAGATGTAGCTTTTATGTAGAAATTGGTATAATATTTTTAAATTACTTTAAAGGAATAATTTCAGATATTCTACTCTCTGTTTCTAGATCCTGAGATGCTATTAATGACCACCTTGAAGGCCTCAGTGTTTTGCAATGCCTCTTAGAGAGGCTTAAAGTCTAGTCCGTACCAGATATTAGTTTTATGTAAAGTCTCAGTTATTGGACAGTCTGATTGTCCTCAGCTGAAGAACCTTGTGCAGCAAAGCAACTTCGTAAAGAGTAATTCAGTATCTTTATTGCTCAAGGGTTGCAAACTACTTTTACTTGTCAAAATAAACAGTATTCGTAGCATTTTAGTCTGTCTTTAGAATTGTATTTTCAGTTGTTTTTGCAACAAAACTTCATGAGCTTAGAAAATGAGGTGCACATTTAGCTCTGGTACGATTCTGGCCCATGACAGCTTAAAAAATTTACGTGTAACCTAGTCCGATAAGTGTGAACATTTTATAACAATATAAAAACCTGGTTTTATGATATTGGTCCTGAACAACAAAACTCTGGATTTGCCAAAGTGGACATTAGTTAGAGACAGATTTTCAGACCAGATGTTCTAGAACCGCTGAGAGAAATACCAAGTGGACTAACAGACTTTTCTCTGTGCACCCACTTCCCAGGAAAACATAATTTTTTTGTCCTTTTTCCTTCTCAGGTAAGGATAAGAAGAATGGAAGGATCAGGATAAGAGAAAAGGAAGAAGAAAAGAAAATCAGGAGAAAAAAAAATAATCTCAAAAGCCAGCAAGGTGCAAAATGATGATGGACACTGTGCCAGGTTATGAGGTATACTTCTAATATGGGGCATAGCAACTTCACTAGAATATAAATTTTAAAAATTATGGCAACCTAATAGCAATAAAATGACAACAAGCTGAGAAACAGGAACACGCCCAAAGATTAATCAATTAGAACCACTTTGGAGGCAGTTGACACAATCTGACACTTCCCACTTCTTTCCATTTAGCTTTGAATAGGCTCATGTCTGAAACTGCAGATCTACTTATTTACTTGTTTTAGGAATAAATCTGTGTCTAAATTATGCAACACGTAATCTCCACTTTTGTAACTTCACACATACAGTATGGAAAAGGAAGCATTATTTTCCCGCAGAAATCACAGAATACTGAAAAAGTGCAAGATGTTAATTAAAGTGTTTGAAAAACCAAAGGAATCGTTGTAAAAATAGTTTATAAAGAGATTGCAGTCTTCTATGTTGAAAGAAAAACGATACGCACCTACTTTAAGAATTTGAATCTGCCCCAAACACCTGCTGTGCTATTCACACCTGCCCACATAGACCTGTGCCACAAAACCCACTTTCAAAAATGTAAAGTTTCTAAAATATTTGGGGTTTCTTTCCTTTAAATAGGAAATATATCAGAAGAAAAGAAATACAAAACTAATCTTCTAGACAAAGAACAGGAAGAAAACTGTCACGTTCTCTGGTTTACATTTATAACAGGACCCTATCTAGAGATTAGAATAGTTGCAAATCCATTGTAGTTGAGGATATGATGTCATCATTTAAGGGACGCAGATAATTTAGTCCACAATATCTATTCATACCAACAAAAGAAAGCAAAAGGGGGGATGCAGAATACTTTCATACCCCACTCTCCTGAATTATTCCTATTTTACATGGATCCATCATCCATGTAAGAGTATATATGCAGTCTTTTTATTTCCCCCCAAAGCCATCTGCTACTGTAACTTCCGCAAAAGCACAACTGATTTCAATTCCATTAGATGCACACATCGGACCGACTTTCCCTCTCTCTAGGCAATTTCTTAAATTTTCTGTGAAGCTTATTTTTAAAAATACTGAACATGATACTTAACACACTCCATCTACATGACATTACAGCATTTTTCGTTACTGATTAAAAAAACCTGGTAATTTGCTAAAGAAAAGCTGAAGAGACTTTGCTAAAAATAAAGTAATAACACAGAAAATATTCAAAGTCAATTAATTACTCTTCTTACCTTGTTCTTTTATCTGACGAATTTGCTTCACAGTTTCTTTCAAGATTGCACATTTGTCAGGTTTAAAGTTAAAGTTGTCAATATCATTAAAATTTGCAAAAATCAGCTCTGCAAGTTCTTCTATGTATTTATTCTCTTGCTCACGATTGCGTTTCTCAGTGCTTCTTTTAGGGCTGAAAGAGGAGTTTATAAAAATGTTGTATTTAATGTAAGCTTGTTTGCCTTCTGGTCAGCTCAAAGATGATTTCAAATGGTTTGAGAGCAGTTTAACAAAACAAGGGAGAACTGCCCTCACTCACTACAAAAAAAAATAATTTCCAAGTTTCTCAAGCAGAAAGGTTTCCTCTGAAACAAGCAAAGGAGCATTTAAAAAGACATTACTTATTTTTTCCCAGTAGTCATGTTTTTGTTTCAAAAGAGGTCTGGGATATGAAGTTCAAAATAGAGGATTAACTGGTGGGGGGTGAGATTTGAACATTTACAAGTATCCTTCCTCATCACGTCAAGAATCCAGGGAGTATGAAATAATGACAGTGTATAAAAAAATAAAACAGCTTAGACAGTTAAACCAAACAATCCATACTCCCTACCTCCTTGTGAAATTACAAAAGACAGCTGTAAGAAAAAATGCTGAATGAGTGGTTATGCTTTAAAAATTATTTGTGTTGGTAAGGCAAATACTACAAGACTGCAAAATATTCTTCAAGTCTCTCATTATGATGTACAAGAGAGGTGGTAAAAAAAATCTTAAGATTGACAGACGAATGACTGAAGACTCTCTGCAGTGATTAGCCAAAAAATATTTTTACATAGCTCCTGTATTGTCACCCGAATTGTGTATTTTGGCACTAGACTGGATTTAAAACAAACAAGAAAATAATAAGAAATGACAACATCTCCCCACTCCCCATCCCCAAACCCACAACACCACAGAATTACTGAATCAGAGTAGTTTGGTACTGACTTCTCTTCGCAAGAATAGCAACTCTGTCATTTTCTAATGAATATGAAACATATGTGCACAGGTAACATTTTTTCTAAGTCTTTCTCTTTCAACATCTTCAGACATAAATGGTCTAACCTGGGTCCAAGCTGATCGGGATCCTTGCGCTTTCTTGACTCTGCCCTGGATGGGTCAGAGGTGTTTTCTCCCATCCCACTCATCTTGAACACATATCAGCAACTAAAAGGAAGAAAGTGCAAGAAAGGGTTATGGTGGAAAAGTCATGAATTCTTTGTTCACATTTCTAAGTTTATTGTTCCATGCTCAACTCAGTTTGTACTTGGCAAATCTATCATTTGAAATAGAGGTTGTTTGAAAGGTACCAATAAAAATACTATGTTTATGACCCCACAAAACACTATACAAAACTCCTTCAGAAGAAAATTTGTGGTGGGCAAGTAAAATGTTACCATCTCTTTGATTGTTACCAGTTATGTAAGAACAGATAAGTACGTTTTGTGCCTGGGTTGCTGAATTTTCATGGCAATTTTGCAAGGTTGAATGAGGAAAGACAAAGGAAAAGCCATAGTGCCACACAACAAGAAAAACACAACAGAATTGAAATACGTGAAATGAAACGTGTATCGAAGCTACATGAAAAGGCAGCACATGCATCTTTGGTTACAAATCAGAAGACAATGCTTGCACAAGTACACATACAATATCGTAGAAACAGAACATCTGTCAACACTAGAGATCACTGAGGAACTGATAAATATTTTGTACATATAATCTACCTCATAAGGAAAATAACTTGTCACGCTGTCGTGTTAAAACAACACCAGCTTATTATAATGTGTGCAATAAAGGGCCCGTGGAAATCCTGCTCTGCTCCTGGCTGGCTGTTGTCTTGTGCACCACAAGGAGCACATGAAACTTGCCTGCCCCTGATTACATACCCCTCAATAAGTACCGATATTCTAGAGGCAGAAAACACTATTAGAAAGGGCATAGGGAGATGAGGGACATGATAAAAAAAAACTCATGCAATACAGGGCGGTCCTAGCTCACCATCTGCCTAGCTGCTGCCGGTTTTGTAAGGATCATGGCACAGAGACGCTGCCAGACCTTTCAGAGAGCTCCTGTATTGTTTGGGATTAACAGAAAAATAAACACAAGGGCCATGAAAGAGGTGAGTATCTCCAGGAGGTGATTAATACCATGCTAAAATAAGAGCTGGAGCCCGTAATTCCATGATCACTTCACACCAGCATAAAACGGAAATCAGGTATCAAAACAAGGGGGTCCACCACCTCCTCCAAGACCTTCATTTCTGCCCCACCAGTTCCCTTCCCTCTGCTGGCCCAGTCAGCCATGCGTTGAACTCACTGAGGGAACTGCTGGGGGTTAAAACTGCGATCCCCTTCTCTTTTTCTTTTTGACACTGTAAAATATCTAGTGGGCAGAGCTTGTGGTGGCAACAGATGTTCACACTGTAAATCTTACTTTTCCCAATGAACTGGCTGAATGAAGATATGGGCAGAAACAGCCTGGAGAGTGAGATCTAGGCAGTTCTGCAGGGATGCTGAGAAAGGCTATGTGCTGAAACATACGCAAACAAATGAAGACTTGGAGCCTTCTCAGATTCAGAACTGAACACCATCTAACATTTTTCTGAAAATATTTTCTTTTTACCCAGTTTGCGGAGAAAGTGGAGTCATTTCCTTTTTTGAGATACTGGTCAATTTTCATGAAACACACTAGATCATCCCTGAAACATATAGCTCCCAGTTGGTCTTTGACATGCATAGTATCAGATCCTATTTGAAAAATACCTGGATTATCTTTTTATCAATTGTCTACACACGTATATGTTTATCTACATGTATGTACATACTGCCAACGTTTTGAGAACAACCCACTTCAAGAACAGCAAGGCGGCCCTGGTTCTGCAGCAAAGCAGAGCTGAGCTCTCAAAGGGAAAATGTACCATCACAAATGCCATCATTCTGTACTTGCCGGGGAACTCCCAGTGACCCCAGTCAGGACATTCACAGTGCCACACCAATGCTGACCTTACTGCAGAGCGTGAAACACCCACCACAGCCTCCAGCGTGGCCTACGACACCGGCTGTTCCTTAACAATTACGTATCTTCACTGATTTCTAGTCCCAGCAGCCACTCACGTCCTAATTTATCTGAATACAAAAGTAGAAATATACTTTTGTCTAACTGGCTAGGAGCTAAACACCTTCTTGAAAATACACAATTTCACAAGTATGCAACAGTAGAGCTCCAAGGAAGGAGCAATACATTATTAAAAAAACTGTGATGATAATTAAAGAGAAGTTGTGAGGAGACAGTAGCTCCTGGCCCCTGCCAGTGCAAAGCTGGATTTGTCCTTGGGGCTCTGTTCCAATGACTGAATTTTTCACTGACCGGGGTGAGAAAAAAATCATCAGCATGATGAAAGCTGTGCATTCCCGAGATCATCTGATCTCTGAGCCAGACTCAGATGGTGACCTAAAGCTCAGAAGAAAAATCAGGCTGGGGAATCCCGTAGTTTCTTACGTTTCCCAAGTAATACCTGATTGGTTAACTATTTTTCTTGAGAAAAGCAAGCAGAACTAATGAAAACCTGACAAGCATTTAATAGTCATCCTCTCCCCCGAGAGTAGTAAGAATTAAAGTCAGGGGTAAGCATTCTGGGGGAACACCCCCCTCCACTCTCCCTTCCTCCCCAAGAAAGTAAATAGGAACCGTTATTGACAGTTTTCCCACGTACTCTGTCAGGCTTACTCCAAAGGGAAGTTTATTTTTGCAGGAACCAAAGTTTCACTGGTGGCTCCACCAATGCATAGCTCAATTCTTCTTGCATTCACACTGATGCTGTTCTGTGGGAATTCCGCTAGGTCTACAATATCAGCCTTTGGAGATCACATTAAAACTAACCTCCCATCTGAACTTCATCCTTCTGTATTTAAGGGAACAAAAGTAGTACCATTATTATCAAACTAGCACCTTCTGCTCCCCATATTAAACATAGTAATTGGGTATAAACAAACTATTTACTTATCATTAGTATTATTTTATTTTATTTGCACTTACAGGTCATTACCACTTTTTCTCAGCAGCATTATCAGTTTGTTCTTAGAATGAGTTACCCGTTTCGTTTTGCTCATCATAAAAGTTTTCTGGAAATCTACCACCTACTACCATGTTTGCTTTCTGCTCTCCCTATGTCTTAATTAAAAATCACATTGTACACCTCCAAGATCTGTATAGGCTCTGCAGCTCCTGTGCTGTAGGTGCCAGTGCTCCAGAGCAGAATGCAAAATCCAGAGTTAGGTACCTTGGAAACTGGAGAGCTGGACAGAAGACGCTAAGTCAATCTAAAAAAATCTCACAAACTAAAATGACCAGTACACAGTACTAAAATCAAAATTACGTGCCCCCAAGCTCTACCTCCCTAGGGGTTTAGGGGCTAACTGGTATAGGTAAAGTTCCGCTATTCCCTTGGGATTCAGAAACTAAAATCCTCTCCTGAGTTACGAGAAATGAGGAGGAATCACCTTTTAGAAGCTGTGGATAGATAATCTGCTGCCCTGCTCTTCCATAATACTACGTACCAACTAAAATGGACAGAAACTAGGCAATGGAGATAAATTCCCTCTTTACAGAGGGGTTCCAAGCCTGTATTTTTCAACACGCAGGACAGCCTCCTAGGTGGTAGGCTATCTGCTTGCCAAAACTGGGTGTTTATGAAGCAAAAGAGGGTAAGGTTAATTAACCCTTGCAGGGCAATAGGAATCATTAGGTGTGCAGCCCATACCAACCAAACTCACAGGTAAGTAGTTCAAACACTGTCTCAAGACACAAGGGACTGAGGTTTGAATCCCTTAGGCTGAGGAGGAGGAGAGTGAACCCACATCTCCCATTTCTCAGCAATGACTCTAACAAGTCGAGTCAAAGAGGTGAGCATCCTCCCAGTTTCCTCATGTCTTTTAAAAAGAATGCAGCTATTTCTTTTTTTTTTTTACATGAACTAATTCACATTCAAGATCTATGCGTACTACTAGATTAACATCTCTGGAGGATCTAGGAACCTCTACAAATTTAATGCAGCATAAGCAAGGAACTAAAACCACATTTTTCAGAAGAAATTACTTCTGGGCACATGTAAGACCAAAGAGCAGGCGCTTAGGAAACTTTCAAGTAAAAAGGGGAAAACCTCATGAATTTAGATTGAATTGATAGACGAATTTTAGACATACAAAGGTATGTGGGTCAGGAGCAGCTGAATTGCCTATAGTGGTTTCTAGTTCAGCCCTATCTCCCTCCAGACACATTAATTTAGCCATCTCAAAATCTCTTGGTTATTCATTATTACTAATAGTCTTATAATACACAAAATTTGATAACATTAAATAAAACAGTATTTTTAAACAAGATCATTTAGGAACTTTTGAAGTTGTTCTAAATATTCTTAGCTTCCTGAACTACATGAATAGCTTCTCAGACCAAAAAAACAAAACTCCCAAACTTGAAGTCTGAATTTTTCCAGGAAACATGACAATTCAAAACTGAAGCCACTGCGAGTAGAATGACAAGTTAGAGGCTCAAAGTTTTGCTCCAATAAACCTCCCCTATAGGGAATTACCTTAGATTAGAAAGCAGCATTCATCCTGCTCCTCTGATCTTTTTATACATCTCTGCAGGAATTTCCAGAAAGAAGAAAGATAAAGAAATTGAACAGTTTGGTTCATTTAGTGCTTTAGAAGAATGGAAAAGTAATACTAGCTCTACCATATGTCTTCTGAAACAAAAATCAGGGAAAAGCGGGTAAGGCTTACTTAGCGTGGTGTAGAAAAGGAAAACGGTTAACCCAATTGTGAATTAGTAAAAATAAAACCAGCAGTAATCACTGCATTGAGGAGAGAGAGATGGAGACATATGAAATAGCATCATGATATGTCAGATGCCGAACTAAACTGATTTTTATTTGAAAGAAAATGTCTTGCAAAGCCGAATTTGACTGAATACGTGTCTTGCAGAATGTACTGTCATGCAAGACCAGGCACTCCCTTTTTTATTGTGTAAGTTGTTTGGGAGTTGTACTGCACTCCAAAATACAAACACAACATCCCACTATGGGATTAGTATTTTGCCTTCAGTGGCAGTAGATTTTTCTCTGCCTCAATATATATTAAGGTTTTTTCCATTTGTCCTACAAAAACCCCTACAACGATAACAAAGGGCTGAACTTCTAATGCTGACTCAGATGCCCATCAAGCTTCGATTCCACTGGGCATCAACGAGGAGCAACGGAGCAATGGAAAGATAAATACACTCACTGCAGCATTTTCATACCAGGAAGGAGATAATTAGAGAAGCAGAATTCTGATTACTAAAAATACCTAAAGAACTAGTTTTAGGCTCCAACAGATGACCTGTACCAACAGGACATCTCAGGTAAGTAAATACTTTCTTTGCATTTACATTTAGCACCAGAGGTGTTTTTTCCTGTGCTGTTTCACTACCACAGGCCTAAGCATCAAAAAAACTTGTAGACAAAATCTGTCTAATTTTTCCAATTGTTACATGTAAATTACTCACTCTGAAAAATTAAATGAATAAACTCTTGGATGGTATATGCTACTAATTACAGTCACTGAGACCTAACCAGTTTCTACCAGATGTTGGGAGACTGAAAAGACAGAGCCTGAAATAGGCTTCAATTCATTTTTTCTTGCTATCAGTAACAGAACAATGGTTTCTGCTCTCGTCATGACAGCACATCCTCCTTCACATCCTCCACCAGCAACCGCTCTGAGAGTACACAGAGAGACTTAACCTAATTATAAAGCAATAGTAAACATGATATTTTTACAAGACATTCATCTTTCAAAGGGGAAAAAATAAAACAATGTAAACCCAAAAATAAAACACATGGGAGAAAGAAAAAAAGAAAAACAGAGGCCTCGTGAAGGAGGAGAGAGAAAAAAATACAGCACAAATCAGTTGCATGAATTTGTAACATCTTCTCCACTCCTCAAATGCCACAAAGGAACATGGCACACTGCGTAAGCCTTCCAGCACTGATTCTCAGCATCAGTGAATCCAGTTAATCATCCAGAGTCAATGTAGAAGAAGATAATGTGCATTTTATCTCTTATCAGGGCAGGCCATCTTCCAAACAAGGCCTGCTAAACTGTCAGATTTATTATAAGCCTAACAAATGCAGTTAAAGAATAAATGAGGATTACACCTTCAAAGCTGCTATTTCAATCTGAAAAGCAGCAAACAAAAGGTAAAGTACTATATAGCGGACAATCAGGTAGCAGTACTGTACTACCACCCTTCCAGCACACCAATACATGCGTTTAGTGTAGATTCAACTGATAAATACAGAAGTGATTTATTAAAGCCACTGTTTCATTGAGTAATAAACAGCAAAAATACTGTTTACTGACCAAAAACGTTACAAGTCAGTGAAAAGTTTGGCAATCATTTTCTCTTAACAGCCCAATTTAAAAATATAAACGGTTCATATTCCTGTGGTTAATTATAAACTCAAACATACATCCATTATAATTCATAGTTTTTTCCTGTGAAGTTCTCATGACTAGAAACTTTCAGTCTCGGTTTCAAAATTACTGATGTACTCCGTGTAGCATTAATTCTGGTAGAAGCCAGAGGAAAGTTGGAAGTCACATGCAATTTCTGATTCTTCACATTTTTTCCTGCTTATGAACTCTTCTTTCACTGGCTCCATTTCTGAATCGGAAAATATAATATTGATACATATTGCAATCTTCAGCCCTTTTGAAGACGGCAATACTTGCTAGCCACTTTCCCAGGCATTGAAAGGAAATCGCTGTCAGAGGCAGGATAAGATACTAGATCAGAGACTGGAGCCACTGGAGTTTAAAGGCCAACCTTTTATTGGTGAGCCACAGCAGTTCAGGAGGAAGGGTGGCTTTCACTTCCAGCACTTTTCATTGTAGCACCCGTCAGAATCCCAACCAGCTAACTGAGCCCACACGCACCGCACCGCGCTTGGAAAAGCTCAGCCTCCTCGCGTGCAAGCTTTCTCTCGCACAAGTATTCCAACAGATCCAGAGAGCCATGGATAAAGGCTTTGGAAATGAGTAAAAAAATAGAGGCGAAAATCAAGGGAAATAAAAGGAGGAGGACCAAAAAAAAAAAAAAAAAAAAAAGGACTGTATTGTCTGGTAAGATTAAATTAAAGCAAGAGATCCACCACTAAAAAGTTTGGCAGAAAAGCAAGTTAAAGATATATTAAACCATCCTCCTACATCCCTGGTATACATAAGCCACATGTTCTGCATCCAACTACTATATCCATCCTTCATCACTGAGCACCTGGAATTAGGACATATATCCCAAACGGAACAATGCCAGTCTGCCAAAATAAGCAAGGTGTCCAATACCTCAGCTGGTAATAGTAACCTTGTATTAAAAATACAAATTAACTTATTCAAGGGTATGCTTTTTTCCTGAAGCAGCACTACCACTTTCACTATAGATGGAACTGCCTAAAATCTTTGCCACCTTACAACAGTCGTGCAGTATAAAGCAAAAACAGAAAGCAGAGCTGCTATGAGGAAGGTGGTAACGACAAGCTGAAAAACCCGAGTCGCCTTTAAAGGACTTGTACTAAAATCTTACGTGCACCTGTGGCCCTTTCTATCTGACAATAACGCTTGTTACTTAGAAGATACAATTTCATTTGAAAGAGAGCCTATTACAGGTAACATTAAAACAAGATTTATGGTAATATTTACTAACCTCTACTTTATTTTTGAACTCCACAAACTAGAACTAGGAAAAGGAACATAATTTCCTAGCAAACGCCATTGAGCCCATGTATAAAAAAACCCAGAAAACTGCCTCCAACACCTACTACTCACATTTTTGCTCAGTCTACAAAAAGCTGTAACAGACTATAAACAAATGTTTAAGCCAAAGGCTCCTTCCTCAACAATCTCTTTTCCCTTACTCCTGTGTAATGGCTTTAGAGTGGTGTATTAGACAGTAAGAAGAAGACATATTCCATTTGCAGCCTGAAAGCCAATAATGCTCATGAATTTTTTAGCTGAAAGACACTTCAAGATGCCACTGGGAAGACCGTCTAATAAACACATTAGGCTGCAAATGGGCGGCAGCAGCTCTTTAACACATGCTGTAACAATCAGATAAATGGCTAATGTTAATGTTCTGTGTTACAGACTGGTATTTAATAGGACTTTCTTTAAAATCCACCTAAATCTTGAAGGAGAAGGAGGTTTTTCTCAGCAACTCAAAACCATAGGTTTGAGAAACCCCCGGTTCCCGCTTGAGACTCTGCAAAACCCCCTCCAGGCTGACCCCAGCACTGTGAGACGGCTCCTACCTTCCGTATTCCCACAGGCTAAGGCTCTTAACAGAGCCACTCACTCACTCAGCTGCTTACGGATTAGCCTATGTCAGCCACCTCTAATATGCCCAGGAATAGCAAGACTAGGCTTTAATAAGCCAACAGAGAAAAAATATCAGATGAAGAAAGTACCGTTTTTGATATACAAGAGGTTTGCTCCATTTCCACTTTTAAAGACAAAAAGGTCTGCTTTCACCAAAACGTTGTCAAAGAGGAGGCAGGTGGTACTAGTGCAAAAAATTGTGTTCGAGACTCTGTATCGTAATTTCAGGTTTGGCATTCTACCTCTCTCTTGTTGTCAAGAATTGTTTCTAATTCTTAATGTTCATGGACGAAAGAAATGCAGCTTAATACCACTAAAGCTCCCCTTAAAACACCAGATTAAAAAAACAAAACACAATGCCAGAATGTTATTTGTATATATGCCAGTCACTCTTGCATCCTTTTGTTTGCGGTGGCTAGCTAGGTTTAAAAAAAGAAAAAAAAAGAAAAAGAAAACAAAAGTAATTCTAGAACCCTTTAGCCTTTTAGGTTGCATTTGAAAAGCATCAAACTATGGCTGCAGAAAATATTAAGCCTGCAAGCAAGCATTTTCACTGGCAAAGGTGGAGTCCGAATTCTCACATAAGATGTTTATTTAATCTAGAGTTTTTCTTATAGTTCACAGTTATTAACAACTTTACTTACGAGACTGATTTAGAAGCATAGTATTTCAAATCTACTGAGATTTCAAGTAAAACTTTGTGAATAGCATAGCTGAGAAATGAAGCAAATCTAACAACATAGAAAAGGATAATATTATAGGGAACTTTGTATTTAAATAGCTTTCATTCCCAATTGATGGTACTTCTGGAACAGTGAGTTAAGCATATTTTAAGTCCTACTGAATCCTCTTCTGCCAACCTCAGTTTCAAAACTGCTATTTGTCCACTTAAATTCCCATGCCAACTTTTCCCTGCAAAACCACCAAAGACCAAGGGGAAAACCTGACCAGAGAGAGGGGAAGAGTGAAACAACTGCTCTCACAAGTGTAAGGTACCGTGGAAAACCTCAGATTCAGAAACATTTTCTACTCTCATAAATATAACTGATGCAAATGTATACATTACTTACAATACCAGTAAGCTTACACAGTTCAGTATGATTTTCAAGATGCCTATCTTAGCAGTGAGAAAAATATGACTGATCACAATAGATAAAGGCATTTACGCATCTCTGCAGCGTGGGCATGCCTACATGAGGATTTAACTCCAGCTAACTGCCTGTCAAGTGCCAGTCTGTTTACTTTAGATAAAACATATTCCATTAATAAAAAGCTCAGGAAACTGGGTTCCGTAAGGGTAAAAAGTAAAAAGCAGAGGGCGAGCCAGAGAGCACAGCACTGTGTTTCCGCATCAGATGTATACAGTAAGTAATTCATAGAGTTATTGAACCTATACATAGAGATATCAAACCTATCATATTTGAATTTCAGTTCTGTCACTTATCAACCTCAGTTTCAAAGACTTAACGCAGCCAGAGAGGTGTCCGTCCTCCTGGTCACTAGGATCAACTTAGTGTCTCTACACACTTAAGTGTGATGTGCAACCCAAGCTTGCTTTGGAGCCTCAGCAAGAGATGCTTATGTTGCGTGCCTCCTTTTCACAGCTCTAACCTGGTCAATCAAAATAATGTTCCTTCAGTCATGGAGTAGATACTGTTACTGGAAACGCATGATCTTACTGAAATTTTTGCTGCAGTTCAGAAAGCCCAGCTCTATGTGTCTTCTCTGGTGCCTAATCAAAAAGTGAACTCATGTTTCTGACTTCCACATAGCTGCAGCACTAAGAGGGTTTGTTTTTCTCTTCTACCCAACCACCCATTACTAGGAAGCATATTGAAACCTCAGGGTATTCTTTCGAATGCCAAACATTGAATTAAAACTCTGATTTGCAGGAAGTGTACCTAAACATTATCTAAAGCATTGCTACACATTTTCACATTGTTATCACGGTGAATGAATAACCTACTCCACACATATCTAAAAGATACACTTACATACTCCACACTTCCTTCTAAAATATTGAGATGCTCTCATAAGCATGCATTTAGTTTAACATTGTATAACAATAAAGTTTCAATTTAAGAATCATGAATTCAAATCTCTTTCTTCCAGAAGGCTGCAAGTTAACAACAGACCAAAGTCAAACATCCCTACATTCAAGTTAAATAAATGCTAGTACTCAGCTCCACAAATGGCCATGGCCATAGTTGTGTTAACAGCTGGCTATGAGGTGAATCTGACTTCACATTGAGGTACTCTGTCAATCAGGGATGCAGCTGGTACCCACACAAGGTTCAAAACCCTGCACCGCTTCTTGAAATTGTACACCCAAGTCATCCTCTTCAGTACCATGCCTGCCTTACCCATCCTCTCTGCCTCGGTAAGGCATTTAGAGCATCTCCCCTGGAAAACTCAGTGTCCTCCTCAGCCTAAGGTGGCTTACCTCAGCTCTGGCCCCAGAGGGTGCCCTGGCAACAAGGATGTGGTCCTGGATGCTACGGGAGAGATCATCTGAGGTTTGCCCTCTATTACTAGCCCATGTTTGCATGAGCAGGTAGCTCCCTCAGCAGGTGCTTCCTGCTGATACTGGTACCCATGCCAGTATCATCCGTTTATACTGGAGCAGCAGTGTAGAGTTGGGAAGCAGAAACAACTTTATTACTCTTTTCTTATTAAAGTTGGAAGACCAACCGATTTAATACATGCTTTTTGAGAGAATACAGCTATATGCACAAAAGATAATACTTGTATCTTCTCCCAACCTGCAGAATTACAGTGTTGTACTTAATACAAATGTGTGTGAGATGTATGTTAAACTCTTGGCTAAGGCATTGAGAGTACTAGCTACGCACCTTGTTACTAAGCACAAAAATAAAAACTAATAGAATAAATTATGTCAGAGCCACACACAAGTGTCTTGCACTCATAAAGTATGTTTAACTTGATAAAAATTAAACATCCATAGTAGCCTGTACACCTTAATCAAATACATTAATACACCCACGAGTTTAAAAACTGACCTGTGAACACGAGTAATAATTACTAATTACTTCAAATTTCATGTCTGTCTTCATTCATACTATTCATACTATTCATTCTATTTGCTTTAGTAAAATACGGCGATCAGCAATAACAAAAGAAGATGAAAGTTTAATTGTCCTTTTAAAGCATTTAAAAGGAAAGCACAATGCATAAAAATCTTGTTGCTTTAGTTAGTCAACTGCCAAGGAATAAAACCTTGTGGACATAAACTTTGTACCCACAAGTGTGTGTATATATATACACACACATATATATATGAATATAGACTATGACCAAATAAAACATACATATGAATGGCTGTATGAGTTAAATGGAAGAGACATTTAGCTAGTGGCTACTCTGTCATGGAAGCTATTAGCAGATGCCTCAGGAAAAAGTACAAGGCAGCTGCAGAACGATCCTTCCCCCTGATACCTCCTCTCTCTGCCTCTGACAATCAGCAGTTCAAGCTTGGCCGTGGTGTTGCCGTCCCTCCTCCTCCCTCTGAACCTATCTTCAGTTGTGCCTAATTCCTTCTTAAATCCATATATACCTTTGGCCTCCATAACGCTTATGGGCAACACCCTATAAGCTTTACCACAGCTCCCTTAACAGCAGAAATGACATACTAGAAAAAAATTAGAGAGTTGCAAGGGGATGTTATGACTCAACTTAAATAAATCAGAATTTTATCACTGACTTCACTGAAGCTCGGATTTTCCTCCTAGTCTACCAGAGGAAGATGTCAACCTGTTATTTCTCTCTTCTGTAGGACATAAATCACTCCATGGGCCTGACACAACTATGTTTGTATGCTGCAGCCCAAGGAATCTACTATTAAAGCTGAAGGTTCATTATCAGCCGTTTTATTTTCTTTGTAAAAATAAACTGAAATTAGTTTGCGTTAATAATGAAACGCTTTATGGTAAAGAAGAATCCCAAATGCTAAGAAAGAATTAGCTTATATTCCAAGTAATTTTAATTTTGGAATATAATGAAACATAATTACTAAAGAGGGGAAGAAACACCCGCTACATTCATAGAAGGAGCTGACCAGAAGACTGCAATACACTGTCCCAGAGTAAAAAATAACACATTTAAAACTAGTTAGACTGAACACCTGGAAAAACTTCAGGAAAAGCAACAAAGATAATTTTATTACCATGCAGTTCTAGCAGTGGTTACTTCACATGAATCTTGGGTTCGATGGTTGCTCAATCACAACAGCCTGTGCTATCAGGAATGGAAAATCAGAGCACTACAGTATCTTGATGAAGTCTGGGGACAGCACGCACAGGAGAAAATGAAATGGGAACAGCAAAGAGGAGATTCAGGTATAACATACACTACACATTAAGTGCATTTATCTTAAACATTTGGTTTGATTCTTCGTTTAGGATTTTCATCGAATTCCTGCAATCTTCCTTATGCTTTGCATCCTCAAATCCCAGCTGGACAATCCCTCACTGTACAACTCCGGCTACCAAGGAAACTACCTGCAGGATCAGGCACAGACTCCCGGCTATTGAGAGCAGCCCACTTCTTGAAAGACACAGGCTTTCAAATCCTACCCCTCGCCTTCAGAGACTAAAGGTTTACCTGCTAATAATAATTTTTAGTCCAATTCAGGCATACAATTCTAGGCATGCCACAGCTGACCGCAAGCAAGTAAGAAAAGCTGAGGAGGAAGGGAGGCAGTAAGACGACTCCATCAGGGTTTCCTCGCAGGTACAGTCATTATCAACTTACAGTCTTCTCGTTCACTCAGCTCAGACAGCTTGGCTTGTAGATCCAGTCCTCAGTCCTTAACTCAGCTTTCTTATTACATTATGGGGCTATTCTATAGTAGTGCGCTAACAAATTTATTCCATTTATTAATAAACTAGATTCTGAGAATCAAGGTTATTTTCACACCCTTCCTCATTTTTTTCCCTGTTACTAGTCTATGTAAGTAAATAAAATAGCACTGCAAAATCTAACCAGCCAGTTGACATCCTAATGACACTTGTTATTAAATACCGTGCTAAGAACTTTGGAGTCAAATTAAGTATTTCAAAGTACTCTTCAAGCTCAGACTTTCCAAGAAGGGTTTTTTTCCTTACAACACGGTGTATTTTACGATGCAGTCATGTTCCCCTTCTTCCTTGTACAATAAATTTACCTTACAGAGATGATAACAAAAAAGAAAAAAAAAAAAAAGAAAAAAGAGAGCAACACCATTTGAACATTATCAGTGTAACCTCATTGACTACAGTTGCACACAGAATTTTTAACAGCGGGCAAACAAAATTACTCTGGTCAAAGACAGTGCTTGAAGTTTTATATATGCTACATGCTATACTTCTGTATGAAATTGCTTATGAAAGAAAACACCGCAAGTTGAGTTCTGTAAGAACACGGAGCCACCTGAAGAGCACAGTTTACACAAAAGGTTGATTTTGTTCAAATTTCCCCCCTTAATATGTTCCAAAAGGCATCAGGCACATCAAAATGACTGTACAAGCAGCAAAAATCTATTTTTCTACAAAACAGAGGTGCCAACATTTCAGTAAGCACTACTCGGCCCCCACTATCTTGTTAGATCTTCCGTAATGAAATAAAGGAAGAAAACACAAGAAGCAGAGAGGAAGTTTCATTGTTCTTGCGGCTTCGACATTTGGTGCCGCGAACGTGACGGGCTCTCAAGCCTCTACTCGACGGCACTGCCTGCCCCAGGCCTCTGTATCAAAATGTAGGTATACTGCTATTAAAATAATCAAACAGAGACAAAAGAGAACAAGCAAATAAATAGCACTAACTTGTTTATGTTTCTGGCTCTGCCCTCACAGTATGAAATAAAGTCTCTTCAAACACATACTACACTAATTCGAAAAACAATAATATTTTCCTTCCCTCCTCCTATCTCAAAGTAGCATGAGTTTTTCAAAGGCCTAAATAAAATAAACTAAGGCATTTCCTGTATGCATTTAGTTAATTATTAAACGGATTCTAAGCATGATAGTCACCACCAGTATTTCAATATGAATCCGGGAAAACACACTTTCAGCAAACTGCCCCTGCACTGCAGTAATGACCGGTTACATGCATCTTTGCAACCCTGCCCTTAACTTTGTCTAGAGAAGTGACGATCAACAACACCCACACAAACTGAAACACCTCATCTTTTTTTTTTTTCGTGGTCCAGGATTAGTATTACTGCTGTGAGGTAAAGAGCAATGCTGGGCGTCTTAATGCTGCGTACGACAGGAAAATAAAGCCAACAAGCTTGCAAGAACTTCCCGAGCAGGGGAGGCAGCCTACTGTCTTCACTTACTACCAGTAACCATCTATAACCTTTTCCAGGGGATATTATTTTTTAATTAATCTGCAATACTAAATGTTGCCCTCCCAAGGTTAACAGAAAGTTAAATAGTGCCAAGATATTTAATGACATCAGCACGCACAACCATGAGATAAATATGAGGTCTGAAGATTAACTGAATGTCATTCTGTTTACGGGATCGCATACTTGTAAAGAAAACTATTAAGATTAGAGAACAGGGAAAGCTATATAACAACAACAAATGTTTCAGTGTGTTTTGTCTTCTTAAGCTCTTGGTCCAGAAAGAGAAAGCTTTATTGCAAAAATGTCTCAATCTGACTTACTCTGTACTTTTTCATGTGCATAGAAATTACTGAACAGTGAATGGTAATTACTGCAATGAAAAAGATACTCTCAGGCTCCACCTCCTCTTGGCAGTGGGAAAATATAGATGGGTTTGTATATTATTCTGGATGCCAGAAAACTTGCTTACAAAAATATTTCCTGTGCACTGACTTGAGATATATTTAGCCTCATAAACCCATAAAACTGTCACAGGCAACCACAAGTACACCTGTAGCCATTAAGGGGGGGGGAGAGAAACTAGAGAATCAAATTTACATTATTTCTTTGTATTTGTTATTTAGAAATATAATCTTTAAACTCTCTTGCTCAAAAAGAAATTAGCTCTTCCTTCCACTCCCCCAAGCAGACACCCTCCTCATCTCCCCCCCCCCCCCCCCCGCCCCCAACATCCAGACATCTACGATGCACACACGGGAGCACACATACATGGAAAAAGGGAGCGCTAACAATGAAGTCACGGCACTTCAGAATCACACACCTTGTCGTCTTCCAGCCTTTGCAGTTGAAGGCAGATCGCACTAGTTTTTCTGCGTCTTCAGATCAAGATGTAGATAAATTCCCCATCCATCACACTGGCTTTTTATTAAAAACAGGACGGGCCAGGGGGAGGGAAAAAAAAAAAGAAAAAAAACAAAACAAAAAAAAAAGGAGACAATTGCCAGTAAATTTACAGCCTTAAAAATATCAGCTCTCCATTATCCCAAACCAGTGTTATGTCTTGATGTAAACCAAAGCACATGCTGAGTGAGGACGTGCGCACACAGCAGCTTATCATCTCTGTCATCTGCTTCTAATGACAGCTGACAAACTGGCCACGCTAATCCTTCCCTAACTGCTGATCAGAGAGATCCCCCCTTTGACAATCCAGCATGGTGGAGTACTCGAAAATTCCTCCTGCTTCTGTTCTGTTGCTGCTCTAAAAAGCAGTTTCCTTTTCATTGAGATAATAGCCTTTTCTGCAGTCACGTGGCGCCCGGGCTACATTAGCAGAGCTTGATGATAATAGACGGAGCAACTCCCCTCCCTCCCGTCGGCTGATTTTAAGGGTACAACTCCAAGAGAAACCCCAACCCGGCACACTTGAAATCGTTTTGCGTCTTCCTCTATCGAAAAGCAAATTGTGCAGTCGGTGGAGAAGAGGAATACGTGCGCCCTCTCTACTTCTTGCACCAAAACTAATTAACAAACACATTTTTAGGCAGTGCCTTCGTTGGGGCACACACACTGGTCATAAACATGTCATATGAGACTAAACTGAATATTAAGCATGCTTAACACTGAATATCTGGCATGCTAGAATTACTCTTTTTCCCCTAGAGTACTTTAAATTTCTTGCCTGTAATTTTAGTTCTGCTGCAACACTCTTCTCTCAGCAACATCCTATGGTTCAACCCCTCCCAGCACCCAACTACCCCGCAAATACAAGAAAGCATGAACAACAAATGATTAGCCTTACAACCTCCAGTGTGAGTGCTTCCCTTTTTCTTTCTTTTCTGTTTTTTTTTTAAGTAATTTCATTTATCTTGCTTTAACTCAGTACCCTGACAAACATCTTAAGCACTTTTTAAATATGCTGCCCCGTGGGGAAACCTACCTAAGCTTCAGCTTCAGAGTTCCCATCCCTCCTGACAAAGAGTGCCAAGCCCTGGGCGGGTTTGCACCTCGCTGTTCAGAAGGTTTCCTACTTGTAAAAAAGCAAAGTATATACGCAACCACGCTGTTCTGTCCTACCTTCACTGAAATATTTCACAGACTGAAACCTTTCCTCTTCTGCACTGGCACACCGGTCCCCTCTTACCTTGGCATACAGCATAAAGTCGTCAGATTTATTGCCCCCCGCCCCAGGTCCGTCCATCCCTGAGACCACTGGGCAACGCAGGAGGGCATGGACCAGCGTAGCCTTTCACCTGACATTTCAGCGTATGGGTTCGCAAACTGTTTTTAGGAAAGCTGTGGAGGAAGCATCTTAAAGTACTTTTCAAGCCCGCAAAACAACTTTTGCAGCTTTGTACCTCCTCTTTTCCAATCTGAATTGGGAAACAGAATTACCTCCTTTTCTCCTTCTACTTCCATCTTTCCCACTACACCAGATGATTCTCCTTGATCATAAACTTACGGTTTCTGCAGAAACTGAAATGGTTAGTGTTAGAGGCTGGGGTTGTACTTATAGGAAAATAAGGTGGAAATTGTGAGGAAACACTGGCTATCCATCTTTGGCACACACCATCTTTGCCAGTGTTGCCCTGTCACCTTTTCTGTTTACTCCTCTCCCTGGGGACAGCCTGACTGAGGGAAGTGTCCCTGCCCAAGGCTCTGGGGGATCCCGGCTCCAAGGCTACCATCGCAGCTGAGGCCCGACCTTTCTGTGGCAGAGGAGCTGGAAACGGAACAGGAATGGGGTTCTTTCTGCAGCAGCATGAATCCTTTTTTCTACCCTTCCCTTTTCCACACTTTAGAGATAATCCAAATACAGGAGGAAACGATCTGGTTCTGTAAGGAGACTATATAACACACTATATTCAGAAGAAAAACACAAAAACATATACACTAAGTTGAGTAAATTTTTTTGCCAGTTCTTTCTAAGTATGTCCTTCCATCTCCAAGAGCCACACTATATAGGGTAAGCAAAATGAACGTTATTCAGAGCTACATAAAACTCTAAGCCCAATAGAATAAAAACTGCTTTGTGATCTTAACTTTCTTTTATTAAAACAAATTGCCATTTGCATTTTCCATATTAACTCCTTCACTGAAGGAAGGTGCATCAAGCATACTGGTTAAATTGGAAAATGATACAAATGTGGGAAAAACTGTGCAGATTACAGAGAGCATCTCTGATATTCAAGAAAATATATTAATAGACAAGCACCAGAAGGAAAATGAGCTTTCACAAGAACACACACACAAAATACTTTACTTGTGAAGTACAAATATAAGCAAAACATAAAAAATGGGAGCATACAGTCAAATACCATAGCTAGAACCGTACCACTGATATTTACAGGAATCGTAAGATGAGAAATTCAAAGACAACACAATGTGGTGAGCACAAACACAATAAACATAGCATCAAGGAAGGAATTATGTATAAAGAAAAAGGAGGTAACAGAAAAGGGTCATTGTAGCAATAAAATATGAATTGAAGACCAGAATGAGGGAAAGTATACAGACGTTGATAAAAAGACTGCTTAGTGAAAAACAGAGTACAGATAAAGTGAACGGAAGAGAGGGAACATACCACTGCAGTGCACAGACCGATTCTAGACAAAAAGGGAAAAAAGAAATGAGTGAAAAAATATTCCTGTTAGAAAGTAGGTCTGAATATAAATAAGGAAACACACGACTGCAAAGGAGGAATGGCTTTTTGGTTTTATCAGGCAGTGAATACCTGCTTCCAATGGAAACGACAGAATTGTTGCTTCCTTTTAAATAGAGTTTCACAGGAATCATATACATAATTTGGAGATGAGGAGGTGACCTTTAGAACTAATTCTGGCACTACAGATTTTTTCATATTGGCATAGGACAAACATCTTACACAGCAGAAGAGGTTCATCTGAGTTTTCTCCCAGAATCTATTCCATTAATACATCATTTTGTTTGCCCAGCCACAGGTGGCTTTGCAGTAGACACAGAGAAGGCGTACTTTCACTAAAACATTTACAATTAATGTTTTAACACAGTCAAATAACTGAAATTGATGAACAGAAAACTGCTTTCATTGCATGCATTTCACAGTTCTCTTGAGTTTGTATTTTCTTTTTCTTCCTTTATTTTCTCTTAAGAAAGAGTGAATTGGGCAGAGACGAGGACATGCCATGACACACTCCGGCGTTGTTTGCCCTCCTATCATAGCCCCACCTCACGCAAGGACTGGTAAAGCAATCCCAAAACAGCTTTTCAGTCTTTTTAGCCCCAAACCATAATTTTTTAGTCCTTTCTCTCACCCTCTATCCCATATTCAGGAGTATGCAATTCCACCTTCATAATCCCTTCAATCCTCTCAGTTTGGAGTACCCAAAAGGGGTACCATAATTGCCAGCTATAGAGAAGGCCCTTGTTTACCCTGCAGAATAGTAAGGCACTTCAAATGTGTTTGAAAGATTACAAAGCTGAGTCGTCAGGCTTTATTCCAGGCAAGAGGCCACTGACTTTTAGGAAAACTGACCAGGCAGCACTAAGTACCACTTGTGAGAAAGACTGGAAAGGCAGAGCTCGCACTGGCACAGAGAACAAGCAGCAGAAACTACTAGGACTGATTTCCAGGAAGCGCAATAAGCATATCACCGCTCAGGTCAGGCACAGACAGCGCAATAATTTTTCATGTTGTTACATTTTAATAAATGCAGAAGCAAGCATACAGATTTCACATATTACGTCAATTTCTTAAATTCCTCTACCTGAACGCTAACAAAAACGTTAGGGTTTTCAAGTCAGAACTGAAAGCCTGTTGACTTACATGTCAATGATACCAACATTTTACCAGTTCAGGAACTCCTAATCCACCGCTACTTGAGAACTAAATAGATTTTTCTTTTTCCTTTTACCAGCTGAGGAAAAATAAATAGGATACTGTAAGTAAATCTAGTTTTTCTGACCTTTGCATCTCCTCTTGAGGGACACAAGAATCGTATCAAATGTACTTCCAGTGGAATTCGGAGCACTTGGCATTTCTCAGTCAGTCTCTGTATTAGCAGCACATATAACTACAGTGCTAAGTACCTTGCAACTTCTGTCCATATGGGGGCAATGAAAAGACACTCCCTTCTCTCTCAGCTTCTCAGATATTACTGTTGACTTCTCTTCATAGTATGAAAATCTTCATGCTTCTTGAACACAGCTTACCAAGGCTCTCATAGCTTCATAAGCACGCACCCAGCCACTCAAAGTATTCTGTGTGCAAGTTTCTGCAATATCTAACTGCAGAATTCAATACTGCGGTGTGTGCTATATATAGCAATTAAGTTCTGTATGGGCATGTCCATTGACAATTGTGCTCTTTTTTTTTTTTTTTAGTACAAATTTGATGACTACAGTTAACTGAGATTTTTAAGTAATGGTTGGTTAGGATTTGTTTATTTTCTTTTTTAAAAAAAATAAAATCATAGAATCATCTGGATTGGAAGGGACCTTTAAGATCATCAAGTCCAACCATCAACATAACACTGCCAAAACCATCACTAAACCACGTCCACCCATCTTTTAAATACCTCCAGGGGTGGTGACTCAACCACTTGGGTGACTACCCTGGGCAGCCTGTTCCAATGTTTGATAGCCCTTTCGGTGAAGGAATTTTTCCTAATATCCAGTCTGAACCTCCCCTGGCATAACTTGAGCCTGTTTCCTCTTGTCCTATCGCCTGTTACTTGGGAGAAGAGACCAACCCCCACCTCGCTACAACCTCCTTTCAGGTAGCTGTAGAGAGCGATAAAGTCTCCCCTCTACCTCCTTTTTTCCAGGCTAAACAAACCCAGCTCCCCCATCAGCTCCTCATAAGACTTATTCTCTAGACCCCTCACATTGCCCTTCTCTCAACACGCTCCAGCACTTCAGTGTCTTTCTTGTAGCGAGGGGCTCAAAACTGAACACAGTACTCGAGGTGAGGCCTCACCAGTGCCCAGTACAGAGGGACAATCACTTCCCTAGTCCTGCTAACCACACTATTCCTGATACAGGCCAGGATGCTGTTGGCCTCCTGGGCCACCTGGGCACACTGCTGGCTCATATTCAGCTGGCACCAACACCCCCAGGTCCTTTTCCCTTAGGCCGCTTTCCATCCACTCTTCCCCATGTCTGTGGTGTTGCATGGGGTTGTTGTGAGCCAAGTGCAGGACCCAGCACTTGGCCTTGTTGAATCTCATACCACTGGCCTTGGCCCATTCTATGAGATTCAACAAGGCCAAATCTCTACTGCTTCACTCCCTTACATTTAACTAAGAAGGAAAATGAGAGAAGAAAAAGGGAATCTTTCAGTGCGATCTGTAAATTGCCAGCTCCTGGCTCAGCTCTTTCTCCTCTTGCAAACTCAAAAAAGGGTCAGATCCCCTGCTCAAAGTCTCTGTCTTGGGGTGCTTGCCGGTGCTCTCTGTGGGTTATACACCACGAGGTGCTCTCTGGTGGAGATGGGCCTCAACCCACAGAGAGACAAGTTCAAGACAGCCGGTTGCTTTCATCCGCACTGACAGCACGAGAGGAACCCAGCACAGGAAGTTGAGCAAGCAGAGAAAACCAGAACCAGAATGGAAATACTACAGCATAGAAATAAATGTTGTATTAACACAATACATTACAAAAATGTAATAACATCTAGTGCTACCACCGTTTTTAACAGAATGTAGCTAAATTTTGAGGAGTCCAGGATTATTTTTTTTTTAAAGAAATGACTTGTAGCTCTACAGAACGTGCCTTTCAGTGAATATGTTCTTAAAATCAGCTCAAACTCTTTATTTCACCTCATCCCAGAACAGAAATACTCATACGGGAAAAGACTTTTGATAATAAAAGGTTCCTGAAACCTGCAGACCAACAGCTAGCAAGATTCAATGGCTGAGATTTAAATTAGATGAAAGTTTAAATTAGACAGAAGTCAGACTAGAAAAGGTTTCTTATTAATATTGGAACAAAATCATGCCAGGATAAGATAGCTTTTCTTTCATGTAGTCTCAGATAGAAACAAATATATTTCTAAATGACATCATATGACTCAATCAAGGTAGAGGATTAAGAAAGAAATCATTTGGTAAAATTTCATGGTCTCTGATAACCAGGCACGGCAGCACAGTGTAACACTCCATCTGGCCATAACAGCAACGCTGTGTGAACTCAGCAAGATTTGATACATTGCCTGTGGTTTTCCTTGAAACGGAAAGTTGCTGTTGTGTTTAATGCAAGTGGGACCTCTACTTTTAGTTCAGGATACAGCAAATTACTCTACCATACCTGGTGATGAATACGAGGGTCTCCGCACCTAGACCTCTCTCTGAATAGAAAAGTTAACATTTCCCATTAAATCGTAAAAGTCTCATGTCTCGTCTATGTTCAGTAGTCGTCTTCTAACTGCTAGTGGCTTGCAGACATTGCCCTGCATTTGAAAAGCCAGTTCCCGTAAGCAGCGAGGAGGAAACACACACACAAGATTGCATCTTGCAGACCCTGAAATTCTAGGCTTTCACATCCGTCCAAGAGATCTCCCTGAAGAAGGGAGACACTACAGATTACAACTAGCTTCATGTGGGAGAAACCGGAACGCAAGGACAGTTGCTCTTTACGACTTTGAGAATAAATAATAAGGTAATTTAATGCTGCATCATCCACTCTAGCCAAATCTTACAAACACATCAAACAGCACTAAGTCAGTGTAAATGCTGAACAGTAAACAGTGATGAACAGTAAACACTGAGACTGACCTCTTGCCTTAACCATTAGGAAATTAGTGGACAGGAAAGCAGGGTCACGGCCCAAATTGTGGTATTATTAAACATCCAGAATATCAGTGGAAGATACAACGTAGAGAAGTGAAACTAAAGAAAGTTAGCTTTTCTATTAAGAGTTTTAAAGTGTTCTGGTGATAATTTCTATCGGCATCGGGCAGAATAATGAAAAAAAAACCACCCCTGTTTAACTGAGCCCAAGCACAAATGCTCCTGCAAAACTTGTAGTTTGCAGTAGGGCTGTCAGAGATAACACCACCCGATGAGAAAACCAAGAGCCAGAGACTGCAGCCTACCAAGTAAAACAAAAGTGAAAGGAAAAGTAGCAGCAGCTGGAATTCATTGGATTTACAATAAAATAATTAAATACTCAGATCTGAAATAAAAACCGACTTTAGGACAATTGGTCTGTGCTCCTTTTTATAATGAGGGTGATGCAACAAAATTGAGATTTAACTGAAGTATTGTGAAAACTCAAGAACTTTCAATTTTTCTTGGTAAGGGTAAAAGATAAAAAAACCCACTTTGTGTTAACACAACAGCCAACACTGGATTTAAGGAAAATTTAAAACAATGACAGTTATGTGTTCAAGAGAAACCAGACTTGTTCGCTTCTCGTCTGACAAATGTGCAGGTTTGCTACCAGTGCCAGTAATAACAAATGGCAGCTCTAAAACGTGGAAGACAATACTCATTTCTTCTAAATAAAGAACGAGCAAAATTTAGGTATGCATGTAATTATTTGCAGTAGAAACGAGATGTAAAATTCTAACAGAGACCTAGTTCTGAGCAGAAAAGCTACACTTTCAAATAACCCCCAGTGTGGTTAGCATCGAATATTTAAGTCTATGATAAGAGAGGAAACATGTCAGGACTTGGGTTTACTGCTAACTCTTAGAGAAAACTCAACAAACAATTACAAACCAGAAATCTAATCTATTTTTCAGCTTCAGTTTGTTCTAGGTTTTCCCTAAAATTAACTGCGAAGTAGGTGTGTATGTATGACTGATGGGAATGGCTCGGACACAGCACACAGCTCAATCGTTTAAAGCCAAAATATTTAGAACATATGGCAAATCCTGTCCCATCCTGAGAACTCCACACACAGACATATTGATGTTATATTGTACATCAATACGAAAAGTTAAAGTCAGATGCAACCGTTGAAAATAGATGGCAGATGCATTACAACTGGTACCAACTGCAAATAGCAGGGCTGACAGATCTTCCCTCAATGTAAAATTAGCTGCCCCTACCATGTTTACACATTTTAGATTTTCCACAAATGCAATCTCAAAAACGTTACCTTACTCTACTCTAACAAAAATATCAACAATACGGACGGCGTGTTTCATTTTCTCACAGACTGGGCTTGAGCACATTGTACTGAAGCACAAGATGATAAAAGGTCAGTTAAACGGGGAGAAAAGTCAAGTTTGGAAGAATACATGGCTATTTAATTGCTTTGCTTTTGGCAAAGAGACTCCCATCTTTATCTTTCAAACACATGGTTGTCATGACTCTCTCATCTTGAAACTGCTGTACTTCATAGTTCACAGGACTATTTTTTTAAAACCCTTAGCAAATCACCCTTAATATGAGATCTATGAGTTATTCAGATTTTTACAAATTGCCTGTCCCAAGGTTCTTAAGAATACACATCTTCTAAGCTTCAAGTTAATAATGTAATAATAAATAACATTGTACAAGCCATTTACCTTGAGTGAAGAGGGTATCCTGAGAAGAGATTAGCCAAGTGCCTGAAATTAACTGTCCTTTCTCCTGTGCAATTCTTTCCCAAAACTACAGAGAAAGTAGGCAGGGCATGCAACACATCAAGACGAAAAGGCTTCACAGAGAACATTCTGCGGGCAGTTTTAACAGCGGTATGGCAAAAGAAGACAGAGATGATCTGTGAAATAATCTGGACGTAAAGTCATATATGGCTTTCAAAAGTCAGAAATTCAACCACAAGCCAGCAGACAAACAAAGCAATCGTGAGAGAGGACTGACGCGCTCTGTGCTTCCAAACTACGCCTCCACCTGAGAAGCAGGATGCCCCATGGGGCCACCTTCAACACCAAGTGTAGGGCCAACTAGTGTTGTCCAAGGGCAATCCAGCCAGCCTTAGGCAACATTTCAAGACCATCTTGTGGCTTTGTTCTATGACATGCATTTTTATTAACTGATTGACAGATGATGCTGTGGTGCTAATTTTGACTGATAAGGCCATGTAGGGTCCTGGACACTGGAAGGTTGATTTTCTCTTTATTGCATATGAGGGAGTTGAGGGTTTGGGATGCTGTTGTTTTGGAACATCTACACAGACACTGATAGCCACTTAGACTTTGGAAATTGCTTCAAACTTAGCTCAGCAGAGCCATGGTTCAGGGACAGTCATTTATTCTCCCAGAAAACAGCCTAACAGGTAGATACAATATAATTTAACTAAGGCCACTAATGAATATTAAAAGGTGTTCTGCTCTCAAACTGGAGTGATTCTCTTGATAAGCATGTTTGACACTGCATGTGTTTGCTGATGTTGCTTTTGAAAGAAAGTTAAGGTATTAGGGGGCAGCTGAAGGATTTTTTTTTTCTTGAAAGGCCTTTGGAAAAAAAAACCCAAACTTTTTCATTTTTTAATCTCACACGGGAATATGTGATGAACGTCCAGAAATGCAAGCCCTTACAGATCAGTAGCCAAAAATATCCAAAGTAATTTTAAAAAAACATGGAAAGAAGCCAATAAAGAATGGCAAATGTATGTCCCTATTAGCCAAGAGAGATGCATTTTCTTAAATTATCTGCTGTCTGGAGAGGAGACTTTGTATTTAACACAATTCTGAATGCTAGCTGTACATACTATATATAGGCATATACTAGTTGGCACTGAGGAGGAACATACGCGAGAATACTTTTTGAGAGGAGCAACAAGGGAGAGCCCCCAGTGGGAGTAATGGGTGATGTGTTGGGAATTCAGGAACGGGCTCAACTAAAATGCCTCAATTTTAGAAAACCAGGGAATATGAGATTACAGCTCCTGGCCGCAATGTTGTTCTTCTCTACTAAAGCAGAGTTTAAAAAAAAAAAAACAAAACAAAAACCAAACCAAAACTTCTGTGGTGGCAATATTATCTTATGAGTTTAAACATTTCATAATACGAAGGGAAAAAAACAGCAGAGAGAATATTGAGCCAGGTATACCCCTACGTAACACTGACGCCAACAATGTATTTGCAATGGAGATTACTGAGAAGTATAAGGAGAAAGAAGAGGAAGTGATAAAGTACCCATTCAGGTTTTACATACTCTAAGAAGCCTCCATGACACAGGATCCCTGCAATCTTTAATATATCACACTCACTTAATATCTATGCTATATGTAAATCTATATAGATTAATTACCTTTATTAATATATAGCCTGCAGTACCTCAGCCACTGTCAGAGTCAGAGCGGTGGGCAGATAAGAAAAATCAGACTAGCAAAGTCCTATAGCTGTGAAGAAGGCTAGATGAAAGTATCAAATAAATACAAAGAACAAGCAAAACAATGCCTAAAGCATAATGGAAGAGAACCAAGATGGAGGGCAACATGAAGGGAAATATTTCCAAGCAGATGGCTCCTTTTAACCAGACGATTTATTATGGCCTAAAAGTACAGGCTTCTGAATCAACTGTATTAAGACACGCAGAAGTAGTTTTCCTTCGAAAAATTTTCTCAAAAATCTTTTTCTGGGGCATAGCACTGCTTCCCTTCTCCATCACAATTTTCTTTCTAGTAACATCTCCCTAATCTTTCCAACTGGACACAACTTCAGGTGTAAAACTGCACCTCATCCAATAGGGCAGCAGAGAACCAAAGTTATCCAGCAGTCTGCTATCCCCAGGGGAGTTTTAAAATCTGTGCAAGAACTCTCTTGCCTCTATTGTCAGTATTAGAAAGTCTGGGCCTAACCCAAATAGTTAAAGGCTCTTCTAGATTTAACTGGATACAATTCTGACCTAATATTTGGACTTGGATTAAAGGCCAAGCGCTTTCGGTTTATGCTAATATCATGAATCTCAGTGCTAGATCATTTAAGTGTGCTCTTCTGAAGACCATTTCTTAAACTCTTTCAGAGGCCAAAACTGATATAGAGAAATCCAGTTATTAAAGTAGCATATCTCAGCAGGAACCTGTATACCAATTCTTCAAAATCTGTTCTAGTTGGCTACTGATTTCCAAGTACAGTTGAAGATGTTAACATTGAAGTGTAAACCCCTAACTGGCTTGCAACATGCCTATTCTTGCTTTCCATATGTTTTATATCTATATCTACATATATATATATATAGCTTATCTTGAATAACACATACTTAAATTATTAAAATAAATAATATAAATAGTAGGCAGAGAACACAACTTTTTTTCTCCTTCTATACTTTCAGGACAAGTAGGGCCTAAAACGAACTCTAGAAAAAATATTAGAAGAAAAACCATTTTATTTCAGAGCATACTGCTGGCATTTCAAATACTAGGAAATGGATAATGGCTAACGAGTATTAGTAATCACCTGGAAGTCAAGTGATCTGTTACCCTGTAGTACCTCTACAAAAATTTTGATGTCATGAAATTCTAATTTCCTTACTTTAAAACCCAGTCTTCCCCCCACCTCTGACTATTCTTTCTAATCTTCTCATATTGATTTTTTATTTTTAAAATGCATATTATTTTGAAAACTGCCTTTACACTTGTCAGCAGAAGCTGGATATTAACACTAGAAACCTATTCCTTGGACACACCAAAGTTTCAATATTATCGCATACTCATAAAGATTATATTAGATTTCATACGATGAATACTTCTTCTCTAAGTAGAGCTCTGAAGGTATGACTTCTATTCTCAGGGGAAAAAGGAACAGACAGGATTTCTATAACCCTACAGTCTGCATGCTGTGCATGTCGTGTAGCAATAAATAATTCATATTTTGACCTTATGGGATACCTTTTACTCATGGATTTCAAAAAGCTTTTGCAAAGGTGGATATATGTTTTATTATCTGCAGTTTATAGATCTCAGGATGAACAGAGAAATAAAATGACCTATTCAAGGTCAGTCAGTAAGTCAGGTGTATTTAAGTGGGTAATACCAGGCACGCTGCCTTTTTACCCAGGTTGCAACTTACAACGACACTATGAAAACAGCCAGATATCGCCTTCAGCAATACCCGTGAGAAAGCACGATGGATGTTAGCTCTTTGAACAAATACAGAAGTCTAAACGTATTCATGGCGAAAAAGTTGAAAAAAAAAATACTAACTCTAGGAATGTGGTACTGGGACACTACGGAAATGCACTAGAACCCCCTTGTGCGAACACTCTGGGAAGGGGCATTGGCTCCACAGGCAGAGCTGTCTGGATCTGCTGAAGAGGGATCAACACAGCTTTCTCTTGGAGACCATATCAGACACCAGCTTGAACGTGAAGAAATCAGTAGGAGTTGTAGTACCCTATGAATACAGTATAGTATATAATGTACTATATGCATTGTACAGAGAGGTACTTCAACAGATTATTTTCTGATACTGATTTTTTGATACCTTGTGAACAGTCCAACCAGAAAATGATTCATTTTAGAAAGACCTATTCTACTTGCAGCAACTTTACCAGAAGAAAATACACTACAAGGACTTAAATTATGTAAACCAGAACTGAGGCACTTTAAAAATTCGACTCTTTCATGTTTTCAGGAGCTAAAAAGTGGTGGTTTTCCTGGTGTTCATACTTCAACTTTCAAAAAATACTTTAAAAAGCAAAAAAGTGCAAAAAGCTTCATATAGAAAACTGTCTACTTGCAAGCCCAAATTGATACATAACTATGAGAATATTTAGGAGAATGTACCACTGTGGGGAGACAGTTTATGTGTTAGTTAACACCACAGCAATAATGCTTTGGATTAAAGACTTAATCTTGCAATTCTCTGAACTGTCTTACCTAACGTTAAGTCCAAGGCTCCATTCATGTCCTTAACTGTAACGATTATGTGTAAATGCTTTCTTGGAGTAAGGTCAGAATGTTCTTTACTTTTAAGGATGGAATTCTTATGTTGTCTCAGATCGCTGAGGACTTAGAAGCATATACCATGCCTAAATTATCTGTTCAGCTGCCCTCTGAAGTGCAGCAGTAGTAGGACCCAAGGTCCCTATGTGTTAGCCAAGAAAGATAACAAAGAAATAAGCCTTGGGTTGTTTCTTTGTTTTGCTTGTGTTTGTTTCTTTTTCTTTTTCCCCAAAGAAAGAACATACAACAATCGGCCGCAGAGGGTGCTTACTCTTTTCAAATAACATGATGTTTAAACAAACCAAAGATTTATATTTTACGAGGGGGGGGGGGAGGGGGGTGGAAATTACCACCCCTGTTATCACCACTGGCATGTAACAATTGGTAGTAAAACACTATTTCATAAAAGGTCAGCACTTCAAAGCTAGATTTAACTAATGCCACCACTGGAATGCTTCCTTTACAGAAAACATGTTTTTAAAAAGAAAAAAAATAAATCACAAACCACACACAGTCCTTATTCTGCGTGTGCTAAAATGAGGTAAACCAAAACCTGGCTATTGACAAACCAAAGTATCGTTGCAAAAAAAACCCAACTATTTTTTGTCTATGCAATCAGAATGAAATGGAGTTAAAAGACGTACAGCATGCACTAAGAAAAGACAGATTTGCCAGAATTTTCCTGGGATTAATTAAAGGGGAATCACTTTAAATCCCTCTCTTCTTCCCAAGCCTGTCCAAGCTGAATTTACTTTATTTAGGTAACAAATGCAAAGTAGAGAGGGAGGCAATGTGCTATTTTCCAATCAAATAATCCACAGCAAGGCAATCTGGTTTAGGGAATAGAATTTTTTAAGCTTTCAAAATATGAAATAATTCAGAAGACCATATGAAACATAGTCTTTTGTAGAAATGGCATTCTTCAGACAGTAAAACAAAGTGTGCATATGTGTCATCAAAAAATTCTGGCACGGGATTTACAAGAAGCCGTCAAAAGCCTTGACACTTATGCCCGACTGCAAAAATATTTTAATGGAGACATAAATAATGCTTCTCGGTGGAGTTCAGTCTCCGATTCCCCTACAGCTGACGTGTAAACAGGAATATCTGCATCGAGGTCTGATGTCCTCGATGTGCTCACCGATGGATGAACAGAAACCCCCGTGTGAAGGTGATTACCACACACAGCACATGTTTCACCACAGTTTGCCCCATACCTTCTCCGTATTTAAGCTCCTTACCTTTTTTTCTTTACTACTTTCACCACCTATGCTTAAGCAGAAATTATTATAAGCTTATTAGCTGTAAGTGTTCACGTCTACAAACATGGGAAGGGCTGGTGCTTGGTGCCAATCAGCTTTTGCTAATCTGCACCCTACCAGTGCTCGGGATTGACTGTCAGGAGGTCAAAATTGTCCCCTGAGCCAACAAGGGACACAAAAATCACGTTCCTGTCTCCCTGTCCTCTGACAAAGGCCAATATCAATCTAATTCCCACGTCTATGGAAAACAAACGTGTCTAGTTACTTTATTTTTTTTCATTTTCAAGATATCTGGTATGTCACATACGTCATGCAAAGCCAGAGATCTCCACAGCTTAGGCGGGGAGTCGTTTGAAGAGAAAATCTGCCTCAGAAGATCACACACCTTGGGAGTGGGGATCTTCTAGAAGTCCTAACTCATTTGCAAATTGAGAGCACCAAATTCTACACTGTCTTGTAATACTTCACCTTTATTTCGGTGCTTTATTAAATAAATAAATAAATGAAAGTCTAAATTTGCACCTTGTCTGCTATTCCAGTAGCAAAATAAATGTATCAGAAAAAACAGTTCTTTTCACCAGATCTATATGAGCAAATCACTACTTTTATTCTCCAGTTACACAGCCAGCACTTAGCTTTGTGAGCAGCATGCAAATAACTATGTGTTATACTATATCCTATAGCTATACTCTATGTATTAATTTATTTGTAACAATTATACAATAGTTTAACAACAGGTTAAAAACATCTCAACATCCAGAATATTCCTGTGACTATAATTCACTCGTAGCAACATGAATATTACTGGTATAGTGGTGATGGTGCCCTTTTGCCACACTAATTTCAAAGCTGAGTTGGGCCAGGTAAGTGTGGACACAGGTGAGTAATGCTTTGATACGGGACAACAGGGAAAGATTCCCCCAGGTTTGGAAAGTTGTCTTCTGAGAGCAGAAAAAGCCCGTCATGCTTGACTTGTATCCGTACGCGAGATGCAGTCTAAGAAATGATAGCTTTTGTCAGTTACTCTCTCAGAGCACATACAAAGGAAAACTAAATTAGATATTTAGATAACACCGAAAGGAAGCTAAGCTTACACGTATTGCACACAGGCGTTTCACCTACTTACCAAAGGGTAGATAAGAACTTTTTGTGCAACTCATAATGGAAACCTTCGTACTTAGCTTTGAGTGATACCAGAAGAGTCAGTTTAACTATTTTATTTCCAGTGGCGATTAGAAACTATGAGTGCCTCTGTTATACAGTGGCAAGAAATAATGATCAGAATTTAAAAGAAGAAAATGCAGGCATGTGTCACTGGTAGTATATAGTACATACATAGAGTAAATACTATATATAGAGAGAGAGTACAGAGCCTATTAAAATTTTAATATATCCCTCAGTTTGTTCAATGTGTTAACATGTTTTACGTTTTATAGACACATATAGCATATTTATTAAGTAGAAGTAATTGTTGGAGATATTTCAGTTACTGGAATACAAAACTAGTTAGTCTATTATTTACAAAATAGCTGTGAAAAGTGCACATCCTTCAATTAGATTTCTATTTTAATCACTGAAACTACGGAAATAATCCCATAATATTTCAATAATGTTTCAGTAATAACATTGCAGTAATAACATTTCAATACTTTTTTTGTACTTCAAAAACAACATGAAAGAACGTAACTAGATAAAATCACTTCCTTTCTCAAGTACGAAAACCATCTCTTTAATTCATTTTCCTTTCTACTCCATAGATTAAGAACACTTTTTCTCTACTGGTTTTTGCATCTCCCAAGCACAAGAAATCCAGAATACCTGTGCGAAGTTGGTACTTAGGAGGCAGAAGCTGGCAAGTTATCAACACAACAGAGACAGCCACCTCACGTTGAAGAATTACGCTACTACCTGGAGATCAAGATTACTCAATTACGTTTTCACGAGGTCTGTCGGGTGACTCTGCCAAGCCACCACCTCTGGCGGAGGCCGGCTGCGAGCCCCGCAGCCCAGCCTGGGCAGGCAGCGCCGTGGCTCACGAGCCTCCTCGGAAGAGCTGGGGCTTCAACAGGTCCAGGCAAATTTTGATTGCAGCTCAAACCCGGGTATCTGAAGGCTGCTCATCAGTAAGAGGGGAAGGCATTTTCAAATGACTCAAAGGTTCGGTTTGGTGGTGGGGTGTTTTTTGGTGGGAGGAGGGGCTAGAAAACTGTAAAAGGAATTAGTCTACGACAGTGCGTGCTGTTTGGCATTTGAGAAGAGTAGTTTTTGTTTCACTGCATTTAACAACCCAGAAAGTTCCAAAATCTTATGTGACCGGATCAAACTCATGTGGTAGCAGTCACTGAGCCGTTTAAGTGCCTTAAAGCTTTCAGCAGCAGCTCTCTGCTGCAGGTACAGGCATGGCTAAAATGAATACAATTTGTCTCCAAAAAGAAATGGAATTAAACCCAGCAGTCTATGCACAGTGCAAGCTTCAGCATGATTTAAAAAGAGAAAAAAAACAACCACCACCCACCCTTTATTTTATCAGTATTTGAGAACTCTCCCTTCCTCCAAAAAGCATTTCTCAGTATCTTATTTAGCTTATTACCATATGCTTGCAATTTCTACTCTCCGTAGAAGCCATTCTGGAAAACCGAAGGAAAATTTTTGTGAACCACAGATATAATAAAATAACCCCCTCCATCAAATGGTCTAAAAGCTTGGATTGCTTCTGCTCCACCTCCCCACATCTGGCACACGCATCAGATTACAGGCCAGAAGGCAAGGCGAAGAGACGGAAAGGGAGATAGTGGCTGGATCACAACTAGAAGGAAGCATGCCTTCTATAATTCAGACTTTTTTTCCCAAATGCCTATACGTCAAAGCGTGATAAATAAAACCAAACATGGGCGAAATCCACACACGTGCATGAATGGACGCACAGACTTTCCCCCTTGCTTCAATCAGTTCCTTGAAGGGCAGTGAATTACACGAAATATGCTTTGATGACTGCAGAACTACCACTCTATGCCAAAAGTGCAACTGGGCTTCTGATTTTGTTAACTGACAAAGTTCATAAGAAAGTGGCAATCATTCATCTCGAATTCACAAGACTCTCTCACTTGTTCGAATTTATGAAGTATTTCATAGTTATGAACAAGACTGAAAGCCAATGAACTGTCTAAATACCACAGTAGTGTCAAATAAACAGTTTATCAATTGGTCCTTCTGCTGTTTAAACTTTGCAAACTTAAAAACTCAACCAGAAAGACCTACAGAAAGATCTAAGGAGCTGGTTTGGGAGCATTGTTTCCCAGACCTCTCTCTGAAGCCACATTCTCCTCATCCCTTCAACCCCACATCAGCAGCACAACAGCATAAAACTTTCCCCGAGTCTTTCAAGCTTAGCAATAAATCCGCTGCAGTCTGAATTATCAAAATTATTCAGACCGTTCAAATGATTTTTTTGTTCCAAATGGACTTGGCACGCTGGTCAGGAACTTGTCAAGTCAAACACAAGCAACAAAAGTGGAATTCTTCTTGCTAAGCTAATTGATGGTCCTACAAAAACGAAACACGCAACTGCATATTCAAAACTTTCAAAGACGCACTGTATTACAGTTACGGAGCGCCTTCCCCTCTGCGCCTGCTGTAATATGATCGTAATTGCTATGAAAGGGCGAGAGACCGACTATATGTTAAATCCTGCCATCTGTAGGTGCTTTACACAGTTCCATTTGCTGCTGCCGGGTCAAAAGTTTACCCTATTTTCGCTTGTTCATAACCAATCACACAAGTCTCTGCTATGTGTAATCTTTGACCCACTCTCAAAGCAATTTTTGTATTATACAGTCATATGATTACACTGAAAAAACCCACACGTTTTATTAAGAATACGCTTCTTGTTGGTTAGCTTAATAATTATTATTATTTCCATATTCAGTAAGCGTACT
This sequence comes from Chroicocephalus ridibundus, assembly GCF_963924245.1. Classification (NCBI taxonomy): domain Eukaryota; kingdom Metazoa; phylum Chordata; class Aves; order Charadriiformes; family Laridae; genus Chroicocephalus; species Chroicocephalus ridibundus. The sequence goes on from NC_086285.1 coordinate 133,143,939, forward strand.
GTACTGACCTTTTTCTTCCCAGTTAACTCCCTAGGAGCACAACCACAGTGCCATGAATTCTCCCCGCAAAATGCTCCAGCATTTCTGGCTTGTTGCAATCCAGAACCACATGCAAAACAGGGCTGCAAAGCATTCTTGCTACCTGTCGTTTTAAAAGTAGGGGGAAGCAACTGCTCTGTTTGTCCTAATAGGGAGATTAAATAGGGAAATTAATATTCACAGTGAAAACAAAAACAGTCTCTGAAAATCAGGTTTTTCATAGGAATATCTGTACCTATTTACCTTAAAAGTTAAATATGCAAAAAATATATTGCATGGAAACATTTATGCTATTGATGATATTATTATTGTTATTATTATTATTATTATTATTATTATTATTATTACTAAGGAACAAGCAGTCCCATGAACAACAGAATTAATTAAGCCTCATCTCCCACAGATTTACACCTCCTGGTTGGCTGACTTTGGTGTCTAGAAAGGTGAAAGCTTTGAATGAAGCTTTTCCCACAGTTGGGACATTTGTTTAACATCTCTTCTCCCATCACTAGGATTCCCAGGCAACTAAGAAGATTATTTCATGCTGTAACCTTTCCTTCTGTCAGGGCACCTTTAGGTGCTTCCAACTATACTCAGCTACTTATTTACACAGAACTTGTGGGATGTGAATTTTGAGACCTCCGCTGTGCCAAAAAAATGTGATCGAAATCAACAATAGGTTTAAAAGCTACTGAGGGGAGATGAAGGGACGTTTGTGCATGTACACAAGTGCCCAGTGTGACCTCACAAGCCTTGTTTCCATAGGAAATGAGGCTAAAAATACAGCAGAATATTTCAGCTTATTATAATTTCACAGAAAGCTATTTTAGATGGACCAAACCAAACAACTGACTATGCTAACAGATCACCTACAAGTAGTATCTCAATATTTAAATCCATCTCATAGATTTTGCTAGACGGTTTTCAAAGGAAAACAGACACACAGGGCCCATTTATCTTCTAATAAGATATATAGATAAAGAAAGAAACACATTTCCATAGACATGTATTCATGTATTTTACTGTAATCTATGAATTGTTGTAGATTTGCAATCCTTTTTTTTTTTTTTAATCTAGCATTTATGCAAGTGTGTTTTGTCTCCTAGGATATAAACACAGGTCAGCACTCACGTGAGTAGCTGCATTGCTCCATTTCACGTTTGACTCTTAGATGCTCAACCCTTCATAAGCGTTAACAGGGAACAGAAGCAAGCCCATGCCACGGAGAAGTTAAGTAATATATACCAGAGAACAATCAAACAATTAACAGCATTAAACCATTTCTAAGCAGGTCATAAAATATGTTCACATACAAAATTCAAATAGTTATGAAATCCCAATCATTTACTGAAAGACAGAATAAAAACTACCCCAAATAAATAAATCAAAATATAGATTCTAAGGCCAAAACAGTCCATCCTCTCACCTTTTGTACAACAAAGACCATAGGATTTTATTCAACAGCTCCTAAAGCAAGCCTGATATTCTGACATCTGCCAGCAAATTTCATCGCACTTATGCATTGGTGCCAACAACGTACACATTTCAGACCTGACCATGTGTCTGGACATACATATACTGTCAAAGCAGAAAAAACAAACTATGCACTTCTAAACCGGCATCTTGTGCTTGGAGACACTTCCATGGCTCTGTTCTACAAACACAGCTAGAAAAAAGTTCCATTCTCAATGAGCCGTCATTCGTGTCTAAAAGCTTTTAACAAGCTTCCAGACAAGGTAGACCTTTGATCTATATGCCTACCTAATACTTGAACAATTCTCCACGTGCCTGTAAAGATTCTGAATTTTTTCTCATTTGTGTGTCCTTTATTAACAACAGCCACAGAAGATTAATTTAAAAACCAGAAACAAACAGAAGTTTAAAGTGTCACAACCTTACTGAACCCTGCATTTTTTCTTGCTGTAGGAAAATATAAGTACTCTATCTGAAATGGAAACCAGATTTGAAAGAACAAACAGCCACAAAAAGCTGGGTGAAGCTCTGAGACCACCTTTTAATTATTGTAGGTAATAACTGGACCCTTAAAGTATAAACATACATAAATCGTCTACATGAGAATATTGCTAGGTAGGAGTCCCACCAGAATAAAAATAAACAAGACATGAATCCAAGCTGTTACACACTCTTTCATGATGCACAACTCTTTAAAATGCTGTCTTTCCAAGTCACACTTGGAAAGCCACTACTTCCATAAACTGATCAGTCTCTATCAATGCGTTAGAAAAGAGAAAAAGCTACTGGTAATGTTGTATTTCTTCTAAACAAAAATAAACCAGAAATCAACATTTTAAAGCAATGAAACAAATTTATCCAACTGGAAAACATGTTGGCAGATGTTATTTTATATATAAATATAAAATAATGAATTATAAAATAATTAATACTAATGACCATATACCAGACATTAGCTATTACATAATACTTACAATTATACCAACATAGATTTTTAATTTATATTTTTTTAATTATCATATACATAAATATAAAAAAAAAACCCAAACGTGTGCACATATCCACACAGCATTCACACACCTGCTAACAAGATCGGTGTCACCTGTGACCCAGGCCAGAAACAAGTGAATAGTCTTTCATCCAGGGGAAAGCAAGATAGATGATATTTAGAGGAAACATGCTCCACTGAAATTAGCAGCAGCAGAATGGGCAAAGAACAGTGGGAAAAGACATATAAAAGAAGAAATAAAGAAAACAAGGCGACAGAACCGACTCTTAAGAACAAAAACGGGAAGGCTGAAGGTACCCAAAGGTATCTACATGTCTGAACACAGGGAAATTTTTCACCTTGGCAGAAAGCTTTGATCAAGAGCAGAGCTCAACCAACTGCAAGAGATGACAAGACTGAAGGAGTGAAGCTGGGAATTCAGGAAACCTGACTCAAACCCCAAGGTGATCCAGTAGCATGGAAACACTATAAAGCCATTTGCTATTTTGTCTAAGTTTGTGCATCTCTCCTAATTTTTCTACGATGCAAAAGGCAATCTTCGAAAGTTTGCAACTGAGCATGAATTTCTACTATTCTTTATATTACTGGGGCAATTTGCAGACTTTAACACTGATCTTAGCGATTTGGTTAGCCGACTCCGGCAGGCCCCATTCCTGATGGAGAGAAATAATCTGTCCCCAGCAAACAGATCTTTCATGCCAGCGACAGAAACCTTACAGGAGTCTGATGAAGGTCAGGGGAATTTACAAGTACCTGGATTTCATGTAGGTCCACAGAGGGAACTGCGAAGCAGGAGAATTGCTTTCATTCATTTTTATTTAAGAACAACAATTCTGCCATACATATTAGAGGCCAGGCTAATTGGAATGACTCTGTACAACACTGCATATATTCCTCTATTTGACTGTATTTGAATCAAGTGATCCAGATTATTTGGATAAATACACATACACAAAAGTAACTTAAAGCTTCTTCTACCATCAGCTGAAAGAGAGAAATACAGTAATTCTAGATCTTAAAGCTGACACCCTCTTTGTACCTGATTTTTCTATTTCGTTTTCACTTCAACCATCTTCATTATTACAAGAGATTAATGGCTTTCTAAGCGTGAAAATTCTTAAAACAGTGAATCTGAAAAAATGTAAAAGCTAAAAAATATAAATCATATAAAAAACTAATTCTACATTTAGTATTTAACCTCGTGATGCTCAAAACAACCAACCAAGTGTGGAGATAATTTTTAGAGGCATTTGTTTTGGACAACCGGCATAAATTAAAAAGGTATTCAATGCTCTCATGCAACGGGTATGTGTCCTATCTCAGGATAATAAAAACTTTATAGACTAATGCTGCATGTTGACATGTAATTTTTTTATTTTTTTTTATATATGTATACAGAGCTTTCCAGCTTCCCATGCTCTTTTCAGTTTTAGTAATATCAAAATCCACTCAAAAATCAGTATTTGACTTCTCAAATGGCAATTAGAAGTTGGAATCTGAATTACTTCATATGCAAATAAGATACATTTTATATAGGACGGTAGCTTGTAATTGATAAAGGCACTTTTAATGAACTGTTTTAAAGGATGTGGTTTTCTATTAAAAGAGGCTGCTTATTACAAGGGGTTTGCAATTATATTTCGGTGGTTGGATGCAGATCCTCCCGGCAGCTAATTCTCACAGACCTCACTTCCTAGTCCTCAGGGTAATCACCAGCCTGAGCAGCCTGCACACAGCACAAGTAGCTATCCTAGAAACTTTGTCAAGATGTCATCATGGAAATAAGACCAGACCAGGACAGAAGGGAGGCTCTTCTACCTGGCCCCTTCCACTCCACCTTCTTCCACTCCTCTGGAGGCAGCCCTCTAAACTGGATTGTGGCAAGCCTCCAATACTGTCCAGTTGCTGGGCAGCATTTGCTGCTGCAAAGCTGCTCTCCATCTCCTTTGGTAAAAAGCCGAGCAGATGGAAATTTCCTGTAGCCTGGTCTTGGCCCACGGACCACCATTTGGACCATACTCCTCTACGAATAAGAGCAATCTATTCATTGCATCGAACTGACTGGCCCTACTGTCCTCTTTTACAACACAACCCCCTCCAATCCCTTAAGTCAGTGATAAAACACAGCGCAATGTGAGCACATTTCATCGCCTGTGCTTGGGCTAGGAACTAAGCCATGAAGGAAAATACGGCCATGTCACGCTAAGCAAAGAAACACATGAGCAACTCTGGCAAGCACCTAAGATAAGGCTCTTCCGAATGACTGAAGGTAATGTTATATTGATGTTATAATAAATTATTACCTATACGCGCAGACACAGAGTAAGCAGAAGCAGCAGTGGAAGCTGTGCAACCATCCTCTTCAGAGTGGCAGCTCTATGTTCTCTTAAAACATTGGAAGACAAGAATAGGAAGGAATCCTTTACACAATTAAAAATGTTATAAACCTTCCAAAAAGGTTCAGGTTCCAACCTGAAAGCTTCCAAATTTTATTTGGAATGAAAAAAACACCTCAATATATCTAACAACCATAGCTTTTCACAGGACGCAAAGGAGTTCTCACTTTCATTGGTCTTCCCTTGTCCCCCCTACTAAATCACAGCTAAAACCACGAGGGACCTCAAGGCAGAACTGTCCTGATTTCTGTTCCCTTAGCTGTGGGATGTATCTCAGTTTTTACATGGAGGCTGTTAAGACTGCTGTTGCTTTTAAAACTCCATTCAGAAAGATGAGTCAAGGTTCTGGTCATCGATGTAGCTCTTCTGGTTGTTTCAGTGACAAAACCAGCTTTTCCTGAAGAAGGGAAAACCTTTGGTAGCACAGGAGGAGATAGTCCCTTTAAGGACTATTACCTTCCTTGCAGAAGGTCAAAAGATGGTCACTGTGAATGTATGATATACTTCATAAGGTCCTGAGTAAGAATTCTCCACTGTTTATCTGATAGTTGAAGAGGAAAGCTAGGAAAGGGAAAACTGCCTAAAGGTTTCTTACAGGGATTTACAAAATGCAGTGCTACCTCTTCCCATGAAAAAAAGCCTCCCTCCAAGAATCTGTCACAAGAAGAAAAGGTCCATTCTTGATTCCCACATGCAGCAAGTGCTACAGCTTCAGTAACCAAGCAGAGCTTCCCTGGAGAACCTCTCCAGGGAGAGCTCCCTTTTCCCTGGAAAGGCTCCTCACTGGATCTTCCCAGCAAGCAGAGTACGTGGGGAATATTCAGTAGGTATTTGCTGCTCAAGTGCCTGATATCAGCAGAGACAGCGAAGTGATGACAGGCCCCTTCTGGATGAAAGGTTAGGGCTCTCCTCAAGGGACCCAAGCAGCCTAAAACATATTTGAACCAACCTGATAGCGTACAGGGGCAGAAGAGGAACTCTTTCTTACCCTTTTGTACCCACGCTTTTCTGCCATATAGTGCATGAGCAGAGGCAAAGGCAGGATGGGTGAATTAACTCAGAAAAAAGCTGTCCAAAAAAGCTGAGCAATCAGTCCTCAAAAAATTAATGATAAAAGACTTTGAATAAAGCCAATTTGTAATGGAATGTAAGAAGGGAAGTCCCTCAAGAGAAAAGCTGTCTACCAGCTCTGCAGCAGGTTTTGCTGCCCCATGCAGTTTACCATGGCAAGTAGCCAACTTGGCAAGGCTCGCTCTTCTCCAAGGAGCCTGGCGGGGTGCCAGCCACACTCACGGGTCTCATTTCTGCTGCCAAGCTTGAGGGGCAACCGAAGATCCTGTTTTGTGAATCTGCAGACCCGGTTATGACCGAGAATATTTGTGTTTTAAAACGTTCCCAAGCAAGTCAAGTTCCTTCTATTTATACAGCGACTGAACAGGCGAAACAGAATACTTCACCCAGCTAGAGAAAATGAGCCACAGATTGTTAATTATATGGCTATTTGCACTTTGACTGGAAGAGGAAGTAAGCTGGTTATAACTACTTTGGGCTTTACTCCTGCAACTGCATTGAAACCACATTTATGACAGCTGAAACTATGCAATTTTATATAAATGTGGGCGCTTCCTGTTTTTGAAGCAAGTCCTCGGCTGCTCGCCCTTACCTCACGGTAATGTTGCTGGAACCAGAATGCATTAAATGCGCTTAGTTTCGAAGACTGCTCTTAAGATCTTACTTAACTGTTTTAAACATGTAGATAAAATGCATATATTGGACTACTGCTGCCAAGCATCTCTATTTCTAGGATCTAACCGTATTCCTTAGGCATTAGGAAACACGTATGTTCTCCACGTGTGTGTCCGAAACGCCCAGCTGTCACCCGGGGCGTGCTCAGTCCTTGGTGACGTGGTCACGGTCACTCTCGGATGGGGAGGCAGGCACCGCGCTTTCCCCCGAGCAGGCAGGCTGCACTCCAAATTACATGCACCAGCAGATCTATCTTTTTCCACTCAATATGCAGAATTTCAAGTAATTTGTAATAGCAGCTTTGTTATTTTGATCATTATCAATTCTTCACTGTGGCAAGTGTATGTTCAATTTTATAGACAGTGAGTGTGGGGAGTAACACAGTCCTCCTGGCATAAATCAAAGAAAATCATTATTTAACTGGATGATAATTTTTAAAATACCATTTACAAACTCTAATAAGCAGCAGTATGTTTCCTGTGCCTTTTCTCTTACTTTGCTTCTTTATGTTAATTGGATCTCACAAACCAAACTCCTGCAATGAGTACAATTACATAAATCAGCACTCTGCTTTTCCACTGACAGTCATTTTCCGAAGAGATTACAGCAGGAAGGCATCTATAGACTGATCATACTGTTCAACTGAAAAGCAAATGCATATCCAGTAATTCCTGATGATAAAATGTGGTAATTCTTACTTACAAAAAAACCCCACCTACATTTAATTTATAATGTATTCCTCCTGATTTGTTTTCTGACATACTGCTTGAGAGTTAAGTACCCCCTATAAATGCAAGATATTTACAGTCAAGATCACCAAAATCCTTAATATAGAGAAGTGTCAGCCTTTGCTTTGCACTCCAAGACCACAGCCTCTTATTTTTGACCAATGGATCGAATCCTGTATCTATGAAAACTTGCCAGCCTTGCAGTGCTAACAGAGCGAACAATTACAGACCTCTTAGTCTCAAACTGGAAGATTAACTAAAGATTCAATTTAAAAGCCCTTATGCAAAACCCTCCAACTAAAAGAAGCACTAAAGCCAAAATTTCAAATTCAATTACACCTGATTTATTGATTTCTCTTCACCTAACTTACAAAGTAAACACAGTATACGGTCCAACTCATGCACTTCTTTCAAAGCACTTCCCTTGGTCGCCCTCTTCCTGCCTCAACTCAAGGCACGGTTTCAAAGTGGCAGACAAGCCAATTTGCAGCTAGAAGAGGCTGGTCCTGCCGTCCCTCTTCCAGGACATCTTCAGCGCTGACGTTTGTCCAACTCTGGAGTTAGCAAGTTCAAAGAGCTGAAAAGCCAGCCAAGTAACCCAACCAAAAATGTGGTTAGCTGCTCACTGGTTTGGCTCCATGAGCCGACTCACCCCAGGGTTGTGGTGGCAGGGACGCTGCCACGAAGGAGACGGGGTAACGCCTCAGCAGGGAGGCTGCAAGCCACGCTTCTAGAAGCCGTTAGACCAAGGTTAGCTGCAACGCCGCTGCATTTTCATGGTTGGACTAGATAATCTGAAAGGTCCCTTGCAACCTAGGGAATTCTATGATTCTGTGATTTGTGACATCTCCACAAAAACTGGCCCCATGTTCAGCCTCTATCCTCCAAACAAGGGAGGACACAGAAAAACCCAATTTAAGGGGTGCAGTCTAAAGCTTCCCAATTACCTCACTGGGCTACAGACTCAAAGTCTCGACTCCTCTTTTGACTTTTTTTTTTTTGACTGAAGCCTACTGTTTCTGACATAGAAGCACTCAAGTCCAGATCTTTGCCCCAAAATCCCACACTTATCCCCAAAAATAACGTTAGCGTTTCTAATAACGCGGATGTGGGGGTAAAGACTTAATAAAGGCAACCCAGATTAGCTAAAAGATACATCATAGTGGAACAATTCTGCTGTTAAAGATCATGCAGATGTTACGATGGAGGCAAAGCAAGCCTTTCTTTAGCTACAGCACAGCTGCTGCATACAACTTCAAAAAGACTTGGCACAGGACTTCAGCCACAAAACTTCCCCTTCATTTCATGCACGTCATCTGAAACTTCAGCGAGCTGCACCAAGGACAAAACTGACACAAGGGTTGTCTGGAACATCTTATGAACAGTGGGGAAGCTCCTTGTGCTGCCGATGCTCACATGCACCTTCACAAAACTCAACTATACACCTCCATTTCTCCTCAACCCAGCAATCCCTCAAAAGCAATGATATCCCACACTGGTGTCCCTCAAATTTGTACTTGCATTATCTGCTTTAAAGACAACTGAATTACCACCTAATGAATATACATCAAAGCTTCAAAAATAGCCATAATAAAAAGTGAAGGAAATTATCAGTTAAAGTAACATTAGAAAGTATTACCAACTTCCGTTCGCATCCTTCATTACCTATACACTGAGCTGCTCTGAACAGTCAGACAGCCTGACCACAAAGCTGAAAATGCCATAGCTTACAGTCACATTGAATGTCCATGCTTAATGTCGGTCTTGTATTTTCCACATAGTAGACGCACTACAAGGAAAATATATATTCACTGTCTAAAGTCACAGTTCAGCTTTTCCCTTTAAATGTGTCCAAGTGTTATAATTAGTTACATGCGGTACACAAGAAGAACATGCACTGATTTTATACCTTTAACAGTAAAGCACACAGAACTTAATTTGATCTGCATACTAACATTACACTTACTTCTGATTTCCTTTCAGTGATTACACTGATAGGACATGTACCCGAGAAACGTAAACTACTTTAACATACATGTATGCGTATGAGATTAAATTAGAGCATTCCTGACGCATGGGAACAGACGCTTAGAAACTGCTTTTAATTTCTCCCTTTTTCTTCTTTTATTAATTCACATGACATCAGCTCATTGACTCTTATGACATTCTTAGCTTCTACAATGTGAAGCCATAAACTGATTTGTCACCTACAATATTCTTCCCACAACTGTGAAGTTACAAAGAATAATTAGTTCAAATGAGAAAACCGCAGTAGGAGCAACTAAAATTATGTTAACATTCAAACTTTGTAAGTAAAACAGCATAGAAAAAAACTGCAGAAACAAAGAAATATGAACAGAAATGCACTGAAAGAGGTTTTTTTAAAAACTTCCTCAATTACTTCATTATTAAGAACTTGATAAAAAGCTGGAAACCCACGACTTTAGAGAATATTAGTAATGTTGATTAAAAACAGTGAAGAGAGCTCATTAAAGCAAAGGTAAGGCATGAAATACTAGAAATATTAACCACAGTATTACTGTATTCATGAAAACATAACACTTCAAAATGACCTACTTTAATAATAGTACAAAAATGAAAGAATATGGGCACTAAGCCCCCGACTCTACTGGTTTTATAAAACACCATCTACTTCTCAGAATTAGTAACAGACTCATGAAACTGAACCAATTTGTTCAACAGATGTTTCAGTTAACCCAAAGGAATTTTACTTTTCTATTGTAGAAATAGAGCACGCGGAACAAAATTCCACTATTCTTAGCAGCTTTCAAAATATATTAGCTCAAAATTAGCTTTCATTTCCATTCTTTCTTTCTTTCACATAACAGAAAACATTTTCCATACCGGATTAGACGTGCCACCGAAATAAAGTAGGCACATTGATAAAACAAGTCGCCCTCCCCCGCCCCGTTTTATGGGACACGCAGGAACGGCAGAGTTTTTATTTTTCTTGGCGTTCCTCTCTCCACATTAGCCGATAATCTTCCCCCGTGTAGCTCTGCCAGCGCGCTGCCCCGCGGGCCCACAACACCCCTGCTGTTCCCATCCCCGGCTTTTTCTCCAGCCGGCTCCGCGTACCGGGCGATCCTTTCGTAAACGTGTGCTATTGCATCAGTCTAATTGCAACATAATTTTCAATGCTCTAGGTAAAGCAAATAATTTCATTTTTTAACCTCTGCTTATAAAAATGCAGATTGGTTTTCTCCCCCCTCCCCTCCCCCCCCCCGCCTTTTTTTGTTTATACGTTTAAAGATTTAAAGAATGACTTGCACTGCACAACAGTAGTCAAACAAAAATACCTCAGGTTTTCTTAGAAAGCAGCACTTAAAAACATTGCTTGGCGCCTAAAGCATTACTGCAGCCTTTCACAGAGCCATATGTAGCAGATCCCCCATGAGCAGGCTGGAAGGGGAACGTGCATTCTTACTCTGTGTATTTAATATAGTATTTAGGCATTACCAAAGCCTCATAGCTTTTACTGTGTCCGTCTCTCCTGCAATAGAGAGCAACAGCTTATCTGGCAAACACACTCACTACGTTTCTAGGCACCAAAGACAAGCTCTTGGTTAATTCATAAAATCTGATCTAATGTTAGATATTTTGCATTCAGGTTAGCTAAGTTAAAACAATATTTAGCTTAACCATGCCTTGTCCAAAAAATTCTCTGTTATCTACTGATTACAACAGCATTGTAGCTAGCTGTGGACATCACACTGGGAAAATACAAATCCTGAGCCTGAAGAAATGCAGATGAAATTCTGACCTCAAGCCGTTCTGATAGTGGGCATTACAAACACTGTCTACTTTGCATCTGACACAATAACCAGGCACAAGAGGCATGTGCCTGCGATGAACGACGAATTTACGTGTCATTTTGGTTTTATGTACGTACATTATCTGAGTTGACAGCATTAAAAACGCCGTGCTTCTTGCACCCCAAATCATATTATGTGATACAAACTTCAACACTAAAACCAACCTGCAGAGGCAAGCACCGAGGAGGAAATGTCAGAAGTAAGTTTTAGAGAAACTTAAATTTTGCCTTTGTTTTCTTCCGTGGCATGGTATACACCACAGTTATGTCATACCATTTCCACAGCACCTCTGCTTCATTCAGCGTACAGAATTACCACTAATCAAACAGTAATCTGTTTTGCTCTTGGTATTTGGCGTATGGTCCGATACCCTATTTACTGCATGCTACTCAAATTTTTTTTGGAAGGTGGAACAAGTAATTTCTTTGTGAATTCAACGGTGCAGCTGAGTGCTTCATCAACATAATGGTTAGTCCTACTGTTACTCTTTTACTGCTACCTTAGAATAACTGTGTTTTTCCTAACTTCCTAACTAAAGCAGTGACAGCTTTAAGGTCAAAATGATTCTCCAGTTCTGAAGACAACTTTGTCTCCAGCTTGGCATAACTCAGACCTAATTTCTTCACAGCACTTAGCATTACATTGTGCTTTATATAGCACTTTCAGCCCTCAGCCCCCACTGCCTCACTCGCAGTTATCAGTGCTCAGCGCTTTTCCAAATCAGATCCAAAGATCTCAAGTCATCCACAAGACAGCAAGACACGGACAGTTAGCAGAGACGTGAGAAAAGCCAGGATCCAGCAACTTACCTAGCATCACCGAGGAAGTCTGCAGCACAGCCAGGAAGAAAGTCCCGTTCCCCAGGGCAGCATGCAGCTGCGCAGAGCATCCGAATGGCCTCTGCCTCCCTCGCCCGCCACGCACGTCCCGACTTCTGCTGGAAGTGAGGCAGGGGTACTACACAGAACAGCCTTCTCCACCACATCAACCAGATTCATTCCCGGAGCAGGTCCATCCTGTGCACGGAATGAAGCAGGGGACCTATAGAAAAAAAAACAGCACATCAGCGCACAGTTAAATACCGTTAAATTTTAAGGCTTCCTTGCAAGAGGTCGAATTAAAGAGTTTTGCAAAGACAAGCTCAGTTTTGACGTTCCGTGACTTGGACACTGCCGCACTGCAAAAATGTTTGCATTCATCGCTTCTAGAAAAAAGTAATTGAGACATCAGACCTTGTACGTGGGGTCACACTGACACCTACAAAAAGCAGCAGTGGGGTTGAAATCTTTAGATATGCGGTGCAGCTCCGGTGGCAAAGGAGTAAACTGGTTGCAATCACAAACCAATTCTCTGCATGGGGACTAGCCATAGGCGATGGTTAAAAACATATTCTCAAGGAGCTTCTATTGAAATCAAAGAGTGTCTATTGATATTCAAAGATCTTTATACAGAAGGACCTTCCCGAACAAACTCCTCTGCCTGTTTTCCTCAAGCCATATCCTCCGGCCCATGTTGATTCAAGCCCTAGTCCTTCTTCATTCCTACCTCCAGCGCCCTTGCCAAGCCCCTCCTCACCCCAGCTCCCCAAGGCTTTCCATCTCTCCTGGCTCAGTCACTTCCAGGCTTGGCTGGCAGTGCCACCTTGACTCCCCCTCCTTCATTCCCCAACACGTTGTATGAACTCTCACTCTCACCTCGGGTCTGCCTCCCCTGTTCACAGTCCACAGTATTTTGGGTCCAGGACCACACCAGAGCCCCGTGCTTGCCAGTGCCCCACCGGTCTGCTTCTGGCTCTCAGCGTTGGGGTACAAGGCATCGGTTTCATCCCCCACCTCAGTCTCCCCCTCCCCACCCAGGCCATGCAGCTCTCACACGCTTCGAGGCGGCATGCGAGAACTGTGATTTCTTTAAAAGGTTACAGTTTGGTTAGATCTGAGATTTTCGCAGTGCTGACAGAGGCAAAGCCGTGACTCATAAGCTGCTTTTCTTCCCCTGTGCCTATCACCAGCGCTTCCCGCACTGCCATCTAACTCCTGTCTCTGCTTCAAGGGGAGGGACACAGAGTATTTCCAGAAAAGGTTCTTTATTTAAAGAAAGAAAAAATCTACAATGAGAATTAACTTTTTCCACACGTTCTTACAGACAGCTAAATAATTTTGGCAGGAAAAAAATAAAATAGATTAAGCTAGAGGCAACTGCCTGGCCCCAAAGGCTAATGTTTGACAAAGTTATAAAAAACTCCAACCAGCATCCCACACTGGGAAGCACCAGGCAGCCTTCCTTACTGCAATTCCTGGCACTCCCTTTTTGGCCCTTAATAGCCTCAGTTGTTCAGCTCGCTGCAACAAGACCTGTGTAAATGTTAACACCTGAGACCAGGGGTCAAACTGAGGAGTGGTGGCTGTGGATGGACAGTGCCGGCGTGAGGGCGATGCAAGCTGCCTTTGTCGTCACCTCCAGTTTTGTTGCACGTCTACAAGCGCCGTTTGAACAGCATCAGCAGACAACAGCACACAGTCCAGCCAGGGCTTCTTCAGATGCCACCGTTTTCATCCTAGAGGTACCAATGCTTGCTTGAAAAGCTACAGCTGCTCACGAAATACTTCTAGGCCACTGAAGTAAAATGGGTTAGCTTCATTCCCGATGAAGGTCACACACAGCTTGCAGAGATAATTTAAGCAAATCCATTTTACTTCACATTTGCACTAAATTAGAAGCAGTCCTATATCAGTTACAAAGAGGAAGGGTAACTTCGTACCATATTATTGCTGGTGATCATCTGCCCCTGCCTGGAGGGGAAATAACTTTCTTGCATGAAACTCTGGGAAACTTTTTCTTTCCTTTTCTCTATTTAGGAGTTATTTATCTCAGCATGAAAAACAAATGCAGCTCACTCTCATGTAATATACAGAAAGAGGAAAACCTCTCAAAACAGACAACACATTCTTTTAGAGCAAAATCCAATTTACAGATTTTTTTAACTGAGCTCGTAATAAGAAACAAGACAACAATTTCTCGATGGCTCTTGTAAACACTTCTGTACAAACATGGTCCAGAAGAGCAGATCAAGAAAAAAGAAAAACAGTGTGTCACCTGCTCACGGATTGATGCAAATTATAGTATGGATTAAGTGCACTATGACACTTACTTTTCAATATGAAATAATTATTTCCAAGGAATGACTAACTATTCCTGTGAAATCGTATTTAATGTGAAGACTTCTGATGTACCTCATTTTTAAAAAGCACTTATTAACAATGGCAAAAAAAAGTATGTGACCCACATGCACACTCCTAGAGCATCCATGTTTATTCTTATGAAAATAAACTGAGAAGCTTCAACATCAGTGTGTAAAACATAATGAAGCATTAAAAGCACATTTCCATTTCCAAAAAAGACTAATAAATAATTTTATTATATCTTGAATTCAATTTAAGTAATGAAACTGGCTATCGAGCGTCTATAATAGCTAGATATATTTTTTTAAGGCCAGAATAATTATCTGATCAGTAGTTACAGTTAAGATGAAAATATAATTAGGTTGAATGAAACTTCAGTACTTCAATGTACAACCATGGAAACTACATGAAACCTCTTCCTTAAGAAAGAGAGCAGAATTTCATGCGCTATTTCATTTGGCAGATTATAACATATTTGCTGTCAGCAAAGGACTTTTTTCAATGAAGAAAAAGGAAAAGAAAGTATTTCCATTCATGCAGCATTGCCCACCTGATTGCAAGTATCAGGCACTGGTAGTTGTCTCTCAACTGTAAGCAACTGTAATAGATTTTGTTGCTAAAAACTCATCTGAAATCCAGCAGACGTCCAAAAACACTATCTGTTTGTCTAACATAAACTAACCTAATTATTTTGTCATCGAAATCAATATTTATGGGCTAAAACACTACATCAAGTAGGAAAGCTTCAATGTAAAACAACTCATGAAACACAGATCATAGAAATGCTTGAAAAGGCTCTAGGACTGAATGTGTTTATGTAAGATTTGTGAATATATAAACACTCGGTTATATACATCAAGAAAAAGGTGAGACTCAGTGCAGTGAACTAATCATCAAAAAGACTGATTTTCTTACGACAAGTGTATTCTTACAAGGACTTAAGCCAGCTGGCTGAAGTGTATTGAACATCTTACCCAACAGCAAAGATTCATCCAAGACCATTCATTCATTGTAAGGTAAGATTCCCCTTTTCTTAAGCAGTTTCCAGCATTTTTGAAGTACAAGTTATTCCCTGAAAACCTTCAGCAGCTTTTTGTTACTAATACAGTTATCACAAAAGCCACACTCCAATGCAAACAGCGCATTTGCTATGATCAATGTATACTGGCATTCATTTGATGAGGAATTCATCTCTGTTTAGTAAAATTAATTCTGTTATTATGTTAGTTTAGGGAAGTTTTTCTTTAAATCGTCATAAGGAACATAACTTCCTACAATACTGCAACTCTCAGTCATCAAAAATCTCAAAATCATGCCTCCCTTTTTAAATCTAAGAAATATCTCAAAGAATTGTAATATCCTATATAACTGACTGCTGCTACGCTAGCATCAGCACAAAAACTACTTCATGCACCGATCAACATGTATAGTGTAATTTACTCTTTTATTTCAGCCTGTTCAAATAACATGACACAATGGCTCAGTATACGACATTATGGTTCTTATGCAAATAAACAGACTCCCACATTGAGGTTACTGCTCCACAATACATTGCACACAGCTGCTCACGGCTTGTCCTCACACTGAAAAGCAGTTTAAAATGGAATAGCAACCTCACACCTGTATTCCATTGATTTTTATTGACTTAGGGCATATTATTAAAAAAATATAATAATAATTAAAAGAAATCTGAGTTACCAAGACAGACAACAGTGCCTAAAACCTCCCACTGATGTGGCACAGCGTGCTTAATTTTGTGGTTCATCATCATATGAAAAGAAGCTCATGTCATGGAAGCCAAGTCTGACACAAGAAGCACCCACAGCATCCCATCCTCTACTGCTAACCCCATCCCCAGCGCCATCACAAGTTCAAGGGAATTTAGCGTCAGTTGAATATTTTAAAGGTCGAATGCCTCTTCCGTTCTTTATCAAGCATCTAGGGAAACACCGGGCGAGTCAAAGTATTGTAGCTTTATGGACATCAGCTCATGGCCCCCACTGACTTTCTTAGGATCTGCGGCAATTTCCAGCACCTCACGCACTCTTCTAACTGACTAAAAGTGTTAGTCGGTCATTTCATAAGCACTTATTTTCTACCAGTATTTAGGCTCATCTCATTTCATGTACTCTACAAGAGAATTTGTTTTTCTTAGTCTATGAATGACACTGCCAAAAATAGCTACAGAGCAAATAGTAAAGGGTACATAGTAGCATGTCATGCATATGGTATCAACTAAAATAAACCTACTTGCAGTCTATTATGTCCTCAAAATAATGCACTCTCAGAGAGTTATAAAAGCAAAACTGGGTAACTGCACAGATAGAAGGGTTATCTTGCATAGAAAGCTAACAGAAGGTGCTTAGATTAAATGCAAATACACCTGTAGTATTCTCTGGCCACCGAACTGGCTCTTAGATCATATCTCAGAGTGAAGATGACTCCTGGCACACATTTGGCAGTACTGTACCAAAGCAAACCCTTTAAAATTACCCCCCTCTTATTATCATGGCTTAGAACAAGAATACACCGTGACCATTTATTTTTGTGAGCAAAACCCTCTTTTTGCTACAGGGTTTTATGACTGGTTTTAAACTAGGCTTTAGTTTTCACCTAGGTAACTTTCAGAAATTCAAAAATACATGATAAAATTCCTACATTTGTCGAAGACACAAGGAAGTTCCCCATAGAGCAGAGAATAAAAAAAGAGAACTAAGAAATTTTATTGCTCCTGAACATACAAAAATGCATGTCATGCACAGGTTCCTTAATGAAACAATGATCATTAAACTCTATTATACTGTTTATGCCTAACTGGTCAGATTCTTTGAAGAAAATGTTCTTTTTTACACCATCTTGCTATTCCAGTAGTGTGCTTAGCTCCCGAAATGGTAGGTTTTGAGCCTGAAACCCATGATGAGAAGGAGCAGAGAATATTTTCTAACAGATACGCTGTGAGTAAACGTGGTTTTAGTGCCTCAAAGCTTGACAGCTCTGATCTAATATGCTGATTTCTCCTCTGCCCCCTGGGCTACATTTGTAAAACCTAATAATCTCCTTTTCGAGATCTCTTATTTGAACCCACAAATCCTTCCTCTCATGGAACTACCCCAAACACCGTCATGTTATTCTGGACAGAAATGTTCAAAGTGTGCTGTTACACCAGGGTGCTGAGCCAATGTAGCAGCTAACGGCTATTAAAAAGTTCTTGTGTTCCTGTCCCTTTCCTTGTATTCATCCTATTCTTTAGCAAACCTGTTCAACTCACTAATCTCGCATAAAACTGGTCACTTTTTTTTTGTAGATTAGCAAACTGAATCAGTTCATCAAGGGCTGAGAAAAGTTTTACAGCCAGCAAGACAGGGGAAAAATATGACAATCTGGCGTAGACTGAGGAGAAGACGATGGGGAAAAGGAAAAGGACTTTCATTTCCAGAAGTCACCAGTTTTTTTGCCCCTACCAGATCAGCTCAATTTATCCTGCCATACCAAACCTTCTCAATCACCTGTTGATCCTTCTCCACTTTGCATAGATAGATTAACACTTGCTAGCCCAAAGACTAAGAAATCAGGCATGTTTGCTCTCGCATGAGTGCATTTGTCTAAGCCAGACAACCCCTCTGAACCACGTCCCTCTGCCTCTACAGCCCGATGACTATCGCCATCTCCTGTCTCTGTCCTACTGAGGGTGCAGAATCTCTGAATAGCCCAAACAGCAGTTTCCAGACTGTAATCCATGGTTGATAGCCATGGTAAGTGTTCTATAGCTACTTTGGTAGAACTGTATCATACACCGTAATTACAAATCCCTAAATTTCACAGGGTTATAGCTGTAGACAGGGAGGAAATTTAGTAACGGGGGCAGGGGGACAACACCCTCAAAAACTTAGGGAAGCACGTAGTGATAAAGATTGCCTGGCCTTAGTCCTTCTGCAAGAACCGAAGAAAAGCCCCAGTACAGTCAGCGGCCAGTGCAAGCCCCATTCTTAAATCTATGGTCTCAGTGGTACTTCTCCCATCTTCAGCCAGTGTGGCTGGACACCATGAACACCACACACTTAATACACTTCAAACTGGACAGTGCAGCATTTATGGAAGTTTTTCTAAGTCCTTCAGCAAAGAGGAAAAAACCAACAAGAATAACTTCCTCAGAAAGGAGAGGAAGAGATAAGGAGATTTACAAGTTTAGAAAAAGAACTAAACTACTTTAATGAAAATAAAAAGAAGTAGGAAAATAGTAAATAACAATAGAATAATAAAAATTAAAGAAAAAAAAGTATACAATATATACAAAACCATATCCAGCTCCCAGAATGATGATCGTGTCACCAGCAGACACAGGGAAAGTCCCTGGAGTCAGCGACCGACAGGAGCTGAATTCCGGAACTAGAGTCAGATCGGGATCAAAGGCAGACGAACAGACAGGGTCCTCTTCAGACGTCGGCCACTGAAGAAAAAAAGAGCCAGAGCCCCCTTTGCCCCTTTGATCCCTCAGCTTTTATACTGAGCGTGATGCATATGGGATGGAATACCCTGTTGGTCAGTTTTGGGTCACCTGCCCCGTCTGCTCCTCCCTGCAGGTGGGACCCCTCCACGCTTCTCCACTTCCGACCCTCTAACAGGGCAAGCAGCGAAGTTACCTGACCTTGGTTGTTATAGCAATAAGTATAAGCAAGAGCCTCTGTGCGTACCATTCCTTGGTATAATCAGGTCTTATCACTCTGAGAGTGAACAGTGTCTGAACGATATACTGTTAATTTCAGACTTTAGTCAGTTAGAAGAGGCCCAGCTAAAAAGTAAAATTACAAATCAGAAAATTGGTTCTGTTTTACCTCAAACCAGGACAGCAGTACTTAAAGGGGGCCTACAGTAAAGATGGGGAGGGACTCTTTATCAGGGAGTGCAGTGATGGGATGAGGGGTAACCGTTTTAAACTGAAAGAAGGTAGGTTTAAATTAGATATTAGGAAGAAATCCTTTACTGTAAAGGGTGGTGAGGCACTAGAACAGGTTGCCTGGAGAAGTTGTGGATGCCCCATCCCTGGAAGTGTTCAAGGCCAGGTTGGATGGGTCTTTGAGCAACCTGGTCTAGTGGGAAGTGTCCATGGCCACGGCAAGGGGGTTGGAACTACATGATCTTTAAGGTCCCTTCCAACCCAAACCATTATATTATTCTATGATTCTATGATTATATATTAATCCCATGAATTTCTGAGTCAAAAAGAACATACAGCATTTATATGCAAGTTTAAAATGAGATAAATCTACTACATTTACTAAAAAATCAGGTAGCACATACTATGCATATACATTTATACAGATATACATATATATATATGAAACTATAAAATGTATATAATATATATAATTTCTAATGCTGGCTAAAAAAAACTGCCCTAAAAATGCTACTCAGTTCTTCTAAAAATCAAGAGAGCTCCAATTTTATGACTAAATTTGATGATTCATTTTCTTCTTTGGTTCCAGGATCCTTCTGCAGACACCCCCAAAAATGAGGAAACTGCTTTGGTTCCTGCTGAACACAAATGGAATAAGTTGCATCCCTCACAAGAGAGAAAATATTTTAATTGTTTCAAGTGTTCCTGAAGTGGAAGTCAAAGCAAACGGAAAAGCTGCCGTATCTATAGCTCAGTGCAACTGCAGTCCACAGCTTTCAGCAAGTTAAAGTAACTAATGCTCTCATGCAAGGAAGGGTGCAAAGAAACTCTGACTACATGTAAGTTAAACGAGGTAAAGAGAGCTTCACACTTTGCTATGACTGCCAGTCACGCTCATTGCACCTCTTTGGAGCGCCCTGAACACCCCCATGCCACATTTCCATCCTCCTCTATTTCACAGACTACTGACCGACCACATCCGCTCCTTGAGTCAGATGAGCACTACTCCTCCCTTCGGCCACTTTTTGGGAAGCCTTATATACCTTTTATACATTTGCTACCTGACTGGTTTCTAACCAGGCAGGCCAGTTTTACTGCTGTCTTAATGACTGCAAATGAGACAACTGAATTTTCCAGTTTTCTGAGTAGCCACTCCACCAGGGGATGCGTGGAAACACCTGGCCACGGCCCTGCAGACTCCTAGCTCTTGCACCGCATCTGTGCCGTATCCTTGGCGTGGCTGGTACCATTGCACATGCGCAGGGCATCTCAGCCTGCAAACCAAACATCTTTAGATGCATTTCTTTTTTTTAAAATAACCAGCCAGCTGGCATGCCTAACCCTCTATTTTTCTCCTCTCACATGTCAGCAGGACAGTTAGTCTCCTATTCCTATCAATAGCCTGCAAAAGGTTTTGTAAATCATTCTTTGGTAATACCAGGGCTTCCCACCTCACATTTCTTCTACCTTCTCTTTCACCCCACTTCCCATGCACCCCAAATCCTCATTCCCATTTATCTTCCTTCTTTTCAGGAGGTAGGTCTTTCAGAATGCCAACTTTTTGACCTGCACTCCTGCACTAGGAGGATGGGCAGAGAGGGAGCTGGGGATATTACGCTGGAAGGTGTTAACGGCCACCATCAAATGGTTCTTTGATCTCCAGACAATTACAGAGCTGGGCCTGCTAACCAGATGCAAGGGGCTCCCTCTTTCCCCGGTTTCTTCCTTCTGCATCCCAGACGGACAGAAATGCCATCGACTTGAGTGCAAGGCCCTATAAACCAATTATAGGTTTATTTTTAATTTAAAAAGAAGAAAAGGACTATTTTGCTTTCATAGGAGGAGATGTCAGAAAGAGTTTGCAAACCAACGGTTTAACTCTGAAAGAGACTCTTGTAACAACTCCTGTCTGCTTAAGAGCTGTCTGAAAATGTGCAAGTTGATTGCTGAAGTTTAACAAAACTTAAAACACTTAAAGTCCTCAAAAGTTCTTACCACAATCATACAGAAAAAAGATTTTTTTAAAAAAAGCTTTAAATACTAGACAAAAAGCATATGAGATTGTTTTAGTGCCTTCTACTAATTAGTACTGCTTTTATTATACAGGGCAAGAAAATGACAATTTTTTTTCCCTAAACTGGCAGTGAACAGCCAATTCAGTAGGCTGCGTTTTTGTTCTCTGTGACAGGGCAGTGGAAAAATCTCTTTCATTTATTAGGTCTACAGAGACCAAAACTGGCCGGGTGTCAAACCTGCTTTGTAAAAGCCCAGATCCGTTCAGCCATGTGTAGATTCCATAATTCTTTACAACCTGTTATCAGTATCAACTTCACAAAAGACAAGCCTTTGGTGTCTTCCAACTAGTGTTACTGCAACCCTTTATAAAAGGGAGCTAAAACCTGAACTGACAGTGCAAACCAGAAAGAAAAAAAAACAAACCTAATGGCAGTGCCAAATTAAATTCTTATTAAAATCTAAGATCTCATTTATGTTTTTTGCTAGACGACCTTTGCATAAAGATGTAAAACGAGATCTCCTACAACGGTGGATAAGCAAGCTGGATAACTATTTAAATGTTAGTAACTCTGATTGCTCCAAGCCCCACTGCGTGCACCTATGCTACTTAAAGTGCCAGTTTCGTCACCTCACTGGTGATTGCAGGGTAGCCAGAACTTGTCATGGGGACAGACTGGGCAAGGCCTTGAGCTGAAGGGGTGCTGATGCCAACCTGAGATAAAGAAATGAATTTTTCTTTAGAAGGATGGGCCTTTCAGGAAAGAAGAAAACTAGCAGGGTAACTGACTTGCTTTTAGCTACAACAAGGATAGACTCCTAGATGGCTTCAATGAATGATTAAAATGTGCTGCCTTATTAAAAAGGTATTTCTCACATCGAACCAGGTGCACACTATATTACATCCAGGGAAAAACATAAAACTTCCAATTTTCAGTAAACACACCCAGCATCACATTCTTACATCTTCTATAACAGAAACTTATATTTTCTATACCAGAAGTTTATGAATAACAGCAGCCACAACACTTTTTAATCTCAGACTTTAAAACTGAAACAACTAATTAATCATTTCATTCAACTGAAGCATTCTTGCTATGCTAAGACTGCTCTGTCTCTGTCTCTAGTGACAGCATTTGGTGGAATTGTCCCATTTTTTTGTAATTGATTCTATTGCATTCTTCAAGATAAAAAGAACTGCAAACTAACTCACAAATTATTAAGTACTGTAAATAATTATTTTACCATTAAAACACGTAATTCTTGAGAAACATTCGGTATGCTTCACATAAGCTAGAAGTCTATTGCCCTCATTCAGTCCTAGGTTTGCAATGCCACAAACTTGCATCTGACGCAAACATGAGCATTAGCAGTCTTAACAACACCCATCCGTGCAAGTTACATATATTTATCAATACAGATAAACATGCCAACACGCATGTGATTTTCTTCAAAGTTTAATAAAAGCTGCAGGGTCTTTAGGTCTCTACTTTCGCATGTGTGAGATTTATCACCACCACATAAACAGTCCTCTTTAATACTCCTCTCCTCACTACGCAGTCTTGCAGATCACAGGAGCGCAGAGACTCTGAGCTGAGTTTTATTTGCACAAGAGCGCAGGGAATGTTCCACAGCAGCATTTCTCATATGGAGAAGGAGCGAATCTCTACTCCTCGCACACAGATTTGCCACAATTCAAACTTCAGCCATAATGCTTGAGGGTAAGGAGTAAAAATTTTAGAAGTAAACAAACCCCGCGTTCACGCGTACAACGTAGAAACTATTTAGCACCGTTTTAGGAATACAATGACAAATATGTCTCATCTACTTTTTAGAAATCTGCTGCAAAACATTACAACTCTCCTAATCTTTGTCCCTGGCTTGAAGCAAAACAGCTTTGTGTTGCCTCTAAAAATAGGGAGGGAGTAGTGGGGGATGGGAAGGGGAAAGAATAAGAGGATAAGTGGGAGTGAGAACTGATACACCATACTGGCATTAATTTATAAAAAGACCAGTGAATCGTATTCTTAGACTATGGCTTTCCTAACAAAGTCAGGCACATTCTCAATTATCAAATAAAAAAGGTCATCCTGTACTTTTTATTTTGTACATGCACATGCAAAGGAAAAAAAGGAAAAGTTTTGTTTCATCTGTTACCAAAACCATCATTCTGCAGTCAACACCTTTAATGAAATACAGGCCAAAGGATTAGTCAGAGCAGATTCATGGAAAAACAAAGGAAATCTGTATACAAATACAAGGCTATCACAGTAACTAAACCCAAGAATGAATCCTGCTTGAGTGCCTCCAAATACTGTCCTACAAGGCTCCCTGCAACGGCTTCCACTCACCCAGCTCCACTGCAATTCCCAGCAACTTTAGTAGCCACTGCCCTGAAGAAGACAAATGGTACTAAGATCATCATTAAAGCACTAACTTAAGTATTCTAAATATCAAATACATCAGAAATAGCGTCCACATGTCTTAAAAGTCTTAAGAAGATTCTGCTCATTTTTTTTAGGGAAGGAGCAGACCTGGCAGGGAAGGCTATAGGGGAAGCTATAGGGGAGGCTACTGGGCTGTAGGGAAGGCTGCTGCAGAGCCATCGCCCAGCTGGGAAGACAAGTTATTTGAAAGCTGTGGTGTTACAAACAAGCAAAGAAAGTCAAGTGATTGTGCTTGTCGCGGGAAAACCCGGCTGTTGCGATGAGGCAGGGGCTGGCTGACGGGTGGGCAACAAGGCAGCATCGCTGGCCTTACAGAGGCGGAAGCGGCAACTTAAGCCTTCCCATGGCTTAACGTTTGGCCAATCTCAGATGGGGCTTTGCGTGAGTAAATATGACTCTAAAGTTTTCTCAGAGGGTTATTTTTAAATACCTGACCATATGAGCTTCCTTGGAATAGGAAAAAAGGGGAGGCAAAACTAAACAGTCATTACATATATGTTTAAATATAACATTAAAAAAACCACAAGATATTTAAACTGACTAGAAATGTTCACTTTCATTTTAATTTTAAAGTTGGCAATGGACCTGGACCAAAAAAAGGTTATATTCTGACCGAGATGAAGCTGCGTGGAGTTTCTAAAACCAGTCTTTAAAACAGTTCAGAAGAAGGGGGGGGGGGGAATTTGCTCAACATCTCTCACTTAGAAAAGTAGCAATTTGGGTTTGAGTACTTATTCAGAGATGTGCTAGAGTGACCCAGAGCTAGAAGAGAAAGCTCAAGTAGCAAAGGCAACAGTAGTAAGCTCACAACAGAAGTATGCAGCTGTACAGAGTTCAGTTAACAGCAGCAATATCAACAAATAAGGTTGGGAGGTTTGACCCTGAGTTTTCTCAATACTGCTTTCCCCGCAAGAAGCATCTGTGCTAATGCCAAAAAGGCACTTGTAAGTCTTTATCTGCTTCTGTTCCAAAATACAGACACAAACACATCTAGGTCTGTGTAAATCATCTCAAAAGATGCAGTGGGAAGCTCAGAGAACACACGGTCACAAGCACCAAGCGTTATCAAGAGAAAAGGCTGAGACCCAGACAGAAAACACACCTGACGGCACATTTTGGGAACATTGATACCGTTTGACTGCTGGGAATCTAAGAACTGTATTTTTCCAGCAGTACTTGTTAATATATTTAGAATCAAATTCCATAACACCATCTGAAATTACAAAGCAAACAACTGCTTGAAAACATGCTTTCAGTATAGAAGAACCGTATTTTTGTTTATAGAGAAAAGTATCTGTATATCAATTAATCTCCTGTCATCTGTCCCCTCCTGTTTACTTGGGATTTTTTGGCTGTCATTATCAATAATGCATGCAAAAATTTGCATAGCTCTGCCATAGTGCTGGTTAATTATCCATTTGCTAAAGTTCTTCTGAGCAAAATTATTTTATTTGTCAAACAAAATTGTCTTTTTCATAGAGTGTTTTGACAACGGAACAGTAAAATTTTACAATTGAACAGCAAAATTTAAATATTGAAATTACATTACATGATCTCAATATATGACAGTGTTAGCCATTGAAAGAACGGCACTTCTTCCAGTATGCACATTACCTTTCATGGTTACTGTAATTGCTTACTCCCTCATCTTCTCTTGGCTTTCTAATTTTGTACTTTTATAACACTAGAGGAAACTGATTTTTTGGTTTCAAGAAAAACACACTCACCCCACATCTCAGAGTGGAAAACACAGAGATAACTAAGCCTTCTTTCGAGCAATAACCCCCTAAAAAAACACCAACCCAAACCAACTCTCCCTTTTTCCAAACCCACCAACAGAAGAAAAACACCAGAAAGACCCAACCCCAAGTGATACTAGTTAATACTTACAGGTTTACTCATTTTAATGTTTGGATATTCAGTATGTTTTAATTTACTATGTCTACATCTGGACCTGTGAAACTGCAGAGCTTCCCTTCACATGGCAGAGCACAAAAGATATTCTGCACTATCTGCCCCAGACTGCTTTACTTTTTGCTATGTACACACCATATATTTGAGATGATCTGATAACTCACTTCTGGTTGTGCACAACTACTGCAGCTAATGAAGTTTTTTGTTGTTTATTAGAGGGGGAAGGAAGAGATACATCGACTGGTAACCAAACTCTGTGATGCTGTATGAATCCTTCCTACAGTGGCCATTCTTAAATGTCCATTTCCGTTCTAAACCAGCAATTTTCCTTTTGAGCTGGTAGGATTTCTCTCAAAGTACACAACTTAAAAAAAAAAAAAAAAAAACACCCACAAAAAAATTTGAAAAAGAGCATAAGCATTCACACCACATGTGCCATGTGTGCCTTAATTATCCACAGAAATAGAATGCACCCCTCTATTACATACACTTCTGAGCATCATCAAGTTCTGTACTTACTCATATTTGCAATACCCTTACGGGTCCTAGTTGTGTCCCCGAACCCTTGATCTCAGGCAGTGCATTTTGGGTTCCTTCACCCCAAAGAGCTGACAAAAGGCTGAAGGCAATGAACTGAGGCTGACAGGGGAATGAAATAAAACATTTAATATTTACAAGAGAAGATTTGGAGTTCCAACCATAAATAAGCTTTCTTTAGAGTTGTTTTATCCCTTGGTATTTATAACCAGTTACCAGATAATAGGTAATTTGGCGTGAGTGCAACTGAGTATCTGCAGGAGACTAAAGCCATTAAAACCATCTGCAGACAGCAAGTGGAAGTAAGTGATCACAGGGGTACTTCTTGCTGCCATTACCTCTGTATCTTGAAGAGACGCTGCTTCCTTTCCATCCATATAAAAACTTGTAAGTGTTCAAGAGACTTATAAAACCACGAGAGGAAAAAGCATGTATAAACCCCCACAAAATCCCTTAGCACCATCAAAACCAGGTTTCACATGACAATAAGGATTATCCTCATTCACTTTGTTTCCATGTTAACGTATCCAAAAAAAAATCCTCAAACAATTAGAGCACAGGAGTAGAAAATCAAGGTCTTGAGTTAGGATCTAACTTAATTCGCCTGAGCAAATCAGTCTCTTCACATGGATGAATTCTACCGCATTTAACCACACATGTGCCCTTTTCTAACTGTGCTGCCCTTGGTACTTCACTGCAATATTCACTATATTCAACGCTTCCGTCTTATTTTCACTGCCCATTGCATGACTGCACGCACCATTTATTGCACTATTCAGAACTGTTTGGTAGCAACGATTATTTTCCTGAGAGAACTTCCCATGAAGTTCATGAGTAAGCTGACCTGCTTCACTTGCAGCATCATTTGTGTTTAGGATTAGCATTATGCCCACTTCCAGCATGAGCAACAGGCAGTATACAAACGTAGGTGGTTATTATGGAAACGTAGGCCCTTATTTTCCAGAGTACTTAGGAAATACATTTATTTAAATATTCAAAGCACATCATCTCCTGACTCAAAGTACAGCTTCTCCTTGAGAAGACTGAGTGCTCAGCATTTTTGCAAATCATCTCAAAGCTGGGCACATGCAAGCAAGACGCGTATTTAGTGCCGACCTCCTAAAAAGCTGAGTGACATGCGAGCATCACACAGGAAGCGGGTGGCAGAGCCCGGGGCAGCATTCAGTTATTTACTGCTGCCTTGGTCAGGAGACTATTTTCTGACTGTGGTCCTTGCCCTATCACATTCGAAACATCCATTTTCTCCTACCAGTAAGAAGGCACCCCTGTGAAGAATGGGTCCATCATATGTGCTAAATAAAACAAGGGTCTAGTGGTAAAATTGTATGCAGTGGCAAAGCCAAAACCTGTGGCGTCATGCATACTCAGCCAGGGAACAGAGCTACGCTTTCACAACTAACCTGAGTTTTGGCATTTCTAACTTCTGCGCCATTGCTTTTGCACCTTTAGGATTCTTTCAAATTTGTATGTCTGGTGTGTCATTTATTGCGTTTTGGAAAAAGCGACAGCAACAATAACAGATCATCACTTGGCATCATGACTGCAAACATGACAAAGATGTGGCAAGCGAACATCTTGCAGTCCCAGAACAGATCTCCAGCGCCTTGAGCTCACACGGCAAGCAAAAGCTAGACAGCCACCTTCTAATATGAGTTAATTTCACAGATATTACAAAAAGCAGCAAGATGGTAAGTCTCTAATATTTGTTTTCATTCCTCAATAAGACTATTTTCTGAAACTATAAGCCCCCTGCCTCCTCTTCAGCACAGCATGCAGTACCCATATGGTCTGCTAGGCATGATGCCTCTCCATCTCCTTGACCCAACGTGGTTCTCCCTCCCACCTCAGCCCCAGTCCCAGCCACCAGATTCCTGGCCAAGCACCACGTCGCCATCTGGAATAAGAAATGTAAAGAAAAAGAGGGCAGAGCTAGTCCATGCAATAATGCATTTATTTTGCACAAGAATCTGAGCGAAGCTGAAGTATACTTGTTGAGGACAACATCTTCTCATGTTTAATCTACTGATGTCAAAGTGTCTTAAAGCTTACACCCTGGCCAAGTTTGCTTGTTTTTTCATTGGGACAGAAAACAACGCATCACAAAATGGTTGGTTTTTTTCCAAAAAAAAAAAAAAAAAAAAAAGGAAAAAGCCTTCACTCCAAAGCATACAGTCCACAGAACTGTTAAAAAAGGACACAATACAGATTTATCCAGTCTCATTCACAAAAGCAGCTATAAATTTTCCACTGAAAAATACAGAACAAGTATTTATTGATTCAGCTTTAGGTATACACCTACCACGAAAAACTTGGTACAGATGCAAGGAACTGAAAATCAGATTTCATATCCATATTGAGATCTGACAGCATAAATTGTAGGTAATACACTAACAGTTCGACTTAAAATACTAACTTCTCCAACTCTTTGCCCCTTTTATTTGGGTTGTCAGCTTTACAGGCCACAACTTTTTATGCACAGAGTTTTATTCTTATATGTATATGTTTCTCATGTTTATATATCTTACATATAAATAGGTTTCTCTGTTTTATATATATATATAAAAGACTACAGCAAAAATTTTATTTAAATATTAATAAATCATACATTGGGGAGGTGGGATAGGGAAGACAATGTTTTATAATTTAAGTAAATGAAGTGTGAAAGAATAAAGCATCCATTTCTGAAAAATTGGCATTCTATTAAAAACTTCTCAACTAAATGTGAAATACATTAAAAATATACTGCAAAGGCAACTCTGGTTGTTTGGCATCATATTTGTTGCTGAACTGTTCATTTATGGACTACTAGCACAAGTTTGAATACAAATGTAATGCGTAAATTACACAGCCCCAATTCAAGATGTCTGTGAACTAAAAATAATAAACTAATTCAAGTCTCATATGAAGAGCCAGATGTTTATCATGCCGGGGAACTGGGGATTTCATACGATGACGTTTTCCACCTTCCCTTTTGGGTTCCCTTAGAAGGAGACTCAGGCTATTAGCGTGTGTAGTAAGCAAACACCTGATCACATTACAGAGCACAGATTAGTAAACCAGACCTACTGTGATCCAACAATCTTACTACAAGCAGTAAAACTATATTAATATTTGAATTAATCTTTGAAGGAGTGCTTTTCTTCATAGAAAGACATCTGATCTTGATTAAAAATTGCTGTGAAATCCACTCCCGTATATGGCAATGTAATGGTCTGCTGTTGTTACCCTTCCTACAAAAACACGCACCTTTAGTTTTGAATTAAATTTATCTAGCCTTCCTGCCCCTGGATCTGCTTATAGATTTGTTTGCTTAACTTATGGGCCTGCTATCGCAGAACTGTTCCTCGTGTAGGAAAACAGAGGCAGGCGAAGGTCATCTCTTACAACTTTAGCCTCGTCTTTTTGAAGGGAAGCACACCCGGGTTCTCAGCTCTTTCTGCTCTTTTCTGATTCTTTAATCAAAAGATCTGACTTGAAGCAGCTCCAATTTATGAACTCAATTTGTGGGTGCCAGCAAACTACATAATTACGATAGCTTAAAATAGAAATTTTACATCCTGACTACTGCAATACATCTTTCTTCTGCTCTATGCTTTCTGTTTACACAATCTCATTTGTATTAGTCGTCCTTTTCATCTGGATTATTTGGGAATTCCTGGATTCACCGTCACCCTTCCAACAGCCATCTTTGTTATTTTGTTTCTGAATGTAGGACTCCCTATTTGACTGTATTCAAATGCACATTTTGTTAGCTTGACAAGTGACATGTGGCTCTGTAGCACTTGCTTGTTCTCTTCACTGTTCATCATTTAATTCAAACACTTTTCTATCTTTTTTTGCAGACTTTTTTCATATACAAAGTTCTACTTCGTATCACAAATATCAAAGGGCATATGACCAAAAAAGTCACTCTGTTTTCTCCTAAACTAGTCGTTCAATGGTTCCCCATATAGAACATATTAATTAGCCAGTGTTAACATAGCGGGTATGTATCACTTCAAGTTTGCCTTGTTCCAATGTCTTAAAATTCTGTGTAACACCAACTCAAACTGTACGGTGCACAGGGCCATCTAAATATTTATCCAGAATGAACGGCAGTCATGGTTCTAATTATACCTTGAATTCCTGAAGTATCCAAATCCTTGTCATTTGCTGTCTCTGTATATGTATTTTATTGTGCAGAATAACTGGAAGAAACATGGGCAAATGATAAACATGGGCAAATGATAGCAAATGGGGTTTTTTGGGTTTTTGTTTGTTTGTTTGTTTTACTAGAGTTAGGGAGTCCTTTTACAGACAACAAAGTCCCAATTCCAATTCTTTATTCCCAGGTCCGTTTCTGTTCTGTTTTTCAAGGGCGCTGGACTGAAAGAACAAAACAGAAAATATTTTTAAAGAAGGCATAAGGGAACATTGTACCGTCCTTGCAGAGCTACTGCTGGGGAGAGGAAGGAGGTGGACAGCACCCTCCGCACTCGGTCACCTCGAGTTTATCTGAGCTGCTTCTGGAACATCCTGTATCTTAGCATATTACATGAAAACTACTAATTGTTCCTCCAGATAAAAATCAGAGATGCTCTTGTCAAATAAACTATACTGGCCAGCATTAATTATATTATTTTAATTCCTAGTTAATCAAGTCCTTGGTCAGCCTTTTCAAGATTGTATCTAAGGTTGGAGTCAGGCTGTTACGTCTAGACTAAGCAGCTCATTCTGCCCAAGACAATATTAAACTTCTTCCAAGCATACCTACATTTTCCACATGTGAGAAGTTTGGGGGGAGGTTGCGTGTGGATGAAATAAAAAAGAAAAATCAACATTATCAGCACAGATAGCTCAGCAGATAATGCCATGAAGTCAGGGATAGAAGTCAGCAGACTAACTCAGTATGCCCAGTATGCTTAATTACTCTGCTGTTCCAGAGCCTGCTGGGCCAGTACAGGAAAGGCAAGTGTTTCACCATCAGGTCACGATACCAAAACATAGTTGGTTGGGGTTTTTTTAAACAAAGATATAAGAGAAATACATTCTTCATTTTCTGTATTGTTAATTGCTAAGTTACACTTTTCTCCTTGTGTTGCTTTGCTTTTTCTTTTGCTACTTTCTGCAATCACAAGCTTCTGATTTAGATTAGTCTTCCCTTCCCATAGTCCCCCCCACCTTTGATTTGTTACTGCCTTAATTCTCTTCGTAATATTGAAGGTTTCTAAACCATGATTTTTCATCTGTAGTTTTCATGTTTCAAGTGTTGGTTTGTTGTTGTGTTTTTTAAAGCAATTTAAAGCATTCTTTTTCAAACCATGTGGCTTACCATTTATGTATTACACACTTTCTGCAGTGTAAAACACACAAATATATAGAAATTTATGTGCACCTAGCATCAGATATGTGCTTCCCCCCTGCTCCCCAACTGGTTCAGACTTGATCATGCCTTGAAACTTGCAGCACTTTTTGGCTGTGCGTTCAGTCTTTCTTTATTTCACACAATGGGATGTAATGCCTTTTTCTTAGAGAAGGGTGCAAAACATCTTCCATAAGGAAATTGCCATCGCTATATTTAGAATGCCCAAAGTTATGGTACTACCAGGAGACTGAGTATGTACTCCTCAGCTTGAAACTTCCCATGATATCCTCCTCTCTTCTCCTCTTCCTCATCTCTTGGAGGGTCAACCATTCTCATCTATAGCATGACTCCAGCAGATTTTCCTCCTACAGTCATAAACATTTAAAATTAATTCCCTCAGGGTTGTCTGAAAAATCACAGATAATTACTGACACAATTTCTGACAAAGTCAGATGTCCTCAATAGACTTACGTCTGTTTCAGTTTTCCAATCATAAATCTCCAAGTGAGATGAGGTTTTTTTTCGGTGATGGTGGTGTTTTGGGGTTTTTGTTGTTTTGTTTGTTTTCCAAATATTTTCTTATGGAAGCAAATCTTCCTCAGAGTAATTTTTGGGTCAAACATTATTATATTTTCGCTCACATTTCTCACAAAAATATTCACTGAATTTGCAGTACTGCTTTTCTTCAGCACACTATCCTCCAATTTCCTTACACCAAGAGGTGAACCTTAGAAGTCTACTTTCACCGAGGAACTGAAAAGAAGGAGACAAAATCTCTAATGGTCATGGTTTTTTCTAACTACTGAAGCTTCCTCACCTAAAAGAGTATCAGTCAATAAGCTAAAAAAGAAAAGAAAATAAAAAAATTAAAAAAAAAAAAAGGAAAAACCCCAAAACAAATCTCATCAAGTGCTTTTTGATCTTTGGATTTTTTTGTGTTATAGAAATTGTTCACTTTTCTAATACAGGAAAAAACTAATCAGTGTTTGTATACATACTTTTTTTCTTCTTTGCTATATATTTATAACCTGGATCAGATGTCCACTGGCAACAGCACTCTAAGAAGTCCACAATGAATTCCCAAGAGATGCCTTAACTCGATCCTTGGCTCATTTCCATCTAGCTGCCTTTTGGGGGAAGAAAGTTCACTTCCTTCACCACCATCTTCATTTTATTGGAATGGAAAGTGAACCAAATGGAAACAGGAAGATTCCAGCCACAACACAAAGGGAAAAAAAAAATCTTCTTCAAATGAGAAGCAGAAAGGGAGAAAACTGGAGACTACTTCATATTTTTGTAGCACAAGTTAATCACAGCTGTACTCAAATTAGCACAGCTACAGAACTGCCATCTGCATAGCAGCACGCAGGGCACGAGAACTCCATCACTTCGCTCGAATTAAAGACCAGCATTGTTAAAACCCTCCAAAATAATTTTACTTTTGCTTTGAAGATACATTAAATCCCTAAACTTTGTCAACATTCTCTGTGGAATGTGGTCATAATTCCATAAAAACGAGGCTGGTTTGGTTTGCTGATGGCATCAGTTAGGAACAAAAGTGCTTTGGCTTGGAATGGCTGGCACCCTGCACCTCTGCTCACCAACTCCAGCATATCTTACCCACCCCAGTCTGCTTCCATCATGACTCCTCATGTGCATAAATATCTGCCATGCATAAAAGGGGCATTATTAAATTAGTATCATAACCTGGCTCTGACCCACATAACTTTAAAAAAAAAAAAAAACCAAAACCAACAAAACCAAAACAAACCACAAACCAAAACCCCAACTTCATTTTCCTTATTAATGAAGTGAGTAAAACAGCAGAAGCAGGACAATGAAATAATCTCAGTCC
Organism: Chroicocephalus ridibundus; assembly: GCF_963924245.1. Lineage (NCBI taxonomy): Eukaryota > Metazoa > Chordata > Aves > Charadriiformes > Laridae > Chroicocephalus > Chroicocephalus ridibundus. The sequence continues at coordinate 133,177,370 of NC_086285.1, forward strand.
ACAGAGATGTAAACAACAGAAGCCATACTGATCCCTTTCATTAATTAAGCAGAGAGGAGAAATAAGGAAAAATGAAGCTATGCTCTCAAAGTAGAAAAAGACCAATTTTTAAAAAGATGGTTTATTATAGCAGTTCCAAGACATTTTATACATTTTTATTTTTATTAAAATTTCGACAAAATTGTAACTAAAAGCAATAAATCTCAGTTTATCGCTTTTGCAGTTCTGATTGACATAAGAAATGCTTTAAATTAAAACCTTTCCATGGGAGTGGCAATGTTAGAAACAGATATAAGATAGTTCTGAGATTTGCTAAAGAGGCTTTGCCCCATCACACAATAAATGAGTTCTGAATTAACAGAAAAGACAACACATTTGCAGGCAAAGAAAATTCCACTTCTTCCCAATTATCTAAACAAACAGATAACATTACAAATATGAAGCAGTATTCTTATGGGAAAAAGAAAACAAACTCCTCATTAAAAAATGCCCTTTGCTAAGCACTTCTACATACATTGGAAAAGTGACCAGCCTACTGATACCATTATGCAACCCTTATGTACATATACATATTGATTTCCATACACAGTGAAGAGTGATAAGATATAATCAATGATCTAATTGGTGATAAGACTCAAAGAAGTTTTATGCATGTTCCCAAATAGAGAAAATCAAGACATCAAGTCACTCTGCAAAAGAACAAGGATATGAAAAATTTATATTAGCCTACCTTCATATTCCATCTCTGACTGTGATGACAGACTGATGCTTCCCAGAAACCTGAAGCATCTTTCACCTACAATTGCACCTACATATTTTTTCCACTATTATATATAGAAAGAAAAGCTCTCTGATCTGACACCTTGGCACAAGTTACTTGTAAAGTCTTGTTCGCAAAAAAAAATAAAATCATTTATATGGAGGATTACACTCAAATAAGAGATGTTTCAATCATCCCACAGAATGACTTTTAAAGAGTCTACAAAATAACATTAACAAATGAATTTGCAAGCCTGTTCTGAATTAATTTTTGTTCTGATTAAACTTTAGTCCATCAACTCAGACTAAGCTTTGGGTTGGCTAATGACAATGTAATGTATCTTGAATGCACCTCTGAAATATAAAGTAAAATTAATTTATCAGTTAATTCAACATGTACACAACGAATTGCTGACTTCCAATAGCCACCTTGTTTAATGCAGATTGCTTAAGGTAAAACTATTTGTAAAGTAATACGTGCTGGCTAAACATAGTCTAAACATAGTCATTCAACAAGCACTGTGACTAACAAAGCTTGCTCCAGGTTTGTGCCATGTGGTTGACTGACTTTGGTCAAATTCCCATGCCTGAGACGTTTATGAAATCACCCTCACCTACCCCAGCTCCTTTGGGTCTAATGCCTTTTCTTCCTCAGTTCAGGTACTAATAAAGTCTCTCTCCTTTACTTGACTTTCTGTTGTTATAAACGTCGTTGAGACATTTATTCCTCCTCCCTTTGAGATATTTGCCAATATTTATTTTAAAGTGGTAATAATTCAAAACTAACAAGTGATGAAACCCTAAGACAGGCAGACAGCCTAATCATCACCATTGTTTTTAACGCAAAACAAGTTTAAACATTGAACTTCCAAGTTTCAAATGGTCATTTATTCCTTTCTAAGAGAAGGGTATCTTGGTATATGGAGAAAGCATAGCACCTTTCGTCATATTTGCGTTGTACTACCCACAGCTCTCAAAAGCTGATGAGAACAGAGAAACTGCACTGAATCACAGAAAGCCTGAAATTCTGGAAGCACACAGTTAAGGCACCACCTTGCCTGGAAATTAAGAGTGATGTTGGATCTATTACCTGTTTTGACCTAATTAACTCCTTACTAAAACTCTAGCAAAGACAAAGCAATTGTTCTTCAAAAAGTGCTAAACCCTCATAAGTTAATGCTTAAGCTTCCCCCTAGGCTTTACCTCCATTAACTAGAGGTGTTAATTAGATTGAGCTAGGTAAATCAATCAGGATCACACCTTTAAAGCCTGGACTAGACAAGGCCTAACCCTTATATATATTGAGTGGATAGATTTATTAGCATGCTTATTAGCATAACTGCCTAGAAAATATCCCACTAGGCTTGTAAGCATCAATGCCTATAAGGTACAATAATATAAACAGATTAAAGTTTTATTGTAACAAAGAAAAGTGGTGACACTTACGGGGGGCTAAGTGAATACACACCAGTTAAACTCAACATTCACTTTTCCTTTAATTAGATACAGGCTACCATCTTCCAGTGTTACTTAAATGACAAAGGTCTAGTTCTGATATCTCCAGATGAAACCTTCAGCGAGATAATATCTGTAACTGGGTTTGCTTCTGAACTCGTGATGACAGTTCTGTAGTGGATGTGAGGTCCTTGTGGCCAGCACAAACAAAGTTCTGGTGTGTGGTATTACACCCATAGCACCTTGCCTTCATTGTAAAATAGTCTGGCTTTTTACTGAGGGATAATCTACACTGTACAGTTACCACAAAGAATGGCAAAGGGGAATACATAACAGGGTAAGAGCATCCACAGAAAACTGACGTTTAACTGACAAACAATAACTTGCTCGCACTGCAGCAACACAAGTTCCCTTATTTCAGACTAAGAATTGAAACTAATTCTAACCGAGGAAAAAAAAAAAAAAAAGGCAGCTTGTTACTCCTTGGCCATTTGAGCAACTTGAGTGAGTAGTTCTGGAGAGGGGCAGGGTAGGTGCCATGCAGGCGTAACCTGTATTTTCTTCTTACTATGGCTTCAGGTGTAAAGATCCCAGAACAGCAGGATGTAAGAGCATCCACAGTGTACAGGCTACTCTGGAGATTATTACAAGAGGGATTTATTCATTTCATATTTCTATTTTTCAAGAAGCTAGATAGAACAATTCCAGATTACTTTCTGCACCAGGAGTTCTCAGGCTTTTTGAAGTTGAGCACTTTTATTTGAGGTTATCACACAACTGGGAAATCTTGCTGGCTGAAACTTTGAGCAGATTAAAATGCTGTGGTTTTTCTAGAGCTATCTTGCTGAAAACAGTCCTTACATTCATCCCCCTCTGAAGATGTTAAGCATGTGCCAAGTCTCCTATTTTAGGCTCATCTTCCATCCACCTCCCTTATAAGGGCAAAGTTTTCCAAGTTTGATTCAATCCAAAGCACTGATTATATATTAAAAGTGTCATGCTAAGATCCTAATTAACATTATTAAACAATTATTCAATTATTTCCCCTTAACTTTTGCAAAACCGTGTAGAGGGGAAGGCAAGATCCCAGTTTCAGTCTCTCTCAACCAGCAATACCACCTTTCAGAGTTTGAACCCAGGACTAAATGCAATAACCACACTACACAGAGCTCAACAAACGCATACTTTAATAGTTCTCTAGTTTTTATCCTCATCCAACAGGTACTCCAAATACACTGCAGATTTTATAAAAGGAGACTTTCCAATGGACTACGGTAAAGCTATGTCCTGATAGTTCTAAACTACGTTTCAGAACAATCGGTATATCTAATAATTTTCCTTCAAATTTGCTTTGGCACTGCACACGTTAAACAGAAGACATAGCAGCATTCTAGGAAAACAAAACAAAACAAAACACCTCTTTCTACAGACTGGCCTTCTCTTACGTGAGTTAAGGCAAGATACCCATTGTATGCATGTACCTCCTCAAGAATGATGTAACCAACAGCAGAATTCCGGTCTTATCAGAGACTTGAATGCTTTCCTGAAGACAATGTACTCAGTTTTTCTTACTACTGAATCTTTCTTGCCTTGGCAAGTCATGAAACTTTGGATCCAACCTCATGAACGTCTAGATTTGATTTGATAATATTTGAAAATAGCCAGATTTTCCAACACTGACTTTAACTTCATGAGTCTTATTCATGAAGCAAAAAATAAAACAACATCAGGAGTAATGTGAAAAAGTAGAAAACAAAACCTTTAAAAGGCACTGTATTCATCACCTTGTCATTTCTTTGCAGATTTAATATCATTCTAGGAAACTTCAGAGATGCTAGATACGCATATCTCATTCCATTAGCGGGAGGCACCTATTTATAACTCCAAGTTACAATCTGAAGCCTAGCAGAGTTTTGGGGTTGCGGCAAGGGGATGTTGGTATTTTGATTAGTTTTTGTTTGGGTTTTTTTTTGTTGTTGTTGTTGTTTTGTTTTTTTTTTTGTTTGTTTGTTTGGTTGGTTTTTGTTGTTGTTTTTTGGGTTTTGGTTTTTTTTTTAATATATTGGTCTACAAAGTAGAAAACAAACCAATAAAACACCAACAACTCCAAAAACACACTCAGACAAGACCCTAAAACAGTAACCTTTTCCCATTCCTGCCTACAATTGAAACAGCCCACTCTTATATTCCTCTCCTCTTCAACATACAGAAATTGTGGCTGTAGCTAAAAAATGCTTTAGTCAACTGCAAACAAAAGAAGGATTCTGCTGTATTTTTAACTCAGCCACATCTTTACGGCCAAACATTGCTTGCAACCTTTATAAGTCAACTGTTTAAAACAGATGGGAAACCAACACAGTATTCAATAGAAGGCAAAAAGTTGTTTTTAAGGCAATAAAATGAAGAAAGCATTACTCTACTGAATCACAATTAGGCTAGCAAGCACTTTCTAAAGATCATATCAAAGCTAACTAAAAGACTTAAAACCTGAATAAACAGACAGACTAGAAGGATAGGCATCTTGCCATTTTGCAGAACAATTAGGAATATTAATTTTCCAATCTACTTCCAAAAATCCAACTGTCATATTCTAACTCGCCCACTTTTCCAGTTCTTACCTGTGATGAATTCACCATTTCAACATCTGTAGCCTTCTTGCCAAATAATAAGTCTACTTAACTATTTAATGTCCTGGTTTTATAGGCAAAATGTTGTTATATATTTTATAGAAGAAAAAGCTGGAGTTAGGGTACTGGGAGTTTCACTCCCTCCACAGGTGAATGTAACTGGGAAAGCTATAAATCTGAAGATGTTTGCATCATTCTACAGGATCACAGGAGGGAGGTGGGGGATACTAAAGAAATTTCAGATTCCCTCTCGTATTAAAAGTTTATTTGAAAGGTTATTTCAGAACCACTAGATAATTCCTTAAATGTCACTATGGTCTAGTAAACCTGCAGAAAACAATGAAATTTTGCCACGTATCCCAAAAGCAGACAACAAGTACACATTTCTGGTCTGTTTCAGCTCTTTGCAGGAATAGTCCCTATTTTCAGGAAGGCCAGAGAGGATAGGCACGCTATAAGGGGATGCCCTTGCTCATCACTACTGCTTAGTACAGTCTCTTTATATTTCATCTTCATGAAAATGAAAATCACAGGCGTTCTCAATAAATGAACGCTGCTGAAACTAGATTACTTTTTCTTGTGAAGAAATGAGGAACGCAGAGGAGGCATACCATGGAATTGACTGTACACACACCATAACAACAACAATCTGTTCAGGCATGCTTGGAAACCTATAGGTTTTGATCTTTCCATTTACATTTTTGCACCAAAGGGCACGGCTTAGAACATGGAAGCACATAACTATTTGAGTCAACATGGGGAGGCAACGTCTATCATGCGAATAATTACCGTGTCCTCCATGGGATATTTGTATCCTCATTATCCTCTGTGATCATGGTTGAGGGGACGGTCCTCAATGCAGTTAGATATAACAGGTCAGTAAGTAATAAAGTTTTCAGGGGATGCAATGCTTAGTAGGAAGACCAGATCTTGTGATGGAGACTTAAGTTATGCTCTCAACCCAAGCAGCAGCCCCAAAGAGATACTTCGGCAGGGGTTGTATTTCCACAGACAACTTTTTCCTTTGGACAGATAACAAGTAATCTAGGACCTTCCATAAACATCCAGCATACTGCACAGGTATTTAATTTAGGAAGACATGTCAACATCACCTCAGTGAAGTCATCTTGCTTCTCATCAAACATAAACAAAAGAAAATTGCTAAGAAACACAAGGATCCTAATATTTCAGTTAAATGAATCGCAAATCTAGAAATCTTTTCTCTAGTCCCCAATGCCAATTCTGCCCTACCCACACTTCTCTGAAAACTTAGAAATACAAGCCAAACGGGCAAGAAAGTCTCACAGCAAGAACATTTGAGCTTGGCATACATTAACTGCACTTCATGGCAAACATTCTATTATGTAAACATTTATGAATAATTTCTTTGTATTTAAATTAAAAATTAAAATGGAAACGTAAGGCTGCATACCACAAGGGTTGTTTTAATTAGTATAATGAAATTAATTTCTGTTAAGTATCAGTCCACTTAACCAACCAGAACCTGTGTGTCCAATATATTTTGAATAAAAACGCTATCAGACAGTACTGGTGACAGAAGCCAGACGCCCATACCAAACACCCTCAGAAATATGGAGAAGCCTTTTTATAAAAAAGATATTTTATAGTTTTAGAAGTAGTACTTTGGCATGGGCGGAAGTGAAATAGCACTACAGCAAGCGAGTAAATTAATCTGAAAAGCAAAAGCTACAGACATGTATTATTAGCTATGTTACATACCAAGTTGTTCCAGCAAGACCTTGCCATTTAGGACATCGTATTTTCATACTCCAGACACACAGATCCCAAGGCTCAACCCACATTTCCTGATTTCTACAACAAAGAGTGTCATTAGCTACCAGCATCATCAGGAATGCAGCACTACAGTAACCATACTTAAAGGAACCTTTCATCTAGTTTGAGAAAAACAAAAGTATGGTGAGACTGGTATGACAAGTTAATCAACTTTTAAGCTATTAACCATTCGCTTCAAACAAGACAGCTCAACTAGTAAGCACAGAGACTTACACATACAGAACCTGTGCTGAACTCAAGTTAATACAAGTATTAAATGTTCAGTTTAGTCTGCTTATTCTGATTCTTGACTTCAGTTTAGTCTGCTTATTCTAATTCTCCACTTCCTTTTGTTTTCATTTGATTCATTTATCAAGTAATGCATAATTTTATAAGATTTAGCTGCTAAACCAAAGTCTGAAAGGAGGGCTTCCCTGCTACACAATTCTACCACTGGATTTTTATTAAGAGCACGGATTCAAAAATTATTTTATTAATATGCTGCTGCTCAAAAAAAAAAAATATCTGTGCTATTGAGTTGGGGCTATGACTTTTCTAGGTCTCACCTTTTTCTGCAAGTTGTGTTTAACTGTTGATTTTATTAAAGCTTTAAAATATTCTTCTATACATGGACTTAGTCGAGTCTTATAACATGACTTTTAATTCCTCACATTCCTGTATGTAATTTTGCCATGCCACAGCCAGTCTAGCTGCAATGGGAGCCAAGACCTCTGTATACAGACCCTCTGACTATGCCACTAACTGTTACATCCTTTGCCATGGGCGGTCTGAGAAACAGAAAAGGCCTTGACTCTGTGTTAAGCACTGCTCAGCAATAACTAAAACATCCCTGTGTTATCAACACTGTTTTCAGCACAGATCCAAAATATAGCCCCATTCTAGCTTCTGTGAAGAAAATTAACTCTATGACAACCAAAACCAGCACAGTTTCCTTTTTCATAAGGCATACACCTAGAACATACATCTGCGCACAGATGAGGAAGGAACATACAGATACAAACAAATACAGGCCCTTAAGCTTCTCATGTAAAATACACACAAACTGTACAGTATTTAGAAAAACTCATGTGGAAAAAAAACCAACACACGGCTACTGAAGAGCATCGTTCCTGCTTCACCTGACTGGATGCAGCATAAGCTGGGGGATTCAAGAAATGTCTTCCAGCAATCCCACAGTCAGCTTGCCTGGAACAAACCTCTGCTTCCAGCTCTGCTCAGACAACCAACACTTCTTGTTACGTGCCCGGGCTGGCTGTGGTACTGCCATTGATTTCTTGACAACACATGTGCACTGAGCTTCTAGAGATCACAGGTCAAATATTAGAGATAATCCTGTTGCAGTTATCTGTAATTTGTTCACATAAATGTTGATTATATTGGCCAGGCTGGTGGAATAAAACCACTTGCTATTCTACTGCATGACTGCAGAGCTCTGTGTGCAGAGTTCAGCTAAAAAAAAAAAAAAAAAACAATGAAGGTGGTATTGCTGGCAAAGAACTCCATTTTCTTTACCTGCAATTCCTTCTGTATTTTGTTTACCACTGGCATTGATATGAATGGCTGCATCAAGTAAAAACTGCAGCCTTCAGCAGTATTATTTTCTGAAAAAGCTTTTGTTTAAGTAGTTAAGATTTATTACAAACATTTGTATCTCTGCTTATTTAACTTCACAGAAATATAAAGGAAAAAATTACTGAAGGATAATTTATCTCAAGTATCATTTTCAGAAATCCTGATTCTTTTTAATTTAATATATTTTTAAATGAAAACTGGAAAGCCCCTCAGTCTTCAGCAGCACTCTCCTCATCACATTGCTTTTCATTGACTGTTTGATTCTTAGATCTCTGAAGAGCAGCTCCGGAAGTCAAGCTACAATTAGTCACTGAAGGTGCTCGACAGATGAGATTAAAGACAGTTCCAGTCATACCCTGATTAAATCTACATCCGCCAAACAAATTAACTTTCATTACAAAGTTATCAACTGTGTTTGCCTTTTACAATTTCAATAAAGTTGTTCGTTTTCAGCATGGACACCCAGGGAAGCAACACATTCAAAATTGCAATACGCCTGCCAGTTGCAAATTTTGACCCAACTGGCCAGCATCCATCAAGGCGGAAAAAGAGAGAACACCACCTCAGATACCTGAGAAGTTTAATGAAAATGAGGAGCAGGCAACTCAGACCTCATCAAACTCCTTTTTTTTTTTTTTCTAAGCAAGTATTTCAGTTGTTCTCAAAGACCCTATTTAGAATTAAAGCCTTGCTGTTCTGCAAGCTGCACAAATATAAGCTGACAGCCTCTATCTTGCAAGGTTTACCAGGAAAGTTAATGGCACCCTGCAGGAGTTTCCTATTATTCTCAAGACTACAGTTTGCAGGGTAGCAAGAATCTGGTTAGAATTTCTGTAGATTTATAAAATACTATAATCTTCTAGTATACATAATAATAATTAGTTCCTTGTCCAACAGTTAAGTATGTAATGCATACACACTAGAATGAAGACATCTACCTCCTAACAAATGCATTATGCCTAAAAACTTCAGAAACTGTGGATACGCAAACTCCTGTAATTTCAAGATGTGCTTTTGAAAGAATGAAGTTTCTAGTAATTTCAGGACATTTGTTCGCCAAAGTTGAATTTGGCCCCGTGTGAGCCAAGCCACTGAGATGAAAATGCCAGGCATACCCAAAAACATCAAATCGCAGTATCTTTTCAACACAGTCTCAATGTCAAACAGCAACAATGAAAAAAAGAAATAAAACAAAGACCTATTGAGGTCAATGGAACATTTCAAATAACACTGCTATGTACTTTCTAATGAGACTTGTTAGTAACCCTTATACTTCAACTGCCTAACTCCTTTCATCATAAAGGATCCTGAAACCTTTTCAAGCAGAAGTGCCTACACCTCAATGGTTTACAGTATATCTTTGATACTCAGCAGAGGAAATCCCCATGGGCTATATAACTGTTTTCATTTTGTCCCATGAAATTCCATTCACTTTTGGATGATGTATAAGCTGTTAAAGTACAAATTTTTCTCCTCTCTTGCATTCCTGCAAAATTTTTGGCAGCATACCATAGTCATAACCAGAGGTTATAAAGCTGGGCTCATTTCACCACCAAAGCAGCAATGGAACTGCCAGAATCACTTTAACTGGTCAGCAGAAAGCTCTTTCCTCCCACATCCTCTCAATTTACCTTCCAAAAGTCACCATGTAGGTCAGAAGATCCCTTACCTCCAACCATGACACAGTGATCCTAAAAAAACAGATTCAGCACGCAGCTACAGCAGCCGGTATTCCACAAGGGGGTAACAACGAGACTAATTTTCTTAAATCTTGGACAAGGGAAAAGGCTGCATGACCAGTCATGACCAGAATTTTTCTTGCCCATCCAAACAACTTAAAACCTAAAACAAACAATCCATCCTACCAAAGCCTGATGGCTGACAATTTTGTAGTTCGGTCAAATGCTCTTAAGACATCAGTGCTGCAGTTCAAAATTACAACCTTATTGTGTCCCATTAACTAGACCCAGGAATGTTCCTGCACTAATTATTAGAGAATGTAATTTAGGTTACACACTCAAGATTTTGAAACATGGGAAGTGGTAGCTTGACAGTGATCGGTGCTGCTTTGGATATTCTACAGTGTCATGCAAATGCATTATGATTGAGTTTTTTACTTATGTAATACCATTCTTTAATTAACTTTATCTTCTTCACTGGGAAGAAAAACAATATACAAATGTCTGAAAAAGGCAAATGAGTACAGCAACCAAATACAAGCAGACCAGGACCCTCCCATTGTAGCAACTTCCAGATGAAGAATGTACTCTCATTCACTCTCAATTCATTGCCACAGGAAGATTTCTTCTGGTAATACGTTATTCTTCCTTAAGATGCCAAATACTTTTTTGGTATTAATGAGAAAAAGCAGTTTTGGTCTAGGCAACCTTGAACTCTGAATTCCCTTTTGCTTTAGTTTTTTCCCTCCTGCTTCAGAATAGAGAAGCGCAGACCAAGGATTTCACAAATGACGGTCGCACCAGAGCAGAATGCAAATTACATCCCTCCACCTCAAAAGGAAGGACTTACATAGCTTCACCACGCTTTAAATTAAGAACCATTGCTAATTTTTTTTAGTGCCCCTAGTTCCTGGACTGGCAGGAAAAAAAGAAAAAAACCAACAACAAACCAATGGACAACTGTCCCCGTTTTAATCTCTCCATGTTATTCATAATCTTATCAATCTCTATCCTGTCCTTTCTGGCCACAGGACAGACGACTATTTCTTCTCCAGGCAGAAGATTCAGACCCAAAAGAACAGCTGATGACAGACACCAAGTGAAATAAGAGGGATATATGGTGGGAATTAGTCACAGCCCTCATCCACAGCTGCAGGTTTCAAATGATCCTACCCCAGGAAGGATCAGAGATGCAGATGTTACCCAACCAAAAAGATAATCTTAGAGAGATACTGCCTGAAATTTTCTTCTTGGTGCTTCAAATTGCATGGAGTTACCCCTGTCATGCTACCCTCATCCCTAAACTGGGTAAATTTACACTGGAGTCCCTGTGACACAATCACAGGAAGGCGGACGTTGGAAGGCACCTCTGGAGATCATCTAGTCAAGCCCCCTGCCCAAAGCAGGGTCAGGTACAGCGGGCTACACAGGACCGTGTCCAAATGGGTCATGAATATCTCCAAGGATGGAGGCTCCACAACCTCTCTGGGCAACCTCTCAAGGCAACACTCAAAGTCTGTGTAGTTTTTCATTCACGAGGAGCCCACCCAAACGCTATATTTGTGCATTCCTGCCCTGCTGCACTTCAGAACACGAAAGATTCATCTAACTTTGGGATTATACATGCCTCAAAGCCACTTGAAAGAAACAGACTTTCCTAAACACAGTCACAAGACTCTCCAAGTAAAACTTCTTCCCAACTCTATTTATATTCACATTATCTATCTACAGGCTAGAGCTCAGTGGCTCTGTATGGTTTGATTAAAATGCTCAAAGAAGTGTTTACACCTTTTAAGAGAAAAACTAATAACCGCTACCTGCTCTTCTGTGCAATTCTAGAAGGGAGACAGACCTGCTACAGTTCATAGTTTGCACATTAATGAGAATAGCTGAACAAGACTTGAGTAGCTGGGTAGCTCACTTGTGGAATATCAAAGAAAATTGAGATCTTCCCATATGATATCCATGATATCTCAACAAGAACTTCCAGAAAGCTTGAGGAAGTCCTGGCTACAGCGATCAGAGACATAGCCTCAGCAAACAAGATCTTGGAATCTTCCTAGACCTTTCAAAGATGACTGATTTTGCTTTGGATGGAATTGACCAAGAAGCCAAGGAGAAAGGCTGATCATTTTGCAAGGCAAACAAATTCAGTCCTGTGTTCCATCAGCACTTCTTACGCAATAAAAGTATAAGAAAGTGAGAAGACTTCTCAAAGTAAATAATCTTTAACAAGATTTCTTCAGGGGATGCCTAAGTGAAGGAGGAAATCCACTAAGAGAAAAAAGCAGTGTTTTTTTTTATTATTACAGATACTTGAGATACATGGAGAATAAAACTACCTTGGTAGAAGATTTCAGACCTGCACTGGACACCAAGCAGTCTCAGTAGAAGAAAATATCATCTTTACCAAGAAGTACCAGTATGTCAACATTACCTTCGCAGAAACAGCCACACTTTGACTCACTCAGAGATGAAGGATGCAAAGTACTGACTCCAAGGTATGCAATCCTCCAGCCTTAATAACCTCACAGAACTGACATAAATTTTAACACGACAGGTGTGCCTGCTTCAAGAAACCCTCATGAAATCTCTTATCGCCCTGTTTAGGCAGCTCTGTGAAAGCAAATAATGCTGGGCCACACCTGGGAATCTTTGATCTCTCCTGCTTCAGGGAGAAGGAGTAACCACCAGCCCAGCCAGATAGATGAAGTGGGTCAGAGCATTTCTTCATGACACACCGTTTCTTTCAATCAACAGATCTCCTGTCTCCTGGAGCTGGCTCTTGCAGCTAGAACACGTGACAGAGACAACTTCAAAGCAGGAGTCTGCTACTAAGACAGAATCTCGGAGTCACACCAGCTTTTCATGACCTTTTCTATTAAGAATCATTTTAGATGTGCACCATAGACTTCTCAAAAAGCCTCACAGACTTCTCACAAAGTCTCCATTGAGAATTTAGAAAAGAGGAGGGGTGGAATGCTAGAAAACAGGCCCTCCGAAGGACTATCATACAGCAAGAGGCGTTTCAAAGACCAAATAGTTTGGTTTTAACTACCCTGCTTCTTTAGGGCTGCCCCAAGGCCACCAACAAGACTGGACCTGCTCGCTCTGCTGATAACGAGATACAAAAATCAAGTGCAGTCAGAGAGCACCCTCCAGCACACACACACAACCTCAAGCACCTCGGCAGCTGGCACCTGCTCAGCACAGCAAGATACATGTCCTGGGCACCTCACCAGACAGCGATGTGTTAGGAAAGGAGAGTCTGCAGGGCAAATTGTACATATGGACATTCTCAGCCTAAGCACCTCTGATTGCCATCAAACACTGACCTTGGCACCAAGAAACAAAAATAAAACCCAATGATTGCCTTACATGATGGTGCAAACCAAAGAGCTTAACTAGAACTTCACTAGCAAAACTAACACCTAATTGCCTTCAGGTGAAGAAGCCAGCACAGCTATCTGTGACAGAGACAGCTGACGCTGCTTCATCTGCTCTGTCTTTGTCGGAAGGCAAAGCACACACAGCAGCCCTGGGCAGTGGCGCACATCTGGTACTGTGGACACACAGCTACCATGGACAATCTGGGCACACACACCTGGTGTGCCAGGTTTCAACTCAACGCAAACACAGTGAAATAATTATGTATCAAGAAATGGACTTTAAAAATTGAGGCCAAAACCCACCAGATTGAAGAGGTCTGCTAATGTCACAGAAACAGCACTACAGTTAGACTGAAAAAACCCTACTTAATTCACTGCTGCTATTGTCAAGTATTTATGGTCTTCTCAATGAAATACACGTAAGAAACCATCAACCAAAACCTGAAAGCTTTCAGCATAAAAGCAACTCAGATTTGATTCAACCCCTTTTTAGCCTGAACATTAGAATAAATTTAACTATACTGACTTTTTTCCACTACTGTTTGCAATTCTGCAATTGTACTTTGATAATATCCAAGTTGATATGTCCGTAATAATCACTAACAAAAGCCAGGCTTGCTCACATTTCATAAAGACCAAATCAAAGAAAAAGTTAAGCAAGTTTTATTTCCAGCTCAGGAGATACCTCTACTTAACAAAGCGTACATTAGTCTGTTAAATGTTATGTAAATGTTTTCTTTAAAAAAGAGCATGCATTTAATCGCTGTTCTGAAAATCAGGACCCATGAAAAGTCCATATGTGGAAATGTATTTATTGTTATTTTTAAATGATTCCACATGTACAGTTACTCAAGTGTAAAAACTTACATTTTCCAATACAGCAGATCAAATATGAAAAAGCTGGAAAAACGCAGTAATAGTGGAAGATTTATCTAAGAAGAAAATCATGACAGTCAGTGTTATGATTTTTACAGTACTAACACTATTAAAACACATGTTCATACTGCGGCCAAAAGAGTTATACTGTAGGCTTACAAATAAATATTAAAAAGCAGCAGTTTCCAAATGGTGGTCCAAAAAGGCCATGGTTGGCACATGGTCCTATTTACAGTATTCTCCCTGTAAGTCTCTATTAGTAGTGCATGGTGGTCTTGAATATATTGAAGGAGGCGAGCTGTTCCATTGCTAAAAAAATTATGGAAAACCCTGTCCCAGTTTAAGTTTAAAAAAAAAAAAAAAAGAAACAAGTATGTTTAAGAAGTCAAGCAGTTAACCTTTCCTTTCATACTTATTCAATACCGATTACAGGTTTTATAGAAACAGTACCTAAGTTGAAACTAGTAATTATTTCATAGTGTTTTCAAACATATCCAAGCTATTTTGGCAAATTGGTGTCTTTGGAGCTATGTTCCTTATTTATAGTCTGAAAGACAGAGGCTGCTAGTACTAATCAATTATATAACCCTTTTTCACATCTGAAAAGCAAATATAAACTCTCAGGGTTTTTCAAGACCTGAAGGCCCTCTTCTTAATTAGCTTTCTAAGCCAATTAAAAGATGTTTTTTTGAACACTGCTCAGACAAGCTTTTGTTTAAATAACTGCTTAGGAAACACCATTCTATTCAATATTCGAATTCATAGTTTCAACGACTAACTGGAATTCCATAGCAGAATTTACTATCCTTGGCAAACAAATCAGAAGCATCATTTAATTCCTTAAGTAACCTTTAAACTCTACACTGAAGTTAGAATGTAAAGTAAGAGATTTGTCAGAAATGGACTGTCTTTCATTTACCTAAAGTCAACCATGACACACAAGCACAGGAATCAAGCAGGAAGTTACCCCTTAGCTTCAGCCAAGCTGGAGCACAGAGGCCATTTCTGGCCACTGCAGAAACTGAAGAAACACCTAAATCTGTATTGTAACATGTATTTTTGCGCTAAGCTGGCACACCAGCCTTTCAGGTAGACATCTAAACGTGGCATGAAGCTATATGTAGTCTAGAGTGTGTAGTGGACCACAATTTTGTGCATGGCTGACAAATAAACCCATGTTAAAGGGTCCACCTTCAGAAACAGTAAAACAAAAATACCCAAAATACAACATGCTCCACTAGTATTTCACATTCAAAACCTACCCATGGCTAAAGCCAACTCAGTCACACAAAAGGCAAGCTTGTTGCAAAGATACTCACAGACCTATAAGGAGAGAGAATGATGCTCTTTGTATAGTCTCGCCCACCTCCAGATGGGTTTCAGGGATTTCAAATTGCTAACAATATCACTATTATTATTGTTATTGAACTTACTACGGCCTCATAACGACTACATCCTGGTGATAATATATTGCTCCAGAACTGAGCTTCTCATCTTCCTGATACCTACTAAGTTTACTTTTTACTTCGTCCACCTGATAAAAAGCCAATGCACTTTGCCAAGACACACACACGTTAAGACTGGCAATAAGTAGGTACGTACATTCCAGACTGTATTTTGTACAGAATAGTCAGATTTACACTGTACTGTCAAAATCTGATTTTTCTTCCTAACTCAGCTGTATTTTAGGCTAACTTTTTGCCATTTGTAGCTTGATTGGCACTTACATAGTTGTACTGTATATAAAATGCTGCTGCTACCAACCACCCTCTACGGCCAACATGATGAACTATTATGCCACAGAGGGGGCAAAACCTTTGCATATGCGTATAGTCTACCCAGAAACAAAACTGCAAAATAAGAATAAAACGGTATTATTTTTTTTTTCTAACAAGTTTCAGAAGGTGTTTATTTAAGGTTAAATTGTTATTTTCTTCCTGTAATGGCAACTTTTTCAAAGTTGGTTAAAATGTTTGCTGTTATAATCTCTGCAGGTTGCTAAACACTTTCAGGGTACAAAGTCACAAACTGTGTGGAATGCTGCTCTGTGTACTCTGCCACCACCAGCACAACTTCCCCAGGTAACACATGCACCGTACAAACACCAGCTATAACTGCAGGGTTAGACATCTGTGCTTTTAAGTTTTGTTAACAACAGAACACACAGCAGGTTCCACTTTACCATGCAAAGCATTTTCTTCTGGGTTTCCTACGACCACAGCAAGTGCCAAGTTGGTGTGTCCTTTCCGTGCAGCCAAAAAGGTTTAAAAGATAATCTGGGAAGTCAAGAAATCACAGGATTTGCGGAGAACGTAAAAAACAGAACAGGGTTTCCCTACTCTGTGATACGGTGAAAAGGTATGTCAGTAATCCCTCAGTTTTAGTATTTGTAATTTTTTTGTGAAAAATTGTAAAGAAGATTTTGTTTCCCTCAATGTTCTTTGAAGTAGTATTGTTCTACATAAAATTGTACTTCAATTTATGCTATTAGTAAGCAATTATAATGGTAGGAAATTTATTTCTATTCCTTGTCACACAAATGCAATAAATTTCAGTTCTTGAAACAAGTGGTTTTGTGAACTAGGATTTCAAGTAACAGCTGGAAACATTCAGGTTTGTCTTATGTGTTAAAAAGCTAAGACAACATATGTTAAAACTTAGACAACTGAGATTACCGGCTGAGCATTCCTGCAAAACTTCAATTGTGCTTCGTAACGTTTGGAAAAGGCCCAAATTGGAGAACAATGAGCCTCCTGACAAATTAGCCCTCTTCCAGGGCAACATATCCCACGTCTGACAAATTCTGCAACATACTGAGGGGCGACTCACAAAGATTGCTAAACACCCTAAAGATCAATACCTTTGCACAAGCAGCATGACCTAGGGAACTGAGCATGGAAGTGGTATCCAGCAACTCTTCAGTTTAATCCTGGTGCAGAAACAAACATGGAACTTCCTGATTCCTTAAATGAAAAACTGATGGTACTTAGTGATGCACAGTTATAGTTACAGAAGTGTTGTAAAGTTCTCTGAAGAGATACATACATCCCAGTGGAACACAGAAGTTTCTCAAGTAACAAACCATTACTGCCTCCATTTTTAGGAACTTTGGCAGTAAAGAAATAAAATAAAAAATTAAAATCTGTTTTAAAAAAAAAAAAGGCATTTCTCTAGTGTTTCTGTTAGGTCAGCAAAGAGAACACATCTCCAAAGGGAGAAGCTTCAAAGAAAAAAAAAATGCATATATGAGTAAGCCAAAAATAAATAAAAAGCTCACACAAAACCAGATATCATGATAGGGGCATTAGAAACCCGGACAATTGGAGCAACCGCTCCAACTGTCAAACTTACAATTCTTATTAAAAAGATGGCATAAGTTTGTTTTGCTTCTGTGAAACAACAATATAAAACATATACTTGAGTCTTCTAGACACCTAACTCCACAAAGCAAAATTTAAGTAGCTACAGATTATTATCAGAATTTTTTCTTCTGGCTTATTTTGAAACAGCTAATGAGAGGTTTTAGGAAATACCATGTACAAACATCATGAGAGACAAACTATACAAGTGAATTTTAAGAACATTTCTCCTTTCAGTCATTCAGAACACAAAAATCACAGATTACTTTACTAAATCAGGCCTAAAAAGGTCTTCCATATATACTGGAGGTGTCCTTAGAATTCATTATTTCTTCTAATTTCCTCATTAATTTCAACAGGATTGGGAAAATCTTGATTGGCTGACAAGTTGTTTGGTTGGTTTTTTCCTAGACATTGTACAATATTTTAGTGTCACAAAAATTTCAACTAACACTTTAAAAAAACCCCGAGCAGATCTTTATCTCAGTGAATCTGCTCAAAACGCCATCAGAAACAAATACTATCACACCCACAATTTATAATCAAAGAAAATACTCTTTTTATCTAATTCACCTAAAACTTAAAATACATGGTTCTGCTGTAAAGTTGAGGAGTACCCTGACCTCTCAACTCTAGAAGCCTCATTCATTAAGGTTTTCTACATGAACACACAAAAATAACAGTAATTTTTAAAAAGGGAGGTGGAGGAAATAAATAATAATAATAAAAAAAAAGCACAAGCTTTCAAGGCTGTAGCCTTGAACCTTGTTTTAATGTGAAAACAAGGTAATATAGTTCTGAAGTACTTCTGAGAGTAAGCAGAAAATGTTAGCCACCCCATCAGCTGAAAAAGATACCTGGTTTGGCTGAGGTCTTTTGTTGACGTCTGCCCAAGAATTAATTCAAAAAAAGCAAGTCATATCTATCAAAAGAACAAAAATACGTAACAACTACAGCTTAAGCTGAAGACAGGTAAATTTGTATTGATTTACAGAAGTAGGTCTTCTTTTTAACCCTGTGAAGAAATTAAATGTTCTAATCGGCAACTGAAGGCAGACAATTCTCAAACCTGCATGCACCCAAACACACAAATGCAAAGAAACGAGATGCAGTAAAACCTGTTCCAACACGCTGTACATTAGAAATCTGACTCTCATATTTCATAGCAGCCAAACTAAAAGAAAGACGCAATGAAAAGCAGGTTAAGAACAAGGTAGAACAAAAACCGTACAAAGCTTCCACACACCACAGTATTGAGGAAACCCATTAAAACACATTTTTGTAGTTTAGAAAGGTCAAAAAGAAAAAACCCAGAGGATTTATTCTTAATTTTGTCTTTGAACACATACACACAAGCCCTTCATAAGTGTCCTTGGATCTTAAATTAAGCATACCTTCCCTACAGATCATGAAATTGGCAGTATCAGACAAAAACGTTTGGCTAAAGCAAGATAACTAAACCAAACATCCATAATTCAGCAGAAAACATTAAAATGTTAGAAAAAAATGGACTTAAGAGTACCAATAGTTTACCACAAGGATTTGAGCTTTATGTATGGTCGTCTTCTGAAATTACAGAACCGAAGAATGACAGCACAATGAAAAATTCCAGCAAAAAGTAATTTCAAATACAACCAAACGCACAGAAAAAACTACTTGTCCTTTTGTGTACAGCTCATTCAAAGCCGGCTGTGCAATCACAGCTCTGCTGGGCTATTTGTAGGATGACAGGTAATTATTTACTCACAACTTTTAGGAGCAAAGATGGACAGAACATACAGTTAAGGCAGGCAAACGAAAGGCAGCTGAAGCCTGCGCTGATACTCTCCAAAGCACTCCCAATGTGGAAAGCTTCTTTCACAAGAATTCCCACTAATTTACAAGAGCAGAGGAATCAAACTCGGACAGCTGGGCTGCAATTTTACTCTGCTATTGGTTATATTACATTCCTGGTGACAAAAGTTGTTGACATTAAGGGTGAATAGTAGAACTGGTGCGAGAATAAAAAGTGTCTTGCATATCCTTCCAACATTTTTTCACTACTGACAGCACTTGAATGGCCCAAGAACTTTGTTTAGAAGTTTAAGTAGAAGACAAATTTCATAAAATGTGATCAAGGACATAAGTCTTATACTCTGCCTTACAAAAGGCTGATATTTTATTTGCTTTTCATTGGTGTAGGCCAGCAGTACTTTGTCATTGCCTTTGAAATGACCCACCCATTTCTTCTTTACTTTCCAGTTCCTAGGAAACTTACAAACTCCAGGCCCAAATGTTTCAGGACTCGTTTTCCCCGAGGGCCGTTCCTTACCGGGACAAGCTCGTGTATGTGGCCAACTGCTATATTAAGGAACAGGATTAGTATCTGAAAACCGATCAACATCTACATCACCATTGAATGGAATAATTGAGATTACTGCACTGTCATTCATCAATAGGCCCGCAATGAGCTCCAAGCATTGCTAACGTGGTGCATGAGAACAAGAACGGGGCTTTAAAAACTCAGTTGTTTTCCTAAGAGGGTTGTCACTGTTGCGAGACGTGACTTGGAAAGCTTATGAGGTGCAACTGAGTACTTACTCAGCTGGAAGTAATAGAGTGATACTTTCACAAGAGCATTTAAAAATCAAGTGTGCAAGTGACGTAACATCAGTAGATAGAAAAAGGACAGGACAACAATGTGTAGAGGAGCGGAATAAAACACATTTATGTGAAAAGTGGAATTGTTACTCAAAAGGTTTTTTTCTCATAACTCTTTTGCCTGGTAATAATAGTGCATATTTTAGTACCATCCATTTGTGTATTACACTTGGGAGACAGCTAAACACTCATTTAATTTGTAGAACAGCGCTGGATGCAATAGCCCAATCTTTCCACTTCTGCCAGTTTATAACAATTTATTTATTTACTTGGTTATTTGAATCGCAAGAGGCTGGACTTTTAACTTCTTCTATTGACCAAATCCTGAGATATACAGAAAGTATATAAACACTTAATTCACATCATTACATTGAAACAATGCCATACATGTTGTCCATACTAAAACAAACACCGAAATTCGTAACTATGAAGTCACCATTTTTGTTCTCAATTTAGGAGATGTGGGACCAGAAACCTAAATGTACTTGCGCATGAAAAATAAGAGTATGTCTTAATTTAGAATTTCCTGGCTATTACTGCTGTAAACAGTGCAACAGAAATTTATGTACTTTTTTGAGACTGCAATATTTTAAAATAAAGTATGTTCTTAAAGGATGGTTATAAAAATATCCATCATAGCATTTGTAGTCAAATATACAAATTAATATATTTACAACTGAACTAACATGCCATAACAGTTTCTTTGCCAAAAACATTTGTCACTTGAGTAGTATAAACAAGTATCTTAAGTTTTAAAGCCTTCTGCAGTTCAAATTTCTCATTTTATTGCCCTTCTACATCCACATGCTTCTCTTCATTTATCTCCATGACTATGTTATATTAAAATGCACATAAATTCTGCAATTGGGAAAGGGAGATGAGAGAAGATTTGTCATAAAACTAAAATTCTGAATGGTGTTCAAATATATGCAGATAATGTTACCAGTTTTGTAATGCCAGCAGAAATTAGGTCCTATTCATTTTTATAGTTTCTGCTACCAAAGAGAAAACAAAGAATGAGAGCACTCCATTTGCCTTCTTAAATGCGGAAAAAATGAAAAGTATCAGAAGCACAATTCAAAGTGGTGCTCATTTGAAAGCTGAGGAAAATATTTTTGAAAACGAGAAGTGTTAACATTTCAAACCATTATTTGAAAGCTGTTAAGGAAGAAGTCAAGAGAGGGAAGGACCGGATTACAGCAATGATATTACACAGAGAGTCTTGTAAAGTACAGTGGAGCAAAACAAGTGTGTGTGTGGGGGGTGGGACATTATGTAAAAGGAAATACATAAATGAGTCAACAATTATATTTATTATTTTAAAAATACCCATGAAATTTTGTTCCATCATGTTCAGCAGACTTTACTGGAGTTCCTCACCATCTTAGGGCTGTAACTACGGGTCTTTTTCCTGCCATTTTGTTTTCTCCAGGATCAAATCTCATTTGGAAGAAGATCATAAACCATTAGGGCAAAAGCAATGGCACCCAGTTTCTGTTCCTTTCCATGTACCTTCCCTCAAAGAAGCAGGGAGAAGGGGGCACTGCTGCAGCTGCAGACTGCTCAACTGCAGATTGGCAGCACTCAGATTTTCCAAAAGACAGTGTTCATCAAAAAACACTAACTTACCAAAACCAGTTCCTTTGCAAGAACATTCCAGTTCTAAGAGTCCCGTGGTAACAAGATTCAGCACGAATCTCCAAGTGAGAATGATCACCCCACTGAACAGTCCTGGTGCTTACGACAGACGTTTAAAAACCCTAACTTGAATTGGACAAGCACTCGCTATTTGTTACTTCAGAATCTCTCTTTCATCCACACAGTCTGTGGAAAATTTCTAAAACCATAATCTCATCCTCATATATAACAAACATATATCAGGTATCTCACTATTTTCAAGAGCAGGAAAATAAAAATATGGCTTAGCCTTACCCTACTTAACTTCTGACAGTTGTTAAAGCCTTAAACCATGTTTCTTACCCTTCACTCCCATTTCCTGAGACACTCTCGTGAAAAGGGGCTGACAGCTGGTGTGAATGTATAGCAGGAGCTATGGGACCATGGAAGGACTCCGTTATGTTTAGTTCCTCCTTGGGAGACGCTTCCCAGATGCATTAGGAAACCAAGTGGCAGAACGGCCAAACCCAAGAGACAACTCAAGCTTCAGCAGTACTTCACTTGTTTGTCAAGGATTCAGAGACTGCCATAAAATAACGTATATCACCAGAATCTAGCTAAGTCTGTGCAAAAATTGAAATTATACACTCGATTATGGATAATAGGGCTCTGTCTGCTTCTTAAACCAGCATCACAAGAGTTTTTCAAGGGCCACCATAAGGCGATGAAAGGAAAAATACAGCGTTAAGCTCCTCAGGTGGTCAAAAGCTTCTCTATCAGAATAAGATGGCTTTCAACTTCTTTTTCTAAGGCCTAAAGAACGGTCAAACCTTTTTAGGTCATCTTTGTGGTAGGCTTTACTTTCTGCACTGCAATTTAAATTACAAGTACTTTTTGTGGTAAAATTTTAATCTACTAAAATACAAATGTGTATAAAAGAGAGACAATTAAGCTTCATCTGCAAAAAATATTAAAGCTGCCAATGTAAAGTGCACACATGAAAAATCAAGCCTATAAAAATATATAATGAAAGACATCTGGCACAAATGTCAGCCCTCACATGCTTGTTTTGTCAGCTGTCAAATCATGGTAATATACGATGCTAAAAGGCACGCTGACAGCAACATTCCTGGTATTTTAAAAAATAATCATAAAATACATGCAGCTTTAAGAAAATACCTGCATTGCTACCAAAGTAACCGAACAGGGCTGGTAGTCTTTAGAAAAATATTAATGCTTAATGCTTCTGACTCTCAAATGGAAGTCTGTGCAGGACAAGTCCCAAATTATTTCTTTTCCACACAAACCTTTCTGGGAAAGTTACCTGGAGTTCTGAACAATTACACATGCAATCCTTTATAGAGTTATTGTAAGTAAATACTGTTCCCACGCAGCAAATGACGTAGGGTTGAGAAATGCTATTCATATATACTTACCTTTGTCAATAAAAATGCCTTTTAAAAATATATGTAAGAGGAAAAAAAATACTCCTAATAATTCCCTGTTTGATTTCATCTCAAAAAGTGAATTATTTGGGTATGTTTTACTGATTATAAAAGTCAATGTTTTTCTTCCATGTAAAACACAAGTTCCAGATACGCTTTGTACTTGTGCATATGAAGCATTAAAAACAAAAACAAACACCACAGGACATGGTCCCATTATGATCCTCCTGTGGTCCACCCAGACCAAAAACAAGGAGTTAGAAGGAAAACTAAAACATTATATTAATACAGGTTTTGAATTTAATACCTATCTTTACAAAATAATGATTGAGCAGTAATATCACGGAACAAAAAAGAAAATTGTCTGAGATGATGCTACATACCTGAAGATTTTATATAGCATTATAGTCGTCATCTCCTGGAAACGAAGGGAGCAGTAGTAATAAGAGTTAGTCATAAAGACTGCAACCTAGTTTCCTGTTAAATATATAATCATGCTGCAACAAAAACACATTGCTTTTAAATAACCATTCCTTAAAAAGCATGCCTGAATTTTTTTCTGCTGTAGTCAGGAAGCTAAATCAGGCTTGCCTTTATTCACATACCAGGCACACTGTGCCATTTTACTTTTAATGCTGAGGAAGGTGAATGAAGGAAGTTTTCACTAGAAAGTAAGTTTATTTACAGTTTGATTGTGGTTTTTTTTTCCTTTGGAAAGTTAATTTCTGCCTTGATGTTACGAAGTAAAAAAGTTGTAGCCTTTCTTACGCTGACTCTGCAGTGAGAAAGGGAAGGAAGACAGGTGAGACGAAAGGGATGAAACTCCTGGCTAGCAGGGACTCTGCAGTGGGCAACGGACCCGCTGAGTCCCAGTAGGACCTGGCAAGTGATGGGCTTTTCTGGGGAAACCTCAGTATAATAACTTTATTAGGAGTCATTTTGGATGAGAAACTGAAGCAAAGCCATCCAACCACTGAATTTAGGAATTAACGAAGCCTAGGTTAAAGCTGGCTTGCAATCATGCTGAAGAATCTCTATTCGGAGCAAGAAAGAAGACATGGCATTTTCTAGTTTTCCTGAAGTACAGCTGGCCTCATCGGGGGCATCAGACCTTACCAAGGGCATCTTCTACCTCACAGAAATCTCTGATGAACTCGAAGCTGGCCAGTAACAGCTTGAGTTCGTGACACTTGTCTATACCACGTTACCATGCAGAGAATTTTTTCCTCTAACTTTTTACTGAGTAACACTTAAAATAGACTAACTACATAAATCTCACTGCTTTCACTCATCCAAATAGGAAGTAAGTACACAAGAATAAGTTCTCATAGTGGTTTATGTCTACAGTCACTCATGCTAAAAGACATATACATACATATATATATATACACATACATATATATATATCCAGCTCACTCTTTTCAGTAAGTTTTTGTTATCACCAAGACTATTAAAATGAAGCTTTCCACATGAGCAGTAGCTCAGTGAAATATCACTGCCATTTCAAATGCTTTCTGTATAATATCAAATACTGCCAAGATACTTAATCAGATTGATTATCTGAGGCTGAAACAAACAACTTGCAGCACTGACAGCCAAAATCATTATGGTAGACGTGAGGAAGGACAAATGAAGGCCTGCACTGCCCCACTGCCAGAGAATACTGTATTGTGCCTCTACCTTGAAAATCAACGGAGACGTATAAAAAAAATAACTGATGTTAAGACATGGTATTATGGCTAGCCCATAGAGGAAAAAATAAGACTACAACTATCAGCAATAACTTTACTTTAGTACAATGAAAGGATCTGTAATCTGCATATTCAACCTGAATATAAAGCTTTTCATGCTTTTTTTTTTAAGAAAGAGAGTTCTAAATTTTAATTATCCATATATATCTCAGAAGATTATATTAATCTTGTACATGACCTCTATCAATAGATTTTGAAGTACATAAGACAATTTCTTGATATAACACATCTTCTGATTTTTAGTATAAGTCTTAAGCCTCACAATTCCTCTGCATCAAAAGCTGTTTCAATCTCCAGCTGACAAGCAGAAAGAGACAGGCGCATGGAAATGTAGTTTGACAAACACGCCAACACCTCTGCACTTGACCGACTTTGTGACCTCAGCCATCCATAATTTTGCTCTCCCATAATGATTTTGTGATGTCAAATCAGGGCTGTCAACAGGTAAGGTCCTTCTTTCACTAAGAGGATGGCAGTCAGCTACCTGACCACGTATTTTCTCGCAACCTGTAGGAGTGAAGTATCTTTGGGGAAGAGGAAGGAAACGGCAAACACGCTACCCCACAAACGCACATAAACATGTTTTGTCTCAGTCATAATCACATGAGTTTCATTTCCTTTAGAAACTAGACTTAAAATGAGGAGGGTAGAGAAGATGAATAAAACGCGTAGTTATCGTATTCATTTATTCTCACACCTTTTTCTCTCTCTCCTACTCACTTCCTCAGTAATTTTTGGTCAGCCTTCCCTGTTACATCGTACCAATCATCAAAGAGCAGCTTGGGAAACATTCTGGCATCCATGTAATTCTTGTAAAAACAGGGGGACGAATAATCCTCTCAAAACAAGGATCCTAGGGAACTAAGGAAGCAGTATTTTGGCTTTTCACCAACCATTTTACAGCAAAAGTAATTAGTAAGTTACATACCATTGTAAGCAATACCAGCACAAATCCAGCTTCCCTCACCGCTTGCTCTCTCTTCTAATGATGCCAAGATCGTGACAGGCTTACTTAGCATGGTTATTGTTTCCAATTTCAAACCCTTATACTTAATTAAGTTTCAGCTCTACATGATCTATCTTAAACAGCCAAACAAACCAAAAATACTCCAACCCCATTACTTCACCTTTTTTTCCCCTCACTATAGCAACAATGCATCGGAAGCACTTCAGGAGGATTTTGTTTGTGTTGAATGGCTAAGATTTGGTAAGTGCATGTGACAAGCTACTTTTGAAATAAATTACACAGAATAACATAAGTTTCAGTAAGTATCCAGATCCTGGCCAGTCTTGTCATATCAAGAGAGAATTCGTGACAGAAGTCATAAGAAAAAAACAAAAAGATGACTAATCAGTTGAGTTTCATGCATATTAGGTACCGTCTTCCATCACCTGACAAACTGGAAGAGCTGCCTCTCTGTCTCTTGTACAGAAACCTATTGCCTTGTTGGATCAAAAAAGTATCAGACATTTGCGACTGCTTTTAAAGTTTTATATAATACATAATTACACATCCATGCATACACATACACCCTCCCCCCCCCCCACCACCCCCCCCACCCAATGGAATTCCAAGATTTCCATTCAAATGCAGAAAGAACAGCTGAAAAGATTGGGACAGTGATCAGCATCTCAATACTCCTTTCAAGAACCAACAGGAAATGATAACTAATGAAAAATTCCAAATATTATTAATACAGGAAAATATGTCCAGCTTTGACAACCAACGCAGTCATGGAATAAACACTTCCATCTTCAGTAGCTGCTAAAACAAACACTCTTTTACAGGCTTTGACAGAGAACAGAATTCATTTCCCCTTTACAGCTGCACTGCTTCAAAGTCAGTTAAACATCAATGTGACAGCCTTACTTGTGAGAGCTCAGACATTTACTATATTATCTTAGCCGGACATGGGCAGAAAGCAGAGACTGTGAAGGCTGAGAAGGAGGGGGAGGAGAGAAGGAAATCAAGATTGTTTTTCTTAAACACCTTATGAAGTGTCTGCCTTAGTTGTTGCCAGAGAGTTATTTTTCTTGTTCATTTATTCTGTATTTAAAGACCCGGCCTAACACAAACATAGCACAGGTCTGAAGGCAAAAAGTTCACTAGGATAGAGCTTGTTTACACAGATACTACTCGGTCACCAACTTCTCACTCTGCGATTACAGTGTGCTTCTGCAAATGAAACTCAGTTGACTGAACTATTAACAGTGCTTACAAACTAGACTATCTTATTTGCAACTAGTCATCGCCCTGTTGATTTTCTCATTAATATCTAGAAGACACACAGTTTAGGTTCTTATCCTAATTTCTGCCACCAACTTTCCTGTGCGACCCCTCCCTCACAAGACCATCGTGAAGCTTAGTATATATTAATTTCACACAGAGGAGCAAGCACAATAAGTACTTAATAGTAAGTAGGAAGGAATATTACCCAGATATCAAGCCGTCCCTAACAATGTATACAGGCCACTAAATTGAGTACCTTGAACAAAAAAATAGACACCAGAGTAACTTTAGCAGCCATTTGCAAAAAGCAGTCAAGAGTATTTCCTGAGACTCTGTAGAAAGCTGGCTGCTCACATGACAATGGCTCTACTTACTTCCAGATGTTTAATTGCATTAAAGGAAACTAAGGGTACATGAATCCATGTTCTGCTACTGGTTTCCCATGAAGGCAGTTGATGCCATGGGGGAAGTGACGTGATCACAAAAAGAAGATGTCTTATAAATTACCTACCAAAATACAACCCAAACTACTAGCAGAAGATTTGCCAAGTCACTAGTTCTTTCATGGCAAATGATCCCTCAAAACCGCAACTCAGAAAAAATTCCTACAATACTGAAGAAGTTTTACCTTAGGACTTTGAACACATTTATCACTTCTCTATGCACGCTATAAGTGAGCTTGAAAAAAACCGTGTATCTCTTCCATTATTCTTAGTGGTATTTTGTACATAAATACAGAAGAGGAGACATATCTGAAACACAGCCTAAACCACCAAGCTACTATTTA
Source organism: Chroicocephalus ridibundus (assembly GCF_963924245.1). Taxonomy (NCBI): domain Eukaryota; kingdom Metazoa; phylum Chordata; class Aves; order Charadriiformes; family Laridae; genus Chroicocephalus; species Chroicocephalus ridibundus. The sequence goes on from NC_086285.1 coordinate 133,205,371, forward strand.
AAAAAACATAGAAAACAGCAGCTAATAAAAACAAAATGATGTCACACGGACCAGTCCGTGTAAATTATGTTAGTAAGTGCTGTTCTTTTTTTCTTATTTCAACACCACCTTTGGGCCAAGTTGAAATTCTAGAGCAAGCCTGATGATTTGCGGTGATACAACTTGGCAACACACGTAAGTTTACGTTCAGGAAATCTCCAGATCTCAGCTAGTAGGAGCTTGAACCACCTTTCACCTTCTGAAGGGTCACCTCAGGGTTAAAGGAAAGACAAATCAAGATGTACTTCAACTACCAATAATAAAATCACTCTTCTTCACACTTGATAGCGGCACCGATCTAAAGATTTTTAATTATTTCACAACAATATTTTGCATTTGAGGTTTCTGTCTGGAAGTTGTCTGTGAACTCCCATACTCCCCTCCTACAGCTGCAATCAGAAGACACTTCAGATTATACTTCTCCTCTAGGAAAAAGAGAGGCAAATCGAGCATTCCCTACGAAAGCTTTTTTACCTCTGCATCTTGAATCCATCCTCTTTCCAAATAGCTCAACTGAATGACCTTCTGGGCACGCTGCAGAAGTTGGCCAGTCTGCCAGACTCAGGAGATGAGGTGGCCAGCAACTCTGCCTACCACGGGGAGATGATGTGTTTCGTTTAAGCATTTACTTGTGAAAGTCTTCGTGTTTGAAGAGTTAGGGTTTTCGGTGCTGTGCTGCTGGAGTCTCCTTACTCCAGTAGCACTATTTTTAGCAACCAGCAAATGGGTAGCTGTAGGACCTCTCCTATCACCAGAAAGCTATCTAGTTGAAGTGGCGAAGCAGCCCAACTCATGCATGCTAGCAATTCTTCAGATAGAAGCTTGCGAGCCTGGCCCTGCTTGCTTCTGCTGCAACTAGCCCTTTCTTATATGCACTTTAATGCAGCAGACAAAAGAAGGGCTTTTTTGCCTTTGCAAACAAAGCTTTTGACGGAAATATTGTAAAATAAATCTGCATATTTTCTATCTTCGTAATCCTTACTGTACTATGTTATTTATACCTCTGTCAGCTCCTAGAAAGCATAGAAAAATTTTCATAGCCTAAAAAATTTCCCTCCTCTACACGTGTATAAAACTGATGACTATGTTGTTTTGCCCAGTATATCCTCCCCAAACTGCAGGTCCTGAGACCTGGTCAAGACTTACATTTCCATAGCTATTATCGACTTCAAAAACATGCCACAACATGTTGATATATAAATTAAAAATTGATTACAAATTGATACACATGGAACTGTACAAGAATAAATATACTTGTGTTCTTAAAAAAAAAGGACAAAACAAAATTCTCAGAAGCAACAGTGAGTAAATTCTGTGAAATATGCAATTCAAATGATGTACAGGCACAGTTATTCAGATCAGAAACCTTAGGTGAAATACAGGCACGTGGTACGTGACAGACTGGCAATGGAAAGTTCTGCAGGACAGGCAGCGCTCAGAGCAGCGCTGGAGCTGAGCCCACGACTCATTTCAAAACGTCTCGTGAAATTTGTATATGCAATGCACACTGCGCAGCTTGTCTCCATTCAGTACTCCTGAAGAGACACTAAGTGCCGTTAAAATGATGTATTATGCTAAGCTTTTCACTGCATTAATTTATACCCTATGACATCACAAACTATAGATGTTTAAAAACTCCATTTAATTTGTAAGACAGAGGAATATGTAACCTGCTAAAATATGACTAGGTATGTTATATGGCTTTTAAAGGTGAACTACAGCTGAGAAAAAAATTATAAGAGCAACATGCACAGAATATCCAACATAAAATAGAATGAAAAGTAAAATCTTGGCATAAATTCACTATTAACTGAAATCTTGCCTTTGACCCTGCACCCCAAATTCAAGTTACTAATTAACTGCCAAATACTTCCTTTATGTATGACACAGCATAAAACATTTGAGTACATGTATTTCAATACTTTGCAAATTAATTTTAAAGGTTTTGGCAGGATAAACGTTACATGCGTAGACTTGCAAAATATTCAAGCTGTTTCTTTGTCTACTTACAAAAAGCAGAACTTCTCCCTTCAGTTCCACAGTCACATGAATGTCATTTAATAAGCAATTTTATTACGAAAAAAATATAGACTCTTCTTGTTGGGGCACAAAACATATATGCATATAAAAGAAACACAAAAGAAAAAACTTTTCCATGCATAAATAATGCTGAAGACAAAAAAAATACTAAAACCCTAACCCCATCCCCACCCCTCAGGTAAAGACAACATTTTCCCCTTATTCCTCAATTATATCAATCTCCAATTATACAGCTGATGGTAAGTAAAAGAAGGAAAAAACAGTGCAACTTTCAACCTCAAGGCAGACCTTAGAAATAAACCCCATTCATACAATTCCTTAGTCATCAGGTGACAATCATAATTTAAAACAACAAATTCTCCTGTGTGGCTCCATTATAAGGTGATAGCTAGCACCTCTAGTAATTTAAAGACATCCCATTTTCCTTGAGGTTAACCAGACAGCAAATCAAATAATCCCACAGAGGATTCCGAGCAGGCTTGACCCATTACTGAGGTGTTAAATTAGAATTTCAAAGAGTAACTCCATAGTCACCCTTCACAGAGATAATTTTTAGTTCTTCCTCTGTGAAACGTGAAGTTAAGTCAATACTCGATGTTTTATCTCATAACCTAAGCAGACAAAAATACTGCTAACTCAAAACAATCTAGAGGTTGATTCTTGTTTAATAAAACAGCAAAAGGCCATTGCTTCAACATTTTAATAGGCAAGTTCTCTCTAGAATTTTTTACTATTTTAATATTAATTCACAACACAGATAGAAGCATTTTATTTACATTTGAGGAAATCAAATACATAAATATGTTTTCATTTATTTTCCTTACACAATCCACACACAAACCAATGAATCTGAATTCTGCATATAGAGAAAATAATGAGGGTTGACCCCATTTTACAGCTAAGAAAGCGAGGGAGTTACAGCTCAAGTGACTTGTTAAGCACACCTTTGGCAAACCCAGCACTGATGTGTAAGCTCCCGGCTCTCTAGCACAAGGACTAGCTCCATCCCTGTCATTACCCATGTACCATCATTCCTGCGGGCATAATTGTAGGGAAATTTCCATCACATGCAGGGGCAAACATTCCAAGTCCCCAAACCCTACAAATGCTTCCTGCCACCATATCTAAAGTATTTGTTGATTAAAAAAAAAAGAAAAAAAAACTGTCCAAGGTAACAATATGTTCCATTTTTTGTAGCTTACCCTGAGCCAGCCTGAATAAATTGTTTTAACTGCCTGTTCAACACAAGAACAGGAGAACCTTGGCACAGTTAAGACCACAGAATCCATCCAGCATGGCATATGAGTGCCTGATATTGCTTGGTACCCTGAACAAAGCAACAGGACAGAAAAAAAAGTGGTAATACAATCAGTACAAATTACAATGTAAAAAGAAACGTACACACACAAAACTGCACAAATTTTCAATTATTAAAATATTAAATAAGAAAATGCTCATGTTGTTGCAGGCATGCACCCTCACAGAAAACCACACTGCCTTAACTTATTCTGCTCCTCAAGATACTGTCTGTGTAAGAAAATACCAGTTCCCTCTTACTGACTTCCTTCCCTGCCAGTGGTAAGCAAAATCAGTTAAAAACAGTAAAACACGTTCTACATTCAGCTAATGCAAGTGAGAAACATTTTCAATTAGCAGAAGAAGGTTTGACCCAATATTGGATTTTACGTTTCCATCTTTCCTGCACTGCTAGTTAGCTCAACCTTTCTGCAAGAAACCTTCTTATTTCCCTTCTCAGAATCTCACCTCTCTAAAAAAGTCCCTCCTCCCCCGAGGAAATTCTAAGGGCAGGCTCACCATCTTCCTTTCTCAGCTTCTGCAATACAACTTGAGCAAAAATTATTTACACAAGCGTAACAGAACAGAGTACAGCTCATTATGAAAAAGTTACCGCTATGCCTATACAACAATATTTCCACAAAATCAGAACAGTAAGAACAGTCCCCAAATCATGTCAACAGCAAGAAAAGTTATATGTCCCTTCCCACCATAACACAAAATACTCACTTATTTGTGGGTTTAAATTTTTAAGGGTTTATTTCTACCTTTGACAGACACGTTATATACTGTTCACATTTTCACTTCTCATTTGCTCCGAGAGATCTAAATATGTCTCATTTTGATCTTTTCAGGTTTTCAAGAATTCATCAGGTTTTACACGGTAAAAATACTTCACACTGACCTTATCAAAGGATTTGGAAAGAAAGATGGCATACGCAGTGGCAACTGTGTGAAAACCTAATTTGTATTATATCTTTGTAGTCAAACGTATCCATTTAATTATGGACAATTATACCTCTGACATGAGGAACAGAGCTGTGCCTATAATGGATTTTTCGTTTCAGCCACTGAACAGGGAAAAAAAGAAAAAACTAAAAACCAAACGTATTTTAGAACTGTTTCAAGTTGCGCAAATACTCAGTTCACCAGGAAAAATGCCCTTGTTTCAGATAGCTTACTTCATGTCAAAGTAGGGTAAGCTATCTCAAAGCGTTAAGAGCATCCACAAGGGGATTTAATTGCTAAATATATCTGTGAACGTATACCTTAGCTTCCTTTGCCGTACCTTGTGTGAGACGAGAACCTTATAGCAGATAAATAAATTAAATCTATAAAAGTAGGCAAGTGAAGAAACTACTGTCCTTTACCGTAGGGCACACACAACAGACAGGGCACTCACCACCAACGTAAGAAATTCGGCTCTCAGACAAAGTATTTACGCACCAATAAAAAGCAGGCCTCTTCCAGAGGCCGCAAGCTCCACTCAAAAACATTCAGCAGCAATCTTCTAAGAGGCAGGAGCCCCAAATGCAAACCTCCGCTCCGAATCAGGAGCATCGCAACTCCCTCCTCCATCTTGTTGCTCCCATGTCTGGCGTTGAGGAGCCGGTGTGCAGCTACCTGCCTTCCCACAGTTATCCCAGGGGAAGCGGGAAGGGCCGCCCTGGACCCGGCAGCAGCAGGGTAAACTGCAGCTCCCCAGGGGAGCAAAATCAGACGAGGTATGCGGCCCGTCACAAGCTGTCCCCTCTACCTGGGGCACAGGCTGCGACACTGAAACCGTGGCCTAGCGAGAGCCCTCTCCTCGCACACCCGCTCAGAACCGTACCCCGCAGAAGGGCCGTTTCCCCGTGTCTTACTCACCATTAAGTCTTCCTGAGAATCTAGCCTCAAAATTCAAAACTTTCATTAAATTTCAGAATTTCCCTAAGTGAGCCATTCCAGCATTTCTGGTTAGCAGGGAATTTCCCCCCTTCCTCAACAAAGCTACTTATGAAATCCAAGCCAACTCATTGATAGGTTCCAGCTAGCCAAAAATATATAATTCCCCCTCAAAACACACACAAAGACGTCCAACTCTAATTAGAGACTGTCATAACCACGGATCAAGCTGTCCTGACCCAAAACACTGCTCCTCCAACATTGCTGCCGGGGGGCTTTGACTGATGGCAAAGGTGGAGGAGAACGGACTATCCCAAAGCTTCATCAGATTGTATCAGAAGACCACGACACATAAAACACTTCTGGAAGCTGGGGGCGGATGGAAAATAGCTCAGAAATTGAGTGATGAAGCAAATAAGAGGAAGACTAAGTAGGAGGCAACTTTGATAACTACTGTTACTGGAATTAAGTTCAGCGGCAGCAGGCTGTTACTTTTTATTTTTTCCTTTCCTTTTAAAAGAAGTGCCCACAGTACCTAGAACAGGATCAGAGCACCACATGCATGGTTCCATGCTAATATTAAAAAATAAATACATACTATCGTGAATCAGATGTGCTATACACACACAACATACTTGACACTAACCAACAAAAGCAGAAAAAGAATATAACAAATCCATTTAACTGTTTCGGTCGTGGCACACAGCCTGTGGTATATAGTGGCAGTGTGCTCGGGGTGCAATAGCAGTAGAATAGCGTGTGGTATTTCATATAAAATGGTCTCATTTGAGGTGTTTTGTTTTGGTTTTTTTGTTTTGTATTTTTTTTTCTTCTGTGGATTTGTGGCGAGTATGTTTTAAGTATGGCAAGCATAGTGTTATATAATAGGCTCAGATGTATTGATTCCTCAAATATTTCAGTGTTGATCAAGAGCCTAGAACTTGGATAATGACAAAAGAGTGAGCTCATGAGGAAGGAAAGACTAAAACCACAGAGTCAGGGACACGGAATATTTTAAACATTGCTAGTCATGCAGCAAGTTTCATGTACCATCAGCCGCACATAAACCCTATTCCACTGCAGGACGCGTTCTGGAAGTTACATACTGTAACTCCAGACAGAAAAAAATTTTACATGAGTCTGTTCAGCAGGACTGAGCAATAAAAACACAGTTAACCAGGATTTGTGAAGAGAAGCCAAGCAAAAAACCACAACTGAAAACTGAAAGGCCATAAAAATTAACCCAAGTGAAATTTCATATGTGTTGGACACCTACTTTTAGAGAAACGTAGATGTTTTTATCCCATTTTAAAATACTACTAAACTGTGGCTGCCACACAGTAGAGCTTCAAGCTTACAACCTAAACAAAGAAATGTAGGAGACATCTCACTGTATCACAGCAGTAAAACAGGTACCTAGAGACTGAAGGAAAAAGGAATCCAACACAAAAAGGGATCTTCAATTACGTGTTACTTGTAACGATGATTCCAAAAGTTTAAGTGAGAATACCCAAACATAAGCAAAAGAAAAACACGCTAAAAACCGTGATGCTACTGCAGTTTCCCTCAAGGATGAACTGCTTTGCAATACCTACTAATTATTTTCTCAATTCTAATTTTCAAGTATTCCTAGATTGCCTATTGCTATCATTCTGAAAGATACAGAGTTCGGTGTACATAGAATGCTGTAGTTTATTGAACTGGGATTACCGAAGGAACAAAAGTACTGACAATGAAAAGAGGGAAGAATCTGGACCATAAAACCAGAGATGTCGGAACAGGAGAACAGAGCCTGTTCTTCATTTATCATGGCCACAGCTGTAAACGGAGTTTTACCAACACATTTACACACTGACAGATACTGTGTACGTAGGAGTGTCAGTACCCCTGTTTGCTTGTGGTGAGATGACTAGAGGAGGATTTCGTAAAACATTTTTAGTAGCTAAAGCCCTTCATAGTGATACTGTAAAACTCACCAATATTTCTAAATCATTTTAATAATACTTAACTTCCTAACATCTCTAATTTACCTAAGAACATTCATCTGAATTCTTCAACATCCAAAGTTTGTTTTAAAAAGAAAACCCAGAATTTCTTGCCAGTCCAGTTAATACAAAGGTAAATTAATCAGATGGAAACACAGTGCCACACTTTGTATTAACCAGATGCAAATTCGCTTACTATTCTAGTCACATAAGTCTTCTGAGCCTAACATCCCAGCATTGTGACATTATAAAAATTCACCCACTTTAATGTACAGAAATACCCATGAACCTCAAATTATTGTACTATAATGCTGTCAAATAAACAGACTACTGGAATTCAATTTCCAGAAAGCCACAGGAAAATCTACTGGCCTTAATCTGAAATACCAGTGTCATTTTCAAGCCCTGTATTTAATTAATACTATTTACTGTCAAGAGCCGAGCCGGGTAAATATTTCACTCTTCCCAATTCAGGGGCTACAGGCAGGGCCAGAGGAAAATCTGCCCAAGTAAATGCATCTCATCATCTTTGATGATGCAAGAGCCCAGCTGTCCTGTTCTTGACCCCTCTAGAATTCCCAGGCTCCAATACTGGTGGTACAATGTCATCAATCTATATTTAAAATATATATTGATTTTCCACAGATGATAATGACGGCTATTTCTTCTGCAAATGCGGATATGCTATACCTTTGCCCATATAAAAAGGTTCCTATCAAGGCAAGAAATGAAAAAATCTTAGCAAAGTCCATTACTAAGTCAAAACCAATATTTAAGAAGTGAATAAAATCAAGTTAGCGATCTCATTTCCTAAATATTTTTTTATTTATCTCACTGAAACCGAAATGTTAAAAATAATCTTCCAGAATATAGCTACATACAAAAGGCAAGCTTCAATCAATTGAATGACACTGTTTTCAACAGTCCTGGATATATATGAAGTTTGGTTCCATCAATTCAGTAAAAAGTTCACTGACAGAGCACTCCACTTAAATCCATTCACAGTAATTAATGAGTTTTACATATTTAAGTATGGTTTACTCCAGATTTATAATGAATTTGAATGTTGTGGCCTCAAAACTACTTTAAAACTGCTTTCATTGTTAACAAATCTAGTTCTGCTAGATGCAAGCATAATGAAATTTCTCTCTACAATACTCTCAATTTTCATCAATTTTAAAGGAAATGCAATATATTGCATTTATATTGTGTAAATTTCATCTTTTCCACAAAATAAAACCCAAAGATTTCCATAAGCTTCCATTTCCAATTTTGGGGGGGGGGGGGGGGGGAATCCGTGGGGTGCAATTGTATAAATCTTAATAGATGCTCATTTCTCAATACTTCTGTTCTCATTTTACCACCCACACAGAACTTAACTCTCAGATTAGGAGTATCATTTTAACACTGATTGCATTAAATTCACTATAATCAAGCATCCACTTTTACAGGCATCTTTATAGGCAATTCATGTTAACCAATGTCATTACTGAACAGGAGTGACTGAAAACAGAAAAATCTGATCATATTTCATGCAAAACACAACTCCCCAGTTTCAAGGTCTAGGAATGGGAACACATTCCCTTTATTTATCACAAACCAATTCAACGTAGATTAAATATCCCTCCCAGATCTCTCTGCAAATAAGATGACCTGATTCAGTAAACATTATCCATACCTGTGATCGACACGTGCGATTTCATTGCACGTATTTCAGAAACACAGCTCCTGTGGGAATTCTGGTGCTCTGAACTGACTCCAGTAGCTCTAGGTAGGCACCCTCCTAGCCTGTCTTTGCACGCTGATGGAAATAAGGTCTCTCTCATTCAGATTTGAGACTCGGAACGTACTGTCAGTTCCTCACTTGCATCTTTAAACTAATACTGAAGACTCTAAACTTGTTTCAATGTAAGGCACTCTTTATTTTCAGTATTGCACTTTATTTTCTGACAGCATTCCCTTTACACACACATGTGTTAGGAGGACACAGTCAAAAATGAGACATCTGTCAGAATTTTCTTTATCTACTACTGCTGTAAACAACAATAAGGAGTACTATAACTCAGAACAAACAGACATAGAAATATTTTCTATCTATCACACTTGACACTAACTACAACACAAACGCCAATGAAATCACTACAAAGTTAGATTGAAACAGGCTCTCCAGACCGACAGTGACAGAAAACTGAGATTTCTCTAATCTACGCTCTTTTTTTGCTGAGAAGCGTTCCTTACAAAGCAAACCATTTCATGTAAAAGGAAAAGGAGAAAGAGAGAGAAAGAGAAGTGTTTTCTGACTGAAAACTTTTAGACTAGGAACTGAAGTTAGTATTTTTACCTGTCTGTTTTTTTTAAAGTCTAAACTTCTCACCATCCTAATTGCACTGCTTTTTGGTAACACACAGCAGCTACTTTTCCCACCACCCCAGCTAACAATCCATTTTTTACAGCGGTTTCCTTCCTCATTGTCATCACTGTAGACTTCATATACACATATTTATCTCCTATTTGGCCTTATTAAAGGTTTTGAACTTTTCAAACACAGCAATTATGTTTTACTCAGTATCTGTAAAAGAACAGGCTTACTTTCTGGCACAGTAACAACCAAATATATAATTCTGGTGAAGAATGTAGCAACACTAAGCAAAAGGGGGAGGGGGTTTGCCCACATATATTAATTAAGGGAAAAAAAGGCAATTATATGCAAATTGATTTGCATTTGAACATTTACCTTTTCCAGTCTTTACCTAATGCATTCCTTTTTAATGGAAAAATTACAACTGAGACAACTGAAAACAAACATACTATCAACCTGACAACACAATTTCATGTTCTCTTTGGAGAATTTTGGCAGTGACATTTTTCTCTTTCTTTCTTACATATACCTAACTCATTCTCTTATGAGTCCTATTCACTAGGAGAAAAAATATTTTAGATTCTTACTGTTTCCTTTTTTTGGAACGATCTGCTTAAATGATCACAAAAGCAGCTTATTATCAAGAAGACCTGCATTATGAACATTATGCAGCATAGATAAGTAGTGTAAATAAATAATAAGTAATACAGTGTAAGTAATAAGGGTAAATAAGTAACAACATCTATGTGGCTGAGCATTTTCAAGTTAATATAATACACAAACAAACTATTAACCAGTATTATAAACTTCACTGAACGCAATGAACTACAAATTGTTTTATCAGAACAGCCAAGGGAAAAGGCAGAAAAAACAGAAGCACTGGAAAGCTTCTTCATCTGTTTTCATTCACTGATGCTAGAAAATTCAGTAAGTTTAAAGAAAAGCACTTTTAGATTGCAAAAAATTGCTCAACATAATTAACAAAAGAGGAAATGACACTTGATGTGGACATACATAATTTTACCCATAAACGGATGGCATTTTATAAACAGTTATCCCCCAAACAACTAACAACCTTTTCAGCAGGCTTATTTCTCACCTCTATATTTAGTATGCAAGCCTCAAAAATACATATTTCTGACCTTAATAAGTCACTCTACGTGTTAAAAGACAACATTTATTCATGAGTACCCTGAAAAGGTCCTCACATAAAGTCTCAAATGCATATTTGTAAAAGATTTATACCAAGCGAGTATACTGATATATTAAACATACCTAAAATAAAAACACGGCATTTATATTCTACTTACTTTCACTGCACTACCAAACTATTATTAGTCTGCATTTAAACAATCCGCAGGGGTCCCTTTTTCTAATTCTCAGCGGTATTATCCCTTCTTGTGAGCGGAGTTAAACAGGCACAGCACTGCCTGATGGAGTCATCAGACAGTAATTCTTGAGCAACAAGCAGTTTAAGTCATCAGTGTCATTATACCAATTTCAATCCTCAATTTAAGTAATTTATTAGTGCAGATAGTTGGATGGAAAAGCTTGTATTATTTCACACTCAACCTTTGCCATAAGACAGACCATAATCAGCACATTTGAAAAATGTCAATTCCTTAGTTACAGTATAAAATATAAAACAAACTTAATGTGAAAAAACATCACATGCTGATCCCTTCAGCCTTTCCCAGCAGAGAGTCCCACTCCGGCTCCTGGCACTAAAGCAAGGTCCCCACTTCCATAACCAGTCTGGGCGTTATTTTTGAAAGTCTCCAAAATGTTTATATTTCGACTCATTGTATAATATCATACATTACTTAAAACCAAGGCTCGTTCTGCTGTAGCTACACAATCCATTTAAGACATCTCACATTAAATTCCCCAGTGAAGAAGATAAAACTGTAACAGAGTTCAATTAAATGCAACAGTATACATACAACTCACCAAGACTCAGCGAGGCGGGCAACGATTTCTAGGGGCTGTGCGTGCGGGGGGCCTCACTGCTCAGATACATCTCAAGCATGCTAGGAACGCAATTGAGAGAAAAATATTAGTCTTTTTTTTGGAGACAGGCATAGAAAAATAAAAATATGATGCTTAGCACATCACAGTTTTAAGCACAACGCAAGGAGGGAAACATAAACTTTGCAGAGCACTATCTGCTTTTCCAGACATAACTACAACCCCCTTCCAGCTGCACAATCACTCCAGGCACACAGCTTCCTCTCTACCTGCTGCCTACTGCAAATTCACAGTGATAGCAACTAAGACCTTCACATTAACTTCCACGGTACACAGCCTTTATTTTCACAAAAGAATCTGTGGGAACTCTCTGTGAAAGTGGCTGGTTCCTTTTTTGGTTGACTGCTTGACTGGTTGACTTTGTAACACAGTAGTTTCAAATCTCTAAAAAGGAGAGAGTGGTGTTCTTACAAAATGTCTTTCAATCATTATTAAAAGTTGTACGTACAGAAGCCTATTTCTTCTCTGAATCTCCACTTAACAATACTCCTGACCTGAGTGATGAGTAGCAGCAGACAAATGAACAGAAAGCTCTTCATTAGTATAAAGCCTAATAGTCCAGTAGAGCAGAGGACATACACTGCACAGAAATACACATTTCTTCAGGGAAGACAAGCATGCCACTGCCCACATAAATATTATACCTGCATTGCTGTTTGTTGGTCAAACAGTAATTTATGTCAAATTTAACCAAGGAAGCTACCAAAGAAGCATCTTCTGCCTTCTTATTCTGACAAACAAAAAGGCAGAACATAAAGAAAATGCAAGATACACTAACAAGAGTCATCAATGCTGAAGAAAAAGCGCACAAATTATGCCTCAAGAGCAATGGAATTTAGAAACAACTTCATTCCTTCTGTCATTTCTGCCATCTCACAGAAACCTTCTTCAAACACACCCTGCTTAAGTTCTTTCAGTCACAGGCAGGATACCACTACAGTAACAGACTGTTCAGGGGCACCACTAATAAAGAAGTATTCTTATATAAAATATATACACAGAAGATAGGACTACGTTATTTCCTCAGGAATGTCCAAAAAGCACACAAGCTCTACAAGTCGCAGCCACGGGGCTTTGTAGTGGGTCCTCACTGACAGAAAACATCATCTTGTCTTAGAATAAAATTTTGAGTAAAACACCACTAGATCTTTTGGTGATTTAGTGAGGTTTACAGTATCTGTCAGACACCTGCAGCTCAGAGAGACACACCAAAGGGAAGCAGCTGTCTCACCTGCAGATGGGGGCTACAGCCCCAACCCATGGTGGGGAGACCTCTTCCACAGAGGAGCACTAATGAGAATGCCTGTGCAGACAGAAGCACTTCCCACTCGTCTCCTGTCTTTCAGCTGCTGCACGCCAGTGAATGAGGATGACCACTCTACTACCATTTTGTTTCTTGACAACGAATGTGGCTGCTTACTGGTATTTTCCTACTGCTGATTTTTTTTTTTTTTGGGGTCCCACCTCCTGACCGACATGGCCTCCAGTAGCACAGCTCAAAGTCTGCACACAAGTAACGCGGCTCCTGACCCTTATGCGGTGGTCCATGGGGCACCACGTGTCAACCATGGAAATGACAAATTTTGCCAATTTTCATTTGTTTTATTCTATTTAATAATAATACTGTCTGAAAACCAAGACAATATATTATAGTTTCACAGTAGAAGCACTACCTTCAAAATACTATGCACTAGATCTTTCTGTCCAAGTAAAGCTCTTGAATAATAACAGGGATGAGCTTACATACCCAAATGGATCTATCATCTGGTATATTCCAGAATTATTCCTAAAACTAAAATAAACCATCAGTGAGGGAAAGTGATGGACAATGAAATTACCTATTAGTCCTTGCCTTCCCTTCTGGAGCCCTTTCTGAAGCTTGAAATAAAGGAACACCAACACTGCAGCAAAAGTCAAGCTAGTGCCTATTCCCATGCAAATTCCCACCAGAATCAGGAGGTTCTTGTGATGCCCCTCAAAACCCAAAAGAAACCACTCTTGCATAAAGCCAGCTTTCACAGTAACACACTGCTGCTAATGGTGGTGCTCAAAGGCCTGTAGGTCGGCCCAGCGATAAAGGCCTACATTAAGAATGGTTCTCTGCCTCAAATATTACACAAATTATCAGCATTAGCTACGATATAAAAACAAAACACACCACAGCTATCACTCTCCACACTTGCCATTTTCCAACACCACCATTCAATCCTCCATCCCCTAAAGGGTAAAAGAAAACTTTGTAAAGTTCAACATCACAGCAACATCCAACTGATATGGCCCAGAACAACGTGCCGTCCTCTGACTTCAGACCGCTTTACGTCTTTATTTTCCATTCATGCACAGTCATTTATTTCTTTCTTTTCCAGTGCAAAGGGACATCTGTATTCCAGGTACCTAAGATGTGTTACCTCCTCACCCCATAAAAACTATAAATTGTGAACAAAACACACAGTATCAACTCTACAAACCACAGTTTATCTAAAAGCAAGTGAACAACTACCACTTTCAGACATACTTAGGAAGAGACCATCATCTACAGTGTACAAGCACAGTGAACATATTTTTTCATCTACTTACAGCCTTCAGGTTCCCTCAATTTTATACTAAGAAGAAAAGGTGCCACAAATGATCTCACGATTGTGCAGTTAACATTAATTTCACACCGAACTGTAGCATGAAAATAGTTTGGGGGCTCATTAAAAATTCAGTATCTTTGTATCAAAGTAAGCCATGATTCTTAAAAAGAAAAAAAAAAAAAGTAAAACAAGCAAAAGTATGCCTGCACTGCAAATGCCAGCACAAATTGGCAAGCAATTAAAAAAAAACATCTTTAAACTATGTTATTAGAGCTACATTTTATAGCCAGTAAAGTATCAACAGGCTGACTTTTTCTTTTAAGATAAAGGTAGTAAGTATTCTGGCCACACTGAAACAATACAGTATATTTTAGTTATAAATTTTTATTTTGGAAAAAAAACCCCAAAGATTTAGACTTGAAAAAGAGCTTTTCTCCCTGAGAATATAATTGTAATCTGCTAAAATAAATAATGTATTTATCTGTATACACTCATAAGTCTTCCTCCACAAAGAATCTATTTTAGGAAACCGATATAACAGGAGGACATTGCTCTTATGGCTGGAGACTAAGATACAAATTTCTGTAAGGATAGCAACTGAAATTAGCTGACAATAATCACGTTTATGTATTGGAATAACATGAGTGGTTGGTCAGCAAGTCCTGATACTAATTTTGAAATATGAAAGAATAAGGACTGAAGGGCTACCTTGTGAATGCAAAGCATGGTGGAAGAAGTAACCTCCACCGTAGACTGGATGATATCTGAACTCTCACTTGCACAAGTATTAAAACATATGACCTTGGGGTCTGGGTTGTTGTTTTTTAAAATTTTGAACTTGTAAGTTCATAAAAATACCTGTAATAAAGTGTCAGTATATACTATCAAATTTATTCATAGGCAGACTTTCCTCCATCCTCATTTATTTTTCTTTTTAAATGTGATTTAGTACCTCCTACGTAATCTGTGAGGTACAAACAGGTGACATACTGCATTGTTTTTAACTGGAATGATTTTCTTCAAAATCCATGGGCAAGGCTCATTAGAGATCAATACTGACAGCAATGAAAAACTAAATCCGCTCACACACAGATGAATTACAGCATGGGCAGAGTAAGAGTAAAATTCCATAATAATTCTGACCTAACAAGTAAAATGTTATTTCACTTTCCGTGCCCATTCTTCAATCCCAGACTTTTCCACCGAGGCAGCCAATAAAGCAGCCAATTGTGATATGCCCACTATAAATCCTACCAAAGAGCAACAATATGTCTTACGTAGCTCACTAAAAAAGCATCAAAATAGCAACTCTCAGTCATCACTACATCAGATATATGTTCTCACTGTGTCCCAGGATTCACCCCCCCCTCCCAGAAGCTCATGTGATCCATACTACCTAAGATTTATGGATCAATCAACACATTCAGTACATATTTTAATTAATTTTGTCACCTACACTCTCTGCCCTTTCACTAATACATCAATGGTTTCCACGTAACATGGACTATTTTAGCAAAATATAAGTTATACTTTCCAAACAGCAAGTAACTTCTTGAAGTTTAAAAACAAACAGAAAAATGTAATCAGGCTTTACAGAGGGCATTGCATCTTAGCTGCAAAAAGCAAATGCACATTACGAAGAGGCTTCTGAATATCTAAATACTGGGAGTGCGCTCACAGAAAGAGTGAGAGTTACTATCAGTTATAACTGCTAAAATGAGAGCAAAGCAAGAATAATATCTGCCAGTAACTGTATTAATGGGAAATTGTTATGGAAGCCATTTAAGGAAATGCAAGACTTGGAATGGTATAATGATGCAGCTGCAGAAGGAAAAAATGTGTGTGTGGTTAATATGTTGTTGTATAGCTTCAGACATTTAAATTAATGAACTAATTTCAAACTTCAAAATGCCAAGCACCCTAGTGACCGTACACTTTCCATAAGAATTGGGCCTATTCTATTTCCATAAAACTCTTAAGTAAAATTTCCATTAGTCCTTAACTTGAATAACGTGCAATTTCCATAGAACAAGATTGAAAAATCATAAACAGTAACAAAATGCAACGCGGTAAATCCACCACATTCAAGATCTATTTTTCAAACTATTCATCAACTCAAACTAATTGCATAAAATCAGCAGAAGTATTCCAAATGCTCAGGAGAGAAAATGCTGTTCTAGGTAATAGGAAAATGCAGGACTGAATAAAAGAAAATTCATTTCTTCCACTCAGTTTTTTTCATCATGTAAATACTATTTTTGAATACTCACAACACTGAAAAAATATCTTTGGTCTAAAACCCTGTTTAAAAAATTCCCTGGTATTTCTGTTGTGGCGTTGTTGTTTTTTTTTTTCTTTAATTCTGTATCCTAAATTGATTAAACTATACAAGCTGTCATTTTTCATGTCACATTTCTACTCGGTATGTTTTAAAAAGGCTAAGCTCCTGAATCATTAAAAATAGGGAGTGTTTGCATCATGTAAATACTGCTGACAAACTACTAACCGTGGAACTGGTGAGATGCCTTAGTAATATGTAACCACTGATGTAATATTACAAATTATTCTTACTACTCAAAGTTGCCATTTCACCAGTATGTATGCCTGTTCAAAATGTTATTCCAACACAGAGCAGGAGTCCTGACAACTGTATTTATTCCCTGTAATCTTACAATATTATTAAAATATTATGTATAATAAATATGTGAAATACATATTATCTAAGCTCGATCATATCCTGACGGGTAAAAGCCAATGAATACTTCTGTAAGGTTTGAATTCCCAAGAGAAAAAGAGCTCAGATCCCGTCTGCAAGCACACAATGGAATCACAGCTGACGATGCACATCTTTTTCTGGATGTCTCCATATGCTCAGGAGGGTTTTTTCCCCCCCCTCCCTCTCCCTCCCCTTTTCTCCCTCCCCGCCTCCCTTGCTCCCAGCTTTACATTGAAGGATTTGTCATCTGCCGCCAGGAGTATGAGAATGTTTTAACAACTAACAAAAATAAAGTAGTGCAGTGAACTTCATCTCATTTAAAAATAAAAAGAAGGGATCCTGCCAGAACAGCCATCTGTAACTAAATTAACTAATAGTAGAAAACGGGTGGATGAATGGATGCTGTAATATCCATTCTATGAAATAAATATCAATGTTACTCTGTCCTTAGTTTAAAACGTTGTGTCACACAGAAAAGTGTATACTGTAATGACTCATTTAACCTTTGACCTCCAAAGCCAAACACAGAAATAAATGAATACTGAGCATTTTAACGTCTATAAGAATACTGAGAAAACGTGTAGAATTTGTTAAATTCTTTATACCTACTTGCATACGAACTGCATTGTTTAGAGAGGCCAACCATAGCAATGGTACAAAAAAGGAACGCGGCAAGAACAGTTTTAGTTCAGTGTTCCCTTTTTCCAATGCACAATCTACTAGTGCTCAGCAGACAAAGAGAGTTACATTTTTGCTTCAATTTGATACCAGTCTTTAGTTCGGCTTTTTCTCTTAAACAAACTGACAGCATCCTCAATGCTTAGACCTGAAAAGCCTCTGCAATTCTGGTGTGAGGTGCTAGAGAAACTCTGGCTGAGTGCAGGAGCCCAGATTTTGCCAACGAGGCAGCGACAGCAGCAACAAAGGCAAGGAGCTGAAGACAGTGGGCATTGTAGCCGCAGCTGGCTCCCTCACAGACTTTGTTCTTCCCGCTGCAAACCCCGGGCTCCCTGCAGATGGGCTGGCTCTCACTGGGGGTTTCCGAGGACAGAGGGAAAAGTTGGGAATGTCAACAGCACGGACTGCTCACGTGCCTCTTTCGACAGAGCCTCTCGGCCTTATTGTGAGCAAGCTACATCCTAAATGGTTATAAATACATAAGCATTGATCTTAAATAATTAATTTTTACTTCAGAGCTTCAGTTTAATGCAATACACTACACTACATGTGAGTAAATCCCTAGTATTTTCTATTCTTTCCACCAGGGATAACCTTTGACTATTTCCTCTCTCAAACAAAATAGTTCCAGT
Organism: Chroicocephalus ridibundus; assembly: GCF_963924245.1. Taxonomy (NCBI): domain Eukaryota; kingdom Metazoa; phylum Chordata; class Aves; order Charadriiformes; family Laridae; genus Chroicocephalus; species Chroicocephalus ridibundus. Next base: position 133,223,604 of record NC_086285.1, read on the forward strand.
TTATAAACTCAAATTGAACCGTCTTATTCCAAAAGCATCGTTCTTGATAGCAATAAAGCATTCCTTCCTCAAATGCCTCCAGTTTCAAATTTAGCACCGACACCACCAGGACACACAAGGAACACGAGGAGATGTACACATTTAGTACAGAAGTGTCTTCAAACATTGCAGAGATACTGATGAAGCATGTCATACGTGGATACTCTCTCCCTAGTAAAGACCACAAGCTTGAGAAATCTTCAGTTTTTATGTGAAATAAAAAAGTATGGCGGCTGAAAAAAGTGAGATGATTACACCCCCTTTGTCAGGCATTTATTGCATAATGCTCACCAAAACGAGACACAAATGTATTCAAAATAACATGATTCTTCTAATACTTGGATGATGCTAAAAAGATCAACCTTTCTTTTTAAAGTTGTTCTCAATATTTCTGATGGTACAAAGTATTCTGTTCAAGACTGTAGATGACCAAGACTGGCTACGAACTTCTCATAAACTTAGGGACTAACCATTCGGGGGCAATTCACATCTTTCCTTATCTCGTGTGACACCACAGAGCTGACTTCTACGTTCCAGTCCCCAAGCAGCTATATCACCAATGCCAAAATAAGGGACGCAAATGCACGAGCATCCATACGTGCCTGCATACACGTCTGTACGTGCAAATATGCACAAGCGTGGTATATCCTATTTGTGACACCACTGCTGACGTAAACAAGCAAATGTCCTGAAAACTACGTAGGAGGCGCAGTACCTGCACCAACTGTGATAAAACGGCCAGTTTCCATTCACAGTGGTCTTAAGCTGCATGTAAGCAAACAAGAGCCCTGCTTTGGGGAATAGTAGTTTCGGTATGACATTAAGGACGGTGTGCAACGCTGTCATTTCTCTGTGAGCATCCATCAGAGTGGACCAGCAGCTCCCTCCCTTGAGGCACTAGCAGAGGATTCCCCCATGAGAGGAGCCCACCAGGTGGCCCAACGCCGCTATTGGGCTGTAAAGAGCCAGGAAATTACCTGGCTAGAGTTGATTTTATAGTGCAATACAGAAAAACCCAAAGGGATAAAAAAAACAAATGACTGCCTTCAGCCACAATGGCAGCAAACTAAGAACAAAAAAAAAAATGCTTTAAGTAAAAAGACTGGCAGCCTTAAACTGCTTACTTATTTACAGCAGCAATAGAGCTCTGCTGTAACTGTCATAGCCAGACGCTATACGCCTAGCTCAAACTATACTTAAATACCATTAAAATATTATTGGTTCTGTTCTAAAGCCTATTCACCTGCTTCTGACTACTCTGAAAGAATAATAAAAAAAAAAAGATAAATACAAAACCAAACGATTATTACTGAACAAGCAGACTGTTCTCCTTTTACAAGGAGACTCTTCCTGGCTAAATCACAAGTGTATTTAGACAGTGGGCTCCCACATAGGCACACTTCAGACAGAAGTATACAAGCTAAGACAAAGTAAGCTTCAGGTATCGTTATTTCCCGGTGACTACCAGCAACCTCCTTGCCTTTTTTTTTTTTTTTTTCCTCTCCTCCTTTTTTCTCCCCCCGCCCCAACCGTTTGTTTTTTTTGTTTTTTTGTTTTTTTTTTTTGTTTTTTTTTTTTTGCCAGGCTCCCGGGCAGGTTTTCCTGCACACAAAACTCCACGGCCGGAATGCCCCGCTCTGGAAGGAGAAGCATGTGATTCCCGGGACTGGGGAGGCGGGGGGAGTGGGGCGGGGGGGTGGAAACGCTCAGGCCCCGGCGGAGGCGAAGGATCGAGGGGCGGCGAGGGACGAGGCTCCGGTTACACCTCGCCCAGGAGCTTGCGAGGAGCTCGGCGGCAGCGCGGTCCCCGCCGAGGCGGGGAGGGGCTGAGCACCACCCGCCCTCCGCGGACATCTCCCCGCCCTACCCCCGCTCCCCGCGCCTGTGGGGGGGCCCCGCTGCCGGCGGAGGCGGCCGCCCAGCTGCCCGCCTTGCGCGCAGCCCCGCGGAAGGGAAGCGGCAGCGAGCGGCGCCGCCCGCCCCGCCAGCGCCACCCGCCCAGGGACCCCGGCCCCGCCGGCTGCCATCCTCCTCCTCCTCGTCCCCTCCTTCTCCTCCTGCTCCCCGCCCCGCGCACACACACGCAGACACACGGCACTGCGGCGGCCGGGCCCCCACCCCTCCCCGGGCCGCGGGGAGGCGGCGGCCGGGCGCCCCCGGGCCGCGCTCGCCCGCAGCTCCGCCACCACGGCCTGGCTGCGGCGCTCGGCGGTACGGCTGGGCTCGGCCCGGCCCGGCCCGGCGCTGCCCTGCGCGCACACGCAGGCGCAACCCCCGCGCAAGAAAGTTAAGAGAAGTTGCCCGCTTCGCCCCTGCCTTCCCCGCGCGTCTCCGGCGGGCGCGGAGCGACGGCCCCGGCGCAGGGGGAAGGGGAGAGGGCACCGGGCGCCGCAGAGGGGAAAACGGGGCGGCCCCGCACCCTTGCGCGCCGAGAGTCGTTGTCAGCCGGGGAAAGGGAGGGGGCGAACACCGCCCTGCTCCCCAAATCACCCCTTTTGTCACCCTTCCCTCCAAGTTTCCATGTCGGTGCGTGCTTGGCGGTGGGGGGGAAGCGTCCTAAACGATCCCTTGGAAATTGCCCGCCGCAGCCCAGCTGCCCCTCATCCTCCCCCAGCGCGGTCAGGGCTGCCCCCGCCCCCCCCACCCCCCCGTATTGGCCGCAGCACCCCTCGCCTCCCCGGCTCCTCGCACTTTCTCCCCCTGCCACCCCCGGGCAGGGGCGCGGGGAGGCGGCACCGGTCTCCTCCTGCCCTGGGAGCAGGAAACCGCCCCCCCACCCCCCCGGCCCGGCAGGGTGGGGTGCCGTATCCCCCCCCACCCGCCTCCGCCGAAACGGGGGACGTCCCGGGGAAGTAAACCCGCGCCCCCCACAACCACCACCACCCCACCCCGCCGCCGGGCCCCGGGGGTGTGAGCACGATGCCCCGGCGAGGGGCGGCCCCGCGGCCGCCTGCCCCCTCGGCTCCCCTCCGGTTCCCCACGGTGGGGGCCGCGGCCCCCGCCCCGCTCCCCCCCGCTGCCGGCCCGGCCGAAGCCGCCTCGCCGCGGTGGTGCCGCCCGCCAACGCCGCCCCTCCGCGCACCGGCGCGGCCCCGGGCGTCCCCCCGGCATTACAGAAGGCGGCCGGGGAGGCGCGGGGGGCTCGGGCACACCCCCCGCCGCGGCGGGGCCAAGGGGGCGTGCGGGGGCCGTTACCGGGGTCAGTGCCGTCTCCCGCCGCTGCCGCCGCGGCTGCCGCCGGCGCTGACCTTCGCTTTGTAAGATGAAGCTGAAGCTGGGGCTGCGGCCGCCATGTTCCCGTTTTAATAACTGCCTGCTTGTTTATTTCAATGGAGACCCTCCCACCACTCGCCCTCCTCCTCCTCCTCCTCCCCTCCTTCTACCCAGAGGAGGGCTGGACGGGGAGGAGGCGGGGGGAGGCACAAGTCACTCCCTCCTGCCCCCGGGCACGGCGGCAGCGGCCGGGCCCCGCGCTGGGGGAGGCCGGGGCGGACGGACGGACGGACGGACGGACGGACGGGAGCGCGGCGCCACCGCCGCCCCTCGCCGCTGCCGCCCGGCGGAGCTGGGGGCTGCCCCGCTCCCCGCCCGCGGGGACAATGGCAGCCGCCCCCCTCGCTCGCAGCCCTGCGCAGCGCTGCCGGGAGCCTCCGCCTCGGCGCCCGAACGGGGGGGAGAAAGGAGAAGGGAGGGGAAATAAAAAAGAGGGAAGAAAAAAAAAAAAAAAAAAGTCCTTCGTCCTCGGAGGGCGAGACTTTAAATGTGGCCCTTTACGGTCCGCCCTCGGAGGAACCTCGCTGGCCAGCGGGCCGGAGTGATCAGCCCTGACGAGGCTTTGGGTGGCCCATATTCACAAAAACAGGGGGACGGGGGGGGGGGAACGGTCTTATTTCTTTTCTTTGCCCCCGGAAAAAAAAAAAAGGAGAGGGGAAAAAAGAAAAGGAAAACACACACATGCTGAAAATTGTGTTACAAATACACAGCATCAACTGTAACGCACTCACAGGAACGGGGGTGGGAGGGGGCATGAAGATTCAGGCTTTTCCGACGTTGGAGGAGTGAATATGTGAGTTAAAAATTATTAAGGTCTGGAGGGTGATTGTTAAACGTTGCCCTTAGTTCAAGAAGCAATCCGCGATGCAGAAATCCTTTTTTTAAAAAAAAAACAACAAAACTTTACATTTTCACATGTGTCAGTAATGGCAAACTACAGTCTACACACTGTAACTGTTGTTATTCTTGATATTTTCTTACATGGGTGTGCAGCCCCGAGTTTTTCTGCCGCTATCCACAGATTATACATTGTTATTGGTGGTATGGCTAACCCTGCTTGCAATTAGGTTTGTCCAATACTTTTTCAGATGGTTGCATTTTGCCCTACTGTGCTGCATACAATTTCCCATACTTGTGTCTGACTCAATTTTTTAAAGCTTTTTTTTTTTCTTTCATTGGGCAAAAATAGTTCAATTGTTTCTCCAAACAAATTAAAGGAAAACTGTCTTTCCCACTCTCCTCCCCGATGTTAAAAAAAGTCTTTGCAACCGAGTCACTGAAAACTTGTAATATTTTCCTCTTCTAGAGAAAGAACTCGGGCATGGGAGGAATAGCCAACAGAAATCTATTTGTATTTAGTCCCATTAGCAAATGGGGGTGGAGGGATTGTAGTTTGTATATGCTCAATTAGAGCTTTGCTGCTAAATTAACCGGAGATCCTACCTACATTAAATGCCACTGTTTCAGGGGGAGTACTTTTGGCATCATCTCCAGAAGACAAGTGAGCATGCTCCAGTGTTGGGCTGCGGCAGCTGGAGAGGACAACCTTTCTCAATCAGTCCCTCCCCATCAGTCGTACTCGGCAGAGAAATTACTCTGTCTTCAGGAAGCTCTTCCACCCTGCCCGTACACAGGCAGGCAGCAAAGAGATTGAAGGTTAATTCTGTCTGGAGTGCAGAGAAATCAGAATATTACCTTCAAATAACACGGCAAATGAGAGTTCCTTGTATATGAAAAAAAAAAAAACCTGGGGCAAAGTGTTCTGGAGAGACAGAGCTTTTCCTCTGGCCTCATTTGTTATATCTGTGCAAATCTCTGTAGCAAATAAGCTAACAGTTATACAGGCAATAATCTCATTTACCTCACAGTCGTGATTCATTCGTTCTTCTATGCTGAGTGAAACAGTGGTCTGCTGGGAAAGAAAAAAAAAAAAGTATTTAATTTTATGACCATGAGCAGATCAATTTAAAATTGCACGGGTAATTTTAATTCCAGCATTTCTTATTTATGAAAGCTTGATTTTTTCCAACTTCATACATCCTTTAACATTACCAAAAGTCTTTTTAAAACTAGTACCTAAATCCACCAGGAAGAGCAAGGAAGGCCTTTTAACTTGCTGCAGAACAAACATAAAAGATAGCGCATGTAACATAAACTTTAAGGTCTCAACATTGACAAAACCCCCTGAGTCTGACGTGGATGAGTGTTTGTGTCAAACTGGGTGGGAGAAGGGTTTTAACTACATGCATATGCTCAGATCCACTGAAATGTCTTACAAGCTTCTAACTCATGAGCAAATACATTTTGTCCTCTAAGGCCAAAACTCTGGTTACAAATATCACTGTGTGCAAAGAGCAGTAATTATGTTATTCCTGACTGCTGTTCTTTAAAGGGAAAGCACCATCTTCCAGATGGGCAACAGTTTTGATAAAAGCATTTGGGTGCCGGACTTTATTCAGCATTACAGCTCTTCTCTGAACCAGTGTCATCATTGCTGCTTTGTGCTAACTAGAGCTGGGCTTAGTTTTTCAACAGAATCTTCATCCACTCAAACAAGAGTAATATAAACTTTCTGTCATCCTCTCATATTCATCCTCCTCCCATTTATGCTTCCAATCGTGCTAGCTATTTTGTTCACAGCGTTGCTTTATACATTCACTTGATTATTCACTGCGATCTGCGAACCTCTCCTGGTGTGAAATTTAACACTTGTTTTTAATTATTTTGAATTTTCAGTGAAGTTGGGTTAAATTTTCTTTCATAACTTTTTTTTTTCCTAAATCAACAGGAAAAAAGATCAGAATCTGAACACAACTGTGTTTTTCTGATCAGTATAATCATATATTGTCAATGTTCTTTTTTCTTACTTACTTTTTATATGTAACATGCTTCTCAAAAAATTGGTACATGAGGTACTGAGAATAAAACTAGCACTTGCAGGTGTGTTTCTAAGCGATTTTCAAGTAAGTTAAAGTTATTCTTCTGTAAGGTGAAGGGTTCTGAACAAATTGTTGAATACTTATGAACTCGATGGGCCGCTCAAGTATGGCTGCTGTCTCGTAAAGCTCTATCTGCAGCTCCAACATGTGGCGAAGAAGGGTTTACATGCACCTGCTGACACCAGGGCTGTAAGTAATGCAGCTGTTGGTGCACAAGGCCTTTTTCATGAGCAGCTGCACTTACCCTGTAGAATCATTCTGCCCACCTTTATGGGGAACGGACTCCCCGCTTAGTCATTAACCTTCCCAAGCGGATTTATATATGGTCTTTATGAAACCAATAAGATTTTTGTTGACACAGTATATACCTAACTCAAACCCACAAAGAAAACAAAATGAAAGTTAAAACCATTTAAACCTACTATAACATCTTCATCTTCTTTGGGGTTGGGGTGGGGGGGACCTGCCAAGGTCTCATGGTTGAACCCTCAGCTCCAAGTAGGGCCAATTTTGAAGTTATGCCAGATTTCCCAGGATCATATTCAGCTGAGCTCTTACTATCTCCAAGGATGGAGATTCCACAGCCTCTCTAGGCAACCCGTTCCAGTGTTTGACCGCATTTGTGATTTCCCTCACTAGTATCTAATAGGTCTCTTCCAGTTTGTGCCTGTTGCCTCTCACAGTGAAAAGGCCACTGTGGACTTCCAAGAGGGATCCATCTTCTCTATACCCGCCCATCAGGTAGCTGAAGAGACCAGTAACATTCCCATCAGCCTTCTCTTTTTAAGACTGAATAGCCTGACCTTCTCGGACTCTTTTTGTACATCATGTAGTCCAGCACCCTCCATCATGGCAGCCCTCCTCTGGATTTGCTTTTCTATGTCCATGTTTTTCACGTACTGGGTAACTCAAAACTGCACACAGTAGCCCAGATAAGATCTCACAAGTACTCCATAGATGGGAATAACCACTTTTCTCAACCTGCTGGCCCTTCCCTTGTCATTATGGCCCAGGGTGCCCCTGGCACACTGCTTATTCCTTGTTGCTCCCCAGGACCCCCAAATACTATTTTGCAAAACTGTTTTCTATACGCTTGACCCCCAGCTCACAAAGTGGGTGACTATTCTGTCCCAGATGCGGGGTGCTGCACCGGCATTTGTTGAACTTTTATGAGATTCCTGCCAGTCCATTTCTCTAGCCTTCGGTGTACTGACCGCTCCTTCCCAATTTGCTGTCATCTGCACTTCGTCTCATCACTGAGGTCTCTGACAGAGATGTTACACAGTATCAGCCTCAGCATCCACTCATGAAGCACACTGGCCACCAGCTGGACCTGCTACTGCTGATCACAGCCCTTGAGCCCAATGGCCAAGACAATTTTCCACCCAATTGATCTTACACTTATCTATTTCATACCTCCCTGATACCTCCCTGATGTGGCTAAAGGAGGTCTTTGGTTGATTCTGTCAAAAGCTTTGCTAAAGTCAAGGTACATGACAACCACTACTCTCACCTTCTCCACGGACTCCGTTATCTCATTATAAAAAGCAGTCTTGTTTGTCAGGCAGAATTTGCCCTTTGTAAACCCTTACAGCCTGTTCCCAGTCACCTTCTTGTCTTTCAAACACCTGGTCATGGTGTCCAGGAGGATTTACCACTTAATCCTCCCACAGACTGTGGTCAGGCTGGCTGGCCTGTAGTTCCCTGCTTCTCCCTCCTTGAAGACGGATGTGATATTTGTCTTTTTTCAGCCACCAAGCACTTCCCCCAGTCACCACCACCTTTACCCAGTACACACACAGACCTGTCGTGACACACACAGCCTATCGTTATGACAGTTACTGTGCCCCTCTGACCTCACATCGCATCTCCAAGTTATCGCTGATTCCTCCTTGCGTTAGCCCTTTACCACATTCTGCCCTCTCAAAATAACACATTGACTTACATGACGCTATGTTCTTTTAAAGCATCTAGGATCTGGCTCAGATCCTTCAATGGCACTTTGGCTTTATTGCCATTTGATACAGTGACACACTGGACTCTTGCAGTGAAGCGCATATCCTAGGCGTATAGTGCTAATGTGCTAAAGCTAAAAATAAGATTATTTTTTTTTCCCCAGAAAAACTTCAGACATAAAAAAAATAATAATTTTTTTGCACCTCAAATAACAAGCTTGTAAATTATAAAGTAGCTAATCAGACATCTTATTTTCTGTTGAGGTCTTATTAATTCAATAATTTGCTTCACATTAATTTTTTTTTAAAATCCGATAACCTTGAAAAGCCCCATACTTTTTCAACACAAGAAATCGATCTAGATCAATTTCACCTCATAAAACGTTTTTAAGAAAGTTATACATGTATAGGGTGAGAATTAGATTTTTAATAAATATTTGTGCAGATATTTTTTTACTAGAATAAAAGGCTCGTTTTACTCATGCTACTTTGGTAGCAGTTCATGCTAAGACAAAATAATGATGGACTGAGGGAAATACACCCCTAAAGCTAAATCACAACTGCTACACTAGTGCCAGAAGTGTATATATTTTTCATGTATTGTAATATCATACCAAAACCCTTGCATTTTTACCTTGCTGGACCTCCATTTACCCAGCCCACTTGCTTCTGCCATTTTCCTTCAGCTACGTATAGCAGTTGTGGCCGCATGAAATGCTGGATCAGACAAAGAAAATCTGCCCCTAAAGTCCTTCTCCCACACTGCGATGGGATTGCTGAGCAGGTGGCACCAGGTTCCAACCACGAGCAAAGGGGCAGTGCCTGCTGCGCGCTCCTGGGCAGCCTGCTGGAGATGACCTGCTGATGAGCAGAGGGGTGGGACAAGATGACTTCCAGAGGTCACTTCCAGCCTCTTGTGGCTCTTTGTGGAACACAAAATTCTTTCTGCTGCTCTGCTTTATTTCACACTGCTGTCCCAACTTCTCCAATAATTCTTCTCTTTAACCATTTTTTTCCCCTGCCCTTTTTTCCCCTTTTATCTTTATTTTTCCTAGTCTTTTACTCTCTGTCTCTCCCATATTCTCATCCTGCAGCACGCACTCAACAACAGTTGTGCTGTGACATACTCTGTATATTCACGCTGTCTATTCAAAAAGACATTGCCATTCCTCCTACTGAGGATGGAAAAACCCCAGCTCACCCCTATACCCCAACTTTAACCAAAAACATAATCAGCCCTCAAGCATACACATTAAGGAGTATAACTGAGCTACGTATAAGAAATAGAGGTAGAAGTGTTTTATTATGGTTTTGCTGTTTAAAGAGCGATGTTCTCTTCCCCTTGTAATTACACGGCTGAATATGTTAACTTACCTTTTGTTTAGAATTGTGTAACACTGTCTTCTTCCCTTGATTTCCTGCGCTTGAATACATACATTTTTGTACCTTCACAAGAATTTGATAATAAAAAGCAGTGCTGAGGAAGGGCAGAATTAAAAGCCATCCCACCATTAGCAAGCGGAGATGTGCACCTTAACAAGCCCCCCAGACATACCATTTGTGCTGCTCTCTTTGGCACATCCTCTGAAAAATTATTCTAAGGCAGTTTTATTAATTCATATTTATGAATGAATATTTCATAGTCATTTACTTCTCATCACTGACCACATACATTAGAATGTTTTCCTCCTAAATCATAATGATTGTGCAACCCTCAGCCTAAGTGGCCCTACATCTTTGATGTTGAACGTACTTCCTAAATTCACTATTAAGCTGATTACACCTTGAGGATGATCCATCTATGTTCTCCATCGGCCTCTTACTACATAAATCTAGAGTTATGTACACATGTAAATTTACTATTTCATGTAATTAGAGCACAGAACATATTAAAAAAAAATCAGAGTGGTGGTGAAGCATGTTTTCAACTAGCAAAAACTCAGCGTGTCTGTACAAGTAGCACATTTTGTGCAGCAGACTTAAGATCTGCCTCTCCGTGTTGCAGTTCTTAATGCCATTATGAAAGAGATGAAATCAAGATGGAAGGATGACAGTGATTTAGTCACAGAACCAGTTAAATGGCTTTCCAAACTTGAGGCCACAGATAGCATTTAGATTTACAGATAGCACAGAAGCTTGATCTTACAAACCTTTAACTGAAGTAAATAAAGTCCAGAAAATATAAAGAAGGAAATATAAGGAGCTTGGCTTCACTTCAGCGTTGAATTAAGAGTTTTATGTTCATGTTCTGTAAATTCAGACATTTAGCTGCTTGCTGGCTTTTTCTTTTTTTTTTTTTTAATTTATTTTTATTATTACAATTGCATTTTCATTAAAGCTTCTTAAGCTCATGTTTTTAGTTCTACTTCCACCCCTAAACTCCAGAATAGCCAGATTTTTGTATGTATTTTTGTATTTAATCTAACAAACATTAGAAAAATTTATTGCCCCTGAGCTTTTTGGACTACATAGTAGGACAGAGGTTGTCCACCCCTCAGACTGCTTCCACTTCACCCTAATGGCATGCCCTCTAAAGCACCTTAGCATCAGCTTCGTCTGACTCACCAGAAGAAAGCATCAGGGATGGGGAACAGTCATTCTTAAAGACTGTGCTGGAGAGCGCAGAGCAACTGGAAGAGTTGCAGATTTCCCTGATTGCCTTTGAATATCTATCCTTCCCTTCCCCAAGCAGCTCCTTGGATTTGCAGACTCTGGTGGTCTCCTTGAACTGGCTTCACCCACTTTTGGACTTTAGGAGCAGATGCTATTACCATATGTATTTTCCATATGTAGGATCAAGATGACACATCGATCACAATACACCAAGCAATTCTATGGTTTTATTTCTCCTTTCTTGTACCAGGAAGGAAAAGTAACAGTGTCGAGATTTAAATAATTACTGGGCATCGAATTAGCACCTCACCCAAATGAGTTTCTGCTCCAGCCTCCTTGCACGCTCAAGTAGACTGCCCTGTATCAGAAAAAGGAAGTTCACATTCCTAAAGTTGTGATCCCACCATAGTACATTCTCACATCTCTGGGTTTTGTAGACAGATATATGGCTTTTGGGTTTACTACGTGTGCCTGTTATATATCCATTAAATATGGCTCATTGGGAAACAGAAAGGTTGGCAAAGCCAAGGCTCCTCCAGGGAGGAAGAGGCTGCCAGTGTATTACATTCTGAAATTTTTTCTTATGCCATCCCACTCCAGCCATTGCGCTTCGGTTCTCAAATATGGTTGTAATAATCATGAGTGCAAAAGCAAATATTAAACAGTAAAGTTGTTTCATATAAAAAAAAAAAGAGAGAGAACAGGAACTAAGAGAGAAATGGATAAAATAATGCAGGGCTTGTATTTGCAGTAAGGTAATACATGCTTCAATAGGTGCTTGGAAGATGATGCAAATGCACTGAATGGTTTGGAAAAGCACAATTTGTAACGTGTGTGTACTTAAACAGAACTTAACCAACTCAACCTTACCATTGTCTGCTGACTCCAACCTGCCAGCTAAGGTAATGGGCTCTGTCAATAGTTCTGCTTGCACTGTTTAAATCAACAAGTGTTTTGCAAGAGCCACTGTAGCCCTAACTTTTGGAAGACAAGTGGTATAAAGCTATTCCTCCACCCCTACCTTTGCAGTCCTTTCTATGCTGTCCCTCTCAGAAGACAAGTTGCAACCTAAGCTTTCCCTTCCCCATTTTGACTCTAATAATTAAGAAACATCCTGCGTTAGACAATTCAAGGATATTTGATGAGATGGTTGCAGACACTGTGCTCGCTGGGATGCAGGCTTCCAAAACCAATTGTCCTTTGTATATTCCTCTATTCAATCTCAGCCTTATGCTTACCAAAGGGGAAAAATCCTGTGAAGGACAGACTGAGCTGAGACAAAGTTGTCCATTTTTTACATCAGGGAGCGCCAAAGTATGAGGAGGAATTTAATTTCTAAGTAGAAAACTATCACATTCCCTCTTAGTTTAAATACAGCTGGGTTGGTTAAATATATACCCTGTATCCAGAAAAAAAAAGAAACAAGATCATGAGGCTGAAAGAGGTCAAGAGGCCATCTGTGTCCACCCCCTTCCTTTAAGGCAGGATGGTCAACACCTGTCTCACTCCTAATGCATTGGTCTAACCTGTTCTTAATGACCTGTGATGAAGACATCTCAGCCTCCCAGGCTACTGCATTGCTCTGCTCCTCTCACCATTAGTTTTTCTAATGCTTAAACATGGTTTCTTTTGCTGCATTTTAGGCCTTTATCTTCTCTTCAAATCTACCTCAGATATGGAGATTTTTTTTCCCTCTCTTTTTGCCAGTTCTCACCCTTATGCAAAGCTGCTGCAGTGTTTCTCTTTAGTCTTTTCTAGTCTGAGCAATCCCAGTTCCTTCCAGCTCTCCTTTTACGCTGGTCCCTGCTCATTCAAGCTGCTATGGATGTTCTCCAGTCAGTGCAAAGAAAAGGATGCATTCTGGATAAGGAGCATACTGCTTAGTTTGAGGCCTTACCGATGCTGGAAGCGTTACTTCATTTACCACGCAGGATGTTATATGTCCCTTTCCACACCCCAATAGGCATTTCTTTCCTCCTCTACCCCTCCAACAACATGGCATCACTCATTTTTGTTCAGAGACCAGATCTACCATCCTAACTTTAGGACCCCCAGGTTTAAAAATACAATTTAATACATGATTACAGACATTATATCGTTGTAAAGACATACACCATTTCAACTGAAGACCTCACCCAGTCAGTATTTTAAAAAAAATAGTAAAGAAAGAAATCTAACAAACAGAGGTGTTCAGAGCACTAATGTGTGTACATTTTGGCAAGATCAAAACTCTAAATCAAAGCATAATAAACAAAGAATATGGCTACTACTTGTATGTAGATCTGCTTGAATTTTTCAAACACAATGGCACATATATTATTTTCTGTACTGGTCATATTTCTACAAATCAGGATCAGGAATATCAGAGAACCGCTCTTTTAACTACACAAAAGATTTAATAACATCTCATTATAGTCTTAAGCCAAACAGTCTGATGTGTAGAAAAAAAAAACCTCCAAGGGCGGAGAAAGATACTATTTATGTCGACAAAAGTGAGACGGTCACATTTGCTCAGGGATTCTGTTCATACCCATATATTTTTTGAAACAGGTCACATAGCTATAGGTTCAAACAGGGAGCTACACTTGGGCCGTTGCAGTGATTAGTTGTTGAACGGGAACCCATTTTGCTAAGGACTGTACAAGTTTATTGCAAAACGAATTTTCCCCGGCCAAACATTACAAGCCAAATACCAGATAAGGAATGGGTGGGTTGAAAAATAAAAAAAAAATCAATAAAACCCCAACCTACAATCCCCCATCCCCACCCCACACCTAGAGAATGGAGGTAAAGGGAACAATGAAAAATTGGCCCAGTACAGGGCTTGGTATGATAGAGAGGTGTCCTGCTCCAGCAGCTGCTGAACTGTCGTTGAGTCACTCTGGGTAGAAACTAGAGCAGGGTAAACAATGCAACAATTCAAAAAATTCAGGAGACACCCTTAGGTAAGTGCTTTGGCAAATATATTTAGCTTTGCCGGGGATACTCGCTGAGACTACTTACATGCCTAAGTACCTTGCTAATCAGGAGGCTATTTAAGCTATTTGGAGGCAGAAATTGAAACGGGTTTGTTAGCGTGAAGCTGGTGGGCCTGGTTTTAGCTAGCTCTTGCGAGACAGAATTGTGCATAATACAATATGCCTTCCAAACATGCCGCCGGTGGAACTTATTTGCTACCTATATAGTTTTAAAGATAATTTTTAATACTCATTATTGTACATCCATGTACTCTTTTTGTTTCCCCTGTTAAAAATGAAAACTATCAATGAAAGAAATTAATTAGTCCAACACTTCAGTATTCATAAAATTCTTACATTTTTGAGGCAAAGGGTGTTTTCAAACAGAAAAAAGCTTTTTTAGAAATTACTTAAATCTTATCCCCTACTGTTTTGATAAAATCTTTCATTTTCTTTTAATAACAATGATAAAGAAGGAACCCTGGATTGTGACATGTAGAACGAGTACTATTCAGGGAAAGTAATATATAATTGAGTATAACTTGTGTATAATTTTGAATGTATCCATAAGTATAATACATTGTGTTTTGTTGTATACTTATTGGCAAATAGAGAGCGCAGGGTTTGGTTTTCCATATCAAGCCTCTTACATGCAATTTTATGGCAAAATGCATTTTACTTTGTAATCTACCCATAAGAACAGGGTAAAATATTACATACCCCTATTAAATGGATTATACCCCTTTTCTCTGGAGGAGCTGCTCATGATATTATTCAAGAACTCTATTTGATACGTTACTTTAAAGTGTGTTAAATTCCTCAGCACCTGTTTCTTAGCATCCTCTTCACTGACACATCGTGAATACTTGCACATTTTGGTGGAGTGAAAAACCACGTCGGTTAGAGAAATCACGTATTGTATTTCTATTTAACCGTCAGATGGCCTACACAGCCACGTAGTGCTACGTTGCAATTTGATTTTTATACGAGGACAGACAAAAATAAGCAGTCTTTGGTACAGCCCATGATTGTTCTTGCTATATTCCACTCTCGAGCTGATTTCCCAAGAACTTTCTCACTAGTCTGTCAAAAACTAGAAAAAGTAAATGATAACAACGGGTACCGAGGAGAGCACGAGTAAGGAGTAGTAGGCTCGCCTGCATTGAGTGAGCCTTCCCGATTCACATGACTCAAACAAGAAAATCAAGTAAGCTGGCAAACCCCAAACAATGGAATGAAGAAGTAATGCAAGAGTAATACCTCATTAATGCTGTTTATTTTGTAGAAGCAGAGTATTTAAACATTTGGAATTTCATCTGAACACCACCATTCACAATATGTTGCTTTTAAAACCTTTATTTATCATTTGCAATATGACGTATTATATCTCGAAATGTGCCTATACACATTATAGGCATAAAACACCATCTATAAAATCACCAGCTGTAATTATTCATACTCATTGTAATTAAACATGCTGAAGTCAAAGCAGAGACAATGTAAGAGAAGCTAAAAGAGGAAAAGATAAAACTATGCATATTTCTGGGCAGATAAAATTCTAATAAACAGGAATACTTTCAAGAGATAATTTCTCTTCTTTGCATGCAAAATGCCAGTTTGGTGACTAGAGTAAGAAACTCTGGAAATGAAATGCAAATGAAGGTGAAACTGAAAACCAAGTTGTTTCTTACACAAGGAAATGTACATATATATTAGATATCCCATAATCCATAACCAAATCATGATTGAATTGCTACTTCAGAGCAACTGAAAAGGTTTGTTGGGAAAAAAAAAAAAAAAAAGAAAAGGTTCCTGAATAGTCAAGGTGTGGAAATATCTCTTTATTTATACCTGTAGCAACAGGATCTCAAACTTCTCATGTTCTTCTGAGACCTACCTACCTATAATCCGTATAGGAAAAACATGAGAAAACACTGTACACATTGCAAGAAGGAGAGAATCTACATCGAAATATAGCTTTACTGAAAAAAGCTGCCAAGAGAGACAATGTGAAGATTCAACCCTATACTGTGTTTTGTAAATGCCAGTATTATTCTAAATACAAGCAGAAAGGAACCTCGCCCTGCCTCAAATCATAGTGTCTGCAACTACCACTTACTAGGAAAAAAAAAAAAAGGGCAGAGCGCTTTGTAGTTCTTGTGTAACTGGTTCACACACAGGTAGGTAGAAATCTGCATCAAAACCCTGCGTCAGCTCTTTTCTGTATGAACGCCTTGTCTTACCCTTACCTTGCCCCATGCACTGGGATGGAACTGCAGCACTGACACCACTTCCATAAAGCAAAATAAGTTGTACAGCATTAAAACGAGACAACAGATGACCTTTATCTGCCATTATTCTGTACTTTTTCTATTCTATACTGCCAGTAGCAGTCCTCTGTCTGCATTGCAAGCTCTTCCTATTGATACTGCTACATATTGCCTGGTTTTAAGTATAAATAATACTCTGCGGAAAATGTCCCTACGAGGAGGGCAACGGAAGCCAAACAGCTTGCAGTGTATCAGCTCCAAACCGAAGGCTTAAAATTCCCTCGACATACTATGTTTTTAGCTCTGTTAAAAAGCACGTTACATCTGTACTGTTTCACAGTCGATTGCATTGTGTGTTTTGTACACCAGAAAGGAAGCCCTGCCCTCACATCCAAACCTCGGTGCTTTTGGGGTTCCAGAGGCAGGGTGGGCTCAGGCGTTGCAAGTCAGGCGAATCTTTAGGCACGGAAGAATATAATCGTAAAACTTCTGAAGAAAATCACTGTGTAAGCCAAACTTTCACCGGTGACATAAACTAGCAATCCCAGCATGGTTTTAATGGGGAAAAAAAGCACTGCAAGCATTTGACTTTTAGAAAACAAAGGAACTACTTTGGACTTCTCGCCAGAATAATGATACTGTTTACCACTGGGTGAAAGGACCCATTTTGGTACAAGCCAGGACCGAAGCACAATTTTACAGCTTTTGGATTTGCACCTGTACAGTTTCTAGCACTGTGCTCCTTTTGCCCCAGCCACACTCCTTTAAAACAACCCTTGCCTCCACCATATCTTCTCTTGGTCTTCACTTCCTCTTTCACTGAGAGCTTTAAAAAATCCCCAGGCTCCCCTTTCCACAGAGAAGTTGCTTTATCTCCCATCTTGAGCAAGCGCGGCCAGAAGGGAGATGTTGCGGGGGGAGGACGTGCTGCCAGAGGTGGCTGGGGCCGGGGGCTCCTGCCCTGCTGAGCGTTGGCAAGTGCAACGTGGTCCCACACAGCCCTCCAAAGCCAGCGCTCAACCTCAATGGTCCCTCACAGGCACCGGAGGAAAATAATAATAAATCATTGTACTACTGGCAATTCAAAGAAATAGCTGGGTGAAGAAACAATACAAAAATAATAAAAGTTCTGAGTTTTGTTTTTCTTGCTTAAAAAAAAAAACAAAAAAAAAACAAAAAAGGGGGGGGAGGGGAGGGGAGGGGAGGGAAGGGGAGGGAAGGGAAGGGAAGGGAAGGGAAGGGAAGGGAAATCTTGACACGATGGTAATAAAAGGACAACATCCCCTGGCTTCGCACAGGCAGTGCATCTCATCAGAAGCCGCATGGCTTCGGGTACCAGGCAGCACGCCTGGGAAGAGCAGCCTCAGGAGTCAGTGCCAACCGCTTTGACGTCTCATAAAGCAAGAGAACAGGCCCAACACGAGCATAAGGAAAATGGGTTTGCTGTCGACGGGCCTGAGGCACAGGGATGGGGCTCGCAGCAGCAAAGCCCATTTTGTAATTTCCTTGTATCTCCACAGAATAGCTTCCGTAAGCAATTAATTCACTCACAAACTAATTAGGAGAGGTTCAGCACCTTTAAAAATTAGGCCCTCGTTGTTCTAAAAAATTAGCAAAATACTAATTCTGTTTGTAGAAGCGAATTTTCCACAAAGTAATAACTGCTTTCTCTGGACTTCAATTCCTTAGTTAATTTGATTGCATGAATTAAGGCATAGAAGCTTCACCAAGATTATAGTTAGTTGAAGTCTCCATTTTTTTTAAGGGATACAAAAATTTGTGTTTATGTAGCTTTGCTCAGGAACCTAACATTTACTAAGATAAATGGTAAGGTAATTATATTCAATGTTACTGAGGGAAAATGACAGAGAACCTTATGTAATCATTCTATTTCTGCAAATCCACGTTTTTTAGCTGCTAGTCTGCAATCTGTATTTTACCCAGTCATATCCCAATTTCCTCCCTAAGACAAGCTGCAAATTGAGTTTATAGTTTATTTTAATATTTCCTGCCATCAAATTATATGGATAAGAAATCCTGTATACTCGTGCCATAATCCCATTTCTGATGAAGAAAAGAATATACAGGCCTGTAGTATAATATTGTCACGCAAACGGATTTGTGTCTCCCTATCTTAGCTTGCCCAGACTTCGAAATCTTTTAAAGTAAACAATGTATTTTTCTTAGGTTAGCTGGAGAAGGAACATAGAAACTTCACATGGAAAACTGAGATATCATCTTTCAAAATGAACAAAATATTGGACAGTAAAAAAACCTCATGGAACACGGGTTTGCTTACTGTTCCATTAAGAAACGAAGAACAGTTCTCCAAGCCCTTCACTGGAATACTACAATATAACTTGAGACACAAACCAGACCTTTGTTTTTTACTGAGCGCAAGTTTTTGTGACACGCATGTTTAATTTCATTAGAAATTAAACAAGAAGCCACATCTCTGAGGATGAAAGTCAAAGAAAGAATTATACCTTCATTAAATAAATTGCAAAAGGAAAAAAACCCAACCAAACAAACAAAACCCCCAAACAAATAGTCACTGTGCAGAAAGCAGAGTATATAGGAGAGCGAGGTATCTTTAGGAGATCAGTGAAAGTACTTTGATTTCCTGAGGAAAAAAAAGTTTATATAAACAAATGAATGGAAGGGGAAACATCCAGGGACCATCACAACTCTCGTTTCTCCACGGGAATACCAACAAAATTATGAAAACAAAGTGAAAAACACTTGATTAAATGATAAATAGGCAAGAAAAAATATTTGAGGGAGGGATTTAAAATTGGCATTTACATCTTTTTAACAGAGTTGAACTTGTTATTATACATCCAGTAAAGCACAGGAATTATACCTCAATTGAAAATTAAATTAGATGCTTTCTACAGCAAATATACAGCGAGACAAAATGCTCATTATTTTTATGCTAGATGATATGCAAAGTACAGAGTACAATGTGGGGAAGTGAGTGCAGTAATGGCCAAGATTTAACAGTTGGTAATTTCAGGGTACTTGAAACTTAAATGCGGTCTGTTCTCCTGTCCTCAATGCTTTCTGAAAATCAGGTCCCCTCTGATGTTTCCACAAAAACTGGGGCACACAGAATAACTAGCAATTTCTTAAAACTGTGGCCTGAAAGTACCTTCAGGAAATAGATAACCTCACAAAATTTGATGAATATTCTGACTGACTCCAGAGAAAATTTTGGGCAAACAGAATACAGCGGAATGTCCAAAAATAAGTATTAACACATAAGTCACGCCTTCTTAAAAGAAAACCTCAGATGCAGCATCCTATCTGATGAAGTTAGGGAGAAAAAAATAATCTGACTTATTTATGAGAAGGACAAACAACCTCCACAGCACATCAGCTGGCAGAATAATCACTAACATGCAAACCAGTATCAGATGCATTAAATGTTTTGGGAAAGTCCCAAAGTGAAAGCCAGGAATGGCCAGTACCTCTCAGTCTGGCAACGTAACCCCACCGCTGGGTGATGCTCAGGAAGTTCTCTCTTACCACATGGCCATGATAAGGTGGTGCAATTAATACTAATAGCACAGGATGCAGCGGTGCTTTAATTTCTGTAGCATGCTAGAAAACTATAAAGTGCTACATGCTATATTTTTATTATTACTGTTAGAACGCTCTCTATTCTTCAGCCAGAAAATTGTAGGTAAGTCTTTGAGAAGGTTTTAACGTACCTGAATGTACAGAATATCCACAATAAGAAAATAGGTCAAGCATGATGATACGACAAAAAACACTAATGCATTTCAAGCCTGTTGTCCAGGAAAAGTAAGATAAAATTGTTCAAAGATATTTGAATATGTACTGGAGAAAGTTAAGATCAGACAAAAAAAATACATAAGGCCATATTTTTGAGTCTACTTAAAATCTTCCTTTTCCCTCATCCTTGCATCATGTGGATTTTACAGCCCACGGTCTGGACCTGTAGTCACATGGGTGCCTATTTTCTAAATTAAAAGTCAGGAATTGCTGAAAAGTGTTCTGGAGAACATTTACCCCTCCGCGTACCTTTTCAATACTCGTCACAAATAACCTCACAAAGAAAATGCTCGAGTGCTTTGATTTCAGAAGAGAAAATGCTTGCTCCAAACAAAATGTGGCGAGGAGTACCCCTGAAAGAAATATCTACTGCTTAAACAAAATTGATGATACAGCCTTATTTAAAATGCTTTAAAAATGGAATAGCACCTGTAGTCTCCCCAACCAGGTTGTCCTCATGAAATAGCAGGGCCTGTTTCCCAGGTTTGTGTGAGGGTCAGTGATGCGTCTTCTTAATCTTCCATAAAGAGTGAGTTCAAGCTGGTTTATATGGCTTGAAAGCCATTTAAAGCCATCTTAAAAAAAAAAAAAACAAACCCCAGAAAGGTAAGCAGTGACTATCTGAGTTTATTTAGCGCTCTATGAGCTTAAGGAGTTTTATAAATTGGTTTCATCTCATTTAGCATCTTCATTAATAAAATGGCAGAGCGTGCTGTAAACAACATGCTAATCCCACCACGTAATGCTAAAATAAGAGGGTCTGACGGCATTCAGTGAGAACGGAGATAATGCAAAGGCCAGAGAGGATGAAACACACTGCAAGAAAATACAGTAACAAGCTTTGAAGATTGTTACAAGGAGAGCACAGGCAAAGTCCGTGGAGGGAAGGCTGAGAGCTGGTGAGTGCAGGCATGCCAGAGCAGCCCTGCAGGTGACACCAGACAGCAATTTGGAGGAGGTTTGACAACCTGAAGTAGTAGCACAAAAAGTATGTAAAATTCAAGCTGCTACTGCGGGGCCTCTCTTCTAATAGAGCAGAGAAAGGCGCTTTCACCAGCTAAATCTGGTTCAGCTTTCATTCCCAGAAGGCAGCAGCACGCTGGCATAGATTGGGATGAACTGAAACGCAGGGTAGAAAGAGAGAAAAGGTCTTACAGGTTACAAGGAAAACATTAAACTGTTAAGAGGTTTTGAATTTTCCCTTTCACAAACCTTACGAGAGCGAAAGTTTGGAAACATTAACCAAAATCTGATGGCGAAAAATGAAGGAGGGGCTGGCAAGGGGTACATTTTTTGATCGAGTCAATTCATTCCGGCCAGAAACCATTCAAAGGCTCCTGCCAGAGAATGGTGGCAAATTAGAAATGGGTTGTGGTTCTCTCCGCTAGTCCCAAGGAGAAGGGCTTCCTTCTGCAAAGGCCTCCTGCCAAATGGTGTCTCCATCAGTCACAACAAAAGAGCCAAGGTCTGAAAGAAGAAGACAGGCAGCTTCCTTTCAGAAGTACGTGCTCTCCATAATTCTCTAAATTATTTCACGAACGGTATTTATCACGTGGACCGAGGGCTCATTATCTGCATTTGTCACAAGAATTCTGACCAACCTTTTAAAAATGTGTCACTCTGAAAGCCGACGCTCAAATCATGTTAAATCCTCTGAAGTGGAAAGCCACAAACATCACTGTTTAGCAGAGAGCACCACTACCATTAGACTTTGGTACTTCCTCATCCCACCAAAAGCTTCCTTTAAATCGCATTGTCCCTGACTCTATTTCAAGGCTTTTCAGCTCTTCTCTCTCAACCAGAGCTTAAGGTAATGGCTTCTACTGACAATTTCCTTGATCACAGACAATTTCTGATCTGGTTTCTGATAAATACAACAACTACTGCTATAGCCCCAGTAGGGTCTGTGTGCACTTTTTCCTCACTGCTGCTGTTATTCTCTGAAACTTTGGAGTAGTCATGTTGTAATATGAACTGATCTGTTTTATGCAGAGGGAGAAATATAAAACTTCATCAGTAACTGGTTTTGGGTTTGTTTTTTTTTTTCCTCCTTTCTGAAGTGCTACAACCAAAACAACATGCTTCTCATCCTTAATTTTATGCACTCAGATTTGAAAAGGTGAATCACAAGAATTAAGGGGCAATGCAACTCTGTCTTTTGAGCCAAGGCAGAAAGCCTTGTATGCTCCATAAATCTTGGGATCCAACTAAAAAACAAAGTAAAAGTGGAGCCGGGCATGCTCAACCCAGCCAGCACACAAAAACTGTATCAGAGAAGGTTCACCATCACATATCCAGGATCCTTGAAGCCTCTTCCTCTAGCAGTGAGACACAATATTTGAAATAAGCCCATGTACTTGGCTCATCCCTGCATTGCAACCAGGCCACCTCCTGCATGGCACCTCCAGCTTCTGCTCAGCTCTGAGCAGCACCTCCCGGACTGCACCCTGCCAGGTTGTAGCCATCAGGATTTCTTCTATGCCCTGGTTTTGGACGGTCTGTAATGGGTACAGCCCAAATACAGCAGTAGGATAACCACAGCTCCGGCCCCGTGGGCAACAGTGTGGTCCTCTGAGTCCAAAAGAGTGAGAAGGCGGTGAGCCATCCCACCTTCGGTTGAGTTTCTGATGTCTGAGCACAGCCCCATGCGTTCACATACCCACATGCACACAGGGTACAACAGCCATTCAAAGCCACCAGAAAAGGTGGCGGGTAGGTTCTGTTGGTTCTATCGCTTTCCCCTCAAAAAAAGGACCATTTGTACACTATGTACTACATCGATAGACTCAATGGTAAGCTTCATCCTGTTTATAAATCAAAACAAGATTGTTTTCCTAATTACATTTACATCACTTTGCTTTTTAAATTTGCCATCACAAACAGGGCACATTTTCTGGAGTGACACCAAGAACTCTCTGATGACATAGAAAATAGGCAGATATCTTTGCAGCAATATTGACTCTTGTTGCTGGTGTGCAATAAAAAAAAAAAGAAAAAAAAAAGCTTTTTTCATCAGGACTCTGAACATAGAAGATTCCAAAACAACAGAGGGAGCAACAAGAAATTGTTTATGAACTAGAGTTGTATATTCATAATCAGGAAAAAAAAAGCAGAAAAGTAAATAAAATCCATTTTTAATTAATGATTATTTTTACTTTTCTTCTAAGCTTTTCTGCCACTGGCTCAGCCTCCCCCACTCTGCTTCTCCTCGCGCTGAATGCTGGCTGATCACATGGCCACAAGTCAAAATGAGACCAAATGACGCAGAAAACTAAAATTGAACTTTAACCCCACCTCCTCCCCCCAGTTATCCCCCCCCTGCACTGGCAGGAGGAAAAAAAAAAAAAAAAAAAAAGAAAAAATCCAAATACGAAGCAGAAGTCATTCCTCCACAAATGCTGAAGTCAAACAAAAAATGAAAAAGAAAAAAAAAAAAGAAGTACGTTTAATTTGACACAAAGACTTTTCTTTTTGCAGAGTTCTGCCAGGCAGATTATCTGCAACTAGAAGTAGAGCATTTAGAATGAAGAGCAGAAATAGAAATGTAGGGGTGGGGACTGCTAGCTCAGAAGAGCCTTTTGTCTGGCGATACTGTGACTAAAGATAATCTTTGTTTATCTTGTATGTTTAACTTGCGTCTTGTATATCCAAAGTGTTGGAAAAAAATGTGGAATTACAAGTGAGTAACCGAACAAACCCATAACACAGGGTATAATTTCTAGGCATGGCGAAGGCAGGAAAAACAAACTCAGCAGTTATTATATCTTTTTTTTTTTTCCCTTTATAATCTCTCCCAGACTTGTGGTACAATAATGTTACGATTAAAGTATACTTTGACTAACAATTTTACAGCAGAATGATACAAAATTATGCCACATTACTAATACAGAAAAGCAGAGCTGCGATGCACCCTGGCTGCGCAAGTACAGCTTAAAGGTAAAACTTTACAGAGAAGAAGGAATAAGCTCAAGGCTGCCGAAAACTGAATAGGATTTAAGTATTTAGTGTCACCCAATCAGTGAAATATGATTAATGAGTCTGGAGGAGTACACTGTCTCCAAAGCAAGGCGGGCTTGAGGGGGGGGGGCCGGCGCGGAAACGCATTTGAGCTCTTCAGCAATAAAAGCCGCAGCAAAATTCTGCACAGCTCAACTACACGTTCAATGGCAGCTGCTTATTTCTCCTCTGTGTGATTAGAGCCTCCCATTTCCCTCATTACAGGCCTGATATTATTGAAGCAAAGCCAACAGCAAGTTAGCAAGCCAGCAGGGGAGCAAATTGATTATACAGTTAGCTGTGGAAAAACTGAAATTCTTTATTAAGGGGAAATGAAATACAGTTAATTTATGCTTCAGCTGAACCCCTCCCACACTACACTTACTCTGCTGGTACTCCGAATTTTCTCTGAAGCTACAAGACAGCCAAGAAATTACAGAGGCTTTATTGATACAAAAATAAGTCAGGCCTTCAGGATTTTTTTAAAGGATTTTTCTATTGCTAATTACCATAACTCACTCACTATATAGGACGACATGGCATTAAATCTGAAAAGAAAGAAAGGTGGAAAGCATTTGGGTTTATGTAGGCTAGAAGACTCTGGTATCTGTCTTTAACTGGTGTTACGGAGGCAGTTCACAAATAAATGTAAACATCACCTTATCTGGAAAGCAAGAACTCATGTTTTGTGGTATTTCAATTATAAATCTCTTTCTCCAAATGAAGAAAATAATCCTTTGGGACCAGAAGTAATTTTTTGGATAATAACAGCAGGCCTCTTACTGTATTTTTGAGGAGAACAGTAGGTTAAGCCGCCCGTGAGAAAAAGTTCGTCTCTAAAATGGGACCTTGCAGAACACATCACCCGGCATCGTGCTTGTCCCATCCCAAGTGATCGTGCAGATCTTCCCTGCAGAGTGGAAAAGCCCTGGGAGCTCACGAGCAGACCCCACCTGAAGACTGATAAATTCCTCCAGCCCCAAACACTCACCCTTGGCAGAGCCCTGATTAACGGGGCTTTGGACAGGACCCTGCTGAGGAACGTCCCCTCTCCAAACAGCTGTCACCTCCCATTGCTCTCAGTGGGTCCCAGGCCACCAGCCGCCCTTCCCAAAGACACTTGCTGCTTCTTTTAATCTATTTTTCACTGTCCCTTTCCATCCCCTGGCAGGACAAGGGATGCATCCTCTTCAGAGGGCACCTTGGCTTCTGTCCCGTGAGGCACAAAGGATGCGGTAACTCATGGAAGATTAGCATCTTAACGCAAAGGAGCCCCCACAAGAGTCCCATGGAGGGAAATACTTAATGAAACCACTCCGCAGGAAGGGACAATACCATACAACACGTCTTTAATAAAAAGTGTGACTTAGGATTCACAACCTTAATCAAACTGCAAGGAGGAGCAGCCCTCTAATTGCTGTCGTGCCTCAGGTAGACCTTCCTGTGTTTCATTAGCCTTTCTTCTGCCTTCTCCGCATTTCTGATGCTTTGTTCACGATGCAACACCCCTGTAATATATTTTTTTCTCCCAATTACTGATGAATGCTTTGAGATTTCCCCTGGCTTTCAGACAAAACTTCTACCAATTTTCTATACCTGTCAGTGTCTTTTTGGGTGAAAACATTCAATGGTCTTATCAGAATAAAAGCAATCAAGCTTGATTTGCACAACCCACTTAAGCAATATTAATACTAAAAGAGAAGTAAAAATACACATTATGCTTTTATTTCCTGTTACTCTCCTCCCCCCAAGAATTAGAGAAAACAAACATCATCTTTTTTACTTGCTGCTGTAATATCCACTGACTAATCCAAGGAAGTGATAATAAATGCAAGTGAAGGTTTGCACACAACTTAACTTAAAATGCAGAAGAGCTAATTTCACTCAAGTCTGAATGTTTACCACGAAATGAGATGGGCTCAAATTGCCCTTGTGACCGCTTGAGACATATACTCACTAAAGATACCATTGAAGTAATATGGAGGAGGAAATAAATTGTTTGAAAGGATAGTGCCAAGACTGGCAAATCTAAAATTTACTACACAGTCATACTGAAGCTATTTTGGGAGCCACAGTCACCTCTTGGAAAAATAAACACATTTCCACAGAACAGCAATTCCGTATGTTGCACTTGGCCATCTTGACTGAAGCCAATGGGGTAATGACTTTTACAAGTGGCAAAACCCAGTCCCTTGGCAAAATTGATCCCAAGTCTCATGAAATGTGGAACTATTTTGTTAAAATAAAAAAAAAAAAGAGAAATGTTTTACCTAAATCCGTACCTAAACATCTCTATATATACTTGTTGCTTATGAGAAAATTTCTACAAGGAGAAAGTCAGAGTACACAAACTCTGACATAAACAATCATCGACATAAAAATGCTGCTTTTGTGCTGGCAGGTGGTTTTCAAAAAGAAACCAACCATAACTGCTTCACAAGAAATTAAGCGAGACAGATTTCCAAGAAATTCTCAGTGTCATTCTGAGCAAATTCTTTCCTGATCCATAGCATCTATCTGTTTTAAACAGGCTTATTCACATATGATGCAAAAGCACCATAAAGAAACCAACCAACCTAAGCACAAAGAATATATCGTAGCTGCGACTGGGATGTATCCAGAAAGCCTCCAGAAAGCCGTGTGTGTATGTGGATACGCATATGGACACACTCAGAGTCTTCTGATAGGCTTTCCTCCTACATTTTGCTATGTTTTATTTTACTTCTTATTCGTTATGTGGCTGTTTTTAAAAGTTTATTTTTATATATATATATATACATCAAATTGTGTGTGTGTGTGTGTGTGTGTATATATATATTTAAAAATATCTCAAAAGCTTTCCATTTTGCAATGGAAGCATGGCAAAAGACTGTAGAAGAGCTATGGCTCTTTTCAGTAACCTGAGGTAAGGGCCAGGTAAAATTCCTATTGTGACAATTAGCCCTCAGGTGGCTACGTAGGCTCCTTAGCTAAGCAGTGCCATCTTAAGGAAAGGGCTTGGTGGAATCCAGAGCTTGAGCACCGATTTGGAGAGCCCCCCGTGATTTGTAAAAGAGCTGGCAGACATAGCAAATACTACGTGATTTCACGGCATATGACCAAAAAAAACCTAAAAAAGCACAGAGGAGAGAGCTTTTCTGTTAGGAACAGGTTGTTTTTCTGGGGATAGGGCTGGGTACACGTAAGCAGATTGCATTACTGAACATATCTGTCCACGTGCAACAAATCTGACACTGGGCTCCCGGCGAACAGTGAGAACCTTCATCTTCAGCATGATGAAGCCAACCTGATCTACTCACTGCGTGTGTGCCATTTAATCACCTGGGGCCATTGACGCCCCCAGACTGCGGCCAAGGATTTGGAGGTCCGAGGTCTCTAAAGTCTTTTAGGCGACCCTGTTACTGGTCTTAAATATGAAATAAAATACAATTCTTATACCCTGAAGGAGAGGAAAAAAAATCTCTTTTGTACAGCAGGCAACAGAGAAAGGTGGGTGACAGCATATTCTGAGTGAATGGCACAGCGAGAGTCCCTGTCCTAGCCCAACGCTTTGTGTGTTACACAACATTGTTTCCTAATACTTTCACAGTTG
Organism: Chroicocephalus ridibundus; assembly: GCF_963924245.1. Taxonomy (NCBI): domain Eukaryota; kingdom Metazoa; phylum Chordata; class Aves; order Charadriiformes; family Laridae; genus Chroicocephalus; species Chroicocephalus ridibundus. Next base: position 133,251,036 of record NC_086285.1, read on the forward strand.
CTTCTAATGCTTTTCTGCTAATGAGCTCCAAATGCTTCACAAAGATTCAGACATTTCAAAAAATTATTACTGGTTTTGAGTGTGTTTTTCTGGGAACCCAAGCTGAAATCCTGAAAGGAGCACTGAAGAAGCTGTCCTGGCAGTTAGTCTAACAGACAGACATCTTGAAGGCAGCTGGCATCAAGAAGAGTGACAAAAATGAAAGCATTCAAAAGTCCTCAGTGAGTTTCAGAAATCTGTGGCCCATGAGTCCCATTTCCTGCATCTTTAAGACGTAACATGTCATTGTTCTGCATCAGAGAGCATCCGACTGCAGCTGGGAGCAAGAAGCATCGCTGATACCCACCACAGCTTTGCCAGGTGTATGAACCTGGGTTAAATAACTTTATCCCTAGGTCATTCTTGTGGTCAGTTGCAGCGCAGAGGAGACGTGTCTTCCCATCACCTTGCTGACAGATAGACCCTCAGCAGAAGCGAAACACTCATCTTTCTCTCTACCAAAAGTGAAAACACTCCTTAACATGGGATCTCCTTACTGTGACAAGACTGGACCATCTTTTTTTTTCCAATTTACTACAGCTCAAAAGGTCCTATCAGTCTACTTTTATGAATATTCTTAACATAATCTGGGCTGCAAGTTGATCAACACAAATTAAAAGGACTCTAAAATGGGAAGAGAGATGGAAAAATAATGTTTTATGACGGTAATAATATTCTATTAACACTGATGGCTGTGAGGCTGATGCGCTGCACAGGAATCTGGGCTGTTTTGCTATAAGTGGAAAGTTACCTAAGTAGGGTGTCTCTGCAGAGATGAAGGATGCAGCAAAGAGGTGGAGACTTAAAAAGCCAGCTCTGGTTCTCAGAAAGGACACAGCAACATAAGAACTAGCACAGGAATTTGGAGACTTTTCTTAGCTTCACACTAAATGCTCGTAGCTGCTATGGTTTTTGCAGTTTTTATACCCTGTATAGAATCGACTCTTCAGCGTTTAGAGCACGAGAAGACCTGAGAAACCTTATACAACTGGAAAACTAAAAAAAAACCAACCAAACAACCTCAAACCATCTGAAGTGGTATAGGTACGTTGATTCACTTGGAATCCTAGGTGATTAATCCCATCAAATCTAAGGTCTTACATAGAGACCCAAATTAGGACCCAACAGGGAAGCAGAGAAAGGTAAAAGGAAAAACAAGGGAAAGAAGGAAGTTTGATGCAGTGATGAAACACAGGTCTTTGTTAAATTCCCAGATACAGCTCTGGGCAAGTTGTATTTTGAGGTACTGTAGGTTCCCTGTGTGTGGAAGAGGTGTAATCTCCAAGCCAACGGGGACATTATGAGGCTTAACACCAGCTGTTTGCTCCATTGGTGTGACCGTACAAAGTAAGATTATGCCCTGCGGAACACGGAAGATCGGAACAAGAATAAACCAGGCAAAACTATCAGACATCATAAAATTTCTATAAGCTTTTGCTCACCTAGGACTTAAGCCGGGGGCAAGTCTGTTCAGTGTGCTTTTGAACCACGACGGGAGATCAGCTAGGACAGTCACGGTATTAAAGTGGATAAATAATGAAGGGGGCAAAGCATCCAGCCGACACTCCAACAACATGTCTAAAATGAGTATATCCAGAAGTACCTAATGGCTGAGGAAAAAAATTTCCCTGCTTTTGCATTACAAGTCCTATTTTTAGATCACTGATATTTTTAAAAGGTTTTCAAGAAGAGTGGGTTTTTCTAAAAAAAAAACAAAACAAAAAACAAAACCAACAGAATTTACAGAACGAGACCAAAACGTCAGGTGCTGGATGACTTTGGGTGAAGGGAAAAGCTTTGGCACAGGTGTCTCGGCAAGACAGCCTAACCTAGGCTCCTGGCCAGGCTCCAGCTTGGGAAGTTGTCCTCAGCCTCCTCCGAGATGACTATCGGCTCCTCTTCCTGCTCAAAGCTGTTGAGCAATAAAGCTCTGAGTTGTCAAACTGATACTGCTCTGTCAAGCAGAAGTGGCTGTGATTCAGTCATCGGTGAAATAACCCTCCTGATACTAAAACTCCCTGAGCTCTACTGGAATTAAAAGGGCAATTATAAATACAAAGAATTTGTTTTGCTAAGCTTTTTGGTGAATATTGGTTTCTTATTATCTTTGCGTTTGTGATGTCTCATTAGTAACAACTGACCACACGCTACTGGATTTCTTTTACCACAAACAGGAATAAGGTTGTGCACTCCACAGCTGCATTTTAGTAGCATGAGCAATATTATGAAATATGGTTTTATTCCTTCATCACATCATCTCACTAAAACAAGAGAAAAGAGGATGTTGGAGCACAACAGAATCACTTAAAGTCACGGGACTGGCAAAGCTGAACTTGAAAGATCCCTCCTCCCCCCACGGAAGCACTGCTCTCATCATGCTAACATTTCTTCAGCATCCCTAAAAGTGAACCAGGATTTCCTTTGAGTACTGAAACTAACTCTCTCTTGCCTGTCACCCACCGTTCGTTGTTTGGTTGGGTTGTGTGTGTGTGTGTGTGTGTTTGTGGCTGTGGTTTTTTTTTTTCCCCCCTTAAATTTGTTTGTTTTCCAGTGGGACCAAAATGTTGTACCTATAATGTTTTATTTTCCAAACCAAATTCAAACTGATGGTCACCAGCGCCCGTACCTCGGCACTGATTTCTTCTGGCTGTCTTTCTTGACTATTCCACTAGAAATAGTTCCCCCTCCATAACATTTCCTAAATTGCTAAGACATTTCTAAAACAGCATTGTTTAGAACAGTCCACGTTCTCCAAATGGTGCTGTCAAGAACTTTCTAGTAGTGTCTTTGTGAATCAAAGCTAGTATTTTATAGAGAAAAACAAACAGTAAAGGTCATAGAATCATAGAATCATAGAATCATAGAATCATAGGGTTGGAAGGGACCTCTGGAGATCATCTAGTCCAACCCCCCTGCCAGAGCAGGGTCACCTAGAGCAGGTTACACAGGAACATGTCCAGGTGGGTTTTGAATGTCTCCAGAGATGGAGACTCCACCACCTCTCTGGGCAGCCTGTTCCAGTGCTCTGCCACCCTCAGGGTAAAGAAGTTCCTCCTCATGTTTAGGTGGAACTTCCTATGTTCCAGTTTGTGCCCATTGCCTCTTGTCCTGTCCCCGGGCACCACTGAAAAGAGCCTTGCCCCATCGTCCTGACACCCACCCTTTAAGTATTTATAAGCGTTGATAAGGTCACCCCTCAGACGTCTTTTTTCCAGACTGAAGAGACCCAAATCCCTCAGCCTTTCCTCATAAGAGAGGTGTTCCAGTCCCCTAATCATCCTCGTAGCCCTCCGCTGCACCCTTTCCAGCAGTTCCCTGTCCCTCTTGAACCGGGGAGCCCAGACCTGGACACAGTACTCCAGGTGCGGTCTCACCAAGGCAGAGTAGAGGGGGAGGATGACCTCCCTTGACCTGCTGGCCACGCTCCTCTTGATGCACCCCAGGATGCCATTGGCCTTCTTGGCCACAAGGGCACATTGCTGACTCATGGTCATCCTGTTGTCCACCAGGACTCCCAGGTCTCTTTCCACAGAGCTGCTCTCCAGCAGGTCAGCACCCAACCTGTACTGGTGCATGGGGTTGTTCCTCCCCAGGTGCAGCACCCTACACTTGCCCTTGTTGAACTTCATAAGGTTTCTCTCTGCCCAGATCTCCAACCTGTCCAGGTCTCTCTGTATGGCGGCACAGCCTTCCGGTGTGTCAGCCACCCCCACAGCTTGGTGTCATCAGCAAACTTGCTGAGGGTGCACTCTATCCCCTCATCCAGGTCATTGATGAATATGTTGAACAGGACTGGACCCAGTACTGACCCCTGGGGAACACCACTCGTCACTGGTCTCCAACTAGACTCTGTGCCCCTAATCACAACCCTCTGAGCTCTATCTTTCAACCAGTTTTCTATCCACCCCACTGTCCATTCATCTAACCCACACTTCCTAAGCTTCCCTATGAGGATGCTGTGCGAGACCGTGTCAAACGCCTTGCTTAAGTCAAGGTATACCACATCTACCGCCCTCCCCTCATCTATCCATCTAGTCATGCCATCGTAGAAGGCTATCAGGTTAGTCAGACATGATTTCCCCCTGGTGAATCCATGCTGAGTACTTCTGATAGCTTTCCTTTCCTCCACGCGCCTTGAGATGACACCCAGAACGAGCTGTTCCATCATCTTTCCAGGGATGGAGGTGAGGCTGACCGGCCTGTAGTTCCCCGGCTCCTCCTTCTTGCCTTTCTTGAAGACTGGAGTGACATTGGCTTTCCTCCAGTCCGCAGGCACCTCGCCTGTTCTCCAGGACTTTTCAAAGATGATGGAGAGCGGCCCAGCAATGACTTCCGCCAGCTCCCTCAGCACTCTCGGGTGCATCCCATCAGGGCCCATGGACTTGTGAATATCTAGATGATCTAATTGGTCCCTCACTCGCTCCTCCTCAACCCAAGGGAAGTCGTCTTCTTTCCCTGTTACTTTATTCAATGCCTGGGACTCCTGAGGGCTGGGCCGAGCAGAGTCTAGCTTGCCTCTATCTTTTTAGAAACCAGCATATTCATACAACGAACGTGACCATAACAGATGTGCTCCTATTCTCTTTTTCTCCCTCTCGCCACTGCCTTCACTATGAGAATGAAAGCCACGCTGCGATGCCTTAAACAATATCAAAGTGACCAAGGACACAGCTCCCCTGGTCCAGTGGTGCTGGAGGGGATCTGTGGTTTCAGAAAAATCTCTGAGGCATACGAACTACCACGACAATTTAGTTTCCTGCAAACGGATTGTAAAAGAGAGAATGGCAACTGAAGTAGCCGTGTATCTGTCACTGAAGTAAACACGCATCTCTTAAGCGACGAAGCTTCCATGAGAAACGAGACAGGGAAAAATAAGCAATCAGCGAAACAGATAGAAACTAGCTTTTGTACAAAGAATTATTTTTACTAAGGCCAAGTTTCTCTGCTATATCTACGTAAATAAAAACAGATCAAAACTGCCCAGTCTTTCTGATTTAAAGCATATTTCTGGTTGTATTACATAAAAGCTGTCTTCAGGATACACCCATTGGGAAATTCCAACGTTCTTGGTCATGTTGGCTGTCAAATACGCACACACAGCTTTGTTCACAGGAAGGACCATTTTCTGTTTCCAAGCTCAGGCTCTTATTGTAGCTTCGATCAAACCCTGTAATAAAACCCTCTAACAGGCGCCAATTCTATCGTACTTAAACTTCTACTGAATCCGCTAGCCTAATCGACCATCTACAGCCTTGCTTACCCTGAGAATAATGCCAGAGGAGCATTTGTTCCTCATCATTACATATTCCAGGCATGGCCAAAGTGTGAAATTCAGTTGTCGTGTTCACCTTATAGCAGGAAAAGAACTGCCTTAACGTCACAAGCAACAAATATGTTGTTACTGCCTGAAAACTGAGTTTTAAACTAACAGACCCTTATGGTTTTGTTAGACGAGCCCTGTGAAATCTTGGAAAGAGCGTTGAGCTCTACTATGTTATAAGAACCCACAAAACAAACCTCCCTAGAGCAAGCTGCCCCTGGCCCTTCCCTCTACCCCCTCCAAAAAAGACACAAACTCCTCCGGAGGAAGCGGATGCTGCTGGGTGTCCAGAGGCTGCACCTGGCCAGCAGGGCAGGGGCTGCTGCAAATACATGTCATTTCTCATTTTTGCCAGAACAGAGAACCCATGAGCAGTGACAAGGCTGCTGTTAAGAGAGCAATGTCTAAGTATTACAGGCCAGCTCTCCAGCCTGCAATCAAGGGGAAGATACATAAAAAAAAACCCAACCCCTAACAACCAAGCGAGAGCCATCGAATGAAAACAAAATGCAAAATGGCACGTAAAGAAAAACAAAACACAAGAATGGCAGTCTCTTTCGTTTGTAACACCACCTTTAAACTTCACCTAAGCCTCATTCATTCTGTAAGTCAAGAAAGCACACATAAACTCTTTAGGTGGAGCTGGGATGAGTACATAATGACAATAAGAGGTTTCTGTTAAACCACATTGCTATCTGCTGCCAGATCACAGAGATTTTTTTATTAAGGGACTAGATAAGGAGGTGGCAGATGGTCATCTAACCCAGGCCTGTATCCACAGTGGTGGATACGTATAGTAGCCATTTGGTTGTACTTACAAGATCTGAGGATTTTTGGGACCGACTTGAGGCCACTTCCCAGCCTCAGGCTCCCCAACCCTTACACCTTTTCTCCTCCAGAGAGCCACCTCCTTCCCTGCATCAGCCGGGGACACCAGCCTTCCCTGCCAGGTTCTCACCACAGGACCTCGAGCTGAACAGCAGAAGACTTCTCCTTCCCATCCCCCAGCTGATGAATCTCCTTGCTCCTCACCCCTCCTTTCCATACCCTTCTTGCTTTTTCTCTTTCAAGCTTTTTACCTGCAACATCTCCCCGCAGCAACTAGCCACCTTCCCCCTGCTGCTCCCATTTTCCCTTGTTTTATAACTGCTATTGCACAACTGGATGTATGTGCATTAGCCTGTAGCTGGTGGAGGTAACCAGACCCCCCTTCTTAGCCCTTTCGGCTTCCCCTCTGCATCCCAGCTTGGAAATCACCTGAAAAGGTGGCCAGTGTCCAGGACTTAAGCATTTTAATAGTTTAACTTGAATATTTTAGGGGTAAAATAACATGTAAAAAACCCATATGCACCAACAGCCTGGAGCAGCAAAAGACAGTCGTTTGCTTTTCAAACTCATTTGCTGCCGAGTAAATTATGAAATAAAATTATATTTCCAATTGCTGCCTCCAAGGGAGCAGAAGGGAATCGGAGAGAAAAGCATAGCTCCGGAGAACGAGGAGATGTGGCTCCAGTTTTCAACTCTGCTAGAGAAATCCTCTGACACAAGCGGTATCTCAGCCAGGCTGGGGGGTCAGCATTAACCCGCCCGGGTACGGCGGATCCGCTCTGTCCAAAACCACTCTGCAATTTTCAGGTGAAAGTTGATGTAGTGGGAGGTTCGTCACCAACTACGTTACGCTCTGTGCTTTTTCCTTAACATTCTCTTTATCATCCACTTTGCCAAGAGACATAGTAAAGCGAAGACAGACCAGTGATAAGAACGGAAAATAAAGACTTTTAACCTTGTAAATAAGTGCTAAGCCTTTCCAGTGACAGCAATGTTCCCAGTGAAGATAAATATCGCTCCCTCTTGCGGCTAAAACTAACTACTGCTAACTTAGTGGCACTTCACAAGTTTTAATGAAAATTCATTGAAGAAGGAATTCTTCACCTAAATTTGCATCTCAATGCACAGCCACATACATGTTCACACACACACAAAAGTATTATAGTAATACACCATGCACAGAGTTCATTTTGGATATACCATTTCACCTGCTATCTCTGTGTTAATGGGCCACCAAAAAAAAAAAAAAAAAAAAAAGCAACCTCCCTCAAAAGGGTGATGAAACCAGGGAAGAAAAGTTACCAGGGATCTGATATGCAGAAATCTGCAACTCCATACAAAAGAGACTGTAAGTGATCGAGTTTTTCATACCCAGACACTGACTGAACGGTTGCCCTGTAGGTAACGAAGAGTTAAACTCACAGAGTAGCTTGGAAATTAAAGATGTGAAACTACTGGATTCCTTCACAGGATTAACACACACCCTTAAATCTCTCTTCTCAGGGTACACAGAAGCCCATACAAGACTTTCTGTGAGCGTTTCAAGACCTCGGTGGCTGCGGAGACCTCAACAATTTATTTTTTAATTCACCTGAATGGCCATTGTAAGTCAAATACCCCGTGTAACGACACGGTCCCTCACCGTGTGTAAGTAGACAGGAGATGTCTTATTAGTGCTGTTTAGCAGAGCTGTACCAATGCACTCCAACGGCTTGAAGCCCCCTCCCTCGCCCCGCTTTCCCACTTGACAGCAAAACAGAGGATGCCTCTCAGTCGTCTCAATCTGCATAAAGGAGTGGACCCTTCTTTATGCAGATCTGCACAAAAAACTGGAGTTCAGTTTTAAGTAAGTTAAGACAAAAAGGAAAATAAACAGTTCCACTTCCAGTCAAGCTGCAATTTCATCAACAGACCAATGAATTATTTTCTATGCTTTCATTGCTAACAAATCACAATTTATATAAAATGCCAAGCATATTAGAATTTTTATATGAAATATAATTGTAAAATAAATTCCCCCCCCAAAAAACCCCAAAACCCAAACACTGCAGTGTGAAGACAGGAATAGAATACTATAGATTTACTAATATTTGTATTCTCTTTTAACTCAGTAGTAAGTTATTTAAACAAGAAAGCATTATTTCATTATATAGAATGAGTAATATGGTTATTCACAGGAGTAACAGTTAACTCAGGTATTTCCAGCTGATATCAGGGAACGTTCAAATTTATCTAAAATACATAGCCACTATTATTTGTTGCAAAGAATGGTTGGAGACCAAGAATTAAAATACCTTGACCATAGGACAGACAATGTCACTTAATCCCAGACAAAAAAGCAAACCTGCGCTCTGGGATTTTTCCACTCCACCCTCTGTAAATCTCTTTCAAAACGTTTGTTGCACTCAAGGTGCAAATGCCCTTGAAACAGAAAAATAAGGGGAGCATAAAGGTGGTATTTAGGGAGCAAACTGCAGCTACGTATGTCCATACTTTTCAGGAACTTGCAGCTGCTTTTTTTTCTTCAGTAGTGGCTGCAGCTGGTCTCATTCTTTTAAGAAAACTAGACCCATCCCTACAGGAGTTTCCCCTTAAACAGCCTCCCCAACCTCCCCCATCATTAAGGAACCATAATTCAAGCTTAAATACTTTGGAAAGAAATTAATTTTCCTGCAGTAAAGGAAGACCAATGCACAAACATTAGAGCAATCTAATTTTAGATCATTCAGACAATACACTGGATCCTTACACGCCTTTATTTAAGGCTATTTATAGTCCTCCAGACACTGCTGGAAGTATAGTCATCCATTGTGGAGTTACTCCGCTGTACTCCGGTTTGGGAGGGAGGGAGGGAGGAGGCAATCAAGAGTCTGATTGTTCTGGGGAACACAGGTACGGAGGTGTTAGATGAAATGTTCATTTGCAGCTGAACGGAGATCAAAAGATTGAGCCGCTTCGCGACTCTGCTGCTGCCAAAAACCGTAGGGGCACTGTAGAACTTGGGAGTCCCAAACCGCACCAAATTACAGGCCCAGATAGAAATGCTGCTCATAGCTGTAGACATGGAAATGGGACCGTGTGCCAGAGTGGGGGAAAAAAAAAGAAAATGCTGAAAAAGTTTTCAGTCCTCCGGGGACACTTCTGGAGCTGTATAAATGGCTACACTGTACCTCAGAGCCTGAGCGTTGAAGTCACCAGCTCCCTTGTAGGCATGTGACTTCCAGAACAAAGTTCTTCTTTTTGTTGTAGGCACTTACAAGCTCATCTAAACGTTGGCACTCCACAGTCTCTAGGGCTGGGTTACCAGAAGGCCTCTCAAACCCCAGTCTTTCTTCAGTTCTTCTTTTTAGTTCACCTTTTTTTTAAAAAAAAAAAAATAAAAAAAAAAATCAACGTATCTTCCGGCTTCAGATGAATTTTAACAATGCATCTAAGGCAACATTTCCAATGCACACAGGCGGTGGTAGGAGGAAGAAGGGTCCCACCACTTTACACATTGAACTGTAATTCAGGCTTGTTCCCCATGGTACCACAGAAGCCTTTGGACCATCAGCTCCAGCTCTTCTGCTGTAAGGTGAGAACATATTCAAGGCCAGGCTTGACGAGGCTCTGAGCAATCTGATGTAGTTGAAGATGTCCCTGCTTACTGCAGGGCAGTTGGACTAGATGGCCTTTAAAGGTCTCTTCCAACCCAACACATTCTATGATTCTATACTGCTTCTCCACTTCTCCTTGTCTGATACATGGATCATCTTTTATCACATGTAGATGCAAGTCCTAGGGCCGTTAGCCGTTCTAGAGCAGACGTGCTATTTTAACTCATAGCGTCATTCAGATATCCAGGTCAAAGGACTGCGGGTTGAAGTATGGAAAATCCAAAGCGCGGCAGCACAACATCTTGTTTTCATCACAGCATGTCTTGAATAGAAAAATCTGCTTTTGAAGTTATGGGTGATTTTTGACAACCTTCCCCATCAAGCTGAATCACCCGGCCATGCAGAACCCAATGCATTACCATTTTTCTTTAAAGCAGCAACTGCAAGGCACAGCAGATAAAATACATTTGTAGGTCACAGATCCTTAAGTCAGTGTCCCAATAGCTATGTGAGCTAAATATGATCCACTATTTAAAAAGAAACAGAAAGTTAAAACTGACTAGTTCAAGGTTCCCAAAAAGACTGAGATAGATTCAGAAACAGAACTTAACTCATCATGGTTTTCAAGTTAACGTGTTAACCATACTATGCAGCAACTCAGTTTGATATCAGATCTAAGTCCAGCCTTGGAAGTATTAGCAGGCTGATGTTGGGGTGATCAAACCATACTGCTCTGAAGTCCAAAAGATAGTTCCTCACCATAAGAGAACTTTGCATTTTCTGAAATTACCATGGACAAAGATAAGTAACTAATAAAACGGGGAAAGGACAAAACAAACTGGCGTAACAACTAATATGGTAGCTCTACCTTGAAAATTTTTGTTTCTAAAAATTATGACCCTTTAAAAACTAGCTGATCCCCAGTGAAAGAAATCCAAGCTACTGCCAGCAATCAGGGCAGGCCAGCAGCACGCCTGCCAAAAGGGGTTAATTTGTTACAGTGCCTTTTTTCAAGACACAATGATCCCAGACCTTTGAAACATCCAGTGTTTGCTATTGAAATATTGAAGAACTAAAGTATTATGGCAAATTTAGGCCATATGCTTACCGACGAATGCTACTGTTGAAAAGCATTTTCCTGAGTTGTTTGAAAAATATTTTAATAGCACCAGCAAGACCAATAACAGAACAACCACCGCGTGTGTGCTACACTACAAACAAAACCAAGAGGCCACTAGAGTGAGCATGGCCATGGAAGACCAGGCTGCGTTCAAGATAAAGCCTTTCATAGAATCATAGAATGGTTTGGGTTAGAAGGGACCTTAAAGATCATCTTGTTCCAACCCCCCTCCCACTAGACCAGGTTGCTCAAAGCCCCGCCCAGCCTGGCCTTGGACACCTTCAGGGATGGGGCATCCACAGCTTCCCTGGGCAACCTGCGCCAGTGCCTCACCACCCTCACAGTAAAGAATTTCTTCCTAATATCTGATCTAAATCTCCCCTCTTTCAGTTTAAAACTGTTGCCCCTTGTTCTATCAGCACACTCCCTGATAAAGAGTCCCTCCCCATCCTTCCTGTAGGCCCCCTTTAGGTACTGGAAGGCTGCTATAAGGTCTCTCCAGAGTCTTCTCTTCTCCAGGCTGAACAACCCCAACTCTCTCGGCCTGTCTTGACCCTCCTCTGGACCCGTTACAACAGGTCGATGTCCTTCCTGTGCTGAGGACTCCAAAGCTGGATGCAGTACTCCAGGTAGGGTCTCATGAGAGCAGAGTAGAGGGGCAGAATCACCTCCCTTGACCTGCTGGCCGCGCTTCTTTTGATGCTTCCCAAGATGCAGTTGACTTTCTGGGGCTTCTCATCCACCAACACCCCCAAGTCCTTCATCTCAAGGCTGCTCACAATCCATTTCCTGCCCAACCTGTGTTAGTGCTTGGGATTGGCCCAACCCACGTGCAGGACCTTGCACTTGGCCTGGCTGAACTTCATGAGGTTCGCACAGGCCCACCTCTCAAGCCTGCCCAGGTCTCTCTGGATGGCGTCCCTTCCCTCCAGCGTGTCGACCGCATCACACAGCTCAGTGTCATCGGCAAACTTGCTGAGGGTGCACTCAATCCCACCATCCATGGCGCTGACAAAGATGTTAAACAGCACCAGTCCCAGTACTGACCCCCGAGGAACACTACTCGTCACTGGTTTCTACTTGGACATCGAGACGTTGACTGCAACCCTTCGAGTGCAGCCACCTAGCCAGTTCCTTATCCACCGAGGGGTCCATCCATCAAATCCGTGTCTTCACTTCCTTGGCAAGTTACTGCTCATTTTCCTTGTGAGAAACTATTGTATCACTCATCAATGTTCAACCTAAAATGAATATCTTGATATCTCACTGTTCTAGGAATGCAGTTATGCAATTCAACTAACACGTAAACACGTGCAGCAAAACCAGCTAAGACGATGTGAAATGCATCTCAGAAAAATGCGATTTAAGATAAAAACCCAAATCAGATCTAGAAACGAATGATCTGTTAGGAGCTACTTCCCAATAAACTTAAAAGTAACACACAAGCCCAAAGACAAAGCATTTAGGTGAGCTAGAAAAGGTACATAAAAGACAGCACAGATAATCAGATGTATGGAACAGCTTCTGCACAAGAAAATACTAAATAGGCTGGGAACCCTCAGGACTGAAACGGAGAGGTCTATAAAATCATACGTAGTCTGAGAGAGACGAACAGGGAATGATTATTCTACTTGAGACTCACACAAGGAAATCATCAGGTTTAAAACAAGCCAAAGGAAATACTTTTTCCAAACAAGGCATAGTTAAATTGTGTAACTTATTGAGTGTTGTGGATGCCAAGTATTTAAATGGGTTCAAGAGGGATTATACAAATGCGTGTAGAATACTTCCATTGGTGGCTATAAAAAAAATAAAAAGACAACAGAAGTTTTGATGCAACCAGATGCTTCAGAAGTCCCTAAGCTGATGATTGCCAGAAACTGGGCGGATGAAACAGGATGACGCTTCTCGCAGTCTCACGACCCTTCTCTAAAGAGCCACGAAGGCAAGACACTGGAGCACATGGTCTTCTGGGTTTGTCCAGGACAGCAGCTCTCTGCAAAGGAGCCTTACAGCTGTGGAGACAAGAAGTCTGCCGGGCTGCCCTGGTAAGAGGAACCTCCAGGGTTAACCATAGTTTCTCTCAGCCTTCTCTGCAGCTCGTTCTCACGACTGCACCGACTTGTGGGGCAGAGAAGGGGAAGAGGGGAGAGGGAGGGAGCAGGAGCAGAGAGGGTCAAGAGAACTGTGGCACCATTCATGCCGCATCTAGAAACTACACCAACATTTCCTTCACCTTCTAAAAAATTTTCCTCTAGAAAGCTTCTGAGTGTTTTCTTGACAGCACAGACAGTTTACAATGTCTGAAAGGTCTTTTTTTTTTTTTTTAATGGCATGCTATGAACAAAATTTAAATACCAGTGCCAAGAATTAGAATGATTTACATCATTCTCTCCAGGGTGGGGCATACTCCAGCCTCTGTTCGGTTAGAGGCTCCTCATATCCCCCATGCTGCCGAGACGCATTTATCGCTATAAATTAAAAGGTTTCCATTTCAAATCCCCTAAGTTCTTGAAGCAGGGCAGGCTCGGTGGTGGGGAAACGGGGGTACGTGTTCAAGTCCTGAAGGGAATCGGCTGCTTCCAGCACAACCACAGCTCCTGGCTCCCGCTGCATTCCTGCAGGGCTCAGCGCAGCCGTTCATCTCAAAAGCCGTAGCCGGAGGAAGAGGGCGCTTGACATCATACCTCCTTCGTGTAAGCACTGCAAGCCCCACGACCCATTTTCAAATGCATTCCCATAGACGTGGAGCCCCACAAATTGACTTTTCACACGACGTCTGTCTTGGAGGTCAGCGCAGCAACACCGAGCTGGTGATCAGTCCGGTTAAGACACCCAACCTGTCGCCGGCAATATAATGAACTACAAATCAAAGCATGTTCACAGCTCATAACATGATTCAGCTGGTTCACCATTTCTTAGCAGGACTACCCAAATCCAGATGTTCAGGAAAATTTTGCCCAGGCTCTACCAAAGTCCCAAGACATTCCTGAAGGAGAGCCATATTTCTTTATTATTCTTCCAGAGCTAGATTACTCTGCACTGCAAAGCTTTCCAGCAGGAAAAGCAATCCTACCGGGGCCCAGAACAGCTAACGCCAGTGCATGATGTTTTATTTTCCTGGGCAGATTAGGGTAAAATTACCCCAAAGACAACAAGAAAAATTAGTGTATCACAAGTTGTTTACCAGTGTCACCCCAGAACTCTTTCTTCTATATAAAAGGGGACATATGCTAAAGGAACAAGACATTTCCTTATTATTGAAGACAAAAATCTGTAAGCTGCAAGTTATAATTTATATTTTCTTGGAAGTTGGGCATCTAAAGGCAGATGTCCATAAGAAACGCTCCCACAAAATGTGGGTGTCCTATTGGCAGGTAAAAGCTGAAATTTCTTTTCAGCGCAGGAAACAATTTTATAAGCTCCTCTAATAACTTCGTTTTGAAAGCATCAAAAATTAGTGGAAATAAAGAAAGCAGGTTTTCTGTACTCCCCCCCCCGCCCCACTCTGCCAAGGATTAAGCAAAGAAATCAGCATCTGCCGCAACACCGCGTACTTGCCTACGAAACTGAGCACAGCCAGTAGATGTAATCTGAGGTTTACTTTGCATTCTCAACACTGTTTTTAATCTAAGATACTGTACTTCTGGGTTAAGACAAAGCTGTAATACTGGAGGTCTACATCCTGCACTCTCAACCAGAAGCGAGGAAGTAGCTCCTGGCCAAATAAGGACATCTTCCAAGGCCTGCAGAATATAACAGATTTTTATTACTATGTCACCACCAAGACCCAAAACTACGAGGAGTTGTGTCTAATTTAATTCAATGTTCTGTTTTCTGAGTTACAGCAGAGAGGTGCTACTTAAAAGGAAAGACGTAATTTTTGCTGAAAGCACAGCAAAAAGATGGGTCTCTGGGTAGATTTTTGCTGGCTACCAGACACCCGAACGCCAACACAGCTGACAAAGACTGCGGTGGCCTCTAGTGGCTGTTTTTCCCCACATCTCAAACTCATCACATGGTTTGGCTCCTAAGAGTGTATCTATCTGCTGCACTTCCCATCGTTCTGAAAGTGGCAGTAGGGTGAGACGATGATTTGGAGAGGTGCAGCAACGGAAAGATAAGGCAGGACTCATTAAAATTGTCCTAGATGCTATTTACATATCAGTATCTGCCTGTCCTCACCAGCTACGGTTGTCCTTCACCTGGCAGGTATACCCCACTGGTAAGGTAGCTCTGGTTCTTAAAATTCTGTTTTCCATTGATTTTCTGACACAATGTCTTTTTAAGCTATAGTTTAAGCTATGTTGTCTAACAACGAAGCCAAGAACCAGATGCGTCTTCATGGCAGACTAATCTTCACGTAAAGTTTTCTTTCAACTGGTTTGAGGATTTACAAGTTACAAATGCAGGTTTTAAGAATGAACAAGTAGCTCAATAGTTCTTCAAAAGCAACAATGCATTTTGAGGTGAACTGAATACAGAGATCCCGGGATCCAGTCAGCCCCTCTGCCACGTAAGCAAATCAAACCCATGGGAAGGTAACAGTCATGGCAAAAGTTTGCTAAAAACGGTCTAGCTTTCTCTAATTCAGGTGACAGTCCTCAGTTCCCCACCATCCTGCCTAGATCTCCGATGGATCAGTGCAGAGGTTCAATTTCAGATTGGATGAAGTCTACGAAGGCTTTAAAAGTTCCTCAGCTGACAAGAGCCGAGACGCTTGAATTTGAGTAGTAAGCTCCCAGGCCACACCAGACACTGCCCAGTGCAGTTTTTGGTATTCTTTAAGTTTGTGGTTATCTTCTCAAGCTTGAAAGCACTACTCGAAAGGTACAAACACCACGCAAGCATCACAGCAAACAAGCCCCACCTTCCCAAGAGGGAAGGCCAATGCAGCTTCTCAGGTTGACAGACGGTGAGAAGCTCAGAATTCCTGGTAATTTTGTGCAAGCTCCAGCCTGAGTTACAACGCGTTGCTCTTCGGCCTAAGATTTCCTGGCTCCGCGTTCATTGGTTCAAGCGACTATCCCCAAACAGAACACTGGATTTGCCTTTGACCACTGTTTCCCTGGTACCGATTCTCTGGACTGTAAACAAGGCCAGGTGCAACACACAAGCCTCTGGTTTTGGAACAGACTATTCAAGCACAGTTTTAATTTGATAGTCTTTATTATGATATCCAGGAAAACAATAACAAGGTGATTGCTTATTACAGCTTCCACAGACTGGGGCTCCAGGCCTAGTTGTCCTGGGTACACACACATGCGCACACGCACACATACAAAAGACAACCCTTGCCACAAAGAACTTACAATTTAAGTAAACAAAACAAAGATAATGATTAATGAAGAAACAAAGAGGAGGAATCACCTGCGGTGAGAACACAGGATAGTCTTGGCTCGGCTTCTAGTCTGGAGTTCAAGAGTTGAAATTCCTGCCCCGTTACAGTATTCTTATCACCATGGGCTGAATTTTTATCTGTTAATTACAATGCACGATACATTCTTCAACATTTAAAACTGACACAAGGAGACACAAAGCTCAAGTTCCAGACCCTAATTTGTAAAGCTGGGTACAGTAAAACTACAGTCTAGAGATTCAGAGACTTAAGTGCCCAGTTTCCTAAATGAGAAAGGCAGTAATAGCGAACTGCAATATGGAAAATAAAACCATCCAGGAATACCAATTTCTGCTAAACCAGTCAAGACTTACTAATATTTTTTTTTTCACTTCACTATTTCAAATTGCCTAACACTCGTGTTTGGAATGAAGTGACAACTGTGTTGTGCTGCATGACAATGCCTGACCTTTAACATTAACCACAATAAATAAGGGGAAAGCATGAATACCGAAAAGCTATCAAATGATAAAGCTCCACTTTAGCTGCTCTTATTCTGCAAAAAGTTTCAAACACAAAAAGAAGAAAAAGGATTTGTCATTTCTGGCACTCACATCACAGATTTGCCATCCTTGAGCTGGATAAAAGTTAAGTATTTGCAGAAACCTAAAATAAAAGTGACAGGACACAGAGAAAGAGATCAAGAGCAAGCGTACTGGATTCAAAACTAGGTAGCATGTTTTTTGCTTTTTTAAACCTGAAATAAGAGTTGTTGCCTTTTGTCTTGTCAACATCAAAAGAACTTCTCTAAAAGGCAGAAAGCTGCCTACTGCAGCTGCAGCCCAGCACTCCTCACCCATCGTTCGCAGAAGGGGAACCGACAGCTGTAGATGCGGACAGCAGTTCCGCCTCACCGACGGAAAGGCACTTGCTATCTGGGCTATAGCCAATAAACACTACACCGCAATACAAGTCGTATCATAATGCATTCCTCCTAAAGAGTTTCAGTTCCCATTAAGTGGGTTCTGATGACACCCGGCATATTGATGCGCGTATTTCTTGCACGTCCGATCCAGAAACACTCTGGCACTGCTTCTATTACAGTTCTGAAGACCGTGCCGAATTCCTTAGCGTGTACAGAACTTGGCTTATCAGATCTGAAACCGAGTAGTTCAAGGAGCAATGGGAAGAGGCGATACCCACCAGACATCCACCACAACAACCTACAGCATAAAAAAAAACCCCAAGCATGGGCTAATACAGTGCTCTAAAGATAATCCACAACTAATGTGAGAAATTCAAATAGGATGAACAGATGACAACTGATGTCAGTCCTTTGAAGTCTTATTCTTTTTAAAGGATCTCACAAATTTTCCCCAAGTCTTAATTTTGTAGGACATCCTTATACCCTGTGCAAGAAGTAACCCAAGTATTTGCACGCCAAGAAGACTACAGCCTTCAGGCGTTAAACCGCAGCCCCCTGGAATGCACTATCTCTGCACGCAGGCTGTCGTCAGCCTGCAAACGTTACAAATATCACGACTGTCTCTACTTGGTGTTCAAGTCCCCTCAATACTGACATTATCCACCGAGAACAATTAGGACAGCAACGACCAACACTGCATAGGGAGCCTATTGAAGCTGCCAGTCTCCGTCTTCTACAACACGGGCCCAAAGGGCTGAGTCACAAATGGAACCAAACCCAAATATGATCTAGGAATCAGCTGGTGAACTTCTTGAAAACAGGAAACAAAATGAGAGAAACCAAACAATCCTCCCCCTGACACACCTAGACAGGCATACAGCGCAATTCTTGCAAAGCTCTCTGGAAAACCTACTTCAATACATAAAGGGTTCATGTGGAGGGGAAAAAAAAAAGAAAAAGTCCCCCACCAAAACATCTGGAGTTTCCTGGCGGTTAAGTAAGCTCGTTTTTTTGATCCACGTGAAACTACATTTTCAGAATTCCTATTTCTACACCACCAGTATTACCTTGCACTGCTTGGAAACCCCAAAACTATGACAGATAAAACACATCTCAGCACAGCATATTATTTCCCCTTGCCCCGCAATATCTGACAAAACCCCATGAACATTTAAACAACCTGGCACGTAGGAGCTACCAGACAGACCAGTTCCCTTCTGGTCTTGAGGACTGGAAGCCCCTCAATGAGATTTCTCCCACCTCATACTCTAATCTAGCGTAATTTTCAACCAAGTGCGCAGCCGAAAGGGGTAGCTGCTTTAGAGATTGATTCACCTTTTCCCTGCATCTTTTTTTCTTGCTTATATACAAACACTTGAGGACCTCCAGGATTACCATCAGGCAACTAACGCAGTGGAAGAGCAACAAGCCATTTCCAGCCGCATCAGCTCCCTCATCTAGCTCACCGTGCAACCAGAAAGGCTTGTGCTAGACAAGGCAAAGGACAGAACCCTGATTTTGGCAGCAACCTATATTACTTTCAGCTTAACATGACCATGAAAATGCTCCCTTCCCTTTAATAGCAAGTTTTGCACCAGGCCCCCACTCCCCCCCCACCAAAAATCACCTCAGGTGCAGTTAGTCAGAAATCTGCAAAGCACAAAAGCACCACAAATGTGTAATAATACTTTTTACAGGAGTCCAATTACTGGTACCAAAATACCACACTGATTATTACAATTCTGGGTAATACCACTCCATAAACACAACTAAAATTTTCAAAGAAAAAAAGTATTTGGGAAAATTATCAAATGCTTACCAATAACTACTGATTTTCCAAATGCATTATCCCAACATACTTAATTTACTTTCAGCATATTCTAACATCAGCAGAAATAGCCTATGAATTTTCTCTGCACAGCAAATCCCTTTATCATCCCTAAATTTGGGCACGGAGTCACCCAAAAAGCAGTATTTCCAAAGAGCCACTTTCATGAATAATTCACCCAGGAGAAAGCAATCTTTGCAACTAGCCAAGAGGAGAAAGTGTCCAAATAACAGCAAAAATTCTGCAAATTATTTTCAGCTGCTCTGCATTCCTTGTTTGTACTTTGAAGTTACATATAATTACTTAGTAATAAAATACTGGTTTTGATAGTAGATTCTGGCACATAAACGAAACATACATTGGCGGGAGGGGAGAAGGCTTGAAATCATCTGTTTTAAGTCTTGAAAAGTTCTGACAAAATGGGGCAGGGAGGAGGGGGTTTTAAGAAAAAACCCAAACCCAACAAAACCCCATCCACAGTCTGTATGAATTACTCAACTCAAATCCAGCTACATGGACAAAGCCTTCTCTTTGTGGGAGCAGGATAAATTACTACAGTCTAAGCAATAATGATTTTATTAGGCATAGGAATACAATAATGAGCTCTTCAGTCATTTCCATTTCTAATTTTCCTGATTCCGTAAGTAAGAAAACACGATTAGACAACTAATCTTCTTCCATCTTACTGAATCCCAGATTACAAAGAGACAAAACGCAGTAAAATTCCAAAATCGGTTTTAAGCAATTCAAAAGGAGTTATCCAGACAAACTATAATCTTATGCAAAAACAAGTAATATCAAACTGAAAACAGAGTCTCAAAATCTTCTAAATTCACCAGGGGTTTCCACCCCCAAGTACAAAATTAAAAGTTATTGCTTTTGCCTCAATGGAAGTGGTAAATAGGTATTTTTAGTCATGACACAAGAGACAAAAGAAACTGGCTTTCAATACTATATCCAAATTCTACAACAACCGAAAGTATTCTCTATTACTTGGCAGAAACCAACAACTCCTGTAAGGCAGGGATGAAGATTAAGCCGTCATGGAAACAAAGGCGCTTTTCTCAAAGTCCAAAGGCCAAGAACATCCGTAAGGCCAAGAAGAGACAAAAAGCAACATCAGAATTAACAGGCAAGAACATACTCTTTTGAAGTTTTTTTGAAGTTGTAAACTTCACATTCGCTTCCAGACTACTGTGCCAAAGAACGAGGTTTACAAGAAACAGTTTGCCCTTGGGAAACAACTATTACAACCCTCAGACTCCAATAAGTCTTAAAAGATCCCAAGAAGTACCTTAAACACTCACTTTATAATTTGTTCCTCCACCCTTTATGATTTTGACAGCCCCAGGACAAGCAGGTATCACAAGCAAACTGATTTAGAGTCAAAACACCGGACTAGAAACTTTAAAAATTTGCCCCTTTTGGCTTAAGGTACGACTTGAGAGCAAGGCACACAGAATCTCTGAAGGTCTTTTTAGAAACAAACAGACATGGAACACGATTTTGTGCAGTGAATGTTTAATGTACGCAATTCCCTCAAAATTTCCGAGTTCCAATTTTCCAGTTTCATGGTCAGATCAGATAGAGTCACAGTTTCACCACTTCAGTTCTACTGCTTCAAATCAAGATACGGTATAGCTACTTCCACCGAAGCAGACTGGGCATATTACAGGGCACGTTGCCCCAGAGTACTCAAGTTAACCAAGTCCAGGCCTGTCAAGTCCACTTCAGGAGCTGTGAAGCAAGTACTCAGAAACTGGGACTAAAATTAGCTGAAATGTATAATAAGTTATATTGCAATAACTCTAAGTAGCACTGAACGACTGAAGAATGGATAGTTACTTGTAGTCAAGATTTTGTACTAGAAACGTTTATTCTGTATAGTAAGCAACCAAACTGTAGAAGATACAGAACGCAGATTTATTATTTTGTTTGGTATAAAATCAACTATAATAACAGTTTTTAATTAAAACTATTTTATTTATCAGCTTGATTGCTCATAATTACTCCTCTCAATCAATAAGCAGTCCAATACTTGGCTTAACTTGAAAGACTAATTTAGCAACTTCTTCCTAAGACTGAATTAAATCTCTAACTCATTCTCTCAAGTGAAATGGGTTGAACTGTACCCATTACAAAAGGGTACAGGGAAACATTAACTGCGTATTAAACTGGAAAATAACTGGACAGAGCTTCACACTTAATACAATTATGAAAGACAGATAACGGACAAAATCTTAAGATTTTTCCAATTGTAGCAAAGGGTAAAATAAATCAATTTTAAGAAGTTGTAGCTTTTAAATATTTTTCCATAAAAATATATATAGGAGAAATCAAACTATTTCCTAACAGAGATGAAACAAAGCAAAGCAGTTAGAATAAAGGAATGTTTCTCAACTTCATCCGTTTATCTAACAAATTCCCTCTTCATGGAGCATCAAATGCCTCCTAGAACAATCACAACAACACATTGTAAGAAACTCCACCCTCTAAAAATCAGACAGACAAGTTTTCAAAGAAGATCCAACACACACTAATTCTCCAAGATACGTACACTTTAAAAGCACAGACGGGAGTTAACAGTGCTACTCAAATCAACTCTTTCTATGACCATACACGTTCCCTTCTAATTTTCAAGTGCTAAAACTATATCTCAAAAAGGGTTTTTGTTCCTTGTAAGAGATTTCTAACCAACAAACAATAAGACTCTGCAACATTTCCAATTAGTTCAGTTTTGTTTTAATGATATGGGGCAATTCTTAGAGCAGACATTGTATAGCTAATAACTACAAAATAAAGATGTTTACTGGTGTGGTCTTGGAATCCCAATTTGAACTGTAAATTTGAATCAAGGTAATTAACTGAAAAGCCAGAGTATCTGAAAATGCATACTAAGTTTTTTACTTCAATTTTGCAGTACTTCTTGAAGAACTTGGAAAAAATGAAGTTGGTAGAACAGCATATATCACCAAGGTTACAAAAACTGGAAGGAAATAATACATTGCAACAGTGATCCTCATTAAGTGAAGTTATTTCATCACAATAAGTGTTTAAAAAAGTGTCAATGTTATTTAAAAAGCGTTGTATTCCCCCCCCCAAATATTTGAAGACAGATAAACCTTTTTCTTTAGTCAAAATGGCTTTTAAAAAAAGTTTCTCAAAACAACAGCAATAATCGAAAAACATGAATTGTATTTTCTTTAATCCATAACATCGCTAGTGCTGAAGGGCCATCCATGTAAAAAGCAGATTCTTTGGGGACATTAGTCAATTAACTTAACAAAACCCAGTTTTATGAGGATTTATCCTTCCTGCTACGAGGCGAGTCTGCTCCATTTGAGGTCACTGTTCCATTTATCCCATTTTCTAGAAAAAAGAAGAACATATTTTTCAAATACAATGAGATACTGTATATTTTATTACATCTTTGTAGGTCCTATACAAACACTCTTTTAACTTCTTTTCTGATGTATCTTCTCTGTTAAACCTCATCATTATCACTCATCATGCAACAGTACAGTGAAGTTTTTACAAAGTACAAAATTTAAAGTCTAGTACAAAATTTAAAGTCTACTACAATAAAGTCCTGTTTCCTGACGTGGGCCAGACACTGAAATGTGTGCATTATATACATCTACACTGAAAATCAAGACCAGCTATAATGTTTTAGAAGATACTCTCTTAAAAAGCAAAGTAACCCGTAGATGAGACTGTCCTGTGTAATTTTGGAGACACAAAGTATATAAACAATTCCCTGGTATAGGTTTTTACTGTTTATCCCACCTATTTCATATTTTAATTCTTGCTAAAATTACACTCCTTCACTTACCTTCACAAGCTTTTTATATATATATATATATAGGAAATCTTTATATACACATACACACAATTTTTAAGTATATACTTTAACATATAGAATTCATTTACGTTCTGATGAAGATATTTACGTAGACACAAGATGGACAGAAGTAAAACACTAGTTTCTACACTGTAGAACAATGATCCACAATCTATGGATTTATAATTCACACAATTTATAGTGAAATGGAGTGACATGATATCATTGTGAATTAAAAATATGCCCTTTATTCAGTGTCACCACAATCCAAGGAAGCAGAGATGCTGCCTGACAGTAACCATTTTTATAGAACAGATTGAAGAGCAGAGTGCAGAGCCAGCTATAATTCTTGCTCTGACTTACAGTATCATTCTGACTTCAAGCAAGTGTTGCAGGGTTTTTTTTTTTGTACAAATAACTGATTAAATTAATGTTCTCCATCTGCAGATGTGTTGCAGATCACTACAGTGTGTGGCCAAGCCACAAAAAGCAACTGTTGATCTCCCTCTCTCCCCCACTACTGCCAAATGCTCCCATTTATGCAAACAGGCAACTAAAAGAAAATAATGAAGTCAGACACGTAAATGAGGATACCAGACACAGGCCCAGTTAGGAACAGTAGGAACAGTAAAAGTCCATCCAACACATTTGGTTGTAAATACCCCCACCATTTTAAGGCTACATAAGGTGGTCTTTGGATACTTTTCCAAAAGTTTTTGTTGTTCTTAAATCAAGAAGTTTACAAACAATGAGCTAGATCCAAGCCAACTCACTGAAATGCTATTTTCTTAAACAGTTAAGTCAAAACACGTGTAAGTAAAACAAAGAACAAGAATCAGCATGTGCCAGGGTACCACACCTACATCACCAGTAGGATTTTTCTACTGTCATTTCTTGCGTTTGGCATAGTCTAAAAGTAACACATTTTATCGTACCCTGACTCCCAAAAATCCAATAAACCACAAAAAAAAGAAAAAAAGAAAAAAGGCTGTTTTAAACAGTTCAAATACACTGTCTCGCAGCATCTTGTGCACGTGTTCTGAACAGATAACATTACAGAAATCTTCAAAACAGAAGAATCTGAAACAACACTAACCTTTCCCATCTTAAAGTTCTTTTCTTCCCATTTAAAATAAGCTGTAAAATTCCACAGTCTTTAAGACAGGCATAGCTCAATTACTTTGTGAATATAACCACAGTTCCAATTAACTCCCCTTTTCACTATTAGTTTACCACTTGAAAGTCTCCATTGAACTAGGGTGAAAATTAGCAAATTCACCAAATTAGATGAATGAAATAGTTTAAGAGATTTTTAAGAAGCTACTACAGTTTTGACTGACTAATTAAAACACCATTTAAGTTTATGCTTTAAAAATATTTGTCATTAATTCCACAAGAAACATAGTAAGAAACAATGAACGTGATGCTGTGATAAAGTAGGACACCTACATAGGAAACTACCTTCACTCAATTAAAAAAAAGTCCAACTGGATTTTCTGATGAAACCAAAAAACCCTAACAATACATAAGAGCCAAGCTGTGATAATTACAGATCATCAAAAGAGAGTACAGAAATACTCTAAAGTACATCATTTTAATAAAAAATAATCTTGAAAAAAATTCTCTGAATTGGTCTCTGACCATAAATCTCAGTTCCCAGTACAAACGGACTTCACACACATTATGTTCAGTGAAGTCATCAGAAATGACTCAAGCAGTTTCAAAAAGTGCAGAAGCTATTCAACCTATCATCTAAACACACAGAAGTTTATCTGTTGGTACAGCAGAAATACTGAAGTGTGGGGATTTTTTTTTTTAATGGAGCACGTAATTTTCCTTGGAGAAAAAAAAAGCATTCAGTTCATCTTTCCTGCTCTTTCCATAAAGTGTGTGACATAATCAAGAAGTCAAACCTGGTGCCATTAGTTCATTTATAAATGCTTCTACACAGGTTTAGAGTAGGAAGTAGTTATTACCTCCACATAAAAGAAATATCAAAATTCTATTTTTAGTAAAAACAGTTCAATATAACCTTATTTACTGGATCATCAAATGATCTCCTTGCCCTAAAACCTCAGAGTTTAGTGGTAATGAAAACCAAGCTTGAAATTAATTGCAAGAAAAAGTTAGAATTGATTGTGAGAACAGATCTAAAAATGTGCCTGTTCCTTTTTTTAAGGGAACAAAACATAAGCATGACACAATTTGCTCAAGTAACAGAAGTCAGACATGATAAAAATCTCCTGTTTCATTAACTAAATAAATGGCAATTCTTTCATTCAGTCAATTAGAAGAGAAATACTGAACAATTAATATATAGTGAATTTTTTAAATAAAAAACTCCCCACAACAGTATTCACCAGTACTATTTCTATAACTGAGTCATCTCACTTGCAAGTGAAACATAAAGTGTTTCTTTAGCAATTATATTAAAAAAAGGCTAAATTACCTAAAGCTGAGAAGTGAAGGCAACAGGATAACTGAAAATACAAACCTCGTTCTTTTCTGGAGTTCTTTCCTTTAGCTGTTACAAACTTCTTTTTCACTGACTGAGGCTGAGAAGAAGAATGCTCTCTCCACCTCCGAAGCTGGAAATTAATGAACTTCCACATCATAAATGCTTGAGTCATGCAGATGGAGGCCAGCACACTGATTCTTGAAACAAAACACAGGTAAAGGTTTATCAGGAAGTTTATCTTGTTATCCAAAGAGGAAAGTAAAGTCAAACACCACCTCAGATAGTTTTTTTTGTATGCCATAAACTGCCTTTTTACTCAGGTTCCTCAAACACTAATTAAGAGTGATTCCTTCTAGATAATATGAATTTGTAAAAATTTGTGTGGTTTTTTTTTTTTTTTGGCATGACTTCACCCTCCACCTCGCTAGTAACATTCATCTTTTAAGTCAAGCAAAAGTTAGCTCACATAGAGGGACTGGGCTTAGCACAGCTTATCGGAAGTAGACATACAGTGAGAGTGAAGTCACCCATCAAAACTGGGAAGCACTAGATTTCTTTCCTGCTTTCTCCTTTTTCAGTATTACTCTCAAGGTACCAGGTAGTAACAGCTGAAAATGGTTTGAGAGAGTCTTGCAGTTCTGAGTATCAATTCTGCAGGGTAATGCTGACATTGTCAATGTTTTAATAACTTCCTTTTCTGGATTTAATTCATAAAAAAGGCCAGGTGGTTGGCTGAACATTCCGCAGCACACAACAGCAAGAGAAGGCTAATAATAAAGGCAGAGGAAGAGGTAGAATCTTCAACCAGGACAAAAGATGCTCTGGGCATAATGCCCTGACCTCTATAAACTCACTGCAATTCTATCTAGAATTCAATTCACTAACTCTAAAATATTTAAAAGTAATCTCTGTAACTGGATACTCCTTTTCATTGTTTTTTCTGACAAAAAACAACAGACTAACCAGCTACAGATTTCTCTGCTGTAGACTGTAAATTCTTCAATTCATTTCACTGTGCCCTACAAGTTTGTTACACAAGATACTCCTATTAATCCCATTGGTTTCATGAAAACACCTAACCGTTCAGAATTCCTAGCATTAATACCATACCATTTATATTGTCTATTTAACATAGGTTTACAGCTCATTCTTAAGAACTGTTCCAAGTTTACTATACCTAACAGCCAGGATATTAAAGTTTCCAGTACTGAAATTCAGCTGCTGATCTTCTGCTCTTGCCAATCCAAAGCCAAAAGTGAGGACTGAAAGAATCAAGGTGAGAAGCCTTCCCAAAACAAAAAGAACTGCCCACAGTGAAAATCTACAAAGAAAAACACCACAAACACTGAATTAATTTTCTGTTCATGATACAAGTACTAACAACGCAAATGTTTACTTTTTACCATGCAAATTCCTTTGAAACTTAAGAACTTACCTAAATTCATTATTTTGCACCTATCCTAAACTAGTCTTGTATTTCTAGTACTCATAGAAGACAAAAAGCAACAGAAGCCCTTCCTCACAATTTTTTTTTTTTTTTGTTACAAACTATTTCAACTCAACAGAAAGCATTTTCCTTTACTACTAGGACATAAGCATATCATTAGTACTATAGAACTGGCTGTATTAGCAACCTATGGTGTTCCTTTCCTCTACAAAGCTTTTTTTTTTTTTTTAAATATTAATACATAGTGTAAGATCTTATTTCATTTTATACCATTACTAACATTTACATAAATAGGTGAGTAAGGTAAAAAACCCAGTTGTTTTAGAGATACAAATACTTGAACTAGTCTGGAGAACTGTGCCCTCTAAGGAAACACTGTCTGAACTTCCTTGCAACTTTGATTTCTGGTTAGTTAAACTCAGAAATTTCTGAGACAGAAATTACATGAATTTAAAAGATGAAGACTACTTACCCTTTCTGGTACCTTTCATCACTGAAGTAGAAAAGACGGGATATATGGAAAAGAAATTCAACGAAGTAATGCAATACCAGAAGAACAAGTCCAAGATGGGTCAGACTATCAAAACAAATGAAACAAACATTCAGACATTTTGTTAGATGTTTAAGACAGAGAACGATGCCAGCGAACGTTTACAATTGACTTACTTCAGGAGATAGGCTCCAGCAATATGGAAGAGATAAAGTCCAATGTAGACAATCTGGCGAAAGATATCTTCCTATTAGGAAGAAAAAAGTCATTATGCATTACACATAATGTTATACATTATTGTACAATGTTAATTATTACAAGCTATTCC
The DNA here is from genome assembly GCF_963924245.1 of Chroicocephalus ridibundus. Classification (NCBI taxonomy): domain Eukaryota; kingdom Metazoa; phylum Chordata; class Aves; order Charadriiformes; family Laridae; genus Chroicocephalus; species Chroicocephalus ridibundus. Next base: position 133,278,594 of record NC_086285.1, read on the forward strand.
CCAGTCCTGGAAATTTTTCACGGTTTATCAGCTACCTTAACACTGGCACTGAATTACTCAGCCTAGATCATCTAATTCCACACATAACTTATCGCTTACTTACTAATAATATTCAGTATCTTACAGTGAGAAAACATATCAAATGTCAAAAAGATGCTTTTTAAAAGGGCCCGGTTTTATTTGATATGACTAGTGTGAATTTGTACTGGCTATTACAATACTTATTTGGTATGTGTTACTTTCTCATCAGATAGCTTCCCACAGTTCTGCATGTTTGCTGCTCATCAGATTCTGTCAGATTGCTACAGAAATAAAATAGAAGTCTATGAACCAAAATGAAAAGGTTTCCAAGTGTTGACATTTATTTTAAAAACTCAAGATCATCCAAGATTTTGGCCCACTGATGCTGGCAAATGCAGCAAAGAATGTTATTAACCAGTCATGCTAAGATACATGGCCACACCTCAAGTTAGGTTTTGGCCAGCCCCATTCAATTTAACACTTCATAGAGATGAAATAATAAAGAGGGAGAAACATGAACTAAAGCGTAGACACACAGCATATGGAAAGCAGAAGGTGCCATCTGTGAACAGAATATCACTAGAACACAGTAAAAGTCTGTCTTGAAGTGGTATGCAGAGTATATTCAGTTGTATTTAAGAAACTCCTACTTTTTGGAAAGATTCCCTAAGCTTAAAGCAAGGGGCTTCAGTTTTGTCATAGAATAGTTAAGAGTTGGAAGGGACCTTGAACATCACCTAGTTCCAGCCCTTCTGCCATGGGCAGGGACACCTCCCAGTAGATCAGGTTGCTCAAAGCCCCATCCAGCCTGGCCTTGAACACTTCCAGGGATGGGGCATCCACAACCTCCCTGGGCAGCCTGTTCACCACCTCACACTCTCACAGTTAAGAATTTCTTCCTAATATCTCATCTAAATCTACCCTCTTTCAACAGTTTAAAACTGTTGCCCCTCATCCTATTGCTACACTCCCTCATAAAGAGTCCCTCCCTATCTTTCCCGTAGGCCCCCTTTAGGTACTAGAAGGCCACTTTAAGGTCCCCCCGGAGCCTTCTCTTCTCCAGGCTGAACAATTCCAACTCTCTCAGCCTGTCTCTACAGGAGAGGTGCTCCAGCCCTCTGGATCATCTTGGTGGCCCTCCTCTGGACTCACTTCAACAGATCCATGGTCCTTTTCACATTGAGGGCCCCAGAGCTGGATGCAGTACTCCAGGTAGGGTCTCACCAGAGCAGAGTAGAGGGGCAGAATCACCTCCCTTGACCCGCTTCTTCTGATGCGCACCAGGATACGGTTGACTTTCTGACCTGCAAGCACATGTTGCTGGCTCGTGTTGAGCTTCTTATCAAAGAACACCCCCAAGTCCTTCTCCTCAGGGCTGCTCTCAATCCATTCTCCACGCAGCCTGTATTTGTGCTTGGGATTGCCCCAACCCGCATGCAGGACCTTGCACTTGGCCTTCAACTTTGTGAGGTTCACACAGGCCCACCTCCCAAGCCTGTCCAGGTCCCTCTGGATGGCATCCCTTCCCTCCAGCATGTTGACTGTACCACACAGCTTAGTGTCACTGGCAAACTTGCTGAGGGTGCACCCACTAACGCTGTCCTTGTCGCCACCAAAGATGTTGAACAGCACCAGTCCCAATAACAACCCCTGAAAAACACCACTCGTCACCTTTTGGACATCGAGCCGCTGATCAGAACTCTTTGAGTGTGGCCATCCAGCCCAATTCCTTATCCATCAAGTGGTCCATCCATCAAATCCACATCTCTCCAATTTTGAGACAAGGATGTCATGTGGGACAGTGTCAAATGCTTTGCACAAGTCCACGTAGATGATGTCAGTTGCTCTTCCCTTATCCACCAATGCTGTAACGCCATCATAGAAGGCCACCAAATTTGTCAGGCATGATTTGCGTTTAGTGAAGCCATGCTGTCTGTCACCAATCACCTCCTTATTTTCCATATGCCTTAGCAGAGTTTCCAGGAGGATCTGCTCCATGATCTTGCTGGGCACAGAGGTGAGACCAACTGGCCTGTAGTTCCCCGGGGTCTTCCTTTTTTGACATTTTTAAAAATGGAGGTTATGTTTCCCCTTTTCCAGTCAGCAAGAAATTCACCAGACTGCCACAATAGTGGTTTAGCAACTTCATCTGCCAGTTCCCTCAGGGCTCACAGGTGAATCTAATCAGGTCTGATGGACTTGTGCACCTACAGGTTCCTTAGATGATCTCAAACCTGGTCTTCTCCTACAGTGGGCGGTTCCTCATTCTCCCAGTCCCTGCTTTTGCATTCTGCGAGTTGGGCAGTGTGGCTAGAGCCCTTGCGAGTGAAGACTTAGGCAAAAAAGCCTTCTCTACATCCTGGGTGACTGGATCTCCCATTTTTTTCCAGAGAGGGCCCACATTTTCCCTAGTCTTCCTTTTACCACTGACATAGCCGTAGAAGCTCTTCTTGTTGCCCTTGACATCCCTGGCCAAATTTAGTTCTATATAGTCTTGTATATACGCAATTTAAAAAAAGACCTAAAAGTTCAATCTTGGAAGATCAACGCTATGTTATCCTATATTCCATCTCAAAGCCAACAAAAGCACAGAATCAAAAACTTGTGACAACAGCAAACACCACACGCATACGCAAAGAGCGAGAAAACAGATAGAGAAAGACCTACTCTAAATGATCTGAAAGAAAACAAGAAATGAGTTCTTTCAGACAAAATAGAGAAGAGTCAGAACAAATGCTCAGTTTCTCCAAGGTGAGCCTTTTGCACTTTATCTTCAGAACTGAGGTAACATTTAAATAGCCCATGCTGCCTGCTTAGATAAACCATCAGAGACCAAAGGCCTACTGGCATAACACTGCCGGAGGTATACACTACGATACAGAACGCTCAGTTAAGAACTTCTTTTCTTGTCTACATCACCAACACAAACAACTAGACCCAAGAAAAGCCAAGATGGCAAAGATTAAACTCTGGTGAAAGAAATATCAACTATGAACTTGTTAAAATAAATGAACTATCATTCTTAATGCGAAAGACAGAGGCCAAAGTTTCAAGCCGTGACCCAGGAAAACACTACTATTCAATATATAGCACTTCTGCCACTTGTGACAGCTCTCTTTAAGTTATGTTAAAAAAAACTCCACACTTGGATATGAAGTCAAATTTGAGAGGTATCACTAACACAATATGGGAACATCAGCTGCGGTGCATCTTCAAAACATTAGTGTTTATACTATGTCTGATCATCAGGAAAACAAAGCATCTCATTACTATTTTCCCAAGCCTCTTGAACAAAGACCTACAGCTACATAACCTGTATGTTTCATTTTCTTGACTAAATCAGAACTCTGGAAGCAGAGACGCAGTCTGGTCACACAGCAACAACAGAATCATAGAACGGTTTAGGTTGGAGAGGACCTCTGTAGATCACCTAGTCCAACCCCTCCTGCCATGAGCAGAGACATCTTTTGCTAGATCAGGTTGCTCAAAGCCCTGTCCAAGCTCGCCTTGAACACCTCCAGGGATGAGGCATCCACAACTTCTCTGGGCAACACGTTCCAATGTCTCATCAACCTCACAGTAAAGAATTTCTTCCTTGTATCCAATCCAAATCTACCCTCTTTCAGATTAAAGTCATTGCTCCTTGTTCTGTTGCTACAGGCCCTGACAAAAAGTCTTTCTCCATCTTATAAGCCCCCTTAAGATATTTAGAGGCCACAATAAGGTCTCCCCGGAACCATCTCTTCTCCAGGCTAAACAGCCACAACTCTCTCAGCCTCTCCATAGGAGAGGCCATGATCATCTTCACGGCCCTCCTCTGGACCTGCTCCAACAGGTCCACGCCCTTCTTATGTTGGGGGCTCCAGAGCTGGACGCAGCACTCCAGGTGGAGTCTCACCAGAGCAGAGTAGAGCGGTAGAATCACCTCCCTCAATCTGCTGGCCACGCTTCTTTTGATGCGGCCCAGGATATGGCTGGCTTTCTGGGCTGCAAGCGCACACTGTCAGCTCATGCCCAGCTTTTCATCCACCAGCACCCCCAAGTCCTTCTCCTCAGGGCTGCTCTTAATCCCTTCATTCCCCAGTCTGTACTGATGTTGGGGACTGCCATGACCCACATGCAGGACCTTGTACTTGGCCTCGTAGAACTTCATGAGGTTCACAAAGGTCCACTCCTCAAGGCTGTTGAGATCCCTCTGGATTGCATCCCTTCCCTCAAGTAAATCAACTGCACCACTCAGCTTGGTGTCATCTACAAACTTGCTGAGTGCACTCAATCCCACTATATGTCATTGATAAAGATATTAAATAGCATTGGTCCCAGAACAGACCCTTGAAGAACACCCTTTGTTATTGGTTTCCACTTGGACATTGAGCCATTGACTGTAACTCTTCGGAAGCAGTCAGTCAGTCAATTCCGTATCCATCTACCAGCTCATCCATCAAATCCATCTCTCTACAATTTAGAGGTAAGAATGCTGTCGGGGACCCTATCAAAAGCCTTAACAGAAGTTCAGGTAGCTCCTCCCTCATCCACTGATGCAGTCACTCCACCATAGAAGGCCACTAAATTAGTCAAGCATGACTTGTCCTCGGTGAAGCCACATTGAAGAGTTTAAACCAGAACAGCTTAAAAAGGAAACTGCATATAGAAAATAAGCCAGAGCAAAAACATGCAGAGAGGCTACTTAAATCAGTCGAGGAAGGCAAAAAGCGTGCTACAAAAAAGTCTACAGTAAACTCAGTGTTTTGAGAACCCCAACAGAGAAAACGCATACGGGGAATAGGATACTGTTAAAAATTGAGCATTGAAAAAAAAAAATCTCAAAACACAAATAACCAGAACTTCTGCTGACAGTGGTATTTAAACCAAATCCCAGATTCCTTGGATTTATGAAATTATTTACTGCTTATATTCTACACCTGTATCACAATTCATGAAGCAATTCTAGCTTTCAGTGAGACTACTCAGACAACTAGTTGCAAGAAACAAAAAAAGAGTCTGAAAAGAAAGTCACATTAATTTGCTCAAGAGAAAATTATTTTAGTAGATGAGAAACACTACTAATTTTTATTTACACAACAGACATATAGCAATTTTACGGCAACTAGAAATACAGGATTTAGCTGAAAAGGAAGAACTTACCTTCTCACATGGACATTTGAGCACCCAAAACTCCATCAGGAAAAGTAGGTAACACAAATAAGAATAGAGTAGGAAATGTAGGGTAACACATAACTCTGGAAGTCCAAAAGACATTAACTATTCCACTGTTCGAGTTGTTTTGTTTGGAATTCTTTCGATTTACATTTTGAACTTACTTTTTTAGTTTTCTGGAAGTACAGTTCTGGAAAAGCATGAAACCAGTATGCCAACTGTAAGATGTAGAAAAACTTCATTTGAAACCTGTACAATACAGCAAGAATTGAATAATATTACTTTTTATGAATGAATTAAAAACCTTTCAGAAGCTTTCTATTGAACACATTTAATCTAAGTCTCTAAAGAAAGAAAATATATTGGCCTGCCAGCCAATTTAAGAGTAAGATTTTTTAAAAACCAAAATCATTAAGGTAAATAAAACTTGCAAAAACATAATTCTTTAAGTAATAGCCTACAGAAAGAGAACTCTGTATGCTACAAATTGACAGAGAACCAAGTGTCTCCATATATAAGAGCAAAAATACATTAACGACTCATATATTTTTACTGACTACTTATTCTACACAGATTCTATGTGACACAACCCAAGTTTAAAATATTCCCCTTCTCCCCAACAACCCTCTAACGAAGAGGCCTTACGGAATCAGAGTGTGTGGATAGTCCCTCCACAGAGAGGTTGGATCTGATATATAGTTCTCCTAAAAAAAAAAAAAACCAAACACAATAAACCCTCAAAGATGCCACTTTCTAGTCAGAAAGTGAATCAACATAGATACACGTACATATTTATGTGTGCACATGTACATACAAACATGCACACACCTACACACAGAAGTAAAAGCTGCAGATCACTATATTACTTTTTACAAAAAAAAACCAAAACAAAACCCCCAAACTCAAACAACAGCTGTATTAACTAACAAAAATAAAAAGCAACCAAACAAATCAAGCGCTCGTTCAAGATAGAGTGTGCTTATGAGATGGAGGTTATTTCAGCATCACTACAGCCATAAGTCTTCCCTTGTAAACTGCTGACAAGGTTTGAGCTTAACTAAGAGAAGGAAAGTTTCTTCATGAGTCATGATGTTAAAGAAAAAAACCCCAAACAAACAACAAACTCTTCCCCTTCTTTGAAACTTAGGTCATACACATACAGCCACTAGCAAAGAACACGCCATCTGAAAGCACACACTCACCTCAGCCTACGGCAATCTGCCCATACACCCATTCCTTAGGCTGCCAAAATGCTCTGTATGATGCTTTTGACAGTAAATTACATTAACTCAGACTGAGCAACAGTAATACTATTGGACTTCATACTCAGTTATGACTACTGCCTACACAGAATCCCTGAACTTGTCCCTGCTTAATATTAAAACCAGCTAAAACCAGAAAAATAAGCCAAAAAACCCCTTATTTCTCATCATCGTAAGTCAAGCGTCTGAAATCTCATAATACAAATCAAAAAGAAAGCATACTTACAGAGACAAGAATACTTATTCCCCAAACACAGGAGAAAAGGTAGAATGCACTAAGTTGGCCAGACTCATTGAACTTGCTGTGCTTTGTTTTTGAAAAGTGCATTTTCCTGTTAATTTTCTGAAAAGAAAGTCCATTGTTATTTATATGCCGTAGTACTTAACATTTATCTGCTACCTGCATTAGAACATCTAAAAGTTTCAATGCATGTTTTAACAGTTAAGAGCTTTAATACAGAAGTTTACTTTAAAGTTAATAGTTTTAAAGTCTAATTAAAACCTGACAATTATCTTGATGAAAGGAATTAATATTTTGTACTTACATCCAGTACATACTCCTGAATTATAGCATGTATGATTATTGCTACAAGCATGTAAAAGAAAATTGTGGCCAAGTCTTTGATGCCATAGTGATAGAGAGAGATTGTTTCTGCAGATTGTTCTTCTAAAAGACAAACAAAATTAACTGTTAGGCACCAATACAGTTTAATCACCAATATGTTTATTTTTCAAAGTGAAACCTTTCAGAGTAGTTTGCAGTCAGCTGAACAAACAGAACTCAAATTAAACTGCCGTCATAACTTAGATCACTACATCATTTACCGTCATCTTCTCCATCACATCATGAACTAAATTTGATTCTGGAAAGACATACTATAAAAATAAAAATTTAAGTGCACTTATGAAGCTTACCCAAATGCATTGAAAGGGGACAATAAAATTATGTTAAACTATCACACAGCTTTGACTAGTAAAGATTGTGACTTTCAAAACTAGAGTAAGAATTAATATCTACCAGTATCTAAGAAATATCTACCAGTCAGATAGCGTTTTAGGACTAATGATGGATCCAGCAGAACAGAAACACTGTCCCTAACCTAATTAAAATGGAGTTCTACTAAAAATAAAGTGGAGTCCTCGAAAATTGCTCAGTATCTATTCAAACTGACACTTTCACTTACCCTCAGTCTAGAAAGTATGGCATACTAATGTCCGAGTACACTGGCTCATAACTAACCTCCTGCAAGATACATACCTGTGGCAGGAATGGTAACATTATACTGAAGTGTAACAAAAATGACAGCCGCTTTTGCTGTAATCTGAAAGAGAAAAAACGTTAAGTGCTATAAATTCGCACTGAAATAAACTATATTAAACCGAAAACATTTGCCCATAGCTTTAGCACCCTTCCCCAGCATGTCTGTCCCCCTCCCATAAAACTGATCAACTCCACTTCACCTGACTTTCCAAAGGCAGAACACACTGCATGATCTCTATAGGTTTGTTTACAGAATACCCAATTTCCTGAATTAAATATCCTCTGAAATGCTACTTACAAGTAGTCTGTTCTACAACATTAACATGCAAACACACGCTGCAATTCTCTCTCCAGTCCATACTGTATTATTACATTAACAGCGTGTACAAAATCATGTAATCCCCAGACCCTGATATGCATGCAGCAATGACTGAGAATAAGCTTCATTTAAAATCACTTTTTGACAAAATTTGAAGGTCAGTATCATTTTCATAAATCTGTGGGTGATTTGGAAAATGCGGACAGGAAAGGAGAAAGGGCATAAAGAACGCAGAACCATTTCAGGCCAGCTGCATACCAACTCAATACGATTAGCATTCTTTCGACCCTGGGGATCCTTTGGCAAGAAGTGCAAAACAAAAGAAATGAAATTTAGCAGTAGGGGTACTACTCCTTTATGATGGACAGTAAGAAAAAGCAGAATGAATAAAAGAGAGCCGGGGGGGGGGGGGGGGGGGCAGGAGGGAAGAAAGATTATTCTAAAGGCTTTTTTGGGGGCTGGTGGGGTGGGTGGTCATGCTATAAACCCCTTAATAAATAAGCAGCAGCACAAGTTCTTATCTATCAATATGCATCAATTTTCAACTTCAACGCAGCTTTCTTGAATCCCAACATGAATCAACATGTCTTAACAGAGAGGGGAAAAAAACCACGCTTTACAATAGTTATGGTCTGATCCGCTTCCCGTTGCTGCGAAAACCTAGCATCCTTGTTGCATTTATAGGATGGTCAAAAAAACCTCACAACGAAAAACCAAACTCCTTTATGAATCTGGGAAGGATAAGTTGAGTATCTGAAGATAATGACTGGGTTACTACCACCATTTATTATCATTCACAAGAAATGAGACTTATTTATTTTTAAAACTAGCACTTTGTAAACAAGCCCTAGATTTTCTAGGGATCCCTGAATACACAGTGGACTGTTCACTCCATCTAAACTCCGGGAATACAACTAGTTTGCCTGAAGTAGTGAAGCTGCCTAGGCCTCCCTATTCATCAAGGGAGCCCTCAGAGGACAGTTCAAAACGTTAGTCAATTCTGAACTGCCCTTTGGAGGCTCTGTCAGCTACTCACAAACTCCTAATTCAGCTGCAACAAGTCAGGCAGTACAAACACCTTACCAGACCAACATTAACCACAGCAGGTGATTTCCAAGGCCTACATCAAAGCATTTAAAAAAACTGGCAACAATCTCCTCAGCTATACCATGTCTGTACCAACAGAGCATATGGCCCTTCTGCGCTGGGGTACAAAACACCCCTGATTAAAAAAAAAAAAGGGGGGAAACAAATACTTCAGCACATTCCATCCCCCCAAAACTGCCCATCCTACCAGTAATGCTGTGTAGATGTACACTGTAACGTTTTAAGTCTATCTCTTTAACCTCAATCCCCAGAAAATCACCATGTAAGGACTGTCTTGGTGATTTTTGATTGTAAACCCAAACGCAACAGGTTTCTTAATCTGCCCTGCTTTTTCTTTCCATATATATTTTTTTTTGTCCTAACTCCACTGGCCTCTAGCGCTGAGCCGTTATCAACATCTGGATAAAATTATTCTGCAAACCATCCACATAACAAAAAGGCCCACAACTCTAAAGATGGCTAAAATACTGAAAAGCCAGAGACATTTAGCCAACAGAGATGTAAGTGTCTTACTCTGACAGCACGCAATGGAGAACATTTGGGAAGTCACACAGGAGAACCACCTTTCTGGTTCTCTCCAAAGGTGACCGAGCAGAGACAAAAAGCCGCGCTTCGTCCCGGCGGCCCAGCTCAAGGCTTGGTTGCTTCCACACACTCCCCCCGCCAGAGTTTACTAAATTCTCTTGTCATTTTGGAAGAGCGTCGATGACCGCATCCAACATGGGGGCCCAAGGAGAGCGCCTCAGCCAGGCCCGAGAGCCCCCTGCGGCCGCTGCCAAACCCACCGGGGGGCGACCTCGGCGCCGGCCCAGGCCCCCGCACCGACCCCGGCACGGGCAAACGGCTCCGCTGACCGCTCGCCGTCCGGGGAGCCCCGTGAGGGGGGCTGGGGGGCGGGAAGGGGAACCCGCCATACCTCCCCCTCCCTCCACGAGCGGCGGCCGTTTGTACACGTCACCGCTGGCCTCCCCCCCGCCCCCGCGGCCTGCCGGGAGCCGTAGTGCCGGCGGGGCCGCGCACACAAAGCGCGGGGGAATCGCCTCTGGCGGCTGGGCCTCCCCCCCCGCCCTCCCCTCCGCGCACACTCCTCCCCTGGCTGCCGCGCTCCGACTGCCACGTAACCCCGCCGCCGGCAGGAACTACCCCCCGCCGCCACCACGGGAGGAAGCGCGCCGCCCCGCTACGCCTCCCCTCACGGCGGCGGGTGGGGGTGGTGGTGCTGGGGGCACGGCCTCCCCCTCACAGGCGGCGAGGGGAGCGGGGAGCCGGGAGCCGTGCGCCTCTTCGGGCCGAGACGGGGAAGAGGGCGTTCCCCGAGGGGCCGGGCCCCGGGGAAGCGAGGATGAGCCGCGGGGATGGCGCCCGCCTCGGCTCCTCCGGCCGTGCGGCGGGGGTCGGCGGGCAGGTGCGGCGGGAGCCACCCGCGCCGGCTGAGGGAAGGCCGCAGCGACACCGCCGCCCGCCAGCCCCCGGCGCGCCGGGACCCCCGCGCCCTCCCCGCCCAGCGCCGAGGACCCACGGCGAAGGGGGATGGGGGGAGAAGCGGGACGGAGCCCCCCCCGGTGCCACCTCACCTCGAACATGAGCCCCAGCAGGAAGATCATGGCCATGCAGGACACGATGTCCGCATGGTTCTGCACGATGAACTCGTGGCTCAGCACCGGCGGGTTCTTGTTGCTCTTCTTGCGGATCGCCATGGCGGGCAGGGAGCTGGGCGCCGCTGCCGCCGCCGCCTCCCCGCTGCCAGCACAGCTCCTCTCGCCGCGGCCAGGAAGAGGCGGAGGGGGAGGAGGCGACCGCGCAGCCCAGGAATGGCAGCCGCCGCGCCGCTTTCACCCCGCCCCGCCTCGGCCGCAGGGAGCAGCCCCCGCCGCCGCCAGCAGCGCCCCTGCCGGCCGGCGGGCCGTCCCTCCCTCCCTCCGTCCGCCCCCCAGCGGGGGCGGCGAGGGGCAGCGCCCTGCCCACCGACGGCGGCGCGGGGGCAGAAAATGGCCGTGGGTCGCGGAGGAGGCGGCCGGTACCCGCAGAGCCGGGCCAGGCTCCGCTCCCCACCCTCCCCCGGCCAGCCAGGTTCGCCGGGCACCCGAGGGATGCAGCTGGGCGGCGGGTTGGTGATGGTCACGGCTGTCACCGTGGCGGCAGCAGGCTCCTGCCGTGCCGCCTGCTCACCCTGTGCTCTGCAGCCAGAAACAACGGACTTTATCCAGGGAGCAGGAACAAGGAATCCAGTGACAGGCAAGCAGAAGGGAAGAAAAGCTGACCTGGAAGTGTCAGAAGGAGGAGACATTAAAAGGCAGGCTAGATGTGGACTGAAAAAGCCAACCCCATCACGGAAGGTTGTTACCAGGTTACCACAGGTGAAGGAAGAGGGCTGAGAATTCAAAGCTGACGCAGAAACCATCCAGGGCCGAATTGAGCTGTCCTTCATATCCCCCCAAATTGATGCTATTTTTATTTATTAAAGCTTCTGGCAGACAGGGGCACCCAATGCATAGATGGAGAAAGATCAAGAAAATGAGTAATTTAAAGATGAAGTTTAGCATTGTCCAAAAGGCTTTTGCAGCCAGCAGCTAACAAATACAGGGAGGCTGAAACTATTCAGTAATGCTTGCCTTGCCAGAATGGGGAGTGTGCACCAAATGCATTGCATGAACTGTTTTTAATAGGTTGGTTTCTTCCTACTACATGGAGCTGCGAGTGACTCATGGAGCAGGCTGATTAGTGTGTGACCAGGTTTTTCAACTATGAAACACCTTCATCAGCTGTGAAGCTGCTCAGAGGCTTTGTATGAATTTGTTAAATCAGGATATCTGATATCTGGATATGATCTGGGGTACTTAAAATACAGAAAAGGCTACAGCAATTTTTCTCTTCATAGTTGGAGATTATTTTTTTTTTTTTTAATATAAAAGTTTAAACATATGCATTCGTATTTCAGTCCCAAGATGTTTTACATCAGAAATCTCCTCATCCCCTGGCCACACCAGTATTTTGTAACTCTTAAGAAAGAACATTATTTGAGCAATAACAATGTGAAAGTATATGCCCAACTGCATACCATGTAGTCATGGATATAACACACTGCACCTGAGAAGTACACTGGGTTGGGATAAAAATCGGAATAATTTTTGCAATGTAGTATCACATCTATTTCCCACCTCAGCCTTAAAAGAAATCAGGGTGGGTCATCTCCAAAGAACATGACAAACAGGGCTTAACTGGGACAAAACATCCTTTCCTAAAGCTGCAATCAGCAAGCTCCTCAGGTGCCTGGCTAGAGGCACAGAGCCCCTTGCCTTTGTGTTTGTCCTGAGGCTATAGTGTAAACTGCTGTACTGAAATGGAAAACAAGGCAACCTGTTGCCTCATCTGAACAGTTTCCTCACCTTCGTTTTATTGGAATTCCCTCTTCTGCCACGTGATGTTTCTTAGGGCTCTTTAGGTGAAGCGTCGTACCTGAAACACCCCAGACTGTCAGCCCTCAGCTGCCTTCCTGCCAGTGGGCTGCTGGCCTGTGTTTGACAGGTTTCTTTCCAGATGTTTAAACTGAAAGAGGGCAGATTTAACTTAGATACTAGGAGGAAATTCTTTACCCTGAGGGTGGTGAGACACTGGAACAGGTTGCCCGGAGAAACTGTGGATGCCCCATCCCTGGAAGTGTTCAAGGCCAGGTTGGATGGGCCTTTGAGCAACCTGGTCTAGGTTGGAACTACATGATCTTTAAGGTCCCTCCCAACCCAAACCATTCTATGATTCTATGTCCATATTTTGAAATACCAGGCTTCAAAATGATTGCGTCATTTAGGAAGTTCCCTTCCCTTCCAGTTGGAAACAGGGGAACCCTCTGCCCTCTTCTCCCAGAAGCCACCCCCGTGGCTCCCCCACTACCAAAACCTTGCCACGCAAACCCAATACACTGTTTCAGGTGGCAAGGCTGTGGAGGATTTGGTGAGCATATTACTGCACCCACAATAACAGACACAAACAGAACAACGCTTTTCCTATCTGGGAACCTTTCCTGAATTCACTCATCAAACGTGCTTAAAGATATAACCAAGAACAACATTTTAAACAAAATGTAAATAAGCAAGTTAGCAAGAAACCGAATAGAAAACCCTCAAAAGGTTATAAATACCATCAAACTTCTTTCCTAGGTCTTAAACCTGGTAAATGATGCCCTCTCAGGACAGGATCTTAAAATCAGCTGGCAGCAAGGCTGGAAATGCAATTTGTGCTTCTTCCAGCTTCCGTCCCCAGCTGTTTAGAAAGTTAATGCATCAAATGGCATTTGCCCTTCCATCTTAATAAGACAGAAATTGCTCCTTCTCCTGTTCTTAACTTTTACTGCTTTCTGCACAGATGAATGTATTCAATACAAGGGGTGTAAATAGGCCAATCCCCGTTTTTATACATACGTGACATACAGCTTACATTGCCATTCTATTTTTAAATAAACAAACACTCCTGACTTAATTTCATCATCAACGAGTCTTAAGACTTTTACAACATGTCATAGCTGATATGCTACCTTTATGAGTCTTAAGACTTTTACAACATGTCATAGCTGATATGTTACCTTTATTGTATATACATCTTAGTAACAGTGCAATCTCTGCTTTTATTATTTCAGAGACACCAGATATGATCATTGACGACAAATCCGGTTAAACTGCAATTTCCCTCATTTTTTGAGACTGTCAGGCGCTTGCTGCAGCACAGCACAAAACATGGAATTCTCTGATTTGTATCCTCTCACTTTCACTGCCTGCAAGTTGCAATGATACTTCAACTGAACTCTAAAGCCATTTCCGTATATTTAAAAATGAAGTATAGTGCAACAGAAGAAGATGATTCAGCAAGTTTTGCCTGACAGTAGATTTCTTCTTTAGCTCAGAACAGTAATGAGACATCACCTCTTCATACCAGTTTCCTACGGGCTTCAGTTCTCAGACCTCATGACAGAAAATTGTGCCATTTCACTGATTTTTCTGTTTTCCTGAAGCAAAATGACATCATTCAGAGAATGTGAATTAAGTTTTTAGAAAAGAAAACAGTGACAATTACCCTTTTATTCCTAACAATGTAAAAGGTCACTATAAATTCACAAAAATCACTACAGGAAAACTAATTATTAATGGCAAGAAGTCCATGTGAAAGCTTCTGTGTAATTATGAAGAGAGAAACAACCCAAAAGGTATTGAAAAAAATCAGGTTTGTTGGAGAAGGAGGAAAAAAAAAGCGTCTGAAACGGAAGAGTGCAAGTAAACAGAAAATATAAAAGGAAGAAAAACTAGGAGACCTGAAAAAGACCCCAAAATGGCACTGCATAGAAAGTTAAAAGGGAGCAAGAATCACGATGTGGCTAAAAACCAGATCAACGAAGTTTGCAAAAAGCATCATTTCATAGAGCGAAAAGTTATTGTTTCCCCTCTTCAGGGTCTGATTACTACTTCAGAACATGATTTCAGTTTTGGATTGCTGTTCCTGGGAGTATTCTTATATTGGATTTGGCTCAGTTGATCAGAACAAATGCCATCAACTTCATAGAATAACCATAATTATTAAGACATGCTTTGACTAGCCAAACATATGCATGTTTCACAAATGAAGGCACAGGACTGAACAGTAAAAGGTTTTCAAGGATTTTCAAGGACGCATATTTGCCTTTGGTACTTTCAAACACCTCATATCTGATTTTTTTTTTTTTTTAAAGTTGAGCCAGCATTAACAGAAGTGTATCTAACAAAAACTTCACACTTTGAATACACAAAGTAATGCAAATATTTATGCACTATTCTGGAAGTTTAAGCTACACAGAGAACTGAACTTGCAGTTTAAATTAATCTTCAAACATTTTATTTTAATACACTATACAGTATCTTACAACCAAATACAATCTTTAGTTAAAATACCTGTAGTTTAAATGGATTTAATAGCAAAACTTGAAGCTTGTTAGTTATAAAGTGACAAACTTAACTTCATATGTGTAAAATACATACCTGAATTTATACAGCTTTTTAATCACATTCTTGAAGAATCTTCTAAGATAAAGAATTTAAGAGTCTGCTCCAACTCTGTGCATTTTTTTGGCATTGATTAGTTAAAGTTTATGAATCCTTTGAATAATTCCATAGAAATGGTGTTTCCACCAGAAAACAGAGAAGTCTGGAATTGCTTTCAGCGTTTGTTAAAATCTATTGCAGTGAGCAACCAGCAAAGATGTGCACAGGCGGCTAAATTAAAATAGGAATATAAACCCCAGTATTTACATCTGTTAACAAAAATAACTTGGTTTTTAGACTGCACAGATAACTTACTGGAAAATCACTTTTTGAAAAGCACAACCAAATGAAAACAGGTTTAGAATAAGATATTGTCTGTTATTTTTACTGAGGATTTTTTAGTATATATATTAAGTTTATAATATTGCTTTATGATATTGCAATATTAAATTTATAAGACCTTGCTATTTTTCTTCTGCCACCGATGAAAAGCTGGGTATTTTATAACAGAGGTAACATTCAGTTCTTCATACTCATTCCATTCTATTAACTCAGTACTTATCAGGTTATTTTTTAAAATTCCCATAAAATAGAATATGAAAAACATTAGTTAACTGACTGTAACATTGCTTCAGAATTGCGTTACCCCTTTAAAAAAAGAAGAAAGAAGAATTAGTTTTTATTTTACATATCATCTGAGCTCATCATAATATTTTTTCATGCAGCAACTGTGCGGATTAAAAATATTCTTGAGCAATCTTGTGTAACTTATAAATTGTTTCTCCATCTGAAGTTGGGAGAATCCTCACATACTGTTAAGAAAAAAAAGACCAAATTAGTCACAAACTAACACTTACGTGCTATATATAAACATTAGACTGTCTCAAACTTAACCTGTACATACATATGTATGTCTGTACATGTCATTTTTTATTAAAACTATTAGAATACTTTCCTTCAGGCCGGTGTTGAGTTTTAATGGAAGGTGATAAACATTAACTGTTTCACAATGTCACCTAGCAATATAAAGAATGATTAATAAAAAAGGGTTTAATAATCCTACAGTTACTTAAAGGTCAGAATATTAAAATTTCTAGATGTTAAGAAATTTGAGGTAGCAGAGAGCTTGTTGCATATTCTGAAATTTATAAACTTTAGAGGAAAAAAAAAATCTGTGCTGCTAAATTAAGAACAGTCAAATTATTTTTATCACTTCATCAGCTGTGTTTTAAAAATGTGAAACAGTGACCAAGATATTTATATCCAAATATGGGAGAAAGCTTACACGCGCATATTGTGACATACTCCTGTGTACAAGGCATTATTTTTCTGTTTTAAGTGAGAAAAGCCAATCTGTAAAGGCAGTTTCACTCCCAATTGAAGTTATAAAAGTTATGTACCAACATAAACTGCAATCCCTAGAATGAAGTGGTGAATTAATGACTGCAGCAGACAGCATATGGCCATAATTTGCATGGAGTAGCTCCCTTCTAACATTGTAATATGCCTGTCACATTCATTACCCATATTGACAACATGTTTCTTTGGAAAAATATTTTGTGAAAATTAAGCAGACAGTGTTATGACTGCAACGCAAGTCTTCCATAATGAGAACAAAACTTGCAATACTGCAACTCAGACTATGTGGAAAGGCCATCATATCAAAACCAAATGAACAAGTAACATGAGCACGCAAGTATTTGTATGCTACATGCTCAGAACCAACAGAATTCATTTTCCTTAACAGATGTCCTTAATTTGAACTGAAAAACTGACAAAGGTCACATGATGTCAAGTGTTTATCATAGCTCTGGGTCTAAGCTTGTATTTAAAAATTTAACAACTGTTTCTATACTGCAGAGGTCAGCACAGAAAACGCCCAAGTGTTTCAATGAGATTGCTTTCCTCCTCCTCTGTGAGCACAAACTGAAGATTAAAAAAAAAACCCAAAAAACAAAACAAGAAACTTTAAAGGGCACTTCTTGTGCTTTGTGGAAAGCAGGAGCATGCAGCTTAACCAAGGACCTCCAACTGGAGTAGAAGAGTCACAACAATTCTTCTGATTAGTATCTCCTCTAGTTATTTAAACTTTCTAATAATTTTTTTTGGGGGTGGGGGTGGGGCAGGGGGGAGGGAAGCGGGAGAGGGAACTGCAAAAAAACCCTTAGCTTAAGAGATGGAAGTCACTATCTAAGTCAAACAAATAAATTCCTGGATATTTAAGATGCATACATACAGTCTTTTGTAAGGAAGACTGCAAGTCTACCTTTAAAGAGAAAGTTAATTTATCCACTACATCTAAACAGAAAATGCTGTTGCTTGAGCTGCTTTGGCAGTGAAAGGAAGGGATAAATAGTCAACCGCATCTGACACCCCAGAGGAATCTTGTGCAGTCAATCTGGAGAAATGTGTAGGTCAATGATGTGTTAATAACCAAGAATTGAGACCCCATTTAAAAGCAGGTGCAGTAAGTATCACGCTGGTAAGCTTCCATGGCATTCTGTACAAAATATGCTCAAAGACAGCATTTCAGTAATGACTGTATTCATGTGTCTCTAGTCTATTTTCTCTGAATAAAAAGCAGGTCATTATTATTACAAAAATTAAGTCTCAGTTGTTCAAGCAATTAGTACCTAGTAGCTGATTTATCATCAAAATAAACAGAAGGTCTAAGTTGGAAAAAATACACTGATTTCATGTTGTTATTCAGGCTGGTAAATGCTGAAAATCTGAAAGCGTTCTAAATATTCATGTAGTTATTTACTTTTAAGTAGACAGTTCTGGGTGCAGTTATGTAACGTACAGAAAAATATTTTCCTTAGCTTTTGGCTGAGTAACATTTCCACATGCGCATGCCATTACAGAAATAGAATACTTCACCTTGTTCACTAAAAGTAAAGGCACCATGTAAAAACAGAAAACTAAATATAGTTGCTCTACTTAAGTACTGTACTAATCAGAAATTATAAAAACTTATACTGTGCGATTTTAACCATCTCTAGAATACACACATACAACAATATGCATTTAGGAAAGGCAGAAACATAAAATGTAATTCCATAAAATGCTACATACGTGCATACTTAGGTATGAATTTCAGAAAATACACAAAGGTATAAACCATGTATTCCATGGTACGTTTAAAACAAAAATTTAAATGTATACGCATTGCGGTAATCTGTGCTCTAAGCATCTCACAAATATTTTATAAAATATTTTCCAAAAGTTTGGAAATACTGTATATAGGCTTTTTGTATATAATTCTACTTCAAATTGTCTGAAGGACAGCTACTGCAACTAATTGCAGGTATTTTTTCCCCCCAGGAAATAATGTACTAAAATACAATGAGAAACAGTACATAGAATATCAAAATGAAAATCACTCTCCGTCCACCCCTCCATCCACAACTTACACACTTTTCCTTCTTTTTCCAGCTTCTTCAAGTGGACTAGGAGGTTATTTTCTGCTGCTAGAAGTAAATTTTCAGGGATATCCTAATGGGAGCACAAATACACATTTTGAATTTAAGTATCTCCCAACTGTTTTTTCAATATGGAACTTCATTATGAAAATCATTAACATAGATTTTCCTCTTCTCAATTGCTATGTTGAACATTCAGTTAGTTATATAATGACAACAAACCGAAATGAGTAAATCAGTTTTACGCCAGTTAAAACTAGTAGCCTAATA
The DNA here is from genome assembly GCF_963924245.1 of Chroicocephalus ridibundus. Lineage (NCBI taxonomy): Eukaryota > Metazoa > Chordata > Aves > Charadriiformes > Laridae > Chroicocephalus > Chroicocephalus ridibundus. The sequence continues at coordinate 133,297,415 of NC_086285.1, forward strand.
CCGCATTTTTGTTTATTTTGCTCATTTTTTGCACTATCCATTTGTATTGCGCAAACTTTGGCCAATGCTAAGAAGACTGTGCTCTTCTGAGCTTGGTCTGCACTGGGTTGTCAGTGTAGCTGAGCATTTTTAGTGACAAATTTAAAGATGCATTTCTCAACAGATACCAATCACTTCTATTCCATGACAATATTTGCATCGGTTTAAATATCCTTTAACGATTAGTATCTGTAAATGAGTAAACAAGTTCAAAAATACAACAACTTCAGGAGGACAAAGTATCTTTTAAAGATTTCCAATGCTCATTAGGTAAAAAACAATAACATTTCTCAAAATGCCCCTCTTCAGCTCTATCATCCTGAAAGTAAAGCCGCCTTTTTCAAAACTAAAAAGTCCTCCTCCAAACAACATGAGTCTGGCAGGAAAATTCACTAGAAAACTAGCTCAATAAATTGTGAATCTTCAAAAAGCTTTGGAAGATTTGACTCTTTTTTTTTTTTTAATGTGAAAGCTTTAGTAGTACTGAAAAAATTCTTATCATATAGTGACAGGACAAGTGGTTTGTGATTTACAGAAACGTGAATGGCTATATACTTAAAAACTGCAGTTGTTCAGGCAGGAAAACTGCAGGAGCTAAACAGCCACAGGTAACAGTACGTCAGCACTGCAAAACATTCAATGTGACATAGCCGTTCTTTTGGAAACTGGGGATCAGCAGAACCATGAAAAATGAGTTGTGAAGCTGTTACAGACCTGTTCACAAACCACAGCCACTGGCAACTTTGACATCTTCCTCCGAAGTAAATGCTATCTGTCTTTTTATCTCTACTTGCTAGGAGTGGTAACCCCATACCACACGTACAGATTATTGAGGTTACGTGAAGAATAATGAAGTAGTGAAAAAAATACTCTTATGCATGTCTAATGACACACGCAAGCTACCCAACTCCTGAGCATAATATCCGTCTCTGTGAGATGTCAGTTCACCTGCATCCTCCCGCACACTGATCAGGAACTAGAAATTTTAACCAATCTTTCAGGAGACTGCAAACAGACTTCGACAAATAAAAAAATTAACAGTCATCTCATACTTTTCACTTAGGACCAAGCACTACAACTTTATTTTTGCTTGGTTCTAGGAAACTGTCTTTAAGGACCACCCAGATAGTGAAATAAGAAGTTTGTAAGAATCATTTGGGCCCTACTCCAGTGAAGTGCTCAAACAATACAATTTAAATGCATGGTCATATATGAATTCTGAACAAGCAGCAATCTTTTCTTTTTTCTCTTTTAAAAAAGCCACCACGGTCTTCACTCGACTACTTAAACTGTTACATACAATTTTATGAACATAACCTCAATTTTCTTTAGCTTGATCTAAAAACTTTTAATCAACAATTACCTGGTATACCATCTTTACAAGCTCCGAGGATGTATATGATTTTCCAGCATTCTTCTGGAAAACATTTAGAATTTGCTGTTCACGTGCATTTCGGTGAGAAAGGTAGCTCTGGATTCTAGTATTTGCATCACGTACTACTGGGCCATGACCTAAATCAAAACACATGTACCACACTGCTATTACTTAAATTTGGAATTAAGCATGCTACTGAAAAACTGAATCATTCTTATGTGAACTCTGGTAGACTTAGAAGTCATAAGAAGGGAGCAGCACCTGTCAGAGTATCCTTGATGTTAAATTGCAAGACATTCTTTGCATGGTTTTGTATTTCATATAAGTAGGCCAAAATTAAGTTTGAATGTCTGCATCACAGTCTGCAATTGAAAAGCATTAAGATGGAAAGGAAGAATTAGGATCTGAAAAGTCTGAATGGGGAAAGGGAATACTTCAGATGGAATAAGGAAGGCAAGGAAAGACTACTTTAGGCTATTTAAAAAAAAAAAGGAAAAGAGTTCACTGCTGAATGGATTTGAAAAATGCCTGTCTCTCTCTCCCCAAACTATACTGGTCTTTGAACAGTAATGGCTGAGGTAAAAGGCTCATGTACCACTGTCCTGTTGTGGGGCTATCCAACAAACACAGAGGTAAGAAAAGTAACATCTTCTATTGCGACAAATAAATTTTCCAGGACGGATCTTCAAAACTGACTCACACACTGACTTCATTCCCTTAAGAACACACTTTAATAAGTATGATCAAAAAAATTAATAGAAGACAAATCAGTGAATCAATTGGAACCTGTAAGGGCAGGAATAAGCAATGCACAAGGAAGGTTATATGTGGATCATTTTATGTCTGGCTGGTTAATAAACAAAACACATATGTTTTTTCCTGGACTTACTGTGGCAGATCAGAAATGTTCAACTTACTGAAAGGTCTTTGAATCAAATTAGAAAAAGGCTAAATTGGTAAAGCACTAACCTTTGGAGAAAAATCAAATACTGGTTCATTATACGCTAAAATGGCAGATGAAAAGAAAATATTTTTCAGAAATGAGTTACATGCACAGAAATTAATGTTTTACCTATAGAGAAATTTACTTGCATTAATAGTCATCACATGCTTTTTATAGCAAGGTTTCCTATTTCTTTGCCTGTATACCTCACCTGAAGTTGCAGCAGCAACTTCCAGCTCTGCCAGCCTAAACTCCAAGTAATTTATAAAATTAATAGAACAGAAACTACTGTAAAAAATCATAGCTTTCTTTTAGAAGTTACTCGGTATCATCCAAATCACTCAGTTTCTTTCGAGGTTCTTGTGACTATTTTTAAAAAAACCATCATATTCTTTACTTGTACTTTTGTGTTAACTGACTAAATGGGTTTTTAGTTTTAAGGGTTTTAAATTAGAGTTTATTTTGCCTGAGGACAGGTAGCTTATAGAAATATAGCCGTTAATTTTTCATGTTTTGAATATCTGTGAAATGAAAAAGTGTCAAAGGAATCTATCCTTCAGCAAGTCAAAATATTTATGCATATCATCTGATACACTCACTTCAGCAGATCTGAAATTACTAAATATACATTGAAGCTTACCTTGTGTAAAGACAGTATAAATAAAATATGTAACATGTAAATATAAAACTATACTATCGTATACACATATATTTAATGATTTCAAATGTATTTAATCTGAAGCTATTTTTCCTTACAAAATAAATTACAAATATTAACAGTATTTCTAGTAAATATGTTACCATTTTTAAAAAAAAAGTTTAAATTTAGAAAAAACACATTAAGATATGCAGAGCAGAGACTATAATGGTAACTGTCCATTCTCTTGCATTCTCCAATGACAGAAGTCACATTAAAGAATCCAAAATTAAGGCACGGACATTGAATCACAAGGCACTCTTAAAACCAGTTCCTGCTCTTCCAAGTGATTTAATTGACTTAACGTACAAGACCGATGTCAGTACCTGGAATGGAACCCATGTTTTACAAAGCTAAAGGCATTTCATATCCTTTACATCATCTGATCCATAGCCACTGCGTATGCATATACATACATTAAAATTATGTCAGACACCTTGGAACTAAATCCAAATGTGGATCTTTCCCATCCATAATTTTTCAGGGACACACAGTTGACTTCACCAATAGATAAATTAAAATCTGCATAATGTAAAATGTTTCTGAGCATGTGAAATAGATCTTTGCAAGATCTTTGTATCTGCAAGATCTTGCAGACTTTATATCAGAGAGCTTTGTATTATTTCAGACCTCTGTATATCCCAGATGATCAGAAACAGTAAGTTTTCATTCTCATAACACCCTGTGAAGTAATAGAGATTCTCTTACTTTACAGTAAATTAAAGCACAGAGGATAAAATTGAAGAAAATAATTGGCTCATGAAATCTTGCACAGATTCCTAACTCCAGTACCATTTGTTTCTATATTATCAAGGAACGCTGTTTATTATTATAGGATAGGGAGCCCTCTGCTGACTAAATCGCCCTTTTCTGGTCCTAAAGATTCTCATCAACTATTGGCTGTAAATAGACTGCCATGACTATTCTGCCTGAAGTCATTTCCACATTAAATTAAAAAACAAACATGGCAGGGGAAAGCTTTGCAAAATTCAGCTACTCACACCATGCCCGCACAAAAAAATCACGCTGCCCTACTTCTAATTCTGAGGCTGCAATGTGGATGAGGCTGTTGTGGATGGGGAACAGAGAAACAGCTCAAGAATTACGAAGACCTAAAACCCCAATAAAGACGAAGTACTGAGCTTATATAGAATGTATTGGTAAAGCAAAGTACTTTCTGATATAAGTTACCATTCTACTGTAGTTCATACCAATAGTATAAATAATTGTTCTGCTTGGGCAATAGTTATCTTTTACACAATCGCACATAACATTTTGTGATGCATGGTTAAAAAAAGAAAGTTAGTTCCAAACCATCTCAATACGTAGCTACTCATCACTGAAAATGCATAATACCTGACTAGCTTCCTAATTGCAAATACAACATGAACATACTTACAACAGCGTAGCAAACAGTTACAGATAAATGGGACGAATATTCAACTTAGTGAATATGTAATGTAGATAAATAATGATTAAGAAGAGAGTGAAAGACCAAATAGAATTTGTCATATATGGGGCTTTGGAAGGCAGAAATTCAATTAGAGGAACAGACGGTGTTTTGTAGGTATTTAAGAAAGAAAGTACATTTAATTGATCAATAGATTGAGATTCTGGAGGCTAAAATATTCTTAGTTTTATCAGTAGTTAAGGCAAAAACTATGACCAAGTCACTATTTCTGTCTATGTCAGCCTCCACATCCATGGAATATCTATAATGATATTTTTCTTAAATAGCATTTTTATGCTTAGATCTTAAAGCACTTAAAAAACACCTACTTCAAAAGATTTTTTAAGAATGAATACGCAAGAGATTTGTTTATGTAGGCTAAACATAGATGGTTAATGGAGGAAGACTGAACTGAGAATGTAGACACAGTCGCTCAGAATGACAGGCTGAAGAAGATGAAACAGAAAAAGTCAGAAAAAATCCTAAGATGTAGCCCTGAAAAAGCAAATGAGGAGCTTAAGCCTTAGTTACCTAATGAATTCTTAAAATCCAGTCTTGTCAAACAGACACATGGTTTATATGAAAAGTAAATGCATTCCCAAGGTTTGGGGGAGATAGAGCAAAAAAATTAAAGCATAGTCATAGACTGAATAAATCGATAACTTATTTTTAGAACATGATGTTGAGCCTCTTGGCTCTCATTCACATTTAAGCCAAGTCATTAACTAAGACAACCATTTGACAGTTCGGTAGCTTTCCAAGATGAACTTTGATAATCTGTGCTGCAAAGGACAGAGGTCTCTCTCAGAAAAACATTACCAGGTTACTCACATTGGCAGTGTATGTGAGGATGCAAAGGACCAAAAGAACAACTATTATTTTTTCTTGCAGGGTAACATTAAGGCACATGGATAGAGTGATATAAGAAAATGAAATTTGCTGCATGATTCCAACAGTGAAAGATTCTGGCCTCTTTAGGCTTTAGGCACAGAAGCGCCAGATCCACCCTCAAATGGAGAAATCTCTGGAAGGAAAGATACCTATCACTGAATAATTTTCAAGTCTTGCAAACCACTGTGTCATAAAGTCATCTTAGCTTAGCACTGGATATATAATGAACTTGAATTGTTACATTAGTAATGGTGTTTGAATGTAGTAAGAGTTCGCAAATTCTTAGAGCAAATATTTAAAAATTATACAGTAAAACAGAGCAGTTAAAAATAGAACCACTTACCTGGATATATTAAATCTAGTTTCATTTCTAATAACCTTTTCAAAGTTTTCATGTAATCATACAGGTCTTCAATTACTGTTGTTCCTTCCCCTAAAATACAGTCACCGGAAAATATAGCATTTTCTTCTTCCAGATGTAAAACCATATGGTCATCAGAGTGTCCAGGCGTATATAAAACTCTTTTTAAAGAACAAGAACAAAAAAGCATAAGTTTTTCACACAGCATGTACAGTTCATTTTCAGAAGCTAGAAAAAAATAACGATAAAACCATACACTTACAAAGTAGCTTGTAACAAAATCAGAAAAAATAGACCAAAAAAGGCTGAAATGTCAATGTAAACAGGGTATCACTTTGTATAATCCCAGTCCATTTTCTTATACCATGTAGAGAACACAGATCATCATCTCTAACATGCTTTTACTTACAAGACACATCATAATAAAAGTGCATGAAGAGAGCTGGCTAGTCATATAGAATTTGTGTTATAGAGGGCTTTACTCTGAAGCTTTAAAAAAAGAAAAACTGATGTTATTTGCAGATTGAAACGTGTGAAGTTCTTGACATACACCTTGCACTTAGCAAAAGAGGGTAAGGATGATGTTGCCAATTTTTTTAGAAATTAACTATAAACTTCTGGACCCAACCCAGATTAAAGTTCTGTCTCCCGGAATTTATTTTTCCCTGAAAGCTCCATGACACAGTGGAGCAGAGCTGTCAAACACAAGGAATCATGGTCTTTTAGCTGTTCTATGTGCAGGTCATTAAACAGCCTTACAAATGGTAAGGACTGAGGACCCCACATCTTGAATGAGTACTGCATTAGAAAGCAGCAAAGCCTGAATGGGCAGTTGATACACATATAGTAACCTGAGCAGCAGTGCAGTGTCCTTCTGCTACCATTTTTGAAAGGCGGGAGGCCTCAAGTTGAGGCTGATTCAAACTGAAAGTACACAACTCAGACCAGCATCACTGCTGAAATTCAACTGAATCTTCTTACTAATGGCAGATGCATCTATCCAGTGATAGGGAACGGACAGAGCTGGTGCCAAGCAGGATGTACAGGCCAACGCTAAATGGCACCCAGCCATGGCAGTGCGGGGCTGGGAAGCCAGAGGCACAGCACCATCTGATGCAATGACTTCCAGCTCTTACTGAGGTCAGCAGAAAGCAGCTGAGCCATCACCCTGTGGAGGCAACATAAAAATCAAGTTGATGGGTGGCATCTTGCCTTTGTAGGAAGTGGTATTCTCCAGTTCCTGATGAAACTTTACCAGGAGCTTAGCCACTAACATGGAAAAACTAAGGAAAAAGAACCCAACACTTCCTGGCACACCTTGAAAACTTGAAGGTTGCTAACTAAAATTTAACGTGCAGATACTGCTATTTTGGAACCAGTGGTGGATCTAAGAGTATCCTTAAAGTGCTTACTGGATTAATCAGCTGAGAGTACCTGCTTATAACAGAAGCATAAACTTTGGCTGCATTACCCAAAACTTAAAAGTGTGCCATGCCTGTCTTACTTGGATTCAAATTTAACAAGTTGTTTTCCATCTCTAAATTGATTTTGTCCAAACCTGGGCCACTTAGCATAGTGATAGGTCTTCAATATTCAATATCATACTCTCCATGTATTTTCTTTTTTACACTAACAAAATAAAATGCTTTTTGTCAAATACATTCTTTAAGTTTTTTCTTCCAATCGGCCATCTGGCATATTCTGCAAGTGGTATATAATTCTCATCTAAACTGAGGAAAACAAGCAAAATGTGCTCTTAGAAGAGTAAAGACTTGTTAATGAAAGACCTCTGGAAATAGAATGGTCAGATCTTTTTATTGTGTGTGTGTGTGTGTGTGTGTGTGTTTGAGTGAGGCAGAATAGCTTTCCGTTTCAAAGTCATTCATACTAACAAGACAGGCAGTATGCTCTCTGGGAAGAAGCCCTCCCAAACTGGAATCCTACAAGAACCTGACAGGTTAAAGGTTTAAATTTAAACATTTTAAGTATTAAATGTTTTAGTGTCTCCTTGGGAAATACTTTTAAAGTAAAAAGAAAGGCTTGCTAAATAATCCATCCAGACTACCGTAAAGTTCCCCAAAAGTATCAATTTTAATAATAACTACTTATCTAAGAGTGATCAGAAAGTATGTAAAATCCTATTTGATTTTCCCAGAGGAAATATTTTTCACAGGAAATGTTCTAAATTTCTCTGCTGAGGCCAAAAACCAATGCAAATTCCTGATAATCCTCATTCGTAAAAACAATTTCTTTGTATAAACGCACCCTACTGGATCATGATGGGAAGTCTACATGCATAAGTGTTGACAAGATTAGATGTATGGGCTGCCAATCATTAGAAGTTAGGATACATATATGTTTCAGAATTCGGAAGAAAAAAGTGATCCAGCAAACTTGAAGAAATTGGGGTTTACCTGAGTGTGGCTCCCTCTGTCTGTATCACATCTCCCTCTTTAAGATAAAAATATTTATGTCCTCCTTTTATTTTTTCTTCACGGTGAGGGACACGAGGAAGCTTACAGATGCGATATTCAGAGTCTATTTAAAGAAAGCAAAGAAAATGATGTTTTGAATTTGTCACTAACAAAGCTCATTCCACAGAAAGGCTACTTGTTGAACAAGTACAATTAATTATTACACAGTGTGAATACAAAACTAGAAACAAGAAACTCTCTACAATAACTTTGTGTTTATAAAGCAACCTTATTCCAGAGCCACAAAAACTGAACAGTGAAAGCCACTGAATCTGAATACTGTACTCTTGTAACAGCAACAGTTTTGAAGACAAAAAAGCACAAGTGAAATTAAAAAAGAAATGTCAGTAATTATTGTATTTTACAAGTGTTCCTTCTTGACTCACCAAGAGCCAAAACCCACAGGCTTCTACAACACCACTAAGATATCCACATTCTCATTCTGCATTATGATTCACAGAAGCACCATTCAACATTTGCGTAACAGTGGACAGAGGCTTTTTGATCTGCAAGTTCCCTCAGTGTCTATTGTTCTGAACTGTGAAGGCCTCGGCTGGAACAGCTACGGATAGCAATCCAGAAAGGTATTTATATCCCTTGCTAGTCTTTACTGCCATGCTCATGGGTTGCAAAACCAAAACCCTCACAAAGACACCAATGTTGTTTTCAGCAGTGCCTGGGCTTCTTTGCAGATAAGTACCTGGCAACTTTACAAAATCTGATAAAGCCTGTGACAAAGCTTCTGACAAAGTCCAATGACCCTAAGAACTGTATGATCCATACTGCTTATTCGCTTCCCAGATACTAAAGCAGAAATGTCTTACTCAACATGAAATACAGATTTTTATATCAGAATTCATGTGCAGACTGCCCTACCCTCTTCCCCCTCATGATCCGAGGTCTACAAATTTGTCAGCAATTACTAATGGTACGCTGTAAGGAATCTCAAAGTTATGCATGTTTCTTTTTCAGAGATTAAGTTATTTATTGTTTTTACACAAGTGAAAGTAATGGTCAATTTGTCATTACTGTAAATGCAGAGAGAAAAGAGTATCTTTTCTCACAGCTCCAGGTATCCCATAAACTGCTGATGGTAATCTAGATTCTCATTATTCACACATCAAAAAAATTCACTATGAAGGTATGCACAGGTATTGATGCAAAACTGTAGTACTACAACATTCAGATTATTCATTGCTCCGATTCCAGACATTGCAACAGTATAATGAAATTACATGTAGTTTACACAGAGATTTCAAAATAATCTCTCAGGTGCTTTGCACAGAAGCACTCAGTAAAAGCTTTTTCTTGCCAAGTACGAAACATTTTCAACAATATCTGAAATCTCTGGCCTACCTCCAGGGATGTTTGTGCAGATATCAGGTATTCCACCAGTATGATCATGGTGCCAGTGCGTCACTAAAATTTCTTGAATTGAGACGTTGAACTCTGACAGCGCCTGCTTTAAACAGCCAATATATTCAGGAACAGCTGGCTCCCCAGTGTCAATAAGGACTCTTCTACACACGGACAAAAAAAAAAACAACAGAGGGAAATAAAAAAACAGTGAGAGAATTTTGACATATGATAGTTAAGTAATGTTAAACAGAGAACCAAACATCGCAGGGAAATGTGGTAACGATGGATGTCTTCATATTCCAGACACCGTCTCTCCTCTCCATAATATTCAACCCCCCGTGGCAGAACAATTTATAAATGGGGATAAATAACACATTTAGTCCCCAGACTTCAAATTCCCGGACAGGTCGCAGCAGCTACGGCCCAGCAGGGGCCTGAGGGGAAGGCACCCACACGGCCCCCCTCAGCGAATTCCCCGCCTCGGCCCAACACAGCGCACAGGCCCCAAGCGGGGCGGGGGAAGGGGACGGGGGGGGACGGGGCGGCGGCGGCCGCCGCCGCCCCGTCCCCCCACGTCCCCTTCCCCCGCCCCCGAGCAGGGTCGTTACCTGGACCCGGTGCCCACCAGGTAGGTGTTGGTGCCCTGAAGGGTCAGGGGCCCCGGGTTGCAGCCCAGCACCCGCACCACCCGCGACGAGAGCCTCTCGATGCGCGGCAGCAGCGACACCATCCCTGCAGGAAAAATTTACACACACACCCCCCGCCTCCCCGGGCTCCGCTCCGCTCCCCTCACACCGCCGCCGAAGAGCGGGAAGGCGGAAGCCACTCTTCCACCTTACTCCGCCTCCCGGGGCCTTCCGCCCGGTCGTGAGGCGAACCGGCTGTGAGGTGGCTGGGTTGCCGCCCTCACTGAGGCGGTTCCCCTCAGCCCACAGGCCATGGCGGGTTTTCCTTTTAAAACTTGCCCTCTGGGAACAAACGCTGTGGTGATTCCGTGGAAGAAAGGCGATGTTCTACTTTGAGGGGTCGGTGCCTGGCTGCTGCCCGGTGAGAGGCAGGTCCAGGCTCTGCTGGCTTCTTCCTAAAGCCGCGAGGAATTTTTTTGCAGCAACAGCTTCTGTATATTCTGAGAACATGCCCGGTTGCAGCGTATGTAGGAGCTAATATGCTCCTGTATAACATGTAGGAGCTATCTAGGATTCAGCGTTTTTAAGAAAATGGGGGAACTACGGGGCGAAGGGCCACAATACACAGAAGATTTCTTCAGATGCTTACCTTCACGGACATTGGCACTTGCAGAATTATTCTTTCACTTTCATTATATGTTTATGCTTGTTACCTGGTACAGAGATAAGTGAAGAGACCTTAAACCAAAAAGAAGTGAAGAGGATTTTGCAAAGGGAACGCAGGACACAAGATTCCTACGTTAAGAGGCAGCATGGTGTAGAAAATGAAGAAAGCCAGATCAGCTGTTTTTTAGATGATTAGGGGGGATGATGAAGGGACTGGGGCATCTCTTCCATGAGGGAAGGGTGAGAGAGCTGGGACTGTCCAGCCTGGAAAAGAGAAGGCTGAGAGAAATCTCATCAGTGTATAGAAATACCTGAAGGGAGGATGCATAGAGGACGGAGCCAGGCTCTGTCACGGGGCCATTGCCTTTGGTCCAGTCACACGGCCCAGTGACAGGACCAGAGGCAGTAGCCAACACACTGAAGCACAGTGTGTGAAACATCAGGAGACACTTTTTCACTGTGAGGGTGACTGAGCACTGGCACAGGTTGCCCAGGGAGGTTGTGGAGTCTCCATCCTTGGAGACAGTCAAAAGCCATCGGGACACAGTCCTGGGGATCCTGCTCTGGGTGGCCCGGCTTAAGCAGGGATTTGGACCAGATGTTCTCCAGCAGTCCCTTACAACCTCAGCCGTTCTGTGATTCTGTGAAATTTTGTCACTGTCATCCAAGTAGTAATACTGTGTTTGCAAACGGCATGCATTCTAGAGCCTGCAAAGTGCTAAAATTCACCTGTTTGGCAGCTTTGCAGTGTCTCCTCTGAAACCCCTGATTAATTGCTTTTCAACTGGCATTGTTAGAGAAATTAGAGCAGGCTTGTTCTCTCCTTAAAGTAAATGAAGAATTTGACCAGATAATTTGACCTGAAATTAAAGCAGGTAATATTACTGTGGGCAACTTTACCAACATTAGAATTTCAAATATTATCTAATTGTTTTATACCTATATAAGATCCTATGTATTACCTGTAACAAATAAATGTAAATTTATAAGGTGATTATAGCCATACAAAGCACAAAAAAGGGTTTGGTAGTAGCATGTTCTTTGCTTAAATGTTTTTTCATTATATGAAAATAGACTTGCAACCCTTATATGTGATCTGGGGCCATTTCTAGGGTTTGCATGGGCAAACGGAACAGATTCCCACTGTCTTCTGAAGGGGGAGAAATCCCCAAACATGATCTTGAGAGGCAAACTTCCAAAAGGCTTGTAAGATACGAACAACTTGGTGTACAGCATGGAACTGAAAAACAAAACTTCATGGCTTCAACAGAGCTTTGTAACTTCATGAAACTTTGAAGTTTAAATTTTTTGTGTTTGCTTAAACTTTAATGCGGGCAAGCGATACATTCAGTACATGCCAGGAGATACGTTATTGAAGACCTTAACATGCTAACAAAGGTCTGCATCTTGCCATGTATGACAAACCGGTATTCCCCCTCTCTAACACTATGTCTCTTTCCTCCTTCCCCCATTGCTTGTTCTCAGCCTGCCACAGATTCACCCGATGCGTTTGGCTTCATGTTTGGCTTCTTGGGCAGCTTGAGGCAGAGGATGGCATGAGGCGGGGAGGCAGCTCTGATGAAGGCCCTGCTACCTGCCTAGCCATGCCACACTGGCTAGTGTCGACTCACAACTCCAGATTTTCAGCTGGCATCCGAGGTCAGGGAAAAAATGGTGCCTTTCACCTGCTTTGTATCTTCACTGCCCGGGGTCTGACAGCATGCTTGCCTCTAGGCTGTTTCATCAGTGCTAATTTAGCTACAGTTAGTACACTTGAAGTGCTAGCTAACCCTTCAGCTGCACAAACAGTATGCATTACCTTGCAGTCACCCATTCAGCCAAAAAGTTTGCGTTGTGACACACAAGAGGCTTGCTGGCAGTACATTGTGCAGGCCTATATTATGCGGCAATTAAAAAAATCTACTCCTGGGTATGGACTTTGATTGCAGCTGTTAATTGCCAGGCATCACAAAAACCACAGACAGAAACTGTGCCACAGTACAGGTACCGGACATCTATATTTAGGCCTTCAAGCTGATTTATTTGATTTATCTGATAAATCAAAACTTTATTTATTTGGTATATAGAACGAATACATTTATTTTTTTATTTTCAAGCTCATCAAAGCATGAACTACAGTCAACAGAAAGGATGTTTCGGGGCAAAGGAAAGAAGCCTTTTTGTGCAGTTATGCTGCTCAGATAAGAAAGACATCCCTATACACAATATTCCGGTCTCTTCCCATATAATTTTCCTGTATATTGTTTTATAAGAAACTGTGACTAGACATGAACTCACCTAATCATGAGGTACCCTATTATGCTGATTTTGTAACACACATGTATACCTATTTGATGGTATGTTCAACCCATTTTCAGCACTTAGATAAAGTTTAGTTGCTGCGTCGTTAGAAGAAGGTACTACCTAAGCAATGACAAGTGGTGTATTTCAGTGGTTTCCTATTTCTAAGAAAATTCTGAAAGTTTAGAGATTTCTGAAATGATATACCTGAAGTTTTACATGTCATTGATAACGCAGAAGTAGTCAGGTGCCAGTTATTTTTAACATCACAAGAACTTTTTCTTTTTCTAAATTAAGAATTGTTTGGGATACGGTAGATTTGTTCCCCGGGGAATACTTATTACTACTGTTACTGTCCTGTAGTGAAAGAATACATTTTCTAATATTAGGCAGGAGCTGTGTATCTGTTTCGTCTGTAGGTGGCAGCAGTGGGTGCTTTTGGAGAACGAAGTGCAGGTTCTTTCTTCTACTATCGTTTTCATTTCCTGCACAAGCCCATCGGTTTAACAAGTCTGTTGTTTCTCTTATAATACAGGGGTTAATAGGCACGTAGTGGAAGTCTTGCTATTATAATCTCTAATGTGGTGCAAGCAAATATGAATGTATAGCCTCAAGTTCTTTTGGTTCTCTGACTGTTTTACGTTGTTAAGACAAAATTTTGAGGGGAAAAATATTATGAAGCAGGGAATGTTAGACTAGTAGTTAAAAAGAAAAAGAAGCTGAATTTCAATAACCTAACGTGAGATTGCTGGTCATATACAATGTGATATTTGATGGAGGATTAATTTTCTTCAGCTATGAGATACATAAAATGCAGTTTGGTATTTCTGAAAATCCCACAAGGTGACTGAATTTTTAGCACTCAAGAAACCTTTGAGTACTGGCATTTGTCTTTCTTCCTCATTTTAAGCATAAATGTGGCTGTGTAATAGCCTAATAGATCTAAGTACAGCATGTAATTCTGTGATAATTAGACACAATCAAGTGAATACTATGCAGAACATTTCTTGAGATGCTTATCTTCATAGACATTGGTACATGAAAGTTGTTGAGAGGATTTTTGGTTGGTAGGTTTTTGCGTTATTTTAATACAATTCTAGCTGCTATTTATAAAACAAATATTAGTAAGATATGCATATATTTCTTGGTACTTGCAGAATTCTTCTTTTGGTTTTATTATGTTTTTATGCTTGTTACCTGGTACAGAGATAAGTAAAGAGACCTTAAACCAAAAAGAAGTGATGAAGATTCTGCAAAGGGAACGCAGGACGGAAGATTCCTATGTTAAGAGGCAGCATTATGTAGAAAATGTAGAAAGCCAGATCAGTTGTTTTTTAGGAGATGGTTAGGGGGGATGATGAAGGGACTGGGGCATCTCTACCATGAGATGGGAGACAGGCTGAGAAAGCTGGAACTGTTCAGCCTGGAGACGAGAATGCTCAGGGGAATATGATCAATGCCTATAAATACCTGAAGGGAGGGTACAAAGAGGACAGAGCCAGGCTTTTTCCGGTGGTGCCCAGTGACAGGACAAGAGGCAATGGGCACAAACTGAAGCACAGGAGGTTCCCTCTGAACATCAGGAAACACTTTTTCAGTATGAAGGTGACTGAGCACTGGCACAGGTTGCCTGGGGAGGTTGTGGAGTCTCCATCCTTGGAGATATTCAAAAACCATCTGGATACAGTCCTGGGCAGCCTGCTCTAGGTGGCCCTGCTTGCTTGAGCAGGGAGGTTAGACCAGATGTTCTGCAGTGGTCCCTTACAACCTCAGCCATTCTGTGGCTTTGTGAGATTCTCCTAAAAATCTGTATGTTAATGCTGCTCAAAGCATAAATACTCCGTGTGAGTTCAACTTCTGGGTTCACTGGACAGGTGACCAGGGGTTCTGCTGCAGCAGGGTGCCAAGTAGCAGCAATGGTAGAACACTGCTGACACTTCGTACAAGTATACTGGAGTACTTCATGAAGAAGCAGGGGAAGCCGTTGTACCGAGGTGAAGTCATCAGCTAATACACTCTTTCAAGCCATGCATTTTCTTCTGTAACTTCCATTAATACCAATGGCAAAAACGTTCGCTGACTGCAAAGCTTAAGCGTCAAAAGTAAAGACACTTACACATTGAATCTTCAGAAATCCCCAGGTTTTTCAGCTTGGCATTTCATCCTCTTTATTTCTATGCTAGTCCTAGTGAGAACCTTAGTTTCTGATGTCTGGAGTAAGTGGACTGTTCCAAAGAGAAAATATCCAATGTTCTGTCAACAGTAATCAAAGCAGAGAAAAAAGGTCCTTCCTACTCCATTTGGAAGCAAATAACAAGATGTGTACTGAATACCATAGGAGTTTTGTCACTATGCTCTCTTTGATGGCAAGTCTAACTAGAATACAAATAAATCATCCAGCCAGTAATTTAGCACATGAACTGCTTGATTTACACTCCAAGAATCAGATACATAAACCTTGTCTCTCTGTGCTGTAGAGTTTTTGTAATTTTTAAATAAAAACAAAGGTCACAGCAATGAGTTTGTGACTTGATGCCTTCTTTTAAAGCTGTAGGAACTTAATCGCTATTTGGGAAAATAGCTTGCAAAGCCTATTACAAATTAAAAAAAAGCTGAAGTGGAGCTATAAGAATTTTAAACTATATACAAAACTCAGTATATAATGTATTTATTGCTTTGCAGGTAAATTATGTATATAATTCAGGGATAACGTATCTCAGATGACCAAAATTTTTCATACATAGAGGAATGATATTAACCATTGACTAAGATCAATAGAGATTTTTTTAGGATTTAAAAGAAATTTATGTTGTACTGGGGGGCAGTTACTTTTCAAATCTGGCACAGATCCACAGAGAGGGGCAGTCTTGGTAAAAGCTGCTAAATGTAGATAGTCTAGTCCACAGTCAGTTTGCCACAGTCTTGTCTTGCCTGCAGCTACTCTTGCAGTCTCATCCATCGAGGTCCCAGTGAAGCGAAGGTTGCAGAGAACCAGTGGTACAGTCCATTCCAGAGGATTTTATTCAAGTGGAACTGTCAAGTCAGGGGAATAAAAGACAGGATGGGCATGATGAATTACTTTTGTTTTTCTCGGCAAAGATTACATGGGTTTATGCTGGTATCAGACGTTGAATTTGCTGCAAAAGCACACAGTAGATTAGTCCAATGTTGAATGAAATATTGTCCACAAAAGCTATATTCTAACAGTACTTGTATTCATTTGAGCAGTTATAGGACAGAAGAGGTGTCATTGTAATTGCTCTGCCGCTGCTTCTTTGAAGTCACTGGGATTTTATCGTGGAGCAATACACGACTTTTTTACTTAGTGCATTCCTGGTGCTCACAGCCATTATGAAGAGCTTTTGGGCATGCACGCAGTAGGCCTGTTATCTTTGAATCATTACCAAGATGATTCTGCAAAGGCAGAAAGGCCTCTGCTGCGTTAATTCAGAAGGTCATTATGGATAATGCATTGCCCCATTGATGTCCTGAGGTGTTTTCCTAATGTGTTGTCTTGCAGAAATGAACTGTGTGCAATTGAACCAGGAGTTCTGCAGTACTGCTTTGAATTCAGACACTGCTTTTTTTAGCTTTGGAAAATTAACTTGATCCATTGATTCTGTCTTTCAAGTGATGACAGGAAAATAATGGTATTTCAAGCACTGCAAGAACTGCTTAGGATTGGGATGTTTCTAACCTATAAGGGAGAAGCAGGAAGAAATACAAGAAAAGGCAAGCACTGATACTATGTTCACTATGAAGACACTGATAGGATTGTGTCTCCTGTCCTAAGAGCTAGAAAAGCTATAGACTGCTCTGGCTGAGAGTATGCATCATCCTGGGCAGCGCAGTCATAGAGGCTGAATCACAACACCTGCTCCTTGTAACCTGCAGCTCTTTTAAACATGCATTTTAAACTTGCATTTAAACATGTAGTTCTTTTAAACATGCATAAAAATTGTATGTGGAGTGCCAATAGCACTGAATAGTGCTGGAGCAGACTTTTGTAAATGCCTGCAGTTTTACGAGAGGAAAACAGTTTTAATAACTTGCCCTTGGACACATGCTGTCCCTTCATGTATCATTACACAGAAAAGGTTTTTGTACATATTTTAAAATGCATTGTACAATAGTTTTCAACTATAGCCAAAAAAGATTGTTCTTTTTTCGTAAGTCTTTCAGATATATAATTGTGTATACAAATAAATAAATGAATATGTACAAACACATACATATAAACACACACATATACACATATATATTTCCATAAATATCTATTGGCTTTTGCTCTACAGGTCTAACAAACTAAAATCTAAGTTTGAAGATGCATGCACAGATATATAAACATACAGAGGGAAAATGATACTCTTTTTTTTTTCTTTACTTTTATGGAATAAAGTGTGAAATTAATTTATTTAAGGGAATTTTATGATATATTAAATTTAATATTAAATATGGCCAAGGACTTCTAAACTGAATTTTTAGAATAGAATTTTTATAATGTAGTCATAAGAATGTCAGTTCTTGACAGGTAGCAAATCATTAACTGTGTCACATGGTTTCCATATGATTTTTGTTTCAGTTTCTGTTATATCAGTAAGCCCTTTAACTTTTCTTGGATTGCAAATCCTGTAAAGGTGTGGATGGGAAACCTGCGAATATGCAGATCTACATTTTTTTAAAGTGAAAAATCTCTCTCCATGCCCAGTATAAAGGTAAGTCTGCATTTTGTAATAACATTTTAAATGTATTGTGAGAACTGAATCACATTTTATTGTTTCTGCTTTATCCCAAAATGATTCTGTAAAAGTATGTTAGTTTTTAGAGAAGGCTTATATTTATGTTGGCTGATAGACACTTTACTCTTCTTGCTCCTGTCATGTTAGATCTCATATGTTTAATAAGACTGGGGGCAATATAATTCTGAGTGATATAAGACTCTGTTGTGGCACTTAATGATACCCCAGCTCGTACATGAGACCATGGTGCTCTTTGGAGTGCTACCATGCATACAATATAGAGGATATTAAGGGCTGAGATCTTCAAGAGAGATTTCATGTTAACCTGTGAGCAGGCATTTGTGCCTGGGCTTGAAATTAAGACATTGGGCATTCAGGAATACAGATTTGTGAGTCTCTGATAGATTTTTTTTTTTTTTTAAGTTACCATGAGCACAATGTAAACACTGTGTCTTACCAGCCATTCCAAGGCTCTTACAAGACTAGATTCCTTATTCAAGTTAATTATGAGACTGTGAGCAAGCTGACATTTTTGGTAATGTGTGGCTCCTCATTTATCTCAGTTTACCTGATGCCTTTATATACCACCAAGATGCCCAGACAGGTCTGCAGGCTGCCAGCATGTGAGCAGATTGAACAGTATGTGTGTCAGAAGAAGAAATCACTTGACTCACAGCTACTCTTCATGCTGTTGTTTCAGAGGAGTCTGGACATAGCCTGTAAAACTTCCTTTCTTATTTGGGATTATATGATAATAAGATAATTCTTCTTTGTGAAGTGCTGAGATACAAAAGGATAGGGAGGTTGTGAAGAGGGAGGAATCCAGTTACCCTGTGTATTCATTTCAGGTACAAAATTAGAGGCTTGCCACTCCTTGCCACTCAAATGTGTAGTACAGTATTACTCATTAAATGTGAACCTTGGTATACTGCCTGCTTCGGCAATAAATTGCCTATCCAAAGAACTTTCTGTTTGGATTCAGTCATTGACTTACCTTTTACTGTTGTGTTTCCTGCAACAGTCAAATAGTGAACCTGTTTGGGTTTTTGGGTGTTTTTTTGAATCTGTTCTAAAAAGCATGCATAATGTTCTTGTCACAAAAAAAAGGATACAGCTTGTCAAAGGTGGTACATCGGGTTGCAGAATGACATGATGTTCTTATATAGAGTAAATACAGTTTCCTTTGGAATTTTCTTGAATAAATCATAGAATCACAGAATCATAGGATGGTTTGGTTTGGAAGGGACCGTAAAGATCATCTAGTTCCAACACGCCTGCCACGGGCAGGGAAATGAACCCTAATAATAAACTCTTAAGTTGCTTCACACAAGTTTTCAGATATGAAACATTTGTAAACATAAAGTTCAGTTTATGCTGGACTTTGTACCGAAATCCACTTCCCTGAATCTGACTGTGAATTGGATATAAATTGCATTAGTGATTTGAAAGAGATTAGTGGTATTTTATTGGAGAGGATAGGAAAGAATAGTGAAAGGGTTACAGCTATCCCAGCTGTAAGATTGCCTGATCTTTCTGACCTCTTTGGGGCCAGGACATGAAACCTAAGTAGGAGATAGAACAAGAAGCTAGAAATAGCTAAGGCCCACATCCAAAAAATAATGTTTAGACACCCAGCATCTTTGTAGGCTGTTATGTTCCCACTTGTCTTCATTAGGAAATTAAAAGCTTAAGTTCTCTTTTTGGGATTTGTACCTGGGTCACAGTGTAGACTAGCTCAGTCAACACAAGTGAAGAATAGCCATTAGCTTTCAAAAGCTTTGTTCATGGGATATTAACCAATTGTCTCATTTCATTCCTCTGTGGCAGCATGCCTAAATACACAAAAATCCAAAGGAGGCCTGCCTCTGCATGCTTTGCCTCTGCTCTGAGTTCCCTAGTGTGGCTTTTCCCTGTGTATTGTCTGCTGCTGTTTGGTGGTGGCACTAGCCCAAACCCAGTGCTTTGGCATGCCCTGCATCCCATCCTTTGGGATTGCTGACAGTAGCTTTTTCCTAAGATATGCAGATGAAATAAGGGACTTCATAATTTTCATGTTTATAGCTTTGCAAAGGTGGAAATGAATGAGACAAAGAATGTACTGCTTTATAGCTTTTCTGTTTCACCTGACAAATGCCACAGATCTACAGAGCAAAGATATGTAAGGACTACTTAAAGAGGTCACAAGAATCCTTGCAGTGTTAGGCAATGTAAATGTAGTTTGAACTGCGAATTAATTCGGTCTGTAGCAGAATATGTGGTTAGGTCATCTGTGTTTAGCTATTACTCACACAGCTTGGGAGACATTTCCCAAAGAGGTGTAGGCTGGTTCAGGTCTGGCTCCTTACACGTCACTAACAGGAGAGCTGCAATCCTATTCAGTACTTTCTTGCTGCGTATGGAAAAACAAAGAGAAATGATAAAACCACTAGATATATGCACACAAATGCAGTAACACAGTTGGAAATGACATAATGATGTGTACTCTGATACAACGGTGTGTACTCAAGACAGGAGTTTTCTCAGTGTTTTGTGCTGCGCACAGTAAGGGAGGATAGCTCAGAAGCTCAGAAAGTTCTGGGAAGGAATCAATCCTTTTTTCCATAAACTGGTTTTAAAAGCTGGTAGAGGTAATCTTGTTTCTTAGTATTTTGCAACTATTAGGAATTATCTCAATAGCTGTTTGGTAAGTGGAGAGTCGCTGTGGTTGGGAAAGTGGGTGACCTCAGCAGGTTCAGAGGTGCAGCTTCTCTTGGACTGATTGTTCACAGATATCTCAGTACATTCTGCATTTTGTACTTGCTTGTTTAAATGCTCATGTGAATTGCTGTGTAATACTGTAAAAGAAAATATTGTTTCTGCTGATCTTCTGTTTTTCTTCTTCGTTTTAGGAACCAGTAATGAAGAATGAGTCCAGCAATTAAAAAGACAATTTACATTTATCTTTTCCAGAATAGATGTGTATCAGTGCAGTTAATTTAATATTTAAATCAAGAATCCAGAAAAATGCAAGTACCTTTGCCATAATAAAAATGCATAACCCAATTTTATTTTCTATGAGGAGGTGGTATCATCAGGACAAAGACTCCATTGTAGATTTAGATTGATTTTGACTTTCCTTTGCATGAAGTGAGGAGAGAGTGACAACAGTGACAGTCTAATGCATGATGAAATTTACTAAGCAGAATTTTATTTTTTTAGTTGGTGGAATTATAATTTATGTAGTTGATATTGGAGTGGACTTCTGGGTAGCTAGTAAATATTTCTGTCAAGGTCAATATTCTTGGAGTATATTGATACTGTGTTTTAGAGGTCTTTCATCATTAATAACTCAGATATTTAGTTATGAGTGGTTTAAAAATGACTGGGAAGGTACTAATACCGCGAAGCTGAAATGGATTTTTCTCGTTCATGTCTTTCAGTGTGGAATTTTTATAAGGTAAGCACATTTTAAAATTTATTTTAAAATGAGAAATCATATTGCAAGACAGTTTATTAAGAAGTGCTTAAGACAGTTTATTAAGAAATGCTTAATATGGCTTCAGGGACAAGACCACTTCTGTCCTTGGCATTTATTGCTCCATGTAAGCAAAAGGACTTTTGTCTACGTATGCCAGGGGTAAATTATGTCAGGTTTTGGTGGAAATGTAGATATTTCATTTTACCTGTAAGTAATAATTTTTATCATTCACAGCCTAATTCTATTTGGTTCATTAGCCTTTTGATAGGGCATGCTTAATAAAAATGCCTGCTTTACAGAGTAATACTATTGTAACTGATAAATCTAAGTTTTTAAAATGATGTTAAGAAGGGAATTAATTTGATTACACTAAGCAGGTGAGACAGCTGAAGTAAGAGGTAATTTTGGAACCTGAAAGCCCAACCATATGTAGAAAACCCACCAAGATCGG
Organism: Chroicocephalus ridibundus; assembly: GCF_963924245.1. Taxonomy (NCBI): domain Eukaryota; kingdom Metazoa; phylum Chordata; class Aves; order Charadriiformes; family Laridae; genus Chroicocephalus; species Chroicocephalus ridibundus. Next base: position 133,319,244 of record NC_086285.1, read on the forward strand.
GAGAGAAATTAATAGTTGAATAGTTAGTAAGAATACTTGCAGCAGTACTTCCTGCAGGTACTGAGTTAATGGTGACAGGAACCTTTGTTTGCTGAAAGGCACGTGTCCAGGAATAGTTGAAGAGACCATATGCTTAACATTCTGTGGTGGCTTTGCTATAAAATGATCATTATCATTCTTATTATAGAGATCATTTGTGCCCAGATTTTACTTCCATTTTAAAACCAAGGTGAAAGGTGTTGGCGAAAAGTCTTGAATTTTAATTATTTTGGGTATGCTGCATGCAAGAAACATGAGCGAATATAGACTTATTGGAGGCACTTAATAAAATACTTATTTCAAATGCCTCCTTTACAGGCAGTGCTGAAAGATATATTTATGCCAATGTTAAAATTCCCCTCACACACATGTTTTATTCATTTGATGTTATCATGGATTAAGGGAAAGGATGGAGATTTAAGTGTCACAATTCACTTTTGCTTCTCAATATTCTTTGTCCTTTTGTACATCAGCTTTACTTTCCTGCTCCTCCTCCTTTACAGTCCTGAAGTTTTAGACTTCACAGAGGAGTATTTACTAACAGCCTTAATTTTTCTGGTGTCAGTTATTAGAAAAGCTTAGAAATACTACATTTTGAAAAAAAAGAAAATCCCTCTTCAGTTTTTCTGGATGGTTTCTTATTTACTAACCAGATCCGTGGACATGGGTTGGTTCATATGAGATATACCAACACCTGGCCACAGGGACTCTACTAGTTTCTGCTTTTTAGAGGGGATGTCTCAGGGCCCAGCGTGGCACTCTCCTTTTTTTGTCTGTCCCCAAGGCTTTTCAGATTCAGGTATGGCTGGGAGTGCCATTCTTGTGCTCGTGACTTATAAACCTGCCCCCCTGAGTTCGTTTCTTCCAAAAGAAATTAAAGCCATGACCTCTTTTTCTGATCACTGTTGATAATTGTTGAGCCAGTAACCACAGTGTAGAATGGCGGAAGCCACTTTTTTTAATGTCTGGCCAAAACAATCCCTTCTCCCCCTTTTTCTTCCATGGCCTCATTCTCTGTAATCTGTTCAGGATTCTAATTCTGGTTTCACCTTTGGCTTTTTACACTCCCAGGTTACCCCTAAAATTTCCTGCTGATTGGTGCCTATCACTAAGGCCTCACCTTTCACAGTTTTGTATCATCAGAAAAACAGATATCACATTTCAACACAGACTTTCAGAATTCAGATCCAAGCTCTGATCATCCACAACTCTAGATACTGTAATCTTGATTTGGCATTTGTATCCAATCAAAATGCTGCTTTTACGGGCAAATCTTCATGGATTACCTTCATCTAAGGTAACCCATGAAACTTGGGTTTACCTGAACTCATACCCTTTCCAATGAATACCTCTTACCATGAATTTCTATAATTTTTGAAGCTTCCTTCACAGAATTAGCCCCATCTTCTCTGAGTTACTTATTATCTAGTAAACATAATTGTGCCGTTTGCACTGACAGTGTTGTCATCTTGGTTACCTGTTCTTTATTGCACGAATGATATTTTCTCCTATGCTGCCTCTTATGCTTGAAAAATTGTTTCCAAGTTGATACGTATAAATTACAAAGTTCTTTCAGCCACTCCTCAAAATTCAGGAGTGTGATAATGTATACTGTAAAGTATAAGTTGATAACAGCAAGCTGACATCTGTGCTTGTACCTTTGTGATCAACTATTATGTACTTCCCATTATATGTGTGTTTTCTTAGGCGTATCCACGTACAACTCCCTCCTATCCTCCCTCTTAGTCATGTAATTTATCTGGTTAGTTTAGACAATGAGCCTTTCAGGCTTATCACTATAGTCAATGCATAAAAATAGATTTTGTCAGGAGTCAGGTCATACTTATTAAGGTGAGCTTTTCCAAAAGTTCCTCTGGGGCAGGAACCTATATTTTCCAATAACTACAGAGGAAAATAAGGGCCTAGCCAGTAAATACGACTTGGCCAGTGAATGTAGGATGCCTGAAATTATAAGATGTGAATACACTTTACCAAATTATCTTCCTCCCTCCCTCCCTCCTCTCTCTCTCTCTTTCTCTCTCTTTCTCTCTCTTTCTCTCTTTCTCTCTCTCTTTCTCTCTCTCTCTCTTTCTCCCTCTCTTTCTCTCTTTCTCTCTCTCTCTTTCTCTCTCTCTCTCTTTCTCCCTCTCTCTCTTTCTCTCTCTCTCTTTCTCTCTCTCTCTCTTTCTCTCTCTCTCTTTCTCTCTCTTTCTCTCTTTCTCTCTCTCTCTCTCTTTCTCCCTCTCTTTTTCTCTCTCTCTCTTTCTCTCTCTCTTTCTCTCTCTCTCTCTTTCTCTCTCTCTCTCTCTTTCTCTCTCTCTCTCTCTCTTTCTCTCTTCCCTGCTTCCCTCTGTCATATGTCTTTTGCACCTCTTGCTCCATCTTTGAAACAGGGGACTTCATTGTGTTATGTTTGTACAGTGCACAGCACAATGGGATTCAGTCTGGTTATGTTACCACACCACCAATGCTGAGCAATAAATATGGAAATAATATGTGTGTATACACTTACATACATATATATACTAAAAAGAGAGAAAAAAAGAAAGTAAAATGCTTTCATATCTGATAAGGCTTTAGTTTACTTTAATGGAAAGAATGTAGACCTGTAATTATATTTCATATGAAATGTTATTCTCTGCAAGGAGCAAAATTAAGTTGGTAAAGTGTATCTTAGCTATCCTGACTAAAATTATTTTCAGCCTGACCCATTTAAATGGGTCACACAGATGTTGGCAGAATTGAGAACAGACTGCAGCAGAACAGTCAACATTAAGACAATAATGCAGTCAGTGAATGTGGAAAAAGAGGACATTTCCCTGGGGCACCATATAAATTCTGGAGTCCACTGATGTGTAGCAGTTTGCAGCATCAGTTGAGGACACCTGAGGAAGACTTAATTTTAGCAATTAATAACCTTTAGTGTCAGAATAGAAGACCATACAGGCAGCAGACATGGTGATACGGAGAGCTGCTATTGTGTCTCTTGGTGCTTAAAGGTAGCCTCAAGATGTCTTGCATCTTTGAACAGGAGCAGATGAAAAAGATTTTTTTTTTGCAAAGATGAATTCTAAATCCATGAGACATCAGAGGAAATGCGAGTGCTTTGCTGAACCTGGGATTTTTTCATTACAGGTTTTTTAAAAAGCGATGAGAAAAATTCATTCAAGATAGGTGATACTCACTTTATACTGGTGCAGATTTAGCACCTCTGAAGTCACATCCAGGCCAAGAATGGATCAAAAATGAGGACTGAAGCTGGTAACATGCCTCTAGCAATTTATGTGTATAACAAGGAGTTCCACAGGACAAAATACATAGAAAGGTATTTAAGATACCAAGTCAGTGAGGTACAGAGAGTCAATTAAAAGTGGAAAGTTTGTAATTCTGCTTTAAGTGAGTTGGAGGTTACATAATAATATGTAACCTACATATTTTCTTAATATAAATTTACTATCCTGTTGCATCAATTTCATGGACTTAATCCAAGCCTTTCTACGCTTAGAAGATTAAATTTAACATGCAGCAGAGAGTAATTTTTCTTTGATTAACAATTTATGCGATGCTGCATACTGTGACTGCGTGACCAGAATTTAGAAGGGACAATCATTGCTGCCAGGTCTCTCTCACACCTTCCCCACATGAATTTCTAAATGGCACCCAAATCTTTATCAGTGTAGTTTGATGAGATGGGACGTGAAGTGTAGTACTGGGATTGTGGTGGAAAGCCCTCAGTGGAAATCTGAGGGAAAGCAGGTGACGTGGAAGCACTGGCAGTTTGCCTGTGACATGTGAAGGCTGTGAAGCAACAAAAGCAAGTAGCTGTCACCTCTGTGAATTCCCAGTCATGCTTGGAGAGACGAAGTCTTCCTAATTTTGCAGGAGACCAGGAGCAAACTTCATCCCTTATGAAACGATCATGAAAATGTGGAAGCGTTTCAAGAACAGTGGAGCTGTGTTTCAATAAGTGTTTATAACAAGTAGGAGTCCTATCATCTGAGTTCTCTACAAAACAACAGTACAAAGTCAGAAGACTTATTTTTTTTCTTCTATCAAAGTGAATATAAGATTTAGAAACACTGATAATTCTTTACTATTCACATGTGACAATTCCAGTTGTAAAGAAATTGTGATTTTTTTCTCCGTTGGCTTCCAAGTAGTTTATATACCCAGGATTAATGAAAAAAAGATACTCTTTAATGAGTTTAGAGGGAGAACAAGTAAATGGCAAGCCTGCATTTATCTGTATGAATGACACAGTACCGATACCCATCTCACCTTCAGTTTAAGATGTATGTCTACATAAAATACATAACCAATCCAATACTTGTAATTAATGTATTTTTATTCCTGTTGAATTGTCTTTTTAAGGGCCTTTTTCAGTTTATGAAAATTGAAACATGGAGCTGCTATGGCAATAGATATAGTAGTACAAGAATATGATAGGTTCATAGCAGGCACAGTGCTTAGGTGAGCCGTGGGCATGATAAAGAAGAAAAATTGAGTCTGATCTATCCCTTAGCACAGACTGAACTTTACCCTTGGCTGTGAATGCAGTTGTCCAATGTTAGGCCTCAAAGTTGGCCATGGGCCCTTCCTAAATTGTTGAAATATTGCATGCCAAATGGGTAGATGGGAAATACTCTTAAAGGGTAAAAGATTTGTCACAGTGACCTCCAGTAAGTGACATAGGCATGAGGAGCTCAGGGAATACCACTTCACTTAGTACACAGTCAAAGAGCAATGGAAGTATTTGGACTTTTCTAGAAAAAACCAATGTATTTTATACAGTATTCAAAGTCAGAAGTGGACTGACTGAAATCACTACAACTAGTGAAAAATACTGTAGCATACCATCTTATAACAATATAAATCTAGTATAATCAGAAGGAGTATGCTTCCGAAAACTGGCAAATGATTTCAAGTGTGTATCCAGCTGAAATATTCCTTTTACAACATGTCTGGTTCTTGCCTGGTCTGTCATCTGCCTTCTCAGCCGTGAGCTCTGCAGCTCGAAATTTGTGCAGCTGGTTTCCACTGCTTGCTGCTTGGACAAACGCAGGCTCTGGTGAATGAGTCCATGGACAACTAACGAATCAGTCTACCGAATTGTTTTTTCTTGAAAACATTGCAAACTCTCCAGATGTTTACATCTCAGATGCAAGAACCAGATGTTTTTGAATCCTAATTGTTTTATAAACTGAAAATGGTATAGATGTCATGCCAAACAGTTCAGTTCTTTGCTTATTCAGGGAACAGTAAGATAAATACACAAAAACATAAAAGTGGAAAACAGTTTCCTTTGGGAGTAAATAATGGATCTAGAGGCAGCTCACGGAATCAATGTATGGCCTGAATGAGAGGGGTACTGTCTATGAGTCTCTGCAAGGAGGAGAGCCAGGGACCTTCCTCTAAGGCTTCTCAGTAGTAACGTAACTGCGCCACACCTACTACAGGTTGCAGTCCTGGGGAATTCTCACTTGTATGGTCGACAGGCTTAACCTTCCAGGGAATAAGTCACAGTTCCTTTAGCACACACTTAACCCAGGACCTGCAAATCCCAGCTGCCTCACTTGTAGCTCTGGAAGGACTCCTGACACTGTGTCCCCTGTGGTCAAAGGATTCATCTTTAAAGATGGTAAAACTTTCAACACCTGGAGGAGCCAGGAATTCTTCCTAGCTCCCTTTGTAAGCAGAAGGGGGCTGTGCTCCAATGTCATATTGGGATGAGATGATTCTGTGAGATCTGGGTGTGTAATGATCTGCTGCTCCATATTTTCTATGTAAAGGAAATGCAACTACATGGGTTTCATGGGGTCTGTAGTACATATGATCCTGTGGACAATCAGGGAAACAGGAACCTGCAACCCTTCAGCATGAATCTTGAAGTCATCTCAGATGCAGCCTTAGGGAATGGAAGTGGGAGGCAACTTAAGGCATAGGACCTTGCCTTTCTCGGCCTGCATGTTTGCAGGTTTGTACACCTGTGTAAGATAACCAAGTGATGGTCTGTGGTGTTCTGCTTGATTTCTCAAGAAAATAGATCTGAATGAATGAATGATGTAATCTTCATAATCCAACAGACTAAATTACAGAATCATATAAATTCTTCTGTTAAGGGGAAGATGTTTGTAGTGCTAGGTAAGTTAGCTGAATAACAGTGAGTTTTCTTGAAAAAGGAATGCTTTTGTTGTCCTTGTTTGCTAGTTATAGTCAAAATAGGTTCATTGGAGAAGAATATTGGAAGCTCAAGACATCTGGGAACTGAATAGGCAGAAACAGTCTTGAAAGTGATGTCTGAAAGCTGTTATGCTCAAAATCCTGTTTATGGGCAAACACACAGGATTTATATACCTATAAAGCCAAGAACTTATTATTGGTATAAGTGAAATCATAACAGTTGATTCCAAGAATCATTATTAGTCTAGATCTTTTATTACAGGAAAAGAAATAATACCTCTATGCATAAAAAGTTTCAGTAATATTAATACAGTTAAAATTGTTTGCACACATATTTCTTTGTTCCTATTCCTTTTCCTTGTGCTTTGTTCACCGTTTTTGTGCTCCTCTGGGTCCTAATGTCAGCAGTTTCATTCTGGTGTGTGGGTATTAAAAAGTTGTTACAGTGTCTGGAGTCTTGCTGGGAGGAACGTGGTGTTCATGTTGATGGTTTCTTCTTCACCCTTAGGATCCACTGTGGGTCTTTTTTGTGTGTTTGCTAACACACTGTCAGAGTTTGCTTTCTCTTACTTCTCTGCAGCTTCATGTTACATCCAAACTAGTTTCATCCAGCTCCAGGTCTGCATTTCTGTAAGTGACCACTGGTCAGTTGTTTGTAGCTGTGGAATCTCCAGTGCCAAGCCATCCCTTATCATCCAACCCATGTACTCTTCTACACTGCATCCTGCGTCTTCACATCTCAGGACCTCTGCTATCATACCAGAACTATTATTTCTCTATTCAATATCATCATGCCTGTCATAAATTTTGCAATCAATACAGAATATCTGCTTGTTACTGTTACCCATTTTTCTGCAGAAAATCCAAAGTAAACCAAGTAAAATAAAGTCACAGTCCGGTCAAGAAAACTTCAAACAGAACAAGTCTGATAAGCCTCAGTCCTGAAGCTTTGCAAAGCTTATGCTGCAGAGTTACAAGGCTTAGTCTGCAGTCTGCACAGCCAGTGTTACTGACCACTGGAAGTCAAGTAAACAGCAGAAGAGAGCAAGCGTTGCTTTGCTTCGAGATGCGATTTACATGCATACTTATGAGGGTACTTCTCCCTGCTTTAATTTGTTGACTAGTTCCAAAAGATTCTCTCTTTGCTCCTGAACAGTTCAACTGGAAAGAGGTCTTTATCTGTGAAAACCTGTTGTTCGGGAATTGCCCCATTTAATCTGTTATACAAAGGAGGATTACCTATGTCCCTTGGTTTCCCAAGCACTAGAGCAATAAGTGAGATCATTCACTAGGGCTCTCTGTGTGAGTCCATTAGGGACAGCGGAAATACTATAATTTTCAGCAGCAGGAGTACTGGTCCTACATCAGGTGGTAGCCACCATTCTGTTTTCCTAAACACAGCTGTAAAGATTACCATGTACAGTAGCTGGTTCCTCCCTTAATTATCAAAATGGTTTTTAATCAAAACTTAAGCGTTCTCTCCCTTCTGAAGTTCTATGTCCACCTCCAGGCCTGAAGCAAAAGTCTTGAAAATGAGCTAGGTTTTGTTTATCTCTAAGCAAAGCATTAGAGAGATCCTGAAGAGAAAAAGTTCTTTACCACACAGAATGCACACCATTGTGACTAACGAATTACGTGTGTCTTTGCATTTACCACTCTTTTAGAGGAAATGTTCATTTAGGCTTAATTGAAAATAAACCAGAACTGTTCTAAAAGTCAGTCAGGTCCACCCATTTGCCAAGGCAGATGGCTTCTTCATGTAAAACCATACGGATTATTAATAGAATCTGTCAACCCAGGAACACAGGTGTCTTGAAAATAATTTTCTGAAAGTATTCCAGAGTATTTAGACAATAACAATGTAATGATTTTTTTTTAAAGCCTGTTGTATGTTTCATATGATAATATCATCAGATATTATCCTTGGGGCTTATAGATCTATATTTACTTACTTATATAGACATGGGTGTTCACAGCTGGATATTCACTAATACCCTTAAAATGATACAAAGAAAGTGAATGAGTATCTCAAAGAGAGACTGAGAAGAGATGCTAAGGGAATTTTCAGAAATGCGGCACTTTTAAAGAAATAAGAACCTATCAAAATAAAACTTGTAGTCTTTATTCAGGCAAGTTTCATTCTGTTCTAGTAGTTTTTATATTGTGTTGGTATCACTGGTCATAAATGGTTACCTGATATCACTGATACCAGACATATTTTACTAAATTTTATCTTAGTGGAAGGTGCTGGATTACATTTCAAGATAAAATGTGAATGGACAATAAAATGGGAGAAAATGTTGTTAGGCTATGTTGTTTCATTGAGTTGTGCTTTTAAAAGTGCTGTCTAATCAAGACTCCTTTTTTTACAGGTATTGGTTTGCTTTGAAGTATGGCTGTCAAGCTGCATTTAAACAAAACAGCATCAGAGATGCATCAGAAACAGACCCTCCCGACTATATTCAAAAAAAATCCGTTGATGCAGTGACTGATATTAACATGCTCAGAGTGTTCAAGACTTTTCTTGAGACCACACCACAGCTTTTTGTCCAAATTTACATCCTCATGGAACATGGCAAAAATAATAGCTATCAATGTGAGTCTGCCTTTCTCCTTAATTTTCAAGTTGAGTATCTTACCTAAAAGGATAACTCATGTGATTGGATAACATTTTAAACATACCTTGGAAAACATACACTCCAATGTATAATTACTCTGCGTTTAGTTAGAATTTCTGTCTAGTAGATGGTCCATTCTCTTAAATCCATGAGAAGGAAGATTTCACTATAGCAAGTCATAATATCTAATAGAAACATAATGATACATAACTTGAATATAAGCTATTGAATACAATTAGTATATAATTTTCAGAGCAATTTGTTTTGTGTGCTTTTGCTTACAGTTTCTTTTAAAACTACTAACAGGGAATCTTGAAATCAGTAATGTATTTAGAGCAGCTCTGTGAGCTGTTACTACCATCATCCACATGATACAGATGAGGGAGAGAGTCAAAAAACACCTAAGGATATGCCAGCATGGCAGAATGCAATATGATGAAGAGGTACGGGTTCAACTTCAGAAGCAAGACAGAAGCTGTACCATTTCCAGATCTAAGACTAGCACCATTACTGGCAAGACATTAACTGACTCAGGGTTGGAATTTATCTAGCCAAATGGAGAGACCCTGTTGTCTAGTGTTCCTTTATAGTCCATGAAGTCAATAGGTACTCGGATAAAATGGTCAGATGAATCTCATCTTAAATATGACCATGTGAAGTGTCAACTCTTAGTTACAGATTTCTACATTATAGACACCCCAGAGTCAATATCAGTTGCTGAAACTTAAGTTTTTATGGGCTTTTTGCAACACTTTGGAAATTTCTAAGTCATCTGTGTATGGAGATGGCAAATATGACACATAACTTTGGCAAGACCATCAATGGCCAGAGACGGGGCAGGATAACATAGGCATACCAGACAGCATTAGATGCCTAGATTTAGGTAATTAAACTGAGCCTTAAAATTAAGGTGACTTGTTCAGGAGCAGATGAAATATAAAATTGGTATAGAGAACATGTTAAGAAAGCATGAACTTGTCCACAACTTCATTCAGAAATTATAACGTAAAATAAGTATCTTTTTCTTCAGTCTAACATTTTTCCTTGCATTTGTTTAGATGCTGCCATTATTATGTCTTTTTGTGGTATCTCCATTTCAACGGTTGATTATCAGATATCATTACGAACATCTCTGCCTGATAAAGCTGAATTTCATGTGCTTCCAAAGTTAGTGTATCTCTTCTACAAACTGCTTACCATCACTTCTTGGATACTCAGTATTTCACTGATCACTCTACTAAGTGTTAGAAGTTCTGTAATTCTGCTGATATTTCTTTGGATCTGTGGCTTCACCTGGGTTTTGAAACAACATACGACATTTTGCAAATCTAAGAAGATGGAATATCTGTACAGAACTGTTGTTGGAATAATTCTAATTTTTACCTTTTTTAACATAAAAGGGAGAAAAACAAAAGTTTGCATTTCTATTTATTATGCCACTCACACTGTTGTAACTCTAGGTATTTTGTCTGTTTATATGTTTTGGAAACCTTCCATCATCAAGGACATACATTTTACAATTGTGAGTATCCTAACTATTCTTAGTCTGGTGTTAGGTATTATTTTTCTTATTGTTTATTATAGGCATTTTCATCCCACTGCTTATTGCAGACCACAGGAATATTCAGATGAAGTTGATGGAGAGGCAGGACAAAGAGTGGAAATTGGCAGGTTTCAAAATTTCATAATGCAATGAACAGTATAGATTTTTTTGTGTGGACTTCAAAGCAAATACTTGCTGGACAGTCTGTTTCTCTATCATTGTTTCTCATGTATCATCACTGAGTAGTACATAATGGACCAGAGTTATTGGCTCTGAATAACTATGGCTTTCTGTGATGCTGTACGAAGTGTTTAGAACATGAGTATTTCTCTATGTGCGTGTCAAAGTTACTTTGGAAAAGAAGAAATTTAATCTATCCGTCCAACATAATTCACTGTTTTGGTTTTTATCAATGCAAATAAAACAGGAAAAGCTAAAAGTTATTCAAATGAAAGCTAGCATTAAAAACATATTCTGTTCATTTACATTGATGTTAAAAATAAAGCTCGCTTTTCTTTTCTTGCTGGGAGGAAAGAGGAGTGTATTTGAAATAATTGAGGGCAGTGATCGGTTATCTCTGCTTCTCCCCATTAGTGTAAGAGCTGCAGTTCTTTAGATGAGCATAGTGACAAACCATACTGTCTTCTCCCTAAATATCCCCTGAAGAAGAATAGCTTTGATTTATGGCTCAATCACTGTCTTGCCACAAGGAGATCTAGGGAGATATTTTCAAACATTTTATCTTCTAGGTGTTTTAATAGCTCCTTTATTGTTTTTGTTCTGCTAATCTTTCACACAACCTTCTGTACTTAGGGGTGATGCCAGCTTGTTGTTCTGGATTATAATAGCAGCCTAAGTGATTTATAGATGGCTACAGGAGTCTTGCATATAAAGGAAGAACTATCTTCCTTGAAGCTTTCCTCTCCTTTGAGCTCTTAAATGAGACCCTTAAATGCCGGGGGCTATGCAGTAGTGCAGCTTTTGTATTTGTCACTGGAGAAGAGAGAAGCAACTGTTCTGATGCAGTGAACTCACAGGGGCTGGGAAATGATGGAATAACCAGCTTGTCCATCAAGACTTTTTGGCAAAAGGCAGCGTGAAATTAGACAACATTTAAGTCCTGTGTTGAAATTATAATCAACAGCAAAGGAAATAAGGTTGATAGCCACAGCTTCTTCAGAAATAAAATCTAAGGGGAAGTCTTTCAGAGCTGCTGGGTTTTAAATCTGAATTATGAAAACTGGGGCTTTTCCCCTCCCCTCCTTTCCCCTTCCAATAATTCACATTTGCAGTTAGAGTAGCCACAGGCAAAGGGAAGAAACGGTTTGAGAAAAGAGCCTAGAGATAAGAAAAACTGATAAACTTTGCCAGGAACCAAATCTGTTAGCATTATTGATTGACAGCAAATATCCCTGAGACTTTGGGGAAAGGGCTGATGCTTTGATTGATAATTAGAGTGCTGAAGAGGTGTGTCTCGTACCTTTTGCTTCAAGTCCATGGACTGCAGGCTGCCTTTTTCTTGTTACCCTTCCAGCCTTAGCAGAGCTCCGGGAAGTTTCTAAATGTGTTTCTTTCCTGTTGCAGTTCCATAGTTCTCTTTACCAGGCCAACCACTTACATCTCCTTAATCCTATTCAAGGAAATTAATTTCTAAGTGCATAGCTTGGACTGAATGGTCTGCCTTTCTGAGGATACATGTGAAAAAATGGCATAGTAAGAAGAATTTACTTCTAAAATCCCTCATTTCCACTTAGGGCTAAATAGAATGTGGGTGCAGAAGTTAAGACATAGAAAACCACAATCCATGAGACTTAAGCAATAGTTTTCCTAAAATGAATACATAAAACAATACCTTCACTTCTTTTTACTCTGGGAAAAGAGATTTGTTTGCCCTGGAAAGGCTACTTAGGAAAGAGAAAAAGCCAAAGGCTCTATCCTGCTTCATGGACCATGATTGCCCTAAGTTCTGTCTCCTTTATCTACAGAGTATTTATTACTAATGATAGTGCCTTTGGCAACAAAATGCGTGCCTAATTTTAGGCTGAATGTAATCTTATTTTGCTATGAAAAAATAGAATTCTAAATAGTGAAGATTATTCCTATATGGCTTCCCACACTTTTACTGTTTGCTCATCTGAAATCCTGAGAGGGGACTAGGGTAAGGTAGAGTGAAAAAGGGAGAATATTCTCTCTGTCTTGCAGAGAATTACAAAATCTTGTCTAACCATTGTTTGGAAGAAGACCTCAAACTTTGTACATTATCTGAGAAGCAGATCTCTGGGGAAATACGAGCTTCTGAGAAGCCCTAGTGTGGGAGTTTCAGCCTTGGGGCCTCCAGGTTGTCTGAATGCTGCCAGATGCCAGAAATCTGGAGCCTGAGTTGCTCTGGAGGAAGGTTAGTTTCTAGTGAAACAAAACAAATTTGTTGTGGTAATTTTTTTCTCCCCTTGCAGTCAGCTGAAGAATTCCAAGTAAAATTATTTCATTGGCATCTCTCTGGCCAACTGTTAACAGTTTCTTTCATGGGAGAAAAATGGAATGTTGTGGTGCCTTCTGTTGTTCTCCTTATGTCTCCTCATTCCCTCTTCTGTGCCACTGAGGGAATGCTATACTGAAGTTGAGTAGGTAAGAAAGGCATCTTTGTGTCTGCTTACATCACACTAATACAAATACACACCAAACACTACTACGTAAGTTTCAATCCCTATTTTATGCTTGTAAATCCTAGTGAATATACGTGTAGCCATATCCTAAAACTAGGAAAGCATGCAGATTCTTTTCATAAAGCTTAAACAGATCTTTGGTGTCCTGCCACAAATAGTTGTAAATATCTCCATTTTGCTGTCATCAGTCAGAGGGCCTCAAGAGATGGATATTCCTGTTAGGCTGTCCTTTGTAGACTTTTATTTATTTATTTTCAACTTTAAAATCCTTCCTTTCTTCTTGACCTTGAGTTCAAGATTTTCCCTAGATTCCCTTAATTTGCACACTTACAAAAAATGCCTTCTAATTAATTTGGTCATTCTAACTCAGAATCACTGTAGCAGGGAGGACAAGGAAGCACATGAATTGATTCTAGGCACATTTCATATCATCAGTGACCGCTTCAGACAAAACAAGAAGAGCCCCGTCTCACCTAGGTGTAAAGTTCAAACAATAGACTTCATACATATCCCTCCTGTTCCTCGACTACTCTTAAAATTCAGCTGCCACTCAGTTCATGCATTGTGCCTGACCTTGTCATTTTAATCTAACTGCAAATTGAAAACAAATGGGTTTTTTTCTTTTTTGTTAAGTATGTCCATTACATCTTACAAGAAGTATTTTAATAAGTTAAATAAAAATAATAAACAGTTTCTTCCTGTTTTGACTACTGTCAGACCTGGGTAAGAGGGACAGCATTCAACAGAATTGTTTTAATTATCCTACTAATATTCAACGTGCCATTTGATGGCATTGGTGAGCTCACCTGATGTACCACAGATAGCACTGATTTATGAAGCCATAATTGGGTTTCCAATAAACATTTGTCAAAATAATGTATTCATTCAAACCAAAGCCTTCTTTATTTATTCATATAAAAGAGCACTTAACTTTCAACAAAGAATTGCCTGCCATCAAAAACACTCCATAAACGGAGGAAATTTATGAAGACACAGTACCAGAGGGTGATCGGTGGAAGACTAAAGTTCATTTTAACCCTTCAGAGTACTGAGTTCCACCTCTTGCTTGTTACTTGTACTATACATATTTCTTTCTAAGAGCCCCTAGCCCAAACATTAACCTTTGTATATTTAGACATTAAAGTACAAGCTCTTTTTTCTACCATAGAGTCTTACATCTCAAAGACGGTTTCAAAACTATGATCTCTCATGGTTATTATACAGCATAGAAGCATGCACACAGCTCAAAGGTAGCTGGTGTTAGGCTTACCTACATTCTGCTCACAGTTTTCACCATGGGTATATTCTTCCAAAAAAAGATAAGCTTTGAGAGGTTAAACAACTTATCTTGTCTGAACCTGAGGCAATACATGTATTTGTCATTCATTCCAGCTGAAGAATTTTCCTGTTCTTCCTCTTTGTGCTCTTCTCTACTTCCTAGCACTTCATTTTACAGATTTTTAACAGAAGGTGAGCAAAGTACGTGGCCTGCATAACCAATATTTGAATGAAGTGCAGATGACCCCTTGGGATCCATCTTCACTGGAAATTTTTTTTTAGTTTACCTCCAATTAGCTATAACAAATATGAGTCACAGTGAAGATTCCCACTGTGTGGGTCTTCTGTTCATTAGCTTAGTGAAATGTAGGCCTTGGTGGGATAGGGAGCAATGCTTCAAACTTATCCTACGCTGCTAACACCTATTGAAACTAGAAACTGCACTGGCCTTCCTATGATTGTGTGTTGGTTCCTATGTGTGCTGTAAACAACAGAGCAGAATAAGAAAAGATAGGAAGGGTTTCAAGTGCACATTCGTGCCTCAGAAACTCTAGTTTAAATTATTTCGTTAATCTCAATACAAAATCTTCATCATTATTACCATTTTTGTTATCCAGTTATCTACTGGCACTTTGTCTAGGTTTCTAGGATGTCAATACTTAGAAGAATATATATCTGCGGCAACTGGAATGCAACAAAAAGTTGGTAGTAAAGTTCTGTTGTGCTTTGTCTGCTCAGCACTTATAAGTGATCTTAAGTCTCTGTGATTATTGTATGTAGGAGAGCAGAAATGGACCTCAAACATAATTTTGTAGTTTGTCCTACAGGAGGACCACTGTGCTTGTGCCATTATTGGCAGAAGTTTTCTAACTGGTTCTGAAAAACCCAATGTCCCATGTAATGTCCCCCAGATCTACACACTCTTGTCAGTCAGAAGCCTCCTGTGTCCAGCCCCTGTACTGCAGTCTTAGCCCCTTGTTGTCCTCCCTGCCTTGCAGAGCAGATGGTTTCCTTCTTCTGTGAAGCAGTATTTAACGTATTTGAAGATCATTATCATGTTCTCAGACTTCTCTGAGTGCCAAACACATGAAACCACTTAATCATGTCTGCCTTGTCTTCTAGACGGATGATCCTTCCTGCTGCTTTCTCTTCCAGTTGACCATGTACGTCCTCCTTGAAGTGCAGGACCAATATCTTTATGCAGTTCTCTAGCTACTGCTGAGTGTATGAGATGGATTACTTCTTGTGTTCACAAGCTGTAATCCTATTTTTATATCATTTATATATATTTTTTATATCATTTTTATACAACACCATGACTTTCAGTGACTCATGTTTCATGCACTGTAGCACAAATATTTTTGTGCAGAAGCATTGTCTTATCTGTTCTTCCCCCCTGAAGTGTTTGGTTTTCACTGTAAGATGAAATTCAGCTCCTGCCTTCTTTAGGGCCTGACTTCCTTCAGATATTTTTCCATCAATATTCAGCCCATAGTCTAGAAAACAGCTTATCCTCTTCAACGGCAAATGTTGATCATCAGAGTTTGGCTGGTTGTTCACATAAAAGTTAGAGAGACTTCAGGAAAACACCATTGGCTTTTTATAATTCTGCTATGCCTATATGTGGAGTTTTCCAAAACTCTGTCCTACACGAAGATGTGCATTTTTAGTGAACATCGCATTATTCAACTGAGGGAAGAAATGCATTTACCTGGTTGAAGTTATGCTGTGTGGGGATACATGTCACTGCCGTGACAGAGTCTGCGTCTGTTGATCGTTTTGTAAACCATCAGGTCTCTGTTAGACTGTTTGAACTGGATGAAAAGGCAGAGTGAGAATTAATCAATGTTGTAATCTGGGCTCTGTAAAATGGTGCCATACGGTAGGCACAACAATGCAGAAAGATTACATAGTAGAGGTCTCTTCCAAACTGTTTTGGGCTGTGTTTTGGTGGGCTATAGTCATTCCTAAACTTAGATTTAAAAGGATATGTTTAGTCACCTGTCAGTTGCTTTTGTCAGCCCTCCAAAGCAGCAAAACAGCACCTCATGTAGGTCTGTGCAGTCACTAGTGTGTGGCAGCGTTATCTGAGTGGTATCCATACCCTTACTTGTAGGTTGGTATTTATCTCCGTTTTCTGCCATACACAATCAATTCAAGTTGGATGTTAAGTTGCATAGGGCCCTCTACAATCAACAGAGGAAAAAAAAAAAAAAAATCACACACAGAGTACTGTCATCCTGTCTACCCTGACACTTATTTAGGACATGATGAATCTTCCTTTAGAGGTCCCCATTCCCATTGGCTGCAGAAGGAACGTTGACAGGATCCACTTTAGGTAGGTAAAATTAGGTGATATAACTGACCCTTTGCATAGCGATTCTACCACACGTAGCAGAACCTCATTAAATTATCAGTAAGACTATTTCTGGTAGTAGGAGCATAGGAATATTAGTTTTCTATTTCAATCATTGAAAAGCTAAAAACTGAATGGGGGGAATGCATCTTCTTTCTCCTATAGACATGGACTTCTGGGATGCTGAGATCCTTTGAATTTCATTTCCTTCTTCTGCATAATGGCTTACCTTTAACATTTCAGACTGCCTTATTAAAGCCTTTGGACCATTGCGGAACCACATATTGAAATAAGTAACCTTTCTCTGAAACTTAGCATTAATGTCTTCAGTGTAGTAAGCAACCATCTCAAGTATTTTAAAGTTGAATGCATTATCAACTTATATTAGGTTTTGCTTAGGTGCAAATTGCTGATATGCCCCTATAACATTTTCTCACTTGAGGAGAAAAGTGGAAGGAATTTACCCCCAGTGAATTCTCTACCATGGCTTCGACTACATGATTTTAACAGAGTGTGACCTTATAGTCTGCAAAGCTGAATGGCATAGTTGCATAAACACAAGGGAAAACAGGCAAGGCCACATAATGTGAAAGAAGTCCCCTTATAAACAACTTCTTAAATGACACTAGCAGAATTTGCATAGGCTAATGAGCTTGCGCTTTGGCAAACAGTTATTGTAATCAACAGCTTTTTAAAAAAGCATAATATAAGCAAAGTTATTTTTCAAGTTGTGTGTCTGTTTCTACTGTGTTCTGTTAAACAGTCTGGGGAATTTTATAAAAAGAAATAGGCACAGCAGTTTCAAACAAGAATGACTATTGTGTGAAAAAAATGAATATAGAATTATAATTAGTGATTTAATGTCTATAATTATAATCAGACTTGAACAACAATTGTAGCTATCAGCAACTAATTTATGCCTGCCTTTGAAAAAAAGAAATGAAAAGCCAAAAAGCCTTCTCTCACTTATGTTCTCCCAGCCAAAGAAATAATGTTTATACGTATGTATTTAGAAGTATAATTAAAGCAGCCGGGTGTGGCCTTCCTCAGTCAGAAAGAAAAACAAAACACAAAAACACAAGGGTTGGCTTTTTTTTCGCTAATGAGGGATTGTGCATGGGAGATAGAATTTAATAACTTGCAGGCCTTGTCATGGGCAATAATTGTTTTCACTCCACCAAAGAGGGCTGGACCTCTGAGGCTCAGCAGTTACTAAACTCCACATGTAAGATGGGTGGCCCCTTGTTTGCTGGTTAATGGCTACTTACTTGGGTGTTTTGAGAAAGGATGGAGTGAGTTTTCAGCTCAACCACTTAGTGGGATTCTGCTGCTTTCTTCCTAAAATACTAAGTCTTCCACTTCCCGCTTCCATTTATCAATAAAATGTGCAAATGCATGACTGTCAAACAATGATTTATTTGCTGCTTACAGAAGTCCCAACAATATTGTGTCAGTGATATCTTATGTATGTGTCAGACAGCCACATGCCAAGCCGAGAATTCTATGTTATTTAAGACCTCCATCGAATTTTTATTTTAAAAAAGGGTTTTCTCAGCAGCAGATTAGAGAGGCTCTGTGGTTACTGATACAGTTTACTGTAGCTGATCTCAGGAAGTTGATGGGTGTTGCTCAGGGGAATACACGGATCAATTCAATATGGTACCATGCTAAAAAAACCCAAAACAACAAAGCCTGTTTCATAAATTTTACAAGACTGTATTCTCCTCCTGCCTGCTGAGCTCTAGAAGCCGGTTCTCAGCAAGAGCAATTCACCACTGCTCTATCATCTGTCAGTGAGAGCACGGCTTGAGAAGACAGCACAGACTACATCTTCTATCACTGTATATTGAAATCACAAGCAATTAGAAAATGATTTCAGAAGATACTTGCCCATACCTTGTCCCTCTCACTCCTTCGTTTTCTATTAAGGCCTATCTTCAGGAGTTAGCTCTGCTGCTGCTGTTCGCTGATAAGCACCTCTGCACAATGCCCAGGGCAGTCTACACATGGGGCGGCCGAATGGCAACGGGATTTTGGGTACAACCTAAGTGTGACCAAGGTGTGGGGGAGAGAGGGAGAAGAGGCAGGTTAGTCCCTGCCCTGTTCTAGCATAGAGCCCCTTTTTCAGCTCAGTCTCCACTAGTCCCCATCTCGTACCCATGGAAGAGGGCATTAGCCCAGCTTTTGAGCAGGAGGAAAGGGACGGAGCCTGGCTGTGCAGCCAGAGAAGCACCTTGAAGACAGGCTCTTAAGCAGCAGGGCTGCAGTGCAGCAGATCTAAAGATAGTTTCAATGTTGCATGGTTCCCTTGCTTCTATATGCCTGATTTTTGTATATAGACTACTTTCCCACATCTTTTTACTTGGTGCGTCAGTGTCCCGTCCACATGTTAGGATGCCATGCAGCCTTCCCTTTTCTTTCAGATGAGGAATGTCATACAGTCCACCTCTCTCTGTACCAGAGGTCCTGTAACACCTTTCCCAGAAACTTTTTTCCAGTGTCTTTTCCACCCATCTTTCCTATCTAAGGCGGTCTGTTAATCTCCAATTTCAGCCATTTTACTGCTTCTGTGCACGCATCCTCATTTTCCCAGGTCTTGTCCTGCTCCTTCATGCTTTTATGTGCTTTCTTAAGCCTCCAATGCCTACACCACTGCCATCGCTACACTTGTGGCCCTGACATAATTTTGTTACTCGCTTATGACTTCTTCTCTTTCTGTCCAGCTGGGTCACAGTCACAGAATGGTTGAAGGTGAAGGGGACCTCTGGAGGTCATCTGGTCCAATTCCCCTGCTGAAGCAGGACCAACTAGAGCCTGTTGTGGTGTTAGTAAGTTGAGATAAGACATACTGTGTTGGAACATGCTAGTTACTGATGCTGACCATTCTTTGATCTATAATCAAATGCAAATGTGTTTGAATTAGTGGCTTATCTGAACAGATACAAAGGTCTTCATTTGCCCTTCCACCTTCTTTCATATTCATCCAAATTTCTCCCAGCTAAAAGCTGTTGTCTTCTGTCTTCTACATGTCAGGGAACAGCCAGCATACTAACATTCAGAAGTTATTATACTACATCTGGACAGACAGAAGTGGTGTCAAGTCATCTGCAGGTCAGCAAACAAGACAAAAAATAGGAACATTTGAAAAACCCTACTTCTGACAGTGATAGTCTTGGAGGGGTAGTGGTAGTAAGTTGAGAGGAAATATTTTCAGACAGCAACGTGGCTTCTAAGCCAGGAACATTGCTGTTGCAGCTGTAACAGGATTGCATTTGGGGAATTTTTGTAACTACAGAAAAGCAGTAATCTTAAGTCTTTGAAAAAAATAATTCTTATCACAATAAAAAAAACAGTGAAAATGAGGTAAGAAATGCAATTCCTGTCTATATTTCATTATTGCTGGAGGTTATCACATTATAAATATAATTGTAGTTTGGAATTTTGGTCTGTGAGAACCTGAAAAAGGAAGCACACTGTGAAGAGCCCCCAGACCCATGAGCAGGCTACAGTACTTGGTGGTTTTAGGTAAAATTGGGAAACATAACACGGACCCAATTGCCAGCCAGCGCTGTAGCTTTCACAAGGCTTTCAACACCTAAATATTGATAGAGAAACCTGATGCAGTCTTCCTCATTTATACTGTTTGTGAAAAATCTGGCCTAAATATTGTTCTAATACCATAGGATCCTTCCTAAGATTGCTGTTTCCTATGGAGTAAACGTGAATAGTCACATCTTCGTTGCTTGCGGGTGTCCACACAAGCTGCAGAACTGAGCACACTGCGAAGGCAGGAACACAGGGACCAGCTCTAGATCCCTTGGCAAAGGGAGGCAAGAAGAAGTGTACTATGGAGAGTTGCTTAGTGAGCACCTTGGGCCCAGAGAGCTCGTTAGTGTGGATGTGGTGCTGTGTAAAAGGGAGTAAAGGTCTCTGGGCTGCTGCCAAAATAAGCCCACAGTGCTTCACTGATCCATGCGGATGGACTGGTTTGGGTCAGGAACTCCAGAGTCTCTGGCTTCTCCTCTTTTTAACTTAACTGTATGCTCCGATAGCCTGGCTTATATATGTCTGTAAAATCTGCATTTGTTTTGGTTTAAGTATTTTACCCCAATTACTCTAGGCAATATAGTCGGTTGCAAAAAGAGCATCTCTGCCAATGATGCCTTCTAGTGTAACAGACAGAGCAAACACGACGCTAACAAAAATAACAAGAAGCACCACAATATATATTCATATATATTATGAAAACAGATGGTGGTTGCTGTGCTGGGAGGGGCAGTATTGTTTACTGTATAAGCAACCATAAGTGTGGGGGCTGCTTTTCATTTTCCTAATCCTTCCTTGACATCCTTGGTCTGTTGCCTACCAACGAATCTACTTCATGCATAAACTATGAACCAGCAGTTCTAGCATTCATTGTGCAGTTGATTGTCCTTATCTAGGCACTACTTTCATTTGGAAAACAGTTTTCATTAGAAACACATTCTTAGCAGAATTACTAAAAAAGACTTTGCAATCTTTCAAATAGGCATCATGGCATGGTATGATGATTTCCTTGCATGGTAATAATGTCAGAAGCTTACTTTATTAAGAAAGAATTCTCCATTTTGGAGATTTAGTTGCCTAAGTGATCATTAAAGAAATGAATGTAATAGAGGGACAAAAATAATTTCAGAGACTAAATTTTTTCAGCGACATTTTTGTATCACTCCATTCTACTCCCTACTCCCCCTCTAACTGTCAAGGATTTTTTTTTTTCCCCTTGGCTTACAAGGGTGGGAGGTTGACAATGCCAGGGGTAGAATTTCACTTTTTATCCACAAAAATTTACAACACAGGTAATGGCATGTTTTCAACCCACCCTGTCCCATCAAGCCAGCCTCTTCATTTAACCAGCGTCAGCCTGAAAAAGGTCAAGTAGCAGGAACCTGAACATTAAATTTTTTTAGAAGTGTTACCACATGGAAAAAGTGGCATCGGTGTTACTTATGTCAGTTAGAGTGTGGGATAAGGAATTGTTAGCTACTTTCAGTTTGATTCTGTGGTTAAATTGCCACAGTTCCCCCAGATGAGAACTTCAGTGGAGCTAGCAAGTAGTCAGAGAAGTTCTGGTGAGGTATTCAATTTATGTGCTTGACCACATCTGTAGCTAAGTAGTGAAGGTTAGGTACATCAATACAGGCTGAAGGGTTTGGATTTACCTGAAGAATTATAATTATTCTAGGATTATGTAGGAATCTCTAGATTATTACAAAAGAATATTTCAATCCCCTATTACCCAAGACTTGGTCCATCAGGTCAAGGATTGATCAGCTGTTCGATTGAATGGGATAATCATTTAAGATATGGCAGTTTAAGTTGGTTAAAATTCCTTGTGATACTGCGTAAATCACCTGTCTTGGTAGATGAACTGTAGGCCTGGCCTCTCTTTAAGCCAGAAGTGCTGCATTTGAGCTCCAAACTGAGATAACGTTTTGTTTCTCAACACTTTTGTGAAAGGGATTGTTTTTGCAGCAAGATTATGCCATTCTACAACTCCACAATGTGCTGTTCTTATTTCCCCATATGCAGTTCTTATTTCCCCATCTCAGAAAAAGATTATACTACAATTACAAAAGATACCTGTAGGGAGACAAGAATGATCAAAGCTATTTCATAACTTTCACAGAAAACTACAAATTATATCAAAACTCTTCAGACTAGAGTTAACTGAAAGGTGATACACTACAGGTCTACAAAATTGCTACTGACAAAAAAAGTAATTAATCACTCCCTATTTGCTTATCTTTTGTGATACGAGAAGAAGGCATCAAATAAAACAGGTGTGCCAGTTTCAAAACAAAAGGAGAGACTTTTGTATGCTATGAAAGCTCTTGCTATAGGATGTATCGATGTTAAGGGACTGTGTGAGTTTACTCAGTCACTGGTGGTGGTGGGGGAACAAACAACAAATAACCCCCAAAAACACAGAAGAAAAATTCTTTGAGGTCTAATAAATGTAGACACAGTTTTGTCATGAGCTTGTCCCAGTTCCTCACCGCCAGTCTGAAAGACCCTTACCTCCAGTCCAGTACAAGCATAGAGAATGGAAGAACAGGACCTGGAGGTGCAGTGCTGCCACTGGTAGTGGGTTTTTCATATAATTCAGCTATCAGAATTTGTCATCCAGAATCTTTGATATGCTGCTAGTGGTGCAGTGTGACAGGAAACTACATATACAGAGACCCACATCTTAATAAGCATCCAGTTCTAATTTGTTAACGATTACTTTAAACTTCTAATAAGAATGGATGACTACCAGCAAACTAGCAACATTAAGGACAGATAAGATGGACAACCACCTACCCCACTGTCAGAACACAAACCAAATGGGAAACACAATGGTTTGAACACTTTAGTTCCAATTGCTGAACTGACACTGCTGAATCTGACTTTCTTGGTATCATATTAGGGAGACAGAAATTAAACAGAGCAGCAAGGATCATCTATCTTGGCAAAAGCACGGGCTAGAGAAGATGGTCCAGGACCCCATTCAGCTGAATCTTAAAAGCATCCAATGTTGGGGAATCCACCACTTCTCTGGGTTGGGGAATCCAGCCACTTTCAATGGCTGATTGTTCTCATTGTGGAAAATTTTCCTCTTGTGTCCAATTGGAATCTCCCCAGCAGTAACTTGTACCCATTACCCCTCATCTTTTCCATGTGACTCCCTGGAAAAAGGGAGTCTCCATCTTCTTTGTAGCCACCCTTTAAATAGCGGAACATAAAATTGATTTGTTGTCACCAAAGGCTTCCAGATAACAGTGACTTCACACTCCTTATATAAAACTTGTTGTCACTAGTCTAGCAACAGTACATTAGAAGGATTTTAAAGTTTCCATTTCTCTCTAGACTAAGACAGGATCTCACCAACCATATCAATGGCACAGTTTAGGAAACAGGAACAAAACAGACGGCAGAACAGAGTTTAGCAATGCTTTTCCCCATTGTGTTTTCCTTCCTGAATGCCAGATTTCTTACCTGCATGGTGCTTCCACTCTCAGTGCCATCAGATTCCACCAAGTGCTTAGTGTTTGGGGGACATTACCAGGGAGCAGCAAGAATAGGGCTGCACCACAAGGGTGGACAAGCCAGGAGATGAGGGTGGCCACAGCACAGACAGTGACCTTCCCAAACAAGCCACAGTCCCACAGTATCTGAACAGAGTCCTGTTGGTGATGATAGCTTCAAATGACAGTCTCTGACAAGCCAAGGAAATGATTTAGGTCCAAAGTCCAGCCAAGGACTCCAGTCAAGAACACTGGAGACAGGACCAGAAACAAAGTTATTGCCCAGGTCTGATGGTGCCCACCCAGGAGACAGAGCTAGAAATAGGGTTAGAGCAAAAGCTACCTACCACACAGGACCACTGTCTATCCAGGAAAGCTAGCCAGCAACCCAGGGCTGAACTTAAATGGGGCTCCTGAGCCCATGGGCAGGTGTGGTGGGGGTCCAGGTGAGGCTGGTCAGGGCAACTAAAACCAATTTTTGCAGTCAGGGCCCTGACAGACACTAGGGAAGCGTACCCAGCAGGAAAAAACAAAGCCAATGTTTTTGATTTCATAGCCTCTGGTTTGCACAGGAAATCACAGGGAAGTTTCTCAGTCTCACTGAAATCTCTACCCATCTTGCAATGTTTATGTGCTCAAAACAAGCAGATACTCTTTTAAACTTATGAAAAAGTCAAGTTTTGTCCTACTGAGGTCAGTAATAAAATTCCCATTGGTTTCAGTGGGCTCAAGGCTTTACCTTCCTGTTTCTTTTTCTGAGCTGCTGTTTTGAAGTCCAGCATGGTAATAAAAATAATTAGAGGAAGTGCCACAGACTCTCTTTTTCCAAGCCTTTTCTGGAAATCACGTGAATCTCTCCTATATCAGTGCATTTTATGCTCCCTGCTTTGACCCTTGTGTCAGGCTAATGGCTTTCTGATTAAGAGTCAGATAAACCTGCTCCAGAGCGCATCAATATCCCTCCCTTTCGGCCAGAGGTCTGGGTCAGTGACATGAGCATGAAATATGCCTTTCCTCCTGACCTGCTGATGGAAAAATGTTGTGCTACTGTTGGGTTTGCTGGTCTGAGTTAAAGACAGCCTCACAAATGAACCAGGAGTGGGGTCCTTCACGTGGTAACTCTTTATCCCCAGATTATTTGACCGTCTTTATCACGAACTTTTACTGGCAATACTTTTACCCCATCTGTTTCTGGAAATGGATGAATGCTATTAGTGTGTCTTCTTGTCATAGACCTGGGGATTTGTGGTTGTTTTTTTTTTGTTGTTTGTTTGCTTGAGAAGAATAAATAAACTAGGACAATGTGACTAGTAACGTGCCAAGAATTTAAACACGTGAAATGCATAAGTTTGTGATTTCAGTGTTTTTCTTCTCTAAGAGTCATCATTGTACAGTGTTCAGCAAGTAACTGCTCCTAAGATTATCCTCTGCTCTGCTCTCAGTGTCCCATGTACTCAGGTAGTCAGAAGTATGTGGCCATCCATCTCATAGCTAGGAAGTATGGAACTGATGCACTGTGTGGGATTTAGGTATCTTCCTAAATTTAGCAGTGAATGCCTACGTGCACTAGCTGTCTAGTCCATAAACCTGCAGCTCCATAGAGAGCTCTTCAACTGACTATCCAGTACAGATGGGGTTCAGCTGCCTAATAATGTGTGTCTAGTGACCTTTTTGATGCCCCAGGATATTTCACCAGGTGGCCATTTGCTGCTCTTGAAGAGCAAAAATTTTCTGTAGGTCTTGTGCTCAGCCTCCCCTGGTTCTGTCCTGAGTATCCTAGAGCATCTCAAACAGCTATAGACATATCTTTTTAGGAGACCCAATGCCTCTTTTGTTTATTTATCTTAGGATAAGGTGAATTTCTCTCTTGGCTTCATTGACTGTATTGACTAGGTCTCCACTGATTACTCTGAAAGTTTAAGGGGACCTTGGCTCACAGTAGACACTTAAATTCTGGTGACTTGCTGTCTGAAAACTGCTCCTTGTGCCCCTACATAAGAGCTCTTGAATCTTCAGGATCACAATTAGTATTTCTCAACATGCCCTGGTTTAAGGACTACTTATTCAGGTCACTTGCCCCTCTAATCACAGTATATAGTGGTGCTGGCCTTAGAAGGGATTTAAGATGTGGAGGAATTTGCACTGACGAAACACAATAGAGATCAATTTCATATCTTGGGACTTTTCCTTTAAAACAAACTTACTGATCCAGAAGGTTTTGTTCATGCATTTGGCCACTTGCTCAATAGTAGCCTTTGGAAGACCTGCTGTGCCACAGAAGAAAATATTTTTTTCTGATTGGGATTATCTGTTAATTCAATCATTACTTTTGCTTATAAATGCCAAAACTTCATTGAGTCTTAATTTCACTAGAAGACCTTTCTATTACAATAGGATATTAGGACATTATAATAGCTAATATTTTATTCATATTGTATTCAGCACATTGCAGTGTCTTCACAGTAGTGGCCTTATGTTAACAGACATTTTTATTCCCTCAAAGTTGCATAACTCTATGTGTTGCTCCCTATAGTCTATTTGTGCTAATTTGTGAAGTGCTGAGGAATTAGTGGTAGTTGCACAATCTCTGTAGGTATCAGATGACGTTCAGCTCTGAGACTCTTGAGGAGTTAATGATTTTGGGTAGAACAAAGGAAAGACTTCTCTCCTGCTTTCCGCTGAGAAGACATGGAACTGCTCCCTGACCATGTAAAGGAGATAGAATTGCATGAATAATTTCCTCCTCAGAATAGCTAGTAGTTCTGTCAACAAATAGCAAGATAGATTTACATTTATATACTGTTACTCCACAGATCAACAGTGCTTTGCAGTCTTGCAGAGGAGACCTCAGCTTCTAGGTTTTATCTTTATTTCGTTTTTCCCTTCTGAAGAGAGTTGACACACAGGCAGCAAGACTCCATTGTATATGTATTTGTATATGTGAATTAAGTTTTTAAAAAAGATGTATGCTACTGAACTTTATTGTTTGCAAAATGACATATGATATGAATATCAAAAATCTCATAGTAATGCACGTACCCAGGGGACAGAGTCTAAGCTTCCATGTGTAAATTTAATTTGATCATTTCCTGACTTGTGCTTGGCTGATGCTAACCCATTCGCTTTCTCATAACGTTAGTATTTATAGAG
This sequence comes from Chroicocephalus ridibundus, assembly GCF_963924245.1. Lineage (NCBI taxonomy): Eukaryota > Metazoa > Chordata > Aves > Charadriiformes > Laridae > Chroicocephalus > Chroicocephalus ridibundus. The sequence goes on from NC_086285.1 coordinate 133,346,120, forward strand.
AGCACGTACAAACATAGACTATATTTCATTCAATTTTTGTTTAAATTATTTCTTATTCTAGTGCATCTGTTTCTACTGAAATCCTTTTGGCATAATTGATTCATGTTAAAAAAAAAAACATTAAATATCTTATTTTTCTTTATCCGTTAAGAAAACTAATCTTTGCTTATACCCTCCAGCTTACTAAACTGGAGCAAATAAAGGCATTTCAATGGCTGTATGAAAGCTGCTTGTTTGTATGCATTTAGGGGAGGCGTCAGTGGAACCCTTTCCAGATATCAGCCTCTGTGGTGATTTTAGCAAGGCAGCCTTTTGGTAACAGTCTTTTAAAACTAAAATAGACTCGACTTCCAAGAAAAGACAGACACTGTTAGTTGCTTTTGGTGCTGTGTGACACCTGGAATGTTTTCTAAGCTTTTTACCAATTTTACATCCCATTTCTGCCTGTTCAGCAATGAGCCAGCCAGAACCACTTCTACTATTTTAATGCTGCAATAGCTATTGGAATTGTTACCGTACACCCTCCGCTCCCTCCTCCAGCTCCAGGAGGGAATTTCCAGTAGAAATGAAGGATCCTGCTTCATTTTCTACCCTTTTTGTCTGCTTTGTCTGCTTCCGTTTTGACACAGGACTAGTTCTGCTTGAGCTTTAAGTCAACTGTCTGATAGAGGATATTGGACCCTCATAGTTTTATGAGTAAAACGTTTCTAGTTGTTTTCCTCTGCAATTCGTGAGAACAGCTGAAGCAGGAGATACACACCTAGCATCCAAGCAAGGCCTGTGTTATACTTCTACAAGATCTGGAGTAACTCCCTGACCTCCCTGGAGTTCAGCCTCTTGAGCAAAACATAGCCTTTTGGTGGCCAATTTCTCCCTTTGGAGGTCCGTGTAGTTTCTTCTTAACTTCATAGAGAAATCACAAGCTCATGGCAGCTAATTCTAACCCTCATTTTTTTTATTAGAATTTTGGACAGCAGTTGTGAATGAGTAATATCAAAAGCTGTGATTCAGATGGTAAAGGTTAGTTCTTGCACATGATTAAGGGGGAAGAGACATAAGTAAATGTTTTCCTTTTGGATAGCAGCACGCTTCAGCCCCACGCTAGCGCTCAACCTTCCTACCTTTTAAACTAACGTTCTCTCTTAACTCCATACACAAGCATGTGCTTTGCTACGTTGAGCAATGGAATCAAATGCTCAGTAGCAATGCAACCTAAAAGAGCAACTTAGCTTCTACACGCATTAAAAAAAATCGTCTGGTTTGTTTCAAAGCAGAAATGGTTAACTTGAAAAACACAGCCCCAGCACCACAGGCTCTCTATGTGCAAGTGCTTTAATGACCCCCAACTTTTAAAAATTTGTCAGACATAAAAGCAGTACTAATCCGATTAGTAACTGTGATTGAGTAAATCTACTGTAAAAATGGACCGTGCCCTGTTTTGAACATGATACTATGCTGGTCATTTGAGAACTGCCACTGTGAAACATAAAAGTCTCTTTGATGGAATATTTATTTCATGAGTTAAAAAAAAAGGGATACTATAGTATTGTTTGTTTTCAAAATCACTTGTAAAATTTTATTAGCCAAGGAGCCAATATTCAAAACAGTCAAGAAAAGACTTGTGCTGTGCAGTAAGAGGGAGATGAAAGCTCGTCGGAGAGGAAATCAAGTGGTTAAGTCCAAGAGTCGCTCGCTCTACTTCTTTTAGCTGCAGCACCCCGTAGGAATAAAAGGAAGACAAGTATTTTGGAAAACCTTATTCGTGAAGTTGAAAAAGTCAGCACTCTGTTGTGTGGCCTTGGAAACTCTCATTGAGCTTTCTATCTGCCCTCCAGAATATTTCTGCATGTCACTTTGGCAGTCACAGCTACTAATTTTAAAGCAGAGAAGCGTCTTCATTCCGTGGGGCTCACATGCGATGCAATTAGTCTTATTATAAAATGCCAAAAAATCTCTGGCAGCTAAAATAAAGTCCAGGGAAATGTCTGTGAAATGTCCACACTGCTGATGAATGAGTTCCTTGAAAAGAAGTAGGGGTGGGCACGAGCCACGACATTTGGATCTCGATCTAGGTCTGGAAAACCTGGGGATTGTGTTTTGGCTAGATCCACTATATATATAGAAGGAGATCATCAGCGGCATTTGTATCCAGATTTCATTAACTATTTTAAGTGCATGCATATGTACGCACACGCACAGTTTACAATTGTTATCCAAACTTCAAACAGAACAATAAATAATATTGCATATAAAAGGTCTCATTTTTCATTTGCCCACATGTAGCGGTATTTCCTTTCTGGTCAGAGTGTCTAAGAGGTTGTCTTGAGTCAGGAATGCTTGACCAGCCCCTCTTGCCCTAACACTAATGTTCTATTCTTGCCCTAACACTAATGTTCTATTTACCTAATTAAATATGAGCTCAAGCTGTTTGCATGGTGGAACATGCCAGCTAGTGAGAGAGAAAAATCCCACTTTCCTAAGCCAGAAAGTGCATTTTTCAGACATGAGATGCAATTTTTCACCCCAGCTGAAAAGGTTTTCATTTTTTGAAGAAAAATGAATTCAGCTTGTAATGCTGAACTTTGTTTGCCAAAGTGAAAATAAAATAATAATAGTTTTTAGGATATATGGAAAGATTAATTTGTCCTGCAACAAGTCTCTTGCTTCATGTTCAGTTTGTCTGCATTTTTTTGTACAGAAGGACACATTTTAGACTGTCTGTGGAAGAGGCTGTCAGGGAATTGCTCCTGCTTTTCCCTTCATGCCAGAACATTCCCAACTGCAGGGGGCTGGACCCCACACCTCCCTCTGCTCCCACAGTCCTGGACCTGCACCTTTCGGTGCCCAGGGAAGTTTCTGAACTTCTGTGGGTTTGGGGACATGGAGGGTGACCGAGGAGCACCGGGCAGGGGCAGCCACAGACTCCATCGCCCACAGCCAGGGGCTCTCTCTTTGGGAAACCAGCTTCAAATTGCACCCATGCCTGCAAGATCTCGCCATAAACCAATTTGCTCCTGGATCCAGACAGCTATTGAGCACGCGGGAGAGAAATCCCAGGTGCAAAGTCCTGGCACGTTGGGAAGGGGAGCGGGGAAAGCCCCCAGCGCTGCCAGTGTTCACAAGGGAGGCTTTGAACTCCATCGGTGGGTCAGCCCTCAGCCGTGTTTTGCTGAGCACTCGCTGTTAAATCTGCATTTCTTCGAACAACGCTATTGAACTTGCAACTTAAAAATGGTTGAAACAACATTTTTTTGATTATTCACTTGTAGTAAATATAATTTAAAATTTCCTCCCCATAGACAGTGCTTTGCTCATTGAGGGGAGACAGAAATAGACATTTTCAACCATTTTAACCTATGATTCAAGATCTTCATATTTGTGCATATGCAGGTGTGTTTGAACATCTATAGATACAGCCATGTATTTTAAAGATCTTTTCAAAGAGCATGCCTACTAATAAAGACTTGCCTATGAGAATTAAATAGGCAGCTAAATGATATTTTATCTAGGCTGAGGTAAGCTTTCTAAGGGTAAATAGCACTCGTCTTTGTTCCACCTCCCCGATCCCAACCCCAACAACTTGCATTTGTGGCATACATTTTTTTCTAGTTTGAATCACAACTGAATTTCTGCCAAGAGTTCAACAGGTGCAAACTCTAATGACAAAAGTAACTGTGTCAGAATGGTTTATTTTGTTAATTTTCCTCCTCAGATCCTGCTGTCGTAGAGGCACTGTAGAGCTGCTCAGCTTATGAATATGAAGTAAGGTAAAAAGTCGTTTCCTAGGGCTGAAAGAATGGGTTATAAAAAGGCAGATGAGTGCCTGGAAGGGTTTGCACGCTGCTGCTGAAGATCACATATAAAAATTTAGTACATTTACTTTCTTTTAAATATCATATAATCCACTCTGTATAAACAAAACAAAGGAAACAATGACCATAGACACACCTACTGGGATTCTAAAACAAATATTTGATCTTCAGATAGTAAATTTATGACATAAATTCTCTATTAAACAATTACACACATGCATGAGCACATGGAATAATAAATATGTGGTATTTTAGTGCATGATAACAACAGTGGAGTCTAGTCTGGAAATCTGAAGGAGGCTGCAAAATAGTCCCAGTAATTTCTGATATCCATGAAAGATTATATCCTAAAAAAAGGCGGCACAAATCAGACCCGTTAAAACAGAATATGGATTTTCTCACTAACATTTTACTCCCTGACTCAAACTGAACTTGATCCACTTGTTCTTGTTTAGACCGTGCTTTTGCCAAGAAAGGTTGGACCAGATGATCCTTGAGGTCCCTTCCAACCTGCTGTTCTATGATTCTGTGATTCACTATTCTTTCACACTTTGAGCATATTCTATTCCAGTATATTTCGAAAGCGGACCCTTTACTAGAAAAAGCCCTGTTTGTATCGAAACACAGGAACTGTGTATTTTCATCCTTCTGAACTAGGAAATCCCAAATGTACGGTATCCTGGGCTGCTTGTCAGGGATGATGGTGTGTGTATAGTGAGCCGTGAGCAACTCTTTGTTTCATTTCCAAACAGTTTTATAAATAGAGCTCACTTACAATCTCATAAACTTCATTCTGTCCTGAGCCCTTTCTGCATAGCTTCATTTACACGCGCACAAATTGAGCATTTAAGAGGTTTACTTTAGTTTGATAATGATCTATTAGGACTGATTATAAAATAAAATCAAATCAGGTATCTAGTACAAATATTCTTTCACATAAACAACGCATCACCTCATTTCACTGCGGTCTCATTTCTGGATTTGGGGTATCAAGTTCATCACATTATTCTAGGGCAAAGTGACTTGCTCTTGTAACATACTGTTTTGGAGCTTGTAGTCTTTCAAAAATACAGAGGCCCAGATCTTGAGCTTGTTTTGGGGGAAGATACTTCTCAACAGAGGCTGTAGCTATAAATCAGATGAGATTTTACATGTGGGTATGTACATGTGCATATGTGTGACGGAAGGGGTGCAGAGGTGGAAGGATGGTATTAGTAGTGGGGATTTACACCATCCTGGTCATTTAAAAATTGCATTCAGCATGTCACTGGTTATTATTTCATAGAATGTGTTGGGTTGGAAGGGACCTTTAAAGGTCATCTAGTCCAACCCTCCTGCAGTAAGCAGGGACATCTTCAACTAGATCAGAGATTTAGGCTTGGCTTTTTTTGTTTTCAAGTTGCAATGTGTCTCGGGTGACAATTCCTGATCCCTTGCCCACATTCTTTTCTTTCAAATTCCTTCCTAGGCTTCTGTCTTACAAAACGTTATGCATCTTCCTAACCTTACATGTGAAGCCAATGGCATTCCCTCTGACATGACCTCTTCATGGAGGGCGCCCTGTGCTGAGCAGTGGAGGGAGTGGCTGTGACCGCTGCCACCACGTTGCTGTTTCCCAGCGGGATGAGTTGGGTTGGGGACAGAAAGTGGGAATTGTACCGGGAATGAGTAAATTGAGGACAATTCTGGTTGCTGCCTTACACCAGCATCTGAGATTATCCAGCAGAGTCAGCGAGGGGGAGGTAAGAGGAACATTCCAAATAGGAATAAGTATATCCCAGACACTTCATCTGCTGTCACAGTGCTGCCACCCAGAAAAGGGCTGTCATGGTGGTGGTGGCTTAAAGTGACTGGAAGGAGCCCAAGGGAGCAGGGAAAATTACTGGTGAAGAGAAGCAGTGCTGTGAGGATGAAAGGAGGAAGGACTTCTGGAAAATCTCTCTCCCCTGCCAAATATCACTTTGATGCTCTTTTCCTCTGTTACTTTTCTGCTAAATTTCTCTGTGATCAGTATCCCAAAGCTATTCTCCAGCAAAGGAACAAAAGGGAAGTCTGGTCACCCACCAGTGTCACAGTGCAACCTCCAGGCACTGGAACTGGATGGTGGAACTGGACTATGCTTAGTCCATAGCATGATGGAGTAAGCGAGGCCAAGTACATAGAGAGAGGCAATAACTTGATACACCTCTTCATGTTAGCAAGAAGAAAAAATGAGACACCCGTAAGTCTACCTATCCTTTGTCATATCTGAAGAAGGGCTTATGCACCTGAAAGTTTGTCACATTTTTTTGCCAATTCTATCAACGAATCTCACTGTAAAAATATTGAGCTCTCTTTAAATTGTGCCTCGCTTATTTAATATAGACTGCCAGTCCAATATCAGCAGCGCCTGAATTGCTGAGAAAGATAAATGCCGTATTACATCCTCTCAAGTAAAAAAACACAAATGAGCGCGCGACCATTTTAACTCCTCTCCCTGTGACTGGTAGCAGAGCAGACCCCAATGGCTGGTTTTCCTCTGGAGAGTCCGTGAGACCACCTACGTGAATGAAATAACAGAAGACAACACAGACACAACAATTTCAGCTTTCATGCCAAAGCCAGATAATTTTTAAAGCTGCAACTAACTTTTTTTTTTTTGTTTTAAACCAAGTTTTCTGTTCGCAATTTATTTCAGGTACGATACTGCTGTTCTCTGGCGCTGCAAGGAACCTGCAAAAATGTTACCCCCGCTGAGTTTATCCATGGATAGGCAGCCGTATGTATTTATAACCAGCACAAATAATTATGGTTGAGAATATGCAGGCAGGAAAGTGTAAAAAGGACAGGTAAAAGCAATTTAAAAATCACATCTAGATTCAGTTCTTTGTTCTTCTGAAGAACTTTACTTCCAGGCGGGCATTCCCAGAGAAAGATGAAATGTTTAACTGCTAAAAAAATACCCGATTCTTTGTTAGCCATTTACATTGGATGAGATCTACAATATCCTTACATGTAACATCAAAGATTGAGTCAGTCCCTGCATTCGGGTTGTTCCCACACTAGAAATGAATACCTTTTGAAGAAAGTTACATTTCACCACTGCCAAAGGAGCCAACCCACTAACGCAGCAACGGGACTCCACTGCCGATGAACGTGTGGTCTAGCCCCAGCATTGTTTTCTGATTAATCAGCAGTGATTGTTAGCTCTAAATATCACTAAGAATTACCTATCATAAATATCTCCCGATTTCTTACTTGCTGGGATCCGGGTTAGTTGATCGTCAGTTGAAGCATGGGAAAATCTTTGCGCAGTGTTCTTTTTGCCGGAGGAGAATGATGGAAGAAATACGGGAAGTTTTTAGGTTTTGTTCTTTGTTGGGGTAGTAACCACTTTTTTGTCATTGTGTATTTCTGCAAGGTCTATATTACTGCTTGGAGTACTGAAAAGACATTTTAACAAAGGGGGAATAAAATAACAAAGATGAAAACTGTAAATCGAACAACACGAGTTAAAGATGTCTGCTCAGTACTTTACACAGAGATAATCTAAAATCAGGTATTTATGTTATTCCTGATTCCACTCTGTAAATTCATCCCTGCTAGTCGATTGGAGTCTCAGTTCATAAACTAGCACTATCTTCATTTCTCTGCTGATCCAGCTGATTTGGCCTTACATGTTTCCTTCCCGGAGGCCAAATGCCAGCCTCAGTGTATCCTATTTATGTCGTTTACTTTATTCACACTCCGAGCCAACGCGCAATCTCCTCAGAGCGGCCTAAAACCTCGGGGCTTTTACCAATCAGTTTGATCTTCAGCTTTGAGAGCGGATTCAGCGACGCCGGAGCTGCAGTAAAATACAGAATTTTATAGCGCCTTTGCAGCCCGGTCTCGGTATGTTTTGAATGAAGGTGACGCTTTGGGGTTGGGTGGTTTTTTTCGCCCTCTTTCCCCGCCAGCGCCTCCCGCGGGTGCGGAGCCGGGCGCGGAAGCGGGGGGCGGATTCCGCCGGCAGGTGGCGCTGCCCCCACACGGAACCGCCGCCGGCCCAGGGACGGGGCTGCGCGGGGCTGCGCGGTGCCACCATCGGGGTGGGGATGCGCGGGGCTGCGCGGTGCCACCCGAGGGACGGGAGGAGTGTGCGGGGCTGCGCGGTGCCACCCGCGGGACGGGGCTGCGCGGTGTCGCCTCCGGGAGGAGCTGCGCGGTGCCACCCGCGGGAGGGGGCTGCGCCGGACTGCGCGGTGCCAACGGCGGGACGGGGGTGCGCGGGTCTGCGCGCTGCCAGAACCCTGGCAGCCCCCCCACCCCCGCTGCGGGGGGGGTTCGGTCAGCGCTTCCTCGGGTGACCTCGGCGGTGCCACCCCTGCGTCTGCCTTTGTCTTCCCTTTAACCGCTAATTACAGCTAATTTCCGAACGCACCTCGTCTGAGCCCAGAGCTGGGCGTTGGGCTGATTTATTATTATTTTTTTAAAAAATGTATTTTGTGCCTTAGCGGCTAATACAGCTGCTCACATATCAGACCGAATCTACCAAAATTGATGCATCAAAGGGTTTTTTTCTTTTTAGGCACATATAGACATAATTTACAAAATTTACATAGAAGTGAGAAAATAACAGCAGACTGTGTTGATTTTTTACAGAAATAAGATCTACTGTGGCATCATTTTCATATTTCTGGAAATTGTTACCTGGCACTTTAAAGCTAAAAAAAAAAAAGAAAAAAAAGGCCTGTAATTCTGAGTAATTTAGAGGTAGGATATTCAGCATTTTCTAAAAATTAAGATTATGATATCTCAAACTGAGAACCTCAAATTACTGGTTACTGTTGAAAACCTAAGCCTACAAGTGCCGAACCTCTTACTGCCACTGTATTCACTGATAAAAATAAAGTAGCTGATATTCCCATCTGAAATATTTTGGCCTTCGGAGCAGACAGAATTATGCTGTCTCATGAGATCATAGCCAAGTCAACAGTATTTCTTCAAACCTTTGGTTTTTTTGCTGGCCAAGCCTCAAAAGATCTGTGTTTAGGTTCAAGCTTGAGGAACCACCCAACTGGAGAACGACATAAGAAGCGATGTTCAGACTTGGTTTCAGATTCAAACATCTTCAGAGCTTAAGGAGGAAGAAGAAAAGAAAGGTGATTTGGACATGGTTTTGATTCACCCCTTTGTACATATGGGGCCCACAGAGATTTTTGGATCTGGATCCAAGTGTCTATGAAATGTGGGAACTTTCAGATCCAGGCTCTTGGTTTGGTTTGGATCTACCTCTCTGCTTTGAACTGTTTGGGTGTTTACTTGAAGCTTGTCCAACCTGTCCACATTTTTTGGAATTTGGAAAACTGAGCTGGAAATGTGACCAACTGCCTTTTTTGTGTGTGTGTATGTGGTATATGACAATTTCAATTCTCAACCAAAGCTAGAAATGAAACTGGCATGTTTCAAGACATTTACCACTTCAGCTGACACTTGGGATGTAAGAGGTGCGGATGTGGGGGTGCCTGAATGGTTATGGGTGTCTCCTCCCTCCTTCTTTCTTACACTCAGAGTATCAATAGAGTGAAACGTTCTCATATGAAAACTTATTTTAGAAGGGGCGATGTTAAGACGGCACATCTCCATAGATACTTCAGTAAGAAACAGACTTTCCTCGATTCATGCATCATTTCCATTTTGAACAAGAAAGTTTGACGAGACTTAACGGAACAGAAAACGTCTTTTATTGTGTGTTCTTCTAGTTTTCTGTAGTTGTAGGCACTTGCAGGAAAAATTCACTCACTTCAGAGAGATTTTAAATCTTCTTATATTTAATATTACCTGAATTTTAAAGCATCACTTAATCCTCTTCCACCTCTTTAAAAATGCAATTAAGTAAAAATAATCAGAGCATTTGCATTCATCCTTGGCTTCCGAATTCTTCCATAACTACGCATTGTTTTTATTTGAATTCTTATTCTTTTTTATTTCATTCTATGTTAATTTTCCTACTGAGACAGTGCTTATAATAAACAAAACATGATTTTGAAAGTAACTGTTGATCTGGTATTTTTTAAATGTTTAATTAAAATGTTCGCTATATTCACAGCTATATTCATTGATTTCATATTGTTCTTGTCATTTCACCCCCTGCATACTTTGAGTTGTCCTAATTTATTACAAGCCTATTTGTATCCACAGCTCTGTTTAAATCTGCTTTCTAGCAATGGGAATCCACTGCGTTCCCCTTAAAATTGCACTGAAGCAAATATTTGCACAACTGGAGCCTAGAGTATATGCAGGTTTTCCTTATGTAATTTATAAAACAAGTTAGGGACAAAAGGTGAAAACTCAATGTTTATATTGTACTAAGAAAACTGTACGTATCAGGTGAGCGTACAGGACCGTGGGCACACGCAGCGGGGGCAATGACATACACGGGCGTTATTTATAGCCACGATGCTCAGTCATTTTTCAGGTGCATATGTTCCATAGAGGCATACAAGGTTAATTTTAAAAAAGCCTCCCCGAATTCAATCTGTACAGCAGATCTCCGCGGACAGCAAACTGCACTCTCTGATGTCAAAGAGCAGGTAGCTCAGCATCTTTCTTTTGGACTTGCAGAGTAAAGTGCTGAAAAGCTTTCTGGGAACTTTTCCGTGTTCCCGATGCCACATTCCTCTCACAAAGTGGTTGAATGATGGCTACAATGTCAAAGATAGTAGCTAGAAATGTAAGAAACAGGGTCACAGCTTATTTCTCTTCTAAACCCAAATAAATTGCTCGACGCTTCAGGGTGAAGAGCTTTAAATTTGCAGAGTGGATTTGCTTGAGCTGACAGTCTTTGAAGAGCTTGACCTGTAACTTGTATGCTCCTGTTCCACTGCCAGCCCAGCCCCATAACTCACCCCGAGAGAGAGTGACAGCCTCACCTATAAACTTATGTCCTCTCCTCACTGGCGAGCTCAGGATTAGCCTCCTCGCAAATGCTAACCCAAGGTTTGAAGGTATCACATGGCTGCTTGGGACAGCAGTGGTGATGTTTGTGGAACCGTTCCCTGTCTCGGGGCTAATCTCCGGGATAATTTAGATTAACCTTACAGATCTCTGGAAACCCCATTCCCCGTGATGGACTATCCCTATTATAACCAGTCTCAATCTTAAAGGTTTAACCCAAGCTGACATCACAATGTTATATCAAAAGCTTTAAACTGATATATATCTAAATAACCCTCCAACCCTCCTCAATTAGACTTTACCTTTTGCTTTAAAGTCTTTTCGCCCCCTCACGAAAACACCGTATCTACTGTGAATAATGCTGACCAGAGAAAGCAGGACATCTTGACATCACCGTGTGTTTACTTTGTCGCAAGACGGATCGCTGTGGCAAATAGAGGGGATGTATCAAAGAGCCTTCCCCCACCCCCACCCCCCCGCCACATTTGGGAAGGTTTTGAAATCAGGCAGCCCGGGGTGGGAAGGGAGCGGGGCTTTCACCTTAGCAAAGGTGCCTCAGGGGCAGGCTCTGGCTTCTGGCACGGGAAGCCAAATTATTCTCTGTTAGTAAAAGTATTTATAGCCATCATTACAACTTTGACTGTGGCCAAAGTCCACTAGAAGCATAGAGAAACATGAACTAAAAGCATAATTCCAGTCTGAAGCTGGAATAAAAGAAATAAATCATGCTACATAGGATTATTAAAAAAAAATAAAATAGCCTGTCGAAAATTATGCAGGCAGCTTTTTGGGGGTTTTGTTGTTTTGGGTGCTTTTGTTTTTTTTTTGAAAAGGTGCTCTGCCGCAGGGAGAAAGGTGTTTATGTCTCAGGGATTTTTGCACAGCAGCCAGAGTAATTCTCAGGATGCGCCTCTCGCCGAGGCGGCTGCCACCAGTTGCACTGATCAGTCCTCAGGTCCCTCCCCAGGGAGGCAGAAGGACACTGCAGTGAAGGCGGCCAGCAAGGTCTCAGCCTGTGCTGATCCTGCAGGGTTTGGGGCCAGGAGAGCCTTTTCTTACCTATAGACTAGTTTCCAATGTCTCACCTGACCCGACCTGCACCACCTGAGCCTTCTCACTTCCCCTTGAGTACTCACCACCAACAGACTCAGGACAAAAACATCTGGGCAGAGTCATCCAGCTGCTTTCTGCTACAAATATGGAAAATGTCAGATTAAATAAAATTCTTTGAGGGGGAGGAAAGTGTTTGGGTGGGGTGTACTCGTCTTTTTAGGTGGGTAAAAAAGGTCCTGCCCCGGCCCGTCCTTTGCTGTTCCTGCTTTCCCTGGGATAATTTTTTATTTGTTGGTAACTTTGAACAGGCTGAAGACCAGTTATAGAACAAAGAAAAAATTATGAACCTGAGAAAAGCAGGTCAACCATCATTTTTTTCAGCAACTGTGAAAGTTTTTACTTCCAGCCTGCATTTCAAGTTCTAGTGTCAATGATGGAGCAATAAAAGCAGCTGCAAAATAATGATGCAAAGAGGCCATGTGTCTTATGGTTTATGTACAAGACAGAAGCTGACAGAACACCGAAGGCCATAACTGTCTGGGAGGCACCAGCCTTGGGAGAACACTTTTTTTCAGTTTCCATGTTGGTTGTGCCCCGGGGAGTACTTATGGGATTGTTTCTCTGGTCTCTACGATTTCACAATTATGCAATCTACCTCCAGGGATATGATCTCTTGACTCAAAAATAAAACAAAGATCTTAATAAAAATGAATGCAAAGGTACAATAGAAAAATGGACTTAAGGAGAAAACATGGAATTTTCCAAGCGTTTCTACAAAGGTGGCTAAATTAAGCCACAATTCTTCTACATGAATATGGAGCAAAAGGTGAAGTAGACAGTGATGTGACCCAGAGCCCTTGTAAAGCTATTCTGGTGGCACAAAGCAGGTTTCAGCATATCTTTGAAGGATTTCTGGGGCAAAATCCTCCAACATAAGGATCATCAACTCTTTTTGTCTTTGCCCCATCAATCCCAAGGAGCACTGATCTGTGGTGTATTGGATTTAGGAACCCTCGAAGTAGTATAACTTCTCTGTGATGTTCTTGTTAGATATGTCTGCTGCGCCTTGCGCTGTAACACTTTGACTGTGGTAATATGACCCAGGAAGAGAGCCCATGTGTTAGCCCATTACATGAGTCCATCCACTGGTGGGCTCAAAGAGGAATAGGTGCAAGTCCATGTAAAAAGAAGCGGTTTGGATGGTTGGCTTAATTTTTATAACCCTCACATTTGCTCGATGTGGTGTTTGACCATACATCCTATGTGTTTCACTGGTTCATCCTCCACTTTGTCACCGTCTGTTCCCAGAAACAAACCATCAATGAACAACTCCCCATGTTCACCAGGATACGGCATCTGCTCTGGTGTCAGCTGTACCTGCCTTGTCTTCCTGTGCCAATGCAAAACAGTTGGAAAACTGCTCCAAGGAAGCAGCTACAGATTCTTTAAAATAAATTACTCTGAAGTTTTGCCTTTTTGGCCTGCTCGTAGCTTGTTATCTGGGGAGCTGGTAGTCAGATCAGCTCCTGCTCTCAGCTCTTGCACCTAGCAGATGCTTTCAGTGCAAATGGGGATCTGAATTCTCCCTCCGTCTAATGCACGTGGACAATTGGTGTCTAATTAGATATCAATTGGAGTACTGTGTCCAGCTCTGGGCTCCCTGGTTCAAGAAGGACAGGGAACTGCTGGAGAGGGTGCAGCAAGGGGCTACAAAGATGATTAGGGGACTAGAACATTTCTCTTATGAAGAAGGAGGCTGAGGGACTTGGGTCTTTTCAGTCTGGAAAAAAGATGACTGAGGGGGGGACCTTATCAACACTTCTAAATACTTAAAGGGTGGGTGTCAGGAGGATGGGTCCAGGCTCTTTTCAGTGGTGCCCAGTGGCAGGACAAGGGGTAACGGGCACAAACTCAAACATAGGAAGTTCCATCCCAACATGAGGAGGAACTTCTTTACCCTGAGGGTGGCAGAGCACTGGAACAGGCTGCCCAGAGAGGTGGTGGAGTCTCCATCTCTGGAGACATTCAAAACCTGCCTGGACACTTTCCTGTGCAACCTGCTCTAGGTGACCCTGCTCTGGCAGGGGGGTTGGACCAGATGATCTCCTTCCAACCCCTGCCATTCTGTGATTCTGTGATCAACTGTTTGAGGGACTGGGTGGCCTGCTCCTTCATTCAGACACCAAGTGACTTAATGGTCCTAAAGAAAAGGCCCTTTAAAAGTTAAAATAACTTTGGTGCATGTGTTTCATAGAGCCACAGAATATTCTGAAAGCAATGAACACAAAAAAAGTCACCCAGCATTTTCTCTCATGTGAGAGCATGCACATCCCAGTTAGTGTAAAACAATACAAAGTCTTCCAGTGTGAAATGGCATGGGAAGAGATCGTAAGAGAGTCTTTCTCAGTGGGTTTTTGTCCAAATCAAAGGGAGAGTTTGTCCCAAAGGTATGACGTACAACTGGCAGGAATCAGGCGAGACCCCAGGATTCCTGCAAGATGAATGATCTGAATGGATAATGAGGTTGTTTCCTCCTGCTCTTATACAAAAATATCCTCATTTGAGGAAGTGCTGACCACTTTTCTTTCCTCGTGTTTCAAATTCAGGTCCCAGCAATACAGGTACTAAAAATCAACTAGCCACTTAACAAAAAAGAAGTCTTTTTAGTCTAGGTATGGTTGTAAAAAAAATGATAAATTCGTCAGTCAGTATAACTGACTTTGTTCCTAACAGCACTTACAAGAATCCTTCCCACCACCTGCCCCAGGGATCCTCGCGGTGGTGCAAGTGATCTCACAACCATTTCCTTCAGTCTGTGGTGGATTTGGCCTAAATTTCAAGTACATTTCTGGTTTTTGTTCTGGAATCACTAATAGTGAGTCAAAGAATCAGTTCAAATGCCGTGATTTATGTGAGAGTTAAATGCCACTGAAAGGCAGAGTAACTGCTTCTCAAGACCGATTGCTGTTGCGATGTTTGGTGTTTTTCTTAAAAGTCCCAGGGAGAGTTTCATGAGAATCCAGTTACTTTAAATTTAAAATAAAGCCCAACAAGTTTATAGGTCCTCAAAAATTGTGAAGGAAACATTAAAAGAGAGGCTTTTTAATGGCTTAGAAGCCAAAGTACTGAATATTTAAGCCAAAGAACTGAATATTTAGCATTTGAGAGAATTTAAGACCCATTGCTGATTTTAAGATAATGATTTATGGATTGCTTTGGTGATTCTGAGCAAAGCCCTGGGCCCCCTCACTCTGCATATGTATCCCCTGTGCTTGCTTTGGCCTTCAGGAAACATGGTTTTACTCAAGAGTTTAGAGACTGAGAAGGGCTTAATCTCTTCTAGCTTTGGTGATTAGACAGATGTCTGTGTCTAACATAGATGCCTCCATTGTAGTAGTCAACCTGCATCATTACTGAGGGACTGCAGCCTACTGCCAGGTGGGAAGAGTTGATGGGAAAGTGTCCTCATGGTGTACAAGAGGAAAGGGCTTGTAACAACCATGTATCTGCAAGTTAAAACCCTGGCACAAGAGCAGAAAACAGCTAAAGTAGGATGCTCAAGGAATAGGGTCAATAGGGCTGTCAGCATGAATGGCTTGGGCACTGTGTCTACAAATTTCCAAAGTGGGCACATGGCTCACAGGGGCATCCTGGGGGCAAACTGTGGCCATCGCAGATGCTAAGTGGGTGTGCTTGGCGTGGGTGTGATCATGAGGGCAGGTTGTGGCAGGGCTTGCAGGTGATCTAGGAGACTCAGTGACTGCACTGACAGCAAAACTGCCGTGGGGAACAGGCCCTCGAAACATCACAAAGCAGTATCCTTTGAGTCAGCATAAGAAGGACATGGACCTGTTGGAACGGGTCCAGCGGAGGACCACGAAGATGATCAGAGGGCTGGAGCACCTATGCTATGAGGACAGGCTGAGAGAGTTGGGATTGTTCAGGCTGGAGAAGAGAAGGCTCCAGGGAGACCTTATATCAGCCTTCCAGTACCTAAAGGGGGCCTACAGGAGAGATGGGGAGGGACTTTTATCAGGGAGCAGAGCAATAGGATGGGGGGTAACAGTTTTAAACTGAAAGATTTAGATTGGATATTAGGAAGAAATTCTTTACTGTGAGGGTGGTGAGGCACTGGAACAGGTTGCCCGGAGAAGCTGTGGATGCCCCATCCCTGGAAGCATTCAAGGCCAGGCTGGATGGGGCTTTGAGCAGCCTGGTCTAGTGGGAGGTGTCCCTGCCCAGGGCAGGGGGGTTGGAACAAGATGATCTTTAAGGTCCCTTCTAACTCCAACCATTCTGTGATTCTATGATTCTATGATTCTATGAGTCAAAGGCAGAATGAACCAAAGCTGTCAAGGATGAGGAAAGAACCGTTGCCTCCAAGTAGGATGCAGTGACACAAAGGAGCTGGGGCTCCTGAACAGCTATTTTGTACCTGCTGGGGTGAAAAGGAATAGTTTGGTTTGTGTTGGTTTCATAAAGCCAGCCCTGGGAGGGAGATTCCTGCATTGAGTCCCCTGTTGTGTGGTGTGTGAGCACCTCTGGGGCTCATGGGAGGGAAATCCAAGGCACGGTAGCAGATGCTGCACGGGGCAGGAGTGATGCACCGTCAACACTCGTACACCAGCAGCCAGAGGAGTGCGGTTCTGCGACAGGGCTTTAGTGTTTCTTAAACTGAGTCTGCTTGCCCAGCCTCTCTTCGTTGGATGAGGAGCAAGGAGAAACAGCTCAGATCAACTGCAGTCAAGGCCATGCATTTACTGCCTGCCATTAACAGCTTAGTAAATGAAAAATTGGTTTTGCAAGAAACACACTTTGTGTTTTGACCCAAGTCACATAAAATAGCTATGGCTGTGGAGTATGAAACAGTCCAAGCTAAAGTGGTGAATCCAGCTAACTGTTATTTGCAGGTCATGTCGCCCATGTGTTTTGAGTGCTCAGACAGTGTAAAAGGCTGTAACTCTCCAAACTAAAGCGTTTCACCATAATTGATTAATCTTTTGGCACAGACCTTTTAAAGTGTTTTATTCTCTGGGTGCTATTTTTCACATTTTGTCTCCTTATTAAAAACTGCAGTCACCCAATCAGCTCTCAGAAACAATGACCTATGACTCATGTAACCATTGACAGACTGTTTTGGAACAACTCACAAAAAGCTGAAATGCATTAAACTATTCAGCTAATACATAAATAGAATACAGGGTCAGTTTGCAAGCCATTTGTTAATAGACTAAAGGGCTCCCTTCCCACAAAAAATAATTTAAAACATGATTTATCCAGCTTCTTCCAGAACAATTCATTCTCTCCAGAGTCTCCTTGATGTGAGTTACAGATATAAAGGCTAGCCTGGCTATAGCTGTCAAGGACAACCTTTTTGCAGGTTTTGGATCATTTCTGGTTCCTTGTATGTTGGCACAAGCCTGCCAGCTATAGTAACCTGGCCTACAGATAAATTTCAAGAGTCTTCCGTATTCTTTCTATCAGTTCAACAGTGGAGCCCCCCTAATATTGAAGTGTTGGGCATTTTCTGTCTGTTACAGGAGTTTCTGAAGACTTGTGGTGATCCTGGTTGAGCAAGCTGATAAAGCAGAGAAGTTGTTCTTCACTTAAACAGGCCAAATGATCAAGAAGTTGATCATAGGCTGTGATCAAGAAGTTGGCCAGAGGACTGGATTTGACTGGAAGAGGATTGGATATTACTTTGTCCACATTTGGTTATGTTGGAAAATCTTTTGTCTGTCTGAGTAGATGCCAGGTCTCATTGTAGAAAGGTGGGAATGCCAACTAACCACTGAACTAGTCGCTGCCCCCTTTTCCCTGCAGGACAATTAAGAATATATAGATATCATGCTGTACATCAGGAGATTAGAGGTTAATCTAGTCCAATATTCTGTTTTCAGTAGTGTCCAATGGCAAATGCTTACAGAAATGTAAAAGAATAGGGCAGACAGACAGTGGTAAGTCCAGTGCCTGTTTGCAGCTCAGGGTCTTCCTCACCTACACAAACCGATAGCCCTCAATGGAGTTTTTTTTCTGTGAGTTTGTACAGTCAGTGCTTACACCCAGGTAACCTCAGCATCCATTATTTTCTAGGGTTTTACCAGGGATAGCTTCTGCTATTCCTTTTGAACATAATTCCAGATAATTTTAAGTGGTGCCACCTACTTTTAGTGTACTGTGCGACAGCAAACTGTAGCTCCCCATTCAACTTCATACCACACAAGATTTTACAGATTGCCGTCTTTACTGCCTTGATTGCCTCTTCTTCAGACTAAGCATTTTAGTCTATACTGAAGACATCTGATCAGTCATATATATCTTTCCATCTCAAATTCTAATATAGACATTATGCCTCATTACTGGTGCGTGTAGCTGAATGCGCCAAAAGACTTTACTCTCTGTAAGTTTCAGTTATTTGGACTATCCGCCACAGCTGGCTGCCAAACCAAAAACCTACTTGTCGGATTTCTGGATCTGCCTGTGGATCCCCAAGCCGGTGAGGCTCCCAGCCTCTCCGCAGCAGCAGAGTACTGCGATGCAGCCCGGGCTGGTTCCCTCTGCACCAGGCTCTTAATGGTCTCACGCATTGCACGGGCACTCTCTTCATTCGCTCTGCTCCACATTTTCATCCAAAATGGGAGCCAAACATAACATTGCACCTGCCTGTCTGCAGTATGCAAATCCTTTTAACCATTACCGACCCCTCTCCTGCCCTGTCTTGGCAGAGACGGGGGGCTCCGGCAGTGCTCCCTGACCCCTTCCTGGGGAGAACCCCCCTATTCAGCTCGGGCTCGGTCAGCTGGGTTGCCTTGCGGTCCCTCTTGAATCATTTCCACACTGGTGGGAGAGCCAGTGGGCTGCTGGCAGACCCAGACTGGGGGTAACCCAAACTGGAGATGGGGTTGGGTGCAAGCTGCAGCACACTTTGTAGAGGACGGACGTGACCGGATAGGGGAATACACATGTGGCATTATGTCACGGACTGCAGCTGGGCTTGACTTGCTACATGGTCATAATTTTGCATATAATTACATGAATTCTTTCTGGTCTTGCAAGGCTCTTCTTTCAAAGGTCAATCATGTTGTCCAGATATGTTTTGCTAATGCTTTAATAAGTAATTATGATATTATAGAACTATGAAGGGTATACTACTGGATTACCTATCAGCATCCATCCTAAATGATCCATATTGTATAAAGCAATATATTTTGAAATGAAATATGACCCTAAAAAAAGCAAACAGCTTTTTAAAGAAATACATTACCTTTTTGTTTTAAAAGGTAAAGGAAGTTATAAAGATTCATTATTTTTCACACATGGTTGTGCTTTAAAAGGCATCAGATGGACAGGGCTAAGTTTCACAGCCAGAAGAAAGTCACTGGCATCCTCCATAAATCAAGTTTTCCTTTCTTTTGCTCTCCTGAGCCAGGTGCTCCAAAGGGCTACCACTAGAAGTTAAATCTTTCCAATGAGGAAAAATAGCAGTACATAAAAACATGTAACTTGCAAAAAGAGAGAACAGGTAAAACTTTGTGCCTTTGAAAACATGTCAAACAAACTCAGAGTTAGTGCCTTCCTAATGAACTGTAAGATATGAGCTTCCTGGGACCACAGAGATCCCTTTGCAGCTTCTTAGTTGAGGCAGAGGGTCTCTGAAAACTTCCAAGAAAGAAAGAAAGAGAGAAAGAGAGAGAGAGAGAGAAAGAGAAAAAGAAAGAAAAACAAAGAAACAGAAGAGCATATTTTTGAATGACAGTAGGAAAACTGAATTCATTGGTGAGTCATCTGGTTACCGTGGGGGTCAATATGGGTGCAGCTGCCCGCACCTACAACACTCCTAAATTTGGTTGGTGTGAAATCTGGATTGCAAAAAGGTACTGTCATTTCTCATCCCAGAGATATAACTTGCTATTTTTCAGCTTATGAAATATAGTCACTTAGCAATCATAATCATTACATATATCCTCAGTCCTAAAGAGTTACCTCTCTAAGGTAAGATAGGGGAAGCAGGAGTACTAAACTGTAGCTGTTTACAGGGAGAGTGACATTAGAAAGGCACTGGAGGCTACTTATGATTACCTCTAAATAAGTTTGATTAGATATACCTGTAAATATATGTATATTACATTAACATTTATTATGTCTAAGTGTATGTATGTATAAAAATAAATGTCTTACAAAATATATAGAAATTTATATACCCACCACCCCTGACCCTAAATTCTAAAATCAAAAGTATCCCGTTTGGTTTTGTAAGTTAGGAAATGACACAGTCTAACAGAGGGGCTATAGTTAATCCTCCGTTTGAATCTTTGAGTGCTGGCATAAGATAAATCTCTTTCTAAAGACTCTGGAAGGAAAAAAATAGGAGACATCTTCCTTAGGGAAGGCTTTGGGACAACGTAGAAAACATACCTCAGGGCTTGTTTAGATACAGATGAACTTCCTTTGAGTGGGAGGAAGGAGGCAGACTAATAATGGCTCATAGTCAGATGCAGCTCTAATTTCTAACTCTATGAGAATAATGGCAATGCTTGTTGGATACTCTTCCATAAAGTCTGGCTGCTCCTCTCCAAAACTGATAAAACAGCACAGAGAAGGCGATAGATAGGTTACGTACAGCTGTAGGAATTTCTGTCATTCTTTGCTATGGTATTACACTAATGGAGAAGGTAATGCACCAAAACATGTTGAGTTTTGCTCACCTTCAGTGTAATTAGAGTTAATATTTGTTTTATTATTCCTTAATATGTAGAGTCAACAGATTTCTTATCATCAGTGCGTATTGGTCCCACAACAACTGAAATGAAGCGTCCTATATAATCGTCATCAGAATCAACTCACATGGCACCTTTGAAGTGAGGATGCTGTGGGTAGTCAGGTGAGCGAAAGCATGGCAACCTGAAAGGAATCCTGTTTTGATTTTGTCAGTTTTAATACGGAACTGGACCAGGCTATTTCTCTGTATTTTCTGATTACTTCTGATGACATGGGAAAACCATTGTAGATTGTATCTATCCATCTGCTCCTTTCATTGCTGAATAGTTAGAGAAGGAATTTTTTTTTTTTTTTGGAGTCTGATCTAAGCCTCAAACCATACTCCCCATAATTTTGTTATACCAGCCAGGGTACAGAAATTCTGTAGGCATTTTCTGAAAACCAGGTCTTCTGAAAGGATTTCCTGGCAGAAAATACAACATCTTTATGGAACCCTTCACTGTGGGGCTGTTTAGAAAATAGGTGCCTGGGAATACTTACCTAAGGTCGATAGAGTGGGATCAAACAACAGTGACAATCAAATGCCTCGATTAACTTCTTTTGTCTGTTTTTTTGGGGGGAAGTTAATAAATGTGTTAGAAGAAATATGCAGTGAATGGAGGAGATCCTCAGTCGAACATGTTGCAGTCATTAACTTATAAAAGTATGAAATAGAAGATCAGACACCAGGTTGCTCAAAGCCCCATCCAGCCTGGTCTTGAACATTTCCATGGAAGGGGCACCCACAACTTCTCTGGGCAACCTGTTCCAGTGTCTCACCACCCTCAGTAAAGAATTTCTTCCTAATATATAATCTAAATTTCCCCTCCTTCAGTTTAAAACCATTACCCCTCGTCCTATCGCTACACTCCCTCATAAAGTTATATTATTATTATTATTATCATTATTATTAATCTGTAAGGAAATCTGCAGCATGGTTTGCTGGAGCTCAGTAGACCTAGTGGGAACATGTTTAACGCTGAACTGTTACCCGCATGTCATGGAGTGAAGCAACAGCAGGTTCTTTATCTGCAAAAGCAATTAGATAGCAGTCTCACAGATGAATTGGTTGCTGAGTGGCGCTCAGAGGAGCACTTCTCTTCACACCTGCCCTGTGTGGCATCTGACAAACAGTAGTGAGCTATTAGCAGTTATTGACATTTGTCAACTCTGGTTTTCTAGCAGGAAAACGGAAATGGCAGCAATCATGCCCAATTTAGTTTCTCATGATGTCAGGGATTCGTGGACTCACACACACATCAAGAAGCACCCCGAAAAGGTTTACAGATGTGCGGAAGGCAGTCAGCTATGACAGTGATGTTGCCAATGTTGCACACGGATCAACTAACGATTAAGATATCAAAAGCGATCACCGTAGCTTACTGACAGCGAGCTCAATTGTTTGCACCTGTTTCCCCTGCATTACACATGAGTCTGGAATGGATTACCCTGCCTTGCGCTAGACACATTTCACCTTTCCACACCATGATGTACTCCAGCAACATCTCTGCTAAAGATCATGCTATTCACTTCACCACAAGGACCAGGAAAAAGAATGAGACAACTTGCTGCCTGTTTTCTCTTTGGTGAAAGATTTCAATTGCTACGGTGATTTAATGAGAACTTATGGGCTTAAAAAAGAATTTATTGCATCTCCTCTGCAGAATTCAGGTACTGACTGAGAGCCATAGCATCAGGCATCATCCTGACCCCTGAAATCCAGAAACAGGCCTGGGCTTGGTCTCCCATGCATTAAAACTACATCTTCTTCGTACCATAGTATTTGTAAAGGGACTCCGAATACTTTGTGGTCAGATGCATAGCACAGAGAAGCATCTGATCAATCACTTTTGGTTAAAGTAACTCTGGTACCGATAGAAGTACAGACACAGCAGTCCAGATCTCCTTGAGGGGAGCCCAGAGCCCCAGGAATTTCACAGCACTGCCATTTCCCTGGACTTGGCTTCCAGTGTTACCCAAACTGGTTAAATCTAAGCTGCCACGAGTACGTCTGGCCATGCTGCCGCATGCCCTCTGTTGTGATATAGGTGCAGGCTTCATATCGGGCTGCAGGCAAACTGCTAGGATCAGTCAGCTGGATGCGTGCACAGGTTTTGCTCAGGAATTATAGTGTGGAATTATCTGCTGGGAATTATGTCTGATTTTTCCAGAAGTTCTCACCAAAAGTACATTGTTGGGAGGAGGCTGGTGAGAAGACTGGGTTTGGTGGTCTAAATTATTGTTAAAACCATTCAGAAACCAGGAAGATATCTTCAGAGAAAGCCAGTGTCAATTCAGAAATGGTTTTCTATGCAAACAGGCTAAATTTATAAAGAACTTTCAGAACAAATACTCCATCTGTGTGTCATGTACCAAATGTTGGGGCTGATGTGCCAGTTAGTAATATAGCTTTTGCATGAAGTCAGCAATGAAAAGACATAAACCAAGCCCAAAGCATCTCACAATGAATGGATCATAAATATCACACTGTTTTCTTGTGTGGCACCAAAGCAAATAACTTAATGGAATCTCTGATAATTCACATTTTTTCTGCTACATGATGTTGCCACCTGTCACAGTCTTGCATGCGTTGCTTCATTTCAGGAGGTGTAATTTACCTGAATTACACAGAATAAAATTCCAACCTTATGACATTTTAGGTTTTGCTTTATCAATATATTGAGCGTACTATGTTTAACGCACATTTCTTTACTTTTTCTTCATTTTCCATGTAAACTAATGCAGATTCTCAATAAGAAACGATAGGACAACACAGGTATTTTCCCCAATTGAGAAAAGTCAGCATTTGTTAGATCATTTGGGCATAATTTACATATTATTATAAATACCACACTATTACTAAAGACTAAAATTATAAACATGTAAAAACTATAAAAAATATGCAAGTGTTCAGTAATAATCCTAGATGTACGGGTAGCATATTTCAGCCTGCTGGGCTTGTTTCATTGTGTTAATTTTGCAAAGAAGCTGAAAGAACTAAATAAACAAATACTTTCAACAGCTCATGGTTACAATCCAATACTGGATCTGATGTTTTCTGAAGAAGCATTTGCAGTCAGAACTCGATCCTGTTAGTTGGAAAATTGTAGATCCCACAGGAGAGGAACGGGACATCCAAATGACAGGACATTCAAATGAAAACCAAGTTATTCTTCACTTGTGTGGTTTTCTAGTGCATAGATGTCAGCATAAGCGTTCTTTGAACACACAGGGAACACGATATCAGCTTTGAACAGATCAGCTCTTTTTAGACTGTGCTTCATCTCTTGTTAGGCTGGGGATTTTTTTCATCATACATGCTATAAATATCATGGTTAGCAAACACCATTCCCTGTTTCTCCGGCTGGTGTTCACATCAGTCTGGCCTGATGGACAAGGCACTGCCCTTGGACTCAGAGGTGCTGGATGCTATTCCTGACTTTGTAGGAGTATTTTGTCACTATAGATCATTGTTTTCCAACCTATAAATTGAAGAGAAAACTATTAGTCTACTACATAAGAGGGGAAGAACTGATGAAAAGCGTTACAAAGCTCTGCAATTGCTTCTGTCAACATTTACAGAATCACAGAATGGCAGAGGTTGGAAGTGACCTCTGGAGATGATCTGGTCCAACCCCTTGCTCAAGCAGGGCCACCTAGAGCCGGTTGCCCAGGACCATGTCCAGACAGCTTTTGAAGATCTCCAAGGATGGATATTCCACAGTCTCCCTGGGCAACCTGTGGCAGTGCTCAGTCAGCCCCACAGTGAAAAAGTGTTTCCCGATCAGAGGGAACATCCTGTGTTTCAGTTTGTGTCCATTGCCTCTGGTCGTGTCACTCACTGGGCAGCCAACGCAGAGAGCCTGGCTCTGTCCTCTTTGCACCCTCTCTTCAGGTATTTATGTACATAGATAGTACCTCCCCTGAGCCTTCTCTTCTCCAGGCTGAACATACCCAGGTCTCTGTCTCCTCATAGAAGAGAAACTAGTATTACTAAATACTGTCACTAAGTTTTATTACTAAAATACTGTTTCCTGTATTTTACAATAAAATCAAATATTTTTTAATGTATTTTTTTCAGATCTATTTATTTTTGTGTGTATTAAAACAGAGCCCATATTTTAAAAGACATTACAAAGGATGTCATTTAAAGATCTCTCAAAGCCAAAACAAATTCCTTTAGCATATAGGATATCACAACATCTAGCCCTTGGCCTTTAGGAATAAAACAGGCCAATAGGAAACTTCTATAGTTTTTTTTTTTTTTAAAAAAGTCATTTATATGCAACTGCTGCTGAAAGTTACCTAAAGTCATTATTTCACAAACATTAGTAAAGTAAGTGGGTCACAGAAATGGGACAGACATTAACTGAAGTACATGGTCAGATTACACAGATAAAGCGACATGTAAGAAGGCCCCAGACTATTGGGCCATAGTTCTAGGAAATATTTTTTTTACAATTTAGAAAGATGAACCCACTATTAGTGTATAAAGACTTCCCTTTATGCCATGCCACAGGTAAAACAGAAAGAATAATGCACTATCCCAGTTTGAAGTACATTTGTTTGTACTTTAAGTATTAGACTAGAATCTGGGCCGCTAGCTCCCATACAGGAAAAACTAGTGGTTAAGTCAATGACTTTAAAGAGGCTTAAGAGAGTAAAAGCTTGCATGTCAGTCTAGATAGCTTTCCAAAATTAAAACGGTATATATAGTTTTTGTGTAAATTTTTTTAATTGCATATATATATATGTATTAAAAAAAGGTAATGGAAAATGGGTGACGCTCCTCATCATAGAGAAATGCATTGTACAGCATCAGAGAAAGGAAAACATTAATAGTGTCCCTTACAAATGTGTCCTAGAGAACATTTTTTTTCAGTGACAGGAGAAGGGAATAATGCAGATCTCACAAGAACAATTCTTTTTTAAAGAGCTGGTGTGGACAGTTTCGCAGACCAAAGTGTTTGCAATGCATAAGACATTTATTGGTCCTTTATATTCAGAAATTACGTCATTCACTATAATTATTATTAATCATTAGCTGAATCCAGATCTTCCCCATAAATTTAGTTTTTGAGGTGAAACAGAAGGTACCACACCGTGCCAGCAAACTGGTCTGGCTCAGCAGTGCAGCTAATAGAAGCTAATAGAAGCAGCTAACAGAAGCACAATCTGACGTGATTGCTTAAAACCCAGCAGAAAGGGAGAAGAAAAGCAAGAAACTGTTACACATATTTTGGGAGATCTGTGCAAGAGACCCTGAGGTTCAAGGGCCCCGCTTAAACCCTGGGTAAGCTCTTACCTTTCGTTGTGTGGGGTAGGAGGGAGTTCCAAAGTTTAGCTCATTGCTGTGCACGCACACCTAGAGACCTTTTGCCCGCTTTAAACCTGCCACCTACTGATTTCATTTGATGCCATTTAGACTGTGGTTAGGAAGAGACAAGGAGCAGTTGGTCTGTATCTGCTGTGCTGCCCTTCCTTTTGCAGACCTCTACCCCAGCCTCCTTCAGCTGTCTTTTCCAGGCTGAAAAGCCCTCGCCGTTTCCTGCCTGAGTGCTTTCCCGTCCCTTTGATCATCCCCGTTGCTTTTCTCGGAAACTTATTCCGTTCTATCGTATCCTTTGCGAGAAGGGGGGATCTATCTATCCTTTCTGTGAAGGGGCATCTGAGCTGCACAACGTTGAAGATGTATGGAGGTGAGCAGACCTTGCTGCCCCTTGTCCGTGAGCACACCAAGTGACACCTGCCTCTGCGCAGAGCCCTGGGAACTCCCCTGCTGACCTTCCTTGCTGTGAAAGTGACTTTCAAGTCCTAAATTCTGCTTCTATTCCTCACTCTTGCTTATGCGAATGTTTGGTCACCCATTCAAAGTACTGCAATAGTTTTCTGAGCCATGACTTCCCTCTACGAACGCTCTGCTCGCTCATCCCTGGCACCTCCCATCCCAGGATTTCCTGATGCTGACTGAGCACAGAAAGCGGTGGGTGACATCTCCCAGGAAGGTGCCCAAAAGCAGCCTGTCACAGATGCGGAATATTTGCATCTTAAACGGGCAAAGCTGGAGATGTGTTTTAGCTCTTCACAGAGGGTGAAATGGAAGAAATGTGAGAAGAAAAATTTTCCGAAAAATTTTCCAAAAAATGGCTGTTGCCAAATTTACTGTAAAAAAGATATTTGGTTTATAGAAATTACATTTTATATATATATCGGTTGTAACACTCACACACATTTGTTTATATATCCACACTATCTAAAGAATGTATGGGGAAAAAAAAAAGTCAACCAGGTCTACAAAACCCCTGTGCTACAAGTAGTTGTGGAAGCATAGCTGGAACCACAGTCCTGCCAAATCCATACTTTCCTTTTGAACCCCCAAACCCTTGGACTTTGTTTCCACTTGTTTTCTGTAAGTTTTCTCAAATGAGATCCAGACTATATGAATGAAGTTTCCCTTGCTATAGCTGGGTATCTATTTCATACACGGGGAACTGAGGCAGAAAAAGAGCAAATGGATCCCTGAAGGTCACGCAGGCCGTGCAGAGCAGCAGGCGTGGACGACGGTTCACATTTTCAGGCTCAGGTTAATGCTAAGCATAGGACCGCGCCGCTTCCCCTAAGTTAGGGCTAAATGTCATCTACAATATCGGTAACAAAGGGGACAAAGACATTTCAAAAGGGTGATTATTTCTCTCCGGTCCTATTCAAACTAGTTTTGTGAGTACAATCTCCTGATTGTGAACGTTCGGAGTGCTTCACTGCTTCTGAGGGAAAAAAAAAAGTTTGCCCCAGGGCTATTTAAGCAGAAAGAGAAATGTCTCGCAGTGTTAGCAAACAGTCTGTCTCAGTCAAATGAATCACTCATACATGGCCATAAGCAGCACAGATGTGTTGTAATCGCTGCTTAATAATTGCTTTCAGATCAAATAATGTTCAAGAGATTACCACATCTGTAAGACGCTCTAAATAAAAGTACAGGACATTTTGTACAGACCAATTTAGAAAAGCAGGCTGTTATTTATAGGGACAGCAACTTTGTGTTGTCTTACTGATGCACAGCGAGGCAGAATCTACATTTTAAGTGCAAGAGGAATATAAATCATCTCAGTGCTCTCATGATTGTAATCTTATTAGCTAAGCCTTCCTTCAACATGGTCTTTGATTTAGAAAGCACCTGTAAAGCTGTTTGTGCCTTTTGTAGATCCTTCCCTGGTCCTCCTGGATGATGTTTATCATTCTGCACATGTGTGCTGTGAGCATCGGCTGAATTATTTCCCCTGATTGTCTGAAAGCGTCTCATCACACTCCAGAATCAAATTAAGCGTGCCGCATATGCTCATTTCAGCGAGACCCATGTTGAGTTTGGGGACTGACCAGCTACAAAAGCATCCACACAATAACCAGAGGATCAGCAGGTTTCAGCTCTGTGACCATTAGGTCTGGTTTGTTTGTTTTTCTTCCCCTCTCTCCCCCTGCTCTTTAGAAACAGGTGGTATTTATCTAAGCAGCCTGCACTGGGCAGCTGGCTGATGGGTCCCTCCAGCTGGACATCTTCTCTTCATTTAGTTCAGCCACACCTGCTTCGGATAGCAAACAAGAGGTGTTTTTATCTTCTGTATCTGGAGGACAAGGGGGGGCTACGTGAGATGAGGGGGAGGAAGAGGAGGGTGAAAAATCCTGGACCAATCACACCTCTTTCAGCTGTAGTATTTAGTGAGGTTTGCAGAGCCCATCTGGTCTTGTACCAGAGAAAAAAAGAGTGAAGTTCAAGGGCTTTTTCTTTTGCTCTGCTACACTACTCGCTTTAACACAGTTATTTCATTATCTCTTGCTATCATTTGATCAGATTTATCTTCCATTAAAACTTCCTTTCCCTTGAAGTAGACAGTGACATGAGAATGCATGCCTTTCCAAGCCTTTATTGTTCTGAATTAAGAAATGGTAGAATAGTCTCATGAAAGATTAATGACTTCCCGTAAGCATCTTTGTACCTGAGGACAAGCAATTACAAAAATATGTCCATAAGAAAACAAGAAAGGATATTAGACTGTATTGGCCAGGTATTTCTTGGCAGGCAGCAAGCGTAGCTTGTTACACTGCCAGCATATTTAGAGCAAAGGCGACTTCTGTCTTGACCCCATGTATCATATTTTGTTTTGTACATTAGTAGCAATGTTGTCCTTGCAAGAAAAAATTACACTCTACAGGTATTTTCCTTGATGCTTTGTTGTACTTAAGTTCCTGTTTCTCAGAGGTAGCTCTCTGCTCAAAACTAACACTTAAGGACTGAGGGCAAAAGATACGTATTTTCAGAACCTATTTTATGCTTATCGATTCTTGTTTTCTTTCCTATCTTTTTCTTTTTTTTTTTTTTCCTTGTGCGGGGAATTTTCATAAGGTTTGCTTTGGGCTCACAAGGAGAGTTAAGGCAAGAATCTTTAAGGTTGCCTAAAACTTATATAGTCTCTAATACTTTAACTACTGAAGTGAACATTCATCATTTGACAGGCTTTCTGTCACAGCCTTTGAGAGAGGCTGGAAACTAAAGAGCCTCCTGTTTCTCCAAAAAAAGCACCAACACTGCAGTGTGGACTGGTAGCAACCTCTCTGTTTATCCCACCAGTATGTTGCAATTAAACGAAAATCCTGATGACAAAATATTGTGGAGGATCAGAGTTAAATGTATGAAAGCCAGCAGAGTGGAGGCTCTTTACCACGTCCTGACCTTGGCCCACCATCTCGGGAAGGACAGTGCAGATGCCCGAGGGATCACCTCTGTGATTTTGCTTTGTTGGAACTGGTGGACCGGAGGGACTTCTGTAAAATCCCCACTGGAGGGTCAGCTTGTAATGACACTGGACCTGCTTCCAAAAGCTAAAGGGTGATCCTACAGCCTGCCTAAAAAGGTGGGATTTGATGGGATATAGCTATGATGCACTTGGTTTCCCTGTCTAGATCCTTCACACTATAGGTATTTTAGCATAGATGGCTAACCTATGTAAAATTATTGAATTTCATCTTTTTTCCCAGTAAAGCCAGTAAACCAGGATTTACAGATTCTGAGAGCTCAGCTGGGAACCTGGACAAGCACGTTCCTTGGTGACCCATGTTTCATTAAGTCCGAGATTTTTCAGTGAACTGTACTATAAAATCTCTTCTTTGAAGAAGGTGCTATTTCATGCCTGCAGATGGGTGTAATACAGCCTACACAACCTCTTTTTTGTGAACGTAGAATAATATAATATTCATATAGGACCGGTACAGTATAGCCTATTCTGACATCAAAGCAGTTTTAGTAGTGAGCGGGCCAGATGTGAAAAGGCTGTTACTCAGCAGAGAGTAAAGGTGTGTTACAATCACTTTTGTAATACCAGCGGAACAAACCGAGATGAGCAAAAGCGATTAAAAGTGCATTATTCATTTTTATTCAACTAGAGATCCTTAAGTAAAAACATAACCTGCACTTAATGTACTCTAGAGGAACAAGCGACATAGGTAGTAAAACTATCTTTTGTTTCAATGGATGAGTTTTTTGTTTCAGCCAATTGCCCGCAGTTGCACTGCTAAAATCTGAGGCTGAAGGGTACGTATCTTTGAAAATAGAGCAGGCGCATGGGGATACATCAGCTTCTTAAATCCAAAAGAAGTGATAGCTACTCTGCTATGGTCACAAGAGGATACTTACACTTCATTAAGAACTTCTTTTGAGACCTGTGAAGGCTACATTGGATGGGCTTATTGCATCTTAAAAAAAAAAAAAAAAAGAAAGAAGAAAGCACAAATCTCTTTCTACAGTGAAGTGACACCTTAACTGACGCTATTAAACCCACTAAAGCAGAAGGACTGAGTTACCCAAAGGGACTATTGTACACTGCTGAAAGTGACAGACCTAAATGAAGCAAAAAGAATAAATGTCAATGAAATTAAAATAATGAGAAAAGGGGTAAAAAAGCCCTTATAAATGCTAAAATATGTGAAAATTAAACGACCATTTTGACACTAGTTATGGACCAATTATTTTGACCAATGATAATTCCGACATACGATGTCCTTATAAAAACCTGCCCTTGTTCCTAGCTGGGTGAGCCAATTTTTCCCACCGCCACCTTTCCGCAATGAAATGATGTGAACAGGAACTTTTTTTCTTTAGAACGAACTGCAGTCGTCGCCCACAAATGTCAGCACAGTAAGGCAGACGTGCAGGAGACTACAAAATGAAGAGTGGTGAGCAGAGGATGGCGTAGCCAAGGCACAAACAACATTCAGGTGGGAGAGCAATTGCGGCATAAGAGACCTTGGCCAGCTTGGAGAATACACCCTTACGCAGCAGTATATTGGCTTCAGTGTGCTGGATTTGCAGTTGCTGGTCTCTCACCTTATCTTGGTGGTCTGTGAAATATGCTGAGAGCTCACAGAGCGTCAGCTGCCCCAAAAGAGTGGGAGTGCTGCTGAAAGAAATTCCTACTTCTCTAACTTTGTGTCACGTCTTTGTGAAACATGCATGGACTGAGTTCCAACAATTCCTAATACTTGAAGCAAAAAGGCAAACATTACTAAATGTTACAGTGGGTGAAAATCCCAGTTTTCAGGATTCTGCGAGAATTCACAGATAATCTGTTCTTAAGCAGTGCTTTTCTTTTTATGTGATTTTATATTGTGTTTTATTCTCAACTCAGGATGACTTGCTTATTGTATTTTTTTTGGCAGTATCAAATCTGCTTTGTTTACTGCTACCTGTTTCTCATTGCAGTTGTCATAATTTTCACAACTGTTTAGGTTTTGTTTGGTTGGTTTTTTGTTTGTTTGTTTTAATATCTGTTACTTGCAGGAAAAACTCTAAGCCAAATCAATTCTCTTCCTCCTGAGTTCAAATCCTATTGCCTGAAGAACAAGAATGATACTGGACAGGATAATATTCCATACAGCTTTTGGTGCATCGAAAATCTTCTGCGAAAGTGAATGCAGACGTGAACTGCAGCAATCACAGAAAACACAAGGAACTGCTCTTTATGTGAGATCACTCCAAGAAGGCTGGGACAAGCCTGAGCCGGTTATTGTCTTATCCATTTTGAGGTCAGGCGAAAGGAAGATTATCATGAACAGAAATACATTAAAAATGTGAATGTTTAAAGTTACTGTTTGCAGAGAAAGCATGAAAGTGTCTTCAGTTTCTAATTTCTACACGCACCCTTCCTGCCGTGGAAGCGTGGCACGCTCCAGCCAGTAGCCCTGATGGACTGAAATACTCATTTGAGCCTTGACTGACTGCATGTAGGTCTTTCAACAACGGGATTTAACATTCTGACCTAACATTTAATGTATTAATCCTAATTTTATGCTGATACTAAGACTCTCCGCTGTATTAAATCAACCTAGGTTAATTCCGAATTATATCTCTCCCACCCACTATCAATAGGTCCACTGTTTGGTTTCCCCAGAACTGACCACCCACTTTTATGAGAATCTGCAGTGAATTAGAAAATCTGTCATTGCTGGAGGAGCCGGACAGCTAGGACATGGTCTGTCATTCCTTCCATACAATACACACCCTTTGTCTGCTATCTCTTAAACTAACCTGACATAACTTAGCCTCCCGGTCAATGGTATCTTTATTCTCTCCCAAGGAATGCTTCGTTCACCAGCGTTATTAAGAAATTTCTGGACAATGTTTAGTGGCTGCGCAATCATCCAAGGTTCTATTAAAAAGCCATCTGGGTAATTAATAGCACATTTGTTCTCAGCCTCCTCCCAATTTGTCCATTAGTGGAATAAAAGCACAGGACAAAGGGTAATGTGGTTAAGTTATATTTTACAAGAATTCTTCGGGAAGTTGAAAACACATGAGAGTTTTCCAAAGATACATATGTTTATGGGCACTCTACGAGAGCGGCAAAACTGCACAAGCCAGGGGCTCTTAATCAGGCTTGTCCCCTGTCGATAGCGGATTGACTATTGACTGCGGCGCTGCCTCGCGTTGACGCTCTCCAGCCCGAGATGGGGAGGGTGTGCGAACGGTCTCCTTCATCTCAACTCAATTACAGCTGATAAAACCGATTCCAAGATCCACGTCAGGGCACCACATCAAAAACAGCACGCATGACTTTTATGCTCTTTCACCTGATATTTGAAGGCTTTTCTGAGGTTTCTTTTTAATGTTTCCTCTTGAAAGTGGGATTACAGCCTCAGGCTGCACTCTCTGAGGTTGTTTTATTCTTTCCCTTTCATTTGCTCTTTCTTTTTCTTCTCCCTTGAAAGCACCTGAAGAAGAAACACTTTAAGATTTTAGAAGTTTGTTGTTAAAGTTAAGAAATACTCCACTTGAGCTTGGATTTCTAGTCCTTTTATTCATGTTTTAACTCCAGTGAGGAAGATAGTTACTATTATGTTGTGCCTGTTGGCACAGAGAAAAGCCAAGTCTGTCTCTTTTAAACTACTGTGAAATGAACTATTGCTAAATAGCTACGCCTCAGCAGCAGGGATCTCTCTCGTACCACAGGCAATTAAAACTAATGTTTGTGTGTCCTCAGTTATAATTGGGTGTAGGGCCAGCGCTGGTGTAAACTCAGTGATGAGCTCAATAGGACCGTGATGATTTACGCCAGGAGTGGATCTGGCCTCTCAAGAAAATGAGCCTGAAATTCATCAGCCAGTCAGATTTTTCATATAAACTGCATCGATTAAAAGTTGGATTGTGGATGAAACGTGATTTTTCATTAAAAAAGCACCTGCTTTCTGTGGAAATTTTTGTTTCTTGGAGTTGAAAAATGGAATTTCTGAAAACCAAGACTTATTTATTTGCCTATATTGTCTCAGAGACTCATGGGGATTATATTTCTGTTGTTTTATTTGTCTTTGTGGGCTGTGCGCTGCAGGGAAAAATGCAACTCCCCAGAGAATCATGATATGACATTGTCAAGGTTCACCATCTCATGGAGATGGCAGCGCAGATTCGGAGAGCCTGTGTAGACAGCACATGGTGTTCATGCTTTCCACATGCAGTCCCGTGTACAGAGCACCATGGCAGGGTTTTGGAAACCACCAGCCTCCACTTTTATTGATTTTTATTTTAATTTTCTTGGGGTGATGGTACTGGTTTGTTTTGTGTTGGTTTTTGGGTTTTTCTTGGTTTTTTAATTGTTTTTTGTTTGGTTTTGGTTTTTTTTGTTTTTTTTTTTTTGTTTTTTTTTTTAAGTTTTAGCAGATTCCCTGGCAGGTACAGTTACCCAGTGTCATTTGAGCTTTCTTGGAACATGCTTTCCTTTCTTACTGGTTCTTTGTTTCCCACACTGACAGCAACTCTCCTTTGTCTTGTGTTTTAGCAGATAATTATGGATCAATAACAAGCAGTGTGTGAAATTACCATTTTGACCATATCTGCTGAAGAGTTGCAGCTAATGGGATTTCCACCCGGGTGATAAGGAGTCATTCTTTGTAATCCTGTTCTCCAAACAGCAAACAGAGCTTTTTATTAATACGATTTTGTTTGCAAAACAGTTTTCCATTGAAAAATGGAAAAACTTTCCTGTTTTCTACTCAGCCCTAGTCTAGGAGATAAAAGACTAAGTCCCACAGACAGCTTTTCCCCACCTCCGTGGAGACTGTTGGGATTTCAGCCTGGATTTCAGCCAAAGCAAAGAGGGTGTAGAGCACAGAAGCAACACAACACACACACACAGAGTGGGGTTTTTAATTTACTTTGCACTCCAAAGCTTCCCCCCACACTTGTGCGAAGGAGCTCTTTCCACAGCAGTGTAAATATTTGTTGACACTTCACAGCCTCAAGTGCCTGTAAGGACACTGCGTTTATAAAGTAAGTGCTCCGTAAATATTCGCAGGACTTAAGGTCGGTATGTCTAACTGTGCAGCACCCATATTTAAATTTTGTTTGCAGGCTGTAGACCTACCGGCACTAAGGAGTGCTCTCGATAAAGGTCGCCAAAGCCCTTCGAGTTTAACTTTCATTCTGAGAGTAATCTCATTAAAATTAACAATGAGCTTGTAATTCCACACATTCCGACGGACCTTGCTATTGCCACACCAGCCAGCAGCCTTGCCAGTCTTTTTTGGTATGGCACGACTTCTCCAACACAAAATGTTCCTTAGTGTCTCAGTTCTGTACATCACACTGATGTATTCCTTAGTGCCGTACTGGGCAACAGTGCCTCTCTGGGTAACATTTCTCTTGCCCGTGCCGTAGAAGGCATAGCAACTCACCCCACGTGTGACCCTGGGAACATGAGCATATTTTCTGACTTCTTTGTGTGAGAGCACAGAAATTGGGGAGCATGTACACGCTTCTTCATACATCCTGAATGAAAAGGGGCACAAATACCACATGTAGAAAGAAAGGACAACGGTACCAATAAATTGGGTTAAAAGTCTAAAATCATTCAGTAAAAGGCACATGTGGTAGAAGAACAGTTCAGAAAGATTTACACCACGGTCCCCCAGCTCACAGTTTCTACGGATCCCGGCCATTACATTCCCAGCCTTGGGACCCTTCTGTGCAGTCCCTCCAGAGTTGGCAATGACACTCGATCATCAGCTGCACGTGCCCCTTTTTATGTCTAAATTAGCCTGTATTGGAGAATCCTGTTGTCTTAGAATAAATATTTAGGTCTGCGTCTGTGTATGCTATTGGTATTAAAATCCCCTGAATCTCTGAACCCGTAAATGATGTTGTTTGTACCTGGTGTTTACACAAAATGACTGGACCCATTTTGTCTCAAGTTTTTACATGCCATTATGTTTGTTCACACTTTCCTTTTGGGTTTTGCTTCTTCAGTGGTTCTCATATGAAGGCTTCCCTCCAAGGGATTTACAGAAATGTTTTGTCATAGGGCTCAACTGAGCGGTAAAAAATTATTTTAAGACTTGTTTTAGACCCTTATTCGAAGTGTACTGGTGTTTAAGTGTTAGGTAACTTCTCCAGCTTGGTCTACAAGCTCAGACAGAGGACTTTTCAGAGAAACTGGAATTGCTCTGGGTCAGAGGCGAGGCGTGCTGTGTTTCGGTGAGGAGAGTGGGGCATTTCTTGTATGTCTTGGCTGAGCTGCCTTGAACAAATTGGCTCACTTGCACCTGAGGTTTTTAACTGAACTCAGGAACTTTTGATTGCATGGGTGCATCAGGTACAAGACAAAAAATGACTGATTTTGCAGGTCACATAGCTGCAAGTTTTCATTCCGTGCCTGCTGTGTTTTAGTTGCACAATAATATAGAATTTTGTGTTTGTTTTTATTTGTGAGACTGTGTGCTGGAAGAAGACTGACTGACCCTAAGCTACTTACATAGGATATTTTTGTCCCATTGACTTTCTGACAAATGAAGGCTGCCTTCTATAAAACTTAAAAGCAGTGCAGGCTGAAGCATTTCTGACCTGTACTTGACCTATTCAGCTTCATCTGCTCCTGACAGACTTCAACAGCGAGCTCACAAAACTCTCTTTTTTTGCATTACTCTTGGATGAAGCTTTTTTTTTTTCCTTCACTGTTTTAATTTCACTGGGCTTTGTGTTTCATTATTTCTGCTCGCTCTTTCCTCGCCAGGTTCAACTGGTAAGAAAAGCACAGAGAATGTTTTATTTACTACTGGTGGCAGAGTGCATTTCCAAACGGTGCGCGTGTGCTGGGAGCTTTCCGCACATGGAAGAATAGGACAATTTAGGAAAAAGGCTCCCAGTCACTTCATAGAAACATGTATTCTAGCTGAATATATGCACAGAAATCTGCATATGGTGAGCTTAAAGTGCTCCCCGGGGCTTCTCAGTCACGCGTTAGAGGTGGTCAAACTGAGAAGGAAAAAATCCCACAATTTCCTCTCTTATGCTTTTCTCTTTATATCTCTTGAAACAAAGTGTTTCATAGTCAACATAATTTCATTTTAAGTAGTTCCATTTTTAGTATTTTCAGTCCAGTTTTCTGACATATTAAGTATGTCCTGTGAGGTGCTGAATATGTACTGAAAGCAGCAGGAGTAGGAGTAGGAGTTAAACACCGAGCATTTCCTGGAAAACTTTTCAGTGACAGAAAAAGTGTAAGTAAAGTTAAAGTCTTTTTTCTTCACCATCCTCGTCACCAAAAAAAGAACCATGTTATGATGAGATGATTAAGCTGCTACTTTGGTTTACTTTCCATTGATTTTCAGTTTGTGGGTGAATAATAATTCATTTTTCTCAATAAGATGTGTCTTTTGTGTAGAAAAATATGAACGGAAATTTATCTGTTTTCTGCTTTATATGGGTAATTAGAAATTAGAGCAAATAGATTATATGAAGTTACTGAAAGAAATGCTGTACACTTCGGATCACACTTATTTGC
Source organism: Chroicocephalus ridibundus (assembly GCF_963924245.1). Lineage (NCBI taxonomy): Eukaryota > Metazoa > Chordata > Aves > Charadriiformes > Laridae > Chroicocephalus > Chroicocephalus ridibundus. Next base: position 133,382,979 of record NC_086285.1, read on the forward strand.
ACAATAACATAGCAGCAACAGTCACCATGCTGTACCACACTGCTGTAATAACTTCTTCCAATGATTAAAGACAAAAATTTGCTATATAGAAATCAACATGGTTTGTCCCTATTAGGGTAAACTCATTAGAAAACCCGGAATAGAAACAAAGGGACTACATTCAAACGAACAGGTTATGCACTAAATTAACCTAATAGATCTGCATCGCCTTGTTCCACACTCATGAACTTCAGTGTTTGAATGTGTTACACAAAGAAATCAAGAGGTCTAGGCATCTGCTGTTTCAAGCAATTTTGCCTATTTTGGTGAAGTCCATTTCCCTGCAGTTTCTGCCTGTGCTTTACGTGCTTTTCCCACTCTCTGTGTCAGAGCTGGTCTCAATAAAATACGTACCACTGCGTCATGAGGTCTCTGTCCAGAGAAAGACTGTGAATCCATTCTGGGCACAATTTTTTTTTCCCTTAGGATAAATGGTACATTTGATAATATGTTTTTTTAATCCATCTTCAGTAGTTTTTCTGTAGATACAACATCTCTCTTACACAGTGATTCCAGAATATTACACTGAAACACAGCACAAGCACAGCCATCGTCCCTGATGATATCATCAAGCAGGTCTCAGTAGGCACAGCGTGGGGTTTTCAATTGTATGTGGAAACAAAAGATATTACGGTTATGTCCTGTTCACCTGCCAAAGCTTTCCATTTTTTATCTATGTTCTGTAAAGGTTGCTGGCAGAAGAGGAGGGAGTACAGGGAGACCTGGATTTCTGGATTACAAGATGATAACTCAGTTAGATTTGTAAATAGCAAACAGATGATGATGAAGAAATTTTTGTTGACTGATAATGAAAGCCAACTGAAAAGTGCAAAGATTAAATAATAACGTGTCTGGAAGTCATGCATTGTAATTAGTCTTCTTGTCCTGTTCATTCAGACTCCTCCTATTGAAGGACTGTACGCCATTCTGTACGCCAGAATGTAGTAATCAAGAAGGGGACACAGCTAATTCCCCATATCCCTACAGATTGATTTCCTGATTAAAAGTTTACATTTTCAACCTGACCTCTTCTTGGGCCTGATTGTTAAAAGCACTAGTTAATTCTGGTTTACAGTGCACTACAGTTTATAATGTCACTGGTCCAATTGTTAAAAAAATCAAATATGTTATACCCAAACTAGTTCTATGAAAAGCATTTTAAAAATATTCAGATGTTTTTCTGCGTTTGAGCTTTCCTATGTGGTCTTAGCCCTGACTTGGTTTTTCTAAGTCTGAAAAAATCAGACCTTAGTGCATATATCAAAACATGTGCCTGCCATGTGGCTGTTTGTTGCAGACTTCATTTTCCCAGCCTAAGACTCTGGGATGAGACACACTCCTTCCATGCCCCATCAATTTGCCTTTCTCTTCCTCTGCTTCTCTTCACATCCTTCCTTACTATCATCCCAGTCTCCTGTTCCTGCCTGATCTCTGTTCGACCCAGCCCCACATTTCCTTTCACAACCTCCTAGCCTCTCTCATTCTCACAATTTACCTTTCCAGGGTGCCCGTGGTCCTTGGGATTTCCCCTGTTTGTATCCTTACATCCCCTTCAGCAATTTCCTCACTCTAAGCATATAAACTCATAACTCCTAGGAATGGTTTTACATTAACAAATTCAACATACTTTCAAAGAGAAATTAAAATTCCTTTCCTGTTGCTGTAAATACGAGGTCACAGCCCTAGATGTGATTTCAAATGATTTTCAATTTCTCTCTTGCCTCTCAGAATTCTTATTAGCTCAAAGGTATAACACAGATGATACCTGGCTTCTGTATGTGTGACATTCATGCCTTCTGCCACAGTTTCTAATTATTTCAGATGAATCATCATAGGAGAAAGTATACATCCAGAAAAATCCCCAGATCAGAATTTTGTTCCCACCCATGTAACTACTGTGGAAAAGGTTGCCTGACTGGCAAGTCTACAGTCCACTTCAGGTGTGCAGTTCACTGAAGCAACTTGATTCCCAGTGTCCCAGTGTCTTGTTGGAAAAAAGGTAAATGCTTAAATTTGGTTTATTAGCTTGAGGCTGTCATGCAACCATTTCTTCACATGTTCCTCCTTTTCTTTATCCTAAAGTATCCTGGAGGTTGAGCTGCTCTTTCCCCTTAACTCATGATGTGCTGGAGTATACATAGCTTTCCTGGCAATGTAGGTGGCAAATTTAGTGCTGGTGTGAGCGAGGAGCCTCTGGCAGAACTGTGCTTTCTGACCTACTATGAAATCCTTCCTGAAAATGATTGCTTTGAGAGGACTAAATAAAAAATGAATAAGCAATCCGAAAGATACATTTTCCGTTGGGTTCCTCATAGTCTATATGGAGCTGGAGGAGGCCCAGAGAAGGGCAACGAAGCTGGTGAGGGGTCTGGAGAACAAGTCTTAGGAGGAGCAGCTGAGGGAGCTGGGGTTGTTTAGCCTGGAGAAAAGGAGGCTGAGGGGAGACCCCATCGCTCTCTACAACTACCTGAAAGGAGGTTGTAGCGAGGTGGGGGCCAGTCTCTTCTCCCAGGTAACAGGGGATAGGACAAGAGGAAACAGCCTCAAGTTGCACCAGGGGAGGTTTAGACTGGATATTAGGAAAATTTTTTACACTGAAAGGGTTATCAAGCATTGGAACAGGCTGCCCGGGGAAGTGGTGGAGTCACCATCCCTGGAGGTATTTAAAAGATGGGTAGACACAGTGCTTAGAGATATGGTTTAGTGATGGTTTTTGTCAGTGTTAGGCTGATGGTTGGACTAGATGATCTGAAAGGTCCCTTCCAACCTAGGCAATTCTATGATTCTATATATTGTCATACCGTTCCTTCAAGGTTATCTGTTTCCACAGATTTATTTGGAAAGGTGGAAGAAGAGGATGGGTAAGATTAAATGCTAGGATATTTCAAGAGGTATGATTATAGTTTTGGATGCTAGTCTTTTGTGTATGTTTTCCCTTAACAGTCTGTACAAGCTTTTTATAAATCACTCAAACAAAAAGTAAGTTTCTCTTCCGTAGCTAAAGGCCTTCAGAAAAGCTGTTATAGCTAGAATATGGAATTGAGTAGTCTCAATATGAAATAGGTTATAAATCTTGGTGTAGAAATCCTCAATTTCTTCCGTGTCCTGAAAAGCATACCTGTTTGAAGCATCAGCATGGATTGCTATCATATATTGGTCTGCTTTTAACATAACTCACTAACATAAAATAAATCACAGAAGTAATGTCTCTGGTCATGCATATCACTGCTCTTCAGCCAGAAAGATTTTACTGGACTAAACAGATGCTTTATGTGTGACATTCTGGAGAATTATGAATCCGTCAAGCTTAACCTTATGGTTCCAGGAAGACACAGAGACACCCTCTTACACAATACAAAACTGTAAGCAATAAAGAGAAACATAATAAAAAATAATAAATAACAAAATTATGAGAAGCAGTCAGAACAGATTGCCAAAAGCAGACTGAGCCAAAGCTAGCTCCAAATCTAATTTTCTTCCTTGTTGAATAAGCAGTGTGATGGATAGGCAGAAAACAATAATAATGACATATTTTGCCTCTAGGAAAGTTTTTAAAAATACAATCTCCATGTACCATAACCATAAAGAATGGGAAAATACTATTTTGACTATCCTAGGTCAAAGACAGGTCAAGATCAGAAGATGCAGAATTGCTTGAAAATGTGTACCCAAACAGTAGTTATTTCTTATTTTCTGTTATGCATATCAGTAGGGTTCTGCAAGGATGTCTTCAGACAGAATCATTCAACACTTCCAGTGTAGACTTGGCTGGTAGATTAGAAAAAGAGCATGTTTACAAAATATGCAAAGAACAAAAGTATGTGAAGGGTTACTAGCAAACTGGAATAAAGGATCAGCACTTAAAATGACTTTGAAAAGTTGAGAAAGTCATAAACCAATTAATCAGATTAATTGCATTCCATGGAGAAAAATGCAAAGGAAAGAAAAATAGGACCTCTTTAAGGTCCAGAATAATTGGTTGAGGTAGTAGTAAATAAGTAAACAAAATAAGAGCCAAAGGGAAATGTGTTTCTGGTTCTTAATGTCAAAAACAGTCTAGCTAGAGCTAAGGAAAAAAATATTTTATTTGGCATTTATTAGGGTTTATCTGGACAGATGTTTCCGTATTAGCAAACCTCCTTTCAAAAAAGGTGCAGATCAATTAGAGGCAGTCCAAAATGGCAACAGCAAAAGTGCTTTATAAAACATTATGTTTTATAAATAGGAGTAGGAAACGTTAAGTTAATTAGTAAAAATGCATCTGGGAGATATGAAAAGATTAACTACATCTATGAAAGCCCAAGTGACACCTGACATGGGTGGCCCAGCTGTAAAATAGAACCTGCCTTAGAGTTGGCCTAGATATTTCGAGGCCCCTCCATTTCTGTTTTACGTGATTATGGAGATGGACTCAGTTCATTTTAAAGCAGCATTTGTCATGTTTTCCTTCTTCACGCTCTCTGAGCTGGTGATTCAGGAAGCTGGGGGCAGGTCCAGGCATGCATTGGAGTTAATGGATGTTTACACAAGGAGCAATGTCTTTGCATTTGAGGTATTCAAAAACAGATTAAATCAGAAAAAGAGCCTCAGTGGTGCAAAGGGAATTTGGATATACGTCTGTAGCCTGTAAAATAGAATAGAGTAGAAGGGACTTTCAACTTCAGTTGAAAGGGACTCCAGAGGAAGGGATCATCTTGTCCAACAGCCTGAGCACTTCAGGGCTGACCAAAAGTTAAAGCATGTTGTTAAGGGCATTATCCAAATGTCTCTTAGACACTGACAGGCCTGGGGCATCAACCACCTCTCTAGGAAGCCTGTTCCAGAGTTTCACCACCCTCTCCCTAAAGAAATGCCTCCTAACGTCCAGTCTGAACCTCCTCTGGTGCAGCTTTGACCCATTCCCATGCATCTTATCACTTGATCCCAGGGAGAAGAGCTGAGCACCTCCCTCTTCACTTCCCCTCTTCAGGAAGCTGTAGAGAGCCATGAGGTCGCCCCTCAGCCTCCTTTTCTCCAAACCAGACAAGTCCAAAGTCCTCAGCTGCTCCTCATAGCACATGCCTTCCAGCTCTTCCACCAGCTTTGTTACCCTTCTCTGGATGTATTCAAGCAGCTAGATCTTCCCTAATAAGCCAAAATCATAACCTAGCACTACTATTGAGCCATAGATCCATTAAGTGCTGAAAGTGTTACCTTGCCCATATTGCTTCAGGTTTTGACACACTTTCAGGACATAAGAACGCCATTCTCCATGAATGGCCTGATGCACAGAGAGTCTAGCAGTAGGTCAAGTTGTTGCAAGGCTTACCTTTACTCCTGGGGAGTTATGGAGGGATGGACTGAGATGCCTGCTTACAGTTTCTGCAGACGTTGGAAACGTGGCTGCTGTTTACGTGTGTGGACACTCTGGTGTGGGCTACTGGGCGGATAGACAGGTCATGGGCCACATAAAGTTAGTTTGGTCAGAAGTGCCCGTGAGGTGAGAAGCATGCAAATCACAGCATTTCCAGAATTTCCAGACTGTCACTGGGTTGCTGTTTCTCTGTGCTCACGTGTACGGACCCCTAGTACAATGAACCTGATTTTTTTCGAGGATGAAGGAAGGTATTTGTGGGGTACTGACTCTGACATTTGGCTTGTAGTCCTCAGGGCAGTCTTGGGAGAAACTTTTCTGAATTATGGGTTCTGTGATGAAGACATTGTAGCTGCTTAATACCTCATTTGTGATGGTGGAGAGCACAGGGTAACTAACACAAAAGAAACACAGAACTGTGACCTGATGCTTAAACTGATTTCTGTGTCTGTTGTCACTGCATATCTTGATGGATGGACAAATGCAGCCTTGTCCAGTTTGGTTCTGATGAAGGAAATACACAATATAGCATTTGTGTGGCTGCAGGAAAACTAAGCTTTGATTTCTAATTTGAGTTATTTTGATATTTTTTTTAGTTAAAAAAACCAACAGCAACAACCAAAAAGATAAGCACATGGCATTTTATTTGAATGATGATAATGTCTTTTTTAGTGAAGCTAGTCACTTTACTAATGATGAAAACACTCACCAAAACTTATTAGATCAGTATTCAGACCAAAGTGTTAATTGGATAGTCAGTTGCCAGAGAATGCACATTCATTTTCAAGCAAAACATTATGCCTCCCCTCTACCTTATTCAGAGAGTGAAGTAATAAAATGTATGGGCAAAAAAGTTTGATTGTGGTGGCTATTTGTCACTCAACTAATTTTGATTCAAAAATGAAAATTGCAATGTCACTTCATTAACTTACAGCTTGTTCTGGGATAACCTAATGCCAGCTACCTGCGTGATCTTGTATTCATGTGTCACTGAAGAGTACGAATAGGACAGACCGTGTCTTTTGCCATGTCTTAAAGGGTTTCCATCCTATCAACTCTATTCCTTTGTTTTGTTTTTTTTTCATGCTGAAGTCCAGGTGTCCTTGTCCCGAGCAGCCAGAAATAGCTGCTCAGAACAGGCATATCTGGCTCACACTCACCCTGCTGTCTACATGTCTCTGCCACAACCCCCTCCCCTCCCACACACAATCCCTCCACACTCTACAGCAAATGCAAAGCCTTTAGCACAAAAAATCCCAAAGCTTTAAAAGCTTTTAAAACTACCACGCACCCTTGAAAGAGATCAGGAGTCACTGAGAGTTTTTTCGATGCACCAGGCTGTTCTTGCTGGAAAGGAATTTGTTCAATGGAGTTATCTGTGAAGATCATTTCCTAGGATAATTCCTCAGAGCTTCCCCCGTTCCCAGAAAAATACAAACTTCCTTTCCCCTGCATAATCCTTGGTAGTTTCTGCCAATCTTATTTGGGAAAAAAGTCTTCAAAATTTAGTCACAGGGCCTAACTTGGTCCCTTTCCCAAAGATTTTGTGTTCAGGTACCAAGTAGTGCCTCGGCAATTAGTGATTAATGTTATCAACATAGTACTAGCGCAGTTGTATGTTGAAGTCTTTTTTTCACCCTACATACCTGATGAAGCATTTGACCATATGCAGTAATTACTCGCATTAGTGCAATAGGCAGAATCCTTAATGAAGTGTTAAATAGATTCCTATGGCACATTGCACTTCACTGTGAAGTAAAAGATAAATTAATAAAGATTTGTGAAAGAAACAATGAGTAATTTGGGGAGACGAGATGATGCCACAGTGTACACATACAGCCTGATTTACAAATCATCTTTGTATATCCTAGGCTAATCTTGGCTTTCAATGTCTTTCGAGATTTACCTTTTACTCAAAATTTTTCAACTTTTACCATTTGCTTACAATTTTTCAAGTTTAACTTTTACTTACCATTTCCATACAGGTCCCTACAGTCACTCCAAGTCTTCAAAATCATACTTCTTTTGTCCTCCACGTCCCAACCCCTTCAAAATGGGAAGTGTGTTTTTGCATGAAACAGATGCTTCTCTTTAAAAAAAAAGGTTGTTGGAAGAGAATAGACTTCAGGATCAAGGGAATTAGGTAAGCTCCGCAATTACCAGAAAATACATGCTCCAGTGTAACTGGAAAGCACCATCTGGGATGTTTCAGACTCTAACAGTTGTGCAAAAATCCGCTTGTTGAAAGAAACAGACACTGCAAGGGCATTTAATCATCTCACTTTCTTATATAAAAGGAAATCTCTGAACTCCTTTAGAATATCAGCTTTGGGTATAATTAACCTGGTGATGATAATGTGCTTCACAGAGAGTGGTGGGTTTTTTTGAAAGATTTCAAGTATCTGAGAAACGCATTTATCAGCTGATGTTATCTCTTGCTGCCATCACCCAGTGATTTCAGCAAAAACGACCTGCAGAGATAATTTCACCTTGTCTACTCTGAAAGTTATCAAAGGCAAAGCACAAGACTGATCAGAGCGTCTTTAAAATGCATCAGAAAGTTTAGTTTGAGCCATGCCTTTGATTTTGGACGATGATGCCTACCTGCAGTGTCGTCCCGATCACCGAGCGTAACCACAGGCTGCGTGACGTTCTGCTCGAGCACACGGAACTCACTTAGCAGAGGTATTTTCAGCAGCTAGTGGAAATAGCTACAAACACACTCACATCTTCACAATGAAAACAGCATCTCATCACATGACGTCAGGTGTCAGCCCAGTTCCCTCCTGCACTGTTTTGGAGGAAAATTCATTATCCAGTGAATGTTTTGATTTTGGCCGAAAAACCAGTTAATCTGTCTGCATCACAAGTTGCTGGTGCTGGGCTTTGCTCAGCCAGATGTATCTGTGTCCAGCTTCACTGTTCTTCTGGTGCAAATAGAAGGACCAGTAAAATCTCTGACTTTGATACTGCATCAGGGATTTAGTCTACTCGTTTCAGCCTTAGCATTTCTTTCTCACCTGGGTATAAAACAGTAGGTCTTGAAATTCTTATTTACCCGTGAGGCCTGCTCCTTCATCTTTCAACTCTTTCATGGACTAATTGTTCCTCAGACCTGGAGCCCCACCAGAGCCTTAAGTGCTATGATGTTGCTGTTTACTTTAATTGCTGTGTAGCATGTAGCAGGGGCTGTGTATGCACAGATCTTTGAGAGTCTGGCTGTAACGCTGGGGCTATACTGAAACCACTGAAGCTGATACAGCATATGTCCTTATGCTGTGCTGAAGGCCAACACGATCTAATGCTGATTTAAAAGTTTTTTGACTGCTGGGCTCTCCTAGTATGTCCCACATACAGCTGATTATGGCACTGTGGTAAGATGGCCCTGTCGCAAGTTCATTTTGCCCTCTGTATCCTGTAGACATCTGTATTGCTATGATGGCAAAACTTCTGAGGGCAGAGGGCCAAACTAATTTTTTACTCACAGATTATCAACATCCTTTCAGAAAAAAGTTTCCTCAAATGTCAAAAATGATTCATGGAATAAGGTGTGATCCATCCACTCATGTGTCATGCTTTTGGACACCCCGATGCTGTGCAGATATGACAGTTGGCCTTGCTTGAAGCCCTGTTTGTTCTAAGAGCTTTCAAAAACCTGAACTGTGGTGGTACAAGTTAACTAGTAAGAAACCTAACCCAACTAGTACCTAACCAGTACCAGAGGAAGCCCCTACCACAGGCACAGGCTTGCTGACAAGAATATTTTCTTGTTACTCAGAAAAAACTCCTAGCTCGGTCCATGAAGACATGAGAACGTGTTTGAAATGTGGGGATAGTATCTATATATACCTCTGCGGGCTCCAGCGTCTCCGCTCTAAAACCTCCTTTGATACAAAATTTGCTCTAACGTGACTGCGGTCATTTGCAATGCGGTTACCAGCACAATTACATCCACATTAGGAGCGTCTTGAATACCAGTGAGGAAATCCCAATGTACTCACTGCCTAAATCTCACTCACCCAATATAAACTGAAGTCCAAAACTTCCATTGTATTATTGTGTAGTAAGGACAATAGCTGGCACAATATCTTTTAGTGGTTGAACATAAAAGGGAATTTACACAACCAGCTCAGGCAGCCTGGGTCCCCCTGTTCAGGTGTGAAAAGTGAATCTAAAGCATATGAGCAGCTACAGCAAAGGCAGCTTGTTACACAATGTCTGTCTTTGTTACAAGCACAAGCCAGTCTTACTGGAACCTGAAATTTTGCCGTCTATACGGCTTTAATCAAGCCAACAGATGTTAATCAGCTGGCCTTGCTTTGTTCACGTGGAGTGTTATGTGCTGCTTCTGTGGAAAAGGACTTAAAAGAGAAAGCAAAGCACAGATGTCCTAAGCTCTAAATCCTGGACCAGATGAGGAACTACGCTGGAGCTGCTTGTATGCATGCCCCTTACAAAATGTTCAGAAATTAATGTGTCTCTCTTCTGCATATGATACAAGCCATGCTGTTGTGTGATTACTCTCACAGCACCATCACACCAAAACTCAAGTCCTAGTCCAAAATGTATTCTTCTGTTTCTAAGCGGGGCTTATTCTACCAGTGTGTGTAAAACTGCACACTTCCTTGGAAACCAATAAATACTGAGTATTTTAAGTCAAAGGAATAATATTGCTTGGCCTCTGTTATTCATTAGGACTCTCTTCCTACAGTGGGACTTCTGAAAAACAGCTAGAAATTTCAGCTCAACATCACTGAAACAAGAAATTTTCAATAATATTTTCTGATTGCTTTGGAAAAAATGGAACCTGTGTGACAGCGTAGGAAATTACAGGGAAGTCCTTCTTTTTGGCAATAATAATTTTCTTTGGCAAAATAATATTATAATTTTCTGCTACTTCTTTATTTCTGTTTTTCGAATTGTATATACCATTATTTATTGCTATATAAGAAGAGAAAAAAGAGTGAAGTTTGACATGATCAGAGAGTCCTGACTCAGCACAGTGCCTGCAAGCCATTTCAGTTCAAGTGTTCAGTCATTAATTATCACAAGACTAGACTAGTACATTAGTTGCTCCCAAACAAGAGAAAAAATAGGAGGAATCATGGATAAAAAGGAGACATTGATTAAAAATGCCGTTACAGCGTAACTGAAAGGGAGATCACTCATTTGGCAGTTCACGTGAGAGAACGGAGAATGGTTGAGGGTAATTTTTTCATAGTATGGTGCTGTGTTTTGGATTTGTGATGAAAACAGTATTGACAACATAGAGATGTTTTAGGTATTGCTGAGCAGTGCTTACACGGAGTCAAGGCCTTGTCTGCTTCTCACACCACCCCACCAGTGAGCAGGCTGGGGGTGCACAAGAAGTTGGGAGCGGACACAGCCGGGAGCTGATCCCAACTGACCAAAGGGATATTCCATACCGTATGACGTTGTGTTCAGCAATAAAAGCTGGGGGAAGATGAGGCAGGGGGGAGGTTCAGTGTTGTGGTCTTCCAAAGTAACTGTTGGGCGTGATGAAGCCCTGCTTCCCTGGAAATGGCTAAATCCCTGCTTGCTGATCAGTAGTAGTGAATTAATTCCTTATTTTGCTTTGCTTCCATGTGCAGCTTTTGCTTTAGCTATTATACTCTCTTTATCTCAACCCACAAGTTTTTTGCCTTTTACCCTTCCAATTCACTCCCCCACCCCACTGGGGGTGGATGCGTGAGCAGTTGGATGGGGCAGAGCTGCCCACCAGGGTTAACCCACATCACCCCATGGGCTTCAGCACATTATAGTCAAACATGAATCAGACTGGTTTGGTGAATTCAGATATGCTGCTGCTTGAAGCTTCCTGATCAATACTCAAAATAGCGGATAAAATTTATCAGCAAACCTTGTATGTCATCTTTGCTTTGGAACGTTGGACCAGATATGACTAAAACTCTGTAGCTGCTGTCACCTGTGTAGCTGCAGGAAATTTTACAAGTGTACCCCATTTCTAGCATTCTAGAAATGCTAGAATCATAACAGAAAGCATCCTTTCTCAACAGGATTTCACCACAGCATCTTTGCAAGGCTGATTCACTTGCCCAGAGGTAACACCTTACACACTGATAGGAAAGCCCAACACAAGAAAAGGGAGCTCGCAAGTAGTTTGTGTGGACACAGTGGCAACCCTCTTTTATGTCCAGGATTATTTTACCTCTGTCTAAATTGAAGTCCTTAACTGGTAAATCAAAATTAGGATCTTGTTTGCCTAATCCTTGCTATATAACCACTGGGGAAAGATTTCTAGCGTCTACCCTCCATTCACTCTATGGGCAACCTAATACTTTAGATGCTTAATGTTGGGTAGCTTAAACCTCCCAGTAATATCTGGTACTTTTTTAGTCATTATTTTTTTCTTAAGAACAGAGAAAGCAGAAATATGGGCAAATATTACTCTCATGCACTGAACACAATCATCTTGAGTATCATGAATGGTGATTCTGGAGCAGAGGTGGTTCAACAAAAGGGAGTCTTACGTACCTGTGTCAAAGTGGGAGTTTCTGAGCTTTGTATAGTTTTTGCAGAGAGCAAAACGCTAACTCACCTGTCACGCCAGGTTTGCCTTTCTGGGGACAATATCCTGTCCGGAGCCCCAAAGCACCACTGGTTAACAAACATGCTCAGCATTGCTGGGATGTCTGACACGGACATTCCACCGCCTGATTCGTAATTACACCAGCAGAATTAAAGGATGACATGTTGCCTGGGGGGCATTCTTTTGATCCAGACTCGAGACAAAAAAGTTTTGGCTATGCAGGCACAGTTTGTGGCTATACAGGCACAGTTATTTTTGGAGGTTGCCATTCTAACTGAATTATCCAACAACCACAAAAGCAGATGAATCAAGTTCTTTTGTTTGCATATTTATGGTTTAATGTCATTTATGGTATCAAAGTATTTGACTTGTCAAACTAACTTAATGGAAAATTAACAGGGGTTCCAGCTCTTGCTGTGGCTCTGCCTCTGCAGTGTGAACAACTTGGTGCAAACCACGGCGAACAACCGCTAGTCACTTCTTATTATAGAGAGCAGACATTTAAGTTGCAGAAATCCTACATCTTGTGGTGCTGTCTGGAAAGCAGAGACCATGATTTGTGGGACAATCCCAACAAAAACTGAAGACTGTGGGATCTACCACTGTCCATATTATTTGAGAGTTAGTTCAGGAGAAGAATGAAAAACTGAGACGATTACAGCCCTCCTACCCTCAGTCTGGCTCTTCTTCCCTAACATATATCTCAAAAGAAAAAAACCTGAGAAAAGAGAGAATATGAGGAAACAGATTGCTTGGCAGTCCTGTCTTGGCTTCTGCCATGTTGTATTTTGAATTTTAGATTGGGTTCTGTGCTAGGAGACTGCATCTGTTATTTGTATTTCAATGAATATTTGTGTTCCTTCCTGAGCATATGTTTTATCACCCGCATTTCCTTCCCATTTATATGCATTCATTTTATCAGTTTTAAAATATAAGCAATTATTAAAACTAGAATAAGCTTCTGGAATGAAATATAATGTCTAAATAGATGGAGATTGATTTCTGTTTGCCTTCTTTGTGATATGTAAAGGAGGCCTGAAGATTTTGTCAGAAATACTTTTTCCTCCATTATTTTTTTCATCAGTAGTTTAGATCCGTTCCTGTTTTTCCTGAAAATCTACAAGAAAACAGACAGTCATTTTGACATCTTTAAACAGACCTGGACAGTGGAATTAACTGAAACCACAGGGTATTTTTATTAAGATGACACAAACAAAATTCTGAATTTTTAATTAATAATTTGAATCAAAACACACACCCCCACTTGCAAGAAAAAAACCTTTTTAAAAAAAAGACCTTACTCCTTCAGTTCAGTACTCAAAAGATTTGCCAGAATAGCAATAAGTACATTTCAGTGAATTAGAAATGAGTTTTGATTAACAGCGTTTGAGTGTCTTTTTCTAGTCACTTTTCATGTTCATGCTTGTAACCACACTAGTTCACACTGAAGTCCATGGAAAATTAATTTTCAGTCCACGCCAAAGTTAGTTAGTGAAGTAAATCAAGTACAGCAATCTCTGGAGCAGCAGAATTTGTGTCCAAATTTCTCATTAGTGTTAAGATGCCTATCAACTGATTCTGGCAATTGAAGGCATGACTGAGGCAGCGTAGGTCACTGCTGCTTGAATTGCCTTCAGCCCAGCTGCACTTTTTTAATAGATCTTTTTCCCGTTTGTTTTTTCTCTTCATTGTGTGGGATGATGCCTAGAGACTCAGCGTGAAAGATCCTACAGAGGTCTGACCCTGCTTTCCCACAAAAGCCATGCACATTCATATATCCTACAATAATAATTTCTCTTTCACAATGAACCCTGCTGAAGGACAAATGAAGACAAAAAGAAAAATTAAAACCAAGATTGCCTATAATAATAATGAGAATGAATCGCCGGGGGAATTAGACACAGACATATTTCGCAGAATCAACGTAGATATTGGAAATTTGAAAAGGCAAATGCAATATTCACACGCAGAGAGTAGAGAAGGTGAGCTCCAGTGCAGTCAGACTTTAAGAGATTCGGAGTGATGTAATCCAGAGCTGTTCCTATGGCAATCTTGAATAGGCAACAAATCTTTGCACTGTGAATCAACAGCTGGTGATGGATTAATGGAATATTTTCTCAACGGTTATTTCAAGCCATTTCTCTTCTTTCTGCGTGGACTGAAAACTAAAGCATTTAGATAGTCCATATACCGAACTCCTTCACACACAGACGTATTGGCTCTTCCTCCTATGGTGGAAAAAACACCCTACATCCTATATATTAGGCAAAACCACTAGCAAAAAGATAGCTAACATGCTGACAATTCCATAGCCTCCGTCCAAATAGTAACATAAATGTGTGTAGGGTGAATGTAAATCTACCTTTGAAGGGAATGTAGTTCCTCAGTAATTGTCTCACTCGCTTACAATTCATCTTACTATTTTCAAGCCTGACATATCACAGATCTAGAAACATAGCTTTATTTCTCTGTATTGAGACTCACTGTTATTTTAGGGCTATCCTGGCAGCAACCCACTTCATGCTGGAGTAGCTTCCTTAACCAATATTAGGAACTGTCTCAATTTTCCACAATTAAGGTGGAAAATCTCAGCTCTGAGATGATTAATTGTTTCCTTTCTGAGCAAAGTGGGACGTTAGGGACAAGAGGATCTGCTGGGTAGCCTTCTTCCTTTACATCTACCTAGAGCAGAACAGAAGTGTCAGTTCTAGATGTACAGTGGTGGGTATGTGGGCTGGGAAAGATAATGGGGGAGGGGTTTTTCCTAACCACATCTAAGCTGGCTATGCCAAAATTAAATTGAGAAGGAAAAAAGCATCTGGAAAATTGCAGCAATTTAAAGCACAGTATTTTAGTGCAAGTCCAGGGGGATAGCAGGGGTGTAGTGACACTTATCAATAGCTACAACATAGAGTTCCAACAAAAAGAAAAGCTACAATCTGCTCTCTGCCCTTGGCATGATAATTTGCCTTTTGCCTTCTGCATTTTCATATAGTAGTTTGAAAAGCAGAGGACCAAAACAATCAGCAACAGATGTTCCGTACAATCAGCGTGGTACATGAATTCAGTTAGCATGCAAATTGTCATCCCTGGGCTATTCATGTGGACTGCTGGGAAA
Source organism: Chroicocephalus ridibundus (assembly GCF_963924245.1). Classification (NCBI taxonomy): domain Eukaryota; kingdom Metazoa; phylum Chordata; class Aves; order Charadriiformes; family Laridae; genus Chroicocephalus; species Chroicocephalus ridibundus. The sequence continues at coordinate 133,398,060 of NC_086285.1, forward strand.
ACAGGCAGCCTGCTTTGCAAAAATAGATAGAAGGGGTATGATTAAAATGTCTGGATTCAATCACATGTTTAATCACCATCCCCTTTTTTATCTCAGCTACAATGACTGGTAGCTATTATGACAAAAATTTGAAAATGTGCATGACACACAGTGGCACCAAGAGCCTGATAGGTGGTCTGGGCTTGATCAAAGTGATCAAAGCTTTGTCCCGTGTTTCCCTCTGTTCCACTTCGCCACAACAACTCTAAATGCACAAAATATGATTTATAGGAGGGTCTTCTATGCTTTCGTTCTCAGGCTAGAGTGTTATAAACTGCATCTCAGTTTTTCAGTGAAACCAATAAATTATGTTTCTCCCTCTTTGAAAGTAACCACAGATGACTGTGTTGTCTACTCAGAAATGGGTTCTCAGGGATAATACAGGGGAACAGAGACTTCTAACCTGCCTACACACAAATGGTGGGTGAATCCTAAGAAAGATTTTGGTGTTCCCCAGAAAAGCTTATTCAAACCAGTCTGAAACTTAAGGGTCTGATAACAGTTGTCCTTGCGCTGTTTTGGCCCTTTCTTTGTAGTTGTGGATGGGCGCCAGAAGAGCAGGGAGAAGTAGCAGAAAAATTATAATCTAAATTTCTTTTTTTTTTTTAAATCTGAGAAGTGGGTTAGTTAGAATTTTTGCCAAGGATATGTACTGTTTATTCAATGAACGAGAAGCTGAAAAAAAGGGCAGCCTCTAAGGGACAGACTGTGGAAATTTTACTCGCTCTGATAAGTGCTTGCTCATGTGAAGAGTTCTGATGGTTTCAAAGGGACTATTTTTGTGAATTGCATAATATAACTCAAAATTAACCCAAATTGGCTTGAAAAGGAAAATTGTCAAATGGACTGAAGACTGTTTACAAGACACTGTAAATTAGGTATCACCCTAAATGACAAAATATCAAGTAAGGGGAAATTCTATAATGGAGCAATCTGAGAATCAGATAGAGTACAGTACTGTAATGACAAAGAAATAAAAGCAACACTTTAAAGGAAATTCCAAGACACTGGCAGATTTACATATATGGGTAAGATAAGCAGAATTTCTCTAATTCTAGAGAAATTAGGAGTGTGACTCAAAAGGATAAAATAGGATCTGATTTGGGAATATGCATGCTATGAAATCAGAGAGGAGAATAATCTGAAATACACAATTAGCAGCAGAAACCGGGGTAGGAGAAATGCCAAGAAGGGGAACTGAAGTGAGAGGAGGTGGCTCCACATCTGCTGAAGCCTGCACGAGTGAACACAAGGTCATGGCACTGGTTACGCTCAGCCCACGTTTAGAAATTTACACAAATGGGGAGATTAGCAAGGATTCATAGTTTTGAGAAACAAATGGCGTCTGAGATGATCATCCTTCATTGGGGTTGTGTGCTGGCCTTAATCAATTAGCTGTGACCTTTTCTGAAAGTCTCTTTCTTAGGTGAAGGGGCGGGAGAGCTACAGTGAATTTAACTTTCAGAGAATGAAGTTGGGTGGATGGTTTTGGAGAATTAAGCCTTTCAGCCAGGGGCAAATAGAACATCCAATAATTCCTGTGTCCTTTCAATGTGCCTTGGGCTACGACAATCCAGCCTCTCCCTGCAATACCAAAACAATACCCATGCATCTTCCATTACAGAACATCAGGGACAGAAAATTTCAAATACAGGGTAAAGAAGAGAGATGGCAAGTAAATAAATAAAGAAGCATGGTGTTGCCCGCTAGTTGTGCTATTACAGAGCTGATGTGCTATAAAGACAGCATTCACTCTGGTTTTGTTAACAGCTCTGTTGGCAATGGGAGGCTCCTGTCGTTACTTAGAAATGAAAGGCTGTAGCTGAGCCATTTAGATTAAGAAGAAAGCCTGAGTGCCATAACAAGCAAGGTAGCATATGCGAGTGGATCAGATGCAATTTGTATATTTTAACATTGAAACATTCTGTCCGGATTAAAGCTTAATTGGCCAAAACACTGACTCCGCAGACTTCTTGGCTACAATGAACACAAATATTTAAAATGCACGGTTCTTGATTAAAACGGTGACCGTGCATCACAGCTAACAGCACTAATGTTTAAACAAAAAGGAAAGGAATGAAAATACAAAATGTTCCCAAGTTACCCAAATAGAACTGCAGTGGTAATGATTCTGATGTTGGTCACTTTAAGGTTTTTTTTTTTTCTTTATTAAAACAAAGAGAAATTAAGCACTCGTTCGTTTTGGTTTTAAATTGGTTGGTCAGCTGGCCTTGTTGCTTTTGCAAACCACGTCCAAACTTATTTTTCATTCCTTTTATTTGTCAGGCCATTCTATAATTGCCTGTGCCCTCCAATATTGGAGGACACGTTGCTGGAGAACAAAACTGAAGAAGGAAATCTCAGTTAGCTGCTGGCAAAATGGTCTGGAGAAGAATTTTCAATAAATGGCTGTTTCTTCCTCCAAACATAGCTTTAAAAGTTTTATATTGTTAATTTATCCACATGAGCAACCCTTTACTAGTCTTGCCTTTGGTGTAGGACATTTTGGACAAGACAGTGGAAGATGGAGACAGGAGGCTAGCAGAGAAGCTGTTACTCACAAAAGCTGATCCAGTTTTCAAGTGTTTCCATCCATTTCCTCAAGGAGTGTGTTAGCAGCCTTTTCCCCCAAGTCCCACGGCAGGACTTAGCAGTTCCTCCCACAGGCGCAGAAAACGATGAAATCTGCCTTCTAATTTCAGGCCTATTCACGAGAACGAGTCATGGTATTAATTTCAGATGATGTGTGAAATTTCTCATCCTCCTTTTTTCCAGAAGAATTGCTCATTTTGCAGGAGCAGGTCTCGTGTTCTGGCAGATCCCTGAAGTAGTGATCTACATGGCTGTTGACCTGAAGTGCTGAAGCCACTGGACTAGCTCTCAGCACTAGAATTAAGAAGTGAGCTTGCCTGGTTGCATATTTAATACGCAAAATCCCCAAAGTTGTTGCCTAGATATTTCATGAAAAAGACCTTGTAGTGGAGAAGCATTGCAGCCTACTGAGCACTGAAGCATACCAAGTCCAAGGCAGTGTGTCTTCATTGCAGTTGTTAATCCTTCGATTTTTGTTACATCTGAATTGCAGGCAGAACCCAAGACACATACAATAGCAGTCAAGCTACAGGAATAGAAAATAATTCCTCTCTCTGCTAGGTCAAGAAATCTCGCTGCCAGTTTCACAAAATATATTGGACAGTCATATATTATTTAAGTAGTGTTTTCTAGTTTGGATACGAGAAAAGAAGGAAGGAAATATTCATTTACACTAAAGAAAGATTGGAAAGTAGGAAAAACCCCTATGCAGCCTGGGAATTTGCAAATGCATTTTAAAATGCATTAAAAAAAAGAAATAAAAATCTTCCTCCAAGGCCTCCAAAGCCTAATTCTGCCATTTTCATTGTTCAGAAGAATTTAAAATAAAAGACGTTAACACATACTCCATTGTTACATAAAAATGGCAACAACCCATTTTCAAAGCAGTAAGTTTCTAATGGGACCCCATGGCTTGTAAAGCTTTTTGAGCAACCACTTCATCTACAAAAATACAACCCCCAAAAACCAAATCTTTGTAGGCAGGAACTTTCTGTAAAAGTCATATTTGACAACTACTGAACAAAAATGCTTTGCCATGAGATACTACCATCTGTTTACTATGTTAAATATGCAGTTCTCTGTGTTTTTATTAGAAGATTTTTCTTTTAACAAGGCAGATGGAGGAGATTACATATACAGCAAATCCTTTTACTGCAAAAAATGTGTACAAGATGCAGTGTAGAAATAGCATGATATTTGGGCAAGATTACAAATTATCTCTCTGGGTGCTGCTCAGAGACAAGCAATACAATTATATTCGATTCACTCTTGGCGGCAGAGGATAAAAAACTCACTTGTCAGAAGGGACAAGAGATTTTCATGTCAGCTCTAATACTTTTTTTCTGCTAGTAGGCCCTTCAAATTTGAGAAATAAAAAAGACAGTCCTTAGCTGGAGATTATTTCTAACATACATATATATCTCTGTGTGAAATCTCCTAGAGGTGTTGAAGCCCGTGCTGTGGAAAATCCTTCCTTATGGGCCTGACCAGCTGATGGACCACAGCTGGACTGGAAGTGAACTTCTGGACCATCTTGCTTACTCAGTCACGCACTTCAACACTTCCTTAAACAAATGGCATTTTAATGGAGATCTGATATCAGAGATTTGTAAACTGCAACCAAATCCACTTACCAATAAACGTAGGTCGTCTTCTTGAACAATATTCTTTAAAGATATATTATGCAAGTAGTATATTTCAATCGCTAAAATTTTAAATTATTTATAGAAATTGTTTCCCTTAGTAACAGTACATGCTATAATAATGGGAGTACCTTTTAAAAGACATTTTTAGAAAATTCACTGCATTGTCCAGACAGCTTCTTGTTATTGACAAGATTTCTTGTGGATTTTTGCTTGCTGTTTTATATCTATGAAAAAAGAAAAAGGATGGAATTTTGGAAAAGAAAATATAAGAAGAAAGGGAAGGAGAGGAGAGGAGAGGAGAGGAGAGGAGAGGAGAGGAGAGGAGAGGAGAGGAGAGGAGAGGAGAGGAGAGGAGAGGAGAGGAGAGGAGAGGAGAGGAGAGGAGAGGAGAGGAGGGAAGGGAAGGGAAGGGAAGGGAAGGGAAGGGAAGGGAAGGGAAGGGAAGGGAAGGGAAGGGAAGGGAAGGGAAGGGAAGGGAAGGGAAGGGAAGGGAAGGGAAGGGAAGGGAAGGGAAGGGAAGGGAAGGGAAGGGAAGGGAAGGGAAGGGAAGGGAAGGGAAGGGAAGGGAAGGGAAGGGAAGGGAAGGGGAGGGAAGGGAAGGGGAGGGAAGGGAAGGGAAGGGAGAAGAGAAGAGAAGAGAAGAGAAGAGAAGAGAAGAGAAGAGAAGAGAAGAGAAGAGAAGAGAAGAGAAGAGAAGAGAAGAGAAGAGAAGAGAAGAGAAGAGAAGAGAGAAGAGGAACTGTTACACATCATTAGTTTGCTAAGGATAATTTTGGACTAACTGGTGACAGTATATTGAATGTGGATTTAAGATCAAATTCTCTGTTGAAGGAAATGGATGAAACTTCATTGATGGCACTAGAGCATTAATCACTTCAGTCACCAGAGGGAATTGGGCTTTATTTTACATGATTCTTTTAACAATTCACATGTGGCTTGCATTGGTAAAGGGAGTTAAAGTTTTTAAAGACAGCAGCCATTTTAATTCCTGTCCTCCTAACATTTAAGAACCTATAAAAGTTGTCCCATGGAGAAATAGGACTAATTATTACTATGTCCCTATTTAATATTGTATGTTAAGAGATGTTCAAGGGAGTAGATAAATACTCATCGTGATTTTTTTACTGAAAGACATATATTTCCACTATGACTTTTGCAAAGACCCTCCTGCCAATGGATCTGTGCATCGTCCAGAGGTTCTTAGCACGTTGTGTTGCATTTCGGAGTCATCTCACATCCTCTGCTCTTTTCTTGCTTTAGGCCACCAAATCCCAACGAGTGAGGTGTGTTTTGGTGTGTTTTACTGGCGAAGCATAACGATGTTAGAGATGAGGCATGGCACTGAGCCCAAGCTAATATGCTCTGCTATGTTTATTAGAATGGGCTGCACTCCAGCACTGCTGGGGTGGTTGGAGTGGGAGGGATATGGAATGGAAACAAACTGACAATGGCTACGGTGTGGGAGTGGTGCGAGAAAAGAGGTGTATGATGCTGGGTGCAGGGGAGTCCAAACAGGTGAGAAAATCCCAGCTTCAAAGGCATAGTGGGGTCAACATGATGGCCCTGAATAATGACACAGACCAGGATGGGGTGTTACTGTGCAAACCAGAGGATATTATTCCTGTATGAATAATTGTGAAGCAACTCTGAAAGCAGAAATGCTCTTTCATGGTATCAAGTGTTATCTTTATATTTGCACAGGTCTGATTTACTGTTTTCCGTATCTCTCAAATATGTCTCATTAGTACCATGTCTGCTGCATTGCTCCTGTAGCGCATCAAGATTTTGTCATCTTCCTCTTTTGCTTCCTACCTGTTTTGAGGAGACTTGGGCAGGCTTCTTTCATCACTGGTGATATGTTAACAACACAGGTACGCTGTTTGAAAACAGAGCTCCCCTCAAGCTATATGTCTATTATACCCAATCTAGAAAACAGCATGTAATTAGCACTCTTCCTGGTCTTGCTCATCCTCCTGGCTCGACTCTCTCATATGTTATATCTGGATCAAAACCCACTTTCCATCACCAACTTCAAATCCCACTGGTATATAAGATCTTTGGCCAATATATTTCTCAGGTAACATGAAGCCCTCTGAACCCAGCACAAGTTTCTTCAAGATCCACTGCACAATGTTACCATTACCCGAACCAGACTAGTTTAGTGGCTGGTATTTTTGGTTGGCTATTCCTGTTTTAGAAGTATTTATGAGAAAGTTATAAACTCCAAAGTGCTGGAAGATCCTGGCTTCCTTCAGAGTCAAACGGATTTGATGGCAAAAGTTCAAAATTTATGATGCAAAATCCCAAGGTATTTGTAAATAAATAACTTATCATTCTTTCATCTGGTTGCTCCTGATCTTTCAGATGTGTGCTTGGCGTACATCTCTGAGACAGTCTTCAAAACCAGAAAGGTTTAAAAGTCACTGTTCGTTTTAAATGAAGGTTGAGGGTCTCAAATAATTTTCTGACCTAGAAGCAGAGTGCTGTAAAAAGGGGCACAGGTTGTCACAAAGCAACAAAAAAAAAGAAGCAAAATTTGGCAACTGCATAGCAAATTAATAGATTAGCTTAACTGCTTTTGAATGGGGAAGAAGTTGATTAATCTGATTATCAGCTTTCATTCATTCATTATTAATCGATTGTTTATGCACTTAGAGTAACCCTACTGTAAGTAATGGTGGTTTAAATAATGATAATGGCTATGCATTTAGTTGGAAACTGTGACTATATGTTTCTTCCAGTACACAGACCCTGCATTTTCTAATTTTTCTAGAATTTGGGAGCTCTTTCCTCTTTTGTCAAGCACCGAAACATATGTTAAAAGTTTGCATCATGCTTTTTTAATTTTCTGCAGAATAGGCACTTTCAATTACAGCTCCTCAAAAACTGCAAAGAAAAAAATCATCTATTGGTGTTGACTTTTTGTATCTCAATTAAGTAATAAAATACTGTTCAAGGGAACAATGTGATACCATTTCCTCTGGTTGCCTATTTCATTTCTGTAGTTGGCCACCTCTTTCTTCACATTTTACCTCCTTGATCACTTATCTTGTTTATGGTGCTGTCAGAACTACACTGCTGCTTTTTTAATGTTTTAAAATGTGTGATGATATGCTCCAAACAGGGTTTTAGGTGGAAAACATTCACTAATTGACCTGTTACAAGCTTCCTCCTCAGCTCCCCTTTGTCTGGAGACTGAAGGGCAGAGTGCGTCTTAAAGACCTGCATTTTTATGATGTGCTAAATCAGCATTTGGCAAATGGGGCTCTTACTCTGTACCTGCAATATGGAAAGGTCCCAGTACAGCACTGCGGCTGATTTACGTCACGACTCTATGGACACCGACAGATTCTTACCATAAAAGCAGGAATGTGATCTCTGCTTGATGTTCCAAAATCTGTCTCATCGGGGTATCCATGGGAGTGTCAATCAGTCTCCCTTTTTGTTTGTCCTTCTGAACACTTGTATGCATAGTTTGTGAATGTGGCAGAAAGAGAGTTTATAGTAAACTTGATCTGCTAGTAGGATTAGGCCAGTAAGAAAATAGATATAGGAAGACAGAATCACATGGATATATGCTTCTCAGCAGAACTTTTCAGTTCATCGTGGCTTGTCAAGGACAGCCGGAGGGACCTGTGGGGAAATGTCTAAGCACAGGTACAGACCTTTCCAGCAAAGCAATGACTTCTCTGAACTCTGACCAGAAGACACCAATTGTATCAGCACACACAATGTGTTAGAAATGGAAACAGATTCACGTGGGCCTGTGCAAGACTAAGGTAGCTGTAGCTGAAGGACCACTTGTGAAGTGCAGCAATATTTGCTTAGTGATGGACCCATTTTGGTTATTAGGCTGGAAAACCAGCTACTCCCAGCATCCCAGTCCTTTTGTTTCATGGCTATTATTAAGGCTCCTTGCACAAAAGGCGATGGCAAGCTGGCCACCCCTTTGCACAGCTTCCCCAGCAGCCTGCCCTTGGCACCAGCACATATGACCAGGGCTTGGACAGAAGGGACGACGGTTGCATATGAAGCTGCTTTCAGCATTTTAGATTTTGTCTCTTCTAGGAATGTCTTGCTGGTATCCATACTGGTATCACATTTGAGTGCAGACATGATTATACTGGGATAAGCGCAAATATATGGCTGGAAGTCTGATACCTGGTGAAGATATCACCAGACCAGATCATACTCCTAATCAAATGGCCACCAAAAATTTGAAGTGCGCTGGCAACCTTATTGTGGTGTTACTTTTAAAATAATCTTCTACGAAAGGCTGCACTGTCACTGACCTCGTTCTTTTGTGTGACCAAGCTAAACATAGAAAGGCTGAACTAAGCTGAAATAAGATTTTCTGTGTAGCTTCTTGCACCTGATTAAAAACATCTTTCCTACGGATTGTTCCCACTATTCCTTTCACCCTTGTTTGGGTCTTGATATATTGTCATAGTAATGGCACTGGAGGCTGAAATACTTCCAATGGTTGTGGACTGCAGGTAATCCACTGAAGGCATTGGAAGAGATTAAATGCTGCAAATCATGCAAGTCTGAAAAGGAGAAAAAAAATTTTTGTGCAATTTTTTCATGCATGGAAGATCTAGGTTTTAGATGTTACAGGTGCTGGGACAGAGAAGATAGATTCTCAGAACTCAAAAGGTTGTTTTTTAATTTATTTCCTACTTCACACTGTGGTTACTTTGTTTGCATAGAGTCTTCTTTTATTAACTTTTGTCAGGAGCAAATAATTTTCATTCTGATCATAGGTGGGTAAACATATTCAGAGCACAAGAAAAACCTCTGCTCAGATACAAGCTTTCTAGATGCGAGAGTGCTCAGATCTAGGGATTTGACTTTGCGCCCACTTCTAGGGTATATAGTGGTATGTATCACCAAAAGCTTTTTTTGCAAAACTTCTTTCCAGTATTCTATCCATAAAGAAAAGTTTGTGTGATTTAAAAACAATATTTCCCACATTTTTTTTCCATGTGGGAAATGTCCAAGATTGGGACAGAATAAGATGAAAAGCATCATACAAGGTATATAACAGAGAAAATTACTTTCTTTAGAGAAAGAACCATTATATATAAGGCTGATCTGAGAGTCAAACATTATAATTTCCTACACAAAATAAAGAGTTCCTATTTTCTTACTTTACGTTCTGTCATACCCACTGTTGTCTCTCCAGTGCTGCCTGGGCACTGTGACCACTACAGAACAGCCTTCTCTTCCTAAAATACATCCCAGATCACTTTGAAGTGCATCATGCAGTCAAAAATAGATGTACTTACTCTATGCTTGCATATTTTTCCATTTAAAAGGAAAAATGTTGCTGTGTGTATGCATGCTCAAAGTCAGAGACCAAAAAGCCTGGCTCATGTTTTGAGAACCCTTAAGGTAAATAGCTGTTATTTTTAAACAGACCTGGCCTTCACAGAGACTGCTGAATTCCCAAAGAAAACTCATTAAAACCTCTGCCAAAGCTTTCCGGTGACCTCTAGCTGCTTCCTGAATCACCTCAGACTCTGCTAACACACAGGGTATTAGCTGCCTCTCTAGCAGATTTGTAAAAAGCATCACTCTTGCATATTCATTGCTGATCACAAGATTATCAAAAATAAGAGACTATTCCAACAGTCATCAACTCTGCGTGCTGATATCTAAACACTTAAAAAATGAGTTTGACTTTCATATAGCTGAAAACCTTAAAAATCTCTGAGTTAAGCCATTTAAAAATGCTGTGAGCTTGGCTAGCCAGAATTTGCTAGACACACGTAAAACCCATAATCAGCAGAACTAAGCACCCATTCCTCTTTCTTCTCTCCACAGATACTGCCCTCTCCATCCCACAGACCTGTATTTCCAGTGGGCCAACACAGAAGTTTTTGGTAAAGTTGGTAGTATCGACTTAAGAAAAACATCAAAACCTATATTAATAATCCTATTTGTTTCATCTCATTTCTTTTGAGGTCAGAAGTTAGTAAGAGGTCCAAGGAGCTGGCTTAGAGAGCCTTTAAAGGTTTAAAGGTTCCCCAAATTTCTTTAATCAGGTCAACTTCAGTCTATTTTCAGTCAGGAAACAAACAAACAAAACCCAAGGACCAGAGCACAGGGATGCCAATGTAGGGACAATTGGCTGAGGATGTCAGGCATGAATTTCAAAATAGAGATCCCTTCCCTTCCCTTCCCTTCCCTTCCCTTCCCTTCCCTTCCCTTCCCTTCCCTTCCCTTCCCTTCCCTTCCCTTCCCTTCCCTTCCCTTCCCTTCCCTTCCCTTCCCTTCCCTTCCCTTCCCTTCCCTTCCCTTCCCTTCCCTTCCCTTCCCTTCCCTTCCCTTCCCTTCCCTTCCCTTCCCTTCCCTTCCCTTCCCCTCTTCTTCTTCTTCTTCTTCTTCTTCTTCTTCTTCTTCTCCCTCTTTTTCAAAAAACCTAACAGAAGCTACTAGAATAACAAAAGAGTGAGGTAAGTTCCTGGCAAGATTTTAGGTTCAAATTTTCTCCTTATATGGCTAAAGCTTATTAAACCATACATCTGTCTTTGGGTAATGGGGACATAAAGTGTACACTGAATGCTCACAAAGACAGATTAGTTTATTTTCAGAAAATATTATTTGAGACTGCTCTTGCTTATATGTAAATGTCAGTGAGTACCCTTCCTGCACGTTTTATCCTTTCTTTCTTTTCTTCTTAAAATGAAAGCACTTTAAGGATCTGCCTTCCAAATTCTTTAATATTATCACATCAAAAAAACATGCCAAGAAAATTATATTGTCCACTATTCTGAATAGCAAACCTCGCGATATATATCACCTGATGTATTTGCTATTCTGTCCATCTGCTCTTGCACATGTAAACTAGCCATAAAAATCAAGGAAATTCACTAAGGTGAATGAAAGGTTTTAAAGCTTGCTTACCCTCATACACATTAAAAAATATATTTACTTCCGAAGTTCCAAATATAAAAATCCTACTGAAAATGTAGTCTCCAAAAACACAACTGGCAAGGTGGCAATGACAAGCAGAATGAAGTGGGAATAAAAGTTACAATGAGATTAAATATTGCATAAGAAAAATGCAGGGGGAAAAGTATTTGTAAGTGCCAAAATACCTGCCAAGTAACAGAGTATCCTTCAGCTGTGTTGAATTTGAACAATTTCCCATTGTATCACATCATCCATTTCTAGGCCACCTATAATTTTTGAGTTGGCCTGTTCAGTAAAGCACACAACAACAACTCAATAAAATTGAGTAATTCCCTGGAAACATTTTCAGTTCCTTCCCTCTTCCTTTCCCCTTGCTGCTCTCCTTCAGAAATCAGGGAAACGAAATAAATTTAGAGCCATGCTTTCCAGCAGAATGGTTAGCAATTAATATCAGGTTTTAAAGACCTGTCACCTGCGTTTCTTTTTTTTAGGTTCAGAGAGTTATATTTACCGCAGTAGTTGCAATAACTGCCATTTGAGCCCCCCCAAATTGTGGTAGATTCAGATTGCAGAGCATTAAACCCATAGGCTTTTAAAAGTGGTCTGCATAGAGGGCTGAATGCTGAAATATTTATTAGCAGCAAAACTTCATATCTACTAAAGTATTTTTGTTTGATGATTTAAACTATCGTTCAACATTTACGGTGGACAAAACTATTATTTCTACAGATTGTTCCCACTATTCCTTTCACCCTTGTTTGGGTCTTTATATATCGTCATAGTAACGGCACTGGAGGCTGAAATACTTCCAATGGTTGTGGACTGCAGGTAATCCACCGAAGGCTTTGGAAGAGATTAAATGCTGCAAATCATGCAAGTGGGAAAAGAAGGAAAAAAAAACCCACCACCTCTTTGGGAGCTTGTAATTAGCTCTCCTTTAATGGACGTTCACCTGGTTGTTATTCTGCACTGATGCAGTGCTTTCTGAGATTTGGCACCACTGTGCTAGAAGCTACAGGGAAGCGTCGTTCCTTGTTCAGCCTGGGGAGATTTCGGCCGGGCAAGCAGTGAGTAAGAGGGTGGCAGGGCGAACCAGGGGAGGGAAAGCATGTAAGGGAATGGGCTCTTACACTAATGTCACAGTGCAGGGCTTTCCAGCTCCTGAGGGCAGGTCATGCTCTTATCTGGAAGCATGACTAGATGGCAGAGGCTCAGCTCGGAGCTGTAAAACGCGTTTGGGGCGTGCGCTGAAGAGGGAACTGATGCACGGTGCTGCTGCCGTGGGCTGCCAGCTGAACAGCCCTGATGCACGCCGTTCCTAGATAGCTCTCAACCTGCCCGGCTATTATCTGCCGGTAATTTAATACACGCGTTAGTGAGAGATGAGTTTTCAGGAGGGACTTGAAGGAGGGGAAAGGTTACAGGCCTGATGAGACTTCCCAGGCACAAGGTCTGGCAACATCCCTCTGGTTCGTTGCTCTTCGTACCTGCAGCACATATGCACACAGCCTGGAAAAGGGGGATGGAGAGCTTTTTTCGTCAGATGAAGCAAAGACGTATATCAGTGAATTGCTGCAGCTGTCTTTTCAACAGCAGCTCCCGGATTCTGTTCCACCAGCACTGTGCGGAAATTGCTCACAGTCTCTGCACGTCCGTGGTATTCGCTGAGTATGGGCAGCAACTTGGTGGAGCTAACCTTCGGATACGCCTGTACCGGCAGAGTGGTACACAAGGGCAAAATAAATGGCATCAGGTGAAAAGGGACAATTTTCCACCCTAGAAAAGACTAACTTTGGGACTCCCAAGGACTCCCAATCACTGCAAGGTGTTGCAAATTCAACATCACATCTCAGCTTTACTATCACAATCCCAACTGGGACAGTGCCATCAGGGTCAAAAAAAAAAAGCAAACTCCCCCAATCTTATCTAACTTTTGCTGGCTGAGTAATTGCTATTTGTTTGGGCCAAGAGCAATCATTATTCATAATGGAGCAACTGTCTGGTTACTCTTTTCTTTTTTTTTTTTCCAAATAGGAAATTGTTTGCACGGCAAGTGGCACGCGTAAGAGTAGGGGGTACCAACCAAAGGGGGTAATTTTATGAATAATATGCAATAGTTTGGGGAAAGAAATTAAGAAAGAAAAATCATAAATATTTTACTAGACACATGAAACATAATTTAGTTCTTCTATTTCATTTAAAGTTATTGTGGGGATTGAAACACTTTGGGAAACGTTTTTTAATAATACCTTGAATGCTTATTAATAATCCTTCTACACAACACTAGGGTAGAGGCCAGGTAGTTTCAATATTCTCCATATTTGAATACAGCCATGAGGGCAGAAGGATAAGCTCTTAATACACGGAACTTTATGGAGAAAGGCAATTTTCCAAAATATGAATCTAAATCCCATTTTAACAACTGGCAACTGAGCAATACAGGCTATATTAGTAATATGCAAAACAGAGTAATCTGAGGAAAAATGTATTTGGCTTTAAATTACGAATTCTTGTCAAGGCAGTGTAAGCTTTATACTAAAACAAAAATAGCACTCTTGCATTTTAGATAGTGAATATCAATTTTCTTACTTTTACTTGGTTGTGTCTTTCAAAAGTAATATCACTTGCACTGGTTCAGGATAAGATTAATATCCATGCATCCATTTGATTTCAAAACTTTACTATACTGTAGGCATATAACTATTTAATATTAAATTAAACAGGATTATATTGGGAATACGGAATATTGCATGTGGAGTCGGGAGCAAGGGAATCTGAATCTGAACTCTGCTTCTGGAGTTAGAAGTCAGGAAGAAAATGGAATCAGGAGTTTTAATACAAAGCATTAATGCCTCCATAGTTTTTAAAATTGCAAATGCAATTTTTAATTCTTGGATGGACTTTGCATGCTATGTTAAAGCAATTTACCCCCACGCACCATGCTCTGTATTGTCACTTGATGCATCCTTATTACTTCTCCAGGTATTAAAGGGGTACGATATGTTTTCATTTCATTAATCTTCTCTCAGGGGACAGTGATGAGTTCATCCAACTCTCTACCCTCAAGACTGAAAATTCTTTTCAATTAAAAAATCATCTCCACAGATGGTACTAGCATTAGCAGCAACCCATTCTGTCTGCAACAACAAATATTGAGATATTTCAGGAATTACCCTATAAATCACTGGACATGGAATGATCTGCAGGATTAAAAAAAAAAACCAAAAAACAAAAGGCTACCAGAAGTTAAAATGATGAGAATCTGGCCCATATGGTTTATTGTCTCTTCGATGTATCAGTTTCATCACTGTGTCTGGACAATTTAATTGCATGTTAAGGTGAAATATAGTGAAAAATTTAACAAAGCTATTAACTGCAAATATGTTATCCAAAACATTAGGATCACAAAGGTGATAATAGAACTGGTTTAAACTCAGGGAAAATTCTCTGTTAAAGGGGATTAAAGAGCCCATTTATTGAATAGGATGGATTTCTTCCAACCCCCTATGTGCAGAAAGCATGCAATGCGTGAATAATTCATCCAGAAATTCTATCGTGAAGTTGTATCAGTTTCCACAGTAAAACCTGGCTGTGGAGGAGGAAAATACATCAACATCTGTGACAGGCCCTATGAAGAGACAGTTGCAAAGCCTTTCAGGCACCAGGAGCAAACCAAAATATAATAAATTCACCAAGTGTCAAATTTGTGTCGGCTGAATAATGACACCATATGTCTGGGTTGCCGTGTCACTGCAGGCTGCCCCACAAAAGCAGCCCCCACGCCTCCCGTTCTCACCAGCCCCCCTTTCCAAACTCCCCCCACGGCTTTATAAAGCGTGCGGCGGCAGGGGAAGTGCTTCAGCTACCGTTTTCCACCCAGAAGATGGATAGAGATCCACTTGATAAATATGACTCTTGGCCGTTGTTTTAAATCGGGGCTCAACCACGTCTTTTTATCCCCATCTCAAGCTAGGTGAAACGGTCACTTCCAGTCCAACGCGAACTCTCTAATTTATTGGCCGATGAAACAGAGGCATCCGGCCCTGAAAGGATGGTTAGCATTCCAGAAGAGGCAGGCTTTTCTCAGCCCGAGGGGCATGAAACAAAGCTTAAACCTGCAGTCGGAGCCGGGTGACTGGGCTGGTGGCAAACCATTGCTACCCTGCAGGAGAGGCTCTTTCTTGGATGTAGTGATCTTCCCTGCAGCGAATAAAGCCAATAAATTCTGGTCCGGTGCTTGTGCCCCAGAAAAAGGTGCTGACTGCACTGTTCCTACTGTCTGATCCCTGCTGGCAACTGCTAGACAAATAAAACAGGGGAAAGGAAAGGGGCGGGGGGTGGAGGGAACAGCAAGTTTTATGCTGTTAAATTGCGTTCGCTCTGCGTTGCAAAACAGGGACAAAGAGAAGGGACTCAGTATTTCCCTGAACTGTCTGTGCTGACAGGTGAAATCACTCCAGATGACATATTTGACTCAAATCCTTGGAATAGCACCTGAACTTCTCTCCAAGTTTTGCTTCAAACCCCAGTTCTTCTGCAAACTGCCTCAACAGGCTGCCAACTTGCATTTTGTTTTAGAAAGCTCTAGTTTTGCCATCAAGAGCCTCCCGACTCTAACGCTGTGATTGCTGTTCCTCTTCCCACAACCAGCTTGCCCTCACTGGTAGCTTTTACAAGTTTGTAACTTAATTTAAGTTAAACTTAATTTAAGAACTGGATGTAAAAGATTTTTTGAGCATCATGAAGATGATCCAGAGAAAATAAACAGAGAAGTAGTTATTGTGGAACAGCTAGCATATTACATGGGCTGGTGACAGAGACAGTTATGAGCTCTTAAGAGGATATCAACAAGTTATTATCCTCTCTTGCAAAATGGAAGAATATTAAATAAACAAAATATGAGGTCAGTTAGAATTAACCTTTTTAATTTCAGCAAATTCGAACAAGTGTGAATGCATGCAGGAGGGAAGAAAAAGCTGATAGGAAATTTTGCTGCCCAGCAGAATTCTATATTTTTGACATCCGGTCAGTGAAAATCATCCATAAATCCCTAAACACACTTGCTCTGGAGAAAGGGAAACAAAGTAAGCAGAAAAAAAGCAAAAAAGAAACACCTACTAGAACAAGTGAACTCCACTGTGGGTTGTTCAGTTACAGACATCTATCTGTCATCATTGCTTTTATGAACATCATAATCAATGACAAGTCTGTCAATAAAAGGAGGGAAAAATGAAACCATGTCTCTAAAATAGAGGGGAAATACATCGTATATGTATATCTGCAATTGTATATGTATATCTGCAGGCTGTCAAGCTAACACACACATGGAAAATGAAAACCAGAATGCCCTCTAAGGAGGTCATTGAAATGGAGAGGACGAAGTCATACCAGAATTGTTTTAGCTTGTGCTTTTTGTTCATCTAATGAAGAACTAGAGGTGTCTGAAAAAACTGGTCGCAAAAAAAGAAAAAGAAGTTTGCTATTTAGTTGAAGATAAACTTATAATTTGCAATGAATAACATTTTGGATAGAAGTAGGCTTTCCGATTATGGAAGGGCTGGCAGATTGCTGTTTGCTTTTGCTGTCTGATTTTTTTGTGACTAATCAGAGAGTGATAAACTATCTTACTAAGAAATTATTGGGCTGATTTTTTTATAATTAAATAAATGGAATTCTTGTCAAGAACTTCTGGAGTGTCCAGTGGAAAAGGTGGTAAGTTTAGGAGACAGGACATAGAGAGGTATGGTTTGTGAATTCTAGCAAGTCAAAAACTCTTCTGCTCTGCGCCCGGCGGGCCATTCCAGGGACACACCTCTTAGAAATGTCAGTAAATGTCAGGTTGAATAGTGAAAGAGTAAAAGGGCGTCTTTTATCATCTTCTTTTCGCAGAGCAGTTGTGTGGGTGTGGGTATGTAAAAAGGAGAGGTCAGATTTTGTCACACTGATTTGAGTTATTCCAGGTGAAGCATCAGGGATCTCTATACACTTGAAGAGTAAACGAATTTGATCTATATACCCTTACTGCAGGCAGGGCTTACAGCTTGCTTTCTCTACGTCCTTGTGTCTGTAAGACTTGTCTATGAAAATGGACATAAGAGCAGTTTTGAATACAATTATGTAAGGTTTCAGCTTGAACTAACTTAATGCTTGGTAACTTTAGGTTTGACAGCAGAAGTAGTAATTTCTTCTCAGACTCTTCATGTCTTCTGCAAGCCTCACTCAGCTCTTCCTGGTCCTTCCCTGCCCCTTTGATCTGCTTCTTTCTCTCCTTTAGCTCCCACCTTAGTTTCTAGAAGAACTTTCTCATTTTCTCTCCCAGTGCTTCTGCTCACACTGAGATGACAGAGGTTAGCCAGCTGCTCCCGGACCGCCTTTCTCTCTTCTCTCCTTGGATTGCTCTCCAGAGAAGGTAAAGCCTCAACTGCAAAGACAGCATCAAGGTTCATTTGGTGTCTACTGGGGTCCTGAACATGATGGCAGCCTTCCGAGTAGCACACAATACATTTCAAATAAGTAGTAAAAGCTGAAGAAAATGCAATACTATCATCTATCTATAAAAACTCTGGAAAGAGCCAAATAGAGTGAGCTTCTCTTCTAAGCTATTGCTATTCACTGTTTTTGGACACAGTCATGAAAGTGGAGCTGGTCTGAGGGAACCCACTGCTCTCTGGAAGAGTAGAAACAGTTGGAGATATATGGGGAAATGTACCTGTGAAAGTGACCTTTAACCCCGGAGCAGAGTGCGCTTTGATGCCTAAATCTCAAGAAGAGAGAAGCAGAAGGGGCTTTAGCTGCTGAATAAACTCTCTTTTTTCAGTAATAGTGGGACCAGACAGTAAAAAGAAGCCTGAGAGGTGGTTACTTAAGAGGAACTAAAAAGTCCTTTGAAGGAAAGAGAGTCCCTCCAAAAGGCTGATGAAACCTCAGGTTAATGACTGACAGGCTCACTATGCTATATTTAGCTAAGGAAAATGGCTAACAGATCCACTACATTTGTGTATTTATTTATTTATTTTAGAACAGATGTAGGCTGAACTCCCCCCGTTACAACAGTAGGCTGATCTGTATCCTTCTCAACTGTTCCGGGGTTTTACACAGTTACAGAGTATTCAGGAGAAACCATGGGAATTTTACAGTGCTGAGATAAAGCTGTGTGAAAGTGCCTACACATCTCCACAAATATTTCAAAACTCAGAATCTCAGGAGACTCATTTTGCACTTAAAACTGACACGTGAAATTTTGTGAGCATGGGATTTCGAGCAGGAGTGATCCATTTCCTTCAGTGGGCTGCACACAAAGCAAAGCCACCGCACACATCCTAGTGGCCCCGCTCGCTGATTAGCTAATTTAGGAAGGCTCTTAACTGCTGCATCCCCAAACCTCATGTAACAAATTAGATGCAGCAGCAGCTTTCTGGGAACTTTATCATTGCCTTTACTCCCTGTCAAATTCCCCACAGACTGATGCAGTCAGTCAGTCTTATGCATTTTGACGGCATTGAGACTTTATTTTTGTGCATGCAAACATGTTTGCAAATACTGAGTTAATGGTAGGAGTAGGGACCGCGGCACTAGCCTCAGTTCACTAGCTGTCTTGCCTGAATGTCTGTTGTGAGGTGGAGGTTCTACATAAATACTCAGGAAGACAAATGAAAACACCAGTAAGCTGAACGCCAGCATTTTTCTTTGCTTGGCACTGAATAAAATGAGCATGGAAATATGATTGTAATGGAATGTATTATGCGGTCATCTCAAGTGAAATACAAGAGTTCCCTGGCTGTATAAGTCAAGGGAATTAAAGAAGTTAGTAACCTAGAGCAAAGAAGAGCTTAATCCAGACAGAGAGGCTTTAGACCCTTGATGCCACAGAAGATTTTCTGGGCACCTTAAAAAATGATGTTAATGGAATGTGAAAATATTGTAAAATGCAACAAAATTTCAGTCTCTGTGATAATTATAAGTAGCTAGATCAAGTCTGACTTTGTAGACCATTTATTTCCCAGTTCTAAGAACACAAGACAAAAGGATAAATGAAATTAATAATGTAACTCAGACAACCAAGGGAAGAATGCGGACACGACATCAGCTGTATCAGGGGCTGAAATATTTCCCGTAAAAATAGACTGAAACTTTACTGGTATTCAGATACGACATAGTGAAGCCACTAGTAGTGCTCTTTGACTGAAATTTCAAATCTGAAGAACATTTTCCAGCGGGGTAATATATTTTAGTGGAAACTGAGCACTCGGAGAAAAGGGAAAGGGAAAAGGAAAGAGAAAGGAGAAGAGAAAGGCAAAGAGAAAGGGGAAAGACTTTCTATTAACAGAGGTTTTTCTACTGACTCGATCTGATGCTTTGATAAATGCACTGATTATTTTTTATGATTGATGTCCCACCTCCAAACAACTTCTTAGTAGCGTTCTATCTCCTTCACAGTTGTATTACAAACCAGATTTCCACTTCCTAAGCAGAGATGGAAATGCAAAACAAAGTTCAAATTGCTATATGGTCATCCAGTATATTTTGCCAGAATGCATTGGATTTATATTATATTTATATTCAATTTCACATTCAGTGCAACAAAAATGAAAAGAAAAAAGACCATATGTTATGTATAACAGCACTGCTGCTAATAGCAGTTCTAATGGCTTGGTACGCTACTATGGTGAGAAGCGCAATGGACGAATTTAACAGAACAGACTGCTCCCGAGAGTTTTCAGTAAATCAAATGCTGAGTTCTGAATTAATAAACCATCGTGTATACCCTTGCCCATCAGAAGTTCTCCCTGATATTTTTTTAGAATATTTCCCGGTTTTGCTTCTTTACATTTTTCTGTTTCTCACTTTGCCTTAAATTGCAATTCTCTTCATAGAATCATAGAATCTTCTAGGTTGGCAAAGATCCTTAAGAACATCTCGTTGCTCTTCACGTTTATTCCCTTTTCAGTTTCGATTGTTAAATGTCACCCTCCCATCTCCAGATTATTGGATTCCTCATAGGAAGTGTCAATGAAAATTACAGACTATAATTGGTTGCCCAAGCTAAACAATACAAAATCAGCTTTTTAAATCTGTTCTCACGTGTAGATCTCACCGCATCCAAGATTATGTTTACTAGGATACATAACAGTATTATAACACAAAACAAGCAAGCAGAGTATATACATATTGAACTTATGGCTGCCATGTTAGGGAATCTAAAACTTTTAAAATAAGTATTCAAAACACTATTAAACTGAAACCTCCCCTGCCAAATTTTTTACTTATAAGATATTGTTTGCACTGTCAAAGAAATCCAAATATTTTTCAAGGATCTTCTAAAATTAGACTCTACTTTCCAGGTTTAAAAAAATGTTTTACGTCTTTGATGCAGAGTTGCCCTCTGTTTTACCTGTAGCAAGAGCAGAAAAACCTGTGCGGACCAGAAATCACCTCTAGGCATCAAACCTGCAGCCTCGAAAACCACTAAATGAGTTTCTTTTCCTTTCACACATCCCCTCTACACAGCAAAATATTTAAAGTGATGCCAGAAACATAAAGAAGATGAGCTACCTCGTAAACTCTTGGCTACCGATGCTAGCCCTGGAGTCACAAGCCCATTGTTTACCTTTTCTTTTGAAGCCTGGGAAAAAAAATATATCAAAGTATTTCAGGCTGCCAGAACTTTGCACACACAGACACTGGCACGGTGACAGGAAACCCCGATGAGAAAAGATGTCTAGGCTTAAATATCACACTCTCCCCTGAGCTCTTCTTGGGAACTTGAAAGCTAGCCTGCTTCCAGGTAGTGATTATAAAATCTTGCACAAAAATGGAAGCACTGTATGACCAACCTACTCTTCCTCCTGTGAACCTGCTGGCGTTTTTTCACCCAACTACAATGGGAAAAGGCCTGAAATGGGCTGTTTTGTGTTCGGCCATCCCATATAGTTTGCCATTTTCCAGTGGCGGAGAGAACATCAGTTTGCAGCATATACTTGGCTGTATAGCAGAGGAAGTGAGTAATTTTCTAGGGTCACCTACTGATTTGTCGAATAGACATAGATCCATTCGTTATCAAATGTGTGGCACAACTCATCATAAACTGCATAACTCTACTAGCAGAAATCCTAACTATAACAATGTCATTTTTTTCAAGAATACCTTCTCTTTTCCTCTGACCTTACCAGTACTGCTTTTTGCTCTCTACACACTTTTCACCTGTGTCTTGCCTGTCACCAGGTAAAAATTCCACTTTACCAGGGGAAACCCTCTGCTTCAATCCAATACCTTTTGATCATATAGAACTCGTGTCTTTCAGACACAGTACATCAAATGCCTTCATATAGCCATGGGTATAACAGTCCTGTACTTCAGACATCCCACAGCATTAAAACAGCAAATTATGCAGTTTAAGTGAACAACGAGACAACTCCTCTTTCTCAGTGTAAATAATGGCTCCCTGAAACAAAGACAGTATATGTCCTGTACCAGTTCTGTGTATCAGGAGTTTCCCCCTAGATCACAACCCTGAGATGTCCAAGACTAAAAATAATAGCATGATATTAATCCTTTATATGTTCCAAGTACATGTGGTATGTCATCAGACTGAATGGAGCAACGGTTCTGGTTTATTTAAAAAACTATGCTACCACAACATAGAAATACCCTTGTACCAAAGAAGAAGGAAAAAGAAATCCCACCAACACACACTTTTCTCTGTTTTGAAGTACCCGTCCCGTCTCTCAGCAGGTTCCTTCAGCAAAACAGAAATTGGGCAATGGCTCTAGCTTCCTCAGGTCGGCTTCCAAATATGTTTAAGCAATTGCCTTTTGTTTTTAAGGCTAACTCACACAACCCTCTTGGCTCCTTCTTATATAGACTCTGTAGTGTTTGGGCAACAGAAAGGCTGCAGGCACATACAGACACAGTAGTAAAAACAGGATAAGGCATAACAAGGCAATAATAATCTTCCATGTTATGCATATCCCATTCATTCATCCCCACCCCACCATAACATTCCTTCAGGAGACCACCCTGTCACACCGCATAATAAGGTGATACCTTCTCCCATCGTTCCATGGGATTTTGCTTTGCTTAAACAACATAGCATCTTTGTATTCCAGATGTTCCCGCTGAAAATCATTTCAATAGTACATTGAAGATTAAACTGTTCCAAGATGTTGGCAACTACCAGCTGAAATTCCAGTAACACACAATTTTAACACCAAGATCCTCTGTTTGAGCAATCTCTTTGCTCTGGGCTATATTCCAGCAACACCCTTCTCCATTGTCCTAGCAGCAGAAATGGGAACTGTGAACATGCAAAAACCTTGGGGACCAAATCCCTCTGAGCAACCAGCTCCCTGTTCAATGAGGGGCCAGTGTGTGCAGATGTTATTCCTACAAGGCCACCTGTACAAATCTCATGGTGTTCCCAAGCCTATAGGTCTACATGTGAAGGTGTAGCCCCACCACAAACAAGAATGTTTTAATTATGAAGAACCCTTGTAAAAACGTATGTTCCGTTTTGACTAGAATTTTGTCTATTATGGCTAAATTAAAAATAAGTCTATAGGTAGCTGAAAAGAATTATTATTTCAGGTAGTTCAATATTTTTGTGTGTCAGAGACTGACTCATCCCACTCTTCAGTATTCTTATTTCCAGCGTGCATTCACCTCTGCATCAAATATGGACAAATTTTCAAAATGCAGGTCAGGTGACTGGGAGGCTATTTGAGAACCACTTTTACCTCTACAGGTTCGCAACCCAGTTAGGGAGTAAAATCCTCTTTTCCTCTTCTATTCCAAACCACGTAATAGTTTTGGTAACATTCAAATAGATCTTCTGTACTATTAGGGTAGCCCTGTAAAACTTAAAGTCTGAGTATGACTGGGGAGTTAACCGGATCTACACCGCCCACATTTTCTCTTGTCAGTGGAAATTCCCTCTGTGCTGAGCACGCACCTGAGGTAGGTGACCTCTTTGTGAAAGAGCTCGCGTTTCTTTGGCTCCTGTTTCCACCTGACGTGCTTAATCTTATCACAACTATCTGTGAGTTCATCGGTTCAGTCTGGAAATGGTCGGTGCGCACCAAATTCTCAGCCAGCCGCATATGCAAGCACAAAATAACTCTCTGGTAATGTCATAGAGGCCCTAGGTGAATCACACCAGCTAAACCCAGAACTCTCACCCTGATAACACTCCTGTCCCCATCTTTTGGATACAATTCCAGCTGCTGAAAGGAACCTTTAAGAACGGGTTTGAAAAAATATAGATGAAGCTGCTAGCTCTCAGCATAACTCACCTAGGTGACAAAAGGTAGGATCTTTAAGATACACTGAATTATTTAAAAGCCAAATAGTTCTGCTCTTAGTTTGGGTTTTTTTCTTTGAATGACTGAAACTGTGAGTGAGACCCCACAACTGGTTGAAAGCATAGTTATGCTTTTTTAATATCATAAAAATCTTCTTCTTCAAAAGATTAACCACAAAGATGTCTATATGATTGTACCTGATCTTGCCTTATCCCACCAAATAAAACTCACATCTCAGTTATGTTTGGAGAACAGTTTCCTTTTCCTCATGCTTTCAAATATTTTTATTGCACTCCATTTAAACGTACAGCAATGCCTGAAACTGGTCCAATAAAAACGCCACGATCTCTCCTTATCTTGTAACATTTTCCTGAAGCCAATAATTATTGGAATTACACATCTTGTGACAGTGTACCACTTCTTTATCTGTTGCCATTTGCTGTTTTTTAAGTAATATTTAGGCACCGAACACAAACTAGATCCTACTACAAACCCATAGCAATGCTAGCTGCTAGAAATTCCCTCCACATTTGTTTTCTTCCAAGCGATTACTCCAATGCGGTGGTAAGGATGACTGCATTCAGCATAGGTCAGGCACATTCCTGTCCACAATTCAACCTCAGCAAAGTGGTTGTTCCAACCAAGCCACGTGGTTTTGGAGTTCCCACAATGCTTTTCTCAGCAGACATTACAAAATTACACGTGTGATGTTTAAGAGAGTTTCGTAAAGCATTTACGCTTCAAATTACCAATATGCCTGAAACATGGCTGAATTTTAATGTATGGTTTTGTAATAGCATTGCCAAGATCAACATTTTATTGTTTGCATATTTACCTATTCCAGTTATAATTAGGAAAAACATGTTCCAATTTATCTCAACCCACTACAACTTTCTTTCCTCACTTGTTGCCACTTTATCTTAGTGTACTTTTATCTATCTGTTTCCATCAAACTACGTTATTAGAATTATTATTAAATTTGTTATCTTTTTTTTTTTCAATACAGAATTATTTAGCAAAAGCAACAAAAGAATCTCTGAACAAAAATGTTTAAAGGAACCTTTCCTGGCTCAGGAATTTGTTTGAGCTTGCTGAGTTAATAGCTCACAATGGTTGAGCTATAACAAAACCACTTCATCCCTGAGACAACAGAAATTGTGAGATAAACTCTGGAAACAAATCAAGGATTTTTGTGGGGAAATTCATGTGGTCCTGTGGAGCAAGAAGACTTGTAGGAAATGTCTTTGAAATCAAAGTTTATGAATCACTAGTGTCTATAAAAATTGCATGCAGATGTTATAAAGTGCCCTTTCTGTTTTGATTGCCAAGAAGGTAAACTGGAAACACAGTAGCTGTAAAATGAAGGCATGAAAGGCTGATCAGTGTTGTTATATACATAGAGGAGAAAACCTGCTATGTTTATTATTTGTATCATCTGTTGATGTAACTTTTGCAGCTGATATCAAAATATAGCTATAACAAGTTACTTCTAGCCCTTCTGCATATGTGCTATGCTCTACCATTTTCTTGCATATAAAATTTAAGAGAGTTCTCATCAGCATCTCTGATCCTCCCCCAAACTGCAATCTCTGCACTTGGTTAGAGCAATATTCAAACCTCTTCTCAAATCTTTGCGCAGCTTCATGACTTTCTCAGACTGTTGGGGTTTTTTTGGCCTCCTTACTTTTATTTACTTCCCAAAGCTTGGGAAAGACTGTATCACATCCTTCTAGGCTTCTTTTCCTGGAAATAATAGCCAAGTGGTAAAAATTTCAAAGAGGTACTACAAATGCCAGGGATCGTACCTATTCTCCAGCCATGCTCCTGCCACTTCCACAGAGATTCAAACATACTGGAAAAGTCCTTATCTAGATGTAGTAACACCTAAGAAAACCCTGAGTTAGCTGGTGACATTAGCCTTGGGACCGCTGAAGCAGTGCAAAGTGTTTGTAACGCGCACCAGGATTTCCCTCTGTTGCCATTTGTTAGCTTAGCTGGCTGTTACTGAGTGCCAGGTACACTGATATTGTCCACAAATGTTATAAAATGTCTTCCTATGAAAACTGATTCTGCAGAGCTAGTCTAGCGTCCCTGCCTGACTACTTTTAGCAAGCCTAAAGATATTTCTTCAGCTGGCTGTAACAGATCTTCACTTTTCTTGGTTTTCTTCGTCACATATTTAGGAGACAGGAATCATCCCGAGATCTCAAATTTGGTTTTAGTTAAGCGAACTTCATGGGAATACATTTCATGACAACAGCACCAGGAACAAAGGTATTTTGGTTTCATAGTTATGAAACTATTTTTTTCTACGATAGCAAGGAGGAAGGGGAAGAGACATGTTTCCTTTGTTTTGCCCCTCACATGGATGGTTGGGTACATCTGAAAATGAAATCTGTCTGGGAAATAATTCACTGAGTTTAAGTAAGTGACGAAACAGCATGATGTATAGAGAATTGTTCAGGCATGTGTGCATAAGGCTTCAGATATGTAACAGGACATTAAGAAATCTGGACTTCTTACCAAATAAAAAATATGGTATATATTACTAAACCACTCCCCTGAGCATCGGTATCAAAGATATTGCTTTAAGACTCCCATTTTCACTTATGCCACTGAATCTTGTGCTATACAGAGGGGAAGAAGTTAAGCTCAGCATTTCCTGTCCTCGGTTATTTTTAGAAAATTGAGGTGCTGTATACATCTGTGAAACTGCTGCATCTATACAAAGCACTTTGTGCCAGGCTGCTGCAATATTGTGTTCAGAGGGAGCTGAAGGCAAGAGTCAAAGCAGGTGATGTTCTTAGAGAGCCCTCCATCTGGCACTAAGTGTGAGTGAAGACGGCACAGGGTGGTGGTGGAGATGGTGGTCATGCAGAGCCCAGGAGCACAGGCCTTTTTCCTTTGGTTTTTTTTCCCCTTTGTTGGCCTCCATTTCCACTGACTGAAGAGGCAGAGTTCGGAACAGCCTGGGCTGTTTTCCAAGGTGGTTTTAGTGATGTGTTTGAAACAATAATAGTTTCACATTTTCTTTGCTTGCACTGTCTACTTCAGCTTCCAATGCTGAAACATTGCGCTTAGTTTGGACATAGGAGACAGGGCAGAGGGAGAAGTATTGCAGCATGAGTCAAATTGGAAAAAATTGCATCAGCATTAAAAAAAGGTCACCTGCCATTTGAAGTTCATTATTATTTTAGAAGGAAATCATTTACAGAGCTGTGAGTGTGACAAAAGCCTTTGGGGCTTGATGTCTAAAGAAAGAGATGCCTCTCACAGCGAGGGGCAGCAGCTTCCCTACAGCTGCAGAAATAGGGTGCCCTAAAACATACAGACTGACGTACATGTGGGTATGGTTCTCATCTCACTGAGTATGCTTCTACCCGTGTTCTCCAAGATCACTATCCCAAACTCCACATGTCTCGAGAGAGCTTTTCCATCCCTGTGACTCTTTATGGCTGAGCTTGTGAGCCTTGTGATTCCTTTCACCTGCACACCATCACCAATTGCCATAAACTACCTGAAATGAAGTGATCCCAATCAGCTCCCATCCGTACCCTGAGGCATGATGCTTTTCCCACTCTCCGACAGAGTCAGATTTTCCGTTTGTGATGGAAGACAATGACTGCTAACACCACCAACCTAACAACCCCCTACACTAAACACTAAAAACTTACTTAAACAACTCACGTTTTACTCTTCAGTTTACAGAGGTTCACCATTTCTTTCCAAAGAGGTTGTCAAAATAGGCTGGCACTCCTATTCATTTTGCATAACAGACCTTTTCATTTCCTTGTTTCTCTCATTATTGTTGCTTCTGCTTCTTCAAATCTTCCTCCATGATGCTCCAAATCCTACATTTACACTCTCATACACGTCCTCTTTCTTTTCTGAATCCTGATTACATGAGTGGTATCTTTATATTTGCACGAGTGTGTGTTGAAAATCAGACTTTCTGAAGACATATATCTTTCTGCTAATTCTTTTGATTTATTTGAGTTGTGGCCAGAGCCCAAGAATTAATTTCTGCTATTATCAGGTGTCACCTTCAGCTACAGTTTGAATGCAATGAAAGGCTCAACAAAATGTACCGCAAAGTGATTTTCCTTACACAGAGGAAAAAGGTAAGTCATTCCTAAACTCCAACCATGGCTACATTATCTGATGTTGGCATGGTTCAGAGACAATCTACAAACAAAATTATAATCACTTCACCTTCAGTTTCCATTGGTCTGGCCAGAAAGGACTTTTCTCCCAGACCTTATCCCATTTAATCTTGTTTCCTTTGTCTTCATCCTTTCACTCTCTTCTTCATACTTAATTTCTCACGCTCCTCTCTGATTCATTTTCTCAGTCTCCGCTTTGGTTTCCCATCCCAATTATCATCCGTTAATAACACTAGGTGCAAAAAAATTCCAAATAAATCATATTTGGCTCAGGTTTTAGGATTTTTTTTTTCCTCTTCTAAATAAAGCTTAGATAGGAATTGGAGTCTGAAGTACGGATACTAAAACCTGAGGGAATTAATTTTGTCTCCCACATCTGTATTTTGGCATCTAAATAAAAGTGCTTATTCAATGATTTTGAATACCTGCAGCTGAAGTGTTAGGTGTCGCATTTAGACATTCACTTATAAAATGTTTTAAATTGCAAAATGTAAACATTTATGGTGGCTACAATCTTCTGTAAGTGAACCACTAGTCTTGTCTAGAAATAAGTGCTAGAAATAAATACCAGTGCAGTTTAAAGTGCCACATTTCAGTCCCAGGAAGGCTTTTATTCCACCCCTTGAGTGTGTTACAGGAGCAAAGAGCAACAGCACATTGTGAACGATTTGTATTCTAGTCTGATCTTTCTTTCCCTTACGCCAATGTAATTAATATTTTTTGAAATAATTCCATTGATTTTTAGAAATTCCAGTGCTGGTATTTGAGGTTAAAATGAGGCTGTATCTTCAGTTAAGAATCAGATACTGTTTGAAGAAACCCCCATGACAGGCTGAACCAGATTACTGCACACATAGACATACTCCAGAGCAAGGCTTCTGCAGTCTTCTGGGTGTTGGACCCATCCAAACCTGGTGAAGGTACGGGAGCAAAGGCCTAAGAAAGTTGATCCAAATCAGGGTACAGAGAAAGGTGACCAGACTGCAAACCTGGCTGGGAGTTTGGCTCTTTTCCATACAGATTTAGTCCTCTCTTTCCTTTACTATTTGTTTGTTTTGTTTAAGAATGGAGGAAAGAGAAGTGAAGCCCATGACCACTCACCAGAGGCCACACGACACAGTCTGACACTGTGACTTACGAGCAGATTAATACAGATTGAGACCTACTGACTTGTGGCAGCATTCTGCTGCAGAGTAGATCTTACGTCCCTTAAATCCCCACTGTGCTCTTACCTTTACAACTTCAGTTTGGTCCGCAATGCCAGTTACCTGCCTTTCTCTCTCTTTGTCCCCAGGATGAGAGGAATTTAAGCAGAAACAATGAAGTTCTGATGAGTTAGAGGAAAGGTTACAATGAATGTTCAATCACTTTGCATTTTTAACATTTCTTGAGGACTTCAGCATAGGTACATGCGTACAGCCACAGCCTGAACAGTAATCTCAATAATACCACATTTCTCATATTAAGTTTAATTAAGGTGTTTCTTAGCCAAGATAACAACGTAAGAGTTCAAAAGAAGCTGCAAGAGCCTAATGAATAATAATCCCCATTCCAAAGAGTATATAGAAATTTGGGAAATTAGTATGAAGAGAACTATTGGTCTTTCTAATCCGTCCTTTTCCTTTGGACTGCTATTCATTAGCTATGCCCCAAAGTCCTCTCCACTCACTGCTGTTCAACTCCACGCTGTTTGAATCTTCATCTTTTGTTAGACTTTTCAATATCCTAATTATGTTTGTAAGTGAAAAATCTCTCACTAAGCCCCAACCTAAACCTCCTTCTCATTTCTCATTTCAAGTCACAGTGGAAACAAGACAATGGCCATTACAGAGTTAGCCCTTTTTATATGACATTTGTTACATTTAAGTTTTCCTGTCAGCACCGTTTTTCAGACTACAGACATTCAAGCTCTGCAAAACAAGCAATGGCTGTAATATAGCCAAAGGCAACAGCAGCAAGGGAGCTTCAATAAGCACCTTTAGGGCAGTTTTTACATTTGGAATTTTCTTTGGCTTGATGTTCATTATTTATTTATTAACAACTTTACCTTTTTGAGACCTGCTAGAAGAATATGGACAACAAAAAAATACCTGGTACCAACGGCTATATGTGGGTTTTATAATGCTATTTGTAAACACATAGTGTTGGTTCCTAGATCCAATCTCTCTCTCTCTCTGAACTAGGGGTCAAGATATGAGTGGGGAAAAAAGTAGGCAAATTGGTTTTTTCCCCATTAAAAGTGATGAAGAACTTCCTTATACAATTTAAACGACATGTCCATGGTGGTATGTGAAAAATTGTCTCCCCACAATGCATTTTTCCTTGTAAACATCCTGTCGGTGTGCTTCAGTGAGTTCTGGATTGTCTTATCTCTGCCTTAGGGGGAAAAGTCAGTTGTCTTCATAATCCTGTGTTTTGGGATGTTTTAAAGGCTGATCTAGTCTATGAGGAAGAGGCACGTTCCTTAATCCGTGCCCCACTGCTGGCTGCATTCACAGCGGAGCACATGTTGGAAATTGATGGAGGTCCCTTCTGGGCTCAGCACCTGTGAAAAGTAGGGCATGGGAAGAAGGCTAATATCTGCTCAGGTCTTGTCCTAAAATGGATTTACAATATGCAGCTCAAAACTTTTAGACAATGGAAGTGCTCCTGGGGTTCCCCAAAGCAATCATAGCTGAAGCATAGCATTTAAAAATTTTAACGTCTGCAAGTAGGAAAGCGAAACACTTCCAAACCCCATGTTGCATTTGAAACAAAAACTGCCTCTCCACAGCCCTACTGGCAAGTGACTGAACCTTGAGTATTTCTGTCTTCTGTGCGTGACATCAGATGCAAAGTGTACACAAGGGATTAGTAGGTGACAGGTTCAAGAATTTTGAAATGGAGCAGGGAAGGACTAAATTAAATTCCCAACTGCTATGAGATGCCAATTTAATCAGTTTCCTTAGAACATCACAACATGAAATGCTACCTATCAGTACTGTCAGTATTTTGATAGCTGTAACTCACTTGGTTTTCAGGACTTAGTAGGTGCAGGGGTCTGCCTGACATGGTCCGTACTCTTGATGAAGTAAATACTTTACCATGTGCTGTGAAAAACTCATCATTCTGCATATTTACATAGAGCTCTTGTCCGTGTAGTCAGTCTGTATTAGATTTTGTGTACCTACATTGTCCCTTGACTGGGATTATAGTTATATCGTATTTTTGCTTTTATAGAAATTATGGTTTCTGTAACAGTAGGTGTAAGATGACAGGTACATTCCCAACTGGCATACCTAGATGAACTTCCATCTCACAGGTTCATGTTAGGATCAGCTTTAATAGCTAACAGCATAAAAATCTTAAAATGTCATTCAAAGCTAGGTGACAAATCTAGCCTCCTTCCACAAGCTGGTCAATGGAAAGACATAGCTCTCTAAGCAGTCTCTCTCAGATATCTCACCAGTCTGGACATTCCCCAAGCATTTTATCCAAGCTAAAAACATTTGTTCTTTGCTTTGTTCTGATCTCTAAGACATAAATGTATCATGAGCTTCTTACTAGATCCCAGGAGAGAAATTCTTTCCATTTCCCAAAACCAGGATAGGAGCCTTTCTTTAAAGAGCAGCCAGCAGACCAACCACATGGGACTTGAGAAGGTGACCTTTCATGGGCTTTGGCAAATACAACCTCCCAGCATCCTTTTCCATACAGGGCTAAAAGCTATGAGGATAGTTAACTATCTTACAAAATATATCTATGACTTTCTCTGTCTTAACAATACTAAATTGATAAGATAGCAGACTGGTGGAACTAAACCAATAGAAAGTTTTAACAGTTGGGCAAGAAAATGCTGTGCGGAGTAAGAAGCCCAGGACAAGAATTCCACTGAGACTTAATTAATTTTGACTGACAAGATGACTCGCTGTGATGAATGGCATCCCTAGTAACTTGCACTCTTTCTTGCTTGTGGATTGCATTAAAAAGAGTAATAGGAAATAAGTTCAGGAAGGCAATAAAATAAGGTGGAAGATAGGCTGGTGACAAAGGATTATGTGCATTTCTGTCAGTGTCACAGTCTACCAGAAAGGAAGTGCGACAAGATATGATGCTGGTCTATAACTAAGTAGCAGGATACTACTGCTGGATTAGAACAGCAGGTTTTGCACTAACGCAACAGGTGATACTAGTTATACTTTATGCAAAATGTAATTGGGAATCGGATGTGACTAACAATATTGTTAATTTATTTGTTGCTTAATACTTAAAATAAGAAATGTTTTTACTACTTGTTGTCTTCGGAGAATGGAATTACAAGTGTTCACGTGCAACGCAATCTTTTTGAAAAATGCCTGAATGGCTGGGCCCAATATGTCCTCAGTGTTTGAACATACTCAGATCTTCACCTGAAGTAGCCCTCTGCCTTCTTGAAAGTCAGTACAGAGAACTAAAACCACATTCTTATTTTGGGACACAAACAGCTGAACTCAATATTCGTTTTCAAAAGTGATCTTTACACCCCTCCTTGATACCACAAAACCAACCAAACTGTCAGTGGGGCCCCAGAAAAACATTCATGTTGTGTCAGTTTGTGATGGGCAAAAATGATGTAACCCTGAAATGACTACAGACCAAAGTGACCTGGGGAGGTGATGGGAGAAGGCAGAAGTGGGACGGCTGCCCTGTACGTCAGGATGGCTGTGGTTTTCTCACATGGCACAGGTGCAATTATCCCTGCCACACTGGATCACAAGAAACAGGCATGCTGTCCCACGTCAGCTCGGGTGCTGGGCCACAGCCAAAAAGATGTGCATGGTCCTGGGCTACAGCTGAGCACTACAGCCTGCTCCTGAAGCCCACACACCAGATGCAGCTGGTGGAAATAAGGGCCAGATGTGCAAGCTGGATGCATAAAATGTGTGAGCTGATATATTTGCCAAGGTCCCACCACCATTAATCCACACTATGTAAATCCCTCAGTAAATCCATCCCAACCATGGCAGCCCAAGCTTGCTTCCATCAGCGTTGATTGCCCCTGAGCTCAGATGCCCCGGCAGCCCGGGCAAGCCTTTGGGTGCCAACCACACTGCACACCTGCGTCACCCACACTGCATGTAAAACAGGAGCAGCTCCTGCGGAGGGGAAGGGGAATAGTATAGTCCACCATGTCCTTGGACCATTGGAGCTGCCTCTGTATGCAGCCTTGGTTGAATTTGTTCAGTACCTCTGGCCACAGCTGGCTCACTCTGGTCAAGCAGTTAGACGACCCATCCATGGTCTTGGAAAACACGGGTTGCCTATACATCTCTTGAGGACAGCATGGAGTTGCATCTCCTTAAACAAAAAACATGAGTGTTAACTTCTGCCCATCGACATCTGTTGATATTCATCCTAAACAAAAAAAAATATTCTTACAGTAGTCTGAGTGTTGGCTTAGGAACCAGCAAATCCTCTACTTTAATCCTACTATCCTATTAATTTGTTATGTTACTCTGATATACTCCGCTCATAAAATACAGAAAATACATTGTTGATTTTCCTAACTAGTAAAATCACAGGAGTATTTTCTAAAGTTTATATATTGATTTGAGTATGTTATGTACTGATGACTAAGCACTTATATTTATGCCTCTCTCGGAAGCCAGTTTTGTTGCTAACTCAGATGAAGGATTGAACTGTAATGAAACTGTATTGTCTTTATTTAGATTACCACCAGATATACAATAGTGTCTATTTTGACTTTTAATACATTTTACTATTTTTTAATGTTAATATATGCAGGTTAGAAAATGGTCTTTCTTTCGAAGTCTTCGCTATCTCTATTGTCATAGGTCTCTCTTGCTATTATTTATGTAGCAATAGTTATACTGTCACATAAAATCACACATACAGAATGCACAATATAGATTTTTCTTTCTGTTACTGTGTATTATATTCTCTTCATTATAACAAAACATCTCTTCCTCAGATGACTCTCAAGAGAATGTGAACTCTGTGTTGTGATCTGAAGGGCTTGCATTATACATTTGCCTGGAGCTTTCATTATTAATAGACCCTCCTTGAGCACCTCTTAGCTAACTGACATTCATTTGAGGCCACTGGATTCCTAAACTTCCCTGACCTTGCAGCATTAACGCAAGATTCATAGTCTCAAGAAGAATGGATAAATCAAATAAAACATTTTTATTATGAGGTCTCGAAAGTTGCTAAGTTGACAGCAAAATAGACACAATAAAATTACATTGAAAAATGTTTCTCTAGAACAATATGCATTTATTCCCTAGTTTACGATATTTTCCTATTATTTCAATTAAAGCGAAACAATAATTTAATCACTTCTAGCATGGTGCTAGTATTTTAAAGTAAAAATAAGCATTAATTTCATTATATTGTGTTTGTAGTCAAATTTGCATGGAAAGGTTTTCAAGAATTATTTTCATGAGTATTTGAACAGTCAAACTAACATCATGGTTTTTTTTACAGTAGCATTAGTCTTCCCCAGCTATAATATGTCAGTCAGTACAACTGTAATATGAGACCCTGGTAGGGATAGGTATTGGATTTGTTTTATGTCAAGGCTTCCTTCAGATTTTTCCATAGACTCCCTGCTGAATGGTTTTTCTTTTTAATATGTCTTGAACCTCTCCTGTGTTTTGAGTCACTTGCCCTAAGCGCTTTGTTCCTTTGTTTCCAGCACTTAGAGAAGCAGAACCCAAGAGGAGAGGACACTCACAGAAAAATCCCAGCCCCACTGCTGACAACAAAACCCTCTTGTTTTTTTGGGGTCCAAAACGTGACCCTCTGCAACGTGCAGCAGGCAACTGGCAGCAGCTCTGGAAATTTGCCCTTTGGTGTTCTTTCAACTACTGAAGTTAATGTTTGCACCACAAAGCATGCCACTAGGGAGACTTTTCTTGTACCCTCATAAGATATCCAGGTATCTGTAGCCCACAATATGTATCAGAGTCCCCAGGGTTCATTCCTCCTAGCATGGATGAATTTCCAAATGTCTAAGACTCATCCCCTCGCCTTGATGAGCAGTTTGTGCCTTACAGAGTTCCTGCTAATTCAGGAGAGCATGAAGTCCTACTTGGAGCCCCAGGAGAAATCAGAACAGCTAACTAACAGCATAGATGTCTTTGCCATGTAGTTAACAGGAGATCTGTAGAAATAGGTGGGGAGAACGGAGCCTTTAGGCAACTGTAGTCCTCTGTCTAGGTGGACATACTGTTTCACAGGAGGTCTTTTTAAAAACTGTGCTAGCAGAAGATGCATAAACTTTAGGCTGTGTCCCAGCTACAGGGCTAGTCCTGAAATCCTCGCAGCTGTGTCATATGCCCCTCTCTGGGGTATGTAGTTCTGTTGAGGGATGTGATGTAGCATGTTTTCAGAAATTCAAGTCCATCATTTTGTTTTCAATACACTGGTTTTTAATAGATTAGGCAAAGCTTATTGTGTTGAGACTTATATTTAGCAAGGCACTCTAAAAAGACAGATGATAAACTATGCACAAGGATATTTGTGTACCTAAGCTCTCTGAATTTTCCTTTGAAAGCAAATCACCACCCCAAATGCAAATAAGAAAGTTGCATCTGATGTGCCACCCTAGGAACCTAATTTAAGTGATTTGAATATATGCCTGGAAGTATCTTTTTCCACTGTCTACAGAAAAAGTCCAAGGTAATTGTCTGGGATAAATTATTCACTAAAGTTCAGTTCCTGAACTTAGACAGTATGACTGTCTCTATTCCCCTTCTCTCTTGCCTTAGTTAGACCACTAAAGGTTGGCAACCAGCAGATGGGGATGCAAAGACATAAGCAACACCTGGTCAAAGAGTGAAGAAATTAAGCCAAAATATTTACAAAGGGACATGTCCCTATTTTTAATAATAATAAAAAAATCTTTTGAAAACGTTTTGAAGATTTTCCCTACCGGGAACAATTTCTTCACACACCCAAGAAATGGATATTGCTTCTGGAAATCATGCTTATTTCAATTTACTCAGGACACGAAAATGGCTTGGCATTAACCCAAGGCAGGATGACACCTCAGAAAGTTTTGTGTGTTTGTGAATGTCTGGAAACCCTTCAAAGGGCACACTAACTCGCAGAGAGTTAGAGTAATATTAAAGCAACGCAGAAATACTGAGCAAGAACAATACCAGTTCCTTCCCAGAGGTGTTTGTGGCAAATGACATGTCTGTGGTGGCCCCTCTCCCACTGAGGGTGAGACACCATGGCTTGCAGCTGCCACAGAGGTTCAGGCTAAGGAGTGATGGCTCAGAGCAAACTTGAGTCAGAAGCACCATGCAGAATCCTGTGCACAAGAAAAACTGATAAATGTCATAGTTCCTGCAAACTGTGGGCCACGGGACAGACCTGAGGGTGCCGAGCAGGAGGGGACAGAAAGGGCTTTGCTCTGTCCGTGTTCCAGTGGAGAATAAACTACCAGACCCGTTTCCCTGACTTTGGAGAAAAGCCAATGGTTTATCCCATGGGGAATAAGTTATATGCATAAAATATGAGGCATCGAGTAATGTAATTAGCTCAATTTAGATGCACTATTGACATGACACTAGTGCTTATTACTAATGAATACACTGCTAGTGAATCATTAATAATGGGAGTATCTAGCTACCGTGCTTATGAATGCTTTATTGTGGAAAGGTGGAAAGTTCATTTAAGCTGTTGGATTTTGTGGGCCAGTTGTTTGCTTCACTTTCAACCTTTTCGATCGGCTATTCTGAATTGGGTTTGTGAACAAAAGGAAAGAAGATGAGTTGAGTTCTGAAGGAAATTGGGTGTCAAGGGTAATGGGCACATCTTGAATGCCTTCACTACATTTTGTTTGCACCATACTTCCAGTTAAATGCCAGGGAAGGTGGGCAGAGGGCACAGAAATCTAGAAATGAGCAGACCTAGCGGAGGATATGATGGAAGAACGTTTAAAGAGCCAGAGGTGAAGGAGATGTTTTCAGAAGGGATTTGCAAAGGTCCAAAGACAGTTGCAGAGGTGTGGAAGTGTGAAACAAAATGGCTGCAGGGGATTGCTTTGCTTGCCTCACTAAGGCCCTCATCCTAAAAACTGGAGCCTGGCAAACTGGTGGCTTCCGGGCAGCTCTGGTTTTTAAGGCAGAACTCAGGGAGGGCTGGAAGCCTTCACAGTGGTGGCTGGTGCTGTTCAGACAAAATAGCTCTGGCTTTCCTCAGGAGGGCACCAGCACTGCCAGCAAACCCGATCTGTCATAGCCTGATGCTCCTCTACTCACCAGAGGCCAGGTAGACCCACAGAGATGGATTCAGGGAGTGCTCTATATTTCAGGACTCTCTCAAGAGTTACTGTTACATCCTGGGGCAGCTCCTACTTGGTGAAATAAATCAGGGGCTCCAGGTGAGTCAAAACTGCACGGATAACAAGCTTTCTATTGGAATCACTAGCTGGAGCCTCACCGAACCCAAAATATTTCCCGACCTATTTGGAATCTGAGCAGTTGGATGCAGAGATGTGGTGTCTTATGACAAGCTGGCTCAGCTTCTGCTTTTGAAGCAATTCCACTGATGAGATTTTGCAAGGCCAGAATCACTCTTGTTATGCCATTGCTAATTGACCGAAGCTTTTCTAATACCAACATTTTCCCATGTAAAAAGGAACATCTTTTTGAAAAACGTCTGCCTTATGGGAAATAAAGTTTTCAATTAAAAAAGAAAAGTATTTATCTAAATTATTTATCTAAATTTTGGGGTATTCAAAGTAACTTTATCAGTCTGGAGCCTGGGACGTTGAACAAGCACCCACAAAGACTCTCCCCATGTAACCGCAGTGCAACCTCCAGCAGCGGTTTTGCATTTTCAAACCAGCCCCAAAATCTATCCCGGATTTCCCAGTTCCATTCTCCTAGGTACTTCCATAACACTTAAGACAAAGTTTACTATCAGTAGGTCACATGTAGAATGTCAGATGAATAGAAATTGTATAAATACCGTCTTAAAAAGAAGAGCTGACTCCAACAGCTACTTAATTAATGGAAAATCTCCTTCCAGTGGGGATGCCCCAGGAACAAAATGAGTAGCTCTGAGCAAGATGACTTGAAGAAGCTTTTGTTTTACATAGCCCCACATCTTTTGTTACATTTCCAGCTGAAAAGCAAATAACTCCATCATGGAGGCGAAATTCACTCTTATGTTTCAGTTTGTGCATTGTTTTTTCCCCTGAGATTCACCAATTGAAAACCAAATCGTATTTATTTGGGAGTAAACATTTTACAAGTTTAGAGTCACAGTTTGTTCTGAATTCCTAAGTGTGGATTTGATTTGTGTGAGCAGGATTGG
The DNA here is from genome assembly GCF_963924245.1 of Chroicocephalus ridibundus. Classification (NCBI taxonomy): domain Eukaryota; kingdom Metazoa; phylum Chordata; class Aves; order Charadriiformes; family Laridae; genus Chroicocephalus; species Chroicocephalus ridibundus. Next base: position 133,436,025 of record NC_086285.1, read on the forward strand.
ATCTCCGCTCCAAACTCACCACCCAAAAGGACAAACTGGTCAGGATATTTCATGACCTTGACCTTCACCTCTGAACTCGCCTTATTAGTCTGCAGAACCAAACCCAAAATAAATGTACTTAGAATTGCTTGGCCTCTTCAGCTCACACCCTGCGCCCTGCACAGCCCCTTTTGCAGCAGTTTTCCTCCTCTTTCTTAGTCTAGATTAATCACGTGAGCCATAGGAATCAGCTAACCCTTGATGTACTGGATTGTATCAAACTATTTTGACAAAACTGTCAGGTTTATAAAGACAGTGGACCAAAAATCACACAGTATTTGTGATATGTGAACTGAAACAGTTCCTCTTGCAGAGCTCGCTTACAAGTGAAACAACAACTTGTAGAAAGACCATCCTCTGAAAAAAAATGGAACCGTTAGTGAACATGTGGTTCATTGTTTTTCACAGATCATGTATTAGTTTAGCACAGTTATATGCATTTTAAAAGGAAAATAAATAGACTTCAGGAAGCAAACATTGCTTGTAAGCTAGGTGACTTCTGTGTGTGCTCTCCTGGGTTCTCTTTCTTTCTTGAATTACAGTATCTTACAGGGGAGTGCAAGTGATTCCCAGTTCAAAAGGCAGCAACAGAGGGTACAATAATTCTCCTGCAAGCCAGACTTTCATTTTTTTCTGGCGTGCTGTACGTTAGGCAGAGCGTTACAATCTGGCCTGCAGCTGATAAAAACAGGAGTCTTCCCCTTCTTATAAAATGTACGAGTATTTGCTAGCACTTGCTATGATTTTCCCCAGAAGACTATTCCTGTGTGAACATACAATAAAAGGTCCCAAATCTCCAATCAGATATGGAGTATGGAGCCTGAAACCCAACAAAGCTCTGCACAAACTACAGCCCTGTATCCACCCCGCGATGGCTCAGGTTTCAGGATCAATGCTCTAATTATCCCAAACTTGAAATGTATGCTAAAAAAATGGTTTTTGCCAAATGGAGGAGAAGGAAATGGAAAAGCCATTTCCAGTGTGAACAGACATGTCTATGCCATAAAGACAATTGGGGTTAGTTTCAACAGAGTTGTCAACTGTCACTGTCAACCCAGGGAGTGTTTAGTCATTGCGGTAGTGATACATCCTTCAGTATGGGAGGTGCTATTAAGGTGTTGTATTTCCTTCTAAAAGCTTCTAACAATCTCCTTAGAATGACTGCCCTGGTGTTATACAGTCGGTAGTTAGGCGCAAGCACAGTATTTACCATCCAATATTCAGATTTTCAGTGGGCATTTTGTGCCACTTGGGTCATGGAAAGTTTTGACACACAAGGAGGGTTGTGTGTCCCCAATTGTGCCCTTGTGTTTCTTCCAGGCTTCTTGCCTTCCTACTCTCAGTTCTTGTTTCTCCGAGTTCTCCTCCCCAAATGCCAAATCTTTCCACTCCATGCACATAGATGAGCTTTACAGCACGTGCACAGTAAATCCAATACTTCTGTGTCACATTAGACCTACTGCACATGTGCACATACTATGTGTATAGTAAGTGTGAAGAGGGTCTGATGCTTCTTTAAAACAGCATGCTCCTGCACTGCGCAGCCTAGGCACACGTATTTCTTCATGGCCAACTCTTGACTGCAGTATGCCTTCCTCCTTCTTCCGTCCTGCTATCCACAGGGGGACAATTTTCAATAAAGCTGTTTCCATTCTGGACCCCCGTGGAGGACGGTGTGTTGTATGCTGAGCTGCTGTGACAGCCTGGCTGCAAACACGGTATGTCAGGGCTGTAGGATATTTTGGGCTTTTATAAAAACCTGGGTGTCTGAATATTATCTTCAGAAAAATCTGGGTCCAACAGCAGACGCTGAAATATTTGAAAATCTGGATGGAAATGTGTGCATTCTGCTGTCCGCTCAGCAATATGCTTTGAACCGAAAACGAAATAACAATGTTGGGATGAAGATTGATTTCAGGCCGCATTTCAGCTTTTCAGTAGCACCAGCTGAGCTGGCGGCTGGCATGGCCAAGGTCTCCCTCCTGGGGAAGGTGACTCCCCTCCGCTCCCACCCTCCTCTGCTGTATCTGCTCGGAGCTGGGAGAGCCCGGCGGGGGCTGCAAGCCCACCCGGCGCCCCCGGGCAGGGGATGCTGCATAACCGGAGATCCTCCGGTGCAGCCCCTCCTGCCACGGCAAGCGCTGGTCACGCGGCATCCGTGGTTTCATAGAAAGCCCTACGGTAGCGCCTGACTCATCTTTGCAGACACGCTTATCTCTTCGAGGCAATTTGTAACGCCTCGAAAAAACTACATCTTTAAATAATTTGTATATATATTACTCAGTCTGTTCAGTAACCATGTAGAGGATTTGAGAAACAGCCACCAAACTGACAAGTCCAACAAACCTTAAATCTCAGTTTAATAAATTTGGAAAATAATTGACTACAGGGTGATTTCAGAGCTGTGCTCACCACATGACGTTTCAGCACAAGGCACAAAAAGGTTCACACTTCTGCATAAAATTCTTCAGGTTTTGTAATTGCGTGCTGAAAGGTGGGCCGGGCTAGTGACAGCATAGTTTGGCTGCAGCCATAAATAATCCTAAATGGTTTCCTACAGTTTCCTACCCATAACACCTATACAAATCACAGACATGCATATTTTTCAATCATTCTCTGAATGTCTCACATGCTACAGAAACCAGTGTCTGTGTTGAGGATACTGTAAATTGTAAATTAGTACTTAATAATCTTGTGAAAAGAGAAAGGCTCCCTTTCCCCTATTTTTTGGGGGTCTTTTGTAGCTGGTTACTGTGGTGGTGATAATATAAAATTCTGTGTATGTATATGAATATATTTGTATATTTTGAGGAGCAGATGCAATTATTCAGTAGCTTTCTCATTTAGATTTGCATTGGTGAATATTCTTAATATTAATTTATGTGCACGTGAAAGGTGAATATTAAAGCCAAGTGTCTTGGACTTTTATATTTGAGAACTTTTATATATTTCTTCATGACTTCCAAAAGCTAGAAAGTTTTACAAACCTTCCATCCTCCCACCGCCCCCCAGATTTGCCAACATCTTGTGCTGTTCATTACTCATGGAAATTCACTTCCAGTGAAGAAGATGGATTTCTAAGTAAGACGAAGCCTATGCCATGGTTTTGCGATAGAATAACATTCTTCCAATCTCCAGAAAAACACAGGTGGGCTCACACAAATTGGTGAGCTCTGCTTCTGCAGTGGCTGTTTAATAATGCAATGGCTCTCCAGCTCATTTTTCTTGTGGTATAGCTTAGGTCCATTGAAAGCACATTTTTCAGTCAAATGAAGCTGACTTACAGCCCAATTTATTTTTATTTTATTTACTTTTATTTATTTTATTTTATTTATTTAATATCCCTTCTGTTCTTCTTTGTCCCTCTCTTTTAATCGCTCGTCAGCAACTGAAAAATGAGATAATATTTGTGTTGAAGCTAAACTCTCAAGCCCATCATGTCCAAATTTGTTTGAATTTGGGGAAAATGAGCTCGTACAGGCCAGCAAACATGGCTGCCCTGCAGAAGTGGCTGAAATTACCCATGATAATTGTTTTCATATTATCTCTACTGTAACTCCACAGTGATATATTTACTGCGTGTTCTGGCAGAGATACAGCAGCGCTATGTGGGCAAGTACATGGCAGACATTCCTGTGTTTGTAATTATGGTTCCTCGCACATACCAGATGAACTGAAGCATGGCACGAGTGCCTGTGTGTTTCTTCAGTCTAAATCCGTACACTTGCTCTAAGCTTTCACGAGTCTGGCACAGGAATCTCTTGTATTCAGCCTTTCCTCTTCAGCATATAGAAATTTTTATTGAATTACAAGAGTGATGAAATGTTGAGACCATCTTCTGCACATCTGACACAAATCAGGGGGCCAAATTTTTACTCATCTGAGCAGCTCAATTAATTTTAAAGAAATAATTTTTATGGGCATAGTGGATAAATATTAGCAAAAATTCAGACTGGGTTTTTTGTTACATTTTTTATGAATGAATGTGACATAGCTGCAAAACTGGGAAATGAACCTAGTGAAACTGTTAAGTACCACAAAGAGTACTACCAGGGAAATCCTGGTTCCAATGAAATTAATGGGAAACCTGATGTATAGGACAAGCATCAGAAATATGGTGTATAACCACAAGAATTCTCAGGCATATGCTCTTAGTTAAACAGTTTAGAAATTTTACTTCTTACATAAAATCTAATATTAAGAATATTTGCGTTAGTTTAGAACTCAAATAATTTGAAGCGCTCTTCATTTCAACAGATCGCCTTTCACATGGTGGGTTTTCTTATTTTGTGGTAGAAGACTAAAATTTGTTTCTACTGAAGAACATAATTGTATTCCGCGTGAAGTATTGTAGGTGAATCGGGAGTATGTGATATTTTTTCTAATTAAAGCCAGGCTTTTGCCTAATTACATCTGAGTTAGGATTTCAAAACTCGAGTCTGACAGGTTTTGGGTGTGTGATAATTTTATTGCGGCAAATAAATTAGATTCAGTCTTATGAAGCTACATTCATTGCAAGATGGGAAAACAGGGCCAGCCCAAGACAACTTCATCTTTGTAACAGCTGGAAACTCCTTGTGAAACTTAGTAGTTTCAGGAATATTTTGAAATAACCTCTGAGCGCCTGTGTCCAGGCTGATCTGGAAGCTGGAATGGCGGATCAGAGTTGCTCCCAGATTTTCCAGCTATATCCCTTGTCTTTAGCTGGGGCTCTTGCAGGAAAGCCCTGCGGCTTGGGTTTAGGGAAAACATATGATAGTCATATATGTTGGAGCCTACCGGGAAAAAAAAAACCAAGAAAAAAAACCCCACTGCTTGTCATATATCAATGCATTCTGAAAAGTATTTGAGTTTTCCTTTCAATAATAAGCCAGAAAATATTTACAGTTATTTGAAGTTCCCCGTAGCCTAAACAAATTTACTCATTAAAAACAACTGGGTAATAAAAACAAACATACCCAACCATGTGAACCAAATGCAAAAATCTGCCAGTCATTTGTGAAAATGGTTTTGATTTGACTATAGCTAAATTGGTGGGGGTATTATTTTCCCTCAGTACGAATGATGCGGTTTTACATAGAGGGTTTAATAAAATAGGTGGCATTAGTGAAATGCAAAAAAATGTGTCAGGGATGTTATTTTCACCTAGCAATATTGAGAGGAAAAAGCAATAGGCACTGTGGATTTTTTTGAATCAAATATACTTGGTACCATCTCTTATGAGAGAAAAGCCAGAGCTGCAGTGGCAAATGCTCAGTGATAAATGCTCAGTTACTTACAGAAATAAGTAACATAAATTGTACTCTAATATTCTACTTTTCTGGTAGTACACATGCAGCGCTCTGAGCCTGAGCACCCCGATACCATGGTGGTAATCTCATAAGTGGTATCTCACTAATTGTTACTGGACCAAAAGTAACAACAGCTGAAATATATAATGGTATATATGGGCAATTTAGGTTCCTGGCTGGTTTGTTCACCAAGTAAGTGGAACATTTTTATCACAAGGCTGACACATTTCCTAAATACAAATATGACATCTCAAATTTACATCAAAACCTCATTTTGGGTAACATCAATTCAAAATGTTGCAATTCAAACTTTTAGTTCGAAACAAAACATATTGTCTCCAATTTGCTCAACAAAAATACCATTTGAACATAATGATATTCAGTATTTCCTAGCAATTAATTTTCATTTCACTAAAGCACCATATTCTCTGGAGTAAATATTTTGGCCAAAATCTTTGCATTTGGCACATTTCCCACAAAATGAAATGCCAGTTTGTGCTTATTCTGTGCCTAGTAACTGCATTTCTAAAACTTTGTGGCTAGCTTTCATTATACTTTTCCTGCACAGTATGTTAGTTAACATAGAACAATATTTAATTAAATACAGTCACAGACATAGTGGGACAAATCTGCACAAATCTGCAACAAGATTCACTGACTTCCAGGGAGTTTATAAGGATTTACACTATTACTAACAGAGAGAAACATTTGGCCCTGCTTCTTTGCTTTATCTGCATATATAATTTATAAATCTCAAATTTGGACTCTCCCAGCCTCTCCATGCATTAATTTCTTTATCTGATTGCATAACGGTGTCTAAACCTCCCTGCTTAGGACACAGGGAGATTTCTGATGCCAGTGATTCAAAACCCCGTTGGGTTGTGCTGAGAGGTCGGGAGGAATGTTGCTACCGCTTCGCAGCCACGGTTCGTCTGCAAAAGGCCTGAAAACCAGCGTCTGCTCCGCTCTGGAGGCTCTTTGCGCAACCGTCCCTGTCCTTGGACAAAACCTTTACGTCCTCTTCATCCCTATGCCATCCCGTTGGGATGGCTGTGCCGACAGCCGGCAGCCAGCTCAGCAGCTCTCCTGCTCCTTCCAGACACGCACAGGGCAATGGGAAGGCAGTTGCATGTGCATCACGAGGCACTTTGTTGTCCTAATTTGTTAATTTTCCGGCCATTTTCAGTGCTAAATTATTAACTGCAGATAAAGGAAGGCTTTTCTTCCTTGCCCCTCCCCTGCACAGAGCAGTGCGGGATACCTCGTGAGGAACTGGGTATGGTGACACTGAAACTCTGGCACAACCTCATGGAGGTAGAGATGAACTGCCAGCCCATTCATGGACTTTTGCCCTCCCTGGCCAAACACGTGTCCTCCCTTTCCAAAGTAGCATCTCTTGAGGGATGGAGGGAGAAGCACCAGTGCTCAGGATTTGCTCTGATTCTGCCATCATGATCCAAATTAAAATCACAGGTGAGGGGATAGCCTCTAACTGCCCCTTTTTGGGCTAGAATGGCTTTACCTGCAATTACATTTATGGTGTTTTTAAGGAGATTTACATATGTCTTTCTGCTACAAAAAAAGCATGTCAGAAAATGTGTAAAATACCACAGCTTGTGAGACAAGCAAATCTTTTCTCCTTCAATGACCTCCAGCCAAGTTAATGCTGGGTTGCATATGTCTGCAGTAAATCTTCACCTTCTTCAACACCTCTGCATGATTTGCTGTCTCTAGGTATACTGACACCTTTTCTCATGTGAGAACTTTATGGCTTGATAACCGTAAAGGGACAGCTGGCTCAGCGGAGTGGTTACTACTTACTCTCACCTCCTAGTTAGTTGGAATTTAAATATATAGAAATGCACGTACAATTCGCGCTTGTAACTTGATCTACGGGAAATGTTCCTTTATGTATAATCTTATTACTGTGGGGATACGTGCCTTATATCAGCAGTGGCTTTCTAAGTCCCTTTGTAATAATATAGCTATTAGTAATAGCTGGATCCAGTCCTCAATCTGAGCCAGTGGATCAGGCCTATTTCCACTTTCGACTGCCTCTGTCCATGCTGTACAGAAAAATCAAAGGCATAAGTAGGTATTATTTAGAAAAAATACCTAAAAAAAAAAATTTGGAAAAAATACCTAAGTTGCCTGTGCTGAAGGTACTTTTGTGTCTGCTTTTATAAATAAGGAAAAGATCAAGGCATTAAAAAGGTTCTCTTCATTTCTTCCTCTTCCTTTCTCAGTGTTGTGCTGATGATGTTTTATTTTGGAGGTGATGCGTTAAGAGACCCATTTGCGTGGGGCTGGGATTCCCTGTGATTTCCCGTCTGCAGGAGCAGCAGACTGTCTCGTACTTTACAGACCAGGCAGACCTGCAAGGACAGTGACTAATTACCTTCATTTATCATGCTTCCAGGCACCCTTTCAGGTAAGCTGAAATCTCCTACGTGTCAGTGGCTCAGGAGTCATCAGTTCACAGGACCACCGCAGAAAAGTGCTGAGAGTTTGGTATCCATTATTGCTCTGGCTGCCAAGGCACTTAATTGCTCTAACACCGAGGGAATAAATTGCACATGCGTCAATTGTTAATAAAACTGAAGTCTTCAGTATTGCCTTTAGAAATCCTAAATTCAACAATAATTTGTGTTGTTCCTGTTCCCTCAGCTCACTGGGATGGGAAAGAATAGACAGTACAGGAGGACTGTTGCTTCCTGTGCCTAGGAAAGAAAGGGTAAGGGAGCAAATAGGAGCATCACCATGTCTGACCAAGGCAACCTGTTGCTATTGAATTGTTTTCCTTTAGCTTCCCAGCAGCATTAAGGCATGTCGTGTGTGGCCCTTTGCATGGGGGAAGCAGTGGGGAACAGACACTGCCTCTCGCGAGCGAGCTGCTGCAGGAGCTTTTCCTCCTCTCATGCCACTGAAGAGAGGTCCTGGCCACAAGGATGGTGCTTAGTAGGGTCATAAAAATTGTCCTTCTTCTCCTGTGGTGGGGAAAGGCACATGCACAAGATGGGGTCAGTGGTTGGAGTGCATCCACCGTGGCTTCCTTGGCACAAGAAAGAACTTTTACTGTCGGTACCTTTTGGCTGGGTGAACCCTGGAGAATCTTTCAGGAAAAAAAGAGGTGGAGATAATGAGGTGGAATAGCTAGAAGCAGCAGCTGTCATGTTTCTCAGAAGGCAGAAAGCCCGCCACCTCTCCCAGCAACTACAAGGAGATCCCAGAGTACGATAACAAAAAGCTGTCTTTGCTTGATGGTTTCCATGTTAAAAATTCCTACAGCTGGGCTGCCCTGACATTGCTTTGAGAAGTTTCTTAAAAATCACCTTTTTCTGCCAAATTAGTGGTACCTCCTCTCAAAGCTTGCCTCTTGCCAACATATTTTCTTTTCAGCTCCAGAAGTGAAAAATATTATCCTTTACCTTTACACACCACTTTATTAAATTCTTTCCAATTCATGGGATGTGCCTTAAGTTCTGTAATATGAAATCCCAATTATTTCATTAAAATTTTAAGCCTCATGCTCCTCGCTTGGTAAAAGTCACAAGGCTGTACCCAAACTCTGCGACTCCTTGTCATTTTTTTTCCCTAACTGAACAAATGTTACCTTGCAATTCCAAGCCCTTAAAAAATGTGTTTGTGTACTTCACGGGAGACTAGATTCAGTGGTGCAGGAGGCACCTTCCTTTCCCCTGTTCCTAACTCTTTTATTATCTTTTTCAAAATTCACTCAAGGCAAGGGTTGCTCTTTAGTTAGGGAGAGTTGTATTTTAATGCGCTCGTTCTCCATACCATTAATTTGAACTTTTCCCCTTAAAATCACATGATTTGAGCACAAAAATCTTATGCATGGAAAGATGACAGTTTTCAGGCATGAAAAGGAAACAGTGAAAAAATATTTTTTTCCAATTGCAATATCCCACAAGAGAAAAAAAAAAATCAATAAAATTAATCATTGTTTAGACAGAGATTTTATTTTCATATTTGGTACATTCTTGGAATGGAAAATGTTGAACTGGTCCATTGACTTAGGATCCAAAATTTCCTTTATTTAATGTTCTAGAGCTCTGTTAAATATATTTTCAGCCAGATCAGTAGCAATGTAAGTCTATGGTTTTGCTAGTCATATGCTGTATGGTATTGTGTTACCTCAATGATATATTTTGAATCCCACACACATCCATTACTGTACAATGGGCAAGCACTTTCCTTTTGGCTACGCTCTCTTAGATATTTCCTTACACTTGACTGACATCCTCAAATACTTATTCGGTTTGTTAAATACATATTTATAATTTAATAATACTTTCCAAGAATGATCACTTAAAGCATCAGGTACTTGGAAAGTTTGCAGAGCAAAGCCAGTGCATATTTGTACACATTTCATGACCATTTGCCAACGTACACTGCATTTTCCTTGACACATTCCTTGCTTTTACAGCTTAAAGCAGAGCTTTCCCGAAACAAGTGTTTCTTTTTAGGGTCACCTCATATGTTGGAATGCAATCACTTGGGCTACAGGTAGCGGCCCCGTCTTATTTGAGTTCTGCACCTACAAGCAGAACCTGGGTCGAGTCAAGTATCAGAGCTCATGACTGTCTCCCAAACTCTTTGGGTCTCACACCTTGCTGATTTTCCATTCAGTGAGCCAGTAGGAAGTGTTTCTGTCAACACTGTCCCTACATTCCCTAGCAATTGTTCTTATGCAATACAATTTATAGGAAGGCTCTACAGTTCCTAAGCTTTCATATAGGAAAGAAAAATTGCAACATTATTCATACTACTGATATGCCTCTGAATGGCGACAGGAATATAACATCAACAGAAGCCAGTGAAAAAATTCCCCTTCCTGGGCAGAGGGAGGAAAAAAGTCTATGGTATGTAATTATTTCTACAATTAATTTAGAAAGATGTGTTACTATGATCTGACCTCTTTTCTCTTTGATACAGGTGAAACTCCTAAAAAAAACCCCTGAAGTGAGATTACCAGTGACAGGGAAAAAAATACATCAATGGGCAACATGAGACTGTAGTAAAGGTCTTTTCCAAACCTGTGTTTTACCTAACTTAATGAATTTTTCTTGAATGTCACTGGAATGTCTACAGTCACTGGAATGTCTACAGTCACTGGACTGTGCATTCATAATAGTTTTCAGTAAGGAACAGAAAGTAGAAGGCTTTTTGTGTGATTTTATGGACCAGTCAGTTTCACCAATTTTGGAGGGCATTTAGATCCTGCTACCCTCCCTGCCATTCCAGAAACTGTCCCATACAATTGTGTGACATCCCATGGACAGTATTATGCCAGATGTTCAGGGGGCAGGGGGGCTTTTGCCTATCAGCCTACGCAGGAAGGTTCAGCTCTGAAGGGGAAAGGAGAGATGCCTCTTTTGGCCACTTAATCATTCTTGTACATGAAAAAGGTTGGTTGAAATTTCTCAGAGCGGTTCCAGCTGCTAGAAGGAGTTTTAGGAAAGACGGATTAGTGGATATAACCAAAGTAATAACCGATCCAAACCGTACTTTAACCCTGAGGTAGGTCTACAACTTATCAAAGCAAGTGTATGTTTACAGGTGATAACACATTAAAACTGAATCACTTCTTCTGCATGTAGACACGACTCTTAAAAGTGAATACATTTGGCCTGATTCCAGAGTCCTGACAGGCAGAAAGGGAAGGCAAACTCCTGGCTTTAAGGTAAGAAAATGCCTGTAGTGGTGCTACTCAGGGTTTGGGTGGAGGTGAGGGGGGCAGGGTTGGGTTTTTATTTTTATTTTTGTAACAGAGGCCCGGGGTAATTCTCCTGAAGGCTGCTCAGCAGGAGGAAACGTGTCCGTTCCAGCTGGGCTGAGCCAGGCGGGCGCCGCATTTTATTTTCCTGGCGAGAAGGGGTGATGGCTTGCCACATCTGCTGCCCCAGGAGGGGTAAGAGACACAGGTCGTGCTTCGGGAAGGTGGAGGCAGCATGTGCTCAGGACCGGGATGCAGCCTGGGAATCCCACCCAGGGAATGCCGACTATGCGGCACTGGCCAGCAGCAAGGTCAAAGATCCTGGAGACACAGACCGTCACTGGCGGTTTGATTTAAATTCGACCATCTGGGTGACTTCTTAGGCAATTAGCTGTGCCTCGTGGGTAATCCACGGATATATCCCTATAACCCAAAGGGCTGAGATTAAAAACTATACAGTGACTTCTTCAGGCTGGAAAATAAAAGCCTGAAGCCATGTGAGTATCTGCAGAGATTGTATTTCAGGGCACAGATTGTGTCAGTAATCATTAATGTGCTACCTTTAGGTATCGCAAGAAAATTTTCCACTGTAGAGAAGAATTAGTGAGGTTAATTTTTAGTGCTGGGAAATTATCAAGAAAAAAATAAATCAGCAAATACCTGTAAACACTCTGAGTCTGCAGGTGAGATATCCCAAAACCACCTGTCGGATGAAAAAAGGCACAGCTATGAGAGATCTCCACTCAAATTACAGTGTAAAAAAAAAAAGAATGAGTCCGTGTGATGGACTGTACCCTTTTAGCATTGCCAAACAGCCCCAGAAAATTAAATTGATTTGACCTGACTATATGATTTGTGCTATTTTCCAAACACATCTTTTTCTTCCTGAGAACATTTTTTCAGGAGTTTGAAATTGCAATTATATTAATGTTATGAACCACGAGCCATCGCTAGGTTAACCACAGATGTATTACTGTGATAGGCAAAAAAAGCAAGTGCACCAGCTTCCAGTGGGTTCTGCTATCCCTGGGACCAGTTTGCAGCTGGGAAGCTCCCTTCACTGCAATGCAGTGATGCCAGAGCAGACTTTCACCAGCACCTCCCATTCCTCAGCCTCTGTGGCAACGGAGGTCCCCACTGATATAGTAGGGCTCCAAGAGGATGGATTGATCCCACTGAGCTACTGCTGCAGGCAGGAGACCTCATAGTATGGCAAGCACAGTCTGAACAATTCCTTAGGAGAGTTTCTTAGCATTGCTTTAGCTTCTTGTGCATTTTTTTTTTTTAAATTCGAAGAACAGCTGAGGTTGGAAGGAACCTGTCTGGAGATTGCCAAGTCCAACTTCCCCTACAAACAGTGTAGTCAGACTTTGCTGTCCCTTTCTGTAAATATCTGCTTTGAGGTGTTTTGAATTAAATCATGCAGAATAAATCTACGATAGCTGTTAAAATCAACCAAAGATGTTAAATATCTGCTTTGATATGCTTTGGGTCACCAACTGAACATCTCACCCACTGCAAACAAGTGACAATTCAATAAGCATTTTGGGAACTCGGGATGATCTGAACAACTTGACTTTCATCTTGTGCAGGCACAAAGAACATACCTACTCAAACGGGGAAGACTGGCTTCTCTCATGCAAGAAGGTCATTGAAGCCTGAGGCAAAGGTACATCAAAGCATGGGCAGGACATCAAGTGCATGAGCACTGCCATTGGCTTCGGTGGGACTGCTCCCAAGCTGAGGGTGAAACCAGCAGTTCATTGCTTTCCTGCGTTTGTGCAGTATCTTGCACAGATTTTTAAGGAATGATTTCAGAGATATGGTTCATTTTTTTAAGCATTAAACACTGCTTCATGCTCTTGCAGGCTAATGTAACAGGACAGGTTCACTTTATACACTAAATTAAAAAATAAATCTGTCCTCGGTTTTCACCTGAAGTTGACATTTCCCTTGCTCTCTTTGTGTATAAATTGCAAAGTGGTAGCCTAAGGGAAGGCGCTTGAAGAATTCTGGGTTTATAAATGGTCTATATTATATTATATATATGTAGGCAGCAGCTATAGTCTCCACTTTTAGGCCTGAGGGGAAGGCAATGGTTTCCTGCGTCAGGGAGCCGCAGCTCCCGTCTGCAAGCAGGTACACAAAGCTCCCTTTAACGGGCTTAAAGGAGCGGTGAGATGAAACATGCCCACTGATGGTTAGCAGATCTGTCCCTCAAGACTGCTTTTCACCGAACATGGCGTTTGTTTACACTCAGCTAAAGCTTTTAGCATTTTCGGGCCTATAAGAGGATTTGGCTGGTAGCCCTGCTGTTGATTGTCATATTCCCTAGCTAGAAATGTCAGTTACCACTTCGCTTTCTTCTTCCGTTCATTAGACTTTTTGTATATTTTCTCTGTCGTTCCCAGGAATTAGTGATGACATGTGCCATTTGCATATTACTGTAGTTCTTCCAAGGGATGTGAGTGCACACAGAGCTTGCAGCTTTTAACCCACTAGGGATTCGGGGGACCAGGAGCGACACAATATCATCTGAATAATATTTGTAGCATCTTGTGTATAGAAAAACCGAGTGAAAAAATAAGAGCTGTTCAGCCGGAACTGAATATGCACACAGATTGCTTTTCTTTCATGACCTACCACTGAGCATTTTCTCTGCAGATGACAAGAAGGCATTTCTGGAAATCTATCACAGTGCAACTAACTGGAAGGATCTTGCAGCTAAAATTTAACCCACCCTTTTATTACCGTATGGTGCTGAGTCGTCAGCGTGGCCACACGGCTGATTTCTCAGGTTTGCCATTGAAGAACTCTCGCGGGGTCGTTGCTTCAAGCTGCCTGCCTGAGAAGCTACCACGGGCTTTCTCTGCTTTTCTCCTGTGCTAACGTACAGGGGAGAAATGTTCTCCCACTTTCCTTAAGAAAGAAGACCTTCACAACATATGCAGTACTCTGCCAAGAAGGGCTGAGGTTCAAGCCCACAGAATTAAAGCTTCGTCATGGTCAGATGATGTAGCCCAGCTGCTGTTGATTCACGTTTGGTGGTTTCTACCCCAGATCGTTCTGTCCAGCCATTTTTTCTCGCTGGTTCATTCACAAACCCAAAGTTCACTGATAACTAGTTACATCAGCAGAACTGAGGAGGCGATAGCCTGGGGGAGGAGGGCAGGAGCAAGCAGCTGGGTATCAGTAGCAGTTGACTTAATTTGCCTACCACAGCTGTCTGGCTTGTTGCAAGAGTGTACTGGAGGGGTTTAACTACACTGGTGTCATTTCACACACTTCTACCTAGCTAAAAGTTATAAGCTTGTCCTAGCTCATGAGCTAAGGTCCCTTTGGTGTCTAGAAAAGAGAAGCACTTCCAGAAGGAAGTTCATCTGTCTTAGGTGCTTTCAGAGTGGCTCATCTGATTCTGTCTCCCTGGGGGATGGTGGAAGCACAGATGAGGGCAACCAGGCTATACGGATTGGTCTGGGACACCCAGGGATCAAAGAAAGCTTTCAAGCCATTATCTTGTCCAGATTTCAGTAACACTAGTGAATACTCTGCAAGGGGTTCATCTAGGATGTGTCTTCCTCCTTGATATGAGTCTTAGACCCCATTATTTATTTCAAACCTGCAGCGGGACAGAAGGAGACTTTCTGCCCATCGTGCTCCCTGACATGTTTGCCATTCCCATTATAGCCGTTAATCCTGTGTTTATAGTTAAGATGCCCTATCCCAGATGGCTAGATTAGACTATCTTTCTAACCTCAGATAGTTAAAATCTAGGGAAAGTAATTGTATTTTTAAAGGATAAATATGGCCATGCTGGCTTTAAACTAGTTAGCTCAGAGAACTTTAGCAAGTAGCTACAGAGGCAGGGAGCTCAGCTCAGGCTTTATAAACCTGCCTTTATAAAAAATTTCATCCAATACTCAAGCCAGCACTTGATTCAAGCAGGGCTACATCCACGGCAGTATCCAGTAGCTGCTCAAAACCTAAGGCTGTATCACACAAGTCACCTATGTAGTAATGAAATGTGCATGATCTTACTCCCTGACAGCCCCAAATGAGACTCCAGATAGCCTTTGACAAAGACTCTGCCCTAGAAAGGCTGTCGTTTATTAAAAGACCTGCAGTAATCCCAGCTCAATTTGTGGCCAGCGCTTGGCTTTTATGTATGATGAATTAGAAAGTGGGATGGTTCCTCCTCACACTACAGGTTTCATTTTACTCTTCTTTGTGAGAAATTCCTTCCTTTCAAACTACAGACCTGGAAAGCATTTCAAAGCCTGTCCTGTTCATGTGATAGTTTGGTAAGTCCTCAGGAACTGGTGAATTTAAAAAGTGACACTGTTCCCCACTTTCAATTCCCAAAGCATACCTCAGGGCCACTCAGGTTGTTTCCATTTTGCACCGCTTCTGGAATTTCAAAGATAAATTATTTGATCTTAGCTGGTAAAACAATGTAAGTACATTTCTAAAAATTCAACCAGACCAGCCGAACATTTCTTATGTCAGCATGAATAATGTAAAGGGAAAATCCTTCTGACAAAATCTTTATTGAAAATGTCCTACAGAAACTTGCACGAATTGCAAGTCAATGCTTACTTTTTTCAAACACACCTGTTTTGGTTTTTGGTTTTTTTTTTTTGAGTGAAGTAGTCCCTTAAAAAATTTCTGTAAGTCTTTTTTAATTGCAAACTGTAAAGTGCATGCTAGGTTGTACATCCTCCTGTTACCCTCTGGACAGTCCAGTGAAATCTCTGCTAGACACCGTATGTAACACAGCACAGCTGCTGTCGGATTTGGTTTCATTAGCCCCTTCCTGCAGCTCTGTGCTGTTGCTGGGACTCTCAGCTATCCTCCTTCCTTTCTTTCAGTTTACTCTCCCCTCATTTATTCTCAATAGAGTCATATACTGTAAGGTTCATCAGCTCCGGTTCCTTTTCTGAAAAGTTTTCAAAAGAACTGGTGCTCTTTAAGCATGCACAGATGAATGTATCCAGTTTCACAAAAGTATACATAAATTGATTGGAAAGAGGGACGTAGCAGGCAATGGCCTCAGGGCCAGCAGGTAGCAGGGCTGCATTTGTAGCTTGCACATCAGCAAATTATTTACACCGCCTGAAAGTGCAGCGAGAGCATTGATGGAGAGGGAAAAAACTGCCATAATTTTGGAGCAGGGACATAATTTATGTGAAAATTCAAAAATGAGGGCATATGTTGTAACCGGCCACATTCTGCTCTCTGAGATGCTCTGCAAAGATACTAAGTTGTACAGGTTTCACGGAGTGCAGTTTGGCTTGCTGTGTATCCTGCAGTAAGTGGTTTGCAGAGATTTGCTACCTTTGGCTAAGGATGTTGTTGTACTCGACCTGTTTAGAACGGAGGCTTTTCAGTGCAGATGTTCTTTCTTCATGATTGTACTGTATTAACCCAGTGGAAGTGGGTGGCTTGTCAATGCCCTCTGATAAGAACAGTAATGTTACTGATTTAACAGGAGCTTACAGCCACCTAGGAATTTTCTCCTTTTATATTTCACCTTTCAGGATGGATTAAACTCCTGAAGGAGTGTTTTGTTTTATTTTGCAGTCATTTATTTGTCCTTTTTCCATTTGTTTGTCAAACATGATGTATTAATTTTGAAGTGCACAAAATAATTTTTGATTTTATAACAAATATTAACACTTTTTTTTTTTTAATACCTGTAGATTCCACATGTTTCTTGGATGAAGACTTGAATTTGTCACACAAATAATTCCATGGTCTGAAATCTTCCAGCATTTCAACAGCCTGGAAAAAGTCCATTTTCTTTTGTCCAGATTATCACAGTTAAGTATATGCGGCTTTTGTAGAAAGCACAAAGTGATTGTTTTCCTAACTATCTGCCTCTCAATTTTCTCCTGCCTCTGTGCATGCTTGTGTAAGTAACCTGAGATGAGTGTTCAGTCTCTGAGGCTACAACTATTCTAGTAAATTAAAAAGTGTCAAGGAATGTTCCCAGGCACTGGGCATCAATTGCCTGTACTCCTCAATTTTTAAAAAGGTCCCAGGGATGGTTTTGGCTCACGTCAAATAGCACTCTCCCAGACAATACCCAGGTATGGTGTGAAGGTGAGCAAAGGACAGAAAGTCTTCCCAGTGGGCAACCTGAATGCGGAGACCTTGCTTTGGAGGGCAAGAATGTACGATGTGAACCTAAGCGCCGGTTGCACTCACTGCCCAAGAGTAGCTCCAAGCACGTTTAGTTTCTTAGTTCAGACACAATTCAAGCTGTATTAGTGGACATCTACCTCTTTAATATTTGAAGGACCTATAAGATACCCCTCTCATTTCAAAGGAACTGTTAATGAACCCACAGAAACTTTGATGTACCAAGACACTTAACGAAGTAAGTAATTGTCTGACAGTCAGCAGCATAACTCATACATTTGAGGTCAGCTCCATCCTCGTCACATGTCTAGGTTGGAGCCTAAAGTATGTGAGCTTTGAGCTATCTGGCCTCACTGAATTTGGATCTTCACAGGATGGTCTCTTGTTACATTGTGAAAAGTATCTAAGGAAAAACAAGACAAATTCAGCCCAAATTCAGAAAGGAGGCCCTCTTTAGTTCAACCAGTCTTTTTATCTGTACTGAAACATTCAGTTTCTGGACAGTTCTACATTACTCTAGATCAAATAGTGCATAGTGTAGAAACAGAAAAAGGCATCAAGTGATGCCTCGTCACCTGTCTCAGCAGACTGATGGCAGCATCCATGATGTCATCCAAATTAGCATCTTCAAAATTGCACACCTTAGGGACAAGGCCCATATAGATGAAGGCTAACATGGCTGAATCAAAACTGGCAGGTGCCATTCACATCTTAAATGATAAAACCGAAAAGTTAGTACATTTGTCACGGACGAAAAGAAAGAAAGTTTGTTTCATTTAACTTTAACCATCTGAAAGCTAGCTCTCTGATTTAGCCTAGCTTAGGTTTCCTTTGAGAGAGAAACTACGCTAAAGGGAAGTTTTAGTAGCTCAAAGAATGGTCTTAAAATACAAGACTTCTGAATGTACCTTGAGGTTGTTGTACACTAAGGACCCAACTTTTACATTGCTAGAAGTGAATCCTAATTTAAATCCTTACATGAGAATTTGGATATCTTTCTGAAAAATAGATTCTGTTTCAGTTAGATGTAATGGGTCTGGAGTTACTCAGTGAAATCATTAGGTCTATGCTCATATTAGAGGAACTTATCAGTATCTCTGGGCTTAAAAGCTACTGGTCGTTGAAATTTTGCAAAGAGATGACATGCACTGAATGAAAAAAGACAGACATGTAAGTAGGCATACTATACACATAGCTGGCTTTGCAAGTTTGTATCTACCAGAATCCAAAGCCACATTCAGCATCAGTATTTGACACGGCACCATTTGGTATTGGACAGCCTTTGTGCCAAACAGCAAAAATGACAATGTTGTTTTGAATGCGGGTCTTGGTTGCCTTCATTGCTCCTTGTAAAAAGTGTTAGCAGAAACTTTGCCATAAAACAAAGGGATTCCTGGGTAGATAACTGAGCGTTGATGATCATATATTCACATGAAACTCTGGATGTGGTGACAATTCTATCAGACTCGGGGTAGCCAAGCACTCACTACAATAACTAAGTAATACAACTCTGACCAAGAAGTAGGCATCTTCTGCTAGGATGGATAAGAAGGGAATCTGAGAAAGCCCACAGAATATTAGAAAAGATAAATGTTTTTTTACCACCTTTACCATCATTTATCAAAAATGACAAACCTCCAAAAAGTGAACTGCTAACCTTGAGTCCCCAGCAGTGGAGACATGAAATTCAGGGAAATAAAATCTGTATAACCTACAGGGAATTATGTTGATCAGGGCCAAAGGCAAAAGGCTGCTGTGAAGGGAGGGCAGACAGAATGCCTACGTCTAGAAAAAGTAGCTAAGAAAAGAAGAGTCTGGCTGTTCAGACCAGAGGAAGCCCAGAATGTTATTGGCTAATGTGGCATCCTTGTGAGGACCAGGCTGGTGGCCAGCCTCAGCATCATGCAGCTTGTCTGGTGGTGTTCTTCCTTGGTGTGTGCCTGCAACGGTTCCCGTAACACCAGTTACAACAGGAATGGACTGCGTAGGATGCACAGAGATTGCTGTGAGTACCTATCAGAGTAACAGAATAATCAGTCCTTCCCGATTTAGTAACAAATAGCAAATAGCCTGGATGTGAAAGAACAGCCCTGCCAAAGCTGTATGACTTGATTATAAATAGCTGGGCACATGGACTTCTAGTTTACTGATGACACCAAAATGAGTGGGGAAGTGGACACTTTGGGAGAGCCACTCTACAGGAAGACCTGGATAGGCTGGAAGAGTGGGCTAACAAGAACCTTATGAATTTCAACAAGGACAAATGTAAGGTCTTGCACCTGGGAAAACACAATCCAGGAGTGCAGCACAGGCTGGGATCTACACGAATGAGAAGCAGCTCTGTGGAAAGGGACCCGGGGGTCCTGAAGGACAACAAGCTCAGTATGAGTGAACAGTGAGCTGCTGCAGCAAAGAAAGCCAACAGGATGCTGGGTTGCATCAACAAGGGCATCAGAAGCAGAGATAAAGAAGTCATTATCCCACTGTACTCAGCTCTTGTCAGGCCACACCTGGAAAATTGTGTTCAGTTTTGGTCCCTGCTATACAGAAAAGATGAGGGTCCAGAGAACGGCCACCAAGATGATCAAAGGACTGGGAAGCCTGCCATATGAGGAAAGGCTGAGAGAACTGTGTTTGTTCAGCCTTAAGAAAAGAAGGCTTAGGGGAGACCTTATCACCATGTTCCAGTATTTAAAGGGTTGCTACAAAGGTGATGGAGACTCCCTTTTTACAAGGAGTCACATGGAAAAGACAAGGGGTAATAGGTACAAGTTACTCCAGGGGATATTTCAATTGGACACAAGAGGAAAATTTTCTGCAATGAGAACAATCAGCCATTGGAATAGTCTCTCCAGGGAAGTGGATTCCCAATCACTGGACACTTTTAAGATTCATCTGGACAGGGTGATGGGCCATCTTGTCTAGACCATACTTTTGCCAAGAAAGGTTGGACCAGATGATCCTTGAGGTCCCTTCCAACCTGGTATTCTATGATTCTATGATACTTATTAAAGACATTTTACCTCTCCTTCTGCTTTGGATTAAAAATGAGCAACTTTTTAGAAAAAAAGACCAGCAACTCAGTCAGATGAGTATTTTCTAAGTCCAGAAAGCACAACAGCCTCAAAGTGGAAAACACGAAAGTTAATTGCTGCTTCTCTTCTCCTACCCCTTCCCCTTGAACAATTTGTCATATTCGATTGAGGCTGGCTGATTTTATAGTGCAGATGACAGGTCTAGCCAGGCAGCACTGCTTGTACAGTAGGACTAGGAGGGAAGCCCAGGCAAATCTGTGCCAGCTCATGAAGTTAAAACAATTTTGCATATAAAAAGGAAACCATAACTAATTAACACCAGGCAGGTGGTCTAGCTGGAAAACTAAAATCCAAACTAGGTCACAAGGGAATATGGGACTTGGCAGATGAAACTGTAACTGAAATCATCTCCCAAGACCAGCCAAGTGAGAGCAGAGCCAACTACCCTTTTGAAAAAATATGCCTGTGCCAGTCATTTCTGGGAAAAACAAGCCAAGGACAAATGACTGCAGCTCTCAGAATGAGCATGATAGCATTTAGTCTTCAGGGCTTTGTTTCTAAAAGGGTTTTTTTGTTAAATGCCGATCTTATCTGGTCAGATTCACAGTGAGATCAAAATCAGCCTTCATGGTGCTTTAAGAAAATCAGCAGGGAAGATGATTGGGGGGTACCAAATACTAAAACAGAGGAGGGTGTGAAAATTTATGTTAAATTTAGGTGGGGCTTGGAGGAAGCAATAGACCCTGCTGAGTTACAAAAGCGAAAGCAGATACCAGCCAAGTACGGAGCTGGCTAAATATCAACTACAGTGTCGGGGATTGTGGCTGTTACCAAAAAGCAGGGTGAGGGGGGAGGTTTTGTTCGGAGGAAAGAAATGGAGAAAGTGAGATTTGTGAGGTGAAAGGCTCTGCTTTTATACTGAAAATAAGGACTGATCAAATACAAGTACAGCGTTTTAAAACTTGCCATGAGTAACGTTTGGGCTTTGGGAAACTGGACACCCAGAGCACATATTCAATTGGTGACCCTTAGGGATACAGAAATTATTCCCTCCCCTCAGACTCCTGAAATGTAATCTTATAACATACCTAAGTGCGAGAGCAGGCTGATGGGGACTTACCCGCATGCTAGAGAAATAGTTGATAGATTTGGATTTTTAAAAGCTTATGAAAGCTTGCAAACGTGTAATGTAACAGTATGTACAAAGCCCCAGCTTTTTCTGCTGTGGCAGGTAGATTATTCCACTCGCCTCATTATACTCATGGTCAGAGTATGTGTAGTTCTCCATGTGAAAAATTTCAGCTGTGCATTTAATGCATACTAAAAATACACCCTGTAAGGTCAATTGACTGTAGTTTAATGGAGTCCTTTGGCAAGCAATTCCGTGAAGAGCTAATTGTAATCAGCGAGCAGGAAAAGTAGCTCTTTAGCTTTAATCAGCCTCATGGTACCATTTATACCTACTACTATAAACACTATTATGGTAATTCTCCAACAATTCATGTTCATACTTTACTAAGATTATGATTGTTCTCCTTTACATTGCAATGCTCACATGCAGTCACTCACATATGTATAGCATTATACACGTCTAAAATACAAAGGGCCAAGCTCTTAGCGGGTCAATACTGGTGTAACCTACTGATGCCAGGTAGAGCCCATATACTTGCATGAAAACCCTTCCTTGCGAATATTTTTCAGCCTTATTCAAATATGTACAAGGCAAGGCATAAAATACTAAGGGATCAGGTGTGCTTCTAAAGAAGGTTTGGGGCATGGAATGGTGTCTTCTGGAGTACTTGAAGACCTCCTCATTTCTCCATTGCCGGCTCACTGGACCTTCTCCCGACCTTCAGCTCCAAATTATGCAGGCCACTCAGGGTAAATGAGGACAGATAAATTTCAGAACTCATCAACAGGGTTTGAGCTGATCAACTAACCTTTCTCGAAGCAGATTAGGAAAAACTTGCCGTGCTTAGTGTTGATGCTGTGTTGGCATAGCAAAATTCTGCCAGGGCGAGTAACATCCTCTGGCACCACAAGGTTTGCAAGGTAATGTGTAAATGTGTCTCATGAGAGAAATGTGCCCAATCATAACGAGTTCTTCCCTTAGGGAGACAGAAAGGAGAAGTGTCACAAAAGACATGAGAAACTATTTCATCCAGAAAACAGCAGCACAGAGGGGAAAAAAACCCTAAGATTGGGAGGGCATGAAAAAGGTAAAGTCAATGCCAGAAGTTGGAGTGGCAGCATGAGAATATATTTTATAGCACATAATGCATAAGAAGAGCTGTCAAGCTTCTGCAGCAGGCTGGGAATAGACCGTGGAGGAGCTAGCATCCACTTCATCAAGACAAAAGGAGAGTTTAATCCCCCTTTCATATTGTGTTCTCACTAATTAACTGCTCCCAAGACATTGCCTTAACTTCTTTTCTTGAGTCCCTCCAAAAGTCCTCAGTTTGTAACAAAAAAAATTATTTTTTAAAAAAGAAGAGCAATCTGACAACTGTGCAGTCAGCATATATTTTCTTTCCATGTTCTACTTTAAGCAAAATACTGTCCTCCCAATAGGCAAAATTCCTCTCTCAATGGGAGCTAAACCAGCTGAGTACCATTGTTTTACAGCTCCATACCATCACTGACCTGCTGCAGGAAACTATCTACTCAAATCATTTGGGAGCCTTCTACAGTTTGGGCACAGAAGAATGATGGACTAATTTATACAGTCATCATAATCTCTATAGATACAATTCTCATTGTCTTGAGGAAAACATATCTGAATCTGTAAGAGTCTTTATTGCTTATATTAAAATTATTCTCTTGGACAATTATCATACCTGTTGACTTGGGCATTCAGTCGAAACCGAGCTATTAAAAAAACACCCTGAGGTGATCTTTGCAAAACTTTTAATTATTGAGTTAAATAAAACATCAGTTGCCTTTTAATGAAATATGTCACTTCATTCAGCCTTTCCCTTGCGTTTACCAGGTGTGTTCAAACAGACATTTAGAGACAGCTCTGTTATTATCATTATTACATTTATAGTGCCAGGTAAGTGCCTGTTGTATTCTAGAGAGACACAGATAGTAGTCTAAGTATGCTTGGACTATTTAGCAAGGTAAATGAAAATCACAGGAAAAGAGGCTCTAGGAGAATGGTCTGTGTTTGGCTCCCGTAGAGCAAAGCTGACAGTCTGTATTGCAAACAAACATTGTGTGGCTCCAGAAAAAGCCATGGGGCTTTAATAATGTTAATTAATGTGTTCAGCAAGGGTGACATAGCCAAATCCTTTTCTATGACCAATTTCATAGACGTGCCAGCCCTGAAACACTCCCAAAGTACAAGAAAGCAATGCCCAGGGCCAGACTATTCCTCTGCCGGGATACAACTGCTGTTCATATGGCACTGAGCCCAGGCACACTGTGAATCCCATTATGGCTTTGCTGTGCACAAAGTCCAAAGGAAGAGACAGTCCAAAATGGCTTGGGAATCATATTATGGAACTTCATGTGGTTTGCCCGGAGGCCTCAGATGCTCCCATCCCTGTTAGGGCATAAGCTGGCTGCATACGTTCACAGCCGGGCAGGGGCAGAGGCAGCACTGGAGACAGCCCCTGCTTGGCAAAGCAGGAGGGGTCCTTGGCAGGATGGAGTGCTTCACTGGCATAAAGCCTCTTCTCTGTCTTTAACCAGCAGCATAGTGACAGGGTAACGTCTTCGCTATCAGAGCGCTGCTGTTTTGTAACCACTTAAAGTTAAAACAAAGGTTCCCCTGTGAGGGAAGCAATATACGCTTAGATGATACACATGCTACTGCTGGACTTGACCCAAAACACACTTTGGGTGAAATCAGAGTCATCCATTTGGCCTCCCTGGGATTTGGATGATGCCAGCTTGGTTCCCTGACCACCAGGCACAGTTTGTACTGCTCATGCAGATTATATTGTTACCCTTTTCAACTTGATTAGCTATGCCAAAAAAATGGAGGCTTGAAAGTTATTCAAAAAAGCTTGAAAGTTAAGGCCTTATAGCAGCCTTAAAGTACCTAAAGGGGGCCTACAGGAAGGATGGGGAGGGACTCCTTATCAGGGAGTGTTAAGATAGGACGAGGGGCAACGGTTTTAAACTGAAAGAGGGTAGAGTTAGATTAGATATCAGGAAGAAATTCTCTTTGCTGTGAGGCTGGTGAGGCACTGGAACAGGTTGCCCAGAGAAGCTGTGGATGCCCCATCCCTGGAAGTGTTCAAGGCCAGGCTGGATGGGGCTTTGAGCAACCTGGTCTAGTGGAAGGTGTCCCTGCCCATAGCAGAGGGGTTGGAACTAGATGAGCTTGAAGGTCCCTTCTAACCCGAACCATTCTATGATATTCTCTTTAAGAAGAAAAATTGATGGTGGAATCAGGTAGCTTGTATGCAGTTCTTACTGGCTACAAGCCCTGTGTTCTTGAACCCAGGTAGTATTAAGCAATGGGAGATAACTTTGGTTTTAGTGGCAAAATTTTGGGTGCAGCTTCCCCACAAAAGCTCTTTTCCATCTTGATGACCCTACTGGATCAAGCCATTCAACTTCCTTTCTGCTTTCGAGCTTCCTGCCACTGCATCTGCACAGCCTTTTCTACAAGGAGCAGAAGCGCACACACACAGAGAGAAATGCATATACACACATCCAACTATATCCTACTAAATGTAGGGCCAAAGCCCTTCTGCCTAGATAGTTTATATTTTTGAGCAGGATCTTACACCCCTTTGAGTGGAGGCACAGACTTGTGTTCTGGTTTGGGAGGCTGCTGTCATTTCAGCTACATACTTCCACAGGGGCACTTAATAGTTTTTTCCAGCCTTTTAAAATGAAGGGTGGCAGCTTAGTCCACTTCCTTTGATGAACTTGTGCCCAGCCTGTTTCAGTCTGCCTCTTTCACCGTAACCTTTCCTCAGACTGCATGATTCTCTCCATACATTGCGCTTTCATTTGGTATCGTATTTTCTGCATGTTTTGTATATTTTATGCACTATGAAAATCAATAAAACAGATTGAATAATGAAATGTTAATGAATAACAACTGAGAAACTGCAGCTGTTTCATTTTAAGATGCTTTTAATCTCCATTACCATAGCCAACAGCATGCCGTTGAACAACAATAGTTACCAGAGAGAGATGTACTGCCCTGATCACTAACGATAAATTGTTGAAAAACCTACGCAGCTGCAGCGTTGCTGTGAGTGATGCGAGTCTGTTCAGGGAAGCTCCTCCACCAAAATCACTGAATGTCTGTGCAGGATCGGTGTCAAACACACAGATCCGTGGAATCGTTCCATGAAGTGATTGAACCAGCCCAGCCCAGGCTCTTTCCATGTCTGCTTATCTGCCTAGGGATAGATGGGAAACTTAAGGCAAACCAGCTCAAGGTGGGAAGTCACTGCACATAAATTACAGCATGCTAATCCCTTCCACAGATGCTCTTATTTGGGTGTAAAATGGTTTAAGGTTATTGAAGTTCCATGCCACCCTTGGCAGGATTTATTTACATTTCCTGTAGGAGGCTGTGGTTTGATGTTACAGAATGGTCAACAGTGATACCAGCTTAAGCGAAATTTCCCCCAGTTAAAAAATCAAAACAACATATGGTCAAAAAAATTTATTTTAACTGATTTTGCATCCAGATCAGTTCACCAATCTTATTCACAATGAAGTCACACAAATAGTGTGCTAAAAGCTCTCCTTTTTTCAGATAAAGTTTGTTTCGGATACATTGAGGTTTTATGTCTGTGTTTTACTTTGAGCAGTTAAGAGTAATCCCATTGTAATCAACCTTGTTCAATTCAGCACTACTCACTAGCATAGTAATTGCAAAAGTGATTTCAAATGAATGTCCTGATTAGCTAAATATGTACGTGCATAGCTAAGGCAGAAACAAAAGAATGTCCACGCACAAGTTTTACTCATCAAACTGGACTTTTGCAAACCCTTTAAGTACTTGCACAGTTGCAGTGAAGCCTCACGCAGAATCAGTGAATAACGTGAAGGCAGTGGGGTCTCCCTGGTTAGTGAGTTATAGTTCAAGAAGTATAAAGCTCATCTTCCTGAGATTGGTGTATTTGGTCAGTAGGTACTTCGGACTTGTAGCACCTCAGGAAACACCTGGGATGGCAAATCTCTGTAATCAATCTTCTAGCTCAGAGATCTATGTGGAGATAAGAAAGTTAGGGACAGGAAGAGAAGAGTTGGAACCAGAGCGTGAATGAATGTGTATGATGTGGAAGGAACGTATGTGAGAGACCAGCTTGGAGCAGTAGGGCTTGAAAACCCTCTAGGAGCTCCAGAAAATGGACCAGGGTTTGGTAATCTCAGGAATTAGACCTGGAGTGATCCCTTGACATAGGGATTGACTAAAGCTTCTTCCTGTAGTAGGGAAAACCTCATTAACTCTACAACAAAACAGCAGGAGCTGCTGTGCTGGTACTGCCTGACCAAACAAGAGGCAATAACCGTTATTCTGCACTCTGCTGTGGTTGGGCACACTGGATTAATACTGGGAGATCTGCCGTTAAGGCACATGGAGTATTAATCTCCATTGCTAAAGAATGAGTCGACACAATTCCAGTGCATTTGAAAACGTTTGAAACTATTTAAAAATTCCCTTTCACTAAACCTATTATCTGTTTAGGATTATTTCAACATTAGTCAGTAACATTCTTTGAATAATAGACTAGTGACCAGCTCCCTGGCAAAACTCACCTTGATCTGTATTATCATTTAGACACCACCTGAAAACATCATTAATTTAAATAAGCAATAGAGACTGAAATAAAATTCCATACATGCTTAACTCTCCAATGTGGTTTTGAAAAACCTTTCTTCTTTAGCCAGTCTTATGTTACATGCTGGATGGTCTTTGCTTTGACCACCTCATAAAAAAAGGCTCATAAATACTTTTCATGTGTTATTTAAACTAGCGGTACTCCCTGAGGCACCATGCTTTTATTTTTAAAAATCCTTTGTGTATTCCTAAAGTATTTCTAAACCAGTAGCAGAGGTAAATGTGTATTTTAACCCAGGAAAGCCATGTTCTGTCAATATCAGACCACAAATTTTCTTACTCCATGCTGATAAGAATAAAACATTTCTAGCAACTTCCACCTGATTTATGTGTTTTCCTTCTAAAAATCATCAATTTCTGAGTATGAGTGAAAATGCCTGAAATGATTTTTCTTGACTAGATGCTTTTCAAAACCAAAAATGCATTCCTAGTATGCAACCACATGCACAAGCAACAGACCAAGAGCCTCTCCCCTTGCTGCTGCTTGGGAATGCTCTGAAGGAGGGAAGGATGCATGAAAGCACCACCTGGGATGGACGAGAACTTGCGTGGAGAAGACTGGGACTAGTACAGGTGTGGTGGGCAGTGACTGTAGGCACGTAGACCAGGTGGGTAGATGGAAATGCAAAATTTCACCTGCTGTAAGAGATGTAAGAGCAAAGCCTTTGACACTGTCCCACATGACATCCTGGTCTCCAAGCTGATAAAATATGGGTTTGATGGACTCACAACTCAGTGGATAAAGAACTGGCTTGACAGCCACACCCAAAGAGTGGCTCTCAATGGGTCCATGTCCAGGTGGAGGCCAGTGACAAGTGGAGTCCCTCGAGGATCAGTACTGGGACTGGTCTTGTTTAACATCTTCATCAGCAACATGGACAGTGGCATAGAGTGCACCCTCAGCAAGTTTGCCGACGACATTAAGCTGTGTGGGGCGGCTGACACACTGGAGGGAAGGGATGCCATCTAGAGGGACCTTGACAGGCTGGAGAGGTGGGCCCATGCCAACCTCAGGAAGTTCAACAAGACCAAATGCAAGGTCCTCCATCTGGGTCGGGGCAATCCCAAGCACCGATATAGGCTGGGCAGTGACTGGCTTGAGAGCAGCCCTGAAGAAAAGGACTTGGGGGTGCTGGTGGACGAGAGGCTCAACATGAGCTGTCAGTGCACACTAGCAGCCCAGAAAGCCAACTGTATCCTGGGCTGCATCAGGAGAAGCGTGGCCAGCAGGTCGAGAGAGATGATTCTCCCCCTCTACTCCACTCTCATGAGGCTCCACCTGGAGTACTGCGTCCAATTCTGGAGCCCCTACTACAAGAAAGATAGGGACATGCTGGAACGTGTCCAGAGAAGGGTCACGAAGATGATCAGAGGGCTGGAGCACTCTCCTATGAGGAGAGGCTGAGAGAGTTGAGATTGTTCAGTCTGGAGAAAAGAAGGCTCTGAGGAGACCTTATAGAGGCCTACCAGTATCTTAAGGGGGCCTACAAGAAAGCTGGTGAGGGACTTCTTAGGATGTTGGGTAATGGTAGGACTAGAGGCAATGGATTAAAACTAGAGATGGGACAATTCAGGTCGGACATTAGGAAGAAGTTCTTCACCATGAGGGTGGTGAGACACTGGAACCAGAGAGGTGGTGGAAGCCCCATCCCTGGAAATTTTTAAGGCCAGACTGGATGGGTCTCTGAGCAACCTGATCTAGTGGGAGGTGTCCCTGCCCATGGCAGGGGGGTTGAAACTAGATGATCTTTAAGGTCCCTTCCAACCCTAACAATTCTATGATTCTATGTTTTGTTTTCCCCAGCTGACCAGTATAGATACCAGTAGAATTAAGTTCTACTGCAAGCAGAAGAACCTGGACTCACAAAGTGTAGGAAACAAAAAATATACAGCAGTATTGATGAAGTATTACATTTAACAAAACCAAATGTAAAGTAGGATTTAATCCAAAAAGATTAGAAACTACATGGAAAGAATAGGCATTAGACAACTAGATAAACCCAGATATTCCAGAAAATAGTCTACAGTGGTTCTTCCATGTTCCAGTTCTGCTCCCCATTTATCCTTCAACAGGGGAAGAAAACCTCAACAAAACTCTTCTTGGCTCACAGCCTGAGCATATTCTTCTTGGCAATTTATAACATGTGAGCTTCTTTGTATGATCATGAATTAGGGCAGAAATTACATCATCCTGAGTGAGACTGGTGTCCTCATCCCAGCTTCCTTGAAAGACGCAGGCTGTGGTGCCCACACAAAGATGCTGACAATAAAACTAAGGAAGGCAAGGTAGGATTTCTCAGCTAAATCTTTTTCTTAGACACTGCTGTTGCAGCGGTATCTCTTTGACACACGGAGGTCAGCTGGAAGAAGGGATAAGATCTTCTCTTTTGCTCATGGAGTTTGTAATCTCTGCCAGCACCTGACAGGCCTTTAAAGGTTCACATTTCTTTAATGGATAAATCCCCATTAAACAATTTTGCATCCTTCAGAAGAACCTGCAAAGCACTAGCTCTTGGTGAGATAAATCATTAAATCACTTACAGCTTTAGAATCACAGAGTCACAGAATGACTCAGGTTGGAAGACACCTTAAAGATCATCTAGTTCCAACCCCCCTGCCACGGGCAGGGACACCTCCCACTAGACCAGGCTGCTCAAAGCCCCATCCAGCCTGGCCTTGAACACTTCCAGGGATGGGGCATTGACTACTTCCCTGGGCAACCTGTTCCAGTGCCTCACCACCCTCACAGGAAAGAATTTTTTCCTGATATCCAATCTAAATCTACTCTCTTTCAGTTTGAAGCAGTTACCCCATGTCCTATCTTAACACTCCCTGATAAAGAGTCCCTCCCCATCCTTAGTGTAGGCCCCTTTTAGGTACTGGAAGGCTGCTGTAAGATCTCCTTGGAGCCTTCTCCAGGCTGAACAATCCCAACTCTCTCAGCCTGTCCTCGTAGCATAGGTGCTCCAGCCCTCTGATCATCTTCGTGGCCCTCTGCTGGACCCACTCCAACAGGTCCATGTCCTTCTTCTGGTGAGGACTCCAGAGCTGGATGCAGTACTCCAGGTGGGGTCTCACCAGAGCAGAGTAGAGGGGCAGAATCACCTCCCTCAACCTGCTGGCCACACTTCTTTTGATGTACCCCAGGATGCGGTTGGCTTTCTGGGCTGCAAGTGCGCATTGCCTGCTCATGTTGAGCTTCTCTTCCACCAGCACCCCCAAGTCCTTCTCCTCAGGGCTGCTCTAAAGCCATTCTCAGCCCAACCTGTATTTGTGCCTGGGATTGCCATGACCCAGGTGCAGGACTTGGCCTCGTTGATCTTCATGATGTTTGCACAGGACCCCCTCTCCAGCCTGTCAAGGTCCCTCTGGATGGCGTCCCTTCCCTCCAGCGTGTGGACCGTGCCACACAGCTCGGTGTCACTGGCAAACTTGCTGAGTGTGCACTCAATCCCACCATCCATGTCACTGACAAAGATGTTAAACAGCACTGGTCCCAGTACTGACCCCTGAGGAATGCCACTTGTCACTGGTTTCCATGTGGACATTGAGCCATTGACTGCAACCCTTTGAGTGCAGCCATCTAGCCAGTTCCTTATCCACTGTGTGGTCCATCCATCAAATACATGCTTTTCCAATTTAGAGACCAGGATGTTGTGCGGGACAGTGTCGAATGATTTGCATAAATCCAGGTAGACGACGTCAGTTGCTCTCCCCTTATCTACCAATGCTGTGGCAACAACATAGAAGACCACCAAATTTGTCAGGCACGATTTGCCTTTGGTGAAGCCATGTTGGCTGTCACCAATCACCTCCTTATTTTCCATGTGCCTTAGCAGTTTCCAGGAGGATCTGCCTATCCTATCAGAAGTAACCGACTATCAGAAGTAACTATGGGAAGTTCTGCCTATCAGAAGTAACTGACTTGGTAAGTGCTAAATTTTAGAACAAATGTTACAGAAAACTGCTTACTTATTGTTTTTAACAGTTTTTTAATCAAATGCTCCTATTGTCAAGACTTTCTTTCCATTTATCCTCTAAGTTTTTAAAAAGCAAATACCGACGAAAAGAAAATTATCAACTCCCCTACTCCTTGCCCAGCCATCCAAATTACTGGGTAGCCAATGAGGCATGAAAAATATGAGGAAGAAAAAGACATTTACGAAGAGCTGAGAATAAGGATTATATTTAGTGGCATCAGAACTGGTCTAATAACCCTGAAATTGAAGCAGCTTTTTCTGTATAACTATTTCTTCCTCCCTCCCTCCCATTCAGATTGTTTACTTCAGACAAAAGCAAACCTTTCACAACACCCTTACCATTTAGCTGGCACAGTAGCTCTAGAATTCAATTCCAGTTCAAGTTTCATGAAATGTGAAAGGCTGCTGGGCTGTATTGTCTGGCACACACCTTGATGGTAGCCAATGTGGGAGCCACGGTCAGGGGCAGAAGGGGCAGAGGTGGAGTTATGAGCTTTGCTTGTAGGAGGATTTGTCCTCTGAATATCTTAACAAATTCAGTAAGAGATGAAGTTCCTCCCTGTGGACCTTGAATTTAGAAGGGTGGGAGAGCAGGAAATGTCATCTCCATATACTTTTGCTGTGTGGTCACCACGGATGACCATTTTCTCTACTTCTTATTGCACCCTACACACCACATGGAAAGCCAGAGCTGGGCCACAATGGCACCCTCTCAGGGGACACAGAAATTCAGCAGGAGGAGGAGGAGGAAGAGGAGGAGAAGAAGAAGGAGGTGGACTGTCTCACAAACATCAGGACATCTGGTTGATTCACTGGTATCTGTGGGGAGTAAAGAAGGCATAGCAATTGAAATAGAAATAACACTACAATTAAAATAGAAATGCACATACAATAAAATAATGACATCACTGAAAACATTTGACGTTTTTGTATGTTGGAAAAGCACACAATGCTTCACAACTGTAATCATGCAGTGTCCCAACAGCTATTTTGTGTATGATATTTTCTTTACTAAGAGGTAAGAGACATCAGATATAGTCAATAAGCCACTTAGCGTGGGGAATCAGTGGATACAACCTAGCCATCCTGGATGCTGGAGCTGCATTAGTCCTTGTTCTCCTTCCAATACACTACTGCTAACTCACAAAAGACATCAGCTCCAACTGGAAAATGTATTTCCATGATGTGCGTTCGTCGGAGGACAACAGTTGATAAGGATAAGGGCTTTTTGCTGCTGGCCATATTCATACTTTGCTTTCCTATGGGACCTAGGGCAGTGTCTGGGGGATGTACATGCTCTACAACTTTGCAGTGTTCAGTATTTTAGCTCTAGCTCTGAAGAGGCTCAGCTGTCCCTACACGTGCAGCAAAGGCTCAAGTGAAGATCCTCGATTCGGGAGAGGGTCATACATGGCCACACTGCAGTCAGAGGAGCGTGGCTGCTCCTGCTGTGGAGCACTACCTGCTCTCCTTCCTACTCTGGAGAGAAGTGGATTAAGCTCTAGCCAAACTATTACAAGGTGTTTCAGCTAATGTGGACTCTAAAATTAACCACAGGTAATGGCATGGCATGCAACATGCTCTCTAAGCCAAATAATTTCTCCAAGCCTGGCTGATACTTTCTCCCAAACTGCTGCCTGTCTTTTAGTTTCTGGGAAACAAGTAATGATTGCTGTCTTTCCATCAGTTTTGTTATTCAACCAAAACCATCTATTTGTTTTACTGCTTTTAATCCTGTCCTGTCCTGTCCTGTCCTGTCCTGTCCTGTCCTGTCCTGTCCTATCCTATCCTATCCTATCCTATCCTTTTATTTTTGAAGATCCAGAATGGTTGTTATTTACCAAGCACCCTCAACAACTAAGAAATAGTAGAATATTTGCAGACTGATGCAGTCAGCATCTGGCAAGCTGAAATGCTGTGGCAAAGTTGCAGAGACCACGAGCTAGGTTTGTGGGCAGAGGCTTTTACCATTATCCTATTCGGTTTTTTGGGGTCTTTGGTCTTTTTCAGCAGCTGTGGCAATTAGTGTTACTAAAACATGGTTCTTTAGGATTTACTGTCTGTGCTGCAGAGCGGAGGGTTGGGAAGTTCTGGCAGAACAAAACATTGGTGCTGATGGATAAATAAAATGACACAGTTGCATGGGTTCAACTTTTGGCTGAGTAATTGCAAATCATAGCTGTGCCTTTCAATTTATATTTGTTTGCCTTCCTCTTTGCAGCAAAGAAAACTACAAACCACTGTAGATTTACAAGAATACGTAAGGATGTCAGAGTTGGTTACAGTCTGACAGCTAGGGCTCCAGAATTTATTTTTTCATCGGCTATATCACTAACCGAGTGCTTAATCCATGTTTTGGAGAACCAATGATTAATTTTATTTATACACTTAATGCAATCTTTTCCTCCTAGCATTGTATAGATGGGCTTAAATTTTGCATGCTGTTGTTAAGGAGTATTGTAATGAAATGAGTTTGAAACAAAGTCTTCTAGCCATAGACATAAATACATGGTATTTTGTTTATTTTACCCAGGCCACCTTTGGAAAACACTAAACATGCAGATGAAACAGGCAATTCTCTTATAAGTGAAGATAAAAAATGAATGGGACATGAGGATATGGCATGTGACTCAGTGACTTGACTTGAATTTAATAAACAGGAATCCAACCTGTGTAGAAGAGCCAATATTCCATGACAACAAGCCACAACTCTGCCATTTCACAGTTCACATTCTTGCAGCATTACTACACCGACTGTGAATGTCGGGAATTAATATTATGTAATACCAAAAGACCAAGACCAATGGAGCTTTGGAACGTACTCTGCAGATATATGAAATAGGGCTGTATATGCAATAGCTTGAACCAGCCATGGCAGAGCACTTCCTGCACATATGGTGTTGAGGATGTGTATTGGGTTTGCATGGCAAGGTTTTGGTAGTGGGGGCTTCCATAAAAAGCTACTAGAAGCTTCCCTCATGTCCGATGGAGCCAATGCCAGCTGGCTCCAAGACAGACTCACTGCTGGCCAAGGCTTAGCCCATCAGCAAGGGTGGTAGCGCCTCTGGGATAACGTATTTAAGAAAGGGAGAGAAAAAAAACAACTGTGCAGTTACAGTGGGAGAAATGAGTGAGAATATGTGAAGCAACTCTGCAGTCATCAAGCTCTGTGAAGAAGGAGGAGCAGGAGGTGCTCCAGGTGCCAGTGCAGAGATTGCCCTGCAGCCTGTGGTGAAGACCATGGTGAGGCAGGCTGCCCCCCTGCAGCCCATGGAGGTTAACAGTGGAGCAGATATCCACCTGCAGCCCGTGGAGGACCCTACACTGGAGCAGATGGATGCACCCAAAGGAGGCTGTGATCCCACAGAGGGCCTGCACTGGAGCGGGCTCCTGGCAGGACCTGTGGACCCATGTGGAGAGGAGCCCATGTCGGAGTAGGTTTGCTGGCAGGACCCATGAGGGATCCACGCTGGAGCAGTCTGTTCCTGAAGGACTGCACCCTGTGGAAAGGACCCACACTGGAGCAATTTGTGGAGGACAGTCTCCTGTGGGAGGGACCTCACGCTGAAGCAGGTAAAGAGTGTGAGGAGTCCTCCCCCTGAGGAGGAAGGAGCAGCAGAGACAATGTGTGATGAACTGACCACAACCCCCATTCCCCATCTCCCTGCATTGCTCAGGGGGAGGAGGTAGAGAATTTGTGAGTGAAATTGAGCCTGGGAAGAAGGAAGGGGTGGGGCGAAGGTGTTTTAAGATTTGGTTTTATTTCTCATTACCCTACTCTGATTTGATTTGTAATAAATCAAATTATTTTTCCCAAAGTTGAGTCTGTTTTGCCCATGACAGTAATTGCTGAGTGACATCCCTGTCCTTATCTCGACCCATAAGCCTTTTCTTATATTTTCTGTCCCCTGTCCAGTTGAGGAGGGGAGTGATAGAATGGCTTTGGTGGGCACCTGGTGTCCAGACAGGGTCAACCCACCACAGGCTGTTGATGATTAAGATGAGCATGGACCCATACGCTGCTGCCTCTGCTTCCTGAATCATAGTGTCACATGACTGATATAACAGAAGAAGAAGGTGATTGGTGGCTAAAATACTGATTTCTGCATAAACACAGGTTCACAACAGAGTCTATCTGAAGATGGGTGGGAAGGACACATGGTGGCCCTGGGTCCATTTGAAAACTCCTCATACCCACACTGATACTAATTGTGCAACTGATGCTGGAAGTGAAATCTGAGTGAGTGGGAATGGAAACACACAGGTTAGGGATCTAGGGCATACTTGTTACATGCATTTAAACATGTTCATGTACCAATTCAGCCACAAATGTACTGCATCTTAGTTAGCTTTTCTCACTTAGTTACCTTCTTGTTGAGTAAAAGCAATGTCTTTTGGTTATTTAGGTGGATTAGTAAATCAAAGGGCCAAAATCCAAATCTCAGTCTCCCTACAGAATTGTGGGAACAATTGGATTGAACCCCAGCCTGCAGCTGTCCCTCATTTTTGACTCAAAGTATGATTGAAGGGGGTCTACTTTCCATTTCCAGTTAGAAAGGAGTGGATTAAATTATTTTTTTCCATCTATGAGAGCCAAAATCTCCCTATGTTTTATGCCTCCCAATGAACACAACCCCTGAATCCCACCTGCAAGTCTAATAAAGTCTAATTAACAGACTGATTTGAAAGCAGCATTCATAGCTCATCTTCGGATTTATGTTATACAATGAAGCATTTACAATAGTCTGTTCTTCTTTTACATAACAATTAGGTCATAATTTCAAATAAGATTTTTATTTCTACAAAATTATTGGCAATAAGTTTGTCATCTGGATAGTAAAACCATCTGTCCAGATCTATTCCCACCAGGAAACTGAGGGTTTAGAAATCCCATGTACTTCCACACTTTAGAATGATACCACAAACATTCAGCAGAAAGCCACTGTCTAAGAATTAAACCGGTGACTTGTGGAACAGACTCCTTTTGCCAGCATGTTTTCAAAATTACTAGAATGGTTTTAGAAACCTGACCAGAGACAACATAACCATTCAAAGTCCTGCCAGAGACCTACACAAGGTTTGAACATCAGTCTATATTTGGTACAGATGAAAGAGTAATTAGAAGCCTGCGGAAAATATTAGTACCTGAACTGTAACTTTTTCTGCACATTTCAGGTACAGTATTCTCCATCTCCTAACAGAAGGAAATGTATTATATACCATTATGGAAGTATTAAATAGCTTCTGTCTCAGATGTCAATGTTTAAAACATTGGGGTATCATTGAATATGGAGGAGGACATTGCACGCAGTAGGAAGAAGTTAAATGGCAAGAACAGGATCATAGAAGATCAGTTCTTCACAGACAAATGTGGGAGAAAAGACGGTTAAAAAAAAAAAAGAAAAAGAAAAAAAGGGAGCATGAGGTCAGTATCTCCTCTCATCACCCAGCAGCCCAGCTCAGGACTTGGACTGCTCAGCAGGAAGGAGGAAATAACATCAAACCACATTCCCAAGCAAAACAAGGTTCAAGAAACAAATGAAAGTCTTCAGAAAAAGCTCTGGCTCAGGGTTACCATAGCAATCATCAGGTTTGTCTCATTTCTATTCCTAGTGGAAAAAATATTAAGCAAAAATGCCAATAAGCTTTCAGGGTCTGCTACAGTTACAGATCTGCATCGATGTACATAAGTTTTATAGAAACCAATGGTTGTCCCAATATCTGGGATTTGTAATAGACAGTTTATGTTCAGATTTTGATGGAAATTTAGTCTTTGACTTCAATTGAAGTAAATTTATAGCCACCGTAAATGAATTCCAATTCTGCTTATCTGTAAGAAAGAAAATTACAAAAAATAGTTCAGAAACGTAACTTCTTAGCCTGTTTTCTGTGTTAAGCAAGAACAGCCAACAGTAACAAGAGCACCTTCAGTCCCCAGAAGATATTAACATTGGCTCTGCTACCTGCTGCACGTCCATCTCCTGTTTGGGTCTTCTGCAGGGAAATGCCCAAAGACCCTCAGGAAAATCCTCAGCCCTGCTGGTTCACACAGAAACTGCGGCAAAGGGGAGAGGAATCAAGTGGCATAAGAGCAAGTATTTGAGAAATGCTGCAACAAAAGATTACAGAAGGATGGATTTCAGATGGATTGTAAGAACACACAAAAGGATTGCTAACATTCACAAGAACGTACGTTTTTCCGTGCATTTGCCATTAACAGGGATATTGCAACCTTGATGACTTCTGGTTTTATTTTATTTTGCTGTGTTTTCCTCATTTTCTAGAGAACTAAGTGTATAGCTTAGGGCTTTTTTTCCAATTCCTCTTCAAAAAATAAAGGAAGGCTGTTACTGGGGAAAAAATCTGGGCCTTTTTAATTGCATTTCAAACTCCCATTTTATAAGAATGCAGCAGGAGCAGTCCTAGAGGATTTACCTGCCATGTAGCGGAGATATTACTGGACTAACCTCCTGTGACCCCAAATTAATGACAAGTACCAAATGGCATGTAAGTAGACCTCTGATATCTATGACAGAGATGTTCTACCAAATGTTTAGTGAGTCACATATAAATAATGACTGCATGGATAGATTTAGGAGCTGGAACATGAATTTAATGCAAGGTTAATAATCCCTTCTGGAATTATAGCATTTATTGAGGTAAAAGGGAATTTCATGATTTTGTTTCTATTCAGTTGTTCATCTTTGTAGCAAGAACTACATTTTTTTACTCTGGAGAGGAGGGAAAAGAGGTATTGTTGTTCCCTCCTGATGAATCTGTTTCAGTCCACCCAATGGATTTTGCTGAGGAGAGCAAAGGGCATGACTGTAATTCGGCAGTGTGAGCGCACGCTTCAGAGGCAGGAGCCCCGAGTTAAGTGCCACCTCCCAGGACCTTCTGTTTTTCACATTAAGCAGCTATAAAGAGGCAAAGCGTTCTTGCTCTGCAAACACCATCCTTGTGTGCTTCTCTGAAAGCCTGCATGCTCGTTCATTTCCTCCCTCTCTCCTGTCTTCTTCCACTCCCAGAAAAATCTTCTGACTCTCCAAGAAGGCAGCAGGCAGCCTCCCAGGAGCACAACACATAGATCTGGATAGGGCTGAAAGCAGGCTTGGATTAAAGTTGCCTGTGTCCTGTGCGAGTGGTCGCTAATCACTAAGCGTCTGTAGACGGGGTGAGCAGCGGGAGCCACATAGGACACAGGGGACCTCCCATCATGTGCCTCAGCACGGGCAGCCTCTGTTTCTGCAAGGGAAAGGGCTCCCAGCCATCAGTCAAGAGGTGAGATGTGGTGCCCAAGCTCACCGTGAGGGCACCATTTCATGCACAGCTCTGGTGCCGGTATCTGGCTTCAGCAGCTCCTCACCGAGGTTCACAGCTCTCTCCATGGAGAGCACACCTGCCCAGCTGAAGCTCTGGATGCCCCATTGGTGGCCAGGCACAGCCACACTTAGCTTTGATGAGTCTGAGCCTTTTTTGGGATGAAGCAGTAACAACATGCCTGGGTCATTCTGTGGCAGAGCCAAGAAATGAAACTGGCTTTCCTAAATGTGAAGTTAATTCACTCCACGCTGGACAAGTCATCATTCTTCCCCTCTCCTTGCTTTGGATTATTTTTCCCAGATTTATTATCTGACATTTTTCAAATCAAATTACTTTTCTTTCTTTCTTTCTTTCTTTCTTTCTTTTCTTTCTTTCTTTCTTTCTTTCTTTCTTTCTTTCTTTCTTTCTTTCTTTCTTTCTTTCTTTCTTTTCTTCTTTCTTCTTTCTTTCTTTCTTCTTTCTTTCTTTCTTTCTTTCTTTCTTTCTTTCTTTCTTTCTTTCTTCTTTCTCTTTCTTTTCTTTCTTTCTTCTTTCTCTTTCTTTCTTTCTTTCTTTTCTTTCTTTCTTTCTTTCTTTCTTTTCTTTCTTTCTTTCTTTCTTTCTTTCTTTCTTTCTTTCTTTCTTTCTTTCTTTCTTTCTTTCTTTCTTTCTTTCTTTCTTCCTTCCTTCCTTCCTTCCTTCCTTCCTTCCTTCCTTCCTTCCTTCCTTCCTTTCTTCCTTCCTTCCTTCCTTCCTTCCTTCCTTTCTTCCTTCCTTTTTCTTCCTTCCTTTTTCTTCCTTCCTTCCTTCCTTCCTTCCTTCCTTCCTTCCTTCCTTCCTTCCTTCCTTCCTTCCTTCCTTCCTTCCTTCCTTCCTTCCTTCCTTCCTTCCTTCCTCTTTCTTTCTCTCTCTCTTTCTCTCTTTCTCTCTTTCTCTCTTTCTTTCTTTTCTTTCTTTCTTTCCACTCCCCACCTCCTCTGTATTATAACTCCTGTCTCTGCAGTCTCAGCTACTCAGTTTAATGCAATCTCTAGATCTCATCTCACTTCCATGTCAAATCTGACATGAATTGGCAATGAAGAAAATGAAGCAGACTGGGGCTTCCTTTGCAAATGCTTCACTTTGGAAAATAATGCTGCTTCTGTACGTAAGACTGGAAATAGCACAGCGTCAA
Organism: Chroicocephalus ridibundus; assembly: GCF_963924245.1. Lineage (NCBI taxonomy): Eukaryota > Metazoa > Chordata > Aves > Charadriiformes > Laridae > Chroicocephalus > Chroicocephalus ridibundus. The sequence goes on from NC_086285.1 coordinate 133,475,541, forward strand.
AGGCCAGCCCTTTGGGGAGTAGTAGTCAGCAGTTCACGCAAAAGATTTCAAAGAGTGGGTGAGAAACAAAACCCAAGCCACAAATACCTCTTCCCAGCAAAGTAACTGCCAGTGGTGGTGAAGCAATGGAAAGGGCAGATCGCTAATAACATACTTACTTGTGCCTTGAGCTGACTTCCACAAGGTGTTAGTTGGCAACATCATGTGGCTTCCAGGAGAGCTGGCAGAGCTGTATTTTCCTTTGGATAAATCCAAATCTTTTGTTTTCCTTCCGCGGTTATTCTAACACCATTAGCAGGAAGTAATAGCCACTTAAAAAGCAGAAATGGCAATGTAGAATATTAGTAGAGAAAAAAAAAAATATTTTTCCCCAGTGTATCAGAATGTGAAAGTTTATTTGCACTAACATAAAAGGAAATACCGACAAACAGCGATAAAGAAGGATGATTTGGGTAGGCAAAAGAAAGAATTTTGTTTATCTCTCATAGTTCTGCTGGAAAATGAGAACAAGGGGTGTTTTCTATTGCAAACCATTTGCTTTAAAGTCAGTCAGTCAACAAGCTCAATGACAAACCATTTTAATTCCGCTGTTGAACATAGGAAGTTCCACCTAAACATGAGGAGGAACTTCTTTACTTTGAGGGTGGCAGAGCACTGGAACAGGCTGCCCAGAGAGGTGGTGGAGTCTGCATCTCTGGGGACATTCAAAACCCGCCTGGACGCGTTCCTGTGCAACCTGCTCTGGGTGACCCTGCTCTGGCAGGGGGGTTGGACTAGATGATCTCCAGAGGTCCCTTCCAACCCCTACCATTCTGTGATTCTGTGATTTGGTTGTAACCAAGCTTGGCAACATATACACGTGTGTGTGCGTGTGTTTTTGTGTGTGTCTGTGTGTGTCTAGGTTCACACAGTTAATAGGCGGTGGAGGGACTCCAGGACACATACCCCACAGATCTCCATGTCCTGCTATGGCCTTCCTGGCACACGTGAGAGGATAAGCTGCTGCTGCGCAGAGGTAATGGGGACAGGGCAAGAGGTTCAGGAGGAGCAAGAAGAGGGACTACAACCAGTCTCCTCTTGATTTACACCATCCTCATCTGAGATCCACCTTGAGTTACAGCACATCCTTGTCCTCCTTGCCATGGGCAAGTTGGCCATCCACACCATGAAGCTGGTGGGATAGGGTAGATGAGAGACGCAGTCTCTCACCAGTCCCTTGTCCCATCACATCCCTGGGCAGAGCACTGGGCAGCTGCTGGGAATGCTGGGTGCTTCACTCAGTGACCCCCCCTCGTTACCTACAGATCCTCTTTAGAGCCCTACAACCCTCACACCTCTCCCACTTTTTTCAGCCTGGGGGCTGACTGTTTCCCCCTGCTTTTTCCCTTTTTCTTCTAACTCTTTGCTGGCATAAGAGAGCTGTACGGTTTTGTGAGATCCAGTCCCCGGCTAAAAGGAGAATGACAGAAGTAGCATCTGTGCAGCCTTGCCATTGACAATCAACAGAGGAAGACTGGTGCAGGACTGTCCCCCTTCCCTGGCATATGACACAAAGATATGCCCCTTGACACCCATCCTCTACTCATGTTGCAGGGCATAATTCAAGAGAAGCAGAAATTTGAAGGAAAAGGCAAAGAGAATTTCTAACAATATTTTATTGGTTTGCATTGCGAGCATTTTGAGGCAAAAATACCACTCACTGAGCATGCTTTCCAGTCATGGAAGACATAAATAATAATAACTATTTTACTTTCTTGGCACTACCTCAGAGTTGCACAGTGTCCTGGTTCCGGCGGGGATAGGGTTAATTTTTCCTGGTATCCCATGCCATGTGAGCCATGCCCACCCTGAGCTGCCGGGGGAGGGGGCAGGAAGTCGCCACTCGCTCGGAGCGGGCTGGGGCGTCCCGGGTTGGGGTGTCCCGGGCTGGGGCGTCCCGGGTCCGGTCGGGGAGCGGCGGTTCCCTAACTGTGTTTGTATATGCCTCTATCTGTGTTATTGTTGTTGTTTGCTTGTTCCCTTTGCTGTTCTGTTAAACTGCCTTTGTCTCAACCCAAGAGTCTTGCCTTTTCTTCCGATTCTTCCTGTATTGGGAAGGCCCGAGTGAGCTGCACGTGGTTCTTTGTTGCCGTCTGAGGCTAAACCACGACACACAGCTCTAGTGACTTTGATGCATTTTATTATTAGAACTAAGGTTATGCCAGCTGAACATTATTATCAATGAGCATCTAAGAAATGGAAATTTCAAGCAGTACTGACATGTTCCAAAAAGCAAACTCCAATCTTAGGAGCTACCTACATCATCATAGAATCATAGAATGGTTTGGGTTGGAAGGGACCTTAAAGATCATCTAGTTCCAACCCCCCTGCCATGGGCAGGGACACCTTCCACTAGACCAGGTTGCTCAAAGGCCCATCCAACGTGGCCTTGAACACTTCCAGGGATGGGGCATCCACACCTTCTCTGGGCAACCTGTTCCAGTGCCTCACCACCCACAGGATAAAGAATTTCTTCCTAATATCTAATCTAACTCTACCCTCTTTCAGTTTAAACCCGTTACCCCTTGTCCTATCACTACACTCTCTGATAAAGAGTCCCTCCCCATCTTTCCTGTAGGCCCCTTTTAGGTACTGCTTCAGGCTGCTATAAGGTCACCCTGGAGCCTTCTTTGCTCTAGTCTGAACGAACCCAGCTCTCTCAGCCTGTCTTAATAGGAACGGTCCTCCAGCCCTCTGATCATCTTCATGAGGAGGATCGAGTGAGGGATCAATTACGTCAATTAGATATTCACAAGTCCATGGGCCCCGATGGAATGCACCCGAGAGTGCTGAGGGAGCTGTCAAAGTCATTGCTGGGCCGCTCTCCATCATCTTTGGAAGGTCCTGGAGGACAGGCGAGGTGCCTGAGGACTGGAGGAAAGCCAATGTCACTCCAGTCTTCAAAAAAGGCAAGAAGGAGGAGCTGGGGAACTACAGGCAGGTCAGCCTCACCTCCATCCCTGGAAAGATGATGGAACAGCTCATTCTGGGCACCATCTCAAGGCATGTGGAGGAAAAGAAAGCTATCAGAAGTACTCAACATGGATTCACCAAGGGGAAATCATGTCTGACTAATCTGACAGCCTTCTATGATGGCATGACTGGATGGATAGATGAGGGGAGGGCGGTGGATGTGGTCTACCTTGACTTCAGCAAAGTGTTCGACACGGTCTCCCACAGCATCCTCATAGGGAAGCTTAGGAAGAGTGGGTTACATGAATGGACAGTGGGGTGGAGAGATAACTGGTTGCAAGACAGAGCTCAGAGGGTCGTGTTTAGGGACACAGAGTGTAGTTGGAGGTCAGTGACGAGTGGTGTTCCCCAGGGGTCAGTACTGGGCCCAGTCCTCTTCAATATATTCATCAATGACCTGGATAACGGGACAGAGTGCACCCTCAGCAAGATTGCTGTTGACACAAAGCTGTGGGGGTGGCTGACACACCGGAAGGCTGTGCTGCCATACAGAGAGACCTGGACAGGCTGGAGATTTGGGCAGAGAGGAACCTTATGAAATTCAATAAGGGCAAGCGTAGGGTGCTGCACCTGGGGAGGAATAACCCCATGGACCAGTACAGGCTGGGGGCTGCCCTGCTGGAGAGCAGCTCTGTGGAAAGAGACCTGGGAGTCCTGGTGGACAACAGGATGACCATGAGCCAGCGATGTGCCCTTGTGGTCAAGAAGGCCAATGGCATCCTGGGCTGCATCAAGGAGAGTGTGGCCAGCAGATCGAGGGAGGTCATCCTCCCCCTCTACTCTGCCTTGGTGAGGCCGCACCTGGAGTACTGTGTCCAGTTCTGGGCTCCCCGGTTCAAGAAGGACGGGGAACTGCTGGAGAGGGTGCAGCAAAGGGCTACAAAGATGATTAGGGGACTGGAACACCTCTCTTATGAAGAAAGGCTGAGGGATTTGGGTCTCTTCAGTCTGGAAAAAAGATGGCTGAGGGGGGATCTTATCAACACTTATAAATACTTAAAGGGTGGGTGTCAGGAGGATGGGGCCAGGCTCTTTTCAGTGGTGCCCAGCGACAGGACAAGAGGTAATGGGCACAAACTTGAGCATAGGAAGTTCCACCTAAACATGTGGAGGAACTTCTTTACTTTGAGGGTGGCAGAGCACGGGAACAGGCTGCCCAGAGAGGTGGTGGAGTCTCCGTCTCTGGAGATATTCAGAACCCGCTTGGACACTTTCCTGTGCAACCTGCTCTAGGTGACCCTGCTCTGGCAGGGGGGTTGGACTCGATGAGTTCCAGAGGTCCCTTCCAACCCTATGATTCTATGATTCTATGATTCATGGCCCTCCTCTGCACTCACTCCAACAGGTCCATGTCCTTCTTATGCTGGGAGCCCCAGAGCTGGATGCATAACATGACGCCCTTCACTCTACAGGAATCCCTGCTTTCTTACAAGATTTTGATTTAAGTAGGGCCTTCATACAAAATTCCTTAAAAAGGAATTAATTTTCTGAGCACTGAGAGGCTCAAAAAAGAAAGCTATTGACTTCAGAGGGGATTTAGGTGCCTATTGCAGCCACTGGTGCTGCGCTGAAAACACAGACATAATTTAACACTGAGCATCCAACTTCCACGGTGGTGCTAAATACAGAGAAGCAGTTCCTTTGTTCATCTTGGTTTTGCTTCCATTTGTGAGGTTGTCAACTTTAAAAGAACGTGATGGAAATATAAACAAAAAGCTCAATTTCAACTTCACATAATAAGCAAAAGTTTGTAAAGCTGTAACTGTGATTTGCCACTGTAAACTCAATGCTCTAATGGAGTACAGCAGAATAATATATTGCATCTGGCTGTTTTTGCCTCAAAAGCAGCAATAGTACTGTACGTATAATCATTTTAAGATGCAAAATTTTAAAATAAACGAGGACCTGAGGCAACATTTTTTAATCCGAGTATGTGTGTTCATGTATCAAAGGAGCTGATTCACAGTGTAGAATGTTTAGGCTACAGAGCCTCCATCGCTAATGTCAGACAATGTTTAGCTACAGGCCTGCCAGGGTTCTGGAAGCAAATGTTTGGAGGTAAGAAACACTTGCAATTTCATATTCTTGGTTTAAGACTAACCTGAGACCAGAAGCAATGATGAAAGGGGATGTCTTTAAAACGTTGTGATCATCCAAACACCAAAACCTCCAAAATGAGTTCAATAGAACAGTCAACGCATTTTCATGGGCAGTGCAGGAGCACATCTGAGCACTGCATTCAGTGCACCGAGCGGAGAGATAGCTTTAGAGGTGGCTTTTTAAAGCACAGCCAGCTGGCAAGGGGATTTCAGTCTCCAAAAGACCTCTATCCTAGTCATCACAAGAAACAGCAAACCTCAGAGGCTTTGTTTATCATTTGCAGAAGCAAATTGCAAAACCTCATGGAATTACAGCCACTATGCTTGTTCCAGAGTTCTACTGTTTGGAAGAATTATTCAATTTTTCTTTAACAGAGAAAACTCCACTTTGATCCTTCTGAGGGTAAGCCACTCCCCAAGGGAAGACAATTTCTGGCACCTGGTGGCATAGTGGAACTGAATCCTTCACACGTAGTGAGACTGGAGATCTTGCAACAAGCACTGCCAAAGGACAAGCTACACTGCAGCAACCCCCAAGTAAACATTTGCTGGATGAAAGGTGAAAGTGCGGGAGGTAGATACAAGAAAGGGAAAGTGTTTGGCACATGGAGACTGATTATACTACAGCTTAGTTTGTTGCCCAGAACCTTTTATTCAGGTTATTTTCCTCTCCCACAGGACTGAGAGAGATGCTAAAAGTTACATACAGAAAGAATCTGAGTTACGTAAAATGAGACTTAGGCAGACTCTACAATGAAACTATCACCCTTAGCTAAAATTATCAGATACTGCGGTTTGTAAAATCAGGAGTTATTTGCATTTAGTTGTTTCACCTCTTTACATATGCCCAGTCTTGGTTCCCAGCTCAATCCCTGGGCCATCAGAGTGGGAAAGTAGACATTTCTTCTCCTAAATCTCCTGAGGACCTGACTTGGCAGGCACTTCCAGCACCTCAGATGCCAGTAGGATCAAGTTGCTCAGAAAACATAGCAGACATCAGTTAATTCTATGCCATGCAGGGAATGGGTGCAATGCACTCTTTTTGGTCACTACTGTTATAATTGGACAATTAGTTAGAAAATAAGTTATGCTGACTTAAGTGCTTTTCTCCCTGAGAAGACACAAACACAAAACCATACTTGGCTAAGCCATGCCTTTCTTAGCTTGCGGCACTGTCCATCTCTCCTTTTGAAGCTGTACCACAACATAGCAACAACACCCAGGTCTCACTGGACCAGAAAGTGAGCACGAGTGCCCATGAGCCTCCATTCAAGGCTCTCACTCATGGGCGGAGGAGCAAAGAGGGCTCTTCACCAGCCACTGCAAAACAACCATACATGGTTGATTGACACATTTTCTCCTCCTGGCTGATCCAGCTTTTCCCTTCAGTGCAGCTGTACTCACTCTTTGGTTCACTGGCTTCTTTTATGCACTCTCCAACTCAACTAATCCCATTGTGCAGGGTGGTAGAGCAGTACCAGGAGGAGGGGCGGATGTTTATTGGACAGATTAAAGTTGTTAATTAGGATAAACTTGTGGAAGGCGAGATGTGGGTTTGAGCATGCCCTTTCCTCTCTTTAGAAAAGCGAATCAAACCCACACTCCGGAAAGATACTTCATGGGCCTACAATAAAGCATCTGCTATAAAATGGTGGGCACGGACACACTTCCCCAGATTTAAAGGGCAGCCTTACACTGGGCTTGCAAAAGATCAATACCAGTCCTGAATTCCCCGAGATATTCAGGCCTCTAGATCCTCAGAGGACGGGAGAAATGCTGTAGCCTTGAGAGGGATGTCTGAAAATGGGACTCATCCATTCAGCACATGGATCGCTTCGCATGACAGTCAGAGGCACTGTGGCATCCAACGTTCAGGCATTTACTTCTATGAGTCACATTTCCGGGACATTATGCACCAAGTCCCTATGCTGTACTGACCTTCTCTAGCTCCTGCTGATAAACAAAACAACTGCTGCCCATCTAACTGAGCCTGTTGTAAACTAGATGCAAATATATTTTTTTTAATCCTATTTATCATCTCAGCTAGGCACAAGCAGGTGAACAACTTCTGCCTTGTGACAGCAAAGAGATGAGAGATGTCTCCTCGTTCCTGACCTCAAGGGCAGAAATATCATAGACTTGCATACGAGACAACTGTTTAATACGTTCACAAATCAATTTTATTAATTTAAAACAAAATTAATGAAGAAAAATTCTGTACACAATTGTGGACACAACACACTTTTTGTACAATAAGGCCCAGATAAACTGTTTGTTTTTTTTAGTCTGCAAGTGACTAAAAATAAAAAAAAAAAAAAGACAACCAACCCCCCATCACTGTCTACTTTGCTTGAGGAAAAAAAAGGCTAATTATAGTCTCAATTCTAAAAACTACCCACAACGTGCTTTATGTACGTATGTGAGTACTGCATGAATTCCAGCACTCATACTTGGTAAAGTAAAGCACATGTGCAAGTCTTGGTAGGATAAAAACCTCTCTGTTGGTAATAAAGCAATCCACAAATATTGAATTCTAGCAGCAATATGATTCCTCCAATAGAGAAGGGTGTTGTGTAGCTACATTGGTGCTTTGTAGCTCTGCAGGTAGCTGTTTCAAGGCTGGTGTTTTTAGCAAAAGAAAGCAAGAAGAAAAGCTGGAGAATGAACCAACAAAGCTGAGGCTTCTTTTTAATGAAGAGGTTTAAATCGGGTAAAGGGAATTGGTACAATTCAAGCCAGAAGTCAGACTAACAGTTTACCTGACCAAGTAGCTCATGGCCTTCAGGATTAGAAAAGCCACAAGTCACAGACAGACACAGTCTAGGTTTGCCCTGTAAATGGGTATAGACAAAAGCAAATTTTAACTCCTTGGCGATAACTATTTCAGTATTTCCATTGCCGGCAATGGATGTTATATCTTAGGAAAATCTGACTCCTGGTGGAAGAGGATTAAAAAACTTAAATGTATATGATTATTCTTGTTCAATTTCTCCAAAATATTCCCATTTCTAATTTCTAAAAATAACAATGATGATAGTTTCCTTCATTTTTGGATGAGATAAAAACTATTCGGTACGAAGATTCCAGTTTAAGCCATCTTAAAATATATTTGTGTTCTCGCTCTATTTCTTTAGGGAATTAATCTATGAATTTATTTTTCAATACTTTAAAAAAGGGTCAATATGTTAACTTTAAAGGAGGAAACAGAAGATTGCAAAGAACTCCTCTTCAGTTGTGTTTTATCTATATTTCCTTCATGGGGGGAAAGAAACCAATCTTTTCATAATGAGACTAGGCGAGAGAAGAAAAAGGTAGAGAAACAGCTGAGAAGAACAAAACCCAATTCTTATTGACACTTGACATCCATGCTTTTGGTCTTGACAAATTTATCTAAAAAAATCCATTATCTACATATTTATATCCAACGCATTGATAAGGCACTGCACAACAGCCTGTGCACACGTGGCCTCATTCTTCACCAACAAGGCATTACTATCTTTCAATAGCATTTACCTTAACAATATGTAAAAGAATCATTCATTATTACAAATTTACACAAAAAATTCTTCCTGTACATGATTGTCTCAGTGATGTACCTATTAGTTTAAATTAGACATATTTTAAACTACTCTGTAATGTGCTAAAATCAAAAGTCGTTGCTGTACCATAAGGCAAAGGCTTATAATAGCCTTTAATCCTATTATACATATTCTCAGTTATATGATGTCAAAATATAGTCTGTTCATAAATAAGTAAAGATGTACAGAGTACCCTGGGTATGAGAAACCAAAAAGTAAACCTTCTTTACAAGAAAATTACTCCACTGGTGTTTTGAAAAATCTCAGTCTTCATTGTGCAATCAAGTTTGCTGTGTTGAAGAAACGGTGTGTGTCACATTGAAGAGTCTAAAAACTACAAAGCATTTGCAGGTCCTTTTTTTTCTTCACAGGTATGAACCTTTTATTTCCTTTTTTTTTTTAATTTCTTTTTCCTTCTCTATTTCTTTTTGGTAGCAAATACGGCAAAGATGAGTTGTTCAAACATTTGCATGGCTTATTTTTGTTGGACTCGCAGTACCAGAGTCAACAGCTGTTCTGAAGAAAAAGACATGCTCCTCCGTTTACTGAAAGGGCAAGGGTTAAGACCAATTGCAGCTGTACGTCAACATGTTGAAATCACAAAGTTCTGTAGTCCAATGCTGACACAAGACACAGGCATCCCGTCCACGGGCAGAAGGAGGCTCTGGGGTTTCAAAGTGCTGCTGAGCTGCTACAAGTACTCCAGTTCCAAGGCATGGTGAAGGGCCATAAGGTCAGAGTGGCTCGAGATCCTCCAAAATGGCATAGCATGCTGTGAACAGCACAGACAACATGTAAAAATAACCCCAAGCATTCTGGTATTTAGACCCACCCATTGTCTTTCGCAAGGATAAGGGAACACAGCTCAGGAGAGAAAAAGAGCTCTTAAAGCCTCGAGCCATTCATGTTTATCTCTGGTTTCTCTGACCCACCCCCTCGTCACAGATTATCAATAATGGCAAGTCTATCTACTAACACGAACAACAGCAAGCAGGTCAGGAGATGCTAAGGAAAGGGAGGGGTTTCTCATCTCTTTATAAGAAAAACAGATTTCAGCACGTTGCAGAAGTAAATATTATTTCTAGAAAATAATTAAGAAAAATAACCTATACATGAAGCACGTGGGTAGTTTGAGGAAGGGAACGGAACTTGATCAAAACCAAAAAAATATAGGAAGTAAAAGTATTACCAACAAAACATGTTTGTTCCTTGTGGAACTATCCCTGGCAGGTGAGTTAAGAACATAGCCATGGTGATTCAGAATAGCTCATGTGTTGCTCACATCACTTTGAAAGGAAATTTATCCCAGTGGTTTGTATAACGTCGCTCATTCTTAGCGCTGATCTTAAAACATCTTTTCCATACGGGACAATTTTAAAATAAATACATATTTTTTTCCTATTAGCTGTAATAAAATCTGTCTGGAGCCCAAGTACGTTTGCAAAGAACCCGAATAAACCAAAAAACACAAATACCAGGAAAAAGCACACATTACCTCATCCATGAAGGGTAAAAATCTGATTAAGAACTATCTTTATACTCTAAACCAGGGATTACAGTGTCAGCAAGAACTTTTGCATAAATAAAAAAAAAAAAAGATAACCATCAGCTTTCAACAGGAAAATATTCTATAAATCCTGTGGGAAAATAGTTTAAATTCAACAATGTTCTGAAGGCTAACATGATCGTGTTCACCTTTTCATCAGGTCAGCTTACGTCCTGGCATCTTTAGGAGGCAAATGACAAGCAATTTATTATCACAATAGCTTTGGAGTTCCCCGAACATTTTATCTACAACTTCTCAAAGATGCTTTCTTCATCCTCCTTCAGCACTTCCCAAGTAAACTCCTAATTCTACTGAAATCAGTGGCAAAACTCCATCTCTTCTGATAATCACTTCTACACTGACCTCCTTTTTTTTTCCATTCAGGTCTTCTCAAATTTTAAGATAGAGAACAATTTTCAAAACAATGTGAAACTCCGTTTCCAGTTGCATGTTTACTGTAGGCCCTGCAATTTTACCTTATACCTGCCTCAGAAGTCAAACATCCTGGCACAGAGCCTATCATAAATTTCTCTTTAGAAGCTCAGGTAAACAGCTGTCTGTCAGTGTAATAATAATTATTATTTTTAGAAGAATGTTGCTTCAATCCAGATAATGATGTGCTGATGAATTGGGTTGAATTTATAGAATAAAGGGGAGATTTTTAAAAGAAACATAACCATGTAACTAGCGGCAAGTTGTTCTGAAATCAAATGGCAACTGTTAAGGAACAATCTACTGTTGCTCTTGTGAGAGTCAGAGAAGATAATACTGAGTTAATTAATACTAATAAGCAAGACTAAAGAGCTGTACAAGATCAGCAAGGGAGCACTGTCAGGAATCTGGAAAATGGCCCCCCCGTGAAGGACAGGTGTCAGCAGGCAGAGTTGCACAGTAAGAGGGGCTGCAGAGCGAAGGATGCGGCGCTGAGCACCCAGTGCCCGTGCTCCAGGGTTTTCACCTCAGAATAGCTCTACTCTGCCATCATGGAAAAAATGCCCATTAGTAGCTGCAGAGCATTTGGTGAGCACCTGGAAAATATATTGTTCTTTAGTTCTATCCAAAAGAAATCTGTTTGGGTTTGGGTTTCTCTTCCCCTAAAACCAGCCCAGGATGTTAATCAAAGCAGAGTGAGGGGTGATGACTGGAAGGTCTGCTTAGATATGACACTACCAATCTGAATTAAAATGTAATATGGATGCATCAACAGATGCCTACATTCAGAGTATGCCTAGATTTTAGAGCAAAGAAATTTCTTCTGGAAGGAAATAAAATCATCCACAAGGAAGCACCACTGGAATATTTTCTGTTCTGCTTCGCTTTACTCTAGATTGTTACAAAGCCTTGAGAAACAGTTGCCTAAATCTCAGCTTGAAGATAAATGCATGAGCCATAGCTGCTTATGGAGAGAACAAAACCAACAAACAAAATAATTCAGACACAATTGAGATGTTGTTGGGAAAAACACTTATGATATTGCCAAAACGCTTTTACAGATTAAACCTTTCCCTAAGAAGGACGCGTTAAAACTGACTGTGACACATACTATTTCTTCATTTTCAATCTAGACTTCCATTGCATTGTCTCTACTCTCCACCAGCAACAGAAACTAGATGCAACTAGTTTACTCAGTTACAACGCCACGTCCCGGTGTTTTCAGTTACATCATACAGATAGTCTATCCTCTGCGATCTGTAAGGTTAGACACTGCAGCTTTCCAACTCAAATCTTTCCTAAAGATTGATTTCTTGCACCATCTCCAGGAAACGAACCAGCAAGAGCAAAACGACATAAAAATTCCTAATCATGCTGTTCTGCAGACACTCCAAAAGCTTCTGTGCACCTATCTCTCATTTAGGCTGCGAGATCTTGCTGGAAGAATTTACAACATCTGATAGGGGTATGACATCAAGGACAAACGGGCACAGGTTTGTGCTTGCAGCAGGTCCGTGCAGTGTTGCCAGATGACTGCACTTGGCCGGTGATGCTCAGCAGTGCTGCCTCCATTTCTTGCGCGGCTACAGTTTCCCTCTTCTCTCACAAGCCCCATGCCAGGTAGGACCTACGTGCTCCCCCTGCCAGCCAGCCAGAACTCCATGATTCTCTTTAGTCAGCTTGGCACCAGCTCTGCCTTAGCCACCGGAGCAGGGAGGTGTACGCAGCATACCTAAGATGCGGCGCGGTGAAGAGTTTGGTGGACACCTGCCTTTGCGTAGTGTCTCTTGCAGAAGCCAAGAGTCAATGACATGGACGGCCTCCAAGGTCATACAGCAAACTAATGAATAGGGAGAATTGTAGTAATAAATTCTTGGCCTCCAGCTCCCACTTCATGCAGCTCCAGCATTATACTGCTTCCCTAGTAACAGCCTCAGCATCACAGAGTGTACACACACCATGCAGCTTGGGCAGTTAAAGACACTGATTGATTTAACAGAAGCTTTAGCTTCTGCTAAATCAAATCACAGCAATTCTTGCTAGATGCCCACATGCAATATCAAGTTTTGGATTACCCTCAGCTGTTTATGGTCAGATTTTAAACCAAAACTTTAAGTGGTCATTATTTTGGCTATATCTTTCTATTTGAAACTCGCTTAAGTGTCCTCTGCTTTATTTATGTCCGTCTGTGAAAGGAGTATACCTCCTTTTACTCCATGCAGTTGCAGGAGTGAGGTGTGGAATGATTCTGGAGAGTCCCACGAAAACAAAGAGGTTGTGTAAACCTCAGGATTATAATTATTTTCAGTTCTCCTGCATATAGGTCAAAAGACCAGCAGCGCACTCCCAAGAAATAAAGCACGCCAGGAACGCGGCGGCTGCACGGGCCTGGAATCTGCACCGGCGCTCTTCGCAAGGCCAAATTCAGATCTCTATCAGTCTGACCCTACAGCACAGCCTTCATGGCTAAGAGGAGGGGAAACAAACCCCATACAGAGCTATATATATCTATATGTACATGTTTGTGTGTGTAGATACTGTCTCGCACACATATGTGTCCATATATACGCATGTGTGTTCAGGGGGCATATAGAGTAATTTTCACCCTATCTAAAATAACAAATGATTGTACAAAACTAAAACATTTCAAGTAACAAAATTATCACACAAACCCTTATACATTATTCCTGTATTAACATGCCCCATTTAGCCACAGCTATTCAGCCCTTTCAAAAGTGGCAACACACCCATGAGACACAAGTACATTTTATTCTTCCCGAATGACCGGACAAGAGTTTCTTTGTATATATATTCACTAAATATTGCCTTTAGAAAGTCATCCCTGCCAACACTTTGCACACATGTCATGTACAACACGTGTCTTCTATTCTGAGCACACAGAAAAATGCTAATATCTCGTTTGCTGCTGTGGGAGAATGGACGACAAATGCTACCCACTAATAAATAGGCGGTGTAACTGGATGCATTAGTATCTAATGAAACTATAAGAAAGCTTTTCTTACTGTATATTGCAGGAACATGCATCTATACTGGCAGTAAAACAATGATTTTGTTTACTATTTCGGTATCTTCTGCGTAAATACGCAGCTTTTGTCTTTTAAAAAACATAAAGTGTTTTGTAGATGATACTTGGTAATAAATACATTTATCAGCTTTTTAATGATTTAATTTTGATGGCATTTTGAAATGAAATACAGTGGCAAAAGTCTGAATTTGGTTTTGGTGTAAAAAGCATGAAAAGTAAAAAAATTAATTTAGTAAATCTAATAATAATCACAACATTATTAAATAGCCTAAAATATTAAGGTGTTTTATTTCTGCAATAGAAGCAATATTACTTTTCAGCATGTATTTACTGAAAGAACAAAACATCAACTATTTTATTTAACAAAATAAAGTGTTTCTACTAATACACGTGCAAAACAAAGCTATTTTTTGAAGACAACACCGAAAAGTGCAGACTACCCTCCTTCCCTTAAATGAATACGTATTTATACAAAACCCTTACTCCTGAGGGTTGTGACGGATTTGAATAGAAAACTCATCGGTTTCTGTCATCTTTCACAGTATTTTTGTTGTGTTCCTGCCAGGTTTGCTAAGCGGTCGTCTTTACTTCCTACCCCAAACCTGACCAGCACAGTGTGACTGTGAGCTTAAAAGCAGTGGCATATTGGATACCCATTTATATTCTATTTATTGCTCCACAAAGATTTATGACTTTTCCTCCAAATTTCCCTCCGAGGCAGCGTGACCATTTTGGAGACAAAGGGAGCAGCCGATTTGCCCGGGCTCTGCCGAATCACCTGATGTAAAATCCAGCTCCTCGGTGCTGAGAGCCTCCTCCTTTGTCTCCTCTCGCAAATCAGAAATCCTTTGGAGGATTCTCCTAAGTAGAAAAACTCAGGAGTTGGTTGGGGGTTTTTTTCTGTATTTCTGTATTATTTATTTCTGCATTTACGAGCATTTCCCGACTGTGTCTCCAAAGGCAAAGGCAAAAGACGAGCTCAAATAAAACAAAACACAACACAACTAAACAAAGCGAAAAAACAGCCCAAAACACGAAAAAAACAAAGCGAAGCAAAACAAAATGCCAAGACAATGGAGTCTCTGGCAGGAAACCCCAGCAACTTATTCTGCGAATAGCTGTGTCACCGCAGTAGCGCTCGGAGGCGGAGGCTTGGGCAGCCGCCCCCAGCACCCCTCGGCTCTCACACCCTTCTCCCTCTCCCCTCCTCTCCCTCTTTTCCCGGGGAAGCTGATCCGAAGGTAGCAACCTCCGCGTGAACCCTGGCATTGCAGCCACCCTGGCTGCGCGCTGAACTCATGCAGAAGGGTAGGGTTATTTCTCAGTCTGCAACGCAAACCTCCCAAGAATTTTCATTTTCTTATAAAATGTTTTGCTGGAAGCGACAGCGACACAAAGGTGTTGATACCATGGCTTGTCCCGTGCTACGTGAAATGTAAGAGCCTGTGGTTTCCTCGGTGTATTGTATTTATTTTCATCAATGGAAAGAGGCGTTTTATGAAAAAAAAGTCTATCCTAAAAATGTTTCTCAAAAGAGCAATGATCTTTTAAATGGTATTAAAAAGTTTCTATTATTGAATTTTTACAATAATGACAACAATAAAAAGATTTTAAACCTGGCCTTTATTTTCGCTATCGCTGTATTGACTCAGGCTTTTCATGAATGGCATAAATGAAAATCTTGTTTGACGATTAAGCAAATGATAAACTTTTGGTAAATCATTTTGAATAACAAACCTTAACTTTCTTACCTCCTAAGCTGGAAGTTCAGCTTTTGTCACCAAATGAACACAGAATAAAAAAACTCTCAAAATAAATAGGTTTGAATTTATATGCTCACTTAAAAATACTCGTTACAGTTTACACGTAGCCAGTGAAGTGCTATTTAAAGAAGGGTGTACTGCTTATGCTCTAAGTAGTGTAAAGAAATGTACAGATACTAAGGGCTTCCCCATAGGCCAAACCGCTTCAGCAAAGTGCTGCGCAGAGGGGTAACACAAAAGCTGTCCCTGCCCTGAGAATATCACAAAACTTGGTGTGGTGATGGGAAGGAAGGCAGGAGGGAACCAGCTAACAAGGTGAAGGGGATAAGCCCGGCAATGGGATACATATGGGACAGTTACGCCGCTTTGGACTGATGAGCTTCGGGTGTTTTTGTGGGGGTAAATCTCCTGTTTTGTCTGCACATTCTCCAGAGAAGGTCTAGGCTTTTACTCTTTTCTAATACAGCGACACCATTTATTCCTTAGAGCAAACATCTTTCAACTGAAGCACAGTATACACTAGGCTGCATTCCCACGCTCGCTCCTCCTAACAACCATAAAACCGACCTGAGGGGCAGATAACCAAAAAGGCATCATCTGAGTTGGGAGCAGCTCCTCGTACCGCAAGGCACCGTGTGGTTCTTGCTCTTGCAGGATGTGAGGGCCAAAAGTTAAGAGGCAAAATCCTGCTTTCACAGTGTGAAATGGTGACTTCTTTTTCGGTGGAGTGAGAAGCAGGACAAGAATCACAGAAGCATTTTCCTTAATCAGATTAATAGTTTCTGCAGAAAGGCAGGGCTGCTGGTCTACTTATTGACTTCTCTGGCATTGCTGCAGCAGATAATTTAATCCAGAGCATCTAACATGCTTTGAATCTGAAAATTCCTTCCACCGAGAAAGAATACGCAGAAGTAATGGCACAAAGGAACTTTCTGTACTGCTACTCCTCTTAGCAACTGGAAAGGCTTTTTCTTATGCTTTTCTGAATCATGTTTCCTGTTGAAAAAAGCATTGAATTAGATAATGTTACCGAAAGGACTACTCCTGCCATTATCATATACAATGCTATTTCACCGAGCAACAGAAAAGGAACAAAAAGAAGATTTTTTTTTTTGCCCCCTGATCTTAAATGCAGCTTTTAAAATGTAATCATTTACAGCGGGAAAACATTTCTCCGCAAAGATGAAAGGCATTTCTGAAGGAGAAAGGAGCAAACCGTTCCCGTCAGTCCGCCAAAGGGATATATGAAACTGAGACTCTGCAAAGTGCCGGGACGAGCCGGGAACCTACCCGCAATGCTGCGGGGGCACAAAACCCGGATTTCATGAAGCAAAACCAGCCAATGGCTGTTAAAACGCCGTGCGGGTTAATTAGTTTCACTTCTCCAATTTAAAAAGCTACAGTGGAAACAGATATAGAAGTACCACAGAGAGTTTTGTGGTAAAAAAGCAGCTGTGTAAAAGCAATTTACCTGTAAAAGGCAGCAAGAACAGAAATGCCCGTTTTCCTATTCCTGCTCCAATTGTTCAAATAGCCAATATTATGCCTCATTCCTCCAAGCGAAGGGTCTGTATCTGTGGTACTCGGGTAAAATAGCAAGGCTAGGAATACTGCCTATTATTTTTCAGTGGGAAGTACTGCTTTTTATGGAGCGTGCTCCACAGTGGGACAAAAAAAAAAAAAAGTGAATTTTTCCCTCCTTCCCAGAGGAAAGCGAAAAATAATAAAGACATAGTCAAATAGTATCCTCTGCTCTGTTAACTGAGGTTATGAATGCAGGACAAGCCACAAGTCCTGAGCACAGTCACCTGAATGCAGATTCCAAATAACGGACGCACAAGAAAACTGAAATTTCTGTATACCTACTCCAGTCCCACATACCTTTTCAAGGTGTGACACATACGTGTTTCATATAGTCAAATAGCACACTGCCTTTGATCAGCAAGAATTGCCATTTTTTGCTTATATTCATAACATCCTATGTGGTATTTTGGGATGCCAATGAAAACAGAACTATTAGTTCTTGGCACAAAAGCCGGGGTCCATTTTCTGGCTCCTTTTTGAAAGACATCAAACATACAGAGCTAGCTTAATGTGTCTTTTGGAGAACAGTAGGGCATGTTATTATCTACAGTTTTATGCAGCTTTTTACTAGACATGGTCAAAACATATTTCATAAAGCAAAGATACAAAACCCAAATGTCAACGCATGCTGTCCCATGTCGAAGAAAAGACAATTTTGCTTTCAGACTCTTGAAATCAACCCGCACTAAAGAAGAGCTATTACCTTTTTTGCGCCTTGTTCTTCTTCGACACCGTCCCCTATAACAACATACACTACTTTTCTTCCAAATCTTTGAATTATTCGCTCAAAACAACTTTCCTTTCCTGAAAGAAAAAGATCAGACTATTCAGGACAGGTGGTGATGGGATGACATCAAATAAATCACTTTTTAGCCCAGATCTCCCCCCGAGCATAACAAACAATTAGAGGTACTGGGAGAGAAGAGCATCTCCCGCAGGATGGCATATCAAGGCCAACTGCAGCTTTACTCCTGCCACAGCAGCTGACAGGCAACCTCAAAATCTGCTCCATGAGATTCTTAAGTACACACGCCATGGCAGACATAGTGGACTAGAGGTCCGCAATATCACCTTTCTTGTCTCCTTCCCTAATCTGAGACAGGATGTGGGGGGAATTTCCCTACCAGGAGAATTCGCTACTGGCTGTTCACGGCCAGTATCCCAAACTGAGCAAATTGATTGAATCTGAGTTGAAATTCTAGCTTTTTCTCCACAACCTGTGACAAGATTAATCACACCTTCTAAAACAGTAGTATCCTGATTTAGAAGGTCACCCAAAAGATTTAGATTTAAATGCCTGTAATCCAATACATGGGCAAGGTCCTTGATCCTGCACTGGGATCCATTAATGTGGCTCCTTACTTCACGGCACAGACCTAGGGAAATGATCCCAGTGCTCCAGTACTATACGTAGGTACCGATACTGGGAAGCTTCAGGTACTGGTACTGGGAAGCCAGAAAGAAAGTAAAAGTTTACAGTTGAGTTTTCTCAAATGTACCCATTCTGAAAGATCACTTCAGTCCGGTCAAGGTACAAGCTTATCTGTGTGTCTACAGCAACCGATGAGAAAAATTGTGTTTTTCAAAATAGTTATTTCAGCTACAGTACAATACCAGGGTAAGAACAAATAGGCTGGTAATTAAAAAAAGGTTTCTAGCCAGCAGAGAAGCCAAAATACTCAATGACAACCTTTAACAGTAGCATCAGGTATAAGAAACCTCCAACACTTACTAGGTTGCAATGGTGCTTGAAAATTATTAATTGGGTCATATTACAAAAATCGCATGATTTCCTGTGACAGTCAGTGACTGAATGCAGTTTTGCAAAACTACCCTGCTGTCCTGTGTATGTGAAGTCATAAGTGAGTATTAAAACATGCTTTAATTAAATTGTGTATTTAAAGCATTATAATTCAAAGTTTTAATTTACTTTGTAGTTTTGACAGATGGTACCATAACATTTCTATCCAGGAAACAGTTTTAAATCTTTTATGGTAATGCTTTCAAATTTCTGCATCAAGCTCTGAACTAAGCCTTTTTAAAAACACAAAACCAAACAAAAATAACCCACCATTTTTTCTCGGCCATTTGAGCTTCCTGTATTACAGATATTTAAGAACACATGAAAATTTTTTTCATGTAGCCCACAATTTTGAGGGAATCTGAGATAGAACAGATATGTCATAATCACATTAAAAACTACAAGCACCATTGCCATCTGGTCCTATGTACTTCTACATACTCAGAATATATCTTCTATATTGAACCAGAAAACAGAAATAAACACTTGCCTGGCTGAAGCTTATTACAGTCAGTATGAATGAACTTAAATAATCACATTCTGCAGCAAAACATTCTTGCTTCTGGTAAATTGTTTACCAAAATTTGCTGCAGAGCCCATGAATGAAATGGAGCCGGGGCTTACCTTTACAGAATTTCTTCTGCTCATCTGGGGAGACTTCAGCGTTCTCTACTTACAGTCTACTAAAAAGTCTCCTCAACTGCTACATAGCCTCACAGTTTTGAGAAATGAGGACAAAAATGCAATTATATTTCCTCCTAACAGAGGCTGCTTCAGCGTTAATAGAGCTATATGAAGCTTTCTGTGCTGGATCATGACAAACGTTTGAAAAGCGCTTTTAGAATGCTTTAGCATGAAAAGTGTTTCATGAGATCAGGTATTACTAATCTCTATATTTGCTACAGTGAATGCATGTAAGAAATAAATATAGACTACAGTAGCTTTTTGTTTAGAATTACAGCTTCAAATGTATCACAATATTATAAAAATAGCTCACCTATTTTAGTTGCACTGTAAATATTCTCTATGGGAAATACAACCCCTAGTCCATACAACAAGACTTTTGCCAGAGCTGGAATTAGCTGAGTAGTTGTTACAAGAATGTTCACACAGTTTGTCCTATGGAAGAGAAAATGCAAACATCCTTTTTTTAACAAAACGAAACAGAACAAGGAAAACCTTACCCCTCCCATCAACCCCCCTCACCATTATTATTGCCACTTGCTAAGAAAAGGGGTTTTTTTCCACCTTAAAGGAGAGCAAGGTAGAGTGGCATGGTCAGACCAGAACAAGGAATAAAAGGGTCCTCCAGGTTTGGCATTTTGCCCACCAGACCGGGCAGCATCTTCTAGACCATCAGCAGACATCCTCAAGTGTCCTAACTGCCTTGTACTCTTCGTACTCACCTCGAATGAATAAGGGTGAGTGCTTTCAGTGCAAGTGTTAACCAAGAATCCGTCAAAGCTTCGATTTCTGCTCTGAGTTGTAACCAAGCCTCTCTTTTTGCTGGACCAAGAAGACCTGTGTAGTAGATAAGGACATGTCTGCACCGAAATTAAGCAACATTCTGTCATTTTCCTTTGCTTTCATTAGCTCATTTTCCACACGCTGCAAACTAAACAGCTCACTAAACACTACCATGTTAAAAAAAGGATCATAAACCAAAAGTTCTTCCCTTTTACTGCTTCTCATCTATTTTTGTTATATACTTCAGAGTCACTTGCCTCCGACATTATTTTTGTAGGTATTATATATTTCTTTTACTCGTCTGTAGCGGAAAGCCAATTTTCGCATCCAGTCCACTCCTCCGCGCACCCCTGTCGCGAGGCACAAATTCGCACTGGTGGCGGCTGCGGGAAAGCCGTCTGTTCCGAAGTTATAGGTGCTGGTCAGAGAAAAACAGACCCCCAGGTTAACGAAACGCAACGGGCCACATTCAGCCACCAGCTACTTGCTTTGCTGGGTTGCAAAGGCTAAGAGAGCTAAAAAGACAGTGGGCTACTGTAAGCGTTACAGCAGTTCATCGCTTTCCCAGGAAGGAGCTTGCAAAGCAACGTTTTATCTCGTTCAGTTCTCCTGTACCTTAAATCTTGACCGTTGTCGTCGGAAGACACGTCGTCAATGTGAACCTGGTCGCATTCCTAAGGCAACAGAAAGACTTTATAATTTTCTTGATCTTGCAAATCTCGAAAATAAAGCTATAAAAGGCTACGAACAATCTGCTCATCAGGGATATTTTTAATTGTGGAAATCAGTAGATGGCAGTCTTGTTAAAACAACTATTTTACCTATTCCTTGTGCTCATTTCTTAGAATAAATGCACACCACCATTAGCTACTACTGTTAAACGGCTTTCCAAAAACACATTTTTGTGTTTAGAAAGGAAAGTGGTTAAAAACAATTAGCATATGTGTTCCATAAACGTTCTTGTAGCCTTTCAGGTACCTTAAAACATCATGCTGCTCAAAGCTGATTCAGTCAGTGCATAAGTGTAACTGAAACCAGACATTTTGGTAAATGTAACATATTAGAAAAATTAAACCTGATGCTAACCGCCAATGAAATTATGACCTCTGATTGCTGTTGAGCCACACACCAACACAGCCTGAGGCCAGTGTTTCAGAGGAGCGCAGACGAAAAATCTGTTCCTAGTTTGCCATTCATTTGAGAGTTGTGAGTTTCCTTCTCTCTCTTTGGTCTTACTGCATGAAAGCAGCATGCAAAGATGAAGAAAATCTGAACAGAAATAGCCAAATCAAACCATCTTTCTTCAGCGACTTGTATGCAAACTAACATGGCACATTCATAATTAGCTTTGTCCATCACTAAATTAAAAATCATAATGCATATTGTTTATCCACCAGAAAAACATTAGAACGTTACTATTAACAATTTAACTTTTGGCAGGAAAACAAATAAACCTCTGGCACTCCAGATCAATCTCAATTCAATGCTTGAAACAATAATGGATTTCAATTATTTTAATAATTTCCTCTTCTCTCTCTTAATGTGAAGTTCTATAACACACATGATCTATTTAAAACATGAAAATACTGCAATCCTTTATTTTTGTGTTACTGCTTTCCTCTGAACAAATTTTTCTCTCTCCATGGATTTGTGAGGAAGGGAGGGAAGATAGAAGTGGAAAGAAACTCAAACCAGCTGTTCCCTAACAGAATTAAAATCATGACCCTCAACCCTTTTTCTAAAACATCTATTTTCCAGCCAGCCCTCTCCCAGCAAGCAGCAAGCTCCAAGGAGGAAAAGACTTTGACCCTGTAACCTTCTCCTCCTCTCCTGAGGTCAACAACCTCAGATAAGAAAAAAGCTGAAGAAGTCTATTTGGCCTCACATGATGGCTGTGGATTCTAGACTTTTAAACACACAGGTCTATGAAAAATGCCTCAGAAACTTTTCAAGCGCTTTGAAGAACAAGGTGTGGTTGTACAAGGGTTTTGTACTTGCACAACATAAACTTATTCTTACTGTAATACATACTATTTTGTATTTTTACGCACAGGTAGCTTGTGCTAGAGAGAGAGGTAAGAGTGACAACCAGCACAGGAAAGACAATACTACATTTGCTCGTATTTAACCACCATACAGTGAATTTCCTCCTCAGGCAGACAAATGCATTAGGACACAGCTGAAACTACAAGTGTGAACATATGTTGCCAGGCTTTGAAAATCAACTTGGCTAAAAAAAAAAAAGGCCAGAAGCTTCTTCAGCAAGTTATCAAATTCACAGAAATTAAGGTTTTTTTGTTTAAAACTGAAAGGAACTGTCCATTCAAATGCCTACAAAGTTAACAATTCAAATATGAAGTGTAAGCTAATGAAGGGACGCCCTCTGAACCTGTGAGTTTGCCGCTGTAGTTGTTCTTCCACTGCTCAGTGACTTCTCAAAGTCTCCATGGATAGAAAACTTAAGCTTGGGTTGTCAAAGCAGCAGTGAAAATTATCAAGTCAATAGCCTCCTCCCCCAGCTCAGATACTATGAATGACAACTAGAACAAGTTACTGGAGAAGAGGATTCAAAATAGAAAACTAGGAAAAAGAAACAATTTTTTTTAGTAACCGCAAAACTAAAGGAAGGAGTAGAAGATCAGCTTCTCACAGGAGCAGCTGAAAGAAGGAATAACTCAACAGACTTCCAAATTCAGTTCTCTCAGGGAAAAGATAGAGGCAGGAAAGATGACACCACTACATCTTAGATTCCACAGTTCAAGACGACCAGAGGACTTGGAATTTTAATTTACGCTGCAAGGTCTTGGGACAATCAGAAGCTCTGGGACATCACAGACATTATCCCCATTTGTCTAACCTTCTGCTTGGTAGGTAAAAAGTGAAGAATTTAAATGTTACATTAGAAACAGAAATCATGGTATTGAAAGAAAGAGGAATTTTGGAGAGAAAAACCCAGAAAAGAAATTAGACGCTAAAAATTGGTGGGGTGAAGGTATAGAAATGGTGTCAAGAAATGAAGGAAAGTGAAGAAAGGGTTACAAACATCACAAATTCCAGGTGAAATACTGAATAGCAAGGAAAGAGATAGTATTCTCTTTTGTCAGTAATAAAAGAAGAAAAAAGTAAAGTCAGGAAGGGAATGAAGCAGAATTGAAGTAGAAGAGATACATGTTATAATTTGGAAAGGATTAAAGACCGATGTGATTGACGCCACGTTACAACCAAAGGAAGGTCACAAACAGTGCACGACTGTTTTGTTCCTGCTGAGTGGCAGGACACAGCTTTGAGGCTAAATGCGAGCTTTGAGTGCCAGGTATTTTTTCATCCTGTCTAGCTGACTCGGACTTGGGGATAATGAGTGATGGGTGCATTTTTCAACCCCTGAACACGGGGAGGAAAAACACTCATTTAGCAATTGCTCTTTTAGCAGTAAAGTTACTATGGAATATCTCTTCAAAGAAGTCAATTACCTGCCCACCCTTAACTGATCTGGTCCAACCGTCCTTCAGAACACCTTGCATCTGTTTTCACCTGCTTGCTTTGTGTGGAGCATTTTGTTCATGAGGAAAACCTACCTGAGACGCTGTGCCTGATTAGTTATAAGCAAGCACCCACATATTCAACATTTTAAAATAGCAGTTGACTCCATACGCACCATAATCAGGGATATGCTAAAATGACGTTTGCCACTGAGCAACAACTAAAGTATGCACCTCCAACTAGTACATTTTTGCAAAGATACATTTTAAAATATTATATAAAATATTTTAATATCAATACAAAGACTCATAAAATCTTCAAGTACTTCCCAAAAAAGCTTCTGTGATGGGAGCCAACTTACAGCTATGCAGCTATTCAGAAAAAAAAAAAAAAATACTGATTTGTTTGCAAGCTTACTATTTCAAACTTTTACAGATATATTTGACACTTTTGTAAAATTTCCATAGGAAGTACAGTACTACTATTCTGCTCCTAATTTCTCTGGCAAAGTGATATCTGAAATTAATATTGAAAGTCCCTGTAGAAACACTATAAATACATGTTATTTATGCAGATGTATTTTATTACGATAGAACCAGCTTAGCATTCCGCTCCAAAACAGAACATTAAAATTGTTGGATTCTCTTTTAAAATAGGCTGAATTGGCAAGTAAGGAGCAAAATATCCTGTGGCTTATGTATAAAGATTATGCAGCAAGCTGTGTTTTGCTCCTAAAGGTGTTGACCTTGCAACTTCAGTGTATCCAGTTTGAAATCTTCATGAGGGACTACAAGTGATGACATGTTTGCACTGAAGGTTTGGATTTCAGTCAGACAGGCTGAGATGCAGCTCTGCACTTTGGGATCAATCCCTGGAAAAGCAAAATGCACTTGGTATACTTCAGGGATAATACTTTCAGAGGGCAAAGCATCTTAGGCATCTAAACCCTGTTCTCACATAGGTCTTCTAAACTGCACTGATTTTAATGAAACCCTTGCCATTCGCATTAAAAAATTAGGTATTACATACAGAATCTTTAAAAGATCTTATTCATGGTGCCACATGCATGTTCTGTGTCTGAGGGTCAGACATGGGATAGGACAGGTATTTGCAAAGGGTAATTTAGCCTAGGGAAGCGACGCTGCTCTGATTCAGATCTCTGCTGCAGATCCCTTGCAGCAGTAACCAGCAATCATAGGGCAAGTTGAAGAAGGAACCCAGAGCAGCTGGTTCTTTGTGGTTGGTTTTCTGTGGGATCAGCACACTAGCTTGATGGCCGCTGTGGGAAACATCAGGAGAGTGGGGCTGGGAGGTGGAAGCGGAACTGGTCCTCCTGGCAGCTGCCCAAAGCAGCACCTTCGGAGCTACCTCAGTTAAGTGCCATCTGGAAGCTGGGGAGGTTTGTTCAAAGGGCTTCATGGAGAATTAAATTTTAAGAAAGAATTCGGGGCAGAGAGAAAATTCATCTTCTGCAAAGGGAGAGCGTAAGTCTTTTCAGTTCAGGAGAGGCAGCACGGAAGACAGCAAGCTGTGAAATGCAGGAGGATTTAAAAACCTGCAGGAGGGACACCCCAGCAAAAGCTGTTGGCAAGGGAGAGAAAGGAGACATTTCCTACACACCTACACACCAGTGCAAGTTTGGATGAGGGAGGATGCTAGATAATTGATATAAAACATTAGTAACATGCTCAAAGCATGCTCAAAGATACAATACTAATGATGATATTGGGGGTTGTCTCTGGACTTACCAATTAGCCTAAGGGAAAATGAGTGTGTCGGTACGTAACTCAGCAAATCTACCTATAGTAGTTTAAGAAGTTACTGTCCATGTGGTCCTTTGCTGTTCTCTCGCACAGCTGGCTTGCACGGGTCCACGTGCTTGCGCCCCTCAGACCTTCCAGTGCCACAACTGGTGGCTTAGCTTGAAACAAATCTCCTGCAGCGGCTCAATTAAACCAACAGACATTGCACGGAGTTAACTGAGGCTTGTTTCTGCGTTCCCTTCCATCAGCTCTGCTTTGGGGCTTGAAGCAGCAGCAGATACGTGCTTGCTGGAGCTCTGTAAAACTGCTGCAATCATTTGCTAAGTGAAAATATGTCTCCAGTGAAATGCAGCAAGCCAAAGAAAAACAACAATTGAAAATGAATGACTAGATGAGTCTAGCCTAAGACTTGTACATGGAAAGCTTGTGTCTTCTCCCTCCTCCATTCCCAAAGCATTTGCTAACTCCTTCCTGCTAACTTTTCCGCCTTCTCTTTTCTGTTTTTGTATGACGAGCCAAAAACTCCCAGAGATGCTCCACAGTCATCATTCACAGCTCTTAAAATGCCTGGACCTATGCAGTCTTCTGGAATCCTTCCTTTAAACTAACTTAGGATCTTTAGAAAGATTCATATGCAAAGCATTAAGTTATGGCAGAAATGTTCTGCAAATATTTATGTTACTCTGCTCCTTTGCTACCACCCGTCAAGTTGTGCACTTCTGCCATAATTATGTAAAATATGCCTCTCTACTCACTTTACTGTAGGAAAATTATTAATAATAATAATAATAATAAAAGAGATTAAGGCTGTTACAAGAGTTCCTCTTAACTGTGCCAATACTACATGCCAAGTGGAGTGACGTAACGACTCGCACACTGATCATTGACATTTCTGCATTACAAAACTAACAAAAATAAATCCAATAATTCTGCTGTCTTTGAACAAACACTGAGTGTAAGATAACTCTGGACAAGTTTGCACATTATGAAAAGGAATAACGTGAAAAATATTATGAACATAGCCTCAGAAGATGCTAAAGTATTACAGTCCCAAATCTGCTGATTATAACTAAAATGCATTTCCACGTTTGGTTAATCTTCTTAATTTACCATGAGAAAACTAACACCATGCTGTCAACTAATTGTTTCAATACCTTAGTCTGCAAAGTCAAATGAGTGGGGTGGGGGCTGGGAAATCAACAACCACCCTTCAGAACAAGCTATTTTCATTTTGCCTTTACATCAGCGTGCCCATTGAGACAGCCTGGAAGCTGGCCAACTCACAGGAAATGATTGCTGGGATTCTCTGTTCCTCTCATATCTGTCATTACGCAATTATATCCACTGCTTCATTTTCCCTACTGAACAGTAGAGAAATTCGGTCATGTACATGTGAGAACAGATCTGGCAAAACAAGTTAAAGCTGCAATCCTTTATAAATGGGATGTATCTGAAAAAAATCCTAATTAAAAAAAAAAAATCCTCTAGTGTACACTGCTGTGTTTTTATGCAGCTTTTTACAACAGCAGTATCTGTTTATGTCTTTTCCAGAAATAAGATATATACCCTTTAAGATATATACCCTTTCAGATTATTATCCGCTCCACAAATACTCATCACTTCTACAAGCCACCACAACATGCGTCTTTGGGAAGTACAGGTTTGCAGATTGTCAAAGAATGTTTTTCCAAGCATATTCCAGAGCTAGTCTGCGAATGACCATTTTTCTTTATAAATCGGTTGGTTTCTACACCTCTTTACTTATAGCTGTGGTTATCTTCCTGAAAAATAAAAAGCAGACTGTGCCAACTAGTCTCTATTCAAATTTTAGAAAAATAACATGCAAGGATCACAACATTATTTAACAGTAGTCATTAAACTTGACAAGTAAATCTGGTTTTCACTTGACTAGAAGGATTGCAAAATCTCTAATATGCGTATGGGTTAGAAAATTGACGTAACATAGAACAACACGCCTATATCCCATGTGTGTGTGTATGGCCTGTGCCAAATGCTCCTCTACTGTACTTGCTAAATATACAAAACACCTCTGCGCTTCCTTTCAAGCCGAGGCAATAAAGGCTGAAGTGCTGAACTTCCCAACCCATCATCGCGGAGCGCCTGTTAACATACAGCGCAAGTCCATGTGAAAAAGCAGAGACTACGGTTCGCAGGTTCTCAATACTGGCACTCAATTGGCAGGACCTGTCATCTCTGTCTAGCCTGCACTTTGTGACCCTAACATTTTCTCTTCTTTCCCACCACAATTATTCGGCGCTGAAGAAAAAAGGTGCAGATTACCTGTGGGTCAGGCACAGGATATGAAGAACAAAGAGAGTTCTTGAAATCCACTTCATTCTGTCTGACAATTTGTGGATGAACAGTCAAGGAATTAAATCAGGCTGTGAAGGCTTTCAAAACACTCCCATTTTAAACTTTAAGACTATAAAGAGAAGCTTATAGTGTAAAAAAAAAAAAATCACAACAAAAACCCAAACCCCACCTTTTACTGTTAAAATAGCACATCAAAACAAAAAAATTAAATTTAAGGCTATTAGCTATATAAACTATTAGCTATTATAAGCACACTCAGGACTAAGAACTAAAATTATTTAACAAACTCCTTTTCAGAGCCGATGACTTAGGAGTGCTCTCCTGCACTGAACACGTAACCCTTTTAGAACACACAATGGATGTCATTCTTTTCTAATAGAAAAAGTGATTAAAATCCTGGTTTGCTTGCTCACAGGAACAAGTGCATTTGGATTAAACACGATATTCCTAAAGTAAACAGCGTATGTTCCAAAATAAATATAGATCTCATTCTGCAACTTGTGTTTACTGAAGTAGCCACACTAAAATCAAGGTTTACATTTTCATTTCAGCTGCACCTTGTAACTGGAAGAATCCAATTTAAAATAAAACATGACCATGAGAACTATCTATATAGCAACTGTAACTCGACAGTTACATTCCCACAGCAAAAGAAAACTCTAATTTGCTAGTTCTCTTTACCTCATAAGTGTCATGAAGCAGATATTTCAAGAACTGATAGTGTCTTGATATATATTACTCAATACATTGCAATTTATTTATTGAAAAGGAAGACCAAAATGTAAAGTCGTACCTCTAGCACAGGGTCAGCACAACGGCAATAAGTGCAGTCCTTCAAACCCCACTTTAGGGTGTAGATTTGTTGTTCATGTTCCAGTTCAGAGCTACTCCCTATCGTTCCGAATACACCTCATTACATTCCAGTTGTTCAGACAAGATAAAACATAAAACTATTCTATTTCTGTAATGTATGATCTTACTCGGGGAAGTGTTTTGGAGTGTCCCTCTATCAAGCAACTCCTGCTACAACACTGACAAAATAATTTGTTATTCTATTTCTGTATGTTTCGCAGGAAAAGAGAAGGGAAGAGGAGGGTGTCAGAGAAAGAATTTTACCCATAGATAGAAACGGATAAAAGCAACCCAAGTTTGTCTTTTTAAAGAGTCTGTGTCACTCGTGGAAAGGACAGTGTTAAGTTCAAAATGTCAAATTCACTTTATTTTAAAAGTTCAGCACTTCACGTTGTAAATACCTTCTTTACGACATGATTCATGTTATCTGCGGATATGTACCTTTATAAAAAGAAAAAAATTCTATGACTAATGAAAGCCAGTGAAAATAAAATATGAATGTGTTTAAAGAAGTAGCAAAAGCCATGAACTTAGTCAACATGTCATTAATAATTCCCAAATGTATTAACTTGAAAGTACACTTTTAGGAACATAGGCATTTTATTGAAACTATATACTAAAGGTTGTTCAAATATATTTGAATTTTAAACAATTTCAAAATTAAACTTATGAAAAGAATGATTTCTCCATAAAAGCCTGAAAAGAATGTCTCATATCTCAGGAAATGAGAGTGATGTTGTGGTTCACATGGAAATTTTCACAAAAAGATGTGAGGTCTCTCTTTTGGTCCTGCGCAACCAACTCATTTAAACTTTCTGTGCCTTGGTGCTGTTGATCATCTCCTAAATACATGTGTTTGAATGAACGCTACAATGCTTTGGGCTGGTGAGTCTCCCATCCTTGTAATTATCTGCTAATGGGACAAAGACTGGGATTAAAATTCTCTCTGCTAACCTTGCCAGTACAGACAGCTAAAACTTTGGCTCCTATGGGCAGCCCGAAGACCTCTGCGCAACACTTGGCATTCTTCTCCCTCTTTTTCTTCCCCCCACCCACAGTGCTGTGGGGCAGATGTTGACCTCCGGGCTGCTGCTCAGTGGCAGAAGTAGGGAGTGAGCTGGGGCACCGCTGCCTTGCCCAGCTGGAGCAGAGGACAACTATCTATCTGCTTCGCCAGAGCTCTAGGAGACCCAGCTGGATAGGCAAGAGTTTTTCTGCCACCTTACAGTTTAGAGAAAAGGCGATGCAACAGGAAGGTAAATAAAGTGATAAAGTGATGCTACAAGCTTGGTAGGCTCCTGTGTATTTCCGCTGAGCTGTACGTGTGTGAAGACCGTATAGGGTCTATTTTCAGTGGCACCTAGTATGGAAGTACTCATTGCTGGCCAAATGAAAGAAGTTAAGTGGTTAATAAGTTGCATAAGCCTATAGGAATGATCTTCTCAAGTAAGCTAAGGAGCTATTTGTTATTCTTCGTAGCTCTAACACTCACAAACCCCAGCAGAACGTTCCACGACAGCCAGGCATCGTGCATTTTGGATGGATCGAAGCTTTTAGCTGGGTTTCGCACACACCAGCAAAGCCACAGTTCTGCCTATGAATAAAGACTTTGTTTTGCATTTCTGTTCATTTACCTACAGTTACATGTGCGGTGTAATTTAGTCCCACATTCATGAAGTGGAACCTCATGAGCTTTCTGCAAGTCACCCATCGTTGTAGTATCACATAGACAAGAAACTACTTCCAGTCATTCCCTCATACATATCAGGGAAAATTCCTTAGCATGATTTGCATTTCCTTTCCTTTCTTTCTTTCCTTCCTGCAGCGAAACTGAGCTGTTCCTGGATTGCTACTATGGAAAACTAAATGCAAATAGATGGGCTTTGTGTCTCAGTCTGAATGTGCTAAGAACTGCTGCGATGCCTGCTGGAAGGGAGTCCACAGTTGTTCATTGATGGGTTCATTAGAAAGTGAACTCTCCTACTCTTCATAGGACTTAAAGTACCTTAAAAATTAGGTTTACACCTACAAATAAATGTAGTGCTGTAAAAAAAAACCATACCTCTTTTGGAATAAAAAACCCAAAACCTCTTTTGGAAGCATTTGCATAATCAGATTCGGCTTTCCGAAGGTGAACTATCAGAAGTTGAATCATGGGCTCCTCATAAAGCATACCAAGCCAGAGCCTGGTCATGAGGTCCCCGTTACAGACATTACAAACATCAGGAGGAGGTGTACGCTTATTTCAGCCAAATGAGAAAAGGCATTTTTGAATAGATGTTCCTCTGTAGGGCCCTGGATGACTCTACTTTGGGTGACCAGGGATTAGTTCAGCTGCCATCCTTACAGTATTTGGGGGTGGGAGGGAATAATTCAGCCAACTCTGTCTGAAGTTTTCCTCTCCCTGCAACCATCCCTTGTATCTCACCAGGAATAAGGCTTATTCAACAGCCTTTCCTGTAATTGCTTATTTTCTTGAATTTGATGGCCCAGAAATCTATTTACAGGATGTTCTACAGTTCTTTCTACCTGTTTTTGTAATAAGTGACTACAGTTGTTTCTTATTCAACATCCAGCTAACCAATTAGGAAGTAAGGGCCAAAGGTTCGCCAAGACTTTCCAGGATCCATCCTCCAATCACAGCCATTTAAATCAGACTAACTCTGCCCAAATCAGATAGATGCCTCAAAGAAACAGCTATTTCTCACAGCAGTAGAACCAGACGTAGTGGTCTGAACATGAACTTGTTCATGTTCATTGCTAAATTAAGGTTAACCCATCACTTTATGAAAAACTGAACATTCTCAATTTTTGTATTACCAGCAATAAATATTCACATGACCAACATGAATGATTGCATTCAACCATCACCAAGAGCTGATTCTGCTTTCAGCTGCATCCTTAAGTACCACACTCTTTTGAAAATTATTTACAAAGAGAAAATGTTTCTTTCATAGATTGGTTTTTAAATATCTCCAGCGAAAAAATATTTCTTAGAGTATGAGACAATGCACATGCTATTTTTCTGGTTTGAGACAATGTGAAATGCAGTGTTCTTAAGAAATTTGTTTTCTTTGGCATCATTGGAGTTAATATTTACCTCTGGGACAGTAAACCCACCCCTTTACCTCAAGAGAGGTTAACCTCCACCTATCAACAGCACTGGTGCTCTGTGCTGGATAATTATTATTTTTTTCCTGATGGTGACACATTTAGGTTGATTTTCTTCCTTGCTCGTACATCACTGGTGATCCCAGCACAACAAAGGAAATCTATGCTTAATGCCACACCGAGGTCTTGCAATGCTCTGAGACAAGTTCACAAATGAAATCTTTTAAATAGAACTGGGGTAATT
The DNA here is from genome assembly GCF_963924245.1 of Chroicocephalus ridibundus. Taxonomy (NCBI): domain Eukaryota; kingdom Metazoa; phylum Chordata; class Aves; order Charadriiformes; family Laridae; genus Chroicocephalus; species Chroicocephalus ridibundus. The sequence goes on from NC_086285.1 coordinate 133,507,653, forward strand.
GTGCATGAGGGAAACAAAGAGCAGGAAGCACTCAAAGCTGCTGTGTTTACCTCTTAAAGAGCTGCACCTATTGCTTTAAAAAAAAAATCCCAACCAAAATAGCAACAAACCCCTCCATCCTCCAACAACTTTCTTTATGAATAATCGAACAATTAAAACCCATAAAGTTGTTGTACGGTCATTAAATTCTGTGTAACTTTACTCCTCATCTCAAATGGAAGATAATGCCATCTCTAACGGCAGTGATGCAGACTTAATCAATGGTCTAATCTTTTAAGCATTCTGAAAGCTTATCACAAGCCGAGCCTAATGCAGTAACTGTTAACACCAACGAAGTTCATTAATGTATTAATGCGTTCTCCATCACTTTTTCCTTCTACTAAAATTATTTCCAAAAAACAGAAAGTAAAAAATAGACAAGTGATACTAAGAAATAATAAAGATTATAAACATTATAATTATAATTAATAATTATAAAATAATATTATAATCTAATCAAAGGAGAAAAAAGGGTCAAAAGAATCAAAAGGAGAAATTTTTCCTCCTTTCTCATGAATTATTTTAATTCATACCTACCAATATTTTATGTTATCTCAAGGACAATGGTATAACTTTGAAGTAATTTTACTCATTTCTGAAGCATTATTTCGCACCCCTGCAACTGAAAGCCTAGAAGTCTCACTTGCTTTATGGACATGAGAAATGGGAGCTATTAAACGATACACACAATCACAAGTAACTTGTTTTGGAACAGCAGTCCTCAGAGGAGTAAGACTCTGATTTACTGTTGTTCTGATTTCTTCTTTTTCATGGGTTACCCCATCATTTTGTAAACATAATTTGTCACCAACACCAGCCAGAGTTCTCTGTAACTACTTTTTGCCTTTCTTTCAGATCTGTTATCCCTGCTGAGAGAATCTACTAAAGAAGAATTTTTCATACTGACACCAACTGTAGTCTTGCTGTGAATAACCACATTCCCATAAAAATCATTCCATTTATTGCAAAGTTGTTGGCAGACCATAGGAATAATAGTCAACTCAGGAAACCTTTTATCCTGAAATCACATAGCTTAACCCTTTGCATGACCATATGAAGTTTATACATAAAAGCTGTATTACTGCACTGCTGATTTAATGCTTTAGTAAAAGCATTTTTGTTGTTGGCAAATTTTTTAAATTATTTTTTTCACAGTACTTCTTTTAACTAAAAAGAAAATAAAAAAAAAGACTGAATTGAAATCAATCAAGTAGTATCCGGGGTTTTTTTCTTAATATGCAATGTTGTATTTAAAATTACAGACTCTTTCCCAGTATGTGAAATAATATATTAGCATAGATTCTTAAGTTTGATTTTGATTATAAACTAAAAATTTACAGTCAAATGAAAATTTCTTCCTCTCTTTTTTTCCTACCTTCCTATGGTAAGGAAAGATATAAGAATTTATAATTAATGGAACAATTAGAAAAAAAACCCCAGTTTGCTTTATGATTTTTTTGGAAGATGCTTCTTTTAGTCATTACGTTTGCTTTGTTAAATGCCACACTAGTGGAGATTAGGTTCAGGAAAGAGACATTAGTTTTGTTAGTCAGTCCTCTTGACAGTTTGGGAGTCAGAGGTTGGTGGTATTCAAATTTCTGTCCGAATTTATTAAAGTGATGGAATAAAAAAAGTCAGTGTATGTTTTCACTGTCTTTTTTGTTCTGTTCATCAACCCTTATTTGTAGGAATTACGGCTTTATTTATGCATTATTCATTTGACCAAGGCTTTAATGGGAGCTTTGGACTTATAAACACACCTTTAAGAAAAATACACACATTTTGTTCCAATAAATGAATTGAAATATTTGAATTGTATTTTTAAACTTTGCAGACAGAGAAAATTCTTAGAAAACCTCTTACTTGAGTTATAGCTGCTGCTACAATTGGCTCTCCCCCTTGCCTACCAAGGTCAGGGAAGGCGTTATTCCCCTGTGTATCCGTATTTTGCATTCGCAATGCGAGTTATACAAACATGCAGAAGAAAAAGCGGAGACCTTTCAACTGATTGAAGTGATTTTCTACAGTTCAGAAAGGAACATTTGCTCACATGTAGCTGATCGTTCGTGTGGCAATAATATTGCAGCTGAGCTCAGTACTCATGTCAGCTGCCCGTACTCTGCCGTCAGGGAACATGTAAGAACTATCGTCTCCCAGTATTTCTAGTACTGTAGGTAAGTTCAGAAAGTGCCTGGACTGCCCTGTTCTGACTGGACAAGGATCTTGGAAAAAAAAAAAACAACAACAAATACTCCATTCCTTCAACACCTCGTTGTTTCTTTTGTCAAGCTTTTCATTTACATTTTTTTAAAATCCTCATTAAATCCTCATGCTTTAACAGCACTCGCTAAGATCGCTTTAGTCCACTGCAGAATCACTCAGATTCTTGACCACAAGACAAGACAAATTTTAAAAATGCAACTGACAGCAGTCAAATTTTACTTTAAAACACGGAAAAATAAAAGCGATACTGCGATGAGTAAAGGGAATAATCCCCTCCCCCTTTCTTTAAAGTTTCATTAGACCATTGAACAGGATGAAATTCAGATAGAGGCCTTATTGTAACCACACTGAAACAGTAGAAATCTCCCGAGACCGTGAAACTCAAACATTTTGGGAACCAACTTCAAGCACTCCTTTCGTGCTTTTAAAACAAAATGAATGAAAGACACTTCTTAATTTTTCTCCCTGTAGCAACATTTTAAAATGATTCCTACAAAAAACCCCAGCATAGATCTGTTTAAAATAAATGCGCGTGCGTATTTTCTCAACAAATTTAAACTACAATCGTAGCAGTCACACATAACCACGCCAGCACAAACTGCATGATGGCTGTCAAGATACCAGACAACTGCATTGATAATGTTGAAAATTTGTGATAAAATTAAACCTAGGCTGAAGAGATTGGTAGAAACTACCTACCATGCGTACTGCTAAGATGCTTACACTGTGGTTTCAAATCTTTGTACTTATGTGAGGACTGGCTAATGTGCTCTCATCCTGCAAAATGGCAAGCACAGATGACGCTTTGTTTCGCCTAGCTTTCCTAAAATAAAAGGTACATCATTTTCAGAGACTGATCCACTTAAAACACCAACCTGCATAATGCAAATCTGACGTTTGCAGTTTAAGATGGTACCCCAATCAAAAAAAAGAGAATTTTTTTTAAAGGTGACTATTATGTTTTCTTTAGTTTATCTTCTCGGTTTTGCACTGGAGGAGTCCAGGGAGGAAAAAGAATGGTTTGCCTCAAAGTGATGGAATCAGCACAAAATAACTGCATTACGTGAACAGAAAGGGTGGGCTGGGAAAGATATTTGAGTGTAAATTAATGTTGATCTTAGCTGGAATAACTTGCACTCTTCAACACTTGCAGCTGCACCAGGGACTTGACTGGCTGTATGAGATTTTACACATCTGTCAGCTTCATCAGAGACCAAAACACAAAATCTGCTGCTCAGGAATGCTACTTGAATTTGTGTAACTTTTTAGATTTCTAGGTTATAAACGAATAATGGATTACTTAGGAAACTTATGAATGTGTTATGAATGAGTCATAACTACAATGTTGACATCTGTAGTACTAGATAGACTTTTGTTCAGTAGTATTCATAATATTTAAAGAAAATGTAAAAAACGTTTTGTTCACATTGGTTCTGTGAAATATTAAAAGCCAAATAGAAGCCTTTCTATGCAAGAATAAATGGAAAGCAATACATTAATTAATAGCAACACTAACTGCTTTTACCGTTAGTATCAACTACTTACTCATTTGGCATCACGGTCCTATTACTTCAGACTTCTGGGATAATTTAAATAGTAAAAAAAGCCTATTCAAATCTGAGATGACAACTCTGGCACTAAGAGGCCTTCAGGATGAATCGCATCATTACCTAGTTTTGGATCTAAGATGACGAACCATGAAGCAGTGTATCACATCTGTGCTTAGGGCACAATCTGCATTGGCAGAAGAGCTCTGTGGCACGTATCAGGCACTTTGCAACCCCTCAAATGTAAAAGTTCATTAAGGGCAGGTGTTTATATTTGTCAACAATATAACGTAAGCCAGCGTTTTGAAATCTGCTAATGGATTGACAGTAAAAGCATGAAAACATACTGCAAACTTCTCAGTCTCTTAAATTTCTTACAGTGAGTTTTGCATCTCTTCATTTCCATCAAGCCTTATACAGGTTTTTAGAACAACTATACTATTTCATTATCGGTTATAAGAAATTTTCAAAGCGCTGTCTCATGTCATTCATTATATAGCAATTTTTATGTTACCCTTCAGAGCCTCCCGCTGCAGCACAACACTAAGGCTTCTGTTGCAACTAAAGCTGCCCTACGTGGGGTAGATCTGTGATTCCAGTAACAGACCTTGTCTATATACTACTTTGGTGCAGATATTACAATGACTTTCAGGTACCTTACCACTGCCCTACAATACACTATCTCCTGTACCGGCTGAACTTTAAATCTGATATTTCAGGCCCTGCAGAACCCAGCTGTAATGGGCAGCTACAATTGTTACCGTGAAAAGCATTTCTGCATTTGGTGTTTTATTTCCTGGGAAGGGGACAAGAACTTTTATTCTGCCACTGGAAGGAATACCTTTGAATGTGCAATTTGGGAGAATACGTAGACAAAACATGTCTTGTTATCTGATAGAAATTACTCTGTGGTACCATCTTGGAGATGGGTTTAATACTGCTAAAAGTTGCTGTCTACCGCAAACCTTTTTTCACTAGCACTGACAAATGGAACGCCATCCAGAGTGACCTTGACAGGCTTGAGAAGTGGGCCAATGTAAACCTCATGAAGTTCAATAAAGCCAACTGCAAGGTCCCGCACCTGGGTTGGGACAATGACCTGTAACAGTACAGGCTGGGTGGTGAATTGGTTGAAAGCAACCCTATAGAGAAGAACTTGGGGATACCGATGGATAAAAAATTGGACGTGAGCCAGCAATGTGCACTTGTAGCACAGAAAGCCAACCGTATCTTGGGCTGCATCAAAAGAAGCTTGGCCAGCAGGTTGAAGAAGGTGATTCTCCCCCTCTATTCTGCTCTGGTGAGACCCCACCTGGAGTACTGTGTCCAGCTGTGGGGTCCCCAGCGCAAGAAAAACATGGATCTCTTGGAGCAAGTACAGAGGAGGGCCACAAAAATGATCAGGGGGCTGGAGCACCTGTCCTATGAAGACAGGCTGAGACATCTGGGGTTGTTCTGCCTGAAAAAGAGAAGGCTCTGGGGAAACCTTATTGTGGCTTTTCAATATATAAAGGGTCCATATAAGAAGGAATTTTTACCAAGGCTTGTAGCAATAGGACAAGGGGTAAGAGGTAACAGTTTTAAACTGAAATAGGGTAGATTTTGATTAGATACTAGGAAGGAAGTGTTTACAATGAGGGTGGTGAGGCACTGGAACAGGTTGTCCAGAGAAGTTGTGCATGCCTCATCCCTGGAAGTGTTCAGTCGTATTGGTTGGGGTGATTAGTGTGTCAATGTATTTCTTCACAAAGCATGCCTACCTACTCTTTAGCTCATTTGTACTACAGCAAAATCTAGGTATCCCAAGAAGAAGCCCCAGTACCAAACAGGAGATTACATGGAGTTCGCACTGGTTACTAGCTCACAAGTACAAACACCTGAAACACTGCAATGATTAGTGAAGACCAATGGCCTTCTGCTCTAAGTGTTTTTTTTTCATTTTTTTTCCCCCATGCTCTTAAAAAACAGACTTTACTTGAAATGTATGAATAATCCAAACTGGAACAATTACAACTTACAAAAATCATCCAAAATAAAAAACAGTAGAAAACAAATTAGCATATACAATGGAAAACTGGAAAGTTTTCTTGGATGACTATTTGCAATGGGGTTTTGTCCTTTTTTTTTTTTTAAGTTGTTTGAATACACACATTTTCTAATTGTGTCAGAAGAGAGAGCATTTGTGTCAGGATGTTCCTGAGGACTAAGACATTAAAGAGACCAAGCTGAAGCACTGTTAGAAAGACAACTACAACTGTACGCAATAACAACTACTACAGTCACCAGACTTGGCTGTCTCTTTTCCCTCTTGAGTACTTTATGACAGAATTATCATCCTTGTATCTGTAGATACCATCCTCATCCTCATCATCATCCTTATCTGCAGATGAGAAGCCTATGGCAGATGGATAAGGAATTACAAAGTAGTGGCAACCACAAAAATGGACCTCGTGTCACTTCATTCTACAGAAATATATATGTAAAAATATGTGCACCAAACAACCAATTATTATATAATGCCAGCTTACCCTGTAAATGTTCTGAACTTGGAGCATGGCTTAAGACACAAAATTATCTTGATCTGAATTTTTCTATGCGGAGAAGTTGAGCAAGCTTTTCTCTGTGGTTATCGTGTTTCCACAGTCCTCCTCCACTTCCTTGGTCTGCCTGGCTATGCCTCTGCAGCTCCCCTCGCTCCCATCACTGACTGGACCTCCACACAACTCAGATAAGTTTAAATCTAAGCAACACCATACCTGTCATGCCTGCCCAAAGCTGGCCTTACAACATTTCCACAAGGTGTGAGAGAATAAATGATGGACTTCCACACTGCTAACAGTGGCCAACCTGCTCTCCCAGCTTGCTCTGGAGCTTGCTCCAAGCCGGCACTTAAGGGCTGGCTTGCATCCAAGCAGTTCACTTGTTAGATTACTTGACTCTAGGACCAGATGTGCTAAAATGCTTTCAGAAAGAGGAGCATTTTACCCTACAGTGGTCATGGGTCTTTGAGATGTGCAATAACCTGCACACAACAAGTCTGCTGAACGTTATTATTCAATAATGTGTATTATCATAATGCCCACGATCCCAAATCATGCATCAGAGTGCTACTGTGCTAAAAGTTACCAGCCTAAGTCTGTGGCGTATTAAAGTATCAAGGTCTGAGGGGAAGTAGTTTCCCTTTTCTCTTTCAGATTAAAGAAACAGAACATATGGCTGTATTGCTTCAAAGGCATTCCTACAGGGCACTGCGTGGTACGCTGGGGACATAGCTGCGTGCACGGTCACTGAAGGACCTGGGAGGAAAGTCACTTAGTCTCCTGCGGTGTTACTGAGACCTACAAAGGAGAAAATTCTCAGGCTGATGAAAAGAAGAATATGTTCCTGTCATGAAGAAAAGGTCTCCTTGAGGCCTAGAAGTGATTTATATGGTGCATTTGCCTCCAGCAGCAGGGAGGCAGCCTAGTTTCACCTGTAAGAACTGAAGGCAAAGGCCAAAGAGGGACTAACATTGAAGCTTTGCTTTGTGATCAGGCTTCACGGTTGCCGTGCTGGGGTTTTGTTGTTCCTTTTCTCAGTCCTGATCTCTCACTACAATCTCCAGTCTCCCTGGAGCACCTCTTCTTGGAGCAATCCCTTTAGTGCCCGGTGTTAGTACAGAAGGTATCACCATCTGCTTTATGGCTGCGAGAGTCTGCATTGCAACGTGGGCCTCAGAGACCCTCTACATTTCTTTAGGGAATACTGTTGTGTCAGGCATCCCAGTCACATTTCAAGTAGTAGAAGCTGCCGTCCACACAGCCTTCAGCTTGCAAAAGAATACGAGGGAGAAGCAGTGTTGATAAATACTGATAGTCTGATGAGGGGGAGCTACAAACAAGGAGAGCAGGCACATCCACGTAGTAAATTACGCAGGAAACAAGCCACAAAAAGCAGTTTTCATAAAAAATACCTGGCAGTTAATTTCTCCCTATCAACTTCTAGGTCTGAGTAAATCCAAGCTAGCAGTTACAGACTTGTAGGAGCCCTGGAAGGATTTATTGCCGTATGGGTGGAGGGAGGAGGTTTACAGGGCAAACACAGAGCATGAGAGTCCAAGGATGTAAATGCTGTTTATTCTTTGCTTTAAACTGTGAAAAGGTGCGTCTATGTAAGTCAGTTATCTCAGTGCTTCACGAGAGCTGGCTATGTTACCGTATGTGTAAAGTGCAGAATTTGTAAAACATTTCAGTATTAATCTAACCTTATTTAAGGGAGTGAAGAGGCAGGAGAGTTAAAGCAATGCAGACGGCTGCTCCTGTGCCGCTGCTCGGCGTGGGAGGACCGTCCGGCAGCCGGGCAGGACAGAGGAGCGAAGGTGCTGGCTGGTAGCCGGGGGTGGGATGGAAGCAGCCGGGCTGCTGCTCCAGCCAGCCCTGCTTACGGACACAGCTGCATCTTACGGAAATCGCACGCAACTCTAAGGCAGGCAGCTTTCCAGAGGGCTCCGTGCATAGCAATGTGCTAATGCGATGCCTTAAAGGTTCATTAGTCCGAAGTAATGCCATACTTGTAATCCTAAAGCACTTAATGCAGCTCTTTTTGACACACAGAAGAGACTAGGCTCTGAATTTCCATCAGGAACACATTAATACACAACCAGGTGGATTTCAAGTAAGAATCTCAGGAGAAATTAATCAAGGTCAGCATTCCTAATTGTTAGAACATAAGTAACTATTTTTCTTTTTTTTTCCCAAAGAACCAAAGTTACTGCTTTACAGTAATACCTGATAGCATTCCCTCATCTTTCTCGTTAAGAGAAATACATCAATAACATAGCTGAAAAACTCATGCCATACTGCCACTCATTATAAATTACTCTAATACACATATTGCCACTTTGCATATAGAGACTCCACAAATACAAGCGAATTGTGAAGCCATGAGTGTGCACTATATATCCTTCACTGACGGAACAAAAATGAATGCTAATCATTGTTACTGTGCCCTTATGCATTACTGCATTTCCTGGAGGTGTCAAAATTAATTTTTTTTATAGTATCATAATACATATAACCTTATTTTGAACCCTCCCATAAAAGCCTACACCAAAAACCTGAAATAAACAAACATAAATGAAAAGTCTAAAAGAAAAAAATAATACATGAAATAAACCTACAATATAATTTGAATTTAATTACTTCAATAGAATTCAACACAGACCAAGAAAAAAAAAGTATCTTGTTAACGAAAAAGCATTAGGTAAGATTTTTTTTTTAAAAAAAGGGCTTCATAAGTGACATTTTCAGCTTCAGTAAATATCAGAAACAGATCTAATGAGAAAGTACCATTTTACAATAGAGTTTGCAAAGCACCGAACTAACTTTTTAGAATAAAATGTTCATAATCATTCACTACCAGCAATTATTCCTTTAACATATCTAGTTATAATATGCACCCGATACACCAAAGAAATGAATAAACTAATCTCTTAAGAAGGTCAGTATAAACATGTAAATGTATACAATCTTTTAAGATGCAGATAGGTAGATGTCACGTTTCAGTCCTATCATCAAGTTGTTAATTTCCCTAAAGCACTGGAGCATACATCCTGAAATACCTAATACATGTAATTGCTCCATATATACCATTAAAATATTATACCTTATTATCCCTATCACAACATAATCAGCATGTAAAATCATACATTCTCTTCTGATGAGATAACTCTGGTTCTCTTGAGAGCACTACATCAATGTAGTTATTCCCTCCTGCATGCAATTAAAATTCTACGATAGAATGCAGTATGAGATATTTAAATGAAAATTGTCAATACTGAGGACCTGAACTTCCTAATTTGAAGTTCAAATGCAGATTTTGGAATCTAAATTTTGAGAAAACTGCAGTATATTCTACTGTTTGGTCTAGTATGCTTCTATAATTTCGTTATGAAATTCCTATTAATGCAAGAAAACATTGTTTATGATGGCACTTAGATCAAATTATACATTAGTAAACATTAATATTTCCCTTTCAGTATGTTACAAAACTTGTCATACCCCTTTAACATATTGTTTAAGAAATATTCCTTCAAGATCTGAAATTATTTGCTATTGTATCGATTTGGACTTAATTACTCCAAATAAGTGTGTGGAAGGTGAAGGAAACAAGCCATTTCTTTTACTTTTTCTCAAAGCAATAAACTAAGAACTAGTACAAACCGAGGGTGCAGTAACGAATTGTAAATCTACGTGCAGCTCACTCATTCATAAACAGAATACCGACCTCAGAGCTAGACAGTGAGATTTGACTGATTTTTTTCACTGAGTTTGAAAAATGCCAATTACAAATACTATTATCATTATTACATAAAGAGCAACATATAGGAAATCAGATGATTCATTTACCTGGCAGTATCCCTTACTAAATTAGGATAGGTAAACTAGTTTGCAACTGATAGGCATTGGCATTGATTACTTTATGCAGACTAAAAAAAGACTGCTGAAGTTTAGAATTCAACCTAATAATATTAAATAAATCTTTAGGCTGAGCTTTGAAAAGCCAGTTGGACCATACACAAATCAAGCTTCAGAGGTCACTGCTGCAACTCTGCCCTTTGCGTTCAAAATGTTAAATCTTTCTTTAGCAGTTTATAAGAAGACAAAATACTTCTTTCCCCCTAACTCGGATAACAAACTCGGTTCTGATTAGAGATTTCTGGAACGCATCAGATGAAAAGAAGATTTTTATTAGAAAACATTAACTTGTGGTGTCTGGAAAAATATGCATCATAGGCCAAAGTTATGACAGATGATTGCCTGCCCGTAAACCCAGCCTCTCTATATGCCAGGAAGGGTTCCCTCTGAGCCTGGGTGAGCCGGAGAGCATCAACTTTCAGATTCCCGCTTTTAATTATGCCTAGACCCAAATATATGTCTACACTGCGGGTTAGACCTCTACCAAATGCAGCCTGTCTTCCTACTATTTCTGGGCAAGGATGCTCAAGCTCTGCGGCTCGTTGGCAATGTTGCCTACAAACTTCTCAATTCCTAACAGCCCAGATGCTTATGCACGTGAATTGGAAAGATTTAGGCCTGAGCAGGGTCACCACTAGATCTTTCAGACTCAGTTCTTCATCAGCAAGAACAGATGCTTCGAGCCTGAGGCACAGCCAAGCCAAATTGTCCGCAGTTTTCATGGAAGTCTGTCAAGCTGTAGGGCAGCCTGAACTTCCAAACCACCATGCAAGGACTTTGAGTTTCTGAGATGGATGCGAAGAATCTGCCCCGAGGTCACAGGCCTTGGGAACCAGGCAGGCCCTGCTAATAATGATGATGCTCACAAGAACGACAAATTGTGGCTTCAGGAGGACACATTCCTTCAAAAACACCACATTTCTGCAACATGATTCAAAAAACACAAAATTTCTGGTGAACTGAAAGTCTGTGGCTGTGGCCAGGTCTAGTCCTTACGTGCTGCTTCCCACAAAGTACAGCCTCTCTTATGCCCTCTCCCTGTGTACTTCTCTGAAGACTTCTCTGTGGCAATGCACAAGCACAAACCCACTCCCCTGCACTGCTGAACATGCTCTTCTCTCCCTTGGACAGGCCATGAGTTCTTTCAGATTGGAGCTCATGCTCCTCAGAAATAAGGGCTTAGAGCTCATGTGGCAACACGGACCTGTTGGAGCGAGTCCAGAGGAGGATGACAAAGATGATCAGAAGACTGACACGCTTCTTCTATGAAGCCAGGCTGAGATAATTGGGGTGGTTCAGTCTGGAGAAGAGAAGGCTCTGGGGAGACCTTATTGCAGCCTTCCAGTACTTAATGGAGACCTACAGGAAAGATGGGGAGGGACTCCTTACCAGGGACTGTAGTGATGGGACGAGGTGTAACGGTTTTAAACTGAAAGAGGGTAGAGTTAGATTAGATATTTCTACTCTGAGGGTGGTGAGACACTGGAAAAGGCTGCCCAGAGGAGTTGCGGACTCCCCCTCCCTGGAGGTGTTCAAGGCCAGGCTGGATGGGGCTTTGAGAAACCTGGTCTAGTGGGAGGTGTCCCTGCCCATGGCAGGGGGGTTGGAACTAGATGATATTTAAGGTCCCTTCCAGCTCAAGCCATTCTATGATTCTATGATCCATGTACCAGGACATGAACACAACTGCTCACTCCTAAGTGCCTCTGTGTATGAAGAAGACAGATTAGGGATAGACATAGACTATTACACTCGAGTTTGGAGACGCAAGATAAAGTGGCTTGTTATGGGGGAAACGCATAGAACCAAGCTCATCCAGTGAGCTCCTCTGCTTCCGTGAACCACCTGGATCAGTACTTTTTTCATACACAGCTTCAAAGTTCTTCAGTGAATAAATTGCTATGCTATACTGTGAAGGCTGTAACAGGCCAATTAGCAGAAGATAATCTACTATCTGTAAGATGCAGTTGATTGATTAACTTCCATTAAAGTCAGTGACGTTGACAATCATGTATGAAGCCTACCACAAGCCTACCAAGTATCTGGCTATGCACAGCAAATGAAAACACGCTGAACTTTATTGAATATGCTGGTAAGATACAGTAGTACTTTCTCTTTCTGCTATGGATAAAATGAAATATAACCAGAAATCAGAAACAGATTTGGAAAATGACTAACATTGTTATACTTTTCTACAAATCTGAAAAATCAGTCCTATACATGCAACTCGCTAATGGTGTTTCTTATACCCAAAACAATCATATCTTTGCATACAGGTACCTTAATGAAAGAAAGCACTACTTTAAAATTTAAAGAAATCATCTTTTTTATTGTAAGTATAAAAAATAAATACTCCACTAAGGAATGGAAGGAAAAATAAAGCACATTTTAAATAATTTCATTACATTCTAAGATGCCAAATCATCTGTGAGTGGTTTCTTTTTAGATGAAAAGAAATCAAAATACAGGACAGATGTTGGACAAACCACATTTGAGGTCTATCACACACTGGCATTTTTCAAATGATTTTGGCTCATCTATTAAATAAGGTGTATTTTGCTTGATTTTGAAAAGGGAAACATCAGGAAATATTTAAAGGCCAATTGCTGCCAATTAACTTTGATCAGCAAAAGTTGCATTTGAATCTTTTAGATTCTTTTGCCTGTCTGGAATACCACACTATTCTAAAATCTAGCAAAACAACAACTTGATGATTAATGTGTGTTGGCAGCCCCACCACAAGCTTGCTTAACAGTTGGATTTTAAATAAACAGCTGTCTTCATTATGATGGGAAAGAAATCTGACTGTTTTCATGTTTTCATGTTATTAAAATATGATCAGAAATTGCTTTTTTCCCTTTTCAGACGAAACAGCCAGGCATTATGGTGACAGTCTCTTTCAGCAGTTCAGATAGTTTTAGAACGATCTCACAAGCGCCGCCAAACCATAGCCTACGTAGGCTGAAAAAGCCCTTGGCATGCCGACACCAGCTCCTCGCCGCACGCTGCAGGGGAGAGGCAGAGAAACCCTCGCGCGTAACAAATGGTCCCCACCACTGGGGAAGGCAGAGGACCCACAGTAGCAGGCCACTGAGACGGACAGCGTGTACAAAATTAATGATTTCCCTCGGGTTTAAGGTAATACTTGCCCGCAGTGGGATGTAAGTGAGAAATCTGTCCCCAGCCATGAACTGTTTATAGAAGCTGAAGTTTAATATTTAATAGCCTGTGCAGACTATTGAATTCTAACGTTTACAGACGCTCTTGGTGTATACACTTCTAAAACTTGTCTACTGTGGCCATAAATACTAAGACCTGTGAGGACAAAACCCTACCATTTAAACTATTGAAACCTTTGAATGCCAGTGCAGACATTTAGTATAGATATTATATATCCTAATGGCTAAATTACACAGATATTTTCTAACCGTTTCCATATTAAAACTGTGAAACCAAAAATAAGAGTCAATAATAGTTTAATAAAATGTAAAAGAGACAAATATTAAATCACCTCTATGTGTTTTCAAAGAATGAACACTTACTTCTAAATCGTTAAAGAATAGATGCGTGTCCGCCAAATTGAAAATCATCTCTTCCATTCGGAGTCCAAGAGACACAGAGGTGGGTGGATCCTTAAAGAAGACATTAAGCGAGTACACCATCAATGCCATGCCTAACGTACATACCAGACTACAAACTGGAGAAACTGCTCTTCAAAAGAGATTATTTGAGGTACTCAATGCAACATCCACTTGTTCTTCGGCAACTCTCTAATCCTGTATTACAACACTTACCAGTAACACTCAAAAATACGACTTTAACTTGACTGTTACCGTGATTTTACAGTGAGACCTCTGTGATGAGCCTTGTGCATCCCTGGCATGGGCTCCCTTCCCTCCGTGCAGAAAGGGTAAATCCATTTCACCTAAAACTCCTCTAGATTTTACAGCTGTTTACAAGTTTTACGATCAACCTGGGGCACGATAAGGCTATTGTCACTCAAAATAAACTCTCACTGGTCACAAGTAAATAGAATTCAGTCCTGTGAATACCTCGTGACTTTAAAGCAAATCACCGTTAATGTTTTATTTGTAAATGGCAATTATATTTAAAACCACCCCTTGATTCTCCACACAACCATGCTTTAATTACGCTTTCAGTTTGGCCCACCCATGCAGAGTGAACAAATCTATTGTTTGTTATTAATACATAACACACTTTAACTTCTCTACAGAAATTACCATAACAACTTATTCCTTACTGAGCTAATAAACTCAAAAAGCATGTTCAGCATTGTGGTTACCAAATGCATTACAGATGTTTGTCTTGTTTTGATTTTTTTTGTGTTTTATATATTTTGAATCTGAAAAATGGACAAGAAAGTCTAATACATACATTTGATATAGAGTTTCTCATTTATAATGCCAAGTATATCCAAGCGCACAGAAGCATGAGTTTGAAAGAACTTGTTACCTTATCTCATGAAATCCTCTATTAACAATGTTAGTTTGTTAGGAAATATATTTTAAATAGAACTGCAGAAGTGACATCCCATATTTTACTTAAAGTAAGTTAATATTCTAAACCCGATGACAACTCAGTTAAAAAACAAGAGATGCAGTCCCTAGTTTCTTTTTCCACCTCTCAATCAAATTAATAGGTGTTTCAACATGATCTCTGAACTTTCAAACATTTTTCTATAACTACTGGTTAAAAAGCAAAATGTGTCAGTAGCAGAGTTGGAAAAGAATGGTGATTTGGCAGCTCATTTGCCTTCCAGAAACGCCAAAACCCAAGTAAAACTAACCAGAAAAAGAATTTTGGAAAAAAGCATTTAGGAAAAAAGCTACATAGAACAGACAAAACATCTATTCTTGAACTGACATACATTAAGAGTAAAGTTTTCTAGCATCAAAAAAAATAGCCTTTATAAATGGCAAAGAAAAATTGCATCATGCTATTTTGATGAACTTTGCCCTTAAAAATAAGCCTTATATTTAAACTGGCACTGACAATAAAAAGAGTATTTGGCTTCTTAATTCAAATGGAAAAACTTTAAAATATGAACAAAAGTATTCTGTCTCTCTGTTTGAATATTGCTCTATTTGTAGACCTGCATCTTTATTTTACTTTTGTAGGCGTGTGAGGTGGAAAGCAGGTGATATTTTCTCTCTAGCTAGGCCTGAGGCTATTTTTCCCTCTGACATTCCTGCTTATCTTTGTGCCCAGTCACCACCCCACCATCCTTCATTGCTCATCAGCCTGTTTGTTTTTTAAACCAGACAAGGATTTCTGTTGTGCCTGAGCACTAACAGAAGCCACCCCGCAGAAGCCTCTGCTCCAGTTATTAAAAGGAGTTGGATGGACTAAGGATCTAAGATGCAAATGAAGATCACTGGCTACATCTTGATTATCAACTGCTAATGTAACAGTGGAGAACTAACCCCGTTCTGAGCTTCCATCCATAAACAGGAGCACCATTTTTAAAAACAGAATAAATCCTCAGACAGAACGATGATGTTGGTTATGAACCCATATGGCTGCGAATATATATTTTAAGTTTCAATGCACGCAGGACTTAAATGAAACATTTTTATTAAACTTTTTATCACACTTCTGAGTCTGAAAAAATGGCTTTTTGTAAATCTTTCTGTGAACTATTTCACTCCAAGGTATTTTCAAATGGCAGACAAAACAGAATGGGGATTTCTCTAAAGTAATATTAAAATAATGCCATTTATTAGGTTAATTTAATTAGGAGAAAAGCAAATAAGACAATCATTGGCACCTACTGAAAATGTCAGATTAAATACCATAAAAGCTAAGAGAAGAAACAAAACAGGTTGCTTTTCAAAGAAACCTTAATTCCTTGATTAAACACAATCTGTTTCTATAGAAAGTTCCGCTTAGCATAAAAACCGTGTTAAGCTGCAGCTCTGGATACCCACATATTAACAGAAGCAAAAGCCTTATCTGCATTAGGGTTTTAAATATCTGCGTAGTCGCAATCTTGCAACTGCTGTAGTAAAAAGCACAAGAGCCTTGGTTTAAGGCACTGCAGTAGATTAAACTCTAATGTCAGACATTACAGTGGGGGCTGAAAACTTTAAAAAAGGGACAAGGCTAGAATAAGGTTTTAAAAAAAATAATCCCACACTGAACCGTCTTTTGCAATTTTAAGCCACTAATTGCTAACTAATTATTGTGAGGTGTCACACAATGAGGAGGAAAGCTAACCATCTGTTCTTGCTGATTGGGATTTGCAGGTTCAGGTGGAGCGTCTTTTCAGGTATGGTCAAAATCAGGTACAAATCTCTGAGGGAGGTACAGTTCAGCTAAAGAAAAGAAATACCAATGTCAAACTGCTTAAGCAGGCCTCTTGTTTTGAATACTGGTATTGGAGCCAAAACATTGTCTGTCTGTCATTTCTAAATTCTACCCACTTGATTTCTTTGTTTTGTGGAGAAACAAGAAGCTGAAAAACAGGAAAGTTCACTTTGAGTACAAGGCTTATTTTCCACTTAAGCCTACAGGTCACAAATGAAGGGTTAAGTGAAACCAGGCTTTGTTTTTCTCCATCTCTAAAATATATTAAACCACATTAAAATAGCTTATAATTTAAAGGAAAATTCCTTTAAAGCCTCTGAATATAAATGCTTTCACGGAGAATGGAAATGTACGTAAAGACTGCAGTATTCTAGTGCCAATTCTGAGACGTATTTCCACCTGCTCCAAGATACTAAAGAAGGGCTCCAACTTTTTCCAAATTCCAAAACTTAATAAGTTGCCATCTGGCTCAAAACGTAAGTTTTGAGGTGTTAGAAGCCCTAGCGTTAATTAAAGTAACTGATAACTTTAAATTTGATCAATAGAACTCTGTACATATTAAAAAAAAAATATCCAAAAGCAAATGGAAATGTTTTGGTTTGTTTCTTTTTCTTCTCTTCTGGAAGGAAAAATCATATTCCTGTACTAGTTTCATACATTTCCATGAAATTCACAAAATTCAAATCACCCTCAAATAAAAATGTAGCCATTTATACCATGACTGTGCAAACTGAAAAACGAAGGTATTATTTTGTTCCAACAAAGCTGAAGGACAGAAGCGGGGAGAAAGGAGAGCACAATAGCAGCGAAAGGAGAGCAGGTGATAAAAACAGATGAGAAAGTAAGAATATACAGAACAGGGTGGTACAAGCAAGAAGTTATGAGGAACGAGGTCCAGAATAAGGAACAGAAAATCAATCCCTTCAGCAGCAGGGCTGCGCATCATTCATAGTCACTCACCATGAAACTCACTCAGGCATTATGAAGAGAGCTGAATGCCAAGTTGCCAAATCCCCTATTATTTAATTAGGATATTTTTGTTTGTTTGAAGATCTAGCTTTTCTGTTTTAACGATTATGTGAGCAGCTTAGATTTAATTTTTAAAAGGGCGTTTCTAGCCCTCACCACAGTGGAGGAACATATGACAACATGATGTTAAGTCACTCAAAAAGCAGAGTACAGGTGAAAAGAACAAGAATTCCCCTCAACAATTTATTTTTTTTTAATCTTGACTTATGATCTGTATTTCTGATTTTAAAGGCCAGAAATCATTAGGAAACACTTTTAAAAAATGTGCACCTCCCATTGCTGTAAATAAACCCTACAATTCTCATATGACAGGTACATGTTTTAGCATGTTTGTATTGAACAGTTGACACTATGTTCCTCTAATGTCTACGGAAATTGCCAGCTGTTGTCTGAAGCTGTGAATAAGCCAGGAGAAATTGTGATATGAATGAAACTTCAAGAAAACAAACATGTGACAGACTTTCATGACTGCATCTGAGAGCCAAGGACACACACATTGCTACCCCTCACCAAAAAGATCTAATATCTATTGACAGCGTAAACACTAACGCCATCATCCCTCTTAACATCAAGAGTCGGTTGCTGTTTAGCAACGCAGAAGTATTCTGCCACATGCCATGCAAGCAGAGCCAGCCGGGCGAAAGGTACGTCTCAAGTAAACAGTGCCAACAGGGATGGAGCCGCAGCCAGGAGTCACCCACCTCCTTGCAGCAGACGTATTTATATCTCTTTGCAGCTGAACACTAGCCACTTTCCTCAGCCTCAAGCATCCAGCAAGAAAGGTGTTTATGTTCAGGCCCCAATTAATGAAACCACTACAGGGAACTAGTAACAAATGGAAAAAATATGCTCGCACAAGTACTGCTACGGCAGCGACTAATTAGGCTTTTCCAGCACTACTCTGCTGCCTAAAAGCAACTGGTGACATTCTGTTGGCACTGAGGTTTTTTTATGAGCACCGGGATTTGTTCTCCTCATTCTGAACTGAACTGCCATAGATTTGGTGATTTTGGGGTGCCATGGAAAAGCTGGGTTTGGCCTGAGAAACTTTTGGTAAATGTTTAATACTCTATAAAGCTGTTGTCTGTACATATCCATACAATAATTGTTGAAACATTTAAGTACTAGTGTCTTTTTACTACCGAAATATAATCTAGTAACACCCAGGAAACCAAGGCTGCTGAATTAACTTGCTTTTTGACACATAATGAAAAAAAGAATTCTATTCCTCAAACAGGTAAGCTGCTATTACAGCAAACACTTCTGAAAATACACCGCACCTGAATAAGCAAGAAAGCTTGCAAAGCAGTACTGCTTTAGATTTTTATAATGCAAAAATTTATTAGGAGGAATTCAGAATCTGACTCAGGCATGGACTGAATCCTGGCATCAGGCATGGTCCTTCAGTCATCTGGGTGTAGGGTAAAACCTTTTAGTGACAAATATAAGCTTTACAAGAAGACAGAGTGATTACATGAAGCCAGACAAAACTATCTGGTTCTTCTTTATATGTAGAATTTTTTAAGGTTACCAAAAAGATCACATTCTAGTTATACCTCACATGAGGTGAACATGAAACGGCATAACAGATTTTAGCACAAGCTGAGACGTTAGCTTTCGAATACAATCCTGGAAAAACAGAGTTTGATCTCACAAGGGCATTCCATTCATAAACTGTTCTTATTCACCTAAGACCACGTTCCTCTTCTGAGAATTACGGAGGAAACCCGCAGTCTGTAGATATATTCATCAGTCCAGTTATGATTTATAGACTGTGCGTAATAGAGAGATTTGACTCATAAGCAGACTTTCAAAAACATCAGTCAATATGTAGATGAAAAAAGGGAAAAAATTTTAGACTAATCTGTCTGTGTCCAAAAGTATTCTTCCAAAAGTAGCCTTCTCAATACTGAGCCCAGTCCACTGCCAGTCGCTCAGAACTAAAATGTTATTTTAGCAATCACTCCTGGAAGTTCTTCACTCTCTGAGGGGAGCTAAACCTTTGCAGATTTTGATGATACCAACAGGTTCCAGACACTCTATACCTACAAACCAAACCTCAAGTGGTCGAAGTATTACTCCCAACAAGTCAGTACAAAGAATGAACATGTGAAACAGCTTTACTCCTTGATTTTTTATGTCTTGAAACATCAGTACCGGTTTGCCTCTAGAAAAACAACTAATGTTCTGGTCTTCCTTGTATAACAACCATAAACCAGCAAATATTACTGAAAATTTCCATCAGTTTCTTGACACTTACCCTTCCATATCTGTTAGCATAGGACCCTGTAAGCAAGGAATGGAAAATGATGATTGTCTCATCCAAATCCCAAATGAATACTCTCTGTAAAAAGAGAATCAAATCAATGTGTTCCTCTGTGAAGCTGATACTTGAAATGGAAAGTTAAAATTTGAATCGGTACGCGCACAAATGAGAAAATTGTATTGAAATGGTTATATATTAAAACCATAGTTTCCTTGCCATTTATTTTCAGAACTAACAAGTTTTTTCCAGAATAGGGTAATACGATCTGTTAGCTTTTTACTACAATTGCTATTATATCAAATTATTCCATTAGAATAGGATTATAGTTATTGTCAAATACACACAGAAAATGACATTGTACAATGTATTATTTTAAAGCCAGATGTGAGGTAGAAACTGAAATAAATGAAGAGAAGCCTCTGAAAATTAAGTCTTTGGGGTTTGAATTCTGTATTTCTGCAAGTCTTACAAAACAAAGTTCATATAACTGCTCTTGAAAATTACCTCTAAAAACAAAATGAAGCAAATGGCTGCTAAACACTTAAATCCCCTTAATCTATGTTCATTTTTAACGGATTTTAGGCACCTGAAGAATGAAAATTATGAACTTCGATGCAGCATGTGTAAGAATTTATGGCATCAGTAAATAATTCTTTCACTTACAGCCAATGGAAAATATGTGTTTTAAATTTGTCCTCTGGCCACACGCAAAATGATATTTTAATGAAAAATAAAGTGTTCAAATACAAGTATTTTAAATCCTGGTGAGATTGTATTTCCCATGATGACAAATGGGCTAAGCTTTTGGAAAGGAAAAGTAATGCAGTGTGGACACTCTTAGCTGTGGTGTGTCATTGGAGATGTGTTCTCAACATAAAGCACGGGCCACTGGGAGGAATGTGAATGTAGCACGAGAGAACAAAACCCACTATTGTGCTAGAAGCATCTCTCGTCCAAAAGCAACCCTTTCTTTGGGAAAAGTTTGTTGGGTTTTTTTTTTAGTTTGTTTTTTTTTTTAATCAAAAGGAGAAAGAAGCCCCCAGTATTTTTCAGAGAAACTAGGTGCTCTTCATGAAAAGATTCTTTAGAAGAAAAATTCTACCTTCTATGAAAATACTGTCAAAAAAAAAAAGAAAGGGAGCTCCAATGCCACTTTACTTTTGATGTGTAAATTATACTTCTCTGTGCAAAGTAATGATAAAAATAAAGTCTGTAACAGGTCAAGGACACCTAGTATAATGTACCTCTAGATCAGAGTCAGGTGGTGGTGAAGGATTATTGTTTCTTCTGCCACGTCCACGTGACTTCCCATCTGAACTACGACGTAATCTATCTGAATCTGAATCTTTAATGGGTGTTGATGGACTGTGGATCGTACTGTATTCTGCTGTAGTAAAGAAATGAGATTTTTACCTTTCAGCTTAAACTTCAAAGTGTTCAATTTAATTGCTTGTTACATGTGACAACAAAACCAGGATGTTCACTAAAGAGTCATAACTAAAATAATTAAATCTACAGTGATAAGTGGCAATACTAATTCATAAATTAATTCAATCAAGTTCAAGTTATATGAAAAAACACAGAGAAATTATTTCAGTAAACGAATAAAAAAGGAATAAGTAAAAAAACCTTAATTCCTTCAAATCGTAGAAAAGATCATATAACTTCATAGACAAGATCAAACTCTAAATGATCAATTTTAAGGGATACCAGCTTTTCTTTAAAGAACATTAATTCAATTCTAAATTTTCAAACATGCTTTAAGATAACCGTTATGGTGACTGGTAAGAAAAATACACCCAGGTGTGAAAAAAATAACATAGTGAAATTGAAAACTTTTCCAAATTGCTTGGTTGCAGACACTTTACTTTTGGATTGCTATGTTTGAGCCATATGAATATCATTCTTTCTAAACATGGCATAAAATAGAGTCTTTATTTTCCCAGAGCGAGTTCAATAAATAAGTGTTAAGTATGCATCATCTATGAAGATGAAATTTATAGTATTCTTCAAAGGCCTACTCAACATTGAACTTTTCCAACAAGTAACTTCAAGACAGCATACAATTCTTTATAAACAGCACTGTATGCTAATTATTATGCTTCAGCGACATTTATTTAACAAAATATTTACTGTTGTTGAACAGGGAAAAAAGAATGATGATTGATGTATGTAAGAGCAACAAAGTTTTCCTGAAAACACGCTAGATGAAGATGTTTTGCTATTCTTAACATCCATAGACTCAGTAACAGTGAAGTGCTTGAACATTAAGGAAGCAGACACGCAGCATACGTTATTGTTCCTAACTCATTTAACTAGAAGTACCATACTCATCAGAAATGCAACAACACATTTTTAAATCTCTTTTCAAGACTTCACAGTCTAAGTTGATGGAGAAAAGACTTTTATTTTGACAGTTATAATTATTCCTAAAAAACCCTATTTTTGTGAAGGCAGCTGGAATTTTCAGCATTCTATATATTTATCAATTTCACTTCTCAGTTAACATTAGCTACTCTTTAGAGTTCAGCAGATGTGGATATTTGTATCAATATTCATTTTCTTTTTAATCAGCCTAGATCATGGCATTCCCATTTGAACAGACAGGTATCCTTCTCACACAAGTGATTTTCTTCTCCTAAAAAAACATCCTGTTGAGGTCAAAGGTTACATTAAGGAGGAGACTGGACATCTGTGTAACACCACAGATTCACAATTACTCAAAATAATAACAGTTGCTTGTGCTGAATGAAAGGAAAAGGTCTTGAAATTCTCATGTACAGCCTTCAAATCTACACTTAATGGAAATTAGTATATGTTATATATTTCACATTATACTTTTACCTAAGTATCTCAGGCTACATTAAACAAAGCAGAATAACAAGTTAAGAGGTAACTCAAGGTAAAACAAAGAATCTTCAAAAGAGACTCGAACTGCACCTAAAAGAGCGATTCTGTGTATATGCCAAACAACAAAAATCATCCAGCCATGTCAGTCTACATACCTAAAGACAGAGGTTTAAATGTTGAAGATCTTCTACATTTCAATAATATATATATTTTCCTATGACAATGTACACTTCAGAATATTTAGTTAAACTATTTAAACTTTGAATGCTGACTGCTCTTTCATCTCCTGTACTTAAACATAAATAAGAAATCATAACTCAGATAGTACAAATTTTCCCAACCTTTTAAACTTAAATGAGTTCATCTGCTATAGATTATTTTTATTATTAAAATAGAAAAGAAAAATAAAAGAAAGAAAACAATGAACAAAGGCCTTGAAATAAATTATAACCCGGTAAAATAAATGGACCAGAATTTCTTCAACAGGTGTATTGGCCAATGATGTTCTAAATATGTGCTCTATCATTCAGATGTAATGAAAAATTGCATTTCCTATTGACTGATTTAAATTAAGGTTGGTCTTGGACTCTGAAAATATTTTTAGGAGTTTGGCTTTAGATCCCAGTTTTTAAATTCTTCTCACGGATGTCATCTGCCTCAAAATTTTAAGTATTAAACTTGGGGTACTAATAGTAACACTAAATAAAATAGGGAACAGATAGCATAGGAAAAGTACAAAGAAAACTTCATGACAAATAAAACCAAGTAGCAGAGCATGGTGAGGGCAGGGAAGACAGTCTGTTTGTAAGAGCCATCCAGCTTTCCATTTTTGCAAAGACCTTGATTTAAGTAAACTGCATGCAAAATTTCAAGGGCAGGGCTGCAAGTCTGGGTGGAGGCTCATTTCCATCTCTCCTTCACAGATGCAAGTCGTCTGTCTGGATGGGCCAGACCTTCCCCGGACAGAAAGACTCTCAACCCTACCTCAGGACCCCAAGGTTGGCTAGACACAACTTAGCCCACCCTTCTTGGAACCACTGTACCTGCATCATTCCCAAGAGATCTGTCTGCCTTGCTCTTATGGATCTCTCCAGGAAATCTACTCTGCTGCTTTAACAGCCATGCCATTGGAAACAGAACATACAACTTCAGCATTCATTACAGCAATGTAAGTTCAATCTATGAAAGCAGAGGAAAAAATTATTCCCTTCATTATATTTGCATGCGTTTGAAGACTGTTCTTAGATCCCCTTTGTTGTTAGGCCAACCCTTCCCTGACAATCCTCCTTTCTGGGTTCTGATTATCAGTCTACATAGTATCTCCAAACTGGATACAGTAATTCAAAATAAAGTCGAGCAAAGCTTTCCTTCCCACGTCCCACAGTCTACCCTCCCCTGGACACCACTTGGCAGGAGAAAATTTGCATTTTCTGCAATATTTTCAATAAATGTTTTAGTTTCAGGATCCCTAGATCATCTTCCGAGGAGGAAGTGACACCTAACTGGTCGTTTCTCAAAGACCTGGCCAAATATTGCACATGAACTGAATACACAACAGTGCTAATACCTGGAGTTTCTGAGCCTACTTAGGAGACCAGTCTGTTATGAACAGTGTGACAGATGGCAGTAACCAATGGGGGCAAACGTGACATCGCATGCAAGAAACTTATTCCATGTATGTAAAGGCAAACGATAGCATGTACACTATGGATTAAGGCTGTTCGACAGGGCAGCCTCCATGTGCAGGGCCGAGTTACCAGCTCACTGTCCAATGGTTGCTCTCAGGTCCTCATAAGGAAACCCAGTTAAAGAATCCAGTATCCAGCTGAGACCTGAGCCTTGACAAGCCCAAGCCCTGACAAATTCTGGAGCAAGAAAAACAACAGCGGCTGAGGGTACTCGGTGTGCCACCAATATCTGGAGTACTGAGAGCGGTCCACAGGGAAAGGTAGAGCCTGGAAGGAGCTGCCAACATTCCCCATCCCACATTTGTGCAGTTCATCATTCCTGCCTAAATGTATACCTCACACCTGCTCCTATTCAGATCACATCTCCATTTTTTGAGTTCTCATCCTGTCTCCAAAGAACTCGCAGCCCCTCTCAGCATGGTGTCATCTACATATTTAATAGGCAAACACATTCTGTTCCGTCATCTAAATGATTAATGAAAATGTGGTCTGGTGCTAGGCCCAAGGCAGACACTGAGGAATGCTGCTGTAGCCATCCTTCTATTTTAGCAGCGAGCTCTCACTGACTTATCTCTGGACATGGTTTCCTAAACAACTTTATATAATTCTGCTGCAGTTTCTGATAGACTGCTTTAAGCCTAGTTTGCTCATAAGATTGTTAAATGAAAAGATTTAACTGTCAGGGCAGCAAAAGCCTCACTGAAGTCAAGCTATATAACACATTATCGTTATACCCATTATTCTACATTCATTGATAGGAGGAGGTTAATTTGTTCAACCTCAGCTGACTTCACAGTACCAGATATGTTTTAATATTAGACATTATGTTTCTAAATCACTGAATTTAATTTTGTCCTGTTCTTGAGCATCACCAACACAGGAAGTGCAGGAGAAAACCCAGCCCTCCACGAAATCATGAGGGGAAAAGGGGGTGAGGATCAGCTCTCCACTGCCTGTCCCAATACTAAAGCAAGATCACCAAAGGAAGCTGGCAGCAGCCAGGCTAAATACAAGAAGGAGGAGTTCAGATAAAAGCCATCTGTGGGACATTTTGCCAAAAAATGCTAGGCCCCCAAAAGATTACAAGGTTTCAAGGAGCCTGAAGGCATCCCTGGAACAGAAGCACTCAGGGGTGCTACAGCCACGCTGCATTAGCAGGTCGGGTCTGTGGGACCAAACATGTGGTGGCAAAGACCCTAGGCTTCACTGCCTGCTTCTGGGAGGTCATTTCAGTGTAGGTCCAGCCCGATCTAGTCTCCTGAGCATCCTCAGTAAGGGCTGGAGGACTTAGGAGCTGTCCTGGAGGACACCTTCCAGGTTAGTTTTGTCTGGAAGGACTCCAGCTGAGTGCTCTAGGACCGCTCTGCTGAGCCAAAGCTCTGCATCAAACCAGACTCCCGCCCCAAATTAAAATGCTAATGTAGGCACACCCTAATCATAAAAACAACAGCAGTTTTGGAAATCTCCTGAGATGAAAATATCTGGAAGGTGGAAAAGCGCTCAGGGCAAGTCTTACACAAGCTCAGCCTGTCCCCGCTGCTCCTGGGGCATCTGCTGATGGCAGCTGCGGCAGGTGGGGTATGGGGCCGGTTGATCCATCGGTCTGGACCACTACAGCCATTTCAGTGTGTTGTATATGCCTTCACAAAATTATATTAATGTAGCAACAGTTATTCTTCTGCATCCATTAACAGACACATAATTTTAGATCTCCCCGCAACGGCGCCTCTCTGCACTCTGCCCCAGGCAGACACTAAATGTTACAGCTTGTTTCTGCTTCACACACTCAGAGTTCATCTCTTCCAAACCTTGACCAAGTGTAACAGACCCAATCTTGACCTCTTTAGTCAGTCAGAAAAACATTTTAACCCAGATTCTATAAATGTATGCCTCCTCTTCCAGATGTGACTGGTACCTCCTGCTCCTGACCCCTAGCAGTAACCCTTGTAGTGGATGGTGACACCAAGCCAGACAACAACTACACATAACTGTGAGGAACAAAATATGTTTACCATTCTGGTTTACCTAAAATACATGAACCATACATATTGCAGCAGACCTTCCCCTAGGCTTCAAAGCACCATATTATTGCAACTTGACAGAATATTTCATAAGCATATACCTCCCTGTTATATATCATCGTGGGCAGTTGTGATGGTTTTGTCACACAGGACAACTTTCCACCATCTCACGAATAAGAATACTTTCATTACTTACGAACAGACAATAAAGCCACAGAGATACCATTTGCAACACCAAATTCTGTAATTCCTTTCTGCTTGTTGTGGAAATCCCCCCTAAGTAATTGCTGTATTTTCTTGCTATTAATTTCAATGTACTATACAGCAGTAGTATCAAATGACAAATCTGGGGAAAACTATCTATTCCAGAAATCCCAAAATCAAGTCTAGGTAAATCCGACTGGCAAGTGTGTGGGTACAGCTCTTGCAGTTGACAAAGACATTGCAAATTTCATCAGACTTTTTCCCTACTACGTTGAAAGGGTATGCAAAAAAGAGTAAACGCACATTATCAAAGTATTCATATCTCATGTCACAATGTAAATCACATGGACAAGATGGGTCTAGGAAAGCTAGTATAGGCAAATGTCTCTGCAAGTAGGTATGTACAAACATTTTCCATTTAGATTGTGCCCAGATAATTGGTTTCCCCTCAAACCTTTCACTTAATTTTGAATAAAGGCCTTAAATCCTCAGGCCAGTGTTATTTCAACTCCTGTATACCAAAATAAAAATGTAAGATACAGGTAGTTTGAATATGTCGGTCTTATGCTATGATTTTCTTACTTTTGCATAAATAAAGCTTACTTTTGCATAAATAAAGCTAAACACAAAATTGCATGAGTACTCTACAAACTTCTTCCTGTACTGCTTACCTAAAACTGGACGAGGATTAAACAATGCAGCAGGATCACATAGATATTTGAGGGTTTTGGTTTTTTTTTTTTACTTCTCTATAAAAAATATGACTATGACATTAGTAGTAAGTAAGTAAAAGTATTAAATAAGTATTGCAACAAATACAATAATGCCTGCTGACATGATCATAGAAGGATGTCCTTAGTGATGCTTTGACAAAATGTCAAAATCTTGACCTGAAAATCAAATCTAATGTTTGTCTTTTGAGGATGACAAACATACCATTATAAACTTGGCAAAAACCCTCAAGAGTCTGTTAAAAATATTGACAAAAATGCCTGTTTATTTCAAGGCTTGGGTGACTTTTTGATTTGGAATTGCATATTCAAAATAATGACAAAAAATCATATTAACTGTATATCTTATATATAACATATATATTGTTAACATACATTAACTATGTATGCCAACAACTATACTAACAAGCACTGCAATGGTCCAGTTTTTTTTTCTCAAATTGTCAATGTTGAAGTAAAAAAGGTGATGCAATCCCACAATAGGCAGGTAGTACCTCTCTCCAGTGTAGGCATTTCTTCCTTGCTCATTATTTATGCTTTCAAACAATTTGAAATTATTATTATATTTACTGCTACTAAAACCAATGATGACCATCCTATTTATGTATTAAAAAAAGTCTACTGAAAAGTGCATCAAGTTCTTAGCTTCAACATATCTTGTGACAGTGAGTCAGACTCCATATTGTCGGACACAATGCAGAAGAGTTAAAAGTTGTACATTGCTAACGTCAAAACAGGAGAACAACCATTATCAGAAAAGCAAATCCAGTGTTGTACTTTGACATTCATTATTGCATCCAATCTCATTTCTGTTTTTACAGAATTTTCATTGAGTTTCCTTCCTACATAAAAATACACCCTAGATTTATTCTTCATGTATATTTACGAAAAAGAGCAAACAATAGAACACCAGTACTGTACTGTGAATACAGCAGTATTTGCTTCCGTACAGGTATAAGTAAAAAGTTGCCTATGTAGTCTGTTTGCTCCGTTTCCCTTTCCTGCTTCTAATTTACTGTTATGAAATATGATAAGGAGAAACAGTAAAGGTAGCTTTCCCTTTTGCAATCCTAAATGTGATACAGCGTTCAAGGAAAAAGTTTAGTCTTTAAGAGCAAAACGGTGACCCATGGCTGAGAACAATTTTTGTTGGCGAGCACAGCCCTTGTGGGCTGCACTGTGGGCTGCATTTAATCTGCATTGTGAAGTATGTGAGTAATACGAAAAAAAAACAACCTTCCAGTAATATTTCAAACATACTTATTGCAGAAACCAAGAAAACTGAGAGAGATCAAATCTCAAGAACAATGCTAGTCTCTCTTGTGAGAAACACTGTTCAATAAATTATAAATACAGCATAATACAAAATAGAAGGATAAATTCAACTTTGTTGACTGAACTGCTAAACAAAAGTTTGCACATACAAAGAATTTTTTGTTACCAGCTATGATGATGGAGTTGAAATATTGCAAGAGAAAATTATTAAAGTTTTAGAAAAAGTAGTCATTTTCTACATTCATTCTTAGAAATACATATTATGAATGTCCCTCTAATTATTTTAGAACATCGGGGCAGAGCGTTGATTGGAGAAAAAAACTCCATCTGTTCAGGATAAATTTCAACACTGGCCAACTGCAGGTGATTAGGTGAGAGAGCGTATAAAGGTCAGACATGCACACAGTGCTAATTCATCCACTGTCTCCAGTGGTTTTTTTGTGTCAAGAATTTCTTGAATTCACGGTGGTGTCTGCCTAAATCCAATCTTTGAGTTTGTCTAAGTGATACTTGAACTGGCATAAAGCTTTTGCACCCACAACATCCTGCAGCAAGGAGCTGCACGGCTTACCTATACGCAACATAAAGAAATACTTCCTTTTGTTCACTCTGAACCTACTTCAATGAATTTCAGCATTGGAAGGGAGAGTGAATTTTTGCCCACGAGTCTACTTTTATTATTTTTTATCATTTTAATTACTATTGCTTCTCTTACATGCTACAGCTCAGACAGAAATCAGGAACTCGCTGTTCATACCTGGGATAATCTACTCATGCATGGACTGAAAGCTCATCCCAGAAGGAACCTAATATTCTATTGCTATTCTGATGAAAAACACTTTCTTATGTAAAGCAAAAGTTAGAATTCTACAAGTGGAAAAAAACCCCAACTTTGAAAATTCTTACTTTTGAACTGAAACAAAATTTCCAATGAAATCTGAAGTAAGGCACACATTAAAAATTTGAAATGCCATACTGAGATTGTTAGATTGTTTTGTTTAATAATTTTCTGATTATGTCACTACCAAAAGTACAGCCTTATGTTCACAAGAAAATAACATTAATTTGTATGTCTGATTTATGGAGACAGGGACTATCAACCTCTGTGCAATAAAAATGTTTTGTCATAACTGAGGTACAAGAATTTTTTCAGATCCACAAAGAAAAGAGAAAGAAGAAACACTGAGCGTGGAAAATCTCAGGTTCTTCTGCAAGAATCCCTGGACGTCCTGGATTGCATGGCAAAAACTTGCATATTTAACTAGGAACTGTGGGAAACCATAAAAGGATTATTTTATATTTGGACAAGGAATTAAACATACTTTAAGTGAAATTATCTGAGCTTTCTGAGTCTGCAAAACTCTACTAAAAATGTCACAAGAGCACATAATTACTTGCTCTCTTTTCACATGTTTCTTACCAGGCTCTTCTGTTTCACTTACTGGCCCAAATTCATAGGAACCACCTATGTCTGTCAAATTATTCTGGTGCCTCTGTAAAGTCTGAAGGCTGTTCTGTGCTTGTCCTGGCACGGTTGAGAACCGCAGAGATTACGTGGGCTTTTTAAATATAGAAGATGTCTAGGGATATCAGCATCCAGTAAGAACAGCTGCAATTCAGCAGCTGGAGCCCATCCTACGAAAGGGGTACAGTAGCCTAATGTGATGGCTCTGCACTGCTCCTCACCACCCCTCATAATGCAGAGTTCCAGCTGTGGCAGAGAATCAGCAGTCTAACTTGACCAGATGCGGCAAAACATCCTACAGAAATTTGACTAATTGTAATTAAAATTTGGTTAGTTTGCTCGTTTGTTCGATGTTTTTGAACCAACTGTAAATTTCCTTCTCTCTACTATGCCTTCCACTTGTCCACACCCCACCAGAATTCCCTTCTGCTTTTCTTTGACCCCAGCCTTGCTTTGTCTTCTGAGCATACTGTGTATGAGCTCAGCTGGGGCTTTGCAATAAGCTTCAGTGAGAAGAAAGTGAAAAAATTTACACTGTCTAAGGGGAAAGGGCAGGCACAGCACTGGATTCACTGGCTGGTCCTCACCCCCCTTCTACCAGGGTTGAAGGTTTGTGAGGCAGCAACAGGTTCTCACCTAATTCTAACCTAGGAACCCGACACTGGTATGTCAGCCACCTTAAACTGTTCTCATACCAGTGGAGAGGCTTAAGAGGATGAAGACTTGTAATTAAACTGAACTCTAAATAGAGGTACTCATCTCTCTCCACTCAGTACAGACGGAGCCTAAATGGGCTTGATCCTAACTTAAATGCATAAAGACAAACGCATAAAGATAAATGGAGAAATCTGGGTCTAGCCCTATACTTTCTGCCAACTGCAACCATGTTGGTGAAGGGGAACAGAAAGATGGCTTCCATTACCTTCTCCTAATAGCGAGCGGCCCACTGCAGGTACTTTCCTAAAAGCGTCCCTGCCGGTGCAGGCAGCCCAAGATAACCCATAGCTACATTAAGAGTTGCTGTTTGCAAACCATTTGAAGGAACTTTCTCAGAAATGTTAAATCAGTAACATAAATACCCCAGGGAAAGAGGCAGCAGTCCCAGCAATGGCAGAGGAGGTGTGCACATGTCCAAGGAATGGCTATGTCTCAGTAAGCAGTGGTAGGGCGCCCATGGAGGTACAGCTTTCATTACAGGAAAGCATGAACTAGAAGAGGACTTACGTGGACGATCCATCCATGAGAAAGCCCATCAAATTCTTTCAAATTTTTAGAGAAGACTTTCTTAATAAGAGTGTGGAAGATTTGAGGGAGAAAATAAAGATTTCTCAAAAAGGAACTGATAGAAAAGTTCTGTCCAGGCTTATAGAACACAGAAAACTATTTAAATAGGAAGTCAGCCTTTAAGCCACTAAGCTTGAGCTTGGGAAAAATATACCTCTTCTGTCTGTATACGTGTTTACCGTTGCTTTTGGGAAGTATCAACTACTTTAAATTATCAACTACTTTAAAAAAATATATGCAAAGATTTTGCAAAAGATCAAGACACAGATGATACAATGATTCAATTTTAGTATCTTGATAAAAGCTAAAACTTGATCACCTTTGTTTTTGGGGGTAAGAGGAACTTACTGCTTACAACCTAAAAAGAAAAGCAAACAAACCCACAAGAAAACAAAACCAAAAAATTAAAAACAAAGCAAAAAGAGTAATTATGCAGACTCCAATACACATCCATATGTTCTAAAAGCCACAGACTCCAATATGCATTCATGTATTTAGAACGAACCCTTTCTCAAATACATTGCACACACATGTGATCTCATGTATACAAACACACACACCAGCTGTGTTTTCTTGCCTTTCACTTTCAGCAAATGTATCAAAAGAGACAACACTGCATACATTTTTTACAGGTCCACACTCATGCAGAAAAGCAACAGAGTCCTAGCACATCATATTAAAGCTCACATTGCACATGCAAGATCAGTCCCATCAAGTACTTCAAGAAAATGAAGAAAACACCCTCTCCCAACAAAACTCCGAAACAAAACCTCCTGAAAACATTGCCAAATCATAGCTGCTTCTTACCGCATTACTGAGAAACACATCTGCAACCTTGGACTTTCTCTCTGACAGATTTCAAACTTCTGCCATCTACTAACTAATGACATGCTTAAACTGTTAAAAAATGTATTAGGTTGTTTTTTTTTTTTTTAATAATGGGAAAAGTATTTTTCACCCCTCATTTCCAAAAACAGCTGCAGCAGTTTGGCATAAATGTTCAAAAAATATCTCAACTAGTAAAGGACTGCCAAATTCCAGCAAGAAAGGTAAAATGACTGGGGAAAAGGAAAAGCCACCGAAAATCTTTTATTAAAATGGAAACACTTGTGCAATTTCAACTCCCCATTACAAGCATTATTATGTCCTCTGAAAGTGGAAAGCTCTCTTTCAAGTGAACAGTTGGGCTATGGTCTGAAGGCCTCTTGATTTCAGTCTTACTTAAGAAAAATCAAAGGAGTTTATCTTAATGAAGACAGAGCTTTAAAAGCATCAGGTTCTGGTTTAGCGTAAAGACTTTCCCATATCCTGCCATTTTTAACACAAGCATTTTACAAATAAATACAAACAATTTGTATTTCACACAAGGTTTAAAACTTGTACTGATCCTGGTTTTTCTTTAGCCTATTTTCTGCTAGAATCTGTGCAAGACGTGCCACAGGCTCGGGATTAAGAAATAATAAAAAAAAAAAATATCAATGACTACACCAAAAAAAACCCCCTCATTCAATTCAACCCCCTTTCAACTTACAAAAACGTGCCTCATAGGGACCATAAAATCCATGTAATTACCTGCTGCAGGATCTGTAACCGCTTGACTGGTGATGCCAGATGGTGGTTCTTGAAGCTGGTATGTTGCATTTGTGGAGGGTGTCGTTGGGCTGGTGTTGCTGTTTGTCATGTAATGTGAAGGATAGGGTGAGCTATTATAATACTGTGCATATTGGCCCTGG
Source organism: Chroicocephalus ridibundus (assembly GCF_963924245.1). NCBI lineage: Eukaryota > Metazoa > Chordata > Aves > Charadriiformes > Laridae > Chroicocephalus > Chroicocephalus ridibundus. The sequence continues at coordinate 133,540,790 of NC_086285.1, forward strand.
CCAAAACTGGGATAAGAGGGGTATTCCTGCAAGACAAAAAAGCAACTGAATAGTCCATCAAAGTTTTGCTGCTTTTTAGTATATATTCCAAAACATAACTACAAACACATGTCAGGCTTTCAGCACGTATGCTTCCTGGACTGGATGCTGTCGGACCTAAAACTGTGAGGCAGTAAAATGAAATCTAAATTACACATAATTTAGTATGTCTTCTCATACAAATAGTTTATTAGACACACTGCTGAAGATGTGTGAATAAGAACATCAACCCCTGACAATTAGTTCTACCATTGAAAGATGACAAATTGAACAAAAACATTTATAAACATTAGTTTAACTTGAAAGGATGCTAATTTCTTTCAAAAAGCTATTTAAGCGCTACATTTTTTTCAGTGGATAAGAATTCTAAGTTTGCCAAAGTTTCCTCAACTCATATTTACAAATTTACCTGCTGTGAACTATTAAATCCAGTAGAATTTGTGAGTGAATTATTTCCTGCATATATTCCTGATGATGTTGTAAAACTGCTGCCTGAAATGAAATGAAAAATTATGTGAATTACTAAAACATAGTATTGGAAAATAACTTCCATCATGCGATTATATCATAAGGATACGGCATATTTGTAATATTTCCCATATGTTGACCGATTTGGTTGTCATCAGCTCTGTAACATGTTAATATATGGAAAGTGATAATTCATCGTTCCTACACCCTGTGTTTCATTATTGTAATAAAAAGAAATGTAGACAGGAATTTGGAGCCACCTCAGGTCTGACTGAATATTAGGCTATCCCACCCCTCTGAATAATCCCCAGCGTTGTGGAAGCAAGGAGGGTTTCAGTTTTTGTTGAACAATAAATGTGAGCCTTGTCCTAAGAGATATCATCTCCCCTCACTGAAACCCACTGGCTCCATTTCTCCATTTCCAGAATGGGTTCTCTCCCCTCCCTGAGCCTCAGCCCCTCGCAGGAACAGCAAAAGCCCTAACTCCCTGCTCCAAACAGCTCAGCCCCACCGCGAAGCCATTAGGATTTGCTAATCGATCACATACAGCCTTGGGACACAAACTTTTTTCTTTTTTGATAGAGTCTACCAGGCATGACACAAGGGAAAAAAGTAGCTCTCTGAGAAGGGAGACCCAAGATTGAATTTAGCCCAGAGACTGAATTACCGCCGTCACCTCCCTCCTCCCCACCAAAAATAGACAGATGGGGCTCTCGTTTAATATCTAACCTGAGAAGCTGTTCCACTAAAAGGGCAGCAACCCCCTTTCAGCTGTTTTGCCCTCACTGGTTATAACCCGGGAGTGACACAGCCACCAGCTGAGACAGATGGATGCACAGGGTGAAGCTACATAAGCCACCAGAAAGTCTGTAATGAGGCAACCTATTGAACTCCTCCAGCGGGAGAGCACCAGCCAGCCAGGAGCTCGCATTAAAGTGTGCAGGTTGTTTACGGCCCCCTTCGCTGCCGAAACCTGCCTTAGTGAAAAGATATAACCAGACCTTGTGAGCAAAAGCTTGCAGGTGAGCCAAGGAGGGATGGAAATCCACAGGGAGCCAGGCGTACAGATGCGCCGACCCTCTGATGGGCCCGACACGACCCAATTAACAACCAAATCCTATGCAGTGGTTACTCCTTGGGAAAAGTGACATTTCTTCCAACTCCAAACAGCCAGGAATGCAGGCAGGGCTGCATGCTTAGTACAACCCCTACAGGGCATTTGTGACCTATTTACTTTTTTAAACAAAAAACCCACCCACCCAATAGGTATCCTAGCTATCAGAAGTCAGAAGGAAAAACATTTAACTGCTTTGATTGCAAAAGTTACTAAAAACGCACACAGATTAAGCCTCAAAGTAGATGTGAAGTATGTCCAACAGCAGTGGGAGTAAAAGATGACGCTTAAACTTAATGTGTGATAATGACTGTAAACATTTCTCTTGTATTTGCTATTAGTGCAAAAGCTCTGTGGTTGTTGATAGATGCTACTAATCCTGTGAACTAAACTCAGATTACTTCAGCAGAAGAGTTGACATCCAAGTTTAGCAAATAGTACAGATAAACAGTACTAATGAGAAAAACATGTTGTTTTAAATTTAATTTAAAATTGGAAAACAGATGTTATTTTTTATTATAACAAACCCCAGAGCCAAAATACAGCTGAAAAATATTTTAAATTGCAAAACTTTGAAATGCTATTTTATTTCTAAGAGTGCCTTGGCTGGAAGAATGTAAGTCACTGTGTCTCTTTCTATTTCTGTAGCTACTTCTGAGTGATGCAGTAATGCATTCAAACTCAAGTTTTACAGTTGCACGGTTTGAACCACTCCGAAAAGATATAAAAGGCCTCTCATAGTTATAAGAAGAAAAGAAAAAAAAAAACATACAAAACTTTTTTTGATGAATACATTATCTTCCCACAGAAAGTTTGGCAAATACTTTGCAAGAGCAAATGAGAAAAGTAATTACATGGCAGCCAGCATCTCTCCCTCTCAGACAAAGACACACACATACTAACAGGCAGATCTCTCTTTCATCTCATGGTCAGCGCTGGCTCCTATGGAGGAGGGGTGGGGGTCTCCTAGACCGTAACAAACATGAAGCAGGTTTCTCAGAAACGGCTCTGTGGGCCACCCAGAACTACTGGCCTAAAGTTGTTTTTAAAATACTCCAATTTTGCCATTTGTTTTTTAAATAATCGGCCGCAGCGCCGCGTAGGGCTGCTGTTCCCGCCTTCGCCAAACAAACACAAAAATAAGAATCTCCACGAAACGTGCGAGATTTACTGCCCCAGGTTGGCAGGCTATGTAGCTTTAAAATGTGATAAAAGCTGTAATTTGCAGGTCAAAGGTCTATTTTGCAAAGAGCACGGACCCACATTAAAGCTGGGAATCCCAGTCAGTGTTGGAAGACGGCTGGTCCCTGCTGGGAGCGGGATGCGGGCTCCTGGGATGCCATCCTCCCCGGTGTATTTGCCACAGAGGTCCATTTGCTTTCCTGGCGCAGCCTCCTTGCCATGGGCTATGTCCATCATCAGGGTACAATGTATGTGGCAGAAGTTTAGTGCAGCTCTCCTGGGAAAGCCGAACACGGCCAGATGGGCTATTTAAACTCAAGGTTTCTTCCGTTTGCTTACACTGTTTAAAAATCCTTGGCGAAGTCCCCCTTGTTGTCCTAGTAACTGCTTAGCCATCCAGAACAATATTTTTATACTGTATAATAATAACCGAATACCTTAACGTTTACTTTTTTATGGATGAATTCCCAAACCAATTGGTTAGTATATTCTCAAACATCGCAGTCTTGGTAACTAAAACAACGCTGGTGCTCATCACAGGTCTAGTACCCTTCCATCTATGAAGCAACTTACATGAAAAAAGAGCTTGAGGAACATCCTCACTGAAGTAAGGGTGGGGGACAGTGGGGAGACAGGGTGGCGGAACCGCCTAGGTCCTCTTCCCACCCTCTCCCCTCCTCACACCCCATTATAGGGATGATAAATTTGTAACAAACAAAAATCCAATTACCAGAATAACCTTAGCAAGGAGCCACAGGCAGCGATTTTCCTCATCATTTTCAAAAGTTGGCAGTCTCTCCCTCCGCTATTGTTCGGTGACTAATCACGCTGTAATTTTAGCAGGGTCAGGAAAAGCACTGGGTTTAATTGGCTGCACACGCACGGCGAGGCAGCGCCTTTACGTCGCAGGGAGACATTCGCCCCGGGGAGAGGAACCAGAATAACTCCAAAGCTTTTGAGCGCGAGGTAACCCCAGTCAGGGAGCAACTGCAAGGCAGCTAGGAAATCCCCTCTACTGCAGGCAAGAATGCCAGCGGGGCCCCGAACACGCCGTCGTGTAACGCTGGGTTGCGAAGTAGGTTGTGGGATCCATTATCTCCATTTAGCAGCTCAGCAGCCGCGCGCAGGAGATGAAGAACAGCTATTGCAGGCTATGACAGGGCTGGGGCTGCAGCCTGCCCATATACTGCTAGAGGGGAAAGGGAGAATAAACTCATTTCCCTCTCTGGAGGTTTCTGCACAAACAACTGAACAGCAGCAGCACTACCCCCGTCTTCTGTCAAGAGAATCAATTTTGTCCTTAAATAATAGCTGAAACTATGAATAGGTTCTCCTTCCAAAATTACACGAGGAAAGGGAAACAAATGTCCCTGTTTATTTTTAACATCTGTTCAATCAAAAGGAAGAATTAAGTCAACTCAAAGTTTTTTCAAATTCAAAAGCTGGCCTAATGGAAACATTAATAGGACGTATATTCTCATGTATAGTATAGATATATACTGTCAACATTTAACTGCAAGAAAGACCTGTTCAGCAATGTGGTTCTTTTCTACTTAGCTTCTAACAACTCCACCAACATTTTAATTTAAAATATTCTCCTCATTTCCACTCCTATGGCCCGTAAGGCTTCTGTAGGAGACCAGTCCTTCCCTCATCCACACACCGTGCTGTTCATGAGCACAACAGAAATGCCACACACACCACGGGCACCCCCAGGCTCTCCCACTCTGACCTGTGGCTCTTCCACCCAAGCCAGACTGTCAGCGATCTGCTGCCTTCCAGGGGCGGGCAGCCCAGCCCAGAGGCAAACCCAGGCTCAGACCCCCTCCTCCCTCAGCCCCGCAGACAATGCTGTCGTGAAATCAATGCCTCTGACCCTCCTCTCAGGAGAGCTTCGCAACTGGGTCATCTTTAACACATTTCTTTCACAGAATATTTTTAGATCCTTGCTTTTCGATGCGTACAGCTGAAATGCTTTCCAAGATCTTACTGTTCCATCTCTTGACAACCGCCACCCTTTCATGACCTTGACAATTCTGATCTTACACACATTTTGCATATCGCAGAAAACAAAGCAATGCCCTTTATGACAGACCTCTATGTAGTCCATTGACTGAGTCCTAGCTTTGCTCTACTAATGCCGGAATTCACTGCTTATTCTTAAAATTTTCCAACAAGCGCTCTCTCACATCATCCCGTGCTGCTCCCCCTTTCCTCCCTCCATTGAATGAGTTTCCCATAGACATCTGCAAAACTACTTCATTGTCCTCCCTAAAATCCCTTTTTATTGACATCCCTCTGCTCCGTATCTTACAAAAACCCCCACCTTCAGAGCTGTTAGATAACCAATATGGGGTGACAACTGTTTATTATGGCTAAACTGCATCAGCTTTATCATTATATTAAGCCATAATAAGCCTGTGTGTTTTATTTTACCCTCCAATTTCGATGGGGACTATGTTTTCATTTGGCTGTATCAGCACAACAGGAATCCTGATACATGACTGTGGCACAAAGGCACTACTGCAATAGAAATTATAGGCAACACAGACATGATTTTTCAATAACTCTATTTCCTAGCGACCATGAATTATCAGTTCCTCAAGAGCTGGAATGTTGATCCAGGAGTTCCCCGTAGCTGCTGCTGGCAAGCGTTGTGAGCTCTCTCCTACAGAGAGGTAGGGGTAGGGTTTTTTTCAGAGGGGCGTATGCGTGTTTGGTTTTTTTAGTGTGGCTATCTGCAGAAAGCAAAACCAATAACCTAGTTATAGTTATTTTTGCCCCGATGAGTAAAAGATCACCACAATTCAGCACGTAGATGAAAGTCTGCATACTACTCTCATGCTATCTTCCTCTTACTTGTCAGAGCACACTACAAGTAAGCAATACTTCAGATGTCAGATGGTCACTTCTGCCCTACGGAGCTACTCAACACACAGTTCAAAAGAGGATTAAAAAAACCCCAACAACAACCATCTCTCTTGTGCCTGGGCGAAGGACCGGATCAATATCCCCTTAAAGCTGTGGAACAAAAGCAAAACCTCATTCACTTGGTCTCTGAAAGCACTTCTGCCTCCAGACATTTCATGGAGCGTTTACACGCTGGCGCAGAGTTTAAATGGAGCATGATAATAATAAAGAGAGGTGCTAAACTTTTAAAACATGTGGTCCAATTCTGTGAGTGATCACTTATTGCAACAATTCTAAAATGTGCAGCACACTTGATTTCAACTGTCAAATTCAGGGGTGAAAGCTCCTGCAGCAGACATCCAAAATTAGCTATTTGTCATAAACAAAGATTTTTGAAAATAACCCTTAAAGTGGTTAAAATCCAGAATCAGGCACACCCAGCGACTTCCCGAGACAAGAGGGGAAAAAGGAATTGGGAGAACAAGGTGGAAAGATATTAAGTAAACTAAACAGGCAAGTAAGGCTACAAAATATAATTGATAATAATAGCCCACACATACAAAGACTTACAGCTTTTAAATAGACTTCAAAGAAACAGACTTCAATCATTACTTAGCTACCTCCACAGCTGCAGTAGGTATTTTTATCTTCTTCTCCCTCCCCAAACACACTCAGGTGTCAAATTATATCTGGCACTTCCTAAATTCATAATCCGGACATGTTTTCCAGGACTCGCTTTGTCACATTCACTATTTGTTAAACTCTTGCTATTTGGAGACACGTTTTTTACTGTAATAACACTACAGCACCTCGCTATTTAAAAATTAATGAAGTCACTAAGCGAGGGATCTTCCAAACTGCTGAGAGCCGACCCGTCGCTGCGCTCAGCAAAGGCAATCAGCATTTCAGCTCCAACTGCAATAACGTCCGAGGTTAAGCGCTTGAGCAAACATTCATTTTTATGTTAGGAATGTAAAGAAATAAGGGGAAGGAAAAAACCCCATAGCATCTACTATATCTAATTAATGGTAATATCTGTTTATACAGACCTTGCATCTGGTAGCTATAGGGAGCCTGTCCAGGTTGAGGTGTGCTAAAGCTGGCACCGTAGCTTAGAAATCCTGTCTGTCCAGGTGACTGTGACTGTGCCAATCCACCTTCTGTCTTGATGCCTGCCCACAATGCACCTAAATCAGTTAGTGACAGCAAATCTATTTGTTCATATTCAAACAGGGACGGGAAATAAAATCACTTAATTAACAGCACTTTTCACATATACCTCTTATTGCAAGCGTGAGAGAGCGAATACCGAGAGCATGCACCAATGAGTGGGGTAAGGGCAGTCTAAAAGCACACATAACACTGAAGCTCACCAGGGAGAGGTTAAATTCAAAACTGTGTTCCCAATAACTGCAAAAGAAATTTATACACGAACAGGAAGTTGCATTATTCCTTTTTTCCTTTCCTGCCAGAGGATAACTTTTCCATATATTCATGGCATTTCACAGAGGTAGATTAGCAACTTTATTTGATTTTAATGAAGCATAGCATAGCCAAGCTCTCCTACCATCCACCCATTAATGACATAGCTGAGATTTGCATTGTGTAATATTCCTACATGAAAATTACGTGTCTCTGAGTGCAATGGCTTTCTAAGGAGTTAAAGAGAGAACTAGCAGCATTAAGTGTAATGATGATTTTCAAAGCTAATCAAACACTATAGGAGGCATTTAGTCTTTTAACAAATAAACACCTAGTAGACAGGAACTATTCCTGAAGCAATCTCCCAAACTGGGAAGAACGCAACAGAGAGTCATTAATCTGCACTGACAGGGAAATCCATTACACATTACATTACCCTCTCATTTCCAAATTTAGTAATAAATGAATCCAAAGTCCAAATAAATGAATGACTTGCATCCCAAAATCAGTGATACTTCCCCCAATTTGTAAGGCAACAAGCAACTAAATATCAGCAAGGGAAACACTGAGGAAACGCACACAATTCAGCCTCTGTCTCTTAGTTTTAATTATAAGGTTGTCCCAACATGAACTACCATTTAAAAATAATTATAGCCAAAGCAATGGAAAAGTAATACAATACTCTTAGGTTTCACTGTGGCATTCAGTGATACCTCATTGTTCAGAAACCACCGTTATTTGAACTGAATTAACTAAGTGTGAATTAGTAACATTCCTTTGAAAATTACTGTTAATCTAAGTCCATTTCCTGGTTGGATTTTTTTTTAAAAAAACAATATTCAACAAAGGTTGAAGGTAGGAGAGGGCTGAGAAGTTACTATGGTTGCAAAACTTTGATATCTCCCTATATACAAATGGCAGCATATTTTCTTCTGCCTCTTAAATCATTATTTTTCAACTGCTGTCATTAATTACCCTTAATTCCTTCTGCCAGACCTGCTAACTGCCAGACTAACCCTGTTTGCTTGTTTTTCCCCAGTGCTTACTTGCATCTTCTGTTTCATGTTACAATTAAACCATCCCAATGCTGAATCTGACACCTCGTTTCCAAGGGGAAACCCCTGCCATGGATGTTTCGGTATCGACAATCTCTATTTGTTGTCTCTTTAAGGACTTCTGAAATGCTGATTAAATATTGCTTAGAGAATGTTTAACTAAATCAAGCATTAAATTTCTAGTCCAGCTCTAACGGCCTAATTTAACTCTCCATCTCCGAGGAAGCAGGAGGAGTCGACCAAAGGCAGAGGCAGGAGGATGCCACTTGAGTGAAGACAACTTGGCACTGACGTGCCCTTTTGCAAACCTCCATGCTATGAAGAGCCTTTCATCTCCTAGGACTTATTCTTCCCACCTGCTCTCATCTAGAAGGCCTTCACTCATCAGACCTTGATGGTCCCTTCTCCTTCTCCCAAGACTAACGTATGCAAGAAAGCAGGAAGGGAGAGTGAGAAAATATAAGGGGACTGCCAATATCTGGAAAGAAAAGAAGTTGCTAAGCAAAGCCTTTGCGAGACGCTGGTACGGGAGCGGGCAGGAGGAGGGAGCTGCAGGAAATTCTCCAGCCTCCTCAGGGGCTTTGCAGATGAACCAGAGCCAGGAGCCCCTGGGAGGCAGCTGTCAGTGGCATTCCCCTCCACCCCCCTTCCTGCCCGCTCCCCTGCACCACGGTGGCAGAGGGGGGGAGTGGAAAAATGAAGAAGCTGGAGGTGTATTCGAGACAGCACCTTCCCAAACTGCCCTAGGGAGAAAACGTGAGGGAACACTGATATGTGAATTCACGATTACTTTTCCCCCCACTAAGCCCCAGAGTGAAGAAACAAAAAGGGTGATGCCCCCCACTCCAACTCAGAGTTCTTCCTTCCACGCATGTCCTAAGTCTCCTCTCTTTATACCTGCTGGAAGCTCTCTGCCTCGACGAGAAAAAGGAAAGGCAGATGGTACGTGGGGTCTAAGCTGCAGACCCAAGAGGAGAATTTTGGCTCTACGCAAGGCTTCAGTTTTTGCGGGTTGCAAATAAGCATCCCAGCGTTCCCCATATAGTTTATTTTGGGAACATGGACTATATGATGTGCTTTAAGTATGCAAAAATATATATGGTGTTAGGTCCCAAAACTTTTTAATGGTTATTTGCTTTTAAATATTACTGCTATGAAATACTTCCCTGAGGACCACCTTTGCCCCAGCCACGAGGGACTGTCTGAAAAGAACAAAATGCGTTAAAATCCACATGGCTCAGGAACCAGGGGGTTCAGCGGCCAAAAGCAGCTCTGCAATGTAAAATGTTAGGCAAAATTATCCAAAGTCCTAGGCACGGTGGATGGACTGGGAAAAAAAAAAAAGAAACAAAACAAAAGAGCAGGCAGGCATGTTAACCCCCCCACGAGCAGCTGCCAAGTAAAGCAGCTCTCAATTATAGCTCGGATGACTATGAGACAGCTAAACTCAAGTAGGGAAATCAAGGCCTTGCTGAAGTCAGGGGGAGTTTTATAGCTGACTTCAGTGAGGTCAGGATTTCATCCAGAGGAACAAAGCAAAAACCAAAAAAAGTCACTGTTTGGGCTGCCCAAGCCACCGCAGCCAGCCAAGTATGAACATGAGGTGGCCACAGGATAAACGGGTCCAGAAGAGCGTGGTGGGGAAAGGGGTCATCTGTTATCACACCACCCGATCCAGCTGGAAACAGCAGACAAGCGCTCATCGGCAAGACGAGCTTGGGGGGCTTGGGGGTGGGAAGAATCCCCATCTCCATAGCCTTGGAAATATCCTTAAATATCCTTCACGTATTTTGTGTGCGTGAGTTTTAAATATGTGGAATGGAACTGAAACAGAAACATCCAATTCACCATATTTTTGGTGGTAAGTAATCAAGGCTGTAGCCACAGGAAGAATGCCTCCTTGGATCATAATTATTGATGATATATTAATGAAACACATTTTCTTAAAGTAAAGGGAAATATTAATCTATTTCTTGTACCTGTTGCCCAGAGTAATCTGCTGTAGGATACGCTTGAGACCCAGTGGATTTCAACTTGGCAGATTTCAGGATGAAAGATTCACCAGTTTTGCACTTAAAAGTTGTAATGATTTTAAGGGGCACAGCTTGTACTGCGAGTTATGCCCTTTTGTTATAAAATTTACATTACCTGAATGTATCTTTACAAAATATACTGCTAAAAGCATGCAGATTGTGTATTTTCAATATATTGCCACAGAGGAATATAAGACCTATTTTCTAAAATTGCATCCTTGCTGCCGAGCTTCTATGTGGTATGCCAGCAGACAGTCTGGCAGCAAAATGGTCTCACCCACAGCAGCTTGTTTTTAAATTAAATTTTTTTGGAAATATTTGCTACTTAGTACTATCTCCTTCATCAGGCAGACAGAGCTTTAGTGGCAATTTACCTCAGTTTTCACCTCCAGGGAGTTTTAAAACATTAAAAGTGAGATTTTTTTGGTTGTTTTTTTTTTTTAATCAGGTTTTCACCTGCTGAAAATCAGCACAGCTTCACTGATTCACTTGGGTTCCAGTAATCTGGAACAGCTGAAATTTAGACCTGTATGTACTGATGAACCCTACTGCATTGCTGGAGAGCAAAGCTCCTCGGCAACTCACCAGGAGCTCTGCCTGTGTAATGGAAGTCCCTAGATCTCTTTTCCCACTTCATTGCTAATAAAAACCTAATGAATCTCTCTCCTTGATCCCAAAAGAAAGTCATCCTCTTGAGTAGCTTCTTAGCTCTTTAACACATAAATTAAGCATCACTCCAATGGGGAAATTACCAGTCTTCCACTAGGAATGCTCGGGAGCACAGCCGCCCCACTAAGCACTGAGCCGAGGGTCACGCAATCTTCTTCTAAAAAATATTTACCTCTGGAATAAAATAACACGGATGTGGTTTCTTACCATACGAAGGGATTCCATAGGGCTGGCCGGGCTGGGGGTAGGTGGCATAAGCTGTAGCTTGTTGCATCCCCGTTGTAAACTGTGTCTGCCCATACGCAGCCATCGTTTGTGAAGAGGGGGTAGGAAGAATATGTGGGTATGGTCTGCTATTGATTACAAATGACAGAAAATAGGAGAGACGCTGCATTAGACAGACATGCATGTACTTATTTTTAGCCTTATTATAATCCTGCTACTTCATTAACACATAATCATAGGCTGTGCTAGACAACGGAAACTGTAAGACAAAGACAAAACAACAATAAGAAATCCATAATAAAAGAATAAGTAAAATAAGAACTTTCCAAATATTTTTCAAATACATTCTTAGCATTTAAAAAAAATATTTTTTTTCCCTAGAAGCTGCTGCGGTTTAAATTATGACTTAACAGATGGACCCAATTATTATTTTAAATGAGGTTAAAATCTGCCTATTTCAGTTATTATTATTACTACTACTATTATTATTTTTAAAAGATATCATACTTGGAAGGGTAAATCTGTGGTGGGGAGAACTGGTGTGTTTGTCTTGGGCTGAAACCACTGCTTCCAATTGCTGCACCAAGGAGAAAAGAAAGCACACAGAAGTGTAAATACACACACCAAAGATAAATATTATTTTTCCTAATAGAATTTCAGAGTATTAACAAGATTTTAATTAAATTCAAATATCATTGATACCTTAGATAGAAAATAATATTTTATCAGGAACTATACAAGAATGCTTAACATTAAAATCTTGATTACGAATTTCAAATACTAAATTGCCCCTTTGTACAACTCCTGAGCAATAGTTTACTCTTTGCTCGCACACAGACAACATTTTCAATGCAAACAACCTATTTCCTAATGGAAACATTTCCCTTCATATTTTCAAAGGATTATTGATATCTCAAGTGCAACATTTTATTAACTTTTAGAATTTTTAAGACCTACATTTTATGAAGGAGCTTTATGCGTGCCTCGATTGAAAACATATGGCCAGCTTCAGAGCACGTGCCTCTTTTTTTTTTTTTTTTAAATAATTCCATAATGCAGACGATGTATTACCAGATTACACTTCCTTCTCTCTTTCCCCCATCTTATCTGCTTTCTAAAATACTTTCAAATCACTCAGTATTGCATAAAGATGTCATGACCACAGAGAAACTCTTAAGCCCAGGAGGCTAAAGAGCCGGCTGCTTCCCGGCTCTGCTCCCGCTGCCGACATGCCAACCCATCCTCATTTCTTTCGGTATTTGTGGGTGCTGCCGGGAGCGTGGCAGGTGTGCCAGCGCGCTCTGCTCTGGGCGTTATTTTTGGGAGCCCTTCCCTCTCTGGTTACCGTTTGGGTGCCATTTCTCCTCGAGGTCCCAAAAGGTGGGTTTTGAAGCCTTTGCCAGGAAGGGGTCAGCGGCAGGTTATGAGACTACTGTAAAATCGGACAGCCGGAGAAACAACAGGCACTATTGCTAAGTACTTGGAAATAAACAAGGCACGGATAATTACCCTTTGCCAGCTACCCCTTTCCTGGCCAACTACAGGGAAAATCCATCATCTTTACACTCTGGGAGTGCTCGCGAAGCACAGAGGGAAGCAGGGAATCTCTTTCCGTGCCTTCCACACCTGATAGTTTTTTCTGTGGCCCGGGAGGCTGCAGATATCTCAAACGTTACGGTCCGACCTTTAGTCAGATCGCCACAGATGTACATAGCTACTACTAAACATGCTACCTTTTCTTCTTTCAGAGATTTAAAATACTCTAGCAACCTTTTTTCGCCTTTCAAGTTTGATAGTTTCATACTCAACAGCACGCGCAGAAAATGGAGGCTGTGACAAGACCAGAAAAAGAGTCGGCTACTTGGAGCCTGACTGGTTGTGAGATGTCAAATTTTGCTACTCTGGAAATATAATCCCATGACGTAGTATTAGATCCTTTTTTTAATTTGATTTGCACCATAAAAACAGTGTGCTAGGACTACCACAGTTAATCCACAGGTATGCAAAACTGTGCAAACATCTCAGGATTTTCTCACAGTGTTTGTCTCCCGCGTGTTCAGCAGCTAAGATGTGTTTGGCTTCCAGGAAGAAAAAAAAAAAAAAAAGCCCGACAAAAGAATGAATACCTTGATGATAATAATAAATTGCAATAAGTGAGGAAGACCTACCCCTCAATGACAACGCTAATCACAGAGGCAGGTATGTTTACTCACAGAAAACAAAAGAGTAATTACTCTGGGCCAGAATACTCCCTAGTGAGGCTCCCACCAAAGACACCGATGGACATCAATAAGGCTGATGCTGTAATGCTCCTTACTCGGGGAAAACTCCTATTGACTCACACTGTCTGAGTACGATGAACAGAAATAGGCATAAGCTGCAAAGCGCACAAGACTTTTTAACAGCTGTGCCCAGGTTTAGACCACATGGGAAAAGAAAATAGTAAATGAAGAAATGCTGAGCTTAAAACCTTTGTTTATTCCTTACCTGATCCTGAGAAATTGTCTAAAGACCCGTCTGTGGTAGTAGTAGTAGCAATCTCACTGCTGCTCATTGGTTCTGTTTTAACTATAGAAATATAAATAAAATATATTCTATATGCACCTAATATTCTTGCACACGCATGCACACACACTCACTACAGCCACAAATTCAATACAACAGAAATCTGCCGAAAATGTTTTAAATCATGGCTATCGATATTTTGCATGTTATGTATTTGTGTATACAAACAATGCAAAGTACTGGCAGCTATGATTTACACATACATATAAAATGATCGAGAGGGTTATTTCTGTCCCCAAGGAATAAGAGCCACTGTAACAAACCAAAAGTCCCCATGCAACTCTCTGCACCTGTCCTGATTCCTCTTAATCCTGCAGACCCAACAATAAGGGCCCACATTTAGATCAGGTCACACAGACATTTAAAGGCCTGAAAGACAGCAATTTGAACAAGACAAAAAAGGAAATAATTTTCAAATTAGTTTCTCTGAGGGCTGTTCACTTATTTTTTTCCATCCAAATAACTTTTCAGAGCAAAAATTTGAGAATTTGTGATGAAGTGAAACACTTTCCTCATGGTGGATTTCTCCTCTCAAAATGAAAACCAACTTTATACTCAGCAACCCTGAATAAACAAAGGGGACCCAATCCTCACCAGATACTTCAAAGAATGCTTTTCCATTTTATTCCCTCTGCACCCACAACCCAACACAGCTGTCAAAGAGTAAAAAAGAATGACAGTAAGAGAGATTCTCTCCTGGCTCATGCTGCTTCATAATTAAGTAGTAATTAATGACTTTTAATAAAGCCCCAAATAAATAAACAAATTTCCCTTTCTGTTACTCCAGCACAATCTCAGTAACAACAGTATTCCGATCCATGGAGCAAGGATGGGGCTGACCTGGCATGGGTGCACAATACCTACTCCCAAGGAGTTATCAGATCAGCACGGCAATCTCTCAAATCCACTCTACATGCCTAGCTTTTGGAGTTACAGCACACCAAAAGCCACTGAGGATGACGCTTCAGAAAGCAATGGAGCTGATCTTACTATCAACAACATCCCACCGCTTTCGCTCTAGTGGACACACACCGTCACCGCTTCCCACGCACCAGCGCTGGTGCATACCTGACCTTTCAGGGAGGCAGTTCAGTAACACTGCAGAAAGCGAATCCAAGAAAACCAAGGTAAACCATATCCTATTTGACGTGTAAAGCCTTAGTGTCATCTTGACGTAGACGTGCGTGTGTGCATGTATGTTTGTCTATACATACACGTTCAGGAATTGCAACCATCACTAGCAGAAACCCTTCTGGTGCCAGGTTTGCCAAGGGTGAGGGAGAGGCGCTTTCCCCTTTTGACAAAGGACCTTTCCTTTCCTTGCCAATCCAAATTCTTATTTCTGCATGCCTCGCTATTTCCTTCACCTGACCTCATCCAAGGGATTTACATGCAATCTCTCAAGATTTTACTAATCGCCCACTATTTTCTTTTGATTCTCATGCAGGATGTTTTGTCTGCACATGCTAACTCTGGAGATCAATACCTGCTCCACACAAAACTCTGCTCTGTCTGCATTAGCAAGCAGTGCAGTAAGAAAAGTTTCACGGAGTGAAACAGTTGTCACAGAGGGTCCAGTATCCACAGTTTAGGTATTGGGGGGTTACTTCATGCTAGGTTTTAGTTTTGTCCCAAGCACCCACCAGCAGCTGGAGAATGTTAGCTGCACTCCTGCAGTGCATCTTTTTGGAAATAAGTGAAGTCCAAGAGACTCCACAAGGTGAATTAACGTGTGGTAAGAAAAGGTGGCCAAGAGGTCCACTTCAAGAGTGCACTCATGATCTGAACTACAACTCTGATACAAATGTATTTCTTAAAAACACAGCATATAACATATCCAACATCCATTTCATAACTAAATACTAAAAGTCTAACACACAGATGCAACAAAATATTTGTTGCAAAGTGTGCCAAGTGTCTATCCCAAGTAGTTTTCCAGAAACTACCAGATTTTTAGAGCAAGTTCTAAATGGTTTGTCAATCTAGATACCAAGAATTATAGCATCTACATTATCTTCTACTTTTTCTTAGAAGTTTATCACAGCTACGTATTACAGTCAGACTAATACTTCCCCCCATAGAATACTCCAGCTTTCCCAAAAATTTGCAAGTCCTCTGGACCTAATTTCCATAATGCAATTATACTTTTGGAAATAACAATGAAAGATACTTTACTCTATAGCTGGGGAAGGAAAGGAGAGGAAGATGAGGCAGATCAACGCAACTTGGGGTAAAGGGTGGAAGATTTCAGAATATGCTTTCTCCAAACTCTTCCCCTCTTTTCCACTGGAGAAACAATTCTTCTATATTCCTTCTAAAATAAATTATCATTTGGATCACTGCAAATGAGCAGTCTGAGGAGTACACTGAGCCACCTCACACAATATAGAGACCTATTTCTTCTAGATAAAGATTTCTAGGGTAATTTCTTTCTAAGTGGATGTAAATGCCTCTCTTGCGATTGGTTTAAAAGCCTACTTCACACGCCTCTGACACTTATCTGGATGTCAGATCCTTGTTAAAGATACCATTTTGGGAAAAACCTCATCAAAATGGAGTTTCTGCCTCTATAACTCATGAGCAATAGTTCAGTACAACTGTGTTTGTAACTGATTGTTATTTACTAAACATATGACTTTTGAAGATACAGGAAAACCCATATGAAATCCACTGCAGTACTTTCTTCATGGAAATGAATTTTAGTTGCTGACTGAAGTGCTCACAGATTTTTCATAACAACTGTTCCGTAAATCTCCTCTCTCAGCTGTTGTATTTCCTCGATATATGAAAAAAATGCGATAAGAAAGCGGTTCACATTATTCCTGATCTGGATACCCATTAGTAGGGTGATAATAAATAAGCCCTATTATGCCGTCTTTAGAAACAACCATGACCTTAACAGACTTTGTGCCGCAGCTAGTTGGGAATTTAATAAAGATGGATAGGAACTGAAAAGCCCTCTATTCCCCAAGCATTTTAATCAAAATGCCAGAAAATGACCGCGTATTTCCTTCCGTCTGAGCCTTTTTGCCAGTTGGAAATATTCACCACTGGATTCTCATTGCAAAGGAAGGTCTCTCGTTTGCCCAAGACAAAAACTGACCTGCAATGGAGCATATTTCCTCCCAGAATCACGGGGAAAGAGAGCTGCAAAGGGATTTCTTAAGGTTACAAGCCTGCCAGTCCATCACAGCAGCACGTCAGTAATCCGTGTCTATCATGAGAGACGTTCTGAGCCGTCCAAGGAAGCAAAGCTTTGGATGGGCACAGATCTGGCCCTGCCACGTGCTCCTTAAGCACGCTCTGGATTTCAGCTCTCCACATTTTCCATGACAATTAACATTTCTGCAACGTGTCCTAAGCTTTCACAGGATGACACTGGCCAATCAGTGGGAATACTGCCATAGCTACGCAGAACGCGCCACTAGCTTGATGGTAACTGCCAGCAACACACTCAGCCACGGCAGAGACCGCAGAAAGTGAAACAGGAGAGTTCCCATTTCTCCTGCTCCTCTATCAGAACAGAGGTGCAGATTTATCAGACTTGCATTATAGAGACAAACCCTGATTTAGAAAAATGCTAAGTTTTAGTGCCGGCAAAACCACTCAGGTAACAAAACAGATTATCAATAAGAAGTAAGAAATCTAACGTATCCCTAATCTGCTGCAAAAATTCAACCGTTATTTAGAATTACTGGTACAGATTTGGTTTATCTACCAAGGAGCTTAAGAAGCTATGTCGAGAGAGATATTTTCCCTCCTTATTTTTCTTTTCTAGTCATTTATGAGACTCTAAAAACAAGATTTAAAAATAAACCATTTAAGAAAACAACACAATAGAATAACAGAAAAAATAGGAGTAGTAGACAATAACACACATGCTAACTCTGAGAAAAGCACAAAAATTCTGAGATAGCATAACTGCAGATCCAACATTATATCAATTGTGAAGATATCTCTTCTTAAGACACTCAGAGATTGCAGGGGCCCTCTTTTGTCAGCCATATTACAAAAGGTGGTTAAAAGTTACTTACGTGGCCATTTCTGAACTCCACTGAGAAAGAGAACTTCAGAGCAGAACCCACAAGTTTATGAGGTTCATTTGCCAAGTAACAACTTTCTGAGCTCACAGCTTGTCATGCAGTCACTGGTGTATAGAGCAGAAAAAAGAGCGCTCTGAGGAATGAGATGCTGGCAGTTTTAAATATGGATTTAGAGACCTAACATTTGGCCATTCCTGACACAGAAGTCATATGAATACATCATAAAGATCGCACCTTCAGTCATGCAAGAAGTAAGGTTTTTAAATATATTTTTAAAATTACTTTGATTATCTAAAATACATATAAGGCTTGCTTTACTGAACTAGTCTTTTTTAACAGCTATGCCATATGCATTAAGCCAAATATGCTTGACTTATTAAATTGGTTTTAATTTTGCTGTTTTAAGACTAAATTAATACTATAATGTTATATTCTTTGTATTATATAAATAAGGGGGCGAAACGAAATCATTCCTGGCTGACAGCTCTCAGTGTTCACGGGGTACAAAGAGTCTCAACAAAATAAGCGAGGCTGTTAGTTTGTTTATAGACATACCTATAAATACGATCTCTAGCCCTGCTTTGGTTTGTCTCTTGGTGAAATCTTCAAATAATGTTAGCAGTTAAACACCGGCTAGATATCTGGTTTAGTGCTGGTTTTGGCAGTGTTACGTTGATGGTTGGAATCAATGATCTAAAAGGTCCCTTCCAACCTAGACAATTCTATAATTTTATGATTAAATATTTTGTGTTTCCATTACCATTCATACACTGTTTTGCTTGATACTATACTCTTTCTGTACCCACTAGAAGCCCAAAGCTCACCTGGAAGCTCAAAGGTAATTGTCACTAACAACAGGACAAAAATTCTACCTTGAATCTCAGAGTTGATGATATTTTGAAGATGTTCCTGCTCATTGCAGAGGGCTTGGTCTAGATGACTTTTAAAGGTCCCTTCCAACCCAACACATTCTATGATTATATGATTTTCCATTATTTTATTGAAACTCTCCTCTGTTTTTATTGAAGAATCCTGCGATTATAAAAGGTTACTAAAGGCTACAGGTTACTTATAAACAGATTACTCAATTATACTAATTCCTATCCAGGACATTATTCCTTTTATCACAGACTATCAATTCATCAGCTCCTGACCATGACGCCTGATAAACTTACTTGCTTCTGCTTCTCAAAGCAGAGGACTCTTCCTGAATCTCATTGTCTGGAAATTACCAGAAGGTAATTACTACAAGGTAATTTCCAGACTAAATTTATGTTTAGTTTTCAAAGAAAGTCCCTGCTCAAAGCAGCACATTCTAGTTCAAGCCCAGACTGTTTCCGGCTCTCCCCTCCTCTGATGAGGGAAGGCTTCAAAACTTCTGCAGTATTTGGGCTGCAGATAGCACCCAGCCTTCCCTGCACACACGGCTCCCCCAAGACCCTCATCTTCCTCTTACATTTTGCATTACAACTGAAAGAGCTTTAACTTCATTGTAGCTGCTCATCTAGCAGTAAAAACCTTAAATTTACAAAGAAATGGCATCATCGCTACAGTGCAAAATCAGAAAAATTCAAAACCATCTGGATGGAGTCAAGTTTTGATAGTATTTGTAGCTGCTAATCAAGATTTAACCTGGATATTGATCTAAGAAGTACAGTCATGGGTTAAAATAGTCTTATTCACTGCAGTTAGGAGACACGAATATCTGAGTCAAACTAATGTTCTTACCCCTTCACATTCACTTGTCAATTTAAACCAAATGATTGTATCTTTCCTGTCCAGAGGCAGCATATATCCAGAGACAATCCTTTAAGAGGCCTTATTACCTATTTCCTTTTTTATTTTTTGCCTTCATAAATCCTCAATTGGGAATCTGACCATGGCAACTCCCCTGCACGCGTTTAGCAGTTTGCACATAGTCCATCTAAAATATCCATACTCTTTAACCAAAGCCAGAGAGAACAGCTACACAATGTCAGAGCCCCAGCCATTGATAGCAAAGAAGGTTGTCTTCAGCTGCCTTCTGGGAAGACGGAGGGCTTCAAGTGAACAGAGAGTATCGTGGATAAGTCAAGCCCACTCTGCCATTTGGGTGTACAAGACGCAAGACTGAGACATGAAGACAGAGGCAGAATGACAAAGCAGGTGGGACCTTTCATAAATGGGAAATAATACCACTTTTGGCCAGGGTCTGAAGTCCAGGACCGCCAGACTTAAAGCTAAATTCACATGGACAAAGAGGGACAGTGCCAGCTTGCATTCCTCTCCACCCAGCAGCAGCAAACTCCCCATCCTGTCTTATCAAACTAGGTGGAACAGGTACTTCCCTCACCAACCAGGGGTCAGATAACACAGCTAACCCTGAGGTGTCACCCAGTTTCATGCTTTTTCATCTACCTGTGACAAGCAAAACCCCTCAGAAGATTACAAGATGCAAATGCAAGTGCTAAATCATCAAGTCACAAGTCTCTGAAGTCGCTAAGGCTCTTCAAATATCACCCTACTGCCTATTAAGGTGTGAGCTTAGACTGAGATGCTCTACTCCTGTTCCCTGGAGTTTCTGCTGGTGCACACCAACAGCAGGGCTGTATTTCCTTCTCATCTGTGTTACTGGACAGGCGGGTGATATTTCTATTTTATGCTGGGCAATCATGCGATTGCACACATGAAGATCGTGGTAACAGGCTGGTCCCACTGGAGAGACACCGCACCTAGTGCAACGTGTTGCAGTTACAGTTTTCGGTGATGGAGTGAATATCTTCACAGGTGGAACAGGTTGCCCAGAGAGGTGGTGGACACCCCATCCCTCGAGACATTCAAGGCCAGGCTTGATGAGGCTCTGAGCAACCTGATCTAGTTAAAGATGTCCCTGCTTACTGCAGGGGGGTTGGACTAGATGATCTCTAAGGGTCCCTTCCAACCCAACACATTCTATGATTCTATGATTCCACGATTCTTGACATCCCGCAGCCTGTGCAAAGCCACCGTGCCAGCAGGGCTCTGGGACCCTCAGACACACTCAGAGGGTGCTCTCACATCACCACGCTCCATCCACAGTCTGAAACAGCATGTGCTGTGAACACATTTAAGAGAAGCTTGCAAAAATAAATAATATTAAAATAATGGGGCTTCCAAGATGTTCCATTCTTTTTTTTTTTTTTTTTTTTTTAAGTCATTTGTCATTTGGAGTCTTTTCTTTCCCTCAAATGTCTGTGGGAACCAGTATTGCTATTAACTTTTTGCTTAAATGAGGTCCTTTCTTTCAGGAAAATTTTATGGGGGAAAATGAATTGGTGAAGTTTTCACAAAGCTTGCACATACATACAGAAAAGACAATAAATATATAAATATTTATTAGCCAGTCTCCTCCTCAAGACCTTGCAACAGGAGCTGCTGGACTGAGCCAACAGAGAAGTAGACAAGTTACTTCACTGGCCAAAAACCTATAAAAGAGGAATAATAGAGCATTATGCTACGTGTGCTCGGAACAGACGGAAGGACTCGTGGGGAAACAGGAGAATAAAAGCACAGATAAGACAAAGAGTTTGGAAGGAAGACAATGTAATACAGCAAGAAGAAAAAGGTAAAGAGCAGGGAAGAAAAGACAGTCCAAGTCAGCCCCTTGCCTTCACATAAATGGGTGGTGATCTGTGTATCATTTTCATACCCCAGAAGTGGCAGCAGGTTGAAGATTGTTACGAGCCCCTATGGACCCCCAGGTTGCTTGTGCCAGTCTGGGGCCTGGCACCACTGCAGTCTTTGCCTCTGGCCACACAACTGTCCTTTTGCACTCTTCTGGGATGAGTAAAGAAGTTAGCATCAATAGTTCTTGATACTAACACCCTACTAAAATGCAAATATTAGATTTACCTTTAGTGCACTATGATTTCTGGATGTCTAAATATGGAGGTATCCCTATATCAATTACAAGTTTCATACCATCAAGCTCTTCCTCACAAACACAAGTCTAGAAACTTCAGCATACATAATTGGCAGAAACTCCAGCAATGAGCAATTGAAAGGTACCAGAACACAGACGTCTCCCGAAGGAGGATCATTTTGTCCGCTTGCTATCAGCTACCACAACTTTGCACCTCAAAGTACACAAAATTATGAATAACTATAAAAAAATATGAATAACATACAATATTAAAAATCATTCACTGGCGATGTGCAGGCTTGACTGCAATACTGAAATACTATTTTGAGTGCTACAAAGTGTTGTTAGAATTACAACAAATACTTAACATATAATTTACTTACAGAAATCTACATCATGTGCCATAACAATGACCAGCTCATACCTTCGCTATGGATTTCAACATCTTACTCCACCATTACTTCAGAAAACACTGGAAAACATTTCTTTCTCCATTCTATAATATTGCAACTTGACAGCAAACATACTCCACAGCCATGCCTTTTGAAACCCTGAAGATGGATTTACCTTCACCGGAGTTAAAACAACCTTTCTAATGGCTACCCATTATATAGTCACGTAGTGGGGAGCTTTGACTGCCTTTGTGTGGGATCTCATTCTCATGTTGCAGCAGGTACTTAAAGAGCAAGAGCCTTTTTTTTTTTTCCCAAAAGAATTTTGATGTCCAACTCCCTTTGAAGCCTCCCTTCCTATGTATCTTTGAAAATCTGATCTTCAATTTGTTATCCGTTTTCCCTTCCCACTTGATATGAAAATGCCTTCTCTTCTTCCTTCTGAACACTCAAAAATGAGGGCAGAAACAGCCCCATGCTCCTAACGTGAATGAAGTGTAATTGCTTGGAAAACCATGGCTCCTTCTCCCAGTCTTCATCTATTCTTTTCCATTCCAGTTGCATAAAACATCATCATGATGGGCCACAGGCTTCTGTGTAATCCATCAGAACTGATTTACATTCTTTAGGTAAAAGTAAAGATCACTGCAGGCAGAAACTGGATGCAGTTATCTGCTATGGAAAACAGCTTTGCTACTGCTTTCAAATTTATTGATTACTGGCAGCCTTTCCCCTCTAAAGTATATCCACCAAAGTGGGCACTGCTGTTGGAATAGCCACTAGCTGTCTGATAAAACTTAACGAATGGCAATTTTATTAGCTTCTGTTGTTATTGTTTCTTTAACTCCTTCAGTATCAACCCACCACAGCAATTTGCTGACCAAGGAAGAGTAGAGATAAGGCACGACTATGAACATTTTGGTCCCTACTTCGATTCTCTTTTTTTTTTTTTTTTTTAACAGATTTTCTGTTAAAGGCAATTTATACAGGGCCAAACTTTTAATGGTGTCCAGTGTGTGCTCTTCCCTACAACAGAGGGTATTTTGCAGAAAAACTCTTAGAGAGATCACAGAAAACTCAGATACTGCAGTATTTATACCATCAGCTCCATCCTGGCATGCCAGAACTGATTTTTCTGAGTGTCTTTAGACAGGTATTTTAGTCTTACTCCTCTGCATTTGATCCTGGGAAATCTCTGACTGGTCAGGGTCTATAATTTCCTTGTTACTTCCCCATCACTGGTTTGAAGACCATGCTGCCTGTCCCAGACAAGAGGAATTAAAAACCCAAGCACCAGCAAAGTAAATACTTCTTATTAGCTATGGTTTTTTTAAATCAAGATGTTAAGTAAGTCCTACTTTCCCCTCACCATACATACATCCAGAGCTATGAAGACCGTCTCATGATCTGCAACAAACTTAAAAGAATAGCGTTTGTTCTACAGAAATCACTATGCTCTAAAAGGATCCCATCGAGGAATTGCTATCTGAGACAAAAAGTAGTAAATCAGAGTTGTTTAAAAATGTTTAGATAGAAGGAAATAAAAACCAGTCACCCAAAACTCCCTGAATTTCTTTGGCTGCGGTCCTTGGCCAGCACTACCTGGTTAGTTCTGCACTACAGTAATTTTGCTCTACTAAAGTGAAATTAAACACACAAAGAGTTATTATATGAAAGCTGCACACAGAGATTAAACTCAGACTCAATCACCCAACTAAATCTCCATTCAGTGCTTTGAAAATTTACCACTAAGTGTGAAGCTAAAAATATTAGCTGATAACTGTGAGCTATCTTCCAACCACATCCTCTTGTAGAACAACATCAATAAGAGACAAGTCTGAAAATGTGCCTTAGAGGAATTAATAAACATTTGTTTGAAACAGGGCCATTTCACTTTGGGACAGGGTTGGGGGGTTTTTTCTTCTTCTTTTTTTTTTTTTTTTTTTTTTTTTTTTTCCCCCTCCCCCTCATCTAGCGAACATATCCTGAACTTCAGGGTATGGAAACTTGCCTAAACCACACCCATAGTCAAATCAAATTTAACATATCTTTACAAGATATTTATAACATGCAAATACCTGGAGGCCCTGTTTCTCGTTCACATGAAGGTCCCTTACGCCAGAAAAGAAGGGCTCTTTCATGTTAGTGAGAATGAGCGCATAGTAGATTAGACGTCGGTTTCACATATTATATTTAACATGTGAAGCTTCTGCAACCCACATCGCCACTCCGCGTGCAACAAGCAAAGCAAACCACACTGCAGCACTTCAAGAAAGGTGTTTGGCAAGCCCTTACGACTGCATCCTTACAGTCTGCCACTTGTGTCTCAGCAGGATTCTGCTTCAAGAATCTCAGAACAAATAATTTTACTTCACCTTTTCATGAAAAAAAAATTAAGAAACCCTTGCTTCATTCACTCCGTTCTTCCTTAAGCCGGTTTAGAAGCTCAAGGAACCTAAAATAACCATTTTTTCAAGATAAAACAGATGAAGAGCAAAAATTCCACCTTCATATACTTAGGCATCTGCTTCGCTCACCAATTTTGTCTCTTGG
This sequence comes from Chroicocephalus ridibundus, assembly GCF_963924245.1. Taxonomy (NCBI): domain Eukaryota; kingdom Metazoa; phylum Chordata; class Aves; order Charadriiformes; family Laridae; genus Chroicocephalus; species Chroicocephalus ridibundus. Next base: position 133,565,340 of record NC_086285.1, read on the forward strand.
CACACATCTAATTCAGAAATAAATTATCCAATTATTTTTCTGTCTCAGACTTTTCCTTATTTGCCACTTAAGAGCAATCAGAGACAGGGATTTTCAATTTAGGAGGTTTTTTAGACCAGAATCGCCAAGCACAAGCTATTTCTCGGGACGCTTTCATGGACAAGATCTGAAAAAACGCATGCTTGAGCGCCCACGCCTGCTGCACCCACTGCAGCCACCCAAACCTGCGGGGGTCTGTGCGCTAGGGCTTAGCAACCAGTCTGCAGTGCTGAGGAGGGTCATGTCACCTGAGGGGAAAATTGCAGAGAAAAGCAAAGCGTTGGGCTCCGGCTCAGAAGGTAAACGTGTATCGCAAGTTAGAGCTTTCTGGGTAGAATTCCCCCAGAACTAATAAGCCTGAGCTTTTTAATTCTAATGTCAAATAAATAAATTATCATGGTTTAATCTACTATCTTCGATAAACTCTGATACCTACTGAGAAACGGGGATATTATTTCCAAAATTATTTGCTACCTGAGGTCAGTCCATGAGTAGATACCATATACAGCTAATTTCCTGACAAAGTGATATTAAGCACCCAATTTTCCAGCGTGTGTGCCTGCACACAACTACTGAGAACAAAACGTCGAGCCAGATGGTGAGTGTCTTTCAAGGAACATTCCCTATTTTTATGCTACTAAAGAACCTTCCAGTTCCATAGAAGTTACAAAAGCTGGTGAAGTTTACAGCAAAGGCTTTCGCGGGCAAAAGGAATTTTAATTTGAAAGGGTCGAGCAATTTTATCCTGTACCAAAACTGGTACCTGACGTATGTTATAAAATAACATAATACCTGACAATATGTTATAAAAATACAATAATATACTTGTGTATTAAAAAGGAAGAAGACTCATCTGTGGACGTGAAATATTTTTCTGCTTAAACTACATTAACACATTAAGCACTTTATTTATTCTTTTAAAAGCTGCTTTTTTTCTTTAGCATGTGGCTTAATATTTGATTGCAGCAATACTTATACAGCAATAGCAAAAAGTAAATTATACACAACTCTGGCACAAACGCCTGTTAATCTGATAACCCATAAACCCTCCCCACTACAGAGGACTCCAATTAGAATGAATAACAGAAATGTTTGGGGAATTGCGGGGGGACGACATCTGTTTGATTGACATGTGCCTTTCCTGGAAGAATGCAACGCACGTCCATAATCCTAAACAGTCTGACAGCACTAGTATGACCCAATTCTTCAGAAAAAAAAGGCATACCTTTGCTACAACAGTTGTTTAGCTATACGTTTATATGGAAAAGTAATATTTGAAGCTGCGTGACTCTCTTTTCTCGTAATGCATTAAAATATCTGTTCACACAGCTAGCCAAATGTCATGTATGATCTTTCCTACTGTTGCCGTAAAAACGTTGCAGGAACGAGTATCTTTCGCTGCTTATTATATAAACCGTTCTGTGTTTCATTATATGTATTATTATATGTATCGTATATGTATTATATTACCGGCAAAGCCGTTAGGTTGTTCTGCTGTTAGTACTCTACTGAGAACAAACATAACTTATCAACTGCCTGACTGCTTCTTGAAAAATAGGTATCAGTTTACCCCATTGAATTACTACACCTGTTTGAATTTTGGCCACTCCATCAGAGCAGCAAGCTAGCCCGAGGAAATTTCGACACTTAGTTTTATTAGCCTACTTGACGAAACTTTCATAGCCTTAGGAGCTTGCAAAAAGTGAGAACATAAGAAATACCAAAATAGTGGAAAAGACTGAAAGACTGCAGTTTGTAGTACGACAATTGTAAAAACCTCCTTTTTTTCTCATCGCTAACCTACCCTTTCGGGGGTTTTTTAATATTTTTTTTTTTAAGCCCTGCGTATACTACCTGCCCAGTCCAGTCAAACTTCACGAAAGGAACATAAACCTGGCATGAAAGCTATTGCTGAAACTCGATAATAGTGACTACTGATAAACATTGACCATCGGCTCTATACACCATATTACAAAAACACGTAACACCTAAAATAGTAAAACATTTTCTCTGTACGGCTTACTGACTGCAAGAACACCAATGCAACAAGGAGAAAAAAACAAACTATGAAAGACTGAAAAAAATGGCGGCTCACCTTCTGTGCCATTGGGTGTCATGGAATTATTATTTATATGGGAGTTATCAAGTTTTGGACCACTGGGGGATTCACTACTACCACTTAGTCGGCTGTGTGGGCTGGCTAGATCCTGCATTTCCATAGACCTGAAAACAAGATGCAACTAGTTTTAGTGACATATTCACCATGGATTACAGAGGAATTACCTATGTTATACACCTGTGTCTATCACCGAGACACCGCCCGCTATTAATCAACCTCCCGAAAACAGTAAAAAATTAACAGCTTCTGCAAACTTGATATTTTCTAGTGCTAAACTCATTTTGTAGCCCCCCACACAACTGACCAGCTACCGTAATTATTTTTGGAGCTTCTAACAGAATAAAATTTAGATACGGAGTACTGCACTTTAAACATCGCTGTCACATAGTATTTTTAGATAAGTAAAAAGACGGAATCACCGATACACGCAGACATATATTCTCTTAACAACAAATTAACACTCTGCTTTTTCAAGATTTACCACTCAGTGGCAATATAAAGGGGCCTCCAAACCAAATAAAACACTTGAAGCAATTGTGGAAACCTATCATCTACTGACAGGGAATGAGATATTCCTGATGTATGTGTTTACTCTGGCAAACTACTTAATTGTTCCTCTGTTTCCGTTGAAACAAATGCAGCATTAAAACATTATTATGTCTGCTCACTTGTTTGCTTTGCGGATTACATAAAGCGTGCCCAATTGAAAAGGGATCTGACCACCATACAGTGAATCCATACAGGCGTTAGTGTGCCTTAGCGCTCTGCTCTGTCTCCGCAGCTGTCGCTTCGCCAAAATAAGAGGAGAGCAATTCCGATTCAAAGGAAAAATTAAGCATTCATACAGCACGCAAGCAAATAAATATTTCCTATTTGCGTTTTTAATAGCCTTATACAAAAAGGCCCACAGCCACCGCCACCGTGATACACCCCTTGGTTTACGCTGGGGAAGCTTATGATTGAAGAGCCCTATGCTTCTGTTTCTTTATACCTAAAAACGTTGATGATGTTATTTGATGTACTCAGTCTAAGTAATTGCTCCCAGTAGAAATTTCAGAGGTTACTGCGCCTCCAAGGCATCCGAACCAGTAATCTTTCTGCTTAAAAGAAATGCTTAGGCTCTTTTAAAGACTATTAAAATTATAAAAAAGATTCCTCCCACAGTAATGGTATAAATATCCTTAAGCGCTACGCGTCATCTCAACTATGAAGTTTTCACGTTTTAACTGAGATTTTAGCACAGGTTCTAAACACAAATCCTTCATTTTAGATTTCAAACCTAAACCAATCTACACGTAAGAAAGATGATATCGCACTGAGTTTGAAAAGCCAGCATCTAATATAAAATTGAACGCTATAGCGAAAAAGTGTACGTGCTCGTGGTTTACAGACTCAGTTGCACGCACGTAAAAGCAACGCTCCAGCACTTACTCATCTGCTTAATGCAGAAAACAGGAACAAATATTTGCTTATCACCTGAAGTAAAAAAAAAACAAAACAAAACAAAAAAAAAAAAAAACCAAGAAAAGAAAAGAAGAAAAGGTTTGCAGAAAAATAGCAATTTTCAACAAAATCCTTACCTGCAGCTTGAGGAAACAGCAACATCTGAACTGGTTTGGGGCTTCTGCACCTGTAAACCAGGGAAACAAACAGAAGCCTCTATTACTCTGCTTTACTACGAGGCCTTAATTTAAAGAAAGTATATCACCGCGGATGACAATTCTGTCCTTTAAACCCAAAAGGAGAGGAGGAGGGCGCGGTGCCCGTGAAAGGCATATTGTCTTTAAATTGAAGGCTCAACTGTTGTTTCCCCGGCAGGTCTCTCTCCCTCCTCCCTGCGCCGGGGGACGGCGGCCAAGTGACGGGATAGTGATTCATCAGGGGCCCGTGACAGCTGCAGAGGGGCTCACTCCTCCCACGGCACGGCACCGCACGGAGAAGGTAACCCCGGCACGGGCAGTGGGAGCCGCTCCAGCCCCAAGCCCCCCATCGAGCATCCTGCAGCCCTCTCCCCTCTCCTTATCACCGGCCGGGTTATCTCTCCCTCCCAGCCCCTTAACTCTTGACAGCTTCTTGCCCTCGTCGCCTTGGCTCTCCTCAACCTCCGCTCTTCACCATCCTTCCTCCGCGCCTGGGCAGTGGGGAACCCACAAGCCAGCTCACCCCAAAGGCAAAGCAAGACGGAGAGGCTGAGGTTATTTTTTTTTTTTTTTTTTGGCGGGGGGACGGATGGGGGGACACAACCTATGGTAAAGATCTTCAATCTGTGACCAACAGTATTACACAAGCCCATCTCCAACCGGGGTGAATTAAAATAAAAACCCCGCACGTTATTGCACAAGGTCTTACTCGTAAAAAATCCAGTCGCTAATGAGATTTCTGATAAAATGGCTTAAAAGAACACTTCTGGCTAAATAAATAGGAGGAAGCTGTAGCATTTACCTCTGAGGTCACTCATCAAAAACAGGAATCTGGTTCCACTGGGAAGCCCAGCAATAATTTTCCAGTTAAATAAAACAACTCCTTTTATAACTCAGGTGAGCAATAGATTTTCATACCCTATTAGAAAAACACCGTTGCTTTGCTAACAGATCTCTGTAGCCAGCAATGATTGTCAGCAGGTGATAAAACCTCAGGTGAAGATACGCCGCTAGACACTGTTAGCTTAAAGGCACACAAAAGCTTCTCCTGGTAAGGTATATATCCTCTTAACGTCTGCACTGAGAATCCTTCACGTGCATTTCCATTCAACCTGAACTGACATCTCTTAAATGATCACACAGCAAAGACAAGAGAGATGAGGCATTTTAAGTGCCATAAAAATCATCCAAGCAAATCCTACTTATGTGTCTGCAGGGTTTGGGGTTTTTTTTTGTTATTTTTAATCACAGACAGAATTACTACTAGCAAGAGTAAACAACTGCTAGGGGCAGCCAGGCAATGCAGAACATTACAAATGATGTCAAGAAGCATGCAATAATGCACGCTGTAAAACATCAATCTTTTTATAACCGGGTATTTGAAGTAAGGCATAACGTGCTTTTCAATACATCGTCGCATGCCAAATTAAACTGCATGAGCAGATACATTCAGAAGTGCTCATTTTGTTTTAAAGATTTTTTTTTTCAGTTCTTTACCCCAGAAACTGCAGCAGAGTGCCTTAGGATATGTTTCTGCTGCTACTTCTAAACACCTGGAAAAAATTATAGGTGAGAACTAAGTTTGCTTACAGAGCTATCTTCGCTCCCTCTTGCACAGGATCCTTAAAAACATATCTTTTATAATAGGAAAAACTTCCTTTTTCAAATAGATGCTTTAACTAACTGGTATTTTCCGAAGTGCCCTACAGTATTATTCATACTTCACTGAACTCTAAAATACAATTAATCCTCACTATTTTATTTGCCCAAAATAAAAAAATAATAACTTCCGTACACTTACAAATATATACATATACGTGCACGTGTGTGTATAGCGAGAGAGATTTCATTTAAGGCTTCATGGGAGAGGGCCAAAAAAAAATAATCCAGCTCATTCAAAGTGAATTAAATATATACCCTATATGTCCTCTAACACTCTATGATTTGTGAAAGTTCATATCCACAATCTTAATTTTCATTAGACATACTTTAGATATATTCCTTTGTGTCTCAAGGATTATTTAAACCATGTGTTGCACGTTACCATATTTAAAAATGACTCTTTAATCAAAATAACTTTAAAACAACTAATCCTCACTTAGGCTGGTCAGCTGAATCCACAGAGTGGTCCAGGAAAAATAAATCTACTCTCAAGAATGCGAATGCAGACAACAATTAGACACAGATGTGAGTGAAATTAGTTACAGTTTACAAAATGCTACACTTCACATGCTTTCAGTTTTTTATGTGTAGTACAAAATTACAACGTAGTAAGGAACCACACTTATGACGACCGGTTCATAGAATAAAAACATTTCTGGGTGGCGTGTGCTTGCTCTCATACATTCTCCCATTTTGCCAACACATTTCTGGATAATTGAAGTTCTGCAACATAACTCACATATCAAACAAAAAGTGGGGAAAAAAAGAAATGCAATGGCCTTACCCGGCCAGCCAAAAGGGCACATTAAAAAAAAAAAAAATCAAAAAGAGAAAAAAGGAGCTGTCACTCACCCTTCGTACTCTGCGCTCCGCTTAAACTAAAAATGCCTTGTATGATAAATGACATAGATATTCTCCTCTGTACCTCAAAAACATTACTGTGTATAATTTGATTGTTGTAAGTAATGTTCACATCTTTCCCCTTAATATGGATTGCAGATCTGGGCACTATACAGTACATGGTGAGAAAAAAAAATGACAATGATAGCAAAGCTACTTAAAATTCATCCATTTAAGAATCTTAAATCAGTAACATCAAATTCTGATTAGTTAATGAGGTCTTTTAAGTTTGCCTTTTTTCTAATTAAATTTATAATTCTTCACAGATGTAGGTTTTGTTGATGTTCAATTTGTCTCTCTCATTTTGTTAAACCTCACATAGTGCTCCACCAATCCATTGAATAGCCACATTAAATCTGTTAATACCATGCTCTTCAACCCCAGAAATTATTTCCAGAAGGCAAACTTGCTTTGAGAGATCATCAAACAAGACTTAAGGTACACATTTTATCACATTTTCCCTACCACAGAGCTCAGGATGCGGAGGAAAATTCATGACTTTTGCACTGTTTATTATACTTTGCTAAATTACAAATCAAAAGCATCTGACAGAAGATCATGTATGAAGCCAAAAAGTTAATAATGTTCTGTGAAAAGTAAACTGTAAATGGGAAGGGATTCTAAATTTCAGCAGCACAGAGAAAATAAAACGTAGGTACTTGTCTAAATTACAGGTTTTCCACAGTATTTTTGCTTGCTAGGAGCAATTTTTTTTTAAATGGCTATAATTCGAAACATTTTTCCAGCTGAAAATAAATTTTCTATGTGAAAATAAGAAGTTAACCCAGAAAACTATAGCCAGCACATGCGCTTTTTCTTAAAACAATTCTAGTTTAAAGAAGCAAATTTCAAAGACAATGGCAATTTTCAAATCAGTGTTCCTCTGTAGGAAAAAAAAAAAAAAAATCTGTCATTTTTAGCAGGGGGTGGAGGGATGGAGAGAAGAGGACTTTCCCCCCAACAGCACTCTTTGCCTCCTTTAAAGCACTGTGCAATCAGTTATCTACAGGCGTAAGGGCTTCAACAGCCAAAATGTTATAAAACTAAAATGCAAATTGGCTACAAAAAGGCACCTCGCTGGCAACACATAAAACTTGGTAATACTTTCGCTCCTCCAACAATCATATGGCTGGGCTCTAAGTGAGGAGGTAGACCATTTTCACTAGATACTCACATCAAAGACAAACTGCACTTATCAAACCAGAAGCAGGTAATTACAGTTATTTCATTTTTAATCACTAGTTTAAATTCTTCTAAAAGTGCCGTCCTGCGTGCTCTTTTCAATACGCTTATGAATGAAACATTTTGAAACCCCAACACTTTCTTCCCTTTAAGAGAGAAGTACTACAATGTGACAATGCTCCCATTATGACCAGCCATTTAAGAATGTCTTTCTGCTTTTCCAAGATTTTTTTGGCTCCCGAGAAATATTTCATACTTATTGCAATTCAAACAAAATGATTACTCATTTTCTTTTTTTTTTTTTTTTTTTTCCCCCCCTCCTCTCTCCAAAGGCGAAGCGTGACTCAAGCCGCCTGTCACTGCGCAGAAGTGCTGAGAGGGGATGGCTGCTCATTTCCACACCCGACCAGGCCTTGGGAAAACTCCGACAGCAGTGAGGTGCTCGGATAAAGGCTGCCTGTCACCGGTTCGTGAGCAACACGTAAAGCGCTGTGTGCATATGTGTTCACACGCATAAAAGTATAGGATGTGTATGCACACGTATATACTTACAGACACGTATACACACATTATTAATTTATTTTACACACCAAACCAGCAGTCTGCATCCCGGCAGATGCTTTGCGAACCCATCTCAGTATGGGATGGAAAATAAAAGATCCTTTATGCGTGGTATCTAACGTTAAAAACTTCCAGTGATGCACAACGCAGCATTTCCACTTTTTATCGTGAATTTCTCTCTGTGATCATTTTAAAATTTAAACAAATGGCATGAAATATACCATCCTCTTTTTTCTGAAAGCTTTTATCTCTTCTGCATGCCTCATTTTTAAATGTTTACTTACCAAAAAAAAACACAACACCAAAACCCAACCGCCTTCTAAGAAACACTTTTAAATGCGCTAACACCTTTACTTTTCCAGAATAAACTTTTCACTGCAAAGGGCAGTCCTTCCTCTCCTTGGTGTTTGTCAAAAACACCGACAGAAATACATACTTGGGGATGTTTTGTGGGTCTCGGTGGCTCAAAAGCAAGATGTAAATTTAATGAGACTTCAAAAGGTCTTTAACTTCCTCGTTCTAAGATCATCGTTCTAAATAAGCCACCGAAAATGTCAATAAACATCAAATATTTCAGTTGTGTAGATGTTTATTCTGTCATCTTGAAAAGTTCTCCTGTGGGGATCTGTGTGTTTTCCTTGGTGTTCGGAAAACTTAAACACATTAAGCAAAAGGATTTCCTGCTTCAGAAAGCGCTGTCAAAATCTCTGTCAGGCATTCTTCCTTCCCATTTTTTTTTATTATTTTTCTCACGCTCTCATGTCTCTTTCGGAAAGGTCTACGGGTTTCTATACAAAATGCCTATTTTTTAACACATACACACCCCCCCCTCCATTTAACATCTCACCATCACGTTATTCCTGTCTGCCGAACCATTAAGCGCTCTAGGAAATCCAACAGGAGAATCCCGCCCCCCCCCGCAAAAAAAAAAAAAAAAAAACAAAAAACAAAAACAAACCAAAACAAAACCAACCTGGCCGATCACAATAAACAGAACCGCCTCACATCTGCTTTGCGGGAAGCCTGCAAACCCCAGCCTGAAACCCGGCCAAAATTAACTGCTGCCCCTACCCATTTCTAATTACGCGCTGAGCTTTCCCCGGGACGGCAGAAAACTCCGCGCACCTTCCGTCCCCGCCGCTGCGGAACTCCGCGCTGCTCCGCAACCGCGCTATGGCAATCCCCCCCCCCCCTTTTTTTTTTCTTTCCCCCCTTTCCCCCCCCCCCCCCCCTTTCTTTTCCTGCCTTTTTCCTCCCCGTTTCGCTTCTCCCGCTGCCCCGCCGCTGTCAGCGGTCCGCCCCGCTACTCACGCTGCCGGGGCGCGCCGTCTCCGCGGCGCGCAGCCTCCGCGCCCGCGGGCTCAGAGCGCGGCGGCGGCGCCTCCCATGGCGCGGCGCGGTGCGGCGCGGCGCGGTGCGGTGCGGTGCGGTGCGGAGGGGCGCGGAGCGGGGCCGCAGCGGGCAGACAAAGCCTCCAGCCCCGCCGCCTGTTTGCTCAGCCGTGTGGGTCTGCCCAGGCGCTGCCTGGGGGCACGCTGCCGCTCCGCGCCCTCTCTCCTCCTCTCTCCCCTTTTCCTCCCTTTTTTTTTTTTTTCCCTTTTCCCCCCGCTTTTTTTTTTTTTTTTCCCTTCTCCTCCTTTGGGTTTTGTTTTTGTTTTTGTAACGCAAACCGCAGCTATTCTCTCATCCCAACCTTATTGGTTTAAAAGCAACGACGGCTTTTAAATGAGGCTTGCGCGGTCTGAAAAAGGAGGCGGGGGGGGGGGGGGGGGGGGGGGGCGGAACGCAGCCGGGGCTGCCCTGCCGCCCTCCGCCCGGCTGCGCGGGGGATGCGCTGAACCGGCGCCGGAGTTGCGCGGGGGCTGCGCGCCCCTGGCAGGCGGTCTGCTTCCCCCCCCCCGCTTCCCCTCCTCCGCGCCCAGAGCCCCCTTTTTGCACCTTCGGATCAAGTCGCGAATCCCCTCGGGTCCCTTCCTCATTAAAAAAGTTTTAATTGTTGCGGAGACGCGTCCCCCGCTTAGCGAGCCGGGTTTAAACAAAAGCCGTGCTAATAGAATAACTGGAATTAAACCAACGTTATATCAATGAGAGAAGCTAAATAAGGATACTCACAGAGGCTCTTAAGCATACAACCAGCATGCACGTCCGGACATGCCGTTTTGATTGGATATGTAACAGATTTGTTCTCAAATATCTGAGATTCTTGCAACCTTGTAAAGAAAGGGTCTGCTAAAACTATTTAAGCCAGCCTTCTCCAATTTAAAGGTATTTATTAAATAAAGTACCTGGAACTTTTTAAATGCTTCCAACCATGCAGATACGTGAAAAACCTGTACTTTTAAAAACAACCGTAAATATAATCAGATTTGTATTTTAAATTACTGCTACTCGACCTACTAAATTTTTAAAATTTAAAACCGTGTAAAGGCCTTTTCCGTAGACCTTACAAATATTTCCGAAGCAGAAAGAGACGGCTGCAAAGAGTTAAATTTGTGCATTAAGTAACAGTAACTCTTTAAAGCTTAGCTTTTACCAATCAATAAGTAATTAAATAATTTAATTAGTAAGCCATTAAACTGAAATGGGTTTATGATACATTTCTATTACAGCACTTTCGGTTGCTCGTAATTCAAAAAAACTCTTTTAAAAATGTATACATTATGTTAAAAAACATTGTAACGTACTCAATAACTAAATTTGACCAGGGTTCTCCAGATCATTTCCACTTTGTAGGCAGTATATTTCAATTCATGTAACACTTATTTTTCTACACTTTTTCAGTACACGTAATCCAAATATGATGAGGAAAACAGCATCATGATTTGCAGTACCAAAAAAAGAAGTCTTAATACTATGCCAGGTCTACAGTACTAAATAAAAAAAAAAACCCAACAACTTTATACTGTATAAATAGATTCCAATAGAACTTTTTTTTTTTCTTTACAAAAATCTGCGGTTATTCACTGCTAAGAAATCCTTACCTTCAATTAACTAATCTGTGAATGAAAGCAATACTTCTAGAGGAGAAATGTCTTCTGGCTACTACATCCCAGTAAGCGAGACATTATTTTGTAGCAAGTACATTGGGAATACTTCGGGAAAGCAGATCAGTTTGCAAAGCTACAAGTCAACCTCGAGGCTGGAAAGGCACCTAGGATTTCATTTTGTTTAGCGGAGAAAAGGGATGTCGGGACGGTCACACACCATATATGGGAACCCAGGTCAAAATAAGCAGCTTTCGATTGGGCCCGTCTGCGTCGCCAGCACAAACACAATCCCTTCACTTCTTTATATTCACAAACCGCATCTCGTGCCAAGACAACTATTTATGATGGTCTATATTAAACTGTGAAAGAACTACAAATTACTTATTATGGAGACATGCAGTTTTGTCAGGTAAAACTCACCAAAACCAGGAAATACAAGGCTATGCCATCGTTCCGAACTATGTGCTTTTCGGAACAGCCACGATCCTCTGGAAAATGCTTACCACTGAAGTCTTTACCAGTGTTAATAAGATCATTTTTAAAAAACCCCACTGAAGCCTATATAGAGTTAAAAACGCATGTCTTGCTTCACTGTCTCTAGGAACTTCATCTATTAGATGAAAAAGATCAGGCACATACTTTTAGGAAGAGAAGCTCATTTTTTTCTGTGGAAAAACCTCTCAAAAACGCCATATTGTTGTTGTGAGGTACCATCTGAGACTGGAAAATGTAACTCAAAAGCCTCTCTCAAAAATAGTGATACTTAAACAATGCTATGGAAATGAAAAAATGATTTAAAAAAAATATGACTGCAACTACCAGTGATGCGTGTGAATTTTTGCATAAATCTACTTCATTCCATATTTGAAAAAAACTCAAATAGCACAAACCCTACCATTCTGTGATTCTGTGTGAAATATATGAATAAATTTTACTGTTTTGAATGTAAAGCTTACCGAAGCAGGTTTACTGTTGGTTAGAGTTTGTAGTCCCTAAAGGGAGTTTTGTCTAAGTAATAACTTCAGGAGTGTGCCCAGTCTCTGTATTTAATTAAACTAAGGCAGATCCCCCCCACACACATACAGAGCTTGATGATGTGATGATAAACACGGGATAAATTACACAGAGGCTAAGATGATCAGAAAAAGGGTGCTGACGATGCATTGCAAGAAAAGAATCAGCTTTGAATTTTTAATCTCTTCTGTAGTATGGCATGTAGGCAGTATGGGAACCGAAGCCACATAAATGATCTAGATGGGGGATATAAGATAAAGTGGGGTCCTCTGTGTTTATACAGCCATTAAACAGTGCCTTAAAGTTCTTTATCTGATGTCTGAAGATTGGACTTCAGATTAGTGCATATCATTACCCCACGGTATGGTCTAACCTATGAACTTATCCTACAGCTGATACCATGGACCAGATCCTCATTCGCTTTCAGCGAGTGCAGGTTTTTTTTTTTATTTCAATAGCTAATCTAATTATGCCAGCTGAGCATTGCACCTATTTGAAACCTATTTGAAAGAGGTTCGTTTACTTGGCTTTTTCGTGTTGTTCTCCCAACTAACTGCGTACCGAATCAGTGCAGGCTGGGTTGTTGATCACTGGCACCCGACATCAATTCTAAACCACAATTGCACTGGGTCTGGAACAGAGATTTCAGTGGGATTTGTATATGTTTACATCACGCCTGAATTTGCCCTGATTCTGCATTCCTGCTGAAGCAGCCGGCACCTCAAGAGTCATAAGAAGTAAAGGATCAGGCCTGTTACATAACATCAAATGCACAACAAGCTATTGGGTATATTTTTACAACCATTACTCACGCAATGAGGTTTTAACTCCATATGCAATGCCACACACTTGCTTTAGCACAAGTGAAGCTGGCCCATCCTGAATACTGGATTTACTGGGCGCTTAGACGCCACAATCGCAGGTGTGCTGATAATTAAGAAAAATTAGAAATAAGATGGATACGGAACAGCGGGATGTCTGCATGTTTGTCTCTAAGTAGGGGATGCTACTGAAATATTTAACATACACAATATGCCCAGGAAGACCGTGCTTCGCTAAGGCAAAAGATGCATCCCATCGGTCCCCAAAGCCGCCGCGTGGCTCTTCCCATTAACAACTGCAAGGACACGCCAGAGCCCCTTGAAGCAGGCAGTTTCCCTCCTGTGTCTCCATACAAGTTTTATCTTACACATAGCAGCTGTTGCCTAGAGACGTCCCTGGCTGGAGCAGAAGTTTGCAGCATTTGACAGGAGCCCTTATTGTCTCCTGCTACTCATGTGAGCAAAAGTAGGAAGACTTTGGTAGCTACAAACAAAGAAAAAAAAAAAAGTGTCAGAAATCAACCATTCTAACTGTTCTGTCCAAAAACTATCAAAGTGATTGAGAAGGACAATTTTATTACATGCTTTTGAGATGCACTGGATAAAATTAATAATGAATTAAGGTCTACGTACTATAAAAAAATATACACTGTACTATAAAAAAAAAAGGTGTGCGCTGCTAACCATCGTCCTTAGTCAAAGTGTGCATGAACTGCTGGCCCCCGTGACACCTTTGCTAGTTTGCATGCAATTGTGCTTATTGTAAGTCAGCAACTTCAGTATGAAGTAAAGGATCATTTTGTATAATTTAAAATAGGAAACAGTAGACTTTATCAATCTGAAGTAGATTCTGCTTTAGGTTTTGAATGAATTCGCGGCTTTATAGGATTCTGAAATAGTTCCTGACAATTATGATGTAAACGAATGCAGAGATTTTCCACAGAAGAAGTGGTCAAACTCCAGTTTGATAGCAAATACCTAGTGTTTCTCAATTTTTCCCTTTCCAAAATCAAGGTATGCATGTTTTTTCAATACATTTGTTGCATCTCAAAAGCATTATGTAACAGGGGAAAAATAAATGTGGCATATATATATTTATAGACACAAACAGTGAAAACTATAAATATGCTCAGTACTCCAACTGCAAAATAAGTAAGTACGTTGGCAGGGGGAAGGGAAGGTTTCCTACATGAAGGTAAGCTTTAAATATACCTGATACTGTCATCTCTCTTTTGGTACTTTGTAACACCCAGTTGAAAACTTCCTACATAGCTTTTCTCTTCTAGTAATCTCATGAAGGTAATTGTACTTATGATCACCACACAAAAATACTGCTAAGTTTTGGTCTCCAGATCACCGGAAGTAGATGCTCTACCCAAAAGTGGCGGCGTCGCTTTCCCCTAAAGATCTGTGACACTCTGAGGGCAGATTTCTGAGATCTACTCCTGATTTAATAGCAATGTTGTTGCTTTTCTAACTACAACAGCTTTTATTTAAGCAGTGTTTTACCTATTAAATTGACCTACTGAAAATTACTTTCCATTTTCCAGTGAAGTTCAACAGTTTTACAGGGAGATTTTTAATACTGTCTATGGTACCTACGAATCAGTGAGAATGTCACTTTTTTTTTTTTTTTTTTTTTCACAAAAACTTCATCTCAAAAGATACCTAAACATGTTAGCAACTCTTTATAAAAGTTGCCCCACTGAAGGCAATGTAATTGTCTTTGTTCAGAGTTATTTGGAGAATTAGCTGTTTGCAAGACAGGGAGTGAAATGAAAGGAGTAGATTGCAATCTGTGAGCATCCTTGAGAAAGAGCTAATTTTTCTAATTTACATTCGAGCTTTTACTCTGGCTCAGCATGGAAACATAACTGCCTAAAAAAATTGAAAATAATCATCCTTCACTGTGATGTGTGAATAATAATTTGCTTACACAAATGAACGAGTCAAACCAAATGCAGTGGGGATGATGAGGAGCAGCGTGCTAGCACTCCAGCGGGCGATAAAAGCTACACTCAGCGGCTCCTCAGAAGAGACGAAGTTGCACGAAGAACGCGGTACATATGAGAGACTACCAGGGAGCTGACAAAATAATCAAGTCCCGTTGTTCTGTAAAGGCTATAAAAACACATCATTTCACACACATGCCATTTTCCCGTAGTTCGTCCTCCCACAACTATTTAAGCCTTCCTCATCTTTCACTTAGCGCTACTAGAAAAAAGTCAGAATATACAAAACCATTGCAATTTATTTTTTTTTTTCACAGAAATAACTTAAACTTTTGCCAGCGATACAAATACAGCGCAGTGTATAGCATGAGTCAGGTCAGTAATGCTAGACTGTCTTTTCTCCAACCATTTTCCATTAACATGAACAAAACCAGTTTTGTCAGCACCTCCTGTAAGGTGAAAAGGGAGATGGAAAGTTCCTCTTTGTTTTTCAGCTCTGAATTAAAGTGGTACTCAGAATTCTTAATTCTGCAAGAAAAATATGTTTGTTCGCTAACCACAGAAACAATAGGTTTATTTGTTGCAAATTCCATTTTGTTATTATTTCCCAAATGCGTTCCGTATTTTTTTCCTGAAGCGTTATTCATGTCACTGTTCAACAGTAGATGGAGCAGTGGATCATTACTGTATTTTAGTTATTTGTGTCAATTATTGCATAATTTTTCAGCTGCTGACATATAAGACTGGAGAAGCAAATAATAATAATAAAAAGATATAGAGAAAATAATTGTTAATTAAAGCATTTAGAATTATGAAGAAAATGGAAAGATCAGCAATCCAAGCTCACTTTAACAAATTATTAAGACAAGCCTGCATTTATGACTAATGTAAGCGATTCATAAACACACATTCAAATCACAAACCTTGCGTTAGTTGAGTACAGTAAATATGTACGTCCTTAACCTTGAAACATTCAGTCACACATATTTTTCTTACGACGATCAGGAAGGGTGAAGTGTCTTCTAAAAGTGAAGTTCAAAAATATTCCACATTTTGGCCCTTGTAATGAAAAGGAAAAAGTGGAAGTCTAAGTTACAATAATCGTTACAAGGGCAATTTATTTTACACTCGCATCAATTGCTTTTCCTGTAAACTGTTTTTAAGAAATTTACCACAATAAATTCTTTTGAACCTTACAGTAATTATGCTGTTACCCTCATTTGTTCAGCAGCGGTTAGATTCTCACCTAACTGTAACCATCTAAAATCAAGCATTTAGTTTAAGATGACTACCCCAACCCTCGTCTTCAGTAGAGAGAGACAAACACTTCCAGTCCATGTGCCTATGGGGGGGACTCAGTTTTGAGGTTTCCCCTCCCCATGGACACAGACGATGGGCTTAAGGCAGCTCCCAGGTTTTGATGGCTACGGCTCCCCCAGGAATCCAGACTTTGCTGAAGCCAACAGTATAATTTCCCTTAAAATCAATTGGGTCTCAATAGTAATTGTATTCACAGAAATTTCAATTGCCGCATGCTCTATTTTGAAACTTCGTATAATTACTCAGAGTCAGACTGCCAATATTTGTTGTTACAAATCAAGGCCAGAGGAAAACTTCTCAGATGGCTTCAAAGTCCCAGTTCTCATCTCCAAGCCCGGCTCCCTCCCCCGCTTCCTTCCAGCAGCATTAACTTTTTCTCTGCAATCTCACAAATCGGAAAAAGAGTAACCTCTAAAGCTGTTTTAGACTGAAGGTCAGAATTCAAAGGATCGGTAACTTTATCCACAGAGCCTTGCAATCACATTGCTATTGGAAACACACCCAGAAGCACCAGCACTTGAGACGTTTTATTAAGCAATGTCAATAGGTACAAAATTTGAAGGTTTGTTGGGTTTTTTTTTCCGTACTGTAAGGTTTATCAGGACTCATATTTGCAAGAGATCGAATTGCCTCCTGCCACCGAATTTTAGTTTAATGTTCTCCGAGGTAAGGAAACTGGGCTCTGTGTTACATGCTAATGAAAACAGCAGCTTTGGTTTGTTTATCTAAATACTTAAAGAGAGGCACCTCTTGCAGCCAAAATGTAAACAAAGCTTAAATTCTTTTTACTGCTTGGATACTTCCAGGCTACTAATAAGGATTTTTTTTTTTTAATTAAGTGCATTATACAGATTTTCTACATGTATTTACTGCTTGACAATCTACCTTTCCAAAGAAAGATGTAATTCCTAAACTAATTATTCATAATTACACCTATATTTTCAGCCCACGAACATCAGATGACAGATCCCTTTCAAACCGAGGCTCAAGGGGAAAAAAAATTCACTCAGGGCAGTCAGTACTTTTGTCCCTGCAAACCTGTCATTAATTTAGAGGGAAATAGGTTAAAATAAGGATTTCAAGAGGGTTTCACAAGAATTAAGAAGAAGCAAAAATTTAATTTCAGCATCTAAAAAAATAAATCATATAGCTTGCCCCTCTGTCTTGTACCACATTTGCATATGCAAAAGACTGAGGGATTCATATCCAGACAAGTGATTCACCTGATGAAGTTCTGAAAATGTGTCTGAAAATGCCTCGCCTTTTATAACACGGGAATCTCTATACACAACAACCTCCATTAAATAACGCTGCCAAACTAGGCACAGACGAAGGGAAACACACCTTGCACTGGATGCCAGTTTATACGCTGAAAGACACAGCCCGGGTACCGCACACCGAGCAGAGGCAGAACGCGTTTCACCCTGTGATACCCAAAGAATGCAATAACATCGCAGGAGAAGAGGACACAGAGATACACACAACAGAACACAACCGTATGAAGAACTCAAATTGCAGGCGGATGAGCAGAGACAAGCAGTTTTTAACTCTAATAATTTGATTTTTAAAAAAATTGTAACCTGGCAGCTATCAGTGTAAGAAACGTGTTGAGCGCAACTCAAAAATGCTTATTTATCTTCGGTGCATCTGGTGCCACTTTCCTTATATTCATAAGCAGGGTACCTTTGTGTACTTAGACTGATTTTTAATAGCTCTTCTGGAAAGTATCAAATCCAAAATTAGAGACACCTAGGAAAATATAGTAGATTTAGTAGCCTAAAAATGCAGTAGCTTGAAACGTACTCCACCAATGTACTCCACCGCAGAGGACTGCTTATTGAAATAAGAGTCAAAATTATACCGCTGGAGACTGATGCTTCAAGTGATGCCTTATGCTGCCTGGGACACAAACAAGGGCTCCATTGCCCTGGCTGAGGACACCGGCGGTGATGCCGCCTGCTCCACCAAGCCCCAATGGGCTGTGGCCATACGGGAAAGCAACCCTGGCCCCCACAGCCACTGGTGAATCGCTTCCCCACCCCTCACTGCAAAGGAAACCAAGTGTCCAGAATAAAGACTCCCCCTTCTGAACCTTAATCCGTATCTAGAAACGGTTGTGAATTCAGAAAGAGTCTCAGGAACTATGTGGTGCCTACAGTTGGAAAGGGGGACATCCAAGGGATGGAGAGCGGCTGCCCCTCAGCTGGGTACAGCTCAGGCACCGTAAGGCTCTTGTTCCTCTGTGAGACCCAAAAAAGCTGCCACAAACCAGCAACAATACCCCTACAATACATTTCTCTTCCCTCCTGTCTGCCCCCTCATAAAATCCTCATTGTTTTTAGTTCTAATCTTTTTCTTTTTTTTTTTAATAAGAAAACACTATTAATATTTTCAACTCCAAAATGCTAGTAAATATTGTGTATGCATCTCTAAAGCTTGAATTAAAACAGGATCAAATTAATGTTAAGTTTCTTTTTATGGAATTGGCCTCAGCCATATGTGGTATACCAAGCACAGGAGGAGCTTTATACCAATTATTCTCTATTAGTAGATGAATTCCAGCATTTGGCTCTTGTGTTTCTGGTCAGTAAGTAAGTAATAGTAAATAGTTATGCAGTATGCATCATAAAGTAACAACTGGTAGGTCAAATATTTTTTCATAGAATCATAGAATGGTTCGGGTTGGAAGGGACCTTAAAGACCATCTAGTTCCCACCCCCCTGCCATGGGCAGGGACACCTCCCGCTAGACCAGGCTGCTCAAAGCCTCATCCGGCCTGGCCTTGAACACTTCCAGGGATGGGGCATCCACAGCTTCTCTGGGCAACCTGTTACTGTAGCCATTAACAGTCCTTCTGACCTCAAAAGGGCGGTGTACCGGTGTTGGGGAGTCTACCCTCACAGCCCAGGCTGCAGGATCCAGGTCTAGTTATCTTTTCATGCTTGGATGCACAGAAGTCCACCAAGACACCAGTTTCTCAAAATTTGCATGGGTATATAAAATGACTTGAAGTGAATGGCAATGAATAAATAGTTGAAAGTTAATACACAGTAAAAAATGCTTCCTATTAATTTAGTAAGAGAAGTGGACTTTAGAGACCCTGAATAAGAGGTCTGAAAACTGCTGTTTACATTTGGTTTAGAAATTCATGACTCTGAATAAAAAAGGAATAAATCACAGTGATTTAAGAGATTGGTTTGAGACACTGATTTGCTAAATCTTTACACTCACCTAAGCTTGCTTGTAACTTTGCAAGACATAAGTTTCTTTGTTTTAATAAAACTGCACTGCACAGCTCAAAAATTCACGCCATATTCCCAACTTCAGCTCTGTTTAAGCACATATATGGCTTTTCTCTTGCTAGAAAGATCCACATATAATGCCAATAAATTCTCAAATAGATGAGAGCTAATAGTAATGGAAACTATTAGCAGTTAGAAAGCAGCGATGTCATTTAACAGTCAACAAACATGCAAGTACATGTGCAGACAACAGTGGAAACATGATAACCTAATAAATCATCAAAATGGTGACATCCAGACTTTATATGATTTCCACATATCAAGGTGCCATAAGCACATAGGTGTCATTTGCTCAAGGGAGTGACTAATTCATTTAATAGCTCCTTTAGCATATGAAAATGTGTTTCTTTCCTCCCATCCTAGAAGAACTATTAATTCACAGCATCCTTCTCTGCCTAATACCAAATGGAACAATGTCCAAATTAACATCTCTCCAGGGTGGATTCTACTGAAAGAAGACATAAACCCAATAAATTTTGTTCACTTGAATGGAACTTGGATTAGCTCCATGATTTGAATATCCCAAAAAATTTACTCCTTACTCTGCTTGCTTTCTGAAATGTGCAAATGGATTCACAAAATAGAATTAAAAAAATAACGTATTTTGAAACATCCTTTTATGAAAGCTTTACAGAAACAGGTATGCTTCGAAATGTTCCAACTGATGTTGAACCTTTAAAACTGATTTATAATACCTGAACGCTGGTATTCCAGTCACAGATGGCATACCAAGTAAAGGTTAGCATCTTATTAATGACTGTTGGCTAACAGTTACAATGAAAAATAAAATTTATGACAAGGTATTCATATTATGAGTAATTATACTGGATAATTACGAATTGGATCAGCAATATAAAAGGAGTGTTTTTAATTACTTCCCAGAAAAAAACCAAATACCCTCAAACTGTTCCCAACTCCATGAATTGGCCTTAGCTTTCAACCTAACTTAAACCACAACCTAAATAGCTGTATTGGACATGATCTAAGAAAAATGAAGTAAGGATGTCAGATTGGAACTGGTGCTTAAATTGTGCTACTGAGCACACTGAGCGCCATTTCTCCCCTTACAGAATTGAGCACTGCGCTTAGGCTACTGTTCTCTGCTGCCTGAGGCTGCCAGGATTCAGAAAATATCACAACTCCCACACCCTCAAGCAAATGCAATTTGTTAGGGCCAGACACTGCATCTCTTGCAGCACGGCAGAGTAGCTTGGCTTGACGGTGAAAATAAAACTATTTTTTTTTCTTATAGGGAACTCTCTCGCCCCAAAAAAGAGCTATTACTAAAATGAGAGTTTTAAAAATTCCCCATAAATATTTTTTCCAAACATTTGGGCTGAAACAAACGAAACCCTGACTTCCTGCAAGTCTAGAAAACATAGATACTGATTTACCATTTAAAATTTGTTCGCTTTCCTCACCTGCCTGCAATCACAGCTCTGACTTCATTAGCTGAAATCTGCTAAATGCATCCAAATCATCTTTTCATAACTGCACACTGAAAGAGTGCTTCATTTCTTCAGTCCTGATCACTTTAACTGATTATTTCTCCATTTACATAATTCCTTGTTAGCTCCGG
This sequence comes from Chroicocephalus ridibundus, assembly GCF_963924245.1. NCBI lineage: Eukaryota > Metazoa > Chordata > Aves > Charadriiformes > Laridae > Chroicocephalus > Chroicocephalus ridibundus. The sequence goes on from NC_086285.1 coordinate 133,586,418, forward strand.
AAATTACTTTTCAGAAAGTGTTTATCAGAGAAGTCAACGCATTGTCCAACACGCCGGTGTCTCGCCCCTAACCACGTTATAAACACTTTCCGAGGAGTCAGCTCTCCCACGCAGGGGCGACTGCCTTATTGCGTGTCGGAAGCTTATTTCCCTTCTCTTGACTTTGAAGATGAGAGAAGGGAGTGGACGCATTTGTCAGATCGCTGGTGTTCAATCTATCAGCTCTCCTGATCTGAGCCACTGAAGTACGAATCACAGATATTCTGCATTATATTGGCAGCGGGGCGGTCCCGTGGCAACACGAGCTGGCTGGCGCTTTTTCGTGCTATCCAGCTGTTCACGAGCCACCGTCAACAGCTGAGGATGCCCGCATTCACCTAGCACGATTTTCCAGCCCTCTCTCAATTTACCCTTTGGTTAACCCATTTACGCAATTTGTCCTTCTTTACACAAGCTAGTGAAACTCCCCTTCTCTTGGGGAAGAACCACACGTATTTCCCAGGGGAATCTATTCCTTTAGATTTTCCTTAGGATAGAGAGGGTGCTTATATTTGGCTTGTGACACACGAGGGATCACTCACTCTGATACTGATCACTTTGTTATATATTTCTCCTCACCCCTTTAACCGTTCCTATGCTGGGTCTCGCTAGGAAGGGTGTGAACGTCTCAGTCCTACTGGAGATGTGACTGTTTCCTTTTTCAGTTTGGGGTCCTGGCGAGGAATTTCACTGCTTCACAACTTCAGGGGAGGAGGATGTTTGGGCAGTGATATACAGAGAGAAAGCATAACATTTCTCTTGATCTTTGTTTCGTATCCAGTATTTAGTCCATAGGGCAGGGAAGTTAAGATAAACTGACAAAGCCTATGACAGACTAATTGGTGATGGAATTCTTTGGCGGAAGATCGCCGCTCGGTTTGACAAGATTTCAAAATGTAGAAACCACTTGGCAGACGGGGAAGCACAGAGAAAGGTGCAGAATATCTACTTTTCCTGACAGGTTTTTTAAAGGTCGTATTGATTCAGAATTATTCTCATTTTGCAGGCATTGCCATTCCCTGACCTGCCGCATCCGTCTTGGGAAAGCAAAGGTGGGGCAATACTACTTACAACTGAAATCAGTTCTGGGGGTCTTGAGTTTTGGATGGGGTGCAGACACCATATGATAATTTTTGTTCAGACACAACCGCTTCATCTTTCAGTCTTTCCCTGAACTGACGGTCAGGAAGCACAAACCTTGCTTTGGATTTTTCCTGTTGAATAAAACATCGGTGGATAATAGAATTAACACCATTCACAAATTACTTAAAGATAAGCACCCTGTGTCTTTTAGTAAGCCAGTAGTAACTGGTCAGAGGACACTGTAGATAGGTGGGTTCTTAAGCAACGCATATCCCTTTCTTTTTACCTCCTGCACCTTTCTTGTATCATCCTACAGTCTTCACAACACAGAGAACTAGTTTAACCCAACGTTGAGATCAAATTAAGACTCTCGGTACAGCACCAGAAGGTGGTTTGATATCTAGTGATCCTATTGACATAAACCTCTCCTCTTGAGCGGTGCAATCATTTGGGTTTTTTTATTTATTTTTAACGTATACTGGACTATAATTTTTAAATATCTTCGTTAAAAGTGCAAGCAGGTTTAGTGAACTCTTCAGAAACTAAATCAGAAAAGTATTTCCTTTTTAAGTAATTGCTGAAACCATTTTCTTTTGTATTTAACTACTTTCTTCATTCATACACATTTTTTATTACTGGACAAAAGTGGAGTTTATGTCAGTAATTAAAAACATGTAAATTATGTGATCACTTTGTATTTACACTGGCTTTTGCTTCATTGTCTGCATTTTATTTCTGATTGCATAAATATTCATACAGAAGCACCTAGGGAAATTTTCAAAGTGGTGCACAGAGACTAAACTATGCAGTTTCTATTAATTTTAATGAGTCACGTGGTTACGTTCTCACATTCTAATTTGAAAATTTCCCTCCTGCTTTCCACCATCTAAAATAACTGTCTAATTCCGAGTGTGCACTGTCTGCATCTCCCACTCTACAGTCTATAAATACACAAGGGACATGCAGTCTTTTCATACAGCTACTTCAGGATGCTCCGGTGGCATTTTATACCCAAAGGAAAAAGTCCCCAGCCTAATCAGAGTTACTAAATTCCTCATGCTGCTCCTAATCCTCAGCTCTAAAGACGTTTCCATTAATTCCTTTGCTGAAATGCCTATTTAGGTACACAGAAAATTAATATCCTGGGAACCTCTGACATAATTAAAAGTACAATTACCAAAAAAGTAGGATCAAAAGAACCACTAAAACCAGAGAAAGACATAATCAACCTGGTAACCATTCAAACGGTCCCAGAAACTGTGCTTTGACATTCTTCCCCCAGAAGCTAATGACAGCCAGTTATAAATGAAAGATTTTTGTCATTTGACTATATTTGAACTTTCCCCACAATGTGCCAGGAAGGTCAGCCAGGGTATTTTAGAGCAAGGCTGTGAGTAGAGAGAATTACAGGCTTAGAGTTACTTACGGTGTCTTGCCAGAGATTCCCTCTGTTTTATAGCTCATAGGCTTCACTTTTCACAGTTGCTGCTTCTAACCAGCTTTTTGACATCTCCTGGAAACCGAGGGCAGGGGAAGGGAGGAACTTTTTTTTCCCCACACAGATAACCTCAAGAGGTTCAGCAGCCATGGAGGCAGGGGCAGTGAACACGGGCAGGCAGCAACAGCACAGCTGGCTCAAAGCAGCACCTTAAAACAGGCTGAAGTCCAGTGGTGAAGCAGCTGCAATGGGTTTGAAAGTTGCCTGTTGGGAAACTTATAGAGAAGATCATGGGGTGGCTTAAGTGGTGGCTTCTCCCCCCTCCTGTATTCGGCACTGGTGAGGCCCCACCTCAAGTACTATGCCCAGTTTGGGGCCACTCACTACAGGAAAGACATTGAGATGCTAGAGTGGGTCCAGAGAAGGGCAAAAAAGCTGGTGAGCAATCTGGAGAACAAGTCTCATGAGGAGCAGCTGAGGGAGCTGGGGTTGTTCAGCCTGGAGAAAAGGAGGCTGAGGGGAGACCTTATCGCTCTCTTACAACTACCTGAAAGGAGGGTGTAGCGAGGTGGGGGTCAGTCTCTTCTCCCAAGTAACAAGCAATAGGACAAGAGGAAACAGCCTCAAGTTGCACCAGCGGAGGTTTAGATTGGATATTAGGAAGAATTTTTACACTGAAAGGGTTATCAAGCATTGGAACAGGCTGCCCAGGGAAGTGGTTGAGGCACCGTCCCTGAAGGTTTTTAAAAGACAGGTAGTGATGGTTTTTGTCAGAGTTAGGCTGATAGTTGGACTAGATGATCTGAAAGGTCCCTTCCAACCTAGGCAATTCTACGATCCTGTGAAGTGAAAGGAACCAAGAGACAGGGATGGCTTAATGTGAAGGGAAACAAGAGACAGGGAAGAAGGGGCAGTTTGCTGATGAGATTGGTGTAGCTCCTAAGAGGAAAGGCTTCTGGGATGAAATTTGCTTAAAAATGCCGTCTTTGGGCTTGGGAACACTGTGGCTGTGTGGCTTAAGGTTGACAGAAACCAACCACGCACCTCTTACCAAAAACCCAGTCAAGGGAGAGGGACGCACAATGCGCTGTGCCCACCAACAGCACTCCCAGGGCCAAAAGGCAGCTAGCCTGTACTGAAGACCCGCACGCCTCCAACCTTTCCATCATCAGTACAGGGCAGCCCCATCCTGCAGATTCACAGATGTCTACCGAAAGACACATTTGTCTTTAGCCTTTCATCAGATGAATATGTCTACACACGTTCTCCACAACCCGTCGGCCTGTTTTCATAAAACTTGAAGGAGTGTGATATTTTTGAGGCTGCTAGCTCTCTGTCAGACTGGACTGAGGTTTCCCAACAAATTGAAAACTTGTTATTAGGAGACATACTGGTAGACAGACATGTACAAAGAATGTGGTTGCAAAAGCCTTTTTTCTTTGGGAAACCAGGTTATAACAAGAAACTGCCTGATCTCCATTTACAGTTCTGTTCAGTTATTTTCATGAACTTTTTCATTTTGCTGACAGAGCAACTTCATTTTACGTAGAAAGGCAGTTCCCCAGAGGGTAAGATCTGTCAGTTGTCACAGGAAATCCTTTCAGTCCCTACCTATACAAGGAAAGCTCAAGAAATCGGGTTCATCCTATAGAGCTGCTGAAGGAAGGAAAACAATACTACAGACACAAAATCCTTCCCCAATTTGGTTGTGCAGTGCCTTCTCCCAGGGCCCAGCTACGGCTGCGATCAAGAAGTCACTTCTTCCATATTATGGATCACTTGAACATGTTTTTTTTTTCATCTCAGACCTGATGCTGTACACAGCTGGACTGTCCTGTCTCACACTTGGGCCAGATTGATTTTGTCTTCCTCACAACGTAGCAGCAGGCCATGAGTAAGAGTGATATCAGTGAAGAGGATCTTACTTTTTCACCCCATTCGTTCAGACTACTTTGATGAATACCAGAAAATAAAATCAAAGGCAGCAGAGGAATGTGGTGAGGGATGAGACCACTAGAAAAGAAGTAAAAGCCACAAGAATGGACACCATCTATGAGCTCATGATGAGCCTGATTTTACATCAAGTGGGTCTTGAAAGGGCTTTGTTACACAGCCTGCTGGAAAGCCTTAGGCTGTCAGCTTGTTTCAAGGAAAATGGGAAGAGTGTTGGCAATCTGAAGACCTAAGATGATGGGAGAAAAGCATTGCATCAGGGATAGGGGAAGCAAGAGTCTTTCTCCCTGGCTTAACGGCCTGATGCCTTGAGGATTTCCAGCTATGGTTATCTGTATTGGGAAAATTATCAATGTTCTGTTGAAAAGGATTTTTTCCTGAAACAAGCAAATCTCAAAACAGAAGTCTTCACCCAAATTAAACAAAGTTTCACTTGTCTCAAAATATTTAAAAGCTGTAAGAACACAACAAAAGCTGAAAGGTCTTTGCATGTAACGTGTCCTAAAACTTTTACTGCATTCTGCAATTTTCTGAAAACCCACGTTTCCCTCAATTTTTAACAATTTTTTCCTTTTTAACATAATTTCCCTTGTACAACATTATTTTTACCTCTATCTTAACTCCTTCGCAGAAACCTGTTTCTAGTTAAACAGTTATGGAAGGGGAAAACCATAAACAAGCAACAAAGGTGGAAACTCCATGCCTCTAAGTAATATTATTATTAAACTTGATATCTTTCTTTTAAAACATTTTTAAATGACATTAATTCAAAACCATGCTAAGTTCATGCTGTTCTTTGTTAATGAAGACATGAGACCAAAATTATAACACGCTAGATTGCACCACATCGTGTATTTTCACCATCAGTGTTAAAAATAAAGCTCAAAAAGGTACACAGATGAAATTATTAGTTTTTTAACATATTGATACCTATACAGTATTCTATTAATTGTTGTCTTTATTAAATACAAAAGCAAAAGGATGTTAATGAAAGTTAATAAGCTGTTAGCAAGCTGTAAATTAAAAGCCTACCTACAAGTTTTTGGTACCGATGATGAAATCATCACTGCCATTCTACTTTTCCTCTCAGATCATGTCTTTGCTCAGGTGAAACTATCAAAATTTGTATCCAAAGAATTAAAAATCTATATCCAAAACACCTGTTCCACAATATCACTGGATGTACAGTTTCTTTAATGTTTCAGCATCTGAAGCTCTTAGAAGGCTCACCTTTCTGCTACCACTTGAAACAAAAAAAGATATTATCACATGTAAAAGGAAGAGAGGAATATATGGAGACTTGCAACAACAGCCAATTTGCAAACACTGAAACCTTCATGGAATATAGGTGTAAAAATTGAGTACACCTACCAATGCATCTGGCCTGACAGGATAGCTACAATTTAAGCAGGTGGCTGACAGATGTCATGTCTCAGGCATGCTTTTTCGTGTTCATTTTCATGCTAATCTCATTTTCATGTCTCAAGTACGCATTTGAAATTATTTGCTAACATATTGCAGTGTGTAGCCTATATGATCCTTAAAGGAGATTTCAAAGTAGAGTTCAAAGCTGCCAGCTGATTATACAATGCGAAAAATGAGAATAACCGTTGCCAACTTACCAGCCCCCAACACAGACTAAGATGGGCTGTTCCACCGCTGACTGCAGCACCGAGCTTTCCGAATGAAAAATCGCTGAATACAGCGATCGTCACATCTTTGCCAAAGTTAAAATGAAGTTTTTGCTGTAACTTACTGAAAAATATATTAAAATCCTGCTTTTAGGCTGAGACGATGTCAAATGTAGCTCACCCTTTCGCCATTCAAGAGTTTGCAGATGGTAACCTCATTGCACTGCAATGTTGCAAAGGTTTTGGGCTGGATACTGTTTTTCAGCTTCACTCACTCAGGGGCTTGACTCTGCAGACGACGTGTCAGAGAGCGAAATTACTAGCTATGGTACCACCACTGGCTTCATATATGATCTTGGTACTTCAGTAGAAGAAACATACTTGTGTGGGATCTTACATATGGGGCTCACATATGAGCACATCTATCCAAGTGGAAGATGAGTGGCTATTCTGGAAAATAAGAGGTAGATTCTTAGCTGGCAAAAAGCATCACACCAAAAAGTAAACTTCAGTTCTGAATATCATCTGAAGAGCTGTCCTAATAAATGTAATCTTCCCCACAGGAATGAAACCATCCTACCAAGCCCACCAGCGTACACTGAGATTTAATTAACAGTCCTCACTTTCAGGAAGAAAGTACCAAATAATAACAACCAGTGATGTTGATAAAGTCGTAAGTGCAAGACACGACTGCTTTGCCAAATACAAGCAGTTCTCCTTTGTTTTTATTAACAGATGCATCATGTCTCTTTCCTTCAAGTTGAGGATTGAAATGCTCTATAGTAATTTGTGTGAACTTTGGGGCACATTTACTTAAATCCTCTAAAATATGCAGTCTATTTGGCCAGTGAATTTCAAAGTTAATGAAGCAAACATCCTCTTACATGCATAAGTGAGGAAAAAAAGGACATAAATCTTTCTGTCTGACCCCCATTCACATCTGAAAATGAAACACGAGCACTTTTAAAGCAAGGCAGAATTTTGTAATGTATTAAAAGCATCTGCTAAAGCCTACTGCTACTAAAAAGCCTATTGCTCCTCACTTTATCACTGCACTGCGTATGCCACCCCGCAGGTGTCTATGAGCTTTTACACGCGTGCTATTTCTAAATGTGAAAAAAAAAAGGAAAGGAAAACAGTAAAAGCAATCTTATGATGACCTTGCAATTTATAAAAGAAAGCTCTTTGAAATGCTGCCCTGAGCCACACAGAACTCCAGTTGAATAATTAATTACATATTGACAAGGTCTTATAAAAGAAAAGCTCAGAGCTGTATTGACGTTTATATCTTCTTAACATTCATCAGAAAATGTCATCCTGCTTGCAACAGTTATTGGTAGCTTATATGTTTTTGCCCTTATATCCAAATTCTTCTCAAGAAGGTATGTGACTGATGATGTTTTATGGCTATACGCATTAACAATTTGCCTAAAATTTTTATCTTTATGATCAACTAATTTATATTAAGAGAATATCATTATCTTCTGTAAATTCATAAGAAATTCTTGTATGTAAAAAGTTACAAACCACAGCACGCTACAAGTATTTCTTTGAAGCATTCTAATTAGGCATTACATCTGAATTTTTGTGCAATTAGGAACCATTAACACACAAAATACAATCAAAAAACATGAATTACAATGACTGTTCATGAACTTCACTAGGTAGGATGTGAAAAGGAGATGCACCAAACAATTGCAAAATGTGCAATTCTGTCAACGTGCTGTTTTTCAAAAGGAGAGAGAGTAAATTTTCATATTTCTGTTTTCCTGTTACATTTGCAATTAATTGAACTAGGATGGCATGCACATTTCTGCTAGAGCTCTTCTGTTACAGTACTTCAGATGCACTTAATAAATTGCACCTTCCATGAAAAGAAAAGGTGATGGATTGAAAAATGTTTAGCACAACCATGCATAATTGATAGGTTCCCTAGTGCAAATAAGTGTCTAATAAATAATTAAATTTAATCTCATTATAAGAGTTTTCATAATGGGATAATTTAATTAAATGAAAGCCAAAGGGTTTCTAGGGGTTGAAAGATGCTGCTGTTGCTATATTTGGCTAATGGTCTGGGGATAGTATAGTGAAGAAGGGTAATTCACATGGGTGCATGCATTATTTAATGAATCCCTCCGAGATGGAGGAAAGGACAGATCAATGATAACTTGTCATTTTATCATTGCTTACAATGCACATTTAAACAACCTGGGAAATGTTAAAAACAGAGAGAGAATCTTGCAACCCTTTGCAATGCATCAGGCCTCTCTCTGCCAGACGCACGGTGAGCATTGTCGTCTGCAATACACGGTTTCGCTCTCATCTAACATTGGTCTTTTTTTTTCCTTCTTTCAGACCAAAAATAAGAGCAAAGCCGTACAAGCTCCGGTACAGTTAGGGCAAGCCTGCCCCTAAGTGAAAGTTATAATGGATACAGCATGTATATCTGATACTAAAAAATTGATAGCTGTGTCATGTGGGACCCATTAACAAGCTTTTTGAGTGGGCTGAGTTTTGAGCTTTAAGTCTCCAGAAGCACTTAGCTAGGCTAGGATACTAAAACCATACAAGTCTAAGTAGCTAGCTCATTTGCAGGTGATCAGTTATGAATTAATATGAATAGTGAAGGTTATATCTTTTCAGATAAGACAAAAGTGTCCTCTTGCACGTGGTAAAGGTGCAAGACCCAAAAGCTAAGTGGCAGGGGTTTGCAAGCTGAACATCTGCTTTCTAATGACCTGTACATGTTTTTCATTTAGCATTTTCTCATTTAGAAACTTTTCTCTTTACTGGTGAACTCTGCACACAATGAGTGCTGTACGGCCGCAGCCTTGGGGTTTGTCCCTTCCAGAGGGTCTCACCCATCTGATGGTACCAGACACGTTTATCACAGAGATGCTGATCGCCCTTCTAGAACAACAACAGAGGGATAGAATTGCCCATGGTTTTGCCTTCTGAAGCGTAAGAATTACGTAACATTAAAAAAAATAAATCTTTTTATGATTGGTCTTGCTATCCTATTATCCCTGTTAATATCCTTTTAAATCTTTCTGAACTTTAAAAGCAATTTTTCTCCTATGGGCAACACAGGCTTACTACTTGTACAAAGAAAACATTTTCTAGTATCAATGAAAACATTTAAATTTTTGATTGGTGCAGTGCCCTGAGCAGAAGTGCCAATGAGCTACACAAAAGGCTGCTCAAATCTCTCTAGCACCTCTGGCTACAGCAGCTCACACAGTTCTTCCAAACAGTTTGCATATTTGCCAGTTATATCAGGCCCCACAGGAGCTCTTCAGTCTTTCTTAATCTTCTTCGCCTAAATTATCTTGTCTTAAATTTGCCACCTCTCCCCCCATCCTATTTTTACGTGATTAATAAGTGTGTTTATTTACAAAGTACTTGCAGAACTTGTAGTTTAGATGCTGAAGGTTTTGCATGATGAATATCAATCTCTTACTTCTATTTGTTCTTTACTGTCCCAGCCACTTCTCACTCCACACGGAAGTGTAGCAGTAACTTGTTTCTTGAATTATTTCTTGTGAGAATCTAAAGCTTTTTTGAAAATCCAAATATACGATATCTGTCTGGTTTTTGTTCACCTTAGTGACGACATGAAGACTGCAGAAGCCTCATTGTGTCTCACATAAGTTCTCTGAGGGATTTACACCTCCACACTCACTGGTTACCTCATACAAAATTATGTTTCAGCACTGTCCCGTATTATTACGCACTTTTTTAACCAACCCCTTTTTAAGCTGAACAACTACAACGCCATTTGGCTTTCTTGCTGCTCTCCTGTTATTTGGTTTAGCACCTCCTTGGGCGCTGTAAACACAAACAGTTCCTCAACTTTGTACAAAATGTAGGTGTTTAACTAACAAATGAATTGCTCATGGCTCATTATAGAGATGTACTGCCTCTTCCCTTCTCCACTATTATATTTAATTTCTTACAGATTAATAGCCTGACTGATTAATGTTTTGGATTTCACTAAATGAATAATTGGATTTTTTTAATTCTGGTGGGGATTAGCAAAAGGATTCTAAGAAAAATTATCACAAAATATTTTTTCTTATTTATAAGATAACTTCTTCCATCTATTTCTCTACAGACAAACAAACAAACAAACAAACAAACAAACAAACAAAAATATACTTGTCTTGGGAAAATACAAGGGGCTATACATTCTCACTTGGGTGCCCAGAATTCAGTGGCCTAATTTCTATGAGAGTTGAATATTATCAATGCCTATGAAATGAGTTTCAGAGACAGTGGACTGAAATTAAGATGTTCTTTTCTATAACTCAACTTCCTCAGGCACAGTCATCTACTTAAATCTCTGGGAGGATTTGTGTACATTTTATTACAGCTTATTTAATTCAAACAGCTGGGAGGTAAAATCTCTGCTGATTATTCAATAATCTGTTCTGTCCTTCAAGAACTAATGAAGTTCTCCATCCACTACTCTGCTTCTCTAAGGAGACCTCCAGTAAACCCAGCTAAAATATACATGAGGCATTATAAAATGAAGACTTTCCCTGCCTTATATAAAATACAGGACAAATATAAAAGACACTTATTTCTTCCCTTTTCAGGTTGCATTTCCACTACGGCTTGTTGGAACACAACTTTAATTCTAAATTACTTTGAATGGTGTCCAAACTTTAAGGGGTTAGGGGCAGAGGTATTTTGTTTGTTTAAGAGTGGGACCTTCTATTTATTTTTCCTATTAAGTTACAAACTCCATTCCCCCCCCCCCGCGCCCCAGGAACTAGTATTCTAACACCAAAACCTCAGCAGACAGCTATATCCAACGTTGCAATAGCAATCATACCACAGATTTAAATTATAATCTGTGATTTCTACTCCCTGTTACAACGCTTTCCCAGACCATAAGACAAAATTCCAATAAGTCATAAAAGGGAAAAAAGATTCAAATGAGAAAATAACATGCAGATATTTTGGTGGGAGTTGAAAGTATATCTAAGCAGTATGATTCCCTTTTTCACGGTCTCTTTTCTTTATGAAAATTCCCGTCAGCCACCTTAAACTCCAAACTGGCAGTCAGATTTTTCATCCAATACTCCAGCGTATGCAAAATTTAACACTGCTGCGTGGCTGAATGGTGGCTCCATGTATTCTAAAACTGTAAAATCACCTCAGTACAGTATGGAAATATTGTAACTTCAGCTTGCAAATCATGGGTTTTTTTCTAACTAGAGATTCTAGACATCAACATCTTCCAGTAAAGAGCTGGTATCTGGCACTAATGAATACACAAGTTAATGCTTTCATGAAGTTCTGCTTTTCGCACGTATGTGTTACTGAATCTCAACGCACAGGAACTAGGAAGAAACAGAAGAAATACATGTCATATTTGCCCTGTTAAATGTATCCCAAAACTCAATTTTAAAACTGCATTTGTACCTAAGTTATTGCGCATTTGGGACTTATTTGGTTTATCTGATATTTCTTTTGAAATCTACCTCTGTAAACATAACTTTGTGGTACTATCACTTAAAGCAGGAGTGAATCTATTTTATGATGACATTCGGATAAACTTTGCAAGACCTATTCAAAATAAATACATTAAACCTGAGAATGACTTCCCAAATAAGTGTATATTTTACTATTTCCACAAATCACAGCCTGACTTTTATAAAAATCAACAAGCAATAGCACATGAATTTACACTTTTAATTGCTAAAGTCTGAAACAGAGGAATGACCCAAAATTATTTTTTCTCTGTGTACCAATTGATATCTCATAAGTTTGCTCACTTAAACATAAATTTAATAGGCCTCAATAACCAAATGAAAAACCACAGTTTTACTGCCATTTCTGGACTCCTTCCTCCTGCCGTGAAGCCCTTCCCCAGACGATTTCCATGACCTCAGTTCTCCATGAGACATACTAGTTGGCATAATGAACAACAAAACTTCAGTTACTTCAGTTACATTGGAGAAAAAAGTCTACTTAAAATAGAAAGAAACCAAAACACTAATATTTTTCCTGCTTGCAGCACGGGAGGGATGCTCTGATAGAACCAGTCAAAATCTGTAGAACGTGGACTGGGTACTTGTCACTAACTAAAGCCTTCCCACGGCACTGCAGGGATGCTATCAAACAGAAGTCAGCAAATCAGCTCAAAGAGCAAACTGTCCATCTATCTATATGAAGATACTGTTCATCAGTAGCTATCACCAAATCTAAATGACCACAATTTCTGATATTCAAAAGGATTTGGTGATCTGCTCCCTTCCCTTCTCATGCTTTTCTATCCATCTATCTAATACGTCTGTCCACAGTCTCACATGGCACTAAATCTTCTACGAGTCTTCTGAGGATGAGAACAAAATGCTAAACTGACACACTTTACCATAAATGCAGAAATCAAAAAGAAAAGGGTGGCAGAGCACTGGAACAGTCTGCCCAGAGAGGTGGTGGAGTCTCCAACTCTGGAGACATTCAAAACCCACCTGGACGCGTTCCTGTGCAACCCGCTCTGGGTGACCCTGCTCTGGCAGGGGGGTTGGACTAGATGATCTCTAGGGGTCCCTTCCAACCCCTACCACCCTGTGATTCTGTGAAAACCTTTCCATCTCTTCCTCTAGCCAAAGTAAATTGAATCTAGAAATACTACATATTGTGGGGAAAAAAGTCTCCACATACCAGTACAAAACTATCAGAGAATCTCAAGGAATTTATCGTGTTTCCTGCCAACAGTTTGTGCTCAAAGTGATCTATTGGATATACTTCACTACGGCTTTATGAAAGCTTCAGCTTCACGCAACCCAGCTACAAGTCCGCAGCTCCCCTATAAGGACAGAAACCCTGGAGCCAAACACAAAGTTGTGACAGATGAGCAAGGCTCCAAAAATATCTATGAATCTGGTCTTTCCAACATCTTACATGCAGTAATTTCTGCTGTGTTGTAACTGCTGTACGCACACTTGTTAATACAGCTGTACAAGTTAGTTTTGTATCTTTGAACTACCGGCTGGTAACTAACAGATTTTCACTTTTATCTCTAGGCATATGTAAAATCTCTTCTTTCAAACAGAAAATGTAAAAAAGAGGATTTTTGGTCAATTTTGGCATTTTACTTTGAAACAAATATAAGACACGCCCTTGAATTCCCTTTGAGGACTTATGGGAATGTCCCCACCTACTCCCTCCAGTCCAGTCTCAATCCAGCCACAGGAACAAAACAATTTTGAATGCAAAGTAATGAAGACAGCTAATGGCAACTTTGAAACATATTCTCAGGAAGTTGAGATTCATTCATTTGTAAAAAAGAAATTATTCATAAAAACAGATGAACCACTTCCCATAGCATGAACCTTTTCAGACGTCTCGTGTTGAAAATTAAATGTGCTAAAGAAATGTAGAGCAAACCAGGTAACAATTGAAGAAAATGAACAGATGCCCTAAGAGTTTTATGAAATACTTAGGTAAATGGTATCTGGTGAAGAGCTAAACAGTTCTCTGAAGATGAACTGGTGTTTCCAGTAGCTTTGTGGATCTGACTTTCATTTTAGAGTTTAAAATCCCCACAAAAGGGCAGAAAGCAAGAAGGATGCAAAGAGGGTACGTCCTCCTGAACAGATTAAGTGGAAGCAACGCGGGAGAGGAGAGATCCACTGACCTTTGGAGGAACCTTGCGTGACTAACTTAAATAACAGATTACTCCTATTATGTGAAGAGGCACTTGAAACCAAAACCCTTTTGCAGCCCAGACGGAACACTGAGTATCCACAACCTAAACATCCCCCCGCAACATTTTAGTGCTCCCCACACTGAACCTCCAGGCACAACACTCACAACCGCTTGCTGATATCAGACCAACACTCGGATAGGACAGAGAGGCATGTCACTAAAAAAAAAGAGGGCAAAAAGTCTGAAGGACCTAAGCATATGCTAACAGTGATCTGCTGGGAGTTTTTTAAAGGTTAAACCCTGGCTTTTATTCCTCAAAATAACATGTGGTTTGGCCAGTGGATTAAATCAGGCAAACTCTACCGAGTTTAGCAGGCTGAAGGGGAACGGAGTAGCAGCCTTCCAGTACCTGCAAGGAGGTTATCAAGAAGAGAAGAGCCAGGCTCTTTACAGTGATGCATGCTGGGGGCATGAGGGACAATGGCCGTAAGTTTCAGAGTGAATAATAGGGAAACCTTTTTCACCCTGAGGTGAAAAACTTGGGAGGTTTTTCAAGACTGGACTAGATAAAGCTCTGAGCAACCGTGTCTGACCTTACAGGTGATCCAGTTTTGAGCAGGAAGTTGGACTAGGGACCTCCTGGGATGCTTTCCAAACTGAATTTTCCTGAGTTGTTAACTACCTAAACAGATATGGCTAAATAATTAAATATTAATTACAGAAGAATTAATGCACAAAGAAAGAAGAACTCGTAGCTGTAGTATATTGCTTAGCACTAGCCACTGCACGCTAGCCTTTCAGATCTCCTATATCAGTTATTATAGAGCAAGTGCCGTGATAAACCCTTATGCAGCATATATTAAAAGCTCAGAAGAAAACAGTCACAAATTTTAGTCAATAAGCCATAAATTAAATTGTCTCCAAGTAGATCTTGGCAAGATACATCACATTTCCATTCAGTAGGCTTTGATGTAGTAGATTGGAATGATACATATTACATTAGTGATTCATGAAATAATGCAATATACATAGTTCTAAAACTATGTTCAGGCATAACGGAGAGGGGCAGGTACCAGAAGCTGGCTATTCCTCCCCATTCCTCACCTCCAGCTAAAACAACCAGGAGCCCACCTGTACTTCCACTAACACAGTCCAATGATAAAGCACAGAGCAGCTGAGCTCCACCGTGACGTGTGTCTGCCTCATTTCCCCTTCTCCTAACAGGAAAGGGGACTGATGGTACAGGAAAATTACCAGTATCCTTTCCAGGCAGTGCTGGGATTCTGACTGAATCCACACCAAGGATCCAGTTGGCCACACACCATGGGCTGCAGAACAATCTGATGACCTGGAGAAATCAGTGCTAAAGCAAAATGCTATAGGTTTCCAGAACCAGTTCTAAACATCTCTGAGTAAACCCTTTCCTTAAAGCCTGAAGAGACGATTTACTGCTGTTACGCTCCAGCAGTGTCCATCCATGAAGTTGTACTTGCAGCAGGACTGCGGGTCTACAGGGGTAACTGGAGCATCTAATACCTGGCTTAGCTGCTGTAGGTGTTCTACAAGCCAATATGTTTTTAAGGGTCTAGGGTTTATATACAATGCTATATATCTCTGAATGTCTAGGTACGTACTGATATAGATACACATATGCACATAAATACTGTGACTAATTCTCCCAGGAATTTTTAGTTTCCTGTCAGCAGTTGATTTGCCAAACCTAGGGAGCCCCAATAGAACTTGGAAAACGGATAGCTAAAAAAATGGTATTTACGATCTATTAAATCAAAACTATGCTGAAAATCAAACTGTATTTACAGCATCACTTTATTTGCAGTATTCCTTCTGGTGCAGTGAAATGGTAAGGAAATAGTTCTTTTTTGTAGTTTTTCGGCAGTTATTTCGCAGAAATATTTTCCATTTGCTAAGCAAATTGTGTTACAGAGCTTTCTTAAATAAAGAACTGTACTGTTCAAAACATAAAATTACGGCGCCATGGGTTGTTATTTATATTGGTGATGTTAAATACGCCGTAAAGGTTCAGAAAGGTACAGAAACGTATGTCTGCAGTATTATCTATTAAACATACAAAAAATACGCGTTGTTGGAAAGAGCTCTCCTTGTTCTCTGACCTTGATGAAGGTACAGTTTCCTCAATCGGAACAGAAGGCTTACTGCTGAAGTTAACAAAGAACATCTGGTTTTCATTTGAGGTGCATTCAAGTGTTCATTAAAGTGTCCTTGCTGGTCATTTTCAGCCTTTTTTTTTCCCTGCTTCACAATGGTTTGTCTCCTAACACTGTCGCAATTACAGTGTGTTACTAAAAATGGCCATTGTCATTGTACCATTTCCTTTGAAAAACAGCAAAAGAAACATGAAAGAGAACGAAATGTGGATCTCATCTGATTTCGGTGTAAGAGCAGCTTCTATAGTTCACCTTGTTCATACTTCCTAGGGGTGTTTATTTTCTGCAATTATTCATCTAGGCTTCACTGAACTTGAATACTAATAAATTTTAAGAAGTGAAACAAGAAGCCTTCATACTGTCTGCAGGGAGGCCTCGGAAAACCCAGCATTAGCTTGTGAGTTATTAGTATTAGCACCAAAGGTGCTAATACTTTGTTACTTGCTACAGCAGGCTAGACCAGGTAAAAAACATCTGAAAAAGAAAACAAAACCTTTATAGGTTTTCTCTGAATACATGGTCATCCTCACATTTCCATTTCCAGCATTCATTATAGTCTGTAAACATTTTCTTTAGATTTGTGTTGTAGTGCTCTATAAAGCTACTAGATGCATTTTAAAGAAAACTGAAGTTTTTTTTAAAAAAACAAATATTAACTGTTTTAGTAGCTTACAACTACATTTTTGGAAAAGTAATAACGATTTCATTAAACAAAGTGTGCGCATTATTTATATTCACAGTTTAAATTTAAGGAAGCTACTTCTGCACTTACGTTTGTGTCTCAGTGCTTGAGGTCAGGAAAACTCAGCAGTGTGCTGTAACTGCATGCTAAGTAAATTAACGTTGGTACAGATAAGAAAACAAAAAGCATTCACAACACTTGACAGGCAAGTATAAAGACAAGACTGCCTTTAAGCACTCACACACCTGGAGCTGGACCAAAACCTCTCTGAAATGCGCAGAAAAAAATTCAGAGGATGTAAATGTGGGCTGTAAACACACCCAGGATGCACATTCTTACTGCGTTCTGTGAAATGAAAAGCATTTTAATAGTTGCACAGGTTATACAGAGGTGGTTCTGATAGTCAGTAGGTGTAACCTAAGCATTCTCCGAGTGACCGGGACTATAAACACACTTAGAAGCCTTGCAGCCTGACGGCAAGAGGGTAGCAAGGCAGTTGCAGAAGAAATGGCTTTTCAACTTACCCTCCAGCTTGGCCGGCGGAGGCCTAGAAAACTTAAATGTACACATGCTTTAACAACCAGGGGAACAAACTCCCCAGCAAATGTACAGCTTCCCCTTATCAAGCTGATTGACACGAAATGTCGATCAAAATTTTTCAGCTGTTCCTAAGAATAAGAAAGAAAACAATTCTGCCCACATTCAAAATAATGAATTAATTTTTTTTTAAGATGGACTATGCATCAGGAACATGAAATTTATTTCAAGACAGCAATTATTAACTTCCCTGTGAATTTGATAAAAATATTAAACTTGGAAAACTGCAGCTTATGGTAGAGACTTGATAACATATTACATTTTAGCAGGTCAGTCCTATGGACCAATTTGCCCACACTTGGCATACTTTGGGGAACTCCAAGTGGGCTGTCTCATAAAATAAGGGCAGAAATGGGTTTTTATCTTTTTTTTTAATGATCTTTTCGTTCCCTTCATTCTCTGCATTGTGTCCAGGAAGGACAGAGAAAGGAGTTGATTGAAATGCAGGGAAAGAAGAGCAGACGAGAGAGAAAATGAGCTCTGGGGCTGAGAAAAGCATGAAGAATAGGCAGAGGTCAGCAGAAGGAGGAAGAAGTAAACTAGGACTGGTGAGGCAGGAGCTGGGGATGCAGGGACATAAGGGACAGTGCAGGGCCTGGGGCTGGAGGATGGAAAGAACATGAGGTGGGAACATCCCAGGAATGAATGCTCGAACTGGCCATGAGAAAGAAAAGTGACCAGGAGGAGCCACCAAGAAAGAAACACCAGTATTGGCAGAAGGACAGTGCTGAGACTGCTTGCTGGAGGATGAAACACAGGGGGTACCCAGGGGAACAGTCTGGGGGTCAACCAGAGCCTTCCCAAACAGAAGATGCCAGCAGATGACATATATGCAGTCACATTCAAGTGTTTCCCTGGCCAGTCCCATGATACAGTTATATACACCAAGGACAGGCATGGAGCAAGCCTCTAATAAGCTTTTACTGAAGTGGATAAACATAACCCAACAGTCAAGGAAGAAAAGCAAACAAACAAATGCATAAGGAAGGGATAGGAAATGATATGGGCATGTTTCTAGAGGAAGAAAGAATAATGAGTCCTATTTACAGATTCTGCAGCATGTAATCACTGAGGTCAGGATGACAGGTATTTGGTTAAGGTGGAACCAATTCCTAGAAAAAAATAGCTTCTGCATGAGTGCAAGCCAACTTTATCAACAGTTTTGCTACGTGCAGAAGGTGGTTCATTATAAGCAAAATCTTTCCTAATAGTTCACATTCATGCCACCTCCAGTCTTCCTTCTGCCTTCTTACTGTTTTGTTGAATTAACATCACCCTTAATATCCAAAAAATGTTACCCAGCAAGGACCGTCCAGAAATCTCCATTCTTCTCAAGTCTTTGACAGCCCTTACCTACACCAATATCCCTATGTTTGTTGAAGGTACTTAGGGTCTCTTTATGCAGCAAAGATTAGCGTATAATAATCTAGTGCTGTTCACTGCAATTACTTTAACTAAGTCAAGTACCCAAGAAAATGTCATTATTAAAGGAGATGCTGAACAAGCTGAGTTTTCTGTTCTCCTAATAATGAAAGCCACGGCCGCTGTGGACACTAAGCACATCACAGGACCAAGCCTGTGATTAAACAAACGTGTCTAAATACCATCATTCACATTTCTATGTGATTTTTTCAATAAATCAAACTTTAGTATATTTTAAAATTATCTTTCAGTTCCTACAAATTCTACATAATCCCAGTGTTTAATTCCTGTCTTATATGTGATCCATGTAGCATGCCACGGCACTGTCTGCCTAAACACTCCCATTTACTACAAACAGAAGAATAATTTGTTTAGCTATATAATCAGCAGAGAGGCAGCACACAATAAAAGAAAGCATTCTAGCTTTAAAATGAATAAAAATTGATTGTGTCCCTATAAAAACTAAATTGGCAGAGTGTTAATTGCATTTCACATAAACATCTGTAGCAGTCGGTGACTCGTTACTGTGCTGTAATGCAATACAGGACACTTAGGAATAAATGCATCCTCTAGATGAGTTCATAGAGATTTTCTAAAAGCGCCTGATGAGATTGTAAAAATCTGATTAGTCAGAACTGCTAATGACACTTAAAACAAAGGGAAATCTTTAAATAAAATTATTTTGCTTTTCTTTTCTCTTGATAAATTATATGCAAATTACTGCTGATTGAAAAATGCCTGCCTCGAAGGGAAATTCATACTAATGAAGAAAAGGTCAACAGACAACAAAAGTATTTGCTAAAGAAATCTGCAGGCACTTGAAAATTTGGAAGAACCCGGTTTTCTTTGTGTATTAGTAAGTAGTATGCTGGAATAAGAAAATATACCCATTCTTCATATTATTTGTTGTTATTATAATGCATGAGACAGTCTCCAGGGAGGAAAGCAGAGTTGCTTGCCTGAAGAACTCAAAGTAAAGACTCGGTCCTCAAAAGATGTAACCACATGTTTAAATGTACACCCTGCAAGTCGTCTCCTCAACTTTAACCACATTAGTTACATGCAAATGCATGTCTGTAAGAATATGGTCTGGGAAAGCAGTGCTACAGGACGTAAGCAAAGCCAACAGTTTATGTCTCAGCATCTGACAAAAAAATCAATAACGAATTTACAGAAGTTACCAGTAAAACCAAATGTCTTTCCAAGACTTCCACTAAAAATTCAAGAAAAGGGGACAAATAATTTTATAGTTTCAGGACCCTGACAATAAATAAATACATAAGAGTTTTAACCATTTAAAATGCAGAGCGAGTGATTTCACTCTAACTGTGGTATAGCTCTAATTTGACGTGTACTGAACATTTATTTCAAGAACGGCTAGGATAAAATATAAAAATTGGTGAAATAAAAGCAAAAGTTGGAATGAAAGAGTCTCACTGAAAGTTTCTAGAATTCCCTTCACTGTCAGGTCAGAAAATTGAGCCTGTATTTTTAGTTTCTTTTAATTAGCCTGAACTAAAATTATACTCAATATGTAAAACAACTGCAACATCTAAACAGGCAGCTGCATAGATATGAGAAAGCAGCTACTGGATAAGTAGCAGCTCTGGAGAAATGGCTTTGGAGCGGATCACAAATCAAGTCTAAGCAATCTGTGTGAGAAAAAAAAAAGTGTTCATCCTATTGTAACAGATAAACTGCGATGTCAAATGCAAGACGAGCAAAGTAATCCTCCCACCCACCTCTACGCCAACACAGGCTCCACTTCTTTTAGGTAACACACCCCAATCCAAATGTGAAGCAGTAGGTGACCTTGCAAGGAGTCACAGAGACAATCAACTTGAGGAAACAAGAGTTACCAGGAATGACTTAAAGAACTGAGCTTGGTGGATCTAGAAACAAGAAAATTGAGAAGAGGTGTGATAAATCCCCACCAATTCCTAAAAGTCTCTCACAAAGAGGGCAGTGAATTACCCCCTGTGAAGTAAGTTCTCCCTCATTTATGGTCATTAGAAGTTTTAAAAGGCTGACTTTATTCTTATTTATAGATGAACAAAAGTTAGTCTCAAATGGGCCTCAAATACACATAAGAAATGTCCTTTATAGATAAATGGTAAAGCAACTATTGATAGCAAGAATAGGAGTTGTTATGTCCTCTCATTTTTAGTATGACCACTTAGACTACTCTATCCGCCAAAAATGTACTTTATCCTCCTTGGATTTCTACAAAATAGAGTAGTCCCACTCCTGATAAGTGTCTCTGAAAAATGCTCTTCTATTCCCCTAAAAATAGTATCTCCTGGCTTCAAGCACTGTTTTTAATAGAATAAACTCCCAGAAAAATAGCAAAAGATATAAGCTGTGATCCTTGAATGGAACACACAGAAGTTTCAATCGAAATAAATGTTTTCACTTCACCATTACAGGGATTGTATCTTTTCAAATGATCATGGCTTGTGTCTAACCTCACTACACACTGTATATATTCCCACCTCCAATACATTATAACACATTGTAAAGCAGCTTGGTCTGAACTGTGGCTGGTGCAGTACCTTTCAATAAATGAAAAATGAGTGGACATATGGAACCACTAGAATCCACTCTATTCATTCTATTATTGGAGGGTCCTAAATCATGAACCATAAGTTTAGCCTGTTGGTAGCTGCACTGATTATAATGAGACCATTTACTCCTGAGGTTAATGCTTAAGCTGATTCAGATTCTTAAAGCAATCAAATAAGGCTGGCCAAAATGTGGTGCTAGACAGAAGTGGATGTTCAAAGGGATTTCCCTACAGCAAAGCTGGCCAGCAGCAAGTTTTCAGTCATTCTGCCAGCTAATCTGTATTGCCAGCAAGGTTCAGCTTGCTGAAGATGACATCCGTCAGCTGCTTTGGGACTGAGAAGCAGCACAGGTCAGCCCTGTGGAGCAGAGGGACTCTTCTGTCACTTCTTATTGGGAAATCCCACTCCTTCTATCCTTGAGTCTCCTAAGTATGCAATGGACCCCACGCAGCTCTTTATCCACCGGGATTTTAGGATGGGGCTCCTGCAGTGGAGAGGTTTTTCCACCTCTGGTTTAAAATTTGCAGCCCTGTTGAATGAAATGAACTTAAATATTCACAGTGTCCCTCCTTCCAAGTCCTCACCAGCCTAACTACAAGGGATTCAACTCGGCTGCTTCCTCAAAGGCATCAGGAAGTACAGGACACACTGAATTTGTGCTGTCTTCCCTCACTGGAATTGCCCCAGCTGCTGTGGCGTACCGCTGAGAAAAGATGGAGCAACTGCTCTCACACAGTAAAGTTCTTCCCTGAAATCTCAGCACAGTATCTCTGATTTTATTTAAACCACTGATTAGAAAGCATGCCAGGAAATACAATGGAGCCCTTCCAATTAATATTGCTGTTTTCTGTGCATTTCTCCTAAATAAGTAAATTTTGTTAAAATAATTTTTGCAGCAAAAGTTTTATACATTACACAATTACCGGTTGTGTGCATCTTCATGAGGGAATTAATTTTTTTTCCAGGATGCAGGAGTGGATAATCCCTTGAACTGGTAAATTCTAGGTGCAACAATGAAATACTAATGCTTTTAGCATATGAATATAGGGGATTGGCTATATGTTTATGCTTCCTTCTCTGACAAAGTAAAAGTTAATGTTTTCATAGCAGCTAAAATAGGAAGATCGTTAGAAGGCAGCTCTGGCAAGTAATCTTCTTGAAAAAGGAACAGAAGATAGGAAAAGGGCTCATTCTCCACGTGCTAACTGCAGTATTTTTGTCCTATACATGGCAAAGTATTTTTCAAACTCAGTTATTTAAAAACCAATAAAGGTACCCTTCCGACAAATGAGAAATGTTTCCATATTTCCTGATAACAGATAATTTTTGTTCTTTAAAATTTATTATATGGACCCTTCTGAGACTGAGTGTTGTAGCGGTCTGATATGACTACTTACTGAAATACTTTCAGTGCATCATAAAATTAAATTATGTGTTCCAGCTCATTGGCTCCTAATTTAGATAAAACAGTAAGATCTGAATTCATAAGGCTGGTTGGTCTGTAAGGGGCCCCCTGCAAGGGGCTATATATTAGGCTATTAAGACTTAAATTTTAGCTGGGCTGTAGTTATGTCATGTACTTGAAAACATCATTGAACATTTTGAGAAAAAAATGGTCAATGGGGTGCTTACATGAGCATTCATGGGGAAAGCATTTAGACCTGGTGTTTATGCAGACTGTAAACAATTTCTAACTATATCCACGATGTCTTCTCTATGAATAGATCATGCTTTCTTCCTTTTATAGATGAGCATTTAGATAAGAGGAACAGAATTGGTTTGGGGTTAAACATAATTTCAAATAAGCATCAGATTTAAACTGAAAGATACAGTTAATTGCTTCTCCCTTGTATGTAACTGAATCATCATCATCTCCTCTGGAAGGAATAAATCTGAACATATCTCTTCCATGGCAGCAATTTTCCATTTTGTACAACCATTCACTCCTCTCCGTTACATTTTAAATAAGTTCAGTGAGTGAAGAGTCTACCACAGAGAGTTCATTTTTACAGAGTGTTAGTTCAGCTGCAACTTCTCCTGAATGATTTAATACATATAGCTATTATGTAACTCAGATTGTCTTCCCATGTTTTAATTTATTCAGTCATTTCCTTTTTAAAACATGGGCTATAGGGTACAGCATACCTCCTGGTTGTGATTTTGAAAGCTTTCAATTTATTAGTTACATTTCTGACACTAAAATATTTAGTTATAAAAATGTAAAGATTTAGAACAGTTGGAAACCATTGTTTTCATATTTCACCCCTGTCTTGCATTAAGGGCTTTTGTCCCAAGGTGAATGTGGTAACGAAGTAAATGTGATTCGGATAAGCCCTAGATAAGGTATTTTTTTCCAGAAACACACAGTAAGAAGTTTGTCGGGAGAAAAAGTTATGAGAATAAGAGCGACCCACCAAGGATTAAAGGAAGGAAACTTGGAGCTACCTCTCTTCTGGTGTTCAAGTATGAAGTCGTCCAACTCATTAGTTATCTTATTCAACCTTGACATTCATTTATATGGAGGACGAGGCTACAAATGACTTTAGCAGGCATGCCGAGTCTCTTCCTGAAAGGAATATAGTTAGGAAGAAAACACAGTCGTCATTTTACAGTAACTTGCAAGAGGAATGTGGTCTCTGTTAGGAGCTTATCTCAAGACGTGAATTATTTGTTTCCCCTAATAAACATCCTATTACACTGGCTACTATGTTTAGGCTCAAGATTGACAAGAAGGTCTTGCATAGCAAAGATTTAGCTACTGTCTCATGGTGCTGCAGACCAGATGCTGAAAAAAATTGTCTCACACAGAGTTGTTTTAATATTTGTGTAGCAGCCAGGCAGGCGAGTTTCCTGTATAAAAAGAACATTTGAACTTTAGGCGTCAACACTAGAAGAATTCATGTTCTTTAATTAGGTCACTGATCCCTCTAAATTTCTATGTCTTGACTAGACACAGAAACTTTTTCTGGTCCTCAAGACAGTCAGCCTGTCCCCTCTGGTTCATTTGAAATAGGATAGTTATCTATCTTCCAGGCACATTCATCTAAGTCCCCTGCACTTTGCATTGTCATTTACATACGTACAGAGTGTTTATAAAGGAATATCAAATCCTATCAAATAAAATCAATCCTATTGCATACGCCTTTTCAGGGATTTACGTGATGAAACACGGCACCTGGCAAATGAGAACTGGGCCCACAAATATCTGGATAAGATGTGATCAGTTTTAATTATCTGAGAGTTACAGATTGTTGCAGATGAATTTTAAAAGTCTGTTGGTCTATTAGCACTGTTTAGTATAACAAAAAGGGAAATAAATATTAAAAGACATATCAAAAGTTTTATGGTTCTGTACCGGTTTTGTGTTGCCAAGGAACTGTTCTTTTTTTTTTTTTTCCTTAATTGTGAGTAACCCTCCTCCTAGTCACTTTTCAGCCAGTAAACATCAAATATTTCATCCACTATTAATGCTAACTATTACATAGGTAATTCACTTCCAGGGGATGGTGTGGTACCCATATGAGAACTACATGAGCTCCTACTAAACCATGCAGGACACAGCAGCTTCTCCACGCTCCCTGTCTCACATCTTCCAGAATCTTCAATAACTTCCATTTACTTTCCCAAGATGTGCTATCCAAGTTGCCAATTTTATAACCAGACTGTGCATAAGATCTGAAATTTTATTTTAACATATGATCTAACTTTTAAAAAGATCCTGTGGAATGCTATTTGGCATCTGATTTCATTTACTAGAAAGCATATTTTCAACACAGGATGATGCTTAAGGGTTTACCTTGCACAATGACATACCTATTATTTATATTTTATGTTTACATTAGAGAAAGGTGAAGATATGTTTAAAAATTCCTTCTTTTTCTTTTTTTCATTTTGCCTTTTTTTTTAATTCCACAAAAACCAGAAATCCAATTTCACATAAACAGAAAAAACCACGAAGTATTTTACTGTCGTGCAGGCCACGTGTCTCTCAGTCTTTGCTTGGTAACATTTGAACCCGGCAGACAGAGGGCAGCTTCTACAGCGCTAAGGGACAGAGAAGCCTAACTAGAAGAGAGATCCTGATTAGCTCTTCCTCATAAAGGGAAAGGCTGCCTCATAACCTCAGTCAGATTTTAGATAATAGAAAATCCACACAGGAGACAGCTACTGAAAACTGAGCTTCGTAAATTTCACCAAAGGTTTACTTTTAATCTGATATAATTCAAGATAATAGCTTTGAAATGCATGATAGACTAATAGACTAATCCACTAGACTAATTATCAACTGGTAGAAACTGGCATTATAAAAAGGGAGGAATTTGGGACATGGAATTATCTCAAGTAAGAAAAAATGACACTTGCAAAAAAATTGGGAGGCTAGTCTCTCTGAAATCACTGGTAATCCTCTCACTGACTTCAACATGGTCATAGTTTCTCTCACAATCTTTGCGTTAGGTCCAATCATTAAAAATAATTACGTATTTCATCATTCACCTAGGAATACATAGTCTGTGATTAGGCCCCTAGACACAACAATGAACTATTTACATGTTGTTTGTATTACGACAAACTAATAACCGTTCATAAATATAGAAACAGAAGATCTGCAAAAGCACTGTTTGTTGGTAGGACCAATTATAGTAACACCGAAATGTTCCACTTACACTTGGTTCATATTGAAGATCTTCCCTGTAAACTTGAAAGCTCACAATCAAAAATCAACCAACAATGGAAAATCAAACAGCGTGACAAACGACCGGCCTAATCATCACCTTGGCCAGGGTTCAGAAATGTCAGTTACCATAAAAATGAATCTTGGCACTAGCAGAGTTTTCTCAATAATTTTCTTTTAATCAGATACCTAGAAAAGTTAAGTATAAAATTCCCTCTTACTAGTCCCCTTCTGGGAGACACGATTTACTAAATCAAGACTCTGAGATGTTTTGTGATTGCAATACTTTGCTTCTGCAGAGATTAAATGATAATACAGAAGGAATGAAAGCAAGGGACTCGGTATTAATATCTCAAAAGTTCAATTAGCATTTAGAACAAAATTAACTTTAATAGATCATTTTTCATGCGTGTAGACTTGAGATCCATTCACAACTGATGATAGTTACACTTACAGTAGTACTGAGAAGCTTTCTACACGTCTTCCCAGTTCACTTAACACATATATAGCATACTTACATATTTATTCATGTAACATAATAATATATGTATTCACACAATATGTAAGTTTTACTCAGGTGTGTTACAGAAAAAGACATACCACTGGCATGAAAAGTTTTAAAATTAACCGTTTCATCACAGATACTGCTGAACTGTTTCCATCACAGCTGAAAACAACTGCACTAATATACACTCACGTGCTTCACTTTCCCCTTTTTGAATACTTGAATAAATCTCATTAATAAGACACTCACAGCTGTAAGGGATGAAAAAATGGTTTGGGCATAAAGATATTTAATTAAAATACCCTCAGTAACACCCTTTTGTATCTTAAGTAGTCTTTTAAAACCTTTATTAAGGTCTTTGCTTGATGGAGTTTCACCTACCGTGACTATTCCAGAAACCACTGAGGAAGTCTCATTCTTACCCCTAAAGGATCAAGACAAGATGAAACTTCAGGCCTTTTTTAATATTATTATTTTTGTTGTTGTTTTATTATCATTGTTGTCGTTGTTGCTGTTACTGGTGGTGGTGGTTTTGTTATTGTTGTTGCGGTTTTCCGTACATTTTAGAAAATAAGGAAAAAGGTTATTTTGATACTTGACATCTAGGTTCAACAAATACGGGACCTCAAGGGAAGTATCCGTGATGGTCCCAGTTTAGTCCCTAGATAACCCAAGCTACATTATAAAACTAAGATTTCATAATTTAGTACAAATAGCATTTTGTGTTAAGGATATCCCCAGGCTTAAGGTCAGCAGGGCAGCAGTTTACTTGCCGGAAACCTGACTGCAAGTTGGAAGGGACTACAGAAGTTAAACTTGGTTTTGGTAATTGTTCTTGAAGTCTCCTTAGCAATTTCAAAATTAACTGTGTGGCCTTTAGCATTCAATAACAAACTCTGGCTAAGGTGGAAAAGGCAGAGGAAATGCTAACATTCTAAAATCTGTATCTATATAACCCAATCTCTCCAACATTCAACCTCTTCATGTCTCAGTCATAAACTCAATCCTGTATTCCTCATCATAGTTTATCTCGCAATGTGTGCATACATAAGTCCACTGACAGTTACTGAAGAGTTACTGCTTCTTGTCAATTTATCAGTAAATTTACTCATTTAGTGACTATTGTCCTTCTCTTCAGACAAGGACAACAAAGGGAGTACTTATAAAAATCTTCAAAATAAAAGGCAGAGAACTGTAAGCATCCCAGGAAGTAGGGAAAAGCATTGTTTTAATGTTGCGGCTATTGAATTTGGCTTGTGCATTACATAATGGGAAAATATTTGGGCCCTGGAGTTTTGCTGCATTAAATAGTTTTTGTGGTTATCAAATTTTGTAGCTTAGCTTCAGCTTTTAAAAGTTGCCACAAAAGCGGTTTTCTGTTTTGTACGCTGCACAGGCACCAACATTATCAATTAGATAAACTGACATAAAATTGCTGGTCATTCAAAAGCAAGAACTTCCCCCAGGAATTGATAAAATTATATCAGGCTCTCAGAAGTCAAGGGCTGTGTTTATGCCATAAGCATTACACAGAAACAATAGTCATTCAAAATATAATAATTACTTCGCATGCTTCTGTAAGGGGGAAGAGAAAAAAAAGCACACTTAAATCAATTTCCTCTTTCAACCTAACCAGGCACGCTTTACATCCACAGTCTGCACTCATGTTTTACTATTTGATTTCTTTTTTATTTAAATGGGCATTCAGCCAGCTTTAAATATTGCCTATTGCTAGGCAAATGCCCGCTCATTTAAAGCTATTTCCTTTGAAGCTTACGGATAAAAATGGCCTTGAAAAATTGTCCTCATCTTGAGAGAAAAGAGCGTGCCCCAAACCCATTAGCGGTGCAGGGACAAGGCTGCCGTAGGGAGCGTCCTCCTGCTTCGAATGCAGCGCAGCCTTGGCAGAGTTAGCAACGGGCACCGCATAGTTACGGGCGAGATGAGAAACACAGCAAAGCCGCAACGCTGCTACTACGACTGTTGAGATGATCTGTGTCTCACTGCTCTGATTCCAACTTCTCAGGGACGCCCCAGCCCTCTCTGGCCCATCGGCGCAGGCTGCTCTCTCCCATTTGTTTTGCCACCTCAAACAGCACCCCAATTACTTTATTCTCTAATAAAATCTTACAGGTTCCAATAAACCCGCATTTATCCTAACACTGAGAAGGTTTGATTGCTTATTACAAGTATTACTTGTAGACTGCCTTTTCATTCCTCAGCTAGCGATGCAAGGACCTTGGGCGACTGAAGGAAGAGCTGCTTAGAGAGCTGCACATTCAGAAGCGCTGCCAGAATCAAGGCTGATGCGTGGGGTAAACCAGCAAATTAGGGAGTGTGTAAAAGCTGAATATGGAGAATTTTTCATAATGCCTAATATTATAGTCAAAACATAAATAGTGCTTGTAAATACTTTTTTCTTGTTTCTTCTGATTTAATAATTCAAGAGCAGTAACTAAAACACAGACTCCACTGTTTCTTCTTTTCTTGTCATCAAGTCTCCTGTGCGATGTTTTCCTGGCCAGTCTGCACTCATATAAACAAACTGATTTCCATGAAAAACTGACAGAAACAAATCAATTACTTTCTAAGGCTTAGAATGTCTCCCAACTCAAGCAGTAAATTAAAGCTGATGTGAGGTCCTGTTTCTTCGGAAGACGCAGAGCTTTCCATCCTACCTTGCCTCTATGGAAAACGGGCCCATGTATTTGGATTTAGCATCACATTCTAAGTGAGGACAAATCCCATGCGTATTATTGCAGAAACATTGATAGAACAAGCATAACAGTATCTACACGCTCTTCTGTAGTTTGTTCTTTTTTTTTTTAAGGGGCTTTGTAACATCAATGGAGTACTGATACATAAGAAATATTAATTGGTGTTGGGATCTAGTATGCCATCATTCTGTAAGGAAATTAACAGTGATAACGTAAGTTACTGTTATATAATACGCAATTACCTCTTGGTTATATGAAGTTTAGTAACGACTCTATACACTTGTGTATTTGCAGTGTATTACAAAATAAGTTACTCTGAAGAAAAGAGAGAAGGGGGATGGGGGGGTACATTTTTGGCCAATCTTTCATTATTACTTTTTTTAGATTTGATCTATAAGCCTGGGGATTCCAGTGCTAAAGGACTTTTCCAAAACATTACAAATGCCATTTGCTCTTCGTAGCAACCATCTTCTCCATGTTTGGATTGTCTAAATCACATCTCTAAAATTTATCTTGCTAACACCATTAGCTAGTATCATCAGCAGCTCTGTTATCACCAATAGTAGTCCTCAATGGAAGTGGCGTACCTCTGTTTCTTCCTCTCCACATTCCCTCACAATGCTGCCCACTTGAAGACCAGACCTACATCCTCTCCCTTCTCTTCTGACCTATCCCTCAGGGAGAAGCCACCCCCACATTACCAGGAACACTCTCATCCTACACACTATGACTGAGACCCACCCTCTCATCTATCCAAAACTTATAATTCAGAAGAGCAGATGGGACCTGCTTGGTGGGATCCCATAGGGGTAGAGGGAAAATCAGGAAAGCTGACTGACCCTCAACAACAACCTCCTCAAAGCATTGTCCTTTCCAAAGTGTAGGAATCTGAGCAGGAAGGGCAGAAGGCCAGTATGGCTGAACAAAACGCTCTTGATTGAGCTCAAACACAAAAATTAAGTACATTGAGAGTGAAGGCAGGCACAGGCTACTCACGAGGAACCATAGACACATGGCCTGAGTGTGCAGCGATAGAGTTAGGAAAGCAGCACCACTGACCATCTTTGAGAGGTCATAATGATCAGAGAAGGTTCCTGAAGACTAGAAAAGGTAAAATGTTGCACCATCTTCAAGAAGATCAAGGAGATTGCGGGAAAATACAGGCCAATCAGCCTAATCTCAGTCTGCAGGAAGATTATGGAAGAAATCCTCTCAGAAGCCATTTCCAGGCACATGACGGACAAGAATATAACTGAGAACAGCAAGCACGGATTTAGCAAGGGCAACCTGTGCTTAACTGACCTGGTTGCCTTCATGATGAAATGACTGGCTCTGTGGACAAGAGTACACAAATGTCCCATATTACCCATTCAGACAAGTAAGTAGAAGACAAGGAGGGTGGAAAATTGGCTGAACCTTTGGGCTCAAAGGTTCGTGATCACCCATACAAAGGCCAGCTGGCAGCTAGTTGCCAGTGTCATCTCTCAGGCACTGATTATAAGGCCAGTACTGTTTAGTATCTTTACTAACAAGCAGGGAACTGGAAGGTGTGTACTATCAACAAGTTTGCAGATTGCAAAGTTTGAAAGTTTGCAACACTGCCCTCCCAAACTGGTAGGGCAGGGCTGCTGTTCATCAGAAGGGCCTTGACAGGCTGGAGATATGGGCCTACAGGAAACTCATGGAGTTCAACGAAGGGACATGCCAAGACCCATGCCTAGACAGAATAGTTCCATGCAACAGTGCAGGCTGTGGGCTGACTGAGCAGAAAGCAGATTTACAGAAAAGCAGGGGGGTATCTGGTGGAGCATTTGAACATGAGCTAGCAGAAGTGAAGAAGGCCAAAGCATATGGAACCATATTAGCAAAAGTGCAAGCAGCAGACCAGAGAAAGTTACTTTTCCCCTCTATTTGGCACTTGAGAGACTGCTTCTGGAGTACTGTATCTAGTTTTGGATTTCCCAGTATAACAGAGACGTTGCTGTACTGCAATAAGCCCAACAGAAGGATATGAAGAAGATTAGAGGGCACATGCCATACGAGAAGAGAGGCGGAGGGAACTGTGTTTGATCAGCCAGAAGGAAAGAAGACTAATAGGAAATCTATTGCTCCTTACAACTACCTAGTAGGAAGATAAGGAGAAGATGACACCTGATTCTTCTTGGAGGTGTGCAGTGACAGGATGAGAGACAACAAACACCAGGTTCAACATGGGAAATTACACACAAGAGGAAAAAAACTCAGCATAAGAGTAGTACAGCACCAGTTCTCAGTACGCTAATCATAACATAGAATGAAGAAACCAACCCCATAAAACCTGAGGTTTAAGCTGTTAATGCAAGTAGTAATCTATGGTCAGATGAAAGCACTGGAAAGCTGGAAAGCCCATTACTGAAACTCAGAGCAACAGTGTAAGATACGTCTACTGTCACTTTCTTCTTTTGACAAACTGACAATTTATCAAGGATAAAAAATAATTTGTCAATACCAGTTTGTTTCTTTTTGGCAAATTTGCCATTCTTTTTTGTTTCACAGTGGAATTTGCTATGACTGAATGGCAACTGCTCTCAGGAGCACCTGACATCATTTTATACTGCAAGACTGGCATAGCAAACATTGGTCTCATCCTATAAATGTTTTTATGTGCATGAAGATCACTGTTCCAACAAAATGTCTCTTTCTTCATAGCTTAATTACTGAACATAAATTATACAGTAAAAGAAATAACTTCCAATAGGAACATCAAAATATGACAACTGGCTACACAACCAGACATGTTTCTATTTAACACGTCTGATGTAAGGAAGCTATTAATTTTCTAAATGCGTGGCCAAACTTCTTCGTAACACCTGACACAGCATTTTGCTAGGGTAATAAAAGAAAGCCTGACAGCTGCAATTTTCTAGAAATATGGATTAAGCCTTTCACCATGTTCTTGGGAAAGTTTTCTCTTCTATAGGCTTCTATAATTTGTTTTAAAATGGCTTGCTTCTGATCATTCAGACCCAGAGTTATCCTGCATCCGCTCCAGCTACAGCTTATGTTTTTGGAATGCACATATCAAAGCATTGAAAAACAAGCATATATTCTTCTACATATTCCCTCTGACACTGCTTTTAAAATTATTTTATTTAAAACATTTCTTTCAGATACTCACAACACTGAAGATTACAGTAAAAATCACTCTGATGATAGACCTGATTAACGCTCCCTCTAAAAAAAAAAACCCAAATTATATTAACTGAAGGGGAACACTGAAGTGAAAGTAGCTGGCTTCCCCCTCTGAGAACGAGACGCACTGGTGCCTTGTGCTGTCTGGTGACAGGAACTAAATATATTATCTGCATTCTCCATGACATTCCACTTTGAACTTAACATGCCAGTAGTCATGGTACGAGTGAATAGACAGCTGCCATGAGGAAGGCATTTAATGTTTGAAACAAAGATTAATAGAGGAACCACAGCTAAATATAAAATAAATAGGAGAGATAGATGTGGCAACTACCTTTTTATTTTTCATTTAAAAATATTTGTTCTAAAATTTGCATTGTTTAAAAGCCCATCAAGTTACAAGATAATAAATTCCTGCTACTATTAAAATTGCATCACGTAGCCCTCTGTTCTTGTAGTATCATTTGTGCACAGTAGCAACAGCAGATGTCTAAAAGTAAGTCTACTAACTTTGTCCTATTTTGGAAAGAGATAAAGAACAAGCTTAAAATTTGCTTTATTTATCCTGGCATTTCCTTCAGTACAACTTCGCATTAATTACTTAAACTACTCAATAGACTAAAAAACTACTGAACATATTCTACAATGTTGGGTTATCACAAAATATTCCCACACTATATTCTGACCAGATGAGAACAAAGAAATGTGAAAGCATTGCAGTGTGCCATTTAAATTTGTGCTCAGTATTTTAAAATGTCAAAGTCTGCTATAGAAAATAATTGCTCTAGAATTTAAATAGTTCAAAAGCATACAATTTTTCAGAGATGGTATAACAGCCTTATGACAATATGTGTGTGCCCTCACAAAAAGGAAGAAACCATACACAAGAATATGCTTGAAGAGAAATTACTGCATTTGTAGATTGTAGGAGAAAATTATGGATCAAATTCATGGCTTTAGCTGTGCACACGTAACTCCCAATCCCCCCACAGGGACAGATTATACAGCGTTCAAATCTTGACTTCAGATCTTTATCACTGCAAAACCATACAGTCACTCCCTGTGTGTTTCAGATTTGTCCACTGGAATATAATTGCTATAAGCATCCACACAGAGATTTTCATAGGAATAATATTTTGAGCTTCATCATTTTCATTACTGAAAGCAAAAGCCTGGAGTACATTCATCTTTCATGTCTGGCACCCTCTCACTCGACTTTCAAAAGGAAACACGAATCTAATACTCAGGACTGCAAGACACAGTGCTTACTACAACTTCTATACATAACACAAGTTTACTACAACTAGCTCAAATTAATTAGACCAATATGATGAGAGGGAAAGCATTACTATCCCATTTTGCAGACAAAGAAGAGGCAGAGAGTGACTACATGGCATCACTACAGTCATGCAAGCAGTTTGCAGGACAGCCACGGAGACGATTCGTATATCCCAATGTCAGGTCAGTGTCTTAATGACAAAACCCTCCTTGACACGTAAACATTACACCCAATTGTACAAGGACATCTCAAAGCAAAGAAAATTAATTTCTTCCTCACTGAAGCCTTAGATCTTTAAAAAGTGTCAGCAGAGCAATCGTGAAACCTCTAGTGACAGTTCGGGCACACTGGGCTAACACAAAGATTTTGGATTGAACACATCGGATGTTACAGCCAGTTAAGCTAGTCCTTCAGTTTTCACGGATTCAGGACTGTTAAAAATAACAAAGTTTTAAAACGCCTTTATGAACATCAAGCTGAAAGGCTGTGCTGAATGAAGATGAGCCCCGGCTCCGAAGCCCAGCACCTACACTCCCCATGGGCAGCCCGTTTGGGATCCCAATGGTACTTGTTTAGGGTTCTTCCAAGAGCCTCTACAGCTCTGCTGACACCACCGTCACACACTTCATTGCACCCATGTTTATTTTTGTTGGCAGACTTACACAGGTCCTGTGTAACACTTCTTAGCACTTAATTCACTCAAAGGTTACTTTTACACCTACAAATGACTCACAGAAAACAAATGTTAAAGTACAAAATACATCGGGTTTGTCAGCACCACTTGTTTCTGCCAACGCTCTCTGACTTATAAAAGTCACTCTCACAATCTCTCAGCAGGGTGCAAGACTTACAGGCAGAATAGTAACACCCTCTGAACTAGTATCTCACAAGGATTTGGGGTTAAAAATCCTTAAGCATGAAACATTTGCCAAGTAACCCCGTATTAAGAACTAAAAAGAAAAAAATACTACGACAAGAGCTCTGTGACAGTAAATGTCATTATTTCTGTAATAAAAAGCATGGCAAAAGTTTATAATCCTCTCTAGGTAACAGCAGTAACAACTGCATAAAGTCTGCCACTGAGGAGTCAGTTTGACACAAACTGTCCACAACTGCTCAGCAAAACCAAGAAGGACGCGACTTCTATTTCTAGCAGCTGTCTCTAATGCTGAACGCCCGGAGCACACTTTATAACGGGGAATAACATTTTCCTACTTAGCTTTTGACAATGAGAAACGACAGTGGCACAAAACATCAGTGATTGAATAAGATGAGTGCAGAAAAAAAAATAAATATCCCCAAAAGAGTACTGGCCTTTCGACAAAAACAGCTGAGATCCACAGATTATTATTAGCACAAGCTGACAGTGAATGGGAAGAAAGCCAAAGGTGTACCAGAGCTTAAGGAAAGGACTCAGGATGACCTAAAAAGCATCAGTGTAAATTTGGCATTAGTGTGAAGTAAGCAAATAGTCACAACGCTCATCAGCAGAAGATAGGTATAAACTGATACCTCCCAAAGTCATTCTGGGAAAATGTTTAACACGCATTTTTAGTTTTATGGCAGGTCATGGAAGACTTGAAAGCTCAGAGGCACAAATAACTTCCCAGGCATGAGCCGGTATGATCCTTGGTCATGTGCTAACCTCAACTGAAAATATGACTGTTCTGTGCCAGGAAAAGTCAAAACAAAGATGAGAACACAAAGGCTAGGCAAGGCAGGTGAGTGGAGAAGCACTTCAACCTGGGGGTAGAAGGAGGGAGCAAATGACTTGTCCTTCTTTCTTCCAAACTTCTTTATCTCTTTACAGTTCAGAGTCATTGTCCACAGCATTTTACTACCCACTCACTCATGCATTGTACCACACTGCAGCTCCCACCTTCCTCCTCACCTTCAGCTTGCCCACCACAGCCCCCTCCTGCACAACACATCGAATGCCGTAACATGCAGTAACAGCTGTAGAGCACAGGAGAATGGACATGAATTCTATACGTTTCTTGAAATTGTATTAGATATGAGTCTGATGGACTAATAGGCCCGGGGAGTCAAAGGCATTAGCATGACTCTTCTCATTACGCAGTGACAAGCAGTCAACACATCTTGGCGTTGCAAGTACAGAGAAGCCATCACAACCCCCGCAGGACAACGATCCCCACACAGACTGTCTAAACTGTGAATAAGGTAGAGCAGTTAACGCTATCAAAATATTAAGGTGTTACGTACTGCTTTCCTTTTGATAACACTTCTTACTCTCTTCCCACTCTTATGCTGAAACATTTCATGGGGAAGGTCAAGAGAAGGATAAAACATTTTTGTGGTGTCATTATAATCCAACTGTCATTGGATTAACTCTTCTCTGGAAGAAGTCTAGGAAGAGGCAGAAGAAGGATATGGAGCTGACATATTGCTGGTGTCCAGTCTTTGTTTTGAAGAGAAACCAAAGAAAATACTCACAAAAGGAGAGGGAAGCACAACTAAAGTAAAAAACAGCTTCTGTGTCTCCTGCACACTTATAATTGTCATTTGCTGATCAAGTTGAGCTCATGATCTTATCAGCCATTCTGAAATCTACCAAACTATGCTAGCACCAGATAATGTAAGGCTTAGTTTTAGCAGCTTCACCAGTTGAGGATTTACAACTGACTTGACAAAGAAACCATGGAGGTTACTCAGGGGAGTTTGTAGGGTTTTTTTAACAGAAGGCAAGTGGAGATGGGAAAGATGAGGAACACACTGAAGGATGGAAAAGCAGTACACAAGGTAAGAGCTGAATCCCACATCTTGCACCCCAAGTCTATGGGACCGGATGGGTTACATCCAAGAGTGCTGAAAGAGTTGGCAGACGTGCTCGCCAAGCCACTTTCCATTATCTACCTGAAGTCATGGCTAACTGGGGAGGTCCCAATGGACTGGAGGGTAGCAAATGTAGCACCCACCTACAAAAAAGGCAGAAAGGAGGATCCGGGAAACTATAGGCCTGTCAGTCTGACCTCAGTAGCAGGGAAGGTCACGGAGGAGATCATCTTGAGTGCCATTACAAGTTATATAATGGACAAGAAAGGGATCAGGCCTAGTCAGCATGGGTTTATGAAAGGCAGGTCCTGCCTGACGAACCTGATTTCCTTCTATGACAAGATGACCCGATTATTGGATAAGGGAAAGGCTGTGGACATTGTCTACCTAGACTTTCGAAAAGCATTTGACACTGTCCCCCATAGGATTCTCATGGAAAAACTGGCGGATCATGGCCTGGATGAGCATACGATCTGCTGGATCAAGCACTGGCTGGATGGGCGGTCCCAAAGAGTGGTGCTCAATGGAGTTAAATCCAGCTGGCGGCCGGTCACAAGTGGTGTCCCCCAGGACTCGGTGTTGGGGCCATTTCTGTTCAACATCTTTATTGATGACCTTGATAAGGACATAGAGTGTATCATCAGCAAGTTTGCAGATGACATGAAGCTAAGCGGGAGTGTTGGTCTACATGAGGATAGGGAGGCTCTACAGAGAGACTTGGATAGATTGGATTGATGGGCCGACACTAACAGTATGAGCTTCAACAAGGCCAAGTGCCGGGTCCTGCACTTGGGCCGCAACAACCCCATACATCACTACAGGCTTGGGGAAGTGTGGCTGGAGAGCTGCCTGGCAGAAAAGGACCTGGGGGTTCTAATTGACAAGCGGCTGAACATGAGCCAGCCCTGTGCCCAGGTGGCCAAGAGGGCCAATGCCATCCTGGCTTGTATTAGAAATAGTGTGACCAGCAGAAGTAGGGAGGTTATTGTTCCCCTGTACTCAGCACTGGTGAGGCCACACCTTGAGTATTGTGTCCAGTTCTAGGCACCTCAATACGAGAGATATCGAAGTGCTGGAGCGAGTGCAGAGGAGGGCAACGAAGCTGGTGAAGGGCCTGGAGAATAAATCTTATGAGGAGCGATTGAAGGAGCTGGGACTGTTTAGTTTGAGGAAGAGGAGGTTGAGGGGAGACCTCATCACTCTCTACAACTACTTGAAAGGACACTGTAGAGAGGTTGGTGCTGGTCTCTTCTAACAGGTAATTAGCGATAGAACAAGAGGGAATGGCTTCAAGCTGCAGCAGGGTAGGTTTAGGCTGGACATCAGGAAAAAACCTTCACAGAAAGAGTGGTCAGACACTGGAATAGGCTGCCCGGGGAGGTGGTGGAGTCACCATCCCTGGATGTGTTTAAGACTCGTTTAGATGTGGTATTAAGGGATATGGTGTAAGGGAGAACTTTGTAGAGTGGGGTTGATGGTTGGACTCGATGATCCCAAGGGTCTTTTCCAACCTAAATGATTCTATGATTCTATGATTTAACCACAGTGGATAGGAGTGGTGATGCAGACTCTCTTTGTCCCAAACTCTAGGATTTATTCAGTGACATTGCAGCAGGTACTGGCTCCAAGTGTGCATTGAAGCCAGGGTGGCTGAACTACCTGAGGCCTGAGCATCAACAGATCTCACTGGCTACTGATATTTAACAACAGGAATAAAGCTGTGTTAGAGCTAATCTGTTGGTGCATCTGTTAAACTGAAAGAAAAGAAAAAATAGCCACTGGCTAACTATTACGGGCATTGATTATATTTATTTTTAATTAAAAACATTAATAGAATATTTTTTCAAAAAATTAAATTAAGTAATTCAGGTCTCAGAAACTGCTTTTAGAACAGATGGGCTTACAACTCTGACATTTACTCTTCCATCATATCTTGCTCTAAAATAAACATGCAAGTTCTCTAAGCAACAACTTGCTTTTCTCTTTCCTCTCTCTGTGCCACCTACCAGAATGGGTCTTTGATCTTTCCCTAGGTATAAAGGATAATAATATATTTAAAAAAAATAATAATCACAGAGCTACTATATGATCTTAAAATAATAATACACAAATAATAGAATGTTTCCAAACATTGTCTTTTCTTGGTCAGTGAGATACAGTGGTGAGCATAAACATGGAGTTTTGCTGGAAGGCTATGATCCCACTCTCCCAAAAACCTGTCTAACCCTTCCGAGTCAGACAAAAAATCAGAACTTTCCAGAATTTTTACTAGCAAGGGGAGAAGAAAGTTTTGGAGAAAGAGCTTTTAACAAAAAGATTAGATGACAAAAGAAAGGAGGAGGGGCAGGTGGCTGGAGCAGGTGTTTCTCTTACCACCCTGACTATCCTACAATCCAAAGAATGCCAAATAGAGCTTAAACCCCACTTCTGCCTGACTAGAGATGGAATTCAAACTTCTCCCCCAGGAAAGTATCTTCCCTTTTGCTTTTTTGGAACAGACTGCTCTCAAACCTCTCCCTCGGAATATCTGTAGTCAAGTGGGTAGGGGCACTCCTCACAAGGGCGAGATGTTCACTCACCTCTCTGCTCTAAGCCAAGCCATCAGTCATGACCATGCACCCCCAAAGCACCAGAGTGAAGAGGGCGTGGAATGGAATCACGTCTTCCCAACTTGCAACTGATGCCAGCACCCCCAGTTTCTGGTTTTTTGGTCAAAACTATTAATCCCAATTAACACAAATTCACCAAGAGTTTCAGTTTCAAAGCTATTCTTTTTGGTTTTTTTTAAAATGGAATACATTCAGCAAGAAAGGTTCTGAATGTTATTGCCCTAAAATTGATTTTATTTTTCTAACCTCTTATTCCATCATTCTGATCTTATAAAAACACACATGTTTTTTCCTGCAGATCTTACCTCATTTACCTCTTTAGTTCACCACTGCGATACCAACACTTTTACTACTCACTGTAATGAGCTCTGCTATTCAGCTCATGCATCAAATGTGTTGCGTACCATGTGAAAAGCAAAATTTTGCCACCTCAGTTCTCAGCTGGAGAAGGGAGCTCTTTTTGGTGACAGCCTGTTCGCCTTAACTGATCAAACAACTCTTTCTAACAACGACAAAAAGCTTTGCTCAGATCTCACCCTAGTGCTCTACTGCCACATCTGCAGCGATTAAAAAACCTCCCACTGTAAAAGTTACCCTAGGATAGTAAGTTCTGTTCTCAGTCATTGGCACGTAATACAAAAGCTTTACACATCGTCACAGGGCGCTCCGGTCTCTTGTGGAACGCTTCTGAGAAACAAAAAAAACAAACCAAACTGGGAAATCTCACACAGATAAAGGGGATTCACAAAGAGAACCTGTTGCTTCAAATAATAACAAAAAGTATACTTGGCTTGTTTTGCAGCTTCATTTCTGTGGTTATCGATGGTGTAAGGAAATGGCCTCAAAAATGTTGTCTACATACCAGAGTTTGGTGACCGAATTCTCCCTGATATAATTTGGAGAGTTCACCTTCAACAAAACAGGCAGGAGGGTAAAATTCAAAACCCATTCATCCCGGGTTTTTAAAAATGCTTTGTGGATGTTGAAATATCCTGTTGTTTTAGCTTTGACAGAAAGAGAAGTCC
Source organism: Chroicocephalus ridibundus (assembly GCF_963924245.1). NCBI lineage: Eukaryota > Metazoa > Chordata > Aves > Charadriiformes > Laridae > Chroicocephalus > Chroicocephalus ridibundus. The sequence goes on from NC_086285.1 coordinate 133,626,446, forward strand.
TATTCCTGTGTGGCTCAGTTTTCTGTGTTGAAGAGACAGCCGTGTACGGCGGTGTCAGAAGCGAGAAGGCAGCAGCAGGACATCTGCTGGGCAGGAGACACCACCGGCCCCTCTGCCTTGGGCATGAGTGAGACTACGGCTGCCCACCTACAGCAACCGAATCAGCAAAATCATTCAAGAGCATATTAGACAAGCTAAAGAGGTTTCTAGGCTTCTAGTTAAAAGTTTGAGTAAGACTGTGTGGGAAATGACTTTCTGAAACATACAATTAAACAACAAAAATAATTAGACCAATGCTTACAACAGGGAGGCTTTGAATACCCAGACTCCCATAGCATATAAACCAGGAAAAGTTAATAACCAACTATTACATTCCAATAGCAGCTATATTTTTTATTTCTTAAGAAATACGAAGAGGTTCCAAAGGTGTAAGCACGCATCCAGTCATGCTCCCAGACATGCTCACACTACTGACAACTGGCATGGTAGGTATGCTTCAAACACATAATCTCTTGGAAGTTATGAAGCTTTATATGAAACTTTAAAACTGCATCACCTGGAAGTCAAGATGAAATTCATCCCCCACTAAACCAAGCATTTATATATACAAAAGAGTGAACTTCTAAGAGGTGAATGATCTGCAACAGTACATTCACTCCGTACTCTGCAAATATAACAAGAGTACAAAAAGACAAAATTACTAAATAGGAGGATAAAACACTAATAAAATTAAAAAAATACCCCAACCAACACTAGGAGCAACTCTGATGCTTGGACAAGGCTTCTAGTGCTATTTTAGATGTCCTAGACACCTACACAGGACTAGGTGACCTGCGCAGAGCCTCAGAAGACTCACACTTCACTGAAGCAGATGCTGTGGGTCCAGAGACTTTACACAGGCTGAGTGCCATACATTACAGCTAAACACCTGAAACTGGAAAAGGGTTTAAGTTCTGTAGGTTGAGATGCAAACCCAGGAGAACGCAGGACAAAAAAAAAAAAACACCCTGAAGAACCATTTGCTATTGCCTCAGGTTAATGTAAAAACTTCATGAAAAACATGTGAAAAGCCAACATTTGCCTGTGGTAATAAAGGAATGCTCAGCCAAGACAAGACCATTGCAGTAAAGCTAAATGAATTATTGGCATAATACTCACTATGCAGGAAGAGAAGACCTTGACAGCTCTAAACCAAATGTTAGCAAAGGAAGCTTTGAGGCAAATTAAGAAAATTAAGAGGCACAAAATACTCAAACCCAAGAGTTCACCCAAGCGCCCTAAAACATGGAAGAATGATCAAATCAGCTGCTATAATAAACAAGAGAATTGGTAGGCACATGGGAATATGATGAAATGGGGAAGAGCAAGCACGGCTTTGTAAAGAGAAGTCATAACTTCAAGATTACTAGCATTTCTGTAAGGAGTTAATGATTATTTGGATAAGGATGATTTGGTTAATGTAGTATATTTAGATTTCTGAAAAGCTCTCAAGCCAAAAGCTCTTAAACAATTTGTCACAAGGTGAAATAAAAGGTCTGTCATTAATTACTATTTAAGGGATGGAACAGAACAAGCGAGAAGTTTTCACAAAGTTGCTGCTCTATTAAACATACTACTGTTCACAAGAAAGTGATCTTGGAGTTGTTGCCAATAATTTTCTGAAAGCAACAGCTCAGTGGCCAGTGTCAGTCAAAAGGGTGGATATAACATTAAAAATTATTAGGAAGGAAACACAGAGTAAACCAGAAAACATCCTAAAGCCAAAGTGCTGACATCTTGACTCTCTCCCACAAAGCTCATCACCAGCCTCAGGAAAAAATGAGGCTCTTCAGCTTGGAAGAGACACCTCGGCGTCGTGAAACAACAGAAGTTTGCAGAATCAGGAATGATTCTGAAGGAAATTAATAGAGATTGTCAATTCATTATTCCTCATGTCAGGAAAACTTAGCAAGCCCATGTTTTTGCTGCAGTTATCAGGCAGCAAGCATAAAACGACAAAAAAACGACCTTCTTAGAAAATACATAATTAACTTGTGTAACTCATTGCTATAGAGGCTCAAAGAATAAACACGTCCAAATAAAAGCAAGTTCATGAAGGACAGCATTAAATACAATGGTTTGGATGTAACTTGCATCCTATCAAAAGCAGGATTTGCTCTATTTCTCTTACTGGCTTTAAACGTCTGCTGCCAGTCCCTGCTAGATGCAGAACAGCAAGCCAAGTTATGTTGTTTAACCCAATGTAGTGGCACTTAACATACCTCTTGCTCTTCTCTGCCAGTCCAAGTCTGAGTGTTCTTCAAGCTGTAACACAAGGCTTCTGTTCTCCTGTCCAGCCTCAAAACTGTTTGCTTGTGAGTAGCTATTGTCTTTAACTCTCCTTAGTCAGACCAAAATACTGTCAAATTAATTGCACTCATCAGAGGCAATAATTTCATTTAAAATTGCAGGTGGAGAAGAAATTGAGAAGCTGGAAAGTCCGGCCTCCGATAAGTACAAGATACTCTTTGCTCCTGATGATCAAAAGCGTAGGCAACACTGGCAAATAAAAAGACAGTCTTTGAGCAACAACAAACAAGACAAGGTAAGAACAGAAGAGCTGGTCTCCACTGCTGCAAGGATTTGGCAGCGTCCTTGTCTTCTGTTTATAGAAAGCATAATGGCAGCACACAGCCCTTCCAGGGACCGAGCAGGGATTTATGCAGCATCTGCACTATATAAACCTGCTGGATGTGCCACTTTGCTTTTACGATGCCTTACTAAAACCAGAGAAAAATAAAACCTACATCTTACGCGTTCTCCCTTTCCAAAATACTGTTGCAAATGACACGAGTCTGATGTACCTATCAGCCTACCACTAAATACATCTTGGTCCCAAAAAAACTAATATTTCAAACTAGAGTAGAAAAATAAAAGTAAAATGGGCCATCCCTAAATTTAGATTCTTTTTTCATGTACAGATAACTGAAGGTGAAAGCAAAGCATATAAGCATTTAACTAGTTGATTCTGAATACAGAGATACTTTTAGATCTTTTAAATTATTTACAGGCCTAAAAGGGTGGTCAAACATGAAAAATATGTCCAATTATTAAGAGTAAAAATAAAATAAAAAATGGATCATGCTTACTTTCCTAAAAATATCTACAGTACTAAACACACATTCAGCAAGAGCAAATGCCTGAATCTACAAGCACCCAGGCAATACTTCCTCTAAAAGCTGTATCTTTTAATCCTCATTCATTTTGCCCAAATGTAACACTTAGATTATAGTTAAAAATTACTCCTCTGCCTAAGGACAGTGTGAAAGCGTGCCTGAAATGACTTACTGTCCTACTTGCTCCTTTCAAAACAGATTGAGGGGAAAAAAAAAAAAGCAATTTTTTATCTTCAAGCAATTTCATTCATTGACTCATGACTGCTAACAACATTTATAGCTCTGTAAATTATAATCAGGATAATCAAATTCTGTGCTTCGGGGTATGAGCTGATCACCACAGAAGCTGGGAAGAAATCTTCTCCCATCTGCTGCACGGCACAGTTGTATAGGTGCATTGTTGGTACGATGGAAAGTTCACCCTCTGTGAATGCTGGTGGCAGAATATAAGGCTTTGAATGCCAAAAATGTCAGAATGACAAATTCTCTGTGATTGATGAGAAACCCCTACGAAGCCTCCCCACTCGCTGCCAGTCACTGCTGCTGTGCTATGTCCGTGGACCACGAGACCAGGGAGTCTATGACTTCAGGACAGTCTAGACAACACAGAGAAAGCAAGGCAGACAGAAATAGAGAAGCATCTCTTTCCTACAAACTCTACATTTTAATTTCTCCTCTTGTAAACAGGTCCTTGACTGACTAATCTTACCCCCAGCAAATATAATTTGATTTCACTGTAGCCATATATGTAAACATAATATGAGAAAATCATGGCATTAACATTATTAACTACTAACAAAATTATATTCCTCAAGTAAAAGCTGGAACATAACTTAATTTAATCTAATACATTCCATGCACACAGACACACATATATACACTCACACCAAAATGACATTAATTTAAACATCATGTTTCTGAAAGCCACTAATCTGAGGTCAGTATATGTAAGACTGAAAACTGCAAACAGGATTTCTCTGTCATTCTCTATTTGTCTATTACCACAGGACAATACTAAGCACAAATATTTCACAGAAATCTGAAATCAGGAGGAACTTCTATTTCAATATCCCATGTAAAATAACAAACTAAAACTAGGACTTTGCTGCGTACGCAGGAGTGACACCACCAATAGCTATAGCTCAATCAAGTACCATAGAGCTTTAAGTGCCAACTTTAAACTTCCATCTTAATATTGCTATCCATAACGTTATCAGGACACACTTGTGAGCCCCACAGCAATGCTCTCCAGACCCCTAAGCCTGTAACCTCCCTGTAAGTGCCGAGGAGATGGCACTTACCCTCTCCCTTAACTATGAGTGTTACATCCATGCAGCTCCCAAGAACCACTGAAGACATCAGAAGGAAAAGGGTGAGTTGGTGACCGATATCCTTGCCAAAATATTCTTTTAAGGAAACATACTTGTATTAAGCAGGGGCAGAGAAGCTTCACTACTGGCTTAGTGACTCCTCCTTACAGACAGCACTCTCTCTGCTAGGAAGCTCCAGCTTATCTGAGAGTCAATGTCATGGGGGCGAAGCTGAGAGCTGGAGTTGGTCTGTGTCATTCGTGTTGCTAAATACAAGGTTGGACCTATCCCATAAATCTGCATGGGAAATTTGAGACAAAATTTACAAGAGCATGTCTCTAAAGAGCTTGCTGAAATCCGTGAGATTGCTCCATACTGTTTTTAACATATACATTAAAGCAGCTGAACATGAATTACCTGAATGTTTTAATTTTGCTCCTAAACATTCACATTCTCCCTCTCTCCCCCTAGAAATGTTCATAGAAAATAACGGGTTTATGTATTCATCAACATACTTCCTCTTTGTGTCTGCAAGACCACTTCAGACTAGAAAACTCACTTAAAAATTATATTCATTTCCACATGGACTCAAATGGCACCAGGACAGGGGATGCGAGAAAACAGGTATGGCATGGAAGTCTTGGCATCCCAGCTTTTGAAGCAGCAACAGGAACACATCCTTCTAATTAAAAATGATGGTTTCAAGAAAAACAGTCTGTACTTAAGAACAGTGTTTCAGGTAGTTCACTTAATACTGCACAGATATACTCTGTACTAAAGTTTTGTTATAAAAGGGAAATTCAAGAAACAGTGTAGGTATGTGCGTGTGTGAGTAAAGCCGTGTCTGTACGCGTGGGTGTGTAAATACTATACACACACACACGCAAACCCTCAATGCCTTGACTAAACTTCAGCTCTATACCTTAGTACTCAGTTCTGAGTCTGGTTACCTTCCGGATTGCTAAGTCTTTCTAAATTAGAACAAGCAATTTCTCTTTGTTTTACCTAATATTTGAAAATGGCAAAAAAGTCCCATGGGTCACTGAAAATTATCCCTTCATTCCTGCCGCCTGTTTCAAGTCAGTCAAAACATTCCAGACTTCAAAAGGGGGCTTTGCCTGCTTAGGCCATTTTGGTGTCCTTCTACGGTTGGCCTATGAGGGATTGGTTATTTGGATAAATTAGTTTGTGGAGCCTGCTGGCCTTCTAGAAGACCTCAGTGTCTGACTGCAAATTAGTTCTACCGAACATGTAGAAATCCCTGGGCAGACGAGAAGAAATAAATGGTGATAAAATCTAATACTACAATGTTTGTAATGCGATTTTATTCTGCTCTGTAGCTTGTAAGCAAAGCTAATGTTGAATTAGAAATTTTAAAATATAAAAATGTCCATGAAAGCACAAAATCAGATCAGCATCCGAGTCACAGCAGAGAAGGCTGGATGCCAACTTTAAAGTTAAGCTTCCAGCAGGAATCTTTTACAAGAACAAACAAAAAACCTCCTGGTTTTCCACAAAATCAAGTAGGTATTTACATTACGGATGCACCCCCGCTTAAGCCAGGAAGTCACACAGTTGAATTCTGCTGGAGCTTGTGCTGTGAATAAACTGCTATGCAGTCTTTTAGTGCATAGTTGTACAACTGCCTAAGGAGAGTTTATCCTTAAGGAAGAAAAGTCAGAGAGCCAAAACTAACAAACATGGCTCCTCGAGCGGAACAATGGTCCAGAAAACCTAGTAAAAAAGAAAATAAACTTCACTGGCAGTTTGCTTTTTACTGTTAAGGGCTAAGCTACAACTTCATCAAGACTTTCAAGAAAAGAGTTCATGCAGAACAGTATGCAAACGATGCATATATATAGCGGCTAGAAAGAGTCAGATGGATTGTGTATTTTTTATATACCCATTATATACCCGTTTTTTATAAGGTCACCTAAAAATGCCTCACACCATAACAAAGATCCACCTCTCTGAGGAAAAAGGGGGTTGTAGCTAAGATCAGAGATGGTATCTGTTGATGGACCCCAACAAAATGCCTGCGAGGTCTCCGTCCTGCTCCTAAAGCCGGGACCACGAGGTCAGCACTGATGTGTGCATGCGGAAAACACACTAAAAGTTACGCTGGCAGTGGGATTAGCTTCTGATATCATTGGCAGAAAATAACAAATGCTCATTAAAAATAAAAGCTACGATGAATGCTGTGTTTAAGCTCTGGTTCTGCAAAGATGGATACGCCCAACACTACGAGCTGTGGGTAGAAGGACTTCTGTCAGTGCTGCAAGCATCGTTGCCTACGGCACTGTAGGGTTTCTGCCACCGATTAGGAAAAGTACATTTTAAGTACCAGGAATTCCTCCGTGGTGTTATTGCAAACACAGCTGAATGAATAGTTTGTCGTGAATAAGGTATGCTCTTCAAACTGTCCGCAAACACCTTACATTTTTCAGGAGTATTTTCACTGAAATGTTTTTAAAGAAAAGATTCTACTAATAGTTACTGATTGAGCGGTTACCATAGACGGCCCAGCAGCAGCTCATTTCAATTGGAGGAATTTAAATACATCGGCTAGTTCCGGCTGTTCATTATTTTTGACACTTACCGAGTGTTGTAAGTGGGTTTTGTGGCTTATGTTTCCAATATCCTACCAATTGCAGATAGAGAGGGAAGGGGAGTGGGGAGGGTGCGGGCGATTACATTTTATAGGCTCAGTTACAGATTGCAATTGCATGGTGCTCGTTGGTTATTGCCTTGCAGAGCTTTCCAAAAAGGAAGCATGTTACACATTTCTTCAGAATAGCAAGGGAACACAGAAGAGAGTACAGTGCTGCGCCAGCCCTTGAGAGAAACTGAGGTGGCAGCGATATACATGATTTTCACAGGTGACAATGCTACGAGTTTTCAACCAAAAGTAAAATATTTGTATTTTCATCCATTTTCCTAGTAGACTTTGTCCCCTCATGTGACAAATGGCGATGGCACAACAAACATGCTGTTGATGGTGTTGTTTAAACCCAGAGGTCGTGTCTGGCTGTCACCAGGGTATTGTTAAGGGTATTGTCCAAATGCCTCTTAAACACTGACAGGCCTGGGTCATCAACCACCTCTCTAGGAAGCCTGTTCCTGTGTTTGACCACCCTCTCGGTAAAGAAATACTTCCTAATGTCCAGGCATGGCCATGCTACCACCACCTCCGCAGTGGTCTCTGAAACCACTCCTGGGCTGAAGAGCCACGCCGCCGAGTCTCTGATCACCTCGAAACAAAATGAACTTTCTGGCCCTTCTGGTAGCGAAGATAACCTTGAAAATGTGAAGAGAGTGTAATCTGATGCCTCAGTAAGACTGCAAAGAGCTTGAAACAAAGACGGAAAGATGTGAACTGCCCCAGCCATCTCTCTCTGGGCCCCATGGACTCAGCATTTCTGTGGTCGTGGAGTCTGGCATTTTTCCAAGATTCCACAGAATCTCGCATGTTTGCTGCAAAATTCATTATTTTGCTGCAGCCAGGTGCTGGATGTTTTTTGGTTTGGGTTCGTGGTTTTTTTTCCCCCTCTTTTTCTTGCTGAAACCAGCTCCTCGCTCTGTATCTTTCCATTAGCAGACATACAAAGTGAATTTTCAGTGCAAGCGCTGCTCCCTGATACATGGCATGGGGTAAGCAGGAGAGCGGTGTCCGGCGAGCAGCAGGGAGGAGCAAAAATTTGGAAGTATGCAGCCAGGCTGCCCAGAGCGCCGACTGAAAGCGGAGGTTTGGGGGCTGCGGGGGGAATCAGAGAAGATTAACTGCTGAAGCAGACTAGGAGCACCTCCTTTCTTGGCTCATTGGGTACACGCTGTTTGGATCTAACTTGACTGCTGAGGGCCTCAGAGTCTTCACTCTGTTTTCCAGATGGGCAAAGTCCATCATCAAAAGTACTCGATGCCGAAAATACTTCTTGGAGTACAGTTTTGCAATGAGAATTTTCAACTATGAGCCTGGACGGGGCAGGAATGAAAAATATTTTATGCTATATAATAGTTTGGCATCACTACCAAAGAGAGAGTGATGGGGAAGAAATACCCTCCAAAAAATTCCCAGAGGGGATAGTAATTGCAGAAAACAGGCTAATATTTACTTGTGAAAACTTCCTTGTGCTGAATCTTGCAAATGAATTTTTAAAAAAGTAATTTTGAAAAGATCAGTAGACAAATAAAATGAAACAAAATACCTGCTTACCTCTACAATGCCCTTTTGGAGGTTTTTTTAAAAGTTGTCATCAGGGTAACTCTAACCCAGGTGTATGCCTACCTCAAATCAAGGTATGCCTACCTTGAAATCAAACATATCAAGCCAGAATCTTCTGACTATCAGTATTTGTTATGTTTCCAGGGCTTCTAGAGGGTTTTTAGGGCAACCCATTCATGCCAATGCCAAGTCTGGGACTGGTAGAGATTTAGCCTACCACAATAACTTTATATCAGTTTTTTAAACTCAATTTGGTATAAGGCATACTGTTACCCATTCTCAGTTTCCTTACAATTAGAATTTCTCTAACATCCAAACTGACATTTTAATCTCAAAAATATTTCAAACAAGATGTACGTTTATTTCTTCACATGTACGTGTGAGCAGTGGGACTCATTGCAAAATGACTGGCAGGCAGAAGAGCCCCCTCAGGATAGTGAAGAACAGGGCTTACAAACTCAAACAGAGACTGGAGCATGGGTATGCCAAATCTGGCATGAGATGCAACCTTGTGCATAGCACTTCAAAGTGTAAACATGTTAGTTACATATCAGACTTGCAGATTTCAGTAGCAAGCTGAATAATACTCCTTTGTGACTGTTTGCTCCAAAGTCAATCAACTGAAGAGATGCATCCACAGAAAGATCAGTGGGGTGAGCAGCATGGCATTTTGACAGCCTATGAGTTGAGAAACAGCCCAGTCATTGAGGCAGCCCAGTTGTAGGAAGTTAGAATAGAATCGATTTGTTCAGTTGGAAGGGACCTATAACAATCATGTAGTCCAACTGCCTGACCAGTTCAGGGCTGACCACAAGTTAAAGTGTGTTGTCCAAATGCCACTGACAGGCCTGGGGCATCGACCACCTCTCTAGGAAGCCTGTTCCAGTGTTTGACCCTATCAGTAAAGAAATGCTTCCTAATGTCCAGTCTAAACCTCCTGTCATAGCTTTGAACCATTCTCATGTATCCTATCACTGGATCCCAGGGAGAAGAGCTGAGCACCTCCCTCTCCACTTCCCCTCCTCAGGAAGCTGTAGAGAGCCATGAGGTCGCCCCTCAGCCTCCTTTTCTCCAAACTAGACAAGCCCAAAGTCCTCAGCCGCTCCACACAGGACATTCCTTCCAGCCCTTCCACCAGCTTTGTTGCCCTCCTCTGGACACGTTCAAGGATCTTCACATCCTCCTAAAATTGTGGAGCCCAGAACAGCACACAGTACTCAAGGTGGGGTCACAGCAACGCTGAATACAGAAGGATAATCACTGCTTTTGACTGGCTGGTTATACTGTGTTTGATGCCCCCCAGGATGCAGATCGCCCTCTTGGCTACCAGAGCACGCTGTTGACTCCTATTGAGCCTGCTGTCGACTAGCACCCCCAGATCCCTTTCTGCAGGGCTGCTCTCCAGCCACTCCTCTCCCAGTCAATACTTGTGCCTGGTGTTACTCCATCCTAAGTGCAGAGTCAGCATTTGGACTTCATCCCATTTCATCCCATTAATCATTGTCCAATGCTCCAATCTATCTAGATCCCGCAGCAGGGCCTCCTGTCCCTCAAGAGAGTCAACAGCACCTCCCAGTTTATCACCGAGTTCTCTGTTTCACTGACAAACTGGTCTGAAATCAACAACCAATTTATTAATACAGAGATGCAAATTAAAAATAACCCACCGCTTACAAAAACTCAAGAACTCTTCTTTTAGCTTGATAAAACACGAGTGGAACATCTTTAATAGGTGCATATATCATTAGCAAACAAGCTTCAAGGCCTTTTCTGGACTTGACAAGAAAGAAACTAAACATCGATGACTTTTTCAGGCAGGATAATACACTTGATATCCTCTGTCTAGCCAGCCTCAGATTTGTGTTATGCTCCTTTCTCAGGCACCTAGTAAAAGAAAGGCGGGGGCAGATGTAGTGTTCAAGTTTGCCAGCACAATTTTGCAAGTCTGTTTCTACAGAACGTGAACCAATACATGACACTACCATTAGGAGCATTTCTCCAGATGATGAAAGTGTTGCTTAGATGCTAAAATCCCCTCTTGGCTGCATGAACATAATAGGCTGCAGAAGTTAGACTACTGGGCTACTAGATACTATCTAGTATCTAGTCTAGATACTAGGCTACATTATCCTCCTGTGCACATTAACACTGCCAGGCTGCATTCCCATGTGAAACACCATCCTCTTTCTCAACAGAGAAATCTTGGATGAAAAAAAATAGCAAAGTACCTACTCGTCTATTCTCTCATAGTGTTGTCTCATAAGCTTTCTTCATTTTCTTTTCTCCTTCTCCTGGTACTTCCTCTGTTCTCCATTCTAGCTCTGTTTTCCTAAAACATTATACACCTTCAGTTCCCAGTTGCTGAATAAAGCTCCTCCCTTACCCACGTGTACCTGAAACTGCTGCCACAGCATAGTTTGTATTGGCCAGTTCCAAAACTAAAGTACTGGCCCTTGTAGAAAAGATTTCCTCTTTTCCTATGGTCTACCACCAGGTTTTAAGAGTGGCTACATGTGTTTGGCATCTTAAATCCCAAGCATCTTTTGGTTTCTGTGTCATAATTGCAGAGTGTTAATCTATCCCTCACCCTCTCTTTTTTTCTTGTATGGACGCACACAGAGCAGAATAAACAAAACCAGTACTCACACCACCTTCTTTATTTTCACTGAGGCTATTTTGCCTTCTGACTACTGCTTTTAAGAAATCTCCGCGTCGGTCAATTGACTGTTGCAAACTCAGCAGCCTGTCCAATTATGAATCAATTAAAGTGAGGCCTAATTGCAGGATTTGATCCACCAGTTTAATACCCCCAGTTTAATTTTAAACCTACCCAATGACACGGCCATCAGAAGAGTCACACCCCACAGTGGCACTTCTGCCCTGTGTCATATACCTGTGGGCTGTTCAGCCCTCGCCGTTGCAGAAGCCTGAATGCTTGTCGATGCAGCAAGTCTGTTCAGCGGTTACTGGTTTAGATTTTGATAATCCTGATAGCATCCATGACTACCACCCACTTGGGTAATGCGAGGGGAAATTCTGAGCAGATGAAGTGTTTTACAGGCTCTCAGGACTAAGTGGTGAAAAGAAGGAATGGAATGAATAACCCCAACAGGAGCGCTGGTGGTGCCAAACCATGAACAAATATTTCCCTTAATGCTCCTGTTATGCTAAGTGACAGTTACATTTGTCATTACATACAGCTCCAGCGTACCATTACCCGACCCAAACCCACCGCAGCACACGAATCCCAGGCTACAGAGAGGCAGTATTGCAGTGGGAGCCACAGAAAAATCCCAGCGGCTTTGGAGAAAGGCTTTCCGTGCCTAGAGGAAAGCCTGATCCGAACTAGAACGAGGACTGGGCTTGGGTGGTGCTGAAAGCTCCAGGACTGGAACTGCGAAGAGGACCATCCCTGTTTAGCAGCAGTCGGTAACCATGGCCACCCCTTTTCATCCAGGAGTGAATCGGTCCTTTTCACACATTTTGCTGTAGCAGCAATGGATAAATACCCAAACGTCCACATAGAGACAGGCTGTGGAACAAATGAACGTTGGAAAAGAATCAAAGCCATATTGCTTCAGACAGTAAAAATGACACTAGGCGAGAAGCTGTAACAAAAACATGCAGCACAACAGGCTTATTATTAGGCGGCTTAGTTCTTTCTACTCTGTTGCTATGTGAAAAACTAACACAAGCGTGGGGGAAACTGGATATACACGGGGAAGAGTGAGAGATGATGCAGAGTACTGTCAAACGTAGAAAATAAACAAACCAGAAAAAAAATGCAGGAAATAAATCAGACCAAATTTACTAAATAGTAATTTTGGGACTTCTTTTACAACTGCTAAAAACAAGGCGATTTCAAGGTGCACCGTTTCTGTTAAAACAATCCAGAAGAAAAACATATACGTAGCATTTTGGTGTTCACAGAGTGCCAAGAATGATATCACAAACTAAGCTAACAAATCCGCAACACATACTAACCATTTGACCGTGAATGAAACATTATTTTAAAATATTATTAACCACACCTGATAGTTTGCAAAATTTCTTACTATTGTGACTTTATAAACAGGCATTTACGAGAAACAGCAATGCTGCTAAAGATTTTTTTTTTTCTAAGAAAGAAAATTTTGCCCCTGTTCATACGACTTTGCAGCTAGGAGTTGCACCCCTTCTCCTGGAAGCAATATTTGCATATACTCACACAGGCAATGGGATGAAGACTCTCTAACAGACCAAAATGTTAATAATATAAACGCAGCAAGCTGAATATTGCTTAGAGAAAGCAACAACCGTCGTTTTGTAATATGAATCACGGAAGGCAAATATTTTTAAATCCATACTTATTTTCTGTAGTTCTAGCATGAGCTTCCACCTCTCAATGAATGTGATCGCTCGCTGCTTCCAATCGCTAAAAGTGCGTTTAACTTTCTAAAACTTTCCAAAACTTTCCAGCCACTCGGTTGCAACAAAAAATAATTACCACTTTAAAAGCCATAACTTATTTTCTCAGGACTGACAAGTTGTTTACTTACAGACTTCCCATTTATCCCCTGGGGGTCTTCCATTGAAAATTCCTTCTTCCAAATTATATACGGGCTATTAGTTACAGTGAGGTTCAGACAGTCCTAGTACACACACACACCTGTGGAAAAGACAGTACCACATCGCCGTATTAATTTGTTGGCATGAAATTAAAAGCTGATCTTTACATCTGCAACTTTCCATGAACTAACAAGTATTCACAAGTTGGGAGCAGATATCGTCGACGAACTGAATTAATCTTGAAAATAAATACATAGTTGAGCTGTTTATTGCAAATCCACACGAGCCAAAAGCAGGCAGCGAGAGCCCCGTTGTGCTCGCTGTCGGCAGACGAATAGAAGGCAGCCAGGAACTCTTCTACCGACAGCATTTCTGTGCCAACAACACATCTTTTCTATTTTTTTTTTCTTTCCTTTTTTTTTTTGGTGAAGTTCAGCCTCTCCCTGGTATCTCTCAATGTCAATTGTACTTTAATGCTAAGAGGAAATAGTAACAAAGAAATATGATTGTAGATTGAGCCAGGATAAAAAAGAAAATCCACAAAGTTTTCAAAACGTTGCCCTCAAGCTAAGGATATTTTTATACTAAATCTCTTCAAGTTTACATTAGGTCACAGCCCTAGCCCCTATGAATTATAAATATGGGATGCTTTGTGTTCTCTCACCTTTGGAAACGGTGTTCTTTGATGTTAAAAATAACAGCAAAGCACTGAGATGAATTAACAGATATTTACCCCCCAAACAGACATCAATTCAAAATATGGTTCCCTTTCGGAGACAGTTTTCTTTAGAATAAAATGCTGTGACCATCTTAAAATTTAGAATTAATCATTCAAATAATTCAAACAAACACAACTAAAATCCTCATTAGAAAAATTGCCTTGCTTTTTTTTTTTTTTGTGAAAGACACAGGGCATATTCAGTCTGCTAAAGAATAATAAAAATGTAAACCTATTTTTTTTAAGTGTGTGTATATATATACGCTTTATATACCCAGAAATGTGAATAGCACTTTGCTTATCTATGACAAGCAAAGATCCGATGGCCTGAAGATATTAAATTTGTCCTGAAACCACTCTGTATATGAAACATATATGTATATTTTAGGATCAGGATCCAAAACCTTATTCTGCATCTTTCTACCTGAACAGGATTCTTGCAAGAAAAAAACCCCAGCCTTCAAGCCCAGTTGTTCTGTGCACAATAAATCCATACTGGACACTACTCATTGCACAAATTTGGCTACTTCTATAAAATCTGAACATTAAGAAAGTGTTAACAGGTCCACTCCACACCCTAAGGAAGATGCTAATATGAACCATGCTTCTGTAATGCATCCACTCCCTTCTTTCTGGTTTACAATTGAGAGATCGAATCCAGTCCCGCTCCTGCTGAGAACAATGGCCAATCTGAAATACTTCTACGAAATCAGGGTTTGGTGCTCATATTTGTTCTGACACTAGATTATAGGTTAGAAAATTATTCAAGCCTTTAAAAAGCAGCAATTAAAGTTGGGGAGGGGAAAGGACAAGAATGTCTCCTAACTTTTAAAAAAAACAATAACAGCAAAGAGCAGCAGAAAACAGTCGTCTCACAATGCCCCACTCCTAAGCAATGACTGACATCTGTTTCAAAAACTCTTTTATTGCAAAATTCAATAAATGGAAAAACCGCACAAGCTGAAAGTCTGCCACTTCAGCGAGGGAATAAAATGGAGCTTTTTCTAATGGAAAAATATTCAAAAGTCAATTGATGTAATGCTGGTATGTGAATGACCTGACAGCTTTTCAGATCAGCAGTGCTCTCTTTACTAATGGAAAGAAAACTTTACCAAGACTGGTAATCGTCTACATTTAAAAAGCATTTTCTATTAAAGCCCATAAGGAAAAAGCATATATGTTTTAGTGTATAGCGTAGTTCAACGGTAATTAGATGACCTAGCTTGCAGAAGCTGCTGTAGCGAACATTTTCTCTCACTGGGAGAGGTTCCTATAATACACCAGCATCAAAAGAGCCCACTATTGAGGATTCTGCTCTGACTTATTCTGCCCCTCTAAGCCATTGCAAAAGAGATTTAAGAAATGGACCTCTATATACCACCCCCCGCAACGCTGGGGGCTGAGACTTCTCATTCTCAGCAGACACCAGAGACCTCTGGCAGCAGAATCAAGCTAGCAGTAACACGAGGACTTAGATGTTAATACAGAACAGCTGATTTACAATGCAATTAAGTAATTTTAATTTGAAAATTTCAACTTTTAAACGAGAGCAACTTAGTTATCCTTATTATAATTGTCATCTTAGGTTATTTTTAACTTTTAGTAAAGCTTTACGAAAACTAATTAAATTCCCTTGAGTTGTTAATGTATCAAAAATTACACCTAAATTGCATAGAGTATCTATTACAGATGAGTTGTTATATGCAAAATATGCCATTGAATATGAGGGAAAATACCTCAAATTATTGAAAAAGACAAGACCAAAATTGAAGGGAAGTCATGAAAGTACATATCCCCTTTTATTTTTCTCTACTACTTTTGAAGTCATTTGCTTGGCTAAATATTATTATCATTAAACACATGATGGTAGCAGTTAGAGTCCAAACAGCTAAAGAAGCACTATTGTACCAGGCATGATAACCGGCAGCCCCCTTTTCCAAACGGCTATTACCATTTTAAAGGGAATGAAAAAAAAAAATAAATAAATAAATAACAAAGAGCAATGAAGTACGGAAAGTGGTTTAGGGGGGATTTTATTCCCTTCTTTCTGAAACGTTATCCAACACCGTGTGATTTTTCCCTGCACATATGGATCTGGCCTCTGGAGCCAGGAGCAGGGTGGTTGCCAACCCCTCCCCGGCCAGGCTGCGGAGGTGGCCAGGAGCTTCAATGAGCTCCTTGTCGTGCAAGGGCTGTCCCCATCTGAGCGCCTGCCTGAAAACCTGGCAAAAGCGAGTGGCCCATTACACGGGAAGCAGATGTTGAATGCAGTCAGGGGCACTGTGGAATAACCTCTTAGGGCTGGAAGGTACCGGCGGAGGCTGATCTCTTGCACAGACATCGCCAAACGCAAGGATGGCCAAAAGGTAACTCGCCACAGCTGACTCCCAGCACTTACAGGCACCAATGTTTAAGGACAATGAACCTGATTTCTTATTCTGGTTGATCTGTTCTCCGTAACAGTTTTGCATTTCCCATGCAAGCCCTGCTCTGCCACTAACATCCGCATCTCAGAGCCATCCCAGGGCTGCTGGAATGTACGTTCAGCTGCAGCGAGTCCCTCCTGAAGCTCGCTCCAACCGCAAACAGCAGGAACACACAATACCTTGGGCTACCTTCCCCTTTCCATCACCGAGGAGAAAGGATTAAACTTTTTTTTCCCCGTTCCTGTGCCACCAGCAAAACCGCTCCTGTCTTACAACCTCCCAGCCAACTATGCCATTGCAAACTCTCAAAAAGTTGAGGCCACTTTTAGTGTCATCAGTGGACACTGCTTTGTTATTTTCATTTTTTTTAAAAAAAAAAAAAGCTTGACTGACTGATCATGTTTTCTCATGAACTGGTAGGATTTTCTAATAACACCGAGATAAGATTCCTATCTCCCCAAATGGTATCTCCTTCATTCTCTAGAAGAAAAAAAAAAAAAAACAACTCAAACCATAAAAGCCACACGTGCTTTATCATTTGGTAGAGAAAGAAAAAAAGAGGTTATCGTGCTGGCAAAATGGTCTTTTTTTCCCATTTAGATGATAGCATGTGGTATTTTACAGTTAATGTTAGGGAACTTGATGGCTTTGATTTTAGGTGCTATATTTGTGAAGTTTCCCTTTCAGCCCTTGGTAAAAGCTCTCTACATTCACTGCATTCCCAGGTAGGTCTCTTGTCCCCCACCCCCGCTTCCTTTTAAGGTGTTAAATTTGGCAGATAACCTGGGAAGCATTTAGAAAACAATTATTTCCAAATGCTAGGAAAGAAACTTGCCAAGTGTAACAGCTAAAAACCAAAAAGAAAAAAAAATGAGGAAGGAAATAAAACGGAAGAGGGAAAGATATTTTTAAAAAATGAAATTTAGTAGGGACTTTTCAGCAGCTTTATAAACAATTAACTCCAGCGCTGTGACTGAAGACCACCTCTGATTCAGCCCGGAACGCCTGCAGACGCAATACAGCATCCTGCCTTCCAGCGAGCCTCAGGGGCACCAGTAAAACAGGTAGGTGCCCAGATGTGCAGGACCTAACACGCACATCTGCTGGAAGACAGCCCACACCAACCACCGTGCTGACGCGGACCTAAACACAGAGCCTGGGCCAGCCCCAGACCTCTCTGCGGGCACACAGCCCGCAGGTGACACCACGGCACAGGAGGTAGATCACCGCTTTCGCATCCTCATAAACATCCATGTCCATCTCAACAGACCTTTTTCCCCCAGCACCACTGGGCATGAAACGCATGGAGCGTTAGGACTTGTGGCTGGGGCAAACTTGCAGGAGAGAGGGCTAAAGAACTTCAGTGTTGTCAGTTTATTGGTAAGCTTTCCTTTTCAAGTATAGAACAAGCACTCCGCTGCACTGGCCAGGCATGTATAAAACCAACGGCACTTACACTTACTTACACAGCACCAAAGTAATGTTATTCTTTTTAAGTCGGTAATACAAATTAAATATCTAGAATTTTTTTTTTTACTATCTGGGTCCTAACTGTTAACTTTAAATTAGAGAGAAAAAAACCAAAACCTAAATATGTTGTTTCCTTAGTATTCTTAATCGCATTGAAAACTAACATTTCTGGTAAAGAAACATGAGGTCTCATCCACCTACACAGGAAACTCACTGGGTGCTGGACCAGATTAAGAGAGGAGACACAAGAGCACAAGGAAGAAAGACAGAAAAAAGAACTATAAACACAAAAAACACCCCACAAGCAAATTATATTAATGACAACCTAGGTAATATATGTGTACTACATTTTGAACCCTGATAGTGCTTATAAAATTGCTACAACACTGTAAGACTAAGTATGTCTTGAAGAAGCCATTTGTCAATAGAGTTTGTGTCACATGTCTCCCATATAAGATTAAGTCTAACAAGAAAATGGGGATGTTGAGAACAGGAGGTGGTTCAGACCAACAATCTTCATGGTCCTGTCTCCAATGATGGCCATAAATGGACACCGAAGAGCAAGAACACAACAAGCCTCTGCCATTGCCCCAGTATTTTCCCAGCTTCCTGCTGTTTCTGTTCAGAGGATTTCCTGAGCCTGGTGGAGTTCACCTGTCTAACTCTCAGTACACTTCCCTCAAGTACTTGTCCATCTTCCTCTTGAACCCACGTAATCTTTTTGAATTCCTAATAATGCTGAACATTCATTTGCGGGGTGTGGGGGGGTCATTACTGAGCACTGAACAAATTTTCTTGGAATTATCTTTGATGATGAGGTCTCATTTCTGAATGGTGATGCTCAGCTCAGTGCCCATCAGTCTCCACATAAAGGTACAACTATTTTGCCCAGGGCCTGGCAGTTTACATTTATCTCTGCAGAATTTCATTTGTCATTTTATTGTCTACTGACTTGTCTCATACAGTCCTTATGCAGTTCTTCACAGCCTGCTGTCATTGCTATTCACCTCGTTCTCCAAGTCGTTTATGAATAATTTGCTAATTTAAATTGCTAACCTGGAGTATCTTCCATTCAAGTGGAAGCAACCTAGAAAAACGATTTTGCCTGATTAGCACAATTATTCAAACTAAGCTATTGGAAGAACGCGGAGTGAGAATAACTGAATATTCCCACCTGAAGAATTAAACAAAGGCAAAAAATGTTGGCCACCCCAAGGAATGGGAATCTGCTGGCTGCTAATTTCAGCAAGCTCAGAAGGTCTCTCTGGTCCCACAATGTTGGAAGAAACTTGGCCAAATACAAAGCAACCTCTCCTGAGGTGGAGAAAGAAACCCGACAACGTAGTGACCAAAACTCCCAGAGCACCTGGGAAGGGCAACGGTTTCAGACTGGAGAACTGCAAAAATGCAGTTAGTAATTTGACATTGCTTTTACAAGTTCTAAAACTGCAATATAACTGGTTCAGAAACCACCTTGATAAAGTCTCTGTGTTGCTTCCTTCATCTACCATGGCCTGGAACAGTTTAAACTTAAAAGGGGCCTACAGGAGAGATGGGGAGGGACTCTTTATCAGGGAGTGTAGTGATAGGACGAGGGGTAATCGTTTTAAACTGAAAGACGGTAGATTTAGACTGGATACTAGGAAGAAACTCTTAACCGTGAGGGTGGTGAGACACTAGCACAGGTTGCCCAGGGAAGTTGTGGATGCCCCATCGCTGGAAATGTTCAAGGCCAGGCTTGATGGGCCTTTGAGCAACCTGATCTAGTGGGAGGTGTCCCTGCCCATTGCAGTGGGGTTGGAACAAGATGGTCTTTAAGGTCCCTTCCAACCCAAACCATTCTATGATTCTATAAAACTATGAACAAGAATGAAGCCCTGGTGAGTATGTGCACTGGGTACCAAAGCTAGTGCCCTGGCAGAGGCACCCAACAGGACGCCTCTGTTAGGAAGCTCCACAAAGGGCCAAAGCGGAAGACACACACACACATATATAATTTTAAAGCAATAATGTTATTCTAAAAGCAGAGCTCTCCAAACATAGCAAAAGATCATATTTTTTCATTGAATACTAAATACACATGAAAGTCAAACTGTAAAACAACATTAAAATTATACTGGCAACTTGCTTGCCAGATTTTTTTTTTTAATGACTTACAAAATTAATATGATATTTAAACTACTCAGTGGGATCAGCTTTAGGTTGAAACTGTTGAGCAAAGAAACACGCTAACACAGTTTAGGACAGGAAATAAAGAATATTTTTAAGGTGAAAACGTAAGGGAAACCTATGCTTTTAAAAATCAATAAAATTACCATTTACAACATGAATTCTGTCCCTCAAACAAGGATTAATCAGCTTTGCTCTAAGCATTCCATGGGATATTTATTATCAAAAAGTTACAAGAATCCGTACTTTCCCTGTATTTGTGTATCATTAACAAAGAGAACAAAACCAGAATGCAACAGCCAGTTCCTTTGTTGTGAGTTTTTTGAGCAATACATCTGTTTGCTGCTTTTTTTCTGTCAAACACACTACAAAAGGCGAGTGGATCCACAGATTAACACTGGCTATTAGACTAAGTGTCATGGTTAATAAAGAATATGAAATCACACAAGAAAAACGTTGAGCTATGAATCATAACATGCAACTGGAATACTTACCTAGCTCAGGAAAGAAGTGTAAGATGCTTTACAAACAAAGCTTACTTTCAACCCGTGTGGTTCTGTACAACGTTTCTAATGAGTAATAATTATATACGTGGTCTAGGAAGCCTTTCTACACCTATTATAAATTTAGATTAAAGGTAAGGCATTACTTATTATTTTACATGGGCTTTTAAAGTAGTTTGTAAAATATATGCAGTCTATAAAATTTTGTGGCCTAACAACAAACAACAGTACTGCTTCTGCACAATTCAGTGCAAACAAGTAAAGGTTTGCTAATCATAATTAATAAAAGTCACATGTAAAGGTTTCAAGGTTTACAGAGAGCAATTTAAAGTAATTTTCCTCTAGGTGAAATCATGTTTTATTTTAATTAGGTTTTTTTAACTTTTGTTCCTTTTTTTAAAGTAAGTCAGATACATTTATGTCTGAAATCGTAACAACCTACATTAAAGCCTAGGCTTCCCCCAAGCTAGTAAGCGCATTCAAGTAAGAAATGCTATCAGCCGCACCTTCAGCAGTAGAAGCCACCGTATCCCAGAGAGCAGAAAAATATACCCAAATAGGATGGGATAGCAAAAGCGTGGTTGTGAGTGAGTTACCGTGGCTATGGGAAGCTAACACTCAACTGGGGAACTCACAGGCCAGAGTCAGGGCACCTCCCAGTGCAGGAGGACCCGAGCGCTGGGTTAGGGTCGGCTGAGGCCCCGTGCCCTGTGAGAACCACCAAATCGCCCCTGGACTCACACTGACCACAGGAGCATCGTAGCTGCACTTGTGTGGCACAGAGCCACAGCTGCCGGGACCCACACTGCATCAACCACCAACTGGGGTTCAACTGAATGCACCTACCAGTGACCTTCCTCACATCTTCATCAGTAAGGCTAAGGGTGCTGCTTTCTTATTTATCTGACATACGAGGAGAAAACTTCCCTGTCTCTCGAGGTCAACCAAAATTTTCATTGGTGAGTCACAACATTCGCATACTGCAAAGGAGCATGTTGCTTTCAGTCTTTACGACAGATCAAATGCCAGAATTCACATCTACCAGCTACAAATACTTCTGCTTCTCATCATGCAGTAAAGGTGTGAGTTTCCCTAGTAGGCGTGAGAAGTCTGTTTTCTTCATTTGGACTCATCTATGAGAATGGAAGAAGAAAAAGTCCTTTTCTTTCTTCTCTTCCAACCTCTACTGAAAGTCCGAGTGAAAGAGCATGAACGAACCTAAGCCTGAGAAAACCAGAAGGTTGTATCTCTGAACTGTCAAAACTGTTGACGTGAGGTCCAAGGGGATATCTAAAGGCACCACGTCAGGTTAAGCATCTATAGCCATTTACATTTATTTGTGTGTTTGTTTATACTGCAAGCGCCCTCATGAATGACAGACAGTAAGCACCCAGCTGCACCTTTAGTCACCTAAATACCTTTGGAAGCCTAACCCATGGTGACCAGCAATACCAACGATTCACTAACTAAAAGCTAATTTTAAACCAGAAGAGACTCTGTATTTACCTAACGATGATGCCAGCTTTCCTTCGCCTTTCCCTGCTACATCCTCGAGCTCTTGCCTCTCAGGGGGTGATTCCAGGGACACTGCTGCTCGGCTCGCCATGGGGATGTCCCCGCTCCAAGTGGGTCAAGGGAGGAGGCGCTGGCTAGGACCTCTCTGCTCTAGCCAGCAGTCACTTCTTATGAAACTAAAACCCCACCAATAAATCTTTGCCAAATTGGGACAATTGGTGCGAATATTACAGGGGAGGAGAAGGAAATGATTGTAAGAGCATTTGTAGGACTCTCAGTTCCTTGGAAAACAATGCTGAAAAACCATTTTTAAACGCTGGTTTGTTCAACTCTGTCACATCTCTTGCTTGGCAGATGACATTCTTTTCCTCTGATTTCTGCCAGACTGTGTTTTCGTGAAAATTAATTCAGTAACTCATCATTTTTAACATAATAAAAACTGAAAACTTAAGGATTGGGAACCTTGATAAATAGGTTCTGCTTACACAACTACACAAAGATGTATTATGTGTTCTTTGTCAGCAAAAAATGCACCAAGTTTAGTCAAACAGCAGTATTTAGTTTCAGTTCTCCATGTCTCCGAACTGTATCCACCAATGAGAACGAATTTTATATACATTTATGAAAAAAACAAAACACACAAGGGCAAAACACAGTTGAAGTCGTCATTAAATCTACCTGTCCTCTAGCGACAGCCACACTTCTTACACGTTTGGTTATCCTAATACTCTTGCAATCTTTTTCACCATCACAGCTCACAAAAAAACTGTAATTACTGTTATATATTACTGGCTACAGTACTATATTAAGCATAAAAAAAACAATAATTGCTATCCATATAACATTGCTTTTACAATTTGTTACAGAAGATAAATTATTGTTTCATTTATCAAACGATGTTATCACTAAGTTATAATAAATAATATCTTGTAATAAAGGAGAAAGTGAAGAATGAACTACACTAACATCTGAACATAATGCTTCACTTTCCTTAGAGAACAGTATAACCTAAGAGCTAAAAAGGAAAATTTTATTCACACAAAACCCAGCGATCCCTTTCAATATTCAGATGATAAAGCGCTCGAGCTGAGAAATTAAAATGCAGAAATTTCAGGAATCAGGCCAATTGCTTAAAGTGGCAGTAGGTGTGACTCGCTATGGAAACAGCATAGGAAGGACGGAGAAACAACTTTGAGTTGGAAAAGCTTTTAAAAGCACATGAAGTACCCAGCTGTGGCCTCCTTGATTTTAAGGACTTTACACACAATTTCCGTTCTTATAAATAAAAAGAGCTTTCCCCTAGCTCACTTCATTATAAAGGGAGCTGCAAAAATGCAGACCCACCTCACAGGGTGGGAGTTCACCTCCGTGATTTTTCCGGGCAGCTCAGGACGGCAGCGGCCCCGGGCAGGCTATGGCAGCGGCGGGGGAAGATGTTCATTGCCTGCGCTTCTCATGGACCCCCCCGCCCTGCTGCCCCCGGGGCTTGCCCTGTTTATGGGCAGCAGTTGCCCCCGAGGCTCCCCCAAGAAACGCCCCTGTGGGTGCCTCTCCCAGGCAGCCCCAGCTCACTGTCCCACCACCAAATCTGGGCAAATCTCTCTTGGTCCAACCCCTAAAGCCTTTTCATGGCAGCCCCACCCGATAGAACTCGATGGTAAAATCACATTTTACTCGCTGTGGCCGGGCAGTAGGATTACCTCTCACTCTGAGACACAGCGAGAAGAGATGCTGTCTCACAAAGAGGTTAAAAAAAAAAAAAAGGTCAAAGAGCATTAGAAGTGTCCGGACATTTGAGAAATCATTATCTTACGATGTTTGATGTATCAGATTAAACATTCAAAGATAAAAAGGGTAAAAATGAAAGGAAGGAAAAAACTCAAGCCTCTCAATGCAAATTAATCCCTTAATTTTGTATCACGCTCCCTCACTTTCTCTAAACCTAGAAGGAAAAGTTATTTTGAGCAATATTATTTATGGATTCTATAATTAAGTAATTGGATGAAAGAAACAGAGAAAATAACCTGAAATTCTCTAAATACACACGAAGCAGGAGGCCTCCAATTTCCAGCTGACTTGCAGAAACTGTTCAAGTGACCTTAGAAGTTTTTGAAATTCTCCTGCCAGAGGAGTCCTGCCAACAGCGACAGGATTCACAGCGCAAGGACAGAGCCATAAACAAGAAAAAGAGTGACTTGCTTCCTCCTTTTTCTTCCTCCCCTTTTTATGATTGAGTTTACACGGGCAGATGCAGCTAATGAAGAAAATTAGGAATGAAACATCAGGCCTGGAATAAATAAGACAGCTGTCAGGAACCAGTGACTTAGTTTCTACTTAGGCGGGTTGTAAACTTTTTTATCAATGCTATTACAAATTCTACCATTCTGAAGACTGCTGAACCATTCCGAAAGGCTAATTAAATTTAAAAACGTTGTTTGAGGAGGCAGATACTTGCAGTTTACCTTACACTGAAATCTACGGTAGAACAAGATGTCTGCAAGCTAGGACAAAGGTCTGGGGGAGCATATCCAGACCAGCCTTCAGAAGATACGCCAGCTGCCTCCATGAGCTGCAGTCCTCAATTAGGGACATTTCCATACATATTGCCCTTCTGTCTCTCACTTTCTGGTGCAGCCAGACTACCTGCCCCACGACTACTCTGTGATCCTACAACTACCCTCATTATGGTTCGTGCTTACACAGCTTTTGGCAGAGAATGAACAGCTCTAATCTGGAAATTGTTTCACAGGGACTTTCCACACACCACATTCTCTTTTTAAAGAGCTTCTCGCAGCACTGAATGAATGATTTCTCTTCTTATAACCATATTTTTCTTCTTATAACCATATTTTTGTTTTGAAAGACTATGGAAAGTGTGAGTCTTCAAACGTAGCGACCGTCCAGTGCTGCTGCTCATGCTGCATTTTGCTAGAGCATATGTAGGCATGAAAGTGGTTTGCTGCTAAAAGTCAATGTCTACTCTCAAAGAAGAGTAGTCAACTACTCTTCTTTTAGCTATTTAAATGCAACGCTATGCTCCTTAGGGCCTGAAAGAAAATAAAAGAAAATCCTAATGTTAGATTTTTAATAATTGAAGAAAACTCTGATCTCTGACTTTGTGAGAGAAAAAAAAAACTGCCTATTTAATTACAGTTTTAGAGAGCAGAGTATTTCCAGCACAAAATAAGCTTTGCCTCCAAGACCCACAACACAGACAAAAACCATCTCATAACTAGCCACATCCAACAATCCTTTTGAAGGGCTTAGGTGACAGTGGGCAAAATGACAACCCCAGGGAGCGAGCTGAGGAGAGGGACACCTGCGGGTGTCCCCCTTCCCTGCCGCCGGGGCTCGGCATTTTCCTCGTCCCGAACGAGGTGCTGGGATGTGCGGGGAGGAGCGGGGGGAGGCGGGCATCCCTCCTTCCCTCCCGCCTTCCCCCGACCCCCCGGAGGCAGGCAGCCAGCGGGCTCCCGGCGGGGAGGCGGCCGCCCCGGCGAGACCGTGCCCGGGGCAGCGCGGGCTGCGGAGCGGTGCGCAGCGGAGCGGTGCGGTGCGATCGCCGTCCGTGCCCCGGCACCGGCCGCCTTTCCCCGTCCGTCGGAGGAGGAGGAGCTGCCCGCTCCTCGCTGGGGGTCTGTGCACCTCCCCTAACACTTGCCAGGGACACCCCCAGGGAATGGCGGGGGAGGGGGGAGCAGACACGGTCATCACGGCCAGGCCCACGCAAAATTTTTACCTTTTGACACAAATCACGCGTTCAGCGGAGGCCCCCCGCGGACCCGCCGCAGCCCCCGGCGACCCCCGGCCGGCACCGGGAGCTCCCGCGGCGCCGGGCGAGCCGAACTCCGCCGCCCCCTCCCCTCCCACCCCCCCGCGGGATTCCCGCAGCCTCGCCCCTCCCACCCCGCCGCAAGCCCCGCGGCGCTGCGCACCCGCGTAACCACCCGCGGCGGCGCAACGCCCGGCCCCCGCCGCACCCACGTGTGCGGCACCCCACGCCGCGACGTCTCCGGGGGGGGATGTGTCGGGCGGGCGGCGGACGGCCCCCCGCCCCGCTCCCCGTCTCGGCGCGGAGCTGCGCGGAGCGGCGCGCACTTACTCCGGGGCGGCGCGTCGGGCCCGGCCGTTCCCCAGGAGCGGCGCCCGGCGGTAAATTGCGAGGAGCCGCGCTGGGCGGGGGAGGCGTTTCGGGGAGGAAACTTCCCCGGAGCGGCTCGACCGACCGACCCGACCGCCTTCCCTCCTCCTCCTCCTCCTCCTCCTCCTCCTCCCGCCGCCGCCTCGCCCGGCGGCAGCACCGCGCCTGCCCGGCCGCGCCGCCCGCTGCCCGCCGCTGCTCTCGGCTCGCCGGGACACAGGGGGAGCGCCCTCCCAACGCCCCTCCGCTTTTATTTTTTTAATTAAGAAGGAAGGTATTATCAGAGAGGGGAAGGATGGTCGCGGAGGGATGCCGGCAGGTCGTAAGGGATCGTAAGGGATGGCTGCAGGTCTAAGCATCCCCCAAAACTGGCATCTCCTCCGCCTTCTTGGCAGGGCGGGCAGTCGGGAGGGTACCGGCAGCATCCCCGGGCCGCCGGAGGCGGGGTGGGGTGGGTGTTGGTCTGACACCACTCTTCACCGCGCTGGGAAATCGCTGCCCTGGTAGGAGGTGGCAAAGAATGAGTCAAGGCATGGGGGAGAGCATGGGAACACTGCTCTGGAAGAAGCTGTGGTGCGCATACGGCACCTGACCCCACGGACCTCGGACTATCCCTAAAATCAGAGCTTGTGCACATCACCCCCTCCTCGTTACCTCTGAAGAGAGAAAGCGTGGCTTTGATTCCTAGTGTCTTATACTTCAGGTATGAAGTCAGTGCAAAACAGTGGTAGAACATTCTCTTTGCTTATCCATCGTGGAGGTATGAACTTGGACCCCGCATGAAGCGTAAGTCTAACGTAAATTAATGCCCCGCTCAATTTGGCAGGCTGGTCCACATGGAAGCAGCACGGCCACTGATTTATTTTTTTTTTTACCTATACTATAAAGATGAACATCGCCGTCCAGACCTCCTCCTCCCTTTCTCCTTTCTTGAACCAGAAGGCGTGCTTCTCTAGACAGGCAAAACAAAAAAAGTTGCCATTGCTTCAAGCTCCTCTATTTATTTCAGACACTTCTTTGCCTTCAGCACATACTCTTCCACTGTTTTCCTTTTCCAGCTCTTCACAGTCTGCCTGTACGCCAATTTCAGAAAGTACAGAACATATCTCTACCTTTAGAGAAATTGAAATTATGTTCCCACAAGCATTTATGATCTTCCTTAACTGCAGATATACAAACAATGCCATTTAAATCACTAGAATACCTAGATGTTTGTCCTGAAGGACCCAAATCACTTGGAATCCATTCTTTTTAACAATTTTAAGGGCTTTTCCCCCCACTTGTCGCTTCTCCAGTGTAACAGTCCTGTAAATTGAAGGCTGAGAGTTAATTAAAATGTCGAGCATGGGGCCATGTACAAATATACTGGCAAACTGAGGTAGAGTCCACATTCTTCTGAAGTTATGTTAATCCATTAGGCCCTATTTTGACATACCAAGTATGGGATATTTATATGTATTTTTTTAAAATGTTGATTAAACTATTTCTAGTTCAATACAATTTTAAGATATTAAACAGAGCTTACCCTAATTCCTATGAAATTTGGCAGCCAAACTCACTTTGGCTACCCACGACAATGGGTAAGAATGGATGGTACTACCTCAGTTGAGCATTTTTACACCGCAGGGAAGCAGACTAAATTGTCCTCACATACCTGAGGGGAGAATATGATCTATAGGATGTAAAAATTGTGGTCCACAGATTATAAGAAAGACTCAGGAGACGTAAAGTCACAGGTCCACTTGCTCCCTTCTAGTGGAATATGGAACGGAGAAGAGCACATCTCCGGAAGCAAAGAGGAGAACAGGATCTCTGCAACATACTTTCTCCTGGACTCATGGAATAGGTGTGTGCAGACTAAATTCTACATTTTACAGAGCACTTTCTCCAGAAATTCGGGATCTTTGACTGAACAGGTGGTTGACTGTCTACTCTGTGATGAAGCCTTTCTTTGAAGTCAGGTGTAGGGCTCAGCATATGTCCAAATTCTGTCCTTTTTGACCTAGAAATCTTGCCTGGTGAAAATTCAAGGATTCATATTTCCTCGGCATTTACTGATATTGAGCAAGTAGTAGAGTATTCAAAAGCCATACACATATCCAACATATTTAAGAAGGTCTCTGCCAGAGCACATCTAGGATGCTCTTATTTTTGTGGGGGGTACCTCAGAATAAAATACAAATGTCAGCTCCAGCACGAGGGTAAGTGTTGCAAAGACATGTGAGAATGGTGGCAGCACAGCCGTAAGGAGGACCATGCTCTCATGAGAGCCCTGAGCCTACTTATGGAAGTAAAAGAGTGGACCTCTTTCCTATAGGAAGCCCTGGACACTATAGTCGTGATTGATTTGGATTTTCTTGGATTTGACTTTGCAGTGCTTCTGTTGGCTTTCCCCTTCTGCAGGTTTTTAAGCTGTTGATGTTGTGAGAAGAATCAAGTGAAGCCTATATAATATTTAGGCACTGAGTAAAAAATCAACATAAGTACCATTCATAATAAGTGATTGATAAACTTATAGATTAAACTGTTTAAAATTATGTTTGAAATAGCACTCATATTGACATCCTACTTCCCAGAGTCCAGTTTCACGAGTTGTCAAGCGTCAGCTGTCGCCACTGGAGTAAAAGCAAGTTGTGAAAGCTCCCTCCCACCCCAAGAGGTCACCTGCTGCCATTATCCCCTTATCTGTAGTAGAAACCTCTGAAATGTTAAGTGGCTTATACAACCTATAGTATTATCTAAAAACAGTTCGTGTCTTCCTTATATAGCTAATGAATTTCAGTAGGAATAGTAAGCAAACCTATTAGGACTGACAACTCAGAACCCTGAAATTTGGAAGACCAGTGCCTTTGAGAACTGACAGTAGCTCCAAGGTAAACGGTTTCTTTGCTGTTATTCTTTCGGTTCTCGAAACAAGCACCTCTCCAGATCTGAGAGCTCCTGGCAGCTCTGATGAATGGCAAATCCTAATGAAGGCTATGGTTTGGCCAGAAGTGTTAGGACTTAGCACACTGTACAAATTCTCATCTGAAATAGGAGTACCAGGAGCCAATTTCTTGAACATAATTTATTCCAGACACTAGCTGGAATAAACAGCATTCTGTAACCTCCTAGATATTTTGCCAGTAGGGAGCTGTCTTTACACTTCTTTCAACTAAGTTAGTGATCCAAATACAAAATTCATCACTCAAGAATACAATGTGGTTTTACAGACTCGAGGATTTGAGTTCATTACCGGAGACGTTGTTGTGCCCTATCGGTATATTTTTGCCTTCTGTGGCAGGTCTACTGTAGCATGCTCCTTGCCTTGCCCTGACGAGGGGAAAAAACCACCCAGCACTCAGTCTATGCTGTGGTTTAACTCTCTAGAAGCAGCTCAAGCATACATTTAGTTTCTAAAATACTCATTGTCTTACTTAAGTGAAGTTTCGTCTTAGCAAGGGAGTATAAAACGGGACCTCCTTAGTCAGTAAACATCCTCTTGTCTGCCTCAGGGTCTTTTTGGTTTCCTTCAGTAACAGACAGACATTTTTAATGCTTTTGCCCCTGGTCCCCTGCACGATGTACACAGCTGTGACAGATGACAGAAATGTTGCTCTGGCACAGGCATTATGAAGAAAAGCACTGCCATGAGTATAAACCTGACTTACCCATGCAAAGAAGGAGAAGAAAAACTGAGCTTTTCAGCTCCAGAGTTAGATGCAGTCCTCAGCTGCACCTAGATGCAATTAAAAGCAAAAGTTTTATTGCTGGAAAAAATACAAGCTTCAAAGGGAGCATTTCCAGTAATGGTGTCTAATGGAACATGGAAACATTTCTGAGGTAGATGCTGCTGGGATCCAGTACGAACTGGCACCTATAATGCCATGTTGGTGAGCCACGTGTGACAACAGCGCTTCAGCTGCTCCTTTAGTAGATCCCAGAAAAAGACAAATAACACATAGTCCACTCAGTAGTGAATCTGTTTAATCTTCTAACTCTCGGTTAAGTGTTCTCTGACTCTCCAAAAGAAACCATTTTCATCTGTAGTGTTTATGTTTTCGATACCTCCCATGTTTGTTGTTTTCCTCCACATGAGATGCTGATTTAGAAAATAGAACTTTAAATTTTCCTTCCTCTGCTATGCATTTCCCCACCCTCCCAATACTCATCTATTTTGTCAATATCTTTTTGATAGGGGCTTGTCTAAAACTGATGAAGATGGAGGGAGGTGGGAAAAGCAGCAATTTAACATTGTGTGGAGCAGATAAAAAGATCGTCTTCCAGCCTCATAATCCAGCCTCATTGTGTCACTGCAAATAGAAACTTCCCACAGTTCCCCAGGTCAGTGGTAGAAGTCCCTCTGACTTCCAGTGAGTTTTGAGCACTTTTTTTCAGTATCTGTAAATTCGTCTTTTAATGCTTTCTAACACTGTAAACGCTTGTGTTTGTAATTTTAATGAAACTACTCACAGAGCTATTACGAATACATGGATTTACATGAAATAACTGGCTAAAACCAGATTACAAAGTAGATTATCAATGAAATCCTATTTTATATTTTAAACTGTCTGGTAATTTTTATTGTGCCTTTGTTCATTAAGATTTTCAAACTGAGTACTCCATGTGATATGGAATAATACCCTTAGCTTTTGTCTCTCTACAACTGTAGAGCAGTAAAGGCCTGAAATCAGCAGCTTGTGTACACAACGCAGCTATTAATGGGAGGCTGAACCGTTCAGAGCGACAAGCCACTTCTTTAAGGTCATATTCTGCAAACATGGACTTGTGCATCAGTTTTGTATGAGATCACTTGGAAGTAATAGGAAGTAATGGGAGTAATTAAGCTCAGAGTAACTATTGCAAATTGGGAACAGCGGTTTATCAGATACAGGAGTTTAATCAAAGGTGTCTTATTTTGGGATGTTGGAAAACTTGTATATATTTAACGTTCCTCATTTTCCTTAGAACATTGTGGCTCGATTTAACTCCTAGCAGTCCAAGAGGATGGTCTGGGTAATTTAATCATTTTGTTGACAATGTAAGTCTTGCTTATCTGTCAATACTATGTCTTCATGAAGATCAATAAAGAAAATTACTTGGTATATTTAAGAAAATTGTGTTCATAACAGGATGGTCAAATATCTTTGAAGAAAATACTAACTCACAAGGTAAATATTTATTGTAATGATGAGAAAATAAAAGAAGAGTATTCCTTTAACGAACAAAAGGGTATGAAGGCATTGCAACACATTTCTGACAGGTAAATACAGAAAAAAAAATAATCCTTAGGTATCTGGCAGAAAATGCTTGAATTTAAGGTTACCTCCTCCGAGTTTGTTCAGGCCTCTTCTGAGCACACGTCTGGAAATATTCCAGAAAGCGAATTTATTGTCAAGAAACTTAATGAAACGGCGAAATTTAAGTAAATATGATCCCACGACCAATTTTGACTGTGCAAACGTGCTAGGGCCAAACCAGGGAAGAGGGAGAAGCGTTGCCCGCCGGCCGCAGCGGCCCCGGCAGAGCCGCGCTCGCCCCGCTCCGCAGCCGCGCAGCCGCTTCCGCGGGCCCGGGGGAGCGCGGAGCCGGGGCTCTGCCGCCGGGCTGGGGATGCTGAGCCCAGCCCGCTCTCCCGTGTCTTCAACACTCCCCTCCCTGCCTGCTTTGACGGGACTTCCCAGGCTTGAGGCCCCACGGGGACGCGGTGACGGAGCGATGCTCCGAGGGACGTGGAAGGGACCTACCCCGGGGGTCCCCACGGAAGAGCCTGGGGTGCAAAATCAGGTATATGCATGAAATCACCCCCCTTCCACCCACCCTGGGCCCACCCCGTTGTCTCGCAACCCCTGTAGCACCTCGGGGGGCTCCTTCAACACCACATTCAGGCACTCGAGTGGTGTCCTACGGCCAAGAGAAAAAAACTGGGAGATGAAATGGAGAAAAAAACCAACACCCACCCCAAAAGTTCTTCGGCTGAAGACTGAGTGACTGCTCCTGCTCAAAAATGTCCCAAACACGAGGAGCTAACGCGGCTCTCAGCCCTTGAGCGCAGCCAGCGCCAATAGTCCCGTTAAAGGCTTTGAAGTTGTGGAAATAGTCTTCGCAGGCATTAGTCACTATTTTAATAGGTCTCTTTCTGGCTCCCTCGCTAAAAGAGGTGAGCAAGCCAAAAATTCAACACTCTTCCGGGGCATCTAAAACGGTAGGTCTCTCCTCGGAGAGGGATTTCGATGCGAGGCCAGGCGCGAAGAGACGAACGAGTGCATATGTTCAAAATTACATTTTCGACAGAAATTCACATCTACCGGGTCGTGTTTAAATGCGAAGTGGGACAGAAGTAGGGGCGGGGGGGCGGGGAGGAAACTCGGTGTGCAGGAAACATCACTGGGAAACCTGGAATGTAGCAGCAAGGATCAAAAAGTTAATGGCCTATTTGATGTGAAAAGTGAGCTGGGGATGCCGGAGAGCGGGAGAGAAAGGAGCCGGCGAGACGCACGCAGGGGTCCCGCACCGCGCAGCCGGACCACCCCAGCCCCGCGCAAATAGCTCAGCCGAAAATACCGCGCAGGTAGGAGCGCTCCGCTGTCGGTTCAGCCTTTAAATCGGCGGATTTAACCTGAGCGGGGGCGGCAGGGTAGTTGAGCCGGCCCCGGCTCTCCGCGCCTGGCATCCGATGCGCCCCAAGGCGCGCAAGGACTGGCGCTGCTCGCCCTGCCCGCACCGGTGCTGGGGAAAAGGGAGGGCGATATCTCCGCCTGACTTAGACTTCCAGGGAAATGCTCGGGAGGATCCCGAGCGCTCCTCCGCATCGGCAGGCCAGGCTCGTAGCTCGCTAAAATTACGGACCGACTCCTCGCACGCTGTATCGAGCCCTCTCGTTGCCGATAAAGCTAAGAAAAAAAAAAAAAAAACCAACAAAACACCAACAAAAAACTAACCTCTAGCACAATCAAAATATTTCAGCCATGCCAACGCGTTTAACAATATTTTTCTAAAAATAACGCTCTCCTTTGCACGGCTTGATTTCTCCGGCTTTAGCATAAGCTTTGAATTAAAACTGTTGACAAGATTGTAACGAAAATACTGATTGATGTAAACATGGCCTGAAACAAATCCACACCTGATTCTCGTTCTCTGACAATGCTGATTAAAGCCAACCCCCGCCTTCCCCCCAGCCCGGCCAGGGTCTCCAGCTTCTAGAGAAAATCTCCCGTCGGGATGAAGCAGTGACAGAGAGCGAGAGCCCAGGGAGGAGCACAGAAATACGGGGTTTGAACAACCTGGGGGTCCCCGAATAGGTTTGAAGAGGCACCGAGACAAGTACATTGAATGCAGTCTTTTTCTCCTTCTTCGGTCTTATCCCAACCCCCAGATATATTCAACTGTTGAGAGACGTCTGAACTCAGCCCATTGCCAGCGCTAGAATGAAAAGGCGAAGGGAAGCCAAAAATGCCTGTGGTCTCTGTAAACTACATTAAATCACGGGGGGTTTATATTTAGGTGGATAATGAAGCGCGTAAAACGGTAGATAAAAATCAGTTGCTATGGACTGTCTAGGATTTCGTGTGTTTTTATTAATTTTCATAGGAGATTTGAAGATTTACGTGATCTCCCCGTTGCGAGCGAAGCCCACCCTCCGGACGGAGCGCTGGAGGAGACGTTTGCAGCGTCCCCCTCCTCCGCCCCCTTTCCCCCCACAAGGGCGCCGGCAGCTGCGGTGGCACCAACGGGGGCCACCGGGGCCGGGTAAACAGGAAAGTCCTGCTGGATCCCCGGGCAGATCTCCCCGAGCCGAGCCGAGGAGCGGTGGCGGCGGGAGCATAGCACGGAGCCGGGGGTGGCCGCTCTCCTCCCGCCCACCGCCCTGCGCGGGGACGTCCCGCAGCTCCCAGGGGAGAGGGGGATCCCGCAGCAGGGGGCGGGGTGGGGGGTTGTATTCTATCTTTCCAGTAGTGACAGTTTGCGAGTTTTGAAATGTATTTTATTTTCAGTGGAATCACTATCACTGGGAACGCGCGACGGTGGAGCAGGGGAAGGCGCTGAAAAGCCGCGTTCGCTCGGGCGGGGGTCGCAGCGCGGCACATTCCCACCGCGGCGTTAGCCTAAATCACGAACCACAACTTCAAATCCCCCAGCGACCCCACCGCTGACACCTGACAGGCCCCTTTCCCCGAGGGACCGGAGGGCTCCCCCTCGGCTCGCCACCGCCGTACGAACACAGCCAACCTCCAAGCGGCGGCCGGCGGGGCTGCGCAGACCTGCGCGGGGTTGCGCGGAGGCAGCTGCGCGGGGGGGTCCCGCGGGGCGAGCGGGTGCTGCCGCGTCGCAGGGTCTGCCGTGCCTCTGCGGGATTCACCGACCGGGTTTATTCTGTCTCTTTTTTTTTTTTCTTTAAATTTTTTAATTTTTATTTTTACCCGTTTTTGTCTGGCTTAACAGATTTCCACGCAGCGCAGACAGCGGCGCTGCGCTTTGCCCCATGCCCAAACTTTACCTACATGCCTTCTGCAGCCTGAGCTCCTCTGTGACGATTCTTCCTTCCTGATATTCCTTTCCGCCCCCCCCCCCCCCCCCCCCCCCCGGAATATATACACATAGATATACAAGGTTATTTCCAGGTAGCCAATGACTAGGACTTCAAACGGGTTAGCTTCCTTTGTTTGGCGAAGCGGCATCATTAGCTGCCCATTAGCAGCGCTAGCGTCACGGCGCACGTCATCAGCCCAAATCACGGCATTCTCACCGCCGTAGTCGCCCTGCGCTTCTCCCCGCCGTGCTCTCGGCCGCCAGCAGCCTGGGAGGTGTCCCGCGAAGGGGAGATGTGACAGCACACCCAAGTGTTTCACATCGTGGTGATATTCAGTGTCACGCCGCTGGCCGGCGGTGGAAGATACCTGCCAGATTAACAAATCGAGGTTTGGATCCAAACCTGCCCTCCTAAAATGACGCGGCACAGGTGACAGGTGGCTCCTGGGCTGCCGTTCACCTTTACCGCTTTGTGGCCACTAAGAGTGGTGCGAATTTGAACAGCAGCCCCGCATTCTTCCGCGCGTACGGTGGCTTCTATTGCACGCTGCTCCGTACAAAGGAGGAACAGAAAAGACGCTTTCTGTATCCGGGGTAAGAACGGTATCAAGTTATCATTTGGAGCTATCAAGTTAACATTTGGGGCAGGGACAAGGTATAAGTTCAAGGATGGCAGTTTTTCTTGCCAGGCACTCGAAAGTGTGTGTGCGCGTGTGGAAAAAACAACAACAAAAAAAACCCAAATAAAAAAAAACAAACAAAGCCAAAACCCAAAAAACCCCACCCAACCACCCAATAAACCCCCTAAACAAACAACAGCAACAGTAAACCCCAGATACCAATAAAACTTTAAAAAAAATCAACACAGTTTAAGATCTATCTCAAACACAGAAGCACAGCTACTGCACACAGAAAGGAGATCTGTCCTTGTCTCCCAGCCACCGACAAACGTTTCTCTTCGTACAAGAGCCTGGGAAAAGAGAGAATCGTTCCGAAAATGTGCTCGTCTGATACACTTTTTCACTTCTGTGGCTAATTCCTCCGGTCCCGGCTGCCTGGGTGACAAATATCCACCTCAAAGTGGCCAAACGACACTCTTCAGTATCCCAGCGATGCAGGTGAATGTGCAGAGAATTTAATCGGTGCGGTTCATAGCTGGGTTGGTACCACGGGAGAGGAGTTATGGATGGTCTCACAGCCCGAAGCCGCAAAGCGGCGGATTTTTCCCTTCCCGACTCCGGTCTGACACCCACGAGTGACTCGAGTGTGTGTGTCCGTGTGCACCCTAGGATATGGCAGCGTGGAAAATGCACTGTTCCTGAAATGACAAACAATCAGCTTGTTCAAGTAACCCGGCTTTTGTGTATGGAGGAGTGCTTACCTCAAGCCTACTCCGGTTTCCCAAGCATAAAAAGTCTGTAAACATTGCAAATCATCTAGGACAAGTGTTGGGTTCAATTCTACCAATCTAGAAAAAGACATACACCGAGTATTTAAAGAAAAAAAAAAAAAAAAAGCAGGATACGCTACTAAAGAAAAAAATATAGTGAAGGGGGAAATAAAAGAAGAGAAACTGAAATGGTATTGGAAAAGTCTTGGCTCTGGTAAGCAAGGAAACACTCTATCTTCTTCCAGCGTCACTTGATGAGACCATAAAGAGACACATATTGTGCATTTTTCTCAGAATTTTTCAATATCCCACACACATGTAACGCTAGCAAGTTTCGACAGCTATTGCCAGGGCTCGAGTTGGTTTCCCTCAAGTGAAGAAATGCATCTTTAAGTGGGAAATCTGCCATTGGCTAACCACAGTCAGAGATGTCTGCTGGGATAAACAACATTGTTAATTCCTTCAAGCTCCATCTGTGGAAATGATAAAGTGCAGCCATTATGGAAGACTGCAAGGTTAAATTAATTAGGTTCCTCCATTATGCTGCAGTCTTCTGAAGATGATTGCTATTTCCCTCTTAAATGCCATTATTCCTAGATCTATCTAGCAGCTGATGCAATTAAAGTGAACATAATGTAAATTTAACAACACAAATAACACTTTCCTCCACACGTGTTTGAATGGGGCATGCAAGGGCTGTATCGCAAGCTTCCATTTTCCCCAGTAAACATCTGATATAACCTTAAAAAAAAAAATTCAAACAAACCAGTGTGTATTTGGATACTTTTCTTCTGCGAATTCTTGGATCAATACTTTTGTTTCATGTTTTCATGTTCTCAGTAATGTTAAGGGATCCAGTTACAAACTCTTGCCAGTAAGAAAGAAAATATGCCCCGCTGTGCACCCTCCTAAACGCTTCTAAGAAATAGTGTTTTCTTTTCATTTGGAATGACAATTTTGTTTGTCTGCTCTGCCCCGGCGAGCGAGACTATAGATTATTATTAGACACATTTAATTCCCCACCATAAGGCGGGCGGCTGCGCCCAGGGCCGACACACGCCCTCCCGGCGTGGCAGCGCCGGGCGGGGGGCGAGGGCACCGGGAGGGGGGCACCGGGAGGGCTCCCGGGGCCGGAGCCCACGGGGGTCGGGGCGCTGCCTCCCTCCCCGCCTGCCTCCTCCCGGAGTCCCGGCCGCGCCGCCGCGCTGCCCTCCCACTTTTGGTTTATTTTTTTTTATTATTTTATTTTATTTTATTTTATTTTATTTTATTTTATTTTATTTTATTTTATTTTATAATTTTTATTATATTTATTATTTTTTTTTCTATAAGGAAGAAGCTTGTTTTTCTCTAAACCTCCGCAGTCTTTCATGGGTCATTATGGCTTAATGCAATTAACGTAACCTCTTGTAACCCAATATCAAGTACTTCCAGGACAAATCTTTAAACAGATCACTAATCGTAAAACAAGTTATGGTGTCTGGGAGTAAAAACTCAGCTATTTGCTATTCCCGCTGATACTTTCAAGCTTCTCCTCCTCCTCCCTTCCCCCTTCTCGCTGGCTCTCGCATCTCCGCTTTATGGGGTTTGCTGAAACGCTGCCTCATGTTACTCTTACCGCCCCCCCCCCCTTTTTTTTTTTTAAATGCTCTGTATTTAGCCATTAAAAATCCAGTTTTCGTGACCAAGGCCAACGGGAATGGGTTGAAGGAGGAAAAAACCCGCCGGGGCGGAGGCGGGAGGTTGGGCGTAAAGGTGAGCATCCCCGGGCGGGGAGGGAGGCGACCCCGGCCGGGCCCCCCCCCGCCTCCCTCCCCGAGCCGCCGCTCCGGGGGCCCGAGGCGCGCCGGGGCCGGGGCCGCCTCCGTCTCCGGGGGCGGTGGGACATCCATCAGCAGCGGCCCATCGAGCGGGGTGCCCGTCCCCCCCCCCCGCGCTAATTGCTTTTGCTTTGCCTTCGATGAGGGCTGGCGCGGGTCCCCGGGTGGAAATCGGGCAGGGGAGCCCTGGGCTGGGGGAGGTGAAAGAGAAGCCGCAAAACGTGTCGCTACACCCACAACATACATATTTTTTCCCCCTCCTTGTAAAGCTTTCTGCAGCACGCACAACGAAACAGGTTTGGCCGAGAAGTTTATGTTCTATTTAACGATGAAAGGCACTTTCTGGTCTGCTCTTCGGTTCCCCGCTGCGCAGTTTGGGAGTAAATCCAGGTGGGATATTTACATTTGGTTCAAATGTCACACGGATCAATTTATAGGTGGTTCAAGGTAGAACCACCGCTTACCCCGCATTTAGGCGCGTTGTTGCGTGCCTGTGCATATATTTCTGTAGGTGACTGTTGCATAGATCACGTCCGTGCAACCTACACCGACGGAGGCCCGGCTCAGTGCTGTGGTACCCAACACAAAAAATGGAATGAAAAAAGCTGGAAGGAAATCATACAGGAATTCTGGTTCAGGGGAATTACATCCTAGTACTTAAACTATTAGATTCTGTTTGGATAGATTATTTAATCTACCACACGCCATCTCTATACTTTAATTTTCCTGATTATGTGTGCAAAATTGGTCTTGTCCTGATTTCAGTTTTAGAGCCGAGTTTTTGTTTGTATTCCTAGTTACCCCTGAGGAAAAAGAATCCCTCCAGGAACCTGACAATGCAGGAAAATTATTTGCGATGTCACAGGGTACTTGTGCATTATGCTCCATTTTCTGAAGAATCCCTTAAAATGTGTCATCTTTTACTGTTTTTCATTGGACTTTTGTATGTCAGGAACAGGAATTAGCTCTACATAGTTATTATTATGATGTATTTTCCAAAAAGGATGTAAAAAAGAGAGTATTTAAAAGGTCCCAAATGCATGTTTTTGAGGGAAAAAAAAAAAAAAAAAGCATTGTAGCCCATCTACCTTTGGAGAGACTGCCAGGTTTTCAAAGAAATCCCGCAGAATGCGCAATGCATTCACCTTGTCCCCTTTAATAGAGGCAGAAAGAGTGTGTTTTAATACTTGCTGTCCATGTGACGTAGGCAGCCAAGCCTCAGAACAGTTTAAATGTTGATATACCCAGCTTGAAAAAGTTTGTCAAATAAATCAAACCGTTCTGGGGGCAAACCCATGTTGGTTTTAAACCACAGAGTGGGGCAATGGGCGTGCTTACTCCCATGGTCGAATGGCGAACGTAGAGATTTAAAATACATTTTTGCCACACTGGTTTGCAGAGGATTGTTTTGGCCTCGCGTTCCAATACCACGAGCCAAAACTCTGGTCAATGTTTTGACAACAGAGCCAGGAAAAACAAAAAAGGCTTAGCCTGTGAAAAAGAAATGAAGATGTAGTGAAGGAAAACAGTAGTCTCTCTGCCACTGCCTTACTCAATCCATATGTGGACTTAAACACAGGAAATACCCACCATTCACCGCAATCAAGCCAGGGGCTTGTGCATCAGAAAGTGCCTTGTGGAACTAATTGGACTCTATTAAGATTGTCATTGACATAGGAAAGCGTTTTGAAATTTGAAATCAGAACATTTAAAGAAGACAGAAAAAAAGATAATCTGCTGCAAGAGTGTTAATTTTCTTTTTTTTTTTTAAAAGTTTTTTAAATATTTTCACCACAACACTACAGTCTTAAGATGTGCTTTTATTATGGCTTTTTGCGTAACTAATTATCATTCTCTGATGTTTGCATTCTTAAACTCTTTATGCTTACTTTTAATCTAAAGTCTTTCCGGGATCACTTCAGAGTGGAAGAAAATCCAAACTTCACCAATTTAAAATGATAATAAACAAAGTGCATGGTACCTTTCACACAGGCAAAGTTTACGGAGAAAACACAGCTACAAATAATAGGTCCTAGAGTGATTTTTTTTTCCGTTTAATAGACTTCAGTGAAAACAATTACATTTGTCCTTGCCAACAAGTATTTGGCAAAGGGTTTATTTTAGCACTTCCATGCCAGATATCTCCTTGTGAGGTTTTGGTGATGCTTTTCCTGACCACACTTTTTTTTTTTTCGCTGTACTGTTGCATTTAGATTTTTAGGATGGTGAGTCACTATTAGACCTGACAAAACAATGTTGCGATTGCCAATTGAATTCAACCACGGGGTGATTTTCATTGAATTCACGCTCCCGTGAACTCCTGTGGTCTTTGCCTGTTTGATTTTTCTGCCTAGTGTTTTGCATCAAATCAGGGGGGAGCATTTGTGCTTTAAAAGGTACAAGCTCTTCTATATGCTGCTGTACTATGCGTCAAGTCACTTGGCCTTCAGGATAGACTGGGGACTCTTTGAGGGGGTGACATGTTTTCCACAGTTTTCAAGTCATCAAATAGGGCTGCTGTAGAGCTGTCTAATAAAAATACCAGTTCCTCCGCATTAGCCACACAAGGTACTGTGGCAGGACTAGGGACATGCGATTTAAGTGTTTTGAATGCTGTCTGTACCTGAAGGATTTTATTATTATTATTATTTTTTTTTTTTTTTTTTTTTTTTTTGCCTCTTCGATCCCTTTTTTCATCCAAATGGTATTTTATCCAAATTTCATGAAAAATTCCTATTCAAAAATTCCTATCTTTGAAAGACTTGCAAGAGCAAACCTGTTCACACAGAGCAAGCGTTGCAGTCCTAATTTCCACAAGTTGAAATCCAGCTGACTGACATTTGGAATACAGGTAGCAGAGCTTCAGCTCCTGAAGCTGCGAATCCAAACCTTACGTTTGTCCGCAGTGATTTTAACCCACTGTCTATGAGAAACACAATGGCAGTGGAAGTTTGCTCCCTTTTGCCACTTTTTAAAAGCTGATTTTTCCAGGTGCACAGCCTGGAACGAGACTCGGCATGCCTGAGGGTCACCCTTCAGTTTTCTGTCCTGTCTGTTTCTAGTGCTAAAATGCACCGAGGGGGAATAACCCAGTTCTTCCTCCAGAGTCGGTCCACAAATGACCACCTCCTAATCCCCACTACCAGTTGTTCTTCCAGCTTAGGCAGCAGCCTTATCCCAACATCTTGTGACTTTTGCAGATTTGACTTCAGAATTTACGAACCATTCCTTGCATTTTATGTGGTCTGTTGGGGGAAAAAGTGGGGAGAACGTCTGCATGTAAATACATAAAATGGAATGACTTTACAGGCATGAGTCAAGTCTGATTGTAATATAAACACAACTGATTATTGTGTTGGTAGATGCCTGCAAAGTGCATTTGGAGCACAATTGCCTGTATGATATACTGAGAAAGCAACTGAACGTGTAATAAATTAAGAACAGACAAAACAGTTACTTCCCTATAAATAAAATTGTTCACTCTCCACACATATGACTCTTAAAATTATTTTCAATGTGAAACAGTATATATGTAAAAAGCTGATCTGAACAAAACTCTCAGCCCCATCCATGTATCCACCAACATTCCTGTGGGAACAAAAAAGGAAAAAGAAAAAAGTTTGGCATCTTGAGATCTGGACTATGGACAGATGCACTGTCATTAATTTTTAAGAAAGAGAACAAGGGACTGTAGGCGCTAAGATCATATTCTGAGAGTTTGTGTTGCTGGCTTTGGAGTGACAGCAAGTAAAAATCACCCCTGAAGGTCAATGTAATTAGATTTCTAAGTTATCTGTGTTTTTCCTGATGGAATGAACATTAGGCTGGTGTGCACTGGAGGCAGTGAAATTTAAAAGTTTTGGCTTCTTTGCTGACTTTGCAGCAGGATTTCCTTGGCCATTGCCCATTACAGTTCTCTGCAAAGCCAATGCTTACGCTGATCCGTTTTGTTTTGCTTTTTTCACTGTAGGCATCTAAACCTATAAAATAGTGCCATTCTGTGAGGAAACAAGAATAGAATGGTAGAGATATATTGAGACAGAAAAAGAAAGAAAATAAATAAAGGTGAGGGGAGTAAGAGGAAAGCCAGAGATAAATGTGTATGTGTGTACACCTATTTCCTTTGAGTGACACTCGACGAAAACTATAAATGACAACATATATGACAATATATGACAACAACAAATAACAGCAAAGCTTTCACTAGATGCATCTGCATCTCATCTGCCACATGCTGATCTGGTGTCTTGCACCTCTGTAGAATTTAACCGGATGCCATGGAGACAGGCATGGAAAAGAGAGGAGAGATTTGTAATTAAGATGCAGCAAGCCAAATTGAGACCACTGTGAAAATATGAACTTGGGGGGGGATAACATTCTCAAAAATAATAATTGATATTTATCCATGGCATCAGAATGCCAAAGCAGTGGGGGCTGTCTTAGACCTACTGTATCTTGGTGTTGGCATTAGCATGTACGACTTGAATTTGATTTCACCTCCTGGTGGGGGCGATCTTCCAGGGGGTGATCCCGCCCCCTGATATTCAAAGTTATGCCACATTTGGCATAACCAGCCTTTGAGCTCAGTTACATTAAAGAACGGTTTTTAACTCCCCCAAATTATAAATAACTTCACTGATGAGTAGTGTGAACACAATGGCACAGACTATTAAAAACATTCCCTTTAGTTTGTTAATACATAGTTGTGGGACGTAGAGTATAAATTAGACAAGACTGCTGAAGACAGTGATTTCTCTTATGGGCCATTGTAGGGTTCTTAAAATAACTGTGTAATCAAGTATTAAGTCCAAATCGGTTAGGCTGTCTTGGGAAACACACTGCTACAGATAAATGATAGATCCTCAGCTGATGTAAACAGATGTGGTTCTCTCGACGTGCTCCTCACACAGCTGTGGGCTTATCTCCATAATAATCCACACACTGGAAAGTGCTCTTACCCCCCGCTGACCAAATGACTCCCTAGTGTGTTGTCCGTCCTTTGGGGAGATGAAAAATACAGAGCTCAAACTGTACGTACTCTGAATCGAAGAAAATGCAGCTGTCAATGTGTACGGAAGTATATTACTGGATCAAAATAAAAATAATCAATTTATGTCTGCTACTCTGTGTCTTCGTGGAAAAAAAAAAGTATTATTTTACACATTGCATTTTCTAATATTCCGGGATAAATGGCCTGGAAAAATCCAAACGTTGTTATTTTTAGCCCTGTTTTCTCTCTCTCTCCCTCTTTCTTCCCCCCTACCCCCTCCCGCCCCCACAAAAATTCAGGCCAATTTCAACCACATTTGAGAGAGGAGGAGAACTCCCAAACATCATTAAATTCCAATAACTGCTATGAAAATTTGTGGTTGTATGGAAGAGAAAAAACTTATTTGTTCTTCCAGGTAACTTGGCCCCTGCTGGGCAAAGCCAGCTTCGCTTCTGCCTGGCAACAGCCAGATGCACAATGGATGCTCTTGGCCACGTAGCGGCCAGCTCACCAGTAAACCCATAGCTCTGGGCTGGCTTCAGGCTGCGCTTCTCTTGCCAAAAGGGATTATAAAGTAGGGACGTCAGAGATGAATAGGGTTAATACAGCAGTAAGGTATAGAGGATATAAGACACAAACATACAGGGGATCAGGCTCTGTTAGCTACTCACAGAACAGCTTGTTTTTTAAATATATCTTAGGCAGTTATTACTTTTTTCCTAGACATTGAGTCCCATGTTTATGAACTATAATCCTTGGATAATTTATCACTTCCAATAAATAGCAGCATTCGATCTTCATGCTATGGTTCTTTCAATGAAGTCATTTAATTGAAACAGGATCTATGGTATTTCCACACCAACGCCTACAACATTAGCTTCTTTTTAAGGACAAGATGTTAAACTTCTCTTCCTGTTCTTCAGTGCAGAGTGCATGCATTAGCTTTACAATTCTTCCAATAATTTTGTGCATGCATTTTAGGCATTGCTCAAGTTAACAAGTGACTGATATACACAACCTTTTTAATTAGAATGAAAAGCGTTATAGGAAATGACCCATTCAAAAAACTAAAAAGAGAAAAAAAGAATCCTGGTAGACATACAGTGTTAAGCTTTTAACTTAGCTTTACCTATAGCTTTTGCTTTCAGCGCAAGAAAACTAGAGCTGGCTTGGGAGACTTGGTGGTGGAGCACTGTCCCATTGGAGACTTGACTCCTTAGGTCCCTTTTACCGGCCAGGGAGAGAAAAAATTGCTTCCTGAGGGAAGTCAAGAAAAGAAGCTTGTGCTGGGAGCCCTGAGTTACCGTCTGGAGCAATTTCTCTTGTTCTGCTGGCTGTGTGGGACCCAGAGAGATCTGACCCCTGGCTTAGGCACTACCTTCAAATGCCTTCAGAGGGATGGTGTAAACAGCTTAAGTGGAGAAGGAACTTGTTCAGACCCTGCTCTCAGCACAAGATCAACAGCCACAACGTAAGA
The DNA here is from genome assembly GCF_963924245.1 of Chroicocephalus ridibundus. Taxonomy (NCBI): domain Eukaryota; kingdom Metazoa; phylum Chordata; class Aves; order Charadriiformes; family Laridae; genus Chroicocephalus; species Chroicocephalus ridibundus. The sequence goes on from NC_086285.1 coordinate 133,670,808, forward strand.
AAAGGTTTCTTTCCCCCTCAGGATGTGCCTAAAGAAATGTAATTTCTCTGTGAAGGAACGTGATTAGGACCTTCAGCTACATCAACAGCCATGCAGTCTGCCAATCACTTCTCCGTGAGGCCCGTGCCAGAGGGGCAGAGGTGGGGATGACCACATGCAGAATGGACAGACATGTTCCCTCATGGGCGTCTCCCGTTTTCCACCTTCTCTTCACTCCCTGACTCGGGGGCTGCCGCTCTTTCTCACCAGTTTTCCTGCAGTGCTTTCACCGAGGCAATTGCCACATTCTCCAAGTGGATTTCTCTTGCTGCTTCTCCATCACTCTTCTCCTGTGGTCACTAGCTCCTTTGGATGACTGAATTGCTTCCACCTCTGATTTCCTAATGCTTCTGGAACTGTTCGGTACTTCCCTTCCTCTGCTCCTTTCACTGCCTCTCCTCTTCCTCTTCTTCTCAGTGTCTTCTTAAGGCTTTCTTCTTTCATTGCTCCCGTTCTCCTTTTCCAACTCATCCCTTGGCAACCTAATTCATTTTCATGGCTCTTTTTACCATCTCTAGGAGGGTGGCTACCAAGTCTAAGTTTCTGTTTCTGACAACATCCTTCTTTTTTGTCTCTGGGATTCTCAGATTTCACCCCTCAAGTCTATCCAACGTGCAATTGCCAACATTTTCTGGCTAGCTTGCATTGCAATTTTCTCACTATTTAAATGAAAGAAAAAAAAAAAAGAAAGAAAAGCAAACCTTGGGTCTCCTTTCTCAAGAATACGAAGGGTATGTTTCTATTCTTGGTGGCGGACCAGGTAATAAAGATAAACCTTGCTTGATTCTGAAGTCAGACTAGACTGTATATATTTATATGTAGCTGCTATGGTGACATTTACAAATCATTATCATTCATGTGGAATAATCTGTCAAATATGCAGGGATTTAAATATTTTACCACTAAAAATTGCCTGTGCTTTTCTTAGTTTTACGTCGAAAATTCCACATAGTTCTTAAAACAACAGTTTGTCTTCCAATATATATTTTCCAAAGCTGTATTATTGTAAATTGCTATAAACGATCATCATTTGTGTGGGAGAAAAGGATGGCAACGGGAATGCTCATTCCTCCTGAACAGCTTTTGTTTGAACTGGCAGAAGACAACAGAGATCCTTCTGCCGTGTGCATTGCGTGGAAGGATAGAGATGGAGGGATCTCTTTGTCCGGTGATCATTTGGCTTTAAGTGAAGAGTCTCACAAGGCTGAAACTGGGAAGGTAGCTCCTCTCCAGGGAATAACTGAAAATAGTTCTGTCTAGTTTCATGGCTAGTGATGAGCCATGGACAGGATGGATAGGTCACGGATAGGAGAGAGGAGAGACACATAGAAGGGACGAGCAGATAGCACGAATCGAACAGTTGTCATTTTGCTGCTACTGATGGGAACTGTCTACTGGCTCCGAAAAGAAACAGCTGCATTTACTTCTATGGTATGCTGGACGCTGAACTACATAATGGAAGCTGTCCCTCTAATGTGAAAGAGTATGAGTTTCTACACAAAGATCATACTAATTTATAGGTCTGATGACCTTTTGCTACAGTGTCAATTCCCGGATGTGTACAGCCAAATGAGAGAGTGAAGGGATGTCACACACCATGTCCTCTTGTGGTGCAGGGAAGGTGACCAAAGAAGCAAAAGATGACAAATCTATCCATGAATAAAGAGGAGGAGGACAAAATTAGAGCACACATTTCATTGGCATTAAGGTACAGACAGAAGTATATTACTTTTTATGTTGTATTTAATCCTTTGGACAAGTACCAGAAGCAACAATTCTTTTGTCTGAATTGAAAGCTCTTATTTTCGGCTGCCAAAAATCCAAGATTTTCTTTTAAAAAAAAATGTCAGAAACCAGAAAACAATAAATGCTCTGTTGCCTCAGATCCAGCGGTGAAGAGCTGACATGCCAAAGTCATCCTTCTGTTCAGTAAAGATTTCTGCAACGTTTGTCTTCCCATTAGGGAGGTCAGTAGAACTGAATACATATTAGAACACATACTTCACACGTTTGTTGCAAAGATGAATTTAAGACATATTTAGATTCTTCTGGAAAATCTCGAAAACATGATGTGCTAAATTCTGGCCATGCATACAAAGTCAGTACCTAATCTAACAGCGTAGAAATCAATTTTGTAGCTGTTTCATACAGCCAAAAGGCTACCTTTCCTGCCTATCCTCCACAAAGCAGGACCAAGGACAACTGGAACAGAGGATGGACCGAGGAGTGCGGTGTTGCAGTATGTATACATTGCCACTACATTTAGCCGGGGTCGCTGAACACAATGACTTCATCCGTCCTGGCATGCCTGAAGCGTGACCTCAGCTCACTTTGGCTTCAGTTTGTGTTGAAGGTTCTTAGCAGGTGCTGGCAGCTCCGGGGATGTGACACAACATATATAGCTCTCTCTTCATCCAAGAGCCAGGATCAGTTTCATGCTGACCCTGCAAATTACATTTGCACTATGCGGAGTTTGTCCTGTTGTTGTTGTAGCTTGGATGATCTAAGTTTACAGCCGAGTCAAGGCTTGTAAGGAGAGCTGGTATCTTTTACTAGACCTAACTGGAGAGACAAAGCGAAAAAGCAACCCATGAGCTTCCAGGCACAAAGGTCTGTCTCGTCCCTCTCTAATGGCAAACAAGAAACACTGAAGGGTCTGTGCCACTCTCCAGAGATGTGCCATCGCCTGCTACTTTATCACTATACACGTCATTTTCTCCCAGTAGCAGCAGTCTTTCCCTTCATTTTTAAGAGCTATTTCCCTGTGATGGACATTCACAAGGACACAGGGCACTGCTCTTAAATAGAGCCTTTTCTTGTGTTCAGTCATGCTTACAAATGTCTGTTGTAGTGATAAATGACAGATTTGATGGAAAGTAGCAGCGTGCAGCAAACAATCCCGTGTGGAAGTGTCAGGGCTTCCTCTGTACTTCTACCAGGACGCTTTGCTTCAGCTGAAGCCCTGCCTCTCAGCAAACCACCCTTTCAGCAGGCGATGCTTCTGTTTGTGCCAGGAGATCTTAATCTGCTCTGAAATCCACCGCTGTGTTTTTATTCGCATAAACTTCCTTCCATATGGCAAAATTAGTGCTGGTCACAGAACCTATGCATACAGTAGCAGGTCGTACAGGCTGGTATGAGCAGAGCAGTGGAGCAAATCTGTTGGTGCCGAGGACCAGGCATGTGTCAGGGGGGGTTTGCTTTGGGCTAGTTTGTGCCTGGTTCTGGGACTTAGCTACCTGTTAGCGGTTGGAGTGCATTAGGGGCAGTCCTGGAGCACATCTGGCTTAGTTTCATGCAAAAAAACATTTATTGAATGTGCTCTTAGACCACTCAGTGCTGTGAACCGAAGCACAGTGAATGGGAACAAGCAGGATATTTGTTCAGAAATGTGCTTCTGGTCCGGTCTAAAATGCTGGTGCAGATTCCTCTGGAGTGCGTCGTGCTACAGCATAGCTCATCAGAAAGGCCATGTCCTTCATGGTGCATCAGCACTCCTTCAGCCGGGCATTGTATGTCCTTTACTCAAGGAGGCACATATTCCTCCAGGTCACATATGAGTGTGCACGCAGAACATTGACTAACCCGGAAGGTACTTTTTAGGGAGAAGTCCTAGTCAGATATACTATTTTCATATCTATACAAAAGGAAATATCCTGTTTTTAGTGTCTGGTGATGTAGCCATAAGCTTCTAGCAACAAACAAATGGGTGTGACGCATTTGCTAAAAAAACCCACAAAACCCAACAAACGAACCAATTTTAAAAAACCCAATACCCCCCACCCTCCAAAATATCAAGGAGCCTTTCAGAAGCCTATACTAATACATTCAAGATAAGGGAGTGAGAAACAGTAGTATGAAACATAAGGCTGACCATACTTACCCTAATGAGAGATGTTTTCATTTTTGTAGTGGAAGCAATGTGCCTTAAAAGGCTAGAATGTTTAATCATCTCATCTTTGCCAGAATGTTTTAATCGCCAGAATGTTTTAATCACCAGTCTAAATTAAAAATATAGAAAGTACTGGAATTGCAATTGTTTCAATAAATGTGAAGGAAGAACTAAGTGCCAAGAAATACATTAAGAAAGTATTTTTTGTCCCTGCTGCTACATTTAAGAGAATATAGCTGTCACTCTTGCTTTGCTAAGGTCTGTCCTCTGAAAGTAGTCCCATTGATCGTGGCCAGAGGATGCTGTTATTTTCCAGCACGTGACTTTATTCAGACACTTTTGGGAAACTGGTATAAAACTTAACAAGAGGAAATGACATTAGAAAGCTATCATTATTATTATTATTATTATTATTATTATTATTATTATCATCATCATCATCATCATCATCATCATTATTATTATTTGGGGGTGTGTGTTATATTTGGTTCTGCTTGCTGATTCCATCTTTGGGTTTTATGGACACTGTATGAACACCGCAAGCCTGAAGAAGAAATTTTTTAAAGATTGTGATGATTTTGCACTAATTCCAAGGAAATTCTGAAGGCCTTCCCCGTACTCCTCAGTTTCAGCTGTGCATTGACTACCCTGAATTGCAGGACTTGGCTTCCAGCGCAGTTTGAACTATAGGAAGGTTTGGAGCAGACAGAAAAAAGTACAATGTGTGCCTGAACACACTGTAAAATAAGCAATGTAAACTATGAATATGGAAGAAGAAAACAGAAAGTAGATTTTCAATGTCTTCATAAACCATAAAATATGTCCTACAAGTAAAATAAAATCCTTTGTCTATGCCAAGCATTACTCCATGGTAATTTTTCATTACCCTGTATCCATTTGTGTGAGCCACTAACTCCCGTTTGTAGCCGTCCACTGGTCTAGACAGACAAATCTTCGGAGATCTATTCTTTTTGATGGATTTATCAGATTTCCAGCCCCATTTCCCGCCTCGTTCCAATTCCTGTTCCTTCCTCGCTGTTGCGCTGGCTGCAGCGGGTTGCTGAGGTAGGTCCACATCACTAATCCTGCGGCATCAGGGCGAGCAGCTCACTTACTTGCCTTCCCTTTCTTTTAGGCTTGTTTGAAGTGACCCCCCACCTCGTACTTATTATGATATGGAAACTGGCTGCCTCTGCAGTAAATTTAAAACCTGTGCGGTGCACACAGTATGCTACCGCTGAGGAGCACAGGAAAATAACGCCCTCAAACTCCTCTGCCCCAGCTCCTTTAATACAATACGTGTTCTTGCTGCGCAGGCTTTTGTACGGCACGTACGTTGTGTATCCAGCAAGCTTAATATTGCACTCTGTGAAAAACTTTGTTGGTATAAGGTTGCTAAAAAGGGCTTATAATAAAGCTGTTTTCTAACACGGTAGTTTTTGTTTATTTTCAGAGTTCAAGAACACAGTGCTTTGGTAGTTGTGCAGTCCCGGATGTGTAAGGTATTTAAAAATCAATTCCAGAAACCAAAGCAGTTCTATCCAAGGTACATCAAGGGCTAGATTCCAGCCACACATTCAGGATAAATAATGTAAAGCCATCAGTCACATTTTATAGTAAGCAAAGTAAAATTGAAGAAGTAAAGACAAGCTAATAAAATAATTAATATTAGTGGAAAATAACTGGTATACAGTAACAAATACGTTTCTGTAGACATACCACTTAACTCTAAAAAAACATATACATACATATATGATGGCTACAAATGAGCTTGTGATTTTCTTCCAAAAGTATTTGAGCAGGAAGTAAAACATTTTCCCAGTGGATGAAATAACATTCATTTTTGCCAATCTAAGCAAGGCAGATTTAAATTTTATGTGTGTCCAACTGCTTGTTCCCCCTCAGCTAATAACCTGCCTGCTGGAAACATTTCAAATGAAAAGGAGTTCACAGTTCCTAAGCCCAGCTCTGAATATATCTGCCATGCATGTAAACAAGTAAACCATTATGTTTCTTGTTGAGATAAAGAATACCATGATAAGTGGGGACTTTTACAAAACAAAGGGCTTCGTATTGCGAGTGTGGATAATCTTCCAGAAAACCCTGTGTTTTGGCAAATCACACCAGATTAATCTATTAGGCATCTCCTTTCATCATCAAATTTCCGCTGCCTATCACAGTGGCTGCCTTATCAAGCACCCTTTTCTCAATAGCGGGCCCATTCCTAGGATTTCAGGTGCTGGCCTTCCGCGCTCGGAAAACAGGTGTCCCCACTGTTTTCAGGCAGGAAAGGTCCCTGCACAGAAGCCTGGGAAAGGGCAGGGGTATCAGCCGCTGTTCTACCTGAAGGAACAGGTAACAGGAAACTGTTGATTCAATGGGTTGAACTTAATTGGCACGCATTAGTCAGCACTGAGTGTTTTTTTGTGAATTAAAAATCCTCATAAGAATTCTTCCCGACAAAAGTTTCGGAAAGCCGTGGGAGGGGGGAAGGTATGTGCCCAGAGATACCCTCCCAGGAGCAGCCAGTTCTTGTAACTCTATTTTAAGTGCCGCATTCTCTCGGTGTATTCCAGAAAATATGAGCTAGGAGTGGAGGGCAGCATGTCAAGCTTTACGTGGATGTGTATAGTGCCCGAGCTGTTAGGCAAATTGCCTATATTCAGGAGGAAATGGATTTCAAATCTCAACTAAAGGCTAATATTTCAAACCAATTAGTATGATGGATCAGGTTTTCGAGCTCTCAGTGCCTCCTCTGGCCAGGCTTTTTTTTTTTTCTCTTCTAGCTAATGAAACTGGGCATATGGTTTCTGACCAGACTATTCATCTGTGAAACAGGGCCATCCACTTGGTCACCCAGAAACACCGCAATATGGAGCACAGACGGAGCCGGGGGTATGAAGAATGACATTTTAAACCCGTCAGAGAAATGTGTTTTACAGGAGCCAGTGAATCCTCGCTTCTCTTATTTAACTTTCAGTGCTTATCTCTTCTAGTCAAGACAGCATCAAGCAGCTCCTGTCCTGGCGGGTGTCTCAGTGCCCGCCTGCCTTCTTGGGCAGAAAAAGACCTCCATTCTCTGCTCCGAACTCCGCTCCTGAAAAATTGGCTCGCACGGACTTTAGTGTAATAAAATCAAGGCAGGCAGGAAGGCCGGGGCAGTGACAGCAGGAAGAGCCCGTCTGCTCTCAGCTCCTTGCTTTGACAGCAGGGCTGCTCAGGGGATGGGGATGAGCTCCCAGCTCTGCTGGGTGGGTAGGAAGTGTTTGATAAGCGCATGCCTGCCCTTCCGGGACTCCACAGCACGGGCTTTGTTTCATCTACAGATGATTAAATGGTCTACGGGGCAATTACGAGCCGAAGGAAGGAATAGCCGGCTCTCTCCAGGTTTCCTCAATCAGCACGATTGAATTTCTCAAAGGAAGGCAGCAGTAGCAGTGGCAGGCTCAATGACTTTTCCTGAAAAATGTTCTCCAGTTTAGGATTGAGCTTTCATTTAACTACTTGCTGTTTCATTTTATTAAGTGCAAATTGTGGCTTAATAGATTTACAGTTGCCATAAACTTCGGCATCATGAAAGCTGTCAGTGGCCAGTTACACAGTGTATTACTCGTATGATGCTAGAAAGGGTGAACTGGACAAGCCAGGCACCAAGAAAGTCTGCAGAGCGTTTTAACGGGTCTGTGCACGGTCTTTGGAGAGGCAGACGGAGCCAAAACGCAAGCAGTCGCTCAGAAGTTTCCTTTTGTTCCTCTCTTTTATAGGAATTAGAGTGGAGGTGGAAGATTTCAGAAGTTTATCTGCAAATGAAAAATAGCATATTTTGTCTTTTCAAACACAAACTTTGTAAATTAGCTCTGCTAGACAGTGGTTACCCAAGTCCAAAGACACAGGTTTTTTACTGTGTGCCCATTACACTGTAGCTCTGTTCTGCACTCATTACACTGTGTTTAGTTCCAGATACATACCAGCAAAAAATGTAGACATACTGGAGGGAGTTCAGAGAGAAACATCAAGGCTGATTAAAGGGCAGGAGGGACAGACTCCTGCGAGAAGATTAAAAAAATTAAATACGAATGGTTTGGTTACGCAATGATGGGGCAGTGGGCATGAGAGCCATTTTCCCTAGGACAAAGACCGCAGGCTGTTCAGTTTTTACTTATGCAATTCCAGGTAACCTCCCTCCCAGTCAGGCGACTGATTTGCCACGGGTGAAGGGGAGAGCTGCTTCCCTTCCTCAAACAAACTAAGCAAGAAGGGCTAAAGAGAGGAAGAGAAGATGTATTTTCATTTTGCGTGTGGGGGATTTTTTTCCCTTCTTAATAAACTCTCCTTTGGGATGCTATTAATTTCGGAAGTCGGCAGCTTTTCCCACCAACCATAGTATTTTTGGCAAATATCTGGAGCCCCTCTGTGTGTTGCTAAAGAGTTGGTTAGTTTACTTCAGATAGCATACGTAGGGATCTGGGTTACCCCCAGCCCAGATAGGTACAAAAAGCTCTCGGAGGTCTTTGGGGAAGTTTGATGCTGGCATAAAACAAGACCGCTACAGCTCTACCCTGTTACGTCCCCTGAGCAAAGAACTCTCCCATGTAAGAGTATCAACGTGAGGAAAATAAAGAGGTGGTGTCCTGTGCAGGAAAAACGTTCCCCCTCTGTGTATGCAGAGGGGTGTACAAATGTCTCCATATGCAAAGATGCACCCCAGGCATGAAACGGTAGAAAGGAAAGCTATAAGAACCTATTTTTGCTGTTACTGAATTCTGAAAAGTGCTTGCTTTTATGGCCAAATATTCTGAGAAGGAGTGAAAGGTACACATGAACTTTGCTGAGTGACAACAACTGTACCAGAGGACAACATATTAGAGGACCTAATAATTATGTGAGTAGTTTCTTGGTGTAATGATGCTGTGTGAAACAAGACAATTTATTTCAAAACACTTTTAACAGACAAATAATTGAAGGGTGACTATACTGGGAGAGTTAAATCGCCCACAGAGTGTGTATTCATACCGTTTTATGATGTCTTGTAAACAGGCATGGACCTGCCAACAGGGATTGAGGAGACTTTTGCCCTTCCGTTCCGCCAGCACAGCTAACGAGCCCACAGCTTACAAGGCCACTGTACCCTTACAGCCTATTCCCACTCCTTTCCTGTCAACAGCCCTGCCCCATCCCATAACGTGGTGTGTAGATCACGTCAAAGGGACTGGAACAGAGTTATAATGTGTTGGGTTATGTTCAGAGGAGCACAAATCATTACCAATAAAGCCCAAACCACCTCCTAAAAACAAATAAAGGAAGTTTATTTTCTAGACCTTTTTGTGGTCTAGCTGTTAAATCGCACTTTCAGGGAACCAAAGAACGCTTCTAAGGCAATTTGTAGTTAACTTTGCAGTACTGTCAGTCTGTGAAATGCAACCTGTTTCTTCTAAACAAAGCTAAACTCTGTATTTCCCTTGTCTCTGAACTAGAAAACACAGTTTAATAGACACAACCAACAAGACTTTTTTTTTTTCCCCACAGTTACTTCACGTGTAAATTAAATTAATTTATTTCTGTAAACCAGACCTTACTGTATGAGTGGAAGACAAGGGTTTTAAGGCTCTCAGTCCACTCGGCTAATTGCAGCCTAAAACACCCTGCATGTTTGTTGCAAAGGACCATTTTGAAATGGCTCAAATACCTCAGAAAATTGCCTAAATCTTCTTCACTTCATTAGCAAATGTCATATGTACAGATCGTCAGAGGACTTAATGGTGACTATGCTAATAGACAGCTGCCAGCATGCTGCGGTGAGCGAGGCCATTTGTAATTCTCATTAACAGTTCTACCATTTTCGGTTGTATGAAAAGTGATAACACACTGATCTAACAGTCATTAAGAACTTTTTCTTACTCCTTTAGGATTAATTTGCACTGACCCAGAATTCTGTATTTGCTTAACACAAGCAGTGGGCCACTTTGATGTTATCTGCTTCTATAAACAATAGCGTACAGTTCTCTCCTGGGCTAAAACAGCTCTTATTCTACTGAGAATTAGCTGTATTAATCATTCTGAAGTCCAAGAGTGCATGATCATAAATTGTGTGCAGGGACCTCACTTAGCAACTCCCAAGACTCTCATTTATCAACATTTTTTTTCCCTTCCTGGATATTTAGTATGTAGGGAGTAATTTATTTCTGAGCCGGTGCTTTGTGATGTCTTTCATGTTGAAGTAAAGTTGGAAAACTTTCTGCAACAAATATAATTTTTCTTACTTCCTTAGTGTAAAAACAAAAATTATGGACCACAGCTACAGACTGATTCCCTCAAGTGGCCAGAACAGAAAACACAGGCCAAGCTTCCAGTCGCTGAGCTCTGAATTGGATGAACCAGGCAATGGTAACTAAAAATAAGGAGAATTGCACACTACATATGCCTTTGCTCAGTTATTCAATTAGAGTTTTAAAAATGTGGGGCATCTTTTAAGCCGATGCCTAACTTTTTCTTACCTTTCTCAAACTAAGTTGCTAAAACATAATTAAGGTATGATTAAAGCAAGATGAAATCTTCAGAGAACACTAGCTTAGTTTATATTTTTCCAGAAAAGATCTGGCTACAAATGAATTATGGTTTTGTTTTTACCATTCTTTGGTCACAGAAGACCATACAAATCTGCCAAAAACTTAAGGAAGAAAAATGCTGCTCCGTATCAGCTCAGAGTTGATATGATACCATGTCTCTCATATTTTTAATGCAGCCAGTAAAAGACTTCTATTTAAAATCCCTCCTCACTTACAAAAACCCCTTGCAAAAGGATACAAAGTCAGAGCGCACAGAAATCAAGGACAGAGGCAGCAAAACCATTTTGAGTAAATGGATGAAAAGCTTGGGTCTTAGATGGCTGTCTTTTATCCACATGGCTCAATTTCTTCAGCTTTTGGGATTTTCCATTACCTAAACCAAAAGTGGGAACAGAGGCCCCGATTCTGCTTTTCTTGAGAGGAGCATACATGAAGTATCTTCACTGACTTTTACTGGGGAAAGTCCAGATTTAAGTCATTTTTGATGAGAGAAGAATTTTGGCCCAACTCGGGCAGAATCAAACTCATGAGCACAGAAACCTTTCTAACTTTTTTTCCTAGTTTCCTCCTGAGCTTAACTTCGATTTCAAAGCTCTCACTGTTTTATTGTAAACATGTGGTTTTTAAACTACTGCACTGCTCCAAATTTATCTGCATGTGAGTTTATTTTATATTAAGTACTTCAAAAAATGTCTGAACATAAAATGCCAACAGAAACAACAAAAATATAAATAAATCACCACATTCAGCAGAAATGCTTTAATTCAGAATGTAATAAAGACAGTCAAGGTCTAAAAAGTTTATGCCAGAGTGTAAACTGAAGGGATTGGTAATTTATTTTTTTCCTGTGGACAGTTTTGCTCCTGCAGCCAAAAGATTCTCAAAGGTTGTTAAAAAATATAAAGAAAAAAAAAAAGACAGTGGAAAAATGTTTATTCCCCCTCAAGAAATTCTGGCTTCTGCAATTTGGCATCCTTCTCAGCCATTGAGAACTTTTGTTTCAGCGGAGGCCAAGCGCTGCTGTTATATTCACAGATTCTCCCTCTCTTCCCATAAATAAATATTCAGGAGCTGTGACCTATCCTCACCTAGAGCTGTGCAGTCCTAATTCTTCCTGGATTTCTAATTACAGAAGAGTTTGCTTCCAGATTCAGGGGGTAAAATTCTGCCAGCAGTGATGTGAGGCACCCTGGCTGATTTCGACCCAGTAAAACTATCAGTAACTACCTGTGGAAGAATTTTCCTTTAGGACTACGGACACATGTTGCACGTCTACAGCAGCAAATGCCTATACGATGCGATGCAGACATGCCTCAGCCAGACCTACCTCAGTGTTACAAAATTCATCCTGGTTCACTAAATTGGGTGATATGTCATTTCATGGGAGTAATGACTTTTTTTTCCTGCCTTAGGAAACACCGCGCCTCACTCCACAGAGCACTGCAGACATGCTTACAGTGCACTTAATCTCTAGCACATCAGCTCAGCTTTATTTAAAATGCTGTGGATGGATGCTTGACACAATCCTTAAGAGTTATTTTTGCATCACCCATACACGGAGAACCGTACCCCTGCTGAAACAAGGGTAAATAGGGGCTTTCAAGTGCCTTCTCGTCAATGCATGGTCAGCATGCTTTTGCCTGCTTATTCTCTGCTCCTTTGTATACTGCTGCTGCAGTGAGATTTGATCTGGGTTTATGCCTTGAGCATTATCTACTGGATCCTGTGTCTGCAGCCTGAGAGAATGAAACTATCATCTGCTTAATTCAAGATCCATTTTAAAAAGTTGCAGCACTTCCACTGCCCTTGTCACTCACGCTTGCATTGGCATATCTCCGAAGAACTGCATAATTCGAGTACAGTGATTAATTGATTGAAGTCTGGCTATTGTTATTATTAACTCTCCTGAGACTTAATTTCTGATATTAATTTTGCGCTTTCCATTAGCTGTCACAGTATATTAATTTGTATTTATCGGAAATCTATCTTTTGTTCTGAAAGTGTGTTCCCAAAATTTGCAATGCTGAAATACGTATTCGCTTATGAAAGCGCAAGGCCCATGTTACAGTCTCATCTAAATGTGAAGGTATAAACATAAAATTGTATTTACCGGTGACATTAAAAATAACAAAGAGTAAGTTTCACAGTTCATTTTAGTCCTTCCTTTTATGGCTGTATTTGGTGGCTCACCTGCATTAATAATTTCATGGTTGTATGGGAGAGGGTCTATCATTGAGAACTCCCCTACTTCTAGTCCCTGGACATCTCTATGAGGGCAGCCATGCTGACAGGCAAAAGATGAGGTGTCCATAGATGCCTATAGAAGTCTTTTTCATATGCATTATCTCACTGGCAAAAGAATTTGACATCTCCATCCAAGAGTCAAGAATGTTACCTCACGTGCGGAAGACCTTCTTTTAAAGAAATGCCAGCTGCCTACTATAGGTAGTTGAAATTATATTTTCCTGTGACATCACACCCACATTCTCTGCACTGATTTAAGAATGGGGTCGTGCAGTACCTGTCCTTTACAAAGGTAGTATTTCCAGTTGGTGTTCCTCCATGTTCTGGATCCCTGCTGAAGGCACTGGCATCTCTCTAAGTAGGATCTTCAAAAGCTTAAGGGGCAGAAAGGAGAACAGCTGCTTTCAATTACCAAAAGCATGTATCTGCTAGTCAGGAAGAAAGGGTGGCTGCTCCTGCTCGGACAGAACAGCTCCCCGTTCTTTAGAAGCAAACTCTGGCAGATCAAAAATACACAGTATTTCATTTTGGTGAGAACAATGGTTTGAATAAGAAGGCAGAAAACTGGAAGGGCCTCTGAAGTACTTATATGTTGTGGTGGTCCCTATAAATAAACAAGCAGAATCTTCCAAAAAAATCAGTTTCTCCTTATAAATTGCTTCTGCTGTAGTTTGGGGGCTGGGGGTAGGAAGGAAGCACTCTTTGATCAAGGTTTGTCTTGAACCTATAAAAACGAATAGACAAAACTTGATGGTCTGTGCCGATAATTTGCTCCCCAAACATCCTCTCCTAATGGTTCCCTTCTGGTCCTTTGCTCCCTGGAAGTTTGGTTTCTTTCAAAGTGGAATATCAAAGTGATAAATGAGGACTTGAGGAAGAGATCGCTTGATGGGAGGATGCAGCCAGATTTTAGTAACAGAGGCAATGTCAAGAGCTTCATTTACGATCCAGTTGTATGCTGAACAGCAGGAAATGAGGAATCTGCTCCCTGTCAGCAGGTACTCTACAGACCCAAAGTGAAAGCTCAGATGAAACCATTGGGACAGATATTCTATTCCTCAAACACTGGCTCTGCTTTTGACATGGTGTATCACATTCTTCAAGGGGGTGGAAAGGAGAGGATGAATGTGGGAGGGCTTCAAAAGCAGACCACAGATACACTGCTCGGGACAAAAAACCTGAATAGGCATCTTTTTACTTCATGTTGTTTTTTCAAAAATGCCTGAAGACTACTTAAAATACTGAATTGTAGAAGACCACCAGACTACACTGAATTTAATAGAGCTCTGAAAGTGAACTGGAAAAAAATATAGAGATTATGGGCTGTTGAGTTGGAAAGTGGCCAACATTGTTCCCAGGATTTAGGTGATCTTGGATATTAGAGCATTTAATATTTGATTTGTGGATAGTCTACAGTTCATTTACTGTGGGATTTAAAAAAGAAAAGAAAAGAAAAGAAATCCAGAATACAGAGTTCAAGGATTTTAAAAGTAAGTAGAGGAAGGAGAAGATTATACCATGCTTAATCATACAATTTCCTCACTGCTAATGAGTTATGGGAGGATATACAGTTGTTCTAGCTTCTGAACTGTGAAGGGCAAACAGGAACACAGGTTCTGTTGCCCTAACGCAAAATCTGGTAATTCTATCCTCAGAACGTTCCTTGTAAAGTGCCTTCTGACTAGGCGTTCAATAAACACCTCCTTTCCAGGTGTGAGGGTCTTGAAACTACTCAATATGAAAGAGAGACACAAAAATTTCTGCTGAGCTTGGAGTCACTTAAGCTTTGAAAGTTTTGTGTCATTATTTATAGATAACACATCCATTGCTATTAAAACATCAGGCAGCACAAACAGGAATTTGTGGAGCTGGTCAGGGCTCTGGCACTATTGAGAAGACACATACTGAGATTTTACAACCCTTTTCAATGGGCTGAATGGGACTGGTCGGAGGCAGAGGTAGGTGGTGATGCAGGAGGGGTTTAGGGTGACAAGTTGGGAACACAATGACCAGCAGCAGCAGTGACACCTGCATAGGCAGGTGGCTTATTTAACACAGAGGAGGAGAGTACTTGGGTCAAGCTCCACAAAAGAGTCAGTGTTGCTCATATCCCAAGTCTGAGACAACGTGAAGAAATGGCTTCTGACATCAAAGGAGAAACAATTCTTACAACCAGAGGCTGATAATGAAGAAAAATTCTCCCTTGTTGTTTCCTTGCTGTAAGGAAGGAAAAAATTGCTGTCAGTGCTTTGGTGGAGAAGGAAGGGACAGACAAGACAGAACAGTTCAATGTCCAAGTGGTGACCAGTGAGTGGTGGTGTTCCTCAGGGGTCAGTACTGGCACCAGTGCTGTTTAACATCTTTGTCAGCGACATGGACAGTGAGATCGAGTGCACCCTCAGCAAGTTTGCCAATGACACCAAGCTGTGTTGTGTGGTCAACATGCTGGAGCGAAGGGATGACATCCAGAGGGACCTGGACAGGCTTGAGAGGGGGCCTGTGCAAACCTCATGAAGTTCAACAAGGCCAAATCCAAGGCCCTACGTGTGGGTTGGGGCAATCCCAAGTACAAATATAGGCTGGGCAGAGAATAGATTGAGAGCAGCCCTGAGGAGAAGGACTTGGGGATGTTAGTTGATGAGAAGCTGAACATGAGCCAGCAATGTGAGCTCACAGCCCAGCAAGCTAATGACATCCTGGGCTGCATCAAAAGAAGCGTGGCCAGCAGGTTGAGGGAGGTGATTCTGCCCCTCTACTCTGCTCTGGTGAGATGCCACCTGGAGTACTGCTTCCAGCTCTGAGGCCCCCAACATAAGAAGGACACGGACCTGTTGGAGTGAGTCCAGAGGAGGGCCTTGAAGATGATCAGAGGGCTGGAGCACCTCTCCTATGAAGACAGGCTGAGAGAGTTGGGGTTGTTCAGCCTGGAGAAGAGAAGACTCTGGGAGACGTTATAGCTGCCTTCCAGTACCTAAAGGGGGCCTGCAGGAGAGATAGGGAGGGACTCTTTATGAGGGAGTATAGTGATAGGATGGGGGAATAATGTTTTTAAACTGAAAGAGGGGAGATTTAGATTAGATATGAGGAAGAAATTCTTTGCTGTGAGGGTGGTGAGGCACTGGAACAGGTTGACTGGAAAAGTTGTAGATGCCCCATCCCCAGAAGTGTTCAAGGCCAAGTTGGATGGGGCTTTGAGCAACCAGGTCTAGTGGGAGGTGTCCGGGCCCATGGCAGGGCGATTGAAACTAGATGACCTTTAAGGTCCCTTCCAACTCTAACCATTCTATGATTCTATGAAGGTGGAATATGTTACCCCTTTGGCAATGAAAAGCAGAGGAATATGATGCTCATGACAGAAGGTGAATAAACGTCTTGTTACTTTTGTGCCTTCTGCCTGCACTCAGCTGTACGTGGATGCCAGGTTTGGCTTCCCCAGCAGTTCCCATGGCACTGATACTTGTGGCTCATGCTCTTTTATCACATGAAGAATTTGCAGCCATGCTGTTGTGCAGTCATTTAGATAAGGATTGAGCCTACCTCTTGAAACTGCATATCACTGGTTATTATAATTTTTTAAAGATAAGCAATCAATTATAATTAGTTCAATGCAAGTTTTCTTTCTTTTTTCTCTTTTTTTTTTTTTTTTTTTTAAGTCAGCTGCTTGGAACGTGCCACTTCTGCTTCACATCTGTTTCAAGATAGGCAGTTAGCTTCTGTTTCCTTGTTATTCCATCTGCAGTAGTTTCACAGCTGCATGTGTCCTACATGCTGCTGTTTTGTTCAGTGACAGCATTTAGATTAAGTTATTATTTCTTCCTATAGTCACCATTCTGATAGATGTACCTGTCTTTTCAAACCCACCTAGGGATCGGGATTGAAATTGTATCTACCCCAGTATAACCTGCTACTATAAAGGACAGGAAAACCATATTTTTTCCTTTGAATTAGTTACTAATTAAAACCAAAGTTTTAAGTGTTTTTATTTTTAAGTTATTTCTCATCCCTGGGAGGTGATGGTGGTATTAAATTTTTTTTATACCAATGGCCTAAGCACTACTAAAAAAGCTTTCCCTCTTTCAATATCCAGTGTAGATTTCAGGGACTGTGCGGCTGAAAGAATGGAGTGCCGAAGTTTTTCTCCAAGTACAGATGTTTTGACCATTTTAACAGACACGGCAATATCTCAGCCATTATCGTTATGTCATATCACAGCACACATACCCAAAGTATTCAGTAGGCTCCCAGAACTTAAAAAAACCAACACTATCTATCAGATCTGGTCTGTGAGAGACATTCACTCACTTAAACAAAATAAAGGAAAATGAAGAGATTTTATTATTATCAAACCTCAGGACGCTGCTGCCATTTGAAGTGCCGATTTAACTTTAAGCCCCTCTTTGATATTCTTAGCTGATGAGAGTACATGATGGCCATAAATCCAACTTGGCAATGATTCTGAAAGGTCACCTGTGGATATTGTTTTTCATGGTGTTAAATAGACTGTAATGGTCTCATTATTTCTCCAGAAGGACAAGTGAAAGTCCCATTGGTCTTCTTGCTGTCTCATAAATAATTAACAGTCTGTTTTAACTGGGTATAACCTTTGTACAGAGTGGCTGAACTTCACCGCATAGCAGAGGTAAAAGAGATTCAGAAAAATATCATCCATCATTGATGGTACTAAAACATTCAGGTAATCTAGGAATAAAAATAAAAAACTAATAATCAAGTGGTCATCAAGGAGTTTTAGAGGAACAATTGCCTTTCTGTACACATCTGAATATTTTTAGCATCCTCCATCATCCAGGTTACTCTTTTTTTGTTTTTGTACATCTTCCCATACGACCATCAGCTAACTTCCAACATGGAAAATTTACGTAACTGTGGAATAGGTGAGAAAAAGTTCAGAGTGTTTATTTTTCTCTTCTGCCATTGGTAAAAAGAAAAGGGATAAAAGAAGGACCAGATTCTTGTTATTACCAATATAAAACTCAGAGCTTTCAAGTAGGGATGATTAAAATCAAATCCTGCATTTGAATATTGTAATTATTTATTGGTTAGATAAATGGTCCTCTTCAATGTTCCACTTTGAGCATCTTCAACAAAATATCAGGGTCTGAAACTTGTACTAGATCCAGTATCTAAAACTCAATGCTGAAATCTGCCACGTCTCACCTGGAAACTCCCCAGTTTTCTTGGTAACAACAGCTGGTGTTAGCAATAAAGAGCCAGGTCTGAGCTTGCAGAAGATGTTTCATCATGACAAAGTGTGTGTGTGTGTGAAATTCCTATTGGATAGAGGAAAGATTGTCTGGAAAAGAAATGCTAAATTCCAGGCATGAAATTGCAGAAAATAAAATAAAGAGATTTAGACAAACAGAATCAAAAGTAGAGAGAGGAAAAGAGAGACTAGACTAAGAACACCAGTCTCTCAAAAGTTTCAGTTTTACAGAAAGTCAGACACAGGTAGTCTCAGCTCTTTTCGTCTTTCTAATGAACCTAAAATCTTCAAATCTGAACATCCCTATCCTCTGTTTGGAAACAAACAAACCAAACTCCGTGCCAAATTTCAGAGCAATGCAATACTCTTTGGCTATGGTGAGAAGATTGAGAAATTACTGTATCCGAAGTAACTATTTCCTTTCTGGTCTGTGTTTAAACTGAAATGTAATAAAATGAACTGCATGTTTCCACTGCAACGGTTCCTCTTGTCTCCTTTGTTCTGTATTTTGGGAAATGAAAATATCTGGCATACAAGTCATGGCAAGTTCATATAGAAAAAAATATAGTTTAACAATTCTGCTTTTGAAGTTCACTTCTGCGTAATCGTATTCTCTCTTTGGGCCTTCTAGTCTTGGACTGATGAATACATGATACTCGGATGAAGAGGAAATCTCTGAATGCCCATCGCAGGAGGAGATGTGGGAAAGATTGCTCTTGAACATGTGCTGTCTTCCAAGACGCTTGTAGCAGCTCCACAAAGCAAAGAGGTAGGGAGAGGAGGAAATATTTTAGAGCAGGAGTAGCGGGCGACTCCAACAGCATCTCTCAGACAACTGATGGGAATATCAACTCCTATTCCAAGCCCTTAGCTGCTGGTGGCAGCATGTCTCCGAGGAAAGCCGTGATACCAACAGTCAGGGGAGTCCGGAATCAGGCAGCTTTTCATGTGGAGGCCAGGGGAGATTTCGAGCTGCTTTGCCCTACTGATCCCTGAACTTCATGGGTGTTAGAGGACTTGCTCTCCTGCCCTTCCTGCCAAGAAAACAAACCCTTCCCTTCTAAGGAGACACTCATAAAATCCCCAGCTTAAAGAAATTAAAAAAAAGAAAAACCAACAGGGGAAGCTTCCTATGTGTCATTCTGGAAATTCTTTCCAGTACCCAGGGAGCTCCTTACAGTCTTATAGTCAGCATTTTTACAGCACTGTCTCTTTCTATTTTTAGCTGTTTTTTTTTATTTTTCAACTAATTTATGGGAAAACAGTAAAAGCAGAAAGACAGCGTACAGGTAATTTTATTAAGCAGCTGTAATGAGTGGTAGTTGCTAGTTGCACGCCGCGGAACCTCAGTGGTACCGCTCAAGTTGTCTATGAGGTGAAGGGGGACTACTTGGAGAGATTTATTATGTTCTTAACCTCAAGTTAAAAAGGAAAGATAAATAGAGGGAAGTCTCCTCCCAATAGACCTCAATTACTTACAAATAGTCAGAAGATGCATTGAAAACCTTACTGTTTTTATCCCAAGCTTCATTATTCTTTATGTAACTTTTCTTAAAGCTGAAGTGAGGAACTACATTCAGACTGAAGAGCTTCCTCTCCTTGAAGAAGAAACAAAATGAAAACAAAAGCCAAGAACATTTCTGCATGTTCCGCCCCCAGCTCCCTGCATGTATGTACGCACACACACACACACTCCTGGTTGTGGAGATGTCCTCATGTGCGAATCTTTCCGCTCTGCCCTCCTGTTTAAAAGCCTTTGTGCACTCAACGGGCAGATTTGAAGCTTCATAAAAACAAAGTCCTTTTACTGACTTCAGGAGGTCAAGCCTCATATATATGCAATTTGAGGAAAGCGGAAAAAGAAGACTGTTAGTACTTGCTGACCTTTTTTGTGCCCTGAAAAAAATTTTGAATTTTCCATTAATTCCATGTTAAAGTAGGGGTACGCAAACCTAAAGGTGACAACTTGACTTTCAGCAGCAGCAGCCCGATGGCGAACATTAGCACTTACTGATCATGCCTCAGTGTTAACTGATGCGGTTTCTGTGCAACCTGAGGGCATAACTATGGGCTGCTTGCAATATCCCAAATTTCCCCCACGGTCTCTAATGTTTACTTGAACTCTAGAAACTGGGATCTGGATTTTCATTCATTTTAGCTTAGAAAATATTGTGCTTTTACTGACTGTTACTATTGTCTACTGAATGGAGTGGTGGGATGGAAAGGAAACAAACCCTGAAGATGCAGGTGTGTGATGTGTTGAAATCTGATACCTCTCGCTGCCTGTAAGTAAAATAAACAGAATTGACTTAAATTAACTTAAGTGTTGACTGTAACCTCAAAGTCATTTTTTCCTTTTATCTCTCAAATATATATATTTTGGTGACATTTTAAAACCCTAGGTCTTAATTAATTTTCAGGGGGAGTTCTTCCTAAACACACAGGACAGATTCTGATCTTCTTTGGTGTTTGGTGGGGTGTAATGACAGAGGTGCGTTGTCCTGTTTCATCACTGGCTTCAAGGGATTTTACAAAATTTCCCTTTGTTATAACAATTGTATAAAGCGAGAACTGGATCTCTCTTCTTACTGCCAGATCGCAATCATCACAGAAACTTTAAAACAAACAAAGAGCCAGAGGCTACCTGTTCCTTTGCGCAGTGGCTTCAAGCTGCCAAGGCTGGACTGAAGCCAGCCTTCGGGTCAGGTTTACATTATCACCAGCAAAGAAGAAAAATCAGGTCCTGGAAAAAAAAAAAAAGGTACCGTAGTTAATAAGAAATTGAAAAAATCTGATTAGCACATCTGCGATTAATCAAAGCCGTCACAAATAATTCAATGAAATGTAACTCTTTGCTGAAATCTATTTTGACTCAGTTTACAACAGCCCGAACAATTGTGCTCCCCTTCAGAAAAACAAACAAACAATTTCCCTGGCAAACAGGGCAGTATTATTTTAACCCTACACAGGATGACAGCTTTTCTGTGTACATATTACTACGAGACACGGTACCTAGCACATTGGACACGTTTCCATACCACTTACAGAGTAGATTTATATATTTCTTAAGGGCTTGTACCCTTAACACGATGGACTGAGAGCATGCGAGAGTGAATGAAATAAAGGTGTATTTGGTTTGGTAAGCATCTGGATGAGAGGCTGCCAAGGGAAGTTTGGGGGCTGTTGGAAATGTTGTACATAATACAGTACACTTTCTCAAGGCTCTGTGTTTGATCAAAGCTCCCGTGTGGTTTCGGGAGAAGCTGTGTTCATAAGGAAATCCCTTTTTCATTTCATTTTTGTTTTATTTTATTTGAACGTAAAACTGAAACTCGGACAGCTTATTTTAAACCTTAAAGATCCCTTGCAGCCTTTCATAAGAAACTATAACATCAATAATGATGCTTTGGCTTCCTGAATTTCCCTTGCAGCTTTCTTGGATTCATTATTTTCCCCTCTCCAGGAGACGAAAGCTGGCTCTGTGGTACAGAGTGGATGCCCCTGGGTTTTTGGTGGGGAGCAGGCCATTCCTGGGGACCCGGAGAGAGCCATGAACCTATGCATTGTCGAACAGCTCTTGGAGGAAGGGGAAAGTGGTAGCCCCAGGGATTTGATAACAGCAGTCTGATCCTCACCTCTTTAGCCACAGCAGGAGCAAGAGCAGCAGGAGGTCTCCTCCAGCTCCTGCTACAAAAGGAGAGTCTTAATGCAACCAAAATGGCTACATGCAACCCAGCTTTGTTTCCCACATCTTTCCTTGTTCCTATCCCAGCTTAGATTTAAGATCTGCCCCTTCGCCTCTCTGCTTCCACACCAGGTCTGCAACATGACTGTGTCTCCACCTGGAAAGCTCTCCGTGATGGGGTTCCATCATAGAGACTCCAAGAATGGAGACTTTATGAAAAGAAAACACCATCTAGGTGATGGAGGAACCATGTTTGCACACATATGTAGTGCAATACTAGTGGGTTCCAAATCAATGTCCAGCCCTACCCTCTTCTTTTTAATATCCATTCCATGACAGAGATGGTATTTTCAACACTTGCATGTTGCTGTGTGCCAACTATTCTGTCTTGGCTCTACACAGGATTTTTTCTTCTTATCTTTTTCTATTTTCTTGTGTCACATCATAATTTCATGTTTAGTCCTGCAAGCTGCTGAAAACCAAAGCATATAAAGGACGCAGTCTGTAGAATAGCACCCAAAAAGTGCAAGTTCTTGTGGGAAAGGACTATGCTTGTCACATCTAGAAAGCATCTTAACCACTGATACCATTGTGCAAAGATAGGAAGGCCAATAATAAATAGGGCAGTGAAGTGGATGTATTTTATAGTATTAACTTCAGAAAACACAGTGCAATACTCTTAGGATGACTTTTATGTATCATAATAGCAGGTTTATCTCATCTTAGCTAAAATGTAAACAAACATGACAAAATATAACAGACTCTCAGTATGTTGCTAACTTGATATGACAGAGTGCAATAAAATTGGATATAGTGTTGTTACACTTCTCTACAACCACAACTTTGGATGTTGTACAAATCTTGGATATAGCACTGCTTCATGGATAATAAAATAATGTGAACGTTGAATATTTGATCCAAAATTTGGTGGATAATTATTATTAGACATGTGGATATTCCCAGGAAGGCAGCCTTTATTATTGCTCATGGATCCGTTCTGTAACTCTTTTTTTTATATATTGCTGGCAAAATGTCTAGGGTGGAAAATCATAGGCAATTCACATCAAGTAAAATGTGCAGGCCAGGAGTTTTGCATTAACGTACCCGCTAGGCTGCAGTGAATTTATAACCCCTTAAAGCAGTACAAAGGGTTTTAGTATTGGGTATAAATTATGTATAAAAGACTCAGCGTGAACTGTTGTCCCTGTATTAAGGTAGGTACACCAGGCATAAAAAATAAATGACAAAATCTACATTAATGTTAAGAGGTCAACTTTAAACTGACAAAATCAAGGAAATGCAGAATTACTGCTGAATCCTTGTGTCACTCATTTTACCCCCTACTCAGTTCACACTGGGTCATCCCACTTCTTTCTGAGCCAGAGCGAAACCTCTGCTAACGCAGAGGGAGCAAGCAGGAGTCACCAGCTTGAGTACACGTGGGGCAGGTGATGACTGGGGACCACTGCTACTGATCTGCTTGTCCCTCTCAAGAGAGAAACCATCCATCCCTGCGACAGATACAATCCATCCAGGAACATTCTCCTCCTAGGTGTTCCTCCCTCCCCTCTTACCCTACCAGTCCGTGTTATACCCACTTGACATTTAGCCTACCACCTCTCTTCAAAAAAAATTTATATTCTGACCAAAGGAACTCCAACATGTTTTGGGGACATTACTAAGCTGTAACTAATAGCATTTCAAATAATTCAGAGATATTGGGGTTCAGGGAAAAGTACTTCCTTCTTCAAAACAGAGGGAAAACAGGACAAAAGAAATGAGCTGATATTGCCAAAAGAAAAATATATAATTTTCAATATGAAACTAAAACGGCACTTCAAGGTGTATCACATTAATTTCCTATGAGATAAATAATAAAAGCATTGTTAGCAGCAAGATGTGAAGGGTGAATGTGAAGCAAGCTTAGTGAGGAGAATTAATTACAGATCGTACCCCAATAATACACTTGGATCATGACATATCAACATTCATATTTCAGGACACAGATAAAAACATCAAAACGAAAGAGTGGCATTACTTGCCCTACTGCAGCATCTTACCCCTCCCTCAACATGAGGATGTAAACCCCCCCATACAAACATACATGTACAGTGAACATGAGTCATATTTTAAAGACTCAGGGGGTAAACTTGGTTTCAGATAAGCCAATGGGAATATGGGTTGCATCCATAAATTTGAGGAGTGACTAATGTGTTACCCCAGCCTAATTGGCAGTTCCCTCCAGATCACAGGTTTTCATTATTTTCTGTTAAAGATTTGCTCTCCCTTGTGTCACCCTTATTGGCAGTGATTAGATCAGCACCCAAATTAGTGAACGTTATCAAACTCAGTAACTTGTGACTGAAGAAGAAAGATGTTCAGCTGAAAGGCTTCAAGTGACAAAGACCATAAGGAATTATTTTGCTTCAGGGAGTAATTACACACTTAAAAAGTAATTTTAGTCCCACCTGTAGCCATTGGATTGCATTATGTTCTAGTTCTGGAGACCAAAGAGGTCCCTATTGCCACGTGTAAGTAATTACAGATTGTGATCTAGTTGTTTTTGTGAGCCTAATAATCCATAACAACCTAACTGCCAGTTACACATGGAAGGTTTCAGTTGTCTCCTCCTGTATCTAAGTCAATAACTTGTCAAACCTTGACACAGGTTTTCTGAAAGGTTTGCTTTTTTTTTTTTTCCTGCTACAAAACATTTTGTAAGGGCACAGAAACTTCACGTCTTACTTTCAGTGACTAAGATCTTCACAGGCAAAAAAAATGCTGATACTTGTAGGGTTAGTAGCTGCAAGAACCTGGGCACATTATTTTAGATCTGTCTATCCGAAGATGCTGGTTTTGGAAGGCTCTTCCAAAGTAGGCAAAGTCAAATGTTTCTTCTTTCTGCTATATTTCTACAGGGACAAATATATGCCTGGCACATATACTACATTTCAGAAAGATCAATATCCATAGCATGAAGGTCACAGAAATATTGGTAAATGTGATTTAAACAACTGGGAGCAAAAACTAGCAAGTTCAATTTTCAACACATTTGTGGCACTAAGGTGATAAAGTTTGTGTGGGCCTAATCAGTGTGCTTCTACCGGGCACACTACTTCTTACCCTACTTCTTAGGGGCACAGAGTCTAGTTGGAGACCAGTGACGAGTGGTGTTCCCCAGGGGTCAGTACTGGGTCCAGTCCTGTTCAACATATTCATCAATGACCTGGATGAGGGGATAGAGTGCACCCTCAGCAAGTTTGCTGATGACACCAAGCTGGGTGGGGTGGCTGACACACCGGAAGGCTGTGCCGCCATACAGAGAGACCTGGACAGGTTGGAGATCTGGGCAGAGAGAAACCTTATGAAGTTCAACAAGGGCAAGTGTAGGGTGCTGCACCTGGGGAGGAACAACCCCATGCACCAGTACAGGTTGGGGGCTGACCTGCTGGAGAGCAGCTCAGTGGAAAGAGACCTGGGAGTCCTGGTGGACAACAGGATGACCATGAGTCAGCAATGTGCCCTTGTGGCCAAGAAGGCCAATGGCATCCTGGGGTGCATCAAGAGGAGCGTGGCCAGCAGGTCAAGGGAGGTCATCCTCCCCCTCTACTCTGCCTTGGTGAGGCCGCACCTGGAGTACTGTGTCCAGTTCTGGGCTCCCCGGTTCAAGAGGGACAGGGAACTGCTGGAAAGGGTGCAGCGGAGGGCTACGAGGATGATTAGGGGACTGGAACACCTCTCTTATGAGGAAAGGCTGAGGGATTTGGGTCTCTTCAGTCTGGAAAAAAGACGTCTGAGGGGTGACCTTATCAACGCTTATAAATACTTAAAGGGTGGGTGTCAGGACGATGGGGCGAGGCTCTTTTCAGTGGTGCCCGGGGACAGGACAAGAGGCAATGGGCACAAACTGGAACATAGGAAGTTCCACCTAAACATGAGGAGGAACTTCTTTACCCTGAGGGTGGCAGAGCACTGGAACAGGCTGCCCAGAGAGGTGGTGGAGTCTCCATCTCTGGAGACATTCAAAACCCACCTGGACGTGTTCCTGTGTAACCTGCTCTAGGTGACCCTGCTCTGGCAGGGGGGTTGGACTAGATGATCTCCAGAGGTCCCTTCCAACCCTATGATTCTATGATTCTATGATTCTATGATTCTACCGATGTTTTGGATTTGAGGGTGGTGTTTCCAGTGCGGGATATTCATACTTGGGTCTCTCAACTGTTCGGCTGATCTAGATGGCTTGTAGATAGCAGCATGGAGGCCGAGCACAGCTGTTCCAGAGTATCCTTTCTATGGTCATGACAAGTTAGGTCCCTCTCACAGTGCCATGTATAAGTGAAGGAAGCATTTTCTGCTTTTAGAGTAGTCAGCTCATGAGGAATGCTGAACCAAACTAATTGTAATCTCATGCGATCAGTACAATTTCACCTGATTTATTGGTGAAACTCCAGGGCAGCAAAATCCACCTATTGTAGGCTGGAGACAACACTATTGGAGATGAAGTGCTGAAACTGGAAAAGTACAGGACTTGGTAACAGAGCTTATGATATCAAATATCTACCCTGATTGGCTTTTTTTAAAAGACAAAACAAAAGAAAAAGGTTATTTTCAGACTGTTTGTCATGACATATAATTTGGGCGGAAATTTTGATGTTTGCTGAGAACATTTGTGTTTTTCCAGGATTCCCCAGAAGAAGAGTAGCTTGAACTGAAGAGACTCTTGAAAAATAATTAATCAATAACCCAATGATTTGAACTTGTGTAGGCCAGTGAATTATGAGGGGGTATTAGCTGCATGTTCTCTATAAACATTTAAGAGGAGAAATTAAGCTGTGATTTCTATTTGAAGGAACAGGAAAGTCACAACATGATGTCAAAAATTCTTTGAGAAAGTGGCTAATTAACCCTTCCTCCCAAGCCTAGAGGCCATGAGTGGATTAGAAAAAGGTAATGATCCCTAAACAATAGTTATATGGCAATAACGAAAAAGCACTGTGCTAGGAGAGGAATGATGCATGCAGTGAATTTGCTGACAGTAAGTGGTACAAATAGCCAATATGGAAACATTCACAAAATAATTGCTATAGGAGCAACGTTTAAGTTCTGAGTGAGCACAAAGATTCAGCCATGCGTTTGGCTTTTCTTACTTGAAGTGTAACAACACTTTAAATGCTGAAATATAAAATCTGTTCTACAAATGTCTATTTTGTTACAGTCTTTCATGAGGGCATTATGGCTTTCAGGTGCAATAAACTACCCCTTTTTGTAACAACACCCCTTTATAAACACAAAGCAAATCATTATGTGGAAAGGGGAGAAGTTAAAAGCCCTAAATCTTCCATTCCCAAGGATACTGTTACCTTCAGATAGAATGTATTTTTTATGTATGTATTTACTGCTTAAATGTAGTATATTTCCATTGGGTTTAACTGACAAGATTTTAGGGAGTTCTTTATTACTGATTTATATATATACATATAGACACATATATGTTCAACTACCCATACACTTTTTTGCTCCTGTTTCCTAGCATAAAATTATTACCTTCCCTGGAACAATGAAAATGCAACTGCTTTCTAGACCAGTGACTATTCTTTCTTTGAAGAGGCTCATAATAGGATGCATGAAACATCTGGAAGAATTAAATCAAAGGGTGATGGAATTCCCACTGGAGAACACATGTCAAACAAGAAAAAGAGTCTTGTGGAACAAATGAGATTTTGCCCTGAGAATTAGCAAGTACAACAGCTAGGCTTAACGTTGGATTGAGACAAAAACTCCTAAGAGGCCTATTGATATAGTTTTTAAACATCCACTGTGCCTAAAAAAAGAGAAGAATTTGTGTAACTTAGCCTGCAAGCAAAATGTCTGTTTTCGCTATCCACAGCCACTATTCAGTGCAATTCCTGGGAGCCACAATAATCTACATGTAGGGAAGACAGTCTGGGAGATGGACTGCATCTGATAAACACGCTGTTCAATTAGGAAAATAGTCAACTATAGCCCTAAAGCTGCAATGGGGAAGGGACCACCAAATTCAGTAGATATGTAGGGACCCACAAAGAACAATAGAAATTCATGCTATTAGTGAGGAGGGAGTAGGATTTGT
The DNA here is from genome assembly GCF_963924245.1 of Chroicocephalus ridibundus. Lineage (NCBI taxonomy): Eukaryota > Metazoa > Chordata > Aves > Charadriiformes > Laridae > Chroicocephalus > Chroicocephalus ridibundus. The sequence continues at coordinate 133,698,564 of NC_086285.1, forward strand.
TATTCCTTCTTAACTGTGTTGCTCGCTCATCCATTGCGGTATGGAAAGCCACCCAGAGAACAGCTAGAATGGAATTAAGATCCACAACTCAAGTTGCTCATTTTGGCACTGGTGTAATTCCAGTTGCCGCACCAAAGCTGAATTTCATTCAGTATCTTTATTAGGGAGAAGATTAAAAGCAACTTCAGAAACTGGTAGTCTCACATAGACTTTTGTGTACCTTGCACAATCATATTCATATCTCATTCACAGCTGTCAAACAAGAAAAAAATTAACATCTGTCTGTACAACAATACCAATTGCGCCAAAACCGTAGTGCAATGTGCTGAGTTAAAGCAATTTGAAGAGTAATTCAATGAGAATTAATTTACTTTTCTTGCAAAAAGAAAATGCTCTTTCATCCATATCCTAATGGATCCCTCCATCCAATCTTGTTCTATTTCTGTCTTTACATTCTTATAAACAAAAAGACTTATGGAAGCCAAGTTGCAAAGAATGGGCAAGACCATGACTGGTCATACGTGACTTTGGATGAAGCAAAAGAGATTTTCAAACCACCTATTTCTCACTGGTCCAAAGGCAGCTCAAGAGAGCAGAGGTATGTTCTTTCCCCTGTGTTTCTGAAGTTGCCTTCACCCTCACTCAGTGGAGAATGCTTTGCTCATGGAAGAGGGAACAAAGGGAGCTGTGACCGCAAAAAACATGAGTGATCTTGGATTAGAGATGCATTTGGTGATTGGATTACTCGATGGTGTTCTACTAAACTATTTAGCTCTTTTGGATTTATTAAAAACAAAACTCTAAAAACCTGTTACTTTTTTGAATACAAAGAGTGTTGTCTTTCCACTACGTCTGGACTAATTTGAGAGGAAGGTGATCTGCTGTTGAAGAAGGTGGTGGGAGAGCAGATGTTCTACTCTGGACAACAGAGAATGTATTTGCAATACTGCAAAATGCAAAGTCAAGCACGCCCTTTATTCTTCTGTATTTCATGCATTTCTGTCAGGCCTTCACTCAAACTGCTAGATCACCAACACGTGAGCAGAAAGACGAAGAGCAGGAGGGATTTTAAGGATAAAACTGACTTTTGAAATCTCTGCTTCCTATGCAGATAAAACAAAAAAAAAGGTATTTTCACTGCAATTAAATATTGAAACAATATGAACAGTACTCTGAACTGTATTATCTTAAAAGCGAAAAATGCAATTTAGAGACTTCATCGCACTGCAGAAGTTCCACCAACTGACTATAGGTTAGTACACTGGACCCTTATGCCTTTTTAGCACACCGGTTTCTTAGACTATCATTCCTACAATGATTTTATCTTTTCCTTGGAAATCCTTCTATGCAGCTGTTCTTCATGCAAATGTAAGAATTATTTCCACTTTGTTATCTTCAGAAGCACGTTGCTGCATTTGCAAAAATAAGTTTCCAGACATGCTGGTTCTCTGCCTTCCTGTTTGCAAGTGCAAATTGTGCCAGAAAGGGCATGCTGCTTCTCTGTGATCACAAAATTAATTGGATTTGTCAGCAGTAGTCTGATTTATGTCTCCAGTTCAAGTCACAAACATGTTATCAGTGCTAAAAGTGGTGGTTGATAGGTCAGGGTGATGAAATCTTTCACTAATGCTTCACCTTCAGAGAACCTTCATGTTTTGAAGTCGTCTGATTTCCTTCTGACTGCTTCATATTTCTCCAATCATCTCTTTTCTTAAGATGAATTGATGAGTTGTTCTACTATCGGCATACTAAAAGTCAATGCTAGAAAACTGCTTTTTTTTTTTTTCTTTCAGAAATGGTGTATTTATTGTCGGAAAAACACAGAATAAAAGTGCACATATTGTTAAGTCTGAAAATTATTTTTACTGCCAGTTTTGCAAATAACTTGGAACATAACAATCAAACTGTGCTTTTTTTCTCTCATACACTAAGGATTCTATAAATTGTTACGAGTTAAAACCGATACAGTTCATAATAACAAAATTTGCCTTTAGTGTCAACAGCTATTGTGTTTAAAATGCCCAGGCAAGGGGTGCAGCGGCAACTCACAGGCACAGTGCTTACAGAATCAGTGTCTTAATTATCAGGTAGTAACACAAAGTATACTATAAAACAAAACAGAGTGAAACACTTAAGAAGTCTGGAACAGTGCAACAAGTAAGACTAATTCTGCAATTTAATAAAATGAAATATTACATTTTCTTCTTTGTAAAGACCAGTAACTTTCATAATGTCAGCTGCCAACAAATGAAAGCTCTTAATGTATTCCAGTGAAGTTTCTTTCAACAGAATTTCTGCTTCATAAGTTTTCTGAACAAGAAAGCATCTGAGCTGCTCCAGCATAGAGCTTTTAAGGGCTATCAAATAGCATTTAAAACACACACACAGTCTACACACCAAACTCTGCTTCTCCTTTCCCCTCTGTGTTAAAGGTACAGAGCGTCTCCCCGTAATTAAACTAAACCCTGAAATCTTGACCATTGTGGTTGCTAAAGATCCCGTGCACTTTTCAGGAGAGGAGGGGCACTAACCACAGTTTCCTCCCCAAATTCCCAGCCAGGTAATTGCACTCAGGCTGCCTAGAAATCGCCCATCCAGCTTCCACTGAGTAAGCTATTTTCACTCACCCTCTTTTACTGAAACTGCTGGAGGGCGGCAGGCGCAGGCTGACAGCTGTGTTCTGTCTTAATGCTCTCTCGCTTTGCTGAATATGAAAACACTGCTACCATAACACAATAAAATGAACAAAGTGACAGAAATATATTTGTCATAAACTTTAAGAATAGCAAGTAATCTAATAAAAGCATTTGTAAACCAGGCCATTAATCTCTACAAAGGATACTGCTGTGTAGCAGGTTATCCGTTGTACCCGATAAGGCAGAGGTGAGGTGAAAAGTTGATGATCCCCAGTTCACACATTGAAGTGTGCACGTTTCATCTGTATTAACCAGGGCAAGAAAAAGAACAGCCTGGACTAATTTCAAATGTCACCTATGCGAGTAAGGCAAAGAATTAGCAAGGAAACTCTGCCGTTCACCCAGCTATATTTCCAAGCATGCTTAAGAAAGGCTTTTCTGGTTTCTATCTTCTTGTAACTTGATGGGAGCCTACAGGAGACTAAGATGTTCAGACAGAAATTCAATGATGGAGCTCAGAGTAAAGCGACACAGCTTCCCAGATACACTCCAGAGATATTTAATAGGTTCTGTCATAATCCATATGTTCTCTTCAAAAAATAGGAATAAAAACCAGCTGCCTTACAATAAATTCTAACTGCAGTGTGAGTTAATTTTAAACTGATGTAACATTCAGTCAGTTTTCATTTAAAATGACAGTGGATATCTTTGCCAGAGTAAGTGTGGATTTGTAAAAACAGATGAGGAATGGTAAAATGTTTTTCCTTCAAGACAAATATTTCTTTTTAACATGGAGCTTTTAGATAATAGATTAAGTGTTCAAGCGAAGAAAGACTTTACATTCATCGCCATGCTGATGTATTACTAAAGTACTGTGCTTTTGGACTCTGTCAGGAACCCCTCAGTGACGTGGCAGAGCACAGATAGTAAACGGCGCCTGATGCCAGTTCTGCTGGCACAGGCCCTGAAGCAACGTGCTGGCTCTGCTGGCGGTGGGGTGGCCAGTGCGGCCAGGCACTTGGTGTGGTGCCTGCTAACTCCAGACTACGTGTCAAAGAAGGGAGGGAAGCAGCAGGCTAGACTCTGTTTATTCCGACTCTTATAGCTGGTAAAAGTTGCCTCTGCGAGGTTCCAAGTAATTCAGATATTTTCAAATATCACCCCCTACAAACAGCAAAAAATAACAAAAATCCAGACTGAAGTTACCAAGATCCACGTTACAAAATACAGCAGGCAATCCACTAATACTCCTCATTCCTACCATTCAAACTGCTCTCAGCTTCCCAGAATACCACAAATGACCAAGGAATAAAATAGGTTTATAGTGTGCCCCAAAGATCAATGGATTTCAACTATGCAAACCCAGGAATGCAGTTGTTGCAGGAAAAATACAATGGCATGTCAGAGTGACAGGGACAGACATGTCATATCCCAGTGACAGGACGAGTGGTAAGAGATTTAAACTGAAAGTGGGTAGATTTAGATTAGATATGAGGAAGAAATTCTTTACTGTGAGGGTGGTGAGACACTGGAACAGGTTGCCCAGGGAAGCTGTGGTTGCCCCATCCCTGGAAGTGTTCAAGGCCAGGCTGGATGGGGCTTTGAGCAGCCTGGTCTAGTGGGAGGTGTCCCTGCCCAGGGCAGGGGGGTTGGAACTAGATGATATTTAAGGTCCCTGCCAACCCAAACCATTCTATTACTCTGTGTTTCTATGATTTAGACCCATTCTGTTATCTTAAAATGTCTTCAAAAAGCTGTTTCATCTTAGGTTTCAAAAACAGCAGATCAGACAGGTAACGACCATATATCCTTTCTGCTTGAGTCAAAGGATTTTTCCTTTCTTCGCTCTCTGAGTTGTGGTTCCAGTGCCTACAGCAGTAAGGCTTCAGTGGTCTTGAGAAGGTAAACAGAGGATGATTGTTTTCTATAATAACAATGCACTCAATGCTATTATTAGGCATTGCATTTAAAGAAAATCAAAGGAGGAATGTTTTTGACCTAGCATATAGTTAAATTATGGAACTCATTGGGATAGGATGCTGGGAAGGCCAAAGACCTGAACCAGCTCACAAAGGGACCAGACAAGTTCCTAGAGGATAGGTCCATCGATAGAATTGTTCATATTTAATCACAGAATCAGGAAACCCCTAAACTGTTAATTCCTGTAAACTATGAACATTTACTAAGGGATGGATTGCTTCCTGTAACTTGTATTATATACTCTTCCCTATTGCAATTGACACCATTAAAGACTCTATGCTGGGCTAAGTGGACTTTTGGTACAAAAAATACAGAAAGTCCTGTTTCTGAGTGGGAGGTGGGGTGCAAGAAAGAACTGCCAAAACAGGTCATGAACAGAAAATGCAAAGCCAACAGCAATTTTTAAAAAGTATTTTTTGTGAATAAGAAAAAATGGACATACTATCATGCAGAACTCTCCTATCCCAAAAATAACATGCAAAATTGACTTTCCCCTGTGACAGGTAAACTTAACCTTGAATGGATGACCTATCTGAACTCTAAAATAATTGTTTTCCCTCTGTAAGCTTCTGACTATGCAAACGTTATATACATGCTTACCTCTAAGCATGTGAGTGCTCCCTTGAGAGCCATGTATCTTTTTTTCTATGATGTGTTGATATGATGTCCAATGGTTTCCCTTTTAAAGCTGAGTGAAGTGGATGCATCTCACAAATAGATGGCCATTTTGCAACACTCTTTCTGTGGCTAAGAAATCTGCTACCAATCTTTCTCACCAAAATCTCAAAAATATTTCTCATTAGCAGCTCCAGGATAGTTAATACTGGAGTAGCAGTACTGTATCAATGCCAACCAAGGGGGAACTCAAATAGTGTTATTTACTTGATGGATAACCCAAAAAGTGTTGGGTTTTTTTGGGAGGATGCAAAGGCAAGCTTTGTTTAACTATTGGGCTGGTTGGCAATGCAAAAGGATTTTCTTTTATTTTCCATTTCGCCTTGCCTCTCTCTTCTGTTTCTCTCTCTTTCTCTGTCTTTCTTTCCCAGGTGCACCATAACAAATCCATGCAGTTTCAGACCTCTGGATTATGCAGGACCCTGGGAGACACAGGGCTCCTGCTGATTCTTGCCAGTCATGTTAGCAAACTGCAGAAAAATGTAGTTATTCAAGATATTTCCTTGCTTGGATCTATTCAGTCCCTTTATCACACAATAATAGAATACCTGTATTTTTCATAAAGCCTCTTCTGTAGTTAATTCCTATGAGGGTGGAAACTTCTGGGCAAAGGACAGCACATTTCACACTAAAAACTCACACTGACACCTTCGCAAATACTTTGGCGTGGATCTGTAAAATATATTCAGTCCTTTCCAACGGCCTGCTGGCTAGATATGATATACATTGTCAAAAATAAAGGTCAGTGGATTAGTGGTATTAGGTTAAAGTAAAGGAATCAGGAAAAAAAAAGTTAATAGCAAATCTGAATGCACAATCCTTATTTGAACGGGAAAGTACCCTTTACTGTGACTAGCTACTCTACATTGCGGTAAAATGCAAGTCACTAGAAAGTGTCATTGTTTAAATCAGAGTACATTGTTTCTTTCTGAGGTTTCAGATCTCCAACTGGAAGCCTGTTGAATGGGATTGGTTTATGCTGAAAGGCACACCATCCGAAAATGAGTGCTCTGTGCCTTCCTGGCATCTTCTTTCTGAAGTCCGAAATGGGATTTGCAAGTGTGCAAGAGTCCTGTGTAGGGGGAAGCACTGCAGGAACTTGTGGCAGAGAGAAACAAAGGTCCCGACTGCACGCGGTGGGCAAGTAGGAGGGCGACAGCAGCAGGGAGTGGGATAGAGCTCGGGTCTGCTGGCTCCTGTACCTCTGTGTGAGCCATGAGACTTTCACTCATCATCTACTGTAGGTATTGCATCTTATTATTTATTGAGAGCTAACTGTGCAAACAGAGATTCTGTTACTGCCCCTTACTATAGATAATTAGCTCAGAGGAGGCCAGTAGCCCACGTTACATAGGAAGTTGGGTGATAACACCAGAATGATTCCTTTTGACCCTGAAATCTATAAATCTATGAGACCTATAACGGAACACCTTCTAACACCAGGAGTCTTAACCAGTGTAGGGAGCTCTGGCTGCACAATACTGTGCAGGTCAGAGCTACCTTGAGCTCTGAATACTGTTGTTTCCAGGGCATGACGGCCATCTCCATCACAAGGTAAGCGACCTTGTGATGTTTGTGTCACTGTTCTCCAGACAGTATTTGTATGCTAGCCTCTGAGTAGCAATACTTGTCTATTACCTGGCTGAATAGTAGCAGCATCTACTCTTCACATTTATGTAGTACATTAGTGGAGCCCTGGCTGATGTTTAAATGTGTTGACTGAGACCTAGGTTTTCTGAGCTTTCCATGATGACCTACATCCATGCTGATGCTAACACTTGACTTGACAAAAGAAGCTTTCAATTTTGATTAAGACGGGCCACATAAAGAAATGTCAGATGGTATGTGGAGCCTGGCCCATGCCTGTTATGAGAATGGACTCCTGTCCTTGAAAATTCAAATGAAAATGTTTATAAGGAAGTTGGTAAGGTAGCATAAATCCCTCTAATTGAGTAACCTAATCTTTCAAACAATCTTTCTCAATGCAATGCTATTTACTTTGGATTCAGAGTAAAAAGGGAGTTAAAGGACCGATGGGGCTTTAAGTTTCCCAGTAAAGTGGTGGCATTGTAGGACAGGGGCAGAGTATGAGATGGTATTTTTGGAATATAAATCTCTGTTAACAAAGCATGAAAAGACAGCTATGCAGCAATGACCGCTCCCTCACTGTGGGAATTCCCATGGAAACACAATTCACATCACTTTTCACTGCTCTGCTTAATGCAAGATGGGATTAAACACGGTTAGACACCTCTTCAAATATAAAGGCTGTAGGAAGATAGAGAAGAGGCAGCGATTGGTTCACAGCTGCCCCGACAGAGGGAATATCTGCAGAGCCCCAGAGGACAACTTGTGAAGTGCTTCCATGAACTACTGAGCTGTATGTGCTAAAATTCCTTACTTTTAAATTCCTGCACTGTGGGATAATCTTTGGGTCTCCAGACGCTGGAAACCCCAGCATCCAGCCCCAGGACGTAGCCACACGCTTCTCCAGCCTCTCCCACAGCCCTATGCCCTGGCAGCACCCTTCACCCTAACTTCTCCCCCCTACACACACACCGCATGGGGATTAGACAGAGAGGAACACGTGTCCCCACATCCAACCAGTGCATTTCTTCTTCCTGCACATCAACTTTGGCTCCTGTTCTTCTACCCTGCCACATCACAGGCGATGACCTCTGCCTGCTTTTCCATTTTTTTATTCCACTTTGTATTTCTTAATAAAGTTATTCTCACTGCCTGCAACCCCTTGAAGACAAAGAGGAGGGCGCAGTGGCAGCATATGGTCCAGCTATGAGAGAAGAGTAGACAGCTTAAGTTTTCATCATGTAAGAATGCAGAAGGTATCATTTGAGAATGCTTTGTGGTAGGGAGAAGGTACAGAACAGATTCTTCTTTTACTTACGATAAGACCAGGACCACATTCAGCTTCCCTTTCTAGTGGTGCAAATTTGACCCATGCAGTTAAACCAGTGGAGCTATTCCAAATTTACACAAGTGCGAGGGCATCTTGACTTTGCATGTTTATTAGTGATTGTTATCCACAGTTTAATTTTAAATGCATTAATAGCACTGAGCCTTTTGTTTGACCACCCACTGTTCACAGCAGAACTGAAGCGGTGGCATGTTTCCTGGTCCAAAAATTAATACAGATGCTTATGTAGGTAAGTAGTACGTATACCCTTCAGTCTGTGTTCCAGTGCTACTTGGATATTAAAACCACTAATATCAAATAAGGTATAAACAATGTGAACTAGAGTGATCCCTAGTTTACAATAAATATCTGCCATACAGTTATAAGGATTAACAACCTAGTATTTGTTTAAACTTCCTGCCAACTATGTTTTGTTCTTCTTTGAAGGATCCAATATTTGTATAATGCCTTCTGTTAAGTCTGGATGACTCTCTTAAATGGAAAATGCACCCTACTGACCTCATTTGAAATAGCTGTTTGGACTAATATAAATTTACTGCAGAGCCATTTACATTTCCTAGCTGTTCTTTCTGTACTATGTTTACTGTATGTGACAAGTTTAAGTAGATCTAAAGTGGATAATATTTTTCATCATGTTGTTGCTTTAATTGTTACTATTCAAACGGCTGCTTAGATCCAAAATGAGCAGAAATGCAACGTAAAATATAACATACTGACTCAAAGTACTGTCAAGCAGCAGTCTTCTGCCTAAACAATGAGAAACTATTTGTTCACAATGTATGTATTCAGTATTTGCATGGACAGAATATGTTGTCCAGTAAATTTGAGAGACCCAAATGGACCGTGACAGATACTCTTGTCCACAACAACAGATGCAACTGTGAGGAGGCTAAATCAGTCTTAGCCTGTGCGAACACCAGTTGCAGTTGCTTTCCTGTGCTTGTTGCATGGCAAGTCCCTAGAGGATGTACCAAGCAGGTGACACATTAGCTCTGAGCAAAGAATTATTTTTTACAGAGCAACACTCTTTCCTTGGAGTTGGAAAGAGTGGTAGGTTTGGAGGTATTCTGGCTTGCACTTGAGGTGATAGCTTATAGACGTATACCGAGCCTGTGGCTTTTATTCCACCTTTTTTTAAAAGAAAAAAAAAAAATCAGAGCTCACAGCTTGGATTTTTTTTCTTAATTTCTTCCACAAATGAAATTGTGGAGAATCACTGCTTCCAGTTGTTCTTGCATGCAGTGAGCATATCTGGGTCCTGTGGGAGGGATGGGTGAGGGGGGTGATGGCTTCCAAGAGAGATGTGGGACTTTAGCACCACCTTCATCTGCAGTGTCCACCATGCGGTTAGATCTTACCGGGATAGGTCTGAGTGCTCTTATGAGACGGAAAATGTTGAAGAGCGAGCAGTCAGAGAAGAGAAAGAGAGCACTACTAGCCCCCTGAAAGTTCTCACTAACATTGTACTACTTCACTGACTTTTTTTTTTTTCCAGCAGGTTATATGAACATTAAGAGCCCATCAGAAACATCACACTTCAAGAATAATGGGAAAAAAACCCTTAGATTTTTGTTTTCATGTAAAATGAAAACTTCTGGTGATAGGAAAAGAACATTAAATTCTGACTACACTGTAAGAAGAGATGCAAAGTGAACTTCAAATTTCTATATTATACAATAATTTAGTATTTCAATGTAGAACGTTTTAATATTCTTATGTAAAACTAATTATGGAAATGTCTATACTAGCAATGGAAAATGAGTAATACACATCGAATGTCAGCATCCAAAACTGGTATGGCTTTATATTTAGCACATTTATTCTTTAGTGTACATTTTTTAAGCTTTGTAAGATTTTCATCTGAGTTTTCCTGAAATGTTTGAGTTATCATATATGGCATTCATTGCATCTTAATGAAAAAAAAAGTTTTATTTCCATTTTCCTTTAAAGTGGAATATGTCTGATCTAGTTGAGGTTGAGACATTTATGAATGTTCCAAACATTTAAGACTAAAATATGCAAAGGAGACTGACTTTACATAACTTGTCAAACAACCCAAATATAAAGCCATCCTATCAACACATCTGAATTTCTAAAATCCAGCAGATCAAATGGTTTTGTTGTGCAATCAGACCAGCCAAAAACTCATGATGTGATGACTAATGATAAATTCCACAACTGGAAAAGCCTTACTGAAAAATCCTTGTTTCTTTAATCTCTTATATAAATTAGACAGATGTGACTCTTTACTGCTACTGCAGCTGTTACAATGAATACGTATTTGTGTTATCAAAGCAATTAGGAACAATGACTAACTATGACTGCACTATGTGAAGAGTCCTCACCTTCCTTCCTGCCCCTGAAGTACAGCCTGTGCCCCAAAGGGCTCACAGTCCAACTGCGAGACAACACTAAGTGAGCTCCAGCCACACGTCTCACTCCCGGAGCCATCCCAGCAAAGGAGGGCTTTGAGGAAAGACTCTGAGATATCCCTATGGGAACAGGAGAGAAAACTTTGCTGCTCCTGTGAGAAAGCACAGAATTATTTTTATTCAAAATGCCCCCAACAGATGAGGTTGCAATTGCATACTGCTCAGGGACTCAATTTAGTGGTGAAGGAGAGGTAGGCTGGAAGTAGGGTATGATGGCCTTGAAAGGGAAGGTAAGTAATTTTTATTCGATATGTGAAATACAAGTGAAGGACTCCATAGAGGAGCTTACACACTCAAAAGGATAAACTAAGGAGACTATCACAACAAGGTATCCCCAAAAGTTATGGTGGTACTAAAGGTTATTTGTCAAGCCTACAGAGAGGAAAATTGCAGCAACCAAAGAGAGAGCTTGAATGATTTTTTGGCTGTCTGACTAAATCGGAAAGGCCATTAGAACCCTCATACAAATGATGCAGTAAGATTAGACATGAGCTTGAGAGAGAGTCTCCAGTAGAAACTGCAACCTAAGTCAAGGAGCAGTAGCCTTTACAGCAATCAAAGGGTATTGCACTATTTCCCTTAACTTTATTGAACCTGACCAGCAGATAAAATGAAGCATGTGGTTCCTTTTAAAGTCCCAGAAAAAAACTAGCTTGCTAAGGTACATGCAGGTGATGTAAATCAACAAAAATTAATTCTGATGCCTGGGAGCAGAGGTTTAAAACCCTTACAGCCTAGACTGGAGCATTGAGCTAAGAGCAATTCTAAGGTGAGAGGCAGACTTTCAGAGCAGGAGTTTCTGAGCTACGCTGCTCAGTTAGAAGAGGGCCAACGTTTTCTTTAGTTGTCACTAACTGGGTACTATTGGTCTGTTATTTTGGCTTAGTAGGAAATAAGATATTTTGCAATCTGATATTTGAACTATTGCGGTAGCCTTGGAACTGGCCATATTTGGCCTTGGAACTGGCCATAGAACTGTCCCAGAACTAGATATGTATATGTTAGCAGATGACAGAGAGACTACATCTCCAGTTTAGAATAAAGATCTAGGATATGCAAATTCTCAGCACGGAGATGGCTGGTGAGTTTATGGATTAGGTTCCCTAAGGGAGAAAAGACTCTCATGCCCCTGCCAGACTCTTCAAATAGACAGAAATGAGGTAAGACAAATGTCTACCTACTTAAAAGAGGAAAAGATCAAAGATAATGCTATATCTAGTGCAGAATGAAAGCAGAGGTGGAGAGAAGAGAAGGTCTGAGTTCAGTTAAATGTGGTGAAAAGGTGACTGGAACTATGGATGTGGTTGCAGTTTGTTTTGGTCATTGGGAAATCCACTCACACTGCACGATATCTGTAAGAGAAATAACAGAAGTAGATGATAGAGGTGAGTCAGGTTTGATTTCTTCATTGAAGAAATTAGTTATTGATGGAGAAAAGTGATGGGATATTAGCAGAAGATAGGGAAGAAGACAAGGAGAAGAAAGATGGGGGAGTAGTGGAGAAATAAAATGAGTAGACTGAAAGTCGTTAAGTCAAATAGGATGTGGTATATAGAGATAACAAGTGATTTTACTCAAGATCAAATAATTTTTGAAGAGGAATTTGAGTATGCCATTGGACCTCAGTTACCACAGTAAGAGGCAACCTCTTCGATGTCTAGCCCTGGCTGGATTTGAACTAACACATTGGACAGAAGCAGCTGTTGTGTTAAAGGAAAGAGCCCTCTCCAGAGAGATCTCCTGTTCTGCTGTTTGTCAAGGCACAGTGTGCTCTGACTTCACAAAGAGCTCACCTCGGTCGCGTGGCTCTTCAACAGTGAGCAAAGGAAGAAAATGAGGTCCTGTGCTTAAAAGCTTGTAGTCCAAAAAAAAAAAAAAAACCCAAACAAAAAACTACTGCTTTCAGTAATTTTATTACTGCATTAAAGTCAGGTTCTAATGTTCTTGTAAGTTTTCAAGAAAATAATCACTGCATTTTGTCTATTTGACTTCCATCTCTTTAAGCTATCGCAGCAGCCGTTTCAAGTGAAGAATTTAGAAACTATCGGTAACATTTGGGCAATGGCTAATGAAAGTTTAATTAACACAATACAATATTAGGAACATCCTTTTATGTTTATAGGTTATTCACCACTCATTGTCACATTGCAAGTGTGTATTTGGGGGAAACAGGCCAGGTTCTCAGCTGCAGAAAACTGCTACATTACAATACTTGAATTAAGGATACAGTCCTACTGGGATCCAGCAGTACAGACTCTTGAACCCAGACTAGGGTTGGATTTGAAGTTCACGATGTAGAAAAATGTATTTGTATTTAACTCATACCTGGGAAGTCCACATATGAGCAAGTCAAGTATTATTGGTAAGTGGCATTCACATACCTATGTTAAGCATTTGAAGGACGAGTCTTCATATTTCTGAATGTCTAACGATAATTGGCCTCCAAGACTGTGTAGTTCATAGGATTAAGCTCAAATAATAGTTTTACACTGAAATATCACTAATCTAAAAAGGACTTATTTGCAATACACCCATATGAAAAACTGCAAGAGGACTTTTTGTATAGCTATGTGGGCTACCGAGTAAGGACTTTTAGTTGGGAACGATATGCAGATGTGGATGCATTCAACGGGAGGGAAAAGGTGACCTGCACACCAGCACAACCACGCCTTGTCACTCAGCACACGTGTGATGGAGAACCAATAGGGTATAATCAGGCTCTGCTATCCCTATTCCAATTCGCTTCTGAAGTCATTAACTTGCACCAGCTCTGGTCTCACTCATGAGGGTATAAATCAGAAATAAACCCAAATCCAGTGACACACAGTTCTACAGGGATAAGAGCAAGGTTACTTGTTTTCAGACAGGCATGCACCTTGGCTTTAACGTCCTTGCAGTATAAACATGTTTTCGGGAAATGGACTATCACAGGTTTTTCTTGTTTCAGTCCAGTTTTGCCAATAGAAAACCAGCCTCGGGTGTGCGTTGCACAGAGGCATGGAAATTGCAGAAGCTGACATTATACTTCACACTATTATGAATCATATTTTTGTAACTGGGACAGGAAGAAATCTCTTCAATATAAAGACATTATAGTATGATCGCTCTGCTATTAAAAGATTATCTGAGGAAAGAAATACCCCAAATTGTGGCATTGGAATAAGTGATTTATATAAATTTCATACTCAAGGAATGAGCAAACTTTATACTAAGGAAACTAGAAACTAGAAAATTTAAAGTACTTAATAAAAAGAACAAAAACACATTTCTTGAATAGGCCTATTGTTCTTTAAAATGAGAGAAAATAGTAACTATCATAGCTATTCATTGCTCTCCATAAAAGTAAAATATTTTTTTCATTATAGAGAAAATCACTGCAAGGATTTAACTTAAAGTATTTTAATTGACAAAACTAGACCATTTTCCTACCCCTTGAAATAAAAAAGCTTAAGAATTATATAGGAGCTTAATTTGTTATATGAAAAGACTTAACCTTTTTATCTCTAGAGAATTCTCGTTTCTCAGGCTATTGATGCTCTATTTCATATACTCCAACGGGTGGGCATGTATGAGCAGGCATGTTAACTTTTTATTATACATTATTTGGGGACAGAAGTTAGGCACATGATGGCTATATCTTAAAGCAGAGCTCTCATGAGTGTCAAAGATGAGTTTGTCATAATTTCAGCTGTATAGCTACTGTTTCACTTAACTGCTTTAAAGGCCAGATTTTAAGGTGTCTTTTGGGTGGATGAACAAAGGCAGGGAGGAACAAGGACAGTCCTTTTTGTGTGGCCGGTACAATTGCACTTACTTAGTTTAAGGAAGGAAGTGAGGTCCGTGACCCTGCCTTGCTCCACACTGTGGAGGGTACACCATTCTAAAGGCAAACATTAATTGGAAGCCTGTTTTAGTTAGAAAAGGAAAGACAAAAATTGGGTGTATGTGAAGGAAGCAGAAGGAAAACCAAGGGGGAAAGCCAGTGGGGGTCGGCAGGTTAGTGGGAAGTGCTGGGTATAATGTCTGTGCAGTTCAGGGCGGTGGTGAGGGCAGATTTTGAACGCGATGTGCTGGGACAACACAACAGCAACATTTAGCAAACTTTTTGAAGGGCTGACAGTGTACAATGCTTGGCTGCAGAACAGTTCTGGATAGATTTGAAGAGGGAAGACGGAGCGAGAGAATGGGCTTATGTTCATCACGGTTCAGGGCACAGAAGCCCCCCCTCCAGTTGCGTTTTTAGGTAATACACCTTTGAAACGGGTATCTGATAGACCTGTTTTCTGCCTGCTGACCAGCATCCTGGCCCCTATAATAGGTACTCTCCAGCTGCCCCTTCAAGCTGGATGCAGCTGCTGTGCTTAATTCACCATTATGTACCCTTCTCTTGCCATTGCTGGGAATAGCCATTAAAAACCCTCCGAGAGTCTATCTTTTCTTCTCTTCCTTGCTGGTTCTGGTTTTGCTGCTGCTAGCCCTCCGTTCCCTCTGGAAAGGGTTTTTAGACACAAGTGTCCTTCAAGAAATATGATCTCTGAAGTGGAATATTATCTGAAGAAGACAGCTGGTTTATTGTCCTTATCTAATATACCTGTCCCCAAGTACACTTGCATATCTGTTACATATTTAGGCTTTAAGGCTTGTTTTTTTTCCCCCAAACTGGTTGAATTCTGAGATATTCTGCAGGTGACAAGTTCGCATACTACAGACGCACAATGAGGTGTGAACAGTTCAATTGCCAGCATGGAAGGAAAATTATTATAACCTGCATGGTTTATAAAGCTTTATATTTGGAAATCATATACTCAAACCCCAGCCTTCCAGGCAATTAATTGGTGGTATGGAGCCAGTCGAGGAAGTGGATGGCTTTTGGTACTCATACACTGTGAGTGTTTTACTTCTCACATATGTCTATATCATAACCAAAAGCATCTGAACATAAAAGATTCTGCAGCATCTTCAGAAACATCAGCGAGCCTCGGTAAAATAGCTGAACCTTGACTCAGCCCCTTAGGAGCTGTTATAAAACCATTTTGGTGAAGTAAAGGAGAAGGATGGGTGGGAAAAAGAAAAACAGATTTTGTCACTCCCGAAATATGCTCAGATTCAACCTTCACTAACCCCATTGTGTAAAACATACGGAAAATTATTAAGAGAAAGCTTGCAAGTGTAAATATACTTATTCTCAATGAAATCAACACCATCAAACTGATTTGTAACTATTCCCTTAATACTGCTATAAACTTTACTGCAGTGAAAACACTGGCTATACAGATTGCTTTCCTCTTCCTCAGGATGTGTTTCACCTTTGTGGCATTGCCACTATAAATCTCATGGTCCAACAACCCCTTGTCTGCAAGTGATTTCAAGCACTATCATAAAAACGAAACAGACAGACTTAATTTGAGTTCCAGACTTAAGGAAACTCAACTAAAATATTAGCATAATTTCACTGAAGACGGAGGAAATTGTTAAAATATGTGTATTAGAGAGTGTCTGCAATTCAATACACCTCTTAGCTGGCTCTTGGGTGCCACCCAGTGATTGATTTAACAGCAGGTTTGTAATGGTGTCTGTGGTGCACCACAGGCCACGTTAATAAGCAGCACTGATCACAGGAGATCAGAAACAAGAATGTTAGGAAGTATAAGGAGATTCATGACATGTTAAATCTGAACCTGTGAATAATAAGCTCTAAGTCTGATGGATTTAGTGCTTGGAGAATTTCTATGTGGAACAATGCTCCTGTTTGTTTCACAGAGGGACTGACTGATTAGGCAAACGTTGCGCATGTTTCTTCCTGAAAGAAATTACGGAACCTTGTACTCCTTTGATTTTTTGTATTTTTTTTCTTCTGAAAATATGTAGTTAGTGTTTTAAGATCATAGCGGTGCTCTGCTTTCCACCAAAATAACAAAGCCGTTTTCATGCAGAATATCTGCTTTTCTGATGATTGTTCTTTAAATACTGCAAAACCATTGAAAAAAGTGCTAGTTAAATGCTAAAAGGGGTGTGATGGCAATCTGTTAAAATAGCTGGTCCTGAGGTTAAAAAGTCCCTTCCAGTGATACTGCTTGACAGCCTGCCTTTGTCCCAAGAAAAAGTGGCGTTGCACTGATTGCTACGCTGGTTCACGGGTCTTCACAGACAGAACTTGACAACAATTTACAAATATTGATGCGAAAGAGATTTCTCCTACAGGTAGCTATTTAATCTCACAGGAAAGGCACAATGATTTCTAATAGCTGAATGAGTAAGACAGCGCATATTTTGCAAAGTGGAGGAATTGAAACAACCTCTCTCAAAGCATGGCTGGTTCATCAATACTGGAGTTTTAATTGAGGGATAAGATGTCTTTCACAAAGCGAAGCTGCAACTGAAACTAGAAGGATGGGTTTGGTGCAAAAATAATTAGGTGAAAGAAGTAGAATTAAACTACCAAAATGGGCCCTTCTTGTCTCAAAACGTATTACCCTTTAGAGTGGGACAAAAGATTACACAGGGGCAGCGCAAAAGAGTTTTACCCTGTGTGTCAATGCCTGGCTGCTGTGCTACATACCAGCATCTCTGCAACTCTGTTCCCTAAAATAGTTTGCAGAAGCTTAAAATTTTACATGCTGCTTCTGGTGGTTCCTTTGAAAGGTAGATATTCTCTCCAACCTTAAAGTGAAAAATCTCTTCCTCTTGCTCTTAAGTTCACATTAGCTGGAGTAGGTAGAAGCTACCAAATTAATAAGTTAATTAAACATATATGAATGACAGGAAATTAAAGATTGTGGCCCTAATTTCACACCCCGTACAACACCATGGTCTTGTGATTTCTTAGAGGGTTTAGCAGAGTTTATTGGGTGAGGAGACAACTTTACCTAGAGATTTAGTATTGGACATCACGTTTTGTACGGCATTTTTCATTTCAGAAGTCAGTTTAATGGAGTAAAATAGAAGCGTGTTTTGGGTAGGCTAGTAAGTGACCAGCAAGTCCAATGTTAGCACCTTCCCTCTCCAAGCAAAGAAGGAGGTTTTGAATTGAGTACCTTTGGGCTGCAAGGAGAGAACAGGATTCTGTCAGCCTAATCTCATTATACTTGTAGCCATTACAGTCAAAATGAGTTTCCTCTGCCTTAGTTTGGGTTGGAGTCAAAGCCAGTTCTCAGAGGAAAAGGGTCATTACATTAAGGTAGTAAGTTACTAAATTGAGCTTCCTATTATACTGGGGTATGTACATTCATGTTTTCTTTAACCATAGGGAGATGAGATGAATAATCCAGGTATTGTTCAGTGATTGGAGTCATACATTTTGTTCTGATGGATGAAATAAGAATAGGCAATCAAATGAAATACATAAAATGTTAATTGTGCGAGAAATGGACTGGGACCAAGATCTTGTTCAGAATGCCCTCACGCTTTGAGAAGACGCAGCGTTAGGCCAGCGCTTTGTGGCTCAGGCTCATCTTAAATGAAGTGAAATGAATAAATATATGCCATAGTAATCAATATTCTTTTGGCCGTGATCCTGCAAACATATGTGAATAATTTTGCCCATGTGAGTTCAATTAGATTATTCATATGCACAGTGTTAACTCAGATATGTGAGTGTTTGCATTATTGGAATCCCAGTTTATGGATTTTCACGAAGAGCCAAAATCTACAAGGAAAAGCTCA
Organism: Chroicocephalus ridibundus; assembly: GCF_963924245.1. NCBI lineage: Eukaryota > Metazoa > Chordata > Aves > Charadriiformes > Laridae > Chroicocephalus > Chroicocephalus ridibundus. The sequence continues at coordinate 133,716,884 of NC_086285.1, forward strand.
AATACCACAAATGTTCAAGCAAGTATTTGCGCGGAGGAATACAGCCTTGTTGTACTCAGCGCATGAAGTTGCTTACATACACACCGCTCTGCAAATCAAGGAAGGATAAGTCTCCCATGCCGCAATATTTTAATGCTTAAAATATTTAATTTGATCAAGCATAGTTAAATATTAATTAGTTTGATGGCCAACGTAGAAGCCTTTTATTAAATCTGTAACAGATTTGATATATCATTCCTAAGTTTTGGGCAATTCACGTGAATTCAAAATGTCTTTTCATTTTTTTCCCTTTGCATCAGGCTGTAAGAAATTTTGAGCTGTTCCAGTCTAGATTCAGTAGACAGAAATGATGGCTAATGAATTTCTAATTTAGATGAATACAGTATTACCTAGCAGTGACTGACCAGTGCAGCACCCCCTTCCATGCTTCTTTACAAATGTGCAAACAATTGCAATGTCATGATTAAAACACATTTTTATATTGACGAATTAAGCATGCAAAAGTATGTGCAAGGCCTGTGCCAGGGTTGGGGCGCGTGCCCAGGAGACCCGGTTACAGGTGCAAAATGAACTTTCCAAGGGGATGTGCTGATACTAGCGTCCTCTGTTGCCTCTGTCTGTCTTCCTATCAGAAAGGTAGGCATGATGGTGCTTTTCTATCGTGTGAGGGCAAAGAGCAGAGGCTGAAGGAAGTTCGTTCTCTTCAAGCAGGGGAACAGTACACCTGCCATTCAAGAAACAGTCAATATCCCTTAATTAATGAGGGAGCTGAATTAAAAAAACAAAACAAGTAAAAGCACAGGCCACGTGAAAGTCCAGCCAGGGGCCCAAACCACCAATGTTTCACTGAATTTTGAGTCGAAAACCCAAGGTGGTTATAGGGAGCATAACTGTGTATTAGTTTGGTGGCATTTTGTGAGTGACAAAGAGAAGAGAAACTGTAAGGCTGGGAGAGAGAACTGGAACAAGCCCTGTATGTGACTGACTGAGGAGAAGTTTGAAGAGGGAGTTTTTTAGTCAGGTGCCGGCTTGAAAAGGTACAGAGTTTTCTGAAAAAAGCCCCTGTTTTCTTTGCTCTTTGGCGCTTGCCTGCAAGGATAAGGGATTTTCTATACTCTCTGGAAGTGAACGGAAATAATTGGATTCTGTTGTCACATCCGTCTTCTCAAGTGAAAAAACATAATTGCCAGAAATGAAATCTGTGGTAGCCGCTTGAGAGGAAGGTGACATGTCAGATTTAAGAGGATGTAAGGGCTCAGATACTACACGGCTGTGCTCCGATAGTATCGACCTGTGTGATCACCACTGGCTCTAGACAAGGTTAGCAGCTGTGCTCCTGCGTTACTCACTCATCCACTCAGGCACTGCTGAGAGCTTTGAGTCTTTCTCTCCATGCAGGACCAGGCTAAAGCTGTAGAAAACCTAATGAAGGACTACAGTGGGCTTCCTTCTGTTCAGGGGTAGTCACAAATACTTCTTGGCCGCAGTGCCTCACCCCAGCCGCATGTAACTTAAATAGGTGTGGTAAAGATACTGTAAATTCCTCAGCAGAATATGCTTCAGATCAAATTGTTATTAAATCATTGTTTATCCTTGAGAAACACTTTGTTAGCAAGAAACTTTCCTCCTATCTCTCCAACATCTGCTAACTGAAAATGCTGAAGTCTTTTTTTCCTTCCCCAGTCTTCCAAACTAATATTGATTTTGCTTCAGCTAAAAATAGTTCAGTGGGAAAATGTCATTCAGAGGTGCCAGCTGACTAAAGAAGAAAACGGATAACATCTCATAAAACACAGAGTAGAACTGAAAATTAAATTTTGATATTAGTCTGCTACTCTCAGTGGATCATGTTAAATTTTACATGCAAGGAAGTATGCACGATAAAATATTGCTATGATTCCTTTTAATTCTACAGCAGAGGAAAATTTTGTTGGAAAGACTGGTTTTAAAACTGAAAAAACACAGCAGATTTATTTTAGTTTTGTCTACCAAGATCCATACATTTCATGGTAACTTTGCAGTGAGGCATACTGAAAAGGCACCAAATTCAATAGAGTCTGACCCTCACTCTGACAGTTTTTGGGTTAGCTCGGTGTATATTTAAAGCAAGACTCATTTTAGTAGAACACTGCACTGCATCCGCTCCTACCACTAGGATATTCACAACCGCACAAGATCACGATCCCTATGCCATTAATTGTTGTCTGTGCTGTCTATTGAAACCTTCTTCCAGAACAAATCTCCTTCTCTTTAGGAATAAGGCTTCCTTACTCCAGTTGCTGCACCCTGACCTGCCTCGGTTAGTACCTTTCTTGGAGGCAGGACAACAAACCTTGCCCAAACCAGGGCTTTTTCTCCACGTGGAACACAACCGCGATGGTAACAAAGTTCACTCTGTTCAGGTCGTTCCATCAGTAAGTAAAGTGGTTCCCAGCAGTGTGCTGTGTGCCCTGACTGACTTTTGTTACGTTTGCTTGGCATTTTCAGCTTTCTCCCAGGAAGAGAAGTAGGCACAGAGAGTTTTTTTGGGTATGGTTTTATTTATTTCAGTGTGAATGGGACTGTGTCTGATGTTAATGGTGGCAAGGTTGAAGGAACTTGCATTGCAGGTAAAGAGAGCAGTACAGGACCTTATTTTGTAGTCTTGGAAGGAATTTTCCTCTCCCTGCAGATGAGTTTTACACTTATGTAGGAAGTTTTATAGTTTTGAAGTATAGCTGTACTGGCAATTATATCGTTGGGTGAAGCAGTGCTTGAGATATGGGGAGACAAACCCACTTAAAACCTTAAAGATATGTGCTGAGCACTTCAAGTAATAAGTATCTGTGTTTTCTTGGATAGTCTGTGGGAACTTAATGCCTGTATTGGGTCACACCAAAGATATGCTAAATTTACTAGTGGCTAGGGCTACTGGCTCCTCTAGCTTCCTGGAGGAAATGTCCAGAGCTGAATGCTTAGGAATGGCACAGGTATAGAGCATTACTTCACATGATAATGCTCCCTCTCTTATGGCAATTTACTGTTTGGGGACTTCATGAGCTGAAAGTTGAATCTGCACAGTTGTACTTAGTAACTGTTGGCAGACGCCTGTTATGTACATTTGTTCCATCTACTTATTAAACAATTCAGATTTTTGATACTTATTATGTCCTGAGATAATTGAATACAAAAATGACTTTTGAGATTGCTTCTTTTAAAACCCTGACTGGCCATTTTTCTTGATGTGCCCTAGTTTCTGAACCAGGAAGGCACTCTGGAGAGTAGAAAACAAGCCTGATGTGCTTATAGCAACCAGTGTTGGTTGAAAGCTACACTCAGGAGTTCTGCATTTGGTTTTAATTAGTCCATTATTCCCATAGCTCTGGCATGCACCTATACATTAGCAGAGTAGGGGGTATAAGCAAATGCAAATGAAGGGAGAAGCTCATGTTGCTCAGTCCTCAATTTAAAGAGTAGCACTGAGAACTGCTTTAAATAAACTCTCCAATTATTTGTCATCATAGATGGATTAAATGATCCATTCTTGAACTCACAAGATCAAAATTAATGATTGAAACCTCTTGTAGCAATGAATTTATTTGGGATCATCCGGAATGCAAAGCATCCTCCTAATGATAGAGAGATACCAAATATCAGAGAGAAAGAAATGAAGACCTCTCTCCAGGTTTCCTGGTTGAAAAGTGGATGGGGAATAAGACAATCCCTTCCCACCTTCCAAGGCTGTCCCGCACCCAAAAGCAAGCAACATCTTTGTGACAGTTCAGGCTCGTGGGACATGAAGGTTTTGCTCCTACTTGGGTTGTTCTATGTGTTTGTTTTCAGAAAGAAAATGTTATTGCTGAACTAGATTTTCTTTTGTTTGTGCTATTTTGCTAGTGAGCATCACTGCATCAAGGCTTTTTTTGACCTCACCAACTCTGACTGAATTGAATGTCTTCCTTTGGAAAAACTCTACTGTTTCTTGTCCTATACTATAAACACTGATTTGTTGTCCATGTCCTTTACGATAAGGACTGTAAGTGTGTAAGTAATTTCTCTCTTCATGTATTATTTTAGAAATTCTTCTACTGTAAATGAGTTGGAGTAAAACATTTCATTTATGAGCGTCTTCTGTAACATGGCACGGGTAAATGGTTAGCTAGTAACTGGGGCAAGAGCATTCACTAATTCCACACAGGCCACTGAGTGACTGACAGATGACAGGGACATGCAAGTAAGAAGCCTCATTTCTCTCTGCAGATCTTCAAATCCACTCAGTTGTCTGTACTCTATGGATTTTATTTCCATGCAACGTTCAAAACCGGAAAAAGTCTGCCATCACTTCTAATCCCATGCACTGCCCAAGCATTTTTGACTAATGCTTTCAACTGTACTGGCAGTGCCGAGTGTGAGGATCATCTGCTTCTACACATGTATACATTTTGTTATTTCTGAATTTGAAGGCGTAAGAGAATACATTTAAGAAAAGTCACATAACTAGAATAGAGTAAGATAGTGTGACTCCCGTGCTCTGGCAGGGAGTTGGACTAGATGATCTCCAGAGGTCCCTTCCAACCCTATGATTCTATGACTCCCCACTATAGCACCAGTGTATTGGTATTTGTATTGAAAGAAGTAAGTCAAGTTATGGAAAAATCAATACTGTTTCCAATAATGTTTCCTGCTAAAATCAACACCAGGCCTTTTTCTGTTTGTGTTAATCTCAGGCAGCCAGATAAAATAGCCTCTTTTACTTATCTCCTACTCCAACCAAAGTTGCTCCTACTTCACCCTGAAGTAGAGTGTAGTACACCAAATCAATATCACCAATTATACCAAAGTATAGTATGCAAGAATATAAAATATATTGTACTGTGTTTAAAGTTGAAAAGGTAAGATAGGTACAAAAAAAATGTGAGGTTAATGCTCATGTTTCTGTTCATTGGAACAGTGTTGAAATGGATGTTTGTCTAATCAGTTATGCAGAAAACCTGCCCCTTTGAATGTTTTGCCTGTGAATCCTGCCTGTTGTGTCCATTTATTAGGTTTGTTGTTCACCAGGACCTACAGCCCATTTTGTAAGACAGCATCACACAGCTGGAAGATTCCCTTAAAAAGGAAGGTCAGCTGAGTAGGCTCTAAAGCATAACTTCATTTGCATAGGCTTGGAGTCTAAATGTTTACTACTAACACATGTTTAAGAGTGCACTCCTTATTATGACCTACCATACAGAAAGTTCGGAGTATATCTAACATTTATGTTTTTCAGAGGAACAAAGAACTGCCATAAGGTATATATCTTTCTGTATTCCCAGACCAGTCTATTGGGCACACTTGAAAAGAATGCAAAATTAACATGAATCTGCATATTGTAGAATTGGTACGAAAACCCATATATATCAATGCACATGACTTTTAGGTTTATTGAAAGAGTGTTAAAAGGAATGAAAACAGACAAATGTTTATCTGCTGAGTGATATTGAAAACTGGCACCTTTGAATGTTTTGGCTGTGAAGGCTGACAGTGATAAATCACTTTCCAACAGCTGTGGACAGCTGTTTAAGTCTGGGGTCTAGAGAGCTTAATTGGGGAAGTGTGTTATAAAATTAAAGTGCCAATGGCTCATTAAGTTGTGTGGCGATTTTGTGCGGCAGGCCAATAACACTGCATTCCAGGCTTTGGGAAAGGACATGCCTAACTCTCTGTTAATTAAGGGCTTGTTGAAGAATGCAGGTTTGCCAAACTGCAGTGTTTTCATAGGAGAGCATCTGTGAAAGAAGACTCAGAGGGAGAAGCTATTTACAAGTAAGAGTTTATTGTAGCTAGAGCAGATTTCTAACCCTTCATATACTGATGCCCTGGGCATGTTTACCTTGTCGATAAACTACTGGGATACCTTAGATGCAGAGGGAGGACTATCAAGCCTCATGTGACAAATAACCATTTCTCTGGAAAGACTAAATTCCTCTCAAAGTAAACACATTTATAAAAAAAAACCAAAACAACCAAACCCCAAACCCCAAATGTTGCTGCACCCCACCAGCATAGGGAAAAAAGTAGATTTTCCAGAGTAACCGGAGGATTGAAAAATAGAGATAGGAGGGAAGCGAAGTGGGGTGAAGGAAAGGAAGTGTATTACAGCCACAAGGATTATTTGCAGGAATGTGTTGTCATCTTTTAAATACTTTATTTACATAGATTTGTTCATATAGCAGGAATTACAAATATTTGGCTATTTTAATCTCTAGCGGGCTACAGAAAATATCACCCATACTGGTGGTGCTATGAATTGTAGGATGGGAATAGGGAGAAAGCTGACTCCGAGCGCCACAGCTCACATAATCATTGCAGATGTTCTGGCTACCGCCTGTGCGGAGTGCAACCAGCTTCATACTCCCTCCTCTCCAAAGTGGTTAGAGGGCCACCAAACCTGCAGAAGATTTTCCCTGTGGCAGTAGAGGGCTAAGGCCACAACTCCACATAGCAATTTGGCTTAGAGACTGGTTGTGACAGGTCAGAATTACCCTGCATGAGCTCCCAAAAATAACTACAAGTACAAAAGTGCTGAAGGAAGGACCAAAACATGAACAATACCATCCGAGGGATGATCACACTGATTTATTAAGCCATCTTTCAAGTGACAATGTGGAAATTTGAGACAAATCCTCAATATTTCTTCCATTTCTTCACCCAAATATTTTAATTCAGATTTTAATTAAAGACGTACGTCAAATAGTAGAACATAAAACTCATTCATACTGCTGCCTTGTTCTTAAACTGCTTACTTGCATTGCTTGGGATTTTCCCTGTTCCCCATTTCTGCCAAAACATTTGATAACATTTAACCGGATGCGTTATTAAGGTGGGAAGTTCAGCAGCTGTTTCTCTGTTTGCCTCAATCCAAACATCCATCTTTTGCTAATAAGGCCAACTGTCAAAGACATCTTGTCTAGAGTTATTAGAGACTTTATATTAAAGATATTCACACTTACCTAATCATAAATCTAAAATAACCCACTGATTTCAGTGCAGTTATTCAGGATTTATATCAACAGAACCGAGTTTTTCCTGAGTATGCTTGAGTATGCAGCAACAAACAGGATACCTGAAGGTTTTAAATGAAGGTGTTTTAATGAAGGTTTGGAGCACGGCTGTCATTCTGTAAAATTGTAACATGATGGAAAAAGGATGGATTATTTCTGCATATGCGAAGAGAATGTTCTCCGCAAATTGGTTATTGACTGCCTTGCTAGTAGGTTGTATGTCAATTTTATTGTTAAGTGCAAGACTCATTCTACTAAAGAATTTGAAGCATCATGCTCCTGGGTAGAAAATCTGCAGTTGCTTCTGCTGAAAAAAGAAACTTTGCAGTACCTAGGTACTGTTTTTAATTTATTGTAGTCTTTCCTGTATAACTAACTCTGAGGAGTCTATTTCTTCATGAGTCTAAAGACAAGCTGATGTGTTCGTTCACACATTGCTGTTCTGCGAGCTATTTATTGCTGCTGGGGAAGTGTTTGAATGGATAAACTGTAAATATTTTCACAGAAGGTAAAATAGTCCTTTTGTGGCATCTAATTAAAGCAATTCTGTGTTCTACCCAGACTTTAGAAAGATATTACACAAAATTAACCTTAATACTGAAGTAGGTATATTATATACATATAAAGTTATTTTCTCACTGAGGGGAACATAGTTTACTCCATTTTTTCAGTTCTAAGATTTCTATATTGTGACAATCCGCCTTGTGGCTGCTAAGACCTCGTTGAGCTCCCTCCCTTGGGAATTCACTGATGCATCTCTAATCAACTGGCGACAATGCTGCTGAACAATGCAAGCTAGAAATATCTGTACCTCTAGCGAACATCTGGCAGAATGATGATTTCCCATGCATTAGTTACAATGCTTGGTGCTGCAGTATGTGGCCATTCTCCCTCACAGTCTGTCTGTCCAGTATTTTCAAGACAGAGGATGCAACTGTCGTCATACCTTTGCTGCTGTTTAAACTTTGGGCTGGTACCAAGGCCTGACTTGCCAGTGTCCATTTGTATCTATATTTGAAACTCTCTCTGGGGACACCCCTGGTCCCTCAAGAAATAATTTGCGCCCCGTCATTTCTCACAATAGCTACCGTCACCTCCCATGGAACCAAGACTTGGGGAGTCAAGATTTCAGTATTAAAGGTGTGTCAGATCAAGGCTTTTGCATTCTTTATTTGCTAATTAACAGTCTTCCAGCAAAGAAAAAAATACAGCCCAGCTCTGTTTCAGTGCAAATAACATCAGTCAGCTCAAATCTCTTTCAGCAATGAATTAATCTAATCTTTTCCACTCTGTGCTGACATAGATGAAGAGCTGTCACAGGGACATGTAATTCATCTCAGGTGAAGGATTATAATGAACTGATGAGAGGCGGTTACCTCTTAAAATGCTACCGCTATTTTGCAAGTGAGCGTCTGACTACAGGCTGAGTTTCCGTGTGTCTCACTCCATTATTTTCCACCCACGCGGTCTTTAAGGAGGGAACACTCATCCTCTCTGTGGGTTAGGCAGGTCTGTACAGGCATGTGACTTTGGCTTGCAGATGGTCCTGACCTCGGCCAAGGTGTATAACAGGTACAAAAAGCAGAGCTGACGTTTAGCAAAGCATATTCTGTAGCCATGTTCTTACACATAAATTTTGGCTGAACGCTGCAAAATAGGGATGCAGCAGTCTGTTAAAGCTCAGGTCAACAGGAGCAACAAAGCACTGGACACGCCTTAGCGTAAAAAGATTATGAACTGTTCTCAGTTATATTTGGGTTTACTAAAGAATGTGTGTTGCATTCCACATAAGTCATGGTTTCAGTGTTCTGTATTTTCCATTTCACTGTAAGTTATTAAGAGGACTGCGATGTTCATTTTCATAAATACTAAAAAGAAATATACTTTTCAGCTATTGTAATACATTGTAAAAAAGACCTCAGAATTCTCTCTGACTACAACAAAGGAATTTGCAGGTGCTTCGGCAGCTTGAGTATACCCAAGAATATAATAAACTGGACAATCAACTAAATATATCTAGTGTTCTGGGTTAAAAATATATTTTTAAGAAAAATAACATGAGGGTAAAAATGCAAGTTAAAAATGGCACCAACAAAAAGCATATTAAAAGAAAAAAGGTGCAATAACAAAAGGAACAAATGCATTTTCCAGCTTTGCCAAGTGGATGATAAATTGGAAAGGAAAGTGGGGAAAGCAAAAGAGTTACTTAAAGGTCAAGTTCAACTTTGGGGCTGTAACCATATTCACCTTTGGTTATGTTTGCTCTTGAACTGGGGAACTTCAAAAGAGCAGACTGGTGACTGACATTATGCAGACAGAGCGGCATTAAGGCTTCTTAAGCTGATTTTGATGATATTCAGCCACTTGACAACATTCTGCTATCAACCACTTGGCAATCAGAACAAAAACAAAGAGGGGTTTTTCTGCAGCATGACTTCCTGGGCAACTGTCAATGTTTTTAGTCTAACAGAATATCCTGAGCAGTAATCCTTTTCGCTTTTACTTGACTCGTTTCAATCCAGACTTGGAAGTTTACACAGAGGAATTTTCATGGTCTTTCTGAGGGAATAATACTACCATGTATGCCTACACAGAAAGGGAAACTCAATAGAGACAGGTTGAACGTGTTGTTCATTTGCTTGAGCTAGAGCCTCACCCAGGTAAAGCCCTTACCATACTCACCTCTCTAGGTAGTGGGACACGTGTGCCACGTATGACACCCCTGCTAAAATGCTTTGCTGTGTTGACAGCAATGAAGCAGGGTCTTTGCTGTGTCGATCCACTGTTCTGACCACAAAATCGTATTTTTTTCCTAGTAGTTTTTGTAATTTCCTACTAGAAATGTTCCTTTTGTAACGCAAGGAGTAAACTGCGCTCAAGGAATCAAAACAGGCTAAATCATGCACATATTTAAAAGAAAAAATGAACTGACAAAAAGGTATATGTGTTGAAACAGTAGTTTCATAGATACCTTAAACTAACAGATTTATAGAGGACATTGACTTTCAAATGTTGTCAGTTGTAGCAACCTATTTTTACATGTAAGTTACAGTATTTATGCAAGCTCAGAAATTTTCTATTAAACCAGTATTTGACCACTACAGAGCTTTGAAGGACTCTTCTGTAAACTACAAGTAAATCTCTTTTTCATGGTTTTACTACTGCTTCTCCAGCACAATGTCAATCATTCTTCTCTCAGCGGTCACTAACCAGGTTATTTGTGTGTTTCCACACTGCTGCATCACAAAACATCATGCCCACTTGCCTCAAAAAGATAATATCTAACACATATGGAGACTGCCTTTGATCTCCACGGTCTATCTAGAGGTCACAGACCTGCCTTCTCCTCTCCCTCACTTCAAATAGCCCCTTTCATTTACTGTGAAACTAAACATTGGAAAGACAAAGGCAGGAAAATAAAGGCCTTGATTTAGTAGCGCTTATGTGTTTGGCTATTTCAAGGTAGATTTTACTCTCTTAGGTCACATTATTAATTGCCCTGCATTTCTGCATCATGGCATACTGTATTTGTTTTCATGCATGCAGCCTTCAAAATTCAAGCTGCTTTTTAAATCAATGTGTGCCTTGTTCAGGACTAAATAGCCATTAAGAGTCTACTAATCAATTTGCAATACTCAGCACTGAATCCAGCTCTGTGTGAATTGCATGGGAAAGTTTGGTAATTTGACTTAGTTTTTGGAAAATAGATTTGTATTTATTGATGTAAAGTTGTTAATGTAGAAGAAGTACGTTGAGTCATCTTGTAAATTGTGGTGAAGATAAATCTGGCTGGGAGGGCGAAAGAAAAATGTTGCTCCATTAAAAATCACAAGGGTTTTAGGGAATAAAAGACTGTTCCACCCTATCTCAAACTACAGGTGAACGATTATGTGGCAAATGATTTGGCAAATGATCTTGCCAAAGAAGAAAAAAAAAAATTCACATGCAAAAGCCTGACATGTTTCAGTTACAGCCACTTTTGGTTTTACTAAGAGCTGATTCAGAAAATCATGTAGGTACCTAAAGAAGGATTTGAGCAACATGCAGTCACATAAGATCAAAACTCTAGTCTTGAAAATCACTGCTCTGCTGTGGCACTACCATAAAGACCCCTCACTATTGACCCTACAGCTCTGCAGGCACCTCAAGTTCTCTGTGTTCTCACTTGGATGCTCAAAACCTCCTCAGTTATCACCACTCCAATTACTTACTGACACTTAGTAGATATTATAAACAAGGAGCTTACCTGCTTAACTCCCTTCAAGAAGTCAATCCAGTAAGAATTTTCTAAGCATATTTAACAAATGAAAGTTTTGCATGAAGTATTGTAGCGATTACTGGTTTTTTTAACAGAGGTTAGCTAAGAAGGAAGCAATTGTCCTGTTTTTTTTTTTGCTTAAATGCTTAAAGGCCGGAGCAGTCATCCAACTTCTGTTATCTTCAATGATGGAAGAATCCAAACTTTTACAGAAAAAACCCTAAACATGAGGTCTCTCCATGTACTGTAGGAAATTGGGCATAAATGTTGGTCCTCTTCCATTAAAATTGTCTAGAGGCAAAGAAATCTGTCTTCTTAGAGGCAAAGAGATCTGTATGACCTCACAGCTTAGTGGTTAGGGCACTCAGCGTGTGAGTAGGAGAGAAGCCCTGGTTCTTGGTCCACCTTTTCCTACAACTACTTGGGGATTATTTCTGCATTTTATGTAAAATCATGGAAAAAAACAGACCTTTCAAAAGGCCCGGCATCCAGATGATTTCCACTCCTCTTAGGTAATTACACATTCTTTCTATTACACGTTTATTCTGGCGCTATCAGAAAAATATTTCCTATGCAGTGGACGTAAGAAACAGGAGAGGTGAGCCCAAGAATAGCCTCCAGGTCCAGGGAACTCTTCAGGGAGGTAAGAGAGACTCTGTAAGAGGTAAGATTCACTCTGAAGAGAGTGAATCTGGGCATCTGGACCACTTGCACCACGCATGATGGCTTCAGTAGCTAGACTATTATTTGTGAACTGTGTCCCTCTCTCTTCTTCCATCTGCGCATTTTTCAAAATAAATATTATATTCTGTTCGACTTTAAAAATAAGTGAGGTGTCACCTTTGGGAAAAAATTTTGTATCAGAATCCCAAGTAGACGGACAATTATCTTGGAAGAGGGTGAGATTACCATGTTCCTCAATGCTTTCTCTAATTTGGTGCCTGCTGAGAAGGATGATTATCTTTGTTTCTGTCCTCAGGTGTCTGTGTCTCCTTGAAAACCAAGCACCTAGCACAGAGAGATGGAACACATCTGGGAGCAGGTACCCTGGAGTAGCACAATGCATTCAGCATTGCGTTGCCTATGTGATATTCTGCATCTATTTCTAAGAGACTGAAAGAAAGATGTGCATATGTAATGCCATCTGGAGAGATCTGTGTTTGTGTGTACTCTGTGCAAGAAACTGCATTACACTAAACAAACAAGTCTCCCCAGTCAGCAACATGTAAAGATACAGTTCTGGGATAGGAAAAAAAAAAGTTACTCTGTGTGCACACCATCCTTTACTGAAATTTCCACTATAGAACATTTACTTCTTTAAGTCTCCTGCTTTAGATACAGATGGATACAGCTTTAATCCTCTGGGCCAACCAACAAACCAGAGCTATTTCTGCTTGTGTCTTACTAACCTGTTGGGAAACTTTGCTGGATGCAAGTTTAAAGCTAGACGGAACTGCAAATATCTCCAGCTTGCTTCTGTGGTTATTATAAATTTCAGATGCATTTGTTTTTTATGATAGAGCTAATTGTTCTTTCTTTAATTTACATCAGACATCTTTTTTTAACTATGAGTCAATATATTTCTGAGCCCATCACTTCTGGATTAAGTCAGGCAAGAGGTGTCAGCAGCTGATCCTAATGATACACTGCCAAACTTTGCTGATGAAAGCAAAATCTTAAGTAACATTAATACTTTAAGTGGTATAGATTGTTCCCTGTGATATTTAAGCACATTAAGGGAATGGCTGAAGAAATAGTTGATGAGTTTCAATGTGAGCAAATGTTAAATGATGTATTCAAGAGCTAAAAATAGGAGTGCTGTCTGTACATTGCTGAGTAAAGAGTGGAATGCAGAGATAAAGAAGGGAACCGAGTGGGTTGGAAGAGCACATACGTGAGGATGGAGTATGTTGCTCTACTGCAGTAAAAAAGCTCAATATGATAAAAAGAGAAGCTCTGCTAGGAGAATCTTCCTCTGAAGTTTTTGCATCCAGATTCGATCTAATGAAGTGTGAGAAACCATCTACAGAAGGACTGGAAAATGAGTAGAGGTTAGTGAGCCAATGACTGATTTTTTAGAGTTTAAGCTTAATATGCAGATTATATCCAAAGAAAAAATAACAAAAATAATTAAAGTCATGGGAACTGGAGAGACCTTAACATGAGGAAAGATTAAATATGCTATGACTATTTTGTTTGGAAACTAAAAGGAAGTAGGACATCAGAATTAAAAATAACAATAGCTAGAAAGCAATGCAGTCCTTCCAAAATTTAAAGAATGAAAAATAATTAAAGACCAGCAGATAAAGAAGAGTGAGCTTAATAAACTATTCATGCAAATAACAAAATCAACACCCTATAATAATAACCATATATAATAACCATAATGTTATTTTTTAAAGTTGCTTAGTAAAATCAGAAAGAAAAATAGACATACACGAAGAACACAGAAACTTTCTGCTTCTGGAACCACAAGGACAAAACTAGAAGGGACAAGGAAAGACAGTCTTTCTTCTCCATGCAGGAAAAGTGGCATTTAAAGGCAGATTTCAGCATGAGATGACATTTTTGAAGATAACAGAGCTGTAGGAAGTAAGGCCAACATTCATACAGTAGCAATTAAGTTTCTCATGGCCTAGGAAATGCATCCTTTCATGCTATGGGTCATTCAACATAGATTAAAACTATTTTCTACTTATATTCAGTTAATCCAGGTGCTATTTTGCCACCAAATGTCTGTAACCATCTCTAAAAGAGAGCAACACAAGCCAGGAGAAATCAAAATGCTATCTGTAAGCCTTTCACATTTTTCTGATGCCTTCTCAAAGGAAAAAGATTGATAATAAACATGAAAATAATATTCCCAAACTAATGAAAAAGACAAAAGAATTTTATATCCTATGCTAGAAGAACAAACCTAAACCCTAAAATTATATCAGGTATATTCAATACGTAATACACATATTGAAGACAAGATATGCAAAGTGCTGCAGGACCAGCCGTGTGCAGTTCGAGATGGTCTGTAGGGAGTTATTTCCAGTACCTTTAATTCATGTGGGAAGGTCTCCTCCTCTGGGAATTCTGCTATACAGTACTAAGCAGAAAGCCTACGCCTTCCTCTGCCTGCTGGTGGAAGCAGAAAATTACCTGCCTTGGTGCCCTTACTGAATTATCAGTATCCCCTACCTTATTGTCTGCACATTTTCACATTTGTGGCCTTGCACGTATCTATTTGTGTGCCAGTGCAGCAGAAGCCCTGCCTCTTACAGATGACAGCTCAAGAAGTTACTCTTGTTTTGCCTGCTAGGTGCCACATCAAAACCTTTTTTACAGTTCTGTCTCTGGAGAGACAGTTAATTGAACTTATTAATGAACTTTACAGAAGAACCACTATCAGCAACACACCATCCGCATGTGACCAAATGATACCAAAATTCTCTCACTGTTTTGTGGCTGAGACAGAAAGTAGCAGAATTGTTGGAAGAAGGGGTTAAATTTTCAAGGTGAAAAGGGCACGCTGTCCCGTAACAAGGCAGTTAATAGCATTGGTGCCCTGCTCATAAGAAAGTGAATATCAAAAGTCAAAAGAAAGGAGTATGCCTCTTCTTTTTGATCGCTGTTTTTTCATCCTTCTCTATTTTTGTTTTTTAGTGCTGAAAAAGAAAAGTCCTAGTAATTTTAGGCTGCTTTCCCATTGGAGGCAGTCTTATGCAATCACTGTGTCTGTGTGTGAATGTGTGTTTAAATCTGTATTTCTGTTTCCCTCTCCTTTGCAGCATAGCTTCTGCACCTGCTGCCTGATTGCAGTCAAGACTGGCAAAGGAACAGCAGTCTTACGGTAATTAAGTTCCTGCAAATATTATATGCAGGTAGAGGAGGAAGGCCTGTAGTAAGTGACCCAAGTGAGGGACAGTTTGCAGCATAGCTTATCAGTCACAGGAACATACACGTAGGACAGAGATGTCATAAACATGTCTATCAGATTTCTAAGTCAATCAAAATCTAGAAGAAAATAAGCCTTGTGAGCTCTGGCTCAAGAGAACCACTTGTTCTAACAGCAGGCCGTGGGTGCCCCGGTTTAGACTTGATTTCCCTATTAGGACTAAATGAAGAAGCAGAAATCTCTCTGTTCAAGCCAGATGTGCACATTGGTAATGCTGTCCTGCTGCTTTTCACATCTACTGCTTTGTGTAGTCTAGAACTGAGCGCGTAAATAAATTGATAGTACACAAAGTTTGCTGTCAGCTCAACCAAAGGACCCTGCTACAGTGTGATAAGCAATGTAAGTACACGTCCAGATTGTATCAATTTAAATGTCCATTCTTTTGATAATAAATTTTAAAGGTGGTGCAGGTCCGAGTACATAACACAGTAAAGGTGATTTATTAAAAATCCACCCACTGTATAAATTAAAAGTTACTAACGGGACTTTACCAGCGTTGATAACTTCTGGCTCAGTCATGAAAATTTACAGAAAATCCACTTCTGAACCTGAAGGCTTTTAGTTTTGCACATCTCACAGCAGTTACTCACAGCCCAGTTACACAGGGCTGGAAGGAGCTTCTTGGGTCATTAAGATCCACATGTACACCATGGCCCCGGTGTCATCTTAAAGAAGGACCTCAGCTCAAAAGGTCACTGACAGACAGCTGCCAGCATACACTTGATCTGCAGATGAGCAGCAAGGCTGACACATCGGGCTGACTCTGCCAGTGCCGGAGGGAGATCACTGCATAGTGAGACCCCCTCACCCTCCCACCGCACACTTGGGTGTATGCTCAGGCCCCAGGGCCGGCTGAATAGATAGGGCAGGGCTGTGCCACTGCTGGAGGCAATCATGCCACCTAATACCTGCCAGAAACTAAGCAGGAAACATTTTCAAAGAACCCTACACCTTTTCAGCCAAAATATATTAAAGACCAATTTGTGCATTTATTCTTGTGACAACATTATTGTTCTCTGTTCTGCCTCCTTTATGATTATTTACACCCTGCATGGGATTATGATTGAGAGATGCAAAGCATCTCATTGGCAGGTGAGGCCTCTATTTCTCATGGATGGCTTGTTAAAATCAGCTCCTGTATACGGAGCTAAATGTTTACATGGGCAAAGATTTTACTGAGTGGCTGCACAGCGTTTCCCTTGCTATGACCATGATTATTAAGGCTTAACAGCAGATCTGCCTAAACTCCCCAAAATGGTAGACTGCAGAAGGCACACTGGAAGGCCAAATGTGACAGTCTCTTTTTCTAGCACATGACTGTCATTAAAACAATATTTAAGCAGCCTCAGGGGGTGACTTGACATGCATCTGCACTCCAAACAAGTACCTGAAGATGTACCTGTCAGGTGATGGAGATGCCTCCATTTCAGCCATGGAGTGAGTGGGTACACTCCTGGTCGTGACAGGGATGGCCACAGGCCTCTTGGGAGAGGCTAGCGGTGAGCAGGCTGCGGGACAGCCTAAACAGCCACAAGTTGCATTAACTCACTGAGTTTCCACTTGTGGCCTCCAGCTTTACTGATGATAACATGCAAATTAAAAACACCCCATATTACAACACACAGTCTCCGCTTTCATATATACCTTGGAGGTTCTCAATGGCTCCTTCTTCCCTATTTCAACAAGAAGAGAGAGAAGGTCAGCCTATCTTCCACCTTTATCTTCTTCCTGTTCCCCTTCCTGTCAGAAAGATTAAAATAACGTAGTCATTGTTAGGTAAGAAATTCTTGCTGGTCATAAGATTATTCTTCAATGAAGGAAACCTTTTTGTCTTACTTATTTCCTGTCATTGCACTATCTTCAACAGAGCACTTCCATCAAAAGAAACAAGGAGAACAAGGTGGCAGGGGAATAGGTATTTTTACCATTCAAAACAAATTAATCATTTCAAGTATTGATTGAAGTGAAGGGGAATTCTATTTATTTTGTAACTCAGTGAGTGGAAACTTGGTTCTGAAGTAGGTGAGTATATTTTACAGAACTACTCACCATAAACGGCTCCCCCCTTGCCCCCACCAAAAAAAAGTAGCCACTGATAAATAATTTTCCCATAGCTACAGAACTGATTCGTAGAAGTTAAATTGTTCACGACTAATCAGGCTAATCTGAGAGAGAGGAAGTTTACTCTCCATTTCCCAACAGATTCTCTTTAATTTTGCAGTCACATTGACAGGTGGCCTCATCACTCAGGCATTACAGACCACCTTGAAGATATCAGCACCGTTGGCCTTTGAAGTCAGAATAATCAACAAGCCATTTGATACTCTATCAGATGAAATGGCCCTGTCAGAAAAGGCTGGCTCTCAGGTGTGCTGATTGTCTATCGAAAGGAGATAACTTGATACAGTTTACCAAGGTACAGATTCACAGACCTTGTGGGATGCTATAACAGATGTCTCTTTAGATGCACTTCTTCACAACATCTCTTAAGAAAATATTCCCAAGCCGCTTTTTACAGAAATTATAATACTCCAATTTCCTGTCTACAATATTCCCACAATACTCCAAATTCCTGTGAAGATATGCAAATGTATTAGCTATGGTTAGGGTCACAGATGCACAGATTCATGTGTCATATCCATGTATAAATCCTGTCAAAGCCTTATTTAATTCAGATATTGGACAGTAGACATTATTAGGAAAGTCTCTATTGTTTTACAATGATTTTACAACTCGTTTTACAATGAACATTCTGGAAGCTGCTGGAATCTGTCACAATATTATCTTTAGAAAAGGATAATTATTTTTTTCTTTAGCAATATCCAGGATAGTAGGAGGTTTTTTCTCAGGTTACTTTGACCTCTCAGTATACGTCATTATCCTTGATTCTAATAATATGACATGCACTCAACAAATATTATATCTTAAAGCAGCTGAGTGGTTTAACAGAAACCAAGTTTTAAAAATAATTACCTTAAATCCCACTTTCACATGTACATACAAATGTTTATTTTCAGAATTAAATACTGGCTGGAAAGATTCAAGTGCTTTGCAAATCTGTAGGACAGTGAAAAGTACAAAGTATGGGTTTTTTTTCAGTTCTAACAAAATTTCAGCTACTGAAGTATAGCAACAAAATTCCTTCTCAATACGCTAATATTTTGTAATGTCTCCAAAATTATGGGAATAGTTCTTAAAAAAGTTAAAGATCATTCATTTATGTTTAGGGTGAATTGGAGTTGAAAGACAGAAAAATACAAAAATTGTGCCGAAAAGAATGTTAAACATCTTATTATTTAATTGAGCTTTTGACTAATCCATAAGGTTTACTTGGGCAGAAGTGAACAAAAATATTTGTTGCAACATTAGCAGTAGTTTATGTCAGGGGTTGAGAAAGATATGCTATGGCTGTGTCTATTTATACGACAGGCAGGAAACTCTTTTCCATGAAAGACCTTGGCTTGTTTTAATAGTAATTATTCATCGGGAACAATCACAGAATGTTCACCCAGTAGTAAATGGTCTATTTGATATCATTAGAGCAGCCCAAGGACTTAAAACTACCCCTCTCCTAGTGTGCAGGTGTGTTGGGTCTTGCAGTCTGCGTGCAGGATCACACCGGAGTCCCTGGCAGAGGACAGCTGCTCTGATTTATTAGACTTTTGGAAACAGTATTGCTCCTGTTATCTACACATAATCCCTTAAATTTGTTTGACAGCTAAAGCCTGAAGCAACACCACTGGACAAATCTTCAAGTATCAACTTTGATGCTGCCAATGAATACAGAAAGGAAAGAAGGAAAACTGGAGGGAAAAAAAATTTGAGGACCTGAAATATAGATCATTTTTCTCAAGGGAAGATTAATAACCATTTTCATTGAGCTGGATTAATGATTTTTAAGCAACTTGCTTCTGCTAGTAATTA
The DNA here is from genome assembly GCF_963924245.1 of Chroicocephalus ridibundus. Lineage (NCBI taxonomy): Eukaryota > Metazoa > Chordata > Aves > Charadriiformes > Laridae > Chroicocephalus > Chroicocephalus ridibundus. The sequence continues at coordinate 133,736,031 of NC_086285.1, forward strand.
TTCTTCATAATCTCATCTCTTGTAACAGCCAGTTTCATGGTAAATGATGTATTGGAGATTTTTCTGTGCAGGCTAAAAATAAATCAAGGAAACATACACAGACAAACCTTCTGCAAAGATGGAATACCTGGAGCAATTCTGTGGATTGACTACAAGTGAGGCCTGTCACAGGGGTCGTGAGTGACGCAGTTGCTGACTGCAATGAAGATTTATCGGAGGTGAATTTGGTGCACTACATGCAACGCAACATGCCTGACAGGCAAGACATGAGCCCTTGTGCTTACATCCTACTGTCCAAACGACGTGCATGACAGATAAGTAGGGATAAAAATGAGGAATGTGTTCTGAATTTATTTTAGAGAAACATTTGTCGATGGTTCAGACTGAGATTTTTTTGGTAACAAAATAGAGAAAATTTGCATAAAAAAATATAACGAAAAATGCTGTCTCTCAGCCTCCTGGGATCCACGGGCTGTTTAGGAAAGACAGGCAAAGGTGACAAGAAGGGACATTTACCATCTATGCGAAGAAATGTCTTGAATACATAGAGCTTTGCTTTATGTTTGAGAACAGGTGGTGAGGCTGTACGCAGGGGCCCAGAAAAGGAAGTGGACAAGTCTCATGTTCACAGGCCCTGGCTCCCAGCACCTGCAAGCAATCCAGGAGATTTCTGGAGACAGTCAGAGACAATTTTTTAACACAGGTGCTGGACTAGGGAAGGTCTTTTTGTGAACCTGCTACTCATGATTAAGGTAGAACTGATTGGAGATGTGACAGCTGCAGCATTGACAAGATGGTAGATCCAGAAGGAACTGAGCAAGACAATCAGCTGAAAACAGCCCTGGACTTCAGGAGACTGGATTTGGTGTTGATCAGGGAACTGGTAGGCAGGTTTTTGTAGGGGAAAAAAAAAAAAAAAAGGCAGCCATGGAGAGCTGTCCAGTCTTCAAGGACATCATCCTCAAAAAACAAGAATCTTCCACCCTAACCTGAGTAGGCAAGAATAGGGGCATGCACGGCAGGAGGAGGACTAGCTGAGCAGCCTGAGTTTGTTCAACTGTTAAAAAGAAACGTACAAAAGATGGAGGCAGGAACAGGCAACCGAGGAGAAATACAGAAGCATCACCAAGGCAAGCAGAGATGGAATTAGGAAAGCTAAAACTTGTCTGGGGTTAAAACTGGTGATAGATGTGAAGCAGGAAGAAGATGAGCTTCTACAGATATATTGGTAGCAGAAGCAAGATCAAAGAAAATGTGACTCTACTTCTTAATGGAACAGGTGATCTTGTGCTGAAGGACATGGAAAAGGCTTAGGTACCAATACCTTCCTTGCTTTAGTCTTCACCGCTCACAGACCTCCCTGGTCTCTATGCATTACAGAAGAGTTTAAGGGAGACAGATATCACCCAAAGCAGAAGAAGATAAAGTTAGGGACTACTTAAGTAAGCCGGACATACAGAAGTCCATCAGATGTATCAGGAGGTATTCAAGAATGTCAAAGAAACTGGCTTAAGTCATTGAAAGGCATGTGATAAGCTGGTAGCAATTGCAGTAGGGTCCTGATTACCGGAAAAAGCCAAATGCCATGCCCATATTTAAAAGCAGTGAGGAGGATGATATTCATCATAAACTCAGTGTCTGGGATGATTGTAGAGTACATCCTTCTAGAAGCCATTTCTAGGCATATGAAAGACAAGGTGATAGGGAATTGACAGCAAGAATTTAACAAAGAAAATTACACCTGACCAATTCGACTATTTTCTATGATAAAATGTCTGGCTTTCCGGATGAGGAGAAAGCAGTGAATGTCACCTAGACTTCAGCAAGACCTTCAACACTGTTTCCAACAGTGTCCTTGTAGCTGAACTGAGGAGAGATGGATTGTATGAAAATTGCCAAGACACTTGGGCAAAAAGAGCAATGGTCAGTGGTTACAAGCCCAGCTGGTGTCTGGTTGTGAATGCCAATCCTTCAGGGACTGATATGGCACTGTTTATTCTCATGTTCTGTTCTTCTTCATCATGCTTTCTGATAATGTTATCAATGACTAGGACAGTCGTAAACAGGAACCTCAAGAAGTTCAAAACAGGAAAAAGCCAAATCCTTTATCTGGCATGGAATAACCCCATGCACCAGTACAGGCTGGGGCCAACTAAATCAAAAGCAAACTTGCATAAATAGATAGGTGATTGTGAAGGGTCTCAGTTTGAACGTGAGTCAGCAGTGCAATCTTGCAGCAGTGATGGCTGCCTGCACACTGCATACATTACAAAGAGAATAACCCATAGGTTTTGTGAAGTTGTCCCTCTGTCTGACAGTGGTGGGTAACAATTGGGATGTTGTGCCCAGTTTTTGGGCCTTCTAAAAGAGGCCTACAAAGTGGAGAGTCCGGAATAGGTCCACCAAAGTGGTCAGGGGGTTGGTGAATACCATGCATTAGAAAAAGCTGCTGAAGGAAGAAACATTTTTCAGTCTGGAGAAGGGAAAATTTTCGTGTGATGTAGTTGCAAGTTTTTAGCTACCTAAAGACGGTCTGTAGAGAAAACGTTATTGCCACAAATGGCAGGAAGGAAAACTCCCACTAGACATAAGGAAAAAAAGTACTTACAAAGCGAGGGATAAAGCACTAGAACAGGTTGTGGAGTCTCTTCTTGGGTACGTTCAAAAGGCCCGGAGCAACCTGGTCTAACTTTGAAGTTAGCCCTGCTTTGAGTGGGAGGATGGACTAGATGGCCTTCAGAAGATACCTTCCGCTTCAAATTCTTCTATGGTTCTACGATTGCATGCCCAGCCTCACTCATGTCAGGATCAAAATTTACAACTTAACTGCAGACATAGAAAACATGTGGCTGAGGATTTTCCAAAACTATACAGTTAATATATTGAACATTATATAGAAAACTCATCTCTCTCATCCTATTTTATATATTTATATTAATCCTCTCCCAGAGCCTGTTTCCAAGTTGACTGGTTGCTGCAAATCCACTTGGTCAGATGTGAAAATACATACTCACAAATCTGTCAGAAGTCATCTTCCAGTGGCGTATCTATAGCGACTGAGTGGGCAACCAAATCGTGATCATTCTTGAGGAAGCTGTATTCCTAATCTACCTGAACTTTCTGAATACTAGCACATGTGCTCATCATCACCTATTTTGATCTCTACAGGGTTTCAGTGTACAAATTTGAAATATTACATACAATTTCTAAATTTTATATTTTCTGTTATATTTTTAGGTTAACTTTCAGTCTGCACCAGCACAATTCCGAATTCTGCATGAGTTCAGAATATGTAATGGACTGTAAGTTTCAGTCAAATGCCAGCTGTCATCTCTAATAACATATCAAGCACAACAGGCAAACAGAGAAGTTTTAATAACAAGCGAAAACACTGTCGAACTGAATTTATTTCCAGATGTGGAGAGGGTGACTTTCACTTCTTCCTCCAATAGGATTGGTGCTCTAATGCCTTTCAGCATTATTTTTAAGGCATTCATTTGTTATGTAACATCCATCAATTATAAAATATATTTATGAGGTCTTGCTAGCAGTCGTTAACAGCAGTATTGTGGGATCACATTTACAAGGCCTAATGAAATGGGAGAGCAAGAATAATTGGATTGAAATTGGTAAATGAAAACTCATTCCAGGGGGAAAAAAAGGTGTAAAATTGATGAGGTCTGACGTGTCATCAAATGGTGAGGATTAAATTAAGATCCAGTTGAGACATATACAGTGCTTATTGTAAGTGTTTAATTGCAAGAATAACAAATGCCTCACAGGAATGCACAGTTAAGAATTACCCCTCTTTCTACTACTAAATGGAGTCACGTGGATAAGTCTTTTCCTATCCTCAGACTGACTATTTGTACCGCAGTTTTATGGGTTTTTTTGTTTACTTGTAAAATATAAAGTAAATTTTTTTTCTTTCAAAGAGAAAGTTAATTTCATTCATTTAGATCAGATGCTTGGAAATACCTAATCTGTATTCTTAGGAAAAAACCCAAATACATTCCAGCTCATTCTCAGATGAAAAGTTAGGCATTAGAGAAGTTAGAATTATAAAAGTTTGAGGCTTCTTCCCCTTTAAGAAAAAGCAGTTGCTAGTAATAAAAATTTTTAACCAGTGAGCTGAATTTGAAGGTCTCCAGTTAGTGCCAATTATCTCTGGCAGGAATGAAAAATGGTTTCAGTGACATAAATTGCACCGAAAGTTTACGGTGTCTTTGAAAGAGGCTGAGTTGATGCAACAATTATTTTTTGGAGTAATTATCTGTAGTGCCAGCAGGTTTCTTTCCCACCCTAATCTAAACCTATGAATCTATGCACTAGAAATAAAAGTTTTCAATCACTTGGCTTAATGGATAAAGTCAAATAACAGTAGATAGATAAATTGTGATGAATTCACAACTTCATAAAAGACTGATGCTTTGTTTGAAAGGTTGCTAGGCCTACAATTTGTCTTAAATGGCCACTCTCACCTCCCATATAGATTAATTATCTGAGATCCTTGTCTCCGGTACAGACCAGTAAAGCAAATAACCAGGAACTGCTGTTTAGTGCATGTTAGGTGAAGATGTAAGAAATATTCCACAAATGTCTGATCATCAAGCTCGGTACTTTGTCTGTCCCTAGCCCTGAAATGACTGTTAAAAAAGTATGACAAAATAAAGCCCAAACAGCTGAAGTAAGAAGTCCAGTTTGCATGATGATAGCAGCTATGAATGGTGCAGAGGAGTAGTAGCTATAAGTAGTAGTTCGAAGTGCTGCAAAAGAGAAAATTCTGGTTTCTCTAGCCAACTGACTGTACTATCACTCCATCTTTTCCCAGAAAAAAGGCATTAGCCAAAACTTTGTGTGGCTAGTGTATTTAGACCACTGAAGAGCTTAATAGTAATAGCAAAATAAACAGCGGAAATAAATTTATTTTTGCTCCCTGGAGATGGTCTTTATGAAAAATGTCTTGCCTGCTAGGAGATTTCACTTTAGAATAGGAAGTCACTTGTGTGATGAGCAGAGAAGGAAATGAAGCAGATTTCTCTTGCCACCTGCAGTGCACTGGAGGACTGTGTCTTCTGCAGCATCTCGACAAGCACCCCATGTTTACTGCATAAGCCATCATGCAAGGTTGCCCAAAGGTGCAAAGGACTGACTGTGGACCTCTGTGGACACTTGTGCCTTCCAGTCTGTCAGCTACCTGCATTTTCTATAGAAGACTAGTAATAGTCCTAGAAAGGACAGCTGTAATCATTGTCACTCAGAAGAAATCACTAGTCTGAACTACCGTCCAGCAAAAGTCAGAAATTTTTTGCTAGTCAATTCCACATTGAAAGTAATTATTTTTCCTACAACATGACAGAACTCAATAGCTTGGTGGTTAAAACGGAGTGCTTATTTTAGAAAGATAGACAATCTTGATTTAAAGATGCCAAGTCACAAATTTACAACACCCCTTGGAAATCTGTTCCAGTGGTCAATTACCCTCACTTAAAAGACTGCATCTTATTTCCAAATTTGTTTAAGTTCAGCTTCAAGATGATTGGAAGCTGTTATAGATTTGCCTCCTATAATGAAGTTTTCACAGTACCAAAAATGTTCTCCCCATATAGGGATTTTCACTTCTACCATGCCGATGTTGCTGTGAAAGGGGAACAAAAGAATATAGAAAAGGCACACATTTTGAGATGGGAGATTTTATCAATAGGGAATCTGTAGCACCAACTACTTTATTCCTGAAATACCAGTTCGCATGCGTGTGCTGAAAACATAATGTTTGATCACTCTGGTCATGAAAGACAGCTCAAAACACACCCATAACTGTGACAGCACATTGCCGGGGATAACAAGTTGCTTACTTCACGCAGCCCAAACTCTGAAAATCTAGCCCAGACGCTGCTACTGCTGAGAGCAAACAGCCATAATTGGGCAGCAGCTGTGCTAGGAACTGTGCTAGGAACTGACAGGTACCAGAAGTTGCCAGTGCTCTTCAATGTCTCCAGCTGCTGTAAGCAACAAAACTGATTTTTCACCTGCTTGTGTGTCCTATCTTGACCATTTCTTTTGCCACAGGCCCTATATTACCTATTGGAAAAAAACTATTAATTTTGCTTCTGCTGCTGAGAAGCCTTGAGCCTTGATATCTGACATTTTACTGTGGAAATTCAACTGCCAGCACTAAAAGATGAAAGAAAACAAAAATTTGTTCCTAATTTAATAGCTGATACAGTAAGTACATTAATTATATTACTACTCCGTTAGAAATACTGCCAAGGTGGATTATACTTCTCACTAGCTTGCTAGGTGAGTACCTAAATACCTCTGAATATTTACTCTGAAAAGTCCTTCTCAAGCTGCCTGTTGTTCTGAATGGTAGTTTCACATCAAAATCTGTCAGCAAGATAGAAAAAGCACAGATGATGCCAACTTGTCTGTTTGTTTAGATCGTATTTAAGCATTTTTTCTGTGTTTATTCCTCTTCTGTTTTCAAATTAACACAGCTGTTTTGCTCAGGAAAATCATTACTCACCAATCATAACAAAGAGCTAGTAGTGAGGGACAAAATATCAGCAAGTTTACAAGTTGTTGGTCTCCAAATCGAATGAAAGGAAGCACCTTGGGCACTATCCCATGCTGCAAGTTGACATGTCATTCTGCAGCCTCTAGCCTGACCTTTTTTTAACATCAGCTGAAAAACAAAGAGACTATGCTGTTAGAGCAGCTGCTGTACCTCTAGGCAGGTAACAGTATCATCTTCATGAATGACATCTATGTCACATTTGTGGCATGTCAGGAAGTCCTTAAAACTCTGCAGATCAAAACAACACAAGATTTTCATATTGACCTTGAGGTGATGATCAAATATGGTCACTTGCAAACTGCAGGCATGTGGAGGCCAGTCGTGAAACAATGGATCTAGTAGACGTTTTTGCTATGTCAAAGATCCATTTATATCCAGAGTGATATATTCATCCTATTTTCAACAAGAAAAGCAGAAAAAGCACTGTCATCTTTGATAATGATTCTGTTTATATAACTGCACTCATCTGTTAATTTTAAACGTGATTGCTTCTTCATGGAGTTTCTCACAGCCTTCCCCAATTATGACCTGTTTAACACAAATTGGTAAATATTTCTATCTATCTCATGCATTTATTTAAAACAAGGCTAACAATTATACTTAACAGGCAACAGACAGATATATTCTGTATTGCTGAGACATCCTATTGTTATATTTGAGCAGCACTGGAAGTCGACTGTTTAATAATATTCTTTGTTTCATATATATATATATGTGTGCGTGTGTGTATATATATATCGTTCCGTTCCTAATCTGAAGTAGTGACTTACCTTTCCTGTCTTGATTTATTTTAGTAATCATTAGATATATTTCATCGAAATGGAAAACAGAAATGTGGCATTGAATTAGTCAGCACTAATATTTGTGTAATATTTTTCTGGAAAACAAGAATTACATGCCCAAGAGAGAAACAGGCTCTAACAAGCTACACCACTCCCTCATCTGGAGCAGCAATATAACCAAACAGAAGGGTTAGTGATGTACAGCTGTTTCACCACCTAATGAAACTTGTAACCAAGCACCCTAAATTGTGCTTGGCAGATCGGTCTTTTAGGAAATAAGAGCCACAAAACCCAGTACTCATAACAGTAAGCTTCTTAAGCAGATGATAGTAAGGAAAAAGGTTGCACTGTAAATGTGTTGCTTTCTTGAAGACATAGGCCTTTGCTGGTTATAGGAAGGCTGCCTTTCCCAGTTGGGTTTCATCATCCTCACTCTTCTTCTGGAGCTGGAGCCCTAAAGGCTCACAGAATCAGAGAATAGTTCAGGTTGGAAGGGACCTCAGGAGGTCACCTAGTCTAACCTGCTGCTTATTATGAGGTCAGCGCTTGAGGCAACCTGCTCATTACAGTCTGCCTGAAATCTTTGCATCTTCACCTTCCATGACCTGGGAAAATTTCATAAGTTGGGGAATTCTGTGTTCTTTCAGTCTTTTTTGTGTCACAGTGCAATTCAGTATCTTTAGCAGGTTTTCCATTCATTAAGCAATGTGTAGAGGCTTAAAACTTCTCATAAGTGAAAGGGAAATTTCAGCACAGTTCCAACATGCTCTAGGATGGCAAAGAAGAAGGCGTCACAGCAGTTGTTTGAGGGGCTCCAGAGAGGAATGGAGGATGAACTGTGACTCTTAGGCCTCAGTATCTCTCTCAAACTTTTTCTACTCCATCTGGACATGATTTACAGTTTTTTTCTCTTTCTACATTTATATTCAGACTGCGCCACTGAAACAGTCTGTATCTTAAAAATGCCTTCAGATCTCACCCGTGGATAGGCAGGCAAGTGCTTAGTGTGTAGAAGCTTAATGGAAATCTAGTTGTTTAACATGGTCAAAGATGTGGCAACCTAAACACATCCAGATGCTCCAAGCAGCTATGAAAATTTACTGGTGAAGGTATAGACATGTATAGCCTAGCTCCAGAATTAGGTAGGACTAGATAACTATTCCTGATGTTGCATCTTTAAGCACAGGGCCAAGTCCTGCTAACTGTTTATCATAACTGACCTGAATGTTAGCAACTTAGGAGGGTTTTTTTTGTTACACTTCAAAGCAATTTCACGTATACCATGCTCTTCTGTTTCCATCTTTTTTTTTCCCACTATGTTGCCACAGTGTCCTTACACCATTCTGAGAAATATCAGCTAGAAAGTGAGTCTAAGCAGTGAATACCACAATGTTGGTTTCCATAGGAATAGCAAACACATGGAAATAAAAGGAATACAAAATAGAAGACTTGTTCACAGGCCAAGCGGTTAATCTACATCATTCAGGACCTGAATACTAGATTTATGGTAAAGCCTGTATAAATATACTTTTTTTCTTCTTTTTGAAGAGAATTTATACTGTGAAGCTTCCATTATAAAAGCCCTGTTCTGGCATCCTATAAGGACTTAAAATACAGGTATCAGTTGAGACTTTTCAAAGTAAAGCCAGACATTTTCCTGTGTTGATAAAAGAAATTTGTGGGTAAATCAGATATACATAGTTTTATAAAGCTAAAGGTCAGCGTGTTAGAAGCTCAGATTTTTAAAATAGCAACTTCAAGAGCAGTTAATAAGAGTTAATTAGATATCAAAATCTGGAATTTGATCTAAAGATTCCAAGAGATAATTACTTGCATGAACTTACCTGTTTATAAACCAACCAGGGAAGAATATGTAGGATGGGAAGTTAACACCTACATGGTAACACTCTGCTAGGAAATAACTATGTAATACACTGACCCTTCTAAAAAGTCATCCATACCTCCAGGACGATGCAACTTTAGTACTCACTAACTACAGATTTTTTTCTTTCCCTCAAAAGGGGAGATCTTAAAATAAGAAAATTCTACAGTAGTGCCTTCGTGATCAGAAAAAGAATGAAAAACACCGCCCTCACACAGTAGTCTTTTTGTAAAGATTGGATGAAAGCCGGGACCTGGCAGTTTGGGATGGGAAAAAAAAATTAATTGTGTACTGAGACATGAGACAGTAATAACTCACATAGCCTTCATTGCTTCATGCCAGATAAAATAAAAATGAAGCCAAGTGAGGGAGAGCTGCTGATGAAACCAGTGCCATCCATTTTTTCCCCACCAATTGGAAAGAGCAGAAAAAGGAGAATAAAAACCCTAGATACCAGATTACTCATTCTACTCCTGCTACGGCTGATCCAGCTAATCTGAAGAAGAAATACACTTAATGCTCCTAGGAGATGTTATTTTCATTGGATAAGCATACAGATCTGGCCTAGGTAATCAAAGTGAGGACCTGCGCTTAGAAAAAAAAAACCCAAAACTGTGCTTTGTGTATTATCTGCAGTGAGTTATCATCCTGTGAGAGCAAGTTGACATGGCATATTGAAGAGGAGAAAGACGACTGTGGGAAAAAGATATCTTTTCTTAGCAAGCTTTTGGCACTCAAGAAGCTCTTTTCAAGACACAGACACATGCAAATGTGCACACACACATAGTATCCCCCTGTTGATATTTTAGATTTGCTGTTTCTTTAACCTAAAATAGATCTTCCAGATCTGTTATTAGTACAAGAAAAATAGTAAGAAAAACAAGCCTGTAAAATCCAGATTCATGTGCATGTGTATTATTAATAAATGTATGATCCCACTGTGTTTAGCATTGTTGTAGCTGATGAAACCTTGAAAGTGAAATCTGCCAGGAATCTGTAGTAAAAAAAAAAAAATCTGACTAGGCTAAACATATTGTCCTTACTGGCAAAAATGCAGCAAAAAGCCTGTAAAATTGACCATGGTATCATTTTGAATGCAGCTGAATGAACATCGCATAGTTTAAACTTCCACTCAAGTTCTTGCCATTCTGTTCAAACAATAACACATTTTTAAATCAATAGCTATAAAACTCCTTAAACCTTTTCTAAGGTGAAGACACAGCTTTACTTTTACTGAACACAGGTTCAGTTTTATACCCAAATTTCATTCCTACTCTTTGCAGAATATATTCATGTAGACATATTTTAAATGTGCATGGATAGACACACAGAGAAATCCATTTAGTGTTATTCAGGAACAGATTTAAATATGTTATAGTTGTACTTAAATATAACTTGTACAACCCTCAGAAAGACAGAATTCTTTCATCTAAAGTCAACATCCATGAAAAGGCATAGAAGCTTCCTTCAATGACTAGACCAGTATTGTGTACCTCTGTACTGAATTAAAAAAGCAAAACATAAGGAACTTGTTTTGAAAAATAATCCTATTAAAAACACAGTATATTTCTGAAGGGATGACAGTACAGTCATATTTATTTAAAGAAATGTTCCTAATACTTCCCTAAGCACTTACCTTACTAGTGTAATCAAACCACTATTTACAAGGAAACATCATATCTTTAGGTTCTTCCCTGAAATACTTCTTGAAGTATATTTTGAAAGTAAATATATTGGAGTTTGAGCTGTGGTCTCAATTAAAAATGATAAACTAGCATTCACATGCCTCACTCAGAACCATCACACAGATCCAATATTTTTAGTGTCTTTTCTGTGATGACTTTTTAGTGACTTAAGTTCCTTCCAACTTGTGCTGAAAAGCATGCAGTGAGCTGCTGAAAAATAGGATGAGCTTCTAGGAAGCACTTCACCACTTTCTAATTGGCTGAGGGGAGTTAGATAATCTAAAGCTAACCAGGCGAGTAGGAAAAAAATTTCTAAGTACAAACTTATGTGACAGAGAAGAAAATATCGCAGTGTTGTTTTTAGACATCTTTAGGGAAAAATGAATGCCCAATGCAATTCTGACCAAAAAATCCTGATAATCAATAGTTACATAAAATCTCATTACTTGTGACTACTTAGGTACATATGAGGAGATCCAAAAACAATACCTTTTTTACCAGGCTAGCTGTCTATTATTCATTTAGATAAGTACCTGAATCCATACATTTGTGTATCTGTAACTTAGAGACATCAGCTATCTATGCAGGAGTTCAGAGTGCTCTGCTCAGTGACAGCTTTACGGAGAGCTGGCATTTGGCTTTCCACAAATGACTCTTGCTTGTGTCACGGTTTTAACTGGAGATTCTTTGATCACATCAGATCAGAATATAGCCCTGACGGGTACAACATATAAATCAGTAGTTCACAGGGTGGCCTGCCTTTCCTGCAGCAAGTATAAATATTAGAGCTGGCAACCGGTGTAAACATAAGTGAATATGCCTTCAGGTGTGCTCTGCAGAAACCCTCAGAATATTTATTTAAATGTTGCTATTTCCCTGTCAACTAACTTTTTCATTTGTATGTTTTAGCAAAGCTCATAAAATCTTACCACAGTTAACTGAAGCTTTTGAACGAATGTTTAAATGTCCTTTTGCAGTATTCACCCAGCTCTCATTTCAATATACCTGAAAACCTGACAGGATATACAAAAATGAGGTTCCATGTTGTTTATTACTTTCGCTTTTAAATACGTCAGTTAAACTAACTCTTACACCAGAACCTCACCTTTTAGATACCCTGCCAGGGTTTGATATTTGCAGTTTTTATAAGGTGAAAAGATTTTCTTAAAGCTTTCTGCAGCTGCAGCATTTCTGAGCAAGTGTAAGAGCAAAGGCGCAAACACAGAAACTTTATGAGCCCCACGGTCCCTGGCTGTCTAATTAAATGGAAATACTTCTGAGCTTCAGGAACACCTGTTGCACCCTCCTCAGATATTGCTGTTTCCACTAGTTTTCAAAATAGAAAGAGATGGTCAAGGGTCTCTGTGCCAAGTTTAACAAGGTTTCTGAATGCCAGGGCTAGATTTTGGGCTCGTCTTGCAACCCCACGTGCAGCGGGACCTCGTGCAGCAGCAAGGCCCTGCAGCAGGAAAGCCCCCTGCCCCTGCCACGGTGGAGAAGGACCAGGCTTCCCCACGGCATGGGAGCAAGAGGCACAGTGGGGATAGGTCCTGCGGACCCTCAGATCTGTGACAGGGGGAAGGAGTCCTGCTCTGTGAGTTGTACGAAGGGAGGCTGAATGGGAGGACCGTGAAGGAAAAAGAGATAAGAGCAGTCCTACTGAAGGGTGAGGGCCTGGAAGGCGAGTAGCTGTGTTAGTATTCTTTGTTCTGATTTTTTTGACACTTTCTTTTGTAAGTAATGCTGCCAAAGGAAACATTTGTGAGGGAAAAAAATGAAAGCGGTGTTAAAGGCAGTACAAGTTGATGCCCAAGTTAACAGCATCAGTCCTCCAAGTAGCCTGGTGGGATCTTTAAAAAACAAATCCAACCCAGTTTCATGTTTGTTGCTAGTCTTTCAAGCAGCATCCTCAATACTACATTAGGACCTCACAAAAGAAGATTAGGACATGGGGATCACCAAGCTAAATTAAGAGAAGGGAGAACCTTTCTTCCTTATTTTTCCAGGAAACTTCCTGTTATTTCTTCCTTGGAAAGAACAAATTTAGTTCTTTTACAATGTACAATGCATTCAGTCAAGTGGCATATAAATACATACTCAGTATAGAAACAATACTGAGAATTTTCAGCAACAGTGTCCAAATTCCAAATGAAGCATTCATAGCAATGTAGATATAAAGGACCTTGCTTTTATCTACCAGGCACTCCTTACCCACACACTGCTTTAGACCACTACAGCTGTGACAGTACAACTAATAGAATATTTTAATTCAGAGAATACAATTTATTTTCCCCATGCCAAGTCATCTTTGCTCAGACTTTGTCTCCGGTATTTCAGGTCAAACAATTAAAGATTGGGCAAACAGAAGAAAACTCCGTCTGTCAACAGAAAGTTTTACCTAATTTTAAATCAAGACAATGTTATCTACCATAGCTTTATAAGCATTTGAAACAGGAACACAGCATCACGATGCCTAGCAAAAGGCAAAAAAAAATGTAAAGGTGGAAAAATCTATGCAGCAACACTATTTTTAAAGGAGATGTCAAAATAAGTAAGCATTACTTCAAACATACCAAGATCTGCATCATAACCTAGATCATGAGATATTATTTGTATGAACAATATTTGACGTCTAGTGAAAGGAATGAAATTTCATTTCGCCTGAAAATAGAGCACAAATATAAGAAGGAACTATTATTAGCCAAGCCTCCAGAGCAATATTTAGAACTATTTGGAAATATCAGCTAGTTAATCTACACAGTTATCACCTTCTGAAGAGCGTATCTACCAAGCAAGTTGCTAGGGCATGGAATAAGTCAGCTGATCAAGATTTACAGGGAACTCTTGTATGGGGAACACTCATGAGCTTTATAATGATCCCAGGTGATTAATAAGCTAAGGAGATATTGCAGCTGCTTGATATTTTCTGCTAACACATTTCAGCCACACAGCCACAGGTGTATCTGTGTCGGAAGAGGACATGCACAGCTCAGTGTGTATCACAGCAAAGCCATATGTGGTGCAGATGACCGCTTTATTTCTGTACTCAGCTGTGTTGAAAAGAGTATCTACCACGGAGATTCACAGACATACAAGAAACACTCCTCACATCATGCTTTCTTGTCTATTATATAAACACTCAACTGGTAGGATTAATTAAATATGTTTAAAATTAGTTGCATGTGTAGAAACTCAGAACCAAGTATTTCTGTCAGACTATGTCTAGCAAAATTGAAATGTGTCATTGATCATTATTTTGAGAGTTTTCTGGTAATTTTTCAGGATTCTGGAATTCTGTGGGAAAGAAAAAATAAAAGGTTTATATGAGATGGAACATTTTGTGAAACTTTTTCCATTGATTTTTAAATTTTCTGTTCAGTTCTATTTTATAAAACAAAATGAAAAATCAACATGGAAATAGAATGTTTCTATTTTCCATTCTGTGTTTCTCATAACTGGAAGCAACAACCTGAATCTTCTTTCTTGACAACATAGTGCTTTGAGTCAGAGTTCAACAAATTTTTGAAGTCTTGAAATCCTTCAAAAAAAAAAATATTTTTGTGCACGTACATTCAAATTATGTAACTATATTATATTTATGCATCTAAATATATAATTTTTGATTTAACAAATTGAAATGTATGTTCTCCATCTTTGAGAATTATGAGAAGAAAGGTGTTTTCTTTCTATCTCCTAGCCAGGAACTGACAGATTTACCTTTAAGCCTGTGTGTTAGCAATTCATCTAACCAAGTCAATTCATCCTTGGTTCTTTGGGGAGGAACAGAAGGTCCTCTGTGCTCATTCAGACCTACACAGTCCCCACCCAAAGTGTCTCCTGGACCTGCACATAACTCATTGAGTGGGAAAGCTCCCTTTGGCACCCTTGTAGAGATGAGGAGGCTGCAAGGAGGGAATAGAAAGAGCAAGAGCCGCCATATGATCAACAGGATTTGTGTGATGGGCTCAGAGAGAATGTGAGCAATACTTCAGCCACAAGCACAGAATAACAACCCTACGCTTCTCAATTTGATGTGGCTTTCACGCTCCCCAGTCAGTCCACCCACAAAGAGCCTGAATACTTGGGCCAAATGCTTCCAATGGGTGAGTGCTCAAATTCTGTGCACCTGCCTGAGGCTTCACTCAGCGTGCATCGGAGACAGCGCTCTGCAAACACTCTCCCAAACCAACCTTCATGTCGTCAGTGGGAGCTGCAGACCTCGTTTTGGCCTGCACAGAAGTCCTTATCCTTAAGGAGAAACTATCTTTAAAAAACACGAACCCACTTGCTTTGTCACAGTTCTGATGTAAATTGAAATTGCTACAAGCCGGGCACATTCTGAGCTGTAATTTCAGCACCTCACTTATCTCAAGCAAAATGTAATACTGGCAGCTAAAAAACAAACATCTGCCAATTCAAATAGACTGTAGAAATAATGTTCTGAAACACAAATACCTTCTGACAGTTTAGGGAATCTGGGCAGACGTGGTAGTGGCAACTATAGCTGAGCTGCCCAATGCCTACCATTATAAGACACTGTATTAAGTTGTTTATAAAACTTTGCCAAGCTTTAACTGTTTGGGATGAATTTTCCCAGACAAGGTATCCTACTCAGGCTGGCTTATTTTGGAAAGTTTCATTAAAATGATTCAATCATTTCCAAATCATTTAGACAAAAGTGCAATGTTATGCTCCCGCTAAAACATAAATTGTACAGTAGCTTTGCTGAGAAGTTCTAAGACATTTGTGCTTTGGAAAGGGAACTTCAGAACTGCCTCAGCATCCAGGACATGCTTTTTGCTGTCCCTGTAAAAATCCAGATACATTTTGCCTGGACACAGGCAAAGACCACAAAGACATATGCTGACGCAGCCAGGCACCTTACTTATACATTATATTAGTCAAATAGCTATCGGCTCTAAGGAATAGGAGTGGATTAGCACGGTGCTGTGCCCGAGTTACTAAACTCAGCACCTCTGTAGGGCATATCGGCATGGGCCCAGAACATTTCTAATGCCGAGGCAGCTGTTTGGTTCCCAGGTCAGAGGTTGCTTGTATGTGGCCAACTTGAAGTTTGAACTTCAAGAGTGCTTTCATGCAGCCATGTGTACTTATCTTTCACAATGTCTCTATGCACCTCGTCCTGTGGGTGACCGTGGAAGTGACTTAGACATAGTTCTGTAAGGGTATTTGGTGACCTAGAAGTTGAAATAGTCTTTAGCCAATGTCTTTGAAACAGAAGTTGTTCAGATTAATTGTACTACACTCTGAAGAAGACATTTTAAGTCATTCACCAGAAGCTGTCATTTTCATGGCAGCGTTGAAGAAAACGATTCCAACTCATTTGAATGTTGATCTTGATTTAATGTTTTGCTCTTTGCTAAATTGCGTTTGTCTGACTTACGATATTCTTCTTTTATGGAAGTGTCAACACAGTTCTGAGTTTTTCAGTATGCAAATATGCTTCAATTCAGCCACAAGTTATTAGGTGTGGATCAAAGATGTGCCTGATAGATACATAGGTTCTGTGATTTACTATACTGGTACCAAACTAGATGTTTTTCAGGGTTTCCTGTCAGTTTTAAAATGAATGACTATGAAATGGTTCTCCAGTTTTATTTTGAAAAAAGATGAGTGGCGCTACTGCAATACTGTCTTACACTGTGTGTGAGAAAGGTTTTACTTCTGTGGCATCTTCTTTCCATAGATT
The DNA here is from genome assembly GCF_963924245.1 of Chroicocephalus ridibundus. NCBI lineage: Eukaryota > Metazoa > Chordata > Aves > Charadriiformes > Laridae > Chroicocephalus > Chroicocephalus ridibundus. The sequence goes on from NC_086285.1 coordinate 133,752,667, forward strand.
ATAAATAACCTCTCTAAGATCATAAAGTTCTCCTTCTAAATAGCCTATAATGCAGAAAAACATGATCTCTATTCTTTTCTTACAGGAATAATATTCCTAGACTTCTTTGAAGATGCATGCAAAGGCAATAGGAGGTCTTATTTCCTGGTTGCCACTGCTGTCACCACAGTACTATTCACCTGAAATATGTTACTGCTCTAGTGATTTACAAGACAGGAAAAATGTAGATTTATTGCGTGCATCATAGCTCTGCTGTAATGGTAGTTCTCTAGTAAAAGTGTGAGATTACTTTGATGTATCATGGCACAACATGACAGGCAGTAATTTATGTCAAATGGCATTAGAGGTAAGAGGTCAAAGGTAAAATTTTGTCTCTGCAGTGTGTTTTGCTATTTAATTAATACCTGTTAGACAAGACACCTGCAAATATGTGACAGTGTCCTGGTCTTGTACAAACCCAGAAATTAAGTGGGGTTTGGGGATTGGTTGTAGTTACGTGACCTGGAACAGTTGTTTGGAGTTGAAGGAGTACAACAGAAGGAGATGTTTAGAGGCATCACTTGCTTCAGCATCCATTGAATAAGTAAATCACACACTGTAGTGTGCTGATGAGCCTCATTTACCTGAGTTCATATAATTGCAGCTTTGTTTGGTACTAATTGCTGGTATGAAGCTATAGTTCTCATAGAGAAGAATCAGACAGGGAAAAAGAGGAGAAAAAGATCAGCAAATTGGCTCAAAACTGTAATGGCAAGGTAGGCACAAGGGGACAGAGACACTTCTGTGTGTTAGTTTTTCTCTAGTGAGATGAAGAGCCAGAGGTGTGTAAAAGCAATGGAAGAGCTTTGTAGGTCATTCCAAAGAAAAGCAACACAGGAGAGAAGACCCTCAGCCTCTTCCTTAGGTGGATCTTCTGACAAATACCACATGGATACAAGCACACTGGGAAAAAGTGGATGCATTCTGCTACTTAAAGAAGAGAAAAACTTTAGAGGACTTGGCTATAAAACAGTGTCTGTACTGCAAATGACTGAGGAGAACAGGGGATAAGCAGGACTCTCATGAGCTGCTGGGATCAACAGCTTCTGGGAAATCTTTGCCAATGTCTTAAAAAGGAAACCCAATTGTGGTGCAGAGGCACAACTTACCCTGAACTGCTTTGTGCAGCTGGACCCCCAGCCAAGTGTTTGAAAATAGAGCTACAACCTTTGTAAAAATTTAATGCCAGCATTATAGGGAAAACCCCAAAGTATTTGCTTTGCAGGGCTTGTGCAGATCAGGACCCTACCATCTAAAAGGTGGCTTATCCCTGGAGGAGAAGACACCAAGTGGTCGGCTCTTTAGCTAAAGATATTCTCCACCCCCCAAGTACACCATCTTTTGAGAGATTGCATACAATCACTATTCTCTCAAAGGAGATCACAAGGTTTAGCACCTGCTTAGTCTACCCAGACATGTCTACCAACACAGCCAACCTCTGCTCCAAGCTACAAAATACTCAGGACATTCTTTTAAAAGATGAACTGGCATTTTCCTGGATATAGGAGAATGGTGGGAAAGTCATTGTAACTTTAAAAGCATTGTATTTCCTTCCCTAGCCATATTAAGTCAGAAACACAGGAGTGTCATACCAGGAACCCGCAGTGAAGACATGGTAAGGACAAGCTTTTGCCTTAGGTGCAGGATGTTTAGGATCACAGGATTGTTCATTCTGATCTCATCATTCCCATCAACATTTTGAGATCTCCAGCTGCATTTTTCAACAGACATTAAAAGGTACTTTTATAGCATCTAATTTTGAAAAATTCTGAGGTATGTGCTCATTTGAAGCAGCTGCTTTAGCCTTTCTTCACTCATGCTTAAGCACACGTTTGGAGTTCAGTAGCTTCATGTTAAGCATAGGCTTCTGTGCATTTGTGGAATTGAAGCTTTATAACTTAAGCATAGTACAAAGTTTAAAATCTTTCTGATAGGCAAGTCGTATAGATATATCAAAGGAAAATGCAATGAGTGCACACGATAAGCATCAACTTGAAACTGAGATTTTATAGATATTGATTAAAAAGAAAAAAGTGAAGTTGTTTCTTAAAAGTTTGGCACAGTAAAGTCAAGAGAGAGCTGTAAAATATCAGGTTCCTAGTAGCTGACCCTTCTATTTTCCATGACTACTTTGGCAGCAAAAAAAATAAAAGAATGAAGAAATAGACTGTCGTATTTCTTCTGAGCAACAAGAAATGCGTTCCATCCCACAGAGCCCGAATTCACTGGTGACAGACTGAAAAACTGAAGGAAACAACACTAGCCAGAAAGAGCATGCAGACTTGTGCTAGACAGTTTCCAAAGTGACTGAATAGGTGAATTATTTGTCCAAATTTTAATATGCCATGTCCTTACAAAAGCATTTTATTTTACAGAAAAAACAAAAGTAACTATCTTAATAAAAGTGTTGTGCATATAGAAAACAAGCTCACATTAAAAAACCACGAGTGTTATATGTAGACTTAAATAAGGAACTTATGTAAAATGTATTTTTATACCTCATATGTACCTCTTCTAATGCTGAATGCTAATTAATATACAAGGGTTTATCAGAATACTAATTAGTAATAGTGACAAGAAAGAGAGAAGGAAAACCAGAATGTTTGGAGAGAATATAGAAAGCAAACAGAAAGAAGACAAATTTTATCTAAGTAATATGCCACCAAAAAAGTGGCAAAAGGGAAAAACTACTTACGAGTGTTCAATATTTTAGAGTTTTCTGCTTTTAATACACTTGATTTCTCAATCCAAGTGTAATAAAAGTACTTCATGTTGTTTTGCCTTTCTTTCAGAAATGAAAAAAGAAAAAAAAAAGAAGGAAAGAAAGGCCAATTAGGTTTGTGGAGCTTGTAAATTGCTTGAGAATCCAAGCAGAGTTACTCAAAAACCTCACATGACAAATGTTCCTGACTGAAAACTTCATTAAATTATCAGAAGATTAAGCAATCCACCCTCTTCTCATTTTATCCACATTCAGAATACCCCCACATTTTCTTACCAGTTAACACTACACTTTACCAAATCGGCCATTTTGTCTGACAAAAAATTTTCAAGACATAATTGTTGAATTTTGTGCTTATTTTTTGTTTTATCCTATTTTTGGTAGAAATAGATCAATTAAAATCCAGTTAATTATTACTTGATTCTGAGAAAACACAACTTCCATTACTCTAGCTTTCAACAATCATATTTAATGATAAATATACTTTTTTTCCTGAATATCAGCCAATGATTTGGTATATTTTCCCTGATTTATACACAGCAGATTTTCTTATTGCCATTATTAAAGAGTATTTTACTTTTGTCCTACATTCACAGTTTCAGTGCAGTGGCGTCTAAATTTAAAAGTGAAGTCGCAACAGCAGAAAAAGTCATTCAGACATGTGAAATGTCAAAATTGTATCTTCTTGCAAATGAGATGACTTATTACAGGTTCTCACTGTTTCTCACACAGCAGCAGCCAAAAGAATCCATGACCGAAAATAGATGAATAGGAATGATTTTTTTACTGATCCTTTTCATTTTAGCTATTAGGTAAGGATTTTCCAAAATGAATGAAGCCATTGTCAACCTGTCCTTATATTTCTGGGTTGTCTTTTCTCTATTTGATTTTTTGGGAGGGTGTTAGTAAAGGTTGGGGAGAGAAGTAGTCTTCAGGATGAAAACGCATAGCTTTCAAAACAGAACAATGTGCTCATATATAAACACAGTGGGTCCTTTCCTTAAGAATAAAGGTACAATAAAACAAAACAAAGAAATTGTTATTCGCCTATGAGAATGCCACCCACTAAGTCAACCAAACAGCTCTCCCCAGCACAGATCGACTCCCTGACAATCTGGCCCTGTGTCAAAAGGATAACCTTAGTAAAAAAAATCTAAACTCTATCCTCCACGGTGCATGAACATATACAGACCAGCTATTTACAGATGTTCGAGGAAGTCAGTGACAATGTCCTGAAAAGGTACGGTTTAAGTCTCGCCAGGTGGAATTTCTAAAGAGCTACTTGGACAAATTCTTGAGAGCAGTCAGAGCTTGTCTGCACCACCCAAGTGGCATCTGCGGTCACAAATCAGCTACATGTTGCTGGTCAGGAGCCCTCTGCCACTAAAAAAAACCACTTTCCTGGCATATCCGTGTCCCTGGATGCCCTTCCAACACACAGTCTGACTGGGGCAGTGCTGCCATACAGCCATTTTGCTCAGCCACTGTAGCATTGAGCAGTCTTAGGTCTGGTTAGACACTGGAATAGGCTGCCCAGGGAGGTGGTGGAGTCCCCATCCCTGGATGTGTTTAAGACTCGTTTAGATGTGGTGTTAAGGGATATGGTGTAAGGGAGAACTTTGTAGAGTGGAGATGATGGTTGGACTCGATGATCCCAAGGGTCTTTTCCAACCTAAATGATTCTATGATTCTATGACTGACCTTCATAAACCCCTGGCTGTCTGATCTCCTCCCCTCACTCCAGCAACTGTAAAGCAGAGCACTGCTTCATGCATAAGACACCATCACCCACTGTGCCTTCATCATCTTTCTGTCAGAGGCAGCTGTAAAGGATAACTCCTGGTCACATCAGTCTTACTCAGAAGCAGAACTTCTGGAGGGGTAAAAGGAAGAGGAAAAAACTCCATTTCATAATTTTAAAAAATTGTTCGCACAAACTTTTGAAACTTTTTTTCCCAGTGCTCCAAGGTCTCAATTATTTTGATTCAAGCTTACTAGAAATTTTTTGTGGGGTTGGTACAAGCACATTAAAAATCAACCCACACCATTTGGTGGGGAAGGTGCAAAGTACAACTAGAAAAATTAGGTTAGCATGAGGATGAAATTAGCTTTAAAGACTGGGCAGTACTCACTCATATGCCATTTTACAAACAGGTAACTACATGAGCCTGGACAGTTCTGGGATAATTCTGCTGACCAAAATACGTATGCCGTACCAGTACCTTTGCAAATAACAGGGATCAACTCTCAATTTTACAGGGACTTACATATCTCCATCCAATTTATAAACCTACCTGAGTGCTTGAATTTTCAATACATATTGTATATTAAAAACCACAGAGTATTGAAAGCAGGTATGTTTTTTTGTCCTCTCTTCCCCTCCTGATACTGGAGGGTCTTCCACATTGGGCTTTATTGTAACATGCAATGGTAAAAATTTGGTAGAAGCAAGGCAGCCAAGCACCAGCAATATTGACTATTGATCCAGCTGTACAGAGTCAGATTACTTGGAAAACAACCCTTCAATTTTTCACTCCAGTGACGCTGCAGGGCAGTTGCTTTTAGGATCATTACCCTTGTCTGTAAAATGGAGGAATGTGAGAATGTGTTTGAGTAAATTCTGAACCCATTTGAACTCTGTGGGTTTGAAACTTAGTCCTAGAGTCAAATCATTGCTTTCCATGAACACATCACCTCCACAGCTAACCAGGGCATTCACACCAAGACTGTGGTTTAGCTGATCCATAAATCATCCATAAATCACCATAATGCTGTAATGAGTGTACTGAGAAATACCCACATTGCCAACACCTTATCACATGTAAGAGTTGCTTCAGGGTAGGAAAATCCAGAAGGCACATGCTTCCTTTTTATACTAATTGGCAAAGAAATTAATGTGACTGATGTGCTAGCAAGGGATGCCAGAACCTTGTCTCTTTAGCAAGGCAGCTCTACAGTGAAGAACATAGGCATTTAGGCAGTGTTGGATAGCAGGAGTTTTAGGGTTAGGGGCAGAAGCTGAACAGAAAACAGCCATAGGCAAACTAGTGTACAACTTGCCCGCATTCTTGAGTTTCCCTTTTGTTTTTGTGCCCAGAGTAGTCTAGACAAGGCAGAAAGGTCTCATTTAAAGGGAATGTTAAAGGTAAGAGTGGCCTTAACCCATGAAAACCACAAGGCACAAGTAGCAAGAGTGTAGGGAGGCCGAACATGCAGTAATGACAAGAATCACAGAGCAAGGAAAGTTGTGGGGACATTTTGATTGATGAAAGTTAGATGAGGAAGATTTTCTCCAAACATTTTTTCTTCCTTTTTTCATAACTAATTGCTTTTAACTTAGCCTCTGCAATAAAACAGCTCCTTCGTCTTGCTCTCTAAAGATAATAATGAGATGTGGTATTTTTTGGGGGGGATTAGTGCAGTCTCTGAGAGCTCAGCCTCCCATATCAGCAAACCAGATCACCCAAGTCCAGTTTTCATTGGACATTTTATTTTAGGAGTTATTTTGGAGAGGACATCAACATAAAAGGGACACTCCTGAAACAGATAGCTTGAGATAAATAAATATTATGAAATATATTGAAGTAAAAATGAAATGGATAGTGTTGAGGGGGCATATCAGTGCATTGTAAAAGAAACTGACAGACAAAAAGATAGATATCTCTTTTATACACAAGTCTAGGAAGCCTACTTGATGGAACTGAAACCTGGACAAGATCGCAGTCTCAGTAGGCACCTGGGTTTATGACAGAGAGTAGGACATGATTCTGAGACTGAGCTGGCATAACCAAAAAGACGTCTGAAGAATGTGACAAAAAACACAAAAGAAAGACAATCAAAATGAAAAGACATTTGGAGATAGTCCATTCACAAAGCTTTTAAGGAAGCAAATCAGTCCTTAAAATCAAACAAGGAAAAAATGTAAAATGTCTTCCTGGCCTAAGGTATACTGAGCACAGGGAATGTCCTCAGAGGAAAGAAAGAGTGGCTGTCAAGATACAAACTCTGGCTCAAGAAGTTGCTGCTTTAGACCAGTGACTGCTGGAAGGTGGGAAGGTATGTCAGACAACGATCCCTCTGTGTTCACTCTATTTGTTATATTCCTTTCCTAAGCATTTGCCATTAACCACTCTCAGAGACAGATTACCAGACAATGCAGACCTTCAGTCTGACCCTGCGCTGCACCTCTTAGCTTTTAAGACCAAAAAGTGATGCATGAAATAAACCCAAGCAGCAAGGATTTAAACACAAGTGGCTATAGTGTCTAGATATTTGGATCTACTAAGAAGTGTGTGATCAAAAGCCAAATCCCTGCTGAGGAACCAAAATTGATGAGATCAGTCCAGACATAGGGCTCTAATTCAGATCGGCTTTCACACTACAAGTTGTAAAGTAATTTATCACTGAAGAAACCCACATATTTGTATCGCATTAGCAGAAATTTCCCATGAATAAAACAAAGGATTTTATTTTGTAACTTTCCTTCAAACATAAGAAGTCTCAGAGTAGTCTCCTGTCCCCCATAAAATGAAGAACAAAGATTAATTTTCAATTTATCCAGTAATTTTTACAGTCAAGCGTAACAAATAAGGTAACAGATTTTCCAGATGTCCAGAGCTCCGGAGGCACTATTATCAGGATTCGGCTGCCCTCTCTTGTACAGAGGGAGATCTGCATCTGAAGGCAGTGCTTCAGACTTAAAAATACATGAGAGGCGGCTGTGCTCTGTACAGGAGGAGGGGAGGTATAAAATGTCCGTTCTCACACCAGAACTAATCAAACGAGGCTATAGTGTTATTATGTAAAGCTGACCCTGTTATTAATTAATACATTCATGATTTTTTTAGAAAATAATTTAATTTCAGGCATTATATCTCTGCAGGCTCACCAGGCAACACACAGTTCCCTCCTTGCAGACTGTACAGTTTATCTGCAAAACCTACCTACCTTAAATACAGAGGCTAAAATATACCCCACAGAGACCTCTGTGTTTCTGCTTTAGAGGGAGACTGGAAGATCTAAACTTTAACTGCCTCAGCTGTCCTTCTTTCAGCCTTGCTCCACTCCCTCCATACAAGCCCATAAGTCAGACATGACTCCTGTTAGAAACCTGCTGAATCCTAACCCCTTATGTGCTCTGCAAAGTAGCGGGACACTCTATAAATTAATTGAGGGATTTGCCCCTTTCTTCTGCAACACTTTGGATTTACTCGCTGCACAACAGAAAATCTGTGAGAAAAAAAAAAAAAACAGTAAAGCTGCCTGTTTGGGCCATTAACCTTTTCAATTCTTCCTGAGAAATGAAGCAAAATTAACTTTTTTCCTTCTTGGGTCAGATGAGATGTTCGTTTCCTAGATTTAGTTTCTCTATTCTCTGAATTTTGTCATAAAGGTAAAATTCTTCCCACTCAGTTGGAGATACCAAACAAACAGGGTATACTAAGAGTTTTCTGTCACTAGTGATAATTTCTCTAGCTCTTGACTAGTTTTACGTTAGAAAAGGTGAATTCTTAGGGCTCACATCTAACAGCCTTTCCTCTGTGTAAGTATATGATGTATTATGACCACTATGTCTTATATCTCTTCCACAGTTAACTCATTTTCATTAGTCCTGGCTATTGACCCAAGGTGCTCCCATTGTCCTTAATTTCATTCTAAAAACTGGTAGATTGACTGAAGTCATTCTTCAAATCTCTTCGTTTCTTCAAGATTGACTGAATCAAGTCTTCAAGTATTTTCAGAAGTTAAAATGGCAGCTTCTTAGGTAAGAAGCAGCCAGAACAAGCTAATAAATCCACTATTCCGAAGATAAGCTTTGTGCTACTGAACGAAGAGCAGAAATATGAGATGTATAAAAGAATCAACTAGCGCAAATCCTCTGAAAGCCTCAAGCAAGAACGGGAGGTCCTATTTGGTTTGGGTTTTGTTGTTGGGTTTTTTTGCTGTGATGCCCAGCATATCTGACTGAGGCACAGGGCAGAAGGTATTCGTACATGAGACACAGGTAGGTAGAGTAGCAGAGCTACAGCATAGGCAGTGAACCGAACCTTGACTTCACACCCCTTAAGGCCTGCCCAGTGTGGCTGTGGAAACTTGATGGTAATAGGTCATTAGCGGACTACCTCCCACCTTGAATCAGGGGAGCCAAAAAGGAACTGTGGAATCACAGTTACCTCCTTGGTCTTCTAAGGCAGAGCATGCAGTCTAAATCCAGACCTGCTTTGGGAAAATATGAACAAACCGGCAAAAACTGCAGTGACTTGGGCCTCCTCAGTGGGAAAACAGTTCCCACACACACACAGCCCTTCATTTTCCCCAACAACAGTCTCAATTAATGTTCTGTATGGCTAAGCATTCACTTTAACCACACTGTTTGTAATTAGCAGTGTCTATTAATACTAGGCATCTGAGACCTGCAGGGTTTGAGTAAAAAGTGCCAGGGCTCAAGTGTTTATGAGCAGTTCATATACAGCAGGAAATTTCTTGTTTTTCTTGAACAGTTGCCCTGTCTCCACTTGCCAAAAACTGCATGGTGAATAGTCATTACCCAATTTAATAGAGATGTGGGCTAAAATTTCTGCTACCTGGTTTTACACATAGGCTGTGGTTAGAGGGGAAAACAGAGAAAAGTCTCATTGCTTACATGTTGGTATGTAATTTAAGTGAAAGCAAGAAGTTTAAATAAGTCACTGTATGTCTACCATCTTAAAGTAGGCTTTTCAATTCTTTGCAATGGTTTGGATTAGTGCTAGATGGGAACAAATCCTGGAGATCCTACCATCATCAATTTTTACAGCAATTCAAATGCTATTCTTCAGACGAATTTTGCCTTTCAGGCATATCTTTAATTTTGATTACCAGTATGGATTTTTGTTCTCATAGTTTCATTTTGCAACACAAATCATTAAAACAGAGGAGCTTTGTCTCTTCCCTTTCTTTGTGTTGTATCTTAAAAAAATGGCTTCCGTACCTTATTCTCTGTATTTATGATAATTTTGAACTGTTGGGTTTTATTGAAGATGAGAATGAGTTGATTCTAATTCACCGGGAACAAAATAACTCCATCGCTATCCTGTTTACCCCTATGCTCTACTCACTGGACCACAGACACCTTGTGAAGACAGGCATTAACACTGTGCTAACAATTTGATTAACATCATGCTGTTTATTCTTGCACAGTTTCAAGTCTTTATTTTAAGTCTCTTTACAGCTCTGTTCTACAGACTAGGAATTCGATGAGTTAACTGAGCTCAATGCGCAAGGCTCAGGGCAGTTTACTACATAGCATAATGTCCCTTAGAAAAGAATGGCAGAAAGGAATTTTTCCTGAAAAGTGAGGCAGTCTATCTCCAACTTCATTTTATAAAACTCAGCCTTCCACTAAGAGATCTGTCTACATGGTACAGATAAAGCCTAGATGGAAAAAGGATTTGCTGTAGTCTTTTTTTTTTTTTCTCTTTACCTTACATCTGGATATTTGGAGTCAGTCCATTTTGATTATTTTAAAGCATATCATTCTTCATTTGTAAAAATCCAGGGACAGTTTTATTTTCTCCCAAGCTTCAACAATACTCATGTTAAGTGTTTTTCAGTGTGGCCACAGATATTGAGAAGTTTTTGTTTGTAACAGCACAGAGGGAATGAAAGGCACAGATTTGGTAGAGCACTAAGGGCTATGCAGTCCCCTCATTAATTAGTATCACTTATACATATGCTCTTGTAAGAGCAGTATAGAAATACATATTTATTTCTGTTTCAAAGAGCACTGATCAGAAAACAACAGAGGAGAATTCCATTTGAAGATGGTGTTTTTTGACTTCTAGAGCAACTATAGCAAAACCAGAAAATACGAAATGTGATTTAAGAGCTTCAACATATAAACATCCAGAACAAAAATACACTAGGCTTCCTCCACAGAATAGCTAAGCATTACACCAAGGATATTCGCATTTACAGAATATCAAAAAAAGATAAATAAAAGAAAAAAGAAAATGAAAAAACAAGAAAGAAAGAAGAAAAGGGAGGAAGGAGGGAAGGAGGGAAGGAAGGAGGGAAGGAGGGAAGGAAGGAAGGAGGGAAGGAAGGAAGGAAGGAAGGAAGGAAGGAAGGAAGGAAGGAAGGAAGGAAGGAAGGAAGGAAGGAAGGAAGGAAGGAAGGAAGGAAGGAAGGAAGGAAGGAAGGAAGGAAGGAAGGAAGGAAGGAAGGAAGGAAGGAAGGAAGGAAATATCCTTGGCACTCTGACAAAAAAAATTATTTCAGACATGACAACATTCATATTATGTGCTCACTACTTGGAAGGGAAAACTAACCCTATTTACCTATGTCTGTGCAGACAAAAATTGGGCATAACACTTCTTTTTTTCTGATGAAAGAAAAAAACAGTAGGGCATTTGCTAGATGGCTGTCTAGGAAGAAATTACTGAGGCTAGGGTTACTCGTATTCATTTGCAGCTTAGAGGTGGTCTCCTATATGGACGTCTTCTTCCCTGCCCAAACAGGAATTAATTATCTCCCTAAAGCCACACGAGAATGAAGATTTGATGGCCGTGAGGGCAACTGGTCACTGGTGCAGCTTCTCCTGCATTGTGTGAGAAAGACTGCATTTACATCACTGAGGAGAGCAGGAGAAAGAGGTGCAGGATGGATCAGCATCAAATTTGTGTCTGTTATTCGTGGCAGACCACAGGGGGCTCTGGGGATCAGTGCCTGAGGGTAAGTGGCATGAGGGTTAGTAAAAGAGCTGGGAAAGGACAAGAGAAGGATTTACATACTTCTTCCATACAGCCTATGAGCAGTAAAAAATAAAAACATACTGTCAACCTGTGTTTCCCTCCTTTCAACCTGTCTTTCCCCCTACAAATTTCCTGTACATCATATAGGGGTAGGTGAAGAAGAATCCTTGCTAGCAAGAAAAAAAAATAATCAAGGTTTATTGACAAAAAGGTAAACCCAAAAGTCAGGACTGGATGACTTGGCATAATGCACATATTTTAAATAGCTACTGCAACAATTGCAAAAGGAAGTGGTGGGTTTGTCACCTCTTGCTGCAGTGAGATGGGGACAAATTCCTCTCTGGACAATAGACTTTGGCCAGACTAATCTCTGTGGAACTGAAAGTAGGCAAGAGCCTACAATTTATGCAGTCAGGTGAGAGATGCTAGTGTGCCTTTTTGCAATGTAAACTATTTCAAGGTGAAAGAAATGGCAAGAAAACCCAGACCCAGTGTAACTACAGACTGGATTGATAATATTTACCCAGAAGTTTGGAGAGTGAAATTGGTTTTCCCTTTGAGCTTTTGCTCCTCCCTTATCTTAAACTAATTCTAAAGGGAAAGAAGATGCTTCCAGAGGTAAAGAAAAATATTCAGAAATTTCTTAAGCTAGCAGAATTAAAACATAGAAACTACAAGCACAAATATTGTGAAATGTCAGAGTGTGTAGAAAAAACAATGGTTTAAGTTCAGAAAAAATCAAAACTGATACAAAAGGTAGGTGGCTGCAACAGTTTTTCACTTCAGCTCCAAACAAATAATTTCCATCTTAATTTCTTTACGGCCTACAAGAACCTGGCAGACTTTCTTCTCTCCGAAGCCACTATAACAATTAAAGGTCATTTAAATTTCTAGCAAAACCAATATGGATAAAACTGCATCTTCCTTCCTGAAGATGGATGTTGATGTACATTAGCAGGTGTTCTCAGAATCCTAAATTGTCATAACTGTAATTCATCAAATAAAGAGAAGGCTTGGGTGTCAGAATAGTACTGCAAGCACAACAAAATAATCCTTAGCTTTTAAATTTCGGTGACTCATAGGCTTTTGTTCTTTAAGTTGCTTTGTACAAGGATGGAAGACAAAGGGAAACAAATCTAGTTGTCTGACTATGGATTGAAACCTGGAATGTGCAAACAAAGGAATTTTTTATGTCTTTGACCACTTGAAAAGCCAAATTCCCCCAGATGCCAACCTCTGGGCAGCTGAACACTTTATCTACCTTTACCTTTTTCTTACTTCTGTGTAATATATTTCTAAAATGGTCTTTCATATATGCCTAATAGAGGGGTAAAATGTTTGTAGACGTGCCTTATTTGAAAACAGATATAATATCTTATTATACTGTTACGTCTTATATATTAATATATATTTAATTAATATTATATAATTACAAACATAATATTGTGTAAATTTAGAGTATAATTTTGAGAAGGATTTCACATAAGCAAGTGATTGGGATATCAGAAAAGTTTCATTACTGTGTCTATTTTCAAGTAAAGCCCTTTGAATTCTGAAGCACTGAGAGACTGTTATTTAAAGCAATTTTTCCCCACCCCAAAATGAAATTAATTGTTTTCTCACTCTGCTGCTGCCCTGACCAAACATATGGGACAGATGAAAAGGAAGGATGAAAACTGTACTAGTTCAGATTGGCAATTCAATGCAGTGTATTAAAACAGGACATTGTACAGTGGGATTCAGTATGTTTTGGTGATATATGCAGACACTATTCATTTCTATCCCCAGCATTTTAAGTACTTATTTTGAAAATATGCTGTTTTGATTAGGGAAAAGCTGTTTAAAACTTATGTTGGCAGTTCTGAATATATTCTTTCTCTTTTTTCTTTTTTCTCTCTCCTGAATCATGGGGTAATGAAATTTAGTATCAGCCAGTATTTTAAAACTCTAAAATAAGTGTTCTTGAATAAGTGTCACAAATAAAGCAAATTGGGGGTGTGCTGTGGTGCAGAACTGTTACTGGCATGAATTCAGGCAGAACAACATTACATCAAGCCATGAAGTGTGGCTTGTGTGAGTTGCGTGGTTTAGTCTAACTGAGCAAAAAACACCACTCTTTTTACTTTAGGTTTTATAAAATGACAAAATATGAACATTGCAGTGTTCATAGCTAGCCCCTTACAAAGATCTACTTACAAAGTCTACTCCCTTTCTTTGCTTGAATTCTTCCAGACTTCATGAAATAAGAACCAAATGATTGTTTGGGCAAATTACTTCAACCTCCCGTTAAATTTCACATGCTTATATGCTGTTTGAACCATTTTCCCCACACAGCCTAAAGGCATCGTCTTGAAAGATATTTTTTATCATAACAAATTCAGTCTCCTCAGAAAAATGCCTTCGCATTAAATGCCCTTTGACATATACAGTGAACTGCTGGACATAAAGGATTGCTCTAGGTACAAATGAATGTGAAAAAATGTTACGGTTAAACTTAAAAAGGTCATACAAGTACATTATAACTCTAGTATGGTTTGATTTGAACGTATTTGTCAACATGTGCTCATGCAGGTCCATATGCCTGGCACATCAGCTATTCGAAGTTGCTGATAGGCAGCTTCACCAAGTGTCACCCTTTGACTTTAAAGGAGGCGCTCGTTAATATATTCCTTACCCGCATTGCCCCAGCCAGCCAGAGGAAAGCTGGATCTCACACCTCCACTGTGGCTCTTGGACGTCCACTGCTGGGACAGCACGTACATGATCTTCTCCACCATCACAGTGAGATCCCTTCATGCTACAATGTTTTGGAGGCGTAGCAGCTTGGCAATATCACTGCTTCTGACCTGCAAGGCATAGAAAGCTATATGTAGGTTATGCCTGCCAGGCATAAATAGGAAAGGTGCAGTGTAACTGAACTCAAATTGCATACCTACAATATGTCACCAAAATAATTTACATTAGTGCAAATGACTTAGACTTCTTTATTAAATCTGACGGTATGAGGTGGTTATTGCTTGTTGAAACCTGTCCTTTCACAAAGTCATGCTTTTATGCAAATTCACCATTCTGTATATACCCGAAGCCAATTCCACTGCTTTTTCAAGGCCATTTTTGAGGGCCAGTGGCAGCAGCACTGTTGAGTAAAATATGGCAAGTGCCCAAGGAGCAAAAGGGGCACCCTCTTCTAGCTTAAAGAATGAGACACCAAGAGAAAAAGAATGCTGTATTATTTAACTAAAGATATCCAAATGACATGCTTAAATTAGGAAGGAAACTAGGCTCCTCCTATACAATAAGTCATGAAAAGTACGTCTGTCTGGAGGGCAAATCAGTGGGCTTCAGCTTCTCTGCAAATGACCTTAGCTCCTATCTAAATTATATGCCTAAAATTAGAAGGTGTGTATACTCCCTATAGTTTTAGAAGTGAATATATTGCTTGGTCTCACTTTGCTGGAAACTGGCAAACCACATTGTAAAATTGCAATTTGCTGCTTAAAGGGACAGGTTTTTTTCACAAAAGCATAAAAATTTCAATGACAAGGTTTTTTTTTAATTCTTACTGATTTGAATGGGAAATAAGTGAATTGAAGCACAAAGGCCTTCTGAAATATGCTGTAATCATTTCTTGTTACTGTTTCATGACTGTGGTTATGCGCAGGAACAGTTTATATTCCAAGAATCTACTGGGTCAAAGGCATTTTCAGCAGCTACAGTTTTAGGATGTTCTACTCCTGAAGAAGAGTAGATCTCAGATGAGATTCCACAGCTAACATCTTGAATATCATACTGAAAACTTCCTTGGCCTTTTCTTGCTTTCTTGGATTAAAACCAAAAAGAATAAAGATTTAAATGAGCATTTAATCCCACAGATGGACTTGCTACAGTGGCAGAATGATTGCTTCAGGCTAACTTAAATATCAACATATGTAAACAATCCCTGTTGTGTTCAGCTGACATGTAGTCCCAAATTACACTAATTTATTCTGGAATAAAATGTACTTTTACCCTGGTGTCCATTGTAAATTGGTAACATAGAACAGAGATGGAGAGACTGAAACTGGGAGGAACTGTGTGTTAGAGACACAGGGCTCTGTGGATTTGGAAATAATACACACTGTCCTTTCCCAGGATGAAGACTGGTCTCCTTTTTCTATCTTCAAGAGTCCGTGTAAGAAAACTGGAAAGAAAACAATGATTCCACATTTTCTCAGACACCCTTAGTTATCAGCAGACCAAGGCTAACAAGATCTTATGAGGCAGATAAGAGAAGAATGATTTGCACATCCTGATTCACTTTCTAATCAGAGCAACAGAGCCTTTCACCTTGGAGTCTTTCATAGACTATCTGAAGTGGCCTTGCCTAAAGGGTTTCATTGCCAGCTCTGTAAGGGCTGTTGCAATCTGGGACAGTCAAGATCTTTTGTCCAAATGTATTGTCTATAGATAAAATCTGCAACTCTGCCTGGACAAATTTCCCCTTTTTGGAAGACTTGTTTTCAACAAGGAAAAAGCTAGCCTCCAAGGTAAGATGAAAGGAGGTTGTTCATGAAGCTGTCACAGTCTTTCCACTTCATGCTTGGAGAATGAGTGTCAGAAGATCATAAGGAAAACCAAAACAAATCAGTCAACACCAGTCATCACCTCTCATCTGTATTTTATCTGTGCTGCCACAGTGCAAGGAACATTATTTGCACCATGCAGCCAATCCGTAGAAGTGGTTTATGGGGTTCCTTTTGTCCAGGAAATTGCTCTCCAGCATCAGAGACACATTCTTAACAGGGCAGGGATTGACTTCAAGTGATGCACTATCAGGGCAAGATGAATGATGAAGTGGGCCCTCAAAGATGCTTCATTGTTTAAATCTTGAAGAACTAAAGGCTAAAATGGTAGAAGTGCTTTTTCTCAGGAGCTGAACAAATTTGTTTCTGATGCATTAAAATGACTTTTTTTCACAACAGTAAAAGTTTTCATGCTGGATCACTACTCCTAACATAAACTAGAAGAGCAGAAAGAGACAAAATCTGAATGTGTTAAATTCTTCGAACGAATTCTATCCCACTGATGTCAAAAGAATTTTTTGACAGCAAATTTTCATGCGTATTTCATTACTACATTTTCCAGTCAAGATAGATTTTAGCTTATCAGCTCAGAGTTAAACTGAAAAGGTGAAGGTGCAAGGAGACATCTCCAGTTTCTGGGACGGTTACTTAATAGGAAAGAACATGGAGACACAGTAATTCTAGGTATCTTTGTAGTGCCGTTTCCACTCTTCCTACACGCTGGTACTGATCTGATACCAGTAGATTTTGCCGGATGCAGTCATTTTATCTCTGTTGAATCAGTCTCTGGACACAGCAGAAAGAAAACACTTCTATATTTTTTCTTGTCTGACACAGATCTTCTGGCTTAGGAAGTGGTTTGTCCCCTTCTCTACATTCAGACTGTATCCCATGCACTGTATTTGGAGAGGTAAGACTGAAAACGCTACCTGGATGAGCAGATGTGAGACAGGATAAGTTAAAATAGGAAAAAGTTTTACTTCTTTCATTCCTGTGCTTTCATTCCTGTGCTTAAGGCAATAATGGGAAGAAATATGAAGTGTCTTGTGCATCTGCTACACTGGCCATTGCCGGAAAGTTACCAACTTCAGGTCTGCAGGAAGAGATGAGGCTTCACTCCTATTGCCTGGGCACACAGCTGAAAACAGACACTGCAAGACTGTGTTTGACTCCTACCCCTCCTGCCCCATGCATGTTTCTGGTGTTACTACTGCAGTCACCACAGCTGTGCTGGCCTCAACCTTTTTCAGAGCTGACACTGAGAGATTATTCCTTGCTGGATGCTGTGATCATCTGAAATCAATTCAGCCTCACTTTCCTTCTTCAGTTCTTTATTTGGGTATAAAACTAGTATTTAGCAATTAATATGTAACACTGTGCTTATGCCATTAAAAAGTTGGGAAAGTTATGCAAAGGGGGTGGATTCAAGCAGCCTTTTGTACTGGAGCCACAGAAAAATCTCTTTCTTACTTATCTAAGGTAAAAAAAGAGAGACAGGAGAACTAGAAGAGCCATTCAATCCATGCAAACATGAGCACAGTTTATCGTACTATGACTATCTTTTGATACTTAGACATCTGATAATTTCTAATTATTGAAAGATATTCAAAGTAACAAAATATTGCCATTGTTCTTGTTTTTTCTTTCTCCTAGAAGGGCTGAATGGCCTTTGGAGCCCAAGACACACCTGAAAACCATCAGGCAAGCATGGCATGGGGAAATCAAAACATCAGTATTACGTAGCCCAGGAAACGAGCACACTCCCTGCCTTTTATTCCAACTGCAAGACATAGCTACCTCTTTCCATACTGACCCATTCACTGTTGATTACAAGCTTTCATTACTTACCAAATAAGCCCAGCCATGTAAATGCAAGGATGCCACAGGGGATCCCGTTCTGAAAAAACACACTGCAGGCAAGTGACAGAGCTCAGGGTCAGCCCCAGCGCCACGTCCCCAGGGCCCTTCACCACAAGATGTCCCCAGCCCTGCTGGGGGAGACGCCAGACCTACTCATGCCAAGGCACATCCTACGGCCATAAACTGGCCAGGGACCAGCTCTGGCAGGGGGAACACAGGGTTTGTAGCCACCATGGTGGCTCCCGGCAGCCCCACGGCACTGATCGGGCTTGTGAGCACAGGCCAGACCAGGTGGCCTGGGAGGCTCCTTCCCCTCACATCTTCTTTTCATAGTTTTACTGTTTTCTTGGTAATGGCCATAGCCCGACACCTCAGTGAGGTGTTGCCCACTGATGCGGGGTTTGTGCCACGCTAGAAGCAATGGGAAGGCCTCCTTCACGCTTCCTTCCTGCCCGTGTATTTTTTCACCCCATCCGTGGGGAATCGGCAAGTTTCCAGTACATAAGAACACCAAATTCCGGCAGCAGCGGGGTAATGACAGAGTCTGCAGGCAGGGCGGTGGTGTCCAGCCATGTCCTCTCGGCGGGAAGCTCCCCGCGCCGCCCCTCGGGCCTCGCCGCTCCCGGGGTGAATTTAGACCCCCATGGCTGACAGAAGGAGCCACCGAAGGTCCCTCACGCCCGCCCTTCCTCACGCCGCTCCGGCCGCGTACCGCGGCGCAGCGGCCAGCGGGTGGCGCCCGCGCCCCGCCCGCGGGGCGGCTGCCGTGAGGCCTGAGGCGGGGCTGCCCTCGGCGTCCATTACACCCCCCCCTTTCCCCTCCGCAGCCAAAGAAATCCGCCTTTTCCGCCACTGACCCGTCGGAGCAGCTTTCCTGGTGGCGGGTGGAGTTCGCGCAGGAGGAGGAAGGGGGCAGCAAGGGCCCGGAGAGACGGTTCTGTCACCTCATGGCAGGCGGCCGCCGGCGCAGGGCCCGGGGCAGGAGCCGGTGCTCGGCGCGGCGGAGGCCGGAGAGGTGAGAGGGGCTCTCCTGGAAAAACTTTAAAAGGCGGCAAGGGCTGCCGAATACCTGGGAAAGGGGTGCCCACTCCGTGCAGAGGGTTCCTGGTGTTTTATGCTGATGCTTCTTTATTAAAGTAATGCTTTAGAAGCGGGTCAGCAAGCATGTGTAACTAGGCAATCTCCCCCTAGTACTTTCTGTAGGTGTAATTAAACATATTGGCCCAAAGAGGTGAGTGCGTTCATCCTGCCTTGAGATGCTTCCAGATCTTTCCTCTACCTGTAAGAGGCCAGGTTGCTCCTTGCCCTTTTGGATGCACCTTCAACCTCTTCATGAAGCTGTTTTTCTTCTTTTCCACCTGAATTGCCTCCTCGTGCTTATCTTTCCCAGCCGGCTCCCAGTGCTTCACCAGCGCAGGAGTCACCTCGGGAGGGGCGGCACGACAGCAGAGCCCTGACCTGTGTCTCGGTGGCAGAGAGGGAAGGTTTGTGGCAGTCAGAGGTGCTGGAGGCCACCCGGGGCTGTGTCCCCGTCCCCCACGCGATCGTTCAGAGTCAGAGAGACACCGGAGGATCTTCTGTGGGACTGCAAAAGTTTGGGCACTGTGTCTTTCTGAGTCTGTAGGTATCCGAAGTAGCTGCTTTCAGGAAACCTCTAACCCATAACTTGTTTATTCTTTTTTAAATGTTGAAGGAAAAAAAAAAAACCCAAACTTTTTTGGCTTTACAATAATGACAGTGTAAAGGCATATCTTGAGAAGTGAAAAAATAGTTTTTATTTTATCTTTATTACTTGAAACGGACATTGAAAACCTGAAACAGGAAATTGGGGTTGTTACATTGCTTTGATGCCTCATGTACAATTGGCATTTTAGTGTTAAACTGCACTCAGAAACAATTCTTTCAGTCCACTGCCAGACTTGCCACTGTCTTGCGTGCTGAGACATATATTACAAGGCGGGGCTGGACATAAAACCTTAGATCACTTACCTATTCAGCTTCAGCAGTAGGATCTACAGATTAATGTCAGGATTTTAATTCATTTTGCTCCTGATGTCAGTTAACATCCAAATCAGATGTAAGGCTTCATACATAAAAATAAAGGGAAGCGTGGCCTGTGCTTAGAAGAGTTTACAGATTAATCAAAACCAAATACAAAACACGGGAAGTTCTGTGAACTAGAGACACAGATACACAGAGGTTATGTCTAAAGTACTAAATAGCATGAATGGCTGTTTTTTCATACCAAGACTATCCTCTGGTTTTGAGGCCAACTGTCCTGGGCTAGTTTGTGTCCCCACTGCTTATGCCTGTGCAGTCTCAGTCTCCAGAATAAAATGACTTCATGTAAACTGTATACTGTGAATGATCCCTATCCATTGCTGACTTGCAAACTGTGTCTTGGCATTGTTTGGGAGAATGGCACGTGGCCCACACCAAAACCACAAACCATGCAAGGACCTCTCCAACAATTTAACAGCATAGGAGCTGAAGTTGCAGCACTTAGGAGTGCTCCCTGACAGCATTTATTTTTTTTATTGTGGCATCACCACAGGGCGGATTTAGTGTAGCCTAAGGTACAAATCATAAAATGAGTAAGTGAATGCTGTGTTTCAACTTAGAAGGCGCCTAGCTGCAGTTCCTTTGCACAGAGAGTGTGGTAGTAGATGCTCTCAAGCATCAGTCAAGTCCTTGGCATCTGTTCCAAAACTTGAAGTGGTGGTCAAAGTGATGATAATTTTGGCAATGCCAGTGGTGTTAATTTATGGTGACTACTTCTCTCTTGCAAACTAAGGATATCCCCAGATGATATAGTATGTACAGTTTACAGAGGAAACTGGTGTGTTTTTACTTACAGTGAAGGAGGGCAAAAAGCATAAGTGAGTTTATCTGCACAGCTGTTCCATCCACATCAGGGCTATATTTAGCCTAGAAGGGGGAAATTTTTTTTTCGTGTTGGTGAAGTCTGATGAACAAAGGTGTTTATGACACAATTTGCATCACAAATTCAGGGGGAATTGTATACAGTGGAAAAGAAATCTGAAATTGTTCTTTGAGATGAAGGAACTGGGCTGTTCCTTCAGTTGATGATGCAAGGATGAGCAAACACCTGATAGCGGGTTATGATGGGAAAAAGATTGGTAGCAGGTCCTGCAGATATGAGTCTTTTGTTATGATTAATGGCTTGAGAAATAATCTTCAAAGCGTATGTATGACACACAGTTATGCCTTAGCCAATGTATGACACCTCAGGCCCATCTTTCAAGAGAGTTTTCAGTTCATGCTTCATGAACATCACTGTCATGCTATTAAACGTTAAACTTGTAATCTGAATATCTTTACAGACAGCAAAATGGTATACATATATCTCCATGTATTAGCTGACACAGTCATGTTTTGTGCATGGGGACGAATTTAGTCTTGAAGGGTTATTCCTTAGTTTGGTGCTATCTGTACATTTTTGTCTGTTAGCTCCTGCCTCCAGCTACTGTTGTTCACAGAACTTCACTAATATGGCAGTTTAGCTTTAATCCAGGGGCCCTACAGAAAATTGCTCAATTTTCTCTTTGTTTTCTTTCCCTGTTTTTCCCATGTCAAAATGTCATCTACTCTGTCCTTACCCAAATACCACAAGTTTTGCTCGGTTTCCTATGAAATACGTCAAGAATTGGACACAACCCAAATGGATGTGATGTGTGTTGTTCCTGTGTTGAAACCTAACTGTGATTCTGGGGTTGGATGGCCCCAGAGATCTTCCTGCATATGGAGGGATGTCCTTGTTTAACCTCCACAGTTCTACAGAGCTATCCTAACAGGCCTTGCACATCTCAAGCATACCCCTATGTAGCACGAAAATGTCACGCCCAGGAATATGATATGTTTCCTAAGACTTCAAATCACCTTCCTAGTAATCAACAATGTATCTCTCGTTATTTTGCCCCGCTTTGAAGGTTGTTGATGTGCCACCGGGACCCAGAGCAGGAGGATGAAAAGTGGTTTCCAGAATGGACACAACCAGTCTGATCTAAAAGAGATTACAGCAAGTGATGCAAGGCACTATCTGCTGCTTGGAGTGGGGACCACAGATTGCTGCCTGGAGCAGATGACATTAGTACCTGTGTTCAGTATCTACCCAAAAGGGACACAGATAGTTCCAGACCATACAGGTAAAAAGATTTGATATTAACCATCTTTCCAAGACCTCCTTTCTAGTGGAAAACATTTCATGCACATATGTTTATTTTGAGGGTGGGATGAGACACTTCTACGGGAGAAATGAGTGACATTGGGTTTGTTTTGATTTTCCCCATGGTGACCACAGACTGTATCTCTTCTGGCAGTTCATCCCCTTTCTTGAGGCTTCCTAGAACATTGACCTGCTGCACTCCTCTTCAGCCATCTTCATAAGGCAAAAGGGATTTCCCTGAAGAAATGAATCACATGACAGTTGGAATCTTTCAGCTCCTTGTTGCAAAAGACTTCTGATTCACTTTGGTCCTGTTTTCCCCTAGATGACATGCCCTTTTGATGATACTAAGGACGTGATCGTATTCAAACTCTGTACGGCTTATATTCAAGGATTATGATGGTTCCTTGTGCTGTTACAATCTCAATTTTCTGTGAACATTCATGCCTACATTTACTTCTTATCCTTTACTGACTATGGGGCGTACAGTGCTAATGATGTTGCCTCTGCCATCACAGCAACTTGGAATTAAAATTAAAAAGCAATCCATTTGCTTTCGGGATTACCATCCATTTATCTTATTCTCATTCCTATGAAGATTCCTGTAATCTCAAGCTGCTTTTGTCCGTGCCCTTCATGCATGCTGTGCTCGCTACATGGACCTTTGTAAACTCTTGCAAAGTGATGCAATCCTTTGCTATTTTTGTGACTTTTTGTCCCAGATGCCGAGCAGTCTGTTTGCTTGTGTTGGGCTTGTGTCAGTGTATATATTCTGACTCTCAGGTCCGCCTGCTTTGTTGTCATAGAGCACTTTTCTTGTCACATTTTGAATTCTTTTTAGCACTGGAAATTTGAATTCTTTTTAACAGTTTCACCAGCATGAGCATATTGGGTGATTTCCTTTGCTTGCTAAATTCCAGTCACATCATCAAGGTTTATGATGGTTCTTCTGGGTGTCACCACATGTTTCCAGTTGCAGACCCTATCAGACTGCCAGCAGCCCAACATTACAGGAATGATTCTTCAGCCCTACATCAGCCACAGGTTTTTCTCAGTTTTGCCAGTCTTGTTGGATGGATCCTGTATTAATCTTTTCAGCTGTCTTAACTTTTCTAGGAATTTTAACTCTAGTGAGATTCTCATGTGCTGCATTCCGAATAAGGCACTTTTAAAGTTATTTTTTACTGATTTGTATTTAAAAATATTTCAGAGCCAAGGAAGAGACTGACACCTGCTGCTTCTTACTACCGGAATCCTAACCAGCCTCCACTGTGAGAACACAAGTCTCTGCATGATGTAGCAAATATTCCCAATGCACTCTTGCCAGAATATATTAAAAATAACAATGTAGGTATTTAGGGTTTGGAAGGCAGCTCAGCATCCACGACGGACGCTGTGCACTGCAGAAAGTATCTGTGTACACATCTTTCAGCTGAAGTGTGACAAACACTGACCAGTGGTGAAACCTAATTCTTAGGTGTAATTACCATTAGCCTTGGTGAGAATCTGTGCTGCTGTACCAAATACAAATTTGCTATTATATAGAATTAGCTACTTGTGGAGAAGTGGCTGTTCTCTGGTAGAATGGACAGCTTTCTGTGTTGTTTCATTCATATAATGTAATTATCATTTGCTTATAAGGTAAGGTTACTCTAAGCTTTCTGTTGGTGGGTAGCTGTAAATCCCACTTCTTCCTTCTTTTTATCTTACTTGGCTCATATAAAGTTCGGTCATTTAAACCTGGCTTTATCCCTCCCAACATTAGATAATTAACTAATACATTAGATATTTAACTGGGTCATACAGCTGGTCACCTTAGGGTCCTTCTAGGGTCAATGAAGAGAGATGGACTAACTTTCAGATAGCTATTGAGATCTTTAAATGAATTACTTCAACTCCCTCTATCACCAGGGAGACCCCTATGGCAGCTGTACTTCTTGGATAGTCACCTTTACTTAGCTGAGAAACTTGAATTTGTATTCAGAATCCATAGCATATCTGAGAGTTCTTTAAATAGTACATGTATCAAGTCACTAAATGGGAAAGGTATGGCTTAGGTATTTCTTATATGTGAACTATGTTTCTCTTGCTCAGATCAGAATTGTTAACATTTTCAATATGAGAGATGTATTTTCCTTGTGTAAGCAAACACATGTATTGAAAAGGAATGGTTTCATGATGGAGACGTGGGCTTTCTGGCTAATGATCCGCTCTCTCAGAGTCCCACATGAAATAGAGACAAAACAAAGTTCTGCACAGCATTTATATAAGTCTAAAGTCATAAAAATATTTTTGGGAGACAAGTGTTCCTCTTTATATATGGACTGCTTGCCAGGAAAGTCAATGCAGGTATTCTGCCTTTAAGATCTTGCATGAAGCAGGTCTCAGCTGAATATGGGTTGCAGATGATTTGGCATTTTATTTGTAAAACAGCTTTAGCAAGATTTGTATACCTTTATGGGATCAAGATGGGTTCACCTTACACCTTGTGCCAAGGAATAAAGATGTCATTAATGTAACAAAAAAAATCATCAAGCATATACTTGCCAAATATAATAAAAATGTATGTATTTTGTACCTTCTGTGCTTGTGGACTGTAGAAATGTAAGGTAGTTTTTCATTTTAAGTCTCCCCTTCACCCAGCTCTGTAACTCATACGAAGTCAAACAAAACACACAGACTTTAAAAATGAAATCAATTTACTCTATCGGGTTGGCAAAAATAATTTTTAATTATTTTTTTATTTTTAATAATAATAAAAATGGATCAAAGCACATTATCTCCCCATGGAATCTGTTAATGCTTAAAGATAGCATTTTAGAATGTTTTGGTCACCTTATTCCTTAAAGCACTGATCTGAATTTCATCTGTTCGTGACTTTAAAAAAAAAGCATTCAAAACTGTGCACATGAATTTTTGGTGTGTCTTTGTAGGGGAGTAATGCCAGAATACATGACCTGCCTGGCACTTCCCTGGCAAGGCAGCAGCCTTCATCTCAGAACAAACCCACAAGCAGCCTGTTCACGTACGTGAACTTTTTCCTCATCACATAATGCCTCTCATTGAGAGACATGAAGAAAGATTAATTTATTATTTAAAAATAATATTTACCAACCCAAGGATTAAAATTAATGATTTGAAATATCAGATCATTGTTAGAGAAATCCAAACATACCCAATTACCATATTAAGATAAATAACTATACACTAATACATGCATCTCTGTATAGAAGTATTTAAAACAAAGAATTGCATCTTATAAAACATTCGCTACTGAAAAGCTGTCATTTTCTCTCCAGATTTTCACCTGAAATGTCACCCATGGCCCTTGTGTACTTCTGTTCTAAAACCAGTGCTAGTCTGTTGGGGCACCATCATCATATGGATATGTCTGTTACAGTAACAAATGCAGTTAAGTGCATTCATTGTTTTACAAAGAAAGTATTTTTATGTATTATGTAGCCACAAAGAAAGAAAAAGTATTTGAGAGCATGTAGTATGGTGCATGGATGGAAGCAATGCTATGTTTTTCTTCATGTCACGCGCCTCACCCCAATTTTGACCTACTGTATTTACTTAATATAACCACTTCATATTTGGGAATTTACCCTGAACATTTTTTTCCATCATTTCGCATGGACCTTTCTATACTGTTTAAAGTTCTCCATGCTTTCCTTGTTTTTCTGATCTCCTAGAGTCGTTAACCAATTACAGCTGGGATCAAGGCCAAAACCAGCTAAGTATCACAACTGAGATTATCTCAAGTGGCACCTTAGTTAAATTGCTGAATAATCTTTTCTCTAGAGTTCAGATAAACATTGGTTGAGTTTTCTTATGCCTTATGCCTTCCTAAAGGTCCTTCCTTTTGGATTTACTGTTTATATTATTTTCTTTTTAGCAAGCTTCCTAGGGAAGGTCAGTTGGACTCCCACCTCAGTTACACAGATAGAAATTAGGATAGCCTCCCTCCTTCACAGCCTTTTTCTGGATAAAACTGGAAGATAAATTAATTATGGTGTCTGTACAGCTTGCCTTCAAATTGCTGAATGCAACGATTTCAGCAGATCCTGGACTGAGCCCTCATTTTATTTTGCAGTGGCTCTGTACTATTTTACACTTCACAAGAAGAAAAGCAATTTTCTGCTATTCATCTATCTACTTGGAAGACACTATCAATAGTCAGGCTTGGGCTTCTATGCAGTATTTCAAAGCAGAAATCCACAATGTGGGATAACCTGACAAGAAACCAGGTTAAACTGGTTCTTGTTAAGCAAATGTTTCTTCCTTCTGGCTGCTTAAATGAAGAAGAGGAGGCTTTTTCTTCTCTAAAGCAATTCAGTCTTCTCCCTTGCTGCAAGTTAACCTCTGAGAAAATATTTTGAGAAAAAGAAAATCTTATCTCATAAGTTTTAATCTTAAAACAGGAAAAGTCTGCTCCCAACTAGGAAAACTCAGCTGATTTTCCCACTGCACAAATACAAATAAAAGCAAAACAGACTACAGATGGAAATGTAAAAGAACAGCAAAAGGAGCTATTGCACTACTTTCGTGCTATGAAGCAGAATGAATTACTGACATCCATTTCTTAACCTACCTTTATTTTCCTGATGCACGGAAAAGATTATGACAGTGAATTCTGTAAGTTGTTAAAATGTGTTTTTCCCTGATGATTGATATAGTATATTACCTCATGTGAATTGTTTGGGGTGACAGTGTTCTTATCTGACTCTTGCTAGAGATGTATCTGCTCTCAAGAGATGAGAGCGATAATTGTGTTTAAAAAAGTGGGTTTCAGGAACATGCGTTACAAAGACGTTTCTATATATTGATGCAGCCACACACTATCACAGCACCAGTAAGTCATTGTAACCAAGCTTTTAATGTCATTTATAAAAAAATAGAGTTATTTACATTTGCAACTTATTTGATGGCATCTTCATTTATTACGGCATTTGAATCAGTGAAGAAATGTCACTAGAACTCATTTGAGGGTAAACTTTTCAAAGAAAAGCATGGCACTACAGGAAAAATGTTTAAAACGTTGTGAATTCTTGTTGTTTTGCAGGATCATCCAAACTCATTCTTTACAACACATGCACCTTGGCCTTATGGTAAGCAGAATTCCCTTCCAGATTAAGGCACAGAAACTCTGCCACATTTCTAGGGACAGTCCCACATTCTTACATGTGGCACTTCAAGACATAACCACAGGAATTAGTTTAATTCCAGTGGACAGTGGCCTAAATGCAGAATGTACCCACTTACACGTTTTTAAAAAAACTCTGGTTAAAAGGACAAAAAAAAAAAGTATGACTATACTTATTGCATAGTTGCAGCAAACCAGATCCATGAATACAAAACCCATCAAAATATATTATAAATCTATCTGAGTTTCAAAGCTACTCTAAAATACTGCTTTCCTTTAGAATACAAATAACACTGTTTGGGGTTAGTTTGTAGAGTTGTATTTTGGTCCATGCTGTTAATTCTATATCATTATATTCCTCTTCCATTAGTTTAAAAGCCCCAGAGCAACAGGTCCTCAGGCAGTGGTAAGAATGATGAAGCCAAGGAAGGGCCTTTCCAAATCTCAGACTTCAGCTGCTGCAGTCAGTTCATAAAAACTCTAATTTCCACTGCCTCCCTTCTTTACTGCTTTAAATAAACTTCCCTCAGAACTCTAAGGGAAAAGAATGACAGGGGACACAGATCTAACACTGTTAGAGATGGAGGTTTGTCCCCATCTTCTAGTCTTGAGCCGATAAATCACAGCTCTTGAAAATATCCAGACCATAAAAAAGAAAGATCATCAACAAGAACAAAAAAACCCACAACTCAACAACCAATTTACTTTGACTATGCGGTAGTTCCACATAATCTGCTGGCAGTAGAAACTTCTTTGGCATCAGAGTCAGGTCTTCCTGAAACCACAAATGGCCAAGTCTGTAAGCAAAAAAAAAAAAAAAAAAAAAAAAGGTATTTCGTATTAAAAAGAAAGTTTATCCTAGTATGAAACTAGAGCTTTATTACCGATAGATGTCTAACTCTGGTTCCGTTGCAAACACGTCATCATGTTTTAGTCCCAGTGGGAAGCACAGAGGGAGCTGAGTTTCTCTAACAAATATTTTCATTACGTTTTTCATTATAATTAAATACTCCGCAATAGGGCTGCAATGGTCAGCAACAAATTGTTCTCATCAAAAACGCAACATCTCTCTTGCTCTGCAAGTGTTTGCGTCATTTTTTAAATAAAAAGCGTATAAACTGTTCAAAAGCACTCACTTTGCACTGTATAAGCAACCTTTTTACCGCTGTGTGCATCAGGCGTTTTGTTTCATACCGATGAACTAATGACGGCTCGACTGTGCTCCAAGCCGGCCCGCAGAGGGAATTACTCCTTTTTCGGACATTAAGTTTGCCTAATGCACGAGGAATTTAGTTCTTTAGGGTCCCCAGAAGAGCCACCACCCGCCATCACCGTAAGCCAAACCCGGCTGCCGGGGCGAGGGTTACCGGGGATTTACCAAGCACTCGGTGCCGCCCCACGGCTTCTCCGACGGCGGGCACGGATTGAACGCTGCTAGCCCTGCCCGGGGTGGGGGGGGGCGGGCCGATGGGGCTTCCCCGGGGGTTCCCCCGTCACCCCCGCGGCTGCCCCTCGCCGCGCATCCCCAAGGCGCCGGGACCGCGTTCCTCCGCGCACCTTCCCCCCCCCCCCCGCCCCCTCCGCGCCGCTCCGTACCAGGTTGACGGGGTGGACGTATCCGTTTTCGTAGCGGTCCTCCTGCAGCAGCTGCCGGAGGTGGGCGATGTAGCTGGACGCCAGGCGCAGCGTGTCCAGCTTGGAGAGCTTGGTGTCGGGCGGCACCCAGGGCAGGCTGGTCTTCAGCCGGGAGAACGCCTTGCTTAGCACCCGCATCCGCGCCCGCTCCCGCGCGTTGGCCGCGTTGCGCTGGGACTGCTTCCCCTCCGCCGGCGGCCCCCGCGGCCCCGACGCCGCCTTCTTGCCCCCGGGGCCGCCGCCCCGCGCCCGCTTCCTCTTGCAGCCGCTGCCCGCCGGCCCCGCCGCGCAGCTGCCCTCGCCGTCCTCTTCCTCCTCCTCCTCTTCCTCCTCCTCCTCCTCCTCCTCCGCCGCCGAGGAGTTGTCCCCCGAGGGGTAGAGCTCGCCGCGGGGCTGGCGCTTGGCCGGCGGCGGCGGGTAGTCCAGCTGCAGCGCCCGCAGGTCCATCTCGGGCAGCTCCTCCGCCTCGCTCCCGGAGCCGGCGGACATGGCCCCGGGAGGGAGGCAGGGAGGCGGGCAGCGGGGCAGGCACGAGGGGGCGGACGGCCCAGGCGAGTCGGTCCAACGCGGGGCGGCCCCGCCGCGGAAAGTCGGTGTTTGCGCGGGGGGGGGGGGAGGGGGCGCGGAAGGGGGATGCGCCCCTTGACAGCGCTATATATCGGGTGTCCGCCGAGCCAACCACCCGCCGGGCGGAGGGGAGGCGGGGGGGGGGAGGGGGGGGCGGTGAGGGGGTGCGGAGGAGTGGGTAGGAGCCGGCGGAGCCCCGCGCCGGGGGCGGCGCCTCTCCGCGCTGCCCCGCGGTGCGGTGCGCGGTCCGCCCTGTGTGGTGGGGAACAGGCGGGGACGTCTCCGGATCTATGTGTGCTCTTGGAAGTAACGCTGCCGTGTGAATGAGCGCTTTTCCAACCGGGATAGAGCCCTCTCCTCGCGGAGAGGGATGGACAATACCCCCTGGGCTGATCCCGCAAGTGCTTTCGCGGGGAGGGGGACACGGCTCCCCGTTTCTAAGGCGGCAGCGGCTGGGCTGAGGCTGGACGCACCTGGGGCACTGCCCCCGGCCCACCCGCATCCGCCCTCCCTCTCGCCTTCCCGTCGAGGTCGGGGGCTTTCCCCGCCGTACGAACCCCCACCGAGCCCCGCTCCCCGCATCCGAGCGGGGCCAACCCCAGGCTGCGGGTCAGGCCCCCGCCCGCCCGGGGGTCTTCGCCCCCTTCCCGCTACCTGCCCTGCTCCGGGAGGCTGTTGTGCCGTCCCCGTGCCCTCCGCCGCGACGCGGCACTCAGGGGTGGGTTTGCGATTTGTGGGGAGCGAGGTAAAAAGTCGCCGGAAACGACTTTTTCGGTGGTGTTTCGACGGTGTCAATAACTTTGGGTGAAGCTACAGACAGTAGCGAGTGAGTACAACCAACGTGTCCTTCTTCTTCAGGGCAATTAGTTAAAAGCCAATTAGTTGGGCTGTGTGAAGCTCTGTCACAGGGCAAAATAAACAAGACAGCTTTTCGACCGATTCGCGGGTTTTTAAAAGCAAATTACATGCTACAGCTTCCAGTCCATGCTACAGAGAGTGGGTGATCCATCATCCACTGCAAATTCAACAGGAGTATAAAAAAAAAATAATATAAAAACAACAAACATATTGTATCCCTCCCACACCCCAAAATTTCCCTTCTTTCCAAGATGAACAACTAGCATGTAGTGCCTCGCTGGCCTTCGCGGCCCTGTCTGGATACGGTTAACCAGAATAAAAATTCAGTTCGCAGAAAAGAATCTAATGACTACAACAGGTGGAAAGATCCTGTCCCGCAATTTTTTTGCTCCCGGTTTTTCCCTTCCATTTCCCTCCCGGCCGAGTGGAACCTTCCCGGCTGCTGCCGCACAACTTTCCTGGCACGGCCGGCCGCCTTTTCGCCCAGCGCTTTGCTCTTCGCTCCCCGCCAACCCTGTGGTCTTATTGAGGGCCACTTAACGCTGTATAAACCTCGGCTTCACCCGCTGGGGCTAGAACCACATCAGAGCCGGGTTTAACGGCAACCTTTCCAAGTGAAACTTGACGTTTCTTGAACCACCGAAACAGGCAGCTGATCTTGCAACTGGATCTCTTGAACTTGGTTTGACACTACGATGCTCTGGCTGGGTCCCCGCACGGCTGTAAGGTGAAAGGTGCCGGACTTTGGGGTTGCTCTGCTTCCCCAATTAGCCCACATTATCCGTATAAATATATATATATATATATAAAGATACTGCAGGGGAAGAGATATAGGTTTACTTTTTCCCTCCATCTGGGTTGTTTATACAGGTGCGGGCTGAACGCTTTCCCTGCTAAAGATTAATGGGAGAAAGTGCTGAATTTCTTTAAACAAAGAAAATGGTACCCAGTCTTAAAAGCCACAATAGCAAATCTCACCTTTCGCGCCTACCTCTACCTCGAGATTAATCCTCTACCCTTGGATTAAAGGCGACGCATAATGGCGATTTCGCCTCATTTAATGAAAGGACTGGGGGCGGAAGGGGTAAAGGGCGGGGGGGGGGGGGGGAGCGTAATAGCCAAATTCTCGCCTTTGCCTGCTTGTTGGTTAGTATAGGAAATGGGAAATGCAATGGAATAAATCAGGAGTGAGCCTCAGGGGTTACTTCGGATTTACACCCAACAAAACCGAGCAGAACTGACTCCTCTCACATCCATCAAACCTCTAATTTCTGCGACCCCGACCGAGATATCATTTTCAGGATAAAGTCTTTGATGGGGCCAGGGCATTACATCATGCTTCCATTTGTCCTCTAGTCACGACTTTGATCTTTCACGCTCCCTGCGTGCCGAGTAGGGAAAACGTCCCTGGTATATCAGGGCAGCATTTTACACCCGTTATCAGGCGCACTCCCTTTCCCTTTTCTCCGTTAAAAGGTAAAACCCACGATCTGATTTACGCCCGGCCCCGAGGCCAGCATCCCTCCGCTGTTTCATGGTCCATCCCGTGTGCTGTGCCCGGCTCCGCAAAACCCAGCCTGGGTGGTGGGGGGAGAGGAGCAGCAGCTAAAACGGCTCCTGCGTGGGGAGAAGCTACAGAGAGGGCCTTCCCCAGGGCTCTGCCTCTGCCACCGTTGTCGGTCCTGAGGCCACAAAAAGCAGCTTTTCTCTGCTGAGGGGAGATCCCTGATTTGCGGAGGGAGGCGCACTGGGACGGAGTGGTTTTCCCCACGCTTTTCCAGAAGGCATTTTAGGATCATAGAATCATTTAGGCTGGAAAAGAAAAGGTTGGGATCATCGAGTCCAACCATCAACTACTTTGGTAAACAAATTTAACCAACAAACGCAAGCAAAGGGAAGTCCATGAAAAGCGGGTTTTTCCTTTATCTTTGCAGCAGATGCGCGTGTTTCGTGCCTCACCCGAGGACCGGCGAGGGAGGGCGCTGGGCTGGGCGGAGAACGTCCCCCCCCCCGATGCCTGGGAGCCGCTGCCCCCGGCTCAGAGCGGGGAGCTGACAGCCCGGCGGGTGTCTGGGGTGAGGCAGGGTATGTGTGTGTGTATAACCCTTTTATTTTCTTCCTAAAGTTTCAGAATAAATTATAGCAAAAAGCAAAAGGAAAAAGAAAAAAAAAAAAAAGGAAAAGAAATTCCAGGGGCCAAGTCTGTAAAACGTAGGTTATCTCCGAGGATAGGAGGGGGAACTGCTAAAAGCCCCATGTCTCTCGCATTCATCCTCTGGGGTGTTGGCAGCGACAAAGCAGGGCGGAGGAGGGAGATGATGTGTGCTCGATAAAGTGCTTTAAATAAGGTTTTTCTTTGGCATTTGTCCTTTTCTCGAACCCAGCAGCGTTACCGAGTCACTTCGCTCCGACCTAAAGTGCACTTGCACTTTTTTCGGAAAGACCTCAGTGTAACAAGGGCGTTTTTGATTCATTTTCTCGCGGTGGTGAGAAAGGCAGGATGTCTGGAGGGGAGGAGGACAGCGTCTGGCAAACGTCTCAGTCTTGATCTCTTCGCAAGCGTCTACAACCCACAGCCAGGCTGCGTGAAAGGCACGCAGGGCTTCTGCCGTGAAGGGATGCTTGACATTGCTGATCCTGTAGGGAAAGCAGGTGGATGAATTATTAAATGCCACCTAGAGCAAACACAACTCTGCATGGCTCAGATCCCCCCGTAAAGGCACCTAGTGAAAGGACAAGCGTACAGTGTCCCTCATTCCCCCACCAATCCTGCCCCCGCTAAAAACGCCTGTCACCAGGAATGCTGTTTGCTACAGCCCGTGACTTGCGTGCCCTGTCCTGAGCCGGAGGTCTGGCCCACTAAAGGATGCCCTTTCCTATTGTCACTTCTCAGGTGACAGCGCCGTGGTGCCCACGTCTCGGTCCCCTGTCAGGGAGGGACCTAGCTCCTTGTGACCGAGCCCAGCTTATCTGGGGCTGGGGGGGATCCTGAAAGCGTTGCGGGGGCATGCGGGGGCATGCAGGGACAGCCAGCCCGAGCAGTTATTGGAAGAGTGTGTGTCTTGCTGGGAGGGGCTTGCAAATAAAGTGGCTTTCTACCATATAAGAAAATTAAAAATTACTTAGTGTGTCAAGCCATGTGAAATAAGGCAATCGGGATAAACGAGGGGGGAAGGGGGTAAAGAAACAACTGTTTTCTAGAGTTTATTTTGCCCAGCGAGTGCGAACCATCCCACCAAGGAACACGCTCAAAGATTCACTTGGTGAAGGGACTACAAACCCGGGGTTAAACCCCAACCTCCGCCTCCCTCCTCGGCCCCCCGGGCACCAGCCCTCGGGGCCGGGGCTGCCCCGCTCCGCTCCCCGGGGTCCTGCGGGGCCAGCCCCGCTGCGGCGCCGGCAGGGCTCCCCCTGCCCTCGGGGGAGGCTCTGCTTGGGGCAGAGCGCAGGAAACCCTCGTCTCCGGGGGAGAAAGGCAGCCGCTCTGCCGGCGGGGATTGCCGGGCGCCGAGCGGGGGGCGAAGCCGCCGGGGGTGCCGTGCGGGAGGCTGCGGGGCTAGTTGTGCCGCCGGGGCTGCGGAGAGGGTCCCTGCTGCTCTCTCAGCAACCCCAAGCAAAAGCGGGAACATGCTTTTGAAATAAAAAAAACCCCACGAGCTGCTAATTTCCCCAAAGGGGGTCCCGCCCCGCAGCGCAAGGCGAGAGCATCTTCCCCGGAGAAAGCAATCGCTCCCCGTTATTTACCCCTTCCCCTCCCCCTTCTCCCCGACATTTCCAGTGCAATAAGGACAACGAGACGTTATTAACTGTAAAGGATTGTTACTGTCCCCGGAGTTTGGCCAGCAGTGAGTTTTGCTCAGGTATCCCCAACTTTCAGCAGCGTTTCCCCTGCGGAATAGCCAGGCAAACTCTCTAAATACCTTCTGGCGCCAGAAGAAAGTTCTCATGTAATAGATACCCGCTGGTGTGAGAACACGGATTCTGCTCACTTTGTCAATCAGACCGGGTGGGGGGATGAGGAGGGAGCGATGGAGATTTCTTTTAATTAAAAAAAAAAGACAAAAAAGTACTTTTCACTAATTTTATTTTTTTAATGATGCTTGGAGATGTGCTGTTGGCCTAAAAGGACCAGAATTAATGGTGTTGTTTAAAGTGGAGTTTATTTCTTCTCTTGGAGCAAATTAGCTGGAATAACAAGCAAACATCAGGCAAGAGGAAACTCTGCATTACTCTCCTCATTGTGTTTCACTCTGAGAGGGAAGCCCACCAGAGCAAGACGGAAGAGATGGGGAGAGATAACACCGCCACAGCACTTCATTATACTTGAATGCTCCAGCACACTCACTCGCTTTGGCTGGGCTACAGCAAAGCAGACGGAGGAGTGCAGCTTCCCTAGGAACCATTAGCGGAATCACTGGGGCTCTGAGATGGGGGCACACAGCCGGTGAGACAGCGTCATGGTCAGCAGGGGGAAAATCACTGCCCAAAGTTGTCCAGAGTCAAAGAAAACTCCGTCACTCTGGCATCGCATCATTAGCTGTATTGAGGGAAAGCTGCAAAGGGCACCCGATATATGCAGACTGCCGTCACGGGAGCCTCACGCTCAGTTGTCTGGCGAAATTATTCCTCATTTTCTCCAGGCAACACATTTTCTATGGAAGGCACCTAGGCAGCCTTCTGAACACGAGGCAGGACAGCATCTTGCCACACCTTACCTCAACAGTGCTCAGGCTCTACTCAGTGCAGGCCATGTCGGGATAGATATTCTTTCTCTTGTAAGAAACAGTATCACTCTGGATGTGCTCTGTCCCCCTTCGTAGGATATTGTGTATCCAGGTATAATATTCACTTTTCTAGCTATTTGAATTGGTGGATCTATAATGCACCTAGATTTTAAATTGATAAAATTATAACTGACCACTTTGCCCACTACTGGGTTAATTCTGGCTCTGAGATGTATGACAGATGACACAGTCCTGACAATGCCTTTTTAGATGTAATAGGCATGGTTCTTCTAGTATGCGATTTTGACATATATAGGTAGGTCTATATTTAAAAAGGAAAAGCTGAAAGTGTTAGGTGAAGAACTCAGCTATGAGGTTTTAACACCAATTTTCCCACTTTCTGAATGCTTGTTTCCATACCCTACACAAAATTAAACCAGAAATTTTGTTCTTTTCACAGTACTTCTAAAAAGTGCTCCTACATCTGAAAACACTTCATTACTGTAGTAGTGCTTTACATTTTAAGTAACTAAAATGTTCCAGACTCTCCCAGGCTGCTTCCTGTCACCATCTTACAGTATGGTCTCTGCAGATACTTCTTGATGGCTGAAGTTGAATTCTTTTGCAAGTTCTTTCGTGATCTGTTTTCTTTTTTTATTTTGTTATCATGGCCATATTCATGTCCATGGCCTTTTTTTTACATTTATTTATTTATTACTTAGGACAAGGAATAAGACCTGAAAAAGAGAAAGGATGCCTGGAGCCATATGTTACGAACGGCAATGGAATAAGCTTTCATAGATTTAACTGTCTTATTCACAAAAATGGTGAACCTTTAGAGAGGGTTTCTGTCTTTCATTTCTACCTTCAGGAGGAAATTTTATTTTTAGAAAAAGCTATTCTGATTTCAGGTAATGATGATCAGACTTGTAGGAGACATGGCCCAGATGATTTAATCCTGTGGAACATCCCTATTAGCAGAATATCAGCTCTTAAACCAGTAACACTGGGAACTGGAGATCTCTTTCTACTCTGCAGACCTTTAAACTCTGCCTTCTTTCTTTGACAGTTTACTGTCCATAGCAGACACGGGTGAGGTCAGACTTTTGTCCTTTACCTTTCCTTATTTTACCATGGGTATCAAATTTGAATTATGTTAATAGTTAATTGTCAAGAGCAAACCAGCATTACGAAGTATACTTTTCTTTCTTCCTTTTCATGGTAGATTTCTCTGATTTGGCAGTTGCAAAATAAAATGCACCTGGATTTATCTGCATTTTGCTAGGCAAAATGACTACTCCGTCAATACCAGAGTCCTTGGCAAGGACAAACCAGTGCTAGAAAAGGAAACATGAACACATCATACAAGAGCCTTTTTAGAATTACTACTTAAAATTAAACTAAGCAGTTAACCTAATCTTGCAAAACTGGAGGCAATGGATGCCTGTGAAAAGAAAAATGACAACACTACTGAGCAAGGTTGTCAACTGACAAAAAAATTCACAAAACCATCAATTTTAATTGAGGTGACACAGTGACGCAAGTTGAATATGTGATTCACGATGTCTAGGTCTTTTCCTGTGGACCCTGGGTTAAAATAAGAAATATTCACGCCAAAATAAGTAGAATTGCATTTGGCGTAAATCTGGAAAAAAAAACCCCAGTGCTTGACTAAGGTTCTCTTGATGCAACTAAAAATATACAGTAATGGATTCCACAGTCCCTCTGAGAGTGAGACTACCATGGTCCTCTCTCAAGGATGTTTTTCTATCTGAAACCTGGGTTTAGGGACATTTACAAATTCTCTCACAGGTATACTTAGCATAACTTGCATGGTTATCAATATATAAAGCAGTATGTATTAAGTAACGTGTCTTTGGAAAGAAGCACAGACTGAGATACATGTTCTGCTAAGTAAGCTTCTCATAGTTTTACCATTCTTTGGTTGGGGAAAAAAAGATAAAGATTACTTCAGAAAGCACCCAGGGCCTTATCAAAAGTCGTGTTGCCCACTGTGAGATGAAATTGGATCTTCATAGTAGCTACTGCAAAATTCATTTAACTCCTAATTACTGCATTTCTGCTACCCCGCTACTTGACCATTTCTAAGGAAAGATTTACAGGAACCAATATAATGGCTTTCTGGCCTTGTTATCCAATCTCATGCCCCTTAAAGCATAGCATGCTTTAAGACTTAACTGTTGAATTGTTCATCTTAATTGGCTTAAAAAGTGGAAGTGCAACCTGCTCGTAATTGGTAGTTAAAGGAAAAGACATTTATGGTTGACTCACCTTGACTATTATTACTTGCTTGGTATTACTTGCAATTCTCCTCTTACCTCTTTCTTTTGCTGTGATTGCACTGCCTCACCGTGAGGCAGCTGGTTCCACATTGCACTGCCTACGAGATGTCATGGTCCCATGATGTCATAATGTAATGGATGCCGAAAACAGTAAGCTGCTGGTTTGGTTTCATGAGTCAGGGTCATATTCTCTGTTACAGGGTCAAAAAGAAAGCGTTGCCTTACGCACTCCACACTGCAAGTAGAGCAAGGTGGCAAGGGCGAGGATAAGGATAACGTGATCGACAAGGCAGAAGTTAGTGCAACCCACTCATCTGGAAATAACGCTCCCAGCAAGTTGTTGCGATCATTTTGGAAAGTGTTAATTCTTTTTGAGCCATGTACACGTAGACTAAATGTATGCTTCTGTTCTATTGAAACAAAGCAATGAAGAAACCACCGGAAATAAAACTGACTGGTTTTATAGGAGGAAAGGCAGCTGATCTATCTATTCAAGAGCATGGTGCTCTACTCATTTTTACATTCATTGCACTATATTTCCAAGTAAAACTGACAACATAGCACTTTCCTTACAATTAAATTAGAAGAGCCTTGCAAGAAGTGACTCATA
Organism: Chroicocephalus ridibundus; assembly: GCF_963924245.1. NCBI lineage: Eukaryota > Metazoa > Chordata > Aves > Charadriiformes > Laridae > Chroicocephalus > Chroicocephalus ridibundus. Next base: position 133,790,611 of record NC_086285.1, read on the forward strand.
CGCTAAAGCAATTATAAGTTTTATGTTTATCTCTGTATTTTTCTTAAAGTCAATGAGACTCCTGAACAAACATACCTTTCAACAGACAATCATAGTATCATCTGATTCAAATTATGAGGTTTTCTGAAATGGATTCATTTCCTGTTTCAACCTAATACCAATGGAGAGACAGCAAATTGTTTGCCCCTGTCCCAACCCAACATTTCGAAATCTCAGGGATCTGAGGTTTCATACACACCCACCATTAAGTCTAACAACTTAATTAGCAGCTTTAACTGCATGTGGAGATAAATCAAAGAAGATGAGAAGATTCTTTAATTTGTATGGACATCAGTGTAAGATTCCTTTTTAAATTTTGGCACAAAAGTGCTCCTAACCAATCCTACATTTACTTTGAACGAACCTTGACTAGAAGACAGGAACGAGATCTGTTAAGCATTTGCCCCATTTCTTAAATTTATGATATGCTATCCAATCTACCGACTTCAAGAAGTTGGCTTCTGGCAAGTCTGCTTTCATTATGTGTTGGTTTAAGGTCTCTAAAGCAAAATGATTAAGATAGTTTGAACCTGTGATAAACACATTGATCTTCATAGTGTTGGTAGAATAAGGAAAGGTGAACTGGTGAGCTGATCCCCTTCTCCACAAACCCAGAAAGATTTAGAATGACAAAATGTTTAAAACATGGAAATTATCTAACCTTGAAGCATGGAAAGTGACATAGCCTTTTTCTGAATGTCTTCTTTATCAAGTTTATTTGGCCTAGGAGCAAGGTGTTCATTGTTCTTGGAGAAATGCCACAGTTGCTTAATGAGAAAAAGTCAAAGGCTATTATACAAGATTACATACAAAAACGAAAATGAAATGCTTCTGACTTTTTGTGAATGCTCCCATGTTCATGTGCATGTTACGTCTGTTAGCTTGTAAACAGGCTCTGAAAACACAGAGAACTGCCCAAAACGTAACTTAGTGCTTTGGCTGGAGCTGTCCTGATCTTTTTGCTGTGCATTCTGCTTTTGTGAGTGCTTGATGTACAGACCCAATATAAAATAAGGGCTGCATTATTTGGCTGCAGTTTATAAGAATGAAAGAATAAGGCGAAAGATGAGCAACTCCAGGTCTATGGGGAGCTGGTGGGGCATGGATACAGTGGATAGTTTATTGCTCTACTTGGGGGAATGCTCACCAGGTTCAGTGAGTTCATCAGATTTCCAGACTCGTAGTACAATACGGGTAATAAAAAATCTACAGGTGCATAAAATCAGTCCTTCAAGCACTGAACATTTCTGTGAGTGAAAAAGGTGTTTTTAAAAAACCTGTGACAACACAATCCGGTAAAATATTGTGCTCTTATGTTCCACCCAAGCAGAAAGGAACAAACAGACCAACTAACAGACCTTTGAAGATGTAACTATTATATTCAAGGTTGTTATTTATCACATTGTGGAAAGAAAAACCAAATGCGATGCCAAAATGCTCAACTTGCTTATCTAAAAGAGCATGTCAGGAGGCAATAAGAAGGGTGTAAGTATGGTTTCTCATATGACTTTGGAAAGAAAAGCTTCACAGTGGTATTTCTGAAGCATTAATCCAAAACAGAGACTGGATTTATGGAGCAAATGCTGCAGAGATAGGTGATGAACACAAAACCCAATTCTTAAGTGTGCCTGCAATCAAAGTAGTCACTTGTGGTAATGATGGGTAATTTCTCCAGTGAAGAAATACACATTAAAACAAAACTATCCAAAGGGATACTTCCTTTCAAGAATATGTAAATAATTTTCTCTTTGGTTTTGTGATATATTTTTTTAAAAATAATTTACAGTTGGCATCTGTCTGGAGCAAATCCAATAGAAGTGAGCAGAAGAAGGTCACGTCTGAGATTCAGGTTCTGCCACTCTTTGCCTCAAAATTAGGACTTGTCAAGATACATAGCTAGTGCATCTGTACTTACCTATGTGTAACATCTGAGATGTAGATAAATTAACATAAACCTCATTTAGGGTGCAGGTAATCTCACCTAATTTCAGCCACCTCAAGGTTTGGTATCACAATTCAGATATCTAGGAGTGAGTGTCGAGAGTTATAGTTTATAGGTCAAAATATCACGTGTTAAATTTATTACATGAAGTGTAGAAATGTGGGAGGCATTCACAAGGCAGCATATTGAAGCACTGTACGGACAACCATTTCTTTCTCTGTATAGATCTCTGAGGAAAAAATGCATCAAAAGTGATTTTTTTCCTCCCCCTTGAGTTCTATAGATGAATAAGATGTTGAAGCTTGGACACGTTCAGGCAGAAACAGGTATCATGCCTGAACAGGAAATGAAATATGATTAGAAAGATCCTTTTTTTCAGGAGAATTTTTTTTTCAGTGGAGGCAAAAGATTAGCAAGAGTTTAGGTACCTTGTACCTTGTATTTGAGTTGAACAAGAGAAACGTTTATGGCATGTCCTTTGTGGCTCTAGAACTCAAATATCAAAACTGGAGTACAGCATACTATACAATAAAAAAAAAAAATTGACTTTTATGCTTCTTTCAGTTCCCCTCCTCATTCTTGTGATGCTGAATAATTTAATCTGAACCAAACAGTACTGACTGCCCTTTCCAAGCAGCCATGGTACTCATCTTCATTCATAATATCCTTTTTAATATAAATTCAGGAAGGATAAAGTATTCATGAATAGGATAACATATTCCACTCCCTCCCTCCCCCCAAGTCTTGCTTTTTAAACACATAAAATATTATTTTAAGTGGAAAGAATAATTATATTGAGTCCTAAGGTCCATTTAGTCCAGTCCTGTCTTGATGGCTAAAAGTAAATGTCTAGAAAAGTTTATGTAAAGGGCAAGAATATGGCGATATTCCTCAGAAAACTCTCTCAACAGTCAATAATTCGAGTTTCAGTAATTTTCTGAGCAAGACATTTAATCTTTAAATGTAATGGACCTTGATAGATTTTTCTTCCAGAAGTTGACTTTGGAATTCATGTATACTTTTACCATCCCAGTATTCCACAGCAGGGCCTAATTAAACACATAGGGTGACAAATCACTTTCTTTAATTTAAGAACAGAGTAAGGGTGGATTAAGAAGCTTGTAGGAGACTCAGGCTACTGTAGAAAACACTAAATCATATGTGCAGACTGTGTAGTCTGCATTGGGTGTATGTAGTAAATCCTGTGTGCCATATTTCCTATGAATGTGCATTCCAGTTGGGTGGAACTGACGCAGTGGATTTGTCACATCCAGCCCTGGACAGAAGACATACTGACAGCTGGTTGTTGAGTCTCCATTCAAACTGTGATCTGAGACAGAAGTCATAGAATCATAGAATCTTACAGTCATTTAGGTTGGAAAAGACCCTTAAGATCATTGAGATCCAAGACCATTCAGCACCTCAATGTCTTTTTTGGGGTGAGGGGCCCAAAACTGGACACAATATTCAAGATGCAGCCTCAGCAGTGCCGAGTACAGGGGGGTGATACTTCTCTAGTCCTGCTCACCACACCGTTCCTGATACAGGCCAGGCTGTTTTTGGCCTTCTTGGCCACCTGGGCATACTGCGGGCTCATAGTTAGCCAGCTGTTGATCAACACGCCCAGGCCAGGCTGCTCTCCAGCCACTCTTACCCAAGCCTGTAGCGCTGCATGGGGTTGTTGTGACCCAAGTGCAGGACCCGGCACTTGGCCTTGTTGAATCTCATACCATTGGCCTTGGCCCATCTATCAAGCCTGTCTAGATCCCTCTGTAGAGCCTTCCTACCCTCAAGCAGATCAACATTCCTGCCTAACTTGGTGTTGTCTGCAAAGTTACTGAGGTGCACTCGATTCCCTCACCCAGATCATTAATAAAGATATTAAATAGAACAGTCCCCAATACCGAGCCCTGGGGAACACCACTTGCGACTGACTGCCAACTGGTTTTAACTCCATTCACCACCACTCTCTGGGCCTGGCCATCCAGCCATTTTTTTACCCAGCAAAGAGTACACCCATCCAAGCCATGAGCAGCCAGTTTCTCCAGGAGAATGCAGTGGGATATGGTGTCAAAAGTTTTACCAAAGTCTAGGCAGACAACACTCACAGCCTTTCCCTCATCCACTAAGTGGGCCACCTTGTCATAGAAGGAGACCAGGTTAGTCAAGCAGGACTTGCCTTTCATGAACCCATGCTGACTGGGCCTGATCACCTGATTGTCCTGTGGGTTATAGTTCCTTAGCATTAGCATCAAACTTTACAGCATATATTTTGTGCCATCTGAAAAGCAAGAGAAGACAGCACTGTCTGCCTGTCTTGGTGTTATAATTACCTTTACCTGTGGGTTTCCCCACCTTTTCAAGGAAGACACAATGCACTGCGAGCAAATTCCAGAAAGTCACACTACAATCAAAGACAATGACCCAGAACAAAATTTCAGGATCACCAACGGTTTGGATAATTTTTCTGTATCGTCTTTATCATAGGAAATTACACCATAAGCTGCTTTAAAAAATATTATTTCCCTAAACACAGTTTATGTCTTGGCTCTGAAAACATATAGAAAGACCATATGCTTTCATTTGCATGATCCGTTTTGTCATTTTAACTGGTATCAGCCAAGAATTTTCTGTATAAATTGAAGATTCCACCTTCCATCACTGAAATGTTTATTAATCTTCCTTTACTGTTGAAAAAAAGAGTGCAGTTCTAAGTGAATGGATTTATTATAATTTAATAATCATTCCTTTATTTTACTCTTTTTGTTGCCGTTGACTGACCACTTGTTTCTAGACAACAAATTTCAAGGATTTAGGGGATCAGTTTTCTCCTCCTGAAGACAACTATAATTGAAGTTTCTTCACAAAGACTTTAGTGTCATCAATCAAACACTGAAATATTTGGGATTTTTTTTTTTATTAAGAAGAGATTGTTAAATCAAGAGAAAAAATAAACACTTTCACTTTGTTGTCTAGTTAGCTTATGGGTTTATAGAGAAGGTCAGGAAGAAAAGCGCATTTTTGAATCAAGTACTTTTCTATATAATGGGGACATCTGATCTTCCTGTTTCTGATCTTTTATGATATGTACAAATCCTTATTCCTTCACGCAGTTAATACAATTTTCTAGTATGAAACTGTCAACCACGTATTCTGTAAAAAGTATCTCTCTTTTGCATAGGCTGTCAAGGGATGTCAGAACCAAAAAATCTCCCAGTTACCCTCTTTCAAACCTGTATTTCTCATATGCAAGCAAGTTGGCAATAAGCATGCTCCTGGAGACTCATCAAGAAACAAGGCAAGAAGTTACTATTCTTCATTCTGGCCCTGAGTTCGTTCTGAACACCTTCAGCCACTTTGTGAGTTTGGCAAGCTCCAGCACTGTCTGAGAGGCCCAAGCTGCTTGGCTGCCTTTTCGCTCAGTGTTGCCATCAACATGTCTGTCCCTGCAGGTAGGAGGAGGTTTTCTGTCACTGTCTGAGATTTGCAATTCAGGAGATCACACACTGAGGTCCAAATGCTTTAGTGTGCATGGGATATCATTTACATGGTTTATTTTCTGATTTTTAGCTAATTCTCTTCTGCCTGTGATGTCAAAATCCTTTATTTTTAGGAAGAAGCAAAGACCAGCTGTTTTATAATTTTTGGTAGCTAAGGCTTTGTATTGCAAGACTCAGCAAAGTCCCTGACCACAACCTTTCAAGATGATTTTGCATTGCTCCCTTTTATGGGATGCTCTGGACTTGGAAGCAGAGATAATTCTGTGACCTAGCGTAAAACCGCTGGCACCTAAATCTGGAAGATGACCGCATAGAAAAAAGGGAAAAAAAAAATGAACCGGAAAGAAGATGCTCTTGCAGCTTGCTTTGCTGCAGTCAGATCTCTATTAAAGAGGTTTATAGGAAACTTTTTGTTAATCCAAGGGAAAATTTTAAGTAGCTTCAGAAATATCAATTAATTCTTGAGGAAAAGCCATCTGTGTGGCAGCGGTAAATTTGCAGACCTCTACAGTCCTCCCAAAAGCATTCTTAAAAAACATGAAGAGACTTCTGTGGCAATTCAGAAGAGGAGGAGTGAAAGAGGAATGAAAAGTGTTGAGGAATATTCTGTGCCATCACTGAAGACATCGTATGGCTGAACTTGCCTTTTATAGTCATTTTTCATGGAGTCCTGAAAAGTATTCCATGGATCTCGTTCAGACTGAGAGGCCAGATTTCAGAAATCACCGCTACAAAGTGCTATCCAGTGAGTGGTGCAAAATGCTGTTAGTTTCACCCCTTTTTATTTATTCCGAATTTTTTCATAAGAATCATTTACAAGAAGCAATTACCAGTGTAAATGAAACCAGAAGCAAAAAGTGTCTGGTACTGAGAGGTACTACTAGAAAGGAAAATATATCTTTCTGGAGACAGGGAGGGAGATACTTATGGACAGGATAGTGTCTAGTACTCCCTTCTTCTGCAGTTCATTTCTGTAGTACTACTGTGCGCACTTTTCTTATGAAAAGCTTACCCTCACAAATCTGCTAGAGTCCATAAAATTCCCACCTAATCCAAATGGATCAACCAAAGAATTGAATGGTAACATTAGAGGAGTATAGGCATATATTTATAAGCATGTAGTTCGTAATGTATGGGTGCAGGGGATGGGGAAGCAAATAAAAAATTATTACTATCGTTAAACAGTAAAAGCATCAATATTAAATCATGCAGTCTTCCTGAAAGAGGGACCAGACTTGTAGGGTGACTTGTATAAGCACATTTCTGTTACTTCCTGGGATAAAAATTAATGGAATACTCTCCTAAGAATTTCAACTACAGAAAGGACCTGAAGGGTATTGTCCTCTATTTTCCCCCACTTTACCTCTTTTCTCTTGGTGGTCAACACCTTTACTGAAGGCACAAAATAAGTCTGATTTATATAGGTCTGCCCTACATATAGCTGATGGGCCACTAATAGTTATCTATCCATTAAAATCTGCAGTTTATGTTCTGGAAGAAATTAATGAATTCAACCAGATACGATTTTATGAAATGTATTATGTTAAATCTGAAATATGAAATACAGAAAGCCATGATTAAACAGCTGTAAAATACGTTTGCATTTGTGTGGTCTAAACAAATGAGGGACTCAAGAGTCAATATTTCTCCTCACCTCCGTCAGTTTCACAAGATGAATTTTCCTTCCGTTATTTCAAAATTAAAAAATGATTTGTTGGATTGGAAAAATTTACATTTGGCTTGGCTTGGCTTGGCTGTATAGCTGTGGTTAAAACAAATGGCTTGCCAGAAATCAATTTCCTGTGTCAGGTCCAGCCAGTATGGACACCAAAAACAGGTCTTGAGGAAATCCAAGCGGTAGTTGCTGCATTTATACAGGACTCTGATGGATCCTCAAGGGCAGTAATGTCTCTGAGCTTGATGCAGCTTTTCTTGTGGAGATGGGTTTCCTTTTTTTTGCAATATACCTTTGCACTGAACTTGGCTGAGAGGAAAGCTTTCTAAAACCACTGTTCCCAAACCGAATCTTTGACATATGCGCCTGTTTGTCACTGTGATTTCATGAGTTGGTTTGCACCCCAATAGTAGACTTAGTCTTCAAAATGTTCTGTCATCAGCAAAGGTTTTTGATGACATATGCAACCCTTTTCAACACATGACGTCATCTCTTAGTCAATTAAAATAAAATAGCACAGAGTACTGAATTAAAATGGCAAGCCAAAGCTTAAAAGACCTGTCCTGTTTTAATTTTCTCAGTTCAATAAACCCTTGGCTCTTTTCTAGCTTCACCAAATTATCCTGGATTGCATTGTCCTAACTGCCGGAAGAACAAGAAACTGGAATACTCTAGTTAGTTTTCTCAAGCAGTGTCTCACATCCAAATACAAATAGGACAAGGTTTCTGGTCATAGAAATATCATCCATAATGTCTGTGTGACGAGTTGTCACTAAGGATACATGTCTCGTCAGACATGCACTACATTTCCAAAGCAGTTCTGGTAACAAGTTGTTATTTTTGATAATTCATTAATGTAAATTCTAAAATATCTGTTTAAGCTGTACTCAGAAAACTCAACTTAATTCAGTTCAATGAAATTGCTGCATACTGGGGGGCACCCTGAAACTTCTCTAAGGGCCACATTGTCTGTTCAGACAGCAAATCTAGAACCATGGTCTCAAATGTGGTTAAAATGATTTTTAAGCATCTTGTATATCCAGGCTTGACTTCTCATATGACCTTCCTCGTTGTCTGCATTCAGACAATTTGCAGCCTGTCCACCTGGCAGCCATATAAACATGGGGCAGATCTGGGAGCACACACATCTCCCACTTTCTCTTGTGACTGCTCCTTCAGAGTGGTGCAGACATGGTTTCTCAGCCTGGTATCATTGCTTTTTAATTCTTATATTTTCTTCTCATTGCTACCAGAAGATTTTTTTTTTTTTACTACGATTTGGACAAACACTTGAACACCTTTTCTGCAATTTTGGTCAGGCCCTCAATGTTACCTGTGTCTTTCAAGAGTCAAAGTCCCTGGGTTTGTGTTTCCCCACATTTGTATGTGTCCATACTTTTACAGTGGTCTCATTTCTGCATATTATCTTTTACCCTCTCTGGTTCTCATCTGGAGATAATTTAGGTCTCTCCAGGCTATCCAGATAGACTCTATGCCAACAGGTGGGTATTTGGGAGCACTATTCATTTTCGTTTCTGCCCTAAAAAAACCAGCTAGTGAATTTCAAATTCTCAATTATGCAGACTTTTTAGATAGCACCTTAACAAGAAGGTGACAAGAAATCTATGTAATTTTTGTCAGCCTTGTGTTTTCAGTCTGTTGCAGGCCATCTTCTTCCATTGGGATTGCTCTCATCCTGTCTGGCACGCACACACGCTCTTCACATTCATTGATTTACATCACCCATAGTGGTGGCTTAAATAGTAATAGCAGTTATTCAATACAATATAAAACTTCTTTGCATGTACTGTTATTTACACAAAAGATGAGCATATTGAGCTGTTGAATAGTAATGTGTAAATACCACCTACAATGTTATCATGTTGCTTTTGTTGTTTACGGTGTCCTATGTTGCTGTCAGGACTACACATACATCTATTGTGACATTACCATTCTCAAACTCATATACAATGTGTTAGTGATATTCAGCATGTAACCATTACATGACTTTTCCTGGAGGAATATCTAGTTTTCTCTGGGACAAAAAACAGCAACAAAGGTTGATAGGCACTTTAAAATGCAATGATTATATGATTCATAACATTAATATAATAAAAATATAGTCCTGAGGTTCTCTGGCTTGAAAGTATTTTTTATTGGTTTCAGGAGACACCTTATCTTAGAGATAAGATTATCTGTAGTTGAATATCTATTAATCAATTAAAGGAGCCAGTGCTTTGTTGTTGGCACAAAATATTTTATCTGATTAGTGCAGGTGTAATCAAGAAACATAGTTTTTCCCTTTTAGAGTGAACAGTTTTGCCAAGTTGATTGCATACCAGGATAACAGCTCTCTTTTTTATTCTTAGTTCATGATTTGTCTTGCTTATTTGGTGCTTGACTGCTTTTGTGATATATGATCAACTGCAGATGGAACTTAAACAATTTTCCCCCATCATGGTCTTTACTAAATTTCAAAATTATTTGCAACGGTTCCTCTAACCTCTGTGACAACTGCTAGCTTTTTCCGTCTGTGCAGTAACTGTTTCTTAATCAGATACAATTGTTTTCTCAGCAAAGGGACCACCTGCATATATCTGCTTATGCTTCAGATGTCAGTTTTGACATATTGTTTGCTCAGTAGCATCTTAGAAAGTGCTGCTTAGAGACAGTGCGCGCTCTTTTGGTGCACTGTTCGTTATAGTCTGCTAATGCTTTAGTCTTCTCTATTATAACATGAAGTCAGTACTTTAAATGCTGCTTCTTATTAAAATGGAGGCAAGGAGATAAGAGCAGAGAAGCTGGTATGACAGTGACTGCTGCTGGTTGCACTTCACTGGGAGTGTTGGACCAAGGTTGGTATAGACCAGCAGTGCTACTGTAGGCAAATGTCAAAAAGAGGTTTTTTTCCTTGTTTCTTACAATAATAAAATCTGGCAGTTGTAGCAGACACACAGCCTGGTGAGGACTTTCTGCTTTGGTGACTCCTTCAGCTGTTATTAGAAAATTGTCCATAGTGGCATGAATAGACCTTTTAAATAGTGCTGACAAATTGCTCAGGTGGGCGTATCTTCCATTGCGGTAGTTGATAAATACCTGGCAGATTTGTAGACTGATGGGTGTGAATGAGTAACAGTATCACAGAATCACAGAGGTTGGAAGGGATCTCTGCAGATCATCTAGTCTAGCCCCCCTGCTCAGAGCAGGGTGACCACGAGCCATTTGCTCAGGTAGGCATCCAGTCAGATTTTAAATATCTCCAGGGATGGCGACTCCACGATCTCTCTGTGCAATATGTTCCTGTTGACTACCCTCACAGTAAAAAAGATGTTCTTATATTTAAACGGAATTTTCTGCATTTCAGTTTGTGCTCGTTGACTCTTGTGCTGCCACTAACAAGAGTTTGGCTTTGTCTGCTTTACCCATTCCCCTGATCAGGTATTGGTACACATTGATAAGGTCCCCCTGATCCTTTTCTTCTCCAGGCTGAACAGTGCCTGCTCTCTCAGCCTCTCCTTGTATGACAGACTCTACAACCCCTTAATCATTTTCTTGACCACTGCCAGACCCGCTCCAGTGTGTCACGTACCAGGGAGCCCAGAACTGGGGCAAGCTTTCCAGGTGTGGCCTCACCAGTACTGAGTAGAGGGGACAGATCACCCCCTTGACCTGCTGGCAAGGCTTCTCTTAATGCAGCCTAGATGTCATTGGCTTTGCTGCAAGAGGGCATGGCTGGCTTAAGGTCACCTTGTTGTCCACCAGAACCCCCAGATCCTTTTCTGCCAAGGTGTTTTCCAGCCAGCTGGCCCCCAGCCTGTACTAGTGCTTGAGGCTATCATCCTTGTTGCAGGCAAAACAGTCTTACTGCCGTGAATATTTTCTTAATTTAATTTATTGCTAATTAACACAAACTTCTAATGACTGATTTGGTATTGAGAAAAAGAAGACACAAAGAATGAAACAACTGCATAAGTAAACACCTTTCCTCCCAATTCCAAGCTTCAATTCCAAGCTTCAATGTCCCCTGTGATCACTACAGGTTGGTGTTGTGTGCTTATTGTTCTTTTCTATTGCACTTTGCTTTCTACTGTTTTTTTTTCCTTCCCTTTTCTTTTTCCTTAGTGTCCCTGCCCGAGCATGGGTGGCTATGGCCGCAGTCCCTCAGAGGTAACCCATGCCCGGTGTGGGTGGCCCGTGTCTGCAGTGCCTCAGGGGTGGGTATATGTATGTGCCCCTCGCTCCCACCCTACCCTTGTAGCTGCCTGTTTCCTAAATCATCTGATGAGGAGCCCCACGGACTCCTCCAACTGCCTGAAGTCCTAGTGCACACCAGGGTGCTCATGCCGGTGCCAGAGCTGTTGGAAATTGTATGTGGCCAGCACAGAGCAGTCCGTGGCCTCCTCCCGCACCTGATATCCCTGCAGCCTTCTCCTCCTCATGGGTCATGGCCAGCACACTCCCCAGGCACAGGGATTTGCATTTCCTTTGCTGAACTTCCTGTGATTCCCATCAGTCCATTTCTCCAGCCTGCACAGGTCTCTCTGAATGGCAGCATGACCCTCTGGTGTATAAACTTCTCCTCCCGGTTCTGTAGAGGGTGTGCAACATCTCATCCTCCAGGTCATTAATGAAGATGTTAAGCGGGACTGACCCCAGTATCAGCCCCTGGGGTACACAACTAGTGACAGTTCTCAGTTGGAGTATGTGCTGCTGATCACAATCCTGTGAATGTGACAGTTCAGCCAGTTTTCGCTCCACCTCACTGTCCATTTATATAGTTTGTTTGTGTGGATGACAGGGTCAGAAATCTTGCTAAAGAAGAGATAAAAACCATCATCTTCTCTCCTCTTGTGCACCAAGCCAGTCATCTCATTGTAGAAGGCTATTGGGTCAGTCAGGCTTGACTTTGCCTTTGTAAATCCAGGCTCATTACTCCCAATTGCCTTTTTGTCCTTAATATGTTTGGAAATGGTGTTCAGGATTATTTGCTCCACCAACCCTCTGGGGATCAAGGTGAGGCTGACTGGCCCGCAGTTCCCCAAATCCTCCTTCTTGCCCGTCTTGAAAGTATGAGTGACATTTTCTTTCTTCCAGTCCACAGGAACCTTTCCTGATCACCACGACTTTTCAAAGGTGATTGAGAGTGGCCTTGTGGTTGCATCTCCTGGGTCCCTCAGCACACATGGGTGCATCTCATCAGGTCCCATGGATGTCCAGTTTGTTTAAATGTTCCTTAGCCTGAATGTCTTCCACAGCGGGTAAGCCTTCCATGCTCCAGACTCTCACATGGATCTCAGGGGCTTGAGATTCCTGACGACAGATCTTATCAGTAAAGACTGAGCTGAAGTCGACATTGAGTACATTCACCTTTTTCATGTCTTTGTCACTAGGCCTCTTGCCCCATTCAGCAGCAGGCCCACATTTTTTCCTTTGGCTTCTGTACCCATAGAAGCCCTTCTTGTTGCCCTTCACATCCCTTGCCAGATTCAACTCCAGATGGGCTTTTGCTTTCCTAGCCCCATCCATGAATGCTCAGACAGTGTCTCTACATTCTTCCTGGGTCATCTGTCCCTTCTTCCTCTTGTCTGTTTCTTTTTAATGTCTGAGTCCCTGGTATACTGTCATGGAGACCACAGCTAAACATGGATGAACACTGAAACACAATGGATTTAAAAAATATGTTTCCTTCGCTTCTAATTTTCTGTGATCACTTAAAATTTAGGGGAAAAAACAGAAGACTCTGTTTCAGCTCCTGTAGTGAAATTTGTTACAGAGAACTGGTGGGTCCTTTGCCTCCCTGCTTACATCCATGAAAAGCAATCAAGAATTTTTGTAAATTTATAAAAATTCAGCACTAAGACAAAAAAGAACATTCAGCTGCTGGCCAATTACTCTGCAATGATAACCCCATCTCAGAATAGGGTATATCAAAGCACTCATAGAAGTTATTAATACACCAGTTTGGACCGTATTTCCAATTTTTAATAGCTAGTCTTCTGCAAGAAGGACAGAAACTGGAATGACAGGAAAGGCCATCTCAAAGGGCTTGATCTCTTCTCTGTGTAATGAATTCTGATGAAGCTAGAAAACAAGGCTGCCTTTATGGAGAAATGGGAAAGGACATAAAAGTAGATATTACCTTAGCACAACAGGGAAAAGCCTGGAAGATGGCCAAGACCTTTTCTGTTTGTGTAACCATTAAGGAAGATTTATTGATTGTATCTCACGGGACCTAAATTAAGGAAAACATGAAAAAATAAAGTCCATAAATGCTGGAGAGCATGTGGCATAGTAAGTATACATACAGTGGGAATGGCCTGGCATACCAATAATTTATGGGACAATGAAAAGCAAAAGTTTTAAGACAGTTAGACCCAGGATCTCTCAGTCAGAGGAATCTGTTGAGTTACAATCCTGGACCTATTGATTAAAACTACTACTAGCAGACCAGGGAATGGTAACTTGGCAAAAGAAAAGAGCAGGTTACCCTGTTGTAGTGGGATAAAATGTATCTTTTTTTTAATGGAGAAAAGTTTTAGGCAACTTTATCTCTGACTGTTCCTAATGTAGCTCCCGTTCGTGAAACTTGAACAAAATAACGATAAAAGACTGACCAAACAAAAACAGGTCTTTCAAGGTTAATACAGTTTGTTAACTCTTATACAGGAAATTCTTGTATATTGATAACGAAATTACTATGGGCATAATATAAATGGGTATGACGTAAGTTTTATCACCGGTGCTGTGAGGCACAAAGCCTGACTATACGTGACCTGTCACTTTAGTACCATCATCTTCCAGATTTCACTAGTAAAAGATGTTTTCACTTTGGTGAAACTTCTGATTTCACTTCATTCTCTGGTAAAACACGAATTGTTTAGTTGATGTTTAGCTCTTCAGTACATCTGAAGTCTTGTACTATAAACAGCTGGAAGCACTGAACATTACTAAAGAGTATTAATGAGCTCAGTTGAACTTCAAACCATGCATGAATTTCACTGAGCCTCCATATGTGCTGAATTTCCACACAAACCCACTAAATTAAAATATTTTGTGCACTGATACCTCCTCATGCACGCAAATTAATATACATGTACTTTTTGATATCTTGTCACAAAAGTCACATGCAAAGAGGGAATCCAATGTTTGCGTGGATAAACACACCCATGTATTTTGAGCAGCCTCTTATAGAAATAGCTAGAATAATATAACAAAATGACTAGTAAGCCCTACATCTCATTTTATTCTGCAATGCATCTGTTTTCTAGATTTATGATGGACCTGATTTTTCTCCCTACTTTGAGTTTATCCTATGGAAACTCCAGTAACTTAAATGGTGCCAGAAGAAAATTTGGCAGAATGTATTTTTCTGTGCAACCAGCTATTCCTCACACAGCCACTTGTGTCTGCCAGCATTGCATACAGCATAGAAGTTATGTCCAGATTATGAAAATCAGCAATAAAACTTCACTCTGTATCATACCTAACACTGCTGAGTGCATGAAAGTAGCAGCGAGAGTTTGCGGGAGAAACAAGAAGAGTCAAATGGTCATTTTGCAGTCAAAATTTATTATAATCATAATTTAGTTTACCAAATAAATTCAAAATCATTAAATTATATATATAGAAAAAAATAATGTGCTTGGGCATCTGTAACACTTCTTATTCTGCACTTGACTTTTCCACCATCTAGTGTTTACTCTGAGGATATGTTATTGATGCTGTGGGAAGCAGAGCCACTACCTAAGTTCAATGTATTGAACATTCTTCAAAGCTGATGTGAAAAATAAATACCAGATAATGACCTTAACATTTTCCTTTGAGGATGATATGGAGGGTGACTATACTGACAGTGATTAAACATCCTGAAAGATTGATCTGAGACATGTTGGGGAAACCCGGATATTGAGAACATCCACCTGTCTGCCAGATGCGTGTTCAGGCAACAAGGGTAAGGAAGGAAGACTACTGCGACAATTAAGCTTCAGGTTCTATTTTTAGGCTTGAAAATGTGAATTACAGTGAGTACGTGGATTTGATTCTTCATAAAACAAACCCTTCTTCATCAGGCTTCTCTTACTTTTGCTCCTTGTGAATGCCCATATAAACACATACACATGTAAATACGTTTATTTTAGTCTGTTAGTTACAGGTTCCCTAAGAAACGAGACATCTACATTTGAACATTAGAGGAGCTGCAATTAGTTTGAACATTTGGTGTTGTAAAGAAAACCGTACTATTGCAGCTCCTGTGCAGTAGGTTAAACAGAAAGGTTAGAGCAGAAATTCCAGTATTTTATTCATGGCGTGAGATCTCATGAGGGGGAAGGGTGTCATAACAAAATTCACCCACAATACACTACAACATGACCACATTAAAAAATGTCCTACAAGGACTCCGTGGACTCCAGCTGGCCTGGGCGCCTCGCTCTGAGCTGTTGCGCTGGAAAGTGATTTTCTAAATAGAAACTTCAAGAAAATTTGCGCTGCAGATATTGAAGACTTATCTGTATCACATGTTTTGTGTGAAGAATCGCCTGCTCATGACAGAGAGGAAGTACGTGAGTGCCTGTGAATCACAAGTGTGGTGTCTCACAAGAATCTCCTGTGATTTGCCAGACAAGCTAAGACCCTTCTCACAAGCAGATCTAGTGGCCCCCCTGAAAAACATCAAGTGCTGCGAAAAGCATGTTCTCTGGTTATCCAGGGGGACATGAATATTACAGCAACAACTCACAGAATCACAGAATCACAGAATCTTCATGGTTGGAAAGGACCCTTAAGATCATCGAGTCCAACCAAACAACCTACAATCTCTGCCACTAGAGCATGCCCTGAAGCGCCACATCTAGACGTTTCTTAAACACCTCTAGGGATGGTGACTCAACCACCTCCATGGGCAGGCTGTTCCAGTGCCTGACCACTCTTTCTGTAAAGTCATTCTTCCTAATACCTAATCTAAACCTCCCCTGCCACAACTTCATACCATTTCCTCTGGTCCTGTCATTATTCACCTGGGAGAAGAGGCCAACACCCACCTCTCTACAACCTCCTTTCAGGTAGTTGTAGAGGGCAATGAGGTCTCCCCTCAGACTCCTCCAAGCTAAACATGCCCAGCTCCCTCAGCCTCTCCTCATACGACCTGTTCTCCAGACCCCTCACCAGCCTGGTAGCTCTAACTCCAACCAGTTGGTTAAAAACCATCTTTTTCCTCTGGTGCTGCTTGAATGCTTGTGTACGGCTAGACCATGCAAGTGCTCTTCTGGGTCAGACCCAGTAACTGGAGTAGTAGGTTGCTCTACCTCAGTATTTTTTCTGTGGTGGTGTCTGAAAGTGTATTCCCAGAGAAGAGTGTAATATCAGGACAAGCATATGCAAAAGTTCACGTTTCTCAACTGCCTAATGCACTGCAGGGTAAACACTGCCCAAAAGTTTTGTTGAGGAGACGAGAACAAGGGCTGATCGTTTCTTCTGACCTGCAGTCTGAGTGAAATAAAAAACAGAAAAAAAAGGCAGTAACATATGCTTTGTTCCCCTTCAGGATTTAGGGAGGGCGGGCCTCTGCTGCTTAGGAACTGTGGGGCAGGAGGACACTGTTGCCTTTCCTGGAGTGAGCCATACGCTAAATCTGAAGTGAAGCAGCCTATGTCTTCTGTAAGTTGCCTAATTATCTTAAAGACAGGGATAGCAAGTGAGCACAAATATATTTATTAGCAATGCTTAGTGAATGGTTCTTGACTAGTCAGTTTTGACATTTTTTTTCCTTTCTGTTTGTCCAAGCACAGGTATCCACAAGGGCAAGACAAAACTGGGAAGGAAGCATGTGCTTTAAACTGGATTAGCGGAGATGCTTTAGCTAATGTACAAACAGACCATGATCATGTCCCAAACATTCATTTTTAGTGTGAAAAAGGACAACAAAGCGTGCATCAGAGCTGAGTCAGGCAACTCAGTCTTCAATGGAGGAGGAATTCCAGAAACTATTCAAAGACTTTGGGGTACTTCGTGTCATTATAAAGAGCCCAAACTCATATATGGTCATGAGGAGATTATTTTTTCTTTAACCTTTGACACTGCAGGAGTACCAGGCCCTCCAAATTTACCAAACACATCTGGAGGTGTGTTCGAATGCAGCTTGAAGACCTGATGAAGAAACAAAGCTCTGGGACATGGGGAAAGAAGGAGAGAGAAATAGTGAATAGGTAAATGCTTTGGAACAATTGCTGTAAAGTAGCAAGGCTGAGGGAGATTTTTTTAGGAGGGCTGGTGGTACCAGGCGCAGGCAGAAGCTCAGGAAGTTGGAAAGGAAGAGCAAAAACCACCGGAAGAAGGAACAAATTGAAGACTGGAGGAACAGAAGTCATTTAAGGAAGGAACTGTGAATTAGAAAGAAGATAGGTTGTGTTGTTTTCAGCTTTTAATGGGACATAATAAACCTTGCCTTGCATTTCAATTCCTTTTTCCATCCTTAAACAGGTGACTGAAATAGGCAAGCTGAATGGCACTTTAACAGGCCTTGCTTCTCTTCATTGATTCTACAAAGAGCTGATGGTGATTGGATGGATATAGTGCGTGGGTGACTGTAGAGGTAGCCACACTAGAGACATCTAACTTTCAGGAGAGATGGATAGCATCCCATGGTTTGGGAACTAAGCTCAGTCTGAATGAGATCTAGACTAGAAAAAGCTGCAAAACCTGCCAGGCAAAGGATCAGCCTTCCATTTAACAGGACAACAGCCAGGTCAGAAAAAGACTCACTGGCTCTGACAAAAGGAAAATATCAAGACAGGGGAGCCAAGTCAGACCATGCCTTGAGCCATGGGCTATCTCCTACAGGAAGAAAGGGAGGGAGGAAGGAGGGAAGGAAGGAGATATTCTGTAGCCGCCCCTCACAGCTTTCCAGGCGAATGCTAGCAATTCAGCTTCTGAGTCATAGCCACGAGCTGATCTCCTGCAGAAGGGGTGGGATTTGGAGAAGAATGGCTTGAGTCACTCCTTGAAATTGGCCCGATTGCGAACTCCCCAGGTTTAAAGAAAGCAAGTACATTCAACGTGGGATGCAGGGCATAACTGCACGTTTTGTTAACCATGAGAGGCTCTGAGGCACTTGTGGCATTAACGCTCTGTGCTAGCTCCAGCCCTGATACAGACTGAGTCCTTTACCCTCCCTCTGGAAAAAAAAATAAGGGTGTTTAACTTCATTCCAGCCACATCCACATGCCATCCTGCTGTGCAGTCTCAGAGTTTAGGCTACAAAAGCATGTTGAAGACACTGTGTGTTCCAGGTCCCCAAGACTCCCTTAGGCCCATGGGTATTCAGTGCTTTCCTCTCTTTGCACTTTAGGTGCAGCACAGAGCTCGTAAATGCAACAAAGTGGGTTGGAAATTTGAATTTTGCCTCAATCGGGACAACAGAGCCACTGCAATGAACAGTAATTTCACATTTTAAGGAGTAGGAACATTTGCACCAGCCTAGCAGATGGGAGAATCTATCCAGAAGCAAGGTTAACATTCCCAAAATAAAATAAAATAAAATAAAAAGAAACCAGTAAGATGGTTCTAGACTCATTATTGTGGCAAAGACAGCAAATAGGAAAGCACTCTATGTTAGACAATACAAAGCAATTTGACATAATTGTACCATTCCAGGCCCCTTGTTAATGCAATTACGGTTCTGAAAGTATTGCAGCTTTCTCCATTTCCTCTGATGTAAGTGAAGGGTTACGATCAGGTACAGGACAGATTAAATACAGTTTATGCAAAAAATACATAAAAATTATAGTCAGTTTGTTTTTCATATAGTGCTTATAATGCCACTGGTATATATAAAAGTTGTCCTGAGTTTGTAGGGAAACTAGTCATATTGAAATGATTAAAGCAAGCCAGAGGGAGAATTATCTGAGAAATCCATAGTATTTTATGGATGAGCTGGCATATACAGTATTTACCATATCATAACTCATACAAGTCTTACTTACTTTCTTAATGAGTGACAATAGCATATCTGGAAAACATCTGCCCTGGAAAAGGACACATCAACTACTCTCTGTCTACTTGAAGAATGTAGATATAGTATTACTCTATGTCAGCCATGCATATCATATGCGGTATGAAATGTCTTCAGTGGTAAAAGAAGAAGGAGTACATGTTTCATTTCTAAATGCCCCAGACTAGACTCTGATGTCCTTTCTCAGGGTGAGTACCCCTTACTCCCTGAGTAGTCTAATGGCTAAAGGGGTATGTGTTTTCTACTCAGCAGGAGTTCAGGTTACTTTATAAATTAAATCCCAGCAGGGCTAAAATAATTTTCTAGCGAGTTACTAAAGAAGTGCTTTGCAGTGAAATATGATTGTTCTTCATATTCTTATGAAGAGAGTAGCATTAGGAAAAAGAGAGAAAAGCTTAAAGAAGGTGTTTCTTTTGCAAATTTAAAAGAAATCACTTAGGTTACCGTGGCCGTTTATATAGCTGCTCTTTTTTCCTTTTCAACTGTCATGCATGTTTTGGCTGGCATGATTACAGTATATTCCTAATCCCTAGAACAGCATTTTTCCCATCAGAACCGGCAGCAGCTGCAGCTTGAACATGTTTATCAACACACCCACCTGTGTTTTTGTCATGGACCGCCAATGATGCCATAACTCCTCCTGTGCTTTCCACTATGTAGGTGTTTTTAGTGTCTTTCCAAAGAGCTAGGATATTTTTGAGAGCTAGGATATTTCACATTTGGTATAGTGTTTTACTACACTGAACTTTGCTTTAATGGCAAAACTCCAGAGTGATCAGACCCACGACAATCACATGAGGTAGTAAATGCATCCTGCCAGTTTTAAAGAAATGTAGTGTCCAGCCCTCAACTCTTTAAAAAGCAACTTTTTTTTCTGCTGAAAGAAACACCAGAAGTTTTGTGCTGCTACCACTGCAGACGCTGCCTGCTTTTTTACATAAATTGCTAAAATACTGAACCCAACAGCATGTTATGGTTGGTTTTCTGGCTCAGGATGCAGATATAGTAATGGGAAAAAGTTAGCTTCGTGGGCATCTTGAATGTTTGCAATTATTCTCTTTCTTCAGTAGTTATGCTTTGTCATTAGAGAGTGTGAACATTTTAATTCTTATTAACAGAGTGATCTTTAGCCAAGGAATTATCTAATGGAACAGCTGGGACATTTTGAACCGAACTATGAACTTCAATTAAGTTCACAATTCAGACAACTTTGCTTTGGCTTAGCTTTCCTTAGCTTTCTTCTTACTTTTATTTTATTTTATTTTATTTTATTTTATTTTATTTTATTTTATTTTATTTATTTTTTCTTTATTTCTTTTAATAAATAGAGTTCTAAAATATTTTTCACCAATCCCTGTGCTCTTCTGGTACTCTTGGATCAACGAAAATAAGGAATGTAAGATGGAGATACAGACCTATGTAGCAGCTGTGATGGTAGTGTTCATTCAAACTGGAGTTCCAGTTTATTTTATTCACCGAGTATGGGTTTTCTTGAGTATTCCACATGCCTTTCAGTGATATTTTTCATCTCCTTACAAAGGTCTGTTCTTAGATAGAAAATGCTGTGGTCTAAACTAGAAATGTGAGAAGACTTATATTTATTATCTTGTTAGTTCCAGAAGAGGAATCTACCAGCACTTACAGAAGACTAATCAGAGTTTAATGGTAGTTTATGGGCTCTGTCTCTTAGCAGAATCATGTACTGTTTACAACTGTTTCCAAGACATGCAGGTGCATTGTGAGAAAATGAGCCACTACTGAAGTCATATTATAGACACTTAGTTACAAGTGTTTCAATCACATAGCAAGAAATTAACAATGCTGCATTTGTTTTCTTTTTGATATTTCTCATATTTCTTATTCTCATTCTAAAGGAATGCATTCTAATCCAAGGACACATTCTCATACATTCATTAATCCTGCTGCTCTAAAATGTTTCACATGAAAACTCAAAATCAGATGGCTTTATGCGTTCCAACTGGGCTTTTGTAAAACAGGGTCATCCTTGAACTTGTCATCTGCTGAGGTATTAAATTCCAGATTTCACTCAATTACATGATCTTAAGAATGTGGCAAGTTGCCATTTCTTTCTCAACTTTTAACAAATGTTGTTGCATCTAACTGTTTAATTTCAGGAATCTCTCAATTATAAACGACCCTTAAGAGGAAGTTGTACATCTTTTAAAAATTTACCTATGAAGAGAATGTAAATGTCACTTATCGCCTGCATTCTGTTAAGACTAAAAGCATTTTTTTTCATCCAGATGTTAGCAAACATGATTTAACAAATTAATATTTACTTCAGAGCTGCATGCAAAGTTTGTTTTGCCTCCCGTTGGAAGACAGTACTATGAAACATGATACACTGCCTTTGCAGAAATATTCATTGATCATTAAGATGGTCCATTTATTAAAGTTACATTTCACTACAGCAACAAATGATCTAAAATGGGGCAAAGGTTGAAATAACAAACATTTCAAATCAAAGAAATCAGTTAAAGTAAAATAAAACTAAGCATGCTGTGTTAAAAACTGTTGTTTCAGACAGAACCTTAACTCTGTCCTAAAATAACTGCATACAATACATTCCTTCTTAAATACTGTATTTTTGCTTTTCCGAACCCGCTTTCTGAGATATTCTCCATGTCTTTGCTTCTATAGCAGCCCTCAAAAACTAAGTTCCCTGGATTTTTTGACTGAATTCACTGGATGTACCTTATTGCAACACAACAGTTTCACAGAACCTGCACTAATTATGCTATAATTATTAAAAATTAAAAACGTAACATAACTGCAGATTTCAGCTGCCTTATGGTATGCAGAATACTGATAGGCAAAAAGGGTAGATTGCTTATTAGAGCAGAGTTTTACGTTTTACCCAAGAGGTTTCAGACAAGCAAATCTGCATTTTAAGCTTAAATTTATGTGCAAACGAGAAAAATCATTTTTCAGCATGTCTTGCATAGCTGCCCTTTCTCTCAGTTGGTCTTTTCGTTGAAACAAAATGCTGTGGACAAGTGTGTAAGGTTGGACAAGACCGCGTCGTGCCGTGACTGGGCTCCTTCTCTACCCATGAAGGGAGACGGGGGTGTTCAGAGGGCGGTGGGCGAGCTGCAAAGCCAGCACCCTCCTAGCTGGGTGTGGAGGGAAGGCAGCAGGGCTTGATAGGTGGTAGCAGGAGGAATAAATAAGGGAGGAGGGCTGGGATTTGAATCACTGGGGGCTGGGAGAGGGCAGCTGCTGAGAAGGACAAACCTCTCCCCCTCAAAAAAAAGAGGGAGACCAAGAGAAGGGAACAGCTGCTGCAGCCGCAGGGAGCCCAGGAAACAGTAGCTGGGAAAAGACTGGCTTGAAACGGGACCTACAGGAGCTAAGCCAGGAACAGCTGAGAGGCTGCGGGAAGGAAGGACTTCTGGGGATCTTCCCACTGCAGGTAGAGGGCAGCTCAGGCAGCCACCTTGAAACCTTCCCCAAGCCATAGCAAAAAACACCTTTTGAGCAAGAAAGTTATGGGAAAATCTTATCAGGCTTTTCAGTTATGATAGAATCATAGAATCATAAAATGGTTTGGGTTGGAAGGGACCTTAAAGATCATCTAGTTCCAACCCCCCTGCCATGGGCAGGGACACCTCCCACTAGAACAGGTCGCTCAAAGCCCCATCCAGCCTGGCCTTGAACACTTCCAGGGATGGGGCATCCACAGCTTCTACGGGCAACCTGTTCCAGTGCCTCACCACCCTCACAGTAAAGAATTTCTTCCTAATATTATGGGCTTGCGAAGGGGAAAATGGGCTCCTGCTCAGTCAGAAGTTGGAATCTACTTCTGGATATAAAATGAGGAGGCCAGGAATGGCTTGGATTTCCTATGGGGAAATGCACGCATCTGCGCTTTTGCAGTCTGGCTGCTGCAGGTGGGGATCTGGGATGTCACTTGGCAAGGACCTGCTGGAGACACCAGACCCCTGTCAGATCATCAGCATATGAGTAACTCACACATCTGCAAGACCAAAAAAATTCTAAGATTTTCTTTATCGCAGTGAATTAAACCTGCCCAGAAAATTTCTTTGCCTTTGAAGCCACCTAACACAGAGTGGCCTGTGTCCATAATATTAAACTCTCTTGTCATCCAAAAAAAGGCCAGTCTTATGCAGCTGCCTACCTGGAAGTGTCTGTGACCTACCCATTCCCCCAAGTGATGCCAGAGAGTTGTCTAGGGGAGTGCGCTTTGGTCCAGACCAGAGCCATTCCCAAAACCCTTGTAGCATTTTAACCATTTCAACTGCTGAGTTTGAGTCCTCAGGAAGATTTCCTAAAGCTATTAATTTGCTAGAATGTTTAATTTTCTAGACTAAACATAGCCTAAGGACTCTTTCCAACCAAAATGGACAGAACTGAGTGGTTCGGCCTCACTGTGTCTTAAGAAATAGCTTTGGATTGATTGAGGATACTTGTTCAATAATCGTGGCTTTACACTCATTTCAGTCGTAACAGCTCTGTAGCTGCCAGCTTATTTTCAAAGGCACATGCAGGTTATTTACTTCTTTTCCAATGCCAGTAATGACATAAGGAAATGTTGATATGTTGGACGGAATAAAAATAATTTAAGATATTTCAAGCTACGTAGAGCCACAGCTCCAGTTTTGTAATGGCTTGTTTTGTCCCTTACCTTGACTAGTTTTGTCATGGGCCTGCCAGCGGAGACTCGGTTTGTAGTGGATTCATTTTGCTGATAATCACCTGCCTCTGTATCTCCACCATGCATGACTGACCAGGGCTACAGTAGTAGAAGAAGCTACCTCATCCTGGGTGAATTTAGGCAAGAGTCAACTAAACTGAATGAGAACTAAAATCTAAACAGTGTGGAGATAACATTAGCGGGAGAGGGAGGTAAGCCAGCACTACTCCAGAATGACTGCGGTCCCCACTGGTGCACAGTCTGTGGTTGTCAGAGTACTGCAGAAATCCCAGGTACGAGCTGCAACCGTGGCACACCTCCATCTGACCTCAGCAAGCTACTTCTCCAAAGAGACTGCAGTTCTCCCTACCACAGTTCTCCACACGGCTTTCCCTCCAGGCTTGGGTTGCTGTCGGGCACTCTAAATAGAGCATTCTACTCAGAATAGTTTGGAATATTGTAGACTGTTTGTTAAATGGAGGTGTTGTGACTGTGTTAGAGTCTGGCTGTAGTTAGTAACTTTGGCTTCTCTAAAGCACCTAGGTGGAACCCAGATTTTAATTCAGAAATCCCCAGATTACTTCACTTGGAAGTGAAATGCCTCTCTCCTGGTGATGCAGGCTCATGAAACTGAAAGTCTTTAGGAGGGAGGTGCTGGTGGGTGCTTGCTGTGAGGCACCCTCCATTTTGGTAGTTCTTCTCTGCTAGCCTTTGGGTGCATTGTGAATCCCGTTGTTCCCATCACTTATGAAAGCTGATGAGGATGGAAAGCACGGACTAAGGCATTTTTTTTTTTTTAAATCTAATGCTGATCTAACATCCAATTTCAAAGTTAGAGTTTTAAGCTAGCATCCGATGTGAATGACTTAATTCAAGTGGTTCTTCTAATAAATAAATAAATGAGAAATAACCCCCCTCATACTTCAAGGAATCAAGAGGTTTGCCTAGAAGAAGCAAAATTTAGGGGAGTTAACATGAGTAATTAGCATAGCTGAAAATTTTACAGTAGATATAATACGCATATTTTACTGACTGTATTCTACCTGGATGTGAACAGGATCGTGCTTCACTGATCACCTAAACTGGCACAGCACAGGAAAAGCTGCAGGTTGTGGGGGGTGAATGCTGGGCTTTCTTTGAATGGAAACGGGAGAGTAAGGAAAAACCCAGGAAATTTTGTACATCTAGGTTTCACATGAAATTGGCACCAGCACGCTGAGCAAGAAGCTAAGCAGAACTCTCTAATACGGTGCTCTGTGTCTGTATTGCTGTCTGTATTTCTGCAGAGGTATTCAGGAATTTCTTCACTAAACAGATACATGGCAAATTTCAGACATAAGAACAAAAACTTCGTTAAAGAAGCCTTTTAAAATAAAGCAGTAATCCAGGAACAAAGATCGTGTAAGTGGACATTTTTGACAATACTCCACCCTGTTGTCAGCCATGTATTTTTTTTATAGGCTGAAAGTTAGTGAAGTTGTAGAGCCTGGTAAAAGGGTAGTTTTTAAATACTTGCTTCAAACACTAGGAACAGGTACAGACAACTTTCCTTTAACAAATCCATAATTTATAGTTAAGTATTCCCTAATCACTCACATATTCAGCACAGCTGCTTTTCTTAGTCTCTCATTCATAAGTAAGCAGTATCACAGCATGGTAACAGGAAATAAAAGGATTTACAATGAACTGGTCACAGAAGAGGTTAAGTACAAAATCTAATTAAAAATACTTTGAAATGTTACTTAGTCTCTGTAACAGTGCAGTGGATTTCTTTTTGGGAATACTGGATGCTTCCATAATTACTGTCAGAAAGTTATATTCCCAGTTTGTCTTTACTATGGCATATAAGGTTAATGCTTTCATTCATATGAAGACTTTATTTTATTAATAGATATCTGAACTTCACAAGAATTTCCACGGACAGATATTTTCCTCTGATATTAATTATTTGTAAGATATTAGAAAGATTGTGATTTCAATCCCAAAAAAGCCACCGATTTCCTAGGTGGAAGTGGGTAAACTGCTTGAAAAGGAGTGTTTTCACAACTATGCTGTAGGGATTTTTTGGGTTTTTTTTTTGTTTGTGTTTTTTTTCTTTTTCCTATTTAAAGAGCCAGCTCAGGTGTTCATGTTACAATGAAAAATAATTCTGTGCCATAGCTGATAAATATAGGAATTGCAGAAACTGTTTGGTAGCTATTTTGGTCTCAACTTTTTTAGTTTTAGCTGAGAAAAGCTTAGGTCACATTCATAGTAGTCATCTAGTACATTGCCATGAGACATGCCAATGGCAATTAATTAGATGTGTGATTATGTATATGATCCTGATTTACAGATGACTTTTGAAGAGGCACAACTCTGTAACACGCCGCTGTCATTTGTCAAGGGCTTTGTCAAGGACACTTTGCCAAAGACACAAAGCTGTTAAATATCCCACAACAAATAAAAAACTTTCCAAAACAATGGTGGGATGTGAAATTTCCAGAGCTGACTTATAAACCAATGGGGAGCTATGCATGGGCATGAGAAATGGACTAGGAAAAACACAGATTAATTAATTTCCACCCTGATCTGAAGGTTTCTGCAACTGCTGTAGGTAGCAGTCTCTCCATAGGCTTCCACGGGCTTTGTATCGGGCCCATGCTAATTACCTAAAATGAGTTATTTTTCTTACTAAGCTTCCCTGTGGCTTTTGGCAGGTTTTTGCAAGCCATGCAGCCATAATAAAACTCTTTCCAGTGATGCCAAAACTAACGATATTCTTTTTTTCTATTTTTTTTGTAATGGATACATGTGCAACGAGAAAGAAGAAGAAATCCCAGCAGGGAATGTTCAAACAACACACAAAGCCATATAAGGCTGGAGTTTGCAGGCTTTTATCAACTGAAATGGCTCTGGATCTTCAGTCCCCCACCAAATGCAGAATCAGGCCCCAAGAACTTTCTGCAGAGCTTCAGAAGTGTGGTAAATGAAAAAAGTTTAATCCATATTTTAGATACATTGCGATCCAACCTTGGCAGCTGCAGAAACATTAAATTTATACAGATTTTAGCAAAAAGAATAGATAGAAACTGTCCATCTTGTTTCTACCACTGCGAGGGGAACAGATGAAACATGTGGCTGGCCCTACGTAGTTACACCTCCATGGGCAGCTCAGAAAACCCCAGCCCCAGGTGGGACTGTGGGAGTCTCCCGCATTCCTGCAGCAGCTCTGCAGCAGAGCTCCTGCACACAGGAGCGTGGTGTCCCCACCATGGACCTGCAGGCACTAAAATCCTGGTGTCACCAGCCCTGGGACAGCCTTCTTGAAGATGTGCAGGGCTGCACATCTACCTGGGCATGCAGTGGTGAGGACCAACAGGCTCCTAGCAGCCTGCCCCTGAGCTGCAGACCTAGGCTTTAGGATGTCACTGTCTTTGGGGAAATTTGCCAAGAGATGATACCCATCAGCAGCTGCCTTTGACTTGGCCTAATGCAAATGGAACCCTCAGGGTTTACACCTGTGGCTCTAGGTGGGCCTGACCACTTGTGATACAGGAGAAACAATTAATCTTCTTCTGTCCTGCGGAGCTCAGACCGATGGCAAGAAACAGAAAAGGAATCAGAATGAGACAGCGTTTTAGCCAAAATCATCAGAAACGAGGCAGAACAAGCAGCTAACCAAATGCCCTGAAGTGCACAAGAAAGCTTGCAGCATTGGAAGACAAGGAAAAGCCTCCGAATGATGGGAGGCTTTAACAGCGAAATGAGAAACTACAGAGAACGGAGAGTGCATCGGTAGATTTAAAACAGGCCAAGGAAGGTTGAAGGTAAATCAAGCTGAACTTCTGCATCTTGGCTCAAGATAATAGTGGATCCATGAATCTTACAATGCTCAAAAGGAAGATTTCAGCAAATTACTGAGGTTAAAGAAAGAGCTTGAATAGTGTGCAAAGAGGGCGTGGAGGAGAGTCACTAACACACAACAGGCTCTTACAGTCAGTAGAGTCCTGGGGGTGATTGATGAGAGAAACTGAGTCTTGGTACCAGCAAGGGAGTCAGCACATAATTAGCTGGGCTTTCCTCGTGGGATTTGATTTGCATTGCTGTATTTTTAATAGCTGTCAGTGGATTTGCAGTCACAGAGTCAGAGTCAGCCTGGGATGAGGATGAAAGAGAAAGTAGAAGATCATAGTGCAGCAAGCTGGCCAAGACCCAAGTAAGAAGAAGTTATGGAGCAGGGAATGACAGACAAAGAGGGGAAGAAGCAGTGAGAGAAGAACCCAGAAGAAAGATTCCTTCAGCAAGAGCTAGAGGTATCGGATAACAGAAAGAAATTGTAAGGGAACAGGGTGGATGACGTTGCTCGCTTACATATTCTTCAGGCCACTAGCTCTTAGAAAGAAGTTATCTCAAGGAAAAATCTCCTGGAAATCATTTTCCTGTTTCAAAGAGAATTCACATGTACGAAAGGACCTACAATGGTCTGGTTTTGCCTGCAAAAAAAGTTGAATTTAATGTATGAAACGGATGCTCCCATGCCTGGGAATGCAATAGGATAAGGCCAGGCCAGGGCCCAGATTCAGCAAAGGAATAAGGGAGTGCTTGAGAGCTTTGTAGAAAAAGTAACTGAAATCATGTAAGGGGAGTTCCTTCCAGGAAGTGGTGAACATGATCAACCATCTCTGAAGTCAGATAAGTTGTACATCAACATCCTGTGTGACTGGCTCCTTCTTAAATTTTCCTTTATTATGCAACAGCCTTAAAAAGAACAGTATTTTCTCAATTAAACACTGAACTAGTCACTAAAGTGTAAGAGGGAAAAGATCCAACAGTACATAAACTCCTGTGTTTAGTCCATTTCAAATCTCCATAAGCAGTAAAATAGTCATTGCATGGTCACTACTTCAGTCAGTCGCTAAAGGACCATAATTAAGTCTACATATATGCTAAAATTCTGTTCTTTATATTAAATCTAATGGGAACAAGTTTGCATGTAATTTACCAATTTTTTTTTAAACTTATGTCCTTGGCATAAACCCCTCAGCATTTAAAAAAATATTTCCCTTTCATTCATGTATTATGTGCCTGAAAAAAGACAGAGGGTTTTTTTTCGGTCGAGGTAAACAAAAAGCATGAACACAAAAATGCCTCACTTGCTTATGCACGGACCTGAAAAGCACCACACAGAGCAAAGCATGTCTGTTCCTTGACCAGCAGGTTGTATATCAAATTCCAGCCCGAGTATTCTTTTAAGGGTGAATTATACACTTTTAAAGCGGGAACTTACTTTCATTGCAATCAAACAATGAAAGAGGTAAATTAGGTAAATTTTCTAAGAGGGAAATTGTATTTCCCTGTTCAAAGCACGGTGCTGTATAATCAGTGCTGTGACTGCAGAATGCAGGAGTGATACAGAGAAGTAACCTCAACCCCTTCTGATAGAAGGATACTACACTTGGGAGACTACAAGAGGAAAAATATTTTCAGTAAGTTCCTTGAGGCTTTCATATTTGCTCCTTAACAATCCTTATTTACCAAAATGGTCTTTGGAGTAATTAAGTCTCAAACGCTGTGAGGAAGACCCGTTAAGCCTGGAAGAGATCATCTTCTGAAGTTACGACAAGTGGTGAAAGAGTTTCTGTCAAATACTTAAAATTAAAATGATTGAATAAAAAAATTGATACGGTGCAAAATTGTTACAGATGCCTAAACATTGAACACAGCCTATCAGATAGGTCTTAAGCTGTGACTTAAATAGGGAAATGTCAATAAAAATTGTGTTTGGAATGGGATTCCATTCACCCATTTAATAAAATTATTTGGCAGAAAATATAAAATACTGACTGAAAGAAGCTGAGGAGGATCCAAAGTATATGGGAGGATTCAATATGTGTTGTTCATACAACAATTAAAGCTACAGCCTACGAAATTAAAGGAATGGGACAAACAAAAAATCAAACTAGGTGATAACACTGGGTTTGTCTGAGATTATGTCTTTTAATCCAACCACTTCCCTGGGGAGCCTGTTCCAGCGCTTGACCACCCTCTCAGTGAAGAACTTTTTCCTAATATCCAGTCTGAACTTCTCCGGGAACAGCTTAAGCCATTCCCTTGCATCCCATCACCTGACACCAGAGAGTGGAGATCAGCACCTCCCTCTCTGCTCCCACTCATGAGGAAGTTGTAGACAGCAAAGAGGTCACCCCTTAGTCTCCTCTAAGCTGAACAAACCCCATATCTTCAGCCATTCATAAGTCATGCCCTCTCGTTCTTTCACCTTTGTTGCCCTCTGTTGGACACATTATAATATTTTTACATCCTTATATTGTGAAGCCCAAAGCTGCAGACAGTACTCAAGGTGAGGCCGCACCAACCCTGACTACAGTGTAACAATCACTTTTTTTGACTGGTCACTCGATGCTGATTATAATGAGAGTCTAGGACACTAGCTTGGATGAAGGGATCTGCCCTGTAGGCACCTCCACTGGGATAGAAGAGTCCTGCCCCTACAGTCCATCTCAAAAATGAACTGTAATAAGGATGGACTCCTAAAGAGGGCATCCACCGCCCAGGGTTCAAAGTGAAACCCCTTGGACTGGGCCACACTTCCATTTGAAAGTGAAGATGGTCACTGCTCATACTCTTATCTGAGTGCTGCTTTGAAAAATTCATTCAAGTAAATCTGTGGGACTTCCTTGCATATGGACAAGATTACTCAGGTAGGCAAGAAAAAAATCGCTTGCAGAGAGCAAGATTGCAAAAAAATAGGCCTGAAGTAGCTGAATCATTAGGGATCAGAATTAATTTCCTCGTTTTACCTAATGACCATAGAGGAAGACAAATAAAGCATGGGGACTTGGGCTGACTTAGTGGTGACATCCACATCAGTCAGGCTTGACTTAGCTGACAGGGTCAAACTCCTGCTAGTAGTAGCTAAGAGTAAGGGATATGAATATGTACAATAAACTTATCATTTTCAACAACTGTTTTAAAGTTTTAAGTGGCAGAGTAATAAAATGATGTATTAAGTAAAGGCTTCATTAGCTGGCGTAATTCCCAGAATGTACTATGGTAAAATTTTTGATTTGAGATAATAGTAGGTGATAATTTTTTGGAAGTTCTGTGTTTATTTTCTCACAGCCTCTGAATAAAGAGAAGGCCAAGCTATCACAAGAAGTGAGTATTAAATTCAAATTCCACACTAAAGTAAAGGTGAATTCCACCCTAAAGTAAAGGTGTTTGGATGCTGTCACGTAAGACTTTACTTATGACAAACCAGTATATGTGTATTTGTTCAGAGAACAAACAAGAAGTCCTGTGCACTTCTAAGAGCTAAGTAATTACTAAAAGAAGTACAAAATCATCTCAAAACAGCTGATGGGTTTTAGGAGAGCTAGCTGAGATCTTGAGGCTGGAAGGATTTGTCTGGCCCTATGTGCAACGCAAGGAGGGGGTCCAAAAAAGATGCCCATGTAACAAAGTATTGCCTTAAAGACTTCTATTGTGATGAACTTAGTCGAAATAAAGGCAGTCAATACCAATTCAAAGGATTTCTTTCTGCCTAACAAAAGTAGATAGAAAGTAATATATGAGTCTGAAATGCTCCCACGTATATCGGAAATATATACATATATAGATGGGATATATATATATATGGGAAATATATATGGGAAAGCATCATTTCACCTGCATGTTTTCCCTCAACGCTTGTCTCTAAGAAGAGCGCTGTTACAGTAGGTGTTGAGGAGAAGTTGAACTGAAGAACTGAATTGAGAAGAAGAGTCTGGAGAATGGTAGTATCCTTTACAATAATAGCATGTGTGGTCCTCAGGTCCCTGGCAATGAACCATAGCCATTCTCTGGATCAGATTGGCAAAAATTGCTTGCTCCAGCTTCTGCTGAAGGTTCATGCCTGTACAGAATGCCAAAAATGCACACTAATAAAATCAACCATCCCAATAACCCTGCACATACCTTCTTATTGCCATGCAATATCTAAGTGCTTTTTGGCAGATGATGAACGAGCTTTTGTCATGCCTTAAAATTAAGCCTATTTTACAACTGAGAAAAATAAGAACCCAGATACAATTTACTGAGATTTAGGGGCTGTGCCTGAAGTGTATTCTGGGATGAGAGTCCTCCTCCACATAGTCCTGGGCTACTGCCCAAACATAATACAAGTTTTTCTCTTTTCTTTTCTTTCTTTTTCTTGACATGATAGCACCAGTCAAGAAGGGTCTCTATCAACTATTTTCCTTCAAGCTACTCTTCAGAAAGTTTTTTCTAGCCCCAAAGCTAGACCTCTGTTCTGAGAAAATAAAGAAAGAAGTCAAAGTAGTTTAAAACCCTCTGGGATTAATTTTTCTCTGACAGATTTGCCTTTATATTTCCATTGGTCCATCCGTTTACACGGTAAAGTCCTTAGGACAAAGATCATGTCTTCTCAGCCTTGCCCAGGCCTGAATGTATCATTTGAGCTGAATGAATAAAAGAACATGACTCAGTTAACATTTGGACTAACTGTGATTTCTAAGGCTGTTACCCAGCCATCATGCTTTCTTGTTATCTTTTTATGATACCACATAACATCGCTTTCTATTTCTGGCAGGAGGGAGTTTACCCATATTTTGCTCCTCAATCTGCAGCATCAAATGCACATCGATTTAAATATTAAAACACAAGCAGTCTCTGTTTTTTGTAGTTTGACACCACATCAGTGCTCAAGAACTCCATTCAGACCATCTACATACCCAGATATACCTAAATTAGACCTCTATTGTAGATGATGTGCACACAGACCTAATTCAGGTGTTGGATAGAACCAGGCTTTGAGTCTCCTTCTAGTCTGGACTTTCTGGACTAGAACTGCTCAACATTTCTTTAATTAAATCAGTGTCCATCTTTCTTGAAATAAACGGGTAAACAATTGTTTGGCCCTTTACAAAACTTCCTAAAAATCAGAATAAATAAGACCATTTATTTCATTTCTTTCTCTCCATTTCCTTCACTTGCTTGCTTGCTTGCACATGTGAGTCTTTAGTCTGTAAAATAACATGTTTGCAATTATCTTGCCTATCATGTATCTAATACTGCATGGGTGACTACTGTCTCCTGGGCAGGAGGCTGGGAAACACTGCTTTTGGTTTCTGTTTAGAAATTTCTGAGGAGGTATCGTACTTCCTTCCCCACAACATAAACACTACTGAGACTTAATAAATCCATACGCACAGATACTTGCAAAGGCACTGGCATTTACCATAGGTAAAACCACATTTTTCTATTGCAGCTCCAAGCTTATATAGACCACATCCTTGAAGTTATCATTCTTTTCTATACTGTGTTGTGTTCCAATTCCTTTGGCTAGAGATAACTGGGACACCGAGGGGCGGGCAGACATTCCAATACATAGCCCTAGAGTGGAGAATCTGGGAGCACTTCTAGTCCCAGGTGGGTCTGGTTCATACAAGCCATGGGCTGATTCGTACACTGCATTGAGATTCTGGTGTACCTCCAAGAGGAGGTCATCTGCAAGCTGCAGTGGAGCTCCAGTGCACTCCAGCAAATCCCCAATTCAATGATCAGAGAGCCAATATCCCAGAAGGTAGCATATTGCACACCTGGAGGTTAGTCTTTCAGTCCAAACACTTTGTGGAAGGACTATAAGCAAAACAATCAGGTTTTGGGTTTGTTTTGGTTTTTTTTTTTTTTTTTTGTTTGTTTTGTTCTGCAGATGTTTTCCTTGTCTTGTTCTCCTTTTCCCAGGGGAGAGTTGCATGCACATCTGTGGTTCTTGGTTGGGAAGGGTACTGGTCATTTTATGAATGACCACATTTGTACCGAGGTAAGTCGAGAAGTTTTGTTCCCAGCTATTTTCCCTAGTGCATTACAGTGTTAACTCATGCCATGGAAAGGCTGGTACCAGCAGAATAAGCTGATGTGCATGCTGAAGTTGATAAAAAAACAGCACCAGGCACAGAAATACTGTGCCAACAGCTGGTGCTTGAACCACTGGTGAAGCCTCACTGCTGCGACTGGTTGCATTCAAGCAGACCCTGGACACAGTCAGATGAAAGCTCGGTGAACAGAGCAGGTCTTCTCAAAAAAGATCTCCACAGGTCACATACCTACATTCCTTACACATTCTTGTGTATTACATACCTTAGATTTGTTTTGTGGTCATTCTAGGTGCTAGGACATTTTTTTCACTGATCTTTTAAATCACCTGAATAAGTAAACCAGCACTGCCTGTTAGGTGCAAAGAATGAAGTGATGTCATTTCGGGGGGGGGGGGGGCGGGGGGAAGGAAAAGAAGTGCTGAACCAAGTTTCAAATGTCTTTAGTCATTTTGCAAAAATGCATTGATTTGCTGCCAAGGCAGGCTGACCTTTATCACTGCCTTGGTGTCCTCCAGAAGACTCTGCAGACTGTGCCTGACCATCAAGGTAAACTGTTGCTTTTTATGCTTTATGTTCCTAATGCATTGATCAATAAACTTTAAAGTGAAAAATTAGAAAAAAATAGATAAGATTTCTGAACTGCTCATCTGTCCCATGCAAGTATATTACGTATATCCTAGAGACGTAGGACAGCTGCTGAATAGGTAGTTGGCATTGATTTGAAAAACTAGGGCCAAGAAATTATGAGCTTCGCCTTGGCACTTCAACTTACACTGCTGAGAAGTTTTTGTTTTATTTGGTATTTGTATTTTAGAAATATGCATTTATTTTAATTTCACCTTTACATGGCTGAGAAGTTTTTGTTTTATTTGGTATTTGTATCTTAGCAGTATGCATTTTTTTTAAAAATATTCTAGCCAGAGCCAGGGTAGTATAGCTCTGGCAGAGTACCTTCGCATTTGTTGGAATCAAAAGGGTTCAGCACTTTGCATGCTCTTATCAGAAACCAATAGTTACAAATTCATTTTAATTGGTTTGTTGATTCACTCTATGCATAGACTACTCTCAGCTGTCAGAAAAGGTTTTCACTGCATTGCAGATACAATTGACTACCCATAAAACATAATATTAAACATCCAGTCCATATAAATACTTTTAAGATTAAGCTGCTACATTCCAAACTGACCTCTTTACTCTGATTCCTTCCAGCTTTAACTGTGAATTCTTTGGATTGCTAAATGTAGTGATAAAAATATATTTACTTTACAGTATTTAACTGTTGAAACTAGAACCATCTAAAATTTCAGTGTAATTTCTTGAACTAAACCAAGCACATTATTTTTTTATAAAAGTAATAATAAAATCACCCAGAATTAAATTACCACTTTGAATGATGACCAACAAGATAAAGGAGAGCAAATATGTTAATAGTCTTCTTTCTGAGATATAAGGTATAAGCAGGGTCAGTATATTTTCATAAGATTAGCGCATACCTGTTGGAAATGAAGTCTAAACGGCTTCTAAATCCATCATAAGGTTTTTTTCATACAAAATGTCCATGGATTGTACCTGCATTGGTCAACAACAATGTAAGATTATCTTCTCTACCACAGCATTGTTTGATAATTTTTTATGTCAATTTCCTTAAAATAAATAACCGTAGATCAGGATTTCCACATTGGTTTAATTTTTTATGTCTATATTTGTAGAAGTTCAGTCCTCCAGGATATACACTACTATATGTATTGGTATGGGAATTACTTGGGTAGGACAGGTATCTAGAGCAGACCGTCTGTACAAAACCCCTTTTAAATAGAGGAGATTTTTACATTTTGAGCTGACTAGCAGAATACTTCCTCTCCCCTAATACCTCTCTTTATTTTTTTCTTATCACAGGATAACTGTGTGGAAGCAAAAGATGTGTTGGTAAAGGGCTCGAATTTCTGACTTACACGCTGAGCAAATGTTTCTCAGATTCGCCTGCAAGGATATTTACTGTGAAATCACTGGAGTGCAAAACAGCATGACTAACATCATGCCCTTTAAAAAGACTGTTTATGGTAGCCAAACATTCACTTTGGAGTTTAGAACTGTTAATTCTCTTACTAGTGCTAAAGGAACAAGACTAAGAAGTAATGTAGGAGAAATTGTGACTCCGTTTGTGAGGGTCAAAGTTGAAGGTGCAACGTTCTTCCTGCACTGCTAAATCAAAGTTAAAGCTTGAAAAGAGAAGACGTCCTCCCTCCTACATCCTTTGCCAGTTGCTCTCACTTTCTTCCAGCAAAGAAAGATGGTGGCTATTTCAATCCAAAGTCCCTCAGGCAAGACCTGTTTCAACTAGATTAACAAGAGTCAGGGTAACCCAATTCACAGCAACACACCAGTCTCTTCTTTAGGTATAACAATTGCACTTATCAGTTTTGGAAAGAAAGCTGATGGCTTCTCAGTTTGGGCTGGGACCCTACCTAAAGCCATCTCCCGGGAAAGATGCCCTTCAGCTAGTTCCCAGTGCTCACATGCTCTTTTCCCACAGGACAGGCTCACCTTTCCCATCCCCTTCAGCAGGCCTGTAGCATGAATGTATACAGGAACACTAGGCACGGATTTTAAAGAGCTTTTTTCTAAGACAAAAGGTTAAAAATTGACTTCCAAGTGGATGAAATGGGAGGATCACATTTGTAGCAGTTATCTTCAAGTGACTGAAAAATGTCTTCCCCGGGACTTAGTTACCAGAAATTTGAGCACCCTGGCAGAGGCTGCAGCTGTCGTACTCTCAATTATTTCCCGTCTTATCTCCCTGGTTTTCACTGTGCAGCAAAATCGAGCCTGAGTAATAATAGGATGTGCACTGGGGGCATCCGACTCCTTGTGTTGAGTGTGAGGAGAGCCAGAGCTCCCGTAAACCTCCCAGCAGCCCGGGGCAAGGTTAAGGAGGGAGGGAGGCACTTATGGAAGGAAGGTTATGTCCCTCTCCCTGACCTCTCTATTTACAGCAACTTGAAAAAAAAGGTCCTTCAGCTTGCTCCTGATTAGGTGAACTCTTGTTAGGGAGAAAAATAATGACACTGGTGTGCATGGCACATATCAAAGCTTTCTGTGCACATATCTCCAAGACAATGCCTGTTAAATACCTGTCTATGAAGTCCCTATAATTATTTGCTAAATAAGGCTGCATCACTGTGTTTTTAACTGCTCAGTTAAAATAAGTATGAGTAAGGTCAGTTTTTCTTCGTCTGAGAAATGGTGTTTTAAAATGATAATTTTCTGCTTCCTTTCTGGTTTTGGGATCCTAATTTATTCTTGTGCAAGCTTTATCCAACTGTTTTCTTACGTATCAGTTAGACTTTAGATTTGAAAGAAAAGTTTTTAATTGAAAAGTTTTATGTTCGAAATGCCTATGCAGGCATGAAATAAAAGCTTGAGGCCTAATTAACTTCATTATGAGGAAAACACACTTTTAGACGTAAAGGGACTTTGGCTGCATGTGCAGCCAAAGCTCTCTTCCCCCATACAGAAATTCCACAGTTGTAAAAAGCTCAGATGTTTTGTCTAGGCCTACTTTTCCTTCAGGATTTTTAAGGAAATTAGTATCCTTTAGTCACGTGAGATGTGTCTCCACAGTGTAACACTGAGGGGCTTGATGTAGAAAAGGGCAGCGTTAGTGATATACATCACTAGTGCTCGTTAGCCCAGTGACAAATACAGTCTATTAGCCAGAGAAAGACACACTGATAAAAACAGCTACATCACTCTGACACCCCTAATCAGCACTCACTTGGGTTCCTATATTTGAAAAATTTGTCCTGAATATATATACACACACACAGACACACATGTATATACTCACACATATATATGCATATATGTGTATATACATTCATATGTATATGTATATTTAAGTTGCAAGTCCATTAATTTATTTAAAGTTAAAATAAGATTTATCATTGCTGAAACTGAAATCAACGTTCCTTTACTACGAAAAAAACTTTATTCCACTAAAAGAAATACATTTACTTTAGATACAGCCTTTACCGTACAGTAATACCTGCATAAGCATTTACATTTGAGCTGTAAAAGCACTTTCATGAATATAGGTTAAATACCCTATCAACAGCAGTGCAAAATACATAAATCAACAAATGAAAACGAAGTAAAAGCAGTTATTGTAATAAAGTTTATTCTAAATTTTAATTCAAATTTGTAAAACTGTAAATGCTGAAATGATTTTACAAATGCTCAACCCACTTGCGTGCATGCAGTTAAGCATTAAAGAACTCCAAACCCACCTCTGATGTAAATCAGTGCCAGAACTCAACTACCCTGCTGCTAGCCACTTTGTCATCCTTCAGTGGAACATTTCTTTACTGTGAGGGTGGTGAGACACTGGCACAAGTTGCCCTGGGAGGCTGTGGATGCCCCATCCCTGGAAGTGTTCAAGGCCAGGCTGGATGGGGCTTTGAGCAGCCTGATCTAGTGGGAGGTGTCCCTGCCCATGGCAGGGGGCTTGGAACTAAGTGATCTTTAAGGTCCCTTCCAAACCGAACCATTCTGTGATTTTGTGATTCTGTGATTCTGTGATTCTGTTTTCAGCATCAACTATATTCGTCCTGCAATAGGTAATCTAATTCAGGTGTATAACATATGAGCCAGGACCATACCATTGCTCTATGTAAATATATATCCTCATTTCCAGAGGTCCTGAGATCTCACCATGCTTCTAATAGGATCATTTTTATATTAAATTATGCTAGTTTTATATTATCTCCTATCTAATTTTTTAAGTGCTGCATTCCCTACCACAGCAGCGTGCATCTAGTTTGCTGCTGGTTCCCTGGAGTATCATTTTGAACTAAATGTGAGCACTGCACTTTTAACAGGATATACTTATCAGTGCAAATTTTTAATTGGTGGTACAAGAACTGATTTATCTTCACTAAGATTTTGGTTATCTGTGTAAAGGTTCTTTAATATAAAATAAATTCCCTGTTTCCAGAATTCTTTAACTTTGTACTTTGCCTCTAATTAAGGTCTGAATCAGTCAGATGTCGTCAGCCAGCTCTGTACAGCAGCCAGTAAATTAGCAAGGGCAAATCTGGTTCACATGACTCATTTTTGGAGGTTTCATCCAAAATTGTTACGAGAAAGACGAAATCATCAGCTGAAATGTAGTCAAAGCTGAAGACTTAAACAATAAAAGTTGGGAACAAGCCTGGATGTAAGTAAAGCCTTCTTGGGAAAAGCAAATTGTTTCTGAAATGGCCAGATGAATGTAAAGAGCCAGCAAAATGCAGGCTTAGAGCTTAGAGCTTGTGGTGGAAAACAAGCCGGTGTCTTCCATGGGTAGGGAGGTGAAGAACATGATATGAATTCAAGCAATTCTGTTCCAGCTGGGAGATAACTAGAAACTCACTGGGGTGAAGTACCTCGTAAAACAAAACCTTTAAAAAGTCAGTTCTTATGTGAGATTTGCAGTCCAGGGACCAAGATGAGAATTTATTGTGAACCCATCCACCTGGTGCAGAAACGGAGCAAGGGTGTGACAATTCTGCTGCTGAGCAGATTATATTTTGGCTGACCGACATCATGGTAATGAGAAATTTCTGAAGATCCAATGCGTACTTATATCAACTG
The DNA here is from genome assembly GCF_963924245.1 of Chroicocephalus ridibundus. Lineage (NCBI taxonomy): Eukaryota > Metazoa > Chordata > Aves > Charadriiformes > Laridae > Chroicocephalus > Chroicocephalus ridibundus. The sequence continues at coordinate 133,829,958 of NC_086285.1, forward strand.
GCAAAAAAACCCCACAAACCTTGGCAATGGAATGGATGTGTTAGGCCTTTGGATTCACCCTTCAAATTCAACATCAAGAAAAAAAATTGAGCTTGATCTTTCACAGCTGTCTAGCAGCTGAGATTTTGGTTTAGGCAGAGCATAGTCAAGATAAACCACTAAAGCTTGGTATGGTCATTGTTCTCCTGTGGGGAAGACCAGAAAGTTGCTGTGGGTTATAGAGATGGTTCATAACTCTAATTTTTCCCATTTATGCTCCCTAGCGTATTAAAATTGATGGGCTTATCAGCAGGTGCGTTTCCTAACATTTCTAGCTAAAAGTGGTATAGTCTGTTTTCGTATGTCTCATAATGAATACAGCGTATTATAAGAATCATGATGGATTTTCTTCGCTGAATACAAAGTGAATTTCCCTGAGCTTATTCACATTGATTAATCTGGTGTTAAATTAAAAGACCAGAATCTCACACTAGAGAGTTTTCACCGCAGATATTCCCTAATGTTTAATTTCTATCTGCCCGGCCTCACGCACGTTTAATTTCTGATTTCAGGGGTTTTAGTTTCCATTTCCTCAGTTGCACCAGCAGCAATGGACTCCACGGATTATTTTTATCACTGGGACACCTTGTGCTAGTAGTCAGTGCGTTGTCACTGTCCGAGTGTGAATTCTGCCATTATCGTTTCACTGCCGCTCACAACTGTTTTGAAAAGACCAGGAATTGAGGTTGACATCTCCCAGCTTTGAGGCAGTCCCTATAAATCTCCCTACCCCAATGGCACTAAGCAACAATATGTAATGACAACGTATTAACTGGAATCCTGTATTGGATGGCTTCCACTCCATGGCCATGCTACTAATCATGCGCTATCAAAATAAGCTCCCTTTTTCTGCTGAAACACGGACAGTGAAGTTGTTGCGTGGATCAGAAGAAATAAGCACAATTTGTCTCAGAGCAAAGTTAATGTGAGGTCTTCCATCATGTCTAATCCTTTCACTGTCTGTCAAAGGGATTTTTCTTTACGTAGGGCAACCTGGTGCAAACGGTTAGCCATAAGCAAGCAAGAGTGGCCAGCGGAAAATATTTCACATTTCAATATCAGTAAAATATTTCAATGACTCAGAGCCAGGCCCTTGCAAAAGCAGAAAGCAGGTGCCCATTTTTAACCTTGGCTTGATCGTTCACACTAGGAAAATCTGAAAACAAACCTGTGGCCAGATCCCGACCTCAGTTCCAGAGGTGTACCTGGATGACTCCAGTGCCATGGAGGTGACCTGCTGTGACTCTGCTGAGGTGTTAATACAGATTTACACAATTCTGCACCCCCATGATTAAAATTGAAATCTACTCCATATTTAAGCAAATGTGGATCCTCTCAGCGGCCAAAAGCTATGTGATGCTGAAAAAGGAGGATATGCAAATGCGAGCATTTTCTTATTGCTGATGTGAAAATCCATTCTTATAATCTCTTCTGCTGTCATAATTATAGTTCTACCTTTCTTTATTGCTAATGATTCTAAAGTATTTGTACATAAAATTAACAATCAATAAAATAATACAATAATGTCAATGGGTAGCAAACATTGCGTTTAGCTAGCAGCTCACTCCATACATATATACATGTGTATTAAACCGACAATTTGACAGAGTAAACCTATCCAAATCAACACATACGTAATTTAATACATATATTTGTGGCTATCAAAAGCACTTTTTAATGACACACTAAAAAAAGCCTTGGTTGAAAGGAAAAGAGGAATACGAACTCTCAAAAGAAGCAATTATATGAAATTTTTTATTGTAAATGCTTAATAAGCCATGTTTAGCTCACAGGGAATCCCATTGCACTGCTCTGACTCATAAACACTCAGCAAACACGGGATATGATACAGAGCTTTATCTCACCAAGCGGCTTCCACTATGTGTCTGGAATTCTTTTCCCCTCAATCATTTTATGTGTTTTTAGTAGCGAGTAACCTGTATTTTGAAGGGAAGGAACACAAAAGGTATGTTTGATTGTAATGAACAACTAGGAATTTCAAACAATTTGGCTCATCAATCAAAACATTAGCATTTTCAAAAAAAAAAAAAGAAAGAAAGATATAAAGAAAGAAAGAAAGAAAGGAAAGACCCATGTCTAGCTAAATAGTCTTTTCACCTGGGGCTCATTAGTGCTGCAATTGTTTCTCTCTCCTGTTTCTAACTAATGCACTGCTGGGAGTCCAGGCCAGGTGCTCCTTTCAGTGCTGTCTGCTCCCAGCAACTCTATCTGAGAACTCCATGTCTGCTCACACCAGGATAATGTAACCTTTGGCTCCGGCCCGATAAATTAGAGCACCCTCCAACTCCACATTAGCAAATGGAATAATTAACAAGTAGCAAGTCAGCAATGCTTGGGTGCCTCAGTTACATTTTGAGGGGTTTTATGATTTTTTTTTTTTTTTTTGGTGGGAACTGGTCACATCAAGAAGTTATGGATTTCTAAAGGGCATATTCGAAACTATGCCCTTTAGACCACTTCTTTTCAGTGGTAGACTGGTTTTAGTTAAAAAAACTCTACCATTTTCATGATTTAGAAATTAAAAGTGGACCAATTCCCATCCTTTAGCCCACCAGCATGAATCCACAGTAGTACTATTTGACTGAAACCGCAAATAACTGTATGGGTTTTAAAGCACTTAACTAAACATATTGAGCAATAGGGGACTACTGTTGTACGTATCATCAGTGAATCTGATGCAATCCTGAGAACTTCGTTTGATTCATTCCTTTACGCATATAATTTCAATTAAAGACCACAGAATCATTAAAAAAAAATAATATTGTTTTTCAGTCCATTACCTTTTAATTTAGAGGTAAATTTATATTGATTTCTGGATGTCAGTCAAATTAGAAATGAAGCTTATGATTCTTGCTGGTTCTGCCTAAACTCACTGAAGAAATACTGTGAGGGACCACTGAAAGGAGGTGATGGTTATTTGAGAAGGGACCCACAGAGTATTTACAGACTTTGAGCTCCAGCAGACATCATTTCTTGGAGTTTGCACTAGCGTATTGTATCATGAAGTGGTGCTGTTGTTAAAACTGTGATGTCTATCAACATTGCAGCTACAAGTTTAATGCCAGATGTCTTACTTCTCACCAGTGCATGAAGGTGCTCCGGACTTAGAGCTTAAGAGAAAAAAGCTTCTGTCAGATTGAAGTTTCTTGTTGGGAGCTGCACAAATAGGCACACAAACAGTTGGGCAGTCTGCTGAGTGTATGAGCCATTTCATCTACTTTAAGATACAAATGGGCAAGAAATTAGGTGAAGAGAGAGAACCCTGGCAGACACTGACACAGGCTCATCCCCTGTCTTACCTTCTCCTTGGCCCTGCTGCTTTCCATGTCCAACCCAAAGAGCTGTGCCTAGAGCTCTGTTTAAAAGCTCTACATGAAAATGCTGTGGAATAGTAGGATGTTTTGAACAAAATTTAATGGGGAAAAGGTCATTGCTCTCATTAGGAAAAGTTTCACTTACCTATTATTTCCTGAACTGAAGCGTGCTGTAGACATGTTTATATTCTTGTCATAGTCATCTGGGATTTAATGAAAAAGTTCACAACAGAGCTTCCTTATTTAAGAATTCATAATCAGGATTATGGTATATTGGTTAACGCAGACACTTCTCAATTTGTGCCCCTTTAGAAAGGAGCTAACTTTCTTTCACTATTGTCTTTCTTTCCTAGTATTATTTTCAAAAATATCAAATAAAAATCCAGTGAACTCTGATGAAATGTTTTGTAAGAGCAGTGTCAAAGCTTTTACCTAGGAGAACACAAAATAGTGTTAAATATGAGATTATGAATCCGTTCTCAGAAATGAGCACTCATGGATACATACTTTCACAGCCGTAGGCAAACATCAAACTGCATACTATCATCACCAGTAGAAAGTTCACATTTTTGGCCTGGTAACTGTGCTTGGCAGCCCTCTACACTGCCATGTCTTCTTTATTGGATCTCCTGATGAGAGATATTTCAAGGATACACACATTGTCATAACTGTTGGAATATGGAATAAAAAATATTATTGCGGATCCCCAGAAAAGGCAGAAAAACTGCTTAAGGTATCTTAGTTAAGTTTTATTTTGGATGTCAATAGAAGATTTTTTTATATATATATGTATATATATATGTATATTTATATATTGCCATGATCCAACCCCCAAAAGAAATCTGTTATAGGCAACGGGCCATAAAGAGCACTGACAATAATTTATAAATGAAAAGTCATCACAGAATATTAGGTTTAATAGTAAAAATGACCATGAGTCACATGTCTGAGTGTAGGTTTAAATCCAGCTGTGTATCTAAATGGGGCAGAAAATTTCACTTCAGGACACGTATTAAACCAAAATCACCTGAGTGCCAAAACCCTTTCAACTTGGGGCACTTCAGATCCAGATCTGGATTCCAGCTTTACAGACAGAGCTCCTCATTTGACTTAAGTTTTGATTTCCTTTGCTTTAGTGGAATTAAATTAAATCACATACTTCCCATTCTTTCATCAAAGCAAATGTATTAATGTGTTTCTTTACCTGCTAATCTGACTAGGACTAAGCGAGTGCAAAAGAAACACTTTTAAAAGGGTTGCTCTAGATTTAATTGTTAATTTCATCATGGCGTTGCTCATTTTGTCTTCACCTTGCCTAGCAGGCCTCAGTTGTAACATATACCACTTGTTATACAAAGATCCTGCAAGTGATTTATGGAACTCAGCGTGTATTTTATTTAAGGGGAAAATCACAGCAGGGACAAATTTCATGCCTGTATGTGGCCCTCTCTTAGTTCACCTACTTGCTGCCTCCCAATAAATGACACATGTGCAACTCCAATCATTTCTGGGCTTTTACAAAGTATTTGTAGTATTTATGTGCGGGCAAATGAGACCCCTGGGTACATTTTAGAGTTCATGTTTGTAAATTTGTGAAATTTCGTCTCAGGTGACAGTCATAAAAACCACAACAAAATTTATATTGAAAATTGTCTTAATGAAACATGCAAGAATGAGCAAACAAAAATGCTGCTGAGAAAAACTGATAGCGTTTGATGCATTAGAAATCACAACTGAAAATCATTAGCATTTTTGACCAGACATTTTCCTGTGCAGCAGAGCTGAAAATGGACATTAACATTCAGAAACATACCAAAAGCCAGTAGACTTGAACTCCTGCCACACTGAGGTTATTAAAGTTTAATATGTAGGGAAAGTACTGAGAAGGGCTGAAATTACACGGCTGTGCATGGCCGGAGACTTTTCCTGTGCTGAGCAGAGCTAGCACTAGTCCCCTTCAATCAGTGGGACTAATTGACCAAGTAAAGTGATCCCCAAGATGGATACCGGTATCTGCAGATGACAAAAAGTCAAACACAGGGAGATTAGAGGCCCCTGGGGCCTGTGGAAAGATGCTGAGTAGCTGTTGCATCTTTAAGCAATCCATCTTTCCAGAGAAATCCTGAGGGACACGAAGAAGGTGAACTTGGTTGCCTGTCTGTGAGCATGAATCTCTGGATCTGGAGTGACACCATGCAGCAGCCTCTCTGCCCCAGGTATTGTTGAAATTGCAGGTGTAACTGGTCCTGAATAAGGAATATAACTAGTAAGGAAGGAAAAGAATATGTATCCTGAATGAGGGATATAACTAGTGAGGGAGGAAGGGGAGAAAGGCCCCTCTGCTGCCTATAGAGCAAACAGGAGGCTGGGCTGTACGGCTCAAGTTTGCCCGGCTTCAAGACCACCCCAGCTGCTCCTGCTCTGGCTTCATGAAGACAACATCAAATGGAGGAGTGAGCCTGTAGTCCCTCCTGTAACGGCCAGATGCTGCCCACTGTAGGGACAGATAACGTTTGCAGTGGTAGCCAGTAGCGAGCACGCTCATGCAACCCCTACTGATGACCAACAGATGACCCAATACAGGCCCAAAAAATTTCTCAGCATCAGTAGGAGCAAGATAAAATCAGCCTGGTGGGTCAGTGAGGCTAGGCTTGAGAAATGCCAATCTTTACGCAGTCACACTACTGTAAAATAGAAATATCTCTGAATTTACACCAGTCCAAGTGAAGGAAGAAGCTATCCGAAGACAAAAGAAGCAGATGATAATGTGAAAAGAGGAGTAACCCTGAAATGTGTCAGCCGCCCCCATGCTTACACCGTAGTAACTGAAACGATCATAAAGCTTCGCCAAAGAGCAGAAGAAATAATAATGGTGTGTTCTCACCATCATTTCATCACTGCAGTGCATGTGTTCTGGGGAGGTTCTGCAAAACCTGTACCTGTTTTATTCACTCGCTGTGCAGGTATGCCTTGGAGCACCGTAAGAATGCTGTAAGACGAGGAATAGCATCCAGAATAGAAATTGAGCTGGGCTTGACAGCTGTGAGGAAAGTGCAGCCCTGGCAAGATTGATAAGGTGCTTTCTGGAAGCAGATTTTTTGAATATTTGTCCAGGAATTCATGATACCCAAAGGAGTGAACCAATAATATGAGAGAAAATAATGGAGCAATATTCCTACCTCTTTAGTGCATTCTCTCTGGCCTTTGATGGTAGAAACTGGAGGACAGCCCACTTCTGGAGTGCTATTGGGACTTCATATAAAAGAGAAATCCCTCATATGCTATAGATATAAACAAAATGTATGTGTTATAGGATATGAATTGTTGTGCAAATCATTCTGTTCCTCTCAGATAAACTTATCCTGCAACTATAAACCGAACCACATCCCGTATGGGGGGAAAGTAGCGGGGTGGGGGAATGGCTTTCTGAGGCAACTGCTGTGAAGTGGGACTAAGACTTTAGAAGAATGTAGATTTCTGTCTTTAAAAGCACATGTGCAGGCAAGGCAAACCTGATTTAAATGAAGTATTGCATCTAAACTCTATGTGGGTAGACTAAACTAGCTTTCAGAAACCTCATTTGCATTCATGTAAGGAATATTTTGAGTTATTAATAAAATTGCTATTTTCCCATAAACTGCTTATCTTGGACATCTCTGTTGTCCTCCTCATTCCCAGAAGAATGTCTGGAAATAAGCTGTAGGACTGGAAGTGCTGAGTCATTGGTGCTATAGGGTCATAATTCTCACAGGATGGATACTTGGATCCTAAAACTTTTGCTCATGGTGGTAAATAGGACCACATTTGAAGTAAACGGCTCTTCAGCACAGGTAAGCATGCACAGTTTGGTTGGGGCCAGTAGGAGCATGGCATGGTGGCAGAAAGTAAGGTTGGGAAGACCCTCACCCTCTCCAAGCCGCAAGGAGAGAGTCGGAGACTCACGCAGTCGCAGTAGCCGTCACCTCGGATCACAAATGTATATCCCACAAGATCAGTTTCATACTGCTGCCAGGGCAGATGTTTTTGAGGCCTCATTCCCTCCAAGTCATCATCTTCCTGGCCTGCATGCAAGTGCCAGAAGCACCCTGTCTGGATGGTAATATTTCCAAGAATGCTGTCAGAGTACACACTAGCTCATTAGTCCCAAGGATTCACAGATATTTTGTTTTCGAGCTGCCTCCACATTGCAATGCTGAGAAGCAGTCTGTAGGTTTTGTATCATTTCCAATTTATCTCTATCAAAAATCATGCATACTCGTATTTAACATAGAGTTCCTGCCATTGATGTATTAGGCAGAGGAAGAAATGGTGAAGCAGGCTTCCCTCAGACGGTAAATGTCAACATTTTCAATGCAATCATTATTTGTCTTAAACATACCAAATCCATCAAGTTTACAAAACCGCTGCTCTATTTTATAGAGTCTCAGAATATAAATCTCTTAAAAATATGGAGATTTGGAAAGGTCTGGAGAGAGCGGGACCAAAGTTCTCCCAGTTAATTTCCATGATTTTTTTTCTTGCAAATGGCTTAGGTATTCTCGAGCTTCAGAACCAAATTTTAAGATCCATTTTAACTGGACTGAGCATGAAGAGCTGATCTTGAGGACCTATAGCTGCATCAGCGTGAGGATTTAAGCTGCTGTGCGAAACAGACCTGGACAATCAAATCAAAATTCCTCCACAACACAGGAAGCGTAGAAGTTTACCTGCTTCTTATCAGAATCTGTTCAAAATTTAATTGGCATTATAATTACGGTCACTGTATTTCACAGAGGCTAAAATACTTGAATAACAGAAACTTCAGATAAAACCAAGTTGCTGCAGCGATTTTTTTAATTATTTGTGAGTTCTTTGATCTTTTAGGTTTTTAAGCTAACATAAATGAGCGCTGTTCCTCTCTTTGTTTTGTTTATGTGTCCAGATTTATCTTGCAGTGAGCTAAGGTAAATGTTTCTCTGTTTTCAGCTGAGTAGTGATTTTTCCTTTAAAAAGATTCAATCCGCCTCTACCAATTATTAGCAACATCTTGAAATAAGGTTCTGCTAATTAATCAAAAACTTCTTGTGAGCTCAGACAAGCCAGCCCCAACTGACCTCAAAAGTATATGAAAGCACAGAAGTAAAAACAAGAATTTCTTGGCCAAAGAAAACATCTTTATTCTTTTAATAGGCATGGAGGAAAAGACTGCTTAGTGCAAGGGACTCCAGACAGCTGAGCTCTTTTACAGTTTTAGATGGAGCAAATGAGGCCATGAAAAAGGAGCATTTTTAAAAGTATCTGGGCCCTCACTGAAGTCAGTGATAAAATTCCCTTTCACTTCAAAAAAGCGGAAGACCTACCAGAGCAGGGCAGATATGAAAGTCCCATTTAATTGTGCTGTTTGCCATTACCAGCGCGTTTCATGCCAGGAAGAGACTCTCTGTGTGAATTTACAGAGGGAAGCTCTAGTCTGCAGTTCGGTATTAGAATCCCGGCTCACTTTTCCACCCACTTCATATTACTTCTTGCAAAAGAAGTAGACCATCTTTGCAGATACAATCTCATCCTTGTTTTCTGGATGAGCATGAACTAAAATACCCGCGTACCCTGCTTAAACTTAGGGGAATGGCTGTGCTGGGCAGAGCACTGGGATGGAGCACAAGCAGTTTCTCTTCTCAATTCCTCCGTTAGGGTTTGTGAATATTAGCTTGTAAGGAAGCATGTTTACAAGAAAGATAGTCAAAGATACTGATTAAAGATAACATCCAAGAATTTAAAAAAATATTCTGGGTTGTTAGCAGTCGGTTTTACCTTAAGCAGACTGGACAATGCAGTCAAAAGCCTCCAAAATGGTCTCAAAACATAACAAAAACCATGTAAGAAACCATGTTAGAAACCATGTCATCTTGTCATCAAAACTTCAAGGTAAGGAAGAGCAGCATATACTAAAGTTCAACTTTATTTCCTTTGTGCTCTGTCAGCCTAGCCCAAGGTCATTTATACAGCTGTCCTGATGCAGCAATGTGTTCTTGATATGAATTCAGGTTTATTTGGAGAATACCCAGTTAATCTCATTTACCTCTTTAAAGAGATGTTTTATAGCTACTCAGGAGGGTCCTCTTGTACCCAAAGGCCTTTACTGAGCCACATTAACCCTTTATGCCTAGCAAATAACTTGCTGCTTAAGGCTTCCTTGGCCTTTATGTGGGGGTTATGAAGCAGCTTGGCACTATTCAAGAGAAAGAGCAAAACTGCCTCATACCATGCATTCGATTTGATTTGGAGATCAGTCCTCACATCAGCCAGAACTCAGCAGTGATGATTCAGAAAATTTGCACACTGTGCGAGGAGAAAGGTTTTATGGGATTAAGTGTGTCCTACTGATCAAGGGTATTGGCGTCCAGAAGAGCTGTTGTGAACCTGCGTCTGGTCCACCATCTTTTCACAAAGAATAAATAAAAAACCACTTTTTGATGTACACAGCTTTGAGCTAGGTTTTGTCTTGGACTCTGCGGATGTGAGGTTGCAAGCGAGACCACAAACTCCATATGAAGGCTGCAAATGTAGAAGAGCCGTTATGGCAAATGCTGCTCCTTGCATTGCATAGGTCCTCGCTGTGTGACGAGAAGAGTGGTGGCACTCAGGCCTGGCTCTCTTGAGAGTCACCATTCCCTTTCCAACACACTAGATCAGACAGTGCCTACCTGTGGAAAAAATGGGCAAGATCAGGAAAGAAACCATATCTACCTGTCCCAGATTTCACATGCCCGGGGTGACTCTTAATATGTGACCTACTAATTTTTTATCAGTATTTCCCCAATGAAGAAGCACACACATTTCTTACTTGGAGCTATCTATGGACAAGACTGAACTTCTAACTTTCAAACCACTGCAAATCATTCCAATACAAAAACAACTTCTGAAGGAAAGAATTCACTTTAAAATAACATTTTTTTGGTGCATAAAATCAGAAGTGAGCTGCTTGCTTTCAAACTTGAAAGAGATGCATTTGCCGGCTGAGAATATACAATAAATATTTAACTTGTGTAAGCTTTTTTTTTCCCTTTTCCTCTGTCTTTTTGAAGATGGAATCACTGGAGACTCCAGACATATTGAACGAACTGTTCCACAGGTCCATGCTCTCCATAATTTTTTCCACCCTCACTGTATCAACATCTAAAACCAACAAACATGACTTTGCAAAGGATGCATATTGTTATTTAAAATACATTTCTGAACACTTATTTCTTTTAATTTTTTTTAAAGCCTCCCTTTTATATAGAAGTTGGCTGACTACGCTTTAAAGTACTGCCTGTTAAAAAATTATTTACCCTTATGCAAACAGTCATGAGGTTTCCTCAGCCTTAATTTAGAATATTTATCCCCAGAGAATCCAGGACCCTAAATTTAAGGATAAACTAAGGCTGTTTGTTTCTCTGAGGAATCTGCTCCCCAGATACGGCAGCAACTGCGCACTAAAATGGCAGCAGTGTCACAAGTTCATTTCTATGCCAGACTTCGTCTGGAACTGCAACACAGCAGCAAGCGTCGCACGTATGCCCAGCGCATTGTTACAGTCAGGGTAAGGCGGTGCTATGCTCACGATGAAAATGTAGATTAAAAAATACTTCTAGTTTCATTATAAAATGACTCAAACGCTCATTAAATAATTATTTGAATCACTCTGAATTTGAACGTTTCAGACCAAGCTCTTCAGTTTCAGTGTTTCTTCTTGAAAAGCCCTTCTTAAGATGCTCTGCCAGCAGTGGCATTAATCTGTCATTGACAACTCCCCGACAATTAAAAATCTCTTGCCACAATTTTTAGCCCTTTCTTCTTTTTCACTTCTGATGTGGATTAAAGTCTGCAGTCACAACTCTGATAGTTTGAAGACATTTGATCCTACAGTATTTATCCATTATTTGCTTTGTTTACCCAAGGGAAAATTAAGTGCTGTGCCTCAGAAGAGTGAGGTCCGTAATACACTGATGCCTTCGATGATCTCTGGCAGATGTTAGTCTTTGGGAAAAAATCAAAAAGCTGTGGCACTAACTTGGGAAGCCAGTTCTGCCTGCCTTTGCAGGTGCACACGTAATTATTTGTCATGAAAACTACCCAAAGATGAGAACGTTTCTGATGATGATTCCATGTTATTTTAGCTAACAAAAAAATCTTTTTCAGTATGGAAAAGGCACCTTCTTTTCTCCTCATTCTCATCCTCCTTGGGTAACACAGTGAGACACTTCTAGGGATATGCAGCTTGCTTTCTTTATACAATGCACTTTTTTGAAGAGAACCACAGAGAATTCTTGCCTCTGAGATTTAGGAAATGCAGGTTTCTTTGGTTAGGAGTAGGACATATGTACCCTGACACCCAGCTTCTCTATAAGTGTGCATGCCGGCCTTAAGTAGTGCTAGGAAATAAAAATGTTCTATTTTATTAGGGCTATGTCTTAAAAATATACACAATAAATTTATGATATACTTTTAATCTTTATTCATATACGAGGACATGTCTAATATATACTAATGTTGTAAGCAAGTAATACTTCCTTCTTGCAATACTTTGTCGGTGTTAGGGAAGTGTTTTACATCATTACTGTTTAATCTGAATATAAAACTGAAGAGATACTAGATGGAAACCTGAAACCCTTTCATACTACATCTAACACACGGCTCTGCCACAGGAGTAAACTAAAAGCCTCTGGTAGACAGTGGGCTCCCATCGAGTTTCTGTAGCTCCTCAACACCCTGCAGTTTAAAGTCCCAGAGAATCTAAATCCGAGTCAGCCTCGGGGAGTCTGGCAGTGTCTGTGGCAAGCTCTTTTAGGTTGATTCATGGAATAATAGAAAACATCAACCCCACAAAGCTGTTCTCATATACTTGGTTAGGTGGCAACATGATATATTAATGCCCTGAATCATTACAGCAGAAGAGCAGAATAAGCATAAAGGACACATTAAAATGTAAAGCCTTGACCTACTCACATTTAACATAGGAGAGCTGTTCTCTGGTATTAAGTTATGTGATCAAAATCCTATTAAAAAGATTGAGGTGATTTACACAGCACCGAGCAAGAGATCCCTAGAAATGCTATTATGGAATATTTGCTTTCAAAAAAACAGGGAAGAGTAGAGGACCAAACCTCTCGCTCTTACACGGAATAAGTCAAGTGTTACATGAAAAGTCCCTGTGCATTTGAAACAGGACTTGAGCAAAGGATTTCTGTTAATGGAGGAAGAGATACTTTTGATTTTTTTTGCTGACATTTTAAAATTATGTAGCTACTTATAGAAAAGCCTATGAATAAATCTACAGACTAAGAAATTCCATGAGAAAATAAGATCAGAGCCTGACAAGCAGCTTTCATCAAAAACATACCAGGAACGGGAAGCCCATCTTTTAAGAATGATATATATATACAAGACCTGAGGCAAGGACAGAAAAAAAAAATCTCGTTTTTTAAAGAGAAAATATAACCTGAGTATTAGAGTCCAGATCTGTTGTGAAATAAATTGATATATCTTCCCTGGAATCAGCAGAACTATGCTAGCTGAAAGCCAACAACTTCACATGGACAAAAATGGCTGTAGCAAGAAAACCTGGATGGCAAAAAGCCTGGTTGTTTGTATACATAAAGTTCTCAGTATTGGCCCATTAGAAGGAATCAACATCCACTTTTAAAAAAATTCAGCTTTGCTCCCAAATACACAAGTCAGACTTGGCTTAGTTAGCCAAGCAGACACTTGAAGGCATTTCTGCTGTACAAAGTTTTGTAATTGCTTTCACATATGGCAAATACAATTATGCATCTCACCGGTAGGGTGGATTATAAATGTGATCCATGAACAATGACTTGTATTTCAATAGATAGCAGCTGCGTTTCTGCAAGGAATGTTACAGGAACTTGTGGACAAAGCCAAAGAAAAAAAAAAAGGCCATTCAGGTAAAGGGAAAAATGTAAGTTCCCGATCCTGAGAAAAGAAAGAGCTGGCCTTAAATTAGCTGCTCAGCTCGCTGTACCCAGCCCTCTTCAAATATGCAAGAATGATTGATTTAAGAGAGTATGCAAAACTTCCCTCTCTCACTAAGGGTACAGTTACTATTGAAACATGTGTGCCTTGTTTTAAACAATCTCCATGAAAGAAGGGCACAAAATGCTCATTTGGGCTAAAATTATTTCACAGATTATGGAATTTACTGTGTCTTATTTATAAAAGTGGCTACCATCACAGATGTGAACTGTACAAACGGACAGAACTGATTGATTACTCCATAGATAAACTCATTTCACACATAATCAAGAAAAATTAACATTTGAAATATGGGAAATAAGTACTGAATCAATTCAGTTTCAAGCATAATAATGAAGTTCTAGATGTGTAAGTAGTGCAATTAAAAGGGCGTCCCAAGTAAAAAGGAAAATCGTTTGTTATGAACAAATTATTTTATTCTTAGCTTTTTGTTTTCCCTCTACTACCAGATAGATCATCCTATATTAAGGATATACTATCGCTGCTCCACTAAATATCAGCCCTGGCAAATGAAGTTCAAGACAGTATGTGAGCACAGTAAGAGAACAGTCTGCTGGTCTCTGTCTTTACAATAGCATCCAAAGAATAATGTAAGTTGTCTGAAGCATAAATGCTGGCAAGAAGAGCCTGTTGCACTTGCATAGAGTAACACCTGGTTTGCAGCATGATCTAAGATTTAACCTATGTTAAAAAGAAGATAACTTTCTTTTTAAAACTTTTCCACAAAGTACGGGATTAAAATTCCGGCTCCGTTGAAGTCAAGGGAAGTTAGCCATCAACTTCTGTGAATTAAGATTTTTCCACAGCAGCCTCCATATAAGGCTTTACTGACTAGTGGGCCTTTACATGGCAGTAGCGTCAAGATGTGCCAGCAGAAATCAGAACCTCTCTGTGTTCTCCCTGCTCTGCAAATCCATGGTGAGAGATGTTGGAGATATTACCATCTTCCTGAGCGAAGCAGACTGAGCTCAGAGCAATAACAGAGACAGGAGAGTGATTTGCTGAAGATCATGCAATACAGCCAGTTGCTGCCATAGCTATTATGTTGGTTTGCCCTGCCTACAAATGCACTCTTCAACCTATACCCAGATGAAGTAGATGTTATCTGTCAAAGAGCTAAAATTAGAATTTTTCTTGTGCATTTTATTTTCTCCGTCATGTTCCAGGGGACCAGTTTCACCTGCAGTTGTCGGATGGAAAGAGAAAACAAACCAAACCAAACCCCTCCAAATCGAATACCTCCCAAAGGCTCCCACAAGCTGCAGCGCGAGTGAAATTCACCTACCTTGCTTTGCCTCCTAGACAAGATCTGTACTTTTTGTTGTTTGAAAATTCTATGAGCAATGAATGTGATTTCCTTTCTTTAGAAGTTATATTGATAAAAGGATTGTTTGCCTGGGCTGCCGGGTACTAGAACCTTCTTAAAACCTCATAGCAAACTCACCGGTGGGTGTCTCTGACCACACATCTGAAGGGTGGGACTTTTACCACCAAATCGAGGGGAGCAGGGGTGTCTCCTGCTGCGCTGCTTCCCAAGTTCCACCCAGCCTCTTTAACCACTGCATCAGGCCCTCCACCAGGAAACAAATTCAACTGCTCTTTTATGTTGGCTTTATTGCAATTAAGAAAAAAAAATAATAAAATTAGGAATCCTTTCCCTCAATCCAGATCAGAAGTGATTTTTGCCCCAGCTTGTTTCTCTCTCCATCTTTTCCCCTCACTGTTCTCCGAGGGGTACCTGGGGAAATTAGCCAGGACAGAGGAACTGTTTCCCATTATCTTCAAATATATTATGGGATAAGCGTCACTCAACAGCCAGCCTTACTCAATCACCTGGCAATCCCCTCTCTTCTGAACTGTAACCGACCACGTCACCACTTCAGCTGTTTAGCCAGACTGTGATGTGGGTCTCAGGGAGGCGAAATGCAGCACCTCACACCTTGCTCGGGCTGCAAGCCGCGATCTGCGCTGCCTTCCGCCCCTGACAGGCTCCGGAACTTCTTGTTTGCCCAAAATTTCATTCTTCTCCTCCCCACCCCAGCCATTAGCTGCACACACATCCCTTTTCAAATCCCGAGATCTTGTTTGGATGAGCCTCAGAACAGCTTTAGAAAGCTCACCTCAGCTTGTCCTGCAGAGGGAAAAATGGGCCAACATAAGAAAAAAATTCTTAGAAGCATGACACGTTTCTGTTAGTGTGCCAAGCACGCACAGAGAAACCCGGCAACTCCTGGACAGTGAAGCGATCAGCGTGGGATCGTACTGGTGGTGTACAGTTAAAAGTCCTGGGATTCCTCCGAAGCTCAGCCCAGCCCTGTAGTTGCTGAGTTAGGTCAGATGAGTAGTCTCCTAATCTCTACCTATCTATCATGTCGAATAGACCATTAACGTCCCTAGCAAGGTCACCGTTTTTAACATACCAGTTAAAAACTCAGCTAAAAAAGGCAGTCCTTACTAAAAAGCTAATGTGATAGGTGACCTCGTGTAAGTGTTTCTGAAGGATAAATATTTAGTCAGAATATTAAAAAAAACCCAAGACCTTGGCTCACGTGCAAGGAGGAGACTCACAGGGAAGGAAGAGACTGAGGACGCCTCAGTATTCACACGAGTAGGACAAGCCCAGGGACAAAATATTGTCAACAAGAGCACAACTAATGCTCAGTCATGCAATCCCATGGAGTGTTTCTGCACATTCTTCTGTGTGGTACAGATCTTTGGCTCAAAGTGTTTTGGGAGATCACCTGAAAGTGGTAAAGTTTAAGCAGTTTATCGGGTGCTAAATCCAGAGCAAAATAAGAGCTCACTCAATATCTCTGTGGCTATGAAAGTAAAGACCTTCTTTTTCAGGACAATGGAAGGCAGAATACCTCAATTATCTGTCTGTCTTGAGTGCTGTAAGCACAGATCTGGCCAATTCCCCATCATGAGCAAGGTGGTGTTCTCTGAAGAAAGTCACGGCAGAAATGTTCAGGTGGGAAAACAGGCCACGCCATCCTCCCAAATGTTTTTGCTGCAGCATGAGTACTGTTTGCTGGACTGTTCTGAATCCTAAACTATATTTTATGTTTGTCTTATGGGCAAAAAAACATGCCTAAAGCCATTTCTGTGTGTGGTCTGAAGCTGGTTATCACAAAATCAGTCACACCTTCATACATCTCCTCTGTAAGTCTGTGGGGTATGGAGAGAGTTATTTTTATACAAAACAACCCTATCTCCCCGTACCTCTAATAAACACAAACCATGTCTCATATTTTCATCCCAGGCATAGGCACACCACCATTCCCTGCAGCCCTGTACAAATCCTAGATTGTGTATGCTGGAAACTTTGTCATTTACTGGCTTTTGTGAAACTGAGATCTATACCCCTTCAAGTTTCTGCATATCTTTTTTTCTCCATTTTTCAGCTGACCCCTTCGCTCAAACAGTAAAATCATTGTCAACTGTACGGAGCGTAATGCCCATGAAGTTTGGCTCTTCTGCAGGGGAAAGTGCTTTTGGGATGAGGGCCTGCGAGAACTATCTGAGGGAAATACTTGCACGTAAAAGATTCACAGAATCCCAGAAAATATTTTCAAGGAAACCTTAGCTCTGTGCTGCAGATATTCTCGAGGGTCTCTTACAAATGACTAAGGAGGTGCTGCCTCCACTGACTTTGTAGAGCACTTTTAACTTCAATCTCTGTCTCAAACACAAGGTGAAAAGTCCTGTGATGTTTGCTACTACCCACATCTAATTTGAACCATTTAGCAAGGCCTCCAGTTCATTGTTTAAAAATCATACATCTTAAAACTGCACAGCTGTTCACCTCTGATTGCCAGCTAGATAACAGCTATAAAATACAAACCATAAGACAAATATTTCTGCAGATTTGCTAAGTTATAGCCATCCAAAAATATTCCCTCTGCTGCCCAATATGCAAACACCCTTTCTACTGTTAGGTTTTATGACTGCCGAGGATGGAAGTTGTAAAGAATGTGATACCATTGTGCTATACCATAAACTGCTATTTCACTAGATTCCCCAATTTCTTTGGGGAAATCTAGCGCAAAAAAGCAATTTATGTGGAAAAAAACTAATTTATTAGAAATACTTTTCTTCTCCGATACAGTCAAGTACATTACCATAAATATGTTTTACAAATACGGTGCTCTGAGTACAGACCACCCCTATTACTGCCCATGGATTGAAACGTAGGCTTTGCCTGCACTATACTGCTTCTCCAGTTCTAACAGTTCTGCATTAATATGGTGTGAAAAACCTATATATAGACTGCTTTTGTTAAAATCAGATTATACTAATTCTATATGAAGTGCTTTAATGAAAAATGTTTAATGGCTGAAATACTATAAGACTGCAGTTAGAGTGCAGGTGCAAAAATGATATTCTACACTCCCCGGAGAGCAAACTTGTACATACTGTGAAATATCAATTAAAGTTTATAGTTGCCTGTACCGGTTAAATGTCTTTTTCATGGGAAATTTTCATCTTCTCTTATGAAGCAATCACTTGGGTTAAAATGTGTACTGAATTATGTAGGCATTTTGAGTTATTAAGGAATAGATTTGTTTTACAAGCAAGCTGTAAGCATTCTTTGCAGTTTTTATGAGGTCATCTACATGACTTTTAAATGGCGCTCTTGGCCAACCTCGATTCTCAGATCAGTTCATTAATTCACACAGCTGTCTTTAAAAACTACAAGAATAATATATACCGGAGCCTGGAAGAAAGAGGTGGATTTCAAGGCTGTATTTCAATCAAGGGGCCTGTTGGCATCATAAACTACGAGAGGAAAGCCTAAGCTGTTTCGTGAACAGCAGCAAGCTCGCGGCTGAAATACAGCCTGCATAATTGATTTCTTTTAGAATATATGGAGAAAGGATGCAAAATTTCACTTTCAAGGGAGCACACCTCCCACAAAGTGTTATCTGGGACATACAGTGTTGTACGTCCCAACATTCGGTGTTGGCAGAGGTCATCCCAATAAAATCTTATATTCTGTGGTACATGCTATGGTAGTCAGCCTGCTCACACGCTTCTGGATCTGAATTGGGGAAGACCTGGATTTAATTTCCGATTCTGCCACACTTTCTGGGTGATTTTGCACAGGTGTCTGATCTCCCTGTGCTCCTCTTCCACATTTTTATATCTTTGAATAGTACATTTCTTTTCCTTTCTTACCTTCCTTTTTTTTAATCTTGTTAACTTAAAAAGTTTTTGTGCCAGGGTCTGTCTGTCAACAGGTGTTTATATCGTAGTTAATGCAACCTCTTGAGACCTCAAGATCCTCCCGCGGAGCAAATAAAATCCTAAATATACTGATACAGAAAAAAACTGTTAGGGGAGTGTTTAAGAGAGTGCAGCCTGGGCTGACAAATTTGGATCAAAATTTTCTAACAAGACCATGCTTTCCCTATTTTTATTATGCCCCTCCACATCCTGCTAGAGTGCAAAAGTCAAAATCTAAAAAATACTTGCAACTAAGCAGGTGCACAGTGGAAAGAGGACAATCCTCACAGAGTTTCGTTGAGAATGGGATGACCAAGACAATGAGGATCCACCCCAAGATTTTCTTTTCTCACCTTAACTGCAAGTAGAAAGTGGCATAAACAGTAAGTACAGAGCGAACAGTTGCAATAGATTTATATTTGGGTTTTGTTGGTTTTTTGTTTTGCTTTTAAGGTATTTGAATGAAGTCAAATAAAGTTGATTAGACGTGTATTTGAGAGGAAACTCCTGCAGATAATTTATGGACAATATTTTAGAATTCACTACATTCTGTCTTCTGAATGCGCATGAAGTGAAAGCAGTCATCCTTCAGTGCTGCTACCAGGCTTAAGCCCTTACTTTGACTTTCGGTTCAATCCAAGTTGAGGGCTGTTAGCAGCTAGAGCAGCCTTGTAACCCACATGGGCAAGGCGGATGATCTGAGTCACCCTTCAGCTCAGAAAACCTGCTGTAACCTCTGTTCCAGCTGCCGGCCTCAGCAGGCAGCTCAAATCCAGAATGTGCCCACTGTCGGTACGCTGCAGTATCAGTGAGATCTCTGAAGGCCTACCGTTAAATCAGCACCAGCAGGACCTTGCACTGTTGCTGGCAGATCCATTTGCCAAGTAAATATTTGGATTTCAGTCCTTGGGATTTCTCTCTTTAAAGCCTTTCAGAGAAGCATTGCAGAAAGTTTTTGCCATAGCAGATCTTGTTATAGTCATAATTTTATATAAAAACATAAACATCAATCAAATTTGCTTAAACCTACAATACTTGGAATCTAGAAAGGACTTCATTACATTTACATCTTCATAACCTACTGTTGGTTAGAGAAGCCTTTCAATGAAACTCTGGATCAGCAGACAGGCCTGGTGGAATATAACCTGGAATATCTCAGATCAGCTAGAGTATTCAACTGTACAGAGAAACCCAAATCCCACCCAGACTCCCACAATACTTGAGTCAGGGACAGTCAAGAACAACATTTTAGTGAGTCTCAGTTATTGAATGGGGCACAAAAGAGTCTATCTCCTGACCTCCGAGCAAGAAACTAAGGGGGAGGAAAAAAAAGGAAAAAAAATGGTGGGAAGCTAAGATGGGACAAAGTGAAGCAAGTGTTCTTTAAAATGATATGTGGAAATTCACTGTGGACTCCTAAACCGATCAAATTATCTGATTTCTGTGGTAGGAATTGGAAAAACACTGGCAGTGACACGCTTATCACCCGTTGTAGCTATAAATGCATGGCACATAGGTGATTTGCCTACTATTTGCTCTCTGCCCGGCAGCGAAGAGACCTAAGCAGGAAGAGATGACAGGCAGTGTATGCTCACTCTGATCTTCCTCCAGAGCAGACCTAACCTGTCCTGAGACAAAACATGGAGGTAGGAGACCAAGGCAACCCATCCTGCAGTGGGAATCAAGCTTTCCCTGCCACGTGGTGAGAATCATAATGAGGGTTACGGTCAGCAAGTCACTGATGCATCTCAAAGGTGCAATAAGGGTATCTGGCAGAGGCACTGTCAACCAAGGAGCATGTATGAGATGCCGGAAAATAAAGTGTGGAAACTGGCTATGGACCAAACTTACAGATTTTGAGAAAAGAAACAGGATTAATAGGGTCCTTCATTTAAAACATAGAATCATAGAATGCGTTGGGTTGGAAGGGACCTCTAAAGGTCATCTAGTCCAACCCCCCTGCAGAAAGCAGGGACATCTTCAACTAGGTCAGGTTGCTCAGAGCCTCATCAAGCCTGGCCTTGGATGTCTTCAGGGATGGGGCCTCCACCACCTCTCTGGGCAACCTGTGCCAGTGTCTCACCACCCTCATTGTAAAGAACTTCTTCCTAATGTCTAATCTAAACCTGCCCTGCTCTAGTTTAAAACCATTGCCCCTCATTACATGTATTGCTACATGCCCTTGCAAACAGTCCCTGCAGTTAAATACAAATGAAGGAGGAATGTGAAGGATGCTGAACAAAAAGTGGAGTTACTATCCTAAGCCTCCAGGATAGGACTTTATTAACTAGCCTGAAGAGAAAGGCTGTAAGAAGATATCTGGGACTCTGTTACCACATCCTGTAAGGAAGTCGCTGTGCACATTAAAACCTATAGAGAACCCATAAATGACATTGTAACAGTGGAAATTGCCGAAGATCAGCTATAGCCTGCTTTTTAACTTAAAGCAAGGAATAGCATAAGCCATCAACATTGACTTAAAGAAAAGCCTGAAAAAAAATGCAGGATATGTGCTCTGCAGAATATGGAAACTGCTTTGTCCCCTTTTGCCAGAGCTCGTAGCATCTCAAGGGCTGGAAAGAGCAGAGCTTTGTGCCCCCACCAGCGACAGCACCGCAGGACCTCAGGAAAGGTGCGAGGTGATGGTTTGCTGCAGCTGGAACTCTGCCCTCCTGCTGCCCATGCCATACCTAGCAAACCCCAGAACTGCTTAATTTGAATACCAGCTACCTATTGAGACTATGTCATTTGAAGAACACCCTCTTTCCTGAAGAATCTTGCTAAGGGACGCCATTTGGTTTTTTGGCCTGTTTTCGCTTTTTTATCCTCCTCTTTGTTAGTTAATTCTGTGTTTTCTGAACCTCTCCTGTAAGACAATGCATCTCAGTACCATTAGTAATAGACAATATATGCAATTTACAGGCAGCCAGAGTCCTACATTTTGCTTCAAGCATTACCTCCCAAACATCTCATTACAGTGTCTTTAGTTCACCAGTGAACAACATTGTGCTTTCTCATAGACCTGTTTGCCAGTTAGGAGACGAAGGGCAAGTCTTCAACACGTACCTCCTCAGGCACACAAAAACATTTGCAAAGGCCTTTCAAGTCCTTATTTACAGTCTATACATTTACTTTCAAATATTGACCTTTAGAATTGTATCTTTCAGCCTCAAGTCTGCACAGAAGCTCATGACAAGTATATGTGTCTAGAGTGCCCTTAAAATATCTTTGGAAGCGTCTGGAAAGAGCCATAGGCTCCAGCCATGACTCTGGAAACCTCATTATGGTCCCTGACTCATTCAGGGCAAGCAGGCAGGACCTCCATCATCACGTAGAGGGTGAAGAAAGCTGGATGGGACATGGGCGATGACATTCCACACATTGCACAACCTGTGCCTTGCAAGGATAAATGGCTTCCCCTTCCAGGACAAATCCCTTTTTCATTTTAAACCAGAATTGCTGCCATTGAACACATTGCAAAAAAAAAAAAAAAAAAAAAAAAACCAACAAAAAACCAAACCAAAACTGGGTACAGGGCTTCCTTACTCCTTGACAGTGTTGGCATTTTGTGGAAAAGCAATCATACAGGTCATAAAATATTTTGTGCTGTAGCAGGCCATTTGTAACTGCGAAACAGGGAAGGCAGTGACAGCACATGTGCATCCCCAGGCACCCTTTGAAAACACTAACCCTTGCTTCTTGTGCTCCTCTACATTTTCTGCTGGGAAAGCAGCCGATATGTGAAAAGACAACAAACACGCGATATGATTCACTCTTTGGATCTTTCCCTCCGTAGCTACTTCATGCTCCTAAGTCCCCAAGTAATACTGGCTATGGTTAGCAATGCAGTTACTTTCTCTTTGTGGTCTTTGCTATGTTTGGCTGGTAAAGGCCATTAAAAGGAAAGAATAACATGGCTGCCCAGTATTGCTTAGCTTGTCCGTGCGTTAACTGCTCACATTTAACGATACCTTTATTGTATAACTCTGCCATATAACGTTTGATCATCTGTCCCGATAGCTGGCTTCTTGGACAGAAAATATACCTTTCCAAAGCCACTTTCTTCTATGGATTGTGATATCCTCGAATGTTTTGAGGGACTGCTCTGCATGGGTTGCTTTCCCTTTAATTTTCCCAAAGGAATTTATTTTAAGTCCCACACAGCTTTGAGCCTGCCACAGCCAGCAGTTGAGAAGACAGCACCATTTCCAGTATTATTTTTTTTTTAGCACCATTTGCTTCCAGGAACATTTGAAAGTATTAAAGTCACCTGCTCCAGTTTTCTGCCAGTTCCCTTCCAAACTCAGACTGCTGCAGTTATTCCATTTTTCCCACTTATGTATTTCATTTCTAACACTGTGTAAAAAAGACATGACACAGGAGTTTTGGCAAGGATCCTCAGGGCTTTTCCTCCTTAGGTCATTTCCAGGACATAATCACATGAGACTTGCAATGATTTTAAAAGATTCACCCCTGCTGTGGGCATGAATTGGCTTCAGCAAGTGCCGGGCTTCACAGATGCTTTTGCCCCTCTCTCCTTCTTAACTTAACAGGATTTTGGGGCGAAGCAGAAGGTCCTTAGGTGTCGTAACTGCTCCTACGTGACTTCCTCTTCTACTGGCTAGAAGCAAGCAGGAAAACCAAACGGCAGACACTTTTTTCTTTTTTTTTTTTGCAACAGTTGTTCTAGTCTGCAGCTGTGTTTAATTAATTACTTGGGTAACTGAGACGGATAGAAGAGCTTTTGAGAGCTGTTGAGAAGAGAGCTGTCTGCAAGCTAATTATACTGTTATAATAATCCCTTGGCATTCCACGGACTTTTCATCCTCTGACTGAATAATAGTATAGCAAAATATTCAAGGATCCCTTATAGTTTTGAATAAACAGCAGGGAAGAGTGGCAAAGCAGAACAGGATCCACTTAGGAACAGCTAAGAGTCTTTCAGCTTTCTCACAGACAAATCATAAAAGGTCAGATCACAGGAAAACACACAGAAGATTTTCAAAACTTTTCCCCTCCTTCACCCAAAATATTTAAGTTTGCCTTTTCGTGCTTTAGGTAGCTGACATGATTAATTTTAACAAAAATACTTAATACTTATCAGAACTACTTGGGGAAAGTTCCTTGTAAGGAGCAACGCTGCCAAGAGGGAAAAACGACCAGAAAGTCACGTAGCATTTTTGCTGATTTTGAGAAGAAAAATGTATACGTGAATACTGAAATACTAGTACCACAGAGCCAAATGAAAGATTTTTTCAATGACTAAGTAGCATGGTTGGGTTTTTTGCCAGAACAAAGTTTTATTGTAGAACACCTCAGGTTACACCTGAGAAATTAGACTGAGGGAGCAGAAGGGAAATGCTAAGTACCTGGTGAATTGGGAAACCTGTGATAACAACAGGATAAGCGGGGTGGTTCTTCCATAAAACGCGATGAGACAGGTTTCTTTATCTTTGCGTGCGGAACTCCACGTTGCAAATTGCTCACGCAGGAGACATAACACAGGAATCACCCTGGGAAAAGTGAAGAATAAAAATGAAAAAGATCTTCCAATCTGTGGCCCCCAAAAGTGTTTTTATTTTAATATGTTTATCTCCGCATAGCCTCAGTGAGCTTTCAGCACATACATCAGTCCTCAATGCAGCTACCAATTATAAACAGACAATACCCTAAGAGGTATGCAACTCCTGCAAACGTACCTGAAAATAAAGAGCACATATGGAAGGTGAGTAAAATCAGTGCCAGCCAATGCCTAACGATATCACTCACAGCCACTTCTACTAAAGGTCTTCTGCCTGCTGAGCTTCCATTTAGCCAAAAAAATGTGATAGATGACGTTTACTTAATATCAAGCTATATCTCGTTTTAAGCACCGTGATTTTTAATCTTGCTACATACAAAACCGTGTTTGCTCAGCATGTTCTCTAGAGCATCACAGGTGTAAATACTAACAGAAGTATTAATTCAGATGTTAAGACAACAACAGTAAAATTATTAGAAACAACACCTCAGCTGCTATGTCTCCAAGCATGGAAGGCATTCCAGAGTAACAAAACCAAAAATGGCAGCTCTATAATGCAGACACACAATGCTGCTTCGCATGGACATGTCCAAAGCTCTTGTATTTTCAGCTTTCATGTGGATAGTCCCACTAAGATTGCAGGTGCAATAGACTTCTTTTTCACTAGTGACATGTATTTGCAGAGCTGGGTGTGCAGCAGCTACTGCTTTGATAACGTGCCAGGTGCAGACACTGTAGGTAGACAGTGGAATAAGTCTGTGTATGGGGGGGGCAGAGAGGAGCCGTTACTGTGGCGCACTGGCAGCCACTGGGGAGACAACCTGCAGATTTGTATTTGGCTGCTGACTGCAGAGACCTTTCTGCAATACTTCAGGGTTCTGCATATCTAGCAAAGACAACAGTCTTCCAAGTTGAAGTTGTGCCTGACGCTTTCATTTAGGGCACGCCATTAATAATCTGGCCCAAAGGAAGTATCCCAACACCCAGACTCAACAAGGTCCTTAAAGCAGCTGTTGCAATGCAACAACTTCAAAAACCAGTTGGCAATTTTCTCATATCTCGATAAACCCTGTTGGGCATAGAGGGTGAACTTGACAGTGAGTATTTGTCTTCCATCTCTGCCCCTCAGCTTTCTTGCAAAGGCACAAGGCTGTGGTTTTGGGGGGTTTCTCAGTGAGCACTATCAACACCTGAAGCCCTGGAGACATAGCTCCATCCCACCAGAATCATGTGTGCTCCTGGTCCAGCCCCATGATGTCCTCTGAAGGTGACTTAAATCTGTCTTCGGGAGTGCCCTAGCAGAGGTGTCCCCTCTGTCCGGACAGACATGGACTTTGAGAGATGCTTTCCACCTCTTGATCCCTTTTGGATGGTGCAAAATGGAATGGAGCGTGAGGGGGAAATGCTAAATGTGCATCAGATGATGGCTTGTTTCTTTCTCTGATATTCCTCCTGGAATTATATTTTCTCAAGCCTGACAGCTCAGCCCTCTCAAATGAGAAGACACCTACAGAGTCAGCACCTGGAATTAAATACTTGTCAATTAAACAGAAACTTGGATCCCAGATGGGACTGGGTCTTAGTCCTCTATGGAGAGGTGACCAGCTCTGTTTAGCTTCTGTGTCAGGAGCGAAACTTGTCTCCAGTCAAGCTAAAAGGTGTTGATAATTCAACTGTTACAATATCGCTTTAGTCCTTGTGTCATCTCCTTTAGACTAGTCCTTCAAGAGTTTTCAGTAGCCTCTATCTTTGCAGTTCCTAGTTAGGATATGGATGTTTAGCAAACACAGACATGCACATAACAAAAACTTTCCTTATGGTTTCTTGCTAGATTATTTGCTTTTTTTTTCAATTAGGAGTTAAATTAGTCCTACTGAGCACTTGAAAGATTAATCTCCCACTTAAAGAGGAATAAATGCTGGTCTCTTGATTTCTGCTGTCTTCTGGAGTCTACTGAATATGAAATAGAAAATGTCAACACAATCAAGTGCAGAGAGTATGGTCATAGCACTAATGTGAGCGAGCATGGCATCCGGCCCCATTTGAGGTAAAACAACGTGTAATTTCCATTTGAGACTTCCACTGCTGGTTACAGCTGAAGTCAACCAACCACTGTTTCTGAGATTTTTTACAGCACATGTCATGATACGTGGACTCCCCAGTGCCAGTGGGAATAAAGTAAACAAATTCAAAGGATTCCAAGATGATATCTGATAGGCCATCTCACATGGGATTCGCACAGCGAGAACATTTCACAATGCTCTGGACAACAGAAGACTGTTGCAGTAATGCTGTAATAGATCGGTCATAAAGAATAACTCGCCCTGCACCCAAAAACCCCCAAAGATGAGGGAACAGTAAGCAATGATGAAAATCAAACAAAATAGAGAATGTAAAGAGGAAGGAGAGGATGGCAGACCGGCATGTTTCTATAGTTACAAATATACAGTGGCTGGTGAGCCCATAAAGATGTGGCATACATGGGCTTTAACATATTTTCTGTAGCTTCTCTAGGGTAATTTCCCATTTCAGTGAAATATCGCAATGCTGGAGACATTTCTCCCTGGAAAACTGTGCCAGTCCTTCCATGCCTCTGGCTCACAGTGGTGAATGAACAAGATAAGGGGGAATCAGGAGGTAATACATGGTATCTCTCCCACCTGGCCTTGAGATAACTCCTTCAAAAGATAAAACTGCAAAGTGAAGGCTGAAGTGGACGGTGCAGCAAATATAAAGGTACAAAACGTATTTCCCTAGTACAGCTCCACCAGTGCTAATCACACATGACATTTATTAATGAACTGTACATAATACAGTAAGGCTTTGTTGACTTGATATGTAACAGGGGGATTTCAGTTTTTCTGTCTCACCGGCACTAGTTCATGGATCACTTGGCTTCCCACTACTGATGGCGTAGCGCTCCTGGTGCAGCTATGAGTGCTTCCACCGTAACTTGATATCTGGGTAACGTTTGTAGTGTAATTTGGCTTTCTTTTAGCAAAAATAGAAGATGGAAACCAGGATAGGATTGGGCAGTGTGTGACCAGTTAGCCCGCCACAGCTGAGGGGCTGCCATCTGACGGTCCCGGTCCTGTATTACACATCCAGCATGTGGAGGATCTGCTGCCTGGTGGTGCTAATTGCCTCCACAATTAGACGATGTTATTTTGATATGTGTGCTGTTATTTAAATTGCTCTGTGCTTGTCGCAGAGAAGATCGATCGTAAAAAAATTGAAACTTGTTGCAACTACAGTATAACGTTTACATTAATCTCAGGTAATTGAAATGATTTTTAAAGGCGTTCACCCTATACTTCATATCTTTTGCATAGAAATGATTTAATGTCAAGAAAGTGCAATTTATTCTAATCAAATTTTATTTGGAAACGAAACTTTGATTCTAATGGGACTTCATAGATTATACACATTTCAAGACTTGAATCATAGATTTTTGAGCTGGAACTGAACAATGAAAAATCCTACAGTGCTATTAGCTCATTTGCTCTTTAATTTTTGCCAAAATAAAACTGCTTTTTGAAATGCATCCCCAAGAACTTTGTCTAATCTATTTTTAAGTGACTCATATGATGGGACTTCTGGCATTCCTCTTCAGAGAATATTCCCAAATCTAATCAACAGATTAATGTATTTTCACTGCTATTTGAATGAAATTTGCTGCCCCTAAATATTTCCTCTGAACTTCCACTTCAGTTCAAGATTTATATGCATTATGGTATCAAAATTTAAAAAAATGTATCCTAGTAATAACTGTTACACGCATAGGTTATTGCAGTAGCTGTGTCCTCCGTTCATAAAAGTCTGATCCAAATTTCAGACGGATCCTGATGGACGGTGGTACCCTTGTGGCATGAAGGCTGGCAAGGAGATTGGCATCCTGTCAAAGCGAGAGCGCTTGAGGGTGAAATGAGGAACAAACGAGAGGTCCACTAACCCAGCGAAATGCATCTGATCGGCTGTGCGAGATCTCTTTATCTTCTAGCTCCTTCTCGCTTCCCCTCCCCTGCAAGGTCAGGCACTCAGAGGAGCAATTTATAAACTCACAGCTCATATTCTCGTTGCAGTTCCAGAACTGACACAAAATTAAATCAGTCTTGAGTGCAGTAGGATACAAAAATTACCTTCCCAGTCTACTGAGCCCTTCAAGACTTCCAATAAATCTCCCAGCGGCAGCATTCCAGTGCCGGTTGCCTATCTTCCTTGCCTTACAAAAAGACCTTGAAATGGAAACAGAAGGGTTTTCTTTGAAGTCATATTTCATAGCACAAAAAGACATGCACAGAAGCAGCTGACTTAAGTGGTTTCCCCCTCTTGTTCAAAGTATTTTCTGAAAAGTTCTAAACGTGACTTTTTACTTAATCCCCAGAACTCCTAATTGCTGGGGCCACACCACGTGTGAAAGCAGGAGCTGGTGTCAACCAAGGCTCCTTTTAAAAAAAGATAAAGGCAAAACCCTTTAAAAATATGCTGGCTAGCAAAAACATTGTTAGGCTTCATCTAATTGCATTCCTCCCCATAAAATTATAGCACTCCTCCCTAAAAAATATTAAACTTAAGCAAATATATTCACTTCAGCTTAGAATTGGCACTGACTGCAGGTGAAATATATCCCTGCATAATTATTAAATTGAGCAAGCCATAATTATCTGTAGTAAGATTCCCTGCGCTTCAGTAGAGATATCCTTAAGCTGAAGTCTTCTCCCTTAGAGCAACCCTTCCACTTACGCTTTGTGGAGCAGCAAGGACAGGTCTCGAGGCTGGCTGGGTTCGGTCCGGAGCCCATTTTGCTGGTGCGTGGCCTGGCGTGGGCTCCCTGTCCTGTCACTGAGCTGCAATCACCTGGGGACGAAAAGGCTCAGCATGGTGGCTTATTCCTCTTTCCCAAGAGCTCGAGGAACTGGGGGACTGGCAGGCACACAGCCCTCATGGTCCCTGAATTGAGGGGTCAGGAGATGTCCCCCACAGTGACCGCTGCCTGGGGACAATGCTAGCTGGGCGAGGGAGCAGCTCCCAGGAGGAGCAGAGGTGCCCTTCTCCGCTGCTCCCAGCAAAGAGAGGGTAGCTGCCCTTGCCTGGGCGACCATGGGGATGGAGAACCTTCTCAGAGCCTCCATGAAGGTCACCCCACCATTTCATAAAGGGCTGCTGTGGTTTTATTTGGTGTCCAGCTCTCTGTTGCTCAAACCAGCTTAAATACTGCACAGTGGACACAGGCACCAGCCCTGGCACCTACCAAGCTTTGGATACGATGCAGATCCAGGCTTTGCCTGGAGACCACCTCTCTATTAGGTACAGAGCCCCCTGAACCTGTCTGTCTGTGTGCAAGTGGGCTCCGAGAGGAACTCCCATGTGAGCGACCCGTGAAGACTTCATTTTGGTTTAGGCTGCCTAAAGTGTTATTGGAAAATTTTGTAAGGCAGCTCAAGTGAATGAAAATGATTTGCTTAGGATGAATGTAACCACCAGTGCATTACTTCACATAATCTAAACAGAGTTTCAGACACACTTCATCTATCATTCCCTGAAAGAGAGAAGCTGAGTTAATGCTCTCTGACAAATATTATGTTTCTCAGGCAGCCCTGGTGCTGTCTTCCACGTTTCCTGACCCACTTTGATTAGATATATAAACAGCACAAGTAAAACACAGGTCGGGTTTTGCTGTTGGAAATGCAAGATAAGGATACCATAAACGCTCATCAACACCCCAGTGCTCTCCGTGCGAGACACTGAGCAGTCGGGAGATCGGAGATTCCTTCTCAGTGCTGTAAGATGAGTCACTTGGCTAATAACCATGATTTATAACAGCGTTTTAATAGCTCCCCGGGCTCGCTGACGAAGGCAGGAGAGGGCAGGGTGTCACACCTCGGGACGGGTGCCTTCAGGGCAGGGGGAGAGCGGGGCCGAGGTCCACCTACCAGAGGGGACCACTCAGGGGCGGCCATGGGAGCCCCGGAGGGAAGGGAAGAAGGCAGGCGAGGGAGAGTCACACACCGACGGGTTCCTGACAGCGGATTTGCTAACGCTGGCGCTCTCCTCTGCATCTAACGTTGATGTCAGGGACAGGGCTTGGAGCTGGTAATGAGGACAGAAAGCTCCGTCTCCTCCATGTTGTCTTTGCTACAAAAAGGTGTGTGAGCAGCGAGCCTCTCGGCGCTACAGCCTCTGGAGCGGGTGAGCGAGTGGGTTAAATTTGCCTGAAAAACACCCAAAGCCTTGAGTGTACTTATTAATTAGCTCTAAGTGGGCCCGTAGCCACATCTCTGGGCATATGTACAAAAAAGTAATCAGAAGAAAATTGGAACACTTCTTTCCACGCATGAAAACCTCCCACATCCATCAAACTGCGATTCCCCTAAAGTCGGTCCTCACTGCTCGCTTTCCCAGAAAGGAGCATTACAGAGCGACTTGGAAGTCAGCAAACAATGTACAAGACGCACATCTTCACTGTATTGCTAATCCAAAGGGCTCAGAGGTTAACCGAGAGCTGGCAGGAAGAACAAAACAGAGTTTTCTCTATCTGGTTTCCCTGATACAATCATGCTAAAACATTGGCTGGAGGAGCAAAGGCTTAAGCCGGCGCCCTGGAGAGCTGGGCTTGTGCCCTATCTTTGGATCTTCACTCATTTTTTTGAGAAGAGCAGCACAAACTCAGTGACTCCCCCTACCCCAGGCCGGCCAGAGATGCGAGAGCAGCTCTGCCTCATGGAGCTGAATGGTGACTTTTGGGTTTTGAGCTCCAGGGGTCCGAGCCTCAGCCACCCGCGCTGATGGACAATGCGGGAGCGCCCAGAGAAGACTGCCGCTAGAGCTGGCTCGGCACGATATCCCTCCCTCCCTATGACACATTGTGGGTTCTAAAAATATATTTCGCAGGCCAGGTCACGACAACAAATTAAAAATCTCAACCCAAAATAAAACCCACGAAGCTGATGGTTGAAAACTTTAAAACTAAAACCACGGTATATTTAATTCTGATACCTAATTCTTATCATTATGATAGATTTTTCAGTACTTGTCTTCTCTTTTTAAAAAAAAAACAACTAAAATTTCAAGATGAAAATCAATTAAACCTAACAGTTAACCCCTTCTGACTTCGAACAAGTAAAAAAAATAGGAAGTTTTCACAATTTACCGATTTGTTTGAAATGCTGATTTTCTTGTCAGTGATTTATATTTTAATGGATTGATGTTTTCAGATGAAAAAACTCTTTCTGTAAAAAAATATTTTAAAACAATTCTGTGAGCATGTGCTGATGTTTTCTTGCTCGTACCAAGCAGTTAAAAGCAGTCGCCTCATGAAGATGCCATGAAGTAGTGCCTACAAAGCACTCTCGTCTTCCTGGGTGCTATAAAAATGGGAAGCTGTAATTTCTTTAAGCATGATTTACAGAAGAATGGTGATTGCTGTCTAAAAGCCTCTTTCAGGCTGTTAAATTGAAACCTAATATGGTTAAGCATACAATATATGTATCCTGATTAATCGAAACTAAGATTTTTATTTTTTGCGCTAGGAAGTAAGACTCTATTCCTACTGTCTTCTCTAGCAGATATCCAATTTACATTTCTAACAAATATCGAGATGGGGAGAAGAGCATCCCAGGGTCAGTGGTACTGTCTTACATGGGTTGTAGCAGGGACTTCTCTTATTATATTTGGTGAAATCCTTATATAAAGAGACCAAACTTTTCTTTAATGGGAAGAGGAGAAAAATAGTAAACAAAAAGATGGTCGCTGCTAGGAAATAAAAAACAGCCATGGCTGTGAGCCACAGCAACAGGGACATATTCAAGGTGGTTTTAACTGCCCCTGGAGATTGACACACCAAAACGTTGTATATTGGAGAGCTGGGCATGGATAGCCTAGGTTTCACCCAGTCAGGCACGACCTCAGCAACCAAAATCTGTCTTTAGGATAAATTTACAAAAGAGAGGGAAATTTATTAAGGGTCACATTCTACAGTTAATGAAGACCCTGCAGTGCGTTAAGGGCTGGTGTGGCAGTGGTGGGAGGAGGGCTGGCAGTCCAGCCAACGCTCTGGTAGAGTAACTCATCCTACACGGTGAGCTGGGTCTTTACCCTGCCCTGCTGTGCCCACAGGAAGGGGAAATTTTCTTCCCTGGAGTCTGCTTTAACCTTCTGCAGGTGAACATCAACATACGAAGCTCCCTGCAAGCACAGCAAGGAGCCTCTCTGTTGGGTGTCACTGCTCTGTGCAGGGGTGGGGACCTTTTAGCAGCCTGGAGCCTTGGCCAGGGTCAGCCACCCTGGTGAGACCCCACCTGGAGTACTGTGTCTAGCTCTGGAGTCCTCAGCACAAGAAGGACACGGATCTGTTGGAGTGGGTCCAGAGGAGGGCCATGAGGATGACCAGAGGGCTGGAGCACCTCTCCTGTGAGGACAGGCTGAGAGAGTTGGGGTTGTTCAGACTGGAGAAGAGAAGACTCTGGGGAAACCTTAAAGCAGCCTTCCAGTACCTGAAAGGGGCCTACAGGAAAGCTGGGGAGGGACTCTTTATCAGGGAGTGTAGTGATAGGACACGGGGCAACTGTTTCAAACTGAAAGAGGGTAGGTTTAGATTGGATATTGGGAAGAAATTGTTTGCTGTGAGGGTGGTGAGGCACTGGCACAGGTTGCCCAGGGAAGCTGTGGATGCCCCATCCCTGGAAGTGTTCAAGGCCAGGCTGGATGGGGCTTTGAGCAGCCTGGTCTAGTGGGAGGTGTCCCTGCCCATAGCAGGGGGGTTGGAACTAGATGATCTTCAAGGTCTCTTCCAACCTGAACCATTCTGTGATTCTGTGATTCTATGAAAATAGCAGAGAAAGAAATTAAGGCTGCACTGACACCTGAATTAAATTAGGAGTTATGAAGAATGGTCTGCTGTTTTCTGTCCTTCCTTCCTTCTCGATCAGGACTTGCTTTCCTTTAGTCTACTCATCATATTGACTATGCCGGAATACCCTTCAAGTTGCTGCCAACATGGAGCCGCACCTGGAAGCTGACTTCAAGCTCTCTGAAGGAAAAATGGATCTTTCCTTTGTTTTCAGTGATCTGTGGGACTTGCTGTCAGGGTCATGATAATGCTGTTGCTTCTGTGCAGTTATTAATTAGCCTAACAGCAAAGTATGAGGGGCAGATGAGGAGTCGCTGGCAGGTTCGAGGGCAGCCACGCCATCCCTTTGCTCCCATGGCTGTGAGCTGTGCTACAAATGCTGACAAGTGCCAACACGCGACATTACAGAAAGGGCATCCACAAGGCTCTGCAACGCTGAAAGCCTCTCAGAAAACATCATATGGCTTTGATTTGGGAAACACCACACGTGCTACAGTACTTGTGCCACCTGCTACAAGTTTCTTGCCAGTCACTGCTTTGCTTTGCTGCTTCTGCTGTAGGTGATCTTGAAAAATCTTCTTATTCTGATAACAATACCAATGTTTGATAACAATGCATATTCTTCTCCTTATAAGCATCCCGAGGGAGTATTGCAAGAAGAGCACAGGCCACTGAACCAGCCAAGGCCAAACAGTTGGTAAAACTTCAGTTTCTGCAGCAGGTTAGAAATTTCCCAGTGGATTAGTGCAACCGCCTGGGCCAACATCGCTTTTGGAGGTTATTTTTATCCCAGAATATATAAGTCGTGGTGCAGCACCTGTTGGTTTGTTTTCCCGGCTGCTGCTCCGCCAGTGCACCCCATGAGCAGAGCTGGGGAAGTCTGGGGTCCCCCCTGCACCACCCACTGTACTTGTCAGCCCCGTGTCTTCTGCTGGCACTGCTCACGCTGGGCGACCTGCTTGCTGCTGCTGCACACCGGGGAAGTGCTCAGGGGGAGCAGCAATGCCCAGGTGCCCCTGCAGGTATTTGTCCCTGGGAACAGCTTGTGCTGTGTCACTGCCCACAAAAGCTCAGCAAATCTCCCAGCTGTCCCCTAAGGGAGCCCAACCAATTTAAATTACGGTTACCAGGGCGTCAACGTAAGATGGATGCCACTAATGACAACACTAATGCTGCTGCAACCAGGATCCCTTCATTTTGCTTCCCCGGGAAAACGATCTTGCTGATAGAAACCAAGAAACAAGTGCTGTGCTAGCACGGAGGTCCTGGCAGTAAAGAGAAACTTGCTGTGTTTTGAACAGCAAGGGACCATCTACTCTACTGATATAGACCATATACTCTACTCGTGCTTCGAGAGAAGTACAGGTTTCCTGCTTCTTCATCTAAGAATGTGCTCGGTGGGGGATTTTGTAACACAGGGCAAAATGTTGCTGGTGGTTCTCCTCGGGATGCATTCAGACATCCCACACAGACCCTGAAAACTGGCATCATTTGCTGGAAGTATTCCATTAATCTTTCAGGCATTTCCAAAGCTTTATCAGGCTGGGAATGGCATACCTGAACTAAGGTGCAACCACCTGCCTGTGTCCCCAGGCAGGGATCGGGATTGCACCTAGGCACTTCAAGCATTTTCTAAACTCCTAGGTGATGTGAAGGGTGAATGTGGCAGGAGAGTAGGGAGGACTCATTGCAAATAACCCCTAAATAACACAGAAATAGACTATTTGAAATAAACTACTCTAAGACTATCTCATTCCATCTGGGGAAGAGTGGCTGGAAAGCAGGTGGGGGTGTTCGGTTACAGCTGTCTGAATAAGAGCCAGCAGTGTGCCCAGGTGGCCAAGAAGGCCAACAGCATCCTGGCCTGTATCAGGAACAGTGTGATGAGCAAGACTAGGGAAGTGATTGGTACTGGTGAGGCCACACCTGGAATACTGTGTTCAGTTTTGGGCTCCTTGCTACAGGAAAGACATTGAGGTGCTGGAGGGGGTCCAGACAAGGTCAACAAAGCTGGTGAGGGGTCTGGAGAACAAGTCTTATGAGGAGCAGCTGAGGGAATTGGCGTTGTTCAGCCTGGAGAAAAGGAGGCTGGGGGGAGACCTTATCGCTCTCTACAGCTACCTGAAAGGAGGGTGTAGCGAGGTGGGGGTCAGTCTCTTCTCACAAATAACAAGAGAGAGGACAAAAGGGAATGGCCTCAAGTTGCGCCAGGGGAGGTTTAGATTGGATATTAGGAAAAAATTCGTCACAGAAAGGGTTATCAAGAACAGGCTGCCCAGGGAAGTGGTTGAATCACCATCCCTGGAGGTATTTAAAAGATGGGTAGATGTGGTGCTGAGGGACATGGTTTAGTGATGTTTTTGTCAGTGTGAGGTTAATGGTTGGACTTGATGATCTTGAGGTTCCCTTCCAACCTAGACAACTCTATGATTCTATTATCCTATGAGTAAAACAGCAAAGTAGCAATATATTCCACTTTGTGGGGTTGCAGGTGAACCGCTGGACCTGGAGAGCACGCGACAGGGCTTGGAGCAGGTTGCCTGGGCTGGGTCAGGACTCAAGGCTGTTGCAGTGGCGTGGCATTCAGTGCGACTGGACAAGAATTACCACCCACAGGTGAGATTCCTGAAGGAATGATCACCTGAGAGAAAGTGAGATCTCATGGAAGTCAATAGTGGATTTACCACTGGGGCCAAGATAACCAGGAGTATTCACTCCCCCTTTTTATCTGCTGTCATCTAATGCAGCACTGCCCAAATGCATACATTAGGGCAGATCAGGAGTTGGGATGACACAAAAGTATTTTTTGTGCTGAATCTACGAATGACCAACCCTGCTTTAATTTTGCTTTAGTCTCACTGAAGCATTTTGCCTTTCATGACCCTATTTAGATACACTATAAAATAAACCAAATATCTAAGCTTAAGTGATGTTTATTTTTATTTTCTTCAGCCCCTCTTATTTCCCTCTAGCTAGACATTTAAACTATTTCTAAAGCCTGCTAGGAAAGCAATGCACCAGCCTAGAAATGTATTATTACTTGATTTCATAATTCAAGAGTAAGCTCTTTACCAATCATTTGGTCTTTATTTAAAGGCTATTTTGTAAAGTAGGATCATAGGCATTAAAAAAACCAGACTTTTACATCAGAAAATATGCATCTTGGAGCTAGGATTCTTCTGTTTATCTCTAGAGTCATTAATACATGTTTTATGAGTTCCTCAGGAATAATTTGTGCGTTGTTGTATTTATTCAGATAAGTGGATGATGTTTTTATGACTTTGCTGGAAAACAAACAAAGCTCCCTGGTGACTCGCAGTCCTTGCTGTGGACTATTGGCTCCATCCTTAGTTCCCCCAGCACCCCTTGCCTTTTTTTTCACCAATCAAACTTAAGAAGCCTTACAGCATCGAAAACTTTGCTGTCCCAAACCCAAACACCACAGGTGCCCTCTAAGCTACCTTCTCTGTAGCACCTTTCTCATTGTGTCTCCTCCTTTTAAGTTCTGCCATAATTTCCTACAGATCCAGGTTCGTCAGATATTCTTTATATTTGCACCTCCTTCTCCTCATCTTGCACTCGCTACTCCACACTGATCTTCCTCAGCCTCTTTGTCCATATCTGTAGATTATACAGATAAGAAAATAGTTATTTTAACAGTGAATGTTCACTTGCTTGTGCTCTCTGGAGAAACCCAATTGTGCACCTCAGGGGAAGCCTCGGCTGTGCCCTGGCCAGGAAGGAGTATTGAGGGGTGGCTTAGAGTGTGCCTGACCTCTCCCTGTGGTGACATCCATTGTACGACTGATCTGAAGCAGACATCATAGATCCACTTCAGCTGCTGTGAAGGCAGATGGGAAAGTGACAATTGGCTTTGGTATAAGGGAGGAAGAGACAGAGGGAACCACCAGGCCACGGGAGGCTTCCCAACTTCAGGCCACAGCTGATGCTGTGGCTTGGAGGCAGCAGAGGTGTATTCCAACAGTCACCTTCACTTTCTAAGACCCTTTTATAGTTTTTCGCAAAGCATATTCTACCTTACCTTCCTGTAACAAGTTTTTGTGGGAAACACATTCTTCTGCTTCTCCAGCGTTGTATCAGCCTGACTTTTGGATCACTCGCAGCCCTTCTACAAGACCCCACCTCTCTGGTGGGCAGGAGGCTGAAGGTACAGCCTTCTGATTGGGGTCATCTGTCTCTCTTCCATCTGATGTAATTGTAGCCTGTATTTTTACACCCCTCCGTACTTATTTGTTTATGTTACAGAATAACAGAGACCTTTTCAAAGCAAAATATCATTTATTTGATTCAGATGAAGGAATGAAGAGAGTAGTGAAACTTTTTGTCTAGTTTTCTGTATTAATGAAGAAACATGAAATAACTGAGGTTTTTTACATGCTCAGAGAGTCTTACTGTAACTAGCAACGGAACAAATTGTAACGAAATGAAATCAGTCCAGCTCTATTAATTATCAAAGTTTGTTGGGTTGAAGTTAAAGGCTGAAGTAATGCAGAACTCTGCAGCTTTTCCTTTTGTGTGTGAAACTTGTTCACAAGGCAGTACACTTTTTTACAGGGCTATCAGCTAGATTCCCTAAGGGAGAAACAGTCAGTGCCCAAACTTAGACCAGATATGGATTTGAAATGCTAATCTTAGGTCTTCTCAAAACCAAATGAGGTAAGCACGCTCAGAGCATCCTACAAACTTACTAGAGCGGGCTGAGATTCGAGCTGTCGCCTTTTCTTCCGCTGCGTATTGACAGCAACCCGGCTCAAATCCACCAAGAGAAGGCATCTCTCCCAGGTGGTCCCTTCGAGCACCAGCCACCTGTCTGTCCCACACGGCTCAGGGGGGAGGTGTCCCTGTGCCCGCTGACTGCCTCTGCCTGCGGTGGGGGGCACACCATGACCACGTGTAATGATATACCCGCCATCTACTTTTTATCTGTAATATTTGTAACGAAATATTGTATATATGATACTTATACTAAATAAAATACATATTTTATGCAATATGTATATATCTGGGTGAAAATAAAGACTATTTCATAGTCTGTAGTGTAATATTACAGTAAGATGGTCAGATATAAATGCATGCATACAGTAACCTACAATTTTGTTTAGCTCGAAGGAGCTGCCTCTGATTTCTCCAGCCAGTGAGGTATTTGCTTTCCGTCTGCATGGAACAGAGAGGCAACTTCGCTTGCGCAACTCCGTCAAGCCAAGGTGTTGCCTCTGCTGAATAGAGCAGTATCGCTCTGAGGACAAATTTGCTTCTAGTACCCATTTTGTCCAAGAGCATTTTAGAAATGCTGATGTCCTGTGGGCAAGGCCAGACAAAGCCACCTCCTGGCCAGACACCAGGCAAAACCGCTAGCATAGTCCTTAACTTGACAGTAAACAAAGTGAGGCCTTGCAGTACATAAAACACCCTTGCAGGCTGTCAAGGCCACAGACAAACCTCAGTCCATTTCTCTTTCTACACTAAAAGTTAAATTTCATAACAACAATTAGCAACCTTATTACAAGTTCCAGTACTGGAGAGCAATGGGTGCAGTTTATTACTGCTCTGTTTTTGGTAAAGGCTGAACGCGATGGTAACAAAACCAGCTTTGGGCCAATAGCAGGATGAAGTAATAGAATTCTCCCATTTTATCATTTTCTTTTCTAAGCGATACACGTCCCATGTGTCTCAGTAAATGTGAGAAATTAACCCATGCTGAAGGATAACAAATGGTGGTTTCGACTAGAAAAAATACTTCTTTCATTCCTCTTTATCACACTCCCAGCAAGATCTGTCTTGGACATGCAAACACAGAATTTATCTTCTAGTTATCTGTTTTTATAGAAGGAATCGTGTACATCGATTCTACCAGTAACGCCCCGGGTGCTGTGCTTCGGCAGTGGCATAGAGCAGAGGAGAGGCTGGCACTTCCCAGAAGCAAAATCATTTCCTTCCTGCTCCTGTGACTACAGCGGAGCGGTCATATCAAGGGTCTGAAATACCCTATTCCTGTCATCACCACGGATGTGTGAGGGCAAGATCCCGCTGGACCAGACTGGGGCTCTAGATGGTAGAGAACCCTCTGCTTCCCAGCTTTTATCTGAAATATAATTTATACATATAAAACCAGTACCTGTAGATACCTTGGTCTCAACTGAAAGCACAAATCCAGCTCTTCTTCCTCTAACTTTGAATTTCATCATTTTTGATGGCTTGTTGGAACGTTGTTGGTAATCCTTGCCTGCTTTTCAGTTTGCGTGCTGGAAGGACTGGCCCAGCTGTGTTTCACATTTTTGTTCTTGTAGCTTCGCAGGGTCCTGGTGGGCACTGAAGGCAGCTGGAAGCGGCGGCAGATGCAGCGGGGGAAGAGGCTCAACAGGCGGTGCAGGGGCCAGAGCAACGAGTGCTTCCGAGGGAGCGCTGCCGTAGGGTCAAAGCCCTGTTTGGCGGATGGTCGGTGCTAATGCAAACCGGTTTCTTTGCATTCTCAAATGCCCGATGCACTTCTTACACAAACTCTTTCAGCTAAGGGAAGTGCAGCTGTCCCCTGCCTTGAGAATCCCTTCCCCTCATTAAGGTGGAGCCACCATAGTTCAATTCTTCACGCACAGGTGTGGACACAACCTTCAAGCTGAGGCAAACGAAACCCTTTGAAGTACACATGCTCCTTCCCTCACAACACAGTAACCGTGCCAGTGCCAAAGTTTAATCATGCTTTCTTTCAGCCATTTAATGCAACTGTAATTATCCCACAGAACAGGAAAATATGCCAATAAATGTCAAAATCTGAATCTGCAAGAAGTGAGTCAGCTCAAGCGATGAGAAATTACTCTAAGGTCCATTATGGCCATCTATCACTGCATCGCTTCCGCGCTGCCTTGCTGAATCATTCCCGTGGACATGGCCGGCTCCGAGGATTATCACCAGGACTGAGTTGGGGAGCATGCTTTCTGGTGTTACAGGTTTAAATGATCTCAACTCTCCCTGTCCTCGGTCTCAGATGGCTGAATGCAGCTGAAGTTGACATTGCTGTGAGCACCACCGTGGTACTCAGGCTGGGCCAGTGGCGTCTTAGGGTTTTCTGTCCTTTTTAGTGTGATCACACTAACAGCAGTGTTACTCCCAGTCTCTCTCCCTTCAGTTTTCTCCAAGTTACTGGCTTGTTTGAACTTTCTGTTTTTCTCGATCCCCAGTTTCCTGCTGCTGATTGATTTTAGACTGCAGTCACCAGTCTGGATAAATAAATGTTAACAATACTATTACTCATTTCTGAAACGAGTAGCTTTAAAGTTTTGCTCTACTTTCTAAGCTGTGATTCCCAATCATGAAACAACATGAAATCATCACTTGCATTAATTTCCATCTTGACTTCTAAACCAAGTGCTACCATTGCTGAGATTTCTCCCTGCCGGAGCTACTTGTTCAAGTGTCTGAAGTGCCTTCTCCCATGATTACTGTGACATTGTCTTCTTGCATTTCTATGCAGTGCCAATATCTTTACCGAACTGGTTCAGACATGCTTGAGTGGCTTGTGCAGAGACCAACCCGTGTACAGGCTCCCATGGAGCTCTCCTCACTTCCCGTGCCAGTGCTGATTTACACCTTGGCACCACCCCAGCTTCTTTGTACTGCTCGGAAAATGCCGCCTTTAAGCAGCACTCTTACTTCTGGTATCAGAGATTTTCTCATATCCTGCACCATCCTTTACAGCTACTCGACCATTTCAAAGGGAAGGCTCAAAAACCTCTCCTGCTGTCCGTAACTCCAGGTTTGCGAGGTTGGCTCACTCCTGTGCTTTCTCCATTCATTAGTGATAACATGGGCCTGATTCCTGCCCACAGCGAGACCCCCTCTATCAGACTGTCAACGTAAAGATATCTTACAACTGATCATAGAATGGTTCAGGTTGGAAGGGACCTTAAAGATCACCTAGTTCCAACCCCTCTGCCATGGGCAGGGACACCTCCCACTAGACCAGGCTGCTCAAAGCCCCGTCCAGCCTGGCCTTGAACACTTCCAGGGATGGGGCATCTGCAACTTCTCTGGGCAACTTGTGCTGGTGTCTCACCACCGTCATAGTGAAAAATTCCTTCCTAATATTCAGTATAAATCTACCCTTTTCCAGTTTGAAGCCATTACCCATCATCCTATCATTACAGGCCCTTGTAAAGAGTCTCTCTCCAGCTTTCTTGTAGGCCCCCTTCAGATACTGGGAAGCTGCTCTAAGGTCTCCCCAGAGTCTTCTCTTCTCCAGGCTGAACAACCCCAACTCTCTCAGCCTGTCTTCACCAGAGAGGTGCTCCAGCTCTCTGATCACCTTTGTGACCCTCCTCTGGACCCAGTACAACAGGTCCATGGTGCGTACTTATGTTGCAGCCTAAGCGATTCCTTACACTGACAGGTTGGGGTAAAAGGGCATTAACCTGAAGGAAAATCTGGCTCTGGTTTCTTCTCTTGGGTCCTCCAATATGGATTAAGGATGTTTTCTCACCTCCTTTTCTTTCTCTTGCTACGTGCTCTGCCTATGGGCATTTCATCTCACAAAACACAACCCTACACAGTTAGTAGGACCACTACTTTGTTCATACAGATTTCTCTTCTTCCTTAATACATGTAGCCCCCAAAGTTTTTAAATCCTTCCTGGCTGATTTCAGTGTGTGTGTGGGGGGTCTCCTCTACCCATCCTCTATAACCCAGTTTTTCACATAGCAGTTACTGTCTCAGGATCTGAAGGGATGACGTTTTGGTGTGAAACTTTTTACAAAGCCATGTCTAGAGTATGGTACAGATAAGAAAATGGTATTATACAACAGAGTAAGAAGAATGCAAGGCTATTTCTTTGGAGACAAAATGTGAGTCGAAAAGTGATGGAGGCTTATTATAGAGTGGCTCTGTCTTTGTTCTAGCAGCATCAGGATCATATAAAGGACACAACTATGCACACTAGACAGCTTGAATCAAGTTATTTCCTACCAACTGGGTTTTCTAGCCCTAAAATAGGCTCAGTCTAGTCCACTTCCAATTTGGGCCCCTCAGATTTTCTCATAAGGATGCATTTTGTTGCTCTAGCTGATTTTAATTCACTTAGGCAAAGTACTTTGCCAGTCAGCCCTTCCCAGCAACAGTCTGATGGGTTCACTAGAAAGCTAGGCCTCCGGATGTTTGGTTTCGGCAAAGGATCACCAACTTGTTTCAGACTGCCAAATCATACAGTGATGGCATTTCTTGTCCCAAACTGTGACCTTTCTGTGTGTCACACAGGTGAGGCACGATCAACTCTCCTGGTAAGAACTCTTGGGGACATCCCGGTTCCGGTGGAAGGAGATGGTGCCGTTGCCTGACCCATGCTGCTGTTGACTTTGAGGAGAAAACATTGCCAGAGCTGCTGAGCAGCAGATGATCTGGAATAGGTACCCTCATGATCAGAAATATCTGGTACACAATCCTGAGGGTGAAATGATGCCCACACACGCCTACCCAGCTGTCTGTACCCTGAATGAAGAGCAGGTGGTATCTCCATGCAGATTAGAGGGAAGGGGGTGATGAAGTTTGGATGCAGATATACACCCATCACAGCTTGCAGATACAATATTGACAGTCAAAGAAGCCCTTTCAGTTGAATTTATCCATGTTAATTCCTATGTGTGAATTTAAAAATTTGCATGATGAAACCTTCAGTTAACATATATGGACGTATCTAACAGGATTGCTTCTAGACATTGCCGAAATGGTCCAGTATCTTCACCACGGTCTGCACAATTCTTTTCAAACATAACTGTGATTTGTATTGCAGTTGATACTACTTGTATTAAGTTTCTTAAGCTCTATACTTTTTGTGCTTTAAATCTTATATTTCTAACACATAGCAATTAAATAATCAGTCTGATGATATCCACAGAAAGTTAAATAACTAATTCAATGCTGTGATATTAGCTAATATAAAATACCTTCTATCTGTCTTTCCATATAAAAACTGTTGACAACAATTGGGTTTTGTTTGCATATTAATTAGCATACAGGTGGTTTAACTGTTTTCGATCCACTGTTATTTCTATATCTGCTGAGAACTGCTCCTTCATGAAGCTTAAAAGCCAGGCCCTAACCCTGCAATCTTTACCTTAAGTTGCAGGAAACATCTTTTTAAAATTTATGTGTTTTCTTCCAGGAATTGGACAGTTTTTGTTCTGTGTAGGACCAAGCGAGTCCTGCTCTGCAGGCACTCTCCATATCCCAACCACCATAAACTTTTCTACTGCACTTGGTTTGTATAGTCCTACTGTCACCACAGTGAAAATGACCATTTCTCTGACGATCTATGCTGATGGCCACGGTAGCCCGAGAATGCATACCAAACCCAGGAGCAACTACCTAAACCAACGTATCCTAATATCTATTCAACTACCTATTTGAGTGCAAACTACCCAGTAAATAACATATATTTGGTATTTTTTCCTTAAATCATAGAATCATAGAATGGTTTGGTTTGGAAGGGACCTCAAAGATCATCTAGTTCCAACCCCCCTGCCATGGGCAGGGACACCTCCCACTAGACCAGGTTGCTCAGAGCCCCATCCAGCCTGGCCTTGAACACTTCCAGGGATGAAGCTTCCACCACCTCTCTGGGCAACCTGTTCCAGTGTCTCACATCCTCATGGCGAAGAACTTCTCCTAACGTCCAATCTGAATCGACCCATCTCTAGTTTTGATCCATTCCCTCTAGTCCTACCAT
Organism: Chroicocephalus ridibundus; assembly: GCF_963924245.1. Taxonomy (NCBI): domain Eukaryota; kingdom Metazoa; phylum Chordata; class Aves; order Charadriiformes; family Laridae; genus Chroicocephalus; species Chroicocephalus ridibundus. Next base: position 133,873,673 of record NC_086285.1, read on the forward strand.
TACCTGACATCCTAAAAAGTCCCTCCCCAGCTTTCTTGTAGGCCCCCTTAAGATACTGGTAGGCCACTATAAGGTCTCCTTATAGTCAGGAGACCCCCTTATAATTCAGCTGTCTAAATCCAGAGAGCTGAAAATATTACAGATCAACTTTAATAATGGCTTTTACATTATAAAAGTGTGAATAATCTCTTTAATTTTATGGATGCATTTACCTTTATAAATGTTATTAGGACACACCATGGAGTTTTTCAGAAGCCTTTCCATTACCAAAATCACTTCTGTATGCCATGACGTGCACTGTCTTCCTAATAATGTGCCAATCCTGGATGTAGATCCATATCGGATGTCCAAGCTGTCTAGTCGCTCTGATTTGTGAAAGAGCTGTTGCTAAGAATTTTAACAGGCTGTGAACCTGCTACGGCTAAGTCACAGAAAATAAAATAAAACAAAACCACTTAGCGGTCTGGAAATTTCTTGACACCCACCATCAAATAGTCCTCCACACAGCCAAACTATGCCATGCTGGTAGGGTCGGCTTTGGATGTGTATGTAGGAAGGGTGGATATGATTGTCTCTGTTTTCCACCATAATGACAGCTGCTAAATGAATGAAACAGGCAAAGTCTGAGGAAAAAAAAAACACACAAAAAAACCCAACCAAACATTTCTCAAATTGTAAGTTAAAGGCTCAGAAAAAGATTAAATCCCTGTCCTGCGAGGCTGCTGTCTATAAACGTCTCAGAGTTTTGTTTAAAGAGGCTTGAAAAGCTTAAGCTTTAAAACGGTAAATGCTGACTACTTTGCTTCTGCTGTAACTGTATTGCTGTTTCTCTTCACTTAAAACTATGCGTTTAGGCCAAATTTATTGATTCAAAAATGTTATCACTCACTGCCATCTAGTGTTAATGGTACAGATTGTCAGGAATTTAAAATTACTTTTCTGGCTTTAAGAATTAAAAAAAAAAACAAACAACTAAATTTTTCAAGTTCGGCCTTATCCTGTGAACCTCGACATTCCTGTTGCTGCTGACAGAGGGAGCTGCAGAGGCACAGTAGCTCAGAAAACCCCGAGAGTTTATTCACAGGAATAGATTGCCATGATGCAATTTCAATGACTACAGTTACCTTCAGTTTTACTTTCTTGATTCTGACTCTCCCTGTTTCACCATGTCACACCAGCCTTGGTCCTGAAGCAGCCTCCGCAGCTGCTCCTCCTGCAGCCTGCAGGGCAGACACAGCTGCTTCACAGCACGCCCTCCTCATCCCCTAGTTGTCAAGAGAAAACTGGAGACACCGTTAATGCTCTATGCACTGCATTTCTTTCCACCTGGGTACGGGAGAGCGATGGTACACACCAGATCTCAGCAGCACAGTTAGACTGTGCTCCAGAGGCAGACATAAGGATGGACACAGTCACAGAGCAACGCGTATGTCCACACCCCCAACCTGCTGTTTGAATGCAGTAGCCACGTGCTTATTTTCTGCCTCAAATTATTACTTAACTAAACTACTACAGTCACACTTAAATGCAAAATGCCTACGCAAATTCTGGGAGGCAAACCCAGAACTGAATTTCAGTTTTAACAGCAAACATCTCCAGTTACAACTGCTGTGGATTTATGCCACAGGATTCAAAGGTATCAATGAATCTTGCTAGTGAAAAGAAACAGACTCCAAAGGCTTCCTGAATCTCTAGAGACGCCGTCGGCCATTAGATATTAAGCAACTGATCACCTTACTAAGTGTAGTAGAATAGGCATAACCAGTGATAACCACCTCCTTTCTCTATTTTACCAGGCAAGGATTTAAAGGCTCAAAGCTGGGATAAAGCAGTTGGGTGAGAAAGCATCTTCCCTACTGAACAGCATGTCACCCCTGGCAATTTTAAGGCACAAGAGTCTCAGTAATTTACAGTGCATCTTCCCATGTTTTCTGAAGACTCGACAAGTTCTGTACTGTGTGAATTACCTTCTGGTGGCTACCTCTTAAATAAACAAGAATCATAACTGGTCTTTACATAAAGAATTAACGTATATTAAGTTCTTAAAGAAAATGTCTGAATTCAAAAGCAGACCACAGAGCATTACAACCACATGTAGTTATAATTAGTTTATTAGTGCTGTTTTTGAAACAAATATACTCAGGTACTTAAACACAGCTTAATTCATGTTTATTTCCACATTTGATATATTGCTGTATATTACATAATGCACTGAATATCCAGTAAATAAATAATAAAACCAAAGTGCGGATTAAAGTAGCAAAGTCAGTTTTTAGGTTATCAGGAAGGCCAAAATCACATTAGCTATATAAGGACAACAAGTTGTAAATGACTAATATTTAACACGTCATTGTATCATTGCTATGTGCATGCTAATACAAATGATCCCTCTGAGAACTGCATATAGTTATCCACAAAAGAAAACAATCCTTCCCTTACATTACATTTTCTTGATCTTTTTATTTCTTACCTTTCAGGCCTGATCCTGCAGTCCTTACTCAGCAAAACTTCCAACGCAATCTGTCAGGTTAGTTTCTTACTTTTTCTTTAAGGTACATAAAGCCCATTGGCTCTCTCAAAACATCTGAATGCTAAATGATTAGAGTTTGAATTTCTAAAAATTCGGAAATTCTAAAAATATTCATAACAGCGAATAATGTAATTAAGTCCAGATGTAAGAGTGTTAGGGCCAAATCCAGGAACAGAGCTAGACAGAAGCCTCGGGAACTGTCAGGACAGCAAGGCTGGCATCTGGTGAGTTAGGCACTTTCCTGATTAGCCAGCCACTTTTAGGATCACAGTTTTGGACGTAGACATCTTCAGTCTTCTTAAATACTGTTTTGAGCACCTGCATCCTTTTTTTTTTTTTTTGGATCTGGCCTTTTTTTTTTTTTATACTTGAATACACGATGTATCACATTAACATTATGCACAGACAATAAGAGAAGTGACCCTAAAGTAAAACAAAATGGTAATATAACATGATATCATAGCCATGTCTAGAAGAAGCTATTGTTCTTTTCTGTGCTTGGGTTAGACACATTTGTTTTAACAGCTTTTAACACTGTATCCCATTTACTATTCTTATGCTCTAACTGCCTTTTCCTAAATTTGTGCTGAAATAAATCATTGCTGTCTTCATCCTCAGCCTCTGACACTATCTCCATTTTTTGGATAATCAATTTAATGAGGTCATGTTGCTTTTCCAACAGTGTTGATATATCTTTGAGCCTAAAACAAAAGCAAAAAAAGGTAAATATGCATACAGCAGGCTTTGTCATTTGGTTTCAAAGGGCATTTTAGTCATTAAAATTAAAGATGTAAAAGACCTGACGGTCCTCAACTTCACCCTTCTGCTAACAAAGAATATTATCGGGACAACATTTAATTTTTCAAGCTGTGGTACTTCTCCAGGTTTCAGGAAATAGGATTAAAGAACAAATTCCTGGCTCTTGAGAACAGTAAATTCCTATGTACTTTAGGCAAGAGCAACTTCACTCTCAAAATAAAATTCCTAACAGTTCTATCAAAAGTTTCTCCTATTAATTGAAGTAATCTGGCAAGAGAAAAGGGCCAGATTTGCAATGGCGATTAAGCATCCACAAACATTTAGTGAACTTCACAACGACTTTAACAGCATCAGAGAGACACTGATGAGGCATTTACTGATCTCTTTTAAAAAGCGCTATCCAAAGTGCAATTGATGTAAATAAAGCGTTAACATCAGTTAGCATCATGCATACAGAACACAGTATCTGCTATCTTTTAAGAAATAGTGAAATAAACGGGAAATATGTCTACGAATTGTCTCCATAGACCTATGAAACAGGCCTTTTGAAAGTCTACTTTTCAGAATGTCTGACTCACAGTATTACAGCACGAATTATAAACGTTTGCTATGAAGAACAGTTTGGGGCTTCTTTAGATGTATTTGCCTTTTTTTTTTTTTCACAATAATTAAAGTACTGCAGCAATTAGCTAACATTACTACGAAGCAAAAAAAGAGCCCACCCCAAATGAAAAAACAAAAACATATATACTCAGCACTGATTGCCACTACCTTCAGTAGGAACTGAACTCCATTTTTAACTCTGACAATAAAAAAATATTGTCAACATAGTAAAACAAACTTTTCAGACAGTATTTTCAGAGCAGTAAACATAACTTTCCACAGTGAAATGGCCACAAGTTATTCTCTCCCAAATAATTTTATAATTTTATAAAATGATAGATTTCTTCCCTCTCTGTAGGAAAAAAAAAAAGAAAAGAGTATGTTCTGTTTTGGTTCCTAGTATAAGTATGTAGTATGGATTTGAAGAAAGACTTGTTAAATTCCATGGTTTGCCTGGGTCTGTAGCGTGCATTCTCACCCCTTCAACTCTTGCTGAGTCCTTCATGCAAAAAAATACTTAAACAGAATCTGTGCAGGGAGACAAAAACTTAGTAGCTTGAAAAATAAAAAAGGAGAAAGAAAAAAAAAAAGAGAGAAAAAAAGAGCAGGGGAGAGTGAGACAGAGTGAGAAAGAATAGATTTTCCTAGCTGTACATGCACACAAGGCTTGTCTGAAACCATTCTTATGGATATATTGGTAAGATGAGTAAGAAAAGTAGTACAGAGGACTCCTTCCCAGGCTTTGGGAAACATGTAATTTGTTCAAAGGAGAACCAGGACACCGATCCATTTTTGGGGAAACAATCTGAAGCAGATTTACCATCGGACCAGTGGGAAGTCAGTTACAGATTGTGTATATTTGCAAACCAACTGGAATTACATCAATTGTGAGTTTAAAATAACCCTTGATAACCTCCATCACAAACCTCTAATTCTGAAATAAAAATGCATTTTCCCCATTAGTTCAGTTTACTTTAATGAGCAAACAAGCATATTCTCTTTCTCTGCCATGGGATGAAAATATCTCTTTACCACACAGGTATTCTGAAGGTAAATACATTACAGAATATAAAATAATAAGTTACTTAGTGAGGCAGCTTGCTTAAAGATACATTGAATTTTACTTTTTAGGTACAGTATGGACAGTATGGATACCTGTATTTCTGCTTCAGAACTTCCAATTCTAGTGTTGTATCAGCGCTCTGTGCATCTGTGGTAGAGTCCTCACACCCAAAGCAATACTGGAACACGCTCTAAACAAAACATGGAACCAAGCTGAAATCAGATACTACAGTCTGGCAATAGATTAAAAATCCCAAATAAGAGCATGGTAACAGTCTCCACACTGTTACAGGTTGAAAAGAGTTTCTGATATGAAGGGTTTTTTTGTATATTAAACATTTGTTTTACAAATTTTGTTTAATTAGAAAATTCAGTCTACCAACAACAGCTGAAATGAAAAGTAAACAAATAAAAGAAGAAATGCCAAAAGAGAGTAATTCGATTTTCTGTCTGAATAACTTTTGTAGCTCTTCTCACTTAGTAGAGTCACAGATCACTGAGAATTCAAACTCTAATTATATCTGAATAAGTCAGGCTACACTCAAACTGATTTATCGTTTTCACTGAAGATAATCAAGGTCTAATCACAATTCTACTGATGTCAGTTAATGATTGAGTCTCATTAACACACTGTTCCTAACAATCTGCATACCAAGTTGATCATATCACATTTTAGTAAGAATTCTTTAGTTTAAGTTTCACCATCTTACCATAAATCCACAGTATCTGGGCCTGTTGGGATATACAGTGATTGATTCCTGGTCCACTCGACTTAAGAACCAAAATGGTAGCTTCTTCTCTAAGTTGGTGTGAAGATTAACCTAAATGTAGTTTTGCATGTAGAATAAGATATATTCTCTTAAGATAAAGACACATTATCAGGTGAAAATAACCATCACGTCATTTTATTCAATTGCTATTACCAGATGTCAAGTCTCAGAGGCTATTGGTGCTGCAAACAATGGTATAACATTTGAACAGTCCAGCCCAGATACTAAAACCATCCAGTCACAGCAGTACTGAGCATCTTAGCAGAATCAATTATTCCACATAGATGCACACTCTTATAACTAAATGGTTCCCGAACTGAGTTAGCTCTTGTGTAATGGCTTGAACAGCTCCTTAGTACACTGCAGGTTGCAGAATACAATTACAGGGCAGAAACATTCAAAAGACAGAATACCTATCATAGCCACGGGTTTTAAGACCAAATAACAATGGGAAACAGAGTGATCTTTCTCTCTTTAATTGTGCTATACCCTTTTACTAGATTATGACAGAGTCGGTATAGATTAAGATGTCAGTGGAATGTCTGTGAGAAAAGGAGTTTTCCCTTGGGTAGAAACAAGTATGTTATATATGAGTGCCTTTTCAGGTGATGCTGCCTTTTCAGGCGATGCTACCTTTCCAGGAGTTCTCAAATTGCTACAGAAACACAGATCACATGTATCTAAAAGACGACGATGCACAGTATAAGCCTATTGCAGACAACCACAATCCTGTCAAATGTACAGAAGGTTACACGCTTCATAAAGATTTTGTAGTACTGTCTGAAGTTGCAAGACAATATCCTTTCTGAGCTTTCTGTTGACGAAGAAATACCTAAACAGGTGAAAAGCATTAACTGCTACAAGATGCCCTTATACCTCTGCTTTAGTCATTTGTATCTCTAGCAAATGAAACACCTCTTGGGAGGAAACATTACTCTAAAAGAGAATCCTTCAAATACACTTGAACTAAGCAAGTACAACACACAATTTAGTTACATGACTACTAGAAGTTATTTCTGAGATGTTCTTGTTCTTGGGTATTCTGCCCGTGCACACCTCTTTTCTTTATGCTCAGCCACTAGGCAGGCTCTGAAACTTTTTAGAAAATGCAAAGCCAGCAGGGAACACAGTCAAAGCTGCTCCCTGCATCAATTTTATGAATGGTCAGTTCATCTCACAATACAGACTTTGAGCAGAACTTCAAGAAAGCACATGGACAGCCAGTTTCTAACAACATGTCAGTGAGACGTAATCTTTATTCTTTATTTGACAGGTGTATACTTCATGTATTTCCACTTGGGAAAGTCAAGCTTGATATACAGTTCACAAGGAAAAAAAGCTTTTGAAAACAGTATGCCAAATTTATCATTTCTTAATATTAAAATTTTAGGAAGTTGGTCTATTGCCCTAGTCCCAGTTTGTAAGCTGTAAGGACTACATTTGCAAAAGCTACTTTGAAAATATCCTGCATATTGTTATATGCACTATATAGATGCATACAGTTTTCAAAAGCATATAGGTTACTAAAGCCTTATGATTTCAACAGAAATTCTGTTAGGTGTCCTTATGCATCTTAAGGTAACTTAAAACATTTAGGAATGTGACATTAAGTTTTTTAGTTATGCTTGGTATTGCATAGTATCTCCTCAGTACACAAACCAGCATGAGCCTTCAGTACACTGCAGTGAATTTGGTGTCCTTTTCATTTCTGTGTATCTTAATCTTCTTCCCACTGCATCAATCCTCTCCTTAAAAGGTAACTCTCCAATTTCAAATATTGCATTTACTCATGTTGAGATTCTGTTCTTGGAATTTATCGAATTGAACTGTCAGAATTTATTGAACTGACTGTTCAAAAGATCCTTAAAAATGCATTTGCTTATACATTACCTTGACAACGACTCACATGACTGAAAATGAGATTCAGAATAGGATGTCCATGTTCACCCAGTTGCTTTACAGACATGCTAAGATGTTAGTTAGGGATGTTGATGATAAATCAGCTAATTATCTAAATGGTGTCCTAACAATGATATCTACTTCCTACAGTTGGTGCTTCTATGGTATGCTACTTACCTGCATTGCAATCCTTTTGAGTGCAGCATATTTTTGTACTTCAGCTATGTCCCCAACAGCCAAACCAATCTGAAAATATCAAGAAAGGTTTTTTCATGGTCTCTGTGATTTCAATTGTATTTCTTATTCACTTTTAAATCCAAAATGACTCTAAAGTCAAATTCATTTTGTTTCACTTGAATTTGTAAACGTACCTCTTCTGTGCATATTTGGAAAATCCATATCAAGAAATATAGTAAGCTTTTTTAATGCCAATGATCTGTCTACCAATGAGGCACTGAAGAGCTACTTCAAAAATTTGTCGAGAATAACATCCCTTCTTTTTGATTCCTCATCACTGCTGTTATGTTAAAAAACCTGCTGACTTCTTGATTGAATAGGATCATGGCAGCAATAAATAACTTAAAAAACCCGAATTGCTTGATTTTTATTGCTCAGCTCATATAAAAACTTGATTTCCTAAAAAAAACCTGATGTTCAATGAAACATGGCCGAAGCCATTACCACGTTCTCTGATTCTTTTTGTTCAGGTCTGGCTCATCAGTTAGTTTTAACAATACTGTTGACTGCTGTTTTGTGTGCAATGAAGATCTAGGTTTTGGCTTTTTTTAAAAAGAAAATACTATTAGCACTAGGTTATAATACTGCAAGGAGCTGAACAATTAAGACTACACTTACTCTAGGAGGCACGCATTTATCAAAATACTTCTTGAAATCATCGTTCCCCAGTTTTCTTTATCAAGAACTCATAATAATACATTGCAGCTCAAATTCAAATTCCATCACATTTACTACCTAAAGACATACAAGAGTTAATTGTGGGAAAATACTCGAACAGTAAACTGGAGGGAAAATGACTCCAAGGAAAGGCAACTTTTAATATCTTACTGAAAATACCAATTTGTTAAGTAGTGAATGAATGTCACAAATCAGCACTAAAGTTATTCTATATGCTAAATCTGTGTATAACTCTGTGCTTAACCACTTTTGTATATTAATAAGTAGTTTACTTACTAGCAAGTTCATAAGAAGGATTGGAATAAGCAAGGTGAATATAATGAGAACTGTGTAACTGAGGAATGGATATGGCAATTCACTGCTTAGTAATGGATCAAGGAATGCATCATGGTAGTTAATGTCTCCCAGCATCATTGCAAATGTCTTCATTACAGAAAGCAGAGGTGTGCTATATGTTTGCTGCAAAAAGAAATACCAAAATCAAGAAAAAACCCAAACTGAAGAAATTTGTAAATAACCACTTGAGATTCTCTAGTCAAAAACAATATTTATAAAGATAAAAAAATTAAGTATGCCATTCAACTAACCTGCGAACCCAAAAGGACAAAGAAACTCAGTCCAAAGGCCAGTATCAGGAAAAAGAAAACAACAGCAATCCGAATCAAAGTCCTCAAAATTTCCCAGAACATCACAACATAGATGCCATAGTTTTCAAATCTAGGCAACAAGTAAACAGAAAAGATATGCAAAATTAAACAGTTGAGTTAGAGTCCCTTACAGTTACTTATGTAAGGCAATAAGTGATCCTGATTTTCATGTGTGAAAAGAGATATTTTGCCTCTCTGAGGCATTCTGAGATGGTACGAACATGTGGTACTTTCACACCCAACAGAATGCAAGTGGTCGTATTTACAGCAAGCCTAAACTACATAATCTTCTATTTTAATGCACCAGAGCAGTACTTCTTCACAATATTATTTTTCATGGACAACTTTTACTCTCTCCATAGCCACAGACAGTACAATATCGTACAACTGTTCCACTCTGAATAATAACATTAGGAAATTATCTAATTTTTTGCTGTTTTTTGAACAAGAACAACGGACAACTGGCACCATGATCCATCTAGCAGACACATGCCTGGCTTAAAAAGATTTTGCTTTTTATGATACTACAAAGTATGTAAAACAAGCAAACAAAAAGAAATACAGAAATACATTGCACGGGAAGAGAAGGGGAGTAGTGCAATTTTAAGACACCTATGTTTCCAGCAACAGTACGTCATCTGGCAAGCCTCTCCCATTCCTGGCTTAAAAAAACCCTATATCTCAGAACATGGGTTGCCATAAAACAGATTAAGCTAATTTTTCCCCCAAATCTGAACTTGGGAATTTATGTCCTGCACCTGATTCAGTGACCAGATGACTGGTTTATGTGACAACAGTAGCAACTGAGAAAATCCCGCTGTAGGATTTTCCCCCTGAAATATTATGTGCAAGGCTGAAAAGATCAAGCTGGAAGCAAAGCAAACCTGATCTTCTATTTATTTATTTGGCAAAACTCCATTGAAGTCAGTGGAGCTACAGGTTGCTTTGAGAAGAGACGACCTGCATGAGTTCGAAAAATGATGAGTTCTACAGCTATACAAATGAAAAATATTCAGGCCAGGGAAACAATTCATCTAGCAGAAGAAGGAAGGTTGGGCAATCATGAATTTACTTTTAACTGTTCAGGTTCAACCCCCATTTCGCTGCCAGCGCACAGCAGAGAGGACACGCCCATTCATAAGTCACCTAAGGTCTGACACATGTAAGACAAGGTTTGCCAGCAGAGGCAGTACCATAAAGATAGTCTCTCTATGTCATTAAGTCTGTTTACAAACCTTATACTTAAACATTCCAACTGCAGTAAAATGATCCTGAAATTAATCAGCAAACGCCATGTTTGTCTGTCTGCCAGACCTCCTGAGGGTGACTAGTGCATATATACAGTAAGAATCACAAGAGCATATGTATAGTGTTATCATATACTGTCATCCTTATTTTCTGAACAGCTCCCAGTCACCACTTGTTGTGCTGATCAGCCACACCTCCTTTTTGTGCAAGGCAGTCCTGCTCGGGCCCAAACTTGTTTAATTTATTAGTCGTAAGCACTACACCCACACTATTTTTCCCTCCACCCAGCCATCCTGCAGTCCATAACTCTTGGACACTACTGTACCACTGACAGCATTAAAACCATTAATGACAATAAATAGACCTAATGTCAACTAAGGAAGTAATTTCATCCATTATAATTCTTTTACTGTGGTGTAGAAAAGTGGGGTGTGCCATTTAATCTGTAAAATGATAAAAGAATTTACCTTCTCTCAGGTATTACTTATAAAAACAGACTTCTTTTTGCCTCTTGTAATTCATATCCTTTTTTTTCTTTTTTAAGTGAAAGTCCTTACAGTATAGTGAAACATGTTCTTAAAAAGACATATGCAGTGGCTTTGCTTACTTAACATTAGAATAAGTCTTATTTCTTTAGTTGCCATAACACATGCTGTGATTCTCTACACGAAAAACACTGAAAACTACTTTACAGTTCATTAGGCTGAAAAGTTCCTGTGGTCCTAATCCGGAAACTTGTATAGCTTGAAAAAAATAAAAATAAAAAATAGGGCTATCGCACTTGGTTAGTCACAGTTTAGGATATGTAAAATCGCTGAAAATATTAAAGGGATTTCATTGTAAAGCATTTAAATAACTTTTACCGTTGAAGGTAAAGCAAGAAGTTCATCCAAGACAAGTATACAGCAATCGCTCCACATTCCCACTGCAAATGAGCTGGTGTATTAATAAATAAAGAAGACACAAAAATTATGCTTGTAGTATAAATTGTCCAGTCCAGTAGATTGGAGTAATCCAACAAATATTTCAATTTCTAGGATTTAAGAGAGACAGATGCACATTTACAAGTCATGCATTATTAAAGGACTAAATTCAACATGTTATTTAAATCCTCTTCTCACTTTTAATCTTATATAAATTTGTATTTCCCTTTTAATTAGGGAAAAATCAGATTTATTTAATATCACACAAACTGCTATGCAAGCACACTGTCTGATTAATGTTATTTCTCTATGTATTTACCTGCTGAATGAGCTGAAATATTTCTTTGCAGATTCCCAGTAAACTCATAATTAAAACTAAACACATACACACCCTTGTGAAGTATGAGTTCTGAAACAAAAAATCAGAACATAAAACAAATTAGAAATTATTAAATTAACATTTATTTCATCCCTATCAACTATGTATACATTATATTGCTAAGTTAAGAAACTCTGTTAGCTTGCTTCAAATACTTATCACTATCTAAATTCTGTTTTACTAATATTTATTGTGTAATCAATGTCATGTACATTGTGCATAAGTAATGCAAACCAAGTATGAAAGTTTAAGCATTTCCATGATAAATAGTTGCTGTGCAGCTTCCTTATTACTGCTACTCGAGTTTGGGAACTGAAATTGCAGTATTTATGCCACATTTTCAGTATTTTTTGCCCCTGGATGAACATAAAGACAAATTCTGTTGTCCATAACTTCATTATCATATTGCTGTATCTGGAATGGCAACAGAAGTCTTCGGAGAAATTGCAAGTCCCATACGTGGCTGCTCCCTTTGCTGCCTCCCTTTACAACCAGTGTAGACACAGAGAACTTTGTTGTGAAAAGCCTTCTATTGACATAGATGACAATAGTGAATTTCCTCTTTCATAAATAACTTGTAGAGTTAATTCCCCATCTGAGGGTTCATTAACTCATAGGCAGACCACAAATTCACTTTTCAGTGGTGCTGCAATACACATCAGCACCTGCCCGCTTGTCATGTCCCTCTCTAACCTGGGTTAAGAGTAGAACTGTCATGCCGCGCTCCCTACAGAGCTGGCATTCCCCACTCCATTCCCATTACTGGGTCATTAGGACACTGTGTCCTCCGGTGCATGACATTCCATATACACTGGTGTTGCTCTAGTCTCTCAGGCAGCACCTTCACGGCTCCTGTTCAGTGCATTGCTTCTCCACCAGCTGGCATCATTCCTCATTGAAGGACAGGATCTGACTCCTTCTTCTAACTGTGCTTCTTCCAGTCAGTCTCTGGTGATTCAAGGACCTGGGTGACTCTGAGTCATTCCCGTCTGCTGTACGCAGCTCCTGTCATTCTTCTGTCTTCCACCAGGAAGGTGAGTGAGTTAGCGGAGCATGAATTCTTTCAGTTCTGCTAGTTCTTCTGGCTTCTGAATCTTTGACAATCCTGCCTGTACTGGGCTGGGTATGTGATTCTCCAGACTTTTTCATATATCAGGATATCCTCATGAACCTTTTATATCCCTTGAGTTTATTTTATTTCATATTTCTACTAGCATATCCTTTTTGAGTTCCTATTTCAGTTTTATGTCTTTTCTCTCAGAAAAAAGTGTAAAATATTTTTTTGCCTCTTTTTTTTCTTGACCAATCCTTGGTTTTAGTGATAAAATCACTTATTTGAAATGGATCATTTGAAGAGTTTGCCACCCAACAACAACTTGTCTCCATTAACACCCGTATGTTACTGTTTCAGGGCTAACAACGCAGGTGTCTCTTCTCAGTATATATGACTTCATGTCGTGGAGACAGAGCTTCTCCTGCCCTTCACATAGAGACAGGAGTGTAACACTACGTATGAGTTGTATTCACAGGTTCAATATACAGCAGAACTTGCAGTTGCTTCTCTGGAAGTCTAGTACAGCTTAGCGACAACACAGCCTTCTTAAAAGACAGAATACTGCTTAGCTTTACTGCAGGAAGGAAACATTTACAAAAAGGACATCAACCAGTCACACCAATGTCTCTTTTCTAAAGTCTCATTCTCCTGTAGTGGTGGACCTGGCAAGTCTAACTTCTTCGTTTGACTATGATGTCCTAATTATTCCAGTTCCAGCTTCTGAACAAAAGTTTGAGCTTTGTCTCTTAACAACCCCAAGGTATCTATGGAGGACAGGCTTATCCTGAGACAGGGTTCATCGTTGCCTGCTTTTCTTATGGCCCTAATTAAAGCATCATTCCCATCCAATGCATATCATAAACAAGATCAATATTCATAAATTACTAGAGTAGTCCCACACCTGTCACAGCTGTGACTAAGAGACAAATATTCGAAAGTCACTATGATGCACATGTACTTTGCTGCCTAATCAAGTTTTTCATTTTGAGATACCATAATCCCTAAATGGGGGTATATCATTCACATTTTAGCACAACACAATTTTTTCTATTTTTTTTCTTTTAAGTTTATTAACTTTATTATCCTATTAGTTATTAACTATATTATTATTATAATATATATAATATATACATAACTATATATATATAAAAAACTCTCTCTATATATAATTATTAACTAATTATCCTAATTATAGGAAACATCCAATGCACTTAAAACCCTTTCACAGAGTCTTGCATCCATATAGGACTGAAACGTGCTCTTACATTTTTCACTACTGTTGTACATGAGGTACCTATATAAAGACTGGCAAAAATTGTTCTGTCTCAGCCTTATAGTTTATGAGCCTAGTGAAGAAAAACTGGGCCTGCAAGGGAAAGTAATACATAATATAGGTACAGAAAGATGTATTTGAATACCCAAAACCACTTTATTATTGACTGGTCTTTCTGTGTCACTTTTTAAATGTACTACATCCCCTTATTTTGAAATTTTCATCCCCTTGAAAATTAAAAGGACATAGAAAGCTAAGGAATTCACTGTTTTCTGTCTTTTCATAATTAGATACCCATTAATCTTTTTTCTTCAACAATAAAGAAATATTCACTTCAGGGAAGAAACCGTGTACCAGATGTAAAATATTCAGAAAAGATTAAAAATAAGAACTGAAAAAATTACCTACAGAAGTCGTTGCTGAATATTTAAGAATATATACTTTAATTCCATTCCTTTGAGTTGCTACATCATAAATAATTCTAGAAATTATTTAAACAATCATACCTTTTACTATAAAAATCCTAAACATATTGTAACTAGTAAGAAAACTCAGTACCTCATATTCTAATGGTCTTGCTTCATAGATCTCTGTTCCATTCAAAGGTCTTCCTGGCTGTATGTGAGTGACCAGAAGAGTCAGTGGGATGAGACCAAGAGAATATATTCCTAAATTCATCAGATGTGCTCGAAACCCATACGCCATCCTTGAAAGTAAGAATGTTAAAGTTACTACACTTAACAAACTTAGAAGACCATGCATAAACATTTCTTAAAATATCCTTTTGTGATGAAGCTGTTCATTGAGCTTTATCTGGACATTTTTGGCCATTCTGAAATACTGTTCCTTTACTTTTCAACTCAGAAATCCTACTGTATATTTTTGCACTACAGTGGAAACAAAGACAGTGGTTGTCTTTGCTGAAAATATCAAAGAATCATTACTAAATGATAAACAACATTTTATATGATAATCATCACCATATTCTAAATATGCTTATGAGAGGTTATATGGAAAAGTCATTTGCTTCAGTCAACTCTATAAATATGTACATCTTAGTAAACAACTCTCAGTCACAATAGCCTTCATCCTGACATGCAATACTGTATTTTATGTACTTTAAAATATACCTACCATTTCATAAGCAAATATTCTTTACACACGGGATGACTGAGTAGCTCCATGCGATTGTGGCGCACCATGGCCTACAAAATAAGAATGCAGAAGGATCAAACTTATCTCATCTACCTAAGTAAAGTGCTTAAAAAACTGGCTATCCCACCTTCTTTACTTGAATATTAGCCTAATGAAAAGTAAAATGTCTGTAAGACATTGCAAAGTTCTTTTGATTAAGTACTCTGGCCCAAAGCTATTACCATCTTGCCTTCTTTGCCTACTGAGGCATCCGGCTTCTCTCCAGCTGCTCTGTCAGTCCATTTCAAGCTTTAAAAAAATTGTACAGACTATTGCCAACTACACCTGTGAGATGACCAAGCTTTTCTAGTTACATTTAACAAGAAAATACATATTTATTTATTATTAGACAGTATACCAAGTCTAATTGCCAATATGAAGCCCAAAAAGTAAACAAATTAAGCCAGCAAGCTTGTTCTGTAAACATTTTCTGACAAAGAATGAGAGAACAGATTAGCAATATGAAAGAACAGCAAAATTTGTTTTAGGCTCGAAGTATTTTGCAATCATCATATGAAAAAGTCAGTTTTGTCAGGTTTTTCAATGCCTTACATTCCAGCGCACAGTCACTACAATAACTGGAGTATGGTTTTCTTTGATGTATTACCTGCACATACAGTATGTTCTCTTGAAACATTCATAGTTGTTTAAATAAACTAAGAATTTTTATCTAAACCTAAAAGAAATGTTATTTATTACTTAGATTATAATAACCGCCCCATACTTCATTCTAATATACATTAAATACACAGAGTTACGGGCTTTGAAGAATAAATACTATGATGAAAAATTCAAAGCTCTTGATTTTATCTAAAGCAAGACAGCATGGAATGATATCAGAGTAAAATAAAGAACTTACATTTAAAGTGGTAAGTGGTTCATAGAAAATGTCTTCACCATCCTTTAACTTCTTGTTAAGCGTCAGGGGACACTGAAGATATCTGAAGTTATATTCAATCTGAATAATAAACATACACCAGCATTTAAATGTGATGAAACTCATAATCTAAGACTGAGATAATGTGCTTAACTTAAAAAAGGTTATCCTTTAGAGAAAAAAAAAAGGCATGTTGTGCCAAAGTAATTAGAACACTGATGTATGTTGATTGTTAGTTACTCTGACAGTAAACACATGCCATCACGATACACATCTGTAAGATGATTAAACAGCCATTTCGAATTGTAAAATAAAAAGTACACATTTCTTAAAATATTACAGTTTAAAAAGGTCATTCTTATAACTGTAATTTGTTTTAATGTGGACTTTGAAGAAAAGATTGTATTTAAATGTTCTATGGCTTTGATAACACAATATAAAGAACATGTAGAGTAGCAGAAAATTTGCAAGTTTTCTGCTAATGATGCAGACACAAACAAATGTAATAATTGATAGGGTGGTTTTCAATAGGGTTTCAATAGTAATATAACTGTGGAACATTCATGCCTTCTTAGCATTGTGAAAGCAATCAACTGCAGAAGATTCTGGACAAGAATTTACAAAAAAGAAACATATTAGACTCTGAATTATTGATGACAATAGTACTACTTATGATAGGCATGCTTTTGATATGCATAAATAGGTATTGTGTGTTCTATCACTGCTATTTTGAAATATCCATAACCTCTGATACCCAGCTTGACTGCAAGAATTAACACAGCAAAGATAAAGTCTATAGATTGCTCAAGTTTAATGTTATACTTGTTAAAAGGCATAAACACAAAGATTACAAAAACTGAACTTCAAAGCCATTTACAGCCCAAATGATAAAGTAAGATCAGTGACCTGTGTTTTCTCTTAAGATCTGATAATCATTTACAAGCGTATCTTATCCATATAAACTTGACATACACATTAAAGTATAAATATTATGTACTACCCAAACTTTCAAGTCCAAAATGATTTAATTTCAGTGTCACAGAGGCAATAAAGAGAATTAAATCAGTGGCTTTGCTGAGAAAAAAAAAAGAAACTAATAGTTAAAGATTTCTAGTATATGATGAAGTGATTTTTAAAAGTCATGGTAATACTGAGGAGTTTTTTGCCAAATATATATTAAAAGCATAGGCTCAAATACAGTTATCAGTGAATAACTACTGAATTATTCATAAATCAAGATAAAATATTGGCTGATTTCAATTTACCAACTATAGAACTATAATTGTAACTATAAAAAATATTTAAGGGGCATTAGAATTTGTCCTGTATTAGTAGCTAAAAGCCAAGCTGATGATTTTCTAACTCAATTATTATCCATATAATGTGCCGCTGCTAACATATAGCCAGGCACATTGTCACATATTCCATCCTAAAACCATAATATGTACTGTCTTCATAAAACTTTTCATCCACTTACATAGAAGTCCCGACTTGTCTTTTCCTCTGAAGACTCGATTATGCAGTTGTCCAAAACCAGCTTTGCAGATGAACAGAAAAGTGAATTAAGGTGATATAGATAACATTCATCAGAAAGCATATGTTTGTACCTGAAGAAAATGACTTTCAATTACAGCAGTCACCTAGCAGAAGTGATGATTCAGTGAGATTTTATGGTGTATGTTTTGAAGACACAAAACTCCAGAGTTTACATGTAGGAGTTAAATAACAAAAGTATGCAGTTTACAAGGCTACAAGTTAGTTTACAAGTATAAAATATGAAGTGTTTATGAATATATATATACCAAGTCACTTGCTATTTTAATAAAAAACATTTCTGTAGCATCATATTACAGTTAAGTCAGAAGGTGAAAATATCTCAAATGGTTTTGAACCCAATTATCTTCTGACTTTCATCACTTTAATACTCCTTTTTATACTACTGTTATACTCTTGTAAGTCCATTGACCTCAGAAAGCTAACAACTTTTTCTAAAACCAAAGAAGTTAAACTGGCCAAACTGAAGTCATCACTAAAATACAATTAAATCAATTTGTGTGTAAATACTGTTTCTATTTTATAATAATATGTATTAGTGAGGACAGCGTTAGAAAACCAATGGCAAATGATGCAATGTAACTAAGGTTATTTTGTCCAGTCATTTCTCTAATATGTGCAGAAAACTCACTTTAAATGAATCAGGAAGATACTCAACCATTTCCAGCAGAGGACACTTATTGGCACTAGAATAGTGAGAGAATGTCACAACAGCTTCTTCCCATCTGCAAAAATGAGTGGATAATGGAAAATGAATTAGTTGCTTCTCTTTTAAATTAAGTACTTTTAGATTATTTTAGTTTTATTTAAGATATTATCTTGCAAATCACAATATGTAACAAGTGTACGTACCATCAATTGGAAAATCAGCTGTCTGGGGAGTAATTAACATTCTGGTTACTTCTCTAAGAATGATCCATGTTCAACTCTGTTATCAATTAAACTGAAATGCTTCTACTATGCTAAGACCTTCTAAAAAGTATGAAATCTGAACTCAAGCTGGAATCTTGGGTTACAAGATTAGGTGAGTAACAACACATATAGTAAAATACAGGCAGCGTTCCTGGAACTCCTAACAAGAGATGTGATCATTAGGCTACAGTGCAACACTTTTATTCCTGAAGTAGGGCTGTGAAGTAGGGCTTCTCTATATCGTAATATAAAATATTCTAAACTGCAGTTGAACTGCCACATTTTAAAATATTTGCAACATTTAAAACAACAATTTTAAATTAAATCTCTTGCATGGCTATCAGTTGTACTCACATTTTCATTAAAATTCTGTAGCTATTGAAGCATTATGCAAAAGGCTAAAATTATATATGTAAGAAGAGGGAAGACATGGGAAGGATTACTTGTTTCTAATGGTTTCTACATGTGGTTTTTTAACAGAATCTGAATACTAATCTAATATGGAAAACAACATGCCACATATCTGATGTCCATTACAACTATTCCATTTTTCATTTGCTCTCACTAGAACACAACATAATCTCTGGAATTTTAAAATATGTACTCAGTCTTACTTATTAAACTACAGGTTCCCAGAACTTATCTCAGTTAAAAAACTAAACAAAACACAATGGAAAATAAATTCAAAAAGCATTTTCTGTGTATCTTACCTTTTGTGCAAAATGACAGCAGACACTACATCTTTTCTCCTATTGTGTATTGCTTCATGGAAAAAAGAAGCTACTGCTTTGTTGAACAGAATTTTTGCACCATAGTCAAGAAGTAACCTTACTGCTTTTGCATGCCCTTCTCTTGCAGCCAGGTGCAAAGCTGTGTTCTGTGCAGAAAAGTCGTACAGCAATGCATCCATGAGAATAATTAAAAAAAAAAAAAGCGCACATATTTCAGTCCTTTCCCACACTGAAAAGCTATTCTCAGTTGCAAGTACTAGCAACATTAAAAAGTAGAGTAATGTCACAGAGATTCTGATGGAGATTATAGACAGCTATATAGACAGCTTTATTCTGTCTACAGCTACAGTAGTGCTAAATCTGAAGAGGAAACTTGGCTGCAGGTAAGAAAGGTGAATTCATTAATATCTTTTAGTTTTGTAACTAACAAAATGCAAGTGACAAGCAGGTAAAATGACGGTATCTACAGATACAGAACACCTGCAGTTGATAATCAGGAGGAGAAGCATCACACATACAAACAAACCTACAAGAAAATCTGCAGGCACAGTTTTATAAAAGGAAATTTTTTATCTCTGGTATTTTCATGAAAGTAAGGCAATGAGTGGCTTAAGAATCAAGTCACGCTGAAACCGGCTTTTGAAAGCCTTCTCAACTCACCCAGACTTTTCTGAGGGAAATTAAGAATTAAGCATTGGCTTCTCATTAATTTATAGGGAAGATTTGTTCCTAATCTAATAATTGTAAATATTTTCACCACCAGTTCTCAGAGAAATTAGCAACATCTTCTGTGTTGGAAACCAAATAGTTCTTTAAAATGACCACCCTGTGTTTTCTGATGGGGAACTGTTAGGCAGGTTCGTACAAGAGGTCTCCAATCCAGAAAATTGATTCTGTCTTGACCTAACAGATACTGCATTTATCCAAACCTCAAAGCAAGATAGGAACTGTATCTGTTGAACATGGCTGTGCAGAACAGATGGATTTCAAACAATACGTGAATGAGCTACAGTTGATACTGGATTTTTTAAAAATCTGTATAAGCTCTTTAAATTTAAATTACCGATGTTTGTACTACATTGTTAATATACTCTTGCATTGTAAAAGAGGCAAGAGGGACATGTCTAACATACTCAGTATTTTATGTTTTCCATTAGGCTATTTACATTTTTTTGTCTCACACAAGAATTGGATAACAATTTCAGCAGTCATATATTAATCTAAGCAATAAACTTTAACAATGGTGAAATATAAAGACCTTAAATCTGCCACAGGAAATTAAATATTACACGTCATGCACAGTGGAAAACTACTAATAGCATACTATTGACGTTTGGTCTAGAAGTAATAGCAGACATAAAACAAACAATGCTATGCAAAGACTTACCCCTTCTTCATCCACTCTGTCAGTACACTTCACATTAGTATCCAAAATGATCTGCATTGTGCGAGTGTATCCTCCGAAGGCAGCATGGTGCAGGG
This sequence comes from Chroicocephalus ridibundus, assembly GCF_963924245.1. Classification (NCBI taxonomy): domain Eukaryota; kingdom Metazoa; phylum Chordata; class Aves; order Charadriiformes; family Laridae; genus Chroicocephalus; species Chroicocephalus ridibundus. Next base: position 133,894,485 of record NC_086285.1, read on the forward strand.
CTGTCCAGCCTTTATAATCACTTACATGTAAAATACATAAAATACATATAAAATTAGGAATTATAAATTGAAAACTTGTTATAAATTTAAAGTGAATGTAAATGCCTCCTTCTTTGACTCAAACCTCTTTTCTTTGGCATAACGACTGCAGAGACGTCCATGCTTTCTGTCAAGTATTATGTGATTATCAGTTCATCATTCGGAAGTAAAAGGTTCAACTCAGTATTTGGGTCTCTCTCTCTTTTCTTCTCTCTATTTCTTTATATATATGGATTGTGCCCATTTTCTTATATGTCCCTTGAGCACTGGAACAGGCTTCCCAGAGAGGTGTGGAGTCTCCAACTCCGGAGACATTCAAAATGCGTTCCTGTGTAACCTGCTCTAGGTGACCCTGCTCTGGCAGGGGGGTTGGACTAGATGATCTCCAGAGGTCCCTTCCAACCCTATGATTCTATGAAAATGACACAAATGCTTGCAATACTCTGTTACTAATACTTGGCAACAGATGTGGCATAGGTCATGGCCATGTTACAGAATTTTGCATTTAAAGATAGTAAGTACAGAAAACACTACAAGCACACAAACCTATACTTATTAATATTACTTCACCTTAGTATAATGAAACTCATTAAGCCTTTTATGACATAGAACCTACCAGGACATTTCTTTTAAAAAATGCCAGATGTAAGTCTAAATTAAGCATAAACACATACACACATTCATGTGTACACATAGATATACATACATATATATACTTTTATATATACTTTTTTTAAAATATATATATAAATATACATATATATATATATTTTTATGTGTCTATTGTCATCTCTATCCTTGCTAGGTGTATTAGTCCAGCTAAGGACAACTGAAATAAAGGGTTTGACAGTAATCCATTAGTAGGTCCTCCGCAGTCACAAGTAATGAACACACGACAGGTCTGTTTGGTAAAGGATCTCCTCAGAATGCTTAGACCCCGAGCTCCAAGGTGTAGCTGCAATGGACTTGGAAGCACAGGACTCGAAAGCTAAAGCTCTAGACTGTACCTTGGAAACAGGACTCTCAACTTTTGGTAGCTTTGGCTCCTGGCTTTACAGGTGTGAGCCTAGAAGTTTTTGGGGAGCTGCCAACGATGTGAGCATCTTTGACCTTAAATCAGGACTTAAGAGTGCGAGGCAAGTTGCCTGCAAACCACCAGTCCTACAAACCCCTACTCAAGCCTGTAAGCGAAGCTGATGGGATTATAATATTTCCAAAACAGTATTTTTTCCATCAAAAGATTCAATATTCTTCTCTCAAAAGGATTTAGAGAAACCTCACTTTCCCCAGCATTAGAAGCCTTGCTTTACAGATAGCCATGATTCTATGTGTCATGCAGAAGCAAGGCACAATCAATCAGCTAAGTTTTAGAAATCTTTTAGAAATATGCTCTTATACTGTATATTTATATATATTAATGTATTTAATATTTTCATATGTTGTATTTATATTTATATTGTATTAACCTCCCAGCAGATGGACATAAAATGTAGGGTGATAGCTCTTTTTTGCCTTAATGAATGGAAATCTGTATACTTACCAGAGAAAAAGGGCGCCTCTCTTCAGAAGAAATTGAACTACCTTCTCATGACCGTTCTGGGCTGCCAAATGAAGGGGAGTCATTCCCTTCTTATCACCTTCATTCAAAAGTCTTGTGTCTTTCATATCTCTTATAAGTCGTTGACATGTGTTGATGCGCCCATAGCTTTGAAAGACAAACATAGAAATTATTGTCAAAAAAATACGGATGGAAAAAACCGGCATTGAGTACATTGCCTCGACTGCACTACTAACCTGGCAGCAAAGTGTAATGGTGACTTCTTGTCCCTGCTCTTAGAGTAGATGGAAACGTTGAGGCTGAGTAAATTATTTACAGAGAGGGCCACACCTTGTCTGCATGCATAATGCAATGGAGTGCATCCTTCATTATCTTCATCTACTACAAGGTTTTTAATATGTTCCATCTGTTACCCCCACAAAAAAACCCAAAAGCACAGAATTACATTTATATTACTAATGCTCCACAGCTTCTAATAGTTTGTAGCAATAGCATTAATACTATTAAAGCAGTAACTAAAAATAAGAAACAAATTTTAGGAAAAGAAAATTTACCAACAATGAGCATTTAATTGTTCATTAAATTAAATGAAAAATTAAGTTAAATTAAATTAATTTGTGGGTCGCCATTTTGTCAAACAACTACTCTTCGAAGAACACAGCAGTTTGCCACACTGCACCCTTACTGCAATCCATCCACAGTGCAAGTATAATACAGGAGATTCTTCTTTGCTGCCGTTCAACCATAACACTCATCGCTGTCAGCAAAAGGTTTGTACAGAACACACGGGTAGTCTATAGTCTGTATGCAGTAGCAAAACTTCTGGCTGTCAAGAACCATCAGCTCACTGGTTTACAGTGTAATTTTATTTCACCTGTTTCTGTTTCTCATCTTCATTTCCCTTTTTTTCCTCCATACCTTGTCTAACACTATTCTATGTATATCCTCTCTTAAAGCATCTAAAAATCTCCTCCCCAGGTCTGCTCCACTCCTTTGTCTGAATTATTAGTAGGATCAATAGTCAGAAAGTCAATGCAGTAAACGGAGAGTTAGCACTCTGGTTTAAAACTGATTCTCTACATCTGCTGAAAAGGGAAGTTAAATCCATTCTGCATTACTAATCAGAGTTGTTTACAGATTTCAGCAGACGTTGTAAGATCAGTTATATTTGATTCATGTTTAAAAGGTTTTTTCTGGAGCTCTGGAGGCTAGCAAATTTAACTCTTCTGAGTGAGCTTGGGCTCTAGCAATACGAGTGCTTCACTTCAGCATAGCTAAATACAAATTCATGTTTGAAATCCTTTTTAAAACTAAATCTAAGACTTCATTACAGTCCACTCCACAGAAAGCTCCTGCAGAATGTTTTAAGATATTTAAATCCTAGAGCTTGACTTGAATATGAGCATGTCCCCTAGCTTTACTGCATGCAAGCTGGGAATATAGAAGTGAAAAATTCTATATTTTATTGCCTACCTCTTGAGCTATTCAATCCCCCAACAGCAAAATAATTTATGGGATTATGTTATTCCTTTGCCTGGCAATAAGAAAACTGTATTATTGGCTTTGAAATGTTTTCATGAGAGGTATGTACCTCTTCAAACTATTTTCTGTGACACTGGGCAAGTTCACAAGTACCACAAACTTTTACAAACATTGCAAAATAAAACGGTAGTTGCTTTTTTTCTTTGCATTTTCTAGCAAGGGTAACAGAAAGACATAAATTGATGCTTACTATACCTGCAGAAATTTCTCATTCAGATGCTGTAATCCTCCAGGCTGCAATACCGTCAAATGCAAGAAATTCCGACCAAGATGATCTTTTAATGATACATTTGCTCCTAGATAAATATGGAAATAAATACCAGCAACTTCAAAACTGCTGGCTCCTGGCACTAACTGACAATGTTTAAGACAAAGGAACAAATGTTGAACAAATGTCTTTAGAAATTTATAAAATAATAAATATTATTTCAAGTCAACATCATAACATATAATTTTATTTACAAAAACCCCCCACTGACACTCAGATTTCATTGTTATCTCATCTGTGTATGGATTTTGTATTTTATTGCAGCACTAAGATGCGGGGCCCTTATATTCAGAGATATTGAGCACCCACAAATAAAAAGGTAATTTAAAGATGCAGATGCGCACCTCCTCTAATCTTTTAAAGTTGTAATCTTGTTACAGCTTCAAAACTTACTACAGGGCTTATTAACAAAATCAGTTACATTACAGTTATATTACTATTAACAAAATCAGTTATATTAGCAAGAGGAAACATAGTAACAATAATTAGATTGCACCAAAGGGTAGCAATTGAAAGATATAGCTTATACATTTTCAAGGTGACTGTGATTATATAAAATCACAGGTAATGCTTGAAATATGGGTTTTAACATTTAAAGACTGATTGCTGGTATGAAATACGACTCTGTATAAGTGGTGTATTTATTCCACAGTTCTGCTTACTTCGTGAACTGCTAAGGAAGGCAGGGATGGAGTGCCAGTGCCACCTCTATCTTGAGAGCCATGACACATGGCATAAACATTTTTCTACAGCTTGTGCACTCTGTATTAAAAAGGGTGAAATCATCACACTAATTCTTCCTTTATCTCAGGGGATACCAGCACTGTGCAGCTGTTTAGCTCAGCTGCTCCTGGACTGTATGCTGAAGTACTGAACTGAAATTGAGAGGAAAGTTAGATGCAGAGTTTTAACACTTATGAACCCTCAAAGGAAGTATATCATATGTGTATATTCCTTTTTACCTTTTGAGAGCAGTAAATTCACAATTTTCCATGATGCACAGGAAGTGGCCAACAGAAGCGGGGATCGACCTTCTATGTCAACACTATCAATATTAGCCCCCTGCAATAAAGAATTTCAAGTTTATAATGAATAATGAATAAATTATGTTCTAAAATGGTGCTGCCCTTCATAAGCAGAACAGAATTACAGGCGTTCTTAGTAACTCCAGAAAATTAAATTCAATAAACACATTACTTTTCTACATAAAACTACTATGTTTGCAAACTATCAGCCCCAGCCCAGTCATCTATACATATAAATTTATATGCCTAAATAACAGCAGCCTACTTCTAGGTATACCGAACTCACAACTCATGATCTTTTGTTAGGGTACCTTTCCATGCATTTAAATACTCAAAATATATAATTCTAACTTGAAAATACCGGGATTGAAGCTCTGGAACAACACAAAAATAGCAGCCCTTTTGAATGATGTAGTCCTACCTATCAAACAATTACCCTTCATAGAATCAAAGAATGGCTTGGGTTGGAAGGGACCGTAATGATCATCTAGTTCCAGCCCCCCGCCACACCTTCCACTAGACCTTCTGAACCTCTATCCTATATGAATACTGTTCAAGAAGTAATGCATACAGAGATTAGTATAGTTCAATCTGTATAGCTTGACCTATCATAATTTTCTATTCTTCATCACAACCTATATGAGCCAAGTTAATTTTGACTCCAAAATAGCTGTATCAACAGCAGGCACATTTTTATTCTCCAAAGTCAAGGTTTTTCATGTGACCTTTCTCCTTAGGGGAAGCACAAAGACTGGAATGAGATATTCTGTCAAAAGCCCAGTTTTGCCGGTTTGTCTGTTTTTGCACAAGATGCATATTGCTAGGAGAGTATGGTCATTATTGTCACAGTATCACAATGATCATATCAGCAAACTACTATGAGCATAAAAAAAAATCTATCTAAAAAATCCCTCCAACAAGGGGCGGGACAAGATATAAGTAAATGAACCAATGAGATGTACGTATATTTTATGATGTTTGAGATATAATTTTTCTAGATAGTGACTTGCAAGTCAAACTGGATGAGTTGAACAAAGTACACAAAAAAATCTATTTTATTTCAGGTAATATCCAAAGATCATTTAAAAAAAAAAATAAATCAATGGGAGTTTTTCCATTAACTTGAATCATCTTTGAGTCCAATCCTAATTTGAGAGAGAATTAATCATAATCATGAGCAGTATTTACTTTCTAGGATGGTAAAACCTGTAATGTAGTAATAAGAAGCATTTAATAAATGTACAATGATTACTTTAGCACAGAGAACAGAAAGCTTCCAATGTATGTCAATGAAATGTTTGAGTTTAACACGTGCAGGACCCTTTCCCCAGCTACATTTCTACAAGGTCAGGCAATCTGTTTAAAATGTTGTTATTCATCAAAGAAACAGACTTTTTTTTTATCCAAGTGGCTCATTCATTTCAGTGAATACAGGGCAGCAATTTCCAGTTAATAATGCGATCTTTAATCACCTTCCCTCCAGCCAACATCATTGTTCAGCCTTCAGCAAAATGAATTCAGCAGCATTGATGATTATTTATCACAAGAAGGAGTAAATTATATCTTGACATATGCATTTAGCACATTTACGATACAGCTGAATTAAAAGCTTCTAAATTTAGTTTTTGAACTCCTTTTACTTTTGCATTTATACATTAATATATATGAATTAAACAGACATTACTATAAAAAATATTATGCAATTTTAAAAAATATCAGCTGGTATGTACCAATTCAATCTTTCATTTTTCTATTAGGGAAGACAAAAGAAGCAAAAGGGGAAAAAGGAAGTTCAAAAAAAGAAGCAAGAAAACGTATAAAGTTACCGCTTATTTACTTTGAATAAGGATGTTTCAGCAAAATTAATGAACTCAGTAAGGAGCAGACACCTCAATGCTAAATTGTCCAGTACACAAGAAAAACACCCACTAAAAGATGCAGGGAAATTGCTAAGAAACTAGCTAAATCATGAGAACTTTCTGATTTTCATGTCTTTTTTCTTCTTTATAGTTGTGTACATAACTTGTAAATACAATGACACCATTTGCATGCAAAAACCAGATACTGTGCACCTCATTGTCAAATGTGACAATGGCCACTTTGACATTATTGTTAAAGTCATTGTGCTCAAAATGCTTAATTTGCAAACCAATTTGTAAGTAGCATTTCTTTAAAGCTATGAAGTTCTGTAATGTTTAGAAGTTGGGAACAGTGATATAGGTTTCTCTATTTTGCCTTTTTTTAAGGCTTCTGTTAGCCTTCACTTATGGTAAACCATAGCTCCACATCTCACCAAACCAAACGCATGTACTCATTGACATGTAATGTTAAGGCCAAATGCAAAACAATTAAAAGCTCTGCAAGAAATATCTGTAAAGTTTGACACTCTGATTTTTGTGCAGCACATGGACCTACAACTTCCAAAAAAAATTGATGTAATTTAAATGTAAATAGCATACATTGCGTGCCTGGACAATTCATAGATAATCCTACCTTTTCTGTCTAGAAGAGCTAGATATAACACTGTATCTGTTTACAGTGGCTTTTATTTTCAGACACAAAAAGTACCAAAAACTATGTTAAAGGTAGTTATCACTGTAAGTTAATGTGCATGAAATGTGGATATTTAATGTATAAAATCAATAAATTTTGTTCTTTATTAAAACCAGAAAGCCATTCTGAGCTGGAATTTGCTATTTCTTTTGAGCTGTAACATTGCTCCACCTTTTCTTTTTCATCCTTGTGTACACCACAGCATAGGTGATTCCTAGCGATCTTGCCAGGAGTCGAAGAGAGCAGGCAGCACAGGTTGTACGTGCCACATCCCACTAACCCCAGCTGGCATATTTTGATTCATTCCCAGACAGGGCAAATGAAAACAGTCTGAAAACTTCAAAACTGAGATACTTTATATGGAAACCCAAACAAGCCCTCAGCATAGATTCTACAAAAGAGACCAAAACAGTCAAAATGACACTCAAGGAATAAAAGTTTGTTCTTAGCAAATGCAGTCTTAAAGATATTTCCTCTAATACTTTGTGCACACAAGCCTCCACATGCAAAACCATGTGCCTGTATTTATCAGGTAATAACTCCTGTAGATAGGTTGTGTTGTCAGACAATTTTAAGCAGCCAAATGTCACCATTTCACATTTGAAATATAAATAAGCACAACACATCTAGTGTACAACTAGTAGCACAACAAATCCAACTCCTGTAACAGTTTCTAAGAAAAACAAAACTGAATGTAGAAGAGAATTTTTCTTAATTGTCATGAAATTAAGTAAAAAGCCTAAACATACATAAAATGGAAAAGAAGTCTGATGACTTCTGAAAATTTCCTCATCAGAGTGGGGCATATAACGGTTATATGAGCCTTAGTTTAATTGGTATAAATGGACACTTGGAGTTTAGCCAGTAGCATCTCCCTGGCTGTGTTTCTTCTCTTTCTCCCTTATAATTATTCAGTGAAGAAATATAACCAAACTACACAGACTAAAAAATATTTCTAGATCATGCACAAACTTCAGTATATAATTTATGTGATCCCAGAACAATTGTATGTACACACTTCTGAGAAAGGATTTATTTCTGGAAAAATCAGATTAAATTCGACACACGTTTAGCATTTATTTCATGTTTCATATCCTAGAAGTGAGGATGACTGAACCAGTTTGTCATATCTGGCAAAAGACTTGATGAAACCTTTCTGAGTAAGTAAAGTGGAAATAAACATGGCAAGTTTCCATCCTCTGCAACTGTGAGATGCTATTATGGAGCCATAACTACTGCTGTACTGTAACTGTCAATTATGCATTATGAAATATCTCTCTCTCTCTCTCTAAATAACCTATACCTGAGAACACATTCTCTTTTATCAATTTCTCTATGCAGACCTGTAGTAATAGATAGCAATAATCTCTATAAACATGTTTCTTGATTAAATATTTACCATTGAAATCAAATACTCTGCCAGTTCATAATGATCAAACAATGCTGTCCTGTGGGGAAAAATGCAAAAATACAGTAACATTAGAAAGGACAATGAAGTTTCAAGCCAAAGGGTAGCATTCTGCTCCATTTGCTGCATTTTCTAATATTTTCAAATAAATACATTTTAAAATAAAGAGAAAGATACCTTTATTACATAATTAATTTTAATAAATTGTTTCCATTTTTTGTCATGGAGTTTTGTTTTTAAACTAAGTTCAGTTCAATTAATGCGTTAACTCACTGCAGGAAACAAAGACCTCATTGATAGGTCAACAGACATTTTACCACTGATTTTTAACAGAACCTGTCATTTCATACGTCAGATCTTTCACTGGACCATACAAGATCAATATAGAATTTCCTAAACTTCACACTCAGTTTGTTCCAGGCAGACCTAGAGCCTCAAATCCATTTCACTGATTCAACTGTCAAAAATAATATGCTATATATTTTATGTAGTAATGCTAGAGTGGGGTTAAAATACCAATTACTTAGCTAAACTTGTATTCTGGCTGTGCCAGGCAAGTCTACATGAAAAAATATGAATAAATATAATATACTGATATAAATCATGATAACATTTACTAATTAAAAATATTCTAAAGCTATCTATACACATGAAAAATTCTCAAGTTTTATTCTATGATAAGACATCAAATTATATATTATAGGAAAAGAATGGTTAAAGTAGGAAGTCTAGCACAGTTAACACACATGCTCTAAATGTTTTCAGAAGTCAGACCCCTATTAATTTCTTGACTCAATAAGCAACAGAGAAGGACAGTTCCAAGTTTGTGCTGTATCTCAAAGATAACAGTTCCCTTAGCATTATAAGAGCTAGTAATAACACAGGGTGTACTATAGTTAGAACTGATTACTCAAAAGACGTATTTTAAAAATCATGTCATGGTTCCAAATAAGTAGAGATGCTTCCATTATCTATAGCAGACCCCCCCAGACAAGCATAAATACTGAATGCTTCACACACACTCAAAATAAATTCCAAGGTGACTGAAGAGAGAGCGAAGTCATTTTATAAAATATTTAGATGGAAACATGTCAGTAGGAATGTGAAAAGATCAAGTCCTACCTATGCTTCAGTGCTACTTCACTTCTCAACACATTAATGTTCCTATTCAGTTTTCCTTACAACATCTTTTCCTGTTTCACAGCCATAGGGACTACAAGAGCGTCATTCTTTTTCTAACCTTTTTCCAAGGACAATCATTTGCATGGATATGACAGCCAGTTATCTATTAAGTAGTATGTTGTGCCTGCACAATTTTCTTTGGTGTTCTGTCATCACTTTGTCTTCAATAGCATTCTATCGCAGTAGCATTTCCAAATGTACCCAAACCTTATCTTAACTTTAGAACACACTCCCCTTTTAATTTCTTCAATTATCTTTGAATCATTCCACTTTATACTGTGTCCAAAGAACAACCATCTGTACTGTCTCTGACGTTCTACTAACTATTTCATATTGTAAAACTCCTGGTAGAATAACACGGTAAAATTACTACACTTAAATGCAGTGAGACATCTTTCTTGCAAAAATGTACAGATGGGGAAATATACTATCTTCTATAGATAGAGTTTGTAGCTAGAACATTTAACTAAGTGTCCTTCTGCTACAGAAGACTGAGGAAAATTCTCCAGAGTCTAGTGCTGTGGTTTCAAATGGACTGTGAAAGACTAGAAAGTCTAGAGGATTATTATCAATGCTACCTTCAGCTTTATAGTCATAGGGACTATGACTATCTACTTGTAGCTGATCAGGTATAAGATAATTTTTTACGGAAAAAAAGAAAATATTTTTTAAACTGTTTATATTATTTTTCATTCTTTACTGAAATAAATTTTCAATACAAACTGTTAGTGAACATTCCTTGACATGGTTCTAAAGTAACTGGAACTATTTTGATACCAGCACCAAAATCTTTCACATTCTGACCAAATTACTGACTCTTTCATATTGTACTAAAACCATCCCCCATCCCATGGAGAAGTTTCAACCCTTGTGGAAAGGTGTTCCAAAGTATATTATATAATTGGTTGCTGAGAATAACTAAGACTATCATGGCTCACAATTTATAGTGAAGTCTGGCAAAGCAGCCTCCTACCTGTGAAGCAATGTTTCCTTATTCCCATCTACAGCATCAATAATGGATTCCTCACCAGCATAGGATGACATCATTAACCTTACAATCTCCGTTGCTCCTTGAGTGGCAGCAAAATGAAGTGCTGTGCATTTTTCATTCTGTAAATGGGAAAATATAGCAACATTTAAATATTTAAACCTCAACAATCTAACCTCCATCCTGCTAAACACACCAGTGATTTAGCCCAGGATTCGTAATTCCTGAATGCCTAAATTTCTATGCAAGTAATGAAACTTTAGTAGTGGAACTCTAAAGAGATCTTAAAGATCACAAAAGACTAAGGAGATAGTTTTAAAGGATCAGTACAAAGGTCCTTATTATTCTATGACAAATTACTAAGATATGAGATAATTACACTCTTAACAATCTTGAATTAATAAACAGACACACAGAGCACCCTTTAATACAAGAGATGAAGTAAAGGAATACTACAGAAAACCATAGGTAGACCCGTACAAATGAATAAGCAAAAAAATGTGCCTATATAATACAGAAAATGCATTATTTTAAAATGGTTTTGACTTCCTTAAAAGGAATCTTTCTTAGATGTCATTCTTAGACAACATTTTCTGCAGGTTAAAAATAACTTGCTGTAATATTTTATTAAACTATTATAAACTAGATAGTCATAAAATTATTAAGCAATAAATAAATGATTAGAACAAGATTTGCCAAAACAGGCTTTCATTTGGCTGGATGGGACAAAATAACTTTGATACGTGCCTGAGGGTTATGTCTTTCTGCTTTTTAGAACAAAAATATTTCAGTGAATGCATTGGAATGGGTTTTTCCACAATGCCATAAGCATTTTCAGAACAGTCTTACCCATCAAAAAATCAACAGCATAAGTCACCTCATTCAAAAGCTGTGAGTTCAAAGAATCAAACCAATAAAGGAAGGCTAAACCATGTTTATCTTTTCTCTCATGAGTTGATTGCAGCCTTGCAAACAATTTGGTTAATGATAGGTATCTTCAGAAATGTTTATTCATCACGAATCCAGGCGCAGGCCCTTACACCAACAGTATCATGGTCATGGTAGCAGCAGTATTATCACCAATTTGTGCTTGCTTACAAAGAAGATACTGTAAAGGCCGCGGCAAGGCTGAGGATAAACATTTTTCTTCTATGGATCTGCCCAAATGCATTTTGGATCCATGCAAATTTCTCATAGTCACTACATCCTACATAACTTGTGTAAAGAAACCTGCTATTTTGCCCAGTTGAACTAGAGACTTGTTTTCATTTGCCGCTCCCTACACTTTGCACTGGAAGAGACAATGAGCAATGATGAGCTGCTCATCTTTTTTTCATACCACTTAGAGGTATCTAGGTTTTATCAACATTATATTTCGCTCCATTCAAAGTTTTACCTGCTTTAGATCAATTTGGGCTCCAAATTCAATGCACATTTTAATCATTTCAAGGTCCCCACTTTGAACTGCCAAATGAAGTGGACTGCACTTTCCATTATTGGTAAAATTGATGTGGGTTTTAGCAGAGTGACCCAATTCTTCACCTGAGAAATGAAAATAAATGGAATTTTTTTTAAGTGAGAAAGATAACAGAAGCTATCAAGGCTTTCAAAATGAGTATACTAACTGGGGAATAATATTCTCCCTCTCAAAATATGAACCTTTCACATCTATCATTAAACAATGGATGGGCACACATTTAGGACAATAGTTAAGCACTTGTTTGCACAGTTCTTTGAGAATTAAAGCAGTAAGTTGGTAATGCTACTATAATAAATCTTACTGGCTGCAACGACAGTTGTAGGAATAACATATTTACCTTTTTTTAAAAGAATTTCCATACATGTCTTTGCACCTGAAAATGCAGCTGCGTGGATAGGCATACATCCTGTTTTGTTTGGTTTACATATTTTCCCTCCATTTTCAATCTGAAAAATAATGCCTGGATATAGCTTAATGACACACAGAAAATTCTGACCAATGAACATATTACTACAGGTATAGTCTCCTGGGTAGCTGTCTCCTTTTCTATGTTGTACACGCATTGTGAAGTTTATATCCATACATCTATACATACATATGCTACATTTTGTGTTCTGATGACCTTCGAAATTAGTTTTTTTCTGTTTGCCACCCAGATATAAATATTACATATGCTCTTAAAAGATTACAGTTTGTTAGCAACCTATGCAAAGTTACTTCACTATTAGGTTCATGATTAACCTTTCTCCATCAAACAAAGACAGAGCACAGGAACAGAGTAACACTGCATCAAGGTAAACAGAATCACATCAAAAGGTGACACATAATTTTACCTACCAGGAGCGTCAGTGCTTCAGGATTATCCTTGTAACATGCTACAATTATAGGTGTGTTTCCTGCTTCACCTTCCAAATTAACATCTGTACCGCTATGCTGGACTAAAATCTAAATGTTTAAGAAAACATTCAGTCAACCATAAGTCAAACACAACAACAAATTCCTATTCCATTACTTTTGTTGTTTATTACCCATAGCACTCTTGCAACTTATTCTTTTTGCACGCCAACAGCCCACAATGCATAGGCAGAGGAGGGACAAAATGAGTGAGAACATAAAAACACGCAGATGAAAAATGCAGGTGGGAACAGACAAAGAAAAGTAAAATTCTTTACAGCAGACAGCTGGGTAACTGAGATAAACACTGCACATAGCTGCAGGGTATCTAAAATTTTTATTTAACAACTTCCTCAATACTGGGAGGAAAAAAAACTTTTCTGTAGCAAATTGCAGATGGGGGGTTTCAACTGAAGTTTGTTACAATGTCTTGTAATATTCTGTATTCCCCAGAAAGTTGTGATGTTGTAGATGCTGCTTAATTAGGCATCTATGGGACAATCACATAAGATCAAGGGATATGGGGCTTGATGAAAACAGGGACCCTTCCAGTCCTGAATTCCTGCTTCAGTCCCTACGTTAACAGCTAACACTGAGCTACCAGTATCACCAAGTACCTCTATGACTGTTTCCAGCATTTTCCAGGAAGCAAAGGATCTGGAAATGATAATGAACACACTGCAACGCATATTTATTCCTCTAACTACATATTAGTCTTTTAGCAATTCCAATGAATTTTTCTGTACTGGAGTAACCAGCACATTTTAATCACTCTCAGGCAATCTGACAGCAGAAACCAAAGAAGAATTAGCATGAATAAACAACAGAGTGGGTAAAAAAAATGACAGCACATATTTAGTCAAGAGCAGAGCTATAAAATGATCCAAATCCAGAACCTGATAAAAAGCCCATTTTAAAAACGTCCTTATGTTTCAGATGTTATTGTTCTTAATTCATAATAAATACAGATTTTGTAAAAGATGTGAGGACACTGAAATATTTTAGCACTGAAAATCTCTAAAAGATTTTAAGCTGCGAATACGGGGATATGTCTTTCTTTCTTTTGTTTGGATGAACTAGAAAAAGAGACAACTTTAAAGCAAAAAGCAAGTGATCTGGTGGTGGCACATATAAGCAAAGTCTTGACGTTCTGCATGCAGCTGCCATTGAGCTACTTATCAAGTCTGTATATTTATGTGGACTTTGGATTTACCTTAACAATTTCATTATGCAGTGACTGCACAGCCATATGCAAAGGTGCCATCATATTGGAGTTGAGGATGTTTGGATTGGCTCCTCTGCTGAGAAGCAAACTAACACTTTCAACCTGGTTTTTCTTTGTGGCCCAGTGCAGTGGCGTATTTCCAGAAGAATCCATCACATTTAATACTAGGTCAAAGGAGAGAAAACAAAACAAAAACAGAAAAAAAGCAAACCCATCAAATGTTCTGACAGCACTGAAAAAAAGAAAGTGTCTTCAACGGAGGTTTAGGTCTGTGCTATCACATTTCTTTGAAGAGAAAACGGGAAAGATTGCATGTCATGCAGAGCATTGTGTTAAATTGATTAAATATTGTGCCGAATACACGGTATTGGTTAGAGACATGAGAGGGTTGGAGCATCTGCCTATTTCTTGCCCATTATTACATAACTTTTTTCTCCCCCAAGAGTTACTTGATTTCCCGCTTTCCTTGCCTATTCTCTTTCCTATCTTATTTGACTTTCAGTTGTCGCTTTAGAAGGTGCGCAGAACAAGTGAGTGTGAATAAATAAAATAATAGATAATAAATAAGCGCTTGCAAATTGAAAGAAGATTAAAGACCATATCTATTCTGATTCACTTAGGAACACAGAAGTAAATCAATCCACACCAGTTGTAAAACTGGTCCATCCTATACATATATGTTGAGCTTCAAAATTGCAAAGTCTAAAAAATATCCTAAAAACTTAAGACAAAAATTATACATGGAAAAGAAAAAGAATATACTCCAGCCAGAATAATTTAAAATTAGATTGGCTATCATTAGGTGAAAAAAATTAGCTTTTCAGGGCCAGTGTATGCTTGCTCAGTAGTCCATAGTCCATCAGTGGAGTCCTATGTAGTTCACAATGCTTATTAATAATTACTAAACAACACCTTTTACACAGACTGTTTTTCCATCATTCAAGGCCCCATGTTCTCCTACTTACCACTTCTTCCCTGAATTTCTTTAGATGGCCTATCTAATCAAATGTTTCTTCTTCCCCATAATTAAGTAAACAAGTTGTGATGACAACTTGAATGACGAGTATAAGAAACCAAATTAATTGTCTTTTACATTTTCAGTATTATAAGTGTAACAAAAGACACATAACATAAATAAGACAAAAAGTCAGGACTACTGTACGTCACTGCAGTTTTCTTTTTCATATTTGAAAACTCTAAATCTGAGTCCCAAAGAAAATAAGATACATTGATTCACTCTAATCGGTTCACAATTAGAGACAACACAGTCCTAACATAACAAGGGTGACCCAAACAACACCCGACACTCTGCAAACTGTGGCAGACAGTTTGAACTATATTTAAATCTACAAATGTAGGTAACACATACCAGTTCTGCTTCAGTTGGTTAACAAGCACTTTGATTATTGAATATTTTTTTTTCCATTAAATGAAATAGTTCATAAAACTTGTGTTACCTTCACAGGAAGAATCGTCTATGATCAACTGCATTAATTCTATTTGACCTCCTTCTGCGGCATGATGCAGTGGGGTGGCATTTAATTCATCCACTTTGGTGAGCCCAGAACGATTCTTCTTAATGAAGCTCCGTAGCCTACAAGCGCTTCCATCTGAAATCACCTATTTTGGACACAAATATTCTCATTCTCCTAATAGGCAAGATGTTAGCAATGCTGTCATGTGTTACTGTGGGCATGTTACCACTCAATAATTCTCTCCCAACTGTTTAATTTCATACAGAAGTAAACAAATCCTAATTAGATTGAGCCAACAGTGAAACTCATATTAATCTAATTGATTGCAAAATCAGACCCAGATGAGAAACAGTGCAAAATTAACAAAAATGGAAATTATCTTGAATACATTATTTTGTCTTCTGTAGTGAGCTCAAGATCCTCCCTCCACCATGGAAAGTCTCAAAGAAGCAAATTCATCACCTACTGTTTTATACTCTCTCCAGCTGTAGCCATGTCAAATGAATTCAACAGAGAGGAAAAATTAATAATCTTGATAAATTCCTTTTCTAGATCTTTCTACAGAGACTGATATTATGCCCTGGGCTTTCAAGTTCCGCTGTTGGGTTTCTGTGACATTCTTTATTGTCAGAGCAACCAATAAATTCTTTAATTTCAGCAGTATCCTAAAAGCATCCCATGGGCTACTATCTTAGTCTAAAACAACCCAGCATCTTCACAGCTTAATACAATAAAACACCCTCCAACAGCTCAGCCCATTGACACCTTGATACCTCCCTGGTACTGCGCTTTGCAACCAAAGCCCACTGTGGAAACCCTGATGATTCTTACTTTATGGTGTTCTCCAAATATTCTTGTTAGTGTGTTTCAAAAGACGTACTCGTATATGAAGTGATAGAAAAAACTTACTGCAGTAGAACGGGTAGGGATTTATAAACAAGTTATTAAAAAATTAAGAAGGAATAAAAAAAGAAAAACAATTAATGAACTTGTGAGAAAAAAAAAAAAAGAGAAAAATGCATACCAAAAGTAATGCAAACCTTCCTAAAGGTATGTAAGCAAGCAAAGGGTTAAAAAAAGGAAAACCCCTAAAATCACTGTTCCATCCTCAGCTGCAAAAGAGAAGGAAAATTTTGCTGTCCGGGATCCCCCCGCCCCGAGCCACAAAGACTTAACCATTTTTGCTGTCATTAAGCAAATATACATTACGGGGCAGCCCATTCATGCACTTTGGCACGTGTTTAACTCCCTTTCAGCTTAATAGTCCCATTGACCTCAGTGAGGCTACTCATGTGACTAATGTTACAAATGTGTTTAAAGATTTAGAAGACTGGGGCCAAATACAGGGGTAGCATCTGCTTCAAAAGTGCAAATAGAAAAAGCTAATAGAAAACAGGTGGTATCATTGTGGAAAGTGTATTTAAGATGACTCCACTGTCACAAAAATAAGATGTCAGTTACATACATAAATATCCATACATTTTATATACATCAAAAAGCTATTTAAGAAAACCTTATTATAGAGCCCAGTATCTTCTATTCTTCCTAATAGTCTAACTCGATTCTAATTGTAATGATTTTCAAATCTTTCTATTGATTTAAACCACATTTTGCCACTCTTTACATTGGAATTTTTTGTCAATGTTAGACAAAACGTGGCTGAAATGTGGCATGACGATAATACCTATCAACAAAAAAAAGATTTTTCAGCCAATACTGCAGTGATTCATTAGCAAAATAGGAAAGGATGGTATCAGTTAGGTGTTTTCAGTACTTTGGTGGATTCAAAATAGCAAAGCAAGCTATTTTAAACAACTGCAGCTCCTTTGCACTTCGTTTGAACAGCGCTGTAGTGGCACATCATCCACCGGAGTGACAACCGTGTTATGCTGAAGAGGTGACAACCGTGTTATGCTGAAGAGGTGTTGCTCGGGACTACAGCCAGCACACAGAAAACAAGTCTGGAAATGATCTTAAGAGGTCTTTAAACCCATCCACATACTTCGTCAAATTTGTTTAGCCTGCTCTTAAAAATCTCAGAAGTTACCCAAGTCATACAGCTCGTAAGCAACCTCCTCTTTTGCTTAATTATTCTTACCCTTAATAAAAGCTTTCCTAACTTTTGGTCCAGGTCTCCCTAGCTGCAATAAAAATACATCACCTCTTGTCCCACTCTATATGGAAAAGGGAAGAGGTTATAACCTTCCTGGCAGCAATTTTGCATTTGTAGGTTGTGCTGCCAGTTCCCTTTCCTTTCAGAACATTTCCAGTGCTTCTAAACTTTTTTTCTAGACACTTTTGCTAGATGGTCTACTCCTTCCCATCATGGTCTCTGCACCTTCCCTCTCAGAGAGGGACTCTTTCTGGGGAGGCATCCCCAGGGGATGGGCACAAGCCCCATGGCTGCTGCCTGCCACCCACCACTTGCCCCTGCCACCCCACATCCTCCTTCGCCTGCTTCCCTCCCACGTTCCCCGGTCCGGACTTGGCCACACACCACCACAGCCTTCTGTGCCTTCATGCTCCACGGCCAGGGTGGCTCCCAGCCGGCCTCCCACCCCTCAAAGCTCTTCCCTCACAGTTCTTCCCACCAGTGAGGGCAAAGGGCCTCCTGGAAGAAAGGGTCCCTGGAACATAACCAAGACGAAGCCTGCACAGCTGCCTCCACTTCACCCTCACCCTGCACCTTCTTCCCTCCCCATCCCAACGCCCTCACGCCAGCCCCAGTCTCGGGCATCATCTTGTCCCGCACCAGCCTCGGTGCCCCTCGCACCCACCACCCAGCCCTCGGCGCCCCCCCCTCCTCCTTGCCCCTCCGCACTCACTTTGAAGACATCCTGCGAGGCGACGGAGGCGGCATCCGCCTCGCAGACGACGCCCTGGTAGGAGCTGGAGACGGCCGCCTTCTCCCGCGACTGGCAGAGCCGCAGCAAAGAGCGCTTCATGGCGCCCGCCCGCCCGGCTCCGAGCAGCGCCCACCCCGCCCGCTCCGGAGACCTGCGAGGCGAGAGACCGAGTGACGGACGGTGCCGAGGCCGCGCCCGGCCACACCGCCGAAGCGGCGGCGGCGGCAGGAGGCGGGGAAAGCGGGCGGGAGCTCTCCCGCCGCTGCCCCTGGCCGGGCCGGCCGCTCCCCGCCGGGGCGGCTCACACCCGCCCAAAGGCAGGTCCCGGGCCGTCCACGGTGGACACGAAGCCTCGGTCCCCTCAGGGGCCACCCCTTGAAGTAGTGCTGGGTGGGCGCGCAACCCAGGTCCCCTCAGGGACCACTGAAGTAGTGCTGGGTGGGCGGCTGTCTGTGCAGCCGGCTGGGGAGACAGCCTTAGTGGCGGGAGAGGGCTAAGCCATCCCCGTTGGGTTTTGGATGGGCTTTTTCTTAATTCCCTGATTGAGTATCCGACAGTGACAGAGGTCCCCACAAACGTACGTGGAAGAACTGCAGCGCGGGGAGCGCCACGTGCAAAAAGTAAAATAAATAAGCTGAAAACAAAGGCAGCCAAAGTCGGGCTCTTTGTAGGGCCCGCGGCGCAGTCTGTGAGGAGAGAGTCCGCCCCGCGCGGGCCGAGCGCGAGTCGGCACCGGCCTTGCAGCTGCAACGTCGTTTGTTGAGTTTTTTCCCATTAACTTCTCAGCCTTTGCTCCGTAGTCATAAAAATTTCTTGTAGAATTCGTTTTACCAGCAAATTTGGAGCAGTGTGGGAAAGCTACAGGGAGAGCACAGAAAGAAGCAGCACAAGGCATTTCAAAGGGTTAATTGGGAAAGCCACTTTAACTGAGTCATTCTTGCTGAGTCTTTAACGGAAACATTTGTAACTGGGAGAACTAACAGTTTACTTAATGTGATAAGAACAGCGCTACCAAAGGTCAGGTAGCGGCTGGGGCGGACACATAGGGGATGACTTTTTGCCTGTGTGTTCATGGTTTATGGCCGTCAAGCAGCTTAAGGACTGATGGAACCAGGTGTCGCATCCAGTCCAGCCTGTTTAATAGCCATCAACTGGCAATTCTCCACTACTTCGCTCATGCCCTTTTGTGAACCCTTTTTTATACTGTCCGTGCCACAACATCCTGTGGCACTAAGTGCCATAATTTCATTATGTGTTTGTGAACAATGCTTTCTTTTACCACTAGCTTCACTTAGTGCTCCCTAGTGATTTATTTTGAGAAATGGAGAGTTATTCCCTATTTTTTAATCCCAGTTAGTGTTCATAATTTCACAGAGTTCTTCCAGCTCTTTTGCTCGCTGATGGGGCTTGATTCATATGGTTTTCCATCTTAGGGATGCCATTTTGTATCTCTGAATGTCCTCATCCTACTACTCTGCATCTTTTCCGTGTTCCTTTTGAAATGGGATGGCAAAACCTACATGCTGAAGTCAAGGTATATTAGAACAATAGTACTAATTGTTTGTTCAATTTTTTCTTCATTCCCCTCCTAAATGCTTACAAAGGTATTTGCTTTTTTTTGAATGCTACTGAGCTAAGTTTCCTGAGAATTTTTGCTGTTCCACCACAATCCCTTTCTGACAGTATAAATAAATAGCCCTCATGTCTGATAGTCGCTCATATGAGGGTAGTTAGGGTTATGTTTCCTCTGTGTACCCACCTAGCATTTATCAACATTGACTTTTATCTGACATTTCATTAGTGTATCACCAAATTTTGTTAAGCCTCCCACAATCATCTGCATTTTTGGTCATCCTGAAAAATTCAACAGCACCTTCCAGATCACCAGAATGTCTTTGCACCACTGATCCCAAACATGTTTGCCCAGGGGGCCAAGAGGTCGGTAGCATCCTGGCTTATATCAGAAATAGTGCAGCCAGCAGGACTAGGGAAGTGATTGTCCCACTGTACTCTGCACTGATGAGGCCCCACCTCAATTACTGTGTCTAGTTTTGGGCCCCTCACTACAAGAAAAACATTGAGGTGCTGGAGTGTGTCCAGAAAAGGGCAACGAAGTTGGTGAGGGGTCTAGAGAATAAGTTTTATGAGAAGTGGCTGAGGCTGGGGTTGTTCAGCCTGGAGAAAAGGAGGCTGAGGGGAGACCTTATCGCTCTCTTACAACTACCTGAAAGGAGGTTGTAGCGAGGTGGGGGTCGGTCTCTTCTCCCAAGTAACAAGTGATAGGACAAGAGGAAACAGCCTCAAATTGCACCAGGGGAGGTTTTAAATTGGATATTAGGAACAATTCCTTCACTGAAAGGGTTGTCAAGCATTGGAACAGGCTGCCCAGGGAAGTGGTTGAGGCACTGCCCCTGGAGGTATTTAAAAGACATGTAAATGTGGTGCTGGGGGACATGGTTTGGTGGTGGACTTCGCAGTGCTAGGTTAACGGTTGGACTCGATGTTCTTAAAGGTCTTTTCCAAAGTAAATGATTCTATGATTCTATGACAGACTTTAAGGGGTCCTAAGGAACCTCTCTGCTTTGTGAAGATGTACTTCTGTTCCATATTTTTAAACCCTTAACGAGATTCAAGAAATCCTTCCTGCCTGCCCTATGACAGTTTAGTTTTGTTAAGAGACTATGAGGAGGGACCTTGTTGAAGAACTTTCACAAATCCAGTTATCATTGGCATCATTTGTATCTTTACACTTGTCGGTTCCTTCAGAGAATTTCACTGGCAGGTGTAATGCCAGCCTTCTCTCTACAAATGTTTTGTTTGTTTTGATCCTGGAGCCTGTAAATCCAGAATTGTTTATAATAAATTGCTTAAGTTACACAATCTTAACTAAGTAGTCTTAAGATCATCAAACTAAATAGTCCTAAGACTAACTGCTGTGGTGTAGAGCTTTGATCCTGTTAATTATCAGGCAACATTAAAAAACGGAAAGAACAAATAAAGTTTCTTCAGCCCACATTCTGCTGTAGCCATAGATACTGCATACGTTCAACAGCAGTGCATTAAGGTACATTTTTATTGTTATGTCATCATTAATTGTGGCCAAAAGAAAAAGGCTAATTTATGCTATAGCAAGACAGCTATACTCAAGAAAGCTAGCCATTAGTGCCTGCAGGGATTCTAATTATGTGTTTTGGGATTAAGTCACTGGAGGAGCCCTCTGTATTTGTAAACACTTTTCCTGATACTACCATTAGGAGCAGCCCCAGCTGGTGAGATTGTTCACCTTCTCATGGTGACGTCCCTTTGAATTCCCTGTCTGGCCTTGACTTTTTTGTTGCCCATAGCTTGCTTTATGAGAAATTAAACTCAACAAATAACACTCTAGATATTGTATAAAGAAAAACAAATGCTATTTTCTGCAAGAACCATTACCTGGAAATAGAAATATCACTGAAACATTGGTAAGCATTAGTAAATCTACCATCCATTTTTTCTTAAAATCCCCTGAATTGCAGTCAGAGTAATGCTGTGAAACAATAGAAGTCATGATCCTTGAACAACCGTAATTTTACTTATTTTCTTGAATCTGATAATACTGCCTCTTTCTTTTAAAATTACTGACAGTTTTCAGTCTTCTAGTAAATGTTCATAAGACTGTTCGGAGCATGAAAAATAATACAAAGGTTTTCCATTCCCAGGAGGAATCAAATGGAATTTCAAGTGGCCTGACCACAGCTTTTATTTCTGCATAATGATTTGACGCGAGGACCTAATTCACATAAGTAGTCAAAGAGTAACCTTTCCTACAGCTGGTTTTCCCAAGAGTGGATTAAAAAACATTTATACCATTTTATTTCAAATATGATCTTGCTAATGGTGGAATAGTGGATCCATTAGTACGAGCAAAATTCACTGAAGGTAATCATAGAGCAGCATTTCATTAAAAATCTGATTGTTTAATAATTAAATTGTATATACAGTAAATCTGCACCATTCCAGTCCTGTAGCCTTAGTAACACAGCACTGCAGTTTTGTTAATTTTGCAGGCCTAGGAACCATAAATTGAAGCAAATATCAGTAATGAAAAGGAGGTACTGTATGGTTTTTTGCTTTGGAAATTATTTATTTGACAACAGTGTTATGCAAATTATGATGTGCAAAATGATATTTAGGATGTTGTGTTGTCAACTTAATTCAGTAAGCCAAATGAATTAATGATGCTAGTTCAGATATTGATTACAGTCATGCAGAAATTAATCTGAGCTACTGCCTAAACAATCAAGAATGCATTGTCTCCTACAAGTTTTCAGAAACATGCTTATACGTACCATGTAGAAAAATCCTACTCTCTTTTTAAACCAACAAGGTGAATTTAACCCACATTTTACACTTATGTCTAATGGAATTTTCATTGCATTTTTTTTTCCTGAGATTTTGCTGTAGTAAGGAACAGGCTCCTACGCTCAGCAGGATGTAAGTTATTGACAGGTTTATTACATGTCTCATTTAAAAAAAACAAAAACAAAAACCAAAAAACAACAGATGATTTAGAAAACAATAATTCATTCCACTACACTGCAGTATTTTTTTTTTATGATAATCAGATATGAAATAATATCTTACAGATTTTGAGTCCTACTCTTAATGTTTTGGTCAAGAAGAAATTTAAATAGAGGCCCAGAGAGTACAATCTATGCTTTGAAAGTAAGTATAAATCAGTCTCGTGGTTAATATCAATTGTAATAAGAAAGGGAGGTGACACTCCATGAGAACATTCTTGGTAAGAATATTTCCCAAGGTGTCCAGTGTAGCCCAACAATTAGTTGCAGCAACTATTGGCTTCAAGTTAACTCCTAGACAAAAGCTTTCAAGTATATAAGCTGGATTTAGAAAACATTTAGCTGTATGGTAGCAAAGGTGAATGCAGTCCCTGTCCCTGTGAGAACTGGATGCTTCAGAGTGGAGTGTCTGCAGGTGAGGGGTGACTTAGGTACCCATTTCAGGCAACAATCCTCCTGTGAAGCTGGGAGCTAAGCCATCTCTTGCAAACTATCTTTTAAACAAGTTGAGGCATCATATGCTTCCCTCAAACTAAATAAATTAAAACACACTCTGTCTGCTCCTTAATAAAAGCAATTATGGCCACCAAATGGCAGCTTTCTTTCTGGTAGTGATGCTCTCACCTCCTCCTGTTGAAGCCATGCCAATGCCAGAGGCTGTCAGGGTCAAAGTGCTGAAGTCTGGTTCTTGCCACACCGGAAAACTTACCTTCTTGTTCCTGCCTCCAGGATGGGTTTTGTGGTTTTACATTCAGCTAACACTGATCAAACCCAGCAACCATCTATGAAGCAGGGACTTCAATCCTGGGCTTCCCCTAACTATGAAATTTAGGAAAAGATGAATTTTCAGGCTTGAGAAACTTTCTGGTCCATAAAGTCCAATCAGACTGAGGAGCGGTATATATGCATTATGCTCCTTATTATGCACAAGCTTATTTCAGTTCTGGATATTGGGAAGATATACCTCCAGTTGTACCAACTCCAAAAAACTGGAGAATCTTAGTAATGAAACACATAGCATCATAGAATAATTTGAGTTCGAAAGGACCTTTAAAGGTCATCTAGTCCGACTCCCCTGCAATGAGCAGGGACATCTTCAACTAGATCAGGTTGAAGATGCAGGTGCCTCAGGATATTCATACCTGTAAGGGTTAGGCAATGGTTTGTTTTAGGCAAGACGCTACTGGATTTCAGAAGCCTAAATCCTACTTGCAGTCTAATTTAGGCACTTTCTTGCTGACCAATAATACATTCAGAAAGCACTATTTCTGAGTGGTATTTGGTTTTTCCTCATCAGCTGTGTATTTTACATCACCATTGCTGTCCTAACATCCATCCACAGATTTCTCCTACACGGTATCTATGCTGCTGTGCCTGTCAGGGAACAGCACCCTTATTGCAACGGTGCTTTTGATTCATTAGTCTGCCTACTTAGAAACCCTTTTCTCTTCCGGACATCCTATCCAGCAAAATCTGTCCTCTATAAAGATGTCTTAATCACACAACTCTTACTCTCTAAAAATCTGGAAAGAGCCTTCGATGACATTCTTTCAGAGATATAGTCTAGCCTCACTAGTGGTTATTGATATTAACTTACTCTTGATAAATGTCTTTAAAGATTAAAGTTCTTAAAAATGACTGAAGGTAAACCTGTCAGAATGTGTCCTAGCAATTCATAACACTCTTTGGGAATTTCATTGAGTTTACCGTATACAGTAATAGAAAGGCAAAATACGTAGGAATAATTCCTTATTAGAACTATATTAACTGGTTTATTTATCATTCTGTTGAATGTTTCCATGCATTCATTACTTCCTAATGAAAACCCAAAGTAAATCTTAAGCTCACTGTCTTGGAGTTTCTGTATTGTGCTGGATATCTGATGTACTTTTTTAGATATAAAGAAAGATGCTTTCCAAAAGAAATTTTATCATTAAGGGATTAAAATAGTGATGGAAATATGTTATAAATTACTAGATATGTGTGAATCTAGCCCTAGTCATGTTTGTAGAAAATAACTGTTATATCAAAGAGGATTTGTGCCAGAAAGCGTGCCTGAAATCAGAATGAAATAGAAAAGTCCCAACCTGGAGGGGGAGCAGGGCAGGGAACCCAAATAAACAGAGAGAAATTAACTAGATTTTAGGATCACAAAGGTAGGTAAAATTGTGGAAAAATGCATGTCAGCATTTTCAGGGGGGACATACTTATACTACTTTCCTCAGTGTGGTGTGTTTCTCACCGCTAAACTAGAGAGCTCAAACTTTTTCATGCTCATAGTTCTGGGGAACCACTGATGGAAAATCTCATGGATGTTTCCCCTGTCACCAGTTTGCAAGCATAGAAAATGAAGGGTGGCAATCTCAAGCATGGAAAGGAAACGTTAGTAAAACAATAGTGCACACTTTTTTTCCAACTGTCTTCATGTTGGCATTTCAAACTTAATTTTGTGACCATATCTCTATCCTTCCTACCGTCTCCTCTCTTGCCTGTTCTTCTCCCTTGGCTTCTCTGTTTATATGTCAATGCTGCTTCATCCTCTTTTTTTCTCTTTTCCTGACATTATTGTTTTTTCTGTACATATTATCCAGCCAAAGTCTGTCTTTCCCTTAGCTTCTGCTGACTATACTTTCATTTTTTGACCTAAGAGGATTGACTTAAATCTCTGTCTCTCCAATGTACAAGCATTTTCTGAAAGCACTTCCATCATTCTAGTATCTGAGAGACGTGGATCCTACCTTTCCAGTGGTTAACCTAAACCTCTTGTATAAGTAACTGGGAATAATGAATTGAATCTATATCGCAGAAGCAGCTAACACCGGAAATCTTCAATATATGCTTTCTATCATCACAGACTGCAACAAAATATAAATTTTCCAAAATAGAATGTAGTTCCTATTATCTATGTCAGATTGCACCCCAGGTTATCACTTCTTTCAAATATCAATAATTTATTTTGCAAGATGTCTATATCACTTTTATTTCTTGCCCATGCAATTGCACGGAAATCA
Source organism: Chroicocephalus ridibundus (assembly GCF_963924245.1). Taxonomy (NCBI): domain Eukaryota; kingdom Metazoa; phylum Chordata; class Aves; order Charadriiformes; family Laridae; genus Chroicocephalus; species Chroicocephalus ridibundus. The sequence continues at coordinate 133,920,538 of NC_086285.1, forward strand.
TGAAGCAGATCTTTTGGTATATTAAACTATATTTCTATCACATTAGGAAAAAAAAAACTTCTTAAAAACAAGAATTATTAAAACGTATGCTATATAGTGCAAATAAATTACATATCTATTTTATTTTAAAATTAAAGACAACATTATCTTGATAATGGTTACATATAAAATGATGCTTACATACCTGAATTTGTGAAATATGGAAATAGATACTTTCTTTTTAAATTAGTCAGTTTACACAAATATAATTTAGGAAAGAAGAAAAAGGCAAAAATATCTTGTTGAAATTACTTTAAGTACAGTATTGCATGTTTTAGCTAGTCTTTAAGATTTGCTGACTTCTGGCTTGATTTCCCCAAGTCCTGGACATTCCTGTCCGAACTGCAGGATGGTATTCATTTCAAAGTCATTCCAACATTGTGTTTTAATTACCAAGATTTTGTTCTGTATACTTTTTCGATGGAATAGATACAGGTATTTGAAATATATTTTCTATTTCATATTTAGTAGATATGAAACTATGACCAAACCCTCTGTAATAATAGTCTATTTTAGTATAAGCAAATATAATTAAATATTTCATTTTTACAAATATTACTTAGAAATAGAGTTAATACCTACCAGTAGGGTAGGTGCAATACTTTGAATGTTTATTCATATGGGTCTACTGGGGAAAATAAACAATGTCTTGTGGCCAAAGGAAAAAAATACGTTGTAAAAAGGTTTTGCCAACAAAAAGAAATGTAAAGTCGTACTGAACATGAAAGAATGCCATATTATTTGTATATTACTTGCATTCTCCTGCTTGGAAAAAGGAGATTTTATTAAAATTCACTAAGACTGTATCATACAGTTCTTCAATTAGCTGAAATTATGCCAAATTTATATTTAAATATGAATTCCAAATATTCTACCTTGTATTTTTAACACAGAAATTTCCCTAAAAGCAAAAGAAAAATAGGCCCAACAAAAAATTGAGCAACAGAATCTGAGCTACAGGAAAACTATATTACGCTTACCATTCAAGAAGTTTGCAGGTGATTTCTCTCTGAAGCAACACATATATAAAGAACAAAAAAGATATGACTATTTGAGTCCTTATCTGATGCTTATATCAGTAAGTTCTTGTGACGTGTGAAGCCACCAGTTGTGTCATCTGGTGGCTGGCTCTCTGTAGGCAGGTGCTTATTTAAAAGAGGTGGTATGCATTGCTCAGTGTGGGAGGAGCATCCATACTCATCTAGTGGTCTTTGAAGCTTTCTTATTTTAATACATCTGATCCAACCCCATCCATTTTCATTCCTGGCTGCAAATGTACCTTCCGTACCAGAAGTTTTTTTCCTAATGCAATGTCTTAGAGTAGTTTCAGTTTTGTGAGGTAGTCACTGGAGGGTACTTGTTTACCTATTTGCAGTGAACTAATTGCTTTTAATGGAAAATCTAAACATCACTGAAGAGGAATACTGTCTACTTATGAAGATTCACTTTACTAATAAATGTTTCAAAAATTAGAATTGCCATATAAAAAGTAGCAGACTGTGATCAATACCTAATGCAATATGGGTCAGCATAAGAGTCATACATGCTTTCTTTTGGAAATATAAATCATACTTTGTTTTCTGCACTTTATTTGCAAAGTGCCATAAAATTGCTCAGTTCAATTGAACTAATTCTCAAATGACTCTTTGGCCCTGCCTGCATTAGACTGAAAGTCCGACGGCATGGTTCCTTGATGCTGGAACAGTGAATGTGGCCAGCATTTTGATACAGAACAACGCTTCCTTGTGCTAGCGTGTACTTATCAAATTCTCTGGACACATATACTTAAATACATAATCGTGCAATCTGGGGAAAGTAGCTTGTGTACTCCAGGCAGTATCACAAATTTAAGTTCTGTGTGATTTCATCTTCATGCTTCAGAATCTACCAGCCTTACTGATTTTCAAATGAGGGGTTCAATTTGTGGTTCAGAGAGGCACATTATCAAGCTTTTCTATCATTTTGATCACATAGAAGGTGGACAACACCAAAATATTTAGAATACAATACTTATTCTAAATTTAGATAAAGCTTTATCTAATTTTTATTTTTTTAAAGAAATTTAGATAAGTCTTTAGAATACTTCAGATAAAGTTTCCTAAATTGACATTTCACAAGGATGGAACTTCTGATTCTGTAGCTCATCTTTCCCCAGCCTGCTGAAACCCACCAAGCATTAGAACTCAGCCATGCTTGCTTTGTTCGTGACCAGATAGCTTAGTGACTCAAGGTGACAGAAGAAGAACAGCTTTCTAACCTCGCAACAATCAAGCAATTCAGACATTTCTCACTACAAAAGTTGTCTACCATCGCTACATAATTCTGTTTATCTGTCTCTGTGGATAAGGAGTCCCTGTCTCAGTAAATATGAAGTAGGGGAACACACAAAAGTAGTCTAAACAATAGTTGGAGCTTTGCAGCACAGCATGATTATCTTTAAAAAATATGGAACCTGAGAAAGAGTGGTCTTGATAGACTTTGTGGATTTACCAGTGCACTTTGAGTTATTTTCCAGTGCTGCCATACAGTGCTTGAAGCATGAAATGTGTTGTGTTCGCAGACTCTTGTTACAGAAGGTGACTAGATGATTCAGTGCACTCGTTGGAATTTTGTGGGTATTGAATAGCAGTTCTCACTCAGAAAACCTAATTTCTTCAAAATCAAAACTTCAAATCACCATGACGTTTTCCGTGGGGAAACTTCAAAATGAATGTTTTTTAAACAGGGATTTCTGCAGTCACTAAATTCAGTCATCTGATAACCCAAGTGGTCACACCATGACATTCATCAGGTGAACAAATTCTACCTTAAAGCCAGTTACATTTCTTGCCCCTATTGCTCCTGCTAAAAGGTTTCTCCAATACCTTACTGCTTTCACAGTTAGGAATGTTTCTGTAATTTCCAGTGTAAATTTATTCATGATCTAGGGATGACCATTTCCTCTTGGTTAACATTGTCTTCTGTTTTAAGCTATTCTTCCCTCACCATGGTATCTATCCTCCTGATTTACTTGGAAGAGGTCAATCGTAGCCCTTTATAGCCTCAATTTTGTGAGACTCAGCAAATCAAACTATTCTTTCATCTTCTTCCCAAAAATCCTAACAGCCTCTTGGGACCTGTTCCTGTTTGTTCTTACTGTTTCCAAATAGCAATTTGTAGATTTTTTTCTTCTATGAATATTAAAACAGGCAGCTATGCAAGTAACAGCACTTTCAAGAATTCCAGGTGTACATTAGGACTTAATTTCAGAACATTTAATGGGACTAATGAACTCATTGTAACCCTTTCTGTTGCTGTGAGAGTGAAGTCATACTTTTGACTACTCAAATATAGACTAACAGTGCTCCAAAGACGTCTGTCTCCCTCTCTCTTTTCCTGATGGTTAGATTGCATTTTTCTTTTCTCCAGTCTCTCCAGGAGTAGGGATTTACAACTCAGGAGGACTGAGAACCAGTGGGACCCACGCTTCAAGCATATCAAGGTCCCTGACTCCTAGACACCCCACTTAAGGAAAAAGCAAGGAAGAGGCAATATGACATGATAAAGGAAGACCTCCGGGATGCAACTGTGTCAGCCAGAGGAGTGCCTAGGCTGTGTACAGGGTGGAAACAAACTTTGCAGCATCTTTTATAGACCTCGTCACGTAAACATTGAAAGTATTCTCTAACATTTAAAAGTCATTAAGTACCAAATTAAAAATATGCCCTGATCAAATGAATGTGAATTAGATGCTTAAATACCACCAGGATCTGAACCTGAATCATTTACCCATTTTAAGAATTCAGTTTTTAAGACTAACACTAAAGAATTAGGAAAACTACCTGTGAAAAGTTTATTGCTCTATCGCAGGAGTGATTACAAGTCAGAGAGTGTTTGGGGAGCAACTGGTAGCACTCCATAAGTCATGTGGTAATTGGTGGTAACATATACAGAGAAAAGCAGAAAGAGACAGCACCATATCAGAGAAAAAGATTAGATGGTATTACAGAATGAAAAGCAGAAGAGAAAGAAACAATGCCAGTTAAAAAAGAAGAAACAGATAAATGCAAAGATATTTTAGTGAAAATACCTTCCATAGAATGGAGAAAGTGTGATGGACTAGAAATGGTAAAATCAAAGTAAAGATTTTAGATATCACATCTAATGAATCCAGAGCTGAGATCAAAGAAACAAGCAAACAAACAAAAAGTAAAAAAGTGATAAATGGAGAGGTTGGAGAAGGGGCTTTTAGAGGCTGTCTTCAGATGGTAGTACTGTGAAGAAGGGAGAGCTGAGAGTAGTTGAGAAACTAGTAAAATACCAGTGTTTTCTTTCTTGAAAAAAGCAAGTTGTGCTTTAATGAGATTTGTTATAAACTGAAGGTGAGAAAACATATGCATTGTTTGTGCATAACACCAAAACCCACCAGCTACTCAGCACTGTAAAAGGTGAGACCATTTGACAGGTTCACAATTAGAAGAGTTTAATCTGAAATATTGGCCAAACACGTCCAGTTGAATATACCCGGGATAATTTGTTGATTTTTCTTCAACATTTTATCTGCCTAATGACTCCATTTCTGTTCTCTGGAGATACTACGCTATATTTCAAAGTAAGAAGCAAGATTAATGTCCCTAAAATAATGTAGAATATATATCTAAAGATAAAACCTGTATTAAATTCAAGCTTTTTGTTTGCACTGTGCTGTCTTCTCAATGAATGTGTGGCCTTCATGAAAAGAAATATTTTTTTCATATCTCATTTCGTTATCACTTCATTTAATTAAAATATTAATGTCACATTGCAAACAATGGATTACACACTTGCTTCTCAGATAGATATTTATTTTTACTTAGTGAAAATTCTGATAACTATGGATACAGTTGACTTCAATAGAATGACAATGTGCAGTATTATCCAGTATATTTAAGGCATTAGTATGTAATTTCAAGAATTTTAACACCTTGACAGAACTACTTCAGTATGAATCCTTATGAATCACCTCACCTATTCTTGACAAATTAGAAGATAACCTTTCAAACAAGTTCAAAATCCTTAATTTCTTCTCCACTGTGATTTCTGGCATATATTGGAAGAACGTCAAAATTGCTCCCATAATACACTGGCTGTACCAGTCTTTGAGTTACTGGTTCAGCACCAAGAACATTAGCAACTGCCCTGGGAAAGAGGGATGGCATCGAGCCACTCCTTTCCTAGCATAGGATTCTCAAATCCTGGGTACATAACAGCTATGTCAGCTGCATTTTTGCAGTTGCACAAAACCAGAAAGGCATAACGGAATGCCTTCAATGGAAAATGTGTCCCTTCGATTTCAAAACTAAAGAGATTCAAGCAACTAGGTAGGACTCATTCCTCAGTTCTGTAATTTTCTTAGTACTTGACAAATCGTTGAATTTTTCAAATATCCTGTATTCAGTGCAGAACAAGTGTGACCTATTGTGATTTTCTTTTCCTTTTAAGTCTAACCAGCTCATATGTTTTCCCTGAGTATATTATATTGAGTCTCAGGCAGATTCTGTATTTATACTCAGGAATTAAAAATAGCAATCAATATATTTTCTCTGGTCTTCTTTACAAATGCGTTCAGTTTGATGTAAGAACATACAGAAATTTATATGCCAAAATATATGTATGCGTTAATCTGGAAGAAATATGATGTGAAAACAGAACTTCAGAAAAGCCTCAGTTATACTTTATCTTAAGACAAAGAAGGAGATGCTGTTTCCAATATTATTATCTATTATATTTGCTGTTATCAAAACCTGTAGATTTTATGAGAATGCTTACAATGTATTGAAATGTATATGAAAAAGCACGTATTAATGTTAAGTAATTATTTAATAAATATTTATTAAAACTCTGTGGATTTTGCAGATGGTCATTGTCTAGTTGCTGGAAAAACTGGTAGGTCCTGTTGTAGTGCATCCCAGTAGACATTGTCACTGAAATGATACTGGATTTTTAGATAAAATAGTGTACTGAAATAACTATTGAAAACTATTAAATCTTTTTCATTTTATCAGAAATTCCATGGAATGACATACGGATTACACAAAATTATCAGGGAGTTAAGTTTCTGTCTTTCACAAGTTCATAGACTATCTGAGTTTATATGTATAATTCCAGATATTTCTAAAAGGAGAATTAAAACAGTCCAAACTTTATGTCAGGGAAGAAGGGGAGGGAGGAAAAGCGGGGGAAGAAGGGCTCGTAGGCCAAGGGAGAGGGAGGCAGGCAGAAGGCAGGAAGGAGAGGGAGGCAGGCAGGGGGGACGGGAAGGAGAATTCTTGCCCATTACTGCTTCTATACTGTCTCTTCCTCTTTGGCAATAAACAAGTTGATTTGTATGAATATATCTTTTTTTATAAATAGTCCAACTGGATTGACCTTTTGTGGTATTTTTGCATCCATGACAATAGCCATTTTACTTCATTTCCTGTTAGGATGTTTCAAAGAACCCCACAGCAGTAAATACTCCATTAAAATGGGGTTCGTAACTCTCTTAGACCCTCTGAAATTATTTACCCTTTTACAACATTTGTCAGCCTTGCCCACCGCATTAAACTTACAAATGTATGTTTGGAGTGGCCGGAGTGATCGCAGTACTTAAATAGAGCAACAAATAGGATGACAGCCATATGCCAATCAATTAGGTTGCATAGGGAGTCACGAGATAGCAGTACGCTTACGTGTGGTAACAGGCAATACCACATCCGTTAATATGACTCATTCTGTTTATTGAGAGTCACAAGCCATTTGAAAAATAATTATTTCACTAAAAGTATTGTTAAAACTACACTGAGATAATCAGTCACTCCATCTGAAAATATCTTGCCATGAAACATGAAAATACAACTCAGTGCTGCTGAAAAATAGGAATGTGTTAGAAAGATTTGTAAGATGTTTTTGTCTAAAACAGTCTGGGATATCCAAGCTGAAAGTCTGAAAATGCTGCGAGGCTTTCAACTGGCACATAGTAACAGAGACATCAGATGGTGGAAAAATGGGCTGTATGACTTCTCCATCAGAGCTAGGTCATGCCTTGCCTATGTCAGAAGCTGGCTAAAAGACTTGAAATACTGTCTGCAGCTGCCACCTCCGTATACCCTAACCTAGGCTGGATAAGGATCTCTGTGGTTAAATATTTACACTGGGTCCCTTTTTTGTGTTTATAATGTTAGTAGAAACTTTATTACATGGATTGTGTTAGGACTGTAAATATTATCTTGGATATTAATAGCGTTCTTGCAAACATGGCAAACTGTGACTTTGTTTACTCTCCTGCTTGGTCTAAATTAAAAAATATAATGTTGGAAACAACACAACAAGAAGCAGATCGCAGCTGATGAAGCGTTCAGTATATGCACGCTGTTTGTTTCTGCACTTCTGTAGTGACAGAAGAGGAAACCTGACATGCGATTGCAGAGAGCCATCAGTCTGTCTGCTTATGCCACTTACATTCAACTCATCTAAACCAATTATCAACTTTGGGGCAATAAAGCTGATGAACCCGAGTTCAGTGGAATGTTTTATTAGTTAGTGAAAGCACCATAGTCATTATAGATGATGCTTACGAGTTCAACAAACTGAAGGAAAAAGGGGAAATAGAGCAAGGTAATTAGAAAGTAATAGGGGAAGTAACAGAAGAAAATAACCTCAATTATGCAGCCCAGTTCGAAGAGGAAAACCTGGGTTGTTGTGAAATAGCCACTTAGAGAAAAAACCCAATATAATGTGACAGTCTCCTCATAGAATTCCTTAAGAATAGGTCCAGGCAGCACACCTACCAAGTGAATTTATTAAATTCTTTCTCAGTACCATTTGCCCTAGCAAACGGGCTCAGCCTTTCTATTTTAAATCCATATTAAACCCCTTGATTTTGTGCAATATGATGTCAATGCATGCATTCTGCAGCTCTTGCTTCTTCAGAAGAGAAGAAAGATACATCTGTCCAAATCGGTGGCTGAAATTCTTATCAGGTAATGAGAACTGTATTCGCTAGAGTTGCTTAACAAAGAATGTATTGACATATGTGTGCTGGCCAGAGATTAAAATGGCTCAAGATTTAGCATCCAAAGCAAAATACTTAAGCATTTACAAGGTTATATTTAGCTACATATTTTTGCTTTTAAAAATGTGGTTGAGATGTGTAGCATATTATACAGCTGTTTATACCTGACAGTAGCCGGCTCCAAACTGCGTGATACAATCATCTAAGAAAATAAAAAGACTTTTCTTAAAGTTCTGCAGAAAGGCAGAAGAAAATCTCAAGAAGAAAAAGGAAACAGTACCAATAAATATGCAATCCGATCGAAGAGGTTTTAATATTGTAAGAAGAAAGCAGCAGAAAAGTGTAGCTGAAACATTGGTATAAATTGGTAGCCCAGCAGCTGACCAGTGCCAGTGGCTGCAAAAAGGACTGGGCTGAGAAATTTCACCATCAATTGTGTTGCTGCATGTTAGGGAAGACGGCAGCACACTGTGTCAGAAAGAAAATCAAGAGAAAATGAGGTAATCGTATTTCATTGTGTGAATTAATTGGGTCAAGCTGCTGATAAGTAGATGTTTGAGCGTGAGGGGACCTGAAACTGGACAATGCAAGTACAATATGCAATTCTACGTAGGCAGTATTCAATTCTAATGTAACCATATTCAACAAGCAAGTGCTCTTTGTTCAAAGAGAGCACAAAAATAGATGTTACAGTCAGGGCTCCCTGACCCTATGCACAACGCAGATCTCGCGTCACCTGTCTTACAATCCAGGTCACAGTACGATGTAACAGGTGGCAGGAGCAAAGGGAGAATACAGCTAACTTGAGTCTTTGTGGGTAGCAACAAATCCATTTGAAGGTTAGTGATTTTTACCGTCCTCTGCCATAGGAGTATTCTCAGTTTCTAGTTTAGAAATACAAATATATGTATTTATTTTTATATGTTTGTTTATATATATATTTTTTTAAATTACTAATTAAAGATCTTTGCATGAACATGTAAAGCTTTACCCAGCTCACTCAGAGTATGTGGCATAGCAGTGGAAATAGGCAAGGTTTTACCAGCTTATTCTACCTAAAACTGTTGTGGTTTTTTGTCAAGCCAACACCATAATCCATTTTTCCACAGTGGATTACAATCCCATGGCTGGTTTAGGTTCATATAATTACATAAATGAAACTGGAAGTCCTGTGCAAGTTTACAGCTTTTCCATCATCATTTTCACTACATCACTATGTCCTGGACAGTGCTTTAAAACCTGAACTCTTCTAAACATCGAAACTTTAAACAGGCAGCTTAAGACAGCAAAATTGATCTGTTGATTTGGACACATGCCTGTCATTGGCAGGATCTGAGTTCAGTCATCTGCTCTTCCAGAGACTCCCTAGGGTCATTCACACAAGTCATTCAGAGCCTTCGACCTGTGAAGGCTAAGATTGTCATTGTTTTCTCTGGCTAATCCTACAGTAAGATATTGGCATGTCACAAGATCCCCAAGACACCTAGACCTGAAATATTTAACCCCAGGGGAGTTTTAAACATCTCTTACCTATATTGATGTCCCCAGCTTGCTGATCTGGGTACTTCTTGTATGTTGTGACTCCTGGCCACAAAATGATTTTGGTTGGTAGCTCTTAGGATCAGGAATACTGTATTCCTCAGGTACATAAGTCCACCAAATAGACAGAGAGCTAGTTTTGCAAAAAATAATTGGTTTCAAAAGATTTAGCAAATGCTTTTTTCCTTCCCCACTCTTTTAACTGTGCCATGGTGGCCTGAGAGTCAATTACCATTGCCTGCATGAGAAATTTGTAGGGAACCCTTAAAATCCATGGCATCTCCTGAGAGACTTGTTCAGCTGCTGTATGTTCCTATCTTCTTATTTAAGCACACAATAATCTGTGCATGCCGTAGCCTTAAAGATGTATCATTGTCAGATAATATAATACAAATCATGGTTATGTGTGGAACTAACAGCACTCCAGCCATTGCAAAATCACATGTAGCACATCACAGAGCCCAGAACAGTGGCTGCTACCATCTCCAGTGGAGCCTGTTGGCTGCAGGCAGCAATGCCCAGCAGAAAGGTTAGAAAACCTTGGTCTAACTGAGTTTGAGGATAGAAAGAGACATCATACATTTTTGTTTGCATAAAAATAAAATGATACCAGCTCTATAATTAGGCCAATCTGCCCATGAGAGGGGATCAGAATTACCTAGTCATGCGAATAAAAAGTGTAATATAGATATGATAAGGAGATCCTCAGGTGATTAAAACAGTCATAGATTGGCTGAAATAGGATCAGAGTGCTTGCCTGTGGTATTGTCATAATATATTGTCTTTTTGTTCTTCTCCAGAGGCCTTTGTGCCCTTTTACGTATTAGTAGAATCCCAGAATGGTTTGGGTTGGAAGGGACCTTTAAAGGTCATCTAGTCCATACCTCCTGCCATGGGCAGGGATATCTTTCACTAGATCAGGTTGCTCAAAGCCCTGTCCAACCTGACTTTGAACACTTCCAACAATGGGGCATCCACAGCTGCTCTGGGCAACCTGTTCCAGTGTCTTACAACTCTCATCATAAAAAATTTCCTCCTTATATTCAATCTAAATCTGCCCTCTTTCAGTGTAAAACCATTGCCCCTTGTGTCTGTACAACCCTTGGTAAAAAGTCTCTCTCAGTTTCTTATAAGCTTCCTTATAAAACCATATCAGAGGTCTTACAGAAGTCTAGGTATGTGACGTGTAGCTCTTCCCTTGTCCACTGATGCAGCCACTCCACCATAGAAGGCTTAAAGATTAGAATTGCCTTTAGTGAAACAATGCTGGCTGCCTCTAATCACCTCCTTGTCTTCCACAGATTTTGATATGTCTTCCAGGAGGATCTGTTCCATGATCTTACCAGTCACTGAGGTAGGGCTGACTGGTGGGTAGTTCCCAGGGTCTTCCTTTTTACGCTTTTTAAAAACAGGCACGAAGCTTCCCTTTTTCCAATCACCAGGGACTTCACCTGACTGCCATGACTTTTCAAATATGATTGAGAGTGGTTTGGCAACTATATCAACTGATTCCTTCTGGACTCTGGGATGCGTCTTGTTGTGTTCCATGGACCTATGTATATTCAGGCTCATCAGGTGGTCTCGAAAGTAACCTTCTCCAGCAATGGGAGGGACTTCATTGTCCCCATCCCTGCCTTGAGATTCAGGGTCTTGAAAGATGTAGGAAGAGAGATTACCATTGAAAACTGAGGCAAAAAAAATGAGTTCCTCAGCCTTCTCCATGTTGGTTGTCACCGGTTGTCACCAGTTTTCCTGTCTTATTTATTATTTTCTTTAATCTTCTTTGTCTGGCCAATGTACCTATAGAAGTCCTTGCTATTCTTCGCATCTTTTGCCAAATTCAGCTCATGACTCAAAAATGACAAAACATTCAAAGCCCAAATCCATGAAGGCACTTTGCATCTAACATCGCACTGGCTTCAAAATGATGTCACTGGAGTTAGGAATGGACTTAGGTTGCTAGTATTTGGTAGACATGGGTCTTTGTCTCATACATTATTCAGTCAAGATAATAAAGAACAAACCACAGAACTTTAGCTATTAACTTTTTTTATCACTTTTGTGTATTGTCTGGAAAAACGTTTGAGCATTCAGCATTAGTAGAGTCAAAACACATTCTTACTGCCTTTTCTTCCAGGTTTTTCATTCTGCGTTTCAGAGTAGTCAAGAACTTAGTTTTATGTTACAATGTTTTTACCCCTAGGCATTCTAAGTCATTTTAGCAATTTAAATGCTGATTCTGAGGTATGTAACATTCATTATGCTTTGTGCAGTAACTTGAGAGTAGCTCTGGCCATTAAACCTCATTTTATTGAAAATGTGAATACAACCTAGGACACCGTGGCTTGTCATCTTTTGTGTGTTTTATGATTCAGAAGAAGAGAATGTTTTCTTCCAGCTCTGTCAAGCCTGGCATTACTGAGACCGAGCTTCTGCAGCCTTTAGATGGAAAAATACCACACATGATTTGCAACTAGGATGAAGAGGTATTTGTGCAAGCTGCTGATGTGTTTAGGTAACAGTCACGAACAACCGATTATCAATGCAACTGAAAATGTTTTAGCTGCAGTGACCGAAATCATGAAGCTCTCCACCATCACCAACTGTTCACTTAACCACCATCAGAAAACCATCTTGTGTCTTATGATTTGGGTACAAATACTTGCATTTCTCATGGGGTCATATGAGAAATATCATGTAAGTTATGTAAATGCTGCTTTTTTCTCCGTATATTTTGAAAAGGTGGGTTTGGGATTTTTTCCCCCCGTTTGACTTTCTAATCTAAAGCAAAAAGTAGCAAATCTATCCAATAATGGTTTGCTGTTCAGCATTATGACCCAGCTTCAGCAAAGTACAAAATAAAACAGAGAGTTAATTAATTTGAAGAACTGGGGTAAAAAAGAGCAATTTAAATTAATGAAAAATATGTATTGGGCTAACAATATGTAAGTGTTTATTACATGGCGCTAACAGTATCAAAGTACATTTATAATGTTGTGTAAACAAAATGGTCTGCCAGTGGTATGGGCTCTTTCCAGTGCTGTTAAAATTTCCTGAATGGTAGGTCCTCTTAGGATCACACATGGGTCCTTTTTGTCCAGAACCTCTGACCATTCCCATCCCTTACCATTACACGGTGTGATGTACCCAGCTAACAAGTAAGCTTTCTGTCTTTCATACTCTTCACAGCATCTAACACAGGCCAGATTCTTTCCTGTGTTTTTCAATCTCTGCAACACTGGTAGCACAAAAACCCTACCGTGCGGATAACCAAACTTGTTGTGAATACCATAGTGTGAGGAGCTCTAAACCATCACCCCCTGACCTTCACCTTCACTGTGGGAAAGGCACTATGTTATTGGAGTTACGAGCACTTCAGCAGCCTGCAGGTGACTTACAGTCACTGGTTTTCTAACAACTGCCCTCCAAAGACAAGCTCCAGTCTGACACAACAGCTTGTGCTATGGTCATAAGAATTCATGTATTCAAAAGTCAGTACTCACAGAGAAAATTTGCATTGAGAAACCCAAACACAGTAAGGATAAGGTAGAACACTTTGGTCCTGCAGTTTTCATTCAGCAAGTAAAACACACCTTGGATACTTCAGTTTCTTGAATCTCCACCGTGTCAGTGTTGAAATCTGGGAAATAATCAATCTGAGTGTAGAGAACACTCCCACTTCAAAATGGAAAATATCCTGTTGATCTTCCTTTGTTTTTGTGATTATAAACAAAGTATTTTCTGAATTTCTTATTATTTCTTTAAAAAAAAATAACAAATGTAGAGGACAAAATTGAAAAAAATTCTTTCTATTGTATGATTAAAATTGGGGTTTAATTACCCGTTCACAAAAATAGTTATTAATGGTTTTCTCCATTTGAAATTTGGACAAAAAAAATCTACTTAAGTACTTATTGACCAGGAAAAATATGCCTTGAGTAGCTGAATTCATCATTCTATTGTAGATGAGATCCAAAAGAACTGGGAAATGTTACTGTTCCCAAACCAAAGAGAGCAGGAGTGATCAAACGAAAAGAGAAAATGATGACTCTGTCATGACCATGAATGGAAGCAGGACACGGGTTCACCCCAGAAATTACAGCAGTGGAAGGCTACTATCTTCTGCCCCTGATGGGGAGTGGTATTCATGCTTGACTGATTTCTCATTCAAAGTAATCTACAAACACCGAGTAATTTGAATATCGTAGTGAAGTAGGGAGCTGTTATTCCCCCTGTAGGCTTTACCGATCGCCTGTCAGAGGGCAGAGAGGTCAAATAACTTGCATAAGGCCATGGAAGGAAAAAGTGTTTCACCTCTGTATTAGCTCTCAGTCCAGCACTTAGACAACTAGGTTGTTCTTTTATCAACTTAATTTACTTTTTTTTTTTGACATATCTATAAAAAAATAAACAGGAGAAAATGCCTGTTGTTTGAGAGTCAGCCTCTAAATGAGCAAAATAAGTCACTGCTCTACACATCTGGTTGCATATTTTCTCTCTTCTCATATTTATACTTCAAAATGTCTATTTAAATACGGCAAGACTATAATATTTACATTAGTGCCAGGTGTGATGCTCTAATAGGTTATGGTGGAATAAGAAAGGCACTAAATGTTCCTGTGCCTTTTTCTATATGTTGTTTTGACATTGCTCATTTGCAGGAGGCTGACCTACTGCTTCATACGTGATTGAGTAGAAATGAGTCAGAGCACACATTAGTAGAGGTAGGAACACAGTGAGAAGATGTCACCCTTTAATCTAGCTTCCTATTTAGTTGTTAAATCTCCTTCCATGTTTTCATCTCCATAAAGTTACCCTCAGGACACTCCTGATCTTTTCACAAACCTATGTATGCGTTCCAGCTCAGCAAAAGTCATATCCGTATGAAGTGCAAAGCTAGTAAAGTGCAAGGATGAAACATCTCCATCCAAATGGAACAAAATGGAACATCCATTCAAGACCTGTCAAACCTTTAGACACAAGTTATGCTGCTGTCAGTGAAAACAGAAAAGCAGAAATACATCTCCTGTCGGTCATTTATTGTAATATCCGAGGACCGGAGCTGCTATGTCCACAGTAAAAATGAGTTCACAGTATCCATACTTTCCTTTCCCCCTCCTCCCTGTTACAGGGAGGAAGACTGAAGGCTTTCAAACTGAAGAGAGCCGGAAAACAAACAGAATGGCAAGAAAGATATAAAATATTACCAAGGAGAATAGTTATGAGGTAAGAGGGGCTTCCAGTATAAAATCAGTTTCACTCATTGCCAGGGTATGTGGGGTGCAGTCAATAAGGTGCCTGCTCCACCTGCACAGAAACAGCCAGAGGCAAGTCATCAGCTCCCTGTGAACCTGCACGAGTGGGATCACAGAATCACAGAATGGTAGGGGTTGGAAGGGACCTCTGGAGATCATCCAGTCCAACCCCCCTGCCAGAGCAGTGTCACTTAGAGCAGGTTGCACAGGAATGCATCCAGGAGGGTTTGGAATGTCTCCAGAGATGGAGACTCCACCACCTCTCTGGGCAGCCTGTTCCAGTGCTCTGCCACCCTCAAAGTAAAGAAGTTCCTCCTCATGTTTAGATGTAACTTCCTCTGTTCAACTTTGTGCCCATTACCTCTTGACCTGTCACTGGGCACCACTGAAAAGAGCCTGTCCCCGGGCACCACTGAAAACAGCCTGTCCCCATCCTCCTGACACCCACCCTTTAAGTATTTATAAGCATTGATAAGATTCCCCCTCAGCCCTCTTTTTTCCAGACTAAAAAGACCCAAATCCCTCAACCTTTCTTCATAAGAGAGATGTTCCAGTCCCCTAATCATCTTGGTAGCCTTTTGCTGTACCCTCTCCAGCAGTATACTGTCCTGGATGTACTGCCCCAGGTAAGAAAGCCTCCCAAAAGACAGTTATGCGAGTGCGGATCTGGGTGCATGCCATGGTAGCTGACCCTCACTGTGCAAATCCGCCCTAAGCAGATGTAATTACCACATTCTTCTTTCCTCCTGGAGAATCTTTCTCAGAAATGCAGATTAAACTTCAGGCCTTATATTTGTGTCCATACCTCCTCTTGGCCTCCATAGGCTCTACAAATCTGCAATTACAGTTTTATTGACTGACAATCATCTGAAGTCTGCTGAGAAAGAAAATTAATTTTGAACAACAAACTTAGTCTACAGTTTTATCTAGACGAAACCAGATATTACCTCCAACCTAAAGCACTTCAACATCGCTAATGTTTAATTTTTTATAGCGTCTGCCTTTTTAAACAAGCCTAAGCAGAATGACTTTCTGTAACTTCTGTAACATTTCAAAATGCCTAAGCAGAATGACTTTCTGTAACTTGATGTCGATGGATTACCCACAGTAGGATTTGACCACAGCAAGGCTTACAATGTACCAAATGCACAAAGGTAAGGAGATGCCAAAACTGAAGACCAGTAGATGGAGTAAAGTTCCCCACTGCAGATATATTTTCCAGTAGAAAGACTTCTCTGTGCTTGCTTAGGGACTGGGAAGAACAGTTACTTCCTACCAACTTCCAATTTCTTTTGACCTCAGTGACTACATTATGACCTCATTCTTTCATGGTTTTTTTGTTGTTTGTTTTTTAGATTTAGGAAGTGCCTTAAACTTTGAATTCTTTTGATCTCAAGAGAGTCAGACTTTCCAGGACAAATTACCTCCTGTCACATGATTAGGATGCAGTAGGACCTTTGTAAAAGTTCACTAAAATGATCTTAGACTTTCTGAAGAGATCAGCTTCTTGTTGATTGATACATCCCCATTAATTATTCTAATCTATACTGAATAACATGAGAGGAAAATAGTTCTACAGGATAAAAGTAAAAAAGGACAATATCTGCATTCCTGGTACGTTCCCACTGGAGTTACAAAGTAGACTTTCCATATATGTGGGGATTAGGCCTTGTTACTAGCATATCTATTGTGAAAATTTGCTAATGGCTTAAGTACCATTTGAAATTAGATTATTTCCAGGATATCCTGTAGCCTACAAGTTGAGTTCCTCCTAGAGAACTAGGAGAAACCTGTTCAGATCCATTCAAGAAGAATACTGCAGGTTTAGGACTCATGTATTCTGGGTAAAAGGCCTAAAAACTGATCCATGGAAGGAAAGGGACACAACCACTGCCAACTTTTTCTGCAGGCCTGGCATTATTAAACATGCTCCAAGGACACGTACCAGGTTGAGCCTATATAGCAAAAGCTAGGTGAATAAAGCTTAGCTTAAGGAGTCTTCTGCAGAATCTGGGCTCTTTTTCTACTCCTGACATTTTTGACAATGGACCCTAGGCTCTTCCAGAATTAGGCAGCAGGTTTTTAGGATATAAATTTTGGTATGAAGCACTCAAACTAACATTTTAGCATTTAGCCCTTTAGTGGATTGACACACTTTGGACTTAAAACCTTCAGAGTGAAATTGAATGTGGATGAAGAATAAAATATATGTATTATGCTTCTGTCCCTTTTAAAATGTTTTTGAAGTGCTTCAGTTGCATGGCCAGAAGAATTTGCTTTCTCCTCTGGAAGGGCTTCAATAAGGATCCCAGAGAATACTTGCTTCCTAACTGCCCTCTGGTTTAGCAGATTGACACACTCCTGAAATGTGAAATATGGCCTTGGATGTCTTCTGCCCTAAGAAAGAACTATATGCAAGCTTCTCACTTCCTGCATGGGTGAGCTAATAAAAAAAGCCACTAATTAAACACTAGTGTAATACATACAGCACAAGCTAGACAGATACTGCTTCAAATGAAATGGGATGTGACAGCAACATTTTGTAAAGAACCCAAGGTAGCAAGCATTGAGAATAGCCCAAGCTCACCTCGTAGGCTGGGTCAGCCACAGCAGGTAGGCAGACAGAAGTTTAAACTGAATCTTCTAAGAAAGATTGTGTTTGAGACAAGGCTCAGCACCTGAAAGCATGACAACACGACAGCTGTTTTGGGCATGTGTATGAGCAGAAGTCCTGCGAGGCACCTACGGGTGAGACAGGCATTTTGAGGATCTTTCTCTTGGACATAGGATGCACTTAAGTGCCTAAACCCTTTGATTTATTGACCCTCACCCATTGTGCCAAAAGACAATATTTTGCGGACCCTGCAGTACGTTTCTTTCCCAACATTTTTGCTCGCCCGCTCAAAAAGGAACCACGCTCTGGACATGCTGGAGCGTGTCCAGAGGAGAGCCACCAAGCTGGTGAGGGCTCTGGAGAACAAGTCCTATGAGGAGAGGCTGAGGGAGCTGGGCATGTTTAGTTTGGAGAAGAGGAGGCTGAGGGGAGACCTCATTGCCCTCTACAACTACCTGAAAGGAAACTGTAGAGAGGCAGGGGTTGGCCTCTTCTCCCAAGGGAATAACGACAGGACCAGAGGAAATGGTATGAAGCTGCGGCAAGGGAGATTTAGATTAGATATTAGGAAGAATTACTTTACTGAAAGAGTGGTCAGGCACTGGAACAACCTGCCCATGGAGGTGGTTGAGTCACCATCCCTAGAGGTGTTTAAGAAACGTGTAGACATGGCTCTTCAGGACATGCTCTAGTGCCCAAGATTATTGGTTTGTGGTGGGGTGTTGTGTGTGGGGTTGTGGGTGTGGAGTTTAGTTGGTGGGTGCTTTTTTTTTGTGGGTTTTTTTTTTGTTGGTTTTTTTTTTGTTTTTTTTTAATGTGGTTGGACTGGATGATCTCGAAGGTCCCTTCCAACCACTAAGATTCTGTGATTCTGTGATTCTGTGATTTTCTGAAGTAGTTTACAATTGTCATGAAAGTCAGGAAAACACTTCTAATTGTGTCCCGAACTGTCAACCTAAGCTATTAAACAAAACCTCAGTTCTCTAAGGCAATACTGGGAACAGTTGCTTTTAGTGTGCAAGTTTGAAACATCTTTCTTAAAGCTTTTATTGCCAATGAACTCCTTATAAAGCAGAATACGCGCTGTACTACAGAACTTCGCTTCAATTTTAAAATACTTTAAAATGAAATATATTGAAAACGTCTAGCCTACTACTCAAAAAAAAGAAACAACATTATTGACCACTTAGAAATGTAATTCTTACCGCAAGCAACAACATCCATATAGAAAAAAAATATGAGTTTAAGGGAAAGTTATGAGATGAAGGGTCTTTTTTTCCTCCACTCTCTGAAAAGTAAGTGGTGTCTGAACTTCTGCATACAGAAGAGAAAAATTAGGAACTTAGTAGGTATAATCCTTGCTTTGCTCAGTGGCAAAACATACTTATTCTGCAAATAATTAGGATCACGGTGAGGGTTGATTTTCAGTATCATAAATATAATTCATTTATGTTCTATCTGGTCTCAATGAAAGATGACAATACCACCCGTTTATAAATTTAAAAGTTTCTTTATTATGGAAAGATACAATAGGGAGATCCTGTATTTTTCTCTTTCAGTTCATTACTGGATAATGTTTTATGGCAACTAGCATGATAAAGATGTGACATAAGATCTGCTTTTAATAGAGAAGTCTGAAGGGACATCTTTTAGTATATCGGGATTTTTATGTGGTTGGTTTCCTCTCAGTTCTCATGGTGTGATTCAGCAGTGTTAGCGTGGGGCATGTTGAGCAAATATCTGTTTAAGGATTCTTTCATTCATACTGCATTGTAGCTTGAAATATCCTACCAGTATATTCAGCCTGTTGTCCATGACCAAACGCCATATTTTTGTCTGTCTTTTGCATTACATCCTGCACCTAGCTCCATCTCACTCATTGTTCGGAAAGATTTTTTATTTTATTTGCTTATGTTTTTCTTCTTTCTTCGTCTCTTAATATTTTGTTAGTTCTCCTATGTAACTTTATCATTCATAATGAGGACAAAATGTAAAATGCTAACAAAACCTTTAGAAGAACTAACAGCATCCTTATTCAAATCCCTTTTCTGCCTATCTCTTTGGATCGGTCTGCATACACACTGTCTAGATAGTAACAGGATACCACTTAAAAACATTCATAGAAACTATACATAGAGAGTAAACTCACAAATAATTTAGAGTCAATTCCAATATTTATCTGTTCAAAAGCTAAAGAATCTCAGAAATGCAACTTTCTCCATTCACTCCCATAATGCCTTCAAAGTGCTCTAACATATCTCCACACGCATTCACTGCTTTGCCTTCGTGTTAAATTTGCTGCCAGCTCAATTCCTTTTCCTAGTAGTTTGTAAACACATCTGTCCAGCAGAAAGAGGAAATGACCAGCAGTTCATTTCACGTATTTCTAACAAACGTTCAGGAAAATGTGACTTACGTTCATTACTGATCTATCCCGGACTTGGATGAAATTCTGTTTGGCAGTGAGGAGTATCCTGTCTTTTCACTGAAGAGCTTTAAGGATATAAGGACAAAAAAAGCAGAGACTTGACTGCCAGATAGGAGGCGTATGCTTTCCTGTTACATTTCTATTACAAAAATGAGCATACTATTGAAAAGATATCCTAATTAGTTATCAAATAATTCTAAGACATAGGTCAGTTAGCAACCAGTATGAAACAGCACAACTCTATTAGTTTAAACAGTATTTTCTATAAGGGAATTTGTCTCTTTATGTTTCATTCCTAGTCCTGGGAACAGATTTCTAAATGTCTAACCAATACGTCTTCTTTCTGCAGAAAAACAAAAGTGCCATTCAAGGGGCATCATTATCCAACTGTAGGATTTAGAGGCAGATTCTGTTTTCACCTAGGTTTCCAAAAGTACAGGCAGCTCAAACATAGCTCAGGTCTGGCATCGGACATGTTAAGCAGCATGAACTCCTGACATTTTCCAGCATTCTAAGAGAACAAAACCCACAACTTTTTACACATTTATCCTCTGCCTCTTAATCCCAAAAAATGAAGAATGAGAATTTCAAAGTAGACATCACTCATGTTTAATAAATTCAGAGAACTGTAAAAAAACCCACATCTTACTACTTAACAATTTTTACTAATTGATTAAATCTATTATACAGCCCAATTCTACAAATTATGTTCATGTTGGATATACATGACATATCCCTGTATTATGCTTATGTTCAAATCATGCTCATTTATATACCAATGGGATTACTACACTAAGAAATGTGACATATACGCCAGAGAGAGAAACCACTGTATAGAAATAACTAATTTCTTTGGCTCTTTGATAGTCTTTTCCTATTGCTCTTCTCTTCTTCTCTGTTATCCAAGCAATTGTGGTGATAAACAGCAAGAAGGTTTTGATAAAGTTATAGGACAACACTCAAAGGCATCAGCTTTGATTAGTTTTTACAGTGTTATTTTCAAGCACAAATATGCATCAGTATGCTCACATCTTCTACATAAGATTAGACATAAATTAGACTTTTCCAAATACCAATCTATGAAAGTTTAATTACTTTCAAGACTCCTTTTGTTCAAAGCACTGCATTAACTTCCAAATGAATTTAAGCTTGTTGTGAGTGAGCTGAGAGAGTGAGATTTAGACATGCTATGCCAGCCTAGCAAGAGAAAGACAAAACCAAACAGATCTGTGAAATAAAGCCATATGATCTTTTTTTTTTTTCTGGAATATTTTAAGAAAACTAAGAAGAAGGGAAGTAGAATCTATTTGCCCTGCAGGAAGCCTTTAATTAAGTCAACTAAAATGGGCATTCACTGTATTCAAATAAATTTTGCCTATCAGTTTTCAGGACTTGGTGCACTGAACAGTCAAACCACTCCTCTGCATTGAAGGCACGCTTTAATTGAGTAAAAGTATGCATTGAGCTTATTCCTTCCTAAGGCCTGGAGAAGTGGGTTGAGACAGACAGGACACTACTTAGGAAGGCTGTCAGAAATGGGTTGCTGGAGCCGAAGTAAGGATGCTCCTTCCTCACGGATGCCTTAATCATCGCTTCTCTTTTCCCATCTCCCTGTAGCTTTCCATTTTTCGCCATCTCAAGTGGTCCCTTTACAAGCCATCCTTTCCAGCATCCGTACTATGACCAGTTTTATCCCAGGACTTTGGCAGAACTCATGCTTCCTAAAGACTGCTTTAAGACTTGCTTATAACAGCAATGAAACATCACCGAGGATGATTTTATTTCTGTCAGTGGAACAGCACTTTTACTATTTCCCTGTGAATGCACAATATTGCAGCAAATCCAGAGGAGATAATGTTTTCCAAATGTTTTCCTCAGGATCACAGTTTGATTCCTGGAATTGCCAGTTGCTCGAAACTGTCAGACACAGTTTACATGAAATATCCTGTTTCAGTAAGCAGTGTATAATCACCAAGAAACAATCCTCCCTCTCCCTTCAAACAAAACCACTATAACTTTATTTTGGGCCGTACAGGCTTTATGAAAAAGCCAGATCTAGTTGAAGATCAGGCAAGTTGTATAATGCTGCTTGGCAGTTTGAGTAGATCGCTGCAGATGTATCATTCTTGTAATGGTTATGTTATAATACATTATTTATTCCCCTCCAACCCTATTTAACCATTTAAAAAAGAAGAAAATACGAACAGTATGTTAATAGAGCAATGTACTCTCTTCTCCTTAGTAGTGGAGTAGCACACTCAGACTTGAATGCTGTGAGAGTTACTTTTCCTTCGGTCAAAGGAACAGGAGTTTTCCCAGATGTCTCCATAGTTTTGTACCATCTAGTTTGGTATCAGGCGCCTCCTGCCCTCCCATCCAGCTGATACTGGGTGATACTGAGAGGACTCCGGCTGATCTTGATGAATGAGGAAAGGCCCAGGAGGGTGGATGCAGTCACCAGCCCAGGCAGG
This sequence comes from Chroicocephalus ridibundus, assembly GCF_963924245.1. NCBI lineage: Eukaryota > Metazoa > Chordata > Aves > Charadriiformes > Laridae > Chroicocephalus > Chroicocephalus ridibundus. Next base: position 133,942,895 of record NC_086285.1, read on the forward strand.
GAGTGAGGGATGGGAGCTAAGGAGGTTGGAGGGACACTGTGCCCCACGCAGGGGTGACTGGATGCTGGGTGCTTTCAGCTCCAACCTCAGGAATATCTTGGGACTGGAAGGGAAAGAGGGAGCTGTGGGGAGCAGAGATAGAGAATGCTGGTATTTTCTGCAGAAAATAATTGTTTTTAAAGCATTACTATACAATATTTTGCCCAGAGAAGTTGTGGATGCCTCATCCCTGGAGGTTTTCCAGACCAGGCTGGATGGGGCTTTGAGCAGCCTGGTCTAGTGGCAGGTGTCCCTGCCCATGGCAGGGGCTTGGAACTAAATGATCTTTAAGGTCCCTTCCAACTCAAACCATTCTATGATTCCATGATTCTATGATTTTTCTTAAAATAAAACCCAGTTTAGAAGCTCCACCTCCTGGATTTTAAGGGTCCTTATGGGCTCAGGGTGCCAAGGGCATCAGACACAGCAGGGAGGCCCTGAGCCCGTGGAGCAGCCTGTGGGACAGAAAGGCACTCACCAGCTCCAGAGTCCCCACCAGCAGTGCTGTTTTCACAGCAAAGCTGCCCAGAGCCAGCAATTAAACAGCTTCCAAGAAAGCTGTCAAAAAGCAGTACATTTTCTTGAAACATTTCCCTGTCAATGAATCGATGTTTTCTGACAAATCTCATTTCACTGGCAATTTTTTCTAATTTTATTTCCAAACCGACAGTATTTGCTTAGAGTAAATCTGTGGGTTTTGGATCTTCAGCTTCTTAGCTACCCCATCAAGGATAAATGAATGAGCTATAGGGAAAATAAAGCCTTCTGTAATTTTGCAGATCTGCGCTTACACATTTGGAAAAATCTCCATTTTTGTCTTCAGGCTGCCTCAATGCACATTCATCTTCCTAAGATGCAAAAGCGTCTAAAATTTGTAGTACTGCATTGAACTGCATTGACAGGTTACGGTGAGACTCGGGATTCTGTCCAAGCAAACAGTTCTGGCTTTAAATGATGGATGTAGGAACACAGCTCAGACTCCATGTAATTGTGAATACTACTTACAGACACAGCCCCAAAACTGTGGGTCTCACTGTCAAATGCAGAGGCTCCGTGAAGAACCAGTAACAGAAATCAAGGTTTATTTGCTGTAGCAGAGTTGTGTTTGCCCAATATTTGGTGAAATCTTAATGGAACATAAAATGTGGAAATAAAAGCTGGTTACTTTATTTTGTACTATAGGAAAAACAGGCTACTGGATGGACTACATCAAAAGATACAGAGGCTTGAACTTATCCCATTAGACTTTAGGATTTTAATTGAGATGTGTTTGTTGGAAGTTTAGCAATCCTAAGTACTATCAGTAGAGGAAGAGGAGAAATTCAGCCCATGTCAGATTTGAATGATAAAAAGTTTTGGATAAGTATTTGGATAACTTAGCCATTTTCACTCTAAAAGACTAATTAATTGAAATGATGGACTTCTCAAACTGATGGAGGTCTCAAACTGATGGAGATACTGCTGTTCTGTATCAGTGGTCCTTTAAAAAACCCTGCACTTTTATGTAAAACACTGATGCAATTCACTTGCCTGGATCCCTGCTGAAGGCCTTTTTTTTTTTTTTCTCTGATGATACAGAAATACTTTGTACCCCGAGTTCACTGCGTGGATGGGGCAGCAGCACCCTTCCTTCTCACCCGGCGGGCATTGGAGGCACCCTGGGTACTCCTCACCCCTCACAACTCTGCAGCTTCTCTTTTTCTGGTGCCTGTCCTGCTGGGGCACCTGGCAGAACAGCCAGGTCTGCCTTGCCTCACCCTCTTCTTCTTCCTACTGTCGGTGTCTGAAATCCACAGGCAGATGGCCAGGCAGATTAAAAAAAAAAAAAAAAGCCTTACAGTACCCCAAACAATGACAAAGTTGGTTCTTGAAGCACGAAACAACAATTTAGCATTCAAAATGAAAATATTTATTGCAAAAAATAAATTTAATGCAAAAAAAAAGCAGAAGTCCTCCATATGAAGACAAAATCTTTGTTTACAGATTTTAACAGCAAGAAAGAGGATGTTTGTTCTTTCCCAAATCACCACCCACCAGCCCCTGCCTTCACTGCTCCAGTGTCACGCCATGGCTACTCCCACATACGCCGCTGCTACAAAACAGCCCAGGACAGCATTTTTTGCAACATCCCCAGCACAGTATTTCACTTGACCTGGCGTAGCGTTGTCCTTGAGAAAGACGGTAGCAAGTTCACATCTTTTTCCGAGGCCAAGATTACGTTTTGCATGCTGATTTCTAAAATTCACTTCCAAAGTTTATCCTCTGCTTCTGTTTCCGACTTCTGTCAATAATGTGTCTATGAACACAACTAAGGGCAGTTCCCAATATTTGCTTTCTGAGTTTTGCAGACTTTGATGGTGTTTGATCAACTGGCTGCGGGACAAGAAAGTTCATGTCATTTATAGCGGTTTTCTTATCTGGGCTTACACAAGTTTATATAGATGTTATCCAAACCGTCTTCGTCCTCTCCTGAATGATACGTTGTGATCACCACCTTCATAATTTTGTATTGGACTGCATAATCACCTTTTGCAAAAATGTATTGATTTGCATTTACTACCTTTTAGCTACTGGTTATCTCCTAATTGTTCTAAATATGCAGAAGGGCTGGGTATTTCAGACTGCTTAATTTATATAGATTGGTAAGGAGATTCCTCTTAAAGAGTATGCAATAATAAATGGTGGTATCTACCTATGAGGATGAATGATTGTAATCACTTTCACAGGCTTCAAGCTGCAAGAACCATGGACTTTTAAAATTTAATTTGCTCTCTCTGCTCTCTATTCCTATAATTCCTAGGTATATTATACTGTATATAAGAAACGTACTGTATACTCAAGTACAGATACGGCAAGTAAAATTCGGTTAACAACCCCAAGTTTCAGAAAGGCCTTAGGAAGCTGGTCTTTTGCGGCTTGCTGACAGTCTCAAGACGCTGCGGTAATTGAGTCCCTTTGTGAAAGGATTTGTTCTGAAACTGCGCAATTTGTCTGTTTAGTATTCCCAAGGCATTTTCACAGCCCGCCTTGGAGAGCCATATATTTTCTAGATTAGTAAGACTGAATATAAAATATGGACTTTCCTGGTTTTATCTGTCTTTTCACTATGCCATTTGGATTGACTTCAAATGTTAAGGAATTAATAAGTCTGCTTATTTTTAATGTGGCAAAGTCGTGCTTTCCTTTAACGGACAAAAAATAAAGTAGATTTCCCTTCTCCAAGTCATTTATGTCCTTGTTGATTTAAAAAGTCAATGAAGGTTCAGTTCATTTAACAGAATTGCTCAAGTACGCGGATGAATGGATCATTCATATTTTGAAATTGAATTACACCACTGTCTCTTACTGAATACGGAAATAATAAGCACAATGAAGTTTTGCACAATACCCCAAAAAATTTGAAACCCTAGTTTTTACAAGTCTTATGCCTAAAGTTGGTATGAGATTTGAGTCTGTGATTGTATTTAATAGTAGCAATTTTTTAATGCATGTACCACCTACAGATTTGGTTATTGTTGGAAGTAAGACATAGAGGAAGAAAGGGACTATGGAGGAAATGGCATCTAAAAATTAGATTCCAAGTTCAAAAAAGGCACGACCCCAAAGAAAGTTTACATTCAGAAGAAAACTATGAAGCTTCATGCCCTTCGTTATGAATTTCTGTCAAAAACAGAGAAGCTTTGTAAGAGCTTTCAGGACATACAAGCACTTTTTCAGCTCCTTGAAGGTTATATGCCATCTTCCTACCCAAACACCCCCCCAGCACACAGCTATATGAATCGATCTATAAGCCTGGCCTTATTACATCCATAGACTGGCACAGGTTTAGCCGCAGCCCTCTGTCCTTTAAACTAGTTTATTCATTGCTGCGATTTCGCACATTTTTTATTTAGTCAGAAATCTGCTCTATTACTTTCTCAAATGTTTTTGCCGTACAGTAGCAAGAAGATCACACTCATATTTTTAATCATCCAGATGATGGCAGTATTTTCACAATTTAGTTATGCAGTAGGAGAATATTATTGAAAAAAAGCATTTCCTGGTTAATTGCATATTATAAAAAGCTCGGGGGCTTTGTCTTTCTTTTTCTGTAATCCTCAATTATACTTGTATTATCCCTTCCTTTTCTTGTACTACTTTATTTAGCAAAAAGAGCTTTACTTAAGATCTTAGTAATATTTCCCAAGTTACTCTGAAGTGTTTACTACAGTGTCTTTCAGCCAGCGACCCTCATTGATGTCACTTTGTGAAGCAAATATTTCAGTGCAAATAATGCCTGGCTGGGCACAGATGCACAGGAAAAGGGAAGGTGACAGGGGACTGTCCTGCTGGCCTCCGGCAATCACCCTGCCAACAGAAAAGCTTGGCAAGTGTGGAAGGAGAAAGGATGTCTGCAGCATGGGGAGTCCTGCCCTGCAGCACTGAAGAGAATGGGCCAGATGCAAAAAAAGAGCACTGAAGCACTTGAAATAGCCTCTTTCTTCTGCCGAGAGCTTTGTCTGCCTGTGCCCAAGGCCAGTCCTGGTACATGGGACCATGGATCAGCCATGGGAGGAAGAGCCTCAGCTGGTCTCTCCCCACCTCGCTCAGGAGCTGCATTTAAGGAGAGGGCTCATGTCCTTGCTCTTGCCCCACATGTCATGGGCCTGTGCTCCACCACGGTCCTGTCGCAGCCTTGACCTGCCCCATCACGAGGGACCTGGCTGGGATCCCTTGTTCCCGTCACTGGCCCTGACCTGTTCTCCAGGTTGGGCACAAGGGGAGAGTGCTCTTTTGATGCCCTGCCAGCCTGACTGTCACCCACAGCCCCCATCTCACCCTTCCTGGTGGGGCAGCCACCTCCCACACCCCCTGACATCTGCTGTCATGAAAAGTGAAGTCCTTAAGAGAAATTGCTGCCCTGTGGGTGAATCCCTCTCTTGACAGGATGAGGAAGTTCAGGCTGGGCTGACATCTGAGTGCAAGTGAGCTCTGGAAAGCAGGCATTCTTCCACCCCATCTCCCCAGAGCCTACACATCTGTGGAGAAGCAGGCCACCAGCCACTGCAGGAGGCAGAGCCGCTCTCAAAGGAGGGACAGGGACCAAGCTCCCCCTCACTGTCACTACTAGATGGGTGGCCAGGTTGCAAAGCGCGGTGAGCCTTGAACTCCGTGGTCACGTCTGGGTAAGGATCACCCAGGAGGATGGGCAGTGGCTCTCCTGTCCTCCACCCCTTACCAAATCTGCCCCTCAGCTAGACGCTGAAGGAAGTAATTCAGAAAGTTGGAAATGGTTATTAGCCACGTGTTAAGAAGGGAAATTAATATAGGTTTCCTTTAACTACTTTTGCAGGTATTGGGGAGGAGAGGGGAAAGGAGGAGATGTGTCTGAAACCTCTTTAGTAGCCAGGCTACATGCTCACTTGATATCAGGGTAAATTCAGGTAAAGCTAATGGAGCCATAAAACGTGTGGCCCATTCAGCTGCTCTGGTAACACTGGGTGTGTTCCTCTTTTTGAGATCAATGCCCTTTACATGTGCTGGAAACACCCGGGTATTCTCATGAGTGTGAGGAAACAGGGTCTGTTCATGAAGTTTAAAACTAAACCCAGCCGTATATGGTGATAATCATATTACCTGTCATGCTACTCCCTTACTAAATTGTAAATGTTAATTGAAACAAAAGAATAATCCACAGCATGAGATGAATATGTATGCTTGCATAATACAGTTATACTATCGCAAGATGGCAACTCATCCTTCGCTACAGGAGAGAAGTTTCCTTTGCAGCACAGTGATGCCTTATTACAAGCTTCCTTTCCCTGAAGCACACGGAATTACCTGTTGCCAGAGGCAGAATATATGACTAATAAATAGTGGCACATCATATCCTCTATCCCTATGCCGGAGCTATGGCTCTCCTATGGGCTAGAGCAGCTCACGTCACTTTTCCCATCCACCTGCTACTGGTCACACGTGTCTCTACCTTGTTTAATGTGTTCACACATCCAGTCCTGTGTAGAACCCCTTCTTCACCAGTAACAGAGCAAAACCTGCTTTTGTTCTAGTACCGTGACCGCAGGCTTGAAATTAATTCAGTATCCTTTTTAATTTGCTACTGGGTTTTATTTTTTTATTTATTTTAATCTTGTACTCTTCCATTATAAGTCCTGCTACTTTCTTTTTAGTGGGGTGGAGATGAGGTTTGCTGGCATCAGGCAGTGTCACACGCTGCCAGGGCTTAGGACAGCTGTTACAGATGCTCTATATATTCAGAGAATTTGAGGTTGTTTTCTTTTAACACAGACTTCAATCAAAGAGAAATATCTCTTTGTTCAGCTATAAAACCAATCCAGCTGGAGATTAATACCAAAAAATGTAATTAATTTTCAAGTGAGGATGTAAGATTTATAGCCAATTTGTCATATAAGAAATGACATGTTACCAGCTAATGACAGAGTTGCTCACTGAATCACTGCCCGGGTACTTCCAGAGGAATCCCAGCCATGCCATGACAGGAGTGGGGAAATGCACATCACACTTCTCAAAAAGAAAAAAAGAAAAAAAAAAAAAAGAGGCGGTTGTGGAGAAGCCAAGAGGAAAAAAGAGGAGGCAAACAGGAGCCCTGGCTACAGGCATTTCCCAGTGGCAGCTCAAGTCTTTCTCTTTCCCTTTGTTTTTTTACAAGGCATGAGCTTGGGGAAAGCCCAGCCAGCAGCAGCATGGTGGGCAACGGGACTGGGCGAGGCCACGGGGCTGCCGGGCGGGGGCAGTGGGGCTGGTGGGGGTGGTGGCGGTGGTCGCCACAGCAGAATGCATGGAGCACCCCAGGATGGGTCTCCCTGTTCTCTGAGGACGCTGGCGGCTGCACTGAGTGGGGTGTCTGGGTGTGTGGAAGAGGTAGAAATCCCAGCCCTGACAAAACTGACTGGAGTTTTTCCCTTAAGGGAGTAGATATTAAAAAAATTGTAAGGAATGATCTTCTTTTCCACCATCCACTTCTTTCTTTTCATTTTCCAAATAAAAAAACCTCAATGTTAAGATAACCCTTCTACATTCACAGCTGTCTCTAGCACATTCTTTTTTAAAACGATGCTCAACGACACACATACTATACACAGACATTAATGTGACTGAGATGCAAATGGCCTTTGCTGCCATGACTGTTGTTCAGCTGAGAGTTCACTCCATTTCATGTTCTAGACAGAACCATTGCCATCTAGGCAGGTAAAAGTGAGCCAGGAGGGCATGACAATTTGGGGACATTCAAGGCCAGGCTGGATGAGGCTCTGAGCAACCTGGTCTTGTTGAAGATGTCCCTGCTGACTGCAGGGGGGTTGGACTAGATGACCTTTACAGGTCCCTTCCAACCCAACACATTCTATGATTCTATGATTCTATTTGACCTCTACCAGGACACAAGCAGAGGACTATTTTAAAGATTCTCGCTCAGAAGAATAAGAGGAGATACTCCAAGAAAAGAAGCAAAGGCTAAGCAGCTGAGATATATGACATAGACTCAAATTTAATGAATGTTTACAGCTGACCTTGCACAATGAAGTACATGGAATTTTAATCACTTACTTACACACTCAAACAGGCGCTTGTAGGTTTTTCCATATGCGGTATTTATAATGCTCATAACTGTGTTGCTGAGTAACGTTAGGTTTCTGTGCCAGAAGCAACAGCAGATTTCTTTTTCATCTGCTGCCAACTAAATGCTTAGCAACAGATAGAACAGTTTATCATCCATAAATAATGATGTGATGTATATAAGAATTTGTTAACTATCAGTCAGTATTTTCTTCATTTACACATTGTGGACATGTTCTTTATCTCCTGGGTGATCTTTCGTTAATACTGCTGTTTCTTCTTTCATCTATTTCCAAAACAAAGAATACTACAAACAAGCTTACAGTACTTCTACGAGATATATGGCCATGAAAATTAGTGTTGCAACATCATCTTCTTGTCTTGTTCCTGAATTTACAGTTCTAAGTTATTTCAAGCCATAAAAACATCACTGTGGTTATATGTACTTGTCCAGAATAATAGAAACTTATGAGATTTGCCAGTTTTCAAGTTCTCAGCAAAACAGATGTGCTTATTACAAATAACTTTAATAGAAATCATCAGTAAAGAAATGAGTGGGAATGGAAACAGAAATACACCCAGTGATCTTTCCAGTTTTGAAATCTGTCGGGGAGTACTGTAGAGAAGTGTACAATACTTTTGTTTACTGAGATTCCAATTCTTATTCCTACCTATGTTACTAATTTTCTTTAACTACAGTGACATTCTAGCGTAAATACCTGTCAGACAAATGCTGAAGTTTGTCTATGAAGCTTGCACCGTTGCTTTGAGCCTTAGACACATATTATGTTTTGGAAATACAAATAAGACTTGTGAGAAGATCAGAACAAACAAGTTTTCCATTGTTTGGCTTCATATTTTCACAGCTGTATGTGCCCCCTTTTCAAAACCGAAAATGGGAAATAACTCCTTGCCGACTGTGGAGTTTCTCCATGCAGAGTCTGTAGTTCTTACCACATATATATAATGAAAAGTCTGAGATTGCAAGCATAAGCATACGACTTAGTTTTATACTATTTCCTGGTGCATGTTGCAAAGGGAAAAAGGTGGAGGTCCATTTGGGCCCAGCAACTGGAACAACTTCACAGAACGAGCAACACCAGCAGCGCAGACCTCTTGTATTTCGTCTGCTGCTTCTGCACGCAGGTGTGCCAACACAAACACTTCATGCTATCGATGCACAACCACCGAGTGCTGCTTTTGGAAGCCTTTGTGCCTGAAACGTGGCCATGAGACCTCGTGGAGCTGGTTTTGGTAGTAGGTTGTCCACAATTGGTAGTGTAGTGACAGCTAACCCTCATCATGAAATTCATCTTACTACTTCTGCTAGGTACTGTGAGAAAAGTTGCGTTTCCTTAAGCATAGGATATGTCCTTCAGCTGCAGGGATATACTGGTGCAAATGCTTGTCAGATAGATGGTTCGTATGAATGTCTGACTTCTTAGAAAATGAGAATTCATTCAATATTCTCTCATTTATTATACAGTTGTCCAGCTGAGCCAACAAAACAACCCCAACAATTACTCTCTATGAAATGAAAAGTAGCCAAATACTCCTGTAAGGCCAACCGAGGAGGACAAATTAAGTTGTGCTGGTAGTAGTAAATGATTTCATCTTTTGCTGACATTTGCTAATCAAATGGTCCTTTCTCTTTCTTCCTTTCCTACTAGAAATTCATTCCATTAAAAATAGCAGGAAAAAAGAAGAATGGACCAAAATCATATCTGTAATTTACACTAATTTCTAAATCAAAACAGATGGCAAAAGAGACAGTGGAACAGCTGACTCATCAGCTGAGCTGTATTTAAAAGATGAAAGCCAGAGCAGGGATCATCAGATTATCTCTCAAGAAAGTCTACATCTGTCTGGAAGAATATTTGCAATATGATAAAACCTGCCTTCTGAAGAAAAAAAAAAAGAAGGCATTTATTTTCCTGATGGAGATCATCCATTGCAATCTGTCAGTTTACTTTCTTTCTCTCTAATCCAAAGAGAAACATTCCAAAATTAAGAAACAGGAGAAATCAAAAATAAGACCCTGATCTTCCTCTATCCCTACAAAAATTAAAGCCATAGAAGCCACCCGTTTCAAGAACTCAGTCAGAGGAACATCCCATTGATTTCATGCAGAGTTCTGCCAGCCTCAGGACTTCAGTGATGACACAATTGTTACTACATTTGGTAATTATATTTATGTTTAATACCTAATTTTACTATAATTAATACCTAATTTTACTATAAATGATCGCCAGACCATATTTTGTTGTAAACCACAAATTATAGCAGGCTTGAATTAGTCTTGCAGACTCGTTTTGGATGATGCAGTATAAATTGTGGCTTTTTTATGGCAATTATTTTCTTTACAGTAATTCTTTAACTGACATTCTCAGTTACACTTTATATTTCAGGTGTGTTTTTTTCTTTTTTTTTTTTTTGGTATGCACATGGAAACATGCAGAGCTATGCAACAGCCTACCTGTCTGAAGAATTCGTGCCAACTTATTCCAGAGTGATTGTAACGCTGGGCTCAAGGCTTGGCTATCCATTGGTCTCCATGTTCACTACTGTCATGAAAGATGAAAGGCAGTTTTTTCCTAGCATAACTGAATATGAACACATTTTCACTATGAGGGTGACCGAGCACTGGCACAGGTTGCCCAGGAAGGTGGTGGAGTCTCCATGGGGATATTCAAGTGGTGTCTGGACATTGTTCTGGACAACTGGCTCTAGACGACCCTGCTTGAGCAGGGAAGTTGGACCAGATGACCTCCAGAGGTCCCTTCCAACCTCAACTGTTCTGTGATTCAAATCTCCTTTCCTTTTCCAGAGCCTTTTATAGACAGGCATTAGAAATGCTGATGTGGTAAAATAAAGTTTAAAAATTCAAAAGAAACTGCTCCCACATAGCACTAGTTTACCTACTACTATTACTGCTTATATCACGTTTTTTGTTATGCTTATAGTAGGGAACTGCCTAATGTATATTTCTAATTATATGCAATAAAAATGCCTATTACAGTTTTTAAATGACTACATAAATAAAGTCAAGATGGTTTGTGTCATTTTTATTCTCTTTCACATGTGTGCAAGGTCTGTGTATCATATTTGACCATCACAGAGCAGAGAACAATATAGATTGATTGGAAAAACATATCCAGCCATGCTACATTGACTCTGTGCATCAAGCCGTAATTTACAGGCCTCACAAAACTATCCTGTGTTTTGCATAATCCTTTATGGAGCACTGCACTGAAAACTTTGGGTGTATCTGAACCTTCTCTTGCATATTTAATTTCTGAGGCCACGTGGAGATACGAAATTATTCATATCACATCTTCAGACATAAGGGACTATTTAATTGTAGTAGTAGTATGCATACCTGTTTTAGTCTTTTGTCCAGCACTGCAGCTTAGTCTGATTAATCAGTACAACTAGACGGTAGCCAAAACACATTTTACTTTTTCTCCCAAGTATAGCATAACTCCACTACCACTCTTTATCCTTGTCCCCAGCACACCCATTCTGGATGCCAGCCTGACAGATGCTTTTCACCAATCCCATTCCCTCTACACTCCAGCTTCATCTTTCTTATGACTACTTTTGAAATTAAGCTTTTAATTTTGATCCTCTCATTTAAACCCCTTATTCCCAGCCCATTCAGCCTCTACTGAACAGTCCACATTCTGACTTCCAAGGACCCTACACTGTTTTTCAGGAATCAACCAAACACAAAGGGCCACCTGGACCTATGGATGTGATCACACCACTCCTGACTGGAGACTTGTTTGTCGGTGTAGGAGCTGGGTAGGCACTAGGTGCATAGGTGGTACCTGTGTTCTTCCAGGCATGTGCCTGGTCTTACTGAGAGTGATGCAAGTCTGCATCGAGCCATGCGACAAAGCACACCTTGTTCAGTGAAGGTCTCATTCTCTGCTCTGACGCTCCAGGATGACAGGCAGAAAGGAGGCAGTTCTTTTGACTCGGTAGGTATTTTTAACTGTGCAAAACAAAATCTTGCCATTCTTTGCAGGTGATTATTTTCTTATTCAAACAGTCTGCTTTTTTTGTCAATTGAGCTGCCTAATTTATCTTTTTCACTAATCCCGTCTTTCGGTGCCTCTCTTCAGTTGCTGGTTTCATTGCTCTATAAATTAAAATAAAAATTAAATGGAAATTAGTATTTGCTAATGTAGCATTCAACACAAGACTGTACCTACTGGTCCTCTAAAATACAAACATAAATGGGAGTGGTTTTGTTATCTAGAAAAACGTCTATTCCCCCTTTGAATCCCGCTAAATTCATTACCTCAGTTCTGTCTTGCAAATAGCTGACCTTTCTTTGAGAATGGACTTTGGGACTTTTAAGATCTTCTGCTTTATATTCTGTATTCTTTGGCAGTGGATCACTTGGGTTTGTTTATGCACCTGGTTCATTTGTCTTTTTTTAATTTTAAATATGCTACCTTTGACTTGGAAAATCCTCTCATTTTTATTGAATAGGAAGAGATTAATCAGAAGTACCTGGTCAGCCTCCTCCATAACATTGCCTTTTCAATATATGTGTCTTTCCAATATGTAAGTATCATCCCCTTATATGCTGTTTATACCAGTCTCTCCTCTAAACATACATTTAACCTCTGCATCTCCTATTGCACTCATTAGCTGTCAAAATATTCTGCATTACAATTCATATTTTACAATACAAGTTAGGAAGGAAAGCAAAGATGAATATAACTGTATAACCCACTCTCTCTCTCTCTCTCTATATATATATAAGAAAGAGTAGGTGTAGAGTTTAGAGACTGGTTTATAAAGAGGCTTTCCCACCTTTTAAAGTCATGCGAGATCAGAAACTCGGTCTGTACATGTAGAAAACAGCTAGAGGCAAATACAAGCCTCTTACCAACACAGGTCTGATGGTGTTTGCCTGACCTTATAACCAACCTATGCAACAGATTCAAAAGGTATTTTGTGGAATCATAGAATGTGTTGGGTTGGAAGGGACCTTTAAAGGTCATCTCATCCAAGCCCCCTGTAATGAGCAGAGGCATCTTCAACTAGATCAGGTTGCTCAGAGCTCCATCCAACCTGACTTTGTATGTTTCCCGGGATGGGGCATCTAAAACCTCTCTGGGCCAACGCAGGCAAGTGTTTCACCACCCTCATCGTAAAACATTTCTTCCTTCTATCTAGTCTGAATCTGCCCTCTTTTATGTTAAAACCACTACCCCTTGTCCTATTGCTATGCGCTACATTAACATCCTGTTGTATCTCAGAGATGGGCATGCCTGGTAAGCTGCCCTGGTAAGCTGCTATGAATGGGAATGTCCATGGGGTTCCAACTTACTTTAATTTGGGTTGGCTTTTCTTCAGAGCACAGGTAATTTTATGCATAGCATGTGTATATGTATGCATACAAATATATGGAAAGATGGATACACAGATAAAAAGATGCCATCAGTCTTGATTAATTTGAACTATACTATAAAAATGTACCAAATTGTAACCCTTAAGAAGTGAGGGATCGTCCTAATGCTCTAGGTATTAAAGGTAATATATGTGCATTACTCGCTGGAATAAAATTTCTGTAAAATACTGAGCTTGTTCCTGGCTTCAGGATTTTAAGCATGCACTTCACTGCTCCACTATTTAATTCACCCGATGTACTGCTGAGAAAATAATGGGCTCTTCTGAAATAGCAAGACGAGTATTCTCTTGTATTTTGCTTTTTCTCTAGAGTCAGTGCAGCATTCGTGTACTCTCAGGACATGACAATGCTGAGTCACTTATATATAGTCCAGCTAATCCAGTCATGGCTGCTTGAGGTAATTCTCACCCTAACAGCAGAGTAAATCTGAGTTTACAGAAACAAAATATTTTTTCATAGAATTTGCTTAGATACAAAATTAAATGAAGTACCCTTCCATCTAGACCACGTCATTAAATTTGCCAGCGAACCGAGCAGGATGACTTTGGGAACTGTCTGCAGAGAAAAAACTCTTTTAGGCAATTATCAGTACCTGTTCTTGGGAAGTCATTAGGCCTTGTAAATTGGCTTCCTCATGTTGGAAATCTGATTCTAAGAATCAAATTTAGTCAATCTGTCAGATATCAGAAACTACAGCTACAAACTCCCTTTTCTTGTTCAAACTAAACAACACACGTCAGATATCAAATGCTCACAAAATAGCTATTTTCAAGCACCCTACAGATCAATGCAGTTAATTGCCAAAGTTTGTGGGTTTTTTTGCATCGATCCATTAGCACCCAATTTATGAACACAAAAATGGCTAAGTGTTAAATACAATATTACTGTATGAATTTGCTGTCCAGCCTTCAGCCAATGCAAGTATTCGGCCTTTTAAATTATCCTTGGCTCTTTTGTTGTATCATTAGAAAAACAACTTCATTAGAATTAAAGGTACTTCATTTTCCTTTGGTTTTCTTTATGTCACTCTTTGTCAGGCTATGTATAAATAGGAAATTTTAAGTTGGGTCTGTGTGGTGCTTACATAAAGTCTAAAGCTGGATTATACTAAGAACTTTATTTTCTTCCCTTAAGTCTCATCTCTTCTAAGTTTTACTGTTCCCACTTCCATCTGTAGCACAATCCTAGAAGCCGTCATTGTGCTGTATTTGGGGAAAATGTGGATGTAATGAAAGAGGTGGCTTATCATTGTATGGTATTAACATATTCCTCCAGAAATTTCTCTGGTGAGCTGGAAAACTACCAACAAAGTTGACAAGTTGACAGGTCTTTCTGTTGCTTTTCAAAGGGGCTTTTGCAATCTGAAAATATGAATCTCCTCACCTCTGTAGCAAGTAAAGCTCTTCTGTACTTAAAATTATGTAAGGCAATACAAATGAATGATGAGGATATGGGGCTTTAAGAAGCATGACATCAATATAATGAGAATGACAGAAGATTGGAAATAAACGTAAAATTACATCTAAGGAACAGGTATCACTTGAAAAGCAGAAACTCCTTAAAAACATAAACAGCATCAGCATTGCCTTAACAGAATTCAGATGCTGAACAAAACACCGTGATATTTCAGAAAAGTCATTGACTTAGTTACAGTGCTGGGTACCAACATTTATCTGTAACATTCACTTGAAAATATATTGTGCTTGGCCAAGAAAGTGAAAGCTAAAATAAATAAATGGTATTTTCTCTAATAACGTCTGTTTGACAGCAGTAATTTATAATCACTGTGTCTGGAGTGCAAAAATCTCACTTTCCTCAAAAGATTTAATATTATCCCAAAGAAAAGCTACCACACAAGTTCTGTTTGTATTTTGAATCCACCTTTCCTAATTTTGATTGATCTGGTAACTTCAATTGCTTTGGCTTATCAAACCATGTTGCAGTGAAATGCCTCCTTAAACCACTTGATGGCAACAAAGCAATTCAGATATTAAAGGAGCTTCAAAGACTGTTGTATGTAAATCAAGGTCTACCTGTTTGCAGAATTTAAAAAATCTAAACTAACATACAAGTACTTTAAAAAGCCTGAATCACAGGCTTCGTCTTTTAGTTGTGTCATTAGATTTCTTTGACTACTATTTCAACTCAGAAACAAAGACTGATTAAAAAAAAAAAAAAGAGCAATTATCAAAAAAGCTACTTCAAAGCCACCTCCTACATGGCCCTGTGTCAGACACGCAAAATGATACACCTCCTAAGCGGTGAGATTTCTATTTAAATGGGAGAAATGCGCTAGAAGCTCAGTTCACTCTATTTTCCAGCAATAGCAGCTGCAACAGGAGGAGGACAGGAATCGCTCAGGAGCTGGCAGGGCACCGCAAGGAGAATCACGGATTAACACATCCACCTTTGGGCCACTCTGCACATGACACTCCGGGTAATAAATCAGCCACTGTTTCCCGGATTAGCTGGGACTGCCAAGGCAAGAGGCTGTGGCACAGGGCCCTGACAGTAGCACTTAGCCTGGAGAAATGGAGAGAAAACTACAGGTGAAAGAGTCTATCCATCTAATTTATTACCTCTCTGGGCATGAGATACCAAATAGAAAAGTGCAGCATTCCCTGGGAAAAAAACCAACCAAAACAAAACCAAAACCCTTGCACTTGTCTCCCATTTCAAATCTATACCCAAACTGCATTAGAGCAATCTCCAAATTGGTGAAGTGACACATACATCATGAGGGAAGAAAATACGTCTCTTTTTGAGCCTTTTATAGATACAATCCATAACAAATGCAGATTTAGCTATGTTCATAGAAGAATTTATTATGTGACTAATGACAACCAAGGTCAGCTAAAAATAATAAGACTCAAGTGGCAGATAGGTGGCTTGCCCAATTTGAAATATGTTTCTTTTTCACAAAAACTATTTATCTTTTTAAACTTCTGTTACTTTACTCCTTCAGGGCTGCAGGCTTCATATACCCAATAACCCCTAGTAACTACATCTGCTATGCAGACATACCTGTATACCCTTTCTCCATGGGGCAGCAGTGCTCACCACTTTTCCAATGTGTTTAGAAATGGCATTATAGTTTTTACCCCATTTTTTAATCTGTTCTGTTTTTTGTAAATTGTGCCTCAGTGATACAAAAGGACTCAAGGACATCCTAACATTAACATGCTGGAAATCTCGCTGGGGTGGAACATTCGCTGGGCTGACCAGGTGGCTTTTGGTGCATATTAAAAATCTGAGGAGCCCTGAAGGTACAGGGCCTGTACAGCTTACACTTAACAGTCTTCATCCATACAGTGACCTCTTAATTATTATAGCTGCCCTATATTATCAGAAGGGCTCTGTCAGCCTGCAGGCATCCCCACCGCCAGGAAAGGCAGAAGCCTTTTAACAGCTCCTCACCTCCCCCTCCACAGCTGGTATCAGCTTAAACTTGTCCTTGGGCTGAAACCTAGATGGGGTCTTTATACGCGCTTTGGCGAAGAGAGCCCATGGTTTCTGTCCCGGTGCACACTGCCCATTTCACAGCCTGAGGGATTCACTGTGAAACGCCAGTTTCACTGCCCTTTACCAACCCCGCTGACCTTCCTCGGGGTGGCTGCTGTCCTTTGCAGTCCTTTCTCCCCACTGTGTAAACCAACCTTGAAGCCAGAGCCTCTGCAATTCTTATATTCCTATAAAAGCCTCTTTGGATAACTTATTATAATATAGATTAGTTTTAGTAGTTCATTAATTAATCTGAAAGTACTGATTCAATCATCACCAGCCAAACAGGCTAGAAATAATAGAGATTCGGGAGTGATAATTGCTGATGTAATGAGATATCTGCAAATTATAGGCGCCGAATTAGAAATTATCTCACTAATTACTGTAAATACAAGACTGAAGAACAGCAAACTTTTCATGCATAAACACATGAGACAAAGATAATCGGTTTCATTTCAGTAATTGAGCCACTGAGGCTGTCATTCACCACCACTTTCAAAGAAATGGTAACCTCCTGGGATCAGATGGCAGCAGAGCTGGAGTAACTCCTGGGTTGCCTCTGGTGCTCCTGTAGGCAACTGGAATCAACTGGTCCAAATGCCTACCCAAGGGCCAGTTCAGCTCCTTGTAATTCACTGTGCCATCTTTTAGAGAGTGGCAGCTGTTGGTACCTGCCTGTCAGGTAGACACCACTGCACGTCAAGTGTGCTAACGTTTTGAATGACAGCACTTTTAGAATTGGTACTTATCCTGTGGCTTTGGTATACACCAAAGTATCTAAGAGAGACTCAAGCATTTAGAAAGGCTCCAGACTGAGAACTTAGATAAGTGCATGTTCGAAGGAAGAGCACTATAGAACAAAAGACGATAAAGCAAAAAATCCTTCCTTAGGGACCAGCTGGGAAAAAAGGAACAGCATGCGACTACAGCATGGCCGTACTGAATGATGCACTCCCGTTGCTCAGACATAGTGCTGATGAGGGCAGTATAAGGAATAGAATAAAACAGAATAGAGCATTTTAATTGTTACAAAAGGCATTTTTCCCCACAAAATTGAAAGTAGAAGTAATTAATGCATAGGGAACCTAAACCCTATTGTCCTCGTCTAAGCTACAAAGTAATTTCCTTCCATTTTGCCTGCATGAATCTGCCACTCCTAGATGCCCAACATCCAAGATCAACAAGAATTTCATAAGCCCACTGCTTTTGCCTCCACACTGTGACTGTCTAAGAACTGAAGTTTCCCATGCCCCGATGAGTACTGATATCGTGCAAAAGGCTGCCACCACTGACATCTGACAGAACCTAGCAAACTCGCCTTAGGCACCAGGCTGATCCCTACGTTGCCAAGAGCTTTAGAGTGCCATGGTCAGCTTAGCACCTGGCACCTTTATGGAGCTTGAACGAGGTTGTGAGGAATTTCCAGGAATATCGGAAATACTCCTTGGGAATATTTTGAAGTGTTTTCTGTGTATGGTCTTTAAAGTGTGTATATTAGTATGTGAGGAACTTTCGTCTCCACTCAACACAAAGTATCTGTCTCCTCACATGGAGTTTAAGCTTGTACTTCTTACCTTGAGTTTTCTGGAAGTTAAGAGCTTAGATGCAGTCAGTTGCTAGAGCTGAGCTGACACATGATAGCTCTGTAAACCAAATTAACTTGATCATGTGTTTTGAGCCTGGAGGATTGTCCTACATAAAGGCAATGTTATTTTTCTGATGTTATTTTTCTGACATGAGGTGTCAGTGGATGATGTGAGGACCGGTACACTGATAATGCTGAGAGTCTCAATGGTTAGCTCACGTGATGGGTAGAGAGACAGATAGATAGATAGATAGTTAGATAGATAGATAGACAGACAGACAGACAGACAGACAAGGAAAATGTGAAAGGTAATGAAGAACCAGATACATTTCTGCTAAATCAATTAGGCCACTTTAGATATATTTGAATCTATCTCCACTTTCCTTCTTGCTGATGTCATTTTAACTGTGCATATTTTCAAACCCCCCTACCGTAGAAGAGACTGCATTTTAGGGATGTCTGCATGTTTCAAGTAATTTGTTAGATAGTTAAGATTTTCTTGTGGTGATTTCTTTTTCTTTATTTACAAAACCAGCTCACACAATTTGTCTTATGTTTTATCATCAAAAAAAAAAAAAAAAGAAAGAAAGAAAAAAAATTGTTTTACATGTTGCTAGCTCCCAAATTAGCAAGGAACTTCATCCCATTTCAGTAAAGTAGACAGAGCATTCTGGGTCTATAACATAGCAGTCATGCTGCTATGGGTATGCACTGCACACTGGGTTTTGGATGTCTTTATTTTGGCAGTTACTATCTTTCATCTAAGATGCCAACCATTAAGTCATGGTTCGGCTTTCTCAGAGTTGCTGTGTTGATAGCAAATATAGCACTCAGACATAGTGAACAAATCTTGTATTTGTTACTGTTCTTTCGTTTCATTGAGATGCATTCATACTAGTGAAGAAGATGGTACCGGACTGAAATACTAGGTATGTAATTGCGCTCTGTGCTCAAAACATTCCTAAGGCAAAAATATTATCAGCAAATCAATAGTTTCCATTTTCTTTCTAAATGTAATGCCCTACCTAAATTAGTGTTTCTGTCCCTCATTTCTTTTGTGTCGCAGAAATAAGAATGTGTTTTGCTTTTTCTGCGGGTCTGCTCTATATTCGAATTGGAGTAATTAAAATTTTAAATTCCTAATTCCCTCTCTCAGAAACTCATCTAATTCTTCTCACACAGCTGTAAAAAAAAAGGATGTTAGAACCGAAGTTAATACAAATGTGGCAGGATTGCGCAGTTAGGAGGAACCAGAGATTGCTTTGACTCCAGCATGTTTATACAGATTAATTACAAAGAAAAGTGCATCGGATGGGACATTTATCTACTTTCAGACGTCAGCATCCTCAGACTGTAGGTAAAATACGATCACTAAGGAAATATCTCCAAAAAAAACTCAGCAAAAAGATAATGTAATTTACTCTCATGACACTCATTTATATTCAGTAATGAGGCTTGTTGCTATGAATACTGCTAGGCCAAAGTTTGTGGGGCTCTGTGCTTTTCTGCACAGACCTCACTCTCTTTTCACAATTTAGTCGGTTGGTTACACCGACCGAAGGGCTGCAAAGAAATGCAAAACAGACGCAGAGAGGCAAAGTCAAGCCTGATCAGCAGATTTCAAATCACATCTGCAATCACGTTACCATCCCGTTTATCAGCAGAGGTGAAGAGGCAAAAACAAAGTGAAATTTGCTGCAAATTTTAAAAGGAAAGAAATCCTGTTAGTGAATCGAGACTTGTTTGAACTGTGCTCTGAAGAAGGCAATTGCAATTTATTGTTTAATACAAATTTGCAACTGCAGAAATAATCTTTCAAAGTAAATTGGAAAGTGAGGGTGGTACAGAGTCGCCAAAGGGCTGCAAGAGCAACTGGCACAGTGGCTGAAATGGGTCTCGGGACATCCTAGTCACAGCTCCTGAAAGTCATCGTGAGTCATACAATCACAGAATCACAGAATGGTTCGGGTTGGAAGGGACCTTAAAGACCATCTAGTTCCAGCCCTCCTGCCATGGGCAGGGACACCTCCCACTAGACCAGGCTGCTCAAAGCCCCATCCAGCCTGGCCTTGAACACTTCCAGGGATGGGGCATCCACAACTTCTCTGGGCAACCTGTTCCAGTGTCTCGCCACCCTCACAGCAAAGAATTTCTTCCTAATATCTATTATAAATCTCCCCTCTTTCAGTTCAAAACCATTACCTCTCATCCTATCACTACACTCCCTGATAAAGAGTCCCTCCCCAGCTTTCCTGTAGGCCCCCTTTAGGTACTGGAAGGCTGCTCTAAGGTCTCCCTGGAGCCTTCTCTTCTCCAGGTTGAACAACCCCAACTCTCTCAGCCTGCCTTCATAGGAGAGGCGCTCCAGCCCTCTGAGTCCTATTAAAAGTTAGTGTATCTGCATGTAGTCTTAAGGTATGGTTTTAATGTTTTGTCAACAAGCTTATTTTTTAATTGAAGAAAAACCACCCAGATTTATTTTCAAGATCCCTGCCTTCAAACACGGATAGAAGGTGAAAGTCGCACAATGGTAAACTGGTTAGAGCAAAATGGATAACTGGTTAGAGCTGGCGTGACACCCCGGGTGAGCTAAGTATCATAACATATGGCAAACTCACGGCAACTGTGTCTGTGCTCCAATAAACCTTTCCTACCACAAATCCTTCATTGGGTGGGGATAATTCTTAATCTGATAAAAGCGCCTAAACCTTTGAAGGTCAAAAATTGCTAATGGAGACGTTGGGATCACAGAGAGAAAGAACATCACAGTTGCTGTGATGTACGTATGTCAGCACATTTTTAATTCTGCCTTACCTAATTGGAATGAGGTTTTACGTCTTTATGAACACAAAAACAGCTGTGTTCCTGTGTTCCTCGGGCTCCTCTCGGTGTTTATGCAGGGGGAATTGAGAAGGGAGGGAGGGAGGAGGCACAGTTTTAAAGCTGAATGGTACCGAAGGTCCTAGAGCAAGAAAAACCAAGTTGGGTGAAATCTCACATACAGAACAAGCATATTTTTTTGTGTGTGTAAGGGACCAGCATACCAAACCCAGTCATATCTGTTTCTTCCTGTGTCTGGAATAGTCATATACCTGCTACTGAAGTCTGAAGGTCTTTTTTGTTCACTTTTTTCATTTTAGTTTTCTGACGAGAAAAGCAGATTGTAATTACTCACAGGTTTTCAACGTCTCTGAGTTAAGGGTATAATACTTTTTTTTTTTTTTTTACTATAAAGCCAACCTGCAGTACAGTGCCATGATGCACCATATCCCAGCATCATTGATTTCCTCTCTTGTGCCGGCCAGGTTACACTTGCAGGTGAGATCGCAGCTCCTGGACAATGTGAACGAGAGAGGCAAGAGAGGAGCCACAGAATTATTGGTGTAGAACTGTAACTCCAGGGCAATTCTTGAGCAATCACTCCTCGTTTTGTCTGTATCCTCGGACCTCCTTCCAGGGATTCTTCCCAGAGATGCTCACGGAAGGAGTGGGGTTCCCTGCACTCTGCTGCTCCCTGAGGGGGCTGGTTGTTCACTTACATCGGAAATCATCAACAGGCTCCTAACCACACCATCTTCTACTCCTTTTCTCATAGGTTTCAATGTATCAGCAAATCAAAGCAATCTTAATATTTTTTTTTAAGATTTGAAGGAAATAATGCATCGGTTCTCCTAACTCTTGCATTCTCCTTTTGCTAAGGATTACTAAAAAGTAGCACAAATTCAGCAGCGCTTCTCGCTCAGCAGTTTCACACCTTTTAATTGAGGGGAAAGAACTGGCACTAAGCAAAGTGAGACTGTTTGTAAATACGTGGTTCAAGCGCAGGGCAGAATTCATTAGGAGAAGAGGCACAATAACAACCAAAAGACCTCGGTGGAAGTCTGTAAAAAGCCTAGTGAAAAGCAGGTTGGCTGCATTTGTGGAGACAAACAGGAGGCTAAGGAGCCATTTATGCTTCCCTTTAAATGAAAAACTTTGTCAGGGTACAATTAGCCTTGGTTGGAAGGTGTAACTAACTGTTGAGAGACTCAAAAAAGTCTTACAGGAATAAAATAGATACTGATTCTCACAATCTGTGGAAACAGGAACTTTGCCTATATATTTTCTGGAAGGCTTTTCAGCTCTGACAAAACTACGGTTGCAAACTTTGAACCTAGCACTTGAAAAGACAAAACCTACAATAAAAAAAAGAGCTAATCACACTTTTGTAAAACTGTCCTGGTGTGGTCCAAAGTGATCCGTTTATATCTGCTGACCAGGGATTTACTTTTGCTTCCTAACCTCATACGTTTGCACCTCCCAAAGGCATCTTAGATATCTGACCTGAGGCTTTTGTTTCAGTGTCTAAATACTTACAACGTTTCCAGTGCTAAGTAATTTCAAAGTCCTGCCAGGGATCTATCTTGGAACATATTTCTTCTGTAGTTATATGCTTTCATCCGGAAGTATTATGCATTCAGTGGTGTCTGATGTCATCCAGAGATACCTGCTGGCAATTTTCAGACCTCATGAGCTGTTATTTGCATGCTTGCATATGCCAGAAACTATGCCCTAATGGCCTTCGTGGTATCTCTGGCTCTCCTCCCTTTCTGGGGTAAAAATTGCTTCGGGGAGGGTTTAAGTTGGGTTTTTTTCTTGTTTCTTTGGGGTCATTTATACAGTAGTGGTGTGCATTTTCATCCTTTAGTTGGTTGTATGTTTCCTGTTACAGTGAGGAGGGCTTTATTTTCCAAAAAAAATAGTTTTGACATCCTTGTTTGTAGATTGAACTCCTAAGTTAGAAATCCCTCACCTCTGCCCGTGTTCCACACGCTCTGCATCGGCTGTGATTTTCTCATCTGCCTCCTGCACTGGGTGTCCTGTGCTGTCACATGGCGATGGAAATGTCTGAGGTAGAAGGAAATTCTGTCCTTAACGTACTAGTTTCATTACTAATCATTACCACTGACAGCCAGCTAAGACTGGAGGAAGAGCGTGGAGAAGAAAGAGCCCGCTGACTAAAAGTGAATGAAGCCCAGGTGAACCCAAGTGAAGCTCCAAAAGCCTTGTGTTACGCTGCCCCAGGCTCAGGGACAACCCTGTGACCTGGCAGAGCCCCCATGGGACGGCTGAGGAAGGTTCCCCTGGCAGCTCTGCCCTGCGGGTCCCTGCTGGAGCACAGCCGTGTCCTTCTGACCTTGGCTCGGTGATTCCCATCAGCTGACAGTGTCGCTACCAGTATTGATATATTCTTCGCAGAGTAGTTTCAACTGTGCTTTTTAATGCAGCTCTCTTAGATGTCTCTCAGATCCTGAAGGAAAAGAGCAGTTTTCTATTTTGAAAGAGCTCCATCTCTTCTCCTCCGTTATTGGAGCTGGTCACGTTACTCATTATGGCCAGTTAACTGACAGATTTAACACTCTTCTCTGTTCACAAATTGTTCCTGATCCTGCTTTATACAGTTATATTCATCACTTGGAAGGGTTAGACCAATCATATTTGTCATTCTCTTTGATCCCTGGATTATTCATAAATTGATCATAGCGACTATTCAAGTACCTAATCAAAGCTGGATTTAATCAAAGCACTTCTGCTTTGTCATTTAAAAAGTCACTTGATGTTGCCTTATCACTGGAGGTAGGACTGCAAGTGTTTCATCTGGCAGTGCTGAAAAGCGGCTTCGCTTTTCTGAATGGATCTCATGCACCAGAACTGAAAGAAAAGATAACGCTTCTGACACGGGCAGAGCTTCGGCACCTGTAGCAGCAGGTATTGTTACAAAAACCTGTTGTTAAAAAACAACTTGCTTTGGCTTCAACAAAAGATGAACGACAGAATAATTCCTTGATGTTAGTAGTCACGAGTAAAAGCCTGAAATTTGCTTCCTTAAAATATTTATAGGCACCACATTTTCAGTTGTTGGAGCATATATAAGCAATGAATAATAAGAGGGCAGATACAGGCTAATCAGATTCTTGTTCAGTGAGCAGTCTCGCAAGCCATTTTTTTCATTATTTGATCATTTCTGCTTAGCACAGTCTATGCCACTCCTCGTATACTGAAATCCCTGCCAGACCAAGACCAAATAAATGGGAGCTAAAAAGGGGCCGGCAGATGATTACTTAACGAACGTGGATGACAACCTATGTGAGGATGCGCCATCAGGCTTGAAGACCCGTCATGTCTCACACCTTGATGGTTGAAACTCTTTCTTCATCCTCCTTCGGCAGTGCCTGCCTCTTGCACGCTGCCCTGCCACCCATCCCTGGCACACGGGGCCTGGCAGAGCCCCGTGAGTGGGGACACAGGGCGGCAGGCGGTGACTGCATGGATGCTGGGGGACGCGCCTGCTGCCATGGCCATTCCCAGCTTCTCGCACCTCCAGGACTGCATAAGGCATGTGGGCAGACGGAGAAGCCCCAGGAACCAGCTCAGAGAAAGTGTCCCCCCACCTGATCCCCCTCAGGGCTGTCCCAGGGGACCCTCAGCCCCAGGGCTGGGGGGACACCCAGCAGCAGCCGTCAAACCAAAGGGTCTCCAGAGCACCTTATGACTGCAAGGGGTTATGAGATGCCTAGGGAGTGTGGGACACCTTATGAGATGCCAGCGAGAGCATTTTGGGGTTGCACAAGACTTACTATGGGATGGTTAAAGGAGGAACCAAAGGTGGGGAAAGGGAGAGGTGAAGGTGATTTAGGGAGGAACGAGTAGGAAAACAGAAGGATAAAAGAATAAATGGGGCCAGACCCAGAGTGTGTGTGTGTGTGTGTGTGTGTCTGTGATGGTCTGCACCAACAACTGGAGTGGGGCAGCAGCCTCAGGAGCTTGTAGATCCAGTTGCCAGCAACTGGGAAGACTGAGATAGAGAGGCAGCTGCTGGGCAGACTAGGTGTCTGAGCCCAGCTGCTGGAGGACCCACCTTGCACATACGTATATATGTGTTCTCACTAGTGGACCTCCATCCTGCTCAGCCGAAGAGGGGAGCAGGATGAGGCCATTGGTGCTGTTTGTCTCTCTGTGAGTGCTCAGTGTTTCTATCTGAGTTCTTAGTGTGGATGGCTGTGTATATATGCATATATGTGGTGTACACATGTGCTTGTGTGTGCCTACCGGGAATACGTGCTCAGCCTCATTACTGGTTGGATAAAGGGGGATGGAGCTGCGGCAGCTTCGCCTCTACCAGCTTAATGGATTCAGCAACTCCCTAACACGTGTAACACAAAAAGCACACAGCAAGCAGTGTAATGTGCCAAAGAAACCAATACCTTCCTATTACTCATTCAAGAACAGATCTTTAGACAGACTCGCATTTATTCAAATGACCTATCACATGCAGTAACATGCTGTAGTATAAAAGTGATGTACAGAGAAACTAGTGTCTCCTGAGTGTTCTCTTACAGTTAGAATGGAATCACTGAGGGAAGCAGGTATCCAGCATATCTTCACTTAAAAGTGTTAGCACTCCATTCTTCTTGTTCCTCTACTGAAGTACCTCAGATGACTGTTTCCATTGAAGTCAGAAAAAAACAGTGTGAAAGGACTTTTTAAGGGGAGAGAATGACGCCTTCTTTGAAATACAGGGGTAGTTTTTTGAGCCTTTTTCTGCCATTTAGAAAGCAACATTTGCAATTCTCAGACATCAGCCACTGAAAATATACCGAATATTTTAGAAAGCACTGCAGAAAGCTTTCGCTGGCATTCCCACTCACAACAGCGCCTCAAGTTTTGTGATCCGGTTGGCCTCCAAATTCTTGAAGTAACATCTCTTGAAAGGAGTAACTAAATTGCTGGCGATGAAAAGCCTGGCAAGGGAGACAGACAAGTATTTCTGCAGGGCATTCAGACGTGAAGACCAGAGCGGCCTCCTGCAGATGATTGTTCCTCTCCACTGATCATACATGAAGCACAAAGCAATATTGCTACTGACCTTAATGTTTCAAGGACTTATCTAACTTGAGATGGGATGTGTCACATTTTATTTGTGTAGATTTTGCAGAAGAGTTTGCAGTCACCTGATGCACAGGCGTGCAGATATATTTTCTGTTACCTGTGAATGAGCTGGTATCACAGATGGACCATCCTAACAATGGGACAAAGTGGGCATTGGTGAAACCCAAAGAAAGTAGGTGAGCACAGGTCTGTCTTTCAGAGTTGAGAAAGAGTATGAAGTGTTGTGTTGCTATCATGGTCCTATGTGGCCACCTTGGCCTGATGGCAATACTTACATGAGACCCAGGTATTTTACAGTCACACCCAACAGATTTGGAACACACCTGCTACAAGAAAGTATTTTTTCCCTGTAGACTCTTCCTGTTCCCTTGGAAATACGTGTCCACAATTAACAGCCATACACTGTGAGTTAAATAGCATCCTGTGTTCTCAGGACTCAGTCATCTTAAAAAATGGATTTGCACTGGCCCATGTCTAGGTACCTTGCTAAATACCATAGAGACTTTTGCAAAGCATCTAGCTGCACTACACCTGTGCTGAAATTAAAAAAAAAAAAAAAAGCAAGCAAGTAAGCAACCAAAAAAACCCCCCAAATTAAACCACCAAATGTATTTCTAAAAGATTTTTAGAATATGCACATCTGAAATGATAGATGACAGCTTCATGATCCAGGTGACCTTATACATTCAATTCATTTCATAAAATGGTACAAAACTGACACAGAAACAATTCAGGATACCTGCAAATTAACACTGGAACGTAAAACTACCATGTATCAAAATCCTAACAAAAATGGGACTTTTTCATTCAGATTACTTCATACAAAAATTGTCGTCTTCAAAAAGGAAAACCCCCTCCGCATACCTTTTGCCCCTGAAATGTAGAATAAGCAGAACCGTGGAGCACCCAAACAATGAGACAGGAGTAACGTAAAAAGAAAAGCCTTTAATTTATTAATTGTACCAAGAGTTTTCTTTCACACCTTCTCCCAAGTTAAGCAGTTATGAGTCATGTGCTGATGGTTCATCAGTGACACATTTACAGCTGCATCCATCTCTCACACAAAGGTGGCTCCACTTGTGTTTCCTACCTCGCCACCACCAGCAGCAAGGACTGCGTGCGTGGGAGGGGATCCCACACGGATGCCCGAGACAGAAATAGAGAGAGAAAAATTGACCAATTTATGAGAGTTCAGTGCTATAGCCTGAACGGCTACTGTCACTTCCCTCCTACCATGACTTTGAATCACTAATGAATTTCTAAGGCACAGGTTTTACAATGCCTTGTGCATACCAGCAGTAAATTACTTTAACTGATACCACTTCAGTTTCCCATCTCCTTGAGCAGACGCTTCGCACAGTTTCTCAGACCAGTCAGGACCATGAAGCCTCTGCTGTCATTCAGGTGGTCTTGCTGTGTCAGACAGTTCCCAAGTGGAAGTCAATAAGGTAATAATATTAGAAACATAATTCACACCTCTTTCAGTCTGGTTCATCTGGAAGTACAGAGCCTGTTCTAGTGGGATCTGCAGGCATCTAATGTGCTTGTTTGCCCCAGCAGTTACCTGGCTTGCACATATAGAATCATAGAATCGTTTAGGTTGGAAAAGACCCTTGGGATCATCGAGTCCAACCATCAACCCCACTCTACAAAGTTCTCCCCTACACCATATCCCCCAACACCACATCTAAACAACTCTTAAACACACCCAGGGATGGTGACTCAACCACTCCCCTGGGCAGCCTATTCCAGTGTCTGACCACTCTCTCTGTGAAGATTTTTTCCTAATGTCCAGCCTAAACCTACCCTGTTGCAGCTTGAAACCATTCCCTCTTGTTCTGTGCAGCCCTTTAGATGTATGAGAACAGTGGGTAGGAGCTACTTAGACAATAGGTGTAGAAAATGAAAACGGTATGAAAGACTTTCCTGGAAGAAAACAGTTTTTGTATTACTTAAAACACTCCTGAGAAATGGCCACAGGTGTATGTTGATACAAAAAGACAAAAGTTATTCCTTATTTTGAATTTGTTACATAACCTCTAAGCATTTCTATTAGTAGCTGTCTCCTGGTTGGCAAGGTGATTCTGACTATTTGCATGCAAAAATACAAAATGGCATATGGCATTTCACTTGCCACCTGCTAGACAGAGCTTCTTGGACCATCTGGGTCCACAAAGAGCTCCAGTCACATCGGAACTCATGGGATACTCAACGTAAGGAACTATTGACCAGAATAAAGGGGGACAAAAATCAAACCTATGAAGTGATCATTCAATTTAAATAGAGGGGAAAAATTTGCTCCTCCAAATATTTTTGCTAAGTTCATCTGTGCACTTTTGCTGTCGCTAAATATAGATTGGAGACAAGTTATCCATCACTCATTGATTCGCTTCTGAAAGGGCTTCTGTAGCATCGCAGCTTCTTCCCTAAGCACCTTTCCCCAGGACAGTACGTAATAGCTGTTGAGTGGTTTATTCTCTATTTCTTGTGCTGCTCTTGCTTTTTCCTTCTTGTATCTTCAGTCACATCTTGCAGAGCAGCAGGGCTTGCAGCTCAGTGAGGGGCAGTTTCCCACGGCAAGCATCACTCACGTAGTTCACTGGGAAGAGGGTACTCACTGGTAGAGTCAAGTGCCTTTCCCAAAAACTGAAAGCACATAAGAGCATGAAGAAAGAACTTGAAAAACATAATTCAAAGCATCAAACTGCATACACATCAATTATTTAAGTCAATTAAATAATGGGAATCAAACACTAACAGCAGAAAAGAAAGGATGTCTTAAAATACTTCCACACTGATTTCCTTCCTCCTATTTTTGTTCCATTGAACTATATTTATCTGTAATACAGGAGGTTCATTCTTTCCTTTGGTTATTTAAGAAGGACAAACAGACTTCTACCTTGCTAACATGTAACTCAAACAGAGCAAAACATCATCTTTTATGGAAGGTCAAATAGAATACTTGAAAATTTACCAAACCAATACTGAAGATCAAAATTCTGCTTTCAAGCAATAGAACAGAAAGCCCTTTCATAATATCAAGAGACAAATACTCTATTGCACCCTTGACTTTTGAGTGAATTTTTCCGTGACCTCGTTGAGATCAGTCCCTGGCCCACAAGTGGACTGAGCATCTCTGAGAGAAGGCTGAACAGTAGGAGGGCTAAACTGTCTGAATAAACCCAGCCTCGTGTGCTAGACTCCTCTATGTCAAGAATGCTTCTAATCTGTCTAGCCATCATGCAACATCACATATGTACTAAATACTATGATTACGTCCATTTAAATTTAGTACATTTGGAAATAGATATGTAGTTAGCTAGACCATCAGCCCAGTTGTCATCGTGAACAGGACGTTATGAATCATTTTCCCATTTGGCTTTAAGAAATACAATCCCTTTTACACAGACACTGTGTGAGGGTCAAACATATTTCAGAGAACAGTTTGAAAAATAGAGAAGGATGGACCAACTTTCTTTCTGTTTCAGGCAGAATGGTATATTAATTTCGCTTTCATACATTTCTTTTTCTTTTGAAAATTTTGTTGTCAAAAACCATAAAAAGGTTTTGGTTTGGAAGCTGAAATGTGCCTCCAAGCACTGAGGAAGTACAGAGTGAGCCTTTATAATATAAATGATCTCTTAAGAATCTGAGTTCTGTGCCAGAGCTCAAAATAGTTATTACCCAAAGCAGGAACATTTTCTTCCCCAAACAGGAGCACTGAAAGAAAGAAAAGGACTCACACCCAACCTATGCATGTTGCCATACACTGGTTGGGTTGATAAAGTGAAAAGCCTACTTCGATAATTTTTTACTTCCACTATGTTGATATCCAAAGGACTCGAGAAGACAAATATAGCAACTGGAGATGGAAAGAGAAGAACTCTCAGCACACCAGTCCTTTGTATACTTTGACTATGGAATCTCAAAAGGGCCGTTTCTTATTGAAAAGGAGCTGTTGTGGTTATTGTGTGAGGTAGATTTCCCAGAAAATACAAGAGGTGAGAACAAACAGAACGATGAGAATAACACGAGTCGTAATTTCTCTCCTCAATGTGCAATCACATTAACAATTGAACTTTTCTAGAGAAGACAAGGAATAAAACCTTGAAACACTGAAAGCCTGAACTAGTGCTTTTAAGTAATGGCATATAATTTGTTTTAAATGTTGCAACCACAGCAAGACCTACCCTGTTTGTTATGTAAGTAAGTCTGTGAGATTTGCTATTGAGCAGTGCAGTGAAAGGGAGGAATCAGAATCTAGTGTTTATTACCCATATTCTCTTTGCTGAAATTTAGCATTCAGGCAGCTGATATTCTTTCCACCTTTGCCTAATATATTTATCAGTTCTCTATTTTGATCCTTCAGACTGCAAACACGCTTTAACAAAGTATTAACCTCATGGAAAACTAGGGCTTCAAAGATTCCAACATTCTGCTCAAGGAGAATACCCACTTAGAGATGCACCATCAAATTTGCTTCAGAAGATAAAATACTGATTTTGCATAAGTAGAAAATATGAATTTTGTACCATTAAAAGGTAAAGATATGCTGGGTGGGAACAGCTGTGAAACAGAGGCCTTTAAAATAGTGTTATACTACACAACAGTACACTACACTATGCTATACCATAGAATTTCTCCTTAGAAAAACATAACCAAAAAAGGGGAAGAGTTGGTATCTGGAACAGGAAAAAAGAAGTCAATATGTATTTTCATAGCATACCCAGTGAGATGAGATGAGTATATTCAACAGCAAAGCTGTAATGGCTCTCTTCAGTTACAATGAAAATGTTCCGATGGTCAACTCCTATTACCCTCTTCAGGGTTTCCAATCACTACCAGAAAATGGGCCAGGTAGTATCACATGGTGATCCTGCGAGCCAGCTGTCACTGAAGAATAGCCTGACCCTACAGTCACCCAGGTTTTCTGAAAGAGAGAAATTAAAAAGAGAAATAGTAGATTTCTGCGATCATTCTTCAGTGAGGTAAAAGGAAATAACAGCCTTTGGAAGACACCACCTTCATCCTCTCCTCCATAAAGGAGACTACCTTCGGAGCTATTTCAATATTGAGTCTGTAAAAAAAATGACTGTAGGTGATTCTAGTGGCTTAAGTGAGAATTATAACTCACTAGGAACGTTGCTCTCTCTACCCTGTATCTGTAGCCGACTTTCCTAACCCTAGAGGGCATTTGGGACTGTAATGGGGGCAAAATCTGGGCTGGAGGTACCTCGGGGCAGAAGATGCCCTGATGAGGGATGCTGATGAGGGATTAAATCCCCCCACCCCACGCCCCCTGCAGCCAGGCTGGTGTGCTGTGCCCCCAGGCAGGGCTCGGAGCAGCACAGCCGAGCGGGCACAGCCGTGGCACGGGGGGTTGCACTTGAACCATTTGCAAGCAAGAGCTACAGATGGGCTGTCCTCGCAGCAGATCAGCGCCTGTTGCCCATTCCAGGAAATACGAATGTGTGTAAACTATAATGCAGAAGTGGGCTGCAGTGAGGGAGCTCCCCTGTACCGACAGCAGCGTCACCGTGACTCACGGAGCTGACAGCAGCTGCTGCCCCAAGCAGCAGCCACAATTCTACACAGATGTCACAATCCAAAAAATCCTGTCAAGCCGTCGTTATGATCCTGTTTCGCAGCATCTGGGCTAGGTGACTTACATTTTCAGCCTTATTCACTGTGTGTCTTTCCAGTTTGCTAAAAGTAAAAGCAACTGAAAACAGAGTTATACTGGGAAACGGCATCTGGAGCTAGGGCAGAAGTCAGATTCAGGATTCAAATCTGCCATTTGACAAGAGACGCTTCTACAGGCAGCTCCTTACATTTTAGCTGAATACATTTTAAAGTCTGCAAGCCTTGCTTAGACACAGGAGGTAAATCATGCTTTCCAGTGCATCCGGGAAGGTAACCAACCCAGATTCCAGCAAAGCAAGGAATTTCTACTGTTCCCCCTGGTACAGCGAGGGGAGCAGCACAGTAATGAGAAGCTGGAAAATAGCAGAGGAATATCTTTAAAAAGCACTGAAGCCTAAAAATGTTGAATAATTCGATTTCTTTCCAAAGTAAGGGTAATATCCCTTTCTATGGTCTTGTCTTGTTATCCGAAGTCATTGGTTTTCCTACGGTAAGGAAACTAAACTTTTAAAAACAAAACCTGTCCGCTGGCAAAATGTCATGTCAGTCAGAAATGTAGCCCTGCTGCTTTGGGCAAATGTAAGACATTGAAGCCCCTACACAAACACCCATCAATAGCTGCAAGCCTAATGCTGCTATGCACGGTGAGCAGTCTTGCATGGAAACAGTACTGACTGCCCATGTGTATCCAGGTGGATAAATCTGAAGGAACATTAGCTGGATCAAGCAGGTAGATATTTTTCTGCGTTATTCACAGTGGGTTCATAGTCCCCACGTTCTGTTCTGAGAGCGGATGCAAAATGGTAAGGAATTGCCATTTCCACCCACAAGCTTTGAACAACCCTTTTCCAAACACACATGGCGTTTCTCATAAATGACCAACCATAAAGCGTGGTTATAAATCCCTGCATTGTCCAGTGCTGTTTTCATATGGTTCTTTTGCATCCCTCCTCCTGAGCATTTGGATGCCCAGAGGCTGGCAATGGAAGGACCTGACCCAGGCAGCTCTCACAGAAGTCAGAAAATTATACATACTCATCTCGCTCAGGGTAAGGGTCTGCCATCTGTCAGCCCCAGTTTTAGTCAGATGAAGTTCAGGAGCTGCCGAAGTGGATAACCAATCTCCACTCCTCACATTTTCTCTCAAGAATCAGTCCTCCTTGGCTTGCTTTCCCTTTTTCTCATCTTCAGTTCATTCTTCTTTTTTATTGTATTATGAATCTTTTTTTTTTCCCCCACTTTCTCTATGTGTAACTTCTAACTCAGACTCGCCAATAAAGATCATAATGCATATGCATGTGTTCATGTGCACACACACAGGTTGGGCAGCAAGAGGGGGCAGGGGGTTAGTCAGGGACTTCCAGCCTCACTCTTAAAAATTTTCCTTTGCTCACATTATGGCAGCCAAGGGGCTCTCTGATAACCATGTCCCTCATACATAATTAAACAGACGTGATAATGACATTTTTAAGCAACAGCAATTGACATTTTTCCCACTTTGGAATCTGACAGACAAGTCAGGACTTCATTAACCTTTTGCAGTTTAACAGTGGTTTTGTGATTTAGGAGAGCTGATAAAAAGGCAAGAACCTCCTTCTTTCATGTAAATTCTGCATGCCAAAATAAGTTGAACAGTAATTCCAGATAGACAGCGTTGTGTGGTCAGGTATAGGTGAAGAGATACTCTCATTAATCTTCATTGAAGTGACCCAGAAAAAGAGGGTAAGGTCATTTATAACAGGGTACAAAAATATTTCTGTAAGGTGACCTTTGAAGACCATGAAGTATGAAGAGTAAAAATTTGGAAAATAAAACAAACGCAAACCCTCTGTGAATTAAGATATCCTAAAGCAAAAATTCAGTTTGATCAAAACAAATTTCTTCTATAAAAGTAATCTCCAAATGTATTATTTACTTGAGACTTGACGACTTGCTTGCTGGGGGAAGATGTGGCAGGGCAGGGAGCATTTCCTAGGGCAGATGGGGGCTGAGTGCCCACCAGGATGGCAGAATATGCCATTCAGGAGCAGAGCTGGGCGGGCTGGGTGGCACCTGGGGATTTGCTCTCAGCCTCACGCAGCGAGCCGGGCTGTCGAGCACCGCAGCGTTTGTTGGCTCACCAAAGAAGGTTGACAGGCCCTGCAACCTTCTGTCACTTCCTAATGTATGAAGGACTGTAATTACTTTTTGCCTTCGTTTTTGTGCGCAGATGTATCTCTGGCTAGGACATTTTGTCGTCTGAGATGAATGGGGTAGCTGCCTTTGGGATTCAGAGGAACGTGTATCTCCTGCTCATGGCCTATTGGCCATGCAGCACACATGTACGGAGCTGCTTCCCTGCTGGAGGAGACTCCTGATGTCTACATAATTCCCTTTTGGCACACAAGGTTTGGATAAAGCAAAGGATCTCATAACAATGTCCATTTCACAGAAAATGTGAAAAATTCCCAGTTTGCACACAGGTCTTCTGTAAAAAAGAGTAAGTACCCATGTCATTTGTGTGTGAATGTTGTTGCTGTGGTCATATCTACAAAGCAACATGCACGAGTAGTTTGGGAACACACAAACCCAACAGCGGGTTTAACTTTACTATCCCTTCATTTAATGAACTCCATTTGTTTAGATTCTCAGAGCTCTGAACTGCCCATCAAAAAGACAGAAACATATTGAGACATACCATTTCTCTATTATTTCTTGTCATCTCTTTAGGTTTTGGTGTAGTTTTGACAGTTTTTTTAATTTTAGTTACATTGTTGATTCTTATATAAGTTATTAAATTCTTCAGGCTGTGAAACTTAGTACCTTCATTTTTAATATATATATTAAAAAAAAAAAAAAGATAAATTATTGACCAGAGCCCTTTCTTTAGTCTCCTCTAACTCCAAATCAAGCCTCGTGAATCAAACAAGAGAGTGCCATCTAGCCCATTCCTTCTTGGAAGGTATTTATTATACCTGTTCAGGCCAAACACAAACCAATTAAAAACTGGCAACGGACGAACTCTACCTGCAGTTTCCATTTGTGTAATATTAGTGCTTTTCCTTCCATCAACTATGAAAACAGGTCAGAAAGCAGATGCTGTAATACAATCAGATCCAAATTGTGAAACCAGAACTCAGCAGGAAAAAAAAAATGTTAAAAAAGGGTTTTGTTAAATAAAGCTGCATTAAGTGTTAGGGTTTGTATTGTCAAAGGGCTCTAAGGGAGGTCCTTTCAAGGGGAGTGTGGCACCAGGCTTACCACTTCGACATTCCCTGCCTAAATGAGTAACACAATCGGCTCTAGGCGAGGGGAAGGTCTGTGCAGGTTGGATTGCAGTGCTCTTTGCACTGCAATAATATTTCTCATTTCCTTCTGAATTCATCAGTGTTGTGCTGGGTAAATCTGGTGGCCTTGTCTGAAACGCAATACGCTATAATTTATATGAGCTCCCTAACGATACAGCTGCTCACAGTACAGCAGGTGCCCGTTTTGCTGTATAATTCTTTTCTTCTCACCTGATTCCGTTCACATACACCATTCATTACAGGCTAATAAACCTGGTTGGATTTACTTGGCAGTTGCAGCTGAACTCTTTCCTACTCTGGAGAGATGCCCATCTGAGAGAAATGTTGACTACCCAGCATTTGAGGGGTTTATTTAAAACCAACATAGAAATGATCCCCAGGGACATGCCCCATCCCCAGATCAGTTACTGGCGGTGCCTCAGATGCGTCTCCTACCAGAGATTCCAGTCTTTTTTGGGAGTGGGACACAAAGTTCTAGTTCTTAGACACTTCCTGACCATGTGCAAATTATTTCTACTATCGCATAAATTACATTTTGTAATGAGAAACCCAAAGTGCCTTTTGTCTGGAACAGGTTGCACATAAAAAAATCTTGTTTCTCTACCCTCTTAGCAAGTTGTTGATGGATGGTCGCTGTCTCCAGTGTACCTATAGCTACAGCTCCTAATAGGAAGTATCCTCATACTTCTCTCTCTCCATGACTTCTTCAGCTCCTCATTTTATAGTTATTGATTACTTTCAAATGGCTCCCTTGTTCTCTGCTCTGTGCTGTCACAGCTGTAGCTTTCCCTGCTTCAGTACAGTAACTGTTTAATCTAATGCCGTTCCTTTTTTTGCTTCAGTTCCATTCAGACAGTTCTTTAATTTTCTTACCATGTTTTTATCAGTTATTTTTTACATACAGGTATAGCTGGAGAGAAGGCATAGGGGCTCACAGGAATAAGTATCCAGAGAAAACATAAAGGAGGAAGAAGTAGTCCCTCCCTAAAGGAAAGGGGGGAAGTTGCACAGCCTCTGGGAGTCTTTAGATATTGGCATCGAGAATCGTTTTTCCCTCTTATTTGGAAACATACCCATTAATTCTTCATATTTTAGGCAGATGCCCTGGGGGCAGATTACCCCCATAATCTGTGTATGCTTCCAGCAGCAGGACTACTGTTGGATGCACAACTGAAACATCTCTTCTTTCCATTCCATTGCTATCTGTCTTTGAATTAGGCTATTAAACTCTAAGGAATTACAGAAAAAAATCTGGGACCTGTACAGATTTTTTTAGGCATCTGATACTGACTGCACTTCTAGCACCCTAGCACCAGAAGCATTAATTAATCCCTAAAGGCGGATGTGTTTCTTTCCTCAATGTGTGACTTGCAGCCTGACTAACAAAGAGTTGTCGTATTTTATGCTGCAACAAGAAAATTACGCTGCATCCTTTAAAGAATACAAATGCTTAATGTGTCTTCACGCTAGGCATGAAGAGGGCAAAAGGCCTTGCATACGTTTGCATTCTACAGGGAAACAAAGAAGTTTCAACTCTTAATATAGTCAAATTGTGTTTCTTCTTCCAGAACAACATCCTTGGACATAGCATCCATTTTTAAGGTGTGCCTCTGGAAAAGACAAGGAAAGCAGACCACTTCTTTTGTATCTATACATGCTTCCTCTGGAGTATTTAACACAATTCTAGCTAATCTTCTGTTCTAGCAATATGAAATACTGAAAGTATATTATTTTCCATAAATTTCAGCCAACTGAAATTTCTTTTGTCAGATAAAGTTCCCACAAATTACTTTAAATGCCGGAATGGCTGTGATCTTCTAAGTGGTCTGTTAGTGACTTTCATAGGGAATGAACCTATTCAGCAACTTGTTCATGGGTGTGATATGTTTCACTATTTTCAAAGCCAATGTATTTGGTATGTGAGGCGGTCAGGCAGATGGCTGTCTGCATTTCTCTGCCTTTTTTCTTGGGGATGAACTTAAAACATACTCCGCTGGTTTGAATGTAAGAGTCTTTAATGCGGTGCACACTTAATCACTTTTATCACTAGAAAAATTCAAACAGCTCTCACATTTAGAGCATTACAATCACAAGGTGATGTAAGATATGCCACTAGGCTGTAAGTTTGTATAAAGCAATCTTCTCTTTCTTCTTTATCACTACTTTGGGTACCTTTTCTTCTTCTACATATTTTTTTTTCTTTCACAAACTCTGAAAAGAAATCCCAGAAAAAAATTGCAGGCAAAATATCCTAAGAGCTAAAGCAGCCTTGTTAATGTATTGATACAGAAGCAGTTCCAAACCAAAACCTGTTGTCTATGACTCCTGGAATTCCAGACACATCATTGTCACAGCTTTCCCTCATCTACAATCATTTAAATCTGTGCAAAGTGGAGGTGAAACACTACCACCTGGTAGTTCTTTCACATTTCACAACGTTCTTTCATGTTCATTTTGCTCAATTACATATCAGTTTGCAGAAAATCATTTCTCCATCTCATATTTGTTAGTCCTTTTTTCCCCAGACAAAGACCTGATCATAGTGATCCATGTGCTTGCCGCCCTGACTTTGCTCACGACGGCTACCCACAGAAGCTGAACACTGCAGAAGGGGTTGCACTGGTGGGAGCCCCGTCTAAGCGTTCTACAATGTCATATTGTGTATCAGTGAGGTTTGGTGCATGGAATGGATACGGCATAGGAGAGAAGTTTTCCTATGGCCATTATGGTTGGTTCTTCTATCTCCAGAAAAGTATAATAGCAACAGCAGACTTCAGAGAAGAGTAGATAGAATGGTCACAGGTACAGTACATTTTCCATGTGAGGAATGACTTAATAAATTAAATGTCTTCAGTCTGGAGAAGGAGGATATGACGGAGGTCTGTAAAATGGCAGGGAAAAGGACTCAATTATTCAGTCTGCTCCCGCACAAGAGCCAGTGGCCCTCAAATGGTGCTCGGAGAAGACAGGTCCCTAACGAAGAGAGGGAGACTGTTCTTCAGCCAGGGGAACACAGGTAAGCTGTGGATCTCCTTGTTCCTGGAAATGGAAAATGTTTAAAGTTTACATGGGTCTATGGGCAACTTCTTGGTAGAGGATTCCAAGATACAAACATTCAAACATACAAACCCCTCATCTTCCTAAAAGAAGTCTTTATGCTGCTAAGAGCTGGAGTCTGGGAGAGTGCTTGGAGAAACACATACTGTCCTGTTTTCTCCAGGCACCCACTTTAGTCCACTGTCAAAAGGAGTGCTGGACTTCATGGCCCATAGAAACATTTAATATGCTGCAGATTTTTTCCCTTGATAATTCCCTTATGATTTGGTGTACCTAGAACTAGTTCATAGAGGGAGAAAGACGTTCATACTTTACAAACCTTAGATAAAAAACCTGGGAGAAGGTGCAGATGTTTGTTTCCACATCTAACAGTGTTCTCCTTTTTCAGTCCTGCTAAGGCAGTGTCCAGTCCCCATCTGGGCTCACATCTGCTTCCTACACATGAAATCTCTCATGTTACTGGGGCAGAGTCTGAATCCAGGTGCTTTTCATTGTCTTTATGCCTTTGTTATAAAGAAAGAAGGCAAGATATTGTAACCTAACTTGGTCTGCCCTGTTGTATCACAAAAAGGTACTAAGCACATATATGCACCTACAGCATTTGAAAATATCACCCTGAGCTATCGGTAGATTTGGGTTTTTGCCTTTTACCATTGTCTGCCCTGTCAGGAGGGAGAAACCAGACAATACCAAGACGACGCATTCTGCAAGTAAAAAGCTGCCTTGAAAATTTTCCCTGCAGTTTGGAAATGGTTAAAAACAGAACATTAATTGTAGCAATAACAAGAAAATCATCAGTGCGTACATTTATGAATGTAATAATTATATTTTCAGCTTAGACAATCTGTATTATATACACTATCATTTTGTTTCTAAGAAAAGAATACTCTCATATTTTCTAAGCTAGGTTTTGGAAGGTTGCTCTAGAGGTTTCGTGACAGCCACTTATAAAACTTCTGAAGGCTTTTCTATTTCTGTATTTTATGTATTTTCCTGCACTTTTGAATTGTTGGCTGGATAACAACATAGATAAGGGGGGGAGGAAGCGTTAAGGATCCACTAGATGTTAACAATATCACACCTTAAAAATACACATAGTTGCAGCTATACCCTTTTCCTGGAACAGCGTAATTGGTATTTCCCTTCTTCACAAAAGCGTTGTGAGAATTCAGAATTTTTTCTTTGTACAGCACACGAAAGGTGAAGAATGCCAAACAAGTGTGTTTTATTAGTATTCGTATTCATTTTGTAACGTACAGGAGGAGTTTATCTTGGCACATCGTTGTTAAAAATGATAGGTAATGTCATTAACACTCCGGTCCTACATGAATTAGCTACTGTATAGATCACCCCACAGAAATAAAATGCTGTAGCAATTGATCAAGTTGAATGGACCAGTAAAGGCTAATTTCCTTTGAATGTTTTATAATTCATTTCAAACCTTGTAACTGGTCATAATGTTTTTTCAACATGGAGACAACTGCCAATGAAGGCATCTTATTATAGTGTTCCTGTTTATAAATAGAACTGAATCCTAGTTGATTTTGCCCTTTAGACTCTGTTTCCTTCCCCCCATCCCCCTTTCGCTTTTAGGAAAGTGCCTGGAATCACTATAAATCACATTATGAAAAAGCCTTCTTCGGAGAATGGTATAGCTGTTTTAAAGTTGAAATGCATTGAATAAAGAACAAGCAAAATTGTTGTTATTTCTGGTATTTTCAGGGAAATCTCAGCTATTGTCTGCTCTAATGAAATGAAATTTTGTTATTGGGAATACTTTTTCAAAATTCAGCTCTATATAAAAAACAAACGTTACTATATTTAAGGATAAACTCACTCGTAAGCTAAGCCACTAAACTAAGAGGAATAAATAGGGCCTATTAGGTCAAATTCAGTTTTGATTTACACCAATGGAAACTGGAACAACCCCAGTGACTGCAAAAAAAAATAGTAAATTATTCAAATTGTAAAAGAAAGGCGGAGTGTGACCCTCTAAAGATTAAGATTTTTAATTACATGCTTTATGACATGAAAACATTATGACA
Source organism: Chroicocephalus ridibundus (assembly GCF_963924245.1). Classification (NCBI taxonomy): domain Eukaryota; kingdom Metazoa; phylum Chordata; class Aves; order Charadriiformes; family Laridae; genus Chroicocephalus; species Chroicocephalus ridibundus. Next base: position 133,982,981 of record NC_086285.1, read on the forward strand.
ACATAGTCTCATGGTAGAAGAACATTCAAGCCTTAATAATAAAATAGCAAATCTGCAATATTTAGTAGAGCCATATACTTTCCACACATGGAGAAAGGTTTTCCCAGTTTAACAAGGTGGAATTCATGCTGGGAAAATCTCTGGGAAGTCAGAAAAACAGAGCTGAATCAAAGCTAGAAGCAGGAAGTCATCATAAAAAATATTTTGTTGCAGAGATGACACTTTGATCATTATTTATTAGCTTTTTTATTTCCTTTTCACTCAGTATCTCAGTGGAAATCAGAGTAACTATCAAAGTAGCTGTGTATCAACTGGTATTGCTTTCATATCAAAAAGAACTAAGATACGGTGGATATGGGCATGTTACTTGTATTTTTAAAAGTATAAAAAAGTATAATTTGATAAAAATTACTACTTTTCTTACTGCTTTTATCTCTGATAAGGTTATCATGTCAATTACAAAGATGAGAGGCACTTCTTTTCCTCAGTCTTCACTGGCAAGGGCTCCAGCCACACTCCTGGAGTCACAGAAGACAATGGCAGGGGTTGGACAGAACTGCCCATCATAAGTGAAGATCAGGTTCGTGACCATCTGATGAACCTGAAAGTGAACAAGTCCATGGGACCTGGTGGGTACTGAAGGAACTGGCTGATGAGGCTGCTAAACCGCTCTCTATTATATTCCAAAAGTCATAGCAGTGTAGTGAAGTCCCCACTGACTGGAAAAGGGGAAACATAATCCCCGTTTTCAAAAAGGGAAAGAAGGAGGAACCAGGGAACTATAGGCCAGTCAGACTCACCTCCATGCCTGGTAAGACTATGGAGCAGATCCTCCTGGAGGCACTGCTGAGGCAGAAGAATAACAAAGAGGTGATTGGGTACAATCAACACGGCTTCACCAAGGGCAAATTGTGCCTGACAAACTTGGTGGCCTTCTATGAGAAGGTCACAACATCAATAGACAAGGGGAGAGCAACTGACATCATTTACCTGGACTAGAGCAAAGCCTTTGACACTGTCCTACATGACATCCTGGTCTCCAAGCTGATAAAATATGGGTTTGATGGACTGACAATTCAGTGGATAAAGAACTGGCTTGACGGGCGCTCCCAAAGAGTGGCTGTCAATAGGTCCATGTCCAGGTGGAGGCCAGAGACAAGTGGAGTCCCTCAAGGATCAATACTGGGACTGGTCTTGTTTAACATCTTCGTCAGCGACATGGACGGTGGCATAGAGTGCACCCTCAGCAAGTTTGCCGATGACAACAAGCTGTGTGGGGCGGCTGACATGCTGGAAGGAAGGGATGCCATCCAGAGGGACCTTGACAGGCTGGAGAGGTGGGCCCACGCCAACCTCATGAAGTTCACCTAGACCAAGTGCAAGGTCCTCCATCTGGATCGGGGCAATCCCAAGCACCGATATAGGCTGGGCAGTGACTGGCTTGAGAGCAGCCCTGAAGAAAAGGACTTGGGGGTGCTGGTGGACGAGAGGCTCAACATGAGCTGTCAGTGCGCACTAGCAGCCCAGAAAGCCAACTGTATCCTGGGCTGCATCAGGAGAAGCGTGGCCAGCAGGTCGAGGGAGGTGATTCTCCCCCTCTACTCCACTCTCGTGAGACCCCACCTGGAGTACTGCGTCCAATTCTGGAGCCCCTACTACAAGAAAGATATGGACATGCTGGAACGTGTCCAGAGAAGGGCCACGAAGATGATCAGAGGGCTGGAGCACCTCTGCTATGAGGACAGACCGAGTTGGGGTTGTTCAGTCTGGAGAAAAGAAGGCTCCGAGGAGACCTTATAGTGGCCTACCAGTATCTTAAGGAGGCCTACAAGAAAGCTGGTGAGGGACTTCTTAGGATGTTGGGTAATGGTAGGACTAGAGGCAATGGATTAAAACTAGAGATGGGACAATTCAGACTGGACGTTAGGAAGAAGTTCTTCACCATGAGGGTGGTGAGACACTGGAACACGTTGCCCAGAGAGGTGATGGAAGCCCCATCCCTGGAAGTTCTTAGGGCCAGGCTGGATGGGGCTCTGAGCAACCTGATCTAGTGGGAGGCGTCCCTGCCTGTGGCAGGAGGGTTGGAACTAGATGATCTTTAAGGTCCCTTCCAACCCTAACAATTCTATGATTCTATGATTCCATGAATATGCAATGCATTGCTCTTTTCGCATTATATAGCAATTAAGTGAAGTTGTATCTCAGAGGTTATTGACTATGTTGTTCGCTGTTGCAGACCACAGTTCTCTCCTACACACCTCTGCTTTCACTCCGCTATCAACAAAACCTCAAACACCTCTTTGTAACTCAGGGACAGTAGCCCACCCTCCTGGGACTGCCAGCTGTGTTTGCCACAACCAGATGTCATGTTCCTGATGCTCTTCCTCCTTGTGCTCCATCGGATGCGGTGTCTGTGCCCTCACATCTAGTTAGCAGCTGTCTCCTGTCCCAGAAAGTTGTCCCAGGCCTTCCCATCTGCTTCTGGTTTTTGTCTCTTGCTGGCCTTAGCCACAATTCAAGATCAGCTGTAACCTCTGTGACAACTCAGAAAAGAGTGCCTTTTTTTTCTTTTTTTTTTTTAATGTTTAGTTTAGTTTTAAAAAGTCTTATCTCTTCAAATAACTCTATGAGTCAGCCTGGAATGCAAAATTAAGGTGTAACCTAAAAATCCCTGAAAACATATGCCCAGTGATAGTTCACTGGTTTCTTTAACCTGCCCAGAATACAGCCCAGTGTCTTTGGGACTTAAAAGTATAGAAAATTCTGTTCTTTAGCTTGGTGTTTTCCGCAGCCTGTTTCCTCCCCTCCCCTTTGTCTAGAATGATGGATAGTCTTCAATGGGAGCCACAAAAAAAATCAGTAAAATCTGCTGTCTCTTCTTACAGAATTTTGCAATAAACCCCCTTTGTTAAAGGACTATTCAGAAGCTATAGCAAATTGCAAAAAACATTGGCATGCTCAGGCACAACAACCTTTTAATAAATGTATATTTTTCTAATATTCAATTAAAATGTCACATACTTTTGTGCATTTCCCCTTCCACTACTGGTGATGTTCACCACAGAGCTATATTAAGCTTCCCTTTGTTTAATCAGCTCATTCATCTTCATCAACTATTTTAGGTATTCAGTAACCTGGAAGTGTTCAAGATATCATTATAATAATATAACACATTAGAGTTCTATAGTATTTTCTTGACAAAATGTGAAAGGTACCTTGTAAACAGCAATGAGTTTCTGAGCCTACCAAAATCCCAGTGGCTGGAGTGAGTTTAGTCCTATTTAACACATGGATATAAAAGGTTAAAGTCTTGTCCTAAAGTCAAATATTCACTTTCAGTGCCAGCAGTCAACACCAGCTTTCCTGATTTACGGCCATCTGGAGTGTTTTAAGAATTTTCCAATGTAATGTTACAATTCATTGTTGTGCATCCAGTTGAGATCAATTATGGGAGAATCTCTGCATGTTCAGAAGCTCGAGGCTCCATTTAGATCTATAGAACAATTTATAGCAGGTCAGGACCTGGATCTGGTTACCATATCCAAACTGATGTGAACGTTCCAAATTTTAGACTGAGTTGGACTCAGTTATCCAGTCTTCTAGGGCTGAAGTTAGCAGAAATGTCAGTGAATTAATCAGAAATATTTTTTTTCAGGTTGGTAGCAGCTTTGGGCATTTGGCAATTGACCTGTATACAGAGTTTACGACAGGACAGCAATGAACAGGAGATTGTCCCTACCATGGCATACCTAGGGAGCCAATCTGCAAAAGCAAAAAAGGCGATAATATTCATAAATTCTTCATGAGGTAGCCCTAATTTGGAGGTTTCCTGGAACATGGGGAAGAATATTGTCTTTAAAAATTAACATGAGTTTCTGGCTAATACTGTGACATCAAATTTGTTTAAGAATGGCCACATCAAAGCTAAAGACAGACATGACTCTTCTTGAAGGAGTAACCTCTAAATGAAGCTCAGTTACATTTTCAGGCTGATGCAGACCTGTTGGCATCACATGGACCAAAAATGGTAGCTCTCATATATTGTTTGTCTGAACAGGTAGTATCGTATACCCCGGATACATGACAGCAACAGCTCCCCTGTGTGTGCACCACAGAGTTGCTCTCTGTTGGCACCGCAGCCCCTTGCCTGGGATGTCCAGATGTCCAACAGGGCACTGCCCACTGCCATACAGAGTGCATTTGCCACTAGAAGCAATGGTTCAGTAAAGGGGGATGAATCCCTGTGTAGGCAAAGCATGGTGTTTCATGTCCCCATGAACAGGAGGTATAAATCAGCTTACCTTCACTGACAGGAACCCAACCAGCCATTCCTTGGTAAGGTCCTGAAACCCAAAGATGGTAGCAAAAGGGAGACAGAGGGTAGAGCTGTGAATGAGTAATCTTTATAGAGGTATACAGAGTATGCAGAGTATGTCAAAAAATGTTTTCAGATTCATGGTATTCTGTGACTGGAGTTACGCTAATTTGACTACTGTTGGTCTGAATTCTAGATGATTTTCGCACCTTCCAAAAAATTGTTGAAATGTTATTTTCTGTCCAACTCTTCCACTCCAACCGGCAACTCAGACTAACCAAAAAAATATGTGACCATTTAGAAATGTTCTTGTCATAATATTAATTTACAAGTACAAGCACATGCACACATGCGCATATATTTATTCAGAAAGGTTTGACAGTATATCGTGGGCTGAATCACAGAAATATACTCAGCTCTGCTTTATATGCTAAATATACAGCAGATAAATTTCAATTATCAATGCTTTGTAAAGCTGGTCTTAATTGTGTGTATAGCGCTATTTTTCTTATTGACAAAGCAATAAGAAATATCAAGCAATGAAATACACAGGCACAGCCAGGAACTGGTGAGAACCAAAATCACGTCCAGAATTCCAGAACCAAAGTCTCTGAATTTTCATCTGGAAAACTGTGTGGAATTTAACTGATCTGACCTGGAAGGTTAAAAAGTCTGTGTTCACTTTGCCAGTGCTTGAGCCTATAGTTTTAGGGAGTTTAAACCTGTTAACACTCTAACTTACATTCCAGCATTATACTTTCACATTAAGTTATTATTCAGATAGCTATAAATATGTTTTTATTTCAATAGAGCTTGAAAACAAAATATTTTCTCCTTCCCAAATTATCCCATAGAGCTGTTCTGAACTATTCAAATGACCTTTTAAAATGGATTATTTATTCATTCAGTTCCTTGTCTTATTTGTTCACATTTAATTTCAGTATTAATAATGCAGTCCACTGCACAATTTCATTTTAATGGAGATTTTTTTCATATGTCATATTTAATACTTAGTTTTAGCCTTGGGAGACAGCTCCCATTTTCCTTTATGGCATATGTAAAGGTCTGTTTTTATTCAATATTGTCTAGACTTGCCTTTCTAATATCATGCTTAAAATAGATATTCATGTAAAATAGGCAGTTTCTGGATGTTAAGAGAAGCTGGTTATTTTCTCCAAGTGGAAAGGTAACCCAAGATGGCAGCTGGAGGGATCATGGCTTTGTTTAAATCCTGTTCTCGTGAATTTTAGGGAGGCTGCAGATCACACCCTAGAGAACTAGAATCTGAGTATCTGACACTGCTGCTGTGTTTCCCAATACTAATTTTACTGTAGTGTGACCAGAATCTGATCAAGTGGAATCAGGCAGACTCTGCTGAAAAGAACTAAACTACAAGGTGGTTATGAGATACTCACCAAAACCAACCCCCAAACCTCTGTGAACTGGCTGGTTTGGATTCTCACCCATGTCTCAGCATTAAACCAATGGCAATGAAATGTATCCTGAATATCGGCATTCCCTAGAGCCCTTCAGATAAAAGAAGAGAAGAGAAGAGAAGAGAAGAGAAGAGAAGAGAAGAGAAGAGAAGAGAAGAGAAGAGAAGAGAAGAGAAGAGAAGAGAAGAGAAGAGAAGAGAAGAGAAGAGAAGAGAAGAGAAGAGAAGAGAAGAGAAGAGAAGAGAAAGAATAGTTCAGTTGGAAGGGACCTACAACGATCATCTACTCCAACTGCCCAACCAACTCAAGGCTGACCACAAGTTAAAGCATGTTATTAAGTGCATTGTCCAAATGCCTCTTAAACACTGACCAGCCTGGGGCATCAACCACCTCTCTAGGAAGCCTGTTCCTGTGTTTGACCACCCACTCAGTAAAGAAATGCTTCCTAATGTTCAGTCGGAACTTCCCCTGGCACAGCTTTGAACCATTAAACTATTCAGTGGCCTGAGACATCCTCACCACTACCTGAAGACCTCATCTCCCTCCTGGCTGCACTGAGGGACATGCGCAGGAGCTCTGGCACCCCAGTAGCTCTCCTAAGCACTGAACTGGTGCTGCTCACCAGCTGGCTCCTATTTGCAGGCTTTGCTTTTTGAATAGTGAAAAACAAATTGTCGAAAACAATGTTTTGATTTTTTTACTGTAGGGGAAATTCTGGTCTAATTTAGCACCACATGATGAATGCTAACCCAGCCCAAAAAGCAGCTTTGCAGCAAAACCGGAATAGGATTAGGTTTAAATGACTAGTTCTAACTTTTCAGGGCTGCTGAAACAAAATGGTTCCTCGGTGAGTGGCTGCGAGATTGCTCCTGTCCTTTCATAACACTGGATTTATAGTATTTACCGTATCTGTCATCCATAGCAATGAACTTTATAGCATTGAATTCGAACATACAGCAACTGCTCTTGTACAAGGATTTATTCAGGATTCTGATGATAATAAACATTCAGGTCATATTTTTCCAGACTGGCTTTCATAGGGCAACAGCCTTTGATTTGCTTTGCAAAATGTAACAGCAACAGGCAATAACAAAACCGTTGCCAGAACCGGTGGGTTAACTATTTGGCTTTTGAACTTAACCTGGTTTCAACAACTCTTGATAATTCTTGTCGTCATACATATGTGAGCCAGTTGAATTTAATTTAAAAATAAAACATAATCTTTATGTTTGCAGAGTGTTAATTGAACTCCCTGTGACTCAGACAAACACATGACATTGTCGTAAAAATAATGATCAATAGGGAGACTTCTGGAAGAATTTCAGCCACTGGACATATTTCTAACATTTCTAAAATTTCCACCATTATTTATCTCAGAATGAAAGAAAAATAATGAACGATTCTCATAGAAACAGTATTTGCTGAAAAATATTTCTGTCAGATCACATGGAAATAAACTGACAAGTTCATTAAGAAATCAGATATTCATACTGAAGTAACACTGAGTACAGGACAATGCTGCTTCATAAATGTTAGAGCTAAAACTTCATGAAATTGGATGAATACTATTAGCACTGATCTATCAGTTCAGTCAGGAAAAAAAACACAGAATTGTTTAAAAATAAATCACTTCAAAAACTCCTCAACAACAAGTTAGTAAGATGTGTTTGGTACTTTAAACCCTCGCCATAATACACCTAGTTGTATAACATTATCTAGCTATGTATACTTTAATCTCTCTAATCCCAGCCGTATTTCTAGCAAGGTAAAATTAAAAGTAATTGCCACAGTAGGTGATGTTGGGTCTGATCTGAAAACCATAGTGTCCAGCGGAAGTATTTAATTGTCATGGGTGGCAGACAGGACATAATTAACTCTCTCATAGTTTCCTCTGATCATTGTTTCCAAGTGTGACAGTCCAGGGATATAAATACATTTGAGCCAGTAACATGATTAACCCACACTCAGGAACAACTCTCTAACAACGTGTGTTGAAGCGTTTGAGATTCCTTTAAAAAAAACTTCAGAAGAGTCCTTTTTTCCTGTAAAAAAAATGGCATTGCTAAACTGTTCTTTTTGCAATTATACGCTAATCGTTCGTGACCCCTATGCAAGAACATACGCAAACGCAGACAGCCACGGAAATTACGAGGAAACGGGTTTTGAGAGGATGAGAACAGGTAGTGGTTTATCAATATGCAAAGCTGAGCTCCCCTGACCCAGTCCACGAAGGTCTGAGTTTCCATAACAGGTTGGGTTAATTCCAAGGCTCAGGCCCGCCAACCTGAGGGGCACACCGTCACAAATTGAAAGCGAGTCTGAAATAGTGGCATTAAATATGCATATAAATAAAAATGGGCATAATTACTTTAAAGGGTCTCAGGTGAAGGATCAAAACTCTGTATTGCTAACAACAGAGTGGGAAAATACTCATGCTGCAGTCATTTGAAGTGGGTTATCCTGGTCAGCATCGAAGACAGAGTAACAAAGTCCTGGTACCACTGATCTCTTTTAAATTACAAATCTCATGTCCTGCCACATTACCAGAGCATTTCTGGCTGAGTTACCAATGTATGCAAAGAGAAATTCAGATTTACTTTGGAAAAATACATGTAGCAGGCTGCGCCTGTCCCTGCCAGTACCATTTTTGCATGTTTATATCTCGACTGTTTTACAAAAGTCTGTCAGGGACACCGAGTGTCTCTTTGCTCTCCCTTCCCCCATGAAAATCTACACTTGAAATCATCTCAGTATCCAAGCCATTAAGAGGAGTAAATATATCATTAGGAGTGAAGGATAGGCAGATACGGAGGCAGTGGAGGATGCCGTAATCTGCTCATGGGCACGCCACGGTCAGAGTTTATTCTGAGACAATCTATCAGATCATTTGATAAATAATACTAATACAACTGAGCTATAAAACCTGAGGGGTTTATGCATCTAAAGCACTTTATTTTTCTTAGTGTTTGCTTTTATAACTGGCTATTCTTGCTGCCTGTGTAACCATCTACTACATTTTTTAAGCTTGCCAAGTCTTTCCCTTCAGTACAGCTTCAGTTGTTATTTAGAAATGTGGTCTGTAGAAAGGATAAAATAAACTGATGTATGTGCCGAAGTCTCATGTGCCAAAGGGCATGAAAGGAAATACTCAACTAATAAATTTCCATAAATGATTGTGTGTATTAGCATGCTTTTGTCTCGGATCTAAGATGTCAAGCCTTTAAAAATGCTATGTCTGAGAAGTTACAATTACAGAGATAACCCAAAGAAAACCTTACATTTAGTTTTCAGTGCTCTTAACAGCCTTCTAGAAACTATGATTAGTGGGGCACAGAAGTACTGACCCAAGGTAATTATTTCTCCTGTATGTCTCATTTATCCACAAGGCAATGGAAAGACAGAAAAGTGGGGGTTTTGGCAGTTTGATGCTCATGATTTTTTCTATTGCACAGTGAGATCGCCGCTAAAATGAAGAGAATCAGAGGAATACTCAGAAATGCACCACAACAGAAATTGCCTGAGAAGCTGGTGAATTATTCCTGTGCTAATACCTTCTGCCTTCTCCTCAACTGCTGCAAGCTCGATGCCATAAACATCCAGCAAGCCTCTCATTAATGCTCACCACTGGCTAGGATTTCTCATGACCTCAACTGAAATACAGCTCACAGAGAAAGCGGCCAGCCTTCAGCTCTCGCTGCGGTCTGCAATAAAGTGACTTCTTTAGAACCTACCTCGAAAGACTAACACTAAACTTTACTACTAGCAACCTAGCAAAAATTACACAACTATCTCTTTCTTTTGGGTTGTTCAGATTCTTTGATTCCTACTTTTCGTCTTCATGTATATGCACATGCACCCGTAGACATGTGTGTAGGCATGCGCCCAACTCTGCTAATGCTTGGAATTTGTTGGATTCTTTTCCCTTTATAGTTAGACGTTAAATATTGTATCTTGTGAACTTCTCACAGAAGATACTCAACCTTTCAGAAGGCAGGTCTGTGTGTATATAATAATAATGCAAGACCAGCTTTATTTAACTGGCAGGTATTTTAAAAATAAAATCTTATATCTTCATCTCTGCTGCCTTTTTTTCCTCCCTTGGTTTTCCCTCACTTTAGGTCATTACAATGAGGTAAATTATTTTAACTCTGTATAGTCACTTTAACTTTCCTGCCGGTAGCTCCACAATGCTTAATTGCAACTATTGCAGAAAAGTGATTTTTATTCCTTACCACATCATTTTGTAGGAATACCTTTTTGTTTCTGTATGTAAGTATGTGTGTATATATAAGATACATACACATTCACAAAATATATATACACATACATGTGTTTATGTATATAAAGATAAAACATTTCAACACACATCTATGTGAATGTGTGTATTTCTGCAGGTGTATCTATGTTTTAATTTACAAAGTCTCAGCGTTGAGACTGTTTTCAATTGATAGTGTCCACTGGTCAAAGGAACGAGCTATTTTTCCAATGGATTAGGAAGCTTAAAAGAGTCCTCTGGCTGTAAGTGGTAGATCCATTTCAAGCTCTGCGTCTATAACATGAGTCGTAGTGAGAGACAGACTGAGATGAGAAAGTGAGGTAATTCACGTGCCATTTTGCAACATCATACACTATTTTCCTTTTTTGGCTTGTTTTTAAGGGCAGGCAGGCATTCCCTGTCAATCTCATGCAAATAACTCCAATGCATACATACATGAGCAATAATCTTGCTATTTTTGTCACTTGAGTAATGCCATCAATGTAACTGAGAACTGAAGTGGAGATGACACATTGCTAGAAACAAATCCCTATGGCCAAAGGCTCCAGTGGAAGTTCCGTGTTTGGTGTCCTCATTAGCAAAATTATTAAGCAACTCCGTTTATTTAACGTGCAATGACAAAAACACCCCCCAGTGCTAAAATCAGAATGAATCTATAGAGGGATTAAATAAACCATGGTGGAGCTGTAACACAGTTTCCTGAAATAACGTTGGGAACATGTTTTGAAACTGCTGTGCTGCATGAACATAAATCTTCCCTGTACAGTAACTAGGTCGAGATCTCTGCCTACGGATTCCAGATAAAAAAGCTTTTGCAAATATTCTCTGCTTATTATTGCAAGCATTTGTAGGACTGCCATCACACTATTAGCTGAGCATATCTAGCATAAAAAACTGCTGCTAATCTTCCAAATGTTTGAGTAAAAGCAACACCTATTTTTGCATTCTTCTTGTTTTTTATATACTTTTCCAGTAGCAAACTATCTCTTTTGGTGGATCCATGATTTGGACCTCCATCCTAAAACTGAAGAACAGAGAGCATTTCACTCCTACAGGGCTTGACATAGACACAAAATTGATTTCATGTGCTTAAGTATTAACAAGCATGTCCTTAGAAAGTCATCTAGATGATCACTTAAGCGCCAGCCAGGCCTAAATATAAGAAAATGTGGTGACGGAACCACCAACTCACGTGCTCAAGAGAGGACCTTTGAACACCGATGGCAGGATGGTCTTGGCAGGAGCGCTCCTATAGTCTGGGGAGGCTGGAAGGGAAGCATGGGGAAATGGCAGGATCATAAAAGCGGTCAGGGAAAGGAAGGAGAGAGAGAGCACCCAATGCCCTCCTCCATGGAGGACTCCTTGTCATGAGTTTTATCCAGTGACCACCCACAATGAAACACATGAGGAGGCCAGGGAAGGAGAAATCCTGTGTGCTGATTTAGGTAGCGCAACTTCCAACTCCGTGGCTCTCGCAAATTGCAGCCTCTCTCTCCCCACACAGTCTATCCGGATATCAGCAGTTTAGCAGCATGAAAGTTATTCCCAAGCTGGGGCCACACAGCAGAGCTGGATGGCACGAGCCCCGTGTCTAGTTGGTGAATGCCTGCTGCTTTCCTGAGGAAGGACATAAGCACGTAGTTAAGTACTTTCCAGAAATTTGTGTATGATTAGATTTCAGATACTGAATAATTTATTCCCCATCTTTGCATGTAAACATTCTTAAAAGCTTTTTGATTAGTTATTTGGGATATATTTAATAAATGGGCCAGACTGGCAAATCTGGAAAATAACTGAAGAACAGATAGATACGGATCTTAACGAAGTAGGCTCCTCTGACTATGGTTTGAACAAGCACAAACTGTGCTCTCATGGTCTTATGAGAGAAGCAGAAAGCATCCATTGTGAAGAAGCATTTCCTTGGGGAACGGGCACTGTTTCTTCTTCCAGGCTTTGGCCTTTTTCTAATTATCGCTAATTGTGCTAGTGATCCGATTTAGTGCCTTCTCTGCTAACAGCTGGACTTCATTCTTCCTTCTGAAGCCTGAAGTTTCATAGATGAAATCAGAGCATTGCTAAGCTGGCTTTTTGCAGCGCATTCCCCAGTGACAAAGATCATTAGAAATCTACCATGGATCCCGGGACGGGCTGGATTCTGCCGCTCCTATGAAAGCGCAGACTGTGCCACTAGGTACAGACTTAAAAAATAAACTATGCGAGTCCAGAAGTGCATGTCACTTCTGTAAAGGTATGGCAGACTGTCTGGCACTCGTCATTTTTCTTTCCTTCACCTAGGCCTTTGACACTTCTACTCCCAGCGTTAGTCTAAAATGATGCAACATAAGGCATCGGCCAAGAATAGCTTCAGAAAAACAGCCATTTTTGGAAGCTATTTTAAGATTGGTTTGCAAACCCAAACACTTCAAAGGCAGCATAAACTGTGGCTGTCCTGTATATCACTGGGAAATAAAAAACATACACCGATACATCCCTGTATAGAAATATTTTTATGATGCTCCAGTATTTTAGTTCCTATCTGCATTATTTTGTAGGCTGTTTTGGCGATCCTTTTAAAAAACATTTTAAAGCAAAATTTTTCTTTAGAAAAATTGTTTGGTTTTCCTGTTTTCATGGAAAACAATCTATTTGTATGCTATGACCATACCTCTTACTTTAGATTTAGAACATGACCCCTGGTGAATCATTATGTGACAGAGCTCTCAGGTTGCCTCTCACAATCAAAAGAAATGCCTTGGGTTTTTGAGATGATAAATTTCCAGCACGTCAAGTTTGACTATTATTTTGAGGAAAGACCAGGGCAAAAAAACTGAATCTTTGGACCCACTGAAAGAAAATAAATCCTGATGTCTCCAAGAAATAGTTTTCTGTTTTGGACAACAAAATATAATGAGTGCTACCAGTCACTTAGGAACCTTGTAATGTGATCAGGCTCTCCTGTGATGCTACAGTTCACTTTTCCAAGCTTGCTTCATTGGAGAAATGGGGTACATTTTTTTCCCTATTTGTGGGAAATTTTCTCCCTCATGGACAGACAAAATGACACTTCCAGTAGCTTCTGATATCAGAGACTATGAATGTCCTCTGCCTTCATAGGAGCATGTAATCCTGTTTTCTTCTCCCGTGAAATGATACTAGGTCATGCTGATCTTTTCTTTCGATGTGGCAAAATCCATGGTGACCATCTCTATATCTGCGAGGAGCTGATCTGGCATATGTTCACTTGCTGTTGTCACTTCCCTCTCCAACATACCATCCATTTGGTTACCAGGTAACACGCACTGCTAGGCATTTGCATTAAGCATCAATACTTGTCATGTTTTTTAAACTGGGTTTTTAAAAATAACCAAGGTTAAAATAGGATTGTGTTATGGCTGGGAATCTTCAGATTCATTCTAGAGACTTGTCAGGATAGCAGTATAAAATCCATCTGTTGACAAAAATATTACTGTTTAATAAGCATCGGGCCAAATCCCTCTGGATGCAGCTGATTTCGGTGTTGATAGCTAGAAAGAATTTGATGTAGTGCCATATGACAACCTAAGGCATTATTCTCCTCTTTACTTGATGAGAATAATGGTCCAAATTCAAGTCCACTTTCAGCAAGTGAGAATCTGAAGTTATTGAAATGGATTTAGTGTATTTTATGGATGCATTATGTCCATTAGCAAAAAATATTAATTGCTTCCCACAGAGGAAGTAGCACACTTCAGGTTCTCTCCCAAAACGTAATCCATGATGACATGAATGCTAGAGTCAACTGGAAATTTTCATTAACAATTTTCGGGAAAAATCTTCTTTTCTGAACATCGTCTTTCACAATGTTGTGTGGAAAATTACGACTTTTGGACAAAACCAGAAAATCAACAAAGCAACGAAAAACCATAATTATGAGATCTCATATGCCTGTTTTGTTGGGAAGTGGGGCAACCTAGTTCCCATGATGCCCTGTGAAAGCTAATTCACTTGAGTAGTTCAGTAAGAAGGGAGGTTGGAGACATTTAATGGGAAATGGAACCCAAGTAGTGAGACTTTTTGCTAGGACTGAGAGTAAAGGTATGAATGGGATATTTGAACCAAAATTTCCATATGGCCTTGTAGTAACATTTTCAAAATTAGGCATTTTGTGTCCATATCAAAAGACTTCAAAATGCCCCCCAAAAAATTGATATTGCGTCCAAAAAATGTTCTTAGATATATTTGAGTTCATAGGTTTTTTAAGGTTATCATGCAGAAAATTTACCACGTCATCTAATGTATCATTTTTGGTTACAAAAATGGGGTTTTTGGCTGAGCTTTACGGGGGCCACAGATCAGCTGTTTCCCGGTAAGGCCAGAGAATGTTGCTAAGTTCTGCTCACTAATCAAGAGACTGCGAATTAATGTTATGAATATATGAATTATCAGCCAATGCAGAATCGCACCACCTAAAACCTCTAGTGTTTTAGCATTAACTTTTGAGATCTGTCATTAAATAAAACACATTCAGAAGCATAATGCTTCATAAAACGCTTTTGTGTCTTACATACATGCCATAGATTGTATCTTCAGTTTGCTATTCAAACATGTTAGTTCTCAATTTCTTTTCATTTTTCTTCTGGGATCTTATTGTATATCAAAAAGAATTAGGCATCTTCCAGATATGTTAATCACTAGCACTTCTATCATTTCTTCTTCCAGTGCCAATTGGAGGCATTTTTATATAACCAAGATGTGAGTTTTTTCCTTCCAAAGTAATATTTGTATCTCCCAGATGATAACTTGGAGTGTCAGTTTACTCACTCAGTGTTAATGAATATATTTGCAATGACTTCAGCACAAAAAAGATAAAGCCCAGAAAAATATGAACTGTAATGAGCGGTTGATGATGTTTTTCTACCACCTTGGTATTTGGTGGTGACGAAATTACTCGGTGAGAGTTCATTTTCATATTTGCTCCCTGGCTGTGCCTTCAAAACGCTTCAGTACATTAAAGCATGTGTGTGTTAAAATAAGAAAACTATTTTTGGCAGTGACAATCATGAAAAGAAGAAGCAGGTGTAAATGAATTATTCTTTAAACTCACAGCCTGCTTGAGTAACAATAGGATGGAGCTATTTGTTACTGATTGCAATGTGTGTGGGTGTATGTGTACATGGCAGGGAGATGGGGAGACACTAAAGAAAATAGTTAAAATGTAGGCACATATTCCTCTCAAGACAAATTCCTCCAAAGCTAGGAATGCCCTTCCATTGCTTGTATGTAACTCACAGGGCCCGGTACTGAGAAATGATTCTGAATGGGTGATGTGATGACATTTTCATTCAGTGGTTTCATTGATGGCTTCTCTTCAGCCGCATGTGGAACACAGAGTGGTTATTCCAGTTCACGAGTTGCTCAAGGGAACGTCAGTATTCGCTGGGTCTTAATTACTGTGCTGCTTCCCTACAGATTGCTCATGTTATTGGTTCATTTAGATTGTAGTATCTCCCATGGTGCTTCTTGTACTTCGCTATTGCCAAGCACCAGACATGATGTATCAAAGGAAGGTGCTAGGAAACTGCATTTGTCTCCAGACAAATATTTCTGTGCAAACATTTGGATTTCCAGTTTGCAAGAGGAAGTCAAGTATTTTGAAGACCTCTAAGATCTTCCTTAGCAAACTGCTCTTCAGATGATACTAATAAATAGCAGTATTTATTATTCGTGAGTTATTCAAATGAGATGATGACAAAGAATGACAAGACTGCAAACAGAAACATGACATTACTTGACCACTGTCCTAGATATGGAGTATCCCTAGAAATTATCAGTATCATCAAAGTGTTATTTATGATGCCATCAGAGAACTTTGGTGCTTGGCACTTCTATGAATATATAAGGGACAGTTGCGTTCTCTAAACAGCTTCAGATATACATAAACAAGGGAATCCTGTGTGTAGCTTATTTCTCCCACTGAGTTTAACGCTTATTTTATCTATCACAGATTTCAATTAATAGAACATTTGGACTGTCCGTGAAGCACTGGCAGGCAAAAAAGAAAGTTCCTACTTAGAACAACTTTAAATTCAGTGACTTTAAGGAGATAATTTAGTGTCTTTCATGTACAAAGACAACTTATTATTTCCTTTGGTTTGAAATATGTTTTTCCCCAAAGGATTACAAATTCCATAAAGAAGCAAAGTTGCATTTAATGATAGTGCTCTCCCCTGAGGGAAGTAAATTGCTTTTGAAGGCTACAAGTAAAGCCTCAAATCAGCATTTATTTATTAAATGAATAAACATTTATCAAAAGGTATGTATGCTGCGGACATTTTAGGTGTACCAAATTTGCACACATGACTTGTGAAACCAGACACACAATAAAAAGCGTTGTGACTGAATTTGGTATTCAGGTGTTACCATGTGCAAATTCTACAATCTCTGCTTTCGGTCAGATATATGTATTAGAAGCATATTAAATAACACAGAAAGGTCCAATATGGTTACCCAGGAGTCATGGCAAAGTTACATTTGTACCAGCTGTAAAACCTGGGAGGCAGAAATCCTTCTGGCTGGTTTGGAGGATTGTGAGAACATTATTAGAAGACTGTTATGGATGGGATATCTGTTGTGGGTTTCCAAGACATAAGCGCAGCCAGTAGATGGATGGCAATGGCCAGATGGGTAGAAAGGCAGGGTGTCTATGCAAAGTCCTCAAATCCCAAGCCGAATTTAAATCTGACTTTTCTTGACAAGAATGACAAGAAGGAAAGGTGGTGATCAGTCATCAGATAAATCCCCCAAGGGACACAACAAAGCAGCTGGCACTTTGCTGGCATCCACATGGAGGGAATCGGTCTCTGAATATTTGGCTTGTTAACGATTTAATAAAAGAAGAAACTTTGTGTAAAGGAGCATTTAAATAAGGCTTGCAAGATCAAGGGCCCTGATCACTGTCTGAATTTTTGGATGCATTTTTTATAAATATAGATTCAGAAAAACTCTTACAAATTGAGAGGTACGAAATAGTAATGCATTTATTTGTTTTTCTTGATATAATAGTTAACCGACAAAACACTCCGATGGCTCTTGCGTTTACAGCCATCAGTGTTTAGGTTTCTGCGGAGCTTTAAAAGACAATAAAAGAGCCCACAGATCAGAATTTCTCTAGGTATTTTAAAGTAAACATCCATCCAACGTCAAATCTGTTGTACTCTCTTTGATAAAAAATGAACATGGATCACCAAGAAAATTGTCCCTTTGCGTCTATGTCTTCCCAGAAGGCTTTGATCACTGTGTGATATCATCAGCCATTAATGTCACTATGGCATGAGTTAAGGACAATGTTTATCTTGAGCTCAGTTGCTATTACCAGCAAGTTTTGCAATTTCAACAGTGATTCCTAGTACAGTGTCACAAGGGTATGTTTGATGTCTTGACTTAATGGGTAGCTTCAATCGATGTTGTGCCATGTTTCACTAAACAATAAGTCATTCACTTGATGTACTGAATTTTATTACAGGGACAACGGTCCAATAATCTGTCTCTTAGAATCTGAAAACATGGTTTCCCTTGGCATTACCTCTTCCCTTTGGAAAGGAGCAGATATTCACTGCAACTAGGAAAAAGTATAATTTATAGAATCATAGAATTGTCGAGGTTGGAAGGGACCTTTCAGATCATCTAGTCCAAACATTATGAAACATTTGAAGTTCAGCTTCCTGTTTTCAAAGGAAAAATGGGAAATATCCGTGGCAAAATATCTCCTTTATTGCAGCCCCCCTCGTAGGAATTACATGATATACCATGCCAGGTCTTTTTGATCCACAGAAACTGATTTGAGGGCTTGCACCAATAATTCCCCCTATTTTATGATGTGATGGAAGTAACACAATAAGCACATCCTGCATTTTGATCTCCTTATGTCTTATACTGAGACAGCATCGTGAGTGCTATAAAGTCAACCCAAAAGGGACTTCTCCCACCCTTACGACAAAATACGCCATGAGCATAGATGTCACACTAGCCTCTGCAAATACAGCTGACTGCCTGCAATGTGATTTCAGGGCTTTAAAATGAGAGCGAGAGAGAAAATGCGTATAACTGTTCCCATGAAACTGCAGTAAAATTGTTAAAACCACACAGCAAAGTCTAAGCTTCAGGCCTGCAACAGTGGCCAAGGCATTAAGACAAGACACAAAAGCAACAAGAACAGCAACAAGAAGGTCACATGTGCAACAGGTTCTGCTTTAAGCAAAACAGGGATACATTTCCCCCTGCCAAATCAAGGCAGAAAAACAACAAAAGACACTCCCTATCAATACATAAATATCTGATTCCTGTTAATGTATGTGACTGGGATGCAGAGATTTTTCTTATGGTGATGCTTGAAGGAATATTTTTGTGACCTCTTTTTTTTCTTTCAAAGAGGGACTAATTTCCTGCTAAACTCCAAGAAGTGGATATGAGGGATGATGGTGGAAATGATTCATTACTAACCTTGAATTCTTAGATTGTTTGACTAATGAAGTCGACATCTTTATCTGTACCTGCCATTTCACAGACTGCACCTATATTTGCATGTAGATTACACATGTAAGGGCACAGTATTGATAGTGGAATTAATCAAATTATTCTGCTTTCAGGCTCGAAAGACTCATTCCACAAATTAAACTCTCTGTAATTAAGCGTTTTTTCCATGTCATGATATTGTTCATCCATTATTCAGCTAATTGAGGGCAATATTAGGGATCAAGATGCAGGTCTTAAAAGAGGTCCAAAAGTCATAAGTGGTGTTAGCATACCTCTTTCCTGAACACAAAAGGAATTTTAAAACACCTATAACAGTTTAAGGGACGCTTACAAAACACTTAGAAGGATCACAGGCCTGATTCGGTTCCTTCCTGTGCTACACAAATATTTCATGTATCAAACCACATCATACCTCATAAACTCATATTCATATATCTCAACTGTTTCATGTATCATTAAAAAAAGGCAAGGAAATGAGTTTCAAGTGGGCACTTTCTTCTAACCTTTCAGTGTCTTCTCCCAAGTAACAGGTGATAGGACAAGAGGAAACGGCCTCGAGTTGCACCAGGGGAGGTTTAGATTGGATATTAGGAAAAATTTTTACACTGAAAGGGTTATTAAACATTGGAACAGGCTGCCCAGGGAAGTGGTGGAGTCACCATCCCTGGAGGTATTTAAAAGATGGGTAGACATACTGCTTGGAGATATGGTTTAGTGATGGTTTTTGTCAGAGTTAGTTTGACAGTTGGATGATCTGAAAAGTCCCTTCCAACCTAGGCAATTCTATGATTCTATGATCCTATACTATTCATAAAAGTTTAATGCTTGTGTAGATGCCCAGCTAAACTCTTGAGGTCATTTCCCAGTTATGCCCAAGGAGTGCCCTACACGACCCTAGTAAAAGCATGTATGAGCACCCAGCATGAATTTTGGCAGCTGAAACCTCCATGTTTCCAGTCTCTACTAAGTTAGACTTGCTAAGACATATGTACACTTATGTAGCTCATTGAAAGCTTCAAGACACCTGCTACGCACGTGTTCTCTGTCCTTTGATGGTGTGCCTAATGCCTGTCACAGCGCCCTAAGAGCCAGCATGACAGCCTTCCCTCACTGGAAGCTGTCCCTCTGCTGTGTCCACCTCTGTCACTCGCAGAGTGGCTTTGACCTGGTGGCAGGGCACAATGCAACTCAGGCGGAGCACAGACAATGGCTCAGGCCCCAACTAACAAATTTTTGCACTGATTTAATGTCACGTTGATCCAATTTATTGGTAGAGTTCATTAGGCTGATAATGTAATAAGGAAGCTCAACAGAGTCATAATGTATGTAATCTAGGAGGAGAGCCAGATTGTGCAGAACTGCTTATGTAAACATAGAAAAGCGTAACCTTTTTTTGTAGGTTGAAGTCCAGCAATGAGACTGGGCCAAGTCAAGAAGCCTACAAAATTGAGCACACCAAACTCATATTTACTACTGCATTATAAGGGGGCTTTTTCTGTAGGAAGGCAGATGCATACGTGCAACCATTAATCTTTCAAGAACTTGAGAAAATACATACATCCTTAATAACTGGATACTCGTAAGGGACATCTGCCAACATAGCATATTCAAAAAATCTTCTTGATTTAATATATGGTTACTGGGGCACTCTTGAAAGCTTAGAGAACCATTAATCATGACAGTGAACTTTTTAATTAAGGTACTCATTTGTTCCAGTTTATATGCTCTGTCCTGCTCATATAGTTCTCACTTATAGGCACCTTTATTTCTAAAACCAAAACAATTTAGCTAAGAAACCATTCAGGGAAATGACGTATTTTCATCACTTTTAAAACATTTCATTTGCAAAACTCATGTTAAAAGGGAGGCAAGTGAGAATGCTTCTTATTTAGGCGTTCAGTCGTGGTCGGATAGATGGTTTGATAGCTCCAAACTAACTAGCACTGGTGGCAGCCTCAGTTACAGCGTGACAGTAGCTGTGGTGCATAAGCATCAGTGTGTTATGCTGAGGACATTCTTGTTCACTGGAAATCAGTTGAAATGCCGTCACTTAAACTATGATTTGGCAAGACTTTACCTTTGAGTCTCATTCTTATCCCGAAGCAGGGTGGAACCACATTATAGATTACAGCTGTGCAGTATATAAAATACCAGAGCTACGCCCTGTACTAAAAGCTGTCCAGCCGTGCTACTGCACCTCAGCACACTGGCTACAAGTGATCTAAGACTTTCACTGCATGGTGTAGATGTACTACTAGCGGAAATGAGATGGTCTGTGCAGTAAGAGAAAGAAAACCAGTGCAGCCCCACCTTGGGTGAACGCAAGTGCTGTGAGGGGTGGAGGGATGGGAAGGTTTCCTCATACCGGTCGCCATCCTTACAACAGCCCAGTCCCCAGGTGTTTTGTAGTTTTTAATGCCCAGTCCCTGCACACCAGCCATATTAGATACGTAACTGCTCTTCTAGAGACATCTGGAGGCATTTGTGCCTCATATCAGAAAGAAACGCATGAGTGGCGTTCAGCACATTTTTTACTTGGCGATAATGTAGCAAACAGCAACTCTTCGAACAACAGAACCAATGAAGTCCAATTTCCTAAAGATCTGTGACTGATCGTTAGTACTGAATCTAAATTGTAATGTTCATGAGAAGTCTTTTCTGAAACTTGGATATTTATAACGGCTTCTCTGGGGTGAATTCTCCGGTGCCTAGTAGCTCACACTGCAGCTTTTTCCATAGTTACAGAATTATTTTTTTTCCCAGTACCTGATGAAAACCACAAGATTTTCTTATAAAATTGGAACCAGCTTCTGCCTTAGGGCTTTTCACTCACTAAAGGATTATTCTGCTAAAAGGAGCTAAATAGAATAATGTAGATCTGCATCACTCTGAGTGAACCTGCTTAAAAAATTCAGATGGTGAGAACCATTAGGCATTTTCAATAGCAATAACTGAAAGAGATAAAGTATTTTCTGGGAAGCATTCGCCTTATAAAGAGGTCCAAATGTTGCTCCTATTAATACTAAAGAACCAGGAAATTAGAGGAGAAAGGGACTGTGTACTTATTGAAGCATCCAACCAGAAGTCCAGTATTGTAGATTCAGCTAATCCATCTCTGTTTTCACCCAATGTGTGTTTTAAAATTACTTCTGGTTTACAGAATTAGAAACAGACCTTATTGCTCTGCTTCTTGGTCTGCTTAGGTTTATTCTTCAGTCCAGAGAAAGTCAGTCTCTCATGTGGGAGAAGAAAGAGACGAAAGTGGTTTCCTACCTCAGAATTGACAAAAATTGTCAATTCAGCTTCAGTTAATAGAATGGATGGTTATGCCTTTAAATGATGGCAGGAATTCCTTTGAATAATGGTCAAATTCACCAAATAAGTCATTCTTTGAGAGACAGAAACATCCATTTGAGAGTTTATGCTGGGGGCTCACCCTGAATACCCTAAGTTGATTGCACAAGTTCATGACCTAATGGTTTTTTGCGTGGAGGGTCACAGCCATTCATCAGTCTGAAGATAATGTATATCTAGTTTGCAGTACCCGTAGCAAAACCCATTTATTCTCAGAATCTTGTGTTTGCCTGCAAAATTAAAGGTTCAAGTCCAAGAGCCTGTTCTAATAGATTAGCCACACTTTATGCAACACAGATGATATTAACATCTATCTTTAAGAATAAAAGAGAGAGCGTATTCACTATAACAACCAGGAAAGAAAGATGATGGGAAAGCAGAGAACAATGGCTGTATCCTCCCATGGTTTGCTTCTATCCCTGCACAACATGTTCTGTGGCTGGATGAAGCTAGCAGTGACTTGTCATGTCTCCTCCTTCTCCGCAGTCACGATCTCCTTCTGTCTCAAATGGACGCACAGGTTTTTAGCTTTCTCTGTTGCAATGAGCGGAATTAATAGCATCATCTTTTTCAGGTCTTCAATCCAGATCAATAACCAAGGTACCATTCTCTCTATCACAGGGTTTCTCTTTTTTATAACCAGTGCACACAACACTTGGAGGCAAAGCCAGCTATGTCCAACATATCAATACGACACAGCACATCTAATTTAACTTTTCAAGTAAATTTCTGTGGCCTCTTAGCAACAGATTTGCTAGAATAGTTCAAGGAATGCTTTGAATCATAGAATCATAGAATGTGTTGGGTTGGAAGGGACCTTTAAAGGTCATCTAGTCCAACGCCCCTGCAGTAAGCAGGGACATCTTCAACTAGATCATGATACAACTTTTTTGCGCAGATGCTTTCTCAATTAAAATCATAGTGATAGTGGAGGTGAGTTCCCAATGATGTGAATGCAGAGCAAAGGCAAGACGATTGCTGCTTCATGGCTACGTGCAGTATGCCCTGTGCCTTTCTATTAGCATGTGACATCTAAGTACTGTGATTTATTATTGAAGGGTCAAAAATATGGTACTGCAGACTACTGTGTTTGCATTTGCAGCAGTTATTTTTACATAAATATTACACTGGAAGAAAACATTCATTTGCCAAAGTATATGGAAAAGGCCATAAACATGCAGATACGTTGACGAGGCCTAGGAACTGCCAGAGCAAGAGGTCCATGGGACCCGACAAGATGCATTCCAGAGTCCTGAGGAAACTGGCTGATGTAGTTGCCAAGCCACCCTCCATATCATGGCAGTCAGGTGAAGTCCCTCATGATTGGAAAAAGGGAAACATTGCACCTATTTTTAAAAAGGGTAGAAAGGAGGACCCTGGGTACTACTGAACTGTCAGACTCATCTCTGTGCCTGGCAAGATCATGGAACAGATACTCTTAGGAGCTATGCTTAGCCACATAGAGGACAAGGAAGTGATTAGAGGCAGCCAGCATTTCTTCACAAAGGGCAAGTCCTGCCTGACCAACCTAGTGGCCTTCTGTGATGGAGTGACTACATCAGTGGACAAGGGAAGAGCTATGGATGTCATCTATCTGGACTTCTCTAAGGCCTTTGATATGGTTATCCACAACATCCTTCTCCCTAAATTGGAGAGATGTGGATTTGATGGGTGGACTGCTTGGTGGATGAGGAATTGGTTGGATTGTCGCATTCAGAGGTCAATGGCTCAATGTCCAGATGGAGATCAGTGACAAATAGTGTCGCTCAGGGGTCTGTATTGGGACCAGTACTATTTTATATCTTCATCAATGACATAGGCAGTGGGATGGAGTGCACCCTCAGCAAGTTTGCAGACAACATCAAGCTGAGTGGTGCGGTTGACATGCTGGAGCGAAGGGATACCATCCAGAGGGACCTGGACAAGCTTGAGAAGTGAGTCTGTGTGAAGTTCATGAGGTCCTGCACCTGGGTTAGGGCAACCCCCTGTATCAATAGAGGCTGAGGGACGAAGGGATTGAGAGCAGCCCTGCTGACAAGGACTTGGGGGTACTGGTGGATGAAAAGCTGGACATGAGCCAACAATGTGCACTCACAACCCAGAAAGCCAACCATATCCTGGGCTACATCAAAAGAAGCGTGGCCAGCAGATTGAGGGAGGTGATTCTGCCCCTCTACTCTGCTCTCATGAGACCACACCTGGAGTACTGTGTCCAGCTCCGGAGCCCCCAGCACAGAAAAGACATGAACCTGTTGGATTGGGTCCAGAAGAGGGCCACAAAAATGATCAGAGGGCTGGAACACCTCTCCTATGAGAACTCGCTGAGAGAGTGGGGGTTGTTCAGTCTGGAGAAGAGAAAGCTCTGGAGCGACCTTATTGTGGCCTTTCGGTACTTAAAGAGGCCCTACAGGAAAGACGGAGACAAACTTTGTAGGAGGGCCTGTTGCAATAAGACAAAGGGTAATGGTTTTAAACTAACAGAGGGTAGATTCAGACTAAATAGAAGGAAGAAATTTTTCATTGTGAGGGTGGTGAAACACTGGAACAGGTTGCCCAGAGAGGTGGTAGATACCCCATCCCTGGAAACATTCAAGGTCAGGTTGGATGGGGCTCTGAGCAACCTGATCTAGTTGAAGATGTCCCTGCTCGTTGCAGGGGGCATGGACTAGATGACCTTTAAAGGTCCCTTCCTGCCCAAATTATTCTATGATTCATGTGTCATCCAGGAATTAAAGCAGGTCCGTGATGTCAACTACAGATAACGGGGCACACTTCAATATGATGGGGAATTTTTGATGGAGAAGGGGTGGTGGAAAATGGAAGGATGGAAACCCAGGGTGATGAGAACAGTTAGCAGAACAGCCTTTTGAATAAGCAACAACAGAACATCAAAATGATGGACAGAAGAGTGGCAGAAAGCAGGGTTTTATGGTTCATATTGTCATCCTGAGTCTTTGGCAGGTTTGCGAACTGCCTAGTGAGGGAGCGATATTATACCATGAGACTCACAATGCCTTGTCATGATCCCAGAACACTTGCAAAAAGCAAATATGAGTAATGAACATTTAAAGCAAAAACTGTGCACCAGGCAAACAATTCATAAACTGGGATATTTGTCTAAGTCATTTGCAAGTAAATTCAATTAATAAGCAAATTAATAATAAACACACAAGTAAATCTGTGCATAAGTCACTAGCAAAGTACAGGGCCTGATTTCCTGGTATTTACGTCTTCAGCAGTCGTCTCCATCCATGCAAAATGAACGCAATATTTTTCAAATCAGATCCTGTAGGATTTCCCACCTTCTTCAAAGTCACTTTGCAGCTATACAAGCAAGTATTCAGATGGCAGTGAGCAAGGGGGTCCACTGAACACTTCTGCCTGCTCAGCTCTGCATATGACAGCTCAGCCTGGCTTCCTAGGGAAAAAATCTATGCCTTTGCCTTTCAGGTCCATTTTCTCTCCACAATTTCTTCCCCATCGCTTCTAAATCCATTAGCCCATTTCAAAACATCTTATCAACTTTCATGAAAAGTAGTGACAGGAGAGGAGAGCAACCCACATTAGTGTCTCTGCTGAGGCTGCAATACACCTTTACTGCTATTTGCTTAATTTAGTGGAAATGCTGGCCTTTCAGCACATACAGTTCAGAATCACCCACACCATATGTCAGCAGCAGCTAGGGAATGGGACACAACGGATGGAGGAGACTGAGTTACCTGTGCAAGATAAGGAGTCTTTCAGGAGTGTGAAGTGGTGGAGCTTGTGGGAATAAATTTCAAGTGCAATTGGAGGTAGTTAGAGATAAAGGTCACTAAAACATAAAACAAGAGCCACCCCAAAACCAAGCTGTTTAACCTACAATAAGAATATGAAGTTCCATGACTCTGCTTCCAGTCCTAATCAGCTTCCACATTTAAGTCACCATGTTACTTCACACTCCTCAAAACAGTGTGTTTCATTGTGGTATCTATGCAGGCTTTTTTGCATTCTTCCACTGATTTGCAAAGGACTCACATAAGCAATTTAAGAATGAGAGTTTTAGTTTTTGCTGTTTGTTGTTGGCATGTTGTTTTGCCCTTTTTTTTTTTTGAATGGGAACAATGAGGAATGTGTTCTAGCCCATTTAGGAAAATGTGAATACGTAAATTTACACCTCCAAGGTGGGGTTTCTTAAACGCAATGCCATTTATCCTACGCTACAGGAATTTAAAAAACAGCTACAGTAAGTATAAAAATGTCTAATGAAATATTTCCGAAGAGATTATGGCATGTAACCTGCCAATTGAGTTTTGATATATTGCAGGGAAGTCTGAGGACTTGACATGTAAATTTTAAAAAGTTACATTTCCTTGACTTAAATAGTGCCCCATGGTATTAATCAAACCCCACAGAGCCAGCATCTTCAGGTATGCAGAATCTAAAGCAGAGCAGCAATGCATATTT
Source organism: Chroicocephalus ridibundus (assembly GCF_963924245.1). Classification (NCBI taxonomy): domain Eukaryota; kingdom Metazoa; phylum Chordata; class Aves; order Charadriiformes; family Laridae; genus Chroicocephalus; species Chroicocephalus ridibundus. The sequence continues at coordinate 134,009,319 of NC_086285.1, forward strand.
GCGCAATAAGAATCACTAAAACCGTGCTTCACTCAGGAAATTATTTCAAAAAGTCAGTCCCTAAGTGGTTGTTATTTCTAAAGCTAGTTATGAACATATTGCTGCTTGAAGTGTTCCAGCAAAGCCAGTGTGTCAGTGTCAAGATGCTCATTTAAATTTACTTTGGTTTGGTGAACTTTTATGATCCCAGAGCCTAGCTCCAAACCAACTCTACTTCCTGGCAAGGCTGCCTTGGAACCAGGAACCCTGTTGTTCTTCAAGGACTGCTTCATCCAAAGATCATCCAACCTGCTCAGGAGCCTGGCTTGCCATGTCTCAAGCAATCTGCTTGGTAGGTCTCTGGAGTCCCTCACACTAGGGCTGACCCCCATATACTGGTCTACATTGAGATGTCCCTGAGGCAGGACCCTGGAAACTTGGGAACCATCCACCTAATCAGGGCTTTCTTCCAGTTTTGCAGCTCTTCAAGGACTGCTTCATCCAAAGACCATCCAACCTGCTCAGGAGCTTGACTTGCCATGTCTCAAGCACTCTGCTTGGGAGGTCTCTGGAGTCCCTCACACTAGGGCTGACCCCCATATACTGGTCTATGTTGAGATGTCTCTGAGGCAGGATGCTGGAAACCTGGGAACCATCCACCTAATCAGGGCTTTCTTCCAGTTTTGCAGCAGGGAGGTGGAAGCCAGTGAGAACCCTCACTCCCCAAGCTTTCAAGTTCCTACATCTTGGGCTTGAAACCTGAAAAAACTTAAATGGGCTCACTGTGCCAGTGTCCAGGCAGGGCTCTACCCTCCACCACTGAATGCATCTGAAGCTTGTCAGGGAAGCTGGCTTTTTTTTAAATTGAGTTGTTGCCACACTGTGTGGAAAAAGTAGGAGTTCTCATGAACAGGAAACTGCTTTCCGTGCACCTTTAAGAAAAAATATGGTTCTTTGCCAAAAAGAATTTACAAATTGAAACCATTACCTGGTAACAACTTCATTATTGTTTGTCTTCCAGGAGGTTCCACTCGGGCTAAGTGCCCCATTTTCACATCAGGGTAGTACTCTCTTCCAGACATTACAATGGATAAAAAAAGCTGTAGGGAAGTGTTGGGGGTGGAGGCTAAAGAAAAAAGCAATTAGGTTAACCTATTACTCTATCAGATTCATATACAATCCCACAGGAAAAAAAAAAAGTCTGCACAAACCCTGAAAAATAACTGAAAGTAATTTGTGGATTGTTTTTTTTTCCCAGCTTGCTGGTAGTTTTGTGCTGCAAGCCAGGAGCAGAACTATGTTCTATACAATGTGTTATTCACAGCTGGAGAAACATGGGCTTAATATTGGGTCAGGGTTTGCCAGTGATACCAAGATATTTCATTAAAAAAGTTCATGTCCACAGGTTTTCTGCATCTCAGTCCTGAGATTTAATCCATGGGGAACAAGTTGGAAATGAAAAGTAACAGTGGGAATGAGAGCTCCAAGGCCTATCTCTTTGCTTGTGAATGCAGTAAGTTTTAAACAAGTTATCCACATTTAATTTATCGTATTTATCAGCAGCACAAGTTTGTCAGATGTGTTGACAATAGCTCCTGTCTGATCTCTGGGAAGCTCACTCCCCAGTTCCCGCCACGATGTCAGAGCAGGACTATGCTGTCATTGCACAGGCACCTGCAGAACTGCCCTGCTCAGGGAAAGCTTCAAGCCGTGTTTTGGGAAAATTAATCTCCCTGTAGTTCCCCAAGAGCACATTAGAGTACAAGATATGGAGGAAGTTCTCTCCTTCCGGATGCCCGGCCCTGTCTCTCCGCTCGGAGTCTCTATCCGCTTCTACCCGGCTGCAGGGGAGGAGCATGGGGATTGCCCTTATAATTAGAAGCTTCATACCTCTCACAACTAATCACAGTCTGATCCTTCTCTCTCTGCAATTGGCTTCCTCCCATTACAAAATCCTCTGCTCCTGGATGTTTCATTCTCCCTTGCTAATAAAGAAAGGTATTTAGCCACTAATTCTGAGCGGCTGCTGAACATCCCTCCTTCCAGTCCTTGCTGGTTTGCTTCAGCTCCGAGCTGAAGCTGAACAGGAAATGCCTTCTGCTTGTGCCTAAGTTATTGTGACAGATTACTTTTAATTAATCTACCGTTAAATCATATTTGACATAGAGCAAAAACAATCCAAAGCGAAAAGCCTAAAAATACTGAGTCCCATTTCACCAGACTGGGGAAAAGCAGACAAATTGCTGCCTACTACAAAAACCCCAGGCGGGTATGGCAAATGTTGAAAGGAGCTGGGAAAGGACATCTTCCACAACGGCCCTCCCGGGAAGGGAGAGCCCCGTTGGTGTGGCTGTCCCTCCACGGGGATGGGGACGGAGCCAGCGCTCCCAGCCCTACCCGCCTGCTCAGCGCCACGCACCGCAGCCACGAGCGACTGTAAAAGAGGCAGTGGATGTTTCGGAAGTCACGAAAGCCACCTCCTTGGAGATGGTATTTAAAGAAACACGTTTTTGCATTGCAGAGATTGCTGAGTTCAAAGCTAGAAGGCAATAGCTGATCACCTAGACACGCCTCATGCTAAGTATGCCTTTGGCTATAAGCATCCCCTAGTTCCCCCTTTATAATATAATAGAATCAGGAAATTCCAGGTCTTTAGAATGACAGGATTGGGTTTTATTCACCCACTCTTTTGTCATAAACTTGGACCAAGCTACTGCAACATCTGGCAAGCAATAGCAGAGCAAGTTTAAACGCGGGATATACCCTACCTGGCACTCATGAGCAAAGCTGAATCATTTCTCAAGGTTGTGAGCTGGCATGGGGCCAAAATAAGGGATCTCAGTTTAAAGGTTTGCGAATAAGACCGGCTAACATTTTAATTGACAGAGGGGATTAACGTTCAGCTCATGTTTAAAGAAAAAAAAACAAACCCAAACTATGAAGATTATATTACAAAATACAATTTTATTTTTTTAGCAAAACGTAAGCTACACTAATCCATTATAGGAGGTTAAAAAAAGACTTTTGAATTTGTGGAAATCATCGCCATCTTATGTCACAGGAAGGAGAGCCCTATATCCAAATGTTGCAGGCTGGAGCTCCAGGAGCCACTCAGCAGGCATTCTGTCTGCTTGACAAAAAAGACAGCCAGTAACTCTTATCTATTTGACTTCTACATATGAGAAGATGCCCAAATTTGAAATAAATCAGTTTGTACAACTCTGATTCAACTGTAATCATATCGATATGCCTTTTAGTTCAATTTTGTTTTCTGTTTGTATTATGTTGTGTCTACAATTGATTTTAGCCCTAGCAGAAATTACTATATTCTTGCGCAGCTTTGTCCAGAATAATAAAAAAAAAAAAACAAACCCAACAAAAAATCCACCCAGAGAAGAAAGGAACAATGAATCAATTTTTACAAACAGCCAAGAAAAAAACCCTCAAAAACCCCATCCAAGTTGTGGCTAATTTGACAATGGCATCTTGCCCATGATGTGTCCTTCCTGGCTGTGCTCTTGCTCAGCTCCATCGCTGGTTTTGTGATACCCAGCCCTGTAAGTTTCCACTTACTGCGCTAGAGAAGAAAAAGCTGCCGCTATTGCCCCTGTGTGCAGCAGCATACTATTCCCAGGTGTGTCTACAAGATAGCCTTCAAACACTAGAGAGACTGCTGTCCCACTGCGTCCTGTGGAAGAGCCGGAGCCCCTTCCAAGAGCCCCTCTAAAACCCAAGACTTGGAGAAAACGTGGTGGAGTGCGATCCATGGCAAGAGGAATAGAAAGCATATTCTTCTGAGTTGCAGAAATCTGATAAAAGGAAAGCAAAACCTGAAAAAGAGGGGAGAAAACCCCCAAACCACTCATTAGGAAGCATGGAAAGCTATTCCATGATTCAGGAAGTCCCTAATCCAGACCAGACGCAGACTGAACTGTGGTGGGCTACGCTATTGCCAGATGCTATTTCCAATGTGATTTATTTTAAGACAATATTAAACTTGGCCAAGTAGCTGCCTTTGTTTGACTTGTTTTTATCTGGAGGTCTTGGGTGACAGAAAGGGCACTGGGATGGGGTTTGCTTTTCTCCTAAAACAGAACCTTCTTCTTTGTTGGACTCATCACTGGGAAATTATGAGACATTTCCAGACTGCTTGATATTGCGTTTTGGCCTTGCACTAACTAAGGTGATTACATTCAGGAAGATGATAAAATATTTATTTAGACAGACAGGCCAGCTTTGACATTGATGACAGCAGCCCTCCTGTTTCTTATTGTAATATCTGCTCCTGCAGGTGAAGAATAGCCATGAAGCCAGCCTGTAAGGGGACCGATACTTTCCAGTATTGCTGGAGCAGGGACTGAAAGCCTTGGGTTGAGCTGAAACGGGGTCCTGGGCCATGGGCAGGGGTTGAGGGAGCCCCCAGGGGAGGCTGGGCTGGGCCAGCAGCCCTGGTCATGCCTTCAGGGGCCTGACAAACACAAATCCACTCTTGTTTCTTCAAAAAGAAGCAGACGTGTGGGTCACATGAGTTCACTAGTGTGGTCCAGATGGTCAGCAGTGAAGAAGACAATTATTTCTTGCAACAGTTAGATTGTGATTTTGAATCATTTTCCTGCCGCGTTTAACGATGCCTTTCCAAATGTTTGCCCATCTTCCTCCATCCCCACCTCCCTCTGTTTCCCGCCCCCCCTCACTCCAGGTGTTTTAGAAGGACTGCCTCACAGAGACATAGTGGGCTCATCTGTGCAAACCAGGCGTGAAGTGAGAAGGAAGAGGTCTAGCACATTTATGAGGCTAGTCTTTGATGAAAGGTGCTCTGAAAAACACAGCTGTAATGAGGGAGAAAGATCCTGCAACTGAAAGCTTGGTAGGAAAGAGATTTCTCTTTCATTCAAGCTGTGACTTTCTTCCCCTTATCTGACCAACTGAAACAAAACTCCTCCGGAGTAAATCTTTCCCACATGGTCTGCAAGATACCGGTCATCTGCAAGATACCATCACCATGGCCATACATTTTGCTCTTTTTTCCTGGTAAATAGAGGCCTCCCTTCAACTTCCAGACACAATGGTTGTAGGGGCAGAAGATGAGTGCTCATGAACAGAAAAGTCCCAAGCCTAGAAAATGAGCGAGCCTAGAACAATTAGAATTTTGTTTATGAAGGAAAATTGAATACTACAGATAGAGTGAAGCAAACATGTATGATAATATGCCTCTATGTGCAAAACTTCTTTCCCAGAATAAAGTTATTTTTACTGAAGAAGTCCTTTCCCAGAATAAAGTTATTTTGACTTTGGACTCAATAGCTCAGAATAATTCCAGAATAATTCCTCGTTTTTGAAAGCAGATCAATTGCTTATTCTGGAGTAGTGTCTACACAGCATGCACACCGGCATAGCCGGAGAACTGCAGGAACTCGCCTATTGACTGCTCTTTCTGTCAGTTTTCCCAATAAGCAAGTCCTATTAGTGTCTGGGGGCGGGGCGCTGTGTATGAAAGAGAGATAAGAGAATCTCCCTTTATCAAAAACAATGAAAAATCAAATATTACAATCTCACAAAAACAGTCTGCTTCTATAAAACACATACAGCCTTCAAAACCACTCACTGCATCATGAAAAGCAGCGGAGGAGCACCAGAGCTCCTGAGAACCTATTATTCCATGAGCATCCAAATGAATGAACTCAGGTTTCCTACAGCTCTGTCTCATGAGCTTTACCGGCTGCAACGGCTAAGAAGACACAAGCTCCAGCTGAACTTTTCTCACTGATGGGACATATCACATTCAGATTTTGAAGCATGTAACAACACATGAACTCCTAATGCCACCTTTGCCACGTGGGCACAAAGTGTTACATAGTGAGGCTCTCCGCCCAACTGATGCCTTTTCCTTAAACTGGTAGGAATTTAATTGTCTTTGAGAGTTTTTCCCACATCTCACAATCAGCTAAAACTGATCATCGAGTTCAAATATTAGGAATGAGCCACACAGACACATGCACACACAAGGAGTGGAACGTATGGAATACATAGATACCTGGATTTCAACTGGGGAGTAGTTGGGGAAAGAAATGGGTAGCTACGGGATTTCGTTTATCATGTATGGAAGAATATTTCCCTGATTGACCATAAGGATACACTGGAGTGAGTAGCACATGTGTCTGTCACAGATGTTCAGAATTTAGACAAAGCGCATTCTGCTGGAGGTTTCAACATAAATCATTATTTCCATAGAAAACTAACCTTGAAATCAGCAGCACTTAGGACTTCCGATGCCATGGTACCCATTCAGAAAACTTCAGAAGGTAGGCCAGGAGAAGATGGTCGATCTTTTTTAAAAATCACACATAGATATGTTCCCAAGGCAAGGAAGTAAATAAAACAGGGGAAATTAATACAGGAAATGAGCATTCAAAGTTTAACCCAATTTTCAGCTAGTTGTAATTGCAATCATGGTGGCAATACTGCCCAATCTGTTTCTTGGATGGCTTTCAAAAGAATTAGGAGGTCTTTGAATTAAAAAAAAAAAAAAGGAAGCTGATAAACATTGTGTTGGAAAGTCTTCATCCCACTTCATCCCAGCATCAGAATGTGCAACACTGAAGGCAGAATCTCAGACCTATAGGATGAGATGAAGCCTGAGCAACACAATGCAGAGGGCAAAGGTACAGTTATGAAACCTGAGAAAGAGAGGAGAACTTGAAAAGAATAGCATTCTAATTGAATACCTAAAATACAGAGGGGCATCACTGAATAAGGGAGAGAGACTTCCTCCCATTATCAGGAGTGATAAAGGACTTTCCATTAAAAAGCCATAAAGAACTGTTAAACCCTATGGGAGGGAGGAAGAGGCAGCAGAAGTAGCAGAAGTCTTGATCGCAGCCTGCCACCCCATCAAGACCTGATGAGAAGAGCGTGTGAGTCCCTCCCTGACTCCCTGGGCACTGCACCTCTGCCATGGTGCTTGGCCCTCGGCAGGCCCCTGGCACCGCAACATCTAGGCTGGGCCAGGGCTGTCAGGTTGTCAGCCAGACATGAGGAACGCCTGTTTGTGTTGGAACACCCATGTCTCCTGTGTTGCGTGCCTGTGCCCTGCATGGGCCGGGGAAGGGGAAAGGACAAGAGAGGAAGGATGGTATGGTGAGTGTAGCACTGACAGGAGAAGGTGGTGTGTGTGCTGGGGGAGAAGTAAGTATATACGACACCAAGCTGTGTGGCATGGTCGACACACTGGAAGGAAGGGATGCCATCCAGAGGGACCTAGACAGGCTTGAGAGGTGGGCCCATGCCAAACTCATGAAGATCAACCCGGCCAACTGCAAGGTCCTGCACCTGGATCATCGCAATCCCAAACACAAATACAGACTGGGTGGAGAACGGATTGAAAACAGCCCTGAGGAGAAGGACTTGGGGATGTTGGCTGATGAGAAGCTCAACATGAGCTGGCAATGTGTGTTTGCAGCCCAGAAGGCCAACCATACCCTGGGCTGCATCAAAAGAAGCGTGGCCAGCAGGTTGAGGGAGTAGACATAATGCTTAGAGATATGTTTTAGTGATGGTTTTTGTAAGTTAGGTTGGTGGTTGGACTCCACGATCTGAAAAGTCTCTTCCAACCTAGGCAATTCTATGATTCTATGATTCTGCCCCTATACTCTGCTCTGGTGAGACCCCACCTGGAGTACTGCGTCCAGCTCTGGAGCCCCCAGCACAAGAAGGATATGGACCTGTTGGAGCGAGTCCAGAGGAGGGCCATGAAGATGATCAGAGGGCTGGAGCACCTCTCCTGTGAGGACAAGCTGAGAGAGTTGGGGTTGTTCAGCCCGGAGAGGAGAAGGCTCTGAGGAGATATTATAGTCTTCCAGTACCTAAAGGGGGCCTACAGGAAAGCTGGGGAGGGACTCTTTATCAGGGAGTGTAGTGATAGGACACGGGGTAACGGTTTTAAACTGAAAGAGGGGAGATGTAGATTAGATATTAGGAAGAAATTCTTTCCTGTGAGGGCGGTGAGACGCTGGAACAGGTTGCTCAGTGAAGTTGTGGATGCCCCATCCCTGGAAGTGTTCAAGGCCGGTCTGGATGGGGCTTTGAGCAGCCCGGTCTAGCGGGAGGTGTCCCTGCCCATTGCGGGGGGGGTGGTGGTGGTGTGTGTGTTTGGAACAAGATGATCTTTAAGGTATCGATGTGCGGCGCGGGGGGCGCGGGGGGGGGGTCGGGGGGCGCGCTCTGCGCGCCCCCCGCCCCCCCTCCCCGCGCCCTCCGCGCCCCGGCCTGAAGCGATCGTGTCCCCCCCGCCCCCCCCACCCCCCGCCACCGCCGCCGCGCACAGCCGCAGACACGGGCGGCCGCGCCGGCAGCTCTCATGCAGCCGAGGATTACAGCGGGGCGAGGGCAACGCGGGCTCGGCTTTTATCCTTCCCCCCACCCCGCGCCTCGGTCCTCCGCCTGCCACCCCAGCCGCTCGCCGCGCTGCTTGTTCGGCGGGTTTTCCATCTGCCGTGGTGGGGGGGGGGTGGGGTGGGGAGGGGGGGCGTTTAGGAGGGAGATGCCTTTGCCGTGGTTTCCCACCCCCCGTCCTCTCCGTGCCGGGGGGGGGCGGTGATGTGGAGACGGGAATGTAGAGCAAAACCCTCCCCGGGAAGGAGCGACCAAAACAAACCTCTCGCCGTGGCTTTGGCGGCCGCGCAGTGCCCGGGGAAGCCCGAGCAGCCCCTGCCAGCGCCGGGGAATCCCTCCTCCAGCCCCCGGCGGTGCCCCGGGCTCCCGCGGAGCAAGGTAAGGGGACGGGCATCTCTCCTCCGCCGTTCGGTTTTATTTATTGGGGTGCCTCTTTTTTTTTTTTTTTCTTTTTTTTTTTTTTAATTAGAGACCGAGTCCTCCACGCCTCTCGCAGCGGTGGGAGTTGCGAGGGAGGCGAACGCTGGCCGGCTGGCCCCCCGGGTCGCCCGGGCCGGAGGGATGCGCCGTTCTTCCCGCCGGGAAGCCCGGCGGCGGGGAGCGCCCCGCGGTAAGAGGGGACAGGCTCGGCGGGGCTGGACCCACACAGGGGTTTTCTTTCTTGGATCAGTTTGAGGGGGAATAATGCAGCCCCCAGGCTGGAGCGCTTTGGAAACCGTGGCTTGTGTTGTTGTTCCTTCAGAGCTGCTAAAGGGGAGGAGGGGGGAGAAATGACATTTCGTAGTATTCTACCTCCTGCCGTGGGTGAGCTTTAAAGATAAAGGCTCGTCATTTGTTTCCGATGCTCTAATAGCGCTTGTGGGAACCTGATGATACAAAACCTCGGCGTTCTCGGTAGGTAGCTGTCATTTGAATTACCCCGTGTACCCGGGGACTGAAAAATCCCCTGTCAAAGAAGGAAAACTGTAGCATTGTGCTGGTCTAAAAAATACTGGCATAGATGCTTTCTGTAGATACGTAACGTGCTGTCAGTCCCCTAGATTTAAAAACCTAAGTGTCTTTATAAACAGGCATGTTCACTGCATGGTGTCTAGAACCCGTTCAGTGTGTTTCTTATGTCAGAATTTCACTGTCCGGGTGAAGGTAGACCTTTGTTCATACCCTATGTATGTATTGTCCATATTTATCGTGGGTCTTGGACTTCATTCAACTCAAGTTACATAATGATTAAGATATAAATAAGCAGTATATTTGCCGTTTCTTGGGCATTTTAATTCATTGCAGATGAGACCATTTCTAGCATCCCTGCCAAAATTGTCACTTTTTAAATGTTTGCATAAAAAGGGAAGTGTCAGTAGCATCAGGTGGAGGCAACATTCCGTAGCAAATACACCATCATCGAGACCTTGCTATTAAAAGGACATCTAAGCAAAGGATTTCAGTGACCCCATACTGTAGCTCCGAGGAGCTGCCAGGATTGGTTTAGAGGAGGAAGAATAGCAGCCAGGCTGGACAGGGGAATGGGAGTGGGAAAAGCCTGTCTGGTGAGGTTTTGCTTTTTAAAAACACTTAAGACTTCAAGTTCGTCTCAGCTGGTGTGTCCTATCCAAGTTAGTGCAGAGCTAGCACTGAGCCTTAGAGGCTTGGCAAGGTCTGGGAAACTAAACGTCCCACCAAGCCTGGGGCGCGATCCTCCTCCCAGGGGGTTTTACTAGGAACTTTCAGGGGAGCAGGGTGGGTCAGTACATGCCGCTTGTGAGATTTGTGTGCTCTGGGATCACCTGAGGTGTCCTAGCAAAGCTCTGGAAATCTTGAGGTGTACTACCTCAAAAAAGTTTGTTGCTGTTTTTTTACGCTGCTGTCATTTCCATTCAAACAGCAACTGACAAACTGTCTCTTCGCTCAGCTTTACTAGAACTTGCAGCTGCTTTGGTGTTTTTTTTTTTAGTTTTTTATTTTATTTTATTTTATTTTATTTTATTTTTAAATGATGCTTCCACATTGTTCGAATTGCTCTTGCCTCCTTCTTTCTCAGCCAGACGCTGTCAGTGGGGCTCAGCAGGTTGGCCTCATTCAGACATATGCAGACAGTAAGACCGAAAACATCTTCAGCTCGAGATGAGGGAGAAGTGCTGTTTGGACCAGCACGCTTCAGTCTGAGCATTTTCATTGGCTGCAGCCTTTTGAAATGTCCCGTTGCCGTAACGATGCCATATCATATGTATTTATTTATTCATGCTCAGCCTTTTTTTCTAAGTGCAAGTTAATTGGCAAATTCTGGCTTGCCATTCAAGGCGAGGCGAGGAGTCGAGATTCGCAATAGCTTTCTTGCCAACGTTTGGGTTTTTGCCAAACAGCTTGCTACTGTGACTTTTAGAAGACAATCTTGATTTTATGTGACTTCCTTGAGCTTCATGTCACTACAAGCCCAGGTAAAATATTTTTGATGGTGCTCCTATATTTTTGAGGGTGCTCTTATACTTAAAGCTACCTGCCGGAGGAGATTTCAACCAGTGTTTTACTCCGTATGTTGCTCTTACATAAACAGCACGTTGGGGAGGGGCTGTCTGGTCTGGAGTCTGCATGGTTTAGAGGAAAGGAGTCTTGGCGAATGCGAGATGAGGTACCTGGTGAAGGGGGCAGTGTCTGGGGCCACTGCAGCGTGGTGGGATCCCGCTGCAGACCCCTCCAAAGGCATTTGCTCTTCCAGAGTATGGACCTGCTGCTCCCACCAGGCAGAGCCCAGGAGGGAAAGCCAGGAGCCAGAGAGGGGAACGCTTAAAGTTGGGAACCACTTCAGCTTCATCACAGTACACATACGCACATTCTAAAAATGAAACTTTTGGATGTTTTCAGGGGTCATTTCTATTAACTCGTCATGTTATTGCATAATACCTTCTGACCCAGCAACAGTACGCTCACAGCTTTTGGAGTTAAGTAACGAGCGCCTCTGAAAGGACTTTCCCTTCTTCTATAGTATTTTTCATTTTTAGAAATAAGTTTTTTTACTTTATGTGTGTCTGTATATCATAAACTTGGATGCACAATAAAAACAGGCCGTTGTTTACTTTGCTGGGTTGTGCTGTTTCTACTCTTATCGGATGTGAGCACCCTAAGAGAAAATGTTTTTTGATTTTGATAAGTACCCGGCAGCTTTCTCTTACAGTTATTGCTGAGGAAGTGGCACTGGGTATTTAATTTCTTGAATTTTATAATAATTCTTTGGGACATACTGTTTTAACTCACATTTTAGCAGGTAGAAATAAGTCTCTACTTCCTAACAATAATTTTAACTGTAAATCAAAATGAACTTTCCAATTTTTAATTACAGAGATCTCTAAGATATACAACAGTGTTCTGTGGGATACTGTGAAAATAAATTGCTTGGGACATTATAGACTAGATTTGTTCTTATTGTAAATGTAATTTTTGTGCAATCCCATAGATTTCTATGTTTATTTATCTGTAATTCTCTGGCTATATGGAAAGGATTTGGAAAGAATTTCATTATTTTGAATTTTTTTCCTGAGTATTGTGCAATTTTAGATATCATATTGCATGCTGTAATAAATGGACTGCATAGTGATGCTCAAATCCAATCTAAGTAAAATGCACGTATATTAAATCATATGATTAAATACAAAAAGTGAACAGAGGAGCTGAACAACTCGATTTTTTATTGAACAGAACTTGGAAGTTTCTTATCTTGGTTAGCTATAGGTATAAAGACAGTCCCAGTATAGCTTCCCAGATCACTAAATACCATAAAAGCCTTAGATATAATATGCATCGGTCAAGATATTTAAAATCTATTAAGCTTAAAACTGCCTGTATTCTCCATTAAAGCTGGAAGGACTGGAAAGGCTGTTCTGCTTTTAGCCCTTCCTGATGCTCGTCACAGCACATGCAGAAACTTCAATGCAAGTCACACGTTGGCATCCTCCTGAAGTTTCACTTGTTTTCTTCCAAGGCTGGAGGGCTGGGGTAAACTGAGGAGTTTTTAGACTGAGGAGCTACTTTTTCAAGTTTTTTTTTTCACAAGTATGAACTGCATCATCAGTAAGTAATGGATATTCTTTTGAATGTACTCATTTGTGGATTATGGTGACCGCATGAGCAATACGGAAACAGTAATGGAAAAGTCTTAGGCCACTAAAATCTGTGGGGGTTTTAATTTTTTTTGTTTCTAATGCAGGAAGTCTATATTTAGCAGTAATGGCAGATCAGCTGTGACTTAGGTGTCCGGCTTCTATACGGCCCTGTTCCTCCTCCGGATAACTATAAAGAGTAGTTAGTAGCATCACTGCTGGCAGCAGCAAGAGAGTCAGAACCAACAATCTATTAGCTAATAAATAATATATGTCATGCTGGCATAATGCAGCTCTGAGTATTTAGGAGTAGGCTGTGATAAGCAGCAATTGTAGTCTTTACAAGGAACAATGGCAATCTACCAATTTACCTCTCCTAATGCCATGTCAGGGGGACCGCGGTGCACTGTGAAATTGGGCAGATACAGTCCGAACGCAGACAGAGGGGCCGAGCAGCTCTCTTATCGCAGCACTGGCACGTGATAACAGGAGAAGCCCCTACACTGGTCAGTGCTTCTCCCTGGGAAGTCATGTTTGCTCTTGCAGGGTGTTCTTCATGTTGCCGTCGTATTCGCGTATTAGCTTGTGTTAGGAAATAAACATCAGCCCTTTAGGTAAAACCACGTAACGAGGAAACGAATGCAAAGCTGTGCTGATAATTAACTGAACAAAGCTCTCAAACGTAATCTTCTTTGATGACACTGGAGATGAGCTTCTCCCCCTGATTGCCGAACAAGTTAGGAAATAGAAATCAATTATGGCAGTACAGTCCAAATACAGAATAAATTTGCCTCAGAGCATTAATAAGACATCTCAAGACAGTTAATAAAATAGTTTTTCACAGTGCCTCATCAATAGTTAACTTTTAGAAAATTAGCTGTATTTTATACAGAGAGATACAAAAAATACAACCAAACTCAACAACTTAAAATGAGGCCATAATGCTGCTTTCTACGGAGCTTTCAGTTGTGTCTTTTGCTCTCTTAAAGCGTGAGGTTTTGGTTTACGTACAAGGTTGATGACCTCATCTCAGCTGGATGTACTCTCAGATGACTGAATAATCCTGCTATAATTTATGGCCATACCTTTAGTGTAAATTTGAATATATTAGAGAGATCCTGGGATAGTTTGAGCAGAAAGTGCTGGCAGGCTGCAGCATCTAGAAGCAGCTCGCTAATGTATTTAAGCAGACTCAAAACAGTGAACTGGACTAATTAGCCTTGAAATCACAAAGCTATGAACACTATTGTATGTGTTCATCCAGTGGCTGCTGGGATTAATAGCGCGCAGAGTTGATCTACCTTGACAGCAGTGCCATCTAGAAGTTCTTGCCTACTAGAATATTTCCATCTCATGCTTTGTCCATTTTCATTATTGCTGACATAGAGCAAACTTCTTAACTGGGTAAGCCTTGTGCTCACATTTATATTCAGGAGTATCCTGGCTGCCAATAGTTGGTCCCTTTAGTCCCTATTTAGGCATTTCATTAAAGTAGCACTAGCGGTGCTGGTATCTTCTGCTCCCCTTGAACTAAAGAAGGGATGAGAACGTTTGGCCGCTCTGAAAATGAGGAGATATTTGTAGATCACCTAGTAAAAATGTTTAGCTTTTGTTCAGTAGCTTTGTGGTTAGGGTACTTACCCAGAAGTAGGAAATCAAGCTTGTATGCCTTTCTTAGGTTAACATGATGCAAACAAATATTTCACCTCTTGTAATCCAAGATCCACCCCAGCCAAAGGATTGCTCATGCCCCTCAGCTACAGACTCATGCCTGTTGCCTTTCGAGCACAGTCTGCCTCATTATTGCTCAGTACAAACAGGTACGGTGGTCTCCATCGCTTCAGCCATCCAGGGGCTTAGCAGTAGCCTATTAAATACAAACCACGGGTCTGAGTCACCAGGGATGAACGTGGTCTCTGGGTGAATGTTTAATAACCAAGCAATTACATCAATTGGTTGCTACCACCACCTCAAGGTGTAACAAGCAATAGGACAAGAGGAAATGCACTCAAGTACGCCAGAGGAGGCTTAGATTGGACATTAGAAAAATTTCTTCACTGAAGGGGTTGTCAAACTTTGGAACAGGCTGGCCAGGGAAGTGGTAGAGCCACCATCCCTAGAGGTGTTTAAAAGATGTGTAGATGTGGTGCTGGGGGACATGGTTGAGTGGTGGACTTGGCAGTGCTAGGTTAATGGTTGGACTCAATGATCTTAAAGGTTTTTTCCAATCTAAATGATTCTATGATTCTTTTTTGAAAAGAGTGAACCTTGTTCAGTTCTTCTGAAGGACTTCCATGTTTTATGGGCCTCGCATAAGAGGAGGTTTCCAGACTTATAATGTCATGTGTGTGTGTTGTGTCCCTTTTGATCCTGCCTATGCACTGGGCCTGCATGGGAGTTCAGAGTATCTTCTTTATGACCGTGAAGTATCATGTTGATTCTGCCTTAGAGGTTCCCGCACCCTTCTTTGAACTTGGGTCTTGCATGTTTAATATTAGAAACTCTGAACTAATGGCTCTGATGGAGCACGTTTTTTAAGAGGATGCTGTGGCTTTTAAAAATACATTTTGGCTTGATAGAGGTAAATAAATTAATTTATAGTGGCAGTTTTATGAAAATTTTCCTTTTAGCTGTTCTTGATTTCAGAATTACAGCAGCAGTAGCATGGGCTGGTGCATGATAGTGAGTCCTCACCTTTTTCTATTGTTAGGTCAATTTGAGTGTCAAAAATATCAGTACTCCTGGTATTCATCTGCCTTTAGGCTTGACATTCTGCTTCCCAGAACTTATGTTGTCTCCATTGTGGTAGGACCAAAAATCAGTATGAAAATGAAGTGTTGCTTCTTCTCTACAGTGTTAAACTGGAGTCCCTAAGAACTGCCCTCCCTTACCCAGTCCCCAAACTTTTGTGCAGGGTGTGGAACCAAAACACATTAGATAAAGTCAGGAATCAAAGTTTTCTGCTTTCCGGGTAAGATGGGCAAAATAAGGTGACAGGTTGTCATAGGCCCCACACGACAATTTTTAGTAGTAGGTTGGGGCATTTTTTCAAGGCATGGCATAGTTTAAGACATCAAAAAGTTGAAGGTATAGATTCTCCAAAATCAAGCCTAGGCTGAAATTTGTCTTAGTTTTTAATGATAAAAGCTTTTTGTGAAGCCTTGCTGATGCTATGACCTTGGGGACATTTCCAGCTGTGTACAAAGGCGCTTGTCAGAATTGAGTCACCCAAAAATCAAGGCCTTGGTTCATTCGTTCCGGCTTCAGTGCTTCTGTGAAGCACCAGGGATAGGAACGTAGGCTGTAGTCCTACTGGGTAGAGTCATTGGGTTGAGATAAGAATCTCTTAAGTAAATCTGCCTATCTTAAACTGAAATCTTTGGCCACGTCTCTGTTGTCTAGGTAGGTCTATCCCTTCCTTGATTGAAACAGCGAACAGTCCAGTTAGAAAGGGTTCAAAATGAAATTTTTGAAGGCAGCAAAAATTGAACCTAAATGTTTTAATTTCCAAAGAAGTTTCTTAAGAATACGACCATGCTTTCCTTAATTGTAGATGTGGAATGGTGGGGTTGCATGTTTGTCCTCTATGAGAAAATTCAAACATTATACTAGTATTCTGGACAAAGTGCCACAGCCAGAATTGTGCATGCAGTTTCATCCAAAGAGGGATAAAGTCTCACCCTTCTCAGTGTGCCTTGTTGCTTCAGACATCATTGTCTATCTGTATAGTATAGTATTATATATTCTGTAATATTTCCCTGCCTAGAAACCTAGAGCCATCATTCAGTACTACATTATGCAAGTTTTTGTTAAGGAGAACAAAAAGACATCTGTGAAGTTCTTAACGCATTTTCAGCTATTTGGCAGCCATGTTATTGGTAGGGAGCAGTGGAAGATTGAAGGGCTATGGAAGATAACATGTTTAGAAGAGCCCTAAAACTAATTGGTTTAGGACAACTGGTTATAATAGTCCCTCCTCAAAGAACAAATGACCCGTTGACAATCTTCCATCATCTTAATGCACTGCAATGCAATTAGAAAAAAAAATCAAGTAGTGGATGAATAAATTGCAATTTAAAGCTGTAGTTTATTAATATTAATGTATTTACTATTATTACCGTAACCGGTATCTTCTCGAAGAATTGTATGGAAGTACCAATCAAATTGTGGATCCAGAGTGCTAGCCAGGGTATAAGTATGTAGTCTGATTTAGCCCTGAAATGAGGATCTTGCATAACCACATTTCTGTAATATCTAGTTGTTTGAAACTAAAGAAAATGATCTGCCATTCGGCCTCGTACTTCTCTGTGACAGCTCATCCCCTCTGAAATTTCCAGGCAAGGCTAAATATGCAGCGAAAGACAGTATCTTTGGTGAAAGCAATAACTCAGCCCTTAGCAACCAATTGTAAACATAAATAGTAAAGTGCAGACACCACAGACAATTGCATCCTAAACAAGAGATGCTTCAACCTGGGCTGCAATGGAAACGCAACTGTTTTTGTAAACCGAGCAGGAATGCATCAGGATTGTTTTGTAAGAATTATATAGCCCCTCCTTGCCACAAGCACCAACAGCAGAGCATTGCGTATAAGGAAAGACAGAGAAGTAGAGCTGGTTGGGAATAAAGACTGGTGGTGATCTTGCTTCAGCGCTGGGACAGACTGTAAAGCCACGTTCATCGCTCTCTTGAGACCTCAGTGCAGTCTGAGGGCGTGCTCCAAAACCATCTCTCGGCTCCAGAGTTGTGGCGAGGTCCTACTCAAAAAGGCCACTTGAGTCCTAAACTCCATATGAGTCTTGAGGTAAAATTACACTAAATACCATCAAGAACATTCAGCCTTTTGGTATAAGTTGTCCACATCACCTGTAGTGGAGTCTAGGGCCCACCCATGCGGCTTGACCATGAGTAAGAGCTCCAGTAAGTAATTGCAGGTGCTATTAGGGTAGTTAAAAAACTCAGATATGCCAAAACTGCCAAGCTTGTGTGACCACAAGATTTTACAAACGTTTTATTAGTTATACTCTCCCTCTTTTTCTGTCTTCTGTCTCCTTACCTATTTCTGTCTGGCTTTTCTTATTGCAGGCTCTTAGGGAATATATAAAGCCTCTGAGTCTGCTGCTCCCCGGTGAAGTTCAGCTCATCCATCTAAAAGACACTTCTGTGCTCAAGATGGTGAGAACAAGGAGTTAGCAGACAGACTGATTTAGTCGATTTGAAAAGTTCGTCTATAAAAGGCCCCATCTTTTTTGTTTCCTTCAGATCTTTGAGACTTTGCGCAGCCAACGTTTAATTTTTCACATACCAGAAATAAATCATCTGTGAGGTCTGTTATGAAATAGAAATAATCATTGCTTTAGACCAGTTAGCGATAGTAACACCTCAAGAGCTGGTTTTGGAGGATGTATTCTTAAAGGAAAATCTTACTTTCCATAGACCAACCCATCTGTTAGCTATAAGCAGAACTCTGAAGGCTACAACTCATGGAAGGACACAGCTCTCCTACAGTCCCCACCATCCACCAGCGATGGCTCTGGCCATGGTTGTGGTCTGGCATGAGCCAGCCATTGCTCGAGGGAAGCTCGAGGAGCTCCGTCACAAAGGAGACGGGTTCAGGCTCCATCTCTGCCCCTTCAGGCCACGTGGCTTCAAGTGGTTTCAGCCCCTTGGCTCTGACGACTTGAGCCCAAGTGCCGACACGGCTGTCACAGGTAGTTCGGACAGTCAAAGCTCAGCTAATTCTCTCCTGTGTATGTGTGCGCATGTTCCTGCATATGGGTATGAATCTGAGATATACACACGATGCTCAGGAATACTCTGACATGTTTCCTGACACTTCCTGCCTTCAGCTTGCCAATCCTTAACTGTGTGAGGAGGTGTGACTTCTTCAAAGGTGGGAAATGGAAATAACGAGCACCTCATTTGAGTGTGGTGTTTTTCTTCAAAATTTTAGCTATCATCTCAGCCATTTTTAAAAAAAATGAAATTAAGGGGAAATGCTATTAATAAAGATCCCACAGCTTACCATTAAGAAACTGCAGGTCTTCATATTTTGAAATCAAAAGCCAGGCATTTGATAGGTATGATGTGGTAGCAGAGCTATTACAGCAAAGCAGAAATTGTGCGATCAAATAAGCCAGCATATAAAGCTCTAAAAACTCGTTACTCAGTGGAAACGTATTAGTTTGTCACAACCAACTTGCTCTATATTTTCTTGACTAACTTGCTGTATTCCAGGTTATAGGCTCTAAGAGTCAGACACTGAGGTGGGCACAAGTTTTCTAAGGCTTTTTAGAAAGTTAAAGCTAGTTTTTCCAGAAAGTGTTACATATCTGCATTATATACGGACTGCAGGTCTGATTTATGTCATACCTTAATGAGTAATTTTTAGTAGCTGAACTGCTCAAAGAAACAATTATCTCCCCAGAATTTTCTGGATTTCAGTGAGCCCTTTTGTCTGGAATCTGAAGAAATATTGATCTTATATTTTCCAGGCCTGAAAAAAATACATTGAATGGCATCACTCAAAATATTTTGTTTAATAATTTCAAAATGTCTCGTTTAGATCTAGAGCTTTCTTAACCTTTAAAAAAAATTAAACATTATCATTACATTTAGAACTAGAAATCTAGATTTCATTTCAAAAATGTCAAAGAGACTTTCAACAAATTCTGAAAACTTCTGCCATTTGTTTCCAAAGCAAGGGAATGAATTAATACGAACTTGCCTTGCAAACAACTTGTCAAGTTTTGGCAAAAGGCCATCTTCTGACAAAAACAGATGAAGATATTAAGATGGAAAAAGTTTGTCTCTTAAAACTCAGAACAAAGCAGGTTTGCTCCCCTTTCCTGGAGGCCTTACGATACGGACTTTTCATATTTACCACGTGCTGCTTCTGTCTCACAATGCTTTAAGTGCCCAGGGAAGGCATGCTCCAGCAGTGGAGGGTGCTCAAGTAGTGCAGCATCTCCACCTTCTTTAGTGCAAATTACACGGCAGAGATTTGGAGGGAAATTTATGACTGAGGCAAGCAAAAGTAGCTTGGACGTGACTCTCTTTGGAGCAAGGTCGTGCACATGCAGGGTACAACTGGGCCGGTCCATGGAAGAGGCCAGTGCTGCTCGGGCCAGCTGCCATGGTGACCTCTGTGTGTGCCGTTAAACTCACCTAGGCTCCAAAGCAGATGGCTGTGGAGAAACCACGTACCAGAAGCAGACCTTGAAGCGTACTGATGCTCTAGCCATCCCTGCAAATTATTTGGGAGAGTCCTAATTGTGCCAGGCAATGTCCTGGTGATGTGACAGCACAGGCAACTGAGTTCTCCTGCCTGAGGGTTTAATCTGCTCACATAGGCATGCCCATCAAATGCGATAAAAATGCTAAGGACCCTGAAAAAAGCAGCTATCTCAAAATTATCGGATACCTTGGACATCCATGACCTTCATTTCTCCCTTATCAAGCAATGGTAATAATGTCCTCCTAGTGATGTTGAGAAGGGAGACTCTGGGCTAACCTGGAAGCACGCAGGTAGGATAGTGAGAGCTCCCAGAGGGAAATTCATCCCTTTGCATGTAGTGTCGGTTTGTAGTAGGACGTGCTAAAAAACCTCAGAGGCCAAACTGGATGAGAAAGATGAAAAGAAATGGTACATAATTATCCGATCACTTAAAGCAGAAGGGATTGGTGTGGGGGGAGTCACACCATTGAAAGCTGTATGACACTTGACCTCCATCCTGGCTTTCCCTAGCTTTTTGACTAGTAGGTTTTGCAAGATTTAACTTTTATTTAATGGAAAGAATTGGCTTTGGTTTGGAAGAATTTTATTTAATATTATGGGCATTTTCCTGTGAAGTCGTTCTATTACTGCAAGGAAAGAAAATCACTTTTATCTGGAGTTGCTCTTATTATATATCTGCAGCTGGAATTTGTGTCTTTCTCTACTGATTGCTAAGCAGTGCTGACGAGCAGCCGGCCGGCGCTGCCTGCCTGCCAAGGGATAGTCGCATTTCTCACTAGCCCATGGTCGACAAAGTGCATGGTGGAGTTGCACACAGCCAAAAGGATAATGCAATAAACTAAACTGAAAAATATTTTAAGCCTTCTCAGGACAAAATTTGCAGTGTCTGAAGAGTTAGTTGCAGTAGCTAAAATCCAGGAAGGTTATTCAATGAATGGTAAAGGTAACTTCACTTGCATAATTTTGTCATAATGCAAGATCTGGTGATTTTGTGTGGAATTTATAATGTGGATTATAAAGTTTAAAATGTTATGTAGTTAAAGTAGAGAGTATTGATTACATTTCTGTTAAAGGCACAGTTAAATACAGGCTCTGTAGTCCAGGCTTGGGATTGCACAGGATGAAATTTTAAAATTTTATCAGCAGAAAACAAAATAAGGTGCGAAGAAAGGAACTTAGGAAGCAAACTAAAAGCTTTTTTTTTTTAAGTTACGTTGCCTACTGCTTGTATATATTTCAATGAAAGGAGCTCTGTAAAAAGGTAAAAATAGCCCTCACGTTTCAAGATTCTTCATTTGGGAAGACGCTTTTTATTTTTGATGTTTTCAGAGTGCTACGTGTTGTGAATGCTGGTTCATCCCTAGGTACATATGTACATACATAGCACCTTGGATCCAGTCTTCTAAAGATTAAACTTAATGGTGTTTCACTGCTAACTTCAGTATGGCCACAGTTAACCAGCATTTTTAAAGCTTTTTAGAAAAGCCACGTTTCCTCAAGTAGGAAGACGCAACCAATAATTATACTGACAAATCAGAAAATGTTTTATCAGCTTTAGGCCAGTCTTGGTGACACTATAATTTTGCATTGTTTTACGAATCTGTGTGGTAACTACACTGCATAAAAGCTAAAACAATGCGTAGTCTTGCGTAGCTTTAGTTTTTGTAATCAGAAAAGCAAATGACGGTATGGTTAACCAAAGATTAATGAGATCAACTGCTTGATTTGTACTGTGTTTTACTCAGTATTGCTAATATTAGGAAAAACATATTAATAATAAAAAAAAGGAACCCTGTGAGATTCAATGGTGAATAAACTAGTGAACCGCTGCAGAAATTGCCCGAAGACTTGACTGATTTCATGGAGAATGACAGAACCTCTCTATGAATTTCTTAAATTCTTGTGTTTTGTTATGTAAGACATCCTTGAAAGGAGAAACATCATGGTGCATTAAAGCCTAAAAGAATTTTTTCAAAAAAGGTTGTAAATATTTCCACTGTGGAGAAATACCCTCTCATAACTGCTTAATGTCTATGTGGTTGTTTCTATGTCAGAAAACTGATAAATACATCACAGACCATTAGGAGATGCTTAGGTGAGGACACCTTGCGAAGACCTGAGTTCCCCCCCCTTCTTGGAAAACCCCCCATCATCCCCTTGCATCTAGGGCAATGAGGAGGAGGGCAAAACCAGAGAAAGAATCAGCCTAAGGCGAAGAAGAAAAGAAGCAAAACATAAACCAAACATAACAGAAAGGAATATATATTATGTAAACCTACTGATGACAGGGCTTTGGTTTTGATATGACATTTATTTTTGCAAGTGAAGTTATCATATTGTCTTTTTCATGAATGAAGGTAAATGTTACAGGCTTAAACCCTTACGTAAATAGGCACAGAGGTGCTCTGGGTTGCACTGGGAGATCAGGAGGGAGCTTCATAGTGCAGTGCTGGAGGCAGGATAGGAAGAGGCAGAATACACAAGGCCCCTTGTGTTTTTGAAGTAGGTCCAGCTTGACAGCGAAACTGCTAACAAGATGGTGTTTTGGGTTGGTGCCATCATGGGAGTTAACAAGACCATGAGTAATGCACTCAACTGAAAAAAAAAATAAATCTGTAAACATAAATATTGCTCTGATGGGTAATTTTCCTTTTCCCTGATGTCTTTGGATGAGGAAGTCTGTTAATACCTGTATCATACATGGATGAGCCTTATTATTACTTGATATGTTGGTGGAGGAACTTCTGAAGTTTAGATATAATGAGGTCTAGTAATTTTATTTTTATACTAGCAACGTAGTCAACATTGTCATGAGCGTGTCAGATTACATGCTGAAATAATTCTTTGTTTTTCCTGGTACTTTTAGTACAGGATTATTCTAGACCCTCACTGCTCTGGTGAGGATCTGGTCTTCGTGACCTAATTGCCTTTCAAATTTCCACCTTTTTTCATGGCGAGTTTTTACCCATTTGCTCTTGTGCCATTATGGGCCTTTAGTACAAGTAGTTCTTCTCCCTCCCTGGTGTTTACTCCGATTTATTTATAGGTAACAATCCCTCATACCACAGCCTTCATGCTTACTCTGCAAAAAGGATCAAATTCTTGGTCACACCGAGTGCTTTTTTAAAGCTGGAGTTATTTCACTTCAAAAAAAAAAAAAAAAAAAAAAGACCGAAAAGACTGGACTGTTGAATTGCTGATTTGCAGAGAATGGGAGGAGGAGATGTCTACTCAGGGAAATTACTAAGGAAGACTTTCCTTCTTTGGAAGACAAGCTTGTCTAAGCATTCTTAATATTCTTCCCTTTGGGCCATGATACCATTCCTAGGTTATTATTTAAGCACTGTTTCAGATAACTGACCATAGTAGAGGTGGTGGGTGGGTTTCCTTCCTTCCTGTTTGATACTGATATTCCAAATTTGGCGACAAACAGCTGCACTTCAGAGTTTACTGAAGCACTAGGCACAGCGAGCGAGGATGCACTTGCGGGTTATTAAAACTGAGATTGGTGATTGCTGTCATGCAGTCATGTCCCTGCGGCAACTCAACAGGTGAGGAAGCGGAACAGAGAAGAACCTTTCTGAGGAGCCAGGGCATGGTATGCACAGTCCTTGCCTATGTAACCATGTATTACTGTTTGGTTGGCTGCAGAAGAGTCAGGATTATTTTGACCTGTTTGTAAAGAAATCAGCAGTGTCCGGTGCTAGAAAATTTGACTTGTCAGAATGGCAATTGAATTGTTTGGTGAGTAATGTTTGGCCATGAAAGAATACAGTGAATCAAGGTTTGGGTTGGGAGGGGGAGGGAAGCAGATTGGTTTCACAAGAGATTTTGATATGCTCTAATTCTTTCATTCAGTTTCAGAATATATCTCCCAAATTTGAATTATTCAATAAAAGGGAAGCTAGCTCCCATTTCACTTCTTCCTTACGGATATCTCTACAATCTTTCCATTAGCATACCTCACATATTAATTGGCAAGTAATCAGACTAAGCTGACATGGCTTAGACCAGAAAACTGGTCTTAAAGCAGAAACTGGTTTTAAAAAAATCCAAAACAACAAAAAAACAAGTCCTCTGTACAAACTGTCCCAGTTGATTTTCGTGAATGCAGAAATTCCAGTGAATTTTTTCCTTTGCCTAAACATAGTGCTCTTAGCTGTTCCAGTTGTGCCAGTGGTTCTGTATATTACCACAAAAGAGTCTCACTGTAGAGAGAGCAAATTACCATCATTAAATTTTCATCTGCATATGAAAGCGGGGAAGGAGACAGACAGAGAGAGATTGGGGAATATATTGTACATTGCGATATTCTAATTTTTTGTCTTTTTTAGCTTCAGAAATGGAGCTGTCTATCTGAAGAAGACTCTGCCCAAATATTTGTAGTCTCCAAGCTCATTCTACTAAAGACTCTGGTGTTACAACTGCATCCTTTTCAGAATGGCTGAGAAGGCTCCGCCAGGGATCAACAAAAAGTCTTCGAGGTCTACCCTTTCTCTGCCTCCAGAACCAGTGGAGATCATTAGGAGCAAAGCCTGCTCGCGGAGAGTTAAAATAAATGTTGGTGGGCTCAACCATGAAGTGTTGTGGAGGACTTTGGACAGACTTCCAAGGACACGATTAGGAAAGCTCAGAGACTGCAATACTCATGAATCTCTGCTAGAAGTATGTGATGACTATAATCTAAATGAAAATGAATATTTTTTTGATCGACACCCAGGGGCTTTCACTTCCATTTTGAATTTCTACAGGACAGGGAAACTACATATGATGGAAGAAATGTGTGCTCTTTCTTTTGGCCAGGAGCTTGATTACTGGGGGATTGACGAGATATATTTAGAATCTTGCTGCCAGGCAAGATACCATCAAAAGAAAGAGCAGATGAATGAGGAGCTGAGGAGAGAGGCAGAGACACTGCGCGAGAGAGAAGGGGAAGAGTTTGATAATACCTGCTGCCCAGATAAAAGGAAGAAGCTCTGGGACTTGCTGGAGAAACCCAACTCGTCTGTGGCAGCAAAGGTAGGAAAAACAGTGTCCTTAATGCAAAGACGGGAGAAAATGGTTTCATGACCCATGTATCTGACATGCATCAATCAACAACTTTCACTAAAATATTTACAGAGAAGAAGAATCTAAAAATCTACATATCATGACGTGAATACACCCAAATCTGTCCTAAAAGCCTCTGAAATCAACAGAAGGAATCCTGTTGACTTCAGTTGATTTTAGGCATCTGCTATACTCCACTTTTGTTGTATTTAACCAGAAACATCTGTATGATTGTTAATGGACTTCACGTTAAACTCTTTGATGAAAATACAGACAGAGAACACTACCTGCTTTTCTGTTAGAAAAGCATTTTGTTGTGAGAAACATACATATCAGTATTGTTACTTGTCCTATTACAGGCGTTGCAGAGGAGTAGTATCAGTGTCTCACAAGGTGTACGGGATAGGGTATCAAAGAATAATGTCAACAGCCGCTGTCTGCCATGGTTTTACATTGGGTGAGGACTGCAGTATATTTTCTCTTATACTACATTTTTGCAATCAAGAATTAAGAGTGTTCTGTATAAAAGTATTAAAATATTAAAGCGCATATATATACGCATACATATATATTTGTATGTATGCATGTATATGTATTTAAACAACTATATATTCTATACATGCACACACACACATATATATATATCTCTAAAATTTGTATATATTTAGGCAGAAATGAGGAAACATTCAGATGAAGCCTTGTTCCAGTACTGCTGTCTTCAGACAGGCAAGCTGGCAAAAGTCTCACGGATACAGTGGAAAAGTTTACCCTTGTTAGAGAAGCGGGACTGCACAAACAGATGTTGGTACTGCTATTTAAAAGAAGGCTTTTCTTGCTTCTTGAGGAACTTCATTGTTCGATTTGTGATGTGAGCTACTATTTAATGTGAGGGAAACTGTGGAAGCTTGTCTCCAGTTTGAACCATTCAGAGCAAAAATGTTGTGTGATTAGATGTTTATGTTCAGCTTAACTGTACCTTTATTTTCTTCTGTTGTTGATTTATTATTGGATGCAACGCTATTGGACTAAGGTAAGTATTAAACTGTGATGGTGGAATGGACAAAAACCAGAATCCTGGCAAAGATTTTACTTGCAATAGCAACTTCTTACCATTGATGTGCAATACACATTTTTTTTTAGTTTAGTTTTTCATTGTGGACTGACTAACTGTTCAAGGAAGGACTTACTCTTGTAAAAAAAATTATTTATTGTGCCAGAATATAAGGTTCATAACTGGAATAAAAGCCTATAGGGGGAAGAAGAAGGTATTCAGAATATTTTAGAAAATGATATGAATACATTTTCTGCTTCTGAGATACATATTCTAGGCCATATGTTCCTCTCCAGGAGAAGGAGCAGAGGGGAAGCAGATGGGCATAAGTTGTGCCAAAAAGGGTTCAGGGAGGCCATGTTACACACCGCGATCCCCTGGTACAAGCTAGCATCCATCAGCCCCCCCAGCACTGCTGTGACACAGCTGCTACACAGCCTGCAGGAGTCAGGGACCAGCTCCTCTGTCCTGCACGGCTTGAAACGTCGCTGATGTGGTCTGCAACAGACCTCTTCTCCTGGACGCAGGCAGGAGGAGATCCTCCTCCTGGAGCCACCCGGCTGGGGCACGCTTTTCTTTATTAAAATAGAAAAGAAAGCTATCACCAAAAGGGCTTGAGACATGTGCTTAATTAGTGTTTTCCTAAGACTAGGTAGAAGTCAAGACAGTAAGGTGGACCAGATGAATAGGGCAGAACTAAAATACTGATTCTTATGTTCTTTGCCTATGAATCTGACTAGCATTTGATCATTCTTTTGCTTGGCGGATAAGCGCAGAAGTATAGGATGGTTCAACTTGCTCGAGTGCTTGCCGATGACCGAACTCTTCTCATGATTACAGTGCCCCATCTTGGATTTGCTTAAAAGGACTTAGGCCAACCACGAGCTTTTCAGAAAGTCCCCTTTTGGCCACTCAGGCCAGATTTCTCCTCAGATTTTGCAAATCAAAGTGGCCATTTCTTTCATTTCCCAAGATGTAAAAATATTTATTTTTTAACTTTTTTATTTCCCTTTTCCCTCATGTTGTGGTTCGACTGAATGTTATAGTTCTGTGCCTTCTTGCTACAGGGAGTTTCACATTGCACTTGTATGCGTGTTGAAATGGTTTTCATTATTTCAGTTGCCTTCTGTCTAAATTAATGCCAGTTGATGTGATTTCTGTGATTCTAGCAGATGGAATTCACCATATTACATGCACTTGGTTTCTCTTTCTAGCGACCCTCAGTCTGTAAATATATATGAGAGCCAAAATTATAGTCAGCTACACCCATGGCATCTCAAAGACGGCTGTAGAAACTTGACCGAATGACATAAAGGAGAACAAAACCTGTCGCAGCACATTCAGACTTGGGGAACATAAGCAAACAAGCAGAGCTGCATGTAAAGCGAGATAAGCTGGAATCAGTTGGATGTACTTCCACACAGTCTGGAGCCATCACAGACTGTGTTAGGTTCTGTGGCAAGGTTTTATCTGAGTGTTTGGATAATACCACTTTCAGATTTCTCGTCTTTTGTTCTGTTATGTGGTGAGTTGCTAGTTTGACCTGAAACAAGAGGCAAAACCATCTTCTTTCCTCTGTAGTAGAAAGGACGGTGGGATTTTGAGAGGGGAAAGTTGGGAACCAAATGAGGAAATACACTGTAAAGCCTCAAATTCAGAGATTTGCTCCCTTCGAACTTCTATAGAAAGAGATGAAACCATGTCAGTGTGCATAGCTATCCTGCAGATGCCTGTTCAATCATTCAGAAGCCGCATAGCACCCAAGCAGTTGACAGGAACAGCTTGCTTTTTAATCCCTTTCATGTAAAAGATTAGGAATGTGAGATAAATACTCAGGTGTGGTTTCAGTATGTGGCTGTGTCTCACCACTTCTTGATTCTGCTAAGATCCCTTCTAGGTCTGATCCAAAGCTTTACTGAATTAAGGGGGAGTCCCGCTTTGGATTAGGCATCTCAGGACAAATCCTGCTCCTTTCGAGGTCAATGACGGCGTGTCATTGACTTCACTTACAGCAAGGTGAGACACAACGAGGTGACAGTCTATGAACAGCGGGTGTTTTACAGGTTTCTGTGACAAGAAATTGGAGGGAGCAAGATGTGTGTATGCCAAGAAATAAAAACTGTGGTTAGCTAGTAAGAAAGGAATATTATAGGTCGAGTATACCTTGCAGTAATGTTATCAATAAATATCACTCAGATTTTCCATTTGGTATTTTATATCACAGGTTGGCCCTTTGGATACAAATAGAGAGTAATTGCTTGGGATTGATTCTACAGGTCTTTCTTGTGCCAGTCATTCTTTCTCACATGAATATTTCCTTAAAGCTCAGTGCGACTATTAACTGATCGAGTATAAAAGGTAGTATAAATAAGTTAAGTCATTAAAAAAAAATTACTAGTCAGTCACACTCTGTCCTTCATTTTTTGCATAACCCCCGTTGATGTACATACACTGAAGGGTAAAATATTGACCTTTGTGACTCTGCAGCGTGGGGTTTTCCTTCTTTAAATTTATGTGAAACCTGATGGGGTTGAAAGTGTTCTCTGTTGTTTGTCTCACTGCATGGCTCATTTATCCTTATTTTATTTTGTTGATTTCTTTTTTTTTTTTCTGTGGGTTTTTTTTTTTTTTGGTTTGCATTACTGACTGTAACATGAGTATTCCTCCTTTGTGAAAAGCACGCTGATTTATCAGCTAACTAGTGGATTGTGGATTACAGAAGGTATAATTATCCCAAGCCTGACTGGAAATCGTGAGGAGTTTGTGTGCTGTTTTCAGTAACTAATCCCCTAGGTGAAAAAATTCCTTTGGGGAAAAAAAACCAAACCACCAAACCAAGAAAGAGGAGATTTAAGACACTGATACTTACTTAGCTACCAGGTGCATTATGGCTAGGCTTGCTACAACGCCTTGCCAGGAGAGGACACAACTATTATATTTTAGGGGCCTGATTCTTATATTCCATAAGGCTGTTCTATAGTTCACACTCATGCCTATTTTGACTTTGTAGAGCAGACGAAGAGTTGTCTTGGGGTGAGTCTTTATGCATGACTTAGCAGAGTCTTTATGCATGACTTCAGAACAGAGCTGAGTGTCATATAAGACATTTCAGTATTCCTTCACAAGTCCTGTCACAATCTCCTGGATTGTCCCACAGTGTTCATTCTGGGGTGAACCCTAATTAATTGCACACTTACTGGTTGTTTTTGGGTTGAAGGTCACATCATATATGCTCAGAGGACTTTAGGAAAGCAGTTAGCTGGTTGGTTGTACTGCAAAGAACAGCTACCACACATAAGAAAAGTGTCTGCCACCAGCTGAATGCTTGCACTTGTAATTGAAGTGTTCAAAGGAAAGAAATACTTTTTCTTATGTTTACATCCTTTGTTATGTTATATGAACAAAACACTTTTCTTGCTTATGTCCTCTTCTCCATTTAGGTTCACGTGTTCTGCGTTATCCTGATTTTGTTAATGTTTCTCCCTACTAAAGCTTATGCTCTATGTGCTTTCCTATCTAACCATAACCAATGCTGAAGATGACAGAGAACTATGACTGTCTCTTTTTAAAAGTGTGAGGGATGGCCTTTGTACTATCTTAATTCCCACGAATTTTTGTATTGTGTATAGTATACCTCAGAACATGAAAACACTGATTGAAGATAAGTGGCGTTTTCTAGCTAATGTGTGGGTTGAACTTGAGTTTGGTGTCTGTTTTCAACATACTTGGGGGGGGGGAAATCCTGTTATGAGCCTTTATCTGAATGTGCTACCAGAAATGTTATCATTTGCGTTGTCGCTCCCAATACTTTAAAGACAAATGGCTGCTGAAGCTAAGTTATGGTCAAGTACAGAGGATGGTCACTGGTAATGAATATGTATCTTCATCTCACCATCATTTCTGGCCAGGACACTTATTGCCACTCTTTGCTTTTAAGGTGAAGTTATTTTTTGTGCCAAACGATAAAGTCAGTCAATGTGACTGTGAGACAAAGAGATTATATTTGATCCTAGTCATTCATATTTAATAATTGAAGTGTTTTAATGTCTTGAAAGATAAGTGAATATATTGTTTTTTCAATAGATATTATATCAAGGAACACTGTAGACTGTCAGTAGTTAATTGATTTTGTTTTAAGAGCCTGTGTTTGCTCACTGCTGAGTTGGTCATTGAAAGATTATTTACCTTCTTTATTCTTCTTATATGAAGTATCATGTAACCCATGATTCAGCATTTTTGGTCAGCCTAGGTATCATAAGACTAGAGCTACCATCCCATCTGTCTTGCCCCAGAGGTGTTTAATTCCTCAGTTACATACGGATTCCTTCCAGCCCTGAGATCTTATCTGTGGTGTGCTGAAAGGTCTTGCTGTAAACTTATTAAAAGAACTTACTGAAAACTACTATTGGAATAAAATGAGTAAAACGTCCTTTGAACTGACCTACTGACGCTTAATTCTCAGTAAATCAGATGCTTAAATTTTGGAAAGAGTGCCAGGGGCAAAGATGCAAGTCATATTCAGGCAGTCTATCACTGGCTTCAAGCACTGGCTCCAGGGAATATTTGCGTTCACTGTATGAACGGCGACAAGGGATCTTTCCTTCCTGCAGCTGTGAGAAGGGGCTTCACTGACTCTGGTTTTCTGGATACATTAAGGAAAATTAAAGAGGGTTCACGACGAGTTTTGTTAAAGGAGGAAAAAAGGCAAGAATAATTATTTTAAAAATCAGGTAAATCCATTCTCAGTATTTGGAAATGAGATCTAAGTGGTAACTTTTTGCAAAACAAAGTTTTAACGTAATGATTAGAGTGTACCTGTACTTGTGACACCGTTCACAGAATCACACAGTAGCTCTTCAGGGGGAAGTGTGCTGGGATTTAGAATATAGGAGATAGTGAATTACCAGCAGGTACAGTCTGCATGAGAACAGCTATTCTTTGCCATAATGGAGAAGAGAGCATTATTCCACTTTACCCCAGCCCCATGTGTCCTTCTTAAGTTAGGAAAGCAATTTAACTCTACGGTGACTGCTTTTTTTACCTCCGCTCATATCCTTTTTTTATAGCTGTTACCATAAATTGAGTGTAGACCAGCATCAATTGCTTATACCTTTTGAAACATGTACTGTGGTATTTCTGGTTGGGATGGTAATGTTTTGTGCGTTACAACATGCCCCTCACTAACGTCAGAGGCATCTCATGAGCTGGATTTTCAGCTGTGACATGTCATTTAAGCTGTGTCATGCCGGAGTGGACAGACCAGGGTGTTGTGCCTTTCCCTTCACCCAGAGGCAGATCGAATGTCCTTAAAAAGCTGCATTTCCGTTCCGTGTTTTCATAAGCAGCTGCCAGTGCACCGTCTTCTCTCACGTAAGATATTTGGGAACCATCAGATGTCAGGGAGATACACTAATAAATTAAATGATGTGAAGACGATGTTATTTGAAGGATTATCCAGACCAAATCTGTTGGAAGCAAACTGTCTGGGTGAACAGGCTCCTTCTTGCCTTTGTAAAGCTGAGAGCAAAACGAATCTATATGATAACCCGCACACTGGCCTTTCTGTTTGAGTCTCTGATTTTCTTGCAAGATGTATCAGAGCAAAAAACTGCTCCCGAGTGACCAGGAAGCCAAAGAGATTTCTGCATGGTACTTATTTCAGAAAAAAACCATGGTATTTATCATGACATATGGCAGACTCATGAGTTTTCTATTTGATGAAGGTATGTGAGTATTTGACGCATAGCACTGAACCACAGGTCCTTTGAGGGAATATTGAAAACAAGCATGTGACACTGACACAGCTGTTTCAAAGTGACTTTGAGATCAAAAAGGTATCCCAATAGAGTCTTTTTTTTATGAAGCGACCGCAGTCTGCTCTTTACATGCCTTGGTAACTCTCTCTTTGGGGAGGCATGCAATAAGGCCAGGTTTTCATGTGGGATAAGTAAGTGTATTTCTGTTTAAGTGTGTGCACCGGCTGGGGACCCGGACAACAGCCCTACATTTGAAGTTGTTTGGTTAAGTGTACAGTATCCTTTCCACATGAATGTTATGGCATTATGAGTGAGTGAATACCTGTACTCTACATACCATACCTGAGACAGGTCTTCTAGTGTTTTTGAGCAACGCTGGAAAGGGGCATGTTTTCTTTGAAAAGCACACATAGACACTGTAACCTTTAAGTCTACATATTAACAAACTAGCCCTTATTTCCAAAAAGTGTATTTGGTGTTGTTGGAGCTTTTAGACATGCATATCCTATGTGTAAGTATATATAATATTGACAGGTGAGCCCTTTTTTTTAACTCCTAATATTGCAAAATGAGAAAATGTGTGAGGTGGTGGAGGCAAGTAGAGCAGTGGTTTTCTCTTGGTACTTAAGCACCTACAAACTGCCTGAATCATATTTGCTGAATTTTCAAGTCGTCTTGTAGCTACTTGTTATAAATATTCATACAGAACTTCTTCTAAAACGTAGGGAGAGACAGGAGCCAGAGCACAGGATGCAAACCTGAAGTCTGAGGAAATTTTTATCTGAATGACAAGGTGAACTCCTGAGGTTGGGCCAGTCTTACCCCATCTCTGAAGCTCAAGTTCATTCCTCACTGGGAAACTTTTATGCCTGCTGCTTGTGGGAAATGGTATTGTGTTGCCCTAAGCTCCTGCCTAAAAACTGACACTTCGCTGGACTGATAAAAAAGATTTCTAGGATTATCTAAGCTTTTCTGTTCTACCCTCTAAAAGGCAAGTTAAATCAAAGTCCAATAGGAGCAAAGTTCTTCACAAAACAGCTCTTAAAGGGAGATCTTTTTTCTCCAAGGCGGTAATGAGCACCGCCGCAGAACTCTGGGGCACGTTTTGTTACCCAGAGTTCAGTGTCTTCACTCATCTTTCATTGGGTCCCTCCTGATGCAACCGCAAGGGTTAGACATCACTTTAAATAGCGCAGGGGTGGCACATGCCAAGGACAGCCAGGTTGCAGGGACAGTTTTGGGTTTTTGGGTGTCACTGGCCACTTGCAGAATGCCCCATCGGAAAGGGTGGCTGCTGGCATGCTTTGGGACACTCCAGCTTGCCTTGATTTAATGTGCTGTTAGAGAAGGTATTTTTGGTGAACTCCTGACATGGTCCCAACTTTTTGTATTTCTACAGTCAGTCAGGTTTCTGTGACAGACAACGATGGCATCAAGTTTTGTTTACAAACTCACGGTCGCACAGTTTCTTTCCCAAGCACTGTAATCTCCTTTTGGATTGCTTAGCGAAGGCTCCTCAGGTGGTCTGTCTGTTCTGCTTTACTGAACTATCTGCCATTGTGTTTGGCTTTGGGGGAGGTGTTTCTGGAGAGCAGGGGCTATTGCTAAATTAAAGTAGTTAAGGCAGTTCTTCTGCAGACTGCAAAAAGTGTTACAGGCTTGTTCTGAGAAGAACTGGGAGCTCACTTCCATTTCTACTATTTTCACAAAGCCTTTATATTTTCATGTATTGTCTTTTAAAATTTTCGATAGAAATCCTTTTGTGGAGTTAAATGCCATTTGAAAAAACTGTTCCAAAAGTATCTTGGTCTGTGCTCTATGTCAGTATGCGTGCAAATGCATTTTGTGAGATTATAGCACAGAAAAACTTGGCTCATGCGCCTGAATTCTGCTGAAACACCGACATTGACTTCAATGTGCTTTAGACCATTCCGGCCAGCATTTAGCACAAAAAGGCAAAACATCTAATATGAAAAGAGTACGTCGGTGTGAGGCCAGTCCTGTTTGACTGAACCCTACAGCCTTTTTTAGTGTTGAAGCAGGAGGGGCAAATGACTTAAACATAATTTAGAGCTGTGGCTGCGGGTTCAGGATGTGTCTGATCAGAAGTCTGTTCTGTCCTCAGCAGCCCTTCAGGCCGGCATGGTACAGTTTAGTCTCTTTGCTGGCGATATGTAAAGTAATTGCAGGAATGGCGAGCACTTGTAGTACTGTGGCAGGAATTATAACCAGCCACTTCTGCATCTGTTTTCCCCTGCGTCCTGGCAGAACGCATAGTAACCCTTCACGCTGAGCACAGGTGGCTTCTCATGCCTTTCCTTTGGCCCATGACCTGCATTTGGTCAGCTTTTTTTTTTTTCCATCTTACTGTTCAATATTCCCTATGTCGTTTTACAGTCTGTTACCTAACTGCGGGTCTGTGCAGTGCAACTTGCTGTGTTTGATGGTGTTCGGCTGAGGTCAGGAGAGTGGCACCAGGTCCATGGGAGGCCTGGTGCCTCAGGAGGTAAGCCGTGAGGCTGAAGGTCCTGTGGATCATGTTGATGAGCAACTTGTGTGTTGGGAAGAAAGAGAATGCTTCTCCAGACAGGATTAGAAGTCTAGGTTGGTGTTCTGTTACTTTAATAAATGGTACGTGAAGGCTTGAAGTTGAAGACAGAAGTGCGGTGTGGTTGCACGCTAGAGTGAAGCTCCTTATAAAAGACATTATAATCTGGGAAAAGTCCCAGTTATTTTTGACAAGATATAGAGTAAGAAATCCCTACGCTTCTAGTGTTTATTCTGTCAAAGGTGAATAAATTATATGGGAAACAAAGCTCAACAGAGCTGACCAATTATTTTAGAAGGTATAGAAGCTAAAACCTGTGAACTGAATGCTAAGTAATAGAGTTTCTCTGGGTCTTTAAGCTCACTTAAAAGTGGATTTTTCAAAATAGTAAAACAAAGGGGAAAAAAACCTGTGTAAGTTGATTTATGAGGCCACTTATTGTATTTTATAAGTACTTTTGCTAGCCAACTTTTACCTTCAGGTAAATCCTTATACATACTTCATTGAACCTGATACTAGTTTATTGTAATCTGAATTTTAGCTGGATATATTCTGCTGCCCGATGGTGAGGTTGGTGTGCATACATCTCATTCTAAACTACATACGGAAAAATAACCCCAAATGCTGTAGCTGCTACAATAACAGTGAAATGGTGAATAATTCCTCTTAGCTTTTCAGTATCTTCTTCAGTCTGTTGAATTCCAGAAGAATCAATGCAATTTGTTACATACTTGTATGTGTAGTTTTGGATGAAATAAGTATGTTGCAGAGAGAGTTTTTTAACTAGAGTAGCTAACAGATGAGAGATCTTGGACTGAAGGGTAATCTGCTTGATGAGTATATTAGCGAGAGAATAGATGAGGGTTAGACATGCTCTTCAGGAAGCATTCTGTGTACTTGTTAAGACCAGCAGTGGTGGCATGGTGGGACAAGTCTTGTTACAATATTGTGTCGCTGGTGTTAGTAATGCCTGTATGGAGCGTAAGCTCTTCTGAAATACTTTTCTTTTCTGAAAGCAAATGGATTTCCTTTGAAGATAGCTGGTGGGACTGACTCACAGGTGTCCTTATCTCTCAGGCTGATTTCTGCCATTATTTGAAGATTTTTTTTTTTTTTTAGTTTAGGGGGTTATGAAATTGAAAGCATAAGCCTAATCTTGGAAATATCCATTATTGCACTGAATCCCTGATCCTGTGTCTGATACGTGTCGGCAATACCGCATTCACATTAATGTAACTTCAGCATTTATAACTCCAGCGTCCTCTGTTTCCTCCCTAACTTGATTTAAAACCCAAACCCAACCCTTACCTAAGCCCGGGTGGCTGAGCAGGAGGCCGGGTGTGACAGAGAAGTGGTTAACAGAGCACAGGGTTTTATTGCTGCCAGTCTTTTGTGGAGGCGTCCTCCCCCCGGGGCTCCTCTGGAGAGGCAGGGTGCAGCTGCAAAGGGCACTGTGCAGGCACAGATGTCTTCTGCTTGTGAAGTCAAGCTGAAAGCCGGCGTGCAAGCTGCTGGAGAGCCCGTGGTCAGGCACCGCGAGCAGGAGGCACGACGGCGAGCCTGTTTGATGCTTCTTCCCCCTCCCTTTTTACCAGGGAAGACGGGAAGGCTTTCAAAAGCTCTGAACCTTTCCCCGTATTCCTGTTATGTGAAAAGGAGTGTTATCCCTCGGGAACTAGGCAGAACTCAAGAACTATGCTTCAAAGGCATATGCTAACCAGGGAATCCCTGGGGCAGGTCGGTTTGCCCGCGACAGTGCACATGGTAGCCATTCCTCGGTCTGTGTGATGGTGGCTGGAAAAAGTAGTTTTCTCCTGTACTTCCTCCACTGCTCTGTCAGAGGCAAATAGCACTTGTGGGCACAGAAATGAGACTGAACCCAGACGGAGGTACGTGAGTAAAACTCAAAAGCAGAATGGAGGTTTTTAACTGGATTTCCCCTTGTCATTTCCCATGCCTGTATAAATACAGTTTTCTTTTCCCTATTATACATGCATGAAGGAGTCAGCTAGAAAGGAGTCAAGCAAAAACCCACAGTGCCGTCTTCCTGTTTTCTTACAATCTATATAGAATATATAGACAATATTTTCACTATTTTTGCTAAAATGTTTATTTTTTAACATTACATAGCTGTTGTTTTAAAACTTCTCTAAAGTGAAACCTCCCCTCCAGAGGGATGTTCATCTAAGTCTCCTGAGGTGTTTATAGCAGAAAGGCCAACACCCATTGACTCCAGCGTACACTACCGTAACATTGATCTAGTGTGTAAGAAAAATAGAAGATATGTTTTTCAGTGGATAAAAAACCCTGGTAAATTTATACAATGATTTCAAATACATTGGCATTCATTGTTTGGTGAGTTGCCACAGATAAGGTAGATTTCCCAGGCTTAAGGGTGCTATTTTGAAACACAGTTGCTGTTAAAGGAGATTTGCAGTACTCCAAAAAAATGGGAGTGAGATAATAGATCAAAATGAAGACATAAAACACGGAGCCAGGTTGTGTCTGAACAGCAAAAGCAGCCTTTTCTTCCCCTTCCACACAAAATCTGTGGCCTCAGGTGTGGCAGTGGGTGCTGTTTCTTCTGCACAATAATAAGTGCTTCCAGTATAGTCCTCTGATGGTAGGGAACCCTCCAGGCTGGATGGCTGGGTGATGCTGGGAGCTGGTGTTGCATGGAGCCTCGCCACCAAAAGGCTCTGGCAAGCTGAGGGCCATGCAGGAGGGCTGGCTTCTGGGGCAGCTGGGCTACAGCCCGTTTTGGAGACAAACTGCCCAGGGGGCAGAGCGGGGTGTTGGTGCTCTGGCTGGCTTGTTGTGTGTCAAAGGAAGGAAACCCCTATCAGCAGCAAGATGTGTGTTGGTTGGAATAACAGGTGCAATTTAGATAACTATGTTTGCTTCCTGTGTAAGTAACCTAATATTTGAGCTGAAGAGCTGACATTATTTCATATGTTAAGGGTTCAAGAAAAATGGAACAGGCAGTCTAAGTCACCAGATACCCTACCCTAAGGCTACAGGAGATCAGCAGAAAAGAAGACAGAGGACAAAGTAGGGAGTAAGAGAAAAATAGCCACCAAGTATCTAAATGTGCTGAAGTCCTAGTGCATATTAGGGATTTGGCACCCAAAAGCCACAGCAATATTACTCAATTCTTAAAAACCCTTAGCTCAACATCTCATGTAACCTGTTGTTCAAAAGAGAAGGTAGTGGCCTTTTGGTCAAAAAGAGGAGGTAGTGGCCATATGATTTCATATGAAGGTCTCCAGTTTGCCATGTCTTATTTCATAGCACAGACCTCAGGCACAGTGACAGCCATCTACTGAAAGAGGAGGTCTGACGACTAACCTACTTGTGAGTGAGATTATTCCTCCTGTGAAAGCAAAGCAGTGTTTTCTCCAACTGTGTAGGACAGAATTTTAAACTAAGCAGGGGAGACAGCTGTTCCCTCATGTTTACTGACAGCTCGTGCATATGTGTTGGGCAGAGGCATATAAAAGTTACCGCGCAAAGTGAGGTGCTTTGCTATGTCACATCAGCATGTCCCCACACCAGCCCAAAAAACAAGGTACGCCAGAGAGGGGTAGACATTTTGCTTAAGAAAAAATTAATATGATATTGCCAGATTTTTTGTTGTGTAAATCACTCCTGGTGAAGATTTAGTCTCGCAAGCCCACCTCTGGGGTGAAAACGCAGCTATTAAAGAAAGCATGAGCATTTTATAGTATTTGGGTAGTAAAATTAATGAGCCTTGCTTACAGATTAAATGCAGACGAGTAGATGTGTGTTCTCATCTGTCCCTAATGTCATTGTTTCAGTACCGAGTGCCTTGTAATATTGAGTGATTGGAGATTAACAGTCATTTGACAGAGCAGAGAAGCCCTGTTGTACAAAGGTGGACCTGAGGTACCCTGAAGCTTACTTTAAGGTCACAAAGAACGTCCGTCACAAAGCAGGAAGCTGGATCCAAATCTTTCATGTCCTACACAGCCTCCTACACCTGGACCATCTTTTCTTTCTGTGGAAGAAATATGTCTTACATATTCTAGACCTAAGGCAGGCAGAGTTTATCCTCCCTTAGCGTTACTAATTAAATAATGTTCTCATTTAATAATGCTGGCAGAGATTTTCAAGCTCACAGGCCTAAGGGACTGAGATGTCTTGTTTCTATTCCTTTTAATCGGAAATAAGCTATTTTAGCCAACGTATTGTGGGTGTATCCGTGTAATGGTGTACATGTCAGTTGATCCTAGAGTCTTTTGACATGTTTAGTTCAGTGCTATTCTTTAAAAGAAAATTTATAGATTATACTATACTTAAGGAATTTAACTGTTACTTATCATAGTAACCATTTGCCTTTGATCAGATTTCTACAGTGTAGTTTGAAAAGTGAATTAATATTTAATTTAAAGTCAATAAAATAGGCTTTGTGGGTGGGAAAACAAAAAGAAATGCTAAGAGCAGAGATAAAAGAGTACGAAAGTCTTCAGATGCGTCCAGATTTTGCTTTAGATATTTATCCATAGTCTTTGATTCTTAATTCCGTCCTGGTCTTTTGTCCTGAAAATTCCTTTTGTTTGGTAAGCAGATGTGAAGCATCTCCTCTGAGATGCTGCAACCTGCCCACTCTTCCAGTATACTTTGGGCAAGCTGAATTTATAATGGCTGCAGCCAGCTTCCTCCGGATACTGAAATGGGTTGCAGGACAAAAATTCCTAAGGTAATTACAGCTGGTCTACCCCAGGACTGGCAGCTGGATTGCTGCGTCACCCTTTGGTGCTACCCTCATATTAATTCAGAGGCAAGGCTTATAAATTTGGATGCAGGGATGCATGCTGACAGCCTTGGTGCTGCTGTGCATTGTGGAAGGACCAGCACGCTCAGTGATGTGGAATTTCAGCATGGAGCTCCATCATATCAGTTCTGCGTCTTCCAAATTTTTTGTTTAACATTTGGTTTCTTTCCACTGTGACTTGTGGTCACAATTAGTCTTAGAATCATAGAATCATAGAATGTGTTGGGTTGGAAGGGACCTTTAAGGGTCATCTAGTCCAACCCCCCTGCAGTAAGCAGGGACATCTTCAACTAGATCAGGTTGCTCAGAGCCTCATCAAGCCTGGCCTTGAATGTCTCTAGGGATGGGGCCTCCACCACCTCTCTGGGCAACCTGTTCCAGTGTCTCACCACCCTCATTGTAAAGAACTTCTTCCTAATGTCTAGTCTAAACCTGCCCTGCTCTAGTTTAAAACCATTGTCCCTCATCCTATCGCTACATGCCCTTGCAAACAGCCCCTCCCCAGCTTTCTTGTAGGCCCCCTTCAGGTACTGGAAGGCTACTATAAGGTCTTCATTACAGTAGTGCTGCAGTAGCCAGTAGAGAACCACTGTGCACCACACTGATCTCAGAGAGCTCGTAGGTTGAGTAGGTGGTGGGCAGGAGGGAGGAAAAACACATGGGTGCAGCAAATGGAGTTGAGCAGGGACGTGGTTACAATAGTTGGTGCTGTTAGAGAACACTAGCTGGGCTTCTGGAGGTTCAGTAGCGCCTGACATTTTCTTAGACAATATGTATAGATCTTCCATGAGTGGAGTTAACTTTCCTTAGTTTTATCTCCACCTTGTCTCCCTCTTGCAAGGCTCAGAAAAAGGCTGAGCTGGGCACGCTGAAAAACAGAATTGATGCAGTAGGTGAGCTTGGATAAAATCATCACCTAACATTGCATGTAGCCATTTCTCTATATCACAAACAAGTGAACTGAAGACATTATGGAAACTATTTTCAAACAAAAAGTAGGGAAAATAAGGCTGGTGAAGAAGCACACAAAATCAGGGTGACCATCCACTAGAGAGAAAGTTAAAAAGAAGCTCTCTCCTTAATTAAAAATAGGACAGAGATCAATCAAAAAACAGTGCTGTCAAAGTCCTAATGAAGCCAGGTATGTAAAATCAGAAAGAGCAATATTTATTAAGGTCCGTAAATTATATAACTCTAAAAACATATGGCAAATGGAGCGAAATGCCTAGTTTTATTTGAGGATATCAGCCAAATAAGTGTTTCAGAGCCTTGACAGAAGAGAAGTCATGAACCTGTAATATCAAGCTACAAAGTATGTATGAATGGCAGAGAAATTCCTACCATGGGGGGAAGGCTCCTTTACATTAGGAATGAAGAGTTCACGCTATCAGGAGGAACCCAGAATCCCAGATATAAAGAGAAAGAATGAAATGCTGCAGCTGTACTACCCGCTGCTTTGTCTGCGGGAGGATGAGGATTGTGAAAAGCTGAAGGAAACCAAAGGGGCTGCAAAGGCAAAAAACGCATGATAAGGTGTGATATAAAAAGCAGATGTTTAGACCCTATAAAAGTATGTTTCAAAATATAACCCTAGAAAAACTATTCAAAAATGAGCATATTGTTTGGAAATTTGTCATCACTTAAAAATCAAAAATAAAAAGCACCCACTATGGAAATACTTAATTTCAAAACAGAAGATTCCTCAAAGCTGAGGAAAATTCCTGGAATCAACTTCAAAGGAGCAAATATGGTAGGGGGAAAAAAAATTAAACCAAAACTGTTTCAATTATATTAACACTTACTGAAAAAAAATTAATCCTACAAGCTGGTATGGTAAAACAGCTAATCAAAGAGTTTTCTTGCAAATAAATAAGCCTTCAGAAAGTGGAACTCATGTCCAAACAAGGAAAACAGCGTAAGCACAAGGAAGGGTCCTTCAAATGCTGCTCTGGATGTTCCCAGCCATGGGCTGCTGAGGTTGGGAGTACGTACCAAGGAAAATCTCCCCCTGAGCGCTTCCCTTTTATACTCCTTCCCTGGCATTGGGAATTATCTCAAATTGGAGATCTGAGATAAATAGGTAGGTGAGCCGTTGCTCTGCCTTGGTGTGGGCGTTTTTGTGTCTGTTCTTACAGGAAAGCTCATCCTCCTCCTTCACATACCGCCGCTGCAGCATGCTAGGAGTTTTCTGAGCGCGTTTCAGATATTTCAAGGTCAAGCGGTCCCTGAGCTGAGTTTTGTGTTTGTTTGCTTGTTTCTGGTTAACAGTGCTATTTCGGTTGCTTGAGTTTATTCAGTCAATCTGTGTCCTTGTGCTGTTCATACCCAAGCAGTTGATCAAACAAGGTGCCACTGTGGGGGCTTTTTTGGTCACTCTGCAACCCAAAGGGGAAGCAGTTACCCTGCGCAGCTCGGAGGTGAAGTTAATTAGCAGAAATGTGGCTATAAAAAGACACCCAAGGGGAATGTCAAGAAAAATGCACCGTGTCCCCCTCTCGCCCCCAAATCACAGCAGCTCCCCTTGTTCCGAGGCCAGTGACAAAGCACAGCTGGGGCCCATTTCCAGCAACGCAGAAGGCAGCGCCACGCAGCTCCCTGACAGCTGGTTAGCATCGCTGCTATGCCGTTGGATCTACACAAGATACCGTTGTTTTTCTTTGGTAAAGCCAGGTTTTGATCTTTGGAGCCTGTTGTGTTTTCAGGGTGGTTTTTTTTTTTTTTGTGGCTTGGAAACATTTAGCTACTC
This sequence comes from Chroicocephalus ridibundus, assembly GCF_963924245.1. Classification (NCBI taxonomy): domain Eukaryota; kingdom Metazoa; phylum Chordata; class Aves; order Charadriiformes; family Laridae; genus Chroicocephalus; species Chroicocephalus ridibundus. Next base: position 134,050,959 of record NC_086285.1, read on the forward strand.
GGCTTTCTCAGGGTCCTAAAATGTTTGCATTGAGAAATAAAGGAGAAGAATGTTTTTTCTTTTGAACGCTGGTGTGAATCATTGACGAATAGCAAAGAAATGGGCCCTCGTTAATCGTAACAGTCCTTGTGGAAAGCAAACACTGAGCAGGCGCGTGTTCGGGAGTGTCTTATGTCAGGTCTGCTTTCAGGCAAGGCTGACGTGGAAGCCTCTCTTGTCATACTGCGCAGTAGTGCTCCTTCTGTCCTAGGGACGCTGATTTCATTGGGGGTTTGCTAAAAAAACAAGATTCATTCGGAAGGCAGTTACCCCGTTGCTTCCATCCCTGCAGTTTCTCAGACAGAGGGATAGAAGTTGACAACCACAGAGAACATGTTCAAGACTGGAGAGAATATTACAGTCCAGTAATTTCCCTCCTCGCTCCCTGTACCATTATTTCATCAATAAAATTTGTAATTTTTGTACAGGGTTTAGAACAGAATAAATCCTGTAAGTAGAAACATGGCAACGCTTGAAATACCACAAGCGGAGCTCGCATTTTTTGTATCTATCTGGAGTCTCGCGTTTCAAATTTTTTTTCTTGCCACTGATTTCATAAAAATTCCATTCCAGGAGTCTAGAGATACTGAAATATGGCAGTTGTTAGAGGATGTCATTATATACTCAGCTAGTGAAGCAAAGGCAGTTTGTGATTAGGAAATCTACTAAAGAAAAATAATCTCTCAGTTGTTTGTCCTTTAGAATCAAATGTCTTCGGAGCAAATTTTAGTCCATATGTAGAGATTTTAGAAGAGTTAGTAAGGTAATATTTATTACCCAGTAGACGTAAGTATTTTAGTGCAATGAAATGAAACAGAAGTGAAGGTATCAATCTAAAATACAAAAGAACAGCGTTTTTGCTATATCTTACAGCATTTTAGAAATGTCACTTGACACAATAGGTGGTGGTTTAGTTTCTCTAACAATAGGAAATAAGGTGATCTGAGTGAGGGAAAATGGTATGTTGTCTGGCTCTTTAGTCTAATAACTTGTGCAACTAAAAGGGACTCATAAGAACATTTCAAGTGTCAGCAAGTCATGTGATAGGGAGTAATCCCATTCACCGGTATTTTACAATCACAATGCCTAGAGACGTTGTGTAAAGCCAGAAAAACCCTCAATGAGATCTTACATATATAATTTCAGGAGACAAAAGAGCTATACAAGGCATGGGAGGTTTCCAACAGCGAGCCCAGAGGCAGCGCGGTAACCTGGTCTCAGTTCTGCTGCAGCGCTGCCGGGGTGGGTGACCTGACCAACACCCTGTGTCCCATCTCACCGGTGGCCCACAGAGCCCCAGCCCAGGAGAAAAGCCACAGCCCTGCCCTGACACAAGCCGAGTGTTCCCACTGGGTCCAGCTTTCAAACCATGAGTTCTGTCTTTTTATACATGCGTATATATATATTTGTGCTTGTGCGTGTATCTATATATTCAGTTATAATCCTTGTCAGCAGTTTCCAGCACTTAATCTTATGGAGAGGAAGAGAAAACATAAGCAGTTCCTTCAGAAATGTTTTTGACATAAATCCCAACGTGTCCCACTTTGTAATATTTTTCCTTAAGTGCTTGGTAGCTGAACTCCTATTACCCCAGCTTTTTCAGTTGCTGCTGAAATGGCAGTCTGTGGAAGGAGTGTTTCTTCCAAGGTTTGCTTTTTCACTTGTAAAAAAGTGTAAAGAATGGAAGAGGAAGAGGTGAACCATCTAAACTCACCCTGAACTGTTTTACATTAATTGAATTTTACTCAGATGTCTAAGCCATTTGGGTACTGAGCTTTAATTTTGAGGCATTCCATGCATTTTAGAAAATGTTGGCTCAGTTGGATTACATCTCTAAATACAAAATCTATAGCAGCCTGAAGCCTGAATTCAGCCCTCCTTTATGTCGGTAGGAGTCCTGTTTATTGGAGCTGAACTGGCTCTCCAGACCGAGTCCCGCTGCAGGAGAGCTGAGGATTCATCCCTTCTGCCTCCAGCACCCAAGCTGAGGTGCCTGAGTCAGGAGTCTGGTTGTCTCCAGCTCCATCCCATAGCTTGGGAAAACAGGAGCTCAGCGGGGCTGAGCGCAGCCTTAGGTAACACGTCCTTATCCGCCAGCTACAGAAGGAACTCAAGGCTCCTTGAGTAGGACCTTGGTTCAGCAGTATGGACCTTGGGCAGAGCACCTGCACGGCATGGGTAAGGACTTACTGAGTTGTCTTCTGGTGCTGCATCACCAGCTGCAGCTCTCAAAAGCTTAACAGCAGCATGACTGACTTCACCAGAGGTAGGAGAAAGGGAAGACAAAACAGGTTTTGGTGTCCTGTGCCACATTCACCATGTTAGTTCAAAAGACCTCTGAATTTTCTCATCGTGTGAGGCAGCAAGGTCAGTTGTCTGCACAACTTCTCCCGTCCTCTTCTGTTCAGATGGAAGCTGCAGCTTTTCCAAAATACTGATAGGAAAAAGCTGGATTTGGCACAAAACTGTTGAGGATTCTTCGCAATTAGCGTCTTCAATTTTTGCTGAAATAAATGGGAGTTAAATTTTTCTCAGTGGATATCCATCATCTAATGGGCTACAAAGTGTGTTCCACAGAAACGTAGCCAGGTATTGGAAGACAGCAAAAGAAATATTTATGCCTTGGGTTTTTATAATTTTAAACTGTCCTTAGCTTCTGAAGAAAAAGTTTGCAGCTAGTCACAGAAAGGTGTGCTCCTTCCCGAGAGCTGCGCCATTGTATTACACCAACAAAGCAATAAATTTGGTGACACGCATACATCATACCACTTCTTAGGAACTGTTGTAGTCATTCTCCTTGAAACCATGACAGTTAATATTAAAATTCATGACCACATTGTCTACAGAATAAATAGGGAATACCTTGTTCTTTTCATCACATTATGTTACTTGTGGATTACACTTTGTACGCATTATTTTGTCTGAACTTAAGCATGGACCTGACTGCAACTCATCTCTTAAAATTGGGCATTTGAGTACAATGATTGGTTTGGTGAAGCAGAGATGAGATACAGCACTTGTTTGTCTCTTGATCCACCATTTGCATAAAATAAGCAAACAGTGAGCCACCTTTTTTCTAAATCCTCGAAATCTCACTCAGGTCAGAATCAGTTCTGTTGATAGTTTCATAGAGATGTGATAAGTTTTGTAATTCAGCTGCCTTAAGGATAAAAATGTTTCAATTTTTAAACAACTAAGTCAAAACATGCGGAATTATTCCAGGCAGGAGAATAGTGCTCTTAAATCGTCTTTTTTTTAGTCACAATATGTAAGTCAAAAAAAAAAAGTCAAAAAAATTCATCACACTATTGGGGAAATTAGAACAGATTTAAAGACATTGTGACAATGTGATAATGTACATGTTATGCCTAAGGGGAAAAAAATGCCGAAATGCATCTTCATGTATATGAAGGGTAAGACTGGTGACTTTATAGTCTGGTCATTTTTGCAGTGCTTCATTTTTATCAGGGGTGTAATATCCAAGCTTTATGTTGTGTGATCAACTTAGGAAATGAATCTGCGCTATCCAAAAGTAGCTAGGCTGGTGCTTTTATAGATCGAAGCATGGATTGGCAATGGAAATGAAGCAAATACTATTTTCTTCTCGTCAGTTGCTACTCAAAAGTTACATACACCACGCAAGCAGCACACCTGCACAATGTTGTCGCTGATTACAGCCGTTCTCAAAGCTCCTTGTCACAGTTGATGCAGCACTTTAAATACTTTGAGAGTACAGCCAGGTCCTTTGTCCCCTCAGGTGGCTGACTTTGATTCAGTGACACAGGATCTGAAATAAAACTGCTGTATTTAATTGATTTTTGGGGGTCAGTTTTGTTTTGCCTGAGTACCTCACTAGCAGTTGCTGCATTGCTGGGAGGGGAGCAGAAGCTTTTGGAAGTGGCCGTCTGAGAGTTTGCTGACAGGAATAATAAGGTAGCTCAGGGCCTGCTGAAATCCTGGTGGGATAGTCAGTAAATCACTTTTGACTGCTTCGAGCTGGAGCCAAGTGTTTCATATTTACATCATATTCATCTGTGGAGAATTAATCTGGTACTCCAGAAGGGTGGAAACTGCTTAAGAATCTGTTACACTGGGTCCCAAACTGCCAATACTGTGGATGTCACGCTTCCAGGAATAAAAGCATATGTGCTCATTTTTAATTCAGAGTCTCTAAATATGTCTTCTGCTGTGAGAATAATTTGCTAGTCTGCATAAACTTTTCTATTACTGTTTCTGTTGAGCAACTCAGGGACGGGCAGTGTTCTATATTTTTCTCAAGTGAATCACATTGCTATAACTTTATTAGCCACGAGATAGTTCAGATTAGATGTATTCTCAGGACTTAACACGTGCTGTGTATTGAACTGGCAGTTATAGGGCACATGGAAGAAACGGTTCTACTCCAACTAGAAGACCTTGGTCTGCTTCTCATGTTGACATCTAACCTGAGAAGAAAAAATACTGTGCTAAGGGAAACGTCAGAACGGTGGGCAAAGATCAAAGGCCATCTGACAGAAGGAAAGGATGGCAATAGGTTTGACAGCAGAAGAATCACAGAAATTGTATCTTCTTCTAATTCTGGACAAAACTTACAAATTACTACCTTTTGCAAGTTTTCTCATTCACGGCTGTGCCGACTAGATAAGGACTGGCCACTGAACTCAAGCGCGTTGTTGTGACCTTGCGCCAGAAGGTCTGGCTCCACGGTAAAAGATGGGTCCAAGGCTCTGAATCACTGAATCAGAGCAATACTCTTCATTGTGGACTGACATTCCCATTGTGGCTGAAAGCAGTTAAGCTAGATTTTGACTTGGACAGAAATGGAGCCAGCTCAAATCCAAACTGTTAAATGGGAGGAAATGAGAACTTTTTGCCAAGGTTTTGTGCAATAAAAACTAATTCGCCCTGCGGGGCTTGCCTTGTAAATTTTACTGAAAAGCCATTGTAGTGAGCATATATAGACATAATTTACCCATGCACAAACATGAACACGCATGATTGTAGATGTGCACAGAAATGATGCACAATTGTTGTCCTGCCTCCTTATTTAATAATTTCATGGAAGAACAAAGGAACCACTGTATCCGGTGTACTCTGGCTTTACGTTGACTGAAAGATCATGGAGAAATAACATAGAATAAGGAGAAACTAGGGCTCTACTAATCCAAAATTGGCCTCATAATGGAGGCTTGCTGTATTCTGGCTTTTAGATGAATCGTTTCCGTTTACATGCTCTCTGGGATAATAGTTGCTTTTCCTATTGTAAGATGTGATCCAGCCTCTCAGGGATTTCTGAAAACTTTCTTACATCCCTTAAACACTCTCTTAAGAATTTAGCACAGAAGTTTGAGCAAATGAAAAGAGCAGGTAGTTTCCGATAGGCTCCTGAGTTACTCTTAAAGCTGTACAAGGGATATCTTCATCATCACAGATTTGTGTCACGATCCAAACCAGCGGGATTATGATAGATCTGGAACACAGGATGTCAGGTTTACAGATAGACAAACATGTCAGGTAATTGAGAAAGTACTTTAATTTTTCAGGTTGATGGGAAACAGGTATCTGAAGGAAACGACAATATTTTCCATTACATTTTAATATTGCCTTGCACCTGTTTTTATAACATGAGATCACTGTAAGAGCTCAGTTCTGGAAAGACATGATGCAGCTGAGGGCAGCGAGGTAGGATCCAAACAGAATAACACTGATTCTGGGTTTGGATTAGATATTTAGTTCCTGCCTCTCTGAATTTACAGCCTATTGTAGGAAGCAGAGAGAGTACGCGATATGCTGCAGTATGCAAAGGTGCCACGGAAAGACAGGTCTGAGGGCCAGAACTGAAAATTGTCATTGTCTGACAAATCCACACAACTAATTTACTGAGCACTCGTGTCATTTACTGAGAGCTGGTGTTGCCTCCTTCCCACCCCATACAGTTTGCAAAGGCTTTGGGCTCTGAGCTTGCTTTAAAAAAAATTGTCAACACAGTGGAGCAGAAGTTGTCAACAGAAGTTCAGGAAAATCAGAAAATCTATCAAGAGTTGTTACACCTGTCAGTGTTTCGTTATCTATTAAGTAGCTGGCCACCTGAAAGCATGACTAGCAGGGGCTAAATCAGCTCCCACTCAGAGCTGCATCGTGCAATGTAAACCGGAGTGCCGGGGCTTACCGCCGCAGAAGGTCTCTTAGCCCATCAGTGACGTCTGATAAGCACGGTCACACGTCTGTGTCAGCTAATACTATTACAAGACTCCAGAGTGGTTAAACAGCAGGCGGGCAGATACATTAAATACCCATATGGTACGCCTGGTTACTTGTCCTTCCTCTCCCCTCCGCTTTTGCTTTCCAGCACCTATGCTTTAGGCTCATTAAAAAAATGAGTCAAATTTCAAGACCTGAATTTCTGAGGCTGTTGCATTTATTCAGAAAGGTCCTCGTCCTTTCCCTGTGTACGCAGAGATTATAGGTTTAAACTCCCACACCGTTCCCAGGATAATGACATAAACTCAAAGCATAAATGTGGACTGTCTAATTTTAGTCAGGTGGCAGTAAATTTTCCTGCATGAATGCAGCATGTCATCTTTCTTTGAGGAGAAAACAAAACAACTAAATATACTGCTCACATTGACCTCTTTGCTAATGCAGAGTATCAACTGCTACTTAAAGACATTTTTGTTTTCTTTAGCTTCAGTTTCTCTTCACAAGTATGAATTGATGGTTGCAGATTATACATCCAGAGCAAAGTTATGTCCAAACAAAAGGGCTGAAAAAAAATATTTCTTGTATTTTCCCCCTGTCCCGTTCAATTCTGATCACAGATTCTGAAATAATACTTGGCAATGCTAGAGCACTGGCTGCTACCGCCTTAATTTATATCTTTATTCCTATTAATTTTTCTTCACCTGAGAAGGGGCAGCAACAGAGGATGGGGACGCAATGACAGCTCTCAGCAAATCCTGCTGTAATCGCCTTTCCAATTGAAAAAGAAGTGGCTGTCTAAAGCAAGACAAACACATTTGTATTCATCACAGCAAATTTTATCCCAGGTATAAGTATGCAAAACTATCAAGAATTATGCCTGAGAAATCTGTGTACCTGTGTTGCCTGAGCTCAGATTGTGTACATTATTATGTTGTATTGCTTTGGAGTAATGTTACAAATGTGGGACTTTAAACAAGAGCTATATAACTAAAAGTGATAGCCTGCCATCTGCATTCATACCTTACACTATTGACATCAGTGAACTGCTCACAGAACAGAATGAGCAAGAAGTAAAATCTGGTCCTTTATGTGTACCCGAATGAAAAAGACGTTTAAACCAGATTGGGTAATTATCTTGAAAAGAGATCCTTTCTTAGTCCAACTGAAGGATTATGATGTATTTTAGAGAGATTTTGGGGTACAGTGAATATCTGACAGATAAGGTGATTTCCTTGCTGAATTAAGCTGAGCAGAGGACTCAGAAGACATGAACACTATAAGTGGCCGTAATCTGCTTTGATGGGTTTAGAAAGTCAACAGACAAAAATAATACAAGAGGTCATTAAACAGCAGTGTGCAAGGTTTGGTGTCATCAAGATGTCTGATGCCATGTGCTGGATGTCCTGAAGTATTCACTGAACCTAGGTCATGAAACCCAAGGCAGGATATTGACAACAGAGTAAAGCTTGTGAGATCTGTGTGGAGAGGCTTAGACACACTGTAAGATTATGCTTGTCAGTTGAAAGAGCAATGTCAAAGCCCGCACAGGCATAATTAAATATTTTGAAGCAGTATTGTGGTTTTACAGACTTTCAAAATGTAATATTGAATACTGTGTTGGCTTCTTTATCCTACAAAATAGTTTTAAGACGGTTCCAGAATACCTTGAAACTCTGTACTTGCCATTGAGCTGGAAACTTTCTTGCAGAAGAAAGTTTCCGAGGATTTTTATCCTAACAGTGCTTTCAAATGCATAATGTAAACACTAATAGAATGTCACAAAGAACATCAAATTTTGGTGGTGATTGTCAAATGAATGATTACAGTTTCTCCCGTGGATAAGTGCCTCAAGATAAGTGGAGGACGATTTTGTTCTGAACTTGTCAACTATGATCTAAGATTTCTAGGAAGGTGTCTTTAATGTGCATTCTGACGTGATGTCTGTGTAGGAAAAGCTTAGCCTTCTTTGTTGAAGGACTTCATCGTTTTCAGTCACAGAACAAACAGCAAGCACTGGACAAGTGATGTTCAGAAGGAGACCTCCCATGAACCTGCAACTCCCCATGGCATAGAGCAAATGGCCGTCCATTTGAGGGGCTGGGGAAAGTTGCCAGCTCAACAGAAGCTTCACATTTATACCCCAGGGCTATATATTACACGTTTATAAAATAGGACATGTTAAGATCACAAGAAAGTGTGGTTCTTCATACAAAGAGGACACATAGCTTTTTCCTGTATTACAGAAGAGTGTGTATGGGGAAAAGACAAAGGAAATTCAAGAAGTCAAGGACCAGTACTGAAACCAGTTCTGCCACAGATAGTCTGACCATGACCAAGTCATCATTTCAGAATGTCCTACTAACTACACTAGGTTTTATTTTCGTGTATTTTAGCAGTCACGCCTCAATTGGAAATTAAAGTATTTTTCTATTTCTATAAAAGCATGTTTTCTGTACAAGTTACTCAGCAGTTATCAGGAGCTCAGAGACTTGCGTGACAAAAGCCACGTAAGTAGATAATAAGCAGATAAACCACACCATGTTACAAGGAGAAGGAGCAGGCGACCGAGTTTCTTTCTGTTCCTGTCATTTTATCTGCTTGCTTGAGATTAGTTATATGACCACATTTTGTCTGTTGTAGAGACTTTGTTCATTATTTCTTTTTGGGTGTATTGAAGACTTCCACATACAAGCAGGCATAATTGAACGTATATAAAAAAAAGAAGCAAACATAAGTACAGTGAAGCTAATCACAAACTCGGGCAGAACAGAATAATTAAGAAACTTTATAGGAGGAAGGCAGGAAGGGCAACGAGATTAATACAATTTTCAAGTAAATTTTAAACTACTAGGTGAATCTTACAATGCATATTTCCTTCTCAAGCTCCATTTGTGCACAACACGATCTGAGGTTTTCCCCTCTTTGCCTGTGTATCCATGCAGCATGGTGGCCCTGATAGGAGTTAATGGAAAACTTCTCTGAGTCAGGACTTCAACGTACTTTTTGATACATGGCAGTAAATTACTGTTGCCTCTCTGTTCTCCTCTTCTTTTTACAAGCTTTAATAGAACTATAAATTCATAGAGACCTCCTTGCAACAGAGACAAAACCTGTGATACTACATAATTCTCAGGTCCATTCCTTTTATTTATGGAAAAATGATGTCTGAGGACCTCGACCTGCTGCTCTGCGGTATGGCTGGAGGCGGACGCTGGAGTTGCTGACCTAAGGACACTCACCCGAGCGGAAAGAAACCTCCCCTTTCTTTCCATCACTGCAGTGGGAGGGAGCCGTTTAACAGTAGCATCATTCCGGGTGACCTCTGGTAGTGTATGACCCTTTGGAGGCTGGTGGCAGGCGCTGTGATTTTACAGACGTTCTCCAAGCTCCTCGCAGTTGCTCAGAGAAGTGTCTTAGGAAAGGGGCTCACCTGTGGTCAAGGAAACAAATTTCTTCCAGACTCATCCAGAGCTGCCTTTTACTTTCTTGGCTCTTGATCAGAGTTGTGATTGCTTTGTGGGCATGAGGACATACAAAAGGCAGAAAAGTGTGATGAATTTAGGGTCTCCATGTAATCTGTGGGGTACATTTTGATAGGACCGCGCAGGTGTTAACTGCTCCAGGAAGATATTTGCCTGCATATTTCCATCTCTGAGAAATACACTACAAATAAAAACCCACTCCTTTCTGTGACCCTAATTGTATTCTCCAAATCCACCACCGGGAAACAGAGGCTTGAGTACCTAAATTTTGCTCTCGACATTCATATATTTCAGGTATAAATTCTGCCTGCAAAGAGACGCCTGTCTTCTCTAAATTAAGCAGTATTTCAGGCTTCTAGAGCACTCGCTCACAGATTTTATGCGTGTTAGTTTTTGTTTACCCGCTGTAAATGACAGATTAGCATTTAAATGCTTTTGTCGCAGTTATATCTGTTTTGGATGTCAAACCAAACAAGCCATTATGTCTCCCTCAAAATAACACTTGCTGTTGTTCGCAATGATTTCCTGCCATTTTCCCCACTCTACAGGAACGGCTGAGCAGGGAACATTTCACAGTACATATTGAAATCTAAAGTTCTTCTGAAATCTATCATTCATAGCAAATTAAGTCTAGCACGCACTCGGAAAGCAGTTGCATTCACTGAGGAGTCACGAATGCATACTCTGAGTAGCAGGGATTTGTCAGCATAGTTTTTCCCTATTTTTCATTTTTTTCCTATTTGCCTTTTTAGCCTATGTTCTGATGCTTCATTTTTTCCCCTCTTTCTTTGGGTTGTATTGTCCTCCACCAAGCCAGTTTCTTGTCTTCCCTCCAGCAGTACGAGCCCTCCTCTCTTTGTCTTTCTCCAAGATTTTCCAGAGCCTTTTGGTTTTTTTTCCCAACCCTATGCTCAGTTGGATCTATTCTTTCCATAACTTGTTTGTCATTTATATCTTGAATCCTGTCCCTGCCTAATTTATTTTCCTCCTGTCTCTACAGCACCTCTATCACATCGGTAGATACAGGCAGAGATTATCCGGTCTTCTGATTCTTCTTTTCCTCTGGTGCAGGGGAAAAATTAGGTTGGCTGTTTCAGGGTGACAGGCATCCTCAAAAAGATCCGTATGTGACCTGTCCCTGTCATGAAGGTACATGAACAGTCTGACCTTGCTGGCTATCTTTATATGCAGGAGATAACTTCACAAATTTCAAGGAGTACCTTGTACTCAGCACAAGTAATTCTTCATAATTTTTACTTTTACGTGAAGGAAGTTACTGTCTCATTATGCAGCCATTCCTCTGGCAATGTCATACAATTTTAAAACAACTGCATGACATTTTTAATCAGTTCACAGCACTTTAGATCTAACCTCCAGCAGGAGTTTGAGAAATACTTGCTTAAAAAGAGCATGCGGTGGAGACGTGCGTTTAAAATTGGAAACAGCAGTGCTGCGAGGAGGTCTGCAGCACCTCCTCACAAGAACCTGTGTAAGATCGGCGTGTGGTTCTGCTCCCTGGGAGTGTGTTGGCCCTCTGACATTATGTGGGTTCGAAGGAACCATAAAAACATCTATGTGACACCAAAGTTGAAACTCTCCTAACTGTAGCTTTATTTGGCACCAAGGAAGGGGATGCTGTGCATTTCTCATGGTGTTTAGTTGCCTTCAGAAAGAGCTTTCAGAGTCAGAAAGAGTCAGAAAAAGGCTTTATAAATGTGCAGTGTTAGATTAGTATTAGATACAAATATCAGACTTTTATTTGGTAGGTTAGAGATTCAAATTCCATCCCAAGCCCATTTTTAAATGCAGTTGCCTTCATTCCTTCGTACGTGCTATTCAGTTGCTCAGAGCAAAGCCCCAGTCTCTCAACCACAGCTGCAGGATTTGCTGAGCTGCTTCAGACCTTTCCCAAGTCCACCCGAATTGTGCAACAGCGTACAGCGGGTGGTCACTCTATCCTGTCTCGCCCCTGCCTCCGCTGGGTAGAGGCTGTGCCCTGTGCAGTGACTTCAGCCCCACAAGAGGCACTTGCCACTTCTGCCCTGCGCCGCGTCCCCGGCGAGCGAGCTGGCAGCTGTGGCAGCGCACCCAATCAAGCCGACGCCAGCACGCCGGCGGGAAGGAGGATGCCACATAAAAGAGTAATGACAAGGCCAACCTAGTTGTGGCACAACGCATTAGACACTCTGCTGTGACAGCCTAACAGTGCTTCTTATGACTGTGGCTTCCCTCTGAAGGACTGGTGGGCACACATGTCACCCTACCGTGGGATTTCCCCACTCCCTCTCTACCCCTCGTCTTGCGAAGTAAAAATGTATTCTCGTCAAAATAAGAAGTGTGGCCAGGAGGTCAAGGGAGGGGATTCTGCCCCTCTGCTCTCATGAGACCCCACCTGGAGCACTACATCCAGCTCTGGGGTCCCCAACATAAGAAGGACATGGACCTGTTGGAGCGAGTCCAGAGGAGGGCCATGAAGATGGTCAGAGGGCTGGAGCACCTCTCCTGTGAAGACAGGCTGAGAGAGTTGGGGTTGTTCAGCCTGGAGAAGAGAAGACTCTGGGAGACCTTGTAGTAGCCTTCCAGTACCTAAAGAGGGCCTACAGGAGAGATGGGGAGGGACTCTTTATCAGGGAGTGTAGCGATAGGATGAGGGGTATAACAGTTTTAAACTGAAAGAGGGGAGATTTAGATTAGATATTAGGAAGAAATTCTTTCCTGTGAGGCTGGTGAGGCACTGGAACAGGTTGCTCAGAGAAGTTGTGGATGCCCTATCCCTGGAAGTGTTCAAGGCCAGGATGGACGAGGTTTTAAGCAACCCCGTCTAGTGGGAGGTGTCCCTGCCCATGGCAGGGCATTGGAACTAGATGATCTTTAAGGTCCCTTCAAACTCTTACCATTCTATGATTCTGTGATATTTTTCAGAGACGGACATTTCAAATTCTGCTCTTGGTGACAGAGAGTCAACAAATCCAGCGATCTCCCACCCTGTGAGATAGTAACAGCCCACCCAGCAGCTGTGGATGTTCAGGTGTCCCAAAAACAAGCCCTGCTTTGCAGAAATGAAGCAACCAGGTGCTAAGGCCTAAATGACATAGCCTTCCAGGCTCACACTCTTGCAGCTTAGTAACAGGCTGCTCACTGTAAGTGAAGGGAAAAGGTATCAATCAGCTGTGATTTCATTCCCAGGTGCCAAGTGGCTGATGATAACAGGAGCGTTGCAAGTACCTGAGTTTGAGAACCTGAGATAAAAGATGCTGGAAGGGTGCAGGGTGTCGTCACCTTTGATGCAGGGCTGGATGATGTAGCCCTGTTCCCACACACCAGCTCTTGCTCACACAAGTGATTTTACCGAAGTCACAGCACTACTGAGTATGTGCTTACCAACGTCAGTGGTGACCAGTCTGACCCTTGGTGCTTTCCAGGGCTTCCCAGACGCGTCCAGGACAAAGTGAGGCGCAGAAATTTCCTGTGCTGAGGCCTGATGAGCTTTTCCCTGGGCTGTTAATTGCCTGCCCTGCCCGTGGTTTCCTGGCATATCACATTCCGAAACGGGTTTGATTTGTTTCTGTTGGTGAAGCCTGTTGGATTGCCACTTTGGTTTCATCACAGGGTACCCAGCTGTCTCAGTGGTTTGCAAAAAGGGTGGTTGCCCTGTTTCAAAATAGTCTAATCTGTTTTAAGTCTCACATTACAATCAAAAATATGTAAAAATGTGCTCTGAGCCTGACAGCCTTTGAGCTGTGACCTATGTGCAAATTTTCGGGAAGAAATTTAAGTTGCCTTTTGGCTTCGAAGAAACAGTGATGGGTTCTTGCTCTTAAGCAGATACATTACTGTCTGCTTCATATGTAAATAAATTCTTGATATGACAGGTCAGAATCTGAAGTAATTAGACTGGAAAATATCGTAAATTAGAAGCTTTGGGGGAAAAAAAAATACTTGCTGGGGAGAAATCTTAGCCAAAATAAGTAAAAGATAGCATCATTGCTTGTGTGTTGCCAGCTCTTGCCCAGCCTCACAATCCCTGTATTTGTATGATGCCTAAAGCATGGCAGAGTCTTCGAAGGTTGTAATACAGTGAGAGATGCAGCCTGTCAGGTATAAATACTTTATTAGAGATTAGAAAAATCCTGGCAAAATATTCAATACCTTTTCTCTTGACAGGAAGGCAGTATTAAAAAAAAAAATCCACAAAAATATGTGTCTACAGACATACGTATTTAATGTATAAATCCATGTATTATACATTTTTAAAATATTTATGAATTTAAAATGTATAAATATTTAATATAGAAATACATTTATGTCTTTATTCAGGAAACGACACATCCAACACGCACACAGATAGAAACGCTCATCATGTCTGCTTTGGGAAGATGAAGCAAACCAAGAGCACTTCTTTCAGGGGCAAAAATGGAAGTTCCCTGCCTAGGAAGTCTGGAATGCTGACATTTCAGCAATCACCTGTCCCAGGAAGCCCATAAATATACTGTCAACTCCTCTGCTTGTCCTGGGAAGTCTTTGGGTGCCTCCCCGGGGCACTCAGCGCGAGCAGGGATGCTGGACCAGACTATCCCTGGGAGTTTTGCTTAGTTAGGCAGTTTCCTGAATAAGAAGACTTACTTTATGTTATAAACCTAATGATATAATTAAATGCCCACTGACTGCAGCGCTGGTGCAGGTAACCTGAATGCCATCGGCCGGCTGTGCGTGCCTTCTCCTCCGCCTGCCTTTCGGGAGGTGCCCAACGCACCGTGACCCTGGACCCCAGCACAATCAGTCACCGTACTGGGGTAAGAAAGATGGGTTTCAGGCATTGCAGTACCCAGCTGGAGGCACTTCAGTACAGGCTGAGGCCATCCAGCGCCCTTCTGACAGCAGGTTTTCTGTACCCATGGGCTGCAGACGGGGTAAAGACATCCAGACAGGGATGAAGCTCCATCTTCACCACTAGTAAAAAGACGCTGATGTTAGTGCCAAATTAACTTTGTAAGTTTTGAATATAATTCACGCAAAAAGAGATTTCAGAGTTTACAACCGGCCTAGTAAATAATGCAGTAAAAGTGAAAGATGTGTTTTAGGACAGTAATTGCATAATGCCCATAAAAAATTTCTGATTTTCAGCATTTCTAAGTGCCACATACTTCTCTAGTCATAACTAAAACGTCTCTTCAGTAACTATTTAGCAATTCTCTTGCTAAACTAAAGCTCTGTCGAGTCTTCAGAAATCTTTTCTGTCTCCTTTAGCCTTCTTCCAGCCTGCCCTGCAAATGTGCTCATTTTCTTTTTATGTGCCATAGATGACTGCAATCCAATTTGCAAGGATATTTTCTATTAGGGAAAAATAATCAAATATACATTTTAAAAGGTCTGCAACCCAAGTAAATTTTTTCAACCTAGTTAAAACAAATATATTCATGTACTTACAATTTATTTCTCAACTTCTGCTCAAAGTACGTATGTCCCCTTTAAGATAACTGTGTAAAACTGGCCTTTTTGCAGACTCATGAGAACCATTGAAAAGCCCAGTTAAAACAGGCAATATAAAAAAAACGGACTCTACTAGGGTATTGTTTCGAAATTTATTTGTAATAAAAGTTTGAATTGCAACATGCAGCTATTCATCATTTTGTCGTTATTCAAGGTTCACGATATCAGAGTCCAGAGGCACTGAGACATTAGGACATTAGATTTATTTGGGCTCCATTTAGACGTATTTTAAGGCAGGCATGGAAGCAATTAGTGTTGCAAAAGAAGCGCGCTATCACTAGCCAGTGTTTTAACCAGCTGGGGAGCAGGCAGTCGCATTCCAGCCCGCCCAGATCAGAGAAGCAGAGGGCATTTCTTCCTCACCTGCAGCCCCAGGTGCAGAGGCAGGAGCAGCGAGGTGCGAAGGGGCAGCAGCTTCATCCTGCTGCATCCAGCAGCAGAGCTGGACCCCTGCCAAAGTTGTTTTTTTCCTCTTCATGACCCAAGGGAGCTGCGTGGGATCACCCCGCATCCGCACGGTGCTTTACAGCTCATGAGGGCTGAATATTTTGACCTTCCTCCAGCCATCTCTGAGCATCTCTGAGCATTTCAAAGCCTTGGTATTGAAAAGATTGAAAAGCTCTCTCCTCCAGGCTTATACAGGTAGCGCTAAAAAAACAGGGACCTGGTCCAGTCTCCACGGAAAGCATGTCATGAAGTGTAGCATCTTCTGATGTCACCTCACGAGATATTTGAAAAAGGGTAGAGTCATATTTTTGGACAGTTCCCCTTTACTACAGCAAAAGACATATGCAACACACACAAGAGTCTCAAAGGATGCAAAGATTCAAGTAATAGAGGGGAAAAAGCATAAGGGAAAAAAAAATCATTAATAAAACTTTTATGTTACAATTATTTGCACTCACCGTAATTCTTTGCATCCAGCCGTATCAAAGCATTCATTAATGAAAGTCATTAGTGATTTAAATGTTGTATTATCAGAACTAGATGAAACATTTGAAAGAAAAAACGGGAATTGATAAATATCAGAGCTCTTTCAGACTTTCTTTTTAATAGTTTTTCAGTAAAACTGTATTTTAAATGGTTGTTCATCTTCTAAATGCAGCTTTTGGGTTCAATATAAATGAGGAATTCTGTAAATTCTGTAAAAAAGAAAAAGTATTGAAGTGCCACAAAATTCTGCAAAAGCTGCAAAAAAGTTTGAAAATTGCAGAGTATGGCAACAGATTATGAAAACAGAAAAATAGACTAACCTGTTTCCTGCAGTTTTAAGAAAAGCAACATCAGTTTTCAAAGCTGCTTAATATTCTAGGGGAAATGACAAAATTCTTTCAATGTCCATTCATATTTCCATGGTCTCACCGCCATTTTCCTGAGTGCAGAACTCCCATCTTCTGTCCAGAAATCAATGGCTGGTTTTGGATGGCCCTTCAATGTCAAGTTCAGCTGCTCTGGATTTTTACTGGAAAGAAAACTCTGTATTTATGACCTTTTTAATTACCTTTTTTTTTTTTTAATAAACTCCTACTATGGACCCAGGAGATGGGAGCTGTTAGGGAAAAAAAAAACAAAACCAAGAAGTATGGAAGTGTGTAAAGGGGAAGGTAAAAAAGAGAAAGATAAATAGCGTCTTTTTCTTCCCACTTAACACACCTCATGTGTGTTTTTTAAAAAAAAGGCAGGATCCTGTAATATTTGAAAAGTAGGAAGGTGGTCTGCTCGCTGCCACCTTGCCCAGCAAGGCAGTGTATGCATCACTTCTATAATGCAAGCATTGGCCTTGGCTTGATTCTGCATTTGATACCAGGTTTGTCTGAGGGTCTTCTCTTTGAACGCAAGCCCAACCTTGCAGAAGGCGTTGCGGGGTGTGCTAGCACCGAAGGAGAGGTGAGACATGAGTCATGTAAGCCCCACATGTGGCATGTGTGGGCAAGCTGTGTCATGTACGCCACATATTTGCCAGTGCCTTGAGGCAGTGCGGTATAGCTGTCATCAGTCAGATAGGTGGATTCCTTCCCAGACATCTCCATGGGTTTCCCGGCACAAGGGAAATAGAAGTATTACATGCATCCCCATAGTCACATAGAATCATAGAATTGTTAGGGTTGGAAGGGACCTTAAAGATCATCTAGTTCCAACCCCCCTGCCACGGGCAGGGACACCTCCCACTAGATCAGGTTGCTCAGAGCCCCATCCAGACTGGCCTTAAAAACTTCCAGGGATGGGGCTTCCATCACCTCTCTGGGCAACCTGTTCCAGTGTCCCTCCATCCTCATGGTGAAGAACTTCTTCCTAACGTCCAGTCTGAATCGTCCCATCTCTAGTTTTGATCCATTCCCTCTGGTCCTACCATTACCCGACATCCTAAGAAGTCCCTCACCAGCTTTCTTGGAGGCCCCCTTAAGATACTGGTAGGCCACTATAAGGTCTCCTCGGAGCCTTTTCTCCAGACTGAACAACGCCGACTCTCTCAGTCTGTCCTCTGCACATGTTGACCTTGCTGCTGAAGCAGAGGCTTGTGCTGGTGAGCACCATTGCTTGGTGAGCACCATTCTTCATCTCCCGGTCAGATCTGGACATTGAGAAACCCTGTGTGCATTCCGCAAAATCTGACCCAAAGCTTCCTCAAGCCCTACAGCAACATTTCCCTTGACTTTGGTGGGATTTGAATCAAGTCTATGGTTTCCTATGAGTTTATGCTGACGTTGTATTTTATCGTCTCTAATAACCAAAAAGTAATATGACTGAATTTCCAGTGAAGCTCTATTTTTGGTGACTACGGTATTTCCCCAAATATACATGCATGGCAGTCCTCCAAGTATATATAAAGAGCTTAATTTTCTTCTAAAAATCTTTCCGAGTTTTTCTTGTAATATATTATGACTGGCAAAAATATTTCAAGTCAGTTACTCTATCTTGCCTTAGTATAAACAGCAGCATCAGATGTTGTAAAAGAAAGACATGGTCCCTGGACCAAAGTTATGATAGATGGGTAAATAAAGTCCTGATTTCCACACAGATTGTTTTAAAATATGAAGCTGTAAACATAGCTTTTCAGCTAAACAGAGAGACAATAGCAGGGCTAGTTACTAGGATTATTTTGTAGTCATAATTGCTGCAAATGCAAATGGCCAGTTAGATGTATAATTGGCCATTTGAAATTCAGCTGTTATTACTGTATATAAAATTGCGGACATTATATAAAATTACATATATGTTTCTCATAGTTGAGCTTTTAACCCCGCACGTGCTCTCAGCTAGTATTTCTGCACGTAAAACATTTCTCACAAAGTTGACTTGAAAACACTTAACTTCATGTTTAAATGTGTGGCATTGTTTGCTGAGGTGTTGCTTTGGAAAATATACGTTACATTGCATAGTGCCAAGCTGGAGTGGTGGATTGTTCTCTCTTGCCTAATTTGCGGTTACAGAAGCAGCAGTATTTGCTCTGGGCACTGAACTGCCTCACGACAGAAGTGTTTGGGGAAGTATAGCTCACTAGCTGTAATCCACATGCAGACCCGAGGAGCTCCTGCGTACTGCACCTTCGAGGAATAAACCAAGGAGCCTGTAGACTCATCAGGGGAAATCAGGGAAACCCCGAATTCATGCTCCTTATACAATTACCACGTTTTCACAGTGATACTCAATGTGAAAAGCTCAGAAACAAGTCCTAGTTAGAATCTCTGCTGTAATTTTTAAGTCATTTTCTACCTGTCATGTTTGTGGGAAGGAACTTAAATGCATGGCCCAAATGCATGGAAGTCAGAAGGCTAATCCATTTTCTTTAAACCATGTTATTTTCTTTTTAAACCCATCTTACATTTTCCAGGAGGGTTTGAGGTTGACTTGCAAGTTGATTTAATTAACTGGGGAAAAAAGAAAAAGTGTCTGTAATAAACCCAGATCTGAGCAGGAAAATATGATACTGATGATACCAGACGTGTTTAAGTTCTGGTATGTGTCTTGCATCCCATATTCTGAGTGGGTCTTGTCTGCTCCTTCAGGTAGCTTTTCTTTTCTACCGAAATGGGCTTGACCCTGGAATTATGACAATTCATGTCTGTACAATTCTTACCCCAGCAGTTTCCAGGCTTCTTCTGAGTAACCCTCAGCAACTGGAAAGTCTTTGGGGAGAAGAGGTGGAGCTCTGTACAGCTTCCCAAACAGGACCTGAGGGACATCAGTTAAAGTTTCTTGTGGGAATAATGGGAAGTGTACACAGAAAGAAATGAAACAAATGTGATTTAAGATCCGCTTAATTTCTTTGAGTCATTCTTCTCTGGTTATTCATTTTAGAAGTTTGAGAGGTTTATTGGGAACTTGGTTTCCTCTCCAATATTAACCCCATGTTTCCCTTTTTGCAGGCTGGAGCTGCCTTCAGTGGGCTGAGATAATTGTTTACCTTTGCTGATGACACCAAGCTGGGTGGGGTGGCTGACACACCAGAAGGCTGTGCCGCCATACAGAGAGACCTGGACAGGTTGGAGATCTGGGCAGAGAGAAACCTTATGAAGTTCAACAAGGGCAAGTGTAGGGTGCTGCACCTGGGGAGGAACAACCCCATGCACCAGTACAGGTTGGGTGCTGACCTGCTGGAGAGCAGCTCTGTGGAAAGAGACCTGGGAGTCCTGGTGGACAACAGGATGACCATGAGTCAGCAATGTGCCCTTGTGGCCAAGAAGGCCAATGGCATCCTGGGGTGCATCAAGAGGAGCGTGGCCAGCAGGTCAAGGGAGGTCATCCTCCCCCTCTACTCTGCCTTGGTGAGACCGCACCTGGAGTACTGTGTCCAGTTCTGGGCTCCCCGGTTCAAGAGGGACAGGGAACTGCTGGAAAGGGTGCAGCGGAGGGCTACGAGGATGATTAGGGGACTGGAACACCTCTCTTATGAGGAAAGGCTGAGGGATTTGGGTCTCTTCAGTCTGGAAAAAAGACGTCTGAGGGGTGACCTTATCAACGCTTATAAATACTTAAAGGGTGGGTGTCAGGACGATGGGGCAAGGCTCTTTTCAGTGGTGCCCGGGGACAGGACAAGAGGCAATGGGCACAAACTGGAACATAGGAAGTTCCACCTAAACATGAGGAGGAACTTCTTTACCCTGAGGGTGGCAGAGCACTGGAACAGGCTGCCCAGAGAGGTGGTGGAGTCTCCATCTCTGGAGACATTCAAAACCCACCTGGACGTGTTCCTGTGTAACCTGCTCTAGGTGACCCTGCTCTGGCAGGGGGGTTGGACTAGATGATCTCCAGAGGTCCCTTCCAACCCTATGATTCTATGATTCTATGATTCTATGATTCTTGTTTCCCATTCAGGGAGTGATGACAACGCAGGATTAGCCTGAAGGTCCCTAGCCCATCCATTTATTGTAAACCTTTCAGCCCAGGTTCCAATGGCAGCATGCTGGCTTATGTTTCGTGGTGCACAACAGGACTGATGCAAGCTTGAGAAACTTGGTCCTTGAAGAAAGGCAACTGTTCCTGCACTTGGCTCCTGCTGAGCTGTGAACTCCTCTGGACTGGAGAGTTCCTCCTTCTTACAGCTGTCGGGCTGAGGGTGGACCTCCTGGGCGTTCAGAGGGCCCTCAGAGCTCTCACAGCTTCAGAGTTTCTCAGCTCTACTTTACGTACTATGTTAGATGGATTCGGACACTTGGCTTGGCCTATACATTTTGCATCCTTATCTCCTATATCAGGACTAGGCATGAAATGCTAGCTAGCCCTGTGAGATATCTTTACCAATCGATATTGTAAGCTGACCTTTCTCAAGGAGCACTCGCTTCCTCCCCATCATTCAAGGCTGACATGTGCTTCTGCCTCCATTGTCTTCTTTGGAAAAGAAGCATTCAGAAGCGCCATACCGGGATAGCCATTTTCTTCTTTCCTTTTCACTAAATGGTTCTTAATAGGGATTTACAAACACGGAGAAAGAGATTTGCATTTACATCGAGGCTATTTTACCCGGCATCCATGTGATAAGGGAGCCTCACAGGGCCTGGGAATGTAGCTTACAGTAATGCTACAGGAATCCTTAAGTCTGCCATAGTGGCGGAAAGCGATGAGATTTAGACCCATTTTATTCAGATTGTTATCTTGTTGAACTGAACTTTTTCTGAGCATTGTTTCTCCCTTCAGTGGTTTCCGAGCTTGGAAAAACCATTTCTGATATAAACCACTTAAAGCTTATTATTGTTCTGAAAAGCACTTGCAGTCTTTCGTGAATAAATTTGTATAATATTAGTTCAGAATGATTTGCATGACAAAAAAATACTTCTACGCAGTAAATTGTTTGTAGAAAAGCCACAGTGAAAAGAGCTGATTGGTGCCATTAAATTAAATAGCAGTAACCCGCTCTTCATTCCCTGTTTTTTTGCCAATAATAAGCTCCAGTTTATTGGAATAGCTATTAATTAACATGTAAATATTCCCTGACTGCTCCTATTAGGAATATTTTGGATAAAAGATATAGTAAGCCTAAAACTGCTAACGTAATGGGAAACAAACTAATGAATGCACTATAAATGCAAACATTTTTATTTTAAAACTATTATGGTAAAAAATATAGTTGAAAGAGCCACTGCCTCTCAGATATGCGATATGAATATATAGGGGTCTTCTCATAGGTACTGCTATTATGTTATACTTTTTGGCTATGCCTGTCTGACTGCAACACCTCTGCAACTGAAAGGCAACATCGGAGAGCACTGTTATCTACAATACTTCACTGAAGTACCATAATGATCAGAAAAAGTATATTTTTTATTTGGATTACTGCTTAAGGAAATCAAAAAAGGTAGATTATTTTACGGACCTTAGATTTGCATAGAACTGAAATGGGTTAAATGCAAACCCAGACTAACTTTACAGTAACCAGTTCAGGAACTGCAAGGAGTGAAGAAGCAGCAAGTCATTGCTCAAATTCTCAATACCTGAGTTTCATCCAGCTTCTGGAATGGGTTTTGCCCATTTTGTGCCCAGTGCCAGGGCCAGAGGCAATGGGCACAAACTGAAACACGGGAGGTTCCCTCTGAACATCAGGAGACACTTTTTCACTGTGAGGGTGACCGAATACTGTCACAGGTTGCCCAGGGAGGTTGTGGGGTCTCCATCCTTGGAGATATTCAAAAGCCACCTGGACACAGTCCTGGGCAACCGGCTTTACATAGCCCTACTTGAGCAGGAGGGCCGGACCAGGTGACCTCCAAAGATCCCTTCAAACCTCAGCAATTCTGTGATTCTCTGATTTGCAGTCCGAGACAATTCAGCTACTCTGAAAAAGCCAATTCAGATTTGTCCCTGCTAGTTAACAGGGACTGCAGGGTATCCGTAATAGGAATTTCCGGATATCTCCATGGATCTTAGATCTTGGTCTGTTCAGTCGGACTAAAGGAAACTTTGTGTTTGCCTGCTCTGTCATGTAGCGGGATGAAAGAGGATGCTGGGCCCTTTGGTTCCTTTCCATCTTCTTTCTGATAGCTCATGAAACCAGAAAGTATTTTGCCACAAAACAGGGTCATGAGATCCTAGACCCTGTTGAGCTTATAAAACCCTTTGAAGCTACTGACTCCAGGAGGCTTTGGATCCATATATTCCTCCTCATAGAGCAGGAAAAGCAATCATATCTGTGGGGTTGAGTCAGCATTTTCAACACAGGGTGGAGAAAGGCGGAAGGCATGGAATTATCATCTGCATTTACAGTTGCTTTTCCCTTTTAATGAAAAATGTCTCTCATTTGATTCTTCCTGTATTTCCCTTGTAGGTATCCTCTTGCAGTTCCTCACCCTCCAGCCACCCAGTTAGGTCCCTAGGGACCAGGCTTTCCCACACACAGCCCACATCTCGAATGACTCTTCCTTTTCTTGTTTTCAGTGTAGGCTTCTTCCAGTTATCATCATTCTCTTTTGCTGAGTGGGTTTTTATTTTCTTTTTCTCCCTCCTCAATGCTGTGAGTACTCTCACAGTCAGAGACAAGCTGGAATGGCTGCCAATAGTGTAAGAAACTCCTCCAGAGATAATGAGACACCAGAAATATGAAAGGCCTGTAATGAAACTTCCCAAACATCAGCCAGATGGGAATTTTGAATTACATGACCTAGGAGATAGTGGGAGATTGTGATTAATAATGCCTTCCTTTATTAATAGGGAGATACATGCGCTCTGAAGCAAGAGAGGACGCTTTAACCCGTTTATGGGTTAAATTTATGTGTCAGTTGGGTTTGGGTGTGCATTGTTGCAATGCACCAATGGTTTTTACTCCCCTGTTCTTTTCATCCAGATGGGCAGTTGTTGAGGACATGGAGGTGACCATGCGTGACAGAAGTAGAGCTGCATGTGGGAACCTGTTGCGGTACAAAGGCCATTGGTACTACTTCTGTTGCTCCAGGCAGCTGTGTTGCTGCCAGTCGCTTTGCATAAAACCATGCCGTGTTCAAAGCTGAGAGGAGTTTTCCTGTGGTCTTTCTCTGCACTATAGTTAGGGACGAACTACTTTGCATTTTCTGATGTGTGTCTCTGTGCTTGAGTATGCAGACATATAAAATAAGTAACAGATCCAGCAACTTAGGAAGGGGTGTGAGTTATATGGTATATAACTTAAACCCATTCCTTTGACTGTTAAATATATTCACTTTTCAGTTAATTTTTGTCAGGTTCTGGGCATTGTACTTCATTGTCAGAGAGCACTTCTCAGCACCAGCCTCCCTTCATCATTTTGTGAAACGTGTAGCAATCGACGCTTGGAACTTAGCAAAAGCAATTTCCATTCTTGGAGAAAAACTAAAAATATTTCATTTAGACACATCTCATGTAATCTGTCTTTCTCGTTGGTTCTTAAAGGGTGGACTTTGTTTTGCCTAAGATTCTCTGAATGCAAAGCGGCAGAATCTTATATCAAATATCGTTTTCTGTTACTACTCAAATTAATGCTCACAAAGAAAATCTCACTCTAGAGCAAATGGCATTTTTCAAGCATGATAAGGCCTTTATTTCCATTTTCAGTCCAGCTATTTAAATCTCTTTTTGTCTGACTGGTGATAAATATGTCTGGCTTGATTCTGTAGAAAAGCAGAGGTGTTCTGAAATGGTGCTGTTTGGGAAGCGTAGAAGTCAGACACGCTGCACAGGAATCTCAGTGTAAACCATTTTAACATCCCACCCTTTCAGGTTTTTTCTACATCACCCACGCATTTTGCACAGATGGAGGGATGTGACAGATCATGGAATTAAGAAACCAAAAGCTTTTTTGTTGAATTTTTAATCCACTCCTCCCACACTTCCATAGTTCCTTGATTTACAGTTTAATTCAAAATGAATGAACTACCAGTCTTTACTAGCAAGCATCTGTTCACAGCATGTGTTAGCTTCCAGCTACGTCTGACCCTCTAATATTTCTTTTATTATTCCTTAAGCAGGCGGGCCTATGGCAAGCAATATTTATCACCACACCGTCACATCTTCCGGGCATTATTGTATAAACAGGCTTTGGCCAGCGATGCTCATGTTTCTTTAAATCACTAATAGCATCAACTTTACTTGAAATAATCAGTTTCCTAATGAGCAAGAAGGACTGATTACTGGGAGAATGTCTTTGCTCATTTTGTGAAATGCCTAGAGTAATAAAGACGACCATAATACATAGGATAAAACAAATTAAAATAGAATTAAAGGACAATATGGTCAGATGTTTATAAGTGATAGGTAATTATGAGCTGCACGGAGTTCTCACAGGCTGCATACCTCACTTCTCTCTACCTATATCTGCCTTGCCCTACACAACGGGGACTTAGAAGCATCTCTAGCAACTTTTCTCACACTAAAACAAGTTAACTTCAGTCACTTCTGGCAGAAAGTAACATACTGACTAAATAGAAAATTTCCATCATAGATTAAATAGGGGAGCAAGGGGGATTCAGAGGAAAAATATGTAACAGTCTTCACGTAGAGCTTTTAACAAAAAAGGAGAAAAGCATGATTTCCTGACAAGTTTTGTCACCTCCACTTTAGGACTTGCAGAAGACTCTTGAGCTTTTGGTTCTACCTGCTGTTTCTTTCCTCTGTGACAGCGGTGGAGATTCCCCACCAGCAGCAGCTGGAGCAGGAAGGGCTTGACCAAGCAACTTTACTGGTCTCTCAAACTCCTTCCAGCACTTTGGAAAACAAGGATCAGTAGCTGAATTATTTTATTGCGGGGAAGGACCTTTGTAATTAATTTCTGGACATTGAATTCTCACAAATGTAACTCGGAAATTAACACATTTTTCTGTCTTCATGAATTCATTTTGCAAAACAAACCAGAAGTATCTGCTTGTTTGGCTTTTCTTTTCTAGTTTGTATTTCTCAATGGTAGGGACATGAAGCACATACTTGAGATACTGAGATAGGTATTTCCCTTCTGGGGATGCTCCTTATTGTCTGAAATAAAAAATGCAAATTAACACTTACTGAGTCTCTCTCTGTCTCATACACCTTTAATTTCCTGAGTTCTTTGCTACTTGTTTCTCAGCCCAGTTGCCGTTGTGTAGGCTCAGAGTAACGGCTTCAAAGTAAAAATATTCCTACTTCTCATATACACAGATACACGTGAGATTATAAACTAGCAAGGAGGTATTTCTGTTTTGCAGGGTTTAAACCTAAAGGCAAGATCATTCTTCCTTGTAGAACTGTATGTAAAGAAATCCTGGGAGAATTTCAAGGCGTATGCTGTTCTGATCTGTGAGCCTAAAGGGTTCACTGCTGCCAAAAAGTAAGGACTTCAGTGCTGCAAGATCATGGATCTACTGAATGGGTCACCCAAAACTTTATTTCTTTTTCTTTTCTTTTTTTTTTCTGCTGGAAACTTTTCTGATGGTCCCTGTTGCTTAACTTTAGGCAACACTTCAGCTAGTTCCTTGGGAAGGCTGAAGTTTCTGAAGACTAGAGTTTCCCTTTCTTTACGGTGACACAAACCCTGATCCTTCACAACATATTTTGGTCCTTTCTCTCAGGCAGGCTAAGCTAAGACATGACGTGGCACAGAAATTCCGCAAGCACAGGGTGGGTGCTGACAGGCAGGGCAGGATGTACCTGCGACAGCAAGAGAATAAGGATTTAGAGGTGCCAGCCCGGAAGAGCAGCACTAATGTATGTCTAATCCAAGCAGCCTGCTCCTTTATTAGTAATTCTCCGAATTTCTACAGGACACCTCATATCTCCTTGTCCAACTCATTGTAGTGAATGTGACAGCACAGTTAAGAGGTATTAGATAAATTATCAGCAAGTAAAGTAGCTTGGTTGCATTTAATCTGTACAGAAATTAGAAGCCTATTTTGAGAACAGTTTCCATGCTGCAGCGTGGAATATTAGCAAGACAAATTGAGCAAAGTGCCACTTTATCATGCAGGTAGGTATAATCCCCTAGTTTTGCGTCTGCCATAGGAGAGGGCTGTCCCTCTTTGTGTGTCTGCCCATCCGTTGAGGATGAGGAGCGGCAGAAGGATTTTGTGCTCATGGTTTATCTCATGACAGCGGTAATGCCGTCTCAAGGGTCAGCTGGGCTTTTCAGTTAAGAAATAGCAGCTAGCGTCTAAACTTTGATCCTTTTCCATTTATTTGAGCATCATGGAACTGTCTGCGCCCTAGGTGTTGGAGGTTAAATAGTGGAAGGCGGAGGGAACGAGACGCCTGTGCGCAAGGCTTTGCTGCAGGACTGTGCCCTCGGGGCTGCCTGTGCTGCGGGAGAGATCCAGGTACAGCATAGTCCTTCTGGGAGAGGAACTTCTCAAACTCTCAGTGTCTGCCTGGCCCCCTGAAGATAAAGGACTAGCACCTTAGCTTTGATCTCTTCTTAGTAAGAGTCAAGTATTAAGTGTTTCTGCTCTCCACTTAGTGTGGTTCCTGCTGTGAATTCACCTTTTCTTCAAGTCAGGAAAATCAAATTACATCATCTCCCACATATTAAGTGAGTTTTCATCTCTTCCTCTTCTCTTTGGGGTTGCCAAGGCTAATGTTGTTCCTTGTCAGGAAGTTTTATCTGGCTCTTACTCTGAATGTTTCCTTTCTTAGCTGCGTGCTATGATTTCTAGTGTCACTCCAAGAAAATTCATCTCCAGAGTCATGCATTTATGAAGTACTACAGGGTTCCCCACTCAGCCTGCTTTTAGCCAGCTGCATGTTTAACTCCTCTGGTCTCTCCTGGTGAGTCAGCGCTTTCCACCGCTTCTCTTCAAATGTCCCTCCGTTGCACTGAGTATTTCTGACAGTGAGCAAAGCTCGGGGCCACCTTGCTGGAACAGCCACGGTAGGGGTTACATAAAGGGAACACCACAGGGACCACGAGGCCACCTCCCTTTCTCCTACTGTGATTCCTCTGCACCTCCAACACAGTTTTGCTGCAATTTTGCATTGCGAAATCACGTCTGAGCTGACGCCTATGGCGTTTGCACTTCCCTTAGCATTCCTGCCTTCCTGGCTTTCTCTGCTGCTGGTTTTTAGGGGCTTTATAAACAGGGAAGACCTGCCAGCGTAGCTAAGGAGAAGGCAGAATCCAGCGTGCAGAGGTTGAGGGGGGCTGCAGCGTCCTGCTGGTGCGCAGGGGCTGGCGGCAGAGCTGCTGCGTAGCCCCCTCACCCTGTCCAGGGCACAGCACAGCTGCGTCCTGCTACTCCAGCATAGCATCCCTTGGGAACTGATTTTCTGGAACAGAAGTGACTTGACTTGAGAGTAAAGAAATCATTTTTATTCCAGCGTGGAATGGCTGCACAAGGGACACATCCTGGCAGTTTTACCAATGTAATTATTCTGTCCAGCTGTAGAGGCAACTTTTCATATGTAGGCAGGCCGTAAGGTACATTCCTACTCATGTATGGCTCTGCGTTTTCCCAGAGTAAATCATAATTCACCGTCAATCTGTTCACGTTTCTAATCTTTATAGACCCCTTTGTGTTACTTTATTATCAACACTCAGATAGTCAGCTCCTCTCTGTTTTGCATTACGTGCAAATTTCATTACTGTAAGTATTTCCTTCCTCTAATGGGGATACTTAGCAGTAACCATGTCTTGCTCTGATTCCTCCTGATAATATTTATATGTAGGGTAATATATATTAATTAGGAAAGTAAGACTTGTTTTGAGAGACTCTGAAATGCACCACTAAAATTCAAATAGCATCTGTCTTGCTCCTTTCATTCGTTACTTTTCTTAATCTACCTGACAAAGTAATATAGTCTGCCCAAGACTTTTTCTTCATAATCACATACTGCATCTTTCTTAAGGTTCCACCATCCTTTTTTTTTTTTTTCTTATGCAATTACTTCTGTTAGTGTACAAGCAGTTGATCTAATCTTAAGTAACATAAGGAGTCATTTCTCAGGTAACGCTTGCTTCAATCAGTGTAATCCAGTATAATCCCAGCTGACGGTCACTGTGCCTTAAAGGAGTCTGCAGTAGCATTCAGCTTCAGATGCAGGTGCTTTTCGTGTGTAAAATTGTCTTAAATTGGAACCCCTGCCAAACCAGACTGCCTTTGCCATTAGATTTCATACGGACTCTGAATTGCTTGCCACCATTAGGGCCAATGAAATGCTGAGAGGATGCCTGTGAAATTGTCTTAGGGTCAGCCTTCTGTTCTGTCGAGCATCCACTGATCCCTGATCTTCAGTAAGGAAAAGCTACAAATGCTCTTTCTGCATTAGCACAGTTAAACTGAAAATCTGGGAGAGGTGGGTTTTAATTCCATTTTCCTGAAGAAGGTTTTTGCATTCATGCAGAGAATTGATATTAATTTGTTTGTGCTTCTTAACTAGCCTGGGAATGGAAGTTACTTAATTTTCAAGAGATAAAGGGAAAATGAAGCAGAAATCTTGGGACTCTGGTACCTTATCTCCTTGTGGATGAAGGAGTAAGTAAAAGAATTTGTTGCCTCATATTCAGTGGTCCACTATAAAAGGTAATTTTTTTCTGAAATAGGGATGAAATGCCCTTTTGAAGTATCATCATTGACTATAGAGAAGCCTAGACAACTAGGTGCCTGCTCTTCAGGGGACTAATATTATGTGAAATAGATGAACATAATTTTTCCCCAGCTCTGTCTCCTTGGGCTGCTTGTGGCCTCATAGACCTGGAACCCATTAGCAAGGAAAAATACAGGCAAACTCAAGACATAGGGTTTGTTTCTAGACAAGGCAGCCTGATTTGGCGGTGCCACTATTCACAGCGTGGTTAAAAGTATTGTGAGATGGTGATATCCACAAACAGTGCATTGCAATCTAGATCTAAGATATAGGTTATGGATATTTTCTTGTACAGGTGGTGAATACAAAGTTGCCACGTTAGGTGGGAGACAGACCATGAAAGCATTCACATGTTTTTTAAAAGCTGTTGCTAGAAATACCAGTTTCAGCCTTTTACAGCCTGGCGTCTGACCCTTCCCTCATTTTTGACTGATCTTTCTGAGTGATCTGCCCTCAGATCTACCCTCAGTAGTCAAGGGGCACTTGGCATGAAGTGGATATTAATTGATGCTAAACTACTCTAGGAGCCTATAGGATTACATTTCATAGTTACATAAAAATCGAGCTGAGCAAGATTACTGGCACTATGGTAGATACCAGAAGACATAATAGTCATTCGCTGTCTTGAATATGTTTTCTAGTGGTGTGCAGAAAATTAGGAATGCAAGTCATTTAAGCGATTATTAATGGAATTTGTGTATCTAATTAATTCTTCAGGGTGTGCTCTATGGAAAATTGATTTAATAGTGTCATGGATTGCCATATTGGTCAGGTGTTTGAATGACACTGTGGGTAATGCTGTTTTTTTTAGCATATCGGTCTGCTATCATCTCAGAATGAGAGAAATGTACAGAAATGTGCAGAACTGTACAAAATCCGCAGAAGCAATAATTACCTTTGCAGAGGAGCTTACCTGGAAGGACGTGTTTTATAGCCATAGCTACTATATAACAGAGCACCCAGTATTGAGGAATCTGGCTCCAGGCATCTGCTTTCTCCATAACACCCTCCGGGAGTGAAGACAATGTGCTTGTCTGGGGGCACAGAAAGAAGCAATTAATTGTATTGTAGTTGATGTTGTAGCTTGTTTCATTTTTACACTCAGTGCTTGAAATAAGCTGCTGAACCTACTCTGTTAATGCAAACAGAGAAGGAGATGATAGTGTTGTTATTCAACTTGTCTCACAGCTCTCATTTAACTTTCCAAAATACCTATAGCTTTCTGCCGTATGAAATTATTGATAGATGTGTGATAAGAAAAGTCTCATGACAAGTGTCATTAACGCTCTCTAGGATAAGAACTAGTTTCCATCCATTCTGTCTTGGTGTCCTACAGTATATCTTACTGCCCTCCTGTTAGTAATGACCATACTTTTCAGTTCAGGGTGCACTTGGTCTACAGCCAGTTATGTCCATGGGTGCCTTTTAGTTGACCTCCGTGAAGGCTAACTGGGTCCCAGTTGCCAAAGTGTCCTATAGAGCATCTCCTGGTATCCATTCCCAGGTTGCTGGCAATGAAAACACGTTCCACGGTAGTCTTGCCTTTCCAAAAGGCTAGAGCTGATTTTGTACACAGATGTCTATTCCCATATCACTCTGAGTGAGGCCAGACCTCAGGAGGTCAAGAAGCAGCTCTGGTCTCTCTTATAAAAAAGTGTGCTCCTGATAGCCCTGGCTGCACGAGCACTACCTGTGTCTGTCAGCTTTAAACTGCTGTGAAGGAGCAGTTCTGAGAGAGGCTCCATCAGATCTGAATTGATGCTTTCATCCTGATATAAGCTTAATATTGATAGCGTATTTCCTTTATTTCAAGTTTGCCATGTGTTTGCTCCAAGAGTAGTCTTCTCAGTGCTCTGAGACATGGTTTCTACTGACTAGTTACGCGAGGGGCAGAGTGGTAACAAAGACCAGCCTTTTATTGTCTGAAAAGAGTAGCAACATGTAGCTGTTTTGTGCTTAAAATTTCAGAATCAAATGTTCCACCACCTAAATGTTTGCACCTAAAAATGTTGGATATGTTTCCCCAGCTACCTTACAGTGCTTGGAAATCCCATCAAAAGGGGTTCAGTGTGAGAGACCTACCTTGCAATGGCACTGACAAAGAAATAAAGGGTTTTCCCACTTTAGCAATTCCTAGAAATTCACCAAATCTAACATCACCTGAATGTAGACAATGTGGAGTAGGACATTATTGACAGAGAAGGATTCCCCTCACCTTTTACAAAGGTTACAAGAGGCGTCCCAAAATCCGGTAACAAGCAATATCTACATTAGAGTACAAAAAAGCCCCAGCTACAGCGTGCCAAAGCAAAACAGCATGAGGGGTCACGTTTTTCTCCAGTGTGCCATTTCACGAGGGTATTCATTTTGCCCACCAGGTTATCCCGTGAGGAAGGATTTTCAATAGGTAACAGTGGATGCACAGGCCAACCCTACTGCTTACAGCCATCGCCGCTCCCATTACCACTGCCGATCACAGCCGGAGGTTCTGGCAGGCTGAAACGTGAATGATATCAGCACAGTGCAGTCAACACGTGCTTCTGGCACCGTTGTCGTAAGGATGCCCCCAACCTAGTTAGCAATGGGAAGCGTAATATTGCTGAGTTGTGTAAGGCACACAGATAGGTACCAGGCACAAGAACGTGTTGAATGATGAAAATCAGCCTGCTCATCTTCGCTGGGAAGGTTTTCCGATGGTGCCAGTGGCTTACTCAGATAAGCAAAAGTACTTCTTTTTTTTTTTTCTTAATGAATGATGTTAATCTCATTACATAATTAAAAACACTCAAGAAGTGCATTCATTTTCCCTTTCTCCAAAGGAAAAATTTGTCAGTACTTTCAAGTGTGAGAATCTTCATTAAAGAATTACTATGTATATGCAGGTCCTGGTTTAATTATGTCTAACAGAACTCCAGCTCTGATACCGAAATAGATAAATACTTCACAAAAAGAAGATGAAGCAGTGCAAGCTACTGAATCATCTGGAGTGCAAGAGATCATATTTCTGAGAATGAAAGGAGAGGTTTTTGGTGTGGCACTGACAAAAGTTGCCATTAACTGAATTTTTTGACCTCTCCTTCCCAAAACATCTTCCTCGTGGAAGTACAGACATCTTAGCCATTCTGTAGGCTATTTTTTTGTCAGTCTGTTTCCATTAAATGTACACAAGAAAGCAGTGAAAAATCAGAGAGATCAAGTGCCATATTTGAAGCTAGCTTCATTCTCTTAAATGGGCTGGCAGTTTTGCTGTGGGAAGAAAATTATTTTGAATTAATCAAAGAATCTGAAAACTAGTTTCCTTTTTTTCTTTTTTCCTTTTTTTTTTTTGTTGTTAATGAAACGTCCATTCCAAGCTAACATCAAGTCTTCAAGTTTTCGATCCTTGGATTAGGCATAAAGGAGAGGACGTAGGTGTGCGTAGGCTTTTTACCTAGCTGCAAGATAAAAGCCAGTGGCCACCTTGCCCAGTCGGTGTGTGCATGCGTCAGCAAGGGCATCACATGCTGGGGCTGTTTCACAAATGACTTAGACACAGAAATAGCCAGCAGGTCACTGAAGGACTTCTCCAGCGGCAGATCACTTAATCAGACTTTACGAGTCGGCTGCGGAACCAATCCCTCCCCGGCCGCCCCAGCAGCGCCTGCCTCCGCAGGCAAACTCTTAGGGCTGGCTTATCCAAGGATTGAGCAACTCAGCCAACACATAACAAAGATTACCCGCCTGGAGGAGAACCCTTGTAGATTATGAGGTTCCGGAGTTTGCACAGCTGTGAGGTGCATGCCTTTCCATCATTCCTGTCTCCTCTTCGGTTTTGGGGTGGTTGTTTTTTCCCAGAAACGGTTCGAGATATTCCTCAGAAATGTCTATGCAGAAAGAGACACGTGTCTTGTTTGCTTCACTGTGGAAGCTCATGACAATAGGAAATGTCATGGGAAAATAGACTGAATGCTTGAATAATCCACAGAGTTAACTGTAGTTCGACTGTGACCTAACGGTATTTATCCCACCAGCTGCTTAGGAAGTCTTGTTCTTGTAAAATACAGTTGAGAATCAGACAGAATATATTTGCTGAGATTTTGCACTTCAAAAAGTAAGGTTGCAATGTACAGTCGTGCCATAGCTGATTGTTGGTGTGACGTTTTATTCAGTTCGGTGGACACGTAGATGACTGTAGTGGTGTGAAAGTATCTACATGCATTTGAAGATGCTCTGTGTACAGTAACACTGAGAAAATTGGCACTGCTCTTGTCTTGGTCAGGCCAATAAAACGCAAGAGTACAGGAGAAGGAGTCATAAGCTTGTTTGCAGTGAATTATTATTTTATGCAATAATGTTCTATTATCCGCATTGCTTTTCACATACATAATTTATATTTTTTGCATAGTAAATGCATTTCATTCCTCGAGGAGCTCCCACTTTTGTGATGTGTGCTATCCTAGCTAACACTGGGAGCTGGAGACTCCAGAGCTATTAGTCTTAGTTTTTACAACTGCCCACTAAAGAGACAGGCTTTGTGTCAGAGGCTCAATATGTTCATATCTAGGGCTATCGCAAACTCAAATCCACACTGTGTCAGAGCACAGAGGGACAAATAATGCCCAGTGATGAATGGGCCACATCCAGATCTCCTGCTGCATGAGTGGTTTCACAGCTAGACCTTTTCATCATGTCTCTTTAAAATGTTCAGACTTGGTTTTCCGCTTGGTAAATCAGAAATAACTCCGCTGCCGTACAGTTTGAAGAGACAATCAGACAAATCAAGTGTAATTTATCAAGTTCTCAACCAGAATGAAATGCATAAAGAAAACGATTTCTTTCTGAACAAAACATAAGAACAAACAAATGAATGAAAGCAACAATATTGCATTACTTTTTTATTATCTCAAATCAATGTAATATTGGTGATATATCATTATCAAAATTTATTCAATTATACATTTCTATAATTTGGTATATTTTATAATTTATGTATCATTTATCATTAGACATAAACTGATTATATTTTGATAGAATCAGAAAGTCCACATAAAATAATTGGGCTTGGATGGATTTGGAATGAAACAGTTGTACCTCATCCACGTATTTTTATCCATTTAAGGATAAAAACTAGGAATTATGCACAACAGCCAACATTTTATTTGCATTGACATAAACCTGCAAATTCTTCAGTAATAATTAATTTTATAATAAAGATTGTGCGGTTTTGGACCCATCCAAGTAAATTTCAATAAATAATGTTGCAAGTTACTTTGCTAATGATGATGACGACGGGGCATATAAAATATTAGAAAACTCACTTTCAAGACTCATTCAGAAAAGCTCTAAAAAAAAAGCAAACCTCTTTTGTTTTCTTTGGTAGCATTAACAGTCTCTGAGTTTACCTTTTATCAGTAATCCTTCTTTGCCAAAGGATGCTCATGGAATTAAAAACAAACAAGCAAACAAAAAAAACAGTGTTCATATATTTATGTTGGTGTTTAAAATGTAATTTGTCCAAGTCCTTGGTCTTGCATAGATATGTTTAGTCATTCAATTGGGGAGGAGAAGCAACATCTCATGACAGGTGCCCGACTACAGCTTAGCCCCTGCTCTGAGTCCTGGGATGATCAGGGGTGTTTCTCCTTGAACACCGCACTCTACTAGTGAAAACCTAGCAGATATGGAATTTAGTCTCCAAAAGTATGCTTTCACCTGCGTAAATTGATTCTGTATTATACTATGCTGTTATATTATACTGTTCCCCTTAGAATTCTCATGGAAAAACTGGTGGCTCATGGCCTGGATGAGCATACGATCTGCTGGATCAAGCACTGGCTGGATGGGCGGTCCCAAAGAGTGGTGGTCAATGGAGTTAAATCCAGCTGGCGGCCGGTCACAAGTGGTGTCCCCCAGGGCTCGGTGTTGGGGCCATTTCTGTTCAACATCTTTATTGATGATCTTGATAAGGACATAGAGTGTATCATCAGCAAGTTTGCAGATGACATGAAGCTAAGCGGGAGTGTTGGTCTACATGAGGATCGGGAGGCTGTACAGAGAGACTTGGATAGATTGGATCGATGGGTCAATGCTAACGGTATGAGCTTCAACAAGGCCAAGTGCCGGGTCCTGCACTTGGGCCACAACAACCCCATACATCGCTACAGGCTTGGGGAAGCGTGGCTGGAGAGCTGCCTGGCAGAAAAGGACCTGGGGGTTCTAATTGACAAGCGGCTGAACATGAGCCAGCAGTGTGCCCAGGTGGCCAAGAGGGCCAATGCCATCCTGGCTTTTATTAGAAATAGTGTGACCAGCAGAAGGAGGGAGGTGATTGTCCCCCTGTACTCAGCACTGGTGAGGCCACACCTTGAGTATTGTGTCCAGTTCTGGGCACCTCAATATGAGAGAGATATCGAGGTGCTGGAGCGAGTGCAGGGGAGGGCAACGAAGCTGGTGAAGGGCCTGGAGAATAAATCTTATGAGGAGCGATTGAAGGAGCTGGGACTGTTTAGTTTGAGGAAGAGGAGGCTGAGCGGAGACCTCATCACTCTCCACAACTACTTGCAAGGACATTGTAGAGAGGTTGGTGCTGGTCTCTTCTAACAGGTAATTAGCGATAGAACAAGAGGGAATGGCTTCAAGCTGCAGCAGGGTAGGTTTAGGCTGGACATTAGGAAAAAATTCTTCACAGAGAGAGTGGTCAGACACTGGAATAGGCTGCCCAGGGAGGTGGTGGAGTCACCATCCCTGGATGTGTTTGAGTCGTTTAGATGTGGTATTAAGGGATATGGTGTAAGGGAGAACTTTGTAGAGTGGGGTTGATGGTTGGACTCGATGATCCCAAGGGTCTTTTCCAACCTAAATGATTCTATGATTCTGTGCATCTAATTGTATGACATGGAAGAACTTTTAAAGTGGATGGGAGCAGTCATACAAGCTGAACAGCTAACTTCAGCTGAGAAATATTTGGAGCACATACTTTGCGAGCAATCCCTCACACAGCCCAATAATATTAATCTGGGCAGTTTGCTGGGAAATCTTTAGAGTCTTCGACTTGGCAGCCGATCTTAAATGCCAACTTTTTCCAAAATACCAAAGCAAGGCATGTCACAGTAGAAATAGTATACTCAATTTTCATTAATGAGGGCACCTATCAACCATTTGTTGTCCCTCATTAAGCTGTCCTGATTTGAAGCAGCCATAAAAGAAGTCTGAAGGATATTGAGTCATATAAATATTATGTTAGCTAGGACAAAGGGCTCAGTTACAGCTTCCTCATGAGCCCTGTTCATGAGGCAGGGCGTTGGATCACTACCCAGTGATCTACTACATTTTTTTATGACTTTCTCCCCGTTCAGTGGGTGGCCTGGCTTAGGGCCGTGCTCAGGACCAGCTTTGTATCAGGGGCGATGATACCTTGCACCCATGTGTGATGAGACTGGAAGCAGCCACAGGTCCTCCTCCTGTGGGTGCCGGCCTGCAGGGGATGAGGGGGGGATGTCCCTCTCCTGTAGGGGGGAGACACGTGCTCCATCTCCTCTCCCTGCTGTGGAGCCTAACTGTTATCTCAGTCACAAGGTAGCAGCAACCCCTGAGTTAATATTAGAAACAGTTTTCTGTGAAATGCCGCTGAAGTGTAAAACACAATGCCTCTTGTCTGCCAGTGCAGCTTTGCTTATTTCTCATCACGAGGGTTCTCGGCAAATGGATTTACCGACCAGCATTCACTGAACTTTAAGTCTTAAGCCAATATTGGAGAGCATCATCACATAATGAAATTCATATATCGGCGTTTCTCATCGTGAACGCAACTGTACATTATGTCCATCCAGCCAAAGACCAGCAACCTGTCATGTGGTCTCTTTGTCCAGGTAAAGTCATTCCCATGTAGCAGAGCTAACCCTTGCCATGAACTGCTTCAGATTAGCCTCAGCTGAATAGTTATTTTGCAAAACTGTCTATCAGTTACTTCAAATAATGAAAACAGTTGAAAAATAGCAATCTGTTCAGGAAGGAAAAAATAAGTTATTTTTCTGAAGTACATTTTTTTGTGTACGTAGTACTCCAGTGCTGTGTATAAACACAAGGCTACGAGTTTTATTCATTACAGTTCATTTCAGTTTCTTTTAATTATTATTCGACAATTTCTTTATTAAGGGATGTGGGCTTAGAATTTCACACTCAGTTAAACACCACTTAACCCCCTGACACAATCTGCGTGTATCCCATTAAGTGAAATTTTTGCTAATAGTATCCCAGTTAAGCAGTTGTCATTACCATTCACTATCATTAAGCTGAACAGGTTCTCTGGGATGTAGCCTAATAAGGCGCGATCCTGATTACGCACATCCTGATTAAGAGAAGTGTGCACTATTACACTTATTTGTCTGTCCTGGGAGGAAAAGACCTTACATTTCAGAATGTGTCTGACCTTACTTAATGTTAAATGTGAGGCGTTCTTGGATCTGGTGAAACTTGGCTTTGTGGCAGCCTGTATTTTGTGTCTCCATGGTGTGAAGTTGTTGCTAGAATTATCTTTCCCTAAAAAACACTTTGAGTTTGGCCCCCATCTGAACAAGTGGAATTGTCCTTCTGGGTGGAAACCATATTCTTAATGGCACTTTAAAATTTTATTCACACCCTTAACCAATTAGTTATGATCTAAATTTTATTACTTGGCTTTAACTGGTTACAGGGCTTAATTTCCTTGTTGTTAATGGACTAGTCAATAGGAATTATGCTCTTCAATTAAAGTTGTATAATGCCTTTGTTAGATCTTTCCAGTCCAGAACTAGTGTCCGTATTTATGTTTAATAGCGTTTGTGATATGCAGCAAAGCGATATCTTCTCGATTGCACCTTCCAAATTAAACTATGAAATGAAAAGTTATCTTTTCAGGTTGGATGTCTGTTCTTTTCCTAATCTAAGGAAACACCTGAATGAGGTGCATGTACGCAGTATGTGCTCAGTAATCTCAGCGCAGGTTTTATTTGAGAAGAAGCCGATTATGAGGACTCCACCCGGAACACCTCACAGTGCACACAAATGGATGCACGTAACTGGCGTCCTGATAAAAAGTGCAAGAGTCAATGCCATTTGCTTCACTACGTGCAGGCAAGTAGATGGCACAATTTATTCCTCTCCGGGGCAGGTTCTTCCAAAGCTCTGTCCTTTGAATGCTTCTGCGGCATAAACCCCGGGCTCGGCTCATGCAGTTTCCCTGGCCCCATAAAGCAACTGAGTGAGTCGGCTGTGCTTTGAGTCATTTTTACAAGGCTTTATCGCTGCGTGCACGGCTTGGCCGCGAATTGCTTATTTCAAGCAAGTCATGAAATAAAAAGTGGCTGTACCGAGAGTGCTGAATGCCAGCCCTGTCTTTGCCTCTGTGCCCTAGAGCCACGTGTGCTTGAGAGCCTGATGTACAGCGTGTTTCCCAAACTTAAACCTCTTTTGGCACGCACATGCACGACCACCTGAGTTAACAGCGGTTCGCCCTCCACCAGGATGATGGGGTGAAGCCATCTGCAGCTACTGCCATTTCAGGTATCTGATTTTGGTCCTCTGCTCTGGAATTACTGGCACTTGAACTTCTGCCAGCAATTAAAGGTAGTTAGCAGTCCCCTGGTCAGTGGGAATACTTGAAGCCAGTAATTGCTGCAGGTTTTCAGTCCTGCTGCACTGCAGGAACAGAGCTATTGGCTGAAGAGACGCTAGATGTGTAGCCTGAGGCCTGATGGCATCTGGTCTGATGGCTAGCTGCTGCTGAAAGGGGCAATCCCACTTAGGTGACGCTCTTCCCCTCCTCTTCCTATCCCTGCTCCTGGCCACACAATCCTGCTTTTTCTCTTACAGCCCTCATCAGACCTTACAGAGAATATATTCAACTACCCAGCCTGGAAGAAAACTGTTAATTTTCTTTTGCCCCACTATTCTAGCTTCCTCCAAAAATAATGAATGAAATCAGCTTACAGGTCTTGTAAAGAGAAATAGCAGAAGCTTGCAATCAGGAGCAGAAGAGGTGGGAAAAGAGTTCACTGGGACTCCGCTTTTGTGATAGCAAGCTGTTAGATCAGCTTATCTGGCACGTCTCTGTCTGGGGAACTGCAGAAATACAGATGGACAGTATCTATCTCCTTCCCTCAGGAAGCACTATCATATTCAGAAATGGAGCTGGAGAGTATTTAACTATCCCCTGCTGCAAGGATAGGTTGACTTCATTACTTTGAAAGAATTACCAGTTGTTTTGGAAAAGAGTGAGTGGGAGCAATATTTCATCTTTTGTCGTAGGTGAGCCGTTGTCTCCTGCTTTGCAGAAACTTTTGAGAACTTAGTATTGCTTACGAAAGTCACTGGGTCATCATTGGTCACTCTCCCCCAGAATGGCATCTTGCCTGGTCATTAGTTTGCTTGTGGTGGCTAATTTTTTTCAGCTCCTAAGTGGAACAGTCATTTAATTGGGGAATTTTGTCTTCATCAACACAACTGAGAAGGGTCTGTTCCTGTACAGTAGGCAGGTAGTCAGCTGAATATATGCTAATTAAACTCCCATCATGATATGGTTTACTGAGTATTTCATATGAGACTGGTTACTGTACTTTCTACTTTGTGCATGGTTCAGTGAGAAATATTTAACTCTGCAACTTACTGTCACTAGCTTTTCTTCTGAGAATTTGGTTTTCTCTGTAGGAAGCAAGAACCCATACATGCCCAACAAGTGAAAATGGTTCAGGTTGCCTATTCCAGGCAAGCTGGAAACTCTGCAAGTGCTTTCAGTTATCCAGCAGCAAAGCTGGATAAACCTGCCTGAGTTCCCATGGGGGAGCGGGGTGAAGAGGAGACACAGGGGACATGAGGTGGAGATGCCCATGCATTGGGTTACAAGACATGGCCTCTCAGGATCCCTTTTTCATGGGATCACACAGCAGGCAATGAGTTAGAGGTGACCGTCAACTCTGGTGCCTCTGAACATGGAGCCCTCATGCAATGGGCAGGGGTCCTGGTGGGGTTGTAGACACTTTTGCCCCCAGCTTGGTCTCCCTGGGCCAGCTGCAGTTGTTTGGTTGGGCCACTCAGTGTAGATGCCCCCAGAAGAAGGGAGGTGCTGGTGCTGTGCTGCCAGGGTAGGAGTTGCAGATGTTGCAAGGTCGGAGCTTGAGGTGGGACCAAATGAGTCTTTCTCACTCATGCAACTTGACCAGTGTGTTAAACATCCTCTGAGGATGTTACAGCATCCTGCTGCTTTCCTGTAGCAGCAATTCTTCATTCTGGCCATTTCATCCCACCCTCAGGCTGCAACAGCAGCCCAGATTTTCAAGTGCTCTGCATCCCAATGCTGTGTGGCAAGCTGATACATTTCCATCGCTGAACCTAATAAAAACAGTGGTTGTCATGGTTTACTAGCAAAACTTTAGTGCTAACTCAGAATCATGGCAAAGTGCCCAAATAGCCTACGCTCTGCATTCTGTACAGTCTCAGAGTAGTTATCGGTAATTGCATCTCCACCCCCTCCCTATTACATATACTCCATGTACCATCCAATTCTTCACATTTATTATTCAGGGCACTTTTTGTTGGAGATTATTGCAGCTAACTTACCAAGAAAAAGGACTGCCAGAGGCTTTAAAATACAATGTTCTCTCTTGCTTGTGTTATCTTTCTGCAACCCTGCTTTGTAATGCTGTTTCCTGAAATTCATTGCTACTTCTCCATTCCATGGGGGCTTCCAAAAGGTTGGCTGATGTCACAAGGTCGTATTTATAGCCTGATCTCATTCCTACATATGTCTTGGACAGATAACTTTCAACTTCATAGGTACCTGAGCTCTGGTTATGTGACAGGAAAAATAAAATGCAATTCTGTTTATATAACAAATCAGATTATTTTGCTTTGCAGACAAGAACTATATGGGAAAAATGAACATCTGCTTCCATCAGCTTAGAATACTTATGACATGAGACTAACAGAAGCAGTTGAGAATCAGGATCTCATGGTTCACAGTGGTCATTCTGAAATCCACAGCAAAAATGATAGACTGATGTTTACCTCTGAGTCAAGATACTCTCTTTGTTTTGTAATGTTTCTTTTCATTCTCCTAGAGTTCACATTGCAACAGCTTAGGTCTAGAGCTTGTGTTTAATTCTCACTCAGCCTCCGATTGAGAGGATCATAATTTAATACATAGCAAACATGTCTGCTTAGGAGCAACTTAGTGAGAGAAGGGGAAAGTATGTTGCTGTTGGGAAGCTTTCCAAAATTTACATTTCACTTCCAGGGAAGTCGGAATACTAAAGCTGTGCCTGTGAAAGGGAATTGTGGATTGAGGTATTTACCATCCAGTAGTAACGTTTCTCATTAATCCCCTGCTGTTAAAGATTCCTTAACGTTGCAATCCATAGCACCTTTGTGCCTGCTGAAGTCAATGCAGGCAGCTCTGCGCTGCAGGAGCCAGCGGTATAAAACCAGCAACTGTGTGGTGATTTGGCACCTGTATAAAAACTGCAGCTGTGCAGTCATTTGGCAAAAGGCCCAAATGTTGTTGATACATATAACTTTGACTGGCTACTCGCATCGCCGGTTTGAAATGTCTGTGTTAGAGTGCATCCAGCCAACCGGGTACCTGCATCTCCACAGAGCTGATCTGTTAATCTAGTCCGATGCACTATATTGTTAAAATGATGGTATAGAAAGTGATATTCAAGGACTATTCACATGCACAGACGAGGCAGAAAAAGAGTTCCTGGGGTAAAAGCCTGCGAAGGGTTTGTTAGCATTTTGATCACAGGAAATTAACCCTACAAATAATAGGACTTTATGTTGTTAAATACTGTTCCAACCCAGAAGAACAGACTGTCCCTCACCTCAGAGAGCTGATAAACTATAAGTAACCCTGTCTTACCTTGATGAGGAGTTTGACGGGTAGTTTCTATAAAGTCAGTGGTATTTAAAGTACCACAATTCACTGACCGCTTTTCACAGATGAGAAACTGAGGCACAGAACAATTGCAGAACTAACGATGACTCACGAGCGCTCATACCTCTTTGGTCCTCTAAGGAGATTCCTTCCATAGCAGGTGCAGCACCAGTATAGGTTAGGGGTGGACCTGCTGGGAAGTAGTTCTGAGGAGAAGGATTTGGGGGTCCTGGTAGACAGCAAATTATCCATGAGCCAACAATGTGCCCTTGTTGCCAAAAAGGCCAATAGAATCCTGGGCTGCATAGGGAAGAGTGTGGCCAGTAGGTCGAAGGAGGTCATTCTCCCCCTCTACTCTGCGCTGATGAGGCCACAACTGGAATACTGTGTCCAGTTTTGGGCTCCCCAGTTCAAGAGGGACAGGGAACTGCTGGAGCGGGTCCAGCGTAGGGCAACTAAAATGATTGAGGGACTGGAGCATCTCCCTTATGAGGAAAGGCTGAGAGAGCTGGGACTCTTTAGCCTGGAGAAGAGAAGGCTGAGGGGAGACCTTATGGCATACAAGTATCTAAAGGGTGGGTTGCAGGAGGATGGTGACAGACTCTTTTCATTGGTTCCTAGTGACAGGACAAGGGGCAATGGGCACAAGTTAGAACATGGGAAGTTCCGTTCAAATACACGGAAAAACTTCTTTACGGTGAGGGTGCCAGAGCACTTGAACAGGCTGCCCAGGGAGGTTGTGGAGTCCCCTTCTCTGGAGATTTTCAAGACCCGCCTGGATGCAGCCCTGAGTGATGTGCTCTGGGCAATCCTGCTCTAGCAGGGGAGTTGGACTAGATGATCTCTAGAGGTCCCTTCCAACTCTGAAGACTCTGTGATTCTGTGATTCTGTGCTGTGACTGTCCATTTTTAGGAGGTTGGGTACCCAGCTTAGTCCACTGAGCAGACTACAAAACTTTATCTCATCCTAAAACTCGGGAACTCCAAAAGAGCTGTGTCCCTGATGCCCATGTGGAGTTGGTGTAAAGAGTGAGACATCTGGAAAAGCAATCCAAAATGCCCCCATTTTGAAGAGGGGATGATTTAGAGCTCATCAGTAGGAAACCCTGGACACTGGCATCAGTCATGGTCCTCTCTGGAAGCTGTGGTGTCTGAGTCAGGGCTGCCTCTCTGCGGAGCAGCCAGAGTCCAAGTCTCTCCGCTGAGGAGAGGGGTCTGTGTCTGCTCTGTGAAAAAAAAATCGCTTCCTTTTTTTAAAAAAAAAAAAAATCTTAGGTGGTGA
This sequence comes from Chroicocephalus ridibundus, assembly GCF_963924245.1. Lineage (NCBI taxonomy): Eukaryota > Metazoa > Chordata > Aves > Charadriiformes > Laridae > Chroicocephalus > Chroicocephalus ridibundus. The sequence goes on from NC_086285.1 coordinate 134,094,325, forward strand.
GTCTTTGAATTGTAGTCCAGCCTAGTCAATAGTCATGGAGTCAGAGATTTAGGTCTTGTATCCTCCTCGGAAAGAGCACAGAGCACCACATGCACGCTAGCCCTTTGGCAGCACCTCTAGCCCAGAGGCGGGTAGCTCTGTGGTGGGGGGCACGTGGGCCTGAGCACTTCTTGCATGAGAAGATATTGGCAGTGCTGGCCGATACCTTCAGGGGAGCTGAGGGATGCTGGTGTGAATTGTTTCTGTACATCACCTCGTGTCTGCAGGGATTGCTCAGAATGAGGGAGCTCTGGGTGTGTGCAGGAAAGGAGGGTGCCTACCAAGTACAGTCTTCTGCAAAGCCCGTGAAATGGAAATTTTTGCATTGCCATTTTGGATTTTGGTAACTGACATCTGTCTAAGCCCTGTGCTAAGCCCCCTAGGCACTTGTGCTCTTCTCAAGGCCTGGCTCCCGATTTTCGGTGGCTATGGCAGCTCTATGGGATGTGAGCTGGTATGAGGCTGAATCCCTCCTCTTGCTAGCATCACTGTGTACTTCCACAAAAAATGGGCCAATAATCCACCTTTTAAATCTTCCTTTATTTTAATTTTCCATGACATGAGCAAAACTAAGATAAATATTAATTTTACTTTGTACTATAGTTCTATGGGGACAATAAGTGACTGTCAAGATCTAAACAATATGTCTCTGGATTGTCTTTCCTTTCATTGTATTTGCTATTAGCTTTATAACCACGTCTTTACTGTGATGACATTTTATATTAAAGGAAGCTTTTGGATTATAAATTAGATTTAGATAGTAAAAGCCATGTCATGTCTTTTATTGCATTTTTCATTTGTTGTTATTATTTTATGAGAATTCAGGCTGTGTACAAGCTTCCAGCAACTGTAGATCTCCCCCTCACACTCACACATCCAGGGATGTTGGGAGAGTGAGTAGGAATAGAAATGAATTATCATGGGTATGGAAGCTACAGGAAAGTTCAGCGGGTCTCAGGTCTTATAATTAAATTAAGAACCCTGAAGAAAAAGTCAGTCTAGGGCTGCTTTTTATGGTGATTCCAAACCAAAATTGCAGTCATGGGAAGCAGATTACCCTCGCTTTTTGCAAATTAGCTAATACGCTTTCTGTTAAAAGTAACCGCTGAACTGAATAAAAACAAAACAGTTGCAGCCGCCTCTGTGGTAGCTGTTTTCCTCGCAGCCAGACGCAGACCCAAACCTAAACCTCCGTTGGGAGCAATCCCCTAATCTGAGAGCACCCAAAATCTACCTTGATCACCAGTTCTTCCTGCAGCAGGCAGTACATAATAACACATAGTGACAGTCGATACCGAGCTCATTCATTCATACTTCCAACTTTCTTGGTGCAGAAAACCCCCTATCGAATAGGGGTTGTACAAAATAGTTGTGAAAAACACTTCTGTAACAGCCCCTCAAAGTGTTAGGGTCCAACAGGCAAGGCTTTTATCCTTCATATCCTTCATGCCACAAACAACCTGTTGTGTAATGGAGCAGACCTTCAGACACGGTCACACTGCATGGGATCACGCTGAGCTCCTGGATAAGCCATGCAATTCTTTAATTGCAAAGAAACCTTGTACAACAGAGCAGAGAAAAGCGTGAAGAGAACTTCAGCCAAGCAACTATAAAGAAATCCAGGATGAAATGATATATTTAATGCATAGTTCTTCAGCAAAGTTACATGGAAATATGTATTATGTATGGATTTCTATCATATACTTATTTGTTCTGTCCCGGTCCAAACACTTCTTAGGACAAGTAACATGAGTTTATCGTATACGTCTGTAGCGTACAGAGAACCAGGACAAGTGCTCCACTGTGATCCTTCAGAATGAATGTGCTGCCTCTGGGCAATACAGCAGCTGGAGGAAGGTCCGTGCATGGCAAAAAAAAAAAAAAAAATGGCAAAACTGTTCTTTTGGGTCCTCCTCCACCCAAGGCAGCTGCACACTGAGGATGGGGAGGGGACGTAAAGGCAATATGCACAGGGCTGTAGGCGTTAGCTGTGCTCATACCTAATGGCAGATACGAGTGTGAAAGCAAGCAACTGAGGCTTCTGATCTGTTCGTGAGTGAGCTCTCACCTGTACTGCAGAGGCCTCCAAAGCTGGTGTGAACACAGCCATCAACACGTAATGCGTTTTAAGAGCGAGGTTTCCTTTTCTTCCACTTCCTGTAGACACAGCACTTATTTTTAATGGATAAGTTCAGGTATCTTTCTCTTTTTAATTTGCTAGAATGGCTCGAGGCCAAATTATTTATTTTTGGGAGTTATTTCTGATCAACAGAAATCAAATGGAAAACAAAACACTGTCGTATGCATTGTCAGAGCTTGTTAGATCATGGCTATGTTGCCAATATACTAAGGCAGTGTCCATTGGGCCATTTTGTTGGCTGGAAGACATCTTTTCCTACTGAGAGTTTCCATCCTGAGAGTTTTTTGTGCCTAAAAATGTAGCAAATGGTAGCAAAGGAGCAAGCACCAAATGTCACAGTCACCTTGCCAAGGTCTATCTTTGTCATTTCTGGACTTGGTTTTTCTGTATATATTAAAAGTAAATAGCTCTGAAGCTCAAAAGTGCAGGATATCAGAGTACAAGATAAAAGACACGAGTTTACAGCAGTGTAGTGGAGATTCTTTGTCTTTTTCAAGCAATTACAAATGGCAGATGTCATCTTGGCATGAAATATAAGTCTTCCCAGCTGCCAAGGAGGACCTGTTTGTTAACACTGCAATCACTCAAGCTGACAGTTTTGCTTAATAATACTTAAAGTAACCCTTTGGAGAGTAAGTATGGAGTGTAGATGTCAACATATATTTTCCAAAGCACTGATTTTGTTGGCAACATGGAAAGCTCCAGTGTTCTAAGGGTTAAATGACTGTTTATTAGTTTTTATTTTCCTTGAGATAACCATTTCATAAATTAATTATTGGTTTTAGGTTCTTTAGAGTCAAGAGTTTCAAAGGCCACATCATTTTCTTTTAGACTTCTACAAGCGCACCAGCCCACCACCGCCCATAATAGAACAGTCATAGTATTGTTTATGTTCCTGTAAGGAGAAAGCTTTTGCAAGGCTATTTTTAGGACTCAATGAAGTCAACGCTGATGCAGGAAACATGAATAAAGCTTTATGTATGTATGTGGGTGCTATTTACATATATACAGGCTATTTCTGTACATGCATTAGAAACCTTCAGCTTAGCCTGCTCAGTCGGTATATTCTGTCTCCATTGTGATTGTAATTTTCTGCAGTCAAAAACAGGAGGTCAAACAAAAGACACTATGTAGGCTTCAAAACTTCCGTATACATTGATCTGGCACGAACAGAATTTAGCTTTTGTTCTTTCTGGTTTTCCATTTTAGGCAAAAGTATTACCATCTATTATTAAGCAGACATTAGAAGAGTAAAAAAAGCTTATTACCTGAAACCTGCCTTTTCTTTGCAAAGGGATTGTCCATGATAGAATTTCAGTATTTCAGTCTCTGAACACAGACATTCACATAGCATCAGTCAGATGCCATATATTCTCATACTTGTTTTTTGACATAAAAATTTTAAGCAGTTCTTTACTCAGATTACACAAACTAAAAGAAATCTTTAATAATTCTCATTCATTTCCATAAATTTGTGCTTGTTTGAACTTCATGCAATTTATTAAAAAATTGTAATTTTTTTTTTCCTATATTGCCATTTTTAATGGTCTTTCTTACTGATTTAGCACTGGGCTATTACATTGCTTCTAAAGGCACCAACAACAGAAGAAAATCTGATGCCTGTTGGTACGATTGAAATGCCATGTATTTTAGAATCATGCCAGGGAAATGACTGCACAGCTTCCCCCATCTTAATGGAACTTCATCCCCACTCAAATGTTTACTCGTTTGTTCTGTTGCGCATCAAGTATTATTCACAATCGTTACTCACAAGCTCATAAAAATCCTCTTCCACGTTGTTATTCCCAAAGCCATCAGTATTTGTTTGCTGTTACCATTTCTTTCTTTTTTTCCTAGGGAATATGTTTCTGAAGTAGGAATTATTTTTACTGATTATATTGAGAATAGTTGCATAAAAAAATTGCAGGATTAGATCCTGAGATCCAAACCTGCAAGCACATGAGCACGCACTTCATTCTAATCCTCGTTAAATATTTTTCTCCTGTGGAAGTGCTTGAAAGACAAATAACTTAGTCTGTATTTGGCCAAGCTAGCCCTATTTACTCTTTTAAATTTTCCCTTATAAAATGACCCCTACAGTTGTTTGAATTTTTTTGTAACTGAAATCCACAATAGTTATGTGAAGGCCTTACAGGGAAACTACATGCCTTCCATAATCTGAAATGGGTTTTGCCTTGTAGTTGAGGTTAGATTTATTCTCTAATTTAACTGGAACCTATTCTCTAATTTAACTGGAGTGACAAAGTGGTGCAGAAAACACTGTTCAGAGGTGGAAACCAGTGTAAGAAATTATTAAAAAACCTCTTTTGATTCATTGAGGTCTGGTTCCCAAATCAATGGAATCCAAATAAAAGATGTCCAAGGACTTCTAGGGCCTTCTGGTCAGATCAATATACATGTTTTAATGCCAGTGCAGTGACTGGGTGCAATTCCTCTTTTTTAATAAAATGAAGCTGTTTGTGGGCATCCCATACTCAGCTGAAGAATTTCTTCACAAAGAAGAGATGAATAAGATTATCTGGCACCTAAATGGAAGCAATAAAGGTTTACTTGGCCCGTGGATATTTTGAGTCACTGAGAAATTTGCATCCAATATATTATTCATATAAAATCTTATCTTTAACGTAGAAATGTTGTGTCTAAGCTGTAAAGTATGCGCTGATATACTCAAGACGGAGATTAAATAAGAGGAACTTAAGAAGGACACATTTCCTTAGGGTAGGTTACGGGATGGATGGCAGAGCTCTGCAAGCTGAGCGTAAGACAATAAAAGCTCTTATGTAACAATTCAGACTACCAAACCCGTAGCTCAGAGCCAGGGGAATACGTATATTTGCCGTGCCACTAGCTCTCTGGCTGAAACAACTGGTCAGAGACTGGTTGCGGTCCCAGCCACCCAGTTTTTATGGGACTCTCTTGAAGCGGAGCAGTCCTGTACTGAGTTGTGCCATCAGCTGTGTTACTGACTGGGTCCCAACAAAATCCAGCTCTCGGGAAGCTGATTTGTGGTTGTTGCTAGTCGTAATTTAAAAAACAACAAAAAAATGCAAGTTTAAAAAAATAAAGCTTGAGAAGGACAGGTAAGGAGATCTAAAAAGAAGAGTATTGAAATAGATATGTACTGGAGAGACTCAAACCCCAGCTGGACATAGTCAAGCACAATCTTCTTTAGCTGAGTCTGAGCAGGGAGGTGTTGGATGAGGTGATTCCAAGAGGTCCCTGCCAGCCTCAGTGGTTCTATGATTCTGTGGAAAGAAGTTAAATTATCTCTTCAACCCTAATTTAGGAAATATTTCTATGGCAAACATAAAAGGCTCTAACCTTCATACAGAAACCCCTCTGCAAAACAGCAGCATTTTTTAAACATGTAAGAACATACTAATTATAAGAAAAAACTGAGGGGACTTTAAATGACATTCAGGTAGGGATTAGTCAAGAAGACCTAGATTTTGTCTTGTTCACACAGTATATTCAAACCTTTCTGGTTTAAAGTATTCATCACATGAGGACATATTTGAATTTCCCTTATTTTGTGATAAAACTAGGCCATATTTCCTTTCCAGCGAGTCTCAGTTAACACTCTGATAGCTGGTAGTATGATTTCTGGGCATCTCACTGTAGTCTGATTTTTGTTTACCAAAGTAAACAAGTGCTGCTCTTGCTGGCATTGACTGTATGAAATAAACAGTGTGGAGAACTGAATGGTACAAACTCAAACCTGGAATTCAAATTCCAGTTGAACTTAACTGATTCTGTCACTATACAAACATTTGTTTGGTGAAAAAATACATAGAAAACATAAAAGCTCTCAATGTCTCACACCTGTAGTCAACTGCCAAAAATAAACAAGAACTTTTTTCAGCCTTTCCTTCATGCTGAGGTTTGGTGTTCATCTATTTTGAATGATGAGGCTTTTTGAACGTTGCTGCTGCTGTTTTCATACATCTCGATTTGCTTATCAGCTCCTTCGTTCCCAGTGGTCATGCATCCAAAGCAACGCTATCAATGTCCTGTCAGTCCTATCAGTGTCCTCCACTCTTTTCATTCCTATTCAGATTACTGTTTTTTCATCTTTGCCTTCTTGGCATTTGCTCTGAAAGACCTTTTGACAGTTTTTCTATGGATAACGTTAATCCAACCCATTTATTTCCTAGACTGGGCATAATCACAGCAAGCTTAACGGCATTCTCTTCCAATTTGTATCCCCGTCTCAGATCTAAATATTGAACATTTTAATGAAGGAGTCAATAGATAAGGCAAATGAAAGACTTTTCCATGCAGCTCAAGTCTTCTAATGCCAGTGCTTTACAAGGATGTCTTCAACTTCCATGCTGACTCCTGTGGGTCTGTCGATGTGGGGATGGGTAAAACTCATGGAGCGGATCGGTGCTGTGCAGCCAGGTCTGGCTGGGCCCCCTTGGCTAGCTGGGGTCTCAGGCAGAGATGCAGTGCTCATATGTGGCCAAGTGTGTAATCGTGTCTGGATATGCTGCAGTTCCGGACCAAAATTACTGTATTGCAGCTTTCTTTCACATGACCATCTCCCTTTTTCAATGCCGAAGTGGCCCACATTAATGACATACTTAAATGCAAGATTATAAGAAGCAAAATGAGTGACAAAAAACCTTCACTTAAGCACAAATATGCATAATGTGTTCATAAACCACAGAAAAAGACGTTGGAAGGTAATCTGTTGCTAATGGCTGCTAGGGATGGTATTACCAGTGTCTGCACAAACTTTGTTTCATGTAGCCCAGTTGCATTAGTTCCAGAGCAGCTCTCTTCCTCTTCTCTCTAATTTTCACAAAGGTGAGTCTGAACTGATGACTTTATCTGTCCTGTAAATATGTCACTTTACCATTTATAGTTTTCAGTCACCCAAGGTGCTGTGTCAGAGATGATGGACAGACATGAAAGGAAAACAAAGACATCTGAAGGAAAGCTCTCTCTGGTAAATAAATATGGACTAGTATGGAGAGGAGATAAATGACATTTCATCCCAGTAAGCATTGCTGGTCGGCAGCCCAAGCCACAAGATCATCACATTATTACAAAAAGAGGGATGGGATAGAAGAAACAGCAGTAACGCCAGAAGGCTGGCTATTATCTGTAGCAAAAGATGAGATGAGACAAGTGGACCTGGCTCATCCACATGAGGAGGGAGATCAGGACAAGCCCCATACTGGGGCTGTGATCAGAGAGCTTCTGCTGGAGAGAAAGGCAGTGCTGGAGACTCCTGACCACCTCCCCGCTGCCAGCGAGCAGCTTGGTGTCTGCAGGAGTCCACTGCAGTGCTCAAGCTGTGTGGCATCCTCTGACATCCAAGGCAATTGAGGGATTATTTAATTTACTGTATCCTACCAGGCAGCCTTCATCAGAGCTTCACCAAGCAAAAAAGCCTCGGTTGTTCCCAAAACCCAAGGTAGTAGTCCTGGAGCTTTTAGTGTTGTAAGAAACGTCAGTTAAGATGATTATTTGTGAGCTATTCAGTTTGTTTTGTCTATATCAATATGAAAGATGTCCCAAAAAGCCTGTGTCCTATTCTTAATGGTAAAAAGCTTTCAGTGAGTTACAGTGTTTTTCTTCTCAACTCCATTTTTGGTTTTGGTCATATGCTTGAAAAATAAAAACTTTTAAGAACAGGCAGAAGTTCTAGGGCGACGTAATGTCTTGCATCAGACCAGATGACTGTGGCTGGAGAAAAGGGACATGCTTGAGGGCACAGAAGCCCTTCACTTCACAGCACTGCTATTACTACTGCATTTTCAAAGAAAAAACTAAAATTAGGGAAAAACAGGTAATTACTTCTTCCTAAATTTCCCCCAAATGGCTCACAGAAAAAATAGCCCAGCAACAAAATTTGAACTCAGGCATCATGTTAGACAATAAATTTCTCTTTTCTCCAATGAATAGCGAAAAGACTATGAAAAAGAAAAATACAAAGAACACCTTGGCAGCCATAAGCCAGGCTTGCCTGCAGGACAGTACGCACTTCTGAGTGCATCTGGGGAATGGTTTGGAACTTACTTGCTGCTTCCATATACTCTGTATCCTGTTTTGGGAAGGGTATGTGACTGGCTTCAAGGTATACTACCGTCCCACTCACGGCTGTCTCTCTTGGATGCCATTTGTACTGTACGGTGCGGGGCTGGGGATTTTCTGTTTATTAATGTGGTCAGTACAGTCAGTGAGCTGATAAGAGAAAGGTGATCCAAACAGTATGGGTTAATATGCCTGAATAGGTAGAAGAAGAGAGCACAATTTATGGTAAGCACTGGTCCTTTTTTCTCCTGGATTATGATGAACGAGGTTTGTATAGAGATATAAGAGGCACAATAAAGTTACTTAACAGGTGTTTATCCTTGAGTCATGGAGTAATAAAGTAGAAGAGACACGAAGAGAGCACTTAGCGCATCCTCTGGGCACAGAATCAAATACACCTGCTTTGCTTCTGACAAACTTCTGATCTTTCCTTAGACACCTTCAGTGATAGTGTCTTCACAGCCCTCCCAGGCAATCTGTTCCAATTTTCCTACGTGTTCCTCGCTGAAATTGTAGGCTGTTACATCTTGTTGTCTCCACAGTAGATGTGGAGAGCTGATTGCATCAGTCCTTTTTCACTAATCTGACATAAATCGCATCCTGTTGTCCCTCAGCCTTTTCTCCCACTGAGCAACCGACGCGTGTTTCCTCATAGGTCATGTTTGTTAGACACCTGATCATTTACATTGCTCCCTCCTGGCACCCAAAACTGGACACAGTTAGAGCACTGAGCGAGGATGTGGGAAAGACACAGAACTGAGTGTCATGGAAAGGTTATAAAGAGTTCAGTGCAAAGATGCAGGGCGAAGGTGCCCTTTGAAAGCAGACTGAATATGTCAGGTGTCATCGGCTCTACACGCATCAGCATTTGAAGCATCTATGTGAAAGGATTAGTGGTGGATGAGGAAAGGCTAGGAGACTTCAAGCAGGTTATGTTTCATGTGTTGGAGAAGGGAGAGAGTGGCTGTTAAGAGCAGATTAATCACACTCAAAGTGTTAAGAAAAACATTTCTTTGCAGTAGAGTTTGTGATGTCTACCAGAAAAGGAGAGACTTGCGAGGTCAAAAAGGCAAAAAAATACATGCAATGCTGAGATAAGAGATGACGAAGACATAAAGTATAGATTTATTTGTATGGATGAAGAAGTATCAATGAATGTAGAGCTTTAGTTTACATCCAGACTAAGGGGTAGCTTAGAAAAAATCAACCAAATACTTCTTGCCTGGGTTGCCTAAAGGCAGACACATTGCTTATCTGTCTTTTTCTGCATCCCTCTCTCTGTCAGTCCATTATCCTCACTCTCACTGCAAAGAAATTCTGATCAAATTTGCCAAGGAAATAAGAGTCCCTGGAAGTTTCTGAAAATTGGTGGCTAGATAAAGAGGCCCGAGAGCCTGGGAATGCCCATCTCCCCATTGCTTGTGGAGGGTGCGTGGATGACTATTTTATGTCAGAGCCCTATCTTGCAGCAGAGGCTATGTGAGATGAAGTCCAGCTCAGACTCGCACAAGAAGCATGACAGGGGAACAAGACTAGAGGGAGCAGACTGTCATAAGGTGGCCAGGTGGCCTTGTGGGGGCAAAAAAACTGGAAATGGAGGAAAGCAGAGAATAAAAGCAGCCAGGAAAAGTGAAGAAAGTATTAAAGACAGCTGAATGAAAAACATTTTGTTCTAGAGAACCGGAGAGGGGTTGCAGGCTGGAAGAGGCCCTCCTTCACAGAGAAGAAACCCTCAGAAACATTTTTTCTCCCCAGGTCTTCTCACTGGTGACCGATTTCCTAGAATGACTTCTCCAGTCCAAACTTTCTACCTGCTGAGGCTTGTTTACAAACAATATGGTACAGTATTTACAGTGCTTCTGAATTACACTTAACTGATGTTTCTTCCATACCACTGCATGTTAGTAGCAGTGGTGCCAAGTTCTGTAAAAGACTTGCTAGCTAGCACAATCGAGCTGCCACCCACGCTGGAAAGCCTCCAAACATTTCAGTAAACATGGGAAGGTGTTGGCAGTCCTCTTTTAAAAGGACTTCAAAGCTTCAAAAATGTCTCCTTCATTTCTTCAAAATGAAGCTTCAAAATGATCTCCCGCTTCTCTAAGGAGACGGTGTACCCGATATGGACACAAGTAGATATTATGGATGAAGGGACTCCAAACTGGGTGACCAACTCTGACTGTTGGACCTTTTTAGGTCCAACATTGCATTTCTGATTTTTGAAGAAGGATCTCGTCATTCTTTAATGAAACCCTTGGGAGCTCTGAACAGAAAGGCTTCATACTAGGACTGGGAAGATCAGTTTGGAGGAAGCAAGAGTTAGATTGGATGCAAGCCAGTTCTTGAGCTACATTCTGTATTTAAAAGGGCCTGCTTCCCATTTCCTGACTACTTATTAATGTTTTGCCTGTATTGACATCCACCAAATGACACTTTGTTGGACATAACACAAGCTCCAGGTCATGGGAGCAGAAGCAGTACATCTAAGGCAAAGGATCTAGAGCAAAACATTTCACACAGACCCTGAGACAGAGAGCTTTCTAGGGATGAAGGTCTCAGGGAAGTTTGAAGCCCTGGTAAACACTCTTAGGGCTCAAACAGAGAAACAGAAATCCAAAGCACCAGGTGAAGAATCAGTAGTTGGACCCTTGTTGCAAATAAGCATTTCAAATACAACATATGAAATTCCTTTATCTATTTAAATTTACAGACCTTCAGCCTCAGTAGGCCAAAACCACCTCATAGATATGTTGAAAGGTGAAATCTGAAGCTCCAGTGGAGACAGGGAGTTCTGGATGCTGTCACAGGATTTCTGAGGAACACTGGTGTCCAGGTCCTGCTCTAACATCTGCTTTCCCCGTGTTACCTTCACGTCAATGGACTCACTCCTATGAGTAAAAAGATCAGAATCTGGTCCTGAATATCTTATTCCTGCACTTTTAATCCTCCGTCTTTAATACTTTTTAAATCAAACACATCAAAACAAATGAAAGAGACTTCCTGAACGGAAGCAATTTTTTTACTGCACTGAAGACAAGTCAGAACCAACAGGAAATGATTAAATAATGTTAAGTCATTACAGGACCCTGGTGGAATAATTCTAGCATTAAGCTTTGGAAGACTTAAGAATATATATTCTTGGAAAACAGCAGGATCTTTGCATTTTAAAGAAGAAAGTGGCCACATTTATAAAATTCAGTTCATGTTAGGAGAAGAAAATTGTTCTCAAAAAGTAGTCAGCCTGGGATTGTTTGCATAATGTGTTTTTACATGTAACATCTTCTAATGTTTTTCTAAGAGAGGATGACAAATCTTTCAGAGTACTAGGCTAATAACTCATAAACATCAAGAACTGCAAAATGCAGTATGCACAAATAATCAGTCTACTGCTAAAATGTCTAGCAAGCTCCTTGCAGAAGAACCCGATCTGTTACTGTGACAGTTGATTTGCAATAGGCGATAGAAGTTGTTTACCCAAAAAAAAAAAAAAAAAGCCCCAAAACCATAAACCCACCTCAGATTCAGATTGAGCTTATTTAACAAGCTCCCCATCTGGATTCCTCTTGATTTGGAGAAGTTGAGCTTATTTCAGAATTTGCAGCTTAGTGTGGGAGGTTAGCTGAAATCCTCTGTAAAAGCCCTTTAATTTTACTTGAAGTACACGAGGAACATTCCTCTGCCTGACAGCATCAGTCACACACGAGGCAGCAAAAGGCGCGCGGAGGATGCTGCCCTGCTGCATTGCTCATCGGGGCAAATGAGTGCTGTTCAGCTGGGTTGGAAGAATCGTGGCTATTTCAGCTGCCTAAAGATCATGTGGTCTCTCAAAACATTATGACGAAGGGGCTAAATATAGGTTCGAAAGGGTTTATAACCCTCGGTGGAAATTAATTATCAATGCCTGTTTCAAATTGGATGAGTGCGGGGATTCGGATCCCAGTGTCTCTGGTGACAATGCAGAACAGCGTAGGAAGGTTGAACCATGAAGGCTGGCTGAAAGGAAACCTTCCCTTACACATCCCTCAGCATTTTGGTGACAGGTTGTCATGACATGGAGTGCGGGAGGGTTTCTTCTGAGATATGTCATTGGAGATCTAATGCTGGTAATAGTCCTGGAAAAAAGTGTATTTTTAAAAAAAAAGAAAAAGTGCAGACCATGCTAATGTATGTTTTTATTCCTCCCCTCACTTTTTTTTGCCTTTTTCTGTACTGTTTTTCTTGGAACAGGTTCAAATTTGTCCTGCCATTTCCTCCAAGGAGGCATTGAACAAGCTGCTGAAGCGAGTTTTGTTTATCACTGTGAAATAAGGCTGGCTGAGACTCGAGTGTGACATTTACTTGTATAAACTGGACAGCAATGCAGTGGTGATCACTTGGTTTCTGTTAGAATCAGACAGTGCAGTCACTTTTTAAAGTCTTGACAGTTCACTGTTATAAAACATCTGATTAAGAGATTCGGCATGAGTTTTCAATATTTGGGGACTAGTCTGCATTCGACTTTCACGCCTGGTGTTGCTAAATCATCTCCTCTAACATAGACCAAGTTCCTACTTATGTTTTATGTCACTAGTGATACGATTGTTCTGTTGGATCCATGTCTTTAGTGTCTATCTTTGTGGACACTGTGAGATTACTGCGGTGTAGGTCGTTGCATTCAACCTGTGCTTATTATGTGGATAATCTCCAAAATTAGTGTACAGTTTTAGAATCAACTTAACTTTATAGGTATTCCTTTACCTCCTCTTTTTCTTCCTACATCCGTTTTCTCTATTACTCTGATGGGTTGTACCCATTTTGAATTTTTCGTATGAATTCAGGAAAAGATGATAATGCAAACATGACGTCTGAAGCCCCTCTAAGATTCCCGTAAGCTCCCCAGTGTGTTCTGTTTTCTTTCTTTTTATTAAGAAAAGCTCTCGGAATGCAGGAAACAAATTCATTCGTGCAAGTACATTGTCTGTACTTGTCAGCAAACTGTGGTCCTGCAACAACATAACCCGACTCGGAGAGTTTGGAATTCGGTTCAAAACACCCAAAGCTCAGACTTCCCCGATCATGTTATTCTAAGGGGTTTTTTATATTTTTTGTTCAGTCTTAAGCATTTCACTATGCCTAGGAAGTCCTGTATGTATGCATATTTGTATATATGTGGAGTCGTGTATATATGGCATATCTTCATCAGGGCTAGCAGCCCTAACAACAGCCCTGACATCGTGCAGTGGACTTTGGAGATAAGAATCGGTGATCTTGAGAGGTCATTTTGTCTGTGGAATCAGACCAAATCGGGGTGGATTTTGGGCAGGGGACATCTGTCCCATGGAAACCACATGCTTTTTCTCAACAATTATTTCACATTGGATGCTTTCCAGGTGAACCATTCAGTGCTGAGGGAGGTCTGAGGTGGAAGCCTGATTTTCACTGGCGGTCTCGTTGACTATCCCATATGTGCCATTTTGCTGTTAACAGTAGTGATAAAGAAGCGCCCTAGGTGAAACCTGGGCTCCCCAGACAAAGCCTGCAGGATAGCTTTTTGCAAGCAAAATTGCCTGGGAGTTGAATTAGAAGTTTTTGTCTTGAAAAGTACTTGGCCTTGGCACATACACGTGCAGCTGCATCTGACCTCTGACCGTCACCTTCCAAGTCCTAAGCAGCATCTGACACTTTGGGTTTGTAGGCAAAACCCAGCAGCCCCTCAGTGCTTCAAGTACAGCAAGTTCTGCCTGTGCCGCCCCTGAAGAGTGCCGCTGCCAGCTGGAGTAGTCATGGAGTTGGCAGCGCTCTCCTGCCCTGGTACAACAGTAGGTACGCCTCCAAATCCCATGATTAAATATGATGGCTGTTCAGAAATAGCTCCCGTTGTTGTCTCTATTTGATAACCTGGTACTTGTTTTGCAAAAAGCAGTCGCCAGTGCTGTGTGGGGAAACGATGCGAGCTCTGTCGGCACACTCTAGGATAGAAGAAATGGATTCTTGGCTGTGAAATGTTCTCCTGGCATTGTTAGAAATAAAAGCTTCGATTACTCTTAATGTAGCTTTTCTAGAGCTTGGGGAAAAAAGCCATCTTGCTGGAAAACATCACATTAATCCTCTTTTCAGCTTCTAGCTTGTCCTGTGGCCAGTAATCTTTTTTGTTATTTATTCACAGCCAGACGGAAGTTGCCCATCCCCTACTTTTATTTGTAGCTGAAAAAATAACAAGGTCTTTCTCTCAGATGCCCACGTTATTAACTAGTCTCTGATTGTTGTGGATTTGCCCTCAGCATGAAAAAGCCCTGCTTTCAAGTCTATTTAAAAGACCATCTTTTCCCCGGAAAGAGAGGGAGAGGGAGTAGAGGAGTGTGTTTATTTCTGTATAACTTGCAATCATGCTTTTTTTTGCACGTCCACAAGAGTGAACCTACAGCACAGGTGTACTCACATAAGCCTATGGCTTTCCTGCATCAAGTCACTTCTTGTACTGCCTCGCTCTCCTGGGAAAAATGGGCTTATCAATATGAAATGGGTGCCTCTCGTACTCAGGTCCATATCAGCCCATCATTTCTGGTTCTCTTCTCATCAGAAAATAAACTCCAGTCTTGGACTCAAACTGTGGAGTTCTGACTCAGGCAAAATTTCTTGTTGTTGCTATTATTTATTAATGACAATAAAATAATAATGCATCATTATTTATGTATTGGCTGATTTGTATTTAGAGCATGACTATGAATCTGCAAGTCTCTTAAATGCAGAATAAGAAAAGGTGCAGGCCCTGCTAAGTTTTATATCCTGAATAAAATGTATCTAGTCCCTTCCTAAAGAATATAGCGAAAGAAATGCGACAGCAAGCTGTTAGAAAATTGTTCAAATGAAGAAAGCTTGAATAATTTCTTTTAATTTTATGCTTGTAGGAAAAGCCCCCAAAGCATGTTACTTGGGAGTGTTAAAAAATAATCCAATTAAAGTTTCCTGGGTTTTAATACATGGTAGATTATATTTAACAAGTCAGAGAAAATTAAGACTAACAACTTGTTTTCTTTATAATACTAATTTGTTGAGAAAGGTGCTTTGCCTCAGAGCTCTGCCACAAAGTTTATGCAAGGTTAGAGAGCAAGAACTCTCATTAACAGTACCAGTTTTGGGGTTGCCTGGATCATCTTACTGTCATTCGCCTAGGATTTCTGTGTTTACATTGGGATGTTCCATATCTGCCATCCTCAGAGGATACAAGTAATAGTGTATCATTTATTTGCTCTCCTCTGTTGAATGGTTTTCCTACATTTTTCATTTAGGAAAAAGTTTTAGTCTTTGATCCATACCTGCCCACATCCCCACTTTCCAGTGAGCTCTAACAGCATTGTAGCCCGGTTTCTGAAACAACCTTTGTTTCTGGGTAATGAATGGATCAGTCTTTATTTCTTGGGTAATACCCAGTAAAAGGACCTTGCAGTACTTCATCTGAGTCACTGCTCTTCACAGTGGGTCCTGGATCAGGTATGTGTGAGTGCTCAAAAAACAGACATCTACCTTTAGCCACTGTATTTCCCTATTTGATTTCCCACCCCACCCATCATCGTTCACTGTTATTATCTCACCATTTATCATGTCTTCTTTCTGAACCTACTGAGTGGCTTATCTTAATGTGGTTTTTTTTAAGAAAGCATTAACTTTCAGTAAATAGCTTTGTCGGTATAAAGCATTTGAGCAATCAGATGTGTGATGCGTGGCCCAAATGTCACATGAGCACCGCCGAGACCTGACTGACCTGAAAAGCGACAGGCCCATTGAGGACTGAGACTGAACCTGAGTCTCTTACCTCATTGTTGTGGTTTGTTTTCTATTCTCTGGAGAGCTTGGGCTTTCTGGTTGCTTCTTTCTAGCCAGTGGTAACCCTATACCAGATGCCCTCTTTCTGCCATGACATTAAGCAGCTGTTGTGCTCTTCTTCATAGCTGTGCGATAGGTCCGACCAATGTCAGGCACACAATGATAAAGAGAGAACAGGCTTCTTAATCTTGATATTCTTTCTGGATTATTTAAAGAAAACCTATTTTTTTTAATGAATAATACAGTCAAATAAAGTAAACTAACCCCATGCTCTGTATACCTCAAATAGCAATAGTGGAATTATACTAGCCAACAATTTTGTCCAATGAGTCGCGTATGTTTTCCTAAAGTCACCATTTAAATCTGCTACCAGTAGGTGAAAACTTAGAAAACTAGGATCAGTGCTAGATTTAGCATCACTGAGTCTCCTCTTTGTGAGCAGCCAGGTCATGCTTTTCACAATTTCTTCAGCTGAGCAGCTGAAGGGCAAGGCTGGAACGGAGTCCCGCTGGCAAAATCCTGGGCATCATTGCTCATTTGTCTCGTTTGAGGAAAGGAACCTCAAAGCTCTGCAGTGCCTCTCCCACACGTCATCCCTTCGGGAGGAAAATAATTATGCTGAGAAATTAGACCAGAATAAAATTCCCTTAAGCATAATATAACCCCAAGTTGTTGCCAGGAATGTGACAAGGAAATGGTAAGCATAGGCTGATATATATTTTTAATTCTTCTTAGAATGTCTTCTAATCTTGTGAAGAAAATGGCTATTCACTGTTTTGTTCCTGCTTTTTGATGCTCTGGGGATCCTTTTGTTTTTTGTTCTTCCCACCCTTTTATTTGCAGTAGCAGCACTGGCTAAGCAAGATGCTGTGAACTCCAGCTCACAAAGGCATCAATGCCCATGCACAAGGCCAGTCTCCGATAGCATGTGGCCTTAGCGTGGGGTTATTAGCTTAAACTACGGGCTTAAACTCCTCTGAAAGCAACGAGACACAAACACATGTTGAAATGCTTTGCAGCCTGCTGAACTGGGTCCTGTTTACAGACGGTTGGAACAGACTGTGCCTGGCTATTGAGCATCACGGAAGAGGATATGCACAGACGTAAACCCATCTGCAAAATTTGGAGGATGATTAAACATTGTCTCCCCATAATGAGCCAGCCTTGTACTTAATGATGGTGGTGGTGAAAACAAACCCAATGCACCATTTCATCTGTTAATTTTGCACAGCTCATTGGAATTGATTTTATGACCCTGTCGTGTCTCGCAAAAAAATGATGTCCAAAATGCAAATTTACAACTAAAAAATGTAAGTATGACTGATGCAAAGAAGCAATTGATGAAATAAAAGGTTTTGAGGGGATACAGGTTCTATGAAGGGATCCAAAGAGGAAAGAAAGCATATGGACCAGAAACATATTTATGTTATGGGTTGCTCAAAGGCACATATGTTTCCTCTTTGTGAGAGAAAGCTGGCTCGTGTCTCTACTGAACTTCAAGGTTTTTATTATTATTCCTAATGATGCTATTTATCTGATGACCTAATCAAACAGGAAAAGTAAATCATACCTCTGACTTTTAGCAAAGTCATAAAATGCCTGACTATGTCCTTGAATTTAGTATTTCCTAATTGCCAGTTGTTCCCCAAAATAATTATGCTGTAGATTTATTTTTATAGCCTGAAGTTCTGTTCTGGGACAATTTCACCTCTTGAATTTGATGTAGATGTTTTAGGAGAATTTTTAAGAAGGATGGTTGCCATCGAATTATAAAAGATTGCGTATACTACAGCGGACCATTTTATTCTCTGATGCAACCCCAAGAAGTCAGAGAAGTTATAGAACAGATTAACTTGATTTAGGATGTTTGAATACTAACATACTGGAATATCTGGGATTACCTTATTTCTTTGAATATTTGGAAAAAGCGTGTTATAAATAATATTAGCAGTATATACTAGATAATTGCATTTCTCTGGATGGCAGTATCCATGGGCTCTGAAAGTAGCCTTGAGAAAAAAAGATTTTATAAGTCTCTGTCCTTTTCACAGATCACATATGTTAAATGCAACGCTTATTTAAAGATTTTATAAATGTACTCATTTATTATTCAGTGCTTTGGGCGGATTTTTAAAGCTCCTAATGGTGCTCTGATTTGTTTTGATGAGTTTTTTCATGATATCCAGGAACCATCTTATTTTTTCCTTATACCAGACTCTCTGATCTGTCTTCAGATAGCAAAATATTTTCTCTGATCAATTCAGAAGTAGCTGCCTCCTTTTCCAGGGCCTGGGGCTTGGGTAATATTTAATAACTCGTTAAATTGTATGACCTAAATACTTTAATCAGTTATCTCTCTTAGATTTGTGTAGTGAAACGCCAGCTTGTAGAGCAGACTATCACAAGCATTGGCCAGAGGGGACTAAATACCCTACGGCAAACCTGGAATACCCTATGGCAAAGCTGGGAGCTGGTCTCCGGTCTCCCTGCAGCAGTGAAGGGCTGATCCCCAGGAGTGAGAGGGCAGGCAGGTGGGGACGGCCATGCTTTGGTGGCTTTGGTGACCAGCAGTGGCACTGTCCCACCTGGCAGCCCCGCCGGCCCTTGCTGCTCAGCCCCCAGACACCCAGAATGGCACGACGAAAGGCGGTTAGGGCACTCGTGTGGCTATAACCTTCCAACGACATATAGCATATTTTAAGACAACTTTCATGGAAAGTGAACCTTTTCGCTGATTTTTAGCAGTACTTGCATCAGACCCAAAAATCTGTACACTTACTTCTGTTGCTTCAGAAAAGTCTTAGCTCAGTCTGTACCCCAGAAAGAGCCTGAGCAAGCTACCATCCCCAAACTTTAATCTGCCTCCACACAGCAAGTAAACAGACCAGTACGTATTGCTCTCAGTCAGAAGAGAGCAAGGTGACCCCTCCTCAGGGTATCTACTTGTACGGCAAGGAGCTGCATCTATTTGTCTCGTAGTCCTTTGGGACACACCAGGACAATTTCTGAGGCAAATTACTGAGACTACTTTTGATCCCTATGGCCTTGTCCAGTAACATTAGGTAATATTAAAAAACAAAACAAAACAAAACAAAACAAAACAAAAAACACAGCCACCAAACCCCTGCAATGGAGGACGTGAAGTGATCACTTCTGAATTATTTAAAATAGTGCATTTGCTATTGAGCTTCATGAGAAATGAGCAACTGTAGGAGATGCCCAGAGCTTGGCTAGGAAAACATTAAGCCCAAGATAATAAAATGTATGAGGGTAGTCCTTTAAACCAATGGCGAGTACCATGTATGGCTGAAATAACAATTCCTCATAATATTTATGCAGATTACTTTAAATGACCTCTGCCAATTTTGTTTAGGTTTATAGTGACCGAGGCTGCAGCTGTTCCATGTTTAATCGCATGCAAGAATAACAGTAGCTTTCAGAGAGTGGAAAAGTTTTGGATAAACTGCTTAATTTCACTAATTTCTGTGTTCTTATAGGATCTGTCTTGGACTTTCCTTCCATGTTCCAAAGCAAGTGTTGAGTATTTTTGTCTCACAATAATCAGTGATGTTTTTCTGGCTGATTCTATACTTCCTGGCAGATAGCTTTAGAACGATTCTTTGTTTGTTTGCTTTTAGTGGATAAACTTGTAAAGAGTTTGTTTTGTCTAGCATGAAAAGTATACTAATCTGAGGCATAGAATATAAAAAGTATGCCTTAGTATGCATAGTCAGGATCCAGGTCCCTAATTAGTAATGCTTTACAAGCATATGTAAATGTTAGTCCAAGAGATGAGAAGAAGAGAAATGTGCTATGTGCAGGATTGCTATGTATAATTATATAATTCAAAAAGAGCACAGGCCCCCATATAACGAAATGAATAAGAGTAAGAATAAAAATGTTCAGAGTTGACTTAGAATTTTTCAGCAGCGGAGTTCAAAGTGCAGTGATTCTTGGTTCTAGCTAATTACTACTCTTGAAAGCGCCTTTTAATTTGGAAGGGGAAAACAAAAGGATGAGAGATTCAAGCATGAACAAAAGACCCCGTGGTACATATGTTTCTGCAAAGATCGGGGTAGAATTGCTCAGATACATTGAGACTGTAAGACCTGACCAAAAGTTAGCCATTATTTTTGATTTTCCTGACAGATATTTTTATTCAAGGGTTTGAGAACATGCTGACAGTCTTCATCTTGCAGCTGATATTAGTGATGTCCTTGACTTGCTCTTGTATCTGGACTTGTGCTGAGTATTTTGACATCAGAAGTAAATTTGAGTAACTGTTAACGTGCTAGATCAGTCTGTGTACTGGGAGACATTCATTCATTTCATTCTTACGCAGAAGTACTTGCTACTCTGGCCTTGTGGCCAGGTGATCCTAAGCATTTCATTTATTTTTCAGTGTATCTTTGCACGTTAAGTTATAGGATGACAAGAACAGTAGAATGTAGCAGGAGCTAATGGTAGTCAATATTATCATAAACTCACAAGCAGGGGAAACATGGTAAAGCACTTCAATAAAATCTGGACTGCTGCCCACCTGAAGTGACTTTCAGCAAACCATTTCATTTCCTGATCCCGCATATTCTCAGCAAAACATGAGCAGTGAAGCTGACATGCTTTGTGAAATAGTTTAAAAGCCACTGGTGAAAAGTGTACTTGAAAAGGCAGAATAACATTTCCAGTATATGACGCTGCAGAAGACATGGGGAGATTATGCCTGTCTTTCCTAGGATCCACATTGCTTCAGACTTGAGAATATTTGCTTGCTTCTGCTAAAACCAGGTTTTAGCAAAGTCAAATATCATACTAGGTGTCCCCATTCAGTGCATATTCACATTCACAAAATATTCTCATTCTCATTTCATCCTCATCCTTAACATTACACAACATAAAATGTCATTCCTTCAACATTATTTCCAATCACCTACT
This sequence comes from Chroicocephalus ridibundus, assembly GCF_963924245.1. Taxonomy (NCBI): domain Eukaryota; kingdom Metazoa; phylum Chordata; class Aves; order Charadriiformes; family Laridae; genus Chroicocephalus; species Chroicocephalus ridibundus. The sequence continues at coordinate 134,115,299 of NC_086285.1, forward strand.
TTCTGCTCCCTCTCCTCCTTTAAAAGCTCAGACTCCATTCTGCATGAAATTCATTTTAGAGCCCTGGGTGCTCAATCGGTCCCTCACACACATGCACCCCCCCAAATAGATGAGAGGAATGTCAGTAGCAATTGGGAGTGCGTATGTCCTCGGTGTGGTCTCATCAGAGATCTCCCCCTGAGCTTTACAGCTCAGGGCTCTTAAATGTCAAAACGATGCCATGAGAAAGGAGAGCCCAGTGGGGCTGGGACCCGAGCAGACAAAGGCTCCTTTAGGGATTGCGTTGGACTAGAGACTGTTCCCAATTGGACATTGAAATCTGGGTTCCCCCTTGGTGAAGAATATACAGTGTGGGGTTCTAAGGTTCCTTCCTCATTTAGTTTTACTTGAAATACATCTGGAAGCAGATGCTGAAATAAAGGTGCAGCTAAGATACCCTGGGAGCAGTGAAAGGGAGCCTGACCAGCTCGTTCCCCTGCTGATCGTGCTCCCAGGATAAACAGGACTTGCCATAATGCCATCCTTTAGGCTTGCCATAATGCCATCCCTTAAAGGCTAACACGACATGGTTTAGTGGTGGTTGTGGCAGTGTTAGGTTGGTGGTTGGGCTCGATGATCTTAATGGTCCCTTCCAACCTAGACGATTCTATGATTCTACGAGCGCAATCATGTGCAGGCAGAGAAAGAGTAGGCATAAGTCACTGCACTTGGGTGCTTCAAATAAGTAGACAGTATCAAGAATGCATCACTGTACCAGGATCATTTGAACCCATCTGATTTTATTACACACGTAAACAGAGCATTAAAGTCAAATCTTCTGCATGGAAATAATCCAGGGTTTTGGGTAAGTATCATATTCTTTAGTCTCTGCAATCTGAAAGAACAAATAAAAAAGCAACTAAAGGGATTACAAATAAATCACACTGGCCTCTTTATTCTAAAACCCTTTTGGCTGAATATGTATTAGTATTCAAATTCCTGTAACAATTCCTGTACTTATCTAGCAAACTATTTCACTTGACTGAATCAATGAATAAAGTTGATTAATTGCCAAAGCTGCTAAGTTTAGCACAAGCCACATTTCACTTCCTCTTTTTTTGAGTATATCCTATGGCTAAAAGCGGATTTTGTAAATCCCACACTGAGATTAATCATGTGTTGTGTTCAAAGACAAAACAGAGCCCTGAAATTACAGATTTGTGAAAAAACGTATCCTGTGTTCATTCAATAAATCTTATGTTATTTTATATTAGAAATACTCCACAACTAAATAAGGCTTGCTTTCATCAAAAGTTAGGCGTGCTTTCTTCACCCTTATTTGAAAAGTTTACATGAGGTGTTTAAATCTCCAGGAAGACATGCCTGAATCTAAACCAAGTTCCCTCTAATAAGATGTTGACTGAGCTTTCAGGGATGTGAACAGAAAAGCCTAAGGATGAAATCCCTCATGAAAACTCAAATAATCTTGGTCAAATAGTACACATATGATATTTACACATGGAACTGGTTAGGCTTGTGATATTTTTGGGGACAGGTTTTTTATTTATTTTTTTTTTGTCAAAGCCTTTTTCATCATATTGTCTTTTCTCTCCATTTTCTGGGAGTTATCTCTGGCGCTCTCAGTCCCATGGATTCAGTGAGCCACACATCTTACAGAGAGATACCAGAATTCCTGAGAAAGGGAGAGGCTTTTTTCTGTTCATGTCATCCTCCCCTTAGTCTTCCCTGTTACTCACGTTCTAACCATTCTATTCATATTGGTCCTCCCCTTGGTCTACCCATACCTCCAAAGCAGTATTAGATACTTTCTCAGATTAAAATAACTTGAAAGTAGATATGATTTTTTCACCCAGTGCTGTGACCATTCTTCACTGCTCAGTTAGGAAACAAAATGGAAATCATGAGTGGAAGGCAAAATTTGGTGCAAGTACTGACTTTCTGAAATAGTTTTATCTTTCATTTGTATTTATGAACACATTATATACTGTGTTACATGCAAGCACATGAATATCTTCAAGAGCATGCATACTCACATATTTACCTCTTTATCTTTTTAAACAAGATGGTTTGATATCACTTTTATGTATAAACCTGCATGCATATACCCAGATTATACATGTATATGTTAAATCAATTTCAATGTTCATAAAGCTGTGAGTAGTACAAGCTGAATGATTTTCCAATACAGTGCCAGATGTGATCCAGTAACAATTCGACCAGGGTTAATATACAGTTTTGGAACGCAATACAGCACAGCAACAAAAGGTTAATGTCACTGTATGCAATATAGAGAGACGTGGGCCAGATTTTGACTTGTAACCCCCAGAAGACACAGGTTTAGGATCTTCAGGAATACACAGTTTTCTGCAGCCCAGATGACACTGTGACACGGCTGCTCCTCCCACGAGCCTGCTGGCCACAGCAGCAGCCCAGAGTAGCTGGTAGAAAAGAGTCCATATCCTATTCTTCCTTTGGCACATCCTCACATCTATGCTCTCCTGGTGTTTTTCCAGACAACCAGTCGTGTTGTTTTTTGAGTTCCTTCTCAGTGGTAAACAACCATAGGAAGAGGGGATTAGAGCTGGGAATTGAGGATCTCATTGTTATTAGCATTTACCTCCACCAAGGAGATGTTGTATGGAAACTTTACCCAGTAATTTCTGTCCCATCTTCTCCAGCTGACAAGAACGTTCTAATTAAACACAACTGTTGTTATAGTAGCTGTAGTGAGTCTGTCAGCCTGAAATTAGCAGGTAGGAAAACCATATTTCTATTGTAAACTTCTGCAAAATCTAAGACAACAATAAATTAATGGTAGGACAAAAGGATTAAAAGCAATGTAAACAATGATTGGAGTTTGGTGTGGTTATTCCTGGTCTCTGTCTTTCTTTGATGGAGAACATCATACAGGATAAGTTAACTAAATCCATTCTCCTATTTCTTTATTGTCTTGGAACCACAAAGGAGAGCAAAGCAAAACTAAAATAAAATATTTCTCAAACAAGAATTATTTGAATTTAAAAGATACTAGTAAAAACAGTCCTGGTAGGAAATGATGGTACATCTCAAAACTAGAAATGTTGTTGTTTCTTTCCAACTGAGAATAGAAACAACAGGAGCAACTCATTTTGTCTGTAATAGCTCTCCTTAGTGCATAACTTCCTGAAAAATGATGCTGCTTTTCCTCACATCCCTTTCTCTAGGTATAATCATCCTTCAACTGTGTGTTGGACTTGTTTATTTTCCTATTTCCTTCTATTGCTTCAGCTCTATATTATACAGCTATCTTGGCATGATGGTAAGGTTTCAAACTTTCAGTTGAAGATCATTGCAAGTTTCATTTTCGTTTTATGTAAGTAGTTAAATTAAATAGGAGAGCTAGAAACAGAGATAAAAATCTCCAAGTACATTAATAATTCTGTAGGAGTTATACAAAGCTCATACGGAAGCCTGCAAGAGATTTGTCTCAGAGAAGACTTTAAGACTCAATATTTATTCAATATGTGGTAGCTCATGTCTGGAGATGAATAACAGAAAAAAATTATCTTTGTTTCAAGAAAAGAACCCAAATAAACTATTTACCTCATGAATGAAAAAGAAACCAGAGCAAATCGTTGGGGAGCCAGAGAATCCTGTCGGCTGCCATATTTGATTATATCTCTGATAAATACATTATTCAAGCCAGCCTGTGAAGGTCACAGGCAAATCACAGCTCATCCACTCCCAGTAGATTTAAAGAAATCAGAACGAAAAATCTCAGAGAAAGGTGAGATTTAGGAAACCACCCCCTTTGCTTCCATCAGTCCCGGGTATGCGAGGGGCAATTTTGGCCCGCCCTGCATCGCCTTTCACCGAGAGCCCCAAACATCTCTGCAGTCTGTGGGAGCTGGGTGGGTGCTTCCCCGCCTGCAGCCCTGGGGGTCCCATCAGCTTCCCCAGGGACTGGCAGGGTGAGCGACTCCTGTCCCTGGGTACCGGCGTTGGGTAGCCCCATGGGATGACGCAGGAGCCAAGCAGGGACTGCTAGTTCCTCTTGCAGTTGTAGCCACGTGGCATGGTTTGTTAGCCTCACAGCAATTACTGTCTCCCGTTTGACGACACTGTGGTTCTGCTCAGGTTGGTAAATGTGCCGGGACAAATTTTGCTTCCGGAGAGGGGGGATCTGGTGTGAATTCCTGCCTCTTCCCCTACTGCGGGGCACTTCTCAGTATCCGCCCCAAAGGTGGAGGGTGCCAATAACCCCACAGAGAGCACTGTTCCATCACACAGAACTGTGGTTTGGACCTGTCAGGGCTGTAAGGTCGCATGCGTAACGCCTGCTTGGGCTGGATGTTACAGGCATCCTCCAACGCGCTGTTGTGCTAACTGACAGCAGCCTTGATGATGGCAAAAAGGAAATGCTCTTTGCAGCACAGGCTCAATATTTGTGTGAACTTGACCCTGGCCTTTTGTTCTGAGGTTCTTTCACTCAATTCAAAACAGTAGAATAAAAAAGAAAGAGCAAGTACTACAAACCACAAACCAATGGACTTATAAGGAAGTTCAGTATGAAATACGCTGGTAGAAATTTGGAGGTGTTATATGTCACGATGACACACTGCTATAAAATCACTCAATGGTGCAGAGAGACGGTTCATATCATTAACATTTACAGACTTATTCAGGAGGATCCTTATTTTGTGTGTATGGTTGGACTCGATGATCTCAAAGGTCCTTTCCAACCATGAAGATTCTATGATTCTGTGCCACTCTGCATCATAGCTGTAATTAAAGGGAGTGTTTACTTGCTTCATTATTACAGCAAACAAGAATTCGTAGCCTTTCCATAATTTTCTTGTATAGATGTACACAGGTGCCTTCATGTTCATACATGCATAGAATATCATATCTAACCTGTATATAATATCTAACTTATATAATATACTGACATATAGTATCATATCTAACATATGTAATACTTTGTAAAATAGATGCAATAATTACATTGTAGTACAATTATCTGCATAATATTTATAGGCATATTATTTATGTGTTTGCAATTCTTCCCAATTACAGGAAAGTAAAACACTGCAGTGCTAAAAAATGTATATAAAATATAATCAGATCAGTTGCACAAACCAGTGACCAGATGTTATTTGTGTATTGTTATATAGCTATAGGGTATTTCAAGGAACAATACTAGAAAATGCAGTTCAGATGGTTAGAAAGGTGGACAAGAGTTTTCGTTGTAGGAGCGACTGGCAGTTGGCGACTGGGGGAAAGGATTTTGCTCGCATGGCCTGACACCTTCCCGCTGCCTGTAGCAGAAGGCCATCCAGGAGCAGCGGTTTTGCCAGGTCCCGGGAGGGCTGTGGAGAACAGGCTGCGAGCCCACAGCTGGAGCCAGCAGCCAGCTGCTGCGCCGAGCGAGAGCTGCGCTCCAGCTGCAGACAGAGCTCGTCACAACCTGGGAGAAACACCCTCCTGTGTCTCCCGTCTTTAATCTCAGCATCATCCAATTTGGGGGGGGATTTACCAATGGGGAGGAACACTTGCACCCCTTGCCCTTAGCACCGCAGGGTTCCCCGTGACTCGCAGCCTGCCAAGGGTGCCGAGCACCCTCGTCCCCATCCCCATCGGTACCGCAGCTCATCCCGGGGTCTGTGCAGCAAATAGTCTGGACTGCTGAAAAAAACATAAACCAGGGCCAGATTCTATCCTGATGTAATGACACTTAAACACATGGAGGGAATTTCTATATTAAATGTCCCTCCTTGACACAGTGCCGCTGAAGTTGGGGGGAAAATATCTTTAAGTCCGTCCTGCCCACTGGGACTAGCTGAGATTGTCGCCACAGTCGAGAGGCCAAGAATTGCCATGGAAACTCTTGCAGCGAAGTCTGGTGTCAAAGCAAATATCTCAATGTTAGTTAACAGATTTAAAAAGATGCTGATTGAAAGCGCAGCACACTTTGTTCCCTTTCTGAGGTCACTTAGCTAATCTGCCCACTAAATCTGCGTGCTGCACGTGTTGCTCTCTGCCGACCTTCAAAGTTCTTGAAAAAGATGGATCAGAGAGGAGTTTAGAAATGACACAAAACATTCTCGGCAGTGAGCCCTGACTCCATGATCGCTATGAAGAAAGGTGACCCTGGCAGCGTTTTAGGTCTGTAAGTTAATGTAAGGTGTGCCTGTCCAGGAACAGGTCCTGAGCAGGACGCTCCTGTCTGCGTGGTGCTGTCTACAAGAGAGTCTGTTTGTCCTCTATAGCAATGTGATCAATGGCACCCAGAAAGGTGCCACGTTGAGATCCAAGCGCGCTGGCCTGATGCTGGACAGATGTGTGCTCTTGGTGCTTCCCCTGGCTTGGGATGCAAGCCTGGATGTGTCACTTCATTGCTTAGTGTCGCTGCTTCTGCACACTGTCTCTTTCTTGCCTGTGTGAATCACGGGCTCTTCTACCTGCTCCTTTTTTTATTTGGCCGTAATAAACAAACTGTGAACATAACCTTCAGCTTTGCCATATTCCCATTTGTCCAATCCGTGTTTTTTTAACAATGCTCAGTTGTTTCCTCCAACGCGATACTTGGATTCTTACTTAATGGACATTGCCTCCTATTTTGGTGTAATCAGCAATTTTCATTAGCGCACTACTACATCTTGTGCCAAATTTATTAATGGTAATTTTACAAGATGTTTTGCTTTTAATTTGCGGATCGTCCTTCTCTCTCCCCCCTTTGTTTTTTTTTTCAGACATATTGCTTATAAACACTTTGGCAGTGTTAGTGCAACATATGTTTTCACATGAATAATTTAGTAGTTGTACTAAACCACTATCATCCCGTCTATATCAGTCTGAAAGTGCTGAATACACTGGGTACTGATTAGTATGGAGAAACTTGGGCAGAAAACAGCACAGTGAGAACAAATTTAACGCAGGAAATATTTCATATGCAAAATGTGTTCAGTTTTCACAAAAATATGAATAAATATACTGCTTATTTTTGAATGATTCCATGCAACTGATTGCTCTTGCACAACAGTATAGCACACCAGGATTTAAATTTACAAGTAGTACAAACAGAAAATTTGCCAGAACAAGGTTTCATACAGCTCAAAATTTAGACGGACTTGGATCAAATTTGCCAAGTACTTTCAGCTGCAAACATGTTTAGGCTGTTGAGGAGGAGACATATATTGACAGAGGGGACAGATAATGTCCCTTCTGCTTTTTCGGAGTCCAGTGATTAACGCTGTCAAGGAAAACACGGGAGAGCTGCATTCAGTCGTCCTCTGCCTGCATTGATTTGAACTGTGATTGTCTTCCCTCAACAGAGTGCCTTAACCATCCGGGTAAAAAAAAAAAAAAAAAAAAAAAAAAAATCCAGTATGTGTTTCCTTCATATTTATAGCTCTGAAACACATTTTTATAAATACTAAAACATCAGCTGTCAAGAGCGAGAGGATGGCATCGTGCAGTGGCTAGCTCGTTTTGCAGGAGACGCGAATTGGAAGCCCGTCGGGCAGAGCTGGGACTGGAGCCCGGAGCTGAGGTCCCAGACGTGTCCCCGTCACTGGCCGCTCTGGGGAAAGGAGGCAGCGCCAGAGGTGCAGCCGGTCCTTCGTTCCCTTCTGTTTCTTCTGCGCCCGCCACAAGATGAAACCTTTTGTTGCAGATTTAAAGAGATGTTCTGATGCAAAAGCAGTTTGATAAGAAAATTGTTTTGTTTTATTTTGTCAGAACAAAATTGGGCGGGGGGGGGGGGAAGATATTGTTCAATTTGTTCTAACTGGAAGAAAGAAAAAAACAATTGTTGGTTTTTTTGTTGGCAAACTTGATCCGTGTGTGGATCATTGGTTTTAATGGGACAGCTGCGCCTGTGTCTGTGCTGCTGCTGCTTCTCGTGGGGCAGAGAAGATCCCTTCCCCCTTTTCGGAGTGAATATCCCAAGAAAGAAAACAGTAGAGCGACAGCTGCCACCCACGTGCCCCGTCCCCTTCACGAGAGGCAGAGAAAGGCCAAACCATCAGAAAAAGAGATAAAGAGGAGGCTGAGCACTGGGGCAAATAACTTGTGTGAGGCTGGAGCCCATTTCAGCGCAGAGCAGCGGACGGTAGCCCAGATTGCAGGGAGGCTGGTGGCCGGGGAACTTGGTGGCCAGTGCTCACCTGCCTCTGTGCGTGACACTGGGGCCGAGCTCCTCGCCAACCCCACACAGTCCCTGGCCGGCAGCGTCCCCGGTGTCCTCCTGCCTGTCCCATGACGAGGACACCCTGCGCTCCCACGTGGGTGCCTGGGCTGTTTGGAATGGGGGAAAACGGCCAGGCTCTCTTCGCCTCTCCCTGGAAAGTTCAGGTAGCCAAAGCTGCTGGAAATCGCGGCTGGTCCAGCGCTGGGTTAACCACGCGCCTCTCAGGATTGCTTTTTGAGAAAGAAGTGTCGTGGTTTGGGCTGGTCTGGCCACTGAACGAACAACAGATCCTCTCTTTAACTTCCCTCCCAAGAGAGGGAAGAATGAAAGAGAAAGAGACTTACGGATTGATAAAGAAACTAAACAACTTTAATTAAATATGAATAATAAAATAATAAAAAATAATACAAAAATACTGATTTATATACAATATATACAAAACCATGTCAAGTCCCCAGGTAGTGGGATATGCTGTTAATTTCAGAGAGCACAGTTAGTTAGAAGAGACTTAACTGAGAAGTAAAATTACTGAAAAGAAAATGAGTTCTGTTTTACCTCAAAGCAGGACAAGAAGGGAGTGGAGGAACCACACGAGTGTGTGATATGAGTTACTGCTTTTGACTTCACTTGATTTCCTTAAGGCCGGTTTTACGGAAAGATCGTCAGGCAGGGTTTCAGCTCTTCATTTGGCTGTCACTCTGCAGCATTTCTTAGGAGGCCAAATTGATGAGAGGTTTACTTCCATGATCAATCTCTTCAACTTCAGTGGGACTACTTATCAAGCATGTACGCTTTAGTAAGAGTAATAATGGATCAACCTTGCCCCTAGAGACCATGTGAATGAAAATATGCTAATTAAATGTATGCAGGAGGCCACATTTTATATAAATGCTGAAGGGATTTTATTTATTATGAGGGCTACTGTTTTGATTGCCTTGTTAAAAAAAATGCCAGCAGTCTAACATTGTTTAGCGTTGAAAAATTATCTTTTCTTTTTCCTTGGTGTCTGTCTGGGATTAAAATGACGCCCACTTCTGTTTAAACTCTCTAAATACTTGTTCCCAACAAACAAATCCAAAGAGATACCGTGCCTCTCATAAAAAACCAAAGCAAAACAAAATGAACCAAACAAGCTAAAAGCTCCACCACTGCACACACTCGTCAAAAACGACTTGCCAGACCGATGGAGGATGGTATTTCCATCCTATTTGATGCTTTTAACTGCAGTTCTTATGAATGGTCTGAATCTCTCCTACCTGAGGAGCAGCACAGAACGAGTTATTTTTAGCAGCTGTAGCCCAAAGCTGCTGTTGCTGCTCCACAGTGGCATATCCATAGATACACTTTCCGTCCTGTGGTTAGAGGCTCAGTAGGTAAATTAAATGCACTACCTGATACAGCATCTTTAGCAGCAATTAACAAATATTAGACAAATATTAACTGAATGGAGCCAGGAGGAAGGAAGAGGCAGCCAATGAAATTGCCTCCTCTTGTTCAGAGCCTCCATAGACACATAAAACCCAGAAAGAAGAGATTCTTTTTAAAGATGGCATAGAGGAAAGCTCTTTGAGATTTACCTTTCTGCTAGAGGCACACAAAAGGAACGCCATTATTATTTACTTATTTTTAAAGAAAAAGGAGCTTTTGCCATTTGCAGATGAAGGTTAAATTTTGTGGGGAAAAAAAAAAAAGAAATCTTTTTCGGCTTGCTTTGGGGATTTTTACAGTTTTCAGTACAAAGCAGTAGGTTGAAAATATAGTCTCTGCTGTAATGAATTAGACAGCTTCGCCGTTAGAGAGTGCATTTTCATTAGGGCGAACAATGGAGGCTGCTGGGTGGATTGCGATGAGCAGCTTTACATCGAAGGACAAGCTGCATTTATCTGAAGGCAATTCATGGGTATATAACGGACAGCAGGGCCTTTGTCTTTGCTAAGAGCCTTCCTGTGAATAGCTCTATGATTCATAGCCAAATTACAGTTGCTTCCTACTATCATGGCCATTTTAATAGCAAGGTTCACAAAAGGCTCTCTTCAAATGTTAAGTGGTGCTGGTGGGCTTGCACCCTTTTTTTTTTGCACTTATTAGAATCAGATTAAATAAATAAGAAGTCACATTTTTGATCCTTGTAAGGATTTCTTGTGAAAGATTTAAGTTCAAAGCACAAGTATCGGTTCAGAATTGCTCACGTTTTTCTCTCAATTAAAGAACGACACACTAGAAAATCCATCTAATCAAGGATAAAAATCTGACAGATGTGCAGTTGCAGATAAGCAGTTAAAACCATTTAAAGGTTTCTGATGAATACATCGTAAGTATTTTGAGATCCTTCGGTGCAAATTACTGTATACTCTGTGCATGACAACATCATGATGGTACGAATAGCTGATAATCCACACCCCAGCGTCCATAATGGAGATAGCTTTGGGATGAATCAAAGTTAATATGTGTAAAATGATATTCATAGTAGTAGTAAATGCTATATCATAGTAGCATGGAAGGCCACATCAGGATTGAGATTCTTTTCTGTTATGCATTGACACAGAAAAAATACAGTCTGTGCCTAAGGTTGTATAGTTTCTGTTTAATTAAGCCACTGTTTTTTCAGGTTAATTTGTGTAGTTTCTGGGGGCAACCTAACGTGTGACTAATTACTGGCTCCTAAGTTATTTGTCCAAGTTGTGCTTTGATTAAAAGTGAGCTCTGTTTGCCTTGGAATATACAGAGTATATGTACGGTGCTGCAGCCCGACTGTTTGCTCAGTAGATTGGCAGAAGCTTTTATCTTCCAGTCCACTCAGAGGTAGATGGAATTATTGCTACTATATGAGATATATATATATATATATATATATATTCTAGGAGTGGATGAGTTTAAAGTCCAGAGATTTAAGCCTTTTTTAACTAAACTCAGGCTGGAAGAAAGTAAGGAAGTTGAAATTTCTCAAACCTCCTTTTTTTTTTTTTTCACTGCAATCTACCCTGAAGAGCATAGACTTCAGACTTTTTATTCTTATCCTGGTCTTCGACACAACGGCGGGGGGTTGTGAGATGAGAAGAATAGCATTTCATTCTGGTTTCAGTCAAATGAACACTGTGAGAAGTGGTTTGCTCCTTTCTAAACTGCTTGGTAGTGGCCAAGGGCGTTCTTATAGCACAAGGACAAGATAAGAACACCCGACACCCCACTAGAGAGTTGCTGAACTGCTTCAGATAGAGAATTAATTTGGGCACTGATTCAGCCTAGCACTTGAGCACGTAGTTTTGCAGCAGCTTCAGACAAAAGTGCAATCTGATGCTCTGGCCCATGCAGTCTCCTGCAGAATATGCACATGGTAGTTTCCACCTTGCGCTTGTCCCCTGCATTGGGATGGAGTGTCCTCCTGAGCTGCTTCTGTGGATGGACACAGAGGGCCAAAAAAGTCCACAATGGAGTGCAAATCTCTGCACTGCCTGAAAGAAGCACAGCTGTCGTGGATGCCAGTGCTAGTACAAGACCTGCTCTAGAGATGCCAGAGGGAAAACACCTGAGCTCCTGTAGAAAGAAAAAAAACAACTTGGTGGCTTCTGGGAGAGCACTATTGATTCTCCTTATGAATAAAAATGAAGGCGATTCAGGAATTATTTATTTGAACTACCCAAACTGAGTGGTGTCCTGGTTTTAAATCTTTCTACCCAGTAGCAAATGAATGGAAGTGAGTACATCCACTATTGCAGCCATCTGTTGTCTAAGAGCTGTGTTAAGTGTCTTAGCATGTGAAAGGCGTGTCAGAGACTCCTTCCCAGTGTTCTGAAACAGTTGAATTTCCACCTTTTGGAGAAAACCACGGGGAAGCTCATGAGGATCTCGGGTGAAGTTCTGGTAGTGCATATGTTATGTACTGACCTCTGCTAAACAGCCCAGTTTGACACTTACTCAGGACACTTTGATAGAGACAGGTTTATCTGTTATTGATTCCGTCCATATTCTGAAAACTGGCAAAGTGATGCTGACTTTTGCTTTCCAAGGGGTTACAGTTCTGCATGATGATAAATGATGGGTGAGCACTACCGGTTATAAAGAGTGAAGGTGCCTAATAGACAAAAGGTAAACAAAAATAAATAGCTCATATTGCCTGATGAATTTGGCACCAATTCAGAATTAAAAGGGACATTAGATTACCTTTTCTTATCTGGCACGTAAGCTGTTTAACTAGATTTGTTTCTAAGATACAGATGAAGAAAACACAAGTTTTACATTGCTTCAAGTCTAATTTTTCTTGTTCTTAGTGACTATCAGCAACACAAGATTATAGTATTGTCATGGTAAGCAGCAATACAAGGTTTTTTTCACATTTTTTATTTTTTTTAATAGGAAAATAATAACGATATCTTTGCGATCTTTCAGCACAAGTAGATGAAGAAGATAGAGGGTCAGAAAGAAAAGGAGTGCAGTTTTTCACAAAAAGATGTGGTGAATTAGAAAGACTCTTAAGCAAGAAAAAGAAAGACTGAGATGGCAAGAAAGCAAACCGAAATTGTTATGGTAGAGCAGGGGCACAGGGTAGTGTGGGAATACCTGGCTGCCAGGTTGAGCCTCACAAGTTAAGAAGATAAACTAGGAGTTTTACTCTTGGAGCCACAGACATAGGAGCGTGGGAATATTTGCAATCCCAGAAAAAAAAAGGAACCTAACGCAGGTAGATTCCCAGCTAGGTTAGATACCCAAGGCTCACTGTACCTCAATGGGAAGAGGAACAGTGATGCTCTTCATGGCCTTCTCAAGGGCCTTGCCTTTGTCCCTTGTATATGCAAGAAGACTGATCAGTGCGAGCTGGTCTAAAAGTGTTAAGTGCTAGGTACTATGTATTTAAAGCAACTTTGAAATGTCCAAGACTCTCTAGTCTTATGGCAGTTGATCCATACATATACATCAGCTATTTGTCTATCAAGTCCAACAATCTGGCCTGCCTAACATCCAGAAAACTGTAAATCCTTATGCAAAGAGCTCAGGCAGTCAGTATCACCAAAAGTGGTGCCCTCCCCTTCAGGGTGGAAGGATTGGCAGCCATGACTTTGGCCCACATTTAGGTCCCTGTGGCTCCGCATCATGAACACTCCCCGCAGTATCAAGGCAACACCACTAAACTGAAGTGGTCTTGACGTTGAAATAGCACAAGCATTCTCTTTATTCAGTGTAGGTGAGATGATTGCAAATGGTTCCTTCGTACCTCTGAACATACATCCTCCATCAGAGGTGACAGCTTTCACAGGCAAGCTGAGTACTCTGGGGCAAGATCTGAAGCTGGCATGCATCAGCAGCAATTACTCCCTTTTGAGGCTGTTTTGTATTAAGCCCCTTTCATTATTAAGGCTCATTCTATGACATTTGTGCAAGTGCAACTCATAATCGGCATATTATCTACACACCACCAACTGCGTGTTTGGGCTAAAGAATTAGAGTATCTCACTGAAAAGTGAAAGCAGCCGTCCCGGTAAATCATTTCATGGACAGATTTCATACAGAAATATGGCCTTAATAATGCACACTAGACTACACTGCAGTTGCAGGAATATGGACATAATTTCATCCTTCTAGTTATACAGGGTCCTGTTCAAAGCCCAGAAGTGCAGAAGTTAATTGCTGTTGGCTTCAGTGAGTTTTGGAGCCTGCCTGTCAGAAATTCTGTGACTGGGGGGAGAGTCTCTTTGGGATCAGAGGAAGCACGCATGGGCAAGCACTGCAACACAGGAGGTTCCCTCTGAACAGCAGGAAATACTTTTTCACTGCGAGGGTGACAGAGCACTGGCACAGATTCCCCAAGGAGTAGGTGGAGTCTCCTTCCTTGGAGATATTCAGAAGTCATTTGGACACAGTCCTGGGCAACCAGCTCTAGGTGACCCTGCTTGAGCACCAAGGGGGTCAGACCAGGTGACCTCCAGAGGTCTTTTCCAGCTCTGTGACTCTGTGATTCAGATACCACCCAGTGGGAGCCGAGGCATCAGAATCTGTTTTTATGTAGGGGAAAATCATCCCATCTCTTAAAATGTCCTGTCAAAAGGTACTCGTAATGAAATACATGGAAACTGAAATAGGGTTGAAATAAGCAATTTTGTCAACAACATTTAGAATGTAACATTTTGAACTCTTAATACAATTTCCACAGCTGTCTGGAAATAACCTGGTTTGACTGAAATGATTATTCTTCAGAGATAATGGAATCTTTGATTTCAGGCACCATTTGAATTATACATCGGGATTTTTTTTTTAATCAAAAAAAAAAAAGCAATTGCATTTTTTCTTTTTAGGAACAATCTGGTACATCTATCTTCAAAGCTGTTATTTACATATCAACAGCTTTGTTCAGTTCCTCTGTTCTTTGGCCGAGTGTAAGATTACAATGAAAACCAGAGAAAGGGGTGGCAACTCAATAGAGTCAGGTTGAAAGAGGCAAAAAAGGAGTAAACAGGCCTATTAGGAGGAATAAACAGTGATGGTAAAAATAACACAATCACATATTTTTGTGGTTTGTTTAATTTAGTTTCACATTTCTTTGATAGTTGTAAAATCTTCTCAGAAGTTTGAAAATATTTTTTCCCCTTAACCAACTTGATCCTTTTCCATTTGGCAAATACACTGTTGGGTTTATTTTTCCCTCCCATATGTTGAATGGTAATAAAATAAATATGTCTGCTAATGTTTTTTGTGTAGGAACAACTTTTCCTGTACGCGAGTCCCTTAAAAAGTTTTTCTTGCCCCATGATGGCATCGTGGGCAATAACATCTTGTCTAGTAAACTCCTAATGAAGTAAAAATTAAGTATGTCATGATTTACTAGCAGCCAGTCATGTACCAGAATAGAATTCGGCCCTGTCTTCGTGTCATTTTGAAGTTGTTGAACCAGGTTCAGGCATGAATTAAGATAAAAGAAAGAAAACACTAAAAAGTGGAAGACACTGATTTAAAGAAGAGGATGGAAGGAAGCACGCCCGTTGTTTTAAATGGCATGGCATCAGGCACCAGTGCACAGTGCTGCTTCTTCCATGGCAAAACAAAGTGCCCTTTTCCGCACCTTGTGGCTGAACATCCCAAGACACTTAATGGATTTAGAAGCAAACCTCCCTTGGTAATGAAAGCAAGTTAAGCAATTATAGCATAGAGATAGATAGAAAGCTCTAGCTGATGAATGAGAAAGGGAAGGAGGACGACAAATCAAAGTGGAAGACTTAAAAAAAAAGGACAGTGATGAATGGTAAGATCACTCTTGTATCATACTCTTGTCTTACCCTTTGACTTTCCTCAGGTCCAGTCCCTGTGAGTACTCACACATTAGTTAGGGGTACTAGCCAGTACTTCATGGTGACACAGTTTCCCTAATGCATGGGTAGGCTGAGTAGTAAGGATATTACATCATACTTACTCCAGGTGGAATATGAGATATGAAAAAGGACTGAGGAAAATTTGTCGTCTTCAGGAAAAATAATGTATTTTGAAGTTCTCTGCACATCTCGCTGACTGATGGCTGGGGCAGATATGAGCTATTCTCTGCCCTTCCAGGCAAGCTTACAACCGAATGTTATAGTGGCGTCTCTGGACACAGGAGCTGGCTGTTGTGGTCTTGAGCTCTTTTCCTCCCCATTTTTGCTTTCTCATTCCTTACAGTTGTGGAAGGACTAGCTATCACCCAGGTGACTCACTTGCTCTTCTGTGCCTCTCAAAGCTGTTTGCAAAAGAGGGTAAGCACTTTTACACAAGACATGCAATATGAAGCGGCGTAGAGTCTGAAAGAGAATACGAACCATGGGTACAAGGATTGTTTCAGCTATCAGCGAAGTGCAGCTGTCTCTGAGGCTGGGTGCGGCTTTGAAATAATAGGCACCACTACTGTAAAATGTGTCAGGATGAAGAGAGAGTACACTGCTCCTCTGAAAAGAGAACTTCATATCAAGCTGAATGTAATTACTCAAATGGACGTCAGCCAGTGCACCTGGGCTCACTCAGCATAGCAAATAGGAATTCAGGAGAAATGTTCTGTGGCACTATATAAATTCTCAGAACTGTTTGTATAGTTTATATTTTCATCTTCACTTTCACAATGACACTTGCTCTTATCTCTACCACCTAATGAGCAAAGAGAATTTACTCTAAAATTTTGTCAGAACTCTGCAACGAATTGAACTGAGACACCAAGACGACAAATATTGTAGTCCTTTCAACTACTTCAGTTATTTCAACACTGGGAAATACAATGGATCACATACTCAAGTAGCGTACATTGACCAAAAAGTATCGGCTTGGTTAATGTTGCTTTTTACCAGCTGAAGATCCAGTCCAGTAATCTGAAGCATGTCAAATTGCTGACAAAATCCTGGTTCCTTCTTCTCACAGCTTGGACAGAGGAATCTCAGTCCCGCAGAGATTAGGCTGGCTACTCACATTGGAGTGGGTGGACCAAAACGTTCCTGTTCATCCTCCATGCTGGCTAGAAAGGAGCTGGCAGTAGACCTGAAGCCGGTTTAGATCTGTGTTGTACCTGATAGTACTTTATTGAGAAGCTAAAATCATCCCTGGGGAGGGTCTGGCGAGCAACTCCCCTGTTGGACATATTCTGCCGTAAAAACACCATGTCTTCACGTTCTGGACAAACAGTGGCACCCTGTGCTTTACCCATGGCTTTACCCATGGCTACTCTCTTTCAGTACTAGAAGGACCTTCCAAATGGACAGGATCGTCTCAGCTGCAAAAAGGAAGAGTGTTCTTGATGGATAGGTGGTTGTGGAGATGCCTGACAGCGCTGCCCCAGCCGAGGAATAACGTCAGGCCAGAGGTCTGAGGTAGTTCTTTGGTCACATGAAGTGCCAGTACTTGTGTGCTGAACTCCATTCATCTGGGGCTTCATTTTCAGAGCCAATTATCATCATCCATTACCAATAAATTTAGATAGATGGCTAAGCCTCTAAAAGCCAAGGGTTTAAAATCAAGCAGAAGAAATAGTTTCCTCTGGATATCGCCTTAAGTGTGACTGCCGTTCAGCTGGCTGCACGGCAAAGGAAGGTTGAAAAGTTGATAAGTTTGTGAAATTTCCTTGTGCTAGTCACAAAACTTAACGTAGCCACTTATTAGAGGATGTAGATCTCATCTACTGCGGTGGTTTGTGAGGTAAAGCACAGGACATCAACTTTTGTAAAAATTTTCACAGTCCTGAAAGTCAATTGAATGCCTTCTCGAGGAAGAAGAAGCTGTATTAGCCAGGGCAGCATTATCTCTAATGCACTCATTTCCTCCATAATTGAAGTCATTAAAGTACAGATATTTGGATGGGTACTGGAGCATCAGATTGGATTTTTAGCCTTTTACCAGTTTTCCCTTTATATTCTTTCTTAGGATCAATCTGCAGCAATTGGCTTAGAGTAAAATACCCTGCTGTGGCTTGTCCCCTGCACAGACCCTGTAAGCAGTGTTCCAGCGGTATTGTATTTTAATTGTATTTGCTATTACTGTCCTAAGACTGAATATCTAAATGAGAAGAAAATGTTAAAGACAAACTGAGAGGAAGATGTATCACATTTAGAAAGACAGCTAATACTGGGCTCTGATAACTTTGTGAAAAAGAAGGACTTCTGGCAAGTTTTACTTAATTTCCTAGGTTTTCTACATTTCATCAGCAGGTATTTAGAAATACACATTGTAGACAAATCATATTAGGAATTCCTGATACTGGTATGTGCAAATGCATATGTATGTCTTGTCGCTGTATTAAAAAATACGTGTTCCACTTATTCGGAACAGGGAATATTAGATGACACCAGTATTTGTATAGATATGTGATATTTGGATGTACTTTTCTGGCATATTATAATGAAGTGAGACTACTACCTAGCCCAGAAAACTGAGGAAAACTGATGAACCTGTATCAAACTAATTAATTAAATTGGAGGAGTTAATGTATTTCTTGTGGATGATGACAATAAATCAACTCCCATATAGTATGTTGTGTTTTCACTTCAGTAGTGTTTCCCACGCAGGTGGACGCACACAGCAGCAAACTGAATTCAGATTGTTATGGCCAGAACAGGACGTCAGTCACACCAGCCTCAGCCTGCCAAATTTCATTTACAATTCATAGAGTTGCTCCACCTTTAAACCTGTGTATCTGAAATACAATGGCCTTTGGTCTTCGGATTAGTTCTTCTTTATCCATCTTTTACGCACTTCTGACCTCACAACAGTTATTCATTATATTTTACACTATTTATATTTGGATTAACTTGATTTACAAGAAAGGAAAATGGAAAATATAAGAAAATAACATTTTGTGGAGATGGCTTGGCTCACATTGAGGTCAATCTCTAATTTTACTGAAGCTGGTCAGTATACTCCCAAATTTATTTCAGTAAAAGGCATGCATTTACTTTTCTTTTAATACACAGAGCTTTTTATTTGGGAATAATAAAGCCTGATCTCAATATATTTAGCCTAACCAGTATTATAGAACGTAACCTTATGTTTTTGTATATGCATTAATAAGGATTTAACAATTCAGGCTGGTGATGTAACGTTATGTACCCTGTACTGCTTTCCATCTTAACCACAGCATCTCTGAGTACTATTGATTCTTTGCGTTTTAAAGAAGCTTTCAACCTGTTTGGTTTCAAGGGCACAACAAAGTTCAAGTAGGAGACTGTTTAAGAAAGGCCAGATGAGAATGTGATTTCAACAGGTTCTTGTCAAAATTCATATCTAATGTTTCAGCTAAATTTTTTTTCACGTTCTCACCCAGTCATTTGCTCATTATCTCTGCTGACTCTGAGTTATCCAGCATGATCTGGGCAACTACCTGAAGTCCTTCATATTATTATTATTTCAGTCTATTTGTATTCAAAATTGTGTTGCAAAGCATCAGATAAATATGAGGTATCCAGTCTGGAATACCTCCTGCTGTCAGTAAGGAAAATCTGTTGTTTGCAGGCTGATACCATTGTTCTCACGTCATGTTTTGTGCTTACCAGCTATTGGAACAGCAAAGTCACAAAGCTTGTGATGGTGTCTCGTGTTTTCAGCTGCCTTGATGGTCAGTCAGTCATGTCAGCTGGGTGGTTTCTATCTCACAGGGACATTTTCTTCAGTTTGTCCTGACTGAGCTTAGTACCAGTCTAACCACCTGTGAGGTCCTCTTTTTGTAATGAACGGAAAAAAATCAAAGCCATCACATATCCCTGATTTGGGGAAAAACTTAATCTCCAGAGCCAAATTTTAAGCTCTTGGTTCACCTCTGTCATTAGTATTCTGTGAAAGAAACACGGGATTCAGCCCACCCAGCTTCAGAAAGGTAAAAACAATGTCTAAGCCAGATGTCTGTGGTCACTTGATAATCAGCGGCAAGAGATGGGAGGCTCCAGAGGGTCACGGATCCAGTCCCACAACAGCTATCTCAAAGAGGTGCCCCTCTGCTCTGATGGTAAGCATCGCCATGAGGACCAGCTGATACCATCTGCCTAAATTCAGACAGCTGACATGAGGTTGGATGAATCTTTCCCTTCACGATTAAGGTGTCTCTCACGTGGCTTGATAAAGGATGGGTAAATTAGATGTGATAAAGAGAGCTGCCCGGTGGCAGCTGGAACAATAATTTGTGAGTCTCAGCCCCACATGCAGATGACTAGGCTGTGCTCCCTGTCATTGCATTAGAAAGCTTTCTTTTTTCTAATGGATTTACTTCCTGAAGAAAATCATGGTACACTGGAAAGACTGTTTTGCATTTCTTATCTATGAAAATTAAGTTATGGGACTTTTCAGGATTTACCATATAGAGTTTATGCCTCTTAATGTGCTCATCTCAATAAAATATATGGCAGTCAAAGATGGCTCATGTAAGATACAGGGTAATTAGTCATTTATATAACTCACCATCATACAAACCAAATCAGCTTCTATATAAATGTCTAGACAGCACATTAGTGCTTTGCCCAGCCAGCCCAAGAATATGTAACTGGTAAAGGTGAAAGGATCCCTGCTTCCTAAACTCCTTGTTAGCACTTGCCACACTCCCCACTGTCATTTATATTTTGCCAGAGAAACCCCAAGCGTGCAGGTCCCAAATATTCCAATCTGTCTGTTAAACAGAGCTCATATGAGGTCATATTTCTGTAAGTCACATTGAAATCAGTATCTGTTTGTTCAGAGCATTGACCTCAGAGAGATTTCAAATGTCCCTCAGGACTGTGTAAAATTAAGGCCTACTCTATTTACAGCATCATTATTTCAAATATATTACCGACTAGTTCATCTTAACAGAAGATTTCTCAATGGGTAAGATAATATGTTTTTAGATTGAACACAGCATTTTCATGATGTAAATGGACAGAATCATGCATTTTGGGCCAAAAGCTTTAGTTCCAAACAATCAAATACTTGCTTTAAGCAGCAATCCGATTAAGGGCTGGCACGCACAGGCTTGTCACGCGCTGTGGAATACCTTGTGAAGTTTATCATGGGGAAAGGAAGGTACTAGCTGAAGAGAATGTGCACGTGAGTGTCCAAATCCAGCCTGGAGGGCTTCTCTGTGTGGCACATCACTGACAGCTTCACTGGGGCCAGGATCAGATACCTACATTAACAGCACTCTTTACTTCTGCCTCTTAGCGTCATTTATTAGCATGAAAGCACTGGCTTGACATGATTAGCGTCGACCAGATCCTTACCTTAAATCACTGGCATCACCGTGGATACTGTGGCATTAAGCAAAGTAAAAAAATCCTCAGTTAGATCTAATTCTTGTTCACTAAGGCAATGTAACAATGGATTATTTTTTTTCTTGCTGTTCAGTGTCCGGATCAAAACCAAACGCCGGGCAGATCAATATGACAGATAGACATGTCAGGTCCTCTCACCCGGACAGAGTTCTTGGTTCCATTCATTTCCAGCTGAAGGAAACACATATTTCAACTAAAAATGGAGCACGTGCTTTGTTATGCTTGCCATAAAAGCCTCTGGGAAAACAAGCTGGAGTCACAAGAATCCTAGAGAAAAAAGTACTGATTTTACCTAAGAGCCCATAATTATGGTCCTCGCTTAGGGTGAAGGAGACTTCAGTTCTGTCCTGTATTCTCCCTCAAGCCCAATGTATGTAATTTCTGATTGTTTGTCTATTTAGCAGCATTTTCCCTAATTTATTTTCCTCAAGAACATGTTTTCAGGATTAATAAACAGTTTCACTGCACAGTATTTTTTCAGTGGCAAGACAAAGAGAACAAAACCGAGGAAAAAAACCAGTAATCTGGGAAATGGTAAATATTAAAAAAATATGATTGCAACTCAGGAAGGGTTTAGCTGCACATCTGGAATTTTTCTTTACAAATTCTACACATGCCTGTCATTTGCAGAACAGGGATCTGTCTTCTTGTGTCCTGTTGTGAATAATTACAATTGATATGAAATAGCTTTTAAAATGCTTCTAAGAATCGGAGGAAATAGCAGTAGCTTTCTCTCAGGCTTGTCTGCGTCTGGCTTTTGGGGGTTCAGAGGTCAGGAAGAAGCTATATCAGAATATCTTTATTCTACTGGTGAAACTTCAATCTGGATCCGAATTCTGTTGCTCTGTCCCATCTCTGTTCTCACCAGCCCTGGTTGCAGTGCCTTACGCACGGATCTTTACAGGAACAGAGCAATGCTCGCCAGCACAGTCCATTAGCTGGGATAGCTGTTGCCTTGATTTCGGAATAAAATGCTGCAGCAGAGAAAGAGCAATACTCCCGTATCTTTGCTGTTGACTATACGAGGCTTGGTATTGATTTACTTCCAGAGCAGTATTCATCTCACAGGGTAAAAGAAGCTCATTTACCTGATAAGTCTAATAAGGTACCAGTGTATTTAGGAAAAACACAATGTTCTCAGGTATCACAGAAAATTAGCTAGGCTGCAGTACCAAGGCTGTGATTGCGATTCTTGAGCTTATAATTTGATTTATGCTGTTAAGACTAGGGAAGTATGAGTCTTAGGAAATAGTTCTATTAATGCTTTGTGAGACACGGGGAGCCAGGCTGGCAGCAGTCTTCAGCTGCTCTAAGTTATTTGAAACAGGAAAAGATAACTTTTATGTTATATTGAGTTTATATTAGAAAGTTAAAAAAAATATTTTTCTTTTTAAATAGTGAAATTTCTGGAAGTGAATGGTAAACTGCAATTGCTTGACATCATTATAAATTTGCGGGTGAATATGTTAGTTCGAATGCTCAGACCTAATGAATGCACCCAGGTAAGGCTTGGAATCATACTTGGATGATCATACTTGGAAGCTAAAGATACATGTCAAAATAGATGTATGAACCACGCATCCCTTGTTTAGTGCAGATGGCTGCCACTTTTTTCCCCTCCTCTTTGCACTGTGAACTATGTAAGATAATCAGGTCCTATACTAATTGTATTTATTACAAGATTTAGAATACTCTGTTCAAATTCTTTGTTTATTTTATATTTTTAACAAGAAACAGTTTTGTAGCTTTTGTCAAACTAGTCCTGCTAAATTCACGATCTTTGGAAGGGGATCCTCTTGGACTGTCATAAGGGAGTGTTACTTTGTGTTGCTATTTAGGCAAATTGAGTGTTAAGTATGATTAAGACGACTGCTCTTAGTATACCACTGCTTCCAAAACTGTGAAAGCCGAGCTGTGCAGTGCATGGGGCAGGGGACTGCTACAGGAGATGGGATACTCTGGTAGTTAGGATGACTCTGGTCCAAGGAAATAGGATTCTTTCCTTAGTTCTTCCTGCTTCCTATGCTTTAGTAAAGCAAGTCACAGAAACCAGACTTTGCACAGTCTTTAATTGTGGGTTCCTCGGTACATTAGTGCCTGGACGGAGAGCAGTGCAATTCTAATTTGGAGAAGCGTGGGCAATGCCAGGCACAGCTGAACTTAGGAAAGCTGTTCTCAGAATGTATTAACCACTCTACAAATGTTGCCTGTGCTGAAAAGTCAGTCCTAGGGCCTCTCAAAAGGAGAGCTTAAAACTAGTAGGTACTCTTAACTTTAATCTCTATTTGCCTCAGTACCGTATCTGTAAAGTGAAGCTGCTACATTTCCCCTCACCTTACAGCTCAAGAAAATGTATAAATAAAATTTGCAACTCACCTGATGGTTCTGTGTGTGCCACAGAACAGCCCAGGAATGTATCTATTCTCTTTAGGAGAGAGCTTCTCTACTGAAGTGTACACAATATATTGAGCCAGGAGAAAACAGAACATCAAGTGCTATTTAATGCGTGCACTGAATGAGATAGGAGGCATATGGAAAAAATCATACATGCTCAAGTCATTAAAAACTATTCTAATGCTTGAGGGGGAAGGGTAAATAAGGACAAATGCTGAATAGAAACCACTAAATCTAGTATTTCCTAAGCTCTCAGTGCTTGATATCTTTAAATTTATGAAATTCTTTCAATGAAGCAGGGAGCGAGAGTGCACAGGCATGCCTGCTTTCCACATTTCATATTTCCTAACCTGCTCCATATTCCTTGCTGATGCATCACACTGACATCCCACCAGCTCTCCCACTTTAAGGTAGTTGTATTGCAGCTTGGATGGAGGTTACCAGTAATTAACCACAGACAGTACTTCTGCTCATTCACTAGACCATGTTCTCTCTGACTGCACCCAATTAACCTTCCCCCGTGAGTCCAGAAAGCAAAGTGGAAGCTGTATGATAATTCTTGGGTCATTTAAAAAAAATCCCATGACAGTTTTTGTAAGAGTAATTTTGTTAGGCCCCATGTCCTGGCCAATTCCCAATTTTGTTTAATTACTTGAATTATCTGAGAACTGGACAAATGTATTCATTGTACGTTTTACTTAAAATGTCACGGAACGCATTGAAGAACATAACCAGAAATATATCTGTGAGTGATTCAGCTAGGTCTCTGAGCTGGGCGTGTAATGGCAAGAAGTTTTCAAAAGTATTGTAGAATTAGTCAAAAAGGTTATCTGATACTACTGGCTTTTCTGCATCCCGTCTATGAAATTCCTTCTGGGGTTTTCTCTGAAAGATGTAATATTTTTCTTTCCTTCCTCTCTAACCAGTTCTGCAGTGTTGGTCATGTTGTTCAGAATAGGTATGCTTGTCTACCTTACAGCTGGAAAGATTTCCGTCCCAGGGCAAGTGATACTCATATGGGAGTCTTATCAAGGAAATTTTCTTGCCTTTATCCTCCTTTTTTCTGTGAGCAATCTTAATTATTACACATTAATTCTTTGCTGTTTGTGTAACTCGCTGCATCTCACTAGCTCAACAAGCTTTAAAGACTTCCTGACTTTAAGCAATGCCTTGATTAGAAATGCAATGCAAGCTCTTGACCTTTCCGAATCCTGTAGAAGGCCTTCCTTTTCTAAGTGTGATCTGTGGGTGAGCTTGGACAAACCATTCATTCTTATACAGACCATGAGAAGAGTCCCAGGTCAAGGACTGCAAAGAAGAACCCATTTGCAGTGTGCAATCGGGAGTTTTATTGATTTTACAAAACCCAGAAAATCCTCTACTTATTCTTTGTGCTTTCTATTGTCATTTTATCAGTTAACCACTTGGACATATACAGACATTTATAGAATTCTTTATAACATAGCATTTGCCAACATTGGGTAGTCAATGCACTGTGTTATTCCATTTTTATGTTTTTACAGATGCACTAGCAGACCCATTTTATAAGTGAGGAAAAAATAAATAAAATATCGATCCAGGCAATTGCTTCCTATACTCTTGTATCTTCTTTCAGCTAGTAGTCACAAAATGAGTTCTTCGTCTCATTTGCTTATGGTGACAGTAGGCATAAATTACTAGAATTGACCAGTCTAAAATGAGTTTTGTGGAAGTCACTGTTCTGTGTAATTGCAGTGTTCCATGTAATGATGTATTTACTAGTGGTGCCTGACTGACACTTAGAGTAATAGTACGTTTCTTCACCAAATGTCTATATAGTAGCACAGTAACATTCAGCGGCATTTTTTCTTCTTTTTTAACAAAGATTGTCTTTATCCTGAACAATAGCATTTTAAATGTGTTATCCTTATGTAAATGTGTTATCCAATATAGCATTTTCATTTCCACGTCCTTTCCACTGCGTAGTTACTTTTTTCTTAAGGGCCTGAGGTTTAGGCAGCCTGCTCTCATTTTCAATGATAGTGCTAAATCATTTTCAGTTTGATAAAGATTTTTATATGGAGATTACAACATAACATGTCTTTCATGGAATCTTTGTTGTTCGTTCTTGTTGTTGGAACCAAAAAAGAAACGTAACTGTTCTCTCTGCGTAGAAACTATACTTTATTAAGTGCTCTTTCTTCGAACCAGGATTAGATTTTATTTCTTTCTACTTAAGAAAAAAAAGTCATTTTATTTTGCATTTATGTATGTAAAATACAGACATGAGTTTATGTGGAAAACTCCTACTGTCATCAATGTACACCAACAGGTTGTGTTGTTCAGAAGAGCTCCCCAAAATTGCTATGAACAGGGAGCAATGTCCTTCCTTAGGAATCGAGCATTAGAACTCAACAAAAGTTATATTTGACCAGAAATGGGGCCGAGACGTTAAAATTGCCTTAAGGATTCCTTGGAAAGTGAGGCATGGCAGGTTACAGACAACATCCTCTCTGTGCCTGTGAAGCAGGAGGGTATGTGTAAACAGGGATCGTGGATGTACCACCAAATGTCATGCAATTTGTAAAGAGATTTAGCATCTTTGTGAGCAGGATTTTTTTTTAAGGTTTTCCTTCCTATCAGCACTTCAATGCTTCCTCCAACCCAGTGTGCGTACCAGCTTCATTAGTTATTGTTTCTGGTCATACTTAGTACGGCCAGTTCAGTAGGGAACTCTTATGACCGGCTGGCATAGATGATTCAGCCACAAAATTCAGCTGCTTTTAGAGACTAACCTGAAACTGAGCAAAATGCCCTAGGCCACAATGAGGGGTCACACAGAAAAAGTCTGTGTCTACGGTGTGATTCTCCCATCCCTGCTTTTGCCTCTGTCCTTGCCCGTATGTAGACATGACAAGTCCAGCAGCCATTTTCCCCCATAGTCCTGTAGCCTGCTGTCCTGGTGACAGCTGCCCTGGTATTGACATTCAGGAACTGGTTTTTATATCGCTTTGGGAGTGTAGTCACTCAGTCAGTGATATTAGTGGTTTAAGAAAGGAAGCAGGGAATCAAGTCTACAGTTACTGAAATGAAACCTTCCTCTTCAGGCCAAAACTGAGATTCTGGAAACCTTAATTCAGAGTGCTTCAAACTCAAATTGCACTTTGCTGACAAATTGCCAAGACACATTTGGGCCATGTGAGAGCTTCTTCCAAGAGCTAAATGAAAAATGCATTCTTGTAAATATCATTGAAATTGTTCTCAGGTTCTCCTCGTGCTCTCAGCCATTAGCCCCTTCCAGAAAATGATTTTCAGATTCTCTTTCCTTCCCTCCTACAGACATAACGAGTTTTCAGCCTCTGAAGATGTTATGAGCTGTCTTTATAAATCTCTTTAAAATAACTTGGCAAGTCGTAACATGAAATTTCGTATAGTTGAAGAAAAATATGCCAGACCATCCTGTATTGAAAGAATATGGGACTAAATGTGAAATATGAAGGCTAAGTTGCACCTAAGGTTGTTTTGGTTACATATAGTATACACAGGGTGAAGTGTCTAAAAATATGCTAATACTTGCTTCTTACCAACAACCAACAATAAATATATCATGATTTACAGTCTCTATGTTACAAGCAAAAGAAGTCTTTGGTGCTGATCCAAAGAGTTGCCTTCATGCTAAAGAACAGAGCTGTGGAAGATTCCTTTGTATATGAGATTTTCGCCCATAGACTGGAAAATTGTTCCTTATACTATTCTCCTCTCCTTTATACACTGAGCATGACGTCATGTGGTATGGGGTATCCCTTTGGTCATTTGGAGTCAGCTGTCCCAGCTGTGTCTCCTCACAACTTCTCGTGCACCCCCAGCCTGCTCGCTGGCGGGGCGGTGAGAGGAGCAGAAAAGGCCTTGGCTGCCCAGCAACAACCAAAAACAGTGTGCTACCAACACTGTTCTCATCCCAAATCCAAAACACAGCACTACACCAGCTGCTAGCAAGGAAGTCAATGGCATCCCAGCTGAAAACATGACACTTCCAAACCAGTATTCAATGATACTCCGTGCTGGGATGTTATTAAATACACTGTAGGCAAGGTAGAAAATGGAAAGTGGCAAAGATTTCCTTAGTCTGGTATTATTAACATAACACTGAATAATGAGACAACATCTGCAAATTCACCTTGCTGAAAGTCGGATTGTGATGTGTGTGCCTATCTATATGTGCACCCGTACATTGACACCCAAGAGCCCGTTTCTGTATAAATGACTGCAGCTCAGTGTAATTTAACCAAAACTCTTGTATTTTGCTGAGGAGGCTTGCTGATATTCACCAGATGATTACCTTACAGATGTTCAATGTGTAATTTGCATATTCCATTTTGCATGCATCTATCTGATACGCAGATGCAAGTGAAGAAGTTAACTTCCATGTCCCCTCTGGACTAGTCGGAAGATGTTGAAGAGAGGATAAATATGTTCAAGAAAAAAAAAATCTTACTTTCTCATCATTGGAAGGTTATTTTCATTAAAATCTGGTAGGAAAATTAATTAAAACCTTTTAGATTTAACATTAGGAAATGTGGTGGCTCCTTCTAATTAGCAGACAAGCTACAGGCTCAGCATCATTCTCTCTCTCCATGATAACTGAGACTCAGTTTAGCTTGATTTGCAATAATTTAGCCAAAATTAGGGAGCTTCAAGAAGAAAGACTGAGGGAGACGCCTCGTTTCCTATACTACACATACAGTCTGATGGCTAGAGTCCTGTCTTCAGAGGAGATATAAATTCCAATTACTGCGCTGAATCAGTCAGACAAGATTTGAGCAGGAGACTCCCATTTGCCCAGAAAATGGCCTGCTCGTTGTTGGAGAGCTTTAGTTACAAAATTTAATGGTGCCATGCATGGTTTGAATAGCTGCATCTTCTTTGGTGCTTAAAAGGCAATAGGATCTTGTTATGAAAGTAGTCCAGAATCTCTTTACTTTCCTTACTTCTGTCATAAGTGGCCCAAAATTATTACAATTCTCAAATATTCTTCTCAATTTACCAAAGAAAAACACATTGAAAAATGATTGTCTGCATTGACTCAAATGAAAATTTTCAGTTGTGTTTATTTTTGTTCAGCTGTGCATTTTTGACTCACACAGGCCTGGTTTCCATGGGTAACTAGGGATACTTGATGCCAAGAGCTCCTAAATATGAGATAGCATTTTAGCCCTGAAGAAGTTGTGTAAGTTCTGCTTTTCATTCTTTCACGCCCTGCTGCTTTTTTCTCGGGCAGTAAAGCTTTCCAGCAGTGGCCATAACTCTGGTACTATAGCCTTACAAAATGAATCTTAGCTTGTGCTCTCCCCTTCAGCTACATTAGCTGCAGAAGAAGACATGCCGCGTGATGCCTTCACGACGGCTTATTCAGCCTACCAGCTGACAGGGTGCTAACTGGAACTAACACTGCCAAAATGAGAGTTAATCCTCTGGAGAACTGTAGAGGAGACATCCAGTGATGTAACTTGATTTATTTATTTTCTTTCTTGCAACACTTTGGTTGTGTTATGTGTTACACCTCTCAAATACAGGGGAGGGCTTAGGTAGAACCAGTGGAGATGAGACATGGATGGTGGCACAGCAAGGAATTCTCTGTTACTTTAGATGAACACTTACATTTGTAATAGAGTTTATCATCTCCATTTAGTATGTTCTGCTTTAGCTAGGAAAATGATTTTGGATTTTAGATTTCTTTTGGAGGAAGCTAAATTGGAAAATCTCCTCCAAGTGCTCATCGATGCGTGACAGCTCTGACGGGAGAGTCCAAAGCAATGACTGGCCTTGAGCAGCTTTGAGCCCCAACATAGTGAAGACTTTCAGTCTCAGGAACCAGACAAACTCTGCTTCAAAGTAAATTCTTTCAGCTACATCTGACAAGGATGGAGGAGCCTCAGCACCAAGTCTTTTCATCTACTGATCCACTCCTGTCATGCCATGTATGTAACGACATTTTCTTCAGTGCTTATCTAGTGCTGTGCTGGCTTTATCTGATATACAGCCATGCTAACTAGCTGTAACGATACCCTATCATTTAATCTCTATCAGTTGATGCCCATATTTATTTGTCCGGGGTTTATGTCTGTATAATTGCTCACGTCATCCCTCCATTTTAGAATTAATATTAGCACAATTTTAGCTCTTTTCCACTCTTTGTCTATCCTTAAAATTGAAAGTTAGGCTTATATCTCTCAGACAACTCTACGAGGACTCCTGGCTGCAAGTTTTTCAGGGCTACAGCCTGAAAAATATTTATCCCCCGTACATGCTGTTTGATATCCTTCTTGAAAGTGCTAGAAAGTACTTCATCATGCTCATACTATACTTCATTCTTCTGCCTTGAGAAAACAGAACAAAATGTGTTAACCACTTCTGTCTATGCCACAGCGTTGTACACCATCTACGTAGGAACGGATCTATGCCGGTCCTAAATTTCTTCTATTCCTCTTTTTTAGTTTTCATCCCTTTTCTATAGATTTTTTTCCATATATTAGAAAAACCTGCTCCATCAACATACTGCTATTTGTGGTATACTGATTGGTTTTTTCCTTTCTGTTTATAATTTTCAAACGTTCTGTTCCAACTGTTACCTTAATTTTGACACCAAATTTGGGTGTGTTTTCAGCCAAAATTGTTCTTTTCTAGACCTTAAGTTTTCTTTCAGCTTAAGTCTCATTCCCAGTGCTCAACATCTAGAATGACAAAGTTCTTATTACAATCCAGTGCATGAGCAAACGATTTTATTGAAAGTGTAAGGATTAATACTTTGCATGTTGCATGCTGATGTTCTGCTAATCACCATGTTCTCTGTACGTGACAAAAGTTAGTTTCTGAAAAGTCAGGAGCGAGGAATGATTTTTTTTTTTTCTTTCCTATTGAATTCCTATATTTACCAATCAGTGAATAAAAAGCGGATGTGTCATTTTTCTTTTTGTAGGTTTTTGTTTGTTGAAAAATCAGTTGAAAAGAGAAGTGTTTGAATAAAGCACATCTCTGCCTTTTATAAAAATGTCCTTTTTCAGATGGTGTCTCCCTGCTGTTCAAAAAGGTAGAAAAGATACTGAAATCTATCAAAAGCTCATCGAATCAAGAAATTATTCTAATAATGAAAATCACTGCCCTGAAGTGTATATTCTCAGTATCACTTAAAGCTGCAAAACAGGTCATACTTGCGTTGACAGGAGTATTGCTTGGCCTTGTCCCTCTCTACAGCTGACGACTCAGTCTAGGAGACGACCAAAAATACCACCAATAAAACAAGAACAAAGTCTGAAGTAGAGAGGACCATGTAATTGGGAAGGACAGACTGAGCGAGACCACTAGACTGAAATGATGGCTGGCACCTGGCTGCATAGTGTCCCCTACCCCATCAGAAGACAATTCACGCAAGTTTTCCCTGAGCTGCTCCAGTATCTGTCCCTAGCTGCCTCCAGCATGTAGGAAATGAAGTAGTCAAAGCAAGCTGCCCTTGCATCAGCCTTCACAGTTTCGCTGTGAGCCCGACGAATTTGAAGGAGAACAGATGTGCAAGCTCATTAATATCTGTTAGCCATCGCAGATGTCACGCACTTCATACGGTGCAACATATTCCCTTGCATTCTAGCATGTGCAGTAGAAAATATGCAGTGAACATCAGTATTTTAAGTATCCAAGTATCATGCTTCATTTCTCAATATCTCTGCCATATGTGTCAGTAGTCTAAGGTATGAATTTAACTCGTGTTTTTTTAAGCTGGTTGTATGTTGACAAACAGAATAGTAACTATATTCACTTGAATATGAGAACATAATCACTAGAATTCATAGCTGCATAATAGACACAAACTCAAATCAGAGGTGGGAAAAGACAAAATATCTTTTATAGTTGAAAATCATCAGATATCTTCTCAGTAATCATCTAATCACTCACAATATAACTGTCTTCCTAAATCAAAGTTAAATGAATACTGATGCAATAAATGTGAAGAGTAACCAAAGATTTTTATTAATCAAGAGTCTGATCCCTCATTGAATACCTAAGAAAACTTAAATGTAGTTTCAAAATAGCCTTGACTACCCAGCTGAAGGGCTGCTCTTGACCAAAGTTGCAGCTCCCAGTTAAAGCAGTTAGCTCCAGTTATGGCAGAGACTGACCTAGCTAAATATTCAGATTATTAAAAATGTCAAGCTGACAAAACTAAACCCAAAGAAAGCACTTAAGCTTTGAAAATAGACAACTGAGTAGCATTAAGTTTAAATGGTTAAGTATAATAAATGCATATATTTTTCAATGTTCACCTGCCACTCACTGATTTTTGCATTTTTTTAGCCTAGCATAAAGAAAGTTATTGAAATGATAAATAAGATGAAATGGAGCAGGAAATGCAGACTTTAACACAATTTCTTCTAATTGAAGTAGGTTTTCCCTGAGGGAGGACAGTGCCATTTAATCAGATTTTTCCTGACATTACATTTTACAAGACTGGGGTTTTATGGAGATTCATGTCATGAATAACAAATGTGCTGTGTTGTACTTGTATTTCCATGAAATGTGAAAAATCTTATACTAGAGCTTATATAATTCAGCGATTTTCAGCTACGTTAATGTCTTACCTAAAAGCTAGTTAAAG
Source organism: Chroicocephalus ridibundus (assembly GCF_963924245.1). Lineage (NCBI taxonomy): Eukaryota > Metazoa > Chordata > Aves > Charadriiformes > Laridae > Chroicocephalus > Chroicocephalus ridibundus. The sequence goes on from NC_086285.1 coordinate 134,147,220, forward strand.
CGTAGTGTTTTGTGCAGGATTTCTGTAATGAAGGAACCTTTTCCTTCCCATGCACTTTTCCTTCCCGTGCGAGAGATTATTACTTATGAGACCAGGAATGAGGGTTTAAAGGAGTCTGCGAGCTTTGTTAGGTACCAGGAGGCAAAAAATAGAGGTGGGTTCGAGTGAGGTGGTTTTTTTAAAAGACTGCTCCTAATGTGTTTGTATGCCTCTGGTCCGCACACTGGTGTATTTTTCTGAAAGCCGATTGCAACCTGGCCTTGTTGAAGACCCCGTTTACGATGGGTCGTGCTCTCGGCGCTGCGGAGCGAGGCGGGCGGGAGGGAGGTGGGGGCTGGCGTGGGCTGGTGTCCTCACCCCATGGCTGCCGTCCAGCCAGCCCCGCCTGTCTGCAGAGCGCTTCGGCCACGTCCGCTTTACCCTCGGCCTCCTTCCAGCTTTCTGATCATCTTCCTAAAATCCTGCGGTAGTCACTCTTTATGAAAACATGCTTTAGCATTCCGAAAAAAAAAGAAAGAAAAAAAAAAAAAGAGGTCATCCGTTTTCTGCTAAAAAATTGCAAGTTCCAGCTCTCCGTAAGCAAGGGTAGCTTTAGCAGAGGAGAACTAAGTTGTTGAAGCTGTATTCCTCCTCCCTCACGGCCTCATGAGCTCTCTGCTAATGCAGCACGGGCTCTGGGTCGGGTAAGGCTCTGCCCGAGCTAGGAGCCCAGGTGGCCCAGTTCTTCAGCTAAAGTCCAAGTAGCTATATCTGTGCCCTGCTCATTTGGTAGAGGACGCAATCACTTCAGCTGGCCTCATCTACCCTGCAGTCTCTCTTGGCAGTAGCTGCATACCCCTCTTGCTACTGAGCCCTTCTTCCTCGTCCTTCCCCCAGGCCACTCGTTTCTGCTCCTTGGTCCTTGCCCTGGCTCCTCCTGGGGACCGGACCCCCAGGCCTTGCCTCCTCCTGCCTTTCTGGACTCCGGACCAGCACATCCCTGAGCAACTGCTGGCTCTGGCTCGTGTTATGTTTGGCACCTGGCTCCTGTTTCTGTGCCTGGTGGCCCCTGGGCTGGGAGACACCCGCTGACAGGCTGCTCAAGGAGCGAATCTCCCTTGCGGTGCCGATGTTCTCAGCTGGTGGGGAGGACTTGTCTGGTGCTGCTGCACTCCCCGGGCTGGCTGCTGTGATCTGCACCCTGCTCCCACGCCAGCCATCAACAGCAGGATGGATTCAGAGGACTCAAGTGCTGCCATTTTACAAAGGGTTTCTTTGGCTAATCTCTGGCATGTTCCTCTGATGCTCGTGTTCCTCTGGTGCTCACAGCAGCATTTGGATTCAATCTGGCAGAGTCAGTGGTCAAAACAGAGTGAGGCAGCATCATCCCCTCCGTCTGTAACAAGCAGGATAGGATAAAGGCACATGCATTGCAACAGAACAGGGGCAGCTACTAATTAGAAAATACCGACAATAAAATACCGACAAGTAGCAGGTGGTATTATGCTGAGAAGGGATCACTTCATTACCTCACTACAATATGTTCCTATTAAATACCTTCCAAATGATGCTCACTGTTCATACTGGATTCTGTTGTAGAAAGGCAAGGGAACCAAAATTAAACTCCAGTTAGAAGCTTGCTCTTTATTCCCCCAGAATACAAAATAGAGTGCTTCTGGCAGAAACAAATACCAGAACACACGCTGTAGTGCTGTTCTGCCATCTCCGACCCTCAGCGTGAGAGACGAGACCTGAAGGTCGCACTTTGCTGGTTAGCCAGTTCGAGAGGCTGTGGCAGTTCCCGATCTCACAGCAGACGGAGTTGCTCTTTTTGCTGTAAGGCTTTCTCTGTGACAAGGTGAACCGGACAGAAGCAGCGCCCGGGGGGGATGCGGCCCACAGACTTGCGGGGTTTCTGCTCTTGGAGGGCACTGCTGAGCAGCGGCAGCACCTGCTGCCTGTGGCGGCTCAGCCTGCCTCCCAGCCCGCTCCTGCCCTGCCCACATGGTTTTGTAGACTGGATGCCTTCCAAAATCTGAGGATTAAGTTGCTTTCCACACATGACAGGTTAACCAGAGGACACCAGCTTATATGAATGTTGATTTGTTTGATTTCCATATGTCTTAGGACTAAAGTCTTACTTTGGATTTCACTTAGGGAAGAAGTGAGGGAAATCCATGGCTGCAAAAATAATCCCAGAAAAGATAAATCACCGTGCAGGGTGAGAGATTTATTTTAAAGGCTTGTACAATTTGCCTCTTGTACGAACCGTGCTCTGTCTTCCTTGCGGCACTGGGATACCTCACAGCGGTGTTTCTAAGAACCGTGAGGAGCTCTCTGAGTGCTGTCGTCCCCTCCAGCAGTGGCTGAGAAGCTGCTGCAATGTGGCCTTCGGGAGCTGGCCCCGCTCCCGCTCTGTCTGCAGGCTCCCGGCAAGGGGCGGCGGGGGGAAGGCATCCTACCTTGCCAAATGCACTTGCTCTGCCTTTGGGCATCGCATTTACTTCTCCATGTGTAACGCGGGCGCTCAGAGCCTCACAAAACCTGGGCTTGTTGGCCGAGCAGCTGCTGTGCTACGTTTCTTTCTGCCTTAAAGGTCCCTCACTTTTAACCTCCTCTGACACCTTATTACTGGGAACTCTATCTGCAGCTCTCGTGGGCAAAGTTTCATCCCAATTATACTAATGGTAAGGGAAAAGGAAGAGAGAGAGAGAGAGATGAACTGTGTTTTTAAACCATGCGGATTATGTTACTGTAGACAAAGATACAGGAACTGAGTCTAATGAAGAGAGGAGGATATTCATTATAGATGAATCAGAAAAGAAAAGGCAGTGACGGAGGGTAAATATGATTTGGGAGTGCTTGAATTTGCCTGTCTTGACTGTCACCTACACTGTTTTTGTTCGCTTCTAAGAAATTAGGCAGGCAGCTGGTGATGCATCTGAAAAGTGTGGTAAGTTTTGTTTCTCTGTTTTACGAGAGAAATCAGTGGGCACAGGCATAAAATTGATATACAGTGCAAATATGTAATTTACAATGTTTATATAAATTATTGCAGGATATCACTTTGAATAAAGACATTATCTTAGCGGTAGTCAGAGAATTATTCATACCGCAAAATCACTGAGTTTCAGAAAGAAGAAATCATGACCAATTGTTGTGAATCAGTGCTTTTTGTATGGGGTAATCCCGTGCTTTCCATCCCCCTGCTCTGCTAAGCTCGTACGGATTCCAGAGGCCCCAGGTGTGGCCAGGCAGGTGCACCCCTGTTGTGCCAGCCCCATCCAGTGCTACCACTGCTCCTCCAACCCCAAGAGCCATACAAAGTCCGCGGCCTGCAGATCTAACATCAACATGATGAAAGTCTACCAAAGTGAAGGCCGTTCCACCCCAAAACTTCCTAGCAGCCTTGGAAATATGACAGCAGTCATGTCATGAGCTGAAGGTGAATATCTTTCCCCTGGTGGGACACCAGACAAAGATGCTTTGACTATAGCGAAATTTCTAGGGTGTTGATTTTGCTTGCCAAAGGATTATATGGTGGGTTTCTAACAGGTGTTGAGCGACAAAGCTCCACTAACCTACATGGACCTTTGCTGGACTTACATCCATTAAGGAGTCCCTTCGCCAACAGGAATAGTGGGTTTAATACCCGGGTCCAAGGCAGCTTTCTCTGTAGCTTGCACTGCAGAGTCTCTTTTCAAATTGCTGAGAAAATCAACCACCAGCAACAGCTCTGAACTTTGCTTTAATACTTTCTCATTTCAATAAAACTTCTGTACTTCCACAAAATGATAGCCGTTTTTCACACCCCATGGTTATCAGAGTGTCTGTTACACTGCCAATTACACTTTTGCATTAATGAGCTCAGAGGATCTCTGTGGTTTCTTAGGATGCAGTCATACAAGATGTAAGAGCTCATTTCTGCCAAAATTCACCAGATAAATCATTTTCCCAATAACCAGAGAAGGTGTTCATTCCATGCTAGGATAGGATATAGCCCAGAACAGGCATTTGAACTTATGTTCCCCTGACCCAGTGATACTGTTGTTTGCCTAGCATAAATTTAATTCTTTGTATAAAGATTTTAAAACTCTGTGGTGCCAAGGACTTGACCCTTGGTTTCGAGTGTCCCAGATGAATGCCCTGACTATGCCGTTATAGAGTGTGTTTCTTACAATAGCATCTGTTGGAGCTATTCCATGTTTAAATAATTGAGTAGTTACTAGGGCATAGCAAGAGATACCAAGTCTGTAATCTAGTAGTCAGGAATCCCAACTGAGCTGCTAAAATAGAAATCTCTGGCAGAAATTGGGAGCTGAAGGAAATTCAGGTTGGTTATGTTCCATTTTAGAGGAGAATCCTAACCTCTTATGATATCTTGAGATTTGGAATTTCACTGCAAAGGTCTAGTTTCAACCCAAATGGAATGGGAAAAATGTAAAACCAAAAACTTCTAAAGGACTGGAAAATTATTTTCCAACATGCTGTAGGAGTAATCGTCATCAAGTTATAAGGAAAGAGATAATTCATATGTCAATGCTGCATATGTTATAATGGAAAGAAAGCATTGCTTGCCGCTTCAGTGTTTCACAAAGTCTGCTGTTAATGATCAACAAAGACCATGCATCGCACACTCATCTGACCTGAACTGCCTGGCGTGGTATTGCCAGTGGCAGGGTCAGGCCAAAAGTTTGTAAATCGCTGCCACTTTTCTGTTTCGAGCTGGCCTTTTGGTGCACACAACACAGACAACTTAAGCAAGAGGTGAGATCCAGTCCTTAAAGCACTGCCTTAGCTGTGGTAACGCCCCTGCAACCTGCGTCAGGTGGACTCTTGGGCGCTCAGCTCTCATTCAGGTCCCCTCCTTGAAGACGCACGACAGAATGAGGAGCAGGGATTGTCAGCACAGTGATGGAGTCTGCTTTAATAGAGCCAGTTCAATAACTAAATCAAAATATCATTCTTTTTCTTAATTTAGTGCCGCCTGCTAATAATTTCCCCATTAACTAGGAATGCAGAGTAATAGGCAACGTGCTGCTCTGCATGTTAATAAGATTTCCAACTTTACAAGCTGTTTTCTAATACTGTTTCAAAGCGTATCAGCAGAGTTTCCTCACAGTAGCTGCCAAATATACAAGGATGCTCCTCTCTTAAAAATTGAGAGAGACACGCTTGAACTCGCTGTGGTTGGTAACTGATAGGATTTAGTCCCAGAACTAATCTTGATGGACAACATTAAAATTAGTAGCTATGCAAAATGAAGATAAGAAGGCTTCAGCTTGTCTGCAGAGCAGCAACGGTCACCAGCACCTGGGAAGAAGACAACTTCTTCAGCCTTACATGGAGAAACAACTGCTCTGCACACATAAAGCGCAGTAGTTATCTATCTGAGGCTAAATCACTAGTGCAGAAACTATGAAGTACAAGAGCTGAGAGTTGGAAGTGCTTGGAAATCAACAGACAAATATGAATTCAGTTGCAATGCAAAACCTGAAAATACAACGTCAGACAAATCAAAGGTTTGGTGCTGGGAGGGTTTAGCTTCTGTTTTTACCAAATAAAATCCTAGAAACAGAGCTGGGGATAAAAGGTGCCTGGTATTGACTTCTCATTTGTTGGAACTTGCCCTCAACCTGACTTGTTTTAAAAATAATTATTTCTATAGAAAAACCTTAGATTTTGAAAGAAATATAATGGATTTCCTTTTCCTGTTTTCAAAAATAATCAAAATTCCACCTGCAGGGAAGCTTTCCATTTTCAGTGGAAAAAGAAGAAAACACACATTTTAAGGAAGCTGAATTAAAATGCAAGTTGTTTGAGGAACCACAGTGTTTATTACGCCATTGTGGAAAGAGCAGTAAAAAAAAAAAAGAGTCTCTGCATCAGTGCCCTCCACATGACCTCTAGTGCATCAGCACAATCCGGTTGCAATTGCTCCTGCGGCCAAAAGCTTCAGCAAGTGTGAGGAAGGTAGCCAGAGCCTAGACTCCCTGCTTGCTCCACAGGGGACATGTCAAGTGAGATGCTCACGTAGCTCCGGGCACTACCAGGCACCAGCTGGGTGGTCAGTGCTGGGAGGGGTGTACTTTGCAGCTTTTTGGAGCTATAGCTGGAGTTCTGAGGAAGTACATTGCTCCCAGCAACCTGGGAGGGATGCTTCGTCTAGGCATAAAGGCTTCATCCAGGCAAGCTGATGTAACTTCAGGTCCCTCTTCCCCACAGCTCCCTGGTTAGCCAGACTTTAAAACTGTCTATGACAACTGTCAGAAGCAGGAATAGTGGAAGTTGTATGTCTGGATCAATCATGTAAGCTAGATAGGATTTGACAACTTTGGGAAAGATTAAATTTAGATATATCAAGTTAAAACACATCTCCGCCACAAAACCAAGTCATTTTTAAATATTTTGCTTCTTCAGGTCCTCTGAACATTTCCTGTGGAGAGGGGTTATTCATCTGGTCCCGGTTATTTTAGATATTTGCTGATCTTTTTTTAAAAAATCGCATGCCGTGCTATTTAAACAGCAACCCTTAAGCTGTTTAAAGGAGGAGAGTGCAAAGCACTGGATTAATCTGCTTACAGCCCATATGGCCAGATGTTCCAAGGACTGTGGAGGAGCACAGGTCACAGTTAACCCGCATTCAAATAGCTTTCTCAGCAAGAGGGCTTTATTTCACTTGATGAATCAAACCGGATGGCGTTTTTATCTTTGAAATTGATTTCAATATTCTACTGTCAGGAAAGAAAAATCAGGATGCAGTATGCTGTTCATGGGCACATCCTTGAGATAGTGGGGAGCTGTCGGGTAAATTATTGCACTACTAAAAGTCAGGAGGATCTAGGCAAAGAATGCACGTTGTAGTCAAAAGGCGAGGAAGAAAATAGATTCCTGCTTCTCTGTGGGAAAACAGGGTATACAAAACTCATTTTTCTAATGAAAGGAGGCAGAAGGGTGATGACTGAGGAGGAGTGTTATTATAAATTAAAATGAGAGCCTTTACAAGCTGATAAATAGAGCATAATGAATAACATCTTTAAGCATCAGCTAATTTATGAATGCTGTTAAGCCTTCACCCCAGCCAATTCTTGTTACTTCCTTTTCTTCCTAAGGGATTTGACCTGTTGTGTGTTGTTTTACAGAACCACCTTCCTGTCAAGTGGCATCTTTGCTTTTTGTATAATCTTATTTGTGTTATTCTTCACAGGGCCAGTCAAAATATTGACTGCAGTCTCTTCCATAATATAGAACAAACGGTCCTGCTCTTTCTGTCGTCTTTTTTTTTCTGTATGTTGGGGATAGAAACAAGCTATAAAAACCAGTATGTCATTAATTTAAAGATGGTATAACACTAATACTCCTGGTAGAGCCTTTTAAAAGGAGTAGAAAATCAATACAAAGTTGTAATTTCTCAACCTACTGGACTTCACACCATCGGGTATAAAATAGATCAACGTTGGAGTTTGCTGTTGCAGGAAGGTGGTGATTTCCAAGTCACCCAGAGGCACAGAGATGACATCCTTGCTGCAGCCCTGCCTCTCCGCAGAAATTAGGTGATACCTACCAGCATTTTGCCTGCAAAATTGCTTTTGTGGCTCAAATTGTCTGCCTTCAAAAAGAAACATTTGAAGTGTGGGGTAAAACCACTCTGTGTGTTGCAAGGTCCATAATAAATGGCCCTGGAGTAATGTTACAAAGTTAGTAGGGTTTATGAGGACTGCGGATAATTACTGTGGTGGCTGATTGGGTTCAAAAGGTTGATGAGTGAGCCATCAGCCCTGGCCAAAGGGATGGAGTGGAGGTGAAAGGATAGCTAGCAAACATTCAATCAACGCCTTAGCAATCAATAAAGAGTTAATTCTCGGTTTCTTTTATGTAGCCAGCGTAGGCAACCTACTGCTCATTTTAAGCTACTTGAGAAACTTTCATTCAAAATTTTAAGACTCCCTGGATTTCTTCCTAGTGCTTGAATGGGCATTTGCAAATTGCTGACAAAGTGGCAATGAGCACTGGGGAAGTGTTGTCTAAGGATAAACAAGCTTGGCGGGGAAGTGGAGAAAAATCACAGCAAAGGCAACCTGTGATCACTGGATAACAAGGCTCTGTGAAAATAGACTAGCAGCAACTTTTGGAAGATCAGAAAAGCCAAGACACTGGGAAGAATTTTAACCATTTAATGAAGGATGGGGGTTGTGATAATGAACCAAGACAAAGAAATGTGTAAACTTTCAGATAATTTACTGGCAGAAATATAATTAGGATTAAATGTTCCCTCTGATTTTCTTCAATATACTACGGAATGTAAAATAGTCATGCATGCAAAATTTCCATAGAAAAAGAGTACTTACAGCCATGCAATTTTTATGTACTGTATCTACCACTGGAGCTAATTAGGAAATTTCAGAGAGAATATTTTTCCACTGAAAAATACAGATTTAATGAAGAAAAAATAAAAGAACCCAAATTAACTCTCTTTAACCTTTCAGTAACTGGAAAAAAATCTATTTTAAAATTAATTTTTTTTTAAACTGTACACAATAAATTATGAAGGTAAAAAGTAGCAATGAAAATAAAATTATTTAGTTCTGTCTAAATCAAACATTTCAAATGATACTGTTATATTAATCAGCGTGCAATTATAAGTTCACTATATGATAGTCAAGGGCACGATTAGTACTTAGACCTGTCCATTGTTGAAACTGATAGATTTTTGCAATTTTCTTCATTAGCAAATACTCTCTGGAAACAAAGAATTTAAGTTATACAAACCACCGTTTATTCAGGATGTGCACAGCATTTTCAGAATGGAAGATGTAATGAATCCCCCTGAAAGCACAAGGTTTCCTTGAAACGTTCCTGATTTCCAAAGGAAGGAGATTTGGATACCATAGCATCACAGTCAGGGTGTCACAACGTGTAACATTTTCTGAATTAGTTAAATGTACTGTCATAGTGAGGCGACTCCAAATTTTACTTTTATTCTCCATGTTTCAGTCTCATTCTTAACAAAATGCACATTTCTGTATACATGTTCTTTTTTGCCTTCTGAAAAAACTGCAGTAAGTGTTCGTGAATAGCTCTGTGATAGCAAATGGAAGGTCAAGCAAAATGAAACATTTTAGGTTTTATATAGCTGCAATTCCAGATTTAACCTGGAATTAAATTGTAGCCTATTATATTCAAGCACAGGCCAAAACGCTTAAGAAATTCTAGGCTTCTTTGTAGCACTTAAACTTTGTCACCAAAATAGCCCTTCTCACTGGATGTTGATATAAATCTTCTCTTTCATGTGAGGTAATTACGACAGCCTTCGAATCTCTTCAAATCTCTTCTCTAACGGTGTTCCTGTAAGTGCAGGGAGTGAGTACAGAGTGGTAAACTGTACTGTACTTAATGTGCACTTTTCGTGATGCAAGCAACATTTACTGGAACATTTCTAAGACTCTGCACCAAGTGAACGTGGTCATTAAAAACTCGTTATCTACAAAATTTACAATATTTTGCACTCGGTGGAACAGTATTTGTTATGTTGCTAAGTGAGATACACATGACATCATTCATTACAACAGCTGACCCAAACGAGTAATTGACCTCTGTTCCGAAGATTGTCTTCCCACTTTTGTTCTTTTATTCTCTTCATGATCCTTCAATCACGAACCAGAGTCTGAGATAAGAAAATAACAAAACATTGAACAAATCCTTTGGAACTAGTAAGAACAGTGGAAAATCAAGATCAAATCTTGGCAATACCAGGATAAATGGCAACACTCCCTTTGATTTTTAGTGTTTCATTAGATGTTTTTTTCTTGCCATTCTCATTAAAACATGATATATTATTAATGATCTGTAGAAATAACTATTGTGTGACCACAGGATAATCAAATATCAAGAAGTGGTGATCATCCTTAGGCAAATACTTTTCAGTTACAGCAGTTCTTAGCGGCTGAAAAGAAGGTTATATCAAGTCATCAGGAAAAGCATTTTTTCACTCAATATCTTTTCCTTTTTTTCACACTGTGCAGTTGATCTAGTAGAAGATACCATCTCTCCCCGCAAACCCTGTGCCATGTATCTTTAGACTGTCACAGCTACAGTAGCACCACTGCTCTGTCATGTAGTACATTGTTGATTTCATGCCTCTAATACCCCAGAATAAACTGGCCCAAGACAAAAAGGGATTTAGTGGTGTGGAATTGGGGTGGGGGGTGGTGGGGTGATGGTGGTGTTCCTTTTTTGCTAGGAATCTGAAGCATTTACTGTGTAGAAGACTATCTGGGCTTAACAGCTGGAGGCACCACTCCTTCCTGAATTTTTTCTTCTCTTCAGGCGGAAGAAATCGGCTTCCTTCCAAAGCTCGTTGTCTGACACTTTCATTTTGCCCGCCTAAAAGAAAATGGGAGAAAGTTACTGTTGCTAGAACCAAAGGGGAGGTTGGGCTGGAGGGTTTTGGCTTTGGATGAAATCGTGCAAAGCCCAAGTGGTCTTTGGAGGAAGCAGATGTTAAGTTCACAATTAAAGCCTAAAACCCCCTTATAGCAGCTATGAGTGGTGGTGCACTCATGCAGTATGCTGACACCCTGCCCAAAGACACCCTCTTTTTCCAGGTTTGCCTTTTGCTTTGCAGGCCAGGGATTTGTGAACTCATTTGTTGGTGTGAGGGCACTTGAGGCTCTGTAGGTATAAGGTGTCTTTGCAGACATTACAGATACACGTTGATCCAGCTAAAACTCATTCAGCCAGGATTCCCATGCATTTCCGTGCACGCAGGGCTGATGCGGTAGTACCAGAGTGCTTTCTTCTAAAAAGTTCTAGAAAATGAGGAATATCTGGGTTTTGAGCAGGTGTGTTAACAAATGTATGAACTGCATCCCCAAGCTGCTTGTCATAGTTTAAGAAGCAGCAAAATGCCTTTGCTGCTGAAGGTGCTTCCACAAAATGTTTTCAGAGAACAATGCTAGAACAAATTCCTACCTCCAGGATGTATTTTCAATCATATAGTCTGTGGAGATGTAGCTTTCATAGCAACCATGTGGACTGAACTCTTGTCCTGACACAGGTCTTTATGAGACAAACTAAAGGAAATTACCTCCAATTTTCTCATTCTTTACTGGGCCTAAGACCATCAGGACCTATTCTTAATCACTGATATGACATGAAATAGGGAAGACTGATTATTGTTTCTTACCAGCATTGGCCAATGGCACCCACAGAGCAGTTCAGGCGGCTGTGGTATAAAGACACATTGAAAAATTAGTTACAACAGGAAAACACACTCTAAGAATTGTTATTTTTTACCGTGGGAGAAGTAAAACCAACCTGTTTGCTCAAAAGAAGCAACTAATGTGATAGAGATGGCACAGCTCCATAACTGTCTCGTAGTAAGGATTGATTACTATTCTCTTCTTGTTGCATAGACCGCTATAACAGGACCCTGTTATTATCAGTTCAAAGTGCACGTGGCTATGTTCATTCCTATATCTCATTTTGCTGCTTTTGCTACTAAGAATATTTGAAGTAAATTACATAAAAAAAATTCGTGATATTTAAATTAAAACTTGAAACCAGCATAAGGAAAGTGAAGGATGACATGTTCAACAACGCGTTAGATCACAGGGCAGAAGCGTGTATTCTTAATGGAATAGAGAGTTCTTGTTTCTTGTGGTTGGGCTCCTTTTGATCAGTTTAGATCCCCCACAGCTGCTGAGAAGACTTTGATAGGGATTCACATAAAACAGAGCGATGAATATGGTAAAGCTCAAACCATTTACAAAGCGGTAGTTGGACTTCACGCTGAATGTTTGTCCTTTGAGCTCCGTTCCTGAATTAGGTAGTCAGCTGTTTCATTGTCCCAAACCCCCTACTTTCTCCACCTTGCCTTGTTTCTCCAGAACACATTCTCTCAGGCGCTCACTTCCCACACGTTTTCTGCCTGCAGACAAAGCTTCCCTGTTTCGGAAGGTGTGCCAGCCCTCATCTGTGAACAAACAGATTTTAGTATGAAGTTGGAAACCTACTGGATTTATAGACTGTTCACTAGATCTTGACTTCATTCCACAGCTATATCTGTCAAGCCCCATCACAGAAGTACTTCTGAGATTGCTTTCCATTGTATTTAGCACTTTAGCCCATCACTGGCAAAAGAAGACAAAAAACCAGTTGGTTATTGAATCATAAAGAACACATATTCCTGGTGTAGCCTGGGCAAAATGCCACTGGCTCTGTATTAGAGTAGACAATTTAGACCAAACTGAGTTCCTGCATTTGTATTGACGTTAAAACTGACCTAGCACTATTATGTCCTGCAAACTCCTGCAAACTTCGCATAACATTACTCAGAAGGACACAAAACACTGTATTTTATGGGGAGAATAATGATTATGATAAAAAAAGGTTTTGCATGCTAATGTAGTTCCACCTAAACTGTTCTCTGCAACTTCTAATAAATTTGTAGGAAAGGAGGAAGAAAAGCACCTTGTGCCAGTTTTACTTTTTTTCTTTCTCTCTCTCAAAAAAAATACAATTTTAAAAGAAAGGGGAATTTGTAATTTACTTATAGTGATGAGAAATAGAAAACTCAAAACTCAGGTCTAGATCAGGATTTTGGATAGTTCATATTTCTTCAGGTGGGTCATTTTCAAAAGTCCAGCTCTACATTTATTTTTATATCACTCTAAAAGAATGTTTCAAATTTTCACTTGAGCCACCCCTATTTAGAAGTAAAAATGCTTTTGAATTTCGTTGTTCAGATTATCTTATTTACCTAGAGTTAAAGAAACAGGTACATCTGTGCAGTGTACAGACTTATTCAGGAAAGCTAATAGTTTAAAGTTTAAATAAGACAGTGGGTAAATATGGGAAAAGTAATTGTGGCAAAAAAATTGTTCTTGTTCTTGATTTTTTTATTCTTTTTTCTGCTCTTTCTGCTAGTAAAATACTGGTATAAGATAAATATATTTTCTACAGTTCTACATGTAGTATATATATAAAACATAAAGAAAGTATTACTCAAACTATGCAACAGGATAATTTATGGGACCTGTGGTTAGGGTCACACTTCTGTGTATACTGTAATCACTCATAGGACTTGGGAGTATTGGGGAGCAGTCAGGACACCAGGATGCACTCTTGTATACACATGCAGTAGTAAACAGATTCCTGGCATTAATTGTCCATCCTTCTCCAGCAAATAAGGGACTGTTTTCTAGATTTTATCCATATGTTCCCCAGAGTAACATTTGCCCTCCCTGTGCTCCTCTGTCCTCTTGCTTCATGGAGGGATATCAAAATACCACTAGCTGACCAGGCTGTAGGGTCTGTGCTTTGCAGGCATCTCAGCGAGTGTTCATGCAACTGGTGAGTCATGCCTTTGCTCCCTCTGGACTACTGTGAACAAACTCCGCTTAGGTAAGGAGTATAAGCCTGCCAGCCGGAGTCCCATACATTGTTTGTTATCCAGAGATCGTCCAGGCAGAGCTGCTAATGCCTGCGCTTATTACCACCATAAATAGTCTGGAAGATGGGTCAGATACTTGAAAAAAGGATATAGCGGAATGGAGAAATTGACCTCTGCACATAAGAACGGAGGAAGAGGCCATGCAGTTCCAGAGCTGATGGTCTTAAGTTTGTCTTTAGCAGGACCCTGGAAGGGGTCAATGTTCACCACACGCTGAGGAACACGGAGATGCCTCTGAGCAGCTTCTGGGTAGCAGTGAAGGGAGCACATCCCCGATGGTGCCTGCATCCCTCCCAGGGACCGAAGGGTGAGAAGCCCTGTGCTGCCCTCAGTTAGGAACAGTGACCAGCAGGTTGGGGGTGAGATTTGTTGCATTCATTTCTGTGTTGCAGAAACCAGCACCCAGGAGAGAATGCGGCTTATGCAGAAGCAATCTGAGGTCAGGTTGTGGTCACCAACTCATTACTTCAGTAGTCCATGTCCTTTCATAAGACTGCTGTCTCACCACCTGGCTGCCAGATTACATGGAGGGAGCTCTAAACTTACTCAAAATTGATTAAATTCTCAAGTCTGGTTAAATTTAGGTCTGCCTTCTTAGCTCTAGATTTTCTCTCTAAGATTAAGAAGTAAAGGGGATTATTGTTTTCCACAGGCATGCTGTATGTTCTGCAAACATGTTCCTGTCACCTCTTTGGGAACAGTACCTTATAGCTGTAACAAAAACAGTCTGTTCTTTTTTTGACTAGGTGATAGCCTTTACATAAGGCAGAGGTTTGGGCATCTTCTTTTTCCCAGTTTTTCACGTGGCAGAAACAGCATGTGTGTCTTTTCTAAATACGTCTTCTTTGGGAAGTGAGAAATAATTCCTTGGGAATGGAAATTTCAAGCTAACAAGTGAAGCAATTCCATTTAAATTATTATTTAAAATGATTTCTCATTTTGAAACCTGCTGATCACTGCTGTTTAATCACTTAAACATGTATCAGCAAGATCCCTTTGTCATGCTTTGCCTATTAAATGATGTTTATTCCTTATTGTACTAGAAAGCTAATGACTCAGAAATTTAAAATTATAGTAGATGTAGAGATTACATTTGTTTTTAATTTTCATTAATATCGTATTACAGAGAGGAGCGCATAACTTCTGCCTTGCCCCTGTAACATGTAACAAGCGTTTCCCTTTATGGTATGCCATCCTGAAAAAATATTGCATAACTCCTTATCATAGCCGCATCAAATGTGGATTGTGAGTCCAAGCAGCCAAGTTGTAAACCATGGAAAGATTTTACACTAAAGAATTTACATATATTAAATCCATGATTCATACTGCTCCCAGCAGAAAGTCCCATTCAGTACACCAGCCGGGAAAGACTAATACCTCACACTGTCAGAGCCTCAGGAAATTGCTATATTTAGATCCCTAAATTATAGAATGCTGCTATTAGCATGAACTTTATTATCGTTATCATTATGATTAATACTAAAAGTTAAAACTGCTAAAGAATTTAACTTACTCATCGAGTTTTCCCAGCTCCAGCAGAACTTGCCTATGTAGCATCCTGTGTCATGACATGGCATTTACAGTGTAATGATAATGCTAGAGCCTCCAAAACAGTGAAGTTGTTCCCCTCTCACCCTTACCCAAGGCACTTCTTAGGCCTCACTCATCAGGATGTAGAACAGGGATAATACTGTGCTTTGTGCTGCAAACTCCTTTTCTGACTGCAAAATCTTTGAGCAGATGCGATTATATTGCTACACGCTCATAGCTCCTGTCACCACAGGACCCCAGTCCCGTCAGAGGCCCTGAGGTGTTTTCACAAAATAAAACAGCTCATCAGTCATGCCAAGTATCAGGGTCTATAAATCTATTTCTTACTTCAGCTCCGTGTGTTCCTGGTATGCTTTTCAAAATCAAGCAGAAAATTTTTCAGTGTCATGTAGGAGTGATAAGGAAATGAGCTTCATCCTTGTGGGATGTGATTCTGGGCCAAAAATTAGTGATTTGACCTATTGTTATCTTGCCATTTGAAAAAAATGCTATTTGAAAGTCTGTAGGGTCTGGCAGTAACCCTGCCAGAGATTTGTCCACATCATTATTTAATTGCCAGGAGCGTAACGAAAAAATCTCGTTTCATTTAAGCAACATTTATCAGCTGAGGCTTGGTGACTGCCCCAGGCTCTAACAACTGTGAGCAATTCATGTTTAATCACGAGCATTATGCAGTATGAAAACAGATTGTATTTTTAAAGTTAACTTTATCCTGCTCTGAGGAGAGGCCAGTGTCCTACAAAAGCGTGCCCTGATGTGTTCCTGCAGCCCTGATGTTTGTGTCCCACTGACACAAAGACTTCTGTATCAGAAGTTTGAAGCCTTTATCCCTTAAATCTAGGCCCATGTAAGAAAATGAGTGTCTTTTTTCCAGAAACACCACCTCTGCACCTGCAGAATATCTGGCATAAAAAAGCCACTGAGGCCAGTTTGTGGGCTGCACTGGGACAGAGGAACATTTTACTGGGGTTCCCTAGTCCAGCAAGATTATGATCCTTGTAGCACTGGATATCTGCAAGAAAGTATAGCCCCACTGCTCTCTTCTGTCTGGGATACAAGAAGATTGTATGGAGGCCCTGAGCAGCTTCATGCTTGGTAATAAAAAAGTTCCTTCATTCTGTTCTTCAAGGTTAAGCATTTTGATCATCAGAAAGGACACAGTATGGTTCTAGATGTAAGCCTTGGAAAATGTTCAAACTTTGATTTCTGAAAAGCTTTTAAGATCTTCAAGATCTTAAAGCTTTCTATTAATATTAAATGCACAAGTCTATAAAAATATAAGAAGTTTACTCAGAAGGGCTGTGGAAGGGTGGAAAGCTACTGGCAGGTACCATGGGGTGGTCAGTGCAGTCTAAGACACAGCCTGTGCCTTGCTGCGTCCTGAAGGGCAGGGTTGGTCTCCAGCAAGCAGACGCGGTGGGTCTGCCCATCACAGGCTCATCCCGTGCAGCAAGGTTGGCATGGCCTCTTCTCCTAAGCTTAATCCTAGAGTGATGACAAGTCAATACACTAGAGAAGTCCACACCAGATACGTCATTGTACACTTGGCCTCCAGCCTCAGAAAATTCATGTTCAATTCATATCGAGAGGGCCCCTGCCTCCACTCTTCTCCATTCCCCTCCAGTTTAATTTTCTTTATACAGGAACATTATGTAGTTTTAACCAAAGTTTTAGTGTTCTCCTGAGACCGTGGACACACGGGGGATTTTGTGAGAAAGTGAACTCTATTTCCTGGCCTCAGTTAAATGATATGGAGTAATAGTACAAAAGCTTGGTATTCCAGTAATGTGAGTGAAGTGATTATCCACTAGGACCATTACGTGTTGAACCATTTCCAGAATGAGGAGTTCCCAAATAAATAACATACAAAGGCGTTGATTCACTCTGTCATTGTTTCAGTTATTAATAATAGAATGATAGAATCATAGAATGGTTTAGGTTGGAAAGGACCTTAAAGATCATCTTGTTCCAACCCCCCTGCCATGGGCAGGGACACCTCCCACTAGACCAGGCTGCTCAAAGCCCCATCCAGCCTGGCCTTGAACACTTCCAGGGATGGGGCATCCACAGTTTCCCTGCGCAACTTGTTCCAGTGCCTCACCACCCTCACAGGAAATAGTTTCTTCCTAATATCTAATCTAAATCTTTCAGTTTAAAACCGTTACCCCTCGTCCTATCACTACACTCCCTGATAAAGAGTCCCTCCCCATCTTTTTTGTAGGCCCCCCTTTAGGTACTGAAGGGGCTATAAGGTCTCCCTGGAGCCTTCTCTTCTCCAGGCTGAACAACCCCACCTCTTTCAGCCTCATGGCTTTGGCAGTTTTATTCAGCCTCTCCGACAAGGAAGAAAGTATGAAACCATCAGAATCTGAAGTAAGCAGAGAAGTTTCACTGTGAAACTCAAGATGTGAGGAGCCGAAAGCCATGCATTTCTTTAGCAGTCTTAGAAGTTAAGAAGTTCGTGTCAAAGCGCACTTTGCACACCCATGAATTCGGAGCAGTCACACCGCGGCATAAGCACAAGGGAAAATAGAGTGTTTGCAGTCCCTTCTAGATTTGCCTAAAGCCTACCTCTGTATCGCTGCTTCAGTAGGAGGCGGTTTGGATTTTTCTGCAAATAAATTGTCTGTCAAGACCCCATTGCTGAAATAGCAAGCAGCAAGACGAGACATGTTGGTGCGCACATAAAAAATTAATGACTCAAGCCGCAGCTGCCTTGGGCGCCATGATGGCATTCGCACCAAGGGACAAGGGATGTAAGACAATGCTTTTACAACCAGGGTTTCAGAAGCAGATTTCACTCTTTGCCAGGGTATAAAATGACTACAGATGCAGGGCAGTTATACTGTCGGACCATATTTGTTTTGGCTGATATGAAACTAGACACCTCTGCTGCAACCCAGTCTTGACGCAAGGAGCTGGAGAGGACAAGCTTTCATTTCCTATACAACTACACCTTAATGCGTGGGCTTGTGCAGGACAAACAAGTGACAGTAATTTTCAGAGAATTCCCAGCAGAAAGTTTCCCATCGGGCAAGTCTGAAATCCATTTTGTGGGCATGGATTGGGTTTGTCAAAATATTTGACAGGAAAGCATCTGAAATTTTTCATTCAATTTTATTTTTATCATTTTGTTTTGACTCGATTATACCTATCCCTTTTGAGTCATCGTACCTGTCTCTTAAACAGGCCGTAACGTTAGTGTCACCTACGTGCTTTGGAAAGGAAATCATTGTCACCGTAATTTTACATACAAGGTACTGGGAAAGAGAAGATGAGACTTCCTGGGAGCTTAAAGTTTTGAAACAAAACCCTGGGAGGTTTCATTTCAAAAGTCAGATCAAGCACCTTGATTCCGATTCTGGGCAGTATGACATGCCAACATCTCAGCATGCCCCATGGGATGCAACTCAACCCTCTCATGATATCTCTCTCCAAGACAAGACCAGAAAAGCATAATCCAGCCATTTCTTATATCCTTATAGCAACTGTCACCGTGTCAGGGAACGGTTTGCAGTGAAAAATATCCCACGCGAAAGAAAGTCCTGAACCTGGGTCTTTTTCTCTCTAACAAATGGCAGAGCTGCCAAGCTTCCAGCCTGGGTTTATTTTATCAACATTTCCAATTTCCCTTTCAGTCAAAATAAGACTGTGGGACCATCTGAGCAGATAATTATGTAACTGCGAAAGTTCAGAGCATGCTGAACAAAACAAAATATGTTTTCCCTCATTTATGCAGACTAAACATATTGTCAAGGTTTTGAAGCAGTCAGTCCAAAATTTTCACAAAATAGTGCAGTTTCCCAAGCAGCCTGTTCGTGGGAGAATTGCACCAAAATGCTGTCCTCTCTGTAAATGCTTATCAGAAGGAAGACTTTGCTGAATACTTCCAGTGCCTAATTAATTGCAGACATCTGAAAAATCACTTTGCATACTCCAGTGTTGCCAGCTGAAGCATTCTGAAATCACTGGTGAGCTTCCCATAATTATAACAATTTGAAAATAATTATGGACCTGAGGAATCTGTTTTGGATCCTTTTGCTTGCATTCTTTTCACACAGAGGACTCCATTCAGTTGCCTAAATATAGATATCTAGTATCATTTGAGATGCCCTGGGGGGGGTATCTGGGGCATCTGCGTGAGTCTCGCAGATGTGCCATTGGAGCAACAGAAGACCCGTGACCTTCTAGAGCAGTAGCTGGAGGCCAGTCAGGGTCCTGTAGGGCATCCAAAATGACACTAGATGCCTGTGTTTAGGTCACTGAATCATGCTCCGACTGTCACATTTCCAAGCTGTTCATTATAATTGTGGAGGTTAAAAGCCAGTGAAAGCTGACACTTGCATATATTTGACTGGCATCAAAAACTGCATCTTTACACTGAATATCTTGAGATGTTTGATAATCCCTGCTGCTCAAAGCAACAGTTTCAAGACTGCTACGACCAAAAGCTGACCTCTCTGGAAAGCTTTCTGTAACTATTTCTGTGGTATATCCATCACACACTCACTTCTAAATCCTTGGTTTTAAATAAGAGAACAGTCTTACAGATGTGTTTCTGAATCAGGAATTAAAGTAAATGGGTTTCAAATCCAGCCCTGCTAAGATCCTTTTCTGAACCTGCATTTTAAATATTCATTTATTGTATGTTTCATGCCCAAGACAAAATCCTCTCTTCTGAATTTCAGAGCTGCCAAGGTCTCTTAACTGCAAGGGCAAGATAGGAGTGCTTGTACCTCTGAAAATTAGTGCTTTTTACGAGGGACTGAAAATATGCTTTTATACTTTCAGGTTCTAAAATGGTATACCGTATGGATACTTCTGCCTTCAAAATGTCAGTCTTTCAGATGACTCTCGGCTTTTACGGTTTCCACTGAATTCTATTTCAACCTTTGTAAACGACATAAGAAAATCCACAGTGGGTTTACCAACTCATTCACTTCCATCTTCCATTAGCCCTATGGGATTCTGCTGAAATGAGTATGTCGAGGTGGAGATATTCTGGGGATTTCTCCATTATGTCTTGATGATCATTCACATGAAAAAAAAAAATCAGTTCTTGCTTTGTAACTTTTGCTTATAGCTGATTGCCAGTACCAGAACATTTTGTAGTGATGGGAGCACAGGAGAATGATGAGGGGAGTTCAAGATCTTTATTTTCCATTTCTAGTTGTATATTCTGATAATTACATCTTAATCATGCTCATGCTTAAACCAAGACTGAAATGAACCTCCATTCAGTGGCTGATTCTATGCTGTACTTCTTTTCCTTGATGACTTCTGCAACGTTCTGCATATTATGGCCTGCTACGTGGCAGAATCCAGCTCATGTTTACTAGCCAAGAGGCCAGTAAACAACCTTGAACTTCATTCACAGTTGGAGCATACTTCTCTGTTGAGTCTGTTACAGAGCTCCTGTTGGTTTCAGCGCATCCCCCTTATGGCATATATATCACACTACAGATTTTTCTTCCAAATTCCGGATGCCCAGCCAGCCTCAGGCTCATAAGATTGAAAAAATGGTAATTTTAAATCAAATTATGTTATACTGACAAAATTAGTCTCAGAGAAGGAGAAACCTTGTTAATTCTATTATTCTTTCTCAAGTAGTTGACATAAGGTGGCATAGTCTTACCCTCAATATAGCTGATAATCATTATCCTTAATGTAGCAAAATTGGCCTCATTTTAAACACTCATAGGCTTTGCCTTCGATAAAGAGGTAAGATAATAGTGATAGAAATTATATTCCTTAAAGGATGTTTAGGAAATTCTATTAATATGGGGGTAATCTTTTCAAGGGTAAAATGTACCACATATTCAGCTTAAGGCCCTCAGTCACAAGACTGTAATGAACTAACATTAGCACTTCTCTAAGCAATATTCTCTTTTATCTCTGGAGAACTTAGAAAGAGGATATAGATTTTTCCACTAAGCCAAGGAAGTTTGCAATGTAAATATTCAATACAGGCACTGGGACTTTGTGAATATACCTATATATATATATACGTAAAAATGTAGTAGCTGTAGATTTTTCAATTTCGTGTTTAAAAATATTAAAGTAAAAAAAGTCATCTTGAATGAAAGATGCACTAAAAAGGTGCACGTCATTGTATATTTTTCATTATTTTAAAATGTAACTTACAAATACCAAATCAAAGACTTTCCTTAGAAAATTTCGGAAAGAAAGGTTTTCAAGAAACACAACTTGATTTTTTTAGAAAACCAGTATCACTCTGAATATTTCAAGTCTTGTTGCTGTATTTCTTGGCAAATAAGAAAACTGGCAAAGGTATTTAGGCACAGAAGAGTGCAGATAAATGCTTTGTGATGTTTAAAAAAATGCATGAGCAAGTTATGTCTCCAGCTCACCACTGCAGTTGCAATAGATAGCTTTGAAAATTAGAGATTCATCTGCTATTTTCTACTTTTTTGTGCATCTACTCCCAGGTCACTTATTATACCCCAACTGTGAGATGAAGAAGCTTTATAAAAATAAAATAAAGATTTGTTTTCACAACGCATTAGAGATAATCTGAGTGAGAATCCCACGGACTCTGAAGAGATAAAATGAACTAGGTCTTTTTGTTCATGTTAATTAATGCATTATTCGCTTGTGGAGAAGTTACTGAGGTACAGAGAAACACCTTTACCTTGATATTTTAGAAATGATCTAAATCAGAAAAAAATATACTTAAGGTCTGTCTTTGAGGATTTGGGGCAATTCCTTCATCCCTCCCGTGGCCCTCATGGGACGCTTTACGACGAGTGTTGTTTTTTTAATGTTGGCACTTGATTAGTGCAGCCCTCCTAATCTCACAGTATTTTATAAGAGAAATAGCAGATTTAAAGCTTAAGGCTTTCAGGAGTTACCAAACGTAAGCAATGCTGGACATATAACAAAACAGCACACAGACCTCCATCTGCCTCCCCTTTCTATAGATCTGTTTTCCAAGAGGATCTTACATATTTATTGTGTTAAACATTGTGAATTATACCTCAGAACTAATGCCAAGCCATGATAATTCCCTTTAAATAACAAGTGACAGAAATGCTTAGGGTGAATCACTTATTTTTATCTAGAAATAATCTTGGTAGCTGAAAAACATCAGACAAAAATATGTCTCTCTCCTAGTGTTCCCTCTCCAGAAGAATTGCACTTTAATGTCACCACTAATACTAATTGCCTTTCACCCCTGTGCTTTTAAATGAATCATAATCTCTGGTAATAGAACAGATTGCCTGAATATGTTTGGTTCCCCAGCAGCTGGTGCTAGCGGGGATGCTTGGGGAATTTCTTGGGGAGATTCCAGGAGTGGGTGAGGGGGCCAGGAGTGAGCAGAGATGGAGCCAGCAGAACTCCTAGGGACAATATAAGACATTTTATCATCAGAAATTGTGATTTTCCAGCAACTCCATAGTTTATTCTTTTGCCTTACATAACTGGCTTCCATGTTTCTCCAGTATCTTAGGCAAAAAACTAAAATACTTCAAAGTGATGCTTATGAAGTATTTCTGCTGCTTTTGTTTCCCTTCAATTCTGCTGCTACTTTTTGGAAAGCCTGGGACTGAAAAGTTTGCTAAACCTGGTTAAAGTTATCCAGAACGGATTTACATCTGTTCCAATCTTAGCTGCCACAACTAGACTGTCATCTTGTGCATCCTGAAAGTATAATGTAAGCTTACTGAAGGAATTCTGGGGAAAAACTATTTTCTGTCTTGTATACTGTTGAACTTGAATTTAAAATGTGAGATCATCAGAAGAGAGACTGTTCTTCCATTAAAGCCATCCTGTAAAGCTTTTAGATTTTTATCAGATTTTTATCACAATTGGGTGGGAGCAAGCACTTGGAATATCCAAGATTTTACAGTGTCCTTGTCATCTGACTGATTTAACCTCTGAAGAATGACAAGTTCCTCCAAAGAAGTTGCGTCATGAATCAGTGTAATTTTCTGTCTTTCCTCATTCATTCTTCAGTAACTGTTGCTTAAGGTGATAAATTCTTGTTGGGAAATATTCGTCACTTCAGATTTCATCTGTCCAGTCTTCAGAGATGCAGTGTAATGCCATAGATCTTCCCAAATGGTGAGATACCGGTCTTTTGCTAAAAAAATGTTGAGTACCTTTCTACACAGTCATATAGAAGTGAATTAATAGCCTGCAATAAATCTCATGCGCATTCACTGTCATTTCTCTATTGGTAATAATAGAATCAGTTTCTAAGTCTGCACCGGCTAAAGCCAAAGATCACCTTACATGCCCTCACAGCAGAGGGCCAAAGCACAAGATAATGATCTTCTGCTAAAAGCTCAGTCCCACAGATGAGCAGCTTCCAGCCCCTGGACACGCTCTTGGATGGCCTTGCAGAAGCTGGAGGTTTGGAAGGAATTCTACGAGGAATTTGGAAGGAATTCTATTTCTAGGGAGAAATAATTGCCATCTCAATTACCCAGGGTGGTCCCCCTGTAAGTACCATGAAAAAGAGGTGACTTCTTTTGTCAAACAATTTTTTGTTTGCCTGTAGTGCTAGACTAGCACTCTGCCTCGCTCTAGTAATAAAACACATTCAAGGTTAAAATGGAATTGCTCGCTGTTCAGAGCCATCCAACCCGTTCTTATAGAAAGTGGACTATGCATTATGAAAGGAACAAGCCACTTTTAATAGAACTGTCTAACCGGAGATGGCAAAAAAACTACCTACTTGTTCTTGGTAACTGATACTGAAAAACAGAAGACAGACGTAGGTGATTTCTGCGGCTGAGTGTGGTTCAAGGGCACTTCTCTTCATTCCTTCCTTTCCATGTTCTGCGCAGTCAAATGCTTCTTGCATCAATTAAAAGAAGGGCTAATGAATGGAGAAAGCAGAAAATAAGAGAAGTACAGGGAAGCTATTTAAAAATGCTTGTCTCAATCCCTTTCTTCACTCTTTCCCTGTCCTCCCTGCCCTCCTCCTCGTCCATCTCAATAACTTTGCCTGTTTTTTTCTTCAGAGTTTTACATCTTAACCTTCTCTCTGGTGGCTTTCTATAGGTTTTCAGACTATGTTTGTCATGGTATTGAAATACCTTATTATCTTGCATTAAGCACTATATCTAATACCTGACAGGCAGTGTTTGTTCTCCTACCCTTTCCCCAGAGATAGAATTGAGTACTTGAGAGTTTTGTTTTGAAAACTCACATACATTAACTAAGGGATGTCATTAATACCCGTGTAAGCAGACAAGGTAAAAGAAATGTGCTTTCTATTTCAGGTTGGAGGTGTCCGATACTCATATTTAAATGCCTGAATGTGCTAGCCCTATTCTCTGTAGAGATGAGCTTTAGCCCTATTATTCCTTTCCACCTGAGGAGAAGAGTTGTGAGCTGTGGCCTCATCCTTGTGCTTACGTCAACTTCTGAATACTCAATTTCAGTAAAGAGACGGCTTGAAGATGAAGGCTGTGACCTTCACTTGGTTCTGCGTTGTACCGGGAACAGTGTCAAGCACAGTGGCCAGGCCTTGACATGTTTGCAGTGGCTGTGATGCTGAGGAAATCATGCCTCTGCACCCTGCTTTATCTAGCGCCCTTCAGTGCTAACGCTTGTTACGGAGGTATCAGGCATTTCCGTAGTCAGGGCCTGTGGGGAGCGAAGGCTTGAAAGCTGAAGGTGGACCGTAATCATAAGCGTGGCACTTAGGTCTGCTCAAAAACCTGCACGGATTTAACTAAACAGCTTGTTGGATTAAGCCTGAAGCACATCAAAGTATGTTTTTCCTCACAAGGTTTTCGTTGTTTTAAGTAAAGTGAACTTAAAATACACTCTTAAACTTAACCAGTGAAAGTTTGTTTTTACAGGAGGCTGCATCTGCCATCCCACTAACATATTCATTGTTTTTAAAATTCCCTCTGCTTTTGCCTCAAGTCTTTGATTTTAAAATTGCATTTAGTATTTTCCTTCCCTGCCATATTCTTATGCTGCATCCCCAGCAGACTGAATCTTGAGTATACATTGTTTCCCAGAAGGCTGTTACCTAACCAAAGACATACATATTTCTTCATCTAATGGATTGCAAAGCAATTACATTGTTCTGTTTTTCTTTATTTATACTGTTTTTCAGTAAAGAAACAGGGACCAGATCGTAAATGAAAGTCTCATCCATCTCAGTTCAAGTTTTATGTTGGTCTAATTGCCATACTAAAAACCAAGTGCAGCATGCCAATGTTATGAAAAGGATATAACCTCTCAACAAACTGCTGTTTCTTTTCTTTATCACAGTCAGTTATGTCAAATATCCTGTACGGGTCCATAAGGAGTATATGTTGGAGGAACAAAGGAGCACAAAACTCTTTTCCCAACCATTTTCATTATCTTTGGTCCCTTTGGTCCGTTTTGTTTGAAATTAAGTATTTCTTGTGCTTATTACCCGAGGCATGAAGCTCTAAACTTACGCATAATTTTATAATTTATAAATTGTATGTCCTTTCATTTTCATGTTGTTTGATTATATGTGAAGTTTGGATTAGGTCTATCAATCCTCTTTATAGTGCTAAGTATGAAAACTAGGTACTATAAAACCATCACATTCAGTGAATATAAGCCCTCTTCCTCAGTCTGCCAGTTGAAACTTAAACATTTGAATCCAATTACCACTCTGATCATATTAAAACTTGCCCAGTTAAAATATATCCTGTCCACTTTTTAGTGGGTAACTAGTGCAGTACAGTGTTACTGCAGATATCTCTGCTTTTCCATGGGAATGTGTTCTTTAACAAGCCAAAAGAGCATCTTGCTCACTCCCTTCCTCTTAGCTGCAGGGTGGGTTGGTGGGTATTTATCTCAAGAAATTTCTTAAGCTTATCTTAAGATAAGCTATCCCTTTAGATACAAGAAGATAGTATCTGTGACTGTCATACTTAAATCCAGAGTTGGTGGGTTTCTTCCATACACACTTCCAAAGCTGAGAAACAACAGAAGCAGAAATTAGAAGGGGGAAGGGCTCTCAAGATGCTGCTGAAACTGAGTGTGACAATTCCTTTTGACCCTGCTAGGATGTATTGGCCTCTCCATTTGGGTATGTGGGGACAAAGTACATTTATGGTCCTAACACTAGGAGATGAGGTGGAAATTTGAGGTACTGCAAGCCTGAAGGACTTTGACGCTTCCCTCCATTTCCACTTGTGTGGTTGCTAGTCTCAGGAAGAGGTGAGGAGGAGGAAGGATCCATAGTAAGTACCCCAGAAGGAAAAGCTGCAGACAAGCTAGTGTGCTTGTTTTAAAATAGTCTCTACTCATAATTTGCAATATAAACTAATCCGAAAACTTCAGAACACGTATAGCTGAGAGGGTGAATAAGGGCCCCTAGTGCTCCTCACCTTAAAAATATTTGATTGGTAAACAGTTTTATTAATTAGTCCTTTCAGTATCTCTGTGATATAGGTAAAAGAGTATCTGTCTGTGCTCTGCAGAGTGGAAAACAGAGAGATTGGATGGCTTGCTGAAAACTGGATAGCTAATGCCAGGGGAAACAGAATAATACTTAGAGACTGGTTGGTGGCAGCTACTGTATGAGATGAGCATAGTGTATCTCTCATGCTGAGCTCACACCACTAGAAAACATTTCTCTTTCCCTCTGTGGTAACTCTTAACTTCACTCAGTAGGTCGGCAGGCAGCTATTCTAAGAATTTGGAGGTGGTGATGGTTTATATATGACTGCTCTCGCTGTTTGGAAGAGGCTGCCAGGCTGTTTCTCAGCATGCGACACAAGGGTACTCGGGCTCGTCACGTAATGGCACTTTGTCCAGTCACTTGAGTGCCTGGGCTAGAGCATATGAGCTGAAAGAGCGAGGATATCTTTATAAATAAAATCAATTACATCCTATTTTAGCATTTAAGAGTGAAGCAAGCTGCGACAAAAAACCTTCTTCCGTTTCTGTAGACTTCGGTTTGTCAGTGTCTTCCATATAACCCCAGACACCTCTGCCCCCTTCAGCATCCTGCCTTTGGCGGCGTTTGGAAAGTAGCTGTCTTAAAACTTTGCCCAGTCTCGTGCGGTGTGTCTCTAAACAACGGGCTTAGAACACAAGTGCCAGATTCCCCTTTGTACCTCTTGACTTTGGGGAGCCTTTGAGCTCTCGGTAAGCATTTCCTTTACTTCTAGGCAATAGGCTATAACACAGCAATGTACTTGGGATCATTTTTATTTTATTAGTTTTTATTACTACATTAAGGTTATATGAAGAACTGTTCAGTCCAGTACTTGTTGCAGTTTTAGGACTTTTTTTTTTTTTAAAGTCCCTTTATAAGTCATATTAAAGCATTTATTAAGGTGCTTGAAAGGTAATGAGTAACTAACTACAGATAGAAAATGAGAAGCAATGTCTTCTGAAAAATCTGAAAGGGATTAAGATGGTCCTTGTAATGAATAACTACATAGAGAGAGGTCAAGAACCTTGCAAAATCTGAACTGTTTGTCAAAATGTGTTCATTCTCAAAGGGTCAAAATGAACTTTTCCAGTATTTGAACGGTTAAAAATTCTGGAGCAAATGCCTTTCCCTATGGGAAAAACATTGTCACATTTACTTCAGATCAGTTATTGCTGGAGGGATTAAGTTATTAGTAATGCAGAAAGTGCTCTTTCTAGAATAATTAGCTTTTCAGGGAACATAACTTACACCTTTTTGGAGCCTGTGTAATTAGAACTGAGGAAATAGGTTCATCACTACTGCTGCTATTTCATTACTGAGTAATCATTTGTATCTGAACACACCACTCTTCGGAGAATGACTGTCTGTGGTCAGATATGCTAATTTTGTCCTCTCATTTACATTACAGTGTGTTTGGCAGCATACTTTTTAAGATGGGCAAATAAGTGCTGCTGAATTTTTAATTCCTTGTGCTGCTAAGAGGCTGGTTCCGTTTAGAAAATCGGAGCTATAACGAGCAACGCCAAGCCATCTCATCGGCTTCTAAACAGGAGGCCCTTAAACGAAGAGATCACAACAAGAGATCACACATTTGCTGCTTTATAGGGTTTGTGTATCAGAGGAGATGCCTCTTGTTAGAATAAAGAAAAGCTGATGGACCTCAGACTGCAACTCAGCTGTGGGATGCAAAAGCACTCTCCTGCCCTCAGGTTTGGGTGTGCATCCCAGCTACAGCCTGACAACGTACCAGGATGAGACCAGGGCGCCAGCATCCTTCCCTCCCGCTGCGTCACAGGACCCTGCGCCTTGGTTTCTACCAGAAGAAAAATTCTGGTAGGTGTCTCAGGCAGGGCTGGCAGAGAGGCAGGACATTGCGGCCTTGGTCTTGCTGGTCTTAAGCTTGGGTCTGCCTTTAGAGGCAGCTTAGTGTAGCAGTTCACACAGGGTCATTCTGCCCATGTGCAATCTCTCCAAGGAGAGTTGGAAGTGGAAGGGAAGGCAGCGAAAGAGTTTAGGTACCTCCAGGTAGTTTTTTAAGCATTGTATTTTTAAAGTCATTTGGGACTTCAGTGACTAGCATCTACCTAAATCCAGTGGCAGGTGGGTTTTTTTGGCTCTGGCTGTGTGCTCTAATTCACCGTTAATATCCACTCTCATACAGTACAACTGGGTAAAACTGAATTCATTTCACTTCAGAAAAATCCTTACATCCCACTGATTTGAGAGAGGCTTATGCACCTCCCTCACACCAGATGTGCTCAAGCGTATTACTGAATTGGTACCTCATTAGCAGTGAAGCACAATAGCAAAGATTAGCTTAGAAATAAAAGACAAATAACACTTCAAGAGATAGCTACAAACCTGAGGCTTATGGTCTTTGCTACAACTTTGGAGGGTGTGAGTAGTTTAAAGAGGGTGAAAGGGGAATTTGCACTTTGTTTAAAACCTTTATTCGTACACTGAGGTCTCATACCTAAAGGATCTTCTCTTCTTTGCCTGTAATATTGCATGTCTGCTGTGAGCCAAATACTATAGAAAATAGAATTTAATATTCCTGATCCGTAGAATCCTTAATCTTGGGTAAAATAGTCAGCTTCACTGAATAGAAAACTTTTAACTTTGTTGTGCACTGAAAAATAGAACACGGACATGGAAGGTTACAACGAGTAATCTTATTTCCATTACAAGATGCATAATTTTGGAAAGGTTTACTTTTTGCTCTTCTTCAGTATAGTGTCAAGACTTGAGATACCTTCTTCATACAATTGCTGATTCTGTTTTGGGAAAGACAGAGGCTAATTATGCTCTTTTTAGTAAGTGGCTACTCAGCTATCTGTCCTATGGCAGCTGTGGAGCCGACTTTCACCAGAATTTCTGCTGCACCTGACTCAGGTTCCTTCATCCCACTGAAAGTTTCCCATTTCCCTAGTGCTCCTCCTTTTCCCCACAGTGCTTTCTCACCTTGAAGAATACCTGCCTGCCATGGAGGAAAAGGGCAGTTGATAGCAGGGGCCAAAGATAAGAGGAGACAAAGAAAAAGTCACTTACAAACACTTCTTTCATAGAAACTGGCACAGAAGATGCTCCCCTATCGCAAGCCTGAAAGGAAAATGGCCAGCATGTAATCTTTTCTTACAGATAAGGAAAAGGCAGAAAACTGCTGGGGTTAGAAACAAGGTTTCACGTATTTTTTAAAGCTAATGTGATACCGTGATTGAGCTAAAGAAGCAAATCTGCTTACACAAAGTAGCTGAGAATCTGTTATACCCACAAAGTAAATGAAAGCTGTGCTTTCTTACAATAGCATATTTCCCACCACCTTCACTAAATAATCCCCAGGAATCAAAAACTTCTTGTGTAACCGGCATAGAGCTTTAAATTGCACTTTGGAAGGGAAGAGGAAACTCACTAATGGACCAGCTCACATAATCTTGCATTATTTGTGGTTTTTGTCTTTCAAGCAATTAGCCTGTTCGTTCTCCACTCTGCTGAATAGTAGTACCTGCCAATGGAAAACTGAGGAGGTGGAGAATAAGGCTGTTAAGGAACCCTACTAAACAAGCAGATTAAAACTCTCAATTTCTTTTTAGATACCTGAACAGCCAAAAGCTTCTAGATGAAAATGTTGGACACTGAGGATCTGATTCCTTGCTCAAGCAGGAGTAATTGAAGGAAGGGCGAGGAAGGGTTACTATTATAATCTGAGCAATAGAGAGCCTATTCTATTGCAGGAGACTGAAGGACTTGCATAGCTTCCAAAAGGCTTGCTTAGGCTTCCAAATTGAAGACTGTCTATAAGCAAATAACAGAAGTAAATATCAGGGAGAAAGACAGCTACTTTAACCACGTTGGTACAAGAATGAATTGCTATACACTACTGAACAATGAATTTAAACCGAAAACTAGAAGAATGTTTCTATCAGAGCTGTAATGCTCAGAAATATTCTCCCAGCAGAAACAAAGAATATGACCTGGTGTAGGTGGAGCCTGATCACCTCATGAAGAATGGTCCCATTTGTAGGTGGTGCAGGTGATCATGCTCTATGACTTTGGAGGTGTTTCAGTTCTGTAGTTGAGGACCCTTCATCCCTATGAAAGCCCATTCAAATCCGTCAGCCACTTCTCAGTGACTTAAATGCTGTCTGGATCAGACTCTGAAGTTTGCTCTCCTCCTTCCTTCATTTCTGTTTCACTAGCTTCTATTTTAAGACAGAAATAAATGGAGTAGTATGACAGTCCTTCATAGAAATACATGAATGTCCACTCCTTCACTCATTAACATAACAAGCTGGTCTTCACAATATTCTGATGCCTACAGGAAAAGTTGTGTCCAAAGCCATTTTTCCTGAGACTTCAGGTCAAACAAGTCTACAGAAATGCAGAGAATCAGCAGTAAGTGTACCTCTTCTGCCTGCGCAAGAGGAGAATATGGTTTGGCTGGGATGGTCTTTCTCAGCAATGAGGAGGTCTCGTCTTACTGTCAGCAGGTTATGCACAACAGCGTTAACAGACTCCTTGAGACAGCATGGGTTTGGATTATGGAGAGCTGGGAAAGGGTCCTTTGGGTGTTATGTGGCTGGTTATGTGACACAGCAAAGTGAGCATTCATAAAGCACGTGGGGGAGTGTAGGAAAGGGGGAAGTGAGGAGAGCGAAGGCAAGAAGGTGGGAGGTACCAGCTCTTCCTATGTGTCAGGTGGAGACAGCAATAGAGCTGAGGGGAGCATGTGAATTCCAGCAGGAAAAGGCAACAGGACTCCAGAGGAGGGGAAAAAGAGCAACCGATTCCCAGTGGAGAGAGAAATCAGATAGCAAGGCTTACCTGGCGTAACGGGCAGGGCAGAGCATCCCAGATACATGGCTGAAGAAGGGAGGAATCAATATGGGAAGCCACATAGTTCAGCAGGAGCAGTGTAACGGGGTGCTGTGCCAGCTCACCGGTACTTCCAGGGTCTGGTTTCTACTTTGAACCAAGGATAAAGTAGAGCAGCCTGGTCTAGTGGGACGTGTCCCTGCCCATGGCAAGGGGGTTGGAACTAGATGATCTTTAAGATCCCTTCCAGCCTAAACCATTCTATGATTCTGTGATGATTCTATAAGCTGTAGCAACCTCACTTGGCACTGGCCAGGAGAAAGAGGTATGGGTAGATGAAGGCCCCACACATCCCAGGAAGGTCAACCACATAAGAACCTGCAACCTTACTGGTTTCAGAGCTAGCCACAAAACTATTTACTCTGGCAAGTGAAAGCTCCCCGTCATTTATTTTCACAAACAAGCCTACAGATAAAATGGTTGATTTCTGCTACATCCTGTAAAGACATAAGAGCTTTTTACTGCTAATGATTGGGAAGTACTTAAGCACTATTAGGATGGAAGACAAAAAATTAAATAGAAAGGTCTTTCTCTGCTTCAGTTCTCACCCTTAAAGCAGCAGTGTTTAGCTTCATGAAATTGTTCTTACATACGTCTAAGCATAGCAGGAAGATGGTAGCAGTTCTTTTCTGGGTGCTCGAAACCCAGTCCCAGGTTGTGATCCCTGTCAACGGCCGAAAGCTGTCCATCAGTTGTGTCAGCTCTGCCTTGAGATAAAGAATAACAGAGACCAGATCTGGGGAGAGAGAGCAGGGAAAAATAACAGCATATTCTCTTCAAGCCCAAACTTTAAAAAAAAAAATACACATAGTGTTAGTTAATCCAAAGAGCAGTGATTCACCAGAAATTTACAGGTTATCAATTAGTACAAAAGTTGTCCCGTTTTCAGTTGGAAAACCAATGTAACTTGCTGATTTACAGCTGATGTCTTAGATTTAAGATTGGCCGGGCATGTTTTTTTGCAACATAGGTTAATTTTTAAAAAATATATTAAAGAAACCCCAAACTACCTAAGTAGAATGACTGGATTCAGAAGGAAGATTAAAAAAATGCAATTTATTGGCAAAGATCACATGACATTTTCTTAGCCATTAGGATGGAAAAAGAACAGACTGGATGCCTGCCAGTCCTAGAAGTGTGGAAAATTAGATGCCATTTTGCACACAAATCAATACAGTAAGTGGGAAATCTCAGGTCTCCCAAACTGTCTGCAAATCTAGCTGCTAATTGACTCAATTAATCTCTGATCCCGTTTCCACAAAATTGTATGCTTAGAATAAGGAGAGACTGGCAGTGTTGTGGATGATTAGAGAATATTGCTTTAATGAGCCTCGCTCAGCCATGAGCAGTTAACTGACCATTAATCTTCAGAAGGAAAAGGACAGGCTCTGCACTTAAAACGAGGGGAAGAAAAAATTTTGGCAACAAAGAAGGCTTTTAAAGAACTGCTAAAAATGTGATTAGATGCACTGACGATGATTATAATAACCATTATCCATCTGTGGCATGTGCAAACATTTCTTCACTAAAATCCACCTTCATTCCTTATGCAGGCCATGAATTCTGCACCGATTTGCTTTCTGAAGGCATTAATGCTGCCTGACTCTTTTCTGAATACTTTGTACTCCAAATACGAGATGTGTCAATGGAGGATACTCTGAGCAACAGTTCAGTTGACAAAATGTAAAAATAGGTACAGCATAAAGAACTGTTCCTGCACATACAAACTGTGAAAAAAAGGTGAAAATGATGAGGATGGTACACATTTGCTTGGAAATGAACTATACGCTAAAAGCGGATTGGGATTGCCTCTGCTTTCTATATACACAGACAACCCTTGGCATCTTACTGTATTTACCTGTGGAGGTACAGAGGACACAGAGGAAACTACTACAGGATGCCAAAGGACAGTTAAGGGTAATTGTAATAGGATTTCTATATATAGTAAGGATGTGAAGCCACTTTTAGTACTTACTCATTCTTTCCTGGTACAGGATGACAAACCGTCTAATGTTTCTTCAACAGCATTTTAGAACAGAACCATTTTTAGGCTTTATTAGATTATTAGTTTATTAAATATCATGCATTAGGTACTAGGCCATTAAAAAAAACACAGATCATGGATATGAGGCTGAATTTTAAAATTTCAAGAAATAGAGCCTAAAAGAGTACAGGTAGAGATAGAGCTAGAGAGGTAAAGCAAGATTTCTTACAGATTATTTTTTCTATTACCCGAACCTGGAAATTAAGTTATTTATGTATTTACTCTCAACTGCTTAAAATATACCTTCCACAAAGCTTACCCAGGTTATAGCCTGATCATTGGCTGTTAACAGTAATGAACAGGGGCAGATTATGATTTTAGAAAATTTAGCATGGGGAGTTTCTGCTGTGCACCAGCTAGGGACCAGGTGATTTCTATTTATCATTTGTATAGCTCCAGGAATATGCGTGGAAAAGGAAAAGGTCAACTGCTGATCTGAAGAGGCTAAAATTGTAACGAGGCCTAGCACCTTAAAGCCATGATAAAGCACAGGAGAAGAGAGTACAGGAGGAAGAGAGTTTCACTGGGGTCAGTGCACAGTATATGTAGCTTACTGACTGCTTTTTTGCACAAACACGTACAAAAATGCAAATTAGCTAATGTGCTTGTGAGTACATTGGAGGGAACCATCAAAGGGAGTACTCAATGAGGGGTGGGAATTTGTCATTGTATTGTATTACAGAAGATGATGTTTCTGATTCTGTAAGAAGTTAAAAACATAGCTTATCAGTTTGACAACTAACTCCTTGCCGCAGTTGTGCTTAGTGCAAGCCTGGAGGAAATGAGGTCTGATCCTGGCAAATCTACATGCTGTTGAATGGCAAAGATATTCGTGAAAATAGATGGTATTGAGTGTGCATGCCCATCCTTTCCATGACACTATTTCAGGATTGTTAATATTACGTTATTTGTGCTTTTGAATAGCAAACTATGTGACATAGGAAGATCCATTTGATTTCCGTGGGCTGTCAAAATACAATATGCTTCTATCAGTTACATGTAAATCACACAAAATGCCTCTTTGGTGAGAGTAATGTGCCATTCCAGTTTCTCTCTCCTGTGTTGTCATGTTTGTAGCCACTCAAGCTTTAGTTCCAGACCTTCACAGGACCATGGGGTTGCATTAAACACCACCTGCCGCCCTGCACGGGTCTTCCTGCAGAACAGGCACCTGCCATTGCGGGGGTGCAAGCGGCGCAGGTGCACTGAAATACACAGAGAGGCAAAGGCATAAGGATAATTTCCCAGGCAGGACTGCTCATTTGGCTTGTAATCACAACTGACAACAGACTTTTTTTAAAGTATCAAATATTTATGGTCTGCTCTTGCTCCCGATCTCATCAGTAGTCTCACCAAGTCACACGCACACACACATATGCTGCCCCTCGCGCCCCGTTCACTGGCTGCCCAGCATCATTTTCTCCCCCTTCCCTTCCTCTCTTCCTGTCTGCATTCTTTTATGACGACTTGATGTGACATATTATGGATGTGTATTTTTCAGAGGTGTTGAGCCATTGGACCAGAGCTACAAATTATTTTTCAAATTGTTATGAGGGGCCAAGTTTTGCTTCTGTTAATATCCACAGCCTCTGTGCTGCAGCCTCCAGCGTGACTGAGAGCAGAACCTGTGTCCATGTGTCCGTACATAACAGCCTTACACAGCTGTGTTCAAACTTTTAATGCTAGCAAGAAGGTTTTCTAAGCATGTCTTTTTTGGCAGATATTAATAATGTACTTCAAATTGTAGTCCAAATACCTATCAAGCCTATGAGGAGGCTTTCTGATTAATTAGAGAATTTTTTGTTCAACTGAGAGAGGAGAAAATCTCATAGGATTCATGTGACCCTTTCCTCACCTGAGACTTGGCTTTCTTGCAGACAATCCCTTGAAAAAATATGATATCCTTTCCAATTATTTTACCCCTCCCTTCCCATGGGGACTGAACTCTGCAGTGTATTGTCTTATGATATAGCTGTCTTTCATATCTGAGATGTACTATAGGGCATGAAAGTACCTCCTGTTACTGAAAGAAGCTACCAAGAGGGGAAGGGTGAGGGTGTTTTCACTGAAGGATAAAGGTGTTTTCTCTGGGGTATGTGAAACAGAATCAGAACCATGCAGGATGAAAGGCAACTGTGACAAACCTATCTTCAGAACTTCTTGTTGATTTTATGGGATTTCTCTACCACATGCCCTAATAAAGTCTGGAAGTAGATGTGAGCATAATGACATAGATTTCGAAGTAAAGCACAGCATTATGTTTTGTAAACATAATTTTTAATGCTATTGACTGCCAAATTATGTCACTAAGAATTTCCTTTAAACCATCGACCTAAACATATGCGATGACAAATTAAATCTGCAACTAAAGGCGGAAGGGTTTTTCCTTTTGAAACTGAACTTATTGCTTTGGGAAGGCATTGGATTGATGGATCTTGAAGCACTCTATTTATTCATAAACCAAGTGACAAGCTTCCCTTCATTGCAGCTTTCTTCATATTCTTAAAAAGTGCAGTCCCGCAAATCTACTTACTGCAATGATAAATATTTAAGACACAAGGTCAGAAATATACTGTAATTTGTCTGGTGACAATGTTCTATTCCAGTAACTTTATATCTTTCATATCAGATGATTAATGACCTTGGGGCTCTAGGTATGTGCTGTAGAGTGACAGTCCCACAATGTAAATATATTCAAAGGCTCAGAAAATGAAGTGTATACTCCAGACAATGTCAAGCAAGCTCATTTCTAAGTCCATATGCCATGAGGAAATATCATACTGCACCAATGACAGTTCAGAAATGTCAGTTATTTATTTTTCTAACCAGAAGTTGCTAAAAGGACATGTTTAGTGAATACAGTGGTAAGTTAGTAGCTTTTAGCCCTGCTTCAAACACAGGGTACTTTAATCAAGCCCCCAGTTTTTCTACGAGGTCCTCTTTGTCTGTATCTCAAAGAAAAATAGCATATTTTTCTAAAAGATCCCATTGCTCTGCCCCAGCGTATCTCCTCCATTTTTTTTTCTCTTTTGAGCCTCATCTGTTCCCGGCTCATACTTGTCTCTGCCCTTCAGCAAACACAGTCAATCCCTCTGCTCATCCCAGGCTTCGTTAATAGCTGTTATCTGCTGGCATTAACCACTGTTGCTGGACAGCAGGGCTGAAAGGGAAAAGCTTTCTGTGGCCGTGCAGAAGCCTAACACCTGATTCCTTCCTTTCGTGCCTGCCCACCCAGACAAAGCCACTGCGCAAGCTCCGTGAGCAGTTTCCCCAGATCCCTGCCACGGGTCTGCATGCTGGAAAAGGCTGCGTTCAGTTGATTTCCTCATGACTTTCTAAGTATCCTTTTGGATACGGACTCTAAATCTTTTTGAGGTTTGCCTAGCAGTGATTTCTGTCCACCACATCAATAAAACTTAGGAAAAATGAGCATATGAGCATGCAAAAGTTTGTTTTGTTATGGTAGGACTTCATTCTCCTGTTTTAACTTGGAAAAGCTCAAAACAAATGTCTGGGAAATGTTTTTTTGGTAAAGACACTTTTCATTGCCTGATATAACATTTTCTCATCAGTTTTCAGGTGACAAAAGTGAGAGAAAGGTGTCTCTAAGAAAAAGAAAAATTTTGTTAGCAATCAGCCTAGTACAGCATAGAAAAAGCTATAAAAGAGTCTCAGGAAATTCCAAACAGCAGATATTTCCTGAGTAGTCTATTTTATTATAATTGTGTTTCATTCTTATTTTCACTCTGGCCATTCTCAGTTCCAGGAAATCCTTTCAATGGTTATTCATCTTATCTGCTAAATTGTTTCATTCCAAAGAGTGTTTGAATTTATTATCAGTATTACCATTTGACACACAAAAAAAGAAATGGTGGTCTTCAGGTACAATTTATAGTTATGATAATTTTGCTATGGCTTTTTACTTTCTGTGCTAAAATCAATTTCT
Source organism: Chroicocephalus ridibundus (assembly GCF_963924245.1). Taxonomy (NCBI): domain Eukaryota; kingdom Metazoa; phylum Chordata; class Aves; order Charadriiformes; family Laridae; genus Chroicocephalus; species Chroicocephalus ridibundus. The sequence goes on from NC_086285.1 coordinate 134,184,472, forward strand.
GACACATCTAGCAAGTCAGAAGGTGTGACTTTCAGTACTTTGTGGTAACAAGATGTTCTACATGGAACATAAAACTGGTCTTGAGAGTGGAAATTTTTCAGCAGTAAAATAAAACAAAAAATTATGGTAACTGCTTTCCACGTGTTATATTGTTTATTTATGAGCCACTCTCCTCCTTTTATCTGTTTATTGGGGGAATTCTGAAAAGTAGTAGAAGTTATTGTCACATTTATAGAAATTGCTGGTGTTACTCTAGTTAGTTCAGAACTAATAACATTGAAGATGTGGTAGCGTGGGATCAGCTTTACCAAAGAACTAATCCTTCAAAGTTGCTGTATATCCTGAGGTTGCTAGCCCCACATCTTCAGTGCGATGCTTCAGAGTTCTACATGCAAATCACTGCTAGTAGGGGAAAACAAGGCATTTCTCACTAATGGCTATAAAAAATGAGCCTAGAACTTAAATGTCAAGAAAAAATCATTTCTAACCTACCCACTACTAGCAAAAGATTGCGTGATTCACATTAGCAGCATTGAAGCGGCAGCCCGAACCAGCACAGAGGGTCTTTACTGATAAGATCAACCATCAGCAACCCAAGATCTCTGAGTACCCCAGGAAAGTCTGGAGCAAGAAGCACTTACCCTCGGTGGAGCAGAGTCATTTAAACAACTGGACATGCACAAGTCGATGGGACCTGATGGGATGAACCCACAAGTGCTGAGGGACCCAGGTGATGTCACCATGATGTCACTCTCAATTATCTTTGAAAAGTTGTGGTGATCAGGGGCGGTTCCTGTGGATTGGAAGAAAGCAAACATCACTCATATCTTCAAGAAGGGCAAGAAGGAGAAAAATACAGACTGGTCAGCCTAACCTCAGTGCCTGGGAAGGTCATGGAGCAATTGATCCTGGAAGCTGTTTCCAACTATATTAAGGACATGAAGGTGACTGAGAGATGGATTTACAAAGGGGAAATCATACTTAACTAACCTGATAGCTTTCTACAATGATATGACTATCTTGGTGGATGTGAGGAGATTAGCGGATGTTAATAAGGCTTTTGACACTGTCTGCTGTAACATCCTTGCTGACAAACTAATAAAATACAAGCTAGGTAAGTGGGCAGTGAGCTGGACTGAAAACTGGCTGCACTGCCAGGCTCAAAGGATGGTAATCAGCAGCACAACATCCATCTGGAGGCCAGTTACAAGTGGTGCACATCAGGGGTCAATACTGGGGCCAATACTATTTGACATCTTCATTAGTGACCTGGATGATGGGAAGGAGCACACCCTCAGCAGGTTTGTGGATGGATGATAAAAAATTCGGAGGAGTGGTTTATACAGCAGAGGGTTGTGCTGCCATTCAGAGAGACCTTGACAGGCTGGAGAAATGAGCCAACAGAAACCTCATGAAGTTCCACAAAAGGAAAATACAAATACCTGCACCTGGGGAGGCACCAGTACATGCTGACTCTGGAAAGCAGCTTTGCAGAAAAGAAACTTGGGGTCCTGGTGGACACCAAGCTGAGCATGAGCCAGCAATGTACCTTGGCAGCAAAGAAGGCCAACAGCATCTGGACTGCGTTAGGACAAGTGTTGCCAGCAGGTTGAGGGATGTGATTCTTCCCTCTACTCAGCACTGGTGAGGCCACACCTGGAGTCATGTATCCAGTTCCGGGCACCCCAGTGCAAGAGAGTCACAGACAGACTGGAGTGAGTCCTTCAAAGGGCCACAAAGATGACCAAGAGATTAAAGTGTCTGTAATACAAGGAGAGACTGAGAGCTGGGGCTGCTCAGCATGGAGAAGTGAAGGTTCAGGGGGAATCTTATCAATGTATACAAATACCTGATTGGGAGAGTGGATAAAGAAGGCAGAGACAGCTTCTTCTCAGTGGTGGTCAGTGACAGGACAAGAGGCAATTAGTACCAGTTAAAAAACAGGACATTACCTTTAAATATAAGAAAAAACTTTTTTACTGTGAGAGTGGTCAAACATTGGAGGAACAGATGGCCCAGAGAGGTTGTGGAGTCTCTATCCTTGGAGACAGTCAAAGAAACCTGACTGGACACAGCTGTGAGAAACCTGCTCTAGTTGACCATGACCTGCTTTGAAGGCAGGGGTGTGGACTAGATGGTATCCAGAGGTCGTTTCCAACCTTAGTGATTCCCTGATTCTGTAAAATCCTGGTCCTGACATGGCTTGGTGAGTTTTGTTTTCAGCTTCATTTTGTGAAGGATGCAATAGTAGAAGCCATTGCACATACCTAGTCTGAGGATACCCCACTGAATAACATGAAATTCCCTTGCAATTAGGAAAATGAATTGTACTTTTCCCATATAGATTACATACAAGCTAAGAAAAGGTTAATATACTGTGCTTATTATTTAATCTTAGGGTTTTTTATAGATCTTATGCAAATTAGCAATTGTATGAAGTATCAGGGAATGTCATGAACAGCAGAATTCAGATTCATACCACCTAAATTTCACACCCTTAATTTTGATGAACTCATTTAAAAGTGGTGTCAGAATGGCATCCCCCTAAATTCAGTGTAGAGGGAAGACAGGCACTCTTCCTTTTGTGCCTGTGGTGGCACCTCCACGCCTGAGCACGTGCAAGTGCCCCAGAAGGTGATACGCTGAATGTACCGAGCCAGCCTTGTTTTCAAGGATTTGGGTGTTGCTTTGCTGTGTGTTGAAACACATCACATTGTGATGGATCTGTTAAACATTTGTGCTGAGATTCATCCACCTGAGGCAAAGTGGTAGTTAAATTGGGAAGGTAGAATCTGACCATTCCAACAGGTGACACATAGTGATGCAGTACCCCACAAGTGTACTAGTGTTTTGTCCAGGTACTTAAGGCACAATTCTTAGTTTCCAGTGCAGAGAGTCAGAAATTTACTGTTTGACATGTGTTTAGAAAAGCTTTTCCCTCTAAATTAAAATCTTCACATTTGTAATGGACATCCGAGACATTTGGTTTCTAAGAAATACTTTTTTTACCATTAAAACAGAATAAAAGGTGTGGAGAAAATATTGATTTCATTTTCATTTCACTCAAAATTTTCCCCAGTAAATGCTTGCCCATCTGTTCTAGTGATCAATATTTATGATACATAATGAACATTAAAGAACTGATGAAGTACCTCCAGGCTTTGCTCAATATTCTGTAGATGGTCCTAATTTTTACATATCAATATTATGTGGATAACTGTTCTAATATACGAGTCAGTCTTGGGAGCCTTTTATTTTGCTTTTTCTGAAGAAGAGGTCTAATGTAAGGCCCAGGAATATTTTTGTTATTTTCCTCTTTCTCTTGATTCTATTTATGCTTGGCCTTGCTAAATGGGTATAAATCACAGCACAATATTACATTAAAAACATTTTTTCATAACTGAATTTGGAGCTGAACTGACTGTGTTAGGAGATGCCTGTTCCATCTTCCTCACAAAGAAAACTGTTGAAATGAGATCAGGTTGGTGAAGCAAATCAGGAAATACTGTGAATTGATTTTTTTGGAAAAACACAACACAGCCTGGGGGATGAAGGGGAGGGAGGGGGAGGAGGAGGGAGCGTTCCAGGTATTTCATCATATTGAATAAGCAAAGAATTATCCTGTGTGAATTTATTACACAAGTATCTACTTGAAATCCTCAGAGGTTGTGGATTTTTAACATGGAACACATGCGTTGTCATTGTTATTTTTGAGCTCTCCTTTCTTGCCATTCTCCCATAGGTGGGATTCTCACAGAAATCAGTGGGGGCTGAGAACATTGTCATAATGGGAAGTGCAAGTCTTGGGCAAAGTAGCATGCCCAAGCATGGGCAAAGTTAAAAAGAAAGGAACCCAACATGACACAATGCAGAAAAGATGTGTAACAAGACTGTATTTTCCAGTAGAATATTTCCAGCCCAGTTCAAATGTCTCCTACCTGTATGCTCTTAATTACTTTAAAAAGCACTAGCAATCCAAATTAAGCTCCAGGAATATGATTTTGACTCAGGCTTTCAGAGCTGACATAAATGCATTAAATCTTCCAAACCAATCCACTTTGTTACTTTTGGCACATCTGCAATTTTTTGTATAATAAGACATTGCATAAAGGGCTTAGTAAATTGCATTTAGCACCATGCCAGCAGTGTAGCCCACAACTCTAAATGCTCCTAAATTAAGCCTTTGTCTTTCACATTTGAAGATGTTTAACAGGGATCTCTCTCTGTATAAGTGTACATACATACATATTTATGTGTGTATGTGCGTATATGTATGTTATATATATAAAGGCTGACAGATGCTGCATTTGAAATATAAGTGATGATAAGCTTTACTTGTTCTTCACTTCAGAAACAATACAAAATGAAATGGAGAAAAAAACCCAAACTCATAACCAATTTCAGCTCTTGGAAATAATCTTAGAATCGTATTGGAAGGATACTTATGAGGAGAGCAAAAAGAATTCATCCCACTGCGTAGAATATAAATGAGTTGTTAGAAATGTATTTTCACCATCTGCTGCTCTCATGAAATCTCATGGGATTTGTAAACAGCAGTTTTGTGTAAGAGTAAGTCGGAGATTTGGTGACTTTGCTGCAAAGTCTGTAATCTTGAAACAATGTTTTGCTGGTTTAGATGTACATTTTAGATTACTCTAAGTATCTAAAAGACTGTGAGAGGTAAGCAGTCTGAGCGGATATCTTCGTCCTCCTCATCTGTACAGTACATGAATATATAAATAGCTGTGGAGGTCTGGAATGAAATCTTTGTAAGAGAGAGTTGAAATGGTAATTGTAGGTAGTCACAGCCAATACTCCAGTCTCTTGCTTGTGATTCAAATGTTCCCTATCGCTGCAAAATATTATCACTTGCAGTTGTAAGCAGATGCCTTTTAAAATTAAGCTCACACTGGAGAAATTGTTCTACTCTGTTATGAGAAGCTACCACAAAATCTGCTATGAGAAGTAGCTCATTATATGTAAAGTTCCTGCTTCTACACTGCATAGGCTCCTGTGCGTGTCCTGGAGAGATGCTGCCCATCGTTCTGAACTGCATAGTTTTATCTGTTACAAAAATACAAAGTTTCCAGAGGTCCCCAACTTTATTCTTCTCGTGTACCATCTCTATGGTAATGCTGGGAGCAACAGCAGCAGTTCACAGTCACATTTCTGCTCGGAAGGAAGCTGTTGGCTTCCTAGGCATTATTTATGCATCTTTCATGGCAGTTAAGTGTTATACAGTCTAAGAACCCCTGGATCAAGCAAATCATTTTACTTATTTCTATTCATGAACTAAGCATAATATTTTTATTGTTGTTTTATTCATAACCAAGCAGCATATGTTTGCATCCAAGAACCATTTTTAAAGTAGGATAATCAAACTTAACAATGTGCTAAAGGGAAACGGATACAAGTAATGTATGAACTCAAATTTCTGAGCTAACCAGGACCTCTGATGGTCTGGAGCTGGTTTTATTCTCACCGTGAAGTTTCTGTTCTTACAGCCAGCAATCCCTGTTCCACAGCTACCCGGGAGTCCTTTCTGCTCCAAGTGAGAGTTAACTTCCACACCTGTGGAGATTCAGAAAGAAGGTTCTTCATTGAAGGGCCTGAGATGCAACCTTCCCTAGACCTTGAAGTAGCATAGGTATATTTCATGGACTATAATGGAGCCCAGAGCATTTGGGATTTGGTGACAGTTCCAGACAGAAACTAGCAGAGGAAATCCGCTTAAGTGGCCATTAATATTTAATAAACTTTATTCAAATGGCATCTGTCAACCAGACGAGCTTCATGGGCATCTGTTGTTCCCTCAGTTGGTATTGAGTTTGCTTTACGTATCTGAGATATGAATCAGATACCAATACTCTTGGTTCGCTCTTCAACACTATAAATAACCGTGCGTGTGAGCAATTGCTTAAGCTTTCAGCAGGAACATACGTGACCCAGTAGAGATTTGACCTCTTGTCTATCAGCATGATATCAGCTGTTCTCATATGTTTCAACTCAGCATTCTGCAAATCAGCTGTAAAAACCGTTAATAAGGCATTCGTATTGAAAGGATTCAGAAGTTCCTTTCCTGATTGCATTAAGGTCATTAAAGTTTCTGCTTTTGTCAATGCTGTAGTTAAGATAGATAACCACACACAAATGCATGCACATACAGATTATGTCTTCATCTAAATTTCTGAAGGGGAAGCTTATAAATTGGTAAACAGGAGTTTTAAGGAACTAACAAAATGCAGTGAAAAGGTGGTCCAGTGAGAATAACTAATAATGTCAGCCTTTCAGCTTGGCAGGCTAGTGGGGAGCAGAGCAATTTTTATTTTTTTTTCATTTCCAGTTTGTTAATAGGCTTTTCTTCAAATGTGTTACAGCGTCTTTCTGCCATGGAAGATGTATAAGATAAACCCATTATTTATGTTTTCATGTTTTTGGCAGAACTTCTGCAAACAAGTGCCTTTCAGGAGGGAAGAGAAGGAAAAGCCAATGATCTGGTGGAAATGTTATCTGATACTTTTTAGAGATGCGGGAGAAAGTGAAGAGAATTAATATAACCCACTCCAACTAATTGAACTACACAAACACTGGACCCCTGGACCAGTTTACCCATCTCAAACCTTGCCTTTATTTTTGAGAATTGTATTTATTTCACTGTGAGGAAATGAAAATTATTATTAATGTGATAACCCAATTCTCATTTAATCTAAGGGCAATTTTTACCTGTCTTACTGTTGCAAAAAGGTCTTACAGATACAAATCTTATGTAAAACTAATGATCATTGAAAATAATAAATTGTATTTTTAACCATGTAAATAGCACTTACTGCTACACAGTGCCCAGAATTCATAAAGGCCCTTATTGCCTCTAAAGGCACTCATATAAAAAAAATATAAAGTGGATAATATGGGGTACTAAGCTTTGACCAGTAAAGAAAGCGTCCCCGTCTTTCCATTTAATTTATTGTGTTCATTCAGTATCAGGTTTAATCTAGATCCAGACAAGAGTATGCCAATTGTTGGTAAAGAGCGCACTTCAATGTCAACTACATTCTTCCAGCACTACAATGTTAATAGTAGTAAATAATGAATTACAAAGACAACGAGCTGTCCAATACCACAAAATCGTGTAACGCAAAGCAGTACTTTGGAGAGGTAGCGCAGTTGTGGTTAACGCTAACAGCTGATCCAGTGTGGTATCATTTCCAGAAGCATTTGAAAATTGATAGTAAAATATCAGTTCAGGTCCTTAGACTGTGGCCAGCACATCCCTGAGTGCCTGTGTCACAGACATGAACGATAACAATAATCCCATCTTTCATTCCTGCATAAGAGAGGGAGCCAGCAAGATGCTGTGATTTAAGTGGGAGCTGATCTCTGAAAGTTTATCAAATGCCAAACATAATTAATTGATCTTCATTAAGACCAATGTAAAGTTGGCAGCTACTCTACAGTTTTTATGTAGAAGTTTTATACAATATGAAATTTATAGCTAGGAAAAGTGAGGTCATGGACATGATATTCCATAGCCTTTCCTAGGGGCAATTTGCATTTGATTCTCTTGAAAATTAAACAGCTCATATCTAGAAAGACCACCCGGTTTGCAATTTCAGGACCTAACTGTAAGTTTTGATAACTCACAGGTCATCAAAGCTTAAGGCAATAGTAATGCAGAACAACAAATTCCTTTCATAGCTTTATTCCCATGAAACTTCCAATATGTTTAATAAATAATAGAAAATGTTGGCATTTTATATAAGGTATCTATGCCTATATATTTGCTGCGTCTTTTCTAACTTGCAATGTCTAAATACTGTTTGAAGAAAAAATGAATGACAACTGTTTAACCAGATATCTCACTGAAAAAATTTCATTCAGTCACTGAATTTAAAATTGTACTGCTGCTACCATAATTCTAACAAGTCAATTTTTAAAGGGTTTTTATGAAGATTTTAGTTTAAAGCAATGAGTCTTCTACAGCTAGGATTATTGTGGTGAGCATATTTTGAAGCATATCTTGGTGTATAAATTATTGATCAGAAAAGTATATATTATGCTGGTAATGTTACAGCCACACAAATATATTCTTGGTTTAGCTATTTGGTCATTTTCAGCATTGTCAGCCAGAAAAGGCATATTAATTTATGGGGCACTATCAGAGCAGTATTCCACATGCCTTAATAGGTTTTATCCACCTCTAAATTCTATGCTTCAGTGCATCTAAATAACTTGAACTTTACCATCTACTGCAAAAAAAAAAAAAAAACAAAACCAAAAGAAAAACCCCAAAAAACAGTATAGAGTGCAGAAAGAGAAAAGAAACAGATAAAGGCTCACTTTTTTGAGCTGGTTTAAGATACATCAAATTGATGTAGGGTTTTGATCCTTGGCACCTGCTTTACATGGGCCTTTGGCTCATGAAGTTAGTGAGGATATTCCAGTTGATTTCTGTGGATCTGGATAAGGATTTGTGAACTGCAGAAAACATATTAGACCAGGTATAGTAAATTCATTCACAGCAGGCATAGCATGCTGCAATTTAATCTCTTGTCAGCAATGGGCCAAGGCTTACGTTGCTTAAATGCTAATATGCTGATCCCAACTTCTGGTACCAAGAGGTTAATATGATGCCTCTGCTTTAGTAATTATCACTAAGACTGACTTACACATTAATGGAAAATTGATGAAACTCTTTAGCAAATGTAACACCCTCTGGAAAAAATATACAATTCATTCCTAAACTAAATCTGATAAGCAAGTAATTTAAGTCATTTGTCAAATTCAAAAGCAATTGGGAACTCCAAAATAAATATTGCTTTTCTTTCCAGCTACAGAGTTAGAAATAAATGAATTTTAATAAAATAGCAATACTTTCTAATGGACAGGGGACTGCAGATTTTTCTGTTTGACGGGGTATTTCAGAGGAGACACATTTTCCTTTGTGAAGAAAAAAAAACCTAATCCCTTTTATCCCAGCTTCCAGATTTGGTGTGCAGCTAGTGACCCTACTAACATTGCTGATGTTTAACACTTTCAATGCGATTTTATTTGCACATTTTCATGTTAGCAATAATGTTCATCATATTGAAAGACTAACTGTTAAGTGGAAGGATCAGACAATGAAAGTGCATCTGTTACTCACTTTTTTTCCTGGCATCTTTTCACTGTTTGGATCTCTGATTTCCATTGAGAGAGATTTGGAAACTGTATTCCTCTTTTATGATTTCACATGCCTTTAAGGGAATTTCTTACCCAAATCATGCTGCTCTGAAACAAGCCTCCCGCTGATAAAAATCCATAGAAATTGCTTTTTATGTTGTTGAATTACTATATAGCATGCTTACCCCAACAGATGCACTAAATATGCACAGTAACATCACCCAGTTGCTATACAAGTGCTTTCTCTCATAAATCAGATTCACTGTCAGATTGTAGCTGTAATATGTACGTTTGAAAACATGTTTGTGACACTGATGAAAATGTCTGTCCTGGCTCAGCCCAAGCACACAGGTCACCCAACAGTCCCTCCTGTTTTGGAAGTGTACAGCAAAACTGTGCAGAAGGTGGAGGTCATGAGCAAATCTGGTCTAAAGATCCTTATTCCTGCTTTTAGACTTCAATGTTTTGTCCATACTGCTCTCCTGGAGTACATAATCAACAATATTGGTCTCATCTCAGAAGGAGGTGATTACCTGCCTCTGGAAAGAGCCTGTAAGTGAACCAGGACTCGGAAATGAAGCAGAGAACTAATCATTTGAGCGTAAATGTATCCACAAATGGTGATGTTAGGGCTGATGGAGGATGGCATATTTCCGTCAGTCACTGTGAGTTAATATAGTCCCATATTTCTAAATAATCCCAGCCTCATGTCAAACTAGATTCCTTTTGAAATATTACCATTAAGACAGAAGATGAGATAGTATGGGTTCTGTTAAAGGTAAACATAAACAGGAGCTCAAAGATGAGGAGTGTTTTCTTAGATGCTGAAAAATTTAGTTCACAACTCAAGATGCCAAATTTTGAAAAGCAACTCAAATATTCCTATGCTTTGACTCCTTAATCTCCACAACACGTGCATTTATTTCTGCATCTTGTATGACAGCAAAAGCATTATTGCCACTTATTTGCTTTCAGACTAACATTAACTTTTCTGGCATAATGTCAAACGTATTGTACTGAAGACAACAAATCACCTCCCTCCCACTTCTTTTCCTTCAAAGGAGCATGGGACAATTATAGGAGCACGCAATTCCATGACTACTAAGATAAATCATTTTGGAAAAAAAAAAAAAAAAAGTACGACACCGCAGCCATGGGGCTGTTGCCTTGTTTCTATTAATAGCAGTTAAATACATCAATGTCAGTACAGTAAAACAGGTATTTTCCCATAAAAATGCGGTTCTCATTAGATTATTTACATAAAAATAATTGCACATGAAGGATTCAGAATAAAGCAGAAGCAATTATAATCTGCAAGATCAATACTAATTAATCCTTTTGAAAGAACATAGCTGTATGTTTACATCTCAGAGAAACCATACGTAACAGTATATAGTAATATTACATATATTCCTTATATACAGTGGTTCCAGTTTATTCCAGGTGTAACTGACTGGTGCCTGAATTATACTGTCTTCTTCGAGTACAGACTTTCTCATGCAGTGCTATCCCTTATAAAGATCATGCAAAATAATCACATTGCCCTTACAGCAATTTTTTGGTTTTCAGGGGGGAGGGCTTTCAGGAAGTAGCCGAAGATATAATCAGTGTGTAGACAGAAGCAGTTGTAAATACCCCAAAGCCTCCATTCCAAGTCTTTATCATAAATTGCCAGATGCTGGCAGTTAGACGAAAAAAATGTATGTATTATGAAATTGTCAGCTATGAAAGATACTTCCTGAGGCATAGCCAGAGTATAATGTATTTTTGCCATGTTCAAGTGTTCTTTGGAGATGAATTTTATTGTCCATAACCTTGCTTCAAATAGCTGCATTATAGCTGTTCATACCTGACATTTATTTTCAGGTTTATTTCTTGTCTTAAGCTTGATTGAGCTGTAGAAACTCTGCTGTAGGGCTGCAGTCATGGAAACTCTGGGGTTTCTATGGCCTGGCCATCAGCTTGACAATCAGGACAATTCGACAGACAATTTGGTCCTTCTTTTGCTACTATTCAACACTGATTTCCCCTTCTACAACTCCTCATTGTCTATACATTTGGGGAACAGCTGTGTCTAGTAATAACTCATTTCATGGGAAGGCCTGATATTTCCTTCTATTACATCATGTTCTACTTGGGTCCTAGAAATGGCCACCCTCTGAGGAGATGGAACCAGTGACACAGGACTAATGACTCTTAGAGACTGGCCATCTCATTTCATCTCTCATCTCAGTGCCTTTGAAGCATAAGCATGGACTAAAAAGTAGCTCACCCATGGCTCCACTTAACAGCCACAGTGTGTGGAATATGAACATGCAGGAGAACTCTGTAACACATATTTGTCCTTGATGTCCTTGATTTTTCCTCCTCCAGCTCCCTCCAGCTGGAGAAGTTCTGTTTCCAACATAGACTTGCATCTCAATGGCAAAAAAAAGCCCCAACATACTGCTTTGGTTCATATGGGCATAGCTATCATCTAAACTAAGCAACATTTTTCTTCTCTAACATAATATGCTTATGCAATTTAATTAGTGTGAGACACAGACACAAATCCTAACAGCTTCTGTAAGGACTTCTACCAAGGGAGCATCTGACCAGGATGGAACAACCTGCAAACAAAAAGCTCTGATGCAGTTCAGGACTCAGTGCAGATCCAGTCTACAGTTTTTTCCCTCTGATGAGCTAATCCAGGATCTCTTCTGTAAAGATTTTAGAATAAGTATATATATATATATAAATATATATATATAAATATATATCTTCTATATGTTTCTCAAGTGAGGAGGAAAACACAACTGCCTGAAGAGAATTGCATCACAGATATTTTCAGTTAGGTGTGAATGTTTCAAATCATATATATTATCACTCTTGATAGCTATAGATACAGGAATAACATTATCTTACACATTCATGAAGGAGAGAAGATAATTCATCTATCACAACTTGGAATTTCCTGAGGCATTGTGTAGAAATTGAATACTCCATACTGATCTGTAAGCTGCTTCCATAGAGCCTTCCCACGTGATAAAGAAAGCTATATTAAATTTATTACATTTTTAGATGAATGTCCATAGAACCTCACCAATTCCTCTTTTGCCCTCTTAAAATCCTATAGGACATTTCCATAAGGATGATTTTCAAAGTTGTTTAGCAGCCAGAGCTCTCACTAAAGCTTCCAGGGGCTTAGGTTGGTCAGAAATCACCAGTGTATGCCAAGAACATCAAGTCGGCATCTTTACATTCACATTTACTCATTCCATGGGAAACAAATGGTTTTTTACTAAATACGTGTTATGACAACAGGAATATTGTGTCCTTGTAAACAACTGCATGATAAAACAGAGACATCTACTGGTTAAAATACGAAATAGGAAAAAAATCAAAACCTCTTTTGTGGAATGCTAGACTAAGGCTTGTCAGACTTCCTTGCTTTACTTCCTCACTCCACTGCTGAGGTCCAAAATCTGCTCTTCTTTCCATAGACAACCTTCTTCCCTTGGTGATCAGCACATTCCCAACAAAGCTTACCAAAATACCCAAACTCCACTTGTGTACTCTGGTTAAAGGCAACAGCAAATTTCCCTTTGGTTTCCTGAGAACAAAACCAGGCCCTGTGATGCAAGTAGACCATGAGTGTTTGAAGCCTAATAGACATTTATATGTGACCGTGCAACACCAACCTTCTCTGTAGGGCACTGAATATTCAACCCTTCTTCTGGCCAATCCATAATTTAGAAGAAAACAGACATTCCTTGAACACCCTATTCAGCACCCACCCAAGTTATTTGTGCTAAAAGCAGAGTCTGAATTACAGTCCTAAATTGGAAGGTTCGTGTAATTTACAGGCGTTTTCCTACCTAGTATGCTGTGTTGGTCACAGCAGCATGAGCAGTACCTTTTAATAATAATTTTATAATAGGTAATATATTTTGTGCATCAGATCTTTATTCAATTACAATTTGACCTTTCTAAATATGATGTGAGAACATTTATATGATTGTTTGAAGAGCACTGGTACTCTGCGGATGTGTTACAGAAAATATCACAGCTTAATAAAAGCTTGAAACTGGAGTGTTACAGATAAAGTTTAAAAAGTAATTCTGGAGGGACATCTAACATAAGTAAAAGTTTCTAACCCAAATTCTGGATCTGAACTGTGTTGCTTAGCATCCAACCCAGCCAAAGAACTGTTCTCAATCTAATGTCTACCTTTGCAAATTTTGGCTATGTAGCAACAGTGGGAGGTAAACCTCCTAGCAGCATAGCTTTCAAAGTCACGGGAGAAGACAAACGTTCTTACCACATGAAAGGCAAACTTGAAAAGTTTACTCAAAAAAAAAAAAGTCTACTGAAAATATGTAGCTTTGTTCCCAGATCCATCCCATCAGTCTTGTCATGGTAAACTCTACCAGCAGCATGGTCCCATGAGTTAAAAAAAGTCCAAAATAGGGGCATTCCAGTAAAGGCTGGCCATCCTGTGCATTAGCTTTCAAAGAATCTGACTCCATCTTTTCCTGAATGTTTGGAATTCCAGGAGCTGCTGAAGTTGAAAGATGAGGAGTTAATAATCACACTACATTTCTTAAAGTATCCTGTTTTCCACCAAGCTGTCTAATGCTCTGGAGTGCCATTTTAGCTATCGGCATCAAACACCATTCTTCCTGAACTATATCCTTTCTAACAGAAAAAAGATTAAGGCAAAAATGTTATAAGAAATCCATCACCCAGATTATTTGTTTTAGGCTAACTCGCACCCAACTAATTTAATCAACTCTCCAGCTGCTTTGGATCATGGTGGGGAAAATCAGAGGTTGAGTTCCATGAGTTTATTCAGCAGACTGCTTTCTGCGCTAATGTTATTCCAAACAGCCCTCACTTGAGTCCTCCATCTGATTTCTGATGATGTTGATACTTAAGCTGCTTAAATATTTTATGTAAGAATCATAATTGCCATGCTGCAACAACTACATTGTTTTTGCTGTCCTTGATGGTTTATTTAGAACTAGTCTAAATAGGGCTCCACTCCACCTCAGTCTGAAGTGTAGACATAGCCTATGAATGCTACCTTTTACTTTACATTTACAGAATACTTTGGCTTTACTAACTATTTAGTTCCTTCTCCTCTGGTTTCTCAAGTTGTCCACTTTGTTTCTTAGTAACATGTCTTCATGGTACTGCAACCGGGGGGAAATTTTTATAACACATATACATCTAACCAAATTTTCTTTCATTATTGATTCGATTAAGACTAGGGTCTTATTTAAACTGCTGCACATTTTTTTGACCCCTAGAATTAACTTTTCCTAACATTGTATTTAACTTGCAGGGTTTCATTTAAGAAAAGAGATTCTAAAATTTAAAAGTTAATTAAGAGTAATATGCAGTGAATCATGGGCAGAAAAAATACTTTAAAATAGCAGCAGATTGACCAATTAAGCAGTTCCTTCTTTCATAGGGAAGTTATGAAAGGATAATCAAGTAATCATCACGAGGGAAAAGGGAGAAAGAAAAGAAAGTCACCTTACAGTTAGTAAAAAAGAAGACAGTTAAGATATGCAGGGCTTTAACTGTATTGCAAAAGAGGAAACATCAGACTGGATTCATTTCCCTAACAATTTCTCTGATTCCACAAGTGTGGGAAATATTGGCATAAGCTTTATATAAACCTATAGGTTGATGTAGATGTTTTACATAGAGCTGCAGATCTGAAATATATATAGAAATTGACATGAAGCCAAGACAGAAAAATTATTTTAAAAGTGTGAGTAAAGATTATGTCTGAATTTTGTGCCTGTCATAATTTCAAATAAGGCTGAGTAGCAAATCTCTTTGATAGATAACAGAAGTCTTCAGGTGGGAGGTCAACCTTACTCACTGTATTATATCACTAAAAGACAGTCTCAGTCAATGGTAAAAAGATGATGGAATAAGAATAGTTTAAACAAAACTCTTAATATGGTTGTTAGCTAATTAGACTCAAGTGTACAGTCCTGGTTAATAATCTGAGGTCTCAGCTGTAAACAAATTCCATTAAAACTAAATGGCAAATACAAACAGTGAGAACCAAGGAATTTAATTTCTAATTTCCACAACATTTATTTTTTAAATCAGTTACATCCAGCTTTCTGTTTTAAGTTGGATGTTAATATCAAAATTAGTAGCATCAGAATAAACTCGTACATCAGGTGTGGTGATTCTCCCCATTATATCCATTCAACAGCCTATACTGAAACTTCTCAGAGGTAGACACCTGGGGTTTTGTTTTTCATTACTCCTGCTTGTTTAGCTCCACCATGATCGGCCAGGTGCTTTCGATAACTTATTTAATGGCAAGCAATCAAAAGAAACCTGTCACCTCTGGTGAGATTCCAGCCTACTTCAATGGTATTTTGTCTGAGAAACAAATATTGTGCCGGCATTATCTTTATTTTGCCAGTGTTACCTATATGAATGGTATACTTTCCATACCTTCATGTATTCAAGGCCGTAGGATAAAAGGGTTCTGCAGCGCGTGTGGGTGCTGCAGCCGCTGTGCCGAGGGCCCGCCTTCAGCACCGGGGTGGGGGACAGCTCCCTCCCCCTCCTGCCCCGCTGGGTCCTAGCGCCCCGCAGCCCGCCGCGCCTCCCTTCCCTCTCAGCCTCAGCCCAGCTGCGCGCTGGAGATAGCCTCCGCCTTTGGCTCTGGGGAAAGGGGTGGTTTGGGGTTGGTTTTTTTGTTGTTTGTGTTTGGTTTTTTTGAAAATGAAATTCCTGGTAATGAAGCCAATGGTTTGTGCATGCAAGGAGCGCAGAGCAGATCTTGCATATTGCCCGCTGTGCAAGAGTTGGAAACTGCAAGCTCTTTGTCATGACCTAGGTGGAAATTTTGAAGATTCTAGTACATTCATCTAAGTAATAATAATCAGCTTTCACTATTTGAAAATTAGACAGCTAGTACAAAACACAACATAAACACAAGAAACATCCCAGATGCAATCATCAAAAGGTTTAGAAAACTTCTGAATGAGGACCGGCAGGGACTTTATATTAAAGACATCTTACTCATTTTTGATAAATTTAGCTAACTTTTCTTACACACATGGGCAAATTGTTTAATCTAAAAATAATATTTAGGGAGGTCAACAGCTCTGCAGAAACAAAACTATTTTATAAATAAAGCCTTCAACATGACTCTTGAAGTTAATTTTTTGTGTTTATCTGTAATGGGGAGCTAAATCTCTCATACTTTTATACAGCAAAGAAAGCTTTAGCTAGATATACTTTTTATTTTCACTGTAACCTACATTACATTAAATTATGTAATTGATTAAACTAGTTACGCTATAATTTCAAGCAGGTACTAGTTCCACTTAGTCAATAATATGCTGTCAAATTCATGGGCTTATCCAATTCTTAGTGGAAAAACAAAGCAATTCCCATTCACTTACAGTGACTTTGGATCTGCCATTTCTTCTACATTAATTCCTAGTGGACAGTTTGCTGTTTATCATTAAGTATTGATTTAATGTCTCCAGCTGAGATAGCCTTTTGCTGTTCAACAGAAAAATATTAGAACTGACTTGATATGTATTTTAATCTGTTAACAAGCCCAAAGTAATGCTCAATAGCTTTGTGCTAAATAAACAGTATTCAGGGTTGTCTCCATTGACGCTGAACTGAATACATGTGCCTTTTCCCAAACTATGAAGACTGCCTTCATCTGTGACTGCTTAAGGTCTCCCATCTTTGCCTACAAATACTCCCAGTATTATCCTCAGCTTTTGCTCATAATTAATTACAGCAGTTTTCTTCAGGGCTGTGCTGAAGATCCAGCTACTAGTCACGCTTGCAATCCATTGCCTATTACTTGTGCCTACTGCAATTTCTCTGGTCTCCAAGATCTCTGTCACCACTTTTTGCTCACAATATTTAGTAAATACATCCTGGAAATTTTAGCCATGCTGTACTTAATTTTCTACTATGTAGCTAATGTGCCACTACTGTTCTAATAGACTGTTGTGGTTTAACCCCAGCCAGCAACTAGGACCACGCAGCCGCTCAGTCAGTCCCCCCACGGCAGGATGGGGGAGAGAATAGTAAAAGTGAGAAAAACTTGTGGGTTGGGATAAAGACAGTTTAATAGGTAGAGCAAAAGCCGTGCACGCAAGCAAAGCAAAACAAGAAATTCATTCACTGCCTCCCATCTGCAGGCAGGTGTTCAGCCATTCCAGGAAAGCAGGGCTCCATCACGCTTAATGGTTATTTGGGAAGACAAAATGCCATCACTCTGAATGTGTCCCCCCGCTTCCTTCTTCTTCCCCCAGCTTTAAACACTGAGCATGATGTCATATGGTATGGGATACCCCTTTGGTCAGTTGGGGTCAGCTGTCCTGGCTGTGTCTCCTCACAACTTTTTGTGCACCCCCAGCCTGCTCGCTGGCGGGGTGGTGTGAGGAGCAGAAAAGACCTTGGCTGCCCAGCAACAACCAAAAACATCAGTGTTTTACCAACACTATTCTCATCCCAAATCCAAAACACAGCACTATACCAGCTGCTAGTAAGAAAGTCAACTCTATCCCAGATGAAATCACGACATAGACTGTAATGGTCCCTGCGTTCAGATTCATAGAGACTCAGTCCACATTCCCAAGGTTCTCATTTTCCCATATTATCCACTGGAAGATTGCCTTATACCAAGCCAGCTCCATATTCAGACATAATCAAATGCTCAAACCCACATTTTACTAAATCCTGATGCTGAAATTCTAGGTGGTGCAAACCCCAAGGTCATCCTTCCTTAAAGCAATAATCAAGTAATTAAGTAAATGTAGTTTCCCCACCACAGAGTGCAGGAGGGATGTATTCTATTGCTGTTATCCTAATAGCAAAAACCAGTAATTTACCTGTAACAGAATGCAGGAGAGATGTATTTTATTACTGTTAATTTAAACCAGAAGCATACCAGGCTGCTCTCAAATATAGGATCCTTTCCTAAGCAGATTTATCCCCTCTGAGACTCTAGGTCTTCTAAAGCAAATATTAGTCTATGGAATGGGATGGTCACCACAAAGTGGAAAAAGGATAGATATGGAAAGGCTTTGTGAAAAAAAAATGGAGCTCACGCAGGGCTCTCAAGCAGCAAGGATATCAGCTACACAGAAAGGCTTTAGGACTGAACTTCTGAAGTGAAGGATGTGCCAGGACAGTAGTAGTTTCTCAGGTCAGGTAAACCTACCGGAGCCAGTTTCAAAATACCTTGCTTAGATATAGCTGTGCTTGAAGTTTGAGTGACCTAGTGGTAAAATCTCAGCTTTAACTACCTGTTATTACCCCTCCCACTAGACTTAACATCATTATGATCGTGCTGCTGTTATCATCATTAGTCTCCCATGCATACTGGAATTGGTATGCAGCAAATTACTACCTCCCTTGAGCCTCCTCAGACACAGACCTGAAGGACACCGCATTACAGAAGCAGAGGCAGTCCCTTTGACTACCTGCCCTCAGCTTCGCTATTACACGTGTTGGCTCCCAGTCTGGGAGATCTTGACAGGACAGCACATCCCTGAACATCTGAACATATGCCACTTCAGAAATGACTGCTTAGGTAGAGTCACCACTGAACTTCATGGAACCATGAATAAACATCTAGAAGTACTTGAATTCACTAGCTTAATGGGAACTTGGGTCTGTCAAGCAGAACTGAAGACAGAGCAGTGGCTGCTCATCTACTGATGAACTAGTTGCCACTTCTCATCTCTAAAGATATAATAGGGAGTGTCTATGGAGCTAGTTGTTAAATCTTTAGTGAAAACTTCCTGAGCGAGCATTTCTAGATTAATCTTTCAAGGTGACAGTCATCCCAGTGCAAAGAGACAAAAAGAAAAGACCGGGCATCACTTAGGCAACAGATAAGTACAACACTGAGAGCTTAACCTTCATATGTGGAGGTTAATGTCAGGCTTAATGAACATCCCTGAAAGATCAATGAAGAACATTCAAATTCAGTCCTAAGAAATATTAATAATAATGATCTAGGAAAAAGTGGAAATGAAAGGTCAGAATTCTAAATAATGTCGTCAAGGAAGGAGATCAAGAGTAGCAGAGAGAAGCTGTTCAGTGATTACACATGCTGTCAGAGCCATTATCAGACGTGCTCCGGAAAGGGCAACTGTGATAGAGCTGTAAGCTGAACTAAATTTATGTTATTCTGTTAAATTATTCCCCTCTCCTCCATCTTATTTTTCAAAAATTAAACACTGTATTCTATGTGGCGCTGTTAGACCCATGCTAGGAGTCTGCAATCAGAGGTTATTCTAGAGGGGTAAAAACAGATGAAAGGTGTACCCTGAAAGGGTAGATGTGCATAAGCAGTGGAGATTTTCCACTTGTAATGATGGTTTGCAGGCCCTGTAAGAAAACTACAAAGGATGTCTGTTTTCAGACTTTATGACAGAATGATATAAACTTCTTTCTTACTATATAATGAAATTCTGTCTTCACTCTTGCAAGTACTGACTCAGCTCTAATAATGACAAAAGCGGAGGCTGAGGTTAGAGTACCTGACCTGACTGGAGACTGATGTCTTATTTATTTCTCAGTAATAGTTTTAGGATAATTTTAAATTGGTACCGAGGTCTAATTTTAGTAACTGGTAATTAATTTTTCCATGACCTTAGGCATGCATTTGCAAACATATACAATACATCTATTCTTACATAATTTTCAGTGTTGCAGAACTATTAAGATAAAGACATTAGCCAGTAAGTGCTACCCTGTTATCTGTAGCAAAATATCTTGCTGCTTTGCTGAACTTTTTCAGTGTGGCCTGTTGAAACCTCACATTCAAAGTAACAGACTTCTAAATCTGCCAGACTGTTCATGATGTGAGCTGTGACACACCAGGAAACATTTTGAGCGCAGAATTGCCAGCAGGCAGGTGTGAGCTCAATACAGTCCTCTCTGCAGAGCAGCACAATGTAGAATCGTGGG
Organism: Chroicocephalus ridibundus; assembly: GCF_963924245.1. Taxonomy (NCBI): domain Eukaryota; kingdom Metazoa; phylum Chordata; class Aves; order Charadriiformes; family Laridae; genus Chroicocephalus; species Chroicocephalus ridibundus. The sequence continues at coordinate 134,204,602 of NC_086285.1, forward strand.
CCAGAAGCAAGAGGTGGTGCTTGTAACTGGGAAATCCCGGGGACACGATGAAGGGAGACAACGAAGAGACCAGAGACAGAGATGCTGTCTCATGGCCTTGTTCTGCAGTGTCTAGCAAGGAACAGCAGTGGCAGCTGCTGAAGGCAGTGCCATGGTGCTGTACTGATAAGTGCTATTACTAGCTGGTAAAATATCCTTGTACCAATGTAAAAATGTGCTTGTCCTTTGCGTTGCTAAAGGAAAGTATAATGGCTCGTTCCCCTAAATACCTACAGACTGATGTCCTGACTATTCTTCAAATTCCTCGTGTGATAATGCTTATAGTTGGAAGGCAGCTCAATTTGTAGTGTTGTCTTTGCTGCTCCGATGAGCATCTCGTTTGGATGGTCCCAGGTGTCAAGAACAGGACACACACAGATTTAGGCAGATGTACAAGACAGTGCTCCTACTGAGCAAAACTTTTTGTTCTATTCAGTTGCAAACTCAATATCACAATCTGAAGACTGTCGACAGTCAAGGATGCCGCTGATTTAAACTGATTTCCGTAAACTTCCCATCGAGCCTACAATTATGTCTTCCACTTTCATGGGCTTACTCCCTGAGAGAAACGAAAACCTCCATGATCTGACCTTCTGCTTCTGCCAGTGTGGCTGTGACTCGGTGGATTGTCTGGGCGCAAGCTGGGAGCTCTGTGCTGCAGGCTAAGGGCACTTTCATGGAAGATACAGCACGGCCTGCTGGCTACAGCACTTGGTAGCTCTCAGGGTTCTCTGAAGAAGCCAGACCAACTCCAGCTATATAACTGCCCAAATCTAGATCTAGACACCTCTTTCCCAAGAGCAGATGCTTCTGAGAATATTTAGCTAAGTGCCCAAGAAACTTGATATAGTTCTCCAGGAACTTATCAGAAGTCTTTCAAAAGCTGAATGGTGACTACTTTTTCTGAGTTTTTTTCTAAAGCCAGAGCTAGAGAAGAATATGTAACAGTCTGATGAATTTCAGTGCCTATGGAAGCTACAGATTTGAAAAGTAATGAGACAATATTGCTGTCTGTTATTTAAATGGTCTAGATCCTACCCTAGCTCCCACCCTGGAACAAAAACTAAGGAACAACATTTTTAATACAGTTTTACCTGATTGAAACCTGTATTAACCAAATATGCTGCATTTGCTGTTAGATATGGCTCAACTGAACTTTCCCTGAGCAGTTACACTTTAGTGTGATCCTCATGTATACTTTTTCTCTGCTTTATATAAAAGTAACACTGGCACATCAGTTATGTCAGGAGCCTTTTCACAGTATCAGTTGTTGAAGAACTGCAAGGAACAATTTGAAGCCTATTCCATTACACCTTTCTTTTCTGCCTCAATTTGTGTGCTCATTCTATGCAGAAATCCTCACGGTGCTGGTAATAATGAGTAATGAGATGAATGCACAGGAAAAAAAAGGCCACATTTTAGTGGCAATTTAATCCTGGGAAATGACTACATTTTCAGATTGCTACCAGGTTTTGCCCCCACAAAAATCAGAAACAAAAGTATCTGGAGCAGCCTGGTAAGACTGCATTGTTAACTCAAGGAATATTTTACTATTCATTGCCTCAGCAGCAGATTCAAATGTTTCATATCCAGCCCCTAAGAAAGGAATTTAAATATGTCCATTCTTTTAGAAGCATTTTGCAATTTATACGGAAATATTTTTAAAGTTTAATAAGAGTTGGATCTTTATGTGTTTTTGCAGAGCCATGGATAAATGACATAAACTGCCAGAATCTCTCATTTAAACAGAATATTGTTTATATTCTGAAATGCAGATTAAATATATCAAGAATTATATAGCTAAACTGTGGTCTTAGACTGACTACCTGGAGCATGCAAAATTTTCCAGGCATTTCAGTCCAGAATACAGTTCCAGAAATGTGTCCAGAACACAGGAACTTTTGCTGGTAAAGATTCAGTCAGTGGAGGTTTTATTTACTCTTCTGTACCAGCATAGCTGGCTGAGCAGATTGCTACAGGCTTTCTTATAAAATCAGTGCTTCTGTTAATTTAAGGTGTATCTGGTCTATGAGGGTTTACCAGCATAATACTATCTGCAAAGTGTTCATTATGTAGACTCAGAATACACAGTCCCTTTTTTTTCTTCTTTTTCTCATAGTTGCTGTTGTTCTTCCTAGTGATCCCCTGCCATTCTTTGCCTAATGAGTTGTAAAATTTAATCAATTGCAATAATTAAAACATACTGTGCGTGGAATGATGCACAACTTTAATTACACAACAAAGTCCAAGACAAACAAAAGCTTGAGATACTTACATGAGAAGAAACCAAAATACTTTCTTTTGCTGCATTTTTTTTCACCAAGAACAGACTCATGCTTATAGGTGATATGTATCAAACACTAAAAATTCCAGGCGTGCTATTCTGTAGATTTTATTCAAATAGCTGACAGAGTTCAGGCTTCCGTGTTACCAGCATATGAATGAATGGCTGGAACAAACAGATAGATGGTTGTTGTCAATAAAACACCCTGGGTGGCAACTCTGAACAACAAAGTTTTGTATTCAAGACATAAAATGCGCGGAGTTTTTTTAGCAGTGTGACACAGTGTAAGAAGGGGTGCTATACATTGACTCACCTCTTTTCTAGGATCTTTTGTATGCTGGTGAACATTTAGGTATAAAATGAATTTTCTATGACAAGACTGAAATGCCAGTGTTTCCTAACTAAAACCAGTCTGATGACAATAAGGCAGATCCATTCTCATGATTTTATTTTTCAAGAACAACACATGCCAAGTAACTGTGTCCTTGTATTGTACAGCTTTTTCCTATGCTGTTATTTACATTGTGATGCTGGCCCAACAAGGAAGCAATCAGTTTGACAGAAACTGCAAGCTCAACAATTCAGATCTGTGCCATGTTTATTTCCTCTTTGAATTCTGAAAGTATGTTACTGAGTACGTTGGAGAAGTCGAGCATGCACTAATTATTTCACAATAATTTCAGTGAAGTGGAGAACCTAGTATACTTTATTTAAGCTTCAAACTTTTTCACAGTGAAATCCGATATAGGCAGCTTTCACAGTTTGAAAGGTAGTTATTGCTCTCCAACAGTGTGGCCTTTTGTGTGCCTCTGTCCTAGCTACAGGACGTCACGATTTCATTATTCAGCCCTGCCTAGGTATGCAGTGTTATTGCCTTCATTCTTTACTAAGATTGGCTTCTTTTGCTGTTGTTTTAAAGGGATGTATAGCCCTTCTAAATAGGATAGATTAACCAGAGTATGTTTTCTGAATGGGCTGTATGAAGGATGAAGACAGGTGGTCCACAACTCATTTGGCAGGAGAAATAAATGGATCTTATTCCTCCAATAAATACAGCCAAAAAGAAAACAAAAAAAAAGGCAGAAGCAGCACTGGTAGGGAAAGATACAAATCTGTTTGGAGTACTTCAAAATATGAAAGGTGCTACCTGTTCTGTACTATTATTAGCTGAAAAAGGCCAAAGATAGCGCGTGAGTACAAGATGGTGCCAAATACGGACCCTCACACCATAAGCAGTTTCAGTTTGTGCTTAGAGAGCTGTATTTGTCCTTAGTAACCCCTAGATGAAACAGGCTTATTGCTATTTTTCTCAACGTTAGAGTGAGGTGGCCTTTCCATTTCTGGAGCTGTTATCGCCACTGTGATGAATCTCTCTCCATATATTCATCACAGCTGCATTCTGCTTAGCTGAAGCTTACCCAGTCGTCTTGGCTATTACAGCAATTTTGTCAGACTTAGTGTGTCCTTGGAAGTACACCAAACATCACCGAATCTATTTAACAGTACCATTTCTGAGAAATGAGAGCGAATGCTTTTACGAATGAGCTTAAACTGAGCTTTAAAACAGAAAACAATTTATTTTAGTGTTTCTAATAGAAACCTGGATTTACTTAAGACTTCTAACCAAAGCAATATATTTTTTTCAAAGTAAAGTTTTATAATAGTTTTTGCATCACTTTAACACTTCACACACTATCTCAAAGCTGCCCATATTCCTTTGAGTATAAATAACTAAACTTTGTATCAAAACCATTAGGTTCTCTGATAGATTCATTCCTTTTCTCATAATATTCATTCTGTAAATGAGAATGACCAGCTACGACAGGAAAAATTGAAGGCTGTGAGGTATGGACGTGCCTGAACTTTAGCAAAATGAATGACAAAATATTTCAGAAAACCTACCTCCTGGGACAGAAATTGAAACATTATTTCTAGGAAGCATTTGTCTACTTAAACATTTTAATCATGATGAGAAACTGGGCTCACCTTCATACTACTGCTTACTTTTTAACATCTTGCTCTCAACCTAATTCAGGGCCAATACCTTCAATTCTTGTAGCAGCTGAAATTTGTCTAGACATGGCAATTCGGCAGGACTAGTCTCCTGAACAATGCTGCTCATTTATTTTTATGAACTTTGACTTTCGTCTCATAAATTTACACAAGGCTAGGAAGGTGTGCCCTATGGAGTACTAAATAGACAGCTTACACACGGTATTTCCTAATCGCTTCTCCACACTGTGTAAAGTTTTACATAATTAAACTTAATGCAGAAAATTAATAATGTTCTGCACATTAGCAGAAACTTTATACCCTTCACTTGGTAACTTGCAATAAAAAATATCACCTCCCATTGTAATCTAAAAATGGTAAGACCAGTCATGGCTTGCTTTCTGAAATGAACTGTCTTACTATAGGCAGTAAAACTATCAGGTTTTGACCGTGTCCAAGAGGATTCTAATGTTTTCTCTCTGTGCAAAAATCAAAACATCAAAAAAAAATAATGAATGCAGCAGCCAAAGCAGCTGCCACCATTCTGAGTTTATTTGACACACGCACACTTGAAAGGATTTAAGCAAGCCCTGACAAATACACTTGTTATCAGTCTAACCAAAACATTGTTTATTTTGTTTTACAGATTTTGGCCATTGTGTCCATTCTGTTCATCGTACTGTCCACTATTGCTTTGTCTCTTAACACACTGCCAGAGCTTCAAGAAATAGATGAATTTGGGCAGCCAAATGACAACCCTCAGCTAGCACACGTTGAAGCTGTGTGTATTGCTTGGTTTACCATGGAGTACCTTTTGCGTTTTCTGTCCTCACCAAATAAGTGGAAGTTCTTCAAAGGCCCATTAAATGTCATTGACTTACTGGCTATCTTGCCATACTATGTCACCATTTTCCTCACAGAGTCCAATAAAAGTGTCCTGCAGTTCCAAAACGTCAGACGTGTGGTTCAGATATTTCGTATTATGAGGATCCTAAGGATTCTTAAGCTCGCCAGACACTCAACAGGCCTTCAATCTTTAGGTTTTACGCTCAGGCGGAGTTACAATGAATTGGGCTTGTTGATATTATTTTTAGCCATGGGAATAATGATATTTTCAAGTCTTGTGTTCTTTGCTGAAAAGGATGAGGATGCTACAAAATTTACCAGTATCCCTGCATCATTCTGGTGGGCAACAATCACTATGACTACTGTAGGATACGGTGACATTTATCCTAAGACATTATTAGGTAAAATAGTTGGAGGACTTTGCTGTATTGCTGGAGTGCTGGTCATAGCCCTGCCCATACCAATTATTGTGAACAATTTCTCAGAGTTTTATAAGGAACAGAAAAGACAGGAGAAGGCAATTAAAAGGAGAGAAGCACTTGAGCGAGCTAAAAGAAATGGCAGCATTGTCTCCATGAACCTGAAAGATGCCTTTGCTCGCAGTATGGAAATGATAGACGTAGCAGTAGATTCAGGTAAGCCTGGAGAAGCAGCCAATCCAAAGGAGACACCTGATGACAACCACCTGTCCCCAAGCCGGTGGAAATGGGCCAGAAGGACAATGTCTGAAACAAGCTCAAACAAGTCTTATGAGAACAAATACCAAGAAGTTAGTCAACAAGACTCCCACGAGCAATTAAACAATGCTGCAGCATCCTCCAGCCCGCAGCACCTCAGTGCCCAAAAACTGGAGATGTTGTATAATGAAATTACTAAAACTCAGTCTCAGCCTAATCTTAATGCTGGTTACCAAGACCAGTCAGCAAAGCCACCTGTGTATGAAGAAGAAATAGAAATGGAAGAAGTTACAGGTCAGAGAGATCCATTGCCAGCTGGACCTACGGACATCATAACAGACATGAGAAGCACATCCAGTATTGACAGTTTTGCCAGTTGTGCGACCGACTTCACGGAAACAGAGAGGTCTCCCCTTTCTCTGTTTCCTGGCTCTCACTTTCAAATGAGATTTCCAGCTGATGCTGTTAACCTGGAAGACAACCAAAGAGTAAGGAGTTCTCAGTTTATACCATTCACAAAAGACAGAATGTTTTCTCCAACCGATGTCACCTTTGACTATAATCCAATCGACAGAGCTCTTGTCAGTGACGGCAGTGGATCCCAGACTGTTTTGCATGGTCATTTGCATTTAGACACTGCCATGGAAAGCCCCAAAAGTTCCCTGAAAGGTAGCAACCCATTAAAATCTAGATCCCTTAAAGTTAACTTTAAAGACAATAGAGGTGGTGCTCCACAAACTCCACCGAGCACTGCAAGGCCACTGCCAGTAATGGCAGGAGCAGACTTCACACAGGCCACCCCTCAGCACATCAGCACCATTCTCCTAGAAGAAAATTCACCCCAAGGTGAACGACCTCTACTTGGTGCTGACGCATCAGCACTTTGTCAGGGACCTGTTAAAAAATCATCCCCTCTCTTTCCCAAACAAAAGATTTTCACTTTCCCTTCAAAAGAGAGGAGGAGCTTCACTGAAATAGACACTGGAGAAGAAGAAGAGTTTATGGAGTTACATGGTATAAAACAGGAAAAGCAACAGGATGTCAAGACAAATTGCTGTGGGGATAAACACAGTGATGGCAACCATTTAACAGAGGAGCCACAGGTCAGCTCTTCACCCAAAAGCATGAGCCACAACTGTACCCAAGACATTTACCATGCTGTGGGTGAGGTAAAGAAAGACAGTAACCAAGAAGGCCACAAAATGGAAAACCACTTATTTGCCCCAGAAATTCATTCAAGTCCAGGAGAAACTGGTTACTGTCCGACACGTGAAACTAGCATGTGACTAGTTACAAAAGCAATAAAAATATTTTTTCTTAAAACACAGTTAGTAATGCCTATGAACTGAAACATGGAAAGCCTCAAAAAAGTGCATAAAATGTTATTTTTGCATGGCATGAAAAGTTGTTTAGTTTAAATACTGTTTAATTTAAAAAAAAAAAGACTGCTTTTTGTAACAAACTGAAAAAAATGGGGAAAAATGACTCAAGAACAGTGAATAAAATAAAGAGAGCTCTGTTAGGAGCCAGTGTTCTGCAACATCTGACATTTTTGATCCTTTCACTTCTGATTGTAGACAGATTTTGAACTCTTTTAACTTTTTTTTGTTTTCTTGGTTATAAAGAATTTTAGAATTTGCACATGAAAGGATGAAATGTCAGTGCATGCATTCATAAAGATGTGAAACAAGGTGCTCTGAGCTTGCAAAATGCATATATTTGTAAATAGTTTGGGGTTGGGGGGAAAGCTACTGTTAACAAGGATTTATGGAAAAAGCATTTCCTGGGACACAGGTACTTCCTTCACAGCGTGCTGCCTGGAGGTTTTGTACAGACTTATGTTGCAAAATTGCAACTTCTACTTAAAGCATCTCACGTATCTTGCTTTCTGTTAAAAAGCTCATGAGTATATCTGTTAATTAAGGACTACAGTATTTTAGTTCATCTGTGCTGTAAATCATGATGGTTTGGTTTTTTTATTTGCATAACTTTAGGTATTGCGTTTGTCAGTTTAATTAATGATTCTGTGAGGAAAAGCAAAGATTTAATGACCAGAACTTGAAGCATTTGATATTTTTATAGAAAACTGCCAACAATTCATAACTAAGAAAAAAAAAGGTTTTGTTTTAAAATGTTCCATTTTAAAATAAAAAAAAAAATACAAGAGTTATTTCTGTGGCAATAAATAGTGCCAAATGGCTACATAGACATATCCAAAAGTTCTCAATCTCTTAGAATATTTCTCTTAACTTGGTATTAAAAAAAAATATTACCCACATTCTTTTTTTTCCTTTGATTTAACAATATTTGCTTCCACATGATCTTTGAGCTCTCTTTCCCTTTTCTTTACGTGCAGTGCCCATACTTCAATAATGGCAACGTTGTTGAAGCCCTGATGGTGTAAGGGATAAGACACAAGCTTTGTAGAGGGTAGAAGTTGTACCTTTTATTATCACAAATCATATAGCTGGACAAAGCAGGCTTCCAGTGACTTGCCCCAGGTCTTCCGTGCCCCGAAGCTTATCTGTTTTTTAGTTCAATCATTTGGACTGACAGAAGGTATCACCTAACTCACCAACTTTGCCTCAACCCACCCGCCCATGGCTGTTCCAAAAGCAAAGTATAGGCTTTCCCCTATACTTAAATAAAGGGAAATGTCAATCCTGCCAAAGCATCTTTGGTTTCTCTATTCTCCAGCTTTGTAAGAGAGATGCTGAACCAAAGCCTTCATTACAAAGTACCCATCTAACAACTGTCTGAAAAAAGCTGTCATTTTTTTATCCAGCACCAACAGCTTCCTATGCGATAATACATAGCATGTCCTACAAAATGTTCTCTTTTTTCTTTTCTTTTTTTTTTTTAATTAGGAAAAAAAAATAGAGGTATTTTTTTGCTGTCCTCTGATTTTCTTCTGAAATTGGACACTCCCAACAGTTGGGTAAGAGCAGCAGTCCAGCCTTGCAGCTAATAGACAGAGGGTCCTGCAGTTAAAAGTCTGAGAAGGTGTTTAGAAATTCCAGCATCAGTTCCCTGCTGCTCCAGGGACTTGTTGCCAGAGACTGGGTCTCTCACTTCCCCGTGCACAGAAAAGAGTGAACGCTTCTTCCAGGTTAGCACTGTAACAGCAAGTGTTGCAAAGACACTGAGACAGCAAGAACGGAAGCCTTAAAAGCACTTTAGATCAACCAACACATGGTTTGTAACAGCAGGCTTCCACCTCCTATATTGGACCTAAGTTAATTTTTACTTAAATATCATTTTCTGTCACTTAAATGTGTAAAAGTCAGGCACCTAATGCATGTAATGTAAAAGAGCAACCATTTTTGTTGCAACATTGCCCTCTGCTTGAAATGGCTGGGCTGATGCCACAGACCTCACTCAAGCCTGGCCCATGGAAAAGAGGCAAGTTTGAAAATCCCCAAAATATGGATTCTGGTGGCTGAGCCAAACAATGAGCACAGCACAATCCTTCGGTTTAAAAAACAAATTAAAATTAAAAGTTTTCTATATTTCCTTAAGTTTTATAACTTCCATAACAAGTTAATGTAGAGGTGTCCCTTCAGTCATTTGAAAAACTGGGAACATAATGTTATTTTTTCTGAAAAATGTCTGGTCATTAATTCTCAAAATAAAAGTGATTTTTTTTGTTCTCAGTTGCAGTTCATTGCAACTTGTTGCTGCATTCAGTTTTACCTATTTATATGGCATTCTGCTTAAAATTTTTCAATCATGTTGTGTCTCACTGTTCCAAACCGTAGCTCTTGAGTATTTTATAGTCATTAATCTTCTATTTTTATTTTTATTTTTTTCTTCCTAGATATTTTCAGTGACTAAAACTAAATGCCAGTCAATTTTTATATGCCTAAAGTGTTGGTCTGTATTTTCTATGTGCAGTTTTATGAAATCACGTGGGCCTGTTCAATCTGCCTTTACATTCTAGTGAACTAATGAAGACCAAATTAAGTCCAAATGGGATCTGATCCCATGCTCTGGATCCACAGAAAAATCCCATTCAAGATAATGATGTTGTTCTGGCAAGACCGAGGTCTGTGTTGTGTTCCTACCGTGTGCTTTTTCTCCCCGGTGACCCTTACTCTTTGGAAAAGCCCCCTCAGATCTGTGCCACTTGGTGCAAAGGGAGGAGTCCAGCCATAGGGAACATATTGCAGGAGCAGATATTTGAGTCTTTAAGCTCTTCTGAGCTAAACTTTATGCAAACCTGGTTCTGTCCTATTAAAATCACTAATTCAATAGTGGTGAAATCAAAGCCTCAATCCCTGAAACGAATGGGAGCCTGATGGAAAAAGGGACTGACTGAAATATAAATGAGGGTGGCAAGAGTCTCTCTCTCTTGATTAAAATCAACAGGAGCTTTAACTATATAAATCAGATAAGAAGACCAGGCCCTTATTGACTGACGTTTTTTAAATGTTTTCAGAGAAGCACATTTATTTTGAAATTGTACAAGCAAAGGAAATGCAGTTCTCTTTGTTAACAGATGTTTGGGGTTTTTGAAATCTTGGAAGCAAAAGGATCAAGTTTTAGAAGTGCTTTTGGTATGATTTAATTACATACTTTTGACTATGCTGAATATATTCCAGAAGCACAGTTTTAGACATTTGTTTTTTCTGGTCTTGACTGCATACACAGGATCCACTCCTGAATACCTAGCTCATGTATAATTCCTGATAAAAACATCTACTTGAGCAGTTGCAGGACTGGACCTAGCTTTCATTCCAGTACAGCACATGTAAGAACTGCAGTCCAGGATCACTTCATTCATCATGAATTGCTACGTAGCAAATTATGCAAAATTGCCTGAGTATATTTTTCTGTTTTTCTAAAATTTTGAAGCCATTTCAGACTTATTACCCATTCACCACAGTAAGGGGAGGGTTGTTTTTGAGATCTGGAGTCAGTCTCCAACAGTTGTGGAATTTCAAAACAACCTAAGGAATCTTAAGATGAAGTTACTCCCCTGTGCACCCGAAAGGGGTCTGACTCTTCGTATCACTGGAAAATGAAGATTGTTCAGGGAGATAGCTTTGCAATTAATCTATTTTTTATATTTTATACTAACTGCAGAATTCTGAATCAAAGTTTTAATTCCTTTTCAATGATGAAACCAAATGTACACATTTAAAAGATGTTCACAGAGTAATCAGAACAATTTTTGAGGAAATAGTCACATTAATCCAAATCTAGGGTGGGGGGAATAATATATCGCACAAATTGCAAAGTTAGTTCATTCAGGAAAGCTGTTTACAGGGGAAGCATATAACGTAAAGAATGTAACATGGTGTAGGAAGTTATTGCACTATAGAATTTATATAAAATACACTTTTTTAAAATGAAAACACAAAAAGGCCTTTTAATGTTTCATTGTATAGAACATAGGAGCCTCTGTGCTAATGCAGCAATCTAATGCACTGTGTCCTCACGTCAAAATTGGTCTCAAAATTCAAACATTAGTGATGTTAGAGAGGTGACATCTGATCTAACACTAGAGCAACTGACTTGAGCTTTTTAGCACAATATTACGCAACCAGAAGTGTGTACAGAAAATTGTATTTTTGCCTATAACATACATAAATCAAAATGACACCTGGCTTCTTGAGTCTTTTCCTAACAGGTAGCATTGGGCAACATCTTTTTATTCCTCAAAAAACAACTAGTTCTTTTAAAAGTAGGTCTCTTCCACAACACGTAGACTGAGCTTCTGTTTCCTTAGGACTACTTGAAACAAAGTTCACCTTCAAATTATTTAACTAACTCAGTCAATCTCATCTCTCAACCACAGTCCAGTACAAAAGCCAGTTGTCTTTTTCAAGCCCTATTGCAAATACAGTCAGCCTGGTAAAAACATCCAGGGCCTACCTGACTGTTTTATTCATTCATATAATTTTTGAACCATTTGGAGAAAGAATAAAGTTTAACATTTTGATCATGCAAAAAATCTTTTAAAAGCAAAAAAAAAATGCAAGAAATACTTTTTTTCAAAGTAGCCAGCACAGATCAAGCAAGAAATGCAAATACAGCAAAGGGGGAAGAAAGGCAGAAAACTGTAAGTAAACAAGGCATATTTTAATATACTATATAAACCAGAGATATAATAAAACATATATAAAATTGTCCTTGTTCACCCTTGGTAAAAATGTCAGTAGCAAAAGATTTCATTGCAATCCTACCCCATCTTAATTTTTATCCTAGAACGACCAGGTCTCTACTGAGGTTTTCAGTGATGTTATTACCCACTTCCTTACATAAACATCTGATCAGTGATAATTTTTCAGAAGACTTTCCTGAAAAAGAAGATACTATGTGTTTTTATCTTTGTTGATCTTTGGAATTCTTCCCATTGCCCTTCAAAGACCAACCCTCTCTTCTTCTTGGGAACAGTTAGAAGTCAACCGACCAAACGAGATGATAGGCGTGTCTTGTTTATCAGGAAAGCATTTTGGTAGTCTGGTGCAAATGGCTAAATTGACTCTATTGCATTTGAACCAAGGAGCAAGAACTGAGTGTCATTTCTCTCTGTTATTGTTGCAGCTATACTGTTTCACAGCCTCACATATTTTCTAGTTTTAAAATGCTCCAATTCCTCCCATGTCCCCCTCAACCTGCAAGATGTTTCAGTGCTTTTGCAAGAGCTTTTGTAAAAGCAGTTGACTGCTAAATGCTACTGAGAGCCATCAGTGTAAGTGTGAATATTTGTCTCTTGTTCAATAAGTTTTTATTACTTAGTGGTACTCAGTTTAAATTCCAGCTGAAATGCTTTCATACTCTAAACCAGATCAAGTGTTCTGGGAGCCAAATCCTTTGCAGCTACTCTATCAGTTTCCTTCATGAAGAAAGGTTAGGTGACTGGCAGGTAGAGACAAAATTGTTTGCATCGTGTGATGGTTTCTTGTTCAGTCATCATATACTATGTGACATCTGCAGGTGGAGTAACATACTTGTCTTTGCATTTGTTCTGGTGCAGGTTTAAATAATATTTTTTGGAAATGTTGTGTTACGATATTTGAGAAGTATTAACCTTTAGTGCAATGGACATTTCTTCCAAAACAGCAGTGATACCTTATAATCCTATATTATTAATTGCTATTTAATTCTCTTTTATGACACCTAACACAGATCCAGATGGATCCCATTGTAGAACAAGGAAGTAGCATACAAATATTATTGCTCTTTTTAATTAAAAATAGCTAAGGAACATGCCATTAGCTAACATTTAATTCAAAAAGATAAGATTATTCTAATTATACCTATAAGCCAAACAGAATGGTGACATGTTGTTACCTTAGACACTGACTGTAGTTCTGTGGTTAACGTAAACCCTGAATCTAAGAGCAGTCTGGGTAATTAATTTCATTAGGGTAAAATTTACCTCAAATAAGAATTTAAATACATATTTAACATCAGTAGGAGTAATGTACACTTCTAAACCTGGAAGTCCATGGCTATGTTTACACTGGCATCTTCGTGGAAATCAGGACAGCTCTCTTGACCTGAATCTCTCGGCTATCCCTGCTTCTTGTGCTTTGGTTCACATCATAGAGCAATCCTGGACCATGCAAACTGGGTTACTTTTAGACAAAGCTGAACCAGAAAACTCGTTCCGTGAGAGTACCTCTTGTGCTGCAACCAGTACGAAGCACTCAGGCCTTGGTACCAGACTAGAGCTAGTCCAAAATAGTACCCCTGATACACTTAGTGTAAATTGTCAGCACAAACTGTTTCCCTCAACAAATCTGCTTCTGTTGTGTTGTACTACTTGCTAATGTAGACATAGACCATCTCTACCATGGTTGTTACCTCCAGTCCATGTAGTCTTGGCTAAATCCCTTACTAAAGCAAATGCCATTGTCATCATTGGTATTGCATAAAAAGAGCAATATTTAGGCAAAGATGAAATTGTCTCCAGTGTGTTCTCCAACTTAACCGAAGTGGAATCATGTAAACAACAAATTCCTGATAGCCCTTGGATAGTTGTGGTTTGCAGTTTTGACCACACTCTTAAATCTTGCATATTTCTATAGTCAATTTACTCTAAAGTTGGTGTTACATTTAGTTAAGACAGTACAGACAGCACTAGATCCACACTCTCTCCAAAATAGTTAAATCAGTGGAATGATTAAACTGTCTGCAAGTAGCCCTATTTCACTTAACAGTAACTCTTAGTTTATACTGGTATGAATAAAAGCAAATGGCTGTGCAAATGGCTAAGCAGTGATGGAGGAGCAGAAGCCCAGCTTGAGTATTTTGTGCTGATCTACCATGTCTAGATATCTTTCCATTTAGATCATCAGTTGAAATTTATTTAAATTTGGGGGTGAGTAGGGGTTTGATCGTGTGCTTAGTTGCTCTGATGTCTAGGATATATTTTGTAAAAGGTAATGCAAGAAATAAAAAGTATATTCCTTATCTTACACTTTTAACAATTTCAAGGCGAAGGATATATGTCTTATACTGATATTTTCGCTCAAAGTTTTGCTCAGATAGCATCTCTCAGTGGAGGTTCAGAATACAAAACATTTATGCCTGTTCTTGAAGTCCTTAAGCAGAACACCAATGGGAATTCTGCCTGTATAGAACTGAAGGATGGAGCAATATATTATAGCTTTAGGCAAAAGGAACAGTTTCTAACATGTATTACAAAATTAAGAAAAAAGCACTGTTGGGGACATTCATGGGTACTTCTGCTAGGATGCAGAGTTCTGGATTTATACCTCTAAATTTTCAAAGAGTTATGCAGAGTTTTACCTATATAACTCTTTAAAAAGTCAAAGGAGCCATGCTGACAAGCTGAAACATGGAGGGATTACTGTACAAAGAACCTAAGAGTTGAATACATAGCCTATTGCTTTAAGATCACTGTAAATATCAACTAAGAATATGTACTAATTCATGTTCATAAGTTATTACTGTGTTAGTTTCATAGATATGGTAGCATGACTATTATTAGTTTTATTGAGTTTAATGAACTTTACTTTGTATTCCTCTGTGAATGCTCTGAATGCTGCAAACAAAAAAAAAGCACAACAGTATTTTTTCAAGTTCTCTTGGCGCGATAGCAGTGTCTTCACTATTGTTCAATTTTACAGAATTAGCACCATTTCATCATAAATTGCTATATTAACAACATATCTTTCTTTAAAAGAAGTGTCACTAGGAGATAAAAGCATCTGTGATAAGTCTTGTCTAATCTCATTCATCTGCCTTTACAAAATGCCCCAGACATTTTATGGGAGAATATGCTGCTTTTGCTTCATGCATTGTTTGTATTTGGGGGTGGGGCAGGGGAATAATAGGGCATTTTGCAATGGTAATTGCATCAAACATGCTTTTTTTCATTATTATTGTATTTGTTAGAAACATCTTGATTTAATTTCTTTTTGTAGGTAAGTCTGTTTGACAATAGCTTTATTTTTTCAGCTAACCATCTGATTCCAGTAGACTAATAACTTCTCACATTTAGTGGTATTCGTATCAATGTCTCCATATCAGCTGCATTTTAACTTCATAAAAAAGAAAATGTTATTATTATTTTTGTCATACTAGATTTTGCCGATCAACTAAATATTTCTACACCAATCTACATATTAATATGCATGTTGTAGTCTGTACAATTGTTCAACATCAAAATATCTGTTTAATTTATGTCAAATGTCTGTAAAATAAATGCATTGTTCTCCATTTCAGTCTGATAGAATAAGCAGGATAGTAAATAAATGTGTAAATGAATCATCTGTGTCTCATTTCAGTTCTCTGCATGAAACCACTTTACATTGAACATTGCATATATACCAAAACAATAATCCATAGTGTCTTTAGATTTCATTACTTGACAATATTATACAGGGATCTCTGGCAGACAGTGTGTACAGAAATAAATCATTTGGCTATGCAAATAAAGTCAGAATCCATTATTTAAAAAAAAAAAAGAATTAAATACAGTGCTTCTAAGCCTTTTTTTCCCTATTTGTTCAGCATTACTGCTAATTACTACTCACACTATCATAGATACAAGACCTCAAATGACTTTACGAGGGTGAGTAAATGTTACTGCCTGCAGGATTGAAAGCAGAAGCATGGAAAGTTTTAGCAGCCTTTTCTGGGATAGTGAAACCTAGGTAATTCAGCCTAATATTCAGAGGTGGTGGATAAACCGATTTCTTGTTCAATTTACTAGTAAGCAACAACCTAGCTTGGACCCCAGCACCTTTTTGCCTGAAGTGAATCAATTTTTTTATAGCTCAAAAACTGTGAAAGAAAATGTAAGTTGTACTGGGAATTATTTTTCTATCTCAAGATGAGTCACGGAAATAACTAATTTTTTTTTACAGGTAAAGTTTTGCTGCAAATGCGACTATAATAGAGCATCTCTACCATTCAGAAAATAAGGAATATGATTTTCTAATCTTCAAAATATAAAGCTGGTTTTTAATTTCTGCATCTGAACGGTACTACAATGAAATAGAAATGGAGGACCAAACTCGGCCCTCTGGTGAACATACTGATTATAGTTATTATGACAGAGCTCAGGGGCATGCTTTAGCTTCACAACCGCATTGTGCTACACATACCTCAAGACCCAGTTCGCTGCACTGCAGAACTCCCCTTTCAGCTTTTAAGTTAAGGGTTCCCTCTCTGAATATGGAGCACTGTACATAAATCTAAATTGGTTCCATTTTCCTATTCTACCTCAAACACATTCCCAGTCTTCTCTTTCCTTAAAAACAAAACCCACATCTTTCATATTGTTTCTCCCAGTTTTTTCTTCTTGGCATTTATCTGAATAATTGCATTTCAAATAAAGGATTTTGAGTTTTATATATTTTTCAATGGGGTTTGCAGCCCACAGTCTATCCATAGTACCCAAAACTATCTCCAAAACTGCAGTTCTAGATGCACGTTCCAGCTGCCCCGTTGTTCCACCCTGCAGCAAGACCTGGGCCTTGTGTAAGTCCTCTGACCCTCCAAATTCTGACTGCACAGAAAGGAGACTAGGTCACGCTGGAGAAACAGAGTGGGAGCATTTACCGATAATCGCTGAGCCTGGAAAGTCAAGGGACCGGGATACACTGCCGTAGTTTGAACACAGCTAAAAATCTCCAGTCATGCCATGAGATTAGGAGATCTTTCTGTTCTAGCTATTAAGTCTTTTCCCATTTTCTGCTCTCCCTCTATTCTTTCTCATGGAGCTTATTGCAAAGAAAATCTAGCACCCCAGCACCTCATCCCAACTCCGGCCTAAGAAAGGAATGGACTTGATGCTATCAAGAAAATGAGATACAGTAAATCTCCGCTATTTTAGCTGACCTGCAGCTGAACACAAATGCAGCTAGAAGGCAGGCAAACTATTTTATGCAAAGCTGCAAGTGTACTATGTGATTGGGATTAGGTCCTAAAGAAAGAAATATTCTTGGCAGACCAGGAACACAGGAGGTCATAGAGATCATACTGACAAAGTACTGAGATGTAAGTAGGTTTGCATAAAAGTACCTCCCTCTAATCTATTCAGAGGAAAACACCAACAATTTCTAATGTAACTATTAGGAAAGAAAACAACCTAAACAGTCAAGATATCATTAAACCTTAATTTACTGTATAGGTTTAAATCATGTTTCTGCTGACTCTCTGAATGCAAATTTTCATTGAATGTAGAAAAAAATGAATCAAAAGTTGACTAACATTTGTTCAGACCATTTTTTGGTCTGTTGAAACCCATATCCATTCTTCTATATTAAAGAAAGATAAAAATCGGGGCAGGGAGCAGGGGGTGGAATTTAGACTATATTGTATTATGTAGCGGGTTGGGTGTTTTTCAAAGGTTTCAGAATACCTCACAGACCACAGGCCTCAATTGCCTGCATAAGAAAAT
This sequence comes from Chroicocephalus ridibundus, assembly GCF_963924245.1. Taxonomy (NCBI): domain Eukaryota; kingdom Metazoa; phylum Chordata; class Aves; order Charadriiformes; family Laridae; genus Chroicocephalus; species Chroicocephalus ridibundus. The sequence goes on from NC_086285.1 coordinate 134,222,324, forward strand.
AGTGCAAGTGTCTACAAAAAAATTCATTACTTATCTGTGGTGACAGCAAGCCATTTTCCAGGCCCTGGTCTTCTGAAAAGAGTCTGCATACTTAACTCTAAACTGTGGCTTTCTCCAAATGAAATACCAACTTTTAACGGTTATATTCAAGACCGGTTGTTAATCGAGCTGACTCAATTTTAGCCTGTCAGCCAATAAACTTTCCCCCACTAAAATGACTCAAATTACCTTTTAAACTGCACTTTCAGTACTTACAGGTTTTCATCCAAGCACTGAAATACCAGCAGACTTAATTTATGGGCACCACAGAATCCACAGCTGAAATCACCTTCATAAATAGGCATTGAATTTTCCAATCAGTCTCATGTAAGCTGCCACCTTTCAATATTCCAACACTGTTTTCTCCTCAGTCGTACACTGAAATGATACCAGAATCACAAAACATAAAGTTACTTTCTCTTCATCAGTTCATAATAAGAACACTAAACAAAATCATAACTGCATTTTGCAAGAAACACAGAAGGTTTTACTCATATTTTTATTCTGCGCTGGAACAAAAAATGGGAACTTTGACACTGTCACTGAAAACCCATAGATCAGACATAAAAGGCTATCCTCAATTCATGCCCTTCCTTCAAGGGTTTACCTGGCTGTTGGCTGGGATTGGAAGGGACTGAGCCTATTCCTTTGCCCTCATGGATTACCTAAGGGGACATGACCCTCCCTTGGGTCCTGTAATGTCTGCAGCATGGTTTCTCAACCAGAGGGAAGCACAGCCTGACCTCCAGCAGAGACCTGGCATTTGGGCATTTTCAAATGCTTGCTTTTAAAACCAGACTGAATTCTACTCAGTCGTCCCAAAGCCATCATCTACAGATAACCAGCATTATACAAGAAGCACTGATTGACCTGAAACCCAATCATGACGACTCAGTATCTAAAAACTATATGTGACTTACCAACACCAGGACTTTTTATGTTTTGTCATTATGTGTTAATAAAATCCTACTATTTAACAAGGCACTACGAGCCAATGAAGACTAAGTACTTGCTTTAATGGAAGTTTTGTGTACCTAAGTGGTTCAAAGTTGAACTCCACATTTACAAAATTCTTTCTTTTCAGCTTTTTGGGAAGAAGTACTGCACAAACAAGAAGACTACATACTCCCTGTGAAAATATACAATAATTGCATTATTGGCTCATGGTAATGAATTTATCAGAGGACTTTCACTGTTTAGACACCCGAAGTTACTTATGCTTGATACAGTGAAAAATACACACTATTAATCATATGACAAGAAAAAAAACAGTCTGCAGTTTTATTAGCCAACAACATCAAAGGGCCCAGAGGGAACAAGAGTTTACCCAAAGCTGCTAACTTGGCTTAAAACTACAAACTGACATTGTCTTAATGAGGATTTTATCCGGCATTAGTTGCTACAGGTGAACTAAGATGTAGTTAAGCACGTATTTTCTTCTCCCTAATGAAGACATGACCACAAGAAGCAAGGCCAGAGAGACAAAAATATGTGTTAATGACCAATGTGCCTTCAAGTGCATTAATCTGTTTCTTAAAAAACATTTAATCATGTTGAACTACAGTATCTATAATATACATCTTATTTGCAGAAAGTAAAGACCAAACATGAACAGCACAGCAAGGAATAAATTTTTAAATTATACTAAATAATCACGATTTGTTTTGTTATTTCTCACTCTCCTTCCTCACGTTTTCTACAGATTATCATACTTCCCACAGTGCAATCAGCACAGCAACAATTTATTGTTAATCTCTACTAAATTACCATTTAGGTATTCCTACTGCAAAAAAAATCAGGTTGAGTTACGTTATCACTCACTTATTTCAACTACTAATTAAACTAGTTTTACTTCACAAGAGAAATCTATTTTTATGATTTGCTCTCTTATGTTGCAGTTTTCAAATTGTAATTTGCAGTTATTCTTCAGAATCTCTTCCCATGTCAATTCGTTTTTACTAGATGGCAAGAGATGAGCTGTCAACTGTAAAGTAAGTATCAGTACAGTACCCATATCCATGCTATTAAAGTTAAAAAAGCTTCTTAAGAGATTATTGCAATTTAGTGCATTCATTAAGGAAAAGGGTTCAAAGTGAACTTTGAATCACTACTGCGATTAGACCGTGGATAATCCACAGTGAAAAGAGCCACTATGAATGCCTCAACTGCAGGAAATGTTTCTACCTTACTAAACACTAAGGCATCCAACCAAAAAACACAGATCCATAAAGAAGTAAAATTCATTAGCTCATCCACTCAAGGAGCTGCCTGTATTTACCGCCTTTTCCATTTTAATCTTTTATTGTTGATGGTTTAATGATTTTTAAAAATATATAAAAAAGCAGGCCTGATTGTACCAAAAATAAAAGAACTGTGTCTTCAGTTCTCCAGTCCCTCACTAGGATGCTACATGATAGAAACATCTTGTTTTTGTGACTCATCTTCCAGTGGCAAGTCTGATGACCACTTGAGCAAGTGACTCCACATACATACACAAACTGTGTGTGACTCCACCGCCACACACACAGAGCACACGTGGAATTTGGCACTGTTTTAGCACCATAATCTGCAAACCAAAACCATGCAATACCTCGCCTATGTGCTATGATATAGCTGCTATCCAAAGAGATTTCTCAGTTCACCAAGGCATAGCAGAAGGGAGGATCTCACAGTTCTCACAGCTCTAATCCATAGTTGAACAAAAAGGAATTGTATACCAGGACATCATTTTCCATGCTTACAGAAAAATGGAAGTGTTAACACCTGCACATCGCTGTGATTGCTATGAGGCTTATATACCTGGCAGTAAATTAAAGCATATGTAGATTAGAACAATTTCATTCTGGCATGAAATGTTCCATCTCCAAAACAAGCAGTTTCTTATGGCAGCAACAGTAGAACTACTGCTTTAATTATTACCTACTCTTGGTGGCCTGACGCACTTCCCCCCGTCCTTCTCATCAGGACCACATAAGCAATCCCTGTTTAACAACTTCAAGCAAGTTCCCCAAGTATTTTTACCTTAATAAGGACTGGAGAAAATCTCTATTTTTTTCCATGAGATATTTCAAAACTAAATTGAAAGCTACCCGCATTTTGGGGAAGGACAAAATAAGTTTTCCAGTAATAAAAAGAAATAAAGAGCTTAATACATAAAAAAAAAAATCAATTCTATAGTGTTAAATAGTAACAGAAGAGAGTAGCTATTGTTTTTCATGTCTAAGCCCTCCCTCTCGCCCATGAAAATGAATAAAGAAAAAACAAATTTAAAGAGGCACCACTGCATAAATATGCAGCTATCTCTGCCTTCTGTGAGCAAAGTTTCACTTCAGTATTTCCCCACAGTTAGCAAGGAAAGTGATTTTTGGATAATCAGCATGTCTTGTTCTCCTTGGAATTTCTAATCATGACTTCTGCAGAATTAAATCACAGGGACTGTCAGCATTGTATCCAGAGCTCTGAATGAATAAAACTGTAATTCCAGGAGTGTATTAATGTTGCAAATTAATTTGACATTCATTGTGATATATCTGACGGCAAACTACTTTGTTACTGTGCATATGTTCATAGGTACTACCTGTCACAATAGCTATTTAAAACAGCGTTAAAAATCTAATGAAGTCTACCAACCTCCCACTTTTAAATTTCAAACAACAGTACATGATTCCCCTTTCATTTGGAAGCTTGGGTTGATAACAGTACCAGATTCAGTTTCACTCACTCAACTGAATCTCAAATTTCTGGTTTTCTGGTATTAACTACAACTCATCTTCTCTGTCACTTTTACACATATACAAGTAAGTATTTCTCTTTTTAATATTTTCACAATATTTAAAGTCGTTGCAAGTCCGTTCTCTTTCTCCCAGTCTGCTAAACACATACAACGTTCAGCTAATCAGTAGAGCCAGAGAATCAAATTTCCAAGACCTTTTTTTCACACTGGGAACTGTTTCAAAGGTGTTAGTTCCTAGTGCCTGGCACACTAAGCAAAATAAATAAACACATAAATAAATTATTACTTCTAAACAAGCAAAGCTTCCAAAAATCATTTCATGGAAATATAGTTACCTAAGCTGAAACTGTGTATCTCAAAGATAATTTCACAGCAAACAGTGCCAAATGTCAGTCATTACTCACTATACCAGAGATACCAGTATCTGGCCAGCGACTCAGGGATTCACTCTGCACATCTTTATCAGGCAATCTTCATTTACATAAAACATAATCCATAAAGATCATTTACATTCATTAAAGCATGTAAACATCACAGATTTGTTTAACTGATTTAAATGCCTTGGTATTAGCCAAGGAGAATTCCATATAACTTCATCAGGAGTGTGGCATATGGGCTGTAAGAGCACGTCCCTGGTTAAAACAAGAGACAGCAAGTAAAGTCAAAGCATGAGAAGTATTTGCTTCTGGTAGTAAGATGGACTTGGACTACGGTCAGTGCTATACAGCATGCCAAGCTGCGATTCTTCTTGCTAAGGGGAGTCTTATGCACCGTGGTAAAACATTGGTTTGACATTCAGAGATGAGAATGTGCCAATGGACATCGCTGGTGATGATGTAGTCAGCTACATTTATTAAAGACTCTGTTTGAGTCTTTAATGTAGCTCTTCAGCTGGGGCAGAATAAAATACCTATCAGTTCCTTTTCTGTGTGTGAATTAATCTCAGCAAAGGGGAGGAGACCCTGCTGAGTTCATTATATTGAATACTATAATACGTTTGTCTCTTAGACTGCATTACATTAACTGAGAATAACGCAACCTTTATTCTTTCATACATATATTAACTTAATGAGCCATTAAAATGTCTCATATTTAAAGCATACAATGAGGAGATCTATAGTTTAAGCTTCAGAAATCATCCAAATATCTTAGAAGTGCTAATAACACTCTCAACAGGAGAAATCTAGCCTTTCATTTATTTTTAAATTCCCCTCTTATTCTATTCCATAAAATGCATTTATTTACAAAGAAAGCAGGAGAAATCTGTAATACTGAATCAAGTAATGGAAGGGCAAAACAGTAACATATATGTGGGATAATACCCTGCTCCTGATCAGGTACAAGGAAATTCCACTCATTTTCCTTTACACTTTCTCTAGTTAATTAATCAGAAACTTCTCCCTTTCCCACTGATCAGAGTTCCATAAGGAACCTGTCCTCTTGGAAGCAACAGTATGCATCCGCAAAGGGGCCATGGGCTTCTGCAGTGACCTCCAGACCTCCCAGACAGGCTCTCTGGGGGTTTAGACCTCACTATGGAATTCCCCAGCACTTACATGGCCTGTGACTGCAGACAAGGGAGCCATTGGTTCAGCCTTGCCACTTTTGCCTGCAAAGCCCAAACCACTTGAAACCACTGCAGATGCATGCCCAGAGGATCAAGAAAAGGCAGAACACAGCTGCAGAGCCGTAACAATTGTCTATTGCAGACCAACCTCGCACATTCTATTTTTCTCCTCTCAGAAATTTACTGCATCTAATTGTTTCCATATGATTGGCTCAGGAACAATACCCATAAATCTGTGAAACGCCTATATGAAATTATGCTTGCATAATCTTGGCACACTCATAAATAAAATCCTTCACTGAATGGAAAGTTACTGTCAGTAATTTCTAGACAGATGTGATTTTCTAAGTTCTGTTATTTTTGAGAGTATTCTATCAGAACTCTGGTCTGATCCTTTATTTCTATATACGATGGATAACTTCAGTAACGTTCTTTTAACGCAGCTTTTGAGGCTCTGTTACTTTGATTTTTCCATCATTCTATATTGCATAACTATTACCATTGAGTTAATTTAATAAGGTATATTATAGTAGGGCAGTATTTTGGCTCATTAAATGTGTATCAACAGTATTAAACCATCTCTTTCACTTTTGTTCGAAAGTAACTGCATATAATACCATATAACTGCTATTATAACTAAATGTATGTTTCATGGTTGTGAGGATTTTAATATATCTCATTCTAAAGTCTACTGGTTCAATTGGTCTCATGGCTCAGCACTCCTAGTAAGATAAAAAAAGAACCTATGCTATAACACTCAGGAGAAATTACAGTTTGTAAGCCAAGAAGCAGCTTTTTCATGCAACAAAAGACTGTACTACAAGAGGCCTGAAAAAGCTCCACACCTTTGAAAGTGTGTCTTTTAGGCAGAAAAGACAGCTAAAGGGATAAACTGGACAAACACCACAAAAACTTCAATCAGTGAAAAGGACCTTGGAGTTTTCAGTGCACAACAACTTTTTTCCACCTCACTAGCTTCCCTGATAAGTATTTTTAATAGATCTCTATTCTGGATGAGGTTAAGATGAAAATATGTAAGACCAATTCACACAAGGGTCTAAAAGGAAAGCCTTCAGAACAAGGAAACTGCTGCATTTTTGTACTGTTTGTGGAAAAAACAATGGAGAATGTTTGGGGAGGACTCTAAAACCGCTTTAGTGCTAGAACGTATTCCAAAACACTGCATTTGGGGCAACAGTGAAAAATATCCATTAGTGAGGCAAATAGTAGTAAGAAATGCCACTGGTTCTCAGCATATTTTTCTAATAAATAAGTAAATAATTTTTAAAAGTACTTACTCTAACACTGTTGCAGTTTATAAACTGTCACAAACCTGTCACAGCAGCTCAAGAACATCTGCATTCCAGCAGGGAATTCGGTCAGGCCCATTTAAAATAAAGTTCAAGTTCAGGCTACCCATGACCTATATCCATATCCTTCCTTTTCCCATATTTGTTTCCCTATAAAATCCAGAAAATAATTGTAGAAAATGCATTTATGCAACATTAATACTCAGTTTAAAGACGTGCAAAAGATGTATTCCCAGTAGGCACATGCAAACAGAGCACATGTATATGACACACCTATATAAATAAATATGTGTATATGATACATCTATATAAATAAATATATACACACACCTATATATACACATATATACATGGCCAGCCACACAGATCATACACAGACATGCAGAAAACTCACACAAACACTGACAGCACCAACGGCCTCATCCTGCTCCCCTCTGGCTGAGCAGGATGGAGGTCCACGGGGCTCGGACACACACAGACACACACACGAGAGCCGTCTCTCAGGAAGGCGTCAGAAACTAATTTAATGAGCAGATAGGACAGACTGCACTGATCCAGCACAGACCAGCATACTGACCAGCCAACTATTTTCATGCAACCTTTTTATCCCCTTGCCCCTCTATTTTCCCACACTTGTCCCTCCTCTGTATCATCTAAATTCCTCCCTTTTCCCGCCTTTATTTCCTCCATAGTAAGTCATGTGCAACCCCAAAATGCTCTTTCCCTGCATCCCATCATGTGTCCCATCCCTCAGTGGCACCCAAAAGGTAATCCAAAAAGCTGCTCTCTGTGACTGATGGTGATGGCTTTCATGCCTGGACATGGGGCCGGGGGGTTTGGGGCTCTCTTGGGGCAGCACTGGGAGGGGCCTGGATATGATGTTTGATGTTCATTCCTGGGAGCCTGCCACTTGGTTTCCTGCCTGCCATGGTGTCCTGAGCTCCTCTGGACTTGTGGAGATAGGCCTGTGATGGGCCTGGGAGCATCCAGGGCAGGGGATTACGTGGGGTCTCCCTGCCCCATCACTGTCTGTCAGTGCTCCGTTGTGGGTGTGCAGACAAGCTGCTACACATAACACAGAGCACCTTAAAACAACAGAAGGGCACGGGCTGCAAGAAGGGGTTTGAAAATTACATTAAATTTGTACTTTCCTAGATGAAAAGTTAATTGCATTAGAAGCATCTTCACACATTGCTTTCAGATTGAAGACACAGTGTTTTAAATCACTGTCCTCTGCTGCTGCTCACAAGGCAGGCAGAAATGTACTGTTGTAACGTGGACAGGTATCTTGGACTTCCCAGGTCTTAGGGGTGGAGATAATTTAAATACAACAAATCACCCATAAAGAATCATAGAATCTTCATGGTTGGACGGGACCTTTGAGATCACAGAGTCCAACCATACACACACAAAAAAAACCAAAACAAACCAAAAACAAACAAAAAAACCACAAACTACCACAAACAAACAACCTACAATCTCTGCCACTAGAGCATGCCCTGAAGTGCCAAATCTAGACATTCCTCAAATACCTCAGTTGCTCTCCCCTTATCTACCAATGCTGTGGCAACATCATAGAAGGCCACCAAATTTGTCAGGCACGATTTGCCTTTGGTGAAGCCATGTTGGCTGTCACCAATCACCTCCTTATTTTCCATGTGCCTTAGCAGAGTTTCCAGGAGGATCTGTTCCATGATCTTGCTGGGCACATAGGTGAGACTGACTGGCCTGTAGTTCCCTGGGTCACCCTTTTTTCCCTTTTTGAAAATGGGGGTTATGTTTCCACTTTTCCAATCAGTGGGAATTTCACCAGACTGCCACTTTTCAAATATAACGGAAAGCAGCTTGGCAACTTCATCTGCCAGCTCCCTCAGGACCCGTGGATGGATTTCATCCGGTCCCATGGACTTATGCACCTTCAGGTTCGTCAGATGGTCCCAAACCTGATCTTCTCCTACAGTGAGCGGTTCTTCATTCTCATAGACCCTGCCTTTGCATCCTGCAACTTGGGTGGTGAGGTTGGAGCCCTTGCCGGTGAAGACTGAGGCAAAAAAGTCATTCAGCACCTCAGCCTTCTCCATATCCTGGGTGACCAGGTCTCCTGTCTCCTTCCTGAGAGGGCCCACATCTTCCCCACTCTTGCCTTTACCCCTGACAAACTTATAGAAGTTTTTCTTATTATCCTTGATGCCCCTAGCCAGATTTAACTCTATCTGGGCTTTATCTTGCCTAATCTGGTTCCTGGTCGCTTGGACAGTTTCTCTGTATTCCACCCAGTCAACCCGTCCTTGCTTCCACCCTCTATAGGCCTCCTTTTTGCTCTTGAGTTTGTCCAGGAGCTCTTTGTTAATCCACACAGGCCTCCTGGCACTTTTGCCTGACTTCTTCATTCTTGGGATGCACCGCTCCTGAGCTTGGAGGAGGTGATCCTTGAATACTAACCAGCTCTCTTGGGCCCCTCTTCCCTCCAGTACTTTTCCCCATGTTACCCTGCCAAGCAGGTCCCTCAAGAGGCCAAAGTCTGCTCTCTTGGAAGTCCAGGGTAGTGAGCTTACTGCATGCTCTCCTCGCTGCCCAAAGGATCTTGAATTCAACCATTTCATGATCACTGCCGCCAAGGCTACCCTTGAGCTTGACACTCGCCATCAGGCCCTCCTTGTTGGTAAGGACAAGGTCCAGCACAGTTCCTCTCCTTGTTGGCTCCTCTACCATTTGAAGAAGAAAGTTGTCATCGACACATTCCAAGAACTTCATGGATTTCTTGTGCCCCACTCTGTTGTCCTTCCAACAGATATTAGGGTGGTTGAAGTCCCCCATGATGACCAGGGTCTGTGAACATGATGCTGCTCCTATCTGTCTATGGAGGGCCTCATCCACTCTGTCATCCTGGTCAGGTGGCCTGTCGCAGACCCCTACCGTAATGTCCCTTGCCCCTGCATTCCCTTTAATCTTGACCCATAAGGTCTTCATTGGGTCTTCATCCATGCCCAGGTGGAGCTCCATGCACTCTAGCTGTTCACTGACATAGAGGACAACACCCCCTCCTTGTCTTCTCAGCCTGTCCTTCCTGAAGAGTCGGTATTCGTCCATTCCAACACTCCAATCATAAGAGCCATCCCACCACATCCCTGTGATGCCAATAAGATTGTAGCCCTGGAGGCGCGCCCACATCTCCAACTCTTCTTATTTCCCATGCTGCATGCATTTGCATAAAGGCATTTCAGCTGGGCGCCCAATGAAGCTGTCTCACTGGCTGGAGCGTTTGCTTTTCCTTCATGCTGCTTCAGGTGGTCTTCCTCTGGGGTGTTTTATCTGTATCTCCCCAGTTCCTATCTCCTCAGGGGCCCCTGGCTCATCCCCATAAGACTTCGAGTGTGCTGCAGCATACCCAGCACATCTCGGAGCAACAGGTTGAGGGCCTTCACTAGAGTGAAACTATCAAGTCTCTCTCCATTTGAACCACTGCAGTCAGAATGGGCTGGAGGCAAAGAGGACCTGAGCAGGATTAATGCCCCCCAAAAAATCAACAGTTTGCAGGTCTGTTCCTGCTGTTGTTTGATCACAGAAATTTCGAGCTTTGATACAACTTCCTGCCACAATTTCTGCCACAAAACCCCCCAAACACATGCTCAATTAAAGATTAATGCATAATGATCTCATTTTTTATGTCTAACTAGTTCATGTCATCACTTACATTAACACTTTGAGAATTTTGATTCCTGGAGATTGTCAGCAGCCTCATAAAGCTTGTCACAGTTTGGGGCTTGCTATTATCCTGACGTACTATCAAGCAATATGGCAAATAACAGCAAATTTGCCCAGTCTGAAGAATTCATGTCCTTGAAGTTGTTATTTTAGATACACATGCAAACACGCATCTGTAAGCTCACAACATAAGCTTACAACTATTGCCAAACATTAAGTCCCTTTCAAAGTGCGAATTTAAACCTTATATTCTATTAATAAAGATGTCCAAATAGATGACCTTTTTTATCTCAAATTATGTATTCTCTTCTCTGTTTGACCTCAATTTATTTTATGCCACAGCAAGACTGCTGCAGGTGCATTTAATGTGACCACAGGAGTCAAAGGCAGAAAAGGCCTACCAATTCACTCACTTTGCTCTTTGATATCATACTTTTCATCCCAGGAGTAAAGTTAAGCTCACATTAAAGCTTTTCACCTTTTCACCTCAACCTGAGGGTATTGGTTGTCAGCCAGCTGAAGATGAGCCAGCAGTGTACCCAGGTGGCCAAGAAGGCCAATAGCATCCTGGCCAGTATCAGGAACAGTGTGGTCAGCAGGACTAAGGAAGTGATTGTCCCCCTGTACTCAGCACTGGTGAGGCCACACCTTGAGTACTGTGTTCAGTTTTGGGTTCCTCACTACAAGAAAGACATTGAGAGGCTGGAGCAGGTCCAGAGAAGGGCAATAAAGCTGGTGAGGGGTCTGGGGCACAAGTCTTATGAGGAGCATCTGAGGGAACTGGGGTTGTTCAGCCTGGAGAAAAGGAGGCTGAGGGGAGACCTTATCGCGCTCTACAGCTACCTGAGAGGAGGCTGCAAAGAGGTGGGGGTCGGTCTCTTCTCCCAAGTAACAAGTGATATGGCAAAAGGAAATTGCCTCAAGTTGCGCCAGGGGAGGTTTAGATTAGATACTAGGAAGAATTTCTTCACTGAAAAGGTTGTCAATCACTGTAACAGGCTGCCCAGGGAAGTGGCTGAGTCACCAATCCTAGAGGTATTTAAAAGACATGCAAATGTAGTGCTGAGGGACATCATTTAGTGGTGGACTTGGCAGTGCTACGTTAACAGTCTTAAAAGTCTTTTCCAACCTATATGATTCTAAGATTCTATGATTCATCGTATCTACTAAAAGACTATTTTGCCCTCCATCAAGTGTCAGACAAGAAAACTGTTCTGCCCTTCAGCATTTGCCTTAAATTCATCTCATCATAGACTACCTGCTTTCTCCTTAGGTTTAACATTTGAAAACGTACAAAGGATTGCCTTCTCAGATAGATGCATTCCACACTCCAACTAATTCAATCCCTCTTCACATTTCATCCCGGGCTTCATTGCCAAGTTGAAGCTTCCACTTGCCAGCTTCCATACTCTGCAACACTGAAATCTTCTCCCTCCTTACTCCAGCAGCCTTCTCTCTCCAGAATCCATGTGAAAACAGGCTTCTTGTGGGAAAGCCCTTCACCTTACACATGCACAAACACCTAGGTGTTTGCCTTTTAAGTCTCACAGAAACCAGGGGGACATGGCAGCTCTCACGGCCACCTGCTCCCCGCAGGACATTCCTTCAACTTTTCAGCCTCTGACACCAAACACATTTGTATTCATATTGCTACACCAAACCTTCTCAGGACACAGCAACAGCAGGGGAAAACTGTCAAATCACCAGTGGCCACCCGGGCCGTGGCCCAGGCCTTCCAGAACCTTCCTGCCACAGGGCAGGAGGGCGCTGTGAGCCGCTGACACCGCCTAGGTCTCGCCACGCCGGTTATTTGGCTCCGCAGTGAAGGGTTGCCCCGCACAGGGGCTCCCAGGGAGCGACGACCCAACGCCGGACATGCCCCGACGGGGGGGCTGCTGCCCCGCGGCCCATAAGCGCCAACGGCCGCGCCGCGCGCCCGACGACGTCACCGCCGCACGCAGCCGCGCCTCCTCAGAGGCCTGAGGCGCGGCGCGGCCCCGCCCACCGGCGGAGGTGACGGCGGCCGACGCCGGCAGGAGGCGGCCGCGCTGAATGGCTGCTGCCAGGGAAGGGGTGGGGCTGGGGAGGGCGCGAGCCCGGCCGTTGGTGGAGGGCGGCCGGCAGCCGTTAGGCGCGCGGGTTGAAGATGGCCGGGGAGGCCGGGAGCTCTCTGGGAGAGGCGGATGGGGGCGGCCGCGTCTCTTCGCCCCCGCTGGCTGAGGTGGAAGCCGTGGCCGCGGACTGGATGCTGGAGTTCGCCTGCTGCTGCCTGTGCTGGCACTTCGGGGAGGGGGGCGCGGCGGAGTTCCGGCGGTGGAGGGACGTGGCGCACGGTGAGGGGCGGGGGCCGGCGGCTTCTGAGGGGGCCGGCACTTGCGGCTCTCGGACAGCTCTGAAGGCAGCCTGTCCCTGCAAAGCGTGAGGGGCAGCTTTCTTTAGTACACTTAAGAGCGTGCTAAAGCGCTAACGGTGCTTCTGCACGCACTTCTTGTTCCGTGTAAACTTTTATACATGTGTGTAGCCTTCTAATGGTCGTCGTCACAGGCGTTGAGACGGTTTTCAGCTCTTTTGAGGACTTCAGAAGATTCCTAGAATACAGGGTAGCCTGTTGAAGCCATTTAATGGTATTAGCAACATCTGCACATGGTGATAATAAAACGGTGCAGGCTGCATTTTTGTTTTCTTGTTTAATCTACTGGTGTTTGAGTTTAGTGTGCAATGGCAGCTCTGCTGAAGTAGGATAGTCACAGTTCTGGGGAGTTTTCATGTTTTGGCTGAATGAGACCAGGGAGGGAAGCAAACTGAACTGTTCCAAGAAAACTGGTTACTGAGGGATTAGGGAACTATAGATTCTTAGGTCACTGGTTTGTTTCTGGCTCGAAGGACCAAGACCCTGATGAAATACCATGCAAACGACCTATGTTGTGGAATTTGAGAGCATCGCCCTCCTCTGAAGGGGAGAGAAGTAAAAGAGAGCATCTGTCATTCGTTTTGGTGGCTAGCCTGGCCCAAACCACGACAGGGGTGAGGACTTTTAGGTGATTATTTGAAAACAAGCATTGGTGGTAATCTTGATTCTATAAAGCTTGAATGTATAACATGATTGCCTGTACACCATCAACAGTTACTGAAGCTGAGGCCTCAGATGCTGAGAGTTCAAAGGTACTGAAAAGTTGGAAGAGGATTTAGTGAAGAGATGCAAGCATGTTAAAAACCAGAATAGAATTGCTTAAATAAACAGAGTTCCTTGAGTTTATATTCAGGGTTATGGTAGAAGACTAGAAGTATTTCAAGGAACTGTAGTCTAGCAGACAAAGGTGGAATAAAGTCTGCTGACTGGAAAAACATGTATTTAAAATGAGAAATACTTAAGAGTGAGGGTAGTTAACAAATGGAAGAAAATGTCTAGGTCTCAGATAAATTTGATGCATTTATGATGATTTTTTTTGTTGGAAATAATTTTCTTGAAGATACCAGGTTAGAGCTTTCAGGGATTTTGTGTGTGTTCTTGACTGAAGTAAATGCAATAGTATGCCTTGTTTAAACTTTTGCAAAGAACGGAATACACTAGCATGCAGAATGATTAGTAACGTGATTGATAGGAGAAATTGTAAGAGGTAAGAAATCTGAAGATAAAGTACACTGAATGGGGGGGCTGCTAGATTAAATTATTTACGGTGCTTCTTTGTGTTTTGGCCTTGTGATTATGGCTCAGTGGGAGAATTGTACTGAAGCTTCACGAAGACATAAGTGGGAAGCAGAGACGCTGTCAACATAGAAGCAGGTTCGAATATTCCTGAGAAGAACATGAAGAGTTTTGAGGACTGTATTAGTAAAAACAGTTAATTAAATGGTACGGAATGCAGGGTCACATGGAATTTCACATGGAACTGGGAACTAATAGCAAATTTGGAATTTGTTCCTGCTCTGTTCAGCAACAGAGGAAAGAGTTGGGCATATTCGTGCTATAAAGTTACAAAGTCAGAAGTGTAAAAGTCAATGGGAAAAGCTAAGCACAGTCATAGAATTGCATTAGAAAAGTGGGTGTATTATTTTTTTTTCATAGAAATATAGAACTATTACTCTTGCATATGTCAAAGTGAGACTTTACTGAAATAACGATTGGCTGTCAACAAGAAGGTCAGTTTAACTGAAGCAAGTGCAGAAAGGTAGGAAGGATAAGGGAACAAGACAAGTTATTTTATAAGAAGATAAGTAATATTTCTGTATAACTCAGTACACTGCCTAGTAGAAATAGCTAGGATACTTGGGATTAAGCATTGAAAGACAGCATGGCAAGGTTACATGTCTTGCCTACCTTATCTTGCCTTGACGGGATATTATGGTCTATATACCCAAACTAGCTTGTATAGGTACCTACATGGCAAGGAACTAGATTTGTAGAATTTCTAATGAAAGGCTAAGACAAGATACATTTGAGTGGCTATAGGGAGGAAGGCAATTTATGATTGAAGGCCCTATTAATAAACAAATTAATAGAGAAACTGCCTTGGAGATGAGGAGGGAGAACAGCCTAGAAAAGATCACTAAGGCTAAGTCTCTTTCTGTTTGTCTGCGTTACTTGTGAGTAATTGCTGCTAAGGACTTGGTGTCCACACAGTAAAGGCTTCAGGGTTTCTTTTTCTTTGGACTAGCTCTAAAGGAATTCAATTTGTGTAGTCAAGACTAGTCCATTGTACAAACCAAGCACAGGAAGTTTGCTTTAAAAATAAATCTCTGCTCTGAATTAAAGCATTGTTGTAGGTGCGCCTTGAAAGAATAGAGAAAGCTGAAAAATCTCAAGCAACTTGTCAAGGTGACCCCTTTTTTGAATTGTTCAGCTACAGTGTTCTTTCTGCCTAATCTCAAAATTTCCAAGCTCTGGCTCCATCTTCAGGGCATGATGATGGTGCTTATCTCCATCATTGAAATCCGTTGCCTACTATGGAAGATGCATGAATTTGCAATTATAATGAGTGGCACTTTACTGCTGTTCTAAGCAATGTTCTTTTTCTACTTCCTAATTTCACTATACAAATTAAAAGCTCTTGCATAACCTGTCCTCACTGAAGGAGTTAAAACGTGTTCTTACAAGTCCAAATGACAATATCCTGCTTGATGTTAGCATTCAGGACTATTTAATTACTTTGTAATTTCATCTTATCCATCCATAGGAGACAGATCATATGTTAATAAGCCAACAGACTCAGTACTTCCAAGTAGATCAATGCGTTATGTGCTGTAGTTGTGTCCTTGCAAAACTTGGGGGTCCCATGCTCTAGAATCCTGGCTTTTGCTAGGGCGATACCAAAATGTGTACATGAACACTTCCTGAACTAGGGTGTTAAGTCTGCAGCTTAGATAAGTCACTTGACACATTCTTCACTTTTCACTTTGAATGTTTCCGTATTATGCTGTGAAGATGAATTACTATATCCAGCACATTAATACATGAAGTTCACAGTAACCAGCATGTTGGAAATAAACTTATGATAGCTCCCATTCTAAAATATATAATAATCCTTGTGACCTTCCAACCTTGCGAGGAGGATTTCCCTTGCAGATTTACGTTTCTGACTAAGCTTTCCTTGTAGCTTTTAACAGCTTTTGGTCTGTCAGTTGCCATGGCAACACGTCTTACCAGTCTGCATGTGGCTCATGTTTTGTGGGCATTCCACAGAAATGTTCTCTGGAGCAAACAGTTGTCTTTCGTAGTAAGCTACTGAGCAAAACAAAACTTCATTTATTTGTGTAAGATACTGTGGTCTTCTAATTTGATGAATATAAGCATGTGATGCTTCTTCCCACTTCTAGGTTACTGTTGTGAACTGCAAGAGGGAGAGGTTTTTCTAGTCAAATTCTTAAAGATTATTTAAGTTAATTTAACATAGAATACTACTAACTAAATGTGCTTCATCAATTTCCTAATGAATTAGAAATTTTTATTTAAGTCTGGTAACACAGTGTCTAGTATATTTCTAGCCACACTGTGGCAGTACTGGAGCAAGACTGACTTAACTTTTCTCTTCTTTTCCAGCTCTTATTAATGGCCTCTCCAAAATACCTACACATCAGAAAAAAACAGTGTATCTCTGTCAGCTTTTGATAAGAATTGAAAAAGGAAAAAACCTCGGTAAATGCTCTGATTCTTTTTTTTTTTCCCCACTTGTTGTTTAAATAGATTTGCATGGACTTGCACAGAGGTATATTAGGTAGGCTTTCACATAGCCTTTACTGTACATGTATATAAAAAATAAAAATTACTGAACGCTACATTTTGGACTGTCTATATTTCACAAGTTACTGAGCTGTATGCAGGACCAGTGTTATTCTGTGCTGAGTGATTTAGCTGCTTTGAGTTTGAATGACTATATGCTTCTTAAATTACAGGTATTTTCTTGCCAGAGCTGCATCAGCAGAAGAAACATACTGGAAAAGATTGACTGGCTCTCAGTGAGCAATATTTGCAAGTTTAAAGCACAGAATGTGTGTTTCTTTATGCACATGTAACTCTAGAGGTTAAAGTAGGACAGAACAGTAGGAATAAGAATATGGATGAAAAGGATGACTGCCCTTATTTCTTACAGAAAGCTGTAAGACTTTCAGCTGGCAACAGGTCCTTAGGCCTCTTATTCACTACCATGTCTGCTATTTGGCTGCATTCACAACTTACTGGTTTAGCCAAGCTAATTTTTCTTCCATTTTCAAGTTTCTGGATGACTTATTTGCTGCAAGTTTTCACTGCTTGATAAAACTCATTGGAATTTAAGGACTTCAAAAAGCAGTCTTGCCAGCATAAGCATGGAAGAAAAAAGCATATTCTAGCCTAGCAGTTCAACAAAGGCTTGTTTTTATAGAATGAAATTTCTTATGTTGCTTATCAGGTAATAACACTCTTCTTGTTTTCGTTCAACTTGAGAATCAAATTCTAATATTTAAAATAGTTCTTCATATGCAAATTTTGAGACTTTTCTAATAATGCTTTAAAACTGTATTATAGTATGTAACACCTGGTAAGATGACTTCAACATGTGTTTATCTATCAGCGTAGAGAATGACCTGTGTGGTGAGGAAGATTGCATGTGCTGAGTAGGTATCGCATCAGATGTAGTTGCACAGTATACATGGAAAGCTAATATATTACATGGTAGCTTTTGTAATTCTTTTCCAATTATTAAAATATTTAAGCTGTACTGAGCCTTAAAACAGAGTAGGCTGTTTCAGATGCCAGCTCTTTGAGTTAAACACTTTGGTTTTCGTATTAAAATAAACTTAATATGAAGCGTCATATTAATTGATTTAAACAGTAATTATAGAAACACAGAAGGGCTAATTTTTTTTTTAATGTGAATATATACTTATAATACTATTTAAAATTTTTGTGTTTGTCTTTTACTGTAGTGAATATCAAACTTTTTTTTCAGTGTTTCTTAATTGTTTACCTTCTGTCTGAAAAATACTTACTGTATGGAATAAGAAGATATTGAGAGCAATTCTGCTATGATGTCATATAAAATGAAGGAATAAGTGAGGTGGCAGCTCAATGAACATCCTGAGCTAAGCAGGCAGTGCCATGAGGGAAAAAAGGAGTCGTGCACCTGCCTGCACCTACTGCATCTGTTATGTTGGGACACTCACTTGTGCAGATGTGCAATGACCAGACTAGGAAACTGTTTCTAGAGTGTTGAGGAGGTGGTTATTTGTCTGGGATAGATTTCTGCCAGAACTGGTCACAGATCCTGCTTGCTGTGAGTCTGCACAAACCTTGGTGCTGGCACAGTGATATAATGATACGGGAGGCTGCTTCTGCTTTTTCAGTGAAACTCCTGTTTTAATCTGTTTGAATTTCCCTCTCAGTTTAACCCCTTCAAATATACCAAAAAGTTAAGACATAGAAATATAGAGATAGACTCAGGAAAGAAACACTTAGGATAGTGGTTATATTGCAAAATTAACAGTGTCAATACCAAATGCTTTGATATCTGATGCCAAGCTTAATGTAAGAGTATTATTAATGCCAGCCCAATGATGCTAAACAGCACTATTGCAAGTGGCATTTTATATGTCTGCTAATTATTGTTCCCTTAATATCCCTTAAAAATGCAACAGTAATGCTATTAGGTAGAGTAGGAAGAACCAGTCTCTCTGAAAAGAAGGCAGTTACGTCAGGTCTCTTAAACACAAGTGACGAGAGAGACTAAAAATTATTTGAGGAAAAATGAATTGAAATTATGTATAGTTCATATTACTGTATTGTGTATAAAGTAATATATTTTGCTTTATTAATTTTTTTAATACCCTTTTTTCTTTTTTTTTTTTTCCCCCCCTAAGAATGCTGTTTTGAAAATGATGAAAGAATTTCACCTTTGGAATCTGCTCTTTCCTTCTGGACTTTACTTGAAAGGGAAGAAATTAAACTGGAAAAGCTTCATGAAGATATTCGTCGCTTGATTCAAATTCAGGTCTGCGTGACTTATTCAGAATGCTTCAGGATGCTACCTATTAATTCTGCTAAAACAGCGTTCCTTTTACAAAAGGCTGGGCCTATTAGCAGGCTGAACTGAATTTTTTAAGTTTGTTGTATTTTCAAGTACAGAGTAAATAGATCTGTACAGGGGATCTTTTCCTATCTAGATTGGTTCTTGTTTGCCCCAGTTCAAAATTGTTTCAAAAGCGGCCAATCTGAAAAAAATGAGATATCAATTGAGAGATCAATTTCAAAATACTAGTATCTTGAGCTTTAAAGTATATTATGAATATCTTTTTTTTGCTTAAAATAATTCCTTGTATTAGAAAACTTTTTATTTCAAAGAGAAGCATGTAAAAGCATATCAATAGCTACTGGGACTGTGAAAGTCTTTCAGAGAAAGATGAAAGCAATACTTAGTAGGTAAATATGGGACATTTTCATCAGTTAGGGTCCTTTTACATGCCTGATGGAGGTGTTTTAGCCCTTTATACATGAGGCTTAATATTACTTCAGAACTAGCTGTTACAACTAGAAAATTGTTGGTAATCCTTACATATATAATCCTTTGGATTTTGGAAGAGTGTGACTTCTCTTGTTTATTTCTAAATCTCATGTGAAATGTATTTCAGCATATCTTGTAATTATATTTGTTGTAGATTATAGCGGTCCATATGGAAAATGGATATTTCAAGGAGGCTGCTGAAGTTCTTGAAAGGCTATTTACAGACTCGGAAACAGATAAGGTAGTAGCTTGCTTAACTTGCATTAAGCTCTCCTCTTTTCAGAGGAGAAGAGGGTGATGGGTTTCCAAAGCTAGCAAGCGCTACCTGCATAGCTTTGTCCTAATTGGTGCCTATGCAGTTACTTACACACCTGTGGCACTTGTAGATAAAAAGGAAACTTGTAGCTATGGGATTGATAGAAATAACGGGTGATTTGAGGGAGTGAAATTCTTCTAGCAGCGGTTGTTCTTTACTGTGGGCAGCATCAGTGGGACTTCCCCACTTCATATGAGGAGTGAGGTGTCACTACAGATTCTGGGAATTTGATACTGCTGTTTTCTCAGAGTAAAGACAGTATAAACATGCTGGTAGAGACTACTAACTCGCTAATAATCAGTCTGCTCTGTTTTTCTGAAACATTGCAGTGCACTTTATTTGTCATCTCTGATTAGTGTTCTACATATGGAAGCATCACAGGGAAGGAAAGTTCATTAGCATGTGTAGTACAGAGTGGATATTATTATGCCTCTATCTGGAAAAGATAACATATGTGGGTCTGGCCACCTCCTGGTTTGATGTTGACTACATCATTCAGAAAGGTGCCAGTTCAAGTGCATATCTCTTTAAAATAATAGAAAGCGCACACACCTGAATTTGCCAGGATGGAGAAAAGAGCAAAAGAAGGACTGCAAGGAAAAAGAAAAAAATGCAAAAATGCTGCCTCTATCTTCCTCTGGTATATTAGGACACATGTTCTATGTAAATAGCGGCATGTGTATAACTTATTCTTCAGATACACTCTTCCTTCAGAGGACTCAGATGTTTGGAAAGTGTAGGCTGCGGTAATAGTATTCAAATTCATAAATAAGAGCACATCTTGTACACAGAAGTTAATTCTTGGCTATATTGGCTCTGTAAGATTCAGAGTGGCTGATAGACAAAATGTGAAGTTGGAATTATCAGTATTGATGTGTCCGTAATGCTACTGTACCAAATAGTCCTTTTCCTGAACACTGTAAATTCAATTCAACCCTTTCAGTTCAGTCTTTTTGAGGCAGCAAATGAGAAAAGAGAACCCAGTAATGAGTGGCCTTTTCTGGGTGTTTGTGCTCCATTGACAACCTTGCTTTCAGCATTGTTCATAAAGGGAATGAAAATGAGGATCTCTAGAAGGTACATTTAACCATTTACTGAGCACATAAAGTAAACTCCTGGTATTATGCCTAGTTAACTTTAGAACCCTTTCAAAGTGTAGCATTAAGCTGTATAGGCATATTTAGAAAACTGTATAATCATCATGTTTAGCTTTGTGTATGTCCTTTTTAGCATAAATGCCAAGTTTACTGCAGGTTATATTTTTGTGTTGTATAAAGCTGTGCTTTTCTTAGCCTTTAAGGGTGAAGCTGGCAACTGTAATTAAAAGCAAGGATCCATATGTTCCCCTTCTCCAAACCTTCAGTTACAATCTTTTGATAAGTAAAATCAAGTCTTACGTTGAACTTTTCATGAAAGAAAATGAAACTAACTTCTTAATACAGGTATGTCAAAACTATTTACAAAACTTATTTCAAAAGAGATACCTGGTAAGATTAAATAGATTTATACTTTCAAGAGAGTTGTTTAGACAATATTCAGTTATTGTATTAGATGAAAAGGAAGCTTTATCTTCCTTTGGATTATTTTATTAATTAAAAAAAGGTTGAGTATATGTTTAGGAGAAAGTAAGAATTAAGACTCCTCTAAAATATCTTTTGTCAATGTCTTTTCCACAACTGTTTTGATTAGAAAAATAGTTAGGAAAAAGGCATAATTAGAACGAGGTCCATCATTAGTGTATGTTTAAGAGAAGCAGTTCTGATCTGAGACTCCTTAAAAGATAATGTAACTATATATTCAATGTTTATTTAGTTTAAGTCTATATGACTTCTCATACTAAAAGATCAAGACCTGTTAATTTTGGCTATAAGCTCTAGGAATGTCAGGGGAGTTAGGAGATAGAAAACCATTATTGCTGTTTTCCTGCAAATAAAAAAGCTCCTTACAAACCACCTTGCTCAAAAGTGATTTAAAATTGGCAAGAACATTCCTCCTGCAGTTCATCTTCAGGAGGATTGTAAAGAATTTCTCCTATGTTTACTTCCTATCAAAGAATATTGAACTACTCAATTACAAAAGCACAAAAATCTAAAGGTAATAAGAAGCAAATTATAAATAAACAAACCTGAAGTTCCTCTGGGGCTTTCATTTTCTTACCAGAATAAGAGACTAGAGAACTTTCAAAGTACAATACAAGGAATACCTTTTAATGGTTTCACTCGACTGTCAGTTTTCAAGTTTATTTTTCAAGGCTGTTTCTCTGAATATCTAAGAAGAGATGGAGGTTTCAGAGAAGGCCCAGAACTCCATATTGGCGTACCTAGGCCCTCTCTGCAGCCACCCCCAACTGCCTGCACTTCTGTCCTACTGTCTGCACTAATGTTGCAAATCTTACTTCTGAAATCTTTACTCTGCACTGAGTTACACTGGGACATGGAGAAAACAACTTTGTGAAGAGTTCCCACTTCTGCTGTGCAATACACGTCACTGTTTCCCAGCAGTGTACCCTGCATTCTCAATAAAAAAAGCCTGGCTTTAACTGTTAATCTCTCTTCTCTTCTGGTAAAGTATAATCATACAATAGTTTGGGTTGGAAGGGATCTTTAAAGGTTATCTAGTCGAACCCCCCTGCAGTGAACATCTTCAACTAGATCAAGCTGCTCAGAGCCACATCCAACCTGGCCTTGAACACTTCCAGGGATGGGGCAGCTACCGCCTCTCTGGGCAACCTGTGCCAGTGTCTCACCACCCTCACAGCAGAGAATTTCTTCCTCGTATCTAATCTAAATCTACCCTCTTTCAGTTTAAAACCATTATTCCCCCATCCTATCACAATACTCCCTCCTAAAGAGTCCATCCCCATCTTCCTGTAGGTTCTCTTTATGTACTGGAAGGCTTCTATAAGGTCTCCCCAGAGCCTTCTCCAGGCTGAACAACCCCAATCTCTCAGCCTGTCTTCATAGAATAGGTGCTCCAGCCCTCTGATCATCTTCATGGCCCTCCTCTGGACTTGCTCCAACAGGTCCATGTCCTTCTTATGCTGGGGGCTCCAGAGCTGGATGCAGTGCTCCAGGTGGGGTCTCACAAGAGCGGAGTAGAGGGGCAGAATCACCTCTACCTGCTAGCCATGCTGCTTTTGATGCAGCCCACGGTATGGTTGGCCTTCTGGGTTGCAAGCACACATTGCTGTTTCATGTCTAGCTTTTCATCCACTATAAGGTGGTCTGCATTGCTAGACTGTTTTGTAGGCTGCTTTTTCTAGGTTATTGTCAAGCTTGGAATCTAAAAGATTGCAGCTCCTACCGTTGATGAAGTTCTTGCGCTTCAAGAAACTCTTATATGTTAGCTGCCCTAAGAACAGTCTGCAGATAATGCATTACAAGGAAAAAGGACCCATACAAAGAATGTATTGATCTGAATATGTCGTAATTTTTCTTTATAACTTTCATTTCTCTTTTTAAAATAATTATTTTTAGGGACAAGTACAATTTGAAAACTACTGATAACTTCTAAAATAAAATACAGCGGATTTAAACTTTTTAAAACTAAATCCTTTCTACCCATTTATCTGTATGGAAACATGTCCTCACTTTCACATGTGTTTTGCTACTATCAACCACTGTAAAAGAGACGGTATTTGGAAAATTTACAGCTGAAAGATGTGGTAGTTTGGGTAGCTATGAAAATTTTGACAGAGAAATGTTTTCTTCTGTGATTGGAAGTATTCTGTCACCAGAATACCTTCCAATATTTTCCCAGATGAATGAGTGAAGTAGAGACTGGTTTTGTGTTTTCTGACTCTTATAAATGTTGAAAGATTCTGCAAACTACTGTGAAGGACAGTTAAGATTTCAAGAAGACTGAAAATTGGATGACAAAAAATTAACAGGAGGCAAAAAAAGCCCTGAAAGAGGAAAAGGAATTAACATTGGGCCTGTAGTGAATCTTGGAAACTTTTGAATCATTTTGATATTTGAGTGATGCAAAGCAGATCACCTTTAGGGATGTATAGACAGTGTTGGATGAAAGATGGATGGCTCTGCTTAGTAACAATGGTGCGCAACCAGGATTTATTTTTTTTTTAGGGTTTGGGCAGTAAATACACCTTAAGATGCTATAGAACAAAGTTGATAGCGTGGTGGCAAGAATGACCTCATATGGACTAAGTGATTATTATTTTTTTTTTTAAGGTGTTACTTATTATAGCAAGTAAGTGGGAGGAACCTAGGGAAAAGTACAAATCTTGCAATCCTCTGGACATTCTATAAAGAGTAATGAACTATTCCTTCTTCCTCTTGGGAATAGAGGAGAAATAATCTTAGCTTGTGGCTAAAAGTTTAGGCAGGATGTTACAAAATTCTTTTGCTAATGCAGGAAAAGTTACTTTACAAGCCTGAAGTCTGATTAGACATGTGTCTTCTGAAAGTGTTACAGGCATGCTTGATCCTGCCATGTGCTAGAGAACTAGATGAACTTGTGAGGCCTCTCAGTTTTCAGTTTCTAATCTAGTTATAAAAAACAGACTTTGGAGTACTTTGATAGTATTTGCAATCTTAGTTAATCTCTGCAATGTATTTCACGCATCTATACGTTCACTTATTATGCAAGTATTCACTGTATTTCTGTGTGGCCATATAAATATCACTTGCAGCTATGACTAAAATTTCTCTGCATTATTAGCTGATAAACATCTTGATGGATTTCAACTAAACACGCTACAGTTGTTTTGAAACTACTTATTTTAATGGTAATACCTCTAAAGGGTCTGTGAAATGAGGACTGTTAGTCCTAATAGACAGTACGCATACTAATCTTAGTGTAAAGTACTATCTTGGTGCTGGCTTTAATTTTAAAGTATCAATTCCATTTCCCACAGGCAGCCACAAAACAAGTAGAGTCTAAAGGACTGGGAGCAACAGCACTGCAAAACAAAACTGTGAATGTCACTGAAAACCACAAATGGAATTTGAAAACAAAACAAAGGTTTGTATTAAGCATTATACTGCTGAGGGACATGCTTGGACAGTAACTTGAAACTTGTAGAACTAAGAGTAGGTAGGAGGACAGATGTTAAATTCCAAACTGCTGTCCAATGGAAAGTAAACTACAAGCACATTCTCTATTTTTAAGTTTTGGGTTTTCTATGGTTGTTAATTTTGGCATTTACATCAAACAGCTTGGCATTAAGTTTAAGTACTTGTTGAAGATGCACATTTTTCAGTTTAAACAGCTGTCAGTCTTAGATAACAATAAAAACATAGAAATACTTCAAATTTTTTTTTTTTTCCTTTATGCTTGATTGAGCTTCTTTTAGTCCTGCCCTCCTAATTTCAGGCTATAGGTTGTCTGGAGAAGAAAGAGGATAAGGAAAGGAAGACTCTGCAAGAAATCTGCAAGATTTTCTTACTTAGTGATACTCATGTGATGGGAAATAGGTTGTTTCATGATTCTGGTAGTGTGAACCCTCAAAACAATTATACGCTTTTCTAAGAAGTGCTGGGGGAACTTGACGCTCAGTTCCTTCCCCCCTCCTTTGACTTTATTTTGAAAAATACTAATATTCTAGGTTTATCACCAATTGTTTTTCATGAAGAATAAATTGTAGTCTTTAGTTGGTCTATAGCTTGTATTTCTGCAGTTTTATACTTGGAATACTTGGCATCACCTAGTTAAGGAATTAACTGATACAGATCGAGTATACAGGAATGCATGTCATAAGCCTGTTTTTGTTGGAAGGATAGCTCCTGACACAATTACATTTGAGAGGTATGATAAAAGACTTGATCAAAAAACCTATGGAAACAATCATAGATTTTGAAGAAGGTATGAAGAAATAGATGTGCAAAACTTTTCACCTCTTCGACTTAAATATGTAATTTCTTGTATATTTCTCTTCCAGCTATAGGGAGGCAAGGTTAAAAGGGGTAATGGACTGAAGCAGTTAATGTTTGTATGCCACTTTCTGTAGAGAAATCTTGGGTTTTTCTTCATTTAAATAATGTTGAATCACATAAATGGCAAGTTACTGCGTAGGAAATCTTTTTTTGGCTTTTTCTTTTTTTTTAAAGATTAATGAAAGAGCAACAGAGTATTACAGATCAGTTGCCTGGAGACATCGAAAACCCCACAGTAAGGTAAAATATTTTTGTTGTTGTTCTTGGTCATAGACATTTCATGAAATTCTGTGTATTTTTAATTAGTTCTGTGTTTCTTGCAGGCGTCGTTCAGGACGGAAACGCAGAGTGAGCAGTGTTCTTCAGAGTGAGTATTAGCTTATTTTTACACTTTCAAAACAGTAATGTCAAACACTTTCATCCTCCTCCCACGATAAATGTGTTGGTGGTTGATAACTGCTATCCAGCGCGACTGGATTAATATAAAAATGACTGTTGTGAAAAAATCTCTCCCAGTTGTCATGTGTGGTTTCTGCACAAATACAGATTTTGTGGCTGCCACATTTCGGAAGCTATGAAATGGCTTAAGGTTCTCTGGCAACTCATTTTGCAAAATCATTCACTATTTTCTGGGTCGCTTGGGTTTTTGTTTGCTTTACTGGGATTTATGATACTCTGTGAAAAAGAAAGCTGCCAGAGGAGTACTGAAACTTGTCTCTTTCTGACTTCTGATCTAGATAACTTTGAGAGGAAGGAACTAGAGAGGCTGACTGATTGGAAAAACAAATTGTAGGGTAACATGCACGAAATTAGGATGTTCTTGCATCTTCCTGGTATTAATTCTTAAAAACTGATGACATGGATTATATAATATTTGTAAGTAAGTTCTGAAAACCATTAGCACCCTCTTAACACAAAGAGATGACATTACAGCTTCTGCATGTGGCCATGTTGTACTTGGAAGGACAAAATCTTAAAATGCCGTGGTTGCTTGCAATAGTTAGAACCTGACACGTGTTCCGTGGAAATGATGGAACTATCATAGCTCTGATTGCTGGTTAGTTTCCATTCTCTCTGTGTAAAATTAGAGCAGTATGTGTAGTAAAAATGTTTTTACTAAAATGAAATAACCGTGTTTCATTATTATGTACTAATTTTTACCTAATTGTTTAAAATATAATTCTTCTGTGAGCTCTATTCCATAGAAGATATAGTGACTCTTTTGAACAAACTATTTTTTGAGTCCTCGGACTAAGGTGAGAGTCACGTGCGTAAATATACAAAAGTATATTTATATACAAACAGACACTGAAATTTTCCCACTCTGTCAAAGCATATCAAAATAGTATACGTTCTTGTCTCATGTAAGTGATAGAATGCAAAACTGCTGCCTTAATGTTGACTTCTCATTGGTCTGGATGTATATTAACTGTCTTCTAGGTCTGAACAGCTTGCAAAATGTGGAAAAACGTGGAGATGCTTTGGCTTGTGGCCGAAGAAGACAGGTTTGTACCTATTCTCTATTCTAAATGGAGATAAAATTAATCTGCACTGCATAGAATTTTTTTTCCCCAACTTCTTTTGACTCTGTCTCCAAAATGCCTGGTTTTAAGATACTCCACATTACTCAAGCTGTGCTACAGTTCCTGAAGCTGGTTTTTAAGTTCTGATTCCTGTTTTCTAAGAAGAAAAGGACCCTTTTTGTGCAGTCTCAAATATTGTTGCTAGTGCTTATGAGCCTTTAATTTATTGAAATACGCTGTTACTAAAGCTGAGTCTGAGTCTTTTTAAAACATGTAGGGGAAAAAAAATTCTTTCCAGTGTTTGCATTAAAGAATTCAGAATGTCACTTGCCTATAAGAGGTTTTGGGCAAACACCAAAGACTTTTTGTTTTCCTACTTAGAAAGTTAAAGATTGTGCTGGTTTTGGCTGGGATAGACTTAATCTTCTTCACAGTAGCTAGTATGGGGCTATGTTTTGGATTTGTGCTGACAACAGTATAGAAAACGCAGGGATGTTTTAGTTATTGCTGAGCAGTGCTTTCACAGAGTCAAGGCCTTATTGGCTCCTCACACCACCCCACCAGTGAGCAGGCTGGGAGTGCACAAGAAGTTGGGAGGGGACACAGCTGGGAGGGCTGACCCCAACTGATCAAAGGGATATTCCATACCATATGACATCATGCTCTGTATATAAAGCTGGGTGAAAAAAAAGAAAGTGGGGGTGGGGTGGGGACGACATTCAGAGTTACGGCGTTTGTCTTCCCAAATAACTGTTATGCATGATGGAGCCCTGCTTTCCTGGAGATGGCTGAACACCTGCCTGCCGATGGGAAGCAGTGAATGAATCCCTTGTTCTGCTTTGCTTCTGCACACAGCTTTTGCTCTGCGTATTAAACTGTCTTTATCTCAAACCACGAGTTTTCTCACTTGTACTCTTCTGATTCTTTCCCCCATCCTGCCGTGAGGGAAGTGAGCAAGGGGCGGTGTCATGCATAGTTGCCAGCTGGGCTTAAACCATGACAAGGTTTAGCAATTTTGTAATTCAATACTTTGTTCATAAATATATGAAAACATATATTTACTCAGGAAACTATTCTAGTTTATTTATAAACAAATAGGATCTCTTTATATTGCTGCATTTCAAATAGTCATTTGCATTCTCTTCATGGCTAAACCTACTTCATTGAATTACTTCAAAATAATTCTACTATGTTCACTAACGCTAGACTTCCCTATTGGTGGGAAGTACAGAAGTATATGCCTTAATAGAAGGCAATTTGAAGTTGATTTGATGTTGGAGTGAACTGTTACAAACTGATTTTTGCACATAGCCAATTTTCTTCAGATATCATGACAAACTGTTAAACACTTATGAATGAAATTAATATTAAATAAAGGTATTCCCATTGTTGAATTCCTCTTGAGAATATCTTGGGAAGCAATATGGAATCTTTCTGTTTACATAACAGTGCAAGTTATCAACATACATCCATTTTGGTGTGAGCTGTTTCAGTTTTCTGGTGTTCATTTTGAATTTCATTTTTTATATAACAGGGAAGGGCAAACTTGCTTATGTCTGTTTCAGACTGTCCTTGAGGAAAGTTGTACTTGTTCCTAGTTATTTAAGCATTTTTACCGAAGTTGAAGTACTGGTTAAATCTTTAGTCACATGCTGTCCTGACACTGGTTGAGGTCCTAGTGAGAGCTCATCTTCCTTGGAGGTTAAGCCCCCTGCTACATATAAACAGTTTTTCACTTTCTCATAAATCTCAGGATTAGTTAAATCACTGAAAGCCTCCTTAAAACCTGCAAATACAACCAGTGCCCTAAAAAAAAAATATCAGCACTTAATGGATTTGCTTGTTGTCTTCAAAAACACAATAAATTACTTTATTCCAACTTAGATAGCATGCACACTTCCATCAATCTTCTTTTCAACCTCAAGATTTAAACTAATTGGACCACAGCTGACACACAGCTAATGACAGCTTTATATTCACCTATTTTTACGTTGAGGTAATCTGTTACGGAGTCAGCTACAAGCACTGTATCCAGGCCTAGGACTTGTGCGCACATCTTGCTAGAAAATAAAAAAAAAAATGTCTGTTACTATAGTTCAACCTTAATTGAAATGTGAAGACTAAATTTATAGAAAACTACATCTGATAGTAGCAAAGGACTCATTGAAAACTTTATAAAAACTCGAAAGAAATTAAGATTCATGGCTATGTTTCTTTAAACACTTAGAAAAGTAGGCATTTGCTGTCTGTGTGATATTTATGCTGTACTCGCTGCCAGTGAGACCTCTCACAAATATTGTATAAAAAGTAATGATATTGGCCTTTTAAACAATAAATCTGCTCCTCTGCTTAATAATCTGGGATATAAAATTGTCTGCATGCATGAAAGAATGCAGTGAATGTCAGAGCTGTTGACTTCTAGAACTTCCTTTTCCATGTAGTCCCTCTTTCAATGTTGGCATTGTTTGCGCTTGTTTTGTAAATGGCATTTCATTGCAATGGTTCAGTGCCCATTTTCAGCCTTTCATTGCTGTGTTTTCAGTTAGCTGCATACAACCATCTGCAGTGCTATTGAAAGGAAGGGTACTTTATTTTCTCATTCCTAAATTAGGGCATGTAAGTGTCACAGAATTTAGGGAACTGTTTGTGCTCAACCTCATCCAGTATGTGTATGGCAAGTCCTGTGAGTTGTCTAAAATCTGACTGACGGTTTGCTTAAATTAAAGAATGTGTCTGAAAATTTGGGTTTTCAGAATTTAGTCAGACTTGTATGAAAAAAAAAAAAGTCCATATACTTAAACTAGAGGAAAAAAAATCAGAGCAGAGTCCCAGAACACACAATCAAAGGAAGACAGGTTACTAGAGCAGAACTGAGTCTACAGAATAAGAAGATATTTAGATACGTGAGGGTATGTCTACACAGTCTGTCTGGCAAACTCAAGCTTGCTCTGCCAGCATTCTGAGCAAGCCAAATGTCACGTTGCTCTGTACGAGGCACTGTGATTGTGTTAGCTCAAGCATAGTGCTGCATTATGTCCAGTCTCTCAACCAGCCTTGGTAGCTTGTAGCAGTGCGATGCTAGAGTCTACCTAACTGCCATCCCAGAGGGAACAGGCAGTTTGTTGGGGGACGGGGGACACAAGTTACTGTATACGGTTCCTCGGTGAAAAGGAATTGAGTCAGACTCTGGTTTACCTGTAATGCAGGCTCCTCGTTTATATGTTCAACTGAAGACATTTATTTTTTTAAAAAGCTCAATATAAGCAATTTAAAAGCAAAACAAGCAAAAGCCAACCCTTTTAACAGCAAATGTAATTAATCATTACAACAAGTAACATGGGTTGTGATTGTCTCTCTTGCTGGAGGTATTTGGATTGTCTGGTTCTGTAGGTCAAGCATAACTGTGTTACTTGAATAAAGATTTTATTTAGGAAAGTTTTCTGGTATGCTCTGAAATGAGATGAACTAGATGGTTCCAATGGAATTGCTGACCTCTTAACTATAGTAAAAAAAAAAAAAAAAACCACACAACCACTATTCACTGCTAATGTTGCAAAAGATCTGTGGAACAGGAAGTATTGGAAAAAGGAAGTATTTTTGATAAAGAGTAGGCTATTTTAGAGAAGTTTTAGGTTTCTAACTGTTTAGAAACACAACTGAACTACTACCACTCTTAGTTCTTTCACTACTTAGTGAAGTTTATCAGTGATCGTGGTTTCCTGAAGAGGCGCTGATAGTTGCATTAAGCTGGAATAAGTCCAGCTTCCACACGTGAAGCTTGATCTTTGTGTACCTCAGCTTTCATATTGTGTTGATGCCAAATTTTTGCTTGTTGCAGAATAACCAGAATACAATTTTGATCAAGCTGAATGTTACCCAAGTTCCTCCTCCTCTGGAAACAGCCCCCCTGCCTTTCACCTCTGAGCGTTGCTGCCACTTTTAGCAGCTTAAATTCCAGGGAAGGGGGGAACCATGCAGAATGACACTCAGAATTGCCACCTGGTAATAGGTGGTGCCTGAATTGTTGTTGCTTTTCAGGGCGGAATATTTTAAGGATCCCTGGAAGGGTTCCAGGTCATTAGGAGAGAAGAAAGTTTTTAAAAAAAAAAAAAAAAACTCCATGGATGAGAGATTTATCTGACCATCTTGGATGCATGGACGTCTTGTGCCACTGACAGTCATACTGGCTGTTTCTGGATTGTCCTGCACAGCCACCCTTGCGCACAAGCAGCATCGTATCCGTTTGTCTAATGACAGCAGCCATGAAACTTACATTTCCACTGGGCACACTATTTTCAGAGTTAAGTGATGTTTGTTCCCCTGTAATTCACAGATTTCCTCTGTGCTACTCAGTTATTCTAGCTGGCATTATCAAGTTTAAATTTCTATAAGTTGAGGCTATTCCTTTGCAACTGCATTTCCCTTTCTAGCCAAATCTTCACCATTTTGAAAGTTCCAGTTGTAAAGGTCAGCCATAACACGAGGGTCCTGGGCTGGGGGTGGTGAAGGAGGTGGCCATTTCTAACATCCCTTAACAGTTTTGTAGCCAGCAGGATCTGGTTGAGTTGTGAGTATTCCTGACATTAAATGTATATAATCCTTACGTGATGGGGACCAATCCTTTGCTAGTGCACCTACAATGATAAATTTATAACCAAACCTGTAGAGCCTTATGGGGGCTCCCAAAGGTGACCTGCACCAATAAACCCTCAGGTTAATTGGAAAAACTGGATTGGGAAAAAAAAAAGTGTTAATAGAACATTGGAAGAGCAATAGGAGGTGTAAATAGCTGAAGCTGAAGGCTTAGAATTTGTGGGTTAGTGGATAAAAACAGAGGTTTACCAAAGTATATACAAGACCTCCTCCTGTAAGTAGCAGATTACTTCCCACTACCAAATGGATAAATGGTGTTGGCGATAAAGCAGGAGGGAACCTGAGAGAATCAGGCTATGGCTGACCTTTACAATTTGTAAAAGGATGTACTGTCTAGAGCCTCCTTGTCTGATGAATTTCATTTGCTGCTGTTATATACCATATGCTGCTTATCTGACACAGTTGTGGTGAAAAATGGCTTGTAAAAGTTATAGGAATGTGTGCAGATGCCCAAGTGTGGACCCAGCCCCTCTGCCTGCCCGGTGCCCCTGCCTGCATCCCAGCCCTCGCACCTGCTTCACGGGTCCTTCACTTGCTGGCTGGTGCAGCTGGGTGTGCTAAACACAAGCACTCACACGTTCATCCCATGGGCACTCTATGTTCCGGTCGTACTCCAGTGTACACTTGCAAGAAGTCTCCTTTTCAGGCAAAAGGTGGAAATTTCACTCATTCAAGGAAAAGAAGGAAAGGCAGAGGGGGCCTGTGCTGCCTGTGTGTCAGCTCGCAGTCACTGCTGCCATGCTGACCCTCCAGCCTGACGATAACTACACACTCAAAGGAAAAATTACAAGACACAGAAGGGCTATTCCTGGTCTGATAGTTGGAACTGTTAACACCATGTCCTGAGGAAGCTCGTACTGGAGCTGGAGATAGGGAAGGGGAGGGGATAATGGGCAGTCCCCCTCACCCTTGCAGCCGAGTTAACGCCAGTCCCTGCAGGGGCGGCTGCATGTGGCTTCAGCCCTGTCCGGAACGCAGCTTGTTCATTCCATGGTCATACCATGGTAATACCTGAAATCAAGCCAGACTTTCCTGAGCAACCTCTCCTAAATTTTACCAGATACCAGAAGTACTTTTGCCAAACTTACCTTGACCAGACCAGAATTACAATTCCCTTTCCCTCTTTTAGCCAGCAGTGGGGCGCTGGACTGACCTGTATTAAAAGCTGGGATTCAGCAGCCTCTGCGCACCATGGGAACCTACAGATGACCCTCAACTGAAGCCCTAGCAGGGATTTCAAAATGTCCTGTACCTTTCCAAGCAGCACCAGGGAGTAGCCCGCAGTCCTCTCCAGCAAAGCAGGACATGTGAATCCCATTCACAGCACCAGATGCTGTCGTAGGAATAACCTGTACTGCAATTTAGATGAGGTCAGAGCAGAAGCAGTTTTCTTGCTGTGGCTCCAGGAGAGGACAGGGAGCAGCAGTGACAGTCTCTGCTGATGTGAACTCTGCCTGGCTGGGGCAGCTACAGAGTTCCTGTAACTTTTACAAGCCATTTATCACCAAAACCATGTCAGATAAGCAGCATATGGTACATAACAACAGTGAATGAAATTCATCAGACAAGGAGGCTCTAGACAGTACATCCTTTTACAAATAGTTCACTGCTATGTCAATTAAATCGTTCTGACAAGCAAGACCATTAGGTGCAAATGCTTCTTAACTACTGAGGCCTGCCAAGGCCTATGAGACAGTAACTATTTTGCTTTCACACACTGAACACAAGTAAGTAATTGCAATGCCTTTCATCACTTGCCTATGTACATTTCATAGTGTTCTTAGGAACAAAAGTGCTGACTTTTTTGATATTTCAGAGCCACTCCGGAATAAGTAAAGCACAGGCAATGGTTAAATGCAGAAATAACAGCTTATTGGTTGCATTTTCAGCAGTCATTTGCTCATGACATGCACATAAACACGTGCAGATTTTGTAAAAGTCCAGTAACTAATGTTTTTTAATATGGAATCTGCTGGTGCTCACAGAAATGCCAGCATGAGGCCAGTGAAAACTGACCATTTGTCTCCTCTCATAACTTAGTGTGGTCCATGAGACCATCAGGAGCAGCAGGACATCTCCAGTGCGAGAAGCAGAAGTGAACACAGATAAATTAAATGGAACAGCTACACAATACAATTCTTTGTACATCTCAATCTCATTAACATTTTTAAGTTTACATTTTTTCTGTAAGTTAAGTAATTTTAGATTCTGGGGAATAAATTTAGAAAGAACATGCTATCAAACTGCAGTTTAAAATAGAAAATGATACTTACTTTTTAGAAACAGCTTTCCTACACGGTTGTTTCAACTGGGGATCCTGTCCTGTATTTGCTTACATGATATGCAATTCAGTTCGCCTAAGGAGGTACGCTGATCATACATCACTATGATTAGTTGTGTATTAAGCAAGCAAAGATTTTAAGACATTTGCGGAGGACCAGGTTCTAGGAGAATAAGTTGTTTTATAATAATTTCATATTAAAGTTGCCAATTGCTATTCCAGAGTGAAAGCATGACTATGTAATACACATATATTAAAAATGCAGCGATTAAAAATAGACATGATAGGATATATAGGATCTGCAAACTTTTCTTATATATATGCATGTTTAAAGCTACAGTAAAAGAAAGTTAATATTCAGTTCTCCTCATACTTTACTGTAAAGGTAAGCTTTTCAAAATCAAGTATTTGATTTAGGTAAGCTTTTAAAAATCAAGTGTTTGATTTTTTAAAAATTCAGTTTTCTTTCACTGTGTGCAGTTTTAAAATTTTTTGAATTGAGATGTTTTTATCAAGAGGCAACTAAGGAATAACTGGTACACTGGAGAACTTCATTGGAAGGGATTGCTTACAGATGTATAACTGCAAGTAATTTTGTCTCCTTTTATGAGAGAAATGTCATCCCCTAAAGATTAAAAAGCTTGTAGGTCACGACAGTGAGACTTAAGTAGTGGACTCAAGAGACGGCCAAAAACAAATGCATAGCCGTTACCTCAGCATATGGCTGATCTTACTTTCAAATGCAATATGTACATTTTGCTTCTATCAGCATTTTAAATATTGGGATTTGTTTTTTCTAAGTACACTGAAATTCCGTTGTTGTTGGTAAATGGGGTCTTTATTCTAAGGCCCTAGATTAAAGTCACAAAATGCTTTCTCTTTTGTGATGCATGCTAGGATCAATCAAGGTTTGTCTTCATTCAATCAGCTAATAAAGTACAATTTTGTAAAGCATGTTGACTGAAACAAAACTTTGCTCAATGTCTTTTTTTCTTTTCTTTTCTTTTCCTCCTGGTGAACGTTGAACCATGTGATTCTTGTTTCAGGAGATGTCTGCTACTGTGTTGTAACACTTGACTTGGTAACCTTCGTTGTTGTACTTAGTGTCAAGTTATGGTGCTCAAAAGAAATCAGAATGACCCTACTGACCCTCCGACATCTGTGCTCTGTAATAACTGGAGCGCTATACAAAATCTTGCTTTTATATTTGCTATAAGCTTAGTTCTTACATGAATACCTTTGTCTGTTCATATAGCTGATCTTTTTCTCTGTTCTTCCCCTAGCGATGGACTTACAAAGAAGACTTGGCACTGAAATCTGGAGTAAGGGAGTTTGGAGTGGGTAACTGGGCTAAAATTTTGGTCCATGGTGACTTCAACAACCGAACTAGTGTCATGTTAAAAGACCGGTGGAGAACACTGTGCAGGATCAACCAAGGCTAATTTGGACTACAGGAATCAACTCTTCTTGACATTTCCCTACGTAAGGACCTACTCTGTCTTTTCAGGAAAATAAATTATTTTAGTCTGAAAGTGTCCAGCCATGTTGCTGTCCTAAAACATGAAGCAGAATAGTAATAGGTATAAAACATTCATGTAAGCTCACTTGCTTGGGTAGTGATGACTTAAATGTAAAGCCTGGCCTTTTATCTACTTGCAATAGATGGTCTAATTTCTGAAATGTGAAAATACTTGCAGTGATTTAAGAAGGGTCATTTATGTGTACAGGGGTATTAAATCACTGGCTACGTGTTTAGCTTGACAGAGGCTAATAGAGAGTCAAGCGTTCTGTATTTTTAAAGGGTTGTATCTCTAGTCAGATTGAGTATTTTATCATTTTACTTCCTGCCATATAAACCATTCTAATTTGATTTGCTTCACTTCAAATTTTGGTCAGACTTGTCATCTCTGTCAGTAAGTTATACCAAAAAATATGTATTGGTATTGCTGATTTTATAAACTGATTCCTTTTTTTGCAGTTAAAAGAGATATATTCTTGAAGGCTGAACTGTTCAGGAAATACTAAAATAATCCCTCGGCTTTCTGTTTTGGAGGTCTGCTTCCATTAAGATAAAGTGGTGAAGTACAGTTACAAAGGTTTGTTTCACACTCTTATTGTGGACAGGACATCAGCTAGATCATCTTCCTCGTTCTTGCCACCAGACACTACGGTTTCTTATTGCAGCTGCTAGAAAGAGCGGCAGGCGGTGGTCTGGGTTCCACAGAGATGCTGCATGTCTTAACAGTAAATTTTCTCAACCTTAAGGCATAATTTCTTTTCAGCAAACATTGTGAATTTCAGGATCTTGATAAAATACAGGCTTTGTCCATCAGCAAAGAATGCTAGAGCTGCCATAAGCCAACAATTCAAAAAGTCATAGCAGGTATCTGACAAGTGCAAAAGTGCAGTATGCATCCTCTTTAGTGCTGTAATAGTAATTCAAGGTAAGTAATAGGTAACAAAACAAGCGTTTGAGCTACCTGCACAGCAGTCTTGCCAGTGCTCTAATATTGCAGGTTTCTATGTTAATCATTGTACATGAGCAGTTTTAACTAGTAATAAGTAATTTTTTTTAATGTTAGCCAAGCCTTTAGTCATTAAGTTTTGTTTAGGTTTGTCTGCCATAAAGTTCACACTGTGTATCAGTGACATGAAGTTCTGAGCAAGACTACCTCCTTAACAACACTGACTAGTCATACGTCTTTATGAAGGTGGCCGAACATGAAAACTGCCATGTAGAGGAAGAATACTTACCCAGTTGTAGTACAAGCAACTGTCTAGACAGTTCATTCCTAGGAAGGAACAAGATCTAAACTGAAATCTGGTTTTGGCTCTCAAACTCATTTTTATTCACCCTTGTTATTTGATGACAGTACCTATTCTGCGACTTGAGAATGGCTGGCTGGCTCCCTACTGAGTAGGAGCAGTGCCTGTGGACATGGCCAGTAAAGAACGAGAACTTCAGGAAAAGCAGCTACTACGGCTAGAAACATTAACTCTTTAATTACAAAAGAGAAACACGGAAACATGCTTCTAGTGTTCTATCACAAAGATCAGTCTTAGCGTTTTGTATTAAGGCAGAGAGAGTTTCCCAAAATGCTTCTTCCAGAGTTTTGACTCCTTTAAAGTTTGTTTAGGCTCCAGAAAATGAAGCAGAAAGGGGTAGGATTTTTTTGGCTTTGGTGTTAATTTTCTTAATCTTTTTGTTGTTGCTGTTCTAAAGGTCTTTTAAACTTTTATGTAAAAATAAAGCTATGCACAAGGGGACATGAACATTGCTCCAGCTGCCGAATCTTCTTCCAGGTTCCTTGGCACTGAGAGTTGCCAACTGCTTCCCAGTGTAAAATTTTACCTCTGAAATGTGACAATAAATGAGGAATTACAACACTGAAAACTGTATATTTCATGTTACTAGCTTGTCTTGTATAACATGTCAGAAGATTAGATTTGCTCAATAATGTAAGACTTTAATTAGCTCATCTAGCTCTTAAAATGCTTTCTGAAGTGGGCACTATATTCCCAAGTATAGGAAAGTGATTGTACAGGTATTAAGTAGTATGCATATTAATAAATTTATAGATCAAATAAAAATCTGTTCCGAATATTAAATGTCTACTTTCAAAATTACTGCTCTAGAAATGAGGTGTAGAGGTTTGAGAGAGAGGAGTACTGATCCACCATTGCTAATCCCGAAATCAGATTTGGATTATGGCAGGAAATAATGTTTTTAAGCCAAAGTGCCCATAACTGTAAAAAGACCTCTTGCACTACAGAAGTTGCATCATCCCTTCACAATAGCAAAAAAGCGTTCAAAGCACTGAACTCTTATGCTGAAATTATCTCACATTTTATCTGGGTTTTAAAAGCAATTTCCATGAGAACTGAAAGGGTAAATCTTTTGAGCTCTACAAGTGATATGAGCTGTTTCATTTTTTAGATATAATAAATGACCTTTTAATGAGACCTTGAGAAGTCTTAACTTCTATACTGGGTTTTGCTACAGGAGAGACAGCAGAAAAATGGCT
Organism: Chroicocephalus ridibundus; assembly: GCF_963924245.1. Classification (NCBI taxonomy): domain Eukaryota; kingdom Metazoa; phylum Chordata; class Aves; order Charadriiformes; family Laridae; genus Chroicocephalus; species Chroicocephalus ridibundus. The sequence goes on from NC_086285.1 coordinate 134,260,342, forward strand.
TTCTTTACCCATCTGCATTATGGCCATCTCCAGAACAGCGCTGCGTGTCGGTATTCATCGCTGGAGGCTGGCAAGCCACACACACAGTATGTCCTTCTCGTAGGTACTGCATCCATCGAGCGTATGGCCGATTCTCCAAAGCACAGTGGTGTGAAAGTGATTCTGTTTTAAATTCCACACAGTATCTGCTCAGGAGGAAAAGTACTGAATTAGTTATGATACATAAAGCACAAGCTAGGTATACACTTTAAATGCATTTCACAAATACCACCCGTATGATATGTAAGTACAAGTTAGACATCATCATTGCTAACGAGTCTGTTTCTGACCCTAACCTAATTAATGGATTCTTAAAAACATTACACAAACTATTTCTCATTCCGTGCCCCAGTCCAGTGCTTTATGTATACTCTCACTTTCTGGTTGTGTCCTATATTCTTAAATTATGTTGAAAAACAGATCTCAGTTACCCATATTTTTTCTTCTGTGCTGCTAAAAGAGAAAATGGAAAAGCGGCTTTAAGAATACCAACAGCCTTTATTGTTCTGGGGAAAGTAGCATAGGGCGAAGCATTATAGACCCAGTAATTTAAACTTCATAACCATCTCTACTGGTAACCAAAGAACATTTTTTACTGCTTGTGTCAGTTCATTTAAAAAAAAAGTCTCTTGGGGCCGACCACATTCAGCCCATTTTGTTCTCAGAGTTACACTTATGGATACACTCATTTAGCATTATTTACTGTTTGCTTTCAAAAGCAGCTATTCCCAGATTTGCTATGACCCCAATGTCTAGTTCAGGGCAATTAACAAGTAATAAAAACCAACATCTAGAACATGCAAATGAACTGCAGGACAGAAAAACAGTACAAGCTATAGCTTATTGTTTAATTATTGCAAATTTAATTACTTTTTTCTCTGTAGCCAGCTATTTTCTATTGAACAAGATGACCCACATGCATATGATAAACAGATTACCCAGCTGCTTCTTTGTCTGAAGGCCAGAGAGAAGACGCCGCTCGCCGTTTTCTTTCTTTACCGTATTCAGAGGTAGTTATGAAAGCAGGGACTGAGGAAGAAAGCAGTTACGGTAAGGCAACAAGACCCAGTTGAGTCATATTTCAATTACTGTAACAGTGGGTGAATGAATCAGGAGCCTGTGGATGCTGATGCTGACTGACTTACTGAAAAAGCGATAAAATGCTGGCAACACCAGACCTCAACCCCATTCCCTACAGCTAAGCTCTCTCCTTATTCAGAAGAAATATATCTAGAAATGCATGCCATCTAGTCTGTGATGAAATAGGATGTACTAGAGTTAATTTGATACTTACTAAGGAGCTTAAATCAAGAAAGAGAAGGAGTGCATGCAGCTAAACTGTTTACTTAATGGAAATTAAGAAAAGCCCAAGTAGGAAAAAAATATAAGAATAGAATAGAGAGCAATATGACAGAAGAAAGTAAGGTTTTAAATTGTATTTTTAACTCCCTAGCTGCAGATAGATGCTTCTTTTTTTTTTCCTGTTCATTGACATCACTAAAATTTATGAAGGCCCTAATGAGCACAATATACAGATAAAGTGAAGAGAGAATACCATGCTCCTGGCCACAGTCCTTTCCCTGGTAAGTCAGGTATTCCAGGCAGCCAGCCTTCTCCTCTAGAGCAGGACAAGGTTCCCCACCATTTTTAGGTTCCTGCTGTACATAGCGCCTCCGTATCCGCAGATTGGGTTGACACTGCTCTGCACAGCCACTCCAATGACTCCACTCCCCCACAACACATGGAAGAGCTGCAAAGCAGTATGAAAACATTAGCAGTAGTCAAGGCTTCTGTTTTATCCTAACTGCTCTCAAAAGCTTGAGTAATAAGACTGCATCTGTTTGGGTTTTTTTCTTTCTTACGTACATTTATTTATAGGGTTTTAAATGCTCTTCTAGGAGCTTGAATCTTCAAATTTAACATTCAAACCTGCCTGCAGTGCTCGGCTCCCTGTTCCATCCCTTGTCCAGAGAGAAAGAACTCCCCATTGAAACCTTTCACTACAGCTGTGGGGTTCTTCAGTACCCGCTTCTGAAGCACATGGCATCAGCCCCGCTGGAGATCAGCTCATGGATTATTTAGACCAGTGAGTGGTCTGACCTACCTTGGCGGTTCCTACACCACCAGATTTTGTTATAAGGCTGGAACATAAAGCAGCAGAATTCAGGAAGCCTTTCTGCCCTCTTGATTCCCCTCAGATTGTTTTCTAACCCCTTTTCCTCAAAACTGAAATCAATTCCACTGCCACAGCTTTGTTGCCCTGTTTTAACACAGGGTGTCCTGCTCCACAGGCCTTGCTGCAAAGACAATTTTTGGTAATAATTTTGGTTTTCTTTAGTCTCAGAACAATGCAGGGATATGTGTAGAGTTGTGTTTCTGTGTCTGTATAGATATAGATATAGATAGATATCTATATCTATCTAGATAGATATCTGTATCTATATAGATATAGATAGAGCTTTACAACAATGCAGATATTTAAATGTACTAAATAGAATGTGTAAAAATGTGATTTTACACATTTTTGCTCATTCCCAACTATAGAATAGTCCATTGGATATTTGAATTTTAGTTCTCATGGTTCACAAACTTCCTCCGAACTTGACCAAAACATTATGGGGAAGACAGTGCCGTTATTTCGAAAGTAAACTTTGAATCATAAGAAACTCCATTTCCCTCAGGCAGAGCATCAATAGTACAGGTGCCATACACTTGTACCTTTGGTCTCTCCTAACCCAGCCTGACGGTCAAAGGTATAAAGAACTTCTCTCTTCATCTGTTAAATTCACCTGTATTAGGTGAGGTCTCTAAAGGTCTCAGATGAAGAAAAACGCTTTGTTTTGTATTCTGCGGTATTTTTCTGTCAACTGTTGAAACCTTTAGCCCAGTTTATGGCCTTTGGCACCTTTTTGGTTAAATAACATGCAGGTTCTTTAGAAAAAAAAAATCATCATATTATGTAGAGAACGAGCCCTTATTTCATGTTTGTCACTTTTGACACCTTTCCAGGAGAGATGTAAATGATAGACTAAGCATCTCTTAGCTTCAGTATTGTCTTGCAGCTTAGGAATGCTCAGATCTATCATATCTGTTATCCACTAGCCATTTCCTTCTTTTTTTATTCTCTGCAGTGCATCTAATAATGATGGCATGCTCCTTCTAGTTCTCATTTCTATTAAGCATGATATGCATTTTTCCGATCTATAATTCTCCCTTCTCTTGCATTTCTCATTTATATTCTGGCAAAACAGTAGCTCTGTGTCGGCCTTGCCAATGTGAGCGTGGGCAACATGCCAGATATCTTCCAGGTGGATACAAATAATCTACTCTGGAAGAAAAGGTTTTGCAGCCTGATTCCTGGAATTTGGAAACAGGTGATAGACACATTATTCCTGAGTAAGAAGCTACCTAACACACAAGCCTTCACTTTATTTTTCCATTAACACAGTACACAACAGTAAAAAGCACACAGCCGTTTCACGTTTCCATGGAAGTGAACTTTCCTTAGCCTTATCTCTGGGAACACCAAGCCCCAGGTTTTGAAAACTGTGTGGCCTAACAATTTCACTTTTAGCAGTCCAAATGAATACTACAGCTCTTCAAACCTGTACTGAGTGCTGACCCCTGAGGGGCTGGATGGGGATGATCTCCACGTGCTCCCTGATGGAACAAAGACAACCCCTCCAACGAGGAACTTCAAGTCTATACAGCCTCGGCAGGCAGAGCAGTGAAAGAACAGGTAAGAAAAATGTCTCGCACACGGGCACCCATCAAGAGGAAGAATCCCCTGAGGATAAGCAGTCATTTCCCTACACAAGTAGTCCTCAACCTGTGGCCTATGTGAGGACATTTAATCCCATCAGTGGTCCATTCCCAGTAGCCTCTTTTCCCGGAAGCCACCTGGTAGGTGCTCCAGGTGGAGCAGCAGCATTCCTCCAGGCTGCTTCTCCTCTCATCAGTGTGTGTGTCCAGAGGGAATGTCCTCTGCCGGGACAGCAGTGGCTGTACCAGCTTTCCCGTGCGTGCACGGTGTGCTGCTGGGCAAGCGGGGAACGGCCGGGTCTCCAGCTTTCCTCGACTGTGAAATGAGACAAGTAGTCACAACGCTGCAGCACTATGTACCGCTCCATGCTGCTTTCCCTAATATCATTAGCTGCTTTTTGTCCTCTGATGGGCTTGCTTTTTCAATAAAGCTATAAATAATGTCATGTAATTGAAATAGTAGCACATAGTGTCTTATAAAAACCTAAAGGTGCCTATGTTAATATTAGATTTCTTATTGATATGCAAATTCCCCAGTTCTTCAAAGAGCAGCCCTGGGCGTTGGGCCACCAGTTGCCCATCCTGCTTAACCATTAGCATTCTCTGGCATTTTCTTCTGCTTACTGATAAACACCTTCCCAGACAGCTCCTGGGTATGATTTGTAGAACAGCACTGGAAAATAACTTGGAAAAAAGCATGTGACTCCCTTTGCCACATGCAGACACCACCAGGCACAGACACATCCAGGTACCCCAAGAGACATGATGTGGTCTCTGTGGCTGTAAAGGCACGACTCTAACATGTTACAGCAAAAACTTCAGGCATTTGTTTCAAGCATTTTGAACTAGAAAAAAAGAAAACCAGTGATAGTAAAAATGTCTTAGACCATGCCATGGGATAGCCAGGACAAGTGCTAAACGTAGTATGGACATCACAATCTTTCTCACTTGGCTGGAGAGACAGAAAACAGTCCTTGGCCCTACTTTATTTAATAATACATGCATAGATTTCAATGTCTGATCACACATCTTAATTCTACCTACAGTACCCAAAGGACAGTAAGTGTCATCTAGCCCAGTTTCCTTATCTGTTGACTATTTTCCAAGTTGGCTGTATGAATGACCTACAGAAATAAAAATTTCCACATAAATTAAATCCCTTATTAGGACCTTGACATGCAGATAAGATGAGGTCTAGCATCATGAGACATGGAACAGCGATCGGTGTGTGCTCACAGCCCAGAAGGTCAACCATATCCTGGGTTGCGTCAAAAGCAGCACGGACAGCAGGTGGAGGTGATTCTGCCCCTCTACTCCGCTCTTGTGAGACCCCACCTGGAGTACTGTGTCCAGCTCTGGAGTCCTCAGCACAAGGACATGGACCTATTGGAGCGAGTCCAGAGGAGGGCCACGAAGATGATCAGAGGGCTGGAACACCTCTGCTATGAGGACAGGCTGAGAGAGTTGGGGTTGTTCAGCCTGGAGAACAGAAAGCTCTGGGGAGACGTCATGGCGGCCTTCCAGTACATAAAGGGGGCCTACAAGAAAGCTGGGAAGGGACTTTTTATCAGGGAGTGTAGTGATAGGACGGGGGTATAACAGTTTTAAACTGAAAGAGGGGAGATTTAGATTAGATATTAGGAAGAAATTCTCTACTGTGAGGGTGGAGAGACACTAGAACAGGTTGCCCAGAGAGGTGGTAGGTGCCCAATGGGGCTTTGAGCAATCTGGTCTAGTGGAAGGTGTCCATGCCCATGGCAGGGGGGTTGATGGTCTAGATGGTCTTTAAGGTCCCTTCCAACTCTAACTATTCTATGATTCTGTGATCACATTTTCCACGCAGAAAATTTCCCAAGGGACTGAGCAGCTGCATAACAAATAAAGCGATGATTTCACATCTTAATGGAATTAAACCAAGTTGACAGTTAAATATTGGTCGTCTGCAGCAAGACATGGCAATTTTATGGTCATCAAGATTTAGAACAAGAAGTATGAATTGCCTTAGTCATGTGGAATAATAAGAATATTGGGTTGCTAGAATGGAATTTAGCCAGTGGGATAATAACATCGCTCTTGCAGTCAGTGCCCAGCAACTATTAAGGGACAGTACATCAGTTTTGTGCCTCATTGGAAAGATGTCAAATTCCCCAGTGTGACAGAGAATGGGTCCCAGAGCTGACATAAAAGGAATGGTGCCATCTCTTGAAATACAAAAAGAAGTACCAGGGACCCATAACTACATCTTCATGGTCTCTGTCTACGTTACTGTTGGTTCAGCTTAGTTAACTCAATGGTGGAAGATGACAACGCACTGAAACAATGAGAAGGATGCAAGCCAAAGGAACCTGCAGGACAGGATTTGTGCTCAGGTACCTACCAAAATGTGGAAGCTCATGAGACATTTGGAAGTTCAAAAATACACAGCAAGATCACATTACTAGCCTATGAAACAAAGCCTGAGTGGTCAGGACTTTTGTTTTTTTCCATTTACAACACTGTGAATCACAGACTACTTTTTTCTGAGTCACACTCCATTTATTTTTTTTCCTATCTCTGGAAAAAAGAGGCTTACAGTATCTTCACTGAATCACTGCATAACATATGCTGTAATGCATAAGGATCTGCGGATTTTCTCAGGGTAGCCGCTTCCATTCAAATGACGAGGTCATCCCTTTTTCAGACTTTCACATCATACAGCAGTTCCTATTTAAAATGCTCTCTATGTACAAAAATATTCTTTCTTCATTGTTAGAACTACAAGGAAATTTATTTAAAAACCCTTGGACATAGGTTCAGCAGCCCATGGACTTCTGCTCAGCCATCTATTTATAAAGTACCAGACCTACTACTACTTTCAGGCACGACAGAATTTAACCGTGGCGTTGGCAACTCTAGGACACCCCTCCTTTTAGTGGTTTCCATTATTTTGGAGCATTGTTTCTGTATTATTCCTAACACATTTCTTGAATACATATATTTGAGGCACTTTACACTTTCCCCAAATACTTTGTCCTGTTAAATATTTGCAAAAGGATTAAATGTCCTTGCAGCAGGTGCTGAAATCATGAGTGGCGAACAGGCTGGCAAACAAGCTGCAGCACAAGAACCATTGGTCACCTTTCCTCACATTCCTGTTTTAAATTTTTTGAACTCTATATCCAAAACAGTATTTCGGAGTCAACTATGCCAGTAATCACCCTTGCTGTCATTAAGCACATGGATAGAATTTAGAAGCACTCAATGGTGAGACCACCTCAGCATCCAACGGGAACAAAACCAACTTCGAAATTTCCAGCTTAGCTGATACGAACTCCCACTGGAACCATTTGGAATTTCTGTCTATACAAAACATAACTTGCCAGCTGCTTGCAACAGAAAGTGTATATGATCATTTGCCTTCAAAAGGATGACTTCTTGTGATCAGTTTTGTAGTTTTGGGATGTACGAGTTCTAGGTCCATCTGGCCAGACTGCCAAAATCCTGTCCTCCCATGCTACACCCATGCGAAGCGCCCTGCTCCCTGTGCTTGCACAGCATCGGTGCTCTCACAACCGGGCAGCAGGGCAGTGCATGGAGCCAAGCCAGACAGGAACGGGCAATAGGGAAAACAGAAATAGTTTTATGCGGGTTTAGCTCCCCGAACTGGGCCACCAGAGACTGTCAAATTCCAGCTCCAGTGCAGTAGAGAGAAAGAGACGGAGAGGCTTCACTGGGACTCCATCTTTCTGCCTGGATCCAGAGCACCCACTGGCCACAGAGACGGCACAAACGTATCATGCCTTTTGAGACAACCACTTGAGACAAAAGATACCATCTTGATAAAAATAAGGCATCATCAGGTGCCAGAAGTCATGGTAAGAAAAGTGTCTAAACTAGCACTTTCTGACCACAACTTTGAGCTTCTCTTTGAACAGCATAGAAATTTTTATCAGATTACACCTCCATTTAATGCTAGCACTACACACCTTCATTAGCTCTCTCCTATTATACTTGACTATTAAATGTCATTTGATTTACTCAAAAGATGCAATATGCTATGCCTGTATGACAAGCAAGCCTCTTGTCAGTTCTCCCCCAACTGATTTTCCTGAATGAAAGAGCAGTATGTTAAAAAAATGCTAATTTTAAAGGTGCTACCTTCTGTCAGACCTTGTGGCACGCATTTTTTTTTTCCCTGCTGTTATTCTGGAAAGATTATTTAGCGATGAGAGAACTGACCGTGTTTCCTCTGGAGACCTAGGGTCAGAGTTCCGCTCTGCGGGGTTTCTGTGCAGCTTTCCATCACCTCGGACGGGTCTACACCGTCCGACAGTCGTATCCCCCTCCCTTCCCAAACCAGGCAGACGCAAGCCAACTTGGGTCCCGAAGCTATGTGGCTATGTCAGCACAGCGCTGAGCCTGCTAAATACACCCTAATTAGCAGCACTGTGCAGCAGAGACTCATGACTGGCTGCAGGCTGGCGTGCGCCCAGCCGGCTGGGGAGAGCCTTTAGGCTGTCTGAGTACTGGTGCTGCACCTGTAAAGGGAGGGCAGCGTCCCGCACCGCAGACAGACGGAGGGAGGACAAATCGTGAGGTCTGCGAAGGGTAGAAATACCACGGAAAGAGAGGGTGTAAATAGCTCCAAGGCTGCTGGGTCCAGTTCGGTAGAACTCGGTGACTTTCCTCTCCTTGTCACTGCTCCCCTGGGAGCCAGGCCTTCCTCCCCCAGCCTGGCAGAGGACCCTCTCCCTCATTCCCCCACGCTTATTTCCAAGTCTTTGCCCTGACAGTGGATCTTTGACGATTCCTGCCCCTAGAAACGAGGACAAAACCTCACCCTGGGTTTTCCCCCAATTATTTCCTTGATAATTGTTCGGTAAGAGATGAGGAAGCAGCTCAGAGACAGAGACGGTGCTAAATGAACCTCCCTGTTGTCTCTGTAATCCCACATCCCCACTCTAATCGATGTGTATTTGGGAGAAGTGTGAGTGAAAAGCAAGCAACATTGCATTTTAGAGGGAAAATAAACGTCAGAAAGGCAAACCCTGGGCTGATCCAGAAACCTTCCAACTGTCTAGGATGGGAAAAACCTCTCTTCCCACTCCTGTGCCTGCCGCTCCCCTCACACAGCCCCAGCCTGGTCCCTGCTCGTGCCCCTGACCAGGTGAGACTGGGAGCAATTTGTCCTTGCAGAGCCCCCTCACAGCCGAGACCCTTATCCCAAACCCCATCCCCAAACCCCAGGAAAACCTCCACCCCGCAAAGCACCCACAAGCCAATGGCTAATTACACCTGGAGAAAGGGAAAAAGGGGGTGCCCGGGGGACCCCCGCTCAGCCTTGTGTCCCCCCCCCCCAAAAATCCTCCCCCTCGGAGGGCTCGCTCCGGGCTGCGGACCACCCCGATCCCCCCCAACCCGGGACGGGGGGACGGGACGGGGCGGGGGGCGGACGCACCTACCCGGGCACGCCTGGCTGTGGTCGTGGCAGCAGTCCCCGGCTCGCCGGCACCCTCCGTCGCAGTAGCAGGTCCCGTAGCCCCCTCCCTCCCTCCATCCCTCGCCGACACAAGCGGCGTCCCGACCCTCGCAGCACTTTCCCGAGCAGCTCCCCCCGGCCCCGCTGCCGGCCCACAGCAGCCCCAGCCACAGCGCTCCCGACAGAGCCCCGCCGCCCATCACCCTGCCGCCCCGACGGCAGGATCCCCCCACCGCTACGAGCTCCGGACGCCACCGGCACCCGGCGGAGCGGGGCGGGCTCGGCGGGCAGGCCGCGGGGGCGGAGGGGGGGGCGGCCGGCGCGGTCCTGCCCGGCCCTGCCCGGCCCTCCCTGCCCGAACGGGCAGGGAGGGCCGGGCAGGGCCGGGCAGGACCGCGCCGGCCGCCCACACAGCCATGTAATGATGTCCCGCACGGCAGTGACCTGCACAGCCATGTCCCACACAGCCATAGCCCACACTGCAGGGACCCGCACAGTGGTGACCCGCAATGCCCCTCACAGCAGTGTCTGCCACAGTTGATGTCCCTCACAGCAACGTCCCACATGGTGGTGACCCTCACAGCAATGTTCCACATGGCGATGACCCACAAAGTCCCCCACAACAGTGTCTCCCATAGTTGATGTCCCTCGCAGTCACATCCCACATGGGGATGACCCACAGTGTCCCCCACAGAAGTGTCTCCCACAGTGATGTCCCTCACAGAAACATCCCACATGGTGATGATCCTCACAGCAATGTCCCACGTGGTGAGGGCCCACAGTGTCCCCCACCGCAGTGCCTCCCACAGTTGATGTCCCTCACAGCAACGTCCCACATGGTGGTGACCCTCACAGCAACGTCCCGCATGATGAAGACCCACAACGTCCCCCACAACAGTGTCTCCCACAGTTGATGTCCCTCACAGAAACATCCCACATGGGGATGACCCACAGTGTCCCCCACAGAAGTGTCTCCCACAGTGATGTCCCTCACAGCAACATCCCACATGGTGAATACCCACAATGTCCCCCACAGAAGTGTCTCCCCCAGCGATGTCCTTCACCGCAATGTCCCACATGGTGATGATCCTCACAGCAACATCCCACATGGTGAAGACCCACAATGCCCCCCACAGCAGTGTCTTCCACAGTTGATATCCCTCACAGAAACGTCCCACATGGTGAAGACCTACAACATCCCCCACAACAGTGTCTCCTACAGTTGATGTTCCTCACAGAAATGTCCCACATGGTGAAGACCCACAATGCCCTCCCACAGCAGTGTCTCCCACAGTGATGTCTCTCACAGCAGTGCCCCACATGGTGGTGACCCTCACAGCAACGTCCCATGTGGTGAAGACCAACAATGTCCCCCAGAGCAGTGTCTCCCACAGTGATGTCCCTCACAGCAATGTCCCGCATAGTAATGATCCTCACAGAAATGTCCCACATAGTGATGACCCCCAGTGTCCCCCAGAGCAGTATCTCCCACAGTGATGACACTCACAGCAATGTCCCACATGGTGATGACACGCAATGTCCCACACAGCAGTGTCCCACACTCCAGTAACCCTCCTACGCAACGATGTTCTGCACAGCCACGTCCCATGTAGTGGTGAGCCACAGAACAATGTCCTGCACAGCAGTGTCATACAGCCATGTCCTTCACAGTGGTGGCCCTCCCAGGACTGACCTACATGGCAATGTCTCACCCAGAGGTGCCCTGCACAACAGTGACCCACACAGCTGTGAAATGCACAGCTGTACCCTGACTCATGTAGCAGTGACGCACACAGCTGTCCCAGAGCGTCCCCATCCACCTCCACACAGCCCAGCCGGTGGGGACGCCCTGGGGCCACCGGATGTGGTTTATTGGTACAGGCACTTTCTCATTTCAGGGCACATCCCACACAGCCAGGAGCATTTGCTTATGTTACGTTTTTCATTTTCTTTCTTCTTTTTTTTTTTTTTTAAAAGCTCAGTTTCCAGAACAAACAAAAGAAGCTGTACTCGCAGGTGCACAAGGAAAGTGGGATGGATCTCTAAGTAATTTCCTAAAACACGAAGATTTGGATTCTGGTTTTCAGTTATCTCCAGTGCTAAGAGGTTTTCAGGATTAATGGGACCTGACTGTTTTAGCCAAAAAATTAAAACCCAAAAGTAAGTAGTGAGGTGACTGCGAAAATATGTTAGTTTTGCCCTCTTCAATTTGCAGACAGTTAGTGACTAAGGCAAGAGACATCTGGTCTTCCAAAGCTGCCTACAGATGGGAGGTAACAGTCTATTACATTATCTCCTGCATGTGGGTACTTGGACCCCCTGAGACAGCTCGGGCCAGCCAGAGTTTAATTTCTTCTAGACATCACAACGTTGCTGTTAAAATGTTGTTTAAATCCCCGAGGACTGGCTCTGTGCTTGTTATCCAGCGTGCCACTAATGAACTCACTGGCGTCTTGCCAGCCTAAAACTTGAACCCGTGAATAGCGAACGTCGGGGGAGCTCCTGCAATGGCTGGGAGGAGAACCAGACTTGCAGCCTGCCTCGGTAAAGGGCGGAGTGAGAGCAGGAATGCCTCTTCATGTTTTCCTTTCCTTTATTGGATTCCTGTAGATCACCTGAAGGGCATCCTATCAGCAAACCAATGTAGAAACCACCTTTGTAAGCAGGTACATCTTGTACAGATGACTTACACTGAAGGGATAAATCAGTAAAACTCGGACGAGTTTGGAACAGGTTAAAGAGTGGCTTCCTCTTAGTGGATATGTTTACAGAAAACCAAGAAACAACGTTTGCAATGGTCTAGTGAAAGAAAGCAGAATACAAATGAAAAATGTTAGAATTTCTACTAGATGCAGATTCTTCAGAGCAACCAGAAAAAGGAATCTTAATTAAAGGAGAGAGCAAGCTCACCCAGTTTGTTCCAGCAAATACTTTGGTTTTCCCCTTTTAGCTTAGTTCCTTGCTATCAGGGTGAGCGCAAGGTAACTTGTGGGTAAGAAGGACAAAGAAACACAGGGACGTGTTCTCAGGCAATTAAGCAGCATTGAAACCCTTACAGCCAATTCCAGCAAAATAGGCAGAGATTTCTTTATAGTTTGACATGAGATTGTCCACAGAAAGTAGGTGTTGCTCATGCCCTGTGATTGGTTGTCTTTCTGTCATGCAGTTAACTTTGCCTACAAGGAAAAGCAGTTTGGGGCAGGGCTGGTGTAAAGGGGATGTGTAGGTAAGCGTAGGGAATGGGCAGAGCCCTTGCTCTGTCTTTCTCATAAGCCACAGGAGCATTGCACGGAGCAGAAGCCATCAGTCACTTGTTCCATACGTGTCCTTGGTGCCGAAATACTTCTTAATCCCAGAGGTGAGGAGAAATCTCTGTATTGTAATCCTCTCAAAAGCAGGTGTTGCCATTAGCTATGAGATTTTGAAAACCAAGGTCTAGCTCAAGTTACTGTCCATTCTTTGTACATTTCTGCCCTATTTTAGCTTTTGGTACTCAAAACTCCAATTCCCAAACTAAAAACTAACTGCAGTATTATATGATAAGAGGGGAAAAAAAAAGCAAGACTGTGAAAACATGTTTTTCAACTAATTTCTCTAACATGGAAATGGTTCCAATGCGTCTTGTTCCATTGTTTTCTTATTTCCAACCAAAGTGTCCCCATTGCCTTACATGGAGCTCTACTTGGTTTATAATACCACAAAGGCAAAACTGAACCAGATGAGCTCCAACAGTAAATTAGAAAGAGAACTACTTTCCGTTATTTACCATGCCTACCAATTCTATTATTTACCATGGTTATTTATGCTCTCTCTGTATAAACCACATAAAGCAGAGCCAAACTCTTACTCTCTGTCTATTCCTATGGTCTACCCATAGTATTAAGCAGAAGACTGAAAACACCTGCAACTGGGAAAAGCTTCAGTCTGGCAGCAAAAATATATGTTTGCTAGTAAAATACCTCTCTCTTATTTTTCGAGTTTAATTCACTGCTGCAGTGACTTTGAGGACCTGATACAAGGACTATTCAACTCAACTTCAAAGTCTTTTTCAAATACATTATCCGTCAGCCCGCAGCATTCCAGATGCCCACACCTCCTCACGTGCAAACTCTCTGGAAGGTCCTAACTTGCACAAATAGAGCTCATTTTTCTTTGCTGCTAGGAGGTTAATCCGGTGGCAACAAAATGAGAAGACTTCAAAGATCCTGCAGGGCATTTCTTTTTCTCTTAGACCCGTGTTTGCACACAGCTCTATTTATTTTACAGAAATACCCTTCCGAAAGTAACCTGCTTACACGTTTTATATTGAGACAACACGGTGACTGATGTGACTACAAAGGCTCTGGGCTGCCTCCATCCTGCTCCTCAGGGTCACGCTTCCTGGGAGTACCACAGTCAGCTACAACTTGAGTCAGTCCTAAGAGGCCTTTGTTCCCCTTGTTCTGAAAAAGTAGGCTTTCTCCTGATAAGAAGTAATCTGCTAAGGTGAATTACCAAATCGTGGTGTTTGCTAGGGTAGCTGCCAGCTTAAAGCAATAGCAGCATTTTGTGTGTAAGAAAAACGAGGAGTAATTTGTCTTCGCTAATGATCAGCCTGTATAAGAACCCAGTAGATGATGCATAAAAGAAGTTTTCTATAGTTTCGTAGCCCGTGCTGTTATTCAGAAAGCACAATGCTGTTGCGATGGCTGGCTTGAGCCATTCTACATGGAATGGCTCGTAAGATGGCACGCTGAGTACGGGGCTGTATTGGAGGGAGGTCATTTGCCATGCAAACAGCCTTCCCCTTGCGCCCGCCCTGCCCTGGCCCTCCGTCGGGCAGAACCCTGCCGTGGGGACACATGGGCTGCTGCGTCTCGATTACAACCACTGATTTTGGCTGGGGTTGGTAACAATGCGTGAAATTGCTTGAATTCTAGAGGTTAGTGGGAATATAGCTGACCTGTCTATCAGGATATTTTTAGCTGATTTTTAAAGGCCTTCACCTTCCCTGTAAGTCACTGAAGAAGTGCCCAAGTATTGAGATGAACACAGAGCTGCTGTCGAGCTTCCGTGCAAAAAAAGTCAGGCAAACCTATATGTCCAGCCTAAGTGGATCAGGGCTTGAAAGCATCCTTTTCCTTTTTTTTTTTTTTTCCCTGAGTTTTTTTTTTTTTTTACAGGTTCAGGGAGGTGAACTGAAATGAAACACCTGAGACAGCACGAGGAAGGGGAGGTAGCCCAGGGCAGGGTGGGCAGAGGGCAGCAGTACTGCCTCCACCAGCAGCAACTAAAGATGAGACTGGCTCAGCTGGTGCACGTGGTAGAACATTCCCCATACTCTATCAGGCTACAACTACATCTTCTGTCTGAATAAACAGCCTATGGCTTCTGGAATAATAGTATCACAGTCATAAGTACATTTTTGTGTGTTAGTTCTTACTTTATCTTAATTCTAAATGCTGCTATAACCTGGAATTGTCATCGTGATGTCATTCCAATTTTCATTTGTCTTAGTGCTGTTGGGAACAATATTCTCCAGAGATCACTCACCAGGGAGCGTGCTGGTGTACCTGGCTGCGTTTGAAGAAGGGCATTTGCAGCACAACCAGTGATGCATAAACTGGTGAGTTTTCTAATTCCTGGTCCCATAAAGTCAGCCTGTTATTCAGACAACCTGCCCTGGTTCTCCAGGCCAAATAGGACACTTGTGCTTTCAAAGGCTTTACTCAGATGAGAAGGCGTCTATTCATGATGTGTGAGGAACACAATCCACTTGACTCCTCTTTGTCACCTGTCTTTTTACAGTGTTTACCAGGTAGTTTTACTTTTTAAAAACACATGATCAGCCAGAGTAAGAGAAGGTGGCAGTTTAACATAAGCACTTTCCAAAGCAGAACCGCGTCTAGTAAAATAAGCATCCCAGGATATTATTCCACATACTTCCCTGTTTCTCCTGCTTTTGGGTTATTTTGTTTGGTAGTTACAGACCCCCTCTTTTCTGTAATCATGACTAAATCAATTACTTCCCTTCCTGATGGAGGAATCATTATTACCATTTTAAAGGTAGGAGAAAACGATACTGAGAGATTAGGGCCCCTATCCAGCAAAACACTTAAGCACTTGCATAACCCGAGGCACATAATAACCCGGCTGTAGGACTGCTCACTTGTTCCAAGTTACGCAATCTTGGGGGATTTACTGAACCGGGGCCTCCTGGTGTGCCCGAGGGCTCCCCGAGACCCGGCTCCCTCACTCCCAGCTGCACGTCGCAGCCACCAGCCTCTCCTCCTCGCGCAGCCCCGCAGCATCCACACTGTCCTGCCACATTTAGAGCAAACGTTAGCCCCGATTTAGGCCCAGTCAGCTCCTTTTTCATCAGGATATAAAAGATGAATGGCTTATGCTCAAATTTGTTACTTAAATTCATGCAAAAAGTGGCTAGGACTGTTTATTTCTCATTAATTCCGGATCAGATTTGCCCTGCTGTTTTAAACTAACCGGTATTGGCACAGCCCAAAAACTCAACCCATTTATTTCTTTCTCAGTTGCCGCATCCAGTAGCAAAGATTCAGCGTCTTGGAGTCAGTGGACGATTTTGGCGATGGCGCGTTTTGCAGAGCAGACCGCCGCTCCCCCTCCTGCAGCTGATGAGCACGCTCTGCTAGCAGGAATAAACACACTTTTTTTTTGTCAATGAAGAACGCAGGAATAACAATGAGTTTATGAAATTAGGGCACTGAACTGTTGAGAAAGAGAGCCATTTTTCCGACCATAATCCCACTTTTAAAAACCTCTGCCAATCTTTCCACTGCTCTGATGAAAAGGTAGATTTTGCTGACTTGAATAATTTGAAAGTAAATGATGACTCTGGTGTACACTGGCTGGCAGAGGAAACTGTTTATATAATTCTGGCTTGCTAATAACCCTCTTCATAGCTAGAAATGGTGCCAGGGAAGCTGCTGGCTATATAAAAATGCTTTCCCATTTCCTTGTCTTTATTGTTTTCTGTCACAGCTTGTTTTCTTTTTAATTAGTACGTGAACTATTTTTAGTGTCTGTAGACAAAAAAAGTATTGTTCGGGCTAAAATGAGGCCAGGTACCATGAAAACGCATTCAGGGAAAAACATTTGGAGCCAGAGTTTGTCTTTGGCTATGTGCAGTGAAAGTTTGCGTGCTGAGTCCAATTAGTTACAGCCATGTCACTTCACGAAAGTGAGTGTAATTGTGTCAGGGTGGATTTGGCTCACAGGCTGCAGAGAAATATTCTGAACCGCACACAGCATCAGCATCTAGAATATTCTGAATTATTTCGTCCATCCAAATTCCATGCATATCTTGCTGTTTAAGAGCAGAACAGCGAACAAAGCTTTTCAGTCAGAAGATGGACTTGGGCAAATGTGATTTTTGATAAGGCACCTCTTTGTAAGTCATCTAACCAACTCTAAGAGACCTTAGAATCCCTGCATTGTAGGCTGACCTGAGTTCTACCCATGGGTGTACACACGTGCGTGCACCATGCAGGTAAAGGTGCAGCAAGATTTTGTGAGCCTGCAGTCCGAAGGAAACAGAAAAAGCTTTTCCATATGTAACAGTCTTAGCCAAGAGGCAAGACGTGGAGCCCTGTGCTATCAGTTTCCTGCAGAATTTCAACTCATGCTCAGAGTCTTGATCTTTTTCTTCACGGTTGCCCGAAGCCCAGTCCCACACTATGTCACTACCCTAGTCAACCATTAAATTCCTCTAATGCGATGAGGGCTCCATTACCAGGGAGAGCTTATCATCTGTGTGGAAGTTGTATCCATAATGGGAATCTGTGGAGGAATCCACCAGAAATGAAGAGCTCTCCCAGAAAAACAAGCACCTTCTGTACACTGGGTACTACCACATTCTTTGATACTACCTAAATAAAAAAATTTAAAAAAAGGATGTTTACCAAAAAAGACCCCAAAGTCTATCAAAATAAGTCACTTCAATGTACAGACTTTCCTAACTAAAAAAAAAAAAAAAAAAAATTAGTCATATTGTTGAACACACTTGTTAGAAAGGCAATGAAACTGGTGAGGGGTCTGGAGAACAAGTCTTATGAGGAGCAGCTGAGGGAACTGGGGTTGTTCAGCCTGGAGAAAAGGAGGCTGAGGGGAGACGTTATCGCTCTCTACAGCTACCTGAGAGGAGGTTGTAGCCAGGTGGGGGGGCGATCTCTTCTCCCAAGTAACAAGCAACAAGAGGAAACGGCCTCAAGTTGCACCAGGGGAGGTTTAGATTGGATATCAGGAAAAATTTGTTCACTGAAAGAGTTGTCAAGCGTTGAAACGGGCTGTCCAGTGCCTGGGTCACCCTCCCTAGAGGTATTTAAAGACATGTAGATGTGATGCTGGGGGACATGGTTTAGAGGTGGACTTGGCAGTGCTAGGTTAACGGTTGGATTTGATGAGCTTAAAGGTTGTTTCCAACCTAGACGATTCTATGATTCTATGTTTATCCAATACTATGGCGACCAGAAAAGCAAGACTTGTCACTTTTAGGATTAGTCTGAGCTGTATATATGAAATGGGTCCTGATACTATTTTCAGTAAAAGAAACCAAGTATTTCAGAAAGAAAGAAAAAAATATTATCTCCAGTCATCTGTATTCTGTGCAATGCAGGCTTCTAACACTTCACTAGATAATTCCCATGCAGAGGCAGATGACTTACAGTTAAAGTAGATCTGCTTTGAAGTAGCAGGCATTTTCAACCTTTTCCAAGTTATGGGTCCCTAAAATATTCCATTAGATGCACAGACCTCTGCAGAAAACTCACAATATCCAGCATACAAAAATTTACTTTTCTTCATCATTTTAGAAGCAGCCCATAGAAAAGCCACACAGGTCAAAAGCTGATAACCACCAAAGTGGAGAATCATTTTCAGGAAGAAACTGGGCATTGGTTTTGAGACTGGAAATAACGGAGAAGTCAATGGATCCTACAGTACTCCAAATAGCCATGTTTTCATATATGTCCAGCTGTGTTTTCAGCCTCCCACTCCTGGATTCTGCCAGCAGCGTAACTACCAAACCTGCTGTAAACACTAGTTACCTTCAGCCAGAGAGGGACAGGGCTGGGTGACAAAGAGAAGAGAGGGTGAATGGGTGAGCCCCATTGCTTGGCTTGGTTAGAGGGTCTGCTTTAGGCCCACCATGGCCCACACTGGTCTTTCAACACCCCAGGATTTGAGTATATTCTTCTACCTGTAAGTACCAGGGTTGGGACCTGAAGGTCCTCAGGGGATGTGTAGGGTACCTCCGCAGGGGAGGGAAGCTCAGAAGTATGCAGTTAGTACAGTTGTTACCACCTTCTTCTTGTGTTTAAATCTGTCTTGATAGCAATATCCTTTGATTAAACTACCACAGAACCACAATACGTGCTTGTGGTAGAAAATGAGCCCCATCATATAAAGTCAAGAAACTAATTAACCTTGGAGACTCACATCAAGTGGAGGATCTAGTCTAGGAAGATCCCTCCATTGCCACCAGGACCTTCAAGGCTTCTCTCAGGAGATTCTCTTCAGGTGTCCTCAGGACTGCATCACCCACCAAACATGACTTGCTTCTCACTCCTAACACCTTCTCCACTTTGCTGCTTCTGCCTGTAGCATGGCCAGGCACTCCCCAATGGCCCTTTGCACCCACTGCACCTGCAGCACGTGACGGGTTTGTGACATGTGGGTGGAGGCTGCCAACTGAATTGGGAGAAATTTTCTGCGGAGACCCTGAATGACCTATCACCTGGTATACCTCCAGCTCCAGCTTTGAAGGTTTTCCTTGAGGAGGTAAGTGGCCTCTCCTGGACTCGTAGAGGAGTGCACATGAAGGACCTAGGAGAGTATTGATGTTTTCTTAGCACTTACACCTCTGGGAGGACTATTATGTGCTTCCTTTTTTGGGCTACCAGTAGTGCATACTTCCTTATTTATAGAAACGGTAACTAGAAGAGCAGGCAGGAGCGGTGATCACAGAATCAAAACGCCCTCCTGCTGCAATGTAAGTATTCTTGAGTGCTTTGCAGTTCCACTTGCAAAACCTGTGTATTCTTTTAAAGGCAAATAATGCAAACTTTAAAGAAGAGGTTAATTCCCAGTCTCAACTGGCATCAGTCCATGTGACTGACATGGAATATGCTATTTTACACTGAGAACTGCCCTACCGTGTTTCACTTAGTTCATATACTTGGAAATTCAGAGTGCTCTGCGCTGCATAAAATGGCCCTGAATGAATTTAGGTTTCTTCCTGGTGTTCTTCCTGGCATGCAATACCTGTATTTCCTCTCCCTTTTTTAAAAGGCAGGAAGAGATTTCTTCCCGGATGGTGCAGCTGCAAACAGTGAAGGGGTAAAAGTGACAACCGGGGACAAGCAGTGAGAAACAATCTTTTCTGCTGAGGGTTGAGTTTGCCTCCAGTTCAGACTCTGGACACAGGACGGATGCATCTCTTTTCACTGCTACTTCATCAGTAACAGCACCAAACCTGGCCCAGCGTACATGCAGCCTGGGCACATCTTTGGCACCTCAAATGGAGATTATCCAGAGTGTACAGAAGGTTCATAGAGTATTGAACCGTGCTAAAGAGTGCAAACAGTTTAAGCAGCCTGAGCCAAATTCTCCCCAACGCATATTTACTATTGTGCCATTTTAAAAACTTTTGTTCTTAATATCACACAACTGCAGATTGTAATTTGGATGCAAATGGGTAACAGTTCCTTTCCTTCAAGGGTACATC
Source organism: Chroicocephalus ridibundus (assembly GCF_963924245.1). Lineage (NCBI taxonomy): Eukaryota > Metazoa > Chordata > Aves > Charadriiformes > Laridae > Chroicocephalus > Chroicocephalus ridibundus. The sequence goes on from NC_086285.1 coordinate 134,280,339, forward strand.
AGATGGGTTCTAAGATGGTAGTAACTAACTCCTAGACTCTCCCAGTACATTTGCTTTCCATTCCCATCCAGTTTTCCATAAGGCTTTGGATAGGCCAGATAATCTCCCTGAATAACTACAAGGTATTTAGGGGTCATTTTAATGAGCTAAACCTCCAGATTACCCTTAAGAATTAACTAACAACTTACTACCACTCCATGATTGGAAGAAGAGAGAGGCAATAAATGCGGGTAGGCTTTACATTCTGTTGGGGTGGACGGATGGCAAAGGGGGACACAGCCCTGAACACAACAGGAGCCAGCTCAGCTTTGCCCGTAGCAGATGAAGCAGAGGAGTTATCTCCTCAGCCAGCGACAGCAAGTGAGAGGGCTTTTCCCACCCAGGAAACCCACTCATCCATGGGCCTGAATTTATCTCAGTCTCTCTGTGTTCAGATGGATGTATTATATGTGTAACTGCATAATATTAAATAATTAATTTTAGGGCTACATAGTGTCTTGATTTGTCTATATCTTTCTCTTACATGCCTTGTTTTGCTATCTAGCTTGAAGACGTGGGTACTTCAGCTGTATTTCTGTCTCTCTCTGTTTTCCCGTATTGGCTTAGTTACAAAGCAGAAGTCTCCAGGACAGACGATACCTGCAGTTAGGCTTCTCTGTCTGAAATATGTTTATCAATTCCTTGTGCATTATCTGCATATTAATTTGATTGTAGACCAGCACAGCATGTCTACAAGTTTGATGCTGAAATTCTTTACATCAGTTTTGTATTCAGCTAGAGATATAACGTATCCATTGAGAGCAAATCTAGATATACGGCACTCGGTGCATGGAGAAGCTTATATTTCAGAAAGGAGAGCAATTACTTTTCTCATGTACTGACATTCTGGTTTTATCCACAACTTGTGAAACTCACAGAACCATCCTCTGGCTGCACGGAATGTCTATCAATGCAAAATGGGCTGCCAGCAATTTAACAGCGGATTTGGAATCATAGAATCATAGAAACATTTAGGTGGGAAAAGACCCTTGGGATCATCGAGTCCAACCATCAACCCCACTCTACAAAGTTCTCCCCTACACCATATCCTTTAATACCACATCTAAACGAGTCTTAAACACATCCAGGGATGGTGACTCCACCACCTCCCTGGGCAGCCTATTCCAGTGTCTGACCACTCTCTCTGTGAAGAATTTTTTCCTAATGTCCAGCCTAAACCTACCCTGTTGCAGCTTGAAACCATTCCCTCTTGTTCTATTGCTAATTACCTGTGAGAAGAGACCAGCACCAACCTCTCTACAACGTCCTTTCAAGTAGTTGTGGAGAGTGATGAGGTCTCCCCTCAGCGTTCTCTTCCTCAAACTAAACAGTCCCAGCTCCTTCAATCACTCCTCATAAGATTTATTCTCCAGGCCCTTCACCAGCTTCGTTGCCCTCCTCTGCACTCGCTCCGGCACCTCGATATCTCTCTCGTATTGAGGTGCCCAGAACTGGACACAATACTCAAGGTGTGGCCTCACCAGTGCTGAGTACAGGGGGACAATCACCTCCCTCCTTCTACTGGTCACACTATTTCTAATACAAGCCAGGATGGCATTGGCCCTCTTGGCCACCTGGGCACACTGCTGGCTCATGTTCAGCCGCTTGTCAATTAGAACCCCCAGGTCCTTTTCTGCCAGGCAGCTCTCCAGCCACACTTCCCCAAGCCTGTAGCGATGTATGGGGTTGTTGTGGCCCAAGTGCAGGACCTGGCACTTGGCCTTGTTGAACCCATCGATCCAATCTATCCAAGTCTCTCTGTAGAGCCTCCCTATCCTCATGCAGACCAACACTCCCTCTTAGCTTCGTGTCATCTGCAAACTTGCTGATGATACACTCTATGTCCTTATCAAGATCATCAATAAAGATGTTGAACAGAAATGGCCCCAACACCAAGCCCTGAGGGACACCACTTGTGACCGGCCGCCAGCTGGATTTAACTCCATTGAGCACCACTCTTTGGAACCGCCCATCCAGCCAGTGCTTGATCCAGCAGATCGTATGCTCATCCAGGCCATGATCCGCCAGTTTTTCCATGAGAATTCTATGGGAGACAGTGTCAAATGCTTTTCGAAAGTCTAGGTAGACAAAATCCACAGCCTTTCCCTTATCCAATAATCGGGTCATCTTGTCATAGAAGGAAATCAGGTTCGTCAGGCAGGACCTGCCTTTCATAAACCCATGCTGACTAGGCCTGATCCCTTGCTTGTCCATTATATGACTTGTAATGGCACTCAAGATGATCTGCTCCATGACCTTCCCTGCTACCGAGGTCAGACTGACAGGCCTATAGTTTCTCGGATCCTCCTTTCTGCCTTTTTTGTAGGTGGGTGCTACATTTGCTACCGTCCAGTCCATTGGGACCTCCCCAGTTAGCCATGACTTCAGGTAGATAATGGAAAGTGGCTTGGCGAGCACGTCTGCCAACTCTTTCAGCACTCTTGGATGTAACCCATCTGGTCCCATAGACTTGTGTGCATCCAAGCGGTGTAACAGGTCACTGATCACTTCCTCTTTAATTGTGATGACCTTGTTCAGCTTCCCTTCCCTGTCTCCTAGCTCACAAGGCTGGGTGCCCAGGGAACAGCTAGTTCCACTGCTAAAGACTGAGGCAAAGTAGGCATTGGGCTCCTCAGCCTTTTCCTCATCCTTTGTGACCATGTTTCCCTCTGCATCCAGTAAGGGAGGGAGATTTTCCCTAATCCTCCTTTTGTTGTTAATGAATTTATAGAAACATTTTTTGTTATCCTTAACAGCTGTAGCTAGGTTGAGCTCTAAATTAAATTGAAGAATTAAAGTTTGTAAGTTTTAATACAATTTAACTACATTAGCTCCAACAAGAATATACTGTAGAGACTCTTCTGTTTGACTTTCAAAGATCCTGAACACCTACAGTAACCAGACCACCCATTCATAACAATGCTTTCTGGCAGACAACATCAGTCTTGGAGAGATCTTTTTGTTCATCCAAGGCAGTCAAAAATACTGCAATCACTGATATAGAAAGAAAAAGAAAAAAGCCCTACACCCATTTTGAATGCCTTCAGATTTACAGCATTAGGAAAAGATTTGACAGCACCAAGTGTTTAATCTGCAAAGGGATTATAGTTATCTTCACAGCGTGCACACATCATTAATGTTAATGGGAACTGCACCTCCAAGACTCGCCCTAAAATGCTGGCTGTAAATAGCATCCCAGAAGGATAATTAAAAGCCTGGTAGAAATACAGCAAGTTCCAGCAAACATTTTCTCCCAGGCTAAGTGATCAGAGAATTTGGAATTGAAAAAATAATCGGCAGCTTGCCTGAGATGGGTGGTGCATCAGCTTTACAAACAAGCTCATACACAAAGGCTTTTTTCAACTTAGGTATAATTTTAGTTGGTATATTTTGTTCTATGTTTCTTAGCCTACTTGTTTTTTCCTTCGTTGCTGTAATCCTACTTGACCTGAAGTTCAACACTGGGCTGTGTTTGCAATCATTATTGTCTCAGGATTGCCCATTCCTATTTCTATTTCTCCCATGCTCCAAACTACTGGGAAAAAAATACCAAAACTGTTAGCAGAATTAGATCTTTTTTCTCTCTTATTTTTTTCTGCTTAGGCTTAATAGAAATCCATATTTTACCACTGGAGTGTAATTGCTGGAAAAGAGTATCTCTTCTGCCAAAATTAGCTCTATTTTGTAGAATGATGGGGGCACCAACAGATAAGTACAACAAAACTGATCCATCTCATTTTCTTATTTTGCAAAGACTGATGATGAAGGTGAAGCCAGGAATGAAATCAAAATAATCATCTAATACCCCATGAGGACCAAAGTGCACTGTCAGAAGGAAATAGCCTAGAGCCTCTACACTCGTAATGTCCCATAAGTTATGCCATTTTGAGATGACAACATTTGCCCAAGGGGCAAAGTAAGCCGTGGGAATGGTTTTCCTAATCCACAGAGGTTTTAAAGTTTCTAGGTAACATTATAGATCTTGACACATTCTCAGTCGATCTAAGATGTTCACACAGAGGCTCAGAGATTATCCAGTAACCTTTGAATCTCCATCAGTGACAGCAAGAGACTTCAGAGTTGGCCTTCATCTGTCTTGGTCTTGGAGAAAAAAAATTTCCCAGCTTATTCCTGTGTGTGCATGTTTAAAATGTGTGCATGAGACGAGTGCCTTAGCACAGGATGTAAAATACTTCAAACAAAAAGGCCTTGATTATTTATGGGGAAAAGAAAACCAGTGTGGAAGTGATGCCACAGGCAGCAGCTGATTGAGCTGCAAAATGCGAGGCATGAAGCAGATTTTACTACAGTTTTTCTAGAGGAAAAAGCAGCTTCTTAAAATGGAGATTTTTCAGCTTGGTGTGCCTAAAAGAGCGTCTATCCTCTTTTCTGCAAACATTTAAGGGAAAAAAAAAGAATGTTGCTTTGTTGAGTTACTTGGTTTCTTGATCGCCTTACATACCAACCCCCATCCCCTCTGGAAGTGTCTTGGTAAGATGGTGAGCACTGCCATTTAACGAGTTTTCATTTGTCTACAGAGCAGGACTTACTGTACACAAAAAGCAGATTAATCACCTGTCTGACTCCACTGAAATCAACGGGCCCTCTCAGTTAGGAACTGGATCAAAGAAAATTGACGGGAATGGGGTTCTACTTCTTTACACGCCACCAGATTTAAAAGCGTAAGATCAGTACTGCCCTGCACAGCTCAGTGAAAGCGGCAGGACTAGAACTGATCCCCTGAATATGGATTTGTGACGCACACAGAGAAAACGTAGCACAAGGCAGTCCCAACTTCTGGTTGTGGCCTGAGACAACAATGTCGGACAGATAGCACGTTTGTTAATAGGATTTAATTATTATTGGCGGTAAAAAACAAGCAGCCGAGAAGCAGAGAGCCTCACGCCTGCCACACTGCAACGCAGTGTGAGGAATGAATGGCTGCAACAACTGGTGCTGCATTGGAGAGATGAAGTCTGACCATAAGCAAGCGACACGGCTCCCCACAGCAACGTGACAAGGCACATCACACTTTGGGGGGCTCTGCAGGATCTCTAATTCTGGGTAGTCTCTCCCAGACTAGGGAAGATACTGTAAATGGCCTTTTTCTGTCAGTCCATCCAAGTTTACAAGGGATTTTAAAAAGGTTGCAACTGGCTCTGCAAAGCTACAGAAGCGCTTGAATACCTTCTTGACCTCAAGATGAAGTGGCCTTAAATAGAAGATCTTTACCTTCAAAAGATTAAAAGCAAAAACTACCAGCTCTGCATCACTCTATTACTCATGGACACAGACATCATCCTCCAGCTCTGCACAGCATTAGTGCTCCCACCACTACCACCCAGCGTATGACCTAAAACGTCTCATACCTCTGGAAGCCATCTTGTCTCTGTCTCTGGTGCCACCTGCCCCTCCAGCGTCTGCCAGTACACATGCTGCCCTCTTCTTCAGCTGTAATGCTTGGTGTAATCTCCTCTTTTCCTAAATTGAATCTCTGGGAAAGAACAGACACATTCTTCACAGTAAGAGTGGTCAAGCACTGGAAGAGGGTGCCCCAAGAGGCTGTGGTATCACCAGCGTCTTTGGAGATACTCAAAGTTAGACTGGACAAGACCTCCAGCAACCTGATGTAACTTTAAAGTTGTCCCTGCTTTGGGGTAGATGACTTCTGGAGGTCCTGTTAGGCTAGTACTAGTTTATGATTTTAAATACAGCTCTCCTCTTGTTCAAACTAATGCAATATGTCTTCAGTGACAGGAATTGAGGAGTGGCCCTTTCACAGCTTGTGAAGTGTCTAGTGACCTTGACTGTACCCTCTGTTTCAGAGCCACCAGAACTCAGTCAGAGCAACGGTGTTTGTCTGTTGCTTGGCCTTGCACGCTGCACACTGAGCGTTTGCAGAGAGTAAATGGAGATACTTGGACGTCACCCACGCTGTTCCTTTGGACTGCACACTGTGTGAAGAGAAACGGGCCAAATAGAAAGACAGGATCCTGCTATACCATGAAAATGGACAGAAACTGCAGAAGCCTAGAGAACATGGAAAGGAAATACGGTCTAAGTATTATTTTAGTTAGGGATTTGTCTTAGAAGGGATTTTAATTGCTCAATTAGTTATCAACTACATAATTGCTTTCTGATGGGAAAAAAACCCCAGCTGTTTTCCCAACAACAGCGAGTCTAAGAATTCTGAACTGCTGTGTATTCGATTGCTCCCATCAAACATCTAGCTGTGCATCTGGACTTGACATGTCACTTACACACAGTAAGCATAGTTAATTTTGACTTCTACTGCCCGTTTGCTTCCTTTACAGTGTCAAAGATACAGCACTATTCATTAAGTGTTTACCTACACTAATAGATCAATGCCATTTCTGTTCCACAAAAGATTTTCATGTTCATTGAGGTGGTGGATGCCCCATCCCTGGAGACATTCAAGCCCAGGCTGGATGAGGCTCTGAGCAACCTGATCTAGTTAAAGATGTCCCTGCTTAGTGCAGGGGGGTTGGACTAGATGGCCTTTAAAGGCCCCTTCCAACCCAACACATTCTATGATTCTATGATTATATATTGTAGAAAAACTGAATTTTCTTCTTCCTTAGTTTTTCAAGCACTGTTTTACTGTCAAGGAAGGTAGTAGCAAGGAATTTACTTTGTGACATAGAAACTCTTACATGACTTAAGACTTTCATTGAAGTGTATACAGGTCTCTGCTACAGTAACAAAACCTTGCGTTGATAGCTATTTCAGCATCTTAATTTGATTCCTAATGGAAATCTTGTCTTTAGTATAAAATTAATTTGATTTTAAGCAGGTGGAAATAAAATAAAGCAAAGACTAAACGAGCACCTTAAACATCTGTAGATATAAATGAGAATTTAAAATTTTGCTCTGTGCTAGCATCAAGAAGCTAATGCTGAGCCGGATACTGTCACGGCTTGCAAACAGTTATTTACTATGATCACGTTCATTTTTACTGCCATAGTACAAAGCAGACTTAAGGCAGAAAAATGAATCCAGCCCTTGGGCTTTCTGCTTAGCACCTGGTGGAGAGATGTACACCTGCAGGAAGCGGATAGAAAGCGCTGCCAACGGAGAACTGTCTGTTCATCTGCTCTGTTTTTCAAGACTGTTTTGCGCAGGTTGGAAGGGTTTTGCTAAAGTGCAAGATGGTAAAAAGGCAGCACAGTCAGAACCAGCCAGACCTTGTTGCCCCAGACAAACGCGTAGTGTCAGTTTAATGAATAGCCGAAGCTTTTCTTAATGCCATGCTTCTGCAGAGAGGGTAGTCCTGCCTTTCCACTGTCACTGCATGCATATTTCTGCTACCGCCCATGCCTGATATTTGGGACAAACAGAGAGACACGTCAGCTTACTAATTCAGCTAAATGCTAACCTTTTTTCTTTTTTTTTTTTTTTTTTTTGTTATGGGGTTTTTTGGGGGGTTGGTTTGTTTGTTTTGTTTTTTGCGAGGGCTGATTTTCAGGCAGCTGTGCAAGCAGATCTAACAGCTCTGAGGTTGCGTAATTGCTGGTGCTAATGAGAGGGACAAGGTGGGCACGCACAACAGGAGCACAGATGGTTGCACAGGCTTTTTTGATGGCAACATGACCTTGCATTGGACTAAGACACCACCTGTGGAAAGCGTATTGTGGTGCTGAATGTGACTTGGCAGTAGCATTGCCATCATGTTTTAAAGATAGTGAGGATACAGCTTTATGTGCTATATATGCTATTCATCATGGTGCCATATTTAGTCTTAAACCTACACTATTTTAACTTATCCTATTAGGTTTGTACCAATAAATAGCCAATAAACTCACTCTCTTGAAAAATTGCAAAAATTTAGTTTAGCTTGCTAACTTCAGCTTCTATTAAACACTTAATTTAATAATTCTATTAAACACTGAATTTTGATAAATTCGGCTTCTCTTTAACATAAACAGAAACAGAGTACTCAGTAATACTTTTGACTTTCACAGCAAAGCCAGTAGGAGAAGTTCATCTTCATAAGGAGGCAGTAAGAAAAATATTTGTCTATGTTAGCCTGCTTCTAAGGAACTACAGGTTTATCAGGTCCAAGAATATCCAAATTTCAGTTTGGTAGCAGATTACCCTCTTTTCCCTTGAACAATCCCTTAAGTGAGAACACTATTTTAATGCTGGAGTCGGTGAGAGCCCATTTTGCAATATGACTTTGCTGGAACCCTGAGCAGACCCTTTACAAGATGTTTGTCTTTCATTTCAGGGAAAAAAGCTGACTGGGCAAGTCTGTTTCCTCCTGGGTTTTTTCACTTTTTGCACCAGAAGTGTGGTTTTGGCATTTTTCCTTACAACTTCAATGGTAATGGGGAAGAAGCTTGACTGAGCTGTTGCCAGCCCTCACAATTTCATCACAAGTCTCACTACTTATGTTTTTTCTTAACGTCTCAAGATTCTGGCTGAGCAAAAGCTAAAACTTTTCTATTTCACAAGAATCTCCCCTTGCACTAACAGTAAAGCTTCTGTCTTTTTTTACTTGCAGACAAAGTATGAAGAATGTGAGACAATTAATAGTTTCAGAGCCTAAAGATCCCAAGTCAGATGTGAATAACCCACCTTTCTTTTTCTTCTTCATGACTTTTACGCCATTTCAAGACTATGGGGACTATATTATTGCTTTCTTTAAGTTTGTGGCTGGCCGCACTGCAAATGTAGCAGGAAAAAACATCAGCATCTTTTATCAGTTTTCAGTGTAACCTATCAAACTGAAAAAAAAGTAGGACAGGGATTTGCAGAGCTGCTTCCAAGATTTGGACAGCTAATAAAAATGAAAGGAAATGGTGCAGATGAATGAAATTGCTTTTGTGTCAGGGGAAGCATGATGTTTAAGTAATACCCAAGTTGTTGATATTTTTAGTTTATTTCAGCTTAATATTATTTTAACCCTAGGTCATCAAGGTTGGCAATCTGTAAGTTCTACAAAGGCGTTTTTCAAAACTACCAGCTTTCCAAAAGTTAAACGTTGCTGTTTGTTCTGTCAAAGATACTTCATCTGATAGTAAAATTTCCATATTCAGTGAATCATCTGGGGATATCAAATGTAATGATGTATATGAATATCCTACCCTACCTGTGGAAAATATAGCCATTGAAATGTCAATATTGGGGAAAAAAAAATCTCAGAAATTATTTTATCATATTGTGTTAGCAGAGACAATGTACAGTTCACATTCTCTTTAGGATTCAGGTTTTAAAAACTGCATCATGCACAAAACAGGCATGAGCACAAGCCAGAAGTGGAAAACTGCTATTTTGAACATACTCCACTGTTATTTTCACCATCAATTTGACCTGTTCATAGACAGACACACAGCTTAGCAAAGAACAAAAGTTTATTTATTACCTTTCTTTAGGTATTCCCCATAAGTTATGCAGCACAAAAATCCAAGAAGCAATTTGCTTATCCAGTAAATGGAGAAACTCTGTTGTTGGAGTATTTTACGTGGCTGTCATGAGAAATACTTTTTCTTTGCCATTTAATTTATAGTAAATTTTTTTTTTTATTATTACTTCTGCAAAGTAAAAATTGCTACAAAAGTAGAATGTACTCACGGTTCTGTATTATTTGTTTAATTCAGGGTCTGTAACTCAGTCATAAATATGAACCTTATGCACATACCATCATCCGGAAAGCAAATTACTTTATGAAACTGAAGATGTTCATTTAAATTAAAACCTGACAGATGTGATTCTGTTGGGATTTCAGATTTTTTAAAAAATCTGAAGAAATGAAAGCCTTTAAAAATCAAGAAGTGAAAATGTGGGTGGCTCAGGTTTGATTCTACCTGCTTTGTTGTGCCATGGTTTGAATCTATAAAAAAGATTTTGAGGTGAATCAAATGGCCTAGTTCTCTCAGACAGAAAATGGCATAAGCTGGCCCTGAGGGAGGCAGTTCTGCCCTCTCCATGGCCCCAGCATCTGCTTCGCTCTCTGCATTGTCCCCACCCTTATGCCAGCTCAAAACATCTTGAAATTACAGCATCAAGGCCTGATCCCACTGACGAAGCCTAGCAATAACAACTTACAACATGCATTGGTGATCCACCATTTTGAAAGGATCGTTTTCTTTCAATGGAAGTCAGAGGTTATGGAAACTTTGGTCCAGAATTTAAAAGGAATTTGTTAATTTGTAGATAAAACAGTGGGACTTCAGTCAGTTGTAAATGAAGTCTGGAGCAGTAGGGGTGGAGGGGAGCAGCGGTAGGAAAGCTGGCTTCAGCGAGCCTTTGTCTTCATCCTGCTGGGGGCTTCTTCTGGCCCCAAGATGAAGTCCTGGAGGGACTCTGAAGCCGCAAGGCTGGCCATGGCTCCCTGCTTGCAGAGGCACTGCCACACTGACCCCAAGTCAGCCCACCCCAGGCCGGCAACAATTTTCCTCCTCTGCCTCTCTCTTCTCGGAATCTTCAGAGTTGGAAGGGACCTCTAGAGATCATCTAGTCCAACTCCCCTGCTAGAGCAGGATTGCCCAGAGCACATCCCTCAGGGCTGCATCCAGGCGGGTCTTGAAAATCTCCAGAGAAGGGGACTCCACAACCTCTCTGGGCAGCCTGTTCCAGTGCTCTGTCACCCTCACTGTAAAGAAGTTTTTCCGTGTATTTGAACGGAACTTCCTATGTTCTAGCTTGTGCCCATTGCCCCTTGTCCTGTCACTGGGAACCATTGAAAAGAGCCTGGCTCCGTCCTCCTTAAACCCACCCTTTGGATACTTGTAAACATTAATCAGGTCCCCCCTCAGCCTTCTCTTCTCCAGGCTAAAGAGTCCCAGCTCTTTCAGCCTTTCCTCATAAGGGAGGTGCTCCAGTCCCATAATCATCTTGGTTGCCCTACGCTGGACTCGCTCCAGTAGTTCCCTGTTCCAGCTGGTTTTGCTCTTTGTAGAGGTCCACCAGCACAGGGAGAGCAGCAAGTGCATCCCCTGCTTGGGTCTCCTGCCAGCCCTCTAGCCCAGCTGTGTTTCTGTCCCTCCGTTGATGAGGGATAATGGTCCTTGACCCTGCATTTTTACTTCCTCCTTCCTCTTCCTTTGGTCACACATGCTGCACAAGTTGGGAGGTGCAGGAGAGCGGGGGAGGAGGGGCATTTTGTGGGAGAGTGGCAGTTCTTGGGAATATGGGAGATGAAGAAATAAACCTTGTTCTTGTAGTTTCCCAAAAAAACATTTTCCTATTGCAGCACCTGAAACCTGGTTTTGTCCCTGTCCCCACCTAAAGTTTCATTTGGTCTGCCAGCTCCAGAAACATCACGGAACTGCTTCAGCGTCCCAACTCCATCTTCCCCTCATCTCACTAAACCTCCTCCACTCTTGCTTTCGAGACACACAGTGCTTAACCCTAGGCTAGTATTAGGTCTGCAAAGCAAAGAACAGTGTCCTGATGAGCCAGGATCAGGGGAACTCGGTCCCCACTGACCAGGGGGCCTTTTCTGGCCTTGTGTGTGGAGACTGCATCCAGCTCTGGGGTCCCCAACATAAGAAGGACATGGAGCTGTTGGATTGAGTCCAGAGGGTCACGAAGATGGTCAGAGGGCTGGAGCACCTCTCCTATGAAAACAGGCTGAGAGAGTTGGGGTTGTTCAGCCTGGAGAAGGCTCCAGGGAGACCTTAGAGCAGCCTTCCAGTACCTAAAGGGGGCCTACAAGAAGGATGAGGAGGGACTGTTTATCAGTGTAGTGATAGGATGGGGGAATAATGGTTTTAAACTGAAAGAGGGTAGATTCAGATTAGATATGAGGCAGAAATTCTCTACTTTGAGGCTGGTGAGACACTGGAGCAGGTTGCCCAGAGAAGATGTGGATGCCCCATCCCTGGAAGTGTTCAAGGCCAGGCTGGATGGGGCTTTGAGCAGCCTGGTCTAGTGAGAGGTGTCCCTGCCCATGGCAGGGGGGTGGGAACAAGATGATCTTTAAGGTCCTTTCCATCTCCAACCATTCTATGATTCTATGACTCTATGATAGTATTTCAGAATGGGTTATCATCCTTTTGGCTTTTTATATCTTTCCTAAAGGGAAGAAAATGAATTGGATTTCCTCCTACAGGAGGATCAACTGAACCTGCAATTTTAAGTACTCTGGAGGCTGCAGAACTGGAGCATGCCTAGAACAAAATTTTTTTTGCTTTTCCAGGAGGACGATATCTTCTGTTTCCATAGGCTGGGCATATCTCTGAGTTGAATGGGATTTGTGCCCTGTCCTGCTGGGTGTGCAATACCATCCTGTCCAACACAGCCTGTACTTTATTTTTATTGAAGATCAAAATAGGATTCATGTAAATAAACTATATCTCCTTTAGCCTTCTTGGAACAGGTTCTCATGAAAGGAATAGAGGTTTTCATAACATTTACTTGGAATATTTATTTAAACTTTGGAGGCCTTCAGTACATACAGTTTTACTGTTAACATTTCCCAGACATTATCTGCAGATCACCTAGGCTAATTTTATCAGTTCACACCATATGTGGTATGATATTGGTGCTTTTACAGGCTCTTGCCCATTTTTATGCATTTTCCTCACTGGTAAAATAAAGCCATTTTAGTTGTATGGTTGCTTCCAACGTAAGGTTTGGTTTTTTATTAATTGTTTTGTCCGTACAAGGAAATGTTGAAGGCTTTAACCCTGAGACCAAAAATAGAGAGAAGGAAAAAGGGTTGCCAAAATTGTGACCCACTTTTTCCTTCACTTTATTTATATTGCAATCCTCTTAAATACATGAGAAGAGCTATGCAGCTCTTTTGATTAAGCTCTATAAACCAGATTCAGAAAGCTGTGGAGTTAACTCTAGACTTCCATTAGTATAAAGGAATTTGGAGCTGAGAGTTCATGTTGCATTTAACACATGCCCTTCATAGGAAGAAAAAATCCAACATGATCCCTGCTTACAAAGAAAGAAATGTCATTCAAATGGGCTGCAAATGATATGCCAGACCACCTCTTGAAATCTGCTCTCTCATGCCAATAATGTTGCTTTTTCTCTGCTGGATAGCAATTAACAACTTCAGCCTTATTCGGGCATACTTTTTGTGCCAAAGTGTCCTGGACCCAGTTGATATGCATGAATGCTCTTAGCCCACAGGCAAACACCTTCCAGCAACGGTGAGTGGGTCCGGCAAGGATTAGAAATGGGCAAAACATTCTCACTGTGTTTGATTCTAGTGGTACAGCAGACCTCTGGAAAGAAATGCTCACTCCAGCAAGAGTGGACTTAGCAATAGACCACTTTCTTCTCAGTAGGTTCCTGGCAGGTTTTCTATAGCCCTGCTTCTTCCCAGAGCAGCACAGAGGGCCAATGTCTTCTTTCTCCTCAAAATATCTCCTTTTCTGTATTGCCCTGCCAGCAGCAGAAGGCTCCCCCTAATACCTGGGAAATCAATTTGGAAAGTTTACTAGAAAACCGGCAGAACAAACTTCTTAATTTAATGTTTGAAAATTACAAGGAATCACTGAGGGTTTTCCAGCTGCAGTTCTGGACTAACTTTTATGGGGCAGTCCTACAGGACTTTTATGCAGTGATCCTGCAGGATTCATTCAGGGCCAATAAAAGCACTGGAATCCAACATTAACTGACAAAATGCTTATGTGAAAAGGACATCCCAGTTGTTTTCAGGTAGAGTGTGGGTCAGCAAAGATAAAGTTTTAGCTATTATCCTGTAAAATTATGCATGAAATTTATCCTGAAATATAAAGTTTATTTAATGTTGAAGAAGAGTAGACAGCTAACAGATAGGCCAGAAAGAGACTTACTGACAGATGGCTGAGTCAATGCAGTCTGAATTGTGAGGGAAGAGAAAAACCTGCTAGACACAAAAGGTATTGCAGTGTGTTTGGATTTTTAATTACATTGCTATTGCCCAAATAAACCTTTCTGAATGCATTCAAACAAATATATACCTATGTCTTGTATTCAAAATTGTCTACACTAGAGTAAAACTCCTATTGACTTTGGGTAGAGCAAGACTTCGTTTAGTTCACTGATGGACTTACACCTCTGTTTGTGGAACACTGCAAGCAATGAAAGATCAGAGCTGCAGGAAGGAGCAGGAGGCCACAGTGGTGTGTTGAGAGGAGGTTAAATGCTGCTGAACCAGGGCACCTTCATTCCATCGTATGTCATTTGTATTAAATAGGAGTTCCTTGCTGTCCAAACATACAGCCATTTGGTTCACATTACATGAAGAATGCAGATAAAGGATGGAGAGGAAACATGTGATTTGATGAAGTCACATGAGCTGAACAAGCTATGAGAATAGCGTGCTTTGTAAACAGATGTTGCCTTAAAAAGGATTTGGTTCAGAACTGGAGGTACCAGGGGGGATGAGATTAGCCCCTAAAATCTCAAAGTTTGTTCATGTGGTAAATGATGGTCATCATTCAACCTGTTTCTCGGTCTTACAGAAATGTAACAGAAAGCATGTCTCCACCACCATTTGAGGACAGGCATGAGTTCACACTTCCTGCTGACCAAGAATTATGTGGCTATGCCAAACGTATCCCTAAGCCTAAAATACCCTATCTGTGAGCTGGGGTTCAGTGCCGCAATAACGTAACCATGAGATTTGTGAGAGGACAGGGAGAAAGAGCTCATATTTATGTGCAAAATACTTTGTAGACACTGGTAGCTACAGGTAACTTGTCACAGTAAGAGACACAAACCATCAGTTTTGGCACCCTTTCTCCAGACTATGCTTCCATGAGTATAAAATAATATATGCTTAATATATCACAAAATAGATCTCAAAATGCAAATGGGTCAAATGTTGCACATTGTCTTTTGGTGGACTGATTGTGGTTAGCATTTAGCAAAAATAAAACACTCAGATCAGGTTGTAAATTTTGCAGTTCCATAGGAAAAAGGTCTGAAAGTAACTGGAATGAAAGGAATTTGCCCACGAAGAAGAGAGATGCAAGTACAATGCCAAGTTACACAATTACCTTTGAATACAATAACAGGTGGCAACAGTTCTTAACACCAGTAGTCATTGTATCTTAAACAAGCAAGATTATTACAAGAGGAAGAACCTCTTTTTAGGTAAAACTGTTTGCAGGAACAAACATACACTCACTTAGTCTCTACCATTCACCAGTCTCAGCTGCCCACCGTGCTGTCTGATGGCTAACCAGGTCACTGGGAAACAGAGTAAGATTGTTGTCCAGAGTACTTGGATGGTCCTTCAATGTTCCTGTGGAGAACACCTACAAGTGTCCTTTATCTTTCAGATTTCAGTGTCTGGTCTTCGAAGAATTACCCATCTTGATACATCTTTTATTTCAATGGCATTGCTCTTCCTTGATCTTATCAATGGCATCACTTTTTCTTAATCCTATTAACAACATCAATCCTGTGTGAGACCAGCTGTCTCCTTATCTTATGCTGAGGGTTGGACCAGCTGGACCTTCACAAGACCATTGTTCTTCAGCCAGATCCCACAGATGGTAGCTCTTAAGTACCATGCACAAATGTTCCCCCTGCATTCTGCAAGCACAGCGCACGTACATTCTTATTAACCTTCTGGCGGTCCTCACAGGCCAAAGAATATACAGGGAGCCACAGTATTGCTTAGGCAAGAAATAATGATTGAATAGCCAGGGAAGTTCCTTTGCTATCATACCATTTCTCTGCTGAGAATCTATAATACCCATTATAACCACAGGTAGTCACAACTTCATTAAATCATGTCATACCATATGAAATATCTGGATGTATGTTATACACTGGGGAGAGGAAATAGCTTCTTTAAAAGCTGAAAATATATGACACAATCCTGATGCCTTTGTAGGAGTTTTTCTGCATTCACCAATAGGAGGTGGGCTGCACCCTAAGCCCTAGAGTAGTTTTGAATATTTCTCTACAGGCCGTTGATTTGAAGTCAATTCTTCATGCATTTTCACCAGTTCTTTTTCTTTAGTTACGTCATTTGTGGTTTTGGTAAATACTGACAGTGGTTCTCCGGTCCCTCTGAGAATGTATATCCCAGCCGGATGGAGCTACAGAGGATGTCTTTTAATAAGATTACCTAGAATTTTTCATAAGAGTATACCTTTCTATAAGATAATACAGTCCAGTCAAAAGGTTCTTCTGGTTGAGTAATTTAAAGTGAAAAGCTTAGGGAAATAAGCTTTCTTTCTGCAAACTATTTCCAGTAAGCAAGCTGTATCCTAAGGAAATATGAATCGACATGCTACTGCAGAAGTCTGTAAGGTAATATACCAGCCGAGAACCTGTCTTTTAGTCTTCAAGTGCTGTTCACGTGGTATATAAAAAAGGTCTTGGAATGCATCTCTGCCACTTATGAAACAATGCATAAGAAACAGTAAACATAAAAGTACAGATCACATGAGATCATCACAGCCCTTGCGCACTGGAAGGCATGAATTTCAGCCAAAGGGCTCTGGTCCCTGAGGGAGTGATTACCTTATGATAAAGGATCTTCTTCAACCTTTCTTTTACAGGGGGAGCATTTGCACTTTGACGGTGAAAAATAAATAATGGCGTTTGCATTTTAGAGTGGTTAATCCTTTGTTTGGACTTAGCATTTCATACAGTGAGCCTAATATCCATTCAAGATACCATTCAAGAGCCTAATACCCATTCCAGTCCATCAGAGTGTTCCCTCTTCAAACATACAGTCTGTGTTTAGAAAAAAATGTGATGCCTCTGACAGCTAGAGTTTTGTGGCAGGCACCAGTTGGATATACTCACCCACCACACTTTGGAGTCACCTGGCAAGCAGGACTGAGAAATTTAGGCATGTGCTCACTGGAAAGTAGAGCAAAGGAACTCCTTGTGGGACTAAGCTCTTCCGCCTCCATACAGGTTAAGGGACAGGCAGTATAAAATCCTAACCCCACCAAGCATCTTAAGCCTTGAGAATTTGCTTAGCTTGAGCCAATTCTGAAATCCATTGTGGCTATCTTGCTGCAGTGACTTCATTTTTTTATGAAACTGATCTTGATCCAAGACACTCCCTGGAAACTTGACTTCCAGAGAAGTAAGAAAACAAGGATGTTCATGATAAAACACCTGTTTGTTGTTAATTTAGAAAGGACTTTTGGATCACAGCCTGGTGTGATTGTGTCTTTCTGGTTCTCCTTACAGCCTTCAGTAAATAATGGAGTTAAAAGTAATTTTTCAAGTGCCTTTCATCTCACCCTTTTGAATATAGTTCTGGTGCAAAAACTAAGTCTTCCTTTCTGAGACATTTGTCAGGTGGGACATAAGCCAGACACTGGGCCTTCAAGTCTTTAACTGACTGCTCCATGGTAGAAAGAAGAGCCCTGGGGAAAATTTTTCTGTAACATAGTAACAAAACTTGAGTGACCCCATCACATATTTTCCTTTCTTCGCTTTCCTTTGACAAGTAATAAACTCCTGAAATATTTTAATTGCCTAATACTACTTGCATGCACAAGTAATTCACAAACTGAGGTCTAAGTACTACTTTGAATTCAATGTCAACTCGTAATTGTCTTCTGATGAGGAATGAACTTTCCTCACATCCATGACAGAAACACAGTCTCCATATTTGTGAGAATAACTGCTCTGCAGTAGCCTCATATGCAATATGGTTATCTGCTCTTCCTCTCCTGTCATTCGTTTGCGTCACATTTCAGAGAACATTACCTATTTGTATTTTGTATCATGCAGTTATGCCAGAAGTGACATCACCTATCATCGGACGTGTTTCATATTCTCATTTGTAAGCATTAGTACTGTTCCAGTTTTCAGAATAAGGTTCAATAACATTCAAAGATGTTCTTGATTCAAAATGCTTACTTATTTTTTTCCCTACTACAATAAAACATATTTAATAAATGTATTTAGAGAGAACTGAAATGCTGATCAGTAAATATTTTCTGATTTCTTCTTGGCATTCAGAATGTAGTTCTGAATTAATTCTTTCCAGAAAATAACGCAAAGAGATGTTTTACATACAGGGTTGTTGGAGTTTCTACCCGGGACTGAGCCTATTCAGAGATCTAAGTGACAGAAACTTTCTAAAGACTAGGGATAAAGAGATTATTTTGAGTGGAACAATTTATTCCTCAGATTTCATCTCTTCTTTCTAAACGTGGAGTCTGGACAAGCAACTGTCTTGTTTTCTTATTCTTTTAATTACACGGGCACTTTTATATCTGTAATTTGCTATAGAAATGATGACATTTGAATTCTGTCCTTTAGATATCACTAGTCAGATAAATGCCCAAGTACTGCTGAGACTTCTGAACTTGTGAGTTTTTAAGACTACTGCAGCCAGTGTTCACGAAAAGTGGGTTTAATCCTTGGGAAAGTATAAATCAGTAAAATGCTACTGGTACAGGAAAAGGCCAGGCGGTGCGGTAATGGCTTCTGATTGCCCTGCAGTTCTTTCAAAGGAGGCAGGAAAATTTGTATCTGAACAAACTATCAAAGGAAAGATAGAAAACAAAAATCATTCTTATCTGGGGTGAACTCTCCTAAAAGAGGGAGCTATACATCGTTACTTGGTTACTGCATGAACGTTTGCCCTTGTCCAAATTCCTAGGGAAAAAATGTCCTAATTAAAAGTAATTCAACACTTCTTCTTTCTAAAGCAGCTATTAAGGAAGACTGTTCCCAAAAGACAATAGCTTGCATTCCCTTTTACTACATCACATTCAATATGAAAAAGTTCAAACAGTTGAAGAAAATGTGCATCATAGGAGGTGCTCAAGCTAGCCAAACAGGGAATCTTACCAGGGTGCCTAAAAGAAGAGGCAAATCTTTGAGTTCCAGCAAAGTCAGGAAGAGGCACAGACCCTGTGGGGAGCCGTCCTGCACAAGGGTCTGGCTTAAGCACTCCAAATCCCTGCAGGTCCTCTCTTTCTCCATTGGGTAAAGAAATTAGCTGCCTAAAGGTTGGTAGGGCTAAGCTCCCTCGGTTCTTCATTCATTCGAGAGTGATGGTCTTTTTCCTGAATTGAACCTTGGTCTATAAAAGCCTGTATTATGATAACACAAGATTTCCATAGCTAGTCTCACAATTAGTCTCATAGCTAATCCTCACTACAGTTTTTATTGCTGTTCCGTTCCGGAGAGATCTGTTTTGGTGGGGTAGACAGACGTGATTCTGGGCAGGTTTCTCAGGCTACACCTCTAGTTTCTGCATCCTGTGATAAAGAAACATAATATTATTACTACTAATGCTGCTGCCATTGTATTAACTGCAGCTATACCAAAATCCACTATAAAGGAGCATCAACAACAGGTCCAATATTCAACAAATTGTATACAATAATGACGATAAGGTATAGGGATTTGTCTTCTTTATATATACAAAAAGGGTTGTGCACTGTGGTAGGACCTTAATAATTTCAAAAAGTGTGAGAATTAAAATGATGTTCAACAAGTTTATAAAGTTTAAATAAAGTTTGACCACAGGCAATGAGTGAATTCCAGTTACTTCCCTCTCCTGTGATAATCAGCGTTCATAATACTGTACTTCAGAGTCCCTGTGCAAGGAAAACATTCCTAAGCCAAGGGTATATAATGAACTACAGTCCTAGTTGGTCACACAGGTAAAAAATCCAAATGTAAAACACGCAAGGCAAATAATGAGGTATTTAAGACTTGTTCTGAAGAGACAGGCGTTATCAATGATACTTTTAACGGTGTTCTGGTTCACTGGGAAGGCTCTGAAGGCACATACCATTGGATTACCTCCTCTTGTGACAGAATGGCACATGCTCAGCTGTACTCTATCACATTTGGATCAGCTATGGGTCCAAATAGCACCTAAAAGCCGAATGCCAAATACACAGATGAGAGGTTAGTTTCACACCTAAGGATCGAAATTTCAGTCCAAACTTTTGAGTCTGGGCCAAGCACAAACTAGAAAAAAGGAATTTGCCAGATTTTTTCCAGACCCAGCCCAAGGAAGTATAAACTGCACAAGACCAGCAGGATTTTCACTATTTGGATGCAGAAAGTTCATCCATCAATTAATCCTGGATTCACCATGGATTTAAACTTCGAAAGGCAACCAAACATCGCTGGATTGTACATCAGATGCGGTGTTAGGGGGTATGGTGTAAGGGAGAACTTTGTAGAGTGGGGTTGATGGTTGGACTCGATGATCCCAAGGGTCTTTTCCAACCTAAATGATTCTATAATTATATGATTTGTTTCCCTGCCTTCTGCATTTCAACGTGCAATGAACTCCATTTCAATCTGCAAAAATTTGAGCCAGTTGCTCTTCTTTTTGCCTGTATATTAATTCTGCATCTAAACCCCTGAAAACAAAACTAAGCTTAGCTACCAGTCTGCGTGGATTGGTGTGAAAGTCCTCAAAAATCAACTCTGGTCTCTCTCAGCCGGAGCTCACTTCTATCTCCACTGAAATTGAGGGGAAGCTTCTCTAAGCAGTGCCTGAGCCCTGGCCCAGGCTGGAGGGGGTCAGCTGCGAAGTTTTCATCTGATGGTGATTTATTTCTTTGCACCATCTGGTGGTTCTTTAGACTAAGTGCAACAGCAGTTCCCAAAATTGGCTCGCCTCAGTGTTACAGCGGTGGCGGCCGCAGCTCAGCCTACCTTGCAAATGGTCTTGGGATAATGCAGAAGATAGCACCTGTCACCGGAACAGTTAATAATCTAGAATGACACAAATCCCTCTGGTATGGCAGAAATCCTGCTTTTTACTTCAGGTTGCTACTCCCATCATCCTGATCACAGGCTTCTTCACAAAAGTATGTGGAGAGTAAAAAATGAAATCTGACAAAACTGTATTTATAAGAGGAAAAAGAATTCAGTCAAGGCTTAACAAGTGCTTTAATCAGGGTATTCCATAAAGCCTGCCAGAGGTATGTGCCAACTAATAGCAACTTTTGACCCTGATTTTTGGCTTCATTGACTCTTGGCACTCAAGCAACGTGCTGGCTCAGCACTCCAATGAAGCCGACCAATTGGATCAGATTGTATTTAAGTGTTTTTGGAGGAGGACAGCCATCAGCATTAGATGATTAAAAAATCTTAGGCTCAGAAGTGGTGCAACAAATGCATGTCGAACTATTGGACTATAGAGTGCAGGTCATAGGATAGCTTAAGAAACTGAGGGAAAAAAAAAAAACAGCAGAAAGACATATATTCCCCATGGGAGTGCGTGACATTATGGAACTAGTGATGTCTTCACTCCCTGATTATGAATCCTGGAGCTGGTGACTGCGTTGAAGTGGTTTCATGTCTCAGCTGTTGAAAACATCAAATCCGAGTGGATCTGATTAGACAAGTTCTGCAAACCCTGCCAGATACTGAATGCTGCTCAGTTAAAACCTGGACTAGCTCCACCAAAGCCAGTGGAGAAACTAGGAGCTAACAGAGTTTCTTCAGTCCAGATTCATGTCCTTCTTGTACTTTATGTTATATTGAAAGAGCAAGAAACCATGTTTTGATGGTCTGACAAACTTTCTTTTTATGACTTGAGTAATTTCTGCACACTCTGATGGTCTCTGGAGATCTGGAAATGGGCCATGATACTAGTGGGACCTTTCCTTGGAGAATATTCCCTGTGCAAAGGGCACAGCAATCAGAATGGTGGCCTGTGGCTAGTGTCCCTGATACCAGAGCTGCCTCAGAGAAGGGGACTAGTGAGACTAGCGAAGCTCTGACTATGATGGGAACAAACAATAGCCCCCCAGACAGCCCAAAGCTGCAAGAAAGTTCAGAACAGGCTGGAAGTCCTCCACTTCTTGTCCTCTGCTCTCTCTCCACACCCACATCCACATGCCCACAGTGAGTGAAGGCTTGCTCTCTTTCCCTCCCAGATCATCTACATTTTTGACAAGAGGTAAAACTTTCCAGTGTCGAAGGAAAATCTCTGTCTCCCAGTTTTGTTGGGCCGTATGATTCTGGTATTAACTGCCAAGCCTATTCCCCACCTGGACATCTGTGAGAAGGACCTCACGCAATCAGGTTGCTCTCTCATATGAAAGATTTTCCGGTCAGACACACCCTTTTTAAACTATGTGGGATACAGTAAAAATTTTTCGGAAAGTATTTCCTCTTTCCCTGCTTCTGACTTGGATAGTTGTAATTTCGGTGACTTGCCAGCCACTGAGCCCTGTTCTATGGAAAATGCTGTATGCATATAGCCTGCTGGAAGAAATAATCGAGCTGTTAAAAAAAAACCAACCAAACAAAACCAAACTAACCAAAACCCAAGACACAGACTGGAAAACAGGTTTGTTTTTAAATAAAGACCTCAGTAGTAATGGGTGTTTCTATCTGATCTGTCAGCTATCTCTCTGTTCAGTACTGATATGCTTACCAAAGAAAAACTCCCATGAACTCACTTTTGTGAAAAATGCAGAATACCCTACTATTCCTAAAATAGTAGGGAGCTTTTCTGGTTTTTTGAACCTTATACAGACCTGCATCTTTTCAGCTTTATTTTTAAAGTTGATCCAGCACACAGATGCAGGGCATTATATGCCACGAATCCATCTTTAAAACACCTTTGCTCACATTTAGATTTGCGAGCAGTCAACTTTAAAAACAGATTCATTTATCAAGCTTGCATCTACATCTGAATTGGGGATAAGGGTTTGGCTCTGATAAGAGCACGATTTCTGCTATAATAGTCCTGCCTACACTGGGAAGAACTTTCTTTGATCTGTTATAAACTGATCAATGCTTAATAGTCATCTGAGAAAGTCTTGGTTCATAACTCATTTTTACAGCTATCTGATTTCTTTTCATTTATTTTGGGTTTATCTTGGATATGAGGCCCCTGAAACAATTTTAAACTTCTCCACAAAACTATGGATGTAAAATCTTCTGTGAAGCAATCCAGTTTCTCTGTTATCATGATTAATCAGATTGTGATTCTCCAGCAAGGCCATCCCAAGGCCAGAGCAATTAAGAAACCTGCATCCTTTTGTGGTTCCTGTTTTGTATTTATTTTTATATACTCTCAGTAACTACCTAGTCATTTCAGTTTAATCGTTGAAGTTCTTTAGTACCCTTCCCTCCACCTCCAAAAAGGAATTCTTCATGAACTTTTTGTCCCCATGCACTAATCTGTTTTCGTGACCTGAACAGCATTTATCCCCTGGTCATAAACGAAATCTGTATTTCATCACATTCATCACTCTGTTCCGTGCTACAGCCAAATAGCTGCACTCCTACAGCTTCAAATGATGGCACAGAAGAGAATTGTTAGATATGCACATTCCAGCTATCCCACATCTGCCAGGTCTGTTGTGGGCAAAAATGAGGAAACCAGAGCCAAAAAAACAACCCTGCTTTGTGTGTATGTTTTATTTTAAACCATTCTGAAGCCAAGAATGTGAAGATCAACCAAATGCTGACATGCTAGTAATATTTTGTTTTACACAGATCTATAAATATACTTATCACTGTTTAAACTAAGACTGAATATACTGTAGTCATAAGAAGCACACATGTTCCAGAGGACAGATAGAAATAATTATATGAAACAAAGACTGGAAA
Organism: Chroicocephalus ridibundus; assembly: GCF_963924245.1. Taxonomy (NCBI): domain Eukaryota; kingdom Metazoa; phylum Chordata; class Aves; order Charadriiformes; family Laridae; genus Chroicocephalus; species Chroicocephalus ridibundus. The sequence goes on from NC_086285.1 coordinate 134,303,874, forward strand.
CACTTTCTTCTTCTGGGTGGGGTTAGACTTCCTATAAAACTTGATTGAGGATAATCTTCCATTCTTTGTGCAGGTGAGCTTAATGGGAGTTTTTTCTAGGATTGGGCACAGACACAACTATATTTTTTGTGCCTTTGTTTTTCAACTTTTCTGCAAGATTCTCTCATTCTGGAGCTGCTTCTAAGCCATCCATAGCTATGAATAGCAAAACTATTATCAGTAAGTCCAAATTCACTATATAGAAGCACCTCCATTGTAAAAAATGTAGGCTCCCATAACCAAAATAAAATTAAAAAAGGTTCAAAAGAAACATGGAATTGCCTTAACCAGGGATCAACCACGATTAATCTAGTCTGCCCTGCTGCCTCTGACAAAGACCAGTACCAGACACAGAGCTAGAAAACTGGTATGGAAGGATATAGCAGGATCAGCAAGAAAACAATGAAAAAAGGTAATAAGTTACCTGTCGTATGGACAGAATGTACATAGTGACTTTCTGAACTTTCCTTACGCTGAAGCTCAAGGAGACGGAAGAGGCAGATTTCACTGACTGTCTTTGGTGAAGACAAAGGGGGAAAAAAGAAAAACGGTAGTGATAATAAGGGGTTGTAAGCAAGGAGGGGAGAGACCTCTGCCTCTTCTGTCTTAGAACGGACAGGGAGGACAGGAGTGGAGCTCAGCTCATACAAGGGGAAGGGTACGATCTCCATATACGTTGCACTGAATCTGTTGCTACCCAGGAAAGTAAGTGTGTTTACCTGCACACTTCTGGGGAAGGCAATAGAGTAGGTCACTGGCAGACTGACAAGTGAGAACAACTGCATTGGGAAAGTGGAAGATGTTAGGTGGCGACCAGATTTGGAGTAAGAGGAAGAATTAAAGGTGGAAGGTAAATTTCTGAAAATGGCCACAAACACTGAAATCCACTATGGAGCTTGGACTTCGAAAGACATTTAATCAGGAAACTAGCAGGAAGGACCTCTTGGACGGAAATTATGAGAGAGAAATGGCAATTACTTAAAGAGACTAGCAAATCGCCCCATAGAGGAAAAGATAAGAAGCTCACCTACCTTTACTAATAAAATCACATTCACAAAATCATATGCGTTTGTTTTAGGAAATACAAGCACATAAACACAAAACCAATTTATTAAAATTGGGAAATTAAGAACCTACAAACTTCTGAATTTATGAAATAGGCCAAGTGAAAATGAAATTAAAAATAAAAAATAAAAACCAAAACCCAGAAAAATTTAGAATCTAGGACTGAATAAAAGCTTTCTTTTGATAAACCAAGGGTTAAAATATTTGACTGTTTGGGGATTAGGTAGAACTTGTGACTTGATCAGTAAAAGATTAAGCCATCTCTGTTGTGAGGTCAGTGCAATATGTAACTGTTAATGGTACAGTTGATAGAAAATAACTGATTGATCCATTGGTCGAAATGGAGAGACTCAAGTTTGCTAAATGCTTCTTTGCCAGAGAGCTGCCATTATGCCAGCAAGTGTCAGCTGAGATTTGTCAAATTTTAAAGGATTGCCTCTCTCTATATCAGTGACTGGGGACCATTTCTGTTTCAGAAAAAGAAAACACAATTTCCTGAGTTGGTGCCTGAGTTTGCAGAGCATTTCTAGATTGAAGAGATCTGAACTCACAACGGTTCCTCTCACCAAGCACCATCCATCCTCCTGGGTGCAAGGACGCCTTTGTGAGTCACTCTGGTGTAGCATCAGTAGCTCCTGTCGCTGAAAACGGACCTGCATTCACATGCAGCTGGAGATGCATTTCAAAGCCCACCCCCTTCTTCATTCATGCGGCGCAAGCGGCTCGGCCTATACACACCTCACAAGCACAACAAGAGGCAGCCTGAGAGAGACAACCAAATAGCTCTTCTCTGCTTGCTCTTCAGAAGAGGCAGTGGACCAGAGGGAAGCATCCAGTTACCCAGATCTGACTTGTGTGCTGGCAGTCAGACCACACTGGTTTTGCATATGGTATATAAAATGAGAAAACACAAAAATGGGTATTGATGAAGTGCGATTTCACCCTTAAAATGCAGCTGAATTCACTGTGTCAGTCCAGACAAGTGCCAAAAACGTGAGGGAGCTGCAACAGTATCGCATAATCTGTGCTGTGAATAAACTGAGAGTTAAATAGACCTCACACCATGAATGTAGAGACTATGTCCATCCAGTGAGAGAAAGTCCTACAGTATGATTCAGAGATAATTCCTGCAGGAACTGCAACAAACGGAACACCTAAAGAAATTTCAAGCCTGTGCAAGAGCTATCATCGCTGCCACTTAATGGCAGTAGCAGAGGGCTATTGAGTTCGGCAGTTCATAGACAGCCGTGGGTAAGCCAATGGCCAACCTGTGTACTTACTTTCTGCACACTTAAACTGCTCAGTCCTTGGAAATTTGGCATCTTTGTATGGTTCTATTTACTCACTTGGCCCTAGGAAAAAAGTTGGTTAGGATGGAATGAGTAGCTTCTTTTTTCCGTCCTTGCTTTTTTCCCCCAAGAAAGGAGCAGAATAATCACTGTTTTCTGCCAGCATACTGAAAGATGGGCACATTATCAGACTGATAAATTTTCCCAAGATGGTTGATGTGAACCAAATGTAAATGCTAAGCAATGAAGCTCTCATCTTTTTTGTGTTCAGTGTGGTTACAGAAATCATAAAGGCAAGTAGAGCTTGGACTGAGATCTGTAACATTTTTTTCCGCGTTCATCAGAGATCACTAAGGAACTTGAAAAATGTTTTTTCTTTTGGTATCTTAGTAAACAAAAACAAAAATTAAAACCAAGTTTTTTTCTCTATGTCATTCCAAAGTGACACAGTTTAGCTTCCTTTGAGGTTTGTCCTCCCCTTGAAAGATATATTAGAGTTTAAAAACTCCCATTAGATTGTCAGACTGGCATGTCGAAACTGGTGGGGTTATTACTGATGCTTTATGCTCTCTGGAGCATGACTGCTACACTTATTTGGTTCTCAGTTAAATGTTCATGTGGATAATTCCACTGCAGTCTTCCAGGGAGAAGTTCAAATACATCATGATCTATGCTCCTTCTCATTCCTGAACTGTGTTTTGTCAACATTGTTTGTAAAACACCTGAAGTTTATTAAGTGCTTGGTGCTCATGGGCATCTTATCTTTTTCACATAACAACACCTACCTGCTGTTTATCAAAATCTACGCAGCTCTAAACAAATTAAGCCTGGGAATATATCATCACGACAGACAACCATAGAGGAGTTAACTAAAAAGTGCTAGCTAAGTCTCAATTTGTAATTAATAATTAATGAACATAAGATTGCAAACCCTTTACTCCCACTGGCAGGCTGCTGCTTAGCAAAGCATTTTCAGTGCAGTCAATGAAAGGTGTGTAACTGCTGACAAACGTGAAAATGAGTCTGCAAGTCTTCAATACTTCGTGTACATTGCCGAGTCTTAAGTCAAACCTTGCTGTCATTTATTCAGGACAAACTAGATTCATTTTATGGCTGCTACTTTGAAAATTTGTCTTTTTTCTATTTTTTTTTTTTTTGGCTTCCTAGCAGGTTTTTAGGAATAATCTGCAACTTTTTTGCTTTTTTCCTCAGGTTTGGAGTAGCTCAGGCATGTCTACAGCATATGTGGCTAACAATTGGGTAGCACATGTCAATAAGTCAGGCCAGCGTGGAACTGGCAGTGTAAACTGACCTATTTTCTGTGGAAATAAATCTACTGCAACTCCTTTTGATGTCTCAAACCACCCGTGCATAAAAATTGAGCCAGAAATCTGACCTAATGTGTTACAATGTACACGTCCTGACACTGAATACTGTTGCCTGCATCCTTAGTTACCATAAGAGGTTGAATTTCTTCCACAGTTAGTTCGCTTCACTTCATATGCCTGGCCCCTTCGCTTGATAATTCCCATTAACTGAACTACCGAAAGCTAAAAGAAAATGGAAAAGGAACATGTGGTGAGCATCTCCTCTTGTAAGCAGCAGCAAGAGGGACACTGTGATTGCTCTTCCTCTTACCAGACTTGCAATGAGAAGAAGATAGGCTGGCCTATGGTGTTTGCTCTGTTTGCACCCTTTCCTTACAGATTTCTTACAGTGTACCATATACTTTGACTTTGGTAGTACTTTGCATAGTCCATGGGTGTGAATGAATGGCTTTCACCCGTCACAACCCAACGAGTTCTCAATGCTGTTCCAGGAACCACAGCGCTGTGAGAAAACTCTGGCATTGGCCGTGGCTCGGTTGAGCCTTGCAGGCGATATATGCCTCTGGAAAAAACTGAGAATAAAATACGCATTGGAACAGAAACACCAACGTAGCCATGTGGTTACGTTTTCAGCACTCTTCAACCTGAAAAATTCTTGTGATTTCTAGAACTTCAGTGTTTAACTTTCTCACGCATGTAACAGTCCCTGTTTGTACCATGTTTGCCCCGTTTCTCCCTACCGGTCTCAGTAATAAGGAGGTACTGAAACCTTCATTTTAGCTTCTGTGTGTTGATAGATTAACATGAACAAGTTATGAACTCAGGCACAGATGCTGTATTAGCATTTAAATGGACGATGGACAATCACAGGACATAATACAAGGATCATATTCTTGGTGTGACACTAGTGTTAGAGCCCTGGTGCCATGGAAAGTTTCAATGTTCACTAGAAATTTCAAACTTCTCAAGCATCTAGAAATGTGCCTTATTCTGCCAAGTACTGAACATTTGTCTTTCGTGGAAAGCTGTTCAACACATTTCTAAAAGTTGAAAAAAGGCATACTACCTCCTCCCTTAAGTAGTTGAGAGAGATAGCAAGTTGTCAGTGTGTTGTATTTCAGATGAATGGAGGTTTAACTCTGATTTCTTACAGTTTTGGTAACAAAGACATCTTTCTCTACTAATGGAGATGTTGTTCTTCACCCCCCACATGCTATTGCTGCTGTTTCTTATAAATACAGACTATTGGATTGATTGTAAGATATATTGAGGAAGTAAGGCTCATGCTGAATTCATAGGGAACTCTGAGTTCTCAGTACATCAGGCCCTCACTCATTAGTCCCCTCCTTCATTCTCTCAGTAACATAGACCTGTGTTTTATTTCCATGAGGTTTCTATACCCTTTAATGTCTCATGACGAAGACTCTTTTTTTCCTTCAGCTGAATACTAATAACATACAGCTTTTGAAGACATTCTTTATTTCAGCAGTTGGCTACTAGTTATTAGCTATTCACCTGAAAGGTAGATGATAGGTATTATTATCCCCAGTTTTAATAAAAGAAAACTTGTGACCTGTGGGGAAATGGGACAAGGTTCCTCCTTCCTCTTATAAATCTTTCCATGAAATCTCATTCTTCCTAGTAATGACTATATAAGGTTCCTCTTAAAATTGGAACTAGTTCTTTCTCACTGAAATTAGTGGCTAGATGAAGAAGCAGTAGGGAGAAGATTACAGTGATGTTGGTGGGAAGACTACTGTAACTGGCTAGAGAAGCTAGTAATTAGTGAAAATTAATCTCAACAATTACAGTGGGAGAACTAAATCTAAGAACCTTGTAGGTCTAAGACACATTGCAAACTGTAAACTGGCATTAAAATCCTCTAAACCTGTTATTTCCTTGCCTTTAAATGCATTTCCAAAGTGATTGTTAGAGTATCTTTGGAAAGAAATTATTTTCTTGCAATTTTTGTGCCTACTGCTTTTTCCAACCTTCTTGAACAACCTGACTGACAAAACCGTGGGGGTCCATCCAAATTTGTTTAAGTGTATAATGTAGCTGATACTGTTTGTATAGTACTGTTTGTACAGTGAGACTGCAATTGGTGAGAAGAATGGCATAAAGGCTGATGAATGCATTTCTTATTTATGGAACAAAACTCTTGGAAGACTTTTCTTAATGGGAATGAAAACGCCTTTATTTCAGACTGTCGTACAACACCTATTTCTGTCATGCATTCAGCATTTATCTTATACACTAGTATTCTGGATAGCTGTCCTGTTTGAATGCATAGGCCTCCCAGGGATAGCCTTGGATGACTGAATCTGAATATCTGGGCAGTATCTCCAACAATTTTGCTTCTCTGTTTCATGAGAGAGAATCCAGCTTTATTAGATTTTTTCCCTATTTAATGTGCTGGGTATGTGCATGGTTTGATGTGCAGCATAATATTTGTTTGGTTTTATTTCCCCTCTGTGACATATAAAATCTAATAAGCAAGGCTTTTTCTTTTGTTGCTATGGCAGAAAGATTCTTGAAACACTTAATGATAGAAAATAATTTAAAAAAAAAAAAACAACATGGAGTGGCATCTCACTTCTATTTTTGGCAAGTTTGTTCACATGTGTTTACAAAGCCAGAACTATGAACTGCTCTAAGCTAAGAGTTCCACAGTGAAACCAAGCCAATCTCATAAAGTTCAGAAACTCCAGAGTCTAAATTCTTATGCTAAATGTATTATTGTTCAAAAGGAACTTGTAACAATCGCTTACTACGAAGGCATGCCTTCCTAATAATTTCCAAATAAAGCATTACCTGCTTGCCACAATGAGGCAACACATAGGGACTGTGCTTTACAGGCCATAATTTCAACCCTGCAGTCGCTCAGTACTCCAGAACCCCATTTATAAACTTTTCAAGAGATTTACTTGCCCAGCCCCATCCAAAGTTTGGATGTTTTTCCAAGTGTCACTCTTACAGAAATTTCTAGGAACATTTATAGTGTTTACGGGTTTTAGGTTTCAGGAGGTGCAGCATCAGTCTGTGGTATCAAATGAATAAAGCAGAGAATTACAAGGTGATGTTTCTTATAAAAATGTGGTAAGGAATGGTACCGCTTCAGTGGGATTTCCTGCTTATGTGGTGTTTTAACTTGGATGATTAATTTTGGTTTGCAACCGCATCTGATAACTAAGTGGGGGAGGAGAGGAAAGCTTAAAACTTACCATGGATTTTATGGTTTTGTCTCTTCCTCTATATATACAATCTTTGCTTTCCATTTTTCTGTTTCTTGATCTCATTTCCCATCTTGCCCGGTACCCCCAGAAACTTCCCTGCATTATCTGTTCTATCGTGACCACATTTTGTTCAGCCTAACCTCACAGCACGCTACATCTGCCCTTTCGTGCTGCCCCCAGAAGGGACTCACACACCATTGGACCCCCTTGGGCCTGAAAATGTCAAGAGAGAGCCGGTGTGCAAGGGGAGCGTACTGGGGGTTTAGAGAAAAGCTGTAGCAGCCGTAAGTCCTCCTACTGCACTGGGGCCTTTCTGCTCTCTCTGTACCTTCCCGGTGCTCTTGCTTCCTGCAGAACGCTTCCTGAGCTCTCCAGTGAAAGAAAAAAAGAGCAATAAAGCACGTGGGACCTTATCACAGTCACATTATGCTAATGTTACCTTCACACGGAGGAAAAGTGTTTGCCTTGTTTAACTGTAGGTACCAAATTTATGTTCCCCCTGCAGGCTCGGTGGCTTCCAGGACTCAGACAACTCAATTAGATACTTAAAGTTCAATGTTGTAAGTAGCACCAAGGTAGTCGTATAACTTCCACTCGTTCCCACACTCATGCTGCTGTAATGCTTTTTCCTCTTTAAGGAGATTGCCGGAGCAGCCACTAAGTGCTTGAATAACTCATGCTTGATGAACGTGCTATTAACAGAATTAACAGCTTCTCAGGCAAAAGCAAAATTTTCTGGCGGAAATTTTCTCAAGTGTCCACCTTAAGTCAATAAAGTGTGTCTGCCTGGGGTAGCACAAAAGTATATCAGAGAGTCAAGGGGCTCTTTACTGACTCTATTTTAAAGAAACAAGATGAGCCTACAATACTGTTAAAAGCAATTTTTAACCAATTACTTTTTTCATGGTGTTGCTAGAAGTAACCAAATACAGTAATACACTATACAGGTTTGTGTTTGTTGTTTTCTTGCAATCCTGGCTTCTAACGGAGTCATGTAAGAGGTTTTTTTTACATGGACGAGATCTTGCAGCAGACAACTTCTGGGGCCGGGACCCAAGAAGGGGACAAGCAGAATTTGGTACCTCTTCCAGAGGGCCCTAGGAATTGCTGATGCCAGGGAAAACTAATATCCTTTTTAATGTAAAAGTAATTTTTATGGGTCAGAGGCATAACACTGATATCATACAAAGATTTTTATGTGAAAACAAGGAATTTACAGTATTTTGTTGAAATATAATCTGAGGAAATGATGTAATTACATGTTATAATGAGAACCTGCTTTCTATTATTTTTCTTAAACTTTTCTCCATGTCCCAAGTGCAAGCAATGCTGCTGCTATAGCATGAACAGCAAAAAAACTAAGAAGAGAACAGGTAACCATAGACAAACCCCAAAGTGTTTCACTAGGCTGTGAATCAAGAGGTAGCAGCTGGAATTTCAGATCTCACTCTGTAATATTTTGTGACAGTGGGCATGTCATTTCATCTCTTTGTAAGATGCTACAAATCTCTTTGCTATCTGAAAATGGAGAAAACAATGAAAAACGCAGATTAATGGGACTGTTAGAATTGTATAAACTGTCCTCTAATAATACTAACCAGATCAACAGCACTTATCAGCCCAACAGTACCTCTGACAACACTCAGCCTTCACTTAGACACCATTACTCCAGACCCAGTTTCATCCCAGCACCCCACAACAGTTCTTGATCTTGGCCTGCAGTTTCTGTAAAGGAGAGTAAGAAATCCCCATCAGGACCAAACCCTTCACGGACTGTGCCCAAGACAAGCCAAACCCAAAGTGTGAATTCATGATGATCACCAAGTTAGCATTATGGCTAATAGATGACCAAGTTTTGGTGTGGCATGGAGGAGTATGCTAGATATAGAAAGGACTGCTGGGTTAAGCTTGGAGGCTAGGCAGATAATGCAAAACAAACAAACAAACAAAACAAAGGTTTAGGAAAGTCAGTGATGGTCTTTCTTGATGTGAGAGGTACTGGAGTTCATAGAATCATAGAATGGTTTAGGTTAGAAGGGACCTTAAAGATCATCTAGTTACAACCCCCCTGTATGGACAGAGGGGGCAGGGACACCTTCCACTAGACCAGGCTGCTCAAAGCCCCATCCAGCCTGGCCTTGGACGCTTCCAGGGGTGGGGCATTGACAACTTCCCTGGGCAACCTGTGCCAGTGTCTCACCACCCTCATAGTGAAAAAAAGTGAAAAAATTGCTCATCAGCATCTTGCAGCCTAGAACAAGGTCTGTAGAAGTAAGACCTGTGAAAACAAGGGACTGCAAATGTAAGAGGCTGCTCCACACAACCCAAAACCAGTCATGTCCTAATGTGCCCACCTTCCACAGGGGTCTCTCTGGACATGGCTTGTTGGGTGGGGGAGTTTATTAGTACCATCCTGCTGACACCAACACCGACATTGCTGACACAACAACCTCAGCCCATGCTGTGGCCATCCTCTCGGCTGCTGCACCTCACCCAGACTGCTCTACAGCCCCCTGCCCTGTCAGCAGCCATGAGGCCCATTGGCCACCACCGTGGGCAAGGGGGCTAGAGCATGGGTGACAGGCAATGGCAGGAAGGCAGTGGCCTCAGCAGGAGGAGGACGCTGAGGAGGAGGAGGAGGGGAAGGCATGGATGGCTGAGGCTGCCTGCCAGTCGGCCCTGCCTCGGCGTGTGGCCACTCAAAGCTTGGATGCAGCAAATGGAGAGTCGGAAAAAAGTGGCTGGCATAGAAAGCCTCATCTAAATCCGGCTGTACGTAGAAACCCAGAACACCTTACCGTGAGTGAGTGTGAAATAAGAGTGACTGGAAATCCAGCCCGTTGCAGGAGACCGAGACGTGGCCGCAACGTACAGCACACCGCACAGCAACCTGGAAGGCCACCTTAGGCAGGAAATATAATCTGCACAGGGATATTCCCTGGGGAATTTGAGGGAATTTGGGAAAGAAATTGGAATGTGGTCGCTGAGAGAAGGATCTTCACACAAACAAACCCTAAAGTCTGTTGGCTGACCGTAGGAAAAGTTCACTTACATTTTCTGAGTCTTTTCTGACGGTGTGTAGTGTAAACAGCACGATACTTCCCCACAAAATAAGAGGATTTTTTAAAAAGCCAAATAGCATGTTCTTTTTTAATTAGTTTCCACTTGGTATCAGGCCGGCTGTATTTGCAGTAGAGCTGGTTTAAGTGCACACAGGGATGAAGGCTCTGGTGTGCTACAGGCAGACACTGTGGCTTTCTGAGTTTCTCAGGCTGCTTGCTGGGCTCCACACCACTGCAGTGCGAGAGGCAGCTCCGGATTCCAAACCAGGGGAGGGCTGGATCGGCACTATCGTTGTCTTGCGTTGTGATTTAGCGTTACTGCAGTGTCCCACCTAATGCGCGGACAGGAGGATTGCCCAAGTCTCATGCCACCTCTGGTCCCCAGTTCAGAGCAGTACAGAAGTGGCTTATTTGCTTCTTACTCTTTACAGGTTCTCTCTTCTTCCTGCAATCTCCTTTTCAAAAAGCCGTGATACAATTCTAGGGATTTAAGGAGGCTTTTATTGCACTATTGTAATTTTTTGCACTGTGTCTGTCAGGCCGAGGTTGTGGTTTCATGTTACAGCAAAACAATGTGAGAGTGAGCTGTTGCCAAGAGGAGCAGACCCACTCTTTGCCCTCCATCTGCAGACTCTTGCACTGGCCACAGGAGCCAGTTCCCACTATTTCATTTTCATCCAGCCTAGTGGCCGTGTGGTTTCAGGATTGCAGTGTTTATGTGCCCCATGGCACAGGAAACTAATTCTGTTTCTTCTCTCCCAAGCCAAGCTTTCTCTTGGATCAGTTCATCCATGGCTGCACTTTTGCTAGATCTAAAACGCGGTAAGGTCAGGTTCAGTGCTTTGTCGTTGTTCTTTTTTCTTTTTTTTTTTTTTTAAGTACAGTTATAAAGTTTAATTGTTGAGGAGGCAGAACCTTTATTTTTTCCAGTTCTGTATGTGTGCAGGTACCCATTTCCAGGGACATTCTCATGTTAATGTAAATCACAAATGGTATTTGCTCTGTTGAGGCGTTTTTCAAAATTAAACAAGTAGGGAGCACAATGCATATTAAAACCCTGAGGAAGATGGTGCCTGTGTTACTGTCACCACTCTTGTCTCCTCTGTATCTTTTTTAAGCCTCAAGAAAATAATGACAGAACTTTTCAAAGACTGTGATGAAATATACGTCTCATTAAAAGAATTGAAAACTCTCACTAATTTTGGCATACCTCAGAAATCTGGACTCTTCAGTGCTTTCCTTTGCTTTTTGGATCCTCAGTGTTGCAATCAGTTCAGGCAGCCTTGGAATTTAGAAAGAGAGAAGGTCAGCCCTAATTGATCTGACTCATCTCTGGCTGCAAGGGCTCTGGGTTACTGTGCATGTGGGTCAGAGGCAAATGTTTCTGTAACATAGGCAACATGATTGAAAATGCAAGACTCATTTCTATCAAAAGCAGCATGGACACTGCAGAGGGACAGAGCTGATCCAGGTAGTACCTGCCGTTCAGGCCGGCGCATGTCGTTGACAAAGTCACCTGACTTTTGAAAAAGTCCACCTTACAAATACAAGATGTCATGACAGCCTTGGTAATGGAGACCAGATCTCATTATAGCTGACAGAAACATTTGTTTGCATTCCACCAGATGATTCTGTTTCCCATCACTAGGAGCTTAAAGAATTTCTTGACATTATGAGGTTTTTTAATAGCTTTTCCTTTTATTAACTTAAACAATTTTCCATTAACATGCCAGTGTTCTAACTATTTGTTTAATGTTTGAGGGTGATGTAAAATCACCTTAATGGCTGCTATATCACCATTTTCTGTGCTGGTCTATTCTTTCCTCAATATGTAACTGGAGTAATCCTGTCTTTAAGCATCCTACGTTCTTGCTGGAACAGTATGTTGGCATTACAGTAAAAACAATATAAAGAACAGTCAGCCTCAGACAAGTTCTTACTCATAAAGAATATAAAACTGATATCCAGAAGATTTTGAGATGTGTGACAGTATAAGAAGCTGTTTTTGAAGAAAAACTGGTTTTACATATTATTTTAGCTAGTTTTGAAAGTTTTTTATTGTTCTCTTCTGAAACCACAAAGACCATTCTTAGCAAACTCACATTTTATTGTTGTTTATTGCACCAGTGTCCCACCATTCTGAATCTTTTCTTCAATGTTTTTAATGACAATCTGTACTGACAGGAGAGAACACTCCATCATTACAGAAAGTTTTCATGGGAAGGGTTGTTGTGGTTGTGAATCAAGGCAGATCATTCCTACTCATGTCATATTCATAGCAATCATGTACTCAGTCATGCTTCGTTTGGATTTGTGGCATATAAATGACTTATCCAGAGAATACAGAGGTGTACAGAAAAGCACTGAGTTGTAGGTGGGAAACTTTGTTGAGAAGTTCAATTTTTTTTAAATTAAAATATGTCAAATTCCCCCTTTGTTTGAGCAGTCAATACACATCATCAAATCAATTTTTATGTTTAAAAATATAAAATCAAGTCACCCACCAATGTCAGTCTTGTGTAATTGCGATCCACAAATCATTTGACTCCTTGAGAAAATTTATAGCATTAGCCATTGGGAAAAAAAAATGAGCCAGATTGCTAGCAAAGCAAACAAACATGAGGAGGGTGGAGAATGTATTTGTGTGTCTGTTACTGATTGACATGCTTATGGTGTGTTGCAAAGGAGTTTCTGCCTGTCTACTGCATTTATTGGTACTATCATGTATCATGTTTAGATACCATATCCATTCTTTCTTTTCAAGAGGTTAGGAAGCAAGTAAAAAAGGATTTCCTGGGGGTGGATCTGCGGAAGAGCAACTGATTTTTTGCATACTTCCCACACCTTTTCCTTCCATTTAGATTTTACTGACATACATTGTTTTGGAAATAAGAAATCAACACACTTAAAAGTAATCTGAGAACAACTGGATTTTGAGAAGCCCTAGCCCAACCGGTCTGCACATAAGGGCAATATGATACGTGCCTTTGAAAAAAAAAAAAAGCCAATAAATTTAAGTATTTACGCATATCTACACTATTTTTTTGAATTTCATATTTGAGAGAGATCATTTTTATCTTGGGCATCGAAAGAACAAAAAGGACCATCAGGTCCTATTTCTGGTCGTAGATATCTGACTGAAAAGACAACATCAGGAAGACCATTTGTGTGCTTTTCCTTTGAGAGTGGGTGGAGGAGTTCTTTGTTAAAGACACAAAGGATGAAACAAGGTAAATGGCTAAACTTGTCCTTTTGTGAACTGGAGTGTGGTTCACTTTTAAAGAAACCTACCTCATCGCAGCCTACAACTTCCTCAAGGGGGGCAGCGGAGAGGGAGGTGCTGATCTCCTCTCTCTGATGATCAGCACGGGTGAAAATGGAATGAAGCTGGGTCAGGAGAAGTTCAGATTGAACATTAGGAAAAGGTTTTTCACTAGGAGGGTGGTCGGTCACTGGAACAGGCTCCCCAGGGAAGTGGTCACAGCACCAAGACTGTAAGAGTTCAATGAGTGTCTGGACGATGCTTTTAGTCATATGGTTCAGTTTTAGGTAGTCTTGCGAGGAGGAGTCTCAATGATCCTTACGGGTCCCTTCCAACTCGAGATATTCTATGATTCTACGATTCCTCTTGAGAATTTAGTGATGAGAACCAAGTGCTGTGTTTTTCTGAGTGTAGTTCTCCGCACTCAGTAATTTCTCCTTAAAAAATAATCAGGCTCTGTGTGGGCTGGATAATTACCTACCTCGAATTGCAGTGTTGCTGTCTCCTCGGTGGAAGGTTGCCACACTCTGCCACCTAACTGCTCATTTGATCACTGCCCGGACGCTCCCGGAGTGATCAAAACAAGCCAGTTTAGCAGAAACCTACCACTTCATGTTAACCTGGCTCATTTTTTGATGAAAATAAGGTAGGAAGTGATCACACAGCAACTCTGGCCAGAGGGGCGGTGTGCTTCGCATGAAATTAATGGCAAAAGGTACAATAGTCTCCTGCACATTCTAGGACTTTAGCAGCTGAATTCAGAGGAGTACTGTTTTAAATTACTAATAAATCTTGTATTTCCTGCTATTTTTAAAGGTTTCACATAACTATGCTAACATTGTAAGACCATTAAACAAATGCATTTTTTCTCCAAATAACATGCCCCTGATTTAAAATTTATAAAAGAAGATTAATAGGAATTATTCGGTTAATGCTCTTTAATAAATGAAATGTCTTAGTTATGGTCGGATGCTAATGTTCTATATGTGTCTGTAAATATTCATTTTAAGCAGAATATACTTCAGCCTTTCACATGAGACAGAATGAGGAGAGTGTTGCAATACCTAATTTTACTCAGAGACTCCAGACCTGTCAAGTCATCCCATCTCTTGTACTTCAGATCAAAAGATTTGGTGCTCTGCAACCATTTCCAACATGGTATACTATTTATACTAGGATATATACACACACGGCAGTTTTTTACAAAGTGCAGCCCGAATGATACTACTTTGGTATTTGTCACAGCTCTTCATAGGTGTTTAATCCTGCGTTCTCAGTTATTTTTATGTCCAGAGGATAGCAAGCTGAATATGTAGGTTGTATTATCGTATTACTCTTGAGTGATGTCTACAGAAGAATAGCACTTACAGTGTATACATAATTCTGAAATTATGTTTCTATTGAGTTAGTGAAGAGATCAAAAAAGATTGCCTTTTGCTTCCAAAACAGAACAAATTCCACAGTATGTTCTATGCACTAAACTTATAGTGTAAATTAATATCCAGTATCATACGGTATAGTCTTTTCATGAGATTGTGTCTTCGTCTCTCTGAACAGCACTGTTACATCAATAGAAGCCAGTGGTGGAACTGCAGATACAGTGCCAAAAACCTCACTGCTTGCTGTATGTGTAGTTTTCTAGTATAATAGGATTTTTTCTTGCTATTATTACAGGCAGTTAACATAAGAAAGTGTTTTTCTGGAATAGCATAGCCTACATAGTATATCCTTGTAGAGATATCCTGATAAAAAAGTAAAAGATGGACCTGGCCTTGGCATAAGTGAAGGAGTTCTTTCATTCTTTCTTCAGAAACTTATGGAACAAGGGTCTTCTCTTAATAAGCTGTACGTAACTATGAATGGTAATAATGGGTTTGCATTATGCTGAATGAGTGATATGTGCAAAAAAAATTAAGTTTCTTCTTTGACCAGAGCAGAACATCTATGCCCGTGGATGTGTAAATCTACCCATTCTTGGGACACTTATCTTTCCTGATGCATTTCTGCCTTTTAGTTTTAGAGCGTTTTCTCATTTTCCTTCCAGAGCAGTTCCCTGACCCAAAGTCACTGCACTCACTTCTGTCAGATCAGCATGGAAGAGAGGGGGCAAACAGCTGGAGTGAGGGCTGGAGACCAGAAGCCTTTTTAGCTGGCTTTGCTCTTTTCTTATTTTAGCCTTCCTATACTTTAAATTACATTATTTATGCAAGCATCACTCGGTTCATTAAAATATCAGTCAGGTTTATGTGAAGTGTATAAGTAGCTTGCTTTCTTGTACAAAACTTTTCCATAGTCTTAACATGCATCCAAAACTGAGTTCTGACCTGAAATCTAGTCCTCTAATTAGTAGACTGGAGTTTCCCTTATTTTTGCCGTTTCTTAGAATGTTCCTTTGACTAGTTTGGATCCTACTATAAAGAGGGGATTTGTTTTTTTAATTTGTCGTCCTTTCTGCCTCTTGGCAGAAACATTCCTAGCTTTTTAAGAACAGAACAGATATATTTATGTGACCCTGTGTGTTCCAAGTAGCAGTGAAATAACTTCTTCAGGACCATCTATACCAACTTCACTATCCAAAGAGATTCAGTTCTTTCCTTTACATGCTCGCAACAACAAGAAGCCACAGTTGTACTCATAACATTTACCCAACAAAATCAGCCCTTCTCACCCTTTGTACTGCTTCTACCAGGAGTGCTCAGGGTTTAGATAATTTACAGGCAAACCACTGTTGAGTTATCTACTCATTATAGATTTTTTTTTTTCAAGTCTGAGCTCAGTATTACCCATTGCTTTGAAACAGGACACATGGGCTTGCTATCCCTTTATATGTGCCTTCCCTGGTGCATGTTTCAGGTCTGGTACGTATGTTAGGCTTTCTTATGGTCTTCATAAACCCTCTTCTTTTTACATGCTTTTTTACACATTAGGTAATCTAATGTTGACTTCATCTTCGGTGTCTCGGTTTCCACCCACTGAGACAATAGAACAGTTTGCACTTCAAAGCTGTTCTTTGTAATAAATATAAACTGTGGAATAACTGACAAGTGTGTGCAAGTCATCCATTCTGGTTTCGGTGGAGAGGAAATAATGGTGAAAAAGATAACAACCACCTGTTTTCTTCACAAAAGCAATTAAAATAAAAATCTGGTCCTCTCATACCACTTCCTCTGAATGACTACCTCTCTCTGTGGGAGAGTTGTGTCTGTGGTAGATCTGCAGGTGAGGACAGAAGAATCCTTGCAGTTGGGCACTGGGAGGACTGCAGGTATGCACGGTGGAGGGGAGAGATGGAAAACTGGAGCTAAGTAATTTGTAGTACAGCATATGGGGGAACACACATTTTATTATACAGGAAGGGAATATTAGATATCAGGCCACTGCAGGAAAGCAAGGACTAGCAGCCAGAGAGAAATAGCAGTAGTTTAATTCTCTAGACAGGCTCACTGGGGTGAGAGGAGAGCCAGCTGATCTCCCTTTTGCTGTGCTGTATATCTGCAGCCTAAGAGATGGAAACACTTTGGAAAGGGTAAGGTGAGAAAAGAATCTGTATAAAGTGCAATAGAATTGTTGTGAGGAAAGACGAGTTCCTACAAAAATAGTTTCTGTTATTGCTGCGGTGGTGCATTGTTTGCTAATACAAAACATACCGTAGAAAATTCTGTCATCTTTGGTTTGGCTTTAACGCTCTGTTCAGCAATACAGAAATCACTGCAGTTTGCTGAAGCGCAATTTCTCAGCCTGGAATTTGACTAGGAAATTGGTTGCAACTTTATATAGCTAAGACGCCATACTGACCATCATGCAAAATCCTTCATCTTCCAAGTACTCCACCAGAAAAATAAAGGAAATTACACTTATCCCAACTGAGAAAGTTGAAACAACTATTTCTTGTTTATGGCATGGACACATTAATGAAGCAATAGTCAAAAAATGCTGATAACTTAGGTAGGCTGCCTCGTTCATGAGATACAATTATCTCTGTCAGCTTTTCTGTAACTTCATTTTCCAACATTGAGGTTTAATTTGAAACCATAATACAAAACTTCAGTATTAGATTAGTCATCCACTAAAGGAACAAAAGAAAGTTCCAGGTCATACTAATGAGAAATAACTATTTTTCAAAGTACTTGATTTTGCATGAAGTAATAAACAGTTCCTGGTTTGGGGCTTTCCCTTTTAGATAACTGCTATCACACAGATACTTTAAATGAAGCCCCCCTGAATACCTCTGAAGGCTTTATGAAATGGCTTCATTAGAATGTGGAACTGTGTATGAGGAAAGAAACAAACCAGTTACAAACGAAAAAGAAGAGAGAAATGCGGGCAAGCTGACAGGAAAGAAACAAGTTCTTCAGAATGATACTTCAGGAACTAAGAGTTTCTTGCCATTGAAATCCAAAAATTACTTTCCTAGGCGGTATGATACTCTACCAATGTAAGTAATTAACAAACATAATAATTTGGTATTAAATGTTTTTATATTTCTGTAGACTGTGTATTTTATAAAGATATTTATGTAAAATATATTTAATACCAAATTTTGTATTTTATTTCAGTATTTTATATTGATATAGACTGTTCTTTTTAGCAAATCTTATTGGATATATCTGATGGCGCTGGATATGCCTGTGTCCCGCTGGCTCTGGACTTGCCCTAAACCTGTACCTTGATTCTGTATCGTGTAATGAACCAGGCTCACTTAGTCCTCTCTCTCGCTCTCTCCTCACCAGTAATTTCCTGGGAAGGGAAACCCCAGGCTAAGAGGTGCTGCACCGTATTCCAGCAGGTCTGCTCAGGGAATCCTGAACTTCTACCAAAGTTCCAGTTAACTGTCTTTAGGAAGTCTTAATTAACATGAAGATTTTTTATTGTCTGGTGTCAATGAAAATCAGCTGTGACTATTATAGTAGTTTCCTCAGATAATTTTATTTTTTTTTTTATCTTTTGCTGGTTTAGATAAATAGTTGTTTTCATGAGTTTCATTTTGGAATTTGAACTATCAGGGAAATCTTGTTCTCCCTCTTCTCCCCCAGCACTTTTTCTTCTTTAATTTTAAACTTCCACTGGGTGGCATAGTTTCTCCCATATAAAATCCAGTACATGTGATTCTGCGGTAAATTTGGAGCTTTGAGCTTCCCTACCTCTTGTACAACTATGGTTATCACACTAATGGCATAGATGGTAAGGGAACGCTCCCTCTGTAGTATGTTCCTTCTGTTTATGGCAGTCTGCAGATGGTCTGTGCCTTGAGTTTTTCAAGACTGTGCTGAGAAGAATTGCTAGGTAGGTTTCTTTTGTTTTCCCCTTTTATATCCCAGATATCTGGGGAAAACAGCACACCTCAACATAACTTTATCTGTGTAAGACAGATTGTATTTATGAAGCTTCCTCTGGAGATGACAGTATTAGTGAAAATGGAAACAAAGAAATCTTGAGGGAAACAAATGTAAGAATTGTGCCGTACAAGGACCAAACAATAGACATTTGACTCTCTTTCTAATAGAATCACAGATCACAGCTGGTTGCAGAATGCAATAAAAAAACCTTGCAGCCATGCTGGAAGAATTTTTAGAATCTCAAATGGGAAGTAAAGTCTTTAATTATCACCCACAGAAAGAATATTCACAAAAGAAAAAAATTTAAATTTAACTAAGTGAGTAGCAAGGGTCTTCTGCCTTGAATTGTCTGTAGAACTTGAAACTAAATTCTGCAAATGTATCTGCCGCTTCATCAATTAGAGCAAGTAACCTTTTGTACCTAAATCTAGCTTTTGTGAATATTCTTAACCTGAGAATTAAGAATTGATCCTAACTTTATGCCTAACTTTCTACAAAGTAACGAGGCAATCTTTTTGACATGAAGTTCCTACCCAGGCACAAAAATGTTGGTGAGAGGCAACTGAAATTTTTAAAAGTCCCCTGTTAGCATGTGCCAGTGTGGCATGCTGTCTGTCATGGGACACGTACTGTCCTAACTCTCTTCAAAAGCCAACAATTGTCTAAAAGTTGTTTGAGTGTCAAATGTTCCTCTAAATTCATCAGTGGAAACTAGTGAAGTGATACTTGACATTGTGCACAGCTAGGAATCTGATATTTCCTGGTTTGCTTCCAGGTCTTTGGATGCCTCACTTGCCAAACTCTTTTAACACACAAGACGGCGATTCCTGGCATGGAGTTTTTGAGTGGCATCCATCATCTCATTTCTAATTATTAATGATCCTTTCTTTCTCCATACTTTCTGGTTAGTAGTGACATGCTCTGTGTCCACTCCCCCTCTTCTCCCCGAGTGTTTCCAGTGTTTTATCCAAATTTATTCTAAGGGCAACAAGTCCCTTTCTCCAAACCAAGAGATGTAAATATTCAGACAATGTAAAAAAAAAAAAAACAAAACCAAAACAAAAACAAAACCAAACCCAAAACTCTTGCGAATTTTCTTTATTACATATAGCACCATTCTGCCTGAAAATCAGAAGGAACTAAGTTTTAATTTGATATATACTTCCCAATTGATACATCCTTTAGACTGTAGCTGTTTATGTCTCGATGAGATGGGTAGAAAAACAATGAACCTTTGTTAAACATTAGCTGCTTGGAAACTAAATTAGTCCTTAAGTGTTGCACAGTGATGATGTCAAATAGCCATTTTATTTCCAAATAATTAGGTTGTATCTTTGAGCTGAAAACTTCTTAAGAAACAATCTATTTAGTGGATAACTTCTTTATCTACCTTCTACAATTAAGCAGAAAATGCAGCAGGATTTGCAGAAAAATGCCACAATATGCAAAACAACTCTGAAACTTGATGAAATGTTGCTGAAACTTGAAAGCCATTTAGACCTTTTAAGAACTGTCAAAGATTTCCCCCTAAATTTAGCTGATTAGGAAGATAATGTGTTTGTCTCCTTTAACACGCAGTGCCAAAATTGTGAGGAAACAAATATGCCAAGTTTCACTGTATGGATGTCAGTCTTTGGAGGGAAAAAAAATGAAGCTCGCTTCTGATTTCTGAAGAAGTCTGTAGGACCTGCAGGTGCTCGTCATTTTTAAAATCCAGACAAGTTTATGTAACAAATCCGTGGATGATAAACATGTTTGCTAAGCATTTTTATTGAATGAATGATTTAGAAATGTGGTGGTACTTCTGAGGACAGTAAACAATGATTATATTATAGGACCCAGGAAGGAACATTGATGTGATATATAAAGAATATGAAAAGCGTAGTAAATTAGTCTAAATTTCATTCATGTATAATATTACAGTGTTAGCACAAGGGATTGCTCCACAAAACACCTAGATTATTTTTAACACATTAGTACAAAATGAAATGCTGCATTTGTGGAACAGAGATCTGAAGGACATCCCAAATTTAGGCACAGGCTGAATTTTTGAAGTGACTGGATAATGTGCTGACTAAAAAGCCTTGTAACTAGGTAAATTAATGTTGAGGAGATGATAAATTTTTGCTTCTCCCTGAAGTACTAGATGTCAACTACTCTCAAAAGAAGGAATTGTGGTGAATAAATCCATAGGTCTTGCCCAGCCCAGAAGTTACATTTTGCTTGCTAAATCATTGTTCCATAGTAAAGTCAGAAAGTATATGTTTATTCCATTTCAGGTCATCATCTGTGGGTCATGGAAGTGAATGGAACAGGTAAAACTATGTAAATTAAGCTGATCACACATAAGTGATGCTGTGATACCTTGCCAACTGTTATATAAATGTCCATACAATCTGTTCTTTCTATCTTATTATTACAATGAAACATATTCAGGAATCAGGCTGTGAACCTTCTACCCTTCTCTGAGAGAGTGTCGTCATGACTCAGCTGTTAAAGCTGTTTTTATGTATTTTTCTTTCCTCTTGCAATGTAGCTAAATGGAATACTTATGGGTGATTTTCAAAATTAGCCTTAGGAAAGTTTTGCCAATAAAAGGAATTGACTGGCTAACCAGGCCTCAGTTTTATAATTTGAAAAACCTGTATTGTATTGCTTTAATTTTTTATCAACTGCCTCATGTATCTCAAGGTTTTTATGTACTTTCAGCTGGTTTTGTTTCAAAGAGGGTGAATCTTCCAAGTGGATATGGTCATTCTCTAACATGTTGAATTTTACTTGTGTCAGTCTTTGACAAGATTTTTTTTTTCTGCTCGCCTAGATTGCTATAAGTTTTCATGACATTTTAGTTTTGATGTCTTGCCAATGTGTTGTATGCATAATAAACTCTATTCTGTTTCATACAGTATTTCCTCAATAACTAATTGTTCTGTCTAGTTAAGTTAAAATGAGAAAACCAGTTGTTTCGTGACAGTTCATCACAACTTTGTCTGGTCAGGACTGTTTTCAGGGGCCTTATCAAAAATTTTGTTAGCTTGTAAAATTGTAGTTGAAGAACACGTCTGTCTGAATCCAAGGACTTGAATGGAGATGCTGAACTGGTGCTCAAAGGGTCTTAAAATTGAAAGACATATTCTTCTCTCTTTATTGTTTTCATAGTGAACTCTTCCTTGCATTTAACTGAGTTTAACTAACTCTCTCTGCCAGCTAAAATCCAAAACACCAATTGAAATATAGATAGTTGCATTAGGCTATGCTCCAGTCCAAGTCAAATATATTCTGTTTAAAGTTTTCCACTAATGATTCTTTGGGATTTGAATGTGTGACTTCACAGACCTTCACGGAATGAACCTTCACAGGTTCAGAAACTCCTGAATATGTAACCGATCTTTGAACATATGGCCCATAATATCATTTTGTTGCAGCAATAAAAAGATGCTCCTTATGATGTATTTTGTTCAGAGAGATAGAACTGTTCTTTCCTTTAGCTGAATTATTTATCATTTCGCTCTGGCTTTTCTGAATTTCGGGCATATAGCTAGTCATCCTCACCTTCATCATGCTCTTCAACTGCAATATCCTGCAGTCTTCTCAGGAATTTGGACCACAATTGGGCCATCTTATGGATACTGAGGACTGTCTCCTTTCTGAAACACTTTCTTGCCATTCGATATGGCCATAGTTATCAAACAGAGGTGCAGAAATCATTTACCCTTAATGCTACTCCTGATCCCCAGTCTAAATCTGCATAAGTCTAAACCTGAATTAAGACAATCAGCCAGGATGTCAGTGGTCCCCTCCTTCTGCACTCTTTTCAGCCCATTAGACTGTTTTCTGCACTTGCGTGTCTTCACTTTATTTCACAATATCAGCCCAACAGTTCTGACGTCTGTGGCAGAGCTCCCTGAACCGGGGAATGCAGCTGGTTGCACTTGAGTGTTCTGCCCTGGGCTGGACCCTTCAGCTGTTTTCCTGTGACAAATAACTTTGTTCTAGGAATCGTTCTTAGGATTTCTAGGATACAAATATCCAATATTGTATAACTAATCTTTAAAATCCTGAATACCCAGGAACATATTTATCTCGTTAGTTTGTTAGCCGAGACAAGCTGGAAAGCTCTTCTTCTGGGTCCCATGGCTAAAAGCTCCAAAGCCTTTATGAAGGCCTGAACACCTAGAACTTTTTCTTGGTCATTTCATCAGAAGCAATTTAGTTTTATTATTGTAAAAGCCTTTTCCGTACTTATTTGGATTGGTCTTTGTAGAGTTTAATTTTGATAGATTGAATTTGATGCATAAAATGGTGGTTTTAATGCTGCCAGTTGGGTGGTTTCGCATAATTAAAATCTGTTGGCTTTTTAATTTAAATAGTTGCTATTATGTAATCTTTATAGACAATGTGGGGAAAAAAAAAAAAGATATTTTTTTTCCTACCTTTCTTGCTGGAATCTGGAAAATTGCATAGCACAATTCTGAACAGCTGGTTCTGAATATGTCAAGTTTTGGTTGATTGAATTACTGTTAAATAATATTGAAATAAAAGGCTTATCTCAAAGAAACAAAGCAATATAATGCCTTATTTGGTAAACAGTCTTGAGACTTTGAAAGCTAGAATTAGATTCAGCCTTAAAATAAATATTTAAGACTCCAAGAGCATTTTTAATTATTTTAGTTTTAGAATATGCTCAGAGCTCTCATGCTGATTCTTTTGTTTGAAGACCACTAGCTCTAGCTTCATGCATAAGTGCTGTGGCATGTCTCTTCTGCTTTTTGCTAAACAAGGACAATCTAGAATTGATAGACAATACATTAATATCCAAAAATAACTTTTCCTTGTCATTACGTAGGATTTTGAATTGATCTATATTAGGCAAGGCGTTTCTTTATGTTTTAAAAAGCTTAATACATTTTAACTGATAAAAATCTGATCAAGTTCAGCCTATCAGTTTTCCTGAATCTGTGCCAGTTGTGTGAACTGAATAATTCTATTTTGAGTTATTCCCAAATAAATAACTGGCAACAGCATTTAGATTTAGTTGGATAAGTAAGGCAGTGAAAGTGCTTTAGAAAGACATTAATACATCGCTCTTCAAAGCTCCACTTAAGACTCATAGTTTATGTCACTAAAGAGAGAGCAGCACGTGTGAATGGATGAAAGGTAGGAAAAGACGCAAAAAAAAACCAAACCTTGAAATTTTCACTCCCAAGTTTAGAATGTGAGGGAGGGAATACCCAAGATGGATGATCTTTGGGGAAAGTGTATTTAGATGATGATCTCGTGACAAACCATCCTGAACTGCTTTGGTTTGGTCTTCATGGGTGTAGGGAAAGACATCAGCTTGTGTGTCCCTAATAAGGGTTTTCTGTTTGCTTTAAATGAAAATTATTTCGTTGTAAAAAAAATTTTTAAAGAACTGTTGGCCTTCCATTTGAATCAAATATTACTTGAAATATTTTTGAATCCTATAGGGAAAAAGGATTAAAAAATATGGAGTTTCTTTTTCATTGCTTTGCAGTTTCTTTCCTCCTACTATTTTTGGGGTTTTTTTTAATAAGCAAAATAACACACTTCTACCTGGTTATCCTTTGTTGCCTGTCTTTCACTTTCTTCCATCATAACTGTTTTCTGTCAGGGTCATTTTTTTCCTTTCCATCTACTGATATGTATTGTTCATATACAATAGCTAGGTAAAGTCTGTCTTACAAGCTCTCATTAAATGAAACTTCTTGCAAAGAACAGTATGGGGCAATAGCAGGATATTGTCTTGTCTCTGGAGCTCCAGGGATTAACCTGTTGAAAACCTGCCCTAGCAGCAGCATAGCCATGCTAATACACTTCTGTCCTTAGTTAATAAATCCTGGTAGCTTCAACGAGTCTGGCACTTGTCTATGGTAGAGTTAATCTACAACCCAGAGAGACTACTCAAAGATAATTAAGAGGTGACTTGACATATATATTCATTCTTTCTTGCCATACCTGTATAGAGCTGACCTCACTGTGCCTTGCTTTTGCAGATGACACTTGGTGGTCTCTCCTAGAACATGCAAGTCTTGAGTTCTTTTGGCTTTGTACATTTTGCACGCATAAACTTCAGTGAAACACCAGTAATATTTTAAAGCTCATCATAAAAAAATATGCAGTACTCATTGCTAAACTCAGCCTTCAATTGTCAAGGTTATTTGTGGTACAGATTTTAACCCTGTCCCATATGCAGAGACGGTGTCATTAAGAGCCAGCCTACTTCTGGCCGTGCTTAATGGTGCAGCACTCACATGAACTAATATAGTTTTTTGTCTTTCAGCACCATTGTGGTTACAAATTTAGCCTAGCTGTCCCTTGAGCTGGTTCCATACACAGCCATAGAAGAAAACTGCAAGAGGCAGGCTTTATCAGTGCCAAAAGGTTCTGCATGAGTCCAGTTTGGTTGCGCTGGGCTGTAACAGGTCAGTCTCAGCATCACCCCTGCTGGACTTTCAGGTGAGAGTCATTCTGCAAGAGATCTCTGTGCGCATCTCCTTTGGTCTTTATGTTCCCAGCATAAACCAATAAATCTTCCCTGGAGTACTGGGGAGCACGAGATAGAGCCAGCAGGGCTTCTGTACATCTACTCCCAAGTGGCAATGTTAAGCCAGAGATAATGCTAAAAAGATCAGCTCAGCTTGAAACACCTCCAGCAGAGCTACTCAGAGGCATTCATGTCCTGCTATCCATAACCTCTCTCTTGGATACCATATTTGCCTTATTACTTTAGATGCCCAGTGGTCATTGTACGTCTCAGTAGAAAAATGTCAAATTTGCCATTTTTTAGGAGTATTTTGTAAATACGGAATATTTCCTGTGTAAAGTAATGCAGTTTTTAAAAGAAAACACTGAATCAGCAAAAGGAGTTAACCTGATTCCACTGAGGGAGAATCTGCCTGTGAGAAATCTCTACAGCAGACTGAAATCTAGCTGCTGTTAGTTTATTTGCTGGAAGAAAACCAGACCATCATTTTGCCCACTTCCCAGAAGAGGCTGTCTGTGTGTGTTCTCTTTTCTTTCTCACCAGTAATAGACGAAATCTTGCAATAAGACCTGACTGCTAGAAAGGCTACCTCAAGCAAACTATTGTCATGGAAAACACTGACATCAGTCCAAGATCTCTGTGTTGCTCTTGCACCCTTCCTGTGGCGCAACATTGGTAAAGAATCAGTTGCTTATTTCTTGGAACAAGACATACAGCAAGAATTACTTAAGCTAGCTCTAATGCTTTGCTGGATTGTTTTGCTTGCTTAGAGCCTTCTTTATCCTAACCTCTAATTACATTTCTCTTGTGTAAATATGGATAGGAGAAAAAAAATGTTTACAAATACTGAGATCTCCAGGAACATGTGGTGTGAAGATGATGGGAAGTGGCTTCTCCTACTTGTTCTTGTGTGTCCCAAAATAAAGTATTCCTCTGTTTTGGAAAGAGGCGTTTACAATGTATATTATTGCTTTATCCCATAGGACAGGGAGCCAGCAGAGACCGCACAGCACTGTGGTCTCGCGTGCTAAAGGAAACCTGGATTCATGAGTCTTTGTAACATTCATTATAGTAGCTGGATAACTGACATTAGCAAGTAAATGCATTCTGTTCCCATCTTTGGACTGTTATGAATCCATTAAGAAAAAAAAACACAATCTAAACTGGGTTTCTATTCCCTCTACAGTTCATTCTGCTTCCTACAGGTAGAAAAGGCCAACTTCAAAGGATCATTGTGATAAATCCTTGGGAAGTTGTCCACTTTCAGCTTTTAGTTGGTTTTCACTGCCCACCATCTGGAGCATCTGGAGGTCACTGTCTCTGCAGGTTCCTACAAAAGTAGGTGTAAGAGTGCTCCTTACTCCCCTGGCAAAGTCAAGTAGGTTAGCTGAAACCACCTTCGCTGATGGATTAAACGGAACTGGTCCACTTTGCCTGAAAGTGATAAAGGTTTACTTACTTCTTTGTATCAGCAGACTTAGGAGGTTGGTGACAAATACTAGTGTACCACTATTTTCATCTGCCCCAATGTCACAAAGCAGTTATCCTTCTGGGTACTTTGATACAACCTTACCCCTCCATCCGTGAAGGCTGTGTTCCTAAAAAGTGCAGTGGTTAGCAAGTCAGCAGACAGCAAAGCAATTTTTCCCGCAAGAATGAATGTAATAGAAGGGAGATGCATACAGGGACTTAAGTACAAGTTAAATACACAAGGACAGTGTATATGGGGTGGAAGGTGAAGAGTCAGAAGCAGGATCATCTACTGGAGGAGATGCTGGATTTCTGGCAGCTGAGATGTTTCGGTATGATCTGGCACAGATTGCTAACTGTCACCATCACCTCCTTTTTCCTTCCTTCATCCTTAATAGATAACTCAAATTCACTCAAGTTAGAGAAAGATGATGGCAATGATGAAAATGTAACCACTCAGAAAAAGGCAGCAAGAAGGCAGAGAAGATTAAGGTCAGGCTTTCAGCCTCATAAAAGCAACCAAGTTTGACAGACACAAAGCCATGAATGCTAGCCCCCAGAAAGCCAGCATCTCCTCCAGCTGACAAGCCTGATGATCTTACTGCCTCCTTTTGAATAGTTATGCTTTCATCACTGTCATCATCTTCCTCAGATGAATTAAGGCCATTAAAGCATGAAGGATGGAAAAACGACTGGGGAAATGGTGGTGAGCAGGGAAGGCTGTTAAACAATTAGTGATGTGACTCTGAAATGACAGCCAAAAAGGCGACAGCGCGGGGTGTTGCTGTGCTGTATATTGAGGAAGTGGTATGAGACTCTGGGGCTGCTCTGCATTCAGCAGAAAGGCAAAAACTTTCCTGATGATAACAGTGGTGGGAAGTTTATGTCTAGCTTAAGCTCTCCATAATGTAACTAATGCTAGAGTTTACATCATGGAAATCATGTTCTTTCTTCACTGACCCTTAGAATAAGCCATAGTGTCATTGTATTGTCACAGGCTTTTTATTCAGCAGCACCCCTGCCTCCTTCGGTGCATCAGATGACCGATGCTCACTTAATGAACAGCAATTCAGTACTGTTTTCCCTTTGTTACTCAGTGTGTGGCCCTCAAAGTGATTTATTACATATTGTTCTGAAGACAGAGCTATGAATTCTCCTAGGAGTTTTCCTCATCACAGTGCATGCATGTGTCTCACAAAGTAAGTTGTTTTACTGTTGTTGTAGATGAGGGGCTGCTCCACACAGAGAGTGCATTTCAAATGCTTGATGATTTTGGTTGCCTAATCTGAGGCATTCTGGACCTAATTTGTTCAAAATACTTGTAACGAATAGTCTTTCATATGCAAAACTGCAGATCCCATCACTCTTAATGTGAGTTCTCAAGGCTTTTGCAAGTAATAGCCTGAGATCTCTAGCCAGGCACATAGAAAATTAGGAAACATACAGTTGCAACCATTTAAACACAGTGGAATTAAATTCTTCACAGTAGTACAAACTGAGACCTCTTTTCTCTCCCAGCATCCCCGTATCTTACTCACTGTAATTAAACTTCAGCAGTAAACCACATAGTGATTTTGAAAACAAAAGTGTCCTTGCCTACACAAACTCGGTTCATTCCTAGAGGCAAGGGCTATGAACAGACTAGAGGGAGGAGAAGACACAGGAAAAAGGAGCAGGAGGCCACACAGCAGAAATCTGAGGTCCCTTTGACACACAATGCCAAGCCACTACATGTAGTCATGTAATGAAGACTAACACAGTTGCAATCAAGCTATATTTGTGAGGCGACTGTCTACAGTCATGTGCATAATGCGATCTGTCTCCCTAGTATGGGAAGTTGAAGCTACGTGATGCATTTGTGAGAAGCCCACCTCCGGACAGAACTTGGAAGGAGGATGCAGTCATACAGGTCCCAGGCTGCAAAGAGTGCTGGGTGCTCCTCCCTGACAACACAGCTGGGGCTACAGCAGTGTCACCTTCTGGAAATGGGCCCTGGTCAAGTCACGAGGTGATTGACCAGCTGAAGGAACAACAGAGGAGCTGAGCATATAGTAGCATCAGAGAGGATGAACAGAAAATAGGACCTTTGCAAAGAGAGACAAAAGTCCAGGCTGCACATTGTGCGGAAAGAGGCATAAGCTATGCTTCTGGTAGAAGATGGGATGAATTCTGGTGACTTCCACAGCAAGAAGCTGTGGTGGCCGGTCACCAGCGGTGTCGCTCAGGGGTCAGTTTTGGGGCCAGTTTTGTTTAATATCTTTATCACTGATCTGGATGAGGGGATTGAATGCACCCTCAGTAAGTTTGCAGATGACACCAAACTAGGTGGGAGTGTTGATCTGCTCGAGGGTAGGAAGGCTCTACAGAGGGACCTGGACAGGCTGGATCGATGGGCGAAGGCCAACTGTATGCGGTTTAATAAGGCCAAGTGCTGGGTCCTGCATTTCGGTCACAACAACCCCATGCAACGCTACAGGCTTGGGGAGGAGTGGCTGGAAAGCTGCCCGGCAGAAAAGGACCTGGGGGTGGTGGTGGACGGCCAGCTTAACATGAGCCAGCAGCGTGCCCAGGTGGCCAAGAAGGCCAACAGCATTCTGATTTGTATCAGGAATAGCGTGGCCAGCAGGAGCAGGGAAGTGTTCGTGCCTCTGTACTCGGCACTGGTGAGGCCTCACCTCGAGCACTGTGTTCAGTTCTGGGCCCCTCTGTACAAGAGGGACATTGAAGTGCTGGAGCGTGTCCAGAGGAGAGCTACCAGGCTGGTGAGGGGTCTGGAGACCAAGTCGTATGAGGAGAGGCTGAGGGAGCTGGGCATGTTTAGCCTGGAGAAGAGGAGGCTGAGGGGAGACCTCATTGCCCTCTACAACTACCTGAAAGGAGGTTGTAGAGAGGTGGGTGTTGGCCTCTTCTCCCAGGTGAATAATGACAGGACCAGAGGAAATGGTCTGAAGTTGCAGCAGGGGAGGTTTAGATTAGGTATTAGGAAGAATGACTTTACAGAAAGAGTGGTCAGGCCCTGGAACAGCCTGCCCAGGGAGGTGGTTGAGTCACCATCCCTAGAGGTATTTAAGAAATGAGTAGATTTGGCACTTCAGGGCATGCTCTAGCAACAGAGATTGTAGGGGTTTTTTTGTGTGTGTATGGTTGGACTCGATGATCTCAAAGGTCCTTTCCAACCATGAAGATTCTATGATAGAGCTCTTTTTCCAACTGCAGCTGTTCAGCTGGAGAGCAATGACAGGGCCCTGAGAAGAGGAGGACCAAACTCTGACAGAAGAGGCACCTGGGCCAGCCATGACTGACTGACAGATGGGAACCAAGGTTAAAAAGGGAAGCAATGGATGATAGTGCTTGGAGATTGCCTTCTGTGGGAGACAGAAGCACCCATCTGTTGCATGGAGCTGCTGTCTCAAGAGGGTTGCTGCTTGCCCAGCACCCGGATTTGGGACACCGTGGATAAATTGCTGAGTAATCTGGTCTTTGGGATATTATGCTTTGCTGCTATTCCACATGGGCACTAATGGTACTATACTACTAGTGCAGACCTTGAGGAGACTACTACAGTCCTCTGGGAGCAAGGGTGAAGGGTATGGAGCTCCAGATGGCATTCCTCTCGACCCTGATGATCAAGGGGAACAGTTAAGCCATGAGTGGAAATGCAGCTTAGTATCTGTCTGCTCAGCCAGTCTCATCAGAAGAGTTTTGACCTCTATGTCCATGAGTCTGAAGAACGAAAAATGCCAAAGAAAGACAGGATCCACCTGAAAAAGTGGGGCAAGGACATATTTGCCAACAGACCTGCTACCCTAATGAGGAGGGCTTTAAACTAGACTTAAGAAGCATTTCTTCAGAAAAAGATGCAAGGATCCTGCATAAGCCCACCAGTGTGTTCTTGCAGTGGTGAAGGCTAGTTGCGTACTCACCTATGTTAGCTACAACATGGCAAGTAGACTGAAGAAACGGGTTATTTCCCTCTATCTAATGCTGGTGAAGCTACATCTGGAGTACCATGTCCGGTTTTGGGCCTCCCAAGAGATATGTCAAAACTGAGAAAATCTAGTGGCCAGTAAGGTATGAGGGGGATGGCACATATGTGGTGAGAGACTGAAGGAACTGGGTTTGTTTAGCCTGGAAAAAAGAAGGCTAAAGGAGAAGAGAGAGAGGATCAAATTGCAATCTTGAAATACCTAAATGGAGTTTAGAGAGAAGATGGAACCAGACTCCATCATGATGGAGGTGCACAGCAAGAGGAACAATAGGCAACTGCCATAAGCTGAAAGAGGGAAAATTAGTTACATGAGAGTAATTGCATATAATGAAGAAAGGCTGTAGCATCTCCATCCCTGGAGAATTTCAAAACTCAAGGGACAAGGCTCTGAGCAGCCTGACCTAACTTTGAAGTTACTGTACTTTGAGCAGGTGATTGACTTCAAGAGTTCCCTTCCAACCTATTTTTTTTTTTCATTATTCATCTCTATTAGTTATCCAAGTTCACATTTACTTTAAAGTTAGCTCCTTGACACTAGAGAGAACACTTTTCTGTTCACATAAATCACATTTCATTGTTGCTCTGAGGCTAGAGATAAAGTTCCACTATTTGACGTTTCACTATGAATGTTTATCTGGCTCTTGGTGCTTTGCCAGGGATCACAGAGGAATATCGTGGTAAAACTAGAGCTGCCACGTCACCTAGTGCAGTTATCCGCATTGAACAGCAGATAATGGCAAAGACGCTCTCTGCATACATTAACCAGATTTACCTCATTCTCTCTTTGCAGGTCCCTACGATAGGAATAAATCACTGAAGCAGAGTGTGGGCTTATTACCTTGACAGAGTTCCCATAATTGCTTTCGTATTTTTTGTCTAATGGACACCTTTCATCAGCAACAGACTGAGCACAGACAGTTCCTGCCCTGCAACTGAGTCTGCAGAGAGATGGACACACTTGCAGCATTTCCATCAGCCACGTTACTAGTCAGTATCATCTACTAATTGGGGCAAAAAGTTTCTGGGTCACTCAGCATGAGTATTGCTGTCTGAAAAGTGGAGTTATCTCATGCAATGAAGTCAGAAATAAAATGGTGTTGGATCTTTGACAGAGAAACCAAGGGTTACTTGTAGTCTCTGCAAGAGCCATTGCTGAGGATCAGTTGCAGCATCACAGGGGCAGTTACCACGAATTACTGCAAGCTTGGTTCCATGCAAGGTAACGCTCAGGGTTCTCAACTTGCTTCACTGGGTATTCTGCAGTACCTGTGATTACAGTCACTGCTGGGATCTTATCCTTTCGCCAAGGTAGAAGGCAATTGTGAGGCCGGGAGCATCCACACGACACCATGAGCTCTAAGCAGTTGTTCAGGGACAGTGCAGAAAGCTGTATTTTTGAGCGCTGTAGTTTTCTCTTAGTCTTAACACGGTATGGCACAAACTCATGATCTCACTACATTTTGTTACAGGATTGGCTGGAAAGGTGTTGTTCTACAGAGCAGCTACCTGCAGCTCCAGTGAGACAGCAGGATAGAGGAGGTTCTGTGCTAAAAAGGACCTTGATAGCTCATAAAGTTGGTTTTAATTTGATCCATATTGACATAGATGCTTTTCTACTCTTCCAGATAACAGCAGTTACCATTGTGAGTCTGTGAAACCACACGTTTCTATAAGGTTGTATGAAGGGAAAATGAAAGCAAAAGCAACTTCAGTCTCTCTACTACGATATGGTCTACATTATGGAAATAATTAGGAATAACATATAAAACTAATCAAGGGTTATTTTTACTCAGTGTTATATTTGCACTCTGCAATTTCTTTTCTCAAGGAAAAGAAGGATTTCAAGCATTGGTCTATCCCAAACTATCAATAAGCACTTCAGGCAACAGCGGTGTTGGGATCCTTAAACCTGTACATGTAACACAGCTGGCAAGTGCTTTTCTAAAACAGTGGGCAGGTAAATGACTGGCAAACCAGACATAAATACATAATACACGCCAAATACATAAATACACACCAAACACATAAATACACACCATAAATACAGCACCGAAAGGGAGCACGTGTGACTGGCACTCTTCAATGTTGACAATTCAGGAAATCATTAATGTTAGGGTAGATATTGGAGGATGCACCATGAGATTGTTATACTGATTTTGTATATGTAATGGATGCACAGGTGCAGATTTACTCCAAGTTAGGGGATTCTAGCATTCCGTTAGCCATTAATGTGTAATAAAATGCCCCGATAGGCAATTGTTTACACTAGGAGCACTGCAATTCTTCAGGCTGTAAACCCTAAAATAAACTCAGTAAGGAACCTCAGTGGTTTTCAGGTGGATATAAAGATCTGTTATGGAATTAGACGTTTTCTCATAGCTGCAGTAGAAAACCTTCAGGTTATTTCTTTGTCTGCAAAACTCATACATTAGATCTGTTTTGGCTCCATCTAGAGATTAATTTACAAATTGACTGTGGTACAGTCATCTGCCGTGTCCCTACAGGCTTTATATAAGACACCAAAAGGTACATGAAGTTGAGTACGTACAACTATTTTTAATGCTTAGATGACTACTGGTTCTAAAGCATGTGCCCTGTCTTTCCCAGCCATTCCTAGAATGTGGACCCCACAAAGCATGCATGCTTAAAAGGGACTCTTTTTGTCTAAGTGAACTTTCAGAAAGTGACCAAAACTTTCTACAGAAATTAAAGCCTGATGTGCGCTCTGACACAACCTACTTCATAGGTACTAAGCAGCATCCAAACCCATAAACTGATTGCAGGAACTGTACTTCACTTGTGAAGGCTCCAGCTGGATAATGGGCGGCTTTTGGACTGGGAGCTATTTTCTCTTCCCATCCGAAGTCTGCTGTGGATGCAATTCTAATGAAATCTCATGTAACTAATAGTAGTATTGTTGGATCTCAGTCTAAGCACAATTGCTCGAAATAAAACAGTTTCAACATACCAGAGCAATTGACTCTTTGTAGCCTTCAGCTATGTGTAGCTTCGTACAGGGGTGTTACCAGGAGGAACATCTCCACAGCATGTTACTGCAGCAGGAGCCTTTCTGTCTGATAGAGCTGTCAGCGCCATTAACTTTGGCATCTTGATAGGATCCTGAAGGTCTTAAAGACCCAGAAGCTGCTCATAGTACTTCTGTACCATGACTACACAGGTTTAAGTTCAGCACTTCAAGAGGAGACACTGCAGATGGTTAAGTAACGGGAGTCCTTGGGAAAAATAATCTGTGGAGGGAGAACTTCATCATCCTGATTCCCAGCTGGAGAAAAGCCCTGCTTATCTTCAGGGATACACAGACTTTTCCTACAGATTTCCTTCCCTTTCCCATGTAGAAGAACTGTTACCCACACACATTTATCTATACTGTTAAAAAACATCATATAAAAAATAGGAAGAAAAATTTAGTATCTTCACTTTTTTTTCCAGAAGTGACAGCTTATCATTGGAAAAAAAAAAATCTATATTCACTTGGAAAGGTCAGCTTCTAAACAAAAAGTTAAGAGAAGTTTATTCCCATTTTGAAATCTTGGTTCAGGAACACTCAGATTAGATACACTTTAAGAAACTAAATACTAGAATCTAAATTTGCATTCTGAAAAGCATAATTCAGGCAGAAATAGCCCCTTCTGCTCAAGCACATATGTTTTGTGGGATCTAATTTCTAAGAAAAGAAAGAGACAAGGGCACGACCAAAAGCAATAATAAAGCAGGCATTTAACAAAAAGTACACTTAAATCTAACTACACATCAATGTTTTCAGTGTAACATGGTTCACTAAGATTATATTTTAAATCATATTATATGTATGTGCCATCACTTGGTTTACAGGCTCTATTCATTTTAGTGTATAGATTCCTCAGGACAACAGCAGCCTTCCAGAAAATGCTAGTACAGCATCCAGAATGCAAACTCAAAATTTATCTCAGGTCTCGGCTCGCTACTCCAACACGACTGATTACTAATCTAGGTTACCTGTACAGTGGAGAATCAGTGGGTTTGGAGAAAAGAAGCATGTTAAGGGAAGGGACAGAAATTGAAGTGTTGCTGCATTCTCATTCCCTGTTTTTTCACAGCTTCAGTTTTCACAGAACCCAGGGATAAAAAAATGTAAGAAAAGAAGCCAATTTAAATGAAAAGACACCAGTTGTGAACAACTGTCAAAAGAGGGCCTTGCTTATTTGAATATATGAAAAAGAGCAGACCTCAGAGGGAGTGGTCCAAGGATGTTGCCCCTCTGCTGGTCCAGCCAACCCTCACTCCATCTGAAAACTCTGCTGGCTTAGACCTGGCTCGGGACCCAGCTCCCTTTGCAGACAGGCACCCATACTGGTATTCAAAGCATACGTACAAGCTTGGTCCTGCAGGACTACAGGAGCCAAAATTGTCTCCTAAAATTCTCCTACTGTGGCTATCCAGAGTAATGAACATTTTGGCAGGACAAAGAATCTCTGTATTTATATCAAGTCTAAATTTATTTAACATCCACGATAGATGTCTACAGACCAAAAGATACTTGAGCCAGTAGGATAACTCAGACCATATGTACCGCTGAGTTCAAAAGAAAGCACAGCCATTACTCAGAAAAACTCAGTTTCTAAAAAGTGTAGGTCATTTTTGCTGCAGACTGATAGTCGTGAATTTGAACCCATCTTAGTCACAGAAGATTACTGAGTACACACAGACAACCTCTTCCCAGGTAAGCGTGCTAGACTGAACTGCTAGAAGAGCACAGACTATTACTACCTTTCCAGGTACCTCTGAAAACCTGAGTCAGGGATTGATGTTCAAGAAGACAAAATCCAGGAGAGGATTTTGGACAGGAGTCCCAGCCCTGCCTGCAAGGATAGCTCAGCTGGGGAGCTGTGGGGAGGGAGACAGCAATCACAGTTTTGTAACTACTTTCTCAGGTACATCTCCCCCCATTTGTGAGTGTAGCGACCTGGCTTCAGAGCGTTCCCTGGTCACAGCACACCGACTGGCACAAATCCTATTCCCAGCCACAGCCACCGCCTCCCTGACACCGCTCAGAGGCTTCCTTCCAGGCTGTAGCTTCCCCTCCCCTTCCTGCGGGCTAGGCCTTGGCTCGGCTACCAGTCTGCCAGGTAAACCTTGGCAAGTCCTGTTCGTGTCAGTCTGTTCTCCCAGCAGAAAGAAAAGTGTAGCACTGATGTCAGCGGTGAAAATACTTCAAAGTCTGCTAAGAAGAATGCTGTTACACAAAGGCTTCAGAAATGGAAGCTGTAGAACAGTAGTTAGAAATGTTTAGCCCTCATTTGGGAAAGGCAGGGATTGCAATCCAAGAGAGTAAAAATGAACACCATTGACAGCAGAAAGCCAGATGTCAGGACAGAGAGGCTAGAAGGCAATTAACTCAGTCCTTCTTCACAAGGTACTGGAAACAAGCTAGCCTGGAAGTACTGTTCAAAATACATATTCCCTGGAGTCATTCATTCACTTCATTCTACATTGAGCCAGCTAAATTTTAGTTTTATACAGTAAGTAAAAGCAAATAAAAGATTAAAGGAGTGTTGTGGGGTTTTTTTCTAAGACTTTTGTCTACCAAGTTCCATGTCCTCAAAACACTTACTTGAGCGCAAAAGTTTCAGAGATAGCCACGAGAAGTAAACCAGCAAAGATCATGCAGAAGCTTCAAAGAACCACCGGGCTCTAAACTGACAAAGCAATCATCAAAACTAAACCAGAATAATAATAAAAGTAACATCATCTACCAGTTAAGACTGTACTCAAGTCAGAGCTAAACCTCCCTCACCTTCAACACTTTGGGTTATAAATAAATGCAACATTTACACCCTGGCTGCTTTAGTCTTCTAGAGTAAAGAATCTTATAGAGCCAGACACTAGTACATAATTACTCTAATTTCCTCTTAACACATAATTAACACTTCCTATGCCTAACTAAAACCAACTAAACCCGTCACCCGCTATGCTGCTTACAATCCCAATGGCCTCTCTCATAAGGGCGGATGTCTGTATATTAGTAGACCATTTGTATAAAGAAAAGCTTCAGCCAATTTTTCTTTCTACTTTCACAAAAATGTATTTCAGTAGTAGGAGGGAATAGCAAAGAAAAAAAAAATCAGGTTAAGAAAAGGTTGTTAAAATTATAAAATCAGGATTGGCACAAAAAAGCGCCAGTATTAAATCTACTAAACTTATTCTCTTACAGTCCAGATGCGTTAAATAATACCTGGCAAAAGAAGTTAAACAAAAAAAAAAAAGTCTATCTGTTTCTCAAACTAAAACTAGAGATGCTTAGAGCCTTCTTTGAATCCCATTTTCCTACTTGCCTTGACTCACTATGTCTTATTTCTTTCTATCTTGGAGGCCTCATTATAATGATGTGTGATATACAGTATTACTATCAAAAATTTAAACATGCATCGTGCTGAAATTATTAGGTACTACTGTGATATTCTATACATGAGATATTCAGAGTCATCCGGACTTGAAAACTTCAACTTGATTTTATTGTGCAATAAAAAAAAAAGAGAGCATAAAATTGTGGATAAACAGACACCATCAGATATGTCGGAGTGTGGAAATCCTCGCATTGCTCCTAACAAAGTGCAGCGGGAGTGGAAATGTCCCTGAGGCGGCTGCAGGGCCTGGGCAGCACACGTTCACCCACCGACGGCCAGCACTCCAGGCAGACTCCAAAGCCTAGTTAAATGGTACAGAACCCCTCTGGCTGCAGGAGCAGCCGGGGACAGGAAGCATGCAAAGCATGTGGCACGCTGGCTAGTGAAACTGGATTTACAGCCTCTCGGCGCTGCCCAAACAGTGCTAAGCAAGTGAAGAGTAACACTGCTGCTTACACCTCCCCCTGCTCCCTTCCCCTCCTCTACCCTAGATTTTACTTTGCATGTGGCTTATTCCCCACATACACCCCATGGCCCTACAACTGTACACTCCCTCATTTCTCATCTTCCTCCAACCAAGCACCTACTTATTTCATAATAAAAGATATTTGGTGCAATGAGCATGAAGAAATACTTAGCAGATAAAAAACTGCTTTTGTGGAGTTTTTTTATCTTTGGAAAAATAATTCAGGGAAAATTTCTTACAGCTCTGAACTTTAAAAATTTGCTTTTATTTGCAGTATGACCAAAGTCACAAGTACTTCAAACAAGAAGTTACCTGAAAACAATCATGGATAAAGCTGGTGTGATCACTTACATACAGACTGGAAAATGATGGGAGCTTTGTGCAGAAAACGGTTTCTGAATGTCCTTGTTCTTTCCTAGCACTTGCAATTCATGAGCTTAGTACTTGATTTTTCAGACTCTTCAGTCACGAAAAACTGCACCATGTAAGAGCCTCCTCACATCTAAACCCATAATTAGGCAGGGTGAAAATATTTTCGGCATCCTAGATGCCTGCAGTACTCTGGTATGGTACAAAAGCTTTTAGGAAAAACAAGTATGCAAAGAAGAGTGTGAACTTCACCAAAGAGAACTGGCACAACCACGTTAAAAGATCCCTGAAGACAAAGAAATTACCACTGTAACTTAACAGCTAATCAAACTAGTTGAGCCGAACATTTTGACTGGGATTTGGGAAATTAACATTTTGTTTGCTTCTAAGCTCAACTGTTTTCAGATTCCTATTCCCTGTCTGCTCTGCAGTTTCCTAATCTAAACTAAAATCGGGATCTTCTCCCTGCCTTAGACTTTGGCACAGCTTCAGTAAGGAGCAACGTGCAGAGATTTTCTCACCTACAGTTCTGTGAAAAGGAGAGTCTTCGGGAAACGCGAGATGAAAGGAACAGTTTGAACAAAACCCGTGCATCCAGCTCCCTAGGCATGAGCAAACTAGTTGTGCAAAGCAGGGATACCACTTTGCTCAGAACTGACAGTAAGCCCTACCTAATTATACAAAAAACACATGGGTCCCAGTCCTCAGGAGAGCCGAGATCCAGATGCCAAACAGGCAGAAGCAGTGAAGTCCACAAAAGGCGTGTGAAGTCCTACCATCCCTCTACCTGAGCACTTTTTCTGCTAAGGTTAGGTGACTTGCCATTTCGTGTGCTGCATTAGTCCAAGTTCCCTTGTGAAACACGTAACACCCACCAACACCATTCTCAGTTTCACTCTGGGTGGCCAGATGTCTTTAAACAAGGCGTACCTGAAGCGCCTGCATGTAGTAACTTCTGCTGAGTTACAGAGGCTCCAGAACTGCCCTCAACAAATCTCTCACACAGTACAGCATATGCTTTAAAGGAAGAAAAAACCCCAAACCTCAATTTAGAAATGACCACTGACAAAGAATCTGGCACACCACTGGTTAAATATTCCAGTGTCTAATTATCTTCTATTAAAATTGTTTGCTTAAAGCCAAAATTTATCTGGCTTCAATTTCAAGACACTTCATCCTATTATAGCTTTCTTAGATCAAAGAATTCTCTATCATCAAACTACATTTCTCCATGGAGGTAATTATAGGTAGATACTCATTTCGTAACCATGTCTGCCTTTAAACTGAGTAAGTTACGCTCTCTGAGTATTATAAGGCATGTGCTTGATTTTTGGCACGAGAACTGGATACTGCATTTGGCACTAGTGTAAGCACTACTGGAACAAAAGTAGTATTACCTCCCCCATACCATTTGATATTCCCTTTTTAATGCATCCAAGAATTGCATTTGGCCAAGTGGGAGCTTATGTTCAGCTCAGCTGACCATCCATCACGTCTCCTAACTTTCTCTCAAAACACTGACTCTTGGGATAGGCTCCCATTCCCTTTCCAGATGTATGACTTTACACTTGGTGACAGTGAAACAGGCTGTATGAGCAAAAAAACGGAATCCCAATTAACTGTAAAGCCTATAAACCTTAGCATGCCTGAAAACTTGTTAGCGTTTCAAAGCATCTCCTGTTGCTTCTCCAATAGCTATTAGGTAAAGCTTCTGGCTGCAGTTCTGAGGAAAAAAAGGAAGATGTTGGTCATT
Organism: Chroicocephalus ridibundus; assembly: GCF_963924245.1. Taxonomy (NCBI): domain Eukaryota; kingdom Metazoa; phylum Chordata; class Aves; order Charadriiformes; family Laridae; genus Chroicocephalus; species Chroicocephalus ridibundus. The sequence goes on from NC_086285.1 coordinate 134,343,446, forward strand.
CTGAAAGAGGATAAGAGTTCATAGAAATTTTGTTCCAGCATGTGTCAGCAGCTGGCAGTTATGGACAGTAAGAAAATAACAGCATGTTTGCAAAAACCTGAACTTTATCATCGAATGTTGACAAAGGATCTGCATTATTTATTGTTTAGAGACCAACTGATTGTCTTCATCAGTACATTTTTAACTCAAATTACCTCATAAATGCTCCAGAATGTACTATTCATTTATTGAATAAATGGATCGTGCCTCTTTTCCAGTGCAAATTTTGACCCTAACTATCAGATCATGAGCTGTTTCTGTAATTGCCTACTATGGGACACGCCTGAAGAGCATGTGTGACCGTGAAGAGCGTGTGCGAGAGTGAAGAGCAAATCCTGAAAGCTATGTTTAGTATAGAAGGTGACCAACTACGCAGAATTACCAGCTTAAACACAGCTACACTTCAATATTAGTTGGCACACTATGTATTAACATCTTGCAGCTGTTATCTGAAAGTATTTCAGAGGCAGGTAAGACAAGTACCATGAAAACCAAATTAACTAAATTCTCCTCACTAACACTTCAGTGCATGTATTCCTTTAAACAGAATCTGTGACTTTGGGGGCATCCTTATCAGATAAAAAAGGTCCTAAGCACTAATTACCTTCATGAGTTAATCTTTTATTCTCTATACCTACCATAGAAAGTTTGCTATCCATTTGCACGGCTTCATTATACACAACATGCTTTTCTGTTAAGAATATACTAGAACATGCGTATGAACCAATAACCGAAAACCTTGTAGCAAAGTAATGGAAGAACTCTACCAATGGAAAAAAAACCAAACCAGGATACTTAAGTCAACAAAACTCTCCTCACGTACGTCCCCCTGATATCTGAATTTCATTGCCCACTGGTGGTTTTAAACTGAAAAGAGTCAGACTGTACTCTTACAAGATCAGGAACTGAGGTTTCCCATTAATAGTGCAAAGTGATTATTATAATTTTCACCATAGGATTTTTTTTCCTTTCCATCCAGCAACTGTATGAAAAATTCTTTTTCCTTGAAAATCATACTGCTTATCACTTTACAAAGATGCCTAACAAATGAAGTACGTTTATGGTTTTCACCTCATTCACTCATTAAACCCTTTTCAAGCATGTATCAGTAGTCTAATTACTTGCACTGAACAGCTGTAAAGAACTGCTAAGCTCTTCTGATTTAGTGCAGTTATTAGCTTAAATGGACAAAGGTGTTGGTACTTTCATATTTACACATAAGAAGCTGTGTTACTAGATTTTGGAGCTCAATGTACAATAGGGGAATTGCCACTTTAGGTTTCGGAACTCTGGAAATATGGACCAATCTGACACTCGGCTCTTTTGCCAATGCCCTAACCCATGAACAAACAAAAGCACACAACAATTTTCCATTAAGCCATTATCATAATTTCCTGAGTTATTTAAAAACAAAACTAGTTTTTGAAAAGCTTTAATAAACTAGCATCGCTGTTAAAAAGTTGTTTTAAACTAAAGTCCAGAAATAAGCTTTTGTACAAATTGGAAAAAAAATAATCAATGCCAGTGATTTTTAAATGGTGAAGTTGGTGACGTATGTAAACACAGCTTGCCTGTTACAGAGAAAGGCATTTCAGTCAGAGCAGATGTGACTTGATCTATTGTGCCAAATGTCTCGGCAGGCTAAGGCTCCTTCAGTGAAGTGCTCGCAAGACAAGTCGACAATCTGAAGGTAAGCTGAGTTACGCATTTTACCAGTCCCTGGGCTTCTAATCCGTGCTCTGCTAGACCTACACGTTATCAACAACTGTTCACATCCTCATGAATCCTGTGGTCTCCACTTCTATAAGTATCTGAAATAGAACACTGCAAACAAATCACGCAGAGCTGAGTAGTCATCTAGAATGTGGAAAACAATTTGCTATTTTGTGAAGTATTTCATGTTTCCTTTGGTAAAAAGTACCTGAAGGTGTTCAGAGCTGGAAGTAATTATTATGATTTTCAAACGAGGATCTTAAAATGTTAAGAACCAATTTACCCTTATCTCTTCTTTACACAGAAAAATCTCCTCACACAGCTTTCTGGTGCGCTACAACTGAGTTGGAATCCTGTCATTCAACAGCATACAGCTCAGTTTGTCATTTACTGTCCCTTTAATCACAACAAAAACAAATAATTATTGCCACTCAAAAACTAATCTGCTACCTGCACGAATCCTTCCAAACGTTCTTCCTCCAACTGAAGGTGAAACAGTGTTATATATATGCTGCTAATTCAAACTATACATGGGTCTTTCAAACAGGTTACTGCAAAGTTAACTTGACAACCACCACCACTAGAGAAGAGGACCCCAAAGAGACCAATTGAGATGACACACTGTTTTGTGCAAGACGGCTTTATTACCAGACCAGAGTTTGAAAGATTGCAGCTGAGCATCTGAATCTGAAAGAGGAAAAAAAAAGAGTATCATTAGCTAGGTGTAGATCTGAAACTTTGGCCACCCAAAGAATTAATATATTCCTACAGTTTATTATTTGGGTTGCAAATACTAATATTTTACTTCACCAGATTTAAGACTTCAGTAGTCTTGCACACAATAATTAGCTTCTATATTAACATCTCTTTACTCAAAACACAGATTTAAAGTGCAGATTTAACTGGATAAACATTTCTACATTGAACTATTGGCACCTATTTTCCTATTTGTCTAAAAGTGTATTGGGGAAAGCTTCATGTTTAAAGACATACTGAGCCATTGCGCACATTCTAAGTTTTGCTGTAGTAACTCTATTTTCAGCACATTTCAGGGACTGTTTACAAAAATGAGAGCAAAAAGAAGACTTGAGACCAGTTTTACAGTTCCTGTAAAATTTGCTTGAGAGCTAATGAAATTCAGTATCTTGCCAATACTGAATTGTCAAAATGCAATATTGAGTACTATGCTCTTTTCCCCCAATCTATACATGAAGGAATCGGTACTGGAAGTCTTTTTTTTTTTTTCCAAAATTTATTTGAGATTACCACTTAAGTAATAAGAAATAAAGACAAATGGTAGGAAACCTATATATAGGGAAGAGGAATAAATATTAATCTTCAGATACAAAGCCCTTCAGAATGACAGGACTTAAGAGTACTGCCAATATCTCACCTGAACTCACTGCTCTAGTAGCCCATTACTTCAGCAGAAACTTCAACATTATTCTATTTTCTACACGTAGGTTACTTGCATTTTAAACATGCACTCTATTCAGAGCAGTAGGAAAGCAGCAGAAATAAAAAGTGCAGGAGATGAGAACAATCAGTTATTTTAGCTTTACACCAGAGGTTTGTTTGAAGTCCAAGCAGAATAACTAACTGCTTATAAGCATAAAATAAGAAGCTAGAAGGTCAATTCCTAAACTGAAAGATGGAGTAAAGTCCTGACGTCTGCTACCTACATGGGATGCTGAGCTAGAAGTCCCATGAAAAACATGAGCAACCAGCTGAATACTCCTAGTTTCTCTGCCAATATACAACTCCTCACAGGCTTTACAGCCACTGCAACAGTGAACTGGAAGCTTCTCTTCTGTAGGATGGCTCCTGAAAACTCAAGACCACCAGTATGCTTCTAATGTTTGTCAGTGAAGATGGAGGAGAAAGGATCTACACTGACAGCAAAGCTGCAGGTTTTCAATTAAAAACAGCAGTTTCCATCTTATGCTCAGAAACCAGATTGGAGCATAAAGTAAAAGTAGTTCTGTTTAATCTTGGTTATGAAGCCTTATGCACTAACTTAAGGAGAACATCTGCCAGTACTGAACCTGTAACAGTTTGTGCCATGAGCAGCAAAATTTCTACGAGAATGCTAGTATAATATAACATCACCCCAGGCACCAAACATTACAGCAATTTTGCTCCTGAAAGTTAACCACTTCTTCCCATAGCTGGGCTAAAAAGCTTTAGAACACTGTCCTCGGTATGCAATGATTTTCCAAGTGCATGTTGCCACATGCCAGTGCTTTAAGACTCCGCTGTTTCACAGCTGAAGACAACACAGCAACATGCAAGAAGTTTGGAGGAGTGGAAACTGAGGAAGAACAGCCTACAAAAAAGCTTCAAGAAAATAAAGCTGTCAGTCAAATGGAAAGATATTTCATAGGTCTCCTTTAGCTCCTTGGACAGACAGCAGAGCTCCACGAGCTCAACTTACTCTGCCTTCTTGGCTATAAACACATTTTTACAAGGTTTAAAAAAAAAAAAAAAAAAAAAAAAAAAAAAAAAAAAGAGAGACTTCTCTCCCTCCAGAAAGTTCATAAAGTCACATCACTACTCACTATTTTCTTTATGAACCAACCCTCTGAAAGTTAGGAATTCCTATGTAAAGCACACATATGATTACTTAAAAAAAAAAAAAAAAAAAAAAAAAAAACAGAAAAAAATAAACCCAACAAAAAACCCGAAACAGACAAACCAAAAAACCCTTCTTGTCTTTGAAGGAATCAGTTTGGGGAAAACTGGGTCTTTGCCTGTTATTCTTTCCAAGCACCCTAACACAATGAAGTTTTCTAAAATTCCGGCATATTTATCATACCAAAAAGGCATTTATCCTTGATTGAAAAGAAGATACAGGCAACACCAAAGCTAGTTTAGTGTGTAAAAAAGGTGAAAAATGCAATGGGAAGTACAACAACTCTGAAAAAACAGTTTTGGCTTTAAATGGCAGAGACTTCTCATCAAAGCAGAAACAGCAGAGTAACTACAACAGATGATAAAACAGATTGTCTGAACTAAGATACTAACTTCAGGGCACAGCTGTCACTGACAAACTGCTTTAAGTGTTAATAAAGTTTCCCATTTCTAAAGGATGGACTATTCAAATGGGCAAAGCAGTCTTTCAGAGTTACCATCTTGGTCATGTTAATGTTAAAATGGTCTAAATTGATAATTTAGTTTCTCACAATCCTAAACAGGCTTTTATAGCAGAAATCAGACAATCTGAAAAGACACTGCACTTGCAATCACAAGACTTTGATCATACTGAGAATTCATTTATAAGGGCTGAAAATTTTAACCAAGATCTCAGCTCTTCCCACCATAAAACCCAAATAAGGTTTTAAAACAAGTTATTGGTAAATTCAAAATAAGTTATCGATAAATGTTTATACTTCCTAAACATATTAGCTATAATTAAGATTTAATCTCTTCACAAACATTTTAGTTTTAGTAAGACCTTAAAAATAAAATCAGAACACTGTATTGTCCGAGTAGCTTAATACTGTAGGCATCACCCGAGCATGAGTGAATATATATTAAACATGAAAGTTCAACCAATAATGGCAGCGGCCCACATAGCAGAGAGAGAACAGCGCATAGTATTAACTGATGGTAATATCTCACCATTAGTTCATTCTCCTTATGAGCCTGTTGATCTGATCTTCCCTGTTACCAGCATCCCCACCTTCCACAAAGTGGATCGTTTTCTTCTTCATTCCACCTCGAGGAGAGGATAACTTGAAAGGCCAGAGGAAGTTGTTCACAACTTTGAAGTTCTTGCCAACAGTGTAAATTTCATGGATCACATCTTCCATGCAGATGATGCCAAACTTTCCTAAAATTCAGAAATGTTGTTTTCAGAAGGGCTACAGAGCCACTGGTCAATGAGAAGCTAAAAATTATCAAGTTATTATTGTCATACCTACTAATTTTGATAAACTGAGGGAAGTCAGAAAGCACCCACTCTGTCATGACAGCCAATGACTGTCTTTTTCAATTAAAAGGGATTAGCTGCAGATAACTCAACATTATTTAGGTGTTACATCTGACAACAAGAATCAGTTTCGGCTGTTGAATATTTGTAGCCAGTAATGACGAACAATAAAAAAAACCCAAATCCCACTTAGTGAATCTTAGGAAACAGACAGTGTTCTCTGAAGAAAAGCTAGGCTAAATAAACTTAAAACCTAGTTACGTGTAGCTCAGGGAAATTCACTGTATTTATGCTGCTATGACTGGAAAAGGAGGAGCCTCCTAGAACAGTGTACTTCCTCCCAGCTGACCACCACGCTTTATTTTCACTAAACACACTAACAGCTTTTAATAGCTAGTTCTTCTGACAGGAAGTTTAAAACTATGTACAATAAGCTTCTTTCCTGATGCAGCACCTTTTCATTACGGAAAAAATCTACTGACACATTAAAGATCAAGGAGTTTACATTTAAAATTACAAATTTAAAATGCTCAAATTTTACTCTTTACACTGGTGTTCAATACTTTATAACGAAAGTTACTTCCACCTTGCTTTGTATTAAGCTATTAAAACAGAAGTAGAGATTATTAACCAATCACTACTATTCTCCAGACACAAATGAGGATAGCTGTCCAGCTTAGTATTAACCATCCAAATGCAACAAGTTGGTTTCTTGTTTTGTTACGCAGAGCAGTATTTACCAAGGCGTTTCTCAATCAGGGAATTATCAGTAAGAGCAATGCGCTGCTTGTTGATCTTGCCATAACCACGCTTGTAGATCAACTCATGCACAGACTTCAGATTGGGATAACTGAAATAGTCAAGTAAAAAAAAAAATAAATGAGTCTTTGCAAGCCACATTCCAAGTTAACATCACGAAATGAAACTTCCATAACAAACAATTTCAGTCATTTCAGCACGTCCCAACTGTAAATACAAAAGCAACCGAGAAGCAAATCATACCGAGTTCCCAACACCACTAATATGAGAATGCCATCATATCTAGCAAGTATCGCCTTTTAAAGCGCTGCCTTAATCATGTTTTCAATTCAAAGTAGGGAAAGCACACAGAAGATACAAAAACATTTTTAACACAAAGGAAACCTCTAAGTCTAGTGTAGCAAAACACACTCAATGTTTTCAACTGGATTTGCTAAAACTGGCCATTTCACTCACCCCCATGCAATATAGGGTTCAACAATCCGCAACATGTTGATAGAAGCTTTGTTGAGTTTTACAAACGTGCCATTAAAAATCTGACGCAGGCGAAGAAGCTGCAACACCTTGCGGACCTTAGGGCTGACACCATTGGTACTAGAAAACACAGGAAAAAAGCCTCAATTATCTACATCCCAGAAAACACTGAGTATCAACTAAAAAAACCCCACATAGTATTATTCCCATATGAAATGCATCATTATTTTACCAATTACACAATGCAAGCTTAATAAATTATTTACTATATATTTTAGTATTAAGTTAAAACAGATCTATTTCCATGAAAATAACTAAGTATTATACTGAAACAATGCTTCCAATCATACCTTTCATTAGTTTTCTATAGCACTTTACAAAAGGAGTGTTAAACAAACATTTCAAATAAAGCTTAGTCAAATGTCAGGGAATACTGGCACATAATTTTATCGAGATTAAGGTGAAACAGAACAACTGTCTACACGTATTTGTAGCCTTGCCACCTTCTTCACAGGAGAGAGCTGGAGCACCTCTCCTACGAAGACAGGCAGAGAGGGTTGGGGTTGTTCAGCCTGGAGAAGAGAAGGCTCCAGGGAGACCTTATAGCAGCCTTCCAGTACCTGAAGGGGGTCTACAGGAAAGACGGTGACTCTATGAGGCAGTATAGTGACGGGATGAGGAGTAATGGTTTTAAACTGAAAGAGGGGAAATTTAGATTAGATATGAGGAAGAAATTATGTCCTGTGAGGGTGGTGAGACACTGGAGCAGGTTGCTCAGGCAAGCTGTGGATGCCCCATCCCTCGAAGTGTTCAAGACCAGGCTGGATGGGGCTTTGGTCTAGTGGGAACTTTCCCTACCCATGGCACGGGGGTTGGAACTAGACGATCTTTAAAGTGCCTTCCAACCCAAACCATTCTATGATTGTTAGAAAACAGGGATTCCTAAAGACAGCAGACACAGCCAGCAAAATGATTTTGCGCTACATTAAATAAGCCTCTGGTGGATGTACAACATTACTATCAACAACTTTGCAAGACAACAGCGGAAGGCTTAATTTTATTTATATACTTAAGCTTTAAACAAGTAACAGGAAAGCCAATTTCAGTGCTTTTGAACATAGAATTGTTTACATCTGTATTCAATCTTACCCTCTTATCCTGATCACAAATGCCAGTTTCGGTTCCGCTGGAACGTAGTAATTGCCAGCTTTTCGGGCCATCCTGGCCATACGGATCTCCTGCCTATACATGTGCCTGTACTCCTTGTGGTACGCTTGGGCTCTTGCATAGATGAGCTTTCTTTGTGTCTTACGGTACTGAAATCAATTTAACATCATATAACGTCTTTTAAAACATGAAGATCACCTTCAAATAACAAAGCATATTCTAGAGCTTCCCACAAACAACACAGATGGTAGGAACATCTGCCCACATTGTGGAGTTTATACTCTCAGTGATGTTCTAGAGAATCTGGAAGATATTATGCAGCAGTGCTGCTTTACCCTGAACAACATTACCACGCATCAAGCTTATAACTTCTCGCTTTGTAGAAGACTAACTTTAATCTTATAGACAACTGTATACTTTGCCCAGAACTGGTTTGTTATTGCCCCCACCCACCAAAAAAAAAATCTATTTCAGTCCAAAGCATTAAAAAAATACCAACGTGCCAGACCCAAATATTGTAAACTTCCGTATTGTGTTACATAAGCATATAGCCCATATTGCAACAGACAAGCAATTCAACTTAAGGAATCATAAAGTATTCACCTTTTTTATAGCCAATATCTTCTTCTGACGTTTGGCTTTCATAGCCGCATAAGCCTGCCGCTTTTTCAGCAGGCTTTCTGGTACAGATGGCACCTTCTTTGCTCTAAATTAAAAGAGGAAAAAACTCTTTTAGCTAATAGGAAAAAACTGGGGTTTAAAGTTACACATCACAAACATCAATGCAAACTCCTAACACAACGTGTATGCAGGTCTCACTGCCTCGGGACAGTCCACTGAGACATCTTCCTTGTTCCTACTGTCACTAGGCCTGGATGTGGCCTGACCATATCACTTTTTATGCTAGAAAAAGCAACTTGACAGACTGGCTGCAGAGCTGCAAACAACCTATGTACACAACCTTAAAGACTGAGACCACCCGAACGTTTTTACCCTACTTTACCATGGTCCTATTTGTAATAAATTAAAAGTCTGTTTCCAGCGCACCACTTTCAAATTAACAAACATTTCAAGGCGTGCTTTAAGAGAAAAACTAGTTTAGCAGTATTCTTAAGTTTATTTCACAGGACTTTAAGCTTACTCAGACTTTAAGCTCTTAAATGTGACAAAACTTGCAAGAATAGTGTTTATAGAGCCGTAATTACCCGGGCGAGCTCCTACCCTAACCGTACCCGGCCACAACTCCCTACTCCAGCCGCACACCGCCCCCCCAGCCGGGACACACTCTGCCGCCCCAGCTCCCTCACGCACAGAGACGGCGCTCAGTGGCCTGCTCTCCCTCCCTACCTCACCCAGGCCCGGCGGGGCACCAGCCGCCGCCCGCGGAAGGGACGGGACCGGCGGCGGCTGCACCCCCACCGCGCTAGGCCCTATCCATCCTCCCGCCCCTCCCGGCCCCAGGACACTCATGCCCCCTCCACGCGTCGCCGACGATCGGAGGTGCGGCGGGCAGCGCCCCGGCCCTGGGGGCAGGCACCAGGCACCACCGCAGCTGCCGATGGCGGCGGATTGTGCCGGGGAGGGTCGGCCACTTACTCCTTCTCCGCCATGGTCAGCACCGGAAGAGAGAGGGCGCGCGCCTGCGCAGGGCCGACGTAACCCCTCTGCCGGCGCAAGCAGGCCCTCCGCGCCGGCAGGACCCGGGGGTGTGGCGTCCGCGGCGGTGCCTGACCACGGTGAGGGCGAGAGGGTGGCTTGGGAGCGCCTGAGGTGAGAGTGGCGGGAGCCGCCCTCCGCCCGGCGCCACCGCGACCGGGTGCGGCTATATCCCGAGCAGGGAGCGGGAGCGAGATTGGGGCTGGGGCCGGCTGTATCCCGGGCCTGGCGGGAGCCGCTCCGCCGTCAGACCCGCCCCGCCCCGTGCTGTGTGGTGAACGCTATGGGTTCGAGTCCCGGCTGTATCGACGTTGATTTTTGTAAAACAGTGCCACTTGACGCTAACACGGAAGCTTGCGCTACTCGATCTCATTAAAACCCACTTATTATAAAAGGGGGTAATTAAGACGAGCACGCAAACGTGCAATGAAACGCCTGCCTCAAGATGGCGCCCCGGCGGGCGGGCCGCAGCGCACCCTGGGACATGTAGTCCCCCACCGCCGGGGAGGCGGGGTCCGCAGGGAGCCGCCCGCCCCTCAGCGCCGCGCAGCACCGGCCGGGCCCGCCGCCGCCGCCGCCGCCGCCGGAGAGGGGCCCCTCCCCCGGTGGGGCGGGGCTAGGAGGGGCCGCGGCGGGGGCGGGGGGTCCCGGGAATGCGGGGCGGGCCGGGCCGGCCCGGGGGAGGGCTGGGGAGCCCGGGGGAGGGGCCCGGCCCGCCGTATATAGGGGGGGCCGAGCGAGCAAGATGCTTACTGCCAGTAGTGGGGTCGCGGGCGTGAGGGAACGGGGAGGTGGCGGCGGGTAGGTAGCGCCGTGTCCGGGCTCCGTCCTTAGAGTGTGTGACTGAGGCGGGGCGCGGAGCCCGGGTGCGAGCGGCGCGGAGAGGGGGAGCCGGGATCCCCGGGAGCGGGACTCCTTCCCTGCCCGCCCGCAGCGGGAGGTCCCGGGCAGGGGCGGCCCCAGGTGTGGGAGCCGGGCGGCCTCCGCCGCCGGGGAGGCTCTGCGCCGCGCCGGTGTCCGTCCCCTCCGGCTCCGTGGGCGGCCGTGCCGGGTCCGGTGCCGTCCCCCTCAGCGCCGTCGGGGTCCGGCAGCATGAACATCCTGCTAGAGCTCTTCGTGGTGACTTTCCGAGTGCTGTGGGCGTTCGTGCTGGCCGCCGCCAAGTGGCTGGTGCGGCCCAAGGAGAAGAGCGTGGCCGGGCAGGTGTGCCTGATCACCGGGGCGGGCAGCGGCCTGGGCCGCCTCTTCGCCCTGGAGTTTGCCCGGCGCCGGGCTCTGCTGGTGCTGTGGGACATCAACACCCAGAGCAACGAGGAGACGGCGGGCATGGTGCGACACATCTACCGGGAAATGGCTGAGGCTGCCGCCACCTCCAGAGGTAAGCGGTAGCCTGCCGGGGCCGGCTACCCGGGCTGCAACTCGCCACTCACTTGCCCGGCCCCGGGGCTAAGTTATTCGAGGCTGCTTGCCTGGGGGTCTCCAGCCCGGAGCCGCTCTCGCCTGCCGCAGGTGAGACAGCTCCGAGCTGGAGACCCCGGGCACAGGGGCATCAAATGCCCCGTAACTTGGCTATTTAATAACAAAATACAAGTAGAAAATCTGTCTCCCCCCCCTCCTCCTTTTGTCTGTATTCCTTAGTAGCTGGAGACGGAGAAAAAGATGCCCTGCCCCACTGCGACTTGCAGGTTTACACATACACCTGCGATGTGGGCAAAAGAGAAAACGTCTATTCCACAGCTGAGAGGGTCCGCAAGGAGGTGGGCGAGGTGTCTGTCCTGGTGAACAACGCTGGTGTGGTCTCTGGCCACCATCTCCTGGAGTGTCCTGACGAGCTTATTGAGAGGACTATGATGGTCAACTGTCATGCGCACTTCTGGGTAACTATAAACTCCTTTCTGATGCCCTTTTTGGCAGTTAATTTTGGGAATTTAACTGCTGTTGCCTAACTCCTGTCTCCTTGAGTTTTATGCTTGCTCCCTTTCATTTGCAAGCTCACCACTTTGTGGGTTTCTCATTTTTAGCCTGCTGTTCTGTTTAACAGGAATGGTGGGTAATAAAATTATCAACAAACAGTTTTAAAACAACTATATCTGCTTAGAATCCAGAGTTCTAAATCTCGTGCCCTTTTCTGTAGCCGCGGATATGAAATCCTTTGCGAGCATAACCTCTGAATCTGTTTAAAGGCTGTTACTGTTAATGAATGACTTCTCAGACTTCTGGCTAGTCTTATGCCAGCATGTTAGCAGCTTTAAGATGCTGGTTTAATGATGGCTACAATAGCAAACTTGCACATTTCTGGAAAAAAATACTGAAAACCCCTGCTGGAAATGTTGCTTGAGTTGCCTTGGAGGCAAATTGCTCCTTTTGAAGGCTGGGAGGAAAGGCGAAAAAGATCTCTCAAGAAATCAAGCCAAGAACACTTTTTCAGGAATCCTGCGTATTTGTCCTCATAGCTTTCTCTGGGGGCTGCCAGTGGAAGGAAGAAAATCTTTAATATGGTTTCTGGGGTGATATTGTCTCCATAACTAGCAGATGCTAATCAAGGAGAACAAGCTGTGTGATCTTGCTCTTTTTGTCTATCTAAACCTTGTTTTCCTGTGTGTTTTTTATTTTTAAACCCACAGTAGTGTGGAGTTACATAAATTGGAGCGTCGAAGGAGGGCATGATGCACACTTGGGTTAGCATTAGCTGTCAGACTGAGCCTATTGTTAGTATTAAAACTGTTCTTTGGTCCTTCAAATAAGGTTATGAAATACACTTGCATAACAATCAAAGGATTAAGCAATCTGAAATATACTTAAACTTAAGGCTTCTTTGGCTGGGCTTACCTCTTCATAATAAAACTTTGCAAAATGCCTCATCTTCAAAACTTGGTCCTCCCAAACCAAACTTTTTTTAACATGGAAGTGAAATGCTGTTTCATAACCCTAAAGGAGCCCCTTCAAATCTGTGCTGTGAAACACTTAATGGCAGAGCAGTCTTTTCCCAATGTATTGTAAAGCTTGCAGAGAAAGTGCTTAAACTTCAGTGTGCAGGAGATAGCGTATTTAGAAAGTCTGTTAAACTGTGAAAGTATATTTTAAGGCAATTTGAAAAGTTCTGAGAAAGTTCATATGACTTCTTACAACTAAGAGCTCTGCGTGTTCCCCTTCATAAAAGTTAAACTGATGCTTAAGCAAACAGGGATGTGCACTAAATTTAATGACTGTTATTGATGTGGTTTAAATGCCGAATTGACAAAGTTTCCAAGAACTCTAAATTATGACATCACCATGAATTAAAATATGGGAGGATCCTAAATTCTCCAGCTGTTCTTCCTTCAGGCCTAAGTCATACACTTATTTATAATATTGTTTCAGAGACCTTTTTAAAGCACCCTCTGTGTGTTCTGAGTCTCTTGCAGTAATAGAAAATTAATTTTGGAGTTTAGTGTTGCTATGATTGGGTTTCCATACAGTTTCATTCATGTCTAAATGTCAGTGCAAAGTGACTTTAAAATTAAGAAGGGGGGGGAAAAAAAAATACTGCCAAGAAGGTATAGTTAGATCTGAACTATGGAACTTGAGATCTTGGCTTAAGCTTCTAAGGAGCAGTCAACACCCTTTATATTTAATTGAAGATCTGTTCATATGTACACTTCCTGCAGATCTTGTGTCCTGCTTTGATTTTCCTTTTATTTTTTGCTGTTGGCAAAGCTTTTTTTCCTTGTTTTCCCCTTCACAATCCCAGAAAAGGTTGGCTTGACCAGCAGTGGGTGGACTTCTATTAAACTAATAGTACTTAATTTGTAAGATATCATCTGAATCAGCTGATTTGAAGCCAACTTTTTTGATGCAAGTCAATGATGACTTAAATAGAACAATGTGTCTAGATGTGTGAAGTCTTATATAGCTAGTCTTTTCTGTGTCAGCTAAACTGGTGGTCCAAAAGCAAAGCTAATACTCTGGAGCATTATGTAGACTTTTAACTATTCTTGGAGGGTGTTTCATCCAAAAAGCTGTAAATGGATTTTATAAAGACATGGATCTTCCTTTTATTAATATTGCTTCAGTAGTTAAATGTCTGCACGTTTTGGGGTTTTGTTGGGATTTTGTGGTTGTTGGTTTTTTTTTTAATGTGTGACAGGGGAAATTCTTCCTTGTCCCTTGATCATTAATCAAGCCTCAGTCTGCTTCCATAAAAAAAGCTGAAATGGGGCTCTCCTACTGTCCCCTTGAAACCTCTGAAATAAGATTGATTGCCTGCTCTCCGTGCTGAATGCAGGTGATCTGAGCTTGCTTTATGTTAGCAGCTACAATCTGAAGGCTGCCCAACTTCTGCAGTAGGCAGTGACATGAAAGTCTGTCACTGGCTTGCTGTAGTGACTCCAACTGGGCTGTGTACCATATCACAAACTGGCAGTCAAGAGAGCCTTAGCAGCATGCCACAGCCTAAACAGATGCTTTCCATTTTGCTGACATTCATGATTTGTATAATCCTTCCTATGAGTGTTCTATATAAACATGTCACCACTGCATCATGTAGCAATTTCCACAGCATAAAATCCACTGCAGTATTAAAAACCTGTTATTTCATGCTGTGATAACTTGAATGCTTCTGATATTGAAAACACAGGGACAAAATCCATTCCTGGTTTGAAACAAGCCAGCTCTGGTTTACTATAATTTGCAGATGCATAAAACTGTAGCAGGAGTGTAACACTATCTTTCCTGCCAGTCTGTTGCAAGAACTTGGCTGCACTTGTCAATTACTGGAACTGAACTTCTGCGAACTAGGAAATTTTATTCCTGTGATCTGTCAGGATTCAGATTTGAAAAATGTTAAATCACAGTATAAGATAAAGCTGGTGCTTAATCAGCTTTAAGCAAATATAGGAATAACACTTTTCTTTTTTTGTGGTTTTACAGTAAAGCTTAAGTGAAGTATCAAAATACTGTGTCTTAGATCATGGAACTGTATTTAATAAAACTACTGTACAAACTTTTATTTCAGGACAACTTGGTGGTCTTGTACCTACTCTAACACTTTTCTGGAAGAATAATGCTATTGCTGGATAAGTAGTTATTAATATTGTACATCTGCATAGTACCCGGGAAATCCTTCTAGATTTGGTTGTTGAACGGGACTCATGGAGGGACAGGGGCAAGGCGATGATCAGGGTCTATAAAGTTCCATGACATGAAGGTCCCTTTGTACAGCAGATCTTCTGCATTCAGCTTTGAGAGAAGAGCGATCTACGTTTCCCTGTCATGTGGATCCTCCAAAGCTTTCAGCTTAAAGCTCTCCTAGAGGAGCTCTCTTCGACTTGCCAAAAGGGGGAAGCAAAAGCATTCAGCTCCAGCTCTGTCATATTTATAGAAAAAAAAAAAATCCATGTGGTGAGAGACTAGGGCCCAGAGTTTGAAGACTTGTGTACTGCTGTCTTAACCGCACTGGTTATGTTCATTTGCTTACAAACTACTTCATTTTTTTTTTAAGTTATGCAGGTATATTTGTCGAAATTGAATAAATCTTAGGTGGCCTGACATTAATACAGGAAGAGAGAAATACTGAGTGAAGAGGGAAATACTACTCAAGTAATTGGAACATTCATAAATAATCTAAATCTTAATGTACCTTGGAAAGAAAGTTAATGCAGAGTTACTAAATCAAATACCTATTTATGCAGCTGCTGTATTTGTCAGTCTAATTAGAGTGCCAAAGCCTTGGAAAATAACAGTGGCTTATAGTTATCTATAATGTATCAATACTTATGTATTGTTCTAGACTCTTCAAGCTCCGTGGTGTTAAATAAAGCTCACTTATGCCTATAGTTTGTTTAGTTTAAATATGGAAGTGTTGCACTTAGTGTGCACACTGGATCTTCTACAGAAGAAAAGACAGCTTCAGTTATGTTATTTGGAAACTATACCAGGCTGAGTCTTTTGTGGCCTCTTGGCATAGCAGTTTGATTTTTGTTGCATTCATCTCTAGAATTCTAGTGTCTGTGATCAAATATAGACACAGTGTTCCACTGACAGGCCAGCTAACTATATTTAGCATGTTGGATGATTGGAATTAGCTGCTTTAATTGATTTATTTTTAATTTCATGATAACATAATCCAAGATGCGTAAATTTACTTACAAAGTTTAATGTACAAGGTCTTGCCTTTTTTCTTTGAAAAATGGGTTGGATCGAGTTCAAGCAACACATGTGCATGTGATCCAAAAAGTGTCATCAAAACTAACTCTTCCCTTGCAAAATGATTCCAACTACATGCCACCAGTAAATTACCCTGGACAGCACATGTGTTTTATATACTGTGGTAGCATGCTGGGCAGTGAATATGAAGCAAAAAGCAGTCAAGACTTTGCTACGGAAACAGTCGTATTAGTCGTACTTAAAACTTTTAAGTGCTTCGGTATGGTTCTGTGGTTCATATGTTCTTGGGTTTATTTCTCAAGAAAATAGAGGGAATCTATCAGTTGAGAAAATACTGCATTCCAGATGCTATAGAAAACTGCACTTTCCCATTTTGTAGAGGGATGTACTTAACACAAGTTTTAGAAAATAAATGGGTGTATGTATATTTCTGGAGCTTGAGTGGGCACAAGGCTACTGGCTCAGAGCTTTCCTCACAGATTTATTTTATGGTCTGCTAGGAGCTTGTCTACCATTGTGTCAATCA
Organism: Chroicocephalus ridibundus; assembly: GCF_963924245.1. Lineage (NCBI taxonomy): Eukaryota > Metazoa > Chordata > Aves > Charadriiformes > Laridae > Chroicocephalus > Chroicocephalus ridibundus. The sequence continues at coordinate 134,359,855 of NC_086285.1, forward strand.
CAGCTGTTATGAGCATGTAATCTTCTAATTTTGTAACACGTATCTTGCAATCTATATGTATCTGTAATCTAGCCTTGTTGCATACAACATTTTAGCTGTAGTGTCCATTTAAAAAAAAAAATCAGTCTTTTATTGAAGTTTTTTTCAATTTTATGATCCTTTGGGAGGGAGGGGGAATAAAAAAAATAAAACCACCCAAACCAAACTATTTAGTTAGGTAGCTAGATGTCTAAGCTTTGCCTGTAGAAGGGATCTTGTATCAGTTTTGGAGTAGACACAAGTGAGGCTAAAAATGATTCTTCAGATAATGTACTGATCCGAAGAGTCAACAAGCATGATTAAGCAGGTGAGGATGGGGTGATAGATGGGTTTTAGTTTTATGCAAAAAGCCACCTTTGTTCATAGGAATTGTACAAATTCAAGCACCCATAATTGGGATTCCAGAATACTGCCCACCAAACTGTACATGTTCCACAAGTTACTCAACTCTAGTCCTTGAGGTTTCTTCGGGCTGTTCAATTATGGTTACCGTTGTCTACTGTATCTTGATGATAAACAAGTAACTGCATATCAAAGAGTGTGAACAAAACATCTCATAGCACTCTTGACTTGCTTAATTAGCATCACTTCCATCAGGGCAGTGGAAAAAGCTTATCGAAGACTCTTTGAACACATTGCTTACAACACCAACTTTCCTACGTATACTTTCTGTGCTAGAGCATCTTGCTTGTGTGGTGGAGAATGCTGACCTCTTGTTCAAACAGCAGCTGAATTCATGACTTTCCCTTCCATCTCTTTAATGATGTAAGTTATTTGATTTTCATCTTAGTCAGCTAACAAATCTGAAATGACCATTCAGAATGTTTTCCTTAAACTGCTTCAGTTACACCTGAGCTTTTGTGGTGGCTAGTCTCAGGCATACTTTGGAAATGAATTTGCTGCATCATTTGAAAAGTGCATGAAACTTGGACTCTCAAATCACAGAGAACACAGATTCGCATATCATGATTGTTTGTTGATTGTAGATCGGTATCGAAGATGGTAGCATAAGGTGTGATTAGCCACTTACTTGCATGCAGTAATATATTTCACAGAAAAGTGGTGTGGAAGTGCCATTAAGGAAAGGGAAAGTTGTCCTGAAGAGAACATGTCAAGACTTCTCAAAATACTTGAAACGTATTTGAAGTATTAATCAATTATTAGTCGCTTGCAACGCTACAGCCTTCTAAAATTAAGCTGGGGTTGCGGTGTAGCTTGTAGAGGTAAGGCACTTGGGACTGTGACTTTTTCTGAGGGTCAGAGACTTCTCAGCAAACCCTGTGAATACTTTCAAAATCACTAATCCACTCTGAAGAAATGGTTCTGGATCAGCGATCGTTGTGTTGATTAAATTCCTGCTTCTTATGGAATGAGATAGATCAGCTGAATAAGCAAAAACTTCTGCACTGGCTTTGGTCTGATATTGTGGTGTTACTTGTGAAGGATCTGGGGGGACAGGAAAACCTTGAACGGAATGATAGTCTTTGCTAGCGTGGTGTCTAACCTCACTAGAAGTGGGGAGAGTAGCTCTTCACTGTTTCAGTGAAATACTCAGTCTAAAAGATTATGCCTTTCCTGTCCTGTGGAGGTTAGGAAAGCAGTGGAGTTTAAAGTTCTAGATTCTTCTGTCTACAAGTAACATCGACTTTTATTTTATGAAAGGCAACTAAGCTGATGAGATCTTATTTCCGTAATAACCAAGCAACTGTAGCACGCTTCTAGAAGACAGGGATGTCCACGTGCTCATGAAAACGGTGGAAAAAAGCAATCCCAATTACGGTGTTGCTAAGTGTCCTGCTAACCCAGCATTTGCATCACTGCTGAAGACCTGTCTTAACTGATCTGTGTGGGTAAGGAGTCCTTTTCTGTAGCTCTCGGTGTCATCAATTACTCTGAATAGACAGGTTGAGGAAAGATGAACGTTGCGTTTTCTAGCATTATCCCTGCCATTTTAGCACTGCACTTTTAAAATCTTTTCTACTTTTATCTTTATCAGCTGTGAAGCATTATTCTTTCCCTGTCCTCCCCATGCTTTGATTTCACTTCTGTGTTTTTTTGGGGGGGAGGGAAGGTTTTTGTTATGTATCTCTAGTACTAAACCTTTCCACAGTCCTCTGTATGTAAAAGCCAGAGCATCACTCTCTTGATAAACCTTGCTCCCTGACCTTTGAGGTTTTCTGGCTATTCACAGTGATGGTAAAACGGAGTTATTGATACCTGTCTGCCTTTTGTGAAATATGGTAGAGGTCTTTCTGCAAAGGCAAGCTGAAGCTGATTTATGTGCAATGCTATATTGTTTTACCTGGGGTCTTAGGCTTCTTAGTCTGTTAAAAAAAAGTTAAAGTCTTTCAAAATGTAGTTACAGTGTAGATGAGTAGGCACAGACTGGTAGAATCTCAGTTTCTGATGTTTTAGTTTGAAAGAAGATAATGTCACAAATGGGGGAGAGATTTACATCTGTGCTTACACTTCTGAATGAACACTTTGTTCTTGTAAACAATTATAGTAGTATAATGATTTATATGCCAGTCAAATTAACACTTGGCATGAGTGAGTTATCACAACCGGGATGGGAGGGCACAGTAGGCCAAAGAACACCGGAACAGCTGTGGAGCCGAGGTGGCTGCCTTGGTGTGAGCCTTTTGAAATTCAAGTTTGTTTGGCTGTTGAATTCTACACCTAAATGTGCCCTGGTTCTGGTCACTTCTGCCATCTGTTTGAACTTGTGTGACAGCTTCTCGAGCACTCCCCTTTCAGTGTTGGTTTGGAAAAGTGCTTTGAGCATATCTTAAAAGTAACTTGTCTGAAATTTCTGTTGACTTAGGATGAACCTTCAAGGCAGCTTAGTGGTTGCAAGATGTCACGTGGGACCACCCCTTGAATCTGCATCTTACCTTGCCCTAGTTTTGGGATTCATCTGATCCTTGGGTGAGCCAGTTCAGCTCACTAACCTGTCTGGAGGGCAGGGAGGAAAGCTGTTCATTTTCTTGGCCAAGTTGATTAATTTTTCTATTTAGAGACTAGAATCACCTCATCAACATTTCAGACTTGGACTAGCCAGCGTGTGGTGGGGGATGTGTTGAGGAAAGGGTGAGGAGGAATAGGGTAAAACCACGTAGCTGCGAACAGGACCTCTGCGGCTGTCTGATGAAACCTCATTCTTGGAGAGATTTTCTAGAATAGGATTTACAGGCTCTAAATAGTTAAGTAGTCATAAATGGTTCCAAGCTATAGCAAATCCGCCACTGGCATAACAGTCTGAATGTAACAACTCAACTTCTAAAGAGATTGCAGTATTTTAATTACACACTATTAAAACCCCTTAGATAAAGGTAAGTTAGTTTTCTGAATGCATCAAATAATGTTGTGTTAACAGGTCTAGCTTATTTGCCTTTCACCGATACTATGATTGCTGTTGTGTACCATCAAGAGCAATGATCTTTGTGCCTACTGCACTGTTTGACTTCTGGAAATCGGTTGTGCTAACGCTGTTTGAATGTGGAAAAAACAGGCTAGAGCCATGTTTCAGCTTGTGGGAAACAAGCATAGTTTCCACAGGCAGGCAAAGGAAGGAAGTATCTCTCTGTCTTTAAAAACTCACCCCCTAAGAAAGTGAGCAGTTTGCTGGTGTTTGGTTAAAATGCCTGTGCAAGTACAATCTTTGAAGATTGCATTAGGCGCTGTTTTGATCACTGTGTTAGCTGGAGTTTATTTGTCATTTTAGCCTTTGTTGGCTTATTAGGCAAAAGTTTACGTGCTAAGGCTTTGTTTTTTTCTGCAGACCCTTTTTTGGGAGGTTGGGGAGAAGTATGAAACAGAAGTGCCTCGATTTTTAAAAACCTCTAGGCTCCATGCGTTTAAAAAATGTTACTTCTCATTCAGTGAGTTACTTCATAAGAAGTTGGGGCCTTACTGTTTCCTAAACAAACTTTGAAGCTAAATTTCCATTCAGCTATAGTATTTTCTTCATTTTTCTGTTTCTGCTAAGTAAGACTGCTACATGAAGAGGGGAGCTTTCCTTCTAATCTTGTTCCTCTCGTGAGGTACTCAGTTATGGCATAATCACTTTCCTTTTTATAAAGTAATTGATTTAAAACAATGACTTAGTGACTGAGTTGGGAGGATGAGTAAAGTGACTCAGCTTTCATCTGCATGCAAGTACTATAGCAATTGCAGTGCTATGGAGGTACTGGCCTTAAGGTATCTATAAAATGTGAGACAGTCTTTTTCTGTTTAGCCACTGCTACATAAATTGTAAAACATGAGTGATGACTTCATATTTTCCGTAAGTAGTTCTGACAGTGCTGTTCTCTAGTAATTTTTTGGAAACATGCAGACTAAAATACCAAGTTTTACTAAATATTCCAGAGGATGACTAAGCTTATGGCAAGCTGGAGAAAAATGTGTATTTAAAAGTTGGATTGTGTTCTTGTTCACTGAACAGAATATTCTAAGCTCTTATCTAATAGTTGTTCTAAAATGAATTTGTTATGTGTATTTTTCACTGACTCATAGGGGCATGTTTTCATTTTTGTCAAGATTATCAAATAGCTGGCAATAAATAACTGCTCTCCAAATGGTTGGACATTTGCTGCAAACTTGTGCTAACGAAGGTGAGGGACTAATGTGTTTGTTACACTAATGTCAACATAGCTCTGAAACACTACAAATCCTTTGACATGGCCATTTGTCAGTATATAAACAAAGTAGAATTTCTGGTCGCTTGACTTCAACAGGGCTTAAACCAGCTTTTGTGGAAAGGAGTAGCCAAGTGTTAACTTCTTGTATCCCTTGACCAGCAAACTCTAAAGTAATTTCAAATTGACATTTGAATAAATGAAGGTAGGTTGTCTTTACTGATAGATCTGCCCATGGAAGAATACAAGGATGGTGATGCTACCCACGCGGGTTGTAACTTAAGTTCTTGAATTTACAGGAGTGCAACTGGGCTGTCACAACCGTGTTGGAGCTCTGTGTTAGTCCTGGGTATATGGAGAGCTCAAATGCTGACATGGTAGATCTGAGCAGAAGGATTCGCTTTCTCTAAATTGCATGTTACTTTTCAGTGGCTGCTGCCAACTGTGTAATGCTTGCCTTAAATTGAATAGTAATTGTGGTTTGGTAGCTATGATAGTCTGAGAGTATAATGAGTTAATATTTGTGGAGAATAAATATCAACTTGTCTAATAAGATGCCTTTGGGCAGGAGGGAAGAGGTCAGCTTTTTGTGCATCACTTTGAAAGCTTCAGTTCTCATGCTTGGTTATGCCTTAAGTGTGTGCCGGCTGGAGAAGTCTGCACGTATATGTGTGTTCCCAAGTTCTACTTCAGTCTAGACTTGTATCTTGCTTTTTTTGCTGTGTAAGACAGACTAAACACATATCTGGGCCTCCAGCGGCTCCTTACCATGCCATCTTACCTACTACTAACCCTTTTAGTTTGGCATTTGAAATCCACAACAAACATCATCGTCAACTTATGTTCTGCATTTCTACACTGCTTAAGCGTAGATACTGTCTTTCTCCCTGTTCGCTGCTAGCTGTTGAGAATTCAATGTGATGGCTCTGTCCAAGCTTTAAAAGCCATTAAAATTGAAAGCAGGCAGAATTGTCTGCGAGGGCTTAAGAAACTGGCAAGGGAAACTGATAACCCTTAAGAAACTGGCAAGGGAGTGTTGTTACTGGAGGGCATCTAATAGCTGGGGGGGCATAATTAGTTTTTGAAAATAGTATGGTATGTGTATGTTCTGGACTCAGCTGAAATATGTTAATTCCACAAGAAACTCCTCTAGATGCTCTGCACTGCTTCATTGGACCCTCTCTCCAGCTGGAAGGACTTGAGACCAAAGGAGAAGGAGAAATGGAAGTAGAACAGACACTGTTTCAGACAGAGCAGGATAATTTATTACAGACAAGAGCTCCTGTAGGGGAGATACAGGAGACAGATGGCAGAGCAATTGGCATCCTTTCCAGTTAAGATTTTGTGTTGATAAACTTGCAGTTATCATAGGGACAAAGAGTGCAAGGTCTCTGCTGGCTTATGAACACCTTCCTCTGTGAGAGGAAGAGGAATATGTTGTTGACCAGGGACTTGGTATACTTAAGTGGAGAATCACAGACTGTTCGAGGTTGGAAGGGACCTCTGGAGGTCATCAGGTCCAACCCCCCTTCTCAAGCAGGGCCACCTAGAGCTGGTGGCCCAGGACTGTGTCCAGACGCCTTTTGGATATCTAAGGATGGAGATTTCCACAGCCTCTCTGCACAACCTGTGAGAAGGTGCTGCATTTTTTCATAGCCATGTAAAATCAAAGATTTGCAAAACCTGGAGGGAAGAGGTCTAAATATACAATCAGTGATTTAAACAATTATATATTCTGCTGCATATATATGAAGCAATTATACCTCAACAAAACAATACCTGCAAGTACAGATGAAAGTAGACAAGTTGGTGTGCGTGTATGGTAGTATATACATAAGCATGACCGTTAAAGGCAGCTGGATGCTTCCACAGAAATGATTGGTGGCATATAGTCATTAGAAAGATCAGGCACGTTAAAGGACAGGCCTTACATCTGAGTGTGGAAATAATTTAAAGAGCATGTAAATCTAAAATCTGATTCCTCTTAGGAAGAAAGAATAAAGAAGTTTTCAGGAGCAGAAAGATGGAGACTGCATACAATAACATAACGGCTCTTAACTTCCACTTGCTGGTATAGAAATAACAAGGGTACTTCAGCTTGAATACCTGAACTTTCTCATGCCCAGAAAGCATATAAAGTAGTGGTGTCTCTAAACAGAAGTGAAATGTTCTTAAGGAGAAATCAGGGCCACCTTTGGCTATGTTATATGTACCTAAACCCCTGCCCTAGGTAAAGGTGCACTCAAAATCTAGAGTGGTGCAATGGTGAGGGATGCGGAAAAGCTTTGTGTAAGAGAGCTGGGAGTTTGATTAGCAGCAGACCACTGTAAACCTTAGGTAACAATACCTCTTCCACTATGAGTCTCAAGTAGAAAGTTTCTGAAGCAAAAGTTGTATTTATTAGGTAGTTAACCTACAGTTCAGATGAGAGGGAGAGCAAACCTGTTTTCTATTCCAGTCTTAGTTACCCAATTTGGGGTAAGAGCACGGGAAATGAAGCCCTTAAAAGAAACAGGAGGAGGAAACAACGTAGTGACATGATAAGGCAACAGTAACAAAAGTTTCTGTTGCGATGTCCTTCCCTAAGCACTTTTCATATCCCACTCTCTGTAGACACAACCCTTTTTCAACTAAGCTTTGTTAACAAACTATACAAAAGGCAATTTAGCCAGGTAATGTTCAGTTGCCCTAGGCATGACATAATTAGGTCTAGTAGGAAAGAGTGGAAATCAATGATTAATGTTTGAGAGATAACTAGTGCTATTAGTTTCCTGTGATTTTTTTTTTTTTTAATAGCATTACTTATCTTATCTTTACTGTCTACCCATTGTAAACAGCTTTGTGGCACTAAGTTCTGATTAAGGAAACTACTTAATTCAGTTTCAGCTTTCTTCTGATATACTCAACATGAGTTAACTCCATGTAAGAGGAACAACTACAATAACTGAACCCTTCACAGGAAATAGTGGTAACTATTGGCTTTGAAAATTGAAGAAATTTTGTAACTGGACCCTAAATACTACAAATGCTAAACAAGGTAGTAATGTAAATATGGACTGTGGCATACTTGTTCTTTAGCAAATGGCATGACAGATGTTTGTTACTCCTAACAAACCCACTTACAAACATCAGTAAATAAGATGTAACCTAGTTTTGTACAACTTTGGTGCTTCTCAGCTGATTAAATATGTCTGTTGAGAAGCTGGGGATTTTATGTGTATGAATCAGTCACAAGGGTGGAGAAAACAGGAAAGTCAATTACTGACATGAATTAATAATGAATTAAAAACCAAAAAGTGATTCAAGTAATAGCTTCTGGTTTTACTAAGCTAATACTTCATGTACTTCAAAGCAGTATTTCATGCAGAGTTGGAGAGAGGAAAAAAGATGCTTATTTATCTGTAAATCAAATACAGTTTTAAATTAACCGATGCTACTTTTCATTGTGACTTAATTCTTCAGGGTATTATTTTGTTACCTTCACCTCTTAACCCGGGTAGATCTTATCTGTAGTTTCACTCTGTCTGCAAATGTAGGATATGCAAAGTATTGGGGGGGGGGGGGTGTGCTTGGCTTTCCTTTCTTGTTACTCATCATCATTATAAACTGTTTAAGTCTATCTTGTTCTTTCATGAGCTTCTGGTTGCAAGGCAACTGTAACATTATTACTGTGCATGTATGTTAAGCATTAACTGCTGTTGCAGCTCAATATTAAAGGAATCCCCATGGCCCCAAAACAGTGGGTTTTTATGTGAAGGACAAATAAAGCTTTAGTGAGAAATTGAAGGTTCTATTGCCTGCCAGGAGCTAAATAACTAAGGGACTCCTTTTGAGATGAAATATTGAAAGGTCTAGCTTTTTTGTTTTGAACGCAGGGTCTGCTCAAGGCAATCCTTAAATAGTTTCCTTTCATGCTTTTAATACAACTATCTATGGGAGCTTGGCTTAAAGATGTCATATGTTATCTCCTGATCCTTTTTGCTTCATAAGGATCTGGGTAGACCCATCAACAATCCAGAGAAATCTGTGACTTTCTTTTTAAATTCATTACGTTAGGAAGACACTGTAACTCTGGCATATTTATCGTTTCTTGAGAACAGAAACTGAAGATCAAAAATAGCAGTAATTTCCACAGCTATTCAAATATTTACTTAGACAGTGGCTAATTATCCAGAAGGAGCCCAGCACTTCTTGCAAACAGTCAGCAGAGACATCTGAGCTCCTTTAAAGCACAGCTCTGGTCCCTTAATGTTAGCAAGGTCAACAGTAGTCATAGACTTCCATCTACCTTCTGTATTCGGCCTGTTGCTGGCAGAGCCATATCCTTTGTGCTGTGAGGTCTCTCTAGTGTTCAACTCTACTTGGTATTTTCGTGTAGTCTTAGCACAGTTAGTGATCTCATCTCAATCTAATATTTCAGAGATGCTTGTGTAAAGGAATTTAAGAAGGATGTGGAGGTAACATGGGAAAAATAATTGAGATGATAGTGCAAATGACAAGTAATTACTCTCAGTTCTTATTGGAATGAAATAAAAAAGCTAGAAGGAAAATAAATGGTTAAATCTAGGCTCGTAACTGTGTGCTTTGGTGCGTGAGAAGGAATTTTGGATATTGCAGCCTCTAACTTGAATAAATTCTCCTTTGAGAGTTATACAGTTCTAGGGTATACTTTCTAAAACTATTAGGCGATGACTTTTGCTGTACTCCTGTAAGTGAAGTTTTACCCTGTGTTTATAAAATGTATATGAAGTGGTTGTCTTTTGAAATAAGCTGGGCTGTGCGGCTGTAGCTGAAAATAACTTCAGTCTGTTTACTGATAAGCATGCCATGGGTTTTTTCTGCCTTTCAGGCACCTTTCTTTCCTTTTTAACATACAGTAGTGCATTAGCGCTATACTACCCGGTTTGGACAGACCTACTTTAAGGCAAAGCTGCCACAGCCTGTCTGCAGAACAGTTAGAGGTGCTCTTTTGTCAGACCTTTGTGCCTTCCTTCTCAGTTACTGGAATGGAAAGAGAAATCGGGGCATGTGGAAATCTCTGGATTTCAGTCTGTGGTGGAGTGAGCGGCCCCATTGTGTCCTGCATGGGAGTAGGAGAACCTGCAGTGTCCCCAGCTGTGGTCCATGAAGAAGAACAGGAAGAAAAGAAGGCAAAGAAGGCTGAACATCCATGCTGAGAGGGAGAGAGGATATAATGTTTAGTTTAAACAAAAACTTGGAACAACATTTTCTTGTCACTGGCTCTGTTGCTTCATGATAGTAGTTATAGGATTAGCTAACATGCATGTCAGTAACCTGTTAAAATCTCTGGTACCTTAGTTCTCAGAGTCATCTGGATGAGTCCTTGACTAGTCACGCCAGTGTTGCTTCTTGGGTCTGGCCAAACAGTGTTTAACATGAAGATGAAACAATACATTTACGCAAATATTGCACTCGCTTGCACTGTTACCCAGCTGTCCTGGCAGTCAGGAGAGGAAGTGTCTGTTGTACCGGTACAGCACTGTTGTGGATGACTATAGTGATGTAAAAACTCACCTGTTTTGATCAGCCCCAGAAAAATAATCACGCTCCGTCCTCCTTACCTGAAGGGGCTGCATGGAAAATGAGCTATTCCTGTGGCATAAAGGAATTTCTGCCTTACAGTAAAGCAGTTTGTTTATGCCATCAAAATAGTTTAAAAGGGCTGTTGAACATTGACAGAAGGCAGAAAGTATGAAAAAAATTACTGTATTGAAAAATAGAAACTTAAAGGCCCTTACATGTTGGTACCTGCTTTATTTCTTTCTTTGATATAAAGACAATTCTCTAAACATGAGATAGCACATACTTCTCTACTTTGGTGTGCTTTCTGCGTTTGGTATCCATTGTCCTGAGCTGCATACAGCTAACATTGTTTTCTGTGGATGCTTGCTTTCTTCTTTAAGAATAATTAATCCAAAATTTAATTAAAAAAATCACTTTCCCAAACAGAGTATTTCTTCATATTCTCATTTGCTGTATTTAGACTAATTTGTCTTGACATTGCAGCTGTGCTGTTCTTTGTGTTGCACAATCTTTTGAGTTTTGTTTCATTAAGAATGGAACTAAAGAATTTGGGGAAGGGGAGGGAAGAAGTGCTAGACTGTTGGAAGTTAATTTGCCGTAAACCAAAATGTTGAGAACAGATTACGAAAGCTATGAAGTGACATGTAAATGCTTGTTCAGTTTCACACTTGTGAGAAATAAGTCATTAAAGCTCTGTGCGCATGAAATAGATGTTTGGTTACTGCTACTGGGAATAGTTTGTTCTTACTGGTATATTCGTAAGCATAGAGGAAAATGCTTAGAAGATTAGGAATTGATCTCTAGACTCCAAAAAAACTTACAGGTTAAACTAGCTCAAAAAACTAGCTCTAGTCTCTGTTCAGAACAGTTTCATATGTTCTATCTATCCTACCTAGTTGCTGTATCTAAACTAAACTGCAGGTTAGAAAATGCAGGTTTGCACTATGATTTTTGGAGTTTTTCATTTTTTCCTTAAAAAAAAAATAAAGCAAAAGCTAATTCTGAATGAAGAGGATGCTTAATTTAAATTTCTTATGTTGAACACGACATAATTTCCCTGATTCCTCACCCTGATGCATTACAATACAATTCCTTTCATCCACTATATTCTACTTACTGGTTTCTCCTCAGTGTTGAAAAGTGTGTTATGTTTGCAATTAATAAAAGACCCAGCTCTGACTTTAAGTACTTAAATGTTTTGGTTAAATGTCTTCCTCTGCAGCTGTGAGAGGTAAAACGGAAACCTAAAGGATCAAACCAGAAGGCATATAGTTTGATTAAATCACTTCAGTTGATTTGAATTATTTTGGGGGCCTGGTTCATGACCTCTAATGCCATGAACAAAACACATTTCTTGCTTGGTATCTTCTAATACTTTTTTTTTTTTTTTTTATGGAGGATTAGCATGTCTATGCATCACCTCGGAAGACTAATGTGGGCTGTGCTACCTGTTCAGACAAACTCCAGATGGAAGGGCCACCCAGGAGGCATCTTGCCCCGAACCGGTCAAACTCTTAACTAGTTTCTCAGCAGCACAACAAGCGCACAGAAGACTTCAGGTCTGGTAGGCAGATGTAGCTGAAGCCGAAAGAAACTAGAAACAAGAAACTAGGTTGATCTGGTTTATGTAACAGGCAGAAAAACTGGGGACCAGAGTATGGAGGAAGCTGCTTTGATCAAGGAAGTGGGCTGTGCCAGAAGCTCAGTAAGAACACTGATTTATTTGGGGATTGCTTTATACCACGAAAGAGAATAACTTCACTTTGGGATTGTTTTTCCCAGCAAGAGGAGGCTGGGAGGAGCAGTGGGCAAGCCTTTACTCTGAGACTGGAAATGCGTCCCCCCATAGGGTGTGTCTGCCTCTGACAGCGCTTGTTTTCAATCCTGACTCCCAGCTGTAGCAGATGGCTGGAGGATGGCAGCAACCGAGGTGGCTTTCTCTGATATCCATTTAGCTGAGACACTGATGGTTGACTGCTAAGTTTTCTACATGGGATAGTTGTGCTATCTTTGTAGACTGCCTCAGCTTCAGGTTTTAAATGGATTTGCAGGATGATGTCCCATGACAAAGTACAGGGGTCTGCTCTGAAGAGGCTGTTTCAGAACACTGAGGTCTCACGCAAAGATTTCCATGAATTGCTAATTGTCTTCAGAGCAGGGGAGCTGTGCTTTTTGCTATGTGGCCATAAATGGCCTTTTAAGAGATGACTTGCATGAAGTGATTGTAGTTCTGCTGCTGGGAGTTGTTCGGTCTGCACTTGAATTGCTGAAGACATCACCCAAAAGTGTCCTCAATGGGGTTTACTTGTCATATGCCAATTTCCTCTTGGTTGCAAATGGGTTACTTTAGCCAAAAGCTCTGAAAACTCAGTCTTTGTAATCTTTATGCTTTGAAGGAATGTAGCATAGTTGAGTGGGCTTTCTGAAATTTACTTCTCTGAAGTTGTTCTGGTTATTTCCCATATCTATATGTGCACCTGTGAAAATTGTCTTCTTCAGCTGTAGATATAGACATATATGACCACCTAGTTACAGTTTATCATATTTAAAAAAAAAAAAAAAAAAACAACAACAAAAAAGCAGTGCCATAGTAAAGATAATACAAAAGCTATTGGTGCACTTGCCTGTTGTTTATCTCTTGGAAGAAACAATGATTGGTTCGTGCTTTGAAAGTGGTAGGAAAAATATCTATTACTGCTTCTTTCTCTCCCCCAAGACAATCTCCAAGGCGAGTGCCCCTTCCTTTCTGTAGTTATGTGGTTTGCAGCCAGAGCTTCACTCTGCATTATCAAGCTTTCTGGCAATGGGAGGTGGCAATCAGTCATTCCGATGTGATGTGGACAGATAACTGAGACGTAAGTGGAAACTGCTGATGGAGCTGACTAATGCTCCGGAGGGGAGTAAATTGTTAGCAGGACTGAGTTGGGAGCATGGATCTCTTACAGGGATAGCATGGAGGATCAGGGCTAGCGTACACACTGTCGGTGTTGGGGTGCATAAGGCAGGCTGCAGATAAATAACACTGTAAAACTTCAGCGCAGTCCAAGCGAAGCCTCTTACCTTTTCAGACAGCGCTGCCCTGTGATGACTGGGATTTGTTGCCATGCAACATGGGAAGAGAGGCTGAAACTTTGTGTGCCTGGCACAGATTAGTTTAACAGCAAACTAAATTCTTGTCCAAGGCTCTATATAAGAGGTTTAGAGATCCCTGCCACGAGGAAAGAAACAATGCAAGGCAGCTTGCTCTCAGATTATTTTTTATAATTAGCTTCGTTATGCAGTTATGACAGAATCTAGGAGTTGCATGAATCAACAGTAGAAAAGGCAAGGAGTCAGGAGGTCTGTTAATCTTCTATCATCTGCCAGCTGTCCAGTGAAAACAGTCTTTTGTGTGGTGTTAGAAGGTCTGGATTAGTCATTTAACACCTGCAGGCAAAAATGTTGTACAAGAACATGTGAAAATCATTAGAGCAAAACTGTCCTGACGTCTGTGATTGGAAAATGCAGACAGCATAAGAATGGAATTAGATGGATTCAGCTGTAGCTTGCACGTCTTTTTAAGAATGCAGCTGACACAACTCAGACCTACAATTAAGCAAGTAGCAAATACTTAAGGGGCATTTGCATGCTCTGAGTTTGGATACAAATTACATGGGAAGACCAGGTTTCTGGAAGGACTAAGTATTTGTGGTACTGAGCAAATTAGAATAGAATAATAGCTCTGTTATTAATAGATTTATATATTAACTAGGCATGTTTGTGATTAAAAAGCATTGTCTGAAGTTCTTTGGCAATTTAAAAGTGATCTCATATAGCATACTGACAACCTAGAGCTGAAGTCAGTCATACACATACTGTTATACTACTTCATTGATTTCTTTTTTATTTAGCATATATGGTGCTCTGCTTAATACTTATTTAAAAATGCAAAGTGTTGAGTGAGTTTCAGAAAGCAGATATGACAAAAGTAGGTATTCCATTGGGGCAATCTAATAAATGCCTTTAATGTATTGCTTACAATTTAATTTTTTAACAGTGTTAACTCTGACTTGGGTTTTTAAACAGAAAGAAACTTTGGTTGCAATCAAAGGTTGATCTTGAGACTTGCTTTTGTTTTATTTTGAAATTCTTAAAATAAGGAATTGATACTAGAAATGTATATCATGTCTTTTTAGTTAGAGCAATGCTTATGGATACTAATGAAGATGGAAAGTAATTTAGACCAGCAGATATTTACTGTATTGTATGTAAAAAGTAACATCAGCAAAAGCTCTGCCTCTAGTATTTCTTTTAATGTAAAATGCCCAAGTTGATAAGTTAATTGGATAAAACTAGCCATATCTAACTTACAAAACACACTGTCAATAGTTAGAACTGATAATGGGCACTGGTCTTAACACAGATGTGCTGGATGGTGTAATTAAACACTTTGCATTCCTTTTTCTGTCTTAAAAAAATGTGACTTCCATTTTAGGGTCAAATTATCTCTTTCTGATAACTAGTCTCTTGCAGAAAAATAAACATGTCTGAGCTCAATTGATCCTTTAACCTTAGGACTTCTGGAGATATAATCCTTGCTGCCTTGCTGTCCGAATTCACAAACAAGCTGTAGATTTTCTGTTGGCATTTGACAAACTCAGAAGTTCAAAACCTGTACAGTGATTGTACTTCTATATTCTTGATAATAAACCCAGATAAAGGTTTTGAACACTTATCACTAACGTAGTACATTTGTGGTGTGGTTTTTTATTTTGATTTTTTTTTTTTTTTTTTACTTTGTAGACTACTAAAGCATTCCTTCCCAAGATGCTGGAAATGAATCATGGACACATTGTGACAGTTGCAAGTTCCTTGGGATTGTTCAGTACTGCTGGAGTGGAGGTTTGTTAGACTATAATTAACAATAAGTTTGTCAATTCTTGGTTAGGATAAGCTTTTTTTATATTATCAGCTAGAGAAAATAAAGTCAAATCTTCAAAGATACTTGGAAGCTATGGTGCTGAGTACCATACCAACGCATGGCTCCCCGTAAATGGGATCCACAGGACTTGGGCAGACACCATCTGTTCACCTGCTTTGCAGGTGGACTTGCCACTTAGAGTAAAAGCCTAGGATGGTTAAGGATTTCAGAATGCTAAATAATCTTTGAATTACCTGATAAATTTAGGAACCTGAAAGGTGCCAACCTACCTGTTCCTGTCAAGATCTTCAGTGCTAAGCTTGAAGCCAAAGGCAAGGATTTTCAAAAGTGATGTTTTCTATTTCTGTGAGGAAATGGCTGCCAGCCTTCCTTCTAGAATATATGGCTCACCTGCTTTACTAAGCTCCCAGTTATAAGCAGTAGGTTGTCTAGTTGCTAGGAGCTGATTGTGAGACTTATACACAAAACTAAGTTAGGTTTAGAGCCTGTTATCTTGCTTTTGGGGTCATTAGCACAAACGCAAGTGTGAACAAAAAGCATTCGGTTAGTGAAAATGAATGAATGTGTCTAATGGAATAACGGTCATACTACCCCATAAGCACAGGCTGCTTTGCATGTAGGTAAGGCTCAGTCCAGGACCTTAAACTGCCTTGTTTCATAACAGAAATGAATGAAGCTGATGTAACTTAAGGCTTTTTAGAGTATTTACTGTCTTGAGAAAACTACAAAGAATTTCCTAGACTGTGAGTGTGACCACCAGCAGAGGTGGACACATCCAACGGAAACCTCAAATGCTACTGCTGTCTATGCAATTAGTTTTTGATGTTGCTGAACTTAGTATTTTTGTGAGATATACAAGCTATATTGTCTTCTGAAAATTAAATAATACACCCAAATCTCCATTATATCTTCTGTTGAAACTAACCTTAAAAATAAAGCATTTAAGATTTTTACACCTATGCCCTGACAGCTCCCCAGGCTTTTTCAAATCTGACCCAAGGTAGTATTAGGTATCTCAGTCCTTTGTTGTAACATTTAATATTAAGCAAAATGGTAATTGGAGTAGCTTGCCACTTGAGCCTGCCTGATTCAAAGACTTGAATCCAAGGTAATATCCTCCTACATTCAGCTTTCCAGCTTTCATGATTCTGTGCTAATTGCCTTGGAAGTAAAGTGATAAATGAGTTGATGTGATGCTCTATTCAGTGGCTGTCTTTTGTTGTTGTTTTGAAAATCTGTGCAGAATCACCTCAGATACGCTTTGGCTTTGAACATGATTCATATCTGTCCTTTTTAAGTTGCCTTTTTTTTTTGCTTTGTTCGCTGCCAACACAGGATTATTGCGCCAGCAAATTTGGAGCTGTAGGTTTCCATGAGTCTTTGAGCCATGAATTGAAGGCTGCTGAAAAGGATGGAATTAAAACAACTTTAGTCTGCCCTTATCTTGTAGATACAGGAATGTTTAGAGGGTGCAGGATCAGGTGAGTAAAATTTTCCTTCTGCCCTGTGTTTGTAGTGTCATAAAAGTACTTGAAGGTAACTAAACTGTTACCACAAAAAAAATAAAATAAGTATTATATCTGCTTTAGTATATGTTAGACTCAAAAAAGAGAATTTCTGAATTCATTGAGTGACTTCTGTCCTTTTGTACTTGGGCAACACAAGTTTTGAGCTATAGTCTTTGTAACTTAACAGTGAATATAAAAACAAGAAATTGAAGTCTTTGTCCCTGCTGAGGCACTCCAAAGAAAGTGAGTTAATGAACTCTTCGCTGAGGTCTACGGTCCTTTATGTATCCTATTAATTTGTCTTAATCAAATATTTCAGAAAAGAAATTGAGCCTTTCCTTCCACCCTTGAAACCAGAATACTGTGTGAAGCAGGCTATGAGAGCTATCCTTACAGACCAGCCAATGATCTGCACACCTCGCCTCATGTATATGGTCACCTTCATGAAAAGGTAAGAGCTGAAATGCCAGTTTGTTGGCAGTACAGTCTACAGAATACACGTGAAATACACGAGCACGTCCACTTTCTGGACATAAACGCTCTCCTGCCCACACAGGCCAAAGGTGTTGCTTTGTTGGAATTCATAAGTCTCTTTCTTGGCTTGCATGAGTGTAGGTTGTGTGTGTTGGAAGCTCCCTAAAACTGACATCCCATATATTATGCATCCTTGTTTTACCATTTGGTTATCTTCCGTACTCCACAGATTCCTATTTTCTTTTCAACAGACTTTTATTTCTATTGTTTTGGTTCCTCCTTAGAAATGGTACGTGAGGCAGCTTCCAGCAAAGAAAACTCTAGCTTTTTATCTGTAGAACCAGTGGGTAGGAGGACCTGCCTGCAGACTATCTAGGACTTGCACAGATACAATAGATAAACTGAAAATCTGCACATTCAGAACCAATTTTCAGAGTCTAAGTTGGGAGGAAGGGCTACTTAAAGGAATTACCTCCTTTGTCCTGCCTAACACGCTACAGTTTTTGGATGGGAACTCTGTTTAATCTGTAACCAGGCTGACATTTCAATGATGCAGGGTAATAGAGGAGTTGGCTCAATTCCACTGATGCAACATCACTTGCATTCTAGTTTATAGAGAACAGCTTCACAGCTGTGGTTGTTTGTTGTTGTTTTTTTTTTTTTTAAATTTGTAGTGTGTAGGAGGAACCTTTAAAATATAGCATTGTCATATTTTCCTTCTGTGAGGGACAGTTGAAACTGAGAAGCTTGGTGACTTTTTTTCTACTTGTAAGGCAGTGGTTCTCCTCTGCCTCAAGTCTCTCATGGTGGACAGGCTCACCAAAGCCTAGAGGAGCCTTCACCACTCTCCTCTTTCTTGGAAGAGAGTATGTATGTGTCTCTTCCACCAACAAATCAAGGCCACTGTCAGCATCTTTAAGAACTAGCTTCTTTAACCAGAAGCTCAGAGGGTGCTTCAGTGCTCTCTGCACGAGCAGTGCCTTATGCAGCATCAGTCACATCAAAGGCCCTTCGGGTTGTCTTGGTTCAACACTTTAGCTTCCAACAGGGAGATCAAAGCTTCTGCGTAATCCGTGCCTCAGGCAGCAGCACTTAGATCAAAGGCCCTCCAGTCACCGCTGCACAAGCAGTACTACTGGCAGTGAGGACACCTCTACCAGTGACATCTACTTCTCAGTGCTTCAGTGGTCGTTACTCCTAATGGCTCAGTTCTGTGCACTGCTTTCCACTGAACGTCTGCAGCTATTTCCAGGGGCTGAGGAACTCCCATCTTAGTCCTTCTTTAGAGCCCCTGAGCAGTTGTAATAAAAGTAATATTTTGTGGATGTGGGAAGGAGGGGGGGAAGGGTCTGTAGCCAGGTATGCATCACATAGTCACCTCTTGGAATTTTATCTGGAGGGGGAAAAAGGAAATTGCTCTCTTTACTCCGGACCTCTCTTTTTGAGGATGGATGATTGAGTTTAGAATATAAGTCAAGGTTGTTAGACATCTGGTGATCAAAGAATGGCATTAACTAACACTAATCCCACATTAAAGAATATCTTAAATGTCTGATGACCTCTGCTGATGTGGCTTTGAGCAGATGCTTTGCTTTTAGTAGGCCTGTGATGCCCTTGCCCCCCTACCTCCTTTAAAACAAGCTATCACACTGCTTGTAAAAAGCAGTAGAAAATCTGGAGGCGTGTGAATAAGTAGCTTCTTCCTCCTTTCTGCTTGCCTGTGTGGTTGGGACTCCAGAATTTCAATTCTCACTGTAAGTATCCCTGTGAAATATAAATCTTTTTAGCCTCTTAAGAAGCCTCTCCAATAGTTATTATGTTACTTTTAAAGAGACCAAGTATATAGTGTAAGCAGAGGTTTTGTTTTATGCTGTCTTCTGACAATTTTATAACTTCTTTTTCACAGTATTCTGCCCTTTGAAGCAGTCGTATGCATGTACCGATTTTTGGGAGCAGACAAGTGCATGTACCCTTTCATCGCTCAAAGGAAACAGGCTACAAACAACAATGAAGCAAAAAATGGAATTTAACACTGTTTTGGATGGACTAACATTTATGGGTGAATATGATAATGTTACATGACTGAATTGCGAAGTGCACTTGCATCTAACAGATGCAAATGTCAACATCTTACTGTGGCATTCTCTTGGGTCCTAAACCTGTGTATTGAACTCTAAAAATCAATGGGGTTTTTTATATACTGTAAATAAAACTGACTAGAGTACTTGGAAAATGTGATAGGTAAGCAAAGTGAATTTACAATGTAGCTGCCACCGTTGTCCTTTAGAATATCACTGTATGTACAGTAAACTAGTCATACTACTTGTTGTAGGGCTGCACTGTGTGGTCTCTCTTCTTCAGCCTGCAAAGGCTTATGAGAGCTGTCTCCAGCTAGAAGATGCATCGGTTCAGAAATTGATTGTCTTTCCCTTTGTTATTTGGGAAGGGGGAGGGAGGGAGGGAAATCCTGAGGTGGAAGCTACTGCTCATGACCTTGTAGCAAATTCAAGGACAGTTTCTGAAAGCATCTCTTCACTTGTTCACCCAAGCTCTCTAAAGGACACATGGCCAAATTATGGTGTAATTCTCTTTTGTAGCAACTGTGTGTGTTCTATTTAAACAAAGATAAAAAGAAATTTGTAAATCTCTGCCGATTCAAAGGCAAGTGAATGTCTCAAATACTCTCAGAGCAAACTTGTACTGGGCATCTGGTTTTCTAGGAATTCAGTCAGTGACTTAAACTGACTTTTTTCAAGTCACTTGATTTGAAATACGCTCTCTTCTGTTCCCCTCTGTATGTCAGAGTCCAATCTGCCATTACGGACTATATGTTTCTTTTCTTCCTCCTCATTCTTACTTCCGACAGAGTTCTCCCACCCCCCTGAGGAAGCTGTTGTATTAAATTTCTGTAACTGGACTTGTGCCTAAAAGACAAAGCAACTCAGCTGAGATACAAACTGTTTATGTAAGTGCTGGTCATATGCCAATTATTAGCAAAGGAAAAATAGGATAATGCCTAATGCAACTCTACATGCAGAATATGGAAGGGTGTAAAGATTTTTTGTTTTTTGAGTTGTACTCACATTGTAGAACAGCAAATGACATTTTTACAGTATTTTTTGTAAAGCAAACAATTTTGTGCCTTGAATTTGGTAATCTGTATTAGTGAAGCATTGTAAAAGTGAACTTCTACCTCTGTATCTTAATGTATACCATCCACTTGTAAACTACTATCGGACAAATTGTGATTACTTTTTTAGAATGTCTTGTTAAATAGTGACCAATGCCTGTGGTTATTAAAGTGAGCCACCTTTTCCTTAAAACAGTGATTGGAATGCTTCCTTTGAAGACTGAACTAATGCAAACTACTCGTGCCTGTTCCGTAGCTCTTTAGTATCAACACAGTTCAAATATTTATTGCTCAATTCCTGCATCCACTTTGTCAGCTACATGGTTTAGGGTGCAATCTCTTAAGTCTAGCAGTAAGTACTGTGAAATTAGGCTTTAGGAACTGACGGTTTTCTCTAGTTTCTAAACTCATTGATAAAGTAACCGGTCAAAGATCTTTTGAAGAATATTCCTTCTTATTTTTTCTATGGAGCTTCATTTAGATCTACATAAAAATGATCTGGTGTGGATGCAGTTTTAGTGAATTAAAAAGTAAATGCAGTTTCAGTACAGCTGTAGTTACTACTGCATATATATATATATATAGCATACATATAAAATAAAAAGAATTGGTATCTGTGTGGAGAATAGTGTTGTTAACTAAGGCTGTTTAGAAATTAATCTGAAGTAGAAGAAACTGTTTACATTAACCCTTACTCCAAATTCCATGCTCTTTTGAAAAAGCCTCTTAATGACTTCCCCAGGGCCAAATTAACTCCCATGTTCTTGCAGCAAAGTCACTAAAAGCAAGTACAGCAATTTTCATTCTATTACATAGCATCGTTTTAATTCACATTTGTTTTTCTAAGATGTCTCAATGTATAGTGCTGTCTCGGACTAAGAAACAACTTTTAAAGTTTGATATATTGATACTGCAGATCCTTAATAGCTTGACAGAAAATGAAAAATAAGAAGCTGACCAGTAATACCAAGTTTCTCTAGAGCATCATGCCAATTTACAATGGTTACAGACTTACTTAAAAAGCAAGTTTCAGGGCTTGTAGAGTTCCACTTTAATTATTGAATACATTGTCGTCCTGGTTTCTCTGAGTTTACTACCATTCCAGAAGTATCACGGTCTGTCTCAGTTCTTGAACTGTGTGGCTGAGGGGTGGCTCGTGACTGGTGCACTCTGTCAGCCTGTTTCTAAAACTTGTTCAGACCCTTAACTTTTAATCTCCTATTTAAAAGTCAATTAGGTGCATATAGAGCAAGGGTCCACCAGATACCTTGTAGATATGGTGAGAATTGCTTAAGTGCCTGTGGGGAGGATCTTTGAGGCTAATTTTATGTTATTCTGGTTTGTCAAGTAATATCAAAGTTACTGCAATCCCTGGAGACAGCCATGGCTCCAAACTTAGCAAGATGTGTAGTGCTTGTCTTGAAAAATGGGAGACTGAGCTTAAATTCAGTTCAAGCCTCCAGAGAAACAAATAATTCAAAGTGTTAGTTTTTCCTGATACAGATGAACTGTTTTAGAAACAATCCTGAAACTTCTGTCACCTCTAGTCACACCTTAAAAAAAAAAAACAGCAGGTAAAGAAGCTGGTGACCTGTCCAAGAGGGTTTTCTGTTGACTTGATGGCTTCCCAGCTGCACAGGTGACTCCCACGAAGCAGGAAGAGAAGATTTGTGACTGAGAATGGAGTGCGAACTGGGGTTTCCCCTATTTAGATTACTCTAAATTGCTGCAAATACCATGTGATGCTGAGAGTTTCCTTTAACACCATGATCAGAAACTACAAGAATTACTGTGTCTTTTCAGGGTTGTGGCTAACTGATAACCTGCATCATTTCAGCACAAAGCCAGGGTAGTTTAAGTAGCTCAGGTAAAAGTTTTAAATTAATACTTTAAACTAGTAACTTGGTGTAGGAATATTTTCCTTCATTCTGTAGGATGATGCCAAAGTTTACTGTTAAACACAGATGAGCCAATATGGGTGCGCTTCTTGATATTGTCCTGTCTTTGTCTTGCTGTAACGACCAGATGGGATAGGCAGCTGACGAAAGTTTTCTTGGAAAGCTCCTATCTTAATGGTGCTAAGCTTATAGTCATGTAAACAAGGTGTTTGAGGATCATTTTATAGCACTGTACTTCCCAGCAAGCAGGACAAATCACATCCTTGATGTGTCTCCAGTAGTGCTCTAGGGTTAACAGTCAGTGGAGAGAGATAGGTGCTACCAGATTTACAGACTTGGGGGTTTTTGGCGGGTTTTAGTTGTGTTTCTATCTGACAGATACTTTCACAACACAGAAGCTGTCTGCTTCCTCGCTACAGAAGATGTCTGGATGATTAGTTCAGACATTACCATGTGTGCTTGGTCAGAGGAATGGTACCTTAAGGGTTGACATGTGTTCTGTTCCAACCAATGCTCAGAAGGTTTGAGATAACTTTCTCCTCTCTGAGGAATAAAAATCCTCGCATTTGCTCCATGGTAAGTATGTGTGCACCGGCACCTGCTGCAATATAACTGGTATATCAGAAGTGTGTTCACAACCGGCTTACCTTGCGGCAGCTTCCTCCTGGGCTTACACTTTGGGAGTCTGTCTGTGTAATTCCCAAGTAAATGTCTACACAAACAGTTTTTTAAAGCCAGGTTCTTCCCAGTGGTGCCCAGTGCCAGGATCAGAGACAATAGGCACAAACTGAAAAGCAGGATGTTCCCTCTGAACACCACAAAACACTTTTTCAGTGTGAGAATGACCAAGCACTGGCACAGGTTGCCCAGGGAGGTTGTGGAGTCTCCATCCTTGGAGATATTCAAAAGTCATCTGGACACGGTCCTGGGCAGCTGGCTCTAGGTGGCCCTGCATGAGCAGGGGGGGTTGGACAAGATGACCTCCAAAGGTCACTTCAAACCTCAGCCATGCTGGGATTGTGTGATTCTTTAAAAAAAAAGGGAGCCTGGTTTCTGGTTATTTGGCATGCTGTGAAAGTGAATTGGTGTCTCTTAAAAGCTTGACTGTGTAGGAAGGAAATGCAGAGTAATCTGAACTCACACCTCCTACCTCAGCCTCCTGTATGGACAGTCCCAATGGGTAGTAGAGCCTGGATTAATCTCATTAACTTTATATAGCTAAATAGGAACCTGTAATCCTAGACTTGCTCTCTGTCCCATATGACAGAAGCGTCTGGGGGAACAAACTTACCTCTGTAAAATTTAAGCTGTTCTCAAAGTGAGTCTTCCTTCTCTTCCACCCCCTAGTCTTTAAAAGGAATCTGGGGTTCCCAGGTTTCTAAACCGGGTGTACCCATTAAGTAATTGGAGTGAGATGAGGCAAGTTTGGGCTTCAGGTGTCTTTGCTTTTGGTGTTAGTAGTTTCCTGTACCGTGTACTTGTTGGTTATTTTAGGTATTAATGTAGTTGCAGCTTGGAGCACCTTAAGCTAGATGCCCAATATAGTATAAATTGTTCTTTCCCCCACACCCCGTTAGGCCTGTTTGGGTGGTGTATGTGGAGTTGTTAACACACAATAAGTGCCTACTTTAGCTTACATCATAATGACTTGTGCAGAAAACCTCTAAGTGAGGTAAGCTAATCAGGAACAATACCCTTTTGCTTCATAATGAATAAATAATTCATTGAGGAGCAAGCATTATTCTTTACATTCAGACACCATCATAGTCTGTCGTAACTTTAGCGTGTAGACAAACTCTGATGAAGCCTTGTCTTCAGGAGCAACTTGGGAAACTTCAGAGGAATCAAAGCTGTATAGGGAACACGCATAAATTAAAGGAGTAAGTTACGGCCCACAATGGTTCTGAAAGTGTGCATCTGCGTGAGAGTTTAATGCATATCAAAGCACTAACTTAACCTCTGAATTTGATTCCTAATTTTTCGCCTTGTCTCTGAGCAGACAAGTCCTAAGCATCTGTTCAACAAAACCAGATGATCATAATGCAAATGGTAATCCAGTCAGTATTTAGCCTCAGAGTCTGTTTCTGTCCATTACTGCTTTAAACCCAAGTTTTCCAAAACTGTCTCTCACAGAGATAAGGTCTTCTAACAGCCCCTGAAACAGTGGGTTAGGCAGAACTGGTTGATGAGGGCACCTGATTTAAGGTTTACTTTGTCATGAAGCTCCTAACCCTAAATTCCAGGTATTTAGTCACACTCTTCTTCCTTGCAAAAAAAGTTGGGAATCTAGGGACGCTCCCCAACAAAGTTAGAAATGTAGCTACACAAAACCCCCAAACCTGGTATCCTAATTAGCCTGTCATGTTTCAGCCTGGCCATTAAATACTGATGAATGTAATGACAGAAAGGATGGCTTTACCGTGCCATCAAAGAAATGAAGAAATTCATACTAACTTTATTTAAACATAGTTTAAGTGGACAACCCAAATATTTAAAATAACTTTAGAAATAACATTCCTGCTTACATACTTATCTATCTGCTTAATGCTGACAATACACAAACAATTCATTTCTTCCACAAAAAAAAAGGCTTTTGAGCTGAATGATGAATATGCAGAAGTCGGGATCAAGTGTTTGGTGTTTGTGCGTAAGTTAAATTGTCGGGATGTTTGTTTCCCTCTTCCTAAACAGGGCAGTTGTAGCTCTTAGCCAAGGAGCCGCAACGTATTTTGAAAAAATGAAACCTTTAAACACATCCCTGCCCACACGGCCTGACCAAACCGCCTTCAAAACATTGGCCTGTTCTCATTGAGAGCATTTTGGCAAATGATGTGCCTGGGCCAGTGTCTATGGCACTGGGATAACTGGAGCCTTTCTTTCCTAATCCAATTATCGATAAAAGCTGCTGTGTCAGCGCGACCCAGCGAACAGCTAGAGCTGAGCCATCAGGAAAGCTAGTAGCTGTATCCGGGGACAGCTTTTTAGTGGGAGAGGAAGGATAGGGTGCTAAGATGGCTCTGGGGAGCCCCCCTCCGTACCCCGCGCCGGCAGCTTCTGTTGTGGAGGGGGGATGTGCAGAGCATCCCATTCCGCTGCTGACATCCAGCCCGCTCTTCTCATCCCAGCTGCAGGCAGACGCGGTCCCGAGCTCATCTACCAGGGCTCGGCTACATGCACCCCTGCTCAGAAGCTATTCTGGAATAGCTACGCTGCAGCGTGTGCCGGTGTTTGTGCACGTGTGTGCACACGTACCCTTATATTTTGCAATAAGCATAGACTGTTTCAGCCTAACTGAAACAAGAACAACGCTCTGGAGTAAGAAATTCTGTGCTCTGGGACTTATGTGGGAGTAGCCAGTCCATTCTGAGCACCTGTTTTACTCTCATCTTCATCAACTGTCACGTCTAAACAAGCCCTTAGAAGGTAATTACAAACTTTCATTGGGACGCATCCGCTTAAGCTACGGATAAGCAAAACTAACTTAAACTTCTATCTTCTTAATAGGCTACGGATAAGCAAAGCTAGCTTAAACTTCTGTTTTCTTAACAGGCAAGAACATTTTGAGCCACTGTTTAGAACAAACTTTACTCGATACAAGTTAGGTCTTTACATACCTCAGCAGTCAATGGGCAGGTGGAAGCGTGCCAGGGTGATTAGGATTTTAGGTTTTCCTGCCATGCTGAAAGCCAGGAATACTCACCTTTCCACCTGTTTTAGAAAGGAGCTCCTGGCTAGTTAAACCTCTGGTATGTAAGGTGAGGAGTTTCATGTCAGCAGCAGGATTGGAGGAGAGGCTGGCATTAAGGTCTCCCAAATACCCCCAAATCAAGCCAGCCTCAGTGCTCTTTGTTTCACGGGTGCCTGCACAGTGGTTTCATCACCGGTTCTTGTCCTGTTGCTCCTACTAGTTCAACCTCGCCTCCGGTAGCAACAGTGGGAGGCCAAATACGGATACGGCTCCAAGGGACCAGTGTTTCCTTGAGGCCTCCGCTTTCCCAGGGCTTGCCTGTGAACTGCAGTGCTTGAACCGCTGAGGATTGCCAGCTTCTTGTCTAGCAAGTGCTCGCAGTGGTGGGAAATAAGCGCGAGGCAGATGAGACCAAGGCTTCCAGTGGAGGGATCATAAAGTAGAGCAGTCCAGCAAAAACACTGATACATGGATTTTCTCATCTCTCTCTTGTATCTGCAATCCAAACAACCTGATAAGAAATGCCAGCTTTTCTCTGCTTGCAGTGACTCAAAATAAAAATCATTTAAACAATTGCTCCCTATATTTTATTTCTCAACTTACAGAAGTGAGCACTTCTCTGGTTGTTTAACCAACAATTTTGACATTTAAAAATAACGCGTGGCTCACATAATACATCATCTGTTAGCACGTGCGAAATAAGGGACTTTGTTAGTCCCAGGGCTTAACTGGGAATTTCCGAGGAATACTAGAGTGGTTCTGAAAATGCAGATTGTTCAAGTAATTGTTCGCTCTGGCCTAGCATTCTTTCACACCTTTACTTTGTGTAGCAAGCTAGAACAAGTGGAGCAATTGGAAGATGTGTCATTGTCCTTACTAGACGGGGGAAGAAATTAAGCTCTCTGCAGTAATGCCAGGTCTATGAAGAGGTTATAAGTTTTGGAAGTGAGTTTTTAAAAATAATTTGAACTATGTTGTAATGTGGAATCCTTATTTATAGGCAGAGCGCTTCTGAGCCACAGCTGTTGGTGAGACGGTGTTTTCTCAAGGAAATAACTCATTTCTCCTTTACTGGAAGAGAACAGTAGTAACTTACACCAAGCCACTGTCCAGCTTAGGTTGGGGCTGGGACTGGGACAGGGACTGGAAGAGAAGTTGTGCCCAAGTTCTCCATTCCTGGAAAAGACACAAGATTTTAGCTGAAATTAGCAAGTGCAATAGACTTGGAGGTGTGTTCCTAGAGTCTCCAACAACTAGCTTTTAATTTTCCCTGGCTTTTTGGTATATAAATATTTGCAGTCCCCTGTGAAGGTTCTTCTCTGAAGACCTAGAGTATCTAATAAGAATGGTCAGGTCAGCCAAGGCAGCCCCTTTTTATTGAAGGGGCAAAATTGCACATGAAATTCCATGACCCTTGAGTTTGTGGGACACAAGTTTCTTCTTTTTTCTCAAAAAAATGCATATTTTCATTTTTGCCTTCCTCCTGATGCTTGAACGATCAGATGTGGAGATGCCGTCAGTGTTCCTGGGATTCACCTTGGGAAGCCGAGCCTTTGTTACTAAATATTTGGAATCGGACCTAAAATTATTCTCTCACTGGGGACTCATAACACAATCTGCTGCCTTGAAAATTCTTACACGAAACAGCTTGTGGGACCGGGATGGCTGGGAAGTGGAGAAACTAATACAGCACTCTGGGCCAGAGGGAGCAAGGCAGAGCAAAAGCTAAAGCCCCACTGGGAAATTCATTAACCGCAGCTCCTACAGCTGCTGTAACTTCCTGTTCTGTCACTGTCTGGAGTTTTTCCTCAAGTCCCACTCCCTGAAGACAATTCCAGTGTCATGGTCAGGACTCTGAGGTTTCTCACCTGCCGAGGTGCTGCATCCTTGCCTCCTCTCCCTGATGGGGGTGACGGGTCTGACCCTGGAGGGGCAGGAATCGAACCACACGGGCAATGCGAGAGCTCTCCGTCTGTTGTGTCATTCTGACGGGGGGAAAAGGGAAGTTATTTACCACCATCTTCGTGCTTTTGCTTCTCTCCCAGCCTATACTGGCAAGTTTCAAGTGCCCACAACAAAACAGGAGAGAGAGTTACCACTTGCAGGCTGGCCCACACATGGCCGTGATTTTTCTAGCCCAACCTTCTGGTGTTGCTCTAGGGTTGGAGAAGTTGCTCTGTGAGCCTTTGTGCTGCATTGTCCACCTACAGGCCTAGGAAAGCATCTTGAGACCCAGAAAAATAAAGCACAAGGGCATAGGCAGAGAGCACATATCCTAACAGCCATTTCACCTGGCAGAAAAAGAGAGTGGGAGAACATACGCACATGAACAGGAGTTTACGTAGATGGTCAGGAATCTCTGACCCCTCAGGCAGAGCGGTGTCTGCAGGTAACTCCAGTGCCCCCATGAGCAGTTGTTTTCTGTCAAGCAACTTTGACTTCTCCCCGGGGAGGGGCCAGTTGGACACACGGCTTTCTCAAACAGAAAGCCACCACACCTGGGAGAACCTCACCCTTTATAAAGGACAAAGCAATGCTGAAACATGGAGATGAGCCCTTCCCAGCCTCACCAGTGCCCTGGTCTCTGACCGGCGTGTCATGCCCACTGGTGCTGTCAGCCACATGCAGCGGTACCCTCGAGGAATGACTCCAGATCAAGCTAAGCCATTCCACATGGCAACCATGGTTGAACTGCTTACTTTCCAAGGATCAAGGCTGTTAGGCCAGATCTGTCACTTGAAGCCCTCCGGACAGGATCCTGTCAAAATTAGCGGGAGTCATTGGGAGGTGGAGGCTTTCTCTGCTGAAACAGCCACTGCTTGTGTGCCAGCAGCAGAACAAACGCAAAGGATTTCTCTTTTACTCTATAAATAGCCATTTTTTCATTAGATGGCCTGGCAGCAGTCTGGACTAGACAAATTGTTGACTTTCCGCCTGGCGAAAGGGTTCTACTGCCGTTCTGTCATACAGCTTTGTGCCAGTCCTGTGCCAGAGCTGAAGTCCCTGGCTCACAGTAACCCAGCCGTGCGTTCAGACTGCAGCTCCCCAGCCAAGAAGAAGAGCTGGAGAAGGAGAACTGGGATGCAAAGGGGAAGACAGCATAAAGGCTTGCAGGGGATACTCCTCAAACAGCACTCTGTAGCGGTACTGTGTCATTAAATCACTGCCCACTGTGCCTCTGAGTGCTCCACTGGATTGTTCAGGCTCCGAATTCCCGGAAAAAATTGTTATTTGGATCTCACACATTACTAAAAAGAAATGGTTTGTATGTCATCCACTGGTCATCTCGCTTCTTTGCAAATCCTCACTGCATGAGTACTTCTGCCTTCTTCCCTAGACAGCCACGCTGCATTAGATCAAACCACAGATTTACATCCTGGTCTAAGTCTTTGAGTTTGCAGTTTACCTCACTTGGACACTTCATTTAAATCTGCTTCACATGTCAGATCTGTAGACATCTAAGCAGTGTGTGTGCTTGGAAAGAGCAATGGTTATTTGCAAGCGCACACACAGGCAGACTGGCATTTGAAAACAAAGCTCAAGCACAGGGAAACAGAATTTTATAGCTGTCTACCATGCATGAAAAGCAGATCCAGCACACGAAAATAGGCCCCTAGTTCTTAAATCTGTATTTTGAACTGACTTTCAACCAGGTGTTTCCACTTTAATTTGATCCCAGGCATTCCTAGAGGTGATGTAAGATCCAGATCCACAAGGTAATAATGAAGTCAAGAGTTGAAAAATTATCAAGGCCTAATCTGGCAATTTAGTCCCTTGTAAATCATTGCGGTTAGCTATTGCAGGGCCATTCTTACCAACCAAGTTCTCTTGAGACTTCGCATTAACTTCGCCACCTGTTTGACTGTCAAAGAGATAAATTTCCTTGAAGGGAATCTTCCACTCCCAACTTTATTTATGACTGGGGGAAAGAGGATGGATTGACTGGGAAATTTCAGCGGCAAGGGTCTGCATATGCTGAATCAGGGAGTGATGCAATTCATTTAATCTGTTTGATATTACACATAAGGTCCCAAAATGAAACCTATAGGATTAAGAAATTCTTCTGGCCTGTTTGCTGGATGGAAAGCTCTAACGAAATGTAGTCAATTGCTGCTTTTTCTTCTTCTTCTTAGTTTGTTTTTTTTTTTTACAATCAGACCCAAAAGTCAAAGATCACATCAGAGCTATTCTGTAACCTAATACTGCATGTCTTTCAGAGCACCTGTGCACTCAGCGTCCCAATGGCGAATACCCAAAAAGTGTATCAATGAGTTTAAAAAAGCTTTTGTACAGGGAGATAAACAAAAAAACAGGATAATAAAAATAGCTCAGTGGGATGGATACTTCAGGAGCAAACCATGTGAGAACTTGTAGGCTCTGGGCTGTGTTAGTGAACTGAGCAGCTTATGCCTTGAATCAAAGATAAAGCAAAATACTTTCACGCTTGAGACTTTTACACAAAGCATAAGCTCAAATTGCTAGCCAGGCTTTTTTTCCTTTTTTTTTTTTTTTCTTTTAGGAAAGTCCTTTGAAACAACTGAAACTTGAGTGGACTAGAAGTAAAGAATAAAAAAAGAGATTTTAGGTTTTAAATCTATTGTTTCCTGCCACATACCAATGGCTTCTGACAGTATTTTCTTGTGTTTCTTCAGTTTGAAATGATACAGCTTATAGTGAGGGGTTTGTAGAGAGAAGTACTGGGTAGGGACACACACACGCACGCCACAAAACACTCAGCCCTCAGCCTCGCCTCCTCTCCTTCAGAACCCTGAATCTGCATCCAAACCACTCGGCTTATTCTGTGTAAAAGCTGTCCATGTGGCAAGTTTTCTACTGCTTGCAGCAGTTTTGCATATATTTGTCATAAGTGGTATTATATTAAAGCCCGTCAATTGATGCTGCCTCTCCTGAAAGGCAAGAAAATGGCTTCTATGGTTTCTCTACCCCACCAGCGTCCCTGACCACACAAAGCAACTAGTGTAAAGAAACCTTTTACCTGAATTTACACAGAGTGTCTCATTTCCTAGGCTTTTTAGAGGTACTTGTTTTGTTATTCTGTACTCTTGGAGACCGCTGGCAGCAGTGGAGGGGAGGCCGTGCCTCCATTGGCATGAGGGCAGAAAGTTCCTTGTTCCTCCAGGCTGATTTACCTGCCAACACAGTGAGAATAACCAACAAGCTGCTCTTTACCATCAGGGGTTTTTTAAAGATTTATGAGAATGTGTGGAGTTGAGGAGGAGGGGACATTGTTTTAGCCAAGGAGAATATCTGTATTGAGAGATGAAAACTAAGGAACAGATTGATGGGGAGGAACTGACAGAGATCTGGAAGACACCATGAGCAAAGTTAGGAATAAAAATGCATCTTATGGAACTGGACAAAGCAAGTAAGACAATACAGAGTTAAGGGAATATTCAGGATATGATTGGGAGATGTTTCTTTTCAGGGTGTGAATCCTGCATGCTCTTCAGATGTAGAGTGGGCAATGCCAGGACTGTGGTCTTCAGCACTGGTCCTGTGCTCCCAGGTGGGAAACAGGAGAGAGGGAGGGAACCATGGCCAAAGCCTTAAAACACCTTCTTTGAGGACACTAGAAACATCTCCATGTGGGTGGAAGCCCTTCTAGGCACCCTGGGAACACAGGGTCAATCAAGCTGTCGGTGAGGATATACTCAATGTCCTTTCTAATGCCCGCTGGCATTTCTGGAAAAGACTGACAAGCTTTCACGTCGAGAATCCCAGTAGTCCACAGTCCAAAAGACCTTGGGCTGTTTAGAAACCATTCACTCAGTTAAATTCATTACAGTACTTCTGGTTATATTAATGTTACCCTTTTTTTGACCCAAACTTTAGCCAAATCTGTGGAGCTGCAGGTGTTGCATGGGAAACCGAAGATGGAGTCAGCTGTCTCTCTGAGGCAATCCTGTTTACTTACAAAAAAAAAAAATTCAGAAACTATGCTTTCCCTGGAGGTCTCAAGCTGCAGGTGACAGTCCTTTTGCTCCCTGTTTCACGTCGCTGTCAGCCAGCGCTCTGCTCGGAACACTGCCCCTCCCCAGGCTTTTCTCAGAATCACATTTCTGGACAAATTTAGCAGTGCAGGAATCACCCAGGCAGCATAGGAAGGGGCATGACACCTCAGTTTTTGGGAAGCCTTTTTTAAACTGCTAATGCATTTTTTAAACTGGCTGGTCACCGACTTAAAAAAGAAAATACACAAGAAGGAACTAGAATTCAGATGCTTTCCATGGAAGTCCCACAACTTTTAGCTGCAGAGCCACAGTCCCGTCCATGTTGCCGTGATGACCCATGAACCTTGCTTGCTTCTGGCCCAGCTTCAGCCAAGGGTGGCTCTGGGAAGCTGCGTGGTGGGAAAGGTCCTTTCTCATGCAGGGGTGGCATAGCTTTGACTACTACTGCCTTCTTCAGTCGAAACGCTTCACATTTGTTTCCTAGAAGACCCACTCTTTGTTAGGGACCCAGTCTTCTTCTTTCTTTTCTTGGTCAACTGAACATTCAGAGCAAAGTGGGTTTTGATGCATGAAAGATAAAGTGGCTGGGGAGAGCGGCTTGCAGTTTTGATTTCTTGCTTTTTTTGACTAAGTCACGCCAGCCAGACCTGTAAGCCTTTTCCTTACAATCTTCCCATTCCCAAATGCTGAGCAGCTCAGGCAGTGAGTTGTCCACAGCTCCCTGACAAATGTCTGCTGCACGTCAGGCCCACTTGTTGCAGTCAGGTCTGTGCAGGCAGAGGGTGTCCTGCGTGTCCAGGCTGCTCAGCTCAAGCAAATGTCCTGTACTACCAGGTTGGATTTAAACTCTGTCATCCCTTGCCCCTACGTTTTTCCTTTGCCTTCTTCTGCAAACTGGGGCTATTTATCTCCTCTACTGACCCGGGCAGACAGCAGATGAAGTGTGTGAGAGACCTACTGAAAGAAGGAGACCTTATGGCAGCCTCCCAGTACCTGAAGGGGGCCTACAGGAAAGCTGGGGAGGGGCTGTTTGCAAGGGCATGTAGCAATAGGATGAAGGGCAATGGTTTTAAACTAGAGCAGGGTGGGTTTAGATTAGGCATTAGGAAGAAGTTCTTTACAATGAGGGTGGTGAGACACTGGCACAGGTTGCCCAGAGAGGTGGTGGAGGCCCCAGCCCTGGAGACATCCAAGGCCAGGCTTGATGAGGCTCTGGGCAACCCGATCTAGTTAAAGATGTCCCTGCTTACTGCAGGGGGGTTGGACTAGATGACCCTTAAAGGTCCCTTCCAACCCAACACATTCCATGATTCTATGATTCTATGAAGGTGTATTTGTGTACGTGCAAAATAATTGCATGACCTACAACCTGTTTCCCTCCACCCTGATGTGCCAGAGTCTTCAGTGAGAGCTGGGAGACGGCTCTGACTTTTGCAGGCCAGGAGCTTAGGAGCAGGGTGGAAAAATAGGGTAAGAGGGGTGAGAGGCTGTGATCTGATGAGCGCTTTGGAGGACTGGGCTTGGCTGGCCAAGGTGACAGGGACCCGGGAGGACAGGGAGGGCAGGGGGAGCTGATAAGGGCAAGCGCCAGAGTGAATGGGGATTGACCCTAAGTGGAAGCCATCTCCCTGTACGTAAGTGTAAGAGAAGTGAATGGGCTTGTGCAAGCAATTTATTCTGGCATTTCTTAAGTGTTGAGTTCTTGGAACACTTAATTACAATATTTTTCACTGTGTTGATAAGAACATATAAAACATACGCATGCTTAAGACATATTAAAATGAAAAAAAAAAACCCAGTGCTTCCAAAATAACATTGGTATTCTGGAGAACTAATTAATCGTTTCTCAATCCCTCTTTCTAAGTGTTATCCTTTGAAAAATGAGCAAGAAAGGCTGTAAAAGATAAAGCTGAAAAAGGAAGAGCCAATATAATCAGGGCTGCACAGAAATTTGGGGTTAAGTCCCACTGTCTATTTTTAAAATATAGCCCTATAAAGAGAAGAGTTTGTGTGTTCAAATGTATGAATTAAGGCCATGTGAGACCAAACTCTGAACTTCCTGGCTCGTGTCCGTCTAAGCCATTATAAAAATGTGTGTATAGGGGCGTGGGTAGTTGTAATTCATGCCTTTCAGCTATCTGGGATACACTTTTTTGTTGTTCATGTAGGAAATTTAAAAAAGAGCTTGGAAGAACAAAGCCTGAAGAAGTAAATCTTCAATTATAATTTGAGTACACACTCTTAATTATAAGAAAAGAGACAAATCGGTCATTAAATTTTCCAAACGTGATTTTAAGATGATTTACTGGCAATTGAGTGTGTGCACACATACACACACACACAGAGCTGCTTGCATTCAGCTTTACAAGAAATCTCGGAAAATATCCCAGTCTGCTTTACAGAATTACAGTAAGAAGAATGTGACACCCTTTGCCATTATGTTTGCTGCCAATGATTCAGGCGGGGGCGGTGGGGGAAGGAGAAAGCTTTTGGAGGAACAGCTCAAGGTCCCCCTACACTTGAACTTTGAATAAGCAGTGACTGTATCTTCAGGAGAACTGTGGGTGTTAGATCAGGACAGTGAGAGAGAGTGAGAGTAAAAATACCTCAGCAGGGGTTTTCCTTCTGCTTTATGGAAAATGATGCAAAACCATTTGTGAGTTCCTTGTAGTGGGAGTGAAAAGGGACACAGGATTTATTTTTTTTTTATTAAGGCAGACAGCGTTTTTGTGAGGTCATATTCTTAGTCACAGCTATCTCACAGTGTCTGGGAAGCTCTTCTGTCTTCACCTGGCTGCATTGCTCATCCAGTGCCCTGGGAGACTATCCTCCCAACCAGGTCTGAGAGGTCTGTTTGAATGAGAGGAGCTTTTAAAAACAAAGTGTACTTTCTTATGACTAATCCCTTTCTGATTTCTTTTTGGTGATGCAGAGCTATCTCTGGATGAAGTTGTGGCTGATACTGCATCTACCAACCGCTCCAGGGACTTGCCCATTTTTCTTTGCCCTGGAGGAACAGCTCAAGAAATGTCCAAGAGGGTTGGAGCCTTTCCCATCATCCCCACACGTGAGGAACTACCGGAAAGTGAGGGTTAAAGGGTGGCACGAGCCTGGCGTAACTCCAGGATCCCAGCCCTTTTGACATCAGCGGGGCTGGGAGATGTGAGCCCAGCCCTCCTGGGGTTTTGCTGGGGGCAGAGCCCCCTGCTCAGTCTGCCCATCCCCACACTTGGGGGACTTCACAGCAGCCGGGCTCCTTAGTGGTGTTTCCCCCTAGCCAAGCCCCTGGGAGGGGGTGGTGAGCAGCTGAACACCATCCCACGTTGGTACCACACTTGCCTCCACCCGTGTCTAGGGCAGTGCGAGTGGTGGGAGTCCAGACCCCATCATTGAAGTCCCTCAAATACTTGAAATGAGGGATGGGGAACCCTGGTGCAAAAGACGAAACATTTGCATCTCAGAAATCAGAGAGAAATCTGCTTTGCAGTCAACAGCCTGTGAGAAAGGCATGTTTCACACTGAAAAAATGTAAGTGCATTTACCAGCACACGCACAGATAGACCCCGTTTAGACAACCAGCACCTGCTGGGCTCTCCCTCTTCCTGCCTGTACTTAACTAAAAATAGAAACTTACTTTCCGCAT
Source organism: Chroicocephalus ridibundus (assembly GCF_963924245.1). Lineage (NCBI taxonomy): Eukaryota > Metazoa > Chordata > Aves > Charadriiformes > Laridae > Chroicocephalus > Chroicocephalus ridibundus. The sequence continues at coordinate 134,395,309 of NC_086285.1, forward strand.
AGATTTTGATAAAGATGTGGGCACTTTTAAGTATATCTATCTCATGTATTATGATTAAAACCCATATTAGACCAACCCATATAACCAGCTTAAGTCTTTCCTCTCACTTCAGTGGTCATTGGATCAGACCTGCAGCTAGTACCTAAGAGCTTCCTGACTGCTTATAATTAAACTGTATTCCTGAAAATATCACTAAATCCTATCAAATTTTTCTCATATTTCCTTCCAAAGCAACTCTACCCTTATGAGTTGAGAATTACGTACTACGCCTCATGGCAGGTTTTTAAATAACATACCAGAACTGTGTTTGCCACTTGCTAGCCCTAGTAAATTTGATATTTACACTGTCATCAGCTAAAGTGTGTTGGGCTCCTGTTGTGTGACTTTGGGGATTTGCTGGGGTTTCTATAAAACACAGGCCAGCTGCAACAGTGAAGGCAGTTCAGTTTAATAAGCTAATAAATACATTTAATGGCCCTCATTATGTCTTGCAGTGATATCTGGTATTAAAGTGCAAGTGTTAGCCCGAGTAGAATGTAAAATAGAAAGTCCCCTGCTGAAACGGTGCAATCTGTGTGTGTGTGTGTACGTACATAAACACACACACATATGCATATAAACCCATTGCAAGGTTCCTACAGAAGAACGCTCTGGCATTTATTTTTCATTAATTCTTGAGAGATTTCAGCTGCCTTTGCAGCTCGAAAGAAGACATAATTTTAAGTTGCAAGAGAGGAGGGTAGATAGGAGTCATGGGATAGATCTCCCTCAATAGGAAGGTAAATGGCCACTCGCTGGCTGGCCAGCACACGGCACCCAGGTTGTGCCACTGGTGGGAAGCCAAAATAAACCCCCATGGGGCTCCTTGTGCTTTCTAATGGACTGGGGGAGGGAGGTCTGAAACCCCCATGCCTTTGAGCTGCAGTGGTAAAACTGGTCACCAAGCCCACGCCGAGTGTGTGCACCACGAGGCTCCCCTTGGGGCTGACAGACGGGAAAACAATCAGTTACCTTCATTAACACAGCTCAGAGATAACGCAGGCAGTGGAGGCACCGAGTCCCTGTACCCCTGTGGAGCTGTGGGCTTTCTGGGCACTCTCCTAAGAGGACACCATAGATAATCCCCTGGGCCAAGGTCCTGAGGTGATCCCCCAGCTGCCTGTGAGACTCTTCGGCTTTAGTGCGAAGGAGAGGGCCACACTAAGGAGGTCCATGTATCAGCTTGCTTAGCCAAACATGTATTTGAAGCAGAAAAAGCCAAGCAGGAGCCATGATTGTGAGGAAAGGCAAAAGCCTCCGCATGCCTGCACATCGTACGGTGAACACCACACAAGTCACAGCTTGGTACTCAAGCCAGCTGAAATGAGCTACCTCCGGGACTGGAACCAGTGAAGATGAGACAGCACAGCTCAGGGTGGGCACCGTTATCCCCGAGGGACATCTCCACTGCTCAGACTGCTCTGGCTGGGCTCTGACACAGCACCAGGACTGCCGTCGGGAGGGCACGGAGGTTGGACGTTTCAGGCTAAGTGGGGACTATAGGAGGTTTTTAAAAATCTCCTCTGTCCTCATCGGGTTCGTGATTTTGGATGGGCAAAATGAAAGGAAGATGCTGTACGGGGGAAAAAATGTGAAGTAATTAAGTCAAAAAAGACCAATTTTATATTTAAAAAAAACTCTTTTGGTAAACTATTCAGCATGTAGTTGCTGAATCAAAACATGCCAATCACTAGATCATCTGGGCCCAAATGTCAGCCTGTGCTCTAGGCAGAGATGTATGGTTTTTATGCACAGCACAGATAAACTCATCAATTGACTGGCTAGTACAAATTTGAGCACTACGGAAAGCAGAGGAGAGAGGCGTGAGTGGTTTCTATTGTCACCAGAAAAGCGAGATTATCCTAGAATTCCAAATATGTCCAATCTTTATTTTTAGTTAATATGTTAATCCGCTTAACAAAATCTCCCTCTCTTGCAATGCCCCTCAGATTTCCTGCTTGTGGGATAGAAAATGATCTTGATTATAAAAGAATCCTGTCAGGCCTTGCTTTAGCTGGTTTTACCATAAACACAGAAACTTTTCTGTGCTGGTCAGGCAATGCACTAGCACCGTGACTTTCCAAGCCAGGCAACGTTTCTGCCTCCTGCACACTGTAGGTGGGTGGGAGGGAGCACCGTCTTCATGTCCACATGCTGTCTCTGCTCTGGGCTCTTCTCGGAGGCTTTGGAAGTGACGGGGTCAGCTCTCCATTCGTCCGCTCTACATGGAAGGTCTGTTTTTCTTCCCTCACAGAGACCCCAGCTAACTTGCTAGCTCCAGCCAAGCCCGTTTTTTTGGGAGGCAGTGTGCAGCTAAACATGATTCCAGTTAGCTCAGCTGCCGTGACGATGGGTGCTCACATCGGATAAGCTGTGGGGTTCTCTGATTCTGGCAAATACAAGAAGCCGTATTTTTGCTTTGATCAACTACTCTCATTGGGAACAAACTGATGAATGATAGATTTTGGAGAGAGATTTTGTAGGAGGTCAAGAAGATGTGGGACAGGCTGTAGAGCACTGGACCACAGGGTTTCACAGACAAGGAGAACATTTGGACAACAGGCTGCAAGTGGGGAGTGCCAGAGACGAGGCTGGGACCTGTAAAACAAGCTTGTCCTTGTTGGAGTTCAATAACACTGTTAGTCACCATTAAAATATTGGAAAATGTAAACTATGGGTGAGCTTCTCATGGATTAGAAAGCTAAACTGACTCCCAGAGCATCCCCTCTGAACTGGAGATGGGAACGGTATGCAACCACAGGCTCTGAAGTCAGTGACCCACATTCAGTGACATGGCCGGAGCTCCTGTGCCCCCAGGCAGAGGCGGGGGGTTAGAGTTAACTGTCTCTAGCCAGCATTGCTGTGTTTTCCTTCATCTCACCATAGAAGTCAGCGCAGCCATGTGCTGTGAGACTCGTCCTGGAAGATCCCGTACTATTTTTCCTAGAAGCCCTTGTGGCAGAGCTAAGCTGTGAGAAGCACAAACGTTGGAGGATCACAAACTCAGAAAGCAACAGAGGAAGAGACCAGTCCACTGCAATAATAGTTTAAATCTCAGGGGGGTTTTTGGAGTGTGATTTTGTGAGCCTCACAGTGGCAGTAGGCTTGCCAGCTCTGTTGCTTGTTTCCACGGAGGGCATTTCTGTAGGTGGACATAGATATTTACAAACAGCTTATTTTGCTCACTTCCAAATGCTACATCGATGCCGTCAGAATACAGCAACAGCGTCTCGGGGGGGGGGTTGGTGCAGAGGCAGTCTGGTCACTCTTTGTCAGACCATCATGTGGTTCGTTGCAGGAAGGTCAGCCCGGGTGTGACAACCCCTGCTTTAGGTTTTTCTTCTCACCTATTACCAGGTAATATTCCAAAATCTTGCAGACTGTACAACACCACTGACAATTCCCCACTGCTTTGGAGAGTTGCGTGCTGAGCTGTGTAGAAACTTGTCGCCAGTGTTACAATCCCCCCAGTACTGCTGTGATTCATGTGATAGCTGTTGTGTTCCTTAGCACCTCAGCTGATGCAGCACATGACTCTGTTAGTACTTGATTTTGTTGCCCCCCTTTTTTTTTTTAAAGGGTCAGTTTCCCTTTCTAATGGACCATTGCAAGATAAGGATGGGCGTGGAAGAGGGCTGAAATGTGACCTGATGATGTTAGCATCAGCAGACCTGCCAGCTCACTACCTTCTACAGTGGGTGTTTCAGATTGTTCAAGGACTTCCCAAACCAGCATAGCCACACCGCTAGTCACAGGAGAGCCTGTAACAGCCCTTGAACCTTGTACTGCCCCGGGAACCACATGAACATCAAACAGGTAAAAGCTCGACGTCTCTGTTGGACGGAACAGGTTCAACACAGAGAATCTCTTTTGTGCGCCACAAGAGGTTCACTTGCATTTAGCGACCTGGACAGGCTTGAGAGGTGGGCCTGTGCGAGCCTCATGAAGGTCAACAAGGCCAAGTGCAAGGTCCTGCGTGTGGGTTGGGGCAATCCCAAGCACAAATACAGGCTGGACGGAGAATGGATTGAGAGCAGCCCTGAGGAGAGGGACTTGGGGGTGTTGCCTGATGAGAAGCTCAATAGGAGCTGGCAACGTGTGCTCGCAGCCCACTGTATCCTGAGCTGCATCAAAAGAAGCGTGGCCAGCAGGTTGAGGGAGGTGATTCTGCCCCTCTGCTGCTCTGGTGAGACCCCACCTGGAGTATTGCATGCAGTTCTGGGGGCTCCAAAATAAGAAGGACATGAACCTGTTGGAAAGAGTCCAGAGGAGGGCCACCAAGATGATCAGAGGGCTGGAGCACATCTCCTGGGAAGACAGGCTGAGAGAGTTGGGGTTGTTCAGCCTGGAGACAAGAAGGCTCTGGGGAAACCTTATAGCAGCCTTCCAGTACCTGAAGGCCTACAGGAGAGATGGGGAGGGACTCTTTATCAGGGAGTGTAGTGATAGGATGAGGGGCAATGGTTTTAAACTGAAAGAGGGGAGATATAGATTAGGTATTAGGAAGAAATTATTTCCTGTGAGGGTGGTGAGACACTGGTGCAGGTTGCCCAGAGAAGTTGTGGATACCCCATCCCTGGAAGTGTTCAAAGCCACGTTGGTCTGTCTCCTGCAGTCTCCACTAGCTTTACTCTGGCGATAGCTACTCATTTGGTTTGACAAGACCAGATGACGCTTGCTGTGGCACTTCCTAGTGTGTTGAAACCAAAAGATGCTTTTCCAAGCACTTTGCAAGACAGAAGTCCTGCACCTGCCAAGGGAGCTAGAAGGGAGCTGAGCAGGCAACTGGCTGAGTGGGCAAGCAGAAAATGGAGTGTATTTCCATTTAGCATTTCAGTATTTTCAACAGAAATCTGTTTCAGTATATTCATATTTTCAGCAGAAAGGAAAAAACATTTATCTAGAAAACCTCTAACTAGCTGTGGTGGCAGGGATGGTGCTACTCTCTGGGCCATAGGAAATATTTCCCTTGTCCTGAATCAGCTCTGAAAGAAGCCCTTGTAGATCATCAGGAGGAAGACATGAGGTTCCTTATACAGTCACTAAATTGCCCCTTCAGGACTTAGTATGCATTGCACCATTGGCAGTGGTTTGGCCTAAGCAATCTAATCTTTAAAATGAGGTTTCTGATATTCCTGGTGACTAAGAACTGAAGAAGAAAAGAGCTTTTCATTACCACTGCTCACAATGCCTTCCCAAATTTTTAGTAATTTTGATAACCTCAGCCATTCTCTGTTCCCAGGTGAAAAAGAGTTGGGTGAGTCTGGTCGAAACCACAGTCCTTCTGCCCGGACAAATTGCCGCACCACATCATTACGGTGATGAGAATATTCAGGCTGGGGATACATCAAGGGCCGGGAGCCCATTCTTTCACATGAAATGGAAGAGAAGCATTTGATTTCTTTGTATTCCTTTGAAAAATGCCCTCTGAGATGACACAGACACAAAGCAGACTCAGCCTATACAACCCTGAATGACAAGCCCCTGTGTGGGATAGGTAGTGAAACCTTCCTGCTCGGTGAAACCCAGGTTATTTGACATCTCCGGAAAGAAAACTGTATGTTGTGCCAGGCAGGAAAATCAAGGTGTATGATTTATTGGTGTCTGGCCTGCCTTTCTGGTGCTCTTACCCCACCTTAATTCTTCCTTGTATGCTTTCTCTCTTAGGCTTGTAAGCCCAAGGTGCTGAGGGAGAAGAAGGCTGACTGAACGTTCATTTCCTGCAAGGGTTTCCTGTATGATGTAAGAACAAGAGTGGGAGCAGCAAACAGCTCCTCAAACATTAACTGTGTCGGGATGTTTGAGATCGTGTGAAGAAAACGCTACTCAGAGGTTCGAAGGAAAGTTTTTTTGTCAGCGAGTTAAGCATTAGGGGATTATTTTTTTAAAAGTTTTCCTTCTCCCCAGCTCTCAGAAGAATTTGAAGATTAAGAAGGGGACCCAATAAGCTAAAAGGAAATGTCCCCTCTCTTTAGGTTTATTATTGAAAGTGGCCAGATGTCATTTGTTTGTGACTAGAAAAGGGAAGTTGTATTACAGAATGTGACACTTCAAACCCCATGGTAAAAACAAAAGCGAAAATGGAAAAGTATTCAGCTGCGCTCATTTACATTTGTGATCCACATCCTGGGGCCCTTTGACATGGAGATAAGAACTGAATTTTATGACATTTAAGTACATTGTGAGCATTGCGTGTCCTGTACATACAGTCGGGTGTTGATCAGATGAATCTGAAGCCAGCTGGAATGGTGGGTGGTGGAGAGCTAGTGGAGGAAATGCTCTACGTGAACTGGTTTGGAGTAATATGATGTTAATGCTTTTTTCTTTCCCAGACCCAGGCCTTCTCATACTTGCAGTCAGAGTTGTGAATCAGTGCCTTGTATGGGATATGAGATCTGCTAAGAAAAGCAGTAAGAAGTTCTTCAGCAATGAACTAATTATTCTGGCACTTGATTCTGAGCAATAATTAGAATGGGGGAGGTAGAGACGCCATAGCTTTTACTAACTTTAATAAAGAAGAAGCACCAGGAAAAACTTTTACTAGCCTTCATGGATTCGTATTAGCATTGAGGACCTTCTGCCATTGCCAAAGAATGATATGGCTTATACTATCCTGTAATGCTTACACCAGCAAGGCTTCAACATGTCCACTTGAAATCACTTAAGCTGTGTTTCTTTTTCAAGGCACATGAAAGAGATATATTGTCCAGTGAACTCACAGGTTATAGCAGAAATTATATAGGTGGCATGACATCAGATTCAGGCTCCCTAGACCAAACCTGTTGCTATGAAGTTCTCCTGTGAAAGAACATCCTGGAATAAAAGACATATTCATGCTACGAGTATGACTCACCCTACCTTTTCCATAAGTCTGCACAACACCCAGTCACAATTTCTATGCCGTGAATAGCCAAAGAGTATGAACAAGAGGCGAGACCAGCAATTCCTGTCCCATAGGCTTCCAAACACAAGCAGAAAGTCACGACTTCCAGCCATATCACCAAGTGCTGGATGTGCCCTGAAAAACAAACAAAAATCTCTGTGCTGTCACTTGAATTCTCTGCAAATTCTTTCTCACATATGGTCATTTTCTGTGTGTGTGCATGAGACCAGGTGTTACTAACACAAATGTCCACAGAAGTGCTGTCCAGAAGTATTTTTTTACCGACCAGCAATTACTGACCTTGAGTAACTACATCTTGAATCCAGGAGTTCTTAGACTAAAGTTTCTTTGAGAAATATAATGGAAAGAATAAAATGAGATATATTCCGGACATGCTGGCCACTCCTGTATTAGAAATTAAATAGTACCAAAGAACATCCCTGGGCACCAAAACCTGTTTATGTTGTTAAATTGTTGTTGGGGTCCCTGGCACAGTTCTGGCTAATGCCAAGTAGCAGTCTCCTAAAATATTCCCCTAAAATATTCCCAGCGTGTGTCAGGGGATGACACAGGCCATGGGCCAGAGCCACTGGGTAGGGCGAATATGCCTATTCCATGCTTCGGTGACTGACAAAGTTCAGGAGTATGGATGTGCCTAGAACATGCCTCTGCGTCTCAGGCTTGGCAGAGTTTGATGTACTAGTGTAGATATAGCTACTGGTGACAGAAAAAGTGAAATTATTTTTCTAATCCCACTCCCACTTAATTAGTCATACAACCAGCATGTTTTGGAAGACTACAGGAGGTATACCAGAAGACTACCAGAGACAATGTCCACAATTTCTGGGGAAAAAAGTACAAGGAAAGGGGACAAAAAGCATGCCTAAGCACTCAACAGAGAAAGAGGCCTGCCTGGGATGGGCAAAAGTTACTCTGAGCCTGAGGGTCCCCAGGCGTGCTTTCTCAGGTACCACCACGGAGAAGCAGCTAGCTGTGTGCCAGGCCACATGGAGGCAGAAACAGCTGATCAGGCTGTATTTGCGTACCACTTTGAAGAGGTTTCTTTAATGCTAGTGACACGTGTGTCAAAGGGTAGGGTTCCTCCTGCTCCAAGGTAACTCTCCATAAAGAGAAGCTACCTGAGAGAAGAAGAGAGGAGGACTTGGAAGGCCACCTAATGGGTACCTCTCTGGTCATACTGTCATCAAGAAACAGGATTTTATCAGGACGTCAGTAAAATCCTCTTGGGATTGGGTTGATAAACCAATGGCAAAGGGATATACATCAGCATTCACAAGCTGATTAATGGGGTGTCCTTTGAGAAAGAAGCAATTGTTCATTCTCAAGGAGATCTGCAAAGTAGTAGTGAAGGAGCTGGGTGCTGGTCTCAGTATCAGAGTGAATTACGCTGCCTGGGCTAAAGGAACAAGGCACGCTCCTTACCATATCCACATTGACTGTCCAGGCACTGCAACTTGGTTGAAGAGTCACTCAAAAAGCCATGCAAACTGATCATCTGTGTAATCAGAACCTACCTACTTGACCTACCTACTCACAGCAATGAGAGGTCTATGGACAGTCAATGTGGATGCAACTAAGCTGTTTTTCATTACAATAAAACTAGGATGCGATCATTCAAAACCTCTGGAACAACATGACACCTGTTAGTCACACTGAGGGCTGTTGCTGCCTCTGTGAGATACAACTATTGGCTCTGTCTCATGTGTGTCAGCATTATCCGTCCCAGCTGGTTGAAATATTCTGGATTGCTTCACAGATCTGGTACAGATAGGCTGTCTCTGAGTCAGTGAACTGCCAGGTCACAATGAAAACATGTTTTTCCTCTGTGCTGTCTTTCTTCACTAGTAATAGCCTAATTGCCTTGGAATTTGACATATACAGGTTATGAGTGATTTTGTACATTTTAATCTGATCAATTGCTCACTGTAATTTATCATTTTCCAAAAGTGAAGAAATAAAGGTATTTGAAAATGGAAGTCCAATTCTCACCTCTTCCGTTTAGGCTGCATAAAACATAGGAAAAAAACCCCTTGCCTTAAGTGCGCAATCACAGAACAAATACGAGTGGTGGACCTGACACAAATCAGAGCTGACTTGATCTAGCTTGGGCATTGAAATAATTTTATTTTTTTTCATTTGCCATGCAGCCTAAAGTCAGACTGTCCCAGCTGTAGCTAATACGAAACTCCTCTATATACGAGGGGTAAAACTTTGATAGGCTTTTTTGGCTTTATTTTGCTATAATAACAATACCAAACAAGTGGCTGACGCAGGGCTCGGAGGGCACCATCCAGCAGGTAACCTGCAGGACCAGCTCTGATTGTGGTGTAGAGTTCAAGTCCCCTCCCAAGTGTGATTTATGCCTAGATGGAGCAAATCTTTGATGTGCTGTGTGGGGCAGTCATCAGTCTCATCTGGCCAGGACACAGCTGAAAGGTGAATGAAGTGAGTGAGAAGAAACCATTTCAGTTGAAAACAGGATCTCGGAGATTTGCGTGTTCCTGGCATATTCCTATATTCAGCAGGGCTTTCCAGCACAAATTAGCAATGGCCTAATTTATATGCGTTCAGTGGATTTGGGCTCTCAGACCAAGATCAGCCAGAGGATTCCAAGAACATTCCTAGAGGAGCAGTATTTGCCCTGGAACTGGATGTTATCCGTCCAGAAATACACCAGATGAAGAAGCAGCTGCTAGAAAGGAGGCAGAAAGCTGTCTGCCATGAACCCTGTACATGCTGCTCTGCGTCTAATATCCATGAGGAAAGGGGGATTCTGATCTGGCTCACGAATTTACCAAACAGCAAGGACAGATGATGAGTTTATGCTGCAAAATAAGGGAAACTGACAAAATATGGGTGAAACATCAGCTGTGTGGAAAATAATCCGTGATACAAAGGAGCGCTATGAGTACAAGGCTGGACGTGGCAGAAGGAGCATCATCAGTGTCTTCTAGCACAGGACATGAAAGGAAGGGGTAGAGTGTGGAAATGAGTCTATCAGTGAACAGCGCTTGAGATTGAATGACGGAAGACTGGAAAGGGACATGGCTATACTGATCCAGGTCAAACATAAGTAATGTTAAGATTATGGAACTTATGCTCCAGGTCCAAACCTGGAGCAGCCAGTAGCTCATCTAAGTTAGAGAGAGAGCGATGAGTGTGGGCTCATCTGCACAGCAGTTTTGAAAATGGGACAAAGTGGGCATCTGAGTTAGTGCAGTCAGTGCCTGGCTATTTGTGTAACCGGGCTCTGGGAGAAGGAGCAGCACAAGGTGTTTTCAGAAGGACTCCTGCAGAGACACTTTGGTGGGTGCACAGAGCCATCCCAGCTCCCATCCTGGTACGATGGTGTCAGCTGGGTTGGGACCCTCCTGAGCCTCTATGTAGGGGTCTCCATGCTGTCACCTCCGTCAGTTTGGGGACACAATGCAGTGACACCTGGCCTAGCCCCGAAGACAGCCAGCTCAGGCTCAGCAGGACGTGTCTGTTCAGGCTCCATACTACATAAAAATGGCTAACCCGTTTTCAGGCCAGGCTGACTGTGGCAACCACAGTGGCCTCCTGCTGTCACTAATCTACAGTCATCCACCGATGATGGAGAAGACCTGAGTGAAGCAGGTCATATTACAGCTGGATAGTTATGGATAATGGCAGCTGAATATATGTTTATGCCCCTAAAAGTGATTACACGAGACTTAAGCTGATTATTACTTGGAGACCTCTACATGTAAGTTGTGAAGCCAGTTGGGATTTAGAGCAGGTCTCACTCATGTTTAATTTCCTAAACGGCACAAAACTATTAAGGTCAAGATAGTGAAGCATGAATATGCTGAGGAGGTTGTGATGTACCTGTGGCAAGGTTGTATTTTGATGAACTTCAACATGTGTCATGTGGCCACTAATGACAGCCGTGTCAGAGAGGTGCTGACTGCTGGAAGCGGAGGTTCAGGCTTGTCACATTCCCATTTTTGAAGTGTAATACAAGCTGCCTCACTGGGTGTGGATTAGTCTTGAAGACTTCCGTTAGCTCTAAGCCAGGGTGTAGAGCTCCACAAGTCCTTATTCTACTTAGCCTATCTATTAAGTTAAACATTTCGGACAATCATCTTTGTGAATTCATGGGAAAATACTACTAGTATACGAGCTTGTCATCACAGCTTGTGGTCATCTAAATGTAAAACCACTTAGAAACAATGAGGGCCAGAAAGAAAGTTTTGTTTCACCATGGTCAGAATCATCTAAGCATAAAAAGGTGTAATAAGGGTTTGCTTAGATGATTCCAAACAACCGTTCAAATGAGACACGGCCTGGGAAATATAAGTCATGATGGTGAATTTTTCAGAATTATGTGTACAGGTTATAATGGAAAATGTATTGCTCCTCTGGCTCAGAAACTTGGGTGCAATTTAGAGAAATGCCAGCATTTGGTTTGTTCCTGCTGAATGAGTCGGGGGTCCCACTTCCCCGAGGTATTTTGGAAATCCCTACCCCTTCTCTTGATGATCTGTAATGCAGCGTGTCTGTGTAGACTTGAAACACTTTCTAACAAGACCTTTCTTGCCTGTAGCCTAACTGAAGGGACTTGACCACGCTGCTGAGTATGTGCTACCCAGGCTGGTTCAATAAGGCAAGACACTGTTAAATTCTGACACTGTCAAACAACACGTTGAATTTTCTTCAGTGGTCTTGAATCTCTGCGATTACATCTTTAACACATCAATAACTTAGCCTCTGGTTAGCAAGGATCGCTGAAGCATGACTAATCAGCAGATGAAAGTGTCTTTGTGGGGATTAGCTTTAATGAAAAGAAAAGGGATAGTTATTTTGGTAGTTTGAAATCTTCCATAAATCAAAGCGAATACTGACAAAGCAGGTTCATACGGTAAGAATGAAGCTATTGTGAATAAAATTAAGGGAACAGCTACTTTTATATAAATCACAGGCCAGGACAGCATTTGTAAGAGAGTTCATGGGAACAAGATCATTTAACTTCTTCAGGTGTAAATAAGTGATATTTAGCTAATGTTAAAGCATCCCTAAAGAACAACAGATGGATGAGGGTCTTTAGTGGGGAGTTTCTTTTTTGGTTTTCATTTCTTTTCTTTTTTTGCATGCAAAGAATACCCAGCTAGTTTATCTTGGCCACTTTGTTCTGTGCAGGGACAAACAGCCAACATATAACTTGTTTTTTACCACTGCCAGAGAGGAGGACATAGCCAGAGAAACTTTAGTCTGGATCACTGATAGCAGCTATTTCTGGCCTGTGTAAATTAGAAAGTTTCTTGGTCTTCTATAATGTGGCTTGGAGGAGCTCACGGGGGCCATGGGGATAGTGGCAAACAGAAATAAATGCAAACTCCATACCTTCTGGGGAGTATTCATGTTCAGCTCCTGAACTTTAGACCTCCTATATACTCCTGTGCGGTTAATGTGCTGTATAAATAATCGCCCCTTGAGCTCCTCTGGGCAGTGACTCAGAGCACCCACGCTGAAAGCTTAACCCCCTCCGATGACTGTATGGGACTCCTGAAGTTAGACTGTACATGTCAATGTATCTAACAGCTCCCTTCCCTATATGCTGTGCCACCTTCTCCATTGCTTTATTGCGACATTTAAATTTAATCCTTGCGGATGTGAGAGTGAACCCCAAATGCATAATTATAATACTGGAGTAGGTCTCTGCCTCTGACTTAAGTGAACATCCTTTCAGGTAGCCTGAGGCAAATGGAAAAACAGCTTAGATCCAGTCCCCTTGTTTTCAGCTATGCTTTTGTACCACTTTCATACGTACTTTTTGAAAAAAGCTATTGAAACACTTGGTCTTCATGCTGCAGGAACTGTTGCTGAATGGTTGATTGGAAATCACAAATGTTTGCTCATCAATCTAAAGAAATGTATCATTAAAAGTAAGTGTCTAGGTAGAAATATCGACTTACAGTACTGCTCATTACTGTATTGGAGGGCTTCCCATGCTCTGGAGTCTTTCATTTTGGGGTGTTTTTTTCCTTGTGTGCTCTCTTTCCCTTGTGCTCTCCCAGATCAAGCTTCCAAGGGTCTCTGGTGAGTGACGGAGCTCACTGCTGAAGAGCTTGTGAATTAGGGTCATATCCTAAGGTTTTTTAGAATTGTTTTCACATTTTTAAGACAATTTCCAATTAACCATTAACCAGACAATTAACCATTAACTGAGGCTAATGATTAAATATTTAATATGGATCACTATTCTAACCAGTGCCAATTTTTCCTTCTTTTTCTGTACGAACATGCTCTATATTCAAAGTCAGTGGGAATGTGTACATGTGTGTGTGCGCGCATGTGTATCTGTGTTTTAAAATCATAGTGCAGTTATTGGAAGTTTTCTAGAGAAATTGAAGCAAATGACTGTGTGGTTACATAGCGACAAGAGTAGGATTAAAAAATAATTTCAATGGAAGAATTTACCACGCTGTCTGGTATAATTACTCTTCCATTACGTAGTTTTTAGGGTCACAGTGAAAAAATAAAAACGCCAGACCAACAAAACTCTGTAATTCATGATGTTTACATGATTCATAATTTACAATGGGAAGGAAATGGAACGTTATGTGAAAAAATGCTATGCACATTTTTGCACAACATTCTACTGATATATGAATCATGCTTGTCTTTGGTTAACTCAAGGGAAATAATCCCAGTAATGTATGTAAGGCAGTCATGCCCACATGTCTGGGGTTTTTTATATCCAGATTTCAGTGGAAAGAGAGATACTTTTTAAACAGATGGCAAACAAGCCCCTTTCCCCCCAACTACTTAGCAAATTTAATAACATAGCTAATTATAGGACTGCGTATGTTAATCCATTCATATGCTCGCTCCATATATTTAATGTCACAAGTCAAAGGGATCTATGGAATTGCTGGGCAATAGCAGCTAAATTACATCCAGACAATATTCCCTCTTTATGCTTTTGAGACCGAATCTCTTGGGATTTCTGTTGGCAATTCAGTACAAAAGCTCATGTAGAATTCTGTAGCTGCAGTCCGGTAGTGACGGTAGGAGAAGCTGAAACGCACTCAGAGGCTGCATCTGCCTGGTCTAAGGTGATGTCCCATGTCACATTTACTCTCAAGGGTCAGAAGGAAGAAGATGAAGACAGTTGTTCCCTGTGAATTTTCCCCTTGGTTGCTGGCTGTGTCATGGGGCCGTGATGCTCCCAGGGCTGTTGGCAGGAGAGCCACAGCCATCTGCTCAGGTGAAAGGGCCGTTCCCTTCACTCAGAGCTACTGCATCTCTTTAAATCACCATGTTCCAGTGTTTAAAGGGTGGCTACAGAGAAGATGGAGACTCCCTTTTTACATGAGTCACATGGAAAAGACGAGGGGCAATGGGTACAAGTTAGTCCTGGGGACATTCCGATTGGACATGAGAGGAAAATTTTCCACAATGAGAACAATCAGCCATTGGAATAATCTCCCTAGGGAAGTGGTGGATTCCCTGACATTGGACACTCTTTAAGATTCAGCAGGACAGGGTGCTGGGCCATCTTGTCTAGACCTTGCTTTTGCCAAGAAAGGACCAGATGATCTTTGAGGTCCCTTCCAACCTGGTATTCTGTGATTCTTTCTAGACTCTCCCCTCCACTCCACTCCACTCCAGAAGACCTGGTAACAATTGATGAAATACTATACCAGGTCAGCATGTCAAGAACCTACATACTACTGAGAGCTGCCTGTTGAGGGTCAGCAAGGACTAGGAGCCACCACCACTTAGACCTGTGAAGCATCAGCCCTATCTTTGACTGTAAGAAGGAGAGGGTGTGAATATTTCTTGGTGGTGCATCTAATGTTATTTTGCATGCGTTACAACTAAAGTATGTGTGACGCCATTCATGCTGGAGGTCAGAAGCAACTTTGAAAACATGCTTTTCTGAGGGGAGAGGCATGCTAATTATCTGTGAGGACAATGGCTCATTTCTCTGTGACTGACACTATGGAGTACTTTGTACCAACAAAAGCCTGATCTCAAGTGTCAGATGCACTGAGTTCTTACATCAAAAGCCGTCTGTATGGCAAGGAAAACAACCTCAGAACCAGACCATCTCTTGGTTAGTTTTATATTTGTCATATGTAAAAGATTTGTCAGTCAGGAAGGTCTGGCTGTTTCCATCACCAGTCCTTTTTATGTAGAATTCAAAGCATATTACTAATAAAGTGTAAAAATTCAGGTTAAAAAATGTGAAACTTGTAAGAGAAAACAGTAATACTGTCTGGAACAGGTTAAACACCAAAAAGGGCAGAGAAAATTTAGAGTATCTGAGTTCCATAATCTATGGATCTGCCTACACGTATCTGTTTGCTTCAAGTGCTCTTTGTGATCTGTCAGAATTATTTAAAAACTTTTAAAAATGTATGGAAACGAATTTAGTCACGTATCACAGACTAGCTCAGGAAAAAGAAGAGTCTCACAAATCACAGAGGGATTAAGTCGGGGGGGGATTCAGAAAAGTGAGGGTTGGTGACGTCTGTTTTTGTGCAAGTGCCATCCTCACCCTCCAAATGTAGGGGCGAGGTGTCTCTCAATTCATTTAACCATTGCGACACCCATTCGCTTCCCACAAAATGTTGACAACTCGAAATATTCATGCTGCAGACAGTGGCTGCAAGCTAATCTCCTGTTTGAATTTTCCTGTTCATTTCCTTCATTTTGTTACTTTCATAATTAAACTTATTTTATCCCAGATTTTAACTCTTGGAGCTGTCAGAAAAGCCAAAACTGCAGTGAGTTTATGGACTTCTACACTACCCCCACAAAGACAGGGTTTTTGTCCAGCCGCTTGGTCCATTCGTACAGCCCTTGGTGGGATGGAGGTGCTGATGCTCCAGTCTACTGCTTGCCCCGTTTCTGCTGCGGGGTTGTGCCCACAGAGCGACTGTCCCACACTCTGCAAAAGTCTTCACCTGAAAAAAGCCTCCCAGGAAAGATTTCCACTGAGACCAGGGGAGCAACTCAGCCCTCTCTGCTACCACTGGCTTTCTCTGCTGCCTCATCCCAACCCCATAGCTAGTCTGTGCCTTTATTCCCAAGGCAGCATCCCTTCCCTATGGATGTATTTCTCTGAAGTGCCATGTAGTCCTGTAGTCCTGAATCCGCTGCCCCCCAAATCCTATATTCTTCCTAAAGTCTGTAGGTTGCTTTTAAAAATAGAGTATGCCCTGGCTGTGTGTCTCACTGGGCAGAGGGCCTACTGCCTGTCATCCTTGATGTCTCTCTTACTACTTGTTTCAGCTGGTTGTTTTCTCGGTATTTAAAGGCTTTGTTGTGTTCCACACTTTCAATTAAGGAGGAAAAATGCTCTCTGTGTTGTAAGAGTGAAACTGGCAGTTGTACGCTTTGGTTTGTAGCATAAACAGTTGCACAAGGATTCATTGGCAACCTTCCCTTCACTAAGGAGGCTATCAGCTAAATGTCACAGATGTGTCTGGGTCTTGCCAAGAGCTGGAAATGTACTGGGAAACTTCTGAAAATGCCCTCAATTAAAAAAAAAAAAAAGCTCTCAAGTCTCAAGGATATACTGGACACGTGCTAGCTACAGCAGAGGATGGAGACTCTCTGAGCATATGGTTAGCGTTTCTTCTTGTGCATTCCTCCTTACCTCTGGAGTCCTCTTCCTCACGTAACGGGCTGTGCCTCTCCCCCCGCTCGAAGCGAGTCTTCCTCCTCAGCAGCTCACTTCTTCCGTGTGGCCTATAAAGCTGAGCTTTTCCTTCTTGGTAACAGGATCACAAATAGTGTAAAACACTAAAAATGCCCTAACCCCTTGACACCTTTGTTATAACCAAAGCAACAGCATGATCTTATTGCTGGAACGCTTGCCCTCCCTTCCCTCATCACCCATGATCGCGTCATGGTTTAACTACAGCCTAATCCTGCAAACACTTCCTACCCAGCAGAGCACTTACCAGCGCCTAAGTAGCCCACTGACATTGGTGGATTATTCCAGGTAGTACGTCCTAGGAAAGCTAAAGAAGTGTTTGTACCACTGGGCCATTTGGTTTGCAAGCTCTTGGGGGATATTATCTTTTGTCTATAAAGAATCATGCACACGCATGGTGCTGTATAAATAATTAATAATAACAGAACTCACATCAAACTAGCACATATGGGAATTCGTACCTCTGGCTTTCCTGGCCGCTAGAAGAAAAATCACAGAATTATGGAGTTTGGAGAAAGCCTCCTGATAGCATATCTGGGTTTGTAGAGTTCACCTCTCTTTGGGAAAGTGTTTTCTCTTCCTCTGCACCAGAGGAAACATTGAAGGACCTTCACCTGGCAAGAAATGCACAGGAAGCATATTTTAAGTTAATCCAAAATCTGATTAATATCTCCCAAAGGTAAATTAAAGCTCTTATCACCCTGTCTAACCTTTAATTGCATAACACAGGAGATCTGGGTTTTATCAAACTCTTGACTCTTTTTGTGTTAAGATTTCTTTGGCTTTCAGCAATATTGCACAAATTGTTCCTTGGTGAAGGCCTTAAGCAATAAAATTAAACTGCTAATTTTATTTCCAATGCACTCACCCTTTTTGTTCTCAACTTTTCTTATACTCTTTTCTCTCCAAAATATGACAGAATGAATCTGAATGGATTCAAGTTATCAAACAAAAATAACAGATTAAACCAGGGAAAGCAAATATGCAAGCAAAAACAGAGCTGAGAGGCCGCAGAAGCTTGGAGCTGGATGTGATGTTAACTTCTGTATTAAAAAGAAAAGCAAAAGACTCCCTTTTTTTTAATGTGATTAAGAAGGACAATAAACCTAAGGTACCTGTTAGAACATAGTTCCCTTTTGACTTCAGATGCAACAGATGGTTTCTGATTCCAAGAATCCATAAGAATGAGTCTTTCTGTCAAGATACTGAGTTTGTCATGGTCATACGTTTCTCGGGCTTACATCACCTGTTGCTCAGAGGGAAGTTCATCACTCGAGTGCAGTAGTCATGAAGGAAGGTAGTTTCCTTCTCAGTAAGAACACTTCTGTTTTTTTAGGGGGAGGGTGACATACGTACATCAAATTCAACTGCTGTACTTTCCACATGCTTTTGCAGACCATACTGAGTTGTAAAACGCACGGGTTCAGATTACTACGAATTTTTGTTGCGCTGACAATGTCTTTGATTAGCAGGTAGAATATACTTTTCCGCCTTCAAAGAAGGCTTTAGCCACCAAAACATGGAAGTCACTGGGCTACTTCCCATCTCCGTGGAAACCATTCCATTTTGTACAGAATAATTTAATATTCAGTGGTTCAGAGAGTACAAAAATGAACATGAACAACTGCCTCTTGATAGCTGATATTGATATTTCACTATTTTAAGGAAAAAACTTGGAACGCCAGGCTCTTTCTGTCCTACTCTACAAGTACCCTAAGCACCAGGTAATTTTCTTTTCTCACTGATTTAGTGAATACTGAATAGATCTGTCCAAAGTGAAGTGGACCAGCTGGAGAGATGGATGACACTGCTTCAGCAGACTACAGCCTGGTGGCTCAGGGCATTCTTCGAAGCAACGTGCAGAGGAAGAAGTTAAACTCCAGCCTTAACTACTGAGTAAAAAGCAGATTTTTGTAGGGAGAAGTTCCTCCTTCACCAGTACTTTGTATCTTGCCTAAACTGGTAAGAATCCCTGAAAGTATACAGCATAGGGTATCCTCTTCTTGGGAGAAAGGGAGCATCCAGCTTCAGAGTCCCAAAGTGTCTGGAGTAGGAAATAGTTCACATGGCTAAGATCAAAGCGCTTCTGAACATGCCCAGAAATGGAGATTTACATGAGCAATCTTCTGCTTTGAGAAGCTGGCTGGCTGCGGACTTTAAGAGGTTTTGTGTTAGATCTGGGGTGTACAGAGATTTTTCCATACCTAGTTTGCCTCTAAGTAAGCCACTTCAACATCTGTGTATCTAGAATGTAGGTGCTTCTTAAAATAGCATTCTGTTTTCAAATTGGCAGATAGATCATTTGGATACACATATTTAAATGCACACAGACACACACACACAAATATACGTAGTTTGAATCCATACACACACACACAGAAACACACAAGTATATGTAATATTTAAGCATAGTATGCATTTATAATAAGATAATATATAAAATATACTATATATAAAAAATGTTTAACTCCATTCAAAAAAGCCAGTACTGTCCCTTTTTCTAGATTGTGCAAAACTGCTATTTTGTGTTTATTCTTCAACTGAAACAAAATGTGAAGGACTTTCATTTGTAAAAAGAAACGAAACCATGATTTATTTGGGAAGGGTTTGTTAGGGTTTTTTGCTAAACCAAAATTTAAAAGAAAATAGAAAAAAAAATAATGGAAATTATTAAGTCTGATTTCTCACAAACTTTTGCTTCATGAAAATGTTTTCATGATCTTTTTGAAATCTGTGTGGAAACTTTTGCCTCAGCTCTTGTGCAAATGCAAGAGTTCGGAGTACAACTGATGCAGAGGGGAAGGGACAGAAGACTCCCGGACTTACCCTCAGATGCCTGCAAAATCTGCCACAAAATTTTGTACATGGGGGTGTCAAGGCCTTGACAGCATCCTTCCTCCTCAATGAGCCACTTACTTACTTTTGTAGGTCTTCACAATAGACTGATAGATCTGCTGGTATTTCAAAAGCAGTTTCAAAATGACTCCAAAGGTGATATTCAAGATAATTGTGCCCAGTTGGGATCAGATTTTCAGAAGACATCAGAAAACCTCATCCTTTCTGGTATATTTTAGCTAGGTCAGTATTATTAACATTCTGGCCCTGGGTTATTTTGTCTAAGAGTTAGAAGAAACATTGAAATAGTAGCAACATCTTTCTCTGTGCTGAGTTGATCACATGCAACAAATATTTCACAATAATAAGAGTAGCTTTGTTGAAGTGAGCAGCATAAATTGGCTGCACAGCCTTAGGCCTGGTGACTTTTCTTTTGTAAGGAACTATTTCTTTTCTGGGCTCATTTAATTGCTTACTCCTACCATGTATTGTACACGGGAACTGTAGTCTCTGCTTACCAGATACCTACCTACACTATTTCTAGGGCATCTTTAAACAATTCGCAACTTTATGAGTTACCACTGGGGTTGAACTTTCAGTCACCAATAACCCCAGTGATATGACAACTGAGGACTTGGTTAATAAGGCTGTGTATAAAAGCTGGTTGGAGTATAGTTACTGTGCTGCACTCCAGACTGGTACGTCTTCCTTGACAAGAAAAAAAATCTGCATCTCTTTTACGTTATATTTTGTTTCTGTATAGGACGAAGTCAAGATTCGTTTGCAATAAATTGTCATTTTATGATAATACAAGGCAAGAAATTTCAGTTTAAGTAGTTGGGTTATCACAGTTATATTTGATCTAGCTAGCTACGTGGCTTGGACGTACAATATTAGGTTAAATTCAGGTACTATTGAAATCAATGGACAAACCTCTGCTGTATTCAGCACAGCCTGGATGAAGCTCAGTCTTTCAGTTTCAGAAAAATGAGGTATATTTTAGGCAATAGGTAATTCAATTTTTGCACCACAGACAGATGTCACATTTTGATTTCTGTTTCCCTGCCACATTTAAATACGTCTTCTTTGCTTTGAACCGCACGTGAAGACTTCCTGTCTTTAAACCTATATAAGTTAAAAAAACCTAACATATCTATCTCCAGCCCAGTTCAACTACAGTGAATTGGGGCTGGGGCAGGAGGTGGAAACAGGCCGTTTTAAAAACAGGGAATTAGACTTGATTGACTTTATTATTATTGCCCTTGAACATTTTTAACAGGTACCCATGGCTTATAAAAAAGAAAATGCATATGTGTGCTATGCTGCACATATAATCACAAACAAAAGTAAATAAGCAGGCTTAGGTGATCTGTTTTAATGCACAAAGATATTTTTAATATATTGCACTGAGAGGCATAAACTGTGTTATCCAGGTTAATTTTCCTCTCATATATTGTGTGCTGTCGGATAAAACTTCACAGGTATTCAGGCTCCCCTAGATCCTGGTTGTCAAAAATAAAAGAAAGTTTGGTCCTTAAATTTTAAATTATATTTTCAGGTTATCAAGCACTCTGTTTTGCTTTCCCTCTTCTCATAAATCAGTTATTGAGGTCTATTTAATTAAGAACAGATTAGAAACATTTTCATTGTTGTTTTTTAAATTTCCTTTGTACTGAAGTGCTACGGAGTTAGAACACCAAGCACAAAAGTGCACAGCCAACCATGACTAACTGCATAAAGCAAATAACAAGCTGTATGATCAAAAACGAAAGCCAGTGCCGTTCATGTGGAATAATAGAAATCATACCACCAAAACACTTCATACACGTCTCATCTACTGACGTACACACTTGCTCAGCTCATATCACGCCTCAGGAATGCAGTTACAAACAGAAAGGGACCTGCACGAGAGGTAAATACCCAGAGGGGAAGCCGCGCTTCCCTGTGCCTCATCCTGGCGGTACTTCACCCCTTCAGCTTGAGGTTCGTCGGCTGTGGGGAGGGAAAGGCAGAGCAAGCTGTTACTCAGGACATGCTTCTCTCCTTCCAGCTGTTCTGGAGACCTGGAGGTGCTGTTTGCAAGGAAACGTAGTGATAGGACGAGGGGCAATGTTTTTAAACTAGAGCAGGGCAGGTTTAGATTAGGCATTAGGAAGAAGTTCTTTACAATGAGGGTGGTGAGACACTGGCACAGGTTGCCCAGAGAGGTGGTGGAGGCCCCATCCCTGGAGACATTCAAGGCCAGGCTTGATGGGGCTCTGAGCAACCTGATCTAGTTGAAGATGTCCCTGCTCACTGCAGGGGGGGTTGGACTAGATGACCTTTACAGGTCCCTTCCAACCCAACACATTCTATGATTCTACGATCTCCTCGGGGAGCTACGCCAACTATAGGTACCAAACACTACTGCTCAGTGCAGCTAAACTTGCCATGTTTGAGCTGGAAGGCTGGTGAAGGACAGTCACTCTCCGTTCCCACTGGTCACAGAATGATGTTCTTCCAAAGCACAGAAAAATCACCACGCAATGTTGTATTTAGGGCTCTGACATAGGCCCTGTCTTCACCATCATTAAAAATAGCCTTCAACCCTCTGCTGATTTCTCTCAGGGGTTGCAAAGGCCATTCTTATTTGAGCAAAGAAAATCTTCCCTCTTTATGGGGTGTAACTGAGAGTGGGGAAATGCTGGATATTTCTGGGAGAGGATAAAGAGATTTTTACCAAGCGTATATTTTTGACATAGTGTTTTGAAACAAACAAACGAACAAAAGACCAAACCTCTGCCTATTAACTGGAAAACAAATCCAGCTTAAAATTTTTGCTCAACTCTCGCTGCAGGAAATGTGAAACTTTCTGCTGTTTCATGGGGAATTGGAGCAGGCCAGAGAGACGAGAACAACAACAAGCAGCCACCCACCAATAAAATGCATGTAGTAAAGTACTGTCAGAGAGATCAAGGGCTTTGCATACGCGTTAGGAAGGATTCGATTTCATTGTTAGTTCAGGCCAAGAAGGAGGAGATTCCATATTCCTGCAATCGTTCATCCCGACTACTCCCCTACTGATTTTTAAAATCTGTTGTGGCTCAGGCCTTTCCTCACGCTCCAGAAGGGAGAGATGGCAGAAGGAACAAGAGCTTCTGTGGTTCCTCTCTACTCGTTATCCAAAGACCCTTTAAAAATGTTACCGATGAGTGCTAAATCTTTTAAATCCTATGACTATGACTTCGATCAAAGGAAATTATATACCAGCATAATGCTCTCTTGAATTCGGTGGGGACTCTAGCTGAGGACTAAAATCAGCTCCAATGTAAGTGGAAGGTGAATGCTGGGACAGCTGGGGACAGAAACCTGCACCCTCTTCTCCAGCTCTACGTCCCCGATGCTGCTGCATTTTGCATTCATTGGAAGCAGCGCATCTGTCCCTTTGGAAATCAGTGCTACACGTGTCAATGCAAGAACAGAAACTTCCAGAGTGTGTGGAGTTGTTGACAGGCCAGTGTGCAATTGGAGATGATAACTCAGATATAAAAGTAATTGTGCAAATTCTCGCCCTTCGAGTCATATCAGATACCCCCATTCACTCAGTGATGAAACTTTTCCTGTGCAAGTTCTTAGTTCACTGACCCCCAGAAGGTGTTGAGAAGATTTTCTGAGAGGATTCCTGAGGGTCCTGTTTTCTCTTTAGCATGATTCCTCCCAATTAGTGAGTGTTATAGGCCCAGAACTGATGACAAGTTGGGTTCTGAGTCCTTAAAGAGTTGAACATGGTGTTGACCGCAGTGCCCTCAGTAGTTTGCTAGATAGGCAGACTGCCTGTCCTAAGCTTTGTTCCTTATTCCTGCCGTATTCCTAAGCACCAGTTTGCACCTCAGATCCACATCTGTAAAATATGGCGTTTTCTCATCTTTGAAAGCGCTCTGAGATCCAGGATGAGAGGTGTGGGATGAGTGCAAAACAGGGAACTAAACTATTCTCGATCCTTGGCAAGCAGAAGTTTGACAAAGTCTCTACCTCAAAGAAGGTATAATCTAAAAAATAAAAATAAAAAAACATTCATTGCTGTCAGAAAAGTAAACTCAACACTTTTAGAACTAATAATAACATTCAGACATATTGCTACTCTTCCAGTGATTAGCTAATTATTAAACAAAACTAAATATAAAGTTTACTTTGTTCCATTGGTCCCTATTTACAAATGCTTATCTAATTTTAGGAAGGAAAATCAGAAAACAAAATCAGGTTACTGAGGGAAAATAAACTGTGTTTTAGATCATTGGACTTAAGACCTCCCCAGCAGCTTATCACTTTGCTGTTCTCCACATGCACTGCAGCAAGCCCGGTGCTCAGCGCTGAGGCCACTTGCAACAAAGCAACTCGTCTGAAGTTTAGGGGACATATTTTCGTGGCTTTGCCCTGGGAATGGCAGCAAGTATCAAGCTGTACCTCGAGCTTCTGAGCAAACCAGTACAAAGGGTTTCTCTGGAGCGACGGCGGGTTCTGTGAATGCCAGGGAGACCACACTGCCAGTCTCCTTGTCACATTCTCCCCAGTGAGCTCAGCCTCTTGCCCTTAGGACAGAGTTGTCACGGAGGGGGTTTGCCTCTCCCTTTTGTTCTCGTTCTCCATGGGAGGGGACAGCAATGCCATTTGTACTCTTTTGCATACTGGCAGGTACTGCTAAAGCACAGACTGAGCCTGTTTCTGAGCTCCCTGAGCTGGCTGCTGAGGTGAAGGAGCAGTAGAAATTCTGCTCCAATTGCCAGTTAGGCAGGTAACATATCCCTGAGAAAGATGGTGTGCAAGAGCTAATTATTTTTGTATGCTGCTGCCTGAATAACTGGCGTCTGCCAGGTTCCAAATGCCCCTAGAAATCTCCCAGTTCCGTGGGAGCTGAAGGGTTCAGCTTGCTCCTGACTCTTTTATGGAGTCAGACCCCAGAAAACTGCAAACTTTTAGCACAAAAGCTCCTCATCCGCTGCGGGGAGGGGGGAGAATGAATCATACCCACGAGAAACATGAAGTAGAAAAAAGGACTCCAAAGTCTTAGTGGCCGCTGATTCTGTCAGAGCATGATGCATGCTACCCTGAAAGCCTGTCGCAGAGGTGAATCAATGCCACCCTACCTTGCACCATTTCCTTACGTTGCTGTTTGCCTGCTTTCCCGCGTGAGTCACTTGGGTTGTGATCCCCGGTTTACATGCTTCTAACATCTTGTGCAACGTTGTCGTGACTGTTATGCAGTTGGTAGAAGCTTTATGCGTTTGTTGCATTAGGTTTACATAAAATAAAATATCTGTATTGTGGATAAATAAATGACTTAAATTCCAGGATGACTGGTCTAATGCAGTAAGGTTGTAGAAGGTGGTGGCATGGGGGAAGGTAGGTTGGACCCTGGCTTTGGCGTGGTAGCCAGTCATTTGTTAGTTTGTAATTGGGTTTTTTTCACTTCATTCTCTTAGCTGTCTACCTGTGAATGATAAAGAAAGAGACGACACTGTCATTGTACACATGAACTGATGTGGTTTTACTGCATTTGGCCACACACTTAAAAGAAATAGGCTGGTACAGAGCAGCCACATCCCTGCTGCCGCTCCTTTCACAAAAGAATGATCTTTACATCAACAGTCTTCCATCCTTGGCTTGATAACGTTGCAGTCCTACCTTTTGCTCTTGGTCCGAATGCAGAGATTAAAAACACTCAGTTGATGCAAACGGTGGGTTGATACAACACACAGAATGGGGTGTAGATGTGCTTCACACAACAGAGAGCAGAATTGAAGGGGAAAATGTTGCTTGGAGGCAAGACGCCTCTTTAATTGATTATGGCAAGGAAAATCAATACCATATCTGCTTTTTTCCTGGAGTATATCGAGACTGATCATAACTAACATCTGTTCATGTTAAGCAAATACTTGTCATGATTTAAACTTCTGTTTGCATACAACTCTGAGTAGTGCATCTTAAAGTCATACATATTCATATAGAATGAAGAATGCATAATGTCTGCATAAAAAGATAAGCTGTATGACTATATATGAAGACAACAACTACAATTCTCACCGCACTGTCATTGGTTAATTTTAAAATATTCAAGCATTATTTAAAAAACAGTAAGCTGAACTTAAAACTACACTACGAAAAAATTGTATAACTGAACCAATGCTGACTTGTTTTCCTCCATATTAATCAATTTTAAAGTTTCCCTTTTTTTTTTTTCCCTAACACTTTTTGTTAATTAGTTGTTATTTTAACCTCCAGTAACATGATCAGACTTCTTCTGCCTCTGGGCAATTGAGTTATGCTCTGATCTCGAGTTCTAAGGGAAATGTTCAATTTTGTTTTTTTCCACAGTTGAGTAAACAGTACCGTGTATACTATCTCCTGTGTTAGAATAGTGTTGTCTTCACATAAGACTCAAATAATGGTATTAGTCATTCATTTCCTTGTACACATACACCCTATTGCGTGTTGACAGGTTTATAAGGATGCAGTGGCAGCCGTGGGTGCTGGGAAGCTCCTAGACGACAGCCTTTGAATCCTTGCAGTCCTGAGCAATGGTGCCTGAGTTAGTCTGTTTATTGTCTGCTTTCTCTCCCAGATGCTTGACTTGTCTGAAAGATTAATACATTAACAAGAGTGGTAAGGTCCAGGGTTGCACATCTTTAAGACATGTTTATTAGCAGATGGCACATGAGATTCAAAGGTCACCGTGGAAGGTAACATTTTAAAGTGAAACAACAATATTTATGTTCAAATACTATGCTGATGAGATCATATGGAAAAATGTTTCTGATTAAATTAGCTTATAAATAGCCACAATATATCTATTGAAAATTCCAAATGCCACTTTTAGTCTTCTTTCTTTTATTCTATTACTTCCTAATTTATTTAGTAACACAAGACTACCTTCTTTCGTAAACAGACTAGCAGCTGGAAAAAAAAAGCTATACTGGACAGACAATCCCACTTTCTTAAATAATTGAAAATCCAGTGTGAAACCTGGTTCTATTGTCTACTACTTAAAGGTCATAGTCCACATAAGAGTTTTTTAAGACCTGAAAGAAATTTTAACTTTTAAATTCTCTAGGGTAAAATTCATCTTGCAGACATAAGGACTTATTGGCAGATAGCTATCCTTATTTACAGGCAATATCATGTGCGACAACACGTTTGACAAAAATCACGTTATGCTACTTACCCAGAATCCATACAATGGAAAGAAAATCCTTTTCTTTAGGCTTCCCATAGGAGGACTGACTGTCTCATAGCTCATTAGTAAACATTATTAGTAATGCTAAACCTGGTATCTTGTTTATCCTCTCAAGTTGTCACAAACTGTACGTAAATTCCAGAGGAAATAGTTTTGCACAGGTTTAAAAGGGCAACTAAGCTCTTTAATTAACATTTCTTATCTACCACGCCACACAGGCATTAAAATGCGGAGGATTTAAACGGTACTTACTTTTCATGCGATCCGTTTTCAACTTTCATAGCCCCTTCCACTGGATCCAGTCCTTGTTCTGAAAACTGTTTCAAGGCACTTAACGCTGCCTAAAGAAAAAATGAGTTGTCAAAAAAACCCTCTGACACAACTGTATTAACACCAAATGAAGGAAGGAGTGTATTTTGATATTCTAGATTTAAATAATTTCCCGTATATTGAAGCCATTTAGGCTACAGAGCTAACAGAGTGGGTACGTGACAGCTGGTAAATGGCTCTGCTTGTGCACGGGTTTGAGAGTATCTTCTTCTTCCTGGGTATATGAGTGACTTCCATTTGTGTTAATGCAAGCTTCATCACCTACGTGAAGAACATGATATACTTTTAGGATTCTTGCCTCTCTGGCCTGTAAAGTCCCTCCAGCTTCCCCACGTGCTTTCTTAGATCCCACGCTTTCTGGAGCTCCTATGGATAAACTCTTGTCTTGTAGATGATGGCAGAAGGTGTGAACAATGAGAAGGGGGTCAGCAGGACACTACTGACACTCCGGGGCTGGATCTCGAACCACGCAGCAGACTGATGTCTTATGCACAGGTAACGAAGTGTGCTAAACAGGGTGAGCCAGTATGGGACGATTATGAAGCATCAGCAACAGAAGAACGATCAATTTTCAGCGGACACTTTTCTGTGCAAGTGCATTCTTTACTGACCAGCTCGTCTCTCATCTTCGTGAGTCCCACTTTAGGACTCAAAATTGTTCTTCTCTCCCCCCTAACTGCTTTGGCAAAAGACAAATGATTTTTTGTAATTAATTTAGCAAAGGTTGATTATGAAACTCTCAGACACCACGTGGCTGACTTTGAAAACACACCCAGCACAATAAAACTGTTGAGGTCAGTTCAGTCTTGAAGGTGAAATGTAAAGCAGAACTGAAAAACGGGTTTTTCTCATTAATCACTCCCATCTAAGATGCATTCAGAACTAATCACAGGGGAGAAAAAGGTAACTCTTCACAGGGACTGTCACCTAAGGTAACACCTCAAACACTGGAACTGACTGCCGGCCCTACAGCACTGTTCTGCACTGTCAGGCAACAACTGCTGTTTAGAAAATTGGAAGTTGCTCTCTTGTTGATTGTTGGCACAGAAAGAATCCATGTGTCTATCTTCACTTCCCGTTCCTCTCGGAGAGCAGGGATTCTGCCCGGAACAGGAGCTGCCATTGTAATGAAGTACTAGATTTGCTCTCATACTAATTCTTTGCCTGGATTCTCTCAACAGCTCCTTCCCGTGAAAGGTATGTTTATACAACTTAAATATTATTAGACAATGTGTATTTTGGTGAGATGAATAACAGCACAAAAATTGCCAGGCTGCCCTAAAGTGAAAGACCATGTATCTCAGATTTGTCTATAGTAATGACTAGCTGATAAAGCTTCAGATGGCTGTACAAGGTACTCCCACCCATAATGCAGGAAGGTGGAATCTTTCTAGTCAGTGAAGTTTTATGGTGGTTTTTTTTTTCCCCTAGCAAATAAATAAAAACCTAAACATTTTCTAAAGTGTCTTGGTAAACCTCAGATTATCACTGTTACTTACCCATCCACTCTACCTTTACTACGTGTTCTGGGCCCCCTGTTAGCTGACAGCTAACCTGCTCTCTACTTGCTCCTTCTTCCCATCCACTGACATAATTTCTTCTGCTTAAAAACTCTGCTGCCCACATCTTTCTTTTTATCCGTTTTCCATGCTATGGCGAAGGGCTGAGCCTCAGCTTCACCTCAGTAACAACTTCTCCCATTACAGGATCTTTCAATTTTATCACCCGTTGAGTTCCCCAGTGAATGGATTCTCCCTTTCCTCATTTCTTCTGGTTTTCCTGACATTTTGATATATTTGCATTTTTTATAAGACAGCTCTTTCTTTACCACTTCATAGTGTTCCTTGCAGTTTCAGACGTGCATTTTCAAATCCTATAAGCTCTACTCGCTATCTGCCTTTGCATCCTCAATCTTGACTGCACAGCAAAATCACTGTTTGTTCCACCCGAATAGTTCCTCTGGCGGCAACAAGGGTTTTCGTCTACTCTCCTCTCAAATCCTCTGTTTGTCCCAGTAATCCAACACATTTCTTCATGTCAGATTCTCTCTTCTCCTCCTCTCCCTGGCGTCCTTTTCATCACAATGCAAGCACTACTCATCAGGTGAGGAAGGGGAGTGATTTGGGCTGCTGTGCTGCCTTGCACAGGACTGCTCCTCTATTGTACTTTAGCTCGTCATGGGTTAACAACTATGAGAACCAAACAATTCGATGGGTAGGGTTTGGCACACAAGAATCTCCTGTCTTCTCATATCCATTTTTCCTGAGGCACATTAGCAAAACAATCAGGATCTCCCTTCTTCTTATGTACGGTCATCTAAAAACCATTACCAGGTAGCACTGCTAGGAGAGGAGGAAGCTGAGACATCTGCTCCTCCTACACTGTTTAATTGCTACGTCATCTGTTTTTGAACCCACATTGTTTACTTTGTTATATCCATTCTTAGCTTCCGGGTCTGATGTGTGAATTGTAAACTTGTTGTGGAAGAACTGTTTGTTCAGGTTATTTGTTTGTACAGTGACTTGGATGAAAAGGCTCTGATCATAGCTGGTAAGGAGTAGAGCCAAGCAATGTTTCATTCAAGATTAGATCACAGGTTGATCTTATGATATGCAGTCTGATCTTGCTCAGTGGTCACTGAAATCTCCATATCATCAAGAGATTAATTAGGCCAACGCAAACTTCCTAATTCCTTTCAAGAATTGCTCTGAATATGAGTACATCTGTTACTTACTACTGTTTTACTCATAGAACTGGCTATTGCAAGGCATACCACATAAATTACACAGCAGCTTTCAGGGTTGCTTTCCAGAGAAACTGCTTTGGAACTTCGTGGAGGAATATTGGCTGCTATCTCAATAGAAACAGATCACAAGGGCATCTCTTCTAACAGCAAGGGAAGAAGTACTACACTATAAAATAATGAATTATTTGCCTGTAAGCATGGGTCATTACTATATGGGTGTCAAGGAAGTAAATATGGAACAATTAGAGGAAAATAAATTGAAGGTATGATTCAAAGTGTTTAATGTTAAGCATGTTTAATACCAACACAACATCCGAATCCTAATGCTTGTGATGTGGTGCAGTCTCATTTCTTCATCTCACCCTTCTTCAAATCATGCCCTTCCCAAACTGAAATGTGATATAAAAGATAAGATCTCAGATCTAATGTATTTCTGAAACCAAATATCAGAGGGGGAAAGTGGCAGGAAAGCAGCCCTGTATCTGTATCCTTGATCTTCCAAGCAGAGGTGTCAGGGTGTTTGCGTGAGCACCATTGAAGAGCCAGAGCTTTACACCATCCCTCATTGCTAGGTTTCTCACCTTTGCTGCTCTTGGAAGCCAACGATCTCTTCAAAAGCTCATGCTTCTCACTATCAAGTCCATGCTCCCCCATCTTCTGCCTCAATCCCACATCTTTCCCAAGCCACTCCAGTGCAGCTGTTCTTCCCCTACCTACTATCCACCCCAGAGCTCTGTCTTCTCTTACAGCAGAGGCGACGATCACCTCTACTTCTTCACAAATCTCCACCAACCCAGACCCCTACTTTTTCCTGCTCCTAAATGCTCTCCTACCCAGGAGCCCCAGCTTCTCCCAGCTCCCAGAGCTAAACTTTCCTTCCCGAAGTCCTCCCAACCTCCTACACCTCACAGTCCCTCTTTATCTTCCAGTTCCCTAACGTGTTCCAGTTTTGTATGAGATCTGATTTCTTTTTCGCGGAACCATGTCTCTCTCTCCATAAGATACCAATGGGAGAAGCCTAACTACTTATATCCCAACTTTTGCAACAACATTTGAATTTTGGGAAAGTTTCTTTCCTTTTTAAAATGTCAATTCATGGGATGTGACTGAAGGGCAGTAGATGAATGGTAGAGAGAGCCTTGCAGTGTCTTAACCTCCCCTCCCCCTTTTCATTCTCCCACAGGCTGGTTACATTTGCAAGGATCAGCAAAGCTGAGAGAAGCTGGTAAGTAAACAATACTTTGGACCTTAATAGATGTCCTTAATGTTTCTCCTCTCCCCATCATACCCTTAGACAGACATGAAGACGCTGGATTCAGGAAGGAAGCTGGTAGCTGAGAGGCTGTGACCTGAATAGTCAGCAGAGTGACACAGAGCCCAAGTAGTCTGCAGCGAAGAAGAGTTACAAGCAGACACCAGGCTAATTTAATCCATGATTCAATTCTATTAGTCCCAACAGATTTACACCACTTGGCTTAAATATAACTTGTGAATGGCGGATAACTTAGGTTAAATGAAAAGGAAAGGAAAGAATGGAACATTTGACAGTGAATCTGGTGAACAATTTCCTCTTTTAAAGGCTCAACACTTCCTTCCATTGATATTTTTCTTACAATAGAGCATCTGCACAGATATAGAGAATTTTTTCTCTCCCCCAGAAGATTTTACAACTGTTTTGTGAGTGAAGCCCCATAGGTTACAGAACAGATGTCCTTACACATTTCTTGTATCACTTGTTTTCTGTGTAGCTACAACAGTGCCAAAAATACGATGCCAACAGGATGCACCGCACTGCTAGCTGTTTGTCTTGGCTGCCATTTCCATTATTAGTATGTGTGTGTATCAGGATGGGGATGGATGTTTCCAGTCATTTTTTAGCTTTCCTCAAGTCAACTGGCAATTAGTAAATAGAATTGAAACTTGCGAATATTCTTCCTGTTTCTCACTCTAGGGATTAAGCGTCTTATAATGACAAGCTAGTAACATTAGATCATTCTTTTAGCAAGAACAGCCGACAGGCACTGTACTAGCCCATGTGCATTTAAGACCACATCCTCACGATAAATTTTTCACATGTTTGTTTTAGCACAGCATGTGGTTTGTGTTTTTCCTCTTAAATCTATATTACATTACAGATTATTCCATGAAGCTGAAAACTGTAAAAGTTTGTTGTTCTCTGTGGCCCTTCCAGTTGACTTTACCAAGGAGGTCTAAGACAATCCTAATAAACACACTGCTTGATACTGTTAGTTTACTGGTGATATGTCCCCTAACATCAGTTTTCTAAGTACATAGAAAAACATACTCAGCTTGGCCTTATTCAGTGTTTTCTGAAGACATAAAATTATGGGCAGAAATAGTTACGCTGCAAAAGTGAATTAAGTCAGGGTCCAGAGTAGGTCACGAAGGACAAGATTTTACTGTCTTTAGTAGCTGGGTCTTACTTCAAGGTTGAGTTTGCAGAGTCAAATGACTCATTGTGGTCGTACTGCCTGTAGTCACATGCCATATACATGAACAAGGCTCGGGCTGTGCCCAAGTTTAGGCTTGAGAAAATGCTTGCATGTCAGGTTAAAATGTTAGACAGCTCTAACTCTAGTCCGCAGTTTCACTGGCAAGCCAGAAGCCCAGACAACGGCAGAGTTAATGCACAAACAAAACTGGTAGCCAGTGTATTTACAAACAATCAATGTTCATTTGTTTTCTAAGCCAAGGGAAAAAATGCCCCCCAAATCAGGGAGGTTCTTTCCCTCCCCCTGACAATTGAGGCCTCAAAAGGCAACATCATCTGTGCAATAACATTGCAGCAAAGCTGTCTGCATCAGGAATGAGATGCACTTCATGACTTTTTAATATGTGGATTTAAATTTCGCATTTAAAGGCTATTGAAAAAACCCCAACAATATCACAGCTGTAGAGGTGAGTCCGAGGACTTAGTGTCCCAAAGCTGAGCAACTATTTAAATTTTTATGTATTCAAAATGATTGTTCTTGGTGATTGTTTTTGCCTTCTCTTGATGAAGAAATTTTTGACCAAGCTACCACCTGCCTTCAATGTGTCCACACCCAAAATTGCATGCATACAGAAACACACAAACGGAAGATATATTTGCTTGTGTAGACTTACATACATACACACAAAGTAGCTAAAATGTGACTTCTTAACATATCCATTTAATTCTCTTGGATTTACCAGGTTGGCTACATGCAAGCTGAACCAAAACTAGGTGATGGGTATTGCAAACAAATCCCTTTTCCCCACAGCTTCTGT
Organism: Chroicocephalus ridibundus; assembly: GCF_963924245.1. NCBI lineage: Eukaryota > Metazoa > Chordata > Aves > Charadriiformes > Laridae > Chroicocephalus > Chroicocephalus ridibundus. The sequence goes on from NC_086285.1 coordinate 134,428,334, forward strand.
TGTAAATGAATTTACTGTATCACAAGCAGTAACTTCTGCTAGTTTTCGCCACTTTCCTCACAATGTGCCGTTCTCCCCAGTTGATTAGATTTCATGTGAACCATTGTTAACATCTGTTTAAAAATTAAATTCAGAAAGGTTTTTCACACTGCACAATGTAAACCTTAATTAAATGACTTTAAGTCCTTTCCTCACACAGTTTATGATATGCATGAAAAACACAGGGTTATAATCTGATTAACTCATGTAGTTTACATGGAAATAGCATTTTCCAAACTGATTAATCTCTGCACAAAGGCATAGTCACCTGATAGGCACTACAATTAAGGCTACTGATCGCACCTGTCAAGAGAAGGAGCTTGGAGGACAGGAGTCCAGTATCTTCAAACAAAGAACGATGATTCATGGATGTAGCTTAGAGCAAGTCCCACGCAGTAGTTAATGCTACCTCCAGGCAACTCATGCAGCCAGCATTTAAATGACACACAATCCACGTACAGCCTGACCTTGCCAGCTTTCTCGGGGTAATCCTAAAGTAAGGATTAACTGTTCTTGAACAATTTTTCCAATGTATTAAGCAGAGCTTCTATCAACAACAGCGTGCATGTCACCTTCTTCCATCTAGTTTTATCAGAGACAAATACTCTTTCCTCCATGTCTTCCAATATTCCAAGAAGTGAACGGAGTGAAAGACGCTATTAAACATGGAATTTTATTTCCACAGGTTTTCATCTTCAACAATCTGCTTAAGTAGACTGCTTGAGTTAACAGTAGAGAGAGAGTCAATTATGCATGGCTTATTTTAGCATGTGAGTCACCACAGTAGAAATCTGACCGCCGTTCCTGGGACTATGCAATAATTCCAGACATAATGCATGGCAAAACATTATCTCAAAGCCCAAGAAAAAGCTGCATGATCATCTGGGTTGAGACAGTTCTCTTGCTTTAATGGCAATTCAAGAGTTTCTATCCACAAAGAGAGAAAACCATACTGAAAAGCACCTAATTTTTAAAACAATTAAAAGGTATGCTTTCATATGAAGAGTATTTGATAAATAATACTGAACTTCAAACTTAATGAATTTAATGCTAATGTTAGAGATTAATCCAGTGTGGAGAGGCTAGTCTGGTTGCCAAGTTTAGGCTGTGTTCTTACTTGTGGGTCGGAATAAAAGAAGAAAGGATTGCTGAAAGATCTGGACTGGACTCAAAGAATAAATGTTCTTAAATCTGTATCTTCTCAGACTCCTCCCTCTTCACATATTCTCAACTGCAGGAGCAACATTTTCAAGAGCTACCAAAATGCTAACTTTTGCCTCTGTGTCAATCTATGCTGGAAATCAGTAAGTTGGCACTTCATGAACATCTTGAAAGAGCTTTCAGGTTCAATGCCAGTGTCTACGGAGGTGTGTCTGTGTCCTCTAATGGTGAAGTGAAGTGCGAAAGTTTGGCCCCAGCATCAGCAGTTAAAATAAGTCCTAATCAAGCCTCTTTTGTCAGATAATTTCAGAATGTCTTCAGTGTATACTCTTCAGTCTTTACTAGTTCTGGTCTAAAAACTTGGAAGTTCTTTTAAAGTAAATTTATTTCTAAATTCAAAACTTCTTATTTTTTCTTCAATTGTTACAATTGAAGGAGCAGAGACAGGAAGAGAATCATGCATCATCACAGCTTACTTATCAACATGGAGAAAAATATTTTAGAATTAAATTTCCAAGAGTTTACACTAAAAGTATACAACAGAATTTCACCAGGCAGCAATTAATCTTCAAATTAGTCTGGCTTCTCATTTTGTATGCTCAGACAAAAGCTACTTAACACTAACTTTCCGAAGGAGGTAGACATCTGAGTAATATAGGTGCTTTCAATAATTAGAGGCTTTTAAAGGAGAGCATTTAGATGACAGTTATTGTATGGGTAGGTAGATCATGCAATTGAGACAACACTCAAGCATGGTTGAGAAGCTGCAGACAAAAATTACAGGCGATTTTAAGAAACATGGCCTTAAACCTAAAACTGAAAACAGCAGAATGTATATCCTCAGGCAAAATCCCGCACCAGCAGGGAAGAAAGGCCATGAATCACTGTCTCTTTCATCACTGATGGCTGGAAAATATCCTTGTCAGCTGTGTTCTCAGAACAACTTGGTTTATTTAATTATTTATTTATAGGCATTTCTCCACATCACTGCCATAGATTTGCAAGTCCACTGTCATTAACCCTATCTGTGTTGCAGGGGATTTTGACCTCTTGATTTTAAATACGTGGATTGAGGTTCTCAGCTGTGTAAGAGTTCATGGTGACTTCTAAAATATGCTGCAATAGACAATACTCTTCATCTTCCTGACCTCCACAGTTCCATCCTGTTTTTAACATCACTACCACAGCCTTCACTACATAGCTAGCAGTACATGAACGAGGCAAAGCCCATGTCATTCCCGACCAGGGAATGGGCCCTATTATGAGTAGTGTAGGTGCAGTCAGAACTGTTTTAACAAAATGAACAATGTTGTAACATCTAAACTGAGCTGTATCTAAACAAAATATAACCATTTATTCTATTATTTAAGTAGGTTTTTTAGGCAACTGCTTATGCAGAGTTGTCAAAAAAATGAGTATTAAAATATTTTTATGAATTCTCAAAGTTCCACACCAAAATTGAACAAAGTTCAAACTATCAAGTATTACTCAATGTTTATTTCAACACAGTTACTCTTCCATGTAAAGTAAACTAAACTTGTAAACCACACTCACTAGCGCTTAAATACTTTTCACGTCTACTTGCAAATATCCTTTTCGTCATGAAGTAAAATGGCACTAAGGACCAGAGGTAGTTTTAATATTCCTGTTTTTAAAGAGAAGGAAACTGAAGCGAAGAGAGAGTGCGCGAACAGCTAAAGGGTTGGCCCAAGGTCAGGCAATAAAAGCAAGAATCAGTTTTACTAGTTTACATGCATTTTATCATAGCTCAAGACAGACAGAGGGAGATTCTGAAAAAAGGGTATTTAATGATAGAAAATAAAAGAACAGTCTTCACTGCAGACACAATTTGAATTCAAATGCCTCATTCCTGTCACCATCACCAGCAAGCTATAATTATCCCATTAATGTTAAACACTTTCCATGACATAGCAGAGAAAAAGACTCCCTTTTAAGAGAAGAGGGCAAGTGAGAGCCTCTAACAACTGTTTTGCTGAAATATTCTAGAGAGTACTTTTTTTTCCTCCAATGTTTTACCAAAATGCATTTTTTTCCTTTAAAGCTTGACATGTTTCTATTTCTAAAGACCATACACTTTACTTTAGACATGGGAGTAATTTCCTAAATATCAGATTCCTTGATTTTAGCAATTTTAAAATGAAAGAATGTTTGTTCTCTCATACCAAGACCATTACCTTAGATTTTAAGTGCATGTCAGTCTAAACATGACTAGAAACTTTGGTTTGAAGACAAAAGCAATAGATTACACTTAATGCCACGGACTGCCCATTGGCTTCTTCAAGCAGTACTTTATAGCTGGAACAATGGGGGAGTTTAGGGCTGTAGATTCTTTCATTACAACATCTGTAATGAAGCCCATGTACTAAATTGTATCGTATCTCTGCTTCTGTGTAATTCTACCCCTGTGGCCAACATAGCAGCATTCGGAGAAGGTTACTTCCATCCTCAGAGCCCTAACGACCAAGCCCCCTCTTCGTTCTCCAAGTGTCATTTTACAAGTGTGCATGTACATCCAACAAAGTGCCAAATCTAGATTGACAGCTAAAAGCATTATATTTAGCATATATGGCATGTAATTAGAAATTTGAGTGTTTCCAAAAGGCAAAAGTTTTTGATTCTGATCTCAGAGTATTTTTACACTGCATTAACTGGTATTTTTCTCCTAATTGAAGTTGATTTAAGTGAGATCAGAGTCAGGCCCAAGAGCTACAGGCCGAACTTCTCATCTGAAGTAGTCTGTAATGTAATTTTGTCCTTGCTAACTGTTGATGGCTTGTCCTCATCCCATTTTAACCTACAACCATCAGCTCCTTTAATGGAAGTGTCTATAAAGATCTTCTCTAAAATATGCTTTTCCAGCACACTTAATGTCTTTTAATGTCTTTCCAATTAAATCCAGATGTGAAAAGCTTAAGGAACAGTTCTCAGGACTGAAAAAGATTACATAAATCTTGCAGCTGACAGAGATCCCACTGAGCTCAGTTGGGGAAACTCACAGAGGACTTCTTGTGGGCCAGAAAAGCTGCTGGGTATAAAGACAGATGTGTATACTCCTATTAAAAAAATTTAAATAAAAACTGACTCCTACAATGAGGTATCCACAATTATCAGGGACATTACTAACTCAATCCCTCAATGTGCTGAGCACATCCTGTGCGGTACAGATTTCCCTCATCTTTTCGGGAAGTTTATCAGAGTTGAAGGGGGTCACATCTGTTCGGGAAAGAGCCCTTCACCTTTCAGGATTTCAGCTCTTAAACCAGTCTAGGGGCTGATTCTGGAAAATGCTGTCTGTCTTGGTCTTGTACTGCTATCAACAGGGAGATAATGTACTCGGCAAAGCGAGACTGAATTTCTGCCCTCTCTCCTTTACCTCCTCCATAATCAGGTTAGCAGACTAAGTTGTGGTTTCATTACAGAAGAGTCCTCAAATGTGCTATTAATTATAAATTCTTACCAATCTGATGGGAAACTGGGCATTCCTAGTAGCTGACTACCACTGCTGGGCAAGTGCTGTTTGTGCAGCTGTCAATTTGGGGGTTGTTTTGCTGTAATCACTTGTACACTCGCAGGATTTTTTTAATTTTTATTTTAACAACAGTAGATCATCTAATTTAGCCCCTCCCAAACGGTTTGTAAATGTGGGCTCTTTCAGAGAGACAGGAAACAACTCCCCCGCCCCACCCCTCAACCCCCAGCTTGTGTTAAAGAAAGTTTCTAGAAAACTACCCAACACCAACAGCTTAAATACCTTCCTACCCTCTTGCTACTTACTTCTTTTTTTTCAAAACTGGTAAATTATCCAGGCAGATCAATGACTTTTAAAGAGTTACATCCTCATGTGACACAAGAAAGAAAAAAGGAAAAATGTTCCAGGATAGAAGAAAAACCCATTTCTAAATGAAGATGAAGTTTGAATCCATGTTCATTAGTGGCAGGAACTTCAGTAGAGACATTCTGGATAGTGTTACTTAATTTCATTTTTGTAATGCCCGTAAAAAGGTTTTAGCATGGTTTGGTGTCACAAGTGAGTGCATGGAAATGTGAAACTAGATACCTGAATTAAATCTTACGTACTCAAGTACAGCAATAAGTGATCACGTATGGCATTTGGACAATAGCACAGGCCTAACACTGAAAGCAGTAGGCTCCTAAACACACACACAAGAGCTCTTGAAGATAAAATTCCTCCGATTCTCAACTTGCTTTCTTTTCCACAATGGCCAGCACTTTTCAGACTATCACTCCTGCAGGGCTGAAGGCTGGATCTGACTCCCACCAAAATCGGTGCTTCATGACCATCACTCAGGAGACACGAGGAATGCCCTTCCCTTGGAATGAGCCGCTGTCTCCTCGAGGATCCCACTCTTGGCTAGCTCAGTGAATGAGCTCAAATCTCCTGTGCTTTGCTGCCAGGGACCACCAGGCCAGCTCTGATTTATAGCTTTTTCTTTGCAGTTTTATGATACAAGAATGTTCAGTTGTAATTACAACAGCATTTTGTTGGCTCCCTGCCTTCACTTGGGTATGTACAACACCATATCCTTCATTCCAGCCTTTTTATGTCAAGACTCAAAATTTGAGAAGAAAAGCACATCAGAAGTATTATGAAGATGCTGCAGATCTTGCTACTCCTCAAAGAGGGGACTCATATATATCTACTGGGGGGGGACATACGACCAGCTGGATAGGACACTGACCTAGGAGTCAGAAGAGCTGGTCAAATTTCTTTCTCAGAAATACACTAAATCAAGAAACAAATCTTTTTATGAGAATATGTCAGTTTTGAGAAAAGATTTTCTAGGTCCAGGACAGACCATCCAATCAAAATATCACAGACGAACACAACACATAGCCACTGGGCTAATGACTGTGCTTGCTGTGGCACATTCATAGTTGCTCATTCTTTTGTGTGCAAAAATTTCAGGAGGTCTCTAGTTCATTTCAAATTGAATGAAAATACTTGAACTCTTGATGTGTTTTGTAGGATAAAAAAATCTTTTTCATTCAAAAGACGGTGACTGTGACAGTAATGTGCTGTGTGACCTTGAAGAACCACTTTAGCTCAGTATTTTTCAGACATATACTTAGCTCCTGACTTTGAGACCATCAAGTAGTACATTTCCACCACCTGTGGTGTAAATTTGATTTTGTCATTCTCAGTAGAGGTATGCACTTCTTCAGAGGAAATTCCAGGTATTTTAGATACCATTTAATAGTTAACCATCAAACAATTTCCAGATCTTTTAAACAAAGAATTCTTCTGTGCTAGCTTTATTTATAGAGCCATATATGTCCCATTTAAAGTGGCTGTGATTAAGAAGAAACACTGAGCTTAAATTTTTCTAAAAAATGAGAAAAGCTTAAAGCCAATAAACTCTATCTAGGATTTTAGCTGGGAGATGAAATAAAGGGCACATTTGTTCCTGGTCACTGAATTTTTAACCTGGGTCTGTTGCTCCTGCTGTTAAGCTCCTATACATTCCTTACTAGCCCGTAGCGTCCAGCAATCCTGGCTCTCACTGTTTGGAATTAGAGGGGAACTGCAAAATAAAACCACTTTCTGGGGAGAGCTAGTGTATGGCGAGTGCCACATATTCTCACAGAATGCAGGAACTGAAAAGGTTAATATTTTAAAAGAGGACTTCTTCCACAGGTTTTTAAAAATTTTAGATTAGATGTATAAATGCCAACTTACCATTTGGATCTGAGGATTCTGACAATATCTGGAAAACCTGGAAGATGCTGCTGAATCTGGTGGATAAAATGCAAGCTGTACTTTGTCTAGCCCTTGAGTACAGGAGAGGAGAGGTTGAGCCTTACACTTGGACTCAGCTTTTTGTCTCAGGTATGAGAATACCTTTCAAGTGCCCCAGAGTTTGCCTTTATTATACAGCAAGGAGGAAAGAAAAACCTCTGGTTTTCTAGCAAGAAAATAAAGCTATAGTATTTCTGCCCCCTCTATCACTTTCAGGGTTATATTCCTTTTTTTTTTTAAGTAAAATATTTGTAACCTGTCTTTTTGAAACACAGGAGTAGTATCATGACTTCATTGCTTCTCCTTTTACCTCAAAATCCTATGAGGGTACTTGAGTATTTCCTAAAGGTGAAATAAAAAACTAATCTGCCGTCAGTGACTCATCACTCCAGTGATCAAGTTAAATGACAGCATTGCAGAAAACTCTAGTAATACATATTTTTCCCCTGCCTAGTCCACTGCTGCTATTTTACATACAAATTCAACCATTTCTTTAGCAAATGCATCTTGAGGTGAAGGATTAGTCTTCATCTAAAATCTATACCAGCCACCTTCCTATTAATTTTGTGAAGTGGTAGGTGTACTTTTTATTGCATTATTTTATATTTTCCACTGCTTGCAGCTCCCCTTTTTAATGGAAAGGCCAAATCTACCCTCAGATTCAGCTTTTACTACCATTTGTATATTGATTTAAGTAGGAACTGTCTGTGTGCACCTGGATTTGCTCTACAGTCATTAACCCCTACTTCTGGCTGCTACTGCGATGCAGGTAGAAAGATAAAAAGAGTACTAATGATTTGGTATGGATCGGGCACCATGAATACTGTCCTACATGCTTCTCTGGTAAGAAGGGTATACCTTGGGAACTATGTAGCTCAAAAAGTGCTTAAAGAGACATGTTAACAAGCAGGAACCAGATTTCCTCAAGAACTCTGACTTCTTAAACTCAGGAACTTCTCCAACTGGCAGCTCAGCAATGCAGATTAGACACTCCTTGACTCTGATTAACTGAGCTCTGCAACTATGGACCTGGTTTTCCTCCATTTACAGTTACAGTCAAAAATATAGATATATGTTCAACAATTTTACTGAACAGCTGGCTTTTAGTCTGGAAGATCTGCTAACGGCTATTTTATCATGTCATCCTAGCACCTATTATTAAAATCCATTAACCACAGCTGTCAAAAAGAGCTTATTCAAAATCTTGCTAGTTACAAAATAACCTGTCAGGGTTAGATTCAATAAATAATTCAGGTGCTTACAAATTAGGCACTGTAAGAGCAAAGTTTTAAATAGCACATCCCTGGAATAATATCAAAGGTCTAAAGTTAAGTACTCAGTTTCTTTATTCGGTGCTAAGAGGAGAGCCAGGTTTCTCTGAAGAACAACCTAAGAAAGCTACATGCTGACTAAGGAGCTACCTGCAGGCAATGAGGTACTTCAAGCCCAGAGGCGAACTCCTGTTCCTCTCTGGAGTTCAGCTGCAGAGCCAGGACCACATGCAGAGGACCTGGCAGCTTGGTCAGCTAGTATCTACAGATGCATAATCCACTCCTCAGGACAGCTGGCTCTTCCGGCTCTTCGACAGGCCTGAGCAGAGCTCACTGTTTTCATGGAGAAGATGACCACTCGAGAAGTGGGTGGAGGTGAGACTCCCTTTTTTGACAATGGCACGGATGTGAGAACACTTGTCCGGAGTACAAAAAATACAGATGTTAGATTTCTTAGCTTTAAGCCAACAAACCACATATCCCACCTCCTCGGTGACAATCGAACCTCCAGGATCAGTGACAGGGAAAATTGTGCTGTTGCAGAAAAAATAACTCAACATTTATGGGTCAAGGAAAAGAGCACAGGGAAGAGCCTGACTCCATAGGCTAATGATCACAGCAGTTACTGACCTATCCTGAGGATCACCCCATGCTCCCTACATAATTTTCTTCAGTGGCTTCTTTAACTGGGATGCAATAACAGTCCATCTCGTGCTTTCTCTGTGCAATCCTGAGTATTTTAAATTGTTGTTACACAGTGGCTCTGGTTATCTGGGAAGGCAGATAAATAGCAGAACTTGCATTTAGACAGTCTCCTGTGACATGTCGTTATGAATACCTCAAGGCTATGGAAGGAACAGAGTCCGAGTTCACGTTTCCCAAGTAAGTCTATGTTACTGTGCAAAGCACGGAAACTACTACCAACTGCTCCAACCACAGCTAAGAAAAAAAGCCTTCAGGATGATATTTTGTCTAATATTTTCCCATATGAGGCATGTTAATTAATATACAGCTGTATCTTAATAAAAGATTTTATTAAGTTAAATAATAATAATAATAATCCTTCATTACTCAAGCTCTCTTCATGCAAATTATTCCAATGAGCCTGCTCATACATGTAAACTCTATGAGAAGGTTTCCAGGATCAGGCTCCAAGCAGTTCTACTCTGCCGTGATAGAGTAAAACTAAGTTGCTTAAAATCAACACACTCACAACAGAAGCAGAAATACTAATGTAACCTAAATGGCAGTGAGAGTAAAACATTATGCCCAGCCTCAGTTAGCTCTAAGAATTTAAGACTTTTAGCTGTCACATAAACAATACAATCATAGCACGAAGGAAACGCTAGCTTTTTAAGTCTGCCACCAGAAGCGGAGAAAATAGACACTTATAACCATGCATATTATCCAGCAATATTCTCCAAGCACAAATAAGACCTAACTGAAACCATGCTTGAGATAACTGTCACACTATCAAGTTACAATAAAGAGAGGAGGAGATCAGACTTATTCTTTCCTTCACAATGAAATCAGTATAAACAAATCATATAATGTTTGGACACCAAACTCCTGAAACAAAGAAGCCTAGAAAATCTCTTAAAACCACCCACAGACTCCGCATGCTGGCCTGTGATTATACAACTGGAGAAGATCATCCAAACTGCGATGTAAACCAATGTCAGTCTGCAAATGATAGTACTACAATGGTTCTAACAAAAAATAAAGCAAGTCCCTGGAACAGCCATCAATGAGGAATAGTTTAATGTTTATCTAACCATTTTCCCCCTAAATGAGGAATACTTTTTTAAAAACTTAATCCCCATACTGACGATAATAGCTCTCTTGTGTGTCTTTACTAAACTGCAACACATATTCAGCTAAACAAAAATGAGCCTGGGACCAACAGTAAAAGAGAAGGCTTCCTAATGCACCCCAGTGCCTATTGCATTTCAACCTGCTCCACTATGAAACCCATTTTGCCCTCATTATTTGTTATGTGTGAATATTCACCCTCATTTTTTAGAAATACTTATGCCAAACAGCATATCTCTTTCTCCTATGGACTACACACAAAAAGAGAAGCTCAAATGCTGAAATTTTTTAGTTCTTTCAGGAAAATGCAGTGTTTCTGTAGATCACAATCCTAGGGCAGAACTGTAGTTTTTCTCCTTGCCTGGAAGCCAGAAGCAAATTATTCTAGATCTGAAAAGCCACACGCCTGTCTTGAAGAGACATGAAAGAGTATGGCCAACTCTCTGTCTATAGATACCATCTTGAAAGCGTAAACCAATGCGTACTTCTTAGGTGAGGCTTTACAAGAGCAACTCACAAAACAATATTAAGGACTCTAAAGCACTGGACTAACCCAGTTGCCCTGAAGGTGGGGTCTATGAACTATCCATTTTTTGGCCTATTTCCACTCAATTTAAGATCCTAAAGGCTGAGAAATATTTTACTCAGATCAGAAGTTAATGATATGATACAATCGCTTTCCCTTTCACAAATGCTGTGAAAAGCTGTGGCATTTCTTTCTTTCTAGCTATGCCATAGAGGTATTTGATCATTCATACATGCACTTAGTAAAGAAACTTACTTCATTAAAATCAACTGCCTCTGCAAATTGGTGAATAATTTATATTTCCCTAACATTAATTTAATTCTTGTCTTTAAGCCACAATCGACTGAACTGTAACTTAGTATCAACAATGGGTATTAATCATACAAAAGAAAACAAAAGCAGCAGTAATGATCTGACAAAGCTTGTTAGTCTTCTCCAGTAAGGGTGCAACAATTAACAATACATTGAATGAATATCAATCATTCAAATGCAGTAAAAAAAAAAATCTCTATATAAATAAAAGAAATGAAGAACGGTAGCTGACAAAAACTCAACAATCCTGGGCAGGGGGTGGGGGATGGTTAGGAACCTAGTCATTATTGCACTTAACAGACTGTGAAGTAACAATTTAATTATTAAGAAGATGGGGGGGGGATTGTGTTAAAATGAATAAATTGTCATTCTTAAGAAAGTATCTTCTGCAGTACTTACACAAAGGCTGTTCCCTCATACAGCCATATATGCTTCTTATACTGCTATATTACTAACATTTGATCTTTTCTAGCTATTATTTACAGTGTCGTGCCTGGCTAAAAGCTGCGCTACTGGCATCAGCGTTACCATCAGTTACACTTTGAGTTAACAACACACTTACTTACACGTGAACAGTGCTTTGCAGGCAAAATAAGAAAAAGAAGTCTTAGCTGCTCTTCGTGATCACTAGTTCTCTTGTGTTTTATCTATTGCAGTGACTTCATCAAAGCTGGTCATAAGTGAAGAGCTACAGCTAAACAATTTTCCCCAATATTTTGATGTGATTTTCAGTATGCAATTTTAATCTATAATGTTTATAATTAGAATATAAATTATTTTGAATACTAAAGGCAAAACACAAAAGTGAAAAAAAAATATGTATTTTTTAAGTTGCATGTTCAATCCAAATGTAATTCCCAGCCTTCACCGGGGTAGGGCCAGGAAGGCCTTTTCAATAAACCGTCAGAATTGCATGCCGGTATTTTTTGTATCGTAGTTACAAGTTCACAATGTACACTGCGTATTTTAATAAACAACATGCTTACTTTGCTAATAATTTCTAAAAAGAGCAAACCCCTCCTTATAACAGCTGCAGCGGCCCAGATGCCGCGAAAGCAGAATGCCTTTGCTATGCAGGGGAGGGGCAGGGCTCCCCTGGGCGCAGGCACGGGGGGGTCCCAGCCAGCACCAGCCTTGCACAAGCACATCGTGCCCGAGGAGGGTTTGGCCATGGGAGAGGGCAAGAGCATGTGCAGAGCTTGGTTTAATGAATAAAACATGGAATTAATTGATTTGTTGCTGCACAGGTGGCAAAGGAGTTTCAGACCTGGCTTGCTGAGCGGAAAACAGCAGCTCCAGCCCCGTGCCTCAGCCTCCCCGCTGCACCTCAGTCTTGCACCTCAGCCGCCCAGTTTTTCTGATTTGGCAACAGGATCAAGCTCTAGCCTTGAAAAAATGACTCCATGAAGAATACGACGTGCACATGCCAAATAACAACTTACCGAGTAGTCAGAGTCGATTGTTTCTGATGGACAGCAAGGTTTGGCAGGCAGAGGAGCTTGTGGGAAGATAACATTTTCTATTGTTGTCTCTACAAAGCTCTTAATACACTGTTAGACTGAAAAGAGCAAGCAACAGAAGCACTGATTTCTCCTGGAAAACAGCAAAGGTTCTTCCTTGGAAAGCATCGTGGAAGGTCCTACCTGGAAGTACTAGAAACGCAAACCCTCCGCTTTCCCAGGGAAGTGGCAGCACAGAGCTCCAAGCCTCCTCCCGAGATTATTACTCTCTCTTTGCCTCACTCATGTATTTCACCAGTTTCCCCTCGGCAGTGAAAAATCAGTCACCGTGCCCATTTTACACTTGCGCTGTTTCAGTCTGCGGGTTGCCTTGGCTGATAGGGTGGATGCTATCCCTGGGCATCCAAAGAGCTAAGCACGAGGTCTAATGGAAATGGAAGGAACAGGTCTTTGCCTCTAACATCCCATAACAAGAAAAGGGTAAGCAGAAGATGAGGTGAGGCTTGAGATCAGACAGAAACTGATCTGTGATTCTCACGATGCAAATGAGGGACTTAGTCACGCAGTTTTTCTCTTTGGAGAATGCTACCAGGCAGGAGCAACTTGACAGCTGCACTCTCATAATAGCCAGTTTGGATTCCTGTATACTCCTCAGTCCTGTACATTGTTTTATTACTTTGCATTTCGATGTAGAAACCTCCATGCACCTGCACTACACGGCATTAAGCCCTGTATCTACTAAATCTGCCAACACAGAAGCCAACGCAGCCGGTGGAATTATTTGATGTGGTCACTCACTACAAAGTGAAAGCACAAAATTCTTTCAACCCCACCACTGCGGAAACAACTGTCGCGTTTTACTGATCTGGGCAGGACCCAAGCGAGTAAGGGCAATTTGCGGCACACTTGAAAAATAAGTTATTTTTGAAACAAAGAAACAAAGTTCCTTTGTTCAGTTTTAACATGTTTCTTGGCTTGTATTACCCACTTCTCCCTTTCCCATTCCCAAGGAAGGTTCCATTAATCATCCCTCTAATGGAAACACTTGTGTCTGATCACTGAGCAGTGGACACAGGCATAGTCCTGGGCATGCACTGAACAAGAAGCCCAAGGGAAGCCTAGCTGAAAAGTTTGGGAAAGCAAGGATGCCTTTTTAAAATAAACTTTGGAGAGGTCAGCAGGACAGCAAGGGGTCAGCACCAGGCAGCCAGTGGGTGGATGGCACAGGAGAAAGACAACAACACTTGTCATTAATTATATCTGTTGGAATGCTACACATTTTCCCCCCCAAGTGGTAGTACTCCAGACATCCAAGCACAATCTCTCCCACGTCCCACTCGACCCCAGGCAGGGCACATGCCAAGAAGCTTTCATACACTAGAAGCCAAGAAGTAGCTAATACAAGCAGAGGCTAAAGAATTTAAATTGTCCCTTCACTTTCAAACATATTTTTTTTTCTCTAGTTTAAAGCCATCCTCTCATAACTGTCTCCTCTACCAGTGAAATACATATTCTCTTAGAGCTAAGTACGGCTAGATTTCTGTGCTCAGCCTCAAGCTAACAAAACTCTGACTTTCTTTGGAGAGGAGTAACTACTGGGAACTGGACTGCTTGGAACAAGAACTCCGCTCCTAAAATCGATCTTGCAAGATCCTAATAACATTTACCACTTACTCAGGTCTAGATTTAGCTGATCTGCAAAGGTGTTTTCTCCTATAAACATTTTTTTTTTTTTTTGCAAAATGCCTGCAAATGCTGGAGTGCATCACTACAGGTGACGCTCTTGCAAAACTTTGAACTATCCCTATTTATAAAGCTAATTGTTTCATAACCAGTAGCATCTTTTATTTTAATAGAATCCCCAATAAACCGTTGATTGGAGAAGAAATGGCAGGCTAGTAATTCACAGATGGATCCATTCTCACTTAACCCTGAACTTTCCAAGGATATAATCAAAGTCCATTGTCTGTTGTGAGCAGAAGGAGACAGGTATCTCTGGAGCATGATTTATCCTATCCTAAATAGATAGGTGGGAATAATCAACCTCTGGAAATACTTCTCTCTGTACTTTCACTATAAAGAAAGCCACAAAACTAGCCCAACCTAGAAGCGTTGTAGGTGTCTGAAAGGTATGCAAGATGTTTTAGTGACTATCTAGTTTATGAGGAAGCTTTGAGTTGTAGAACTACAGCATGGTAGTTATAAATCACGGAACACACCTGTCCATGTTGTGAAAACTTCTGCCCATTTCTGCAGAGTGTCCTGGGATGTCTTAAAATCAGCTTGTGGGGTTCTTTAGTGTATATGGAATGAAAAAGCAGAATGTGGGGGCAGGATCGTGCCGGAGGAGAGTGAGGTGTCCCCTGTACACCACACTGACAGAACTAGACAGAGATAACAGCTTGAGCAAGATCGATCTGGATACGCTAAGCCTTGCTAATTGGTTATTAAGAGGGGAAGAAAAGAAAAGCTTGCACCGGGGCCACTGAAAAACCACTACACTACTCTGTGGCTTAAGAAGAAATTCCCCTACAATGCAGGGAAACCTCCTACCCTAAATCCATCTATTTAAGATTGCAGTAGAAAATAATATATCTTTCTGTAGAGAACAAGGAGATCTTTAGAAAGAGAGAGGTCCTCCAGTAGGTATAAAAACAGACTGTGGCTGTGTTTTCATTTGAACGATGCATCCAACAGGGAATATTCAAACTGAGTATTACTGTCTCTCAGTTCAAGATCGAAGAAGGGCTTTGAACCCACAGCTTCAGAGCCCAAGTTAAGTCACCAAATGTTTTTGAGAGCTTTTATTTAACTGTTTTTCTGTAGTTTTCAAGCTTTCATACAGTCATAAAACATGGCAGAAATAGGCTCACTCTACAAACAGAAAAATATTGTGGAAGGAAACGTATGCTGTGGCAAGGCACAGTACCCACAGGAAAGTATTAATCATTTTTTTTTTACTGAAAAAAGGAAAAACTACCCAATGCTGAAAAAGTAGCAGCAGCGTAAAAGTAACTTGTTAGGTGGTTAAAAAACTCCAGAGTGACCCACAGTGTTTGGCACTCAGAGGTCTGTTCTTCAATCCCAGCATTGAACAAGAAAGGTAAGAATAGAGACTAAGTTACACATAAAAATTTAAAAAGCAACCTGTCCTGCCTTCCCCTCAGAAAACAACAGCAAACAAGCCAAATAATGAGCCTGGTTGTGTTGATTTAAACCATTTGCAAAACTGCAGTTTTAAGTTGTGTTTCTATTAACCAGAGACCAGATGCCAGGCTTCCTTTCCTATTTTGAGAAATTCATCATAGCTAGAAACTGCTTCTACAAGAGATGGGGGGACAGGGCTAAAACACAGTGCAAAACCAAATAATTCATTACAAAAAAAAAACCAAAACCCCCAAAAAAACAAAGAGAAGTGAAAAGAACCGAAGAAGAGAAGAACTCAAGAAAAGAACTCAAAAAAGAACTGACCGAATCATCAGTTTCGAAAAGAAGCACCCTCAGGTAGCAGAATTCGTTCCTCAGATTTCATCTGAGACCTCATTATGAAAGCAAGTTGGCACCACACCCCAGTACACTTCCTTCAATTTAGCTCCTCTCCCGCTTTGAAAATGAGCATTGATTTTCCTGGTCTGCGCTACTTGGACCAGTGACGAAAGTTACGGCATAGTGAGACTTCTGTTCCACAGTTATAAACCACAGCGATTCATCAATTCATAAAGCCAGAAGGGAATCCGAGTTGGTCTAGTCTGTCCTCCTCCATGTCCTACTACAATATTGCTGTCCTTCTGTGCTGACCAGAGAAATCCTATCCTGCTCCACAGAATGTTAGAGACATTTTGCAACTTCTTTCCATGGATAAACGTTTTTTTGCTCAGAACTCATTCTTTGTCATCTGAATTTGCATACCTTCAGATTTTTGCTATTGGTTCTTATGATGTCCTTCTCAGCTAGATTAGAGAGTCCCTTAGGAACCCACAATTTTTTCTTCATAAGTACTTTGACAGAGTCAAGTCAGGTCCCAGTTTTTTCCTTTACACATCACACCAAACAAGCTTTCAAGTCTCTCACCAGAAGGCATTTCCCCCCACTTCCTCCAGCAAATACTTTTTTGTGGCTGTTTTCTGAACTTACCTCAGTGTTTCCATATCCCTTTACAAATGCTGACATCTGGACTTGATGAATTCTTCCAGCATCAGCTTCACCGACGCCACAGACAAGGATATACCTTGTAACTCATATTTACCATTACCCGTGACATTCATGGTCAAGTATTGTAATGGGAACTCTTATTCAGTTGCCCATCTTACACGACCCCCTCATCAGTTACTTACTTTTAGGCTAAAATTCTCCGTTCTGTCAGCATGGCTTTGATCCCTTGTTCCTTGATGAATAATCGCGCAGTTAGCTGTGTCAGGATGGACTTTTGTTGAATCAGCTAGGCTTACCACGCCGTATTCTGCAACTTACCACCATTTAACACTCTGCTGGTCTTTGTGCTATCAGCAAACATTACCCAGAGGTGATTTTATGCTTACTTCCAGACCACTGATGAACACACTGCATATAACCCAAGACTGAAAATTAAAACTGAATTTTGAAGTGTTTATTTCTGTATAGTGTAGAGAAAGAGCAATAGAGTCTATGGTGTACCGGAACAGATTTCTCAGGATAACTCAGGAAATGTTGTATATATAATAAAAATAAAAGGTCAGGTCGCATTTTCTGCCCTAGTCTCCAGTTTTGTGTAAACTAGTGATAGGATTGAAATGGAGATATTTATACTGACCAAGAAGAAACTGCAGGTCAAGTTATCTGATTTCTGTGCAGATTAGGTACGTGGACCCTCCTTTTTGAGCCTAGTACATGGCATGCTAAAATCCATGGCCTTCTCACTTCCTTGGCAGATTAGGCTTAAGGAATACATATGAGATCAAAGTCTAGAACTCTGTATGTTAGTCTGCTGCATTCTCAACAGAGCTAACAAAGGAGAAAAGAAAAAAAAAAGGATACCTAGCTCACAACTTTGTTATAATGTGAGAATAAAGTCGAATACTGCCAGCAATGTAAACGATCAAACTTGAAGATGGGAGCTTTCAGTACGATACACCTTGTTAACGCAGAATACCATATTCTGCTGAAATGAAATGTTTTAAAGTGTCCAAGGGGATCTTGCCTACTTGTGGTGCGTTGGCTCTGGCTGGCAGCTAAACCCCCACCCAACTGCTTGCTCACTTTCCCCCACCGGGATGGGGGTGAGAATTGGAACAGCAAAAGTGAGAAAAACTCATGGGTTGATAAAGACAGTTTAATAAGTGAAGAAAAAGGAAATAAAACCAAGTGATGCAAAGGCAATCACACACCACCTCCTACCAGCAGACTGATGTTCAGCCAGTCTCCAAGTGATGGCTACCTTGGAAAAACTGCTCCCCCCATGCCACATTTTATTGCTGAACATGATGTTATACAACATGGCGTATCTCCTTGGCCAGTTGGGGTCAGCTGTCCCAGCTGCGTCCCCTCCCAGCCTCTTGCCCAGCCCAGCCTTCTTGCAATGGGCCAGAGTGAGAAACAGGCGGCCTTGACTCTGTACAAGCACTGCTCCGCATCAGCTAAAACAGTGGTGTGTTTTCAACAGTCTTTTTATCACAAATCGAAACTGTAGCATCATACAGGCTGCTATGAAGAAAATTAACTCCATCCCAGCTGGACCCAGTATACTACTGGGCATGAATTCACGATTACGAAAGCAAGTGGTCAGACTGCTAACAGCTCTGCTCTAGCCCAAGTGGGTGTTTACCTTATTTGGCTATAAAGTATATAGAGTTGTAAACAGCTGTATATCCTGATTTGAACAGCCTGAGACTCTAGATTGTTGTAACCAACAGAGCTATGAATGCCCACCTCCTACAAACAATATTGTTTTTCTTTCAAGAAAATAAATGCTATCTGTATGGTAAATGACAGGACTCTTTCCACAAGAAACAAACAAAGGTTTTCTTAAGACATGAGTTGTGCTTCAGTGCACTTCTGTTTTTTTTAAAAATTGGGTTTTTTATATGAAACCAATTTGTCTTTGTTGCCTTGCAGTCTTAAACTTCATGCTCTCCTTGCTTCAGTATTTGAAAATCAATTATTTCAAAGTATTAATATTATGAAGAGTTAGTTGCACAGATTACCCTAAAAAAGATTGTTTAAAACATTCAAAGTGCTTGAAATTATCTAGGGTGGCCTTACTTAGATATAAAAACAACGACTATCCTTCCATCTTACTCTTTTATTAGCTTACCAGCTCATTTTAATTCTCAAAACTCACGTACTTATATACTACTCACTGTACAGTAGCAGCCTGCACTGTCTCAGTGACAGGATATTAAATATCCTGCACTCTGTTTCCATTTAGTGTAGAAAGGAATCTAGGTCTGTTGCATCCAGAAATGGAATTAAGTTATCAGAGAATATTGATTTCAACATTGAGAAATGTTGCGGCTTTGATGAAAAATTTAATGGTGAAATACAGTTAAAATAAAAATAAGATAGAATGCCATCTATTTATTTCAAATAGAATATTAGAAATACAAGACAAAGTTCTGAAAATTCAGGTTTCTGCATCTTCCTCACTCAACTGTGATGTTATTACTGGCCAAAACCACTTGGTTTTGTTCCCATAGCTTAGCTAAAAGTTTATTTGTTGATATATGATCCCAGAAAAATCATTTTCTGAGTTGGGATAGGAAAACAGCTTAGACATCCAGCCCTTCCTCTGGAAAGGTTTTCTAAAGGCTCCTTGCGTTGGTCAGACTTTTGTGTCTGGGCTCATAATCTGGGAAGAGCAAAGCCATGAATCCCCCAAAGTTATTATTTTGTATAAAGTGTCCTGTTCTCAGGCTGTTACTCCAACCAGGGAGGCTGGCAAGAGAGATGAGGGTTATACCTGCCTATAGTATAATAGGCTCTTCCCACTAAGCTCCTGAAAGCTGAAACACTGTAGATTTTCTATCTTATAAATATCCAATTTAAGAAGAAAAAAGCATCAGGTAATCCATAAATTTAAGTGATGCTGGGATCCCATTATGAGCAGAAACCTTTGGACCCTTCTGAGTTTTACATTCCATTGCCCAAAGCGTTTCCTTGAATTATTTCTTGCAGAGTTCAACATGTTGAACAATGGGATTTGAAGTTTGGAGGAGGAAGATTTCGATACAACGGGATTATTTGAGACGTGAACATCAGGCGGGAGGACGGCCATGGTCCACAGACTTTCAGCGCTCTTCAGGGCCAGACCCAGCATAATTCACCCACCTTGGTGACCACTCCTAGGGTTTGCGCCAGAGCAGTTCCCAGGGTGCATACGCTGAACACCGCAGGGGGAGGTACCCACTGCCTTCCACAATCTGGGGGCTTGGATTATGTCCGGGGAAAGCCAGGGTGGAAAGAAGGCAAGAAGGAGGGCTGCTGGGCACCTGCTTCTTGTCCCTGCATGAAGCTAGGAGACAGCCAGAGTCTCTACCAGTCTCAGGAGCTCAAATGCACTTCTCAAAAGTATTTTTCTAAACAGCGAGCTCAAATATTTTTGCCAGTAGTTATAGCAAATGGATCAGAAAGTTGGAGAAAGTAGGTGATAGGGCATCTTATTAACCTGACTGTACAGGTTGAAAATTACATTATACTGAATTTTGCTCTTTTCTAGACCTGCCAGAAACAGGATATCCTGAGTCCAAGGTCTCCACACATGAAAAAAAACATCAAATCATATTACAAATATTCAGGGAAGGAGCTCTGTCTTATGACAAGTCGTACTCAATTCTCATTATTATTTATCAACAGTGTCCATGCTCAATGAGAAATTTTTAATTCCTTGTTAAGATTGAAGGAAGTACACAGGATGGTTTTGAAACGCAGCTTTGTGTTCTTCCATTTAATATAAAACCTGGTTTTCTTTTCTTTTTTTTTTTTTTCCCATGAGGAAAGAAGCCCAACATCTTTACATTCTCTTGAAATATTTTTTCTCACCAGTTCTGATAAAACTTCACTACTCCTGATGAAGGAGGAAGTGGAGATGCCAATATGTGATGCTGATTCAGAGGCACCCACCACATGTTGTAAAAGTTGCTGCCTAAAAGGGATTATGTGTTCCTTGAACTATTATATGCTTAAGAAGATACGAATAAACTTCCAAATTCCAAAATGATTAAAAAAATAGAAATACTCCTACAGAAAAGAAAAAAAAAAGAGAACCAGAAAGAAAGTTGATGAAATGGAACCAATTCATGCCAAATTTTGCCAACACATTTTATATGAATAAGATGTCAGATGTCCTGGAGTTATTTATACAACTAGTCTACAAACAAGAACTGTCAGTACCAGAAAAAAATGGGTTTCATCTGCTTATTTTTTCATTCCAGAACATTTACAAACCTGTAGCAAAGAAAAATCCAAAAAGACTGTCGTGTTCAGTAGATTATACAATGAAGAATCAGAAGACTAGTTTGTTCTGCTATAATTCAGAGCAGCATTGAGGCTGATTAAGTCATGCTAGGGACTGTACAGACCAGACGTGACGTGCAATCTTCTTTGACCTCATCCTCTAGATCCTAGTTCAGAGGGTTGAAAAACATTTGAAAGGAGAGCAACTTCCCAGCGCTTTCTCAGCCAGATATGGGCTGTTACATAGCCGTGATGGTCACCTTTTGCTGAGGCTAGTTCCATTGTCACTATCCTCAATCACCTCTTTGAAATACATTTAATAGCTTCAGGTCACCATTCAGTTTTTGATAAGTTTAAATTATTATCTCCTACTTGCTTTGAAAGGTTCAGACAGAAAGAACAGAAAAGTTAGACCCTTAACTTCACTAGTCCTTGGCATTTATCAGAGGATTTTTTTTTTAATCAACAAAGAACCATAGTGGCTGAAAATCTGAATGTAACAATCCAGGAATTACTGAACCAAACTATTTCATAATATATTGCAGTTCAGTTTCAGTATAACCCTAAGCTTTATTGCATTCTTCTCTTTAGAAGCAAATCTGCCTTAGGCATCCTATTTTTGACAGTCTAGAGTACATCCTCCATAAACCTAAATTCATATGGTAAGCTCTTATTCTTAAATCCAATTTTATCCTTATTTTAGGGGAAAAACTGAAGATAAGGATCAGTTTCTACACTTGCCCTTAGCTGCTTCAGAAAAAGGAATGCAAACTGACAAAGCTTCTTTATTTCTACTTATTATTCTAATTACTTATCCACAGTTTGGATCATGATTGCTTCTATTTATACTGGGAGCCTACACATCGCACTATTTCTGCATGACTGCTTGTCAAACAGACACCTCAAACAATGATAAACAGCTCCCTTTCATAATCAGAAATTCAGAATTTTTCAGGGAAAACAAGTGAAAGATTTTTTTAGATAGAAGGTGACTGAGCTGCGAATTGGTTCTGTGTACCTCAAATTTAGTTACAGAGACAGCTACAAGTAAAACAAAGCCCTAAAATAACGATCGGGCCTCACAGTACATAAAGTAAACTTTTAGTAATAAAGCATATTTACATACATGAAATATTCAAAATTTTAACGTTATGCAATATGCAGCTATACTCCATAGGCATACTTTAAAAGTACTTCAAACGATCCTGTTCTGACTAAAAGGTGGCCCACAATTATTATGAAATGAAACGGGTTTTTTTACCAGGGAGAACAACAAAATTGTATATAGGTAGCTTTGCCTCTGTTTTGAAGGGTCATCAGAAAGAGGATGAATGTGAAATACCAGCCTTCATTTACAAACAAACCAACATTTTAGGTCTTGTTATAAAGCCTTTACACACGGTACAGGTAGGAAAACAAAACCTGCACATCAGCGTATGTATGTTAGGAAACGATGCAGTTAAGCCGAAGTGACAGTCAACTTTCCATCTGAAAATCAGGGCGGCTAATGGGGAGCATTGACACAAACTGTTTTTAGCCTCCGCGTAAGAACCTGACGTGCCAGTGACATGCCCTACAGGTCTGACTCACAGCCGGCTCGGCGTGACAAACTTCCTCCTTCACACGCTGCGGAGCTAAGTAGCACTAAGGAATTACTCGAGAGAAAGTCTGTCAACCCCTGCAAATTTGGGCAGAAGGAACGATTTTAAGAGAGCAGTTTCCTTCCAAGGAAGCTAACATACCAAGGAAGCTACTTAACGCAGTCCACTCGTTAAGTGGCGAGGCGTGGAGCGCACTCCGCTTCGGCGGGCTGCGGTCAGCGTGGGATGCTGAGCACATTTCCAAGTTGCGCCCCGAATCGCGCAAGCATCCAATATGCTCACAACAGTTCTAGCCGTCAACCCGAAGATTTGCACATAACCCACAGCCACACAAAAAGAAGGTTGGAGCATATGGCAAGATTTTTAATTGCTCCGAAAGACATCAGAGAACTTTACAGGCAACCACAAAATATTACATATCCAAATGCTTCAAAGCTGTTTGTAAAATATCACTGTCATGCTGTGGGACTGATCCTGCTGTCCTCGTCCCGCTTCAGTAGCCCCCTGCTGAGAATCTGAGAGTGCCTTGGCCCCTCAGCTCTTCATGCGATGGCATTTATTGAAAAATACCAGCAGAGAAAACACGGAGCTGTAGTTAGAAGATGCTGATGTAAGTGTAACTCTTTCAAACACTAACAAAGGTATACATATACAATTGCAATATTTTGCAGGTTCAGATTTGTCCTGCCATCTGCCCAGTCTGTCTGCTCCAGCTTTTTAGTTTCGGTAAGGTGAGCATGCTCCCAAACAGGTGATGTGACACCTGTGAAATTCCCCTCGTGTCCCCAGCCCCTTCCTCCCCCATTCATCCTGCATGAACGCCCAGCCCTGACTACGCTATCTAATCCTAGGAGCTCCTTCTAGGACTAGCTTACTGCCGGTTTTGGTCAGACAGCTGCTTTATCTTACCCTATACTCGGGGCTCAGAGTCACACCTACTTTGACTGACAACGAGAAGCAAATTGCATTACCTCGTTAATCTTTGAGATTGTCACAACGATTCAGTGTGGCACATTGGCAGTATGGTTAAACTCAGACCTTTTGCTCCAAAAGCAAACGTCCCTTACACTTTAGATAAAGGAAAGCCTTTGCTAAACCCTTACTGCAGCAATGGTTATACAGATATGTCTTTTGTCGCCAATATCTGCTTAAGCAGCACTTCTCCGCTGCTTCTCTCTCCACTCCCCATTACCATTCCAGCCCTTGTGTTGCTCCATTAATTACGCTGCTACAACTGTCTATCAGGACATATCAGCGACTTGCCTACGATTAATTTGCCAGAAAGAAAGAAGTTATATTTAAGGTTGATCAATTTTCTCATCTCATGCATCCTACAGGCCTCAAGGGTTGCACAAAGACAAGGGATGGCACGTCAGGCGTACATGTTAGTGTCACCACTAACAGATGGTCTGTGTAACCATGCCCGATGAACTGCATTAGAAACATGATTCATTGGGAAAGTTAATTCAGTTATACAGGCTGACTCACAACAAGAACCACAGGTTTATTGTGGAATACTGCAATTATGTTATTCTCTACAGAATCCCAAGGCTAGTTTGGCAAGATGTCTAAGGCAATCTAACACCGTGTCACTCCTAAAATTAGCTGTCCAAACTCTCCCCTCCCACCCCAGGAACATGCTCCTGCCCCTGGTTTTCCACCACCACGGGCACCTAATCGAACCCCAGGTGGAGCCATAAATCTATTCACAAATTTTCTCAGGGTTCATTTTTTCTAGCTCTAGACTCTGAACCAAGTCCCCGTGGGGCCAGGCGCCTGTGCAAAGAAGCCAGGGTGACCATGCAGTTGGGACTGAGATGGCAGGAAAGGGATGAGACCGCCTCTTTTGGTAGCAGCTAGCAATTAAGTTGGTTTAGCTTTAGTGTCAAACTACATAATGACGAACGAAACACAAAGAAGTACTACCTGTCTGTCAGTCAATCCTCCGGTGAGCATAAAAGAGTAGGAAGGTTCATTCTCCTGCCTTAACCTGGTGGCATGTGTTAGAACTGGGCAAAGAAAGTGGATTAATTTCTGCTGAGACGAGAGTTTTGGGAGGATAAGAGGCATGGCTCATTAGCTCCACTAGGTCTAGGGGAGGGGAAGGTGGCTTTTCACCTAGGGGCTTAGGTAAACACAGAAATTTGCAGGAAAGTGCTTTAAGCAGTCAAGCTTGAGAGGAAACATCAGATTAAAGTTTGCATGTCAACTGTCTTTTTAACTACCAGTGGAGATACCTTCTATGGAAATGACACATATAGGATTAATTCTGTTTAGTCTCTATCCTGTGCAGGTTGTAATTTTTTATAGCCTTTTATTGATCCTTTGGTAAAACATTTCTGAAATGCAGCTTCTCTCTGCTGGTGGTTTGACGATACAGAGACTTTGGCAGTAATACCAACTATAGAGTAAGAAGGGCTGATTCGGCATCCCTCCCTCTTCGCCTGAGATTTCCCACTTCTTATAAATGCCTAAGCACTAAATGAGAGAAGCTAGGCTGTACAGATGAAGAAAGCCTTGTAATAAAGTATTATGGTGCTTGGAAGCATGCTCTTCTACTCTGAATACCCACATCCAGTGAGAGGTGTTCCTGACCAGCGCAGGGGGGTTGGAACTAGATGATCTTCAAGGTCCCTTCCGACCCAAACCATTCTATGATTCTATGATGCTTCTATGATTCTATGGATATTGACACAGGAACAACAACAACAAAGAAGAATTACAGTAAATTGGGGGGGGGGGGGGGGGGAAGAATTTATCCCCTCAGATTATTTCTCTCTCTCTCCCACCTTGCCCACATCACAGCCTCAGCTGGGGGTGTGCTCTGCTCCTCCCACTGAGGCTGTGGCACTGTGCAGGCAACAACTTAAGGTTCCCAGCAAGACAGGAGACAGCTGCCTCACTCTATAGGTGGTCATCTGGGAGCAGACAGACATGGATTTCATTTTCTACTATTAAGATTTGTTGTCTATTTTATCTAAAGTTTTATTTTCTAAATATATGAACAGGTTTAGGTAATTTTAAGGTATAACAGTAAGGTGTATTTGGAATTCAGCTACTATTAATATGGTAAGAGCCTAATTGTTTATAGGGCGAGGTACAGACCCAAAGCTGTTGCATCTTACAGTTAATCAGAACATTGGAGGTTTTATTAGCACCTATTTTTAAGCAGTTAACTCTTTCACTGGCTATAACTCTAACGACCTGTTTAAAGTCAAAAGATTCAGTGAGTTTATTCCCAATCCTTGAGGACTCCACAGGATGTGGCGGGAACTCGGGCCATGCATGGGTTACACTCTGCATAGCCAGTGCTACCTCTACGGACATACAGCAACAAGCTTGATGGGTATAACCTGAGGGGTCATCGGGAGCCTGAGCAGACCTCCCTGGGAAAGAGGGAGCAATCTGTTTAGCTTTTGTAGCCTGCATATAGGTTTAGTAATACACGGACCACCCCAGTTAGCAGCTTACAGCACTGCAAGCTAAGTGCTTCTTCACTGGTGACATTTTCTCACAAACAAGGTCTGTCGAATCACTTTTTCTTTTCAATTCTCCGAAGATTTGGGGGTAAACTAGTGCCATTGTAAATAGGATGAAACTGTGACTTCTCTGTTGAGGAATCCAGCCCTTCAAAGTTTAGGCGGTAATTCCAGGTTGTTTTCTTATCCAGTATTGCTTATTCACCTGTTACCAGCCCCACAATGTTTTCATTCAACAGAGAAAAATTTGCTTGATTCCTACCTCTCAACAAACAGAAATTAACTGGCTTGCTTGCAACCATGCATGAAGACATTAGATCCAGCTGCTGTATATCTACAGCAGGCCTCAAGTTAAGATTAAAGCAGTGTACAGTGCCAAGTAAATTGACCTAACCAGCAGTTTTCTCTGGAAAGAGTACTGAACAGAACTGTAATATACCTCCTCTAATTTTCTTGCATCAGCACTGAAGATAACATTAGGTATTTGCTTCACATCATTTCCAAGGGGGGAAAAAAAAGCCTGCCTGGGAAAGCGTAACAGGGAGCTGAAGCGGTAAGAGAGGGAACTGGTGACATGCAGGTTTGTGGAAAGGAATCTGGGACAGAAACAGTGAAGGGCATTAAACCCTTTCCTTTGGCATTTGCTTTCTCCAGGGGTACCCCACAAAGTCCCGCTCACGCTTGAAGAGAACAGCCTGCACGACGCGCTTCGGGACAGACTCCTGCTTCGCTTGCACGACCTCACCCCGCGCGAGGGCTTTGCAGGGGTGCGGATTTCACACCGCTTCTTCGTGCCAAGCCCAGCACCAGCAGCAGAAGCCCCCCACATCCCACCGACATCCTCACCCGCTCCCCGAGGCTGGGTTTCCACGCGATCCCCGCTCCGGCAGAGACTCCTAATGATGGCAGTGGGGGTCTGTAGTGCTGACACCTGCCTACCCACACCGAAAGTTGCAACTTCCTTCACTGGGGCCTCCTACAGACATCACATTTGAACAGCTGTCAATCACCCATGCCCCGGGCCAGAACCATGCAGGTGACCTGCAAGTGAAATATTTTCCCCTTCTAATCCCTACTAGCCATCGAGGGCTCTCTTTAACAACGCGAGATGTCACTATGTCAAACAAAAATGGTACTAATTTCTGGTTACGAGGCGAAAGTTAAATTTCGTTTCCTAATAATTATTTATATCAAAGAAGAAGACGACCAAACCAGTGACCCGTCCTCTACCTTTAGTTTTCTTTGAGCCCTCTGTTCCTTGGGACGGCAGCAGCCATGGGAATCACGGCACTCTCTAGGGCCCGGCAGCTCCACAGCCCGGCAAATCTGCTGCCTTACTTTGCCTGCGGTTGTGCTCTAGTGAACAAAGAGCAGCAAGAAAGCTGAGCACTGAACGGCCAAGGGGACCAGGGACTAGAGGACATTCCATCTCCCCGCTTTGGAGGGGTGATAACAGGACAGGCAAAACCTGTCTGCTAAATATGGTCCGGAGATGGTATCATCAGCGAGGACTGGACATGTATTAACGTTTAGATATTCATAGCCCAGCTGATATGTCAAGCCATGCACTCGCTCCCTCTACCAACAAAATTATAAAGGTCTAGATGCTTGGGATTACATATTAGAGAGAAATCTTAATGAATTCAATATGGCACCCTAATGTTGCTTATTTTATATGACTACTCAAATACATCTATTTGAAAAACATAAATGTGTTCCTTCTGTGGGGAAACAAAAATATGGCTATTGTCCCTCTGTTGAAAAAAACAGCTTATGTGGCAATTTTTAGCTAGGTTTGGTTTAGAAATGAACTATGCACATAGAAAAAATACATCTTTTTCTAAAGAGAGACTTTCAAAGAGCGTTATGAAAATTAGCTATGCATTGGAGCCAAATATTTTACAAAAAAGAACTTGGAAGCAAAATACTGGTATTCTTTCTTGGATTACTCTCAAACGGAGGCTTCTGACTATAATAGCATGCAGCACTTGCATGATATGGACAATTGCCTTGGGACCGAGAAATCAATTCTGCAAAGTACTAAAAATGCTGAAGATCAGCACTTTGCAGGATACCGCCGATACTCTTTCTGGGACCAGTTAGTTGCTGAGACACCCAAACTGACTTAGTGCTACTGATGTATTTCAAATGTTAAACAGGATCTGCAGACCTGAATACTAATTTATTAAACGATGGTTCCTTCAAGCATCTACAGAGAAACCCCTTTAAGTCCCTCCTGCAACAGACCAGTGTTTGTAAGTATACAAAAATTCTTCAAGAAAAGCTGGGGATTAACTTTGTAGGTCAAGGTATATGTGCCATGCAAAACTGTGTTTTATGGGAGACAGTTAAATCTATTGTTTGGGAATGGATTAATTAATTTTATAGAGAAAATATTTAGGAAAAAATAGCCAGGTACGTGTTTGTGGCTTAAGAAGATCTAATGGTACATAAAGGACCTATTTCATAAGGCATATATGGACTACAGCCATTTTACAATGTCTGAGATTATTTAATTATTCAGAACAACTTAATCACCAGTTTTTCCTATTCAGCTGCAATACTTCTGAAACAAGCTAATACATACAGATTAAAGTGGTGTTCCAGATGAGTAACCAGAGGCCAAAAACTTTGTGGTGAAGATCTAGAAAAGGATTAGCAAGAGTAGCTGTGTCAATGGTGGTTGACTTTCAAATACCTGCCCATGGCTTGATTTTTCAGAAAACATTAGCTCAGCTTTGAAAAAGCAGTTTCTCTGATGACTTTTTTTTTAAAGCAAAACATCTACGATCACATGTCACTTGAAAATCTATTCTCTCTTCCTACTAATGCTTTTTGATAACTCTACTTTTTACACTTCTAACTACTGGTAGTGAAACAGTGAACAGAGAGTTTCTAAAACTGAATCTTGTCAGCAAATAAATCATTGGTATGCCACTTAAATAGTTTCACTCTTGGCATGCTAAATTTTCATGCTCTGATAAGATTTTGGCATGATCCTTTAATTATTCTTGCAAAGAACACAAATAATTGAATCATGAAGCACTCAGTTTTCTTGGTATTGTTCCCAATCAAAGGCAATACGACTATATGCAAAACATCACTACTGCTATTACAATGTAAATAAGGCAGTAAAGCCCTAATAAAGAGATAAAAAGTAAATCACTACACTGTATAAACTCTGCAAAAACTAAGTGGTCAGCTTCATCATCCCTGAAAACAGGGAATAATAAAAACTGCTTTAAAATGCCTATATAAAGGCTGAAGAAGTAAGCGGCTTTCCTTACAGAGTTTCTCAAACTCTCTTCTACAGCACAATTGGCTTTGTGTGTGTTTGGGGAAAAGGGGTCCAAAAGCTTCGTGAATTATTCAAGAAATCTAGAAGTATTACAGAGGACGTGCCCCAGAACACTTTGTCCCTGGCTCAGAGCCTCTGCTCAGCAGCACAGACTAAAGGAAAGCATATTCCGAGGCTCTATAGTTGGTGCCCGCTGGCGATTATTTTCTTTGCACAGATCTCCAGCACGCGCGCGCTTTCTTCCCGCAGGTGCCAGTGTAGGTGCGGAGGAGCAGTCTTCTCTGCGCTCCTTCTTTGTCACCACGCTCTGCCTTTCCATTCTGATCTCTCTGGACACATGGATTAGGCAGAAAAGGCCAACGCTCCAGGCCACAAACTGCTTTGTTCCTGCCTGTAAGTAGGATGCATACATGGATAATTCTGTGTTGTGAGTGGAAGTCACCACCTGTCTGTTGTTCTGATACCATTGTATAAATTCTAAACGGGGACTAGGGACAGAAACAGATATAAATGCTTAGTGCATCCTCGGAGCCAGCTCTGGGAAGCTCCTTTTTCAGCTACAAATTTATGCAAATTATGCGTCTGAGATACTAACTCTATCTGCTGCCATGCCACCTATCTGCTGCCAGGACAGCCACAGCCTGTGTAAAGGAACTGAGAACTGGGGCTAGCAACCTAATATACAGGTATAGCCTATTTCATAGAGCTTGATTAGACATAGTCCATAAAACTGTAACACTGAAGACTGAAAAACATAGAGGCATTGCCTATGAGAGTGCCCACGCGACCCTGGTACGCTCTTTTGTGTATGTGCAGTATGGCACGATCTTTAAACACACGCTCATTCCATTCCTGCCCAGTGACACTCACAAGATGGGCATATTCAAGAGAGTAGCTTTTTTCCAGACTTGCCCCACCACAAACCCAAAGTTTCATGACAAAGAAAGTGGCAAATTGAAAGGATGCTCTGGTATAAGGGAAAGCAGCAGAGTAGAGCACTGTACCAGGGTTTATAATTCCAGGTTTGTCACCAGGTTTGCTGACTTTTAGCAAGATGCTGAGCATCCTTGTGCCCCATTTCCCTATCTGTAACATAGGCAGAATGATATCAACTTTCTTGGTAAGTCTTTTGAGATACACCAGTGAAAAGTGCTATGCAATAAGCAGGTCTCTCTTTTGAAACACGGGAGTTACACACCTCGTACAACCCTCCCTTGTCAGTGGAAAGATTGAAAAAACTCCACACCTTTCAGTTTACACAAATCTAAACATTCCTAGTCCTTGGATCGCACCTGGAACTATTTATTACCAAGATCTGATCCTGTGATGGGATTAGTTCAGCCTCAGTGTTACAGTAACTCCACTGTGGTTTCACTCTTGTAACGGGGAATAAATATACATACTTCTGGAGTTATGTTTCATATTAGATGGCGAGCATATTTGTATGAGCCCTCATTTTCCCATTCAGCTTCAGAGGATCCCATTACAGAGTTTTGTATGGTTATTTTCTGCTTCTGCATTGGGTCAAGCTTTCCCGAGGGTACACTTCTAATTCATGGTCTTCTACATTATTATTACCCTTTTGACCTAAATGATTAGCCAAAGTTTGAGGCCCTGAGGGCTGTTTCTATTAGGACGAGAAAATTATGAAGTCAAGCATCATTTAGGCACATCTACTTAAAAAAAAACACCTCCAAAGTCACCCACCCCCAACTTCACTCTTGTTTCCTTGAACGCAGGAGATAGATAGATAGATACACAACAACAAAAAATCTCTGCCATCCCTTCTTGAAGCCTTTTCAGCCAGCACTCAGACCTTTGTGGGACTGTCAAAGTGCTTATCTAATTTGTTTTCACTTTCTTTTCCTCCTTTGAGTCTTTTCTTACACTTTTTCTCCTGCTCTATCTGCTTTTCTTTCTTTGTCTTTTGTCTTTGTCTTTCAGATATACCCAATTTCCATAGAGATTAATTTAATATCCAGTCATACCCGTCTTCTACCTAGTCCAAATGCTTGAGTGTCCCCACATATGCTTTTGTTTCAGGAGGTGAAATGTGCCTGAGATCAGGGTGGAGGCTGCTATTGTTTGAACTGCTGTTCCTTGAAGGAAGGATGCAACATTCACCAAGTTCCACAGAATTTCACCCAAAGACACATGCCAAAAGTCTGCATTTTTAGAATGCTGTGGAGACCCTTTTGGTTTGCCTGTGTACCCCACTCAGCTGGCTCCAGAGTCTGCAGCCAAACCAACACTTCTGCTGGTTGCGCCGGCGGTGTGAGCGGAGGAAGCAGCCCTGTCCTCCCCCAGCCTCATCTCCCTCACCGCTTGCAGGACAAACAGCTGCAACAGCTCAAAGGAAAGCGTGGTAGAGGGTCAGGAATGAGAAGCCAAGAGTGGGGGGAAGGCAGGACAGTGCTTTTGGCATCGGTGTCAGCACACCTGGCTTGACGTATTCATCAAACTAGCCTCATCCATTGAAAGCTCCCTAAGCCTCAGAGTGCAAGCCTTGTAGACGCCAGTAGCTGCCAGTTCTAATCTGAGAATTTGGGTAGAAACGATCCAAATTCTATATCACCTTATGGAAAAGCAGTGTATTTTTAAATTATGCCATTATGAGCATAAAGGTTCTCAACACTTTCTACCTGACATATTTAAATATCTATGCAAATGAATGAGAGAACATAACAGGAAACACGCTCATGGTGAACTCTACCTTGATCCTGCACCAACACAAGGGGTTTACGGTATTTCATAGCCCTAGCAGCCGGAACACACAAAAATTTTAAGAATGTAGGAACCTCCAAAAGACTGCTATGAAAGAGGAGTACAATTTAAAGAGTGACTTGCCCAATGTTAACGGTGGCCTTTGTGGCAAAGCACCCTTGTGCCCACATTCGCATCTCCCCGCCCATCTGATCACAGTGCTTTCCTCACAACGGGAGTCCAACTATTCTCTTCAAAGGGGAAAACCCTGTGTGAGTAAGCTGTAAAAATAGCTAGAGAGAAGCACATCAGAGAATGCCCTGCTATTATTTCCTCTTCCAGACGCATGTTTTCAAGTAAATCTCTGGCATCAATTCTTGAGGCAACACACACAGCATTCTCTAAACTACTTCAGCAGTTGTGCTATACCTATAACCCCAATCTGTAACACAAATACGAAAGCGGAAAAAGCGTGCATAAAATCTATATTACCACATTAATCTCAAAAGGACATTTGGCTAATATAAAATTCAGCATCATCTTCATTGATGGTTCAGGGAAATAAAGTTGTAATAAATTGCTGCAAGGCAAAGTACTAATGATTGAATGAGGCTATGCAATTAAGATGTAACTTTTTAAATCACCTTTGAGGTTAAACGTAGAAGAATTATGAGTAAAAGGGCAATTAAATGCCAGACTTTTCAATCTAAGGTCTCCTCATCAAAGATTCAGTTACCTAAATTGTTTTTCACTATTTCAGAGGAAGAGCTGGGTGTAACAATATTTCATCCCCCACAAGAGGAAGTAAAGAATACTCTTTCAAACAAAAGCATTACCAGGCTATCAAAATCTTTACAAAGAAAAATAAACTAATCAAGATTGATCTACAAGGGCTCTCAAGTTCCCGAATTCCTAAATGTTAACATTAGGTTATAAAAGGGAAAAGAAGTGTAAATAAAATGTAGCCATTATCATCTTCATATCACAACCTCAGGTAATATATATCTTAATGGAACATGATGCTTGATGTTGCATGAACAGTGTCCTTGTTATTTCTATAATCTGTAACTTTTTATATAAATCTACATGTTGTGTTTAAAAATACTTTCCTTCTGAAATCTTTTAAGATTTATTCTTGAGGAGAAACATGGATCCACTTATGCTCTGATCCTGCAGACCCCTACGAATCTGACTGACTTTAGTGTATATAACATCTCTATTGAGTAAAGCTATTCAAACTGAAGTGTTTTCAAGACCGTGAAGCCAATTTAAATTTTCTTCAAGGGACACGTGAAAAATCTAATACTTACTGACTTAAAAATTAAACTAGCTGCAAGCTACAGTTGTGCATGAAAATTATAAAAATATGCTTTGCATAGTATTTAAAATAGTAACCTTTTTTCTGCATTTCCTTTCTCTTTCCAAGAGACAATGTGCTAGTACATTGGTATAAATCAAGATCAGAATTTTGTATTGTCATATCATATTCCATCCAAAGTTTCCAGGGCACGTTAAGATGCAGCTATTTAATAACCTCACTTGTTTCGTGAGGTTTTGTGCCTCTACTTCTAGCAGAAAAAAAATGGGGGGAAGGGAATATAAGGAAAAAGGAATATAAGAAAACAGGTTTCCCACCCAAGATGAGTAATATTTCAGTCACTGAGCTGTAAGATTTAGACCACTATATCGGCACCATATAACCAAATAAAGGCCACATGCAATCTTCCCTCAGGCAGAAAGAAGAAGGGAGAAAAGAAAGAAAGAAAGAAAGAAAGAAAGAAAGAAAGAAAGAAAGAAAGAAAGAAAGAAAGAAAGAAAGAAAGAAAGAAAGAAAGAAAGAAAGAAAGAAAGAAAGAAAGAAAGAAAAGGAAAGAAAGAAAGAAAGAAAGAAAGAAAGAAAGAAAGAAAGAAAAAGAAAGAAAGAAAGAAAAAGAAAGAAAGAAAGAAAGAAAGAAAGAAAGAAAGAAAGAAAGAAAGAAAGAAAGAAAGAAAGAAAGAAAGAAAGAAAAAGAAAGAAAGAAAGAAAGAAAGAAAGAAAGAAAGAAAGAAAGAAAGAAAGAAAGAAAGAAAGAAAGAAAGAAAGAAAGAAAGAAAGAAAGAAAGAAAGAAAGAAAGAAAGAAAGAAAGAAAGAAAGAAAGAAAGAAAGAAAGAAAGAAAGAAAGAAAGAAAGAAAGAAAGAAAGAAAGAAAGAGACATTTGACAGATGCTAGTCACATCACTTAGTGCTTGTCTGGAAAGACCTCAGAAGGCATATCTATTCCAAAATAACTAAATAAATTCAAAATTCACACCAGTTTGTTGCAAGAACTCAGGTTTTATTTTAAACTAGGAATGTGCTATTTTGCTCTGACTTAAAATAGCCACGCACAGCCCTCCTTTAAAAAAAATACCACACTGAAACATGTTCCCTTAAGATACACAAGACAAAACTGATTCTTTTAGTGACTGAAGTTAAACCAAAACATCTCTAATTAAAAACTTCATTCCAGAGGGGATAAAAGAGAAGTTTAGGAAGATGGGAGAAAAAGAAGTATTTTAACATGTGGTGCTTTTTACGTTGTGCAAAGCGTATACCTTTGTCTTCTCTTCATTTACACCATCAACCCTGTAGCAACTGTTGCACCCGCGCTGTATGAGTTTAATTGCTTTAAAACAAGTAACGTTACTTACTGCTGCCATTTGCATCAGAATAAAAATTCAGTTCTCTGATTTGCAAGAAACTTAAAAAGCCTCCTCACAGAGCGGTTTACAGCGGCCTTTCCAGCTTACCATTTCTGACATACGTAGGCAGCTTTCCTGACACATGGCAAAGAGTGCAAATTACTTGAGTATTCAGCACCATAAAACACAGTCACTGATATAAAAGCTGAAAATGTGCATACCAGCTTTTTATTGTGCGTTTACAGCCCAACTGAAGTTTATGAACAAAGTTTCATTAAAAGTTGAATTATTACATATTGGGCACGCTGGCATTATATTAGCGCTAAACTAAAAACCAGAGTCAACCGCATTTCTACTTGCTGGCTGCAACTGAGCTTCTCCGCGTACATCTGTAATTTTTAAAAATTCCTCCTGCTTCTACAACAAACCTTCTGCTAATTTTCTTCAATTTTCTGCTCCACTAACTTAAAAGTCATTTCCTTAAGAAAACAGATGACAGACAACCTGAGTGACTGATTATATTGTGCCATCACTTTGTTTTTTCTGGGAGGCCTTGGTTTAAGAGGATGGATGTTAGTGTAAATGACAGAAAGGGGAGCTTCGCATAGGATTTCACTTCTGTTCAAAGACAAGCTAATGCAACCTCGCTGAGGTGCAATCAACTTGACAAATGGATGCTGTGCAGCCCTGTGCCTCCCACTGAAACCCGAGAGTCTGATTTACACAATATTCCCCCTGTAAACGGAGGGAAGCCCAAATTCCAATCAGACTTAACGCTGCTCGGCTGTATAATGGGTTGATCTGATAATTCCTCCCATATAATGAAATCCGATAATAGTGGGAAAAAATACATCAGAGAGAATGGAATACATTAATGAACTTGTAAAAATACACTTAAGTCTTAACAGATTTAATAAACAGAGGAGGGACGGCTCAAACCGGGAGTCTTCATATGTGGTCAGCAGTTCTCGGGTTTAACAATGAAGCTGACTGAAAATACAGTTTCTATTTACAATTGACTACATTCACCACACCTTTTTTCAGATGGCCAGGAAAAGAAAAAAAAGCATTTAAATATCAAAGTAAGCTTTGTAATATGTTTACATGTCTTGCCTTGTTCTGTTTCCCCTTCAAACTAAACTAACTCTATGATACAAGCTGTTTTCTCAGGGAAATGTGAGTCAGATAGAAATGTTTTCCTACCCGAGAAACAGCGTTTCATTTACTAACTGGAAAAAATAGGAAACATTTGCTTTTAGACTTTTAAGATTTTTTTGGAATTGAAAAACAAAGACAATTCCATTTCAAAACGCCTTTCACACAAGTTCAACAGCTGGCACAAAAATTAACTGAATGTTTACGCTGGAAAAATGTCACAGAAATGTCTATTAAATCAGTATTTTTTGTGTATCATAATAAACTACTCTGATTGTCATTGTTCTCTACAAATAAACATTTTGCCTTAGCAGCTACAATTGCGACCAGAAGCTGTTCTCACACATATACGAGTTGAGTAGTGCAGGATTTTATTTACTTTGCTGTTGTCACAAATAAAAGAAAAAAAGAAAAAAACTTATGCAAACATTTCATGCTGAAGTGAATGGATTTCAACAGCTGCTGATTTGGTGACATCGAGAACCCCAGTGGAGATGTCCTGCTGAATTAACGTCTTGGAAATGTTAAAAAGAAACTTCAAACAGCCCTTGTTTAGCAGGCGGTCGAGGCTCGCTCTCGGTGGGGATCATGTGAAGACTAGCAGAGCAGTCACTCAGTCATGAATCAGACTTGTCAATAGTTGCCCGTTTTCTCAACAGGTGTCTCAATCACACGCCACAGTCCTTCCCCCCATAGGCTTCTGTTCAACAGAAATCACGATCGCACAGGACACGGGTTTCGCTTGCATGAGACATGTATCGATTTCTTAATAACCAGCTCCCTCCTCCAGTCTCTACTGGACTTTATACTGGGTATAGACACGTCTCTCTCGCCTATGTGAGCTAGCAGGGAAAGTATGAGAACTGTAACACGGGAGCGGGGAAGCATTTAATCCTTTGTTATTGCTGCAGATAAGCACGGCAAACACCAAACGATCATCCGCTGTTTTGTCAAATAAGTATGAAATGCTATTATATCGAGGTACCCTCCGGGAATCATTACACAGTAATCACTTGGTACAGAAAAAGGCATCACTGCCATAAAAGATCTAACTGTAAATAAAAACGTAGGGAAATGTTTCATATTAACTAAATAAAAAAGTTTGAATTAAAGCCCCAGGAAGCCATTTTCAAAAACATTTTTTTTATAACTAACTTGAGGTTTTACAGCATTTTTGTAATTAAATTAATTTGTTAAGTTTTTAAAATTATGACTCATACGTGCATGTACCTACAAAAGTAAGTTAAGTCCTATAGACCCCAGCTGTCAGAATCCTGAAGCATTCACAGAAAACTTTAAATTACATACAGGTTTTACCCTATTAAAAAGTGTTTATCTCTGTGCTTACAGCTATGCTCTTGGAGCTACATCAGCGTCAAGCAAGACAACAAAAAGATTTAGAGAAATTTTTCTTGGCTTTTCTGACAAAAAGCAACCAACCAGTAAATATTCTACAACACTTACTAAGTTTGAACAAATTATATCATTTATGATGTCAATTAGAATCAACTCTATATCACCAAACTACTCTGGGCTTCCTGTTGTTGCCTTTGTTTTCTAATTTTACCTATTATATGTACACAAAATACTGATGGTCTGAAGTAATCTTTTGTATTTTCAGGCCAGTCTCTTCCTGTATCAGTGGAAGAAGTACCATTGTAAAATAATGTGGGCAGGTTAGTATCAGGGTACTTCACTTTTATAGTAACAGCTCCTGTAGAAACTACAGCTTCTGCATGACTTGCAAATTAAACATAAAAGGAGATTTACCAAAAAATGTATCAGCTTTATGCAACGTTTCGAGAACGTAAGCCCCTTCGTTATCAGACTTTATAAAAAAGTTCCCCAAGGAAGATAAACTCTCTAAATGTAGCATATGATTTAATAATGCCCAAATATGTTGGAAAGTCATGTCAACTAAGTTAGACAGTAAAACCGGTGCAGTTTGACCATTCCAGCTGTATGTCAAAATTCTTCCACATTGTTGGATAACATGAAAGTACAGCACCAGTTCCTGTCACCCTCAATTTAAAAACTTTTGATATACTACCTCTGAGCATGGAGTTGTTTAAATACTATCTCTAACATCAGTAAACTGCATGTACCACCTGCACCGTGACTTGAATTACTGAAACACAACACTACACAATTAAAGAGATCATCTCAGATTTCAGCAGAAAAAAACATTGTACTGAAGAAATTTATATCAAAAGAAAATGTTTTAAATATATTTCAAATGTGAAATATAATTTGATTGTGCATCTGATGTATACACAGATTATTAATTTATGCAGGATACACCATAGTGACAAGTTGTTTTAAGTATGTTGATAGATGCATAGAGCCTGGGCCAGATCTTGAAAATGCTAGGGAACTGAGTGACTTTATGTACAAGTAATCCCTGTGAATTAATTTTAACTACTCGCGCAAGTGCTTTGTAATTTGACATATCAGTTTTTGTAATTTCTGTAAGAAGGAACATAAAATATATACATTACTTCCTACGTTGTACAGACAGCATGTCAGCATATTTTTTTTGCTTTGAGGTAATTTGTAAGAATTTTGTTCCTACTCAGAACCGTAATTCTATTTTATTCAACATTGTATAAGTATTTTGACATAAAACTGGATGAATCAATTGGTTTCGACAGGACTGCTCAGATGTATGCTGCTTCCTGTGTATTTGTAGACAGACGACTTGCATTTTTTAAGATTGATTTTCTCTGTAATTTTTGACACTATGTAAGGATATTACGCAGAGAACATGCCAGACCATTATTTAGAGAACACAAATACATTCTCAGCAAATGCAACCTTTAATGACATTTACTTACGAAAGTCGCCGGGCACTGATTGATTGATTCTGAACAGGAGCCCAGCCTCACACAGACCACATTCATCAAAAGCATCCTAATCATACCAGCATATTAACATTTTGAACTTTACTCCCAGTACTCAAGGAATGCAACTCATGAAATAATGAAATTTAGGGGAAATTGAATCTTGTTTTCAATATGTAAAGACCTACTTTCAACACAGATAATGCATTCTTGCTGCATTCTCTGCTTTCTCCCCAGCCAAGGGCAAGAACTGATAAAAAAGCAGCTGTTTTGGAGAAAACCCCTAATGTTGACATGTAATCATTGTAAAAATGGGACTTTCAGCAGGTCATCTGCAGTGATGCAAGTTCCATCTC
The DNA here is from genome assembly GCF_963924245.1 of Chroicocephalus ridibundus. Taxonomy (NCBI): domain Eukaryota; kingdom Metazoa; phylum Chordata; class Aves; order Charadriiformes; family Laridae; genus Chroicocephalus; species Chroicocephalus ridibundus. The sequence goes on from NC_086285.1 coordinate 134,467,215, forward strand.
ATTCAGATGCAGCTTTTTTATTCCAGAAAAAAGGACACAATTAAAAAATGGAAGAAAGTACACTAGCAAAAGTAATGCAAAGGCTACAACAGCAAACCCTTAGACATGTAGTCAGAATGATATCAAGAAACAAGAAAGCGTTATTACCAGTACAGATAGCATTGGTATTCTTGAATTGACCATGCTTAGCTCCAAAGTTTAAAAGGATATACTGACAGATTAGATGGTTCTGAAAAAGAGTCAGAAGAATAAGGTATGTAAAATCTTCCCTGTATTTCAAGACTAAAGAAGCTTAAGTTACTCTACTTATGAGAGAAGGTGTGGGTAACTTAACAGTGGACCTGCAGTACCTACAAGGAGAGAGATTTGCAGGGAGATGTCTCAAAAGTAACAAAACTAAAAGATCTTGTGAAAGGTAGGGGAAGGTCAGACAAGAAGGCAGGCACACAACTTCTCGCTGACTACAATAGGGTAAGAGTGATATTGAGCCTTTTCTTTCTTCTGCCAGACAAGGAACGTAACGGAAACTTCAGCTGCAAACTCTGAAACATTGTCTTTAGCAAGTTTCCAGCACCAATGCGCTACACCAGCATGTCCATTTCAAGATCTGAAAGGACTTTTCTGACTTCTTCGTATAATAGAAACCAAAGCATGTCACCTGGTTATACCATTCTTATCTGGGAACTTGGCTTGCTTAGCTTCTGGTTTCTACTTGAAATGGAGAATGTGATCGGGAATGCAGAAGCACATAGCATACGCCCTAGAGTCTTGTTCCATCTGATAAAGACCATCCCTGTCAAAATTGCACTCCTTTTCAAACCATCAGTCAAATACCAGTCTTTGATACTCCGGGCTGCCGCTCTCTCAATTGTGAAATGATTTGTGACCTGGAACAAGGTTTTAGAAGGGAGATCTAAGAGAGAAGTAAGAGGCATTACCCAAAAGGAGGCCTGTGAGACACTGGTGGCTCTTTAAGACACAAGCCAGCACACATATCTGTTCGCAGGACAAGGGCCGTGAATTCCTGTGATTCCAACAATGAGCCTTCACTTTTCTATACTTCCTTCCACTTCTTTTTCTAAAACCATGAACAAAACTTTCCCTTTCAGCTACTTTTGGCCAGCAGGAGGCAATGGGCATGCAAGTGCCAGCTACAATGACTTGTAAAAGAAAATAGCACAAAAGGGAGTTCAAAATACAAATTATTCATTCAACTACATAAGTTGTGATATGGCTGGAAACCACAGCTTTCATGCAGTTTGGACATTAAAACTAACCGTAACTATTTTGGGACATTGAAAACTAACCGTAGTAGTCATCATTTCTTAGTATGATTGTGTTCAGAGATGCCGTATTTTACCCTCATGCACTTAGACAACACCCCAGCCAAAACAAAGGGATACTAAACCCAGGAAATGTAGCTACATTTGGTATTTCCCCTCAGATCAGCCTCCATTCACATCAGCTGATCTTGCATTTTTGACTGTCTGTACATTTGCACAGACCAATCATCAGGTAATCTAATGGGATGGCTCATATCCAGACCTACATGAGCATGAAACCATTCCATTCCAACCCAACGGATTCTATGATTGATTCTATGAAAATGTTTACAGCATCAGGAGAATTGGTCAGAATTTCTTAATGAACTAGCGGTGTGGCTACTCATCTGGTATATCATTATAAATTGAACGAGTAAAGCTCCTGCAAAAGATAAAGCATTCATCTGTTTAGAAGCTGTGGGTGCTGCTTGTTTCTGAATACCATAGTTTAAGGTATCTCAAATCAGAAGTCCAGAATTAGAAGCTATATTAGAAATGTAGCCTATAATTTTTCTCTCAAGGCTTTAATTTGTAGTTCAGACCTTGTATCACAGTCCTTACTATTTTTGAAGCTTCATGATTAACCTTTAACTTTACTAAAACTGTTCAGATACCATGAGTGCTCCTATCCTGTTACACACCGCACTGTCCTTAGGCTGCTGATGGAACACATCTTGCCTAAGTATCTCAGCAAGTGATAACCTTCGAAACGACTTCTGGTGGGCTGTTACATCAAACTGTTTTATACCTTCTCATACTTTCTTTCATTAAAAAAGTCTTTCAAGCAACTAAGAATATATTCCTTTTTTTTTTTTAATCTCACACTTTCTGTTAAAATGCTACAGTTTTCATTTAATGAAAACAGTCTCCAGTACCTTTTAATCACTTAGCTTTTGTGTCTAAAGTTGAAAGTTTATTGAAAATAACCAGTTTGCTCCTTATCGCTTTTCTCGCTGTTTAGTCATGATCAGAAACAAGATGTTCCTTAAGATATTTCATAATTTCATCAAATTCTATACTTCCTGTTTTTCCGACTGGTTTCAGTACTGTTCTCTTCATTCCACTGCTTATTTTGTCACATTTCCCAAGTCTTACTATAACTCAGGGCTTGTGACATTGCTGTATGTTCTAGAGGCTATTTAGATATGAAGTGCTCTTGGCTTTTTATCCTAAAAGGCATATCTTATACACAGGAAATAATCTGCTTCTGAAGTTAACACTTAGCTTGCTACTCTTCCTTTCAGTGACATTCATTGATATAAAGTATAACTGTGACAATTTTGTTTGGTCATTGGCTTAATGCAAGTTATTTTGGGTTTTGACAGGTAAATAAAATCCTGCTGTTTTCTCACCACTTGCCAACACTGTTAAGATAGGAAGATGGATGTCTAAACATACCAAAACATAGATTCATAAGGCAGATGCAGTATGACCCAAACAAGTGTATTAACGCAGTCATTTCTCTAGCTGAAGAACTAAGATGTATTGCACTTAAAAGGAGTGTGTTGAGGGAAAAGTGTGGGCATTCATTGCCAAGCTGCTCAGCCGACTCTTCAAGAAGGTCCTTTGCTGCTAAAAATGTACTCATGGACTTCCCTCACCAGTGAAAGTTACTTTCACAGAGCAGCTCCAGCCATATTAAAGCTGTCAGCTTTTGCTTTTATTTTTCACATTTCATCTCTGCTAGAGCATTTCTTGAAGAGCAAAACTTAAGAGTCCAAATAGCAAAGTTTCTTTAAAATCCCAACTACTGTTCTTTACCGAATGTTGGTCTTGTATCACTTAACCCTCAGAAACACTTTGACCTGAAAAGAGACACAAAGCCATCAGATATAGGAAGGACGCAGCCAAAATTCTTATTTTTCAGTATACTATATATACCTCTTTTACTCCGATTAAAAGTCGCAGCCAAACAGAGTCTTTCAGAAAAGAGGATGAATTTCAACTCTTTCTGTCGACATTTGTCTCAGGTGTTACCTTTTCTAAATGCAAAAGGATTCATTTAAAAGTATAACTTTCCCTTTTAAATGAAAATATATATTGTCCCAAACACAATTTCCTTACACTCTACTAAACACAGACAGGGATGGCTAGAGGCTACAAATCTTTAGGTTCTCCACTGATGCATTAACTAAACAAAAAAGACAACCTTACTTGTTTCAGAAAGCTTTATTAGAATAGGAATCTTTGAAGACAAACACAAAAGATTCTAATATGTTTAGAATTTATAATGTAAACAACTAATTTAATGCATCACTAGCAATATACAATAGTCGCCATCTTGCAACAGGAATGCAAGTAAGAAACTGATGTAATCCGTGAGATATTTCAAAATAATTAATTTGAGAATAAAAAAAAATGAACTTTTATTGTGTAAACTCTCCCTCTGCCTTTTTTAAAAGGATCAGAAAACTGCAGCAGTTGAACCTTTGCTAAATGAAGGTAACAAGCGATCTTTTGAACTGGCCTCTAAATTAAGAACACGTAATTGCCTGAGAAAGGGTATTTGATCAAAAGGGTTTTAAGTGTTACTTATTAGGAGAGTTCCAAAAAACTCCACAAGATCCAGTTTATTTAAATGAGTGCCAAAAAAACTTGCAAATTTTCTCAAAGCGGTTTGACACATCCAAATTGTGTATTTGCCAGCCTGTCAGACTTTTCTGTGCTAATAGTTTTGTTCTGTAAGGGCAAGTGGGGCTTTAAGCTTTTTTGGGTCAAGCCAATGTTTGATGCCTCCTCCTTTTAACTTTCTTAACTCCCTCTCAAACCCGTATCTTCTTGCTTAACTATTTTGCAGCTTAGAAAATTCCAGTAAACATTCCTTTCCAATTTTTTTCTTTTCTATTTTTTCCCTCACAAACGTGGACAGATACATGATGACAAAAAATGGTTCTACACGCGGATCCCTGCTTATTTTTTTATTTAATTGGAAAGAATGATCCTGTATTCTGACACACTCCAAAATCAAGCCGCAGGTCCTGCAGTATTATCTGCATTGCTGAACTGAGGCACCCTGGGAAGCCCCACTCACGTGAGCAAAGCTCCGTGTACGCCCAGCTGTCCCTGAAATGACTGACAGTGTATTATTGTAACACTCCGCGTAAGTGACAATGGGGTATTGACTCAAATACCACAACATGTAAATCTCCTCGATCCATAATTTCATACATCATGCTGTGCTGGAAAAAATTACCCCAATTATTCAAAACAGTGTTAAAGTATGAAATATTTAGGAAGTAGTCTGAAACAGGACTGACCTGCTGAACAGCCCCATGTTTTGAAGTAATGGCTAAACAGGCTCTCTACGATCTCACAAACCAGCTAAAATCTTTACGTCTCTGGGATGAGCCCTGTAGCCAGTATCAGCAAAAGGTGTGCTTTTTACGTAAATGGCTGAGGCATAACGGGTCCAGGGACTGCTCAGAGCCCCACTACTATCAGCACACAGGGAACTGAGCCTTCAACACTTGCCTTACTTTATCAAGCTGCTGATATAAGAGATTCAGCAACAGCAGAGGTACAAACATATGCCAAGATGTCCTTTATGAATCCCTGCCACGTAACCAAGTCTTAAAAACCCTGAAGCAAATGTAAAGCTTTTTTACAGACAGCTGAAGAGCTGAATGCTGAGTAAGGGAAGGTCTTGTTTTGTCTGCAGGTTACACTTTGAAGAATTACACAAGGGAGGAAGAAGAAGACTTTCTGGGTACTGCTGGGGAACACAGTGACTCCAGCTGAATGTGTCTTACTACCTTAAATTGCATTTGTAGCCTGACCTAGCAGTCCCTCCTTGGGGTCCATGTGGCAACTTCCAACCATGAGAAGCACATGGCTGGGAGGTTTGAACAATGCCGCCACCAGCTGGATATGTATCGGTGGCAGGGATGGGGTTGGCTGTAGAGCAAGGTAAGCATACTCTTCCTGAAAAATATACATACATTGGAAAAAGCAGGTTTGTATTGGCTAAATCTGCTGCCAGACTTGGGACAGGTATTCTGCAATTTCAACAGTAACTTTGAAGTTATCTGTTCCAGTTTGCTTAACTTTGGCCATTTGTAGTGAAAACCAAGATTCACTTGATGGTCGATACTGGACTGTGGAAAATCATAGCTTAAGGCTCTTTAACTCCCAGAAGGAGCCGAATCCTTTTTTTCACCTTTCAGAACAGTGCCCTAACTGCCGTCTTGTGGGGTATTACAACACGAGAACTCCCCCAAACTCTACTGCTCACGCAGCTCTACTGAGCACACCGTTTAGGGAGCCAAAGGAGATGACTGCTCTGTGGGTATCACTTTCTGTTCCTGTGGCTGCCCAGCTGGGCTGCTCTGTAGCACGAGGAGGGTTCCTACAGAGGATTCATGCCCCTGTGGGGACAGGAATAGAATAAAATTTACATCTTCTGCATCTTGCGTGAGTGCGTGAACTTCTGAGCTTGTAGGTAAAATAGTTCATGATCTTTCCCACCAGTTTAGTGAACCTCAGCCATTTTGCTAGTTTCACTACAAATGCCCAAGTACGAAATTAATTATTTTTTTTGGCTAGAAGCATTTTTTTCTTTATTTTGGACCCATTTGAACTGTTTTTTTCAGGGGATGAAGGATGAGAGGGGAGATTTTGGACTGTAAAATCAATTATTTGTACAGCCGTAAGGATCTGTGGAAAACTAGGTCTCACACTCTCTCAAATGATGGGAAAGAGAAAGAATGAAGAAATACGTATAAAATTTAAAGTTTAACTTAAGAGTTCACTGTTTTGGTTTTGCTTGATACCTCCATTTTAGTGTTTATTATCTCAAGTCCTGGGTCCTTGAGAGAGTGAATTACTTGGAAGCAGTCTTACTTCTAGCATATGTGAAGGATCTTGCTGGAATGAAGCATTAGTATTGGAACACAGACGGTCTGTGAGGGCTACGAAACGGGGGACACAAGTACATTCGTAGCTTCTGGGGATGCAGGAACTCCTGCATCAAGTGAGGATATTGCACATTTGACGCTTTGAAGAGAAGGCTGGTTGGTGACTCCTTCCTGTCTCAAACAGTGGGATGTTCTGTCTCGGTGGTCTGAGAAACCCAGTGTGACTACAAAAACCTGCATGTGAGATGAGTTTGGGAGATAAGATAGCGACTCGGACGTTATGTTAAATGAGTTACAGGAAAGAATATACATATCTTTTTCCCTGGAGACACTTTCCATCAGGGCATCAATGGCAACCACGTAAAAAAGGAAAGTGACATCATTTTCTCAGGTAAACCATTAGCGATCAAGCTAGGGTAAGTCTTCAGCTCTTTCTTAATATTTTAAAAAAAACACCCAAGGAAGAAAGCAGGATGTTGTTGCATCATTGATGTCTAGGAACTGAGTTTAATCTTACTGCTCCGAAACATAGCTCCACAACTTCCTCATGCACAGCAGACATCCAGACCTTTAACGTACTGGTCCATGTTACAGGTAGTATAGCTAAGAAAGTAACTTTAGAAATAAACTTTAAATCGGACAGGAACTTGCCACAGTCTGCACTGAGCATGCAATGCATTACTACTTTTATATTCTCCCCATTACTTGACAAAATATTCCTTTGTCTCTTCAGTAATCCTACCTCTGCTCAGAACAGACACAAGTTTGCCGACAACAGACTAAGAAAAGTGCTTCACTGTTCCCTAAAACTAAAACATGGGCCAAACTACATACAGATGAGTGTGTACGTTACATAGACACAACAGATGACAGGAGTTTGATGTGGGAACACGGTGCTGGAAGACAGTCCAAGTTTACAGAAGTGCTTAGACTAGCTCACCATCAGGGCTGGTTACATTGTGCAGACCAATCTCAAAACAAAGAAGGAGAAGAAAACTCCAAAGTCAGAGGAATATTGTACCAATTTGATGAAACTTGAGTGGTGACAGAGAGAAGCGCTCAGTTTTGTTATCCCACTTTATTTCACAGTACATAAGCTTGGCTATTCCCCTGCAATTACTTATAAGACCTGACCTCCTCCTTTTCCCTTTAAGTCTATTGTCGGAACATTATTCAAGAAGCCAGAGATCCTAGCTTCTTGAAATGAATCCTTGACATGAAGGGGTGTAGGATGTCAGATTTAGTTTCTACTTGCACTATGCAGATCCATGGGTCGTATGATGATTATGCAAACAAAAAATTATGAAACTTCATTTGTACTAGGTGAATGCATAATGCCAGCCATATGATATTATTTCAAGAGAAGTGGAAAAATTAGGTGGCAAACACAATTTTGGCAAAAGCACTGTTCTTCAGGTGCAACATGTGCAAATCATTATTTTGTCCTGTAGAATGGCTAAGGAAATGTATCTTGAAATGGCAATTATATAATTAGTGTGTCAAATAACTTCATTGAGTGACAAGTGATTAAACACATATCAACGAACGGACATAGCATTACTTTGATTATGAAAATGCCACAGAATAACGCTGGCAAGTACCGGGTGGGCAACAAAGTTGACTGTACATTTTGCTAATACCTTTCTTTGTCTAAAATGGAGGTGCTTACAAAATAAGCAACAGGGTGTTAGTTTTAATTCATAAGGTTTGAAAGGCCTTGCCAGTCCTAGAAATCAAAATGAACATAGCTATTAAAATGAAAATGCTGCCCGTCAGGGGTCAAGATGAAAAATCCAGATCCTTGTCAATCCCAACTGCAAGACAAGCTACTGGGGGGGTCTCCTTCCACTTTGTATTTCCTTCATCTCTGCACCAACCTTTGTCTAGTAGGTGTGTGTCTATCCATTTTTAACTGTTGAGTAGGAGAAGACCCTACCTCTGTTGTCTTCCCTCTGTTTTTTCCTGACAAGGAAAAAGCTGTTAGATTTCTTGATACTGCAAGTGGGCTGAATCTGCTGCTGCAGTGTGACAAGGCAGAAAACTGACACTTTTAGCTTTTCCAAACTTCTCCGATACCTTTCCCTTTTAAGCTTCTTCCCTAACAGCCACAGCAGCAAGAAAATTCAAGATTTTTACATTTTACCATTGGCCAGCTGAGCCTAAAGTAACAGCAAACCAAACCAAACCAGAAACAGACTGCAAACTGAGGATAGCGAACAGCTGGCCTGTGGTCTGTGGAAGGTTGGCTCATTGCACGTTGTTAATGCCTTTCTTTTCACTTCCACATGCTACGCTGCACTGAAAGCCTGCTAAGGTATTTTAATGCAAGCAACTACTAAGGGTGCAGTTCTAAAACAGCTCAGCTTCTCTAGGTCAGGGCTGCTGCGATCCTGCTCTTCCTCCCTCCTTCTGTGTGCATTCCTGTTCTCTTCTTTACGCCGGATCACTGCCACTGCACAGTGAAGAGGTTTAAGGGTACTACACAAGACAAACATTTCTACAAAAAAAATCACTTTTCTGTACAGTTAATTTTTGCCTAGTCCTTTTCAAGTGACATTTACAAGGTGGGTAAGCTGATCTAATAGCTTGCCGCTGTGGATGGCCCCCCCTCCCCTTCTCTTGGCTGGGCAGTCCTGATGTCTCCCTTGTTCCAGCTCCGGTACTCACCTAAGCCCCAGTGGGCCAGTTCAACTCACTTCGCTGGCTAAACACCTGAGGTAGTTTCTGCCAGCTCAGTGATTTAGGAAGCACCAGGGTTGGAGACGAAGTCAATGGAAAGGAACAACCAAGGCAGATTCTCCCACCTCAAAGATATTCAAAAGCTGCCCGGACACGGGGCTGGGCAGCCTGTTGTAGGTGGCCCTGCTTGAGCCGGGGGGTTGGAGCAGATGACATGCAGAGGTCCCTTCCAACCTCAGCCATTCTGTGATTCTGTGAACCTCACCACTCCTGTGAAACTCCACCTATAGTTGTCACCAGGATATTTCACCTTTTTTTCTTTTTTCCAACAGAGGAGGAAACAGCCCCGAAAACATACATGGTCTTTGTTTGTCATTATTTACATGTAAGACACCCAGAGACTTCAACAGTAGCATTTCATACCCTGCTGACATTACTGTGTAAACAAACATGCACACACAGAGCACTGAAAAACCCTATTCTGCATCTTCAGCAAGAGGCAGTCACATCGGGAAGCTGCTTGGGAAGTCCTGAATGAGAGCACCGAAAGGGTCTGGCAGGGAGATAGCCCTGCCTTGGTTTACATTCTGTTCCCATTCGGCAGTTAATTAGTAACTCACTTTTTTGAAAATGAAAGATTACACATCCTGAACAAATACAAACGTTTGATGTCAAGCTCATCAAGGAAAACTTCAGCAGCTGCCAGGGAAAAGCAAATGTTCTGTCACGTACATCCAGACTGAGATAATGCGAAACAGAAGATGAAGAATACGGAGAGAACGTACCCACGCTTCCACACACAGTCATGGGGAGCGCAGCAGAGGAGGAAAAAGTACCAAATAGCAGACAACAACCTCGTGAGCCTAACTAAAACCTGATGGGATGACTCCTGACTGCAATGTGAACGTAAGAGGTGAAACCTTCCCGACACAACAAGAGAAGGGTAAAGCATGGTGCTATATACCAAAAGCAGTTTATATTTCCGTCCTGTGTGAACTGTCTCTTTTGGAGCACCAGGCACTCAGCCGTGGCCATGACTGACCCACCCTGAACGCTACGGAGTCATCAAGGAGAAGGCGTCAGGCAGCCAGACCACGCTGGCAGGAGAAGGAGACCTAGTTGCATGAGATGTTTTCGCAAGATCAGGTAGGAGTCCTGATGCTGAAGGGGCTGTGAAGGAGCCGCCAACCTTTGAGAGAATTGCTAGAAGATTTTCACTGAGACAAACTAAGGTTTTCTCATTTTATTGAAGAAGCCACCCCAAAGAAATAAGAACCACATTCAGAGTGAATCGTGTACAAATGAGCTGACAAGTGAAGCACATAACACCAGCCAAAAACAAGGAATACACATATTTTTTATAAATATGTGTATATATAATGTGCATATATAAATGTGTATATGTAAATATTTTTCATTTTTTGGCTATGTTCAGGACACAAATACCCACTGTGAAGTAAATGTGAACATCTAGAAAATACTAATTTCACCTTAGAACAAAATTAATTTTTAGCAGGAACTGATGTGGTGTCTAATAAATAATCTTTTTTTCTGATGTGGAAAGGTATCTTAAGAAAAAACCCAAGCCTATTCATCTTTTTCGGATACATCATTGGACAAATCCTTATCCTCTGCATACTCAGTGACTGCACCATTAGTTTTTTTGGCTTTTGTTCTTCTTGGGCTTTTCATTCAGCCAGTGACTCTGGTTGCCATAAATTCCCTAGATGCTGCTTCCTGAGCGTGCTCTACAAGCAATTCTCAGATCATAACAAATACAGAGATGCAGACCTCTATATGTATTATGTATTTGCTGTTACAAGGTAAAGTTCTTCTTAAACCTTAAGTTTCAATGCTCCAAGCACCTTCCCTCCAGCCCATTACCCTTCTCCCCTTGTACAATTTCTGCCCCCGATTCTCTTTCCAGCTATTTTTGTACTTGAAAAGAAAAGTGATAATAGTGGTAGACGATGTATACCATTACACAACTGTTATCTGTCCCAGAAAATAGAAATATGATATTTTATGCATTGTAATGTGTAGGAGAGTTCTAAAACCTGGTCTAATATACAACACAAATATAATGAATGGGATTAAGGAAGCATAGACCCAAGATACGAGCATAAAAGATTCATTACCATCACTTTAATAGCACACCTCATTGGGACTCTGGGTGAAGTAAACCGCAGAAGTCAGTACTAAACAAATGGGCAGTATTGCCAGCTCCAAGCCTATGTTAAAGTCTCCAAAATCATTACAAAGCATTAAAATAATGAGAATTTAAGTAAATGCGCTGGTCTTTGAGCTGTCTCTTGAAATCTAAGTAGAGAACTGGTCATCCCTCAATGAAAATCAAGTTACTGGGAGTTAAAAATTCAGTTGTACAGGCAGAGCATGTCATGGCAAGCATTAAAAAATCTCAAAATGGGCCTAATCTTTTCTTTCTCATCCCCAGGACTGACTTTAAAATCATTTTATTAAAAAATATATGTTCATACTTTCTATTTGACTGTTGTTCAGCAAGCCTGGAGAATGCACGCAAGATGTTTTTTTCAGGTTTTTCTTTACAGCTGTGAGAACCACAGAAGCACTTTTTTTCTGTTACATTGCAAGTTTCCAAAATACACATGCAAACATGGAAGCTGAGCTTGACACTGGCTTGTCCAAGAGGTAGCAGAAGTGTCACTTCTTAGACTGAAACTGTGTCATAGGCCATCTCGTATGACACAGGCTGTCCAATTTAATCTAGCTGCCGTTATAGTGAGTCCAGTAATTTGTGTTGAGTGAAGTACACCTCTAACAACTTTATGGTATTGACTAGAAGTCTTTAGGGGAAAAGGAAATCTCTGCTACCTCCAACAGTTTGCTCCAATAGCATTACATCTTCTGGCTAAGAGTTCTTGGTACTTCTTTGCTCAGGAATTCAAAGAGCTCTTCTTATAACCTAGTTTGCTATAGCTGAAAGGTATTTATTTGAATTAGTTACAAGCAATTTGGTGTTCAATACTTTGAGAAGATAAGCAGGCAGAACTCTGGAAGACTTTCAGACGAAGTAGCAGAGTAGATGCCTTTATTCATTTTGGTGGGGTTTTTGAGCACCCTCTTCCACTTAGCTCTAATTTCCTCTGTTTATACCACTCCCTTTAGACACTGACTGCCCCATTTCCCTGCACTTTCTCAGTTTTCTGTTCCAGTCAACCTATTTTTGCCTTCTATCTTTGAATTTTTCCCTTTTCTGTCTCCCACTCCTCATACCTTGAATTTTGTTAGTGACACAAATATAACAACTACCTGGACTTCCTTCCTGTTTCTTTGTATCACCCACATTCAATTAATTCCTAAGCTTCAAACTATATGCTTAAAGTCCATCATATGCCCAGAGAACAGGTTGTCTCCAGTCCCAAGGCAAAGTAAAAAATACCAGGATGCATCTACCATTAAGGACAAACTCAGGTTTGCTTGAGAGCCACTAGAAAGTGGTGACCATTTTAACTAAAAGCTGCTTCCAGTTAAATTCTACTGAAAAATCCAAAGAACAGTGGCCATTAAGGAAAGAGAAATTTATAGTTATAGTCATGTACTGGGAAACAGAAAACAGAAAAAAGAAATAATTCAGGGAAAAATATTCTAATTAAATTTCTACTAAAGAGGTTGGCATACCTGAATGCAAAACCCAACAAAACATGTGGCAGGCTAGACTGCAGTAGTACTTTAGGCATGTTTCCCTTTTTTACAGTTTGCCAAAAGAAAAACGAAAGACCAGCAATTGCTTCCACAATACTGCTTCACGATCAAATGAGAGATGCCTTGTCAATCAGACAGTTGAAATACACACTAATTCCTGTATCAGCATGACATGTTTATTTTAATCTTAAATTGCTCAAATGAAGTATGCAGGGAAAAAATTTAAACTCATTAAAATCACAAGCTAAAACAATCTAAAGAATGAAAACTCCCTACAGAGTATAGGAAAAGAGCAAGTGACTTGAAAAAACCGCTGTGCCAAGTCTTGGCACACTTGAAAAAGCAAGATGATATACTTATGTAGGATTGGAACCACACTAGTATCTGCTGGGTAACAAATCTCCCACTGGATGTAACAGAGAGATATATCTATATCACAAAATACAAGTCCAATCTAAAAGGTAGACTAGGGTGCTGGAGATGCCATTGGGAACCTGTTTTTCTTTTACTTTTTATGTTTCTTTTTTTGATCAAGGTATGTGGTCACTGTGGTTGTGCCACAACATAGTGACAAATCTGGTATACAGCTGTTTTGTTAGATATTCTCACACAACAGATTCTACCACTTTCCCACAGAGAAACTATTCCAGACTCTCATTCAGACAGTTTTCCATTAAAAAACCTAGAATTTACAGAATCTTTATTTTAGAACGATCATGAGAAAAATCATCTTCATAAGCACAGAATTGGATAGATCCTGAAGTAAGACTACGTCAGGCCTTAGAGCTGACACAAGTCAACACGTCTCCATTGAAGTCGCAGGCTTTCAGGTGACTAGCCCATCCTAATTATCATACAATACAAAAGAGATGATTTAAAAGTAACGGATGACGTAAGTTTAAGAAGAGTTTCTAGAATTTAAGTTTTATAGCATATGGCTATCTTGCACTCATTTAATTTGAAACTTTAAAATGTGGATAATTCAGCTTAACACTGGCACAGCATTTCTGCCTCTTATTTTATAAGAAGAATGACTATCCAATAAACCTACTGCGAGGGAAATTGTAGAAAAACAAGCAAAATCATACCAATCACACAGGAACAAGAAAGAAAAATTTGTTGGGTTTTTTTTTTAGGTTGGTCATTAAGAGCTCTAATTTTGTCATGAATTAATTCCAGTGACTGACAAATACTCGATGCTCTTTCTGTTTGTCTGCTAGTGATTCGTTTTTCTCTGTTAATTTAGGTGATGGCAAATAATGCTTCAATCCAGTCCTGCCACCCTGCCTTATCAAACACAAGCAGTCGGTAGCATCTCTCTTCCCCAGAAAGTGGAATTCCTTTGATCTTTAGGAAGGGGACGAGTAGAACTTTGTGACTCCTGGAGAGTATAGGGATCTATTTTGTGACCCACTGGTTGGCACTTGGTTTTTAGGTGATTGTTTTCTTTTGCTCTCAGCTCAGACGAAATCTTTGCACAAGTGATGCGGGTTCAGTAACGCAACAACCACCCCATCATGCAATGACAAGACATTTTTCTTTCCTTTTTAAGAACACTGTGGAAAATTACATAACTAAAACCAACGGTGAACATTTTTTAATCTTCACACTGAAGCAAGATTAGGAAATTCTAGCTTCATAATGGCCCAAGCAAAGCTAATTCTACCCATTTCTGTACATGCTATGATATAATCTTTATCTATGGGATTTTATGCGGTTTTTTTTTGCTCCCAGAAGAATGTCCTGTTTGAAGCACTGCATGAGTACACTCGGGACCAAACGAATGCTGCACATAATCTGGAATTTCCTAATTTCTAGGTGCTTGACTTTGCAGGCTCAATAACACTTTGTCATTTAGATGTCTTAAATATATAATTATTCAGATGGCTTAAATGTGCTTTTTGCTTACAAAGTCTTTTTTCTGTTTACATATCATACACTAGCCTAAATAAATGCTAAGACAAAGGCCAAGCTGGCTGGTAGCCCAGAATGTAGTTGTTACCAAATTGACAGGGACCACCTTAAATTCATTGAAATGTCTAAATATTGTATTTGAGTTATAACTACATTTTAAAAGGCGATCTTTACTGCAAAGAAAAACGGAGCAACTTTAGAACAGCATAAACAAGTTGCTGGATGAAATGAGAATTGAATGGATTACGTTTGTCGAAGTATGGTCTGACTTACCACAGCTCTCCATTACTGTAAAACACCAAACACTTAAGGACAGGAAGTATCCTCATGTTACCATGTAAATAACTAATGGGCTTAGTTTATGTTAACAACTAACTTACTTAGAAACTTCCAACAAAAAAACCCACCAACCTAAAATATGGCTAAGAGTGTCTGAACCTTTTCCCCAAAAGGAACTAATTCTGATAATTCTTTAGGTGACTTTTCCTTTTTCCTTCGAGAATCTTACATAGATTCTGATAAAACGTACTGCAAATGTGAACACAGTACGATTTAAAGATGGCCTGCGAAGGCAAATAAAAATGGCACTTTTTCCAATCTACTTAAGATCTGAAAGGTGCAAGGTTTGGTTTAAAGTTTTCTTCCGCTTGTTTCCTTTTTGCTTTTAAAACTTTTGGAGTATCAAAGTCTTGTCTTGCTTTTATACGTAAGAGTGAGTGTTGGAGGACAAGATGACTAGAATGGAAGTCCCCCTCAGTTCCCATCTGCAGCAGCAGGGTGATGAGGGATTGAGATATTTTTTTAATCCTGGCTTTTCGCCAGAAGCTTGAAATAAACCTTTTAAGAACAGCCAAACAAAATGGGAGTTTTACACAGTCTGATTAAAATTCCCTTTCCCCTCTCAAACGCCAGCTTCTCGTGACAGATGACGGCTAGAGATGATGGCTTCATCTCTGCTTTTCCAGCTACCCATAATCTTCTAGTAAAAACAGGATAGACAAGACCCGATACACATATAAAATTAAACATAACCTTTGCAGAAACCCTACATCTGCCTTTAAAACCAAAGCAAGCTCTTCAGGCTTTCCTAACATGTAAAAGGCAATGTAGTTTTGTCTCCTTTTTGGGTCACTCTTCAGATCTAATCAGAATTTTACTATGGCAAGATAGGCAAATCCCAGTGACAAGAACATGCCATACAAAAAAGCACAAGATGTGGTGAAATTTAAAATTTACTAATGCTGACATTCTGGCCTTACTAGATATTAATAAAATTACAAGAGTGTGGGGTGAAGGTATTATACCTGGTCATGGCTGGCTTCAATGGAGCTTCCGATACCTTGGAAAGTCATCTGCACAGGAGACAGTGTCAAACAGGTCATACACTCTTTGCCATTTTGTCTATCACTGTAGTGTACCTATAACAGAATAACATACGTAATCTGCTAAACACCAGGTTTGTACAAGGGAGTCATGCTAAAATACTGTCCCTTTTCAACAAGTTTGTAAGAAGAATTCCAAACATTTACACTGAATTCATCTTTAATATAAAACAAGGAGTGTGAAAAATATTCTAGGTAGCCACATACTGAACTGGGGCCAAATTTTCTGATATGTCTGTTGGGTATTTTTAAAGTGTTGTGTTCTTCAGTTTCTGAGACCTTTGAGACGGAATTCAAGATGTTGTATCTATACAATTCTAAGAATCTAGTTTCAAGTTGTATTTTCCAGCCTAGATGTCATTTTTAACACCGTTTTGTAGCTTAGTCGTAAAACATTCGTGTAAATCATTATACCTCCAAAAACTTGGCAATAATAGTTTACATTTTTCAATTTTAATTCCATTTCTACTAAAATCCACTGACTCTTTTGACATGGCTAATGTTGCATATTTCAATTTGATTTTGTAATTAAATCAAAATGACGGATAAAATGGAGAAGAATTCACATTCTTCTTCAGATGTCTAGGCTATCCTTTTCTAAGAGTAACTCATCCCCTACCGATGTCGAGATGTGCATGTTGAACTTGAACCTCGCGGGAAATACATAGAAAGATAGTGCTTCTACTTGAATTATTTTCCTTGTCTTCAGGATCCCTTCAGATAGCGCTTAAATCCCCTAAAGAAAGGATGGATTTTAATATGTTGAGACAAAATGAAAGTAAAGGTTGCCAGTGTTTCATTATTAAGAACAGGTTGCCACTCATGCTGAATTGTTGAAATATTACAGTTCTCTGCGTAGCTCCCGGCTTCTAGACAGGCAGATCAAGCACTTTGTTCTACAGGAGAGGTGGAATTTAGTTTATGGTGGTAATTTACATTGTCTATGTGACCCCTGTCAGAAATGGAAAGAGAGATCAGCTCTGCTGGAGACAGACCTTTTATGTTAGTATCTATTTACAGCTGTGCAGCTCTCAGGCAAAAGTTACATGATAAAGCCTCATCTTGACATTTGGGCTACGAAATTAAACTTTATTATTTCTGAAGACAACTAGGAACCACATTAGAGTTATTCCTGTGGAAATGATTTACTGATGTATACGATACTTAACTGTACCCCATGCGTATTAAATCCCCTATGCCTAACTTTTCTTTGCCACAGGTGCAAATTGGGAACACTTCAGCTGAAGCAAAACTAGTGCAAAACTGGCTGCGTGAGAGGAAAACCAAGTCGGTGCTGTATTTCAAAATTACTTTGCTGACAACACATCAAAACAGTTTTGCTGTGGCCAAAAGCAAGGTACAGAACGCAAAATTCTTGCACTGTGTATAGAAATACTGATTTCCCTCAGCCCTTCTTAAAGCTTTCTGGATTATCCCTGTCTCTCTTCCTCTCAACCCCCGCAATATGTGCCTACTAAATTGCTTGTGGCTTTCTGCCAGAAAAGCCATACTACTTACTTAGAAACCACAAGAGGCCCCTTCACATATACAACGGTTTAACTTTGATTAATCGAAAGAGGTATGAAGGTATGAAATTTGGCTTGCAAATATAAACTGAAGTTCTTTAAATGTCAGGGACTACTGTTATGACAAGGACTTATCGAGCTTCCACAACTGTGGTATCTGGTTGCAAGCTAGATAGTCTGCTGAGTCTGTGTTGTGGGAATGCGACGTGGAGAAATGGGGCAGAAAAGCTCAAGAGGATGATTCTGCACTGCAAATATGACATAGCAAAAGAGGCAAAATCTGGTGACCGAGGAAAGTACATGACTTAGAGCACATATGGAAAAATGGCACTTTCTGAACTGCATAGCATCTTTGTAGGCTTATTTTTAATGAGTAATATGAATAAGGTTACACTTCACTAACATCCACTGGAATAAGGCAAGGTTAACAAGCTGAAAGAACAGGAGATATCCAGAGGAAAAATTATGGTTACTATTACGTGACACTATTATCTGCAATAGCAGATTTGATCCACACTTCCTTTAGAGTCCCATATTGAAATTGCAATAAATTCAGAATTTTGATACTTTTTTGTAAGCTTAACTTTCCCGACGGAATTTCATGATGCACTTTTGGCCTCATCTGAATGTATCAAGGCCATTACTTGGTAATTTCTTAGACAACAGTCCTCTCGCCCTGTTGAAGCTCTTCAGTTGAACCAAAAGAAACACTTCCTATGTTAATGACATGAATAGTGAAATAAAAACCAAAAGACTGGACTTTGAATGGAGAACAGAATAAAAGTTTGTCCTTTCATCAAATCTCTCTAATCTACAGATTTGTGCAGTCAGCAGAAACATTTAGATTTCTTCTACATTTGGCATGCGATTTCCCAGTAACCCTGTTTTGTTATGTATCAGTCCAGCTGCTACATTCTCAAACTCTCTATTTTATTCCTTTTTTTTCTTCATACTTGATCTATGTTCCAAAGTTTGGGGTTTTTTGTCGACCAAGAGTGCTAGGTATTTACCTATTTGAGCAGAATGTCTCCAAAACAGGCACTCAGAAAGAAATGGTAGTAGTCAAATAGTTATCAAATAGTCTGAACAGCAGCAGATACCTAGATTTTCGGCCAGCAGTGTGTTGCAAATACTTCAGTTTATACGTCCATGCTATCGTGTCTAAGTATGGGAGGAACCCGAATGTCTATAAAACTGGTTTAATAACATCACATCATCTAAGGCAGGGGAACAGGAAGGCACAGCAAGGACTTGGTTCAGTATCTGCGATCAAGGAGCGGTGACTGAAGGCTGGCCAAGTGCTCCAACGGTGATTACGTGGCCATTATTGAGATTCGCGGTGACAATAATACGTTTCTAAGTTCCTCAGTGCCTTAAGAGTCAAGAGTGCTTCACTACAGCTCATCCCCGCAATAACTCTATTAGGCAGGCAAGGACACTTTGTGGACAGACGTTAAATGATGAATCCAAATTCACTCGGCACTGGCAGGAGTGAATGGCAGTGCTGGGACTATAACCCCTCATTAAGGCCTCTGGCCTAACCACAATTGGTCATTTTCCCTTTCCATATATTATGGAAGTAAAAATAAGAGAGTTATGAAAATAATTACTATCTATGTCCAGGGCCTCATTTTCAGGCTCCAATTTTTTGTAATTAAAGGACACTCACAAATTAGCTCAGTGCATTTTAAGGATTAAACAGCAATGAAATTTCACTCATTAAAATTCAGAATGTTTTATTTGGGTAACATGTAAGCAGAGATTTTCTAGAGTAGCATTAGGCTCTGTTTAGAAAATAATGGCCAGCACAGAGATGTCTGTAGCGAGGGTTGTGCAAGTTTCTGAGTAAAACGCCAAGACTCCAGCCTCAGACTATTATGAGTGATTTACAGGTAATTCTCCTCCAAGGTATGTCTGCACAGCACAAAGCAATGCCACAACAACAAGATCCTGGCACTAACTCTGAACGAGCCTGCTCATTTATTGGAAAAAGCATACAGCGCGGCTAGCTTTTCTCCTGGGTAACTACACACGTGGAGTACCTGAGATAAATCACGTATAACCCGCTCAGGAATCCCAAACACAGCACTCCGTTGCGCTCTGTGGGCAAGGCACGAAACCTCCGCGTGTAAAACGCAAAGTGCATCCCGGGCGTCAAAATAACGAAATAAATCCCCGAAGTAAATTTTTCCACAAGCGCATGCCCCGGGTTTACTCGTACATGTACGCTCTCGTGTTCGGCATTCTCACGAGATGCAACTGTATATCACTTTCACAGATCACTTCAGTCAGGACCAAGCTGCGTGGCAGGAGTATGTACGGAGGGGTACCGCTGACTGGCGTGTGTATATAGAAATGTATGCGAAGGTCTGAAACCATCTGACAACTATGTTGAAATTTGGCCCTTGTTTTTAATATTTGAAATTACTGAAGGGACGCAAATATTTTGATGGACGTTTATAGCTTCACATAAAGGGAGATATAAGATGAATGTTCACAATGTTGCCGCTGAATGTGGAATGGCATAGCCAAAATTCTCAACCTTATATGTTATTTTATAAAGGAAAACCTAAATTACGCTGCACAAAACTGCATAAGAAATTACATTTAAGGTTACTTCTATCATAATGCTGCTCCAAAAGCAGGAAATCTGCCCTTTCTTTCATATTTATATAAAGGCATATCTTGATTCTAGCTTTACCATAATACCCTTCCCTATGTGCGAGTGTTCTGACAGAAACCGTAAAAATATCACAGGATTTGTCTTGCAATAAGCTACTTTAACACACTGGATCAACATGCAATTTTGGATTACGGACATAGTTAATCTGTATAAATTATTCTGGAAATACAATGTCCTAACTTCAAGCACGGGGTAGTCTGCTGGTCTAGTGGGCACTTCTGCATTTGAACATCCGTCCTTCTGCAGGAACAAGGGCTACAATTTACTGATTCGCCACTGAGGAAGGCGAGAGACCTGTTATATTACTACATAGTAGTTAAGTTTAACTATACTGTACTTAAGTACTTAGAAATGAGCTAACTGTGCATTAACGAGAGACCGAGGGGAGCAAAAATAAAGGCTCCTATTTTCACACACTGCTGCTTAGATGTTCACAGTTTGAAACGCAACTTCTGTCTGGCCAAACACTTTCTTTCTTGCACATTTATTAACTTAAAAAAAAATAATAATATGAATTACCAAAAGAAAGAAGTCATCTGTGACATTGGAGTTCATGTTTCCAAACCAAAAACTACTCCGAGTCAAAGCATCAGCAGGAGTCTTAGAATGCTAGACAGAAATAAACTAGGTAATAAAATGCCATTATGTTCAGCAATGCACAAATCTTCTGGATTGACAAGCCCGAACTATTTTGTTAGAACAAAGGATGGTATTCCTTTAAATTTGCCCCTTAAAGGGAAAGCACGCAAGTTAGTCCTGAATTTGCAGAATAATTTCCAAGATTTTACATAGGTTGCTCTGGATTTATAGTGACAAGCAGACCAGAATGGGCTCAAAAATCAGATGTTAAAATAGTAACTTTGACTTGGACAAGAGTCTCAGGAAACATTTTTCTTCCTTTAGCTTCCCAGTGAAACGCCTGTCTTTTCCATATTGGCCTTTTATCTTCCTCTTTCTGTTGCTCATCTACTGATAGTCGTGTCAACTACTAAAAAAAAAATTAAACAATCCTGTTTGTTTGAGCTCAAATTCTGTTTCACGCATATTTATTGGGGAAGAAATACTCCTGGCGTGAAAATAAATTAAATATAGTTGCCCATTTCAACCATTTTCTCAAAGCCAATATTAAGAGCTTTCGCAGTGTAGCGTTCTGTACTTAAAAGCGTGAACCCTTGTAGTATCCATAGAGCTTTCCTAACAAATAATAATTAGTCTCTTCAGACACGGAGCAGCATGAGAGAGAGTCCGAATGCCACTTTGCATTCTTACTACCTGTTTTACAATTCCATGTATTTTCTTTGTGAAAGTAGAACAGGAATACAGTGAAAATGAAAAAATAAAACTTGGGGAAAATCCCCATTGTACCAACAAAGTCTTTTACGAAAAGTTGGAGCATAGATACAAAAAACAAGACCAAGATGAAAAAAAAAATTGTCCCAGATGAAAAAATAAAGACATATAACAAAAAAATTTTCAAAAAATCAGAAAAAAGCGTTGAATCAAACTGTTTCCTGCAATGCTGGAGTTCCTTGATGTAGTGCTATTACTAAATATAGTATTTTACTAATCTCAGCAGGGAGCTGGCTAACTGCATGCCCGTCAGATGTTTTTAATGGTCACCCCCTGTGGAACAAATCTAAGGAGTCCATGAAAAACACCCACATTTAAAAAAGCCCCCTTGCTAGATCATTAAGGAAAGATAAAGGCCTGTACATTCGGATGTGATATATAACACAATCATTGTGTCAAGAAAACATATGTTTGATTAGCGCGCCTCAGGTTCATCAATCGCTGTGTCTGCTTCACAGCGGTGGGCAAAGTTTCCACCGTAGCTACTGCACGGAAGGGTAAAGACACTCGGTAGCTTAAAGACTGACAGTTCAGCCGTAAATCTTGAGCTAGTCCAACATGCTCCTCTCTTACAGAGTTTCAATAGCAGCTGTAGCATAATCTTAAATCTTCGTTGAAATACAGTCCTCGGGTTTAGACTAAGAAATCGGCCATTACTCTACCATAAATTGGGAACAAGGAGCAGACTAAAGGCATCGTCACAGGTTACTGCCGTAGCATTTTACGTTCCTGACTACAGTAAGGCAGACACTTGACATCTATAAAGACATGTGAGGTACAAATAACAGTGAAAACACTTACTTGACACAGTTCCTAAAGAAAATATATAAAATATCTGCAAAATGCAAAACAAGTTTATCATCTGAGCCAAAGAAGCTTGTACATCCTTTTTTTCATGCCATTTAGATATCCTCTGAATTCAGAGCTCCTCTTTCAGTGATGCTGGAGATCTGGAAAGTTTGGCCACATACTGCGCTCAGTCAAGCTCCATCCTACCTCTGGATATGATGTTTGGTTCTAATTAAGGGAAAATTAGCTAACACCACTCCTGTCGCAGCAGCGTACAGGATAGTCAGTACAGTAAGGTGCTTACTGTTTACCTTCCATCTGTTAAACCTTAACCCTCTATGTATTTATAAAGACAATGTTCCTGTGGAGCCCACGCAAAGTGAGCAACCGTATTTTCAATGGCCGGGACGCAAGGGTGCAAAGACACCTGTTTGTCCGATAGAGAAGCTGAAACAAGGAGACGAGACACAGCTTTCTATAAAAAGTGACACTTAGGTTGAAGAGCACCTTGCCACCCTGTTCACTTCCTCTATTCTATCACTACGATATGTATTATTTTATAGACATCGTAGAGAGCAGTTTAACTACAGTGATCTAAAACACTGAATGCCATCTCCCCCCCATGAATAAGAAAAACATGATAAAAAAATTAATAAATTAATTATTCAGACAATAAAACACTGCAAAGCCCTTCAAAATAACATTAGTTAAACCTGACGTGTTTTTTGCAGTAACAGCTTGTCTGCTTTTGATCCGTTCACCCATAATTGTTCAGGTTAAGTACTGTATTTTCAGGGAGAGAGGTTGAAATTAATTTTATAATTCACAGTCAAAGGAAATATGAAAACCTGATTTCATCGTATGCCCTAAAAAAAGGAGGGGGATGAGGCAGTTTGTGTTCTGCTAATAAAGTACCCAGAGGACGAGCATGGTAGGGAGCATTTGTGGAGGAGCCTGTGTGGCGCGTATCATCCTGAACAACTGACTAAAGGGAAAGAGGAACTTGGTTAGTTTGGAGAGAGAAAATAGTCCAGGTTTAAAATCACTTTCTAGCAAAAGCATCAGTGGAAATACGTTTTCATGTACGCTCTTTTTCATTATGAAGGTCGTCACCGGAGCGAAGAGCGAAGCAAGCATTAACTATTCTCTGTTTACAAACCGCGTGTGAAAGCCCCAAACGCCGCACTAATGAAGAGGGAACAGGATCACTGTGAAATTGCAAGTACAAAACCATCTGCCTGAGTTTGCTGAAAAGTCTGATGCTGATACAGACGCTGGTTTTGTGCACTAACCGAGATATAGGGCAGTATGCGGAAAGAACCACCCTTTAATTAAAACAAGAAACAATCCTTTCACTTCTGAAAACTATCCTGCTTCATTGTGCTCCCAATTCTGAACGTGACTGAAGGAGACGACAGTCAAAAAAACCTGTGAAAGCCTCGGCTTAAGTCACAGTGAGAGGAATAAACTGTAACTCGCCTCTTTTCTCCTCCTTCACCTTTTCTTGTTGCTTCTCTTTTTAAGGGTTTTCACTTGAGACCTGAGTTCTCTTATTATAATTAAAGCTAAACCCCAGTCTGCTCCCAATTCACCATCGCACCTTCACATTTTTGCCAGCTGAAACTTCCAGTCTTTCAAAGGCTTGGCTGTATTCCAAGCCCAGGTCCGTAGCTAAGTTATCAAGTCACGTTAGGATTTACTTAGACAGATTTTGGCAGGCAAGGCGGCCCGGTGCGTTTAGTGCTGGCTGCAGTATTTTGAGAGATCCTGACAGCTTTTAAACTTTCTCACACGTAAACCCCCTAAATTCTAGAATTGGTTATGAAAATATAAGTCACATTTTTTCCATGGACCGAGTAACGTGGAGGGATATGTGGGAGGATTTTAATGGTTATTTGCAAGACGACGAGGAGAAAAGCTAAAATGTTACCAAGGTGACATCCACACCACACCTGGGGACCCACGCAATGCCATGAGTCAGTTATTCTCCATTTACCTTCTTTCCTTTTAGAAACTGAAACAAAAAAGCAGCACCTGGCTGTTTCTGGAGGCAACAAAGAGCTAAACTTCAGCAGCACTTGAATAAAGGGCTTTCTTCCTTGTAAGAGGCAGAGAGGTTACGACGGCCAGAATAGAAGAAAGCTAGTTTAGACAGATTTCTGGCCAGAAGCCACATAGTTGGAGACCTCGTGTCAGAAAATTTACTGCCCCTTGTAGCTAGAATTGCATTTGTTTTCCTAATTCTGCATGCTCTTAAATTAATCCCGAAACATTCTTCCTGCAGCAACCATTACTTCCTGCAGTATGCTCTGTGAAAGAACATGCTAGGTTTCCAAACTTACGCATCTTCCTTCGTAGAAACTGATACGAGAATGACTCTTATGGCTATCTTTTTGCAGAATGACTACCACTATGTTGACTTCCTTTGAGGTCAAAAATAGGGTAATATGGACTAGATGGTCTATAGTCAGCAGAAACATTTCTGAAATAAATGGAAACTAATAAAACCACTGCTTGTAGATCTACTCTGGGTCACTGCCATCAACTGTGGTACTACCTACCTTCTCTCTGAAGTTAGTCAAATAAAAAACCTTATAAAACAGAATGCAATGAAGTCCAGGTGCCTCGATTTTTACGTGAAGCTCTCTCAAGAACTATTCTTGCTATCAGTTTGTTCTGTTTTATCTCCCCCTCTATTTCACATTCCCACTGTGTTTTCTTACTTTTGGCTAGTCATGTATAAATTAGGGTTTGGAGACCTTGATAACGCAGCCATTTGATTTCAAGCTGATTTTCAGCATAGCAGTAGGACACCTGCAAGTTTCTGAGAGCCAGGCAAGGACTCTCAGTTAACAGGTTGCCTGGAGTTGTGCAAATCACAGATGCCGCTAAAATTATCAATAAAATCCTGACTGACCCGCTGGCCTGCTTCTTTCCTTGTTAATGTGTATTACCTTTACCAGAAAAATACCAGCTGTCTGGAATAAATGGGGAAGTTCTGTAGCAAATAACCTGATAAAAAAGTGTAAGTTTTCTTCAGAGCACAAAGACGGTAAGTTCACACAGATAAAAAGAGTTCTCCGATTTCCTGACTTCTGCCCAGTGGTACACAACTGTAAAGATGCCAGTGAAGTGTAGAAAGCTGTACTGATTTTGGCTGGGATGGAGCTAATTTTCTTCAGACCAGCTTGTATAGTGCTATGTTTTCATCTTTGATCAAAACAGCTTCGTTAGCAGTGCTCACACAACATCAAGACCTTTTCTGCATCTCACACTGCCCCACCTGCGAAGCGAGCAGGCTGGGGGTAGGCAAGAAGCTGGGAGGGGACACAGGCGGGACAGCTGACCCCAACTGACCAAAGGGATATTCAATACTGTGTCATGCTCAGCAACAAAAGCTGGGGGAAGATGGAGGAAGGGGGAGGTTTGGAGTTACAGCATTTGTCTTCCCAGGTAACCATTATGCATCATGGAGCTCTGCTCTCCTGGAGATGGCTGAACACCTGCCTGATGATGGTAAGCACTGAATGAATCCCTTATTTTGCTTTGCTTGTGCATGCAGCTTTGCTTTACCTATGGAATTCTCTTTATCTCAATCCACGAGTTTTCACAGTTTTACCCTTCCTATTCTCTCCTCCATCCCCACTGGCCAGGGCAAGCAAGCGAGCGGCTGAGCTTCCTCACGGGGATAACCCATAACAGTCCTTTCTGGCAGCCCATGTGGGATATGAGCAGTTCAAGATAGTGACAGATTTGATCAGAGTATGCTAGTCCAAATTTATAGCTGTTTAGCAACTAATTGGCAGGCTCCTGTGCTCGCCACGGGGCTTGCTTGCTTTGCTGTATATAAAGTCTAGTACTTGTTAGGGCTGCTTTTTTGCTTCTGCTGTTTCCTGTATTCCTTATCGTCCTATAGAATATCTGACATTATCCTGCTGATAACAGCAATGGGCTGGCAGATGGCCAGGACGTTCCTGCTGCTCCTGGGCTGCTGTACTGGCCAGGCTGGAACTCAGGTCCAAGGGACTGTGACCGTGGATATGTCCACTCTGGAGCAGGCATATCCAGAAGCGTATGTGGCCACGGAGTAGTCCGTGCCAGAGCAGATACATCCCTGAAGGAACTATGGCCTGTGGGTAAGGTAACATTGGAGCAGGGAAAACCCTAAGGGACAGTGGCCTGTGGATAAGCCCATGCTGCAGAAGGGGCAAGGGGAAGAGTCCATTGAAACGTTAAATCCTACAGCCTAGTCCAAAGGGATGAGGAGAGGAGACTGTAATGGGAATACCACTTAATTATTGTAACCCATGATTTGCGTCGCATTTTATAGGAAATACTACAAGCAGGAACCACCTAAACCAGCAGAGGACAAGCCTCACAAGAAGTAATGGAAGTGCACCAGTGACCAAACCTGAGATGAATTTGGTGACAAATAACTCCACACAACACGCTACCTCTCCTGTCCCGAGCAACTACCACAACAGATGGAGCCCAAGTCACGGACTAAATGAACTCAATGGACATTTGTGGACTTTTTAAGAGGTGGCCCATAGACTAAAGGAATGATATCTGCGTATGTATCAGAGAACAGCAAGGGCAGGGTGGTTAATGAGGATCTATTGGTAGTATGGGACCTGAGCATGATGTAAATGTTATGGAATAAGGGGTGGAGAGTATAATGGTTTTGGCTGGGAAGGAGCTAATTTTCTTCTGAGCAGCTTGTATGGTGCTATGTTTTGGATTTGTGACCAAAACGGCATTATTAGCACACCTATGTTTTAGCTACTGCTGAGCAGCGCTCACACAGCACCAAGGCCTCTTCCGCTTCTCACGCTGCCCCACCAGCGAGCAGGCTGTGGGTGGGCAAGAAGGTGGGAGGGGACGCAGCCAGGAGAGCTGACCCCAACTGACCAAAGGGGATGTCCCACGCCACATGACATCATGCTCAGCAATAAAAGCAGGGGAAAAGAAAGAAGGGGGAGAACATTCAGAGTTATGGTGTCTGTCTTCCCAAGTAACCGTTATGCGTGATGGAGCCCTGCTTTCCTGGAGATGGCTGAACACCTGCCTGCCGATGGGAAGCAGTGAATGAATTCCTTGTTCTGCTTTGCTTGTGTGCGTGGCTTTGCCTTTATCTCAACCCATGAGTTTTCTCACCCTTGCCCTCCTGATTCTTTCCCTCATCCCACCTCGGGGTAGCGACCGAGCAGATGTGTCGGGCTTAAGCTGCTCACCAGGGTTAACCCACAAGAAAAATCTCTGGTAATTTGAACATCAGGCAATAGTTTGGAAACTGGTGAAAGTACAAACTTCACATTAGGGGGAAAAAAAAAAAAAGTGTCCAGAAGAGACAGAAACTGAGATAATGAGGACTTTGTCAACCATTTCTACAGGTGTTTATACTCCCTGTGGGTGAGAGACAAAGATTGCTGTTGAGATTATCGTACGTACGTGCCACTGAGTACGGCATAGTACAAACACACAGGAAGACAATGCCCTTCTGCAAAAGGCCGGATTTCAGTACTTTGAGTGACGACAGAGCACAATGTCATTCCACACATGACGTTACAGAAACCGATGTGAGCAATAAGCAGGTACAGCGCTTGACTATGACTCAAGGCACCAGGACAGGAACCAAAGGCCCAGTTCCACAGCTTGTTTTGCAGAAGCAGGTATTGATAACCCATGGCAACACAGCCACCCTTGAGCTACTTCAAGGGGTTTCACGAATACTTATTTTTAAATATAAACTCCCACTGCCCTTGGAGTGTTAGCATTAAGGTGAATCAGCTGATCACAGTTCCCTCTGGGCCTGACCATACACTACTATATTACAACACTTTTACTAATATTTGCAGTCTGGTCAATCCTGCTGGGAAAGAAGTCTCCAATGCCTTGCTGGGAGGGGTGTGGGGGTGGCTAGATGCACGGTTATAGACACAGAATTATAAGGGGGTTTGATCCCAAATGTGGATGAAGCAAGATTTGCTTTAATAGCCTTATTTCAAAAGTATTCTCTAACATTATTCTACAAACACTTTCACTTTTTAATATCCTAATTTTTCCTGATTTTTGGAGATAAGATCTTCAAAGAAGCATTTATATAGAAACAGTTTGCTGACATAGCCTTTAAATCCATTTTACATTAATGATGCCAGGAAGCCTGATGTCATAATTGCAAAAGCTTCCAATAATTATTGTTTGATTTTTCTCATTTGAACAAGTTATGAGACTTCTGTACTCCCCACAACTAGCCCATTTGCTGGGATTCCAGTCCCAAGCCGACACGGGCCACAAACCTTTATGCAGCCGACACGTTCAAGAACAGAACAGTATCATCTGGGTTTACATTCTAGTTTTTTAGCACTTGCTACACTGTCCCTCACTGGTTTTGGCTGGAGACTTGCTAAAACATACCTTCTGATTCATTCATCTTTGAATGAATCAAAACTTTCAGTTTTGAAAATACACTCTCTTTGACAAGTGTCATTATAGTTACAACTATATTCATTATAATAAATTCACTGCATGGAACCCTTTCCCCCAAAACACAATAGAAGTTTACTTTTTTTTTTTTTTTCTCAAAAGTGATCTGGGGGAATCTGAGGAAAATCACATCAGCTGTTCATGACTCATAAGAGACGGTTTGTTGTTTGTCCAGTTTACCACAGCTTGGCTGCATTTCACGCCTAAATAAATGATCACTTGAACACAATCACCACAAAACGATTAAACTTCTAACTACAATTTTTATAGTGTAGGCTCAGTAGATAACTATTGAGGAAGAGTAGAGGTGAATGACGTAGTGGGGGGCCACTTTACACAAAGCAGTGAGTAACGAGAAAGGCTGAAAGAAGCAAAGAGAAGTTGCTGCTTCTATCCTGAGAGAGGAATGAAAATGAAAACAACAACAACAAAAAAAGAAGATCGTCTGTTGTAAAAACTGAGACAGGACATTTGGGATGGGAAGGTAGTCTATAGTCCATCAGACACCCAGAGACAGGAAATGCCCACTGATTTTCTGGGAAACCACGGAAACTTCATTTTAACGTGCTGCTTCAAAGCCCTCTATTGAAGCTTTCACCTCCATCACTGCATTCTTGTTAGTCTGTTTTCATTTCTTCCCATCGGCCTCCTCAGCAGGGAGATTCTGCTGAGAATGAGATGCAATGCCGAGCATTTCTAAGAATGCACTTCTACTCAACAGAACGATAAAAAAAGTCTCATAATTCCCTTTACTGTAGCTATTTGAATCTGGAGTCAATGAGGAATGCTTGGGTTTTTTTGCCTGCTTGTTTTTCTCCCTAACCTTGCAATCCGTACCAATGAATTCTTGCAATTTTCAAAGCTAATTCAGAGATTTGTGTTCTGCAAGAGCTCAAAAGACTGGTAAATTTCTTGCTGTAGCTGCCTTCTCCTTATTTATCATGGCTTTTTTTGTGAATGTGACAAGTTTATGGAAAATTTTGTAGCGCAGTCCTGTTGCCCAAATCCATAACTGGTGTGTCACTCAGAGATATAACAATTTGTACAAGTAAATGATCTGGCCTTTGTTTTCCAGTCCTAGAGTTATACTGAAGATTATCAAAAAGAAATATCCTGGTGTGCTGGCAAAGACTGATGAAATTTCAATTGAAAAAAGTCCTGCTTGCTGTGGCAAGAGAAAAAGGTAGACGAAAAGGGATAAGATGTTGCTTTTACTGAGGTAACAACCAGCTTCAGAGGTAAGAAAGAAGGGCAATAGCTAATGTCAAGACTTCCAGGGAGCTCTTGCAAGTTAAGTATGGATATTTCTCTGGGTCATGTAATGAACAAGAACTAACGAAAGGAAAGCTGCCTCCATCTAGTGAAGTCCAATGAATTTTAATTTAACTAAGCAAGCAACATTTCTTAATCATAAGCTGCTTTGGAAAAGAACTTTTGAATTGAAATTATTATTTCAGCCATCATCAATGAGTTGGCATACTTGGACACAAAATGTTAACGAAGGAAGATAAAGGATACTGCATCAAATTTCAAGATGTGGAAGTTGTGATGATAATAATTTATATTTCAATTATTTTCTTCAGTCTTAACCCGGAATCCCTCAGTCATTCCTTTTGTATTAAAAACTTCCACTGAACTCAAATCCGATTTTCATGACTGTGTCTAGGAGATTTGTTGCAGAAAGGGTTTCAGGCCCAAACTCTTCATCATTTAGAAGACCAAGAACTCTTCAACCATCATGAACACTGTCAACAAGTTCTGACAGCGAATTTAATATTGGTCAAAGAAATCTCAGGTAAAAGCAGAGCTGGGATTCACAAACCTTCGCAAACTCAGGTGGGATGGATGCGAAGGTCACCCACCGTCCTTTCCTTGGGAAGCCAGGCGCCTGTTCTGTGGTGCTGCGCTCGTCAGCAGCCACAGCCAAATCAGAGACCAGGGAATGGTCACAGCATGGCCTAAGCTACGACCGACGGCTGCTTCACACACTACGCCGAGCCCGAAGAAGCCAGACTTGCCCCTTTTTTGCCCTTCCTGCCAGTGACTACATCCTTCAGCAAAAGCGGTGAGAAGACACCGACGGAAGTCCCATTATTGCTCACATGCGAATGAGAACCCACAGCACGCGAGGACATGTCTGCACCCGACAACACAGTACAGGGCAGAAGTCTCAATGGTGTGACTGACTGCAGGCAATGAGTTCACCGTGTGGGGCAACAGGCCCAAATTTGCAAAACACTACGTAGGGTGCCCAGGCTTACAAGTGAACTGGAAGTCCAGTACCTAATCTGCACAGGTGTTTATGAAAATCCCAAGAAACATCTATCTTTTTAGATTATTTTACACCTCTAAATTACTTGCTATTAGCATCCTGTGACAATTTTGAAAATGGTATTTATGTGCTTTTTAAAGTTTAACCCGCTCCAAGAAACTTGCAATTACATACAGATCAGACCAAAACTATAGCTCTTTCCTTCAAATTTACTGAGGGATGAATTTCCCTGAAATTTTCCTCACTTACGTATCTCAGTAGTGAGATCCAGGCACTCCTAATTCCACGTCCAACAAAGCAAAACGAGTGTATGTTTTGTTCAAAGCCACTGTAGGGAAAGGTTTGAGCTCAGTGTCAACCCTCGTGCAAAGTGTGGAAACTTAGTTTAGGCCCACCTCTGCCGACAATTCCGAACCACGCGCTGACGTGTATATGCCACAAGTAAACCTGACTTTAGAGCATCCAGCAGGACCTCTCCTGTGTGTGCAGTCACTTAGAAACGTATGCCTGCGCTACCGGTTGGGGAAATGAGAACCATTTAGAAATGCCCAACAATAAAACATTTAAATCTATCAATGTATAAAATGAAACAGTTAACCACCAAACAAATGCGGAGGGGGGGTGGGGGGGAGAAGGTATAAATTGGGTAACCATTGCAACCAAAGGAATACATCACGTAGAAACTATATCCTGTGTGAAGTTTTATTATGTAGCCGCTACGGAGAAAAAGTTAAGATCTCTAAGTCCTGCCAACGCAGCAAGCCAAGTGCGGCCACAGCCACGCACGGGGACTGATTGCGGGCACTCAATCGTGGCTTTGTAAATTTTACGATCTTTGCTTCATGGAAACTCCCAGCGGAATTTCCTACTGGACTACCTGCAACTCAGTAAAACCTGGAGGCCCAAATTATTCATGTGTAAACAGCTTCTCTAAATGTTTCCATTTACACAAACTCTCTGAATAATTTACTGCACTTAAACGGTCAGCAAAAATAACTGTAACTTTCCTAATCTAGTTACAAAACAATGGCCAAAATACCACATAGTCACTTAAAAATAACAATTTTAACGAAGCTGAATTTTCCTTTAAACAATCTCTGGGCAAAGTCTGCAAAACAAGTAACTGGTAGATTGCATTCATAAATATGAAGCAAGCACTAAAAATGCTTTATTCAGAGTATGTAAAGGCTTGCTTGAAGTATTTGTGTTTAATTATCACTGGTAATTTGAAGCCCGAGCTTTGAAAGTATCCAAGCTAAACACCTGTTTTTCAGTGACACTGAGCTGCTGCTTATGAATTACAAATATCTTTAGAATAATAAGCCATAAAACATAAAAATGTCATTTTTTAGTACTTTTCCATACATTGGTCCCAGTAACTCTTAATATTAAGGGCTTACAATAGAACATGGCTGAGATCATATACAAACAGTTTAGAAGAATGTAAATTAAATAACCACATTTTAAAGACGTGTCCCCTGCAGCTAAAGAAGTTCAAAAAAAACATTCAAATAAGCAAATAACATTTTTTTTACATTTACAAATGAAACATCATATGAGTATTTATTGATCTTTTTAAAAAATTCAAAAATACATTGTAACAGAACAGAATGTATACGTTCTTCAATGAAAGACAAAACTATGGTTATCATCCGGACCAGAATACAAATACATGCTAACAATTTAAAAATCATTTTTGGGTCATTCAGGAAACACGAAACAAGCTAGCTGTTTGCAAATGCAGTAGTTTTCTACTTAGTAAATATGCCTGAGAAAGTTAACCTGTAAAGAAATCGGCTTTTTAAACTCTTAAACACAAAGAGCTTTCTAGGCTGAAATGGTGAAGAGACCTGTGATGTGCACCTGACAGGCCACCGAGCCATTTCCCACAGACATTCTGTTCACTGCGCTACCTCGGCTCAGCCACCCAGCAGCGGCAGAGTTCCACATCAACACCAGGCTTAGTCAAGCGAGGTGTTAAAAAGCCTGCTAAGGCGGTGTAAAACCATCAGTTACATACGCAGCGGGCAGATGTTAATAATCGAGATTCTCTACCAAACTTCTCCGTCTGTGTCGGGGCCAAGTAAAAAGTAGTAGTCTAGTTTACGGATGAAACTCAAGGTACTCAAGGTAACTTTTTGGCTCAAGGTAAGACGCTTTAAAAACAATTTCTACATAAGCATCTAGAATCAAAGCATGAAAAAAACCCAGGACAAACACAACTAACCATTTTACAGGAACCACATACTGTAGGCAAGTAGGAATCAAAACAGTAACATAAACTGTGCATTGGTTCTATGAAAATAAAGTGTTACTAGTAGACACAAGCAATCTGACAAGATGTGAAAGTGAGCAGTGAAGACTTCACGGATTGAACTTCTTTTCATTGGAATTCATCTGTTTCTACTGCAGGCAGGTAACAAATGGAACTCAGGAAAACTGAATTCCTTTTAGCAGCTTAACTCTACTACGGTGAGGCTTAGGCTTTTACCGTTTCTTGCAGTAAGAGACATTCAAACTAATGAATCAAAAATGACATTTTAAAAATGAAGACCAAAAGAAAGCTGAATGTACATTTTAGACAGAAACAGCATTAGGTCAAAGCCACAACTGGTGATATCTGATGTTCGCAAATGTAATTTAACTATGCTGCTTATGCCAACAGAACATCTGACACTATTTCTCGAATTCTAGCAGCCTCTTTTAAATCACTTTCAACAACTGCATACTTTGTAAATTACACGGGCTTTGATGAAAAAAATCATTATCAGGCATGCAAAAATTCTAACAGAAACCTCCCATTTCCAGAATTTAGTTACATGATCAAATTACATATGCTAGAACATACGAAACCAACTTTTCAAATGGAACAAATTCAGAACTCTGAAAAGGAAGAAAAAAACAACAAAAACCTCCGACAGGCAAAAGAATATTTCTACATAGCTGGTCCTATCCTCCGATGGTGCAACACAGTAAAATGAGCTACTATCCATATATATGTGTAATTTTGCATGTAATGGTGATCGGGAAGAGGCTTCCTTTTCCCATCTTCCACGCTGCAGAAATGACTGGATGTACTACAGAGGCCGTCACTGCGCTATGAAATGTAGGGCATTTGCCATTGCTGGATACAGGTCATCAGCGCTGAAGGACTCATGTGCTGACCCAGCGCAGGACATCTTACATTCTCTAGTATTGACTGCGATGTCAAAAACATTCTGCACTGCTCTGACACCAGGTCTGCTCCTAGGCTGCACCTTCTGACCAAAGCGTTGTTCTGCAGGTTACAACTAAGAGGTGCAGGGTGGGAAGCAGAGTAACGGCTTTCACGACCCGGCCCAGAAGGCAAAACGCAAAGTTAAGGTGGTGCATCAGCACATTCTGGATCAGAGCCCAAGAGAGAAACCAACGCCAGAGCAGTATGTAAAGCTTCTAATGCCAAGAGGTGAAGACTCTCAAAGAAGTGCAAGTAAAAAGCATGATTTAAGCCTGTAATTATTTAAGGAGAATAAACAAAGGAGAGAAAGATGGCCTGCAGTAAGGTGAATGGAGGAGGAAGGAACAAAAAAAGAGAAGGAGGGACATGTACATTGGTGCAGGGTTGTATCTCCTGGACCCAGAAACTGCCTTGGACACCAGCTAATTTTACAAGATAAGTTACATGCATGCCCACATTCAAGAGGGCAAGAGTGAAACCTTGATGGCAATGCTATGATTCTGGCTGAAGAGCTTCATTTTCCCCTTCCCATACCTGAAAGCCTTGAATCCTTGCCAAATACTCCAGCTGTTTTGAAGGCTGCACTGCAGAACAGGGGGAAGCAGGAGATATTCCTTTTAGACCTATGGCTTCGGCAGTTGGGGATGTTCCGTTCATGAGAAGTTCCCTGGCAATCGTAGCTGTGCTATTTGTTGTAGGAGATATGCTGAAGAAAGAGCTAGAAGTCTGGCTCATTTCTTTGGGCGACAAATAGCTTACAGTGGTACCAGGGGCTGATTTGTTGCGGCTTGCTTCCATCTCTTGATAAACATCAGGAGAGAGATGGAGTATTCCCTTTGGCGCTGAAAAGAAAAACAAAGATCATTCTCATTACTCCAGAATGGGTTTGACGCGTAGACAATTTTCATTAACATATTTTGCAGTAGAAAACAAGGTAAGCATTTAGAAGCAGTATCTTTTTTTTTACAGTAACCGTAAATGAAGTTACATAATTTATTTAGAAACAAAGCAGATCTGATGTGCCCCTCTTCTCCCTGTTCCCCCACTCTTTTTAAGAAGGTACAAACCGAGACTTTAAAAATGTGGCTGGCACAGAAGAAATGAGGTTTGGAGATCTACAAACTACGAAGAACAGCTGCTATTTCAAAATAGTAGCAGGATCGTTATTTCACTGCAATCTTCTGCCTCCTACCTGATACAATAATTTAGGCTGTTATTTGACAAATAATTTAAACTAGCCTATGTCAGTGCTGTTGCCACCAGAAAGTAGTTCTTTCCTCTCCCACCTACAGCTGCTGTTTGTACTCTCCAGCTGGGCTATGGCTTGTGCCAGCACCAGCACCTGTAGGACCACGCAGTGATGCTCATAACGAGCTGTTGGAGGCAAAAGAAGGGCAGGACAGCTTCTTGCGGTAGCAGCACTGCCTCAAGTGCTGGCTTTAAGTGTTTGATGAATTAAAACGGCAGCCTGTGCTTAAATAACCTTAAATTGCCCTGCAGCCACATCGTGACTGTGCTAATGACTCTTATGTGACTGACCACTCTTCAATGAAGAGGAATTTACTTATTTATTTATTTGGCTGCATATATGGCATCCTATTGTCTGCAAATAGCTACTTGTCTTGGACAACATTTATACTGGACAAGGAACGCATGCATGTGACATCCTTAATACCAACAGGAGTTAGTGTAAACAGGAAAAAAATCTACATTTATTTATGTGCATTACTTTTAAATATTTCCAGTGACATGTAAATTAGGGATAATTTGCCTACATTTCAAAATTTTTAATATGTTTTTAGAAAGCATCTCAACCCTAAACCTGCCTGAAAACAAGAGTACGTACTTGATCAGTTTTGATGATATTCCTGTGTGTGGAAATGTGCGGAATTAAGGCTGAAGTTTGCTAGTTTTCATATACATGAAGCATAGGTTGGAAACCTGAGCACCCCGTTTGCTGATGTAAGAGGAACACCCCTTTCTTATTATTAATAAATTGAAAAATGATCTTGAAATGTGTAATTTCGTATTAATAACATACTTTAATCTTCTAGCATATATCTGAAAATAACATGGGTGAACCTGAGCCATATGGCATTTCATTCTAGGGTTGATAAACCTGTTTGTTAACTGACTTAGTAATCCCAAAGGGTTCAATGTTTAATTCATTTGCAGTACATATTAAATTAATCTCAGAATGTAGAACAAATTCAAAGAAGTGAAGAAATTCCAGTTACCTAAAAAAAGGATTTTAATCCTACTAGTGCAGTAGTATTTTTAAATAAAATGTCTACCACAAGGAGAAGACTCAAAAAAATATTACCAGTAATTAATATCCTCATTTTCAACTACATGGTGAAAATGGAACTTCCTTACTGCTGACTCTGCAAACTGCTTACAGGTGAATCTTTTAATCGATTTACTCACACATTTGGCTTTTAAATTAATATTGCTTTCAGAAAGCTGGAACATCAGCTTATACTATTCATAAAGATGGATCTATTATTCACCTGATTTCTCACCCCACCTGCCTTCACGGTGCTGGGGAGCCTGGCTGGAACCTGAACTCTAAGTTCAAAGGTGTTTTACTAGGGCTTACAACCAGCTCCAAAGCCAGTGGACCGTGCGCTGAACTCTAGCTAAGCACAAATTCAACACAATGCTACTGGTAAGGATGGAGAGGCCAAGGTCCCTAAAATTTCTTTTCTCCATTCGGGACAATTTAGAATATAACCTTATAGATAACAAGAACTGTGTAAACACACAGAATTATTTTACAGTGCATGATCACTAAATGAGAGAATGATTCTATACCCTTTTTCTGAGGCTACAATCTCCAAGGCCTATCACTGCTCATATTTTTAAACAGTCTTACACAAGAGACAACATGAATGAAAATTGCAATAGATAATACAGGTATTGATAGCAAACGTAAGGTTCCAAAACCAAACAGCAACAATAATATCGAGTGGCAGGTGTTCACCACCTCCTAAGACCTACCCACTGTAAATCTGATTTCCTACAAATGTTTGAGAAACAGAAATGAAAACTGAGCAAAAGGTAAAACAATATACTTGTTTAGAAATAACGTATTAGCTCCCCCCAATCAATTTCACAAAAACACAGTACAACATTAACTTAAAAAAAAGTTTAAAGAAGTCTAAAACCAAGTCCAGTGCTGCAGATGTCTGTTCCATTGATGTAATATTACTTAAAACAAACATTTTACATGCTTTCTCAGCCATTTCACTGTTTTTACATGATCCACCCAAATATCTAACTGCTGTCTGGAACAATGGTTTGGAATACTTCCAGATTACTAAGCTTTCTAAATGTTAAAATAACTAATATGCAGCATATGATGAATAAAAAGATATTGAGCAGAGTATAGCAAATGCTCCTAAAGTACTGACTTTACTCTAATGATGATGTTAAATTAATAATAGTACTTTTACACTTACGCAACACCTTTCTGCTAAAGACTTCAAAGTGCTCTATAAGCAATAATTAATTTAAATCATACATTGGCTCTGAGAGGCAGATATTATATTACCATCATTGATTATCTCTGGAAACAAAGTAATGTAATATTCCAGACATTACATTAATACAGTTGCAAGCTATTAACTTTTTACATTCAGGGCCCATGCTTCATGAAGCTTCTTACAAACTTGTTTTAAAAAGCCAATAAAAACTTGGTCTCTTTGAAAACTTCTAACAAGTACATATTAATTGTAATCATTATCTATTTTTAATATATTATTGAGGACTTTTTAATGTCATTCCTCACTGTTGCCTGTTTACTTCCACTCTGTTGAATTGTAGAAGGGCATATATATATTACAACAGTTTAGTTACATTAGTAAAGATGTTATCACAAGACAAGGAGTACGACATCAACAGAGGAGTAAGTGTAAGAACAAAAGAACTCTTCAGAAATATCTTAATTAGTCTTCAAACAGGTACTTTAATAAAAAATATGGGAGAAAAAAATACTATCCACTAACGCCTTTTTGCATTGCAGGAGAACATCTGTAGGTGAATATTTTCTTTTTTTTTTCGTCTTTCAGCTAAAAAAAAATTGGATTTTTGTGTCTGCTAAGTATTTATCCCATACTAACTACACCATACTCCAAAGGTAGCGTTGTAATTATTAGTACTCACAGAATCTATAACACTACCATTTAGACTAACAACATTGCACCTTCTGCTGGACATAACTTAGAGGTACATTCATGAAACATGTTAAAACAATTTCCGTTTACATTATTTAAACCTGTGGGCTAATGTGCTACGAAAATATGTAGGCTAGCTATGCAATGTAATCACTAACATTTGAAAAACATGTCTTATTCATCCTTGACGGTAATTGCTAGCAGTCTCTCACAATCTTCTGAAGTCTCCAAAAACCCCACACCAAAGACTTCTCCTACCTAAGAATAAATGTCTTGATCTTCCATTGTCTACTTCTACTGTCATGTACTAGACAACTGCAAAATCGTTTACAATCCAAGGCAAATGTATGATTAAGATGCAAAATGGCCCTGCTATCCTTCACAAGCCTTCCCCTTGAAGTGTAATCTCGGTGCTTTGATTCCACTTCTTCTCATAGCAGTAGAAGAGGCAGTCTCCAAAAATCTGTTGGAGTACTGTTATTTTTATCCCTAACCCTTTCTCTATAGAGTCCCCTTGGCTAGGAAGACAAGGTGCCCTTGGCTGGGAAGACAGGAGGACCCTTCTACAAAAGGGTCCCCCACTGTCTGGACCTTCACTCCTAGAGTTCATGGAAAACAAAACTAATCATCGGAGGGACCTTCCGCATGAGGTGAGGAAGCAGAACAACTGACGATATCACCAAATGAGCTTCAATGACTTCACAAAAATGGAATTTGTTGATACAATGACAATGACAAGCTACCCCACAGCATTGGGCTACTAAGTTAAGAAAAGTCCAGAGTGATGACAGTGTTGCCTGCACACTCACAGGTATTAGTGCCTACACTGGTACCACTGGTGTCCCAATTTCAACTTTCTACTTCTGTCAGGAAGATCAGAAAACATGAAAAGCTCAGATTTTGATTTTATCGTACAACTCCAAAAGATGACCTACAGAATCAGGCTTGCATGGTCAATGCACATATATCTAAGTGTCAATTTTCTCTCTTTTCTACATGACCGTCGCTGTAGGGATAATCTTCCTCTACCTTCACTCAATGAATTCTGGTTCAAGGTCGCTCACTGACTTTTCGTGTTTCAAGGACACTTGGTCTAATCCATAACTTTATTATTTCTCAGAGAACCACAATTTTCTCCCTGGGCCCTCACCTGTCCTACAGGAAAGCTATTCTTGTTGGTGCATCAGCAACAGTGTCAGCTGGTGTATGACTTCCCCTGACACCCCTGAAGAGCACATGCTCTTCCCTGCACTACAACCAGTGATATGAGGCATCAGCATGGGAGTACTTTCACGTCTTGTATAATGATATGAAGTAAACTATGATATAATTCTGTATATGACATGCTCATATATTAACACCCTGATATTTGAAATAACCCATCACTGGGTGAAAAAAAGATTGTTATAAAGAGATAATCAGTATTTTCAGAACTGAATGAAATACTCAATACATAATATAAAAAAAAATTTCTTTCAGATTATGCTACCTGTATTGACATTGAATAAAGCCTTCTTAAATTGTGCTGCTTAAAATACGTGGCAAAATCATGTAATAAGGCACTAAGGAGGAAAAGCTAGACCCAGACCTAATCCTGACTTCACTATTATGTAAGTTAAAATGGACAAAACCTTAAGAGGCATGGAGGAGTTTCACCTGCAACAACTCCTTCATAGAACTGGCAAGTTTTCAACATGCCCTAGAACATGGCCCATTACAAATCCACTGAGAGCAAAAAAGAGAATTTACAAAACCAAGTAACTATTTCAATAACAAGACTGAAAAATGTAAATATTATCATAAAAAGAAATTCTGATTTTATACACCACTCACTGTAAAAGCCTATTTATATACTAGAATATTTTCAAATTTTGTTTTATTACCTCAGTAGGAACTCAGAAAACGTCAGTCAAACAATTGAGTAGGCAAATAGTATGGCCATTATGTTCTCAGTAATAGTCTACACACAATCTTGGCTTGAAATACCAAGATGCAATCATTACCTACTTAGCACAGCTATCTGTGGTATTTCTAAGTCACCAGCTACTGCAATATTCAGACATGAAAAAATGTTTTGCCATTACACAATGTCCTTCAATCAAAAGATCTTGTCTACATGACCTTAAACAAACTGATGTTATATAAAAGTCACTCATTAAAATACTGGTTTATTTAACCTTAAAATAACTACGACACTGAAGTAAATACTATTTAGTTCCTCAAGAAGTCAGGTCTTGATAACCTCAATTTCACTGGATCATTTTCTGTACAGCCAAAAAGGAAACTGCAGTATTGCAGGAGACTTAAATTGCACACATTTTTTGTAACATTTGGTGTTTAACTCATGTGAGCACAGTTCTTTGAAATCTCCCACAGCTTTACTCCTGCTTGGGAACACAAGATTTTGGTAAAAATAAGACTTAGTGTTTGCAGTGGGGAATTTCTCCAGGATATTCTGTGAAATATTCAACCAGACAGACAAAACACCTACACTATTATTTTTACATGATAATTTCTGCATCATAAGTTTCCAACAATATATCAGTGTACCAGACAACCTGAGATCAAGATGAAGTAGGTTCTGAAAAGAAGCAATCTAAATGCAGAAGAAAGGACAGTATCTTTATCCATAAAGACAATCAGCAAATTTGGAGCAGAAGCAAATGAAGCTAGTGAGATGGCAGATCAGTGTGCTTGTAAAAGCTGCAAGAAAGTGATTTTTTGGGAGGTAAAGCAATTAAGAGAGTGCCTAAGTGCAACTGCAGGTGACCTGTGCAGGCAAGACTGTTCATTAACAGATTAAGAGGGGAATGAGAATTGTGATGATGAAAACAAAGGCATGACCCACGCGTAGAAGAGATGAAAGAATGAGCAAGTCTACTAGACAAGGATAGAGAGGTTGCTGAAGCCAAGAAGGTCAAGGGGGACATCAACAAGCACAGCATAGGTACGAGTGAAGATTAAATCAGAGGAGGAGAAAGTGGTGGGGGAGTGGAAGTCATAGGGATAAGATGTTTGATGTAAAGGAAAGGGGATGGAGGAGAGAATGGAGAATTAAGTCTTGGTTCTGACAGCAATAAAACCTCAGTTTTGAGTGATTCAATTCTTCAAGGACATTACCATCCTAGACTAAGGATGGGTTCCAGGCTGGGGGGAAGGAAGTAGGAAAAGGAGAAAAGACTTCAGAAAAGTGAAAGTATTTAGAGAAACACAGTATTGAGGTTAATTGTGTAATAATGTTTCATTTGCTTGACTGAAGACAGAAATCCAAAGGCAGATGATTTGCAGAATTACATTACTAAATCTGAATTTGAGAGTTAACATCAAAAGAGAGCTCTGTATTGCTATTTCGCATGCAGATTTTTTTCAAAGGAATTGACTAGCAACCTTGAACAAATGTAATTCATATAGGAATTTTAGGGGACTGGGAAAAGCAAAAGGAGAATTTCTCTGAAATTACCTCTACCCATATGGTGGCTGTTACCTCTTTATCCATTTTATACATCAAGAGCTTAATGGTTGAGCAGTCTCCTAGAGTGCTAAGACTTGGGTTCCTTCTCAGCCTGAGGGCATACAAACCACAACCCTCACAGCCCAAGTGTATGTTTCTTACATATGCACAACCCACACTACTCAAGAACCAGGCAGCTCGCTGCTTGCAATACTTTTTTTCTTAACCTGTATCTAAAATATCTTTTTTTTTTTTTTGAAAATTAGCACATCAACTGAGCAGCTACAGAGGCAAGGCATTATTTAAAGGTAACGAACTGCTGAAAGAGACCCTAGCCAAGGTCATGAGACATAAGGAGCGTGGACAAATGGCTCAGCTGATGGAACTGCTCCCTGAAACACACAGTGATGGTATAATGGTATAACGTTCACCTGACAGTATGTTTGCTGAAAAAGACCACAAAACAAAACAAAAAACCCCAAACCAAGCACATGGGAACTACTGTTCTGCGGCCTGTGCTTCTTCAAATAAGTGGTGTTGTCAGCTCCTCTTACTGTGGTTTCTATTCAGGACGACAAATAATTCAACAAATGTTTAGTGATGTATCAGTCTAACTCCTAGCAAGAGTGTGTTATAGTTGACAAAGTTTACTAAGTTTGGAAGCAATTCAAAAGTGAAGTTCAATGAAAGAGTAGTACTTAGTGAGCAAAAATGCGTACAATCCACTGCAAATCATCTTTGAAACACACCCAAAAGAATTAAATACTTCAGCAAAATATAACACATATAAATTCCAATTAAAAATGTCTGAAATACAAAACAAAAATTTTATTCCCAAGCCATAGGTTTCAGTTACTGTTCATGGAAATACGGGGGTATTAAATTATCTACTGGAAGTCTTCACCAAAAGCCCCAGTTCAAAAATAAACATGTAGAGGAATAAAAAAAAAAGACTTTATACAAACTAATGAGGGCCAGAACTATAAAGCTGACATAAACTGTGTTTACTGCAAAGTGAATATGTATTAGTAGTATGCAAAATTTCATAAATACATGATTTATTTTGCACTTATTTTCTCCCCCAAAAATGATGAAGAAACATCTAAGTAAGAATTTGAATATAACCATACAGTTAGGGCTTACAATAACACCATATATTTCCATATTTTTCTATTTCTTATATTCTTGATCTCTTATTATTTAAGTAGATTTTTAAAAATACTAAAATGTTATTTACGGAAAAATGCTCAAATTTTCTCATCACAGATTTAAGAAACTCTTCTGAATATCTATTTGCTTTTTTCTCATTGCCTTTTTTTTTACTGAGAACAATTGCATGAGATCAAGTACCTTTGTTCCTTAGGAGATCATCTGCTCCTGCTGCTCATTTACCATCTGAAATCATAATCATCTGTTGGTGACAATCTAATCGTCTTCACAGTAACTAATTGTGATGTCACAAACAAATGATTATGATTTCAGGTGGTGAACAAACAGCAGGAGCAGATGTACTCTGAAGAACAAAGACTGTAAAGTCATGCACGAATCTCTAGTAATAAAATGTTAGGCAAGAAAAACAAAGAGCCTGTCCTTTACAGAGAGGTAGGATTGCACTGAATTTTTTTTAGTATTAATTTTTCAATACTTACTTTGTG
Organism: Chroicocephalus ridibundus; assembly: GCF_963924245.1. Classification (NCBI taxonomy): domain Eukaryota; kingdom Metazoa; phylum Chordata; class Aves; order Charadriiformes; family Laridae; genus Chroicocephalus; species Chroicocephalus ridibundus. Next base: position 134,510,653 of record NC_086285.1, read on the forward strand.
ACTCCCAAAATTGCTGGAGATTAGATAAAGGAAAAATATACTATGGAAAATCAAAGGTGGGGAACATATAAAAACAGTTAGGCAACTTTTTTCCCTCAATAGATTTATAATATATAAAACCACTGCTATTTTTTTCTTTTATTTTCATATGTTTTTGTTCTTCACAGCTCATCTACAGCTTCTCCAAGAACACATACTGTATGATGTTTGTGATTACCCCATCCAGAAATATAAAACCAAAATATGTTTCCAAGAATATGCACTTTGCATTAGGATTGTTTATTTGTTTCATCTTTTGTTGTTGTTGATAATTGCTTAAGTCAAATCCAGAGAGATAAATGAGCATTCTGTTGACAGTAAACATCTCCTGTATGGGCTGCAAATGCTTGTGGCCTGCCCACGGTGTCTCAATGTCTCTTCCAGAAACTCAGGGAAAAAACTCACTCAACGTTCTTGTTATTTCACGTGTGAAAAATGTCTAAGATATCCCAAACCAAGAAACAAATAGCTTCTTGTTTCTTCTTTAAGATTGTGAAATGAAGAGGAAAGGTAAAGAAGTAAACCTGTGGGAAGAAGCTTTGCCAGTGAGTAGGAGGAAAAGAAGTGCTGCAAGAATAGCTGCGAAAGTACATGATAGAGGGGAACAGAAGTTAATTTTTAAGGATATTTAACAGAGAATACTGAAAATGCATTGAGCGAGGACAAAGGAGGATACAGACTGAAGGGTATTTCCCAGCAAAAACGAACTACTTAATAGTATAAGGGTACAATGAAATATGTTCTTCAACTGTACTAAAATATGTAACTGTTATGATTTTTTACTTTGTTGTACTAAAGTATAGAACTTCACTTTACTATTGCAGTCTTATTTCACACTGTTTCAGATGGAAACACAGTGCATTACGCACACAAAGAAAGCGTATCCAACTGGAAAAGGAAATTGATGCACAGTGCGTTGTCTAACAGGACAAAATTGTTTTCCTGGAATAAAATTACTGGAAATCTGAATATGAGCTGACAAATAGTAGATGTAGCAATCTCAGAGCCTCAGATTTTCAAGACCGCTGAAGGTTAGGTTTTAGTGTCACAACAAATGCAAACTGTACATTTCTCCTATAAGCAAGGCTATAGAAGGGAGGAAGCTGTTCCATTTGCCCTTTAAAACTTTTTACAATAATGCTGACACTGCAAGAGTAGGTACACCTTCCGACAACTGTTGTTCTTAAATATAAACTAGTATATTCATACCTGAAAGGATGTGACATTTTTGACCTCAAACAGTGGATTTTATTTGGAACTGCCTTAAAAAAACCTGCACTTCAACAGGTGCGTGACAGATCACACACGCAAGTGATCTCTTCTTTCATTCAAAAGGAGAAGACACTTCGAACTTCCTCAGTTCTCCTTGATGAATTACTATAGGTAGATGAATTACTAGATGGTAAAAAAACATTTGGATGATCAGGCCTGTAGGATGGTGGTAAACTTTGGGGGACCTAATAGCAGCCTTCAATACCTAAAAAGAGGTTGCCAAAAAGATGGAGCCAGGCACATTATTGAGGCAGCAGAAGAACAGGACATAATAGTCATAAACAAACAGGAGATGTTCTGACTGGGGTAAAAGGAAAAAAAATCAATGTGAAGATAATTAAGCATTGGAACAGGCTGCCCAGAGAAGCTATGGAAACTCCATCCTCGGAGAACGGGAAAAAGACATAAAGAAACTGGTCTGAACTCTGTACCAACCCTGCTCTGAGCAGGCAGTTTAGCTGACCTCCTAAAATCCCTTAAAACCTGAAGGATTCAATGATTCAATCAGTAAGTAAAAATCTTCTTGTTCCTGCGCTCATTCATGTCTATACTTACAAAGAGGACACTCAAGAGTTAATTCATCTAATTGCAATAAAAACCCTAAAATATTTACAAAAAGCATTTCAATTGTCTTGAATAATCCAAATCCTACAGAGACAAAGAGAAGTAAGTATAAATATAAATTTAGAGAGCAATACTTACTGTTACTTGTTGGCTCAGGAAACCCAACGTTCTGGCCGTTCCAACTCTTGTTTTCTCCAAGCTGAAACAGGTAGAAAAAGACAAATAAGTAGAGAGCAAACTACTCCTTAAACATAACATTAATGTTTATAAATTTAGTCGAAAGATTCTAAAAAGGATGACTTGGGATTGCCACATCTGCTCACAAAACTTTGCTAACACATCTTAAATTTTGTCTAAAACAGGTTATTTGAGGAATGCACCCTTCATGAATAAACATTAACAACTATTGCCTAACACTGAAATATAAATGTTTCCCCAAGGATTAGGCTCAACTCAATATGTTACCAAATCAGACTTAAAATCAAATGTTTTAAGCAGCTCTCAACCGAAAACATGCACAGACAACAGAGAAATTACATTCTAAACCAAGATGATCCTAATATCTGCCTATGAAAGAATGCATAAACACTACAAAGTACTTTGGGTGTAATTTTAAAATATTTACTTGCTAGGAATCCATTTAGTTACTGAAGTGGAAGCAAAAAAAAGATTGCAATTTTCCATTATTTTAATATATAGACTTTTTTGAGGAAGCTATTTGTCCTCAAATTAATTTTATTATGTTTAACACTGGGTATTACTCTGACATAGAAAAGAGGAGCAATTAACACAGGCGTTCAAAATGAGGCCGTTCCTGAAGTCTGCAAAGTAAATAAGATGTCAGCGTTCTAGATTTACGTGTAAATGTGGATAAACAAGTCCAAACTTCCTCATGAACGAGGAGCTATTGACAGCCAGCTCGATGAATGTGAAACAAATGATCCTTTTCAGATTTCACTGGGATTTTACAGGCAAACAGAAAACCTTGCAGCAAAGCAGCCTATATGCCGTGACAAAGTTGTAGCCATTTGCCCTGGAAGACAGGGGTTGATTGGAAAACAGAAGAGACGCGAAGGAGGATCGGCCAGCTGAAATCTGCCTCTGCATCTCGGAGGTTATGTTAAGGCTATTTAGATTACTATCATGTTGTAATGCAGACTACTAGATGGTACGTTTTTCCTTGGGAAGGGGAGGACACACTATGCAAAGCAGCTCTTCCAATCATTGTTTCCCTGCCTTTCCGCATCATGTACATCCCACAGAACGTGCTTACAGCCTAGGCAACGTGCAATACAAATGGGAAATATTTAATGGAAAGGGAGGATAGGTATTAGAGCTGGCTCTCAAACTGGTTACCCATATCCATGCATTTTAATTTCACATAATTCCTTTTACTTGTATTATGAAGCAGATAATATGTATATTGGAAAACATGGAAGACAACAGTTCTTCAAATGAATAAGCAATATGAAATGTAAAAATATGTCTGCATTTACTGCTGTCTGGTACAACAACAGCACGCTTTTGTCATGAATCCATACTGTGCATCCATAACATGATAGAAAAATCAGCATGAGCACGCTGCTACAACAGGAGAAGAACATTTCCAACTCTCCTCATTCCTCTCTTTTTACTGCTTATTAACTTGACTGTGATAGGGAATTTAACAAGAATTCATCTATCAGTAAGTTATCCTTAGTGCTGCTGTCTCACATGAATGCAACCTACTCTGGTCTTCTCTCTAAGAGAATAAAAGTGGCAACAAGAAGTGGCAAGAAACAAAAAGATGGAAACATGAAAAAATGAAGATATTGCAACACTCCATATCTCATCCATAGAGCTAAAATTCTGATAGCTGCAAAAAGTCTCAAATTGCTCTCCTCAGGGCTCTGCACAACCATTACTGACGTCTTCTAGGAATCGGATTACCTCAGGGAAGAGCAGAGCATTTACTTTTTACATTACCTGGATTACCTGTTTACCTGTGCTGCCACCAGCACTACGCATGGCTCTTGTAACAATCTTAGGTCTCCATTAAGAGAATGAATATAGTCACATTTTATGCACTGGGATTAAGAAAAAAACACTGAATTTCCTGTTGCTTTTTTTTTTTAAGGGAGGGGAAGGGGATGAAAGGACTAGGGGAAGGGGGACAGGGGAAAGAGAAGTTTCCTTTTTTAAAAGCATCAAAAACAACACAAGTGAAAATTGTCCATTTAGATGCCAACCTGATACATCAGCTAATCTACACTGTGCCCCATTTTGGATTCAAAGAGAGAAACAAGCATCTTCTAACAGTACTTCTTTATTGTGCAATTTATATGGAAAGAATTTTGCAATGCTCACAGTGGTAGAGATCTAAGGGCTATTTTCCCTCTTCTCCAGCACAGTTTAGTTTGAGAATTAAAATGCTTTCATCTACACAAACTAACTTCTGTATCTGCTTTAAATATGTTCGGTCTGTTATATACAGAAGATAAAGCCAGATGTTCTAGATATTTTATGTCCTTAACCCCAACAAAGCTATAAAAATTTGTGCTATGATCTTGAATACTCCCACTACATAAAATTTGAGTAGTTCACATTTTTTGGATATGGTAATATGTTTGCTCATTGTGTTCAGAATAATACTAGGACATTGCATGCTAAGATATCTATGTCTGCAAGCAAGTAATTAAACTTGGTTTTCTTTTAAAGACAATGCACTTGTAAGCAACAGCTTAATAAAAGTAGGGAAACAAAGCAGCAGCACCCCTTTTTAGCCACTCAAATATTTTTAAGGATTTCAATGTAACCACAAATTTCCACTGTGTAGAGCTCTCCAAAGCAACAATGTTGTGGGTTGAATTTTTTCTGGCTTTATCTCTGAAAATTACTGAGTAAAAATAGTTCAGCCAATTTGAAATCCAAGAATGAAAACCTATGTTTTCCTATTAGAAAAAAGTGTTGACTTTTCTGTTTTGCATTGTTTTTCAAAAAGCCCTTTGGACAAATTGGGAGTGAAGAAAAAATTGAAACTGGTAGAAAGTACCTTCTACAGCAGAAAAGCCTCAACATTCTGGTGAAAATGAATTATCATTTGACTCTACAAGCCTTTTCTAAAATGGCTATGTCTGCACAGCGCCTTCTCACTAGAAGCCATGTAGCCTCCCAAGTACTCTGTTTAGAGAACTGTACACTTGCATATGACTAAGATATATAGTGAAGAACGTAGTGAAGGTGAGTGTGAATAGCATACATAGAGCCTCTCCTCTCAAAGGAGAGGGAAACAGAAGGAGGTCAAGCCAAGTAATCAGTACAGCATTTATCTTTTCCTGGCTAGGAGTATAGAATGTATAGAACAGAGTGTCTTCCTTTCTTTCTTTTTTTTTTTTTCTTTAAGAGAAAGAAAGCATGTTTCAGAAGATATATATATAGATACACACTATATTCAGATTTATCATGTGGTCCCTAGAGAAGCCCAGCAGAACATCCTGTTGACCTGAGCTAGCTGGTGCAGCCACAGCAAAGATTTAAACCATGATCAAAATATATACATGCAGTGACGCTGCGTAAGACCCAAGCTGTTCACAATCTGCAGCTAAGCCAAATACCTTACCAAATATCTTTTCGGGATACGAAAGGCAAAACCTTAACACCCAATTTTGGTTACAAATCACATAAACTTCCATCAATAACCTCAAGATAGAAGAGGAGTGCTAAGTTGCACATCACTAACATGGAAATACATACCGGCAACGCACACGAATTTAAAATGTAATTTCTTCTCCACAAGAAAAAATTACACATTTTTTCTTTCTCAGTCATCAAACCTGAAAAGGCCATTATTTTTCTAGAATGCTTTCAGTCCATATGCAATGGGAAGACAAACATTGACTAGTATGACTATTTCCCGTATGAAAATTAATCACATCAGTCCTCTCAGTCCTCTCGTGGATGCCCAAAATGGAATAAAAGCACGTTCATCCTGATTTGTAAGTCGAAATAGGCACACACATCACATGTACACTTTTGCACACACACTATCCTCTGGAACTACATTTCTGTTCTTAATTACCCTTACAGGAGGAGAGGCTGCACTTACTGTAGCTATAGAGCTGTAGCTAAACAAAGGCTGATCTCTGACAAGCCACCCCCTAAAACAGGGGGTGCACAAGTTTAAGCTTCCATTCTTAGTAAATGAGTAGCTGATAGAGCTAAGAAATCTAGACAAAGGTAAAATGTGGGCATCATAACAATTGGGTCTCACCTTTTCTGGCTGGTCTTGAAGTGGAGTAGAGGCTTTGTAACCCAGCTGTAGCAACATTGCTTCTGCTGCATTTCTTTTAGCTATTTTCTTGTTTGGGCCTGTTCCAGTAGTAATCTCATTACCTACTTTTACCTTAAAAAGAAAACATTGATCATAATCACGATAAATGCAAGACTCCTTAATCTTGCTGACCTACCGACAACCGTCAGCTCTTTTGATGAAGATGCAACCTCAGAGAAGTAAGAATAGAGCAGAAGGGGACCACAACACGGCTTCACACAGAGCAGCTTGTTTAGATTTCTCAGAAGGTCCCTAAACTCGTACCAAAGAGTTACATTTTTCTGTAAGCCAGTGCATACACAGTTGTCTCTCCCTTCACCAGCCTCTGTGCCAACCCCATTCTCCCTGCTGAACATCTCCCCCACTCTTGCTTCCCCCTCTTTCTTAACACAGGAAGCGCTACAGGATCTGGAATTCCTTGCCCTTGCAGGAATATCGCCTGCACAAGATGCAGCTCCCCAGCATCATCAGGATGGTTTCCAGAACAATAGAGACACAAACAATAACCTGAATAACCTGGAGATTTAAATGAGAGTGGTTTCTAAAGAAAGATGAAACCCATGTTCGCATTCCTCCCCCTTTGTCGCGCTGCAAGGAACACGGGGGCCGGGGCTCCTTTCTGTTCCGCCCTTACACCCGACAAGCTTTTATCAAAATAGTCTTTGGAAAGAAGACTCCTCGTTGGACCTGTGCTCTGTACTGCACAAAGGGTTTCTGACAAACAAGATGCCCTTCATACAACTAGGGGAAATTAAAACCTCAAAATAAAGACAAATTATAGACAATGGATATCCCCAATGCGTCAGGCTCTAACTTATTCCTTGGGTTTGGTACCGTTCTCGAACTCCTGAAGCTGTATGTGTCTGCTTTGTGACATCAGCACTGTCACTGCTAGTCACTTATGCAATATTCATAGTTCTTTGGTAGCTGTATTTCATTCTGTCCATTAAGCCATTTTATCTGTGAAATTTTCTCATAAAATAGTGCATGGTTTCAAAAATATGTTAAAAAAAGGAAACCAAACTAAAATAAAAACAAAAAAATTGTCGAGGTGATCTGAATAAAAGAAAACTTAGAGGTCAAAGACCTGAAACAGTCTGGAAGGAGCTTTAAAATAATTGTAAAAACAGGCATACAATTGATAAATAAATACTAAATGTTATTTATAATTTATGTTATTCAATAATTATTCGCTTTCCTCAAACTACCATGTATCTATTTTCCTAAAAGTTTCGTTTTTTCTTTGCTCAAATACCTATTAATTTTACACAAAAAGAAGAGGTTGTAAATAGATAATAATGATCACAAATATCCCTTCAAAGTACATGTATAATTAAACAAAAAGATCTGGCTACCTAAGACAGAAATATTAATAATCTTGAAATAAAAACCTTATCTTCTATGCTGTTCCGCGATCCCAATTAGAAAATAGCCAATCTGCTACAAGTTTATGTGCAATAAAATTAAGGGACTTTAATGGGACAAGACAAAATGATAATTTATAACATAGCTCACAATAAATCAATGTGCTGCTATTTCTCAGACCTGTAAAACTGGTTTAGCTATTATTATAACCTCTATCAAGGATTAAAGGTCTGACTACAAAGAGAAAGAGCTTTCTGAAATTAACTTTGGGAACAGAACACCAACTAATGTCATCAGAGGTTTTCTTCTGTTTATCTAGTGGTCAGGACAAGTAATTGGATCCATTTCATCACATCTAAACTTGCTCTTTGTGTGACAGATAAAAATGAACATATTATCTCTGGATATTTTACTTCCACATTCAATTAAATTAAATGAAAACATTGTTTAAGTAGTTTATACAAAGGCTTTTTATTCTGATAAGGTTTTTTGCATTTCATAATGAATCCACTGAGACTTCCTGAAGGCGGGAGAAACAGCAGTATGATTTTAGTGTGAAAGTATCACAGAAGGATAAAAATGGAGCTATGGTGTTTAAAAGTGTGCATAATAAAGCAACTGATCTATGGAATGTCTTTGATTCTTTCTTTCACAAGTCTTCCTAGAAAAGGGAATCTTCTACATAGTTACTGCTTTTAAGAATATTTTTTTTATTCAAACCAAAGATTTTGCTGTTATCGAGACTTCACCACTGGAAAAGCATATTCTCAGCCCATCTTTCTAATATTGGATTGCATTACACAGTCCTCTTCTGATACCCCACACAACCTTCTCTAACTGTGGACACTCCCACGGGGGTCTGAGCAAGGGAAAAGGGATGGTCTGTGATAGGATCAGCCTTTTTCAAATACTTTCACACACCATGAAAAGTTAGAAATCCAAGTTTATACTCTTAAATCAGATTCTGCAACAAAAGGAACGCAATATCTTCTTCCACTTCAAAGGGAAAAATAATACATTAAGAAAGACCACTGACGTCCAAGGAAATGACGATTGCTAGCCTGTCTTGATTGACATGAAGGAGGGACTTAAAGATTTAAGTGAAAACGTAACTAATTTTCTGGAGAAGGATGTGCTGGAAGGTCATTAATTCTGCTTGTGATCAGAAGTGACTTTTTGGTGTGGTTTATAGACAACAAGTCAAAACATGTTGAGGTATGCTGCGCTGAATTGTTCTGGCACAAAATTACCCCGGAGTGAAAACACAAGAGAAAAGAATTCTTTCCTGTTCCTAATCTTTCTTAACCTGCTGTTGCTCTATCTAACAAAATATCACCATTATACCAAATAACATTAATGATCTACTGTTTCTGTATTAGGTCCAGAGCCTTTAACAGGACGGGCTAAAACACATGATGGAAGGCTTTTTTTGTGGTATATCAGATAAGAACAAAGCCACCAAGAAACTGAAAACCTGAAAAGATTTACAACACTCTTTTTTTTAAACCAAAATGCTTGGTAATGTGGGCATATTCGTACCCTTATTTCAGAACACTTGTTTGTATTGCAATCCCCTGATCAACAATAGCAAACTAGATTTTTTCAAAAAGATGACTAAAAGTAAATAAGTCATGAACCATCAGGGATAAAGACGGACACCTTCAGGTGAAATGAAAACAAGAAGAGTATAAAAAATGCAAAACCACTACAAGAAAAGCATCTAGAAGGCACACAACCAAGTTGCCATTTGTTTCACCAAGAGAAAGATGAAAGTTCAAACAGGTCTTCTAATACCGTATTTCATACTCCTCTTGTGTAACTGACCATAAAGCAAAGAGCCAAACACAGAGGGATCCGCTTCATATTATGCCATCATTTTGCTTGAGTTTGACCATAACATAACAAGGGCATTATCTCTAACATGACAGCAGATGATACCTGCATAACAAACTCTCGACGGCGAGGCATTCCTCTCTCTGAAAGAAGAACATACTCTGGCTCCTTCTCCTTTTTGGCCTGTTGGATCTGAGCCAGACGACTGATGGGATTCATTCCTTGACCATATTCCGGTCCAGCCTAAAACAAGTATAAAAGAGAGAACCATTATTTCAGCATATATCCCTACAACTATTACGATGCTTCAATAAATTATTTACTAAGGTTACTTCTTCTTTAATACTCCCTTTGAGAGAATAAGAAGTAAATTTCTTCCCATCTTCTTATCATGAGACAGAAGATAAGAATCCTCAAGCTCAAAACTGTGGGAAAATATATGCCCCTATTGTCTGCCGCTGTCGCAGGTAGTGTACATACCCAGAATATGTAAGTGACCAATATCCTCATGTATCTATGGAGGTCCTGTGGGGATGGATGAAAAGTAGCAGGTTCCTCAGTCAATTATATCTCATTGCCCTATTTCTATGACCCTTCCCCCTAATCCCTTAAAATAGGTTGCTACAATGCTGGAACATGCAGTACGCTAAGAAAAGGTGGGATTTACATGTGGATTTGCCATATAACGAGGAAGCTGCCTCTCTCAGCCTTCCTGCCTTGCTTGTCAGTGCTCCTGCCTTCCATCCTGCAATGCAGCTCAAGGTGTTGAAGGTTCACTCTGCGTGTCATAGGAATTCACCCTCAAAATACTTTTATGTAGCGAAGGTAGAGGGGAGTATTCCAATGGCTAGAAATGTTGAATATTGTGAGCCACTCATATAAGTATAAATGTTTAACAGACAGTAATCCTCACAGTAACACGTCAAAATGTATGGTTGGCAGGGGAATTGATCTGATGGGGGAAAAACAAAGGAAGTGAGAGACTGGTCTGTCCAAGATTACACGGACAGGTGACAAACAACAGTTCTTACAAACTATCTAGTTCTGAAATCCTTTTACTATGTTATTACTCACATGGCAAACGCTCTCTCAAAGCAAATAGCTATGAAAACATTTGTTTGTAGATGTTAAGGAGAAGAAATTAAGACCCAAAAGAATTTTTCTGAAGTCGTATTTAACTGATTTATATACCATAACACAAAGAACAAACTTGTAAATGAATGTAAATGGCATTTGAATGTAGAATTGTTTTTATGTTACTGAGCTATTTCCTTTTCATGAAGCGATTTGCAGGATAAGAGAAGATCAGCAGTCATGCTCCTTTGAGCTTCTCAAATAAGAACAAACAAGTGGTCCAGAATCTAAAGAGACGATCAGCAACTGAAGGCAAAGACCAGAGAGGGATATTATATTAAGAAAGCTGTGCAATGAATCCTACGTTGTGCAATTGCTGAAGTTGTTAGAAAAGATGTAGGTGAAAGAATTAAGACAATGTCATGCACAAGGGCAGCTGTGTGGGCAAGAAGCCAAGCAGAGACAAAATGCAGAGCAGGCTAAATAAAGTGCAGGCCATAAGATATAGCCTCATAAATATATATACAAATAAAAAGAAGTTATTGTTGTCACTTTTCTTGATGCTTAAAACATGTGCAGGTTAAATTAAAAGAAATGGGCACACCTCAGAAGTTTAGATATTCAAAAAATAAAAAACTTGTGCATATCCAGGTTATTTTGACTATTAACACCTCTTTCTAAGATGGCCAATGTTGGATAATTCAATTTAAGATTGTAATGGTAAAAGGTATATGGTAATGTAAGAGATTTTTACATTATTACACCCTTAGCATCTTTCTTGAGAAAAACTTTCCAAAATGAGACAACCAGAGCCAATAGCCGGTATAATGCTGTTCAGCCTAACATAATGCAAGCCATGCACATAACATAATTCAGAAAAATTCAAGCTTTTTTTTTTTTTTAACTAACAAGAAGCAAATACAGAGTGAGAGATGAAATTTAGATCCTAAAAGTATATTCTGAAGCACAGGTCTTGGACATGAAGGCTTCCTGTTTTTTCCTGCAATTTTAGCCTTGAGGTTCCTGATCTGCATAGCATGGGGCAATCGTGACAAACACCAGACAGAAATTGAGCAACGCTTCATCATTATTTACCCTGTCTTAAAATGACCTAACATAGCCTATGAAAGGCTATTAATGTGCCTTTACATATACCTAAATAACTGTCCAATATGCCAGAGAAAATAAAATCATGTACAAGGAGTTCCTCAGTAAAATGAAATGTAGCAGATTTTGGCCACTTCAAAAGCGTCATCTTCTACGCTGAACAGATGACAAGTTAGTCTGATTAGTTGTTCAGTGCTGAGGCTAGGTAGCGATGCTTCATAAATATATGGACAGGGTGCAGCTGCTTTTGTTCGATCATTTGGAAGGCTAATTCCTTCAGATGGCCCCTTGGTTTTGTATGAATTTAGGATGAGTAGATAAACCAGAGCTAGTTGCTACAGACTGGCTGAATTGTAGAAGTAGCAATAAATCTACTGCCACCAAGAATAGAAGCACCATTTAAGAAGCTTGAGCTCACAAGAATCCAGAGCCTCTAAAGGAAGCCTCATCAGTGCAGCAAGAAGCATATTAATATCCTCTGAAACAGGGCATGTTTTAATGGAGGGATGGTTCAAAGTCCGCAAGTCCTCCATGGGCTGGTCTCCAGCCAATTTTCTGTCTGTACTTGCGAGCTAAAAATCATTATCAAACACAGGCACTTGAAACAAAAAAAGTATTGTCCTTGACAAGTGACACACTAGGCTGAGATGTCAACATGCTCTTGGCCTTCTTTCAAATCTTTCAAAAATCAAAACAAATTGAAGCTGAAGTCACAAAACTCCTGAATCTAGGTCCACAAGGGGAGGAATCTGGACTGTGCACCATTTCCCCATATATCTACTATTTCATATATCTCTCTCCCTCTGCAAACTGGGGAGGGGGGAAAGACCAAGGAAAAAACACCATTTATGCTAGTAGGGCGTCCCAGAGGAGATGATGTTAAAAATTCCCATGGCTGTACAGAGCTGCCTGGAGGGTTTGATCCTCCACTGGACTTGAACCAAATCCCTGAAGACTTCTTGATGAAAGGTTGGTTCTTAAGCTGAGCACCTCACAAGCCATTATGTTTGAGAATTTCACAGCGTTCTCAGAATCCAAAAAAGTACAGGCATATTAGCACAGGCAAACAAGTAACAGTATCAACAGAAAATGCCAAACAAGCCTTTACCAATTCAAAATCTGAGTAACTCTGCTACTTTCTGAGCAAACATTCTTAATGCTGTCAAAGGCGGACACATACCTTCAATATTGTTTTTGGACGTTTTTTAAAGTAAAGTTTTGGCTTTTCAATCACAGGAAGAGGAGGAAGTTTCTTAAGTTCTTGTAGGACAGCCATTGCAGCACGTTTCTTTGAAAGTTTCTTACTGTTGCCTTCTCCTTCTGCAGTGAATTCTCCTACTGTAACTCGTGTAACAAAGCTCTTCATGTGAGGAGGTCCACTTTCTTTAATCACCTTTTAAACAAAAATAACATGGAGTCAAATCACTCTATGAGAATAGAACTTAATGTTTGTATTTCTGCAACGTACTTACTACTAATGTAGTTTTCCTGCTAACTGAAGGCACTTTGAAGGGATTGAAGGGTTTTCGTAAAATCTGGACACGTATTAATGACAGTACCAGGTTTAAGGACAGAAAACAGAGGCTAATTAGATAAAGTAAATCTAACCATCATATTCAGTGATTCACGGAAAATACAGCGGACCTATATTTTCAAAAAGATTTACACAATAACACAATACACAACAATATTGCATATTTAAACTAAGCCTGCTGTTTTTTTCCTTGCAAGGTGCTTCACGTACTAAAGGAATTCAATACATGAAGCTCCAGCAGGCTTTGGCTATTTCTTTACATAAAATATACTGAAAACTATATTTATATAGCATCACTTCAACCCATTTGTAATTTTTTTTCTCTTATCATTAAAACACAGGATGTTCACGCACGGTCCCCAACTTCAGTCTGAGAGATCTGTGGTTTAGTGCTGTCCTAGCTGCAGGCAGCAGCCGCAGCTCTCAACTCTTACCTTGCCAGAGTACCCAACCCCGAGCGATAGCCCGTACAGCTGAAAGGCTGACACAGTCTTGGCCTCCACAGCTCTCAGCTGTCCCTCCCACCAGTACCGAAAGGGATTATCAAAAGGGCCACCATAACTTGCACAAAAGCCAATCAGTTCGGAGAAGTTTCATTTATTCACTCCCTTCCAAACATAGTCAGGATGACAACGAGAAAACTCATTTGAAGTACTTCGCCACTATTAAAAGTTACAATAATATGGAAAAAAAAATGAAGTTCTGAACGCTGTACCTTCCTTTAGTGCTTTTTCTGTCTTCATTTTTACACACGCACACATCTCCTTTTAGAAGGCTATACTGTTAGGATGCAATCACCGACAAATCCCAGCACTGCAAGTGCTAAGACAGCCATCTCCTCATGTAAGCACCATTTACTGGTCTGGACAGTGTCTACCAGGAATTAAGAGACCTCATTTGGGAAAAGGTTCAGTTATTTTGTTTGATGGGCGGAAGCAGCTACCTAATTTAATCTTTGTTACATGTAACGTGTATAAGGAGACATTAGAGCATCTGACAGGCACCTCTTTGTATTATCTTCAAAATCAATACAAATACATATTTTTTCAGTAGTTGCAATTACATCAAACCATTTGTTGAAGAAGTATATGCCTGAGTGCAAGGGAACTGAGGTAAAAGTGCTAGGGCCTTCTCGGTGTAATAACTATATTTTTAATGGGCTGAAACCTTCAACCTTAATGTTATTACAACATGTTTTGTATTAAAGTTCTTTTTATCAAGGTCACGTCCCTTGCATTATTTAGTTTTGCTGTTACACTGTAATGAGGTCTCCTTAGGCTTGTATTTCTTTTTTAAGCTCTCTTCTGTGGCAACTTCACCCAGTAAATACAATTATCACAGCATACATCAATAAAAAGACACAAAATGAAAATTAACAGACAACTTTGTCCGCATTTTCCCAGAATAAGACGACATCTGTGCCAGCATGGGATTTTTCTCTTGTAGCCCAGGAGTGTTCCCGCTCTGAGATTCCAGGTAATAATTTCAGAAGTGTTTTCAAGATTACATCACTTGAAAGTTGCCCACTAGTGCTTTACCGCGTGAGAAAGCAGGGGTGCTTTCGAGGCACTGACCCCCGGGAAGCTGCACTGCCTGCACCAGAGCTGGGATGAGCCCAGCGCCAGGACCTCTTGCTCTGTGAGTCGGGCTTTGTGCCAGCGCCAAACACCTTCATCCCACTGCAGTGTTTCCCACTCTGTTCTAAAGGCATATCTTAATCCATCCTTCTAGGTTGCTATCCAAGTATTACAACACGTTGGCTGTAAAACATGGCTAAATTAACCTTCCTGAGGTCCTTAATCTTTATGTGGTCTTACTAATACCATTATATAGGTGTTTCTACTTACATGCAGTATAATGTATTAATAAAATATACAAGAATGTCTATACTGACCAGATGAAAAAGGACAAAATAACTTGCTTAAGAAATATAATTGCTGAGTTCCTAAAATATTAGTTTTATATAAGTTTTCTCATATATATATAAATGTACACACATACATATATATTGAAAAGAATGTTAATACAAACCCAGATTATATTTTCATATACATGGAAATATATTTCTTAATATAAAACTAATGTATTCTGGTGTGGTTTTCATCTTTTTTAAAAGTTTACTTAGTTTACTAAGTGTGTGATACAAGGTAAATAATTGCCTGGAAAACGTTCAAAACTGGTTTTTTGTTAGTGTGTAAATGGAAAAAACTCTGCATTGTCAATGGAATGAACCCAATAGGATTCAAATGGGATCAAGCTAAACATCCAAATTTGGTAATTTAGCAAAAAAAATATTTACCTAACAACATTTTTGGTTAACCCCAGCTTTTAGATCTTTTTACTCCACATGATTTCAAACAGTTGTGCTGTAAGCCTAGGAACAGAAAACACTATAAAGAAATTCAGCCTTTGCTATCCAAGAATACTATACACATTAGTACATTAAACTATTTCCTCAGTTGAAAGATACGACCCATGGACCAAATCATGGCTAATTTAAAGCTGAGAATTTGATTAAGGGTGACAGTTCAGTACAGTTTTCTTTTTCTGTTTCACTGATTTAAAGAATAACTCCAGCAAGAGAAAACACATGGGGCCAAAACACATCTAAGGTCAAGTTACATCAAGAGTGAATTTGGCTCAATTTAATGAATCATGCTGACAAATGAAAAACAGCAGTATGATTACAACGAAAGAGCAACGCTGCTTGAATTATTAATGAGACTCCAGGTAGAAAATTCAACAGATTATGAAAAGATTAAATGGACATTAAAAAAAAAATAGAGGAGACAAAAAACAGGTCAACAAAAACATGTCACCTACATCCATGATTATTTACAAGTTTTAAAATACCGATATATTGCATGTGCTTGTACGGGTAGAAATACCAGATTTTCCCAGTGCAAAAAAACCCCAGAAAACAACAAAAAAACCACACAAACCCAAAAAACCCCATGTCTGGATGTTTTATTAAAACTGGAGTGAGAAAGGGTGACCATCATGCAAAATCTGAAAGGAGCTATTCAGTGTGTCAATCATCCAATCTGAAAGCCTTAATCCCCAGGAGCGCAGAAGCCAGATGGGTGTGAAACTTCCCGCTGAGAACCTGCTCAGTCTCCCAGAGTCAGCAATTTGGTCTGTTCCTGGTTCAAAACACAGAATCTCTGCCTCACTGTGATAAGACTGGGACACGAGAAACTGCAACTCTTTTTCCCAGCAGAACACTGGAAGGGGATGGAGGGACAGAAAATTTGGCCTGTTCAGGCACTCTTAACCGCTCACTCCTGATACTGAGACTGAGAAAAAGATACTGTATTTGCTCTTCTAAAGAAAGAATACTCCAAGCCAAAGAAAAATACTGAAAATAAAATGACAATCAGAAACACCCCAACATTTTCTAATACCTGAAGCTGTTGACCTCAGTTAGATCTTCTAGGCTCAACCAACTCCTTACTGACAAGAAGAAAATAAAAAACCATATGTTTCAAGAGAACCGAAAAAAGCAGGATTTTAGCCTATTGTTAAGGAGGGAATAAGAAGCAAAATGATCATTTTACAGCTATTCTAACAATTCCTGCAGCAATCAGTTTTGTATCCCTCCTTAAAAATTGTTCATTGAGAGTCCCACAAATGCATTAGAGGAGTTGCATTTTAACTTACAAGTTGATGAATAAAGGTTAGCTAAGGATGCACCAGTGAGAACTACAGAGTAAAGCTGCTTCTTTATTAGACTTTAATGCTTTTATTTTAGTTAATGATTTAATAGATAGAAAATCCATAAAACTTGTCCTAAAATTCCTACGCAATTAAAATTAGCCATATTACACGAAACAGGATAGACAGAAGAAACCCACAGCGTTCTGCATGGTCTCCTTATTTTCCACCCCTTGTGCAATTCTGAGGACGTGTTTACATAGAACTTTACATATCTTTATGACCACTACTTTGTTGCATAACACAGCACGGTTGGAACATTGGCTAAAGCTTCATCACATGAAGAAAAGGCAGATCGTTTTATAGCTATCGCACGCAAAAAAAAGCTAGAGAAAGCTTTGATGCCTGCCTGGAATAACACAAAACCATTTGTAAATAAAATCCTATTAGAAACATCAGATCCTGGGGATTACCCATAATTGCTTAGCAGTTTTATTGAAATATAAGCCAGTACCAAGTTCAATCAAAACTCTACTTATGAATGTCACCTATACTTAGATTTAAAGGAAGGCAATAACACAAAACCTGCCAGGAGTGCAAGAAACTGTCTTTTTTCAATGTTGTTAACATTCTTTGGCAAGAGACACATTAGGCTTTTCCTGTACTAAGTATCTCTGCCTCATTCTCTCCTTACCAAAAGCTCTCCCTTAAATAAGCTGAAACACAGGAATGAAGTTAAGACGATATTCAAAGCACTATCCCTCTCTTCTTTTCAACCTCCAAGCTATTCTGTGACCCATGACCATTCATATCCTCCTGTTTTAGTGTGTTGATTTGTATGGAGCTATTCCAAATACTTTTAAACACTTAAGGTAGAAAATTATGTGTGAAAACTGAAATGTTAATTATAAACTTCCTTTTTGAAACACGGGCATGTGTTTCCATTATGTCTGATATTATAGAAGAGTTATGTTCCTTCCATGTAGATGTAAATTGATAGACCAACACCCTCAGACACCCCAGTTTTATCCCCAAGATTTTACTTTCTCTTAACTTCCTAATTAGTCCATATTATAAGGAATATATATATGAAGCACACATCCATTTGTTATACTGAGGAATTCCTTGGTCAAAACCAATATTCTTTGGCTTTGGCTCTCTTACCTACCTTCTGAGAGATTTCTCAGATTTCTAAGAAGGTCCAAATAGCTCATTTGACATTGGCCAATTCATGGATACAGGCCAAACACATCAGTAAACTGCATACAGCACACTGTAAGGCATGCCACAGCATAATTTTTGGTTTTTTGGCATACAAATATGTGCCTATACCTCAAAAGGAAATAGCACTGGAGAAAATAACCATCGCCAGTATAGGCATTACCCATGTCCTTCATATATACTCAGTTTCAATGTAAAACATAAAGCAGCAAAAATAAAACTTTAAAGAGCCACTCACATTAGCATTTCCTGCATTAAAAAAAATAATAAAAGGAAAAAAAAAACCCAGCCTGAAAGTCTGGTGGTTCCTACCACAATAACAGTAGATTTTTACAACCAGTTTCTGTAAGAGCTTTCTCATCAGAAAAAATTTTCCTGTTACTATCACTCATTCCCCCATAGTTCATTGACAGCCCTGGAACTATTCCAAATATTCTTTATTACTTAAGGTAAACAAAAGTGTCAGAGCAGGTTCATAGATAAAATCATATGAAATGAGAAAAAAACATCATGAAGGCTTAAGTAGAGATAGATAAGGAATCAAATAGGGTGGAAGATGAAAAGATACCCATGACTTCCTCAAAACAGCACATCGGATGCAAAGTCTCTCGATGGGAACTTTTGTAGTGTATGAATGCCTACAGTTAAAGCAAAGTCTTTGGCTTATTGTTTTGAAGATTATTTCAAATCAGATTGAGCATGGCTACTGTTTCTAATCCCATGGCACTATGGAGAAGATGCCTGAATTGTCTTTCTGCCATCCACTTGTTTGCAACCAAATATTAGGTCTCTAATACTTCAGAAAGAGCATCTAATTTAATAGTAAAAACTCAGTGTCTCAGACTCTGAAATGCTACCATTTTTTTATTTATAATTTGCATTAATTTAAATGTCATATTCATGATGTATTAATATTTTTCACTGTGTTGAGTTTTAGTGGCACTTTTTAAATACTTTTTAGCATACAGATAAATATGTAACACATACCTCAAAACTGACAGGTATATTGCGCTTCAAAGCAATTTCAAACACTACACTGATCTCAGACTTGTTTGCATCTTTATCTTCTTCTGATTCTTTTCCTGCTTCTCCATTCTGCAAATTAAGAATACAGAATCACATTACAATTTTTAGAAGATAAAAAGATACAATATGCTTCTCCCTGATTTCTGAAAGACTTGAGTTCTCCTGTAATGCTGCAAATCAGTGTTTGTACCTCCACCTCAGCGCTCCATTAACAGACACCCGCTGACTGTGAAGCCATATATAATGCAATTACACTTCATAATAAAGGAACACATACACATTAACTTATAAACTAAGGACAGATGGCCAAAGAACTTCTGTTGATTTTAGTCTTATTAATGACATGGATAATAATCATCCGAATACACGCTTCTTGTGTCAAACATGAGGATCAAACAGATCCTTTGGCCTGTTCCTCAGTCCCTCTGTGGATACACCTTCCAAGCAAGAAAGAAGCCTTCTGCACTTCTCAGAAAGCACAGAAGACTGTACTTCTCAGAAGAAATTCATTGAATCCCCTCACACTTTGACTGGGTCACCAGGTTACAGGTGTCCTCAGCAGGTCCAGCTGGTTAATGGCCCCTCCGTCGACTTCCCTCTGGGAGTTATGACCAGTGTGAAAAGGTAGTGACAGAACAGCTTGCTCAACACAGAACATTATTTATTTATCCATAGGAACGTAGCAAACAGAGAGGCTAAGAGATAAAACAACAAAAGGCACACGCAAACATTATCCTGCCTAAAATTCAGCTTTGCTTTACATTTAGGTAAGTCTTATTTTTCCCCGACAACCACCAGCATGGGGATCAGTTGCCTCCTGCAACCGCTGCCTTTTGGCGTTTGTCCCCCAGGCCACGTCTTCCTTAGTCCTCAGAGGTTTCACTTTCAGCTACTTCCAAACTGCAAAGCTCTGAAGGTTTCAAACTGGGATCTCTCAACAACCATGTAACCTTGGCCAGGCTCCTAATTTTTTATGAGTGGAGGTAAACATCAAAGAAACTTGGGCTGAATTAGGTGGATTCCTGCAGAGTTCCCATCTTACATAACAAAGTCTGATCTAAATCTTCAGCCACCAGCGTAGCTACAAAATGCAGATACCAAATTATAAAATAACATTACAAAAGCACTAGGTTCTTCATATTAACAATGAAATTTATCAATTGTTTATTTGTTAACTCTTAATATATCAATGTCTAAAATAACACAGGACCCAAAATCCAGCAGTCGTCTACAGAATGGAGATTTGGAGCAATTTTTTTCTCATTAAATGGCTGCAAAATTTACAACAAAGCAATTTACATCCCTGACATTGATCTGGAGCTAAATACAAACTAAAAATTTACAAAGTTTATAGAGCCTGCTGAAAAAAGGGGTGCAGTGCAAAGCAGTAACAAGGGTAGTTAGAATGAAATTACGTAGGACCTCTAGCTCATTTCATATAATGAGATGTGACGTAACACTGAAATCAAGAGTGTAGGTCATTATTTATAGGATGGGGAAGGCATTGATTAGGGTCACTGAGAAAGATCAACTGAATAGAGTTAAAAGGACAATATTTAAAAGTAAAAATGCATTTTGGGGATATAAAGAGTATCAAACATAAAGAGTGGGGTACTACTATTCTGCAAAAAACCTTAGTGAGAATCTTACTCGGCATTGTATTCAATGAAATTTGTGCTTTATAAAGGGCACTGATAATCTGAAAAGCTGACAAAAAAAAGCCACAAGGATGACCTACTGATCAGAAGAAACAACTTTACACTGAGACACTATGGAAACAATCAGTTCTATAAAAAGATTCAAAATTACTTAAGCATAATCTGTAAATGTATATGGGGGAGAGATTTTTGGTTCTGTTTGTTACATTTAGCAAAGATAAGAAAATTCCAATTAGATCAAAAACAAAGCTAAGTGAATTTAGAAGAAATACCTTGCAGATTATCTTTGAAATGGGGAATAATCAATCACTGGCAAAATTACATAAAATAATATAAAGCCCACTGGACTGTCACCAAGCCTTTAAGTCATGAATGTTTAGGTTTTCCAGCTATACGCTAGCTTAACCAGATATGTAGACTCTAAAGCAGGACCTACTGTTTAAAATTTCATTATTAATACAAACATATCGGTCCAGAAAATCCCCAGTTGTCCCTTCTGCCCTTTACAATTTAAGTCCTTGCATATTTTTCCACCAAAAACAGTAGAGAGCCCAACCACAAGGGGAGAATAAGGAGGATCATCGACATTAAGGCTTGGACCTTAGTACTGAGTAATAAAGCGTCAAGCTTTAGTCATATGACTTCCCTAAGGAAGATGAAATATGTCCAGGAGTGTCTCAAGTACTTCGTATTTAAATTTGATCCTCATTCCACAACTGACACTTTAATTGTGAGGCTTTTCTTAGCCTCCCATCTATGAGACAGCAGAGGTGCTTTGGCAGGCACACAATAGCTCTTTTATGAGAGCAGGTTCACATTCACCTGTAACCCTGCCCTGTTTGCTGACTGCTTCTTGTCGCTGCTCACCTTTCGCTCTTCTACATGTTTGTGCAAGGAAGTATTAAGATGGCAATACTCGTCTTTAGCAGTTTAACACGGAGAAAAGATTTTATCCTTAACTAGTTTTTTTTTTAAAAAGGGAAAAAAAGGCTATCTCCAAATGAAAGAAGAGTATACAGATGCCTGCGTTAAGGAAACAGGATTATGAAACCCAAAAGGTAAACTAATGTATTTACTGTGCCATATTCCGTGGATCCCATTCCAGTGAAATTCACTGAGTTACTAATGGGATGCAGGGATAGATAGGTACCAGAAGGTTTGTCCTTGCTCCCCTCTCTGCTCTCCTTGGAAGCACAGCGGCGGTGATTGGGGAAGAGAGAAGCTCAATTACAGTCACATAACTGAGGCCAGCCAGGCCCCAGTGTGTACTGGCTCTGATCCACGCACGATGTTTGAGGAATGGTGAATCAATCATCTCCCATGGCTGACTCAAGCAGGTCAGTTCTGCTGAAGGAAGCAGGGTTTTACTGAGCTGGACAACGTCCCACGGTGAGGGCACATGCCTCCGCTTCCTGGCAGCCCTGCGTGCACTTCACATGACCAGCAGCAGGGAGGAGCCTGAACCTCGGCACCACAAAGCCCTTAAACTCTACTTCAACTGAACTCCAGTTCTCTGGAGAGCTACACTCAGCTCCACATGACGCAGCTCTGTACTCCACCATGACCTAAGCATAGTGTTACCTCCAGCCTTCTCAATTCACCTACAACTCTAATCCATGAAGTTTCTTCACAACTAGCGCGCAACCAGCTTCCTTTACCCTCAGCATGACCAAGCTACAGAGGTATTCCCGGGGACTTGATTTAGGCTCCTACCCACAGATCCTACAGTACCCCAAGTGGTCTTCAACTGCTGCAACAGAAACTCATCTAATCTACAGTATTGTCTCCTGACAAGTCTTGTCTGTTTTTCTCATAGCTAACTGTGGATTTGATTCAGTTTACCCATATAACCTTATGGTGGTGAAGAGGAGAATGAAGTTACTTCATTAGCTCATGAGAAAGGCAACACTACAGTATGCTACGAGAATTTAGGAAACACAGTTTGCCACGACTACATCTTCTAAAAGCCTGCACATCCTAAGAGACACTGATGTAAATAAACACTAAATAGACCCAGTTAGGCAAGAATTTTAATTAAAGATTTTATTACTGTTGCTAGGTAAATTACATATGAGCATGGGCTAAGAAAACTCAATATATAAGCCAGGTACATATCTATGTTACTTATATATATTATTTACTTCTGTCTACTACTTATTATCCTATGCACTTAGTGGTTTAATTTCCATGCTGATTAATGGGTACCTTGAATTCAAAGATTCCTTTTATAAAATATAATATTAAACATATAATTTTCAAAAACTAAGAATATGCTAAGCTAAAAATATATTTCAATAATATAAGATTCCGACTCAGGTTTATGCTAAGGATTCCTTATCAACAAATAATCAACAAATACACTTGACGGTAAACCAAAAGAGAAAGAAAGGGAAGTAACCATGAGAAAGGAAACAGGGATTCTTCCTAAGATTTTACAGAGTCTTTTTTAATAGTCTCCCTGTTTAAAAAAAATAATATTAATTATAGTAAGTGATTTTGAAGAGAATTTCCTGATCCAGAAAAATAATATAACAAAACAAAAGGGTGAGTCAAACTCTCTTTGGATCAAAGGGAAGACGTAAATGCAGGGTGAGGCAGAAAAAACAAAGATTTTTTTTTTAATACAGAAAATTATTGTCATTCTTAAAAAGCAGCTCAAAACTACCACACAACCCTGAAGGTACTATTAGTAATGTTTTGTACAGTGCACAGGAGTTCAACGGGCACCATGAGAAAGCATACAAAATAAAAAGATTGTCTCCTCATGCATTTATTTTGGCCAGTTGAATTTGTGCTTTCAATTTGCAAAGATTATTCTGAGAATAATAATTCTGACAAGTATTTCTTAAAATATGACATAACATTTTCATTTTTGAGTAGCAATATAGACCACTTACCAACATAGCAGTGAGAAAGTTAGCTATTTAAAAAGGTACTAAGTGCATAAAAGCCTAAAACCATCAGACAGGTGATCAGTAACTGTCAGTGAGCCCCGTCACGTTCTTAGGTGCACTGGGGACAAGTCATTTCAACTGTAAAGATCACATTCATGGCAGAACACATATTTAAAATTAATAACTCATCCTCCATGAAGCCACTGATTAAATGGACATTTTCTCCACTTTTGGTATAATCTCAAAAATTTTATTTTATTTTGTTTTGATTTTATTTTTTACTTAATCACTACTGGCAATCCTATCTTCAAAATGCCTACCTATTTTTGTTATTTAAGTCTAGTTTCATGTTAGGTGTGCTGTTATAAAGAAATAACACTAACAATTTGTTAGCATTACTTCTCCAGTTACTGAGGCTAATATGAAAAAAGCACTAAACATTAAACACTGAAAAACTGGCAATTAAATTGTTCAATTTGGTATCTTAACGTGAAGATTAGGAAGAGTTTTCTGAAACACAAACCTGAGGTAACTTTTCTGGAATAGGCTCATTCTGAAGAGCTTGAAGGGCCTTCATTGCAGCATTATGTCTAGCAGCTTGACGAGTCTTTCCTTCACCAAAAAACTCACTGTTGCCAACAGTTAACTGGACGTAGAAAATTTTAGGCACTGGGCAGTGATACCTGGAAAGAAGTCATGAAAAGAAAACAAGACTGCAAGTTACAAATTTTAAACATCAATTTCATGTGATATAGAGGAGCAGACAGGGATAAAACATTATCTTTTCTCACAGAGTAAGACCTAACGCTCAAATACATGGACTGTTCTTCAGCGAGGCCGTCAATAATTCTGAGAGCAGCTCCTACCTGCAAACCAGCTCTTCATCCACGTTTGTAGGGCTCTGCAATGAGGACTACTGCAGCCCAACAGCCCTGCTCTGCTCTCTGCTTGGTTTGAGTCTTGAGAAGATTACACCTAAGGAGAACCGAAAGCTCCAGCGGAAGCCATGCCTGGGAGACAATTCCCGTCCCACAGGAAAGTGGCATGGAGGAAGAAGGATTGTGAGGTCTCTCATCTGAAACCTGCCAGCATAGCTCAGCTCTTGGGGACGAGAAAAAGTCAGATGGCAGAGAGTGAGGGACCTGGACAATGTACTTCTAGCCTCTTTTTAAAGCTCAAGTATTGAAATTGTTGTAGAGGATAAGAAGGAGTGCTCTTCCAAAGTGTAACAGAGGGTAGGGAGAAGCTCTCCTCCTGTAATAGCCAAACATTTTCCAGGCACTGAAAGAAAAGCAGCAATCACCACCACATTGTTTTCCTTTTTTTTTTCCTTCCTACAGAAAAATTTCCAAATATAATGGCAGGGTTTGTTTTTCTGAATATGTCTGAAAGATACTGAAAGATAAAGCAAAAAATTGAACATTTTTCCTATGAAGCGGCACAGTTATTTTTCCTATGAAGCGGCACAGTTATTATTCCTCAAAGAAAGCAGTATCTTTATTCATATCATCAAGCTCCACATCTCTATTTTCAGCAATAAAAAAAGCTAACCCAACCCATACTCCCTACCCTGAAACCTGTCTACTGCTAGCAGTGAATGAAGAAAAAGATGTAATGCCACTCTTGGGTTTGGAAGGTCCTGTCACAACACTGGGACAACTACAAACGTAAGAGCTTCTCCACAGAAGCAATTTCTACAGAAAATAAGTATTCCACCCCCACCCTCCCCAGACTCAGAAAAAGCAATTCAGCACAGATAATTAGTTACAATCACTGTTAAAATTATAATCTTTTAGGAGAACACTTCCAAAAAGTCTTCTAATTATATTCTACATAGGTGAGGGAATTTGCTTCATACTTTTCGCTCTGTGGTCTAGTCTGCCTCTGCTCCTCCCTCAAAGGCTTTTCTAACAAACTGGAGATTTAGTCCTTGGAAAAATCTGTACCTATCAGAAATGGTTTCTCATTTCTAACAAATAACAAATTCTGACAAAGAACGTGACATTTTATGGCAATGTCAAAAAGCCCAGGATTCCAAAAGCATGGCCAAAAGCTAGGTCCATTGCAACAAAGCTAGAATCACTCAAAAGCACAGCAAAGTACTACATTTTCCCTCTTCCTCTTACAGGATCCTTATAAAAGCATGCTCTCTCCATTTTCATCTGTTGACATGGATGGTGATTTTTTTGTATGAAGACTTTCTGACTTTTCATTAATACTTGTAATTAGTTTCGATCATAAAACAAAATAAAATTTTTCTCAGATAGCAGCACACTTCAAACCCAAACAAGTGTGAATAAGCACTCCAGTCTCAGTGTCCCTGAACTTTGTGCCTAATTCTAAAAATATATTTATATGGAAAGAGCAAAACCATAACACTGGCTCGAACAAGCCCCTGGCTATAGGGCCTTGGAGGGGTGAGCTAAGTTGCCTTTACGACATGCAAAAAGTGGGTATTTACTTTGCTTTCCTGTTTACAATTTAACACAGTTATAGGGAATTATTAAGGCCTGGAAATGCATTTGTTTATGTAACATTTTCATAAAATTATAGAATAACTCAGGTTGGAAACGCTCCTGGAGGTTATCTGGTCCAACATAGCACTCAAAGCAAGGTCAAACTCTGAAGTTACACTGTCTTGTTCAGGCATTGTCCAGGGTATTGTGGATATCTCCAAGGATGAAGATTCTGCAACACCTCTGGGTAACCTGTTCCAGAATTTGACCACTCTTTCTGGAAGAACATGGCAAAGCTCCCACATGCAGAATGAAACTCAAACACCATGGTGCTATTTGTTAACAAATCAGCTGTCAAACCAAAGAAAGAGATAGTTCAAGAATGTTAATTTCTATTCCACTCCACCATGTCCTTCCTTGCTTCTGACACAACATTCACCTTCTGCCTCCCTCTGCTTCTAAAAGGTACAAACACAACACGAAGACATTACCAATGTGACAACATCTACAATAAAAAAGTACAGTGGCTTCAGACTGAGATTTACCTCAAAAACAATGGTAGCTTTTAAAGTGAAAGGCAGAATTTCACCCTTTCCCTTCACTTAATGAGTTTACATAAAATGCTTCCTATATCAACGTTTTCTTTTCATTTATTAGTTTTATTTGGTTTGCAATATTGCTTTAGGGAATATTAAAAAATAAATTTAGCAAATATGCAGGCCAATAGATGTAAATAATACCTTGAAAGAATTTAAATCTAAGAATCAGGAACAGGCCTTTGACACCAAACATAGGTCAAACTAAATTTCCAAAGTGAAAAATATTACACTTATTTAAAACCAAGGGAAAAATACTTAAAAGCTTCATCAGAATAGTCACCATCAACGCCACTTCTTCCACAGCTGCCTTAGAGCTGTCTGTCCCTGGCTTCTCTACACCACTAATGTGATTCCGCAGAAAGTCCTTCCTTAGTTTACCACAGAAATACAGAACAGTTGAGGTGGGAAGTGAACTCTGGAGATCCCCGAGTCCAACCCCCCCGCTCAAAGCAGGTCAGTTAGAGCAGAGTGCTCAAGGCCACTTTCCGTTGGGTTTTGAGTACCTCCAAGGGTGGTTGATTCAACAACCTGTCAGGCAATCTGCTCTGGTGTTTGACCACCCGCACAGCCAAAAAGTCCCTTCCTTTCTTACAATTAAATGGAATTTCTTGTATTTCAGTTTCTGCTTCTTTTTCACTGGATACCACTAAAAAGAGCCTGGCTCCATCTTCTTTACTCATCCCCTTTACATATTTTATATACGTTGATAAGATCCCCCTGAGCCTTCTCTTCTCCTGGCTATCCAGTCCCAGCTCTCTCACTTTCTCCTCAGATGAGAGATGCTCCAGTCCCTTAATCAGCTTATTGGCTCATCACTGAATTTGTGCTGGGGAGTCCAAAAGTGGACCCAGCACTCCAGATGTAACCTCTCACCAGGGCTGATTAGAGGGGAAGGATGACCTCGCTCAACCTGTTGACAACATTCTTCTAAACACAGCCCGGGTTGCTGTTGGCCACAACATGTGCAAGGGCACATTACCAGCTCACGTTTAACTTGTCCACCAAGACCCCTAGGTCCTTTTCTGCAAAGCTGCTTCCCAGCCAGTTGGCCTCCAATGTGTAGTGATGTATGGGGTTATTCCGGCCCAGGGGCAGGGGTCTGCATTTCCCTCTGTTGAACTTCATGAAGTTATTGTCCACCCCCTTCCCCTGACTGTCGAGGTCCCTCTGGATGGCAGAGGAACCCTCTGGTGCAACGGCCACTCCTCCCAGGTTTGTATCATCTGCAAACTTGCTGAGGGTAGACTCTGCCACATCATTCAGATCATTAATGGAGATATTAAACAGTACTGGCCCCAGTATTGACCACTGGCTTACACCACTAGTAAATGGCCTCCAGCTGGACTTTGTGCCAATGATCACAATCCTTAGAGCCTGGCAGTTCAGCCAGTTTTCAATCTGCCTCATGGTCCATTTATTTAGGCCATACTTCACCAGTTTGTCAATGAGGATGTTATAAGAGAGAGTGTCTGAAGCCTTGACAAAGTCAAGATAAATAACATCCGCTCGTCTCTTCTCATCCACCAAGCTAGCCATCTCACTGTATAAGGCTATCAGATTGGTCAGGAACAATATAACCTTCTTAAATCCACCCTGACTACTTACAGACACCTGTCATTCTTAATATGCTCAGAAATGGTTTTCAAGATGATTTCCCTTGTCATCTTTTCATGAACTGAAGTAAGGCTGACTGACTTATTATTTTCCCAGATCCTTCTTCTTGCCCTTCACGAAAATAGGGGTGAAATTTGATTTCTTCCGATCCTCAGAAACCTCCCCAATCACAGCTATCGTTCAAAGATAAGCAAGAGTGGCACCACTATTACATCATTCAGCTCCCTCAGCACTCATGGGTGCATCCCATGAGGCCTCATGGACCTGTCCAATCTGTTTAAATGTTCCCAACCTTATCCTCCTCTATCGAGGGTAAGTCTTACCTTCTCCAGGCTTTCCTGCTAATCTCAGGGCCCTGGGGCTCCTGAAGGCCAATCTTATGGGTAAAGACTGAGATGAAGGCATTTTGAGCACCTCCATCTTTTCCATGTCCTTTGTCATCAGGTCCCCTGCCCCACTCAACAGTATTCCTTTTGCTGCTGTAGAAGCCCATCTTGTTGTCCTTCACATCCCTTTCCAGATTCAACTCCAGATGGACTTCAGCTTTCCTAACCCCATAACTGCACGCTTGTACGGTATCTCTATATTCATCCTGGGTCACCTCACCTGGGTCACAAACCCTGTTTGAATTTAGTCAGAAGTTCCTTGTTCATCCATGCAGGCTTCCTGCTGCCTTTGCTTGACTACCTGCATGTCAGAACGGGCAATTAAACAGTTCTTGAGCTTGGAGGAGGTGAACTTGACAAGCTCTCCTGGACTCCTCCTCTCTTCAGGACTGTATCCCCTGGGGTTCTTCCACGCAGGTCTCTGAAGAGATCCAAGCCTGCTATCCTGAAGTCTAGTTTGTGATCTGTGATATTTCCCTTGTTTGCTCCTGTCAAGATCCTGTCACTATCTCGTGGTCACTGCACTGACCCCAACCTTCACATCCCTGACCAGTTCTTGTTTGAAAGTGTGAGCTCCAGAAGGAGCGCCCCTGTTCGCCGATTCCTCCATTGCCTATGTCAGAAAGTTGTCATTGATGCACTCCAGAAACCTCCTGGATTGCTTGTGCCTTGCTCTGATGTCCCTCCAAGACATCCATAAAGTCTCCCATGAGGACCATGGCCTGTGGCCATGAACATTCTTCCAGTCACCTGATAAAGACCTCATCTACTTCTTGGATCATTCAATCTGCAGTAGACACCCACCGCAACATTGCCTGCATTGGTATGCCCTCCAGACCTGACCCATAAACTATCAGCTGTCTCATCATTCATTCCCAGGCAGAGCTCCATGCATTCCCACCTCTCTCTCACATAAAGGACAACGCTCTGTCCTTGACATTCTGGCCTGTCCTTCCTAAACACCCTGTATGCATTGATTACAGCACTCCCTTTGTGTGAGCTATACCACCATATCTCTGTGACTCCACTGAGGTTGTAGCCCTGCAGCAGCTGCACACAGACCTCTCACTCCTCCTCTCTATTCTCTGTCCTAAGTGTGTTACTGTCTCTTTAGAGAGGAACCCAAGTGTACTACTGATTTCCCAGAACAGATATAAGGTCTTCTCCCTGTCCTGTAGGCTCTTCCTTACTTGTGTGCAAACGCTTGGGGTGGGACTCCTTCAGCCCCATTTTGTTGGTTTTAGGGCCTCTCTTATCAACATCAAGTCTTTGGTTACTAACTTGGCCCATCACCTCCTCACTTTGTTATAGGTCAACTCTACTCTACATCACTTCAAAGCTCTCTTGACCAGCTTGGCCAACCTGTTGATAAAGATGCTTGCCCTGCTTAGTCAGGTGGATCCTGTCTCTTCCAAGCACTGATCCTCAAAGAGGGTGCCACAGTTGTAAAAATCAAATCTCTGTAGTCATGTAGCCATGTTTGTTATGCTCCATGTGTCCCCTTACAGTATCATCGGTGCCCACAATGAAAAGCAGCAGTAGGTAAGAGTCTGAGGAACAGACAGTCCTTGGCAGTTCATCCAGAATGTCCCAATACAAGCTCTTGTCAAGAAGCAAACCTCCCTGCACAGCAGGTCATGTTCACAGATGGTGGTCTCCATTCCCTGCAGTAAGAAGTTGCCCACTGTTATCACTTGCTCCTTCCTTCTGGTACTGCTACAGGACTCGGGTGCTTTGAGAGCTCCTAGGCCCTCATCTATGCCATGGCACTGAAATTGTAGGTGCAGATCTGCAGGTGGAACAGAAGCCTTCCTCCTGGTACCAAAAGTTACAAGCTTCCAGCCTTTTCCATTACAGGACTCCTCATATCCCAGGCCAATAAGCACTAACTTTCCCTGCTCCTCCTTTGGTATAGTTGGGGATTCAGGTTCTTGTACCTGCAGGGTCTCAGGGAAGATCCAGTTGATCTCTTACTCATCAGCTCTAGTGATATCAGCACAGTTCGCTGACATCTTCCTGCATCTCCTTTACTTGGTAATACAGACCCTCTGACAGTGCACACTTCCTGCAGACAAGACCACTGTCTCCCCATCCCAGCTTCCAGCCCTCCCTGCAGCTGAAGTTCTGGAGAGCTGCATCCTCCCTCTGGGACTAGATCTGACTCGAGGTCTCTGATGTACCAGGGATAGTTGCTCCAGATAGTGCCAGGAACTGTGCCGTGTGGTGTATCACCACCATTGCTGAGCACTTACACATTGTCCTCAGCGAGTTTCTGGCTCCCTTCTGTGTGAATTGCTGCGCTTACTGCTGCATCTGCTGCCTCTCTCTGGAAGCAGTGCTCTAGGCCCTGCACTTCCGTGGGCTTCTCCCTAGTACCTGCTGAATGGGTGCTTGACTCTCTCTAATCAGGAGAGAGCTGGAAGAAAAGTTCAATGCAGCGTTTGATCAGGAGTGGCTGACAGAGCTTGCTGACAGCTGCCAGAGATTGCTAGAAGCCACAGCCTCCTGTAGCTACCCTTTCCCTGCAGCAACAGGCACCCTCAAGTTTCTCAAAGAGTTCTCAGGAATCCTCCCACCATCCCAGAAGAAGTTCTCAGAAGATCTAGAACTAGAGTCTGGAAACAGCTGCATCTGTTGGCTGCCTCTGATAGCTGCAGCTTAGCACAGAATAAACTCTGCCACGCAAAAGCAGTAAGCGCCTTGATAGCACATCCCACCTGAGTACTTCACAATCCTCTTTTAAATAAAAAGAAATGTGGTAGTGCTGTTAGCAACTACCTAGATTTAGGGAAAACACAACATCCATCAGAAGTTCCCGTTTCTTGTTGAGTTACTGGACCTACCTTTCTCTCCAGTACATGCAAAGGAGGAAAGCACATGAACCTTAATCTGCTTTATAAACTCAGATCCCACAACAGGCCCTCTCTTTTCCCTCACCCCTCCCCACCTCTTCTCTTAAAGAGTGTTTAGGGAGCTATTTATGTGATAATATGGAAAAATGATATTCAGCCTGTGGCTCTAGAGCCTCGTGCAGCTCTTTGGCATTTGCAGAATGATTAGGCTTTTACATGGTTTTGATTAAATTTTTCTTGCTCTGCTTGGCCTCAAGCAGAGTTAACAGAGCACTGATAGTATGAATGTTGCCAGAAAAGTGCAAAGGAGCACCTGAAATCCTCAAAAAATGGACTAAATCTGTGACCATATTGGCTTCCCTATAACATGGAGAGTGTCAAATAGAATCAAAACACCCTCCTCTTTTCAGTGGTGAGGACAGAGACTATATTAACAAAAGCCTTAAAACTAACCATAATATTACAATCTGGAAGTACAGTGCAATGATTAAACTGAGTTTTAATATGGAATGATTCTGCATCCTGAAGATGCACACTCATGTAAGGAACAACCTAATGCAAAGATAAAATACCATACCTGCCACTGATCTCTAACAAAGCTTCCCAATATATTACATCTGAGTTACTAAAAAAGACTGAGAACATTATAAATCTTGGGAACACTTGCTGATTATTATACAATAACATATCAGCACAATATTTTCCACCACAAGAACACCTAAATATATACTCCTTAGCCCTCTGTGGTGCTGTTCAGCCACAGAATTGAAACAGTCAGGATTTGCAACAACGCTTCATGTACGGACTCACTAGGTTTCTGAAAGTTTTAAAACTACCTACATTTAAAGAATATGCATCTCCCTGCACTCTACATGGCACCTACAAAGGTTAGGATTTTCCTTTGGAGAAAATTCTTATGTAAAAAAGATTCCCAGGTGATAGTAGAACACTCCTCCAAACGTAAGCTGACAAACAGACAAATGACAGAAGATTACAAGACCAGAAGACAACAAAAGGACATGTGAAATGATACATTCAATTGGAAGGGAAAAAAACATGATAAAGGATAATACTTTAACAACTAGTCACATATAACCTATTAAAACAAGTTAATTTTCATCTGTCTCATCTGGACATTTGAGATTTTTAAGAAGATCCCTCAAATAAAAGGTCTGGAAAGCAGGTTCTCTTTACTCCCTCTAAGTTTCATAGCATCAGAAATCTACTTTTTAGCTAATGCCATTGGTATCACTTTAGAATAGTCAACCTGAAAAAGGATATTTGCTCTATGACTGTGACCTTGAATGCCAAGTTTCAGCAATGAGCAAATATTTACAACTAGTTATAAACCCCTAAAAATAGGGGTTCATAACAGAAATGCTGACAGACCTTAACTAAGTTGGTGTGAGCGGGCGCCACTGTAATTAAATAAATCACCAAGGTCTGTTGACAATTAGAAAACTCATTTTGGTTTGCCACAGAGACAAACAAAAATTCTGTTCATTATAATTTTACTGGAATATGATGTCATAACATGTAAGCATACTGAAACAATCTGCTGCTTTTCTAGCCAAAATATTAATTGCATACTAAGGAGCCCTTGGGGCCTCTTCCTTTTGGCCATCAAATCCACACACACAAAGACAAATAAAGTATTAGTACATACGTTATGTGTTCAAACTGCATTTCCTGCATTTCTCTGGATTCCTCAATGGCATAAATGTTTCTGATAAATATTGTCACTTTATTCTTAGAAGGGGGGGAACAAAACAAGTGCAAGCTGCAGCTCAAGGAAACCAGGAAGTTTATTTAGATTTAGCCTCCTTTGCGCTGTTAAAAACTCCAGTGAGGTTTTGTCTAAATTCTAATGGCCAATGTATTCTTCACCTATGTAAAAAAGAACAAATAAACCCAACTACTTCCCCACTACACAAGTGTTGTAGGAGGTATTACCCTATTCCCATTTCATATTGCAAAGTGAAGAGGAACGGGGATTATTTTGGCCAAGACGAGGGCCACTAAAATACGAGACGCAACATGGTACAGGCAAGTCATCCTTCAGATGCCAGCTCTGTGCTGAAAGGGTCATTCTCTGCACGTTTTCCCTCCGGCTCCTTCTCCATACCAGCTCAATCAAGCTGGCAGCCCTGCTGACACTGCTTAATCAGGAAAATTTTGTGAGCTTTGCGAGGAGACGGATAGAGAGCCGCAGATCGTGCAGGGGAGTAGGAAACAGCATTCGCTGTGAGCAACTTTTTCTCCGTAACATTTGAAATTTCTCTAGGGGAGCAAGTTGCTCGGTGCAGCTGTTCCCTGGCCATGCCCTATTTTTCTAAGCAGTCCATTAGCCACGTGCATTTCTTACAGATGCGAGTTCTATGTTTTGAAGAATGAAACATCCCGTATAGCCACTTTTGTCTTCATACAGTCCACCTTCTGGATCTTTCAGCAGGTCCACAACAACACCTGGGAACAAAGAGGCTCTCTTTTCCAAGTATTCCTTTTGAGAACCACAGCCCGTTATCCCAGAATCAGTCTGGCTGTCCTCTTCTAGGTTACCTCCACATCCTCCAAAAACATTCATAATGTAAAGTGAGCAAGGCAAGGCACAATGTATCACTTTTAGCTAAATACCTTATTAGATGGAAAGATAATTTTATGAAATTTCTATTCAGCTGATTTATTTATATAGTCAATGACTATTTTCCCTTTTCCTAATGTTGACCTCCTCTTAGCTACACAGACAAGTTTTAAAAATAGTCATGTATACTTGCCCCAGATTATCCTTCATTCAAAAAATGGTTTTAAACTATAATACAAATCTTTAAAACTTTAAAATTAATTTAATTAATTCTGGATTATTCAATATTTTTTCTCTATATAATATTCGCTATTATCACTTCATGAAACCATTTTTGACCTAGTTGTAGAAACCCCCTAAGTAAAATAATGTTTCATTGACCATGTAAGAATTGTAAAGAACAACCATGTGATGGAAACATATTAACAGAAAGAGATTCAAAAGCAACTGTTATTTTTTTTTAAAATAATGAGAAAACATAACAAAGATCCTTCCCCTTTTAAGACATAGAAACCCCAAACCTTCTCTATTTCAAATGTAAGAATCTAAGCAAATCCTGCATTAAAAAGTTAAGATCCATGAATAGCAGGCAACCGCATAATGAAGTCCTCTTTCTCTGTTAAGGTCTTATTAGAAAACAAATAAGAGTTGCTTTCAGTGCTTCTGCTGGGAGGATGATCTAGAAGCTGAGTTCATACTTAGGAATCTCCTAATGTTCAGCTTGGCTATACTTTTACATTTTGTTTTGTGTCAATAGTCTTTTAACTTATATAGCTCATTTACTTTTTTGTTACGTTTACCCTCCAAGGCGAGGTTCCCCATTCCCTGTCAGCCTTTGTTTTGCAAGGGACCAAGTCAAGGTATTTTAGAAGTCTTCTGTATAAAAGGCTACCCACTATCCTGATAATCCTTCACAGCCCTTCCTTATACTTGCTCCTGTTCTAAAATATAAAAGTCAGGAATGGCAGACAATATACCATTAGAAAGGGTAACAGTGTTCCACATAACAGCAATATTTACATATCTTTACCCGAAATGTCTTGCTCAACACATCTTAAAAATCACATTTGCCTCTCCTCTGGTTCATTCACATCAGTTGTTTCTTAGTTTATCTTGCAAAAAATTAGTAATGTTAAATAACACTCCTGTTCTGTGATTTCCAACTGAATAACCCTCACGTGACAACAGAGTTAGTACTACTAGTGCCCATGGTGTTAATCTTACGTTTTATACTGGGAAGTCTAGTCTCATCCCATTTCTAATGTGCCAGTCCTCGTGATCATCCAACACTTCCTGGCATATCTTGATCTTCCCATGCAGTGATGACGCCTTCTACATCCCATGAACATTTTCCTACTTTTTGCGCAAACACCTTTAACAAAAATAATTAGAAAGGCTGATTCTAAAACTGGAAGAACTGCACTTAATAATCTTCCTCCAAGTTTGACTTTTAATTTTGCTGATTATTTATCTTCTCCTTTCCCACCTTGCATTTCTTGGACAAATCCCCATTTCCTTCAATTTAATGAAAACAGTATCCTTATACAGTGCTATAAAATGCTTAACAGAATCCCACAAATATAAGATTTACTTCACTCTCTTTACCTAAAACATGAGTTAACACATAACTTGCAAGGTTAACACATTAGTCAGACAAAATCTACCTTTAGTATTCAGTAACTTCGTGTTGAGTTTTATCCTTTTTCATTTCCATGTCTTTATTTATACTTTCTTTTAAACTTTGTGCCAAGTCTGTGAATATTTCATGAAGTTAGTGGTGATCCCCTTTTCTTTCCTATTTTTTTTTCCTTTTTTTCCTGGGCTAGAGACTATGAAGATCCTTCACGCAGTACGACTAACTTAATCAAAAAAAATGACTCTTGTTTTCACGATCACAGTATCGAAACATTCCTGAGTAAAAAACAAAAGGGAGGGGGATTAAGTTTAACGTAACATTATCTAATGTGGAATCTTCCCAGGAGAATTTGTGATGACAAGACGATAATATTGCCACACCACTGTATCTCTGAATTCCAAGTTGCTCAATACAGACATTTGACTAAAATAAATATTTCAACATTTACTCTCTGCACATACCACTACTTTGTTTACCATATGCAGTAAATAAGTACATCAACAACCAGAAAACAGTTGCTCATCTAAAAGTAATTAGAAGAAACCAACAGAAAGCTACAGACGTTGTAAGTTAAATACTTGAACAGTCGGGGATTAAGCTAACAAGTAATACAGCGAAGGTATTGAGCCAGCTATGTAGCACTAGCTAGAGAGATGCTTCCATGCACAGTGAGTTCAGATCTCTGCTTCCACTTTTATTGTGCGCTCCTTCAGTCTAAAGCTTAAAATTCTAGAAGTACTTTTCAAAGTCCCAGAAGGGTCTCAAAACCAGCTCGAATACCTTTTTTCAAAACAAAGACAAACTAGTGCAAGAGATATGAGAGGAAAAAAAGAAAAAGGCTAAAAAGAAGTAAAAGGAAAAAAACTAGGAAAAAAGGGATTGTGAGATAAACCTTCCAAAGTACTGTACATTGGAGACTAAGGTAGAAAAAACAAGTGAAAAACAACAATCAAAATCAAGAAGAGTGCACAGAACAAAATGTTATGTGCCACTGAAGAAGTATTTTCATCTAAGTAATGAAAATGGCCAACACAACAACTTATTCTTGACTGCAAAAATAGCATAAATAATATATGAGCATAACAAGAATACTGCCTCCAGAATTTAAGACATTGGAAAATGTCAAGTGGACAATGCTGAAATGGAGATGAGGGCGAGGGGGAGGAAAAGATAAATAC
This sequence comes from Chroicocephalus ridibundus, assembly GCF_963924245.1. Lineage (NCBI taxonomy): Eukaryota > Metazoa > Chordata > Aves > Charadriiformes > Laridae > Chroicocephalus > Chroicocephalus ridibundus. The sequence goes on from NC_086285.1 coordinate 134,547,505, forward strand.
AAGAAAAAAGAAAATGTTCTTTTCTGTGACATAAAAACAAGTACCATAAGACTAAAAGGGAAAACACAATGAAGCTGCGATGTACGCTGTATACTTAGAGGTTAAAGCAGACATCCAGAAGACAAACATCTCAAACTCTTATCTACTTCAGCTCATAAAATTTCCCATGAACTGTATTACTCACTAATCTTTACAAGCATGCAGAGTGGTTACTGAGAATGCCGTCCAAATACCCATTACAGTAAAAGAACATAAACAGTGTTGCATATCTGACTACAATATCATTTTCTTTCTACATAAGAAACTCATGTCAAAAAAAATCACGTCGCTTGCCAGCTTAGAGACTAAGCAAATGAGAAAATGAAGTACCTCACTCATTTAATTCTATCATATATTTATACTGGTAATATAATGCTAATAAAAATGTTACTAACAAAATCATCTCAGGCCTAGGACTTCATAGGAATTAATTAATTAAAAGTCCACCGAGGAGAAAGGCCCAAGAAAGCTCACAGAGAGATTCTCACCATCCAAATTAACTTACATTGAAATAACTAGTGTATCTTGGGCTACATTCTGCTCCCACTTGGAGGAATGTAAACATATAGACATTAAATTGCATTATCCGATATGAAAAAATAAACCTATTATTTTAAAATTGGCAATTAAAGGATTAAAAGTTAAGGACAAACTGAAACCCCACACGTAATTCTGGCTTAACGAGTCTCCTCTCAGCAGCTGAGTGCGGTTAACAGAATGCACACTCTGCACCTCGCTAGTTACCATCTCTGCATCCTCTGAATATGTACTATCATGGCCAGCTACGGCTTCTGTCCAGAAATCTTCCCATCTGTGCCATCAGACTTGCAAAGAAATTAAATGTGAGACAGAGGGAGCTTGGTCAATTGGAAAGGGAGGGCGTTTTGTGTTGCCCTGCACTGATCCTACCAGGATGCTGAAAACAACGGGGATGGCCTTATGAAGGAAGCTTTATCTACACCTGGGAAGGGAAGGGGTGTGTTAATCAGTCATAGTGAAGTTTGGACGGGGCAAAAACATCGGAAAGCAAACAGAGAAGTGGTGTGGTGAAGTCCTTCAGTGCTTTGATTCCTTTCTATGTAAAAGCATAAAAAGAGCAGATTTCCTAGGGAGGCTTATTTATGAATAGCAGACATAATATTCTTTCAGTTTTTGAACTTTAATGGACATAATGGATTTACACCAATGACTGACAAGTATATAAATTCATTGCTAATAAAAATGTGTAAGTGATGCAATGAGGGTGCAGCAGTAGGGGTCACGAATGCACAGTGACTTCCCTCGGTTGGTCCACTGAATACAATTTGGTAGTGAGTATTAATAGAGAAAAAAAGTTAGATTGTATTAGATCAATATACTAAAATACAAGGTTACAGGTAGGAAATGTTTATAAGGTGGTGTGGAATTGTACTCTAGAAAGTAGGGACTCCAGAAAAGACTTGAAGGATAGAGATACCAAAGACTGTTGATCATATCATAGAATACCAGGTTGGAAGGGACCTCAGGGATCATCTGGTCCAACCTTTCTTGGCAAAAGCACGGTCTAAACAAGATGGCCCAGACCCCTATCAAGCCGAATCTTAAAAGTATCTAATGATGGAGAATCAACCAACTTCCCTGGGGAGATTATTCCAATGGCTGATTGTTCTCATTGTGGAAAATTTTCCTCTTGTGTCCAATCAGAATCTCCCCAGGAGTAACTTGTACCCATTACTCCACATCTTTTCCATGTGACTCCTTGTAAAAAGGGAGTCTCCATCATCTTTGTAGCCACCCTTTAAATACTGGAACATGGTGATAAGGTCTCCCCTAAGCCTTCTTTCCTCAAGGCTGAACAAACCCAGTTCTCTCAGCCTTTCCCCATACGGCAGGCTTCCCAGTCCTTCGATCATCTTGGTGGCCGTTCTCTGGACCCTCTCCAGCCTGTCCACAACTTTTCTGTATAGCAGGGACCAAAACTGAACACAGTATTCCAGGTGCGGCCTGATAAGCACTGAGTAGTGGGATAATGACTTCTTTATCTCTGCTGGTGATGCCCATGTTGATGCAACCCAGCATCCTGTTGGCTTTCTTTGCCACAGCAGCTCACTGTTCGCTCATATTGAGCTTGATGTCCACCAGGACCCCAGGTTTCCTTCCAATGAGCTGCTCTCCAGCCGGGTAGATCCCAGCCTGTGCTGCACTCCTGGATTATGTTTTTCCAGGTACAAGACGTTATACTTGTCCTTCTTGAACTTCCTAAATTCTTGTTAGCCCACTCTTCCACCCTATCCAGGTCTTCCTGTAGGATGGCTCTCCCTTCCAAAGTGGCCACTTCCCCACTCAGTTTGTTATCATCATCAAGCTTCATCAGGGTACACTTGATCCCGTCATCCAGATCACTTATGAAGATATTAAACAGCTTTGGGCCCAATATTGATCCCTGGGGGACTCCACTTGTGACAGGCTACCAGTCTGAAAAGGGAGCCATTTACCACCACCTTCTGGGTGCGGCCTGTCAGCCAGTTCCCCACCCACCCCACAGACCACTTGTCTAGACCGTAGCACATCAGCTTCTCTAGGAGGAGGCTGTGGGGAACTGTATCAAAAGCCTTGGAGAAATCCAAGTAGACAATGTCCACCACTTGCCCCACATCAACCGAGCAGGTTACTTTGTCGTAGAAGGTGATCAGGTTTGTCCAGCACAATTTGCCCTTGATGAATCCATGCTGGCTTTTCCCAATGATTTGACTTGTGATAGGCCCCAGGAGGATTCGTTCCATAGCTCTCCCAGGAACTGAATTAAGACTGTATGCATATCCAAAATGGTTATTATGACCTTTGACTTAGTAAACAAAGGTCAGTACAGAGATTACCTTTACTGAACCGAACTAAGGCTCATCTGCTGATACCCGCCTCCTTAAGAATCCCCATTTCTGTTTCATTGACATTAATGTCAGATTTGAATCTAAATCAGTAAAGTGATTAGAATCCACTTTCTCCTCTTTTGTCATGGAAAAGAGCCTCAAAAAGCTCAAACTCTTAAAGAGAGTTGTTTTTTTTTCCGGAGATGATTTCCCTTTTGATCACAATACTGGGGGATTCGGCTGCGTTTCAGTGAAACAAATCATCCAAATAAATCATGGTCCCAAAGTATCTGATACTGTGAGTGCAGCTATCCTTTCTGTGACAATAACCAATTTAAACTGGCATTCCTCTTTAAAAAGACAAACAGATCTTCATGATATCCCAGAAATTAGCATTTTGGAAGAGGTGTTAACTGTACTTTCTTTCACAGAACACAAGCAGCCACCAAAATCACTACTGTAGACAAGACCTGAAGAGAAATCATAACACAGTGGTTGCTGGTGAGAATTTCTGCATTCAAACTCCATATATTCTATCATAAAACAATCTTGAAAACCTTTCTTGAGAAAATGTAATAATTCCTCAATACATGGCAGAACTTTCAGTTCAAAAGGGACAAAGACCTTTGACTACGAGAGAGTACAATTCCAGTCTGATATTAGTGAGTTACAATCTGTTAAAAATTAGCCACTAACCTCCTTTCTGCTTGCTTCCCTCAGGAAAATTATGACAGCCTCTCAAAGTGACATTTGAGCTATAATAGCAGTTCACCTGTGTCATTACCAAAAAAGCAAGCAGAGAACATATTTACTGGTAGCCAATGTTCAGGTTCCGGACACAGCAGAAAAGTCATAACAAGAAGGGAGACCGACTCTTCTTGGTTCCATTGAACCATTATCTCACAGGTGTCGCAACTGAAATATCCACAACTCAGCAGAAGTACAGGAAAAAGATGAGGGTGAATAAAAAGCTAGGTCTGAAAATAAGAAACACATCCAAAACGTTCCTGCTCCTAGAAGAGCATTCTGAATTGGTTCTCATTTTTATACACACCAACAACACTAGTCTTCTGTCTGTATGCTAAAAGTAAAGCTGCCTTGAAACAATCAGGTGTAGAGAAAGGAATGGGGGACACCCAGCGAACTGCAAAGCCGGCAGACTGAAGAGATGCACAAGGTGCTGGGACAGGCTGTTGGCTCTGAAGATCTTTGAATCAGAAGGTTTATAGGAACTCTCCAAAGTAGAAAAGCAATGGTGACAGACAGACATTAGGCAACACAAGGTAAGAAGGATCTGTATTTCACCTCTTTATGTTTTTCAGACTAAGTGAGACCAAGAAAAGTCACGGCTGAAACTTGGAGATGCAGATGTGGAGCCAGATGTACCTTCTCCAGAGCATAGAGAGATCCGAAGAAGCTGAAAACCCAGAGAAAGAAATCTACCAATCTACTTGTCCCATAGATGGAAGCTTCAGGAGAAATAGCCAAAATGCGGGGCAAAGACCACAAAAGAAAACGGTAGTCCCTCTTACTAGACAGAGTAAGAAAGCAAGTGGTTTGAGGAGCTCAATATATCCTGAAAGAAAATGAAGAAAAATATTTATTAAGAGAAGAATAAAGTAGTGCGACTCAGGAACTCTTCTGTAAATAGAGCCAAGAGTTCATTGACAACTGTTTGATGTTCACTGAAATTCATCTTATCAATGCTTATAAATACTTAAAGGGTGGGTGTCAGGAGGATGGGGCCAAGCTCTTTTCAGTGGTGCCCGGGGACAGGACAAGAGGTAATGGGCACAAACTTGAGCATAGGAAGTTCCAACTAAACACGAAGAGGAGAAGAGGAACTTCTTTACTTTGAGGGTGGCAGAGCACTGGAACAGGCTGCCCAGAGAGGTGGTGGAGTCTCCATCTCTGGGGACATTCAAAACCCACCTGGACGCGTTCCTGTGCAACCTGCTCTAAGTGACACCGCTCTGGCAGGGGGGATGGACTAGATGATCTCCAGAGGTCCCTTCCAATCCCTGCCATTCTGTGATTCTGTGACAAAACTACTTAATCTTGAGTGAAGATAGTTTAGAGGAATGCAATGGTGCAAAACATTATGTCTTACCTACCAAATTTTAGGCATGAAGAGTGATGAAGCGTCTAGATGCTCTAAAGTTAAGGCTAAAAATATTTTAATGATATCAGGTAAGTGCATTGACTTAGAGGATGAAGAGACGCTGTACTGTGAATACTATCTGCAAAGCTTGCTCTATATTCTGTCAGCTTGATTTTTAATCTACAGCTGTCAATGTAATGTTGTAAATACACTTAAGATTATATATTTTATTGATCCCTGATAGGTTAAATGCACCCATTAACGCAGTGGATGGTAGCAATGTGATGCATTTGTCAGAAGGATTACACGCATGCTGTGCAAGGACACGTCATCTAACACCATTTTGTGAGCAGTGCGAAACTTCACCATAACAGGATGAGGGGACCGCAGAAAAATTGCTTTTGAAAAGAATGTAATGGAGTCTGTAGATTCCACAGCAGGATCTGGGTTTTCTGATCCCAGATACTCTATGTATTTTTATGATTTAAAACACTGTAGAAATTAAACATTAGCTGTCAGAAATTTTATTGTAGGAATAAATATCCTCTGTCGTTTTAGGAATTTATATACGTTTTTTAAGCCAACCATACTAATCACTATTGTCTAAACTGATAGCTACTGGCAATGGCAAAGCTCATCACCTGCAAGCTCCCTTGCCACTGTTCTTTTGGGAAAACTATCTTAAGACAAACAGATGTTTCTGCTGTTTTAAACCAACAGGAAATGGACTGACTTTCTCCCTTTCCTTTCCTAGAAACAAATACTAGCAAAGAAAAATCCTCGCACAGCTGTACTCAACACTTTCCTTATAACAATATGTCTGTGTGGGAGGCAGGCCATGAGTGGGAACAAACAGGCCAGGGGAAGTGAAATGCAGCATGCAGAAGATGAACACAAAGAATTCATTTAAAAGTCTGTGAGTGGATTATTACACCATAATGTTGATACACCAGCAGGGTAATAACAGTGTGATGTACAAGACTTTGCTTTAAGATATGACCTGAATCCTATCTCCACTGGTAATGTACAAAACTAAATCAATTATCAGCTGGCAATCTCAATCCCTTCCAAGTGAATAGACGTTCAAATCATCAGAAAGCTTCATTACAATGAACAGAGTGCAGGTTTGGTGGCCGAGATGCAGCTGTACCTTTAGGAAATGTCTTTAAAATGTCTTCCGGTTAAGCCTGAGAAATGAAATAATATGATAAAATGCAGAATTCTTGCTGTCTTTGTGTCGATAAAACAAACACTTCAGTTTTCACAACTGGCACCTTTTACTCACACCTAAATCACTATGGGAGAAGAAAACAATGAGACAAAAGATTGCATCAAACCTGTTTTTAATTGTTTTATGCTGGAATTACAACATTTTAAAGTAATGAAAAGCTGCAGAATAGAAAAAGGCAACTTTTCAGAGTGCTTCTGCTGTGAAATTCTTGCAGCAAAACACAAATTCATGCTGCCATCTAATGGTTTCAATCAGCCATTTCCAGCTGAACAATTAAATTGCTAATCTGAACAATCACTTGCATTAGTCTTAGGACTATTCTTTCTATCCCTAAATTTTATCTCTCTGAAATCCCTGTCTGTTGTTTAGAATGAAATTACAGTGTATTTAAGGAGATATAACCTATTCTAACCAAACGGTTAATTTCTATGTCCAAGTAGTTTTTAATATTTCTTCCAAAAGTGTTTTTGTCCATTCATCCAAAAGGTTGGGAGGAAGGCAAGGAATGCAGAAAGTAGTCTTCGCAAAGTCAGCTAGTAAACATCTTTATCATCACACCTCTTAATAAAATTCAAATTTTAAGAACAAAACTTTGCGACACTGACAGGAAACGCAGACTCTTTCGGGTCTTTTTAGGGGAGGGATGTTGAGCCCTATGGTTGAAGTCTGAAGCTGACAACTGTAGCAAGGTAAAAAAACCCAGTGCCACCTCACACTGTTCCTGACCAAGGGCTTTATGCTGCTGTGACTAACTCAGCTTAACGGAACAGGCTTCAGAACCGAGGGTCCACTTCACCTGCAGAGCGAAAGCACTGGTGTCCACAGCCTAACAGGTTTTTGCAGCAAAATAATACTTCGTTCAATCAAAAGCATTTCATGCCTGCCTCCCCTTAGAACTGTTATTACCCAGATACGTCCCTGAAGAGTTTGTTCTTCTGATACTTTTCTCTGCCTCTCCTCTCTGGGGAGAGATTTTTATCTTTTTCCAGTCCTTCCCCTGCGATATTCAGATGACTCCCACTACAGCACTCATGAAGTTATTACATATCAACATTCTTAGCATTATTTCTCAGGGTAGGATTCAGCTCTAGATTCAGATGCCTAAATTTAGGTATTTGGTTAACGTGTAGAAACTAAGCTATTGCAGCGAAGCTCTGGAGAGATCCATATGAAATGCAGGCATCCTAGTTTATGGCACGACAAACGGCATTCTAGACTAGTGAGTGCTCTGACTAAACCTTCCACTGGTTGTAATGGGAGACCGAGTTTCTAGTGCACAGGCAGAGACTATTTGAGAGGCATCTGAGCTTGGATCTGAATCCCGCCAGCACTGTAAAGAACAGCATCTAGCTGCCTAAACACAAGCACACAGTACCATTTGAGATGCAGTTGTGTACCTAAGGCATCCTCATGATGTGACACAGGACTGATCTGTGAAAAGCAGAAGTTTCCCACGAATAGCTGGAGTCCTGGTGGATTTTGTGAAATGGTATGATGACTGAACCCTGCTTTTAGGGATTCCTTCAACTGCCTAAACTTAGCTACACGGGGCTATTTGAAATGCTCTAGGGTATCTTGCCTGGACTTCAGCTGCCACTTTAGCAAAGGTCTCCTCTAGGTCTTCTGCCAAATACACCAGTCCCATGCGGATATCTCAAAGACCTTACAATGTCTCAAGTGGCACTAGAGGCCTCTGTTTAGGCAACTTAGTGTCCTCACATCTGCCACAGTACATATGTTTGGGGAAAAGAATCTGCTTTGTACACAGCTGTGCAAAAAATCCTCCTCTGTTGCAGAAAGCCTCAACATAAAGCCTTCATAACTGGAATTCAGCAACAGATAACAGGCTAATCATGTGCCTAGAGTCATGAAAGAACTCCACGGAGTAATCTGAACTTTACCTTTTCCAGGCTACTGGCTGGCCTAATCAATACTAGATCAATGTCTTTCAAATCCAACAGCCCTTTACATTATGCACCGGACTATTTGTGCCTCAAATGGATGAGGTCTCCACGCAGAGAGAGGTCTCCTACTAGAAGGTAAATAGGGTGCTCAGGCAGCACAGAAGGGCTTCTAAAGGCCAGGAGAATTTCAGACTTCATTCTCTTTCTGTAACTTAGATAACTGGGTTGTATAATTGTTGGTGTACTTCTGGAGATAGTCTCAACAGATTTTACATTGTCTCCTGCAGTGCAACCCATTCACTTCAAAATTTGGCTTCAACAGCTGTGCTTCTGGCTAGATTTTCCTCCCCCCCCGCCCCCCCCCCCAGGTCTATGTAACTTTTGTGAAACAGATGAAGTTGGGTGTGGATTTAGATTGCATTGCTAAACACTCATGTCAAGTAACACTAGCCTCAAATCTGTTCCCTTTGATGCACATATTTAATCTTTAACTCAGCATTCATAGAAGACACAAACTTTTCATTTTACTACATTCTTTCACCATACAATCTTTTATTAATCTGATCTGTCAATTTTAGTAATTTATCCAATAACCACACAGTCTAGTCTCTTTTCAATCGTTAGATTGGACAGCACGTTAGCCCACTATGAAGCTAGCAGTCGCAGATGTAACTGGCCAAAGACCAGTCCTCAAACTTCCTTTCACTCTACCTCATTTTTAAAGTGCTGATTCGGTATTTAGAGCACTGATCCATGGAGCTGATATACATAATTTCAGGAGTAACTAAGTCCCATGCAGCAACCTAGCATGCAGCAGGAGAGTTACCTACCCGACAGGCAGGAACTACGTGCCCAGGTAGGGTGATGCCCTGTGGTCTGTGGCCAGCCAGCTTGGCTGGCTCCAGAACAGACAAGAATATGCTGCCGCTTCTCTATTTCTCTGAGTTTGGTCTTGTAAAGAGTACCATAAAGAAGCATTCACTAACATCGAAGAAATAAGTACTCAGAATGACACGGCTGTGAACAAAAAGGAAAGGAGGAATGGTCTGTGTACTCCCCCCCACACACACTAAGGAGAAAGGTGATAATCTTCTCCTTAGTCTGTAGTATAGTATATATATATATACAGGAAGAAGCAACCATACACAAAATTAACATGAAGGCTCAGTGCAGGAGAAACTGTCAAAGTGCACAGAAGCTGTAGTTTATCCCAGGGACACAACCACTTCGCGTGACATGCTTATAGAACTATCACACCATCCAAATTCCTCAAAACCAAGGAAGAAACTGCTTTAATTACTTTATTTCCATTCTTTAGCTTGTCATTGTTTTGTATTTTCTTTGTTCCTATACTTCACAAGTGGTTTTAATTTTGAAAGCTTTTTATTTTTAATAAAGGTTTTTTAAGCTCTCTAGATTGTGGTGAGACACATTTTAAGGAATGTTATATAATAAACAAATAACTTCTGAATTCTCCCAAAAAATAAGGATTGAGTTTTGTGATCTCTTTAACACTACTTTCCGTACTAGAACATCAAAAGCTGCTGTTCAGTTTCTAGTGGTTTTATGTCTTGGCTGAAAACACTTAATTTAGGTAAGTCTGTAAGATATCATTTCTGCTTTGTCACTTACAGACATTCTATAACTGAAAATACTGCAGGACAACTAAGCCGCAGGAAAGACTCTCTTCAATTCTAATTGAAGAAAAAATAACTTATACTAAAACAAACCAGCATTCAATGGCAACAAGGCAAGCTGGATGACCCTGTAGTCTGAACTAATATCTTCTTTTATTGTTTAATTGTTCTAATTTGAACAGCCATGGTTTTAATTCTTTTTTACATGGTTTAAGCCAACTGCATACTCAGGGATGTGAGGGAGTACAGGTTCTGGCACTGGCTACAGATATGAGTAGTATGCACATGTTTCTTCCTCAACTCTGCCAATATTTCTCAAACCTGACCCACCATTTCAAGGCTTGGCCCCTTCTGAGCAGCGTGCCAGTTCTACTGAATCGTGCCAAATGCTGTGCTGACAAACGCACAACCTAAATCAGTTAGCAAACAGCCCCTGAAAGCATCAGCACTTCCTTCCCCAGAGTCAGTCTGTAAAGCTCTTAGATAAAAGAAGCCATACAAAATGCAATGTTCAACATTTTTAGCTTTTCTGTAATGTGTATTGTTTGAACTGAAAGGTCCTCATGTGCCTTTGTTGCAAAATTGCTCAAAGCTCCAAGTTGTGGAGCTTGAAATAGGTAGTATACAACCAGTAAATGTTGAGTGCCAAAACATTTTTTCCTTTATTATAATCTCTGTTAGTAATATAGAAACCTTTGTTAAATAAAAAGTTGTCTAACATGGCTGGATTCAGGGTTGACAGCTTTTTTAAAAGCTCTGCTTTATCAGAGGCCATCAAACCTCCTAGTACCAAACTTGGATGGATTTTACTTGAATAAAGAAAATCCAGAGAGGACTCCCAAGACATTGATGAGTGAGATGAAAACAGTTTGAAGTTCTTACCTATATTGTGAAATGTACTGCAGCATCCAGATACCCAACCTAAAAGAAACCTAAGCTGATAACTTCACATGATTCAGCTCAGCATCACACAGACTTTACCAGCTCGGGTCAAGATGCAGTATAACGGCAATGGCCCAACACTGTTCACAATCTAGCAAGTATTGCATTCACTTACTTAAGTGGAGAGTTAATACATCCACACCTCATACACTCTCAAGCTGGACTGTACTTTATCTACTTAACTACCCCTAAAAGGGAGCAGACTTCCCTGGCACTTCCTAACTTTAGAGGAAGAGACTTACAAGGCTAACACCTCACCCTTGTGCTACACACTGCCTTAGATGCCTTATTCTCGGCCGTGCTAAGAGTTTTGCATTTGCAATTCTGTGGCCTGCCCTTACACTTGCAGCTCTGTAACCCTTCACCTAAGCCCCCTGGCCACTGTTTTCCAGAGTTTCCCTGTCTGTATTTTTCCCCTGACGTTCTCCCCATGCTGTTATTCTCAAGGCCTTTCACCTGCAAATACCAATACGTTGACAGTGTTGTATCTATACTGCACTGTCGTATCTATACTGCACTGTCATAGCCTTCTCTCCTCTGCCCTTTTCCTATCCCTTGACAGTAGCTTTTGGTATACATTACAGAGCCCAATAACACGCATGCACAAAGCTCTGATGCAGCACTACCATAAGCAGGAAGATGCAACAGGGACCTTGGGCAGGTCCTGATGAAATCCATAGAATTATGATGGGAAAGTGTTACAGGGAGCACTTGCTGCATGAGAAAGGACACCCAGAGAAAGATGCTCATCTGGGAGACCCCACCACTTCCCTTCCAAGCTGGCCACTGGGAAAACTTTCCCCTTTCTCATTTTTTTCTCTCACTTGTCCACTTTCCTTTTTTCCAAGAAAGTAACTTTCACTTTCAGTATCAATTTACGCCATCAGCTACAGACCTTGCAAATGGATCCTTGCATCTTGCAAGGAAAACTGTTTCAACATCCTCAGTGCAACACATTGCTCATATGAATACGCTCTACTGCATGTGTGAGAGTAGTTCTTCACATGCTTAAATCAACCTGAGCTGCCCTTAACTTCCAAACACACATTCCTGCCCCCTCTCTGGTGAGGGCAGAAGCGTCTGTGTGATTAGGTGAGGAGGTGTTTAAGGACAGCTGTAAGCCTAGGACTAACTTCTGCCTTCCTCTCCCCCCGCACCTAAAATTGATTCACTTCCAAGGAGCTCAACTCCCAGCGCTGGAGCCAGGGAACTCGCAGGGACACAAAGGCTGGGGACAAAGGAAGGAGGAGGAATCACTGCCACCTCAACATAAATCATCTTAGCCTGACACGGAAGCTAGCCCTCAACTTTGCATACAAATAGCAGCTCTTAGACCACATTTCCATGACTTACTGAAAGAGATCTTTTGTACCTCTTGAAACACTACACTTAACAGGTCTAAAGATACGCCCTGGGATGAACTTAATACTTTATTTTTCTTCAAGTCACTCATCTTGCCAGAATCAAAGTTCCCCAACACAATCTCCTAATCTTAATCTGTATTTTAACCTATGTGAAAAGCATATTTATTTAAACAAGAGTAAAGGGAATTTAACCACAGTATAAAAGACAAAACCAGCTTCCAATTTACTTAGCCTATTTTGTGTCTGTTTTCATAACAGATAATAAATCTACAGTCAAAAACTGATGAAAATGAAAAATACTGATTACAGCACATTACCTAAATTATTTTTCAAATCTTATTTTTAAGCAGTCTATATAGTCTGCATTTAGTTGGGAGGTAATAAATTTAGAAGGTAATAAATGTAATGTATCATACTACTGGAACATAATACGGTACTAAAGCATGTGATTCATATTTGGGACTTTGCTTGCTATTATAACAGATCCAGAACCTGCCTCCAGACTTCACTCCGATGAGGGTGGGTGGGAGGTAGGCAGTGATCCTGACTGGCAGGGGAGCAGGATCCTGAGCATCGAGGAGTCAGTGACCCACACTGCAGCCAGATGGAGCTGCATGGTGGCTCACAGGACGGGACTGTGCTGCCCAAACCCCATGGCCGCAGGACAGACTCGCTTGCTGCGAGAGGGGCCTGCAGGCAGCTCCCCCTCGCTACCACCTGCACGCCATCTAACAGCGCAGCAAGTAGTTCTCATGTGAACACCGCTTCTGTTTTCACCAGAGTAATGACAGAGTTGTTTCCTTCTAAGAAAATCCTGTAAGAGCGAAAAGGATCTCTGCTGCAGCTGAGGCCTGCATGGCACGCTGCGTGTGGGTCACGGTCCTGTTTGATGCTACACCTTGCAGAGTCTAAGTGCATTCCTTACTGGGATCACAATGGACCAGCACCTCCCAACGCAAAACAAGGCAATGAACAATTATTCCCAACACAGGAATAGTCCCAAAACAGTATTATATGGCATCATTCTTCTGTTTCCTCTTTACTCTGGTGAGTGAGCTGGTGTACGCACAGAGGGGATGTGTTTATGCAGATAGGCAGGTGGATCTAGTTACTTACTACTTAGTTTTAGTTATTTATCAATTTACTAGCCACAGTAGTATTAGTCACCCTGCATGGGCAATTGCACTCAAGTAAGCGCAGTGAAACAAACAAGCAGAGATTCTGGCCTTCTGTCCCACCCCGACTGTTTGTTCCGTGATCAGAAAAATCAAATGCTCCCAGTGAAATAAAGCACATGTGCCATTTTACCTGAACACGGGAACACAGTTCCCATGAAAGATGGTTTCGAAAAAGAAGCAAACGTATAGATTGCACTAGACGTACTAATCATTTTATATGAAAAGAAAAAAAAATCTTGAAAGTTAGCAACTGGTAAGTGTTCCAGGGTTCTGCTCCCACAAATGTGTTTCAGTAACTTAGTTCAGATTCCAGAATTCCCCATTCTACATTTTTTACTAGCTTGCATTTTTTCCAGCCTAGCATTTTTATCTGTTAGTCAAACTAATCTCATTATAAAAGCAATTCAAATAAATGTAGGATTTCTAAATATTAACAAAACTCATTTCAGGCACCATAGTTAGCTTTTTAAACCATGACATATGTAAGAGGGGACTCAGGTCAGCAGTGACTAGAAATACAACACAAGTAATACAATAATCAGGCACTATTCTGTAGAATAACAAAAAGGTCTTCTTCTAGGTTATTTTTGTTTGTTTGTATTTTAAAGTTCTAGGTATTGTTGCTATTAAAAAAAAATCAGAATGAAATCTTAAAACTCTAAAGTTATCATGATTTAAAAATCTGTGAAAAAGTAAAATAAGATTAAGTCAACTGAAATATTTCACACAGACAATTATGAAATGTTGCATTTTCATTTCAAACTCCTTAATTTTTAAACATTCCTGTAAATTCAATTTCTAATAAAAGGGTAATTTTGAACCAAAACACTTCTTCAGATTTCATGACCTTTTTCTTTTTGGTAGTTATGAGATGCATAAAAATTAACAGGAAATCCATTAAGCAAATCTTATAAGGCAGGCAACATTTTTCACTGATAAAACATGCTATTAGAAATTCCTCAGCTGTTTTATTTTTTTCTTATTTTACAGATTACACTTGGTATCGCTTTTGTAGCTCCAAAAGACCTAATCTAATATAGCTTCCCGGCGGAAAAATAAGGAAAAATGAGAAGAAAACCTATCTCAGAGAAAGAAGTTCTTGGGATTCAAATTAATACATATATTACCTTACATTTCTCTCACATTGTTGCATTAGGTACAAATTACATTTAATTCAAGATGAGCTAGAACAGTTTTTCCTATCTGTACTAAAGTTGTACAAGTACCAAAGATGAAGGTGTCTCAACAATTTATAACATATTGAAGAATAAAATATTTGGATAGTCAGTTAAGAAAATATCTCCACCTACTTAAATTTTAAAATTTTTTAATCTTTAAGAATTAGATAGTTTAGAAACAAAATTTTGAATACTGTCTTCTCCACAATTACTCCAACTTACTACAGTAAAGACAGCACTGATGAAGGGTCTGAATATAAGTTTCTAAATTTATAGGATTATTATTATTAAACTGAAAGGACTTTTCCTAACCAAACACTTGAGGATTAAGGCACTGAAAGAGTTGACCAGGCAGAATGGCTAAAAATATGGAAACCTGAGAATGGTTTCAAGCCAATTTTCAAAATGCAGCCCTCCTAGTTTTATATCCAATTTCTAAGAAAAGAGTGGGTTTTAATGATACAGATTCCAATCACAGGACACAACAGCAAAGAAAAGCAAAACCTCTTTCTGAAGTTAATGCTCTGCCTCCTCACTGCCATGGCTGTAGACTGTAACTCCAGTACGCACATTAAAAATTAGAAACAGTCGGTTTACATGTCTTTATTCCTTGTGACATGCTTAGGGCACCTGTATTCTTTTAGAAGGAGATTATGCCTGTTTCTAAATAAGGCTGCAGAGACTCTCCTGAGTAAAAATCTTACTTTTATTTTACTCTGACATAACCTAGGAAGTTCATAAAGACTTAGAATACATTGATAAGCACAGGATAAAACACATCAAATAACAGAAGAAGTACAGACCTCTGATTGTACATGCCCCGGAAATTGTAATTTGCTCTATAATTGGGAATTGGCTTTGGATCTAATGGCCTGTAGATGGCAGGCTCTCCTCTTTTCATAGCCAGACCATTCAGCTCCACTGTTGGAGTTATACTGCCTGCAAAAACCAAAGAATACGTGTAAGGCACTTAAACCACAAATACTGCAAAACACACAAGCAGGACTGAGATGACCAGCAAAAAGCGAGCCGTATGATTTTTTTTTTCTCTTAAATTAAAAAAGAAACTACTACAATAATGTTTCCGTTTCTCTAAAAGGCAGGAATATAGATGCCAACTTAATCACAAGCAATGAAAAAGAATGTTTAAACATTTATCTCAGTACATTCTCTATGCAGTTTCAGTAGATTAATCTTCACATATGAATGAGAAAGTCAGTGCTGTGATCAAGCTGGTTATTCATCTTTCCAAAGTGCTTGTAATACCTTATGACACTTTTTGAAACCATGAAGATAAAAGAACACTGTCTCTTCCCGCTGAATACCATTAAATAAAACAACAAATAGAGCAATGAGGCATTGAGACAAGCAAGCAGTAAGAGGCATTACTGCAGTCATTTGGTAATCTTACAACAAGTTAGACAAAATGTTTTATTTGCAGGACTTGAAAAGTTAAGACTATGACTGGAAACTAATGATCTAACAGGAATGATCTAACAAATTGAAAATACTACTGGAAATCAGTGTCACTACAGCCATCTACTGGTGACAGGATACAAAAATAGAAAGCAGCCAGCACTTGTTCACTTGCATGGTCTCAAAAATGACAAATAAAAAGCTACACTGTAACTTCATTATTTATTTATTTTTTAATTAAATAAAACATTCAGCTACAGTATTACCCACTTGTGCTGTTGTAAGGAAACCCTAAATGAGCTAACTGTACATTCCAATAAAAAGGAGTTAATATTTTCTCAAAATATTTTCATAAGAGGTACAAATGAATCTAGTCTTAAAACAGCTATGACGACTTTGCCAGTCTGCCATTGAGGCTTTATATGCCAAATGATAAAAATTTTTATGCAATACGTATTCAAAAACTTTTGAAATTATGTCCAAAAACATAAAATATTTTTATGCAATTCTGTTTTGGTCTGAGAAAACCCGTAACAATTTATTGTTGTTTAGACAACTATTCGATCACCTGATGACCGCTCCCCACCTGGGAAGGGGAATTGGGGAAAATAAGGAAACATGAGGGTTGAAATATAAATGTATTTAATAGGATAAGACTAAATAATTAACAACAATACTGTAGAACCAGTATCGATCCCGATACTAATATAAAATATACAAGGATTATACTCAGCCGATTCTACCAGCAGGAAGCTGTGCATCCCAGCAGTGGACAGCAAGTGTTGGACACTGCGAGTGCAATGGCTTCAGGAGGAGGGGAAGGGCTCAGGAGTCTGGCACCAGGGCAAGAAGTTCTCTGGAGCACCACCATCAAGGGAGAGAGAAACTACGAAGCAAACTTTCTAATTTATACAGAATGTGACGTTCATGGTATGAAACAATCCTGATGTTCAGCCTGAGTCAAGCGCCCAGGCCTCGCTCCTCCTCATCCCTGCACTTGGCAAGGCTCGAAAACATCAAGACCTTGAATCCCACATAGCCTAGCTGGCTAGGAAGTAAATATTTTCACAAATTCAGACACTATAGTCTTCCAAAAGTGGAGTTCTCCCAAGCATTAGAAGAGAACTTAGTCCTGTGTCACTCAACTCAGGACAAATACGTATTCAGAAATAAACAACTGTTTTCTAAACGGCCAAAGTCACAGTGACTATGAAGGACACAGGGCAAAACCCGTGTCCTGCACCTGGAGAAGCAATATATTCATCTCCAAAGGAGCAAGAGAATACTATCGCAACGCTCTCAAACAATGCTTAATGGCTAATACTCGGGCTAATACTCACAAGCTCTAAAGAAAACTTACTCCTGCTTTTTTTCCAATATAGCGAAGATTAACTGCAAAATCATTCCATTTTAAGAACTTGACTGAAGCAGGCTTTTTTTAAAAAGGCAGGGGTGGGGTGGGCGCAGAGAGACATAAAAGGGGGAAAAGGAGGGAAAACAGGAGTGTAAAAAAGAAAAAAAAAAAGACAAGATGACATTTTATTCAAACAACACAGATCACTACGCGTGTGGCTGACATGTGTACCTCAGAAGGTGTTATGAAAGCACAGGTTGCTATGAAGAAAAACTCATAATGCAGGAAATTACCCATCGAAGCTCTCATGCCAAATCCTGACCTTTTATTTACACCACAGATGCATTTTCACAGGATTGGATCAGATAAAATTTCCAACTTCATTGGAAAATTAGCTAAAATAACTCTTTGGGGAAAAAAGTTTTACTATGGTAATAATGGTCAGTTCAATCTGGTTTTGTTCTGTCTGTCTGTCTACTGTTGATCACATACAATCACTTTGCATACACCTAAGCCTTATCTAAATAATATATTCACTTACAGTTCAACCATTTTAGGTATGCACATTAAAAATTCTCCTGTGCAAACTGCCTAGAAGGTCTTCATTATACTGTCATACCTATAAAACAGCTATGTTGATTCGCATCCTCCAACTTAACTTATATCTTGTTAAATTTATTTATTTATTGGTATAATATTCCAACACTTCAACAAGATCATAGATTCAACACACAGAGGAAAATGTCATACCTGGATTATTGTTAACATTATTTTTGGGTGGTCTAGGCGTTGGTTTGGGAAGGGTAGTTTCACTCAACGCTTTGCTAGCAGCAGCATGTTGGGCCTTTTTAATACTGCTTCCTTCAGCTTCCCAGGTCTGTTCTCCGAGAGTCAGCTGCACTGTGAACATCTTCAAAGACAAAGAACAGGTAAACGCTGGCAAGATCATCACTGTGGATTAGACCAATCTGTATAAAAACTTCCAGGACTGACGGGAAACTGTGCTCTCTTTTCATTATATTCAGTTCCCAGATAACTCAACTGATTCGTACTGAGGTCAGTGAGTCCTTATCAGTGGGCAACATCTGGCCTTTCAAACAAAAAGCAAAATTGTGTCATGTTAATGTCAACTATCAAAGAACAGAATAATATTTAAAACAAGTAATAACAACTGCAAACTGATCTTCTGCTCTTGGAAGACTACACACAGGTCAGTTAAGACCACATTCTTCACACAATTGAATGCACCTAGTCACCTGTAGAAAACAGGTAAAGAATGCTTCTAAAAAAAAAATAAAAAAATTTTGTAATAATTCTGAATGGATATAAATGGATATAAATGACTGCACACTCTTCAAGGCAGCAGAGAATTTGGCCCAAACAAAAGAATTTCTCACACATCCTGATTTCTGATAATAATGTGTATTTTTAGGGCAGAGTCACAACTCAAATACATTCAAAAATATAAAGTAAGAAAGAAAAGAAGCATTATCTTTTTGAAGGAAACTGCAGTTCTACAATGTGAACTCTATAGTGAAGACAGGAACTATAAAAATTCAGAGTTCAGAGATGGACTACTGATAAAAATCATATATATTTCAAAATCTGCATTATTTCAAGCAGTATCTATGCTGTGCAAGTTGTGAAGATAAAATTCAATGCATTTTTAAGATATTAGATAGAGTCTGTCTTCTGTGTCATAAGTACGTGTTCCGTTCAAATTTGAGCATCTAAGAAAATGAGGAGAAAGGGTAAGAACTCAACATCTTTTCCATATCAATTCCATACATGTAAGGCAGAATCTAATAGTCAGACACACATAGTAAACTAAGATATACCTACCTCAAAAAACAGACTAACTTACTTGAGGCAACATAAAGAAATCCACATATTAGTGTGAGCAGTATATAAAGTAAAATTTTCATTTTGATAGTTATTTGCTGCATAGTTTTTAAAAGCATCTAAACTTGCTAGATTCAGGACCAGGTATCTAGAGACAGACACGATAGGCAACCTTTAAATTTGCCTTTACATGTATTTTCATTTAGTATGTACTTGCAAACAAGCATTTGAACACAAGTATGTATGTGCCTCCCAACTCAGCCCTATACACATGCACACAGTGCATATGAACTGAATGCTATAAATACGTATTTGTGTCTAATTACAGGCTTGAGTTTTGGCCTACTGTAATTTTCAGAAGCTCAGTGCAAGTCCCCGTATCACGGTTCCTATCGCCATGTTGTTTTTTCCACAGCAGTCATGACCATTTCCTCATAGACAAGGGGGAAGGGAGAAATGGTCTCTGAATTTTGCACTCTGTCTTATCCCCACCTGACAGCTAAACTGGGTATTAAGAGTTAAATACCCATAATTATATGAATTATCTATAAAGATACATCCTTATTATTAGGAGAACTGAAATTAGACTTCTGGATCTAGAGTTCATATGTTTTATATTTTGCAAGAGAGTATCAAGTGCAGTATTCTTATAGGAGGAGAATAATCTTGAATTTCCATAAATATATAATGAATAATCACTACTTAACTACCTGTAACTCTCCTCTTAGTGTTTAGAGCAATAAACAGGAATTCAAGATAATAAAAGGCTTGCTCAGTATATTTCTATAGCTGGAGCTCTAACCTTCTCACTTAGCACATCTGATAAAAAAAGTCCTGCAAAAAAACACACACAGGAGTACGTGGAAATTTAATGAAAGGAATACTACTGCCTAAAATCAAAACCTGGAGCAGCCAATGAAGTACTCAAGTTCTGCAAGATTGGAGCTGACAGTTCTGCCACAGACTGAGAGGCATTTCTCACCGATTTTCTGAGGAAGTTTGTATTCCTTACGCCCAACCTAATCTACCTGACGGCTAGAGGAAATGCAAAGGCCACCGCGCTTTGTGCTTGTCTTCACCCTGCTGCATTCATAAGGCCAGTCTCTCTTAGCTCTAGCAATTCTTTCCTTCTCACTTTTTCTGCATGTAGAACTTTCTCTCCTCCTTCCCAGCCTTTTGAAGTGCTACCTACAACCCTTACCCCTTTCCCTCTTCTCTGTACCACCATCCACTTTCTTTTGCCACTGTTTCTTTTAAGTTTGTCTCCTGAGATGCCACTGACATAGAAGCACAGGTGAAATGATCAATCTGACTAACGTACTCAAAAATATCATTTATGCTAACAAAGACTTTCTGATTTTTCTTATGATGACGAATCCACCTGGAGGGCAGACTCCTAGAAACCCAAACTCCACTGTTAGGAAACACCACTTCTTTCCCAGCTCCACTGTTTCTAGTTTCCCATTTCAGCCCAATTGTCAAAACTTACTTTCCAGAGACAACTCGAATAAAGGATATAAAAATTTACGAGCATTTGTGCTCACGACACTGACAGCTGTCTTGTAGAGCTTTTCTCTGAAAACCATGAAAACCACTAGTGGACAGGAAAAGAGTATGTGTAGGAGGAAAGCAACGCGAGACGCTCCTTAAATGCAAATAGCAGCAGCATTACACCCTTCAGGTCACGCTTTCTAGGACAAACACAGCTCTGTTTCACATATTCTGTCAGGTATATCATCACATTACTAGCAAGACATTATACTAAACTGCTAACAGTGCCATAATAATTTCTATGTCTCAGCTTTTCACAGGTCAAAGGTACACAAGTCTGCATAATCTTATTAATGTCAGCCTTATTCTTCATCCCCTTCTCTCCTTTGTTTTTCTCATTTGCTGCACAGGTCAAATTGAGACAATATTCTTCTGAGTCTACAGAGCACATATCTTTTTTTCACCACTATGAGTGTAATTAAAAATAATAAGAGGTAAATTGAAAAATTGAAAAATTAAGAAATCCATTGAAAAACTGGCTTTCAAAAGTGCAGCTAATGCAGGCTCAAGTCATTTCAATTATATTAGTTCCTTTAAAAGCAATAACGAATATATGTGAACTATTTCTTATCCTGCTAAAATTTAAAGTATTGTATGAATGTAATGTAATTCAAATCTCTCTACTGCTGAGGAATATGAACAGCCAAACCCACACCTTTTTGAAGCATGTATTATTTCACAATAGTGGAAAAAAGCTAAGAAAATAAATAAGCAATACAACATGACAAGTTACAGAAAGCGCAACAGATTTAACCTGCCGCAACCTAAAACCAACCAGTGTATCCTGTGGTGCCAAAAGCCACCAGGAAGGGGAAGAGCACTTCTAATTCCATACAAAATGAGGGACCCTAAAAGCACCTGCTGACATCATTTCCACCAGCATAAAGGATGCACAAACACCAGCCAAACCAGAAGGTCAGTGATTTGTATCAACTCTGCACTTGCTGACAACATAATGTGCAAACAGAGAAACAAGGGGCAACGGCAGAGAGACGGTCCACAACTAGCTGAAACTGCTACTAATCTGCAGTGTGACCACTGTCTTACACAGTTTTGCAACTCTAGAAATACTGAGTACAAAATAGCTATTAATTACGCCACTGTCTCTCTCAGAGTTTTTTTTTCCCCCCAGATTGCTCCTAACTAGGGAAGAAATTCAAAATTACATCTCATGAGAATATCCCTCTGTGTTCCACATCATCTGAAAGCATCCTAATTTGTACTTATAAAATGAAGTTGGATATCCAAACTGATAGGAGAACTGACCAGAATTAACTGTCAGTTCACTAGAAACTTTAATGCTATAAGCACGTTAGGAGTCTTAATATCGCTGTAAATCTTAAAGTTGCACAGAATTTAAAGGAAAGAATAATAATAAAGTTTGTGCCCTATAATGCAAGATCCAAAGATACGGTATCAATGCAATCAACTTTATGGACACAGAATCGTACCAATAAGCACTTTAAAAAATGACACAAACTAGCTTTGTCGTCATCTGCACTACCGTGAAACAAATGCAGAGGTAGTCATCAGAGGCACGTTGACTGGGGGGAAGGATTCATGCAGCTTAAAAAGCAAACGCTCCATAATGATTAAGAAAGGGTGGTGATGCCCTGGGAAGACCTTCACAAGGTCTCTATAGAGACCAACAAATATAAACTCAAAGGTGGAAGTCAAAGTAAGGTACAAAATGGTCTACAGGGCTTTAACAGAAATACAGACATACTTTCTGAAAGCGTTAAAAAAAAAAAAAAAAAAAAAAAAAAAAAAAAAGAAAGCAAAATAAAGAGTAAGAAACCCCTTACACTAGAAATGTGGCTGTGTTTGACAAGCGCACTCGTCCAGACCATGACATTATCTGTTCAGCATTTAAGGTATGGCTCATCACCTGGAACTGTGACCTTACCTTGGCATGAGCAGGCCCTCTTTCATTCAGAAGCTTATACTGGGGTTGAATTCTATTGAAACGGGCTAACTCATTTACCAGACACATTGGAGTTTTCTCTTTGGGGTTTGCCATGTTATCTTGGAGAGGAGCTGTAAATAAAGAGTCTGTAAAGTTTTTGTGGAGAAATGTATTCTTCACAACTTCGCAAAGCTTTGCAAAAGCAGCAGCATGCTTAGAAGAGAAAATACTTTCGCTAAAAAATAATTTTTGCACATATGCTAAATACAATGTTTAAATACCATTTACATATTAATCATATTAGAATATGCATTTTACAGTAGACATTTTGATAACATGCAATTTTAAAAAAATACAACTATTTCTTTCCAAAATATCTCTATAAAAGATGACAGTGTAGAAGGACACATACATATGCTACATTTTCTACATCACCAAAGTTTACTGTCAGGAGTATAGTGGTTCCAGGAACTGACTACTCTTTCAGAATGGTTTCTCGACACTTTGAAGGAGAAGTGGATAGCGTAAGAGTTGCAAGAAAAATATAGCAGATGAAACCTGGAGGTCCCCACTTGCTCATGCCTGCCTCTTCCCAGTGTTTTAGACTTTTCTCACAATAATTAAGTCATTCTCAAAGCACTCCCAAAGAACACCTTGTCTCCCCCTTTAAGGATTTTGTTCTGCTTTTCTCAGACTACTTACTTCATCTATACTGCCTTACTATTTTTTAAGTTTCTGCTATTTCTTTTTCAACCTATTTGTATCTAGCCCTAACACACGCTGTCATTTCTTGCTTAATTTTTTAGGATGACATTTCTGTATTTTACACCCAGTTCAGCATAGAAACTACAGCATTTATTAGGCCACAAAGGAAACACCGAATACTGCCAAGCAGTCTGAAGACGTTCTGTTCTAGGGAAGAGAAATACACTTGGAGACCTTCCTGCACCACTAGAACTTCTCTATAAAAGATACGCTCAGAATTTGACAAAATAGACATGCTCTTTTCTGAGCTTTTATATCATTGATAAACACTTCACTGTAAGTCTTAGCTCAGTTAAATAAACTTATTAAACAGTCTATTTAGCCAAAATATTTTTCTATGAAATTTTTTAATTTATTTTAATCCTCTTTAAGGCTGAACATTTTTCTTTTTTTTTTTTTTAATTAGCAAGTCATCAAAAAGATTCATATGAACGCCGAAGAAAATATACCTGGACCAACTTACCTGGTGAGTTGCTAGAAGGCGCAGGATCCACAAGGCCGGCAGTAGGACTGCTACAGCTGGCAGCCGATTCTGAAATGGATCCGTTCATTGCGGACGGCAGACCCAGTGTATTTGCAGTTGTAACTGGTAGGGGTAGCACCATAGGGGACATGGTAGGTCCGGACAGGTTTGTTGTAGTCTGCATCTTAACTTGTGCCATTGCCTATCACTGCAATAAACAAATTATTATGAGGGCGGCACTCTGCATTTTCAATGTCAAATGACAGCAGTGATATTAACAACAGCTCTTTTTTGCTCCTGGATCTGGGTCACAAAACTATCCACAAAAGACATGCTTCTGCACATGTTACTACACGGAGAGACACAACTCAAAGACAAAAAACACCACTGGAGCAGAACCCACATGCCCTGACTCCAGGTTCTGTTGCTCAACTCCCGGGTGACCCTGCCCGAAACACAGCAGGAAGAATGATTATTCCAAAATAAAAGTCCACATAATTACTCTGTGGATGAGATTAGCACCTGCCAATTTCTCCAAGAGAGGACAGCTTTGCAACAAACTGCCATAGCAATCTTTTGCCATAGTTTTTCCAGTAAAGTACACACAAAACACCAAGTAAGGCCACAAGATAAAATCATCGTTTTTTTCTGCCTGTTACCAAAGTAGAAAAAAGAAAAAATAAGAAAACAACCAACCAACCAACTAAACTACCAAAGAAGCAAGTTCTGAAAAATCACTGCGTATCCAGTCAACAGGTGGAGCGCTTCAAGCCTTGTAAAAATTACTAGCACAGGTACCAGGATTTCCTAAACTAGCCTTTATTCCAGCACCTAAAGCATTTACCTGGATTATGCCAAGCACTAATTATCTCTCTCCATCTGCCCAGATGAGCTTCTTTATTACCAATACCAGTTCTCTGGCTAAGTCTACACTCGTAAACAAACCAGGATCAGGGCACGGCTCCTTCATGCTACTCACCAAGAGTACACTCCTTCGCAAAATTTTGGCTACTGACAAAAAACTCTTGCAAAAACCACACGGGAGCAGTTCAGAGGCCAGCAGACACCTCAGGCCATCCACTCAAATAAGGGAGGAGGCAGACATTCTCATTCCTCTGGGCAAAAGTCTTGGGCTTCTCCTTTTGGCATGAGAAGCAAACAGGATGATGTATTTTATTCAGTATCATGGATAGACTGTATTTTTTAGGGTTCATACACATGATATGATCCGTACAGAGTGGATAGAGAGACAAACCCCATAGCTGCCAACAAACAGCCTGGGGACGTGGGACCTCTCCCAGCAGCAGCTCTGGTCCCTCTGGCTAAGGCAGAGGAGGACAGGAGCCCAGCACTCCTCCGTCATGGGAAGCACCCTTACCACTAAGCTCTTTGCCACTTCTGCTAGGTAATTCTCTCTTCCTAAGCAAAAATCCCATCCAACACCTGAAAAACTTTCTAACTAAGGTCTTATCGAAACAAGTACAACTACATAAAAAAATTCTGATTACACCAGTATTTTTGCCTCCCCCCTAATCTGTTAAAAAAATATCCAAGTATCTCTACTCAAAGATTAAGATTCCAAATCACTCGACACACCACTGAGTGCAACTACTTTAACACAGTTACACTAGTATAATGAAAACAGTAAATCCTATTACTGTGAGACTGCTTTCGAGAAGAGGTTCAGTCTGGAATGTCATTTTTATTACTGAGGAAAGACAGACAACTGATTTAAATCTCTGGAAAGGCAAAAATAAAAAAAATAAAAAAATAAAGCTGAGATGTAATCATTTGCCCTTTTCATAAATATCGTAAGTAAAACGCTAGCAAGGACAGATTTTAAAAATACATATGCAGTTAGATGAGATACATTCAAATACTTCATGTGTTCAAAAATACAGACTAAATTCAGACTGCAAAAATCCTACTGTCATTTAACAGTAAATGTCATACAATACAGCAATACTGTTAGAATTATCTAACTTAAAGACTAAGAATGTGTATAACTACAGAATTCTTTGGTATACTGTGTTTTTAATTCTGATTTTAAATATACCAATATAAATCAGAATGCGTTCAAAAACTTTCTTAATTGTAAACATCAAAGTTAATGATGGCAGAATCAGGACGCATTTATTACACATCTTTAAAATGAACCCAACATACTATGAAATATCATCACAATAATTAAAGTTTAAGAAACTCCTTAGAGTATTAACAGCATTTTGTCTTAGAACCATGAGTACAAGAAAGCCATCACTCATATAGTAGTGTATGAGATACTACTGAACACCTATTCTCAGCCCCTGGAAGTTGTGAATAATCCTTTCATCTTCCAGTATTTTGAAAGTTCATTCTTCTTTTCAAAAAAGCAGAAATTACTAATAACCAAAAAAAATCATGTGTTTTATGAAGTATATTTACAGTGCTATAGTATTGCTGGGATATTTTGTAGGATTGATCCTTTTCTATTAAGGATAAAAAAAATCAGTTTGATAATGGTATCGAGGAACTGTAAAAATGAACAAAATAAAATTTAGGAGAAAAAAGATATTCCTTATCCTACAATAAAGTATGTTGGAAATTAAACTGTGAAATTTGAATCAAATCATAACATATTAGGTGTTGGCGTTTGCTTGTTTTATTAATTGTCTTATATATCTAAAGCTGAAGAACTCCTACAAGAAACTATAACTATTTTGTAAATTAATCTGCATAAACAAAGATGCCCAGGAGGTATATATAATTGCAAGGACTAACTCTTAAGTACATCAGATATGCAGATAATTGATTTGTAATCCATTCTAAAAGTCCACTAATAGAGAGATAACAGAGACAATAGTTGATGTGGTGCTGTCATGTTATTTTCACATTACCAAGGAAATAATCTTTCGTGTCATCACAAGAAGAGGACAAAATTTATATACTACATCTTTTCTTTACATACTTTACATACATACCAGTTTCATACTATTCTAGAAATGGTGACACAAAAACATTTTGTGGCCTTCCAGCCAGGAGCACAAACCTGTTTGCTACTACACAACCAAACGCAGGACTTGGGGGAGAGAAATTTCACTAAGATGGTCAGAGATTAAATGGAGTTATATAATCAAAATAATTTTAAATCTCCTACGTGGGTATTTTTGAAAAATCTGGCATACACAAAAGGGATAGTTTACTTAGGATATCATGAATACGATTAGAAAAGCCCATACACCTCATTTCAGGTGGCTAACCTAATGCACATCTCGGAAACGGCTACACCGAAGTGTCTCCAGGGGAGTTTCCCTCGATGCCAGGCAGTGCTTACAGACGCCTGCATCTCTCTGAGAAAGCCGGACTGCGCAGCTGTGGCTGCTGCCAGCTCTGTGTCTTTATCGAGCCGCCAGCTGCCACGCTGAGACTTCACAGCAATGATATTTCTTGCGGTCTTAATCACATACATGTCTACCCAGCTGAAGCCTGCAAGTCGCAGTGCTGCCATTTTTGTAACGTTATATTCCAGGGCTTATGGTGCCTTCTGAAATGCTGCCATGTTTTTCCTCTCTTACTCTAACCTGCACAGCTGCATTAGAAATGCTATAGCAGACATTTAAAGGGATGTAAATATACTATAACTGCATTTTACTTCATTTCCACTTTTGAAAGCACTTTGTACATAGCCAATTACACATATTTCATTAAACAGTTGGTATTACCTTTCTTGCTAAACTATGTATAAACTGTGAATTTTCCTCTCACACTAAAAATAACCAAAACAAAACAAACTCACATGAAAATAACAAAACAAAAACACCTCACATTTTAAAGTGAAAATATTGTTGTCAAAAAGTCCATTTTTCTTGTAAGTTAGGAAACACAACATTAATTTAGTTATATTTAGAGATGCAGAATATTTTTAACAACTGTGAATACACTGATGCCATGCTAAAAAGCCCCACACAACATAAAGAATTACTTATTCTGATTATTATCATTTCTTGTACTTTTCTGGAACATGAATCACTTTTTAGCCTTAAATCTTATGACATAATATATGAATTAAATACTCAGGCAAAATGATTCTTAGAATATGTCACACTAATTGAATAAATAAAGACAGATAAAGTAGATAAGACAGCACAGAAGGTGCAAAACACGAACAATGAGTTTTCAAGTTAAAAGCACTGTCACAATGCGGAAAAATACTTGACTTGAAACACACGCTGTTGTATGAAAAACTAACAGTCAGAGCAACTAATGACCTGAACAGCCTTCAGAACTGAAGACTGGACTTGATCTGTGCAGAAAGTGAAAATGCATGTATGCCATAGGGTGCTACCACCACACTTTCACACTGCTTCGTCATACAACCCAATGTACCCAATCTAATCTCCGTACAAGTATGTAATACAGGGCACGCGCTAAGTTTCTGTGAAGTGCTTTACAAAGGTAGCAACTGAGGGCCAGCCACTGCTGAGTAAGAAAAATTACTTGACATATCTTGCATCTCATATACCCAATACTTCTGCTTATATGTTCTAAACGGTAGCTATTTTTCACAGCACTGTCACATTAATGATCCTCGGTCCTTTTCTGCAGAACTGCTACCCAGCAAGTTCTAGCCTGGGCTCTGCTTGTGAATCTGACTGTTCTACAGCTGATCAGCTCACAAGATCACACTGAATTCTACTTCTAGTTCTAAAATGTTTCAGTCTCCTCTAAGCCTGCTTTATAGCATCTACAAATGTAATAAGTGTACTGTTTCATCCACATCATTAATGAAAACATTGAAAGGTACAGGAATAGCATGACAATAGACAGGGGGCAGTGCCTAAGCAGGCAGCATCTCAAGGGTTTTTTTCCAGACCAACCCCTGCTTTGGTTAGCAGCTTGTTAATGCAATTCTCCTGTAAAAGTCCCAAGTCATGGAACCCTAATAGAGTTAACGGCCTCCTAACTAAGGAGGGTTTGGTTTTAGTTTTATGTAAAATGTATTTCTTGTGTGTCACTTCTCACATTTACGGTAAATATTTATACATATATATACATTAATATAAATAATATTACAGAGGTCCTAAGCTTTATGTAATTTCTTTTTACTGTGTTATATCCAGCAGCTTATTTGAGGATGACAGAAAACACACAGCTCTGTACTACCTTCAGAGCAGTTGTTAATTTAATCTTTTCTGTTCTATAAAAATCAAATAATGAGATAGCCACACAGTAGCAGTTTAGCAAAGAGCATGACTTAAAGCAACAGTCAGCAGATGGTTATCTAGAATTACTAACAAAATTTATCTTGTTTATACATTTTACATAGGCAAAACTGAAATTAAAATGAAATCGTACAGGGTATACATACATGTAAAAAAAAATATTACTGCTGGTCCCCACTGTTTGCCCTCCCCGTTTGCTCCTCCATCAATTTGTTGCTTTTTGCCTTACTAGGGGTGGTTTGCCAACAGCCATATTGATCTAAGAACTTGTTGCCATAGCAGGGGACAATCCCGCATCCTCTCTCCCCTACAGCAAAAATCATAATACTTTTCTGTCTATTTACCTCACTGAACCAGCTCATGCATGGGTGAGGAGGGAGATCAGAAGATCGTCCCTGTCTGTACAGGGAGGGCAATAAACTCCTGACCTGGAGTGGGTGCAAGGAATCAGCCCTTTCAACTCCTGCTGATCAGCTCAGCTTCGCTGTCACACCATACACTGAAGTTCAGCTCCTTCAACACTGTTCCACACAAAACCTACGATCTCATCCCCGACAATTTCATCTTCAGAAACCTGTGGCCTGTTTGTTTGTTTTTTTTACAGTGCCTTACACTAGAGGATCTTAATTGCAGTGGAAATGTGGACATAGCCACCAGCTGAATAACAACTAAGTAATACGTGACAGCAAGGGAAGTTAGGCCTTAAAAGCATTTTACCTTCCTGAAGTATAGGGGGAAGAGTGGGGGTGGAAATCACTCACTCTTTTATTTTGGTTACTTTGATAAAATAATTTACAACCACAGACAAAAATGTACACAAAAAGGAAGGTGAATTGACACAGAGTATTAGGGACAAACAGTCAAAATCCAAGGAGCTGCAAGGCTTACAAAAAGGGTTGCTCAGCACTAAATCCAGCCCCTGAGGACTGACTAAATACTACAGTTTTTTTACAATCGGCTTCCTCTGCTCCTGGACTGGAGCAGAAGAGCGTTGTGGATAAAGCCCGAGAAGGCAAGGCAGGGCCAGGCGGCTCCAGCAAACACCAGGTCAGAACATTAAATACCATCGCAATCTCAGGAAACACGAAAGTTGTTTTTGTAAGGATATCATCATCCACAGAGGAATATCCTTTGCAAACTCCTATATACGATCAGTAAGACGCCTTCTGAGGAGAGGCAGGAAGGTATTTTGGAAAAAAAAAATCAAGTAGGAAATTGAACAGATTAAAAACTGCGCTCATAATACTTTTCAGCCACTTCTTCAAAGAGCAGTCAGCTCAGCTTCCCTTTTGAATTACTACACAGGACAAGCACATTTAAAAAAAAAAACAAAAACAAAACAAAAAAACAAACAAACAAACAAAAAAAACCAAACCAAAACAGAAAAAGGATTTAAGACTCAGAAGACTGAGCTACAAACTGCTTCATCTCGGATATTTCTTCCATAATGAAACTATATTGGTTCCCTCATTTCCAATGCTATGTTGATGCAAGATGCTACATGAAGCATATGTGTCTCTAAATCAATGACCAGACTACGGATACTTGAGAATACATATTATTTACATCTGTCACCGATTCAATCCTTCTTTAACAACTCTCGTTTACAATCGCTTTGTGTAATTTTGAAAAGAAAGGAAAATTTCCAAACAAAACCAAACCAGACAAATAAAGTAACTCAATATGGAATCAAAGATTAAAACCTTAGATTTTCTCAATCAACAAAATGGCCAAAGGTGGGGATTTTGTTGTCATTTAATTATGATGTGTTAGCAAGGAGGCTAGAACAGAAAAGGCTTACCCTGCAATCGAGATGTGCAACTTGAAATACATAGCATATGTCACAGAGCAAACAAATATAATAAGCAAACATTCTGGATGTAGTAAATTGCTTAAGCCACTACAGCAAAAGACATATAACTAATATGAAAAATGTGCTCTCTACAAGGCCACGTATGCATACAGTGTATCTCACACCAGAATAGTTACCCATACTGTATGGCACTGCTGTACAGTGAGATACGAGGATTCAGGCAAGGATTAAAGACATCTATAATTTAGGTTTCCAAATATAAGCAAAAGGTCTAAACTCCAACTGGAGTCAAAGGAAATACAGTATGGAACTCAGTAGTCCACCCATGGTTTACCAGTACCATTTGCAATGTCCTAAAATATCACATCTGGATACCTGCATATTCCATCAGCTGCTGCTTCAACAAGCAGAAGTCCTCTCTTGGAAGACCCATGCCACATCTGACATTGTGTGCGGCAGATGGTTCAGATAAACCCCGACATGAAAAGGCAATGAAGTGGCAATAATGCATGTGTTTAAACAAATGTATTACATGACTAGTTAATCATAGCATCATAGAATGGTGGACCCAAGGAACTATTCAAGGTGATCAACAAGCAGGCTTCTACCTTAGAATTAGCTAAACCACTCAGTTGAGTGCCAGCTGAAGACTAGACAGGATAACTTAGTGTCTCAAACTGCACTAGATGCTGAAATACAGGCAACTGAGGCCAACCCAAAGTCTACTGCCAAACTTGTCTTCAACAAATAAGCGATCATGGACCTTATTAAAACTAACAGACACAATTACAGAAGTAAATAAACTCCCTTGCAGAGAGATTCGCCATGTAATATATTTGCCTAAGATGGGTCTTCTTGTGAGGAATGATGGAAAACACTGGGGTTAGGGCACTCACTGTAATTGTGCCCATTTGCATGTGCAAGAGCCTGAAAACTTCCAACAAGAGAAATTTAACAGAAAGTGGAGTATATTGACAGACAGGAATGCAACTCTTCTGCCTTTGCTTCCCTGGCAACAGCGAGGCTTAAGTGAAAAGGCTGAGAAAGGAGCAACTCAGGCCACAGTGTATCTTACTGTGCACAGCAAAACTGAACGACCCCAGCCTGTACACATGGCTAATTTTCTCCTCCAGCAGAGAAATCACAGTCAGATCCTGAGTATACCAGACAGACACTTGAATTCTCACGTGGAGACTTCACAGGCAGACATGAAACAGAGATCCTAAGCAGAGAAACTTTATTAATATTCATCTTGAACCATGATGGAAATAAGATTGCTATTCTCACAAAATAACCTCACCGATACCAAGGATCACAGAAGGAAAGGCTGAAACAAAACAAAAAACTCAAATATTCTGAAATCCCTTAGAGAAGACAGACTGCAACCACAGCAAACACTTCGTGGGGACAGCTGCTTGACAGTTCAAGTAGCTTAATTACAAAATTCCTGTTTGAAATGGTGAGGGAGATCAATCGGATTATACACTTGAAGATTTCAATGCCAGAAGAAAACTAAAAGATAAGTAAAGTGAATCTGTTGCATCAGAAACTGAGACACTTGGGCATCTCAACACTTTTCAACCTGTTTATAACCCAAAGCCCAAGGGAGAAAGATCAGTAGTCATATATATGTCCACTACTTTACAAAGATAAACTCATCAGAAAGTTTATTTGTCTCAATTTATTGTTGCTGTCCAGAAAACAGAGAAGATGATCAAAAAGCCATGGAAATTTCCAACAGCCAATACATGCTAACCCAGTTCCCATGCTGCCACAAACTTTATGCCCGGAAGAGACACTGAACCAGCCAGCCAGAATACTGCTGCAGACACAATCATCAGTTTGACCCAGCCAGGATACCCTGAATTATTACAGAGAAGAAAGTGTGAAACTTCTCCATGAAACAGCAAGGGGATCATCAGAGCCTTCTTTGTGGAAGGCCTTCCACATCCAAAACCCATCATGGTCTGAGGTATATCCAAGAAAACAGCTTACAGATGCCTATACAGTCTTACAGATCAGAGGCAGGACACCACACACACACTCCCCAATGCTAGAGGGTAATATCCTTCTTTGTATTCATCTACTGCAACTGGGAGCAACCACTAATCCAAAGGACAAAAGCTGACTGTCTGGTATTGTAATTCTTTAGATCTCTTCCTTACCATGACTGTGAACTACCTACGACTTCCTGAAAACTTGCATCTCCCAAAGTCATATCTGTAACGTTTTTGAAAAGGTTACCTCACCTGGTTCCACAATCATTGGAGAAAGGAGAGTAGGACAATCAAGAGAGGTTCTAGGCAACACTGATACAAATTAAGCTGCATGTCCAGGGCTACCTCAAAATTTACCCACACAAAACGTATCAG
Source organism: Chroicocephalus ridibundus (assembly GCF_963924245.1). Taxonomy (NCBI): domain Eukaryota; kingdom Metazoa; phylum Chordata; class Aves; order Charadriiformes; family Laridae; genus Chroicocephalus; species Chroicocephalus ridibundus. The sequence goes on from NC_086285.1 coordinate 134,580,608, forward strand.
AAAGGTTCAAGGAGACGACAAATTAATCTAGTGACTCCAGAAATTGTGAACACAGAAGCTGAGATAAGAAAAATGTGGAATGAATTATTAGAATTTTTGTTTGATTATTTTTTTATTAATTTTTTTTTACTTTCTGGGATAAGTCATTCAAGCACAACCATTTAAATATTCCACTGATATTCAAAGCGTTATACTGAAATGGTTATTTGTTGCCATCATATACAGAGGTCATCATATGATCTTACTGCAGATGATGGGCAGGTAAAGCACATTCGCCTTCGGTTAAACAAAAATGAGTTACTAAGCTTTTTCATGAAGAAAAATAGCTGAAAAAAAAGGGAAGCCTAAGCCACCAGTTTAACAATCAATCATCAGCTTAAAAGTGCAGAAGGGGATTAAGTAAGTAAATGAAAAAAACATGACTCAGACTTGACATGCTGCCGCTACAGACTCGTTTGCATCAAAACTGTAATTGGTTCCTTATTTGTGATACTGAAGTCTAATCAGAGCTCCTTCCAAGAGTTCAGTTTCTTACTTAATTAGTATTTTAAAATTTCTCTCCTATATATTCCTAAAAGCTGTATTTTGTCCAATTTATGCTAGTGACTAGTAGTTATATTCCTAACATCTCAAATAAGCTTTGACTGACTTTAATTTACAAAATACTCTTATTCTGAGTAAAACATCCCTCCAACTGTTCCTTTGTTCTGAAGCAAGGCAAACATTACTTTTTGACTAAAAGTTTATTCCTTAACTAGAAATCGCATATAATTAACGGAATTTAGAAGATTACCTCGGTTTTCCTTGACTGTGACAAACTACTTCTCAGATCATTTCAAGTAACAAAGCTTAGTGGAGTAGCAGAAACGTGACTTTTTCTTTGCAAAAAGTTACAGTTCTTGCTACCGGCCTTACTCACACCCTAATCATTCCCCTATCATTAACACCTACAAGATCCTCAGAGAAGGAGATTTCAATGGACAAAGTGGCAGGTGTTGCGCCCTGTTGTTAGCAGCAGATAAAATTCTGTTTTGTGTGCTTTTACTTGTTCTTCACAAGTGTCTTTAAACAAAAACGGTATTTCACAGCTAGAGTGATGCATGCTCACCTTGAAGTCTCACACAGCTTCCAAGAGTTGCAGCTCCCAGACACAGCTGGGGTCAAATTGCCATCTCCTGTTCATGAATCACTCCTGGAATTCCCTTTCCCTCAGCTCTCCCATAGACACATTTTGTGATGCTTCCATGTAAGATAATTTTGACATATGGTTCATGAGACAAGTTAGCTGCTCACTGGGGGACAGAATGGGACCTCTGCTCACAGGCACAGAGTACCTTGTCGGATCAGGAGTTCTGCAATGAGTTCAAAGAGCCTCCTCCCTATTGCAAGTGCAGCTCCCCTCAGTCAATGAATAAAGGTAAAATAATTACTGAGTACTAGATTGGGTGTACCAGGTTCTCTGACTGAAGAAAAGCACTAAATCTAAGTTTTCAACTGGAGAAAATTAATGGTTTAGAGATCCTGTGTTTGGGGGCAAGGTCATGAACTGCTGCAAAATTGATGACACAAGCTCGGCTCAACAACAATGAAAACAGAGAGTCCAAAAATAAAGGAAATGGGCAGATCACATATAGCCAGTGGTGACCTGGGCCACTAACACTGGACTCCAACAAACTAGATGGGAAGAGACATGCGCCTGGAAGAGTTTAAGAGAAAGCCAAAGGGAACAGAGGTAACTGATCCAGCCATATGCAGCAAGCAGCTACTAATGCAGACCCGTCAAGCATCCTGAGAATAAAAAGAATCATCAACAACTCAGCAAAATACACAAGGACAGCAATCGCCTATTGATTCCTTGTAGCAAACCCATGCTTTGGACAGAAATTATGAAGTTGTGCAATGAAACATAGTCAAATAAAATTATTTCTCTTTGGAAGAAACTACAGATTATAGAAGACTTTGACAATCCTGGAAGAGCAAAAAATACTAGAGGCATACTTACAGATCCCTTTCAGAGTTAGCAAAGGCAGAAAACATTGAAGAAACTCTTGGATATATGATCAGTGCTAAACATTAGCTAAACATTATAAATTAGCTGCACACTGAGCACACATTCTGCTGCAGCACAGAGACTACACGCATCTGACAGGATGGCAAAAGGTTAATCTCTGGAGTTGAATGAGCAAGGAGGATACTAAACTAACAACAACAGAAAGGAAGAGTGATAGTAAAGAGAGATTTTGTTCAAATAAGAGTGCACAGAATCAGCGTGACAAAACCAGGAGACTTTTTCCTCCAACTCCTTATTGTACTAGTGGCACCAAGTAGGATATATCATAAGATAGCAAATAAGAGACGTCCATCCATCTAGTTGATGATTCAGAGTAACTTGTTTCTCCAGACCAAAGGAAGTTATAACCACAACAGGAAAAAATGTAAACAAACTGTGAATTAAAATCTGGAATTCTTTCAAGTATTTTTACACAGATAAAGAGTCAGAAATATAAGAAAGGACAACCCTGGCTAAAAATGCAACCTGATTCGGTGGTAACATGAAATGATACAAAATAAAAGGAAACAGCACCTAAAAATGAGCAGAAGTGAAAAAGAAGCTTGCATATATGAGGAATGACAACACCATTAACAACAGCATAGGCTCTCAACTACATGGAGACAGAATGGATGGACAGATGATGCTCTGAGCTGCCCTTTACAGAAATGACTTTTTCACCACTTACTGTACTTTCAGGCCTCCAGGCCATTAGCTTCAGCACGCCAAAGTTAGCTTCTGTGACGCTGGAACCACCCTAAACCAGACTGAAATAACAAACTTGCTTTTGAACCTGCAGGGAGCTAATGCTTCCGTGCACTACGGAGCTAAGATTCCTGTTTCTCACCTTCAAAACCAAAATCACATAGACAAGAAGCACTTGAAAAGGGAAGGACAACACCATTTTCTAGGATCTCTAACAGAACTCATGCTATTTTGCTACATATATATGCCTAACAGTCTCACCTCCTGCAAAAAATGATGCTCCTTGTTAACGAAGGGAAGGAGTTCTCTTAGCCCAAAGGCCATCCAAGATCTGGGTTGTGATGACACTCAGCAGAAGTTTAGGTAGAAATGCAGACCCCAGGGCTGTAGAGCAGAGGTCTGCAATCCAGCGCAACAGCAAAAACACCCCCTTTGAAAAGCAGAGTAGGCCCTAGAACTAGAACTGCCTTGGCTAACCCTGTTCACCCGCAGTGCTCTGTCCTGCCCTACCTTGAGGATGTATTAGGTATTTTAGTTTGATAGTAACTATGTCTCCCTACCTCCTGTCAGCTATGAGGTGCCTGAACAAAGGTAAACAGTACCAGACAGTATTTGCAATGATACCAAATAAAGCTGCTTCTTTTTTGGTGCTAGAGATCTCAAAATTCCTAGTGAGCACAGAGCTGGCCTGAAAGCCTGGAAAAAGTTCAAAGTCCTACCATGACAAAAAAAAATACATCATTTCAAATCCAGAATGGGTAAGTTGCTGCCTGCATCTCTTTCAAAATACTTGGAAGTACGGTATTAAAACTATGATATTAAAGATCTGTTTCACCACCTAAAGCAGCGGTTTGCTCTCATGCTTACCTGTAAGGAAGATGAATGTAACAAAGTATCATGGGGCTCTGACTGCAGTGGGATTTTTTTTTTTAAAAAAAAAAAAAAAAAAAACCAGGAAAGAGAGTTTTATGTACAGGTTAATTGTCACAAGAAAAAGGGCCTCCAAAGCCGCCACCTCTGGTAAGTTGCCACTGACAGTAATTTGTGGAATGGCCAGTGTCAGAAGAGCCCTGTAATATAACAGCTGAAGAAAAGTGCTATATAAATTCTTCCCCTGCAACCTGGCAAATACCTATGGTTGCCTGCAAGTCGCAACTAGACTGTCCTCATGAATGACAACTCCATCAAGTCCATGGAAATGGGATCCAGTCCTGGCATCTTCAATGACTTTTCACTTGTTTAAGGCTCTGAAGACTGGCCAGTTGAAGAGGGATGAAGAAAAGATGATGCAGATCATTATCCCTTCTGAAGAGGTCAAATTCTATATCTAACCCTGTGGATTCAGCTAAGAGAGAAAATTGAGAGACACCTCTGAGAAATCAGGGTGAGTTTTACCTGCCTTCTGGTCCAGGACAAGCTTCCCACCCCCTTTCATGAAGGACAGACAGCTTTAGCTGCCATGCAGAAGCTGAGAGGACACCTATTTCATACAAGAGCAGTAAATGCGTTGCACTGAATTATAAGAGAGTCAGAAGGGTTTTTAAGAAAATCCCTCCGGAGTCATTCATGAAGATTCCCAGGCCTTAAACAGGTACAAAAGGAACGTCTCTTGGGTGTACACTCTTTAAGCAAAATACCCACTGGCAATATCCACTCGAGTGACATTGCCACCACAGATGGAACACAGTTTGAAGCAGGAGGTTTGAGTACTATCAGATACATAAGACTGGAACAAAACGCAGAGAAAACATTTTCCACAGTCTGGAAAGGACAAAGCCCTGCATCCTAGTACCCAGGACTGAAGAAGGACCAGAAAGGGGAAAAAAGAAATTAAAACAAACAAAAAAGAACACGACCTTTTAACAAGAAATTTTAGATAATTTCTTGTTCTTGTCTAACAAAGCCACAGCTCCTACAGACTTTGTTATTTCATTTATTTGTATCAGTACAAGTGGATATGCTACAAATTGACCCAACACTGCTCTGTTTCAGCTCTGCACTTTCACCTTGGGAACAGTGTATCTTGACTTCTTCCCTTCAAAATGTATTAGTTGTATAGATGCGTCACCTGGGTGACACAGAAGAACTTCTCTGTCACTTACAGCCAGTTAGTTATCCAGACAACTTCAGTTAGTAACATCAATCTACATGTTTAGTATATTGAAATTTCCTTAGATTTGTGTAACACTACTTTTTAAACTGGGCTTATTGTACAAGAAACCGGAAACTACAAATACATAACAGGTGCCAAAAATAAGAAACTAAGAATAGCAATAAAAATTAGGTTCCTCATCTCTTCAAGAACTCTTCCTGTTCCAACAGGTGACCATTTTCATCGCAAGAAAGTTCCCCAGAAAACCTGGTCTCCTACGCTCAAAAGCATTTCCTTAAGCCTGGAGTAAACGGCCTCCTCCAAGCTGGCAAGCAGCAAAACTGGAAGCTTGACTGCTGCCAGTGGGATCCTTTGGAAGTTTGCAGGAGAAGATGAGACTGTAAACATACCCTTCGAGCATGTGGTACTATGGCAATCATTTTAGCAAGCTGTCTTTTCCCAGAAACTAAGGATAGCAGGTTGACCCGTACTCGCCATAATACTTAGCCACTGGCTATCACCAGGGACCTCCCCAAACACCAACAGGAATCTGTGCTCATAGTCTAAAGAGAGCCCCCCCCCCATCATTTTAATGGCAACTAAATGAGAAGCTTACGGGGATACAGAAGTATACCAAAGTCACAAAATTAAATAATTCAATATGGGGAAAAAAAAAAGTGTTATTTACCAGGAAAAAAGTTAAATTTCATAGTTTGATTTTATTTGGTTAAGTATCAATAAATTTGTAACATACTAATGATGTACTATACAGAGGTGTACTTGACTAAAGCAAAAGAAGAGATGCGGGACGACGCAGGTGAGCACACTGTGACCCCGGAGTACAGATTTAACTACTGGGAAACTTTCCAAATACTACCAGCTTAAAAAAAAAAAAAAAAAAAAAAACAAACAAAAAAACCCACACAAAACACTTGCTGTTAAGATGAAGTATGAACAAACTTTAGCAGCTACAGACATGCATGTGACTTCAGTATTACACTACCACAGATGGTTTTTCAAAATTCATTTTTAGATTAGGAGTTGTGACAAGCAATTTTTTTTATTCTAAATAGTTTCCAGAACAACGCCTGACAAGACAATCTCTCAGATTTTTACTGAACTCTTGATCTTTTAATGCAAACATACTTTGGATAATGCTGATCATGACTGGTCGCTGACAATGAGCAGACCCCCTAAATGCAGATCCCTTGACTTTTAATTTATATATATATTAACTATGTCATACACGGGTTCCATTTCCTCTATTCCCATAGTTTGCCATGTGCTCCCACCAACTCTGCTCCCTGCCTTGCACCATATATCCTCTCCTCCCTGAGGAAAACTGCCAGCCCCATTCCCTGACCTGCCTTCGCAGGCCCCCTGACTTGTGCTTTATATGCCCTTCAACAAAATGGAAACCCCTGCCTTACCCTTCTGACCCGCTGGTTTCAGAGACCACATATACAGTACCCACCCGCAAAGAGCAAGCAGACGAAAGAGGGGTGGAGGGGTGAGAGCCCCAGGCAGGGACTCCAGCAGCTCAGTCCTTACTTGGGTGTATCTGCAAGCATTATCACGGTGAAACCAGCAACAGGAATGGCCAAGAAGCACAAAGGCAGAAAGGGGTAGCAGGGATTCCTGGTTTCCCACATGGATTTTGGCATCAGTACTCACAGCAGCTTTAGGAGAGCCATTCTTTGCCTTTGTTTCTCTTCCTCTTTTTGGAAGAGAGAGAAAATTCAAGAACTATTGTGAAAAAATACATCCTATTTGTGACCCAAAGATCAGAAATGCAATATAATTGGTTCTGGCAAAAGACAGACCTAACTCTTATCTTCCAGATCCTGCTGTTGCTGATAGGAAATCAATGTAAGCAGTGGAAGGAAAGTGAAGCTTTGGTGGCTTATTAACAGAAGTTGCGTTGTTACAGTTATCCTGAAAAGATGCAGTTAGGTCCTTCCCCACCACATCAGTGTGACCCCTATGAGGAAGTAGATACTTGATTCTGCAATGGGAGAAAATCTGTGCACATGTATACATGTCTTTACGATGTATACGCAAAAAAACCTGGCACTAAAACCAATTTATAGGCCTTTACAGGCACCCCTTATAAGGCCCACTCTCCAACTGTATGATATTATAAGAAGATGTATTTTGGGCTGAGGGACTGGACATAATTGATGAGAGATTTTTCAGTCTTTTTGAAGACTGACAAATCAATAGCCACGTATTTTGGGCAGGTCAAAACAAACCATCTAGACAGAGCATGACAGGTGCAGCTTTCCTAATGGCTGGAGAAGCAGCCTTGGAATCGGAGGATCTGCTTCACTACAGCCTGTTGCCTAACCTTCCCAAGGTCACTTTTCATGACACTTTACAAATAAAACACGTAGTATTTGATTCACTTCCCACATTCACACCAGTGTGCACCAGGATTACAGTGGAATTATATTTATAAACCTGTGTAGGAAAATCAAGCCCAATATTTGCCCCCAAGGAAGGGGCTGACTGAGTTAAGTGCTTACTAAAACTTGAAGAGAAAGATGGGGATAAACTTTTTGGTAGGGCCTGTGTGTCCAACAGGACAAGGGCTAGTGGTTTTAAAGTAAAAGATCTTAGAATAGATTAGTTTAGATTAGATTTAGTTTAGACTTAGACTAAACAGAAAGAAGAATTTTTTTTACAATGTGTGTGGTGAAACACTGGAAGAGGTCATGCACAGAGGTAGCAGATGTCCCATCCCTGGAAACATTCAACCCCGTTGGGTTGGATGGGGCTCTGAGCAACCTGATCTAGTTGAAGATGTCCCTGCTCATTGCAGGGGGGATGGACTAAATGACCTTTTAAAGTCCCTTCCAACCCAAACTATTCTATGATTAAAACACCTCTGATCAGGTTTTCCTGCAAATAAAATTAGGAAGTTCCTTTACAAACTGCTTTTACAATTCAGGATATAAGATTGTTCAAATTTATTATTATTTTGACATAATTCTTGGGGGATGAGGTAGCTTAAACTGGCAATAATACACATAAAGACTTTGGCCTCTAGACTACACCCTGAACTGAACCCAAGCTGGATGACTTCTGCTGAAGCTAAGCAACGTTGCTGAAAATCTCTCTGCAAAGCAAAGAAAATCTGAATGGCCCCTTCCCCTCAAAAACTACGAACAAGCAGGTGGTGTCAATCCTGTTCCTAGCTGTCAGCAATAGGAATCTTAGCAAAGACAGGCAAGAGCAGAAATCTCTCTCCAGGAGTTTTTCTACAGCAAAGCTAAGGTTCAGTGGCTGGAAATCAGTATTCAAAATCTTACACTGCTGCTGGCTTTCTAGAAAAAGTATTTCATTCAGAAATCTGTCAGCCTGGCACTGTTTATATAGGCAGCAATGTCACAACAAAGCCTGCACAGAACCTCCCTGGATTTAGTAAATGGCTTAAATACATTAATATTACTACACTGGTGTAGATTGCTAACCTGGAATTACCACACAGCTCAGGAAGACCTTACTCCTGCGCAGCTTGATGCCACTAGTAACGTAAGTGAGATATAGCAACGTATGCTTGCTTACAGAAGTGCTATGCAACTACGCCTAGTTACACCAGAGCAAATAATCTTTTATCTTGCAGAGCTGTGGTTACTCATGCACATCCCTCAGGACTGTTCAAGACAATATTATTTCACACAAAAAGAGGAGCTACAATAGCAACACTTCATCTACTCTTTTGTATAATATAAACTTTTTTTTAGTACCATGGTAGTTGCATGGGGAGCCTTCCAAGCACGGCCTGAGAAGCTTACGTCTTGGTATCCACAGAAACAGCTTGCTGGCCGTAAGGCAACGCTGGGCAGATGCACTGTGGGGAAATTTTTCATTTGGGTATCACCGTCTTGGCGGGTGGGACCCTGAGCACTGCAAGGCAAACAGCTCCGCTGCGGGATTCGCCCTCCCAGCCGGCCCCGAGCAGCCCATGCTGTCCCTGGTTGTGACTTCCAGGCCTGGCTGCCATCGAAATGAACTTTCTCCCACCAGAGAGACCCAAACACCTGGAAAATGCCACCTGGGCTAGGCCTTTTAACAGCAGTAACCCCCTGGGTCCCATCCCCACTGAAGCCCCGAAGCCCTGCTGCAGGGCGAAGGCCGGCAAACCGCCCCACTGCCCATCGCTTCGTGGACGAGACGCCGACATCCATTTTGGGAGTGGGAGAGCCCAGTCCCGCCGGCGAAGTTTCGGGCCCTGTCCGAAGTTTGGGGGCAGCGCAGGATGCGCAGAGCGAGGAGGGGGCGACTTAACATGGCGTAGGAAAACGCGGCGGCCGAGCTGCGGGGTCCCCGCCGCTGACCGGGCGAGGAGAACGCCCGACGCCCCTCGCCGGCGAGCTGCCACCCGGCGCCCCCGAGGCCGCGCACCTCCACCCGGGAGGGCACGGCCGGGCCGAGGCGAGGCGGCCCAAAGGACGAAGGGCAAGTTCGGGTGGCGCACACACACAACTACTTCCCGAGGTCTGAGGTAGGGCAGGCCCGCCGCCGGCCCCGCCGAGCCCAGCCTCACCGTACGGCCCGGCCCGGCCGGCCGCGGCCCGGCCTCGCCGCCACGGCCGCCGCCAGCAGCCGGACTCGGGGTGCGTGTGGGAAGCTGCGGCGGGGGCTGCTCGGCAGTCCCCGGAGGCGACGGCGCCGGGGCGGCCCACCTGTGCCCCCCCTGCCCGCCTCCTCCACCCCTCAGCGAGCGGCTGGGGGCGGCCGGGGGGCCCCGCGGCGGATGGCGGGGTTGGTGCCTCCTCCACCGCCGGAGCGGAGCGCGCCAGCACCGCCGTGGCGCAGAAGCGCCTGCCCGGCCCCGGGGTGGGGGGGGCACCGAGGGGCCGGCGGAGCCCTCGCCCCGGCGGGAGGAAAGCGGGGTGGGGGGGGGCAAGGCGGGACAGGGACTCGGACATCATGGCTGAAGCAACCCCCTCCCCTCCGGCCTCGGCCCGGTGCAGCTCCTCCACCCCAACCCCCGACCCCGGTTTCCCCGGCCTCCCCGCCCGGCTCCGGGGCCGCCCCCCGCGGGCGCGGTTACCTGCTTCCCGGGGATACTTTGGAGACGCCTCCAACATCGGCAAACACTAAAGAGAACTGACCCCGCCGCCGCGGCGGCCGCCGCCGGCCCCAACCACTCCGCCACCCCACCCCCCCCACCCCCCCGCCGTCGCCCTCCCGCCGCCCCGCCTCAGCACCGCCCGCCAAACTCCCACCCCCCCTTACCCCCCCTCCCCACCCCCGCCGGCCTCCCCCGCCTCTCCGCCGGCGCCTCCGCCTCGTCCCGCCGCCCGCGGAGGGCTGCCGGCGCCGCGCCCGCCGCCTCGATTCCCCCCCCGCTCCCCGGGCGAGAATGGCCCCGTCCGCGTCGCCTCCCCCCCCGCAACCCCGGCCCGGCGAGGCGGAGCGCAGCGCCCCCAGCGGCGGCGCGGGGCCTTGTTCCCCCTCAGCTCCTCCGCGACCGACCGCCCTCAGCCCCAGCGGGGCCCGCGGATCCACGGGCTCCCCCTTCACGCGTGGGACCCTGTGAGAGGCGTGTCCCGTGGTGGTTGTAAAACCTCGCTCCTTTGACGTTGCCCGGGCTCAGGGAGAGAGGACAAGGTGCGATGTTTTTAAACTAAGAGAGGGTAAATTGAGAGCACAGATCCTGTGGAAATTTTTCACGCTGAGGGTGGTGAGGCACTAGCACAGGTTGCCCAGAGAGGTGGCTGATGGCCCATCCCTGGAAACATTCGTGGTTCAGGTTGGATGGGGCTCTGAGGAGCCCGATGTAGCTGAAGATCCTAGAATGGTTAGGTATGGAAGGGACCTTAAAGATCACCTAGTTCCAACCCCCCTGCCCTGGGCAGGGACACCTCCCACTAGGCCAGGCTGCTCGAAGCCCCCTCCAACCTGGCCTTGAACACTTCCAGGGATGGGGCATCCACAACTTCCTGCTCCAGTGCCTCACCACCCTCATAGTAAAAAATTTCTTCCCGATCTCTAATCCAAATCTACCCTCTTCCAGCTTGAAGCCATTACCCCTCGTCCTATCACTACATGCCCTTGTAAAAAGTCCCTCTCCAGCCTTCTTGTAGGCACCCTTCAGATACTGAAAGGCCGCTATAAGGTCTCTCTGGAGCCTTCTCTTCTCCAGACTGAACAACCCTCATTGCAGACCTTCACAGGTCCCTTCCAACCCATCCCATTCTATGAATCTCACTAATTCCATGACTAACTCGGTGCATTCTTTTGGACAGCTCTGCTTCCGTGCCCTCCCAACCAACACCAGGCCTCTGGTTCTGCCATCAGGAAACCTTTACCTTGTTGCCTCCTTTCAGGTTTTCGCGCGTCCCCTACAGAAGGCAGAGCTGGACAGAAGAAATAAAGAAAGCAAAGCACTTTGCAGTTAGATTTGGGGATGTGCAAAATGGAGATTAAAGGCTAAATAGTTTCCTGGAGATAAAGTCTTCCTTTAAACTGGAAATCAACGGAAGACTAAATGGGGGAGAAAAAACAAAGAAATAAATTTCTTACCATCTTGAGCACTAAAAAAGATAACATTCAAATTCTTTATCTCAAAGTAATCTAAAGTTTATTGTTCATTAAAAAAAGGCGGCTTCCAACTTTAATGCACAATCCCACCTAATTTAGTTTGTAAAAATCTGCTCTCTTGATTGGCTCAAGTAATTATTTGCCAAGTTACACAAACCAGGAATTTTTAAATCCACGGCAAAGGCAGGTAGAGACATCAGAACTTGAAGCAATGAATTTCCTCTCTGATTTGCAAGACTGCAGTAACAAAACTCTTCAGGCTTAGAAACAAAACCAGATTTATTGGGGCAAAAGATGCCTGTATCTTTTTACTAGGCAACTGGATTTTAATTATAGCTATGAGAGTTAAAACGTTAGATATAGCAAATGTAATTTAAAAAAAACAGATATTTACTCAGTATCAGAATGGATTCAGAGTTCAGATTTCCTCCAGTATCTGTTATTCCATACTCATGACTTGAAACCAAGTGGTGGATCGTTACGAAAACTGAGCAAAAAAGAAAAAGATGCAGCCTGACAGGATTCCCACGCGCTCGTGGTACAGACACGCTCCAATAGCCCACAGCCCGGGGGAATTCTGGTAGGAAGCTTGTATATTGTAGGCAATAATTTACATGCCAAATACATGTAGTGACTCTTAGCAGCAGGGCTGGATCACGAGTATCTAAGTGATAGCAAGGTTTTATTCATACTAACAGAACACTAATATGACATTTACAACTTGTTTAAACACATTTTGGGAACTCCACAGTTGCTAAGACAGTTTTATACATACCCTGTATTCGGCTGTGGTAGCTTCTCATCCTCCTCTTTTCATTCCTCCGTTGTTTAGTTTTCTGTTTCCACGATTCCTTACCCCTGATTCCATTTCATTTTAAGAACTGAGCACAGAAGTACACAGTATAATACAATTTCTTATGTATTCTTCTGATATGATTTAGCAATGGGTAATAACACGAGGACTTTTCATAAGGCTACTACAAGTTTTTGCGTAAGTAAAGTTCATTCAGAAGCTGAATCATGACAATGTCGTCTATAAAAGTTTATGGGGTTTGTGGGGGTTTTTTTTGTTGTTTTGTTTTTGTTTTTTTTTAGTTTGTTGGGGTTTTTCATTGATTTACGTCAAATTTTACTTTTTACTTACAACCCTATAGCACAGCATATCCTTAGTGTAACCAGCAGAGAAATGCACCCAATGAATGTCAGCATTACGTTACAAGGGAAGTTTTCTGAACTTTTGGCAATAGATATAATTCCCACAAGCCTCAGAAATCTCCAGTCTGTGCTATTACTTCAATACCCAACAGTTTTACAATATTGCTATTACTACACAGCTAAAAGCTTAGTTTAAAAACATCTCTTGAAATATATGTATCAACTCAGAAGAGTGTCATATCTTAATATACATTTTGTGCTGCAAACGGCATATAGCTGAAAGAAAACTGAATACCAAAGAGCAAGTTTTATCCAAAATCTTACTATATATGAGATACTCGAACAGGCTGCCCAGAGAGGTGGTGGATGCCCCATCCCTGGAGACTTTCAAGGCCAGGCTTGATGAGGCTCTGGGCAACCTGATCTAGTTAAAGATGTCCCTGCTGACTGCAGGGGGGTTGGACTAGATGACCTTTAAAGGTCCCTTCCAACCCAACACATTCTATGATTCTATATATTTTAAATACACTGGTGACTTCTGGACTGTATTTTGCTTTTTAATAAATTCCCTATATGATTGGAGCTTTACATGTATGAACAACTAAGTTGCATTACTAGCCACTTGTTAGATTTACTGTACCTTTATGTTTTGGGTTTTTTTTCCTCCTGCTGTTGAGATATGGAACAAAGGCTAGTCAGTACCTCCAATAAAAGCAGCTTAATAGAACCTTAAAACCTCCTGATTTTTGTAACTGAGATGCACAGCTTGTACACACTCCTCCACTCTACTCCATTAGTACGCAATGGGAGTGTCATGACTTGCCCAACAATCTAGTTTCAGTAAGTTGTTAATAGGAGTAATTAATTCAGTGTGCAGTCTGAAAACAAGAGGAAGAAAAAAAAAAAAAAAAGCCACACTAATGCTTAAATGCCTGCCCAAATGCCGAACTGGGGGAAAGCGTACAGAGCAATTCCATTTGGTCTGTACACATGAGGGCAAGACACTTGAAGACACTTGGCCTTGTCATTTTTAACCTCAGAGCCAGAAAAAAAAAAAAAATTGGCACTTTCAAACTGGCTTGCAAAAAATCAAAATATTTTAATTTTTACTGATAAATTTTATTATTAGAATTGTGGGGTTTTTTTTAAAAAACATCATCAAGAAATGAGTTTCTACCCCTCAATAAACACTGGTGCAACAAAACAAAACAAACAAAATCCCCAAAGAAAATGCAGTGATGTATTTAACAAGGAGGAGACTGACAGAACCAAAGAAGTAGTAGCCTGCTTTTAAATCAATAAATTCAAAACAGAAAAATTGATTGGAAAGCACCTCTGAAGGTCATCAGCTCCATCAAACTCCTTGCCCCCTTAAAGTAGGGGCAGCTTTAAAGCTGGATCTGACTTTGGAGTTAGCAGGTTGCTCAGTTTACTTTTGAAAATCTCCAAGGACGGAGATTTTTCAACCTTTTCCAGCAATCTCTTCCTGGGTTTGATAAAGCTTATTTTTAGCTGTACTTTCAAAATGTATATTAAAGAACTTAGATGACAGTTTGATACTAAAGTTGAAAGAGTAACTAAGCTAATGCAGAGTGCTCATAATATACCAATAGGAAGTGGATAATTCATTATTTATATTAGTCATCCAACTGAATGAAAGCCTCTAACACCTTAATACCAGAAGAATGGGTCAATTTTTTAATAATATTTTCCCAATAACTAAAAGCTATTAGAAAAGCAAAAGCCAGGAGTCTATGATTAATTTGATTAAACCCCAGTACTGTTAGTAAACCTAAGTCTAATCAGACTGTTCTCCCCAATTACAGGTGCAGAACTGTAACTATGAAAGTAGAATTTTGACTACAATGCATGTCATACAAGTGACTAAAACAATTTATCACCTTATGTAGTACATAGAATGAGAGACATGAGCAAACCAAGATATAACAAACTCAAGAGTAAATACTATGAAGAATTTTCTCAGTTAATGGAAACCATTTATTTTTTATGCTCCAGTGAAGACTCATCAGCACTGAACTTTAACAACTCACGTAACACATTATATTTCATGATTCACATCTAAAAATGCGAGTTCCCTAAATCAGATGAATCACACAATCACTCCAAGAATCTAAATGAAGTGAACTAGAACTTGTGCTTGTCAGCATATACTCAACTTCTTCCATCACTTCAAATAGCATAAGGACATTGTGCAACCTCCAGGTCCTCATCTCCATTTTTTTCAGAACACACCAAAGTGAATCCAGCCAAAACAATGTGCTGATTCTGCAACTACAAGCTTACATCTTACATTACAAGGTATCAAAGTAATTTCTTCATTTGTTGGCCTGCTGACCCAAATTCAGATCACTCTGCAGGTAGAATTGTATTTTCCTGTAATTATTTGCTCCCATTGCTTTCATACATCAGTGCTGGAAAGATGGGTTTGTCTAAATAAAAACTCTACCCTTTTAATAATGCTAGTGAAATTTAAAAATCATACTGGTAAATTATTTTATAGTAAATATTAGGAGTTGTATTAAACATTCAGAAAACAGTCACATTATTTATTACCCTATTCATGTATCCAAAACTGCACAAAAGCTAGCCCTAAGACCCTAGTTTGAGTTTCCACATTTATTTTGGGTTATAATGACGTGACTGTGTTTGTGTCAGCTATTTCCATCACTTTCCATTTATTTTCAACACAAGAAACTGTAAGAACTTTCTCTACAGTCATCCCACCTTCTTACAACGACAGAAAGTGTGATTATGCATATTTATGCCTACCTCGGTAGTAGGCATAGTAACTGTATAAACTGGTGTGTGTGTGTATGCACAGTTAGTTGATATATGCAAGTTCATCATCTCTGTTGAATGCAGGAAACTTCTCACATTTTCTCTGTGTTTTCCAGATGTAGAAAAACCTAGGTTTGGATTACTCCCGTAAAACACAGATCACAGGATTTCAGAAGAAAACTCAGATATCTAATTCAGGTCAATCAGGGCTTCAAATCTCATGACTACAGGCAATGAAGACAAATGTACCTACAGTTTGATGAATTAGCAAGAATAGTAGCAGAACTACCAACCTGAAGATCACGGCGTATCGGTTTTCCATTACAAAGCACACAGTCAGACATTTAGCAATAGCCCACTTCTGCATTACTGGGCTTTGCTACTTCATGAGAATACACTGGCTCTGCTCAGGAGAAAACACGGGAAAGCCAAAGTGTAATTAATGACAAGCCAAAGCAGCAATAGATTCCATAAGATTAAATTCCTGTTTACGAGCCCGGTTTGTTTTTTTTTGTTCTGTTTGGGTTTTGCTTTACTGATAGCATTCTAACTATGTAAAAAGGCTTTCAAACAAGTCCAGACACGATGCTGTTTTCATTGACGGTGTTGTACGAGAGCATCACACCCATCTTGAATTGCTTCAGATTCTCAGTAGTGCCTCTCACTGCAGGCACCGATTACAGCAGCGTACTTCAAACACAACCAAAGCTACACCAGTAACAGCACCGGGCTGTCTGTACATCAGTGTCACCATTAGGTACATTTATTGGCACAGTCGTGCTGGTGAGCGATTGTACCTAATCGTACCTATTGGTGACTTTACAGAGAGCAGACTGTGATGCACTATGTCACAGAGAAAGCAGGGATCGGGCCTTTTAAGTCTTGAAGAAAGTTAAGGCCAGCGTTGGACATGAAAATTAAGTGTTTCACTCATCGCCAAACACATACTTGTACTGGCATTAAGTTTACCTGCCTTAGTTAAGTAGATGTAAAAGGACACAACTAGTCTGGAGAGAACTGAATCAGTAGAAAGGTGCTTTCCATTTTGCATAGTTTGTTTGCTTTTCCACCCAGCTGTATATAAGCTACACTGCTACAAAACGTGTTGCGTACTTCACTTACAATCTTATATTCCTTCTTATAACCCTCCTAAAACGATCCTTTTATTGCAGGACCATGGGAAAAAACTCTGCAACGAGAACTCAAATTTCTACCATTTTGTAGAAGTAAAAAAATTACTTAAGGCCATGTTATAAAATTATACAGTAAGTTAAACCTATATTAAATTAGTAAGTTTTTAAATGATTATTCTCTTGGAATGAGGACTATCTTAGGCATATATGGAGTCAAACATCAAGCAGAAAAGAGAAAGAAATTCTCTGTACACAGCATAATGCAGACTCTGCATACAGAAAAAAGCTTCCCCCCCTAGAAAAGCTTTGGAAGTTACCAGTATTGTGAACATGAATCAGTAAATAACATAAAGGGCTTATCATAGTCAATAGGAACACCACCAAAGCATTGCCTGCACATGCTCCTACGTATATAACCTCATGAATGGAAACAATAAAAGCAAGGACAACCAGCAGCATTGTCACTCAAATGATGTTGGTTTTTAGACGATTACGGATGCTTCCAGTTTGCTGTTAGTGCTGCCAGCATACACTAGTTTCAGTCTCAGTTTGCCCAATTTTTTTAAGTGACAGCTCTTATAGCCACATGCTACTTCTTGGGACAGCAGCAACACAGAGCTTCAAAACATGTGAAGTGTTACTGAGTAAGCAGTAGGTACTACGTGAGTTGAAAATACAGAATCTGTGCATCTCCTCCTACATCAAATTGAATTTAACTACTCAGTTTCACCTATGAAGTAGTCATTTCTTGGTAGGCTTACCATGCAAGAAGTTCGTTGTGTATTATGCATGTTATAACAACTAGCAATGTAACTTTTTCACAGGACAACAGTGAATTAATAGTATAACAATGTATTCTGAAAGAGAGACAGATCATATTTATGTTAGTTGAAGTTGGTTAAAGCTGTTTGGCTTCAGATCATTTTACAATCCTGTCAAAATTAAGTCTCCAACTCTTAGTAAAGTTTTGGGTTTTTTTTGGACTACATAGCATTCCCTAGTAGTACCTGAGAAACCAGGAAGACACGATTAATGTCCAGATATGACTTAGCCTATTCCTACAGATTAAAGAAAGGAAGGAAGCTAACAGAAGGAACTTCCAGAATTACAAAAACACATAGCAAAGCACCATACCAGGTCTATTTTTCACCTGTAAGTCTTCCAAATCTTTTGTCAGGCACAGTATGAAGTCTACTTGGCTCAGAGTTTACTAGGATTTCTAGAAAAATTACTGTAAAGGCAAAAAGAAACCTATTAGCTCAGTTCATGGATAGTTGTCCATCCTCTGAGTCGTAAAGTTTGATTGGACCAGTGTTTTTTCTCAGTATAGCATATCCCAACAAACTCTGATATTGGTTTTCATACAGGACCTTGATCCTTCAGTTGCATCATGACCAGAGTTGCACTGTATTTGCCGGCTTATACTTTGGAAGAGCTTCGTAACGTAAGAATTACAGCTTGGTGCAATTACTGATGTCCTCTTAAAAATAACACAAAGAACCAACGCTGTGCCACCAGCCACCGATTCTCTGAGAATCTTCAGAAATCTATCAAACTTAACCTTCAAGAACTGGTTGTTCCCCCTCTCATTTCTCCCTCCCACCCCACATTTATCTCCATATGGCATCCTCAGTGCATTAGTCAACACAATCGGCAGGAGCATTTGGAAGATCATTCCAACAGAGGATTGTCTGGACTAATACTTATTTAAGGAAGCCGAAGTCACCTGTTACTCCAGCATGATGCTTAAGACAGAAGTTACTGCTTGGGGCATACAATGCACAAATGCGTAAGAGATTAAAAAAAAGTTATAGTCCAAAACTCAGTGTGATACATTAGTGCAAGGTGATGCCACCAATTTCTTTTTTCCCCTCATAAACTCAAATCCTTATGCAAATCAAGACTTCAGGCTTGATATACTCTGAATCATCTGGAGATTGTGTGCTTCATCAGTTTTGACTTGTTTACTTAGCGATATATGCTTCCTATACTGCTACTTTCACAGTACTAATCTTCAATGAATTGTCTTCACCTTATAAAGGTGTACTTTATTTTGTGCATGTGAAATATAGCTGTCCATGTTTTCTGTAGACATATGGACAGTTTAGAGAATAAGAGCATGACAGTCAAGAGTTATTCACTCTTCATCGGTCATAACGACAGCTGCCACACACTCCTTACTGACCCAGTACAAATAAGAAATAGAGATCAAAACCATCAGATTTCATCCATCTTTTGAACAAGACCTTCAAAGGAAGGGTTGAGATGAGGAACAGTGTGGTTCTGTCTTGAAAACCTCCTGCCACAGTGCAAGAGTCCTCTTCTTTAAGCATACAATACACAAATGAGATCTGTATCCAAGACTTCTGTCTCGAGTGTTTTCTGTATTAGAAGATGACTGTACCTCATTTGGCTTTCTATCTAATCTCAAGAGCATTTGATTTGTAACATAATGATTGCCTTCCTTTTGGAAAATAACTGGGCATTTTCTGAGCAGCTTCACTGAATCTGTAACTCTATATTTGATTAAGGTTTGACAATGTCAGTCTGATAAACTTAACCAAAAATATCCACACAGAGCAATGCTAGCAGCCTTGCTATTTCAAAAAAACCAAAACCCAAGAAGCCAACCAAAAAAGTCCTGGGCCCAGAAACTCAAGAAATCCAAATAGAGAGGTAATCACCTGAAGGTTTTGGAACAACTTCAGAATTTTTACTAGAAAACAGAGTTACAACAGATAGGAGAATCCCCTGCCACAGACTGTCATATGCAGCCCAGACCTCCAGCTCTCAGGGTTCTCATAGCACATAACTCAGCTTCTGCATAAATCAAGGTTTCTAGTACTTTACATTATGCACAAAAGTCTAAAGATATGAAACATTATCTCCTGAACTGCAGCTGCACAATCCCTTCTATGTCTGGTACTAGGTTCTGAAGCTCTTGATTATGCAGCAAGCTGATTCAATTTGCTAATTGAGAAGAAAGATTTTCACTTTGTCTTCTCAAGTCAGTTTCAGACTGGTGTAACATCCTAAATCATCTCAGTGCAGACTCAGACAATAGAGCTAGATGCAAGGTAGGAATGTGAATCATTGATCATTGAGGCTGGAAAGGGAAGGAGGAGGAGTTCGAATTCCTCCTTTTCAGCAGCAGTAAACTAAGAAAAGACACTGAATAGCAGGACTCCTGCTTGATTTTATCTTTAAAGATAAAATGCCCTGGAGAACTGCCTTAGCACCATCCAGATAATACTGTAGTCCTGGAAAAAGAAAGGGCCTAGAATGTTCACCTGAACAGATTTAACCTTGACCTACTTGGCAGAAAGCACTCCAAAGGGCTCCAAGAGAACAGGTTCCCACCTGCTGAAGACAAGACAGAATTTTTAAGGTCTTATCATGGAGATTTGAAATACCAAAAGACAGAACAGCACGAGGGAAGCAACTGTGCTCAATGTTACAGGATCTCAGACTGTAACATCTTTCTTTCAGGCTATCATTATGGTTTTCAGTTCTTCAGTGGATTCCTATTCCAGAAAAGCAGAGTCTCTTGTAAAGCTGCTCTTTCACCAGAAGTCAAGAGAAAAATGACACTTCAAAAGACCAAGTTACACTTGCAGATAGCATGTATGTAAACTGAAGTG
The DNA here is from genome assembly GCF_963924245.1 of Chroicocephalus ridibundus. Classification (NCBI taxonomy): domain Eukaryota; kingdom Metazoa; phylum Chordata; class Aves; order Charadriiformes; family Laridae; genus Chroicocephalus; species Chroicocephalus ridibundus. The sequence goes on from NC_086285.1 coordinate 134,600,735, forward strand.
GGTTAAATACAATCTAACCTACTATCACTGATACACACCTTAAGAGCTCCTGTGGAGTATTATACTAAAAGAGACTGTGGACAAAAGTTTATCAATCTGATCTCTACACTGATCTCATACACTGCAAGATCAACTGATTTTGCATTTAGGTCTTGCTTTTCAAATATAAAATAATTATCTGAATGAAACCCACACAGGTTTCTAAGGAAGCCACTTCATGACAGCAATTACTTTGGAACTGCAAAGTTACCAAAAATGGTCTTGCATTGTAATTTAAAAAAACCCCTTACTTTAAGTAGCTCCAACTTAGGAGTTGAATCAACTGCTCAAAAGCCCTCAAACACAACTTTAAAAAGTACTTAAAATCTAGAGGAAAAAATATGGCAAGCGACAGGACACCCTGCATTGCTATTACCAGTAAAATGAAATAAAAACAGTTTTTAAGTACTTTCAAATTTGTATTTCTTAATTGTATTTTAATATAGTAAAAGAAGGATCATGATATTTTTACTCTTCCAATTTTATTAAGGTATTATAAAGCCTGATGATTTGGAAAGTTCATGGGAGTCCTGGAAACAACAGGCTAACAAGTCCCTGGCACACAAACCAAATCCCAAATCACTCTTCCCACCCTGCTGCGTAGCTGCAGCTGGAGATGGAATATCACTAAGGCGGCTTAATTCTCCTTATCCAGTTCAACACTGTTCAGGTACCACTGCTATGACAGCAAACCCAAACTGGATTGAGTGATATGGGTTAAAAGTAACTGGTTTTAAAAGAAAGTTCGTTCAAACCTATCTTGTTTAGAATAATCAGGATTTGTCAGTGCACAAGCACAATATAATGCTGAATTGCTTCACCAGAAGAGGCAAAAACTATACTGGCTTCCCCCCAACAAAGCTAGAAATTATATAGCTGCATTATCACAAAGCTTTTAATATCAACAGGACATGCTCTAAGAAACATGAGTGCTACAGGTGTTGGTCCCCATGCCCTCCTCTCCCCTCCATGTTTTAAAACACCGTTTATTTTAATAAATATTTACATATACAAAAAAAAAATCACCAAGAATACGACTGGAAAGCCTTATTATCAATTACATTTAAACCCTTCCTGACAGACATTTGTTTAATCTGTTCTTTAAAATCCTATTACTGACCTGGGAATTTTATGGTCTCCTAAGACCACACCTTTAAGAACTGAGGTGTGAACTACATTTTGTCAGACTTTCAAATAAAGTAATAACTAAAAATCAAACATCCAGAACAGCGTTCATAATATATGATATGTGAATGTTAAAAACTTAATTTTGCACAAATATAGGGGGTTTTAGGTATGAAGAAAGTGCCTTACTTGTTCTGAAACAGAAGCCATCATCTCTTGAAAAAAACAAAAAAAAACCACTGTACAAAACTGAAAGCAATTTAGATATGAGGCAGCAAAAGTTTCATTTAACAGTCCTGACATACGCTAACAAAGTAACAGAAACTCTCTTCCCACCACTGGAAGCAAACAAGATTTCTGCATCTGAAACTCCCCATTCAATGTTCGAAGTATTTGTCAAATGGCAAAGAACTATGATAAGGAACTATTTGATCATCTACGTGAAATGAAAGCGCCATATCTTAGTGATTTATTTTTTTTTTAAGAAACTATTTCCTTCAGCTGTTAAAACAGATACTCTCTGGAGAAAAGAGAAAACACCTCACTATTATCCAAATTCCTCCCTTGATATCTATTACAGCATTTTGGAATTTCTGACAGCTTTGTCTCAAGAGTAGCTGAATATAAGGAACAGTGCTTCCGCACTCCACCATGAAAAGGTCCACACGTATTTCCATTCAAGGGTAGTAATCTATTTTAAAACAAGAATTTATTGTGTTATAGTATAAAGACACTAAACACAAAACAAAGTGTTTAACAACATGAACATTGACACAAAATAAAAGCAAGATCGTTTCAAGCCAATTCTGTAACCATTTCATGTGAGAAATTCCAAGTGAAAGACAGTTATGTACACAGGGTCACCCTACAGAAAGGATGGCACCACCTTCATCTAATTCAAGCCCTATTTCAGGACATCATAGCATTGTCAGAATAGTTGCATTATTTTGAGGGCTTGAGTGGTACATCGGCTTTGTCTTGTCTCTCTGCATATAGGTGAACTTACCCACAGAGCGACAAGAGAACCAGTGGAGGCATTTCTACTGTAAACTAAAAGACTTGAGGTACGTTCTCTTCTAATCTACCTTGCATTTTTTGTGGGGGTTGGGGGGGGGGTGGGAGGGTGGTGTTATTAAAGAGCAGCATAAATTTGGTTATTTAACTTCATTGTAGTTCATGTGATAGATCAATAAAATGTATTACGCTTTGCACTACAACGCACATCTTCAACAAAATACATACAGTATGTCATAAAGCTTCTCTGAAACCACGTATTGTAGTATGGCAAGTCACCACATGAAAAGATACATGAATCTGAGAAGATGAACTTGAACCATTTCTTCATAGACAATACCTTGTGTCACAATAAGGTCTCTTTCCTGTGGACTGTTTGATAGGATCCATTACGTGAACCATTCATACATTAATTTCTCGACGATGTGTCAATCGTTTCAATCAATACAGAGCAGTAAACATGAATATACAGATTAAGTATCAGATTACTGCTCTTTCATATGAACCATTTCCAAAAACAACCAGTTTGATTAACTCACAACAATACAATTTCTCTAAATAAAAAGTTAGGAGCAGAACTATTTCATTTGTTTAAAATTATTATTTTTGGCTCTTAAAAGAAACTGAATTCTATGTTTTAAAGGCTTATTGTGAAAATATATACACACATCAAATTTATATCCAAAGCTAGATTTTTTACCATTGAGTTTTAAAGGCCAAGAGATATTTTCAATACAGTAGAAAAAATAGCAGTTCCTGAAGTATATTGTATTCTCACTTCACTGGCAATATCCGTAACTCAGTTGCTGTACAAAATACTTCTCTGAAGCAAATCCATCTGAACTCTATCCACCCTGAGTTAAGCATCTATACTTTAAAAGGTTTTAAACATTAGGTAACAGAGAAGTATGTACAAGGCTATAAAACTTGTCAGTTATCATACAGCAGTAAGAAAAAAAAAATAATCAGTATTTTTAGCCAATTTTCTGTTTGCTATTGTAGATAGTCCTTCTGGGTTGGGTTTGGGGGTTTTTTTTGGCTTTTGTTTGCTTGTTTTTAAATCAAGTAGTTACTTGATTTAGACATTCATACATTAATCATTTGAATTTTTTTTTTTTTGAGTGCAACGATAAGGCAACAGTAAAAAAAAGTTATAGAAATGTTGCATATGTGTAAAGGTATTAAGTTTATAAAAGTGCTTCCTAAAAAGACAACCTAATTGCAGTATCAAAATATTACAGAGTGGTGAGAACAACTATCATTTCAATAAACGTTGCTCCATAGAAAAATGTCAATCTGATTTTAGGCTTTTTCCCCTTTTTTGGTGAAGTAAAAGCCTGGAAAAAAATTGGTATGGCTGCGTGGGACAAGCAAGTTAAGAAAATATACTTTAGTCTAAACTTAAATAAGAAGGTCCACACTTTTTTGTCAAAACATTAAGCCTCTGTCAAAAATGTATTTTTTTCTTTTTATAGTACAGGATTAAAAGACAAGATGATGCTTACAAGATAAAGAAATAATTTACATGAAAATATCTTCTGACAAAGCTTTTCAATCAAAATATTGTTTTGTAACATTCAAACATGACATACAACAACAAAAGAAACAGTGAATGCAAACAAAAAATGTTATATGGATTGCTTTCAAACACATAAATAAATGAAATATTGGTGTAGGCAGTAGGGCTCATGCTGATGGCTAGCAGGAAATAACAGTGTGCAATCTATTTGGAAAAAGCTCTAAAGTACAAATTACAAGCCCAATTACGGACTGCAGCAAGTTCAGTTATATCACTGCCATCCTTTCCTATCTCCAAAATAAATTCTTGATTAAATCACTCATACCCTAAATTACTCATACCTTTGCTTCAGAGATATGAATAACTATATACAAAAAGTAGTTTTATTTCACCATAGGGATAACATTGTACCTCTCTGCCAATGTCATTTGAAAAGCCTTCCATGTCAAAATAATTTGACAGCAGATAAACAATTTAATAAATATGCAATGACCTTATTACAGTCCTTCAGCTAAGCATGTTAACTCATGCTGCTAGTTTTGTCATCACAGTGCATAGAATCCAAATATAAAAGAATGGGGTGGCTTTTAAGGTAATGGTAGATCCCTTGCTTATAATCCAAATATATCCGAAACTTTCATAAGCTGTCATGCATGTATCTTTTTTTCTGGCAGGAGCAAAACCTTTCCCTGGTACAATGTCCATTGCCGGCAATGGATGCACCAAAACCGCCAAGGAGCTCAGTGTTATTGCACAATATATGAAGACCTGGAATTCTTCCAAAAGCTTAAAATAAAAACAATGGAATTATTCTGACATTTCTGGACACCTGCATTAATACTGTATGACTAATAAAAGCATGTCAGTTGCATGGACTGAACCAGCGATCAACATGCGCCCAGAATGCACACTAGTAAAAATGCAGTCAAAGGAAGTAGTCTTCATTGCCTATAGGTCACTTCCAGTCAAAGGTTAAAGTTCAAAGACTGAATGATCAAAGTGCTCATTTTCTCAGTAGGACTATCTTCTGCTACGAGGATCACAAAATGGTGGCATCAACATGTGTCATCTTTAAAATAAAAGAAGAGCATTTATGGAAAACATATAAACATTCCAAGTCCAAATTAGCAAGGTGCTGTACGCAGAAACGATTCCCAGCATAGACAGTAACATGCAGTGGAAATACACCAATTGACTAATTCTGAGCTTTTGGTCAATAATGACTCAGGAAAAAAAGGAGAGAATACCAAACATAAAACTTCTAAAATACACATACACCCCCAGGCATATTAGTATTAGCAAATATTCCATTAAAAGGACAGTAATTTCCACATTCAGTATCTAGAAAGCCACTCATCAGGAAAATGAAAGACCAAATATGCTTAGCATTTTACCCCCCTGAAGCGCAGCAGCTATCAAACTGAGAAATCCTTTTATAAGGAATATATAACAATAAAAGCTGGCAGAGTGGGCTTCTCATGCATTCTCAACCCTTTATAGATACATATATACATATATATGTATGTATGTATATATTTATTTATTTCTCAAGAATCAACATGAACTATAGCTGACAGAATTATGGAAAAATAATAGGTTACTACTATAATCCTAAAATCTTACACCTGAAAATAACTTACACTCACCAAATTTTAGATACTGTGATTGGACAGAACATATCACCAAAAAACATATTCTATGCCAACCTTTCTGCATAATGCTCAATATTAAAATAAATATTTGCCTGTGAAAGCTCTCCCTTTTAAACTTCCACGCATCAACCTGCAGTATATTTGTATTTGGTAACAGTAAATGTTAAGCTTGTTAAGAGAAAACAATCTTACTGTGTGGTTATTTTTAATGCACTTGTAACCTTGCACACTTAGAAAACGTAGCCTCATAAAGGGTATTTTTACTGTTTACTGTAAAGTATCAGCCAATAACAGCAGCTACATTCTCACTGGAAAACATTATGTCATCAATCCTATTACATGTAAAAACCCTCTTCATTTTGATAGTAGGGTACTGTACATGTAAAAAAGATTGGTCAAGGATGCAAGACTGATAGAAGAGGTATTTAGACTGTGTACTAGAAGCTTAGACCAAATACCAGAGAAAACACTTCTACCAAAAAGAAAACAAACAAACAAACAAAAAAAAACCCCAAAATGCAAAACCCAAAAGCAGTAAGGAGGTGCTTGCTTAAAACAAACACCATTGCCCTCTTTTTTCACAAAAATCTACTTCCTGACAACATCAAAGCCAGGCAACAGCTTTATGAAACCATTTTCAGCCTGGATGCCCAAGAAAACTGTATCTGGGAGATCCTCCTCTGTCTTTAACACAACATAATCAACTCAGATTGAAATTCGACATGAAATTCAATGTACAGTTGAAGCAGATGTTGAGTATGGCAGACAAACTAGAAATATTTTTAGTTATCAAAGATCAGAAGTTTTGAAACAGGGCTTGTGAGGACAACAGTTTGTAGCAAACAAGGCTTATGAAGCAAATTGCTTCGTTGGGGCAGGGATGAAATTAGAGATTAAAAACTCTGTAATAAACTAGATGCACAGAGACACTTGTTTACATGTCAGAATACATTTCAAAGTGCCACTTTATTCCTCTGTGTTCACATTGGTTTGCTTTTACATCAGCCAACCATGCACTATTTGCTCCCAGCTAAATAAATTCCAGGCACTTACTGGGGGAAAAAAAAAGTTTTCCTTCAAATGCATATATTAAAAGTGATTACAGTCTTCCTCCTTTCTCATCAGAACACAGGGATTCAATTTCACATTAAAGCTAAACCAGGCCAATTGCTAGCTGACAACAGAAAGGGCAGAACCATTCTGCATCTCCCTCCACATGTTCTTGTATTTATTTCACCCAGTGGTTACCCTTGGACAGCTGGTTTTCCTTCTTGGTTGGGATTGGTTTTTCTCCCCTAATTTATCAGCCCAAAGTGGTTCAACCACAAGATCAGATATGTGACACTTGAGTTGAAGGAGCAGAAAATGAAGATGGCAGAATCATCTTTTCCAAGGGCTTGTAAATCTTTTCAGGTGTACATAACATTGAAGACAGTTCTTTTTCCAAAGAGAGGTGGTTAAAATTAGCAGGCAAGCTACACTTCCCATTTTAGTGTAACCCACCATTTCTTCAAACCCATTAAGAAAACACTGAAAATTTAAAGATCAGGCCTTGGCAGTCTTATGTCCACAGAAGAGAAACAAAATTACTTACAACTGAGAGAAGGAGCAAGTGACACGCAAACCTTGAAGGAAAAACCCTCTAGCATTTAAGAAAATTTGTATTCAATGGACATCAAGCATGTTTTATTTTTTAATGTAAGAATTTAATGGGGGGGGGAAGCCCAATGAATCATGACCTCCTTTGTAATTAGTACTAAAAAAGAAAGTTAAACAAATTAAAATATTATGAAGCAAAACAGTAGGAGTTATTTAAATGAACTGACTTGCTTTTTCTTGCAACAGGTTGACGTTTAGGTTGCTCTGAATTTGGGGTGGGGTAGGATTTTCTGACTTTCAGAAAACAGCTATTGTGTAGTTACTTCACAGTAATTAAATGACTTGTTTAGTGGACTATAAGCAGTTTGATGGTTTTGAGCCACAATTATATAGCAACTTCCAGAGTAAGACAGCCCACATTTCCTTTCATAATCATTTGGTGCTTTGCTTGTTTAACTCAAATTGAATTTCATGAGTAAGAAATCAAAGTAGTATCTGCAGGCTGTTCTCCTTGATAGACTTCAATCTTGAATCAAAACGAGACTAGTACAAATTCAAAGTAGACAGAACATACTTTAATCACAAGATAAAGCAAATGAACGAAACTTTACTTGTTTCTCTTTAAAAATAACTAGCAAGTGAAAATAAAAATATTTACTAGAAACACTCCCAAAATTGCCAATAAAGAGAAAGCAAAACTAGAAATGGAGAAGCACCAAACACATTACAAGAGTGCAAAAACAGGAGGAGAAGAGAAAATGACTATTGAATAATCTGGTAACAGTGAAAAACCCAGCCTTGCAGGCAACAGGTTTACTATTCTTGGAGTCAATTTTAAAAACGATTTAAAGCACGACCACGTGATAAACAGTTCTGAGTTTCTTAAATATCTCTTAATCCCATGACATACAGCACTCCTCTTAGTGTAACTGAAGTCACCTTGTTTCAGAGATACTATTAGAGTATTATGAGAAACAGAGTTATATTCTGTTACATTACCATATATCAAAAAACACATGGGTCTCAGCAAGTATTATGAATCTCTCAAGCTTTTTTTGTTAAGGCAACTGTGGGCTTTTAAGAATCTAAGGGTTTTGCCCTTAAGTCACTTGCCTCTCCAGTCATTAACTCCCACTGTCTCAAAATACCTGGTCTCATTTCATGTAGGAGGCAGAACATGTCCTGGGGTGGGGAGGCAGTGAAAAACAGAGGATGTCTTATGATGGAGACTTCAGTGAAACATAGTGATGGGATCAACTCCTCCTGCACCACCCTAGAACAGGTAGTACTGTGTGCTAACACATCCCTTCCCAAAATACACGGGCTTCCAATAACTACCATTTGTACAGTATTTTCCTAGGGAAAGCAAAGAAAGTGTTGACCAACAAGAGAGAGGAAAAGCATAGCCTGTCTCTACCCCATCCTCCTTTCTTTCTTCACTAATGGAGTGGATAAGACAAGAAAATGTTGGGGCAGAAGAAAGAAACCACATAGTATAATGCCAGACAGAGAGCACAGGTAAAGGAGAAGAAAAAAAAAAACAACAAAAAAACCCAAAAATAAAATGTACAAAACGCAACCAACCAAAAAAAACCTCAAACAAAACTAAAACAAAAATCCCAAGCCAAAACAACACATTAGCAGTGTAGACACTGTAGAACTATACATAGCAATTTAAGTACGGTATTTTTTTTTATCATGTACATGTAGAATCTCATTACTGTAATATTGACTATTAGTTCTTAAGAGCCTTTAAGTCAGCCAACTGTCCCACATTTGAAATTCCGATTAACAGTAGAAATCTATTAAAACACTTAGCTGTTTACAAACATACAAACATCACAGTAAAAGCTTCTAATGCATTACCAACAGCTACAAAAAGCCCTGGTTTTAGAGCTAAACCTCATTTTATTATGGACCTTCCCCAACCCCAAACTTAAGACTTGTCATGGACTAATACAGTTTACCAGAACTTTCATTCAAATTCAGCCCTACAATTTAAAACATATAAATCTGTATTGTTTAGATTTCCATCAGGAATTATTAAAATTTGATATAAAAAGATCACAGCAGAGTACCTCAGGATTTTAATAACTTTTTGAAATTTAAAAATGAGTTTAAGGCTTTAAATGCATTTATCCTACTTTCCTACATTTTAATTGCCTTCAACCTAAAAAAAACTTCAAAATTCCTGATCCTAGGTAAATACTTACCATGATACCACCATTTTGTTTTCTTTGGATTCTTGTTACACGTTCTTACATAAAATGAGTTATCTGGAGGTCGCCTCTGCAACAAAAGAAAAGACCTGCAAATAATCAAACAATCCTTATACTGTAATACATAAGCTATTTAATAAGCTTACGAAAGGCTACCACGTGAATGCATTGAAAATGAGGTAACAGGCAGGGCTAGACCTTTGTCAAGAAAAATCTCTTAAGGACCCAGGTAACAATTCTTACTGGAGACACTCCAAGCAAAAAATTAATGAAAAATATCAAACAGTTTGGAGACAGACAGGGCAAGAAAAAAAAAATTTTAAAAAAATAAAATAAAGAAAGAAACGCACAAGAAAGGAACAGGTGTTGTTCAAAAAACCCAAATGAAATTCCTTTGCAGTCTGGAATCTAATTCTCATATACTAGATACAATTCCCATCCATAGGTCTAAGTTTGGAGTGGGTGAGAAAATAACTAAACCAAACATCTATATCTTATCAATACTTTGTATTCTTCAGCGTTCTTCTTAAATGTCATCATTATGCAAAACTAAAGTCATAGGATACAACACAAAGCCATTTTGGGGGTGTTTTTCTACCACATACACATGACAAGGACTGATTGGGAAGTGACATAAATAGGTATGTTTGGATAGCACAGATGTACAAGCTCTGACCACATCTAGCTTCCACAGACATTTCACTTGGAAATAAATGGTCAAGAGTAAAAGGGTTGTCTCTCTACAAAAAACAGTCTAAGGTATCATTGCCACTCATCTATGACCAAAAAAGCAGCTTAGCACCATTTACTTTGCTGAAATTAAAATGATCAAGGTCACTGACACAGTACAGCTGCAAAGCCTTACAAACATCTGAACCGAAGACATTTTGATAGTTATTTTGCACTACCCTTTACAGACAGAATCAATTTACAAAGAATTGTCCTAAAACATGATTGAACTTCACAATTAGTACAACTAGAAGGGTTCCATTCAATCCTCTTTTCCAATAATGATATATGAGCAGGTTACCATGAAAAAAGACGCAAAGTACTTACTGCACTGTTTATTTTGCAGTTCTAACTTAGCATTTTTTCAGTAGTAGAAACGTAGATATAGCAGTTTTGCCTATTTTAGAATTTGAGAAATGAAAGTCTCACTTTGCAAAGTAAAAAACTATTAATTTTTACTTATTTTACTCCAACAGTGCTAAAAAACCCCATACCTTTTCTTTGCAGCTGGAAAGCATGCTAATAATGCTAAGACAAACAGATTGCACTGAGAGAGCTGGGGACCAGTCTTCTGTTAGAATGGATAAGCAGATATGACCATTGCTATAAACATGAGGATGAACAGGAATATTGTCTCCAGTAAACATGACCTAAAAAAGAAAAAAACAAACATAATTGTAATCCACATTTTAAATAAGACTGTATTGCTTTTGGGAAAACAATAGTATCTTATTTAAGAAGCGCACCTACCATTTTCACTTACACTAAATAATACCATGTTAGGTTCATTCATTTTTGGAAGCTATAGGTGTCATCTTTTATGCAATGCAATAACATAATAAAACTCTACCACTCAGAACCATAATACCCAGATGCCTCTTAAGTGTTTCCTAAGTTATACAGATATGCGTATGTGTACAAATGTGTATACACGTACACAACACATCCACCTCACCACTGTCTACAGGAAAGAAGCAACACCATCATACAGGAAACTGAAATTAGAAAGCTTAAGCTATCTAATGGGAGATGGGTTCCTAAGGCAGCAGCAAAGCTGGATGTAGAATGATCTTTAAACTGAGAACAATCAGCCATTGGAATAATCTCCCCAGGGAAGTGGTGGATTCTCCATCATTGGACACTTTTAAGATTCATCTGGACAGGGTGCTGGGCCATCTTGTCTAGACCATACTTTTGCCAAAAAAGGTTGGACCAGATAATCCTTGAGGTTCCTTCCAACCTGGTGTTCTATGATATTGATATTTCTTAAACATTGAAGAGCTTACCTTCAAAATCCAGTAATGTATTTCACTTTTAACTAATGTCTTTCTTTTATAGGAAAACCACAATTAGGCATACCAGGTAAGTAAAAGCATGCACACTATGACAGACAACATACATCTAAATGCAGAAAACAAACAAGTGATTAAGCAGCAGAAGTGTAAACTGTCAACTCACAGTAAGTAGATCTGCAGGAGAGAGAATTATGACCCCAAGGTTTGTAATATAGAATGAACTTATTGCACAGCAGCATTTTTATAATGGAAATTCTAGCCATTGACAACAATCAAGTATCCAGTACTCAAATTCTTAACTGTTTTCTGTGCTAAAATTCAGTGTACATATATGGATGTAACTTGCTGTTTTACAATAAATTGCACAGAGCCACACACACAGGTTGCGAAATGAGTACAAACTACCTTACTTGGAACCAAACTAAAGTGGCTACTCTCCTATGGGTCACCTATGACTAGTTCACTGCAAACCTGATGGGGTACGGAAGTACAGGTGGCCAGTTTGTTCCTTAAAACCTGAGACTGAAATGTCAGCATTCTAGTTTTAATCATGGTACCTAAAAATATGTAATGTTTTAAGGTTTAAGTGTCTCTCATGGCTGTGTGCTTCAGCTTCAACACCAACGACAAAAGTGTCAGAGATCACTCTTGGAACTTTGAGCTGAAACAGACAGGACAAGAACTAAGGCACTCTTGCTTTTCTTCTTCCATTATCAGAGGAGTGGGGGTGATTGCCAAACACTACTCTTACCAGCCACCTTTTGTAACATTCCCTTCAGGTAATAGAGGGATAGATGTACAGAGCTCATTCTGCAGCCTAGTAGTATTGCTGCCCCTTCAGTTCTTTACGTTGCCATGAAAGTAACAGTTGCTCAGTTATACACCTCAATTATAACCACTAGATTTGCAGGCCTCTCTTAAAGATGTAATGTACCTATGAGAATTCCTACCACAAGCACAGTACTTCCCCATCTGTATTAACAATGTCAGCAGAGAAAATGCAAGAGGCTTAGAACCAAACTAGAAAAAAAAAAAAGAAGCTGGAAGCAAAAAGAGAAGGCATAGAGAAGCAATCAGTTGTTTACTATGCTGCAGTGAAGGAGACTTTCCTACTTTATCCTGTGTTGCTCTTTCATGTGATATGAATATCAACCTCAAAGAAGCCTCCAGTTTACACTGCTCTTGCACCTCCCATGAAACCAAATAGACTGTCACAGCACTATACCTCACTGCAGAATCATTTTTAAAAGAAAAGAAATCTGCACAATGTGTTTAATACAAATTAAAGTAACTAAACCTCACACAAGGATATGTGAATGATACTAGTATTTAGCATGTGTCATGCAGCTATAACCTAAAGGTAGTGTTAAGCAAGAAGTAAGTTACCTGAGGCGAATCAAAAGGATACCGGCTACTGAACTTAAATAGAAGCTGAAATTTCTCCCCTTCATATAGTGTTCCTGGAGCACCTTCCATGTCTACAATCCACCTAAGAAATGAGGAAAAAACTGTTAGTATTGCAGACTGAAAGATCATAACTTTACTCCTGGAGCACAGGACTAATCAAATCAATCACCAATCACAGCCAAATCTTCTGAACTCTCAATCAGTAACATAACTATCACAAAAGTGAATTAACACATCAAGCCTATGTTTGAAAGAAACAAACTTGGTATTTTACATACAGGCATTGATATAGCACCACAAATTATACAACTAATTATGACTTGAACTCAACACAGCCCCATCAGTTCCCAATAAAATGACTGTTAATGTTGAGACAACAAAGCTGAAACAAAAGACCTGTTCCAAAGTTTATTCCTACACAAAAACAAGTTTGGAAGGAAACAAACTAGTATGCATTCTCTTTCATGTTTGGTTTTTTTTTTTTTTTTTTTTTTTTACTTTTCTGTCAAGGAAATCATCAATACAATTCATTAAAATAAAACCCATATCCAAGGGGGAAAGGCAATGCTCCTCTTGCACCTACACCTGTGGAAAAACTCAGAAATTAAATGGTATATAACCTGGCAGGTAATGAAATCAAAACTGCAAAAGTTAATAGTAGGAAAAGGTCACAGAAAATTAAAAACAAAGCAAAAAAAAAAAAAATGCTTTGCAACTCTAATAAAGATAACACCTCAACTATCAGTCTGATGATCCTATTCCAATCTCTCCATCCCCCATCATATACACTTTCCCCATGTATTTAAGCTGCGCACATTTTTTATCTTCCCCTCTGTTACTCTTTTTTTTTTTTTTTTGAGAAAAATTGCTTCCCTACTGAACTGCTAGCTGTCACACTCTTCACAAGGAATGCATCTTCAACAGTAGCACAATGACGGCTGTACTACTGGTTCCATATTTTAATTTTGTGAAGACTCCTTAAATTTAATGTATCTCTACTCCAGACCACTAATCTCTTCTTATGCCTTGTGCTTTTACATTTATACACATGCTGCACCAATATTCTTCAGTTTTATTGGTTCTTGTGATCCAGAACCTTCACTTTCAAGTTTCTAAAATAGTTTAAATTTACTAAGTAGAAGATAACTCTGCCTGGCCATTGCTCCTTTTATGGTCAAGAAATCACTAGAACTCATCTTTCCTGTGTGCTTTACGGTTTAGCCATCTCAGATTTCTAATCCTTGTGTATTTAAAATAAATGATTGCTTAACATTTCAAATGACCCAGTTACATCATGGGATCCGATTATTTTATTCAACATCTTTCAAAAGCAAGCTAGTATTGCTACACAAATCTTTACTGCACCAGTTCAAACTGCAACTTGGTTAATGAACTCGGAACATGCTACTTCATGCATCAGGAACCCTCAAAGAGAAAGGGTTCTGTTACTTGTGACAGAAAGCTTCTTAAATAGTGACAATTCCAAAATCTGGCATGACAGTAAACAGGAAGTTTTTATTTGTATGGTAAAAGATTGTACATAGCAGAAAAAAACCCCAACAATGAGGTAGTACCCTGGGAACAGGGAAAGTGTAAGAAAAATGGCAATCCACAAACAGAAAAAAAACACCCAATATTTTTTTTTCTTTTTCATCTGTTCATCTGCTGTAAACTTCCACTTAATAGTTGTTTTTTGTTTACATGGGAGAAGACTTGCAATATTAGTTTGAGTCCTTCCTCCCACCACCCACCCCCCCAGCCCCCCAAATTTAAGTATTTTCCTTCAGTGGCCTGTCCAGCCCAAACCACAACACCAAAGAAAAAACCAAAGTCAAGCAAAAAATACAAGCTGTAATTCAGCAATTTCACAGCAGTTTATTATTATTATTACCAAACTCTGGAAAGTACTATTTCGATTTATTTCAGTCATATTCATCTGCATGAACTAACACAAAACCCAGCATCATTTAAAAAGCAACATCAGTGTTTAACTCAGTATACACAAGGCTCAGAAAAGCCTCTGAGTGCCACCACCAAAAATGCACATGCGAAGCAACATCAGAAGTCAGCTCTATGCTGTTTTTAAATTGATCCATCAATCAATAATATAGTCCAGAACATATAGCCTGAGATCCATATTTTCATCAATGTTTACATCTGCTAAGATTTTTTTTAACTTTTTTCTAAAATTAAACTTAAGAAAATTATCTAAAAGAAATGTCAACACAGTCTAAATATTTTTAATTTCAGTCTATTAAAAAAAATAGTTTAAATACCAGGAACAACACCTGTCCATTTTAATGGACAGCACACAGAATATTTAACCATGTTTCTCTTTCCATTTTGCTAATCACAGAAAAAAACTACAGTTGGGAGGAAAGTGCAAAGAAATGCACTTAGATAACTTTGCTCTTTAAGAAGCTTCCTCAATTTGCTTTCCAGAAAGAAGGCAATGGAAATTAACAGCTACAAAACTCAAACACTCAACGCAAATAATTCAGAAACCAGCTACTCCATTATTTCAATAAATTTTGAAGCGTTTCAGAGGTTAGTAGCTATGAGAGATTATTAAATTATTTTGTTCTAAAACATGTAGAAGTTTTTACCAATTGACATTTTGTTAGACAGTAAAATGCCTAATAAAAATTTAAATAATTCACTATCCAGTTCCTTAAGAGTGTCCAGCATGTTACTGCAACATGCTCATTAAGTAGAGCAATGCTTCATTCCCTAGACTAAAAACAGAAATTGAGAACGTTACTTGGAATAAGTGGTGGAAGTGGCATGCAGAGGATTTTTCATTACTTACACTTTTCAGCTTGATAGCAAAAATAAAATAGTGTATACTTACTGTGTAATTGAATTTTGTACACTCTTTTCATTTAGAGTCATTCCTGGAGGTGGATCATTTTGCAATGCCAATAGTTCTTTTTGTAATCGTTTCTATAAAGAAATTGTATAGAATATTTGAAATATTAAATAACGTTCGACAATAAACATGCACACTAAAGTACATCTCATTCATTACTGAAAGGTAAAAGGAGTTTTATTTGAAAAATTAAATAAAGTGAAACTGAAAGGTGAGGAAGAAGGAAGACTCCTCTCCTAGAAATTAAACTGAAAAGTCATAGGCCTTAAATCTACTTTTTTGGTAAAACGCAATGGCACTTACATTTGCAACACTGCTAAGTGAAGAACCGTAGCGCTACGAAATACACAGAAGCATCCAGGATTTTGTCATATTACAATGTCAATCAGAGCTCTACACCTAGCTGTGAACATTTCATATTCCCCTGATAACATCAGACTTACAATTAATTCTCCCAGATTTTAACCGCACAACTCTTCCTCCCTTAAGTAATTTACAACACTTCTATCTGGCACCTGTGCAAGCCTTTGCCTTGTTCTAAGTCATCCCAGAAGACAGAACACAAAACTAAAACAAGACTATGTGACTTGCAGAACACAAACAGTTTTATAACTTTCCAGTAATTGCATCTTAGAACCTACAGAATTGTAATATTTAGAAAAGCGTTACACCTTAGGTGTAATTCTCAGGTAATTCTTACCTATTTTGACAGGGATAATTCTGTAACCGCAACCAGCTGCTACTATAACAACTATTAGAACTGTTTCTTACAATCTATGGAGAAAGGGAAACGCAACCTCTGTGAAGTGCTATCATTGGCACTGCTTTCAGAGTATATTTTCTCCATATAAACAGTTATGCAATATGTTTTGTCATTTCCAAGCCATCTAGATAACAGAAAGTTCAAGGCTTTCTCATTTCTTACTCTCCTTTTTCCTGCCAAAAATTTTCATATTTACCACCTACCAGTCCACCTCCATCATCCTACTAGTCGAAATGACCTTACATAAGATTTAAGCCTGACCTAGCATTCAAGAGGAATAAATGTTTATCACACATTTGTATCTGTTCCTTACTAATTTTCAAAAAACCCTTTCAGATGCTTAGTAGAACTTAAAAAGATCCACAGGGGGAAAAAAAAAAAGTGTTCATTTGTTAACATAGAAGTGATTCAGTATCTCACCAATACCCTTGAAATAAGACTACGATAAATTCAGACACACAACTCCTAAAGAAAACTCCCTCGCACATTTGCAATTTACATTTTGAAATAACTTACTGTCTCTATCAAGCAGCCCTGAAAACTTGCTTTGGGCTTCTATTCTGTAAGTTCCTACCTTGAGCCTAAATACACACTTTAAAAGTCTTTTATTCGCAAGCAATTAAACAAGTATGTTTTGAAGTGAAATGTTATGTCATAAAAGAATTTTAAAGGCTGTTATAATCGATGTACAGATATAAACAAACTGAAAAAACAATGCTAGCATTTTCCTAAGAAAGCTATATATACATATTGCTAACACAGTGAAAAACAGATTAGATTCCTCGTGTTCATCTTTTGCTTTCTGCACAGTTTAAGAAAATTTCAGATTATAAATACCAACAGTGTTTAACACTACTATTATGAAGTAAACTCCAAAAGAACAAAGTTCCAAAGCCATCTTACAAATCCTTAATATGAGTGGCAGAGATGTTTTGAAGTCAATTCTCTTTCTGGCACTTTCCAAGACTACCATAAAATAAATCTCAATGGAGTCAACCTGTGTACGCCTTGTCATATAGATCATCATATATAAAAATATTTTAAAAGTTCAGAGATAAGAACTTTATATGATAGGGGAAAATTCAAACTCTTTCCCTTAAAAAGGAGATCTGGAAACATTAGGGGAAAAGTAGTAGAGAACAAATGTATATAAGAACAGCAAATAATTCAGTAGAGCCATTTACTTATACATGTAGACCAACTACATAACTCTGTCTTTATAAAAAGGAGCCTAAAATCCATTTTAAAATTAAGAACAGTCATATTAAGGTATCAGTATCTGATCACAGTAATTTGAGAAGAAGAAATTTTGTTTGTTCAGTATCCTACCAAAAATTCCAGTTTATCAACACTTAAAATTTCCTCTCGTTTGAACTTTGGACCTTTGGCTCTTTTCTCCAGCAACTATCTTTTCAGTTTAATACTGTCTCAGTCGCTGTTTTATCCATCTCACCAACGCAAAAAATATTCTCTCCAACTGCTTCACAGCTTTTCAGTTCTCACATATAATATTTATTGATTGTCCCAACAAAACAGTAACTCAAGCGCAAAAAAAAAAAATAAAAAAAAAATAGAAAATGTGTACTTGATCAGCAGTGTACCACTGAAGTTCTCAGTTCCTCTGATCTTAAACATTAGCTGACACTATCATGGGGAACCATCCATTAAACACAAATAATACATACAGACACCACATTGCTTCTCATCAGTTGCAACATAAAACATATTACGATCCAAAAACGCATCCCAGAGAAATGACAGGACATATTACTATTCACACTTTGGGTCACAAGTATCATGGTAAACAAAATCTTTGGGTCAAAAGTATCATGGTAAACAAAATCATACTTTTAAAGACAAAAAAGAAATTATAATTTCCAAGTTAGCCAGTTCAAACAAGTATCAACCTAAGTTCAGTTTACCTGTATTTGCAGCTCTCAGTGAGAACAGCAATAAAAAAAAAAAATCATCTATGTCATTCCCATACAAAGCTGAAAAGAGCACATTCAGTAGAAAACTGATATATTATCTGACTATTAAGCCAAAGAAACTCAATAATGTAAGTCACTCAGAACATTCCTAGTGTTATAATGAAATGAAACGAAAACAAGCTTTAGCAAGGAAATTTATAACTTTGAAATAAGGGAATCCGCAAAGAAAACTTGACTATGATCACCTATTACGCATCGAAAACTCCAGTGCAATTCTGATTAACAGTAAGTTAATCAGCTCCACACTGGAAAAGTAGGGAGGGGACACAGAGGTCAAGAAACCCACAGCTCTTCTGGACTTGGTCTTCATTCAGAGGAATGTCCCAAACAGCACCAAGTATCAGCAAAAGGCGTTATTCCCTTCAGCCTCACTGTAACCATTCTAACCCCGTGCCTGTCTGAAGTATCAGCTGTGTTCTCCATCGGACTATGCCCTGACAGATTTCATGTATCTCAATATTGCTCCACTTCAGGGCGAGGCTGGGAAAAAAAACCACAAAAAAACCAAAAGGCCAACTACAAATGAAGAGGATATCACCCCAGAATTGCAGGCGATCAGGACAGAAGAGCAACAACTGCTAGGAGAGATGGCACATAATCCGATTTATTTTTATTCTCTCCAGCTATACTGACCATCTTGAATAACTTCCCTTGAAATTAAAAGTCAAAAATACCATTTTATAATAAATTCCTAGATTTCTCCAGTCCCCATAATGACGGAAACTCTGAAAGTGTTAGACAGCTCACGGGGCAGGGGGGGAGGAAGCTTTTAAAGCTTTCATAAGTAATACTCTAGCCAGCACAGTCTAAAGATAGAAGCAAGGCAAAGTTCTTACACAACAGAATTACTTTTACTGATACACATTTAAGATGTGATTATTTATGGGAATACAAGCCTTATTTGGGTTTTTTCCCCAACTGGAATAATAAAATATACTATCTATTCTACAACTCTCTACTGTTCCATTAACCATGCCACAGAAGTTAGTCATACCTTATCTGACAAATACAGCTGGGTATCTTTAATAGGCTTTCAGGAAACATTTTCCAAAAAAATTATTTTTTTTTTCCTCTATCAAGCATCAGCTCAATTATTTCTGTACAAACTAACAAATAGCTACCTATAGACCTTATCCAGAAGACACTCAAGAGCAATTTATAGCAACTGTAACAAAACTGTAGAGGCCATAATGGTCTACTAACCAGAATTCATTCAATACTGAAAAACTGTTTTAAGAGAGTGGCAAACTAATATTTAGAAACTTGTCCTTTCATCAACTTCTCTGGTCAATTCATTCCAGTGTTGGAACTACCCTCATGGTATAAAATATTTCTTTTATATCTTATGGGAACATCTCATGTACCAAGTTGTGTCTGTTGCCCTTTGCCTTCCCACTGTGGCCCCATTCTCCCCATCACCCTCCCATTAGAGCATTGTAAACTTCAGCAAGATCTTCCCTTTGCCTTCTCTTCTTAAGGCTCAAGAAATCCAGTCAGCCTCTCCTTGTAAGTCACATAGTTCAGCCCCTAACCATCTTGGTGACCATCTGTTGGACTTACTCCAGTACATCCATGTCCTTCTTCTACTGGGACTCCCTTTAGGGAGTAACTCCAGATGTGGTCTCAAGCACCAGAGAGAGGGGGGAAGAATCACTTTCCTTAAGCTGCTAGCTACACGCTTGCACACACAGCCTAATATGCAGCTAAGGATATTCAGAAAATTTGGAAGATACTCTCCAAAGATATTATGAAGGACTACTTTTTCTTACTCTCTCCCTTAAGCAACTTACAAATAATTTGTCTAATGTTATGTGTCATTAATACACAAAACTGGATTATCAGGAGGCAGATCTAGTTTAGAAAAAAAAATTTAAAAAAATATAAGCTCTTAAATGAAGCCCTTGAAGGCCAGATTCATACAGTTTAATTAGGAAATTGAGCTCCTGGTTACCATAGTAATGCAGAAAACATCTAAAGTTTAAATGCAACAACTTGAAATTCATTCCTCTTTGGTGTTTAACAATTATAGTACTAGCTGACCAAAGAGGTTACAAAGAACATTAATTTTCTTAGAGTAACACTAAGTCTAAAGGCTACTGTAATATCATGCACAAAACCAGAAACATGCACCCTTAGCTTCAAAGATAATCCAGTTATCTACTTTTTAAAAAAAAAAAATATGTAACTCTCACATACCAAGCCCACACACTTTACGCACAAAAGGCACACTGCAATTGCAAGTTTCTGAAATCAAGAATTTGAAAAGGAACAGTTTCAGAAAGAGAAAAGCCTTCCTTGTATTTGACATGCATGAATACAGAAAACTGTTTTTCTGGCACAAAATTATTAGAATTAGCAGCAACATACGTAACTGGACTATGTAGAACGGATTAACACTTTTCAGACAATTTTAACTACCTCATTGTAGAATCTTATAAACTTAGGACTTGAAGATACCTCAGGAAGTCACCTCTCCATCTTCCTAACATAAGGATGGATGGATCGAAGATTCTTAAAATATCCTTGTAGTTAAAAGCCTTTAACATTTTCCACATCATCCTATCTTTTGCTTTTATAACTGGAAGAACTTTCTTCACAGTAAGAGATCTAGGTGAGCTGAATGAATTATGTCAAAATACTTCTTGTTACTCCTCATGGATACAGAATAGAATTCTTTTACTTATTTCAATTTACTTCTCTCCTTCCCCAGTCTTTACTAAACTAAACACATAATTCTTTCAACTCCCCTTTCTCCAAGTCTCATTTTCTAAGCCTTTAATTTTTGCTGGTAGCCAGGTGTCTCCTTATATATGTTTTTTTAATATATATATGTATTCATAAAAATATACATTTTTTTACATATATATATATAAATAAAAGAAGAATGTGTCATCATGACACTTCTGTGAATATATCCCAGAGATTTGTTTTATGATTGTAGCAGCACAATACTTTTGACTTACTTTCTGTCTGCACTCAAAACCTGGAATCTCTCTTCCACACAAGCACTGGTCAGACTGCTTCTCATCCACATTTGTAAACTAGACTCCCTTTCCCCCTCTCTTCCCCTTATTAAATACTTTGCGTCTTCCTGTACTAAACTGCATGGTTTTGATTTTAAACCCTGTCCACTTGTCACATATGCATTCTGAAAGAATGCTTATATCCCAGTCATCCAAGCTGCTTTCAGAAAGCACGCAGCACCAAGCTTGACACAACCAAATGCCCTCTTCTCAATCAGACACACAGTTCAAACAAGAGTGATTTTACTACAACCAAACTACAACTGTGATCCCTTGAGAAGTGGTCTTTGCAGTTAATTAGGGAGGGGAAGAATCCACTGATTTATACCACATTTTTCTTGTGTGCTTACTCAAATGTCACACTAATGCAAGTCAAAAATATTTGTACAGTCAGAATACAGCTACTCCTCCTCTTTCACAACAGTTACCACACAATACGAAGAGGATATGTTAGTTCAATACTATTCTTCTTCTGAAATACATTTTGGCTACTTTTATCAGGTTAATCATCTTATATCCTGTAGGTATCAGAGACTATTCATTCCAGTGATTTCCAGAAGCCACACTTTCACGTTATAGTAGAGGATTAAAAATAGTATTTATCATCTGGAAACTCAAAATAAACGTCAAAGAACTCAGATTCAGTTGCTTAAACACTTGAAACAAAAAACCCCAAACCTAAAACACACAGTTGTATCCTAATGACTGTCGTAATACCCAATGCCTAAAAGGTATTTAATATGTCCTTTTTGTTTGGCATGACTTACTGCCTCATTTTTAATTTAAGTATCTGTGTCAACTGTTCTTTACTTTCCTTTTCTATTCACAGGCTCATCTCTATCTTTCTAGTGATTTAGAAAAACCTTTCTTGAGTTTTTTCAAATCCGCTAGTTTAAAACAATGCACCATGGATAGATTTCACTCTTACACGCTTGTCCCTTTCTTTTATATTGAGCTGTAGCAGTAAACACTTATTTTCACTTTTCTGTTTTGCACAAAGCCTTTTTCAATCTTCAAGTCACTAAACAGCTCCTCATGAAGCCATCCTGACTTTTCCTAGATTTCATATATTTTTCCATATTGACACAGCTTGCCACTGTAAATTAGTATTTTCTTCTAGAAACTTGAAGCCCTTCAACACTCTTAATTATCAGGAGTCCTTTTTTATATTTCATATAGAAGCTCCCTTCCCGCTCATCTACTTTCTATTAAGAGACTGCAAAAGACAACACAGACTGCAATCATGGAGTTATTTACATAAGGGGGGAATACATGAAGGATACACAGGCAATCTTAATTTGATCTTTTCCTTATTTTTGAGAGGATTTTATGCTTAAACATTCTTTTAATACAGCTTCCAAGAAAACCAAAACTAAAAAGTATCAAATTGGCAAAAACATTCACTACCTAGAGGGAAACAGAACAGCAGAGTAGGAAGATGAGAAACCAAGACCGGATAACACCACAGTCCTTCAGCTAAAGGAATAATCAAGTGCAAAAGCCAAAGAGTAGTGACATAACCAGTAGTTTACACAAGCATTTTCAAAAAGGTAGAAGTCTTTGAAACCAAGATTACTTAATTGACCTACCTCTACAGAAAAGAATGATTCAAGGATGAAATCAAAGAACGCAGCTTAATGCTGATCCAAACATCAGTTCCAAAAGAAAGTTTATTCAAGCAGTTGAGACATGACTGACATAGCAATGGCTCGTATTCCGTTGCTAATTCTGTCAATTGGATTTGTGCAACCCCTTCAGTTATCCTCCACAGATTTTCTAAAGTGTCAAGCCCATAAGACTTCTCAAAACACATGGAGCAAAGAACACAAAATTAACTGGGTGTCAGTGGAGTAAAATTCCTGCTGGCTCCCCAGACAGCTCACAACAACCTGTATCATTTCAATCTTGATAGATGGCACTCACTGTCTGTCGTGGTTCAAGTTAAATATATCTCTGAAGCCAGCAACTTACACTCTTCTGTCTCCAAACTGGCACACATCTTACTTGGCCAACTCTGGAACCAGTGCAGTAAGATCTCAAATGCCACAGTTGAATTCTCACTTGTGTTGGTTCCTGGTGAATTATATAAAGAAGCAGAAGGCAGGCCAGAAGCATATAAAAAGATGCAATATGTGTAAAGGGGGAGAGGGTAGCAATTTAGGACAGGAGGAGATTTGGAGGCTGGCAACATGAGTATTTCAGAATGGATCTCCCAGAATCAGACAGTTTGGTTACTGTGCACCATTGAGCTAGATGTTATATATCATCACGTAAGTGATTACTAACAGATACAAAATTATTTCACCGGTCTCTGTGTCCCTGTCAGCTACCTCAAAAGGCAATAACCTATATTCCTAAAGCATATATGACAATATCACCATCACATTCCCCAAAACCAGGGATGTTTTTTCTGATTCTACCACAAACAAGGATCATATCCATGGACAGACAGGTAGACAGACTTTAACGACAAACCCCCACAGAGCAACAGTGCAGCCAAAGGTATTTACCTCCCCTGCCATGAAAACTTATCTAGCTCTTGTAGGTATGTGAAAATTACCTCTCTCAACGCCTTTAAAAAGGAGTATCACAATATCCGGTGTCTATTTCAAGTTCTAAGCCCGTTGTCAGAACTCTTACAACAGCTTTGCCCCT
Source organism: Chroicocephalus ridibundus (assembly GCF_963924245.1). Lineage (NCBI taxonomy): Eukaryota > Metazoa > Chordata > Aves > Charadriiformes > Laridae > Chroicocephalus > Chroicocephalus ridibundus. The sequence goes on from NC_086285.1 coordinate 134,624,634, forward strand.
CCCTTGGAAAACTGGAGCCTAGAGAGTTAAAGCTTAATAAAGCTATATGCAAACAAAAACATGCACAGTGGAGAAGTAAGGCACCATTAGAGATCACTACCAAGTACGAATTATGTACATATAGCTGAGATATGCCAACGAATATTGTTTCAGTTCACATATAATATTTCATAATTGGAGTGGGCAAAGCATACATACACTGTTACACTGGCTCCGTTGATTAGCAGTAAAACATTAATGCCACAATCCAATGAAGTTCGATTGTATGCCAACACTCAGGCCTTATTACATTCTCAGAGCTGAAAATACAAACTTTATAAAGGTAAATGATAAAAAAATAAAACTGACAAAAGATCAATGCGTATATTCAACAGCCTTATCTCTGCAATTCTTGAATATTCCACTTTTTGGTGTTTCAAGAAATGCTGCATGAGATATGCAATGTCCTAAATGCGTAATATCTTAAATGGGTAAACTAAATGATGAGGTATCTTAGTCAAATACTTTACCCATAAACAACCCTTAATACAGACTTGAAAGTTTATTTTAGAAACCTTCCTTTTTTCTTTTCTTTTTTTTTTTAAAGAAAAAAAGGAAGAAAGACAAAAGCTGAGCTCATTAAACCAAAAGGAGATTCAGAACAAAACAGAAAATATTAAGTGCAGTTAAGAGTTTGGTAGAACACAACTGGGGGAAAAGCAATTTTTCTCTACCAGTAGAGCAAAAAGCGGAAAATGGGCAAACAGTTTCCTTTCATTTCTGCTGGAAGAAATGTTCCATCACCATACCTTTCTTTTACCAGTAACACAAACTGTGAAAGGCAATTAAATTGGAATGTGCCGGCCTTTTCACCTGGAGTGGTAGAGAGACTACTAGCCGTGCTCAGTTCGGCAGTATCAGGAGGATATGTAGAAACTGAAAAATGGAACAGCGACTTCACAGACCAGGAAGCATGGATGTCCAAAACATCCACACTTGAATTTTGTTAGAAACCTATTTCCATGCACTCAAGTTCTCTTTTTTTTGTTGCGATGATGTAAGAAAGGGGTAGCCTTCCAAAGCCAAGCCTTCCTAGACACTGTAAACTCAAATCTTAATCTGGCTTGGAGATCAAAGAGGAAGAAAAATGAACTCATAAATAGTTCAAAGTTAAAAATTAATCCCACAGGGGCTCCACTCCTTTAGTTTACTCTGGTAAAGCTGCTGCATCCTGGGGAGACTTAACAATATTTCTTCAGTAACTACTAATGATTCTCTTTCGCACCCGAAGACTTAAATGTACCCAGCAAACTCTGCTAGCGCAAAAGCACTGTCAGTCCTATGATGAAGTCCTGGCAAAGAATTACATTTCACTTAAGAGCGACAGGCTGTCACCTCCTTCCCCATTCAAGTTAGAAAACGTTTCACAAAAAACATCCTTTCTGTTTTGAAGTTTTTGCATGCAAAAGACAGATTTTTTTCCAAGCACTCCCTCACTCAATGTAGGCAAACAGTAACCTTGTACCAGAACAGGAGGAGTTGTTAACAGGCTGCAACAACACTGTTGTTACAACACCAGCATGTTGTTTCATAAGCAAAGCTGTTACTAGTGTGCCAGTACAACATACTAGCCCGGGAGAGTAAGACCAGTAACAACTCTATTTTCAGTATTTGGTTCTTTCATTCACACATTTCTTACTAGTGTTCTAGACACTGGATAGATAGTCCTGCTTTTTGAACAAAACACCTCTACAGAAAAAAACCCAAACATTTTTAACAGTGTAAATATTGCTGGAACGGGAACTGATTTCACGTTACTCTCCAATTAGAAACCTAACTTTAATACCAAAAGCTCTTAAACAGAAGAGAAACAAGAACTTTTTTTTTTTTTTTAAGAAAAAATTACCTGCTACAGTCCATCTTGCTACTTAAGAAAAGACAAAGAGGCAGCTCCTACAAGTTGAAAAAAAAATTCCTTTGTTTCCTAATCAATCTTTCAAGAAAGCCCCTGCTGAGTATATCCCATTATTCAGGTGAAATCATTTGGCCCAGACTCCCAACTCACAAGCCATACAGATACTTGATTATCACAGTCCTGTGTGAATTTTTCCTAATCAAAGTTCTTACAGTAAGATTTAATCAAGGCCCAGAGGAGGAAAGAAAGATAATTGTCTGGATGTGCCCAATTAAAGCTTCAGCAGGACACATAACAAAACAGCTTCACAAAACACTCTGTCCATAGAAAAATAATACCAGGATTTGAATTTCAAGAATTGTTTTTCAGTTTTATCTATTTTTGGCTGAATATCAGGTTTTCAATCTGTACTGAGAATGCAGAAGCAGATTAGTCTCCTCTTTCTCATTTCTAATAAAACATGTTAACATCTGGCAACCCAGTTCTAATGTTATTTTCCCAGATCAATCCATACTTCAAGTCCTGAATGTCAGGCATTTTGTACATTTCTGCCTTTTTTAAAGGAACCAAAAGGCAATGCATGAATCTTTTAACAAACTACTTACAAATAAGTTTCCACTACTAATCTTTAATTCTTCTAAGCATTTAAAAATTTCATTACATTACAGACTAGGGGGGTGAGAGAAAGGATTGTTGATTTCTCAGTTTGACAACAGAATGCTATCTTCACATGCCCCAAAATATTCTAAAATATTTGACTGGAAGGTTAAAGCTATACAGTCCTCTTCTAAAGGGAATAATATGCTTGATTTAAGCTCACTAAGAGACAAGATCAAGCTGAAATCAGAACTATAGTATAATTAAAGACAAAACAACAACTACAAACACTCTGTACAGTCTGAAAAGCTTTTTGCCAGATAATCAAATTTTTTTCCAATGACCCTGTCATTTTAAAGCAAATTAAGTGAAATACACTAATGAAGAATAAAGTGAAACTGACAGATAGTCATCTGCTTTATAAATGGAGTCTTTGAATGTAACAATGCCCAGCACGAGCCTCACACAGTACTAAAGTCAAATACAAATAATTTTATCTTTTAAGGACAAAAGTCTGGCATTACTAGAACAGCTTCAGTTAAAGAAATTAATTTAAGATAATAGCAAGGGCTGGCACAATGAGGGCAGCCACATGTCTACCAGAGAATTTCTTATCCTTCTAAAAACCATTCCAAAGGTTGATAACCAAGAAAAACTGCTGTATTCTGACAGTTAGCCTTTCAGAAAGAAACAGGGCAAAATGTTAGAAGCTGCAAACTGTAACAAGATTTAAATACTCATCAAATCCATATCCCCAAGTATGACAGGGAGAGAATTTATAATTTAGGAAACCTCAATCCATTCAGTTCCCTTCTCATTATCGGCCACCAATTTCTAATCAAGAAGAAATAAATAAATCTATGTGAACAAGTAGCATCAAATTTTGTGAAGCATTTTATTCCAACAGACTCTTACAGACAATATTTACTATACTCCAGTAAACTATTATCAACGTTTATTGCCATATACACAGGATTATTTTTTTCTTGAGGCTGATCAAGCAACATTTTTAAGTAAGTTGAATAAAAAAAGATCACAAACAACTTTGTATTCGTAATAACCCCAGGAGAAACAGTTATTTTTTAATACTGTATATGAAAGAACTAATAGTATTCTCAACCAGATGATTAATTACCAAAAATAAGGTGTCTTGCGACTCCTGTTCTACCGCTGTTAACTTCAGTCCTTTTTCTAGTACAGTAATACTGTTCCCAGGAAGGCAAATGATGGGGTTCCCTCCCTTCTGCCCCTGCCACCCCAGACTGGTATCTATTTTTCATTCCAGTGATTAAGGTCACCTCAGAGGAAAAACAAACAAAACCAAAGAAAAAGAAAAACAGCAAAGGCTGGCACAGACTCCAGAATACCTTTTGAAAGCCCTCAACTATCAAAAGCAGGCAGAAGACAGGTTACCTGAACTTCGTCCTATCAGAAAACATTGCTTACTGGCTCTTCCTATTTTAAAACGTTTAACCTTTTTACTTTATTTTCATTTCATTTTAGTAAACGAAGTTATAACAGATTTAAATGTGTAATGTTGTCTCTTCCTCCATTCAAAAGGCAAAAACGCAACCCACAGTTGACAGTTCTGTCACAGTCCTCCCCAACTTCAAAACCACGCAAGATGCACAGAATTTTTGGCTTCAAGTACTGAGTAAAAGACCTTCATCGTCCTCTTCCCCTCTGCCCCAGTGGGAACTTTAGCCTGAAAACTGCTTGAAAGCTCATCTCTTGGTTGTAAACCAAGGCTATGTAAGAGACATGACCAGTACACCAAACACATTTGTATTTGTTGAACACAGCCGTAACTATGGGTAAATTCAAAAGAAGTCATGCCTTCTCTCTTTCGTATTAACATGGGTAATTTAATCACATAATCTCTGGGAGTATTCACCAATACAGCCTATACCTGTATGATATATAGTGAAGATCCTTCAACTTGAATGTCTTAGCTGGGTAGAATGTGAGCAAACAATTAAAGAAAGTGCTTGATCACTGAGTTTCACAAATTGTTTGAACTAAGCTGCTTTAGCTTATTAATTACAAACTCACAGAGCTTTCCAAGGGAGCAGCTTAACAAGACAACATTCCCTGGCTTTTGCAAATCTATTGTTTTCTCTTTTCCTCCTCTAAAAGCTTGAATAGCTAGGCCTAAAAGCAAGTACAAGACGTTATCAAACCCTGAGCAAAAAATATTTACAATCAACTGGAATAACTATTCTTTACAATAAATACCTGCCTGCTCTTATTTTCCTGATTTAAATCATACACATATTCATGAAATATCAATGTTCAGTGTGACCGCTTCAAAGCATTCATGGTTTTCTACATTTTAGCTACATAGTTGGTCTATTTAGAAGAAAGGTCTGCTGATTAATGCTCAGAGACACTGGTTTCAGTAAACTTGTCTACTACTGCTTTCTTTTTCGGAAGTGAATTCGTCCGTTCTAGCTCAAAAATTGTGCAGTTGCTGCACAGGAAAGTGTTTCCCAAAACTCTATTTACACAAGCAGATAGAAAAATAAGCAAATGAGACTCCTTAGGGCCTAAAGCCATAACTTTGGTTTTACTTATCTTCACTGACTTAAAGACTATAAGTTTTAAACTTCACTTGATATTCAACTCACTTGAAAAGTTTATTAATAAAGACCCAAGATTAAACTAACTCATCTTGGTAAAATAACTACAAATTTTGCATGTATCTTATTTTACTGTAGCATGGCTATACTCCAAAACTAATATACCACATATCAGTACAGACTGATAACTGAAGGTTACATAAAGGACTAAGAATCTTAGTGGACAGGAGAAACGCTTTTTGCCTCCACTCATTCTGGTCTCAATCACAGTACTTGCATTTTTCAGTTTTAAAAATGATTGAAATCTTCATCTTCAACAGTATTACACCAATGGCACCACTAAACAGTTCAAGTTGTTACTAGCTACCAATAATTTAATTGTGTTTATATCCCAGAACTAGTTATATAATTAAACACTAATTTTCTTTTTATTTTTTTAAAATATTTTAATTGAAATAACATAAATAGCACCCTGTACTGTGACATTCAACAGTACAGAACACATGTGCATCACCACTGAAGTTCCAGTCGACTGACGGCTTTCCTCACTTAAGGTTGGGTTTGTTGGGGTTTTTTTGGAAGATATATTAAAAATATTTAGAACTTTTTCCTGGACAAAGCTGTCAAATAAGAGAAAATTACTTCCAAGTTATTAAATAAAAATGCTGCCAATATTGAAGAAAGATCAAGCAATAAGCAATTGTTTTGAGAACAGCTGGAAACACAGAACTTCCACTGAGACTAGAAAAGATAAGAGGTAGAAGAGGTAAAGAAATAGAACCAAGGAAGTTTAACCAAAAGCAGACATATCCAGAGCATAATATTTTCTTATAATGTAATTACAATGCAATTTTTCTTGAGATTTCAGTGGCTTGCATACATTTTCCCCATCCCCTACCCCACTGGCTGAAAACACTGGCGTGAAACTTGTGGGAAGCTTTTGTATTGCTACTGGCTTGTGTTTTGCAATAAAAGCTCCTGGTGATCTCAAGCTAACATGAATTCTGCTTTGCCATCTAGCACAATTATTTTATTAAATGCCTGTTTAGACATACATTTTGGAAAAAAAATTCTATTGCTGTAACATGACTTTTCAAGCAGCACTTGATGTGTGCATGTGTTTTGCTGGTGGCCCACCAATAGGCAGTTTTCAAGGACAAAAAAAAAAAAATATCCTGATAACATAAAGTGAAGGCGAACATTATTCTACACTCTTTACTAAAGCTGTTTGTGTCATTAATTACATTAGCTCTGTATTTAATCAGATTTAAATATCTACTTGTACAAATCTCATGTGTCTAACTTTGAAGGAAAAACCAAAGGTTATTTTGGTGATAAAATGCAAAACTAAACCTGTTCCCACAGCTGTGTTTGTCAAAACTGTTAAAATATGTCCAGTCATAATTCAGGGTTTGAAGTAATCTGGTATTAAAAGTGAAAGGAGGGAAAAGGTGAAACGGTAGTAGAGTGTCAGCATTATGGATAAAGTCAATCTTCCGAGTTTAAGACGCAAATACTTGTTATCTGTGACTTGAGGGAAAGGCCTTAATTATCTAACACTTTGTATAGCAATTATATATTTTCCATACATTTTTCAACTGAAGTTCCTTGGTTCTATTTTTTACCCGATCTTCTATTCTTAATGCAAGTTCTATGTTTACAGCTGTTCTGAGAACTACTGTTTATTGCTTATTATTTCTTCAGTATTTACCACATTTTTATGCTATCTGTAGCTTACTAAAGATGCTATACTGAATTTTCTAAAGCAAATCCATTCAGTTCACTTGTTCTTCACTACTTAAAACTTTTCAGAATATTTCTGTTTTTTTTCCCCAGAAAAGTTGCATAAGCTTGGGCTTTTTCTGGGAAAAATCTTGAAAAAATGCCTTTTTTTTTCTTCAAGATTTGTTTTGGGGTTTTGTTTGTTTGTTTTTTAAGAAAAAATTATCATTTGCCTAAAGTTATGCAAAACAGGTTTAAAGCAATCTAACAGTGCCAAATTAGCCACCACTGTGGACAACACTGTGGTTAGAAAACAAAACAGGATCTTGTCAACATTTTCTAGAAGAAAAGCATTACACGAAACTACCATTAAAAAACATCCACACAGAAAAACATTTGTAAAATGTTTTTTGTGTTGAAGATTTAAATGTTAATAGAAGAATTCAGAGCCCTGAAGTCTTGCTCACCTGGGAAGGTGTCTACTATTGAGAAACTTACTAATTTTACAGTTCACTTACTAATTTTTCATTTATGCTTCCTATTTATTTAAAAAAAATAAATCCCAACCAATTCTGTTTCCAATTTGTTAAACTACATTACTAAATTACTGATTTACTAAACTCAGAAAAAAGTCCTCAGAACATTATATAACTAGCAACATAAAGACAAAATACTCCCTAAGTTTCCTTGACTCTTTCATCAAAAGACAACAGAACACTATCTGGAAAAAAAAAAAAACACACAAAAAAAACAAACCAACGAACTGTAATCTTACAGCCAGTATTTCTAAAATTAAAGCAATTACAACATCAGACTTACCATATCTGTATTTTCAGGAAGTGAGTACTACCTCCACACATAACTTATTTTACTTTTAGGCAACATTTGTCATTCATGTATCCTAAACAACCTCATTTAATTTGTAAACATTATCCCTTTACACAGGGAGCAACAGGAATGAGGGTGAGGCAAACTGTAGAAGGTCATTTACTAGGCCAGAGACAGCAACACAGCACAGGTTTACAGAGTCCCACAGAGTGCCTCCTTCAGGTTTCACAACTGTTATTTCCCTATAGTTGTCACAGTTTTATAAGAGATACTGCTTAATAAATTGCCTCTCTTTTGCAGTAATGTTCAGACTTCCACAAGCATGAAAAGAACAGCATTACAAAAACGTATTTGCCAGACAGAGCTGATAAAACGAAGGCAGATCAGGCTGTCTGTCTAAACGACTGCTAAATGCAGAACATTCTGTACAGTACGTTCAAGTTCTTGATCCCATTTCATTTCGGTAACTCAGAAAGACACACCATGGGTTTTTTTGATGCTTTTAAACTTCATAAACAGAATTTTTACCCCATGAAGTTCAATGCCTTGACATTTTAACTCTTTTTAGCTATGGTAAATACAGGCTATCAGGACAATTCAACTAATTTCATTCTGTTTGTACACTTTCTCTCAGCTGTTCCATTACTAGTGACAAAAATTATAAGTTATACAGCACCAAAATGAAAAAAACAAAGAGAAAGCAGCAGTTTGAGAAAGAAAACAGAAGTACTAGATCATCCAGATCTAAAAAAAAAACCGGAAAACTGTAAAAATTCAGAAAAAAAGCAGAGCAGTTACAGGTGAAATAAGAAAAGACAGGGGCCACTGTCACAAAACCCAGCGATCTCTTCTCCTGCCCCAGTCATAATAAATCACCACCCACTCAAAGCAACACACAGTGAAAGTGATCCATTCTTCCAGAGCAATTTCTGCAGCCTCTATTTAAGAGCTCCTCCGGAGAAGGTATGAATAAATAATTCAGCTGGAAATACCTGTCAAGCAGCAGGATGTTTCATGTTTTCACCTACAGGAACCCCATCCAACCAAGTAAAACCAGACATTATCTGTCCAAAGGGCTGACACCACACTACAATCTCATTTTACGGAGAGAAAAAGGACTCCACGGGCAACAGGGGCACACGGCTTGGGACAAAACTTGTCTGTCCCAGAATCCCCGTGTAGCAGAATTACGGTGCCAGAAGCGCCCGGGAAAATAGGATTGTTGGTCACATCCTTCGGCACCGTCCTCACGGTGTCACCAAGGCGGTCTCCCTGACACGCACACTACCCCCCCCCCGCTAGGCTGCAGCCACACCGCCGGCAGAGGGGGACGACCCCGTCACCTCCCACGGCGGCCAGCGAAGCCGTGGCCCCCTCAAACCCTGCCGAGGCGGAGAGGGATCCCTTCGCCCTTCCCGAGGAGAGGGGACATCGCCTGAGGCAACTCGCCCCCCCCCCCCACACCCGGCGCCTCCCGCCGCCTCCTCCGCCCGCCATCCTGCCCCGCCCGCCCTCACTCGCGGCTCCCTCCTCCCCTCCCCGCCGCAGCCGGGGCCCGGCCTCGCCCCTCAGGGTCTCAGCTCCATCCCAGCCCTACCCTGCCTCCCCCCTGCCCTCCCCGGCCGCGCCGAGCGGCCGCCCGTCGCCCCTAACCCTCGCGGCTGCGCCGGAGCCGCCGCGCAACCGATCGCCCTCAACCGCTGCCCCAACGGCTGCTCCACCCGCACCGCTCTCCAGAGCACCGCCACGCACACACCCCGGGAGAACGGGCTCCTCCCGGCTCCGGGACACCGCTGCCGCCGCTCACGGCTCACGGGCCCCCGCCCCCGCGCCCCGGCGCTGACCCGGCTCCGCCGCAGGCTCCTCACCTGCATGGACGCCATGATGGATCCTCCCCCTCCCCTCTGCGCCGCCGGCCCGGGCCCTCACAGACGCAGCGCCGCGCGCCCGGCCCCGCCCCGGTCACGTGCCCGCCCCACCGGCCGGGCGGCCGCGCATGCGCGGGGCGGGTGGCGGCCTTGGGCTACCGACGGCCTTGGGCTACTGGTGACCCCTCCGCCCATCATCGGGCTCCTCTGGTGCTGCCCGCCCCCTGCTCGCCCGGCGGCAGCAGGGAGGCGACCGCCCAACGGCTGGGGAGGGAGCCCTGTCGTCTCCCGCGGTGGGAGTGGGCCTTAGGGCCGGTCATCAGCGCCGCCGGGGGTTTGGGGGGGGCTGACACCCCGCCCGGCCTCTCCGTTAAGGTTTTTAGCTGTGCGCGTCCAGAGTCTTTAAGGGATTTAGTTAATGCCGGGTGTGCCCTTTTAGGGGTTTTTGCGGGCTCTCCTGGCGGGAAGGTCGGATTAGGGATCCTCAGCAGGCCCGGCCCGGCCCCGCTCTCCTCCCTGGGCTCGGGCTGCCGCTGGTTTGGTGTGGGAGAAGGCCTGACTGCGTCTTGGGGTGACGGACGGTTCTCCAGGCAAGGGGAGACATTACTCTGTGCTTCCCGTGCTACTCTGCCACGGGTCTTGTGACTTCTCTGCAGTGGTGGCCTGGTGGCATCCCATGTCCAAATTAGCATGGGTATATTTTAAATGGGAGCATTTTCCGATGCTACATTTTGCTTTCCTGGACTGGAACATCCTCTGTCCTTTGCACTGGATGATTCTGTGGTAACTGTGCAGGTGAAAATACACAAGCACCGCTCACTAGAAGCAACCTGCATGCAATCAATAAATAACGCAACTTGGAGAAATGCTTTTCATAAAGCGGGTATTTTAGACCTAACAGATCCTCAAGATAACTTGACAAAATGTTTTTCCAAAGGCAAACCTATAAAACTCATAATCCTAGTGGATATGTAAATCCGAGTTAATAGAGGTACTGATTTTATACCTCATTATAATCTCCCATCTCCCTGCTGATCTCACTGTATGTTCCAAAAACATTGGAGCACCTTTTTCTCTTCCCTTCACACCCAGACTTTCTCATGATGCTAAAGACCCCCCTTGGGTCACTTCTGCTCTATCGGTAGCACCTGATTTTTCCATCAGAGATGGCCTAATTGATACACATCTAAATTACTGAACAATTGTTCTCACTTTGTATTTACCTTTGAAATCCTCTTTCATTTTAGACCTCAAGGAGTGTGCATCTGAAAGGCTGCCTAATTTCTCCATATACATTATTTAGTGTGATGCAAGATACTACTTCTACCTACAAGCTTTACCATCCAGTATGTTTTTATGCATCCTCAACTTTGAAAACTGCTAACTGGAGGAAAACAAAAACCCAGCACAACATGGCATCAGCTTCCAACTTGTATCTAGTGTCAGCTGTGTTGCCGATGTTAAAATGAGCACGCAAACTTATGGGTTTGCATAAAGGGAAGAACAGAAAACAGCAGTAGTGTCCTTTTCCTGTGAGGTAGCTGCAGAAGGGAAGGAGCCTCTTGGCTTTCCGGGAATTTGCTGATGACAGAATGAAGTCTATGTCAATTTTTGAGTAGGAAAGGAGACTAGCCTACCAAAAGTAAGGATGGAAAAAGTATCATAATGTAAACCGAATCCTATACTTTTTGTCCTCTAAATTCAGCCTCAATTCTCAGTCACAAACTATGGGCTCCTGACGCTGTGCAAGCTGACATTGCTCTACTGACTAAGTCAGAAGAGTCTTCTTGTGTGTGTTTTCCCTGGAAGTCAGTATTTATGTACTATAGGATTTTGCAACACCGTTTAGGTTGCAGAGGATTTATTGCATTAAGTAGACATTTAGATCTGGTAGAGGTTTCTTTCTCCTGCGGTTCTTCAGAACTAAGTTAGGCTGTTAGAGCATTAAGTGGAACATCGCTATTTCTGTTTTACTAGATGTTGTTGTTTTGCATGATCCAAACATATGTTTATCCTAAAATACATTTCTTAATGCCATATGCTACAAAGATAGCAAGAACATCAAGTTTAAGCAATGGACATGTGTTCGGCTATAAACATGGACATATTGACTATCAGTGTTGATATAATCACAGTGAGATAAAACTGATTTCAATCCGCTATATTCAGTTTCTTAACCCTGTTCCAGAAAACCCTGTTCAAGGTCAGAAGATACGAAAAGGCATAAGCTTACGAATGCCAGCACACTTCATAGACTGCAAGCTGGTTTTGCATGGAAAGATCGGCTTTGTAGTCTTAAGCTAACTGTAATCAGTACAAATACGACTTCTACTCAGTAATAAAGAAAAATTATCTCTGTACGAAAAGCCACCTTAGCAAAAAGTCATAGCTTTTAACTGTCCTTATGTTTGAGAAGTCTTTTTCCTATCATACACACCTTTGCAATGTTAAAAACAAGGCACCTACCACATTTTGTACCGAAATATTGTTTACTGAGATAACTTAATCTACGCTGCAAATCCCATTCCTAAGGATAGCAGGCATGAAAAGCAAGGGGCAATGTGCCCTTCACATAAACAACAAAGCACAAATTACTACCCACCCTAACTTAACTGGATATGTAAGAAAGAAGCTAAAGAGTTACTCTGCAGCTGAAACTTGTGACTAGAATCCGTAAATTCACTTTGAGTAGAGTTTATTCTTACAGGACTACCAAAGGTATCTTTTATAACTGTTGTCACATCTTTGTTTTTTAAAGTATCACGCAATTGCCTAATATATATGCAACATTTTTAGCTCCTCATCATCATGGGAATAGGGGTAGCTAGAGAATTACCCTGTGTTTTATTGGTTTTTTCCATTTCCCTGTGTCTCAGTAACCTGACTTGCAAAGTGCTTCTTAATAAGTGTTTTTGTACAGTGCATAATGCTACAGAGATTCAATCCCTTAAGTGCAATAGGAAAACAAACACTATTAGCAGACTCCTGGAAAGACTTTATATGAAAATCAGTAGTTTCTTCCTTAAATACAGTTCCATTCTTGATTTTGTGATGGCTCATAGTATTCTTTGTTCTAAGTTATTCAGTAATCTCAGCGATGAGAGGCCCAAAATCCCAGAGTGGGTAGATTTCACAAGGATTTGGTTATATTGTAATTTGTTGTTCATTTCAGTGTTGACCTTTACCTATGCAAAATGTAGAAGAAAACACTTTTGCAGTTAACCCTTCCTAATCTGTTGCAGGTGTAGCGGTAGCCAATGCAACAGTTGTTTGTTTTTTAAAAAAGCAAGCTTTAGACTAATGCAGCCTGATCCTGCACCAGTCAATCTAAGTTTTGCCAGAGACTTCAAGGATTGGAGTCTGTCCTGGATTGAGGTAAAACAGAACCAATTTTCTGTTCAGTAATTTTACTTCTTAGCTAGGCCTCTTCTAACTCTCTGAAATTAACAGCATATTGTGCTGAAAATGGTTTGTTCTCAGAGTGATAAGACCAATGGTTACAATTAGTGCCATGGGATGGTACACAGAGAGGCTCTTGTTTGTACTTATTGCTATAACAACCAAGGTCAGATAATTTCGTTTTTTCACCCGTTGGAGGGTCAGAAATGGAAAAGCGTAGAGGGGTCCCACCTGCAGGGAGGAGTGGATGGGACAGGTGACCCAAAATTGACCAACAGGACTATTCCATCCCATCTGCCCCATGCTCAGTATAAAAGCTGAGGGATCAAAGGGTCAGGTCTTTTTCTTCAATGGCCAGCGTCTGAGGAGGACCCTGCCTGTTCATCTGCCTTTGATCCTGATCCGTGTGTTCCTGACTCCAGCTCTGGAATCCAGCTCCCACCCGTTGCTGAGTCCAGTCTGGGACTTCCCCAGAGCCTGCTGGTGACGTCATCCTGGGAGTTTAATACAGTTTTGTATATACTGTATCTATTTTATTATTTCCTTTTAATTCTGTTATTAATATTTCATTAAAGTAGTTCAGTTTCTTCTAAACTCGTAAATCTCTTTATCTCTCCTCCTTCTCTCCGTGTACAAGAGGTGGGGGGAGAGCATCTGTTACCGGCCATTGGCCAATTTGGCCAAAACCATGACAAATCCTAGGTCCCAAATATTCAGAACTTTAGGGGTAAGAGGAATTTCATTTGTTATCTTTATTATTTCAGAAGCTGTCTTGCACTGATCTGATCAAATACATGATTATGACTCACATATTGAAAGCCTATAGAGCAAATCATGAAAATTGTGCCTCCTACTAAAATGTTTCTGTAAATATTCATGAGTTCAATCTAAAAATCCACTTTTCTTCAGAGTTTGCATTACCTTGCATTTACAGAAAAAATGCAGATAATGTTTAAACTGCATTTATTTGATAATTTTCTGATGTATCAAGCCAGTTTCATAGAGGTCAAATATGTTTGATTAGGGTCCTTATAATTTTATATTCCATTCCCTACGTTATCCATAATGTTTTCAAACATTACCAAACATTTTTTCCTCTGCTCTCCCTTTTTTTCCTGTATCATTCTTCTGTATACTGAATTATTTCTGACAGCTTCTTTACAATTTCTGCCACTGCAATAACACGGGACCTTGATTTCTTTTGTCCAAGTCCACTATACATTTTAGCTTGCTCACACAGAAATGAACTGTACATGATGTTAACCTCCCCTTGTTACTCCAGCGGCATAGCAACCATAACCTGCAGTGCCAGGAGACCACATCTCACGGGCATGGAGGACTACGTACCTCTCCAAGGAATTGCGCCAACTTCTCTGTCCACTCCTGCCTGCCAGTTTCAGGAAGGGCACTGAGTTTCAAAAGTCTGTGGGACTTCATCTTCTGATAAACACGAGCTTGCTGCACCTGCAGGAAACGCTGTCTGCATCATGCAAAGAAAAGATGTAGAATCATAGAATGTGTTGTGTCGGAAGGGACATTTAAAAGTCAGCTAGTCCAACCCCCCCAGCCAAGACAGATTATCAATCAAACCAAGACAAGATTATATTGAGAATACAAAAGAACACGTATACGTAGCTAAAATTAAAAATACCCTAAATTTTCAAGATGTTTTTGCCCTGTTGAGACTTTATTGTTGTTTTATTCCTTAGTGATTATGTAGCTTTTTCATCGATGGCTTGTGCCATTTTTATCTATCTTAGTTCTGGATAGTAACAGGCACATTGTCACTTCCATCCCAGGACTTTCAAAGGGATAAATGGAGGCTAAGGGAAAGGTTTCACCTTATTCCTGATCTGCCGCAAGTGCGGCATCTGCAGAAGAGGGTCATCATGTTCTCAGCTGTCATATGCTTCCATTTCTTCTCTTGTATAGGATTTGACAATTTTACAGTTGCTGCGGGATCTGTGGCTTTCAGCTTATCCACAGCAACATTAAACTACCAAAATAATTTTCCATCAGATCAGGAAAAGAATCTCTCCTGTTCTGTTGACACACAGTTGTGACAATTGCTGCAGGGGAAAAAGAAGGACGTGTGGACAGGGAGAGGAGTAGAATTGCCTGTTTTGGTAATATGCCGTAATTATTAATTTATAATTGTCAAGCCGTGTTTTTTTGGCAACAGTAATCCTTTAAATCTTATAAAGGCTGTAACAATAAATACCTATAAAGATAAAAGCTATAAAAATTAAAATCATGAAGATTGTGTAGGACATACACTTAATGAAATAGATCAATTTATTTAAAAGTGCACAGTTATGTAATTATTAGTTCTTCCACATCAAAAGCATCTGTTTCCAGAGCCCATGTGAGCAGGTTGATTACTGTCTCTATCGAATAGGTGGGTTCAGACTCTGCTCAGTGATAATAAATACCTTTAAGATTGAAATATAACTGTAATTTAGGTTTGTTGCTTTTTTTTAACCTGTGAACTGAAGGCTTCTCAGGTAAGCCCAAGAGGTATGTGAATACCTAGTTGATTTTGTTATTAGGAATATTAGGAAGTGACTCTGACTTAATAACCAATGAAGAGAAGATACTGCTAAGGAATTTTCGAAATTAAGTAGCTGTTTGGTCTTAGAATCATAGAATTGTCTAGGTTGGATGGGACCTTTAAGATCATCTAGTCCAACCATCAACCTCGCACTGACAAAAACATCACTAAACCATGTCCCTCAGCACCACATCTACCCATCTTTTAACACCTTCCAGGGATGATGATTCCACCACTTCCCTGTGCAGCTTGTTCCAATGCTTGATAACCCCTTTTGGTGAAGGAATTTTTCCTAATATCCAATCCCGTTTCCTCTTGTCCTCTCACTTGTTACTTGGGAGAAGAGACTGACCCCCACCTTGCTACAGCCTCCTTTCAGGTAGCTGTAGAGAGCGATAAGGTCTCCCCTCAGCCTCCTTTTCTCCAGGCTGAACAACCCCAGTTCCCTCAGATGCTCCTCATAAGACTTTTCTCCAGACCCCTCACCAGCTTCATTGCTCTTCTCTGGACCCGCTCCAGCACCTCAATGTCTTTCTTGTAGTGCAGAGCCCAAAACTGAACACAGTACTCAAGGTGTGGCCTCACCAGTGCTGAGTACAGGGGGAGACTAGACTAGACTAGTTTTGCTAGTCTAGAAGCAAGATAAAATTGGTGGAGAAGAGGCTTCTCGGGGAACTTCTACAGCTGTGCAATAAGCTATCACACCTCCTGAGGGATGAGAAGCAAATCCACCACATCCGCACATCAGACCATACTGCCATCACCGGACCCTGCACACAACTTAAAGACTTTACAGAACTTTGTTTTGCAGGCCCGTACGCCAAGATGACACTGCTCCAGCCCATTGGTTTGCTTTTGTTTGTTTAGTGTCCCTCACAAAAGACAAGACTTCATATGGGATATAACTATCATCAAATGGAGCTATGTTAAGATAACGTAATGGATGAGCGGTTACTTGACTATTTCAGCGAAATATTTTCAGGCAGTTGTCTTGTTAAGTCATAGTTGTTTATTACAAGTCAAATATTTTTCATTATTTAAGTGCTCTATGTTAAATGCTATGCTAAAGCAGCTTATGCTATGTTAAAGCAGCTTAAATGTTAGTGTAATATTGATATATCATTTACGTGTTTCAAGTAGTTTGCTACAAATAATTCTGACTCAAATGGAGAGTCACTTCTGGAAAACATTATATGTCAATTTGGCATGGTAATGCGGGAAGATCTTTCCCTGCATAAAATGAGAAATTAAATCCTTTGTGCCAAATGTATTTAGATCCTGGATATTTTTCAGGCTTGGTGATACCAACCAAAGCTGAGAACTCTTTATGTAAGAGTGTATTAACCTGCATAACAAGTATCCCATTGTTTTACTAGACAGAGTAACAAGAATTTATAGCAACCTAAGACACAAATTATGTATTACGTATGGTTTTGTGTAGTAGTGATTTTGGAGATAAAGGTTTTCTATTAAATGCAAATAGGATACCAGTAGTATTTTTTTTCATGGGAAGAAAAGCATTAGCTACGAATTCTCAACTGAAAAGGCAGTTTTAAATTTGAATTGATGTTAAAGAGTTATTTGGTTTTAACTTCAAAGTAACTTCTGGTTGAGGAAAGAAACTGTCAACAAATAAATAAGGAGCAGCATTAATCCATGCCTGTATTCCCAAAACGCTCATCTCACGAAACTATTCTGAAAACCAGTAACTTTAGCACTGTACAGTAAGATTTTAATTTATATAAAAACTCTCAAGTTGTTACTTTCACCAATCTAAAACACAGTACATATTTCAGGGGCAATTTTAATTTTCCAATTCTAACCTCAACAAGTGAGGCTACAAACCATTACATGATTAACACCTTGAAAACTGGGTACGTAAGCTCAATGGGATAAAACGTTGAAGTACTCCATTTGTCAAAGAACAATCACGATCTTGCATCTCTGATTCTCCTCCCACGTAGCGTGGGAGGAAAATCCTGTAAACATAAAACGGTAACATGGCAATGACACAGAGAAATAGCTTTTCCTTTTTTTTTTTATTTATCTCCGTGACCTTTCTCCCGTAGAAGACTGCACCACGATCTACGTTTTAGATGTAACATACTCAAAGTTTTATTTCATGACAGACACCACTTGTTAAAACTTGATTTGATAAAAGCTCACTGTTCTTTTCTCTGTGCTGCCTTAGTGATGACAGTCAAACAAGCTTCATGGGTGGCTGATAATAATGATAATAACCACAAAATCTACTACGTGCTTTTTTTCTAGCTCTTTCGATTGTTGTGCCACACAGTGAAGTCACAGCATTGGTTTCTTCCCATAAAATTGCCACGTAATAAGCTACCTTTAAAAAGAAAACTAACTCCAACCCAGTTTTTTATTTGTCAAAAAATCCTTCAAAGTTGAGTTTTTCCATGGGAAAAACCACCTAATACCTTTTTTGCTAATTGCAAAGTTTTCATCTCTTTAAAAACCAGCATAATAGCTTAATTTTCAAATGCACTCAATCCTGAAGTAATGAGTTCCTGCTATTTTTCTCTTATTCAGTTGTTGAAATTAAGTTTACACACGGCCTTCACCCTTAGTTTTCAGCTAGGAAAACCTGCTATTTCTCATTAGTACCTACACGCTAACATTGTGCTTTTGTTGACACTGCATTAGCTGTTACTCCCTTAAATTATACTGCAACATTTGAGACTTAAAAAAAAACAAATGAAACTGGGGACACAAAACATAGACTGAAAAGTTTTCTGTGCCATTAATTTCCTTTTCCACTTTATCTATCACATAAACAAATTGATTTAGGCAGGTGTTGTGAAACCCATTTCAACGGGAAGAGTGAAAACGAGAAAGGGTGAAAAAACCAAACAGCCACTACTGAAACTTATCCTGAGAAATATGATATACAGTGATAAAACACAGCCAAAAGCAACCAATTTTCCACACTTACTACTGTTCCTTAAGAACTGCATTTTAGACATGGTGTTCAAAGCAGCTGTGGAATACAATGGCATGGTGAATCCTCCTTTCTTCAACCTCAACACCAAAAAGGACTTCCATGTCTTGCGGAGCGGAGCTCTGATCGTTCCGGGTGCACAGACCATCTCACGTTGGGAGACCGGCAGAGACTCCTTCAGCGGCTTATAGTCAATCAAACCCCATAACCCAGCAGGACTTTCCCCATTGCTTACCGTTAGTAAAGAATTTGCAACTTTTTGTGGCCGAACCAGCAGCTCAGTTTGGAATCCAAGCCATCAGATACAGGACTAGCTTACTAAGTAAAAAGGAGTATTAGGGAACACATGAAGTCTTCAAAATATCCTCTTCAAGGATGGGCAATATCATCTTTTTTTAGTACTTGGGTACTTCTTTTATGAGAAAGCAAATACTCACAATTTGGAGGAGCACAAAAATACCTAAACACTTGAAATCTAAGAAACTCATTAGAACCACAAAAAACCCACGTTAATTTTATACATGCTATTTCACCACCTGTTACCCAAATACTAATTATTTTAGCAATCTGCTCACCCCATAGCCATGAAAACTATGATTCCACATACGAATACTTGCTCTGAAAAGTCATAAATCAACAGAAACACAGGTTTACAAATTTTCAATTTTGAAATTTATTTAGAACTCAGGGGTTAAGCGTGGTTAAGTTCCAATTGTCTGATAATAGCATACCCATGTCACTATCACGGAAATTGCACTAATTCCCTCTGCCCCCCTCCCCCTTAGAAATCTGCAGGTTAGTTTTAACAGCCGGTGGTTTTGCAAATAGTGCGCTCTAGGACACTACTGCGGTTCCTGAGTGTTCAAAGCTACTGTATGATACATTAAGCTGAAGAAAAAAAACCAACAAAATTATTATTCAGAACTAAACCAGCTATTTTACCTTACTGCTGAAGTACAGAATCATAAAATGCAATGTATTTTTAGCAGGAGATTGTTTTGGAATGCTTAAAAAGTGGGGGAAGGAAAAAAAAAACACTCCACCTTTTTAAAAAATGACATCCTTTTTACTTGAATTTTAAACTAAATAATTTTTTAACTTCAAGTCATTAACCTAAAGAGTTTTAAAAATGGCCAAAGAACTTCAGACTCGCTCAGACTGAAATGTAGTTGGGACTAAAATATCCATGTCGGTATTCCTTGACCTTTTAGGGTATTCCTAATGGCTGTAACAAAAGCAGCATAACAGGGTATCTCTGGTTTTTGTTTATCATTTTAGCGCTCTTCAAAATGAGTTACTAACAGCACTGACCAGAGTGCCTAAACACAGGATTTCAGACAATCGCCTCGCAATGCACTTCAGCTTTTTCGTGCAAACCCAATCTAGTCATAAACATCCCCACATTAAACACAATAAATTGTGCCGAAGTACGTGATGTGAATAAATGTTGGCTAATCTATCACCACATTGACAAACATCAGCTTGTCTACTAAGCATTGTTCAAGCCCAGAGTAAAATTTCATTTGTCAGAACTGAACTCCTCCGTGGGCAGACTGCATAGTCTATGTAAGTTACTAGTTTTTGTCCAGAAAAACCTCTTCAAAGTCGTATTTACACTGGCAAACAAGTTTAGAGGAGAGTTTCAGCCCTCTAAATTCACCATTCGTTAATACATCAATAAAGAAGTCCCACCACCTGTTGGTGGGCTTTTTCCATGAAAGACCACAACCGCTTCTTGATCAAAACAAAGCTGAAGCAGTGGCAGCTGATGGAAATGCTAACTACATCGCTCTTGCGTCATTTTTTCGATGCATTAGATTTATTTTCATTTACAGATGATTTTGGCAGAAGGGTTCTTCAGGCTGCAGCTGAACACAAAGCAACTTCTGGTCTCAAGTTGAATTTTTTTTTCCTTTATGGAAACTTTTTTTTGAACAAAGAACTGATAGTATAGGCAACTACCAGCAGGAACTACCAAGCGATGATGTGTTCCACTCTAGTACTATGTCAGCGGCTTGCCAATCCTTTTCCCCTAAAATATTTGTAAAAACATTGGAAATACCTATGAAAGTTATAAAACAGCTCCTTAAACATCTGCTTAATGCCCTTTCCTTCAAATATAAAAGACCTCCACGTTTCAGGGTCTTTTTCTGTGGATACAAGGGAGAGGTCGAGGAAGAGGTAAAAGATAGGATAACTGCTATCTTTTCAGTTCCTATGTTACAAAATTTAAATGACTACTACTCTAAAGATTAAATACAGACTTTACATAACCAATCACAACAATGGAAATAAACCATAACTGAAACCATATAAAATCCATATCAGGTCAAGTGACAGTACATTAAGAATAATCTTATATGTTATACAGAAGATAATATACACAGATTGTAACACTTATTTTTCCCCTTAAAAGCCACTGTCAGTAGGATCAGTGTCTTACTGTACAGACAAGTGACTTGAATATTTGTCATTACTAACGGGAAAAATTTAGGTTTAAAAGAAAAATGTACCAAGAATACCTTTACGCATATCTATACTATGGTTTAAATTAAAAGCCTTAAGCATTCTCCTACGTACTCCACTTTCAACCTAAATGGAATATCACTGTCGGGATATAAACCTTAGGGAGGGCACTTCTAATCTAGTTAGTATAACTATGCTAAAGGACAGCTATCTTACAAAGGAGATTAAGTTCAGATGTTTAGAAACTTTAACAATAAGAGAAAGTTAGAAACCCTAAACAGCTACTCATCTTTAATGATAATTACCTTTTAGAGAGCATTAGACTAAACTCCAGTATTTTCTATGGTCATTGTATGAAAAGAAAGTTCTACCACACCTAAAGGATAAGGCATAGCCATCTACTAATTGGCATATTTGTTTATTTGTCTCAGTTTGTGAAAAGGTCCTTATTTGTGTAAGCAGCAAAACAAACTTCAACTGAATGATTGCTATATGCAAAAGGACTGAAGGCAATTGCCTCTGCAGTGAACTTTACAGTTCTCAACAGCACACACGCAACATGCTATCTGAAAAAAGTTACTAACTGAACTACATGTATTAAATACTGAAAAAAGTTTTACATTTTTTATTATAATTTATTTTATTTAACAATCTAAGAAGTTTGCAGCCATCAGAAGTTCCAGTGCAATTTCAGGTGCAATTGGGAATTCAGGAATCTCCGTAGAGCTGTTAGTATAGCGGACCTTGTAGGTGAAATACATGCATACTTTGGATAGGACATGGGATGGGATCTCTCTAAAATTCACCTCATTTGTTTCATTTTCTGCAAACTGTCCTGTAGAAAAAAAAACAACAAACAAACAAAAACAAAACACCAAACCCAAAGTCAGAATCTCAATTCACTGCAAAATGAAACACTTTACCATATTAATACAACACATTCTAAATAGAATATTTTTGGGTATTAGATTCTTCAGTGTAAAGCAGGATGTGCCACACTCACAACCCTCAAGGATATTAAGATCCCCTGCATTACAAAATGTTTATTTTGGCTGCAGCCTATTAACAACATTCTGAGCAACTACACCAGAAACGTAGGTTTAATTCTGATGCTTGCTAGATAGGTGCTCTAAAACTGTAGTGTGCTCAGCTCTAAAGGTCACAGTAACAATGTTTAAAAACAACAACAAAAAAAGCACTATCAATGCATATTTCTAGCTGGTTTATTAAAAAAAGAAAAAAAGGTTTGTAGATGTTCTGTATCTGCATATGCACACATATCAGCAGTCCCTTCTGTGATCCCACTAGCTTTGCATTTCTTGGTCAGTTTCAGGCAGATTTGACAAAGGGTTGAAACCTCAAAGACCCATTAACTTGATAAGCTGTGAAAACACACAGGCAGGAGGGACAGGGAAACCCTACTTGTACTGGAGGAAAGGCTACATACAAGTACAAGTTTATCCCTATTAGATATTGACAAATTTATCCAATGCTTAAGTCTCAAAACACGAGTACATCTGAAATTAGCTTTCTATCATGCCTGTAAACATGAAACTTGGATGATAAGAAGTCATCCTGTGGTTAGTCCCACAGCCTTTCTGCTGTTATTTTTTGCCCCCCTTTTCCTCATCTCTCTGGATTTTCAACTCATTAATCTGAAAGATAATACAAAAAACACTAACATGTACTCCACATTTATGGAAAACCAAGCAATGTTGCTTTCTTATTATTTCTATAGGAAAAGCGAAGCTATTTACTAAAGTCTACACACATTTGCATAGAAATATCTGCATGCACTGAAGCCAATCTGGCTTGAATTCTAGTACGGGAAGAGTAGGAAGCAAGAGGAGAAATGTTAGCATATTGGCAATGTCACAGTACTGAAACAGAGAACACTTACGCATCAGTGAAATTATGACCTACTGAACTAGACAGCAAGAGTGGTTTTCCCTATCAACCCATTTAGCTTGCTAGTTTTTATACAAAATATTCTTGAATGGTGACTGTTTTACAAGAGTCAGTTTTCTAGCCCTCTAAGGCTGCTTTGCCTTTTATTCCTTCGCATTGAGTGTGGAACATATTCAGAGCAGGTCTTGTAACTACTCTTCTGAGAGGCTGACATGCCTCGGATCAAAACAGATCTGCTAAGTACCTTCAAACACAACCATTACAATGACATTTAGCAGAACATTAAGCTGGGAATTTTAATTGCTCAGTTTGCCCAACTATTACTAAGTAATTTAAAAATATATTAAACAAACAGATCTCTCCAGTAATCCCCCTCATTAGAATCTAAAAGAGAATATAAGAATGACCATATTCAGACCAGAGCTCCGCAGAGCCTACTGCCCACCACTCAAGTGGCCAAAGGTAAACATACAGGATGAGGGTACAGAAGAGGGAAAGCACATGTTGACTTCTTGCTGTTCTCTCCTCTGCCCTTTCACTCTTCAAGAATTAGCTCAGACACTTCTTAAACTACAGGTAGTCTCATATATTCAATAACACTAAAAGTTCCATCATGGAGGTAGCAATGAAGAATTAGCCAACTCTTGTTTTGTTTTGAACTTGACAGCTACACATTTCATGTAATACCCTCAAGTTCTCATACCCTGGGAAACTAGCAGTAATGACACCATAAGATCGCCAAAAGCAGAGTCCAATTATATGTCTGGTAGCACAATAGCCCACAGAGGCGAACTGTTCCACTGGAAACAGGAACTAGGCAGGATCTGGAAAAGTTATCATTTATTCCAACTTTCACTCACTGCATGATATAAATTCAACCTGTCCAAGAGCGAAAACAAAAGACGTGACGGTACTAAATCTTTTGTACCTACCTGGTCCACTCAACATAGCTTTTATCGTTCCTGATGTTAATGCATGCTCTCTTTTTACAATGAACTCATGGCCATCCGAGGATATTAACTTCACATACATAGCATCTGGGCCCTCACACCCACCGTATGTTTTCTCTTCTCCATCTAAAATGGAACACAGATTAACAGTTTCAGAACACAATGACTGACTCAGATCACTAAGAATGCAAGCTGCAGTCTTTTCTGCGACTATGTTTACAGACCAAAGAACCCAATACAACCAAAAATCAGACGCATTCTGGATATGCGAAGACAACTTCTCTGAAGCACTCAGCAATGTTTTAAAGAATTTTTGCAAAAGTAGGAATCTTCTTATAAACATCTCTCCTCTCTCCTTTCTCCATCACCAAATTCTGACGCTATTTCTAAAATCTACATGGGGATGAAGTTTTCCTTTGGATATTTTCAAGTGAATTGAACATGCTACTGCTTCCCTCTATACAGCTGTTGCTATGCTTATCATACTTACTAAAAGTTACCTAAATACTTGTCTAATATTTAAAAATGCAGACTGCAAGGAAAAAAACGCTTTTTGAAGCACAGGTAAGAATAAAAGCCGTCAGCATTCCTGTACTGAAGAAATGACATGAAACTAAGATTCATCCTCCCCCACTGCCCAGCCAGACCCAGACCCATACAGCGTTAGTGCACACCCATGTTGTGACCTTTGGTGGAAAACAGGGAAAGTGCAAAAGCACTAAACCCAAGGAAATTTGGAATTTTGCCCCACAGCAGTTTTGACTCTGCTTTCTCTGTTCCCTTCTCCCTTCTCCTTCACTATACACCTGCTCTCTACTTTGTTTCTCTAGAAGCCCTCATCCCCCTTCCCTGTTTGTGCGTTCATTCATTTATTCTCTCCTAACAGTGCTATCTTCAAAAGCTGAAAAAACAACGCTACTGTTGCCACCACTGCACTGCTCACGTTGTGCAGTCTTAACAGTTTCCCAGCTTGCACCTCTCTTGTTTATTTAGGCAGCACACTCTCTGGGGTAGGAATCACTGACTACTTTGTGCCTGTATAGTGCTCAGCACTATTGGACACCGTCACACGAAGGAGACAGTCTCTGTAGTTGGTCTTTATATATTCCTGTAAACTCTTCAGTGATAAAGGCTGCAGTAATATTAAAATATTTTTGAAAAAATGAGTGTAAAAAAAACCCCACGCCACTAAATATACAATCCCTATCATATTCAAACTGGAAAGTTAACACCTTATTTCAAATGCACATAAAGTTAAAAATGAAAGTCCTGGAAGTTCTTCCAGCTTGGAAAAGTATAACAGAAGAGACCTGTATGCTTCTGGAAAAGTAACAGACTGCCAGTATTTCATGATGGTATGCAGAAGTACAGAACATAAAACAGCTACAGACTACAAATTTGTCATTTGATTGCTAGTGTTGCTTCCCCTTCTGACAAAACAAAGAATATAAATTATATTGATTATATCAGAATAAGTACCTTGCATGGTATCTAGGGTTATAGCAAATATAATATTCCCCCAATCGATTAAGTTGCTTTGTGAATCTTCAAGTTAAAATTGAATCACCATGTAGTTATTGCCAATTTTAATGAAGTACTGCCAGTGCCAAACGTGCTAAATACATTTGGAAAAAGTATTGATAAAACCAGAATCTGTCCAATCATGTTTCATTAACCAGTCCTTTGTAGAGGCAGATACGACAGTTTCAGATATTTAGTCAGATCACACATACACACAATGTATTTATCAGAAATCAGTCCTTATTATGATCTCTTAGCCAGAATTCAACAGGCTGACCTTAGTTAACAAACAAACCAAAAAATATTTAAAACAGTACATAGTGAAATTTTCTTGTCCACTATCTAAAAGTTTAGTGCTATAAAAGCCTAAAGGCATCCTATTTTAGCATGTGCATTTTCAGCACTACGCATATTAAGCAAGTGAAATTCGTCGTTAGCTAGATGCACTCTGAATAAGTCTCTCGACAAATAAACAATCACTTGAGAAAATCCTATTAAAAAACATTTGTAGGAAGTTCCATTAACTTTTGAGGCTACAAGAAAAACAGTGACAAGATCAACACTTCAAGTCTAACAATCCACTTTGTCTACTGATATAAAGGAGAAAATGCTTCACTTCACAGGAAACAAAAAAAAAGCACCTCTAAGATGATGAACTTACCCATTCTCTTCTTATAAAAAAAATTTGTTTCTTTTCAACAGCAGCTTTTGCAGTAGGAGCGTCTGAAAAAAACACAAGTAGCAATATTTTTAGTCAGTAGCACAATTTCTTATACTAGCCTTTATGTTATCATAAACACCCTTCAGAAAAGAATATGGTAATACACAGCGTGCGATGTTGATGAACATTATGTTTTGAAAACATTATGTTTTGAAACTTATCTTTGCTATTCAGAGATCCCTACCATATTCAACAATCTCTAAATTTTAGCTTACTTTGTAAAGATGTTGCTCCCCATAGCTTTTAAAAGACCCTTGACGATAAAGCCAGAGTTATTTCAAAAGCCTTATGACTTTTACCACTACAGACACCATCCATGCAATAGTATTGGGGAGGTAAAGAAAGCAAGTTTTGCCACACTGCAAAAGGCACTAAAGAGACTGAATGGCTTGTCTACAGAAAAAAATTAAAAAGTCAGAGAACAGTTCACTATGCTGTGACTAGAGGAGTGGTTGCCTGCCATTCAGAGGGACCGTGACAAGCCAGAGAAAGGGGCCACCAGGAAACATATGAATTTCACCAAAGGGAAATGCAAACTCCTGCACCTTGGGAAGAACTACCCCAGGCACCAGTCCCAGCTGGAGGCCAACCAGCTGGAAAGCAGTTTTGCAGAAAGAGACCTGGGGCTGCTGTTGGACACCAAGTGGAACATGAGGCAGCAATGTGCCCTTGCAGCAATGGCAGCCAACAGCAACCTGGCCTGTGTTAGGAGGAGTGATGCCAGCAGATCGAGGCAGGTGATCCTGCCCCTCCGCTCAGCACTAGTGGGACACATCTGGAGTGCTGGGTCCAGCTCTGGGCTCCCCAATACATGCCAGACTGAATTGAGTCTTGCAAAGGTGGCTGAGGGACTGGAGCACCTGTCATATGAGAAGCAGCTGAGAGAACTGGGGCTCTTTAGGCTGGAGAAGAGAAGGCTCAGGGATCAGTCTAATCAGTACAAACTAAATACCTGGTCTCCAACCTGTCCTTCCCAGAAGACTGACAGTTCCTGATAGCCACCAATGTCACCTAGATAATCTACTTCAGACATTTAACGTAGGTATTCACACGGTAAGTTAACCAAGAGCTTCCATAGCTTATAAACTGACATCCAGATCGCTGCATACATATTTTGCCATGTAAACAAAACCAAAGAGTTAGAGAAATGGAAGCACGGATTTGCAAAACGAATCCAGTATGTTCAGATACAACATATATTTCTTCATGCTGAACTGCATCTCTGATGGGGTAAAGAAAACTTTGGAAGAGAAATTCCACCCACCCACCCACCTGCTGTCCTAAAACTCCTTTCACGTCAATAGCTACTCTCCAAACACTAACCCGTACAAATCAATGAACTACTGTTGTGTACCCACAGGTTCACGAAAACAGCAGCAGTGATTCTGGGTGGTTTCCCAGCCGATATCCAGGGTTGGTGGCAGCAAAGAGACTGTTAAGAATTCTGACAATCCATGTTGCTGGTCCGAAAAGCAAAAGCAACAGCAGAGCCAGGACTGCAATTCCTCATTACAGAAGGACCCCAGAGTGGGATATGTGAAAAAAGAGAATAGAGACCACTCCCCCATCCCCTCCCTCCTATGTTTCTGGTAAAAGCTTAGGAAAAAAACAAGGAAGTTGAGGAGGGAGCTGCAATAATATTTGGAGGAAGTTTTACAGAGATCTCTCCATCTCTTCAGAAGATGAAGCTCTTTGCTATTGCCAATAGCCTCACTTCTCAACAGCACTTTTGTGCTGATTTGTTCCATCTCCCGTTTTTCGTAACTACAAATACGAAACAGTCTGAAAGTTTCCTCAAGCTTTTACAAGAAAGCACTTCATTATGTACACCTAATCAAACTACACATGCATAACCAATAGTTTTTAGTTGTTGGTTGAGAACTGAGCAAAAACCATCCTCCACTTCCACTGTTGTCTTTGAAAATTATCCTGACTTTACAGAAGTATCTTATAAAATATTTTCCTTCCCCGCTGGTATAAGGAACATCTTCACCTGTACTCTTGCATGTGAAAAGTTCCTGAATATAAGGCATATTCAAAAATGCCCTTTGAGAGTTAATTTGTGTATGCTGTCATAGAGATACCTTTATATGGAGTGCTAAATGCCTTCGTCATTTTCAATAATTCCAGGAACTCATCTAAGGAAATTCATTTGGGTGCTGGGAACAGTTGCAGCACAAAACTGGCAGGATCTTTCACCCTATTTCAACAGTTTTTGTAAATGGAAATAAAGCATCTTATTGGTGAGTATGTGTTGTTCAGAAACTGAAAGGATACCTTACATTGTTACTTCTACTTTGCAGAAGACGATCACTTGTGCTACCTCTGTCTCTAGCCACAAAGCCCTTCCCTACATTCCAGAAGGGTAGTGAAACCTCTTATGATTTATAAATAACAATTATTTTAAAAAAAACACAGAATAAGTTATACCATTTTGTGGAGGTACTGGTGACAATAAAATGTGCCTTGATTTCCAATATAAATAATGCCACTAAATACAGGAATAAAGACGGGCTAGTTAGTGGGAACTGAACTATATTAACACCTTGAAAGGTAAAAGCATAACTTGAGGAGGCTAATATATCAAAGCTGGGGAACTGAAAAAATGTCTACCCCAAAACAGAGCTGTCCCAAAAACTTGCAATAAGCATTTTAATAAGATCAAATTGAATGTTCTATCATATGATTAGAGAGAAAAAAAATAGAGTAGCTAACACTTAATGAAGAAAAAAAAAAAATCAGGTTCAGTGGTCTGAGTTCAATTGTTTTAAAAAGGAAAACAGGACAAAAGTGCAGTAAGCATTAGCAGATTTAGGACATGCTGGACTAATCCAATACCTAAAAAATGAATCAGTCATTTCCTTGAAAAAAGGAAACTCAAACAAGATGCAATCTAGACTCAGCATATCATCTGAAGTTAAGTAAGTATGACATGACGGTAATCTTAAAATGAGAATACAGTACGATGTTGCAAACATGAATCAACTGGACTAGAAAAGAACTACTAGTTCCTTCAAAAATTATATCAAACGGTTTGGGTTTTTTTAACAATGCTGTCAGAAAATAATAGGTAGATTTACGAGAGACAGAAGCAGAAAGCACTGCAACAAAAGGGGAACAGAGTATCACACACACAAGTGACGTGTCTTGAAAAATGGCGTACCAAAAGCCATGTGAAATGAAATAATATGAAATGCAAGATTGCTGCACGTAGGGACCAATACAAGCTTTTTTCATGTATTGTTTCATGCCTTGTTATTTGGGGGTATAGTCATTCTGTGGCCAACTACAAACTGATGCAGCTCTGTAGGGGCAAAAAAAAAAAAAAAGGACGTGGGGGAAAAAGGCGAATACACATCAAGGATTTCTTTGCAATAGAGATAGGGAAATACGAACATTGTTGCACATGAGCAACAACTTCTCTGGAATACCACACATAATTTTGAATTTCTGTCAAGAATTTCTAATTACAAGAACTACAGAAAGGAGCTACTGGTATGACCAAAGAGCCTGCTGTATAAAAGAAAAATTAGTTTTGCTTACTCAGCTTAGCAAAATAAAACTGGAGTGATAATAAAAATAACAATTCATTCAAAGGATAAACATCAAAGAGGGAGAAGTATGCCAATGTCAGTCCTCAGTTTAAATCCAATACCTGAACATAAACTGAAAAAAAGAATACAATTTATACTGCTATTCCAGAATCCAAGTTTGGTTCCGAATATAGAACAAAACTAACATTCTACTGCCAAAATTAAAAGATGCAGAAAGCCTACCTGCTTTTAAGGAAAAGACATCATACATTGTATTCTATGATACTTTTGACATGTAAGCAAGGGATACAGTTTGGTTTCACTCAGTTTCTATAACAGTGTATCATTTCCAAAAAAAAAGATAATCGTGAATACTATTAGGAGTATAGATTTAGTCCTGACAAAATATGAACAGCAGAGTGCACAGAAAAATCATAGAGGCAATGCAACCAAAGAGGAGAGAAGGAAAGAAAAACAAGGAACCCGGGAAACCGGTTATTAAATAAGTATTAAATAATAGGTTAGAAACAGGAAAGTCAAGTGACCTGGTATGTTTTCTCATCAGAAATTCTTTTCTTACAATGTATTTTCCAATATACTGTTTATTACAAAACGTGTTACTATATTTACCTTCTGTATAATGAAAACAATATAAATGACAACATGAAGAAAGAGACTCAGTGAGATTTCTGAAGATACCTGGTAACTACCTATATTTTAATTACTTTTCCCCATTTCATAGCTGCCCCTGTCTGACTTCACCAAGACTACACCAATGCAGCAGTAGGGAAGAGAACAATCCAAGTTTTCTGAACATTGAAACATTTGTCTTTTTTATTATGTGTTTCTGACCTGACTATTTCAGACTCCTGCAAAGAACCACTAATTTTTGTTGAATTACATTCATGATTCCATTTCTCCTTCAAGAAGCTTATGTGGCATTACCAATTAGGTAGCTCAGCTCCCTGTCTTACAACTCTAAGACGAAATACTATGGTGTAGCGAGTTTAGTTTGATCTGTTTCCTGCTTCTTTTGAGCATCAAATGCAAGGAAAAAAAAAAAAAAAAAAGTGAAGCATGTCCATGACCTTCTCACCTCACTCCCAAAGCTGCATGCTCATCTCCCAAGCTTCCCAGAATTTCCAGAATATCATTTCCTTGTATATCTTGTATGTTGATGAGACCAGAATAGACCAGATTCTAGAACCCTATTGCTTTATTCTGGTTAGCACAATAAAATGAAATCTATGCAAACATTTCAAGCACTCAGATTCTTTGATCTTACACAAAACTTTTTAAAATCTCAGATTCTGGTCTAAGGAAACTCAAACAGCTTCCAACTCATTAGTTGCACAACGCACACACAGCTTTTGTACGCTTCAGCTGGTGACATTTCTGTGTTCTACACTATCAATTCTTTGAAAATGTGGGGCAAATAACACAAATGCTTTCACAATTCCTAGGTTAGTTTAGAAGTTAAATGTGACATTTTCTGGGTGTCATTTGTATACTAATTCATCAATAAACAAAGGCTGTTTGTGTTAAAACAGCAGCCTCCTACTGTTCAATCCTAAATTCTAGTCCTATCCTTGATCCTATGCAATAACTTGTTTAAAAATACTGCTCTTCAGTTTATTATTCATTGTTCAGTATGCATCAAAACATAAATTACTATAATTGAAGAATATTTAGAAAAAACATAAGGGAAAACTGGTAGGGCGTGATTTCCAAATCAGCTGATTCACCATTCCATACTTGCAGGCACTAAAATTCCAACATTCAGGGGCACACTGAAGTGTGACAGAAAGGTATAATACAGGTGAATGCTAGTTAAGATACACAAGAAACACGGTGGGATACTGTGTATAGAGCATCAAAGACCTTACATAAGATGTTCTTTTTCTGCCTAAGGAAACTTTCCTTTTTAGTAATTCCCAAGAAAGTTTTAAGAGGGGAAAAAAGAAGAAAAAAGGGCAGAGGGTGTTACTGTTTTCTTCCTAACATACCATAAAAGCCCTGTACTGTACACCTATTGCCATTAGGGGAAAAAAAACTGCTAGCATGTTGCAAAATTTTACAGGGCATGGATTTCTGCCCTCTTGTTATAAGCATTCATCAAAAACTACTGTTATGCAAACTACCCCATAATGAAGACAATTTAAATTCTGAACATTTCTAGGTGCAAGAGAACTTGTCAAAATACATCAAAATTCCTTTATTTTAATCTGACAAAACCCTTACTTTTATGACAAAACTTAAGCGTTTCTCATAATATACACTGAGAATTGCAAAAATGCAATAAAACATCTGAAGCTAAGTATACCTTTTAAAGATATTCATTTATCACCACACAAAACATAAGGGACAGAAGCATGAACACAAATGTATCAGAAAAAGAAATATGAGGTTGGGAGATAGAAGGTACCTCAGAAAATCAACTGGAACTCCTTACCATACCAGCATTGAGTCTTCACACTAAGACTACATGAAACTACCTGATGATGGGTTCATCACCCATTCTAGTGTAAAAAAAAAATAAAAAATCAAATTATTTTTCTCTGATACAACAAGAAAAAAATTAAGTGCTGAAAGTTTCTAAAGACTATCTTAAAACTCCCAATGTTGTAGGAAATGTTAGCAAAAATTCTATTGACAAAACTTAAGCACACTAAAAGGCTGATCTCAAGGTATAAGGTGTGCACTACATGTACAAAGATGTTAGATGATATATTATAGAAAAACTAAATAGCAGTTACTCCCCTTCTAGGTAACTGTTCAGTTAATAAATATTATTTCTCTCTTAACAATATTTTTTTGTCCTTAGTATAGCTAAAGGAGGAAACTGGAGCACATAAAGGATTACTCAAAAAATAAGTGCACAACGTGATTCTTACCCTAAAGGCTTGTGTATTTATCCACGCTTTTCTCGCTTGCTTCTAAATTGAACTTTTGCAAGTGATCTTCAGCAAACCCAAGTAAACAAATGGCTTATGACTATCTAAGTCTCCCTACAGTACAAGGCTTAACTCATGATCTTCAATATTAAGGATCTTCAATAAAGTTCCTGCACATAGTATTACATGGTGTAAGATTAAACTGGCCATCAAAGTTAACTGCTAGCATCCCCATTTTCATACATATATCTGAAGTCATCAATAACTTACCAATGCTCAGGCTCCCTTATATTAAAGCAGAATCTTCCTCTGAGGAACAGATAGCACTCTAAAGCTTATTTTTTTTATTACATGTAAGTGTATCACCCTTTTCCGTCAACCTTGCTTTGCTTATATTCGTCGACCATTACAGCTAAAGCACTTTAACCAGCACTTCTCACCTTGGTATAACAACCCCTGGGGGTGCATCCTAAATTCTTTCGGCCTTAGTTTTTCCCCTCTCTCTAGGGCCTGGCGTGGGAAGAGGGCGGACGTCATTTTTGTCGGAAAAAGTTTAAGAGCGATATTTAATTAAAAAAAAACCGTTCCGGAAAGCCCCTTTCCCGGAGGCGCCTGGATTTCAAGGAGACCGCTTCACTCCCGCACGCAGATGAGAGAAACGTGCCCTTCGCCACCGTCCCGGAGGGGGAACCCCGATCTGCCTCCGCACCCCTCCACACAACACCCCCGACGCCTCCCCACGGCCGCTCCAAACCCTCCCCGCTCCGCGGCCCGCCTCCCCTCCAGCTCCCCCCGACCTCTGGCAGCGGGAGGGGGAGCACGGCGCGGAGGCCGAGGCCCGCTCCCCTCCGAGGGACAGGCCCCGGGGGCTCCCCCTTCCCCATTTCCCGCCCGCCTCGCCCCCTCTGGACGGCGGCGGAGCCGGACCCCGCCGCCCCGCAGCCACTCACTCGGCAGCGCCGCTCCCTCCGCCCCGCTCGCAGGGCCCCCACCGTGTCGGGCCAGCTGCCTCACAAGAACATCCGGCAGGGTCAAAGGGCACTTCCGCCCCGGGGGCGAGAGCCTTAGCCGGAGTGCGGCTCTCGGCTCCCGGCATGCTGTGCGGCGGGGAGCGGTGCATGCTGGGGCGCGTAGTTCCCGGGGGTGATGGTGCCGGTGCGCCATGTTAGGAGCGGGGCGGGGGAGATGGTGGGATGGGGCTGCCCGGGCGGCGGCTCCTGGCGGAGTGGTGGCGGCAGCCGAGAGGTCCCAGGGCGGCGCCCGGTGCGGGCAAAGTCCGAAAATCGCTGGCCGCGGGTCCTAATTGTGCGGGCACGTGCTCTCGGTCTGGCTGTCTCCATGGGCAAGTGCCATCCCTGGGGACCTGTCTGAGAAACCCGCATCGCCCGCACCTCTTGGAGCGGGTCCAGAGGAGGCCACGAAGATGATCAGAGGCGTGGAGCACCTCTGCTGTGAGGACAGGCTCAGAGAGTTGGAATTGTTCAGCCTGGAGAAGAGAAGGCTCTGGAACACCTTATAGCAGCCTTCTAGAACCTAAAGGGGGCCTACAGGAGAGATGGGGAGGGACTTTTTACAAGGGCATGTAGTGATAGGACGAGGGGTAGTGACTTCAAACGGGAAGAGGGTCGATTTAGACTAGACAGAAGGAAGAAATTCTTTACCCTGAGGGTGGTGAGACGCTGGCACACGTTGCTCAGAGAAGCTGTGGACGCTCCATCCCTGGAAGTGTTCAAGGCCGGGCTGGATGGGGCTTTGAGCAGCCTGGTCTCATGGGAGGTGCGCGTTAAAAGGAGCATAATGGAGTGCATTAAAAAGAGTGTGGCCAGCAGGTCGAGGGAGGTCATCCTTTTCCTCTGCTCTGCTCCGTTGAGGCTGCATCTAAAGTACTGTGTCCAGTTCTGGGCTCCCCAATTCAAGACGGACAGGGAACTGCTGGAGAGGGTACAGCAAAGGGCTACAAATATGATCAAGGGACTGGAGCACCTCTCTTATGAGGACAGGCTGAGAGACCTGGCTCTGTTTAGCCTGCAGGAGGCTGAGAGGGGATCCCATCAATGCTTATCGATATCTAGAGGGCGGGTGTCAAGAGGATGGGCCAGACTCTTTTTAGTGATGGCCGGTGACAGGACAAGGGGCAATGGGCACAAGCTGGAACACAGGAAATTCTGTCTGAACATGAGGAAAAACTTTACTTTGAGGGTGGCAGAGCACTGGAACAGGCTGCCCAGAGAGGTGGTGGAGTCTCCAACTCTGCAGACATTCCAAACCCGCCTGGACGCTTTCCTCTGCAACCTGCTGTAGGTGACCCTGCTCTGGCAGGGGGGTTGGACTAGATGACCTCCGAAGGTCCCTTCCAACCCCTGCCATTCTGTGATTCTCTGTCTGTGCCCATGGTAGGGGGGTTGGAACTAGATGGTCCTTAAGGTCCCTCCCAACCCAAACGGTTCCGCGAGTCCGTGACCCGCGGCGGGGCCGTGCTGCCGCATGGCCGGGCGGGGGCGCGCCGGAGGCGGCCGGACCCTTCCTGCCTCCGGAACCAAACCACGGGGCCGCGGGGCGGCGGCGGCTGTCGTCCCTGGTTGCACCGCTCCGGCTTCCCCCCTACGCCGGCCGCTGCGGGACGCGGCCCGACATGCTGCTGCTGCTGCGGGCTGCCGGCCGCCGGCCACCCACCGCCGCCGCCACCGCCTGGCTGTGGGGCGCCGCTCACCGCGGGCCCCCGACCGCCGCCTGGCGCCGCCGGGCCGCCCTGCCCGCCATCGGGGGGGCCCAGCAGGTGGTGGGGGGGGTGGCGGTGAGGGGAGGCGGCCCCGCTCCCCCGGAGGGGCCGGCCGGGGGCGGGTGGCAGTGCTCGGGTTGGCGCGTTTTTGCCTTGCGAGAGAACTTGGGATCCTCTCAAAGGACGGCTGGGAGCCCCGCGGGGGCTGCGGATGGCTCCCTGCAAGGCTGCACGTGAAGTGATCGCAAGCGTAATATTCGTCAGTGGGGCTGCAAATACGTAACGCTAATCTGGGGTATCGAAATGGAAGATGATTAAAACAGTCAGGCAGTGTATTAGTTGGAGTTTGTGGCGTGCTTTGTAGTATTACCTAACTTAATCCCTAATTTAAGATTCTGGGAATAGGTTCAGGGCAAGGAGAAGCTTTGTGTGTGTAAGCAAATGCATACATATATATATACACACATACCTACGTGTGTGTGCATATGTCTATATATCTGTGTCTAAAGTGTAGATTGGTACTGATGTTGATTGGCCATGTACTGCGTTCATCTTTCAGGTCACATCTTTTCAAGGAGTGGCTGTTCGCAGCCTCTGCACATCCAACCCTCATGAACACCCAGAACATGGAAGATTAGTTTATAAAGGAAATTTGGCAAAGGCAGTGTTAGGTATGTGACTTGAGGTGATTTGGATTGCATATTTTTATTTAGTGGTGTTTAATGACTTTAAAAAGCAATATTATAAAAGAAAATGTTCTTCTTTCCAACTCTGCTAAAACCTGGATCTGCTGTACAGGAAAAAATATGTGGTGTTGGTGCTTGGTTTCTGCTTCTACGCTTAGGTGTGCGGGGAGTTCTGTAGTTACTGTGCACCTCTGTAAGCCCTCAGCCTCCTTCTGTTTATCTTGCAGCCTTTGGAGTGTATTACCCAACCCAGCAGTAAACGAAGAACAGCTGTAATTGCTATTTGCATTCTGTATGCTTTCAAATGCTACTGAAATGTTCCTGACGGAGACAGATACTATAATGAAATGCACTATCTGTAATGAGACTCTGTTGATCTTTCTGTGACTAGTTAATGTTACAAAGACCGAGTAAAAAGTAATCCATTGGATGTTTTCTGAGATGCATTTTTGAAATGTGTCTTAAAGAGCGAGGAAGTATGTATTAACATACTTAATTATTGCAGCATCTTAGACTACTCATTCTCATGGTGGCTTAAGGACTGTGGGTGATCCACAACACTGCCTACTATGCATCTTTCAAGCTGTGCTCAAGATGGCTGTGGGGTACTTGTCAGTATTGAATAACCTAGGTTTTTCAAGTTACATATGGTGGGGGACCAAGCAAGTGTCTTTGTAATGGGCACTGAGCGTCAACATGAGTTGAAGAGAGCAATTCCCAGTCATAGCTGTGATGATTACCATTATGTGTGTGCATTGCTGGAGTCAAGTTTCTTTTGAAATCAGTTTCCTATCTGTGAAGTGAAAACTTCATAGGTGCGCATGTAGGTAGTAGCTGACTTCATCACAGAAATGCTGCCAGCTTTGGTAAACCCAACATGAACATATAAACAAACCAGAACAGTGGCAAGAAGACAGGGTTGACCTTTCAATGGTTTTTTTGTGAGCTTAAAAAAAAAAAAGTGGATTTTCAATAAGTTCAGCTGTTCAAGTAATGCCATCAATATATAGTAGCAGAGCATAACAAATTATAGAGATAATGTTACTCATAAGTATTAACCTTTGTTTTCTTTCTGTTTTGTTTTGTGTAGGTGTGAGGTTTTTCTCTTACTCCACCAGCATATTCAACCTGTTCATGATGCCCTACATCATGCTCAAAACTGGTATTGGATTTGAAAGCCTGTTTATACAAGCTGCCTTTTATGGGTTGATTGGGTTTTTTACGTTTGTAACACCGGTTACTTTGCATGTCCTTACAAAAGGCTATGTGATTCGACTCTATTATAAAGATGAAATGGACACGTATACAGCCATTACATACAATGCAATCTTGGCAGAAAAAGCAACTGTTTTCCATCAGAAGGATGTAAAGATTCCAGACATCACCAAGATGTTTACAACATTTTATGCTAAAACGAAATCGATGCTTGTTAATCCAACGCTTTTCCCGAATCCTCAGGACTATAACCATCTCATGGGCTATGACAAATCCTTTTATTTTAACTTAGAGGAGGAGAAGGAAACTGAGGAAAGGAAATAATTTGAAGAAAATGAATGTCACTATCATTGTTCACGGTGCAGTGCTATATATGTGAAAGAATGTAAAATTCTATTAGACTTTCTTAAGTATCAGATAGCTAGAGTTCTCCAAATGCATTTTGGAATGTATAAAAAAAAGCTTATTTTTTTTTTTAAACTCATAAATCATGTAGGGGTTTCTTCAGAGTTGATGACATAAAACATAGTAAAAAAATATGCTTAAATCTGTCTTGGCTTGTTTGTTCTTGGCTTGTTTTTTATTGTTAGCTCTCCAGGAGAACTGTAAAATGCACGGGCTGTGCCAGTCTCACCATCTTCATTTCAAAAGGAGCTGTTCATAGAAAAAAAAAAATCATCAGTCCTCATTACCTGTCACGTACATAGTTAAGCTTTTAAGCCTTAAAGATTAATTGTACTTAACGAGAGTGGAGATGGCTTTGACTTCCCTTTGTGAGAGCATTGGTATCCAGGAGGAGTCTACGGAAAGCAGATGGTGTTGCTAGTTTCTGCAACAGCTGCCTGCAGGCCCCTGGAGAAGATGGGGAGGAGAATGGCTGTGTCACAATAATCTCTAGCTACTCATGGCTAATAAATGGTTTCTTAACTCTATAGAGTCCCACTCCGAGCAACCCTGTCCCCAGAGGTGGAGAACAAGAAGCCTGTCTTTTATTGGGTGGGTGGAAGCACCTTAGCATAAGACTTGCTTTGTGAATATCCTGTTGAAAATGTGCTGTATTTGAACCAACTTAAAATACTAGCAGCTAGAGGTTAAAATGGACTCTCTCAACATTTATGTGAGGTGGAGACACAAAAGGGAATCCCCTGTCGAGAACTGTTTAGATCTTGTGCCTTTAAAAAACATACCTCTTGATTTTTAGCACTGCAAAGCAAGCCACCCCTAGCTCAAGTGAAAAGAGGATTAGATTTATTCTGTGTGACTAGACTGGGTACTTCTGCACTTTGAGTATGTGGAAATTGGATGGTTTTAGCCCGAAGAAAGGTTTGTCACATATTGACAGAGTATTGACACATACTTGTTTTCAAATCATTAAGGGCCTAAATATTTTGAAGGTTAAAAATTTCTGAATTTAAAAAAAACCCCAAAATTCAAATTAATCCTTTTGTATTAGCAGCGCCCTTTGTAATAAGTAAATCTGATGCTTGCTACTAATACTGCAAATGAAGAAAAAATAATTATAGCTACCTTTACAGATATTTCCAAAGTTCTAGCTGAAAAAATGTACTTAAAAGTTGAGATGTCTTCCAAGACTATTGTTTCAGTTTCCTGTCATAGGATGACACTATAGGTTGTACTAAAGCATCAGTGCTTTTAAATGTTGTTTTTCTGACTGTTGAAATTGCTCTCAATGTACTTGCTGAGTAATTAAAAAACAAATTGTCCCATCCAGATACTTTCAGGGCAATTCTTTTGTGTTGATACAGCTATAATTTTAAAAGCCTGATCTAGCCCGTTAAGCCAGTATCACTTCACAGGTAACAATATATTAAAAAAAATATAATTCCATAGATTATATTGAAGAAGTGAGGCCAGTAGCAAGCAATTCTCATCACCTGGTTGTACTACTTGTCTGTTGAAATGTTCTACATCTAATTAAAAATAGTCTTTCCATTCTTTCCATGTCTGATGCGTTCACTCTCTTCTTGTGCTTGTGGATAAAGTTAACTTTCTCTTTAAATGCCAAAACGAGGGAGAACGGGAAATAGAGCTCGCAAGAGAAAGTAAAGGAAAGGCCCCAGATTTATATTTGTATACCCCTTGAGCAATGTCAAAATCCTCAGCCTTTTATTCTGACTGCAGAAAATTTTCGCTGTTAAATTTGAGAGGTGGCTGATTCAGATTTAAGCATCGATAGAAAGACATTTCCAGCCCAGTGCTGTTTCTCAAAAAAAGTATGAAAGCTAAACATTCCTTCTATTTCTTCTGTCTCTTTGTCTTCTGGCAGTGAAATATAAGCTAAGCTAGTAGGTCTAGTTCTGACACATAGGTAATTTAAAAAAAAATATTTAAAAATCCAGATATCTACCAGAAGATAGATAAGGATTCTGGTCATGATGTAGTCTCAGAAAAGTATTTTATACTTCCAATGTGCAACTTGAAAATAATGGTAATTCCATAGCTTTCTTTTAATAGTACTTTGTGTTAAAGAAAGGGAAGACCAAACTTAATAGAGACGCACAATATTCTACCTGCTTCTACCTTGTTTGCTGCTAGCTTGGCAAACTCAGTTTGGGAAACAATCAGGTTGTAAATCTTAAAATCATAATACTTGTTATGGTTGCCAAATAAATATGGCTTCGGCCCCATCCCTGTTTGCGTTTCCACCTCTGCCTGTCCTTGTGTATAATCCCAGGATTTTCAGGTTTGGCTTTTTTGCAATTTTTACTTATAGCGTGTACTTAGAATCGTTTAGGTTGGAAAAGACTCTTAAGATCATCGAGTCCAACCGTTAACCTAGCACTGCCAAGTCCACCACTAAACCATGTCCCCCAGCACCACATCTATACGTCTTTTAAATACCTCCAGGGGCAGTGACTCAACCCCTTCCTTGGGCAGACTGTTCCAGTGACTGACAACCCTTTTGGTGCACAAATTTTTCCTAATATCCAGTCTATACCTCCCCTGGTGCAACTTGAGGCCTTTTCCTCTTGTCCTATCGCCTGTTACTTGGGAGAAGAGACCGACCCCCCCCTTCTCTACACCCTCCTTTCAGGTAGCTGTAGAGAGTGATAAGGTCTCCCCTCAGCCTCCTTTTCTCCAGGCTGAACAACCCCAGCTCCCTCAGCTGCTCCTCATAAGACTTGTTCTCCAGACCCCTCACCAGCTTTTTTGCCCTCCTCTGCACCCTCTTCAGCACCTCAATGTCTTTTTTGTGGTGAGGGGCCCAAAACTGGACACAGTATTTGAGTATATTTGCACACATATGTGACTGGTTTAGATCCCTGCAACCTGGGAATGGTGGAGTCTAGTATTCAAACAACTGTAGTTTGTTCTTCATGTTAGAAAAAAAACAAAGGAATGGAAAGGTAATCCAAAAACACTTCTAGATGCATTCCTCTTTTTCTTTGGGTTCTGAACAGTCTGTCTTAATACAGATATTTATAAAATATCTGCAGCGGGTGCATTTCCAGGTGGGGAACTCTGAAATGCTTGGTGTCCTTCTAAGGTAGGAAACGTGCATAAACCAAACCAGGCCCTCTTGCTACTGACAAACCCTGCAAGAGAATTGACTGTAGCATTGTCGTGGTTTCAATTGACAGATTGCTGTCAAGTCATTGCCAAAGCCTGGTTTTTGGCTCCACGTCCTTCACAATCCTGTTAATTTTGTGAATTACTGTTTTCTTCTGGTTTATTTTTCTTCAGTTTTATACACTTGATGAAAAACAGTTCTAATTGCAGAAGTATTACTACCTGCTAACATTTTCACCCCTGGATGTTGCTGATGTTTCCTTGGATGTAGGTAACTTGTGTACACCATGGAAGAAACAATTCATTTATAAGACCTAGAGAATGGGCTCATACATGTGGAGATTCTGAAGGAAATAGTGATGTAGAAGCCCAGTCTTCTAAAATATGTGACTTACGATCTGTCTTATTTGCAAGGCTATGCCTGCTATGAAGGTTGCCAGTTCCTGCAGCCTTTCCAGCACCAACCAATCACTTGTCCATAGCAGCTGGGTATCACATCTTACCTTGGTACCAGTTTCATTCAATCTGGTGTGAAGACCAGGAAAGTTTGAAATGACTCAAGGCTCTTTCCTAGACACTTGCTTCCTGTCCCTTTCCAGCCTTAAGAGTTTCCAGAGAAGGTCATAGATGACTCCTTTTTTTTCCTAGTAAAACAGACAGGATACATGCAAATTTTTAGTTTCAGCCTTTGACTATGTGGCATTTCCTTATCGGTGTCCCGCTCCTTTTTCTCAAGTTTTTGGCTTTGTCCACAACATTATTCATTAGTCCCTGTCTGTTTTTAATTATAAAGTACAATGCTTCTTGTCATTTTTTAATGTTATTTTTTTTTAAATTAAATTATCCCACAACCCTCAGCCTTTTCTTGCAAATGTAAAAAAATTCTGATGAGAAAATTAATCCCCTTTTAATACTTTAAAGAGAAATCTTTAAAGCTCTGAAGTACTTCACACTGTTAACCACACTCTCTAAAATCAAAAGGTAACTCATTTCACTGGAGCTTGCTTTACTAAAAACTAAAGTCATCACATTGGCAAAGAAGAAGAAAATCTGAGTAGATTTTTGAACGGTACTCTGAGAGCCTAACTTAGGTGATGGAAACTTCATTAAATTCTGTTTGTGCTGTAAAAATTAAGAGCACACATGTGAATTATTACAATTGCTGAGTATAACTTAATAGGTGGAAACTTGGTAAGCTGCTGCAATTTGGTTGCCCTGGAGTTCTGTGGTCATGCCGCGGATTTCTTCATGCCCCCACGTACAACACAGGCCCCCTGAGAAATGGGACAAATGTGCTAGTGAGGAGTTGGATCCACTATAATAAGATTATCCCACAGCTACACAGACCTCAGCGAGCAGCTATTTTAAGCAGGGAAGAAGAGAGAACAAGAGCAAATGACCGCAAAACATGTCCAGCTGTCTCCATTTCTGGAATACCGGGGTGGACAGTGTTGCTGTGGTGTGCTTTCTGTCAGCCTCAGGTAGGACAGAGCCCCTTTCTTCTCCCTTCATCCTCTGCTTTCTCTTCTTCTTGACAAGTTTAATGGTCTAATGTATACTTTAGAGTATAACTATAAGCTTTAATCTTAAACTTGGCTTGGGAAGAATAAACCATAAGCCTACTGGCAACAGACGGAGAGTTATTTCCAACATAATTGTTTCCACAGGATACCACCTGGTGTGTATTTGCTTCCCTTTAATAGCCTCCACTGGTTTAATGTGTTATATTCAAATCAAACCACTAAGCCAAAGCGCATACAGCATTTAAAATATATTAAGAATAATGCACATCACTTCTTCTTTCTTTCCACAACTATTTGCTTTCTTACTGAAATGCTGCCAGCTCAGCACTGGATATGCGCTGGTGCACCGCTCTTGGGTCTTGAATCCTCTACTTCTCTCTAGTATCCCTGGGCTTGGCTCCCTACTTCCACAATGAACACTGTCAAAGATAGGATGAGAGGATTTGTGAAGAGAGATTTACTCACGAATTGCCACAATTTTCTACTTTTTATGTTGATTGCCAAGCATGTTTTTGTTTTGTGAAGGCATAGCTTATGCCTTAGATACAGCCCCTTTATATTGCAGTGTCTTCAGCAGCAACCCCAGTCCCGGGATCAGAGGTAATAAACATGTCTGCTTCCAGCTGCAAAGAGATCTACTTCAAAAACCGTCACAAATGGTCCTGCAAGGAAAATTAAATTATTATTGCTTCTTTCTTTATTGAATAAATGTGTTTAACGTCTTAAAAGAGTTTTCCATTACTGTAAGGTTTTGGTGCATGCCAAGAACTAGGACATAATTTTTAATTCTGTCTGACTAACACTTTGAAATGGAGTACTTTCCTCTGCTGTACTGGTATACTGTTATTTATTTTTCTGTGATGGAATATTATGATAATATATATTATAAATCTTTCCTGAGGGAGATTTCAGTGACTTATAAGTGCTTATCTGGTCAAAGTACTCATCTGCAGCCAACAATCCAAATACAAAGTGATTATTTTGAAAAGCAATCACAAGTTAAGCACTTTTTAGATGTATTGAGAAAGAAGATAAAAATATCATAAATTTGTTTGAGGATTTTAACCACACATCAATGAGGAGGCTTGGAATTAAACTTCTACTCTCACCGTCTTGGATATAAACAAAATGAAAAGTCATAGGTATGAAGTCCTAAATTTTCTAGACTTGGATTTGTTTTTCGTACTGTTTATTGGAGTTGGTCCCTACTGAGTGTAGTTGCAAAGGATTTAAAAATAAATGAAATGAACTGTCACAAAACTCCAGTGAAGTAACACTATTGCATAGCTCTTCCCACTTCTCTTTCTCTCCTTTTCATCTTCTTTCTGGATCAGAGTATGTAAGAAAAAGATTATAGTAAAGAAAAAATATTTAGTAAAAATAAAATATATAGAAGTTTGTATCCTTCCTCTCCAGTGCCCTTCATACTGACTAGAAAGAGACAGAGCAGACTCCTCTTATCCATAGTTTGGGCCTTCAGTGAGTATGACGAGGTCAGGTCTGTGAGTGGCATTGATATGGGCATCAAAACCCACAAGCATCTAAAACTGCATTTGCTGAAAAGATTTTAAAATGATGGAGGTTATTTTGATTTAAGGACAATTTGACCAGACACAGTGGTCAAAGTTGTAGACTTCATGATCGTGGTCATAAATGGTATTTTAGCCCCGCTAAGTAGAACTTATTGTTCCCATTTTCCCATTAGCCAGCCAGATCCCTTTTAAAATGGAGCCTAGTTATGCTGGTTTTTTAAAGTATTGGGATAGTCTTGACTTGTGCAGTAAACGTGCAATAAGGAACAGGAGAGGATTCAGATGTTTCCCCGTGTGCCTGTCTGTCTAAGCCACCAGGGGGGACTCATTCCTCATCTATATCATTTACAGCAGCAAGTGTCTGAAAAACCCCACCTATTCTTGAACCAGGTCTAGAAAGTCACCGAGTTCAGCAGAGAGCTTGTCTTCATTCATGTTAAAAGAGTTTTTATATAAAATCCTGTAAACCTGCAGTGACCTTTCCAGTCTGCCCATGAGCACATCAGCCACCCAACGCACGGTGCAGCCAAGGAAGGACAAGTCTGGCCACAGAAGGACAGTCGCGCTTACAGCCGGGTAATGGTATATGTCAATAGGGTACAGTCAGCGCCGTCTCACGCCCACGTCAGACTGACCTGTGACTTTTGCTAAATCTATTGGACTGACAGAAGACTCAGCAGAGAGCCTGGCTCCACATCAGTGGCCATGGCTTTGTGGTTGAAAGGAACCTTTTTTTTTTTGACTCTACATGCACAAGGTAGCTCTTCTTTAGGGGCTGCTTCATCACTCCTTAGTGTCTGTCTCATTACTCCATTTCTTTTCCCAACTATTACAGCCTTCCAAATTTATTTAAATTTCATTACATATTTTACTAAGCAAAATGTGGCCATTTTGAAACAGAACTGTATTATTGCTATGACTACAAAGGGTTTGTATGTTTTATAATGTCCTATTAAACAACAGCAAAAATCTGTGTGCGATGCATGTACCCTGGAGATCTGTCAGGAAAGTTGTATTATTTTGAATTCCCACTTAAAAGCCAAATGTTAGAAGTTTCTTTCAGTCTTGAACTCTGTCAGGCCGGTGGGACTCTTCTTGTGGTCTGTAGAAAGATTTGGAAATGCTCAAGAGAATTCTCTAGCCATATTAAGTTTTCAATTTTTTATCTTATTTTGTGAATTATTACCTGCATGAACTCATTACTTGGTACTTTTAGGTAGTTTTAGTAACATTCTCACTCGCTCCCCTTCTTCTGGGTGCAATCAGTCAAGTTTCTGTGCAT
This sequence comes from Chroicocephalus ridibundus, assembly GCF_963924245.1. Lineage (NCBI taxonomy): Eukaryota > Metazoa > Chordata > Aves > Charadriiformes > Laridae > Chroicocephalus > Chroicocephalus ridibundus. Next base: position 134,669,512 of record NC_086285.1, read on the forward strand.
GTCACTGTTCCTAAATGAACTTCTGTGTTTTATGTTTGAACTTCTGAAAACAAATTTCTTAACCTTTTGCTACTTTATCTTTAAAATATGTAAAATATTACCCTGTTGTGCACAGAATTTGTGAGAAGAAAACCTTTTAGGCACTGTGATGGGGAGTGGGGAGAGTCAGAACAATTGATTAAGTTGTTGTAGGTAATTTGTATTGAGTTTCCTGCTTAGCACAAAACCAAATACCTGTCTATTTTGTACACTGCTTCTTTTTCATAACAAATTCAATTTATGATCGAAGAGGAGCCTCCATGCATACATACAAATCAAGAAGGTAACTCACAAGAAAATAATTTGATTAAGTTCTCTAAGTCATTCTTCCATAAATTCAGTAAGTTTCCATATTTTATTATATTCAGAAAAAAAATGTAATTGTGTTTCCTGTCAGTTAGATGGTGAGTGTGCTCTCTTGAATGAGCTATTAGACTTTTTTGATCTGTTTCTATTGTTGCAAGTTGCAATTTTGCTGGGTTTGTGCAGTAAAAGCTGACCCAGTTTAGTCCACAGAGCTGCTATGGCAGATACAGGAAACATATGCTATTCTCTGTGTATTGCACTAACAGACAGAAATAAAGGGGTGTATCCAATACCAGAAGTGCTTTAAGTTTCAGCTTTGAAGACGGTAGCTGAGATGGTGTGGGACATCAGCGGTTCTACTCAATACCATGTCAGATGGTCGCATGCAGCTCCCATCCTCACCTCCGTTTGGAAATACATCATCTCGTGACACTCCTCCAGAATGCCCGCGTGTTCTTAAAGCATGGTGAGCTTTGTAAGAGATTAATTTGGAAACCTTGTGAGAGTTATTGACTACCATATCAATAAATAAGTGGGCTTATTGACTACCATATCAATAAGGGTGGACTTGTTTTTCATCGTTTATGGATTTTTCTCTTGTTACATACAAGAAACTCTGTGAGTGATTGAAATTATGTCTTAACGAATGTTACGTCTGATGAGTCAACTAAACTTGCCCTTTATGTGCTTCTGGTAATCATAATTTTACTTCTCCTCACTTCCCCATTTCACACAGTTTTCTCTTTCATTTTTCACGCGTGGCTTGAGCTGCGTCGTCTGGGGAAAATGTAACAACAAAGGAAGAAATTCTTTTTCTTCACAAAATTTATTGTTATGTTGACTGATAGTGATGCAGCAGGGTTAATTAAGATTGCAGAGAATTTGACAAAATAACCAAATAGTCCCTGAAAACATGTGACTGAGGATGACTGTGCTGAATTTTTGTTCCTCTTTCCCAGAGCAAAGTTTTATTACATCGGATACCGAGCCAAAAAAGTAACCATGTTTGGACTTTTTTTTTTCATTTTATTCACCCCTGGAGTCAGTGAATTTCTTTGTACGTCGCCAGATCTAGAAATGTCATATACTTTTTGTGGTAAGTAAAAAATAGCTTATTCTTTTCTTACTGGTGTTTGCACAATAATTACTGTAGTCTGAGAAAATGTGAACTTCCTTTCAAATTTGTTTCTTTGATGAATACAGAAAAATAAAAAGAAGTTCAGCTGGAGTATATTTCTGTTATTAATTACCCTATTATAAGAATTATACTGCATAGGCATAAATATTACCACAACGCTGGTTGCAGCAGCTAAGAGAGAAGTTTACTCCCAAATAAAGCAGGCATGGTTTGATTCAGGAAATATTAGAAGATGAGGGATTTAAACTTGTTTTGCAAGTACTGTATTGCATAAGTTATCCACATTGATTTAACCAATATATTACAATGAAAAGCTTTTAGTATACGGAAAAAAAAAGGAGTGTGATATTCTGCCAGGCTGGAGGATCAGCCAGGCTGTGGGACAACATGGCGTGCCCCTTCTTGCCGTGTCTGTGTTGTAGGCCACTGGATCTATCTAGTCTAGTTCACTGAGGTTTTTTGGTCTATTCTGAAAGAACTTTGGCACCTCGCTGGTGTCCGTGTTGAACAGGCTCGGTGTGCCCATGTGGACCCCGTGGCCACAAGGTGGGTTTGGAGGAGATATTTCGCAAGGAAAGGCCCATGTCTTTTGAAAATCTATGTGCATTACTAGTGTATATCACCTGTTAAATAGCTATATAAACTGAGGGTCAGGAGGGGATGTTTATTTTGGGTACTTTGCTTTACATTAGTACTCATGTTAAAAAAATAACGAGGCTAAAAGTGGTGGTACTTCATCGTGCAAACCAAACCGTGGAGACCACAGTGAGTTTTGTTTGCCCTTTTTTCTGTCGCAATTTCCCATGCGTAGTTGGCTCCGAGGTGAGCCGCTGACTGCTGGTTACCAACAATCAGCCATTTTCCCTTTGCACACCCCTTGCTTTAATCCCCAAAACACAAGGCGGAATCCCTCACTGTCAATGACCCTGCCATCCCGTTGGCTCCCACAGGATTAGCACGGGGAGCATCCCCCTGTCCCAGCCTGCCCCCAGGCCCCCGGCAAGCAGGGCACTTCTTCAGCATCAGCACACCAGAGAGGGCAGAAGCAAGCTGAATTGAACAGACTTCTTTCTAAAAATGAAAGTAAAAATAAATAAAAATACTGACTGGAAACACTTCCAAAGGATTAATTTTTTTTAAAAATTAAAATATCAGCTAATGGGCTCTAAACTGGATGAGATACAGGTTGTATGATGCTTTATCACACTGCATCTGACACGGTGCATTGTACAATGCTAGGTGGGTCGGGTCACTCACAAAGAAAACCTACTCAAAGTCTCATTTACATTATCCTGGAAAATATGCTGGTACATTAAAAACATTTTTAGCTGTCGTCATCAAGTTTACATAGATTCCATGGTTAACATAATAAGGGATATTTTCAGCAGAGGACCATGCTGGCTTGATGCTAATAAAAACTTTGTATAACTTCAAAAGAGAAATAAAGGTACTTTGGCCTCTCAGTTTTGTGTGCAAAATATCATCAACCAAATAATTAACTTTTCTTGCTACTTGAAGAAATATTATATTGGTTTTGCCCTCTAAGCATATAAACAATTTTAAATGTAATTAAAAACATGTTTAATATTTACTATGGATATTTATATGAGAAAATTTTATAGTGTATACCTAATATTAAATACATTTTAAAATGTGTATGTTTATAGTGAGCATGTACATATGTACGTTTTTATTGTTTTCGTGGAGAAGCCTATTCACACTACCAATATGAAATACTTTTTCCTGTAGATTCTACAGCTCATGCTTTCATGTTTAACCTGACACCTTGCAGCACCATGAACAGACCCGTCTGGAAGGCTACTCTTTCCTGGATTCCAAGTGAGTCCCTCTTGACTAGACAATTATATTCTGCAAATGCAAAAAGCTGAGACACTTCATCCTAAATGCCAAATGCTTTGGGAGGTCAGTTTCTGTGATTAAAAACGGAATAGATGAATTACAGTGTTGGACAGAAATGATGATTTGAGGAAATAAGCGTGTTTGAGTTTTACTTGTTGGAGCCATTACCAGAGCTCTGCACAGTAACAGGCACTGTACATGCAAATCTGAGACGGTTTAGGTGCACATGCATTTGCCTGGAAGAAGCAGACAAGATTTGCAGCACACAATCTCTTCTGGCCTGAGAAGATCCAAGACATTTTAAGGAGAGAGAATATCATTAGGCTATCCAAGCATGGCAGGGCTTCTACTAAGAATATGCACGTTCCAGAAGCTGGAGATGGGACTGGATTTTGTATTCAAATGCAACTTTAATCTTTCGACCCAGCTTTAAGCTGTCAACTTGAGTTACTTATGAAGTGGCTGTATCATAAACTTCACCTTCTGAGTGAAAACTCTGGAGCTGGACTAAGTTTGCTTCCCTAGAAAGATATCTTTATGGTGGCTACCAGTATTCAGGACAGTTTGTTTGCAACACCTGCTTAAAACTAGAGTCCTCATCGGAGTATTTATTTGGCTTAGTTTTGGAGCCGAGTGAACTCTTTTGTCTTTGCTGAAGAAGTTAAAATAAATTTTGAAATTGTTCACTCAAATATTTTTTAAGACCAGTGCTTTTTGTTGAAAACCAGCTTTTTGTTTTTCTGGAAGTAACAGTTTTCAAGATATGCATTTTTGTTGGTTTTGGGGGGAGTCTTTAAAAAATATTCTATTTCAGAGAAATCTAATTTTTATCAAAATAATATGTCTGCATATATGTTTTTCCTTCCTACCTTCTTAACTAGGAAGTGACATCACCTTTTTGAAAGTTGTCTTCAACGTTTGGTATGAAGGTGCCAGAGCGCTCCACTGGAAAGAAGTTGTCTGCAGCGGAGCTGATGACGAATACGTAGAGTGCTCAACGTTGAAAGGAGGTCAGTGTGGAAAATACACGGTGCCTTTCCCTTGCCTGGCAGGTTCCCTCCACAACAGGGCCATATTCTGGCAGCCCTTTTTCACCACTAAGCAGATTTCTGAAAATACTGATAGATCAACCCATACAGACAGAGTTTTCTTTACAGAGCCTAGACCCCTTCACCTTGCTTGGTAGGCAGCAGACTTCAGAAGAGGCAGTTCTCCAGTGCCAGGACCCCACTAGAATAGAGAATTTCCAAATTCTACACTTTAACATCCATGTACTGCAGTTCCTATCTCTATAAATTAGGATTACTAATATCCTTCATCTCATTATGACACTTTTATTGTCAACATCTCTAAAATGACATGGAAAGACTGCATTTGACTGGACTGCACACAAAACGTGAGAGGAGTGAGGGGCACTACTAATATCCAGAACACAATTTATTTACATATGTGTCTGGGTGGGTTTTTAAAGAGATTCTCTACATCCATGAATAATGCTTTTTTAGTTAGAGAAGAGTCAATCCTGTTGTAGGGGCTAACCAAAATTATCCCGATGCAGACCCAGATCCAGAGAATTCAGACTGGATGTCAGACTAAAAGCCAAAAAGACCAGGAGGGACATCAAAATACGCCATTCGTGTTTTCCTTTCTTTAAAAAATGAATAACAGCTCTCTTCGGTTGTCATTCAGCTGAACTACTATTACAAGTTAAATTATTGGAGTTATCACAGGAGGATGGGTCTGCAGGAGATGTTGCAGGGGCACTGTGGTTAATTTCTATTTTCTAACATGTGGTTTAGACAAATAGAGCTCTGGGAGAAGAAACAGGTGAGGGCTTTATCACTGGAAGGGTGAATGGCATTGGTGGTGCTGCTGAGAGATATACCATATTGCTTTGAAGTTATTTAGGAAATCTGATTGATGGCTTTATGATTAAGTAACCACTTATATTATAATTATGCCTGTTTTACAGAAACAATTGCAACAGAGTTTGACATTAAAGGTGCAAGAATAACGTTTCCAAAGGTACTTTTCAGTATTTTATGTAAAGAAATAACAGTAGTAAAATAACATACTTACTTGTATATATTTTCGGGGAAGATATGTTTGCTGAAACTCTAAAAATCAGCAAAAGGAAATGTCAGAAAACTTTTTCATGCTTGAAGTGATGACTTTGGAATGGTAGCAGCTCTGAAATGCTAAATGTCTTCAGGTTATTATTCCTCTATTATTCCTCCTTTATCTTATAAAAGACAAGACCGAAAGTATTAGTTAATGTCACCTTAATAATTGCATTTTGTTTGATAAATTATTGTGTTTCCTTTTACTTGTTTGAGTAAATCCATCCATATTCTTTCCGCCCATTTCATTCTTTATTGTACGTTCTTTTCACACGCTGGTCTGTTGCTCCCTGAAACCCTTTCCAAAGGTTTGAAGAGGGATAACAATATCCAAAAGTAAAAGCACTGCAGCACCAGTCCTCAGGTTAGCACCCTCTCATCCAACACCCGCCTCGTCAGCCACATGAGCCTTCCCAAGACCCTAATGTCAGTCTTACCATCCCTATTAGTCCCCACAAATGTCACTAAGGAGCTCCTACTGGCACAAAATCTCCAGCCTCCCCTTAACTCAAAGCTCATGGGCCTCTAACAGTGTTGAACTCAAGCCCAGCAGCTCTTCTAGCCCCAGAGCTGGTAGTAGACAGGAATCTCCTCTGCCGTAAGCAGTCCTCCTGTAGATGAGGTGCTTGTGGCAGACTTGGTGCTTCCTGATGGGACTCTGCCAGACCAGGAACCAACCCTAATCATAGCCTTTAAAGTAAACGGGAAACTCTTGCACGCCTCCCAGTCTTTAGCTTAGTCCTAAGAGCCCTTCAGCTCCCAGTTTGCCATATCAGAAGAGGAAGGTGGCAGATGTCCAAGAAGGTAGGGTAAGACCTGGGTTCAGTAAGGGCCACCAAGCTACTGTTTATCCCAGTGCCTACAAAAATCTGTCTGTGAGAGGGTGTGAAGATGGGTAGCGAGACAACAGCTAAACCCGTGACTGTCCAGTACAACAAACTGTTACACGACTGGTCAGAAGCTGTGTGGTGTGTAGCCTGGAGGATTTCCCTGGGACTGGCTGTAAAATACGGAGGCTGTTGTTGCAGCTACCTATGGTCTGCCTGTGGGTATTGGGGCAAAAAGGGGGCAGGAAGCAGAAAATGGAAGTGTTGGTAGGGCTGAATCCTTGCTAGCTGTCAGCTATGAGGGCTAATAGGGTTACTGCCTCACAGTGGGGACAGAAAAAGGCCCATTGCTGGAGAACGCAGCCTGGCGTATCAGCTCAGGTAATTCCCACTTGTGGAGAATTGTGGAAAGCATTACCCAAGAGAAGGGCTCTGGAAGGGGGAGCAGGCACCCTCGGGAGCACAGGACTCACTGGTTTGAGAGAGGCCCCTGGCAAGGGCAAGCTGGACCACAGCCTACTGCTGTTCCTTAGTACCCCGCTCATGACAAGGAAGTTGAGCAATATTTTTTTGTGTATACATATATCTGAATATACCCATGATTACAGTCCCTGATGGGAATCTTTCTTTTTACGTCTTAACAGAAATAACCAGAACCATCTTGGACATGAACAAGCAGAATTATGCACTAATTTTCTTTTTTTTTCTTGCTTGCTTTTAGGGCGATTATAACATTATTTTACAAGGATTCTCTGATGATTCTGAGAATAATATGGTCATATGTTTGAATTTCACCATGATAGTAAAACAAGACTCTTTCTGACTGGGGCAAACATTTCAAATAATTCCAGAGCATGGAGGTTGCTTCTGCAAGCAACTGGAATACGAGCTGACAAATAATAACCTCATTAATTTTCCTGAGGTAGAATACGTCAGGTACTGTCTGGAAAGCTATATGATGGATAGTCTTATCCATTTATAACACTGCTGTAATCAGGTGCTCAGCCAATGCGTGCAAAATCACTGGGAATTGGGCGTCCTGATTAATCCACGGAATAACCCTGACTGGATGTCAGGCTGAGGACTGCATTTCGGTGCTGTGCCTTGAGTTATGAAAAAGCCGATTCCTTCAGACTGCGATAAATTAATACAAGAAGTTTTGAAGTGTAAGAATTGGAAGTTGACCAGTACTCAGTTTAAAATATAATAGCAACTGGATCTGGGAACCCTGTTGGTTTGGGGTTTTTTTGTTGTGTTTTTTTTTTTTTTTTTTTAAATAAAACTTTTTTGTACAGTCAAGTTGAGAAATGGTTTTTATTCTCCTGTTATTTTCTGATTATCTTTAGAGGGTTCCCAAGGTTCTGCTCCATTTGCACTGAGCTGAATCAGAGGAGTAACGATTTGTTACGTGGTGCTAGCTGATGTGAATAAAATCCAAAGGTGTTTCCAGTTACGCTGATCCGGTATGGCTGAATTTCACCTTCCAGAGCTGTAACTACAACCTCGTAGTGTGGTTTTAGCTCTTGCTCGGAGTCCAGGGGGCAGAGACTACACAAGCTGTCTCCTTCATAAGCAGGAGAATGGTCGTTGCCCAACAGGTTGATCTTTTTCTCAGTTACCAAAAGCGTGCCTAAAGCTCCAGCTGTGGCTTCTGCCTCTTGGGCAGCCCAATGTTCAGTACCCGCCTTCCCTCTCGGCTGTGCCTCCACACCTAAGACTTTTGGTCAGGTTTGATCGAGTATAAGGTTTGGTCCTTAGGAAGAGAGCTGGGGTCCTTTCAGACCTCATGGTGCTTTGGTGCTGCTGTACGGTGAAAGGCAGCCGGCCGGTGCAGTGTCCAAATGCTGCCTGCCTTCAGACAGGTGCCCTCCTTACAACATCAGGATGGCACGTCCACTTTTCATCCGCAGCCCCCAGCCAGCAGTTGCTCAGTGAGTGCTCAGACACTTTTCTCTAATGAACGGGCCGGTGTTGAAGGTGCGTGTTGCCCTGGCCGCCAGGTCGTGCAGTGTCCACCAGATTGCTTCCAAACGCCTGGAAAAATGAAAAACCAGAACAAAACTTTTTTAGGGTGCTAAGTGCCAAGTATGGCAATCAGCAGAAGTGAAGATTTTAATCTCACTTTACACACAAAGAGATTTTTCAAACTGAGTATCAGAAAAAAAACTACACCAAAACCCCACATCCAAATATGTAGATACTCCATTTAAAAATTGGTTTCAGTACAGCTGGTTTGTCAATCTAAAGCAAAATCATCAAAACCCAATAAAAATATAAGAAGCAGAGCTGCGTTATGGTGGAGACAAGAAGCCACGATGACATCCAAGTGGCAATGGCAAAGCATCTGTGCTTGTGCTCCGTCCACAGACCATTCCAGGAGCAGCCTGTGATCGAGTACCGCCGCAGCTCCTGTTCACCTTTGAAACAAGTTACTAGAGTTGCAATCAGTTTCCTCTTAATCTAAAATATCAATCAAAGAGCAGGCAGAGAGCCTGATAACCAATTCCCACTTTTCTTCTCCTATTTTTCTTATTTCAAATAGTATTACTGGTTTAGGGAAGAGTCTTACTGTATGATGTCCCTGTGTACCCATTTCACAGTGTCCAGCAACTACCTGGTGGAGCCTCAAAACAGTTTTTTAGTGACAAAGTATTCTGAGATTTTTGCTGCCCTGAATTATTTGGGGTGTTAGAAGAAATGTTTTGTTTAGTAGGAGAGACTAACACCTCCGGGAAATCAGGGACATTCACATGCTTGATTTTTCATAAGCACACATTTTAATGCCTTATAGATGTTACAGAAAATTTACAGTATAGGTAAAGGTAGACATAGAGTTTCTCTATCTAAATAGGGACATTTACAGATAAACATATGTATTCACTGGCTTGCATTGCAGACTTTCATAGTGTAGATCATCTGAAGGGTTATGATTACGCGCACCAGCAGATAGGATTGGAGGCAGAACGCAGGAGCCACAACTTTATAAAGCAAAGACCTTTCAAAGGCCTGAAGTTCTGTCCTGCACGTGCCTGAAGCTTTCCACTTATTGCAGTTCCGGTGGCTGCCGTGCCATGTTCCCCCATGGACAAGAGGAGACAGGTTTTTATAAGGTCTAAGACCAATAGGAAACAATTTACCCAGAAAATTGCAGTGATACCACAGGGTGAAGGGCACAGCTGAAGGCAGAGATTTGCTCCGTGTGTCTTGTTCTCAGGACAGAGCTGTTAGAGAAGGCTTTCCTCTCTTCTGCTGTTGTCTGAAGTTGACAACAGTTATCATTTAACTTTTTTCCTTTGCAAACTTTCCCGAGCCCATACTTAGGGCTCTACAGCAAAGAGGAGTCTACTTAGGATGAGGTGAATTACTTGGGCTTGGTGAAGGCTGGTCTGAATGTTTCCCTTTTCTTCAATTTATTGGGTCAGTACCTTTGATACTTTTTTTTACTTCATTTCCTGGCTCTGTCCGGAGCGTGAATGGTGTGAATGCCGTGCAGTAAACCAGTCACTAAGTATTTCTTGCTTAAAATATTCAGTGAGACCTACAAGTCCTGAGATACCTGTATTTTGCCAGGAGTTCCCGTGGGCTGCGCACAGCCCCCTCCCCTGCAAACCGAAATGAATGAAGGAAGGCCTCGCCTGTGGCATGCTTATCTGAAACTAATATCTAAAGCCTTCACAAATATCTCTTTTTTCTCTCCCTCATTACTGTTGTTTTTAAGCGGCTGTCAGGATTTGCTGCAGATGGGAAAATAGCTTTTCTTCACCCCCTCACCCTCTGTCGCCAAATATGTAATTATCAGAAGAAGCAGTTCCTGTAAAATGTGTTTTCCAATAAGAGCGCACACTTTTTGAGCTGTGTTATTACTGTTTCATTTGATAAAAACAGTAAAGCATGCACAATTTCAAATGAGAGAAGTCCTGCTGACCGCAATGACATACACATTTGCTGGCTGAAATTCTAACATCATTTGAGACAGACACACAAAGAAAATCCCACGTAATTCAGGTATTACGACAGCGTATCTTGTTTCCAGGGATGTACTGGAAGGCATAAGCAATCCCTCAGTCACCAGTTAGCTTGGCTGGTAAAAAGCACGCATACTCATACTGAACAAATAAACTACATGGTGCCTGCAGCAAGGAGCTGGACTTGACGATGCAGGAGTCGCGTCCTGATCTGTGTTAGAGGCATCACAAGAGAGACATAGCAGCGTTAATCCTGTCATCAAAAAAATCACATTTTCTTTTTTCTTGGTGGAAAAATGCTAGTGATTGTCTATGAAGTGTCGACGTAGCACATTATGCTGAATAACTTCAGCTGCTTGGTTCTGCCCGTGCCTTCCTGCCAGCACAGGGAGTCCAGGGGCAGCAGATGGGGACAGTGACATTTCTAACGGGAAGAGACGGGGAGGGAGGGAAGGAAGGGAGGGCAGCTCGTGCCTGCAGAGCTCAGGGCAGAGAGCACAGGGGAAAGGAAATTTGGAAACTCTCCTTGCTGGCATTAGAAATGACCGGACTTTGGAAATCCTGCCAAACAGTCACTGTGCATGCGCACTGAGTCCTGTGGATCCCAGGCGCAGGGGCCGTGCTGCGTGGCTGCTGTAGGTGGGTATGTCCATAACCTCTTTTTCTCCAGATGCATTTTACTACTGGCAAAGAGAGACTTTATATATATATACATATATATATTTAATATATATATACACATTATAAGTATACGTACATATATGTATATACAATTAATACATATTAATGTATTTGGCCAGATAATTGATAACAGTTTCCCAAAGCTTCTGTCTACAAAAAAACCACCTTTTTTCTTTCTTTTTCTCGGCCTTTAACCTAAACAGCTGCCTTAGCTACAGGTGTTGTGTTTTTAAATTTAAATTTCTTACTAACACGATTTCTTGCTGACGTAACTGAGAAAGCAAAACTTTTAATAGCAAACCTGGCTCTTTGCTCACAGGAGGGAATGGTCACTCATTCTGAGCATTACGGTCCCCGTCTGCCCATTTTCCTGCCCTGCACAAAACGTTCAAATACTACCAAGTATTTACTGAGTAAATGATAATTTTTTTAAAATTGTAATTTCTGCTAACTGGGCACATCCATTGTGTTTTTTGGTTTCCAAGAGGTTTGGCATCTCTCCTGAAGAAGACCTCCATACTGACTATGAAGTTGGATTAATTCTTACATACATTCTGTTCAGCCGGATTTGATTTAGTCATTTCACTGTATTACCCATATTTTTTGTATTTTTTAGTATAGTAGTGTAGTTTAACAATTTCAGTAATGCAAATGAAAAAGCCCAAACAAAACCACAACAAAACACAACCCTACAATAAGTAAAGATAAATACACAAGAGCAACATTTTAGCATTAGTCCTCTGACAGCAATAGGATTGAAAAATCTGCCCTTCACCTATGAGATGCATAAAGGAGGAAATAATGGAACAAAACATAATGCATACAAGAGTGAGCTATTGTTCACTTTGACCCAAAATTAATTTGCCCCCATTTTAGAATGACTTGACTTCATTTCACATCAGAATCTCAGCTGAACAGACTGGTAGTTATCTTTTACAATCATATAATTCACTGAAGAAATCTGCCCTATGTCTGTGGACATTGCACGTAGTGGAATTTTTCTTACGTCTTTCAAGCCTTAAAGATGCATTAATAGCATAGACATAACATAGATAGAACAATGAACAACCTTAATGAAAGTTTCACGTGTGACTCTCGGAAAAACAGACTGTCAGCAGCAGTACGCCTTCCTGGTTCCCCAAGCTACCTTCCAGAGTCTGACTGCTAGATATACAGTTTCTCTAACCTGTAGAATTTTGGCAATTTTAATATTTTAATTATGGAGGAAAGGGGTTCCAGAAAAAAATTCTAAAGTAGTTGCTTATCTAGGACAATCCAAAATATTAAAATAAAGAAAAATTATTCTCAGATGAGTAATAAGGAAAAAAAAAAAGCAGTTGGGTGAAATAAATAATTTTGATACCTTCAGAATGTTGTTATTTATTTTGACCAAATAACTTAAAAATAGGGGGTTTCAACTCACTTAAATTTGAGGTGCTTTAGCAAATAAGAAATATTTTGCTACTTTTTGTTTTTGACAGGTTGGCATTATTCAAGAAAAGACTGTTGGGCCACAAAATTGCTGTGATTCTGCTGATAAGCCAGGAGTCAAGCTGTGATAGTTGTACTCATATTAGTATCTACTTGGCAATCCGAGTTGCCCTGTAGGGTACAGCTGCACAGCCCGGTTCTAAATGACTTTATATGCCTTCTTCTGGAATAGATATGCAAAGGGCAATATAAAGATTTTACAAATAGTACAACAGGAAACAAGATGTCAGGGTGAACAGATCAAACCATGGATTTTAACTTTGTAAATTGTCATTTTCTTTTAGTAATTTTTGTTTTATAGAAAGAAAATGTTAGAACAAATAGAACAAAAAAATAGACCAATATGCTCCCTCCTTATGCACCTTTGGAGTATATGGCTAGGGTAACCAAAAAATAGAATAGAATAGAATAGAATAGAATAGAATAGAATAGAATAGAATAGTTCAGTTGGAAGGGACCTGTGATGATCATCTAGTCCAACTGCCTGACCACTTCATTACTGACAAAAAGTTAAAGCATATTTTAGTGACATAGAACCACAGAATCACAGAATCACAGAATTGCCTAGTTGGAAGGAACCTTTCAGATCATCGAGTCCAACCATCAACCTAACACTGACAAAACCCAGCACTAAACTGTATCTCTAAGCACTATGTCTGCCCATCTTTTAAATACCTCCAGGGATGGTGCCTCCTGGATGTGACTGGACAACTTCTGATAAGCCGTACTAGAGGTATTGAGTGTCTCCAAATTTTACTGAAGCTGAGAGATGGATATACTCAGCAATATATATTTTCATATATCCCAATCTTGTCACAGTCACAATGCAAATGATTTTATTTAAGTGTGGACGAGAAGTCTGTGATAAAATAAAGAAATTATATTTCCTTCCAGGCTGGTATTGGTTCTACTGCAAACGCTTTATACAAAAGTTACTTGGTTCAAGATGCTGAGCCTGGATGTCTGTGAGTGGGACAGGAGGGAATGCCGCCTTCTGGCCTGGCCGGAGGAGCAGCACTCTGCAAAGCCCACAGTCACTGTCACTGCTGTGATGGGAGTGGAAACGTGTCTGCTCCCTGTTTTACTGCTGCTCCGTCAACAGGTACAGTTAATCCTGGTGACAGTCCACTTCTTCAGCCCAAAATCACAGCGTTCTGGGGATAAAATGTGGAACAAAATGATGAATATCATTTCAGTTTTGAAAATGTGGAAGAAAATAAGGAAGAAAGTATAGGTGGGGTAAACAGTTACATAAAACACAATCAAACGCAAGATGTTTGAAGTATTTATAGACAAAACATTGCAATATCAGTGAGTCAGGCACTAATATTAGGTTTATTTGAAAGAGGAGACTTTCTCCAAACATTCTGTCAATAAAACAAGGATGACTAAGGCACCGTAATTCTGTGAGAGGAGATAAAATTCACCATAAGCTCAAGGTATTCAGTAATTACAATTATAATGATCCATTTTTTTTAATACTTGGATTGCAGTGGTGCCTTCTGTAAGTAGCTTGTAATCAGGACTGTTGCTTCCCTGCTGTATAAATATTTATGAAATTAGTAAAATAATATTTTAAGGGTTCTTTGAAATGTGAATCATGGCCAGATCCAAAGCACCTAATAAGCATCTAGCCCCAGGAGAGTGACCCAGAATCCTTTAATTCTGCACTGAGATTGTTTGACATCTCCAACGAGCAACCCAGAAACCCTACACAACGAGGAGACTGGTTCAGTGCAGTGCAAGATAGCTTTCTGCTGAGGATGGCAGAGAAACTGAGTTAATTCTTATTTTCCAATGCAATTCCCACTGTAATTCATATTTCAAAGCACTAACAGCCTGCAAAACTTACAGCACGGCACGGTAAAGTATATAGCAGAATCTAAGGACAAGGATTTTGCTGGAGTACCAAGCTGAAAATAGAGTCAGATCCCTAACTGTGATGGGTCTTGACTGTATGTTTGGGGGTTTTTTTATGTTTAAATTGATGTTACATGGATTTGACATCAAATTCAATCTGTTTTGCAATGGTCTCACACGTTTCCAAGGGACATCACTTTGACCACAGTTCTGTGAACTATAAGATGGTAGGCAAACTTAACTACCTTATTTTCCGCTACAATAAAGTATATGACTGTTATTAGAAAGATCCTGACACAAGAAGAACATTGATGCAATCTCTAGACCAAATCACTGATCCTTTCAGTGACTGTTTTCTCTATTTTGGTCTTGATCTGGAGGTTAGGAGACTAATCTAAGAGTAAAGCAATGTATTTTTAGGCTCATTGCCCTAATGGCCACCATAATCAGGTGGCAACTTTCAGGTCTGCTGTCTCTTGGTGGGACTGTATGGTTTTACAGTTTCCTAGAGGTCATTCACAGGAACCACTGTAGACTTGTGGGACTGAGGAACAGCAGTGTCATTTCGCAGTGGACTTGGGTAGCTACTGCCAGCCAACAACCAGCAGCTTCTCTGCAGGGTTGTGAGCCTTCACCACGATATGGGTCTGGAGTAGGCTGAGCTTATAAATTAATCTGATTTCCCTAAACTCACTGTAATGTAACTGAAATGTCATTAGTTAGTCTTTGCCTATGTTCTAAGAGGGAGCTTGGAGGAAGTAAACGACTAGGAGTGATACGATGAAATTGTCTTGTGTCCTCATTTGATCTTTTACTCAAAAATAATTAAGAGGTCAGACTTACTAATTACATAGCAAGATATTATTTGCATTTTGGCCAGATACAAACTACCAAAAGAAAGTGAAGGCATCTGATCCTGAGGTTCAAGATACTGAAAACAATAGAAACAAAAGTAATCACCTGCATCATGGTAAGTGTCTTGTCATGTGCACAGTAACATAGAGAGAATCCAGCAGTTGCATGGTCACCTCAGATTCCTATACATGCTATTGCTATACATTTCTATACATTTTTGTCCCAAGAAGAAATAAATATCAAAGGGTTAAAAAGATCCAAGCTGACTCTCATCTTGCTAGATTACAAAATTTTCCAGCTTCTTAAATCTTTAATCTCCTACATGAAGTTGTGATTATTCCCATTTCCCACCTTCCCTTAAAACTGTGAAGCAATTTGCACACTTGGAGTTGAAGTGAAGGTCTCCCCATTGGGCGAGGGGTTTGTCCTGTTACTGGGGGTGCGTTTTAGTTACTGCAGAACAGCAGAGGGTTTCACGGAACCCAGAAACCACTACTTTATAAATGCATATATACTAAATAATGAAACTTATCATATTCTACAGGGTACAATTTTTTGAGTTGTCGAGAGAGCATTATTCCCTTCAGGAGATCTTTATGTGCATGAAAGCAAAATACACAATGTTGCCTGCATGCTTTATGTTGTTTTTACTCTATTAATTTGTTAGGAAAAAAAAAAGCAATATTTGACTATTTAAACAGGTAAGATAAACACTAAAGTGTTCAAGAAAGAAATTGAATAAGCTCTGTTCAGACTTTAAATTCTTCATAACTCTTCCAGAGTTGGTATCAAGCCCAGAATAAAACCAGGAGGTTGGCTGTAAGTTAGTGCCTCACTTTGTAAAATCAACAACCGCTCTCTGAATTACAGTGCTAGGAGACCTTATCCTTGCTGACGATTGACAGGCTATTATCTTGCTGAATAAAAAATGAGCAATCAGACGTGAAAGGAAGCTCTGTACTTGGAACCAAATTCTACACATCTTTAAGCGTGACACAAACTTGCTCAAGTCAATGAAGCCATATTTTAGAAGGATTTTTACGGCTTGGCCCTTGATAAGATAAGTGCCTACACATAATATGCACTTGTCACTATGCTCCTGAATGACTCAAAAGACTAGTAACGTGGCAGAAAGACTTTCACCTGTAGACTGTCAGTTTGAATCTGTCAAGCAACCAAAAGTCCCTGCTGCAAGAAATCTTATGCAAAAATTCCAAGCAATGCTAGGAGAATATTAAGGCTGCATGTGCAGTTATATACTCAAAGCTGGAAGGGTTGTCACTCATTTTTAACGTGCCCCTTTCTGCTACAGCCTTATGATTCAGTCTTTAATAACCCAAGCACATATCACCTTTTGAGCAGTGCGGTACAGGCATTTTCCCTAAATCTGCAGAAATCTTTGCTTTGGTGAACAGAAATCTTTATTCAGTTCCTGAGCACCCTGTAAGCTTAGCGCTGTCTGAGCGAAGCAATACAAAAGTAAGCACACGTTTGAGTGGCACCGCACATCACGGTCACTGTCATGATCAAAGTTTGGTTGTACTGAAAAAGTCTTTCCTGAAAATTGATTGCTCTAAAATAGCGAAGCTGAAAAGAGAAATACCCGTTTAAACTATTTGGAAATCAGTGCCCTTATATAATCAGGAATATTAGGGATTGCTAGTTACAGATTAAATATTTTTTGCCTCCTGGGATATCATTTGCTGTCATCAAATGAAATGCAAAAGACCTAAATGCTCCCTTAGCTTTTTCACAGGAAAATACGAACAAGAATATGAAAACCTGACCAAGAATCTCTCCTAAAACCAACTTCTGTTGCCTTAAATTTACGATGAAACTCCTCCTTTGGAGTTCTGTTTCCTGCAGATCTCTGCACATACTAGGAAATTTCCCCACCTCCCCTTACTACAAGACCTACTGCGTAAAAATCTCCCACTACACTGGGGGGGGGGGTTGCTCATCAAGTGGCCGATGGTCACTGAGCTCCATGCACAAGCTAAAGTTTTGAAGAAGGTTTTGCTGCAGCAGCTGCCCACTGGCTGAATTGGCACTTTTTCGCACTTTCTATGGAAAGAAAGCTAGATGAAGATGATAATTCCCGCCGTGGTCACGTGTGTTTCTTCTGCCGCAGCAGGCAGAGTTTTTCTCTGCATGGTAGTATAGTAAAAGTGTCTGCAATACCACACGGCACACTTTGAGGAAAACATGGGTTGAGACTCCTGAAAAATCTGGTGATGCTGGTAACAGACAGAGCTGGAAAGTCTTTGTAACATTGTAATTTGTTGGGATGCTGATTCTTGGTCAGCACTTATAACAGATTCACCATTGGGTCAAGTTTTTTGGGAGTTGCTGTTGGGCTGGAGACAAAGCTCAGATTTAGTCATACAGCACTGAAACTAAGAGAACTATTTTCTTGCTGAAAACGAGGTGTTAACTATCCTACTAATTGAAACCAGACTAATTAACTCGGAGAGTGATTGACATCACGCAACCAGAGTTATAAGAAAAAGCAGTAGGAGTGATGCTCAGCTACTGAGGAAACATGCAGCAGAGCGCGGTCAAGGATCCCTTGTCCACAGAGGGGTACTTGGTTTGGGTGCTAAATGTGGCAAAACCTGCCCGGGGCTGCTCAAGCAGCTCTACAGCTTGATGCTGAGCCCTCTGGGGAGATGACTAGCTTGGCTGTAATGGTGAGTGTCCCACCACCGAGGTCAGAGACCTCCTGTGGTGCTTGCTGAAGGTGCACCTGAGCTGCTTCTGCAGGCACCAGCTCAGGTCTGGGCTCATTAACACCACCTCCTTCTCCCTGATGCCCTATTTGCACTGAAGGAAGAAGAGGAGGCCATCCCATCTGTCGGTATGGAAATGGAGTCATCTGGATCTAGCAACCTCTGCCCATAATTCAGCGTCAGCCTGAGAGTAAAGCTGGGAAATATTATTATTCAACGGAAGGGAAGTGAGCAGCTTCTGTTTCCTTGGAGCTATTGTTTCTTTCTCTAGCAGGGCTGCTTTGAATATTAAAGAAACTAATAGCGATTCAAATTAAAAACTGTGATTAACATTTTGCACCAGCCTAGTGTGCTTATGCTGTGAGAAAGCAAGAGAAAATAGGAAACTATCCAAAGCCCATGTTGCAAAAGTGAACAAGTTCATTAAGTTGTACAGTGGCTGCTACAATAAAGGTATTTTATAGTGCAAAGTGACTCCTGTGTTGGCGTTTGGCATAAAGCTACTGTTCTGGTGAAAGCAGAAAACATGTTTCCTTTAATTTTTAATTAATAATTTAATTTTACAGGAAACAACTTTTCTTCAATTTTTGTGTTGTGTTTTTTCTTTGTTGTTGTTGTTGCCTGGAACACTACTGTGAATATATCCGGCAATGGCATGTCCATGAATATTATTTTTAGATGCGGCTTTGCCATTCCTTTTTACAGGTCTAGTATTAATTTTAAACATTTTTTTCTTGCTTCTGCTGCTATCTCCAGTTACCGCCCCCATACCAGCCACATGCCCTTATGCGTTCTTTCAAATTTTCTTTTCAAGACAAGCTCCAGCTATTCTATTTAAATGTCTTCATTAATTTTCACTTAAAACTGCTAAGCTAAATTTGTTCTGCATGCAGCTTTTGTATCTGATATGTATGGCCAAAAAGGATTATTTGCATCATCAGATGCTAGAAATGTTTATTGGTAACGAAAAACAGAAATAAAGATAATAGAATCATAGAACCATAGGGTAGGAAGGGACCTCTGGAACTCATCGAGTCCAACCCCCCTGCCAGAGCAGGGTCACCTACAGCAGGTTGCACAGGAACGCGTCCAGGCGGGTTTTGAATGTCTCCAGAGTTGGAGACTCCACCACCTCTCTGGGCAGCCTGTTCCAGTGCTCTGCCACCCTCAAAGTAAAGAAGTTCCTCCTCATGTTTAGGTGGAACTTCCTATGTTCAACTTTGTGCCCGTTACCTCTTGTCCTGTCGCTGGGCACCACTGAAAGGAGCCTGGCCCCATCCTCCTGACACCCACCCTTTAAGTATTTATAAGCATTGATAAGGTCCCCCCTCAGTTGTCTTTTTTCCAGACTGAAGAGACCCAAATCCCTCAGTCTTTCTTCATAAAAGAGGTGTTCCAGTCCCCTAATCATCTTGGTAGACCTTTGCTGCACCCTCTCCAGCAGTTCCCCGTCCTTCTTGAACCGGGGAGCCCAGAACTGGACACAGTACTCCAGGTGCGGCCTCGCCAAGGCAGAGTAGAGGGGGAGGATGACCTCCCTTGATCTGCTCGCCACACTCTCCTTGATGCAGCCCAGGATGCCATTGGCCTTCTTGGCCACAAGGGCACATCACTGGCTCATGGTCATCCTGTTGTCCACCAGGACTCCCAGGTCCCTTTCAGCTGAGCTGCACTCCAGCAGGTCAGCCCCCAACCTGTCCTGGTGCATGGGGTTATTCCTCCCCAGGTGCAGCACCCTACACTTGCCCTTGTTGAATTTCATAAGGTTCCTCTTTCCCCAACTCTCTATCTGATTAAAGAAATAATGTGTGTATGAGTATATAAATGTGTATATAAAAGCTTTAGCAGCAGACATAGCAAAGGGGATGGAGCTTCTTTTTATCACTAGCTGATGTAGTTCAGGCTCCTACACAGCCTGATGTAGTCACCTTGCTGCATGTGTTCCCTTCACTCTCCCTGTTTGGGTAAGGGCTGCAACTGCCCTTACAGCATGGATATGTTGAGGTTGTTAGGGTAGAAGCCACTTCTGCAGAGAAGACCCTCATTAGATCTTTACATTTCCCTTATATACATGAGATGTTGATCTCATCCATAAAGATAAAAGGTCACCTGAACCTTTCCTGAATTTTATAAAATGCAGACACACCAAAAACCCCAAACACCTCTGACCTGGGGAAAATCAGCACAAGTCCTTTCTCCTTGCGAGCTGCACCTTGTGTTAAGAGGTGTTAAGCAGCCAAAGCTTAGAGTATTACAACATTCAGAGAGATGAAAAATTCAGTGATAATGTGAGGCCAGTGCGTTTGAACGTGCACATTAGAGGTTCTCAGAGTTGGCTCCTGCGTCTGGTTTTACTGGTCACGGTCTGTTCAAAACTGATGCAAGCACACCTTTTTCTATTGTTTTACAACTAATGGACAATTTCCACATGGTGAAAGTTGATACAAACCCATTAACTTCATTTAGAGACTGTCTTTGCAACAGTTCCAGTGAGGCCATTTGACACAATGCAGTTTGAACAGGTTTTTTTAAGTATTAAAAATTGTTCTAAAGTTATGCCTCTGCAGAAAGTATTCCAACAGCAGTCCCACAGCAATTGGACTTTCCATTTCCTAGCTCTGAAATATGACACTTAATTGCTTGCTAATAGGCTATGTAATTGCTAATGAGCTGGTATAGAACCTTGAAGGATGTTCCTATTAGAGCTGTAGAGTGTCTGTGTGTCCAATGCAATGAGAAGGAAACATCCCTGTATTTTTTCACTGAAGTGCTGAGAAGAGCTAAATGTTTATTCAAAGAATCTTGAAAAAGAAGACCTATAAAACTGCGATTTTCCGAAGGTGATGTCTTTAGTCTTGGGATGATAACTTTCCGCGGCCACTGCTGTCAGTTGTGACTGAGAGGGTCCTTCAGATTTGCTGATAAAGGCACCCTGTGCTACTGGGGGAATTTGGCTGTCAAGTGTCAGTCTGCTTTTGGATGTGGCAGGAGAATGAAGGGGTGATGCTCCTGCTGGAGCTGAAGTGTCCACAAACGTGAAATTCTTCTGCTAGGTCTCCAGTCATGTTGTCCTGAAAGGGGTTTCACTGGAAACCTGGCTACATATGATGGCCATGCAAAGAGAGCTGCAGAATGTGAAGATCCTGATTTTGTTTTCCCAGGTGGATGAACTGGGGGGCCACTGATTTCCAGCACCTTTGGCGGGATGGAAAGTGGTGCCTGGGAGAGCACTCTGACCACACCAGACCAGGCACAGAAAATAAACTCTGCCCCAGACTGGCTGGACAAGAGCCCGTGTGGTTGAGTCTCCTCATAACAACAGACTAACAGGTAACCCAACAGGACTAGATATTTATTTAAATGTAGAGGCTTCAGTGCCTTCTAGTATGTATGTATGTATTCCTTCTCTAAAGGAATTCCTGAATATCTCGCTTTCAACTGAGGATTTACATCTCCCTGGGTCAGTGTTAAAACTGAATGTAATATTTATTCTGACTCGTGTGCCAAGAAATGAAGAATTGCAGGTTTGTGGGTTGCATGCGGCTTTAAATTTGGAGACTGTTCAGCAAATAGGAAATCCTTACTCTACAAAATATAAAGCAGCCTTTTCACTGGGTTCAGAAAATAATGTACAGCAGCGTTAAGTGACAAAAAGTTAAGTGTTTAATGATGAAGGTGTTGATGCTAGCAAAATATAACGAAGAGAGAAGGTGATTTATTAGTCTTACCAGGTTAGCACTTCATTTACAGAACATTGCCCTGTCTATTTGATAGCCATCAGTGATGAGATTTTTGATTTCCTCTCTTACTAAAGTGTTCTGCCTTTTTCTGGTTACTCCATGGAATGTGAATTTAAATCTAACCTGAAGAAAGTGTTTCCGCACAATAATATTCTGCCATCACTTACGGATAAAAAGATTTGCTTAGGTTTATACGTACGTGAGAGAAGGAAAGTGTTTTGACTTGAGTGGGATATTTGATGACTGATGAAAGCTTAAGTAAAAAAGGAGAAGGTAGTGAAATCTACAGCCCTAAGGTGGACTCAGGTCTGGGTTTCCCTGCCCAGCCGTTACCTGCTAGAGGAGCTTTGCAGTTCGCTCAGGAGACGCTAAGCTACTTTGGTAGGAAGGATCATTGGTACTCCTAAGCAGTTCATGCTAGTGATTGCCTGTGGATTTTGTAATGAAATAAAGGATTATATTGTCCAAAGTCAAGAGCAAGCAAACCTAAGGGAAGGAAAAGTCCTTTGGGGTACTTGTAGACTATATCAGACCCACAGCACGTATCTCTGAAGGTTGGAAATTTGTTATGATTGGGGTTGAAATAGTGAGCAGTTTGGGTAATGCTTACCCTACATGCACCACGTTCAGATTGGGTTTAATCCTGTGGCAGGATTAAACCAATGACTTACTATGCAGCCAGTGCCACAAGAGACATGGTCAGGTAATGGGGGACATTTTAAAGATCAAATAGTACAGGAATGTATCTCAAGCATGGAGTGAAGTGGACTTTCCACTTACTCTATCAACATCAGAGTAATGGTATGGTAGAAAGATGGAATGGATTGCTGAAATAGCAACTCAAATGGAGAAGTGGTGATGCTGACTGGGGAAGAAACGTGGCAGTATGTGTGAGTGCTAAACTCCCAGTAGGAGCAAGAAAAAGCTGTCATTCAACCTGCATATTAAAGAAAGTGTCCATCTAGAGAGTACACAAAGTCTGCCCTGAACTTTGTTAGGGAATGACGGTAATAAAACCACTGCTTAATGAGAGTGCTGGTGCAATTTAATGTCGCTCGAGACCTGTGGGTGACTTTAGAGAGACCATAAAGCTAACCTCATATTGATACTGGTGGAATACTGGCCTACAACTTGGACCCAATTGGTCCCTTAGGGCCAATATGGGACACACTGTATTCTCACATTGAGGAACCGCAAGTTTTAATCACCAAATATGAAAAGGTTATTATTTGCGAAAAGCAGGTGACCATTGCTGTCAAACATGATACTGGCCGGATTGTCAGAATTGTGACGGAAATAGAACAAACTGCTGGACATCATTGGTATGATGTTTTTATGAGATATGCACCATCTGCAAACAGCATATCACATCTTATGTTACATCCTATGATCATTGTATTATTGTGCTGTATTTTATTAGTTTTGCTATTAATATGTTTTTATATCCAAGTTTATCACTTATCTCACCGTGTTGAAAGCATGCATCACCAGTTGTTACCTGATTTGGGCTTAAGTGGGTCCCCCTGCCCTTCCACCCATGGCGTGGCAAGAGGAATAACAGTGCCTCCACTTCCTGTGGCACTGGGTTTGCTGGGTGCTTGGTCTATACCAAGGGGCAAGTGTGACTGTCGACTCAGCTCCAGTTTTGGCCCAACACACAGCTCATGCGGCAGCCGGACACGTGCCGGAGCAGCCATGGGGGCACAGCAAGACCAATGTGCGGGCAGGACACAGTGGGAAGAAGAGATAAGGGCCTCTCTGCAGCCGTTGTCACCTACAGTCTGTTGTCCCCTGTAGAGGAACCGTCTGTCAGTTTCTTCAGAATCCACTAGCCTATGGAATTGTATATAGACCGGCCTCCCAAACTGGAAGGTAGAAACACACCAGCTTACCTGAAAAGCCTCTGGGGTGGCTCCATCAGCAGCTGGACCGCTGAGGCTCCCGTGCTCTCTGGTGCGGCACAGGGATGCCCGCGCCAGGAGAGAGGAGGAAGAACGAGCACGCTCACCATCGTCTGGTAGCTGCTTCGCCTGTAGGTGTGCAAGCTAGAGAGTTTGTGAGCTAGAGAATGTAGGAATTAATGAAGTGATGAATTAGAGAATTCATGTGTTACACTAGTCTGCACAAAGGGCATCGAGCCCACGTTTGGTTATTTTTTTTTAACTTGATGAACTCCTGAAATAAAGTTTAATTTTCTGAGTATGTTGTCCTGTAAATTTGAGAGATCCAAACAGACAGTGACATTTTGATGTGCAACAGAGGTAAAAAACTGGCAGAGAAAGTGAAAACTGGAAAATTCCTTCCTTCAATTGATGTGTCTTTCTGATTACTAAAGTTTATTCAGTTTAGACATGAGATGGTTACACCATGTATAGCATGGGATACCTGGTAAATCATTGGGGATTTAGACATTCCTTAAGTAAAAATATTATTTATTTTTTAGAAAAAGAATGAGGAATGAGTTCTATTGTGGTCTTTCAGGATGAGAAAAACCTTTGCCAAATCATCTAAGCCTTTCAGATAAGAATTGAAGTTTCTCCCTTTTGTCTGTCTGTAGGTGTTAGAAGATCTGCCTTGAGACATGCCTTGAACCAGAAAGACCTGGGTGAAGTAAGGTTGTTTGCATTTGTGCTTGTGAGGGTTTACTTTAGGCACAATTACTCAAGTTCATGTGTTTAAACGTTTGCTCTTTTTCTTGTTTTAGCTTAAGAGAATTAGTCTTACCCATAAAAGAGAAGATCCTAATCCAAACCTCTTAGCTTTCTCTGAGGACCCCTGCTGTAAGTTTTTTCAGTCGGTTCCTCCTTCCCTTCCCTACTGTTGTCCTTATCTAGGGAATTTTCCTCTGCCGAAGGAGACTACAAAGCTTACAACATGCCACACATATCTTACATACTGTCCTGGGAGTCAGCTGCAGAGTCACCATTTCTGTCTGTTGTCCAGTCAATGAAAATAGATTCTCAGTCCTACAATTACGAACCACAACACAGGGCCTGGCTGCCTCGCCTGACTGTGCTCGCTTTGTAAGAACAAAAAGGAAGATGGAAGAGGCAAGATTTTCAAAGAAAAGGGCTATGCTACTACCTAGTTACTGAGTCAAATAAGCTAATTCCAAAGCCGCTCACTGTATTTCAGTGGAAAACTCTCTTTCCCTTCTAAAAAGAAGCTCTTGCAGTCCTTTGGTGTTTGGCAAGAAAGCAGACCGGCTGAAAGCGTTCTGGAAAAGCTGCTTCCCAGCTCTCTTACGGCAAGTGTTTGCTCATTAGTAGGTGTCTTTGCTAGAACTGACTCCACTGCAGCCTCTCAAGTACTGTCAGTCAGCGGCTTTGATTGCTGGGGATTTCTCACAGCAAGCGGCAAATGTTTCCTTTCACCTGATGCAGCCGAGAAAACTGGCAATTACTAAAACATTACATCTTGCTGTTTAAGCCTCTTGACTTCTGTGTGCGAGGCCAACTGCCACTCTGAGATGCAGAGTGGTTCACCTTGGGATCACGTATCGGGATGTACAGGCGTTCGTGTTCCACTGCTGCTCCTGTATTTGTATCAGCACCGGCAATGGGTTACACCAGCAATGGGTTAAAGAGTGGGTGATGGGGGGGGGGGACTTGGGGAACTTAAATTGCAAAAGGGATTAGTAGCCTTGTTACACAAGACTAGAGGTTTAATTCAAAGGCATGCAGAGCCCAGCACTTCTTTTATGTCTGATGGTATATTGCTCATAATAACATCACTGTTGAGGGTAAGTGAATGGAATTCACCTGCGTTCCCCTCTTACACTTTATTGCCTGTTCCTTTAGAAGTTCAGTAATTATTTGGCAGAGAGCCTGGTAGCAAGAACAGAAAGTGTATACCGAAGGGTTGGTCACTATATTCAGTTTTTGTGCATGAGTAAACAGCATATGTATGAAGCAGCAATCTGTAGTCCAGTAAGAAAATGGCAATTTTAATAGCAAACAAGTAGACAAAGAAGTAAATCCAATTCTGCAGAGATATGGTGAAGGAATAGCAACAAAACTTGCTGTGGAGAGGTCTTTCAGGTCTGTCCGTTCCAGGCCTGACAGCCCTTTGTGCCCTGCAACGCTGCATTGGCACTGACCGCAGAAGCTGAGGCTGGGCACACGGCTTTTGCTGACTCTGCCGTGGGATGGTTATCTCTGACAGAGGAAGCAGATGAAGTCAGAAACCCTGGAACAGCTCAGGGAGACTTGCCAGGTTTCATCTGTCAACACCCTTGCTTTCCTATTGCATGGATCCACCATGTGGATCCACGGGAAGCGACTAATGAAGGTCCTGAAGTTGCAATTAGCAGCCTGGCATGGGAAAAGTGATGTGTGGATACAACAGTTCTCAGCTGCTTGCATTAAAAAGGGTGTTGGGAGGTACTCTTTGTTGTCCCAGTGAGGAGCAATAAAAAGTGTGGGGAGGATCTGCTCTGACATCTGATTCGTGTTGCTGCAAGCCATCCCTGCACATCCTTTCCCTGCTGCCTCAGGCGGCCTGGGGGTATTCGGAGCCATGGCTGTCGTTTGTCACAGTTTTAAGTGACAGTTCTTTTAGGTTTTGGTTTTCTGTCCTGTTGCTAGTGTCACAAATAGTTTACATAATGGTTGTCAGTGAGCAAGTGGGAAGTACAAAAGTGCAATTCATTATCCTCAGGAAAGACAGGCTAATATGTGAGGCACCTTCCCAGGGCTCAGGAGGAGCAGATTCAATTCCTTTGCTCCACCCAGAGCTCCTGCAAGAGTAACTCCACCTGGGCTGCTTTACACACAGAAATCCTAGATACCCACCTCATGCCTACAACATCACAGACATCTCTGACTGATGGAGCAGCCTTGGGGCAGCGGGTCCTGTTCATCCCACACATGGTGGACTCACTGTGCGTGTCCTATGTAGCCGCTGTGTGTCTGGTGCTTCTGGGGGTCACACACCCTGGGCAGAAGCAGACTTCTGGACACATGGGCAGATGTGATGGTCTCAGTAAGGAGAGAAAACATTTGGCACTGAACGTTAAGTGACCTTGGAGACTCTCTTATTTGATTTCTGCTGTGTTCATGAAAATGGGCTTTGTAGTGTCTTGGCGAAGAAGCAGATTGCACCAACAAAACAGCAGACACCATCTTCAGTCTGAACAAAACAAGCTGCAAAATCCTGATTTTTTGACTGATCATTTAAGTAAAAATGTAGCAAAAAGCAAGAATTAATCAAGTTCAGGTGGTGATGATGTAAATACTAGGGCTTTAATAGCTCCTCGGCACAGCACTCACCGAGGCCAGTTGGCCAGCCAATGTCTGTGCAGGATTGAGTTGGACAGGAGTCCCTGAACACGTATCAGCTACATCTTAACTGAGCACACACTGTCGATTTTTCAGCAAGTAGCTGTTTGAGGAGAACATCTAACTGCCGGTAAAACACTTGTGATGACTGTCACACAGAGAAACTAAGCTGAATGAATAATTCACAGCACTTGAGATTTGTTGTGAATTTAGCTGCTTCTTCAGCTCATGAGCTTTTTATAAGTGGCGTGCAACTTTCTGTACGTTGTTATTTGATCCGAATCAAGTAGGACTTTAACTTAGGAACAAACTAGGGGCACGACGATGAATATCTGTGGCAGAACCTGACCCTGCATTCATCTCTATGTTGTTTTCTCTCCCCAAGAGATGGAATTATACGTAGTCCAAGAGAATCATTGACTACTGAGTGTATGACTGCAAGTAGTCCATGTGTGTTGTGTTTTGCTGCCTGGTGCCGTGCCTTGGACTCTGGTGGTCAGAGAGGGGCCCAGATCTTCACGCATGGTTTTGCATTTTCTCAAGAGGCAGGAAGCGTGTCAGGGAGAGAAGGCAGATGGTAGAATTTATGGTGATTCAGGAAATGTTAAACATGGTTCTTTTGGGCTAAGGATATTGCCCAAGTGTTATTCTTGAGTAAAGTTCTAATAAGAGGTGTTAACTGGCTTCAGTTTCTGTCAAGTCAATATAGTTTCAGCTGTGAAATATTTCACAATGGTGGTGTCTGACAAATGACATTTCTTCTGCGCTGGGATGCTGTTGGTACCTTTTGGGAGTTCTGTCTCTCCACTTTGTGGTAAGAAAAAATACTTAAGTTGCTTAGGAGCCCAAGTTTCATTGATTTTCCAAGAACATTAATCAGAGCATAGGTCTCAGGCCAATCAGGCTCAGGCCAGTTCACTGGTTATCATGCCATATAAGATATTTCTCTGGGGATTTTATATTGATTCCTACCTAAGCACCTGAAAGGGTTAGTTTGGTTGGTTTGGGGTTTTTTTGTGTGGTTGTTTTCTGTTTTTTTTGTTTCGTTTTGTTTTGTTTTGGGTTTTTTCTTTTCCAAATAGCCCAATTTATATGGTGCTGCAGGGATATGAAAGGCTGGGGCTGGAAAAATACGAAAGTGCTGATGCAGAACTGTGCAGAGCTGCTATGTCAATAGGATATCTGCTTCTGGACTCTCGCGGGACAGCTAGTATTTTTTTTGCTTCTCTATTGCTTCTACCAGGCCTAGGGAGGCCCCAGAGAAAGTAGAGAAGGTTTGCATGTCTTCAGCCTCTTAATATAGACGTACCCTAAGTGATTCGCCTAGTGTCCATGGCACTGCAGCGCAGTGAACCCAAATCACCCCGCTTTGCTCTCTCAACATTTTCTGCCTAGGCAGGAAGAGAGAAAGCCATCAGTGGTGTCGGTGCACTCCGTTTTCAAGTCCTGTCTTGGTGCCCCTGGGTCAGAAATGAGATACGTGCTCTGCTTGTGAAAAGGCAGCACCTAGTAGAAAGCTGAGATGACTGGTTTTTTTTCTTCAGCCTTCCCAGGTAGGAATGTGGGCTTGGATCTTGTGCTCAATCCCTTCTTCTCCATCCAGGCAGCTTCACAGTGGTATTTGTCACGCCTCAGGGTAACAGAACGACTTGTTTATCTGCTGCAACGAGCCCTGCTGAGTCTTCAGAGGAGTGGAATTACATTCTGGATGGCGACTTGGGCTCCAGCCACGTTACTGAACATTGGCTAAAATTTCCCCTGGTTGTTGCCCGCACTTTAGCCCCCATCAGCGGTAACAATGTTGGGAGCTTTAACACAGAAAAATCTGTGGAAGCTGTTGGCATTTTATCCACTGTGTCATCTTGCTGTCTTCAGCTGGATGACATGGTGCTGCAAATATTGTAAATATTAGCCTGCGCTCATGTTGTTTTCCCTGTCTGGTTCTGCTGGTAAAGCTTGGGTTCATTTTTATTGAAAGTGTGGATAAGACAACAAAACCTTCTACTCCCATCCAGCATAAGACAACTGCCATTTATTCAAAATTTATCTTAAAAAAGAGATCAACCGCAGTGTCTGGATTCCTCAGGGTTTT
This sequence comes from Chroicocephalus ridibundus, assembly GCF_963924245.1. Classification (NCBI taxonomy): domain Eukaryota; kingdom Metazoa; phylum Chordata; class Aves; order Charadriiformes; family Laridae; genus Chroicocephalus; species Chroicocephalus ridibundus. The sequence continues at coordinate 134,698,494 of NC_086285.1, forward strand.
CAGCGTTGGGCTGCAGGAGCTGGCAAGGAGGGCAGCCGTAATACCATTTTAATAGTGGCTGCAACTTTTGCTGGCGCCGCTCTGAGCAGGGCAGCTCAGACTGGGCGGCACACGGCGCGAGAGGCGGCTACGGAGAACAGAGTGGGGCTGCCGACCCGCAGCCAAGGATGCGGTTGAATTTAAGTCTTGTTTTCATACCGCAGGTTCGGAATCTTTTGTTCAGCCAGGTTTAGGGACAGGGCGCTGGGTGCACTCTCTGTAAGTGTGATAATCACCTTGCACATCCGCTCTGTGCTGTTCCCTTGTTCTTCAGGAGGTTACACGGTCTGATGTCCTGCCATTCATGCCATGTGTAATTTGTGTCATCAGGGGAATCGTTTGGACAGAGGAAGAGATTTTAATTAGGAGGGTAGAATTCCTTCAGGATAAAAATGGCTATATATTAGTGTCACACTGTCCCTTCTCAGCACTGCAAAGGAAAGGATGTGGATTAAATATTTAACGTGAAGTAAGAGAGGTTATTTAGCTGCACAAAACCAGATGTATTTCTGGAGGTACGTTGAAGACAATTCCTTACTGGGAATTTGCAAACCCACACCTCACCCAGTCACGCATGCACAGCCCCCCCCGCTCCAGTGTGTCCTCACAAGTCCTGGGACTTGCAAGAATGGACCCTGGAAGTGGACATGCCGGGTGAGGACAGTTCCTTTCAGTCACTACCCTACTGTATAACAACTGCTGTGGACACTCACTAAACCCTGTCCATCGCACCGTGGCCCTGGGTTTTTTAAAGCAGGTGCTAAAAAAAGACATGAGGGTGGAATATGGAACATGATCCTGTATGCCATCCATTCCCTTGGGGATGGTAAGAGGGACTCGGGGGAACTAAAGCGTAAATAGAGCTTCTTTGCAGTGGTCACAGTTAATGCGTCTGCACGATAAAAGAGGGGTGAAAAAGGGGAAGGAGTTATGCAAAGCTGATACTGATGGAAACCCTATTACTTAGGCAATGTTATTCAAGAACAATTTATCTGTGAGAAAATATGACACTTGTAATGTAGCCAACTCCTTTGCAAGCTGTAGAGCCAGCTGCATAGGCTTGCCTGAGGCACTGAGTATGCCATCTGAGCAAGTTACAAGGAAATCTCTATTTAAATAAAAAGGAAAAAAAGTAGTTCATGAATATTAGGCACTCTGTGTCCTGCCAGAATGTTCTTTTTTCATATCAAGGCTCTGATTCTTCAGAAGAAATACTTTTTTGTCCTCTTTCAGACTGCTGACCGATTCAGTGGAGAGAGAGTGTAGGAAGCAAAAATCATACTTAGCCATGAAGTATCTCTGAAATAGAGCTTTCTGGATTGTCTTGTATTTCAAAGACTCATTCATGGGTACATGGTGTGTGATTCAGCCACAAGCAGAATGAGATTCCTCTTGTCAAATTGCAGACATCTGCAATGTCTCCATCTGAGAGATCTGTCAACCCACCCTATAATAATCAATAGAGAGAAACAAGTAACTATGTGGGACTGCTACTTCTAAAGTGTTTTGGATGTCAATGTAATATGAGGTGATTTGTGCCTGAGGAGTGCCTACTGATGGTAGAGACTTCTTTAGATTTAGACTTCTTGCCTTTCCATCCCTCCTTTTCATCAAAGCACCGTCACTGGCGCCTAGAGGAAAGCTGGGGAGGGGCTGTTTGCAAGGGCATGTAGCGATAGGATGAGGGACAATGGTTTTAAACTAGAGCAGGGTAGGTTTAGATTCGACATTAGGAAGAAGTTCTTTACAATGAGGGTGGTGAGACACTGGCACAGGTTGCCCAGAGAGGTGGTGGAGGCCCCAGCCCTGGAGATGTTCAAGGCCAGGCTGGATGAGGCTCTGGGCAACCTGATCTAGTTGAAGATGTCCCTGCTTTCTGCAGGGGGGTTGGACTAGATGGCCTTTAAAGGTCCCTTCCAACCCAACACATTCTATGATTCTATGATTCTATAACCTTTTCTCAAACTTTTCTCCCATATTACTTGCTGGCTGCTGATTGCTCAATACCCCTTGATAGTACCCATCAGTACAGCAGCCTCCTAAACTACAGGTGTCCTACGTACCACGAGGCGAGCTCTGCTGTGAAGTCTCAGCGTGTTGGGTGTTGATAAATTGGGATGACAGTGCAGCTGGTTGGTATTTTTTGACGAATATTTGTTGCTTGAAAATGACAGTTCACAGAAGCAAAAAGGCCTGGTAGGGGCATCCTGGCTCCAAACAAATTTTCCCAGTGGAGCTTTTTGCTTTGTGATACTGTGAGAGACAGAGCAGGCTTGATCGACTACTATGAATAACCTGGGTTCACGTCCTGTGAGTACTCTAGTTAGATTTGGAGGTTGAACTTCTCTCTGCCACACATGAATTATCCACTATCAGCTGCTCTAGTGAGTGTGGAAAAGGGAAGAGAAATGTCTTGCATTTTCCAGAAAACTTTGGGAGGTGTCAGCGTCATTGGGATCTGAAATGAGAACAAATGGTTCCTCTAAAAATGTGAAAGAGAAAACTGCCCAGGAGACCTCAGGAAAGAGACTAACAAATTTAAAAGCACCTCACGCTTGTTGATACAAGGGAGATGAGCAATGGAGTTTTAGCTTTGATTTATATCAACCAATCACCTTTAAAAAGTCAAGTAATAAAATTATTTATGTCAATAAAAAATTATGATTGGCTACAGACAGATTCAGTTCTAGGTGAAATACAGTTTACTCTGTTACATTCCTTGCTGCAGCAAACCCAGGTTGCTCAATTGTTTCTCTGAAAGCCTTCTTGAATATAACAGAAATGACACTGGAAAAGTAAAGGAGAGACTGAAATAATTTCTAAGCTTTTTTTATTTTCAAGGTGGGGACACACGCTGCGTCTAACACACACTAAGCCTTGTGGCGAGTTCCTGCTGAGCTGGAGGTGCACACAAACGCTGGCGATGCTTGCTGTTGCTAGAAATGTGTCCAACTTTAGGTGACAGGGACAACTGAGTTTGTATTTAAAATACTGCCCGGCCCCAAACAATCCAAGTGCCGTGCATTGCCTTTGGAATAAATGAGGTGAAATACTATCACAGTGCAAGATTTAGAGTTGTTTGGCTTTTTTTTTGTAAACATGCTAGTGACCTTATTGTGAGTGGTAGGTGGCCAATAGCTGCTCAGTTAGCATTCAGTGCTATAATTAGCTATAAAGAGTTTTTACAGGATCAATAATTCACCCATTGGTCTTTTACATTCATTATTTTGCATCTGAAGGGTGCCCAGGAATTAACCAGCAAATTATTTAGTTAGGTGGTGGCCTGAGAGACCCCTGTCTGCTTCCTAAAAGATGAGGGGAGGAGACGTTGCAGGGATTTTAGGTGAATTACTTGTCGCCCCTTGCCTGCGGTTGGCAGGACCCAGCGGCAGGGAAATGCACGTTACCCGCTTCACCATTGATTGCAGCCAGCGCTGTGCTCTCTTTAGGCACCCGCTGGTCTGTATGAGTCTCCGGGGCTGACCTACACCGTTCTCTGCTTAAAGGCTTTTGGCAAGATCCCACATGTCTTTCTGAGAGCTTTGTTTGCGGGATGGTGTGGGAGAGCTGGGGGTGCAGGGTAACCGCGTCCACCGCCCCGAGTGCGTAAACAGTCCAGATAAAGGACAAGAGGCAGGTGGCAAATTAGGACATGAACTTTTGTCTGTAGGACCAGCAGCCAGTCTCCTGTGTGGCCAAGCGACACAGCTAATCATCGGGAATTTGTACCCTCCCCATCCTCTCTCCTTGGCTGGCACCCACCCGCGGTCTTGCCTGCAGTTTTGCAAGGTGTTCACGCTGTTTCTCGTGGTCGGATCTCTAACAGAGTCAGTGCCGTTAAGTATAGAAATGTCTGAAGGTGTGGACAAAAAGCCTGCGCAGAAGAGAGAGAAACAAACAGCAGTGCAGCAGCTGCCACCAGAGCCGGCCTGTCTGGGGGTACCTCACCCCAATCTAAATTATATCTACCTTGCTGTATGCTTAATTAAGGAAAGCAGCTTCCATGCTAGTATCTCTGTGTCAGTTCACGCCATACAGTAATTTTCACCAGCTAAGCAGCATGGTTGTGCTCTTCTGCAGCAAATTTTAGTCACTAGGAAAACCCTTGTTTCCCCAGACCCCTTCCTTCTGCAACCTCTAATAAGTAGGAAGCTAGTTTTTAAGAAAAAATAAATGTGAAGCTAGGAATTATGTTATATAAAAGGAAAAATAGCCAAACAGCAGCTAAACTCCAACTGTAGCATGTCTCTGTTTCTTGTTCTGCCTTCCTTCCAAACACCTTTGGAAACATGCCTGTTTCACGCAAGCTGGATTTGTATTTCAGGGAATGCATGTGTACTACTACTGTGCTATAAATAAATAAATATCTGCTGTACCGGGTCCTCTGACTAAGTCCATCCAACTTCCCTGAACCCTCCTACCTATGCTTTTTTTGCCTTTGGATTTGCACTGCCCGACCAGAGCAAAGAGCTCAACCCGCCCTGTGTCTCGGAGATAGCAAGGTGGAGGTCTTCCAACAATTTTGTCGTTTAAATAATGCTGTAATCCGGTGCCAGTTAAAATGGGAAGAGTGTTTTGTGGGTTTTAAGACTGACGAATCACTCCAGGTTGTGTGAGTAATTAATTTGAAACACGCTTGCACACACGCAAGTTGTTGGCTTAAGCGTATCAGTTTCAGTAAAGCTGATGTGACTTCTGCATGTAGACATGGCCTAAAGCTCTGAGGGAACGCAGGAGGGAAGGGATTGCAGAGACGAGAGCTGAAAATACCGTGTCACAGCTCCTCTCTCCTCCTCCTTCTCTTTCTAGTTTCACGCTGAAGATTAACGGCATGAACATCTGATGTGTGGCATCCTGCACCTATGCCCAGCAAAGCTACTCTGATTATACTTCCCTAGCTTCTCATAGGAATCAAATGTCCGTTCTCAGGTCGATGGTGAAAATCTCTTTTTAGGGAAGATCACAGCCAACCTTGGAAAAAAATCTCCTGGTTTTGTTGCAAAGATGAAGTCAGTTTTATTACTGCAGCAATTTTATTGTCAGGTTTTTTTTAACTGAAATTTAAACTTAAATTTAAAGGGAGTAGCACAAATAAACTTCATGAAGATTTGTTGGAATCCTTTAAAGCATTTCTGTTGTCCAGGGTGCATTCCCTTTTGTGGTCCCTCATCTTGAATATTTTTGTAATATTCAGGTACATTCTTTATATTTGAAAGTAGAAATATTCAGTGAGGCGGGCATTCTTGAACCGTCAGAAAAAAAGTTCAAACTCATTTTGTTGACTACCCTACGGTATGGAGACTGGATTTGATAATCGCAAGAACTTACATCCGAAACTTAATTCTGGAGCCATACAAAGCATGCTGCTCCACTTATCTTCTCTACAAAGCTACAGCTTTGGGAAGAGCAGCCGTAAACTTTTCCTGAGCAAAGACTACAGGAGTTCTGACTACTTCCTTCTCTTTACTTCTTTTAACTTTATTCAAGGAAAATAATATGAGATATTTAGCTGAGGCAAAAACTCTCGTATGGTTCTTCTATTGTACTAGAAGAAATAGTTTGAGTGGGTTTTTTGGAGACCAGGATATTTGCCCCTTTTCCCAATCTCCCCAAAACAATCTACCAGCTCAGCTCTTGCAGTGGACAAGGAGCGGAGTTGTGTCAGCCTTCTCCTTTCCTCTCCGTCCTGATGCCCATTCACATCCTGGGGTAAATATTTGCTGCACAAACATTATTTTATTTCCAAATTCCAGGGTAGATGCTACTGGAGCTGCAGAGGCAGTAAGGCTTCTTAGGTCTTTTCTGAGCTACTCTATCATTGTTAAATATCTAGTTCTTTTTTCTCTTTAAGAGCAGAAATTCTGGATTATTAAAGCTAAATTGCTGAATCCTGAGCTATTTCAAGAAGTCGTTAGTTCAAGACTCCAGAGATACTTCATCTCCATGTTATATTTTGGATCCTTAATAAGATGACTTGCAATTTGATGGGAACGCTTACTCTCTTCAAAGATGGTTTGGGGGATGTTAATGCTGGGAGTGGCAGAAAAATTACATTTATCACTGAAGTCAACTTGCGATTACACTGAAGTTTGGAAAACAACGGGGCTTATTTTCTAGCTGATGTGTTTGGTGTGGAGCAGCAGTGCAGCAAAAAATGGGGGGGGGTTAACAGCTTGTGCTACTCTCTGTGCATTAACTCTTCCAGTTTCAAGAAGAAAATCAAATCTAGCTGTTCTCCAGACAAATAACCTTCCACAGTTTTTATTTTTATAATCGGCAGTTGTGTGTAGGGTGGAATATGAATAAAAACTAAGAGTTAATTTAGTCACATGCCTGTATTTTGTGCAAAGGCTGAATGGTGTCCATGCATTATAGAAGGGTTAAATAACCAAGGAAAGTTGCATCATGTCAGTTTTGAGCCAAGGTTTAGATATTTAGCCTGTAAAATCCTCAGGATAAGGGATTTTCAAGATTTTCTTTCAAATTCTGTTTAAATAGTTTATTTCAAATTGTTCCCTCTAAGTATTTACCACACAAGAACTGCAACGTAGGTTTGCTGCCTGACAACAGAAGTGACTGAAGTACAAATGCAACTGTCACCATTCAAGTCGAGCGAAACATCAAAAGGAAGCAAATGACACGACTGATAAAAACTAGCTTAGCTTTTAAAGAGGTTCCATTATTGTTAATCTAAGACGCTGTTAATGCAGGCAGTTTACAGCACCTTGCACTCTCCATCTTTCTCTATGTATTTGAAGTTTCTTATCTTTAAAATCCTTGCTTCAAGGATCGTCTCTTTGCATTTATGTAGCACCCTGCGCGGCTGGGTCCTGGTCCAGGTCTGATGCTATTGCAAATTGTAGTGATGCATCTAACAACAATAATAATGACTGGTGCAAGACATGGTGGGAAACCTGTTCTCATGTGCCTTTTCTAAAAAAAACCCACTTTTTGTCTTCAATCAGTTTATGATAATACTTGTGAAAACCATTCACAGAGAAAATAGCAATGAAGTAATTTCACCGACGAATCCCTTCAAAGACAAGTGGGTTTTAAGGTAGGAAAAAAAAAGAGAAACATGACACATATGAGCTGATATACATCTACAAAAAGGGGTATAAAACTAGAATGAAAAAGGAAAAAGTCATTGCTAACTAGCAAGAAAAGGCACATTGATGAAAGCAAGATGAAAAAACTGGGCACGCAGGCAAGTGGGAGCAGCACTGTGTAGGTTATTTGCTCTTAAACTTACTTTGGTTTATTACTGTTGGAAGTAGTAATGGTGACAACAGCGACAACTCTAAAGTTTTACTTTGTGGTGTACCAGAGGAGGCACTGAGCTCTTCAGGCAGTGCTTGCAGCTTGCTGTTCCCTGGCAACCATCACACACACATGAACCACAGTTTTTTGGTAAAGCTCGGTGCTTTAATTTTGGGGATAACATACCAGTCTAAGTGAGGGGGGACGAAGGACAGCAGAAGGGATATGAGAAGTAGTTGTTACAGTCCTGGGAGCAGCTGAGGCACACAGAAAAAGTGATCTACGTAACTACAGAGCTGCTACTCTGACCTTACAGTATACAAGGAGCTGTGTAATATGATAGCAGATACAGTCTTCTCGGAGTTATGATTAAAAGCTTCAGCTTTGGAGCTATGAACTGGAGAACACATTACTAGCAATGACACAGCTTAGTTATTACTGAATAACAGAGTTATTCACCAATATGACTCTGACCCAACAAAAGGGAATGCCGTTCCTGTGTTTGCTGTGGGTGAGCAGTGTGGACAAGACAGAGGAGCTCTTTTTGCTGAACCAACAAGCCTTGATATCAACTGGGGAAAGGAACTCAAAGACTTCAGCATGAAGGAGACTTGGAATTTCATTACATCACCAGCTGCCTTGAGAAAAATCTTTGAGAGGATCCGTGTCATGCTAGACCTTCCGAAGGGTAGGGGGAAAGGGCACAAGGGGTCCTGATGAGCTCCCTGACCTCGGTGCAGGCAGAAGTGACTTTTCCAGTCGGTTTGGTAGAGATGGTGTTGCAGAAGGAGTGATGCACTTCACTCATAAGAGAGAAGCAGCAGTATATTTATTGATATAAAAAAATGATTTAACAAAGTTTCATAGTAAATGCAACGGTGGTTTAACAAGATTCGATGGTAAGGTACACTTGGTTATTTACTGCACAGAGGACAGGGTCAGACAGAGCTGTGAGGGAGACCCCCCCATTGAGCCAAGGTTCAGAAACGACCCCCTTGCTTTTTAAACTCCTCTCAGAGAGGAGTCTAGGTGTGGCTGGATCCAATCCTAGTCCCAGACTCAGTCAGTGGTTTATGTCTAAAGGATTACATGTGCCCAATCAATCCTTTATGTCACTTAGCTAAGAATTTCAAAGTTTAGCATGCTGTAAACCACTTACTGAGGATCTCTTGAGGCAAGGAATCTCTCAACCTTGAGGGGTAATCTTGAGAGGCGTCCCTACGCAAGGGGAGATCCTGGCATGCAGCCCGCTGCTGTTCAGGAATGCTCCGAAGGCTCTTGGGATGTTCACTGTTTACAGGGGTAAGATGATTGACTTACAGTCATGTGTGCACATTGACCACCAGTACTGTGGTTAGGTGGGCGCATTGCTCAAGTTAGGCCTTGGCTATTGTGTTGTTATCTGTCTCCCCAAAACCACCTCTGAGCCCCAGATGCAGCCATCACGACTAGATGCACCCATTGCGACCACCATGGGCAGTTATTGCTTGGGCAGGGTTACGGGAGATACAAGTCAGGTTTGGGGCCCGGGGGGGACCCCGCTGTCACAGATGGTAGCTGCAGCCATGAGGCTGGTTTGGTGAACCAATTCAGGCAGTTCTTCTACCAAGTCACTGGAAAACAGCTGAAGCCCTTACTCTTAGGAGAGACTGGAGGTCTCTTTGAAGTGGGGCTGCAAAGGGGCTTGCAGCCCCACTCCAGCAGGAGCTCTACTCTTTTTCTATCTTAAACCTTACCCTTCCCCTCACGTAGATTACTAGGAGTATGCTACTCTGACTTCAGGGGATGCAAGGATTTAAAAGATATTTTGAAGGAAGAATTTAAATAAAGGGATGGAAGCAAATTCTAAAGGGATGAAATTCAGTGTGCGAGACATGGACAAACTTAGTTAGATATCTGCCTTTGATAACATTGGCTAGGCAGGGCAGTACCTAGCCCCTATTGCCTGCACTGATGGCTTTGACAGAGGACCACAGGTGAAGTCATTTCAGCTGGAGAAAAGGGCTGAAGGAGCAGCTACAGGGAGACAACTGTGAGCTGTGTTGGAAGGGTCCCTCAGACTGGGAAGAGGTCATGATTGTATCTCTGGCTCCGGTCCTGTTTTATGTATTCGTTAATGACCCTATCACACAGAGTCCTTGTTTCCTAATGGAATTTGCTGACAACATGGTTTCAGGACAGAGAGGATTCCTACAAGAAGAGAGGGGATGACTGTGATAAATAAAGGGGTAATAGAAATACGATTAGATTTAACACTACAAAGTGCAAACTCGTGTTTAGGGAAGAATAACAGCAGTTTCTTGCAATATAACAGGAGTTCATCTGTTGAAAATTACAGAGAAAAACAAGTCAGAAGCATCTATAGTAGTAATGCAGAAAAAATTACTTAGGATACTGAAATGCATCAGATGTTTCACTTCCAGTAGAGATTTCCACAGGGAGTAGCTCTGCAGGGACAAATTCCCCTATATACACCCCTCTGCAAGGCACTGGTGAGACCTCTCCTGCAGACTGGGAGTTGTCCTGGTCACGCATAAGCAAGTGTTACGAACTCACCTTATAATACTTGCAGAAAACAATATTACCATGACATAAAAACATGTTACTTTGCCCAGTAAAACGAATTGTTTTCTAGGAATGCCTCAAGGACACAAAGGCCAGTGAGGGAAGGAACTGCTTAAACTAGAGACCAATGCTTACCTAAACACATATATAGCACAGAAAGAAGTTCCTAACAGAGAAATGGGGATTTGGATCTTCTAGTCGGAGTAGTCAGGCCAAAAAGCCTACCTCTTCCTCCTCAATAGCGGTGTTTGACAGAGATGGGCAAAGAGCTGCAATGATTAAAAAGCATATAAAGTTGCACAGAGTAAAGATTTAGTCAGGAAATATCAAACATGATTTCCTTATGGTTCTATTGTAATAGCTGCCCTGCCAGTTCATGGCTGGTTTTGCCACCGAAATACCACCCGTATGAGATGTCCCAGAGAGGTCTTAGAAGGATGCTGTTCCCAACACTATGATCCACTGGAGTTTCATGGTGAGAATGGGGACAGGAGTGACATTCAACAAGTGATGTAACTGGACACATCTCCATTGAGCTGATGGATCTACACCCACTTAAACGAGCTGGGAACTTCTGTTAGCTGTTAGCAGAGTAAGGTCCAGCACACAGAGCATACTGGATGTGATTTTGCCCAGTAAAGGGCAATGGTGGAGATACGCAGCACAGCCAGCCCCACAGAAGTGGTACCGTTACCAGTAGTATCTTGGTGGAAACTGAATCATGAATTGTTAGCCATCTTCAAGGTTTCAACAGGATATAATTTTATAATCTAGACAACTTGGCTCCTCTTCACTAAGAAACCAAGCAGAAAGGATCTCTCTGTCATGCCCAAGGCCAGACCCCTCCAGACATCCTGCCTTTCTTAAAATAACTCTTGTTGTACCTTGATTAAGGAAGTTTATCTTCTCCAGATCTTGTTACACATGGTGCTGGTGTAACCCAAAGCACAAACATGTATTATCCTTTATTTTAGTGTATGCACCTGCGTGTGGGTGTGTGTATACCAGCCTTTTTAACAATTTTGTTTACTTTGCAAAGTATTCACTAGCAATTGATTATATAAATGTTATAGCAGTAGCTGAAAGTGGCCATTTGAGAGCACAATGGAAAAGTAGAAAGGCCATACATTCAGATGTCTTTTGGCTCAATGGATTCACTGAATCTCCCATTTCTGGCCATCAAATATGCTGATTACCAACTAATAGACATTGCCTTCACTTCCACCCAGGGTCTATTAGTGAACAGCAGAAACAAATACCTGTTTCAATATTGACCAGTTTTCCTGGGGTCAGACACAGGGATATCGATGTGACTGATGGAGTCAGTGCACTCTACGTGTGTTTGTGTGTCGGAAGGAAAAGGGAAGATTTTGTGGTGCAGAAATGGCCCTGTTTTGGAGTGTTTTGAGGCTTGGCTGGCACGAGTTATGAATCGAGGTACTTCTTACAAGCGGTCTGCTCAATATATTTTTCTCACATTTTCATTTTCATAGAAAAGGTTTAAGCAATGTTACCTTCATGAAGAATGCCACCTGGGAGAAGTAATGGAAATATTTTTAATTTTGGATATTATTATGGACTTGCAGGTACATAGATAATTTAACAGTTTCAAATGAATAATTATCATTCTGAATAATTTAGATATTAAAATGAACTTTTGCAGGATAGATGACATTATTAATTACTAGATCAAAGGCTTTGGGCAAGATTAATATATGTAGTCCATTGGCCCAGATTTACTGGATGGTTCTTGAAGTATTTTAAGAACTCTGTGTTAGTGTTTCTGGTTATAAAACTGTTGTGTCTAGGGAGATGTGTCTTATGGAAATACTGCAAAAAATGTTTACAAGGTATTGTGTGGTTGTTTTCTGTTGTTGGTTTATTTGGTTTTTTTGTTTTTTCCCCCAAGAAGTTGATCTGGAAGTGAAAAGCAAAATAATAAATTCAATTATAAGCTCTTTGGAATTATAGGATTTATTTTAAGGCTTGTTCACTGCTTTTTGTTTTCTTTTCTTCTCCTTGTCTCCTCTTTTACATTTTGTAGTAAAAAAAGAAGTTTAAAAATTTGAATAGAGTGACAGATAAGATACATAGCAATTTCATTTTGATTATTACACTTTTTTCCAGGACCACAGGGTAGAAATTTGCACTGGGAAATGTCATATTTACTAAAATTATTAGCTCTAAAACATTTATATGCCTCAGTTGTTAACTCATGATTACAGGAGAGGTGACTTTGTAAATGCAGTTTACTCTCTCTACCACCGTGTAATAACACACAATCTGTTTCACAGCTCCTAGCTAAGAAGTCACCAATAAAAACATGCAGCTGCCTCATATTTTACTATTTTCAAATAGCAAGTTTAGCCCTCAGAGTTTTTCCAAGCAAACAAGGTGTGTCTCTTCTAAAGGAATCAACAGCCTAATAGGTATTTGAAAATGCTTTACATTGGAATGGCTGTGTTTGCCATTTGCAGTGACTCAGGGGGAATAAAACCTTTCGCAGAGCTGCGATGCTGCGTGCTGGTCACTCGCTCTATGCTACCCCTCGCAGCTGTGCTGCCAGAGAATGAGAGAAGAATTCTCCTCGTTCTATACGTTATACATCACTTGCTCATTTGGCCTAAAGTACCCTTCCTTCCCATCTGGGAGGCTGCATACGCCTAAGGTCAGTTAAAGGAACTCTGTTCCTTATTAATGAAAGCTGTTTTAAAGTAAACCCACCAAGCGTAAAAAAAGAGTGTTAAGCGAGGCTATAAAATCTTAAAATGGATATTCATCCTTTTTTTCCACCCTGGAGGGGAAAAACTGTTTTGTAAAGAGGGTTTTTCCTTCCTGGGACTTTGGTGCTCACATCACTAAACCCAAATTAAGATTGCACTTTGCTGTATAGGTGAAAAGCTGTATCTTCAAATGACGTAGATCATGGAGCAACTCAGCACTCTCCAGATTTAATTCTGACAGGCAGGAGCAGGTGGGTGCCATGCAGCGTAACCTTGGAAAGATGACCCCGCATGACTATTAATTTACATCTGATAGCTCTAAGATAAAGTAAGGGTTAATTAAGGAACTTCTAGAAGGGGCACAGGATGTTCAGGTGAAAGGTGGAGCAAGGAATGTGTTGACCCAGAAACAGGCCAGCTGGTTTTATGTTATTATTTTGTTCTTTCCTAAGACCTTCAAGTGATTGTAAAGCTCAACAGTAAAATGTGCTCTGTGATAACCTGAGTATAATGTGTCTTTCAAATGCCAGGGCATTACATGGTGAGTGGCTGAGGCACTGGTTCACCGCAGCACGCTGTGAGAGTGTGAGTCTGTCAGAGGCTAGGTCCCTGCCATGCAGGCAGAGTGCAATGCAGGCACGTTTTGCAGTATTTTGTGTTATGAAACTTTGAAAAAAATGCATTTCACTGCAGGCGAGCTTGAAAAAATAGGCAGGAGCAAAGAGCCTTTAATAACACTTTTTTTTCCATTAATTGCCTTTTTTGTTTGTTTGTTTGGGGTTTTTTCCTTCTTTTCCTCCCAGAGATCATCCATGTTTCTCAGTACCAGGGTAAAGAAGAAGATTCTTGCTCTTAGTAAGAATCCCGCTGTTGCAGCTTGTCTCTTGTACATTACATCCACACATTTATTTTGCTGTTAGCAGTAATAACGCGTGCAGATGAGCCATTACATCATCATTGAAAGATCCTACATTGGGAAAGGAAGAAAGAGTTTTCTTTGCTTTTATTTTTTCTGGCTGAAGAATTATTAAGTTAGTAAGAATGTAAAAAAGCAGTAAGCCCCACTGCAGAAGAGACATTTCTGTTTGCAATATTTCGTGGCTGTGTGGTTTCATTTTGTTCTATTAAGAATCCAAAATAACTGCACCTTCCCAGGAAGTGGGAAAGACTGTTCTCATTAGCCAATGAATTGGACGTCTCTTTTATTGAGAACAAGCATCGGATCTGCTGGGCTGTGGTTTCCTCCTTTCTGATAAATATCTCCTTCCCTTTCTCATTTGTTCTCAGGCTTTGCAGCCCTCCACATTGCACCATCTGGGCTGCACACGCTGATTCATGTTGTTGGAAGTAAGAGAGACTCTCTCTGTTACAGGGAGAACAACGTTTTATAGCCCTTTTGGTCATGTCTGAGTGCACCTCTCAGGTGATGTCACTGCTCCTCTGTTCCATCTCTCTGGTGGAAGTTCATAATCCGTCCAGTAAGACCGACCCACTGGTTGGCTCCGTCGTGGTTTTCTGTCTGTGGTATTGTAACAGGCACAGTGTGGCTTTGCACTTGAAAATCTTCTTTCCCTGGGGATTTTTCAAGATGCTGGGAGTGGCTCAAACCCACATGAAACACAGTTAAAGGGAAGCTTATAATTATACTTCCTCTCATTTAAACCTTCATCTTTCCATACAGGCTGTATTAGGGAAGCCAGACCTGTTCCCTCCGCCCCCGGTGCAGAAGCAGCAACGCTGCTCTGCCCTGTTTCTTCCTTCCACTTTCTCCTCCCGGGGGACCACTGATTGCTGCTGTATTTACTCCCAGCCTGGCCACAGTTCAGCTCCCTCAGTCACCCTCTTCAAAGTTTTTTGCAATAATTAATGAAACACGGTAATGCTTATGAGGTAGAGAATGCATTTTATCCTTTCATAGAATCATAGAATCATTTAGGCTGGAAAAGACCCTTGGGATCATCAAGTCCAACCATCAACCCCACTCTACAATGTTCTCCCTTACACCATATCCCTTAACACCACATCTAAACGAGTCTTAAACACACCCAGGGATGGTGACTCCACCACCTCCCTGGGCAGCCTATTCCAGTGTCTAACCACTCTTTCCGTGAGGAATTTTTTCCTAATGTCCAGCCTAAATCTACCCTGTTGCATCTTGAAGCCATTCCCTCTTGTTCTATTGCTAATTACGTGTGAGAAGAGACCAGCACCAACCTCTCTACAACGTCCTTTCAAGTAGTTGTAGACTTTCCTGTCCCCTCGCTCTGTCTTTGTCAGACTTGATTTTCACAGATTCATAGAATGGTTTGGGCTGGAAGGGACCTTAAAGACCATCTAGTCCAACCCCCCTGCCATGGGCAGGGACACCTCCCACTAGACCAGGCTGCTCAAAGCCCCATCCAACCTGGCCTTGAACACTTCCAGGGATGGGGCCTCCACAGCTTCTCCAGGCAACCTGTTCTGGTGCCTCACCACCCTCACAGCAAAGAATTTCTTCCTAATATCTAATCTAAATCTACCCTTTTCCAGTTTGAAGCCATTACCCCTCATCTTATCACTACATGCCCTCGTAAAAAGTCCCTCTCCAGCTTTCTTGTAGGCACCAAAACTAAATTCAGGTTTTCACATGTATGTGTTCAGTATCTTCATGTCTCTCCTATTCAGGCAGTTGGGCAGATGCTCTGAGTTGGTGGCTCCCAGGCACCCAGACCAGAGACTGTCTTGCCCGGTGCCTCCAAGGCTTTTGAGGGAGCAGAAACATCAGCACTTCCTCAGTTCCCACGTTATCCGGCTATTCTTCTTCTCTGGGACACAGTGGGGATTGACATTCACCTCACTTATGCATTGGCATCAGACTGACCGATGTTTCTGTACATCATTGTCCCCCACAGCAAACAGTGCTTGGTACTGAAGCATTATGGATCTCCAACAACTCATGTACAAAATGTTTGTTGTATATCGGATTTTTTCAGTTCTTTGGTATCTCCACATTTGCTGTTATAAAGTAACTAACTAGGAAACTTCACAGCCATGAAAATTTGTCATGTAAGTGACTGAACTTCCCTACCTGCCAATAATGCAGCATTGTATAGGACAAAATTTTTCTAGTGTTCTTTTGTCATCCTTAACTCCTGAGTGACAGAACACCTTTGTCACAAAGTGACACAGTTCAGCAAAGTTCCTTAATGACAGGTCTGTCTTCCTACTCTCAAACAGTTCCTGTAGTACCAGACTTAAATATTCAGGGCTGTTTATTAATTCAGAGCCTGGATGTAGTGGATGCCTTTGCATCAGCTACTGGTACAAGGTTACATTCTTATTTTGTGTTTGATTGTTCTGGAATTATTCAAACATTTAAAGATTTAAAGATAGCTTCCTTATTTTTTATATAAATAATAATAAATAAATAAATAAAATCTGTGTGCCAAAACTGTAGCCTCCCCCTGCAAGAAGGAGGAAGAGGGAAAAATGCACCTTGCGGGTTGAGATCGAGATGGTTTAATAGAAACAGTAAGAGAAAAGGAAAAATAACAATAACAGTAACGATAACAATAATGACGCGGGTCACTCTCACCACCCAGTGAATTGGCACTGTCTCGAGCAGTGATCGCGGATTCCTGCCCCTCAGCTAACCCCCATTTATATAAGGAGTGTGACATCCATGGTATGGAATATTTCATTGTCCATTCCATCGTTCTGTCTATGCTTCCATGGGAAGCTGAAAAAAGTCCTTGAATATTGTAAACATGACAACAACTAAAACCAATAGGTATTATTGACATTTTACACCAATCACTAGAAAGAAAATTAACTCTTTCCCAGCTGAAACCAAGACATGTGGTTGCCTGTGATATCCTGGGACTGAAGACATCCTTTCTGGTCTTGTGCTTAGTGAACAGGAAAAGGAAAAATGCCTTTAGCTGCATATAACCTTTGGATCTACACACCTTTGTCAGGAGTTTATTTTATAGATTTCAAAACTTCAATCCATAAAATCCAAGTTTTGTATAACACAACCCAAGGCATGAGAGCTTGGGCGCAAAGCTCCATCCAGCCTGGCCTTGAACACCTCCAGGAATGGGGCATCCACCATTTTTCTGGGCAACCAGTTCCAGTGAAATGAAATCCAAGGAAGCCTCAGGCGTGAAACGTAAACCTTTTCCTAGGCCCCATGGACGGAGGGGTAGAACAGGGACTGCAATTTCCGTCTGTCCTAGCATCAGTATTGTACAAATGAGCATTTGCATGGTGTATTTTTAGCTGGTATTAAAAAGTCTCAGAACTTTCGATACCATATGGAGTCAGCAATTGCCTCCAGTTCTAGAGAAATAAACCAGCTTTTTTGGACTTTGAAAATTTTATTTTTCTTACTTCTTGGTTGTTTGGTTTTTGGTTTTTTTGTTTGTTCTGTTGGTTTTGTGTTGGTTTTTTTTTAAAGACTCTTTAATCTTTAGATCTTTAATCCTTTATTAATAGGACTGTTAAACCTGAGAAACTGTTAAGGCTGTTGATAAATTTCTAGGTTTTCTTATGCACATGCAGAGAAATAAATCCAATGGTAAAGCAGAATGTGACTTCAGACTCTGAAAATGTAAGTGCACGAAGTAATTGGCCTGCAGATAACTTTAAACAATACTGTCTGGGTATGTGATATTCGTCTTGCAGTGGATAAACCGCAGTAAATCCAACAGAAAAGACAGAAGCAATATTAGTATTTTGCCAGCAATAAGTTTATAGATGAACTCCGGCTGTATGATAAAAGCAATGTATTTGCAGGAACAAGAAAAGATATTACCACTATATCTTTGAACTTTAAAAAAAGGAATTTTAATTAACAGATATTAAATTTGAAGATATATACCGGAAGTAATTTAACTTAGCACTTAAATTATCAATGCTTTTCACTATTTCAGATTTAGTCTTATAATTTCTAACATTCTAATAATTGTTAAGAATGCTTTAAAAATAATTAAAAAAAAATACAATCATGTAACAAAACCTTTGAAATACCTCACAATTCCTGGGAAGATGTGGAATAATACAATAATTTAGAAAGAGATTGTTCTTAGTTTTCATAATCCAGACAAGGCATAGAAAGCTTCTCCTTTTTGATCTTAAGTTAATACAGAATTTAAGCATATATTAAAAGGAGTAAGCCAAATATAAAATGAACACATGAGTATGAACATAAATATATTATTATAAATACAAAATTACAAACATGCGAATATAGACTTTATACGCTGGGAAAAATCTGAAAGTGAAAAAGTTATTTCAATAGGGTTAAAATCTATAATAACCTGAAGATGCAGGGAAACATCCAGAGAAATAAAGATTTAACTTAATAAAGGCTAAAAATAGCCTCATAAATTATTTTTGTGATCTTGGGGAAAACAAATGTTTAAAAATTGTATTTATGAAATATATTTGCATCGTAGAATCAAGGTAATTAGTGCTAGATTTTTGCTTGAAAAATATCTCCAAAGTGTATAGAAGAGCAAGGGCTTAAATTCAGTGACAAGGGAATTTGGAAAGCCTTGGCAGGTGTTTGTTTGAGGAATATCAATAGTATAAGCTAGAAGTTGGCAAACAGTCTAATAACAAAAAGTGACTCCAGGGAGATGGGACGCTTGTCTTTGATGGGAAACGAAAAAGAGATTTTGATGCGTAACAGAGAAAGAAGAGCTTTTAAAAGCCTGCCTGGAAAGCAAACTCACCCTTCCATTTTCTCTGTAACTTCGTCAGACGTGCAAAAGGCTTGATACCTTGAGAGGTTGAAAGTCCTGCTCCCTCTGGTGCTGCTGAGCCCAGGGAATTTGTTGGCCCCCGGGTGCATCCCTTAACATCAGGTCACAGATCCGGGTAATTAAAGCAACACAGATTTATGCGGTGGGAGAAAGTAATGAAGGCAGCAATATGTGCTGCTGCATCAGGCATGGATTCCTGCAAAGCAGCTTCGGAGAAGCCAGAGCGAGCTGGTGCCAGTGTTTATTGATTCAGGGATAGGATATCTCAAGGACAGGGTTTGTCATGCGGGAACTGCAGTGGGATAACAAAATGCACTGTCCAGACCTGACAAAATGGGCTTAGCTAGAGAGGTCAGCGTGCCTAAACAAGTTTTTTGCTGCTTGATATTATTCTCTGTGGTGCTATCCCCTGTAGCCCTTTAGTGGTCTGTACCACCCATTTTCCTGTCTAAAATTGGTGATGGTCTTAGCGCTATGCCCTCTCCAGCTGAGCAAGCCATCCATTGCCCCAGCACCAGCGTCTCCGCCTGTCCGCGTCTTCCACATGGACACATCCAAAGGCTCACCTGGCTCACGGGGAGTCACGCAAGACTTATGTGAGAAGCTACATGGAAGCAGTCATTGTGTAAGAGACTTGGATTTACTTGGGTCTCCTTCTCTTTACAGTAAACTTAATCTGGCCAGATGAAGGCAGAATCAGTGGGAAACAGCCTTTGCAATCTTCCAGTATTTTGCATGTGTGTTTTTTTTGAAATCCAGCTATTACCATGACTATCACCACCCAGCTAGGACGAGCCAGACTCCAACGAGTGGTGCTTTGTGTGTGAAACAGAAGCCCAGTGCAGGAGTGACTGCCAGAGCCCCTTTCCAAGGATGCGCAAAAGAGCTGGAAGAGAAGATCCCCTGTGCCCCAGCGGCTCCCTGGGCTTTGTGGTGACCTGCAGGGTGGCTTCGTTGGCTTCACCCCGTGCACGGGCTCTGTTGCAGGAGGTCCTGGAAGGAGGCACCCCCACTGAAGGGAACACAGATAAAAGTCCTCAAGCGACTCTCCTCCAAATTCCGCTTTGTTGCAGTTTTTTCTGCCATTTTGTCCTGTTTAGTTGAGTGAAAATTTGCCACTCTTAGTAAATAAGCCATTTAGGTACTTGTCATCTTAATGTGGCCTTTTTCAGGAAATAAAAATGGACCCGATAATCATCTGAAAGACTTGGACCTTAGCTAAAGAAATACTTTGCAGGGAAGACCGGTGATTGTTTTTATACTTACTTATAAAAGCAGCAGCAGATCATTTGCAGCATTGAGCTAGAGTGAGAAAGTTCCATGCAGAAGACCTGAGCAATATGATTTAGTGAGGTCTTAGACTTCCACGTTCATAAACTTGAGTAAGGCATGGAAAGAAAGCCCGTTCTTGGTTATATGTCCAGTTTTCTTGGAACAGAGCTGATGGTGATGACTCTGCAGCTGGAGAAGGTGGAAGAGAGTGTTCATGAGGAGTGCTGAAAATTCATCCCTCTTAGCTTTACAGAGGGGATAAAGTATCAGTAAGATGAACTTTCAAAGCGCAAGCTCACAGTTTTTCACAATGTCAGTATTACAATACTACAACTCCCCAAAGCACGTGGAGGTTTGGGTGAGGAGTTTCAAAAGCTTGGCTGGGCATCGCCGAGTGTCCCAAGACTGCCAGGGCTCCTGGGCTCAAGAGAGGGCTGATGGGCGAGCACGTCTAAGGCTTTCTGGCTCTCCCTCCGCAGGCAGATGTTTTTTTGCTTACAGATACTCAAAAGAAGTTCTTTTTATACAAAATAAATAGGACCGTACCGCTTGATGCTCAGTGGGGGCAAATGCATGGTTTCTGGTATTGACCAGGAGCTGCAGCTCCGGAGCAGGACTGGGCTGTGCTAGGAGCTGTACACCAGACTGGAGGAGGGGTTCCACCCTGTCCAGATGATGAGGGAATGGGCAGAGAGGTGTAGGAGGAAGCTCGGAGCCAGTGACGGGCAGCTTCACGTGCCGTGGTCTGAGCCTATCAGCAATTTTCCCTTCACTGTATCCTTACTCTCCCTGTCCAGTGAATGAAAAATCGAGGGTTTGGATGACATTTAAGCCAGCAGCTTAACCATCCACTCGAATAAAAACATCCTGTATTTCCACAGGAGGTGTCAGTGTAGTAGCCCTGATTCATTTAATTTATCAGCATTAAAATGTAAATAAAGGTAGTACAGCAAGCATAACATAATGTGACAGAAGTAGGAAATAGGGCAAAACAGATCGTACTAATCTCAGCTCTTGTGATCCTTCTGTGCCATGAGTCAGATGGATTGTAATGGTTCATTAATTGTGTGAGGGGCCACGGCCTGGAGGGAGATGGCCAAGAGGCACGTTCTTGTCCTGGCAGTCCCTTTGTTTGGACAAGGAGTTTTGGGAATTTATATGATTACTGGGCAAAATCACAGTTGTCTAGAAATGTTAGTGCTATAGGAATTGCCGCCTTCTTCCACTAAAACAATGCAGGAAATATGCCTAAGCATTTGCGTGGTAGTGATGAGTGATTTAGCACCCTTGTGTGTGAATTAATGTGGTTTTGCTGCTACTTAATGGATGTCTCGGCTGCTCATCCTACCCTTCTCTGTGTCTGGAGACTTACCTTATGGCAGGCAGCCTTAGCCCGTGGTCCATGGCTGGTCTTCCTCCAAGCGGTCAGCCAAAGGCTACTGGTCAGAAGTGAGGCTATCGTGGGTAGGTTTCAATTTGTGAGACTGGAAACCATAACCAAATCACTGGGCACGTATTGGCATCTCACAAATCCAAACAGCTTGAGCATTGCCGCTGCGAATCTAAATAACCACTCAGGTAGGTACAAGAAAGAGCCTTAAGCTCAGATGCCAGCTGTGTTTTGATGCAGCCAAGGCTCTGCTTCTCAGATTTTGCCTCCTGTGCTATCTGTACATCGGCCTCGCTTACTTGAGGCTGCAAATGTCTTGAAATGGAGCCTAGACCTGCAGACTTTTTAAAAATGTGCTTCCTCCTCCCTTTTCTCTCTGAGATGTGCTCAGTGCCTTTTCCTGACTTGGCTAGCTATGTGAAGATAACTACTTTATAAAGTATATATATACTTTATATATATGTATGTATGTATACATATAAACATATACTTTACAAATATATATTCCAGGGAGACCTTCTAGCGGCTTTCAGTACCTAAAGGGGGCCTACAGGAAAGCTGGGGAGGGACTCTTTATCAGGGAATGTAGTGATAGGTTGAGAGGTAACGGTTTTAAACTGAAAGAGGGGAGATTTAGATTAGATATTAGGAAGAAATTCTTTACTCTGAGTGTGATGAGGCACTGGAACAGGTTGCCTGGAGAAGTCGTCAATGCCCCATTGTTCAAGTGTTCAAGGCCAGGCTGGATGGGACTTTGAGCAGCCCGGTCTAGTGGGAGGTGTCCCTGCCCATGGCAGGGGGGTTGGAACTAGATGATCTTTAAGGTCCCTTCCAACTCTAACCACTCTATGATTCTATGATTCTATACAACAAAAATTACTATAAACTTGGGGGGGGGGGCAGTTACCTCTCCTTTTTTCCCTCCTTTTTGCCCAGTGCTGTATGTGGGCTCTCTGCTGCTGTTGCCTGTGTTTTTCTGGCTGTTGTCAACTTAGCTGTCTATGCTTCCTCCGAATCCATGGCAGGATGTAAACCTGTCAAAATTTATGTGCTCTGAATTAATCTCAGAATACTCTATACACGGATTTTAAAGTATTTCCTTTGACACATATGCACAAATATATATCCTTTGGTGCTGATAAGGTGGTACTCTCACAGAATAGGCTAAAAAAGCACTACTGGCTTGGAAGAGGAGACATCATTTTCCTAGATGTCATTACCTGGTTAAAAACCAAAAAAAAAATCCCAGCAAAAACAAACCTCACATTTTGTCTTTGTTGTCACTGTACTTATTCTGAAACCACTGTTAGTAATATGTTTTAATTTTACTGTTTTATAAATCCTGATTTATAATACAGCACGGTTTTCCTTACCTTAAACTTAAATGTGGTTGAGAAAAAATGTTAGTGTCTGGTCTAAGTTAGAAGTTACACTAATGGGTGTTAACTAACACCTGCTAAAGCACGACCTGCCTTCTCATTGTGACCACATCCAGCCCAGTGAAGAGGTTGTGCTCTTGGAAATAACAGCCTTTGAAATGAAAACTAAGAAAGAAGCGCAGGCCTGAGCAAGGTAGGGAAAGGCAACGTGCTCTGGAACTGGCTTTCGAAGCTCTGTGCTCTGGGAAGCTCTCAGGACTGTCCAGCTGCACGCTTTTAAACACAAAAGCTGCACCATTTACTTTTGGAAAAGGCGTCTCTAAGAAAACATGCATGGAGCTTGTCCTCACTGCTCTCTCCCCCTCTCTTTTTTGTCCAGAAAAAAAAAAAAAAGAAAGAAAACCCACATTTTTTTAAAATGTCGATTTTAAAGTATTAGGCCTGAAGTTTTAAGCCGTACTCCGTATAGTCTCCTAAGAGATAGCTTGCAAAATCATGAAATTAATAAGAAAATCTCCATTCTTCATAACCAAGCTTTTATGCCTGCCTTTCAGATTTAGAAACTGGCCCTCCATGTGTCCGGGATTTGCGGGCTAAAGCTTGATGGCTGCAGTTCCAGAGGACAAAAAAAGCCTCTTTTACAAGTAATAAAAAAAAAAAAACTAAAAAACCCTACCGAGCGCGGTCCTGCCTGTCAGTCACCCATAATTTCTTTTGTTGGCAACCCAAGGAGATAAGAGCAGAGCAGCCTCAGCCAGGCAACTGTTCCCAAGCGAAGGACCCTGGGAGAGCTGGGCGATGGGAGGAGGTTTGTTGTGACTAATGCAAACTGATAGTCCTTGCAAGGGGACGGCAGCGCCCGGGGGCCGCTCGCCTCCTGTTGTTTCAAGGAAGCCCGTGGAAAAGCAGCCTGGGTCAGGAGGAGCTGTTAATATTCCCTCTCCGGAAAAAGCAAATGTGTGCTGGCATTAATGAGCGTGGAAAAAAAATTCTGTGATAGTGTCCCTCCGTATTTCAAAGGCGTAGATCAGGGTTGAAAGTAATCTCTGCTTTTTTTTTTTTCTTCTCTTTTCTGTGTGAATTTAAGGCAGCTAAATAATAAATGCGCAGGCATAAGAGCTTTTGTATTAGGATGTACAGGGGGCTTTCGGTGACACTGCTTGCTAGGAGGGGCTAAAATAAGGGAAACTTCCCTTTTGCTGCATGTGTCTTGTTTTTTAAAATGGCTATTTATTTATCACTGCTTCCCTCATTTCCCTAGCTTTTCCTGTGACAGGCCCTTAATATCCCTTCTAAGGCATTTTTTTCCCCTCTTCAAATTGTTTCTCAAAAGTAACTGACAATGTGACAAATGAACCCTTAACACACGTATTACCTTCTTTTGAATTAACACCCTTCTCATCAGATGCTGCCTGCAGTTTTCAGGCCCTTTGTCCTGCTTTGTTTTGACCCCCGTCCTGAGACTCCCAGCTGGGAAGAGAAGACGGAGCTTTTCCTTTGCTTTCTCCTTCTCCGGTTGTCAAATGTCAGATGTGATTACGCCGTGCTAAGGAGAGAGTTCCTTGCCCTGGCACCAGGAGGAACCATGTAATTGGCGGTCGCATGGGGGTGATGGAAGCCGGGCTTGGGCAAGAGCGATAATCTAGCCTGGTTTTACACCCTCAGAGCCCTGGCCAGGTTCACACTTTAAACGGCAAGTGATGATGGTAAGAGGATATTTTTTATTATTATTATTATTATTATTACTACTACTACTACTACTACTACTACTACCCTTGTTATAGTGATTGTAATAACAATAACAACAATAATAAATAAAAAAAAATAATAGTAAGTCACCGTGGGTGATGATGCCATTCCTGGCGCCAGGAAATCAGGGGAGCTCCTCAAGGGCTGGGGTGACTGACCTCAGGTGCCCTTCTGCAGAAAGGTGCTTTGATGGCAATGCCACACCAACTCTTCATTAGCCTGCCAGCACAACTTAGGGAAAAGGCAGATGTGTGAGGTTGAGGAGGGAGGGGAGGAGGCTGCAGAGAACATTTTAGGCTCCTTTTAATGAGGCGTTCTAGGGATAATTATGAATAAGAACGATTAATAAAAACACGATGCACAGGGTGGGTCTGCAGCGGAGTGGGGAAACTGTAGGGTACTGAAATATTTCTGCTGCGTTTCTATAACAAATCACTAATAAACACACAGTTACCGAGAGAAAACCTTGATGGAGCCATAATAGGAAACTCACCTCCAGTTAAAACCTGAGCATGACGGACAGCAAGTCCTTGTGCAATAAGGGGAATCATGGGGTTCAAACGCTTTTCCCATCATACGGCAAAGCAGCTGGAGGAGGAAAGGTGAGTGGGTACGGAGGGCTATCGCCAGGTCAGAGCCCGTGGGCAGTGTCCTGGCAGCAGCTGGGGCAGCTGGCACTGCCCAGGGCTTGGTGACAACTGGGACCAGCCTGTGAAAAGGATCATTGGAGAAGGGGGAGTGATGGGAACCGTCCTCCCGCTGCCCTTCCGCAAGAGGGCTTGTGTCGCTGCTGCTTTGTGCTTGTTACTGTTATTTCTATTCCTATGAATGAAGCGGTCTGGGAGGCCAGGCCACGCTGAAATGGTCTGGGTGGCCATGCTGAAATGACTGAAATGGCTCTTACATCGAGGGGTTTGAATTTAGTCACACAAATGCATTTATTTGAATTCAAATAAGAAGCCAATATTACATTAAATCTGCAGCCAAAATGGTGTCTGTTTGGAAAAATATATATGGAAATAACAAATTAACTCTCCAATAAATCAGACCAGCATCTTTTCATATCCTCAATTCCTTCAAAATATGGTCTAGTTTTTCCAAAAGTTTTCTCACAAGTGTTGTGGAGTGTTCCACAATCAGTGGAAAAGACACGTACTCGCTGCTTTTGAAAATAGATCTGTATGGATATAAAGAAGAATAAATTCAGCGAATATTGATGATTTATATTCTTTGCTGTCTTCCTGACTGCCTTCACTGTTCAGAAGCCTCTGTTGTTTTGTCTAAAGCGACCAGCCCCAAGCCCCACGGGCCTTCATCGCTGCAAGAGAAGCTGAGCTGATGATTTGAAAAAGCCTGAAATCATAGAATAATGAAATAATAATATGTGGTTAGGGGATAACTAGTCTAGCAGATAAAAGTACAGATGGAATAACCTAAGTTAGAATGATTTGCTTATGTAAAAAGATGACTCCTTTAAAGATCTTAGAAAAATAATTAATCTATTACAATTACTAGTCAGGGCTAGGTAATGCTTGGCTTTGTTTTAAAATAATTTACTAAATTAGTGACCACATTGTTTGAAAGCAGGACTGTAAAAATTACTGGAAAAAAATATTGTAGATTAAAGGATGTGGGCTAAGGAAAGGTATTTAACTGATTAGTTCAGTGTTTAAAACACAGGAATAGCAATAGCTATTTTGTATACGTCTTTAAAATCTTTCTTTGGTAAATGACTGCAGAGAGAACCAGTGCTTTTCAGAAACGTGTATCTGAAATTGTCATTGGAAAAGTTAGCATCTTATGCAAAAAAAAAAAAAAAAGACAGAGAACATAAAACTTAGTAAAACTTAGCACTTCAGATAAAGAGAAGATCTGGCAACACTGCCATGATCATAGAATGTGTTGGGTTGGAAGGAACGTCTAAAGGCCATCTAGTCCAACCCCCCTGCAGTCAGCAGGGACATCTTCAACTAGATCAGGTTGCTCAGAGCCTCATCAAGCCTGGCCTTAAATGTCTCCAGGGATGGGGCCTCCACCACCTCTCTGGGCAACCTGTGCTAGTGTCTCACCACCCTCATTGTAAAGGGTGATAGTACCATCATGGCAGACCCATCATCTCTGTGATGGATCACTGGTTTCCTATATTTTCTTTCAGAAAAATTTTGCCACTTATTTTTGAGTCACATATACTGAGGTATGGTGTTTGGTTTTTTTTAAAGATATATAATTCAGTATTTTGGTAAAGAAGTATTTACCAGGTATTTATCAAAAGTGACTATATACATTACAGATGTTAAAAATAAAAATAATCCAAGTTGATAGAATTATAGAATTATTGTTACCATACTGTAAATGTCACTGTGACAGAATAAAAATTTTAAAATACTGAGCCATAGACATCTGTTAGTTTCTGAACTGTTACCATTATTTTGCTGCAGTGAATAAGATTCTCATTTTTCTGAACCATTTTTAGGTTTGTTTTTGTGCCATATGGGCATCTTTTGATATTTGGGAAAAACTTAGAATAGAGTCACTTTGATTTACCAAACCTGAATTTGAATGAATTCTTTGTTGTCCTTTTATTCTTAATTTGCATGGAGTACGGTCCACGCATGCAGAGGGAGGACAGAAACTGGGCAGTGCCTTTGTTTGTGCTATATAAGGCACTGGATTCTGTTGTACTCTTGTGACATTGTTTAATTCCTGCCTCCAAATTTCACTTGTTTGCAAAAAGCCTATACTGTTGCCTCCAGATGTGACAGAGCCTGTATTTTAGCTCCAGGTCATGGTCCCTCCCGCAGGCTGCCTACTGCTTCTTCAACCCAGCACAGAAAAGAAATTTCACAAAATAGTCAAGAATCTCTTTCACCCTTGCAGTAGCACAAGCAGGACTTTCTCTGAAATTTTGAGGAATGCTCTTCACTTCCTCTTATTGGTGTCTCCAGCGCCTAGCAGGACACCAGCACTGGTTCGAATAATCATAGAATCATAGAATTGCCTAGGTTGGAAGGGGTCTTTCAGATCGAGTCCAACCATCAACCTGACTCTGACAAAAACCAGCACTAAACCATATCCCTCAGCACCATGTCTACCCGACTTTTAAATACCTCCAGGGATGATGATTCCACCACTTCCCTGGGCAGCCTGTTCCAACGTTTGATAACCCTTTTGGTGTACAAATTTTTCCTAATATCCAATCTAAATCTCCCCTGGTGCAACTTGAGGCCATTTCCTCTTGTCCTATCGTTTGTTACCTGGGAGAAGAGACCGACCCCACCTCGCTACAACCTCCTTTCAGGTAGTTGTAAAGAGCGATAAAGTCTCCCCTTTTCTCCAGGCTAAATGACACCAGTTCCCTCAGCCACTCCGCATAAGACTTGTGCTCTGGACCCTTCACCAGCTTCATTGCCCTTCTCTGGACCCACTCCAGCACCTCGATGTCTTTCTTGTAGTGAGGGGCCCAAAACTGGACACAGTACTCGAGGTGGGGCCTCACCTGTGCTGAGTATAGGGGGACGATCACTTCCCTAGTCCTGCTCACCACACTGTTCCTGATACAGGTCACTCCTTGTGCCATGAAGTGATGAGTACAAAAAGCTCCTTTTTTCCTGACTGGTAGAAAATGTTAGCCACGATGCTCCAAGACAAATCCTTGGCTGGTATTAGTCAGCACATATACATCAGCTGAGCTCTTCCTGTCCTTAGCAGTTAGCTCTTATTATGGAAATATCCTACCATAAGTAAAAACAATTGATTCATTCTCACCTCTGCTGCGAGAGAATCATGTGTGTGAAGGAGGGAGGGCTCCTGACCCCCGAGGTGTCCCCTGTACACCTGCTCCATCCTGGTCTCAGCCCATGTGAACCAGGGCATCAAACTTTGGGGACAGGTCTCATGGGGATCCCCACTGGTCACCCAGCTTTTGCGAAGAGGTCAAGCCAATGGACACGTGTGCTGGACATTGTTCCTGCTGGGGTCAGAGGGCAGGGATGGGACTTGTGCACATGGCAGTGCCCCAAACCAGCTCCGGCCCCTCGCTAGCAGGTCTCGGCTTTCCTGCCCCGCTGTGTGCTTGCCCTGCGTGTCACATAGGTCAGGCTTATGGTCGGACTGCCATGGGCAGCTGAGCATGAGCCACATCGTCTAATAACTGCTAAATGTCAGTGTTCACTTTTGAAAATACTGGTAATGTTCATGAGTGACTGAAAGGCCATTTTGTCTGTTCTTCTAAATACTCGGTGCAACTCTTTGGTTAAATTTAGTTTGTTTTTCTCAGATTTATAGTGTTAAATTCTCAGGAAGACATTTTCTCTTATATTTTAAGCCTAAGTAGAGAGCACTGGCTTATTTTTTCACAGAGAAATGTGCTTGTTAGAATGCTAATTTAATACACTCAGTTCATCAATGATTTCCAGTTCTCTGATTCATGTGATGGCATCAAATTCCACTGGAATAAGTGAACTGCAAAGCATCGTCTTCTTCCTACAACATGTATCTCCAGGCATTAGAAATGCACTGATACTGGAACAAAAATAAGTGTAAGCCCCCACTGTGAACGGGGAAGAAGCCAAGCATGATTTTGCTCAACTGACACGCTTGGGAAGCCAAGAGACAACTTAATTGAACAATCGATTCATTGACTGGATGAAGTCTTAAGTTACATGAATGACAAAACCATCAATTATTTTTTAAAAAATACGTGGTATTTCTTGCAGCAGAAACAGCATGTAGTAATTAGAGGTTGGGTTTTCTTGCTTTCACAGCTCAAGAGAAGGACTCAACTCCAATTCCAATAGACACAGCATAAATTAATTGTACTTTCTCGTAAAGTATCTTTAGAAATCGTTTGCATCTTGCATGTCACTTTATATTTTTCACAGGTTATAAGGAACGGTTTCAAAAGAATAGCTGTCTCACACCAGACAGAAAAAGTATCCTAGTCCTCCCCTCCGCCCCCCTCCTTCCTCCTTATAGTTATTTTTCTTCATTGCTTGGTTTCCTCTGTGGCTGATAGGCAGGCTGCTGGTGACCAGCGAAGTCCTCAGCAGAGCTAGCAGGCAGCAGCTGAAGCCCAGCAATGGGTTGTTACAAGAGTGACGCCTCCTGGGTTCCTTCGTGCTGCCTTGAAAAACAAGAATCCCAGACTTTGCAGAAAAACCTGGGAAATGAAAGGACTGGGAAGGTACTAAGGGGGAGACTGGAAACGTGACGTCTCCTCTCAGCTCTGCTGCTGACCCTCTGAGCTTCTGCAAGTTACCGCAAAGCTCTGTCCCTTCTGTGTGTTTACTTGTCCCAAATGCTTCTTCTGACATTTCAAGCAGCGTAACCCCAGAGTTGAGTCTTGAGCAAAATTAGAACCTTTCTTCCAAGCCACAGGTTTCTCCTTATCTCCCTAAATTTATCTGCTCTCTATCTACTAGGTCCTACCACTAGCTATTTCTAAGGGTGACTAGGAATCCTAGCCCTTCATTCTGCCTGTCTTCTGATTTATGCTGTACAAGGCCCCCAGATAGGTCTATTAGAGTGATATCCCTCTGAAATTTCCCAGCATTGGGTCAGACTCCATAGAGTGAAGTCTACTGAGAATAATCCTTTCAGACCCCTTGGCAGCAGCCTTTGAACCCCCAGGTGTTGGTGGACAGCAAGTTAAAAAAACAATTGTGTTCAGTGAACTCTTGGGCTTGTTAATGCTACCACCCCCATGGTAAAGGAAATGCCAACATTTTTCTCTTTAGATACAGGGAAAAGTTTCTCTTGTCTCTCTGTGTGCTCTGTATTCTGGTGATAATATCTAAACAGAAGCATTCGCAAGGTTGTGAGCGTAAATGAGGCAGCACAGAAAAGTATTTCTTCGTGAATAGGAAAAGTCTTGGAAATTACAGCAACGCCCCCCTCTGCTTCCTGGTGTTGTATTCTTCTTGATTTCAAAACTTCAGAAGTTATCACAGATTTGGGGAATAGACAGACCAAAGATGGCACCACATCTTTGTCAGTTTACTAGCAAGTAACTTCTGGTCCTGTCTTTGGTAAAAATAAATAAATAAATAAAATTAAATTTGGGATGCAGAGACTATGTAGACAACCAGTTTATACAGTGAAGGGAGCTCACTGGTGGGACATCACCAGGAACCTCAATATATTCCTAAACTTATGAGAAAATGGAGAGAATAACAGTGATAATGGTTGCAAAAGATACAAAATTATCCAGAACGTTAAAAAAAAATTATTACGAAGAGCTGCAGCAAGATCTCACAGTAAGGAGTTAAAAAAAGGCAGAAAAATTCAGTGCTGCTGAGGGCCAAACATGCACATGGAGAAATGGAAGTTCATCCATTTCCATGGGTCAAACTTGCATAACCTGCCAGAAACAGAGATGTCTGGGGAGCTGCTGGGATCTTGCAAAGTGTCAGCTCAGAGCTCAGTGGTGCTGCAACAGATACCCGGATTATTGGGAATCTTGGAAGCATTAGTGAGAGACAGGCTCATTTTTTTATTATTATTATTAATTTATTTTTATTTTTATTTTTTTATTATCATCATTAACTTGCAGAACTCTGTTTTGTAACGCTGGGGATGCAAATAAAGTGCAGGACGTTTGTATATTCTGAAGCTCAGGGGCTCTGAAATGAGAAGACCAAAGTAAAGCATTGTTGCCTTTGTCCTTTGAGATGTTGCTAGAAATCTGATTTTGTTAACGTATATTGGCTCTGAAATCTCCAGGTTAAATGCCAATTTATTTCAATGTTTTGGGAAATTGTAATACAGAAAAAAAGCACCTCTTTTTGGAATACAGAGGTAGGGGGGTTTAGTACTTGAAGTGAATCACAATCTTTCTAAAGATTGTGATTCTAAAGATTCTAAAGAAAGATTGTAGTCCTTTTCTTTTTTCTTTCTTTTTTTTTTAATAAAAAAGGGGGAAAAAGTTTTTCTTTTTTAAACATTTGAGCCTAGTTGTGAAACTACTTTGTTTTTTGCTGGTATTTCTGACGTCTGTAGGAATTCTACTTCAGCCTTAAAAACAAAAAGTTTTTCTTTTTTAAACATTTGAGCCTAGTTGTGAAACTACTTTGTTTTTTGCTGGTATTTCTGACATCTGTAGGAATTCTACTTCAGCCTTAAAAACAATAAGCCAAGGGGATTAAGAAATAAATACAGTATTTGGCATTTTAATTATTGGTGGGAAGTTATGAGACATGAACATAATGCATTAAGACGTGAAAGCTGAATTCAGGATGTACTCCCCATTGTTTATGTCAGAGTTGCACCGGTCTGACAGCAAAATGTGGACGTTGACACTATTTGTGTGTTTTTAAAGAAACATATTAAGTGTTCTTTTTAGCTCATTAAATTGGTTTCCTTTCAAGATGTACAGCCTGTGAGCTAAAAGTCTGTATTTACATTATAGAATTGCCATCCGTAGACATTCAAAATGTGTGACTCAGAACATTAAAATAATGACATTTCGAAATACACCAAAATCCTGGATTTTTTTTTCTTCCTGGATTTTGAGCTTGAAAATGCCATGTTTTCTGTCTTTTCTTTGTAACCACAAGAGATAAACAACAACTCTTTTTTTCTTTTTTCTTTTTTAGTGCAATCGAGCAGTTTTGGGAGTGGAAGTCTTGCTGTACAGTGTCTGGTCCTAGCAGGTACGAATGAAATAGCTGTGAATATGAACTATCCCCAGCCTTGCAATAGGAAAATGCAAGCTGACAGCTGGACGGTTGATGTACAGGTAGTGTAAAAAGAAGGCTGGAGTCTAAAACCTTACTCTCAGGGCTGTGCCTGGGAGGTTGATGTGGGGTTTGACAGCTGGGCTTCTCCAGCCATCTCCAGGCAAGGTTCGGGATACCAAGCTCGCAAAGACACAGCACTGATTGCTCCGTTGGTGGCCATGACCCCAGCACGCTGCCTAGCCATTCTCCTACAAGCTTCTCCTAAAACTTCATATTTCACTCCGTAAAATTGTGTCTACAATAGTAATCAAGGATGAGGATTTGTATCCTAAATGTTGGGTTTTTCTCAGCCTATATGGTCAGGAGGAACCCATGGTTCACATTTTGCTGTGGATGGACAGACACTTCCAGAGAGATTAACTGCGTTTAAGCACAAATTTATGGGAGAGACGCATCCGGAGAGTGTTTTAACCCCATCCTGAGAAAAGTGTTTTGAATTCTTAGAATGAGTTGCCTGATGGAGGGGCCTCTCTCTTCTTCTTCATGTCTTCGGAGGAACTACTGACACCTCACTTGGCCGCGACTGCTCTGGCTGTGGTGCCGCAGGCAGCTGACCACACCTGGGGAGGGAAGGAACAGCTTTTCCACCCAAATTCTCCTACTTTTCACCGAGCTTAAATTAAGCTGGTCCCGCTCTTCTCTAGTTTTTGGGATTCCAAGATTAACACATGGTGCGATCACTGGGAGATTGTGCCTTTTGGAATTGGCTTGAGAAAAACCTCCCATTTCTGTTGGATTGCTCCTGTTAGTTTCCGGAAAGCAGTAATGTAAAGGCTTTTGTAGAAAGCTGGCAGTGTGCACCTAGAAATCAATCTGACATCGATTTACTTTGCCAAACAACATTCACACTTTATTCTTTTTTGCTTGGTGGGCATTATCTTTGGGTTATTTCAAGAGAGTTATGAAAATCCCATTATATGATCCTGCCAGACCCCACATATCAGCCAACGATCACGTCCCAGAGCACTGAAGTGACCTGTAAGTCTGATCACAGTGCTGTAAAACGGGAGTGTGCTTACACGCTGTTCCACTCAGATTGTTAATATGGTTCAGCAATGCAGCTTTTAAAGTGACTATGGAAAGGGCTGTGGTAAAATAGGTGGTTTAATGGTTGTGATCACACTCATGCGCCCAGGATGCGTCTGCGTTTTCTCTAGTACGCCTGCCTAGTAGACGTGATTTTGGTAGAAGTTACTATTCTAGACATAAATAGAGGTAAATTTCTATTTTTTATTTGTGAAGGAGACTAAAAATATATAGTTTTGAGGAACTGCTTTATTTTGAGGATGCACTGTATCTTACTAAATAAGTCATACTACCAAAGACAGGCCTAGAAGAAGGTTCGGTATAAATACTCAGCAAAAGTCTGCCAAAGAGGGTAGTTTACTGATGCCAGTTAGCAACACTGGTGTGGACTTCATTTCTCTGGTGCCATTCTGAACAGGAAAGCACCAGCCTGGCAATACCGGCATTTTGATTCCTCTTGGTTCGGTGATCAACTTCTTGTGCCCCCAGGTGCGCCGCTGAACAAGGAACACACATTTTTGTCTAGGTCAGTTGTAACAAGAGTTAACAACGTGCCGCACATTGTGAGAAGAGCATGCCTGTGATTTGGGTATACAAAAAGACTTCACGCTGGCCGTGCAGCACTGCCCAGTTATAAAACCGGTTTATTCAGATTTCTGCCTTTATTTATCTGTCCTTTATGCCTATCACTTAAATACACCCACTTCCAGAAGGAATGCATCGACAGATTGAAAGCTCACAGCATCCTACGTAACAGGCTCTGTCAGAAAGTACCGAATATCATATTAAGTCGAAACTGCTGCAAGAATATCACTGATGTTACATACAGGAAAATTTTGGCTAACATGTTTACCCTCCATTTTGGGAGCAGCGTCATGAGATCTATATTAATGACAACTATCAGACTTCAGCTCGGAGTGATTGAGACTTTGTATCTTCAGCATCTGCTCCCCTTTCTTCCTACGCAGTATTTTAATTTAAAATAAGACATGGAGATCTGAAATATTTTATTAAGTAACTCACTCTGTGCATTATATAGACTAACTCGAGGAATATAGAAAGAAAATGTTAAGAAGTTGAACCCCTTAAGGGAAAACAGATTTCTGAAAGCACAAGCCCAGCATAAATCTGGATCAACGTTTTGTCAGATTTCTTTATCAGGGGCTCTGTCACAAGGTACAGAATTTCATTTCAATGAGAACCTGTTCACTGTACCATGCAACCTGCTGGAAAGCATCATCCTAAGACAGGCCTTTTTTTACCTGTCTTTAGCACAGGCCTGCTTACGAGAATGTATCTAAGCCATCTTTCGTCTTGGGCTGGTCATGGATTTTCTGAAACTCACTCTGCTTGAGCTTCCGCTCCAGTGAATTTGAAGTAATCTCATCTGAAATGTGTGAACATTCATGCATTTAGACATAACCAACATTATTTTTCCTCCCGCATAGGACTTTCTGAGCAGGCTGCCTAATGAGGTAGGGGAATTTGCGTCCATGGAGAGGTTTGGGACCAGGCTGAGCCAGCGCCCTGAAAGCAGCATAGGCATCGCTGCTGCTGCAGTGTAGCTGTAGCTGCGAGAAAGGGGCATGAACCTCTTTGGCTTACTCCTTGAGGTCCTTTGCAAACTGGTTTTCTGTGAGGCACCCTGGTGGCATCGCTTTGATGAGCTGAGAAATAGCAGCTTTCAGCAGAACCTCTCCTGGGTCCCTGGCAGCGATCTCCGTGTTTGTAAGTGAGGGCAAAGGCACCTGTGCTGGCTGGAAGTCTAATTATGTTCCACCCTAGACTGATTTGCAGGAGAGTTCAAACTACAAAACTCATAATTCTTTGCGACAATACCATCTGCCATGGAAGTACCATATAATCAGGAAGAATTTACCTAGGACCCGGTCATTTCTGTAGTTATAATTAAAATTTGCTATTTTATTCATATACCAGTACTTTTATTTACTGTAGGCAAATACGTATGACTTCTTAAATAATTGATGGTCAGGGAGATTGTATTTTTTGAGACGACACTGAAGAACCTCCTAAATTATGTTCCAGATTGATTAGCTGACTCTCATTTAGTAGGAGATCAAATAGATAGTAACTTAAATGTAAATGTATGTTTGATGAAACGGTCACTGTCAAAATTATAAGGGTTTTTACATTCCTCTGGTTTTAAGATGTAGATTACCCCCAATACAGTCAACAGGAAAGATTTGGTATATCTTGAAGGGACTGAAAGCTGTTACAGAGTGAGTCTTTGCAATTTTTACTTTCAGGGCACAACTTGCTAAATATTATTTTTAAAACGGGCTGATCTCCATTCTATCTTCTGCTAGCAGTGTGAGCTGAGTTATGTGCTTCTTTCCTGCTGAATACATATGCGACATGGTTTATGTAGACCTCATTTTAAATTATGCTGATGTATTGGAAACATAGAACACAGAGACACCAGGAAATAGCCTGTACTTCAAACACTTCTGTAGTCACTGGCAGGACTACTCAAACTTATTCAGGTATATTTAAAAATCCAGAATGTAGAATATATAATTCATTCTTAGAATGATAAACTTGGCCCTTTTTTGCATGATAAACTTAGTCCAAGTGCTTACAGTATCTTTATGGGCTTGAAAGCTTTTATTGTTAATTTGCAAGTAGGCCTTTTCAGATCTCTCGGCATTCTCTTTCCGCAGCTAGGTGGAGACTTGCTATGAAAAGAAGGGACCATGTCCAATCAAATCAACCCGATCAAGCTGATGATCCAATTTCTCATCTCAATAATGGGGATGCAACTTCTCTGAAGTCCTTAATAGCCTTGAGATGAAAAATTAGCTTAACAGAGCAGCCTGCGGTTTGTTTGTTTTCCTGAACAGTGCTACGCTATGCCAGACCCTCGGCATGGCTTGAACTTAACAAGCAGTATCAATACAGTAATGATAATCGTAATAGTGATTTAAATTCACTAATTATTCTCAGTACTAGACAACTATTTTGCTGAATATGTGTGAACCAGAATGTAATCAGACTGCGCCAATTATTTTTTTTTCCTTCCTACCATAGCTGTGTCAATGCTAATGTAACTCTGAGCAATGGTGACTCTGAACAAGAAACAACAATGGTCAGAACATACCAGCAGGGAACATAAAACTCTGGTATGGATAAACCGTCACCCTGCAGGGCCTCGGTGGAAGGTACTTTTCCTGTTCCAACCATGCCTGCACAACAATTGAACTCAATTCAAACAGGTCTTCAAATGGGACCAGAGTCTGAGCTGGATGCTCATTGCCCCGCACCCTCATGGGCACACCAAGGAAGCTGTGGACTGGGGGGAGTGCAAGGGACACGTGTCTGCTCCCAGGTGGGAGTTACTACATGGTGTTTTGGTTATGCTAAGTACGTTTTTCCAAAGAGATAAATCTTACGGCGAAAATCTCCTACCAACTGTATTATTTCTCAGATGGGAAGCTGTGCTTCCAGAACCCTCGATGGGACCCCTGAGCGCAGAGATTTCAGGACACCAAAGAGCTCAGACGCTAATTGCAATCTGTAATCTTTCCGGTAGAAGAGCTTCTTGGGTTTGGAAACAATGGTGCCCCTTTGCTTAGCTCACCAGCTTTACGCTCTCCCCTCTCACTGTCTCACTGCTCCATCTGTTTCCCCCATTTCCTGCTTGTGTGATCTTCTGGGCTGATCGTTAGACCTGCCCCAACCATCCCCACCGGGGAGAGAGCCTCCAGATGTCTTTTCTCTAGCTTGGCCTGGCTTTGCAGCGGAGCAGGTTTTGGAGCCGTTTCCTGACGGCTTCCCATCCTTCTTGTTCTTGAGGCGTTTCTAAAAGTAGGGTGGACTGACAGAGTCCGCTAAAAAAAACCCATGAATCCTTTGTTTCTCAACTGAAAAGCAGTAAAGTAAAATTACACTGGAAAAGAAAAAAAAAAGTTACATCTTCCAATAGACTCCAAACGATGCTAACAAAGAAGTAAATATTATTTACTGGTAAGCTTTACAAGTGAAGTACATGCTGTACAAAATAAAAGTATTAAGTCAGTCCCATCCAATCCCATCCCAGAGAACTTGCCTCTGCTGCTGCTCTGCATGTCTGGCTGCTTGGCAGGGCCTCCATTAATAATAAATTTGTTGGCATGGTCTCCCTATTGTCATACATAAAAACCCCAGCACTCTGCACCTGAAAATGCGTGTTGTGCGTGCACTTTGCCAGCTTAGCAAGCAGCTGGGTGTTGTTGCTGTTTTTCAATTATTTTTTTTTTATTTTTTGTGCTAGCTACGAGCATGTAGCCTGTCATATTTCACAAAGAACTCCACCCTTTTGTATCACCAGTTACGCATTTTCCGTGCAATCGTTCGTTCACATACGCATCAATCTTCTGCAAATAAAATGTGCGTGACTACACTCAAAAAACATCAAGGGGAACTGAAGTACAAAAAAATGTGAATTTCTATATATCAGTATTCGTCCTTCTCTTTTTAAAATTTATTTTAGCGCACAAGGGAAAAAAATTACTGTTGTTTAGCTGGTTAGTAACAGCTGGTGATACCTTATTTTAGTTGTCTTATCGTTAATACAGCAGATAGTCACCCTAATAACATTCATCAAAATAAGTTCATGAAACGTTCCCATCTTACATGCTTTAACTGGAATTTCAGTGTAATTTAGCACAACCGACAAGTTCATTTGAGCCAAAGTACTGTTAATACCTGAGTTAAACAAAATAATTCTCTTTACGCCTGAGCTCTGGGATATTATTTGCACTGGTTGCGTTAGAGTTGCACAGTCCTGAACTAAATATCCAAAAATGTTGAAGAACTTCAAAGGATCATAATGCTCAAGTAATCCAACAAGTATTAACAGTCTCTCCTCCCTAAAAAGAGAATCATTTACGTAACTAATTAATTTGCCATAGTAAATAATCTGCTGACATTTACAATAAGCATCCCTATTGGAGGTTGAAATAAATATTAAGTTGCACGTAAAACTATAAATAGTAAGAATTTTGATGCCAGGCAGTTTCAAAATACTATGGAAAATAGATGAGTGCTGGCTACATGAAATAAATTTGTAGGTCTCGGAAACATGAGCACGCCAAGAGCGCAGCAATCTCTGAAAGTAACCACGGAACAGACCTGCCCAGCACCCTCCTCCTGTGCCGGTGGGGGGCATTGGTCAGTATATCCTACGTCTGACTAAAACAAAGTGTCTGAAGTTTGTTTTTAATCACTTTAGCTTGTCTCTCAGCTGGAGGGAGTCTCAGCATGAAGTCCCTGTTTAAAGGCTGAAGAACAGTGTGTGGGGGCCGGAGCCTCCCCGCCACTGCCATGGATGATATGGACAACCCCTTGTAGGTCGGGGTCAGAGATGAACAGCTGCGGGAGTGTGGGACCTTCCAGGCAGGGGTGTTGTGCAATTTTGGTTGCTCTCACACCTGCTGATCTTAGCTGGTGTGTGAGGTTGCTGGCCAAAGCCGCCCATCGTGCCCCCTTCCTCAGTGGAGGTTATGAACCCCTTTGGCTGGTGTCATTGCATGGGTGGTCTTGTTCTGTTAATGTGCTCTGGGGGCTGGAAGGAGCAGCTTCTTCGCTCAGCTTCAGGTGAGGTGGCAGGACTTGCAAAGTGATTTTAAGTGCCAAGCATCAAAGCTGTAAGCAGAGAGTGCTCTAGAGCATGGAGGGACTCCAGTGCTTTGGAGTGTTGTAGAAGCACCGTGCCTTGACCACAAACTACTGCAGGCCTTGCGTAGGTCTGACCAGCCTGTGCTGATGTGCCTCCTGACTTGTGTGGCTCGCACTTCCAAAATACAGGCATGCGTGTCCCAAATTTCTGGAGCCCCAAGGACAAGCACCATCTCCTGTGTCTCACAAGAACCCCCCTGGTTGCTCTTTCACCTCATCCTAATGTGTAATGGCACCGTAAACCTATTTCTGTTTCTGGCAGAAGATGGGGACTAGGCAGGCCCAAGGCTTGACTTCCACAAAGCAATTCCTGAGCAGGCATGGACCATGGACCTGGACCAGTCTTCACAGGGGATCCACCTTGGCCAAATCTCAACTTGTCATCTTTTTCCTCACAAAAAAAAGAGCATTCTTGTAAGCCTTGTTGGATATTATTTTCTTATCGTTTATAATTATTCCTATATGTTAGTGCTGCATATATACAGATGTACAGACAAGTGATAAATATTTTTTTCACAGACTTCTGATGAACATTCCCTGTGATCCCTGTTCTTGGAAGACCAGCCAAAGACCAAGATTAGGAGATGTAACTGGACTCTGGTCCCTCAGAAGTTTGAAGATGGAGCCCTGAGGTCCTGCAGCTCAGAATGGTTTCATTGACCCAGAATGGTTTAATTGACCCAGAATGCCATCAATTCACAGCTAAAAAGGGGAAAACCAGGAATAACAGGATGCAGGTTACTCAGTGTGATGTAACCAGAGGAGGCTACAGGGGCAGCGGGAGCTAAGCAAGGTGTGTAGTGAGCAGCACGTGTGAAGGGCATATTTCTGCTCAGAAATGAAAGCTAGTGGGGAGGGTGACATTGAAATAAGTCAGACCCCTGGGAGGTGTAACGCATGTCACAAAGGAAACGCCTTATCACAACGGGAAAGGGACAGAGAATAGTCTTGAACATACCGGTGTTTAATGCAACCTGGTCAGCAGTGATAACACTAAATAAAAAAGGATACTGTAGGAGCAAGGGAGCTGAAGATGGATGAAAACACTTGGAGGTATGGAGCATCATAGGAATATCAAACTTAAGCAATGAGTCAATTTGGCACACGCAGCCAAAGAGTAAGACAGAAATGTATACATCTATTTAAAAGACTGAAGAAAGTTAATTACTCCTCTAATTTACTCTTTCAATTTATATAAGAGCAAGCAGACACATCTGATGCCTAAGATACTGACAGTTTTAAACAAAATGAGCAGTTAGAGAGTATCTGAATTTGTACAATGGCTTATAAATTAGACCCAGATCCATCGATGTATTTAAGCCTGGTCGGCATACTGGTAGGTATATTCTGTTTTGATACTTGGGTTTGTTATCCTAGTCTCCTCGATTAGTTGCTACTCCTGAGAATTTTTGTCCGTTGGTAGTGCTCGTGCAGGTGAAGGGGATGTGGCCATTGCAAGACAGTGATTTGAGGACTGGCATCTATTGAATTTGTATTCTTTTAGTGCATCAGTGAAATCTCTGGCACATAAAATAAAACATCTGCGAAGTTAGGCAACTCCACTCCTTTGGGTAGGGGTGTGAAGCCAGTCATTAGATTTGGACGGGCAAATGCCTGGAGTGCTCCCCACACCATGGGCTATGGAGAGAGCGGACTGACTCTGGCTGGCAGCATTAGGCTGAGCTCTCTGGCACACAGAAAGGGTAGGGCAGACATGGGACTTGGGGTCATCTGAACTCCTACTACAGCAAGTCTGTGATTAATGAGAATATTCACAGGGCTACTGAGCAGAAAAGAGGGATCAGCACTCTCCTGCCATTGAACATACATAATTGATTCCAAGAAGTAGGAAGTCATTTTTACTTTCTTGCTTCAGGGTTTTGTTTGGTACCTCTGGTACAGGTCCCTGCGATAATGTTTCCCGCTTGCTTTTGTAGCTGTTTCATTTAAGGTTTAAATAGTGAATACGCCCATTTTGTTGTATTGCTCATTCTTTAAATACTGTGTTGCGAGGAGCTAAGCTTTGAATGGAGGTGGTACATGGAATCCTGCTGGGTAGGACCGTTTCCATAGGTACTTTGTTAAAATGCAAAATGATGAAGGATCCCAGGCAGAAGCAGCAGCCGACATATTGTTAGAAAATCAGGATAGTGCTTTGAAGTTTCATGTTTGACTGCACAGACATTGCTGCAGATCCCTTTACCATGAAAAGGTGTAAAATCTGCAAAAGTGCCCACTCAAGAATCGAAATCTCATCGGTATCACATATTTCTAAATAATACAAACACGTAAAAGCTCACGTCCCTCTCCTTTCAGTGAACTATAGGTCCCTTTGCAAATGCTACTCCAAATTTATTAGCAAAAAGGCTTCAGTTTCTATTTCAAGGATGAATATCCCAATATTTGCCCTGACTTCTGCCCGGAGTTACGGATTCTGCAAAGCCCTACTTGAATTCTATTGAATGTTTAGGAGCAGATTTATTAAAGGTTTATTTTTCAAAGGTAGTGAAATACCAAAATTTGAGAGACTTCATTCAATTTCATTGTTTAATCTTGATTAAGATCTCATCTTCAAGCAAACAAGCTGAAAATGTCCTTTGTATGTCCCTTCCCCCCCCAAAAGAGAGTGTTCCTGCATTTGGATGAATGTTTGTTTATCCATTCATTGCAGTAACACTATGATTAAGCAGATGTTAATTACAACCTTAATGCAATTGAATTAATATAATAAATGATCATTTTTTTATTAGATTCCAAGCAATTATTTACACCCTCATCATACTCTGTTCATGTGGTATAAAAGCTTAAATTTCCTATTCTTTCTGGCGAAACCCGTACGTTTGTCAGTGGGAGAATGTAAGTCACCTAATGTTTTGGTCTACGTGAACTTTTCAAGTGGATGGGTATTCATTTTGAAGTCATATGATCCTGACAAGAATAGTCTCTGTGAAGTCAAGGAGAAACAACGTCTAGCATCTCGGTGTCCTTAAACAAGCCGTACATTTCAGTAAATATCAGAGATTTATTGGTGAGCCAGAGGGAGATGAAGGAAAGGCTAAGGTTAAGTCTACCATTTGTAACTTTCAAATCACTAATGAGCAGGATGAAAATTTAGCCCCTTTGAAGTCTCCCGGGCTGAATGGTGTGAATGTTTACTATTGACCCCTTCTGCTGCTTCTCTTTGGAGCTGTGCCAGCACAGCACATTTTTGCACCCATGTCCCAAGTGCAGTTTGTCCCTCAGTAGTTAAAAGGAAAACCAGTGCAGAGTGAAGCCTCTTGCATATTCAGTAATAAAATGTTACATTTTTGATTCACCTTTATTTTGAAGACCAAAAGGCCAAATTGTCTGAATCTCTGAAGAATATGGCAAAACTCAGGAAACTCAGGTGAGGTAGGTAGATGTTAACATGTCAGGAGGGAATAGGTAGCTCATGTTTCTGGTCTGGCTTCTCTACTTGTGTCATTCATTCAAAGTCGCCATTCAACGTTCTTTCAAAATAAAGTAATTTTTCCTTGTACAAAGCAAATCAGCTTGTAAGAGCCTTACCAAAGTCCAGATAGACAATGTCCACAGCCTTCCCCACGTCCAGAAGGCAGGTCATATGGTCATAGAAAGAGATCAGGTTGGTTAAGCAGGACCACGTTGGCTGGCCCTGATCCCTTGGCTGCCCTGCACTTGCCCTGAGAGTTCACTCGAGATGATCCTCTCCTTGATCTTTCCTGGTACCGAGGTCAGGCTGACAGGCCTCTAGTTCCCCGGATCCTCCTTCCGACCCTTCTTGTAGATGGGCGTCACATTAGCCACCCTCCAGTCATCCGGTACCTCCCCTGTTGACCATGGTTGTTGATAAATGATGGAGAGAGGCTTGGTGAGCTCTCCCACCAGCTCCCTGAGTACTCTTGGGTGAATCCCATCTGATCCCATAGACTCACGTGTGTCTAGGTGCAGAAGCAGATCATTGACTACTTCCTCCTGGATTATGGGTGGGTTGTTCTGCTCCCCATCCTTATCTTCCAGCTCAGGAGGCTGAGTACCCTGGGGATAGCTGGTCTGACTATTGAAGACGGAGGCAAAGAAGGCATTAAGTATCTCAGCCTTCTCCTCATCATTGGTTACAACTTTCCCCCCCACATCCAGTAAGGGATGGAGATTGTCCCTGGCTCTCTTTTTGTTGATGTATTTATAAAAGCTTTTTTTTGTTGTCCTTAATGTTAGTGGCCAAGTTGAGCTCCAGCTGGGCTTTTGCCTTCCTAATTTTCTCTCTGTATAACCTAATGAGATATCTGTACGCCTCCTGAGTTGCCTGTCCCTTCTTCCAAAGGTGGTAAACCCTCCTTTTATTCCTAAATCCCATCGGAAGTTCCTTATTCATCCAGACTGGCCATTTTCCCCGCCCTTTAAACTTGCGACACTTGGGGACACCCTGCTCCTGGGCCTTTAAGATTTCCTTCTTGAAGAGTGTCCAGCCTTCCTGGACCCCTTTGCCCTCCAGGACTATCTCCCAAGGGATTTTCTCAACCAGTGTTCTGAACAGGCCAAAGTCCACCCTCCGGAAGTCCAAGGTGGAGGTTTTGCTCCTTACATTGCTACGAATTGAAAACTTGACCATTTCATGATCACCAAACCCAAGACAACCTCCGACCACCACATCTCCTACTAGTCCTTCTCTGTTCGTGAACAGTAGCTCTAGCGAGACACCTCCCCTTGCAGGCTCACCTACCAGTTGTGTCAGGAAGTCATCTTCCATGCACTCGAGGAACCTCCTAGCCTGCCTGCTCTCTGCTGTGTTGTAGTTCCAGCAGATACAAGGCAGGTTGAAGTCCCCAACCAGAACAAGGGCTGGCGATCGCGAGACTTCAGCCAGCTGCTGATAGAATACTTCATCTGTCTCCTCATCCTGGTTGGGTGGTCTATAGCGTACTCCCAGCACAAGATCTCCCTTATCTCTGATGTGGATGCGCCACAAGCAGCACCTGTGGCTTCCAGGAACAAAGCCTCTTCTTCAGGAAAGACCCAGGGTCTTCTTTAAAAGGTGTGGATTGCTAAGAATTTAAAGGTCGTTCTGGAGCAATGTGTACCAGACTGCTGTATTAGATCTGATCTTATGCCTGATTTCAATGATCTTATGCCTCATTTTCTGCCGTGGTAAGTATTAAGGTTAGAAATATTGGAGTGGCATTTTGAAAAACAAAAGGGAACTGTTAAGGGTGGGGAAGGCGAGAGGGGGTTAGCCCATCCCTAGTTAAAGCAGGTCTCTCAACAACAGTGACAGCTCAGGTCTGCAAGATTCATTCATCTGTTTCATAAATTCTGGAAACAGAGTTATATCAAACAGGTTCAAGGATTCCTGTTATGAAAAGTGACTAATGCATTTTGTTAGGCTCTGGGCAGTAAGAGAAAAGCGGGAGGATGCAATCATACAGCCACTATGGACAACAGAACGCCAATTTTCACATTTTCTTACCTTAGCTTTTCTCAGCTTTTCCCAGTGTCTCCACAGCATGCACTCCAGATGCATTTCAGGTCTCCACTCTTGTTATTATTTGGGATAATGGCCCATACGTAATTCTACTCTAGTTAAATACGTTAATAAAATTAATATACTGTAAATACATCCGTAATTCTCCCCCTTGGAATATTTGATGTGCTCTGAAACAGGCTTGTGTCTAGTCCCCTGACACAATGAGGTGGTCTAGAAGAATAGGAAATAATAGCACAGCCTGCAAGCTCATGTCATGCCAGCTATTTCGTGCCAAATGTTGTTCTCAAGCACCTGGCAAGCACAATTCATTCATTTTCCAAATGTCAGTGGCCAGCCAGCTCCTCAGGACATTCCCTCCCAACACAGGGACACTCGATAGGCGCAATCGGGCAGCGTTTGGCCTCCAGCCTTGTTCCCCAGTCACGTGCACAAACTGTAAGGACGGAAGCGCCTCTTGTTTCTGTTTTTGTCTTGCGAGTGGCAACTTTTTTCTGCTATCCTTCCTGTTTATTTTACTCCGCCACCAGTATTTCGTGGTATTTCAATGGGGCTTTGACAGACGCATATTTGGAATACTGAAAACGCCCCACAGGTGCCCAGATGCAACAACCGGTTTCTGCTGTAATATGCAAAATATTAATGGTATGCTGTGTAAGCACCTAGCTTTGGGGGGCCGGCACAGCTGCGGGAGTCGGGCACGTGCGCAGATCTGCCGTACGCGCCATTGTCCATCACTGCCCTCTCCAGGACACGGTGCTCCAGACCCAGTGCTGGTGGGGCGACCATGGGTGTC
Organism: Chroicocephalus ridibundus; assembly: GCF_963924245.1. NCBI lineage: Eukaryota > Metazoa > Chordata > Aves > Charadriiformes > Laridae > Chroicocephalus > Chroicocephalus ridibundus. The sequence goes on from NC_086285.1 coordinate 134,743,334, forward strand.
AGGAGACCTCTGCCCGCCAGCAGCTGAACCCAGGCGCTGCTCCACCACCTCCTGCTTCCCAGCTGTAGGCGACATCGCAAGTCTTCTACCCTAAAGCTTGTGCTTATAGTTGGCTTGCAGCTGTAATGTTATCCATACAGTGAAGGGAAAGAAGCCTCGTCACCACACAGAGGGTGTCCTCAGCAGGGTATTTGTGTACAGCCTGTCTAGCCAGCCTTAGAGATGCAGACTTGGCTTCAGTTTGGTCACCCCTGGAGGTGTTCAAGGCCAGGCTGGATGGGGCTGGTCTAGTGGGAGGTGTCCCTGCCCATGGCAGGGGAGTTGGAACTAGGTGGTCTTTAAGGTCCCTTCCAACCCAAACCATTCAATGGTTCTGTGGTTCTATGGACATAATACAACTGTGTACAAATGGTCTTTGAGGTTCTCTGACTCATAAATGTAACCTAAAAGCTCTTGTCATTTCCATCCAAAATAAATTCAAATAATGTTTCTTCCTATGCCTGAAAATACATTTTCTTCAGTGTTTTCAGTATCTCTCATTCTAATGTGAAGAATGTGAGATGGGTGAACACAGGGCTTTGAAATGTCAGACAATCAGATAGTAGTCATAAGGTGAATTGAGAATGTTTTTCCTTTTTTTTCTTCTTCATAAGACAGCATCTCACGTATCTGAACACTTAGCAGTCCATATCTTTTGCAGCTGAAGCCATCTTTTATTTTTTGTGTCATTCACTACAGATTTGTAATTTAAACAACTATTAAAAACACTCTAATGCTTAAAAAAAAAAAAAAAGTTTGTAAAAGTGGCCACAAGCATTAATGATAGACTTTACACCTGCCTATATGCTCTGTGCCTCTGTTATTTTTACCAATCTGGCAGCAGCGGACTATAGAAGTGCTCGGTCTCCTGGGTAAAAGACGAAGCTCACATGTCCGCGTTGAGTCTCTGAAATGTCTTTGCTGTCTTCAGGCCGCTTGATTGAGAGAAATGGCCACAGCCACCGGCAGGAAATAGTAAAACCGCCGTTTCTTTCTGTCTGAGAAGGACGGACGCTAGACAACAGCGTGTGTGTGTGTTTATAAAAAAAACAAACCCAAAGCCCAACACCCACCCTCTTCCATGGAGAAATGGGGCTTGAATGAAGCCTCGAAGGTGTGCAGGTGTCCACGTAGCTTTTTGGGGACCTGGTATAAACTAAATAGCACTCAGGTAAATCAGAGGAGCTTGAGTGAAGTCTGGTTTACTGGAAGGAGTCCTTGGCTAAAAGTTGTCCTTGATCTTGCATTTGCTCACCTTTAGGGAAAAGCTCATCTTTCCTCTCAGCGTGGGCAGGCAGGAGACAGGCTGAAAGGTGCGTGGTCAGAGGGGGAATGCCGATGCTTTGGAGAACTGACATTTGTTTGGGAGGAGGGCTGTATTTATGACCGTGCCTTTTGCTGGTCATGTTTTGTAGCCATTCGCTCTGTTGATGTTAACATGTGCACCAGTACGGCGTATGGAGTAGTGCTCTGGATGCAATTAAACCTCCCATGCAATAGAAAGCTTTGTCAAGGCTGAGGGGATGGCAGTGCCTGATTACCAGCACATATGGCCATTGGTGCCAACGGAGCATTATAGTTTACTCTCCGGTTGAGTCATCTCCCCCTGAGGAAGTTGCATGAAAATAACACTTAACAAGGATGATAAAGACTGTAGAGATAAAAGAGAGCGAAGAATCTGTTAGCAATATTTCTCTAGCAAGCAGATGACTGAATGTATTTCCAAATGTTACGTAATTTCTTGCGTGACTCACACCACCACAGTCTATAGAGCATATGCAACATTTGGTACAGCCGCGAATCAGTGTAAATACCAACAACATTTTTGTAGTCTTAGGAGATGCTCACAGAGAAGTAAGCCTGCAAATCTGCATTAACATTCTTTCAAACGGGAGCTTGTATGATTATGCGGTTGTTTATTTCTTTTCTTGTTTTATCACATCTTTATTAATGGCAGGAAAATCCCATTGTATAGAAGGTATTTTTCCTAGAGCCGTTTTAAACAAAGAGTCAATAAAGCGTACTGCTACCGTGTCTGCATTATTTACTTCTTTCAGTGGAACTCAGGCCAGCCTGCCATAGCAGCAAGCTGTTTTCTGCAGGTTTTGGACATGTTTTCCTGAACATTTAATGAAAGGAGGCCTCCTGGCAACTTCAATTATTCCCGCAATTCAAAATTTGTCTGAAAGTCCATTGAATATCTTCAGCTGAGAAAACGAAGGAGATGGACACCTGTGCTGTTGTTGAAGACCTGACGCTTCCTTGGTGTTGCTTCTTGGGTCTTCTTTGGGTTCCTAAGCCATCTTTGCTGTGCTTCAGTGCGGTGATCTTGCGCGACTGCCTGAAGCTTCCCAGCCCGCTTCTTGCTTGTACCCCTTCCTGCGCTACACATCCTCTTCCATTTAGCATTCGTGGGTTTTGGCCAATAACCCCCTCTGCTCATGTGTGCCCTTAGTCAAAATCCTCCCATTCTTCTTGACTCTCTACTGTTCACGTTTTCTTCTTCCTACCACCTGTCTTGTCCTAAGGTCCTCCTACCTTATTTTTGCAGCACACCCTCCTTGAAGTTTCTCGTCCCCCTGTGTGAATCTATGTGCTCCTGTAAAGAAGGGCTCGTTCCCCAGTCCCTCAGCTCCTGCCCCTCACACCTCTGCCTAATGCCCAGATTCCATAATAATTAGCACAGAACCACAGAAAATAGGCTGTAACGGACACTCCGCAATCTTTCAACCTGTAATCTTGTCCAGAGTAAAAACATGAAATCTTACCGTTTCCGTAGTAATCTAATTCAAAGACGTTATCCTTACAATTAGAAAATTTTTCTTCATGCCTAACTTGGATCGCAATTTTCACGCAATTTAAGTCCATCTGGTTTTTGCCTTACTCCCCGTGGGCACGGAAAGCAGCTTTCTAGAGCAGCTGTTTGTGTACCAGGATGGTTACTTCTCAGTCCCCTACACTCTTTATATTCCTCGCTAACAAACTTCGGCTTCTTCTGTGTCCGCTATGGCCCCTTTTCTTCATGTTTTTTTCTCTCCATGAACACTTCTTTTCTCTCCCTTTAACACACCTGGGTCCCCCTCGGTTTCTCCTTTCCTCTCACTTTCTTCCCTTTCCCCACACTTTCTGCTCTCCTCTGTTTTCTCTTTCAACGCGTCTGTACCTCCTGCTCCCTAAAGATCTGTTCCCAACCCTTCAGTGCCGGTTCTGCCGTGTATCATGGCTGCGTGTGGAGGCTTGCTGCAATCTATGCCAGGAATGCGTGGCCTTGGTATGGCAGGAATGCACGGAAGCCATCGGCTGTGATGTAAATGTCTTTCAATCACCTTCTCTCTGCAGAATGTCTTTTTTAGTCCCAGCCCCTGTGCAATGCTGCTGGTGCTCTTCTGCCTTCGCCGTTTCCATGGTAGCCGATCCCATCCTTTCAAGACTTTCTCATCGGTGGCCTAAACAAAATCTAGAACTGTCATAATTAAAATGGAAGGCAGTTTACAATATTTTTGAGGACTGACTGGGTGGTGTTACATGATAAAAGTACTTTGCAGCTAAAAGTGGGTAAGTAATTAAGCACCATTATCTTAAATTATGATACTTTCAGAGGTTTTCTGTGGAACATGTCCTGAATATAGTAAAATTGCAATGTTAAATACAGTTAATGACACTGTTCCAGCAGTACAGAACGTAATGGTTTAATTAACCCAGAGTTTCTGCAGCCTGATTTTAACTAAATTCCCCCCACCTCCCCCAGCTTCCTTAAAAGAACTCCCAGTTCAGGCATTTCAGCTATGTGCCCTTGGAATCAGACCCGGATTTGGATTCTGACCGAAATCCCACACTGGAACCTGTAGCTCCAATGGCTGATCCAAAATCCAGAGCTAAATGCTTTCAACCTTTGGCCTAATTGTAGGTCAGATTCAACATTTTCACAGGCTGCAGTTTTCAGCATAATACCCGATTTCCTCTCGTTTCCCCCCTTCCCCTCCCCACAAATGTATTTGAATGGTAACTGCGAGGTGTTCAGGAGATGGAAAATTTTTAAACCTAGGTAAGTAAGTGTGGACTAAGAACTTTAAGTGTAGGCAGCCATTCTCAAAAACCTTGGTCAAGATCCGTCTTCTGTGGTCCAATACAGTGTCTCTCTGCCGAGCCGCTACTCAGTGAACCGCATTTTGGAAATACAAGAAAGACACATCCCCTCTCTCAAATTCATGTATTGATCTCAAAGGAATTCAGGTACTGTCACAGATGACCATACAAATTATTATTGTGAAAGATAACACCCGGAATTCTACTCTTTGACTATATTCTGTATTTTCTTCCTATTTGGATAAATCAGCACAAAAAAAAGACGAGTTCAAAACCTATAGCTTAAAGGCTATAATTCACCTCTCTGTCATTTATTGCTCTTTCTTTAATTAACATTGAAGCCACTTATGAAAGTAAAACCTAGTCCTTGTCTAAATGTATGTGCCTCAATTTCCACAGAGCTGTCTGATTCATCAGTAAAGACCCGGAGGAAGACATATGAAAGCTCAGGCAAGTGAGCAAACCCACATTTCCAACACACGGTGTGTTTTATTCCGTCTAACAATCCAGACGTTTGTATATCAAGTCCAGAAACCCTCATACCACACCATCCCAGTAAATCACAGCCCTCAACAGGACTCCTTGCTCTGCTGAGCTGAGAATCAGCTTCAGCTGTAGGGCCAGTCTTTTTCACAAACTTACCACGGACATTTACATCAAGAGTTCATAACCCAGCTGACACCAGATTTCTTCCTCTACGATGACAGCATTATGTTGGTTTCCATGAATTACGAAGAGCCATCAGAAATCCCTGTGTACAGTCATTTTCTCTTCTCTTCAGTTCCCACACCCTGTGTTTAAATCACTGTCCCGATACTGGAGCGGGTGAGTATAGATTTGAAATTAGAATACAGTTGCCTAAACCAGCATCAGCAGTATGCAGAAAACTGGACCAAAAGAAAATTGTGACGTGACACAGGCGATTCGGTGTAAGACAAACTGCAAGAGAGATGGCTTCCACAGCTACCGTGAGCTAAACTCGCTGCTTGAACAAACGCAGCCAAAAGAAAAAGCCTGAGTTACTGGAGTAAGTGGCTGAAGCGTGGGGGCAAAGGGCTGTGTGTGTGGAAAAGCAGAGGAAGTTGAATTTGGTAGATTGCAGAGTGGGTGGGCAGTGGAGGATAAAAGACAATTAAAAAAATAGTAGAAGCACAGAAAAAATACAGCCAAAACCATTTCAAGGGTGAGAAGGAAAATCCTGTTCTTTTCCATCACTGAAAAAAAAATTCAAAAGCTTCCTCTTGGAGAAATGGCACTCCATATGCCACCAGTTTGCACCTAAAATCTCCCAGATAACCAGACCCAAGTGACAGTGAAAAACATTAGCTGAAACAAACAAACACATGATGAAATTTAGATTATCAGATTAAAAAAGAGCTGTCTGTTCCCTGGTTTGGTTTTTTTTTCTTTTTCTTTTTTTTTTTTCCCCTCTCTTTCTAGCAAAGAAAAGGAAGAAACAGGAGATATTTCAACAAATTCTGTTACCAGCTTCATTTTTGCTATTGGTTTTACGGGGGTGAGTGATTTGTTCAGCTGTTACAGTGATGGTCACAGCATGAACTGCTTAGATAGGTGAAGGCTTTGCTTTTTTCTCCAAGCCTAAAAGCCATTGACATTATAGACAGATTTTCTTAAAGATGTGTTTGGAAATGATCTTTACCTCCTACAATAGTAGGAGGTGTAATGTCTCTTATTTTGCAGCTTGTGTGTCCAGTAGGAAAAACGAGAGATGGGCTCAGCTAGAGCACGCTGCCATGCACAGCTTCTTGCTCAGACTTAACGTAATTTCTGTTTTTTCCTGTTTCTGTGAATATTAAATGAGAGAATGAGAAGACTACTTCATTTGAAAGGCTTATTTAATTTCCCTTCTCTTCATTTGCTTTGTTTACTGAATTACATTTCCATAGGAGAATGGGATGTAGAACTCTCCCCTGACTAAATGGTTCAAATGAGCTATGAGTAAAACCCTTTCGATATAATTCACAACCATGTTTTATTAATAACAACTAACCAAGAATGTTACTGTAGCTCAACATGCAGTGAATTTCTCCAGGTTTTTGTCATTGCATCTACATTACTGTCAGAATCTTTTAATATTGTGTAACTGCATCTTAATAGAGCTTTTAATAGCTATGTAATCTGCCATTAAAAGTTAACAACTACTTCAAGACTTTCAATCAAGCATTTGTAAAGAAGCGTTTACTCCTTTTAACGTCAGCACTCAGTTGTATTACTGATTTTTTAAATGTACATCTGTATCTGAAAGGCAAGTCGTAGTCATGTGTCAGGAAATTTCTGCCTTCAAACGGAATCCCTCCTTTTGGAACACAAATGCGGAAAAGATTCCGCATCCTTTGCGTTCCTCACTGCTTTTCTGATCGGAAAGTAAAGTGAGGACTATATATATATTTTAAGTAAAGAAAGGACTAGATACACTAAAAAGCAATGATAACAGATGAGTTTTTTCTTCAGCCTTTGGCACCTCAATATCATTAATTTCCTGTTTTTCTGTGTACACCATACATACTGTTTTATCAGATAAACCGAGTTGCCCAAGAAACCAGACTTCAAATTCCAAGGGGAGAGCTCGCTGTCTACTGGCATCTGTGGGCAAACACACAGCTGTGCCAGGAGAAACTACTTTGCCTGGGAGCAGAATTCCTTGCACTTAAGCAGGGTAAAATTCTCCGTGCTAGAGCAAATCTTGGAGCATTAAGTTGCATTGTGTCTCCATGTGTTTTTTTTTCCCCCTTAGGCATAGCAGATGCATTCCCGTGTAAACCCATTTGTAAGTTTACAACTGATATAAACCACTGGTAAAAAGATCTCAGAGCAGAAATGTCCATCTGCTTTCAGACATCATAGAAAAACATGTTGTATTTGTACGCACATGTTGAATTTGGGGATTTACGAACATCGCTGGGCAGGGAAAGTTGTCATATTTCTCAGCTGATTATGAAAACATTTTTTTTGTTATATTTCTGGGAAAACCCTTTGCTTGATGCTGTTAAGATTTATATATGCCCGATGTACATTATCACATTCACAGAACTTAAAAAATATTTCACGTCAAATTTACTTTCATTATTGAACATGTTACACAACGTGTAACACAAAATGTCAGCGAAGAGCTGTCTCAGTGAACTTGACTTTAAAATTTTCTGGCATTATAGTTATTTTCATTTATTTTTCTTGAGAACACATGTTTCTCTACTTGAGGAGCCAAAAATTTTCTTTAGGGAACGGGTTACCACGTAGAAAATATAAATTCTTAAAATTAAGGTTCATGCTGGTAGAATTATTTTAAAGAATAAGACAGTACCAATCACTGTCTAAAAATATGTTTTCATTCAACAGGAATTACTAGGAACGCTTGCTCCCCTTTTCAACTAAACATTAGGATTTCAGGACAGTTGGCTAGTAATCTGAACAGGAATCACAGAAATTAAATTCTCGGCTGATTTACTTCTGCAGCAAATGTGGTGGCTTTCAGACAGTTGTAATGGTGAATCTTCTCTGTGTAGAACATTGGTTCCCAAACTTCATGTTAATTTTGAACTTACGAAGACCTTGAGAAAGCGGGAAGTCTAAAAAAGCTGTCGATTCACTTCCAGGACCAGCTGTTAATGGACCAGTCACTCACTGATTAAAACAAGATTGATTAAACTTTCCTTGTAGTAGGAGTATAATTTAAGACACTAAATTTATAGATAAAAAAATCCTGTATCAGAAGATAAAGGAAGACACATAAGGAAGCTTTTTTTTTAAAAAAAAACTTTAAATTGTTTCCCAGAATCATTTGATTGAAAGCAGTAACTCACAATGATTTCAAAGGGCCCAGGACTTCACCCATTTTCCTGCTTCACTCCTCGTTTACTGAATTTGTTAAAAAAACTGTTTCCCAAGAGTGAACAAAGTAATTCACAAACAGAAAAAATGAGACTGAAACTCTATTAATAACCAACTTATTTTTATTAGAGCAAATACAGTTGTGAAAACTGTACATTGTACATTTTGGGTCAAGAATTATAAATAGAGAAACTCATAGATAAAGAGTTCATTCTTTGACAGCAAGAAACTTTAAATAGACAAAATGACATTATTAAGTACATTGGCAGGCTTCATTGTGCTGTCCAAAATGTAGTGTACAGTATAACAACCAATTATAAATAGCCTTTCATGTAAAATACAGCTGTGCACATTTTAGAAAAATACCAACGATTTGTTTGAGCTTTGTTTTAAAAAAGCTTATAAATCATACATATTTATAAATGGTACTAACATGCTTACTGAAATTTATAAACATTTTCATAAGCTTTGTTACCCATTATTTCCAGAGCATAAAGTATTTTAAATAAACATTTAATAGGAATTAAATACGTCAGTTACAAAATTACCTCTCCACGTAAGGAGACAGGGGGTGATTTCACTGTTGGATGGAACACTTCGTCCATTATGTCAAGGCTTACGCAGTAACTTTTAAAATTTTGTTCTTATTTAAAAATCACTTTCCTAAATTTAAAACACAATTTAAACTTTTTTTTTTTTTTTATCTTTTTAAAAATAAATATACACGTTTTTATTTTCATTTGCTCTCTTTCTGCTTTCTTCTTTATCCACACTGGTCAAAACACAGGATTCTCAACACACTTCTGTAAAAAACACCATGGTGTTACTGCCCTGCTGGGAGCTGCTTCGCTGCACAATATTCAGTCCACACCTACGGTACTTTAATATGCGGCATCAAAAGGTAGCTAATGTACTTTTGCAAGAATGTCGCCCATTACACCATGCAAACACTTAGAAAGTTTACAAACAGGTTCAAAAAGGATAATCGTATGAAAGATTTTCTAACAGAGATAAAATAAACCCTAATACAAAGCCCTTTGCTTTCTGTAGCTTGAAATTAAAATATTTACTTGCCAAATGATCACACCACGTATTTTCAGTAAAAAAGCATGCTTTTGATTAATATAGGGTACAATAATTACAGTATAATGGCACGTAAAAAGAAACATGATCACATCATACGAACAAAGGGCTGTGAAACTACTTAAGACAAACTTTCCAGATGAAAAAATTTGAGGCTTTTTAAATGCTGAGGTAAAATTATAAATGGACTTTAAAGACACTGAAGGCATCAAATCGATAAACAATCACTTAACATTTCTAAACGCTCTACCTGAATGTATTCAACACAAATCTAGTATTTTAAAATTCTGATAATTTATTATGAGCATTAGCTAGCTTAACTGTCATTGGCATTAATGTGCACTCAGACAAGACTTTATTTTAACTGCTGGCAAAATACCTCAGTGTTGAAACATAATAATTCAAATCACCAATTACCACAGCACCAGAATTAAAAAAAAAAAAAAGAAAAAAGAAAAAGAAAAAAAAAGTCAACATGCAAACCCTGTACCTCATCTTTCTTGACTTATCCTGATATTCCACCTCCCGTTTAGGATGTGCTGATACCAACTTAAGATTGTTATTCTTTTATTATGAAAAGTTTTGCTTGCTGTTGGCTTAAGCATTTGAGCACTTTTAGGAAGATACCAACATCTTAAAATTTTGCAGTCCTGGTATATTACTTACTAAACCTTAAAGCAAAATGGCTCTTTGGGCTTAGGAAAATGAATTTAAGAATTTTATCTTCAGATTAGAAAAAGAGATTTCGCTTTCCGCTTCTGCCGCTAGGCAGAACCGGTAGCTTTCTCCCGGCTGGACTAGACACTATGTTACGGCTATACATCAAATTTCATAAACAACGAATGAACAGAATCATGCACAGGCAAATGAAATTCGATCTCCCAGAACACTGCAGGAGATGTTAAAAGCAGCAGGTAATGGAATAAGACTGGTGACTGATGCTGCTAACTATTTCTTCTAATGAGATAGGAGTGAACGCTGGAATCACTTCCACAGCAACAGAATCCTCTGACCACATTCCTCTGGCAGTCGTTTTCCCATCTCCCCACTAAAAACATCAGACGGTAAAATAGTAAGGCAGCTGTTAGCTTCCATCAACAAAAAGTGCAGCTCCGTACATTTCCAGTTTAGTCACACTCTGCTGGAACAGATGGAGAAGCCAACGCACTTCACTGGCGGGGCTGCTTCAGCAGATTATTTTGTTTGTTTTCCAACATGGCTGCTTGCTTCAGCTTTCAGAGGACCCCAAAGCCACGAGCCATCAGCAGAGAAACTGATCTGGGCCCCTGGCTGAATTTTCCAAGTTTCATCTCTCTCGCGTCCCATCCTAATTCCAAGCCTCCTTCCCTGTGTCTGAGTATGACAGGTGCCATTTAAAAGGCTGATGACACAACTGCAGAGAACTGTGGGCTAACACCACTAGTTGTCATGACTTCACTGAAGGGTCAAAACAGTTACATTATTAAATAACTATGTTGAATCACATTCAGGCATAGCTAAAATTAAAGTAGGGAACATTAAAAGTATGCAAAGAAATTAAATCTTTTATCGGTTGAGGTGGGGCCGATACGGTGATTTTTATAGGAAAACAAGACCTTTCTTACCTTTTCTAATTCCAATCAAGTTAGAAAATGGACAAAAAGAATGGCTAAACCAATATTCAACAGCATTACCAGGGCGATCATGACTGAGTTAGGGCCCTGAAAATAAAATAAAGATATCAGAATTAATGCAACCTTCGTCACAGTGCACAGCAATGAACATGACCCGACTTTAGCTACTTCTACCTGTTTTGACCTCGCTCTGAAAGATTACCCGAATATTAAAGATACAGACTCTCCTCCTGAAACATCGCCATTACCCGTCGCGCTCAGGTGGGCTAAATATCATCGGCGTGAAAATGAGCTGGATAAATACAGGCGAGAGTGTATTATTACACCGTTCTTAATCACACTGAGATTAAACCATCTGACAAATATGACTGCATAAACAAATGAAAACAAACCCATCAAAACCAAATGAAAACAAACCCATCAACACAAAACCACTTATCAGCTTAAAATAAAGCTAAACAAAGAACTTGAACTACTTTAGAAAAGCTGGAGCACCGCTCCTCATCCTTACAGCAGGTTCTTTCCCTGATTCCAACCCATTTCAATACAGAAAAAGGGTTTTGCATGACAACGTGCTGTATGAAAAGAATTCCCTGTCTTGGACAACCAAAGGGAAAAAATATGGTACTTACCACTGCACTAACAAACCTAGCAATGTTTCCGTTACAGATTAAAAACAATTTTACACCTGCAGAACTACAAACTTGCTTTGAATTACTCTGACGCTTAGTGGTCACAAAACCTTATTTTATAGACCTATTTAGTGAAGAAATGAAAAGTCAAAATAGTCCTTCCCTTCCTCGCGAGAGCTAAACTTGGTTAGAAAACATTATTATTATGTAATTTTAGTCTTTCTCTGAAGCCAGAGAACAAAGCTTTAATTCTTTTCATCAGTTCCGGAAAAAAATATTTTTGAACATGGATGCTTTCTGATGAGCAACTTAAAATAATGTCCTGAACAGAAGGAAATTCTCAAGTCTTCTGTTCTCTTAACGTTATTTGGTTTACTACAATATATTTTCAGAGATTTGTATATACTTATATATTAAGGTTGCACGTTTACTGTAAGTAGAAACAGAAAAACTCTTCACTCAGAGAACAGTTCCCTAAATCACAAAAATACCTACCAAAACATCTCTGCAGAAAACTATCTTCTGAGCTACAGAAGGATCACTGGCTTGCATAAGAAGGTGTATATTTCATTAGATATGACATGATTTTTTTTCACTTTCTACATGAGACACGCCTTGCAGAAGTTCATTATGTTTCATGACAATGCTAACGTTAGCTATATAATTTCTGGAATGCTAAAGTGTAAGAACTTGCTATTATTAATTTGCTGCAGCAGTGTAACTGGGGAGCTATTGAAGAGTACTTGTGTCATTATTATATCACACACCCTCATCCTGAAACAGTCTCTTTAAACACTTTCTATACCAGAACACACGTTTACACAGTAGTTAAGACGGCAGGCCAGATGCGGACTGTGAAGTTCTTGAATAAGTCACAAAATATGTTATGTCTGCAGAAAACTATCTTCTGAGCTACAGGAGGATCACTGGCTTGCATAAGAAGGTGTATATTTCATTAGATATGACATAATTGACTCCTTAAATCATTCATTAGATATGACATAAATGACTCCTTAAATCTCTGGGGAGTCTAAACCCAATCAGCACCGCTATCCATACAGGCCATGAATTTCCCTTTCCATCTATTGAGAGGCATCTGTTGACACGCTGGGGAACTTACTGTTCAAGTTCAAATAATGACTGAGACTACCAGGACGCAAGGCAAACATTGCCATAGGGGTAACGGTATTGGCAGACACATTCACATTTTGCTTAATGGCAGAATGTCTAAAATATTCACTAGGAAATTGAAGACTAGGTTTAAGGTCACCTTAGTCAAAGGGATTTTGAATACCAAGTTCCCACTCCCCAGGGGTATGTTTTAACCATCGGGCCACAGAACAGAAGTGGAACCATGTTCCTTCCTTACTGGAAGTGAGACTCTACGTGCCAAAGAATATGAGACACTTGGTGACAGAGAAGAGGCATAAAAGGAAAGTGTGACTCCAGGTATGGTTATGCTTCTGACCACAGCACTGTAAGCAGCCTCACTGTAGCAGTGTTTAATTCAAGGTTAATTTCTCCCTTCTCTTTCTGGCACAGTCAAAACTGTGCTAGCTTGGGTACTTCTGTGTTTTTCTACTGCGAAGGAAATCCAAGTTCCCACCAGGATTCCCACCAAAGGCATTTGGCAATTGTGAGATTTATGCAAGAAAGCCATATCGGAAGACCTTCCGCAGTAACACACGATTTACTTGAAACAACAGCTACTTTGAGAATCTCTCAGTTTTGCTGTCTTGGAATGTCATTGTCAACACCCTTAGAGTGAACCTTCCATTTAATGACTTCTTTCGCAAAAAATTCCCAGAATCTCACAACAAACAAGAATAGTACCTACATGCTAATGTTACATATCTCTCAACAGGAAACATGATTACACTATTAATTTCCACTAAGATACGGATTTAGCATCTTTCTTGCTGGCGGTGAGACACTGGAACAGGTTGCCCTGAGAACCTGTGGACGCCCCATCATGGGAAGTGCTGAAAGTCAGGTTGGATGGGGCTTTGAGCAACCTCAACAAGTGAAAGATGTCCCTGCCCATGGCAGGGGGGATGGACTAGAGGGCCTGTAGAAGTCCCTTCCAACCAAAACCATTCTGTGATTCTAATACAGACTTCTTGTGGACCAAAATCAGGTCCACATGAAGATTGGTCTACATGAAGATTTTAAAGTTATACTGCACCAGGAACTGCAAGGAACTGTGAAGGAGATCATTGCCTCATACCATTAAAATTCCCTGGTATTTGTCTGTCTAACGCTTTGCATATTTGAAAATAACATACATGGAAATCAAGTTGATTTACGACTACTGAAGAAAAATTTGGACCTATGAGGACTTTACAGGAGCCAGGAACTCATTTGTTACCTGAAATATACCCTGAAACCATCCTGATAGCTGCAAGACAGCTTTTGCCTGAATGGCACATTGGGACTGCAGCTCAAACAGCAACTCGTTACCGTTAGTGCACAGTCTCACAGAATTCAGCGTGGTGGCGGGGAGGGGATTCTCTATTGATGCACCCGTCAGTCAAGTGAGGTATAGCAATCTCACCACAATAACATTAGATAAATTAGGCTAAAAAACGTAGGGGCTACGGTCTGAATCAAGAGATCTCATCTACAAAGACAGAAAAAAATGACACCTTAAGAACTGGGTTGCTGATTTTATAAGATGATCAAAGAACAATGTGTTATCTGTTTATGATAATGAGTCTATGTTTTATACAAAGAAGTAAATCCTATCTCCTTAGGCCTGCTATGTACATTTTGTTTCCTCTTCTGATTACTACAACTTTCAGCCCAAAGCATGATTTCCTGATATACTAAGAAATGATCAAACAGTATTTGTGGAGCACGTGGTTATTATGCAATAAACTACTACCTGTTTTGTAGGCACCTATGAAATGCGCATTCAATGCTTTAAGACAAATACCATAAATAAGACTTTAGTGTCCTGCAAGGGCTCAAAATAGCAAAAGCCAAAATTAGTCTGAACAGTCCAAGATTGACTAGAACAGGTGCACTAAAGAAGCTGTAGTAGAAAAACTCCAGTCCTGCTTAAAACTGCCCTTTCAGCTTCTAGTAAGTCAGACACTTCTGTAGTTAAAAATATAACCATATGATTAGTTTTCATTTGTGGAGGGAAGAAAGTTATTTTCCTAAAATGTAGTGCCAGGAAGTATTAAGACTGGTCTTGTAATCCCATTGCATTAGGAATGTCCATTAAATTTAGCATAAAGTTCTTGCTCAGAGGTTTTTTTAGGATCAGTCAAATACTGATCTATTTTTTCTAACATCACGGTAGTTACATCCTTTACTAACTGGATGTTAAGTGAATAAAGAGGTGAGAGTAGAAGCACACTGGGTAACATTCAGCAAAATGTAATGATTTTAGATGCAGGTAAAAACCAGACTAAATGCTCTGTGTGGCTTAAAAAGCCTTACCAAGAAAATCAAAAAATGATGTAGTAGAAGACTTGTGCCTGGGCTTGTACCTGACCAAGGGCAACACACGTCAGGCATATGTGCAGTGTGCTGATATTTTTCAGGTGTTATGCCAAAAATAGGGACACCTAGAGAATCAATACTGTTCCTGTAAGTAACTTACAGATATTCAGTGCCATTCTTAAGGATGTAGCAGATTCACAGAAAATATGAAACAGGAATTTTATTACCAAAATTTTAATTAAAATTAACAAAAAACTAAACTAAATTTTATTACTAGAACAGTTACTGCAGACTTCTCTTGTAAATGAAGTTGTTTAAAGTTCTGAATACAAATTAAAGTTTATGTTTCATTCAGATGTGAGAAATGGCTTTGATTTAAATACATGAAAGGAAGAACTGAAAATCCTACGTCCTGTGTCTACGTTCTTAGGGCTTTCTCACTAAAAACCTGCAAAAAACATGGCACAATTATATACAGCACTTTCAGATAAACTAATGGGCGTGCTCAATAAATGTTATACTCATTTTGTATCCCAAAACAATGTTTTCTCATTCTCTTTTCATAAGAGTGAGAGTTTCTTTTCTCCTTATATTTCTTCACAAATATATTTTTAAATTTTTATGGAGGATCTAAGTCAGACTCCCTTTCAAACCACAACAAAACCATTTGTCAGGATGACTATAAAGCAATTGCAATTACTGATTAAAAAAAAAGTAATTCCCCAATGCAGGCCTAGAATTCTGAAGTCTCTCAACATTCAGAAGCGTTTGGGATAGAGCGAAGTACGCTAATCTGGCTTCCCCTCAGAAACCGCGAGCTCTTAGGTTAGCCACTGCGGAACTCCAGCACACTACTCAGCTCAGTCCAGGAGCACTGCCGAACAGGCTACTGTTGGTTCTGAACTCGAAAGCCGATACTGAAAATTAAAAAGAAAAGTCTCCAGGCAGTGTTAACAGTCATTCCGCTTTAAGTCTCTCCCCGACTCTGCTAGGGCCGTAGGCTACTCCTTTCTGCTTTAATTGTTTTAGGATTTTTACTCATTTCAGCATTTTAAAGAAATAAGCATGTAGGAAATTTATTCTATAAGGACAAATTTACAGACACATATATAAGACATCTTTGGAAAAAACGTATACATCTACATATATATCTTCAAATGCTGTTATATTAAATATGAGTTCCTAAACTCTACCTGCCTTCCTTATCAAAATGCTGACAATAAGAATAGTGCAATTAGTGTGTTCCAAATGAAGCAGAGGGAGAGTTCCCAGATGACCTGTGATATCAGTAAACAAACAGCAGCTAATGTACAATATCTCATCACTCTTCCACCTTTCCTGATCTCAGGCTATAGGTTCATGGTTCTTATCCTGATTATTCTAGAAGGTCAAAAAACTGCTGTTTAGGTGCCCTACTTGGTTTCTTAAGGTGAAGGCTCCCTCAGCTCCAAACCATAAATTGGTTTGGATGGAACGTAGGAAAAACAAGGACTATTTCTAGCCACTTATTTTCACCAGAGCCGAACAAAAAATTCCAATTCAGACTAAAATTCTGTGCATGCTCACTCAACATTTACAAGCCTGACAGCTTTGTTTTACCCTACATAGGAGTCATATCTGTGAGATTTGAAAGGTTAAAGGCTAATATCAGCTGTAATACAGATTTGCAGATTACAAAACCACTGTGAACATCTACTTTGATCCGCACAAAACAGAATATAAGCTTCCTGCTGAACTAGAGGATATCATCTTGGCAAAATGCTCATTATCGAACTATTCAGTGACGGCTCTGAAAACTCAGCATCTGAAAACTGATGTTACATTTAATTAATCTCATTAAAAGCAACTTAAAACAAGACTTTTATCTAAATCTGTCTAGCTGCTGGATTTTCTCATATATTTGCCTGTTGGCCTGGGAAACCATTTCATAAAGTGTACTTACAGAAAGGTATTTAATGTGTCAGATTTCTTTGCCTTGAATATTTCATTGTAAGATATATTTTAATCATTCTTGCAGCTCTTTGTGGCGCTTTCCCTTAAGGTTTTTTTCATTTTAAATCCCTGATTTATGGACACTGTATTTTATTCCAGAAGTGGTTGCACCAGTGCCAAAACCAGATAAAACAGACTCCCATGTACTCTTGCTTAATCTTTCCTGTTGATAAATCTAAGGATTATATTAACGTCCCTGAACAACAGCAGCAGAGAGGGAGCTCAGGCTCAGTTGCCTCTCTCGCTCCTGATCCACCAGCTTTTTCCAGTTCCGATCCTGCACAGACGGGCTCTATTAACTATCTTTCAATATATATGATCTTACATTTTGCTGTGCTGCATATGGATAATTATACTTGCATCTTTCTTATCAGGTGATTTGGATCCGTTTGCATTGGTGACCTGTTGTCTTCATTATTTATCAGTTTTCTGGTTTCTATGTCTTCTGTAAACTTTATGAGTAACACTTTTATGTCCTCTTCCATGTCATTAATAGGAATGTTAATAAAATAGAGCATCAGAATTAATCCAAGAATAACCTCACCAGAATAATTGCTGATGTTTTTCAATTACTTTTTGGGAACCATCACTCAGTTTAAAAAAAATTATTTTAATGTGACGTTTAGCCTTTGCATTACTCTGGCTTCCCTGTCAGAATAAATAACCGTGTAAAAGCAAATCAAATGACCTTCTTGACTGAGGATATGATTCCTCTGTCAAACCTGAAGATGTCAAGCTTGTCTGACAAGATCTTTTACAATGCCAGTTGGTTGGAAATTCTCACACCTCTTTATTTTTAAATTCTTTATTAATGAAGTCTAGTGCCAATTATTCAACTGTTTTGCCCAACATCAGTGCTAGGCTATCTGGATTTCATTAAATGGGGCATTCTGTTTATCCCATATAAATAATGACACTTTTTCTACTGGAGTAGCAAAAATGATTCAGAGAAACAATGCTTATTAAAAAAAAACAGCATCACAATGATCTAGGCCTCTTAATTTGCTAGAGGTTATCTTTAGGATATACAACTAACATTTTCCTGAGTTTCTCTTGGCCCAGAAATAATTTTAGCATCATCAGAGGTTCTGAATTCAATAACCTGGCTTTTACCTTCTAACATGGAGTAGAAATGCCATTAGTCATCTTTCCTCTGCTGCATAACTATTTATACCTCTATTATTTCTAAATAATAATGAGATTCAGATTCACAGTGATCCGAATGTACAGTTTTAAATTCCTTCTCCATTTCCTGATGAAAAAGAAAGTCAAATTTTTCACGTCCCTGTAAAATGCAAACATTGTTAGAAGTATGCATTTTAAAACAGTTTGTATTTTGATGAAAAGTTGCCTGTTTTCAGAGCCTACAATCAACACTGAGAAGAAAATGAAAATGGGACATCGTATGGGCTGGGCCATAACCACAGGCCAGCATCCTGCCTCCAACAGTAGTCAAAAGTAGACCTTTAGGGAAGAGAGTGAGTGTAACTGCTCAATTATCCACTGAAGTACAATAAACGCTGTTTCTTTTTTTTTGGGGGGTGGGGGGGAAGATATATATACACATATATCTGCAAGTATGTACCCACACCCACACAAAATGCACAGATAGATATACACATACACACACTCATACACACAGTAACACACTTTTGTATTTATGTATGAAATAGGGATTCACGTTTCAAATTTCTGTCAGTATCTGGTTATCAGCTATCCCTCCCCAGTTTTCAAAAAGGATACCATAAAGGACTGGAATGTTTGCTCCTCACCCCACTCTGGTGCAGTGGGTTCTAGCTAGCAGACCGTATCCAGATGAAGATTTGACAGAAGTGAGCTTTGCCTGTCTTTAGGTTGCAAAGCTCAGCACTAGGAGCCAAAAGGGCAGCGAAAGTGAAAAGGTTTCTTGCAGTACTCACCGAGCTGTTTTCTACTTCTTTTTCCACTGCTGAATGTGACTCGTTATTAGCTGGGTTCTTTGGTGCAGCAAATTCTGGTTTCTTAATTTTTGTGTCAGGTTTGTTTTCTTTGGCATCTGGCTTACCCCCAGATCTAGCAGGACTTGGCTTCTGTGAGGGTGGTATCCGTGCAAGTGCTGACGGTGATGGGTTGACATATTCATCTTCTTCCCTGAGCTCCTGTGGAAGCACTGCTGGATTCGTTTTTACATAATAGCCATGGTAGTGATCATGCAGCTCCCCATTCTCTGTGCTGACGGGATTGTGATGGGCTGAAAACTTTGACTGGTGTTTCACAGCTACCTCCTCCTTCATTGGTGCTTTTGAATATAAAGGCTTGTTAATTGTGGGTGTTATACTCCCAGTGGCCAAGAGCTTTTTTTCTTGACTGAGTCTTGCCCCAGAAGTGGAGCTTTGCCTTTTGAGTTGTTTTGAAGGAGAGGGCTCAGAAGAAAGAGGAGGACTATGCCTTGGACTTGCTTCTGGGCTTCGAGGGGGTGTAGTACCTTTTCGATAAAAGTGAGGTGACTCTTTTGGGGTAGGTGGTTTTTCCTGAACTTTTTCTTCAGATTTTTCTTTCACCTCCATTCCTTCTTGAAATTTTTGTTTGATATAATCAGGGCCTGAAAAATAGTGTAATATCAATATTATGAATAAAATAAAAGTAAAACTTCACAGTAAGGCTATTGCATTGGGATGGATTGCCTTGCTAAAATGCTGGCAGGGGTGGGTGTTATAAAAAATTCACTGATATCTGTAGTGATTTACTCTGAATCGCTCAGTAGTTGAAGTTACTGTACTTTTTGCTAATTGTTAGGACTACTTACTAATTTGGTTCAGTCACTTCATGTCTTTAGCTTTGCAAACGGTCAATCACAGGACATAAATTGTCTCTGAGTGAAGCGTAAGAGACGGAAGACTGACTTACCTTACATATCTATCATTCTTCTTCTGAGACCCATGTTTTGAGTATGTTCTGCTTAATTATCCTAATCTGTTTAACTTCTACCCTCGCGATCATAGTATCTGTTTGACATGGAAGTAATTAACCATCAGAATGAAACACCTCTTCTGCCCTTATAACCTACAGGAAATAGGGTTTGAATCACATTTTTTTCCCTTTGTGTGCATGTTAGCTTGCCTTATATACATATATATGCACCTTGAACTCTCTCAAACTGTCTTTGTTTTCCTAATCTGATCACTTCATATGAAGACTCAGGTTAACCACTCTAGTAGGTAACACAATTCTGCTTAGAAGCTAGGAAGACCAATTTTCTCACATTCAGTAGGGAAATACTTACAGAGCAGCCAGTATGAAGAATATCCTCCCCCCAAATCCTAAACACCCATGAGCACATTTGCCACTAGGACTCACTTATCAAGGAGCATTTCTGTGCAGGCATAAAGACAAGCTGGCTGAGATGCTTTGCTCCAGGTGTTGCTTGCCTGTTTTAACAGTTCAATGCTAAGACTTGAACAAACGCTCTGTTGAAGAAACAAAATTGCTGTAAATTTGTCTGTATTGTGGGGCAGTGTTTTCTATTTTTCTTCCTAGAGGCCACATCCCAGATTCCAGGTTCAGGTCCCGTAAGAAGTCAGAAGCTGGGGAGCTCGGTGAACAAAGAACTGCATTGATCTTTTTGTATGTTCAATAACGGCTTCTGCCAAATACATTGCAACTGTTTCTCCGCTTCTCCCTTTGCTAGCACCACTACTTTCCTTTTATTTTTTATCTTCTGTAAGTGAGGCTCATCTGTGTTTTATGTCACAGAGAAAGTCTGTGCCTGGAGAAGAATGTCTGCACACATTTTTCTACTTTTGAGTTTAAAGGAGGCTCTAGCTGTGTTAGGCAGATACAGTGTTTTTACAGATGCCAGAAGCATATGCATCACTACACAGCGCTAAGATGAGAGGAAGGAAGAGCAGCATGAAGTTTTTGGAAGTTACTGAGTCATCTGGTAAGTAAGCATTGCTGAGAAGAAGAATTACTCGGCATGCAATGTCTTTTGAGCAGGAAAATCACAACGTTTTTGGCGTCTCTGAAAACCAGGCGTGGAAGCAGGGAGCTGTTGAGAAAGAAGGCTGGACGTAGACAAGCCAGGATTTGTTCTCAAATGACATTTGAGGAGGAAGATTTGAGGAGTTAAGCCTGCACAGAGGTAGAGGACCAGAGGCTTGGGTCTTACGGCTTTTTATAATCTTCCTGGTAAAAGGGAAAGGCAGCACAATCCAAATTAAAAGTTGCCATATGTGAAGTTACAGTTACAACCACCATTCACAAAAATCCTCCATCATGTACGGAATTTCCTTCCATCTTTGCTGAGATGCATAAGGTAATGCTGAGGGTTTTTAACACACATGAACTTGCGCTTTTTTCTATTTTCACATGGGATATAATTAGGGGTGTAAAGAGAAAAGGATAGCTAAAAGAACTCTGCCTAACCTTTAAGCTCAAGCCAAGGAGCTGTGAAATTGCAATGATTATTTATTATGGGCACATCCGCATTCACATTAGCTTGCTCCTTATGACTGCCGTGGTGAAAGCATCCCAACTGGAATCTCTTCAGCCTTAAAATGCTGCTCAAATGGCACCTGATCTGTTCCTCATCTACCCAGGAAATCCACATCCCGTGAGAGCTCTCCACTGGCCGGTATACAGAAAGATATGACTTTTACTAATATCTGACAGCACTTAATGGACTGAAGACACTTTCACAAGGAACACATCTGGGCCTCACAAATGTCACCCCTCTCCACTGTTTCCTGCAATCAACTAAAGGCCTCCCAAGGCTGGCCAGAGGGACTCTGTCTCCTCCTGAGACTTCCAAACTGTGTTGGAATTTCTGAAACAAGAAGGGAGCCAGGTCTCGGCTGCCCATGTCTCCACAAAAGACTGTTAGAGTGAAAACCAAAAAACCTAAACCAAGACAAAAATATCATCTTAACTGGAGCTTCCCAAAGTTAAGTGTCAACAGGCTAACAATGCCACATTTTTACTGGGTATTTGGCAATATTTGATGCTAAGTAACACTGAGCCCTACCAGAGAAAGCTGTAGAGATCTGCATCCAAGTAACATCTGAGGGTGTCTGACCAGACGTTCAGCAATTGCCTTAGCGTAACACAGCAGCCCTCCCTCCCACCCCCCAGTACATCCCATATGGCTATTAGAGATACATCCCTTGCCTCCAGTCTTGCCAGGCAGGTCTTTCCAACACTCAAATTCTTGGCTCTGTGCTGAAGTTAGCTTTGGAGACTGTCCAAGGACTTTCTTCACGTCTGTTCACTGTATTCAGTACAATCACATTATGCACCTGTCTGAACCACTGACTCCAAGCAGCAAGAACACAGTTCCCGCTCTCTTCTGAGGACTAAGAATACTCGTCAGGACTTACCTTGTCCCCTTCATTAACTAACACTACAGACATGGGCAACAGAGTCCTTTTTCTTCAGCATAACACTCTACAGCATGAGTTTAAAGGAACCACGGCTTAGGGAGTCACTAACATCTGATCCTACAAGATTTCTCAGCTGCCTGATCCTAATGAGGAAGAGAATAGGATTTGAGGGTGGGACGAAGGTAAAATGAGATTATCTGCCTGGGAAATAAACACAAAGTTCTGTTCTTTTAGTATGCAGTTCAAGCAACCAGTAGATATATTCTTAGACATGATATGTCTGAGTGCCTACGGAGAACCTGGTCTGGAAAGCAGCACCAAGAAACGTTTTCTAACCATGTCAAATAAACTTTCTTTGTGGGTGAACCCGTGTGTTTTCTTATGGTGGCGTGCTGGCCCTGCTACTGTCGGTTCAAAATTGAGGCACCTTTGCTGGCTGCAGGTCAGCCATGGGGAGGTTTTGGTTCACACAGCAGCTGGATGGCACCATTAAAGTGTGAGCTAGCCAGTATTTGGGAGGAATAGCCTCTGAAAGCCAAAGGACTGTGTGTATGTGTGTGATGTATGCACATAGAGCCTCATACTGTCTGCTTGAACGACATTTCATTGATGGCTGTGGGGTGAGGGGAGCTTTGGTTTGGTTGCAAACACACTCATAGTTGTTCTAAATCTAGAATTTCTTGTGGAGTTTCTTGTGTAATGTGTCCTTCCTCCTGGAAGGGCTCCAGTAAGTGATGTGACAGCATGGCCAGCCCTGTAAATGAGAAGAGAAGGGTGGCCTGGTTCTGCCACAGCATTTTTAGGGAGGTGACAGTCGCATGCTTTCCCCCGTGGCCTAGTGAGGTATACACATTGGCAGCATGGCGCTGTTTCAGGGTTGTGGCTCAAGCAGTGTCTGAAAATGTCATCTTGCAGGGCACTGTAAATGCAGCCAGTGTTTCCCAAGAAGGCTAAGAAGAGATCTTGTGCCTTATCAGCTCAAGATGAAAAATTAGGTTTGAGAGGGATTGCAGAATGTACCTAGGATAGTGAGGAAAAAGGCGTAGATATATGTTTATATATGTGAGCTTCAGGTGATACTCCTGCCCATTCGATCCAGCCAGTTTCACAGATTTTGGCCTCTTTGCAAAAGAGGAAAGATGAGGATATGGGAAAAGGGTGGGACTGAATGAGGGTGGGACTCAGGAAGCGCTGAAGGCACCAGGACTCCTTGCAGTAGGGCTGGTGATCCTTCAAGGAGCAATTCTGAATTCCATAGTCAATACGTTAACTGATGAACCTGCCATACATCTGATTTCCACAATTTAATGAGCTTTTGCCTCATTTTAGTATAATGATTTCTATATTTTCAAAATTAAGTTAATACTTTTTTTAACTGGCAAAAAGGATTTCTGTAGTGGCACATCAACCAAATAAAAAATTCTGATGTTTTGTGGCACGACTGCAGGACAATGAATTCTTAAGTAATACAGGAACACTTCTCTAGTTTTCTAATACTATAAAGTAACAGAGTAGTTAGTAATTTACATAATTAAAATACACCAGAACACTGAATTAAAAATAGTACTGTGAAAACTAAAATATACTATATTCTAACACATTTTAGTTCTGTATAGCAGTATTTTCTTTAAGAGTTAATCCACTGCGTTCTACTCCTTTGCAACTTTCCACGCACTCCTGTCCAACTGTGGACACGTTATAACATCTTATTTGGTCCACATGTAAAAAGGAAGTATGAAGTGGGCGCTCAGGTTTAAAAGCTTTTCTCTGAACCAAAATTATTTAAGACAGGGAATTCTGTTGATATCAGCAAACAATTTCCACAGGAAAAATTTTCGCGGTGCCAGGTGCATTCCGTCTTAGAGGGAATGTTGTGAGAAACTCCACGAGGATGAGAAGGAAAAAAAACTGGGAGAGTGGGTTTCTCTGGGCTAAGCCTGAGACACTCTGCAATACAGATGAGAGCCTCTCACCGTACTATGACAGGGGATGCCTAGTCCTGCAGCCCTGGACTCTACATGACTGAAGTAGGTTCCTGTAAGACCCTATAGGTAAGCACAGGCTACAGGACTCGATCAGCCTTGTCACCTCGGTGCCTCCAGTCCCTGTGGCGGATCAGTACTCCCAGTTGTAAACTGGTTGGCTGCTGCACAAGAGGTGAGGATCCTCCTTCCCCTGCTCCCCCTCCAATTTGTGAAGGCCTAGCCACAACCTTTAAATCAGTTAAAAGTTATTTGCATGTAATTAAGCTGTAATTATACCCTGTGCAAAAATGCTAATTTGGGAATTACCTGGCATTAACAATGAGACTATGCTTAATTAGGTCATCATAACTTGCAAAACCATAATTAAAACCTAGGCGTTGATGTGTTCTTTACTGTAGAGACTGATTTTGTTCTTCAGACGTGTCCTCTCTGTTTTTCAGAGGAAAATGAAAAACTTGGCAAAACCACCATCTTAATATATGGAAACAGAATATGGAGACAGCTTCTCCTTAAGAAAAAAACCCCAACTTATCAATAATTTTATGAACATCTTATAATTTCTTCATGACACTTCCTCCACTTTTTTGGCCCCACAGCCTTACGATTCTTACAATTAATGAAAAACAAGCATTTCATATTACAATTTTATGTCTTTGGAAAGCAAAAAAGGATTGCAATGCCCCTAATGCAGGCTCTAGAATATAATATTTACAGAAGATACTATTTAAGTAATTATTAGGTAAGCATGTGCTTATTTCTGTCGTTTAAACTAGAGTACACAGTATGGGATGTAACATAACTATCTTTACTGCTACATAAAGAGTTAACAAATAATAGAAAGAGTAACGCAGGTAAAAAATGACATTATAATTTCATGATTACAAGAAAATTTATGTTGTACTTACAGATAAATTCCATCCATGAAGCAGATACTTCACTCCTTAAATTTTGTTTGCACATATGCATTGTTAGCAGAAAGACTCTCAATCTTCGCTGCAAGGTTTACTGACTGACTGTGGGGTAATGCTGACAAGATCAAAGCTATTTGCTCAAGCAGGCCACTGCGGTCTATAAGCAAACCTGCCAAGATTAGAGGTCCCTTTTTACTAAACTCCTGAATGTTTCTACAAAAAAGACAGAATTCCTGCTCTGAAAAGTTAAGTACAATACAAAAGATAGCAAAAAGGTTATACCAATAGCCCATTTCACAGACGAGGGAGCTAAACCAAAGGGAAATCATGACCCAAAGCGCAGGCTTCATCTGAATAATCTCTCTGAATGGGGCGGTCAGCTGTCAATAAAGCACTGTCAGGCTCAAAGCTTTGCTAAATCTTTAGTAAAGTGATAGCCTAAAGTTGCACAGGAAGCCTTTGTCAAAACTAGGAATGGAGTGCAAGTTTTCTGAGTAATCCAAAGCCAACAGAGCACTTTGGCCTTAAGTTTGTCATCTTCCTTCAGAAATGCCATCTTCCTGGAGAAGCTGAGAACTGTCTACTGAATCAGAATTCAAAGATCGGGAGAAGGAAATAGTAAATGATGAGTAAGTTTCTTACTGTACATTAAATCTTAGTACTAATCCAGGGTATGATATCGTTGAAGCAAAAGCTGAAGTCTTTTGTATTTAAATGCGCTGTACTAAAAAAAGGAAAATACAGAGTTTTGTGTTGGTACTACAGGTTGCTATATACTGTTTGAGAAATAAGTCAGTGAAAACCACGCGGTTTGTTATCTTCTGATGTGATCAATGGTTTTCTAACGTATCACTGTTGGCAACAGTACCTATGCTCTCATAATAAGATTTATTTGCTACTCTGATGAACATTAATAAAACTTGGAAAGCCTGGCGACCCATTAGAGGATCAATTACTGTAGTATCTTTTTTTCCTGCGAGCATCCAAAATGCTCTAGCGTTAGGATTTGTCAGGATAGGACATGCATTTTATAATAATTCCTCAGCATTCAGGATGGTAACTGTAGGTGAAGGAAATAAAAATAATAATTTATCAGTCTGCTAAAAGAAGTGATTTGATGAGTCATTACAAAACTGCAAATAACTATGTTCAATAAATTTTAGGAAGACGGGGTTTTTTATTATTGCTTCATTGTGGAGATGTGTAGGGGGGGAAGAACTATAATTAATGTCATTAGTACTTCCTCTGTTTTATTCTTATTTTTCTGAAGCTTATAATGTTAACAGGAAAAAAAAACAAACCAGCTTTTAACTGCACTGTTGCTGGCTGGAATTCAGCCTAAATGAATGGAAGGCTGTGCAATGTCATGTGTAAAATGTGTTGAAGAACTCAGCGGAGCAGAGATACGGTTATGGTTTTAGTAATGTTTGGCAGCCCTGGCTGCCACCTTGGCAGACTGAACTGGGACTGAATGGGGCTGGAAGTTAAGGGGTGAGGATTACAGCCATGGAGAAATTGATGGATATAAGGTAAGGTGCTTAAAGAGGCATAGGGCTCTGAGCAATCATTTCTGCCTGACTTAGATATGGTAGTTTCAGCGGTTATCATCCCAGACGTCTGCAGTATCCATCTGAGGGATATAGTGACCCAGCAATAGGACGTGGAATGGTGCAGCTGCTTCATGGGTGGGTCCATGTGCAGCAAGGTACGTAAGATTTCTGGCCCCCAGACAGTAAATGGGCACCTGACTTGATTGCCAGGTTGGAGGTGAGATTTCCCTAAAAAGAAATGCCCTACTCGTAGTGATGCATATATATGTTATTTAATAATTCTTTAATTCAAAATGACATATGTAGGCCCTGTTGCCCTGTTTTGGCTGCATCTAAACTTGGTTATGCCAGCTGGAATAATAGCTCTCCTTAACTGTACTTGATAAAAAAATCACACATTTCCTAAAGTTTAAAAATAAAGCACACCAGAAAAGAGAAAGAAGAATTGAAATGTAAGGGATTGTTGACACTATCTGGTGAGATTTAAAAGAAACCCAAATCTGGATGCCTGCTTTAACTTTTAGCCCCTGATGGCAACTGCATTTTGGTGAGGTACAATCAACATTTTAAAAGCTCGTAAAGCAGCTTCCCTAGCAAGGGGCAAATCAAAAATCTTTCCTGGATCAATTTTTAACTTCCATGTGGCTGCCTTACAATACTGTCTTTTTGTTTTCTGGACTTACTAACATTGGCATGGCAGTACCATGGCTGCCTAGGAAAGCAAAATACAAGGTAAACAAGGAGAAGACTGCATGTTTTGCATAATCCAAAAATACTCTAAAATATGTTTACCCTTTGGGATGCTTTGTAATCTTTCCTTATTCTCTCTTACTCTAAAACCCTCATTTCCTCCTCATCCTCCCCTGGAAAATAGCTTCCCTTCGCTGAAATTTTCTCCAGCTTTGACTTCTAAGCCTTCTCAATCTGTTGTTATCATTGTTGCTTCCTTAAGCTCCTGGTAGCGTTTCTTCTCCTTCTGCACTGGAGGCAACACTGAAACTAGCATGTGCCAACAGTTACTCACTCACAAGATCCATGAACGTCATGGGGAATGATGCCTACGTGTATTTATTTTATGGAACTGTTGTGATTTGATCTGGCAGCCTGCTGTCCTTCAAACCATGTACTACCAACATGACCTAAAAATATAAGACAAAGATAGCACATAATGTGATATTCTACTGTTGCCACAACCTGAAAAGCTATATCATCATTCAGCAATGTAAATGTTAGAATACAGAAATCTTCCACCTAGGACTAACATTAAAAAGGTAGCATCACTGAATACCAGCAGGTTTTAATGCAAACTTAAACGCAACCTTCCCTTCCTGGTTTTGACATCAATGAAAACTACGGGGCCTTCTCAAAACACACATCAAATGCTTCCTGTCATGGACTAGACAAAGATCAAGAGTGCTGAGTTATTTACTAGCTACACATACAGAGACATGCATACACTTTGGCCAAACCCAAGGCTAGTTCTTATGCCTCTGTGTTTACTCTGCTCTGATGTTTGCACAGCACAAGAAAGCTATCGGTGTGGCCTGTGAACTACTTTACCGCTAGTCTCTCTGCATTTCACACAGTTGTTTGCTGCAAAATATATGGCATTATGTTATCTCACAGCGCTGCAAGAAACTTCTTGAAAATCTTAAAACGCCGACTCAAGCACACGGGCTTGAGTTGCTAGCAACAGCAATGACAAGAAGAAAAGAAATCCACTGGCACCAAACAATCCCAATCATATGACACATCACAAGTTGTGAGTCTAGCAGTAGGACGACAAAACAGGGATGTTAGTGTAATTCCTATCTGTATGAAAACCAGACTGCCTCTTCTCTCCCTTCCTATCAGTTCCTCCAAATCTGAAATTAATCTGAGTCATCCTACCATTAACATACCTGAACAGAATACATAAACTGTATTTTTGTATTTTCCATTTTTTGTATTCTCCAATAAATAAGTAAAAAATCATTAAGGATAAAAGAACCCCTAAAAGTAAGACTTTCTTCCTCAGAAGGTTTCCAAACGCATCATTATAGAGTAGGCATATACACACCAAAAGATCTGAAGGCAGGAAAGAATAGACTGATGAATCTCAAAAACTGCCTGTAGTCAGTACAAAGTAAGAAGGACGTATTTATTCTGAATCCAATCTCTGCTCCATTTCTGTGACTGCGTTACTAGGTGACTAAAGTAGCCGTGACATTTGCGAAAGAGGGCACAAACCTCGTAATTTTATGTGCATAGTAGACTACAGCATGTAGGCCCTTATACTTTTGGATTCATTACCATGAGAAAAATGCAGCAGATTTATCCTACCTATGAACGCTGTGCTGCCCTCTCTAACACCTCACTGGGACATCAGCTTATGGGCACAGAAACTGCTCATGACCACCAACCTTCATCAGGGCTTGCTTTACTTACCCTAATTCGTTGTTGATGAACACTGACAGAATTTCAGAAAATATCTGACAAGATTCTATGGCGTTGCATATGGCTCCTGTATATAGGACAGGCCCCATTTTTCCAGGCTAGATAATGTACACGTGTTGTACTTAATGTGAATGCTCCTGGCTAAATACTACACATACTATAATCTACTTGAATGCTTCTGAGCCTGCAGGCGACTTAATGTGAGATAACTGAGAAGGTAAGTTTTTAGCTTTTTCACAGAAAATCTAGAACCTACTTTACTTTGGCTGAGCTGCACTGGGGCATGAGGGAGACTGAAGCCTACCGTCACTGTATGTTTTACTGCTATTATTAAGAATGGTACATGAACTTCTGATCATGGGAACATTTTTCTGAAAACTAGAAAAAAATCCACTGGAAAATTCAGCAAATGTTAACTGCAGCAGTAGCGTTCTTTAAGCTTCTTTATATCTATCGTGAAGGATGGGCAGAAGTGAAAGGCTGTAATTCTGTTCCCATCACAACTGCATATTCTCTGAAAAGATAAATTGTGTATATATATAAAGAGACTGTTAATGTGGCATAAGCTGCCTTTACCCAGTGGAATCCACACTTTACATTTCTCCCAGCATGTCCACATCTTTCTGATATGATGATGCCCAAAGCTATACACAATATTTCAGATTCGGTGTCACTGGGATCATGCAGGGAAGGGACCATTACCCTTCTTCTCCATGACGTGCTTCTTCTGCATACACAGCCTGGCAGAGTATTAGCTGCTTCTCCTGCTGTATCGCATTTCAAGTGCATGGCTATCATCCTGCTCCATGGGAGTTTGGCAACTGACCTCAACAGGAGCAGGTTCACATCTCATCCCCAACTGGCTGAGTCTGTCAGCCCTTCAGGACTTCTCCTAGTACTTCTGAGGAGCAAGGCTCTGTCTCCAGTTTAAATACTAGGTCTGATAATTCTGCGAACTGGCTTGCGTTTCGTGAGTGATCGCTGCTGCAAATGGTAGCACTCACTTTCAGCTATATGTGGAACGTTACTGAGAACTTTCTCTGTTGCGGCTTGTGTTTGCAACATACCACTTCACTATTACCTGCCGATTTAAATAATATGCTGTTCACCATATTATACAAATACACAACACATCATCCATGATATTTGGCTAGCCATTAGTGAAGTCAAATGAGATGACTATCAAATTCCTTATCATTTCATTAGACTTTTCTCCTTTTCTCTCCCTTCTTTTTTTCACTTCCGTTTATTTTTTTTTATTCTCATCAACAACCTCCAGTATTCCTATAGGAATCAGACAGGAAAATTATCTAAACACATTTGATTCTACTTTTGAAAACATTATACTTTAGTAACTGTCATGTCTTTTAGCTGAACAGGAAAATGCACCATATTTGATGAAGTTCAGGATCAAAACTGAAACTAGTTTGGCAGTCATGCTTTACATCAAACCCAGAATACTTATGGCTCTGAATATTTATTGTTCATTGTTCTCTTAGTATATTCTATCCTCTTGCATAGCAGTCCAGGGCTTGCCTTTCTATTCCACATCAAAACTTTTAATGTAAGTATCCCAGTTCCCAGTGGTAACAGACTGCCCAATGTTGTATCAGATACTTTGCCTCTTGGGCCGCATACAAGTATGGAGGAAGCAGTAGGTTTTTCTTCTTTGCATTTGATTATCTTTGTGGAATTTTGTATCATATGCTGAGAACAATTTTAAACAAAATTTCTTACACAAACCAACCCTCAAGCTCCTGTGCACATATGCAAGTTTACACAGATATTAGAAATTACTGAAATTATGTTAGTTGCTCTGCCGATATGGATCAAACAGCTTCAGATTAAAACTGCAACCACTTCCACAAGCAACTTGAAACAACCACAAAATGAGATGATTTAGAGTCTTTAGGAGGAGGAGAAAAATATCATTCATAGTTGTCAGATGCTTTTCAATACAATGATCTTGCTCTTTAGTAAATATAATAAGCGAGTGAAATTTTTGCCAAAGCTCTGTAACTTTTGGCTCTTTTAAAATCCTTGTTTGTCAGAGAAACAGTGCCTGCACTGTTTTTGGCTGAACACCTTCCGTTCTTCCACTACAAAAAAAAGCACACCCTAGGATATGCAGCCAGGGCTTGGGTTCTAGATGTCAGCACTTCTTAAACTTGTGGAGAATGTGCCAATAAGGCTTAATACTGGGAAGACATGAAATATATGTATGTCACCAAACAACTGAAATTACATTGGAATGATTTAGATGGGCAAAGTAACATGGAAATAACTAGACAGTTTTAACTCTAATGATTCTAGTCACAGATTTATATATGCATTACTGCTTTACTTAAGCTCTAGATAATTCAAAGGGATTCATCACCTTGTGTTTATAGAAAAAACACTTGAAACTATGAACTTGAAAGATGTAAAAGCAGGAGTAAAACAAAGAGACCTAAAATTTACTGCTTTAAAAATACAGGGGTTTATGAATTTTCTTGGAGGGTAGAGGGATAATCCGGTATTTTTCAATATTCAGAACTAATATTTCATGAAAAAACAGCAGTATTCATTAAGCTGCACTGCACTTCTAGCAAAATTAGTTTCTTATATCTAGCAATGGAATCAGTTAGAAGCTTAAGAGTCTGAAGTGGGCTAACACAACTGACTGCTGCACTGAAAATGCCAGAACTAGAGAAATACAACGATCAATTTAATTCTGGTAAAACTAGGGCACATGATCTGCTTAGTCTTCCATCCTGTTCTGGCTTCTTTCCCAATGTATTCTTGATCTTTTGTATTTTAAGAGAAACCTCTCATCACGCCACTTAGCATTCTGACCTCACAGGGTGTCATTTCTCCCCCTTCACCTCTAAGTTTTCATTTCTAAATTCTAAGTTTGCAATATCCATTTACTGCTCCTGTTCTCCAAATCTATCCCATACTTTCCATAGTTCACCAATTGCCCCTAGCAAAATACCTTCTGCTCTTCATCTGGTACTTTTTGAGGAGCCTCTACTGATTTCTTAGTCATATCTCGGTATCAGTACTCTATTCTCATCCTCCTTTGACACAGCTGGCCATTCTCCTCTTCTGGAACACTTTTCCTCTGTTAACGTCCGTGATTCATTCTTTTATTTCCCCCTCCTTTTTCTTTCACTTTTTAACTATACTTTCAAGGAAGATAATCTCAGATTACTATGTTCTTGGACCTTCTACCTTCTCTTTTTATAATCATCATATTTAATCTCACCATACAAAAAAGTTCAACTACCAGTTCCATGCTGGTTGTGTTTTAGTTCCAGATTTGACTCCTGTTCAGATTATGATCTGAGTAAATAACAGTTGCAAGACTAATAGGTAGAAACCTTCATCTCCTCCAAATTCTCAGCATGATCTTCCACATCGTACTGCACAATACTATATTACCCTACATTACTCAGGTCTACAATCTGAATAACATCTTTCTTTTTCAGATCTCCCTCTACACTCTCTCTAAGTAAGCCTAGGTCTTGCAGACTTTCTTTGAATAAAATGCCGTGTATATTAGCTATTTATTTCTCTGGCCTTGACAAAAGTAGAACGCAGCTGCAAAGATTATTTTTCTCTAATTTTCTACCCTTCCCTCTGAAATACATCTCTTGTTCCCCATTTCCTATAAAAACAACAAAAAAGCTCACAGAAAGTGTTAACTGCTTATGGTCAAGTAGTACAAGGCCCTCTAACGAGCAGAGCTCTAGAGATGTGCTAATGTAACCCATATCACATGTTTAAACGAGTAACATGAGAAACTATCCTTTTTCAACATACTTTGAGCCTTCATTAGTATAATAAAATCCTTTCAAAATATATCACCATACTCTACTGAAAATTAGCAGGAAAGTTCTCACAGTACAGACCTTGTTAGCTGAATTTCAACATGGCAGAAATATTTATGACGCAGTTATAAATAGGATTTATAATGGAAATGTTGACACTGTGATAATACTCCCATGTGATAGACCCTACTTCATCTTGTCCTTGGCTGATGGACACTGTGACAGACCAATATAGAAATTTGCTGGAGCAGGCCAACAGCGGGCAGGCTCTGTGTCCTGGAAGGAGTGGTTCTGTTTGGGAGCAAATGAAGAATTTTGAACAGGAGAAAGGAGGCAATTACAACTCTAAGGTAGCACTGATCTCTTTATCTCAGATTATACCTGTAATTAACACTCCTATGGTGGCAGCTCAAAAAGGTATACCTAGGCTGGAATTCAAGAAGCTACTTCAAGATAGCAACACAGCACTGAAGCTAGCCCAGGTTAGTTGCCTGACTGGCTAGCTAGCTTCATAGTCAGATCCCGTAGCCTTTACTAGGCAACAAGTTGTATCTAGATGCAAATTAACTAGCTCAGTACTTAATGGAAGCCTGTGAAAATTACTGTGATTGTAACAGCTTTATCTCTCTACAGGAAACTGGTTCTCTGTTATTAGTTTTAAAAGTTCATTTGCTCAAAACCAATTATGCCCATTTTTTTCTAAGCAAATAATTTGATTATGTGAACTCAAAAGTATCTTGGAGAGACTGAGAAAGCATCCCAAAGAGTTAAGACTACTCCTTTGCAACCTCTCATTCCTTTGCCTTCTCTCAGGCACGCTCTCTTGTCCCAGATGTGTTCAGGAACACGCTGGGGAGTGGGATGAGGCAGAACATGCATATGGCAGTGGGACAGGAGTGCCTTTGGATACTTCTACAGGCTCTGGCTTCTCCAGAGCTGTGCGGAAAGGGAACAGAAGAAATAAATTGTAGAGAAAAGATGCCATAGCAAGAACCCCGGCAACAGTTGTGTGAGGATGATGAAGCCGTATGTCGAATAATTTCAGAAAATGAACAGGCTCTTGTATGACTAACTAGTGAGCTTCCGCATGCTTTAAGGTACAAACTGATGGCATGGCTGGCAACTCCAATCAGGCAAAATGCTCATTGTAATTGGCCTTTTAAATAAAAATATCAGGCCTGGTCCACATGCATTTAGCCAGTAAATTCCAGTTAATTAGCATCAGGCAGAAATCTCTTTCCTGTCCATATGGAGTTTGCATTTTGTGAACTGGAGGAGGTGGAGATAGCAGGGAGGAGGAAGATGGGAAGGATGTGTTTTCTTCTGAGGCTACAGACATCCACCACTGGTCAAAAGGGAATGTAAAATTTTCATTAGAAAATTTTTGTTCCCTGCTCATATAGTTCACTTAAAGAAATTCCATCCATCTTTCTAGAGAGCGTTAATTGATAAACTGCTCCTTGATTTCTCTCACGCCTTGTTTAGGAGGTCAAAGGCTGGATGAATTGTTCTGGTGAGCCATGTATGTTCGCCTGGCAGCTGGCTGGCCTGACAAATAATCTGCCATAAAACAATTCAGATCTGAATTTCCAGACCTTAATTGCTCCATGGTAAAGTGCCCAGACCGCTCTTACCCTGCAGCAAAGTAGTCGTGCCCCTCTTTCATTTAATCAAACGTTATTCATTCAAACTGAATGAAAGAGCAGTATCCATTTGCTGCAGGATATATATGCACGCAGACAGTTATGGCTTAGCCGTCCGGTCTGTGCAAGTTCATACTTTAGCTTACCTCCTGATAGTGTGTTTACAAGACTATATCCTAGAGATGCTGTCCTGTGGAATTTGGAATGAATAGGTAAGTCAAACAATATTCCCCCTTTTTACAGGGTGTCAAAAGCCTTTATTTTCTGTTAACACTTTTGATACTCCCATTAGTCATTTTCCCTTCTCTAGGTTTTAAGGAGACACAAAACAGCATTTATTGTTTTTCTTTAAGCAAAGACGATCTCAACTGTCCCTGGATGACTCCCTTGAATGAGGATGTGACTCAGGTTTCATTTGTTTCCTGTCCTGGTACGCTCTCTTTTGACACATCTACAAGTGTAGTGATGCCTGGAGGAAACAAACAGGTC
Source organism: Chroicocephalus ridibundus (assembly GCF_963924245.1). Classification (NCBI taxonomy): domain Eukaryota; kingdom Metazoa; phylum Chordata; class Aves; order Charadriiformes; family Laridae; genus Chroicocephalus; species Chroicocephalus ridibundus. The sequence goes on from NC_086285.1 coordinate 134,778,261, forward strand.
AGAGCTGGGACTTCTCAAAATTTGTTTTATTTAGCGATAAAAAGGCCTCTATAAAGACTGCGACATTTGTTAAATCTGCAAAACGTATAGCCTTGTGGGTAGGGCTCTGCAAAGATATAAATCCTTATAGCTATTTACCACAAGCCAAATCTCTGCTACAGCAAAAGTAGAAGCAGGGTCTTGCTTGAGACTAGTGTGAAAAAACTTAGAGAAAACGGCTCCCTGTAACCTTTTAACTCCTTACACTATGTCACGGACATTTTCAATCATACTTGCTTTCCTTATATGTAAATATTAAGGTAATCAATTACTGGGAAAGCCTAAATTTGAAGATTTCTATGGTACCTCAATATTCATGATTCAGACTGACATTATTATTCTTACCCGCTGAATGTTTCTTTGATTCCTAACGCTTTGTTCTCCTTTCAATCTCCTTTTAAACTACATTACAAAGCTAGAACCTCTTGGCAGCTTCTGATGAATGTCTTAATGAACATAAAATTTAAACACGAGAAAAAGTAATTGGGAAGTAAGAACTGCCACGGTACAACGAGTGATGAATATTCACTGTAATTATAAATTGCGTGTAATACTAGGATATGTGGCCCAGAAGGTTGCTTTTTAAGAATCTGAAATTTAAGAGCTTTATCCAATTGAAATATTTAAATGGACTTAGGCCACAGGTAATGCAGAGATCACTCATTAAGACCGAAAAAAACGCTTAACTGTTGTTTACATAGAGGCATTTTTATGCCCTTATTCTTTCAAGAGACTTGTAGATGTAATACAGACATTAATTTGTTGCTGGCAGCATGCTCGCCTACTGTATTAAGCAGTTCAAGCAATGAGAGAAAAATTACACTTTCCCACAATAACTTATTTTCAAGACAATTTAGCACAATGGAAAGCTCTCTCTTAACTATACTTTCAGAGATTGAGATACAATACTTATCATTACCTTTTAGGAGCACTAACAGAAACTTGTAAAGGTACTGTAAACCTAAAAAGCTCAAGCAAGAGAAGAAAACCGAGACGCTGCTATTAGGAAGCAATAATGATTACCTTGTTTTCATTCAAACATAAGAAAAATGCTATTTGAAAAGCAGATATTTACTGCTGTTTGTGTGAGTGAATGTAAATATTCAAAAATATTTCTCTATTTTATTACCATAAATGACAAAGACTAATGCTGACACTGTCCAGTAACTCACAGTATGACACTTGGGAAGTACTTAAATAAGCAAGTATGTGTACAGGTGAGTCTCAGAGTTAACTGGTACCAGACAGAATGTATCTGAAAAAGGTATCATGAACACTGAGGATGGAAAGCATCTGTGACATGATAGTATTTGAAAGGATCACAATGATGTATGAATCTGGTGTTTTTCTGCAGCTTATTTGGGATAATTGGAATTTAGTTAACAACTTGGCATCTTAAAGTTACTTAAGCAACAGGAATAGCAATTTTTGTCAAATGTATACAAATATGCTGTATTTGGTCATCTTGAAAATAATGAAGGCATTTAAAATTTAGACTCCAAAAGAGGTATTTATCTTTTGATAGGCAGCTAGCTAACTGATAGGTATTTCCACCCAAAGAACAGCGTAAGTAGACTTTGAGAAATGTTTTGTTACATAACTGTACACACATAGAGCTGGATTTGGGGAAGGGATACAAACTCTTCCCTTCTGTAATTGGAATACAACTTTTAAATGAAAGGAAAATAGGAACCCCACACCTCCTCTCCCCAAATCTCAGCCAATTTGTCAGCAATGCTACTTCATATCCTGCAGCAGGAAGTAAAAAAAGACACCTAGCAAATTCTTGATCTGGGGGATTTCTTGGTGTCAAATTTCACACCATGAGATATTTCCATTTTCTCTTGAGTACTCTAGCCATTTCTTTATTTCAAGGGTTTGGCAGCTTTGAAATACTTGCATTCCAACTGCTTTAATTCCGTCTTACTTCTATTCTCTATCAAGCTTTCCTTTGACAGGGTCCCTGTTATTAGCTCTTTGCACGGCTAAGATTACAGCTTCTTAACTAATGACTGATAAGATTAACTGCTGCTATAAATTGGGAGTTCATCAGTAGATGGAAGAATGAAATAATGAAAAAAGAAAAAGACTTGGGTATCACAGGAGTAAGTACTGGCCACTAATGTAAGTCCACAGGAGAGGTTGTATTGAGGTCATTTCCAACAGTGAAAGGCATATATTGATACCATTTTAAAGTTAGTAAAATCTTACTGCTGGAAATAGTTCTGTTGAGCTTTACCTACAGTTCTGGACAGCCATGTCCAAGAAAGATGAATTTAACTCCGGATGAGTACAAAGACAGGTTGCAAGACTGGTAAGGGGAATGGAGATTCTAACCTGCACAAGGTGACAAGCCCTTGACTTTTGCACTAAATAAATAAAAAAGAGCACCCCAACCAATCCAACCCCAAAATGCACAGATTGCTCTCTACTACTAAATAGTTATCAATAATGAAGAAAACACATTCTTTAGGCTACAGTAATGATTTAGTAACAGTAATGATTTACATTTTACAGTAATGATTTAGTAACAAGTTATAGATAGTGGTCATTTATACTAAAAATTGAAGGAAATTATCTTAGAAAAATGTTGAAGAATGTTGTTGTTTGATTTTGCAGGTCATGATACTAGCCTGCATCCATGATAGGAGTACGTTTAAGGATAAAGGGGTTTGTGGCTGAAACAAGGATATGCAGAAGATGAAGGTAAGTGAAAATGAATCTCAGAGCTATAATCTATATTAGCATACAAGTGCAGGCAAGTCCTTGAAAAGTAATAACAACATATGACTCAACTCATGTGACGGGTGAAAGAAAGGACAGACTTATGAAAATACACTAAATTGGCAAGTGGAGTTCCATTTTATCTATTCAATCTTAAGCTAAAGCGCAGTACACAAAAAAACTAACCTCATGGAAAGACATCAGAAAAACAAAGCAAAACCCACTTTCTGCTTCCTTTTACAGCAACTTGCCAAACCACGTGACAGGTGAAAATGGGTTGCAATGTTGATACAAGTGATACAGACTTGATTCTATGATATCCTGAGTAAGGGATTAATGTTCCACAGAGCACCGCAGCCATAACATAGGAAGACTCCCTCACAGGTTATGAATGGTAAAGCACTCTGCAGAACTCAGGCCTGAGCTAACCAAGACTGTCAAGAATTCCCTTGGTCAGTAAAAAACATAAGGACCTTTCCCCTAAAAACACACTATAAAAATAACCCAAATTTCTGTTGATTTAAGTTCTCTGAAGTCTTTGACACCATCCTGAAGAAAGCTATCAATTTGAGGCAAAGTTGTACGCTTGATACTGCCTTTTCAACACTCAACTGGTTTTATACAAAGCAATAGTCACCAAATGATTAAAAAATGAAAACAAATTCTTCTTGAGCAATGTACACTCTTCATTACCTACACATGGCTATTGTTTCTGTATAAATGACAACATTCAAAATGAAATCAACTTTTAAACGACACAGAATCCTTTCATTTAAAAAAAACAACCCAAACCCAACAAACTATCCACAAAATCCCCAATGTCTAATTACCTGGTTGGTAGAAATTTGGTGAAAGTTCTCTGGCAACTGCTCTTGCAATATCACATTCCTGGCGAGCAGCCTGAGCAGCCTGATCCGCAGCATCAGCTTTAGCTCTTGCATGTGCAGTTCTGTACAGAGTAGAAAACAGTTTATATGCAGAGGAGTCTTTTATGAGTTGCATCAGCAATGTGAGAGCAAAAGACTACTGTCCTCAGCTACCGTACACTACCCTGTATAGCGCACTCTTATGCCCACCTGCTGTGAGTAACTGCAAATCAAAGTATTTCAGAATCTCAGTTCTTCTTTCCTGCTCATCCTCCTACCACATTTAGTATCTGATCAAAACCTGGGATTATAATTTTAATACACATTACCAGAATGTGTACAGAAGGTCAGACTGGGCCACCACACTGACTCCTAAGCAGGGGTCTGTGAGACCAGGATACACAGTGTTCAAGGGGACTGTGGAATGCTATTACATTTCAAAGTTAATGCTCAGTGATGGGTGCCATGTAAAATGTTTTGAAGGGCAAAACTGAGGTATGTTGGGTGAAAAAACTGAAAAATGTCTTCCACAATCAGATCATGTTGGAAATGAATGGGACGGAAAATGTGTTTGATGCTTCAAGAAGCATTTGTGTAAATTGGGACTTAAGAGTTTTAAATTCTTGTAACTCACTGAATTTCAAATCCAAAACAAGGTAACTTTTTTGAAGTTTGCACAACAGTTTGGAATACTGTCATAAAGTAATCTGCCCTCTGCTTCCCCTTTTTTCCTTCAGCTATTTCTTAAAAAGCCTCAAGAACAGCTTGTGCAAGTGCCTCTGATTCCAGACTGTGTAAACTGATACTTGTGTTACTGCAAGATTGCATCACTGTTTGTCCCATCTTCCCTCCCCACTTCGTTTTTTAAACAGTCATCTGTTTAAAAATTCCTGATGGCAGTGATCTCTCTGTGCCTCTACAGCACCAGCACATAGCCTAGAGCTATGAAATGGTTCGTTAGAACAGAAGGAAGGCTAAACATGGCAAACCGGCAGAGTTTTTTGAGCCTCTAGAGATATTAATAACATTTCTAAACCAGATATATTAAATTTCATGATCTCAGGATTTCTCTCATAACATTCTAGTAGAAAACTGACACTTAAATAAAAAAAAAATCAGTAAAGAGGACAGCAGCAGCAGCAGCAACTATTATCCATGTGCCTGGTGATACTAATCAACAGCAATCAAATAAATAAAAACTTTCAACAACTTCACTGTAAAAATTCAGTTTTATTTTCCAGGAATAAAGAAGAGTTCTATGTAGTTTAGATGAAGCAAGAATTAAATGTTAGCATTAACCAGAATGAGCACCAAGAGATTAACAGTATGGCAGACTTTGCATTTCTAAAAGGATGTTTAATCCCATAGGGTACTAGTATAAACACAGACATAAAAAACCCACATAGACAGTTTCATCTGTGGTGCCTGGAGAAGATTTATTTAAGTTACATCCTCCCTAAAATGTGTGCGGGGATAAATGTTGAATGTTATTTCAAAGCTTAGCTTGTCATAATTTGCTGGATAAATATCAGCTCACGCTGCCTTCTCACAGGTCCCTCTGGGTCTCTGAGAAAAAAAGATAATGAACAAATAAGCAGTAACACCTTTGACGCGTACTCAGGCTGGGGGAAAGAAACTGTTAACCAAAACAAATACACCGTATAATCCCGTATGTGTTCCATGCAGTTCATGAATGGTTGTACAGTATGCGCTTGCTTAGTAACAGTAATCAAACCCATTCTTTCTCTATAATCATTATTTTCAATTAGATGAGCTATTCTTAGCTCCTACATAATTATGTCTATGTAGCATAAACTTAATGAAGCAATCCTAGCACTGGGACACTGTTTTGTGAGACAATAATGTAGTCTGCACATAGATAAACTAGACACTGATCATCCTTTTGTGGTGATAGAACAACCAGACTATTGCCATGTAAAAATAGTCTAACACTATCGCCACCACTAAAACAGACATTTTAAAAGCTAATATACTAAGTGACCAGCATCAGGAAAACATACCGCCAGGACAGTACAGTTATTTATTGTTGCCTGTGAAATTTTTGTATTGTTATGTCCAAGAAGCAAATCACACATCCTGTCCAAACACAGCATCAAAGCAGTGAAGGAATGAAATGGTGACATGAGTAACAAGCTAGTGAAACTTTGCCACGTGAAGCTGGGCAGAAGCAAGCCACTGCAGGAAGAAGCCAATGGAACAGAAGGTAAATGAGCACTGCTTTCCTTGGCTGCCTTATCTCACACCTTTTTTTTTTTTTTTTTTTTAAACTTGCACTTCCTGCTATTCTGCCCCTTTTGTACTCACAGTCAGGAGTTCCAGCAGACCAGAAGGAGAGCGACTGTTCAGACGCGAATGCTGCCAAGGCATGTCTCAGCGACACACTTGAGCAGAGCCTCTCAGTGCTGTACCGTCGCTGAGAGACAATGCGGCAAGAGACGCTAAATAGGCACCGGAGGGTAAGGCACGAGAAGGGTGCTGATGCTCCGCAGCAGGCCTTGGACCAGCCAAACTGAAGTGTGGAACGCGTGGCCATGCTGAGACACTTCCCTGACGGCCTCTTCAGCAAGCATCACCCACGACATACGGCAAATGTGAAAAGAACAGGAGAAACCGGCAGAGCCGGTGCTTCTGTACAGAATAGGAGCACTGTGCCTCGCCTGTGAACACAGGCTCTTCATTGTTTGCATTATTTGCTATTTATCACCATGGCATTTGGATGCTCAGGTTTACTGGCGAATTTACCCAATGTGCACTTTATTATCTCAATTTGCAACTTTATATTCAGACATTTCTTTTACTTTCTGCACACTTAGAAGTGTCACACTCCAATAATTTTTCTGTTGCTATTTAATTTCCTTTTTTTTTTTTAATTCTGGCTTCCATACTTGATTTGTCTGTATGTTTTCCAAATTACCTGCTTACAGCTACCACTGCTTGGCACTACATTTTGTTTGTACTTGTTTTATTCTGCCTTGCACTGACCCCCACACTGTCAGAGTGTTATTATCAGAGACTATGGAGAAATACATTAGTTTTGAATGACAATGTTTAGAGGGGAGAGTTATGAAAGCAGGGAAGTCCCACTGAAATAGAATCCATTTGCTCCATTTATACTTTACACAATTTGGGAAAGCCTTCTTTACCTTTTGTTCCTGGAGTAATTTTGTCACTGTAAAGTCTTGAAGTTTTGTTTATTAGCAGTAATTATTCATGGAAATTTACGTCTACGATATACCAAGTCAAAATGACCCACATTTGAATGACCACCATGTACTTGAGCATTGGGGGTTTTTCACAGAGCTCTACATCTTTTGCCATGACAAGAAATCTTTATGAGAACTTTTGGAAGAGAAAACTCAAAAAAATTGTCTCCTTTCCTCTTCTACAATCAAGAAAAAGACTGCAGTAGGCTTTCAATACTCCAGGAACGGTCAATCTGAAGTTTCAGCAACAAAATAGAACCTATGCAGCAAAGAAGGCAACAATCCACAGAGGGATTTAGAGGAAAAAGTCTACCACTTAACTCATGAGTCCACAGTGCTGGTAAATGTGCTCAAGACCGGGACAAAATTAAGTCGGATCTGTTGTATCAAACTACACTTACATTAAAAATGAGCCCACAGCCACAGCTCATGCAGGTTGTTGGTACGAGGTGACTGCACACGGAGTCCCTGTGGCTACCAATCACTGTTGTCAGTGAGCAAGGGCTGGAGGACCAGCAGCTAACTGAATAACCTCGCTATTGTTAGAAATGTTATTTGGACTCATACGAGGGTCTGATTTTCAAAGAAGCCTAAGCTTTCTAGACTGTGGGACAACTGATACCCCTACTGATACCTTTATTTTCTGTGTTTGGTTGGGTAGGTAAACATATACATCATCTTACCTACACTCAAGAGATTGCAAGCACAGCATCAGGGGCTTCTTACAAGCAGTCTCCCCTTCCAGCAATACTACAATCAGATTGCTATCTCCTTATGTCTGAAAAGTGACCCGAACAAGGAGTACTGAGGGCTGAAGAGCTTAAACACAATTATCTAGCATTCTGCAGCAACAATGCTTATATATAATGCCATGTGTCTGGGATGCATTATGTAACGTTTATTTAAATTTAAACCCCATTTAGAACCGTCCATTACCCTGCAGATTATTTTTTATTTCCATGGTATCCTTCAATGCACTTTTAATGCTGCCTCATTAAGAGTCAACTAAAGATGTAAGCAACATATGTCTACTTTGTTTCATTTTTCAGCTTCTATTAAACACATAGCATAAAGCTTTCCGGGAGCTTGCTTTCTACTTCTTAAAAAGATACAAATAATTTTCTCTATTAACTTTTTGCCAAAAGTATGAAACACAATTAGGTTCCTATCAAATTATCCTAAATTAATAATCTTAACAATGTTACTTATTAACAGATTTCCATATTATCAAAAAAAATCAGTAAACTACGTGAAGTTCTCAGAGATATATTTAATTAAAGACAGCCGAGTAATATTATATGTTGTGGGTTACTACCCATGTCATCCTTTTTGACATTGGAATTCTCTAAAAAACAATCCCACTTTCATAAATTCTAAAATTCAGTGATTTGTCTAGGAAGCAAAGAATATTTTGTTGTTTTTTTCCAGGTATGAAATTTTCCAACACTTTTACATTTCTTTCTACCCGTTGGAGGTTCAATTCTGCAAAACCAAGCTCTGATAAAATTGCTACAGAGATCAATAGCATTTCCAGGAAAAGAGGAGCTAGAGAGGAAGAGGAAAACTTTAAGGAATGATTCTTTGGTAGTTTAATTTTCTCCTTGTCCCTGTTTTATTTCCATATTCTTTTGATGTTATACATTAGTAATGAATTTTTTAACACTGCAAGTGAGAGACTGGCATTTATCAAGTGTGCTAGTCATCCTCCTCAGCCTCTTCCAGTGATAGTAGTGAAGGAAAAACAGTATTCTGCTCTGATAGGATTAAAAATACATATGTGCACAACTATGTAGAGCTACCTAAGAACTCCTGGCTTCACCACTCTCAGTGACTCATAGCTGTGATATACCTCGGAAGTGATGGTAGATCAAAGAATACCAGCAAAAAATGGGAGTCCCCAAGAGAAAAAGAGAGGAAAAAAGACTGACTTATACACACTGCCTATGAGAGCTTCACATCAGTGAGAAACCTAAAGTGCTCCTAAACGACAGATTGACTTGAGCAGGTGAGATATATGTCCTCCATTGAGAAGTCTGAATTTAAAAAAAAATCTTCAAAGTGCTTTACGTGATCAATGTCTTTTGTGCTTTGCTGGATTTTAGTTTCAACTAGCCACTCCTTCTTCACGAACTGAAGGGAACTTCAGTTCACTCAGGAACTTCACTCAGGAACTCGACTCCTTGGTACTACCAGTAAAGTCTCATGTAGTGAAGCATGAGCAGGTCTATTTTGTGCGCACTGCTGGCACATTGATCCGTATCACCTTACCTAATTTTGTTTCTGAAAAATACTCCTTCCCAGCCTAAATCCATTTCTCAGTTTTTTTCAGTCCTACCTCATTAGAAGAGCAGAAAAAAAGATGAAACCTTTAGTTAACAACTCCTGAAAAAGCAAGGAAATTCCTTACAATTGGCAAACAGCCAACCCGATTTCAGTGCTTGAAAAAATAACCTGGGGGTGATGACTGGTTAGCCAGATGTCAGTCTTGGGCATAAATAACACCATAAATAAACTGGGTCTGCATCCACAAAGATTTACAGGCTAATAGTATATAGTGCCAGACTTTAGGCTCTAGACAGTGATTTTGCCAAACACTTCATACACATGTGAAGATTATGAGTCCTGTACCTTATCTAGGTTGCCTTGATTTAACATACTTGGATTGTTTTCAAGGTTTCTGATTTTGTACCCTATGGCAACGTAATTAAACAACAGCATAAATTACATGGAATGAATAAGGCACATCAAAATGGATTAAAAGCTAACTCTCTGGCACATCCCGAAGATTAATGCAGAAGACATGAAAGAAAAGGGTTGACGTGAATTTTACCATAGGAACTGGGTTTTGCTCCAGAGTTGTTTAATATTTTACTTTTATAATGTCTCAATACAAGCTAAAACATACTATGGTAGAGTTGGCAGATTACACAACTTCTGGATTCCAAACCCCCCCCCCAAAAGGACGGTTTACTGTAACCTGAAGTTCAATGATAACAACTCCAAACCCCATTGCATTTAACTGTACTGAAGCAGGACACTGGGAAACAGAAAATCGAGCCACAGTATGAGACTGTCACGGAAAGTAGCATATAAGGATCACGAGATCACACTGGCTAGCCCCACACACTGTGGCAAAAGGAAGGTTCATGTAATCTTTATACACGTAAGGATGAAAATAAAGTATAAACAGGAATTTGTTCTTGCTGTACTACGTAATCCAGGATCCACAAAACCACTAATGGAACAATGCCCGGCTCATCTACGTCTCAAGAAGGAAAAAGAAACGTCAGGACCACAGAATAACTGAGGTTCTAAAAAAACAAGCTTTTTAACTTAAGCTTCTCAAGCCTCATATCTAGTCATTATTGAAGAAACACTGAGAAGCCACTTACTTACTTGACAGATGGATATCTGACAGTAGAAAATGGGGAAGACAAGCATTTCAGATAAAGACATAACTGATTGCCCACTGATTAGAAGCTGAATTTGGGCACAGTCAACCTTGAAATTTTACAGGGAAAAGGATGGAACTTTCTAAGTCTTTAAAACAATATTAGGCAGTGTACTAAAAGTCCTCTTTAATCCATTTTCTGAGAAAAAAATGACATGGTCTTCTGTTTACAGGAAGTGAGATTAGATGAGTTAGGGACTGTTTACATTAGGTATTTCAGACATCTGACATAAGTGCTCTGATCATCTCATTGGAGGCACCCGTCTTACTCCATTAAAAATAAGAAATTTGAACTATTTACAGTTTGATCCTCTGAACTGTGTGGATGTTAGACCACTCCTGCAGTGGTCAGCATGAATAAACTCTGCTGGGCCTACAAATATCTGAATAGTTTGATGGCAAACACCCATCTATGTGCTTGTTGAGGAATCAGCCGCCTTCTTATGCCAAAATTCAGGAGCTGTTATGCTCTCCTTTAGACCTCTATGGTCCACATCAATAAAACCAGAACCGCTCAGCAACTCAGGGGTGCCAAGGCATGTGTTTCTGTAACTTCCACTAGTCACATGTGTACTCAGCACTTCAGAAAGATTTTAGGGAATGAAAGACAGCATCCCAAAAAGAAGGTATTTCTGAAAATTCACTTTTAAAAATTGAGATAAATAGTTCAGTTTCCATAGCCTGCTCACCTGTTTGGAAAAAGACTTACATGCAGATGTCTGAATTTAAAAAAAGTGCTTTTAAATTCCTGTTAAGCCTCCCTAGAGAAGTTGTATTTACATAGTACTCTCCCTAACCTAAGGTGTCCCAGGAGCCTGGCATTATTTATGTATATGCCAGATAATCTGCCCCTGAATCATGGAGCTGGCTCTTCATGCAATGTATTCAATTTTATCCATCATTCTCTCAGGAGCTTGAATGAATGAAGTTTTGCTTTCATATTGATTGTACTTGACTGTAGCACTGGCACAGAAATCTTGGAAGATGGCAAAGTCTTCAATTTCAGCAAGATAAGCAGCATCATTTCAAGCAGAAAGCAAGTTTTCCTGTGGGGAAACTTCCACTTCAGGCAAAATACACTTCTGTATACTATGCTCATAGAGATTTTTCCCCATTTTTGCCAATGGTGATTCACTGCCAGTATCTTTTCATGTCACAATGTGCCAAGTACACCTAGAGAAAACTATAAATCTTGATGTGCATTTGCCTATCCTACTTTATAGGACAGACTATATCCTATCCTACTTTATAGACTATACTATATGCTATCCTATTTTATTACCGAGTCTCCTTAGTGAGCTATATTTTCTTCTAGTTCCCTGGCCCCATAATGTTAATTCCTGCAGACAGGAGGTTTTTTGGAAAGGGGTAAAGGAATAACTGCAAACAATTTGTTGCTTCCGATCAGCAAAGCCAATTATATTGGTTGACTGAAGAGAGCTTCTGAATCTAGCTGGAAGCATAAAAAAAATAGATGCACACTCGAGCTTCAGCTGCTCCTGAGTTAAGTGAAGAAAAAAAAAAAAGGAGATAAATATGTTTCTCTTCCCTTCATCATAAAATATGAGCTTCAAGGAAAAAGAACCCCATGTAATACGGATTCTACACAGAGAAGGTGAGCCTGTTCAAGGAAACAGGAACACACGGACCATTCTGATCACTTGCTTAGAGAATTTCTGAGGTATGTTTAGTGCATTGAACTTCCCCCCTTCCACACATTTTTTTTTTAAAACTGTTCTCTACCTGGGACAAATGAAATAAAGCAGTAGCTATGATAACTGCTATCATCAGAAACAGTACCTGGCAGCTATTCTAGACTCTGCGTGTAAGAAAGCAACAACAAATCACCATCCCAGGGGTACAGCTAGATGAGAAATAAGAACAACTTATAGGAAGAGACTAGGAATTATTTTTGTATCAAAATGGACTGGTTTTTCAACTTAAAACGTTATCTTAATGTTTTCCAGTGTTCTAGTGATTTTTACCACTTTCAATTACTTGTAAAAAATAATTAAAAAATCAAAAAATACAAAATCAAATGTCAATTTTTAGAAAACATTAGGTTTTTCAATTTTTGTTAGAATAATTCTACTTAGAAAACTTTTGGAAGCTCTATTAATCAGTAAACTTATTCAGGAAAACTATGTCAAACGTCATCCTTGATAACATCTGTATTTATTAATCTCTCCTTTACACTGAGTTGATGTGTTTTTTTAAGGATAAGGTTTTTTTAAATTTTAGGGGAAAGTCCACAGACACTTTAGCAAAGAATACCGAAGCATTTGTAGATCAAAATATATAATATAAAAACAGTATCTGACGTCTCTTTACACCATAAAATACAAAACTTGCAATACACTGGTTGCAGGAAAATGACATTACAGGAATTTACAGGAAAAATGTGAAAATACATGTAAAGTTTTGTGGCTTTTGCTGCCTTCAAAAAATGTAAGATAAACTCCCCAAACATAAAAACTTCTAGGAGTATGCTTCATGCTTTTCCTAAGTGACTTTGGCAGTCTGTAACTTATTAGATTATAGTTCTAGTATCTGAATCCAAAGACTTCATTACTGTGCTTGATGGAGGAAAATATACTACGAAAAGAAGTCACAACCACAGGCTTAGTGGCTTGGTGCTTATTTGCCTTTCTCTCTTCCAAAAGCTGTAGTGCACATGCATTTATTTCTGCCATTTAATAATAAATAATAATAATAATAGTAATAATGACAGTAGTAGTAGCATGGAATTGAGATCTTCATAACAATGAGAACAAAAGGATACATTGGCCATGGAATACAGTTTTAATTTAAAATAGTTTCGGGGAGGCTTGAAAAAATATCTAGCACATAATGGCAAATAAAATAATTCTTTATAAGATGTAATAGTGCAATTTATGCATTTATGACCAAAAAAAGAATGTGGTGTAATTAAGCTTGTAATAAGTTAGTTAAATAATAAACATATTGACACAAATTCAAATAATCCATGGCAGTATTAGGGTTTTTTTAACGGTCCTTTTAATATCTTTGGGCATTAAAATCTAGTGGGGAAACAAAACTGTAGTATTTTCATCCTTTTAAAGGCATTAGCTGTATGTGTTTGAATTTATTCTTTGGGTCCTTAGCAGTCTGACAGCCAAAACAGAATTGGGCTTATCTCTCTTTGCATGGTTCATTTCTGTTCCCCGATCAGGTGCCAGATGTCTAGAAAAATAGTACTGATAGGAAAATGTCTAGCAAAGCATTCTGGGATTAGTTCTTCCATTTTCAGCTGTTACAAATTCCCTGACATGTTTAAAGATAACTGTTAAAAAAATTCACAGAAATACTTGAATAACAGAAAACACTGATATGTTATATCTGAACAGCTTAATTAGCAAAAGGCCTAGGCTCTCCACAAAAGACAAGTGCTCGAGTGTAGGGATGGTTGTATATGATTTGACTTTTCTCCAGGCTGGCAGATATGAATCAAGCTGCTCGTATTATACATTACACATCAAGAGACTGAACAGCATAAACAAGCAAAGGGAAGACACTGATGATCCTTCCATCTGTAAACATGTAATTCCTCTTAACTGAAGAGCACTGCAGATTGAAAATATTGTCAGATCGTTTCAGACATAGAGCAGGTGACAGCTATGTCACAGGTTTTGTTGTCTCCAGCATGAAGGAAATGCAAAAGCTGGGTTTATGACAAACACCGTTAACAGCTTTAAAATAATTTTCTCTCATATACATACCCTGCCCCAAAATACATATGTATATACTTACCCTCTGTAGCTACCTGCAATGCTGTCAATGACACACAATTTGAATAAACAACCAGCATGTCCTGTCAGCTACCAGAAAATTTGAAAAAACAGGAAGGTTGCTCTCTGCTGGTTCCCGTAGGGCTGATGATCTTGCCTACATGCCCAAAAGCCTTTTGTGGCATCCAGAGACTGCTGAAAGAGAGTTCACAGAAGCCCATTTATTCCTGCTTAGAGCAGTCCTTGGCTGCTTTGTTCAGCTGAAGTCATGCAGATCTGCATGGGAAGGCTGATGATTCATGGTTGTAATCTTACATATTTAGCAGTAACCACTTGTGAGAGTAACAACTTACTGCAAACTCATCAAGCCTAGTGTTTTGAGACCCTCTGAACAGAGCTAGTCAAGGTCTATTTGCTCCTTTCTTTTCCTTACTACAGTCCTTGGCTGGAGCTCTGACATTCTCCCCCAGCCTATTCTAGAAAGCAAGTATTTTCTGAGTCACTAATAGCAGAATTTTAATGTAAATACTACTGCGTGCCATGAAGGAGGAAGTCCCAAAATAATCAATCCTAATATATTGTTGTCCTCTCTTCACACAAACACAGATTTACAGACGTTCCAGATCTATCTAAAGGTTGATGGGTTTTAGTGACCCTCACGACTGTGACACTGGAGCAGCTGGTAGACAACAATCTCCTATTAGGCAATACTGTGCCCTCCCCCTCCCACCAAAAAGCTGCTCCTTCTAAGGCCTGATCTTGAGACCTGCTGCCCTATTAGGCAATTCCTGAGCCTCAAAAATTACTCTCCCAGTAAAGTATCTTAAATAAGTTACCTTCCTAAATTGCAGATCTCTTACAAGTATTGGAAAAGGGCCACATGCTGAATCCTCTCCCTTTCGCAAAGCAGGATTACCGCAGCTTGCCAGAAGCACTGGATCTGCTCTGCCTGCACTGAATGACGGTGCTGCACACACATGGAATTGCTTTCCAGAAGTGCTGGGCATTACTTTATACATACCCAACTAAGTTCTGCACTCTTCATGTCTTCAATAAATAACACTACAGGAGTAACTGCTGCTGCCACAGCAATTCATGTACCGCTGGCAGCCAGCGGTATCTCCATGGGTCTCAACACCAGCAAAAGACGGAAAAATATTTTTGCCTGCAATTTTTCTTGAGAACATTAAAGGAGCCTCACCATGTCAAGGGCATGCATCATGGCAGGGAAAGGGCTGATAAACCCTGGGAAAGCCAGTGTCTTGGAACAAGGCTGTGAGCTGGATGAATTATCTTAGAACCACAGAATGGTTTGGGTTGGAAGGGATCTTAAAGATCATCTAGTTCCAAGCCCCCTGCCATGGGCAGGGACACCTTCCACTAGATCAGGCTGCTCAAAGCCCCATCCAGCCTGGCCTCAAACACTTCCAGGGGGGCATCCCTAACTTCTTAGGGTATCCTGTTCCAGCATCTCATCACCCTCACAGTAAAGAATTTTTTCCTAATATCTAATCTAAATCTCCCCTCTCTCAGTTTAAAACCGTTACTCCTCATCCTATAACTACACTGCCTGATGAGAAGTCCCTCCCCATCTTTCCTGTAAGCCCCCTTTAGGTACTGGAAGGACACTATAAGGTCTTGCTGGAGAATTCTCTTCTCTAGGCCAAACAACCCCAACAACAATTTATCTTGATTTATCTTGTCAGGTTGTATGTGAAGATAAGATGATCCTTCTTAGAGTCTGTGCAGATCCACCTTCACCTGAATATGTACCTTATTTTATGAATCCCGTGGGAAAACCTGAAGGTCAGCAACAGGGAAGGGCTCAGACTTGCTTCAGTTCTTCTGCTGAAGCTTACATTGCTGGGAGCTTAAAGGAGGAATGGGAGGACATTCTTGAAGAGTCACTGGAAGAGCAGGGAAAGTAAACACATGCTTCCTTGAAGAATTTGATAATTCAAGATGATCAGTGCAAGGTAATTCAAAGATTATCCCATTTTCTGTAATTAGCAAAATAATAACAAAATCTTTCCCTCAACAAATGATACATTTTCAGCTATATGTGTTGATGAAGTGTATGTCATGCAACATGGCATGGAGTTTGTGTTATGCTTAGCTGACAGTATTTAATAAAATGCAGTCTTGCTGCTTTGGCTCAAGCATGCTCTGGCAGCAAGTGGATGTATATGGAATATGATTTCTCATTTGAAAGGAGAAGTCACTTGATAACAAGTAGAGACTTACTCTGGAATCCTATTAAATAAATAACATTTTCACTCTCTGTGAGACAGATGTGCGGTGAAAGGCCTGCTGAGATAAAGAAAACTTCTGCTATGAAGTACAGCGCTGAAAAGAAGACTTGCTAAAGTACTGTAATGGGCTAGTTTGCAAGGATTTCTGGGGAGCTCCTTCAACATAACTTGAAATGTGCTTTTGGCAGTTTCTTTTTCTAACTCTTGTGCACGTGAGTCCAGTTATAAAGTCTTACAATTTACTCTTTTTCTTGAATGGCTGAACTGTCTAGTAGCAAAGTACTGTTTTGAGTATTCAAATTGTTGCTGAGAAAATAGGATACAAAATGGCCCCTTTTCGAAAGGTCAACATGGAAACTAGATTTCTACCTGACAATCAAGGTGGAATTCCACAGAATGGGTAGAAATATAAAAAAAAAGCTTTTAGGAGCTCTTGCTAAGTCTATTGGGTTGTCTCAAAAGCAAGGATATTGTCAAAGGAAGGCTGACGCCCATGGCAGCATCTCAGAAGCATTTTTCATAAGACTCTCTGCGATGCTGGGACAATTCTTTTGGCCGCCTGTGTCAGAGAGCAGATGTGTCAGTCCCCCACTGCCCAGGGTAAGAGGTCGCTGTTCTTTTGGTCAGTTCTATGAGTTTTCGACGAGCTCTAAAAAGGTCCCATTTCCCCCAGAGCAGTCGAAGCTACACACCAGGCCATAAATTGTCAGGATATCCAATGTGTCCATTTCTTCCTGCAAAGCTACTTGGCAAACCATGGACCCTTTTGTTTCACTAAAATTGAGCTCTTTGCTGTCATGAGAACAAGGTGCCACCCCACCCTATATGAAAAAAATGATTCCTTGCCAGCAAGGCCTGGCAGTCAGCCAAACAGCTTTAGCAAAGCTGAGGCAGAGTTTCCTCGCAGTACGGTCAAGTCGTTTGGGATCTTTGTCCTTAAGCGTGCTTTTGCTTGACAACTAGTGACACTTTGGAGGCTCAACTGGAGTCACTGTAAATATACTCAAGCTCTTTTTCTTGCCTTTCTCTATAAATTAGTTACATCATTCTTTGGCTGGTGTCCACTACAGTGTTTTCATTGAATTTAGCAGTCACTCATTAATGTAGAAGATGATCCTGCACGAATAGGAAGCTGACATAACATGATTTCCCAGATGTTAACAAACCATCCACATGTGCCTCAGTCTTTTGAGTCTCCAGACACATTAATTATGCACCATGCTACCCAATCCTTCCACATACACACTCCTCAATGGTAAAGCCTCAGGTCATGACAGGAAGAAGACTCTTGTCTCTCATTGGTGCAGACCAGTATCTAAAAGACAGTGCCTGAAAAAAGCGTGATAGCAGTTGAGTGGAGGACAGTTGAATTGCCAGCTCTCATCCCAAGTATCACTCACAAGACACTCTCATAAGATGCCAAGCAGGCTGGTGTTGGGTAGAACTCTGAGCATGGGGGAACAGTGCCCTGTTCAGCGAGGAGGGCAGAGTCTAGAGAACCAAACCTCTTCCAGGAACACTGTATAGATACAAAGTGCACTTGGTACTACAATTTGTGTTTGGGCTAGCTGCTATCTCAAAACCAGTGACAGACCCGATCAAGTGGCTCTATCTCATTATCTGTAACTGGGATCAATATTGAGACTCATACTGGGGTAACTATGGCTACTGACATCCATGTTGGGATCGTAAGTGGTGCTGTCATTCTGAAATTTTTATCTCAGCGGGCTGTAAGAGCATCAGTATGTTGCTAACTCTCTATTATTCTGTGACATTTTGCTATGGCAGTTGGGCATTAGCCTGCTCAGTGGTGTACTTAATGGACACTAATTGCTTACAATAGAAATGCTGGAGCTTACTTCAAGGTTTGATGAGGCCACGAGCTGCTGCAGAATACAGAGTTTCAGTCATGAATCTCACATATTGTGCATTCCAGCAGATACGGGCAGGCACATGAAATATCCGAATGTGTAGTTTTCCTGGCAAAAGAATCACTGCCTTTTTAATCTTGTGCAGGGAAGAGTATGTTAGTTGCAAGATGGACTAAATTTAAAGCATGAAGATTCTTAGCTGCTCAGTTTGGGAATCTCTGGGCAGGGGCATCCAGAATACTAGATCAGGACAGACACATAATTCTGGATATTCTAGGAGGTTTCAGAAATGTCTGAGCTCAGAACAAGTATTTTCAATACCCACCCCATTCTCTCACTGACAGTGAGAGGGAAATAAGGAAGTCCCTCCTATGCTATCCTTCTACATGGAAGCCTTATACATCTCATACCATGCTATCCTAGACGGAAGCGTGTAAAGGCTAAGGCAGGTGTAGGTCCAGAAAGCATGCTGTTATTAAAAACAAAACAGCCCCCTAGTCTAACCTGCCTGAAGCGTATACACACCTGGAGTGACACACACCTGAAGCAGAAATGCCATCTGGCGAGACTGGAGCATGATGTACTGCAGTGCTGCAATTGAATGTTGCTTCTGTGTGAATGAGATTTTTGCCAGTGTATGTCAGAGCTGAATTTAGCCCTGTTGGAGATGGGATAATTAAGCAAAGAAGAGTCCACCTCCAGCAAATTACTTTTCCTCCTACAACGTTTCTGCATTAAAGCATATGAATTACATCTAACACAAGCTTTAAAAATTTTGACAATGTGAAGTTTGGAATTCAGAAACTTTAAGTAACCTTTTATTATTATTATTATTATTTTTTTAAAAAGAGTTGTTTTGTATCTATCTGTCCTTGAAGTAAACTAAAGAAAAAAAAGATCTGTTATTTGGGTTAATTAATATGGCAGAATGTCTAATAACCAATGCAAACTTCACTACTTGTCTCTTAGTACTGACAACATCACAACTAAAATTTCTCAAAAGAATTCTTTGTAGGTTATACCTACTTCCTCTTAATGTCCTTTAAAGTAAATCAACACAGTATCTCTAAACCCTTCTACAGTCCAATGCTCTTCATAGTAACTACAGTACTAATGCTTTCCATCTATTCTCTTCAGTGGTCTCTTCTCCTACACATGAAAATGATTCCAGAATAAGATTTGGTTTACATGTAAAATACACCAGTTAGTTTGGAGTAAATCCATGAAGCCAACTGCCTTATGCATCAAGTACCTTTCCCAATATAGCAAAATTCAATTCACTTTCAAACCACAGTAAGAAAAGGCACTGTCATCGTAAAAGCGCATGAGAGAATTTTGAATAGTTAATCTAGAATATTTTATATATAGAAAATTTTACACAGCTAAAATGCAATTTAGCTAAGGAGAACAATCTCTACATTAGTGTTGTCTGTTGATTTACTTACTATAAATCATATTTTTTTAAATTAAAACTTTTATTTTTCTTTCCTTTTTATAATTCTTTGTGGATGGAGCAAATCATGTTTCATAATTTCCTGGGATGAAAGGCTGTGTGACACGGAAGCAGTGTCACTAGTCTCAGATGAAAATATTTATGAAAGGTCTGACAGTTTTTCTCTCTGTTATCCTTCAGATGACATTTTTTCAGAGTGCTTAAAAGGAACAAAGCACACGTTGTTTAAGCAAGTTCCCGAACAATGGTGTTGCCTCCTAACAGCAGCAGGCTTATGTCAGAGAACAGAAATGTTAAAAGGAAACTAAAATACCCTCAGCAGCAATTAAGCTGTAACAGCAGCTATCTGCTACACAGCGGAAAGACAGAAGAAATGAAAGTATTCAATAGTATCTGCAGAGAAATTGAGTCCAGGTGAAGAAAACAAAAATTACAAATAGGAAAAATCTATCTTCAGATAAATTTTACCAATAAATTTAAAAAAACAAACAATGCAGCGTAGAAAATTCCTTGGTGCCCATATGATCTTTGATATGGGTAATTTTTGTTCTTTTTCCTTGTGAATTATGAACGCGAGAAAAGCATTAAGCATAGTCCCTGAATTCAGGGATGGAATGTCATTCACTCAGACAAAATGCTGCATCCTTGACACTTCAGGTGGAAGACAGAATTGCAATTCTTGACCAGGTCCAGAGGAATCCAGAGGGAAAGAGGTTTTTGGGGTTTTGTTTTGTTTTGGCGTTGTTTTTTTTAAGTGCTATCTATCACTTCTAGGTTAAACTGTTTTTGATGCTATATGTTTCAATCTATAGCAACAGATAGTCTCCGGCAGGCACCAACTGTCTTTCATTATATGAGTCGCAATGAAAGAACACTGTCTCCTTGCCAACACGTTCTTACTTAAGATGATCGAAACTGTAAATTTTTTAAAATTTCTACTTTTTTTCACAAACAATAA
Organism: Chroicocephalus ridibundus; assembly: GCF_963924245.1. Taxonomy (NCBI): domain Eukaryota; kingdom Metazoa; phylum Chordata; class Aves; order Charadriiformes; family Laridae; genus Chroicocephalus; species Chroicocephalus ridibundus. The sequence continues at coordinate 134,798,848 of NC_086285.1, forward strand.
ATTCGAATATGGAACTTGTTTATCATTGCAGAATTATTATTTTTTACATGTAATAGCCACACAAAGTCTATTTACCACTACATACAGGAGAATTTAGAACTAGCTATTTGAATTAATGGATGGTAAAGTAAACAGAATATTGGCTACAGAAAACAAGTAGAATTTAGTAAGATTAAAGAGGCAACCTGTGCACACTTTCACACATTCAAGTGGAATGAAGAACAGTTATCTTTGCCCTTTTATGTGGCAAATGTGGTTTTGGTTTGATTTTATGTTTATCTTTTAGCAAACCATTTTTTGTACTATGTAAATGTGTGCATGGTTTCAGAAACAGCAGCAACTGAAGTATCATCCACACATCCCATATCCCCCCAGTTACTAAAAAGGGAAATAATACAGAAAGAAATACTAGATCCCATGTGCACAGTCCTACTGTTCAGAGGATTCTCTTCTCTGGCTGGCATTTTGCCTGAATACATTTTTTCCAGGTCATCAAATTCCCGATTACACTCATACAACAAAGGAACACATCAGATCCCCTTTAAGGGACAAAACATCCAGGCAAAGCCAGGCTATACTTTCACATATGTTTAAATCTGAGGAAGAGCACAGCTGAAAGGAGCCGCCTTCCCTTCCCCTAACTCTCAGCCAGTCATTCCTGCACTCGGATCAGTCCTTGTCCCATGTACCCAATCCCTGATACTGGTTCACTGGTACAGCAGGCTAAAAACGTACTTGAAACTACAGGCTTCAGGAAAGAATTAAGGAAGTGAGAAGGTTGAGTAAGTAAAAAGCTTGGTACAAAGACTATTCAGCTACTTTTTTTGGCAGTGGGGGCTGTTGAGCCTTGGATCACTCTGTTCCTGTTCAGTGAGGAATTATTTCTGGTTTTGTAGGAAATGCTAGAGTTAGGATAATGCGACAATAAAACATGGAGCAGCTGCTTCTCTTTCAGTTTCTGCTCCAAACGCTGGAATTGTTTGCATCCCTCCCCCAACAAAAAAGGATCAGTACATGACAACAAAGTCTTTCTGTGGTCTATTTGTGTGATTGCGAAATACGTGTGTGGACTTTATGGTTTGGAATGTTCTTTTGCAGGTGCGCAGTTTGTACCATCACACAGATTTGGCGATGGGAAATACAGCAAAGAGATAGCTCGTGAAGCAAAGATGACCAGATCTGCAAACTAGAACACCATACCTGATGAAGTTAGGCAAAGCAAACAGACACCACAAGAACACTGTAGTGGCTGTTTTCGCTCGGGCAACTTTTACAACATGCTTTCTCAGTAACACTTCTCTCATCCTCTGCTGTTAGAAGGAAATACAGCATTCCTCACTTTCATGAAGTAGTTTCTGTCCGGCTACTTAGTGAACTGTGTTTTGGCCAACCCTAATCCTTTGGTAGTCATGCAGTAAGTACTTCCAAAAGATCGAAGCAATTCAGTAATTCAAGATACCTTTCTCTAGACTTAAATTGTGCAAGTATATCCTTCTTACTTGAAATATCAATCCAATTGCTAGTTTGTCTCCATAAGTAGTGCACTTATGTTTGTACTATAACTCTCACCATATCCTTTAAGGGACTGCTCTTCTGAGAGATGATCTTTGACATTATTTAGCAAAACATCCCTCCCTGCAAATATAGGTCAGGAACATCTAACGGGAAGTCCGCCTATGGCAGCACGATATTTTGAGACATGAACCATACTGTTTCGTATACAGAACCCAAAAAGACTACTAACAAAGAAACCACGATTCTTATTTACATTTTCATATATGATAATTACAATGTTTTTACATGAAATGTTAGACTTGAGTACTGCCTTTGAGAACACTTCTTTATTGTGCAGCTCCTCTTCTGGACCATAGAACAGGCAATAAATAGAAAATTTCATTTGAGACAGATATGCTCTTGCTCCTGTATTAATCATGACACATAATTTAAAACGGGCACAAGTAATGCAGATGAAATGTAGGGGAAAAAGTCACCCACAAAAAAAATAGTAATTAAATATACTGGAGTATGAGTAAAATCCGAAACACAAAGAGCTGCTCATATGCTGTCTAGCAATACAGGACACAACTTGGTATGGTTGCATTTATAAATGCTTCAAATCTTACATGAAAAGGAAAGACTGCCTGTAATGAACAATACATAAGTGAGTTTAGACAAATATTGCTTTTTTAAAAGCATCCATTTAAGTTCAAAGAGGTTATTTAAAAATTCACGTTCTTCGTGCTACAGCACAGTGTGCCACCTATGGCTCCAAGGCTTGCCGTAACATCTGGCCTCTTTCCTGAAAAACCTCGTGGTGGTGCTGAGAGAGGATATATCTCTTGCTTCACGGCATTATTTTGATGGCCCACCCACTCATTCTGCAGTTTGTCCTGACACAAATCTGTTGTGTATATATATATAGGACCACATCTAGACCATATTAATCTGTTTTGCCCTTTGGTGGCTCTATACCAGGACACCTGGCTGACTCTCACCACAGCAGAGGCATCTCTGCATTTGAACCATGCAGACCAATTTACCCTACAAGAAAACAAAAGCTCTCGTGTGAAATTCTACTACAACTGTCTTGCTTTCATCACTGTAGCTTACAAACAATAAATTGCTTAGCTGAGACCTTATTCAGAGATTTACCAAGTTTTTCACATATTTACGACAAAAAAAAAAAAGAAATCAACTGTACACACCAAAAATAAGCTTCCTTTAAGAAATCCACTTGAAGTTCTTGGCAGTTACATGAAGATAGTTTTAATGAGTGCACAGATTTATAAAATTAGAACTATCCTGCTTACATTCATTGCACCTTGATGTTGACATTAAGTCCCCAGACAATAACTATGTAGCAAAACAATATTAACTGATATTAAAAAAAAAAATTAATAAAGATCATGCTTTGCTTGCAGCTATTCAGTTGATGTGGAAAACCAGGTTATAGCTGATGAGATGGAAAGAACGATCACCATAGCAACAATTTACCACTTAACAATGAAGGGGGAAGGGTGCATCATCTTTTCCTACTTGCACATGTAAACAGTATTAGTTCAAAATTCTCAAGTTCAGCTACGTATTTCATTCTTTCAGCAAAATATGCAGTGAAAAAAAAATTGTATTAGTACTACAGCATTCATTCAGCATTATATGTTAGTTCTATTGGCAATGACAAGAAATCCAGCACCAGTAAAAGAAAATAATGATTTTAATTAAAGATCCTCCTTAGTAGCATAAGCTACCATGGAAAACCTTGTCTCGTTGAGGAATAAAATATCCCAGTGAAGTGGTAATGAATCAAAAATATAAATTGCTTGTTTTCAGCAACCTAATTCATGTATTAAAAGAAAACCTAAATGATATTATCAACTTATTTTAAAATAAATATTTTGATTAAAAGAAATCAAAGATTACATATGTACCAATACAACATTATCTAGTACTGCTTTGGCTAATTTAAAAATATGATTTAAGTGTGCTTTCCTAATCTTCTTTGGAGTTATTTGTCCTGTGTCATAGAAAAGGGGTGTATAACTAAAATGCGCTTAAAACTGTTTTTCCTGTGTCTGCTTCCTGCCCACCCCCCACCACCACACACACCATGCACACAAGAACACCTCAACATCTGTAACTTGCATCACCTTAAAGTTTACATCAATCATTTTCAGTATTGTCCAGACTGTTCAGATACATTAAGATGAAAGGAGCACAGCGAGTAACTCACTGATCAGCAGCCACTGAAGTAAGCTGGATGACACTGGAGTCTCCATTAACTGGTTTGGGCACTCAGCCTTTGAGGCAGGCACTAAGCTCACCCACCCGCTCGTTATTTTACCTGGGTATTTTCACCCCATCTCTCAGAATGTACACTTTATCCTCAAAGTGCCTTGGTAAAATAGGGACATTTAAACTGCTCGCATTTTACACTACATAGGGATCAGCAGCAAAGCATTATGAAGCTCAGCAATGCTCTGTTTAGATATGAGGAGTAAAAATCCTAATGCTCAGAAATAACGCTTAGATCACCTCACAGTGAATGGGAGAGAGTCTGACATACAGATTAGGTACTGGGCAGTATGTTAAACACCAGGAAGCTTGAACTGGCCTAAAGGAAATGCTCAAGAGACGTATTCAAAATACATCCTCTCATCTGGACGTAAGTGACTCTGTGATAATGAGTTTCAGGTCAGAAATTTTTTCAAGAATTTAAGCTTTAAATTCATGCATTTAAATACGGATGAGTGGCTTATGGTCAGTATTCAGAAAACATTGCCAAAGGCAGAATTTGCAGTATCGCATGTCCTGTGTGTCTCTTGGTAATTAGGACACTGAACTGGGAAGTGTGAGATCTGAATTGTGGGTGCCTGCTCCCAGTTTGAATCTGTAATACCTACATACCAGGAGAATGACTTATGAGTTCTTTCATGGAGATCAGAGACCGCATTTTTGGTCGAAGGTGGGCCACTCTGCTGCCAGGATTATAAAAACAGGTGGTCCAAAAAGAAAGGAAGAAAGAGGGGAATGTGACTTGAGTTTATATCCATGTACATATTTTGGGAAAAAACAAATGAACAAACAAAACAAGTAAAAAAAACCCAAAATCTAACACTGCAACGGAAAAATGCAGGATCTACACAAAGCAACATTTCAGGGTACGAACAATTATATGAAATCACTTAAGCTTTTTTCCCAGCGAATTTTTACTGCACCATGTAACTGTATCTAGGACATGTGACTAAATGAAGAGCAGTGAAAGTACCATTCCCAACACTGCGCTTAAAATATGGTGCTGCAATAGAATGAACGACTTTAGGTAAATCGCCAGCATAAGAGAGATTTCAGAGGAAGTGTGCAGAACGGCAGAGATTTTGACAGAAGGTCATCCATGATAGTTATACCTAAAAATGATCCAAAACAAGCCCCCAAAAAATAATCTTTTAACATTACCTATGATACACAGAGAGTACAACTCAAAATTCAGCTCCAAGAAGATGCAAATCAGTGCAGAAACGGTTAATTACTCTGGAGACAGCTCAAAAGAGTCAGGAATGATGCACCAAACTACAGCAAAAACGGTAAAGGAGTTCTTAAAGAAATCTCCCTACAAGGAGGAGGTGCCAGACTAGTCTGGCTGATCAAAGCGCCTAAAGAAAAAGCAGTACTATGACGGAAACATAAAGAGGATTTGCATGTACAAAGGGTTTAATCACTTCCAAAAGCTAAACAAAGCACTACAAAAAAACACTACAGAAAAGCGACAACATAAAGCACTCATGAGTGTCAGTAGCCCCGGCCTCATGAAAGCGCCCCGGGGGGAAAGGGATCAACGGTGCTCAGGCTGTCACACGAAAACTGCATGCAAATAAGTCATTATCTGCCATGGCACTCAGATATCCAGAACACTATAGATATAGATATGGCTGCAGCATAGCGGTTGAGATCTTCCAGAATGAACACAGCCACATTAGCTATGCTTGAAGCCCGTTTTTTCTTAGGCAGATGAGTGGAGGCACAGCAGAAGCTCTGCACATGGCCTAAGACCACAACAGGGCCTCTTCTACCTATGTAGACCCTGCTCCTTCCTGCCTGGCAACAAGATGCTGCCCATCTCTCAATACTCAGGAAGATGGAGAATGGAAAGGCAGAGAAAAATTCTTTTCCTGCTGTCCTACTGCTGCTAAGTGACCAAACTCTGCCACAGGGCAATGGTGCCTAAATGCCACACCATGGCAGGGCAGGGACTGTGTCACCAAGGCGCTTGGCAGTGGTGGCCCCTCACTCCACTGGATACAGAGGTAGTTGGTGCGCCAACGCACACGCTCGTCCAGTCTGATGTTTCCCGTCTGCATTATTTCCACCCAGTAAATCCCTACCCACTCTCAGCTGTGTTTGAGAACCCTTGGGGAGCCAGGAGTGGGCTGCTGTCAGCAAGACAATCCATCCAGCCTACTCCCAAGCCCTCTTGTTCAAGGACACCGAGGAGCCAGCTGCAGACAAGCTGAATGGTCACCCCCGCTCCTGAGTATATTCTTAACAACTTCTAGCGTTCGCATCGCCAAGACTTTGGCACATGATCTTACAGCGACAAAGGTAAAAACTTGAAAGTGAAATACAACCCCGAAAGAGAAATTCCTGTGGCAGATCTTCTTTCCCTCACCCCTTCTCACCCTGCATTTTCATGAAAGGACAAGATGCAAAAGAGGAGAAAGATTAGAGGAACAGGTGCACATCTCAGTACCCATCTTACCAGGGTCTACAAATAAGCTAACAGAAATAGTGACAGAAACACAGAATGACAACGCAACAAATCTCTTGAAGTGAACAAATTTAGGATAGCGTAAGCATCTCCCCAGTTCCCTTGGTTATTTAAAACCTCTACAATGGAGAGAACTAGCAAAATAGCCAACCACCACCCACCAAGGCTAGAAGGGACGACAACGGTCAGGTGAGGAAATAAGGCTCCATAAAGGAAACGTCACCCTCGGAAATGTTATCTTACAGAAAGGCACTGGATTAAACACGGAAAAGAAATAATTAGAAACTGTTGTGTTTGTGTGAAATGCCAGGACAGAGCAGCAAAACCCTCTACAATAATTTGTCATACACTTAGCAAAGCCCAGCACAAGCGTAATTACTAGATAGTGCCACAGCTGTTTAATCACTAAAAAAATGGCTCAGAAACATAGGGAAAGAATCAGAGCCGAGGAGCAGATTATGCATCTAATGCTCCTGCTCATTAGAAACTTCACCATTGTTAATTGTGGCTTATTCGGTGGGGATGGAAGCAAAGAGGGAATGTACTGTGTATATACGCAATGAGGCAACTAAGGTGGTATTTGCAAGAGGGGCAGGAAGCAACTTCGCTTCCTAGTTACCCAGGATGTGTCAAGTGCAGTTGCTGACATTGCACTGCCTCTGAAAGGTCTGTTAATAAATATTTGCTTAGTATATTGTAACTTGAGCACAGGAGAGAAAAAGTATCCCTCCGTATTAGCACACTATAGACAACCCCTACAAACCTCACATACTTTTCATAGCAAAGAAGAATACTGCTCTTTCTCTTAGGAGGAATAAGTTCTTCATAGAGAATACCTCTACTGTATACATTTGAAAGAACTACCCAAGTTTCTTAATCTTCCCTTAAGGAAAATACCAGAAGATTCATCCCTCAACATAAACTACTCCAAGGAAGCCAATTATTTATAGAAGTTTATGCTTTTTATCACAAAAGCAACGGGATTCAGCATTACCAGAAACGGAGAAAATGAGAAGTCACCAGTCACCGTACACCTGAAGTAATTTCGTCTTCAGAAAAGTAGAGATTTACACAAGCCCAGTCCGTGGCCTCTTTATTACACAGGTTATACACTCAGGACCTGTCCCTCTCATTTACAACAAGACGCAGTTTGCAATATATACAAGCAGAATATTCCACTTCCAGGTCTCAGGCTTAGTTACAAAAAGTAGCACTTGGGCACCTTTAAGAAACGCTTCTGTGCCCCAAAGCAGAATTTGTGTTTACAACCTGAAAACTGCATCCACCAAAAGCTTAAAAGTTTCATCGGAGACAATAATATGCTTGAACAGGTGGTAAAATGTATTGAAAGAGATTTTTTTCCCCATCGGATTTCTTTTATTTGTTCTATGCAAAAAGATAAAGGAATATAAACTACAGTTTTGGAAGTAAAAATCTATTTTTTTTAATAGATTTCAGCATGAAAGCTTTCAAATTAGTTCATTTTAAGATGAAGTCACATCTGCACATCGCAGACTCTCTGCTTCTGGAGTTGCAGGATGAGCAGTAAACATTGGAACCCGATGAGGCAAATTCTGAATAGGTGAACTACCACACATGCAGGACTTCACTTCATTAACATATAGTATGATCTGAAAGATAAATCACAGCTAATGAACAGTAATGTTAAAATCACCTAAGAAAAGTTTGAAATTATAAGTCATTAGAAGCATGAACTGCATAAAAGTGCAGAATAAACTTTAATGAGATTCTGAAAATACAGCCCCATTACAGCAAAGTTAGGTGTTTCATCTCAGCATAAAAATGTCTTCCCATGATTAATAACTGCTATTTTTTCATATTATTATGGGTATCATACTCTGCCAATAACGTTCAAATTCTAATTTTCCCAGCAGAGGAACTGACAGTTGGGGTTTTTTTGAAAATTAAGTCATTCTTAGATATTTTCAAATATACTTGTTTGGCTTTTTAGTCAAAACATTTATATTTAACTCTGAAGTGATTATTAAAAAGAAAATACAATAGTGTGGGTGGGGTCAGGTAGATCATCTCATATGACTAAACTTCCTTCTCAGAAACATTTATTTTTCAGTTACTGTTGAATACAAAACTAGTGTGAATACATCTCTAAAACACACTAAAGTTAAGCTCTTTCTCTGTCAGTTCCTGATGTATGCCAAACACATCTGCCACAAAATGCACTGGAAGTTGACACAGGATAAAAATTATTAACTAGGTACAGCCTCTAACCCAAGATAATGCTTTTCTTAAACTTCAGTGCAGACAGGATTAACCAAACTTCTACAAAAGCTAATCATGTTGTCTCATTTTCTTTTTGCAATTACAGCTACTGAATGCGTTATTCTTTAAAGTTCAAGTACTATTGAGTAAAGTTTCGTTTCCATGATAATATATAATAATATAAAATATAATAATATAGCTTGCCAAATAGATATTCAGCTGCTACAATGCATGTTTTGCAGAGCCCTGAACTGCTTCAACCTTTTTTGTTTTGGTTTTTTTTTTTTTTTTTTTTTTTTTTAAAGTGAGACAGCCTTCATTACAAAGACAGTAAATTTGTGCAGTGGGAAAACATGATAAAATATTTATAAAGACAATATCTTTAAAATAACAGAAAATGTGAAATTTTAAGTCTGCATAATTAATAGGGTTACAACAATTAAAATGTTTTCAAAGTCTATTTTCTGCATTTAAAAAGATAAAATTTATTAATGAAATTCCTCGAACTAAAGCATCCCTGAATGACTAAAGAATTATAATGGCTTTATCATGCTTTTCTGCATAGTCACTGCACCTAACTTCAGGGATATACAGCTTCTGTATCTCTATGGACACATCACTTCGCTTTCCACACTGATCACATAGGTGTATGGGATTGCGTCCAGTTCAACACTGGGAGTTTGCAGGCACATTCTAGAAAACTAACAGAGTATTTTGGGCAGAGCAGAAAAGCGTCAAAAAGGCAGCCTGAAAGTGACCCTCTTCGCTCTATAAAAGCGCTCTTGCTTTGGAGGGGAGTTAGATATAAAGCCCCATTCAAGAGCTGCAACACACACACGGTAAACAGTCCATTACACTGTGCATCTACTGCGAACCCTTCACACGTGCTCTAATGGCAAGCACCCCAATCAACTCCTTATTCCCTCACTACCACTATCACAGATGGATTCAGAGGACAGAAAGGCAGTCTCTGTTAAATACATATTGCATACAACAATGTTACTGAATTGTGAATTCACATTAGGACATTTAAGCCAGGCTACTGAATCGAAGAAGATGGATCTCTCAACTAAAATTGCAGGGTTTGTAGTTGGTTTTGGTTTGGTTTTTCTGGTTTGTTTTTTGTTTGTTTGTTTTGTGGTTGTTTTTTTTTTTAGCACTGCATTGGGTATGATGAAAAGACACTTTGAAAACAACCAGCTTTGGGAAGGAATGATAAGAATTTAATGTCTGATATTTTTCAGAAATCCCTTTAAAAAAGCCATGCATGCACAGACATTTACATTCATTCCCAATATCAAAACATGTTTGCAGATCACCAGTTTGACTGTTTTGGGACATTCTGTAGCAGGGCTGGTGCCATTAGATCTTCAAGATTATTTATTGGCCTAATAACTTTATTAATCAAATCTTCAAATACCAAACTCTTGCACAACACAGGGACAAAATCTGACAATCAAACTCAGTTTAACAGGAAAACTGATACTGAAACAATGTTAGGGGTATTTTACTCTCGGGTTTTTTAAAAGCACCTACAAACATGCAAGATGTAATACTATTCCCAGGCAGGTCACTGGGAGCTTAGCTACTCATTTGAGTGGTATCAGTCCCTCAGAGCAAGGAAGGCAAAATCAGTCAGGACTCGCTTACATAATGTTATAGATACTTTTTACAAGCATTATTTTAGTGCACAGCAATACCATAAGGGCACCCACATGTATGAAGTTTCCTATTTTTTATATATGTTACCAAACAACATTCACTCACTCTAGACTATTTGGTGTGAGAAGAAACAGAAGGGACGATACACATCTTCCCTGAACTTTGGAAGCTGATGACTCCACAAACATTTTTACATAAATACAAACAGAAATACATTTGGCTTTCCAGGGGTTTCAGCTCACTTGTATGACTTCTGGCACCAACTAACTGAAAAGGTGGAGGGCTGAGTTTTGAGCGCAATCAGCCACCGAGCAGACAATAAACATACATCTGTGTGCAGCGTAGAGAGCCGGTGATAGCCCAGAAAGGATGGGCTACTGTATCAGCTGTTAGTGGACTATATTCCTGTCAAATGCTGATAAGCTCTACTCATGCATTGCCTTATTTAGTCAGGCTTCTCTGCTGACACACCAATGCTCAGTAACAAGTGCGTATGATGTTTCCAATACAGAGAGGCTTCAGCACCCTCTTTTACTAAAAGCATAACAAATATTAAATGGCTCAGTGTCGTTTTCTAAGGCGTCCTGAAAAAGTCTTATTTGCTCACTTAAAAACACACTGCCAGTAACTAAACCGCATTCTTAGTAACTAAAATGCATTCTTAAACTGCATTGTGGAAACACAATGTAAACGAAAAAAAATTGGTCATAAAAAAATTGCAGACTACTTCATAACGGAGTTATTTACTCTCCATTTTGAAGACTTAAGGAATTTACTGGAACATATGAGAAGATGTTCAAAGACCCTGTAGTTTGGGAATTACTATTTTAAGAATAAGCATAAGTTAGCAGTATGCTCAGATGTAATTCAACCTGAAAATAAGACTTTTCATGCACTTTTTACCTACATACGTACTTGCATACTATTACTCTGCTATTCATGATACTCCTTTCCCAAGTACCTTTAGCTACATTTTTTCTACGATATGACACATATGAGAAGAGATCATTTTTACTAATGCTAAAAAACCATCTATTACCTTCAGAACCACTTCATTGATCTCACAGTCTCATAACTAGTAGATTCATCCTGTTTCTTTGAAGATATTTAGTAACAGGCTGCTTTACTGAAGTCATTTCAGGAAATCATTATTGCTTTCATTAATGATACTAGTGTCCATTAACTTCTATATTGCAAATATATTTGCAACTAAACTGCTCCTATGAAGATAAATTAGCAAAGTACATACTGTTAAAGTGTGCATCTCTGAAGTTTTGTCATCATGTTTCACTTACTCGCTAAGTTGTAAAATCAAGTAATCCGCGATGGGTGTCTTAAGTCATTAGCATGAATTAACAAGATTCTGCTGTATATTATTTCACAGCTACTGCCAAAAGGTCAGCTCTTGAATACAGAAGATCCACTGAATGTCACATATTTAGCTTCCTTTGGAACTATGATAATATATTCTATTAAAACACACCCTGTATTGCACAATGCCATTAATCATGTTAGCTAAAACACTCGGTTCATATCCTACTTTTTTTAGTAGAGGCTGTATGGCCTTCACTGCTGCAGATGTATGCCAGTATTCATCAGATTTCATCCTTAGAGCAGACCAGCCTGATCAGGCAGTAATTTGTACACGTGGAGAGACCATGCACAAGCTTGACTGAAGAATGTACACAACATACAATGAAACACTGCACAAGTCTGCTCCAGAGCTGGAAGCTGTGCAGCTGTATCAGCATAGTCCTGGGCCTGAGCTAGTTAGCTCAGCTGGGAAGAACCATGAGAATTAAAGCTGGTTTTCCACAATACAGTGAAAGTGTGACAGGGTCACAGCCTCGGACAGAACCTGACCTTGTACGCTCACTGCATGCCCCTGCTCTCTGTCATACAAACCTTTCAGAGCACTCAAGGCACCTCTAACACGGTGCCTCACCATAACTAATTTGCTGAAAGGTCACACTGAAGTTTGTGGCATACTTGGAAAGTAAGCTCACATAACCAAGTTCTGCTGCACACCAGATCCATTGGACTCATGTCCAGCCTGAGGACGTATGCAGCTCACCAGGCCACTTCACCAAACCCAGGGCTGGCTCTTGGCTGGAGGAACACCCGGGGAAGAGCAGCACACAGGCAGGTTGCTGACTGAATTATTCGGGAAGTAGCAGCAGCCCATTCCTGATCATTGTCTTTCCCAGAGCTGCTGCCTCTATCACAAGGCTGCCTGGCTGCCACTACCAGAATTTCACAGTGCATTCCATGCCTGCTCCTAGAGATCCTTTGGGAAAAAGCACAGCTGGGAGCCAGCTGTCTGAATGGCTCCAGCACCCTCTTTTCCCTGGAAGCCTCTGTCGTATAGCACATGCAATAAGCCACCTAGCATCCCCTGCCACTGGGTAAGTGGTACATGCACCTACCCAGGGAAGTTCGGCACTGTGAGCTAGATGACATTCCAGAAACACGCGTCGAAGAAGCAAAGCCAAGGAAAACAAATCATGCTTGATAAGATGCTTTTATCTGGTTAACTAGTGCACTGAGGATCTTTACAATACAAAAGCAGCTGCACTGCAAAAACAAGTAAGAAGCAGCAACCTGTATAATCAGCTATTTCCATTGCAAACCCATGTAATCTGTTAAGAATTTTTCTCACACGTATGTAAATCCAGCAACCAGATTCTCAAATAGAGCAATAAAACACAAAACTGTATCCTCACTTAAACAAAACCCCTGGCCTGATTTCCAGAAATATGGATATCCCAGGTAACTGAGCTGACCTATCTTTCTGGAACATATTCTGTCTGTCACCCTTACTCATATTGAGCTTACCATACTCAAATCTCACAGTTTTTTGGGACAGTGTGTAGAATGGCATAGCATTTAGCATGAGTAACAGCAGATGGAATGTGACATATAGATTCATTACAGAAGCTTCATTGTTTGCAAAGGGAAACTACTAAGAAGTTCTGTTAGTTCCTTTGGAATTCATAAAATAAGCCCCTAATTTTAGTTTTCCTGGGAGTAATGAAGAGGACACCTAAGACAGCATCCTGAGAACATAAAGGTTTCCTTCAGTGGTAACTGAGCTGTCTCTGTACTTGATTATCCCTTATGGTCCAGCTGGGAACTTCTAGTACCTCAGCTTTGGCCTCTGAACTACCTATGACTCCCACAAAACATGCAACTCAAAGAATACTGTTCGATCAGTGGTGTCCTGCTATTGCTGGAAAGAGTGGGAGTTTTGCTGCTGATGTCAGCATGGCCAACATATAGTATTTCACCAATGGATTATGCGAAGAATAAATTAAAAACCTGCCAGGTTCAGCTCATACTTTTATTCTCCAAAGCTACATGGTAAACGGACTATAAGCCATTTATCTGTTCTTTGATTAAAACTTTAGAAAGTGATGTTTTGTCTGCTCCTAAAGAGAGTAACATCACAGGAAGTATTTTAATAGTAAGGTGAATTTTTTAAAAACTCTTGACAATATTTTTATTCTTTCTAGCTTCTCTTCACCTCAGAATTAGCCAAGTAACAATAGCAATGATGAGTTGCTGATCAAAGCATGTAAAGTCAGCTCATTCCTTCAGGATGAAAGGTAAAATAGAAAGCAGCAGAACAAACATCTCACATTGCTACCATAACCTCATTATCATTTTTTGATAATTGACCTCTAGGATTAATAAAGTACACTTTAAGGTGTCCTTCAGGATCACGAAGGGGCAGGTTATTTCAAATTATAATATGGAAGCATTTGAGTCTTTTCATATTAAAATTCCACAAAATTCAATTATGACAGTAATTTTTAGATCAATTTAATAAGAAAAGAATTTTCTCATACCAATATTAATACCCTCCTGTGAATGACAAGGATCCCCAGTTTCATGCTTTCACTTAGAAATACCAGAATCTGAATCATGCCAATCTTTTCTTGTTCTTGCTATTGAAGAACGTAGGTCTTCCGCTTTAAAATGCTCATGCTTGAACTCACTGCTTTATTCACTAGGTTCAACATAATCCTCTTACCTAAGTTTTTTTAAAAATTATAAAAACCTGTGACTATTTCCTTTGCCATAAATATTAAGCCATATTTCAGCAGCAGAAAGGCAAAAGAGACAGCCGTAACGCCTTGATACTATTCACTGTAGTGGCTAGTAGCAATTGCAAACACCCCAACATCCATGGGCAGAGACTAGTTATTTCCTTTTGAGAAGAAAATAGAGACTTGAAGACTAGAAGCCTGTGATTTCTTTCCTGGTAAGTCACAAAGAAAAGAGAAAAAAAAAGCTTTTTTATTCTCACCAGCACAGTGCTTTTGAAGACTATATTCTTGGATTTAAACAAAACAGCAGAGCTCTAAAAAAGCCGCACAGGAAATCATCTTCTCATTTCTCCTGTTATTATTAGTGCATATATTTTGCTAATATTTGCAAGATGACAAGTAGACCAGGTTCCACTATTTCAGTCATTTAAAACACAGATGATGAACAGGCCCATACAACTTAAAAGATGAGATGGAACATGTGGAGACAAATATTCCAGAATGGAGTGAGAGCAAATAGAAGAGCAATAGTATGTTGTGCAATCAGAAACAAATAGCAGCAGCTTCAGCTCTCTACTCGTACTCTACAAGACACATGACTCTGAGAGGAGTCTCAGATGAACTGTGAGAAGGTTCTGAAAAAGGCATAGGCTTCTCCCACTCACTTGTAAAGAACATCATGGGTGAAAGCACAAAAAAGCTTGCCGAAGAAAGTTTGAACCCTTTGTGTACGTACTCCTCCAGAAACAGTACGGAAACAATACTAGCTGTAAGATGATGCTGTATACTACGATAACTGCATTTTTTGGCACTGAATAAAGGGAAAAAGGCCTGGTATTGTGCCTCTGTCTATGGGCATTGTTTCTGAGCAACACTGAACAAGTTAATGGGATATATCAGAGTATTTCAACAAAAGGTGCCCAATTACCTCTCAGGATGTTCTCATGCCCTTTAGCCAGCTGATTATATGTAGATTCTTTTCGCTTGCATGCAAAGGGATTGCTCTGATGGCATCATTTCCTTTTTTCATGCATTCAGGTTTTTTTTTCTTTTTTCACTACAGCTACACAATAGAAAAACAAACAGCAGGAAAGGATGTAACTGCAGACTAAGGTGACACTTGGTTGACCTTAGGATACAAGTGGACTTGTCTTGTCACATTCACAGAGAACAAAATCTTACAGCCCTATCGCAGGCAACAGTTCCATTGCAATACAACATGAGCTTTTTGCTGCAAAGAAATATAAAAAAAAAAGCCAGCAGACTACAAAGTTATCTCATCACAAACATTTTTGATGAGCATTTCAGTCAACTATCCACGCGTTTAAACTGAGCCTCTTTTTTTCCTTCATTCACCAATGCAAAGAGAATTCTTTAAGTTACAGCATAAACTTACTACTCGTCCTATTTATGTGGTCAAGTACTGGAATAGTGTACTGAGAGATAAATCACTTCATATCTTTAAGATAAATTTGAAGAAAAAACCTTGAAATGACAAAGATTTAATTAATCTAAGGGAAGATAAACAATTTTACTCTTGGTCTTGCCTTACAGAGGTCTCTGGAATAGATTAACTCTAGAAAATCCTTTATTTCAAATGAGACAGGAACTGCAGAAAAAAGCTCTACAGCTGGTCATTGTGACCAAATCTTCTCTTGCATAAGTAAAGAGCTTTCTAGAAAAATGACTCATGTTATTTCAGAGTACCATGGCCCTCAGCAGTGAATCTGATCTAAATTACTATTCATTAAAAGATACCCCCCTGCCAAAACAAACCACAAACCTAAAGAAAACATCAGACATACCGCCCCTGGGTGACCAAAAAAAAAAAAAAAAGGTATATATCGTATAAAAGCAGCAGCATTTTCAAATTTTGAAGTGACAACAGTTATCAGAGGCTTTCAGTAAATCCCACTTCTAGCCTTTTGAATGAAAAATGATATATATATTAAAAAAAAAAAAGAGATATATTTGAAACTCTGAAAGGAGATCTGATGTAAACCAAAACCTGCCTTCACTTGATGTGCTGTAAAATGCAGATTTCTGAAATGCACCACAGCATGAGACCAGCAGCCAACAGAAATCGGATGGTTATATAATTTGGTGGTTAAGCAAAGATATTTTTAGTGCTTTGCTAATCCATCTAATGCATTTCTTTCCAAGAGAAGAAAATGCATTACGCTGATAGCAATAACAGGGTCAAAAACATGGGGATATTGACAAGGAATTTACATTTTCTAGAAAATAAAAAACGTACCCGAAATCATTCTTAATGGTATCCGCTCCTAAGCAAGGCTTAACAGTGACTGGGAATAGGTGACACTTATACATAAAAAATTGAACAGAAAAGCTAAAACAAAGAAGGAACTTTCACAAAAACGCTTCAAATAGCAATTTCGTGATGCAAAACAAGCTGATGATACCTCAAGATAATCAAGCAAAAAGGTAATTAAATGTCTAGGCAATTTCTGAGTGGCATATGAAGTTTATGCTACATGGGAATCCTGTAGCAACTTCTACTTTTTCCTGAAAAAAACCCAGTACTTTTTAGAGAACAGACAGCAAAGCAACCATAAAGTGACACT
Organism: Chroicocephalus ridibundus; assembly: GCF_963924245.1. Lineage (NCBI taxonomy): Eukaryota > Metazoa > Chordata > Aves > Charadriiformes > Laridae > Chroicocephalus > Chroicocephalus ridibundus. Next base: position 134,815,647 of record NC_086285.1, read on the forward strand.
AATACAATTTTATAACAGCTCTAAAATTAAAGACTTCCATTTTTTTCTCCCAGCTCCTTTTTACTACCCTGTTGCTGCATTACTGTTAAATGCTTATTACATTAACTAATAAATCCTTGATATTATATTTAAAATCTTTCACAGAAAAATATGACTATGAAAACTAAGAAAAGGTGGGTTTACAATGCTTACTATTGGTGATATTAACAGAACCTTGCTATTCATTTCCCCTTATATTCTACTTCATATTCATCTTCTAAGGAACAAAACTGTAAGCATGGGAATACGAAGGGCAAAGCACATCAAAAATATTTTTCTGAACAGTAAATATTCTTGAAAAAAGTAACTTGAATTAAAACACTCCTTACTGTGATCTGAAGCAAAATACAGTGGACTTAACTGTTTGCTCTTTAAAGTTTCCTAAGGGTACCTCTTAAAAGGTACTTTAAAGTTTCCCTTATTAATAGGTGGAAATGTCAAAGTTGCGTACAAAATGCTTGTCTCCTCAGCTGACTTGCACCTAAGCAAGTTCAATTTCCATCTCCCTTGAAACTTTTACTTGCAAAATGAGACAATTCAGTGTCAAAAAAACAGAGGAAAAGATCACAACATCTCAAAGATGTGAGTTAGTTTTACTAAGGAAAAGAAAATAAACAGTTTCAGAGTCAGACAGATGATATCGAACGGTTTTAAGTGGGACAGTGAGTGTATAAAAGCAGATAATCCAAGAGGAAACTGTCACCATAATTCTGCAAAGTGAATTTCTATGCAAAACCAGAACTATTTTCTTGAATGGATTAAGCAGCGCTAGGTTATACATCCACTCGAATACGCATTTTCATGTGCAGGCAAGTTCAAGGCAAATTCATTCTCTTTTTCAGAGGAAAGTATCTTTTTAAGTACCAATTAGATACACTGAAAGCAGAACAGAATTCCTTTAATTGTCAGGGACCTTAAAAAAGAAAGCAAGGTTTCTGAAGATAGTTTAAGCTGACTTTTCTCAGGCTGGCCTATGGAGACTCATTCAGGATGTCCTTTGAACTGTCAATGAAAAATGCCTGCATTATTACAAACAGCTGATTAAATACACTGTGAAACAGCAAATAAATGGAAGGTGTTGCAGGTGTTGCCAGACCAACGCTTGTACAAACCCTACTCAAACACCAGGACACAATCCAGCTTTTCTGGTTCAAAATTTAACAGTGTTCTATATTGGAAGGATTCCAGTCTGGCTTCATCCTTGCTGGAAACAGCAAAAATCTAGGTGTATAACAAAGTGTCAGATATTTCTGATAGCTTACCTATCTGTACTGCATCCCAAGCTCCTTGAAAGAGCCATCAGCTCTTTCATGTTGTCCACTCACCACTGAGGCCCATACACAAAGTTCATCATGTTATGCAGGGACTCTATCTGTCAGCAGTTAACACCCAACTTAAAGATTATTAGACCTCAAGACCACTTTTATACCTTTTTAATCATCCTAAGTGCAAGGAGCAGATGAATTTAAATAAAACAGCCATTACATCTGAAAGTCTGAACTTGCAAGTGAACTGTTAAAAGCCATTTAGAGCATAGTCTGATCAACTAAAATTTGAAGAAAACACCAAATCAAATTTAGCATAAACCCCTTTGTGAACTTATTCAGAACTACAATTTTTACTAATTGCTCTCTCCATTCACAGACCCAGCAAAGCTAAAAGCTAAATGCTATCCACTTTTCTAATCCTTCTGCTAACAAAGGTTCATCCCAGGAGCTCCACGAAGCAGTTTTTCCATCAGAAATGCATTGCATCTGTGCATGCTGCAGATACAGACTTTGACGTGAAAATGCTCAGTGTCTTTTCTTCATAACAAGTAGTAGTATAGCAAATTATATTTTTTATAAAGTTCAATTATGAAAAAGTAATATGACTAGATTTTTTTGCAGGTGATCTGAATTTTGAGTATACAAAATATACACTTATTTTTTATTTGTCCTATTTCAGTCTTTAAACAAAACCTATTTCTGAAATAGTTATAAACTCTGCATTAGAAAAAAACAGATTCTTCACTGATATGGCATACCCTAACAAACATCGCTTGGCATTGTAAAACATCCAGTATGATTTTTTTTTTTTCCTGATAAGTCATTATCAATTGAGAATATATAAAAAAAAAAGTAATCAATATTCCTACTTGTACATTGCACCGTTAAGAAACTCTGAATGCCTGGCAACACTAAACCTCCCAACATGAATTAGTTTGGCAGGAGGAATATAGCCACCATGAGAAGAAAGGGAAAGCCTCTTCACCAGAAACTATCAACTGTTACTTCAACAGATCCATACAAGTCAAACATTTTTGAGTATCAGAAAAGGTCACCAGCTTATCTACTCTATTAATATGTGTAGAACTGATAAAGGCCATTCCCACCTTTGCTGCTAGTCTGTAATTTCCAGAAACATACTGTTCTCTGAAGCACAAAACAATCCTATGAATGGTAATACATTTATGAACATTACAGAATGTGCATAATTACTAGATTTTTAGTAAAACTGAAATTGGTCAAGATATGTTAAGGGAAAAGCATGACTCCAGACAGCAGACAAAAAGATTCCGAAACGTTTAAGGTGTTTGACCACTGCATCTGCACAAAGCGTTTTGACAACTGGCATCTGTTGACTCACACTCTAAACTTTTTGTTCCCTTATTATTCCTGAAATACATTTTATATCTTACTGCTTGGCAATATGTTTTTTGTCTTCAAGATATTCCCAAGATGCTTATACAATTGACATCATAAATTCCTGTAAGTGACAAAGCTTAAAAAGTGAACTTGGGCTGAATACACACGCAGAGACAGTTCCTATGAAGTCGGTTCAGCTTAGTTATAAGATTTCTTGGTGTTATTTCTTTTTCCTATGGAAGTCAAGTTTCTAACCATTAACAGGTATGAAGCCTTAGTTCCAAATAAGAGCAAATCAGGGCTATGGTGCATGTCCCCATCTGCCAAAAGACCACCTCAACAGTGAAAACCTTTGAGTCTTGCTTGTTTCCACATTTGGATTTTAAGTCCTTATGTGTAGTTCTAAGACTGACATAATCCAACACATCTATTTATGATGGGGTCTAAAAACTCAGAGAACGAAAGATCTTTGAAATAACTCACCCCAACACCAGAAAGCAACATAAAAGCGGCAGCAGAAAAATGACCTTTCCCTCACATTATGCATGGCAGTAAAGTGAGGCAAGCACAAAGTGGAGATGCTGCATTATAGCAGTAAGGTAACTAAACAAGCCTTAACAGCAGCCTACCAGATTCTGAGTGGTTAGAGAAATATATGCCTTCTTAAACTCCTAAAACAAAAAAGCTGAGAACTCGCATTTAACTGATTTCATGTTAGCCAGATGTTAATAAGGAAATTTCTGGTTTTCGAGTATAAACCAGCAATACCATCTTTTCCCATCAATGCTTTTAATGTAGTAGGACCAAAGTGTAGCATTCCTCACCAGAAATTCTTTGGAAATTATGTGACGGAAATTAGGATTAAAACAAGAGAAGAAACGCTTAAGTGACTAAAAAATTAGTTCAGAAATGGAATATAATGGGATAGATTAACTGATTGTTTTTCTCAACCGAGAAGGTTCACCACTGGATATCCACAGGGCTCAGGGCTGAGAACCCATGACGTTCATAAATGTTGGGGGTAAGGTGTGGGGAAAAAAAGTGGCAGAACTTGTGAATGTCAGTGTTACAGAAGAGAAGTCTACTGGAAAACTGAAAAGAAGGGCTGCACAAAACTCACTGGTCACTCTTAAATGGCAAATAAGGTTCAATTTAAGCGTAAGAGTGATACGCAAGGCAGAACAACCCTAACTTCATACATAAAGTAAGTGGCTTTGAGGTGACCTCAGGAATAATCTCTTCACAGACTACATCTATATAGCAGCATTAGGAAAACATCTAAAGAGGACAATAAGAATAATCAATTGGGCTTGAGGGGAGACAAACTCATAAGGAGAAACTTACTCCTGTACACTAGCCACGAAGAGACTGCACATCTGCCTCCCCGGACAATGACAGCAGAGAGCCGTAGAAGAACGAGGAAGCAGAAAACATAACAAAGTACGAATACAGCAGTAACAAAAGAGGAAAATCATAACGAGGTAGGCAAAAGAAAGCAAGTCAGTGTATAAAAATATGTACCAATGACTATTAGACATATGAAGCAGAAAAATGTATTAATTGCCAGAGAAAAAGAACAGAAGTCATAATATGTATCACTGATCAGTTAGTATTCAAACAAACAGTATTACTCATTGAACCACAGAAAATTAATCATTTATTATTTGGGAAATATAGAATTAGATCAACGTAGGGGGCATTATCTAAACTATTTAAATTACTATTTTTCTGCTACAGTTGTTCACTGAAAAACATCCTACTCTGTAGAATACTGATCAACGCTACAGTTAGATGACAGCATGTTTTCTTATTTCTTTGAAGAAAGAAGCTGGGAAGGTTTGGCTTAGTCTATTGGCTTAGTCTTTGAGCAAAACATCAAGTAAATCACTCAAGCTCTGACTAGTACTACTAGTCATATGTATGTAGTTGTACTAAATACAGTAGAAATATAAAATATCTTTTTGATTTTGAAAATAGTTTTATAGCTATCAATAATGTAAGTCTAATGGCTTTACACTGTAGTTCACATATGACTAACCAGTACAAACAATCCAGATTTTGTTTTTAAATGGTGATTTATTTCCACCACAGAAACTCTGCTGAAAGTCAGTAGAGACAGACGATGTTTGCGGCTTATCTTTTGAAAAACTGTTGTAATACAGATCAAAACTGAGATGCCGTGTAAAACCTAAGGCATAACTAATCTGCATAACAGCTCATCTTCTTTGATAAAAAAAAAATAATTAGTCTTTTGCTTGTGTATCTCAGTATCATTAAAAAAAACCAAAACCAAACATTCATATACATCTGCTGGGCTGCCACTGTAAACATTCTTTCGGCTCCTAAATTAAGCATTCTGGAAACTGGGCAAGAAATCCTTACTCATGTTAACAAAGAAATATTTCAAGAAGATTTGTATATTAAAAAAAGGCTTTCTTACACGGTTATTTTAAAAGCAGTGGTGAAGTATTGGTTCATTTACGTTTTGAAAGGAGAGAATATTTTCAATCTTACATTAGCAATCTCCTGATTTTAAACAGGTTAGAAAACCAACTCTGGGGTAACAATTCTATGTCTAATACAAACACGAAGATTGGCTATACTCCAGAACTGCCTTTTAAAAAAAACATATAACCCTATTCAGACATACAGCTGTAGGTAGGTGTATTTGATATAGGTAATTTGATCAAAAAGTTAAATACTTGTGGCTTTCTTAAATTTCCAGCTGAGGGATAGTACAGGAGCAATTTTGCATATTTTCAGCCATGTAATCTTGCTGCATTAAATACTAAGAAAAGAAATCAAATCTGTCTAGTGATGTTTATACAATTTGTGTATTTCAAACAGATGTATTATTCATTCCCCAGCAAATAACAGAGGAACAGTCCAAGACTATATTCTTCTACCGACGAGTTGTTTGTGAAATCTGAGTGAAAATGTGCCCCACTGAAGTTAGTGGTACAACTCCCACAGGATTCAAGGAACATATGGTTTCCTCTAAAGAATGCAGAATTAACATTAAAATTACTATTCACAGCAGCTGAAGACTTATTTTTAAGTTTTAGCACAGCACTTTATTTGTTGTCTTCAAATAGGCTACCCAGTAAAATGCTTAAAACTGATTTTGTTTTGAACCTAAGGCAGCCCTTTGTACTAAAGCGAGCAGTCTTATATAAATACCTTTGGTATTTGTTGGATCCTATTCCTAAACACAATGTTCATATTTCAGCTATAATAAGTAAAGCATCTCAAAGATGTGTGAGGCACTAGTCTTGCGAGTGTCCAGTTTAGTTTCTTGAGTAAAGTGAGATTGGTAGAGTCAGCTAAATCCAGCATGGAAAGCTGTGTGTGCTGCACATAATTCAGCGCCATTTGGAATGATTGGCAGCTGCCATCTAGTGTGGACACAAACTATACTCCCACATGCATATAATTCCAGCTCTGCCTAGAAATCACAGTTTGTTCAGGTCAAGCCAAGAGCACTGGTCACACAAGGCAATGAAGGCAACAAAGGAGTTGGCTACTAAAACCTTCAGCGCTGATGGTTCCACACACTTCACATAAATCCACCACAGGCAGCACAGCATACTGAAACTTACTCTGAATTAAAGTTATGAAAAATATAAGCACTGGTTTCTTATAGAACTGCTGTACTGTGAACACTAGTGCTCTGGGGTGGACAACTGAGCCACGCCATTCAGAAGGTGTTGCCCAGTGACTTGATGTCAACACAAAGTGCCCAGGCCGCAGGGTAAATCAGAGCCCTCTACACCATCCTCAGCGTTGAACACTACACAAGCCAGCGACTGGCTCCAGGAGGCCACTGTGACAGCAAGGGAGAGCAGGGATCCAGGAAATCCCAGGCTGTAGCAGCAGGCACACTCACAAAGAAAATCCAAATTGTTCTACTGGGTCTCCGCTACCCAGTCCATCCTCCTGCGGCCCCTCCACCAGCTGGAGGCTCTTTCGCAGCCACACAGAACAAAGTGGGCTGCTCACAACACAGGATCCTAACCAGAGTTTTAGCAGTTGCTATTAAAAAAAAATAAAGGCTGAAACGAAGCCATAGCATCTGTGGACTCGGACACAAACACGTTAAAAATAAAATTGAGCTGTCTAAAAAAGCTATGCTGAAAAAGAAATCGCTGCAGAAAAGACACCAGTTAAACCCCCTTAAAAGGTCTTCCTGACTAGAGCCTCACTAGTCACTGCTAGCTGAACAGGCAGCTAATTAACAAGGAGGAACAGCTCTATGTTATTACTTGCAAGTTATTAGTTTTACTGTTATCTTGATCTGGGGTCCTTTTGCCAGTTTCTTTCTGTTTGTTGGGCACTGCCCTTCCCCTGGGCGGCAAGGTCTCTAGACGGGGTAATTTGTTTATGCAGTGCCTCACACAAAGGCACTATTATCCTTCACCAAACCTCAGGTACTCATGTAATGAAAACCCATTACAGTATCGCTTTTAAGGTGGTCAAAAGTTCTCACAGCATATTATGACAGTGCATCTTACCTAAAACTCAGTCACAACTTCGGAATAATTAAAAGTATTTAGATTCTGTGGAAAAGAGACTAAAAAAGGAGATGCAATTCTTTAACCTGCCTGTTTCATGACCTGAAAGATCAACGGAGTGTAAGGAAAATATCAACAAGGAAACATTTTTTCTTTTGATTTCTTTCTCCCTTTACCTCCACACACTATCTTCTGATTGATATTTCTTACTCTTACTGTACTTTTATCTTGTCCCTCTGTGTCCCTGAAAAGTTTTTTCCTGGGAGAGTCAACACATAAAGAAGAATTTCTAGTTGAGCATTAGCTAGAAAAAATCTGAAGAGAGAAAAAACCCAAACAACCAAAGAGCACCTGGCTCTGAGAGTTCAATTCTGAACCCATAATATTGACTTTTCTAGAAAGAATCTGGTAGATAAAGAGTTGTATGTGAACAAACATCATTTGTGTTTACTTACAGGACTGATACATTTTAAAACAGCCAGTGATACTGAGTATTAGAAGGTAGGTTTATGTTCAAACTCTGAACGTTAATTCCAAAAATGTGTATACTATCTTAAGCATTAATGAAGGCAAAGCTAATATAATACACTAAATAGCTCCTCTAATGACAACTTAAGTTATTTTCTTACTAGGAAAGAAGTGATCTACTATAATTCCAGTTCATATCGAACTGCAGAGGGATATCTCCTTCGAATCAGACACCTGACAGCAGTGGAAAGTTCAAAATCCCCACAGCGAGAATTATTTGACATCCTCAAAACAAGTTTCTGTTTGACTCTTGGCTGAGTGGACATCTGGGGCTTTTTAACATCTTCCAAAGGGCTCTTCCAAATGTACACCTTCCAGCGTTTGAAGCACTTCATATGTGCTTGAAATAACATAGAAAAGAATTTATTAAAAATTTCTGGAAGGCAGCTTTTCCTTTTAGACACCAAGGCCCAAAAAAGGCACATGGAATAAACCTGACTGCTTTTAGCACAAATGGGTTAAAGGTGAATTTGAACTAATTACTGCCTATAATAATGACTTTAAAAAAAAAAAAAAAGCCTTTTGATATTTTAAAAGGAGAAAATATTGAACATACTTCTGAAATTCCTCAAATTCTGGGATTTTTTTAGATTTACACCTTAATATTTTGTCTTAAATATAGCTAGTATAACTATAATACACAATCAAGACTGTTAAGCTGTGCTATCATTTTAAAAGCATTTTTATTCATTGCTAATTTATAATCTGTTTTGGATACAAATCCGTGTAGCAGAGGCTGGTAACTATTTCCCTGATACAGCAGCTTTCTATGCATCACACGGTTTTGTGATCTGTTATCTTTTGAGAAATGCTGCTAGTATATCTAACACACCTCAGTACAAATGCTTCAAAAACCCAAAGGCTGAGTCAGGAGAGACAATGTAAATTCAAGTTCAGAGAAGCACCATTTACCCCAACTTTTAGATTTTTCTTTGTACACCAGACTGCCATTTTAGATAAAGGAAGACTACACAGATTATTAAGGAGGCCTTTTAGACACAAAAAGACATCAGGAATATCAAGCAAAACAGTGGTTGGTCTTGTTGACGACTGCGTGGACATCTGTCACAGGTCAAACTACCAGCCAAATCTGTCATGACCAGCAGGGAGCTATGAAGAAGGAGCATGGTCTGGTCTCATTCGGCTGAGCAAACGTTTTGGGAATAAACAATACAGGAAGAAGAGCATACAACTCAAAACTGCATTGAAAACGAAGGTATGAGGCTCGGAGTCAGGGTTTCTAGCTCTTTGAAATGGAAACCTGGACATTCAGTGGTTTTGGGGGTGAGAAAAGGTCTGTCTAGAGAGTTCTTCCACTAGTGAAATGGAAATCTACAGTAAGCGGGCATTGCTGGTGACATCTGCCAGGTCTGAAACACAGAAGGTTTTCCAGGGCAGTGTGCTGTGAGGTTGTGCCACGTGAGCAGAACTACCTTTGTATTACACATTACAAAAATGAAGAAAGGCAACCCTCCTGGACTTTTTTGCGCAGTAGTAATCATTAGGAAACAGACAAGACCACCATCCTCACATTCATCTAAGACACTGCAGGAATGCTACTGTCTGAAGGATTAATATATTATTAATGTATCAGTTGGGTAAAAAAGTAGTCACAAAACAATATTGGTCCTCCAGTTTCACTGGAACAAAGGCAAGTTCTTTCACCCTGAAACCATACCAATGTGGTCAGCCTAGAATTTAGCAACTTTAGCAGAAGTTTCTTCCTCAATACTCTTCTATGCTCAGATAATCTGGTTCTTAAGACAGTCAGGGCTACTGACTCTGCCAGTATGACAGTCCCTTCGTTCACATAATGCCATGGCCTTGCTCCTACTGGTTGACACTAACGGCCGTTCTGAAAACTTGAGAGATGGGAAGGGTTGTATCATCCTTACTAGGCGAGTCCAACAAGCACTCATAAGTGAAGTTAATGTAATCTTTATGCCTGATGTTGCCTGACAAGACGTGAGGTCTCTTTGCCTTAGACTCAGTGGCAATACAGTTAGCACAAAGGCTACTAAAGAGAGGAAACCTGAATCTGCAATCTTGCTATCCACACTGGTAGCCATGAGGCTGTTCCAGAGAGATTCTCAGCTGAAACACCGAAGGAACAGCCCACGGTCACAGCTGCACTACAACTGATGCCTTCTGTTGTTGCACTTTCAAAAACACCTTTTCAAGAAATAAACATTGTTTTTATGGATTCTTCCAAAAGAAGCAATTTGAACTCTGTCCTTCACCTAAAACTGAAGGGAGGAACAGCAAACAAAACAATTCAGGGACATATCCCTTCTTAAAGAGGAAACGCATACATTGTGCCTTGCAACCTAATGGTCTCAGACTACAGCTTTTTAATAGCTTTACATGGACTCAAAGTGGTGACTCCCCCTATCCCCACATCCCATCACCTCATTTTTTTCAGAACTAGGGCTTATTGTGTACTGACAGAACAAGAACAGGATCCAGTAATTTCTTAAAGTTAGCTATTACTGATCTGCTTTGCTAATATGGTATGCTGTCGTATAATGCCTTACGCTTATTTATAGAAGTAATTGAGTATATGCTACCCTCTAGTTAGTTACTAAGGTGACCAGTGGTCAGAAAGGTTTTTTAACATTACACTAAATTCTTCATGTTTGTGTCTCAACTACTTTTCGCTATAAGCCATCAATATATTCAAGCTTTCCCACTTATGCAGTTTTTTGTTTTTCCTATATTCTTTATGACTGTCACAAAAAGCCTAGTAACTGAGCGCACAATACTGACCACACTAAATCAGGAATCAGCTGTTCAGCTCTAAGTGTAATGTGACATCTTCTTTCTAAAATAGCATAAAGATTTTCTTTCATGCACATTTCTGGGCTCTTTTTTTGGTCCACAGCATATTTCAAGAAAAGCCTGCCTGAGGAAACAAACTAAAACCAACAACAGAGAAACTGCCACAGAAACTTATTGGAAGGCATTAAAAATTAAATAGCTTTTTAAAGAGCTCTCAGACTTAATAGTAAAACCTATTAAAACTGTCTATAATGATTTAATTTGCAATGATTCCATTTCAGATAAATTTTCTTGGTTGTTGGTTAGGAGTTCAAGGAGAAAGTTACATTTTTTACCCTCTACTAATACCCGTACACTTCTCTCATCTCAAACACTTGACAGGGGGGTGGGGAGAGGACAACCACCACTATTTGAAGTGGTGGTCGTTAAGATCCAGACAAATTCAGACTGCAGAAGCATGCTCCAAAACGAAAGAGGCCTCATACAGTACTTTTTCGGCAGATACTGTCCTGGCAACCGAATCAACAGCCTCTAAGCACAAGAGCCTCAGCCGTTATTCCTACACTGTTCATGCCACAGTCTCTCAGATAAACAGATGCATCTTAAAATGCTCAATGTCAAATGGGCAACTTCAGTGAGTCTCAGATGCTACCCCAAAAATCATCAACACAAGCATGCCCCAGTTATGCTTATTACGGGAAGATATTCAATCTGCATCTCACATCCCCCAAATCATTCTCTATGTTTCCTCAACAATTTTATTTTCCAAACAGGTTTAAAGGCATAATGCAGCAGCTCTTGCGTGAAAGCAGAAAAGTATGAGAGATTTATTTTCACAGTATATTATGGAAGATATAGGAACATCTTTACACAAATTAGTTGAAGTTCTAAGTTTCATATGTATAATGCCACTAAAGTCAATGGAGTTATGCACGTGAAACTGAAAGGTGAGCAAGTACTCACTGAAGACAACATTTACACCCTTCACTTTTTAGTCTTTTGTCAACAATAAGAGCTCACATATTGTATCACATCTTTTGTTTCTGAAAATTCTGTGACGAACAAATATATTTTGCGATAACATACCTTGAAGTCGCAATTTCCACTTTGGTTCTCGCCATGGCAGCTGCTCGCTGTGCACCCTCTATTGCTCTATCCACCTTTTCTCTAGTTTTTGTGTTTCGTATTGGTATAAGTTGCTTTCTTATTCCACGGACCAAAACGTTATTTTTGTATTTTCCCTCTTCTTTGGTGCCATCTGGAAACATGGTACATCCATATCCATGCCTCCTGTTATTTAGCCATTCTCCTTCATATTTCATACCATTTGAACGCTCACTAATACCAAAACCACTGCGCTTATCATTCTTCCATTCACCCATATAGGTTTCTGTAGTGGTGGCATCAACATGGTCTTCCATGGGGGAATAATCACAGTCACCGTCTCCAAAACTAATTGTAGAGTTGGCATCACTAGAACTAATTCTGCTCATAGCAGCATCACTCCTGACAGAGCTCCGTTTGCTAGATATCGATGACCTAGATTCAGATTTTCTAAGTTTTATACTACCAAGAAGGGATCCTCTTCTGAATAAGCCTCCTTTTTTCTTAATGCCCATCGCTTCTGGATCACTGTGAAAATTGAGCACAAAACCTCCTCTTGTTCCAGCCGGACTGTCTGAAGTGACATCATGCAGAACAGTGCCGTTGCTCTGCTCACTTCGAAGTGAAGCTAGAGATGTTCGGAGGGGTGAACGGATCACAGTTGCCATGCCATACGGTACACTCTGACGTACACCATATCCATGTCGCATCCCTCCTGTCCATTGCCCCTGGTATGTACCTTTTAAAGTAATAAGGATAAATTAAATTTAGGAAGCTGTAGAAGACCTAGCACTCTATATCCAGTATGCTACAGGCAATACTATGCTGTCAGCTCTGCTTTTAGCGTAAGGAGAAATGCAGAAAAATCACAGCACATGACACAGTAGATAAGCTACTTTTGTTATTTGTTTTTCTCATAAATTATTTTTCCTCTTAACAAAGCCTTCACTTCCCCAGCTGAAGTAATTTATTTTGGCAACTAAGACACAGTAGCTATAATCATAAACATTTTTTTTTTAATGGATCTGTCCATGGAAAAAAAATCTCAGAAGTTTCTAAAGCAGGACTCCCTCAACATTTTTTTTTAAGGTGGTCAGATGGGGAGGTGGTTGGCAGAAGCAGAGCCAGACTACATGGCGTCAGCTTGGGAGGGAGATAGGGATGGAGGGAAGGGAGGGAACAGGATGCTCATGGCTCTTGCCTCCAGCTGCTCAGAGAAAGAAGTAAATGTCCTGTTATCCCAGGTTTAAGGTGACTACAGACCTCTCCTTGTCAGGACATATTTGACAACCCACTAAATTGTCATGTCTTCAGATGGGGCTTTGGATACAGTGTTAGAAACCTCTACTGTAAAATTAAATATTTTAAAAGTTTTTCCATGTATTTGAATAGAAGAACAAAACCTCATTATATCTTACTCTTTATGAACTCTTGATATCAACATTTTTTGGTATCCCCAGTATTGTAAACACGGCACTACATCCTGCATTACACTGTGACAGCAAGATCAGAAACATGAGTTGTTTAGCACATTTTTTGCCTTTCATTTGTTCTGCAGTATTTAAGACAGAGAAGGCAGTAAAAACCAGAATATTGCACACCATTCCATCATAAATACATTTCATTGTCGCAATCATAACTGTTTTTGTAATTTTAAAAAAACCAGCAATATAAGAAAGAGCAACATGGCATTTGATATGAGAAGTCATGGATATCCATGTAACAGAGTACATGGAAAGCATGGAAAGTGGCATCTGAGACAAAACCCAGCATTATCAGATTACTGCTGCAAACAATTTTTTTCTTGTATTCTCAAACAGCATTTTCACTTTGGTGAGATATATACTCCAGTGTCTCATCTCTGAAAGCCATTTGTACCAGATGTTCCAAAGGAAGGTGCCAGGAACCCCACAACTGGCAAATACAACATAATTTGCTTTCTAAGATCATTTCACTCTAATTCCCATTTAGCTGCTTTAAGCTCCTCAAATTGAAGTCTCTCGCCCACCTAGTACTGCTTTTTTTTTTTTTTAAAAAAAAGCTATTTTGAGTCTGAATATTCTTACAGAAGGATGAATAAGCAATCTTTAAAATATCTGATTTTGATCTGCTTTAACTGGAGCACCTATTAAAAGACATTCTTCAGAGAACTAAATATCAAATGTCAAATTCAGTGATTGACTAAATTTTTGTGAGAATATTTGTGAAAGACATGCAGTTGCAGATGTAGCTCAAAGCTTCACTTGGTCTGAGATTCGATCTCCTTTGTACAAGCATACTATTTTGGTCGTGCACATGTCAATTATCTATCAATTACTGCTTTACTGTATTACCTCTCTGCTAGGTTATATTTCAACGTTAACATGCAATTAAATTTGCCAAGTGCGCTTTATTATATAATTCTAGATAGGTTCCATGACATAACTATTTTGTGTTGGTAGAAAATTCTACCAAGTGGAAGGTTTTTGTTTTAACAGATGGCTGCTGACACAAACAAACAACTTTCTTAGTTTCTTTCTCATTCTCTGTATCCTGGATACCTACCGCTGCACTGGTTGTAAGGGCGCTGAATCTAGAAACATGATTATTTTAAAAAAACTCAGCATATGGAGAAGAACAAATAGAAACAGGAGCACAAAACACTGGTATGACATATTCTGTAAATACTGCAAAAATACTGCCACGTTGTAATTTTTTTATTAAACAGACATTTCCCAGAAATATATTAATATTTTATGAGCATAAATGACTACATTTTGTCCGTAATTATATCTGGGATCCCCCTAGTATCATAATGATACGCTGGAGCTAAGAATCTGGCTACATATACTTAACTGCTACATACAACAATCTGTCTAACATTTTGAACTAGTTAATTTCATTTAAAAATAATAAATCTAATTCTAATTTTGTTTATACCACAGTATTACATTAGAGCAGCAACTCATAATTATGGCTCTCCATGTTGCTAATAGAGTGTCAGGCTCAAAGCAGAATCAACTAATTTCAGTATGGAATTTTATAAAAGTACAAAAGGTCAGCATTTTTCCTTACTAATATTTTCTTTTAATTAATAAACATGTAAAGCTCAATAATGCTTAATTCATTTAGGACTTTACTTTTCACTACTTTGTAGAAAGAAGTGGAAGTGGTCGCTGTAGCCCATAAGGGCATTAAAACAAGGAAAACTGATGTGCTGCTATTTACTTGCCCGATTTTTCTTTCCACTGGGGAAACAAAATCAATGCCAGCTTCTTCTAAAAAGAAAACAGTCAACGAGAAAACGGAAGACTCATATTGAATTGGTCCTTAGAAAGTAACAAAGATATTGTCAGAATTTCGTGCAGTCCTGTAGGTAACAACTATCTCTTCTATCGTTACAAATCCATCAAGGGAAAGGCTTCTGATACTAGTTCTAGAAAGCTGTCTCATTTTCCTTGATTTTTCAACTTACATTTTAAAGGAAAAATATTTTAATGGCATATGGAGGGCAGTGTCCAGAACGCAGGTACAAGAGACTTGTACAGTAATTCGACTGATGATATCAGACACTAACTGTATCACCTTCTTCCAACAAAAGAAATTGTAAATTTGGATTGCAATATAATTAAATACCACAGCATATGACAGAAGACATGATAAAACAGCTTTTTCCATATATGAAGATACAAATAAATGCAATATTTATGTATCTCTCTCTATAGATATAAATATGAATGATATATCAACATGCCTTTACCCATTTCACCTTATACTATAATTGACTGTTCAAAGCAGTACCAGTAAGGGTCAAC
Organism: Chroicocephalus ridibundus; assembly: GCF_963924245.1. Taxonomy (NCBI): domain Eukaryota; kingdom Metazoa; phylum Chordata; class Aves; order Charadriiformes; family Laridae; genus Chroicocephalus; species Chroicocephalus ridibundus. Next base: position 134,831,028 of record NC_086285.1, read on the forward strand.
TGTTAAAATTTTAATTAACAATGTAATTTCCAAGCTAATTTAAAACTGTATTTAACCATAAAACAATAACATCGTTCAGCATTAATTTTCGAAAAGCTAGGCTTGGTATCCTTTGTAACTGAAGAAACATTCAACCATGACTTCTACTGAACATTCATCTGGTGTTTAATTGGCTCCCTTGAAAAGGTGTTTGCATTTTGAGCCTGAGAACTATTAGAAAGTACATTTTTTTTGTTTGTGTTGGCAAGTTGCTGTAAGGTATAATTTCCTAACGTGTCTCCTTAGAGTTACCTTGTGACACCCCTCCGAGAAAACCCTCGGTATGTCTTACAGCTGTAAATGTCATTGCCTACTTGTGGCTAAAATTTAAAACTACGCTGTGTGGAAAAGCTGAGAGGCCAAGGACCTAATTAACTATGTGACGTGCTCTTACCCTTTACTTACATCTTCTGTGGTTTAACAAATTCATTGTTACATCAAGATTTTTGCACGCTTTTCAGACTCAAATGTTAGATAAGCATACATCTAGAAAGAAGACTACTTAGAAATCAAGGAACATACGTACTAATGATCTTTGCTTAGGATGCATTTGCTACCAACTGATCTCTGTGGAACGACAACACACTACCTTACAGGGAGATGCCTGTTATTCCTATTGTTGGCAGGACTGTAAAACTGCTAAATTACACATACTGAAGTTTCAAATTAGGCCTCAGTCACTCCATAAGAAATGCTCTGGCAGGCTCGCAGATTCACCCAGATTCAACAAAATCTAGGGAGTTTAAGGGAGACACAAAAGTCCAGATGGCTGTAGGAAACAACCTGACAGGCCACTTGAAGGCCCAGCATAAGCACATGAGATGAATGGAGGATCATGGTTTGTAATTCCCAGTGTTTTCCCCAGAGATTTGACTGAGTGACAATTTTAAGCATTTAAACACAGCATGACATATATTACTCATGTCGTGCAAAGTGTTGTGTGCAGAAACACTGAGGAACACTGTCAATGCTTATGTTCCTTTTCCCTCCCTCAACTACACCTCCTAATACCACCAAGGCATTTTAAAACAACATACTGAGCTAAGAAAAAAAAAATAGCAGCAAAGAGGCCTGGATTTTATTGAGTTTGAAAACTAATTGGCAGTTGGCATAGTCTAAACAGTTATTTCCCTACGCTGGTATTCTCAGGTGATAATAAAGGAAGAGCTTTCCTGCAAATATTTCACAGTATGTTAAAAGACATATATGTAAATCTGGTTTCCTTTTAAAAACATTTCAGACATTCTTCTGGTGTACAAATACGGCTATTGTTCTCAGAGCACGAAAACAAAAAAAAAGAACACATTTGCAAACATCTATGATGCGTTGCTTTGCTTCATTCATGAGTACTTTCATTAAAATCAATGGGACTTCACACTCTGCTCCTATGAACTGCAACACGTAAAAGACTGGGGCCATGGTAACAGATTTCAGCCAACAGGACTGAAAATCTCACAGTGTAAACCGCACGCTTCGTCTGCTGTTTCGGACAAAGAATTTCCTGTGAGGTCTATGTCTACATATTTAGAGAATTTACCTCCAATTATCAACATTATAGAGATTTTAAAAATTCCACAAGAAGCCTAAAGAAAAAGATAAAAGGAATTTTAGCTTGAGAAAAATCACTTCTAGAAGATTTACTGAAATGGCCATTTACTTTTCTGGAAATTAAAATTCTAATTTAGTAAGTTTGTAATTTACTAGCCAAAACAAATATAATAACAATTGGAAAGTCTATTCTGTGGTGAAAGTGAAACTAAAATTCTGATTTTTTTTTTTTGGGGGGGGGGGGTGGTGGTGGTGGTGGTTTTGGTTTGTTGTTTTTTTTCTAAATCCCCAAACACATATCTTGGCTGACTTTGAGCATCAGAACTTTCCACACCAGGAAACAATTTTCAGAGAACTACAAATATATATAAATAAGGGGATTAAAAGAGTTCAGGGTACAAAAACCACAGCACATTTCGTTTTCCGAAGGAAATGTATCTTACCCAACTCACTACATTTTGTATTTCGAGGGTCTTTTTTTTTCCCCTTTCCAGCTGTAGTCTCTTCTTCTGCTTACTACAAAAATACCTATTCTCTGACATGGTTCTTAAAGTTTGACCACAAATCTCTGACCAAAATTCCCTGAAGAATCAAGCAAGAGATCTGATACATGGGTTTCTCCTTTAGTTGCATCGTGTGAACATTACCTCTGATTTTGGTAAATTCTGTATCTTGTGTGTTACCTAAGCGCGTTGCTCAAAGCTGAGGCAAGCAGCATTTCTGTAAAAAAGAAACAACCCAACAATTGGCTAGTCCTAAAACTGCGCCCGATTTTTCCTGTTACGGTGGAAGAAGCCAAGTTGAAGAGTTGCACAGAAGTTGCAGGTGGCGCTTCCACTGATGCGGGTGACATTACAGCAGCAAAAGATGAATTCAAAAATACCGGGTGTGGGGTTTTTTTCTTTTGTGCAGCACATGAAATGACAGCGGTGCAATAACCATAACCAACCACTCAAAGAAGCTCCAGCCCTCTGTGACCTTAGTGAACCTCGACTTCTTGACGGCTCCCGCCTCAAAGGCAAGGGCAGAGCGCCCAGTCCTCTCCGTGCACATACCGGGAGGGAGTTCAGCCTTAGAAACCCTTCTTTTTTTTTTTTTCGTGACGAAGCGTGCGAGAGGCAGGCCTCTTGTCACTTCGCAACACAGCCTGTGCTTTAGAGCAGTGTGCTTAAAAATATGCCGCGTTTTAATGATCTATTGAGTTATGACACGAGGGTGGACCCGAGTTCCATTGATTTCACGCGAGCTGCCCGCCCGCTTCGTTACCTCCACCCTCCTGTTTACAAGCCGAGCGTGTGGAGCGAATAAAGCCACCCCTGCGAGCGAAGTAACAGGACACAAGGGCTGGCTTATTAAGTTCTCGCTGTTTTACCAGCAAAGCGGTGCGAGGGGAGCGGGGCGGATGGGGGGCGGCGAGCTGGCCCGCCCGCTCCCCCTCCGAGGCGAGCGCTGCCGGCCCCGCTTTATCGTTACCGCGAGCGGGGCGCGGGGGGAGCCCAGCGGCCGCCTCGGCAGAGACAGGAGGGAAGCTGTCCGCAGGCAGCCGTAATGCGGATTTCTACCAGCTGGCCAGGAGAAAGCGACCAGCCCGGCAGCACCGCCCCGCTCCGGAGCCCAACCCGCGTCCCGCTGGGCCGGGGCCGGGTGGCTCCTCAGGGAGCGGGGCGGGAAGGGCGGCCCGGCACCTGTAGCGCTACCCGACCGCCAGAGCAGGGGTGTGCGTGTGTGGGGGCCTCCGGGGCGGCCAGGCCGACTGCTGAGGAAGGCGCCCCCCAGCCAGGAAGGGCTCCCGAAGCCGGGCGGGGGAAGGCGGGGAGCCCCCGGCCCCGCTGAGGGGCGAACGGGCGGTGCCGGGGTGAGGGCACATTTGAGGGGGGGGGGGGGGCGGTGGCTGAGGGAAGGGCCCTGCCCGCGGCGAGCGCGCCCACGCAGGCGCGCCCACCCCACCCGCCGCGCGCGGGGCGCCCCCCGCCGGCGCCCACCTCCGTCCCCGTAGGTCTCGACGCCGTATCCGTCCTGCAGCCCGTTGCTCCAGGTGCCCTCGTAGCGGGCCGGCGTGCTGAGGCTCTGTCGCACCCCGTAGCGCCCCTTGAAGCCGTGGGACCACTCGCCGCGGTACATCCACCTGCCCTTCGTCTCCACGCCCAGCCCGTGGCGCTTGCCCTGCGCCCAGTAGCCCAGGTAGGTGTTGCCGCTGGGCCAGGTGTAGCCGCCCGCCACCTCGAAGCCGTGGGACCAGGAGCCGGCGTACTCGCCCTGCCCCTTGGGCCCGGTGCAGATGCCGTGCCCGTGGGCTTTGCCGTCCTCCCAGCCGCCGCAGTAGGTGCCGCCATCGTCGAAGTCGAACCGGCCGCCCGTCATCCAGGGCAGCGGGGCGAGCGCGGCGCCGCCGCCGCCTACCCGCCCGCCTTCCCTTCTTGCCCTGCCTTCCTTTCCTTTCCCTTGCCTTCCCGCCCGCCGACCGACCGACCGACCGCTCCCCGCGACTGCGAGCGCTCCGCCGGCCGCCCGCCTGCGCCCAGCCCAGCCGCAGCCCGGCGGCGGCAGCAAACGGCGCCCGCCCCCCGCTCCTCCCTGCCCGCCCCTCCGCCCCCCGCCCGGCACCGGCACCGCCCCCGGCCCGGGCCACCGCCCACCCACCTCCCCCTCCCCGCCGCCGGCGGGCAGGTGCGCGCCCCGCGGGCTGGCGGGGGGCTGCGGCCGCGGCCGTGGGCGTGGCGGGGGCGGACGGACGGACGGACGGACGGACGGACGGACGGACCTCTCCCCCCGGAGCAGGCGGGTGTCCCCACCGAGGGGGAGGGCTCCGTGTGCCCGCCCCGGGTTGCCGGAAGGGTGGCTGCTGCACCTGCCAGCGCCGGCAACAAGTAGGGAAAAGGAGAGCGCGCTTCCGAGTGGTACCCGTCACTTTTAATTTCACTTTTTTTTCTTTTTTTTTTTTTTTTTTACTTTCTCTAAGCTCTAAGGCAAGTTTTAGGCTGAAGTAGCTGCGGTAGAGCACAGCCGAGTTGTGCTTTGTCCCTTTTCCCAAACCACGTACAAAGCCCGCCTTCCCCAAGGGGCAAACCAGCCGTTCCACGCGTGGAGAAACACGGGGCGGAGGGAACAGGAGCGGCGTCGAGGCCTTCTAAGGACAGTGCTGCTGGGAACTTCATAAGGAATCTCTTTTTATGCCTTCAGCCCCATGGCCCTTGGGTGGCTGAATGGCTCTAAGTCCTGCCAAGCGCTCCTTTGCCAGATATTTGATAATCAGATAAAAATATAAAGGCAAATGACAGGAGAAACACTGGAAGCGTAGGAATTGCAGAGAGAATAGTGGGGAAGGGATTGAAAGCTGTTGTCACAGGGCATCTTAGCTTTTTTGTTCTTTTGCAGTTATAGACCAGGACCGGAAGAAAATCTGAAAGAAAATCTTCCTCTTCAATGGGCATTTTGTTAAAAGCATGAATCACACTTATTAATCATGGGGAATGATACTATCTGGACACAGATGATTTGGAAAAATGGGGAAATAGCAATGGCTGTGTTAGTAGCAGTGAGTAAAAGCAGAAACTTAATTGCAAATGAAAGATTTGAACACAAGCCATCAGAAGTTGAAACAGTTAAAATTCAGAAATTTATGCCAAATTCATCCCGGTTATAAGCAGTTTTGACTTAAACCTGAATGAAATTAAAATATGGCACATATTAAACGTACCCATTTAACTTGGATAAATTTTCAAGCTTTGTGTTTCACAGGACACTGCTCTGTGTACATTTTTATGCCACGCTCACACAGTTCAGTGCCAAAGTGTCTCTGCTCTTTCCAGGAGGGAGTTGAGCGCTATAACCGATACATGCTCCTGTTGTCTCCTCTCTCATCAGAGGAAGTGCGTGCTATGAAGGCTTGTTTCTGTCCCAGTGAAGGGCTTTGGGATTTCTAGTTCTGCTTGAATATGTGTAGGTAGAAGACTGCGCGCACCTTTGGACACATACATACAGAAAAAGACAAGACTTGTGCCTTGTCCATAAGAGGATGGGAAAGCTTCTGATGTCCCTTTCTGCCCCGGGAATTTAATTCCATAATTTTAAAGTGTAGAAAACCAGACAAGAATGTTGTTTCTGTAGCACAGACATTATGCAGTCTTTCACGTATCTTTGGATAAGGCTATACAGCGTGCTGAAGTTAAGGACTGAGACCTTCACTGCAGTGTGAGATTTTGTGGAAAGCTGTCATTGAGAATGGAGAAGTCTGAAAAGGTTACAGTTGATGGGATCGCTGAAGAAGACACAGTCCAGGATCCTCTTGAGTATTTCTTGAGCTCATAGGATCATAGAATGGTTTGGGTTGGAAGGGACCTTAAAGGTCATCTAGTTCCAAACCCCCTGCCACGGGCAGGGACACCTTCCACTAGATCAGGTTGCTCAAAACCCCATCCAACCTGTCCTTGAACACTTCCAGGGACTTCTTCCCCACTTCCCCAGGGAACACTTCCCCAGTTCTCTGGGCAACGTGTGCCAGCGTCTCACCAACCACACAGGAAATAATTTCTTCCTAATATCTAACCTAAATCTACCCTCTTTCGGTTTAAAACCATTGCCCATTGTCCTATCACTACACTCCCTGATAAAGAGTCCCTCCCCATCTTTCCTGTAGGACCCCTTTAGGTACTGGAAGGCCACTCTAAGGTTCTCCCTGGAGCCTTCTCTTCTCCAGGCTGAACAACCCCAACTCTCTCAGCCTGTCTTCGCAGGAGAGGTGCTCCAGCCCTCTGATCATCTTCATGGCCCTCCTCTGGACTCACTCCAACAGGTCATCAGTTTTATGCCCTACGTATCTTGCATTTCTTAGGCAAGAAAAAGATTGGAAACCATAGTGGTGACGGCACGTGTCCTTTGAGGAATTCACTATTTTCACTCTCTCTGTCTCTCTTTCATGTTTTCTTTCCGCTGGCACAAGATGAAAAGCCCCATCACGTTTTAACAGAATTTAAGAAGAGTGAAATAGGTGTGGGGAACTACCTGTTGGAAGTCAGCGTGCCTACAGCTGCTATTAGTATACAATCAAACTAGGAATTGAGGTCCCCTGTTTATAATTGTGTGTTGTTCTGTGAGCAGATTTTTATGGAGTACCTGAGTTGTCGTGGTTGGACTGGAGCTGCTGAGCATTGGGTTTATCCGTTGTGAGGCCAGTATTGGCTTACACGGTGTTTTCCATGTCCTGTGCACACAACGGAGGTGTAAGGCCAGTATTGCCTTACACGATACTTCTGCGCCCCGTGCACACCAGGGACAGGACCGAAGGAGCAGAGGTGGGGTGGGATGACTCGTTAGCAAGTCCAGACAGTGCTTCCGCGACTCAGCAATGGGAGGGATGGGTCCGATGAGCAAGTGTGGGATTCCCCCAGCCCTTCCGTGGGTCAGAGCCGCTCCTCTGAAGAAGCAGCCGTGCCCAGCTTCCTGCAGGCCTGCCTGATAACCACGGTTGTGCAAGTCCTTGCGTGCCCGGGTTTACATCTAGCTGAGTATTGGTGAATTACTGGATTTGCTGTCATTTCCACCTGAATAGTTGTACTACCAAATAACTGGATTTGCTGTTGTAATGACCTGGGTAATTGCACTACTGATCTATATATGTTACTGTGCTGTTATGTAGAGATAAATTGTTTATCCCTAAAGCTGTTGGTCTGATGTTTGTAATCATATCCCAAAGCTATAATTAATTGGGGCCGCCTTAAGTTCTTACATCTGTACCCTAGAAGATGTACCATTGCATGAATGAAATAAGCATCTGCCTGTTAGTCTGTTGTTTTACCCCCTTGATTTAAATTTTATAGGTTTAATATTTGATCAGATGAACCGAGACTGGATGGGCCAGAGGTGAAAAATGAAAATTTTTGGAAGGAATCATATAAATTTTCTTCTGTTATCACAGGTGTGTCAGTGGGTCTTTTTTTAGTGACCTGCAAATGACATTAAAATGAATGGTAATTTTGCATGTGGTTTGTATTTCCAGGTGTATTCATTTAAATGAAGTAATCAATTTAAATGAAGTTGACGCTTGATGGCAAGATGAATTCATCACTGCCAGCATTCTCTTATTATATTTTCAGCTGGGGATAAATTTTGATAGATGTGAGGACAGAAGTGCTTTGCAGAGAACTCTTAACATCACTCAGGCAGGTCTTGATGATGTAAGAATTCACGAGTGTCTCATTGCTGATGAAGTTGTAGATTTATATTTTTCTTGTGACAGGTTTTGCATTGATGAGTCTCAACTTTAGTTCATGCCACTTTGTGTTTGCTTCTGGCCAGGCTGTAGGTAATGATCCTATGCAGTGTGTAGCACTTATGTGTTAAATACCTTAGATCCATAGATTTTTTTTCCTTAGACACACCCAGTATCAAGTTGAAAATAGTTCTAAAACTCCATCTTGTGCAGGAAGTAAGCAGTTGCAGGTAGATGAACGAGTTTACCTGTTGTGTCCAAAATAAATGTAATTGTTCCACTATTTTATCTGCCTTACAACAGTTCTTTTCTGAAGTCTTTGATATATGTAACATTCAGAAAATACAAGGTCCAGGTGCAGTTTATTTATAATTTTCAAAAAAGCGCTATTTTTGTGGTATATTCGCAAAACAGTTGTGTTGCTGTGTAAGTCATCACAGCACTAACATGTATGCAAAACATGAGTGCCTGACGTGTGCAAAAACTGTCCTGCAGCGTTATATTGTAAAAGGTTCTTGGTGCAGGGATGGTAGATGCAGCAGGTGGAGATATTAAACTCCAGAGATTTAATATTAACTAGATACAAAACTGCTGAGTTTAAACTATTAGTCTATAGATATCTGATGCATGAATAAAAATTAGGCACACTTATTCTTACCCTTAAAAGCCTGATTCAGCAGGGAATTACTTTAAGTACTTTAGTAATCCCATTTACTTCAGTGGGACTGCACATGAGCTTTAAATTAAACATCTGCAAGATATCTGTCCTCAAATAAAGCAAAGCTCCGAAGAATGTTCTCAAGTGCTTTGCAGAACAGAGGCAGGATGCTTAACTGGTGAGCTGCACACGTTGTATTGGATGAGTTCACACACAGCACGGCTGCGTGGGAGGCAGAAATAGAGGAGTAAAGGTAGTACGAAAGCCACAGTGTAGAAATGTCAAAGGCAGCTAGGTCTTCCTGGTTCCATATCAACAATGGCCGCAACATTTATGCCAATTTTGCCTAAATTAACATTTATAAATATAGTCCTGTATAACTTAAACACAAATTATGTTGTCTGACTTCTAGGACAGGAAGCTACCACTTTTTCTTACTATACTGTAAATTCACGTAAGTTACTGTGAATACTGGAACAGTAATTCTACAGAATTTTTTGCAAAAAAATTGCTATAATATTTGAGAAACATTATGGTATGCAACTACTCTCCTAGCTGCATGGGTAAGTGTCAGTTCTACCTTCCACTTGAAGCTGGGACCTGGCCAATAAGATAGTATATTTCATTCCAGAGATATTATGCTTACTCAGTGAATACAGTTGTTATTTTCCTTGCAAAAGTGCTGATAAAGCTTATAAAAACAAAAATACAGATCCTTTTCTAACTTGAAAACAAGATGAGTATGTTCTGTACCCGGACTTCTATTTTCAGCATCGTTATAAGCAATGAATTAGATTTTTAAATAAAAATGCAGTTTATTTTTTTTTTTAAAAAGAAATGCAGCATTTATGTTGATCTTCTTTGTTTCTGAAGTGATTTTAACAGTGACAGAACTCTCCATACAAGTGAGGTACAGTGTACTGGAATGATTTTATATATTTTTTTTTAATATATAAAGATTTTAGGTTACCTTATAATGATGGTACGCAATAGTATCAGGATTAAAAGCACCTCTGAAATTATGGAAAAAATAGGAAATATTGTTTCTGCGTATTGTCAACATGTAGTGGTTTTTTGTTGTTGTTGTTGTTTTTGTTTTCTTTTTTAAAAATGACTGCATCACTATACCTTAATTCACTTTAAAAAAATTAACTTCCAATGTGTTCAATTTTATAATGCTTGATTTGAAGAGAAGCGTAACATTATAATAATTACCCTGAATTACCAAATGATATAGGTGGAAACTATCTACAAAATCAGATTTATCCCTAGCCAGTTTTTCCTAAATGGTGATCTTAATCCTGCGACTCCTGCAGCTCAAGTTTTGCCTCCTCAGGGAAGACAGAAATGGTTTATTGCCTTCCTCTTTGCAGCAAACTCATAAGTGTTTGAAGACGGCTCGTCACGTCTTACTTTAGCCCTTTTCTTCAGCCGAAGCAGGCGGGATCTTTCATTATTTCCTCCTACACCTCCTGACTGTTGCTGTTGCTGTTGTCTGGACTTTCTCCAATTATGCTAGGTATTTGTTAAAGTCTGGTTTTGAAAACAAAATGCATTATTTGGCTAATATTGTGCCATTTGGCTAATATTGTAGCCTAATTCTGTGTGACTCCCCGATGACACTATTCTCTTACACTGGTGCCAGGAATCAGCAGTGTGATGATTCTTTTCCCGCCCCAACAAGAAGATGATGTGTAACAACTCGTCTTCAGTGTGGGATTTGCTGTTATCCTAATCCTTTCCCACAGAATATTGTTTAACTAGTTGCTTCCCACTTTGTATTAATGAAGTTGAGTTTCACTCAGCAGGTATTCACTTACGCACTTTTTTTTCCCCTTAAGATTACTACCCCGGGTTAAATTCATTTTGAATTTTAATCCCAGATTTCAGTTCCTCCCTCGTTTCTAATAGTTTGCACATTTGCACATGCAATAACCAAACTCTTCCAAGATCAAAGTTATTAATGAAGACATTGAATGTTAAAGGCTTTGGTTCAGATTTAGCATTTGATACATCCTTCAGGCTTGGGACTTAATAACCATTTCTTAGTAACTGTAAACAATGTGTACTCTCTTACCACAGTTTTGCCTAGATCACCTTTAATGAACGTCAGCAGCTTTGCTGAAGTCAAAATACATAATATCTCTTAATGAAGGCTGAAACAAAAAGCCATTTAACATTTTGGGGTTTGTCAGGGGTGATTCTGAAAGCTTTCCCTCCCTGCAGAGCGGTGGCACAGCCCTTCCCTTCTCCCTCCTCCTGCTACGGGGCTGCCTTGTTTCCTCTTCTGTTCGTTCCCAACCAGGTCTCACTCTGTGATTTGGCCTTTCTGATTTTGCCCCTACATACTTGCACTCTTCCTTAGTATTCTTCCTTTAGTAATTTGACCTACTTTCTACTTGCATATACTTCCTTCTGGTGTTTCAGGATTGTTGAAGAGCTCTCAATTTAGTCAAGTTTGTCTTGTGATACTCATCTTATTTACCCTTCACATCGGGGTAGTTTGTGGTTATGCCCTTCACATTATTTCTTTAAGAAAACAGATTGCTCTTTTGGAGTTTACAATAAAATAAAGCCTAGTAGAGCGAAAACCTAAGGTCGTGGTTTTTACAAGACAGTCTTGGCTGGCACTGGCTTGAGATATTCTCATGCACCCAGCCCTCTGTGCTGCCAGCACAACTGTTTCTTCAGTGAGCCGTGATTTGGATCAGGGAACCAATCCACTTCAAAAATAATCCAGCAAAAAGATTTATTTTTATTTTGCTCTTAAAGCTGAATTGTTTGCTCTGTTTGTAGACCGTCTATACAAACAATTGTCCTAATGCAATTGAAAGCATCCAGAAAAGCTCGCAGCTCTACAGTTCACCTCTTTTGCTTTTAATTCCATTCTCTTTTTCCTGGGAATTACAATTAATATTTTCCCATAATCTTTCACTCAAGTTGCCCGCAGTCTTGCATTCTCAGTTGGTTTACCCCCATTGGTTAAAAGGAAGAGATATTCCAGATTTGATGTAGTCACTCATCTGCTGGGTAAAAAAAATGTTTTCCCTGTAACATGGTACTGTAATTGCCCTGCAGCACCTTCCCAGTGGGTCCTTCGATTGTTGAAGTCGCCCATCTTCACCCTGTTCTGCGCTTTGAAGAACTAACAGCAGCACCCCAAAGCGCTCGAGTCCTGTGATGTTGTGTCCTACAGGTGCCTGAGGAGGTCCATGGCCTGACTGAAGCTTTTCCTGTTCTTTGAAATTAGCATTTGAATTAGCTCTCATGTCAGATAAGAATTGGGATTGTTTCATGTTTTCTTAGTGATGGGCAAAGCATCTGTCTCTCTCCTGCCTGGATGTGTATTTTGTGGCTTTGCTTTATTTTAAATCGTAGGAATGTCATACCTTCAAGATCTTAATTCTGCTGGTAATTTTCATGTAAATTAGCTAATAATCATACATGTTGCTTTAATACTGTAGGAAAAAAAGTTCATCAGCCTTACTCAGCTGCTATTTTTCTGAGTACCTCTATTGAGAGCCACTTACATCTTCCCGGAGAACTAGGCTTTGTGTCATGCTTTAGATTCATTGAAAACCCTCCTTCATTAGTTAGCAATTTCCCCACCAGTGATTACAGACCTTCGCAGAGGTCTTGGTAAAGAGAATTTCTTCATCAGACAGACCAACCCAGCTCTGCAGTTTCCTTCTCCTGCAGCATGACTCTGCTGGAGGAGACCAGAGCTCTGCGGGTCACTCCAGGCCACCGCCGCAACGGTGAGGACACCTTGAGAAGGCACCCATCCCAACTTTCATAGGGGCTGCAGTTCTCCAGCTGCTTTCTGGACCTTGCGGTTCCTTATAATCTGCCTTGATTTTATCTGGCAGATTTTATCAGACATAGGGACGAGGACGTATGTCTGTCTGCATTCATACCTAATTCTGTCTTAACATGGGGTCTGTTTTTTCTTCATATAAAAATTGAAATGCCTTTTTTTTTTCTTTAAAGGTTAAAACAGCAATTAGATATGATATTTCTAATTTTAAAAGAAATGTTGGTGGCCACGGCTATTAGCATGTACTCTGGTGACGCCATGCTGGAGCAGAACAAAACAGCTGTTGCATTTCACCGATGAAGTGATGTTGGTGCTTCTTATACCCTGGACAGTTATTAACTTTATGTAAAAATCTGTTCTTCTGAGTGAATCCATTTGTGAAATGGGTTGAAAATCATTGTCATTCTAAATACGAGTTACCGGTACAACCTTGGTGGGTTTTGTTTGGGTTTTTGGTTTTTTGGGGCCTTTTTTTTGTTTGTTTGTTTATTTGGGTTTCTTTATATGATGATGGAGAAAACAAGGCAAATGCTACCAGAGGTGCAAAAGATGAGCTTTTTGCTCTTTGTTGATGAATGTAATATGGATATTTTTATGCACGGTGGTCCTCAATAAAGGAATTGAGCTTTAGAGGACACTGCCATGGGGCTAAGCGGACTGCACTGCAAAGGCCTTTAATAGAAAGCCGCTCCCTCAATCTGCTTAAACTTTGGTGAGGATAATATGGCTTACTCTTAACTGATTTTTGATAAAACAGTAAAAGGCAAACAGATGTTTGTTATGCCCGAGTTGATAAATGCACACAATTGATAAGTTTCTTGTGTTTATCCAGGAATATTTGTCCTGGGGCAAAAAATTGGCCTCACCAGAGCTAACATGCAAGTTAAACAGCTAACCAGATTTTGATGCTTAATTTTACATGAAAAAATATAGTAAGGGTTAGCGCATCATAATCAGCCTAACCGATGAATTATAACTCCCAGCTGGTGTGAGATTTCATTTATTCTTGCTTTGCTTCTATTCTGTTGGCTTTTTAAAATGATGATAATATAATGTCATGATGATCTGGTATGATGAAGAAACCTGTTCACCACGTGGGTTACACTATTAGCACCTTTTACATCTTGAAAACTGTCTTTCTTAGCAAATACACTTAAAGCAATATTGCGTTGCTTCTAAATGGTTCTCTATTTGTACACTGAAATTTCAGCTTAAAGATTAAGATTCTGCTCTTTGGAAGGCATAACCACCAAAGCAGAGTTTAGTATGGTGCTCTCCGTATTCTGCAGGTGCAGTACAGGTTTTATGTTCTTCTTTTGGTGAAGTTACCTGAATTCACATTTGCAGCTCTTCATGTGAATATGTTATGTGCTTTTTGCAAGTACGGGACAAACTGGAATTGTGAGGGTTTTGAGCCTCAGTTTTGTTTAAAAGTAACTTTTCTTTTTAAGGAGAAAACACCTCATCCTATGTGTGGAGTCTAAAACAGGTTTCCTAATGTTCTTTATCAAAGCATCATCCTTTAGTAACTGCAGTTATCATAGTAAACAAAATTCTTCTATGTAGAAGTTTGTGGTCTTGTTGCAATAGGTCCTTTATGAACAAGTAGCCATTATTTGAGTTTTTGTAACCCAACTGTACTGTGTATTCAGCATGTAGCGGATAAATTTAATCTAAGTTTCATACAGAATATAAAAAGATCCCTTCTCTGACAAAGTCTGCTCTAATCCTGGAATGTATATCTTCCTGATAATACAGTGTATTCGAAAAATAATTATATAATGTTCTATTATGTGTGAATACATAATAAGTGTAATTGACTTATAGAATAATTAACTGTATTCAGTTAGGCATGTATTTATCATTAAATCTTTCACTTGTAGGTATGCCTAAAACCAGCTGTGCTATGAAATCCATGGTAGAGATCACCTTAGTTTGTGGTTTAGTGTATTTATTTTAAAATTTGGCAATGTCATTAACCTACATGATATTTGGGCATGTTAGGTACGATGTTTATTTCAGCTGAATTGAGAAGTAAAATTAATTTTGAAATTCGCTTGTTTCACGTGACAACATTGCAAAATTTTTGTTAATTCACTCACGGTTACCTGTGTGGTATTTTTGCTTATATGAGGTTCTGCCATGAAAACAAAAAATGTAATAGAGCTGGAGGACTGCAGTTTTGTGATACGGCATGCTAAAGTTAGAAGCAGGCCATTGCAGTTTTGTTTTTATGTATAAAGGCATATGGTTTTGTGTAAGTTTGAGACTGCAGTTTCTCTCTAACTAATGAAATTCTTAATGAGATTTGATGTTTAACAGCTGGTTGCTCAGTGTATTTGTAAAACTGAGCCCAGTTAAACATTTTAAAATGTCAACCATTTTTGAAAATTTATGATATCAGGATTTTCCTACCCAAAATTTCAGTATCCAGAAAGTGAATGAATAGGGCACTATGCAACTTTGTGATTCTCCAGTTTTAGTGATGAAAATTTATTTGTACAGGCTTAAAAGAAGAAGAAAATTGTGGTCTTTTCTGTGCCATATGGCGTCAGTGGCAAGTTCCTAAACGTTTTTTGGTTTGTTTTTAATATAATAATATGGGCAAAATGATAACATTTGAAGTGTGAAGAGTGTACATGTAATTTTAATCTGAAGTGTTGTGGGTTTTTTTGTCCTCTGTATTACAAAGCGTAGTACAGCTCTTGTGCTAGGTTGAGTTTAATCAATCACTGGAAGTGCCTGGCTCATTTTGCTGGCTACTGAGTGAGTTTCGGTTTGTATCCCTAAGCTACTTGCCTGATTTCGGGAGAGGTGATCCTATGTGCATGACTGCTTCAAGAAATTCAGTATCCCCCCCACCCCCGCTATTTTCACAGTATTTGGGAGACACGGCTGCTGTCCGCATTTGGAGGTGTTGTGCAGAGCTGGAGCTACTGTGTTGCCGTCAACCTGAGTCAAGAATTAATTTATGGGGGCAAATAGGCTTGTGCCTCCATACTAATTTGAATTATTTTATATAGTAATACTTTTCTTTATCTTCTTATGGTTTGATTTTTTAAAAATGTAACTAACTTAAGTGTCTAATCTACCTAGGCTACAGAATGGTTAACGCGATTATTGAAATAAGCATATGTGTGTGTATGATGAAGTTGTTAAAATGGAAGTCTTCGATATGCAAGTAAGCTTGCTACCAGTAAATTTTGCTTTATTTCATCCTGTCATGCTTGGAGTGAGTGTTGAAAGACGAACGGGCGAGCGTTGCTCAGCCAGAGGGGAGAAGCACGTCATACAGCCCCCAGAATAGCATCGGCAGTAAATATGGTCATGCTGTTCTTCCCCGAGATAGACCCAGATCGCATTTGTAGCACCCACCGGGTCTGCTGGTTACCAGACGTTCAGGGCCTTTCATGAAACATTTACAGATGCAGCTGCAGTTCGGAGGATCTTCTGCCGGCAGTGAAGAAGCTGACAGCAAGAAAACAGGAGGAAAGGGGATCACAAGCCAGGGAGTTAGGCGGGGGGAATACAAATTTAATCACAGTATTAAAACACTGCTCCAAGATATGAACCGTGTTCTTGTTAGACTCCCTTTTCATGTTAACTTGATTGTGTTTTCCAGTGAACCTTAGTGGTTCCTTAGAACCGCTAGAGCGTGAAGCTTTTTTGTAGAGGAGGAAAGGTGGACTGAAAAAGATCTCTTTGTTCAGCCTTCTTAGCTCGTACACAATGTCAAAATTGGAATTAAAATGTATTATAAAATGAAGTCAGAGAGAGGCTGAGATTAAAAACTTTTTCCAGTTATTTCTCACTTTGTGCAATGTATTGAAATAAAGACAGATAGCCCTGAAGGTCTGTGGCAGTGGCCTATCTAGCATGTTAGAGGGAAAATTTTAATTATTCAAGGTCAAGAAAAAAAACCTGTTAAATTCTTCATCTTGAAAAGATAGATTATCCCCTCTGGGCCAAAAGGATGTTCTTACTTCCTTGTCCCTAAACTCTGTTCATATTGACTCTTCTATTAATACAGCTTCTCTGTCTTTTTAACATTTGTATTTTTCTGTAAGGACTGTGACACACAAGTCAAATTCTGCCTGCGTGTTCTGGCCACTGGGCTGGATAGCATACTACAGGAATCGAACTGAGGCATTGCGTCTTCCTCCACCACCTCCCCCCTGCCTCCCCCCGCCCCCGCCCACCAGTTTATACGTCTCTGTAAAATTTGCAAAGCTCGCTTCAGCTTCTGCAGCTTCTCTCCTCTGGCTTTGCCTCCCCAGCCGCTGCATTAGCCGGGGTGTTAGTGGAAAGGGTTTGTTATTTCAGACACATACCATCGCCTGCTGCACTCGCTTCCCCCCTGCACTTGCACAGGGCATGGAGACAACTTCATACTTTCATTTGTATCAGTTACACACACGGGATTTAAATTCATCCCTTTCTCTGGATAGCCTGTTTTTTAATTATTTTTTTTTGCCAGATAACTTGGTAAATGCTAAATAGCAAGTATTACTGCCTTCAGCTGGCGCTAATATACTACTACTATTTTTCTTAAGAAAATCTCATTGAGGTAATTGTGACGGGGGAAGTGTGTTTTCAGAGCAGGAGCTCTGGTATTTGTTCTCTATTTGTGAGTGACGTTATGCAGTTGAGAAAAAATCATGCCAGCGTGTTTCAGTTAGTGCCAAAAGAACATAGACAGCGATTCAGTGCCCAGATCTATTGCTGCCCAAAACTGTATCTTATCCTATTTATACTTTCATAAATGAAGGTCTTGCTTATAAGAGGAGTTAAGTGAATATTGTGTTCATGTGCTATTCGATAATTAATTTGTCCAGCTGTTTTACATTCTGCTGCTCTTTTATTTCAAGCATTGAGAATTTAAGGTTTTGAGTGGCGTAGATAGTTTATAACAATCAAGTCAAAGAATCCCAATTTCTTAAATTATCGTTACTCGTGTTGGAGTTAACTTCACTGGAAATACCTGGGTGCCACAAAATACCTTTGTCTACAAAGCAAGAGAGCTGACTGTCTCTTGCTACTCCATACACCTAAAACAGGAATATTGATTACTAAACTCTCAAACACTTAAACTATGTTCAAGAAGTAAGACTTATCTACAGACTAAAAGAATAATTTAAATTAAGGGGGAATCAGTTTGGATCAGGACTCAAGTCTGAGGCTTACTAATTGGTATCAACTAACAGTCCGATTCTTCTTCTTTTTCATCAACACTTGCCAAGGGACTGAAAAACTCAAAGGGCAATTATCAAACAAATACAGAGTAGCAGTTCCGTTAAAGAGAACCAGGAGAAGAAATTTAAATCTGCCAGAAGGACTAACCAAATAGTATCCTGATGTCTGGCCGGGGAGAGTGGAAGTTGTGTAATGGGAACTCTGAGACGTCCTTCGTCAAGCGCAGAAATGAGAGCTGGTGCTGGAAGTCATGCATGTGGAGGGCCCTCCACTGGGAAACAGCAGGAATAAAAATTCCGGTTGGCTGATACAGATGTAGTGAGAAGTGGAACTTAATGAAAATTTCTCCAGCTTTCAAAATGCAGTAAATACAGTACATTGATATATCATAATTGACCACTACAGTTTCCTTTTTGTTTCTGCCGTACTATAATTTGAAAAGACACTGATATACTGGTGCATAATTTATGGGATTTAGATTGGGGGGAAAAAAAAATGTTACTCGGTAGAAGAAAATATTCCACCCATGCTTACGGCCCCTGTTCCTCCACAAGCAATCATGAGCTGGGTTACCCAGCCGGCCCTGATGGCGGTGTGAAGCCCATGGATGATGGCGCAGGGTGGCTCTTGCTTGGAGCAGAACAGCCTTCCTCCGCGTTGCTGTGCTGGTGCAGCGTGCTCTGACACAGGGGGTGACCCAAGCTTTTGAAAGCACTTTTTTTTGGACTTCTATCTAACATGGATGTCTGACTGTCTCACGAAGTGAGATTTCAAGGAGGCTAATTGAAACATTTTGCCTGTTACTGTTTGGTTTTTAGTCCAGGTTTGCACAAAGGTGATGAGCAAACAGCAGAATTAAGGCTGAAGAAATGCAAATTTCCTTGTTTAAATGAGAACTATGTTTTTGTGTTGTCTTAATGATTAATATTGTTAAAAGTAATGGCTCTTCCTCAGTGGCACCTATTTTTTTCACTTGTCAATGAAAATGTTTGGAAGTACAAAATAACCATTTCAAGTATTTTAAAACTATTTTTGTGAGCAGTTGGTTGAAAATAGATCAAATGTTTAGTTTAAACTCATTTAAAATACAAAAATTACAAAACATAAAAGTTTTCACAACATTTTCAATAAAACATGTAACTAAGATTTTTAGAAATTTTTGAAAATGTTTAAACTTTGGGCTTGTTTCAGGGATGAAAAGAATCTGGTTTATATAATTCTTCAGGAAAGATATTTTTAAATTATTTTCCAGTTAAAGGAAATAATGCATGAGACTTCAAAGGACATTCTACAAAATTGTATTTAACCCCTTAGATTCCCTTAAGGCTTTCTGTGCTTGGTTGTCATCCCAGTTACTGGATCTTCAGCATATAAATAATCTGTTTTACTAGCTCAAAGTTGCATGCTGTTTTTGGCCACAGGCAATAGGTAGAATATATTATTTTTTACATTCATTTCTTGTGCTGTGGTAATATGTGAATTTTAATGGGGAGTCAAACCCAACGTGCTAGACATTGCTGTGCAAGCATATAACCTGACGGCAATCTTTGCTCAACAAATGTCATCACTTTTAGATTAAAACCAGTATAAAAATCAACACCTGGATGTTGCGCACAGAGGTGCATAGCACAGGAGAACTTTTAAATAGACTTTTTACTGGTGTGAGTTACATATTTGATAATGTGAGGAAAGATGAGCATGGGATGGTAGAGAATTGTTCATGATAGCTCAGTAATGATCAAGTTCCATAGCCAGCGTATTACACATATGCACAGAGACAACAAACATGGGCAAGTACACAAAAAAATGTTTTAGATCTTTTGAATTTGGCTGATATGTTAGATTTTGTAATTTGAAGGTGCTGTTTGTATAAAAGCTTGAGGAGTGATAAACTGGATAAAGCCGTAACGATAATACCTAGATTTTAAGGTTTATTTATAGCTAAGAAATTGCCTTTTTTGCACCTTACGTAAATATATTAAAAGTATTTCCATGCTTGATTAAAAAGCCTGATATTTCAGGAAAATTTATTTCAGTCATCAAAACTGTTGAAGTTTATATAGCATTAGAACAATGAATATTTTTCTTATATCTCAAGAACTAGAAATGTATGCAATCACTATTATTTTGAAATAGGCTTATTATAAAACTACTTAGAATAATTTTATATAGAAAAAATAATTATTAAACAGTATTCCTGAAGTATTGACATATGAAACTCCTTCTGCATGGAACAGGTTGGACTATGGTATTTAGGGAAAACTTAGGCAGAATTTTGTGATGAGGTCCCTGAAGAAAAGCCAGTATGATATGTTAAGTAACTTTGAAAGTGACTAAATAAGTTCTATTAATAGGTGGATTTTGTTGGATGTCAAATGGTAACTCAGTAATTATATTTCTTGAGAATATGCATCAGCTATCTAGAATTACTTAGGCTGGCATCCCTCCATGGTTTTATATACAGTTAAATTAAGGCATAGATTGTCTCACCTGTGACTGTCAAGATATAACTTTGCTCTCACTGTTTCTTAAGAGCTGCATATCTAATTCATCAGTCATATTAAAGACAGTTCTTGTGTCAGTATTAAATCTCACCTGTGTGTCTGAATTCAATGCTGTGGGTTTTTCTGACTCATGTCATCACCAGTAGTGCAGCGTCTGCAACTGGAATTTAGCCAATAACTATTGATAACAGAAGGTCCGGAATAGAACCTGTCTGACTTTCCCCAGCAGTGTTAACCCCTGCACCACTGTCAATTAGGCCAGTTCTGCACTTGGAACTGAACCAATGCGTCTGTTAATGATGCATACACAGAATCCAGCTAATTTTCATCTATAACAGCTCTAACTGCATAGAAAAAAGCAAAAGATTTATTTTTCCCTTGTAATCTAATCAAACTTGGTTTTCAATATGCACAAAAAGTTGATCTGATAAGAAAGAAATTGTCATTTTTTTACTGGCAACAATAACTTCTATGACACATCTGGCCTAAATGTTTCCTGACAGTACCATGGAATGAGCGGTGAAGTAAGGAAGAAAACAACCAGAATACCAATTTCCAGATCTTTGACTGAATTTATACATCAGCTTATTAAGTTCATTTTGGTACTGTTTATCTATTGGTAATACCTGTAAATGTTATTTTCTTTCCATGATGTAAAAAATGTGTGCATAAAAAAAATTGTAGAGGGGTGTACATATATATATATATTTTTGGTAAACATGTACGGAATGCTAAAAAAGGCCCAAGAGAGACCATATAGAGAAACAGGGCAAGAATATCAGTAGGGGACAAGAACTTATCTCCTTATGAAGAAAGGCTGAGGGACTTTGGTCTTTTTAGCCTGGAAAAAAGACGACTGAGGGGGGATATTATCAATGCTTACAAATACTTAAAGGGTGGGTGTCAGGAGGACAGGACCAGGCTCTTTTCAGTGGTGCCCTGTGACAGGACAAGAGGTAATGGGCACAAACGTGAACATTCCATCTAAACACGAGGAGGAACTGCTTTACAGGCTGCCCAGAGAGGTGGTGGAGTCTCCGTCTCTGGAGACATTCAAAATCCGCCTGGACGCGTTCCTGTGCAGCCTGCTGTAGGTGACCCTGCTCTGGCAGGGGGGTTGGACTCGATGGTCTCCAGAGGTCCCTTCCAACCCCTATCATTCTGGTATTCTGTGATTAAGAAAAGTGATGTATCCCACAGTGCTAGTGCTCTGCTTGCAACACTAATGTCCCAAGATGGTGGTCAGACGTGCAGTTGTGTGGCTTTTTGCTTTGTGATGATTTTGTATTCATGACATTTACACATTAAAAAGTACCTTTATGGAGACTAACATTCATTTCAGTTGGGTAAAACTTTGTGTAAACGCATGTGGAATAAGGTTTTCCAGGATGCTGTGAGCTTTTTCATAACCGGTCCCTTTTGATTGCTTTTCTTCGTTTACGAGAAGCTGGAGGGGCTTGGGAGCCAACATAGGTGGATGGATAGGTGCTCGTCCTGAAGAAAAAGGCTTCGCCCCTTTTCTTCTTCAGCATCTCCGGAGGGAGAAGGTACTTTGACTCGTATTTTCGGAAAAGGGAGGCCTCGTGTGGTCACTGGTGGGAACAGCTGCCGGCCGGGATCGGGGCGGGGAGGGGCAGCCGCAGCTGAACGGTGGTCCGGCAAACCAGGGTGGTAAACATGGCCATACTGGTGGTATTTCATAGCAATAGTGATGGCAAGATTAAAGGCAGATGGAAGACTGGAGTATGATTACAGCTGTTTTGCTATTGAAAAGGTCTGGAATAGGAAATACTGTTCTCACTGGTCCTTTTTTCTTTATTGTGTTAAAAGATAGATACCTTTCATTGCCTTTCTAGGCATCTAAAACAGGTAATAAAACATAATTCAAACTCAGAAGTCCATGTTTGATATTAAATTAATTAGTTGAACAGGAGAACTGAAATGGAGCAGTGGTCTGTCTGGTATCTCACAAAATGACATTTTGATTCAAAGGCAAAATGAAGAAAAGACCCCAAATCTTGAAACAGTGTCTACTGCAGGTAAGTTAAAAAAAAAATAATGTCTGAGGTATCCAATGGTCAGTTCTTTGCCTTGAGATATTGTAAGATCTAGCTGTGAGGAACTGTAGAGCAACCCAGGAGAGAATACCCGAGTGTCAGCGAGCCATAGGTTAAAGCCCTTGCGCATGAGAGGGTATTCCAGCACTCTTACCTTAGACATAAATCTTGGAGGGAAGTAAGTCCAGTCGTAATGTATTTATCTCATTCCATGGACTGCATTCTTGTTATCAATTCTAAACACATTCTTCAACTTTTCAAAGAATTACAATTAGATTAAATTCCCCAAAATGTAGGATTAACTGTCAGTAACACACTGACTACTACCAGCTGGGATTTGTGAGAAGCCTCTCATCGTGCCTGAAGAGGTTATTTCAGTCTGTGACTCGAGCTGGGAGTAGTCTCTGGGGAAGGCATGGGGCTGCCCTTGTGCCCACTCACATGAACAGTGCAGGGCTGGAAAGGCTCTTTGTTTTTTCCCTTTTGATTTAGAAGATTTGTCCATTCCCTTGTCTCTTTCAGTGATTTAAATCCATTCCCTTGCTTAACATTAGTCAAAATTTCTCTTAAAATCAAATATACTTGTTGTTGGGATGTAGCTCTTGACGTACTGGGTTCAGGTCTTCAGAATTTTGGTGGGATTCATCTGGTATATAGAAGTTGCATGTGGGAGTGGGTTATCAGGTTCACCTGAAGTAGTCGCCTTTATTGCGGATCGAGCACTCAGGGTGAAGAGAATATTCTGGACTCTGTAATCTCACCACGGTTTTTAGTTTGCTCATCTCCCTGATGCAGCAGAGAGGTAGATATTGTCTAATGAATAAGGCATGTATTATCAGCAACTGCACCTTCTGAACTATCTCCAGTGGAAGCATTTTCTGATGATGGAAGCCAGTGTGTGTTACCAGATGCTTTTCAGGACCCTACTCCACATACAAAAAAAACAAAACCAAAACAAACCAAAACCTGCAAAATTGCTCATTTTTTCTAATTTTGTCCATAAAAAAAATAATAATTGAGAAGCCTTGTATCTTGGGATTGAAAGAATACATCTGGAGGCAAAAAGAAATGTGTATTATTCTGCAGCTTTACGTATTTTCTTGCTACAAGTGAAGTGCATGTGGCAATGGAGTATTTCTGCTCACAGGGTCCAATTCAGGATGTCTCAGGATGTTTATCACTCATATCAACATTTATCGCTCTTTTCCCCAAAAGCATGATGCCAGTGTCCCTGAAATTCATTGTGGAAGTACTTGTTTAAGGAAAAAAAAAGGGGGGGGGGAGGGGAAGGGGGGGGAATCCTGCCATGTGACCTTTTTACCTGCGCATCCATCTTTCTGCGCTTCCCTCGGGGGATGCTGTAGGCGGTTTCCCTTTCGGAAGGGCCATCCTCCGAGCAGTGCGGGGGAACAAGAGAGGGTATCCGTCCTCCTCTCCCTCCCCCCAGCCCGGGCATCTCCTCCTTTTCATTTCCAAGAGCAGGGCCGCCGCGGGCACGGGCACGGGCACGGCCGCGGTTGCGCGCCCGCGCAGCCTGACTGCCCCGCCCGGCGCAGCGCAGCGCATCGCGCCGGGCCGTGGCGGGGATGGCGCCGCTGGTGCTGTACCACTGGACCCAGTCCTTCTCCTCGCAGAAGGTGAGGGTTTTGGGGGTGGGGCGGCAGGGGGAGGCGGCCCGCAGGCCCCGGATCGCCCCCTCCCGCGCTGCCGGCCGGTCTGGGCAGGGGGAAGCAGCCGCGGCAGGGCCGGGCCGGGGGCCGGCAGCCGGGGCGGGCTCCAGGCACCGGGGAGAGAGAGATGTCCGTGGAATGGTTCTCCTGGGGTGACCCCGACGATGCCATTGCAGGTGCGCCTGGCAATAGCTGAAAAAGCCCTGGCGTGCGAAGAGCACGATGTAAACCTGCCGCTGAGCGAGCACAACGAGCCCTGGTTCATGCGCTTGAATTCCTCCGGGGAGGTACCGGTCCTGATCCACGGGGAAAACATCATCTGTGAGGCAACGCAGATTATCGATTACCTTGAAGCAACGTTTGTAGATGGTAATCCTGTCGGTGTTTCGGCCTGAAATCCTTCCCCGCGTACCTACCCATAGCGTGCGGCAGTGTTGGGGTCAGCTCCGTATTGCTGCGTGTTTCTTCGTTCAGGACCAGAAAACATTTATACTCTCAAATATAAACGGGCTCTCCTAATTGTTGGTGGTATGGGGTAAAAACATGCTCTTTTAAAATGAACTGAAGGCCTTCCAGCACCTTTACTAGCAGCTGTAGGTAACACCCCACCGCTGTCCTCCTTCCTCCTTCAGGAAGGATGGAGAAGTCAGCAATGGCCGCGCTGGGCTGTTGCTAACCCTGTGGGGAGCCTGGCACGAAAAATCATGTGTTGAAGAGAGAGCAGCACAACTTCTGCTGCTGTCAGGCAGCTCCTGCCCCTCGGGGAGAAAAAAAGAAAGACGCACATTACTCCTTAATTCTAGAATAATCTCAGGGGCTGGGGGAAGGAAGTGGAACGAGTTAATTGTTTTTGGAGCCAAAATGGAGTGAAGAGGAAAAAAAAGTGGGAAGAGAAAACTCAGAAGTGATCCCATGCAGACTTTTATAATTCCTTGTGTCTGTATTGCCGGAAGGTAGATTGCCTCAATTTTTGAGTTACATTTTTTTTAGGTGTGAAGAGGCAGCGTCTTATATGTCAGGGGTTTAGTGCTATGATCTCTAAGCCATGGAGAAAACCTCACTGTTAGAGGAACATAGTATGTATTTAACGCTGGCATGTTCGTCAAATGAAGAGTCAGGGCCCAAGCAGATGGAGGGCAGGGTAAAACTCAGTGGTGTGCAGGAATACTTCTCACCATGCTTTGAGTAGGATTCCCGTACTGTAAGTTTTACAGCATTACAGCTGTAGTAATGTTTCAGCCGTTTTAGGATTCCCGTACTGTAAGTTTTACAGCATTACAGCTGTAGTAATGTTTCAGCCCTAACGGCTGATTGCAGCCTCAGCTGCCAGGGGTCTAAAGGGTTGTGCGCCATGAAGTACCCCTAGAAGTACACAAGAGATGCAGAATCCGCTTCTCTGATTTGAAGGCCTCTTAAAGCCTTGTTTACATGGGTTGCTGCATAGGAACTGGAATTATTCAATCATTTTAAAATGCAGTATGTACATACACGTTTTGCTGAGCTGTTGAGTTCCAGTGGGAAATAGCAAAACTTTCTTAGCTGTGGCTGCGCCAGCTGTGCCAGCTGGACATAACCAAAGTAACTTTGGAAATACTGCTCCGGATCAATTACATGGTTCTTCTTTTCTTGACTGTGTTTTTTAACTTTGTATTGCAGAGGGAGTACCGAGATTAATGCCAGAAGAAGGGAGCATGTATTACCTGAGGGTGCAACACTATAGAGAGCTTTTAGACTCCTTGCCTATGGATGCCTACACGCATGGCTGCATCCTGCACCCTGAGTTAACAGTGGACTCCATGATTCCAGCCTATGCCACCAGCAGGATTCGTAGTATGTACTGGTGTAGCTCCGAATGCCTGTCAGTTAATAAGATACTGTGTTGCATTCATCTTGTGTCTTCAGTGCCCCTTAAGCAGAATATCTTGAGCACTGATTTCCAATTTTAGTTGCAGTCCCTGATCGTTTGTGTGTATGCTTTTCATTGATTTTGTAGCCTGTTATGATTTGAAAACGGGAAAGAGGAAGTGTCATTCTGGAGGTGCCTGTGGAATTAATTTTCCTAATGATTGAAAATGTGCTTCTTGCGCGTAACAGAAAATGGCAGCTGTGACAGCTGCGAATATTTTAATTTCTGATCTTGCTGTTTATGCTTATAAAGCAATTTCTAGGGAATAGCACCATTATTGCTCACAGCAAACCACCAGACTGAAGACCCATTTTTTTGTGATTGTAAACTTGTAGTAAGTTTACCTATTAAATGAAAGCAATTGCTTTCCTCTCAAAATGGTGCAAATGCAGATGAGCCTCAACGAAACAGAGTCTGTTTATCTAACATATTACAAGAGAATCATTCAGCCCTTTTAGTCTGAGGAATGTACTAGCGTCAACTTGGTGCCAGGGGTAGGGAGAAAAAAATAAATGTATGAAGAAGTCACGTAGCTTGGGTTCATCTGACCAATGGAAGTCGTTAAAGCACAATTTAAACAAAATCCTGGGTGTAAATAACACAACGTTATCAAATCACAACAAAGGATTAACCAGTGATCTGGTAGAATCAATGGTGAAATATCCTCTGACTTCCTTGTGATCAATATTTTGCCTCATGGACTTTTATATACATACCAGTTTCCCATGAAAAAATATGTTAAGGGCAGAGGAAATAACTGTAGATTGTGTTGCCCAGTCCCCATTATAACAGAGAACCTCCTGAACTGAACTCCTGTTTCAAATCCAGTAGTTTACAAGAAATACCTAGTTCAAACAACATTCAGTGATACTCAGAAAAATCCTTGGCAAATATTTTTTTTTTTTTTTTCCTTCCCCCCCCGCCCCAGGTTTGGATGCCAGAACTGGACAGCAGACTCTGTTCACCTTGGTACCAGATAGGGAGATAAATATTTAATTCTTTATTCTTGGCGTTTTTTTTTTTTTTTACTGTATGTATGTTCAAGGACTCCAGCATTACATTCAGCCACAGAACTGCACTGGGAATCCTTGTTCAGTCGGTCGTGGGTCATGACCTCAGTCTAGCTTTCCAGAACTGCTTCCAAACTTACAGCCCTCTCTCCAAGAATTGTGGCCTGTATCTTTTCTGGACTATATCTTTTGCTTCAATTTATATTTGCACGTTGGACTGTGTTAAAACATCAATTGGTTGCTTAGGCCTAGTTTATCAACCAGTCTGGACCCCTGGGTATCAGTGCCATGTTTTTTCCTGATTTGGTCTTCTAGTCTTTGTACCATGGCAAATTTTAATAAGTGCTTTTAGGTTTCTTTCTAAGTATTATGAATAAATAGTTCTAGGACAAGGATCAAATCCCAAGAACACAGATGGACGACGATTCCCTGTTTACAGTTATGTTCTGAGATCTCTGATACTTTTTGTCAATGTCAGTGCTTTATATTGTGTTGATATTTTTGGGTGTATTTTAGAATGCTCCGTAGAACAGTCAAATACTGCAGAGACTTTGAGACGTAATACAACTATACTATTGCCAGATTCATAATATCATAAAAGATGATACTGTCTTAGTTTGAGAAGTTCTATTTCCAACAAACTAACTGTGTTATTCTCCTCCTCAGAATTTTTGGCAAGTCAGTTCTCTCATGAGCCACGCCGTTAACTTTGTCAGAAGTGAAGTCAGGCAGTTAGTTTTCCTTACAGTTGCATGAGTTACCCTTTATAAAACATCAACACAGAATTAGTTGTCTTTCTGTCTGCTGGAAACTTCTTGGGCATTGCAAAGTATTTAGAAGTCAGTGTTGCTGGTCCAATGATCAATGGCTATTTAAAAATAAATTCTCTATAAAAAGTATCTGGAGAGATTTAGAATGGGTAATTTCAGTAAGAGGAATAAGCATTCTTTTTTTTTACTGAAATAACATGAATTATTATCTTATATCATTGTACAATCTGGTTGTTTGGGTTTTTTTCCCCCAAATGTGGATGATAACTTTTTATTGAATAATTGTACTTTACTCGTAGGCATTATTGATAGTTCTTCTGTTTCCACGTGGTAACAGTCAGTGCTTTTATTATGGTTTGCTTTACAACATTGCCTTGTGTTCTGCTGACTGGATGCGTTCTTCCCCTCTGGCTTATAGTTGGTATTAATTGTTGTCAGTTTACATGCACACATTCATATTGGTAGAGCTAAAATTGCTACTTGTCTAAATTGGGATGTTTTCTTATCTTTTTATACTTAAAAGCATCGCCTGCTTTCTTGATTGGATGCATTTTTTGAATAGCTCATGGATGTTCCTAAACAATTCTTTTGCTTGTTCTAACTTCTCCTGGGTGGTTTAGTTTTCAGCTTTGAAAAGCTGATGTTTTTCAAAGTGCTAGATATAATAAACCACCAGCCAGTTATGTATTATGTTTATGCATACCAAATCCAATTAAGTAATTAATTGCATATATAAGATTTTAATTGTGTGATTACATCCTTCAATTTCTTCATATGCTATGTTGAAAGAAGGCTTTCACAGTCATGTCAGGTTGAAACAAAGAATATATAAAACAGTGAGTTCATTATTCTCTAGCAAGAATTTTTTATCAGTTTAATTTATAAGACTTAATTGGAACTTAATTATCAAGTAGAGTTGAGAGGTGATTCATGCCCTATAATTATTATTTTGTTCTCGGTTTATTACTAGAAATATTTATTTTAGAAAATAACTTATTATTCACTGTCTTTTGGTATTCTAGGTCTGTATGAATGGCATTTTCAAGCAAAGCCCCATTTTGAAGGAGAGAAAAGGCTATACACATGTAGTAGAAATCACTAAAACTATCTTAAATTTTTCACATCATTCCTTCTTTAAGTCACGTAATGAATGTTTTTCTAGAATATCCCTATAGTCCGTAATGAACATTTCCAAAAGGGATCACAGACTTTGGTGTCACATTTTAGCTAACAGAAAACACCTTGGTTCCATATTCAGTGGTATTTAGGCTTTTGCTGTGGAATTATGCATGTGACCTACAGCGACCTACAGAAAATCTCAGTATGGGCCTATCTGCACTTTCACAGCATGAAAAGCGTGTTAGGAACCCAGGAACTGAGCTACAAAAACATCAGAGACCTAACGTATTTGCAGTAGAATTTCATGGATTCAGCACCATTTTTGGCAGCAAAATGGTTTTATCTGAATAAGAGAAAAATGTTAACAAGAATTCCTCGTTCTTGCCTGTGAGATCACCTCTTTATAGAGTTCATTGCAAACAGATGAGCAGAAAGTGTGGTGGGGTCACTTTACACAGCAGTTAAGTTTTCCAAAACATGTTGGTTTTGAATCCCAACTTGGTGGTGATGCTTCATTGAAGTACCGCTTTCCATTTCTTTGGTGTGATACTTGTACACAATTTATTGATCAGTTCCTGTGGATTGCATTATGGGTATGCTTGGATATCTAACGTCATTCCTTTTTTTTTTTTTTTTTTTTTAATCAGGCCAAATAAGTAACACAGAATCAGAGTTGAAAAAACTTGCGGAAGAAAATCCAGACCTTCAGGATGCCTATATAGCAAAACAGAAGCGCCTTAAAGTAAGAAAACCCTTTGTATTCCCCCCTGTCTTTATTATGAGCTTGTTAGTGTCAGATTTTGTCTGTCATGATGTAAACATTTGTTTCACCTGTCATTACCAGTAATGTCATGCAGTGGTTTAACCCTGCAAGGCACGAAGCAGTCTGTCCCCCATATCAGCTACACACTTCAAGTGTGTGCTGAAGTATTGGACTGGTCCCACTGACTTCAAAGGTAAGTACGCAGCAGTGTTGGTGTTGGGATGTTGAGCACCCTGCAGGGTGAGGCAAACCTCGAAATCTAGCATCTCTAATGTTTTACTTTTGTTATCTGAATAGTCGCCAGTGTCCAAATGGTATCCAGCTGACTATGTGGTGAAAATAACCACATTTCATGAGTAAGCCCTGTAGTATCTAAGTAGAAGTTTATTTGATATAATCTCTGTGCAATGATTAAAACACTAACCTGTATGTATATTTAGTCTAAGCTGCTGGATCATGATAATATAAAATACCTAAAGAAAATATTGGATGAACTGGAAAAAGTTTTGGACCAGGTTGAGACTGAACTGCAGCGGCGAAATGAGGAGACGCCAGGTAAGGAATTAATCTTGCTAAATCCTGTTGATTATGTTTGGGGAGAGTGAGTAAACTTATTGATAGCACCATTATAGGATTGGATTTAATGTATCCTAATTGATACTTTTAGCATATACTGATCTAACATCACAGAAGGGATCAATACTGTTTTGAATACTAGTTTACTTTACTACTGCTCTCAGTGAGTTCTCACTGTCTTTTGAGAGCACTATACTCGCATTTTAAGCATAGTGAGTATAATTAGCTGCACAATTCTGCAGTATTTTATCAACAAAGTAAGAAAAAACTACAGAATGTTATTCTCGATGTTGTAGTTGAAGGCCTGAGATCACTATAATGATCATGACCTTAATGTTTAGCACAGATTTATTACAATCTTGCTTAAATACTATGCTGATATTTGTGGTATATGCAGAATCAGCAATCTGGGTAAGTGCTCTAATCGTTAGGAAACCTCCCTCCCCCACCCTCTTGGAAAGCAGTAGCGTTGATCTGCCATCCACTGAAATGAAAGTTGAATTTTGTTTAAATGGGATTAGTCTTATGCTTATTCAGAGGCTGGTCCAACTCGCGGTAGTGCTAATAGGAATCCTTCCTCTGACTTCACTGGGAGCTGCATGAAGCATCAGTCAATGCATGAAGCATCAGTCTGCTCAGATCAATAACTCTGCATTTGGCTCTATAAATAGCTATTGTAGTAATTACCAGTTACTATCAAGACAGTAGATTTGAACCAGCAATTGAAGATCTAGATTAAATTTTCTACTGACTCAACAATGAAAGAGTCACAGAAAATGTTTTAACTCACAAAGGGTGGTAGGATTTTGTTCAGCAAACTAAGCCTGTCACCATTTCTAGCAGCCCCTTTGCTTTCTCTGCTAAATAGCCTTTTCAAGGAGTCAACTGGTACAATATTGATGAGCTTATGAAAACCACCAGGATCACAGGATTTCATAAAACTTGGGACTATTGCATGCCTCTTGGAATTTTGTCTGAGGTATTCACATTTTTGAGGTTTGTGACCAATGCTCCTGCAGGTGCTGGTCAACCTTTGAGCTTCTGCTTCTCTTGCTACTGCTCAGATTCCTCATTCACTTGCTGCTGCTGCCACAGCAGGCATCTTTCTTTCACACAAGTCTTTCTTTCCATCATCTTAATGCACTGGATGAATCCCCATGTATCCTTTCAGCAACATAGGATACGCTCGTTCTCTGCAGAGGCCTTTCTACCAGACCTGCGTAACTGTCAAAATGGACTGGAACCAGCGGTGTGCCAAACTATTGCTTTCCTCTGGTGGCAAATGAGTTGAAAAGGACATTGCAGAATTTCTCTGTTTCCACAGAGGTCCTGCTGAACGTTCACGCCAGCGGTTTTATGTGCCTCTTGTGCGGGAAGAACATTTGCAAAAGGTTGCAAATGAGGAGTGAACTGCATAGTCCTGTTTGAGATCTCAGCAGAGTACTCATGCTGGCAGCTGTGCTAACTAACAAATTTCATATCCTGGGTTTCAAAAGCTTTTGGTGTAGTCAGTACAGGTCAGCCCTTTCAGGTGGTGGTGGTGGTTCAGGTCACTGAAGTTAGAGGTGTGATGCTGCCTGGCAGTGCCTACTCTCAGCCATCCCAGGAAGATTCACCTCTTCCCTTTCACTGGAGAGGGGACCTGGGGTCTCCATCTGTGCTCCTGACTAGTGGTGGGCAGGGTAAATATCCATCACTTCTCAAATTTCTTGGTGTAAAAACCCCATGCTTTGGGGTCTAGCAGGCACAAAGGAAAGATGGGTAGACAAGCTGTTGTCTTGCTGAGCTGGTGTGTTTGCTGCAGGTCAGTCACCTCAGCCCTTTCTTTTTGACTTGAAATTCTCCAGCAAATTAGCAGTTCTTGAATGAATGCCATAGAGCTGAGTGACCCAGGCAAGACGCTAAATTCTTCAGGCAAGTGGTAGCTTTTCAGTAAAAGCTAAGCTGCCTTCCTCCTTTCCACTACTGATTAATTTTATCCAGATTTGAGATATGTAGTTGAGGAAAATAAGTGTTTACTGTGAATTTTAATTGATGGACCTGAAATGTGGCTCTTTTTTTCCTTAACAAATGTAGGCCAGGCTGCTGAGCCTAAGACTTTACAATATCGTGTGGAGAAAGGACAGGGTAAACTGTTCATTGATTAAAGTCATATCTTAGCTGAAGTGTCGGTGGTGTTTATTAATAGACCACATTTTGAAATAGCACTAAATTAAATATTAGCCCATGGAGGCTTCTACGCATGCTTGTATTCTGTTAGCTCCTAATTCTTTATGTTTTATCTCTGCTTAGAAGATGAAAATCAGCCTTGGCTCTGTGGCGATTTCTTCAGTCTGGCAGATGTATCACTTGCCGTCACATTACATCGCCTGAAGTTTCTGGGATTAGCAAGAAGAAACTGGGGAAACGGAAAGCGGCCCAACTTGGAAGCCTATTATGAGCGTGTCCTGAAGAGAAAAGCATTTTACAAAGTTTTAGGACATGTCAACAATATATTAATCTCGGCCGTTCTGCCAACGGCATTCCGCGTGGCCAAGAAGAGGGCACCCAGGGTTCTTGGCACCACCCTGCTGGTCAGCGTGCTGGCGGGAATGGGTTATCTTGCTTTCATGTGTCTTCGTAAGAGGTTTGCCAACGTGATTTTATCAATTAGAACCAGGCACAACTTTTTTTAGAGCCGTCTGTCCCTGGTGGTGAGTGGAGGGCAATTCTACCCCCCTGGAAAATATCCTCCGTAAAATATAAAAGTAGAAGAAAGGTTATGTCTGTGAATTAGAACATTATCACACAGTAATTGTCTCCTGCTGTTCTATAATTGGATTGGCAATGCCGAGATATTTGTGAAAAACAATATGTTGGGGGGACAACAAAGGAAAGAAGAGACTTTGTTTTCAGACGAGGAGCTATAAGGGCTGTGACAATGCTTTGTTAAAAAGTGGTTATTGTCTCCTTTACCCAGTAGCTGACCTAATTATAATGCTTTTATTTAATAGATGTGCAGCAATGTGATAGCTCTTCACTGTGGGTGAAATGCATTACTGTGCAGAAATCAGCAGTGTTGAAATATTGAAAATAGCACTTGTTTTAAATGCTCAGAGTAGGATTTAAAAGGAACATAGGCTCTATGCCCGTGGTGTACAGGAGTGAGTGTCTCTGTACTGATTAATGCCTACAGATTTGCAGTTCGACCTCTAGGAATGTGTTAGAAAGTAGTCTTGTGGTGCCACTTCTGTCACTGTACGTTCATGCAGTAATACGTGAAGAGACCTGAAACACGTATGAACATCAGTGATATATGGGCCACGTGAGTGAAATTCTCCAGAGCTAGACTTCTGCTGAAATAAAATGGGAGTGAAAGACCTGACACTTGTCTTTTGTGAGCCTTTTGGGTAGCCTTTGGCCCAGCCAGGTACCCAGCTCAGGCACAAGCCCTGGCCGAGTCAAACCAAACTATTTTGGTGCACATTTCCTGCTTTCATTGGGGTGGCTTGATACCGTTGTCTCCATATTAGTGTCCCGTGTACCCTTGTTTCCACTCTCAGCGCTGTTTTGCACGCTACTTGGCTATGTTAGCAATCGCATGTGCCTCTGTTAAACGTTTGCCCACAATGTGCCACAGCCAAGGGGAAAATGTATGCACAACAATGCATTTTGTAGAAGTAATTTAAAATACTTTCACTATCTTTCAATCTGGTCGGGTAGCCTAGATTGAAGGTGAAAGAGTAATTTAGCAATTTGTTCACTTGTGGAGAGGTGTCATATTGGTGGTAGGTGAAAAATATAGGTCAGTTTGGAGACAGGTCATTTGTACTGCAGATTTTTTTGCAAAGCTGGACTCTTGTAGCTTGTAGGAAAGGTATAGAAAAACACCTTGATGACTTCCCACTACTCAGCAAAGAGTTTTATTAGGTTTGAACTGGGCTCCTGTTTCAATGAGAAATGCACATTTACCTGAACGTAGACTTTGAATGATTTTGCAGCAAGGAAGTACTCGGGAAGGGCTGAAAACTCTCGTGACGGTTTAGAAACATTTTTGTATTCTTCATGAATGTCTGAAAGCCTCAGAATTTTGTTTACAAGCTGTAGGCAACAAGCAAAACATAGCTTTAAATGTTTGCCTATCAACAACCAGTTCAATCAGGCCTAAGTACATTTTAGATCCAGTGCTGGTGGCTGTGGTCTCTGCCCAATTGCTGTGAGCACCAAGAAGATCCGCTCTCAAGTTTGGTGCAGAGAGCTGAGGCTGGTTTTGTCTTGGCAGTCTCACCGTGTAGCAGATACCAAAATGGATAAAATTGTTGAATACTCCTGCTTATAACTTAATATTGTGCTAGTCGTCTAGCAAAAGAAGACCTAAATCTCATTGCTCCTTTTCAGTAATAAGAAACATCTTACCTAGAAAACAATGCTTTTTTTATTTGTCAAAAAGACGTTTTTATGTAATTCTATTTCATGACCCAGTTGTTCTCAAGAACTTGTTGAATTAAATGTGCTCTATTTAGAAAAGCTTTATTATCTCTAGAGTAAGTTTAATCCAACAATACTATTAATGTGTTGGCAGCTTTAACTGAGTTTGTTGTTTGTATATTGCAGTTCATCTGCATTTACTTGTAGCCAATAAATTCCACTAAGTTAATAAACATAGAGTAAGGCCTGTAACTTAATGCATCCCTGGCATGTATTTCTGACAGGCCATCTGTAAAATATAATCTGATCAAGTCATGGTAAATTTCAATATATATGACTTAGCTGTCTTTTAAATTAATTAATATTTTACTTTTTCCTTCTTTTTTTTTTTTTAAATGTGTTAGTTCTAGATAAGAACACTTATTTTCCCAGAGACGTGCCAGTTTAGTTGCACTATCAGCCCTGTGTGCCAATTATTGATGAAGCACTTTTCCTTCCTCCCAAGCCTCACTGGTCTCTGCACTTCAGCTAGTGCTCGTTGCCTGCCAGGAGCTGCAGGTAGTGTTGGGAAGGACTGAAATGACCACCAGATGTCAGTGGTCCTCCAGGGCTACACTTTGGCATGCCTTGAGATGTGCAGGAAAACACTAGTTTTAACAAACAAAACGTTTGTGATCTCGGTGTAAGTTGAATGTGAGCATCCTCATCAGACTAGCAGTGTCTCAAGAGCTCTTGAAACGACTGATTTAGTCTGCCACGGGTTGGTTCTCTGGTCCCTATCATTTATGCCTGTGTATAGTTTCTACGCTGGTTAAATAAGAGGGCAAAGTTGAAGTAATATTTGACATTAAAACGAATGTCACTGACAAGCAATTAAACTTGTCATCTGCAGGAATGAACATGGATAAAACTTTTACTGCGGGAAAGTTTGGATCCCTAGTTTAATTCATGTCTGTTGGTTCAACTATGTGATAACCTACTTATTTTCACTGCCCTGAAGTACTCTGTGCCACATCACTTTCTGTACAGGTGGCAGCAAAAGGCTTATCCATGATTAAATTCCTCAAAATAGGATGAGATTTAGAAGCACATATGCTGTATATGGCTCTTTGTGCAGGATAGCTTTTGTGTGGTGCTTGTAAAGTTTCTTTTCAACCTGGCTTATTTTCTTTGCTCCGGTACCTCTGGACACTGTTTAGATTGGAAACACAAGGAATCTTCTGTTTTTCATTTACTATTTGCTCTCATATCACACATCAAATATATTTCATATCATATCTTTGTATGTGGGACCTGCACAATAAACATTGATTCTAAGACCACTTTCTAGACTGGTTTTTGTCTTCTGTGTCAGTAAAACAAAGCACACTTGAGGATCACACGGTATTGCTGTAAGGAGCCTGATGCTGTTCAAGGAGAGAAGCCTCTGGTATTTCAGTTTAGAAGGTGTTCAACAGATTGTCTTGCACCTGGAAACAGCAGTTACAATGATAGTTTTCTTTGATTGTCTGAGTTGTATATGCATGAGGCTCGACAGAAGCCATTTAATAATGTTAAAAACCCATTTAAAGACGGAGGGCAAGCAGGTTTTGTGTTTTCAATTAATCCATAACAAAAAAAAAAAAAAAAAGGGCTTCTGCTGGGACTCCTTTCTGTAAGGTGCATGGCAAGGAGGTAAGCTGTGTTCGCACTGATGTTCTCATTAATGAGACCAAATAGTGTGCCCTGACCAGTGTTTGGCCATAAGCTTTTTTTTTTTGTGTGTGTGTGTGTGCATGTGTGTGTGTCTTGCGCTGTTACAGTCTGCATTGGAGCTTCTTTTAAGCAAAGCAGAGGAAGAGGCAACACCACTTGAGGCTTGCACGCGCTTCCTCTCAGTATTTCTAAGGTCAGCTGAGCTGCTAGGATCAGATAGACAGCTGGTAAAGCTTGAGTTTCAGGAGATTATGACACCTATGGTCTGTGGACCAGCTTTGAGGAGGCTTTGATTGTTAGTGTTAATCAGAGAGACCCTGCTGTGAAAAGCTTGTGTCCAAACAGACAAGAGGAGTAAGAGTGAATGGGAAGGTAAGCACGGCAAGTATAAATATCTTGTCCAGATTCACACAGCCATATGTCCGCTTTTGTGTATGACCTTTTTAAAGGCATTTCTTAACTAAGTCTTAATTTTATGAGAGCAAGGAGCTACTAAGGTTTAGAGAGCAGATTGGCATGCTCTAATTCGTGAGGATTAGAGGCAGCAGTAGGCAGAAAGTAGGTAAAAAGTAGTGGATCTAGGTAACTGGGGCACACCGTGCTCTGCAATAAGGCATGTGACAGATCATTCTTCACGGAGGTCTCCTTATTAAGTTTATCTCTCTGTTTAGCTGATGTTAAACAAAGAGGTGTAAGGTGGTGCTTAGGCAATTTATAAGATGTGCTAAGGAACTCAGGAGCGTGTAGAAAAATCCCAAACAGAATATGTTTTTTCCCCTCCTTCCTTTCTTTAAAAAGAAATTTTTAGTTTTGGTGCAGTACCAAGTCAAAAAGTCAGGCACTCAAAACTCAGGAAATTCCAGAAGCCAGAGTTCTTGCAATACTGTTAACTCACTCATACAGTACTTCAGTAGCATTTTTATTTCTGTTTTTCCTTCGAAGTTACAATCATGGTGCTTTATTTAATGTGAAGTTAAAAATGTTGCACCATAAAATAGTTAAGCTGTGGATAAGCTTAGTGTTGTGGGAAATATCTGTTGGAATTTGCAGAGTTGAAGTCCTAGCTATTTCCGTCTTAGCTTTACATCAGCATTTATTTTTACTACAGTTTTAAATACTCATAAATAATTGTATAAAAGTGTACTGTGTAAACTAATGTATAATAGTATAAATCAATACTAATATTCTTTTAAAATATATATTAATCTCCTTTATATGTATTCTATATAATGTTCCTATTTATCCCTTCCGTATTTCTTTGCTAAAAATGGCTAATTGACAATGATGTATATTACTATATTATCTATATGTATAAAATCAATCTCTAAAGCTAAAATGGTGAAAATCTGGTTGATTTATTTCAAATTAACACAATGATAATTGTCCTTTATGGTTCATACTCAGTGCTTTGTTATGTGCAATTTTTGAGATCCTTTGTAGAACTGAAGGCATTGTCTAAATCCTGCTGTAAAGGGAGGTATAGTCCTCACCAGCATCCTGGAAGGGAGTGAAGGAGAGGTTCTTCACACGCCTGGCTACAGCTAAAGAACCAAACAAACAGCTTCTCTAAAGAAAATGGCTTTTCAGGCAGAACTGGGGAGCACATGGAGAGGGAATGGGTCAGGCTGCTTGTGTCACCGGCATATTTTGTGTGGGGATGTGTTCCCCTTCGCTCTTTGTACATGGAACATCATTTCATAGAATCATAGAATGGTTCAGGTTGGAAGGGACCTTAAAGATCATCTCATTCCAGCTCCCCTGCCGTGGGCAGGGACACCTCCCACTAGACCAGGCTGCTCAAAGCCCCATCCAGCCTGGCCTTGAACACCTCCAGGGATGGGGCAGCCACAACTTCTGAGGGCATTTGCTGCTGTCTGTCCTTATTTACTTTGATAGCACTATAGTAGTATTTGATAACGTTGGTAACATCATGAATGTAGGGACTTGAGAATATACATTAATGTATTTAGTGTTTCTTGTTAGCTGATCATCAGATCAGAAGGTGAATGCTACTGCATTTGGACTGGACAAAAAGCTTTAGCTGTTGAGCAACGGTTGTCATCCTGAAAATTGCTCGTTTAGGGCTAGTTTAGGGCTAGTTTCAGAAAGATTATTTAACTTCAAGTGTTTTAGCGGGTGGTGCCTGTGTTTCCCTGCGCAGCAGAAAATAGAGCATTCGTGGGGCCAGACGAGGTGTGAGGAGCCACCTGGTGGCTGAGGCATTCACCTTACAGAAAATGAAGTCCTTCTCCCCAACTTTGTATTGAAGTTTGTAAAACTCAGAAGTAGAGAGGAAAACTCCCCCTTTGTGCCCTATGCAGTAGGTCGTGGAGTCAGGCTCCCTCTTTATCAGCACAAAACATATCCATCTTTGCAGAAATCGGAGGCATTTCCTTTGACCAAAGGTAGTTTGAACAGGTGGAGTGACGAGACTGCCTGTCACTCATCAACTTTATGGAGAACAGGACCTGCCATACAATCTCCTATGACAGCTATGTTTAAAAGCCATCAGTTAGCAAACGCTGACCTCTTGGAAAGAATATATTTAAGTGTGTAACAGGTTTGGTAAGGGGGAGCGAATTCGAGGCTCTAGAGCCCAAGTGAACCAACGAAGAAAGTGTCCAGAGAATCTCCATCACCATTTCTTCTAGTCCAGTTCTGGGTGGCTTTTCTGTGGGTGGAGAGAGGCTTTTGGATTGCCACTTCACAGGATGTATTTCTTCTATCTCACTTCAACTTCTTAACTGAAAGCAGTGGAGGGAAACACTATGCAGGAATATCTGTCTTTTTTGAATGCATGGTGAAGCCAGCTTCCTAATACAGATGTTTAAGTAAGTTGGACGGCTGTTCAGAAAGGTACTGTGAAAGCATATGTTCTGAACTGCGTAACTCTCCCCAGGCACCTTGTCACAAGCCTAAACACCAAACTAGAGGTCTGGATTGTGCTGCGGAGCCAGAGGCAGTAAAAGTAGAAGGACCTATGGCTTAAATTTTCGGATCTTTTAATAGAAATAGCTCCAGAGACAAAGATCTCACAGGAAGTCTGTACCAGATGAGGCCAGATGCTCTTTGTCCAAATCTGATGCCTTAAGAAGTTGTGCACCCTTCCATTGTGCTGAATCTTAGACAGCACTAAAACACAGAGGCAGAAGCCACTAAAAGTTACAGAGGAAACAAAATTGGCTGATGTTGCAGTAATGGAGGTATCAAGATATCAGTTTCTAACAAAGAGCCAGATTCAGATTCAGATCTGGTATGAGTCATTGTTACAAAAATTTTAGCGGTGCATCTACTTACGTAGGATCTGAATTTGATTTTAAACTCGTTATGCCATGAATCATATTTTAAGATTTTGCCTTGGAAAGTTTTGTTTTAATCAACCTATTTGTTACAGACACAATGAAAGCTGCACAATACCTTTCTGAAACAAAGGATATATGCAGAGCTTAAGCTTCTAAAAGCTGTTTAAGCTTTTAATATGGGCAGCACGTACTGAATCAAAAATTTTGGAATATGGAGTTATTTTTGGAATAAAGAATTCTTTTAAAACAAGTCCAAGAATGTATGTTTAGGACTGAATCCAGAACAGCATCATAAATTTTTTATTCTTTGGATTTGAAAGAGAACCAAAAAGCTATAGCTGACTTCATTTTTCTGTTGTTAACAGCAAATTGTAACCGCGATACAAGGAAGCTCCAGCAAATAAAAAGATAACAGATTTCTCTTTTATGAATATATATGTTGAAAAAAGGTAAAAATAACTGCTTAGTCAATTTTCTTTGGAATATCATATTGGATAAGAGTTCTGCCCATTCTTGCGTGTTACAAGAAATTCTCAGGATCCTTTTGTGCAGAGGAAAAGATGCCAACATTCCCCAAAATGGCTGGCAGAACAGCAACACCATCAACATAATCTGAGACTGCAGTTCCACATCCATAGCAGCACGCGGAGGTGGACATCCAGCAGCAATTGAACGAAGTTCATTGTAATCCACCAGCCTTGTATGACATGCGGGAGGAGAAGCAAACCAAGCTTCGAACCCAACACAAGAAGTGGCAGGTCTTAAAGTCAGAAATCCCTCAAGCTGGTTGCACATGTAGATGTCCAACCAGCCCCTAACATCTCTGTCTAAGTTGGAATGAGAGGGTATCTGGGTGTTTACAGAGACTGTATTGCCAATGGTTTTATCAGTTGTCAGTCCAGGGAAGCTTTGGCTAATGCCTACATATTGAGACCTGGAATCAGGAAAAAGCTTCTATCTTGTGCTTATATTTGTTTAGAGAATGGCTTGAAGATGCATTTATGAAGAAAGGCATTTTCATACCTTGCTTTTAAAGACACGGGAAGAAAAAAGGACGGTCACCATTTTAAAGCCAGTGTTATAAGTTTATGTTTGAAATTCTCAAGGCAGCCCAAAGACAATGTCTTCAGAGCAGGGGCAATAGAGACAAGACGGCAGGCAGATCAACCATGGAGTTTCCTTCATACATCATTAAGTAAAGAGGTATTATTGTTTAAAGCCTGGAGATCTCTCTTCTTCTCTAACTGTCTTGGAGAAAGACTGGAAACCTATCCTTGGTCTTCCAAACTGTAAAAGGTCTTTTGGTTCTTACAGAAGATTATCTTGCATAAAAGAACACCAAGAGAGCTTTCTCCGTAAGACGGGTGGTAAAAGCAAGAATTAGTTCTGAAGTGCAGGCTTCAGGCGAACACTTCACACTGATGGGCTTCAGCACCATGATGTTACAGGAGAGAAAAGGGACGGGGAAGATAGCAATGGAGACTCAGAAAGAGGGCCTGAAATCGTAAGTTACGTTAGCAGGCTGATAACCTTAAGGTTTATGCTTTGTTTGTTCGTTGTTTGTTTGTTTGTTTGTTTGTTTTTTAAATAAATCCACACCTGACAGTGTGCTACACTGCAATGTGTGCAACACTGTTGAGGGAGAGAAGCAATCGCAGGCTGTAGTCTGCTGACGAATGGCAGAGACTTTTGCTTACTGTGTGTGAGAGCTTATCTGAACACCTCTTTGTTGGGGCTTCAACATGCAAGGAAAAAAACATTATTATTACGTGGTTCATTGGCTCATTCAATAATTATTCTGTTTAATGAGATATTTCAGCCACAGTTTAAAACGCTAATTCAAGATAGCAGTAAGTAATTTCCCTGCTTACCTCCATTAGTGATTTATTAGGTATTAACAAATTTTGTGTTTTTGCATGTATTATAATTAATCTCACCACAGGACCTTGCCTCAAAAGTAGTTTTGTTCTGCTACACTGCAGTCCTTCATCTTGTGTTTGTTTGTACAGGACGGGTTCTAATCTGGGCTGTTTGCCCTATAACCTGCCGTTCCCCAGGCTCCTGCTGGCTGTGGGCACTTTCTGTAATGTTGCATCTTGTTGACATTCAACCACAGAACTGGATTTTGGAGCAGGAGGCTGACATTGTCTGATGTTACTGTGTTGCAATTATATGTTGTACTTCTATAGTGCTGGGTATTTGGCAGTCTGAAGGTGCTTAACAAAAGTAAATGAGATATATTCAGTAACACAGTAATACGGTAATGTTACAACGGTGTTGTGTTAATAACTAGTGTCACAAATGGGAAAAACATACCCAGTATGCTGTGTTATTTTAAGCATTTTACCAGAGCTTGTGGAGTCTCAGCTTTGGGTATGGGAATAGGGAAACTGGGAGGGGATTGGTGTCCCTTTAAGAGAAGGTAAGGGACAAAACCTATTTTTTCATGATATAATTATCTATTTTAATGTTGCATGTTATAGCAGTGATGCCACAAATTGTATTTACAGTGCTTTGTACTCTGCCTGCCAAAACAGTTTAATTTAAAGGAATTGCTTGCTGAGCTTAAGAAAGCAAGGAATTTATCAAGATTTATATGCTCTGAAGCATGGTTCTTGGTAATAATAGCAGCTTGGCATTAGTTGTAATTGATATGACAGATACTTTTGGTATTTCCTATCTTTCCATGAGGAAAATACATGCATATTTCTAACTTTACCTATCTTCAACACTTTGTGCTCCAATTTCCATTACTTATAACTGAAAGTTTCATGCAGTAATCTGCAAAAGAGAATGCCAGTTCTCCAGACCTTAAATGACAGAGATACATTTAATATCACGAATACTTCATCCGTAACACAATGGTCTTTTTGTGACTGCCTGTGAGAACGTATCAGTCTAATTCTCAAGGCTACTGAGAACTTGTACCTCCCACCTCCCACCTAACTCAGTAAAACTGTGGGCAGTTAGGACCTCTGAATCAGACCTACAGTTGATGTCCATATTATTCCATATAATGTGGCTCATGTGAGAGAAATGTACACAGGAAATGTTGGGAAACAGGTCATTTTCACATATAAAATTCCTTAAACTGATTGCATTCAATGGGCATATCTGAGAGAGCACGGTGTGGCAGTGATCAGTCTGGTGGATTGGAGATTTATCCAAAAGCAGGTTTCACTTTCCAGCATTTGTGGAAACTTTTCTTTCTTTTATAGTTGCACTAACATTTTCTGTTCTATCTTCTGAGGTGCCTATTCAGACAATCTCAAAGTGAGACTGAACCTTTGCCAGGTAATTTACTGGGTACCAGTTGTAAATCTCTTTTTCACTGAGCTTATTAATGGAAGTAGCCTGATTACGTTCAATGAAACTTCTGAAGAAGTATTTTAAAATACTTAGTAATAGTTTTTCAATCAGGCTGCCACTGTTTCAAAACATCACCGGGTGGAAAGCTCAGCAGAAGCGCAAATGCTTATTTCTGTAGTTTGTACACTAAGACTTTTCACTTCTGTGAAATATTGAACACAGGATAGATTTAAAAAAAATAATAAAAATCTAGTCAGCTATTTGGGAACAATAGCTGACTCCTTCCTCAAGCTGGAGAAAAGACCAGTAAGTACCTACATGTATTATTTTAGCAACTGTCTAGTTCTTCTTTGTGCTACATGGGAGACAGCTAAATTTCAGATGAGTGCAAATGGTGGAATTTTCCTTTCTAGCCCAGCCATGCCGAATGTTTACGGGGTTTACATGCCTACACTTGAATTTTTGCTGATGAAGTGTAGTCACTGTGCTTCATCGAAAGGAGCTCAGTACAAGTACATGGTTTATGGTCAGCAGTGTTTGGGTAAGACATTTGCATAATTTTCTCAAGTGGCAATGACTCCACACTGTCTGCTCAAGTAGCTTTAAGAAAACACTGGACAGTTTTGCGAATGGTAGTACCTCTGTTTGAACGTGAACCTTGACGGCCATGTTTGAAACAGGGAGGTTTTATATGTGATAATTTTTATTTTTCCTTTAGTCTCTGGAGTCTGGCTGAGGCAGTGTATGTAAGGAGGATAAGGAGGTATGATTTCTGAAAAACTTTTCTCCAGACCTATAACAGAAGCAGCGCAACAGAGGATGATGAATGAGTGGTCTCTGCTTCATATTTCAGCCAACACTATTGTCTGATAACCTTTGACATAACTAACAAGAACAAGAGACGTTTTATTCTGTGAATTGGGCCTATATCCTTAAGCTATTAGTTAGCACTGGTAGTAGTTTGGCCTTATTCGGATGCTTCCCAGTATTTTGAGAGCTTTTAATCTGCCTAGAGAGATTTTGATGCATTTTCTTTCTTCTTCCTCATTGCAATAGTTGATATCCTTAGCATAGACTGTTTAAGAAATTGTCAGCTTTTTGAACTCTTTTTCCTATGTTAATTTCCAGGGAAAATATAACATACACTATGAAGTTACTGAAATATGCTTCCTTAAATTCCCATGTTTGTGTTTTCTTTTCCTCTTTTCCTGAGAAATGTTAACCTTCTTTGTTATTGTTTAGTCTTGCTATAATTGCTAATTCATGCTCACCATTTAATGGTTGGTATGCACTTCTACCAAGTGTAAAAGAGCATCCTATTAGTTGCTTACTTCACTTTCTGGAATAAAAAATGCATCCTAAAAACTTGACTATATTTCTCCTGCTTTGCAAGGTATCTGAGAAGCCTCCTCTCAGCTTTGTGCCACAGCTGATTTGCGAAAAGCCTGGTCTTTTTGGTCTTCTGGATTTGGAGTTCTATAAGGAGACCCCCAGTTTCAGAGCAGGTCCCCCTGCTTATCCTTACTACGAGAATTTCAACAAATGTTTCCCGTCCTCACCTAAGACAAACTGCAAAGTGGACACAGTTAACAGCAGGTTTATCACTAAGAAGGTACCATTTTATCACATACTTTTTGCTGCTTTTCCAGTTTTTTAACTTGCATTTCATGTCTTCCCTGAAACATCTCTGTTTCCCCCTCCTTTTCACAAGTTTTTGAACCAGTGCTTTTAAAATGTCTATTTCAAGGTCATCTCCAAGTCCTTGTTTCGGTGTGGAGATCAAAGGTCAAAGGGCTTGAAGATAGACCCTCCTAGTTCATACTAAGAACAGTCCTCGCCCTTTTTACAGCATGTTGTGCTTTAAATTGTAAACTACTACCATGGAAAAAACCCGTTTCATCCATCATGTAAAGTCATGCCTCCTCCTCCTCCAAGACACCTCTTCTGCTTGTCAAACTTGTCTGTCAGTCTGTGTCTTAAAATAAGTTTGGTTTTCGCCCCCTCCCACCCCCCATTGTCCATTGCAAAGCTAGAGCAGAACCTCAGTTCTCCAATGGTTAAAATTTCTAACCTAAACTTATTTCCAGCTTCCATAGCTCAGTCATACCCAATTGTCCTTGTACCAGTAATGTCGTTACAGGTAAAGCAGGTTTTCCTTCTTCCT
Source organism: Chroicocephalus ridibundus (assembly GCF_963924245.1). Taxonomy (NCBI): domain Eukaryota; kingdom Metazoa; phylum Chordata; class Aves; order Charadriiformes; family Laridae; genus Chroicocephalus; species Chroicocephalus ridibundus. The sequence goes on from NC_086285.1 coordinate 134,875,743, forward strand.
GGTATATATCCCCATAAGGTATCTATATGCGATAATCAGGCTATAAAAATAGCAGAAAAAAATAGTAGAGTATAACTATTAAACTGGTGTGTTTTCCAGAAGGAGAAAAGAAAATTTCCACAGGATGCCCTGCCCCATGAATATTTCCCCAAAAGGTAAGATTATAAGCAAGTATCAGTACTTGGAACCCTTACTTTCAAAGCGTATTTGCTAACTAAAAGTCTATTATGCAGATGGGCACAACAAGAGAGAGCAGTATTCAGTGCAAAGACAGCATTTTCAGCGACACGGTAATAAAGTTAAAATGCTTGCAAAAAACCCCAACAGAAAACAAAATAAAACCAACCCACAAACCCCTTAAAAACCCTTTTGGAAAAATCAGTTCAGTCCAAACAAATTCTGTTAGTACTCACAAATAAATAGCGATTTCATGGCACTGTTTATTTACTGTCATTGAGATTTTATCTTGGAGCAAAATATGTAAACAAATACACAACTCCAACAGTTTTGGAATTAAATACAGGACTGGTATTAAAATTATAATTCCCGTTGATACAGAGTACAATCCAGCCAGAAACTTAAATTAAGGTCGAAGCACAACCCATCTGTACTGCTATAAACACCCGTGCTGTATGCAAAAACCCAGTCACAAAAGAATACTCCTTGTTCAATGCTGATTTTCATTAGAAAAACACATTTATTCATCCCACTTATTTTATGTTGTTTTAATTATCCCAACAATGTCATCATTTAAAAAAGGCATTCTTGACCATGAATAAAACTGTGATGAATTATTAAAATAAAAATTGTCATTTCAGAGTCTACTTCGAAACTCTTCCCTCTTGCCAAGAAGTTGACATCATGTGTGACGCTGGCAGCTTCAGAGTATTGTACATCACCCATGACAAAATAGTTTCTGTCCTAGTTCAAGAATAAATACTAATAATATGTAACTAATTTTGAGGTTTCGAGATTGTCAAAAAACATTAACAAGTCCTCATAGCAACCTCTCCTGAGGCCATGGGGCGTCAGCTGGGATTGCTGAATGAGCCTGAGCTTCTCAGGGGACTTGGAGCACAGGCTATGGAGAGTCCCTCTGGAAACACAGCAGGAGCTGGGCGACCATGGGAGAACGGGGAGCTCTGGCTCCTGAGACTGCCCTGACTTGTGTCACTTTGCTTGACCCCTCCCTTGAGAAAAGTGCGATTTTTCTTTTGCTCTTCAATTCAGCCATTTGACCGGGGTTGTGCTGGCCACAAGTAGCCGGGTGTGGGCAGTAGGAGGCTGCGGGGGCTATGGGTGCAGGAGGAGGCCATGGACCACCCTGTGCTGGCCACAGCCACTTTCCAACGGCTCTGGCACCAGCAGGAGCACCTCGGTGTGCATCAGAGCTTTGGGCAGTTGGAGGAGCCCATGGGGCCTCTCAGCAGATGTATTTAGGAAACAGGATTGGTGCTGCTGAGGGGTACCTCTGAGGGACTATGGCTATGGGTCACCCATATCAGGGCAGGGACACCCCTGAGGGACTGTGGCCGTGGCTGACTTGTGCCGGTGCTGGGACACCCTGAGAGATTGGCGTCAGCACAACAGGGCTGCGTTACCCTCCGCAGGAGGCTGCATTTCTGGCGGGGGGCTTTGTGTTTCCACAGCCTGCAGACGCTGTGCCTGGTGACTCTGGTGTGCGTGTCCCCCGCAGCCAGTGGCACTGAAGCTCTGGTGACGCACCAGTTGAGGATCACCTCATCCCAGTCTCCACTGGCCGGTGTGAGAGGGGAACCAGCCATGGCACAAAAGGGGGAGTTGCTCACTTCGATGGAGAGCGCTGTTTGAGCCAACAGATCCGAAACGCTGCCTTTCCAGCAAACAAATCAAACCACAGCATGTCAATGCACATGCCTACGAGCTTTGGTCAGGATTGAATTTATTGCAGTGGGGTTAAAAAATATAGGTCAGGCTCACAAGGAGAGAGAAGGCTGACAAGGAGCTGGTGGTCAGAAAATGGTTGTTGCTGTTAAGTGTATGGATGAATGGCCAGTTCGACAGCGCTGCTCCACTTCTCTTGCTGTGCCAAGCTGTTCCCCTCTTGGCTGTACAGAGGAAAAATGCTTTTCCCAAAAAATATTTTCAGACTGATAAATCTACACAGCACAGCTTCATCTCTGAAGGAAATAAATATTTTCACTGATCTGTCCCATGCTTCTGTCTGTAGTCTTACGTCTTTATTGTGCTAACTCTTCTTTAAATTTCCATTCTCGTTCTCTTCTTTTGCAGCTCCTGACCAACTGGGCTTTCCTCCAGGCCTCCACCCATCTTTATACATTTCCTTTTTTTACTCACCAGCACTTTGCTTTGCACTGGTTTTCTGTCCTATTCTGTATAGCTTGTTTCCTTATATTCCCCTTTTCTTTTCACTTTTCACCACAAAATTATATATATTTATCTATATCTGCAGACTCCCCCCACCCTCCCGCTTTGTGCTTTCTGGTTATCATTTCCCTAGCTGTAATTTTCTTTCGCTCTTGTCAACCTGTTGTCTCTTTCTCCCCTCTTTCCCACTGTACTTTGTTTGCGTCTTTATTATTTAATCTCTTTGGCCTAGTCTCTCCAGGTCTATCTCTAGTTACTCTTTCCATTTCTCTGACAGTTATATTATACTTGAAAATGCTGAAGATTCCTGCTCGATGCTGAACAGGCTCCAAATTCAGCTGAGTTTAGTGGACCTGGATGGCATACCGCATCTCCGAGCATGCGACTCTCTCCATGTTGCTCTCCTGTATGTCTGTCCTCGTGCTTCCCATGACATGTTTTCCCCCTTTTTATTGAGTTAATTACTCAACCCTTCTTCATTCTCCCTAGGTGATTTTCTCTCTTCCTCTTCCTCACCAACCTCCATTTTGTTCTTCACCTTTACTCTTCTATTGCTTATCCTTCATGCATCTTTGTGGTAATTTATTTAATTTGCCTGACGCTTAGTCGGCCCTACTTAATCTGATGCCTACCTTACACAACCTGTGAGGCAACGCAGTCTGTGGTGGGTCCATTCCTTCAATGCAGCTCTGCTGGTTTACCCCGGCTGAGCATCTGGCCCCGGGTATTTTCTTCCTCTCTGTCAGATCTGGATTCCTTTGTCCACCCACACTATGCACTGCTCTTGATAAAAGTTTTCACATGATTTCCTTCCAAATGTGTTGTGGCAATTTATTCTATTGTACGTTTTATCCTTGATAGTTTTGCCATTACTTTGGTTTCATAAAGAATATGAATTCAAGTATACTGATAATAATGAATTTAATACAATATAAATATGTTTTATAATAAATATATAATACCAAATGTGTCTTATATAAGAAAATAAACACAATAAATTTATACATGAGGTATTAAAGATAATGTTTAAGATTTAATAAAATACAGAAATAAACCACATTTATTAGCTGTACAACATTATAGAATAGGTATAAATATCTTTTTCAATATATGAATGTTTTGCAATATCTGCCATTGAATTAGATTGCACTTCAAAGCCTACTCTAATTAAGTATTTTCAGCTATGGAGACTGTGGAATATTTGTATTTTCTTTGTTTTAGAAAAATATATGGTATATTTAACAGAGGAAAGTAAGAAAATAATCTTTAGGTTGGGATTCCTTTGGATACCGTGGTTTGATAAGTGTCTGAATTTTATTTCCTTTTTTGGTTTCTAGAACTGTAACCATACAAGTAACCCTTCTCTTCAAAAGGAAAAATAATCTTTAATTTTAGTGATATATTATTAAATCTCATAACCTGCTATTAAAACCTAATTTATGCCTTTATTTCCATTATGCACCATTTATTACTGTGTATGGTGCCATTTTCTCTGCATTTCATGCAGAGGTAGGTTGGAAGGGGTTGAGTAGCATATTAAAACTTCTTTACCATTGACCAGGAAAACTCTGAATCATACTAGTTTTGCTGTCTGATGGCTAAACAGTAGGAAAAGTCTGAATGTGAAAAACGCCAAATGGATTCTGGCTCAGTCCTGCAGGTTCAGAGACTGAAGTAGCTATGTGCTAGATCTGATCTATTGTAAAGGTGGAGCATGAGGGAAGCCTACAGCACCTTCTGTCTATTTACGTACTATAGCCAGCAAAGATTCGACTTCTGAAATTCTGGGATATAAAATAGTTATTGTGATCTGTTACTTCTTCTCGAGGGGGTTATACATTTTGAGATGGAGTATACACATTGTGACTTAAAGGCGAAAGTTACCTGAGAATATTTGCAGTCTATGTGTGATGTTCTGCTATAAGGCAGGAAAGAGAGGCGTGGAGGTAGTTGTTTTGTTTTTGCATAAAAAATCCAGTTAAGACAATCCAACCAAAAGTAGTCACCTGTATTTGAAGGTGAATTCAGAGTTTATAAAACGTTCTGCCATGACAGTAGCAAGGACTGAAGTCTTTGACTTGACCTCAGCAGTTTACAGAGGGAGTAGAAAAATATTTTATTCTCTGTTCAGTAACAAGCTTCCTCCTATTGTAAAACACGCTGCTCCTGTTTTCCTGCAGCTGAGCTATTAATTCTGCAAACTGGTATACAGGCAATCCTTTGAGATTAATTCATCCACCAGGCAAAGAATTGCCGAGTTGTACCATCTTCCATGCACCTTATGGATGTAAGTTGTATTTGAAACGCACGTGGGAAGGAAAAGGTAAGCAAAGAGGGTAAGAAAAGACAAAGTGCTTCCCTGTTTGAAACTAGAGATAAAAGTTTTTTTACCCCCTGTGATTTTTATCTCTTACTCTTCACATTTTTTCTGTGAGTTGGCACGTGTCTTGCCTCTTTTCCTGAGTCCTGGGTGCCTGGATGACACCAGCCCCTGGGATATTGAGCTGTCGCCCTGCACCCCACCAACCCACTGCAGTGTTAGTTCTAGTTCTGCTTTACCTGGAGCACTCCCTTTGCCGAGGGAGGATGATCTGCCTCCTCATGCAAAAGTTAAAGAGCAAGTATTGAAGAGTGTTGCAGCTGCAAAATTGCTTACAGTAAAAATAAGAAAATGTGGCTTTTCATCGTGTTTCAAAACTGCATTTGACAACAGCAATTACAGACAACTCCCCAATGCAGGGAAAATATAAACAGTTGGAAACCTCCTGTCACTACAGGAGGAATTATCTCCAGCATTGCAGTTATTTTATTAAACTTGACAGGTAATGAAGGGGGATTTTGTTGTGAAAAATACATTTATAATAAGATGTATTGTTTCTGAGATCAAGTGTGGTTACAGCTGGTGCTTGAAAATGCATAAACACTGAAGTGTTTGAATTAAGATCTTCAGGGCAAGTAAATGTCAAATCACTGGAAAATATTTTAAAACATCATTATAGCAGCTGAAAAAGAAAAATCTTTGGAGTTATGTATAAAAGGTGGACCAGACACTACTTTGTAAATGATTAATCCATTATCAGATCAGTTATTTAACAGGAGATAAAAAGAACTGTGAAGGAGAAAAGTAAAAGTAAAATGGAAATCTACAGAAAGGCAATCATATCTTCCCTCTTATTTCACATTTGGTTTTACTAATTTATGTAATCTGATGGGAGATTTAACAAGTGTTATGAAGGATCCAAGTCATCGTGTTTAACGTGGAATCACTAGAGGGATGAATGCTCCACTAGAACACGGCTTTCAAATCAGGGTGACTTTCATAGGCCAGAAAGGATCATTCTAACATCACCTGCAGTATGATACAAAGCTTCGATTTTCTTACCCCCTTCATCCCTTTCCTCCAAGTCACACTTGGATCTCACTGAATAACATATTTGAGTAAACTATACCCATCTACCTTGGCATAAAGTTTCCAGGAAACAGACAATCCCTTACTTCCTTTGTTAGCCTGTTTCAGTAGTTAATTGCCCTTCTTGTTAAAAATGAAGACCTGAATCTATGTATTTGAAGTGTGTTTTACATTATATTCTTCCACATTTAAATAAGCCCAGCTGTGCTTATCACCACTTCAAGCTAACTCAGTTGAATGAACATTAAATCAAACAGATGCTTGTCCTTAAAGACAATGGCTTCCACGTCCAGGTCAAGCTCTAGTATCCACAGTGATGGATGAGGAGCTGCTAAAATAGTTAATGAATACATTATGTTGACATGACCGTTGGGATGACTGTTGGGCTATTTGTTTAGTTAAACACTGGGCTGTAAGAAAAGCAAACAAGAAGAGAAGAATAGTCAGAGATAAGCCGTATCTTGGTAAACATTTATAGACAACCAAGGCAGAACCAGGGCTTAACCTCCCACTTAGCTCCTTCTAAGGAAAGAAAAGCCTAGAAACTGAAAAGCAGTTGGGCTTAGAGGGTATCTTGGATGATCTACAGAACTGATAAGTCTTAGGGAGGGGGAGGAACCAGGCCATGACATAAGCATCTGTTCCAGTATTTGTTGTTTTAAAGCCCATTTTATACTTTGCATGTGAAAACAAACCAATGAGCATCACAGAAGAGAGGCTGTATTAGATCACTCTCACTTTGAACAATGACCTGAAGCAAATGCCTAGGAAAGAAGATAAGGTTAGAAGAATCATACAATCACAATTGCTCTGAGAAAAGTCCCAACTAACAATTGTTTGTGTCACAGGAACTTCCTGAAGTAGAAATGATTTCTGTGTGTTTAATACCCATCTCCCCCATGTAATTCTTTTCAATGTACTTGTCAGTGTCTCCTTAAATCTATATACAATTTTAGCAGTCACTATCCTGTGTCAAGGAGTTTCATAACTTACACATTATGTGTAAAAACTGTCTGGTTTTGTTTGTTTTGAATTTCCAGGTCTGGGTTTATTTGAATGTTCTTCATGCTTGCACAGGAAAAAGCAATGAAAAAAATGTTTCAACATCTATTGACAGACACTTCAAATACTGAAGACAACTTCAAACAAATGTTTTTGTCCTAAGGCCTCCAGGCACTGTGCAGGTACACAGACAAAAGACAGAACTTCAGGTTTTGTATCAAGTGAGACCTACTGATTAGACTTAATTATATATAAAATAATACAATTTTGGGGCTACTCATCACAGAACTGCAAATTACTTTTCCAGGAGCAGTAAAGACCTGAGACCTGGTACATAAAGAAATACCTGCTGGGAGATCCTCAAGAGACAGAGGCCTTGAGAACCATTTTGAGAACCAATCTTTAAGAAGCATTTGGATTAGAGAAAGCTGAAAATTACTTCCTCAGTGAACCCCCACCACAGTATCATTACCTGTAGATAAAAACCAAATCCATCATTAACATTGGCAAAGGAGAGAGAATTCTCACTATTTACTATTTGTTTCTATTGTTGAAGTGTAATTTTAAGCTAGTCTTTGTTATCAGTTGAAGCCCATGGTTTGCGGTTGCCAGGGATTGATAAAAATAATAGATTGCTTCCCTTCTTAACACGTGCCCTCTAACTCATAGGTCGGCAGCCAGTGGCTCTTGGTTTTGCCAGCGTGACTTTACAAAACTCTGTGAAGTTAGCCCAGATTTCCCCTAGTAAAACCGAGTAGGTATGGCCAGCTGACTCCGCACACAGTCTTTTACTCTAGTGTCAAGGCATCACCTTATCTTAATCTTTCATCAGAGACAGGATTTTCCGAGAGCTCTTTTCAAACTGCAGATTCATTTAACAGCCTGGTTAATCAGGTATGCAGACAGCAGCTGCAACTGCTGTTTGCACTAAAGATCTGACATCCCTTTACACTAGTTTTAGTCTAATAAAAATCCACACTGAAGAACCACACCTTTACCTCAGTTCCTAAACTCTCTAATGCCACCTGCAGCTGTCAGCTGAAGCAATCGAGTCCTGTGCTGATTACCAGGAAATAGTTCTTTCCTATTTTCTGGGTGATAACTTTAGGCCTTATAAACAAACAGATATATTTTCTGTTTTCCCGTGTCTGCTTGAATGAGTCGATGTAATCTACGATAATTTCACTGAACTGTATTTCTCCATGCCTGACTGTTAAGATTCATAACTGACGAAAGCCAAGATATACTTTATTTAGTGCAATTTCCTACGTCCTTTGGAAAATATACTAGTGTGCCACGATACTGTTTTATGAGCATATGTTGCCTTTATCCCGTTTTCTGCCAGTGCTTATAAACTGAATGATGGATTTTCAGTCAAAATTTAAGAATATATGCCCTATTGTAAATCATTGAGACTTGTGTTCCCACTGTATTCTAGCTCTAGAAAAATAAAATCACTGTGCTTTAGTAATCATTTCTGCCATGACAAGTGAGAATAACACTAGCTTATACTTCATGCTCTTCTCCCTTTCTCAAATCGATGATATAGATATTTTGTTTTCTTCTTCTAATTGACTTTTATTTAAAGGGAAAGAACGATATAATTTTTGTTCTTTTGCCATTCTGGGATGAGTTCATCAGCGCCCAACTCCCTTCAATCAATTTGATAACAAGTATCACCAACAATTCACAATAAACTGAGTACTTCTATTTCCTTGGAGATAGCTAATGAGAGACTTAACTGCAGGTGAGGATAAGGCTCATTAATGCTCAGCTTATGCTGCTGAGTTAAAAAATTACTTCACCTGTAATTTATATACCTTTTTGTGGGGTTATATAAATTTATACGCATGTTGAGAGTCTAAGGTGATGTGGGAAAAAAGCCACTGGGCTATTGATGTGGGTGACTGCAAGAAATTCTTTAATATGTTTTTATCTGTTTTTTCCTTTTTCAGTCTGAAGAACCCCTTTTCTACCTCTAATCAACCAAAGAGTGAGGCAAACAAGTGAGAGTGCTAGGGATGCATTTCTTTAAATAATTCTTAATAATTCCTTTTCTTAAGAAACACTGACTGTTTCTGAGCTGAAACCAGCGTGTTTGATCAAAACAAAGGATTGCCTTGGGAATGAAAGTGTCTTGCTAAATACTGCAAGTTCAGGAATACACATTTAAAAAGAGATTTTTTTCAGAATTGTCAGTCTTACTGAGTTTCCTTTCAAGCTGCAGGTATCCCCTGAACAATAAATGTTTTCTCTCTTCACTTCAGCTTTAAGATGTTGTTTCCCTCATAGAAAGGGCAGGTTTAAGTAAGCTTAAATGTTCTAAGGTCTGAGATCCTGACCTCAAAGATGCTATGAGAAGGTATAGAATACTTATCTTTGCAGTGCGATCTTTGTTAGCTTAGATCATGGTTTTGAATTGAAATTATCCTTGATGAAACAAAGTTTTGGTTTAGAAAAACACACCATTTCAGAGCAGAGAGCAGAAACATGTGGTGTTCGAAAGCAGTCAAGTTCTCTGATACTCATCAACAGCTACAGTTTCTTGGAGAGAAACATGATAAATGGAAATTCTGCACTGTCTTCCAGGAAGGGTTCAGCTCCTCCAAAGAGGAACACAAGTTCAGAAGGAATCACTGATGAGCCAAGGGAAACAGCTGTGGTTAGTTAACATAGTAAGGATTAAGCAGAATAATTGCAAGATGGTGATAGTACAGCTAAATGGTTTCAAACCAGCATTTTAATGATATTCATTACAGCAAAATACTAGCAACGTTATAATCTTGCAACTTGTAAGAAAACAATGGTGAAAAAGAAAGAAACATCAGATGAAGGATTTTCTCAGTTAATTTCTTAGTTCATTATTGAAGTATTTACAGTTTGTGCCTACATGCATAGTGATTAGAGGACAGTGTCTCCCTAGAAGGACCAATGTTTAGTACACCAAGACCATTATAATCCTGTCTAAGGGCTCTTTTTTTGTTTCATTCAAATCATGTATCTAATGCACAAAAGACTTTAACTTTACCTCTGGGCCAAGTATTTTTCTTTTTATTCTCTATTTTGCTGTTGTCCATCTCAGTCTCCATTCTTGGCAGCTAAGAAATTTCAGTGTTCTGGTGTTTGTAATGCAGAAACTCTGGACTAATTGTGATATGCTTTAGAAGACAATGCCAGGAAGCATAAATGCCATATTTATAATACTTATTATGGTAGGAATGTGTCAAAGAATATTCTGCAGAACTGTTATAGTTAGTGTTGTTGAGTTGTAAGAATACCTCTGTAGCCAGTGATTTTAATAGCCAGAAGTTCTAAAGGGGCCTTTTGGACGTGCAGACATCTTACTTGTTATGGCAGCAATGTCTGAACTAGGACCTTGTTGAAAATTTGTACTTAATTGTCACAAATCCTGCAGGGAAATTTAACAACTTAGTAAAAATCTTAGCAAAAACAGAGACATCAAACTTGTCTGGATGTAAATGGTTATGACCTTGAGTTGGAGGCAGAGCTAAAAATCAAAAGATCTTAGGCTAATGTGATGGAAGACGTGAAAAGTACTGCAGACTGGTTTGCTTCATGTGCTCTGGTTAGTTGTAAATACTATCACTTCTCTTAATTCTGCATTTAAATTCCAACTACTTGCAAACAGTTCACTCCCTTTCCTTCCTAAGGCGTATTTTTTCCATGCAGTGAAATAACCTGAGGTGTGAATTTCAAGCACAGGATCCTTCCATGCTCAGTATGCCCTTCTACGCTTTTTTTAATAAAACACTAGTAGGTTAAAAGGCATCTGTGTCAAAGGGAACAAACAGATCTGAGGTTCATCTGCCTTGTGATTTGGTTTGGAAGCTGAGTAGCCACACCATGTCTCAGTAAAGATATGTCCCCTATTTTATGCTTCAGCAGAAGGGAGGAGGATGAGCAACAGAGTTGTAGACAGGAACAGAGCAGTTAAAAGGGAAGCCAAAAATAAACCTGTGTTTATCACTTTGAAGCTTTTGTGCCTCCACCTCCTCAAACATCATTATCTTTGTAGCCACTGAGGCTCATCCAGGATCATTTCCTTCCTTTTGCCAGCTTCCTTGGAGAGAGACAGGCCATCACCCGGCCACCTGTGTGCACAGATGCAGCCTGCTTCCTGGCTCCCTATTGCTGTACTTCAGTCAGCTGAACCTGCTGGTGCTCTGTGCCCATTCCCCTCCTGATAGTTCTACCCACACAGCTTCCCACCCCATGAGCACACCTTCTCGAGGAGGCTGGAAGAGATGTAGGGTGGTGGTAGGGAGAAAAGATGGGGGAAAACACTCTAGGGATGGAGGGAGCATAGCTATGGGAACAGCATCACTTCTGCATTAGTATGTTCTTTCTACTCCCATAATGATCCCTTGTGATGCCCAGGATGCTTTCTGAATCCCTCCCCTCCTCACCTTTGAAAGAGAAAAACCCCCAATAAACAATGAACTAACAACTGTTCTTTGTTGTTGTAACTCATTTCAGACAGTTTGGGTTTTTGATACGCTCAGAGAGTGGCACTTCTGCTGCAGCCAGGGAGCCAACTGAACTTGATGTGAAGTGCGGTAATTTTTGCCTCTGGAAATGGTTGAATGATTGAAAGCAGAGTTGATTGAAACCATTTATATTAAGAAGATTCGTGTTCTGGTAAAAATTTTGAGAATTTTCAAAAAGTGATGTCTTCTTTACACCAGCTTTTCAGTACTTATTTTCAAAGGAAAACAAATATTTGTATTTATCAGTGTTTCTGCCTTAAAAATGAGGGAAACTGCTGAATTGCAAGCACTAGGTCAAAATGACAGGTGCCTTATACAAAATGAAAGAAGTTATGCAGCCTACAACACCCAAATATCTTAGAGGTCAGCTAATAAACGAAGATTAATTTAACACTAAATACCATTTCTGTGACATTTTGTTTTGGTTTTTGTTTGTTTGTTTGTTTGTTTTTGTTTTGGTTTAGTTTTTGTTGGTGCGTTGGTTTTTTAATCATACCCTCCCCTCTGCTCTTTCAGTGTAGAATCTATTTGTCTTTCACAAGATTCAGGATTAAAATCTTGTCCTAATGGCTTCACTGGGACCAGATCTTGGCCCTCTTTTGCCCTCTCCCCCCGGTTAAATCATCACAAATTCCAGCATCGTATAACTGATGGTATGATTTGGGGTTTATCCAGCTGCAAATAGGCTGACTCACACCACTTACAGACATGCAATTTGTATTATTTCTCAATTTTTCCCAAGTGTGAGCAAAGATTGCGCAGCAGGTCACTGATGGGACTGGGAGTGAGCACTAGAAGACTTGGTTCTCCCCACTCTCTCTAATCTCTTAACTCTGTTTTCTCTTTAGAGCAAGCACCTTTCTGTACTCAAAGCTCAAAGGTATTGCCACTAGTTTGGCACACTTAATCTGAGATGTGGAAGTGGGAATCACCTTGGGGTGTTGCTGTACAAGAGCTAAGTGGTCTGAAGACACTTTTTTTTTTGCTTGTCCTATGCTTGCTTTAGACACACATTGAGCTTTCCTCTGTTTTCCCCTTCTTTTCCTATATCCTTCAAGTTCAGTAATTATAGTTTGCTGGGGGTTTTGCAAACGGTTGACTGGTAGTCCGTGTCCTAGAGCTTCCAGGGATCAAGATGGATGGAGTTACTGTTGCTTGCATAATGCATCAGCTGAATGATGACAACCATTTTGGGGAGTGCTCCTAGCCCACTGCAAATGCAAAGTGAAAAATGCTCTCAAACTGTGATGAAAGGTGTTCAAGTGCACACATTTTAGCTGATGAAAGATGTTCTAGTGCACGCATTTTAGCTGTTACGAGATAGAGTTTGAAAGTTGTTCCTGGCCTGTTCCTGGGGCTCAGCTGAGGCACTGTTTCACTGAACTGTGGTAACTGAACCCGGTGTCTGAGTCTTATGATAAAGAAGCGAGACTCAGATGCAGTAAGAACAGTCCAGCTGTTTCTCCAGCAGACTTTCTTACTTGTCAAACCAGAGTACCTAATATGACGAGGGGTGAGCTGAGGACATTTCTGTCTAGTGCATTTGTCAATTCACATAGTGTTTGCATCAGAATTCCCATTTGTTCATCCTTCTCAGAAAATCCTTGAAACTTCTGTTATTTTCTTATCACTTAATGGAAGGCTCTGCAGTATTGCATGTCCCTTTGTGTCCTTCCCTCTGATAAAACTATCATGCTGGCAATGGCACATTTTCTCAACAGATCATCAGTAACAGATAAAGGTCTCCTAGGAGGAAATAAAATTTGGATGTAGCATCACTGCAATTACATCAGTCTTTTTGTGGTTCATGCATTTGGATGGTACTAAAGAACATGGTTTTACAGGACAGATGTAAACCTTCATTTGAACTCGCCCATAACATGGCTGTTGCGCGTTTTCTGACGAGCATGCTTGTGGACTGAAGGTGATTCCTTATTTATTTGTGCATAACATTAGCTTGTTGTGTGATATTTTATAGTAATTGGCTTATTTGTGACAGCTTTGAATTTTATCCTTTTCAGTATTGCTGTTTGTTAAGTCATCCCTTTGTTAGAAGTCTTGTGAGGGAACACTGAATGTTAGTTCAGAAAAGAACTAACTAGGCAAAAGACTCAGTTTTGTGTTTCTTGACTTTATTAGGCTTAAATTTGTCCTGCCCTACTGAATGGAATAAATTCTTGAAATACTTGGCTTGCTACTTTGAGGTACTGTATACAGCTCAGGTGAGTAAAATCCAGTATCTGTTCAAGGCCTAAATGCCTTATTCTTAAGGACAAGGGGGCTGTCAGAGTGTGATTTCATGTCCCTTGCTATGTGGCTGCATTTAGGTATTTAGATTCAAGTTGCGGCCTATTTGCTGGTACGCCTGTGTAATTTTGGATCCTGAGATACTACATCAAAGAGTGTGTGAATGTGGATACAATGAATATAATGCACAATTGTGTTACCTGAAAAATGAGTACAGTGACTGTATGGAGCTGGAGAGGCTAGAACCTGTCATTTGATGAAGAACAGAAAATACAAATCCAACCCCTCTCCTTCTATGACAAGGTGACCTGCTTAGTGGGTGAGGGAAAGGCTGTGGATGTTGTTTGCCTGGACTTTAGTAAAGCCTTTGACACTGTTTCCCACAGCATTTTCCTGGAGAAACTGGCTGCTCATGGCTTGGATGGGTGTGCTCTTTGCTGGGTAAAAAACTGTCTAGACAGCCAAGCCCAACGAGTGGTGGTGAATGGAGTTAAATGCAGTTGGTAGCTGGTCACAAGTGTCGTTTCCCAGGGCTCAGTATTGGGCCAGTTCTGGGCCAATCTTTATCGATGATCTGGATGAGGGGATCCAGTGCACCCTCAGTAAGTTTGCAGACAACACCAAGTTGGGTCAGAGTGTCAACCTGCTTGAGGGAAGGAAGGCTCTACAGAGGGATCTGGACAGGCTGGATCAATGGGTTGAGGCCAACATGAGGTTCAACAAGGCCGAGTGCCAGGGCCTGCACTTGGGTCACAACAACCCCATGCAGTGCTACAGGCCTGGGGAAGAGTGGCTGGAAAGCTGCCTAGGTGGAAGAGGACCTGGGGGTATTGGTCGACGGCTAGCTGAATATGAGCTAGCAGTGTGCCCATGTGGCCAAGAAGGCCAACAGTATCCTGGCCTGTATCAGGAATAGTGTGGCCAGCAGGACTAGGGAAGTGATTGTCCCCCTGTACTCAGCACTGGTGAGGCTGCGCTTTGAATACTGTGGTTTTGGGCCCCTCACTACAAGAAAGACATTAAGGTGCCCAAAGAAGAGCAACAAAGCTGATTAAGGGTCTAGAGCACAAGTCCTATGACGAGTGGCTCAGGGAACTGGATTTGTCTGGAGAAAAGGAGACTGAGGGGAGACCTTATCGCTCTCTACAGCTACCTGAAAGGAGCTTGTAGCGAGGTGGGGGTTGGTCTCTTCTCCCAAGTAACAAGATGAAAGGAAATGGGCTAAAGTAGTGCCAGGAGAGGTTTAGATTGAATATTAGAAAAAATTTCTTCACGGAAAGGATTATCATGCATTGGAATAGGCTGCCCAGGGAAGTGGTTGAGTGACCTTCCCTGGAGGTATTTAAAAGATGTGTAGATGTGGCGTTTAGGGACATGGTCTAGTGGTGGAGTTGGCAGTGATAGGTTAATGGTTGGACTTGATGATCTTAAGGGTGTTTTCCTAAATGTTTCTATGATTTTACGATTTTAAATTTTTTATTGTTCAGTTTGTGGGTACTTACCCAGAGTAATGCAATGAGAATGAGGTTAAGAGAACCTCAAGGGTAGTGTGAACATAATTGTATTTCCATTCAGTACAGCACAGTGTTGTGGATAGACATGAGGCAGGGTCTGGAAGAACGAGGGCTATGTTAATCCTGAACTGTGCACAGTGGCACTAGCTGGGATGTTGAATGAGCCAGATGTGGCCATATTCATGGATGGCTCCAGAACAAGCTGAGGTATTTTTGCACTGAACTCTGAAGACTTACCTTATTTGTAGTCAGTCATGATGAAATAAATGAACAACTCTAGAAAATTATAGTGTTTACTTTACATATCTATTTTGAAAAAAAATACCTGAAGTCTTGAGAATGAATTTCTGAAGTGTTAATGCTATTGATACTTGTACTCCAGGAGCATGAAAACCAGAATCGTTGATGCAAACAGTGCAACTAATTACCTACTGATGACCTGCCCCTGATCACTGCAAGGTAATGATTCTTACTTAGCTTCACATGTTAAGTTGCAAATCTAATTAAATATTAAGATGACTAAGATTTATTTTTATGCTGCCATCTAATTGATTTATTTTGCTGAGTTCCATTTGTAGCTCCTCATGTGCAAAGTAATTCCAGATAGAAGTGAAGGAAACAGCAATTTGTGCCAAAGAAAATAGAAGACCAAGTAATGCTGACAACCCTGGCCAGGCCAGGATAGGCTTTGGCACTTGATGGTTGAGTTTAATTCAGCAAATCCATTATTAAACTTTCATTAATCCATAATGAATACATAGATTTGCAGGGGCCACTGTTATTTTTCTATTGTTTTATTAAATCGTTAGGTTCTGGTAAATGAGAAGTATCTGATATTTTTGCTATTATATTTGTTGCACTACTGGTGCAACATAGTTGTACTCAATGTTATCAAGGGCTATTTTGACTCTGAGACAAATGACTTCTTTCCTTTCGTGTTTGCGCCTATACTTGCACATGAACTCTCTTCTGTTCTGCTCCCTACAACTGTTGAGAACTAGGCTCAGGTGAGCATAGTTGGGAGTGCTCAGTGCAATCTGGAAGAAGTGGGAGATAACCCTGGGGGTCAACGGAGGTTTTCTAAGCTCTGTTGTACCTTTCCTTCTTTCTATCCTGCCAGCATTCCCTTCTCCTCTCATCTTCCCTTTGGTAGCTGTGACAGTAAGGTCCTGTCTTTAACAGGAAATCAAGAAATACTCATTTGTGGTTTTATGGGTGAAATAAGGATTAAGAGGCTAAAGCAGAGAACTGAGAGTAAAGGCTCCGAAGGCAAGTATGGCCTAATGCCACAAACGTGAATGTTTACTGCCATTTGAGATTCTGTTGGGTAAGTTGTCTCATGTCCACCTTCAGCTTCAGAAAGGAATAGGTCTTCTCTAGACCCCATAGGCCCCCAAGGATATGTTGAACAAGTGGGGGGCCCCTTAATGGCCAACTGAATCCTACTCTGTGTCCTCTGACATGGCAGGCCACAAATTCAGTCTCGGAAGTCTTGTCTAGTGGTGTAAAGCCTTATATTTGAGTTTTAGACTATGCTAATTTGTTATTATATCTATTTTCTAGCCAAAGTTTTTTGGGCAGAACTGCTTTTCTTGGTTTTTAAAAAGACCAATTTTTTCTCTCTGTTATGGTATAAAACACTCAAGTAAAGCCATGAAATCAGTGCACATATGCTTTGTCAAACTCATAGCAATCACTAGTTTTGTGATTATGGTAGATGAAATGTATCTTTGGCCTAATATGGTTAAGATGACAGTAACTATCTTGTATTTGTGTACTTGCTTTATGTAAGAAACTTGTAATCATAAACACATATTTATATCATACCCTTTGTGTGTGTGCGATGTGATAAACACCAGCATCCCGATTCACAATAAGGAAACCAGTGAGCAAAACAGCTCAGAATGGAAACCTAGATCTCTCAAGTGTTAACCTTTTGAGAATGCTTCCTAAGCTTTCATATATATGCATATACAAAGATAGATGCCACAGAAATCCAATTGGAAAATCAAAACAATTCTTGGTGTTCCTTTTTGTGGCCTGTACCACAAAGAGCCTTTCTAGCAAACTTTTAAGACTTCGTAAGCTCTTTTTTCTCCAGAAGTTTAGGTGGTCATCAGCATGGTGAGACAGGAGTTTAATCGTATGGTCTGTAGCTGGATCTACATACCAAATTGATACTCTGCTTATAAAATAATGTACTGAATACATATATGACTTTCTATTTTTGGTTTGTTTTATTTTTTTTTTTTTGATACCGTAGTGTTCCATAGGGCTGGCTGGAAAATGAGGAAACTTTTTCTTGGAAAAATAAAGTTTAGGTGTGGTTTAAAATTTACACTTGAAAAAAATGGAGAAGATATTTTTTTTCTTCTCAGGATTAGACAGGAGTTCAGGCGCACTCCTGAGAGTGCTCTCCTAAAACCCTTTCCCGAACTGAGTCAGACCCAGACTTGTTCAATTGAAGCCTGCGATTAGTTCACAGTTGGAATACATTGGAGTGGATCTCTCAAATTAGAACTTCCATCCTGGACATTCAAGGTCTTCCTGATTCTTTCTGTCTTAATTTATTTAAATAGATAATTTGAAACCACTGTGTCTCACCAATGTATTGTGTTATGCAAATGCGTGTTTTATGACTCTCCTTCACCAAGAAAACTCCAAACAAAAAAAAAAAGGTAATGTTTCCTAAGCTGCCTAGAATTAAGTGCATACACTGTCTGCTTTAATTTCTCCACAATAGTGTGCTGACTTCCCAGGCAACGCTGATGGAGTAATTCTTCTTCTTCTTGGGTGGTTCAAGTTCACTGACTTTAAGTTTTACAATACCACCTGAGGCGTGCAGTAATCATACCAACATGCACTGTCTGGAGTGTATTATTCCTTGATTGCTGTTTTTTTGCTGTATGGCTGGGAAATCAAGAGATCGGAATCTGTTCCAAAGAATTCTAACTCATCTCGAAATGTGGGGTTTTTTTATTATTTTTAATTTTGAAGGTAATGAAATCCTGGGTCTTACTGTTGACAACACTTTTGTTATGAAAAATATTTTATTTTTAATTGTTAATCCCTGCAAGGACTAGCAATATTCAAATATCACACAGTAACAGTAACAGTCATTTGGGAGTGCAAACCCCAACACGGAACTTGGAATAAAATCCGCAAATTAAATGTAGAATAATAGATTGATTTTTTGAGTGTTTGTTGTGTCTGAAGGGACACAATGATGCTTTTAAACTTCATTTAAGCTCCGAGATAGAAAATCCAAGAATAGAGAAATTAGAAATATTTTTTTGTTGTTATGCTAGCATTCTAGTGTCTATTCAAATTGGTGCTTTTGTGAGTTTAATGTGGCTTAAATGAAGAAAGGGTATTGGAATGCACGTTATGTTTTCATAGCATGAGGTATTCCTACACAGCCCCGTAGATCAGCAGTCATCCCCAGTGAGACCTGGATGGAGAGTGGGCTTATGCTGCGCTTCCTAGAGTGAATGACAAATAAATGGAGCAGCGTAGGAGAATTTTGTGGTATGCCTGCAGCGGGGCAGAGAGAAGGAAAAACAGTAACACCACCTGGGAGAGATTATAAGAGGGGGAAAAGAGCTCATTTAGCTGGGAGGTCTGTCTAGTTGTGAATATAATTCTATTTTAAAGATACGATTTCACATGGAAACTCTGAATTTGGAGAAGGCAGTTGATTTTGTGGTAAGGGCTTGGTTGAAAGTGTTTTTTGTAAAACTGGCAGAATGTCATCATCCAATGAGTGGCTGTTACAGACCAACAATCTTTTACACTGAAGCTTAGATGAGGAGGAACTACTCAGGCTGAACACATAGCGAAAAGATCAGAGGAAAATTTGAAAGGCAATTTTCTTCTCTGAGGAAGGGTCTAAATACCTGGAGCAAAATAAGCGAGGCAGGCATTATTAAAATCTTATTCAGATCTTTGTCTCTGAAGGCTGCAGGAGTAAATTTGGAACTATTAAATTTAGGGGGGAGAGCCATTAGAAGGCAGAACAGCGAACTATTGAATTCCTCCTATGTTCTCCTTGTTGAATTTTAATTGCATTTCCCCAATAAGTTTTTAACAGAATTGAAAGATGATTGGTTGAAAATTGGAAATGATGAGAAATGCCCCCCCCAATGTTGTTAGTAAAATTCTGTTGATATAAAAGATCTGAAAAGAATACGGAATCTGTTAATGCCGGCTTCTGTGCGCGCTGCTGAGCTAAAACTCTATAGGCTAAATGCTACAGATCCTCATGGTTTAGAGAAACAATTGCTGACTAGGGGAAAAAATTCTCTAGAGGAAATTTGTCATGAATACCCTTTAGGAGCCTTTACCCTGCAGAATATAGTAGTGACCACTGACAGAGATAAGCTGGAGTAAAGCAGTTCCTTCTGTGAGCTGTGTCAGAGGCTCATCCCAAGGCTTTCAAGGCTGCTTATGATAATTCTTTTTGCCTTAGAAATTTGTTAGCTGCCACTTTCCTGCAAAACCATATCATTTGATCCAGTAGTCTCTAAGGATAAGCTTGTGCAGATATTACATCTGCAGACGAGCTATTTCTTTCACTTTGCTGTAGAGCATCTCCCCGTAGGCCATAACTGCTATTACATTTTTATTTGCAGTACAAATGAGAAAAACTCTTTGTACAAAGAGCCTCATAAAGCACAACAAAGAGAGTAATAATCCTGATTCTGTGTCCCGAAAGCTCCTAGGAGGGCCTCCAAAAAGACTGAATTCCAAAGATGAGGCTTTCCTGTGATAATTTCCAGAGCAACCAAATCAAAACTTTATGTTGACCTGCTTACTTTCTTCAGGTGGTATGTTACTGAAACATCCCAGTTGTTTCTAATGTTTTGCCCTTTCTCTTCTGGGCATTCAATATCTGCTTTGGCCTATAAAATGCCTTCTCATTTTCTAAAATGAATTAAGTCTAACAGACTCTTTTGGGTACAATAAAGTACCGCATCCGAAAAGTTAAACCATTAACTTAACATTGCAGGCTCAAAGCCTTTTGAAGTTAAAAAAAACCGCATGAATTAAGACAGTTTGTTCAGCCTTAATTTGCCTCTTGTGCATATGCGCAAAGGAATCTTTAATCATTTAATCACGTAAGCTCCCAACCAGGGAGCTCCATCCTGATTCCAAAGCAGCTTTCAGCTCTCTTCTGCCAAAGTATCAGAGAGGCAGCACATGGCAGTTGTATTATCACCAGAAAATCTGGTGGCTGTTGCAAAGCAGAGTATTACCAACTCCACAAGAATAAAATGGTGATAATCACCAAAGACAGCACTGAAGGTAAACACAACCCTCGCAGTTATACCGGTTTGTGCACACGGTAAAGCCCAAACTAAGCCTCCGCTTTTTGGGTAGAGCTGCCTTTGAGTCTGTCTTGGAGCTCCCTCTAGTGTTTTGCTGGTCTAGTGCAACTAATATTTAAAGTAACAGGAGATGTCAAGGAGAAAAGGAGTGAGTCTCAGTAAATAGAGGTAACTACAACAAAAAGTCTTTCTGTCCTCAGATTTCAATTATTTTACCTGAAAGTTATGTGCTTACTTCCTATGTTCATTTTCATTTTCATCTCAAACTTTAGTATTGGCAACTCAAGCTGTGATAAAACAGTTGAAACCTAATCTCAGTTGTAGTACTGTAGATATGAATTCATCTTTTCAGTTGTGTTCAGTTTTGGGCCCCTCACTACAAGAAACACATTGAGGTGCTGGAGCATGTCCAGAGAAGGGCAATGAAACTGGTGAGGGGTCTGGGGCACAAGTCTTATGAGGAGCAGCTGAGGGAGCTGGGGTTGTTCAGCCTGGAGAAAAGGAGGCTGAGGGGAGACCTTATCACGCTCTACAGCTACCTGAAAGGAGGGTGTAGTAAGGTGGGGTTTGGTCTCTTCTCCCAGGTGACAGGAGATGAGGAAATGGCCTCAGGTTGCACCAGGGGAGGTTCAGATTGGATATTAGGAAAAATTTCTTCACGGAAAGCATTATCAAGCATTGGAACAGGCTGCCCAGGGAAGTGGTAGAGTCACCATCCCTGGAGGTATTTAAAAGATGTGTAGATGTGGTGCTTAGGGACATGGTTTAGTGGCGGACTTGGCAGTGCTAGGTTAACTGTTGGACTTGATGATCTTAAGGGTCTTTTCCAACATAAATTTGATATTGATGGTTATGGGGTAAGTGCAAAGACGTCCTTTGTAAGGAGCCATGTTGTAGAAAGTCTGAGGCGACTAACCAAGATATTTCAAACTGCACTAACCTGAGATCAATTGGTCTTCAATTAACCATTATCATGTCTTTTGATTTCTCTTTGTGTACCACAGTCTTCATTAAATCAGTGTTGCAAATAATTTGGCTTCATTGACAGACAAGGACAGGCTTCTACAAAGACTGCAGCAGCTTGCATTTTATTTGCTTTTTGTCTCTTGGAAACTGTCCAGTTTCTCCAGTTTGATGTTAAAGAAAGAGAAATAATTTGCAACCATTGCAGCCAAATAAGCTGCCATTTGATGGATGAGAAGAGAAATTTGCTGCAGGTTATTGGACTAAACACTTCATTCGAGTATCTGTTGACTCAAATCAATGGAACCATGTATTGTGAACTGATGTTTGGAGCAAAACTCATTTGTACTTATTTGTTTATTTTCTTTGGGAACATTAAAAACAAAGTATCTGTTGGTTCAGACTTTGGCTGCACGTGTTAGTGATAGTTGGAAAATCAAAAACTTCTTGCCAAGGTAAATAGTTTTCACCAAAGAGAATTGTTATCCAGGAATCTGAACCAGCAAATTCTTTCTGCTAGCATTTTAGCATTCTTGGGGACGAACAGTGAAACCTGCACACAGAAGGAAAACAAAAAGAAAAGAAAAAAAAAGAGTCAGCGCGATGCTCTTGGCACTTCGGTTTGTAATTTATTATTCTCCTGTCAGCTTGAACCTGCAGATATTCCTGTCAGCGTGACAGTATGGGGCACCTCATTCAGTCTGTCAAGCCTTCTGCATTTCAACAACAGCTTTTAGAGTGCCGACCATATGTTTGGAACCCACCTGCAAAACTTCAGTTGCATAAGCAATGGTCTCTTGAGAGATAATTGTCTGCAACATGAATTATTATGAATACTAAGCCAAATGCAGTGTAAGTCCATTGTATATAATATTAAATATACAGGGGAAATGATAAGGTGTCCTGTAACTCACATTGTTATTGAGGGAATAATACATTTTGGATAAACCTGAATTTTAACAATGAAATACCCATATAAAGTCTTTCCTTCTATATATTACCATGGGCCAAACAAGTGTAATGATTTTATTATAAGAGACAGGATAACTTCTGTGTCCTCCCTCCCATGCTTGTTCCACTCCATGAGGATGGCTGTGAGAAGGACAAAAACCCCTTTGCCCTCACAATCATTTTGTCTGAGACATACGTCTGCTTACCCCCTCAGCATCAGAGGGGCTTGTAGCTCACAGGCAGACAACTTAGAGTCTTTTTTTCAGGGCCACAACAGGTATCTTGTAAGCTTCAGTTGCTGGTTGGGAGTAAGCTTCTGTTTATTCTATCTTGCCAGCTGAACAGGGAAGTCACAGCATAGCACAGGTGTTAAAAAATGTAAAATAAAACTAATCTGAAACAATTCCTACTAAAGAGGAAAAAAAACGTAACTTGCCTTGAAATGAAGGCTGGCAGAAATCTTGAACCCTGCTGCTAGAGCTGGAAGGGGTACAAGCCTGCTCTGGGACGGAAGTATGGAAGTTGGGGTTGAGGCCGAAGTCGGATGTTTCTGAGGAGCCTTGCTTGGATCCGAGAGGTAAATGTTCTGCTGCTGGGAGAAGAGCAGTCTTCTCCTGTAGGGTGCAAAATGAAGTATGCAGTATTTGGGAATGATCAGATTGCAAACCCATTCATAGACTGGGCAGTCATTTTCTGCAGGAAATGAAAAATATGCAGGATTTTTTGTTTCTGACTTCCTTAACAGGTTTCTGCTTCACAGTTAGGTTAGTGGAAGCATACAAGTTGCTAATTAAGGCAAGTCTGACTTGCAGTGACTTTTCAAGATGACATTTTCAATTATACTCAGTAAAGTTTTCTTAATGAAATCTTTTTCTCGTGTCCTGGCTTCTGTGTTGACCATAGGCTAGCAAGAATTGCCATGTTGTTTGTCCTGAACTGCTGTTTCAGATTTTGTGTATTCGTGAAACAAAAACTGAAACATGGTAAAGTTCATTACAGGGAACTTTAAGAAAATAATTGAATAGTGCTTCCATTTGATGCCTACTGCATTCTTTCTTGGCTGTTAAATATTCCTGGTTCAAGTTCTTCTGAAAAGAAAGGCATCTGTCTTTATCAGATGCTGCTGAAAAGAGTTAAGAGTTAGAATTATAATTGCTATTGTAATAGCTTCTTTGGACATGGTGGCAAGAAAATGGTTGTATTTCAAGAGCTTAATGACATAATCTGTTGTACAAGATACTATCCTGCCTGTAACATTCCAAGCTTGTTCTGCTAAAGCTTGTTCTTCTTCCTATTACCTGTAAGATTTCCCATTTCCTTTTCACATAATGTAAAGAAGTGGGCGCTTTTGGTATATGACTCCTCTGACCTATTTTAGATCTTTATTTTAGGGTAAGATGAGCATGCTATTGCTTCTGGTTGCTGAAAGTTACATTAAATAACATAGATCTGTGTGTCCAGTACAAATTGGCAATACAAACGTGTTCCCAAACACATTGGGGCCACTGAATTCAAGTTTGACTGGGACTTTTATCTGGAAAAACACTTTATTATTTATTTTCTTAATGACAATTGAGCAATACTCATGGGGTTTTTTTTATTCCCCCCCCCCCCCCAAAGTCATGATGGCAGTAATGGTAATTCCCATGATAGCTATGTGTACACAGTGTCTTGAGATGATATCCCAGGTGCTAAAGCTGATGTTTCTAGTGCCGAGCCAGCAAGGAGGACTGGAGAAAGGATGCTAAAAGTAACCCTTAATCTTCAGGCGTTTAAAGGGAAACAGTGGCACGAGGGACATTTGAATCCCCCATTGCCATCAATGTGCCCCTGCAGCAAAGAAGGCAAACAACCCTTCCAACCTCAGTGATGCTGCGATTCTTTCAGATCATCCATAACAGGCACATTTTTTATATACATCATTTACCTTTAAGCACAGGTACAAACAATGGCAAATGTATACAACTATATGTATGTGAATGAAGAAATAATCACACAGACGCATACAAGCTGGTCAGATTTACTTCAGGAAATTATTTTGGAATAGGAAAAAAGCTTTTAAATCATAAAACATCCCCAAAACCTCAACAACACCAAAAAGAAAATATAAATTTACTCTTTCCACAGTGACTCAGATCTCAGATTTAAAAACAAATTATCCAAGGTGAAAACATAAATGGAATAAAGGCTAAGGAAGAAGTTTAACTGGGGGTAAAAGAGCCAGTCAGCTGGGGGTGGTTCAGTCTCTCAGAATAACAGACCATCAGCCGTTTTTGTGTGTATGTGAGATGCAAGGAAAGATAGTTTTAATGCCTCAGTCTATTTACTGACCAAGCTGTTTATTATTACATATCCTAAACTTTTGCTTCTGGGATTTCCTTGTCCTCTGTTAGCAACATGTGTACCTCATTTTCTCAGAGAATGCCTCGGGAAAGTGATCATGTATCTGTGATCACAGCAAGGGCGGATGGGGCTGTGTGTACACACACCAAGTAGTCTCTGCAGCTGTGTATTTCTTTCCCTGTGGCTGGCACTGTGATAGATTTTTAATCCCATAATAGATTTATGTGTGGTTAAATGCCAACTAATCGTTAAGCACAGTATGTGCTTCCTCTTTGATTGCCAAGTAGTGCATTTCCTTTGAAACACACCCTCATGATGCACACATTATTCACGCACAATGGTGCAGGAGGGAACAAGTCAAAAGCTGGAAGTAAGGAGGAGTCTTTTTAGCATTAGACTTAGCAGATCTGAGCACAGACCCCAAGGCTTTCCACAACTGTTGTAACTGTCCCACTCTTCCCGGGCTAAGAAGTAGGGAAGTCGGGAGTCACAGTAGCACAGACGAGCAAGGGTTCCTGTGAGCCAGTATGTTTTGTCACTTGTTACCACACAAAATACTATCATATAAATCCTTTCATGACCGCGAGTAAGACAGAGGAATGACTGTAGGACTGGGAAATGAAAGAGCTTTGTCGAGCCTGTGGGCTTTAATCTGCAAAAATATTTTTGCGGCTTTCCGCTTGTTCTGATTTTTCCTGTGAGGTTTTGTGGACAAAGGTGTATACAATCTATAGGAACCTTTTCTCCAAAGCAAATTAAGGCATTTTAAACCAGTTATCCCATGGCTTAAATGCCAAGGAACTAGAATTTCTGGAATGCAGTGCTTGAATAAATAAATTCAGAAAACTGGAAATAATTTGGAGTGAGATATTTGAAATGTAACCATAGCTTCTGAGCAAAAGGTCAGCAAGGTGGTGAGAATTCTTCCCAAGTCCATGAAACTGCCCGATCTTATCCATAAAGCTGATCCTGCTCGCTTAGCATATTAAATAACTTCAAACAAACCAGCCCTGCCAACCTACATATTGACCATGACCAACAAGGATTGAAATAAGTTTTCAATTTAAGAAAAAATTGCTAATGCGTGTGGTAGGATCTGCCCTCAGAGCACCTCACTGCAGGCCACTGTATCTGTTACATCATTCATGACAAGGCAGTTCAGCCAAGGTACCTGCGTGATGGCCCTGCTTGGGGGAATGTTTATAGCAGATGGTTGAATGGCATTAGCAAATGGAGGGCTAAGCACTTTCTCCTCTTTAACAAATGCAGTGAGGGTGCTATCAATCAATATTAAGCAGCAATAACTTCGAGCCTTCCATCTATCTACGGGCCAGATATCTGTAGACCTGCTTTATGAGAAAAATGAAACTTCCTGGGACTCCTAAATGCTGCCCTTGGTCTTGGCCAAAATATGCCAGCTTTCTAATAATCCCTAATGAACATTTAGTTGATTACAGAATTCTGTTAAATTTCAGATGTGTCTGGTCAAAACGTTAGATAGAACCACATAAGGAATATGGAATATTTTGGAATCTGCAAAACGTAGATTTGGAAAGAGGGACAAAAAACAAGGTTTGAAACCATCCCTCTGAAATATATGCAAAGTCCAGTTGAATCTCAGATTCATTTTTAGGAAGCCTGTTGCTTGCCAGTTTCTTCCCCCTTGTCTTTCATTGTTTAAAATTCTTATGAAAGAAAAATACCTGCCTCAGTATTAAAATGCTTCCTGTGTTAGAAGGGAGCTAAAGGGACTTTAACAGATCTCAGAAATACCTGAAAATAAGACAACAGCTCTTCAACTGTATTGGAGCTAGTCCATCTGCAGTTGAAAGCAATGTGCTGTTTTATGGATGCCAAAAAAGGCAAAAATTCCCAACATAATGCAGAGGTGAGTGCCAGTATTCCAAAATGAAGCAAGCTGCATGAAACTTTTAAAGTGCATTTTTTTTGAGACACAGTGTCAACGGGAGATCTCGTTTCAAACAAATGAGGATAGGCAAACAAAAGAGTCTCAGTTTCATTCTGTAAAAGCAAAATATTTACAAGCAAATGCTCTGCCCTTGTGAAATGTGGAGCCCATAATGATTTCAGTATCTTTCTGCTTTATAGCTATAGTTTCCGTTAAGAAATTCTAGATTGAAAAACTGAATGTTTATGGGAAAATTCACCAAAGGCTTATATCACATAAAATTCATCCTGTGTGGTAGGCCAATTGCTGGAACAGATAATGGGTGTAGTCAGGAAGGCTGGAGAAGGCATCAAGCCTGGGAAAATCACAGGAAAACAACGGGATCAATGACCTGTCTGTCTAACATTTGCAGTATGGACTCTTTTGCCCGTAACACAGTAGGAGATCTGGCCCATTACCAGTGGATACAGATACCAGTGGGCCTTCACCGTGATCCATTGTACTCTCTTAATTTTTTCAGTACAGACAGAATCTCTGAGTGCTACTGAGCTTTAATTGACAGATCTCCTGGTGTCAGGTAGCAAGGAAAATGGAAGGGAATATCTCCATGGCGACACTTGCTTGGTTACTCATTATTTGGTTGGATTTTGAAGTAGAAGAGACAGAGTTTGGATCAGTCCTAAACCTCAGCTCGCATATTTGGGATCATAATCAGCTCCTGACATGTAGCAGACCTGAAGTGCTATGACGGTGATATTTACATACATATCTTGGACTTTGAACTGAATGGCTTGGCTAGATGAACTGAATAGCTTGGCTAGACCTGAGAAATGAGATGAAGGCTGGAGACCCAAGCAGGTGCTGAATGATGGAGGGCTATTTGAGCAAGCATCTTGAACTTTCTCCATGATCTTAAAAGCCAAATAGCAAACAGGCAATTCTTAACATTGAGAAGGAAAACCTTACAACGAACAGGGTCTAAAGCAGGTTTAAGCTGTCCAAACCCCATCTCCGCAATGCACGGTAGAATGTGTGCAAAAATGTTTTGGTAATTGCAGGAGAAATAGACGGCAAGGGGCAAAGTAAATTTTGCCAAAAAAATAAAAAAGAAATCAATACTTTAGACAACAAGATGAGTTGCAATATGTATAAGCAATTTTTTTTTATTCTGAAAGGAAAGGAAGGGAAAAAGTTCTGAAATGTAAAGTGAGGTAAGACTAGGTTGGATCACTATTTGCAAGTGAAGAACCAGGGCTGAGAGAAAGGGAGAATGGCATGGAAAATATGAGGAGTAACAACATTTACTACCATGTCACAGAGAAGTTCTACCAATGAGCATCAGTGGATAGACTTTGGGAAGATAAATTGTCCATGGTCAATATTTGAGAATACAGTGTAGGTAGGTATCGGTGCCAGAAGGCATTGGGGAACAGAAAAATTAGAGCAGAATATTTTATATGTCTTTGTTGGTTTTACGAACTTCTAAATTTGTTCAGTAAGAAGGCTCAACGAAGCAAACTTAAGTTTTCAAGATCCTTGCAGCTTTACAAAACCATATTCTACTCCCAGTGCACCAAAAATTTTGGGCTGAGTTTGGTTATCCAAGAAGAATCATCTAGTGCTATTGGAGTATGCTGTCTGGCACCCAGCTGTTTCGGTCTCCTGCGTCTTCTATGGTTTAGTTGTCTGTTTTGTGAACATGTCCCAGACACTTTAGGGGGTCTCAAATGGTCACAGATAACTGTTTAGGTAAACTAATTGAATTGTTCCTCTTTGATGCTCTTTTTGTTCTCTCCTTAGAATCATAGAATCATAGAATTGCTGAGGTTGGAAGGGACCTTTAAGATCATCGAGTCCAACCTTTAGCCTACCCTGACAAGAGCCACTTCTAAACCATGTCCCTAAGTGCCCCATCTACCCTTTTTTTAAACACCTCCAGGGATGGTGAATCCACCACCTCCCTGGGCAGCCTATTCCAATGTTTAATAACCCTTTCAGTGAAAAAATGTTTCCTAATATCCAATCTAAACCTCCCCTGATGTAACTTGAACCCGTTTCCTCTCGTCCTGTCACTTGTCACCGGGGAGAAGAGGTCAGCCCCCATCTCTCTACAACCTCCTTTCAGGTAGTTGTAGAGGGTGATAAGGTCTCCCCTCAGCCTCCTCTTCTCCAAGCTAAACAACCCCAGCTCCCTCAGTTGTTCTTCATAAGGTTTGTCCTCCAGACCCCTCACCAGCTTTTTAGCCCTTCTCTGGACACGCTCCAACACCTTAATGTCCCTCTTGTAGCAAGGGGCCCAAAACTGAACGCAGTTCAGTCCTTGGTGTTCTCCTCCATGTTAAGCTGGTTGGCCATAGTTTTGCAACGGTGCCTGTATTCCAGATCTCATTTCCCCTCATATCTCAATCTTATGGTACATTTCTAAACGTTGTCTTCCTTTAAAATTTGTGCCTTTTAGTTGTACCTTCTATCCTGCTGCACTTGGAAATCCTCTTACTCTGTGGGCATCAGTGCGTTGGATCGTCAGTGTCCAACCGCGAACATGCTTCTTCCACAAAGTCTGCTGGTGAAAATGCCCCAAAGTAACTAGTCCCTAACCCAACATTGTGCTGAGGTTGTGTGTGGCACTGAGTCACCCTGCTTCTACTTCATCCTGAAACAAACGGTGAGTGTGGTAACTATATGGGTTTGGATACATGATAATGCTCAACAAACAGTGCTGTAAAATGAGTTATCATGAAATAAAGTAACTCCCAGCAGATTCTGGAAATTTCTTTAACAGCAGCTAAGGGTGGTGTCAAATCATGTGCGGGTGTGCATAAAAAACCCGCAGAGACAAGGTTTTTTTCAGAGTTTTCAAGGCTCTTTATAGCTCGTTTTTCCCTCAAGAGAATGATACCATGTTGTTTAGGCAATGGATATACACTGGGATGACTTAGATACATTCGTATTGACACAGTGTCCTAATACCTTACCAGTCACTAGTACAGACTCTTAAATTTTAATTATAAAAGCAACATGTAATAATTACAGCTCTGTTATATGGGCGGACTCTGAGTTTCTAGGGAAACAATGGAAAGCCTACAGAAACAAATCATGCATGCGTATCGTCCTTGTAATGTCTGAATCTTTTGTTTACATTTGGCATATGATTATAGTTTGCATTTTGTAGGCAGGTTGTTATAATTTCTGCATAGTACTGAATCTGGCCATTACTGTAATTGACCTGTATTGGACAAAATTTGGGCTGGGTACGGTGATAACTATATCTGCCATAGAATCAATCAATATTTGAAAGTGCATTTAAGATGGGAAATGAAGCTTACCAAATACTCTTTAAATATACACAGTTTGACTACCAAGTGGGAAGAGAAGGTCAATCTGCGGAGTGGACAAGACCTTCCCAGATACTCACTAACTTCTCCCGATTTATAAAATGATCTTACGGAGAGAAAAAAACCCTATGTTTTTAATATCTTATCCAAAGGGCAGTGCTTCTAGCCATACAATTGATGTATAGTGGGTATTTTATCTAAATGGGAAACTACCACTTTTAGAATGATCCAAATGACCTCTTAACAAGTTTAGACTTTTCTCCAAGATTTTGCTTTCCATCATTTGCCAAGCTAATAAAATGACAGCTTGAGGAGAATGTTAACTTGCCATACATATTCCTAGCCTATTTCCTGCATATTTATTTTATTTCTGGATTTCAGAGTGCAAAAATAGGCCGATAAATCATTCTAATGTACACAAATGTGGCTAAGATTACATCCCCTTCTTTACTATTTCTTTGCATGCTCTGATCTGGATTTACCTTGACTGGAATTTTTATATATTGCAAGTGATTTAGGGAAAAGTCCATGCCCTCACGTGTGTCTGCATGGTTCCTAGAACAACAGAACTTTAAATGCGAGTTGAGCCTTACAGCACTTTTGCTGACTAAATACGGACTTTTACAGTCAAACTCATGTACTTTGGAAAAGTGGGCAAGCAACTACATTATAACTTACTGAAGAAGGTGTTAATGTTTGGGGTGCTTATTTCAATAAAGTAAACAATAAACAATCCCCTCCCCCCAAAAAAATCAGTGAAGAAGATACCGAAAGGGGATTTTTCTCTGTGTAAGCAAATCTCTTGGAAGCACTTCTGCCTGGATTGTTCTGTGGAGAAATTAGGTCACATTTGGCAAACATCACTTTATTGTCAGGGTAACCTGCTCCTTTGGCCCCTCCTGCTTAGATGTGTGTATTTGTGCTTGTGTTGTATTTTCTCACAAAGGCTCGCTAACAGCCTATGTTGAGAATCCTGCTAAGGATCTGATTTTTATTTTTTTCTTCCGATATCACTGCAGGTGCGTTAGAAAGATGTGGGCCAAAATGTTACTGAATGTTTAGGCTTGTTTGATCTTGGCATTCGTTTTTGGTTTCTTTTTCAAGAAAATCTATTTCCAGTATAAGAGGTTGAGAACTGCTAGGCTGTTTTGCAGACTCTGAAGTCTGTGTTGTAGAAAACGGCCTTCCAATAATAATAACTGTAGAAAGTCATTTCAAAGTAACCCCCTATTATCTAGTCAATAAGGAACAAAGAGCAAGAACATTTGTTTTGGTTTTTGTTTCTTAATCTGAAACAAATCCAGAATTTTAGAGCTTTTTGGCCTGTTCAAGAACAACAAGTTCACATGTGATTTACTCATATGGCTGCCACAAAGTTGTGGTACTGTGCTTTCTTAAGAGCTCCATTATCAGACTCATATTCAGGATATCGAAATTACTGCCATAGTGTTATGTATTATTCCAAGATCTACACACAACTTCAGAGGATATCAGCTTTTCTTACATACTCACACTTTTATGAGTGAAGATAACTCTAAATGATTTGTGATTTCAAAATAGCGAGAAAGATAATACTCTCAACCAACCCAACATGTGTTACACACCAGAGGTGTACAATGTTCTGAATAAACAAGACATATATAAACAGCAAATAAACTCCCACATAGTGAGAGTACCAAACCTCACAGAACAAAATCACTTGGAACTGGAGACTTGGCTTTGTGGTTGCATGGTCCTGAGGTCAGCAGGGACTGGACTAGACTCCACCACAATTTGTGAAACAAGGAGTCTCTGCTCTTAATAAAGGCAGTGATGTAGAACATGGGTCCGAAGGCAGCACAGCTAAGTCTGAAAGGGCACAAGTGGAAATTAAGCCACTTGAGTTGGAAGGAGAACTCGTTGAGCTTAAGTTCTAGCCTAAACAGTGAAGGTACTGGCATTTCAAACCCGATTAACAAGTATATTTAATAAATTGAGATAATTGGTAGTACTATGCAAATAGAGAACAGTAAAGAGGGGAAAAAGTTCTGGGTAACGTCAAACATATTAGCATAGCCTGAACTGTATTAAAAGACCAAGGACTAATTTTAAAGGAAAAATAATTAAGCACAGGGAAGTAAAAGGAAAATAGGATAAAATGCAATATAAGGTTACCAGAGACTGATCTTGAAGTTCCGCCCAATATTTTTCTTTAATAAAAATGGATTTTTAGACTAGAGAAATACAGTAGATCTATCTGGATTTCAGTAAAGCCTTTGATATGCTGCCACATAGGAAATTATTAGTTATACTGAAATAAATAGGAATTAGAAGAAAAATTGCAAGGTGAGTAAGGAACTGGCTAAAAAGAAAACTTCATGGGTTTTGCTTAAAAGGGAAGTCTGAGGCTAACGGGAAGTTACTAGAGGCATTCATAAATGATCTATGTTGTGCCTATCTTAATATTTTCAGTAGAAATCATTGATGGAGAAAGATAACAATGTTTTAATAGCACCTGTTGATGGCCCAGAATTGTGATTCACCATGCTTGAGGGCCACATACCGTCTTTCAGGAAAACCAGTCTGGCTGGTAGCCAGGTCTTACTAGACTACCTTTCCAAAGGCAAGTCTGGCGTGTGCAAGACAGCCGGCTGTAGGGTGACATATTTTTTCAGTGGAGGCAGCAGCCACCTCCCATCCGACTGGGATGTGCTGGCTTCTCCCCTGCCTATCACTGGGTACATGCTTAGGAGGTCCAAAGCTCCTGGCAAGGCATCATCTGGGTTAGTCTCATTACAAATCACTCCATTAACATTCATCAGAGCCACAGAGCAGGGCTCTGTCCAAGACAACATGCCCAGCCTCTCTGCAGGGCATAGTAACTCTAGCCCAATGCTCTGTGAAGGTTTTACATGATTCCTGGGTCAGACATGGTTTGTGGCTGCCCAGCTTGGGAATGGGACTCAGATGTAGACAAAGTCTAAGATAGCTTGGCTTGTTTAGCCTACCAAAATGAAGGCTGAGAAGAAATAGGATTATATGGTAATTGCAGGAATGGAATTATAGTAAATTGTTTCCTTAAGTAAAAGGGAACTGGATTTGATGCTCCTTCCAGTCTTCTGTCCTAAGCTTCTAAGTCATGCCTAACCGACTGTGTGGCTCTTTTGGCAACAAAGTCATGCCAGGATGGTCATGGCCAATGGTTGTATGCCTAATTAATTCTTAAAGATAGCTGGAGATGAAGCTTTCTACCATTTTTGTGCAACTTTGTGCTGTTTGAGACGTCTCCAGGAGGAGAATTGAACTGTTTGTGGTCTAGATGGAACCGGCAGTAAGAAACTACCTTGCCAAAAGTTAAGCACAACTCACTGAGGCAGCGAGGAAGTGGAATCTCTGCCTGAAAGAGGGTGCAGTCCTTTTTGAAGGAGTCAGGGAATCAGCACTTTGGTAGAGAGGCCAAATACCTCTATTGGAGAAACAAAAAGACAGAGCTGTGTCCTCTGCAAAGAGGTGGTCAGACTTGTGTTTTGGGGAAACTCAAGGCTTCTAATATGGAAAGCCACAGTCTGCCCTTATAACAGTGCTCTATGAGTCTGCCTAGGAAACTTCTGTCTTATCCTTACACATGATAATGGATCTGACGTGCCTTATCTCCTCTGTCTTCACAGAAGTTGGTCTTGGTTGAAATGACTCAGATTAGGCTCAGCAGTGAGTCTGTCCCTTTCACAGAGCAAGAAAAAGAAAAGAAAGCTGACTGGAACTGATTGACCCACAGGCAGCAAAAGGGTGATAAAGAATCCATAAGCACTGGGTATGTTTTTGTTTTTTTTTTTTTTGCTTTGTGAGGTGTTACAGGCAGCAGTAAGGCTATCATCCTGGCAAAGGATAAAGAATCTAATAGTGTAGAGGTCAGACTGGCAAGGATAAAGAATCTAATAGTGTAGAGGTCAGATGACCCATTGGTAGAGTATGTTTAAAAAAAAAAGAGAAAACGGAATAGGTTCTTTGGTAAGAATAGAATTTGCTGTTGCTTATTTTGCAAAGTAAAATAGAAAAAGTGGAGGCATTCAATGTTTTTTTTTCCTCAGTCTTTAATGATATTGGTAGACCTTGGGCTGCTTGGTCCCCTGAGTTGAAGGACTACGAGAATGGGAACCGTGACTTTCTGTTTGCGAGCACTGAAATTGTAAGGGACCAGCTGTATCATCTGAACATTCACAAGTCCATGGGGCTTGATGGGATTCATCCCAGCGTACTGAAGGAGGTAGCAGGTCTTATGGCAGGACACACCTTGATCATTTACCAAAGGTCTGAGGAGGTCCCGTTGACTGCAAGCTAGACGATGTTATTCCAGTCTACAAAAAGGGCATGCGGGAAGACCAAGGGAATTACAGACCTGTTAGTCTAACCTCGATTCCCAGAGAAATTATGGAGAAGATTATACTGGGTACTATTGAAAGTTATTTAAAGAATAATGCAGTCATTAGGCACAGTCAACGTGGGTTCACAAAGGAAAAGTCCTGTTTAATTGATTTGATATCCTTCTATGATAAGGTCACCTGCCTAGTGGATGAAGGGAAGGTGGTGGATGCAGTTTTTCTGGATTTTAGTAAGGCTTTTGATACTGTCCCTCACAGCTTCCTTCTGGACAAGCTGTCCAACTGTGGGATTAGCAGGTTCATGACGTGCTGGGTGAAGAACTGGCTGAAGAACAGAGATCAAAGGATAGTAGGGAATAGGGCTACATCTGGCTGGCGACTGGTCACTGGTGGTTTTCCTCAGGGCTCAATTCTAGAGCCGGTCCTGTTCACTATATTTATCAATGATCTGGATGCAGAAGTTGAATGCACCATTGCAAGTTTGCAGATGATACCAAACTGGGAGGTGCTGTTGACTTTCTTGAGGGACAAGAGGCCTTGCAGAGGGATCTGGATAGATTGGAGCATTGGCCTATGATTAATGGGATGAAATTAAACAAGCCAAAATGCCGGATTCTGCACCTACGATGGAGTAATGCCAGGCACAAGTATAAATTTGGAGAGGAGTGGCTCGAGAGCAGCCTTGCAGAAAGGGATCTGGGGATGCTGGTCGACAACAGGCTCAATAGGAGTCAGCAGTGCACCCTGGCAGCCAAGAGGGCAAACCACATCATGGGGGGCATCAAACACAGTATAACCAGCTAGTGAGAAGAGGTGATTATCCTGCTGTGTTCAGTGTTGGTGTGGCCTCACCTGGAGTACTGTGTGCAGTTCTGGGCCCCGCAATTTAAGAAGGATTGAGTATGTCCATAGAAGGGCAATAAAGCTGGAAGGCATGTCCCATGAGGAGCAGAAAAGGCCTTTGGGCTTGTCTAGTTTGGAGAAAAGGAAGCTGAGGGGTGACCTCATTGCTCTCTTAAAGCTTCCTGGGGAGGGGAAGTGGAGAAGGAGGTGCTGAGCTCTTCTCTGTGGTACCCAGTGATACAGTGTGGGAATGGTTCAAAGCTGCATCATGGGAGGTTTAGACTGGACAGTAGAAAGCATTTCTTTACCAAGAGGGTACTAAACACTGGAACAGGCTTCCTAGAGAGGTGGTTGATGCCCCAGGCCTGTCAGTGTTTAGGAGGCATTTGGACAATGCGCTTAATAATGTGCTTTAACTTTTGGTGAGCCCTGAAGTGGTCAGGCAGTTGGACTAGATGATTGTTGTAGGTCCCTTCCAACTGAAATAGTCTGGTCTGGTCTGGTCTGGTTTATTCTAGTCTAGTCTAGTCTATTCTATGCATCACATTTCTGGTTTCATGTTGCAGACTTCAAAGTGTTTGGGTCACATAAGGTTTTATTTCTGTGGAACAATTTTGCACAAACAGGTGCTCTAAAGAAGCATCCTTTCCGAAGCAGCTGGAGCAGCCTGCCAGAGCAAATGAACTGCACACAGCCATGGTATGGTGCTTCCTACATTTCTAGTAGGGAGGGTGGCAGAAAGTGTGGGGAAGCAGCTGGCCAGACCTTTCCTACACCCTGGTGAATGACAGGTGGTATCTGAACATTATATGCTGGGCAGGCTTCAGTTAGAAACCTTCCAGTTTTCCTAGTCAGTCTGTTTCCTGTCACCTTGCAAGCATCTGAAGGATGGATTGAGGACTGGGCAGCCCCAGGGTTTCCAGGTAGCTGGAGAAACTGTCCATCCTGTGTGGGATCTCTGTGTCTGGGAATGGGAACGTTGTAATGAGTTTCCAAGTGCCAAGTCTCCAGACCAGTTCTACTGCATGAATGACCACAGATTGAAGGTCCCAGGCCCTCTGAGTCCCACAGCTCTAGACCTTTACTGTTTAAGCTTCTCTGGGGCTGGGGTCCGAGGAATCCTGGCCTTTGCAGACTGCAATTGGCACTATAATAGCATGCTGGTTAAGCAGAAGCCCACCACTAACCTATTTTAGACTAGTATTCAGTAATGCACAGCTGTTACTGTTACTATTAACAATAATTGTGTTTGATCCAGTTGGTGACTGCCAGGGATCTTAGGAAACACATTTCATTTTGGAAACACCTTGTGTTTAAGAGTTTCTGAAACTAAATATGGCTGGATTTCAGTTCTGTGAAAATTTTCAAGTGTTTGGCTTTTCCTCCCCAGCAGGCTGAAAAATATTCTGGTAATTTGGAAATTATCACAGAATGGAAATTGATTTCCCTGGCCAGGTCTATTTATGAACACATTAATTCAAGTACTCATCTTCCAGAGAAAAGCTTCCTAGCCTTTAATTAAATTGGAAGTCTGTGCCTTTGTGTTTTGCCTCTACTTTTCTTTCCATAACCTATTTGAGATTCTTCCTACCGTCCCTTAATGTTGGGTATGATGGCACTTGGGATCCCTTAAGAAACTGTAAGAATACCAAGAAGTTTATTTTCTTGTGAGATTATATATGACACTTGAAGAATAACACTTCAGCTAACAATCCCTTCTCTCCTCTAGTGAGACTGCCTACTTTTGCCTGAATTATTAAAAAAAAAAAGAAAAAAAAAGAGTAAATAGTAAAACTGAATGCCTCTTGTTTAGAGCTTCCTCATGAATGTGGTCTTACTCTCAGAATGCCTGATATAGTGATGCAGACCAGGACCACTCTTCATTCAGTGCTTAATTTTAGGCCTCCAGATTTGAAAACCTTGGCCTATGGTCATGAGCATTCATTCTTTGTGCACCTTTCAGAAGACAAGTCTGATTGTCTTACTTTGTTTTTGAGTCATTATTCTCTGTGCTTTGTTTTTGCCAAATGTCAAAATATAGCTGTTTCTCTGCTTCAGGGATATATTACACTAAGTGCACTGGAAAAAAAAAGTTGGCAAATGATATAATACTCTGGAAAAGAGAAAGAGATTTGGATGGTGCCGGGGAAAAAAAAAAGAAAAAAAAAAGAAAAAAAGAAAAAGAGTGACCTTGCATCATACAGCTGGCAAATTTTGCCAAGCCAACAGCCAGCCAGAGTTAATATGGCTTTACTCTCAACAAACCTGCAGCAATTCTATTACAGTTTCACTACACTGTTTATGAAAAGCTGAGCTAGTCTGGAAAGCATTACATGAAAGACAATTCTAGGAAAAAGGGAAAAAACCCTGTAATCATTGACAGTGCCGAAACCTGGTTTTTGAATGTACATTAGAACCCATAAAAGTAAATACTGAAGAATGGAGAGAATGTGTTACTTCCTGATTTTAAAACAATAATACACTTTCTACTATAGCAACTACTAAATTTAGTGACTACCTCATCCGTGCATCTATACAGCAGGAGAGAGCAAGGATGCTTAGGATACACGTGCCTTTGCACATGTTCCATTTCAAAAGCTGCTCAGGGCTGGCATGCAAAGTCTGAAGCAATCAGTTATTCCCTGTGCCAGAATAAGGTTATCAAGGCAGCCTGCTTCAGTACTGCAGCCGTACTGTGGCCGTACCCGCTCTTCACAACTATGAATACAGCATCCCTCCCACCATCATGTGCAGAGTTTGGGTGGAGAAGTAGCAATGGTCAAGGTGGGATCACTGCATATATTTATATACATATACACCCACATGCACACACACTTTCACTGAGAATATACTTGCCCCCTCATGCCTGGGGTTTGCATGTGAGGATTGAGAGTGTTTCAGCTACGCTTTTTCCCCTCTTGCTACACATTCTGTCCACTCCTGGTGTGGTGCCAGCATAGACCTGCAGGGCAATGGCAATGGGTCTTTGGGCACACCTAGACTTTGTTGTGGAGTACATCTCAGGGCAGCATGGTCGCTCAGCTTGCTGTGAGCTGGAAACAAGGTTGGTACCTCTGGAGGTGCTGAGTACCAGTTGCCACTGTACTGCTTCTGACACAAGGGACTGTCTTTACAGAGGGCTTGTGAGCTCAGGTACCTCTGCGCTGAGCTCAGAATAAATTGGGAGTTACAAGTCTGAGGGCTGTTCTTGAGAGCTTACCACTCTAAATGCCTAGATGTTACCAGGCCTGTAAGCACCATCTTGCAACTACATGTAATAAAAATGTACTGTTTCTAAGCATGCTTCCATTGAAGTGGGAGTGAAGGGGTTGGCATAGAAAATGATTTCCAAAATACAGAGCTGCCATCCAGAACAGTTTGACACTTGGAAAAAGAAAATGCCACTTGGAGTGTCTCCAGGTGTACTTCTGCCATCATCTCTCATGAACAAATGCAAAAGCTTTTGAGGTCTTCAAATTTAGGGTGAAGTAAAACCATATTTTTTTTTTGGTTGACTGAGAACTGTAACTTCCCATCTACCTATGACATTTAAACACAAAGTAAAATGAAATAAGCAGTAACACATCCTCCTAGGGTTTTCCCCATTTCTCCTCCATTTCACTACTTGTGATTAAAATTCACAGAAGACTAACATCTTTATAATCTTTAACGTGTTTAGGCTGCATTTTTGAAAGTTCCCAATCATATGAAAGCTTAAAGTTCACTGTTTTTCAGTTAAATGTGGATGCCTAAAGTGGGGGTTTGGACTCTTAAATCGCACAATTGCTTTCTAGACTAGAACTCTAGCCCTGGGCTTGCTCTATGCCCATAAGAAACATACTAGGTCACTGCTGGTTGTCCCAGATTGAGCCCTTGGAAGCATTGGGCTTGCAGGAATGCAAAGGGACTTTAATCATCTTTTGAAAGGCTTGAGTGTGAGGTCTTTTGTTGGCTTATTAGGTGATGGGAGGAGTCCATTAAATTTTCCCTGTGCTGGCTGAGCTGAGCTACCACATCATAGTATTGATGTGGAATTATCATGTAAGCGTATGGTGACCCAAAGCTGGGGTTGCTTAAAGACGCATGGGCACATCTGGGGTTTTGCTCAAGCCCAACCTCATTGTTCTAGGTGTAACAATTTCTTGTTAAATGTCATGTGCCCAATTTAAAGTATCATCATAGTTGCTTCTGCAGTCTTGCTTTTCTAAGGGACTCAGTCTTTTGCTGTGACAGTAGAAGAAACCACAGAAAATCAGGTCTGTCCTAGTTGTATTTTTCTGGCAACCATCAAGGACTCTACAGGCAAAGCAGTTCAAACACATGGGCCTTCAGGACAGAAAAAAAAATGTTAGTGGGAATTTAGACCATTAATGTCTTTGAAAATCTGCTCTTTTTAGCTGCAGCCTATGCTGCAAGATTTGTGAACAATTTTGTCCAGCTGTTGGTTACGAGCGTTCACTCTGTAAACAAAAGAAACCTCCGTGCCACCTTGTACGATGTGCTCCGGCCAGAACCGTGCTTTGGGGCAGGCCCAGGGTGTAAGGTAAGAAGTCAGGGAGGAAATCTGTCCTGTGCTCAACTCTTTTATGGGAATATTTGCCTCACACAACTTGGAGCATTGGAAAGAGAAACACCCGTATGGGTTACACATTTGTCCTAAAGCAGAGGCTGTATTTTGTGACATCTGGTTTGGCCACTGGAGGTCAGTGTTTTGGAGCGGAATGAACATAATTTTCCCTGTCTGTTTGGTAATCCTCTGTTACGGCCATAAAGGCAGGAAGCACTGTACCAGACCTTTCCATGCGTCATTGTGGTGTTTAGTATGTGTCATCTTGGCTTGACGTGGGAATATGAGTACATTCATCAGCAGTCAAGGGGTTATATTTTTTAAAAGTGTGAGAACAGCTGCAGAGAACATAGTTATTACTCACAGATTATGTAATGAAGTTGCATGTTGCAGAGTGCAATCGTGGTTTAGTGTGCTAGATACACTTTACTGACGTCACTGCATAATGCGAAACTTGGGCAAAACATTAGCAAAGCCAATAGGAATAATTGCCTAATAGTACATCATGCTTAGTCTAGAGCTCTGAGACCAATTCTAGCAGCTTTGGCTCTTCTGCTCGTGTGGCTTTCAGCAGTCTCCCCCTGCCCCATAGCCCCCTTCCCTCCTCCTGGTGCTGGGAGCATGGGGTAGGTTGGAAAGGAGGTGCATGTACGTACTCTCTCCATGCTACTTTCTTTTTTTCTGTGTTGCTGGGACTGGGAGGGTCTTCAAATAAAAGTAAGTAACTAGTAGTGTACCCCACCACTGGCTAGTAACTAGCTGTATATCCAAGGGGTCAATTCTGTGTCCAAGCCTGCTTAACATCTTCATTAATAATCTAGATCATAGACCAGAGTGCATTTCAGCAAGTTTACAGATGACACAAATCTGGGAGAAGTGGCTGATGCGCCAGATGGTCATGCTGCCATTCAGAGGAACCTCAACAGGCTGGAGAAATGGGGTGAAAGGAATCTCCTGAAGTTCGACAAGGGAAAGTGCAAAGTCTTGCACCTGGAGAAGAACAACCCCTTGCACCAGTACATGATGGGGGGCACCTAACTGGAAAGCAGCTTGGCAGAAAAGGACATGGGGGTCCTGGTGGACACCAAGTTGAACATGAGCCAGCAATGTGGCCTTGTGGCAAAGGCGGCTAACGGTATCCTGGGCTGCATTAGGAGCAGGTTGCCAGCAGGTTGAGGGATGTGATCTTTCCCAACTCCTCAGCACTGGTTAGGACACACCTGGAGTGCTAGGCCCGGTTCTGGGGTCCTCAGTTCAATTGAGCTATGGACACACTGGAAAGAGTCCAATGAAGCACCAAGGAGATGAATAAGGGACTGGAGCATCTATCCTATGACGAAAGGCTGAGAGAGCTGGGACTGTTCAGCCTGGAGAAGAGAAGACTCAGGGGGTCTTGTTGATGTGTATAAACACGTGAACGGAGAATCAAAGAGGACAGAGCCAGGCTCTTTTCACTGGTGCCCAGTGTCAGGACAAGAGGCAGTGGGCACACACTAAAATACGGCAGGTTGCCTCTGAACATTAGGAAACACTTTTTCACTGAGAGGACGACCAAACACTGATATGAGTTGCCCAGCGAGGTTGTGGAGTCTTCCTCCCTCCTCGGAGATATTTAAAAGCCACCTGCACACAGTACTGGGCAACTGGCTCTAGGTGGCCCTGCTTGAGCAGAGGATTGGACCAGGTGACCTCCAGAGGTCCCTTCCAACATCAACCACTCTGTAATTTTGTGATTCTGTGAAAATGCCTCACTTTTCTCCCCCTGTCCTCCTCTCTTCATTTCTTCTCCTGTCTCAGGAGCAGACTTGTGCTCTTCATGTTGGTGGGGATAGTGGTAAAGTCTGGGCATGCTGTGAGGGGCTGAGTAGACAGGAGTGCTGCATCTATCACATGCTTAGCAGAGCAAAACTGACGGCACTCGGATATTTGGTCCAGAGCCCTACCTGTCCTCCTGCTCCTCACGGAGGTAGATTTTTACGACAGCAGGTTTTCTTGCCTCTTTGCTCACCCAAGGGAGATCAGACTGGCTGGAAGCAGCAGGGCCTGGAGAAGCAAATGGAGCAGAGAGAGCAAGCTTCAACCTCGAGTTCCTTGCAGATGTCTCCCAGCCCTTCTGTGTCACTGTTATCCTCTGCTTTGCTCTGACTGGCACTCTGTTTATTTTTCCCAGCCTATCCTTCTGCTCCATTGAAGAACATATTTTGTCATTCCCACAAAGTGCTATCACTGCCAGTTAGGAGGGAAAATAGATCATTTTGTCCCTGACTGTCAGGGCAACACAATTCACATCTAGAAGGTCTTCATCTGGCTTTTTTCATCATTACCATGTTATTAATGTAGTCATAAATAAAGCCACACCTGAAACATGCAGCCAAATTATGCTCAGATTTTCACTGGTTCAAGTCTGGAATATATAATAAATTGAATGAACTAATTCCTAATGTACTGTGTCTTAGGAGAGAAAAGAACTTGGCTTGTTTGTAGAGTTTATCATTCAAATACATTTTTTATCAAATACAGAGATAGGTACAGGGAATGGAGAAGCATGCTTGTGGGAAAGAGCCAGCCTATTCCTTACTGTATTTTTACTTAGAGGAATAGATGCACCAACCTCCATTTTTTCTTTTCTGTCTTTCAAATGCAATAATTATGGTTAGAAGAATGTGTGGTTCGTCTCACCATTTTCAATTCCTTAATAAAAAGAGTTTTGCATTCCAAAACTTTATTTCTGGTAGCTGAAAAGCACAGATAATGGTTTTTAGTTTAAAAGAGTGATAAAAGCCAAAATATCTTGGGGAAAAGTCAGATTTGTGGTAGATTTTCTTTCCTGCTGAAAGATTTTCACTGAAAGAAACCAGGTCACTCAGAAAACTGCCCAACTAACCTCCCTTTGAACACAGGGATATTTTGAAGGGCTTTTGACAAAATGGATATTTAATTCCAGCTTGCAACAGCAAAGGTGACTTCTGTGATACATTTATCCATGGAAGAGTCAATAGTTGCAGGGCTGAGGAGTGTTAGAGTGTTAGACTTCATCATGTTTCACCGTTATTCTACATCTCCAGGGACATAAGTACATAGAATCATAGAATCACAGAATCATAGAATGGTTAGAGTTGGAAGGGACCTTAAAGGTCATCTAGTTCCAGCCTCCCTGCCATGGGCAGGGACACCTTCCACTAGATCAGGCTGCTCAAAGCCTCAAACAGCCTGGCCTTGAACACTTCCAGGGATGGGGCATCCACAGCTTCTCTGGGCAACCTGTTCCAGTGTCTCACCACCCTCACAGTAGAGAATTTCTTCCTAATATCTGATCTAAGTCTCCCCTCTTTCAGTTTAAAACTGTTACCCCTTGTCCTATTGCTCCACTCCCTGATAAAGAGTCCCTCCCTGTCTTTCCTGTAGGCGTCCTTTAGGTACTGGAAGGCTGCCATAAGGTGTCCTGGGAGCCTTCTCTTCTCCAGGCTGAACAATCCCAACTCTCTCAGCCTGTCCTCATAGGAGAGGTGCTCCAGCCCTCTGATCATCTTTGTGTCCCTCCTCTGGACTCAATCCAACAGGTCCATGTCTTTCTCATGTTGGGGACCCCAGAGCTGGATGCAGTACTACATGACCACGTTTATCCTGGAATATCATTTAAGAAGCATCCTGCCCAAGAAGTGCTCATTCTCTTTTTTTTTTTTTTTTTTCCCATGGCCGAATTTTCAGTAATTCTCTTGCCATTTCCTTGACCTTTTTATTGGTCTCTCTCACAATTGTTTCAATCTGTTTCTGTATTTCATGTACTTAATTAAATAACATCCACTGAAACATCCTATGATTCATTAGCTTATTGTGTCATGGGTCTTGCAAGTGGGTTGTATTTAGGTGGTGGCTCCCACAGTTTAGAGTTCTGAACTTCAGTAGGAACTTCACATCTTTCTCCATTGAAAGATGACTGCCAGCATCCACAAAGTTTCCCCCAAAACACATCAC
Organism: Chroicocephalus ridibundus; assembly: GCF_963924245.1. NCBI lineage: Eukaryota > Metazoa > Chordata > Aves > Charadriiformes > Laridae > Chroicocephalus > Chroicocephalus ridibundus. The sequence goes on from NC_086285.1 coordinate 134,919,361, forward strand.
AACAGCATGTTGCTGCTGGTGACAGATGATAATGGAGGCTATTCATTTTAGTATAGTTCTGGAGCTTCCTTAATCCTTGCCCTCAGAAAGTAACAAACATTTCTGCTGGCAGACAATTACATGAATGGGTTAATTGGGCAGGAAAACCGGTGGTACCAGTGATGGCAGGATAAGAGGAAAGGTCTAATTCGCTCATCTGGGTATGGTAAAAAGGTGCCTGCGATATCATATGAGCTCTCATACAGGAACTTCTGCAATGTCATACTGGGGCTGTCATGCATACAATGCAGCCTTTCAAGAAAAATAACTTGAAGCAGAGTATGGAATAGTATAAAAAGCAAGCTACCAGTGTGACAGCAGTTAAGGCTGTGTCAGGTGGGGGTACATAAAGAAGATAAAAATTATTCCAGGTTCAGAGAAGGTTATTTATATACACTCAGTTGGAAGACCACTTGAGATGAAACTATAGGAAACTCATGCCAAGAGAGAGGTGATTGAATATTTTATAAGCATTCTCTGACTAAATAGAATGAGCCACAGCATTAGGTTGGAGCTGAATTGAGCATGTCTTCTGGCAGGACCTCAGGTCTGTAGTATAGTCCAAATGCATCTGAGTGCCATGGCCTTTCCTTTCTCCGTTGGTCCTGGCACAGGGCAGCAGATCACAGGGTGAGCCAGGATGTTAGCTCTGCCATACGTTCCCACAGAAGCTGTACAGATTGGCTTGGGATGTGAGAAGTACCTTGGAGCATGAAGGGGAAGTGGAGAAGGAGGAGACAAAGAAATGAATCTCCTGCTGAAGGCATGAGGTGTGATGGAACTACAGCCATGGCCACCAGCAGAAGGCAACTGCTCATCCATTGTGCAAAGTTGTGCAGACAAAAGTATCATGAAACTGAAAGCCACATTTAGCACAGGAAATGACAATTGCCGCATTTTGGTCATTAGAAGCCTTTAACTTGTGACTAAGGGCCATATTCCTCAGCTGAAATTTTTATTGAAGCTTTAATCACTTGTGCTCTTGACTGTTTCAGTTTCTTTTTCCCTCTCCCCATTTAAATGCCTGTTCTCTAAAGTACAAGACATCCATAATGGTGTAGCTAGGCTGCTCTTTTCTGGGTATTCTTTGCTTCATTTGCTCTCCTATCAATCAATCTTTTCCATTTGAGTCACTGTCTTGTCTTCAATATGTCATTATAAATATTTCCTCCTGATTGAACCTGTGCACAATGTTTGCAGATGAAAATGGCAAAAAAAAGTGTCTCCAGGAAAGGGCAAGTTTGACTCAGTTCTTCACACCCTACGTTGGTAGGAGCTGAAGGCCTTCAGTCCTAGGGGACTGGATTGTTTCTAATGCTGGGCTATACAGAAACTAATTGTTTGCATTATAGCAAGCTATCTGGCTAAGTTACTAGTTATCAGATTAAATAGGGTTAGACATGGGACTTTCCAGCTGATTCCAGGCACTGAAACCAAATGAATCAACAAAGAAAGAAAGAAGTTCTCTTCCAAGGATGCTTGCATAGAAATGGTAATGTGGGGTAAGATTCTGTGTGCAATAGCTGTTTCCAGCTTTGGAAAACATACTGTTTCCATGCACAGCTTCTGGTGCAGTCATTGCCAACAAGCAGAAGCTCTGTGTGGAAGCTGACAGCGTTTCTACCTCAGGGTATGACTTTGTGCGTAGTTGCATCTGCTGAGAAAGACCATAGAGAAAGCAGACAGCTAACAAAAAAGTTGCAAAAGAAATGGATATTTTTGATGTGAAAGAGTATTTACACTCTTATACTTGACTGAATGCCTCTGGATAGAGCTCTTGGAGCTAAATCCCTCAAAGATCTGGAGGTTAATTCATCTAACCCCCACAGTAGATGCCCAAGCACAAAGTCCTGATCCAAAAATTCCTCTTGAGCAGTTCCCAGCCCGTAGGTAGCTGCAGTCTGTAGGCACTGTCTTCAACATTTACATTCCTTACACATTTATGTTCCTTTTATGAACTGTACTCAGCAAGGCCTTAGCTTTGAGTGTCATCAGTAATGGGGTGCCTATCTCACAGTCAAGCATTTTGGGGATCCACAGATTAAATGTTCCTTTGCCTGTGTAGCCTGAGAAAGTCAAAACACTGGGTGCAGTGTCAACACACCAAATGCCACTGGGTTCTTCATCAAATAGGCAGCGGTGGTGGTAATGACAGTGAGTGTCACCTCCTTTCTTTTTTTTTTTGTGATTTTTTTTAATACAAGTAGCTCAGTGGCTAGCACACTCTTCTAGGCTCTGGAAGACATAGGCTTACTTCCTTTCTGTCCCTGGTTTAAATACCATGCTGGCCTTGCTGGTTGCATGACATATTTTCCCTCATGTGCTGCCTGTTCACTCCTATCTGGAAGTATCTTAATCATTATGTAAGAAGCTTAGACTTTTAGCTTGTGGTTGATGTTTGTCCCCACCAGCAGGGAAGTGTACTACAGTGCTTAAGCAGTGCTTAAGTTACTTTGTCAGTCTAGCTCTTGAACATCCATCCAAGGGCTTTGGTCCCTTGGCTATAAAAATGGGAATGAATGGGTGGGAAAAGGTTTAAGAGATTTTTGTCCAAAAGAGTGCAATTTACCTGAAGAAAAAAATTGGATTTTGACTCACTTGAAGATATTTTAATGACAAAGTATAAGGGGACCATTAGAACAGTTGCAGATGGTTTGTGTGAAATGGCTCAGTTACAGTAAGAACCACATGAACTTTTACCCTGAACTCAAACCAAGATCTTTCTTTCTCTTTCCTTTTTTTTTCCTGATGTACTAAGTTGTTTAGTTAAACTTTTGGTTTGTTTCTTTTCCTGTTCATATGCTTCTTTAGCCCTTATTTCAGCTGGGACTAGTACTCAGCTACCACCAGGAAGGCTGATTTGTGAGACTCACAGCCAGCTCTGTTCTGTGTTGGCCAAATTTGTCCCTGTTGCAGCAATAATAGAGTTACGCCAGCCTTCCTAATCTTTTCCATTTGTAGACCATTACTAGATTTTGATACCCGAAAAAAGAGGTGAGCATCTTTCTCTTGCTGTCAACAGAGATGTCAAAGTTCCTGTTTGAAATGAAGATTCTCCCCAAAAAGGGCTCTTCAAAGAGGTTGCATCAAGCTTTTCCCAGCTTTTCAAATATACTGCATCAAGCCTGAAGACCGCATTGCCTTCTCCACATCTTTCCCTTCACTGTATTACTTTTCTGTGCTGATGGTCAGCATGACTGAATCATTCTAAAACCCACTAATTCTGATAGACAGCTCTTAGCAGAATCTTTTCAGTCTGCCTCCCTCCTTATTGCTTGCTACTGCCTCTCCTCATCTCCTTATGCTTTTCTTGTCTCCTTTTTAAAATCATCTCCTGCTCACCTTCTCTGCTCTTCATCCTTTGTTTCCTAACTCCTTCCTCTGAAGTCTCTGAAGTTTCCTAAGCACTAAAACCTACTTAACGAACTCACACAGAAATTCCAACTGCTAAATCAGAAGAAAGTAGGTGGAGGTGGGCTGTGAGCACTGCTGCAAACAGGGACTCTTACTAACATCCTGTTCATTTTAATTGGAAGACTTGATGTGCACACAGCCTACTTAATCATGGAGCAGCAGGTATAAGGAATTTGAAGAAGAAACAAAAATGGAGAAAAGATACCCCAATGACAGGATAGAGGTGAACAAAGAACCATGAATCAGCGGTCCATGTTCAATATACAAAAGCCTTGCCCACGTACAGCATCCCTGTAGTGCGGTGTAAAGGCATTATTCACTAATAAGCACCTCTCATTCACACTGCTCATCAGCACTAGGTGAAATAGTCTGCTAGAGAAGAAACACAAATGATCTTATCAGCATTATGGCAATTAGTAGAGGTTCTCTCTTTTGGTATTGAGGAACCAGAAGAGAAGAGCTACATCAATAGAGAGACTCTTACACTGTTTGAAGTCAGAAAGAAGTTGTGGACAAGGAGGGATAGGCAGGAAAGGACAGAGAAAGCAACCACTGTACTTTCAGCTGTCCAATATAATTCTTTTTCCAGCAATGAACAAAGCTACTTCAACTCCGTGGCTGGAACTTGGCAGCTCTTCTTTGAGTTCCTTAAAAAGAAACAAAATTATTCTACCATCTGTGAGACCCACTTGTCCTTTCCCTTTCCTCACACATATGCTTACTACATTACGTTACCAGTTGAATATAGCAACATATGCACGCAAAGCTTTCCAGCTGAGATGCGTAGAGATTCTTTCACAATTACCAGAATGGAGTCAGCTGTGCAGAAAACTACTCTGCCCCAATCACTTAACCCATTATTGATTCAGAGGAAGGGAAATAATGACCGGCAATAGAATTTTACATAGGCAGAATGTGGTGGCCATGACTTAGTCTGGAATATGGCCAGTGCATGATGATTTGAGACCCCAGTCCTGCAAACTGCTTAATTATGCACTTCACTGAAAGCAGGCATATAGTCTCACTGACTGCTCATATTCTGAAAATTAGTCTAGGACTTGAATGTTTTATTGGGCTGGGACCTTACATCCCCGTTCCATAAAAACACAGTAGGATCATGGATAACTGTATATGTATCTTTGTATGTTGTGGGCAAATGTAATTTTATTCTACCTGCACTCCAAAGTGGTGGGACATGAAGGTCTGATAGCTCAGAAGAGCCATAGCTCTGATCCAGGAAAGGTGACTCCCATTAATGTAATGCTGAACACACCATACCTCACAGTGAGGCTTAGGTCCATGGACACACTACTGCTGTCACGCGGTTGATGACCAAGCAAGGACAAAGCTTGCAACACACAACCTTCTGACATACCTGCTGTGGCTTTACATTCAGTTGGCAGGAGGAACCTTCTTCCAGTCTACTGTATTTACTAGTATGGGGACAGAGAATGAGTTTGGAAAGCTCTGCGGCACAACCAATGTTTTTGTAACTCCCCATCAAACCTCACAGGAATTTTGGCTTTTCCTTTTGGGATCAGCTTTCTACACTTGTGAAGGGATTCACTAGGATATAGAATAAAACAAGCTTTGCCTACAAGAATATAAATTCCTTAAGACATACTACATTGGTGCACAGGCTGGCATAAGCTGCTTTTGAGGGGGGATAAATTTCACACAGAGTGAATATCATCTTTTTTTCTCATATTAGAGAGCCAAAGAAAGACCAAGAAAAATTGGTTTCATTCTCTTCTAACATAAAGGGGCCAGATCCTCAGCTGGTCTGTATTAGTACACTTTCTTGAACTCTTTGGAGTGATGGTGATTAGAACCATCTGAAGGCCCTGTCTGCGAAGTCTTGCTATTTTTACAAAACTGTATAAAGTGGATCTACTCAAGTCTCAGTAGCTACGAAAAGAAGCTATACTACAGGGTGCATTCTAGCAACTAGAAGCAGGACAGAAGGAATGTGTACGGGGCAACATTTTTTGACATGGAAGGTAACAAACATATGGAAAAAATTACCAAACAAATGACATATTTAAAAACTTTAAGTCTATGGTTTGGAAGCACTGATGAATTTAGGTCTGGCATCAATAGCATTCATTTTTTTAAAAGAGGGTGTTTTGATTCAGCATTATTAATGAACCATTTTTTCAGCCTTTTTGTACCAGATAAATGTAGATCATAAAAATCTCTGCTAGATGGCTCTTTTTAATGAACTATGTTAGAAAAAAAAAAAAAAGTCTTGGCAAGGCAAAAATACATATTGAGTACCTTTCACAGGAACATTGCAAGTAGCTACAATAAAATGCTCCTGGACAAATCAATGAAAAGTTTTGAGCTCCTCGCCTATTAAAATAAGAATTTTTGATTTACTTGTTAGGATTTTGAGACCCACTGTACCTAACAGGGATAGAAAGAGTTTTCCACTGCTTAAGCATGAAGCAGAATTCCCACTGCTCTGGCAAAACCAGTGGAAAAACATCATGTTTCCAGTGGATCGTCAAAAGTAAAACAGCAGGGCCCAATTTTGAGGTCCAGGTTGAATTTCTATTCAGTTTGTACACAGACAAAACTGTCACTAAAGATGATGTCTCAGCAAGTCCTGAGTAAAAATGCCAAGTACCTGAAGGTCTCAAGATCTATTTGCCTATTAAATCATTTAGATTTGTAAAAGGTTGGGGGTTTTTTGTTTGGTAGCTAGCAAATACATCTATTTCTGCTGGCAGAAATTGTTTGACAAAAGTAATGTCATAAAGGCAAAATTTACCAGTAATTTCAAGCTTCTCAAGTTTTATGAAGTTCATGTAGCTTACTGGGGTGACAGCTCTTGCACTGATCTCAGCGTAGATTCTCAGTTTTGGGGGGAAAGCCTCAAAGTTTATAAAAGCTACTTTTCAGACTTTATACTTTCACTATACTAGTAGTCTCCAGACTGAAACTTCCCTGAATCCCATGCAGGCCCTTCTGCCTTCCAATATAAGCCCTTAAAATTGTATTTCTATGACTTTTAAATTCATGTTTAAGTCAATTTCGCATATGTCTCTTTGTTTTCAATTCAGATTTCTTGCGCTGTGATTTTTTTTGTATCCAAGTAGTTCTCTGAGATTCCTTGGAGATAAATAAAGACATTGAGTGTGATAATGAGCTTGAGGTTGCTCTTGTACATTCCAGAGAGGAAGTATATGAATACGACCATAACGTGCCATAGCGATTGTCTGCAGTGACATTTTTTCTCTTTCTGTGTCAAAAATGCATTTGGTTACACTACACCCAGAAAAGTCATGACTGGTTTTATTTATGTAATTTCTGTGTTTATGTTCATTGCATTGAAAATCATACAATTTATGAATGGGAAAATAATAGTGCAATAAATACCATTCAACTACTCTATTATCTAAAGTAATTAACATTTCAGTGAATCTGGGAAGACATAGCGTAAAGTTACTTTGCACTCAGAGCTTCACAGAAATATGGAGCTTATCTGTCCTTTACAGAAAGAAGAACTGGCTTCAGGTCTTTATTTGTCTTACCCCAGCATGATAGCAACACATTTTTATATCCTGTCATCCCCACAGTTCTTCTGCTACGTGCCAACAACAATGGCGATTGCATTATCAGAAGAAGAAAGAGCAAATAAAAAAGTTTCAGTATACATGATGGTGATAGGGACCTGAAATGGGAGGTATGGTTGTGCCTGTGTCAGCACTGAGTCAGGTAGAGGGGCTGCTACGCTGACTTACACTTTCTGAATGCAAGGAATAACAAATCCCGGGAGCCTCTCCTCCTGGGAGAGAGTTTTGTAGTAGTTATGGAGAGCACAGCACAAAATAGGATATAGAAAAGACAATTTTTCATGCTACTACATGCATATGCTTACCTGAGTGAAATAGTGGTTTGTCAGTTCTTAGCTAAGAAACTGTAGGAAAATTATCATGAATAATGTTTGAGTAGCTTTAGATAAGAATACTGAGGGCAATTACGGTCTTAATTATAGCCACCAGGGAAGGAACACCTTTCTTTTTGCTCCCTAAGAATTCTCTTCAAATGGAGGCCCATTACAAGTGTGTGATTTATCTGTGAAACTGCGAACAGGTTAGAATAGCAGCTGAAACTAAAATAATCAAATAGGTGAAGATATGGTTTGTGCGGGAGAACGAACCTTGCAGTTTGTATAAGAGCCCTAGTCTTGCCCATGGCGCCTGGTCCTGCACAGGCACAAGGACTATGCGTCCCCAGAAAGGGTTATTACCTTTCTGGTTAACTAGACTATGTGGAAGAACACGTCTTGTGAGAAAAGAAATCAGAAATTGAATTGAAAAAAGCTTGTCCAGGTGAAAGTCCATTAAGGTCCCCCATTCTGAGTGACTGAAGTACCATCCATGGTAGATGGAAACCGAGGGACCACTTAACTGCATGATGCAAACTGCACATATAGAAGTATCCGGGCCAAGGTGGTGTGCATCTGGGGGTGCCTGAGGGAGTAGGATGTTGTAATAATGAATTTCACCTATCATCTTTGAAATATCATGGAATTGTGGAAGTTTCCTGACAACTGGAAAAAGGCAATGTCATGCCCACCTTTTAGAAGAGCAAGAAGGGTTTTGTCAGCCCAGTCTCAGTCCCTGGGAAGGTTATGGGCTGTATCCTCCCAGATGACAATTCCAGCCCCCTGAAGGACGAGAGGTGTCTGGGAACTACAAAGCTGGATTTTCCAGGATCAAATCATCCCCGACCAACAAGATTGCCTTCTATAAGGAGATGAGTGGCTTGGAGAATGAAAGAAGAGTTGAAGGTATTTTTCTCCTTGACTTTACTGAAACCTTCAATGTGGTCTCTCATAGCATCTGTGCAGCCATAATTGAGAAGTATGGACATGACAGTTGGACTATGGGGCAAGAGGATTGCTGGGCCTAAAGTGCAGTGGTCAACAGTTTGAAATTCAGCTTGAGGACTGGTTATGAGCAATTCTTCAGGGTTCAGTACTGGGGTCACTACTGTTCAATGTCTTCATTAGCGTCTGAATGGTGGAATGAATTGCATCCTCATCAGGTTTACTGACAACACGAATGTGTTGTAACCAATACACTGCAGGGCATGGCTGCCATTCAGAAGGATCTTGAGAGGCTCAATAAATGTGCTAATGGAAACCTTATGAAGTGCAACAAAGGAAAGCAAAGGGTTCTGCACCTGAAATACGATAAACACATGCAACCACATGCAACCACATGCAACACATGCAAAAAGGGCTGGGTGCTGACTGGATAGAAAGCAGCTTTGCAAAAAAAGTCTTGGGGGTCTAGGTGGACAAGTTGAACATAAGTCAAAATGTGCCCTTGCAGCAATTAAGGACAGGTACATACTCGACTGTATTAGAAAAAGGATATCCACCAGGTTGAGGAATTCTTCTGCTGTATTTGTCACTTGTGAGACCAAATTTGGAATACTGAGTCCAGTTTGGGACTGGACAAAGACAAGACAAGAAAGATATTGACATACAGAAGAAAGTCCAGTGGCAGGCCACCAGAATGGTTGAGGTCTGGAGCACATGCTATATGAAATGCTGAGTAAGCTGTGTTTTGCCTAAGAAAATAAGCGACTAATCAGTGCCCTTGACTACCTAGTGAATGTTTATAGAGAAGACGAAGGTAGTCTCTGCTCAGAGGTTCACAGTGAAAAGAAGAGAATCGGTGGACAAAAGTAGCAGCAAGGGAAATGACAGCATTGTGAATGCACTAATATGCCTTAATGGCCCCGACCAGCTTTACTGAGGCTTCCATCCACACAATCTGCCTGGGGACTTCTTTTAAGGTCAGGTCTGGGCCCTCAGGTTTTGTCTGAGATATGTTCTAGGTACAGTACTGTCTTCTGCTGTCCCAGATTATTGGCTGGTTCTCCAGGATGGACTCCAGACCTACACTGTAGGTAGATTTGTCTCCTGTCTTGTCTTCTGTTGATCCCAGATGGATCCTGGAAGAGACTCACTACCTTTCCTTGTCTGAAACTGTCAATTGACCAGTCCTGTTCTGCTCACCCTGCTGGTTTGCTTTTCCTCTGGGAGCAGCCCTCGTCCTGCTGCTCTTAGACAGGAAATTGCAATTAAATAGAAAGAAAAAATTCTCCCTACTGAGGGTGGTGGGTTGATGGAACAGGTTTACAAAGCAGCTCATTGACTCTCCATCCTTGGAGCTCAACTGGCCAAAGCCATAAACAACCTGATGATGTTTAGACCTGGTCCTGCCTTGGATGGGAGTTTGAATCGGTTGACATCCAAAAGTCCCTTACAGACATGGCTGTTCTCTGACTCCATTGTTCTAAGAGGCGGAAGAGCTCGGCAACAGAGGGGCAAGGAGATCTCCTTTAATTTAGCACTGTTGCTTCTGTTCTTTACAAATGGCTCAGATTATAGAATTTGTAGCCTATGTTTCTCTTTTAGTAGATAGATCAAGTCCAGATCAGAGAAAAGAATTTCATGCTTTAGAAGATCTGGGCTCAGGTGTTTCAGAGCAATGTTGTTACAGAGGGAGGCAACATTTCTGGGTGGCAGTGGAAAGGGAAGTGATGGAGGTCATTTGGTGTATATATACACACAGCTGAACACAGGAAAAAAATAGGCTGGAAAGCAATACGGTAACATCATTGTGAACCATAGTAAAAGGTCAAATAATTATTAATTCTACATTCTTTATTGCCCTTGAAAGTACCGTGGGGAACTGTCCTGTACTGGCAGGGACAGACAAGATGACCAAATAGCCGGTGGGTCTTTTCCAGTTTTAATTTCTGTGATTCTATGACTTCTATTCATCATGTGCTTGATAGTAAAACATTCTTGTTTCCTCTTATATTTGTCTTAGTTTTTTCCTTTGTTCCAGTGAAGTTAAGGAAAAAGAAAAAGAGTAAGTGTTGCTATTAAAAAATCGTGCCAGTAAAATTAAAGCAAGATCCCACTCTGAGTGTTGGGGATAACCCGGAGATGCAGGTGGAGATTCTGGATTTGCTGAAGAGCCAAAAGAAAGACTCAGAGACTGGGCAGATAGCTGGAAAAGTCTGTTAGTGCAGCTGTGAGCTGTGGGAAGACAGAGCCTGTAAAGGACAAACAGCTGTTAGAGTCAGACAGGAAAGCCTCTGAAAAAGAAAAGGGTGAGGGAGGAGGAAAAGGAGTTTGATCATGGCTGGGTAAAAGGCCAGAGAAACAGCTTTGTATCAGAAGATCAGAATCTGAGTGTAATGTTGTAACAGCTCTCTGTAGGGGAGAAATGGAAAAGTCAGTAGAAGTCTGTTTGGTAAGTTTAGAGGAGCGAAGGAAGACACTTCTTTTTATCTACTTTATCATCAAGATTGCCCCTAAATATCCTGTCATATCATGACTCTGTCCTGTGAACAGTTCAACAAGCAGAAGAAAAATCAAAACTCACCCCACTACTAAATGTCTTTAGTTGCCTGGGCCAGCTGTTCAGGGAGCAACTAGTTTTAGGGGGACTGTATTATTTCTTATGAGGCTGGCAATACAAGGAGTTCATCTGTAAGTCCAGGTAAAGTTCTGTGGAGCTGAAGTTTGTTTATCAGTCTTTTGAGATTACATATGTGTTTTGTTTGTTTTTTTTTTTTTTTTTTTTTTTTCTTGAGTAGACTCCATGTGTCAACCACAAAAGCTAGTGTAAGGACTGGTTGTAACTTCTCAGGACTTGGCATTTGAAAATGATATAAAATGGTCCAAGCCAGCATGAAAGAGTGGTTTAGCTTTTATTTTTATCTCCCTACTGGGAAATGAATGTTAAATATAATCCTCAGATGAATTAGCTGTTCTCTCCCATATTGCCTTTGTTCTAGCAATACTTCTAATACATTCGGTGAGATTCTGATTCTCTGCTCTGTTTTCAGGAGCAGACATGCTGTTTGTAACTACAATGTGGAGACTGAAGTAGGAATTTTTTAAGCTGTAAATGCCAAAAAAAGGTGTGATTTCTTTTTGTTTTAATAGAAAGATTTTTATTCTCACAGGAGGAATAGGTACTGGTAAATTTTCCTACACAGAAATTAGTAGAAATTACAGTTGAATGTGGGATAGGTTTTCCCTTTCTTCCCTTTCCCTCACTGGTCTTGTGATTTATTAAGTGTTTTTGGGTACTGAACTGAACTGGGAATGTCAAAGGGTTCAGAATTACTTCAAGTCTCAACTCCCGTTGACTTTCGGTGGGAGCTCCGTTCCCATCCTGCTCTCTGCCCCTCCTTTGTAAAACAAAGCCTTTAGTTTTGTCCCAGATGAGCGCTCACATTTCCCCAACAGCCTAGAGGCATTGCTCTGCCTTTTGGAAATTATTGTGTAATGCATGGAGCTTGGTGTAAAGGCTCATGGTTTCAGTTCTAGAAGACAGTAATTTTTTTTTTCTGGTTCAGAGGGCCTGGAAGAAGATTAAGGACTAATATTAGAGAAAGTGCACATAGTTTTTCAGACTGTGTGAACAACATCTTTTAAACACAGGCTCTAGCTTGCTCCTGAACTGACCATTTTCAGGCATTTTGCTACAAGCAGGAGTATTTAAATGGGTGTAGGAATCACAGGAAACTCTAGAGCCCTTCCAAAGCAAAAGCTCGATCCTATGGGCTGAGCCATCCCTGCTGGGGTCTGAACCAGCCAAGCATGGTGGCATGGGGTCATGTACCCCCCGCGGTGTATCGCCACCACGATACAATGCTACTTGGTGTATGGACTAACTGTGTTGGACCAAGGCGATAGCTAACCGTGGGGATGAAAATTGCCAAGGAGATTTGTCTCTTCAGAGACTGCTTGTTTCTTTTCAGCCTGCATAAACTTCCCAGAAGAGGAGTAAGGCCCCGGCGCCCTCTGCAGCAGATATGACTATGCTTGCTTACATTTAGAAACTCTCATGATTCACTTGCTGCCTTTATTCTGGTAAACAAAATGTGAAAGACCCATTCTCTGCCTCTGAGCACAAGAGGCAGGACAAGGCTGTCATCAGACAACTGTGCACTCTTCCTCCCCAGAGCAAGATGGACTCATCCCTGCTGCCCGCTGGAACCGGTTCTCAGCTCATGCTATTCCACAAACCACACTTGAGCCTTGGTTGGGAGACTACTGTTCCTTTTGGCATGATCCGAAACGGTGTTAATGGGCTGGACTTAATGCTAACAGCTATGCAATATGGACGATTATACACTTGTGCTCAGACTTGTGCCCCGAGGTCATTTATCTTACAAATTTAGGGATACTCATTGGGATCACTGAAGTTACACTGGCAGCAGGATTTTATATGAGAGTTCCATGAATGAATTTAAGATAAAAGAACAGGAAAGAAAATACATTTCTTTAAGAAAAAGAAGAACTGGAATAAATTGTCTTTCAATAAAAAAAAAATATACAAAGGGCTACAAATTCCAGGAATAAGTTTAAAATTAGCAAAGCACCCGGAGCTCACATTTAAAATATTGGAAAATCTTCAGCAGAACTTCATTCTGATAATAAACTCCTGGAAATGTGATATTCTCATAATGGGCAACTTTGTGTACACTATTTATCATCACAGTTATTCTGTCTTCATGTATTGAAGGACCTTTTTTTGTATAATTTTATTTAAGTTTCCTAGTAGGTGAACTTTAAAATTCTACAGAAAACTGGAAAAATCCCAGAGTTGTATCTATTTCCAAGGGAAACAGCTTGCAATCACATTCTTTTACAGAGTGATTTTTGTATGTTTTTGTTGCTGTTGTTGCCTTTCTGGCATGTTGGTAGGGACAGAACTGTACTCAATTATGGAAGAGTGAAATCAACATTATGAAACGCAAAGGCACATACCATATGTGTGGTAGAAGGAAAATATCTGTGAAAACACCCATTCTTAGAGTTGTAGAATAAATTATACAAAAACTGTGTAGTGGACGTAAAACATAGGATTCCCATTTATTTGCTGATGTGTTTAACATTGTTTTTATACCAATGTCATTGAGCTAAAACTAGGAAGTTGTAGATAAAACTTGTGCATTAATGCACAGCCAAGAGCCACCAAGAATCCTGATGGTACACACGGAGCTCTCTTGCTGGTGGTATTCCTATGTTTGAGTTCATGTTTGTAGAAAACAATTTGCCTGAGGGTTTATTACAGTCCTTAGTACAAACTATCTGAATTCTGAACTTCCAGAAGTAGAGCCTTTGAACACTGGAGTTGAAATAAGGAAAAACAAGTCAATTCTCCTAATATAAATCAAAGTGAAGGTTATATATAGTCTGTTTTTACCAAAGAAGGTGCTTCTGTTGATACAACCAAATGAGTCTGTCTGGAGTCTTAACGTTTATCAGTGATGTGATAGTACTATTCAAAATGGTAATCATTATTTTTATTTTCTGTCCTTGGATTTTGTGACCCATGAATGCCAGTAAATTTTTCCTCTGTTTGGAAACTATTAACTGCATTTCTCTCTCTTTAGCTAGTAAGACACCACCCTATGATTTATTGTAGATGAAAAGTAGAAGAGTCAGAGACTCTAAGGATGTAAACCCTCTGGAACAATCTGGTTCAACGCAATTGTTATTAGGGTAATTTGGGGTCAGCAGTCTGGCTGGGGAAGAGATATATTTCTTTGCCTCACCTCACAACCTCCTTATTCTAATATTTGTAAACCTTCCTGTTATTAAAGACTGATCATAGCTGTAATTCCAACAGATGCTTTTTACTACTCATCACTCAGGCACCATAAAACCAAACCATCTTGTAAATGTTGCTGACATGGAACCAAACTCCAGAACCTTTTCTGTCTCAAAACCAAGAAAGTGAAAATTTGTATATTTGTCTGCAGTTTTGCTCTGTTTTCTTCACGGCTACTGAGTGTGTTTGAAAGGACATTTGAGTACTTGTTGCAAATTCACTGTCAAAACTGGAAGAATCAAAGCGAAATCCATGTGGTATTGTAATTATTTGCTGCTGTATATGGCCACAATGGCTCTATGTACTAATGTCTTTTGAAATATCTTTGTCTGACTAACTTGGGAAACAGCCAAATGAAATTTTGTCTGAGTCCTGAGTTTAGTCACTGTTATGGTTTATATTTATGCCTGTGTTTGGTGAATGCATTTGAAATAATCCTGATACAAATCCAGGATTGAAACAGGGGAGATGATATGGTGCAAACTTGTAATAAAATAATGAGTAAAGTACTTGAAATTTCCAAAGACTGTTTTTTTCCCCCTTACACTATATTGTTCTTTGTGCTTTCTTTTTCATATTTACAAAGGATTTTGTTCCTATCTCCCTTCAGAAGCAAGGATATAAATGTTTTTATGTGTTCTTGCCGAGAAAGTATTTTGGTAATTAAGGGGCCATGTTTTGAAGTGGTAGAAGTACCATCAAAGGTGTAGCATACAGTGCATTCTGAATTAAGCCTTATATTTGGTTGACCAGCTATTACCTTTTCTCTCCTTAAAAATACTAATCATCTAAATACTTCCTTACAAGGGACACAGAATTTTGATTTCTTAAATTGGAAGAAACAGGCTTGTTTCTATATAGTTTTTCCTCTGTAACTGACAGAGGCGATGGCTTGAAAGACCCAGGACTGGCACTTCAGGAGATGACCTGTCAGCTGAGCGTATATCTTCAAGAAGAAACACAGGCTGGTCGCCTAGATCAGGGATTTTTGGAGTGTCAGCAAGTTTTTGTTCCTGTGAAGTGAGGAAGTGGTACTTAGATACTGTGCCTCCCATCCTCAACAGATCTGCTATGCCTTCTGCAGGGGAACAGCTATCCTTTGCCTGCAGCAAATGCATTTCTCTTCAATTATGACATCCAGTACACTAAAATCATCACAGTGGGGATGTTTCTTTCTGAACGAGGAGTACACAGACACGTTTTGATAGGCTTCATAGTGAGGTTAAATTTTGCAACGGTGTAATTATAAAAGAGACACCAGAGTTGGGCTTTAACTTAGTGTGACCTTCTAATCATTTATAGTGAAGTCATGGAGCGTATGTGTGCCAGCTACACTGTAATGCTCACTATTTATAGCCAAGTTGTTAAGCCTAGCTTGACTTAGGTAATAAAGTTCCATTTATCTCATTAAATTAGTTAACAACAGAGATTATTTTCCAATTCATACTGGCAAGAAGCACAGCTCAATATTCCTTAGGCAAGTGAAGGGATTCCCTTTTCAAACGTCCTGATGTATTAGGAGAATGAAAGAGAGTATATTGTCCTTGAGGCTTGCTTGCCATTTTCGTAATTTTTGAAATGCAAGAGTCGGTAAAAGTGCTACCAATAAGGAAAACATAGGTTGCAAAGGAAGATGTGCCATTATTGACTTTGAAAGCTACTTTGATTGGTCATGATGCTGTGTCTGCAGTAACATGTACCCAGAGGAATTATACAGAAAAAGGAAAAAATCGGAACTCAAAGTGCCATTATTTTCTAAAAAAAAAAAAAGAGCTAATTTCAGAACTTAGCGTCTATCTTTTATAGTTTTGTATTAGGAGTAGTTAGTTTTTGTGCCTCGGCTGTTGTTGCCTGTGTGAGATGTCACAGCTATGGCGATAACTCTGAGGGTTTGATTTTAGCGCAAATGCAGGCCAAGTACAGGAGGAACTGAGAGTAACAGTGCAGCAAGACTAATGGAAGAGTGATGAAGGAAAAGTTTAGCAACACCATGGTTTAGAATGATTAAAAGTGTGCTTTAAAATATTTTATTTTCACAAGTGCCTAATACAATTAAAGAGTTTGACTGTGAAGAACTGGGAAGTAGAAATGAGACAGTTACAAGACTTTACAGGAATTCTGTTTTGAGAGGAGGAAGTACGTATTTGAAGAGGGCTTTTAAAGACTATTTTTATAGCTAAGAGCAGTAAGCGATTTAGAGGGCAGTCAAGACTTTTAGCTGCAGAATATCAAGCCAAATCACCCCCTCTTGGGGAGAAACCCACGGGCGGGAATTGGGGGAACAAGACAATGTCATGAGGCTCCTTTTCTAGATTTCTGTAAATAATTTTCTCTATGGGATATTTTTAAGAACTACGTATTTGCTGATGTTAAGGCTACCTTTCCCTTCAGCCATATGAGTTCCCAGTATTCCTGGAGAGGGTGTTCATCTTACTTCTCTAAGAGCTGGATCTTCATGGGCAAACTCATTTTTTCACTGCGGTATTGGGGCCCTTTGCCACTTGGCTCTTTGCCACGGGCCAAATGTGACTGTCCAGCTCTTCCCTGAGACTGTCTCAAATCCTAAACAGTATGGGCAGATTCTCTGCCTATCCTTTTCCAAAGGCTATCAATTGCAGGGTTCATGGTCTTTATAGAAGAGTTTTCTCTTGTGTGCACTGAGTGGGTGATTTTGCTGTAATTTCCTGAGTTGTACATGGAAGAAAGAGAGGAGATCAATGGTATGGACTAGATAACTTCTTGAGTTCTTTTTCAGACCTATTTTTCTATGATTCCAATGTCACAAAACCCCGTGTGGGAAGCACCAAAGGCAGCAGGGATGCGATGAGTTCTGGTCTTCATAGAGAATTTATGTGGGCTTTGAAAAATATTTAGGTACACATTAGTGAAGGCTTTGTATTGGCAATGCTGCAAGGATTCTTTGTTGCAGGAAACTAAGAGCTGCTGGGAGTTCTGGCAGGAGAATCGAATAATCATCACAAATTCAGATTCTGCAAAGTGATAGAAATATGCAAGAACACAGTCTGATGGTTAAATAGACCAGCATCGAAAGTGCTAAACGTGATTGTCTACTACAGATGTGAGTCTGTCAGGTGAACATTTTGAAACCGAGTATTGGACACCAGTAACACCCAGAGCTAAGTTGGCATAACACTTAGCAGGTTCATGCCCCAGAGTAGTGCAGAATAATAAGGAGGAGAACGAAACCACACAGAGGAACCTCAAGATGACCTCCAGAAAAGAATTGCTTTTGCTCTGAAACTGTATCTTACTCCTGCAGTTTATTCCAACTTTATGTTATTTCGCTCTAGACTTCTTTACACGGTACATTTACTTGCGGCTATTGCGTGATCACATTCTCTTAGTTTTCTCTACATTTGCATTTATTTCTCACTCTCCCCAGCTGCTATGGCTCGTTAACCCCTTTAGGCAAGACGTTACTTGTGGTCAGTATCTTCTCTTTGCTGGTCTTTTCTCTCAATCCACTTGTGAGTTTCTGCTATTCATGACAAAAAACTGAAACTGATATTTCCTCTGGGCATATGGAAAAAAATTAATATAAGGCCTGTTGCTTCATGTGTCAGCTGTAAATAGGTCACTTTATGAAACCTCTTGGATAGAAGAGGTAAAATTTTGTTACAATCAGTGGGCATTTAATTGACTATACTATTTTAAGGTTCTGGAAATGCTCAATTTTTCTAGAACAATGAACAAGTTCAAGAACAACATTTCAGCACCAAACTTTTTATGGACTATTGACCTATTTTTCTGTCTTTAGAAGTAAGTTGAGAAACAGTTATTCAGAGGTGGAGAGCAACAAAGATCTTCAATGGGAATCAAGTGCCTAAAATGTGTAATTTGCTTCCACTGGTAAACTGTGTGATTAAAGCTGGGCAGAATATATGACAATTAAGTATTGGTTTGAGCCAAAACTTTGGGTACAAAGAGTTTAAGTTGAATCATTCTGAAACTAAAACCAGAGTAAATTTTATAGTTACTTTACCCCATCTCTTCAGAAAGGATGGTACCCAGAAAGTCAACTCTACTATAGACGAAAAGTCCATAACTGGATATTACTGTTTGAACCCTAATCCATCAGAGAAGAAATGATGCAAAATGTGCAAATGATGCATTGTGGTGTATGTGTTGCCTAAAATTTGCACGTAAGGAGCAGCAGACAATTTAGTCACAAGAGGGTCTGTGTCTCAGAGTAAAGGTCACGGTCCCACACATTCCCTTTGTTTGAGGATGCACTATTAATGCTTCCTGGCTTTTAGCAGTCTGTGCCATGAACATTTGGGAAATCTTTAAATTCCAAGTTTTAGTCTTTAAAAAAAAAAAAGTATGACTTATAATCTTTTTTTAAAAGATAAAAGAAATTGACTGGATGCTGTTAGCTGCTAAAAAAGACTTAACGATTCCCTGAATCACAAAATTTTGGGCTTTTTTTTTTTTTTTTACAGAAGGGATATATTACATTTTGCGCTCTCTGCATCAAGCTGTGAGTGGAATTAATAAATTAGTTCAACCTTTATTGGGGCACATTTTAAAATACAGCCATTAAGTATTTAGTCATGATTTTGTAGGAACGATCACTTGCACCTGCAGAGGGTGTGTGTCATATTTAAATGAGGTACATTGGATCCAATCTTCTGCACAATTTTTGTGGCTTCAGAAGGGCTGCCCTTAATTTGCACTACCTCCACAACTGCTCATTCACAGCTTGCGTGCTTTCTGCGTGTGATACTCCACAAGTTCATTGAGAGACCTTCATCTATCCTGGACTGTGAGGATGGAGATATACCTAGAGTGAACATCCTTTGCAAACACAAAGAGAGGGTTGACTATCAGCAATTATAAACTGGTTTATCTGCAAGGGTGTTATACCTATGCATATTTTCTAAAGATCTGGTCCAGCAGGTTTTATGACTTGTTGACTGAATGGATGAAATTGCTGTAATAAATTTAAAGACCCTTTTGAATATGTGGTTGTCTTTATCATTCGTTTTTATTTCCATTGTCTCTGTTGTCATTGGGCCCTTTTGACACCAAAATAAGAGGATAAAACAAAACAGTAGTTTAGCACACACTGAAATGGAAAATACGAAAAGGCTTAATAAATACACTGTGTAACTGGCAACATCTGGAATAGCTTTGTAGCCAAGTGCCTTGAAACCACCTCTTAAATACAGTCCTCAGTAATCAAACCTAAATACATGCTAATTCAGAAAGCTCTAAGATGTTGCATTGAAAACATCTTTTGAAAGCAC
Source organism: Chroicocephalus ridibundus (assembly GCF_963924245.1). Classification (NCBI taxonomy): domain Eukaryota; kingdom Metazoa; phylum Chordata; class Aves; order Charadriiformes; family Laridae; genus Chroicocephalus; species Chroicocephalus ridibundus. Next base: position 134,938,748 of record NC_086285.1, read on the forward strand.
TTCCTTTCCTTCATCGACTGAAGATACTGTTCCCATTTACTTTTGCTGCGTATTTAAGACTACTACTTTCTGTCAGTCTGCTGGATGACTTACCGATGTCAACAGTATAAAATAATGGTAGGTAACTATCAGTGTAATGTAGTGTATTTCTGGAAGTCAGTCAATCATTCCTTAAAATATACATATCATTATGAAATTCTTTATAGGTTTAGTAAGAATGCTTTAAATTCTTTAAAATTAAAGAATAAAGATTTTTTTTTCTTTTGAAATTAAAAAAACCACAAAACCAAAAGCGGTCTTCTTCAGAACAAATTATTCTGATGGTGTTAGGCAAGAAAGTTGGGTTGTTGCCCCTTTCCAGAGCAATATCAAATGCAGAAAGGACTGGTAACCAGGACAACAAGAGGTCTGGTTGGTCTTGGGTCAATATCTGTTAAGCTGTGCAAAGTGTACACAGTATGACCTATACTTTAGCCTGCTCTTGAGCCATACTCCACCAGACAAAGTGGGCACATCCTTTGCATGCATGTCTTTGCATAAACTTCGCTCTGTGAGAAGCATAAGCATGTAACTCTCCTGCAGGCCTTCCTGGCCTAGTTCAACATTTCAGCGGTACCTAAAGAGAGCCACACATATCAATTGCATGATTGGGTGAATAGTTCACGTTAATTTCAACTGGTAGCCAGTTGCTGGGAGAAAGGACCTAGAGATAAGGAAAAAGCCATCTGAAGAAGAGACAGGACTAATGGAAAGGCAGGTGGAATACAGGACTAAGGCCAAAATGAAGGAAAAGAAGCGGCCAAAAGAAAAAGTATCTCATAAATAACAAATATTTCAATATTAGTGTTTTTAAGAGTCAATTAAGGATTGATTCAGTTACCCTCATAATGTTTGGTATTCGCTGCAGTATCTCAGACATCCAAATGGCAGTGGCCCATATGACATGGGACCCATAGCAGAGACATGCCCTTTTCCATCTGAAGCTGGAGGCCAGGTGGGATAGATTGGGCATCTCAAATGACTGTATGTACTTGAGAGTGAGCTATATAATCTGTTTTTTAGTCTCCAATGGATGCAGGAAAGTAAGGGCATCTGTGATGGCTTGCATGCTAAAGGCTATAAGAGATCTGTATGCAATATCATCCTCATTTCCTAGAGGCTCTAGTCAAAGTAATTTTTAGGTAAGAGTTGTGTGACTGTAATTGTCGAATAACAAAAAGTACTCAGTGTAGCAAGAGTTATAGGCATGGTGGCATTTAGATGTACTATGCGTATGTACTGTGAAATAATGTGTTGTATTTATTGTAGCAGTAATATGACTTCCATGAGCAGCTGGCAGTACAGTATCTAGCAAGGATCCTAGTGGTGTGAAAACCAAGGTGCTTTGGGAAAAGAATGAAGTTTATGACGTTTCTAGTTTAGCCACTTTAGCAGTAAACTATATCAGTTCAGGTAGCTTTTGGGGAAAGATGGTGTAATTCTGAGGCCTCAGGGTCTTTAGGAAGGTAAGAAAACAACAAGCGCTTCCTTCTCTCAGTAGCACTCTGAACTAAGACCACTGGAAAACACAGAAGCTTTACTTCTTTCTGGTTTTCTTTTTACTCATTTCACAATTTCTTATGTTACTGGCAGCCGTTTATTGCATTTGGCTCACTGGTCTTTCATCACCCTATGTTCATTTGGCTATTACTGCTTTAACTCATAGTTTTCATGGGAAGTCTGGAGGAGGTCCTGAACTTGGCCCTCTTGAGAGTCTTAGGCTTTTTTTTCTTGGCTTGTGAGGTAGAGCCATCCATGTGGCCTGTTTGGTGGACTCATTTCTTTGATGACTGAAAAGGGTGCATTTCTCTGATTTCTTCAGTTGTTACTGAGAGAAAGGAAAAAAGGAAAGAGCAGCACAAAGAGTAATAAATACATAGTTGAGACAAATAGGGTCTGTGCTGTAACATGCCCGGTAGGTCAGGCTTCTGTTCACCTCACTGAGGCAGATCTCAAGGAATACTTGCTGCTGCTGTTGGCTCAACAGGACAGGGGCTTCTGCATTCTGATAATAAACACATGCACAAAGCCAAGAAATAGGGAAATACTTACATCAGATCTCCTTCATAACTTCTTTCCTGACAGACAAAGAAACATAGCATAGCCAGACTGGGTCTATATTTTTGAAAATATTGTTTATTTCAGATGCCTAGTCCCAGGTCTATATACAGAAATCAATTCGTTGCTCTTCAGCCCCCTCGAAATATTTGATACAGTCAGAATCAATTGATCAAAGTAGACTGGTATTTATCAGTGATGGAACTGCTGTTTTGAATTCTGCTTTTTGCCAAAAACCTAACAGTTAAGCTATCCTGTTACTGGACATTTGTTTAATAATGCACTCCTATGGACAAGAGTATTAAACATACCTATTCAGTGAGAATGATTTTTGTTTTTTTTTAAATCTCAGAGCTGTGAAAATTATCACCCATAGAAGTCAGTGGATCTGACATGGGGTTGAATGGAAAATGCATTTGTATTACTGTTCCTTTCATAAAATACTGCCCTGTTTTTTTCCCTCTTCCTTACGCTGACAATTTACATTTCGAATACCATTTCCTTAGAGATTTGGTTTTCTTTATTTAGGAATAGCCTGCATCTCTGTCTTTAATAACAAAGCATATTGGTACAGAAAGAAACAAAACACTCTGTTCATAGTAAAAATGAACCATTTAGGATAATGGAAATAAAGACATTACATTCAATCTTTTTCCTGAAAATGCCATGACCTCCTTCTTCTGCTTGATTCTTTTGAGGTGTTAAGCCCCCTGCTATGACTGGAAATCAAAGAAGCTCAAAGTCTCATGGGGGCTGGGTTCTCATTTGGTTTTAGACACAAAAATATTGTGCCCTTTTTGTTCTCTATAGCATAGTAGATTATGAAGCAAACAAGAGAAGCAACACTCTGGAAAAAGAAATCCTCTTTTTATTTCACCATGCAATTACAAAAACAGGGGAAGCTTTTCAAGATTCTATTTTATAAACAAAAGACATGCCAAATTGCCTAGATCTGACAAAAGTTTACTTAAGTAAGGACATCATCTACAAATCATTTTCATAGGATTTTTGCTAGACATGCAAAAAATAAAGCCTCATCTTCCTCTTTTATTTAAAGATGTATCCACAAGTGATCCCATACTGTGGAAAGAACAGATCAGAAATATTGACTTGCTGCAAGTTGCTTGCAAGTGCTACTGCACTCCTCAGTAATTTGTTGCCTGGGCGTGCGTTCTCAGTACAGTGAAGCAGTATGGGGTCATGGCATTTTCAGAAAAAAATGAACTCTACGTAAAGATTCCCAATCTCCTAAATGGTTTGTTTTCACAATGAAAAGAAGTGTTTTCTTTCTTTCTGTAACAGCAATGTCTTAGAAAATAATATATAGCAAACTGCCCCATTAAAATAATAATATTAAGATTGCAAGTCAAGCATTTATAAGTTATGAAGTCTGAGAATTATAAGTTCCCTGGGCCACCTTAATTCAGTCTCCTTATGAGTGTGCATAATGATAAATGATGTTATTGCTTACCCTTCTTTGCACAGGATCTGTGCCCCTTGGGCTCTTGCCCAGCCAGTCTCGGTATCACTTCTTGCCTCACTCCTTGTCTCAGCGCTTTTTAATCAAAATTCCTGGAAATCTCTTTCTTGGAAGTGACTGCCTCAGCCGACACTTTCCCCAGCAAGAGTCTCTGAGGTGTACACAGCAGGGAATGCTTCAGATGTGCAAACGGTTAAAACTTAGGAAAGCCATAAGCAGTTGGGTATGTGTTCTTATATGGTGATATTAAACTATAGAAATCACAAACTGTTTCTTCTTTTACTTAGGAGTTTGTGGTGCTGTGTTGAAGGTAGGGTGCCTGGGGCCCAACAAAAGATAAGATGTTAATATAACCCATGTTCACAGTTACAACATAAACAGTGAAGTATGGTCTGGGGTTTCGTTTCAAGTTATTGCTGGCGAACTCCCATTGTAATAACCGGCATTCCAAATCTATCCTTCGATCCTAGAAAAAGGAAAATGGTTAAATTGCTTCAAATACTGAGTAAAACTTGAAGTTAAGCATTATCGCTCTCTCTTTTAGCTGCAGAGAGTTTTTATAGGGAAATTCCCTTCTTTGGCTGTCTTTTAGATTATATTAAAAACAGTAATAGTTCTTCTGGGATAAAAAGAGAAGATAGTTGAGCTGATTTGGAGTTCCTAGATTTTTTGTTGCTACTCAATCCCGTTTCCTGGAGGACAAAAGAAGACAAATGTTCAAAGAAGAGGTCAGGAAAGAGAAACAAACCAGAAAATGCAACTGCTGCCTGAGGTGCTGACTCAGACATTCAGGAGCGGAGGACCTCAAGCACGCTGTATGTTCTGATTGGCCACCTAGAGATGTGGAAGCGTTACGCCAGCATTGATTGGGGTACTTGCTTTCATCTGTCTTTTGTTGGTTTTACATCACTATTACAAAAGATGCAATGCATATGAAACAAGGAGAGGGGAAAAGAGCAAGCAAGAAAGAATCAACTAGGAAACCCTCCTCTTTCCTCCCCCCCGTCCTCATTTTCCCCTCCAAGTCCCAGATGGTTGAGAGCAGGACCATCAGCTTCCTGATGGAGGTGGGGTTCATATGATCGGTTTGACTCCTTCAGCCTAGCCTGAGCTGGAGGTTTCACAGCAAGGCCCCTCACCCCATGATTCGTGAGAGCGCACCTCATTGATTTCAGCTGTAAACATTTCCTCTATGTCTTGAGTCTTTCAGCTTGTTGTAGCCTGTGGCTTTGCTGCAAGCCTTGAAATTCCATTATTAGAACTAACCATCAACTCAGCTCGATATTTTTTTTTGTTTTTCAGTAACCTTTCTTGAATGTATTGTTTTGTAATATAGAGGCACCATAGCGGGCAGACATGCAAAAGTTAAAAGAGGAATAGGACAAATTGAATAGTTCGTTGTTTATCTTAGTCTTACACAACAGTCAACAGATCAAATAAAACCATTCTTCACTCAAGTCTCAAGCTTGTTCATGAAATTCTTAGTAAGACTAGGGAACAAAGTATAAACTTGAAATTATAAAAGGATGGCAAATGTTAATGGCAATTCCATTCCCAGTACTTCAGAGTATATTGTTCTTTTTCTCACTGTTATTCTACCAGTTATCTTACAAGTCTTATTCCTCAGGGAGTTGTGCTTGAAAGATTTGCAGCTCTAAGCAAATTCTGGATGGGAACATATTCAGGCTTCCTGGCATTAATCAGAGAAGCCTCCAGATCCGTGACAGCATTTAAAGCTTAGTCACTAATTTTTCACCTTTTTTTTTTTTTGTATCAGTCCTGCCTTTGCAACTGCCTTTTCTTGATTTGGTTATTTGGTGCAGTCAGAGGTTGTTTAGAATGTTTTTGTTCCATAGGCTCATGTAGTTATTTATTATTCTGATATACTGTCAGATTGATGTATGTGCTCCTTTTCTCTTGGCATAGACAGGCAAAGCTGAACTGCCATATTGGGACAGCTGTGTGCAGCATCCCAGGTTTCTCTCATCTTAGATAGTTTTACTAGATCTATCCTGAATAACCAAGATTTGGGCTCCACTGTGTCAAACATGGTGTTGTAGCTGACTGTGAGACAGTCCTTGCTACGACCAGCTTCTAACCCAAGTTGATAAGACAGGAGAAAAGGATATGTAATACAGTCACAGTGTATAACAAAGGGTATTGAATTGTTACATCTGTGTCTATGTGTGCATATTTTTTTTCCTTTCCTTTTGGGTAGGAAAGCACCGACGTCATCTGTTTACGTATTTGCACTGTTTCTGCAACATATGGAGCTTTTTAGTGTGGGTTCTGCAGTAAGTCCAGCAGCCTGTCACTGAAATGAAAGAAACTGTGGTGGAAAATCATGTTCTCCATTAAAATATTATTTGATACCTTTGATAACTAACATTGGCATACATTTTAATAATTGCTTTTTATGACTTATACTGTTTAGCTTTTATCTTTTAGATTCCAGAATTAACCTGGACTGATTACTCGTTCCTTTAACAGCTAGTTTTACTTTCTCTTTATATATTTTTTCTCTTCTTTGTCTGCAAAAGGTAAGAATTCGTTCCTCTGTTCTTCTTTTTTAACAGCGTAGTTAGAAAAAGAAAAGGTAGAGGGAGAGGGGAGCAAAGAGGGAGAGAAGAAGAGAGGAAGAAAGACAGAGAACATCTGGTGATACTTGTTCTCTTAACGCTCACATGATTGGTTTGGAAAAAAGCCAACAACTAAACTTATATTTTTGAGACTGAACATTTGATATGGTGTCTTTAAAAATTTGGAAGCACACTTTGGATAATTCTTATGTATAAAGAAGTCTTGGAAGGTCAGCGCAATGAGCCTGGCAGATGCCGCTTACAGTTTCAAAGGATTCATTGATGCCCCAAGAAAACCCATATGAATACAGTGCCCCTTATGAATACAGTGTCCACCACTGGACAAATTGCTTGTGGAGTGCTTAAAGTTGGAGTCGATATGATCAGAAAATGTTCTTATTCAGTCATGTGCTTCTACTATTTTTAATAAAAGTTCTGTCAAGCAGAGGGAAAAGAGTCTATTTGATTCTCTTAGCTTTTTTTTTTTCTCATATCTATAGTGCAAAATAATATTAAAAAGAAAATATTATTTAGAAAGGCATTTAAAAATTCAGAACCCTGTTGTTATTAAATCATCTACATTGGTTATTGCTGATCATACAGCTCGCACTGCTGGTGTTGAAGGAACGATGCAGTAGTATCTTTAGCAGCCAGAGGAAAGGCGTGGAGGAGCAGGAAATGTTAAATCATGCTGATGGATCAGATGCTGCTTGTATGAATGGGATGAGCTGCTTAAAGGTGGGGTTAGATTTGGAGGGGAAAAAACCTCTATTACTGTCAGCCCAAAGAGATCAATGCACATGGTTTGGCTCATTTTCATGACATTGTTATAGTGGTGTTTCTTTTTTATTCTTACACTATTCTTGACATAACTGTGATTTGTACATTATTTTAAGAGTTACACCGATTTTTTTCTCAAAGATTAAGTGTATGAGATGTTCGCATTGTGTTTGAGGGGGCAAACTTAGGTTTTTGGGGCCTTCGAGCCTGAACACCTGACGTACCTTAAAATAAGCTGACACTGCAGTGTAAAAATGTTGGGGTTTTGATGGTGTTTGCTTTTTCCTTAAAAAAAAAAAATTACTTTCTGCTAGTGAAGGCTCATTAGCTACAAGATTTGCACTGTAAATGTTGCAATGTAAGAGAGGGCTCTAAAGAGACAAGCCAAGATTTACTAACTTTTGTTAAATTTTTATTATTTCATTCTGCTAACTTTCTCTCTCAGTCCCCTCAGTTTCCTTTTACATGTGTATTTCACTTAGCTGTTTAATACTGACTGTAAGTCCTGTTGGGAAGATGTTATTACCTTCACTTACTGGTTCATTGCCTAACGTGATGGAATCTTGATCCTGGATTGTTTTTTATGAGATTTATGAGTTCAGTGTTGAACTGACTAAATATGTCAGATCACTTCAAAAATTGAATCGTGAAACTGTTAGATCCCTCAAATACCAAGAAAACCATAGAGAAATTTCTGAATCAAACTCTTTGAAAAGTTTTGCTTGCTGGAAATTTGGTATTTCACCGTTCATCCTGGTCTGAGGTGAAAATATTAAACTTCTGATCGTTGAATGTTTGGAGTTGAGTAGACTGACAGACACTTGAGGAAAAACATCAAAGTTTTGCGGGACCTTGGAGGTATTGTTTAAACCAGTCAACATCTTGGATTAATCCTTTAGACCAAGTGGTTTTTCATTACTGCTTTTTTCCAGAGTTGAAACAGGATACTTGAATATTGTGAACATTATCAACTGTTGTAAGGCAAACACGGAATTCCCTGACAAACAGCTAAAACAAGACACTGTGAATTGCTTTTTTTGGCTGCTGTGTTTTCAGCTGGGGAAACAGAACCCTTAACTTGGGAAAGAGAGATTGAAAGCCTTTTCCTTCGTTTGTCTTCTGAGGCCATGTTTTGAGAAATTTGGGTGGGTGGTCTCTGCACAACACTGTTCATTTCCATTTACTGTTTACTATTTTTTCATCTTGAAACTAGGGATTTGTGTGTGTAGATATGTAGCTAGGCTGACACAGTTGTTCACATGTATAAAAACCTCGTTGTCTAAACACCATTATAGCTTCCTATGTTTTATTTCTTTAGAGATAAACTTTAGTCATAAGTTACTTTGAGTATCAATGTTAGAAAAGCCTGAACAGTCTGAATTCAGCAGCAGGAACCAAATTTCCAGTTGTACAAAATATCAAACTGTGACAAAATAAAACCCAAATGTTATTTTACCCATCTGTTTCGTGGGATCCCAGAACATTACCTTTCCTTCAGGCCCCATGTTAAATGTGATTACAAATAGGATTCGGCCCTTCAGGACTCACATTTCTCTGTATAACACTGAGTGCAATACTAGTGTTGTAATGTTAGTGTTTGATGACAGGAGTAATTCTCAGAAAGCGCCTTTTACATGGCACTGCCATATTTTAATTTGATTAAAAGAAGTCTGCATGTTTTTGAAGTACTTAAAAAAGAGACAAAAGAATGATGCCTTTGAACTAGAAGCTAGGAGCAAAATTAAGTTAGATTTTCTATGCCAGCTTTGAATCTAATACCAAGACACATCAGAGTCTCAGTTCAACAGGGTTCAGGAAGCTTAAACAAGAGTCCGTCTCTGTTCTTCTTAGCTCAGTGTAACTTCAATCACTTAACTGGAATTAGCTTTAATTTAGGGTCTCAGCCAAAATAGAATTTAAACACGTCTTTAATTTTAAGCCCATGAGTAGTGCGACTACTGATATACTTCAAAGTAAGTACATGCTTATGGAATTTGCTGAATTAGAGGCTTATGATGTCAGGAATAAGAAAAAAAAGCCAACTTTCTATTCAAGTCATATTTTAACCCTACCAGTTTAAAATCAGACAAGCCAAAATAATAATCTCTTTCTCACTCTTTAGATAGGGCCTAGTGGTAATTGTAGTGAAAACTTAAATTCTCAAGATGGTTTGGAAAATATCATCTTCTCTGTATATTGTTAGATTAAATATAACATATGCATGTTTACTAGTGAGTATCTCATGGCTTTCTTATGGGCCAAGCACACAGGTGGAAGCATATGTTTTGGAAAGGACCAATATTTTTAAATATCTCACTTTCACTATAAAATGCTTGCCATATAATTAGCAAGATTTCAGGAAAATCTGGCTGATTTAAGTTCCAAGAGTTCGGAAGATATATATTCAAAAGCTGAATGGCATGTCTTATTCATTACCAGTGCATGATAGAGAAATACAAGCCTTTGAAAAGCTTACCTTTGATCTCATGTGAAAACAGGTCCCTGTTACATAGCAGCCTTTATTAAGTCAATTTGGCCGTCCATTGCTGTCTGCCATTCTATAACTTTATCTTCTTTTCTTTCCTGCCTTCTCAGAGAGGTTTAGTACCTACCAAGGCTGCTTTACAGTCTATCAGTTATATTTTATAGTAGGCTTTCTTTTCTAGTGTAGCTTCTCTGGTTCTGAGGGTTCTCAGGGTTGTACGCTGCTGTCTAGACTGGGGTTATCTGCACTGTTTTGTGCTGAACTGTGCTCGTTCTGCAACTCCTCATCTTGCACGGCAGCCCCACAGCAACTCTGTTACTGAGCACTGCAAGTTATAGATGCAGTTCGTCAGCCTGGGATTCAAGTGTCTTTTCATCCCTTTAGCAGAGACACTCCTTAATAAATTTATGCCATGAAATTGTTAAACGTTAAAAACCCCCCTGATATTAACCAACAAAATCTAGTAAATGGCATTTCATATTGCTGGAACATTTGTCCATGGACATGGGCCCTGAGATCTGAAATGTTCTTAAATAATTATTGCACATAAATATATTTAATTTAGTTGATTATATTAACTGCAATATAATTAACAGAATTATAATTAATTATATTGTGGAATTATTTCTGAGAGAATCCATTCTCAGTCAGTTGCTTGTACTCAGGCCTCATTCTACTCGCAGGCTTCTCATCACTGGATACTGGGATGACCCCATATTTGTTATTTAAAAATACTTACATTTCATTATTGACATCATGAAGGTAGTCATTAATTAATTAGTCTTTAAACTCCATAAAAAAAGGAAGTAGACATGATTTTAAAAATGCACATTTATATTCATGGAAGGCTTTCTGACTGGAACAATGTTCAAGTTTATGGGAGCAGAATTTTTTACATTAAGCTAGGGAAACTGTGTTGCAATGTTTAGAAGTGGAAAGTATGGGATTTACTTTTGAGCAAATACTTATCGAAGAGAGGAAAAGGATAAACCTGGGCTGACTTATCTTTCTCATTAGAACCTATTCCAAGGCTGTCCAAACTTTCATGAAGATTGACCCAAGGAACAATTGTGAATTCTCTTTTTTGTAGCTATATGCTTGTTCTAGTTATATGCTTGATCTAATATTAGAAAGTTTTACCACATTTTGAAAGGTAAACCTACTAAAGCAAATCAAGATACAGTGTTCTTAAACAACTCACCACTTCATAATCTTCTTGGCAAGGACATCAGTCAAAGATATCAGAGTCTGAAAAGCATTAGGCCAATTTAAACAAAGCAATATTTTGGCAGGTTTTCTAGCTGGTATTATGCCAGGTCTCTTTCCCATGCAAAGTCACTTAGTGTCATTTTGCTTTTCTACTTATAATGTGCAATATACGCACAAAGAGGAAAGGACTTGTAGTATTTGCAATGTCTGCTTGCCACAACACTTCAGATATCTTGCTTGGATGTGGATGCCATTTCCATCGTAATGAGTCAGGCAGATAAACTACTTTTCAGTAAATGGCTGGACCTGAAAAGAATGTGGCTGTCAACAATTAATTTTTATATGTGGGGTAACTAGCAATTGTTAGCAATCCTGCCATTTGCATGTGTTGAATTAAAAAGCAGTAGTTATGTTTAGACTCATAATGAGATGAGCCAGGAAGAGATGGAGAGACGTCTTTGAATGACCTACGTGTGGGGAAAGTGTGAACTGGAGCTTGAACTTTATCAGACACCAGACAAACCCACTCGTTAGTCAAAATTGCTCTCTACTAGACAACCTTGTTATAGTTCAGTAACCATTCCGCCAGCCACAAGACACAAAGTCACTGGAAATCAAACATTAGTTCTGATGGTCATGGAACGGCTTTAATTTTATGTAATTAACCTCAAATGGGAAACATGTGCACTATCCTTCTGTAGGCTTTTGCAGAATGATGGGCTGTTTAAGGGATAATAGCTTTGCAAGAGGTAGGTCATGCCTGAGCTGCTAAGTTGCTTTCTAAGGCCTGCTTAAATTTTTTCTATCTTTTGGTTACTTTGAAAATGTTTTTAAAGGTGCTAATAATCATAAGTAAACTGACCTGAAGAGACATACTAAATAAACACACATTCTCACCATAGGTTTCTCCTAATGTTCCTTCTGTGAACCTGCTTTTGCCGTATCTCTCTTTGTCTCAATTTTCTGCTAAAGAGAACAGGAAATTGAAATTTTGCTGGGTGTAGCTACAAAAAAAGTATTTTTGTAAGTATAAGCTGCTGATTATCCTCCCTCCTTCCACCTCTTCAAGAGCAGAATAGATTTTCTTGTGGGGCACAGAGAAGAAGGTGTACCACAGAGCCGCCTTCCTACCCTTGTTTTCCTTTGAATTTTCTCCCTCTGCGGCTGTTTTCCCTCGTGCCTAGGAGATAACCTGTCTCCTACCTTCACATTACCTGAAAATTTATTTTTAAATACTGATACTTGATGCTGGTACTACAGGAGTGTCAGTGATCTTAGATAAGTGGTATACAGGTGAAGATACACCATTGATTCGGTCACCTATGGTGACTGTGGCGGTCCCTGTTCTCCTCTCCTCAGCCACACGGTGTGACTTGGCAGGGGTCTGCTCAGGGCACAATTCACGTTGTCTGTTTTGCACGTCTTCTTTTTATATGTGACCCCAAAGCAGTGATTTACTCCAGGTGCCCATGCTTTCTGCTAGACAGCTTGTTCCCAGGATTTTCCTTTTATTTATTTATCCATTTCATTTGCAAAGAACATTTTACTGAGTGACATGTTAATAAGCACTGTTGCTGGTTCCCTGACAGCTCGAGTTGTTGTCTTAAATACAGTTGCTTGGGTTTTAAACACTTCATTTTAAATGCTTCAGTAGATTGGTTTATAAACTAAGTAGACAAAACACATCGGTCATTCAAAAGAAGGACAATCTCTTCGAGATGTAAGAAATCTTTTGTATTACATATTAAACTACAAGTTAAAGTGAAATTGAGGTTTGGGACAAGAGGAGATTGGGAAGGAGCATAAGGTACTCCAGCTAAGTACTTGATCAAAAAGTTTTGCGTATTGCCAGTTCAGATTTTAAACTACATTTACTGAGTTTTTATCTGATTTTTTTTTTGAGATGCAGTGCTTGTCAGAATGAACTACTGAATCAAACCAAAGTTTGGCCTGGCCCCATGTCTCACCTCTGGCTGCTGCTGATGGAAGACCATAAGACCAACTTATACTCACTTGGTATAACCTCGCAGCTTCCGAAAATCTTGGTCATAGGGGCTGATTGAGATAGATATGGCATCATTGTTTTTAACCACTGTTGTGGTTATTTTCTTCATGACTTTGTATAATCACTTTTTGGACCCTGGAAAACATTCAGCATCCAGAAAGTCTGTGGCAAAACAAAAGTCTGTTTTTACCAAAAGCCTGTTGGGAGGACTGTTTCTTTCCCACTCAATACAACACTTGGACAAACACAGGGCAAAAGCTGTTTGTAGGTTTAGCAGACTCCTGAAAAGGATCACAATAGTTTGATAAACTTATTTTAAAGCTGGTACTAGAATTATTTTTATAGTTTTTCTTGATGACAGCAAACTACCTTTTCATAGACGGTAATATAAATGGTGGCAATTATTGCTGTTGGTTTTCATTTAATACAAAATCATTTTATACAGTATGCAAGAAATCAGGAATTTTGTTTCCCATCCTTTTTGAGTATTTGCCTCTTGGCAGGAGTCTTGTATGACAGGCACTTTCCACTTTAGAGCATGTATTTTTGGATGGGAATATCCAGTGCTATTATTTAGATAGAAATAACATCTTTCCAGTTACTATAGAGGTATAAAGTCAAGGTTGCTGCACTAAGGAGATCAAAATGTTTATAATTCATTCTGTGGGCTTGTAGCTTTTAAAACTTTGTAGTGAGATGTACATTTGTCTGCTTGGTGAGTGTTCTCAGGTCTTCCCACCCCACTGTGAGAAGAACTGCATGGATGGTATTGGTCCAACACCTGAGCTGGGAACTTGAAGTTTAAGGCTCTTATATACAGGAGAAAGTACCTTAAAGAACAGCTTTTAAAATAATTTAAATGAATACAGAAACCACAGAATAAGCAAATGAAGAGAAATAATTTAATACAGATTCTGTGTGAAAGAAGTGAATAACTGGTAAAGATTTAACTTGTAAAGAATTTTCCAAAAAGGATTACATTAAGCCTTTTAGCATTACTTCATCCCCTAGCATTCTCTGTATATCTTTGCTACCTGCTCTTTAGATTTGGAGCCGTCTTTTTCCTCTCTGTTGGTACAGTATATAGCGTTTGGGTGCCTGATGCAGAAACTTGAGTATTGCTAAATGTCTGTAGTGGGAAGGATTAACAGGACATCTGTGCAGAGGTAAAATAGGGTCTTGAGAGGAGATAGATAATTCCTTCCACTAACAGAAAATTTAGGATACTGTCTACAAATTAAAGGTCTGTCTTACATAACAAGTGGTAACGCTGTGAGATAAACAAAAAATGACTAAAAAAGAGACTCAGGGCCAGGGCCTGCTTTCCTTTTTCTGTGGCAATCACACTGAAGACAGCAGGATTTCCCTAGTCTAATTGTGAGCAGAATTTGGCCCTCAAATGAAACAAACATCTGGAACAATAATAAGTTTATTTACATAGCCACCAACTTCCAACCCCTCCAAGGCGCTCAAGGCAATGCTCAAGAAAGCAAATCACAATAATAAATAAAATAGATAAAAAATAAATTAAAGCATCATAGGACACAGAAAATATCTTGGAAGAAAACTATTTTTTCCAAGAACAACTTCAATTAAGTTGAACTAGACAATGAAGACAAAGTTTTTTAGTATACAGCTGTGTTTAAAAGCCTGCAATGGGTGTGTAGAGAAAAAATATAAAAGCCAAGCAGGACATTGGAGTGTGAATTACCTTGGAGATTAGAATATGGCAAGAGGGGAGAAGGAAAGTCATTTCAGAGTCATGGACAGGACATTCTGATTATCTGAATGTTTTTACTCTAATTAAGATGCTTAGATAAACATTTGGCAGGCTAATTGCATTAAAAATCTAAATACAGTACCTAAAATGGAAAAATATCACTGTAGCTAGCTGACAGCATTGGAACAATAATCTGTTTCTCTTCATTTTTAAAAATCCTCTTGTTAATTAATGAAGATACATTAAAACCCAAAAGACCTCTCCTTCTGGGTGCATCCATTAACCTGCTTATGAAGGCACCAGTATGCCTGTGTGATCACCTATGTTCAGTGCCAGTGGACTTCTCCAGTATTGCTTAATCAGTTTGGGTGAGATGTGAGATGAAGTCTTATGCTCAGAGATTGTTTTTTTTCTCAGACAAAAGTCTAAAAAAGCCTTCATGGTTTGATATGATAGGGCCTAACTACACTGCAACTTGTCATACGTAGTAGGTGTAAAGAGCAGTTAGGCTGTTGCTGTCCTGCACAGCTCCCTCACCAACGTATTCATAGCCATTTATTTCCTCCTACCATCTAGATGAGGATATCCAAGGATATTTTGCCATTATGATCACATAATACATAGCTACAGAATTTTCTTGTTTCCTTGCTTCAAACATGTAACCTTTCACTTTCCTTGCCTGTGCATCAGACAGAAGTGAGTCTTTGTTTTTAAATAGATGTGAGGCTGAAGGATCACCATAGCTACAGACTTCAGCATCCCACCAAGAGTTCATACACAGTATTTACCCTGGGCTCTAGTAAGTCACAGAAGTCAGATCTTAAAATTGGCATATTTTGATTCATATAAAAATATACATTTTGTTTGATATTCGTGTGTCTAATGATCAAAGTTACCTTTCCTTCATTTAAAAATTTATCAGAAGGAAAGATACAAAATAGAGTATCTATAATAAACAAAATAAATTGAACTGTCTAAATCATTTCTAAAGTAGGTGATAGAGACAAAACACACAATGGTATTTTCTGGATTATAGTCTGTCTTGGCATGATGTTTTTAAATCACTTGTGGCTTTGCCACATGTAGGTAATGCAGTCATATCATACACTTGCCAATAAAAACTTTCCTAGCAATATAGACCATCACGCATTCACTTAAGATCTATCTATGTGGGAAGGGTAAATCCTTTTATAAACAGAAATGTCTTCAATAGTTAGCTAGAACAGCATATGCGCACACAGCTATGTATATTATAGCCCAGCTGATAGCAGAGCCTATTATTAAGGTTGTGTGACACTTTCTCATAAATAGCTGGAGGCTGTTTCATAACGACTTTGCCAAAGTTTGACCATTTGGGCTGAAATTTTCCATGCTGTGTTTCTCCTTCAGCTGGAATCTTTTTTTTTTTTGTAAAATTTCTGCCAAAAATGGCCAGCAATTTCCAAGAATTATATTAAGAAAAAATGTCTTCAGCTTTTAAAATTATTTTGATCATCTTCTCTTAGAAAAGTTCTAGCATGGTTTGCTCTAGAGGAGTGATTTGAGGTTTGGAAGAATGATGGCCTTGGTGTCAAGAATGTGTTTTTAAATTTACCTATGAAAATTCATCCATCGTTGATCCATTTACAAGCCTTTGCAAAAGGCACTGTTTACACAATCTCAGCAGGTAGCTGTTAGTGTTCAGAAGCTAAAATTTCCCAGACGTTTTTCCCTCAGAGGGCAGGTCTGTTCCCTTCACACCTGATGACTGGGCTGTGAGTAATCAATTCTTGCATGAAAACACTGGGCTGCGTATGTGTTTAACATGAGAAGAAATGACACACGGATTTTGGGGTCTGTCTTAGGCTCAGTTTCAGGAAAGTCTGAAATTGTCCTGGTATTTTTCACAGTTTAACCCTACTGCACCTTCCTCAAGCAATCCCAGTCACTCATATACTTTTGCCTGCCGTGGTCTGTTTGTCTGGCCAGTCTCAGTTCTTCCCCAATCTTCGGGAAGTTCTCAGTTCTTGCCCCAATCTGGGCACCTGCTGCTTCATTTAGCAGAGCCTGTTTCTCCTGCATAACCTCCTCTTTTATTCTCTCCATGGTTTTGCCTTGGCTTTAATCTCATTGTAGTTTAATGTCCACAAAAGCTACCTGAACAGTAGTCTCATTCACTGTTAAACTGATTCATGCTAGAACAGGTACATCCTGTACAGTGATTTTCCTTTTTTTCCTCTTCTTCTCTCTCTTTTTTTTTTTCCTTTTTCTTTTTTTAACTTAGTGAAAAGACAGTTTGCAACAGTTTGTAACAAAGGTCTGTTTTATGATGCCTCATATTTCATGGTTGGGATGCTAGGACCACATATGGCACTAAAATGGCAGACTGCAGATACTGTGTGGTATATTTATTTCTGTATTCAAGGTAGTAACTATATAGAATCTTTTTAAAATAATTTGTGTTTCATGTCATGAAGAAAGACTTAACTAAGATGTCAGTAAAAAAGAAAAAAATATGAATAGTTGTATTAGTCTGCCTTCCACTTAACAGTATGTCGTGGTTTTGGCCAAATTGGCCAATGACCGGTGACAGATGCTCTCCCCCCACCTCTCGTACATGGAGAGGAGGAGAATAGATAAAGAGGTGTATGAGTTTAGAAGAAACTGAACTACTGTAATGAAATATTAATAACAAAATAAAAGGGAAATAATAAAATAGATACAGTATATACAAAACCGTATTAAGCTCCCAGGATGATGTCACCAGCAGGCTCTGGGGAAGGCCCAGACTGGACTCAGCAACAGGTGGGAGCTGGATTCCAGAGCTGGAGTCAGGAACACATGAATTGGAATCAAAGGCAGATGAACAGACAGGGTCCTTCTCGGACATCGGCAATTGAAAAAAGAAAGTTGACCCTTTGATCTCTCAGCTTTTATACTGAGCATGGGGCAGATGGGATGGAATACTCCTGTTGGTCAATTTTGGGTCACCTGTCCCATCCGCTCCTCCCTGCAGGTGGGACCCCTCTACGCTTTTCCGTTTCCGACCTTCCAATGGGGCAAATAACGAAATTATCTGACCTTGGTTGTTATAGCAATAAGCAAGAGCCTCTCTTTGTACCATTCTTTGGCACAAACTGTAACTATTGTTCTTATCACTCTGAGAACAAACTGTTTTCGGCACAACATGCAGTTAATTTCAGAGAGTTAGAAGAGGCCTAGCTAAGAAGTAAAATTACTGAACAGAAAGTTGGTTCCGTTTTACCTCAAACCAGGACACAGTATTTTCTCTACAGCGTACTTCTCATTTTAGATAAGAATAATGTTGATGTTGTATTTAACTTTCAGGTTTACAGATTCAGGGACACTGTACCATTTGTTCTCTGTGGTCCACCACATTTGTGGAAAAACTACAAAAAACACGTTAGGACCAGAAGAAACTAACCTTACCATACAGCCATCCATGGTTTATAGGGATAAGCTTGTTGGCAAAGATTAGCTAGATCTGATAAAGCGAGAGAGTTTTTCAAGGAGTAGGACCTTTGCTGCATGTAAGGACCAATTGCTGATGGCCCTATGGCATTAGGAATAAGTCAGGAAGCTGTTAAACAGTAGATGTCTGGATGGGCTGGTTGCTAGATCCCCTAAGGTCTCCAGAGGGAAAAAAATATGATGGGCTCTGAGAAGACCTGCCATTATTGTAAACTACGGAAGACAGGAATACTCAAAAGACTGAGCTGAATTCACTGCCTGAAAAAAATTTACACTGAGTTAGGGGTAAAATTTAGGAGGTCTGTGGCCTGCTACTAGACTGACTTAAATGTCTGATAAAGTTGACTCTGCCTGTTTGCATTCACCCATATCTTTTATCATAAGCTTGTATCTTCTAATAATGCATGTGGAAGTTGACTCCGTAGCACAGGCACCTGTAATCTTGGCATTCTGCATTTTTGGGAACTCAAATTTTGTCTGAAATATGAGCACCAGAGACTAAGTGAGAAAAAGAAATAGGAAGCAAGATTGTCAGGACTGTGATCCAGGGAAGAGATGAAAAAGAGAAAGATAGATAGCAGCTTCCCTGGCACAGAGGAGAACCCCATCTAATAAATCAGTGGGAAAGTACTCCTACCCTTCCTCTTATATGTTTTTTTCTCCATTTTTCTGAAGTTATGACAAGAAATTCAAGGTCAGCTGTTGTCTAAGGGCTGGCATCAACGAGAGAGCAAGAATATGATTTAGTATGCAGACTCTCATGAACTTGAAACCATTCATCTTGTGAAGGGGACAGGGTTCATGTTTTTTCAATGGGTATGAGGCAGTACCGTTTCTGTTTTCTCTTTTCTTACTGACCATAATCCCCACGTCTATGTCTTTCAGCGCTGTGTGGGAAAAAGGAAGGTGTCAAATGATTTCACTGCCAGACAGAGCTCATCAATCTGTTACTGGTCTTTCCCCTCCCTGAGATATTTCCCATGGCTTCCACAGGAGGAAGCTCTCTTTTGATAAACTTTGAGCAACTCGGTGGTCCAGGAATGCCACCAGCCACCAGTTTCCAGGGTTAACAGAGAAGTTTCTTAATTTACAGGTAGGAGTAAGATTCAGTGCTTGAACAACAAGAAATGGAAACTGACATGCTAAAACTTTATTATAAAATAGCTACAGTTTCAATATAAAATAAAATATAAGATCTGTCATGCACATATCAAGGAAATAAAACGATAACCCACCAAACATGATATACCTTCTACTTTTCTGCCTGGCATTACTTCTACATAACACAAACCAGAGAAGATAAACCACAGCCCCCACCAGGGTGCAAAAATTCAAACACTATACCAGTATCCCTGGTGAGACACCAGAGGTATCAGGTATACCAGGTATTGCTTGGAAGTGAAAGAAATACTAAAGTTTCATTACATTTACAACTTTTTATCGTGTTTTAGTCTTAAATTTGGGACTGTATGCCTTTTGAAATGATACGTTACAGTTTAATCAGAAATGGCCTTATGCTTACGCTGCTGGCTGGATTTTTTCAACCTTGTCCTTTCTGTCTTGGATGAAGAAGACAAGAATCAGCTCAGACACTGGGAGGATGAGACAAATTTATAGTTACTTCATGTGTTTGGAAATACAGTGACAAATGATGTAGGCCTGTGATTCAAATTAGCATGTTTAATGATAGGTGCCTTCATGACTTCACTTTGCACCTATTAGGATGAAATTTTGTTCCATCAAATCTTAACACTGGAGTGGGAGAAAGAGTTACATTAACCAGGGAAAATTAATATTGCTCTTAGCATTCTCCATGTTTAAAATCAATTTCCTCTGTAGCTAAATACATTTTGGTCTTACTAGGTTCTGCTTGGTATGCGGGAAGGTTATTTTCTGCTGCAGATGTGTGTCATGGGTACAAGACATGACCTGTCATAATTGAACAAGCTCTGAGGGATCCAATCAGTACCTTGTAACAACAAAGAAATGTCCTTTTTTCTTGGAAATTATTTCAGGGAGTGTATTCAGTAAAAGATAGCGTATATAATGCAGCATATTCAGAAGGGATCACCTTGCACTCAGTGGTCAAAAGGGAGTAGTAAAACATTTATTAACACAAAATTGATGGAATTAAAATCTTAGCTTAAGTCTAGGAGTTATAGTATCTTTGAATAAGGTCTGTAAAGTACTGAAGACAAGAAAACATTTCCACAGAAACAATATTAATTTTTTTTTGGACATGTCTCCAGAAAAATATCCTGGAAAAAGTAATAAATTTTTTTGTGAGATTTTCAATGAAGGCAAATTGGAATTAGTTGAGGCAAGTGCAGTTGGAGAGAAAAATTAATATCAGATTTCTGTACTAATATGGAAAAAGACCTCCAGCAGAAGGATGAAGCCTAAGCCATGACATAAACCTTTATTCTAGCTGAAATAGTGTGGGATGGTTTGTCCTTTCTGGGGACCCAGAGACACTCTTATTTGTCAGGGCATGAATGGAAATCCACACCTCGAGAAGCTCAGCGTGGAGGGAGACATATCTGGAAAGCAACTTTAGGGTTTGTTTCTAATTGTTCTCCTATATCTACCTTTAGGGCTGACTTCCACATTTTAGGGAGAGGAGGACAGTGAAAATGGGCAATATGGAGTGACTCTATCTGGTATTTGGGAACTCTAACTACTGCCATTGCCTTCTGTGGGCAGATCCAACCTCTAAGTGTTAAGTCATTTGGCATCAAGGGTCCATCGTTCTCATAAATAAACAAGAGAAAAGCATGACTAAAATCCCCTGCTTTGTTCACCTGTCCGATTCTGTGTCTGAGATTCACCTCATATTAAAACCACAACAAACCCTCAAACCACCAAGAAAACAGCATTGTTTCGAAGGGAACTTATCCTTGTCTCATTGAAACTTTTTCCACCGGGGTATGGATGTTCCTCTGCAGTTGGTCACTCAGACAGCAGCTTAAATTCAAGGCCTTCAGGTTTAGCCACTGAACTAGTCCCAGGTACCAAGGTGAACATTTAAACTGCTGTGTCTTTTGAAGGACTCTCACTTACTAGGATAAAAGCAAAGACGACAACTTTTCAGCCAGCTCTGTCCTGGAGAACCTACTTCTGGCATAAGAGTCATCTGGAAAACTCACTGTTTTCATACTGCAAAGAAAAAATACATAATTCTGCGCACAGGAGCAATGCAGGGGTAGAGAGGAGATGGAGAGAAGATGCGATTTAAAGATAAAATACCTGAGCTGACATGGGGTTGTAGGGTGGAAACAGGATGGCCTTTCATCTTGTTTCTGTCAGCGCTTTATACAGTAAGAAGTTGTACTGAGGAATACTGGATAAAACACTTGGGTAGGCAGGAACAAACTCTGGACAAAATCAAGGAAATCAATAAAAAGGGAATGAGAGAGAGAAAGAGGAGACATGAGAAAGGAACAGTGTCACCAGCAAATTCAGGGGACTTATTAACCAAGAATTCTGAGTGAATGACAAGCATTCTATGAATGAATTCCAGCAGCAGCTTTTTCCAATCTTTTCTGCAGCTAAAACTATTTCAGAATTTTTTTTAATGACTGGTTTTACCAAAAACTAAGGAAGGAAGGAAGGAAGGAAGGAAGGAAGGAAGGAAGGAAGGAAGGAAGGAAGGAAGGAAGGAAGGAAGGAAGGAAGGAAGGAAGGAGCGAAAGAAAGGAAGAAAGGAAGGAAGAGAAGGAAGGAAGGAAGGAAGGAAGGAAGGAAGGAAGGAAGGAAGGAAGGAAGGAAGGAAGGAAGGAAGGAAGGAAGGAAGGAAGAAAGAAAGAAAGAAAGAGAGAAAGAAAGAAAGAAAGAAAGAAAGAAAGAAAGAAAGAAAGAAAGAAAGAAAGAAAGAAAGAAAGAAAGAAAGAAAGAAAGAAAGAAAGAAAGAAAGAAAGAAAGAAAGAAAGAAAGAAAGAAAGAAAGAAAGAAAGAAAGAAAGAAAGAAAGAAAGAAAGAAAGAAAGAAAGAAAAAATTCTAATAATTCCCATGCGGTATAAACTAGCCTGATTCCACAAAAATGCACAGCATTCTCCTGGAGCTGGACTGCTTCAGACTTTGGCTTTTAGCAGAACCTTTTTCGATATTTGTGGATTATTACATAAAAGTCCCATTTATTACAGAGATCCAGAGAAATGGCCTTTGACCACAACATAGTCTAGTAATTGCATGCATGGAAATATGCATATTGGTATATACATATCTATGCACAAAAGCAAAACCTTCAGTTCCCTATGAAGTTAATGGTTGAAAGGAACAAAGACTGCAATTTAGGGATAGTGCCAAGTTATTTCCTTTCAATGTTGTAACTTACTGTAAATATGGAAAAAACCCCACTTTTTTTCTGATGCTGTAAGAACATAACAGTGTATTTAGCAAATTAAGGTAGATTTATTCAAAGCATTGTTGGTTTATTAACTCAGTTCCAGTCAAGACATCAAATGAATACACCAATAATCAAATCAAAAGGTTATCAGACTATTCATTTTTAATATGAAGTTTGAGACATTGTAGCATTGTTTACAACATCTTGCTCAAAGAAGGGAATAAAATTGGTCAAGTGTTTTAGAAGAAAATTGATTTCTTTGGAACAATATTTATATGCTGTTGTAGCTGCATATTACTTATTGTAATGCTGGCTCCTTAATTACAGCCTTTGTAATAAACTAAACTGCTCTCCTTTCCCTTACAGGATAGAGTGTTTATCCAAAAGTAAACATGACACTTGCACAATTCATAAATGATTTAATGTTCACCCAGCCAAAGCAGTACCATCCATTCATCCTTTCATTCAAGGTCACATACAGTCACAATCCCACCTGAATAGTGTTAAAAGAGAGGAGAATGGGAGAGAAAAAGACATGTAATTTCACTCAAAAAAAAGAGAAGGAAATAAAAGGTGTTTTTTAAATAACAACTGTTGAGCTTAAAAGGCCTCTCAAGTCCTGTAGTGTCAAACTCCACATTGCTGGTCAGTGGCCATGTATCTATTTAATAACTTGATGGTGAAGGTTGGTTGGGCCTCTGAATATTTGACTGGTCAGACTAGTAGTAGCTGCTTAGCCAAGAAAAATGTCTCCTTTGTAATTAAATAAATCAATCCACTTATTTCACCTCATCATGCTTGCCTCGAAATCCACACAGTAAACAGTAAATCCTAGAATTTAGCAACATGCTCCAATCGTTGTCAAAATAAGATAAGATTGACTGTTAATCAAGCCTGAAAAGTCTTTCTCAAACTCAAGATTCTTACAACATTAATTATACAATTAACAAACAAAATGACTATCAGAAAATGAAACAAAATCAAAACCAGTGACAGTCAAGCATGGAAACACACAGGCATTTGACACCTATTTCAGTATCAGCTGTCAACATTTGCGGGTCAGAGGGAGAAGTGTTATCATTGGTACAAGAATCGTAAACTACCAAGATGCCTGCAGATTTTTTGACCTCAGTAAACTGCCAAGCTACTTACTGGCAGGTCAGTTCAGGAGAAGGAAAATGATATGCTTGGAAGCTGCATTTTTGAATCCAAAGCAAAAAAAAGAGAGAGAAAAAAAAAAAGATTTTATAGTCGAACTATAAATTTCTGTAGCTGTTGTAATCTTATTATGGTGACTATGATGATTTTTTGAAACATAAATGTCAGCTGTAATATTTAAGGCACTGTCCAGTAGCACGTTAGACTCAAGCAGCAGATTGGCCTACTAGAAAATAACCATTGCTCTAGGCAACCCAAACATATTTGAAATATAGTAACACAGCCACCAAAACCACAACACACATATCTTGACATGGATTTCTTTTTTTAAATTATTTTTAAATCTATTGGATTTGTTACTGTGGAAAAAAATGGAAATAGTTAATTTTTTTTAACCATTGATTTTCAGGTCAGGACAGCTACAATGTCTGGGAATTTGATGTTGGCCTGGTGGCATCAGTAATTGCTACTCTACAGCCAACAGACAGTTGTTGTAATTGCAAACTAGCTGTTCAGAAGACAAGTTGAATGACTGGTTCAGGTTTGTTCCTACAGTGAGTATACGCATTCTCAAATTGCAAAACACGTTATGCTTGCAAATATTCTTTTAATGAGGCACAAACAAAATGGGAATCTTAACCGCGCTTTTATTTGCAGTTAAGGGTTGAGACATAAAGAAAAAGCTGAAGTATGGGGAAGCCTAACAGCTGTGTCTTCTCACTGGTAGAGGAATTTGTGTACGTTCAAGTAACTCCGACGTTCAGAGTGAGTTGTTAAGCCTTCTCATGAAGGAAATAAAAGAGTGAAAAATAGAATACTAAAATTGTTGTGCCAGAACCCTGTAAATCCAGCACTGTTATAGTATGCTATACAAAGTATGTACATCGCTTAATAAAATCTGTGAGTTCAGAGGTCATCACTTGCAGTTCCAACACCCTAACTAATATTATTATTAACATCAACTGACATGATGTTTACAGTAAATTAGATAAATTCTCTATAAGCACAAGCATAGAAAATAGGGAGAAGATTTTGACCGAAACCATGTGGCAACCTTTCTAGCTTTTACTAAAGCAGAAACCAGTTTTCATCTGAAAATCTCCATTGCAAGCTGAAGTGAAAGAAAATATACATTTCATAGAATACCAAGTGCAGTAGATTAGTGGAAAATAACTCAGAACTCTGTTCAGTCTTCAAACAGCACTCCAAAGGAGCCCTTGGTGGCTAGCCAAAGGATCTAGTTTTCAGTTTCTCATACTTCCCACTGATTTTCAGCCAGTCTTCCACAGTTTCTGTCCCCTGCCCCATCACTTTTCTTTTACTTTTGTTTAATGCTTGTTGCACTTTCCAGAAATAGATGTAGAGCAGTCAGTGCATCAATCCACTTAATGTAGAGAAGAGGTGAGGTCAAGCTGTGCTTTATAGAATACCCATTTATGGATTAAGAAGGAACAGGTCATCTTATTTATTTTTTTTTCTGATAATGTTCTTCCATTTTTCAAGTGCCTGCACTTCTTTCCCACATGCAAAGTCAATAAATTTTCAGACCCAACCTGTTTGGATGGACTAGATTCTAAACATTGCTGGTTTAAAGCAAGTAATGAACATATAATTTCTTCAGAGGCCTCCTGTCTTCCCATACTCAATGGCAGCTTTAGCAATACTCCTGTAGTCTGCTTTTTTTGTTGCTTTTTTTCTGTGACACAGTATCTGTGGCTGACACAGCATAGCTGTGTTCACTTTAGTGTTCCCATCTCTCAAAAAGAGATTCCTAACCTCTCTGTAAGTCTCTGATAGTTTTATAACTGCATTTAATACCTCCATTAAGCAACATTATGAAACCACTTGAAGCATCAAATTTAGAGGTTCCTACCAGAAAACCATCCACCCTTATTATTTCAAGCAGCGCCCTTTCAACATTGCACTCACAATTTTCATACTGGAGGTCAGTGCCAGGAAAGGAGTAAGTGTTGCCCCTTTGCTCTAAGACAGATTTTGCTTTTGTAATTTTTAAGCAAAACCAGGTGACCTGAAATACTAAAAAACCCTAAAATCTGCTGAAGCTTGAGACGCTCCGTTTCCTTTTCCCTTTGCAAACCGCTCTGACTGTTAAGAACTCCTGGCGCAGTTTGAGACAAAGCGTATTGTCTGAGTACTGCCAGGACCTCTGTCATAACCTCTGGTCCACAGCTAATTTGTTCCTCTGGAAGCAGCACTTACAGCTATCCTTTATCATTCAGAGGCCCCATGTATCCCTGCATACTTTTGTCTCCGCCACAGTTGACACCTTTGCTTCACAGCAGACCGACAAGCAGCATTATTGACTCCAGGTCTTTTGAATTCATCCTGCATTGAAAATTTTGTGGCAGCATCGCTTCGTACCAGGGGAAGTTCCTGTCAGATGTGTTTGTCATCTCTGTTTTTTTTCTGCACATTTTTCTAGGATGTGAAATATTAGCCAAAAAGCCCCCCCAAACTTTAAAAGAATAATAGTATTTCATTTTACCCAATCATGGCAAAGCAAATAGATCAGCAACAGGTTTCTATGTAACACAAAAATTACAGTTTATTGCAAAGGGAATTAAGCTTTCAGATTGTCTAAGTATGTTCAAGGCACTAACAATACCCTCCATGTTCTGTGAGCATCAGCTTTTGAAGAACACTCAGAAGAATGTGTACTCCAAAATACACATAAAATGAGGAGAAAGCAAGGTGTTGCTGGTAGTTTCCAACTGAAGAAAAAAATCCATTAGCCTGTTTTTGAGGAATAACCTACCTTACAATTTGGTGACCTGAGGAAAGCAAGAATTACAGCATTCTCTCATTGTTCATAAGCTTGTGTTTGCTTGTTCCTAGAAAAAAAACCACACAAAAACTCTTCAGAGATCCAAACCCCAAAGCTTAACCTGGGTAGTAACATTATTCCTGTATATCCTTCTTTTCTGATCCATGACATCAAAACTATTGTCCTGAAAACTCTACCTATTTTCCTATTTCCTATTACCTATTGGTTATCCAAAGCACTAAATTGCTTGTCAGTAACCTAGTCAAACCTCTACTAATCCTTCAGATATTTAAACCTGAGGTAAGAGTCTATGTGTATGCCTACTCAGCTTCATTCAGCGCTGTTTGCAGAAGCAGAAACAAGCACATGCTGTTGCCTTGGTCTTAAGTGTCTGAGGAACACACATGAGAATCATGTCTTCAAACACTACACATTCTCTAGGGAATACAGTTGGATGAAATGATGCAATGAGCTGGGAGCAACATTTTACCACAGAATTACTGCTTGAAACCACATTGATGGATTCCTTACAGAAGTCTTTGGAAAGCATGGGTGAAAAGTAGTCATAAGCTACTGTGCACTTAGTAATCACTGTGGCTTCTCAAGCAAAAACAAAGGTGAAAGATAAAACTGTGTGAATTGTTGCTTTAGTAAGTACAAGTACTATGTGCTCACATATGGTAATGGTACTTAAACTGAAGTCTTTTGTAGTCAGTTAATAAAATGGAGTATAAATTCTATCTATAAAATTGGCTGGATATCCAAATTGAACTCCTACTGTGTTTTCTCTAGAACATCATATATAAAATACTGTATGCAAAAAGGACTCACCTATTTCTTCTTATGGATCTGTTTTCCCTTTTATATAGTCTACTGCTGAATGGCTTTTGTGTCATAGCAGTGAAACGATAGTCTAGGCTCAGTGAACAGCTAATACATGTTATTGAGAAGGCCTTAGAAGGTCTAAAGTACTTTGCAGTTGCAGAGTTTCTCCAATGGGTCTCCAAAATGTATGGTGCAGTTAAGAGAAGCAAAGCCTCTTAGAGGGTTTTTTTATGGACAATAGCTTCTGAGAAAAGTAGTTCTGAATAACAGGAAACCTCCAGCCGATCTTCCAGCAAGAGATCTGGGTTTGTTCCTGCTCTCTTCATGACACACTGAAGGTTTGCAAGATGCATCTGGAAAGGAATTGCTGGCCTTTGGCTCACCTGCCAATTGTATGTCGTTCTGCTTTATTTTGTAGTTCCAGTAAGGCTAACAGGATCTGGTTGTGTTTGGTTGGGTTTACCCATTTACAAAATGCCAGGAAATATTAGGGAGTTGTAAGGATGAATAAAGTTTGGTTTCTGTGATTGCCTTTTTTTTTTTTTTTAAATAGTACTATAGTAAATGGTATTATTACACAAGAAAGCTTTTCACCCTCTAGAGAAATACAACACATTTCTGAGATCAGAACTACTCTTAAAAAAGACAGCACTTCATGAGAACTGGAACAGCACAGCATAAGTCTAGGGTTTTGCCTCCAACAACGTACAAGATTCGGTGGCTTGGAGGAAGATATGCAGCTGCCAGAAGGAACAGTCGGATAATGTAATGCCAATGGCAGAAATTTCTTCATAACACGAGACATATGGTGAATAACCTTATGAAAATGCGCTTGTTGTGTTTGTATTTGAGTTTTCTGCAAAACAGTGTCATTACTGTAAAACAGAGAGATCTCACCAGAATTTAACAAACATGTTATTTTCAAGGCCCTCTACTTCCATCACTGAATGCAAAATTATTAAGAGAACTAGCTTTTTTTACCATGCGCTATCTGTTAGTCGTGATTGTAGAGAAGACAGTGAACCCCAGAGAAGAATGTCTTCCTGCAGGGATTTACATAAAGGAGCTGTTGATGAGAGCACAGTGTGGTCCTGATGCCTGTAGATTAATGGAGAAAAACTCTCTGAAAAAAATTTCTAACCGTATAGGAAATCATGATCTTCAAAAGAAGAGCTTCTACTGCCAGGCCTTAAACTAGCCTGTAAATGACCCTCAAAATAATTATTAAAAAGCACCCTATGTTTTATGTATTTCTGGAAACAAAGATGAAAGAAAAAAAAAAAAAAGAGGGACATCAAGAACAACCTGGTTAGACTGCAGCTAAAAACTCTACTCATAAGGTCAGAACCTTTTCTACCAATGATGAATAGACAGATTGTGCAGCCCTTTCTTGCTCACTGCTTTCCTAGAAATATTAACCTTATCTCTGAATCAAATTTAATCTGAAATGATTTCATCCCGGTTTTTATTGCCCTTTTCAATGAAATACTGGAAAATGGTGGAAAGGTGAATAAGATTAGCCGGTAACGTGTTTTTCTGTGGAGAAACTGTCATGGTAATGACCCAGAAACTGACCTATTTGTGGACTTATTTAAAACAAAGACAAAGAAGTGATTTGAAAGAACTGGAAATAAAGGCAGAGTTTAACTGAGACTGAACCACACACAAATGTGTGTTTTAATCCTTTATGGTTTTTATTAATCCTCATAGTTTAAAAAGCAGAATTTTCAGGTTTGATGAATATTTTGTCCAATATCATGATCAGAGCAAGTCACGGATATTTGGTACTGTTTCTGCAGAAAGAGTTGAACTAGAAAGGGTACAAAGAAGGGTGACAAGAATGATCAGAGCTAAGGTTAAATATATTAGTGCTTCTTCAACTTGAAGAAAGGAAAACCAAGAGGAGTATAAAAATCTCAATGTCTATAAATCTTGAATGACAAGGACAAAGTAAATTCATTATGTTTTACAATTTAAGAACTAAAGAATATCCAATAAAATTACCATTTGAATGGCTTCATACAAATTGAGCTACATGTTCACACAAAAAATAAATTGTGAAAGAGATTTCCATGGGGCTCAAGTACCCCTTCTAGAAGGGATTAGGCAAATTGCTGAGTGTTGGGTCTCACAGAGGCCAATAAACCTTTAGTAAACACACAAGGCCTGTCTTCAGACATGTAAGTCTTCAATGCATTGATCTTTGGAAACTACCTGTCTATGAGGAGAGCATTCACCCTGTTCACAGTCTGTTCTTATTCTCTTTCCTGGCTGTTGATAGAGATAAGATAATGGAGAAGATGAACTGGTGGTGTGACCCAATATGGCTGTTTGGGATTTCACATGTTTTTAATGTCTCACGGCATAGACAGAATAGTGAAAAACCCAGTGGTCACATAAAGCACATGTGCATGGATAATTGCTGTAGTGCAGTTTTTATCATAGACTCTTTGTTCATGCTGGTATAATTTTCACTGCTCTGTTGAAAGTTGCCAAAGTGTGTGTGTGTGCGGAAAAGGGGGAGGGTGGAGGAAATGCTACCCAAGGTAGACTTCCAAGGTGCTCTGAATTGTCCCTGTCTCCCTTTTATTGATCATATAGAGACCTAAATCCAGATTCTCTTAATCAGGTCAAAAAAAGATGCCTACAGTAACTTAATAAAATTAGTGTAAATACTCCCCCAACAGGCTATGTTTGGATGTTCCAAGTACTACTAGTTAGGGCCATCATTTCCTATTTTTTCCAGGCAAGGTACCTCCTCTGTCAATGCTGCTTCTGAGAAATAACCTGCTCTGGCAGGGGGGTTGGACTAGATGATCCCCAGAGGTCCCTTCCAACCCCTATCATTCTGTGATTCCGTGATTCTGTGAAATAAGATCATGGTAAGTTTTTCCTTCATATCAAGGATACAAATCTCTTCTTTTAATAATTTTCTCAAGATTTCTACATGGCAATGTGAAAACACAGTCCTGTGACATTTACTGCCAGACTAATATATGCAGAGTGCTGACATTGTTAAAATAATAATAGCCATTCCCTTAATATGAAAACTAGGTGCCTGCTCATAGTCAAATAGACTAAGTAGGCTTTGACATTAATTTTCTTGTTGAGTAAGTGTCTGAAGGAACAAATAGACAAGTGGGGTGTCTAGCTTGGGTTGTTGTAAGCAAATCCCTCCTACTGTCCTGAGAAAAATAATGCATACTGCTAAGGGCTTCTAATCATGAACTATGATGCTGGACAAATAGAAATTTACCAAAATATCATACCCTAATCAAAGAGAAGCGGTTTGAATGGTGCGGTTGAGCCTTTGGTTCGAAGATGTGGGCAATGAAAACCCACTTCATAAACTATGGTTTTCTTCCCCCTACCCTGCCCCTCTCTGCTGAATGACATCCTTCTGTTGATGGCAAAAACTTTATCTAAATATATGAAAAATAGGTTGAACAGGAAAAGAGTGTATTTTCAGTAAAAATGAAACCCATGTACCACAAGTAGAACTGAATGTCAAACAAACTACAATAATCTAATGCATAACAAAGAAACATGAGAAGCTTTATCAAATAATTTCCTCTGACAACTCCACTGAAGCTAAAATTATTTTAAGTGTTTGAAAGAAATTCTAGCATGAACTTAGTAGAGAAAATTAACATTTAAACACAGGATAGCCACCAAAGTCAGGATATATAGATAGAGCCATAAAATTAAGTGATTCTTCAAAGCCAAGCTGCTATTTTCCATTTTAATAATCTCACAATCCACTGCATATGTGCAAGTCCTGCTTTGGAGTTCAGTGTGTTAGCAGGGAGATTGCTGGCCTCAAGATTGGTTTTCATGTGATTTTTCCAGGAAAAAGAAACAACATTGCTGAGCCACAGTAGTCTGCAGATCTAAGTCCAGCTCCTCATGTGCAGCAGACCAATGCCAGCTGCACCAAAAAGGACGAGTGGCATAGTTTGTTGTCTGCCATTTTACACCTTTTGGCTATAGAGTCTTCCAGCCTTTTAGAGTACAATATCTCAGCCTTAGTACTTGAGAAAACTGGCTCTTTAGGGAACTATTTGGCTGATGAAGATCAGCAGAGCTTAACACCTCTTTCCTTGTATTGCACCTCTTTCCTCCTGCCCAGTTCACTCTCTTCCTTACAGTTTCTGCAGTGCAAAAATATTTTATTATTCTATTTACCTTTACATGACGTAGAGTTATTTTTGTTCTGAGTTCATTGTTGCTCTGAATATTGCCTTTAGGAGTAAGACAACTGTTATATCTGCTTCAGTTTGCCTAAAAGTATAAAATATTTGCTGTATTAACATTGCTGACGTCCATGCAGAAACAGCTGTGTGAGCGCTTTGCTGCCTCTCACCAGAGATCACTGAATTCATTTGGAAGCTTTATGGTTTATTTCAGAGAGGAAGACTAGATGCAAATATAAGGAAATTACCCCCCAGGTGCTAAATACCAACTGAAAAATTCTGTTTGTAAAATACGTGTTTAGCCATGCCTAATGAGCATGGGACATGTAGTTCTAATGTAACTGTGGACTGAGTGGCCAAAAATAAGTGGGCTGCATGGAAGGCCTGGGAATAAGAGAGTGCCAAAAACTTTCCCTCCTCTTTGTGCCCCTGCCAACAGGCAGACTGCGCAGTACTGGTTCTGAGGCAGCAGCGCAATTCTTCTCAAAGCCTGCAAGAAAAAAGGCTATTAGAGTGATCCCAGCTGGATGAGCCAACCTGCCGAGCAAGGGTACAGTGAGAAACTCATGCTTCATTTGTGGCAAGAGCACTGAAGCGACTGATGCAGCCTGCAAACCTTTGCTCCAGTGGAAATGTGAAGGTATTAATAAATGGGAGTTAGAAAGGCAGAATCTGGTCCTAAGTAAATATTGTTGCCTCACCTATTTGTTTTCCAACCCGAAGGAACACAGATTTCAAAGCTGTGTTATTAGGATGTAATCTGTAAATCAGATCCTCTGAGGCACTTTCTGTACCAGCTGCTATCCTCTCCGTTCCAAACAACAGATATTACAAATAAAAAATATTTATTTTGTTTGGGGCTTTCCCACAGACTATTTTTAAATAATGACTTTTGAAGAACTGTGCTGGCCGTGTTTCAACTGCTCACAAGTTAAAGCCATGAGGATTCTTGTTTTAAGCTCTTTACTTCTCGTCGAGGAAGTAAGAACGCCTGGGCAAATTTTGTGCTTAGCTGCTCAAGAGAAGAAGAGAATGCGAATCCCACTGCCACCCCCTGACACTACTTTGCAGCATCTAATAGTCCATGGGTCATGTAAGCACAGCCATTACAATATTATACTCTCAGTTCATATCTAGTTACAGGGCAAAATGGAGAGTATCTGCATGTTTGGTTCTAGCTCCTTAGACAAGCAGAAGGCAAGTAGGCTATTTTCACTAGTTTCACAGGCAGTGAGGACAATCCGCTTATCACACAAGAAGCAGCTGGCAGACACGGTGATAAAGCATGTGGTACTGGGCTGATTCACGTTCCTCCAGACCTCCTTCCCTCCGTGATGGAAGGCAGGAGCTATGGCTCTGCTGTGTGCTGCAGACTCACCATCCTTTCCCAGCTCCGTTTGGGAAACTGTAGCTAGTACAGGCTGGACTGCGACCCTCCAGTAAGACAATGTGTCACACATGATATCTTAAGACATAACAGACTGTAGGCTTATTTCTGAGCTGAAACACAAAAATACTCAGAAGTGACCCTACATTGCAGAAGTGTGAGGACATGAGGTTTGCAGCAGGCCTGGACTTTGGAAAGCATACAAGATGTTTTGTCACAAAAAGAGATGTCAGGTACCTGTGCCTCAAAGGTATTCCCAGAGCTCATCTCACGTTGTTGGAGGGAACAAGTCACAACTGTTTTTCCCATGGGTCAGTTCCGCAGAGCATCTGCAAATATGCTTATGAGACCGAGTACTTAAAAGGCTTCTGACTCCAGACTGTAGAATTTGACAGCTGGAACAAGGATTCTTTTGTCTAAAATGATAATGAAATATTGGCTGCTGTTGGTATATTTTTGATAACAAAAGATTTGAACATGAATTTGGAAGGAGATAGAGATAATAGGAACATAATCAGTGACTGATGGCATACAATGTAAGACCATGTAATCCAAAACATCTTAAAGGTCCCACAGGACAGTAAATGCAATGATAAGGATAGTAATCCAAAATGTTAATATTTTTTTTTAAACTTATGGAGGAGGAGATGGAAACACAGTCACATTCTGCACAACTTCAGGAATTTTGGAGAAGAGTAATTGCTAGATTTAATTTAATACTGAAGTTGGCCTTTCCAATGAACTCCAGTTTTTACACAGGAGATAACACAAGTCTGTCAAAAGCTACAGGGCACAAGAAAATATTTTGTTAAGAGCAATTTAGTGTCTACAAGATTAATACTTCAGAAATAAAAAACATCTGTATCTCTTAGTACTGTTGAGTTGTAAATTGATTTGACAGACCTGGCTAATCTGCTTGTGATGTATCTTTATTTCACTTTTAGATCTGGAAGTTACATCTATATTTTCAGAGTTGTGATTTCATGCTAATGATTTATGCGTATTATTTTATATTTACTTAAGGTAAAATGTATGTTCACTTTCAACAAAATAATATCGCTAAACAGCACTGTATCATGTAATCTTTGGTAAGTAAGGAATATACTGTTGGACCTTGACCTCCATGAATGGTTTGGAATTCTTTCTGTAACTGCCGTAACTGTTTTATTGTTGGTTAACATTATGGATGATATCCCCATGATATTGCATTTGATAGCAGTGCTCTCACTGTCTTAAAAGGATCTTTGGTTTCAGTCCATCTCTTTAATGGGTCTTCAATCCCAGGTATCATTTACCCATGTGGTATTGTTATTTGTTTCATTTCTTTGTGACTATATTCGTTCCTAGTAGCACAGACACTGATTGAAACTCATTTTATTAGAGGTTGTACAAATCAAGAGCAAAACCTTGATGTCTACTCAAAACATCTTAAATAACTTAGATAACAATCTAAGAACTCAGTCTTGATTTGGAAATGATGGAATATCCCACCATGCTTCAGATGAAGACAGAAAAGCAAGGGGGAAAATCCAATGTAGGTCAAACTTCATACTTCTGGCCAAGAACCTTCCTGTTAGTTTTTCCTGCTGGACTAGAAAAATAATTTGTTGGACATGGGTATTGTCTGGTTCTGTCATTGCCATCTTTTTTGCTGCTTGGAATTTTTCTGGTCTGGAACCCAGTTTCTGTTGTCTTGTACAGTGGAAAAAGAGAGGAAAAGGGCCCCAGACTCTGGATTTTGAACAAACTGCACTGGAGAAGCTTGTTTTGGAAAGCTGAAAATATGCTGGTACACATTGCTTCTGAGGCCCATTCACATACCATATACACAGGAGAAGGTAAGCTTCAGTAACTTGTAAATTAACACATTACCTTGGTGTCTGCAAGCCATTAACCAATACAGCTGTCTAGCTGTCCAGCATATTTTGGGGTGTTTGACTTATCTGATGTTTTTATTAGTTTCTTTACTTTTGGAAGAAATTGACTTTCAGTTTGCTTAAAAGCCAAGGTTTAGCTGAGCATTACATCAGACGGTTTCCAAACCCTTGGGAAATGGCCAATGCATATGGACATATTAAACAGCACAGCCAAAGGATGAGAGATACAATGTCTGCTGAGAAAGTCAGTTCAAATATTAGTAATTTCCTTTCACATTTTTTTTTTCTCATTGAACAAACAGTTATACATGCCGCATATCTGAAGAGTAGGGATTTGAGGTAGGGCTGTCTGGATCTGATACTTCCCTCTGATACATGTGGTTAGTGTGCCATATTCTGTGTTGTCTTTACATCTGCCACTGAAAGTTGGTGTGTGCTATAACCAGTCATCTTAATGTCTGCTGTGTGATTCAGAGAGATGGTTGTATCTCCATTTTACAGCTGGGGCATTGATACACAGAACTGAATTGATCAAAGGCAATTATTTAAGCCACGAAGTCAAAGAAATGCATATAGAAATGATTTCTGTATACAAATTCTGGAGGTCTGCCTGTTGGGAAGGATGGGTTTAATTTTGAAGTGGGAGGAAAGGGAACAAATTAACTAAAGGTCTTCTGGGGCATGTTTGTGGTTGTGTTGTCTTGACTTTAGGGTGTGGTACAATATTTCTGGCTCCCTGTCTGATTTTTAACAATCAGGCTGACTGCCCATAGCATACAGCGATATCGAAATGTGCATCATACTTCAAGGATGTGCATCACAATAGTACCTTGGCAGGCCTATTTCCATATTGTGAAGACAGTGAACATGATTTGTTTTCACAACGGAATTCAGAAGCTCCAATGATACCCAGCTGTGGTCTATCCTTTCCCGATGCTGACATCTGTAATATACTACAACTCTGATATTGCCTTTAGTCCAGAAAATAGGTGGGGTAAATTTTTCTAGCAGTTATTCACTGTAGATTAGAGTGAGTACTGATCCATAGCATGATCTAGTTTAGCCAGAGGCCATAGTGGAAGTATAAACTAACTGAATAAACTGTCATACAATTGGTTGCATTGTAAATTGCAATCTTCTCTTTCAGGCCACTCTCAGAGCAAATGAAATAAGTAGTAACAAAAGTGGAGTTGGAACCTGCGTTAAGCAACTGTTGTCCAGGCAGCTAACATCATAAAAGTTGAATTATAATACAGGACTTACTCTAATGCCCTT
This sequence comes from Chroicocephalus ridibundus, assembly GCF_963924245.1. Lineage (NCBI taxonomy): Eukaryota > Metazoa > Chordata > Aves > Charadriiformes > Laridae > Chroicocephalus > Chroicocephalus ridibundus. Next base: position 134,974,420 of record NC_086285.1, read on the forward strand.
TCCTCTATTCTGTCCTGCTGTTTGGTATTCATTTATGGGGGCTATATTGCAATTGCGAAGGAGACAAGAGATGATGTAGGTAACCCTTGAAAAATGGGGGAAAGTTGACAGACATTAATTTTCTGAAGACAGGGATCAAGACTAAGACACTTCAGGAGGCATTGTCCTATCTAGTCAACAGAAATACCAGCTGAAGCTAAGGGACAGCTTGTTTAGTTATAAAGAGGAATAACGTTCTGCGGAAATGCCTCTAGCTGTCGTATGTTCCTGTTCGTTCTGAATTTGGCTGTCAGGAACCAGTCAAAGATTTAAGTGGTTGGTAACTGTAATTGAAAACACACTGATGATACTTTTGTTGTTTTGTTTATTAATACTTCAGTAGTCCTTAGAGGTTTCAATAAGAGCTAACACAGAGAAAGAGCCGTTGGGCCAGAGACTCTACCCAAGAATGTAGACAGACCCTGCTTAGAGGATTATAAGGATACTCAGAGAATTAAGAGAAATTATTCCAAATGGATTTCAGTGTTATACAGAAATATAGGCACAGCATAAAAGGTGACAGTAGAGGTAAGTTTGTTAGTGTAAGATAGTAGTCTCGGAGGGTATTCACAAAGATTTACTTCTGTCAAAAGAGACTTTTTATCCTTTCTCTGTAGTCTCTGACAAGAAAGGAGCCACGTTAGTCTCACTCTAAGTCACCCCTTAAAGAAACGTTCCCTTTCTTAGCTACAGAGGAAGCCTACTTGCACTTGGATCCCACCAATACTCAATGTTAATTTGCTACGGTGTGCTATGCATCCTCTTTTACGTATATTAAATTCTAGCTCATTTTTTCCCCACAATTTTTCAAATTTCCAGATGACCTTACAGAGATGAAAAGCCAGTTTTTGGTCCCTGACGCACATGAATATTTCATTCAGAATCAGTTGTCATTGCTGATTTCCCATTGCAGTTTGTTACTAAGTTTCACTGATAGCCTAAAGAATTTTTGACTCCCTTTCTCTTTTCATTAAATGAGTTATATTTGGCCATAGATACCTCTGAAGTTTCAACTGTCTGCATTACTGCCTGAAACAGTAATAATATAAATTCAATATACTCTGAATAGCTCAACTGTTTGGACTAAGATTTATGTAGATGCATGATTGTATTACCATTTTTGTGGTTTACATAAATCTTTTATACTTTAACATTCATAACTGTTACTGATCTGTTTGTATAAACATGTTCCTTATTAGTTACTCTTAAAATATTTTGTTGAAACAATGCAAAGGAAAATGATGATCCTCAGTAGAGGGAAAGAATAGCATGATTCAGGGGTAAACAACTTAGCCCTTTTCAAATTCCTTTTCATTGTTACACAGAAGATTGCATTACAGAACTCATCAGGATACAGGTAGTCACCTTCACTTTTCGTAATTCTTGGATGCTACTGTCCCTTCAGTTTTTCAGCTATGAAGAACCATATGTATCCATATGGATCTCAAATAAGTGTCTGCCATAAAGGATGGACACGTAATATTTTCCAGTAAATATTTACCACACTGCAACTAACAGTGCAGAAATATGTTAACAGAATCTGATCTGTCAAAAATCAGACAACTGTGAACTTATGTGAAAAAATAACCAAGCTTTCCTCTATGGAGAACTACTGCTTGTTCATGCTGTTCTTATTTTAGGTAACTATGGCTTCTGTAAAGATGCACCGCAGATTATTCTTTGCCAGGAAAAGTATGAATGGTATATATTGGCTCATCCTCATCATATGAACTCATATTCTGCATTTTCACAAGGTTTTCCCTTGGCAGATCCGCAAGAGCAGTTAAAGCATGAATCTTCTATGACTAACAGTAGGCAGATGGAATGAAGCAAGTCTGATTGAGAATAAGAAAACTGAGATACATAGATTAAGTAGGTTGCACAGGAATAGTCAGAACTATTCAGCGAGGAACCTGGTACCATGTTGTGTGTTTAGAGACGCTCATGCACCACTCAGTCCTACAAAGAGGGGAGACATGGCTACAATTCTCGTTAGAGTAAAGATTGTAACCCAAGTGCTAGCAAGTACACTTCTCTGAATGAATATAAACTAGCTATAAAATTTGTGGAGACAGAGTTTGAAACTAGCAGAGGGAGAACATGACAGAGCTTTTCAGAGACCAAATGACTAACAGGGACCACTGTGCCATGATGTCACTGTGACCTACTGTTTATTTTGGGAGCAGAACAGAAATCCTACCAAACCCACGACACATCAAACAATGTTGGGAGTGTGGATTTGAGATATTACAAGGTGAATTGTCAAATTTACAAAGTATTCCATACTTTTCTTTCACCTCATTCTTTATCCTCCTGCATTGACACCGATCTCTCATGAGTTTGATGTAACAGCGTACACTTCTGGAGCATCTCAAGTTGCCAAAGAGATGCAGGAAGCACTCATAGCTACAGTAATGGCAACAGCTATAGTAGCAGCCCTTGTGCCAGGAACAGCAGCCCCAGCAGCCCCATGCCAGATACACACAGCTGCAGATGAGCCACTGCTGATCCGTGCAGTATGCCGGTTCATTTACTTAGTATGTGCCGGGAAGTAACTCAACAGATGCAAAAAATTCACAGCTTAGTTAAGTGTTCTCCCCTTCTTGTTTTCAGCCTTTTCCTGTCTTATGCAGTATATGTTTTCATTAGTTTATGTTCACGTGTAAATACTATGCCGCTGAGCTACCGCAAAATCACAGTCCACTCATGCTCAGCCAATTTTATCTGACTAATATAAGTTCGGAACAGTTTGTGCTATATTTTTAAAATATAGAAAGACAAAGAAAATATAGAAAAATGAAGAAAAGATGCTAAAAGAACACTACGGTAGCAAAACCCAGGAAGAAAAAAGAAATTGAATTGGGGTTGTATCATTACTTTACACATTTACTTTCCTCTAATTCCTGCACTTTTTCTATGCCTGCTGGCAACCAACTTTCCACAACCCCAGCATGATGGTCAGCCTGATTCCTCCTCTTACGTTAACTACCTGGCCATAGGGAGAACATCATGAGCAAATCTCAATATTTTCAGTACCTCTATCCATCACCAGAGGGTCTCTCTTTCCAAGAAAAGGAAAGATCAGGAAAGCTCTGGGGTTTGGAGCATGCAGAGTACACAGAGATCTTTAGAGAGTTTAGCTACCAAACTCTATCAGAAGATGGCTAACTGAAGGTGGGGTAACTGCTGTGGTTAAATGCTCATCACACTGAAACTTCACATAAAACTTCAGCAATGAGGGGAAAAATTATATGGATCTGAAATTCATATGAACCTGAAAGTGTACGTTTCATAGGGGTCAACCTTTGCTGCTAGATAACTTTTTAAGCACGATGATGAGTGCTAACTAAAATGATGAATCAAAATTATGTACCTTTCAGAATTGATCACATTTCTTATTTTTAAGTGGATTTCAACAGAGGTGAAAGATCTAAGCAAAGGTTTGTTCTCACGTACTCTTCAGAATGGATTCCCTAAAGACTGACAGTGTGAAGGCTGATGTAACTCATCCAACCAAGCACCCATCCCCATCTTCACAGTATGTACTGTGTTCATTTTTTTAATATGAAACTCAAACTGGAGCAAATGTTATGAGCCCACCAAGAGAGGTGATTCTAAAAATACAAGATTTAGGAATTTTTACTGCTATGGCTTTGCGAGGTTGCAATGCATAGATAAGAACATGTGTGATTAAAACCAAAAATGTAATGCTAAAGAAGAAACCATAAGAAGAAAAAGGGAAGAAAATATTTATTGTCCTTGCTACTGTGAGATGTTCTACCAATCTACCAACCTGTCTTTGGGAGTGATTCTGTAGGTGATAGTTAAAAACAAAAGTGGGTGTTCTGACTTCAGCATATACAGAAGTACAAAGCCTTTAATTCTTCTGGGGTGAGGAGGGATAGAAAAGGAAAGAGCTAATGGAAGGAGCAGACAAGCATTTCTAAATAGTTTCCAGGGCGTGCCAGCCATGATGGAGGGTGAAGTACAGTGCACCAACTGGGAAAGGTCTTTAGATGTTTGTGATGCATCTAAGGAAGATCTTGGTTACTTAGTATAGTCTTGACTTTCATTGTTTTATTTTTCTGTTTTTTTTTTCATCAGTATCTCTTGTTATTTAGCAAGTAATTTAATCTTTACTATAAAGTGATACAATAAATACTTTTTTAATTTTTACATTTTCTAATAGCTACGCTAGTTTTTAGCAGCTTGAGTATCATTCCACTCTTTATGAAATTCTAGATATATGGCCACCCCTCTGGTTTTGAGTGCTCCTGCACACTCCACAAATTAGGAGTCTTCAGAAGTCTGAGGACCATGCTTCCACTACACTTCAAGAGCCCATAGAGAAGTAGTACCATATATTTGTGAAGAAAGTATCTGTCAGAAAGTACTGGCCCACATCTTTTTTGGAAAGCATCAGGAAAACAGAAGGAAATGTTGAGATGTGTTAATCACACAAACTCTAGTTTTTGCCAGTGCAAGGGATTTTCAAATAGGGCTTTTTGTTAAGTTTTGGCACTTTTTTCTACAAAAAGAGAATTTTTGTAATTTTTGCTTTGATTTTGAAATCATGTGAACAGAAGATCTTTGAAGCGTGATTTTAAAAAAATTAGTTTACTTGAGTGTTTTAAGAATTTGTGCTTCTATTCTATAACTTTCTGTTTTCCTTTTCCCTCATAATTTAGAAAAATCCATACTTTGATCCCTCAGACATTCTCCTATGACAAAATTCTAAAGCATGTACTTCACAGTTTGTGCTCTCACTGATTCAGATATGTCAAAAAATTCTGCACACCTTTTAGCATGTTTTTTGTTTTTCTATTTAGTGGAAATTGCATTAATACTGGTAATATTTTAATGACAGAAAATGTGGTGAAATTACTTCTCAGACACAGGGAAAGGATGTAATTGAATTCTGAGGGGCATCCAGGCTGGCTGAAATTTTAACTATATTTGAATAGCAGATTAGAAGAGTTTAAGCAGAATGACATCTTTAATTAATACCCTGTTTCTGTCTAAGAAATCAAATTCATATTTTGTCTGATTTTCAGGGCACTGTGTTTCCATATCTTTGTGTAAGTTCTGTCTTTTTCATGAATTGTCCATTTCAAGAGAAGTCTGCCTTCTGATGAAAAAAAAATCTATATGTTTTTAAAATTTTAGTACCACTAGTGATATTTTCTTTGGCTTCTATGATACGGATTCATAGCTGTCTGAGGACATTCTTTTTAGTTGTTTAGTTGCTTTTCCTGTCACAGTAACATCTCTGTTTTGGCCCTATTTTTGTTCAGATCATCTTTTCACAGTGGCTCCATCCAAGCTGTGAAATCAGTTACAAACTGCCCTTTTCTGAGGTTTTTGTGTGCATGCCTCTTAAACTCTGGATGCACTCAGTTCACTACTTCCGAACTACGATAACTGCCCTACCTTGTACTTGCACTTTGGAACTCATATTAGGTTATAGCATTACATTTTCTTTGGAGCTAGCATAGCTGGAGTGCTTTTGGGCAGATTAAAGATTTATGAATTCCCCATACAAACTTTCATAGAAAATCAAAATTTTAGGGGTCATGTAAATGCAGTCAAATGTTGTCTGCACATACTGGAAAATATTGATGTTGAATATATTTTTTTTTAATATATATTTTTGGAAACAATAAGGATCATGAAGGCAAGAAATAGAGAGTAATATGTGGAGATATTTGATTAAGTTCTAGTAAAAACAGACTTGAAATGGATATTCCTCTGGAAAGTTTTGCCCAATATGCTTTCTGCTTGGATAATGAGTTAGCTATGTTGGTGCTATCAGGAAAAGAGATGAAACAAAACTATGGTCTTTGACTAGAAAGAACCTTAACTCTCCTAAGCCTTGGCAGCTTCTCTAAATTAGTATCTGAATCACACCCATAACTAGTTTTAACGTAGATTTTTAAATTCAAACCCTTTCATAAAACCTCTCTTGAACTGTAGAGATTCAAAGAAGGAACAAGCCTGCCTTAGAGCTTACTTTGAATAACTGATGTTATCAATCATCTCAGACTTCAGTAAAGGTCATTTGAACTTCACCCACTTGTAGTCTAACTCCACTGAAATAAATAACATCACAGTAGTGAAGAATTTGTGTATATATCTTCTTAATATTTAATTGCATATGAAATACATGTAACATAAGCTCCGAGATCCACATTATCAACTGATATCATTAAGCGCTGTGTGTTTGTGTTGAAAAACGCCAAAAGTACTGTAAGTGTGAAGTGTTCGTGTGTGTGGCCTTGCTTTTAAGTGAGAAAGTGGAACAGGATCAGTAATTGCTATAAGAAAAGGAGAAGGGAAGGGTAGCAGAGCTTAAAATTTTATCAACTCTGCTTACCAAGGAACCTCAATCTTTAAGGAGAATTATTTTTTATTCTTTCTTATACTATTCCTCAAATGATCTTTACCTATGAAGTCAGCATGATCAGGGCATCAGAACTGGGCAGACACTTTCATTACATTTAAACTTACCTTGTCTTTCCATCTGGCCCAGCACCTTCCAGCTTACATCCCTTTGTTGATTATCCACATCACCTTTCACTGAAGAGGTCACCATTCATGAAAACTTATTTTTCATAACATTTTAGAAAATACAAGGATAGTTTAATATTTACCACAATAAATTCATTTTGTATGACATTTCAGATGACTGTTAATTAAATTAAAATTCTTCTTGAAGATGGTAAGGAAACTGAGAATAAAAGGCTCATTAAATGACTGTCAGATATGCTGGTTACACTTAAGGTTGGCAATGGTTCTGTGAATTTCCCGAGGGCTTCTGGAGCTCCAGATAGAAAGGGATGTTTGTAAGTGCTTTTGGCTGGCTGTTCTCTTTCATACACAGACTTTCTTTTAGAGCTTTATACCTGCTTCACTTACAGGCTGGATGTTGCAATGCATGTGGTGATGCATGTACTTTATACTATCTGAAAAAAAGTAAATTATGCAGAATTACCCATGTAGGAAGGAGATCCTCTTTACACCTATGTTTTGGACTCTAACTTCTATCAATATGAAGCTGATGTATTGATTTTGACACACAAACTGTTTCGATACTAAACTGCCTGAATCATAAACATACAGATGATCTGAAGAATAACAAGTATATAGGAAGTGGAGAATAAATGCAATTATGAAGGAGGACGATTCCAACGCAGCACTAGGACAAAGAGATGAAGCACTATATGCCAAGAGACATTCAGAGGAATGAGAAGTTGAGAAACATTCAGAGAAAGACATTCAAACACATTCAGGAATATTCAAAGACATTCAGAGAACACGAAAAATTCTCGAGCACATCCTACTTATGAAGTATTCTTCGTATTCTGTCTTGAACACAGAATACATAAGTGAGCATAGCCTGCTTATTATCATCCTGTGGTTCTGAAAGAACTCTCAGAAAGAAAGTGATCTACACTTATTCAGGAATAATAAACAAATTACAGACTGCATTGGGAACCTGGCAGGACAATAGGAAGTGGTCGAGGGATAGAGTGAATAACATGCTAATCAAATGTCTACAATGGCAGGCAGATGGAAAAAATACTGAGAAAACAAAAAAGGATCAGAACCTGAAAGGTACCTGAAGTGACCCCTAAGATCTACTTTGCACTGGAAAGCCTTGGCTGGGATAGTGTAACAAGTCTGGGGTATTGCAACCTAAAAAGACTCAGTTCAGTTGGAGGCAGTCTAGTAGAGTGTCAGAGCCAAGACAGGACTCAAGAAGGTATGACATGAGGCAGAACTTAAAAACGAAGGCTTGACAACCTAGGGAAGAAAAAGCTGAAAGGGGACGTGATTATAGTCTTGCAACATTTGCAAAGAAGGGAAACCACTGTTCTTCAGAGTTACAGTGGATAGGTTATAAGTTAAATTGCAGAAAAACAGCCTAGACATTAGAAAACACTTTCTAACATTGAGGTTAGCCAAGACTTGGAAAAGATTCCCTGGGGAGATTGTGAAATGTATAATTGGAGGCCTTCAAAAGAACAAAAAAGCTACCACTGACAGGCAGAAGCAGATGAAGTCTTCTCCAGCTTTAATGTTTTGGTGATACTATGGTTTACATCCTTTCTATCTCACAGATCCCGTGTAGCCTATGAAAAATTCTACCATGGAGGATTAAAAGAGCAGACATTTAGTTGTGTGTTGACTATTTATTCTAAAACTGCTTCCCTTTTGACATAAAACAACTTAAGCATAATAACCATGAGCCCTCTTTACAAATGCCTTGCCTTCTCCCTGATATTTCCATAAATATTAAGCTGACTGCAATTTGCATCTTGGCTCATATTGTCAGTTTGTAATCCATTGTGTGTGAGGGTAGAGAACTGTGTTTGAACTTGTATAAATAGATCCAAATAACTAATGCTGGAAACAGACAGTGAAATTCTGAATTTTTTTAAATTTTAAATTTCTTACTGTTTCTAAATTTCCACTGATACCACTAGGTACCTGCCATGTAAAGATGCAATACAGTATTTGAAAATTACTTTTGGCAAATATTTTTTGTACAGACTAAATGTACTGACTACAGACTAAAAACATTCAAGGACAAGAAATTCAAACAAACCAGAGCCATTCCAAAACTATCACTATACAAAAATTAAGAGCAAGGTATAAGTAGTTGAGGTTTTTTTGGTTCAAACGGTCAAATCTATTTTCAGCCCACTCTCATCATAATATACTTCACTTATTTTGGCTCTATGTCATATGAAACAACAAAAGCACTGATGTGTTGAAGCAGAAACTATAAGGTGAGAAAGTAAAATCTGTTTTCTAAATTTATGTGGCCTTTTGGGCTTGGATTTATGTTATAATTTGCTATCCAAATACTATAATCAAAACCTTATTTCTGATTTCAAAGGAAGCCAATGGGTTGGGTTGGAAATAATGAAAGTACACTCCAAGAAGTTGTATGAGATCAAATGTTAAATGAGAAGTTTAACTGTGAATAAGTTTTTGTATTTTTTATGTAGGAATACGAAAAAATGTTAAAGAAATAAACATTTCTAACCCAAATTAAATATCTTTTATACCAAACAACTGCTTATTTTAAAAAAAGGAACAGCCAAACAATTGAAAATGGTGTATTATTATTTTAAGAAATTCACACTAGTGGAAGCATTAGATCACAGAATCACAGAATCTTCATGGCTGGAAAGGACCCTTAAGATCATAGAGTCCAACCAGACAACCTACAATCTCTGCCACTAGAGCATGCCCTGAAGTGTCAAATCTACACTTTTCTTAAACACCTCTAGGGATGGTGACTCAACCACCTCCCTGGGCAGGCTGTTCCAGTGCCTGACCACTCTTTCAGTAAAGTAATTCTTCCCAACATCTAATCTAAACCTCCCCTGCCACAACTTCAGACCATTTCCTCTGGTCCTGTCATTATTCACTTGGGAGAAGAGGCCAACACCCACCTCTCTCCAGCCTCCTTTCAGGTAGTTGTAGAGGGCAATGAGGTCTCCCCTCAGCCTCCTCTTCTCCAAGCTAAACATGCCCAGCTCCCTCAGCCTCTCCTCATATGACTTGGTCTCCAGACCCCTCACCAGCCTGGTAGCTCTCCTCTGGACACGCTCCAGCACTTCAATGTCTTTCCTGTAGTGAGGGGCCCAGAACTGAACACAGTACTCGAGGTGAGGCCTCACCAGTGACGAGTACAGAGGCACAATCACTTCCCTGCTCCTGCTGGCCATGCTATTCCTGATACAAGCCAGAATGCTGTTGGTCTTCTTGGCCACCTGGGCACACTGCTGGCTCATGTTAAGCTGGCCGTCCACCAGCACCCCCAGGTCCTTTTCTGCTGGGCAGCTTTCCAGCCACTCTTCCCCAAGCCTGTAGAGTTGCTTGGGGTGGTTATGGCCGAAATGCAGGACCCGGCACTTGGCCTTATTGAACCTCATACAGTTGGCCTTGGCCCATCGATCCAGCCTGTCCAGGTCCCTCTGTAGAGCCTTCCTACCCTTGAGCAGATCAACACTCCCACCTAGTTTGGTGTCGTCTGCAAACTTACTGAGCGTGCACTCAGTCCCCTCATCCAGATCAGTGATAAAGATATTAAACAAAACTGGCCCCAAAACTGAGCCCTGAGGGACACCACTGGTGACCGGCCGCCAAGAAGATTTCACCCCATTAATCACAACTCTCTGGGCACGGCCATCCAGCCAGTTTTTAACCCAGCGAAGAGTACACTTGTCTATGCCATGATTCGCCAGCTTCTCCAGGAGAATGCTATGAGGGACGGTGTCAAAGGCCTTACCAAAGTCCAGATAGACAATGTCCACACAGCCTTCCCCACATCCAGAAGGCGGGTCACATGGTCATAGAAAGAGATCAGGTTGGTTAAGCAGGACCTCCCTTTCCTAAACCCATGCTGGCTGGCCCTGATCCCTTGGCTGCCCTGCACTTGCCATGAGAGCTCACTCAAGATGATCCTCTCCATGATCTTTCCTGGTACTGAGGTCAGGCTGACAGGCCTGTAGTTCCCTGGGTCCTCCTTCCGACCCTTCTTGTAGATGGGCGTCACATTAGCCATCCTCCAGTCATCAGATGAGACATGAAGAACAGTTTTAGATATTGTCACTAGTCTCACAGACCTCTCCCTTTGAAAGAATTATCCAGTCACTCTTGTAACTGTAAAGGTCTGATTCTCCGAGTGAATCTTTAATCCTATCTTGTTTGTATTTGAAAACTCACTACATGATGATAACTTCAATGACATCTAACATCTGAAATTCAGGTATTGAAGACACGTGCAGCCCAGTGTAACAAAGATGCTGTCTGGAGGATGAATGGATTTGCTTTTAGCACAGACAGCAATTCTCTGAAGATAGTGTACATCACCTAGAAAAGAACGTTATGACAGCTACAGCCCTCTTCGCTTGTACAGCCTTCAAAAATGGTTGCCTAAATACCTCAGAATACAAAGGAAAGGTTTGCCTTTTTAATGTATGTACTTATATACATAATACATACAAAATGTATGTATGTACATATGTACATAAAGACTTAGAGCTGTGCTTTGAATTTATGTAAGCATAACATCACTCCTGTATAAAGTATTTAAGCACAGGACTTACATTTCTTCCTATATCTCATTTATTCATGACCTGTAAAACCAATTTCCTGGGCAAGCATATACAAAGACCAGCTCTAAAGAGAGAGAGGCTACCTCAAAATAACGCCATCCTCTCGCATATTCCTTATTTAAGTCTTTTACTGCATCCGTTTCCATTGCCAGTATGGATCAGAGAAGACAGCAGTGAAAAGGAAGAATGTCTTAGCTGGTCAGCAGAGAATGTCACTACTGTCACTGCTGCCCCAAAGACGAAGAAAAATAGAAGAGTTACAAGGCTGAAGTTCACGTTGAGAAAGAGCAACTGATGGAAAATTAAGTGGCAAAAATCAGCTAGCATCATGTTTTTATAAATTTATAGTTTTTGATTACATTGGGAATTTCTTAAGATCTAGGGAATTACATTAATTTTTGATTTTCAAAACGTATAATAGTTCATGCACAATATGCCTACTTGTAAACACGAAGAGAGTATATGGCACGGTGTTGCCTGGTTCCACTGTTTCTTTCTTAATGGTGGAGAACTAAGGTATCTTAGCTCTAAGGTATTTTAGGTATCTTCCATATCTTAGATCTTGAATCACTCACTGGCAGTTGCTTCTCTTTGCATCTTCTCTTTTTTTCTTGCCTGAAGCCCTGCAGGAGCTACTGCTGTAGCTGGTTTCAGGTATGAACTGGGACTTTCTCAAAAAATACACTGGACTACAAGCCAACTACAGCTTTTGACTTTGTTTTCTTCAAAAAGACAGATATTGTAAATATGACTTTGAAGTAGCTGGAGTACTTTTATACTGGTCCATGTTACAAAGCTTAGTAACTTCAGATCTATTTAATTTTACACATTCTGTACATTAATAACCATTCCAATAGTTTTTGATGATAAAGATCTGTTAAATAATCTACACCTGTAGAAAGGTACAAATCACTCTGATTTGACAGCGTTTTCTTCTCACTTTTCCTCCACATAAAATATGTCAACAGTTCGAAGCAACGGAGAACTTTAACACCGTTGTGAGTGGCACAGCTTACATCAATACACCCATTGTTCAGAGTCTTGGCATCACTAAATGAAAAGGTAGTGTCAGCATAAGGCTAATTTAAAAAAAAATCCTTCTGTAACCTTTCTGAAGGGAGTTTCCATGAAAGGCATATTTTGTGAGAAAAAGAATTTTTATTACAGAACCATTAATAAGGAACTGGAAGAATTTTCTGTCACATTTAAATAAAAACCAAAATTGATTAAAGGAGAGACTGCAAAAGCAATCACTCTTCAACCTTAGCAAGCTGCTAATGTAGTCAGCTATTCCTCCAAAGACTTGCCCACTACTATAGCTTTCTGAACCTTTTTAGCACTCTTTGCAAGAAAGATTTTTTTTAAAAGTGACTTCTCTGGGTTTTCAAATACTTTTTACTGAATAACCAACACATAATGAATATGAATTTTTATATGTTGGCCATGCAACTATTGTTTTATTACTATAGAGGTTGGATTTTCAGTAAGAAGTTTGAAGCATAAATATGCTTTGGATACATTTTATCCCATGCCTGCATGCACATAGGCTTTTCAGTGAATAGGAAATGTAAGGCTGATTTCAACAAGAATAAGCATGGTACACCAATGCTATCTACTCTACAATGTTCTGTAGCAACACCAACATTCAGGACAGTTCTACACCTTATATGGTAGAACTTATACAGGGGTTTCTCAAGAGGCAATAAGCTGGTAGACTTCCAGAAAATCCCTTTGCCAAGCGTACTGATGCAGCACAATTTTACCCTTGCTCCAGAGGTAAATTTATCGGTTAAGTAATTTTTGCTGGCTTAGCTACACTATGCGTGTAAATGCAGTGGCACCAGGAATCTGGTACTTCTGGGACAACAGTCAATGAAATATCCTGGTAAGGTAAAAAGGAAGAGGAAGCTTACCACTATTTTCAGAACTGTGGTAAATCATGTTAACTTTGGTGGAACTGCAACAGATGAATAATGGTAATCACAAATTAAAATCTAAACTAGAAGTTAAGATATTCTTACTCAGGAAAAGAAATTTAACAACTTCAGTTAATGGCAGGCTGTCTACTAAGAGGCAACATCTGCCAGCATTTTCAGCAGTCACATATGTTTAAATATAAAATTTGAAATGCTGTCTTTGTCCAGTGTCTTTATAAAATCTGAAAGCAGCTTGAAAAATGTTTGAAACCAACTTGAAAGCAATGGCGGTGTTGCTCACATAAGACCGTTGCCATTTCCCTAAAACAGCAGAATACACAAATGCTAGCTTGTACCCTGTAGGAAACATGAGAGTCTATATTTTCAGTAGAGTTTTGGCAGAAGCCAGTATTATGTAAGTTTTAAACCAAAGATTGCTTGCCTTACAGAATTGAAGTTCACAATTTTAATTGTTCAAATTTTAGCTGAGAAAATGAAGCTGGCTTGAAATAGAGGACTAGTACACTATAATATATTTTTTAGGATTTGAGCTTTCATTTGACATGAACCATATTTTGTGTGTTTCTCAGCTATGAGATATGATGAAAACTGTCCAAAACATACAATACCCATTAGCACAACCTAAATTTGTGCTTTGCTCCCATGTAACTGTTGGCTGAAAGTAGAGAGGTAATTTATCTTCTTATTTAGTGTAAAGTCCCTTGTCATCTGCTGATTGACTGGCATAAATCATTATTAACTTTTGGAGCTCATAATATCCTATTTATTTATATGGAGTCAAGAGGCTTATAATTTGTTTTGGTTTTAACTTACAACATACTGTGTCAAGCTAATGTCTAATGTAGTTTCCAGATTCTACGGTTGTTTAATCAAGAAACCATTTATAATTCTTTCAGTAAATCTCCAAGTAGAAAGCATATGGCAAATCTGTCCATAATTCTTTCAGAAAGAGATTTCTTCTCCTCCTTCTCCTTCTTTCTCCTTCTCCTTCCTTCCTTCCTTCCTTCCTTCCTTCCTTCCTTCCTTCCTTCCTTCCTTCCTTCCTTCCTTCCTTCCTTCCTTCCTTCCTTCCTTCCTTCCTTCCTTCCTTCCTTCCTTCCTTCCTTCCTTCCTTCCTTCCTTCCTTCCTTCCTTCCCTCCTTCCCCTTTCAATTTTTGCCCCTTCTCCCTTCCTCTCCTTCCCCTCTCTCTTCCTCCCCTCTTTCCTCCCTCCCTCCTTCCTTTTCTTTCCCTGAGAGGAGCAATCATTAGAATAAAACAGATATCCGCTAGAACATTAATGATCTCCATATTATTTAGAGAACCCTCATGGAGAAAAACAAACACTTTTTGTTCTCATATTAGCTTTTACAACACTTATGTGGTCCCTGATCTGGAGAGGTGGAGTGATCTGTGGTGGCACAGGCTACCCTAAGAGTCACAATGGTCCTGATTGCTGTGCTTTGTGTGTTTCTGGCTGACCAAGGTCTTGCTGGAACACATAATGCGGGCTTGCTGGTTTCCCCACAGCTACTAAACTTCCCTGAAGCACAGCTGCGGTATTTCTGTCGCGCTTACTCTCTTCTTACAGATTTCTTTCAAAAAAGTAAGATGAGGAAGAGTGGAAAGAAGGGTTAATGTTAAAAAACATTTAGTGATGAGAGGACAGAAAATAATACAGGGATGTCAAAATACGTTGTATTGTAGCAAATGCACTCTGACCATTATAACTGTGCCTTTTAGGATTGCCATTTATGAAACGGAGGTTAGTAGATGCTGCAGTTTGTCGAGGTGATTCAAAAACTGGAGTTTATACTTTCTACTCTTAAGCTTAAACATAGACTACATGAGGTTCTGAGTTTTAGTGTGAGAGGTTAAAGACAAAAATCTATAGATAGACTATTTGGTATTTGAAGAAAGTAAAAAAAACCAAAACAAACCAAAAAAACCCTCTCTCAGAATTATACCATTCCTGCCAAGCATTCACCTAGACCAGGAGCTTTGCAAAGTAGTGCCAAAGACCTGTATGTCTTTCATCAGGCAGGTCATCATATAATCTAATATGCCATTAAAATCCCAAATTTATTTCTACTAAAACAGCATACTCCAAATTCATTGCAAAACGGACCCCACCGTAAAATACTGACTCCTTTGTTCTTTATCCTTAAGCTATTACTTATTTTAAAAGGTAGAGTTGTACTGTCAGAAATCAAATATCTTTTCTTTACAGTTGTTTGAACATATGGTGACAGTCCTATGGAATCCTCTTTTGCTTTTATTTTTTAGTACTCTAGAAAAAATGCTTTTCTGACTTTGTTGCCATTTTTAGGTTGTCCAGTTTTAGCTCTAAGCATTTTCCTACAGTGTGTATTAGGTTCATCACTTTCATACACACATGTTTTATTTTATCTTGTACCACATGATTCGGTGCTACCAAGCTATGTACCCTTTCCTATTTCTTCTTCCAAACTTCTGGTTTCCTGGTAAAATTGAACTTTTGTACCTGAATTGCTCAAATTGATGCTGATTTTGTTAGTTTCAAGCACTTGCTTTGTTGTTTTTGTCTCTACACCACTTAAAAAATAACAATAATCAAAGCCTCATTGTGTTAATGTAGATACAAGCTTCTGATCTGTGCAGAAGAGGTTGACATGCCCTGCTGTAGCCTTTAAGAGCATGATCACACAATAAAATCCCTGTTTCTCCCAATACCTGATTCTGTTCAACTTTATTATTTATTGCTTTGTACCCGGTATAGTCACATGCAACCATGCCACTTATCTTCCTGGAAGACTCTAAGATGAAGGACAACATCCTAGGAGCCAGGGGAATAGTTTTGGGAATTTCTTCCTCTCCACAGATCACAGAATCAAAGAATGATAGGGTTTGGAAGGGACTTCTGGAGATCACCTAGTCCAACCCCCCTGCCAGAGCAGGGTCACCTAGAGCAGGTTGCACAGGAACGCGTCCAGGTGGGTTTTGAATGTCTCCAGAGACGGAGACTCCACCACCTCTCTGGGCAGCCTGTTCCAGTGCTCTGCCACCCTCAAAGTAAAGAAGTTCCTTCTCAGGCTACAGACAGCCTGCAGAGGTTCAGGTAAGGCTGAAGAACAGGGGCAGCTCCGTCATCAACATGTGCTTGGCAGGGCTGTCAGAAGGAAAGTAGCGAGACCAAAGTGCATTAACTGCGTGAACTCGTGCTATATACTTGGTTGCTGTAAGACGCATGCTGCCAGGGGCAGAAGGTTGCCTCCCACAGTACCTCCCTGAGCAACCAGGGCACACCTTCACTCAATTTGGTTTTGTTTAGAGATACTCTGTATGTCTTTACAGCCATGACATTCTTCCCTCAAAGATGTTTTCTGTCATTAAACTTTAACACTACCTGTCTTTCAAAAAAAATAATCCTGGAATACTCTGTAAATCTTTATTTCACCTGGACAGGAATTGTCATTTTCCCAGTAGATAAGATTAGGGTTAATTTAGAAACTTTTCATACATTTTGCCACAGGAATTCTTGCAAGACTGGATTAATAAAATAGATTAAAATGGATTCAAGACGAATTAAGGGAGGTGGTGTGGTGTTACTGGACACACAATGTAGTAGTGGCTGCGCTGTCCCTCTGTGGACCATGTAGCTATAAAGTCTTAACTTTTGCACTACTTTTTACATCTTTCCCATCTATGCTTGAGAAAAGTTGCACAACATAATTTTTTGTAGAAACAGAGCTTGTAGTGAAAACTAATTCCTAAACAAAAGTGAGGGTTGTGATGCAGCTGAGTTATTTTCTGTTCTAAAAGCTGGTAAATATTAGATCATCCAAACAGACAACAGTCTCTGTCCGAACAGACACACAGTCCAGGAAACACAATAGTAAATATTAGTTACTCGAAACAACAGTTGCAGTGAGCAGGGTCTGAGCGATCCTTAGGCTGCGATGTCTCCTTACAAAACAGCAATTGGACAAATTCCAAGAGTGGACAAATTTGTCAAGGTTACAAATGAGTGAAATTTGGCCAGCAAATAGTCCCCCTGAGCTTGCTTGTTAACTAGATGAATTTCTTGCTTGTTCATGGAGCAGGAAAACATGCCACTTGTCTGAGTTCTCTGAGTTTTTTGTGGATACTTTCCAGTTCCAGGGGTTTTACTGTGGTAGGGGAGGATTTGGCCCAACATATATGTGTTTTTTTGTGTTACATAAAATTGTAGGAAGATAGCTCTGCCAAAGGGCACAAGTCATTTTTTTTGGTCTTAGCAGCCCAGAGTTTTGTTGATCATTTTTCCCAAACAGGATGTCTGTGCAGAGGGGAAACATTCTTTTATTTAGTTTATTTCTGCTATGATTTTTTAAAATTTCATCAGGTTTCTTTTTTTCAGTACCATACTCTAAGGATAAAAATATTCACTAACTCCATATGTTATAATATTGTCAGGAAATAGTATATCAAATAACTGGGTTGCCTGTTGGTAGTGTGAGGCAAATTAATCGTATCTGAATGAGATCTTATCACAGGACATCCTCCTAGAAGCTATGCTAAGGCACATGGAGGACAGGGAAGTGATTTGAGACAGCCAGCATGGTTTCACCAAGGTTTGATCATTAGCTCTCAGGGGGCAAAAACTTTACCCCTTGAGAGAAACAACACTTTTCTTTCAATGCTCAGCCTAGCAGAGTTCTAGTCCATGTAACGGTCTTGTTACTGTAGCATGAATATTTATTGCTTCTAAAAGGAATGCTGCTTGAGCAAGAACGAAGACTAAAGAGTCTTCTTTAATTGCTAAAAGCCAAAATTTAATAGCAGACATAAATATTACATGACACTCCTGAGGAGACTTTGCCAGGTGAAACCTCAAACACCCACCCTCCCCAACCCAAACTCCTTTCCTTAAATTATTCCAGAAAAATGAAGTTCTTCTGTTTTATAGACCAGCCATTATAACTCAGGGAAAGGTTCAGAAGGAGAAAGGACTTGTGATCACCCGTCTGGCCTTCTGAATTACACACACCATAGACCTTTGCTCAGCAGTTCATACATTTACGACTTCTGGAAGAGAGAGACTGTGCAGTTTAGAGAGCTATCCATTCTTGTTTAAACTTTCTTTGATCATACCTACCAGATCTTAAAGATCTTTACAATGTAGTCATCCTTTGGCTCAAATTGTGGTCCCAAACAGACTTTCTGTCTCAAACAGACACGGAAGATGCTTGGCCTTTCAAGAACACGAGCTCCTTCATGAGCTACTGTCAAGGATAACCTTTTACTCTGGGACAGTGGCATGGCAAGACTGCATGAATAACGACTAGCTGAGACGGAAGAATGACAGCGCAGGTGATCTTTAGTGTTGTTTGCCTATAAAATGGAAAGAAAAGGGTATAGCACGCAATAAAAATCAAGATATGCCAATGATTTTTCTACGTAATGTTTACTCATTTCTCACAGAAGCCTAGCAAGTAAGTTGGACCAGTTTTGGTTATCGTTTTACACTGAGGCAGGTGGAAATGACTTGTAGGGAAAGTCTCCAGGTTTAATTTCATAAGCATCTCAAAAAGGATATTAGGTACACACAGAGACTCTACAAAAATGGGAAAAAAATAAGACTGGTCAGCCAAGAAATTTGGTCTTAAAGGTCAGGAAGGATAAAGTCGGGTTGCCAAAAGTCAAACTGCATTAACACTTGTAAGAAGTATTCACACAAGCAGAAAAAGCTTCTTCCAATGCAGAAATAAAGAAGGAAATTGATGCTTGTGCACTGTGGTAAGAGCGGAGATTGAAAGTAAATGAAATATGTTCCAAGAAGCTAAGTTAATTATTTGCTTCAGCTGAGATAGAAAGAAAATTAAATGCTTAAAATAATCAAATTTCAAGGCCTGGAGAATATCTGTTTCCAGAATTCTCAAAACAGGAATATGAAACCGTAGATTGAATAACTAAAATGACTAATAAATACATGAACTAGGGATTAGCACAATGTAACTAGAAAATAGCAAAGGAGGTTCCTAAACCATAAAGAAAGAAAATGATCTGGTGAATCCATTTCTATTAGTATGTATTCAACAGTATTTAATGCTATAAGAAAAAGATTGTAAAGGTATGAATAATTATGATGCTGCAAGTAAAATGGGATTGGTGTAATATACAACATGCATTTACCCCATCTAGATTATGCCAGACTAAACAAATGGGTAAGGAAACAGGAATTCTAGACAAAGGAAAGCATGTAGAGATAGCCTACCTGGATTTCAGTGAAAAAATGAATATAGTATTACAGAGCAAATTATTGACAATGATGGCAGCATTGAAGATTAGAAGAGGAGCCATCAATGTGTAGTGAAAAGGGACGTAATAAGATGCAGTGGTGAAACAGAAAATGTCTTGCTGGAAGAGGTTTTCAGTAAAGATTCTAAAGAACTTAAGTTCAATAATTTATATTCTTTAAGAACATATATTATGTTCTTAAAACTTCTTCGAAACTTGCTGTATGTTATTTTCATTGATGTCTTTGGCACAAATAGTGTGTGCTGAAGGAATCAGGCACAGCTAAGAAGCACTGCCTCTGTGAACAAACTTGGAGTTTACGAGAGAGCTGGATACCCTTCAAGACCTGCGTGATGGAAGTGATCTGAAATTCTGCAGTATATAATACATGATTTCTATGCTTAGGAATTACCGAAGAACTCATGCTTTAAATTCAGCAGTAGGAAACAAATTTGAAAACAAAGGTGAAGCTCGACATCCCTGGATAACTAAAAGCTAGATAGATGATGCCAGCTGTGAAAAAAGGAAAATGTCATTTGAGAATTTTCTAACTGAGGCATTTTAAATGAAGTTTTGGAAAATATTTCAGTTTTGTTATTGTTACTTTAAGAAATACAATTTGGAACTTAAACTGCAATAGAAATAAAGAACAACTATTTTATGATCCAGGGAATGCATAGCTTGTCATATGAACAAGTATAATTTCATGTGCATTGAAGCAAATATAAAACTGCTATGACTGAAAAGGAGTAATGTTGCGCTGTTGTCATGCTTTTCTGCCTCCTCTCCTAGTAAATGCAGTGGAAGTTCAAAAACTTACCGAAGAGGCTATGTAACATGGTTCCTCACCATGTCATTGACCTGCAGTCATTGAAATAGCCAGCTTCATTTTTCTAGGTTGTATTTACCAAATTTATTCATGCAGTTTCATATGACTTCCTTATCTTATATAATTTGCAGCGTACTCTTCCCTTCTTTCTCTACTTCCTTTTCTTCAAATCACTTCCTCGTCATTTCTCATGTTTATAATAATATTTCTTTTACTGTCTTCGCACCACACGTATTTTTCTACTATTCTTTTTGAAACTTTTCAATTACTTGCGGACATAAATAGATTGTATGCATAGGACAGTTCTTGGTGAACTGAGTAATACAATTTTTTTATGATTAATGTTTATAAACTCATGACTTCTGGACAGCTATTATTCACATATGGTTTTACCATCTCCTACTAATACTTATTAAATGCTTATATATCATAGGCTGTATATTTATATGCCACAGGCATATGAGTTTTTATAAATTTCATTTCTTAATGTACACACAAGCTAAGGAGGCTAAAATCATGTGTTTTTAATCGATGGCATCAAACAAAACAGATCCTTTCAACCTGGTGATTTAATGTCAGAGAGCTTGGCTTAATGAAACACCTAGACTACCAGATCCCCCAAACCATATCGCCTGAAGGTAAAGTCACTGGTCTGCTGCTGTAGATCTGTATATCTCCACTGAGCTCAATAGAATTACATCAGATTAGGCTGGTTAAGATTACATCAGATTAGGCTGGTTAAGGGTCTAGCCAGAAAAACTTAGCACTCTGAAGTGCTTTGGTTTGTACGTCCATAACCAGTGTCCTGTCTGTTCTGCATAAATTTTAAAGTGGCTTTCAAGGAATTACTGGCCTGCCTTTTTGTCCCTGTCCAGCTATGCTGTCTGCATCTTAGTTTGCAATGTGGATAGTTAACTCCACTGTTCCCAAAGGTTTTTTTGTAGAGATGTATCCAAGAGAAGTTGGCAAACAAACTGCAGAAATTCTGGTCACGTCCCTCTATCATGAACGGTTTGCTTGTTCCTGCCCTGATTTGATTCCTTGCATTTCTCAAATGGCCAAATTTTAAAATTTTTACATTTTATTCCAGTGATTCAGCCCAAAGGTAATTGGAGGGGTAAGGAAAGTTGTAAAATAAATATTCTATTGAAAATATTATAGCAGTCAAATGTAAAAATTTCACCATCTAATTTCTATACATCCTTACTCTTCAAGCCTGAACATTTTTTTTGCAGCATCATACACAAATGCATTACACAGAATTACTTTCATAATTACTGATTTTTAGCTTGATTTTTAAAGGCAAAAGGCTTTTTCTGTGTTTATGTCTGCTCTCCTTTATATCCGTTTATGTCCAGCTCTCCTTTTCAGTAACATCTGAACCCACTGGCTAATTTCAAACAACTTAGAAACAGCAAAAATATATTAAGTTTCCACAAAGTTTTTTTTCTTTTTTAAATAAGAATTAGATAAAGAAAATACACCATTAATGATTACAATAAGGAAATGATAAAAGCCTTCCTTCTTCTGACTTTGGAGGAATCTACAAGGATGGTCATTACAGCTCAGGTAATCAGTTATTTATACTTCACTTTGTATTTAAACAGAATGGGGTTATTTAAGGGCAAAACCCCCAGACTTTGGAGGGGGCGGTTGTGTCCTGTTGTTCTTTTCTGGAATTAAAGACTGAAAATCCTAAACATAATTAATATAAAGTGAAAATGACCAACACCTCTTCCTCGCCCTCTGCACCTTGCAGAATCAGATGTTCCTTCCCTGAGGCCAGAGTCCTGAAGTTTCTAATTGAAAAGCCAACATGCTCTGACATTTTTTTGAGCACAGGTGTCATCCAAAGAATTAAGAGATGGAGATTGTAACAGTCTATAATTGTGGAACAGAATGACACGTTCCTCCAGATAAACTGGGCATTTATCCAAGCAAAATTCACAGAGCCTTTATCTTAAAGTATAACCTTCCAGCATGAGAAAACTGCTGTGTAGTCATTCCTGTTGTAGCATATGACATTGCCTTTACACAGTGACCGTGACCAGATTAAGATAAACAAGCACAAGCCAGTAGAAATCATAGGTACTTCTTAATAATATGAATCTTCATTTGCTAGAACTGACTGTGTTCTGTAACAATTTGACATTTATATAAAGCAGAACAGTAGGGATAATAGTATATTACTTGTGCTTCAAGCTGCAATTGAGATCTGGCCTTGCTGTGCTGGTTACCAAAGAGAAATCTGTCTTTTCCATAACCTGACTGCAATACAAAGGATGGAATAAATAAGGTGTTAGCTCTCTTTTGCAGATGAAGACATTCAACATGCAAAGATCAGGACTCTTGTAAAAGGTCGATGGAAATTTTGAAATATTACTAAGCATTTCATCCCCAGCTGTTGGAATCCCAGGCCAACATTTTAATCATATCAACAGTCCTTATTTTTATATCTTTTCTAGATTATCTCTGAAATTGAATTTATGGGATCCCAGGTTGTGCAGATCTCAGGAACCTGTCAGACTAAGTGGATTAAACCTTAACATTTTCCTTAGGAAAAAGCTATTCTATCTCTCGAACAAATGTCCTTAGCTTAACAAAAATACATGGTCGCTGTCCTGAAGCGCATGAAAAGGTGCAGGAATAAGAGAACTACCCCTCTGCCAAATAGTTACTGAGATGATAAGGAGTGTGCACGTTACATCAATCAGAAAGTTGGTACAGAAAACCAGAACTTCTCTATTCATTAGAACATTCCTTGGTTTTTTTGACTGAAGCCTGAATAACTTTTTCACAATGTTATATATAAATTTTGCATATTTTAGATGAAATTGTATTATTCTATATTTGTATAGGATTACAACCAACAATGATCAGCTCTGATCAAAAAGATCAAAAAGAAACCAACCAATTTTGAGTGAAAAAAAAAAGGAAATTACATTTAATAGGTAGCAAGTTGAAAATTCAGGTGACTGACAAAAGAAGCTAATGATTGACCACTCTAGAATCAGAAAGCAGAAAAAGGATGAGAAAGAAAATCCAAGCAAAAAATAAAAAGAAAAAAAACCCCACAATTAAGGAACACTAAAGGACACAGATTGTAAATAATAATAAAAAAGCTTTTATATAAAAATTTAAACATAAACAACTGCAAATGTAGAATTGCTAAAATATATACAGGCAGTAAAGTTTAGCATGTGAAACAAAGGAGGACGTCTGGGCATTAGGCAAACACAAGTATTTTCAGATGACAGGCCTGAGGGGTCCTAGCTAAGAAGCATTTTGAATCATTTATAGTTTCTAAATCAATCTTAGAACCCTTGGAAAAGATTGAAAGGCTGCCAGCTTCATTTAAATGTCAGAAAATGACCAAAATTACTTGAGATATTACAGACACACTAGCTTTGTGAAGATACCGGGCAGAATAAATGCAGTCTTGTATCTACAGAGTATTAGAAATGAAAAATATAGTTTATTCCAACAAACAGAGGTTTCTGGAGAAGAAGACTTGAAAAAGTTGTCTGGTTTTTTTCTTACAAGATTACAGGCAATATTTTTGACATGGTCTAATTGATAAAAGTGGCTACTGATAGAAGCTATTGGGATTTTTCCAAAGCATTTGACCTTGAACTATAACATTTTAAGACCTGTGTTATACTGAATTAATAGGGAACCATTTAAAGGATGAAAAGGAGAGTGCTATGCTATGTTTAAAATGTAGAAATGTCCTGTCCAGTTCTGATGTCTGCTGTGCATGAAAGAGGTCTGAATTACTTGAAAGACCTCAGAGAAGAACCAAAATAATGATTTTCCTGGCTTTGGAAAAAATACCCCTAGGATATAGGGTAACCCTAGGAGTCTCCGCCTCTGGAGACATTTGAAACCCGCCTGGACGCGTTCCTGTGCAACCTGCTCTACGTGAACCTGCTGTGGCGGGGGGTTGGACTAGATGATCTCCAGAGGTCCCTTCCAACCCCTGCCATTCTGTGATTCTGTGATATAAGGAACTCAGTCTGTTCAGTACATCAGGAGGAAATCTTAGACATCCCCAGGTGATTTTAGGAACACAATTTAAACATGAAAGAAAAAAATTGTAGGAAGAAATCATTTACAGGAAGAAATTTACCATCTTGCTGATGAAGACAGAAAGATAATTATATGACCAAAGAAAAAATTAGACAAGCTGACATATGATGCAGTTTCCTAAGCCCAAAGACCATTTGGAAAATATGGAAAAAATTATAAATTGTGATCAAATGAAGCAACTTGCTCTAAATTCTTATGGAAGTTTTACAGTGCAAATGCTGAGTGGCATGCATATTATACTTGCAGTGGTCCTTTCTGTCACTGAAATGTGAGAGTTGGATAATTTGTAAATCTTCTTGTTTATTTTTATTCCTTCATACTTAGCAAACGCTACATTCTGTTAAATGTTGCTTGCAGGTCGGAGGTGGAGCAGTGACCGGAAATAAAATTTCACCTGAAAATCTCCCACTTCAGGTTGTCTGTATGAAAAAGAATCAACTCTTTCTTCATTGTTTTGTGAAAGTGAGAGTGAAGGGAGTCATTTCTGTTCTTTGATTCTGTGGATTGCCTGACTCTGCAGACAGACAGATCGACAAGGTTCTGCCATGAAGATAATGCTCTTTATGGGTTGGACTTGATGACCTTTAAAGGTCCCTTCCAACCCAACACATTCTATGATTCTGTGATTCTATGATAATATACTTGACTGTGTCTTATACTCAAAGTTTATCAAATTACTTGTTTTGAGTTATGGGAGAGAATTTTTTTTTGCAGTCGGGATGACAACAATATACACACCTCCAGCTAAAGAAGAAACTGACACCTTACAAGCTTTTCTAACCAATTCCTTGGTGTTTCAGGGGTTTTTACCAGTGAAGCCCCAGAGATGTTATGGAGTCTCCCTCTCTGTAGATATTCAGAAGCCCTCTGAACATGGTCCTGGGCAACTGGCTTTAGGTGGCCCTGCTTGACTGAGCAGGGGGGTAGGACCAGATGACCTTCAGATGTCCCTTCCACCCTCAACCATTTGCGCTTCTGTGAAGCCATTTTGGTTTCTACTGTTCCTGATACATTAATCTGTTGAGACGTAAAGTGATTTAGTCTAATCCATCACACTGGATTCACTAGGAGTGTAGTGGAGTGATATTTAACGTGTTTTGATATACAAGTTATCACACTACATGATTTAATGATTATTGGCCTCAGACTCTATGAAAAAATGAAACCCCGCCTCTTCCCCCAGTCCCTCAAAGGAATTGTTTAGCTCTAAAGCCAAGCAAAAGGAGAATCAATTGCAGAGTGTAATCTGTCTCTTGTACTGTCATCAGAATTGTTAACAAATGAGCCTTTATTACTGTTGAAAGGCAGAAACACCACAGAAGATTTTCAGGTGCAAGATTTGACTAGTTTTCCTGGAAATAATACAGTATCATTCACTTCTAAATCTTGCAAATCTTATCTGGAGTCCTGTGAGAGACAATAATCATGCGTTTCAATCTTTTTATGCAGTAGATTTTAAGTTTCTAAGATTAAATGAAGTATGAAATCTGCTGGATGGACCCCCTGGCTGCTCAGGAGAGTGTTGCCTTCCATCCCAGGCAGGCTGCCAGCCTTGCAGCCAAAAATTCCTATCAGGGGATTTCAGGTGCCTCTGGGAGGGCACATTCAGGAAGAGAGCTAGACCTTCTTTCTTTGTGTTTGAGACAATCTCCCTGATGAACAGCACAGAGCTTATGAATCCACAGGCCATAATAAAACTGAAAGTGGGTTATTTGACTGTCCAATTTCTACGGTGCCACTTGTGAGCCACAGGTACAGCTGAAGAACTTTGAAGAACCTAGTGAGTGACAGGCTTTTGTTCTGGTTTAGGAGTGAAAGCCAAAGAGAATGAAAACCAGAAGAATATCTGTATTATTTGTGATGGTAAATAAGAAGAAGTCATCACCTCGTGTTGTTAAATTAGAGGCCAATCAGTGTAGGAAAATGTGTGTTATTTACTGTGACACATGGCAAACTGGTACACATGGGCTACTGTTCTTTTCTTGGTAAAATAAGTCAAACCAGGAAAAAATCAGTAGAACTCAATCAGGAATTTAGCAGAGAAAACCTTTGTTCACATCTGGAGTTTGCCTTTCAAGAACTAGTGTAGTAGAATTATTGCCTTTATGATGATGGCTTTTGTACCTATTGGCTGATTGTATTAAAAAAAAAAAAAAAAAAAAGGTGATAGTCTTCTCCAAAGATGAAAACGTTAACTGCAACTACAGAGATTCAGCTGATTTTTTTTTTCACTGATCTTAACAGCAGTTACTGTTAACATTGGCTTTGGAAAAGTGAAAATATGAACTTACTGCTGACTTGACTGAGAAGCAATGGGGATTGCTTATCTTATTTACTAAGAAAAACTTTTTCAAAGGCTTTGATCTAGCTTGTTCTACGCATTGTCATTGCCCAAGTCTCTCTGATATTACTGTCAGTCTCCATTTTATCTTGAATCATAATCTCTTTTCTAATTTCTGAGGAAGGACTTCTATTTTAAAGCTATGTGTGGAAACTGGCAGAGCAGAAATTGTTTCAGAAGATCCCAGGTTCCTTCTGAGGGAAAATAATGATAAAATGTTGTGATTCTCATGAGAGAGGGAGACTTTGGCAAGGCCTTTTGGGTCTCTCTGTGGGAAGGGTTCCAATGTTTTCTCCAAGGAAGAAGAAAATTTTTAATCTCTCTCTGAGAGAGATATATTTTAAATTATAAATTACATTTCTACTGCACAGATGTAAATTTCAATAATTAAATGTTTCACAGGTTCACGGAAGAAATATTTTTTTGTGCATGGGTGATGTTGTAAGGACTTGTGTTTAATGCCAACGGCGGTGAGGTTTTACATCAGTCATTTACAGGCAAACACAGACAGTGTGACTATACTGTGTTCATTAACCAAGGAGGAAAACTGTACATGCAAACATGAATGTTTCCAACAGAATCAAAAAGAATCTGAGGTTTTTTCACACACTGGTAGTAGTGACTTTTTATACGCTGATATTGCATGAGTTCAACATTTGGAATAACTAAACCATCTAAGGTATAGAATGGTATGGAGGTGAGGAATGGAATAACTAAACCAAACTAAGGTAGCGTATTCCCTTGAAGGTTTAAAGCATTTCTAGTATTCAACACCTCTTATGATGCTCTTAATTTGCTTAGAGAAGGATTACTTTCTTTACGTCCTGTATTGCTGGATGAGATTCTATGAGGAGCTCATTTCCAACACGTGTTAAGGAGAGCAGAGGGAGCCTAGACTAATTAGAAATTTAAGACCTATTCTATGCCACAATGACAGTAACAACCCTGTATGCCTTATATTCTACCTTGCTTTCTTAGCATTTCTCATTCCTTTCCTTCTCTCTCTACAGTACCTGGCACTTCCCCTGTGTTATGGGTAAATCTTAGCTTCTTTCTCAGGACTCAGGATTCGGCTTCAAAAAAAAGTAAGCGCTATAGCTAGCCTTTGATAAAAGATGTTTTCAAACTTCTTCTACTGTTCACTGGGAAAGTGGTAACCTATTGGTAATGTCAGCTCATGATGTCACTTGTGGCACTAGATAAATAGATGAGTAACCACTCTTTGATAATAATTTAGTGGGGTCAGTTGTTTCTTTGACTTTTTTTGCTTTGCCCCTCCCTTTTGGGTACAGTCCCTGCTTTGCTACTCCTTGTTCCCTGACATCTCTTTTGAAACAGTTCTTTTGACAGCTGCTTACTTGTTGCTATACTGAGTTGTACCGTTCTGCTTCTTAAAGCTGTAGATCTAGTTGAAACTCTTACTCCAGGTTCAGTAAAAGCTACTGGGCCTGTTGTTGATTTGCGTTGTTCCACAGTCCTTACATTTTTGGGGAAAAGACAAAATTATGACTCTGATGTATTTCAGCTAGTTCCATCTTTACTAAAGATTTTTTACTTTCTGCTGAGTTATAATTTTAAATTAATGTTCCAATATATAACATTTCTTGTATGCCAATGGTTCTTCTGTTTTCTCTTCCACCTAGTCAGCATTTTTGTTAGCCTTGCTGTAAACTGAAGTCTCAAACAGTAATAGAGCTTAATTTTGCTATAAACCATACAAATGCATTCAGCGGGTTTACAAATTATCCCTTCTGCTGCTTTACAACACGATCACTTTTTAAAATGGATGTATAAAGCTCCCTCTCCCCCAGCTCCCCCCCTTTTTTTTTGGAAAGAGCATCTGGGCTGTTGTACAGATTTTAAGAGCAAAGTTAAACAAAAACTGGGCCCAATGCCCAGAGAAACCAACTCGAATAAAACTTGGGCAAAATAAACTATCCCAAATAGGAAAAGCTAGATAGAAGCAAAAATAACGTATGTAGAACTGCCCAAAGACACAGAAAGTAAAGCAGAATGATTTTACACTAAGCACGGTTGCTATATATCAGAGGCCTTCGGAGAGAATCAAAAAGATGCCTGTAGAAAGGGATGTTAGTGGATTGGGTCCCAATACTTTAAGGCCTGCCTTGAGTCAGATTCAACTACAGCAAGAATATTTCCATAGAAACATATGATGTTTCTACCGTAGACCCTGAAAGTATCTTGTTTCAAGCCCCAAAGCTCTGGGCGCTCTTTCAGTTTACCAGCAAGATCAGCTTAGGTGGAACATAGGCACTTTCACTTAGGTGAAAGCTGTGGGATTAGATCTTGCTCTCTTGTTTTTCCCAACTAAGTAGCTGGAAATTGCTTACACAAAGAACTGACACATCAGACATGACAGCTTCAACCTTTGGAATATACTATGCTCCAGATATCATGAGATTGATTTACAAGAATGAGATTATAATAACAATATTTTTCAGTTCCTTTCACTAGCAATTTGAACCTTTAAGCTGTCATAGCCTGTTTTATAACATGTCCTACATCCTTGAGGTGGGTAAGCTACATTTAAAAGAAATTGAAACCCCAAATTCTCATGGACTAATATGTACATAAGTGCAGGGTTTTGCAGAAAAACAGTTGCAAATGCTGGAATGTGTCTTGCTTGAGACTTAATGTGCATGAACAGTGTCCGTTTTGTGAAGTTACTAGATGAATTGTGGCTTAACTTATTTGGAAGCCCATTAGATCCGCCTGTATCCTGTGCTGCATCTAAAGAAAGGTGTCGAGCAGGTCAAGGGAAGTGATTCTGCCCCTCTGTTCCACTCTGGTGAGACCCCACCTGGAGTACTGTGTACAGCTCTGGATTTCCCAACATAAGAAGGACATGGACCTGTTGGAGTGAGTCCAGAGGAGGACCACAAAGATGATCAGAGGGCTGGAGCACCTCTCCTATGAAGACAGGCTGAGAGAGTTGGGGTTGTTCAGCCTGGAGAAGGCTCCAGGGAGACCTTATAGTGGCCTTCCAGTACCTAAAGAAGCCCTACAGGAAAGATGGGGAGGGACGCTTTATCAGGGAGTGGAGTGATAGGACAAGGGGTAACAGTTTTAAATGGTAAAAGGGGATATTCAGACTAGATATAAGGAAGAAGTTCTTTACAATGAGGGTGGTGAGACACTGGCATAGGTTGCCCAGAGAGGTGGTAGATGCCCCATCCCTAGAAAAATTCAAGATCAGGTTGGACGGGGCTCTGAGCAACCTGATCTAGTTGAAGATGTCCCTGCTTGCTGCAGAGGGGTTGGACTAGATGACCTTTAAAGGTCCCTTCCGACCCAAGTTATTCTATGATACTATGATTGCATGATTACTATCAAAGACATTAAACTGGTGTGTTTTTCTTAAAAGTGGTGTTCCATTGCCTGAACCTGTAGAATTGTTGGGTCTTTGTTGTTGGGTTAAAGGAAAAGATCGTCAGCAGCTGTCATTTTATCATCTTGGTGATCTTATCAACTTTCATTGGACTGCTCATGAATTTAATAGCAACCAGAAGCAGAAAGAGCCTCCCCAGCCTCCCTGAGACAAGCACAGGCTGGGCCCTTATTGTAGGTTTTGACATGTTTTTGTTTTGTGTCATATGTGGTAAGGTCACTGGTACACCCTCAGCACACAGTTGTTCTACAGCTGGCACAGCCTCCCCATCCTGCTTTCAGTTGCACCTCCACATCCTGCTTCCCCAATCTCCTTTACATCCTCACTCCCTTTTCTCCCTATCATTCCCTCTTTCCATCACTTTCTTCTAATTTATATCAAAATTACAGTTTATGCAATTTGTACTTGGAAGAAGATAGATAATCTGAGTTCCAGTGACAAAGTGGATCGTATATTACCAAACTTTCCTCGGCCTCAAATTTTTATTTCATTGTCTTGCATTAAGTCTTCTCTATATTTGGAAAACATTTATTTGCCCTTCGCTAAGTTTTATCTCTGTTGTGCTATGTTTATAGGACACCATGTGTACTTTTCAGAAGTTTTATACAACCTTGAGAAGACTCTACTTGTTGTTTGCTTGTATGTCTATTTCTCACACAATGTTTTTCATTATACCTTGATTGTGTTAGTATTATTCTTTCGTTTCCAACCTGAAATAAATGAGAATACACAGTAATTTGTATTAGTATTTCCACTAACTCAACTGAACTCTATTTCTTCATAATAGATAGATTTATTTTTTTTTTGAAGTGGCACAAAAATGAATCATAAACCCCCAAACCCTGTATTTCCTATTACATTTGTTTTATCCAGCAGGCAAACCAAACCATTAATCAGTTGGATTTATATGTGCTGCAAGATCAGGTCCTGGCAACCATGACCTTAGTCCTGGACAGTGTTTAAGCGTGTGATTAACTTTGAGCAGATGCTTAGCTCCTATTTTTGACAGTGGAATGTAAGCACATCTGCTTCCTAAGGAGTCTCATTTCTACTGAAGTTAATGCAAGGTTTTCTTTGACTCCAAAAAGACCTGGATCATACTTCAGTTTCTTGAAGATATTAAAGAATCCTGGAACTCTGTAAAAAATGCTTTTAAAAGAATTTAATTAGTGTGAAAATAACTGGTCTTCTCAAAACAGTTATCTAATTATTTATAACTCATTTCTGTCATAATGCCTTAGCAATGTATTTTGTCAAGCTACAAAGTTTCAGGGACATTCCATGCCGTGATTTAAGTAACTATTCATGGGGGCATTTAAACTGATGCTTAGTTTCCCCTCACTTCAAGTGCTTATTTTAAACACGATCAATATACTTCTAGGGGATTGCGGTCAATGCTTACGTATCTTCTTAGAAGTGTTGTGCACACACAGTTCACTTTTGAGAATTTTCAGGCCCTCGCAGAAGAAAATGGTTTCTTCTGAAGAGAACACCTTCTTAGAAGTGTAGTATATTTTATTTGTAAGCACAGTGTTTTCAGTAAAGTATTTTTTAAAGCAAGGATCTAATACACCTTCAGTTACTGAACAGATGCCAACTGATTTTAGTTTTTAGAATAAGGCAAATATAACTGGAACAATATTTTAAAAAATCAATATCCAAAATGATTTGTTTAAGAAAATATTATTTTTTTTCGGCAAAAGGGAAATGTATTATAATGTTGTTTTCATTTCACTCCAAATAAAGAAATTAGTAACAACAAATAAAAGTTCATTAATTTTTGAACTTTTCAGTTTAGACTCAGGAAAAAATGCAGCCAAACTATTTTTAAATTATGTTGAGTTTTGTTTTGGTTTTTTTTTTTTTCTGGGAGTTGCTATGCAATGCAATAATATGCGCTTACCGTAAGGTTATTGTAAAGCACTTATACACTTTATTATATATGCTATCACCTGGATATCATATGTACATCCATTTACCAGTGGTTATTGCCAGTGAGTAGTATAATTCATGGAGTCTTCTTTTGAACCTATGAACATGCTGGTCTGAGCTCTGACTCTGTTCTCACTAATCCAGCAGTAAAATAAGGGAAAGCAATAAATATTCCAATTTCAAATATTATTTGGTAAGCTGTCCTAGTTTTAAATGTAATATATTTATGGACTACCCATTTAAAATCTGTGCTTTTTTAAGAGGCTCTTAAAATGCAACCTCCATAACGATCTATCAACCCTAGGAAGTACCTGTTGTTCTATATTATATGGGGAATGTGATTTGGATGTGTGTTCTGCTCTTCTACTACATAATATGTTTAAATATTATGTGTTGGCTTATGTCTGTTCCAGCACTGAAGGTGGTAAAACTCCCACGCTAATTGCTTTTGAAAGGCTTCCTCTATAACCTTACTATGCATTGCCCTTTTTCAGGAGCTTACTCTTTTTTTTACTATCATTATTCTTCTTCTCAATATGATTTTACTATAATTTGATGCTGGAACTACACAGGTTTATGCCTCCAAAGACTCACAAAAGGAAGGTATATGACAGTCGGCCTTTCTAGATTGCGGCATTGGAGTCACATGGAGTGTGAAGGAACCAGGACCACTAGAGAGAGCTCTCGTAACAAAACGCTGCTCCCCCATGGAGATCCCTGTAATCAGTCCAGGCACTTAATTGAGCTCCGGCTAGATCTTGCCACTTACCTGCAGCCAGATCCCAAGTTATATATAGCTTTATACAAGGCTTAATCCTGAGCTGGCATAAAGCAGACAAGAAGATTATAGACCCATGACCTATTAGCAGTCTGGATTTATGAAGTGAAAACTGTGCAGTACAAATGTTGACTATTTTTTGTGGAACAGTTACAAAAGCAATTGAGAAAGGAAAGAGGATATCATCTGGGTTTTGGTATAGCATTGAATACAATGTCTTGATGAAATCTTACTTTTCAAATGAGTTCAAATTGGCTTGGATCTGAGCTCCGTCACATGGAATGAAAATTGGCATATAGCACACAAATATAACATGATAATAAACAACAACATATAGTCAGCTGTATAAGCTGACGATAGGGGTGCCACAGGCCTCTGTTTAAGGTGTTGTCTCCTTTAAAAGTCACATAAATGATCTGGAATTGAAACGCAAGAATGGTAATGAAATTCACAGATGATGTTAAATTGCAGGTTGTGCCAGCAGCAGTCAAGACCGGCAAATAATAGAGGGTCTCAGAAAAAAATAGAAACATCGGCCGAGAATAACAAAATGAGAGTCAACTTGGAAAACTGCAAATACATCTGGGGAAAATTAATTCAAAACAGATACTCAACAAGAAGGCTAAATCTGGAAAGCAATGATACTGAAGTATATACCTGAGGTGACAGAGAATGATGAGTGAGATAATGTGTAAGTCTGCAGTGTAACAAAAAAGATGGGATTTGGAGCAGCCAATACAAAACTTCTCTTCCCCACAAGGTTGAAGGGATGGCATCTGGAATATTCTGGTTACTCCTAGACATTTCACAGTCACAAAATGCAAAGCAGAACCTTGATTTTAAAGGGGGATCCAATGTCCATTTAGAAGTTGTGTCCAGTCCAGTAAAATTATCTCATTTTCCTTTATATTCTAGGGAAACAAAAAAAGAGAAAGGAGACAGAAAGCAGGTGACCTATAGCACAGTTCGTTCCATTTGTATTAAAACCTACCTGCTAAGGGATAAACATGCATCCCTCTGTGACTGCAGAACTTGAACGCTGAGATGATGAACTGCCTACTTTGAGTAAATGTAATTATATTTACTTTATTGTACCCTCTCCAGCCCCTTATGTCAGGGCTGCTCGTGTATTTACATTGCTGGATAAAATGTCAGAAGTAATTCAGGTGTAAACAGCTTCATATCAGATCTTGCTTCTGAATGCCAGCAGGTACCTTATCCCTGAGATCTTGTTGGCCTCATTAACACTTGCACTCCCAGGTGCCCAGCGGTCTAGCTACAACAGAAGTCCACTACTTTTCCTCATTCCAATCAAATGGCATGATTTTCGGATGTAGCAAATAGGAATTTGAATTTGAATCTGGTCAGACTGACAAAGCTGCAGAAACCAGGTCTCCATTTTCAGTGTACATTATGTAGCCAAAGGTCCTACTATTGCCTGTGTTCTTGAATGGAAGATGTTGGCACTGTGGTACTGCCATCATAGCTAATGGAGTGAGCATCCTTCCCAGCAGCCTTGGGTAGAGATTAAGACTGGTTTCAGTTCATCTGGCTGTAGCTGTCTACCATGCAGGCATCAAACACGTGAGACACTGTCCTGGTACCTAAAGCTAGATAAGATGAATCCGACCTCGACTGTTTTACCAATGCATTTTTACATCAAGCAAAAGCATGGATGTATGCCAGTGCCTAGTTCCTTCAGGCAGTTTTGTATGGGCACAGAAGCCTTGGTAGTCTTAGCACTTGAGATTTAAGTCGGAGTTGATAAATGAGATATGTACATAGATGTTCACTGTAGCATTGACTTCCTGGATTATTGTTGTAGACTTTGGTGCCTATATTCCGTATAAATATAGTGCATTGCGTGCCCAAAACGTATTGGATCTGGATCCTGTCCAAAACTCTTACTGCTCCAGTGAATGATGTGTTAACCCAGATTTCAGACTGGTTTTTGCTACCAAGGAACAGAATAAACCTTGGTTAATTAGAGCAAACACATCAAGCTAAGCATGCACAGCAGAGGGAAGGAAAACCACTTGAAAACTATTTTCTCTTGCACTTCATCTGAATTGTTAAATGAGCAGAAGTAGTCTTTTCAAGTTGATTTCAGAACCATCTGTACTCTGTATTTTCATATTTCTATGAAGTAAAATTAAAAAATAATATTCTTCCTGAAAATCCTTTTGATTTTCATATGTATGTGCTTTGAAAATATCTTCAATACTTAACAATCTATTCCTTTTTTTGGTCTTCTTTCCACTGGGTACCCAAATGCTTCTATACTTGGATTCACTGGATTTTTAAAAATCTGCCAAGACATACAGATCCATCCCTGATGGCAAACAACGCATGATATTGGTATATTTTCCTTTAATTTTTTTTCTTGAGAATATTCTACCTGCTTACTCTGAAATGACGATAGTTAATCAAAACATCTAGTATATTACCATTGTTATGAATGTAGCTGGCCATGTAGCTGCACCAGACTGCAGCATTGACTTCCAAGTCTAGCTGAACTTGATTCTGTTTAAGTTAGCCAAAAGTAAGACTCGACGAGCTCTTTTGGCACAAAAGACCCATAGTATGTAGCAGATTAACTATCAGCATGTTTCTGGGTTAATTAAAATCCCAACAAACCCTTCACATTTCCTGAACAGGAAACTTTTGAGTTAAATCTTAATTCTGACAGAAATTAAAATTTTTCAGTTTGAGAGCTTTTAAACTTTTGTAGTTTGCAACCATGAAGATGGACAGGGAGCACATAAGGTAAGTGCTTTCATCTGGATGGCAAAGCTATTTGTGAATTCTCCAAATTTCTTTCCTTCTAACACTGCCATTCCTGACCTTTTCAAGCAGTACAGAGGGTGGCCAAACCAAAAGTTACTAGCAAATTTTATTAGAAAGCGTTTTCTCTTCATGTGCTGTTTCAAAGCTCATAATACTTTAAGTATTCTTGAATAGCAGCTCTTTTATTTTTATATTGTTTACCTCTTACTGATTCAGAGACCAAGTGCCCAGCACTGAGAGCAGAATACTGAATGAATCCCTTGTCTCTGATGTAGAATTCATTGCTGCTAGAGATTTTAATAGAAACTTTGTTGCCTGTCTTTTTCTCCTTGTATTGTGCTCTTAAGTTTCTCATAGAATAGCTGATAAGATATCCATTGCAGAACTTCTCTCCTTTCATACAACACCATGAAATATGGGTATGTAAAAAGATTACTAGTAGGAGCATCATAATTTCTGGGAAAAAAAACCAAAACACAAAACCAGCACTCTACTCTGGGTTAATTTTACAAAGAAATCTATTCCAGTGAAGAACTCCCTTCTACACATGCCTGAAAAAAAAAGGTGATTTTTTTTTTTTTTTTAACTATTAAATATTGTTCAAAACTAATAGGACTCACAGAGTCCTAAATAAAAGTCAAACGTAGATTTTGTCTTGAGGAACCTAAATAAATTGATATTTTGTGCCTTAAGTGGTGATGAAAATTGCTATCTTGAAAATGTTTATGGTTTGTTTCAGAGAAAAATTATCTGCTTTCACTTCTGCAGCCTGTTCCTTTTCTTTTACATTGACAGATCCTTCAACTTTATACATGCTGTATCAGATAAAACCATATGCCAATATGTGGTAATGATTATGCAATAATCTTATATTTTCAGCACTAAATAGAAGCTTTCACATTAATTACAGTCAAAATGACAAACAATTAAGTAGCAATTCTGTGAAAACTGAAAAATAATAAACTGCCCAGCTTTATGTAGAACTATATTAGCAGATACCACCTTTATTTCCCAGACGTTTCTAGGCTGGAAAAAAACACAGTCTATTAATGGTTATCTACTCCTCTCCCTCATCTCATTCATGTGTAATAACAGTCAATTCTTTCATCTAGACACATCTGTTTTTTTAATCACTAATAGCTCCACCATTTAGATCCAGTAAGACATCTTTACAATTTTTATAACTTCCTTGCTGCTTCCTAGTTACTATAATAAATTCTTGATCTTATCACTTCTCCTCTAGTTGTAAAAAACAGAAGTTTTAATTCTACAGGCTGAATTAGAGGATAAAGCCCTGCATTCTGAGTTACTCTGAGTCCTTTTATTTTGCCTTCTGAGAGCTGCTTTTGTAATATTAAATTCTATTTCTGTTATCTTATGAAGCTACTAAATGGGATCTGGAAAAATGGCATTTTAGATTTTTAAAATGGGATGTCTCACATGTGCCTCTAAAAGCAACTTTTTGGGTTGTGTAGTCCAGGTGGAGTAAGTGCTCAATAGGCTACTCTATAGTGGACAATAAAATGAGCTAAGGTCCATTCTCTGTCCCAAAGGACGAGTGGCATGGCACAGCTTCCATCCATATGGCCAGCCTCTCTTCCCCCAAAACAGGGTGTTTTCTTACACACCGCATGTTGGCTACAGTCGCAGGTTTGTGCTGCCCTCTACATCGTGTCTGTGCTTTGTCTGTGTGAGATGTATTTGCCATAAACCAAACTAAGCGTGGGAGAACGCAAAAAACTGAACTGTGTGGATGAATTCTGGTCAGTGTTCAAGCCTGTGCCTGGATTGTCTTTAATGTATTAATGTAGATGTAATCAGCTGCAGGATATTCCTGATTAGACAGATATTGTTACTGAGACTGATGGTCAGTGCAATCATGTCATTTAGAAAGGGGGACCAAATAATCATGTAGGAAAAAGCCCTTCTACTTAAATTACAAGTGTAGGGTAGATTGTAAGGCATTCCCGACTAAAATATATCTTGAAGTCAGACTTGGGAAGCTAAATTAGTCATGGGTAAGCATTGTTATATAATGAAAACAAAGGTGTCAGGACTCAGGGTTTTGTAGGACTCAGTGCTACAAAAATGCAAACCTTTTTTGGAAATATAAACACATTCCAGGATGTACCCTTCTGTTGTGGTTTAACCCTGTAGGGCAGCTCAGCCCCACGCAGCAACTCGCTCACTCCCCTCCAGTGAAATGGAAGAAAGAATCAGAAGGGTAAAAGTGAGAAAAACTGTGGGTTGAGACAGAGACAGTTTAATAGGTAAAGCAAAAGCTGCATGCACAAGCAAAACAAAATCAGGAATTCAGTCATTACTTCCCAGGTGTTCAGGCATCTGCAGGAAAGCAGGGCTTCATCACACATAACAGTGACTTGGGAAGCCAGATGTTATAACTCTGAATGTCACCCACCTCCTCCTTCTTTACCCCAGCTTTTATTGCTGAGCATGATGTCTTGTGGTACAGGATGCCACTTTGGTCAGCTGGGGTCAGCTGTCCCAGCTGCGTCCCCTCCCAAATTCTTGTGCACCCCCAGCCTAGTCGCTGGTGGGGTGGTGTGAGAAGCAGAAAGGGCCTTGATGCTGTGCAAGCACTGCTCAGCAATAACTAAAAACATCTGTGTGTTATCAACACTATTTTCATCATAAATCCAAAACATAGCACCATACAAGCTACTATGAAAAAAATTAACTTTATCCCAGCCAAAACCAGTACACCTTCCTTGTCCCAGGGCTGTGGTTTTATGTTTGTCATACACTTAATGTGATTAATGCATGAACACATGTCATTTTAGTCGGGACGGACAAACAAGAAGACTCTCCCTGAAGAGTGAAGTTAAGCTCTCCCTTTATTACAAACTTGGCTTTCTTATATATCTAATCTTTTGTTCATGCTCCGTTCACACATTCTTTCTACGCTTTCAATTGGTTAGGTTACATAGCACACGCGCTCATAGCTACAATACGATTGGTTATTGAAATCCTGTTCACATTGCTCAAAATCTGGCTTTCTCACAGCCTAACTCTCCTTGTTCTCTGAAGCGATCTTCTTTCTCCTTTTTGTTACATTGTCCTTACATGACGCAACTCGTGGCCTTCTTATGGGTACACTGCAATCTCTTCTGTCAAAGAGTCTACGGACCCGCCGTATCCCCCAACAAACACAAACCAGAAGTAAAAGATGTATTTGTTTCATTAGTGCTTTCAATTTGTATAAGCCAACACGTTTTGCTATTTTTCATTTATTTACTTCTTTGTGTGATTAATATAGTCCTGAGGCTGGAGCAATGCAATGACATTTGCAGAAGTGGGAAAATGGAAGTTCTCATTGGACTAATCACATTTTTGCCAAAGTTTCTGGTTGTGCGACTTCAGGCTCAATTATATAATCATAACACATAACATGAAGGTATATGAATACCTGGAATAAAGGCCCCGGTCCCTAAAGGTGAAATCCGTAATTCAGTGGGTTTTTTAAGATCAATGTTCCCATGTAAGAAAACTGGAAAGGTATGCTAATATTTGATGCAAACCCCATAAATATTCCAGTTTGTAAATGTATTATTTTGAGTATAGTAATTATACTCACTCCTGTGATTAGGTATGGTTTGAGTTGACGTGATATCTTACTACTAAAATAAGTATAGAACTTGGAGAGACAGCATACAAGAGAATTTGTACCTGAAAGCCCCATTAATCACAGAGTATTTAGTTATGTTTACTATAATGCCCCAATGCCGTTTCCCGATCTACAGGTCTGGAAGTCAGTTGCACCGTAGGTGAGAATGTAGCTCAAATAGGAGGCAGAGGAATTCTGTTTCCGTCTCAAGTATAACCAGGATGTAGAACTGAAGACAACATGTTTCTGAAAACCAAGTGACAAACGCATGCATGAAGCCTAGATCCAACAACAACAAAACCAAACCCAACCCCAAACAAACAAAAACCAGCCCAAATTTAAAAAAAAAAAAGATGAAAAAATGCAAACTTTTGGGATATAGCTCTTCCCTGGTTCCCTGAAACAATCATGAATAGAACTGTGCCATGATTATTTGAAGCTGAACATGGTCATATATTATTGATATTTTTCCACTCAGTTTGTTATGATTTCTGTCTTATTTAATCAACTGTCATATAATCAACTTCATCATACATTTAAGAAAAGCCCAGAAAAACAAATAAATGCTTTTCCCCCACAAATTTATCATTTTGGATGAGTTGTATTAAAAAATGTTGAATATAATCAGTGCACTAATATTTTTTCTTTTTCTACTAAACTTCTACATAGGATAGCCAAATAAGATTAACATGAAGATGTTAGATATTTAAAGATCCTACTGAAGTATTTTTCAGAGATGGGATACGGTCTTATCGCTTTTCGAAAACACTTGCCTGCACATAACAGTGGATGACCGATCACTAAAAGTTCATTGATACTGGACTGTTGAGAGCTCCAGAGAGTACCCAGAATTTATCATGGTGTGGTGGGAAACCTTGTTAACTGCAAAGTCAGCGGATGGGAGTCCAAAGTGGAATGGCAGCAAAAATGTGAAACAATTATTATCAACCTTATACATTAAAATTTTTAACTGGTGAAGGCTGAACTCATTTGCTCGCCTCGGAGAGACTGGAAGGGAATTATTCTAAGTGTGTATTTGGGAAGGAGGAAAAACAGGATGGAAGGGAAAGACACTGAGCACCCTGCATTTTAACTTGCCTCTCTCTTTCACGAAATCATAAACTGTAACTCCAAAACAGACCCCTTGGTTGTATAATGTCACCTTCTGTACATTACAAAATACAAAGTTCTCTGTCACCCTGTGTTCTCCTGTAAACTGTGTTTTGTTAAAATATATCTCCTAAACCAGTATTTGAATACACCAAAGGATGCACAATTCTCCATTTTCTTTGCTTATTCATTGTCACTTTTTAAAAAAAGTGCTTTATTGCCAATTGAACATCTCTTACAAAAAGACTTCAAATAGCTTATGCTGATATAGCTATCCTGTGAGATTGTCAGGTAAAAAGCGTCTAAGAACTATGCGATGTTACAGTTTTTACAATTCATTTTATTTTTTCCTACAATCTCCGTGTAGAAGACATTTAAGAGTATAAACGGGAAGCTTTGCTCCATCTCCTTCTACCCTAGAAAAAATCCAGCTCAAATTCCCTCTACTACAGCCTTGGGATGAAAGTCCAAGTCATTTGTTATTTTGTCTGAGCATGACTGTCTGTGTCTAGTTAGCTACCACAAAAGCTTCCAGCAAATTCTGCATAAGGTAGGAAGCAAGAAGGGGAAAAAAAAAATCTAAAAAAAATCTGTAAAACAAGGGTGGAAGAATTTGAGAAGAAAAAGTATCGTATAAGAGGTAAGGTAGTTCCTAAGAAAAGCAGCCAGCCAAACTGTAGTAGAGATCTTTTAACTTGAGGTCAGTCAGAAAGGTTGGGGAAAATGGGAAAAACCTAAACTCAAATCAAGACCTCCAAATTGGTCTGCACACTGGTACTGCTTCTCTCGATGCAGAGGATAATAAAAGAAAACCTCCTGCAGCAGTGGGCAGAATTTTTATTTGTAAACTACACAAGTATTTCAATTTTGGTCAGAAGAAATTTGAGTAGCAGAGCATTTAAAATTAATAGGGTTTTATAGTAATTAGTGGTAAGATCCTTACACAAATGCATTTATCCTTGCTGTTTACAAAATAAACAGTGATGCTCGTACGCAGGGACGGGAGATTAAAGGAAATGCAGACGAGGCTTTGGAGGATTCCTTTCTACTGCAGTTACATTGAGTTTCTCTGGGCAACACCCATTTAGCTATGTAATACTCTTCGTTTCGGTGGCTGTTAGCATGAGTTTAAGGCATGGTAATGTAAGAGAATTCTCATCTTGCATCGCTGGACTTTTTCAGAGCTTTGTGTAAAGTAGTCATTAAGAAGTAGCAGAGTTTGACTCTTAGGTTTAAGAACCCCTGAAATATAGATTTATAGTTTGATCCTTTGAGAGGTGGTTTAAAGTATTATAGGAATATTTAGATCTGTCCTGGTGGCTTTCCATATTTTTTCTGCCTTCTCACTGGAATAATTATCAGAAAAATCAACAAAAGTCTGGATAGCTTGTGTCAGAAAAGACAGATTGGAAGGGAGCAGGTATGGGAATTCTCATCCTCTCATCTGCACTTTCTCCATTATTTCTGGCTTATGCTTATATGGTTTGTGTACTTCTTGCTACTCAGAGGACAGGTTGTAGACATCTTTAACACCATGCTTATTTATATAAAGTGCCTTTCGCTACCACATTATTATCAATCATTTACAGGGACTATTACTTAATTTTAACTTATTTTTAAGTTGTTTTTTTTCCACACATGTGGTAAGAATTACTAAGACATAAGTGTAAATTGCTATAAAATTCTTGTTAGAAATCTTCTTCAGAAAAGCTCCAGACTCTACTGAAAAGCTTTTCCCCCGTTTTTTATTTGGCTAGAATGGGAGCTACGTTTCATTTAGTGTAAGTCATTCTCACTCAACTGCTCAACACT
The DNA here is from genome assembly GCF_963924245.1 of Chroicocephalus ridibundus. Lineage (NCBI taxonomy): Eukaryota > Metazoa > Chordata > Aves > Charadriiformes > Laridae > Chroicocephalus > Chroicocephalus ridibundus. The sequence goes on from NC_086285.1 coordinate 135,016,477, forward strand.
TTGGGGTCAGAAGTTTGCAGATTTTGTGTATAGTGCCCTGAAAATAGTTTTTAATGCTCATTTAATTTAAAAAAAAAAAAAAGAAGAAGGGGCTATGGAAGCCTGTAGATTGTGTTTGCAGCAAATGGCTAATCCAGAAGCTTCTGTGAGTAAAGAGGGAGAGTCACAAAAGTATCCTGCATGTTGAATGGATCTAGTAGGGATTCTGCAAGTAGTTAGAATTTGTATTACTACAAACATGAAAAAGACCAATTAAAGCCTTAATGTAAAATTAATGTAAATGTATTGATTAAGAAAAATTCTTACAAAATTAATGAATGTGCTTCATAATTATTTCTCTTTTATTTTGTAAAGAAATTTCTTAAAAAACATAGCTCCTCATCTGGACTAAAAAAACATCCCCTCTGCGATATGATTTCCAGTTAGTCCATATAAGTCATACCTAGTTTTGGAAAGAGTACATCTTATTTGCACTGGGTTTCCATTGCTACTAAATACACCCCTTTGTTTCAAAGTTTGATGCTGAAATTCAACACTAAAAGCACTCCACAGACAATGCAAGGAGTTCCATTTCTGCCTAAGACTTTGACTTTCCATGACAACAGCCGCCCTCAAAACCAGGAGTGAGCTGTCAACCGTAAAAGTGAAATTAGACATTACAATAGCAATGAACAGATTTCCAGAAGCATCTTCAGGATTTAAGAGCAATGTCTGATGGCTCAGTTACTTGCTCATTTAGAAAATCATACTCTAAACCAAAAAGTGGTGATACTTAAGAAAAAAACACTTCTTCAATGTGTTCAAACATGAGAGTGGGAGTTGTGAAAGCAAAAAAATTGGGTGTTTTCACTGATAAACTTGCATGAGAAGCAGATGATAGCCTGGAATACGCTTCAAATTATTGCATACTTCCATAACTCTGATCTGTTCTATGTGAAGTTTCTGACACTGATTTTGCTAAATGTAAGCGGGTCAGAAGATTTGATTATCCTTTCTCAGTATAGATTTTCTGACCCATCAGCTTTTTGCATTTCTTCTGATTTGATCTTTTGTGGATGTAGATAACAAGACTTTTTTTTGCAGCATTCCATAAAAGAGGACTGTATATAGTATTATTTTCCTGCTGTCTGTTGACTACTTTACTTCCTACATCTTTTTCATTGCCACATCTGAAAGCAGTTCCTTCTTGGTATTGTTTTCAGTAACTTCATGCTGGATGTTCTGTTATTAATCCCTAATGCACTTATTTTGGACTGTTGATTTTTTTTTCCTTCCATATTCTCCTATCCACAAAGTTATCCAACTTTTCATCAGCGACTACACTGCATTAACACACACTTCTGTCAAGAGCATGAATGAATTAATCTTGTCCCAACAGCAATCTTTGTGAAAGTCTATACACATTTTACGTTGTCTAATATAGGTATTTGCAGTACTTTTAGATTTTTTCGCTATTTATTTTCAATAAATATTTTCTATCCTTGGTCTTCCCTTTCACCAAAATCCTTACCTCCTCTAGTAGTTCAGCAACTTCATTTCAGCTCATAATTTCCCATAGGACATTATACCATATACTTTATGCAAGCATAGTTATATTTGAGCTACAGTATTTGTTTCATTAAGAACCCAGTTTATACCAGCAAAGAAAGATAACAGGATGGTTTAGCTTAACATAACTTTTATAAGCTCAATTCTACTTTTTAACTTGAGTGTTATTTTATTGTATTTTTGCTTTCCGCTACATTAATTGTCTATTTCCTTACAAAATATCAAGGTTTGACTTATGTGTAGCTGCCTGGGTAACATCTTTTTTCCTACCTTTCATATAGGTGCAAAATTTTCTATTCTCTAATGTTATGCTTTCATCCACAATCTCATTCTTTTGAAATTCCTGCCCTATCTGCTAATTATCTCGAATTTTTGAAATGGGTGATTATCCAGTCATCTAATCTTGAGTGTATTAAGGTGTCTGAATTCTAAATCAAGTTCCATTCTGATAACTTTTGTATCTTAATTTCTGTTATTCAGTTTACCTCTTCCATTTCATATTGAAGTAATTAGTCTTATTGAAAGCTGAGTCAAACCATTAATTTAGTATGGGGGTCATATCTGGATTATCTTTAATCTCAACCCTGGCCCTTCCTTTTTTTATTTTATTTATTTATTCTGTTTTTATTTATATTCCCAAAGTGCCTTTCTTTCCTATTTATTTTAATATCCTTTAAAGGTCTAGCTCAGATTGACTTTTGGCTATTCTTATTTCATCCCTAGACTTCTTGACCTCTAAGAGATGATTTCTTGGCTGTTCAGTCCTTTTTTCCATTCCTTGCAGCTCTCTGCTTACTCCTAATATCCTTTTTGTTTATTCATCCAGTCAGGTCTGAAGCTCTTCATTGTATATTGTGGGTTTTTTTTCAAATGGAAGCATGTTCTAGATGGTTATGAACCTTTGCCTAAAGCCTTCCCCTATATACAAGTCTTGAGTTCAGTCCAGATGACTTAATTAACTGGGATTTCCCTTTTTTAATCAGATTTGTGCCATTGGAATAGAGGTGGTCATTTTTTTAATTTATTTTAAACTGAATCTGTCAATGATCATAGGCACAATTCTCAGAACTCCTTGCAATGTTATTTTCTTCTTTTACTGTTTTACAATGTCTTCAGAGTAGGTCTGTAATATGATTCTTTGTTGTCTCAGTAATTTTGTGTAAGCTATCACATTTTTAAGGTCTCATCGTGAGTAATAGCATTTGTTTTCCGATCTATATCTGTGAAAGCAGTCTCCCACACTATTCCAGTTTATAGAGGCATTGCTCTGTAATAATATTGTAATGATTCTTCTCCATAGCCATACTCAGTCTTGGCTTCTAAATTTCTGTGAGCTCAAGACCAGTAAAATTCCTTCTCCAACCTCCCACCCCAATCAGTAAATCCCAGTGATGGTTCACCTCTTCTGTCCTTTTTCTTATCTTTTTCTTATCTTAACAAATAGGTTTCATAAATTTCTCAAGATATCTCTTCTCATCATAAAGATCTTATAGTTGCCACACTATCCATATACCATTGGAACTTTCCCTTCCTCCAGCTTTCATTTCTCTTTCCTTTGTTCCCTTCATCTCACCACCCTCAGTGTAAAGAATTTATTCCTAACATTTAATCTAAATCTCTCCTCTTTCAGTTTAAAACCGTTACCCCTCATCCTGTCACTACACTCCCTGATAAAGAGTCCCTCCCCATCTCCCCTGTAGGCCCCCTTTAAGTACTGGAAGGCTGCTATAAGGTTTTCCCAGAGCCTTCTTGTCTCCAGGCTGAACAACCCCAACTCTCTCAGCCTGTTCTCACAGGGGAGCGGCTCTAGCCCTCTGATCATCTTTGTGGCCTCCTCTGAGCCTGCTTGAGCAAGTCCATGTCTTATGCTGAGAGCCGCACAGCTGGACGCAGTACTCCAGGTGGGGTCTCACAAGACACTTCTTTTGATGTCAAAACATTCAAACCCCTTGAGCAATCATGATCCATCAGAAGACATACACTGATGGGCCAGAAAGTACTTTGTTGCTATGTTTCCTCACTGCAATGTTTCACGAAAAAAATAAAAGGAAAAATAATGAGGTAGGTAGCATGTGCATATATGGTTATATGACATTAATAGACACTGTCCAGTTTAACTAAACAAGGATTAAAAACTGCAGCATGTAGCGGCCTCACCAGCAGTCTGTGCAGTACCACTAAAAACTCTTGTCGTGTTTTGTGCCTTTGGGCTGACTTTGCAGGTGCCTTCCAAAAGAACCCATTTAACTCCCCATCCCAAAAGCTGGCATGTAACGTATGTCCTGACTTGCAGGAACTATCTCAAATAATCTTTGTTTGTTTAGAGAGGATTCCTTCTTGAAAAATATTTCTTCCACAAAGGGGGTGATCCATATTTTTATAAACTTCAACCAAAAGCTGTGTTCTGAAAACACATTTTCAATAAAAATAAATTTTCAATAAAAATAGTTTATTTTGGACTGATACAGCGTTCATGTTTTTTAGCACATTAACAAAGTGATCTAGTATTTCTGAGTCCTTGAGTATCCCTCTGTTGTTATTTTTTTTTCTGTTGCAGAGAACACATTAACACAAGATCATTAAAAAGGGCATTTAAGTGACCTGAATGTGAGAAAAAATTCAACTCCATGCCTTTATTCCCACTCACAATTCCTATTTCTCTCTCCTCTCCAAATCAGGAGACCCTGAGTCCATGTAATGGCCAATCCACTAACCCCCTGCCTCTTATTCCCTTACTCGCCCCTGGCTGGTCGTCTTCTCTAGTCCTAAGCCAAAAGTATAAGACTGGTGATGGCCATCTTCCTGCAGGCTCTGAGGAGCAGGAAGAGTCACTAGCAAGTAGAGCAGCAGGTGTAAGCAATGCAACCCAGTTGAGACCTTACACAGAAGTAAAGACCCTTGCTGCCGCTGCAGCCCATGCCACGGGCTTTGAAACCTGTGCTTCCTTTGTGGCACGTGTACCATAGCTTGAGAACCCCTGGTCTGAAAGCGCAGCTATGCTAAAGGCTCTGGACACGGTAATACCAATCGCACTGTGAGGAAGTAAGAATGTGAGTGGAATAGCAAATAAATATGTATAGAAAACAAGACGTTTGTTCTTGTATTGTAAGGGCATTTATTTGCTTCCAAAGCATTTCCTGAAAATAAAATTAGGCTCTGTTACAGCCAGCATATTTCTGTAATCTATTTTTATCGCTGTAGACACTGGAGAAACAGCAAAACTGTCTAACATTCCCTGCTCTATTGACTCAGCCTGAGCCTTTTGGAAACACTTTATAGACTCATGCAATGGGTGATACTTGATTTGATGCAATGTTTGTTTTGACCAAGAAGTCCAAGATCTAAATCCTGGCCACAGAAAACAACATGAGCTGTTACTGTTCAGGTCTCAGTTGCTGAACAACAACAGGTCAGTTTGTTTTCTGTGTAACTGAGATGTGAACAGTCTCACACGTGGAGGGCACTACATGTCTGCTATGTAGGTACTAACTTATCTAGAGTTTAGTTCCCCTTCCTGGCGAGGTGAAAAGAGATTTACTTGATTAATTCTCAGGACTACTGTACAACTTAAAGAATAAAGCTTTTTGAAATTGCCACACAAGAAGATTCATGCATACGTTAAATATTTTTTTACATGGCAGCAATAATTAGTTACAGAATTGTATCAGTAACATTTCAGCACTGACTACTCCTGTGATTTATCAGTTATTTAACTGCGAATGTATCAGCAATAAAAAGAACACTGAAGCCAATATTTTTTAACATACATCCTAAGTGGAATTTTATTTAGTTATTCAAATACAAACCTAAACGGTGCTACTTCCAAAAAAAAACCAACCCAAACCTAAAAAGGAAACACAACCAACTTGCTTCATTATATAAAAATAATAGCAAAGTATAAAAGTAGTTCATTAAACAGAGTGTTTAGTTAGCTGCACATTTTTCCTGGGCCTGGTAATATTGAGAAACGGCATGTTCTCGTCCTTAGATTCTCTTTCCTTTGGTTTGCTTTGAAACAACACATGAACAAAATGGCAGTGTGAGCTGATTAGGCTGGCTTTGTTTCATTAAACTAAGAAGTCATACATGTGAACTCAAAGAAATAAGAAGGCTTCTTCTCTGTTTCCCAGTGTTGTTGTATGCCTTCGCAAGCACAACTTTGGGAGATGTAATAAAATAAACAGATTGTTTTTAAACAGATGTTCTTGTGCTGGTCCGCATGAGAACAGCTGATATATGAGGGAATAGTCTAAGACCAAATACAAAAATAATATTTAAATTGGAACAAGTGCTCTTGTGATTTACACCTAATGTTGCTCTCACTCTGACAGACAGCCAAATGTTACAGAGAAAATGTCCAATGTGTGTTCTCATTTTGAAGCAGCACGGAAGATTTGTAGAGAGAAAAGCGTGAAGGGTGAAAGACACCTTACAGAGTTAGCTTTAAGGTGAAGTTCAATGAGTTGTAACGGGCTTGTTGACTATGGCTTGTACAAACAGCTACTCTCAAACTTTTTAAAAAACATTTATATTTTTAGTAACTAGTCCATCTTCAAGACTAGGAGTTTCAAAGGTGTCTAAGAGAGATAAATATTAAATTACTTTTGAGTTTGACTCCTGAGCTACCATTCAAAGAACCTGATCCAACAGGGCCCCTGGGAGCTAAGAGCACAGAGCACGTTGCCAGGTCAAATTTTATGTCAGCTTCTAAATCTCTCCTATACTGTGCTAACAACTAAAGCTGCACTCTAAGAGATCACCACCTCTGCTAAAAGCAGTCTTTGAGTGCTCAAAGAGAAGAATGAAAATCTGCCACATGGAAAATCAGTGTTGGGGACATCCTGTGGAGTGGTGAATCGGTGATGTGGGACGTTGTGAGCATGAGAAAAGTTTGTCTCACAGAGGACAGAAGTGCAGGTGAGCACAGGACGCGTATGGAATTTTAGAAGGAAGGTAGGATAGCTGTTCCTGTGGGTCTTCTGTTAAACTGCAGGAAGAAAATGTGCCTTGGCCAGGGCCATGCTAAATAGAAGAACACACCATTTTCCCACTGTCTCCAGTCCATAATGCTGCCAGTCAGCATGCAGAAAACCCTATTCCAGGCAGCAAGCATGATGCTCAGATTTCGGATAGGCTGCAGAATAAATGTGATACATGATTTGGCAGAATTATGCAAACTGGCCCACAGTGCAGAGAAGTAGTAGAGAGGAGATAAATTCCCCTAAAGGGGGAGTTTCAGTAAGGGGAAATCTATAAAATCCCATCGCACAGTTGGTCATTAGGGCATTAATAAATAAATTGGTGTAACCATGCAAATTTCTACAGCTTTATTTCAATTTGGAAGTCCCTGCCAGTGGTATATGTGGTATATATGGTATATGTGCTCTGGTATATGTGCTCTGTCTGTATATGAGCTCAAAGTTTGACGTGAGGTGTGGTAGTATAAGGGCCTGAAATGAAAAAAAAAAGAAATGGCCTGCATCAAAGCAAAGGAGAAAAAGTCTGAGCTTTATTTTATGAAGGTCACACACTTCTTAGAGCTCCGCAAGGAGCTTTTGTAGAGGTTGCCTTAGAGATCATGTCTGGTGGCAGGTCCTAGGTTAATTCTCTAGCTGCTGCCAGATAACTCAGTGGGTCACATCGTACAGTGACGGCTACCCTGGGCTTTAAGGAAATAGTTTAATAATGTTTCTGGAGTGGCTAGTGCACTGCATGACGATAATGCCTGTGCCCCTGCCAGTATGGAGCCAAACCAAACATACATAAGCCTGGAATACCCTAGAGTTGATCTTATTACCAAACTTCCAAATAAAACTCAAAATATTACGACTTCCTTTCTCCTCACTTTTTTAAAAAAATTGAACGAACTTTTTAGAAGAGAGAGGGGAAAATTATAAGTGGAGAGAAAATGTTGTGTGATCCCTTAGCTAGACGTCTGGAAATCAGTCAGCCCTTGAGACAATCTTGGACTAGAGATCTGATTCCTTTATCTTCTTTATCCACAAGTCTAGTTCATATAAATACAGATCAAAACCCAAACTCTACCTTTGAAGACACAAAAATATATTCCAAATATTTTCAGTTGCCTTTCTTGTTTGGCAGGAGATGATAATCTTGGATGAAATTATCTTTCCAGCCTGTGCTAGTCTGGAGTTTGCAACAGAACTGATTTTTTTGTTTTGTTTTTCTTTTTAAAGCAGGGATTTTTCAGGAACGTTGGTGATTTAAATGGCAAAACATTTGGGCCCATTTTTTTCCCTGCTTTCCCCTCCTTAGCCTATAATTCCGTAAGATTGCCACCAGATGGCCAAAACATCCAAGCGCTCTCTGGACACAGTTCTCCAAAGTGCTCTCAAGAATGAGAGAGAAGGTAGAATTCACCATTTTTGCTCTGTGTCATAGGCTTTCTCATAACCTAGGGTAAGGTACAGTAGGTTTTTCATACTTCTAGCACTCAGGATTTAAATAACGATCCCATCTTTGAACAGCGAGGGGAAAAATGTTAATAAAGAACTCTATGTCTTTCATATGGACATAATCTTTCCACAACATTATCCAGAGGACAAGAAATGCACCACATTCTTATTCACAGTTCTTTCGCTGGCTTAACTTGGTAATCCAAGTGTTATATGTCATCTCAGGTCAATTACTTTTATGTTATTTAACATGTTAGGTGCCAAAGAGATATTAAATAACAGTAATCCTTTAATGTAATGTGATATACCAAAATACTTATGCCTACGTTCTCACACAAAAAGTGTAAGGTCCTTTAGATACAGTTATAAAATACAAAGGAAACAGTGTTTGAAGCTGTATTTTATTTGTATATGCAAATACCTCATCTTTTAGTACTGGGTAAAATACGCCCTCCAGTGAGAGCCCAATAAGAACTGTTCGTGAAAAGGGCTCTTTTGGATTAATCTGTAATAACAATAATGTAGAAAAGCAAAGTAGCAGACTAGGAAGAAATTTGCCAATGCAAAGAGGTCTTAGCAGGATTCATCTCTTACTAATATTCTCAAATTGTCTTCATTTGGTCTTGTGAACAGAAGGATTGTGAGTATATGCCACGGTTTGTGCTGGGGAGACTGACTGCTTCCAGGCCACTTGCCCATTGGTCTTTCAGAAACAGAGCAGCAAAGGATAGGGTGGGCTTCTGAGTCTCACCCTTAGCTGGGATCAGCAGAAGGAGAGAACGTGACTGCTGATGAAAGGCCCGGTTGCTGCAGCTGCAAAGATCTGTCTTTCTGTACTGAATATAGTGGGAGACTCGTGAGACTGAGGCGACGGGGGAATTTCAAAAAGGTTCCTTCTCAAATCACTGATGATAAACTAGATTCCTCTTACGAAAAGCTATTATCTCTCCATTTACTAGCAAGGGGAGCCAGGGCAAAGAGCCTCACCAGACTGTGTTACCTTATGTCAATCTCCTTCTAAGCTCCTAGTATAGATATATAAATAAACACTGAAATTGGGTGATATACCGACCCCATGTTGATATGATATATGATATTTTTTCTCATTCATCCTTCCCTCATGGTAAAATAATATTTAGAGCCCTATGGTTTTAAGGTCAAAAAGATGTGTCTTGTTCTGGCAGAATTTAGTGAGGTGCGTAAAAGACAGTGATGATAAGGTTAGTTCTCAGGGGGGTTTCACTGCCTTGTTTTTGGACCAGTCCCCAGGAAAACCTTGCATCCGGTGCAGATGAAAAATAGCAATAAAGTAATAAAGTTTAAATTAAAATACTATCTTTCTTTGAGTTTAAAAATGGTGCCTTAGTCATAGGTCTGATTCCTGTGTTTGCATTTTGAATCATTTCTACTTGGTTTATTGACAAAAATAACATTTTGCTACACTTTATTTTCTCCAGAGCCAGAAAAATATGAAAGATAGAGCTGCACATTTGGTTCTATCTTTTCCTCACCAAGTTTGAGATTGCAAGGATCCTATTTTGAGTAATTATAATAAGCAGCAGTTTGGGCACTTTTTAAAGGAAATCTTACATTTACCCCTTGCTTTCCTACAACAAAACTGAAGTGGTGCAAAAGTGCCTCTGATCACTGAATTTCACATAAAAAGTTTCATTACCAGTGATGATGCTGGAAGACAATCAGAATAAATTGAAGAGTCCATCTAGAATCCAGGGAGTATCTAGAGTGCCGGTTAGAGACAGTATTTCTGCCTAGGAAAGCAGTGTACTTGCTTCAGAAGTCATTGGTATTTAATAAGCATGGAGTCTCATACTATCGTTTGCAGCAAAGTTATGCTGTAAAAATTGGGGATGGTGTCATTTTTACTGTAGTATTCCCTGATAGCTTGTATAAACTCAACATTTCTGCTACATAGACGTAATTCATTACACATGCAATTAGTTTTCTGTTCCTGTATGCTTTTATCTTAAGTTTAAAGGACTTAAATCTTTAGGTCCCATGTAAATAGATTTTCCTCTGAAGAGAAATATTAAGAAATGAACACTAACAGCGTAAGTCCTAGGGATTTGTGAACCTTCTCTTAGCTGTTTCCAGAAAGCTTCTCAAAGTCTGCATTTTCTTTACAATTTCAGAAAGCAATAATGTCTGAACATCTTAACTGAAAATCACTGTAAAGAGCAAACTTTTAAGGAAAGCATACTTGAAATTAAAACACAAATTGCAGAAAGAGTCCTTTGAAATAGGTCTCAGGTTCCCTCAGAAGATTCATGAACTGTTTGATAAATATAATATCGGTTTGAGGATGCATTTCCCTCAGGTTAATGGTCATTTAATGGTGACTTTTCACAGCTGTGGTTATTATTGCCTGCTACCTGTACACTCTAAGTTGCAGAATAGCAACAAAATTCACCTGAGATGCAAACTTTGACAGTGGCAGTGGCATCCAGTAGTTTCTTTTGTACGGAGCTAACATTACTAGGGTTGCATGTGGTAATTTTGTGATGAGCTCACTATAGTAAATGAACAACCAAAAAGATGGACCAGTTGAAAATACCCAGATGTTGATGGGAAATTTTTCTTCCATAATAATTCCCTAGGTTTTAGTAGGTAGTTTTAAATAAGAAAATTTAGCAGTCATTTAAAATACCATTCAGCATAAAATTAAATGTCATCTGTGTCACAGTGATACCCAGCTTTGGAAACCTTCACTCCAGACTACTTTTGACACTCAGTTTCTCCTGGTGGATGGACATTGAATGTACCAAACCTCATTCCAGTTGTAACTTGGCAATGTTAGTGTAGTACCATCATTTTCAAACGATTTACTCTACTTAATGCTGATGTAATTTACATCTGAATATGGCCCCAAGTGCTGGTATTTGTTTTGGATAATTGTTTTTTCAGATTTTAGTAAATACATGTGCTAAGCTCATTACAGAGTGTGTTTGAACTATCTTCTCAAGTATTTTTCAGCCTTTGAAGCAGCAAAGTTGCAATTAAGTGCCAAAACAAGAATAAAAAGACCTGTTCCTTACTGATGCTAACCCAGGTGTGAAAGCAACAGCACTGTAGTTCAGTAAGGTAAACTGATGAGCTTGGTGAAAGAGGTTTCATCCAGTTCAAAGAGAGGCGAAAACATGAAAGAACAGAAGAAATAATTTTCAGCACAAAATTTGGTGTGACAAATGATATTTATCTCTTTTTCAGCTCGTTAATACCCTTTAATTATTTCAAATTACCTATTTAGAAACATTTTAGGATGAAATGACAAGGGGTATTTCCAGTTAATCTTAGTAAAAGGTTGGCGCTTCTCCTTAAGCCAGTTCATGCGTCATACTGCTTTCATTTGTCCAGCTGCTAATATAAATGATGATCTGTTGAAGTGCATCTCTCTTGGCAATATATAAAGCTGGCAAGGATTTCTGGACAGTTGTGTGCATTTACTTTATGAACAAGTACACCATTCTGTGTACCAGCACTTACATTGCATTAAACAGTCTTGCAAATATAGAGTGACTTTCTGAGACAAACCTTTTGTTTAACACAATTTGATTAACAAATCTTTTGTTGCAGGGATCTTGCAGGGCTTGCAGTGATGGTGGCTTCTGTTTTGTCAGGGCTGATAAGTTTCTTTAAAAATGTTGAGAGGGAGAAATTAAGCAAATTTGAGAATGAACAAGGGAATGAATGGCTTCCATCTTCTTTGCCTTGTACAATATCTAGATTTACCACAAATATCTGGAATCAAACTATGGTCACATTTAACAACAGACATCCTTTGACTTCAGTGTATCCCAGGTGACATCATTAACATATGGTCTTCACTGTTCCGTTCTTAGAGCAAAATTCTGCTACCACTGGTTACACTGAGACAGTAACCACTTTTGGGATAATGTCTGGTGAGCATGACTGGGAGAGAGCAGTAGTATTTTTAGTGGAAAATCTTTTGGAACTGCTAATTTAGCCTGGTTGACGATCTGCTCCATGGAGTGGAGGTGGAGGCAAGATCAGATCCTGACTGATAAAAACTGAGGCCTGTACCGGGAAGACACTATTTGTATGTGGTTGGAGTACCATGTTTTCACTTTTACTTTTTAATCTTTGAGTTGACTGAAGACTATTCTGTGAAAATTGGACCTTTTTTAATATCCTGGAAGCTAAGATGTTACAGCATATATTGGAGTAGTCTGTGTTTGCTTGTACAGATTATTTTCTTAACAGAAAACATTAAAACTGCAAAGACAGACAATGCAAAACTTATTTTTGCATTTTTGCTATGTAAGTTTTTGCACTGTTGCCAGCCCATCCTGTTCTGCACCTATGCTGCAGCATTTTAATTTTTATAGCCTTACAGAATCATGCTGAAAATCTAGAAATGCTTTTTTGAATATGAACATAATTTCAGATGATGCTTTGGAATGCAAAAAGTTGTAAGAAAAATACCCATGAAATCTTATTTTCTGTGGCACTACATTTATGGCACCACAATTCACTGATGGCACAGTACAATGATTATAAACACAGCAGTCAGAGCTTAATCATTCCCATCAGTAGCGATTTCACTCATCCTCAGACGTCCTTAAATGTACCATCTTTAAGCTGACGCAGCACAATCTACCAGTTTTGTGCCTACTTGTTGAGAAATAAGGCCCTTGACTCTAAAATGGGCTGCTCAGCAACTTGTAACCCTAGAATTTAAAGTAATTAAAGGAACCTGTATGGTCACCATATAACTCACTGCTAGAGAAAGTGCACAGGCATAAAAAAGGTCCAAAGTAACATTAAGTAGAACATGAAATGGTGATTTAGCTGGTCACATTTATTCTTGTAAGTCAGTAATGAATCATTGACCCAGCATCATTTTGGAGGATCAGATTTTCCTATAAAATTTGAAATGGAGTACTTGACTAAGTATAGTCATTAAAGATCACACCACACAGAGCTCTGCAGAAGAGCGGAGGTATTTTCCTGGAGGTTTTAACTGTATTCTAACTCGCATGCTTGTATGCAGCCTTCTTGTATTTCCCCTGATGATTGACAGGAAATGCTCTAGTTTTTAATCTATTGGGGTTTTTTTTTGTTTGTTTTTTGCTTCTTTTTCTGATGTGTTCTGATGTAAGTACTTTGTGCTGACAAGGGCACAGCTGGCTTTGGCACAAAGAGATGAAAAATCAGTTCAAGATAATGGTGGTGGATTTGTACTTGAATTTAGCAGTCTAATGAAAATAAGATGTTCATCTTCCTATTCGTATCTGGAGTTTGCACCTGCAAGTAGCTGCTGACCAATATCTGACTTTCTGGCAAATCTGGTTGCTATGATTTATACTGGTGTCTGACTTAGGAATTTTAGTCTCACTAATTTTCAGTGTGACTCAGGTGATGTAGACACCTTTGATAGTGGATATGGAGAAGCCTAAGGTACTCACTGACTTTTTTGTCTTCACCGGCAAGTGCTCTTGCCACACCACTTGAGTAGCAGAAGGCAAAAGTAGTGACTGGCGGAATAAGTAATCACCCACTGTAGGAGAAGACCGGGTTCAAGACCATCTCAGGAGCCTGAAGGTGTAGAAATTCATGGGACCTGATGAGATTCATCCACGGGTCCTGAGGGAATTGGTGGATGAAGTTGCTAAGCCACTATCTGTCATATTTGAGAAGTTGTGGCAGTCCAGTGAAGTTCCCACTGACTGGAAAAGGGGAAATATAACCCTCACTTTTAAAAAGGGAAAAATGAAGACCTGGGGATCTAAAGGCCAGTCAGTCTCACCTCTGTGCCCGGCAAGATCATAGAGCAGAATCCTCCTAGAAACTCCGCTAAGGCAGATGGAAAATAAGGAGGTGATTGGTGACAGCCAATGTGGCTTCACTAAGGGCAAATACTGCCTGACAAATTTGGTGGCCTTCTACGATAGTGTTACAGTGTTGGTGGATAAGGGAAGAGCAACTGACAACATCTACTTGAATGTGTGCAAAGCATTTGACACTGTCCTGCACAACATCCTTGTCTCTAAAGTGGAGAGAACATGGATTTGACTGATGGACCAGTTGATGGATAAGGAATTGGCTGGATGGTCCCACTCAAAGAGTTGCGGTCAATGGCTCGATGTCCAAGCAGTGAGCAGTAACGAGTAGCGTTCCTCAGGGTACTGGGACCAGTGCTGTTTACCATCTTTATTGGCACCATAAACAACAGGATTGAGTCCACCCTCAGCAAGTTTGCCAATGACACCAAGCTGTGTGGTGCTGTCAACATGCTGGAGAGAAGGGATGCAATCCAGAGACTTTGACAGGCTTGAGAGACGGGCCTGTGCAAACCACATGAAGTTCAACAAGGCCAAGTCCAAGGTCCTGCACATGGGTCAGGGCAATCCCAAGCATAAATACAGGCTGGGAAGAGAACAGATTGAGAGCACCCCAGAGGAGAAGAACTTGGAGGTGTTGGTTGATGAGAAGCTCAACATGACCCAGCAATGTGCACTTGCAGCCCAGAAAGCCAACCGCATCCTGGACGTCATCAAAAGAAGCAAGGCCAGCAGGTCGAGGGAGGTGATTCTGCCCATCTACTCTGCTCTCATGAGACCCCACCTGGAGTACTGGGTCTAGCTCTGGAGCCCTCAGCACAGGAAAGACATGGACCTTTTGGAGTGGGTTCAGAGAAGGCCCCAAAAACGATCAGAGGGCTGGAACACCTCTCCTATGAGGACAGGCTGAGAGCGTTGGAGTTGTTCAGCCTGGAGAAGAGAAGGCTCCGGAGAGACCTTATAGCAGCCTTCCAGTAGCTAAAGGGGTCCTACGAGCAGGATGGGGAGGGATGCTTTATCAGGGAGCATAGTGATAGGTTGAGGGGTAGCAGTTTTAAACTGAGAGAAGTTAGACTTAGGTAACATATTAGGAAGAAATTCTTTCCTGCGAGGGTGATAAGACACTGGAAAAGGTTGCCCAGGGGAGCTGTGGATGCCCCATCCCTGGAAGTGTTCAAGGCCAGGCTGGATGGGGCTTTGATTGTCCCTGGTGTCCCTGCCCATGGAAGGGGGGTTAGAAATAGATGATCTTTAAGGTGTCTCCCAATTCTAACATTCAATGATTCTATGATTTTATTACAGCTAACTGAAATTGCAAACAAAATTGCAGGTGAAATGATTTGTACGGTTAAAATATTTGGAACACACCCATTGAGAGTACTCTTTTAAGACTGACTAAGATGCATTATTTCTTTCCCTCCGAAAAGTTTCCTTCATTCCTTTTTGCCAGAACTGTTTTGTGCTATTAGGGTAAGACAACATATTTCAGTTTGTGATAATGCCTTTCATTACTGAAAGTCCCTCTCAGTTAATGAAGAATACGAAATTTCCTTAAATAAAGCAAATTCTCTCTAGTTTTCTCTCTAGTGTATTGACACTGACTGTGATCCATCACTTTTGCATATTTTGAAAAACTGGTAAAGTCAAGTTGTAAAACATTTTTAAGGTGAAATTTTCTGGTCCAAGACTCTCCTTTTCAAAGACTTCTGTTGAAATACAGGTTGAAGTTCTTCACATACTTTGGGATAGATCATATCATCCAAACTTCAGTATTCCTTTCCAGTCTTAAACATCTCTTGAGGGTGAAAGTCCATGAGAAACCAAAACCATTTGTTTTATGTAGGTACAAATTAAGTTATAATTTCAGCTAGCCTTGGAGGTGTGCTAGAACATTTTGAGATCATGAATGGTGCCTATGGCTTTAGCTTTCATTATGAGTACAAGATGAGCAAGTGGTGTCTCTCAGCAGGCCACAGAATCACTGATTCTTTAACTTCTGCATCACTAATTATCAGTTATTTTTTTCTGGAATTTCAGGAAATACTTGCTCTAATTTTTCTTTCAGAGGAGAAAAGATTTTCTGTAAGACATAACAAGTGTATAAGAGCAGGGTCATTAAAGGGTTATGTCTGTTGTAATCAAGGAAATTCAAGGTGTAGCCCCAGGTACAAATGGAAGCTGTTGTTATATATGGGTTGAACTACTTCAGTTATTTAATATGCCAACATAAATTTCAGCCTTCTTAGGTAGCCTAGATGTGCCCTTCCATGTTTCTTTATATCACTGTGTTCTTTAACATGTGCGGTGTTGGCTATTGAAAGCCCAGGGTTTTGCAGTCACTAGAAGTGTCTGATTTCAGGGGCCAAAATTCCCAGCAGGAGGATGACTGAAATAAGAATGGCAGCTTTTCAGTGCTGAGAAAAAACTATTCCTGTATATAGCTTGTAAAAGACTTTGTAATCTTCCTAGATTAGGGTCATTATGCAGTATAAAATAGTTATTAGCAAATTAATAAAAAGAACACACACAGTAACCATGCAAACACAGAGGCCAAATGAAACCCCGGTGTAATCAGTGGAACTTAATTGATTTCATATGAGCTGTTCCTACCTCCACTTTAGTTGAACTTAGTCATTTATGTGAGTGCTTAAAATAATTTTGTGAAATCACTCTGATTAGCACTATGTCAAAATGTCTGATAAAACAATGGCTTTGTTTTACTAAATTAAAGGATTTTAACATCAGAATTAATTATATTTTATGAATTTGAACTTTGATCAAGAAAGGAATGTCATTTTCTTACCAAAAGATCAGCATTGTTGTATACAGCTGGAAACAAGCATTCAGAAGGGCATCAAAGAATAATATTGTGCTCTGTCTCTTGTTAATACAGAATGTGGAATTCCAATTTGCATTTGCATCACTTGGCAAACCTGCTGTAAAAACAAACTCAACACCACCATTCCCCTTTTTTAAAATATTTTGTCTAGTTGTATTACCAGAGATCTTTGTCAGAGATCTTTGCTTGAGGTCAAAGAGGCCATTGTATTGCCTGTATTCATAAAAGTGTAAATAATCTAACAGGACATAGAAGATTGACAGGAGTTGAAGGTGTCTCCTTTAGTCTTTGCCAGTTTTTTCCAAATTGAATGCAGATGTGTTCAGGGGAAAACTACTGATGACAGGAGTGATCTCAAAATGAAGAAGTTAAAGAGTTACCCTTCCAGTAACAATATTTTTAATTCAGGTGATATAAATACCAGAAGTACATCTCTCTTCAAATCTTTAAAGATTTCAAAGGAATAAGTGCTACAAAATTAGGGGTAACAAATCAACAATACAAAATACACCTTTGCCCAAGACCAAGATTTAAATTCAGGATCAATCTTGATAAAACCGTTGCCACCATTTCTGTTCAGTGGTAGGAAGTGCCTTTTACCCATCCTGTCTGACTCATAAGGCACAGCTTCTCCAGAGTCCTTCCAGTCAGTGGCTCACTGACAACTAAAAAGCGTCATTTATCCTTCTTCTCTAATGAATGTCCACATCAAGATGCTGCAAACTTCCTAGGAGCCAGTGGGTCCCACATGCCTTGGCTAAAATGGAGCTAGTTCATTGCAGTTTTCCAAGCACATCATGGGACTAAGCTTCATTTCTTCTATCAATTTTAATAAGAAACATAGAAACAGATGTGAAAGTTCTTTAATATGAAAGAACTCTTAGTTCGAATGCAGCATTACACGTTGCTTGATTTTTACACGGTGTACTTTCCACCTCTTTGTTGAAAGTAAGGGCTTTTACATATTGTTTAAAAAAACATTTTGTGAACCACATTTGGTCCATGGGCTGCATGTTTCAGTTTTTATAGAAAATACGAAACAAATGAAAAAAGTTGATTTACCCAGGATCCAAAGTGATTGGGGTTTCTGCACCAAAAACGTCAACACTAAGGAACAAATTCATGTAAAGCAAAAGTTCCTGAGGTAACCAACATCAAACTTATGTCTGATGCTAATGGCTTTCTCTTTCTCTCCATATCGTTAGGGTTGGACTTGCTTGAAACGCTTATAACGGCATTTCTTAAGAGAAGACAACATATAACCATAAGCAGGAAAAGGAGAGTATGAGACTCATGTTTCTTCAGATGTAAATCCGATACCTTGCTGAACATTGTTATATTTTTCACTTTACAATGACTGTTGAACCATAGCGAAGCAGATGAAACGAATGGGGAAAAGTGCATAGAGCCTAAGCTGCAGACAGCTATCCTTCACACGTCTACAAAGGGGGATTCCTCATCTGAAAGGCCTGTGATTGTTTATCTTATCCTTATGCGTGAATGACTGAATGACAATATCACCTCAGAAGTGGACAAAAAAATCAAAAAACTTTTTGATTACTAATCATTCCGTAGAAGGAGGAATAATGAAGAAAAACTACCTGATTTTCTTCAGAGTGAAGAAAAATTACCCTATTTACATGAATCTCTTCTTTATTACAGGGAATAGGGTATTCTGTAAAATATGTTTTCACGTTTCTCACCATCTCTGTTGCATGCACAGCAGGCTAAATTATAGACACAGGACTCAAACAAAACCTGCAGTGTTGCTTTTTCCTCTATAAAAAAGTCTCTTAGATGGCAACTTCACTGAATATAATTGTAGCTGGATAAACAGTCTATATTTTCGCATTGATAACTAGTAAAATGGGAGTGGTGTTTCAAATTTGGAGTGGTTCAAATGAACGAGTTTTAATGTCACTTGACTACTTTGCCTATGGACAAAGCTAAACTATACCACATTGTGAGCAAATAATTTCACTCAGTCTAAAACATAGCACTAAAAGAATAGCATAGCAGACTCTTCAAAGGTTTTGGGAACCAAAACATGAAATCATGTTAGAAATCAGAGTAACTTGACCTAAGTACAAAGAGAGTTAACAAGTTCTTCCTAAAATGGGAAGAAGCCTTCTGTAGATAGAAGATTCTTTCCCCTGGGTTCTAGTGTCATATATCATAGGGTTGAGATGAAGTTCAAAGTCGGACAAAGTCAATATCTTTGACCTTCTTTAGCAAAACAAACAGTAATGGTGAGTGTCAGTAAAAGCTCAATAGCCATGAATGTTTTTCTTAAAGGGTAGAGCAGAGTCATGGACCCAGCTCTCCCTTCCTTTCTGAGGGTGAGCTTGTTCCACTGCTGGAAGGCTCCATCTTAAGTCAGCTCAGAAATTGAAGGATGTTAGCGTATAAGTGTGGTGAAGGCAGCTCCATGGACATGGAAGGTGAAGAAGGATTTGGATCACAAAATCCTGTAGTTACTGAACACATAAGCCAAGTTCTGGCCTTATGATCATACGTCATGAAGGACACAAATCTTCCAAGAAGCTATCATTCCACACTGATTCCCAGTCTACCTTTTCTTTATCATGTACTTAAACAAATATTTATTCATTGTGAACTTTTTTCCAAATTTGTACAAAGGTTGAACTTTGACATTTTTTTAGAATTTCTTCTATGGCATCTGTTGTTTTGGCTTTTCACTTGCTAAGTTTAATCAGTTTTACTTGCCTTTAGCCACACTTTTTGCTCCCTATCTTCCTGACCTTTTTTCTTATAAACCTGTCAGTTAGATCTTCTGAAACAATTATAAGCCTTGTCTTTCTAAGATTTTGATATACCTTTACATTTAGTAAAGAATGACTAAATTTTACCTGTGTATGAGGATTTGGAATTTTTTTCAAACTTTTTTTTTTAATTTCATACGTGGCAGTGATATGTGCCTGTGTATCTCACTTCTAATGAATAACGGCTTCATCAAAGGGTTGTTCCAATCTCAGGAGGTAACTATCTGTGCAATAATTCTTGACTGTTGCAGAATAGATGACATCATTGGCTACTGCTGCATTCAATTCTGTCCAGTATTGCAAATGTCATTTTCACGTTTAGAGCATTTCTAATCTTATTTCTTTACAGCTGCAGTGAAGACTTCTCCAAAATAAAACCTCTATTCAAAAGCAGGACACAGTTTAGAACCATACTTGCTTCAATAGTATATGCAGTCTGTTGTTTCTTGAAAAGAAGAGTTGCTTCCTGACTAATTTTGGTTTTGTCTTACCGTCTCTTTGAAGCTTTGACTTGATGCTGGATATTCCTGTGGGGTTATGCTTTGCAAGTCCAGTCTACAGCAGTATGGTCCTGCTTTTCTTTCAAGAAATTAATCTGGCGTTTCTCTGCAGTCAGAGAATAACTGAGGTTGGAAAGCAGGGTCAGCTCTGAGCTCAGACTACATTGCTTAGGGCTTTGCCCAGTTGGGTCTTTAAAAGTCCCCAAGAACAGGGATTATGCAAACTTCCTGGGCAACCTGTTCTGTTTCTCGACATGATGGAAAAGCTTCTTAACATATTCCGACTGAACCTCTTGTTTCAATTTATATCCATTTCTCTTGTTCTTCTGCTGTGCACCACTGTGAAGATACTGGCTCCATCTGCTCTGTTACCTCCTCACAGATTCTGCCAGACTGCTGTCAGGTCTCCCCCAAAGCCATCTCTCCTCCAGGCTGAACAAGGCCTACTCTTAGCCTCTTCTGAGGGAAAATGCTGCACCCTTGATCATCTTGGTGGCCCTCTGCTGAAGTCAGTCCAGCCTATTGGTGTCTTTCTTGTATTGGGTGGGGTGTGTGTGTGGAAACTGGATGCACTATAGTATGTTGGATGCTGTCTAAAAACTGCCAAGTAAAAGAGAATAATTGCTTCTTTTAATACATCCCAGGAAGCTGTCAGCCTTTGATGCAAGGACACACTGCTGGCTCATGTTCATTTTGACTACCAAAACCCCAGGTCCTTCTCCACAGAGCTGCTCCCTGACGGTATCCCAGCAGGCCCAGCTTGTATCAAGGGTTTCTTCCCAGCTGAAGGAATTGGCAATTGTCCTTGCTGAGTTCCTGTTGGCACATTCCTCCAGCCTATCATTTTTCCAATGTTCTCCACCTTCTCCACTTCCAATCAGCCAAATGTAGTTGGGCTTCCCCTCCTGTGCAGTTGGGGTTCAGCCTCTCATCTCTGCGGGGTCTCTGTCATCTTCCCAGATGCTGTGCAGTCTGTTCGTTGTCCCACATCTCCTTAATGTGGTGACCTGACTCCTCAATGAGCGCGTGGCTCCTGCAAGCAAGGACAGTCTCCCACCATGTCAGCCTGTAGGCTAGGATGTGGATGGCCACATCCTCCCTCCAGAACTCTGCCTTGGTCAAGGCTTCTGTTGTACCAGAGGCAGCTGCTCCAGATAGGGCTGGGGACAGCACCCTATAGCTGTTACCAGTGCCATATTCTCTTCAGTTACCAGCCTCCCTATGCTCACCCAGCTGCACAAACTGCTGTTCTAGGAGCTGCAGTCAGGGCCTGACAGTTATGTGGGTCTCTTCCTAGCACTAGTTGAATGGCTGCTTGACACTCCTGAAGACAAAAGATGTGTGCACCTTTTGGCCACAAAGAGCTGACTGAAGTATTTAGAAGCTGCTAGATTTGGTAGAAGAAAAAGTGTGAGGTAGCTACCTTTTCCCAGCAACTTCACTCAATCCAAAGTTCCTACAAGACTTTGTAAAAGTCCCCAAAGATATTAGAAGAAGGTATCAGAAGATCCAGAAGAGCCTGGAAACTACTCTGCAAACTATTGTGTCTGTTAACTTCAGTTTTGCATATTTTAGTGGTTATCATTTACGTTAAAGTCACATTCTCCTAGCAGTCTCATTCTCCATTTTGGGTCTCTGATTCTTATGACAATTTAGTCTTGAATTAGGGATTCCATAAAACCTCAAAATTACATGTTTAACTCAACAGTCTCAAATCTGTTATAAATGTTTGAAATGTTTCATCCTCTCTTTGAGTTTTCATAGGAAACTGATATCTTTCAAAACGCTCTTTCTCTCTAGGAGTTCTGTTTTCCTAAAATATCTGTAGAATGGTCTGATAACTGCCTTATGCCATTTTGCTTTTCTGGAATAATAAATCCTCCTCATATCTTTGTCCCAACAGTATATATCTATATCTATATCTATATCTATATCTATATCTATATCTATATCTATATCTATATCTATATCTATATCTATATCTATCTAGATCTATAAAAATGCCTTCTGCTTACCTTTTTTTTTATTTTTAAATTGCATTTCTGGGGAATTTTTAATGCATTGAAATGTTTAGTTTATTAGCTATTACGCGTTTAATGACTCACGATTCATCTTGCATGTTTTGAGAAATGGTTCTTCCTTGATGTCCTCAGATGGTGGTCTGTGGGAAACTAGTGTCAGAATGTCTTGTAATGCTGAACAAGTTAGCAACATAAAAATAAAAAGCTTGTGAAGGTGAGAGAGAGAGAGATCTAAGCAGATCCTCTATCACACACACACACAAAAGGTTAAAAATTGCAATACTCACACACTACTACATTCTACTCCGGGCCTTAAAAGTTTATCTGTTTCATACAAATAGATGAGATGGTAGAAAAAAGACAGGAAAGCATTTAGAGATACATATTTAGACACTTGCCTGAAGTTGTAAGCAGTAAACTACATTGCCCAGAGTCATAAAGAAGGTCAGCAACTCATCCAGAAATTGATGTTACTTTTTCTGCTTCCAATACAGTGAACTGGTCAACCTTATTGCCTTCAGAGTAAATATTTAGAAACTTCTTCAGGTTTAAATTTAATTTCCTTAAGCAAAGTTCATTTGGGCACATGCAGGTCAAATATCATTTAGAAGGTTCTTTTACTTACAGAAGTGCATATGAAGGAAAATGAATCCTCTAAAGGTCAGTAAAAATACTGCAGAATATACACACCCATTCTTCAAAAGTGGTGCCAAGTTGCTACATATCTTTCTATTAAAAAAAGAAATATTAAAAGTTTTGAAAATGACACAATGTTAGAATCAGGACCTGGTTTGCAGTTGAAAGATGTTGAACACCCCCCTAAATATTATTCTTTTTGACTTCAGTATTCTTCAAAGTTCTAAAAAGGATGCTTCAATCCAGCAGGAAGGAAACATGAACTTCTGCACTTGGAATGAGAAATGTTGCCTTTTTTAGTAGTGGTATACACTGGATTTTTCAACTGCATTTTCAATTATAAAGATGCTTAAAGCACCATATAAAGGGACTACATTATCAAAGAGCTATGAGAGAACACAAAAAAATGTTTAGGTTTGGTCATGACGAGCCCACAAGACAAGCCCTGCAGACACTACGCTGACGGTTAGGGAGATTTTGTTTTATAATTTATCTGTCCAAAGAAGTTAAGCACTGATGCATTCATCTATTTTCATTATGCTGGTTATGATAAGATTCCTAAAAGAACACCATAGCAATGCCCAGAGTAGTGAAATGTGACACAATAACCAAAAGAAAGTCTGGAAAATGTGTGCTTAATGTGACAAGTACACTTAACCTCGTAAATTCTTAACCCTTCTGCTTCTCTTCTCCACGGCCAGTGGTTTCTCCTGATATATTAGTGGGAAGAATACTGATTTTATCAGTGCCTCAAAGTGTGCTAATTACCTCATTTCTAAGAAATGTTATATTATGCCTGGCACAGCTCTTTAGCATCCACTTTATTCAGCAGTAATTTCTTGGCAAAGTAGAGTTCTTGCTACATGTAATTAGCATTTCCTCCCATTATAAATAATTGTTCCTCATTTTCTTCTAATTCTTTTCTAGGCCGTTGATACACTTCCAGTAACAATAGATAAACCTGAGCAAATTGTTTCATGGGCCTTACATATGCCAATTTTTTTGCTGTTGCCGCCCAATCCTGTGCCATTGGCTCCACAGTATATTAAGAACATTAATACTTGTGCTTGATGGAAGTTATATTTTAAACTTGTTTGGAAATTCAGGAGAAATGTTTAATACTGAGAATATGGTTTTCCATATTATACTTGTTCTATCTTCTTTGTCTAAAGCTTTGATTTCTGGGTGGAATTTGGATCTACTATGCGTTGGTATACTGGATAGGATTCAGGTCAAGATGAGGACACCAAAATTAGTGTCTATATATAAGTAGAGTGCTTAAGCCCCCAGTGTAGTCAACAAAGATATGGTCAATACAGTCACTGATGTTAAAAGAGTTGTGCAAGCAACCTGCCAGGGTGGGCGTCTCACGCAACTTGAGATGTCCTCATCTGGCCACCTTTTGTACTTCAAAAAGACACAGATCTTCTTAAGTCCCATGTCATATCTGTGAAGCAGACACCTCAAATGCCTGGACATAGAATCATCTAGGTCAGAAGGGACCTTTAAGATCATAGAGTCCAACCAGTAACCTAACACTACCAAAACCACCACTAAAAGATGTCCCCAGGCACCACATCTACCCATCTTTTAAATACCGCCAGGGACAGTGATTCAATCACTTCCCTGGGCAGCCTGTTACAATGTTTGATAACCCTTTCTGTGAAGAAAATTTTTCTAATATCCATCCTAAACCTCCCCTGGTTCAACTTGCATCTTAAATGAAACTAGAAGTCTACGCCTGGGCTACATAAAATCTACCTTGGTGAGCTGAAGTCGTTTCTAGGCTCCACTGTTCCTCAGCTGCCATTATTTTTTCAGGAGCTTAGATAGCTCTTTGGACACCTATAGTTAGTTGTTACGATCTTAAACTGAAAACTACTGCTATAGTCCTGATTGGCTTGTGATTTGAGACTTCACTTATGACACTGCTGTAGCTGATGACATTTCCGCCGCCATACTGCCAGAAGGAAGTAGATAACGCCAAAGCATTCTTGAGTGAGGAATTTATGCTTCCTATTCTCACTTCACCTGTGCTAAAAATCCCTTCTTTAAAGGCCTCCTTTCTTTTTTTTCTTTTTTCTTTTTCCTTGAGATACAGTAGGAAACTTCTTTTCCACGATGACCCAGAGGTAAAGTAGATCTGTAGTCTAGGACTTGGCAGAGCTCAGGTCAAAGTACCGCTCTCCACATGATTCTTGAGTAACTATAGGCATGCTACTTAGCTTCTCAATGCTTCATTGTCTCTTATGATGGATATCAGTCTGATGAATTATCAAAAATACAAGGCATAAACTTGAACATATGAGACTTCTTGATCTTTACTGTGCCTGGAGATACGGAACAGGGAAAAACAGGCACTTTGGGTTTTAATTCTATGAATGAATTGTCTGGCATTAAATTTATAATATCAAACGTATCTGGAATCCCAGGCAGGTATTTCTAAGGTAGTTAGGAAAAAAGAAAGTTATACTAAATGTTTCAAGTTTAATTGTGTAATGTTAGCAACCAGCATAACATTAATTTGGTGCAAAAACGCTCTTCTTAAATTATGACAGTTTGGCTTTTATACAGTCATAATTAATTTACTAAAATAAATGTCAGTCAAAATGATAAAGTTCATGCTACTTTGTTGAGTAATGGATGATTAGAAGATCAGAATTTTTATTTTTAATCCAAGGAATACACTGCAGAAGAACTAAGAGTGTTGTGAATCATCACTTTTATTGTGCAATGAAGACAAAGACGGTACATTTAATAAACTTATATCCTACTTATATCCTGTTCTCTTTGTCCCATGCCTCTGTACAGCCTACCTCCCAGATAAAATATAGATTTTATGCTAATAAGTTGTATTGCCATTTCTGCTTTTTTCTTATGTGTGAACACTGTTTCTGTGAAAAAGTAGGCCTTTTCTAGTCAAACCTTAAAATACAGTCCATTTCCCAGGACAGAGAGAGTCTTTCAGAAGATAAACTGAGTTATTTTTCTTTCTTCATTTCTTCTACATTCTTTCTCCTTCTTGATTGTATAACTTTCTTCATTGGTAACATTTGCCGACATTAAGTACAAGAATTATTGCCTTTTTTTTTTTTTCAGGCTGCTCAGTAACCGTGTTGTGGCTGCCCCGGCTGGCACATTCTGTTCTTAATTAGGTTTACAGATATTTTGACTCATTCCATGGTCTCACTAATGTCTCTCTCTGGCCTGTAATCGTCTTTTGTCACTGGTCTGATTGTTCTCTCTTTGTCAGAATTTTCTGAGTGGGCTGAAGAGTCAGGAAATAGTTCTTTTTGTGCATATTGCAGATGGTTCCATCCACTTTTCATTTTTCTCCTTACAAGCTTGCAGACATCTTTGATGCTTCTTTTCTTCGTTCTTCCTCATTTTATCCATTCCTCTTCTTGGCACGGACCTTCATGAGGACTTTAGTGTGGCTTCCTTAGTCTTTCTTGCTATTTTTCACTGCATGTCAGGTCATTGACTCATTTCTTTCAGAAGAAAACTGAATGCACACAGGCAGGTGACTGTGTAAAGTACCTTAATTGTCAAGCTTGAGAGTTACTATTGCTCTTTCACTATTTGCCACTGCTTTTTTTTTTGAGAACTTATCAGTGCAAGAGGCTGGGTCAAGGCACTCTCGTGCCGTAAGATCTTTCATGTTGACAATATACTTTTTGCTATTGTACATGTTAGTATTGCTCATAACCTTTTTTGCTACAGTTAGATGAGTAGTTACACTGACTGCCTGTTAGACATGGAAACAAATAATTAGGCAATAACCACAAGCAATGGAAATAAAAGTAATCTCATAAACTGGCCTGTTCTTAGGCAAGTACTGCTCAATTTTATAGCTGTGAATGTAATGGCTATTTTACAATAGCTGTAGAGCTCTACGTCATAACAGCCTCCAAGTACTGCCACAGGTTGAGTATGAGGAAATAATTACAGCAATCTAAAATGTGACTAACTAGTAAAATCTACCCTCTGAACTTCCTGAGATGTTAAGCTGGTGTCTTCCCTTTGATAACTTATTGCAGCTCAGATGAAATCAAAGGACCTGCGGCAATTCAAAGGAGCTGAGAATTCTTCCCCTTGTATTCAAACAATGGGAGGGCAGTTCTTGACATTAACATAAACAAATATGCGCTTCATTTCAGAAGAAAGAAAATTGGATTAAACGAATCATCCAACATCTAGTCCTGCAAAGGCAAATGATGTGTTAAAGTTTCATGTATAGTCACGTAAAGGAATACCTGCAGCTGCATTGTAAGCGGCAGTTTTGGACAGGCTGGATGTACGTATAGTAATATAACTAGTGATGATACTTTATACTTACTTAACACCTTTCAACACAAAGTACATTACCAAACACCAGTTATTTGAGCCTTACAACATGTCTGTAAAAGACTATTATACCATTGTAGAGATTGCACACAGAGATTAAATGGCTTGGGTTAGGCCACACAGCGAGTGAGTAGCAGAGCCAAAAGGAGAGCGTGAGTGTTGGCTGCCAGCCCCGTGCTCTAACTACTGGACTTCGCTTCCTTAATACTTAATTCCCATATTGCTTCCCTAATAGAGCTACTGAAACTTTTGAGCCCTCGATAAGTTTTGGTGTAACAACAAACCGTTTGTGTTTCTCTCTCCTCTGTCCTTTATGACGTCGCAAAACATTGCAATTCCATTTTTAAGCACCTCATTTTACGGGTTGCCCCAGGTCGCTTAGCCCTGGTGGGGGATCAGCCTGACATTGTGTTGCTCCCATCCCCTGTCCCCAGTACACAATTGCTGGCCGCGGCTGCTTCTCTCTGCGAGCTTTCGTCATGGCCTCAGTGCTGTGCCCTCAGCTCTGCTGTGTGAGTGGCTGGACCATTCTGTGCCTAAATAATTCCAGCTATATGCTAGTTAATGTGAAACAGATGTCTCCCAGGCACTGGCGAGAGCTTTCGGTCCTGCTGCTCCGGTAGTTTCTCACGGGCGGACGTTCAGGTAACCGCTACGGGTCAGCCACAACCTGCCCAGAGTTTTGTCCCGCGTCTGTCTGTGCCTCTGAGGGGGAGCGGGCGGGAGAGGAGGACGGAGGGGGAGCGGGCAGGCGGGGAGGAGCGGCGCCCCGAGCATCCGCCGTGCTCGGCGAGGGATGGAGCGGCGGCCGCCTCCCGCCTGCTTCCCCCGCGCTGCCAGCCACGGACACGGCGGGGCACCGGGGCCGCCTGCCCCGCGGGACGGGGTCGGGGGGGACGGCGTGGCAGAGGTTCCGTTTCCTGTGACTGGGGGCAACAGCGCTTTGCGAACTCTCTTCGTGCGGCTCCTTTGGGGGCTCCGAGAGCTGCGTGAAATACCGTCGGCCAAGCCAGCACGATGCGCGTGAAATGAGGGGGGAAAAAAACCAAACAACAAACCCACAAAACAATCACGGAGGGGAAAAAAAAAAAAAAGGTAGGAAGTACCGAAAAAAAAAAAGAGAGTCTTGCATGTTGCCTCTTTGTACTATAGAAACTGGGGGTGTGACTGAATATCCAAACCACCTACAGTCCGGGGATGCCGCCCAATCGCTGCCTGTGTGCTCTGCAGAGCTCCTCCCCTCGCCTTTTGGCTAAGCAGAGACCTTTAGAGAAGCTGCCTGCTCTGGCTCATACAGGCTGCAACATATAAAAGCTGTTAGCAGCTCCTGTGGCCAGAAGCTTCAAAACCAGCAGAGTTTTGTTCTTTGGGGGTTTGTAATAAGAGACACTCCTTCACAAAGGTTCAGATCATCATATAGGAGAGTGCTATATATACTGGGAGAACAATAGACTGTATTCTTTTTTTTTTTCTTGGTATTATCCAGAGGTAAGCCATTCAGCTCAATAAGTTTGCTTTGCATGCAGTTTTATCAATGCTCATCACATTTTTGCTGAAGTTAAGATTTGAATGCTATTTCTAAGACGTCCTGCTCTCATGCTGTATATGTTTTCTTTTGCCTACTAGTTTATCTGTGCCACATTGTGTCAAAACAATCCATGCATATAGGGTAGGCATAGCCTAGGATGTATTTTTCATTTTCAGTGAAAAACATTCTGTGAGGTTTCTTGCAGACTCCCCATTTAAGATTTATAGTGTGGTTTATGGACTGATCTGGTGTGATAGCACTGTTACTATTTCAGGAATACTACTAGCTCTGATCATGTAATTCATGGTATAATGATGCTTCATTTGGTGTGTTTGTAGTAAGAACATATCACTTAATGATAATATGGTTATGGAAAATTGCTCAGTAACGTGTTCTGACTGGATTGTTTTTGTGATTGAGCTGAGAGACAGAATCATATTTCTGATGACAGGCTGCCAGTTCACTTTGTCTGGCTACCCAGATGTTCAGAATCACATCTTTGACATCTTCTCTTCTACAGATCTGTTTTCTACTGCCCTGACTTAAAGCAGAGTACCTCTGTGGCCTATCTCTCTCCTTTGGCCCCAAAATGACAGCAATCGCTGCAATCAGTTGTGCTTTCTTATTTTCCATTCTCTGTGAAACAAGTGCATTAGTGTTACCCAACTCCACTGACCTACTCCTGTCAGACAATAATTTCACTGACATTGAGACAGCTTTGGCAGCCCATCTGGACTCTGCAAAAATTCCCAAAGCCAGGCGGAAGCGCTACATTTCGCAAAATGACATGATTGCCATTCTTGATTACCATAATCAAGTCAGAGGCAAAGTCTTCCCACCTGCTTCCAACATGGAATATATGGTAAGTGAACTTTGTTTATTTGAGAGTAAAACGAACTGTAAATCAGTGATTTCATTTTCTTAAACAAATTATGAGGGTTTAGTTAAGTAGACAAATGATTTTTAACTGTTATTGCTTACTAAAATGTTCTTTCCTTACATTTTAAAAGTAGCATTAACTTAATCAAGCAAAAGCTAAATCCTGAACTCTGAACCTTTTACTTGCGCTGTTGAATTTTCATTTCTGTGAATAGTCCTAATGAAGCTTCTGGGACCCAAGTAAATGAAGTTGTGAGCTAACTGCTTGTTGGCCTGAGGAATAGTATGTGATCACACGTCTTTAAAGTGCTGATCATTAGTAGTCCCATTGCTTTTGTGGAGTACACTGAAAGTCATCGTCCTGATGTATGCAAAAAGGTAGCCAATGACAATTTATAATTTCTTTCGTGCATAATACTTTTGGAGACAATACGGTAAAACTGTGTCATCAAAGTAATTCATCTGGTCCGCTGTTTTTCTCACGCACATGTGTTTTACTTACTGTATATTGTTTGTGTGCACCTAATACTTTTATTTTTCCATGAAATACAAGGCTGCTTTTAAATGTTGCTCTAGTACATAGGATTTCAGTGTGCTCAAAGTGTTATGTTTGTGGCAGGCACCTTTTCCCCTTATTGGCAAATACTCATTATGTGAATTATCTGTTCCCTGCAGGTATGATAGAAGTTATTCATTCACTGTGATTTCATACTTGGCACTACTAGCTAAAGCAGCGTGTTTGCTATTCTGTGTTCCAACTTTGAATGCATGCATACTGTGGAGCTCTAATATTAAACATAGGTTGGCCAAGCAAAGTTTTTTTTTACCTTCTAATTAAGGTATTCATACTGTTTTGAAAGCACAGACAAATTGTGTCAGCACCATAATATCTGCTTAAAGTCACAGAGTTTCTCATATGACAACAGACGGTTAACAGGTTTGAGAAACAGGACACCATCAGCTTGACATAAAAAGGGTATAGCAGTAATAACAGCTCCTCCTTTTTAGCAGCTAATGACTAACAATTTGGACATCTTTCTATCACAGATGTTACCTAAATCTGGATTTGATCATATAAGCTGCTTAGCACATCCCAGCAGCACCTCAAAATGATGAATGCACTCAAAACATTGCAGGATGAAGACCTGTTGCCATACCGTAGGCTGAGTTTGAAGTTTGGTTAAGTGGAAAGGTCAGAGACAGAAAAAACAGAGAGGTCAGAAGTCAAGCTCAGTCATCATTTTCATTGCTGTGCTCTCCACTGACGTTTCCTTTGATTCTGCATAAATAAACTTTGTTGTAATGTCTGAGGGAATGGCAGCCTACCATGCCCTTCCTTGGCTTGTGTGTTTTAGAAATGTGCTCCTGCAGTTTGCTTAAGTGAAGCCAGCACCCCGTCATATTCCCATGAGTTTTTTAAGTGCAGTGTTCTTAGTCTGTTCCATAAAAAAAAACTTCAAAAGAGAAAGCAAGCTGCCTTGATGAAATCTGTTTTAATGTGCTCATATGCATAAACTGCCAAGATTTTACCCACATTGGTTGGGTATTCTGCTGCAGCTTTGCTCTGCAATGGTGCAGTGCAAGGTTTAATACAAAATCAAGACTCAAGCTGTGGTCTTTACAGCTTACATGCTATTCCTTTCCTTGCCCTTCTTCCTATTGCTTTTACCAGTACCATCCAGCCATAAGGGGTACCCGTGTTCCCGTCAGCATCAGCCCCATCAGTAGTCTCAATGGCAAGGTCTGAGGCTTTCTTTCACTCTTGGTTTCCTAGTGTGAAAGTACTTTGTGATTTCGTGCAGTGGAATTCAGAGCAGCACCTCAAGCTACATAGGTAATGATCCAAAGCGCAACTTGAACTTGGATTCCCAAATGGCAGCCAACCCCTTTGCCACCAATTCTCTGTCAGAATTTAGTCAGTCTGTGCGTGTCCCCATTACAGGGCAAAAAAACCCCAGTGAGCAACATCCCACATAGCTTGCTCTGCCATCTGCTTTGTAGCCATGGCAGCATCTATTTAACTTTTTACCTGTGTGGCTACAGAAAGGTTTTGGTAGGGAGATCTTAAAGGTGACATGGTGCTGTAAGCCATACCAAGACTGGGGACCCCTGTATCAGTAATGCCCATTTGACTTTGTTTAGTTCATTCTTTGGTCTCTGTATAGTTCAGTGTATGGCACAGCATCTGTTGTGTCTTACGGGGACATAAGGTTGCTGCAGTTATATATAAAAGATGTTGTGTCACTCAATACTCATTTTCATAAATAAGACAACAAACACATTGTCATTACCAGCAGCCAACGTGCACTGTGCTTGAAAGAACCTTACAGAGCGTGTGTTCCTGTCCTGAATACTACGGAAAAGTGCAGTGGTGGTGATGAAAATGGCCTTTCCCATTTCCCCTAACAATGACTAAAGAGGATGTCACATGTTAGAGAGCTGGAATTACTTACAGATGCAGTAAATTGTGGAAGTCCCTTGTAAGTGTGTTGAAGTAGAGAAGGACTAAGCAGTTTGGAAGCACAAGAAAAAGATGTTTTCTCATCTTTTGTCTCCCCACAGTCATATTAAATTTTGTTTTGTTCTTTTTTCCTAATTCTGTTAGTGTCCTGTCCACAACAGTTAGGAGCTCTGTTCTTCTCGTGAGTTGCTGTATGACATTCTCACTTCTGTGCCGTTCCATTTGCTTTTTCTTCTCCACTGGTAAGAGCACGGGGTTTAGCTGTATGGGCTTGTTGTTATGATTCCAGTTCTCCACACTCAACCTTTTTTGGGCTTTTCACCTTGAAGCATTCTGTTCCTTCCCCTGGTGTACTTCTCACACGTTCAGTGCACTTATAGATACTTTGAACTCCTTGGACATTATTCTTTCTGCCCCTACTGTCTTGAAAGTTTGTGTGCTGTAGGACTTGGGATGAGAGGTCTCAAAGAATGGCTTTGAATGCACACACGTTAGGCAGGGGAGGTTCAGATGAGCACTGCCATAACAGAGCTGGGGGAGTGTTTTAATTCTCTTTGGGAGCAGCGGGTGTCAGTGCTGCTCCAGCCTGCTGTTATATGTGGTCCCTAGTGTAAGCGGGCAACTGGGGAGTCAAAAGCAATGATGGGAGCCATTGTTCTATTATCAGTACCTAGCAAAAGAAACAAGCGTCTCTTATACCAATGAGACCTTGAGTAATCTTTCTCTTGGGATATCAGCACCCTATGAGTCACACTTTATAGTAGTACTTCTTTTGGTTCTGGTTCTGGTATTGCTGATGCCTTCAATTGGAAGTTTTTCTGCAAGTACAAGACTAGATTCAGGGTGTATGTGAAGGAAAGTGAAAGAGAAAGGAAACAACTTTTCAGGCCTATAATGTAGAAGTAATGGCCTCTTTTTTTTAAATTTCGTTCTTCTTATGATATCCTTCATTCTTCTTCATAGAATCATAGAATGTGTTGGTTTGGAAGGGGCCTTTAAAGGCCATCTAGTCCAACCCCCCTGCAGTAGCAGGGACATCTTTAACTAGATCAGGTTGCTCAGAGCCTCATCCAGCCTGGGCTTGAATGTCTCCAGGGATGGGGCCTCCACCACCTCTCTGGGCAACCTGTGCCAGTGTCTCACCACCCTCATTGTAAAGAACTTCTTCCTAATGTCTAATCTAAACCTGCCCTGCTCTATCCCTCGTCCTATCGCTACATGCCCTTGCAAACAGCCCCTCCCCAGCTTTCTTGTAGGCCCCCTTCAGGTACTGGGAGGCCTCTATAAGGTCTCTTCGTAGCCTTCTCTTCTCCAGGCTGAACAACCCCAACTCTCTCTTCATCCTAACTAAGACTATCATTCTCCAGTCTTTGCTTGTGCTCTAAAAGCTGGTGCCATACCTGCAGAAAGAAAGATGACACCATCCTTTTGGCCTGGCAAAGGGTGAAAATCATCCACTTAGCTTTGCATACTTTTTCTGGAGAAAGCAGAAAGGTTCCATAAAATTCATGATTCAGAAGAAGCCAGGTATAGAATCACCTGCAGCTCCCTAGTGTGAAAGGTATGTAAATCTGCAGTTTCAGGGGAAGTCTGTGAACAAGCAAATCCCTTTCCCTGAATGCTAATTCTGTGCTGTAGAGGCCTATGTCTCCTTGCTAGAACATCTCACCTACTTGGTAGGCCAGTAAAGATTTGCAACACGTTGCCAGCTGAAATTTGGTTCTATAAAACATGTCATTTAGTATGCATTGGTACTATCTTTAGGATCCCCAAATGTTCTTAATGAAATACCTGTTTCTATGAAAATCAAATGTTATTTTTACCTTCCCTGCAATCATCCCCACTTCAGGCCAGTTTCATAAAAGTCCATATGGTCTTTGTTGTAAGCCATGTCACTGTGCAGGCAAAAGCTGGTCGAGCAGGTGCTTCCATACAGGCATTCTCTTTACAGCTTTGCATGCACCGAGCGGAAGCAGAAACTCTGATAGAGCTGGGCATTAATGAGCATTGAACACTGCCCTCCATGGCATTCCCACAGGCAAAGTGAGAAAATCTGATCTCATTAAGAGTACTCTAAGGTGTAACTTGTTAAAGAGCCATATCAAAAGACAAAGTGTGAGTAGTTCACTGCTGGCTTTGCAAGGATGCGTTCTGAGCCCAGTACTGATCAACAGAGTCATTAGTAGACTGACGGTAGCATGTCTGAAGTATAATAGGTGGGGCAGGACTGCACAGTCAAAAACACGAAGCTGAATGTTTGTGGAATGCTGTGTGAAGATTTTAAGAGCAGAAAAATGCTCTAGGTAAACTTGAGCCTGCTGATGTATAGAAGATGTTCTGATATAGTTTCAATTCCTTTTTGTTCAGTAATTGCGTAAATGCACTTTTATAGTGGGGAAAATCTGCCCCACATCGAACATGTCACCTTGTAGGACTCCAAATAGTAAAAGATTCCCAGACGAGCCTGAAATGAGTTAGTTTGCATACCCTGGAGTTATTTCACGGCAGCATAAAGATAGTTTCTCATGAGCGGGTGACAGAGGAGCTGGGAGGTAATGGAGAATCTGAGGCTATTCATTTCTAGTAAATCCACATGAAAGACTGCGATAAAATGGACAAAGGAAATGAACTGTTGTTCTAAAAGAAATTAAATTGTTTTCCAAGAGAAGCTACTGTAGTCCTGTGAGGGAGTCCATGTGAGTCATGGGGGAGATTTGTTCACTCTGTGGCCCAGGAGTGACCCTCTTTCCTGAGGTGATGAATTTGGAGACTTTGCTTCCTGTCCACAAAGATCTGCAGACAACTTACAAAGTCAGGTCAGAGAAGGAAGTAAATAGCCCACTTGGTGGTCACAAATCTAAATAACTGCATTATTATTTCACTCCTAACTTTGAAAGTCTTGATAAAATTTTCTTTCTGTCAAAGTGATCTTAAAAATGCTCTGTGAATATGCAGTAAGTGATGGGTAAGACAAAATGAAAAAAAAAGCCTACTTCAAGTTTTCCAAAGCCCTATTTAATACCTCAAGCCTTTCCTATGGACATGGAAAAAGTGATTTAGTTTGATTTTCTCTCCAATTCAAAAGCATTTCTGATAAATAAGCTTCTCAACTTGTTTACCTATTTTTTGCTGTTGTCAGTGTGATTTCTTACAAACCATTCTAAATCTTAGAGGACATTTTGTTCTTGAGTCGTTTGCCCTGGCTCATCTACACAGTCCTACTGAAATCATCCATGTCTGTGAATAAGGATTGCAGGGCTAGTTCCTTCAAGATTTATGTCTAATTAGTTGGATAGGATCTCTTAATTCATATAGTTTATCCCTTCCCTGTTGCAGGACTTCCTTCTGCATTAAATACATATGGTTTTCATCTTGTCTACTTCTGAACACATATAGTGATGCTGTCTCAGTCACATCTCTTGGCAAATATTTTACCTTAGGGATAGAAATGATTTCCAAATGTCTAACCTAAATATTTCCCTCTAAAAGTCAGATAATTAATCTTTATATGCACTTTTTAACTGCCCAATCGAATTTCTCTCCGTTTTTATTTCAAATATTACCCTTTACCTGTTTACTGACAGTGTTCTTGGCATTAATTAAAATGCATGCATGTATATAATGTTTCCTTAATTTCCATGTGCATGTCTTACAATACTTCTGCATATTGCAGCACATTACAGTTGCACTCCATTTACAGCTCTTTGGTTAAATAAGTGAACAGCACCCTGGAATGTCAAAGCAGATTAGGCCCATCATTTTAACTATGCGTGTTTAAAGACACAAGTGCCGTAACGCAATGGAGAATTTACTCTAGAAGCCTTACTGGCAGCTGTTGAATAGCCCTGTTCCTGTAAATCCTATATACACAGTGAAGGTTGAAATAAAGTAATCAGATGGTGAGTCAGGGTACAAAGATCTTAATCTGCTTTTCATCATGACAGACCATAAAGTAAATCCAAGTATCTAAGATGCCAGTCTTCTGGGAGTAGAGATAACAAGGAGTTCAGAGCTTCCCCAGTGTAGTCCACCTATCCCAGTTTGCCATGGCTTTTAGCTTGCTCTATGCTGGGAATTCACAAGTGAGGTGAGAACAAATAAGAAGGGATGTAATGGTGAAATGTGTTCACTGGCTCCAGTTTCTCCCTCTTAGCACTTACGTTTCTGTTTAGCCATGCATCAGCATGTCGCCAAAATCCAGTACCAGGAGTGTCTGAAGAACATGGGCTAATGAATTCTGGAATATCAATCCTCTCGGAAAATTAGAAGAGAACAGAAAGAACTGATGTGGTTTCATGGTTACAGTTAGGGATGCCTGTCTGCGTGACAACTTTGAAAGGAAGCACTCATTTTGCAGCATACTCAGCCTTTCTCTGCGGTGAAGGTAAAGCATCGCAACTGTCAGTAAGCTGAAAGAAAGCAAGCATAGATGGAGTTTACTTTCTGCTAATTTTGGCACAATAGAGTTGCCTGGCTCTCTTTTGCCTCACAGGTGAGTTTATCCACTTAACCGTTTTCTACTGAACCACTGTCAATAATGCAGCACTATACTACTCGTTGGCTATCAGTGAGATGCAGGATGCTGCTCATTTTTCTAGCGGAGTTTCATCTCCAAAAGGCTAGGAACTCCCATTCACTCTCAGTAGCTAAACCGGTGTTCCCCTAAGGTCAAATCAAAGTGGATGGTAGCTATAAGAACTACAAAAGCCATCAGTTATGTTCAGAGTGAATGATAGAGGACCTTTCCTGGAAAGCACTCCTTGAAAAATCTGAAGAACTTCCCCCAAAACGCTATTGTTGATAAATATTGTGATAAAAAATAACTGTGTTAAACTTGCTTTGGTATTAGAGCTCCTTTCCAATGTTTTATACATAAGAATTTTAAAACATCCATCTTGATAGTGTTTTAGATGAGAACATTTACATTATTTAAATTTAGTATTAGTAGAAAGCCTTCTAGGAGTTTAAGCAAACAAAAAACAGCCGAGTAAAGTCTCAAATAGAAAAGCAGCCTGCCCAGAGCCCTCAGAATTAGACATTCCTTTATTATTAAATGTAGCACCTCTTGAACTTCTTGGCTAAAAACAGAGACAGGGCATTTTTCACAAGAGTCTTGATCCAAAGTACACAGTATTTTGTTTCATACATGAATGGAGATGATAGTAACCTTAAACCTCTCAACATTTTAATCCTCTTTCTGTACCTGAAAAGAAAAATCTGAAAAGAATTGTCTATTCAGGTCTGTGGAAATTTGTATCCTAAGGGCAGCAAAAGATGGAAACCCTAGGATAACCACTTGTTTGCTTTTTGTACACAGAATATTGTCTTCAGCACAGGCACCTCCACGTATGAATACATCTGCAGGTGCCATGGGATGGGGTTTGAGGTCTGTTTGAACTCATCTGAGAATGAACTGGTTTTACATCTCTATCTGTACTGTGATACCTGTTAAACCATGTTAAGAGAAAGAATCTTAAACTGAGCTTTCTTCTTCCGAGAATAAAGAACTATTGTTCTTATTTTTTATCCTGCAGAAAGAAGAAGCTGCTATGTGTTTTCTTTTGTGTCATGCTGCCATATCTTTCAGTTAGAGCTACTTAGAAAATAATAAGTATTTTCTCTGAAAACTTTTAAAGAAATTAAGAACATTTTTTTGTTTTAATAAAAAACTTCAGTGGTTAGTAACAAAAATAGTAAAAAATGGGGATTTTTTTTCATATAGAATAGAAACAAAACACCACAAAAGAAATACATTTTTCATTCACATTTTGTGGTTTTGAGCAAAGGCAATTTGCTCTGATTGTATTTAAAATGATAGAGGTCAGACACCTTCCTCCTCAGACTTATGACCAATTGTCAGGGTGACATGGAGCTAGACAAAGTTTGGTCCTTTTTGTTACCACTTCTGAGATAAGCTCTTGCCAATTGAAATATGCCTTGCAGTAGGTTAAGAAAGCACTGAATATTTTAAGATATGTAGCTCTGATATTTAACTTTTCCAAAAGCTAAACAAATAATAGCATATCAGGGAAGCTTATTGTTATTAAATCTGACAGCCTACCAATTTTCTTTGTTTCTTATTGTTTAAAAGCCTGGTGCCAAACATGAAAAGAAATGC
This sequence comes from Chroicocephalus ridibundus, assembly GCF_963924245.1. Lineage (NCBI taxonomy): Eukaryota > Metazoa > Chordata > Aves > Charadriiformes > Laridae > Chroicocephalus > Chroicocephalus ridibundus. The sequence continues at coordinate 135,054,372 of NC_086285.1, forward strand.
GGACAACCTTTAGAAGAAACAAATTGACTATTAGCAGTGGTCAAGCTTCAAATGATAGGAGTTTGAATTTGGACCATATAGACACCCAGGAATATAAACTTTTGTATAAAATATAGACTTGAATTTTCATAAGAAAAGAATTTTTGGCAATGAGGTTTCTTGGACATCTGTCTGGTGATGCCCTGATTACTATAAGACAGACCTTCTAGTACTGAGCCCTTCAAAAACGTGAATCAGATGTTTGGAGGTTTGGTTATATGAGGGCAAATTGACTATAAAACATTGCACAATTTTTCTTTGAGTTGCAGCGGAGTATTGGACAAGCAGCTTGATGTATTAACCCTCTATTTATTTGCAAAAGAATGAAGTACAGAACTGCGATTCCCATCAAGATTTTTTTTTCTCTACTGGGTAGACTTTGGCAATTTTCTGTGTAAACTTTCTAATTAGCACCTAATGCATTTAGGAAAAGACTTGCACGTGTGGTAGGCACCGATTACAGTATGCACAGTAAAATTTCTAACAGGTGGCAGCTGAGAGCGAAAAGTATTCATATTCTTAGAGAGAGAGAGAGAGAGAAAGCCTAGAGTCCAAATGATCTCAGAGCCCAAGTAAATATATACAGTTTGCCAAATCTGTCTATAAATTCCAATGAGCTCATATGTTTTCATCACACAGTATGTATTGAAAAAAGTGAGGGCAAAGAGACGAGGCTCTTTCAGTCACTCCACTGAAAAAGCGTGCAGGCAGAAGGGCTGGTGGGTTGTTTTATTAAGCTTTGTGCCAGATTTGGGGTAGTGGACGTGGTGGGGGGTCCTACAGAAAGTCTCTGAACCTGAAAATGCTACAGGTTTGACTGTACAAAAGAGAAGGGGAGAAGCTGTGCGAGGGTCCCCTGCATGCCCTGCACGATGGTGTGGGATTTGTGAGGAAGGGCCACCGCACGTGCAAGCGGTACGGCCGGCGCAAGGCTGCACGGCTGAATGACCCATGAGGACAAGACCTGCATGTTGCAGGGTAGCAGCCTGCATCTGCTAATCCGCTCTGGGACTTGCGCTAGCAGCTGTGGAGTGCAGCTGCACAGATGGGCTGGAGATGTCGGATTTCATCCCTCAGCTTCCCAACGTTTTTCTCACAGGAAGAAATGGCTTGAATCAAGGTTTTCTTCTTTCGCACTTGCTGACGTTTTGGAAGTAAGACCTTCTGATCTTCACCTGAGCAAACAAGCAGAAGCACAGGGCTAATGGAGAACAAAATCAGAAGCCTGAGGTAGAAATGTTAGGTTTTTGACTGATCTCTGCTAAAAGAAGGTCCTACTGGGCACCTTTCTGAAGTGCAGAGGAGCCACTGTGGATTCGTTGGTGCCAAATAACAATCTGAAGACACGAATACGAGTCCACAGTAAACTTATATTAATGATGAATAAGATGCCAGGACTGACAAATTGCCACTTTCTATTATGGCAAAACGTGACAGTGTTGCCATGCAACTGTATTCAAATTGCATATCCAAACATTTCATTTGCGATCTCATCATGTAAGTGCAGTTGTGGAAAGAAGCTGTTGAAGAGGAGAGTGATTAAAACACCTAGACAAAGACCTGTTAGCTCTGGATTTGTGCTCGAACCTATACCTGATGCTTGTCACTCCGGCTGTGCCGTTGATGGCAGCCAGATGAGGGGCCAGTCACACCGCAACTGTCGTGGCATTATGGGCAAGTAGCCCTTGCCCGATGGGCACTCATGGAATTCCCACAAGGGTAGTGAGTAACCAGGTTGTATATGTTTTGCTTAAAGTACTTGCTTTGCCACTGAGAAATATGCAGAATATTTTCTTTGCTGATAGGTCATATTAAAAAACCCCACAGTAAAGTACTGAGGGCTGCTGCTGGTATTTAATATTGAGATCAATGCCCTGCTGAGGTTCTCCTGTACTCTTGTGCAAGAGCTTCCTTGCTTCTGGCAATAAAACTGAGCCAGGAAAGATTAAGGATTATGATGGCAAAAGAAGAATGGAAGCACAGTTCTGTATTGCTTGAATGCTTTAAGATGATGATGAGCAGACCCAGGTTAAAAACCCATCTTTATGGATTCCACAGTTATCCCATCTCTCCTAGCTACACAGTCTGTCGGATGTCAGTCTCAGGGAAGGAGTGCTCCTACTTCTCCCTTTTTTTTCGTGTTTTCTTTGTGACAAGTTAAATGCTTCCAAACTTCTAGACATCCGTCTTCCATCCATCCAAACATCCATCTTCCTTCCATCCAAACTTCCAAACATATCCACATAGAATGAGAAAGGTATTAATACAGTGTGTCACTGTGTATTTTGCTCACTTTGTATTTACATCACAAATTCTGGCTATCTGTTACCATTAATAACCATTTCAGACCAATTGCAGAGAAGAGGAGAGTTCATTGCTTCCATACTGATGTATCTTTCTCATACAAAAAGGCACGCATAAAGATAGAGCAATACTGAGTCAGGTGTTTCCTTTTGTCACTGGAAATCTGTATTCTGAACTTCAGGGATGGTATCTGATTAATCTGAAAACAGATTAATTTTTACCTCTGAAAATCAGGAAAAAAAATAATTATAAAAGTTTCAGCTTTCTCATGGAAAAGCACCCTTGGCTAGATGGTCATCCCCATCTGAATAATACTCTTTCTCCACACATTGCATAATGAAGAACTAGACTATGAAAGGGTAGGTTGATATTTTTTTCTCTCACTCCCCATATTTGCCAGGAATAATGTATCTTAACTTTCTCTTCTTCCAAATTCTGAACTTTAAGAACAACTTACAAAGGGGTGCAATTCCAGGTGACAGTATCAGCCATCCTTTCTCAGATGTGGCAGCTTTAGGGGGGGCAACTAAAACGTTAGTTTTCAGTTTACCTTCTCAGCTCTAAAGATATGACTGGTTTAAGTATCTGTTTTACGTGGGAGGTATTCTACTGCTTGAATCAGTCCTTTTTTCTACCTGTAAGAAAGCTGAAATAAATAGTTTATCTGCATGTACTTTATTTTTACTTTTGAAGTAGTGAGTTATCAGAAAAAGGTGGTGTAACATCACTCTTAAGGAAAGTAAATGCAGTAAAAGTGTTGACAGATCTTACTGATGACTTAGGAAGAAGCCAGTAATTGCTTTCTGTGGAAAAAAAAAATCACAGCATGTTTTGCAGATTTTATCAATGAGATCATAAATCTAAGGAGAGGTATCAGCAACATGGTAAGTCAAAATTATGAATTTTCTTTATTTTTTTCTTTGACAACGTGTTGAAGAGAAGTAATAGAAATGGATGCCCATTTTGATATTTATAAAGCAGACATTATTTTTCCATTTTAAAATTATGAAATGTTGAAATTCTGATTATTTTTCAAATAATGAGGAGATATCCTCATTATCTGGATGAAGGGATTGAATGCACCCTCAGTAAGTTCGCAGATGACACTAAGCTGGGCGGGCGTGTTGATCTGCTTGAGGGTAGGTTGGCTCTGCAGAGGGATCTGGACAGGCTGGACCGATGGGCTGAGACCAATGGCATGAGGTTCAACAAGGCCAAATGCCGGGTCCTGCACTTGGGACACAACAACCCCATGCAGCGTTACAGGATTGGGGCAGAATGGCTTGAAAGCAGCTCGACAGAAAAGGACCTGGGGGTGTTGGTTGACAGCCGGCTGAATATGAGCCAGCAGTGTGCCCAGGTGGCCAAGAAGGCCAACAGCATCCTAGCCTGTATCAGGAATAGTGTGGTGAGCCGGACTAGGGAAGTGGTCATCCCCCTGTACTCGGCACTGGTGAGGCCCTACCTCGAGTACTGCGTTCAGTTTTGGGCCCCTCGCTACAAGAGGGACATTGAGGTGTTGGAGCGTGTCCAGAGAAGGGCTACAAAGCTGGTGAGGGGCCTGGAGGACAAACCTTATGAAGAACGACTGAGGGAGCTGGGGTTGTTTAGCCTGGAGAAGAGGAGGCTGAGGGGAGACCTTATCACCCTCTACAACTACCTGAAAGGAGGTTGTAGAGAGATGGGGGCTGACCTCTTCTCCCTGGTGACAAGTGATAGGACGAGGGGAAACGGGTTCAAGTTACGTCAGGGGAGGTTTAGATTAGATATTAGGAGACATTTTTTCACTGAAAGGGTTATTAAACATTGGAATAGGCTGCCCAGGGAGGTGGTGGATTCACCGTCTCTGGAGGTGTTTAAAAAAAGGGTAGATGGGGCACTGAGGGACATGGTTTAGAAGTGGCTCTTGTCAGGGTAGGCTAAAGGTTGGACTCGATGATCTTAAAGGTCCCTTCCAACCTCAACAATTCTATGATTCTATGATTCTATGATCCTCTTGCAGAAATGGGAAAAAAGTAATTAACATTTTCTGATATACCTAAAAGCAATTTAGGAATATAACATTTTTACACTTGCAGGAGTAGGGATTGTCTGTTTTTAAGAAAAGTATCAATCAAGGATCTGTGTGAAGTTCCAAGACATTCATCCTTTCTTTTCTTGACTTAGCTAGTGATACTTTGGATGATCTATAACATTCCAGAACTCTTTTGCACCACTCATAATATGAGAGAAAGCCTTGACAGAATAAGGAAACCTTCTCTTTCCTCTCTTTTTACAAAATGTTTAAAATGTTCTCTCTAAAGCAATGAGAAACCTTGAGGCATATGACCAAGAAACTAAAGTAATACATGGCCACTTTTATGATTGAGCTTTTCCTCCTATTTTAGCAAATTATGAAATTAGTGTTCATTAAATGCACCTATATCCTGTATTATGTTTCTAGCTCTTCCAGCTATGAAAATACTCTCAGAAAATGACCTGATGTAGCCTTTTCTCCAGGTGTTGGCATCCTTTGGATGGCCAAGCTGAGCTCTAAGGGACACAGTCTGCTTCCTAGAGCCCTGTGGACTGCAAACTGACATCTTGCAAAGTCAGCTTAAAACCCAGTGTTTTAGTACTGGTTCCAGGCAGAAATGTTGTGGTGGCTGCATTTGAACTGTCTTACAGAGACAGGTTAATTTAAGGAAAAAATACAGTCATGTGATGAGCTTCACTGATATTCACTGACTTGGGGGAGTTGGTTGATGAGAAGCTCAACGTGACCCAGCAATGTGTGCTTGTGTCCCAGAAGGCCAACTGCATCCCGGGCTGCATCAAAAGAAGCGTGGCCAGCAGGTTGAGGGAGGCGATTCTGCCCCTCTACTCCGCTCTCATGAGACCCCACCTGGAGTACCACATCTATCTCTGAAGCCCCCAGCACAAGAAGGACATGGACCTGTTGGAGCAAGTCCAGAGGAAGGCCAAGAAGGGCTGGAGTGCCTATGCTATGAGGACAGGCTGAGAGAATTGGGGTTGTTCAGCCTGGAGAAGAGAAGGCTCCAGGGAGACCTTATAGCAGCCTTCCAGTACTTAAAAGGGGCCTACAGGAAAGATGGGGAGGGACTCTTTATCAGGGAATGTAGCAATAGGACAAGGGGTACGGTTTCAAACTGAAAGAGGGGAGATTTAGATTAGATATTAGGAAGGAATTATTTCCTGTGAGGGTGGTGAGACACTGGAACAGGTTGCCCAGAGAAGTTGTGGATGCCCCATCCCTGGAAGTGTTCAAGGCCAGGTTGGATGGGGCTTTGAGGGACCTGGTCTAGTGGGAGGTGTCCCTGCCCCTTGGCAAGAGGGTTGGAACTAGATGATCTTTAAGGTCCCTTCCAACCCAAACCATTCTATGATTCTGGGATTCTATGATATCCAGAGGTCCTGAATCAGACCTTACACAAGAAAAAGATTTAGTTTCCTAACCTTTATGTAATTACACAGTACAAATATTATGAAGCCAGATTAGAAGGACTCCAGCCTGTTGGGCAGTGAAACTGAGAGGTGCTCCATGAAAAGAGAAGGTCCTTAAGGAGGGTCTGACATTACTATGTCACCTAGTCATACTGAAGGCCTATAGTGAATATACGCCCCCCGCTTTAATAAAGATACAGGTCCCAAATGATATGGGTTCTTGATACCATCAAAATCCCAAGGCCTGATGTTTCATTAGCACCAATGATGGGCTGCAGACCCTGGGAACGCTGCTTTGAATACCTGCTCTGTTTTGGTCAGTGTAATTTAACCATGACTTCATATATTCATCATTCACAGATGTTCTCAGCAAAGTTTGCATGTTCAAGCTGTGCTAATAGATGTTGCAGTAGTGCACTTAAAACTAGGAGTATGAAACTTTTTACTTTTCAAATAAAATTACCACAGGGTATATGTATTTGGGGTGGCAGTTTGTTTCCAGTGGTGTAGCAGTCCTTTAGAAAGTTTGCAGTAAGCACAAGTGATTTGAATTAAGAGAGCTCTGTGTAATTTGTTTTGCATACACTTGTTCAATGTTTTCTATTTACAGATAAAGTAGCGGGGTTGCTGTCTGAAGTACCTTGTTGCTTTCGGCTTTTTCTCCTGTTCTGCAACAGGAGAAGACATGTGTTGAATAGGGTGTCAAGAGAAAGCTATTGGTATTAGGAGGAAATTCTGACTGTAATGAGAATGAGAAGAACAGCTGCGTTTCTGAGTTCAAATTATAGTCAAAAATGGGTTTGTACACCATTCCTCAAATTAAAGCATAGTTGTCACTGTAGGAAGGGAACGGCCAATTATTTTTCAACAAATGTTGTGGACAGATCTTTGTAATATTGTAGTTGCTTCTCTTCTTTTTCTTCATTGTGATGTTTATACAGCTTCACCATCTTTTTAATACCTAAGAGGATAGTTGTGACCAGGACCTCCTGTTCCAACAAAGCTGTTCCAACAAAGAATGAAACGGCAACTCCATCCCTTCTACATACAAATTATCTAAGAACAACTGAGAGGCAGCTATAGAAACAGCTATAGAAAGGGAGGATACGAGGGAACTGTGACCCACAACATTAAAAGGCTTCCTTTGGGAAAGGAAGCTCGCTTTTTGGGCTTCAAAAAATTACATTCAACATTAAAGAGATTTCATTTTACACTCCGTTGCTTGTTATACATTATTAGAATAAAAGCATTTATTTTACTATTTGTTTACAGAGTGAAACAAACAAAAACCCTTGATCTTGGGTGAATGGGTTCACTGGCAAAATTCCTGCTGACTTTATTAATGCTGAGATTTTATTCCTAACTCTCAACCAGTGTGTGCCGTGTGAGTGCAGAGAACACCCCAGAGCTGCCTCATAAAGGCTCATAAGGTGGTCTCTGGTGTTGAAACTCCCCATGTAGAAGCACTAGCCTGTTCCCTCTATTCAGTCCGCTTGACAATTTTCAAGTTGAAGTGTAGTTTTGAAGTGTAGTTTTCCAGGGAACAGTGCGGAAAGCACAGTCGGACAGCTTTCTAGGAAAATAATCTTTGGCTGAGGAAAGAAATTGGCCAAAGGATGTTTGCTTCAAGTTGCCAGTGGAAGTGTGGTGAGATGCTTTAACTCCATCGCAGCTCAGTCAGACCCAGTTGACGAGTGGGGAGGTTTTCTATGCTGGACCAAATCAGTGATCCAAAGAGCTTGGGGGGGGATCTTTATCCTGGATGGAAGGAAGGTGACTGCTTCCCCAAGTACTAAGGACCTAGCAAATGACGATTTGCTATCCCCGGGGAGAGAATGAGCATAGTTTGGCACTGGGGGTTTGCATGATTAGCATTTGAGGATGAGTCACCTCCTCAGATGTTGACCCACTGAGTATGCAAATCTTTCTCCTTTTTCCCTTTTGCAATCTTGTGTTCATGTCAGGCAGCTTTCTCTAACATGGTTAATAGAAACACTGGGTTGGCCATCATTTCAGAGTTTATAATTTTGTTTATTGCAGTACTTTTTTAAACTCTTTGCTAATTTCCTCGAGATTTTTAATTTCTCCTTATACAGAAACTGCTCCTCTGGCTTTCAAGTTACTCTGTTTTCTATTTTTAGGATATTTTTCTATTTCTTTATATGCTATTTATCTATGTACAACAGGGTTCAAAAATCTAAATGTCTTTTCCCTGTTCTCTTACATGCCCAAAATAGGGGACTGAACTGACATACAAATTAGTACAAGTGTGGATCAGACTTCTTTTGAAAGGAGTGAACTAACAGTACAGTGTCTTACAGATTAGATTTTAGGTCATTATGAGATAATAATTTTTGTGCTTCAGCCTATATTAATTATTTGCCTTTTCTTGTGGAGATGATCTAGAGCTAGTCCTAGAGGGACTGAGACCACCTTTACTTCTAGGAAAGTAAAATAAAGTAAGGAAGGTGAAGCACTTCATCTTCTCCCATGAAATACAAATTATTTACATAGCAGGAGGGGACTCTGTACAAGGGCTTTTCACCAGCCTGCTAATGAAGGAATGGAGAAAATTAAAAGATGCTGCATTTGCTCCCCTGCCCTTATTTATTATTTTCTTCCTTTCTTTTTTTTTTATTTCTCTTTCTCTCTCTTTTTTTATGTTTGACAAAAATTTCATATGACCAGAGAGTGGTCAAGAGTGAATAGATAATGGAAAGCAGAGCACACTATATATCATAGTAATGCTTACTTGCCAAACCCACAACTTTTTAACTGAGTTTGAAACAACCCCCTAAAACTTTACCAATCAAATGCTGCAGATGATTCCTGAGAACTAAAAAATGAAGCTAAGGAGGAATTAAAGTGGACTAGCAGTATTCTCACAGTCCAAGGCAAGGGCCATGCCTGCTTTAGAGAGGGCATTAATAGTGAAAACCTAATCCAGTCTTCACATTTCTTTCAAACACCTAACATGCTATTTTGCAAGGCAGTTTAGTACGTGAAAATATGCTGGGTGGAAATCAGGAGCTTGGTGCTGTTTGTGCAAATACAGTACACATTTAGATTATTGTGGGACTGCAGCCAGGTCACTTGGGAGCAAGCACGCAAACCTCATGTTCAGCCTCCTGGCAGGGAGCGCTCGTGCCAGAAGCATGATTAATCCCAGCAAAGGAGGGTGTTTATGGGGTGTCATAGTCCTGGCGGAGCTGCCCCTTATGGCTGCACACCAGGCAGCTGTGTTTGGACCCACGCGCTGGATCCATCTGCTCCTCCGTTACCCTGGGCCTGGGCAGGCTCCAAATGCCGACTGTGGCCCCGCGCTCAGGCACACTTCCTAGGCACATTTTTATGCTTGTACCTGTTGTTGCCTCCTCTTCAAGCCTTCTTTTTGGGACCACTGATGTACCACAGGGTTTGTAAAGAGTTATTTGTATACTGGCCACGTGCAGCTAATTGATTGAACGTAAGAGATACAAAGCAGAACAAATATCTGTATGCGGTTTTCTCCCTCTTGGGCCCTAGAGCATTTCCTGGGTTTCGGATGGTGCCGTAGGAGCCCCAGGTCCCCTCTCTTGTACCCTAGTGCTCCAGCTTAGCCTTCTCTTCCTGAGTTATAGACTTATCTCTAACTCCTCCTAGAAACTCCCTTCATTTTTCAGAGCTGAAGTCAAAGTATTTTCTGGCTTGAAGACCATTCCTTCTTAGCATGTTCTTCCTAACACTTCTCTGTTTTGTCCCTTTACTGGCAATTTGCTTTGACGTTCTTCTGGGACCTTTTACGAACAGGTGTAAAGTAAATCTCCTCTGTTTTATGCACCATCCATCTTCCTTTCCATAAGGTGCTTCCACTTGAATGGAAGATCATTTGTATTTAGGGTTCCTGCTGATTTCTGTTGCACTTCTTCAGCTTTAATCTAGAGGTACCTCACTCACTCCATAGTAGCAAAAGCTTGGTTCAATGATATAGCAATGATGTCGTACAATTTCCTAAGTTTTGTCCTTTTCACTTAGAGAAATTTCACGAACTACCAGACAGAGTCAGGGCATGAATTACTGTCCTAGTCCAGGATCTTTGGTCAGTCTTTTCACTCTGCAGGTTTGAGAAATTAAAACTATGAATTCAGTGTTAGAAATCATTATTAGCTCATAGAACAGAAAATATTTGTGATGTGGACCACCTTATCCTTAGACAAGTTTATTTCTGACCTTGCCTGTTATTTCATACCACTCAGAGACCATACTTTGTTTCATAGCCACTCAAGATTTATGGGTTTGGGTTTCTGTTTAAAAAGCTGTGATGGGCTGGGTAGGCAATTTTACCGCTTTCTTTTCCTGCCTTTCTACTTGCAGTTCACTAAAACTGTCCTGCACCAAAACACTCCACTTGGAGTATTCAAAATGCACTTCTAATTCCAGGATCTAGACCCTATTTGGGTATCACTCAAACACAAAGATATACTAGGATTTGTGTGTACTTGTAATAGTGAGATATTCTTTATCTGGAGCTCCAGCAGCGCAGTAGGTTCTATTGCTGATATCTCTGTTATTGCTGAGGCAAATGTATTTGCTGTGGAGGAAACAGTGGAGTCAGAAATCAAGCATGTGAGCAGGAAAAGCATATAAAGGAGACAGTGTTCACTTGTCATGTTCCTACCATTGGAGGAGAATTTAAGAAGTCAAATCGTCTCTTACAGAGCTGTTACCTTTTTATTCCAGGCAGGGAGCAGTGTCAGCTCCCATGCAGAATAAAATGATGGAACTCATACCACACCTGGAAACTATCCATAGTCTTTGCCTGTGTGGAATCCCTTTTCTTGACCTTGTGGTGTCAAATACGAAAAGCTGCCACACACACTCTCTCTGGCTATAGATACTCCTGAGATCCTATTTCAAATGTGTTGTTGGGGTTTTGTGGAGTATGCAATACCTGTGCTGGATTGTTCTTCCCTGTGTGCCCCTCCTTCTCTTTAACTTCCATCTGAGTCCCATCCAATGTTTCACTCCTCTCCACACATGGATCTCATCAACACGGAAGGGAAAATGTCAGGAGAATGCCTGCTCAGGGAAGGGCTTTTCCAGAAATAAGGAAGAGATCTGAATACTTGGCTTCCTCTCATGATGTGGATGGGATTTCTGTGCAGCGTTAGGGCAAATCCTGCTAGATTCTGTACGTGCTACCTACCCCACAGTTTTCTGAATTCAAGAGCTCTCTGCCTAGGTTACAAATCTGATGTGTTATGATAGTATATTTGTGACTGAAGATACTTGCTTCTTGTGTTCTTGCACTGTGGTCACTATTTGTTTTTTCAGTTCTGCTGCTAAGGATATTTTATTTTGTCAGGTTTGGGATGAAACTCTTGCTAAATCTGCAGAGGCTTGGGCTGCTACATGCATTTGGGACCATGGACCTTCCTACTTACTGAGATTCTTGGGCCAGAACCTGTCTGTAAGAACTGGAAGGTATGCAGATACCCTAAAAACCAGTTATTTTGTTAGCCTTTGAACAGCTTTTGAGATACAGATCCTAGATTGTTGCAAGTGTCATCCAGTATTCTAGCAGTAGTTGATATCCATCTGTGTTCATTTGGCTTAAGTGTATTATTGCTTAATACTGCACCCCTAGTGATGCATGGAGAAATGTGTATTTAGATGACTTCCATCAGAGGGATTAGCAGGAGAAAGTTCCAAAATACCTAAATCTAAAATGATTTGTTTTTCTTTCTGTCTTTTAAACAAACCCAGGTATCGATCTATTCTCCAGCTGGTAAAGCCATGGTATGATGAGGTGAAGGATTATGCTTTCCCTTATCCTCAGGATTGCAACCCCAGGTGCCCCATGCGATGTTATGGACCCATGTGCACCCATTACACACAGGTTATATAAATTACATTCTTCTATTCAATATCTACCGTCCAAAGCTGGACTTTTCTGTGATGTATTTATAGCTCTCTCTCAAATAAATGTATATATATATTTCTTTTCAATTTGGACTTCACCAATAATAAATATTTATTCAGATGGTTTGGGCCACTTCCAATCGTATAGGCTGCGCAATCCACACATGCCACAATATGAACGTCTGGGGATCTGTTTGGCGACGAGCTGTTTACTTGGTATGCAACTATGCCCCAAAGTGAGTTGCTTTCTTTTAATATTGTTTATTTTTATACTTTATGCATGTTTTGGTCCTGTCATAGGGCTGCTTATTCCCTTTTCTGCAGCTTGACTTCTATTTGTGCTTTTTCTGCGGGCTGCTCCTTCATTCTAACTTTACATCTGAACGTACTGCAAATGCATGACTTCGGTATACCAGGAAGAAAAGGAAATAACTTGATGTGTATGGAATGAAGCCAAAAACTTGTTTTCTGTTATTGTTGTTGTTATTATTAAAATTCTTTTTGTCTTCCTCCTTTGTGCTGTCTGCACTTTACTTTCAATTCCTCATTTCTTCACTCTGTTATATATACCTGTGGTGAGCTAGACTTCCTCAGGTAAGCAATTCCACTGTAGCTCAGGCCCTTGATTTACTGTGAACACATGTTGTTGCCCATAACGTACCTTTGCTTGTGACCATGCTGCATAACGGCCTCCATAGCACAGGTTTCCCACTAAGTCCATCTACCTAAGCTCGGTGTCTACAAATCTCATTTTACCTTCCGTATGAGGGTCCTTCGGAGTATAGGTCATAGACACTCACAGGGGGCCCTAAATCAGGTAGCGGTGCAGAGAACTGTGTTAGGTTGAAATTAAGAAATTAATTTTCTCCCAGCATTTCCTAGATATCATTCCAAGCTTACGTCTGGGTGCAGAATGAATCAATAAAGTGTGGCTCTGGGAGAGCTTTGGTTTGAGGTCTGGTTTGGACGAGTGCTTCAAAAGCAGCATGGACAGTGTAAATAGCTGGTTCCTCTGACTGTATAATGTTAGGCAAAGCCATAGATCTGTATAGGAATGTAAGTATAATTAATTGAGCATGTTTTCCATAAACTCTCAGTGGCACGGATCCATTTGTGGTAAAGAATATGCAAGAATATGTCATTATCCTAGCTGTTACATGAGTAAAAGAATTTTTAAAGATTTTACAACTTAAAAAAAAGATAGGATTTAGTAAGAAAACTTGGAAAAAAAACCCTTTGGAAATCAAGGAGATTTCTCTGTCCTTTTGTCTTTAATACCTACTAGAAAAGGGTGGTAAGAAATGAATGTGAGGGGTATCAGGCGGCAAAAACTGTACCTGACTTTTAGCTCCACAACATGGACTAGGTGAAATCAAAGTTTATAAGAGAAACCCAAATACTGTTCTTTATATATCTCCATTTGAAAACAAATACTAAAATTTACAAACTTCCTAGAATACATGTCTCATCTTCATATGTAGGAAAAGAATGCATTAGGCATTATTGAAAACTGATGCATTGTTTCTGTATCATTAATACATTAACAATGTGTTAATGACATTTTTATATTTTCTCAGTCTAAAACTTCCACTGTTTCTCAAACAGCAAACCAAAGCCTGGACTTACAAGCTTCCTCTCTGGATGAAACTTTGAGTAGACCTTTGATTCGTAGGTAGTGGAACCGTGGGTTTCACATCTACTTCTTGCACAGTCACAAAAAGGATATTGAGTGGTCTTGTCTGGCTTAAGTTTATATTCCTAAGAATTAGTTAAATTGATTTAAGGACATTGGGCTTAGAGTCCTTTGGCACGCATTCAAAAGTCTCTTTGCCAGTTGATAAAGGCTGCATCCTTCTGAGTAACCAGCACATCAGAAACTCCTCTGAAGAATAAGGGGGTGAATATAACAGCCCTGACTCGAGTTATTGATATTGGAATTTAGTAAAGGTTTAGGATTTGGAACTCCAGTAATTTTCCCTGATGCCATGCTGTAATGATGAAAAATATCTATGCTTCTGAAATAATGAAAAAAAGTTAAGGAGGGTAATTACAAAATTTAGAAAGGCTCTGCACCTGTTTATCTAACAGACTCACACAAATCAGCCACACGTTGCATAGCAAATAAAGCAGAAATCAGCTTTCAGCAAACTCTTTCTGGATTTCCATATCTGTTATCAAACTAAATATATTTCCTGAGCACTCAGTCTGCTGTACCCATTTGGAAGAGAAGTAGGAATGAGCAAATTATTTGAGAGATTCCTGCTTTCTTCCAAGGCGCAACCCAGACCAGGGTTTTTGATCCAATACTATTGGCTGGGAGGTGGGGGATGAGAAAATTTTTCATAAATACTTGCATTACTCACTGCTATACCACGTCACATGCAAACTAGAGGAAAGTTCTGTGCTCAGTGAGACATAACATTTAAATAAAAATCTAATTTTAACTTCCTTTCTGCCTACATCACGAGTGTTACATGAATCCTTAAAAGGCTGGGGTTTATATAAGCACCTAAAAGTCTGGATGCATTTTTTCAGATGTTCCTAGATCTTTCAGTTACCTCTTTTCACATGATCACTATCCAGACTTGTACCCCTTTCCCCCGGGGCTCTATTAGTCAGCTCTGTTCACCAGATGGGAGCCCTCTTTCTCCTCCCATTAACACCTATGAGACCCCTACAAATGTCCAAATACAGTTCTTTTTAATACATCACTGGTACAAATAGTTTTCATCTTCCCTTTTCTCTAACCCCAAATTCAGTGTCAGAGCTTCACAATGTGGACTCAGGCAACCTGAGAATAAGGTTTCACTCAGTTCATTTTTCCACCTTCCAAACCCAAGCTTTTAAGATAACTTCCAGACAAAAAAGTGCTCAAGGAAAACCTTGCACCAATGTTTATGTTGCTAATTTCTCATAATGGAGCCCCCCAGTAAAAAATACTCTGTCCTAGGCTTGCAGTGTCAAAAGTCACTTGGCTGTAGCAAAAGCGAGAGGACTGGGACTTCATCACAGACACTGGCCTGGGGTGACATGGTTGTTCTGCTGTTTTTTGGGAATCAGTAGATCAATGTTTGTCAGTAACCTGCAGAAATATATTTTTTAATATATTTTGTCAGTGTTAGGTTAGTGGTTGGACTCGATGATCTTTAAGGTCCCTTCCAACATAGATGATTCTATGATTAATGTAAGTTTTCAGTAACAGGGCGTTTATAGGATATCACTGAAGACATTAACTTTAGTCACTCAAAACAAGTATGATTTAATGATTTTTTTTCTTCCTCTCTGAAATTACTAAGCATTCTTTTTCCTTTTATATTTTCAGGGGAAATTGGATTGGAGAAGCGCCATATAAAGTAGGAGTTCCGTGTTCTGCTTGTCCTCCAAGCTATGGAGGTTCTTGTACCGACAACCTTTGTTTCCCAGGAGTAACATCAAACTACTTATACTGGTTTAAATAAGTTAAGGTTTACATTATTTTTTTAAAAAAAAGGATGAGTAACAAGAAGCTTGTATATTGAAATTTGCACATTTTATATATAGAGAGATACTGTAATAATACTCTGATGTTTTCTTTTTGTATGCTTTTGTATAATTAGCTTTCAAAGTATAGTATAATTTGGTTTTAACACTTTGGGATTTAAGACTCACATTAACCCTTTTAGATTAACATTTTGTTAACGGAGAGCAAACTAATTTTCACCTTAGCAAGTGTAGCTTCCTGAAGATTAGGTTCTGTTAAAAGCGCATTAGAAGATAGAATACGACTTCCTTTAAAAAAGAATATCTCCAGAAAGAGAAGGGTCATTGTTTAATACTGTACTTTCAAAATGGAGTGTGACGTGCGAGGCAGCAAATTGTCCTCACGCTCCCAGTGGTTCCTCCCATTTACACCTGTGCTTTCACCTGCAATGTCAACGGGACTCCAAGCAGAGGAAAACATATGTGCAAGAGAAACTGCAGGATATTACCTACCTCATGCACAACATCAATTCGTTTATGGCATTTCAAGAGTTCAGCACACGGCTGCTGCTATCATCAACGATGCCTGTGTGCAGACAGGAAAATTAGAGAGAATGAGGAACAACACTGGCCAAGATGCAGTGGCTGTTAACTCACATGCCTAAAGTCTTAACCAGATAGAAAGCTACGTCACTTCAAATATACTGGTATAATAACACAGCCTAACTCTACCTTTCTGTGTTTGCGAACAGAGCCATAATGGTACAGTGGTGCTCTGCAGCAGTATATTTATTCTTGTACATGAAGGTAAAGAAATACATTGCTACAAAACAACTTATATCAATACATGACATCCATACTGTCCTTTACACTTTAAGTTTGCCAGTATATGTGCTATCCCCTCTGACTGAAACTCAGCCAGGTGAAACTTTCAAGGAGAGATCAGACGTAAAAATAGGTAAGAGGATTTCCAAATAAAAGACATGAGGCAACTTTAAAACTTCATACAGATTTGTGACAAAAATTCGAAATTTCTAGAGCAATTGACAATGTCCTTTAAAATATATTGCACTATTTCCTGAATTAATAAACCCCAAATCTGTTCATTCATACCTTTCCTGCCAAAAAGAGAATGCCTTTATGGGTGCTTACTGAAACGTTTAGAAAGAGGACCTACACTTTAAGCTAGAATATTATACAGGTAGTTTTCTTAAAAAAACAGATTGAAAAAAGGAGGAAATCAAATGTCTGCCACAACTACTATGTCATTGAAATAGCCTCGAGTTTTGGCTTTGTATCACAGGGCAGAATGTACTCCACTTCAAATATATGTGTTTAGTCTGCTTGCACTGCTACATTTAGACCTCTGAAATTTATGAACTTTGAAAAGCAATACTGAGTAGAGCAAGCAGAACAACAGAGGATAGTTTCACTAGTGATACATATGTATGTGTCTTTAAGTCACTACTAATTCAGCCTGTTTGAGGGTGTTGGAGACAGTCTGTCACCAGAATATGAGGTATTGTATTGGCAATATAAAAAGAAAGATCAGAGTTTAAATTCTTCACGTTAGTTATTCTTTTTGTCCAGCAAGATAGCTGTGTGTGGGGAATGGGCTCTACAGCATATGAAACGTAACAGCCCCTCACCTTCTACCCATAATCTGATCCCTCATAGAACATCAGCAACTGATCTGTGACTCTTCAGACATTTCTGGTTAGTGACACTTCTGTATCTGACAGGACAATAACTAGGCAAGTGTATCGTCTTAAAATGTGATGTGTCCATGTCTTAAAAGAACAACACTTGTAATATTCTACTAACTGTTATCCTAACAGTTACAATATAAATGGTTTTCCTTTTGGTTTCAAAGGGGCTTGGACTCAGACAGTGCTCAATCAGTCAAGAACTTTGGCTGAGTAAAATCCAGTCCTGTTTTGGGAGTGAAACACAACCTCCATGCATCATCTATTTACACATTGAAAGAGTTCAGTGAGACAATACTACTAGGTGGGTCACTAGCCCTCAGCCAACCCAGTTTTTGACAAGGATGCATGGGGCAAATACAGTTTTGTTCTGCATAAGAAATCTCCAGAAGTAAAGACTGCAAAGTTAAAATAGCGCATCTAGCCATTTTCATTATTACTTTTTTTTAAATGCAAAAATGGAAGCAGAGCATAAGCAAAAGTTCAGGTTAAGCCATGGAGCTACAACAGTAGGTCTAAGAGTAAATGACTATGCACTTTGGAATTTGCAACACGTATGTTGTATGGTACACTTTCCAAACAGGAGTAGACATTGTAAATTAATTTATAATTCTGTAATTCAGCTGAAATTATTATAACGGGTATATATGTTATCGTATCTGTTACTTTTTAAGTTGCTACAAATACCTTGATTTTGTGGAATATTTTGTTTTCTGTGGATATAGAAAACTTTGCTTTTAACAAACAGGTATGCAGGTTTTTTCACAACATCCCATAATGGTGCTAGGGATTAATTATTGTAATAACACTGTAATGACAGCAGCAAAAAACGATCTGGGTATAAGCTATTTCATACAAGCAGCTCCTGATAAAACCAGCCACAAGCGCTCAAGTACTTGCTGAATATTTTTCAGTGGACAGAGAGGTTTACAGCTCATCAGATATTTGATTACCACACGAAATTTGCCCTTCCACTTTATTTAATAGGAAGTTTAGTGAAGGCCTTTCTGTATTAGTGATTTGAATCGCCCCAGATTCTATCATCTTTTTTTCTCTTGGGTTGGGTAATGGCAATGCCAGTAAAGCTCTGCTTTGATTGCCAGTGTCAGTGCTGCCTGATTGATTACCTGACACCAAGCGCTGCTAGAACAAAAGTACTGAAATGTGTGGAAGGCTTCAGATGTCTTTGGCAGTATATCTGCTCTGATCCATGCTGAGGGAAATTCTTGATGAGTGCAAGGTTATGCTGAGGCAAACGACCCCCAGCTGCTGTTCTAGCCTGAAGATTTGTGCTAATTCCTTCCAAGCAGAGTGGTGTGCCTTTAAAGACAGAGAAATTAGCTCAGACTTTTGTTCTGTTCTAAATATAAAGTTATGAAAATATACACACATTAAAACAAGGCTAAAAATATTTTTAGTCAAAATACTGTGAGAGGCATAAGAGTAAAAATGAAGTAACTGATATCATAATTATTGAGTGCAGCTGTTTATAATATCTACTTGTGATTTTTTGCCTCATTTAAACATCTGAGATGATGGGTAGCAATTGATACCTTTTGGTGCTAACCTATATGTTCTGGTGCTGAAGTTATACATTATTTTTGTGGAAGATGAGGTTTACTTCCAATATTACCATAGACACTCCAGCGTTTGTGAGATCTTTTTCAGCTAAGCATATCATATACTACCATTTGCTTTCAAAGATTTGCTTTTTTACGGTTGTTTCAGGCTCTAATGAGAGTTTTATGTGCATCAGAGAGGAAAATGTATTCCTGTTCAAAACCAAAACAAACAGCACCCTCCCCTCAGCACAACAGTGAAGTGCCTGTGGAACGAATTACGGGGAGAGTAAGATCTCCGGCAGTCATGACTTCAGATTGATGCTGAGCAGGTTTTAGTGATCCCAAATCCTCTCTCTCCGGGGTAAGAAATGACTTCAGAAAATCTAGGCTTGACCTTGCACACTTGTCCTTGGGAAGCTTCTCTGACATCAGTTTGTTCCCCTCTGAATTTGAAATGAGTTGGATCAGGCCTCAGTAGAAACCACGGGAGGTTTAACATAACTTTTGCAGGAGTGAGGAAGCTGGATTCCATGAGAGCTTTATGGACAGCAGAATTAGACTTCACGTGCTATCCCCTACCAACACTGGGAAATACCATGTGATTCTGAAAGAAGAAACCTCCCAGAGCAAATGCGTTCTGTACCACAGCTGGGACCTAACAGCAAGAAATATGTCTATATCCTTGTCTGTGTCTATAGGTAGATGGATAGATAGGTAGATAGATACATCTGTTCATATATGATCTTCAAGGCTCAGGTTGCAAGCATGGATGCCCTCTTGTGGTTGAGAATACCAATATATTGGTTTGATTTCCTAGGAATCCAAAAGGTTTTAGGATTTTTTAAAAACAAACGTATGCAAATTGAGTTTGCTTCCTTCAGAATTTTGGCCTTGATTTTAAAGGCACATGAATTAGTCTGTCTTTTTTCTTTGAGAAATGATGTCCATTGCATAACTCCTCCGTTTCTTAATTTTATGTGATTTGTAAGTACAGAACAATCACAGTTGTATTGTTGTATTGGCTGTTGGTTACCTATCATAAAGTTTTCTGAGCATGTGGTACAATAGAAGTATTCAGATGTCAGAAGAACTTTTAGAGGTGTTAAATCAGATATAGTTCTTAAAAAGCAGGGCTGGGAAGCCTCATCACTCAGATACAAAATTCTAATGATCCCTAATAAAATAAGAGTTTTAAAATCCAAATTACTGTTGAAATTTGCCCATTAGTGCTAAGTTTTCAAGAAAAAACTGTTGCTTTCCTCTTCTAGAATGAAATGATCTCCTAGAATCCAAGCACACAGCATTTTTATGGTGCTTTTTAAAACTGTGCAGAATAGAAAATTCATATGCTGTGGTTGTCAGATCATAATTGGTTTGATGGTCTCAAAGTGCACAAACCTTCCCATTTGGATTCATAAGAACATTAAACTTCTGACAATAGTAACCTGAAATAACCACAGCTTTCTCAAACTGCTTTCTTTCAATAGAAAATAAATTTAAAATCAAGAAAAACATAGCAATGACCCATCTGGTAAATTCAAGAAAAGAAAAAAATAATTCATTACTATTGGTAATTTCAAGACTTTCTTGCTGCTGAAACTTCATTTACTGAGTTTTGCTCAGGATATAGTTATTTTCTATTAGAAAAGATATTTTTTTCTCATATTACAAGGCAATGCATTTTTAAATTCACACAAGTCAGTGGAACAGACATAAACTTTTGATAGTTATCCCCACTCTGCTGAGCTCCCCTGAGTGTGAAGTGTGAGAAAACCAGACTGAAATGGTTGCAATATAGTATTATCTCCTTGTCTTCTGCCAAAAGACAAAATCCAGAGTGGAAAAAGATTTTGGCACCTTATCATTTGGCAATCAGGTTGTAAATTCTTTAAAAATCCCTCATACTGACAATCCAGATAAATTACACTAGGAGGTTTTTTGGCCAGCAGAAGAGAGGGACTATCCCTCAGGTTATATGTTTAGCTCACAACAGCAATCGTTATTTAAATCACTGGGCTGTTCATTGTGCTGCAAGCTTGCTACAGCTTCAATAGATCATCATGTAAGTCAGGAAGTAGCTTAGATGCAATATTTAAGGTAAACAAACTTGTTCCTTAAGAGTGAATGGTAATATTGGAATCTAATAGCTCTGAGGAGTTAAAACATCTTTGTTTCATGTAGGGTGCTCTTACGTATTTGAAATGGTGCTTAAAGGCAGGGTTCATTTAAGAAGCAAACCATCTACAGTGGCTTTTTTCCATATACAATAAGGAAAGATTTTTCTGGGGATTGAAGATGTTGAGGATTGGAAGATTATGACATTTCTATGCTTTCTATCTGAACCCAAGCCAAAAAAAATGTTCAGTGTTTATTCAGTGAAATGTCCTTTCACCCCTCTTATTATATATTTTCATCATTTCGTGTTTAGATTTTTTTGATAATTATATGGGTGGGGTTATATCTGGTTTTTCAGAGAAGAAAGCTTGTTGTGTAACACGTCTTGCAGTGAACTTATCAATATAACATTTCTTTCATATTGTCATATGATGCTATATACGTTATACCTGAGATATAAATTTGTATCCCTGTTTCAACTTCTAATGCTTTGAACCTATAAAGAAGTGTACATCGTTTTGATCTATTTTGTAACATCTATGCATTTAAATAAATAAGTAAAATTATCAGTATTTACACTTGGTGTTCTTTTGAGGCATCGTTGTCATTTCTTTTGTTGATTTGTTCCCTGAAGAAGACAAGTTTTCAGTGAGACAGTAAAGGACATATCTAAACTGAATTTAAACTCAGTTTGAATATATTTATATAAGTGCATATCCTTTACACCTGAGCTCCATTGTGTACTTGAAAGCTGTCTTTATGTATCCGCCTATATGGATACGAGCCTATCTTTTGGTATTGAAAACTTGAACTCTTCATCAGGATTAGTGGTCGGGGATTGTTTTCTTATGTGCCTCTGTCCAAGAAGAAAAATCTGAACAGTGACCAAAGGAGACATCCACAGAAAATCAGGGACGTACAATTGTCAGTTTGGCCAAGTTCTCTTCCATGGAAGAAACAATGCTGCAGTCAGGAAAAGAGTAAGTCTCCAGTACCTGAGTAATTCTTCTTCCTCCCAAGGTGGTACCAAAGCTGTAAAAGCTACATTTGAAAATTAAAAGCCCAAAACATATATTTAAAAGAAAAAAGGAAGCTATAACATGACGACAGGGGAGAACAGAGGGAGAAAGAGAAGGCATTTTTAAAATATTAAGAGCTGGTATGACAAAAGCTATTAAAAGTCAGCGTGAAAATCCTTGGTTCATCCTTCACAAACTGGACACAACAAAACCCACTTTTCTTATAATTCAGCATGACACAAAGTTATTTTATACATCATTAATTTAGAGATTCAACTGGGAGGATACAATCTCACAGAAAATGGGAAAGAATAGAAGGAAGAGCAGGTTCTTTCAGAATGTTGCAATGCATTTTCTCTAGTATGCTCTGTTTTGTTTAATGATATTGTATGCTTTTCATCACACCTGTTTGTGATGTAGAAGTTCACTGAAATTTGGGATTAATATTATGTGCTATTATGAATAAATATAGCCCGAGCTGTTGGCACTCTCTGGGCAATTGCAATAGGATTATGACAAATGTCAGTAGCTGGCCAATAATATTCAGTGTTGTTGCTCATCTCTGCCTGATCTGAGCCCAGTACTGTTTGGACTACAACAAAAAGAACAAGTGGTAGTGCCAAATTTCTTATGTCTGGATGGACTTGATTTGGTTTGTTTTACTCTGTTCCTGTCTTGCTTCTCTCCCATCTTTTCCTTGACATATAAATTGGCACATCAGTCCACTATATTCTTTTTAATTTTCTCTCTGTTGCCCTTTTATCTGGATCTGAGGCTGAAACAGAACTGACCACTGAAGGTTCCCACTGGTGCCCTGTCTCAGTCTCCCAGTTTTCTAATCATGGTTTCCAGCAGGCCTTCACACCTTGATTTTTCACTTACAGAAGCCAGGACATGGAGGAGCTGATGTGTATGCAACTCTCACTCCAATATGGAGAGTGGATATAGTTGGGGTGTGTGATCTCAGGTGTGTGAACTTGATATCAGTCGCACAGTCCACAGTTTAGACATAGCATGAGGTGCTCTAAACTGTGACTTCAGCGGGAGGAATGGAAGAATGGTATCACTGTTGTCAGGAGGCAGCAAGTCCACGTTATAGTAGTACTGTGGTTTGGGATGCCTTTATGTTATTGCACCGTGGTTATTGTCAGCCTGAGAACCTCTCATGTAAACTAGGAGATCCAGTTTTTTTTAATTTTTGAGAAAATATCTACCATGCCAACATGGTATACATCCACAGGGTGACAACCCCGTATATCCACAGACAGTCAACGTGGCATCCCAGCCATTTACAACCTAGGAGAGAGGCAGACAGCTTCCTTCTCATGAAATCACACAGTGCCTCAGAGCCTAGTTTTAACAAGTTTTTGGGTCTGTCTTAATCTCTAATTCAGCAAGTCCCCAGTGACTTCGACATCAGAGATGTTAATTTGATATTCTTTGACTTTTTTTTCTGTTTGGTTTTTTTTTTTCTGTTTTCTTTTATGTTAGTAACACAATAACCTGAAAATTTCTCGGTCATCCAAGCAAATTTTTCCTGTGTCTTTAACATAGTCCCTTACGTTTGACTGGGGGACCGTTGTAGCAGTGGCATTCCTTACACATATGACAGGCCGTTATAGCAACATCATGAAAATATGTAATGGAAAATGCCATAAAGAGTTCTCCTTAACAGATAATAGAAATTGAGAATATATTTTCTCAACTTGGCAGTGCTTATAGCTTTTTTTATTTTCTGTGGGATTTCACCCAGAGCTCTAGCTCCATCGTTTTGAATCCCCTTTTCATCTGAGGCAAGACAGGTTTATTTGATTTTGTCTGTGAAATCTAGCAGTGGACTTGCTCCACTGCATTTTTTGTCAAAAAAGTTTGAACTTACGTCTGCAAACCCAAAAGTCTCTACAGTCTTGCTCAATCTGCAGTCCATACATCTGCAGCTACAGCCTAAAAGTACTGTTTTGCATTCTTTTGTAGACACTGGCAACAGTAAGGTGACAGTAGTTTCGACTGACAAGGATCTTGCATAATGATAGGAGATTTTTCCACCCGGATCACATCCAAAGTCTCCTCTGTAACTGAATGTATTGAAATTCACTTTTATTAGCAGTCATGGCAGATGAGTCTACACTTGACCATACTGTTGTACGAGAATGTGGAGTAGAGCACAGAGAGGGACATGCTAATTTCCATGTAGGAGGTGAATAAATAATTTGCATTATTTAAGTACCATTTTGTCTTCTCTAAACTTTTAATATCCCTATATCTATTTAGGCACTGTAGGAGCCTTAGCTTGCTGCTTTAAGTTGGATTTAATTTTGGCACCATTTTTTCTGCATCATTTTTCAAAGAGTCTTTGTATTTCCTCCTTGTTTGCTGGATCAGATGTGTCGATAAATTCTTCATACTTACTGTGATCTACCTGCAGATCTCGCCATATAAATTTCTCCCCATGTTTGCTATTTTAATTACACAGAATTGATGGTTTTACTTTTTTTTTTTTTTTGCTTTTCTCAAAATCTTCAGCTCTTTCCATAGCTGCATGAGCTGCTAGTGAAGCTCTTCTTCACTCCTTCCCAATAGAAAGTCTACTTTCTGTTTAGTATGCTGTATACCACCAACATTTTCTATTTTCCAGTGCAAAACATATGTGCCAAACATAACTGAGGTGGCAGTCTGCAAAAAAACAGTGTCTCCCTATGGGTGTGTTGAATGTGCACAGACATGTGGTCTTTTTTCCTATGGGCAATGCCAGAATCCTGCTGTTATGTCAGACATGGAAAAATATTTGGCATTAGCCATCTCCTGAAGGATTTTTCCTCTTGCAGGTAGTGGAAAATATTTCTCTTTTACATATCAGTTTGATTATTTTGGGTATGTACATAAGCAAAAATAAGCACACTGGTTTTTAGCAACTGTATCTATTTCATCCATTCTTCTAACCCCAGTGTAGTCACTTGGAGCTGTATACCAAAATGTAATGCCTGAGAACAGTACAGCTCACTGAGCTGGGAGCAAGAGATGGTCTGAGTGCCTCAAAAACAGAAGATGTCTGTGGCGGTGTCAGAATACCAGAAAAGAATACTGTTCCTTGCTGAACAAAGCCACATAAGCCCTACAGCTGGACCTCATGATGATGTTGCGATGTTTATATCTGCAGAGTCTGTTTCACTTCCTCCCACAGCCGTATCATGAAACCTTCACACCAAAGCAGCCTTGATGGTTGTATGACAAAGCTCCAGCAAAAGGTTTGAACATAATACCTTTCAAACTGTATCGCAACTCAAAAGCCATAGGTGGGAAACATCTCACCTATGCACATCCCCTCTGTGACTACCCCAGCTTCCCAGGTGCCTTTGCATAATAGGTATGAAGCTCTGCAAGTGGAACTGAGCAATAACAAGGACAATGTTTCATCTAGCTTGGAGGTGTCGCTGAGGTTAAGTTGACCTACCCCCTGCATCAAAACTGCTTCCATAAAGAAAAAAAGACAGGTCCTTGTCATAAGAGACTCCCTTCTAAAGGGAACCCAATATGGAGTCCGGACCCATTTTTTAGAGAAGTCTGCTGCCTCCCTGGGGCCTGGGTTAAAGATGTGAAGAGAAAGCTTCCTACCCTGGTACAGCCCTCAGATTATTGATTTCTTGGGTAGGCAGCAATGAAGTTGCAACAAGAAGTCCAAGGGCAATCAAGAGAGACTTCAGGGCATTGGGATGACTGGTTAAGGAATCAGGAGCACAAGTAATATTTTCCTCTGTCATTCCAGTTGCAGGAAATGATGAGGGGAGAAACAGTAAGAGCCAGAAGATCAATACCTGGCTCTGAGCCCAGTGTCACCTCCAGAATTTTGGGTTTTTTTGATCGTGGGTCGGTTTACATGACACCAGGCCTGCTGGCAACAGACAGGGTACATCTGTCTAAAAGGGGGAAAAGGAACTCTGCACATGAGTTAGCAGGGCTCACTGAAAGCGCTTTAAACTAGATTTGAAGGGGGAAAGGGATAAAACCGGACTTGATAGAGATAAGCGTGGGGGCAGCACGGCAATATTTGAGGGACAGTGTGCTAGCGAGGTTCTTTGGTCTGCGATCTCAGTGGAGGCAGGGGATGGAGATCCATACAGTAGCAAAGACGCAAGGGTTATTGATGTGTTAGAAACCACAGAAGTGTTTGATAATGGCCATGTGTGAATTAGGGCTTTTCCCCCAAAAAATATGTCGGGATCAATAGCCCAACTGAAGTGCATCTACACCAATGCATGCAGCATGGGTAACAAGCCATCGTGCATCAGGAAAAGTATGATATAATTGCCATCACAGAAAGATGGTGGGATGACTCATACCACTGGAGTGCTGCAATGGATGGGTATAAACTCTTCAGAAAGGATAGTCCAGGAAGGAAAGGCAGTGGGATAGCCCTGTACGTTAGGGAGTGTTTTAACTATCTAGAGCTCAATTGATGGTGAAGGCACTTGCCATGGGTACCCAGATAGTGGCACAGCCTGGATGGACAATGCACAGCAATGGAAGATCCTCCACTGCTTGAAAACAGTGTTAAATTCCTCACCAGTTTTGCTTCTCTTCTTTCCAAAGCATAAACTTTCTTCATAAGATCAATAGAGTGACATGCTTTTAATAAAAAAAAGAAAAAAAAAAGATGCTCTATACCCAAATTCTATTAATTTCTATAATTTCTGTTACTTATTCACCCAGGAACATAGTTCATCTACTCTTTTGTGGGAATAAACTCAACCTGAATTGTATTCATTTATCTTCTGTTACTCATAGCTTCTCTGACAAAGTTGTGAGGAGGGTTTCAGGAAAAATAAAAGCTAACTTTTTAAACTACCTTTCCTTTTATTTGTATCCATTTATTACCCTTCCACATCCAAAAAACATTTTAACTACAGTCTGCAATCTTTGATATATACATAGATTTTTCACCTTTGCTGTCTCTTTTCAGATTTTTATTCCTCTGTACAAGGTATTTTAATTTCTTTTTACCTTTATGCTATTCTCCTCAGATGTTTCCCATATCTATATGGTGGTCAGTTTTGATGCAGATAATTCCCTTCTCTCCGAACCAGATTACCTACTCTCCCTCAGACAGCGTTTCTCTTTTGTGTCATCTTTACACCCTGTCACTCATGCCCTGTGGATGCTGATGTCATTGGATCATCTTCATATTTGATAACTTCGTTACTGCAAATTACAAAAGATCTATTTTTTTTTTTTTTTCTTTTTTTCTTTTTCTTCTTCTGATTTGGTATCTTAGTGTGTGGATGCTAATAACAACTTCACAGAGACCCACGTAGTGGTACCTTCTGGGAAACTCTCCTCGTAAATACTGCCATTTAGGTGCATGTACTTCTATATAGACATATAGAAGTATGCAGCAACCCTTTGAAGCAACCCAGTGAAAGTTTTTTTTCATTCCATTGGAGCAGGAATTTCTCCTCTGCTAAACTGAGAACTTCTGCTTTCTGCTTTTCCAGACTTTTTAAAGTAGTATCACTTTACCTCAGCTAAAGAGAGAAGGAACTTTAAAGTACCTGCAAGCTCTATCCATTTCTCCAAAAGGTGTATAAACATAGCCTGGAGAAGAGGAGGCTGAGGGGAGACCTTATCACCCTCTACAACTACCTGAAAGGAGGTTGTAGAGAGATGGGGGCTGACCTCTTCTCCCTGGTGACAAGTGATAGGATGAGGGGAAACGGGTTCAAGTTACGTCAGGGGAGGTTTAGATTGGATATTAGGAGACATTTTTTCACTGAAAGGGTTATTAAACATTGGAATAGGCTGCCCAGGGAGGTGGTGGATTCACCGTCTCTGGAGGTGTTTAAAAAAAGGGTAGATGGGGCACTTAGGGACATGGTTTAGAAGTGGCTCTTGTCAGGGTAGGCTAAAGGTTGGACTCGATGATCTTAAAGGTCCTTTCCAACCTCAACAATTCTATGATTCTATGATTCTATGATTCTATAATTGGAGAGAGGGGGTAAAAAAAGGACAAAATACATGAGAAGGAGGAAAGTGACAACTGAATGAAACTAAGCAAATGGAAAATATAATTTTAACTTCGAGTCTTTGGAAATTTCTACTTTAGCACATGCTGTTTATTCAAGTTTTTGTACAATGAAGACATCATAACGTGGAGCTCACTTTAAATGTAAAGAGTTTTATTTCTGACAGCTGCATTTACCAAAGAAACAGAGCCCATAAAAGTCTTTAAACTGAAAAGGACAAAATAAGTAAAATACCTGATTTGTGTTAAGAAATAAACTGCATTAAAGGCCTTTATTTTCTAAAGATAAACAATGCTGAAAAACTTTTGCTCCTGACTGGTGGTATCAGAAATGAGTTTCTACTCTGAATTCCTGCAGTCATATTTTATTTGTCCAACGTATTTTTTCTAAGGACATTTAAACTTTTATCACTTTTAAAACATTTTCTTCCACCTCAATAGTGTTATAGTATATCCTTGTCAATGGTATCCTTGTCAATGTTGAAACAGTCTTTTGGAGTCTTCATCAATCAAAAAATACTGGTTCTTAAAACTGCAACACATGTTTTACTATTATTGTCATATAATTTATATGCTTTCAACACAATATTAATAAATTAGTTTTAAATGGTAGTTCAAAATGTTATTTATATGATATGTATTTTCAAAATTGCTCACCATTATATTGATGAAAATCTTATTCCTCCTCACAAAGAGGATATTAAAATAATAGTCCATGCACCTCCTTTTTTACCACCTGGGTAAAAAAGGCAAGATCCCCAAAAGTCACTTGTTTATTTATAGAGCTACTTATACAGAATAGAAATTCCTAAATCGAAGAACGTGATAAATAGTCCTTTCTTCCTACCAACAATACCTGCATATGCTAGTATAGAAGCAGAGCCTGTTCACCTCCTTTCAATAGTGAAAGCAAAACCGCATTTTGACATCCCAAGCATGAAGAGCTGGAGGTGTCTTCCCAGGAAGAAGACAACGAGTCCGAAGAGCTCTAGAGAATGGAGTTTGCTGTCAGGGAAGAAGAAAAGAGGCTAAAATGGCGGCAGCAAGTGCTGCTTCTATAAATGTTTAGTTCTCTTCCATACTGTCTATTTGTCAGATAACTCCTACAGGAAGCAGGGGTCTTATAGTCAGTTTCTTCCTCACCCTGAGGGAATTCAACCCCTCTCTCATGCTTTCAGTAGACTCCCAAATAAAATAGTTTACACGTGCAGAAAAGCTTTGTTAAAAGGTGGGTAGGCAAGCAAAAGAAGCCACTGCTGAGCAGCCAAGTACGCAAGAGTCATGCAAGAGGCCCAAGGGAAAACAAAAGTGTTGGTTTGGACGCCTAACTAGAAGAGCTACAAATCCCAGCACCTCCTCTCAGGACTGTGGCTGCTGTAGGCAGTGATTTTGGCATGCAAAATGTATAAGTTTATGCATTTCTTTTTAAACATAGAATGTAAAATACAATATTCCCAGGAACGCAGACTAGAACCCACAACTCATTATGGAACAATACATGCCTCACCTGAGAGGAGGGACATCACTTTCTCTCTAACATTACATAGGCTGAGTGAGCCCCCAAAAGAGCTTCATAGAAGCTAGCTCTGAAGCGTGTGTTCACCTTACTCATTTGTACAGAAAAAATTCAAAAAGGGAAGTAGAAATAAACCCAAATGCTTGCTAAACATTATAATGAATATTCCCCCTTGGGTATTTTGTAAATTTAAAATGAAGGAATGCCTCATCAGATAAGCACGGGTCTTACCCTTCATGTAACGTGGGGGAAGGAGGGAAGTGAGCTCGCTAGTGCTAGGGTCATTGAAGGTCAGATTTTGTTACTTTTATTCCACCTGTGTAGTTGAAAGGGTTACTGACTGTATTGAATGGAATTAATGGCAGAGTAAGATAATACAATAGTAAAGTCATAGTGGCAGAACAAAGACAGCGCTATTTATCTGTGCGTGTAAAAGTATATGCAGATCTGCATATACTCCTAAGCTTTCACATTCCTCATCCATGAGTAGTTTGGCAAATCTTAACATTACTACAAAGAATATATATCAATCCATAGAATTTACTTCATAACTTTTTTCCCCTGCGCCTTAGCCAAGCCTCACCATGTGTGTGCATTAGAAACCCTTGACAAAAGCCAGCTGAGGGCTGAAATGTTGGGAATTTGCCCTCTTCACCCTTATGAATAAATCTTTCTTTAAAAGCAAGGAAAAGATCCTCTTGGCTTGGAATATCTCAGCATGCTGACTGTGCACAAACCAAGGTTGGAATAATCATGCATTACTGTGATTTGTTTTTGTATTGACTCCTTGTCATGTTTTAAAAAAAGAATACAAGTATTATAATTTCTTATTGCTGTGCACCAGGTGCTTGCCAGATAGTTAAGGAGGGCCAGCTGTGTGCTTTCAGGAGATGCCAGTGGAAGAACTGATAGATTTTTTTAACCAATGCGTTCAGAAACCTATAACATTCCTGCAAGTAGTACAGCATTTGCTTGCCTTGAGAAGAAGCACTGGGAAAGCAGTGCTTAATGCAGTTTCGGCTGTCTTTTTGAGAAAAGAGAAGAAAGGCAGCAAAACATGTACTATGTGATGAGCTAATTTTTCATGGACCACCAGTGAGTGCTCTGCAAGCTACACTTTGAGAACCATTTCTGTAAATGGTGCCAAATGAATGCATGGTCTGATAAAACCAAAGAAAATGTTTCTGTCTGTTTTTCTCTACCCATAAGCTGTGCAATGAAAGCCCTGATGCTCATTCCACTGCTACGCTTGGCACCGAGGTTTATGAAAGCTGCGAGTCCATGAAGGGAGTTTAGAGTGAAAAGAACCTGCCATCAGCAAATATAAGTGCAAGCACTATCAGTGTTGTTCTTAAAGCAACTATTGCAACAGGTTGATGAGACTGGTTAAAAGACTAATTCTTATTATTTGCCACGTGATTTATAACAGGAACTAAGTTTTGTCCTGTTTGTGCAAATGTTTTAGTAACCAGAGGTGTTCATTCTTGTTCCATCCCATCCCTTAAATGAAAAGGCTTTCAATTGAGCACAACTCCATTGATCTGATCTGGCACTAGCCCAGACAGCAAAGTTTGCCAGTGACTCCAGTGGAAGCTGGTTCAGCTCTGCCCAGCCCTGTGTGTCGTGGGAGCAGCACTGCAGGTTTCTCCCTTTCCTGTCATGCCACACCACCATGGCTAGGGTCTGAGAGCTGATCAGAAGGAGGAACACAGATGGACAAGGCCACAACTTCATTAACAAAACACTTGTTATGTCTGAGGAGGTCCAGAGCAAGGCTACAGTGCTTCTTCTATTGTGTAATCACAAAGTAGCTTTTCCACAGTCTCTAACACCCTGACTCTCCTCCCCTCCTCTTCTGTAGAAAATGTAGTAGAATAGGGACCTCACAAGGTGACACCTCAGGACATGAGCTTCTTTAGGTTTAAGGTCCATGAGCAAAATCCCAGTTCTCTCTTGCTTCTGGTACTTGGCTCTTTTATTTTTCTGTATGAGCTGTAACTTGGAATGACCTGAAACATTCCTACAGAAATGACCAGCATTCAGGTCCAAGTCCTCCACCAATCTGGGTTTTCCCGACATTGTGAAGAAGATGAAAAATTTCCCAGTTTATCCCCAACAACAAAACCAACTGCTGGACACCAGAATTAATCACTAGTCAGCATCAAAATTTTTTAAAACTATATTGTACCTATAATTCAGTTGGAATGGGCGAAGTGGTAGCTACAAAGTCAGAGAATTTTAACCCTGATGAAACAACTGTATTAAGAGGATAGTGAAGACTGAAACAGATACTCTCTGTCTGAAATCATGAGATGTAAACAAGTGCTAGAAGAGATGGGATCCAAACTAAGTTCTCTGTCTTGTGCTTTCTCTGTTCCTTCTAGACAGAGCCATGGGATGGTAAATTTGTTCCACTTAAAAATCAAGTCTGTAGCAGTCATTTCACTTTGAATTAGGAGGTAAGCTGACTGTGAGTATAGTCAACAACATAATGGCAGTATTAGCGGCTAAAATACTCAGCAAAGATGCACATTCATAAAGAAAGCATTAGAAAAAAACTTGCTTAAATACAGCTGGATAAATAGCTTACGTAGATAAAGAGGAAAGAGATTACAGATCCTAGCATCTGGCCAGTCTCATTCTTGACACGGTCCACTGAAAATTAAATAGACAAACCTATACCAAATAGCCTTAAGGTCCCTTTTTTCCCTGCTTAGTTTCATGCTCTTTCAGCAAGATAGAAATGTCTTTTTAGAGACGTACATTTTTTGAGAAGGGAAACAAGTTCAGTTATTAGGAGGAAGCTTGTCTGCCATATTGTCTTGAATTGGTTCTGAGACTCCTCATGCGCAGGATCAGATTGTTCAAAACAACCCACCTGTCACTTCCTTCAGCAAATAGCTTCCGCTTATATTTCAGAAGTTTAAGATTTGCAAGTTGCATACATCTGAGCTGTGCACCTAGACTCTGTATGTTCTAAAAAGGGGAAAGTAAGACCCTACTCATTTTTTTTTCTGTGATTTCTCTCACTTGCTCCCAGAAGGTGATTTTAAAGACAAAGGAAAAGATATAAATCTGTCTGGATATAGGGATTAGAACTTGAGGAAGAAATAAAAAATACAGTTTGGGAACTGTTTGCACACAGATAAACTTGCTGATACATTTTGTATAAAAACTGTATCTGGTAGATCAATAAGAGTAAGGAGGAGTAAGAAGTAAGGATACAACTGCAGGATTTGATCAACAAAGCTAGATGAGAGTGAAGCAGACATATAGCCTGGAAGCCAAGGGAAGGCAGAAATCAGAGAAAGTGAGAGAAAGAGGAATTGCATAAAAGGTAGGAGGCAGAATAAACATAAAGATGATAGAAACATGCCCATTAGATTTAACTAAAGTGACAGTTGAAAGAAACCTCTAGCTTAGATGATCTGCTGGCAAAGATAAACCATTTTTGTAAAATCCTTTTTAATCCCTTTAACTTGTAATTCTATGGCCCCCTTTTACATACCAAAATAAACTTTCTCCCACATTCTGTATCACTCTGTCATTAGGACTGTTATTTCAACTTTTCATTTTGAAAAACATTCAGCCCTCTAATAGCCAGTCAAGGACAGGAGATTTATTTTATCCCTTTTTTTAAAAGAAAATGGTCTTAGAAGCCAAAGTTTACAGAAGAAAAGTGCAGCAGAGTACTTCCAATACACACCACTTTTTCCAAATACAGTGAAGGTACAAGATAAGTCAGTCACATGAAGCACAAGACAGTACTGAACAAAAGAAAAAAGTGATATATTATTGAGACCAGTCCTGCCTTGGCTGGGAGACAGTTTAATAATCTCATGGGTCTTTTCCAGTTCTAACTTCTACTGTATGATAGCTCTTCTGACTGTGAGCAAGTAAAGAAAAAAAACTAAGGGTAAAAATGAAGCCAGCGTCAGACTGAAGTGTGTCCCTCAGAGGGGCAAAGGGTAAGGCATGGCTCCTCCTTCCTCTAATATATGCATTGGACAACATGCATTACTGCCTAATTTCATCTTTAAGACATCTCACCTCTTTTCTCGGCAGTTGGCTTACTTCCTTCCCCTAAAACCAGCTAGGGGGTTAAAAGGAATGTAGGAGAACTTTAGCATTCTCATTTCAGTTTTTCACCATCTTACACCAGTTTTATACCACCGAGCTTCACTCAGTTCCTTTCAGAACAGAGGACCCTGGTTTTCACACCTGTGCAAGAGGTGTGAAAACTAGAGGATCTAGATATTTTGCCTGCCTCTCTGCTTACTCATTCATTACTCATAAGAATTCAGAGCCAGAATCTATTTTTGGTGGCTGTGGATATTCAGTATTTCAGTCAAGCCTCAAGGGCTGGTGATCAGATTGGAGGGGACTTTGTCACTGGCCTTGGTGGGACAAAGAGACCTTTTATGGCCAACCTTCAGAAATTGAGAATGACAAATAGAAGCAAGTTCCAGCTTGTATTCAATATTGTGTAGGAATTAGAACAATTAGCTGCCAAAGGAGTTTCATTGAAGACATGATTCATTCACATGCTCAACCACTAATTCAATCAATCCTTATTTTGGAAAGCAAAATATTGTCTAAACTTGAACTTTCAGATATTTAGCCTACCAGGGAAGATTTTTAGGGAAGGAGGCAGAGTCACAATCTTCCAGTTTCACCATTTGCTTTGTTTTTAGCAGAGGGAAGAAGCTGACAGCTTTGTTTTCAATATTACAGTGGCATCCAGCCATAGTCTGCCACTTACAACCTTCCCTCCACTGTCTGCATTGACATATAAAAAAGAGAAAGTGATATGATGCATTTTATGTAGACAGAAGGAATTATATTTACAATAGGGAGAGTTAGTCCCTATAGACCACTGTAATCTGAATTCAGTGAGTTAATAAAAAAAATAGATATTTTGTGGAACTGTAGGGTTGAGAAATAGAGTGCCATAATGTTGGATAAGGCGATATGGTCACATTTGAAACAAGTGTCATTAAAGCCTGCGTGCCTCATGATATCTTATTTTTTTCATATATATGCGGCTTTTAAACAAAAGAGCTATTTATTAAATGGCTTAAATTTGAAGGGTTCTTCAAGCTCATTTTGTGTATTCTGGCTATGGTCTCATGCTGTATTACTGACACGAATCCATCTGTGGGAGCTTTAATGCTGCACCTTTAGTGGAGAGACCATATCACATTTATATGAGTTGAAAATGTGAAGGAAAAATCCCAATGCCTAAGCTAAGGTTTCTCCACATAATGAGCCTTCTTGTTCTCTGTCTACTTAATGAGATGTGAGTATCTTAAAGATCATGTGAAAATCAACATGACTAAACAAAGGTAATTTCACCACCCACTCTTTTTCCTTAAAACAAAGTGTTCTAGACAACTATGTGTAAATCCATGGGATACAGTATTACAGCTGTCATCACATCAAGTCAGACAATATAAGAATCATCTTTTCAGAAGCTGTATTAGCCAAGATATATGTTATATGTTTTTTATTGCTGCTTAATTGTGTGATATTTGTGTTGGACTAGAAGTACAGAGGGTTCAGATTATGCCATGTGTCTTATTTTATGCCGATGCTGGAGTGTTAATGACTGAGTTTCTTCCAATTATGTCATTCTAGTTGTGCAATCTTCAAATTTCACCATTTTATGTTTCCTCTCATTATTTATCAACATATCTTGTAATCAGTTATGACAAAATCCTATAAAACAGTAGACTGTACAAAACTGAATACTTATTCTGAAAGTAGAATGTAATTCTTCACAAAATAAATCCAGAGGTTGTATTAATATGGCAGAATAGTAAAGAGCTATGATAGTAGCTTTAGGACTCCAGCTTGAGCTTCCCTGACAACACCTTATGACAACAATTTGTTTGATGGTCCTCTGTGCAAGTCCAGGTGATCCTTCTGACAGAGGCAGTGACCGTAATGGTTTCATAAGGTATAGAGGAAAATCAGCTAGAGCTCAATTTTGGAAAATTTTCATCCATAAGTTTGAATTTCTGTTGGAGCATATTAGTCTAATTTTTCCTTCCTGATGGAAAATAAAGGCATTTGGGGAATTTCAACATAATGTTTTTCTTATGGTGTTATTTTGTAAAACTGTAATGGTTTTATGGCATTATTTTCTTATGGTGTTATTTTTTATGGTCTTATTTTGTATTGTTGTAACATATAAAGTCAAAATCAGAAAAAAGTATTTTGACTCATTCAAAGATAATTATTTTTTTAAAACATCTTTTCTTTAAAAAATGTTTTCATTCCACTGAAAGTTGTAAAAAACCAGATTTTCATTTCAGTTTAATCTCTATTAACATAAGAATGTCCTCAAAATAATCTAAAAATCACATTTTGTAATTTTTACGTGCAGCGTGCTTGAAGTGCCATTCCATTTGAAATTACAGATGACACTGAATTTCTTTTAATATAAATTGCCCTTTTTGGATCCTTGGTAGAAGAGAATTTTATTAAAAAGTGAACTTTTTTCAGTTTCTATTTCTATAGCACTATTTTTACTAGGATGAAAGGTGACAGGAACAACTGTTGGCTTATCAATATCTGTGACATGCTGTAGACAGTATCATTTGAGCCGTGCTGATCAACTGATCCATGTCAACCCTGCCAAAAAGAGAACTGCAACCTGTTAGCACATGGGAACTGTCGCTTCCCCCATTTACCCTACAATTGTAACACTGCTAGTTGGCACGTTGGCTATCACCTGCCAAGGCCCATGTGCTATGAAAGACACAAAACTGCGGTCTTCTCAAGGAGGACAGCGTGGCCTTCTTGAAGGAGCAGGACCTTGGCTCCAACTCCCTCCTGCAGCATGGAAGCAAACTGAGGTCAGCAGTGAGTAAATACGAGGAGTGTAATTGTCGCTGCTGCCTACTCTAGATGTACCTACCTGCCAGTGTGGGAAGGGACTTTCTGGTTGGGGACACTTCTCACGTCATTTAGGAATTACTGCTCGACTACTTCAGGTCCTTGGACTGCGGACCCTGCACTCCCACTTGCTGAGGACTCACTAAAACAGTTGAGCAAAAGGGCTTAGCTATGTTGAGAGTGGGCACTGCAGCATTTTTAACTTCCTGCCTAGAGGAATTCAGGGCCTTCGTTTCAATCGGTTGAGGGAGTGCATGAGGAGTACAAAACAGGTAGTACTGAGTGAGAAACTGTCTAAAGTATCCATCGGGAAACGCTGAAGGAAGAGGGAAAGAGGGCCACCCTAGAACATTCAGGAACAGAAGTGTTTACTCAGGGTGCAAATTCCCTTTAGAAAGCAAGGTAAACAAAACCCTTACTGATCACATTCCAGCTGACAATTTATTTAGGGGACCTTTGAGACAAAATGAAAGCAAGGCTATTTCTATCTGTGACATCAGTGCTTTGTGCTAAACCTTGTCCTGGAGGTTTGCTGTCATTGTTAGGTGCTCGTTAGGTGAGTGGCTTGATTAAACTCCTCACAAGGGACAGAAGTAGGAAATCAGAGTAAGAGCATCATAGGGATACTTAAGCATGGGCTCAGCTCTATCAAGGAGTGACCACATCTGAGCACATCTGAATTTATAGGGAAAATGTGCTGTACCATAGGCCCCGTGGTGGGAGCCTGAAGCTCCATGTTTTTGGTGTAGCTCTTAAAGGGCTCCATTTTTTTGTGGATCAGCTGCAGGCACAGGGAAAGCTTGGACCTGAAGCACTCTGAAGGAATAGTTTGAAAACCATGAGTAAGCTCAAAGCATGTCCCCTACTGAGAAATGCAAAGAGATGTTTATTTTCAGAAGAAAATAACAGTTGGTTTCAAAACAATCTTGTACATCCAACAGATTTATTTGTAGGAAAAAAGGACGAAAATATTGGAATGAAGCACAATCACAAGAATGTAGGGTGAAGTTAACAACAGCAAGGTTGTCATTATGAAAAATTCTAGGATTCAGTCTTCTTTGCCAAAACATACATAAATAGATATAGTGCTGTTAATGAGACCTAGGCCTCTAACACCAGACAGTATAATCATGTCTGAGCATTATTATAAAAGCTAAATAGGTGTTAATTGAACATTTCCTTTTTTTTTTTTTTTTTGCTGGCCCCTCCCCTTGTCTCCAAGATCGTTAGTTCCTTGGCAGTTGCCCGGTCCCCTCACCACAAGACTGGAGGGAACTCCAGGCAGTCAAGAGATGGAAAAGGCCCAGCAGTTCCACCATGTGACTCCATTTGGAGTACTGAATAGATTACAACCTCTTTAATAATACTCCAGCACCTTTGTTTGAGATCATGTCATTAATCTCTAGCTGTTGCATTCCCCTGGAGCTGGAAGAATTAAAGGGGAAAAAAACCCACACCTCCATCAACTGAAAAAACTCTATCCTTCATGTAGGGACAGGAAACCATCAGTGGAATCAAACCTCCCATGGCGCTGAGCTAACCACACCTCATTACAGAGGCATTAGTGAAGAGCTGTATAATCACGTTTTTATGGCTTAACAGGTAGAAAAGCAGAATTTAGTGCAATTAATTGCCCCTTGGGAACAGACAGTGACCGCTCCTAAGTGACAAACACTTTTGATCTCAGATTCATGTTACTAATTTGTTCCAGAAGATACTAAATGCATTTGATAGCAAATTCCTGGAACTTCTCAGGTATCATTCAAAACTTCCAAAAGAATGTTTTTGTTTTTATTTCCTCTGCTAACACAGAAGCAAAGTATGACCCAAACTATTTCACTAGGAAAACTTATAAGTTTCTTCATAAAAATAATTCTGCCTTTGCTCCTGTGTCCAATGTTTTAGGGGACTATTTTGTTACAGTATAAACACATTAAATATATTACCCTATATATACAAAAATATTAGTACATATTTTTCAGTCAATTATTTAGAAACTTGTATTCAAAACCAAAATCCAAAATAAATGAACATATTGACTATTTTTACAAAGGTACAAATCAGCAAAAATAGCCTTTTTTTAACTCCATAAGCCAGAAAAAAATTATTATTACTGGAATAAATAGCTTGACTTCTAAATATAAACTGGAGGCAAAATTATAAACTCGCAAGACTTTTCTGGTTGATATTCAATCTGAGTGAATAATACGAACAGATCAGTCCTTTCCAAAACACCAGATCAGGATACGGTTTTAGTAATAGATATCTATGTCATTTCTCAGTGTCCTTGTTTTGTGTATGATGACTGGCTTCGAAGTCTAGTCCCCTTCCTTGCCTGAAGGGAACCTAAAACCGCTGCTCTAGGGTGCTGCAGTAATGCAATGACTTAATGCAAGGCTCTCACATAGCCTTGGTGAAGCCGCTCTACTTTACGGAAATAATTTATTTGAGTAAGTGAAGGGTCCCAGTCTGCCCTTTCCAAGGAGTCCCTTAACTCATTAACAATCATTCTCACTTTTTCATGCCTTTTGTCCTTCAACGTAAAATTAACTATTCTCTGTGAACTACAGGAGGAAGCGACACAGAGACCATCCTGGAATAACCACAGCCTGGCAGTTTATGTTGTCTTCTGGGAGTGGGAAAAAACTTCTGGTGAAGGAGGGATCAAAAATGTTAAAAGCACCCAGAGCTTTAATGACTGGCCTATCGAGTAAAACAGGAATTGCTCTTTCAGCTAACTTGGGAATGTGTGGGAAGGGGGGGACATGGGGAGGTGTTGATAAGTGCGATCATCTACCAAATCAAACTCTATTTTTAGAGAAGTGAAGGAATGCACATTTTATGAGCCCTGAAGGAGTTGAGCTATGAGAAAGGAACTCTGCATTTTACTGCTGTCAGATTACAGACAGATATGTACATACCTAGTAAAAAGGTTTTGGTACCATAGCAACATTAGCAATGGAAATATAGGCTCCAAAAGAGCTAAGTTTTGATAGTCCTAGATGGCAGTTTTGTAGCTGCCAGTGTTGACTTTAAAAAAAGATTTTCTGGAATTTAGATGCTTAAGTAGCCATTGAATATATAATGGTCAGATAACAATTTAACAGGCAGTCAAAAGACTGGGATGGGAGGAGAAAACAACCATTAGAGCTGGTTTTATTCTTTTGCCAGTAGTTTCACATGAGCTAACCCTATTTCCTCCTGATCCAGAATGGCAGGATCAATAGCGTTCTGATATTTTATACCCATTGAAGATCTGACTTGTTAATTTTACAAGGTTTTCACTGAAATTACTTGAAAGCTTTCTGAAAAATGTCTCTGAGGAACCGAGACCCCTCTTAACAAAACTCAGCACGGAGCTAATTGAACAAAATGAACCGACTCATTTCAAATCCTTTGGAATTAGAGATTTTAATATAAACATCCAGGAGAATGTGAGTACATTTTTTGATGGTTTTTATTTGGAATGGTTTTTTAACCCAGTTATTTCCAGCTAGTCACATTTCTGCAATATGATGGCATCATCTGCATTTTTAAAAAATATGTTGTCTGTACATACAAGGAATTTTGGAAAAGAGAATCCTAAATCCTATATGGATTTCATCGGATGAAGCATTGAAGTAATTGAAGGCCCGTTTGCAAAGCTCTGTTTAGTTGTTGTCAGTCTTTCAATCTTTCAAAGTTTCCACCAAAGATGACTTGTTTTTCACCTTCCTCCTCACTTCATTTTTAACATTGATGTTGAAGATTTGTAAATGTTGCCCCTGTTAAGTTTATTATAATAGCAGCACAAGTGACTTGAGTGTGACAAAGGCTCCTGGTGAAGGCTAGCCACGTGAAGCATTTTGTTTTCTCCAGTTTTAATAGGCTCTTATGGAAACCTGGCAAGGGAGGAGTTCATTGTTGGAGCTGATAATGTTGAACAACATCTCTTGGTTTATGAAAATTATACCCTTTCTCCCTATTTAGGTTTTTTCTCCCCCCCCGTCCCCCCAGATAAGAGTCATGGGTTTAGGAACTTTGCTGCTTCGCCTTTTGAACCTTTAGTTTTCTCCAGTACATCCATTACTTTCCTGTTTATTTGGCTCTATCACAACGCTCCACCTCTAGTTATGAA
The DNA here is from genome assembly GCF_963924245.1 of Chroicocephalus ridibundus. NCBI lineage: Eukaryota > Metazoa > Chordata > Aves > Charadriiformes > Laridae > Chroicocephalus > Chroicocephalus ridibundus. The sequence goes on from NC_086285.1 coordinate 135,094,470, forward strand.
GACAGAAAACACTGAATCATTATGAATTAGGCAGGGCTGAGAAAAGGCTCCAAAGGGGACACTAGCCAGGGAGAATGCTCGTCTATTTAAAAAGGGACGAAGCATGTCCCAAGGCTGCTGTCAAATATAGATCTCCCTCTGTACGGCCTCTGTCTGTGTGTGAGAAGCTTTTATTTTGCCTAACCTTCTGGTACCTGCTAATGATGTGATCACTGAAGTACACGTGTGCTGCAATAAAAACATGTTGCACCTCCTTGTGTGTTTGTTCATCAGTCCTCTCTATTAGCTGATCTAGTAGAGTTGCTGTTTTAGCTCAGTGGGTGGAGGTTTGTGGTTTTGGAAGCCACATTTAAATCCCAGTGCTGTGTTTGTGGTTGGCTGACGATCCTAGGGTCAGTTTGTCTGTGGTCACAGATCATTACACCCTGTAGACAGCAACTCTCATACCACATCACCAAAAATTATACCCTCTGAACACAGTCATGTCTTCTGAACCATCTGAATACATTAAACTACTAATCTTTTGAAGATTGTGCATGCTAATTGTCTTGGAATAGACACTTTTGATGAATTTTACCTTTTTGATATGTTTTAAGAATTTTTCTTTCTACCTATAGCAATTTCCTCCACTTTGTTGATGAACAGAAAGTATATTGATGTATATTGATGCATCAGAAAAGAACTAGTTTGAGAGCATCTATTATGGAAAAAGAACACGATGCTTCCACTAACTTCAGCGTGTGTTGGATTCTTCCCTGGGCACAAGAATATGTCAAATTCAGATCATCGCAAAAAATAACAAACTGGCCAAATCTTGCTCTTTTTCCTCATACTAAATATCAGAAAAGTTAACTACATTCTTAAATATGCATCATCAAATTCTGTACATAACTGGATCCTATATCTCTACCTAAAGGGATGCAGAATCAAGTCATAGAGCTTCAACTTTTGGAGTAAAGTAAAAAAGCAGGCACAGCAGACTGCTGTAGTTGGTAAAGATGAACTAGATGTGCTTTGCAGGCTTGAAGACGAAGCTGTAACCTGAAGTTACAGCATCTGTGACTCACAGATCTGAGTAAATATTTGTCTGCTGGAGTCCGTTTCTGCTTTACCAGAAGAGGCAGAGGCTTTCTTATGAGTCTCTGGATGTCCTGCAACTTTCTGTAATTGCTGGCTATACATGTACAAATGTTGGTTAAAATGACCTGGCGTATGCAAGTACACTGACCAGCTTCTTTCATGGATAAGGAAATAAAACAGAATAGTGAGACAATTTTTTTTTTTTTTATTTTTCATACAGGTGCTTCTAAAAATACAGATCACTTTTCAATATGCAATTTTAAAAACTGGATGCAAATATGTCTGTTGGAGCTCAAAGTACTTAAATCAGAGTTTGATTTTCCTAATCTTTTGCTTATCCGAGTTCCTCAAAAAGTAGAAAAAATGTGATGCAAAGTTATAAAGTACTTGATTTATTTCCTGATCTATCGGGATTCTCAAGAGTCCCATTCTTTAAACATATTTTCAGGAAGAGAAATTAATAACAGCACTCAAAACTGATTTTATAAATCAATGCCATTCCCTCCAGCTATGATCTTTCAAGGGGCATATGTTGTACATGGTATGGATCTATTAATAAAGTAACCACAGCAAAAAACCCAAGCAACCAACCAAAAAAACAGTCACTTTAGTGGCAACCTACTTTGGACTGTGTGATACTGTAGTGCTTGCAGACTATTATACACTGTAAAAACATGTCTCAAGCCCGGAAAGCCAAATCTGAACAATTTTAATTAGTTCACTATGAAGTGGCTTTGTTCCACACATAAGGTTTTTTTCAAACTTAACTGCTTTCTAATAAACAAAGCAGATAGATAAGAACTCTAACCTTGTCTGGAATAGAAGAAACTCCATTTTGCTGTAAGTTTATTCATTTTAAAGTTAAGAAGTTTTGTTAGGAAGTTGTGTTTGTAACTCTGTTTACAACAGCTGGCCTTTTAGGCAGGAGCCATCAGTTTAGCAACACTGAGTCCCATGCTGAAAAGAGCCTTGTTAGGATTTGCATCTTTTTATATTTGAACACAGGTTATTAACCCAGTCATTTGATTGCTGCCCGCTGTGCGGATCATTTCCTACCTGACCCAATGTACACAATTCCTGGGCAAGGCTCAGAAGGAAATAAACCTCTTCAGTATTACAAGAACCTGTGTCTCTCCATCTGGTTCTGTCTAAATCCACTCTTACTTCTGAATGCTCTTAACTGTTATCCCCCATTTCTTAGTGTTTTGATTGGTCTTGTTCAGGCACCTGCCTACCCTGAGCTCTTCCAGATGCTCCCCTTCATCACGCAGCCCGGAGCGGCTCAAGGAAGCTGTAGTCTAAAACCAGAGGCAGATAATTATAACATCACTCACAGAGTGTCCCTGCACCTGGGTATGCCAGCTCCAAGTTGCTGGACTCAATTGCCCTGATTGGAGCACGTTCAGTGTTGGAGCATGTTCAGTACTGTCTGGAGCACTGACAGGATGCAGGCATCCTTATACAGATATTACAGAGTGAGACAGAAAAGAAAGGATTTATGGATCTTATGCTGTCCAAATGATAAAGAAGTGGACTGCAAGTTTGTTCTACCATCAAATCATGAAAAAAATTCATTACTGTAAAATTTGATAAAAAAACCCCAAGCAATACGGGGCGCCCTTAGCTTAACATAACAAGTGCCCTTTTCCCAAACCCACAAGAACTCTTTCTGTAAGACACGGGCCCCAACCACAAAGCATTTAATCAGAGCAGCCCAAAACTCAGTGACTTTGCGGATACAGGCATTGGTTTGCTTAATCATGGAGACAGGCGAACTTCCACTATGACCATATAGTTTTTTTCCTGGACAAGCCTGAAAATGTTTCAGTATGATTGCAGGTATTTTGTGTGCCATCACACAAACGCAAGAGTTTTCACATATTTATGGATATGGGCTAAATAAGGCAGAATTAATGCTTGTCTGGTGGTACTCTACAAGTAGCTTTTCTTCTCTCCTCTCCCCATTCTTCTTTTCCTCGCTCTTTCTCAGCATGTTAAAAAATGCCGCAATTGTCAAACTTCAGTCTTTATTTCCCTGCATAAACACTTCTCCCAGTATTTGGTCCCAACAGCCCCTTCCCCAACCCATTTTCTGCTTACTGTCGCTTCCTTTCAACCATCTTAACCCATTACATCCTGCTCCCCGCTTATTCTCTCTAGCCATCATTGACTGATAGGATTATGAAGATCATAGAATCATAGAATCATTTCAGTTGGAGAAGACCCTTGAAATCATTGAGTCTAACTATTAACATTACCAAGTCCAATCCTAAACCATGTCCCTAAGTGCCAATATGTATCTGTCTAAAAATACTAACAACTGCATTGTGAGGCAACGTGGTGATAAACAAAAAGGACCGAATAACAATCAAAAGTGTATACTGGCATAGTTTTGAGCTATAGTATATTGGTAAGCAGACTGCAAGAGAAATAGTCCGTACAGGTTATGTTTCTCTTTTATTTCTATACTGTCTCAGAGCAAATCTTTATGGGAAACAGCAGGATAATATCTTCTCTTAGTTTGCTCATTGTCTTTTCTAAAAGGTTCCTTCCTGTGTCTCTTGAATATTTATGTCAGGTGATGTGGTTGCCTGTAAAGTACAGTCTGCTAAGACGCACATAGAATTACTGTATTGCCACATAGCCACTTAAGCCGTCACATGCATAAAGCCCAAAAGTACATCCATTTTGTAACCTCAAAATCAATCACAACCTCACAACTACTAACATTTTGTTACAAAGGCTATTTTTCAGGGGAAATATTTTGCCTTTGCAGAAGAAACCTTCTGTGAGAGTAGAAGACAGAAATGTCAAAACTGGAGGGAAAGGAATAAGGAAGAGTTTCACAGAAAATGAGCTATGCTACCACTGAGATCGGTGTCATGGCCGGTTGTCCCACATTTGTATCACTAACCTAGCCCACAGTTCACTGCTAGCAGCCCATGTCCAGAAAAATATCTCCACTTGTGAAGTTGCTTCAGATTAATGCTCTATTTCATACTGCTGCTCCTCTTCCTTCTCCATTTACCTTTTTGCCATGGCATGGAAAGCCCATGGAACTGCAAAGGCAAATCCAGTGGCTATAGAATAAATACAATATACTCACCTTAGCTCCACCTAAGGAAGTCAAGTGGACATTTCTAAGAGAGTCATATTCTACACTGAAGTGGACTGATCCACTGTGTAGATGACTAAAATAAGCAAGGACTGGAGGATAAAAAGAGAAGACGATCAAGTGTATTGAAAAGTTATGGGTCATGGGCATCTTTGGATAGAAAGAAGGAAGCAAGTTTATACTCTGCTCTCATTTCACTGGACTGATCTCAACTTACTGCTAGTCTTTTGTAGAAATAGCATAGGATTTTGCTGCAGCACACTAAACTCAGGTTTGTTTATAGCAGGGAGTCTCATTATTTTAACATTCTAATTAATGTCCTCATGGAAGGTGCTTATTATTATTGGCTTTACCTTGTCTGTAATTCTGACAAACTAACAGATTGAGGGAGACTGTGTTGATGTTGCCTATAGCTGTTTGTGGCTTTCCCATTTGAAAGAGTATATTAAAGTTGGATCCAGATTACAAATGTTTAATCTGGCAAAGATATTTGGTGGCCTCTAAAACAAATATTGTGTCATTAATATAGCAGTATCCATAAATGGGACTGGCGACATATAATGCTGTGTCTGTGGATATTTTCAAACTCTGTTTAGGATCCTTAACTAACCCCATTCTGTGTAGGTATTGCAGTTCCACCTCTTCAATACCTAAATGCAACAAAATAAGTTAAGACTGTATTTTTAGCCTTAACTCTAAATTCTCAGGAGTTTGTGGTTTTTAAATGAGACCCTCAGTATTATCTGGACTAAGACTTTTTTTGTGGTTCAATAGAAAATACACAGTATTCAGTTTTTCATTTTTGGTACATTTTTACAATGGCATTAAAAATAGTGAAACCTTTCAACTTTATTCAAGTTGACATGATGAACCATAATTACATTGTTTAGCACAGTTTATTGTATAAATACAAGCTTAGATTTTTTCAAGTGAATTTTGATCCAATGCCAGAACAGTTCTTTGAACAATTTATGCTGATCTTTGACATGATATTCAGACACGTGTCATCTCCATCCAAACCACTGAGCTATTATAATGTTGTTACAGGAACAAGGTGTCAGCCAAAAAGATATGAGTATTGAAGTTAGGAAAAAATTACTGCATGGTAGCTGATGTTAAAAAAATCCCCCGTGGTCAATTTTATTAATTTTTTTACTACCAAAGCAAAAAAAAAAAAGCTGAATCTCTATTGTGCACTGCAGTCTTCGGGGACTGGGTTGAATAGCTGCTGCGCTGCAGGGATAACAAAACGGCAGGCCTTTATTTTGGGCTTTTGCTGCTAGAAAGGCAGCAGTGGGGCATACCACCGGTGGCAAGTGCCCGCCACCTTTGCCTACAGCTTGTCCCTTAGGTATTCCATAGCACAAGACAGATGTTAAGTTTAGTCCTCATGGAAACAGCTGAGGTCAACCAATGAAATCAAGAAGTAGAAATACTGCCTTGCAGAGAATTTCAGCACGTGACATGTAAAATCATTACTTAGAAACCTTCCTGACTTAAATTTTCAGACTATCTTCTCTTTGCTTCTCCTCCTCTCTCATACTGGTGTTCTTGTCAAAGGCTCTTCTGTGTATGAACATCATTTTATAAAGTTAGCCAGCCATCTGAAGAAAGTGAGGACAAAGTCTCAAATCTTTAGAGAAGTTGCATACTCCTGCAAGGAGCCATAAAACAACTCTCTTGTTTTTAAAAATCAAACCAAAACTTCATGTTTTTCTCTTAGTAAAGGGAACCATAAATAGAAATTTTTTATTAAAGACGCACATGTTCCACAGGGTGCGAAAAAGATTTGTGTTGTGCAGCACAAATTATAAGCATGTTTATAAAGTGGGTGTATAAATTTTCTGTCTATCAGACATCATGTGCATCTTTCTGGAAATATTTCACACCTTCTGCCCTTTCAGATAGTTCTCAAATAGCACATATTGCTTTGATGGTCCTTTCCTTTGAAGATCTTTCTAGACTGAAAGCACAATCATAAAAATAGGACATCACCAGTTTTTGTAGCTCACACTTTTCTGAAGTCCAAATAAATCAGTTATAGTATGAAACCTCGTGGTGAAAAGGCAACAACAAGATCCTTGGGGACAATCAGTCAACAACATGCAAAATACTTGCTCTAAGATTTCTGAAAACTCCTACCGCTATCAAATGGAACTTGGAATATTACACACAGTGGAAGACAACCTTCCTCCTCTAACCTCCAAACTCAGCTCCTTCCCTTGATTGCTGCAGAACCTATGCTTTTTGTGCAATTGATACAAAACCTTCAGGTAATGCTGTACAAACTTCTATATTTCTCAGAAGAGCAAACACAGAAAGATCTTTTGTATATACTGAGCAGGTCAGTTTGTCACCATCTTGAAGACACTAAAGAATTATGCTATTTTGATGAAGACATAAGAAATGGAAGGAATTTATTGTCGCCTTGTCAACTGTGATCAATATCTAAACAAAAAAGAGGCACAGACTTTTGTGAATTGCAAGATTTAAGAAAGGGGGCACAAACACACAAAAATATCAGAGATCAAAGACTAGATTATGATACGTGTGAAAATGCCAGATTCCTATCAAACAGCAGCTCAGAATCTGGAGGGAAGCGTGAATTTGCCTGCTGTTAAGGAGGGGCATTGGGTGATAGCTGGTTATTTTACTGCGGAAGACATTTAAAAATAAAAACATAAACAAAGTTGGTGGATTTTCAATGTTTCACTGCCATCTATTGGGCATAAAGTGTATTGAGTGTTTTTGTAATTTAAAGACTAAAAGCTAATTAAAGAAATGAGCACAGCGACATCAAATCAGTGTTTCTGTCCTAACTTAATACACGAAAGAAGCTGAGGTCTCCACAAAGTGGGGAAAAACCCCCCAAAACTGTGATTATCTTGTAGGAATGCAAGTGAAAACCTTTACACATGAAACTGGTATGTTGGCAAGTCAAGAAAAGAGATCAGGCAGTTCTGCTGTTTGGGGGGAGCTCATGGAACCCCAGGAGAACAGGAAAGTGGGGCATCCTTGAATAGTAAAGGCAAGCAACACAGGGCTTTCTCACTTGCTAAGAGACCAAAAGCAAGACAAACCAATAATAGCAGTGGGGTTTATTTATTTGCTTGTTTGTTTTGTTTTTGTTTGTTTTTATTGCACTGTGTATAGGAAAAGAAAATTTTGTAAAAAAACAAACCCAGACTTCCTGTTTTTCACAGACTTCCTTCAGGGCAGACACAGTTCATGTCATCACTTTTTTCTTTCTGAGGTATAGAATTATGAAAATATTTATAGACATATTTAGACTTGCTCTTCAATTAGGTTAGGGATCCTTGAGTCTTGCAGAAGTCATGGTCATTCTTCCCTCAAGATAACAGTAAGAAATTCCTAAGTTCCTTTTCAGAACTTTTCTTTTATTCTACCTTGCAACTCTAATTTTGTGAGCATTCTACCTAAATGTTTCTCTTCCTATCTAGGCATACTAGAATTAGATATTCTTCACCAATAAATATCAATTGGGAACAGTAATGACATCTGTTACTTGAAGTCATGACTCTCAAATTAATGGACACTGAGTGCCTCCTAAATTTTTCTCAGCAAAGAGTTACATTTTATTGTAGCATTTGCTCCAACTCTAGGTTTCCCGAGACTCGAGTTGTCACTAAACCACTAGATGTAGGTGGGAGATGTAAAGTACAGAAATACCTATATTTTCTTTCCCTTGTATTCTGCTGCATTTTGATCTCGGTTTCAAATGTTTAATCTGGTAATGTTTTGTGGGGTTTGTAATGACGCTACCTTTGTTTTGAGTATTATGCCTAAAGCTGTAAAGAAACTCGCTTTATTCCTACAGAATAGCTCAGCAACAGAGCTTAAGTTTATCCCTAGTACATCATAAGAATCTATGTGCAACCATTACCCTGATGCATTCATTAAAGAGGGTATCTGCTATAAAATTAATTTCCCGACTAATGATGGAGCTATAAGAATTACAGAAAAATACCCCCAAATGCTAAAACATTGCAAGCAATCTTAAAACGTCCCTGCTATGATATTTGTTTGCAGTTAAACGATAATTAAGCCTGCCTTTTAAGGCTCCAATTGGCATCAGTAGAGGACAGAGAAATGATGTGGTGAAACGAGACAAATAGAAAGACTTAGGAAAGAAGAACATCCTATTCAGTATTCCCACATTTACTGTGAGAACTCTACACTGGGCTCCAGGTTATAGCTCTTCCACATCGAGTTAGTGGCCCAGTTGCAGGAGATAATTCAGAGTAGAAAAGAATAGAGTCAATTACTGAGTTTTGCTGAATTTTTAGTTTAGAGGATTATTTTACTTGTCCTAAAGATGCCTTTACACATATTCTAAGGGAAAATTATCTCAAAGAATTTCTGAACATCAGTTTTAGTGAACTCATCTGATTGATGGATATCTGAACTTTCCTGGGAAGAACAAGAGGAGTCACTGAGCCACTCAAATACGTCACAGGCAAAGTAAGAAAATAGTGAGGTGCTTTCTTCTGTTTTGGAAGCAAACCAAAAGGCAAGAGGAGCCTCAAATTCTTTTTCAGATTTTTAAATGTATATTTTCAACATTTTCCTGGCTTAAGAATTTAAATAATTTTTCAAATTTTTCAAAATTTCAAATAATTTTGTTAATTTTCAGATTTATAAAGGAATAGGAAGTAGAGCTGAGTAGGACTGGATGACAAGTGAGATAATCCGTTTAAGTTGTATTTACATAAGTACATAAAAGACACTTCAGGTTACTGAGGTTTGGTTCAACAGAGGCACACAGACGATGCTGTAAAATCAGACAGTAAACTAGAAGAAAATAATGCTAATCCTATTGTAATAGAAACTGGATTAGGAATTGTAATCCAGAACAGGCTGGTGTAGAAAGGAAATTAAATTTACTCTTCTTCCTAAAAAAAATGCTTCCAATGTATCCTACACAACTTTCTTTCCATTGTATTTGCGTATATAAGAAACCCATCTACTTAGAACAATGGTAGTATAGAGAAGAATGAAATACTAAGAAACACACTGGAAATGATTATCAGTTTTATCTAATATTCTCTGCCAATCAGAGCATCTCTGTGTAGCTCATGCTATGGAAAAAATACTGGAGAATGGATATTAGGATAGCCATTAGGTCTGCCTCTTGCTGCACAGTTTCCTGAATGTTGAGGCAACTCTGAGGGTAAGGATGTTCAACAGGTACATCATGCTCTTCCAGACACAAGAAATGCGTTTTCTTCTTTTGCCATTTGGAAGAACTAGTTGTACATTCTTCAGAGTTGTACATTCAACTCTTTCGAATTCAAAAATTAAAACTAGTCACAATCAAATAGTTAATAGAAGTAGTCAAAGTGACTGGTATTTCAACTCAGGGAAGAAAAACCTAAGAGGACGTGTTCTAATATTGCAAAGTTGATATTGCTATCCATTCAGAAATTTCTGCTTGCTTTTCAAAACAACCTGTAAATAAAAAGTACCTATATATGAGATGTTTGAATTTTTTATTGAAATAAGACATTTTGATCACCCCTTATAATTTACTTTTTATTTTTTTACATTTTGTGTGGTGGATAATTGCAACATTTCTAGGTTTGTTCCACTTTGAAGGAAGAAAGACCTTGACACCTTGGGAATTTCTCATGCAGTTCCCTTTCCTCCCTACACACTAGCAAACCAGAAACCAGCCTCATAAGAGTGGAAAATGCAATGTACATATAGGGCACAAAATTATCCCTTGGTTTCCAAGTCTGCCCACAACATTCACTGGGCAGTCTGAAGGTTTACTGTGTCCTTGACACAGGAGCAAGAAGCCAGGGCAATGAGAGTATCAGAAAAAATGAGACAGAGCCCTGCAGAAAAGCATAAAAATGGGACTTCCAGAAACCACCTTTACAATCAGCTCTACAGTAGCACTGAAACACAGACAGTGTAGAGGAGGCAGACTCCTTTCTCGTTAGTTGTTGGCTCCTGCACTGGTACTCAGGGTCTCACTGGTATCGGCCACCAAGTCAGCACCCGTCCTGAACAGTGGGTAAATCCCCATGGTGTGACGGCAAGGAGGGGTTTGGGGACAGCTCACTCTCTGTTAAGAGACAGAAAACATCCCACTGCCCTTATATCTACTAGGTTGAATTATACAGTGACCATGGTACTTGCAGAAAAAAATGCATCAGCCCTATACTGGGATGGAGCACTTATAGTGATCAAACTAGAAACTCTTAAAGCCTAGACAGAAATAAGAGGTATCGAGTCCCATGCGCTGAATAATAAACTCATAGATTCAGGCTGTCTTTCATGCAAAAAAAAAAAGTAAAAGACTGCTTTCTCATGGTGTACTTGTGGGAACCAAACACCTCACCCCCACACATCAATCTGGAGCAAACAGATTCACTCCCAGCAGAAATACAAGCCTTCAGAAGTGTCATATTCATAGATGCATCTATGCCATTGAGCAGAGAACATAATTTCAAAATAACTGTTTCTTTTGGATCATGCATTTTCAAAATATCCAAAGAAAACTTTTGAAAACATTTTGCTCTGACAATGTTCAGATTTGGAAAATAAATTCTTAAAAAGGATTCTTTACATCCAGCACAGAAGCTAGCAGTCGTTGATGGTGGAGATGGCTGCTTCCTCCTTGCCCATCACAGCACACACCACATATCCAAAGATTTCACTAGCCAAGGAGTAAACAGCCTCTAATTGTTTTTACTATACTTTGGCCCTCTTTAAATAGCTTATTCAAAAAGATTAAACATTACAGCCTTATTGCCTGTGTTCTCCTGACAGTGAGGTTATGTCTATTTACATGTGTTGGAGACTGGAACATGACCAGCGCAGTTCTCTCAAAGGTAACCTTCCTTTTGCTTCCTGCAAAACTTCTGCTGGATTGAGTCCATGGCTCAAAGTTTTATGATGTTTTATACTCTCTGTCTTTTCTGAAGGAAAGCACAGGATTGACAGATGTGCTTAGTCCTCTTCTTTGTTAGCCTCACACAGTCAATTTAAGCCTCTACATCCAAATTTAGGATTGCATCTGGATGTCCCAGGTCATGATGAATAGCATATTGATGGAGTAGACAAGGCTGGCAGCATATATGCCTTATGAAATAAAGTCTAGTGCCCACATGAGGAAATGAGGACTGATGCGGATGTGGAAAAACCCCCTCTATAAAGAAAGGTAGTATCTAGTTTAACAGATATGTATATTCTGTTGTTTTTTTGATATGCCTAACTCCTTTTTAACTGGTTCAGGGAAAGAAAAATAGATTCTTGAGCTATATCTACAATACAACAGATGTAGACTATGTTATCAGACCTGATCCTGCTTTAAATACAGATGACAAGGAAGTTGAAGCACACAAGTCGCAAAACTAAGTAAGAGATCAGTAAAGTTAACGAGCATACATTTCTCCATACAAACAGCTCTAGATAAATGGGCTATTTGGTTAATTAATTTTGCAAGTAAGCAGTTTATAAAAGACTGAATGTCAGTGGTGTAAAGCAAGCTGTGTCTTTCCACAGAACTCAGAAAATTCGAAGGGTTAAACAAGTCTAATTAAAATAAACAGTGAGGTGAGTCACAGTCTGAAGTTGAAACAAAGGTAAACCAAGCTGTTGTTCAGATTAAAAAAAAAAAAAGTGACAAGATTATATGTCATATGGCTCTTCACTTGCTAAGAAATGCAAAATTGCTAAAATACTTCATAAACACCGCTGCCATGTTATTTTCAGCCTCAGAAAAACAATGCAAGGTTCAAGACATCTGTCCTTGCAAAAATTTCAGCATGGGTTTACAGGTCACAAGGTTCAGATTATTTGTATATGTTCAGGTAACTCTTTCAGCTGTAATTTTATATGAACACAAGTGAAACTCTGAATGCTTTGGGTTACTAACAAGTGAGCCATTTGATTTGAACTGGTTGCTTTTCAGTGTAAGCATTAGCTGGACATGTGCTAGCAATGTACAATCACAGTCCAGAAGGCCAACCATATCCTGGGTTGCATCAAAAGAAGTGTGGTGAGCAGGTCGCGGAAGCTGATTCTGCCCCTCTACTCTGCTTTCGTGAGACCCCACCTGGAGCAGTGTCCAGCTCTGGAGTTCTCAGCACAGGAACGACATGGACCTGTTGGAGCAGGTCCAGAGGAGGGCCACAAAGACGATCAGAGGGCTGGAGCACCTCTCCTGTGAAGACAGGCTGAGAGAGTTGGGGTTGTTCAGCCTGGAGAAGAGAAGGCTCTGGGGAGACCTTATAGCATCCCACCAGTACCTGAAGGGGACTTATAAGAAAGATGGGAACAAACTTTTTAGCAGGGCCTGTTGCAATAAGACAATGTGGTTTGTATTTTCTGTCCTGTTTAACTACTAGGTGAGAACACAAGACTGGCAGATGACAGGTCTATCTAACCTGCTGTCCTTTCTCTAAACGTAGACCCAGAGAAGGATAAAAACAGGACAAGCCTATATAATGCTTCTTCCTATTACTACATCACTTTCCCATTATTTTTAGCCTCAGGAGATGTTTTTTAGTACTGCTGTGTTTTTATTAACATTCTAACTGTATTTTTTTAATGACCTTGTCCATTTTCCTCTTGAGCCCATCCAGCCTCCAGTATCCAGAATTGCTTCTATAGAAGAGCCTATAGGACAACTACCAACTGTGATGAAGAACCAGAAAGCTGCTGTTTCTTTTGTTGTTTCACTCGTGGTTCCTCCTGGCTCTGATGCTCCTCCTTTCCTCAAGTCTTGTACTGGAAGAGAGAGTGAACAGCTGGTCTATATCTATCCTTGCTATGACTTCTGTGATTTTGCAGGATTCTGCTGCATTCACACTTCAGTCATCTACTTTAATGGAGCAGGGAAGAATGAACAACTCCTTTAACAGGGAAAGCAAAAGGATTGTGCAAATAATTATGCTGAAGGCCCGTAACTTTCCTACCCTTTACATACAGCAGTTTCTGTGTCTTATCAGAGTGAAATCTAAACACTTTTTAGTCTGAGCCTAAAGGGTAAACTGAGTTTTCAAGGGATCAGAGTTTTTTTATAGGGTGAACAACTTCCTTATCATTCGTGCAGCAATGTCTACACTGCTGGTGTCAAAATAGTTACATATTTTGCTGAAAATAGTTCTCCCTTCACAATAACTTAGAATAACCCAAGATAGAAACAAAGCAAAGAAAAATTTCGTGACATAAAGTTGAGCAATAAAATAAACAGTAAAATACTGGTGGACACACAACAAATAGGCAGCCTCAGTTATATTATGGTCATCTGTTCAAGGAAATATACGTAAAAATAGCATGAGAACAAATATAACAATGTATGTCTACTCCAGGATCCTGTCTATGACAGCATGTGCCTAGTGAAAACAGAATAAGCAGGAAAAAAAAACCCAGCAGAGAATACAGAATTATCTTCAAAATGTATTTTTCTTGTTTTTCAGAGGTCTAGAATCTCTGTCCCCATGAGACGGATGAGGAATTACTTAAAGTGCTGCTGTTTATTTTCAGTAATTGCAGGTATCTTACATGGCCATGCAACAAAATTTAATTGAGAAGTATTGAAGTTTCTTTGAGTGTAAGGGTGAGAGTGAATTCCAGCCACACCTGTTTCGGGTGTTAGACAAGGTGGAGAAGAGTTGTTTGGTTTTGAGCATGTGAAGAAATGTCACAGCTAGTTTGCTATTGGGAAGAAAGAAAAAAGAAAAAGAATTGTGGAAAAACACTACTGAGTGGAATTAGGACGGTGACCGTGAAGATTTCCTAACACACCAACTACTTCTTCATCTTGATGAATGGTGCTTATGTGCTGAGGACTAGGAGCAAGAGTGGTCAACACCAACAGCTGGATAGCTGACAGCAGCATGGGACAAATCTGGCTCACTCATAGTAGTTGGAGGCAGGTGCTCTGCTGAGGATCTGACTTCAATGACATGCAATATATACTCAGAAATAAAAGTGATTTGACACTGAAACAGGGGGAACGGTATCAGGAAAAAACTTTGAAGAAAAATCCAGAAATCAAGAGTGGGAAATTCAACATGGTACAGGAACACAAATAAACCACACAAAACTCAAATTGCTGTTTATGTAATCCATGACAGCAACTAAGTGTTCATTAAACAAATAAAGCTGAGAAACAATTTGGTTATTTTTCATGCTGAACATTCACTGATTTCAGTTACTTTTCATGAATAGTCCATGTTTGTTATAAACAAATAGTTGAGACAACTTTGATAAATTTTCTACTGTATTTCATGCAGATGTTGAAATGGCTGTGCACATAGAACAAATCAGGTCCTTAAAAAGGAAACTGTCTATTTTTATACAGCATTACTAACAGTTGTGATAATATGTGTAGCAATCTTTTCCATTATTCAAAGGAAGTGCCTATTAATTGGATTCTGCTTAAACTAGGCTGAAGGAGAATCTGAGCTCTACTGGGAGGGGACATCCAAAATTGCTGATAGTGAGTCATGCCCTTTTTATAGGAAACAGCCTTTTGTGTCCTTGTCTTTTTCTGTTCCTTCTTTACAGGAACTGACTGCATTTTATAAATTTTAAAAATGATCCTCCTTCTTGTATTAGCAATGTAGATGCAACTATGGTACTCTGTCACGTGCTGTGGTACCTCAGAACAACTCCATAGATATTCCATCCCTAAAGCCAAGAGGAACTGTGGTCATGGAGCCCATGCCAAGAAACATTAAGAAGCTTGAAAAATTAGGACCATACCTCTGTAGTTGTGCATAGTTCTTTTCCATAGGTAATGAGAGGGCAAGAATTCCTCTCATTCTTCCCTACTTCAACAGTAATGGATGGGCTATTTACCTAAGAAAACTAAAGGCAGAATAAAGTGACAGTATCAGCCTATCATCTAAATAGTCTTCTAAATATACCTGTTAAAAAAACCCGGCATAATCTAATGTTATTCATAAACTGGAATGTCTTTCACAACGAATTTGGCATCCTCTGCAAATTTCAGGACATTTGCAACAGTGTTTGGTGTCTGATGTATGTGTTTCTCTTTCTAAATACATTTTTTCTTGAAGATAACTGGCACTGAGGAAGGAAGGAAGGAAGGAAGGAAGGAAGGAAGGAAGGAAGGAAGGAAGGAAGGAAGGAAGGAAGGAAGGAAGGAAGGAAGGAAGGAAGGAAGGAAGGAAGGAAGGAAGGAAGGAAGGAAGGAAGGAAGGAAGGAAGGAGAGAGAGAGACAGAAGAGGAAAGCCATGAATTTTTTTTTGAACACTTGTAAGAGAGAGACCCTAAATGTACTAGTACATCAAAAGCACCAGTAGCATACATTTCACTGTGTCTGATAGGTGTTAAATTTTCATATAATGTGTCTTGATCCTCTTACTTTGTAGTGCTCATTGTCTTAATGGTATTAAGCTATTGCCAGTCTGCTCAGAGAATCAGTAGTACCAATACCAGTGTGAAATTCCATCACTTCTTCTTAAATGGTATGAACTTCAAAGACTACTTCTGATCATTTTGATACTAATTATTTTAAGCAACCTGCACAAAATACCCAGCTTAATCTGTTTAAATTTAATTATAAAAGACAGCAAGTTCTACTTTTTTGTTTTGACTCAGAGTACCCTTGAGAATGAAAGCAAAAATCTTTAAAACCACAAAAATAAAATAAACGTGGGCCCAACTGCCTCACAGAAAATAGATTTAGTTACTAAAAAAAGCATGTTTATCTGAAGTACTTTTGCTTTTACCGTTTCATCTAGTTTTAAAAGTTAGACATTATATATTTAGACATTTAATGCACTCTTTAGACATCATATATCAAATGGAAATCTTTCCCTTGAGTAAAGCTTTTCCCTGCAGAGCAGAAGGGCATTTGAGATTAACTTATTTTTTTTTAAGATGCTCAGAGTTTCCGTAGGAGCCCATGAGATTTAAATGCTCTTAGCTCCTGGCAAGAAGTGCCACTACTGTGTGGACGTAAGTTCCAGCTCTAAAATGTTGCTCACTTGACTGTTTTAAAACAAAATAAAACAAAACAGAAACAACAAAAACCCCCAATACCAACTTTCCCCATGATACCCTTGAAGTAGCAGTTGCCGTATAAAAAGGCAGTTTTCCTCACAATAAGAATCTGTTTCATTTTGATTCTTCCATCTTGTGATGTTTAGTTTTTGTGAGAAGACCTTCAACAAGGTGTATATTAGATCACGATAGTAGAGTGATTCTACTTGTCAGGTTTTTAAAGATGCGTGCAACTCCTTGTCTTTCTTTTTTTTTTTTTTAAATTTTTAAACCAAAAAATTATTAAATACTGGAAGTTTTATGTATTTATGGAAATCATGGGTAGCTAAATGGCATTTTTCAGTAAAGCATTCAGAAACTTTATGGTCTGAGAATCATTTCTCAGATGTTATGGTGTTTGTAAGCTGCCGGACATAGTGTTTGCTTGTACTGCTCTTATCTCATGCAAATCAGTGCTTTACAATGTCTTTCTTGAGACTCTTCTGAGTGTTCCACTGTAGCTTTTACCTTTCATGTTAGCCTGTTTGGTGTGACTGCCTCATGGTTTCTTTCCTTCTTGCTTTCTTTCTGCCTTGATTTCTTTCATTCTGTTTAGAGACATATATGCAGCTTGACAGATCCTTCCCCAAAGCCAAATTTGCATCTTCCAACAGGTTTTTGCTTATCTTTGAATCCCTGGCTGCAGTCGCCTTCTGATCTCATCCAATGAAACTGGCCAGTGTCTGATCTGCAATGAAGGGTTACTTGTTTGTTTAAGAGCATTACAAAAAAAATTCCTCAGTTTCTCCCAACTCTCATAAGTGTCATGAAATCTACACCATACAGGTGCTTTATTTGCTTTGGAGTGAAATATTCATCAGACTTCTGAATGATAACTATACAACTTGTTTTCTTAACATGTTTTGGTTGTATACTTCTAAAGGCAGATTTCTGCTTTATTTGGGTGAGATATTTCCTAAGCCCCGAGGCTTGCATATGGATGTGAAAACCAAATTCTTATCTGAATATGAATTTCCAAGATAAGATCACAATGGATATTAGTTACCTAGGAATTTTTGTTTCCTTCGTTTATCTTCTTGTTGTGTTTCACACTCTCTAAATTCTCTCTCCTGTCTTCTGAACTTACTCTTCTCTAAATCTAACTGATGGCACTAGAGGGGTGTTTACTTCTGTACCAGAAAAGATTGACGTTAACTACATATTTGGAGGGTGGGAGAAGGCTGGAGACCATGAGCTAGAACCAGCTTTCCTGGCTTAATGTCTCTCTGTCTCAGACCCGCCGAGACTGCTTCTTGCTTCCAAGCTTTGCAAGAAAGGACACTTTCTTTTTTTTACACAGCTTTACTACCAGTTGTGAAAATCTTTTCCATTATTCCATTATTCAAAGGAAATGTCTATTGATGGAGGCTGATTAGCCTTTGGAAGCTGTGTTGGAGAACGTCTAATTTGGTGATAGTGAGTCATGCAATTCCTGGAGAAAACACAGCCGTAGTTTCTAACAAACCATGAAGTTCCTTTGTGAAATCAACACTAAAAACATTACTATGGATATTGCTTGTCTGCTCTGGAAAAGGAGACCAAGTGCTGGGTTTTGAAAGGAGTTTAACCAGACAGAGGATGCCTAAGTCACCCATTCTTATACAAACAGAAGAACTGAATTTCCACAGAAATTGTGATTACCAGACTTGAAATAGGGACATAAATGGTCTCCTCACGATCTATTCACCTGTTAAGAAACATATCTAGTTAAAGATGTCCCTGCTTACTGCAGGGGGGTTGGACTAGATGACCTTTAAAGGCCCCTTCCAACCCAACACATTCTATGGTTCTATGATGCTATGATCCCATGATGTTGTACAATTGTCTTGTACAAGACAATTCTGCCATTAACATTAGCAGGCATCTGCTGTTGACCTTAGGGGTCAGCATTGTGCTCATCCAGTTACCACCATCAGGTTCTGGCAGTAGAATATGCTTTTCAGCATGTGTCTGTCTGCTTCAAAATAAAATCTTGGAGCACCAGAAACACTGAAATTAGTGGGTTTTTTTACAACTGGTGTGTCAAGGCGTTATTGTCCTGGAGAGCTGCAGAAATACAGGCTTCTAACTGGTTTTAGGTCATTTCTAAAGCTAAGGAAAACCTCAGGATTGATTATAAACAGGGACTAGCAAACTCTGAGAATCAAATACGACCTCAAGTTTGTTGAAACTATAAAATGGAGCACATAGATATAGATGTCCTGGTAAAGTGATGCTCCAGTATAGGAAGAGCCCAGATAAGCTTCCTAACTTCTCTTATTCAGAGGTAGGTTAAAATTCTTGTGTACCTGTTTCAAAACCTTCACAAAAAATGGCACGTTCAGTTAAAGCTGGGCCTTGAGAAATATCAATGGATCTGTTTATTAGACTTGTTTAGCAATGCTCTTTTCCTTACTGTAGCCAGTATAGTGTAGTAATACAGAACAGATCTTATTATGAAATAGTTCATGTATTGTGTGACTATTCATAATAAGTGATCAAAAATAATAGCCGACAATAAAACAGGTGTGTTAACAGGCCTCACTTTTAGTCGATTTGAAAACCAGTCCTGCAATATGCAGGTTTGGCAGAAGAGGGAGCAATTTACCTATGGACTCGCAGCGTTTTGGCAGCCTCGCGTACGGTTTAAAAACCTTCCCATTTAAACAACAGAAGAAGGAACGGGACTTCTCTTTCTTTTAGAAATCTGGCATTCGTCCCAGTTTCCTGTGTGTCTAAGAGCAGGAACACAGAAAGAAGAGAACCAGGAAATTTTTATGCAGGTGAAGAAAACAGTTTGTGGAGTAATCTTCAATTAAATCCCGAAGAAGAAAAGTTTGCTGCAGCTGTAGTCCGGAAGGGTGGGAGGCCTGGTAGGGAAAGCTGAAATTAGTGGGAGCAGAGCCTTCATGGTTCTCTGCAGGCAATTCTCGAACTGTTTTACAATCCATTTTGTAAGACTATGCTAAACATAACAAAAAGATGTCTTGTTTGGGCAAGTTTATTGCACAAACTTCTTACGCGGAGTAGAAAAATTGTCCTCATAAGAATTAAGGCATCATCATTTTAAAATTGAAGGGCAGGAGGAAAATAATGGGCATTTTACTCTGCATTTGAATGTGTTTCACAATATATTTGGGCTTTAAATACAAAAGCATTTTAAATTTATTCACTGTGTCATAAAGACTTTGTGTTCTTAAACTAACAGCACTCTTCACTGAAAAGAAGAAATGCGTAAAAATAACGTAAACATAATCTGAAATCCTCGAAATATCTTTCCTTATTTTATTTTCTTAATGTTGTAAGAGGCAGTTGTATTTTACTGTTATTGAATGTTTCTCCTTTATACGAAGAGCCTCTCAAACACACATGCAAGCACATTGCCTTGGGTGACCCTCCCATCAGGTTAATATGCACAATTTTTCCACTTCTATCAAGCAAAAATCTTCCAACACTGGTCTGAAGGGTTTCATTAAGAACATTTATTGGCAGGTTAAATTATTAGTACACTTTAAAAAAGTCAGCTTTGCAGCATTAAAAATATGTCCATGTATTTATATTTTAACGTTTATTTATTGATGGCTTTCCTAATGATGGACGAACTGCAATTCTTACTCGTGTGAGTAGCACTTTGGAACTTTTGCTGTAAAATGGCACAATTCATATGAGTAAATGCTGCCTTTTAGAGTCCTAAATGCTTTACTAAGGTCCCAGTCTTGGCAAAGTTTACCCAGGAAAATAGTCATTACTCAGCATAGGGAGTACTTTGAAAAGTGAAAGTGTTCAGCATTTTATCCTCAGTGGATCTTAATTAATCTTAATCAGTGCAGATGAGATAGCTGATACTTTCAAATATAAGACCTCGGAGGTGTTGAACTATCCCTTGTAGTCACTGGGGGCTGAAGGAATTCAGTTCTGTTCAGAATTAGCCTCACATTTGGAAACATTTACATATCAGATGCATCGAATCCATTAACCAGAACTGAAAATAGCTGCACTGAAGAGCTGTCCCCATGGGGAAAAAAAAAAGGGGGAAAAAAAAAAAAAGACATCCTAAGATCCAAATCAGGATAGCCGTAATTTTCTTTTCCCTCATTCTACAGTCTTATCTCAGGCTGGTACTTCAACGGCTAATTGATTTACACCTTGCTAGAAGGGTCAAGGCTGTGCTAAGTGCTCAGCATGCACTGTTGCCTCCAGCCGTCAGAGGAACCCGAGACGGGAGGAGTTGTAGCTTCTGCCAAGTAGAAATATAGCACTGGGTGCACAACCTTCACAACCTCTCCCTGTGCTTTTCCCAGACGCAGTAACTCTGGAATATGGAGAAAGCGAAGTCAGGAACCAGGAAGTGGAGTGCCAAGCCAGATAATGGTGGGTGAATAAAAGGCAAAGAATGCTGAGGCAAAAAAGGGGGATACAAAGCAAATAGTGTTAGTTAATGAATTAATTTGGACATGTGTTATATGTTCTGCAGGACAGTGACTGAAATTTGGAAAAAGACACTACAAAAGGATAAGTAACCTATTCCCCTTCGGAGCACTTTGAACTGACAAGTATTAAAAAGAGAGGGTGTCCTTTGCTGCTTACTCTCAGAACATCTGTTATCCCCAGGAATTACTTTCGGCATCTACCCATTTTATAAACTTAAAAATGTAATCAAGGAGGTGTGACCTGGGAGAGCTGACTGCTGCCTGCAGCCCTTCCACATAATTTGGATGCCAGGCTACCAACCATTTTATTGTACTGTATTATTTATTTACTTATATTAAAAATTTTATAAAATATTTAAAATATATATTATATAAATATATTATATTATTTATTTATTAAATTCAACCATCATTTTAGAAAGGCACGCTCCTGGCTGGGCTAGGCAAACCTTTTCAGGAAGTATCTCTTTGCCAGCTGCCTTAAAGATCAGAAAGAACTTGTCATGGAATTGGAGGAATAAGGTGACCCAAAGGAATTAACAAAAGATAAGGAAGCTGTAATCTCTCTTTGAACTCAGTGGGACAGGTTTGGGCAGACACGGGAAAGAGGCCCTTCTCTGGAAAGAATTACACTCACGAGCGCCTTGGCTCTCATTCAGCCAGGTAGTTACACACATGTCTGACTAGAAATGCCCCACTGAAGTAACTTTCTAAAATTAGGAAAATGCCTAAATTCTTTGACAAGACGGCGCTTTGAGTGCTGGCATTTGCATTAAAAGTCTGTATAACCAGGCCAATTACAACAGCATTCAGACATGGGATCAGAAGGCAAGTTAAAATGAAGCTGTAACTGCTCTCGTGTAGATAAGATGCCTCTTTGTCAGCCCAACCCAAGTGAAAGTCTGCTGCTATCCTTTCCCATCACAACGCAGGCAGCTCGGACAAAGACTGCCACGGGAATCAGATCTAGCAAGTGAATGGGCTGGGTGTTGCATTTTGCCAGAATGAAAAGCAAAAGAGAGATTTCCTATACAAGTAAAAATCATGAAAGGCTCAAATAATGTACAACTGTTATATATATTAAAGGTATACATAGATGAGGGGATCTGTCATCTGTCGAGACGAGAAAACAAGTAAACACGCTTTGACATGTTTTCTTCTTGGTCCTGTGAGTAATATGACAATGGCCAACAGGCAGAACATGCCATTGCTACCTGGGGACTGAGTACATGTTTTAAATACTCGAAATGTTCAAACTAATGTTATGTGTACTGTTCAGGGTGTATGGAAATGTTTGTGCATGTACGTGCATGTGATTGTGCAAAGTCCTCCATGCTCTCTCCGCTGTTATGTACCCGTAGTCAAGAAGAACAAATTCTTTAGGATGCCGCTTAGCGTTTACCATATCTTTGGAACGTAGCAACCAGAACAGTGAAATATCCTCTCAGTAGATACACAGGCACACAGATAAAGTCATCCTTACTACAATTTTGGATTAAAAAAACCCAACCCTGTGGCAGCACCTGGGAAATCTGCACAGCAACATGCTAACTGAACTATTTCTGTGCCTAATACACTTCCTTTTCTAAAAGGAGAGAAAAAGCTTGCTGCTTTGAAGGAAAGATGCCCAGGTATTGTCCATAGCTATACTTTGAGGCACTTCCTATAATTAATCTTTCTCTTCAAATCAGTGCTATTGTCCTCAGCCACACAGCAGTCATTTGAGAAATAACTAATCAGCGGAATTTGAAGAATATGTGTACACACAGATCTTCTGTTCTGACAGAATTTCGCTGATGACAGGATTGGCTGGTAGCTTTCACAGAAGGCAATGAGAGCCGGTGATAGTTTTGCCCTTTGATTAGGTAATTGTGGTTGACACTGGCTGGACACCAGGTGCCCACCAAAGCTGCGCTATCACTCCCCCTCCTCAACTGGGCAGGGGACAGAAAATACAACAAAAGGCTCATGGGTGAGATAAGGACAGGGAGAGATCACTCAGCAATTACTGTCATGGGCAAAACAGACTCGACTTGGGGAAAATTAAATTAATTTATTACTGATCAAATCAGAGAAGGAGGATGAGAAATAAAAACTAAATCTTAAAACAGGCTTAACTTCACTCCCGATTTCTCTGGCCCCTCTCCTCTCCAGTGGTGCAGGAGGACAGGGAATGGGGGTTGTAGTCAGTTGTTTCTGCTGCTCCTTCCTCCTCAGGGGGAGGACCCCTCACACTCTTCCCCTGCTCCAGCGTGCGGTCGCTCCCACTGGAGACACTTCTCCATAAACTCTCCAATGTGAGTTCTTCACAAACTGCTCCAGCCACGGTCCCTTCCATGGTGTGCAGACTGCCAGGAACAGACTGCTCCAGTGTGGGTCCCCTACAGGGTCACAAGTCCTGCCAGCAAACCTGCTCCAGCGTTGGCTCCTCTCTCTGTGGGTTCACAGGCCCTGCCAGGAGCCTGCTCCAGGGAGGGTTTCCCACAGGGTCACAAACTCCTTCAGGCACATCCACTTGCTACAGTGTAGGGTCCTCCACGGGCTGCAGGTGGATATCTGCTCCACCGTGGACCTCCACGGGCTGCACGGACAGCTTGCCTCACCATGGTCTTCATCACAGACTGCAGGGGAATCTGCTTCGGATCCTGGAGCACCTTCTCCTCCTCCTTCTTTGCTGACCTTGATGTCTGCAGAGTTGTTTCTCTGACATATTCTCACTCCTCTCTCCCCCTGCAATTGTGCGGTTGGGTTTTTTTTTCCCCCTTCTTAAATATGTTATTCCAGAGGTGCTACCACCATCACTGATGGGCTCAGCCTTGGCCAGTGGCAGGTTCATCTTGGAGCCAGCTGGCATTGTCTCTATTGGACATGGGGGAAGCTTCTAGCAGCTTCTCACAGAAGCCACCCCTGTAGCCCCCTGCTACCCAAACCTTGCCATGCAAACCCAATACAGTAAAGTTGATATTACCGAAAAAAATCCTGAAAGGTACCCCGAGGCTGATATACTACAAGAACACAGAATAATGCAAGTACATAAAATTCCTTTTATAAATTGCTGAAACTTTGACTTAAAATATTTAAGCTTTGCCCCCAGATCTTTTACTAAAAGCCTACTTGATAGTCTCATGTTTGTGGTTAAAAACCTTCTAATTTCCAGCCTCGATGCTGTCACAGCTAATTTATGACTGTCTTGTTTCACTGCTGTCCTTTAGTTTAAACAGCTGTATTATCTTCCTGGTGTTGAATGAAAAAACACCCTCAAGACATTTTTATAGAGAATATCTCAACCTTTGATTTGTTAAAAAAATACAGTTGCTGTCACTTGTTATATAGAAGTCTTTTATTCTTGTGATCTTCCTAGCAGACTTTCTGTGCCTCTGTCCCATTCTGAATCCTTCTTCCCTGGACATGGACAGCTACTGTTATACATGGAGCCCTACCAATGATTCATATAAAGGCACTATTATTTGATTCCCTCTTAGCGGCTATATCCTTCCTTGCCTGTTTCACAGACATATCACATCATCCAGGTTTCCTGTGACTGACCAGCATACACAAGTTTTCCTCCTCCTCTGTCATTCTCAACGGATGAACTCCCAAGTTTATAGCAGAGATTCTTGTTATTAGTCCCTAAGTGCATGACCTTTCACTTTGCACTCTTGAATTCTTTCCCATTTCTATTACTTGGGTCCTCAAGGTCATTCAACTTTTGTGCTAATCCCTTCCTTATCCAGCTCAAATACTAGTTTCCCATAAAATACACTATAACACAGCAGGCTGTCCTGAAATTTGATTATACTTTGGTTGAAGTCCTATTTGTTTCTGTGCTCTCATTTCCCATTAAATATCCTGTCTTTGCCCTATGTTCAAGATAATTACTCTTACTGAGAAGGAAAGCAAAATATTAATCTGGTCTGGGACTATATTTTGATTATCTTTAAACTGTACCTAGTCATCACAGCATGGCATAGTGATTCTTTATTCCTTGACCTCGTTTCCCACACAGATACATGTCTGGGAAATCTGCTATTGGTTTTAACTGTTTTTTTCTTTAAAGATAGAGCTTAGTTTAGCTTTCAGAAATCCTCGATTTATCTCTGTATATCTTAGCTTTCTAGGCAGAGCTGTCTTTACCGACCTCTCTGCTGTATGATTAATCCTAGTATGCACCTCTCCGGCTTCAAGAGGCTTCTTCAATTTTTTTCCTTACCTGCAAGCTCCAGACAGCTTTCACACAGGCAAACACAGGACTTAGAGTGCTTCTCACCGGTTTCCTTTGTTTCTTAGTTCAGCAGAGTTCTACACTGACACAAGTCATAGGCAGCCTTCATGGCTGTTGTGTTTAGACAGACCTTCCTGAGAGTCATGAGAGTCCGTGTGATGCAGAAAGGATGTTGAGATGCACTTGCAGGGTGACTTCCCATGAGACCGTGCCCTAACAATAGCTTTGGGACTTGCAGGTTCTAAGATTGCAGGAACAAAAGAATGAGAGCAAGGGAAAAAGACTGCCTGAGAAGCTCTGGAAAACACTGTCTAGGTCAACTTCAGTGATATTGCAGAGCTGCAAGTGAAAAGCAGGCTACTGAATTGCAAACAGAAAGTCCTTTGCATTGGACAGGGTAAGGCCTTTAATGCAGTGTGCAACACAGATTTGTGTTCCTATTGTATCCAGTTTCATCTGCTGTGTGAGTACTTTGAGAGTACTTATTTTATTGCTAAAACTGATTGTTATATGAATATTTCAGTGGGGTTTTTTCCCCTGACCTCATCTGTTTCTTGCTGGGTAAGATACAAAACTCTCAGTAAATGCATTACTTTTGTTGTCATTAATATTAGGACACATGCTGTCTCTTCTCTTACTCTTCAGTACTTCTTTTTCTATTGCTACATATCCATTCATCTGATTTTCCTCCAGCTGTGCACTAAACCTATGTGTGAATTTACAGAAGTTTCTTCCAAATATGTCCTACCTCTTTTAAAGATCTTTTTATCAGTTGTTCCATTCTTGGTAATAGAAGGCTCATTCTCCAAGTGCTCAGGTAGACAAGATTTCCTGCTCAATGAATACCTCCCATTTCATCACCATTCCAATACCTTTCCTTACTCAGAATAACAGAATGGCTGAGGTTGGACAAGACCTATGGAGGTCATCTGATCCAACACGTCTGCTTAAGCAGGGCTACCTAGAGGCAGTTGCCCACAGCCATATCCAGAAGACTTTTGAATATCTTCAAGAAGGAAGACTCCACAACCTCCCCGGGCAACCTGTGCCAGCGCTTGGTCTCCATCCCAGTGAAAAAGTTTTTCCTGATGTTCAGACAGAGCCTCCTGTTTTTCAGTGTATGCCCATTGCCTCTTGTCCTGTCATGGGCACCACTGAAAAGGGCCTACCTCTGTCCTCTTTGCATCCTCCCTTCAGGTATTTATGGACATTAATAAGATTGTCCCTGAGCCTTCTCTTCTCCAGGCTGTACAGTCCCAGCTCTCTCAGCCTTTCCTTATAGGAAAGGTGCTCGAGTCCCTTGATGATCTTAGCGGCTCTTTGTTGGACTCCCTCCAGTATGTCCATGTGTCTCTTGTACTGGGGAGCTCAGAACTGGACCCAGCACTCCAGATGTGGCCTCACCAGTGCTGAGTAGAGGGGCAGGATCATCTCCCTCAACTTGCTGGCAATACTTCGCCTAATGCAGCCCAGGACACCGTTACTATTCTTTGCCACAAGGGCACATTGCTGGCTTGTGTATTTGTCGTATCATGTACTTGTCCCTAAAACTATCTCTCATTACTGACGCATTCCTATAAATTACTTGGAATACTTTCTGAATTTTCTCAGTTGCATTCATTATTGCTTTCATAACATTCCCATTCTTTATATTTTTTTTATAATTTAAATTATCTCCTCAGTGTCTGTGTAATAACTATATTTCTGTCCATTGTTTCTTCTTTTCTTTTCCCCAATGGATGTTTTTTCTTGCTGAGTAACTTCATTCTTCTTGGTGTATGTCCCACTATTTTTTTAGTTGCAGCCAATCTTGGTTAAATTAAAAAAAAAAAAGTGAATTCTTCCTTTTTGAAACTTCAGTAGTTCTGCATTAATGCTCTTCCCACGCTTTTTAAAATCAGCATTTTAAATTTACTAGAATGACTAAGAGTCCAGCATCATCCAAATTTCTTTTCAATGACTGACTCAGACAAGCTATTATGTCTAGACTACCTTATGAATTGATTTGACTATGCTAAAAGGAAGCAACATTATCTTTACTTCCTGAATATTTTCCTTGCCAACTATTGTTTCCCAGATGGTGTTCGTCATTATAATCTCATATGATACATCCTTTGCTTTCTCCCAGTCTTTATTTTATGTTTTTCCAACACTATGTGTCCCCTTTTTTACCTTAATCATAACTGTTAAGCCTTCAGCATCCAAAACGCTAGTCTTTCTTTCATATGACAAGGCACCAATCAAGTAATGTATGAATTGTCACAGCAGATCAAACCAATAGTCTATTTCTTCTAATGTCTTTTCTTTGACCTGAGAGAATGCCAAACTTTTCAGAAAAACAAAACCCCAAAACTAAACAGTAAAAAAATCCCCACAGTGGCTTGCAATAACATGTTATTGAATAGTTTTTCCAGTGCAGGAAGTTAGGGGTGGATAATGTCTTGAAGCGTGAAGGTATGCATCTTTTTGTAGTACAAATATTGTATTTTATTGAGTGGAATTGCAGACATTCTTAACAGGTGTAAAAATGCTGAATCCTCCTTAAAGCTCTGCTCTGTAACATCTTGTGCCAGGGAGCTCCACAGCTCGGGGTGCAGGCGGATGGTTCCCAAAGTATTGTCCATATACCACTGGGGTCTGCGAGGAAAGGTCCTGGCTCCTGCAGCACGTTTGGAGCCAGCCTGTGCTCTCTGACAAGTGGTTATGTAGGGCTCTGGTGAGCCAGGAGAAATTCTACATGCTTGGCTTTTGTCAGTGGTTCCAAACCATGCTTGTAAACACATCCTTCGCCTTGTTTTTTTGTAAACGTAACATTTAAAAAAAAAAATCTTTTAGATGCTCTTATGTCCTTTCATTGTGAAATCGTTCATACACACTTGAGTAATGTCCTTCTAAAATATTATTCTAAATGCTTGTTTTGTCAGATCTTGTTCTTTCATTCCATAAAAATCATTCCAAGATCCTAATCCTTCAAATTACCTTCTGCTGGATCTTTTCAATACAAGCGACCAAAAGTAACACAATATTATAAATAAATAGTAAAGTTATAATATTTAATTGCAGCATTACCTGTTGATGCACCTTTAATGTATGCACCTGATGCAATGTATCTTGTTTATTATTCTGAACACTACTGCGAAATGAGCAGTTATTTTCAGTGTCGGTGAAGGAAAAATTCTTAGAACTTTATTTGAGTGGCTGTACTCAGTGTAGAAGCCCTCAGCAGCTCTGATTACTTGAAATCATCCCTTCCACTATTACTGATCCTGAATTTTCCATTCTGAGATTAAACTATCACTGAGATGCTGAGTGTAGTTTAGTTTCTGTAACAATGCTCATATTAACCGATATAATCTGTGTCATTCCCACTTTTGCTTAATAAAGTTTTCACTGAATTTTAGAAATTCTGTAGTTGGGTCCAATTAGGTAGAAGAGAAATATTAAGTATGTGAGAAATTATGAGATTTAATACAGAAAAATAAAATAATAATAAAAAAAGAGTTCATAGATTATATAGTTTGGATTCTTTGCTACAAGTTCATAAGTCACACTGAAAGCTTGGGGACAATCTTTCCCAATGCAAGACTAGTCCTAAAATGCTGGTGCTGTAAGAGATACATTAACATTCAGGCATAATTTCTTTAAGAACTTTTTCAGATACCAAATGGTCCTCGGTGGAAGACAAGTTGGAAACATTGTCTATAAAACTAGTATCTTTTCTCAGGGAAAACAGTGAGAATAACTCAGGTGCTAAATTTATACTGATGGTTTTTGCTGCATGTTATCAGGCTACTCCAGAGCTGGAAGCATCCAGTGAGGACCCCAACAATGAAACGGATATATGTATACCCTTTAACATAAAAATATAATGGTTAGTTCACTTCATCTATGAGATCTAATCAGCTATTACCAGTAAGTATTTGGGCTGCTATGCTCTATCTGTGAAATTATCCATAAATTTCAAAAGTTCACAGTGGAAGTGCATTATTGTTGGTTTGTATTCATGTTGAGCATCTGCTTAAAATGTTTGTTATCCATTTAATCAGGAAGCAAAACTCCCTCCTGATCCGTGAATTACTCACTGGTCAAATGCCAAATCACCATCAAGAGCCAACAGTAAATAATCTACATGATTAGCTTTTAGCATTTCAGGGAGTGGGTTTTGATCTCAAACAGTGCGTACCATATGCCTCATTGCCTTGTTGTATGACTCCTGGGGTGCTTTCCAGAAATTAGCATTACGTAATTTTTTTATGATACAATTATTTCTCTATTTTTTCTTCTACATTTTGGGTATCTAATCTTTACTGCCTCATATGTATAACATAAAGAACAGAGAGATACATCTAGTTCATTCCTGCATCTCTGTAAATAGCCAGCGAGCTATTTACAGCCAGGATGCTTCAGGAGGAACATAAGAGCAAAGCAACCATATATACTTCTAGGTATAATTCCCCAGGTTTTAGCAATCTCTGGCTCATGGACTTCCTTGAGCATGAGAGATATATTTGTGTTTGATATCTTTTGATATTTTTTCCTCTGTGAATTTGCCAATTCACTTTTTGAGCCCATAACAACCCTTGTCATCTAAGCTGCCACGCGATGGTGAGTTTCATAGTTTAAGTATGGCCTATGTTAAGAAATATCTCCATTTGGTCTGGTTTGGGGTTTTTTTGAACTTGTCATAGTGCTTTGGAAGAACTGCTGAGTGCTCACAGGTATCACTGAGTTTATTTGCAGAAGTAAAAGTGTACGCTTGCATTTTTTGGAAGGCCTAAGAAATCATGAAAAACAATGGAGTCGGGTAGAAATTCCAGGATCATGTAGAAATGATGTTTGGACTTGCAAGACATAGTATATTTTCTGAGGCTCTGTGGAAGATTTCTTTTTAGGCTTGCGGGCTCCACATTTTTGCCATGTGACAGATGACTCAGAGCTCAAAGGAAAAAGAAAATGGAAAAAACTCTATTCGTTTAGTAGATGACCAGTATACAATTAAGGGAGGTATACAACTGTGAAGGCTTCACACAACATCCATGTTAAACGCATGTTACAGATCCTTAGTTTTTTGTGGGAATTAGAAAGATATCTGACTATTTGCCCAGATAGTGTAACTGCTGCTGGCTATAAAGGGCTGAGGGTTTTTTTGTTGTTTGTTGTTTTTATTCTCATTTCTTGAATGGAGTCAGCCATTCTCTTCTGACTATAAAGAAGCTATGTATATGTACACAAATTTAGGCTGAGTGGACACTTTAAAGGTTGAGGAAAAAAAATCTATATAAAATCAGAGAGGGATATGGTTTTTATGAATGCAAGAAAATATTAAAAAGTAATTAGTTTGTACTAAGCTTAAAAAATCCTATCTGCATCAGCAAATGAAGAAATTTGCTTAAGGAATACCAGTGAATCTATTGTTTGATAGTTCTGCTAAAGGAAAGTTGAAAGTATTTTCAAAACTGATGTAATTTTGTATTTGTACTTGTGGTTTTATTAAGAAATTAATAAATAGGAGTATTATTTTGGTGCAATGCATTTCCCCCTTGCAAAATCATGGAAGATTAAAACTGTGCTTCATATTTTATCAGCGACAGACGCTGATATGAACAACTAAAATGCAACAGCTGTATACATATTTGTCCTGGTTTAAGATAAAACCGAACCAATTTTCTGTTTTGTAATTCTACTTTTAACTGGGCCTCTTCTAACTGACTGAAGCTCTGAAATTAACAGTTCAGAAACTGTTCACTCTCAGAGTGATGAGACCTGATTATACCAAGGAATGGTGCGCAGAGAGGCTCTTGCTTATACTTATTGCTATAACAACCAAGGTCAGCTAACTTCATTATTTGCCCTGTTAGAGGGTCGGAAGCAGAAAAGCGTAGAGGGGTCCCACCTGCAGGGAGGAGTGGACAGGACAGGTGACCCAAAATTGGCCAACAGGGTATTCCATCCCATCTGCATCACGCTCAGTATAAAAGCTGAGGGATCAAAGGGTCAACTTTTCTTTCTTCAATGGCAGACGTCCGAGGAGGACCCTGTCTGTTCGTCTGCTTTTGATCCTGATCCAAGAATTCCTGACTCCAGATGTGGAATCCAGCTCCTGTCCGCTGCTGACTCCAGTCTGGGACTTTCCCTGTGCCTGCTGGTAACGCAATTGTCATCCTGGGAGCTGGATACAGTTTTGTATATATTGTGTATATATATATATTTAATATTATTTATTATTTCATTATTTATTAATATTTTCATTAAAGTAGTTTAGTTCTTTTTCTAAACTCATAAGTCTCCTTATCTCTTCCTCTCCTCTCTTTGGAGAGAGAGTCGGGGGAGGGGCCATCTGTCATTCTGCTTGGGCAATCCGGCCAAAACCACGACAATATTTTTACTGCGGTAAAATCCATATTCCCATTATAGCCACACAATAGGCAGCTCTTAAAATGCAGGTTAAATGCCTTGTAAATTAGCAAATTAGGTAACAAAACACCAAAATATAGGAAACTGTTCTTAGCAAGAGATACCACAAATTAAAGCAACAGAACAGAAATAAGTATCAAAACCGTTACCAAGCCAGTAGGCTATTTGTCAAAGTCTCTTTGCTCTTTTCCCCTGCTCAGCAGTTCTCTACATGGATATATGTACTAAAGAAGGAAAGAAGTCAGTAAGAAATCTCTTGTTTGCTTACCAGTATTCAAGATGACTATACAAGTTTTGGGCATGAGAAAAGACTTGCGTTGAAAATCAGTGGTTGTGCTTAAAAATGTTGCTTATATCACCTCCTGAAAACACTGTGTTAATGGACAAAATCATGAATAACACTGAACAACATCTGTTCGTGCAGCGTACAGTTACCTACTGCAAGGTAGAAAGGAGAAAAAAGTGAAAAAAGGGCAGTCATAGGCAAATTGCTACTATTTACGAGTACCAACATATACTGACACAGATTTGAAAACATTAGGAAACTTTGAGTAAAACTAGGAAATTCACAAATGCTGCATTAGACAAAAAGAGAGGCTGAGGAAAGGATCTTAAGCAACTGCAAGATTTTCTATGTGAGAAACACTTATCGGATTTTCTTACGCTTGTCTTCTGCAATGTCAGTGCCACATCGGACTCTGTACCGTGTCAGTAAGGAATCGCGAATTCCTCTCGTGCTCCTCAATACCACATCCCAGCATGGCTGCCTGGCTGGCTCTGTCATCTACCACTAATCCCACCTGAGAGACAGTGCCTCAGTACAAGAGATGATGTGATGCTACACCATGCGTGGCACTATACAAGCCAAAGGACTTGGGGGACCCTGTGTTCACCTGATTGTACTGATGCACGACCCAGCGTGTGCAGTCTTATACATAGGGCCTCTGGGAAAATGAGAGCACTACAGCATCAATAAGTAAAGTGCAGCTGCTTCTTTGGGAAACTTTGTTTTTCTCAGATACAGCAATTAAATGCAGCATGCCTTCTCAATATTCACTTTCCTACATTGTTTTTTTGAGCTAAAGCCAATAAATTAAAAGGGTTGTCTTAAAATGCCATATGCCATAAAATGTCATATCACCACGGTATTTTAGCCACAGAGATATCACTGCTACCTCCTGTGGAGCCCTGGTGAAAATGTGCTCACACTTATATTTAACACCTCTAGCATCTGAAAAGTCTATTTTTTCTGCGTAGGCAGCTTCTTGTATGTAGTTCCTTATTTTATGAATGCTAGTTTTGTGGTTGCGCCACTGTGGGGCTGTGGCTGCAGTGGTGATTAGTGTTTGTCTTCACTGCCCAGTGTGTCTTTTTTACCACTTATACAAGCAGCCTGATGTTGTGGTGGGGATAGCAGCCAAAGGCTAGCATGTAAAATCCCATATACAGAAGGCAATTCTGTGCAACTGCTTCTTAACATATTAACCTATAATTAGTCAAGAGCCAGTAAGCTACGGAACAGGAGAAGCTTGAAACGGAGCATTGAGTCAGATGGAAAGGATAGTTCACCGCTCCAATAACCTCTCTGGAAAAGTTCACCTTTCCCTTTATGCAAGCACTGAAATCTTTTGTTTTGTAAATCATTTCCTCTTGTATACCTATCCACTTGTATACCTCAACAATACTTGGCAACTGTTTACTGGTGTGAGCTACTTTTATACTTCACACTACAGACTTTTTTGGTTTGGATTACAACTGCAAAGCTGCTGGTGGTACTTGAGCTCAGTCTCTGGGTCGCAAACGTGTGTACAACCCTTCCACACATAGCCCCTCAGGGCAATGTTGAGGCCTCTCTGAAAACAAGGGGTTCTTACTTGCAAATTATCTTGTGTGTTCTCCTTCCTTTCAGACTGATGAGTCAGCAAGCCACGGTGAACCTGGCAGGCATTGGAATCATAGCTTATAAGTAGCTATGTGACAGATGTCAGACTGCTAAACTTTCCTATGACCTTGATCTATGTGTCCTGGTTTGAGGTAAAACAGAACCAATTTTCTTTTCGGTAATTTTACTTCTCAGTTAGGTCTCTTCGAACTCTGTGAAATTAATGGCATATTCTTCAGACAGTGTCTGCTACTAGAGTGATAATGCCCGATGTTTATGGTGAATACCAAGGAATGGTATGCAGAGAGGCTGTCGCTTATACTTATTGCTATAACAACCAAGGTCAGCTAACTTCGTTATATGCCGCGTTGGAGGGTTGGAAGCAGAAGACCATAGAGGGGTCACACCTGTGGGGAGGGGTGAACAGGAGACATGAACCAAAACTGACCAATGGGGTATTCCATCCCACCTGTGCCATGCTCAGTATAAAAGCTGAAGGATCAAAGGGTCAGTTTCTCTTTTCTTCAATTGCCAATGTCTGAGGAAGACCCTGTCTGTTCATCTGCCTTTGACCGCAAACCGTGTGTTCCTGAATCCAGTTCCTGAGTTCAGGAACATATTACAGGAACATATTACAACCTGATATTGGTTTTGTATATATTGTATATATTTAATTTTTTGTTGGTATTATTATCTTTTCTTTTTATTATTTTTTTTAATTTATATATATATATTTATATATTTATATAATATATATTTATATAAATATTATATTTATATTATATATATTTATTTATATATAATAATAAAAAATTATTATTTTTTTCTTAATATTTCATTAAAGTAGTTTTAGTTTTCTTTTCAACCCGCAAGCCTCTCCCTTATTTTTCCCTCCCTTCTCTTCTTGGAAGTGGAGGGGAGAGAGACGGGAAGGGGGAGAGGAGAGAGGTCAAGAGAGCATCTGTCATTCATTCAGTGGCCAGCCCAGCCTAGCCCACCACGACACTAGGCCATACGATTCAAGCCAACAAAAAAGTAGCAATCCTTCACCTGTACTCTTCTGCATTATGGTGTTATGAAGTATAAGAAGTAAGCTAAGTCTTTGTCGATACTGGAAGAAATTATGTTGCTTCAATTGCTCACTGCATACAAGAAGCTATCAGAAAACCAAAGGAAGTACGCAGAATGAGGTGCTTTCACATTTTATTCATTAAATATTTTCTGAAGGAAATTGTAGATGTTACAATCCATTGATGATCAGAATGCTAGGGCTGAAAGTGCTAGAAATTAGTCCCCAGGCAATGTAAAGAAGATGAGGAACTGAGGCAAAGTTCAAGAAATGCTGTTGTTCTCTTTAAATCATTACTCGATGAAGGCAAATTTACAAGAAATGTAGCAGTCAGGACAAAATGGGGATGGAGGCTTGCAGGTAACAGAAGTTTAGAGGTATCACCAGGAAACTACTCCATGGGACTGTGGCTAAAAGAAGGGCTACAGTTAAACCATCTTTGTGGATACTTCATTTAATGAGATCTGGCTGTTTGCAGAGACATAGAAAAGAGGTTATTTGCACTGCCTAACTTCAGGCACCTAAACTAGGAGTCTGAGCTCCTGTGTAGTCAATGTAGGCTTCTTTAGAGGGCTGGCCAAGATGAGCAGTCTAACTCTGATATTCAAAGTCATCTTCATAACAGACATATTTGTCATAACTGATGAAATAATGAGGTCATCCTCACTTAGCTACCTATCTTAACTATTACCAGTTAGAAGTTGTGAATAACCTCTATCAGATGCTGTCACATTAATACTCAGCACATTTGTTCATGAAGCAAAAGCCACATTCCAGGTGTGACCATTTAACATTATGTTAGGAATGTGTGTTCTGAAATTGTCATTTCAATTCACATAATTAACAAATGGATTATTTGTTTTATTACTGATAACTAAGTCTAAATGAGGTTATTGAAATAAATTGACTCTGCTTCTGGTGAGGAGATTGAAAACCATGCTTCCCCACTGAAAGCATTAATAAGTAATGAAAGGACAGAATAAGATTTAATTAAAAAGTCATATAAAAGAAGACAGAAAGGCAGAATAAAAAGGCAGAGAGGTAGCATTAACTAATAAATGCAAATGAGGTGTCTTATTGAGCACTCCAGGAAGGAACAGTGACAGACAGAGAAAAGAGTGTTTCTGTTACTTTAAACTACAAAGAATTACCAACTTTAGTACAGCCCTGACCTGGAGGACAATATTCTTCTTGTAGGTATGAAGGGAAGATGACGATGCAAAATCAGTTCTAGGTTAGATTGCTTAAAAAATGCCAAATTATAAATCCAGATTCTGTTAATAGTTTTCTGATAAGTACAACTAATTCTCAAAAAGCAAGTATCTGTCTGAAACTATATCTGCATAGATCTAAGATGGTCTTTTAAGTAAGGAGGATTATCTCATTAATGAAATACTATTACAGGTTTTCTTTTAATGGGGAAAAAAGTAAGGTGCACTGAAATCAGAGTTTCCTCACCAGAAGATCTTGGCTTACAAATAATGTCATTTAATTCATTATGGGTTGTTTTCATCAGCTTTTTCTTATCAGCTCATCAATTTACGTGTGCCAAATCAATCAAAGAATTATCCGTCTTGTTTTCAGAGCTTAGTAACAGATCTATGGATTTTCTTCAAAAACAAATCATCTGTGAAATGGTTACAATTAAATGGCACACCTGGAACTCAAGCAGTAGAAATATTATAACAAGCATACCAGTTTGTTACTCTGTGTAAGATCACTGAAGATGCTTTCAGGGAATGAACAGAAAACATCTGTAAAAAACAAGGCAGCCTACATTTTTTGGTTTCTTACAGAAGTCTGAAATGGCGTTTGCTGTTGCTCTTTACTCACTGATATTGCACAGTATATCTAGTAACCAAATCCAAAAATCTAGAACATCAAAGCCAGGATCCAGATTATATTCTGTACCCATGTGAGGGACTGAAGAGATGGAGGCAAAGGAGGCAAAAAGAATTGACATGACATCAGAAAGTGATTGTACTTGAGACACGGTATTGCGTTACAAGTTCCATACCCTCCCTACATGCCATGCAGCTTCTACTTCTGTTTTATTAACTATTTTGTAGCAGTGATATTTAATTGATATTGTATTGCATTGCATCTTGAAGGGTAAAGATAAAAGTAGACATCAAAGAAAGAAACTGCAGGCACTTGCCGTTTAACCACCAAACTCTTAGTAAAAATCCGATGTTTAACATGACCTGGCCATCTTCTGCCTTTGTTATATTTGGCATTTATAGCTGGACAGAATGTTTTCCTGTGTGTAATGCAATGGTATTAGCCTGAACTACCATGTCAGGCTGGTGGAATAGGAGGGAGAGATAGTGGAGAGAAAATGATAAAAGAAAGGCAAGGAAAGTGAAAACAATTGGTGGGGAGTTGAAGGAAGGAGCAGACAGTGAAACATATGCCTGCCTTGTTCCAAGAATGAAAGGGTAAGGACAGTGAACATAAGAAAGGCAGCAGGGAAGAGGAGTTCAGATTAAAAAAAAGGAAAGAAAAACTGTGAAATAAAAGAGACCGAGAAAATTAATTTTGGCAGGAAACAAATGGCTGAAACAATATTGTGGGGAGCAAATTGCGGAAAATATTTTTAAAGGGATAACTGGAGAAAAATCCTGAATTTGATAAAAGATGGTTGTAAGTACACAAAGCATAGGGTATAGTACTGAATATTGCACAAAAAAATTTCAATACATTCCAGTTAAACTTAGTGGATTCCTTATATTCAGTAGATGGTATGTAACTGTTTATGGGTTATTTATACAAGTCTTCTGGAAATGCTTCAAAATGTGTCAGTCCTGGTTAGGCATTTTTTTAGGCTCTATCAAGAATAGGTGGTTGTTCATGAGATCTGAACTGCCAGCTGGCTTTCTTGAGGGTTCCCCAGGACAACTGGATACTTTCCACTTAGACAGGAGACGTGTGCAGTTTGCTTTGGCTTGTACTACCAAATGTACCGTGAGATTAGGGAAATGTTGAATCACCAGAGGTCCAAAGCCTGGTTTGAAGAATATCTACAGGCCAAGAAAGAATAAAGACTTTCCAAACAGATTTGGGAGTAGCATCTCATATGGAAGAGAAGGCTAGGAGTAGGCATGGAGACGCCTCTAGGAACTGATGAAGACATTGTGCTGAGAGCAGCAGCCCAGTGATATATGGAAGTTGAATAAGCAGTTGGATATAGGGATTGTGAAATACAACAGTAATATTTTCACTTGGATGTTTTAAATCACTCTTCTGCGGATGGAAATATATACGTTATAATTAAAGATTCTTATTAAAAAAGCTTTAAAATTAGGACTTTGACCTTTAGTTTACTTACAGCAATCTCTATAGACTTTACCAATGCCAAACCATCTTTCCTGCACTTAACACTGTTTCCTTTATGTGCCTGTGTCCCTTAAACTGTCTGAAAAGTTGGAAGAAACTGCTTTCCTAGCATTTTTTAAAGAAGCATGCTATTTATTATACATCTGGAAATAATGCATTGTACAACTCCCTCAGAGAATTTTTTTCTAATGTATATTTTGGGAAGCTTAGAAATTTCAGTTATTTTTATCATGATTAGTTAAGTATAGATGTGAGCCTTGCTGACAGATCATTTTTCAAAACCTTATCATATGTCAGTGAAAGGGTTGTCCTGATGCCAGGAAGTGATTGTGAAGGCAAAACCTGGCTGAGGGGAGAAAGCAAGTAGAGTTAAAGTGTGCCCAGTGCCAGGTGGGTCACCACATTAATGCCCTGTGGCTTTTTATTATGATAATATTATTTTGAGTATGTGATATGCTATCATTCATATATAGTAATTCAGTTGTAAATTCGTGTGATATGAAATATTTAGGAGAAAAATGCCACAATACATAAAAAATGTCATCCACAAGTTTTCACTGAAACCACAATGATCAGGTTTCACAATCTTCCTAAAAAAACTTCCAACCTCTGAAAATTTTCTGAGAAGTATTTACCCCAGGCACAAGCACCTTTTAATAAAACCTCCATACTGTGCACCCTGGCAACTCTGCACAGTATTTTATCATTTTACTGTTTTTCAAAGTGCTATGGTGACTTTTTAAAAAAAACCTTCTCTACCCTTCTCAGATCTATTGCAGAATGTATTACAACACCCCGAATTTTCAAATATTAAAACTTTACTTTCCTAGTGCTAGACCGGAGGCCAGAAATTATGTGCTATTCCACTACAACACTGACAAGCAATAGCAGAGAACACAAATATAGCAGTATTTTGATTCGCTAACTGCAAAGGACATGCAGATGATAAGCAATATTTGAGGGATAAGTCCTCTTTTCCTGCATTCCTGAATCAATATGATTTGCACAGAGGAAATGAAGGAATCAAAATCTCCCCTTTCTAGCCATGGACTCGCATGTGGGGAAGTTACAGGCCTAGTTCATTAGTGATAATGGAGGCAGACTGTGATACCTTTCCCATGTAGCATAAGTGTCCAGCTCACTGACCCCACCAGATATACATCTTAATTGCACAATCATACCATGCCAGGCACAGACTCCTTGGCACCCTCTTTGATGCATGCCAAAAAAACTGAGGAAGCATTCCAACTCCCTGTCCCCTACAAGATCCAGACTGTGATTCCAGCAGCCCTACTGCATTTTGAACATTTCACACCTCCTCTGTAGTCAGTGTATTTCTCACATGGTGCAAACTAATTAAAATGAAGCCACATCAAATTTCTTTTCCAAAGGAAGCAAACTTTGAGTAAACTTCGTTACTTCCACTTGGCTGCACTAAATTTTATAGCATCCTCAGGAGGATCAGTCACAAAAGTCCCTACGGCTCACAAAGTTTATCCTCAGATTGGTCAGGTACCATACTGCTGCAAAGACACCAAGATCTCAAAGTTCTCATCCACATAGACTCATTGAATGGTTAGAGTGGGAAGGGGCCTTAAAGGTCATCTAGTTCCATCCCCTCTGCCATGGGCAGGGACACCTTCTACTAGACCAGGTTGCTCAAAGCCACATGAAGAAAGACCTGTCCCTTTTCCCCTTTTTTTCCAAGGCAAGAAGGAACTGTGGTGTGAAAATATTGCAGTCCATACGCTCTGTAACTGTCTTGTTTGCATATATAAATATTGCTTCTTTAAGAAAAACAGACACTGGCACCAGTGTAAGAATGTATGTTTTAATATTTGCGCACATACAGATATCAGTCTGTTTAGAGCGAGAAGGCTGAAGAACAGGCACACACAACTGGCACAAAAGGGGAGCTGACCTTTCAGTATTTACCCTGCTGGTGTTTTCAATGGCACCTACCTGGCTGACGTTGGCGACGCCGTTTCGGAAAGCGCCAATAGACTTTACAAATCTGAAAGCTTCTTTGCAAAGCGTTTACTATACGGCTTGCTTGAACTTCCTTTTCTGGGGCCCCACATTCTGTAAGCAATTAATTATGTTTTATAACATAAGCATTCAGAGAACAGGTCAGTGTTTTGATGTGTATAACCTGCACTCCTTTAAAAGTGCTATTCCTTCCAAGCAGTGACTGAAATCCTCACATACCCTCCTTTAGCTGTAGCTGTAGCTGTGTGGGTTTGCCATCCGCTGCAGCAGCTGTGGATGCAGCCTATTCCCCAGTCCTTGGCCGCAAGGCTTTTTTTTTTAAACTGTGGGTCAGAGGAAAGAGAGAGTTGGGATTACTGGATGCAAAACAGCAGAGTATGGAAGACGGATGAAATGGGAGGAAGAAGGAGTTCTCTAATAAACATCCTTTTATATTTTTCAGCCACCTGTATACCCATGCCTGTACTGCTGCCAAATGTAGTATTTTTTAATGCATAACCCATGCTGCAGAAGGAAAAAGGTGGTAAATCAATGGTATAGCTACTTAGGAATATGTGCCCCGTTGTTCTGAGAGGTGAGGTAGGAAGTTAGGGAACTGTGAAGACATTGCTTCTGAGGAAGAGTTAGAGGTCCTGATATGAGGCAGGTAAGTAAATGCAATAATAAAGTTGAAGAGGCAGAAAATAAAGGGCTGGGTCTTGCTGTGAGACAGAGGGAGTATGGGGTCTGGTTTCTTGTTGGTGGAAGGACCCAGCAAAAGGAAGTGTGGGACTGGGAGAGAAGGAAGCAGAGAGGAGAATTTGGTGCTTGACTGATCTCAATCAATCAACGTTTGACACTGTTAAATTTAAAGAATACATGAGGGAAGAACGGTTCTTCCTGCACTGCCTGCGCTGCAGGCACAGAGCTGGAAGCTGCTGCTGGTGGTGCGGGTGGCAGCCCATCCACATCACGGT
Source organism: Chroicocephalus ridibundus (assembly GCF_963924245.1). Taxonomy (NCBI): domain Eukaryota; kingdom Metazoa; phylum Chordata; class Aves; order Charadriiformes; family Laridae; genus Chroicocephalus; species Chroicocephalus ridibundus. Next base: position 135,134,991 of record NC_086285.1, read on the forward strand.
ATCCTTGTGACGGTCTTACTCTTCTACGATCATGTCCGTCTCTCCTTGATACAACAAAATGCGCCACATGGATCGGTTCCCAAAGCCATCATTGCCTCAAAAAAAGACACTGCGTCACAGACCTTTTCCTGATACTGGAAAATAATTACCCAGTGTGAGGAATGAGTATTTAGAGGTGCTAACAGTCAAGGCTACGCACTGAATTGCAAATGACTGGCAAATAAGCTATTAATTAGAATAGAAATTGATTCCATCTTGTGGGATTTAAGGAGAAATAAGATTCTCACAAGGTCTCTTCTGAGTGCTCTTTTAGTACAGCTAAAGGCAGTATTTTAATTTTCAAATAATCCAACCCTATAATTAAAGTTACATTTTTGCCACAAATTTTAAAATATTAATGAAACTTGAATAAGTCTGGCTGAAGTGCTCCCAGGCAAAATATAGAAATATGCTAATGAGCACCTTCTTCAAAGATCTACTTATGAAAGAGCCATATTCTAACTGACAAAGTTCATTGCTTTCGTTGCCCTTTGTAATTTTAATTAAATCTTTCTTTATGAATCAATTTTTAAACCATTCCTTCCTTTCATGTGCTTGTGGAATCATATATCTAATTATATTTATCTGTAAATTTACAGGAAATATAATAATAATAAAAATTAATAATCTTTAGATCTTTGTTTTAAACATTGTGTTGATTTTTGACAACTAGAACGAGTTGCTATTGAAAAGGAAGGTGTTATGTAGGATGACATAAATTAATTCTTAATAAATGGATCATAACTGTCCATGCTGGTATAATTTATGAAGACCCTGTTTTGCACAGCAGGGTGTGAGTAATTTATATAGAAGAAAAAAGAATTACTAACAACATGTAGTAGAAGAATTAGCATGCTTAGTCATGCCAACATAAAATCAGAATTAAATATTCTTGATGATCCTTGAACAGTGTTGTTTGAGAATATTCCAGTTGTACTAGCGGGATGTGGGTAAAAGTCATTTCACCTGACCTTTAGGCTGTGGTATCATGAGACACTAAAAGACTCCCAACACCAACTCAGAATTGTAACAGTTAAATAATACAACTTTCCTTTATGATCTATATGCCTGTACTAGTTCAGATTGGTTTGGGGGGGGGGGAAGTGGGTTAACTGTGCAAGAAGTTATTCTGTGTTATCTAAAGCTGTCCTGTGCTCTAGATGTACTAGATGTGCTCTAGATGTACTCTGCTCTAGATATACTACAGGCATGATCCCCAGTACCTCTTCCATTCCTTTGGCTTCTGGTGCCCCTGGGGGACTTCCATCCCCAAATCCCTTAAAATCCTTTCTCTAGGGGAATGCTACCTATGATCAGTAGACTTATGATGCCTCTGTCTGATTTTGCCCACATTAAAAAGATGTGTGATTCAGCTGAAGCAAGGCCCAAGACTTGTAAATCACTCTGTGGGACCTGATATTGATCATCTGTACCTAGGCAGAAGTGCTGGATGTACCAGATCTCTAGGAGAAAGGTTGCTGCGAAGGAGCCACTTACTAGTGTGGCATGGATGGTCTGAGATGTTACAGATGCTAATGCAGATGATTCTGTATTGGCACATGAACATGTTTCTCAGATGAAGATGCTCTACCGGTGTCACTGTCAGCCTTGTTTGTTGTTCTCTTCCAGTCATAAGAAGCTTGGTGTAAGTGTGTGGGCCTTTTCTTCTCCTCCACCACTCATCCTCAGCATGGCACACAACTTTTAAGACCCAGGATGATATGGGAAGCAGAAGCTGAGTCCAAGATAGGGCACGATCATGGCAGAGGCTGTCCCAGGGTGAAAATGGATTTTTTATAGCTAGATTGCTCCAGGCCAGTCAAGACATGTGACAGCCTCTGATTATGCTGCTGGGAACTGTGAGTAAAGAAGAAGAGCAGCCTGTGTAGAAGCAGTATGATAGGTCCTTTCTCATATGTGTTTGATTTAAAAAAACCCAAACAAATACATACATGATGGGGACAAACCAGACCCAGGCACCACTGTCTGCAGGAAAGTCAAACATTTATGCCTTGCACCTTTTCTAACCCTGGGGTTAGGGCAGTGCTACTTCCTATACTTCTCATCCCCATAACCAGCCACGCATCTCTCCCAGCTCACTTACAAGAGCTCTGAACCTGCAGGGTTTTGGAGCCCTGCATTGCTATTAGTTCAAGGTACCTCCCAGCACTGGTCACACCAGTGCTATGTAACGCACAGCGGTTCTCAGCTGCTGCTTTTCTCAGAGACGGGACCTCCTAGTTTTGCAGGGTGATAATGCTGCTGAAATCATGATTTCACTTGAAGTTACGGTTTGTCACCATCTGCCTTACTGCAACTGTAAAGGATAAAGCAGGCAAACATAATAGGATTAATAGGACATCAAGTCTGATACCGATGCTTCTCTGTCTTCCAGTAAGAAAAATGCATATTTCACATACAGTCATACAATAAAGGCCAGTCTGGTATTTACTGGCAATATAATATCTGGAATCCAAAGTTGGTGGCTTCTTGATACCCACAGTATCTTCTTCATCGTGGGACTCCTAGTTTGTTCAGTGTCCAAAGTAGTTCAGCACAGATGCCTCTATTGTTTTTTCCACCCAGTAACGATTTCTTCACCTTTGTAGAGTGATGTACTGTCACCAGTCATTGCTCTTCTTATGTATCCAAACACAGTAGAGATGAGACCCTGCAGAAATCATCACTGGTAAAATGCATGATGCTGATACTTGCATGCTCCACAATTGTGCACACTTTGAACTGTGAAGTTCATGCTGGAAACCTACAAAGTCTACAAAACTCTCACCACCAAATTAATGATTGATTTATCCCTGTGGGTCTGGTGATATAGCAGGTGACCCAGCACAGCCTGGGTAACCTGCAGCATGTAAGCATGTAGGTCTGGAGGGAAGAGGATTGCCAATCTGCCAGAGCTATCTTCAAGAGGCAGAAGTAGCTTCTGCTCCCCCACTGTGTCTAAGTTTGTCTGTAGGTTAGGGGCATGGAAACCTTGGTACCTATGTTGCTAAAATAGCACGGGGGCCGGAGCATTAGCGGTAGGACTGGTGGGGCCCCATGCTGGCATCACACCCGGGTACTGTCATGACCTTGATGTTCTAGGGGAAGATGGGACAGTGCAAATATAGAGGCCCATTGCAAAGAGTTGTCATCTCTCTGTGTCTTTTACAGAGCCCTAGCCTCCCCAAAGAGGCCAAGTTTCTCCCTGGCAGACAAGAGAAATGTTTGGTAGCCAGTGGGTCAGTGCCTCAGTGGTGAATGGAGGTGCTGATGACACGACAGTGAGAGAACCTCCTCTGAGGCCTCCCTAGCTAAGAGTTCCACAACAGGAGGAACAGCAGAGGAGTTGCTTCCTGCAGCACTCTGCCTCCATAGCCGGCTCTCCCTCCTGGGCCATCTCTGGGCCATAGCCACAGGCCCACAGGTGTTTCGAGACTTTTCCTACCTTAGTAAGGAATGTGCTAGGTCCACGATTTAAACTTGTTGGTTTTGTCCCTCTCCCCAGGATAACTGGCTGGGGGATTTGGACTGAGGGGACGCAGCAATGTATAAAGAGAAAGGATCAGAAGGCAGGGGAAGGAGGGAAATGGTGTACCCCCTGGAAATGATCCCCTTCCATGCCAGACACACAGTGTCCTCTAGTTTGCTGTTCAGCTGTACAGCTTTGTCATCTCCAGTGTGCTTTACTGGGTGTAATGGGAATGGTGTAGGTGGTTGATTCTGCACCTGGATGGCCTCTTTAGTTATTATTACAAAGGAAGGGTGACATTCAGCTGAAGTGAGTCAACAGCAATGATGTAGTCAGTGCTATACACTGTCTGGGTCATGGGAGCTCCTCCTTGCTGCACCAAAGGTCTGTCCCTCCTGAGGTAACTCCCACAGCCAGCAGGAAAAGCACCAAGTTGCTCTTGCAGAACAGTTCATTGGGTAGAGGAATCTCTCCTTGACAAAGAAGGGTGACAAAGAACATTTCTATTCACCTCTGTCACACTGTGTGCTGCCACTGGCATTTGGATGATGCTTTGCTGGCAAAAGGAAAGCATGTGGCAGATGGCAATGTACTTACAGCCCAGTGGAGAGGGCTGGGTGGGGAACTGCCCTAGTGAGGCTAGAAAAGGGAGGGAGAAGGGCAGCACGGGGGAGGGAGAAGAAGAAAGACAGAAGTGGGGGGTGAAGACTACTTATAACCATAGAGACTCAAAGGTGATGGTGATACTATAAACTGAGATTTCCTTCTCCACTGCTATCAAGGTGTTATTCCCCAATGCAAAGAAAACCATCTTCTTATACATCTTAGAGAATTATCACCACAGCTGAGACCCCCGTTCTCTCTGCAATGTCTGTGTGGGTCTCAGGTTGGGGCAAGACAACATGATCAATGAGAGTAAAAATTTGCCTTAAAAACTCCCCACAAACAAAAACAAACAAAAAATACCTAAATACTCAGGAGAAGCAATGGAGAAAGGACGGAAGCCAACAGGAAGGACTTTTTTCTGTCCCTTCCCTTTCAAGGGGGGATAAACTGAGGAATCTAAGTGTAGCAGGAGATATCATTCCTGGCCACAGCGACAGTGGTCGCAGCAGTTCAAACAGTAAATGCTTGATTCTTCCTTTCAGCCCTCAGTGAGGCAGTAGGGATTTCCATTTTGGTGCTGCTGTGGCCAGTAGGCCCTGCCATGAACACATGCAGTGGGGCAGGGCTTGTCCTTCTGTCCTGGATGGCCTCTGCTGGGCTGCAGCTCAGCCTACAAGGGGAAAAGACAGCAGAAAGTAGCCAGGCCACCTATGCTCCCTGCCCAGCCTCATCTAGGGCTGGCAGTGGAGATAGGACACTGGGCTAGGTGGACCATTGGTCTGACCCAGCAGGGTACTCCTTATGTCCTTCAGTTATTCTTACTATTCAAAGATTTCCTGTGCTTAGATTTAGATGTTCAGAAGAGAAAAAAAGCGTCTAACTGCCTAAAATTCATAGCATCTCTGTGATGCTGTTTCTGTGCCAGCCAACTTAGACAAGCAATTAGGATGCTTGGGCAGAGCGAGTTTACGCCCTGGGGTAAAAAAACAAAACAAAACAAATCAAAACAAAAAAACCCAAAAAAAACCCCAAAACCCAACAAACAAAAAAATTCTTGAGAATTTTCATTGGAAGGGTCTTGGTCCAGGGACATACTTCTCTGTAAATTCTCATTTTCAAATATTTTTCTCCCTTTTTATTTTGACTCTTTGCTGTGATTTCTATGTCGGTAAAGACGCTACTTTTAACAGGGGTACTGAAAAAATACTGATATTACCGTCTAACTTTAGAAAGGCTGAAATGGCTAAGTCAAGCCATTCCTTTTCCAGAGAGTAAACAGGGAATTAATGACTCTCACAGGGTTTAACTGGATGGGACTGCACCGTTACAATCAAACTGTTAAACTGTTAAGCCACTGCAATGTTAAATGCTCTAACTGGCAGGAAGGGATTCAAACTTGGGTTTGCTCCCTCACACATGCAGCTCAAGTGATTCATACATATAAACTTATAAATAAATCGTCAGCCACATTTAATATAAAAAGAACATAAGAAAAATACAGGCAGTTCAGTACCATGTTTTGTTCAAAACTTATGACAAAATCCACCTATTTTGGAGTAAAAGTTGGTTTGGGGCAAAATGCTCCAATCCCGTCTCTGCAGCAACACTGAGCACAAAAGCAACATTTAATTCAGTTAAATTATTTTATGGGGCAGATAGCTGGAGACAATAAAAACCACCAGCAAAGTTCTCAGTCCTATTCCAAATCAATCAGCAGCAAAGGGACTTAGAACAAAAGTGTTTCTGCGCTTAAGGCTTGAATTTGTTGGAGCTGTCAGCGTATATCTGTTCAGGCAGAAAAAAATAGCATGCTCATAAGTCCCCTATCCCCCCAAAACAAAAAAAACGAGAGAAGCGTATGGTTGTGAGCTTGAGAGAGAGCAGAAACAGGAGACTAAATTGACAAGAATATATATGGTACCATATACCTTCCCCAATTAGTTCTTTACTTGAAATACATTAAATGTAAATAACATTTTTCGGTGTGATTTCATTTTACCAGAAATGCCCTCCTCGTTGGGTTACAAAAGCGTTACTACACATCTTCCTGGCTCACAGTGTACTTGATTATTTTGTGAAATAGAAGTGACAGAGAGAGTGCCATCCTGACTCACTGTAATGTACAGGTTGGGGGAATTAATCAAGGACAATCAGGCTCAATTCCTTTTAGAGAGGGGTGGAAATGGAAACCTACTCCTTCAGATGCTGACTGATTATCTCTTGTGGTGCTGGGTAAAAGAAAAGGGAGTGTGTATCTGTCTTCCGTTACATTTTATGAACAGCCATATTGAAACAGTGAGTATACGTGCTAATATCTAAATGTCAGAGATGGTTTCTGTGAGAATCCAATTGTTCTTCATTTCAGGAGTTTTTTTTATTTGGTAAACAAAATACTTTTCGATCTTTATATGCTTAAGAGGCAAGGGGAGCAAATTAACTAGTTTTATAATAAACAACAGTTCAGAAATCAGAACAATTTCTTATATCTTTCCTTTAAAACATATCTTCAAAGCAATTTCAGTCGTGACATTTTTCTTCGTAATGATAACCTGCCTTCCATTCACCTCAGCTTCCCAATGACCGGCAGCTCTGACACTGGTTTAAATCTTTCTTGGATTTCATATTAGTTGCAGAATGTTAAACGCTGATAACTTTTGTTCATTGTTGATCTTGGACAAAATCACACTAAAAAAATAAACTGTTCTTAATCTCAATTCGAAGAAAAGTAGAAGCTCCCCTTAGAAATAATTGCTTCCAATCACTGTGAATACACAAGAATGACTTTTTCAAAGCAATACAATGATAATAAAATTACACTTCACAGAATCGCAGAATCACAGAATCTTCAGAGTTGGAAGGGACCTCTAGAGATCATCTAGTCCAACTCCCCTGCTAAAGCAGGATTGCCCAGAGCACATCACTCAGGACTGCATCCAGGAGAGTCTTGAAAATCTCCAGAGAAGGGGACTCCACAAACCTCCCTGGGCAGCCTGTTCCACTGCTCTCTCACCCTCACCGTAAAGAAGTTTTTCCGTGTATTTGAATGGAAATTCCTATGTTCCAACTTGTGCCCGTTACCCCTCCTCCTGTCACTGGGAACCACTGAAAAGAGTCTGGTACTATCCTCCTTCAACCCACCCTTTAGATACTTGTATGCCATAATAAGGTCTCCCCTCAGCCTTCTCTTCTCCAGGCTAAAGAGTCCCAGCTCTCTCAGCCTTTCCTCATAAGGGAGATGCTCCAGTCCCTCAATCATTTTAGTTGCCCTTTGCTGGACTCGCTCCAGTAGTTCCCTGTCCCTCTTGAACTGGGGAGCCCAAAACTGGACGCAGTATTCCAGTTGTGGCCTCACCAGTGCAGAGTAGAGGGGGAGGATGACCTCCTTCGACCTACTGGCCACACTCTTCCCTATGCAGCCCAGGATTCCATTGGCCTTTTTGGCAACAAGGGCATATTGTTGGCTCATGGATAATTTGCTGTCTACCAGGACCCCCAGATCCTTCTCCTCAGAGCTGCTTCCCAGCATGTCCGCCCCTAACATATACTGGTGATTAGCATTCTTCCTCCCCAGGTGGAGGACCTTGCACTTGCTTTTGTTGAACCTCATTAGGTTCTTCTCTGCCCAGCCCTCCAGCCTGTCCAGGTCACGCTGGATGGCAGCACGGCCCTCTGGAGTGTCAGCCACCTCTCCCAGCTTGGTATCATCAGCGAACTTGCTGAGGATACACTCTGTCCCATCATCCAGGTCATTAATGAATATACTGAACAAAATTGGACCGAGTATTGGCCCCTGGGGGACACCACTGGTTACAGGCCTCCAACTAGACTCTGTGCCACTGATCACAACCCTCTGAGTTCTGTCACACAGCCAGCTCTCAATCCACCTCACTGTCACCTCATCTAGCCCATACTTCCTCAGCTTCCTAATGAGGATGTTATGGGAGACAGTGTCAAAAGCCTTGCTAAAGTCAAGGTAGATGACATCTATGGCTCTCCTCTCATCCAGCCAACCAGTTATAACATCATAGAAAGCTATCAGATTGGTCAAGCATGATTTACCTTTGGTAAATCCATGTTGACCACTTCCAATAACTTCCTGTTCCTCAACGTGTTTGGAGATGACATCCAGAATGAGTTGTTCCATTACCTTCCCAGGGACGGAGGTGAGACCAACCGGTCTGTAGTTCCCTGGATCCTCCTTCTTGCCTTTTTTGAAGCTTGGAGTGATGTCAGCCTTCCTCCAGTCCTCAGGCACCTCTGCCGTTCCCCATGACCTTTCAAAGACGATGGAGAGTGATCTAGCAATAGCATCTGCCAGCTCTCTCAGCACTCACGGGTGTATCCTGTCAGGGTCCATGGACTTATGAATGTCCAGATTGGCCAAGTGGTCTCTGACCCAGTCCTCCTCAACTGAGGGAAAATCTTCTTCTCTCCAGACCTTCCCCCTTGCCTCCAGGGTATGGGATTCATGAGGGACAGCTTTAGCAGTGAAGACTGAAGAAAAGAAGGCATTCAGTAATTCTGCCTTCTCTGTATCTTCCACCACTAGGGCACCTGTCTCATTCATCAGTGGGCCTAACATTCTGTCGTCATGTAATCATTGTATTCAAAGTTTAAAATGAAACTTTTAAAACTAGTAACATACAAGTAAGATCTTTAGGCCATCTATTCATAACATAATTAAAAAAAGTTATGTTCAAATAATTGTTCTAGAAATCATAGCATGACTTTATTTCATGTATTTCATGTATCTTTACAACCCAATTTATATTTTACTATTTACTTTTACAGACTTTTGTGATTACTTTCTCAGTGACTTGTGTGAAATAGCTGGTGAGGATGGTGCAGAAAAACATTTCTGCCAATTTTGCTCTTCATCATACTCATGCATAATGCATGATGACAGGTATGGCTCCTTTTCCCAAAGGCCAGGAACTGTGGAGTGTTACAAGTATCTTTATTGAGTCCAGTTCTTTTAAATATTTTTCAAGCATCTTAGAGAGACAATGGGAACCATGATCTTTGTGAACTCTGCTGGTGAAGTAACAAAAACAATGGACATAAAATTTTCTCCATGATGCTACAATGTCTAAAGATGACCAGCTCTTCCATGAACAGCATGTTGCACAAACTGTGCTCAAGAATGTATGGTGATGCCTGTTGATAAAGGATATCCGTGTAAATGCTGCTTGGTACATGCAAAGTGTCCAGGCACTTGAACGGCTTCTGATAGATGATATGGGATTTTTGTGTATCTTCTTACCCTGGTAAATCTAGCCATAGGAAAGCTATGTCCCATTGCTTTTTTGTTGACTTCTGTCTCTGAATTACCAATATCGCCGTGCTCCTTGAGAATAAAACAGCTCACAAAGTCCTTAACAATGGATGTGGGCAAGAGATTTTCAGCTGAAGGAATCCATCTATCAAAAGATCTTGCAACACTGGAATAATTTTGTTTTGGATAAAGGTTTCCCACCACACCCAGAATAGCACAAATACCAACACCCATCATCTCTGCTTCATTTGTTGTCCTTGCCGGAAGCCTTTTGTGACAGTTTTTTAAACCTGACCATCCAAAAAATAAAAAAAGCCCTGCAGAGGTAGTTTGGGCAAAAGCTTAAAGCAAGGCTTTGAACACAGTTCCTCCATTTCAACCACCAACTTGCAGGTTAATATATTTATCTTTTCTAGCTCTATGTGTATTTAATTATAAAATGGAACAGATTAAACAAAAGACACCAAAAGCAAAAGCAAATCAGACTGCTCAGCAACATGGTGGGCATACTAGGTCTCAGTCAAGAAGCAACAGCAACTTAAATACTGTTTTTGTAGGTCTAATTTTTGGGAAAAAAAATGGCACCGAAGTCCTCTAATGGATCAGACTTTTTAATAGTACTTTTTGGCTAATGCAGTGCTGCAATCCTGTAATGTCAAGTAGCAAATCAGAAAATTTATTAACTAAAGATGTTTAAAATCAACAGAAAGATGGCCTGGATTTTTTTTTTTGATTCCTTGTGTTTTCAATTAAAAGCCCAGCTCTTATAATTTAGCAGATATTTAGTTTATATGTATTAGACTCTTTCCCTCTGTCTTTCTTCCTTGGTGGTGTCACTCTTTCTTAACCCAATTAGCCACACTTGGGGGCCCTGTGTATTATTTCTATTAGGAAAACAAATTGATGATGAAGTAAAATGTCTTTCATTCAGGACCTTGTTTATTTACAAGACTGATGGAATTCTGTCTTCTCGAACCCAGGAAGATTCAAGCAGCAGAAGACACTCTTTCCTTCAAACTTTGAATCGATTTTTAGGCAAAGTTTAGGTTAAAAATCTTCCTTTCTAGGATTTTCTCAGTGCCATATTTTCAGTGCTTGTACAGCATGTACCTGGTGGCCCCTTATAAAATTCTTTCAAGTGTTTTTTTTTGTTGTTGTTGCTGCAAATGTTACTGCTGCTACAGCTATTCAGAAAACAATTACTGAATCTGTCTGTCTGCATGTGCTCTGTCTGCCTGTGCCTTTGGGAAGGGAGGATAGTTTTAGTTTCAGGGGATGTAATGGTGCTTAACTGTTTATCATAATTGTTTTAAATTATGGATGGCAGTTATATCCTCAGTATCAGAGGTTTAAACCAATCCAGAACAACAAAAAAGGAGAAGAGGGTCTCCCCCAAGCTGATGAAGACAACAGATCCAAGCAATTTCATTTAATTATATACAAAAAAAATTAGTGGATAGGTCAAAATTATCATTTGTCAAAGTCACGATACTTTTATGTGGTCACAAATCACATAGTCATGAAAGAAACACAAAGGGCACAGTCACAGAGTTTATTCACTTTCTGACAAATTAATTGATAAACAACCAAAAAAATTCAATTTAAATGAGACCTATCTCTTTTTGTGTTAATATTTATTTTATTGAATCTAAAATATATTAAGGTCTTCAATCTGACAAAGACCAAGTATGATCAAGTGCTTTCTAAAAAGTATGATGTATACTCAAAATAAAAGATGGAAGGTGATGTTTGATGTATATTCTATTTGATGCCCAGCAGATGTCCAATGCCGATGGAAAGGGGCAGCTACTGCGCTTTTCAGTGATTGACGGGAACCCCATAAATCCTTTAGAATTTTTCAGTTTCTGTGTGCAACCATTAATGGCTTTAACAGTAAACCTTTTCTGCTGCCTCATAACGAAATAGCACTTGTGCTTGTATACAGAATAAATGGCTCGGTATGACACATATTCTTTGTTAGGTGGTGATGGAGAAGCTGTGCCTTGATGGTATAGAGTCTACGTCTTGGCCTCCAGAGGTCTAAGGAGGATATAAGTCCATCTAGCAAATGGGATGCGAGTATTATAAAAATACAGATCTGACATGTAGACTTCAGTGAGTTCTAATTTTTGGATTCCTTCCCCTTTCTTCAAACTCTTTTGGATGATGAGACTATAAGTAAGGCTCATTCTTCCATACCAAAAATGACAAATGTTAAGGCATCCTGATACATAAACCCTGAAAAAACTTGCATCTAGTCTGTGTATCCAGCTGCACAGTGGCATTTTACCTCACACAGTTTTGCTAGGAAAGAAGTTTAGTGCCTGATACTTGAGTGCAGAAGTCCACATCTCAGCATGGCAAAGAGAAAATCATAAAGATCAACCAATATGGAACATAACAATTTTTGCGTATTATGGTTTGTAAGCAACAGAGTACCCATAGCATCCTGCAAGACAGGTTAGGTTCAAGGTCTTTAGGGAAATTATAACTAAAACTGAGAGAGTACAATAAGAAGCAGTGTGTTACTTGCACGGCATTGTTTCTCTTGGGCCCATGAAATTTGGAAGCGTTTATAGAGCCGGTCTGAAGCCAGCTGGATTCTGATGAATTTTAACCTCAGCCTCCCAGTTTCTGAAAATGAAAATACAGAAAACCTTTGGAAGCTGGTACAGCAGTCCTGTGAAGACTGGAAGCTGATCAACCCTGCCGTTAGCTCAGTGTACCAAAGTATACTAAATAAATGAAACATTGTCCCAATCAGCTTGCATAAAAATTCAGGCTAGAAGATTTTGATACAAATAGAATCAGAGAATCAGAGAATAGTTTGGGTTGAAAGGGACCTTTAAAGATCATCTAGTCCATCCTCCCTGGCAATGAGCAGGATCATCTTCAACTAGATCAGATTGCTGACAAAGAAGTACCTATTTGATGCATACAACATCATATTTGTATACAACAACATATTTGATGTATACAACAAAGAAGTACATATTTGGTGCCTAGTCTTGCCGGAAACAGAAACGAGTGGTTACAAGCTTTTGAATTCTACTTCGTAGAATTCAACTCATGCGGCTGGTCTGAACCCACAATAAAATTTCTGTCCCGATACCTCCTGCCACATTCACACGTTCTGGACTTTTGTGGAGCTCATGTGCGACCCCCCATGTTTTTCCCCTTGCTGTGCCTCAGCAGGAGCAGGCAGGTTCAGCATCCTCTGGCCAGCTACCAACAGATGGAGGCGGCAGGGGACACCCCCCCCCCCACTCCCGCAGTCCCCGACCTTTGCGGGGCGACAGCTTTTGCAGGGCCGAGGCCAGCCTCTGGCAGGAGGCAGCGGTGCCAGCCCACCCTTGCTGCCCGCCGGACTCGAGGCACCGCCGGGGGAGCTGCTGCCGGCTCCGCCGCCCCCGGCCCTTCCCGGTTCGGGTGCGGGTTGCGGGGTGCGGGTGGCGGGGCCGGAGGCGGGCGCGGTGCCCGGAGCGCGGCGCGTCCCGCCCCGCGGGGTGCCGGGGAGGGGTGTCCGCCGCACGTCAGCGCCGCCCGCGATAAATGCCCGGCGGGGCGGGAGCCAGGAGGAGAAAACGCGGAGCTCCTCGGGGTGGCGGCGGCGACCCGGAGGCCGGCGGGGGAGGAGGCGGTGGCGGCGGCGGCAGCCCCTCGCCGCGGCTCCGCTGCTGGACACGTCCCCACCCGCCGCGCCGCTCCCACCCCAGCGAGCGGGGCCAGGCCGTGCCTGAGCACACCCCCCCCGGCCCCGGCGAGGAGGTGGGCGGCGGAGCGAAGCTGGCTGCGGAGGGAGGAGGCAGCCGCCGCCGCCAGAGGGGTAAGGGCGTTTGTGGGGGCCGCCCGGAGGCTCCCCGCAGCATCCGCCCCGCGACGGTGGCGGGGGGGGGGGGACGGGGACCGGTCGGGGAGCGGCTCCTCGGGGCCGGCTGCCCCACGGAAAGCGGGGCCGGGGCCGACGGCGGCGGGGAGAGCCCGGTTCTGCCCCCTTCGCCTTTTTTTGTTTCCCTCCGGCGCGGTCGGTGTGGCGGGATTCCCGGTTTTTCCACCCAGGGTGAGGGAGTGACTGTGGCTTTCCTACCTAAAGCACTCAGTCGTGTAATAGGCTGTATTGGAATACTGTGTTCTTGGAAGTGGTACTTCTTTTTCTGAGAGTTATCTGTGCTTTCCTTTGTTTCGTGAATAGAATACACACATACACACAAGTCTCTCCTCTTCCCCCCCACCCCCCCCCATTTTCTTGGCAGAGTTGAATACCTTAAGTTTTATTAGGTTTTGGGGAAACCATAAACCAAAAGCTTTAATCGAAGTCATATTTTGAAATGCATCAAGAGGAGATATTTCATATCGACTATTGTGTTTTTCAGTTTGGCAATGAATGCAAGCCTTTTAACTTTTCTTGTTCTTAAATTCCAACGCTGGAAGACCTTATCTGCAGCCTAATCTTCCTTGATGTCTGGCTTCTTTTAAGGAGCTATGAAAAGCATGCTTTCTTGCATGCAGGCAGTGAAATGTGCATACCAGTGTCCTGTATAAAACTACTTGAACAAACTGAAGTTCATAAGGTTGAAGATAAGCTGTCTTCCCAAAGCAACAGTGTATACTTATTAGAGTAGAGAAAAAGTAGCATCCTGGTTTCTCTCCCTAAAACAACAGTGGCAAACTCCGTACAAACTACAGTTTGACTTTCGTTGCTTACTAAGTTCATACAGGCCAGTGCTTCAACCTCCAAATTTCATTACTCTCTCTTATGCATTTACAGCCAACAGACCTGGAAGAAAGACTTTGTCTTGGAGCTAACCGCTGAGCATTTTGAGATCATTCATCATGAAGTATGTAGTACAGGAATGGCTCAGAGTAACTACCTTGCTATTCATAGCTCAAGCAGTTTCTGCAATGGTTCTTCCCAATGCCACGCTCTTAGAGGAACTTTTGGAAAAGTACATGGATGAAGATGGTGAGTGGTGGATCGCCAAGCAGAGAGGGAAAAGGGCTATCACAGACAGTGATATGCAAAGTATCTTGGATCTTCATAATAAATTACGGGGTCAGGTGTATCCACCAGCTTCCAATATGGAATATATGGTAAGGAAAAACTGATAGCGACATGCAGAAAGAAATGTTCTTAGAATAGTTACTGTGACTTTATAAAACAGCATACTTTTAGTCTTAACTTGCTTGTTTTCTCATATAAGCACTTGATACTTGTTTGTCTTTCTTTTGTGCAGGGGTGAACTGTGAGATAATAATGCCTGTTTGTGAATCAAGTGTCATGTTCTACTGATGTTAATGGGTTTAATCTCTCACAGCTCTCCTGAATTTAAGTGGTAATTCCTCAGTGTAAGAGGCCAGTTTCCAAAATTGCGCTACTCACAATTGTTGATTGTGGCCTATGAAGTTACCATCTAAGAAGAGTGCTGAAATTTCAAAATAACATGGATTCTCTCCCATGCTTGTAGGTTGGATGGAATTTCTGAGCAAAAAGATGCCCCTATAGCAAGAAAGCTTTCTATTTAAGTTGGCATGTGTTACTGGACTGGAGTCCTGTATGTTCCTGTGTTTAACAAATAATGTAATACATAATTTCTGTTTGTGTTTTTCCCTTAAGAAGCCTCTATGTTTGATTTGTTATTAGTAGACTTAAATCTCCCATGTTTTTGAACTTTGATTTTGTGCCATTAGTTCAAGGCTAACTCTATCTCTCCATGCTAATTAGATCAAAGCAAGTCATTAGAGCTTTTAAGAAGTCCAGAGATCTAACAAGAATGGACAAGTTTTCTTCTGTATTCTTGTTTCTGCAGAAAAGCTCAAATCTCTTTCCTGTGTCCACACTGTGTATTATTTATTTATCTGTCCAGGTACCAGAGAAATACCATTACTATAGGTTGGGTTGTTTATACCAGATACCCCGACACTTTCCATTGTAAGGTTATGACAGAGGATCATATTAACAAATTCCAAGATATAGATAGTCTCTCCCGGCTTGGAGTGATGTCTCTCTCAGCTTGGAGATGTGATGAAACTGAGCATATTGTGTGTCCTTGAGAAACTTAAATCATCAATAAAAGTAGTTTAACTTAAGTTTACCTATATGAGTGTTACTATATTAGACTAAGAGCCATCAGAGAATGAGTTACCACGTTCCACCTCCAAACAAAGGGATGATAATATCTGAAACTCTTTTAACCCTTTCAGTTAGGATTGTCTGTACATATCCTTAAACTTTGTTTTCTGTTGTGACTTCTTTAGACCTTGTTGTAATAGACGTTACATTTTTGTTCCCGAGATCTCAAGTTGATTTATTTCTGGAATACTTAAGAAAAAAGTGTCCAGCTTTTTTTTTGTTAAAATGCAAATAGGGAAGACTGTATTGTTTTTCCATGTTAAAATACCGCAAAACTTTTTGCCGAGATTCTACAAAAGGGTAGCTTCGATTTTCAGTTATGTGCCTTTTTCCATTCCTAATGCCATTCTGCATTTGCTTGTGTTATATATCTTGGAAAGAAGAATTTGGATGTACTCATTGGAGCTAGATTTTTAGCAGCTGTATTCTTCAAAGATTCCTCCTGCACTGCCCGCCCTTTGGCCTAGATTTTGTGTTAGGTCTACAACTGGAACAAATTTTGTTGTTGTTGTTGTTTTTTCTGTGCTCCCCAATGACCCCTGACACACAGAGTACACACAGCATGGAAAAGAGATTATCCAATTTTAATGTAGAGGAAATATGTCCTGTTATTCAGAACAGGAGCTTTCAAGAGAGTGGGGCTCAATTTTGGCATAATATCCAAGGGAATTGGGGATTGGCATAGAAAAAAGTTTGGGATTTGTGAATGTAAAGGGTCTGTGTAAAGGGTCTGGTCAGAGGGATGGATATATGTTTACGGACAGGGACCCATAAGAAGGGCTGAGAGTCTGGGGATTCTGCTCGAGATGTTGGGGAATAGGTGGTGTGGAGGGAAAGAGCATTTGATGAGTAGATGTGGTTATGGGAAAAACTGTGACTCTCTGGGCAGAGAAAAACTGTGAGCAAGAGTTTATGGAGGGAGATTAAGAGCACAGAAATTTGCTAAAAGGCTATTTTAAAAGACTAAGCCTGGGAGTGAGTGGGAGGGGATATTGTACCTGGAGGAAGCAGGTGGGAGTCAGTTTTGGGAGTCAAAAGAGGGTGATTTAGGAGACAGTGAGAGCCCTCTGCTGCTTGAAAAGAAGGAGGAAATGGTGGATTTTCTGCTTGTTTGCACATGTATTTTTATGATACAATTTGTGATTGTGTGATTGTCCACCTTCTTTTCTGCATGAGGTGTCATAAAGGAATCAGGGCTGTTCTATTGCATAATAAGAGCAAAATCTGAGTACAAATTGTAAATGAGGTGCGGAGTCACAGACTGAACAGCAAAGAACAGGCAATAAATTCTATATAGTTCATTAAGGAAGCATGATTTCTTTTGTGCAAAGAGATTCCCTTGGAAAAACTAATATCTGGTCATTACCATAGTGCATATATGCAAGAAATAAATTACAGAGGCAAACTCCATTCTATCATTTCATAACTTATGACAGACATTAGAGCTGTATAACTATTAGTGCTAGCTTTTTGTCCATAACTAAAACAAATGCCTGTTTTGGCACTTAATAGTCACTTTATTTTTCTAGATGCATTTTAATAATAGGATGGACAAATTCCACTTTTCCAGACAAAGAAATAAGCACTCTTAGATCTGGTTTTCCAAGGGTCTGAGACCTCTGGATCAATTTTGTGACTGACAGAAAATTCAAACACCCAAGTACTAAAACTGTACTTGGCTATTTTTTTCGTGAAATAAAGGATGGGGATAAATGAGCCTGTTTAATTATTAAAAAAAAAGTTTCATCAGATAGACACATGCCACTAAAAATAGTATTCTTGCAATGTGATACATCAAGTCTTACCAAAGGTGAGTTCCAGTTCTCCAGAATAGGGAAACAATCCCTCTAAATGTTTGCCTAGTGGTTAGCAAACTAGATAAGTACAGTTGAAATACTTCTGTCTACTTTTGTAGTCCTTTATTAGTATAGACAGGCTGGCAAAAAAATCTGCTCTGGGCACATTCATGTCACTATAAGCTGCCCCTTGTTCTAGTAAAACCTTTCCTCGTAAACAGAGCTAGCTCTGCTTGCGGAAGTGAAGTTTTATGTCTTACTGAATCCAAATAAAGGTGTTCAAGGTCCGGGTGCCTCACTGATAAAGCTCACTCTCTAGAAGTCTGTGGTGTGGTTGAGAAGTTTAAAACCTCCAAGAGTGCTTGGAGCTGAAAGAAGGGTTGTGGAGGCTGCAAGATCTCATTCCACTGTTTGTGTGTAACAGCTAAGCTAACCTAACAGGTAGCTTGGGCTGAAAATGCTTCTTCCCACTCTTGCCACTGGCATGCATCTGAGTTGATGACGAGACTGATCCAAGTACTTAAAGAATCAGACTTTAGTTTTTAAATTTAATATATTTTTTTTTCCAGTCTGAGTCATGGAACTGGCTTCCTACATGACTGAATCAGATGAGTACCAGTGGAGATAAAAGAGGGCAGGAATGCATAGCTAAGGAATGGGAGGGATGAAGAGCCACACTTTGGGTAGGAGCTATTGGTTATATGCCTTACTTGCAAAGTTCAGCCTTACCTTTGAGAGAACTGCAGTCTTAAAGCCATGTTTTAGTTTAAGTTGTGCAGAGGAGAAAAGCTTTTGAGGATGGTCTCCAGCTTATAAGATCTTGGTTTTATTTATTAAAAAAAAAGGGAAAACAAGAAGATTGAATTACAGATTTTCTGTACAGCTGTACACTCCCCCCTTATGCCTTGAAAAATAAGAAGGATACCAGGCTATCATAGTTCAGAGACCTGAAGTTACTACTCACAGTAGGTATGACTTAATGAACAGAATGTTCTTATGGTTATCTGGCTGAACTTACTGGATGAAAAGTTCATCTTCCCAAATACTGTGACTCTGGTGCTGAGCAGTAATGGATTCCTAGGGTAAGAGGATAAGAACAGAGCATGTGAACAGAGAAACTTCTGCAATGAAACCTCCCAGCTTCCAGCAAACGGCAGCTTAGGGACTTCCTAAATCTGCTGTTGTACTTTTTGGGTCTGATAGTCTTAGGTGGAGTTTTCTTTTATGAATCCGAAAGCTTTTGAGTCCATTTTGTATTCTTTGAATCCATGGCATTAAGTTGCAGAGCCCTATAAATTTAATTATGCACTGCGTGAAAAAGCACTTCTTTTGCTTTAAACCTGTTCTTTTATTTGATGCCTTGTTTTTCTTTATTATGAGAAAGAACAGTTTTCAAGTAAGTAGGACTCTTCAGCTGAAAAATGTTACCACTGAGGAAATTATTCTATCTGAAAAACTGTTCCATTTTGTTTTCCTTCTCTACCTGCTGTGGTTCTACTATTTTCCTTTTAATTCAAAGTGAACAAGCCAAACTATTGATAGTTATGGCATACTGCGAGTTGATACAGTTGTATTTTTTTTTCTTTCTTTCTTTTTTTTTTTTTTTTTTGCTTCCTGATAATTTCTTACATTCTTTTGCTTTTTAACTGTGGCTAAACTAGAGCTAGCACTTTCATAGAGCGGTTCACAATGGCTCCAAGATCTTTCCAATGTGCTAATAGGTCATTTACTACACTGCAGTGTATGTATATAGTTGGCTGCAGTCTCCACTAATGTCCTCATTATTTTGCACGTGTTGATATTGAATGTTATCTACCATTTTGTTTTCCAAACAATTAGTATTAGTGAGTCTTCTATCTCTACCTTTTATTTTCCTATCTTATTTTTAATTACTTTAAGTAGTTAATAGTGTCTTGCATTCCCTTTCTTGGGCTGTTGCGAAGAAGGTATATAGCAGAGGACCGCAGACACATCATTCAGGGAGTTAAAAAAATATTTCTTATTCTTAAATCTGGTTTCTGTCTTTTGTCACTTTCTTCTTTATCTCATGATAGCTTAATTTTATTCATTTATTTATTTTTAAATAACTTAGGAACTTTGTAGAAAGCTTAACTGCACTTAAACCTTTTCCACATGTTGTTGACACATTCAAAGCATAATATATTAGGGAGGGATTCAGATTATCCATGTATTTAGTGTGTTTTTTAACTTGTCCTATGAAATCATCCCAATGGAAGTCAGTTTTTAGTCTGCAGTTTCTCAGATTCTACTGGAAGCTTTTTAAAACATTAACACCCATGCGCTGTTTTTGGTTACTGCGGTAATGAGGCCATTTTAAGAGGCTGTGTACCACACAGTAATTCAACCGTTTCATAATCAACCAAATTCTTGAAGGATATTTTCTGGTCCTGGCAATTTGATACTGTTAATATTTTCAGTTTCATCTAATGTTTCTTAAGTCTTATATGGATCTTCCAACTTGCCTTGTGTCTCTTTCTCTGTACAGATGATTCTGGCATGAGAACCTGCATAAGCTCCTCTGTAGGGAACAGCAGTCCAACAAATTCAGGAAACTCCTCTGCCGTGGCCTTATATGACCTTATGACTACATGTTAGATCATTCTTTCCTAGACCTCTTCCTTCAATGCTGAGAGAGTTTTTGAACTGTCAACATTATGACTTCAATGGGGAAAAAAAAAATATCTTTCTTGAGGTTATGGTGAACAATTTGTTATCAAAATGTATGGCAGATGCATACTGTATGTATGTTTATCCTGCCAGGTGCTGTACAGAATTGTTTCCTAGTAAAGAAAGGAGTGAGGAACGTTTTCTTTTTGGTGTGCACAAGAATTTGATATAATTGGAAAGAGAACAGAGAGGGATGACATTTCCCTGCTGCCCTTCCAAAGCACCCACATAAAGCTTATCTGAGCGTTGTATAAAGTGTCATGCTTTCGACATTTCCCATCCTGGGCCATTGACACCAGCATGGCCTTCACACCATGGACACGCTTGGGGTATGTCTGTGTGGAAGAGATACCTGAGCTAGTACCGAAAACTGAAGCCAACCGCTGCTGGCAGGAGTCAGTGTGACCCAAGCAGTGTGATGTTGGGGCTCTGCTGCTTGGTGGCTGCTCAGGTGTCCCTGCCTATTCCCCTGCTGTCCTGGAGCTGCCTGTGCCTGCCCAGCCTCCCTGGGCAAAGTAATAGCCTTTAAGACAAAAATGGGAACCATCGTGCTTTGTCATACGCTTGTCAATATATGTAATAATCTTGGAATCTACAAGGCGATACATTCTTTCTGCAGTTAAAATCATTAGTTTGGGAGACTGACTTTAGATAGCCTTTTGCACTCTACTGCCATCAATCCCACCCGGAAATAAGCATCATACAAGGGACTGTGACCAAATCAGGAAACCAGTACGTTTGTTTGTTTTTCAGACCGGGTTGATGCGGAAAGCCTTTTTCTACCTTATAGAGTTAGAAAGGTTTTTATTGCGTTATTAATAAATTCTTACTAGATTGTAAAGTGTTAATAAAGCTTGAAATACTTGTTTTAGGTACATTAACCCAACAACTTGCTAACCTCTATATTTTTTAAAATACTTTTTCTTTGTGTGTCATGGACTGAATTTGCTGTACTGAGAAGTGTTTAGGTTCACAGCTTGATAGACAGCAGTGCATTTCAACCTGATATTTCTTGGCACCTGGCCACACGCTACATTGTGTAATTACTGTAATTGAGCATCAGTGTCCTCTAGGGCAAGGAAGTCTTTACTTATTTAATTATTTTTAGTCGTCTTTTGGCAAGATCCTGCTGACATATGCTAGGGATGTCATTGCAAAGCCCGGGCCTTGCTTCTATGAAGTTTTATTTTGCAGACTTTGTGAAGCAAATACAGTCTTCTAGAGGTGCTTTTTGAAATAATTTATTTGGTATAGCTGCATGGTTCTTAGGGACACAATTACAGATGTGTACTTGGCAGCAGGATTCAATCCATACTTTGTTCACAAGGGGGAAAAAAAAAAGAAATATATTTATATTTAATCTTACTTTGTGTTGATATAATGCCTCTGAAGGTCTTAGTTTGAAAACCTTAGTAGTGATGTGTTGAAGGTGCTGATATTATATAATTAATTTCAAAACCATGACTGACTCATGACTTTCGTGGGGCCATATATTTTGGGAGGCTTAGAGGTTTGTCCCTCTATTTCTGTAACTTCATGAAGAAGAAAATTAAGAATGACTGTAAATATTTAGAGTTTTCTTATTTTTTCCTTTGACAAATTCATGCTGTATTTAAGTACAGATCATTGGACTTTGGATAATATGAACCCACTGGGGGATAGACCTCTTGCATGGATAATAGTAAAACATTGTTCATGTCATCGTAGTGACAGAATGGGGAATGTAATACATTTTTAGCTATTTTGTAATGCTTTTAGATCCTATGATTTGCATAAGCCTGGATGTAGCAGTTTCTCTATATATGTATCTGTCGGCTCCCAACTGAGATTTTTTGAAACAGCATTAGGAAACATAAAGGAAGGCCTTCTAGTGGACGTAGACATTTTGGTGAATTTTTCTGTGCTGCGTAGAAGTGCCCTGTTAAATTGCCTAGACCTTTCTGACAAAACCTTTTCATGTCTCTGTTTATTGTGTCTTGTCCATTTTGCCTAAACTCTTCAGGGACACATGGTTAAAAACAATTCCCATTCCTTTCGAGCAGAGGACTTTGGTTTGTGGAATCCCTTAAGTGGCTGGAGAGCACTTCGGGTGCCAAGAACAGAGCAGCTCTTTTCAAAGTGAACCTGCCTGCTTTCCCTCTGGTTTTCCACTTTTCTGCTCCACTTCAAAGGTTGGTGGAAGTGCTTCAGCTCCCTTGCCTGTGCTCAAAGGCTACTGACACTGCATCAAAGAACAGTGACGTTGACTTATCCTCTTATTCTCTCTGGCAGTTTTAGCAAAGGATTGTGCAATGTGAAGTGGACAAGAAAGCAAGTGGATAAGTCCGTGTTATGACTTTTATTGATGTAATGCCAACAACAACTAAGCAACTCCAAGTAAAGAAACTGAAAGTGGAAAGTAGCAGAAAGGCTCACTGTCTCAAAGTTTAAGGGAGCCTTCCCAAAATAAAATAATTAACAACACAGGACGGACACTGTTCATCTTTTATTTTTGCTGTCAGAGAACTTCTTCATCCCCCATATCAAAAAGATTATTAAAAAATAATCAGTAGTAGCAGAATCAGAGCTTAAATACACAATGCGAATTGAACACAGAAAGAATCAATGAGATTTATAACTGTAACTCCATGTAGCCTGCCATCTTCATGATATCTGCCTGGGAAACTTCTTTAACTTAAGATTTTTTTTAATTGAGAAAAAAGTTATTTATTAACATAATTTCATTGAAGTGCTAGATATGAATTTATCCTGTTATCTGTAAATATAGTCCTCAACCTTAGATTTGACGTAAGTAGAGTGACTATCATAGTTAGAAAAACATGACTCATTAAGAAGACTAACTTCTGTCCATATAGAGAAGGACAATTTTTACTTTATTATGAAGGAGGATAACAGTTTCATAAAATGAGGCTATTAACTCATTAAAACCAGAATTTTGGCTGCCTGATGCATATCACAATATATTTGTCCTGAAATCCCTGTTGGATTTCCAGATGGTCAGGAACTTCTTTAATACATTTTCCAACTCTCTTTTTTTAGATTTTATTTGAACATATTTCTAACAGTAGTGCCAAGTCACGTATGATCAGTGGGTGCTCTCTGGCAGTAAGTTCAGTTCACTTATGTCAAATCACAGTGGTCATCTTTTAAAAGCAAGCATTCACTGTGACACATATTTGAGATATTGCGGCTAATTCGTGTTCAAAGTCCAGGAAATTCTGTAGCATCTCTAAAACTGCTGTATGAAAGCAATCAGTTACAGCTAGTTTATCGTGGTAATCACTACTAGGATATGAGGTTAGGACCCGTGCTCTGGTCAATTTGTAATTAGCAATAAATATTTATGAACACTATTTGTAATGAATGTGTGTAATTCATGCTTTGACAATGGACAAAATGCAGAAATCAAGATCAGCTTTCACGTCGCTGTTGCTTCTCTTCCATTCGTGTCAGAATATAGAAGTGAATGGGTGATTTTTAGTCATGTTCTAATAGAAAGTCTTTATACACTGCTTTTAAAAAGTAGCAAAGTAAATGTACTGTTTCAGGACACCTTGGAAAGCTGAATATTCCAGCAAGGTTTTTTTAACACGCTTAGAGTACACACAGAATTAAATGTGATTAGTCATGTCTGCTGGTTCCTATTCCTGGTTTTACTTTTTGAACACAAAAAGCTCAAACATATGAAACTGTAATAGGGAGATACTTCTAAATATTGGTGCAATTTATTCACTGTTCGGGAACAATATTTTTGGCCTCATACTGCTTTCCTGTTTCCAGGTAAAAGCCACAGTTTTCCGGCTTTTTACTCTTTTCCAAAAGAGTCGCTGAAACCTCAAGGTCTATTCAGGGATCTCTGCCCAGTTTAAAGCTCTATAAACTCTTGTCTACCACATGGTAACATGTAAGGTCCTTAGCATTTCATTTCTAGACAGGCAGTGGTCCTCCAGTGGAAAATGGATGCCTAACTTTCTTGGTAGTGGAAAGTTCAGCAATTACAGGTATCCTCTTCCCTTGTGCTTAAAGGATATATCAGTACTAGTTAGTTTGGTTGGTTTTGTATTTTCAAGGAGAGTTGTCTCGTGTTTCAGAACTCCTGAGTTTTTGCAGTCACTCTGGTGTAAGGGACCTCGGGCAAGTATGGAGGCCACATTTTTGTCAAACTCAAATTACTGAAGGTAAGGATCTGAGTTTTGTGCAAGTTAGTGACTTTTCAGATGAGCTAATTATCATTAGTTTCCATGGACTTCCTTCAGCAGCCTTGGTATGGATCAAAATGCTTCACCTAAGGGTAACTGAAAGCCAAGCTGATGAAAACCACCAACGTCTGTTCATCAAGAAGAGATCATGTCAAAACGATCTATTTTACTTTTTTTTCACTCAGTACTTAACCAGCATAATGTATCAGAGGGAAGTGGTAAGTGCCATATTTTTGACTCTGGAGAGTTTTTGAGAGTCTCCACACTGACATTTTTGCAAGTGAAAATTGACAGAAGCTCCCTATCAAACTGGCAGAAGATTGAAGGAGTTGATGCTGTTGGAGTCCATCCCTTTTTGGTTAAGCACATAGATTATGACTCGTGTGAGCAAAGAATACACTTGAAAACTGCAAAATACATTAACATGGACACATGGGGTTGTTTTAGAGAACACAATCAAAAGTAGAAGAACTTGACAAGTGGAAGTAACGGCCTGGAATCAACATGATGAAATTAAACTGCAAGGTGTGGAGTAAGGAAGACATCAAACAGGTCGAATACAGGGAATGAAGTGTAGAGCTACCACTGCAATAAGAAGATGCAGGAGCTGCACTGAGTTAAAAAATAATGAGGCAGCAATCTTTGAAAGTAGACTTGGCTGTTTGAATCTGGTGAGACCTTGTCTGAAATGCAATGTCCACGTTTGGTCATTTTTTAAGAATGGTCTAGTCATTCTAGAGAGAATGAATAAGATTAATGGGATTGATTATAAACACAGAGTATGTGATTTATGAGAAAGATTGAAGGAATGAAGCAGCTGAATTTGTTTAACCTGGGAAATAAATAAAAGTTGTTACAGGAAAGAGTGATTTCTTTTTTCTTGGCAATGAAACATCAGCTAGCATTGCAGGGCAGGAGCTTTAGGTTGCATACTAAGGAAATCCTCTTTACTTTTACAGTCATAAAACTGTAGAAGAAGATTACAGTAAATATTATTCTGAAACTACTGTTATTAGTTTTAATTAAAAATACATGGATAATACACATATATTTGATTCTGGCTCAGTGGAAGAGGCTAGACAGGCTACAGTTAAGATCAGTGTCTTAAAATAATTTTCAGCTGTTATTAGTGTTGGTACCATGCAGCAGTTTTCTGAGTCTTAACTGTATTTCTGTCTTATTTGTTCGTGGCATTTCTCATTCTATGTTTCATCTTTCCTTTTTTTTCCTTCTCAGTGTCATTAGTCTTAAAGAATACAGTGGATTCTATTAAAAAGTAAATAAATACCCATAGTGTACTGTGGTATTTACTTTACCACTCTCTCCCTATATTTAGAATGTATACAGCAATGAGGTATTTATACTATGCCATGGTAAATGTTTACTTTCAATGGTGCCCACTGTACTTACTTTTCCATCTTTACTGAGCTTAAATTTTTGCTTGTTTTTATTTTCCATATAGTCCCATCCCATGTGATTTTTTTCCGCCTTCCTACATATATGAAAATATCTCCATTAAAATATTATCACATTTTTTTTTGTATTTTACTGGAAAACATTTTTTGAGCTGTGGGACTTGCCAGTTCTGTTGTAATACCAGTTGGTATAATTGGTGGACTCACTTATGCTGGTCTGCCTTGGGTGACAGCGTACTCTTTTGATTTAACGCTCGTACAACACAAATGGTGGGATTCATCTCACTAAGCTTTTGATGTCTGTGGTGTAGATGTCTGTGTTTGAGCCAGTCTCCTTTATAATTAGTAGAGAAAAATGAGAATTTCCAACACGTAGTTGATCTCAATTAAAGTGGGCAGCTAAAATTATCTCCTTCAATAGATGCTTATTTGTCTATGTAACTGCAAAGGTAATTTAGATAATTAGCTTAGATGTAGGTATCTGCTTTGAGGCTGTTTAAATTCAGGGGAGGTTAATCCCACCCTATGTGATTAGTTTGGCTGTTGATGAATTGTGATTTAAGCTGCGGTATCCTCACTGAAACATCAGCTCCTCCATAAGCAGAACATTGGTTTCAGTCTACACGCTACTTGAACCCCATGTTGACAGAGGTTAAATACCACAATTTGTAGTCCAGTCTGTAAAGTTAAACTGATGTTAGTTGTGGTTTATTTTAAATGCGATATGTTGTAAACCAGAGGCATTCAGAAGACCCACGTTGCATGCACCATCCCTGCTGCAAAGCTTGTAACCTTCTGGGGTAGAAGAGTCGGCAGCTGGAGCCAGGAACTGCTACTACTATTCAGTTTAATCTGCCACCTGGGTTTTAGGCTCAGCTAGTCTAGCATACATGGAACATTTGTGAAACGCTGATAGTGCCATTTCTGTGTGAATGCCTTTGATGGTGCACTAGGTTTTAACAAGATACTGATGAAGGCAATGCCTATGTTGGCAAGTGCTGTGGTGCAATAGGAGCGGATTTGTAAAGCAAAAGAATTGGAGCTGAGGACTTGAAATTTCAGGGATTTTTATTGTGCACTAAGTCAAAATGTGCACTGTGTTGTAGTGTTGTGCACTGTGTTGTGCACTGTGTTGCACTGTGTTGACTGAATACCCATGAATAAGTGCAAAGTGTTAGATGCACTCCTGGAGCACAGCTCCTGGCATTTTATCTGCAGAGGATCCAGTTTGTATTCCAAGAGTGCTCTGTGATGCACAGTAAGTGGGAGTGATCAGGAGTTTCATTTCAAAAGCACATTCCTGATCTAAATTAAAAAAAACCCCAACCTAATCCACTTTGAGTTCAGTCATGGTGGTATTGCAACCCAGTCTAAAAGATCAGCATCAGTTCCTGACTGCTGGGTTCATGAAAGGGAGTGTTTTAGATAGTATATCTGTGCGAACTCTAAGAAATACGGCAGAAATAACATGAATAAGCATGATATTCCGATGATTTGCAAGTTGTTTTCCAAAGCTGAAACAGGAAGACACTAGACAACCCTACTGAGACTGTAAAGCTAGATGTAGAACTAGATGTTTTCTCCTTTTACTGTGAAATAGATACTTGCAGGGGCTGAAAGTTTAGCCAATGCTCCTGCTGTACCTAGTGGCTCAAATATAAGTTTGAACTTGGAGTTTTATTGTGTGGGTATACTGGTTTGCATAGCAGAAGCATCTGAGTTACAGGCCATGCCATCTTGTCAGTGGGAGACTATTCAGAGTAGATGATGAAATCAAGTCTAGAGCAGCACTGAGCCTTGAATTAAGGGGTGTTATGTGTGGATGAATTATACCACAGGAGGAACATACTTCGTGAATTGTAAGATAAAGTCAAAGTCTTCAGAACTGCTGTTGTAAGGAAGTTCATTTCTTGGATACAGAGAGTTATCTGTGAAAGCTGAAATTAGGAAGGATTCTATGCATAGGTATAATATAGAAAACAGGTAAGATAATGGGATCAATTTTTCACAGGCGGAAATTTTACATTTCAAATGGTGATCACTCATTATTTCCTTTAGTTATGTGTTCAGTGTCTAGCTCTATCTCAGTGCAGAAAGCCAATCCTGACGATGATCCCTTATCCAAAAGGTCAACCACATGTAGTTTTCCAACAATGTGGGCAATACTTTTTCTTGATAAACAGGTTGAATTACCTTGCACATAGTATGAAACAATTGCCTGTCAAAATGCTTGTCAGATCTGGGAATCAGCTGCCTAGTGGCACTTCCATCTCCTTGTGGTCCCCTCAGTACCCAGTATTTACTAAAGGAATATGACAGTGCAAATTCATTGAAACCTGGTCATGTCAAAGCATGAATGAGGAACTAATGGATGAGGAATCAGGTGCTGCACACACATTTCAAAATGCCATGATCACCCTTTTTATGAAAAGAAACAACTTCCTGTTTTTTAAGTAAGGATGTTTGAAGGGTTTATTCATCCTTCATCAAGCGAAAGAACCCTTGCCTATAGTTATGGAGGGATTTCTGTTAAACTTTTTCTGTTCCAATTGTTTCAAAGAGTTAAATTGGTTTAGTTGTGTCCTTAGTTTAAATCTGTAAAATACCAGCTGATGATGGTGAATGTTGTGGAAGTATTTTTTGAACTAAGTTTAAAGCATTAGAACTATGTCCGTTCAGTATATATTTCAGTAGCCAAGATTTTAATATCACTAATGACATTGTCGTTAAAGCCTACTTGTGGTAGGATGTAAAATACCTATGTTGCTGTGACTCTTCATATTCTTCCATTTTTATTCTAGCTTTTTTTTTTAAATGCCAAGCACCTTGGCATTTTAAAGATGCACTAATTAGTTCTATATTTGTTTGAAATTCTTCATTGTGGGACTTGCTCTGAATGGACATTTTTATGTATTTTTGGAAACCTTTCCTTATACATTTGCTTTCCTACCTTTATCTTTCTTTTTTCCCACTTCTTTAAGGAGGAAGGGAACTCTAGGAGAACCAAAGCCTTTTGATTTTTATGAAACAAAACATGAAAACATATGTGTATATATATCTTTGTATATGGAGATGCTGTCACTGTTTGAAGCCAAAAGCTTGCCGTCATGTAAGTGAAACAAGGGAATGTTATTAAGAGCACAAGAATAATTCCAGTAAGGAAGCAGATTTTATATGCTTATACAGATTATTTTATGTGTTTGTTTCGTTTAGCCTGCTATGTGAGTAAACACAGGACAAATATGATAAAATGCATTCTATTTGGAGTGAATATAACTGGATTGGTATGGAAATACTTTAAAATTAACAGGTTTTTAAGCCTTAGAGTTAACATACACAGTTTTTCTTCATATAACTTCAATCAGAATAATTAATTTAGGAAGGAAATTTGGATCTTCTATTTTAACTACTGGAAGAGAAAGACAAAACTCAAGATGGCATCACTAACGTAAAGCAGCTTCTTCCTGTTCTTGATCCAGTCTCTGACGCAATGATTAGGCATGTTGGCAAAACAGTAGAAAACCTTTTGAATTGTTTAAGTTCTGACTACATGTAACTGTAGAAATGAACTTTAAAAGTACCTTTAAGCTCATTTATTCTGTGTTAGCTGTGGATTTCTTTTACAAGTTTTTCATTTGTTTTCAGAAGTTCTATACCTGTTCATTAATAACAGCTGTGTAAAATTTTTGCATCACTGGATTAGTCAGGTATAAATTGCATCAGAGGTTAGGGTATCAGTTTCCCCTTTTTTATTAAAAATCATTAGAGTGATCCTGAGGATTGAGAAAAACTTTTTCATTTCTACTTTGATTTGGAGTTGTGTTATATTGCTTATGTCTTGGTAGGGATTGGAGACCCGAGTAACTGTGACTTCTAATCCTTTCTATATTTTTTTTACTGACTTTAGGAGGTTATTGGTGTTTTATTCCCTTTTTTGCTTTGAAAGTCTCTGTCAATCAAGAAAGTGACTTGGATGTCTAGGAAGTTATTTGGAACTGCGATATTGGGTCATTTCTTCCAGAGTATTTCATAAATTTGATGTAATTTCGGATAGGTTTTATTTTGATTCTAACTTCTACTAGAGACATCTCAGGAAGCGGTGGCTTTGATGAAAAAATGAGACAGTTGAATAATGAATACTGCAATTAAAAAGATTGTTTGCTACATGCAATTTACACTTGACAGATTTTTTACATCTGAATATGTAAAGGTTTTAAGATTTACTCCATCACACCCCAAAACAATACTTAAAAAATTAAAATGAGGAAGAAATTAAGCTATATCTTGGTAATCTATTTGGTGTACTTCCATACTGTGGACTGCAAATTGGCACTCAGATACCTGAAATAGCTTAGAAATAACTGGCACCACTAACAACACTAGTCATTGTATATTTAAACACATTTGAACTCTCGATAGTCTTGATGGAGAAGAAGCAATATTAAGTGGTACTGTAGGTCAGTATTTCTCCGTGACCTTCTTCTCATCCAAAAAAACCCTGGATCAAACTAAACATTGGCTGGCAGGATAATAGGCAGTGTTTTCTGACAATAAAGTGTGCTAGCTATATGTGTATGATATACATGCCAGGTAGTATTTATATCTGGTTTTCAAAAGAAGGGATTTAGGTGTTAAAGACTGAGAAACAAATGAATGATTCCTTTCTTCTGTGGCACACACAGAGAATTTCCTGGCCAGCTGACTGTTCTGAAGTGACTTTATTGCATGGTACATGCACTGGG
The DNA here is from genome assembly GCF_963924245.1 of Chroicocephalus ridibundus. Classification (NCBI taxonomy): domain Eukaryota; kingdom Metazoa; phylum Chordata; class Aves; order Charadriiformes; family Laridae; genus Chroicocephalus; species Chroicocephalus ridibundus. The sequence continues at coordinate 135,165,350 of NC_086285.1, forward strand.
GAGAAAAGTAAGACATGTGGCGTAATTTGCTTCAAACCCAAAATACATATGCAGGTTTTTTCACATCTGATTCATTCCAGATATCTCATAACATTTTGAAGTTGGAGTTATCTGTTGACTGATCAGCCTACTATGCATTTGGGATAGGCAGAATAATTGGGTGAATTCAATCCTTACACAGCAGCAACAATTTACCGTCGGATTTCTCATTATTTTTATCATAAAAATTTTTATTCACTACTTTTAATCAAAATTTTAGTGATTAAACTTAAGTCAAAATTAATGGGTGAACGAAATGTATAACCTGTCTTTATATGCTTGTATTTAAATTCTGATTTGTGAGACAGTTGCCATGGGATAGCATCACAGACATTTTACAAGGGTACTGAAATATAAATTACTCAAGTTTTAAAAATCATATTCTTTCTCCAGCATTATAAAGATTAGATTGCTAAAGCTGTTTTTAGAGGAAAGTTGATAACTGAATAAATGATGCAAAGATATTTTTGTATAGAAATTTACCATGCTAATGAAAACAATGTATCTCAGACTAAATAACGGCTTTCTGAGTACATTTTAAAGATTTCTTATTTTTTTTGTCACACTAATAAACGACAGTTGTCTAGCCTATTAATGGTAGTTAGAATATTTTTAATTTTTGATTAGAGAGAGGAAAAGTGAAAAATTTCAATTGAAACAAAATTTGGTTTTAATCTTCTGTTTATTTGTTTTCTATGGAAACTGCCAAAAATTGTGATTAGCTCAATTTTAACTTCCCTATTACTTCATTTCCTTCAGTCCCTCTAATATATGTGATGAACTGATGACTCTGTGGAGTTTCTGTTATTAGACCTGTCATTATGATTGACATGGAAGGGCAGTGACCAAGGAAGGCTGATGTTATCACTGTCGTAGAGGCCTCCAGAACAGAATCATAAATGAAGCTGCTTCAAGGAAAGTGCACTATGATGAGTCTCACTTCACCATAAACAGTAGTAAATAAAACCCTGGAAAGCACCAATGGGACAGATTTAAACTCTAACATAAAAAGAAATAGGGTGATTACCTCATGATGAGCCTTAAACTATGACCTCTTGCCCTTAATTAATCTCAGATTCCTCTCAGATAATCTCACACACAGAAACCCATTCTTGGGGAGAGTGGAGCTGGCTCTCTAGCTCATACACAAACCTTTTCTGGAGTCAGGAATGACTGTGTAATGAGCAAAAATATCCAAGCACCCCAAGCTCCTCATTACTGATATATATACCTTGGAGTGTGGGTGTTCATCTGTCAGGAGGATTAACGATGAATGTAAGTTTTTCATCAAAAGGCTATTCTTGCAGAGTTCTGGATGGATGTGTCATGCATAGCTGTCATCACTCTTTAGAAGAAAATTTTCTTAAAGATCACTACTTCACAAGCTTGAGGAATCGATTCAAGCAGTTACTATTGACTGCCTAGCTCTGATCTTCCAAAAAAATCATTATTTCAGTTAAAATAGCTGCACAAAAGATTTTGAAACTTGCGTGGAAAAAAAACCCCACAACAATACAATTCCTTTACCCGTGACTGCGGTTTTCAGAGTTGAAAATGGGGAGGGATGCTTTACAAGAGAATATATTGTGGCATTTGTTTTGAAATGTTACAGTCTCATGATTCCATTGTAAAATGATGAAGCAATTGTACTGCAACTTATAAGAAAATAATATGTATTTGGAAGAAGTGTGTTAAAATGTATGTATTTTACAATGGATACAATAGGAAGAAGAACTACTTATGATTGTGTGACATGGAAAGGGAAGAGGAAAAGATTTATACAGACTACCATATAAAACCTTCTTATTTAAGATTAGAATATTTTCTTAAGAAGATTAAATAATGTTATGACTTATGACATCGAAATACAGGCCCAGTAAGCTGAACAGAAAATTCCTACTATTTCCTGAAGTCAGTGTTTTTGTATCCATATGTGGGTTGAAAGCTTTATTCTGTCATTATTATACTGTTAGGGTCATTCTGTCAAAATAAATGTTGCATTTTGGAAGTCAAGGTATTCCCTTTAAATTTCTTATTTGCTGATAATATTAATAACAGACGAAATGGAATTCAATGCATTAGAGACTTCTGCAGAAGGCAACCAAGACCGGATATTCTAGGATTAAACTATGTGATATTAAAGTCTTTATATAATCATGGTCTAGGATTAAACTATGTGATATTAAAGTCTTTATATAATCATGGTCTTGCATAACCGAGGACATATTTGTTTTTAATGAATAATCTGATTAATAAGGTGAAAACTGCATGTCAAAATCAATAGAAAAATAAATTCTAGCACATGGAATTTGTCTGTTATATTTCTGTATTCTTTGGCTATGTTAAGGAGTTTTTTACCTTTAATTTGTGCCAAAAAATTGTAGACATGATCTCCAGTGTCTGCATGGGAATTTGTGTTTGGAAATGCTGAATTACTGTTATTTAGGTAACACAGTCTCACTCTAAGAATTTTAGTCTGAATTTGTGATGAAATAATTGAGCATCTATGAAGAAATCTGTTTCCTTTCTGGAAATATTTTAATTCCTAACCTGAGCGTTGGTGTCAGAAAGTCAGGTATCTGGAACCTATTTCTGCAACTATCAGATTTAAAAGGTCAAGCAATGGTATGGATACTTTGCACAAGAGGGACCACTTTGAGCAAACCCCAGCTTAAAGCAGTAAAAACTACACATACACAGTATGATACGATTAATTTCAAGAAGAGTAAGTTTTAGTAAGCTTTTGAAAGAATGAAACTTGCATTTGCCTTTCAGCTACAAGCCTATTCTTATGTGTCCCTTAAAAAATAAAACCTAAGGATAGAAAATTGTGACAAACAATAATTCATAAGCTTTTTCTTTAACTTGTCCTGGGCATTCCTCTTACTAACATGACTGCCTCCTTTTTTACCAACCTAGCCATAAAACCAACGAATGATGACCTTACTCTAGTTTTCATATTTTGTGTTTGCATTGTGTATTATTTCTACAAAAGCTGATTATAGAAAAGGAAGAGAAAATCACTTTCATTTCAAATAAACTGTTGGTTTAGAGGAAGTAAAGCCTTATGTTGAAAGTGGGTTGGATAATACCCTTTTGGCTAAGAAAAGTGCCTATTACTAAAAAGAAATCTCACAAGACAGAAAATGCACTTAATTTAGCTTGGAAAGTCAAACTAAGCCTTTCAGTTTCATATTTGTCTTTTATTCACTGTAGCATGGCTGCACATGCTTTCTAAAGGGACTGCTGTGCCGGGATTAAAACTCTTTTTTTTTTTGCTCTTGGTGAAAACATTGGGTTTTTTTCTTATGTAACACAAGTGGGGCATACAATTGTCAAGTCTCACATTTTTCTTCAGTCTTCTGACCCAGTAACAGAAGCTTTAAAAATGGACAATCCTCTTTTTTTTTTTTTCTTTTAAAGTATGAGGTACCCACCGAGTATATCTAAGAAGATGTTCCTTTCTTTTCTTTCAAATTTCAGACGTGGGACACAGAACTGGAGAGATCTGCAGAGGCGTGGGCTGAAACCTGCCTGTGGGAGCATGGGCCTGCAAGCCTTCTTCCATCAATTGGGCAGAATTTGGGGGCACACTGGGGAAGGTAGTTTAAGATGTTTTATACTATATCTGATTTTTTAAAAAAATCTAACAAAATTTGCTTATTACTTAAAGGAAAAATGATAGAAGCTACAACTTCTGAATGATCTAATAGGCTGCTACTGGCTTTCATAGGTACAGGCCTCCAACATTTCATGTCCAAGCATGGTATGATGAAGTGAGAGATTTCACGTATCCCCATCCTCATGAATGCAATCCATATTGTCCTTACAAATGCTCTGGTCCTGTTTGTACACATTACACGCAGGTACGTAGGTGGGTTTGTTTTTTATCTGCTATGCAAAAGAGTGGTCAAGACCTCCAGTTAGGTTGCTGTATGACACATAGAATTTATTAATCTTGTACTATGTACCATAGCACTAAAGGACAAAAGGGGCTTGTTACTAGACTCCACAGTTATAAACATCGGTATCGGTGACATAGAGTAGGGTTGTCATACAAATCTTTATATTTCATCCCCATAAATATCACTTGCTGAGTGTTACTGCTCAGCACACTTCGAATAATCTAGTGTCTATGCTGGTAGTTCTTTCTGTAATATGCTGAAGAAACAGCACTTTTTTTAGAAAGAGGTTTTCTTCTGAGAATTCCTCAGATCAAACAACGGTTTTTAACATGTTGCTTTAACTTCAGCAAGATTTTGAAATTGCGCAAGAACTAATTTATTTAGTGTATCTAGCCAGAATTTTTCCAGAGGGGAACCAGTCATGTTTTCAGTGAGTTAGAAATATGTGATCCTCAGATTATACTGAAATCCACGTACAATATTCAATATATTAGAAAACATCAAAATGACTAATTTTTAAACATTTATTTTGTTTGTTTACTAGCACAATTTACAATCGTATCTAATTTTAAGACAGAATTACCTCCATATTCTTATTTACCATTTCTGTAAAAATACCTATAAATACATTTACCCATTGCATGCAAGATCTACGATAGATATATGTAGTATTTTGTGGTACTAATTCTTCACAGTACCTATCTCTTTCAACTCCAAAACCCTGCTGGAAATACACAGTTGGCTTATCTTGAATTAATACATGTTTAGCACATGTCATATTTATCTAATTTGAATGTTCCAGCCTTTGTTGTTCAGATTATTTTGAGATCTGCGATGAAAATTGTTTCAACAGACAAATAAAGGAGCACAGCCACCTTAAATTGCAGTAACATGAAAGCATATTCATCTAAAATCTATGACTTGAATCTTTTCGGTCTAGGAGTTTTTTGAGAATAGTTTTGTAGTTTATGTTTCCTCCTTTCACTACTGACAAATATCTCTTAGTTCTCTTAGTCTAATCAATCTAAACCCCTCTGGGTCCTTAGGTTGTGCTGAGAAATCCAGGGCACGGGAACCTGACTTGTTCTAACTCATGGTTATCTATTAACTGTAATTTCAAGAATCAGTTCTTCGGATCATGTTGTGTAAATATTTTGCTACACTTTCAAATACATATTTAGACCATTTATATAAAATGAGACCCATACCTTTTGTATCAAGGTAAAGCTTTTCTTTCTAGTAAGGATATGACCAAACGGCCTGTCGACAGTTGTAATTATGTCACTTCAACCCATTTATAACAGAGGGGAATATAACACCACTTTTGTGATTTGAGTTTTACGTGTTGAAGTTTGGAGACGGTTTTGACTTTATGTTAATCAGCTTTGATTTTCTCATGTCTTTCTCTTTCCTTTTCCATAGGTTGTTTGGGCTACAAGTAGCAGAATCGGTTGTGCAATTAATTTGTGTCATAACATGAACATCTGGGGGCAGATTTGGCCAAAAGCAGTCTATCTTGTATGCAATTATTCTCCTAAGTAAGTATTTTTGGGCTGACACCCAAAAATATCTTGAGGGGGCAAGGTACTTTATAATATTCCAGGAAATAATCTGAAAGGAAGTCAGTCTGGGGTTTCTATTTTTTGTACTGTTACAAAGTAGAACATTGTTCCCAAGGCAGCCTTTGTCTGCAAGAATACTCTTGTGATTTTCTGGAGCTTCAGTTCTCTTGCCTGTGTTTTAACATACAACATCAGAGATCTTTGTTGTAGTGATATTTGTCTGAAAAATAAATGTATCTCTCCATTGTGACTTTAAGGAACGTGTAACACGAAGCCCACGGTTAAGATCAAATTCTATAGGATATTCTATTTAGGAGAGTGGAGCCTGTTCTCCTGTAATTGAGGAATTTAGTCTTACAGTGCTGTGCCAATCTAGAAAGATCTTACATCAGCTTATGGCAGTACTTCATTTTTTTCTTCATGGACTTTTCAATTGCTTCCTGTGCATTTGGTATAGAATCATAGAATCATTTAGGTTGGAAAAGACCTTTAAGACTGTCGAGTCCAACCGTTAACATAGCACTGCCAACTCCACCACTAAACCATGTCCCTCAGCACCACATCTACACGTCTTTTAAATACCTCCAGGGATGGTGACTCAACCACTTCCCTGGGCAGCCTGTTCCGATACTTGATAACCCTTTCAATGAAGAAATTTTTCCTAATATCCGATCTAAACCTCCCCTGGCACAACTTGAGGCCGTTTCCTCTTGTCCTACTGCCTGTTACTTGGGAATATCAAAGCAATGTTATGGTTTAAGTATCTGCTGGTTTTTATCATTTATTTGTCCACATATTAAATGTTAAATGTATTAAATGTTACCAAACATGGTAACGTTTGTTTATTAAAGCATGTTTTGATAACTTTTTTTTTTTGGTGTAAAGGGGTAACTGGTGGGGTCATGCTCCTTATAAACCTGGCCGCCCTTGTTCCGCATGCCCCCCTAGTTTTGGAGGAGGTTGCAGAGAAAATCTTTGTTACAGAGGTATGTACTATTTCAACAGTACGACTGTAAATAGGCAGAGAAATGTAACCTTTCTTTTGCTTTCTTTCCTCATTGTGCTTTAACATAGTGGAATAGAATATATTACGCATGTGCCCAAAACCACATAGGTAGGGGCCTACTTTACTGTGATGAATGAGATCAGGTACTTAGGACACGTGAGGCTGAGCCTCACCAGATGGAGTGGAGTGCACTGAACTCCTGCTGGTTTAAGTGCTGATTGAGGGCTTTTAGTACACAAAGATGTAGGCTGTCGCTGTTTGCTATTTGTATGCCTTTCTGTAATTATAGTGGAAGGCTATGCAGTCATTTGTTTACAGGGAAACGTTATCTCAGTCACAAAGCCAAGTGCATTACTATAAAAAAAAATCAAGAACAAGACTAGAAGACTTTAGTAACTAAACATCCCAGTCAGCTGGGATGATTGTTAACTTTTACAATTTTCTTAATGCTATTCATTTTTTATAGCGTTGAAACACAGCATATTAAGAAGCTGCTATTTCTTTTTGTTTTACTCTGTGTACAAGTAATTTAGCAATTTTTGTTAATAACTTTTGAAAGTTCATATGGACCATAAAAGCTGCACGAGTGTGCCCAAATACCTTCCGTATGGATCTTGCTTAAGTAAGAAGTATAGATTCAGTGATGAGTATTTCAAAATTATTTTCATTATGCGTGTACAGAAGGGCCTCATTTTCAGGTGTATGTTTTTATGATATCAGCTTCTTTAATTACAAGTTTTCTGTGAACTTGGTAAAACTCTTCCAATGTATAATAGAAATACCATCTTTGTTCTGTTGGTTTTCTGATGGCAATAAGATATTAAAACAGGAGTGTTAAGAATATTTTCATACCTCAGTTCTGCTGCTTGTGCTAGAAAAAAATCTACCTTTTGTCAGAATCAGAAACACACTTGATATGTATTATTAATCTTGAGGTCTTCATCTTATGAAGCAGTGGAAAGTTTTCCTGGCTTTCTTGCTTGGATTCATCCACCATTTTATGAGGACAAAGGGATTTATATTCCACAAACACTTTTTTTTCCTGAGAAGTTTTTCCCCCCCATTTTCTGAAACAGAGGATTCAGAAAGGCCTTATTCTCCCCATGAACCAGAAGAGGAAACCAATGAGATTGAACGACAGCGATCCAAAGCCCAGGATGCAACAGTGCAAAGCCGGCCAAGAACTCATTCCCCTTCAGACTCCACAGGCACTGACGACAGTGAGAAAAATGAAGTAATAAGCACACAGCAAATGTGTAAGGAATTTACCTGACTTGCAAATGATCAACAAATTTGAATTACATAGTATCAAATTCATTGCAATGAAATTGCTTTTTGCTTGTTTTAGCTCAGATTGTTTCATGTGAAGTAAGGCTAAGAGATCAGTGCAAAGGAACAACTTGCAATAGGTATGGTAAATTTTACAGTTGTCATTCTGAGATTATTCTAAAGGGCTGTATTTGTGTGCGAGCTGGAATGTTTTCCCTTTTTGTAATCCTAGGATTTAAGACCAAGTTGTATTTTATTTTCTCAGGTATGAATGTCCTGCTGGCTGTTTGGATAGCAAAGCCAAAGTTATTGGAAGTGTACATTATGAAATGGTAAATATTTTAAAATTAGATTTTGTACCAGTAGAATGTTTAATAAAATGTATTTTCTGTTGGAATACTAGTTAAAGTCATATTAAGTATGGATTTTGAAGAAATCAACATTCACCAAAAATAAAAGCCTGCTCCAAATGTTTAAGATAGCATCAGATGATCTGTTTGCATCTGCCATTCGGCATGTACTGTCCAAATGTACTTCATACTTCTTATACATGCACAGAAGTAGAATTTTTGTGTCCACATATGTCTGTGTAAATATGTGAAGGTGTGACCTGAGGAGAAATACAGCAATTTGTGGGTACACTCATAAACTGTTTCAGTAAGATAGGCCTACTTGTGTAAGCTTAATGCTAGCTGAAAATATATAACGTACTCTGTAGAACTGAAAAACAGTATAGGAAATAACAGCTACTGTGAACAAGCATACTGTAAATGAGTACGGTTTCTCTCTGAGTAAAGCAAAGTGGTGTTTTTTTCATTTGAAATAATGCCTACATAGACCACATAAAACTTTATCTACCAAGTTTTTAATGACATATTGTAATTAAAACCTGCTTGGTTTTTTTTTTCACAAATAAATTGCAATGTAAAGTACCGGCTTTGTCTGACATGGAACTGCTTTTTCTGCTCTGTTTTTCAGCAATCCAGTATTTGTAAAGCTGCCATACATTATGGCATCCTAGACAATGAAGGTGGTTGGGTTGATGTCACAAGGCAAGGAAGGAAAAATTACTTTATCAAGTCTTATAGAAATGGCATTCAGTCAATTGGGTAAGTTTTCTTAAAATCAAAATGTATGGAAATTTTTTCACCTGTTTCTTTGTATTTCATACAAAATATATCACAGTAATAACATTTTGTTCATACTTTTTGTCATAACGAATATGAAAATACTATCAAAAGTCATATGGATATACAAGTATTATTCCCATTCTGAAACTTTAGCCGGTGTTTAATGGTGGACAGAAAAGTGACACAATAATGATGTGAAAGAAGGTGAAATAATTTCCAAAATCACTTGGGGAGTAAATTAGTATTTGCAGTTAAATAATGTCAGTATTTGGAGTATTCAATTAATTAATTTGTGTATGTTTGTATATGTATATGTTTGTTGTAGAAAACTAATACATACTGGCACTGAAATAGATCGTTTTACATGTTTTGGACAAAGCTGGTAATATTTCCAGAGTTGGACCATGGACACAGCAATCTGTGACAACTAACAAGGAAATAATCTTACAAGTTCATGTTTGGAAGGGACCCTCTTGAACTATGAGAACCGAGAAGAAAATATACCTCTTTCTCTAAGTTTTGTAGTTACATCACAGTTCCAAAATTTACATACGATATTTTGTGCCAGCATTTTGCACAATTTCTGCATTGGCCAGTGGTGGAATAATGTTGCATACTGTGGAAGCTTCATTTGGAAGTGTACTACACTGTGCAGGTGCTTGCCTTAAAAAAACAGATCCAAATACTTGTTGACATACTAAAAGAGAAAACAGGAAAATAGTGCATAAAAGTGGAGAATATTTGTCTGTTTCCACACGTATTTATCCAGTGATAGGACAATATCAATAGTATGTTTGAATCTAAGATATTATTAGTACTTCCAAATGTATTCTGCAGAACTTTACTTTGCTGTCCTAATTTCTCTCTATAGTTAGTACATGTGTAGTAATAGTAATGCATGCATAATATCAAACTGAAAGAAAACAGAATTTTGCTGGGCGATATATTTGGCTCAGGCGTGAACCCAAGGGTAAGGAGGTAGGTAATTGTTAGAGGCTGTGCTCTCACTCCGAGCTGTGCAAAGAAATGGCACGTGCTGTGACACCTGTCATAGTTTCTCTTTTCAACAGATTTACCTAATCCAGGATAGAGAGAAACACTGATCAGGTAGACTAAATTCAGTGGCCTATAATTTGGGCTACCTGGGTAGCACTTCAGGCATTGATAGCAATCTGTTTCTTTGGGTTATCCAATGATATGACTGTGGTTTCAGTTACCACCCCTAAAAATGAAGATAAAAATATATTTTTTAAATGCTTTGAGACAAAGTGGGAAGTAAATCTTGGTTATATCAATGCTAACATATTAGGAGACAGCTTTTGTAAAAATGTGGGTGTAGTTAAACTGTAGAAAAATCTTCAAAATTGAAGGAATTGATTTCCCATCACTTGAAATCTCTGTGCTTCTGTGGCATCTGAGACAAAACTGTACAAGTGCATTTAGCACCTATCCTCTGAGAATTGGAACTCGGAGTGAGGTATTAACACTTGGTTTTCTTTGCTATAGGCGTGGATAATCGTATCATCGCTGAACATTACTGGCCATTTCAGTTTTGGTTTTGTTGATGTTGTACAAAAAATTTAGATGCTTTATAGATAAAAGACTGTTAAAGGACCGAATCTATACCTTCGTATATTTCTATATGAAGTATATTTCAGGAAACTCCTGCTGCTATGTGTGGGCACAGATGACATAAGTCTTCATTAATGTCCTGTAGTATTTAGGACATCACCTTTTACAGTGAATTTACAAAATATTGTGATCAGGCATCAGCTTCATAAGTCAGTCTATAAGTCAAAGCTTTGGGATAAATAAAGTTGATTTACCAAAGTTTCAACCTTCAAAAGACCCATCAATAGGACCAGGGATTCCTTGCAGCTACCTGACTCTCACTAGTGTCTCTGGATGGAGCCTTGCATAAACTCCATGTCTTTTCAATGAATAGATGAAATGAAGTCACCTCTAGTGTGTATTGCAAAACAGAAAGACAGAAAAGGGAACATCAGTGCAACATACAGCAAACTTCCTATCTGGCTTCTTTGATTTATAATCAGGATTGCTAATACAGATGTTGTATCAATTGTTGCATTTTCATAGTGTAAGATACCATTTTTAACAATATCTCAACAAGCTAATCAACAATACGATAGAATGAACTATTCCCACATCAGTGTTTGACAATGCTAGGGCAACAGAAGGATGAGCTAACTCAGTGAAAGCAAATTGGAATCCAATAAATGAGGAAATGTGAAATTGGTGGGCCATACAACTAAATAAACAAATGCAAGCAAACAGTTTCCGAATACAAATTGCAGTGCTGTGGAGCTCACAGGAGTAATTTGATCCAAAGTTCCAATTATTTCCAATAATTTTCTTCTTTTTTTTTTTAAAAAATAGTAAATAAACTTATGGGTGCCAAAAAACGTAATCAGCTTCAATGTTACAGATGAGAAATATTAAAATCAGAGGCATATCCAATGAGTCGAAACAGGAGTAAAAGAAGAATAAAATAGGAGATAAAGAGGAGTAAAACGGAAGTGCTTATCAATTGTAATGTAACAACAGAATGTGTATACCTCACTCTATAAAACAGCCGGAAAGGGATGCACCCGCGCACCATATAATTACTGAGAAAAACAGACTGTTACTTGTTGTGCTGGGTTTATACTGATAGTGGTGATAATTTAAGACAGAGAAAAGATCCAAAAGTAAAATTTAATGTTTTGGTTTTTTTTCAAAAGGCTGTCAGGAGCAACTCGTTTCTGTTTTGGAGCTGTTTGTAGGAATGAACCTTTGGGGGGAAGTGAATAATCTCTTCTGGTAGATGGAAGCTTCTGACAATTCTCAACCGCAGATTTTGGTTGCTACATTTTGAGGAACAGATAGGTTGCATAATTTGTTCCTAGCACATTTATTCTCTTAGCAAATTAAATTACTGAAAGAGTTTAACATGCATTCCTGGTTCTCAAACAGGTTCACTGGGAGTACAAAGTAAATGTGTCATTGAAACAAATAGATTCACACCTGGGGATAGGGGGTGCAGTGAGTAAAAATTGACTGGGGACAGTGTCTTCAGTATATTTCTAGATTCTCTAACAAAAATTCTCCTAGCTAAAAAGAAATTGTTGACAGATGTTATTTACTGACTATTATTATTATTTCTTTTTCAGAAAATACCAATCTGCTAATTCCTTCACAGTCTCTAAAGTAACAGGTTAGCATTTATTTCCTATAACCTCAGTACTGCTTTGAATTTTTTTTTTCTATATGACACACATTTATTGTGTTTTGCTTTACTTCATTCAGTTCAAGCTATCACCTGTGAAACAACAGTGGAACAATTATGCCCATTTCAAAAACCGGCCTCACACTGTCCAAGGTAAACTTATTTCAGTCTTACTAGTTCAAAGTTCTGCCATATTTTCTGTCAGTTACTAATTATCTGTAGTTGTCATTGATAAAGGTGAGAACAGTAGCTGTAAAAGCGAAGCCAGAAATGTTGTAGTGGTATTTTAGTCTCTGGTCTAAGCGGAAGGCCAGGGAGGTAAAGACTTTTTCATTAGGAGAATCTCGCTTTCTTTTGCCCATAAAGATGGTTTCTTTGATTCCTTGGGAAATCTTAATGAAATTGTCATTGGTTAGACTAAAGACTATGGAGAAAGACATGTGCAAAATACACTTTATTTCAGTTCGTTTGCCTGTAAAACACATACAATAAAAGGATGCAATAGATATTTATCATAGAAGTTATAAACTTTTTTGGGAGTTTTTGAGGATAGAGTGAGCAAATATGTTTGCAAAAAACCTAAAGGTTAAGGTAAGGTGGTAAGTAAAGGTAAGTAAAGGTAAGTAAAGGTGTGGTCTGCAGGTCAGTTAATAGCTTTAAATACATGTGCCATTTCTTTGAAGCCTACGTTTTAACTCTTCGAAAGGAGCCTGTGCCACAATATTTTGAGGAAGGAAATCGGTAACAGTTCTTAAAACCATAGATGAGTCAAAGGCAAATACACTGTAGCATGATTTACTGCAAGCTAAGCTGGAGAGATCCACAGGATTACTTTCATAGCAATCCTACAGCCAATACAGGAAGCAAGTACAAAGCCAGAACTGCTAGGAAAACATCCCTTCCTGTAGCACTTGGGTCCGTGGACTTGTTTGGTGTTTGGCTATGAATCCTGGCTTTCTAGCTGGAAGATGTGGAGAAGTAAGCGGAGCAGAATGCAGGAATGGATGGGTGCAATCTCATGCTTCTATCTGTTTCTTTTTTTTTTTTTTCATTATTAAAGCCTAAACATAGCTTCATTAAGAGAAAAATAGGTCTGTCTAAGAAAAATTACAAATAAAAATAAAGTTTAAAATGACTGATTAATTCTGATGCATCAACTTCAGGAACTTCACAACAGCAGTGATACATTCAAGATTCTGTGCATGCTCTTAACTTAATTCTGACAATGTAGTCTCCGGAGTTACAAGCAGTAATCAGCTATGGCATTGATTTCATACCCTCATTTTTCCCTCTCATGCCCTAATCATAAATCAGCAGGTCTTCAAAAGGCCTCTTTGACATCTTGCTTCCTTCAGACAAAAGTCTCACTCCTAGCTGCATCAGCCTGTTGTGATTACCCGTCTGGTGAGACTGTAGCGTGCCCAAGTGGTATGACATCCCAAATATCGATTAGGGCATGGATAGCATCCCAGAGAAGAACACTTGCCCAGGGCTGCCTCATGTAGGGCTCCAAAGCTATTAGGGGATGACCCATTTTTTAAGTGAAACAGCTCGGTGTAGACCTGGAGCTGCCTGGCACATCTTCGTTGTAGCATGTCACAATTAACAAGCAAGATGCTTGACACCTCCTATACTACTGTTGGCTTCCCACATGATTTTCCCACATGATTTTCCTGTCCTATAGCAGGCACGAATCATGGAGAGAGTTTTCCTCCAAGGTTAACAAAATGTGGTTGAATAAAGACAGTCTTTGTTTCAGTAGCTTTCTGATCTCCTAGAATCAGCTAGGAATCCCACTACTTTCCAAAGTTTTTCATTTTAGCTGCAGATGCCAAGTGCTCACCCTCATTATACATTGCTAAATTGGCTTGTATCACCAGGTCATCAGCATCGCAGCAGGTCCTCATTCAGATCTGCCTCTTCTGAGAAGGTATTCAACTGTACAGTTCGTAGAGGGTGCCGTGGAAACAGATAATAATGTGAGAGTGAACAGTCTGTCTTCTCGCTGGCTTTTCTGCTGGCCTCACATATATTGAACTAGAACACTATCCGCTTATCTGAAGGGAAGAAGACCAGACCTGTTGAAATACTTTTTCAAGCACTGTATTATGAACTGCAACTTACATCAGCAATGCTTTCACTTATATTGTCAAAACCTCAAAAACTGACAGCCTTTTGCTATCAGTATGAACCCATATGTATGCATCATCAAATTATTGATTTATACTCAATAATGTTAACGTTGAATATGATAGAGTAATACTCTGATATCATTCTTCCTAACTGCGTGTGGTTTATTTTTGGTATTTCAGGGTGTATTGTCCTCGCAACTGTATGCAGGCAAATCCACACTATGCTCGTGTAATTGGAACAGGAATTTATTCTGACGTAAGTATAGTGATTTACATTGCATTATATGATGAAATATAAAATCTTATCAAAAGCTATAATGTAAAGATAATGAGATATAATATAGATATCCATTTTTTCTCCATATGCTGTTTTTTTACAGTCTTTTCAAAAGCTCTTTTTCAGAGGCTCCCATTTAAGTTAGTAGCACTCAGATATGGAAAGTTATTTGAAAATTCAGTGTAGACTTCAGTAGTCTCTGGACCCATATTTTCAATTTTTTATCAAAATTCCCACTGATTTGTCTGGTATTGCCACTGTGTACTCATTTAAACTCTTGCTCTCTAGACTTGATGCAACCATAACTTCCGTCAGATTAAACTAACAAAAAAAAAATTATTCTGAATTTAAATGTCCGCAGTCTCATTATTTTAGATATTTCTTATCTGTGTAGATAGCTAAATATTTGCAGCAGGATTTTGATATGTCTATATAAAGCATCTCACATTGTTGTATTATTTTAACAGACTGATATTGTATTTTTTTTTGTCATTCTGTTTCCTAGTAAACTAGGTTTTTTCTGTCATTTCTACATCATGTTTAGTTCTGAAGTAGGTAGAAACAATTAAAAGAAAGTTCTTTTTTTTATGCCCCTCTTTTGTGATCTCTCTATGGAGAAGCCAGGATGTAGCAGCAGAGAGAGCAGTTCACATTTTTGCCAGTTAAATCTGTGTTTTATTGTCTTTTGTCTGTCATAAGGAATAGTATGGCAACCAGCTGGGTCAGATGATGATTTTCACTTCTTTCCAGCACTCTGAAATGTGTGAAAATAATATGCAAATATGTATTCATCATTACTTTGAAACTAACTAGTGTCCATTAGAGTACCTGAGTAACTTGTCCTGAAAACACTCTTGTGCGTGTTACATGTGCGAGAAGTACTTCCAGTTCAGGAATTAAATTGATTTGCGCATGTGGAACTGGGTCCTTAATGTGTATAAGGGGAGCAGTGAAAATAGATTCAAAGAAAGTCCATTTTGTGGAAGACGATTTTCTTTCAGTTCTGTGCTTCCAATCAAAGGCTACAGCCAAAGTTTTCCGTGAGTTAGAAAAGACTTTGTTGCAGGAGCAAGACGACCCATTTCTGTTTAACATACACAGGATAATGTCTCAGAATATGTATTTACTTTGGTTGGAGAAGTCCCGGATGACTTTAGTTAGTATTATAGAGTTATGCTTTAAAATTATTTTAGATGTACTATCTCATTATTATATAGAAATGTGTGCAGCCATACTGCTTTTACGAAAAAATGGACATAAATACAGGTAAGAAACCAGGGATGGGAGTCTTCTTATCAACTTCAGATGGTGTTCTAGGTTATGTTTATAGTGATTCGTAGTACATACAATTTAGTGGTAAAGGAGATAAATAGGCATCTGCAGAGCAGAATTCATGACTTCTTCAGAGTGTCTACCACAGTATGAGAAGAATTGCCTAATAGAGATGTCTATTCCTCCCCATTTCGGACAGAAGGGTCCTTGGGCATCTAGCTCAGGTTTAGACAGGTGTGTCCTACCTATATTTGTGCAGATGTTTCCATCAATGGTATCAGCATTCTGTGATTTTCTACAATGTTGCTTTATTGCGAATATTTAAATTATTTTAAAGATACTTTTTATTGTAATTTTCACTAAATAATATGACTATTTTGTGCATTATAATATATTACCGAACTAGTTTCAGGTGAAGTATTTATAGAGAATAGTCTATTTAATAAGCGTGTCCTCTCTTGCAGTTTTTCATGTATTCACAAACAGATTTGTTCATAGATACAGAGAATTCATTTGTTCACTTGTCATAGCAAGTGTATTTGAAATTGCAGTCCGTGATCTACTTGGTTGATTACACAAAACAGATGGGGTTTTTGTGACGTTCCTGCACATTCTTTTATTTCAAAAGTACATATGTATATACGTGGATGTATGCATATATGCACATGACTATTTATTTGCACTACTGCTTAGTCGACTTGTATTCATGAATTAAGATTTTGCAGAGATATTAAGAAAAAAAGCAAATAAGATTAATAGATGTCACTAATGCAAAAAGATATGTTTACAAAACCATTTTTGCAGTATTCATGAGAACCTAGTTAAACCTTTCCTTTTCTGACTTAGGTCTGATCAGAGACATTGATTCTTAAAATCATTTCATATTTTATGGTGACTACTTTTCCTCCCTGCTCCTGAGAATGGTTTTTCTCTGGTTTATCAGTAGCGCCCTACAGAATTTTTACCCTTTTTTCTCCCGTTCTTTCTTTTCTTTGACATTGCAATGACTGTCCCTAACTAGATTGAAATAAAACCCCCCATTATTTCATCCTCCATTCTTCCAGTCAGCTACCTGTTGTCTCTTTGTCAGTGGCAGATAAATCACAGCCATGTTTCATATAGACAGCATCTATAAACTTATGTGTGTGTGGAGTTTTCACGTAATACCCAGCCCTCTCTGCTCTATACCTTCTATTTTTCAGTTGATCTCCTTTTGTTTCACTTGTCTTGAAGGAGATTGCAAGCTTTTTAAAGCAAAAGTATCTCTTATTCTGAGTTTTTGGTACAATTAGTTCATTTTCTGAATAGAGCTGTTACGGTATGAATAAGAATTGTAGTAGGTGTCGTTCTCAGCAGGCACAACTAAAAATTACTCATTCTTCCTATGGCCCAAACACATCACCACCTTTTGGACTTTGTGTCCCTGCTGGCCCCACTGCTAAGAGTTTTCACATGGCAATGCTTTGTCTTGCTGGGAGACCAGGAAAAAAAGAAAGTTTCCCCCTATCTTGTGCTGAAGAGTTGGTTCCACCTTACAACTTTGGTTAATCCATTTTGTCTAAAACTTTTTGAGTCTTATTTCTGGAATTTCAGAATCATGTCATGTTGACAAGCATTTTAACAATACCTGTATTTTTAAAGCACTTTTCAATATGATCTCATTTGTGAAATAAAATAAAAACCTTCCCAAGAACTGAATCATGTCAGGCATGATGGGATTGTCTGAACTCTGTCGGAGATGCTCTTGCAGCACCTGCCTGTACAGGGATGGTCCTTTGTTGTTGTTATTAGTCCTGGATTATAAAGATATCAAAATAACAAACTTTTTCATAGAGAGAAGGAGAGGCTACAACAGTTCAGTTGAAAATTCTTCCACTTGCAGATTTTTTTGGTAAAATTTTATTTTAATGGACACATCTTAGATGTGTATATGGTAGAAGTTCTCAACTGTATTCCAATTGCCTTATAAGACTTTCTAAAGAGATGAAGGTTTATATTTATCCTGTTGTTTTCACAGTAGGTGACATTTGCCCAAAGACAATCTCTTACCAATAGTGACTCCACATTATGGATGTTGATTGAGCAATTATAGAAAAAAATTGAGCCTCCTTTTGGGGGCTAAAGTTCAACAAAGGTCTTTTATCTAAAGAATTTGATGGAGTTGTGTAATTTCATACCATCTGAGGACTTTGGCCATATTAGTTTTTGTTTCAGTAACCATATATGGAAATATTTCCCTAATACTTGTGCAAAAGCGTTCATAATTCTCTGCTGTGGTAAAATATAAACAATATGATGTAAAAAACCTATTAAATAGTACTAGAGTCCTGCGATGGTTAGGGAGAGATGCTTGTGGTTAAAATGCCTTTGCGGAGTACTGCTATGCTGTGGTAGCTATTTGGTATTTTGCTGAGTAGCTGAAGAAGGAAAAAAATTTTGTAGCTTGGTATTCAGATTCTATGACCTGTTAAATACTAACAAATTTCAGAGGGTTCACAATACAGCACTAAAGCAGGGTCATATAATGCTGTATGAAATGCTTATGTTAACTTAAAAATACTGCCTTATATATCCTTTGGAAAGAGTTCATCAAAACTAAAGAAACAAACCCAAATCTCTGATGAAGACTTCCAGAAAGCTGTATAAGGCTGCTAATGTAAAATACCAATAATATGCTGAAATTTGTGATAGACCTGTGTGAAATCATGTTCTGCTTAAATTAACAGGAGGTTCACCTTAACAGTTCAAGGAAGTGTGATCAGGATGACATAATATTATTAAGTGTAGGAAATAATATGGTATCTGTACAAGAATCTGATTTCATTTCGATGAAGATTGCCAAGCCAATGAGAAGATCTTGAAAGCTCAAAGCAGAAAATGCTTTCCCAAAAAAATTATATTCTCTCTATATTAATAAAATTATATGCATTTATTCATCTCTGTTCTTACAAGCTAGTTCATAATTATGAATTTATACTCATTGAGTTGTTCATATATTCAAAAAGTATGCACATTTTTTTCTCCAGTCTCATGTGGATGCAGCATCAGAATATCAGTTTATTTTTAATATGAAAATAGCCTCTGAGTTGGCCTCATCAACCCCATTCTTCTGACCTCTCCTTTTTCACATATCTCATATAAGCTTATGCCTTTAGCTTTAAAAAGTTGTGCATTAGCCTAGCTGTACTTCATTGATCCAGTAACCAATTGCGCTACCGACCCTAACAATGACCCCATCCTTTACTGGAAATAGTTTCCAACAAGTAGTCAACCCATTCTGTCAAAATCCTGATCCCTTGACCGTTCCTTTCTTTTTTACTTGACTAGAAACTTCCAAATAACATTGGAACAGCCAGTATCCTAGCTACCTTCAAATGTAATTATGAGGGTGTCTACCTATCTAATGATGTACACGAAATGTAGCCTTTTGATTAGTATTACAGAGATGACAAACTTTGATCTTTTTTTCCCCAATTGTACCTCTAGCTTTTTTTTGATATCTCCAATGTGAACTGAAAACAAGGTTGCTGCTACATTATAGTAGTAGTAATTAATAGTGTTCTACTTCTTCACTGTAGTTAATTGCTTGTAAACCTCATCTTTTGTTTCTTTAGACTGTAATCCTGTATTGCAGAGGCCCTTTTCCCCCTGTGTATTTGAAATTGCATGGTCTGATCTTATGTTACTCCCATAGTATGAGTACATATAGGATGCTGTAATCCTAAAAATTAGGCAGCTACTGGTGTTCAGGATATAACAAAATTCTCGCAGCCTGGTGAGGAGGAGAGAAAGTACAGAGGAGCATCAGTGGCCTCCCTTCTGGCATGTTCAGAAACTGCAGCCAGCTGCGTGAAGAGAAAAACTCTAAAGCATCTTTGCAAAAGATTCTTTGCGTAAACAATTTCAAATCTTTACTCCTAGAAATATTGTAACATTAAAATACAAACTATTTAACAGTGAAACCGGCAAGTTCTGTGCTTAGAATGAGAGTAGGAAAATCATTTAAATTTCTATTTAAAATTCCTGATTTTATATAGCATTGCGATTACAAAATAGCTACGGTAACAGACACGAGTTATTCCAATAATAACTGGAAGAAATGCAATTCTTGTTTAAATAGTGGTCTGTGTGACCAGCTATTGATATTTATATTGGCTAAGTTTTTAAGGTTGTGGAGAGACCTATTGCAGTGAAGACTTTTTCTGAAAAAACTACTTGGCTTTAAGTGGAGATTCACTGTAGCTGGAACTACACTTTGCTGTGCTGTGTGTTGAAGATTGGAACCTACATTCTGGACGATATAAGAAGTTTTATTCTTATGACAATTAATTTTTAAAATGCTGAAAGAGTAGCAGAGGACTGCAAGTTTAAATCAGTTATTTAAATGAACATTTTCAAGATTTTCACTGAGCAATCCTTCCGTAGATATTATTTATGCTACGTAGGTTCATGAGAGGAATTAATGGCCAGAGAAAGTAGATTGCACTCAGATAAAACTGCTATTACCTTCACAGAAAATTTTCATAGAATCACAGAATACCAGGTTGGAAGGGACCTCAAGGATCATCTGGTCCAACCTTTCTTGGTAAAAGCACGGTCTAAACAAGATGGCCCAGCACCCTGTCCAGCCGAATCTTAGAAGTGCCCAATGTTGTGGAATCTGCCTCCTCCCTGGGGAGATTATTCCAATGGATGATTGTTCTCATTATGGAAAATTTTCCTCCTGTGTCCAATGGGAATGTCCCCAGCAGTAACTTGTACCCATTACCCCTTGTGTTTTCCATGTGACTCCTTGTAAAAAGGGAGTCTCCATCTTCTTTGTAGCCACCCTTTAAATACTGGAACATGGTGATAAGATCTCTCCTAAAACTTCTTTTCTCAAGGCTGAACAAACCCAGTTCTCTCAGCCTTTCCCCATACGGCAGGCTTCCCAGTCCTTCGATCATCTTGGTGGCTGTTCTCTGGACCCTCTGTAGTGTGTCTGCAGCTTTTCTGTATAGTGGGGACCAAAACTGAACACAGTGTTCCAGGTCTGGCCTGACAAGTGCTGAGTAGAGTGGGATAATGTCTTCTTCATCCCTGCTGGTGATGCCCTTGTTGATGCAACCCAGCATCCTGTTGGCTTTCTTTGCCACAGCAGCTCACTGTTCGCTCATATTGAGCTTGATGTCCACCAGGACCCCAGGTCTCCTTCCAACGAGCTGCTCTCCAGCCAGGTAGATCCCAGCCTGTGCTGCACTCCTGGATTACGTTTTCCCAGGTACAAGACCTTACACTGGTGCTTGTTGAACTTCATCAGGTTCTTGTTAGCCCACTCTTCCAACCTATCCAGGTCTTCCTGTAGGATGGCTCTCCCTTACAAAGTGTCGACTTCCCCACTCTGTTATCATCGGCAAGCTTCATCAGGGTACACTTTATCCTTCTGTTTGATGTTCACATTCTACCTTTAATCTAATTAGCTTTTAGTATTTATCCATGCCTGGATAGGAAATTGTGATGTTCCCTTTGAATATGGATCACTTCACTGCTGTTTGAGGTTTAGCCCTTAGAGGTGTAATTATTGCAGTCTCTCCCTCTCCTTTAGGGTGGGACATTCTCCTAGAAACATATGACTGCAGCGTGCCTTTGCTGTTCTACATTTTCTCTGTTTGTCTCTAGCTGGAGATTAAACTAAATCTCCTGATCTATAATAATTGACTAAGGTTTGGGTTTTACTACCTCTCTGCTGTTGAAGTGAAGGCTGATAGGGCCTTCTGAAAGGCTCAAGAATTCAAATGTGTTCCTGATCTTTGAACTGAAATAGCCTGAAATAAATTATTTTGGGGCCATGCTGCAGGAGATCTTTGAAGAAGGAGTGTCTGTATTCCTATAAACTGAACTAATTCCTATGAAACTGATTTAAATACTGTAAGATTAGTAAAATGAGTCATGCAATAAATTATTTTATGTTTCCTAGAACTTGGTTTAAATGTCTTTATAAATAAAAGGATGAATGAAAACTAATCTTCTCCTCATTCCTTCTTAGATATCCAGTATCTGCCGGGCAGCAGTACATGCTGGTGTAGTCCGCAACCAGGGCGGTTATGTTGATGTTATGCCAGTAGACAAAAGGAAGGTGTACGTTGCTTCCTTTCAAAATGGGATATATTCAGAAAGGTACAGAGCCCAGTTTCAAAGATTACACTTTACCCTTCACCTCGATATGATTTACAAAGTCTTGCATTGTGTCTGTTTGTACCTGGGGCAGTGCTAGAAACCAAACAAATAAGCCAACATGGGTGATTTACAGAGCTTGTGTAACAGCTGTGGTGACTTTGGAGAAGCTGTGGTACCAGAGCTGCCTGCCTCCTCTAAGCTCATAAATCATTACTCTAAAAAGCTGCTTATGAAATAAAATAACCCTCTTGTTTACTTTGCTGGTTCTGTTTGCAACTAACACAATATTTGATAAGAAAATTGCCTTTGCTTTCTTTGGGATTTTTTTAAAAATTAACGAGTGATTTATTCTGTCCAAGTTAGAGGATCTGCATAGATGTGTACCAGTAGCTCATGCAGGCTCATTGGTTCATGATGAAATGTTCATTACTGCTTTTCATGGTATTGAATCAGTGAGCCTGTATCATAAGTAATATTCAAAAACATTAAAATTCACAATCATTAAAACCCATTTCTTAATTTCTTTTTTTTTAATGGTTTGACTGTTTTTAACAGCATTTTTATGAAAGACTTGGAGATGCTGCGAAAGTTCTTTTGGTTATATTCAGTGTATTCCTGCATTCTGTGATGATAACGCATGGCTGTGTGTTGCAGTTTAAATTTAATCCCTGAAAGAGGTCTCCAGGTTCTAAAGGAAGAAAGAGAAATTACATTAAAAAAGAATCTTGTACCAGTCTTTTAGTCCCGTAAAGCTAAGAATGACTGTTACCTCTAAAACTATAGGCATTCCAAGAAATTTTTGTGGGAAAAAAACTCCAAAAGTTTCTGTAGATAACTTGGAAGTTGGAAAAGATAGAGTATTTTTTTGTTATTTTTAATTGGAGGTGTGGGGATGTCTTGCCTCTTTCCCTCAAATCTTTCAACAAACCTGGAAACATACAGATTTCCTTTGCTTAGTGGATGACTTAATTTACATAGTCTTTGGCCTTTCCCCATGACCATCCAGTTCCCTCAGAAAGAATGCTTCCTTACTGATACTTTTGTTCTCCATATAATTCTCCTCATTGAGTAGAGATGTAGCCAGGAAAAGTGTCGCAAATTTAATCATTATTTTTACTGTCTTGGTAAAGTTTGGAAGGTCAGCGGTTTGGAAAACAGTCCCGTGCAAGTTTTCTGTGAAGCAGAAGACGATGGATTGTAATCCCTTCGCAGGCAACCTGTTTCATCATGCCCTTCCTTACTTTCACCTCCATTTCCCTTTCTTTCCCAGATACACCCCAGACAGGGTTTGCAGAAGAGAAAACAATAAGACCATTAAGTATGACATGCTAGTTCACTTTATAAGACAAAAAATACTTATTCTAACAAAATTTCATTGCAGTTGGTGACTTTTGTTTCACTTACTTTGAAGGCAGATATTTATCCATTCAGAAGGCATTTCCTTTGCTTTTGTCAAATATTCTCTTTAGAAACCTATCCTTCAGCATATAAGCAACTAACAAGCAAGTGGTCTCCCAGGTCTCCTAGTTCTCTCCAAATATAGTTAATGCAGTTGTGAGCATAAGATGCATACTTTCTCTTTTGCCTAAAAACCTTTTTTTAGTGTTTTGCTTCAATAGAACTTTATTCTTTAAACCAGAATCCCTCATCACAAAGGATTACTTAATTCTTTTTATGTTATGATTTTTTCCTAAGAATCTGCCTGGAAGAGAAATTAATCTGAGATTTATGTAATTTTTATTTGTAATGGTTTAAAAAAAAAAATCTTAGCTAAAATTATGAGCAGTCACAAGAAAAGTCGCAAAATGCTAGAATTGTATGTAACGATTCAAAGTTGTCATTGGAGTGTTGCAGTCTTAAAAATAACATCAGGAATGTTTTTATGTTTCAGTTTACAGAATCCTCCAGGAAGCAAGGCGTTCAGAGTATTTGCTGTTGTTTGAGTCTAGCAAGTAAAACGTAAAACAGGCAAGTGAAACCAGAGCACTTGGAAGAGAATAATAAAGGCCATTTCTTATAATTCCTAAAATTTGTATAAAGCTGTAACATTATTGTACAGAAGATGTATACTGCTTTCCACCAAAAAGTTTAAATTACATATATGTCTTAATGAAAATATCTGTAAAAGTAAACATGGGAGAAAAATTCATTTGAAAATCTATAATGATATATAACAGTATTTTGAATCCTGTGTTAAATATTGCTATATTTTCTTAGCAGTTACTCCTATACAGTTAATTCAAAGCTCATAAATGTTCTTTGTTTTCTTCATCTGAATATATTATTGTATGGTGCTTTATATATGCCACTAACAGTAACCTTAAAACTATACCATAGGGAGGCCTGAGTTTTTATTTCCAATGTACATAAAAGAAGCCATCCCAATAATTCAATATAATAAATCATGCCTTAAAGTAAAATAAATATATATATAACTTTTTGATGATTTACAGTAGCATTAGCTGTGCAAGCATAAATGAAGAGCTAGACTGTTTTCACACTAATTATAATAAATACAAATACCTATTTTGAAATAAAATGGAAAATATAAAATATAGGGAAGTCCTGGGTCACATTAGCATGTTTTCCTTTAAAGAAGTATTTTTAAGAGACTGGGTCATTCATGTTTATTATTTCCTACATATGTTAATTAAATGTTTATTGAATGCTGCTAAGCTCTTTAGTTCGAATAACCAATTCATGATGGCCCAGTCCTTCACAGATATTCAGCTGTCTTGGGATGGGTGAATGAAAGACAGACATATATAACCTTGAAGGACCTGAGAGAATTTTCGTATTGAGAGATGGAGTAACCCGAAATTAAGGATTAAGCCATCGGTTCTGCAATGCATTTCTGCAAACATACATGCTTCATTTTTGCCATGTGACTCCTTCAATTTACCTAAATTTGGTTTCAGCAAAAATATGGAATTGTACACATACATAAAAATTTGCAAGCTTGAGGCCTTAAGCTGTACATGGTATCCGTATACTATACATTAATATGAGGGTAAATGTTCAAAAAAACCTTAAAGAAAATGGTAACAAAGGCTAGCCTTGCTCCTCATGACCTGGCAAATACTCCTGCAGGCCAGGAAGTATAGTGGTACGGAGCCCAGTGACAATTACGTCATTTGTTGCTTCACTATTTTCAAAAATGCATTTATGGTGAACAGCCTTGTGCATTAATTTTACCATACGATGGTATATGAAGAACATGTAGTGGTGATACTATGTTTCTTTCTATGAAAAGTGTATTGGTGCTTTAAGACTGAAAAGCTGTTAAACTTTATTTTTGGTATTTTTTGTTTCTGTTGTTGAATTTATTTCCTTCCAACTTGTAAACTTATTTGTATTCTTCATATTTCAGAATACTATATTCTGCCTTCTGTTTTGCTACATGTACTACCTCATGTAGTTAGGCAAGCTTTGTTAGTTTTTTAATCTGTTTTGAATAAAATTAATTTACATAGTAAGAGTACTTTTGGTGGCCTTTATTTTTGAATTGTTTGTCCTGCTTCATGAAGAAAAAAATAACAGCCACCCAAAATTTACTATTTTTTTTTTTTTCTGACCTAAACATTGCAAGTGTAGGGCCAAGCAGTCGACATCGTTTTTGTCAAGCATAATTCACTTGCCTGCTGAGCTTTTCAGTTAGGATCAATGGAGGCATTTCTCTGCTGTGCTGCATCCCATCCAGCTGGAATAGTTTATTTCATAACTAAACAAGAGTTAGTATGAAAGAAAGTGGTCAGACCCAAACAGATAATTCTTTAACAGTCTCTCACTGTTTTGATAGCTACCTGAGGATGTACGGGCATGTAGCGATAGGACGAGTGACAATGGTTTTAAACTAGAGCAGGGTAGGTTTAGATTCGATGTTAGGAGGAAGTTCTTTACAATGAGGGTGGTGAAACACTGGCACAGGTTGCCCAGAGAGGTGGTGGAGGCCCCATCCCTGGAGACATTCAAGGCCAGGCTGGATGGGACTCTGAGCAACCTGATCCAGTTAAAGATGACCCTGCTTTCTGCAGGGGGGTTGGACTAGATGACCTTTAGAGGTCCCTTCCAACCCAACACATTCTATGATTCTATGAGGATACCTTTTTTTAGGGAACTTGGACCCATACTAATGTCAGCAGGCAGCCCATAGTACTAGCTGGACATAAACTAAGGAAACTAAGAAACATTCCCTAAACTTTGTGGATACTGAGGAATTTTAGAGAGTTTGCAGACTTCCTTGTGTCTGATTTCTGCATAGGGGACAGTCTGATCTAGAAATTATACATAAAGTATTTTTGGAACCAAGCCTGAAACACAGGTTGGGATAACGTGTGTGTAAGTTTGCAGGTTTTTAATGAATGAAGTGCTCAGTTTCAAGTTTTATGTAAATGTCAGACTGTCAGCTGTCTATGGATTCTTAGTGGATTTAAAAGAAGAAAAGTAACATCCGCTTTTTGATGTGCGTTGATACATACGCTGAGGAAAATGCACGGCACTTTACTTCATATGGCAGAGATGTAACCATGTTACTCACATAAACAGTGTCTTCTGTGTGGCAATTGCTTTTGAAGTGTGTTTTGAATTTGGCTTAAAACTCAGATAACCCAGCTTCCTGTGAATACACAAGGGAAGGTTTATTTCCTGCAATTTCTGTAGTCATACAAAGGGTCAGGTTTAGAAATGTAAATATTTGGAAGTTACAAAGATTATTCATACAGTGCAATATTCTGTTCGGAAATTTATATAAATACTCTATGAAATACTGTACTGTCACACTTCTATGTCTTGAGGCTTTTTATAGCATCTGTGGAACTCCAGGGAATTATACAAGGAATGAAAAGCCTGAAGATTTTTGTCTCATTCAGTGTATCATATGCATATTACAGAGCTTTAGATATACAAATGATAGCATACTTTAGTATTCAGAAAATTGCATATGATTTTATTAAGACATACATTGTGCATATGGGAAAAGCAGCCCTGCTGTCAGCCTTAGCTTTAGCCTGTCTTTGCTGTCAGGAATAAATGATGGAAGCAGTATTTTATATATGGCTACTATTGATATTATTGATATTATTGTTATTAAATGAGAAGTCTTTGTCATGTACTAGGGGGCTGTGAAAATACAATAAAACGTGATTCCTGCTCCATGTTAGCATAGGATGATACTGCGATACCTAAAATTTGCCATCAGCTGGTCAATGGTCTGTGCCAAATGTCTTGTTCATCTTAGCCTGTTTGCTAGGAGACAGAGGCCTACACCATTAAATCATCATAGCACTTTGCAAAAAGTACTAATAACAAGTCTTAAATTTTCAGAAGCTAGCAAAAGCCCCCCAGTCAGACCAGCTCAATATGATAAGGCACAGGAGAATATGAGAGATCGAAGGAGGAAAGTAAAGAACATGCAACCAAAACAGCCAGTCATGATGCTCCATGTCTTACTATTCATAGCGATTTCTGGAATAATTACACAAGTTATTCAATTCACTATCTGCCCCCAGTGCTGTACCCAATATTGTTTTTGTCTTTTCTAACAATGGGGTGAGTGTCTGAAGGCTAGCAGCAAAGCTGTTGGTTAAGAACTGAGATACACTGGCCAAACAACATGAATAAGTTTGCAATGCTGTATCTTTTAATAGGCACACAAAAGACTTCAGTTGCCAGTGGCAATAACTCTTGGGCTTTTAAATTCACTAATTTCATTTAAAGCATAAGTGTTATAATAAAAATGTCAGCACATGCTAACTGTTTAGTAAGAAATTCAGTTGCTCAAAGAATTGCCATTTATTTCATCTGAGCAGAAATTGACGCAGCTAACACCAGCAATATTAGCAATAATCTCCTTGAAATTTTATTTAATATAAAGACTGCTTATGCAGTTTAACAGGCTTTATTTGGTGTGTTTGCAGTTATTTCTGAATGAATGTTGTTTATGAAGACAGTATCCTTATTAGGAGTATCATCTTAGAATAAACAAAAGAACTTGCATTAAATTTGCTTCCATATCTTTTTGGAGTTAATTCCAAAGTCTGAGAAACTCCTAAGAATTTGTAGTAGTACTCACTATTTCTAGGATGCTCAGGAAAACAAAAAATGCTAGGAGGTAGTAAGACTTCCAAACTTAACCTACAGTTTGAAAAACAAGTACTTCAGTTGCTCAGTTATTCACTTAGGCTTATTTATATGCAACGTAAATAGCAAGCTGGCTTTGACTTCTCATAAATTGCTGCTACTGTACATCCCAAAGATAAATTGGAAACAGTTGCTAAATAAATCTCCCTGTAGTCAGTTCAATCTTCATTCCTTATTTATCTGTTGAAAACCATCTGTTTCTTGTTGGGGGTGGGTCATTTTTTTTCCTACTGAAAGATCATGTCTTCTGAATAAGCGTTTCTTTTATTGTGTCAGAACGACTCCAAGACCTTTGGGGCTGCAGGCTGCACTAAGCACAGAAACAGAGCAATCGTTTTATGCAAAAGGACTTAGTCTCAGATTTTGGATTTAGCCCAGTTCGGTACACAAAGAAGTACATTGTATGAATTGATTTAGTGCTTGCTGTACTGGAGGTGATAGTCCTACTCCAGCACAGCTATAACTGAGCCAAGGAATAGTTTTGTGAAATGCTCTGAGCCCCTCTCTCTTAACCAGGCAGAATTACGGGGTAAATTAGATCAGTGTGCATTTTTAAATAGAAGGAATAACTAGGGTTTGGTGGATTGCTGATAAAGACTTGCCCTTCTGCCACTGATTGAGGATTTAAGCATATTATATCAAACATGTTCAGTGATATGCAAATCATGCAGATGCAGTGATTTTTTGCTTGGCACTAATGTTAAAACCATTTATATTGTGAAGCTTCTGCTCCAGCAGCTTCAAAACCCACATAATTTTAAAGCAGCTTTCTAGAAGTTACAAGGCAATTTTTTATTATTTTGTAATATTTAAAGATTTGTCCTAGGAATTAGGAAGTCACACCTTGAATAAGATGTGTTGTTGCATCTACTACGCAATAAGAATACCATTCTTTGATTTAGGACTTATTTTCTGCTAATACTTCATTTCAATTTGTAGTTTTCATTAAAATCCCTGGAGAAGCACAATCCAAACAAAACAGATAAAACTTACTTAAGGAAAACCACCATCTCTAGTGTGGTCTCCCAGAAGACATTCAGCTCTTATTTATCTCATATCAGCACGGCACGTAAAAAACAACTCAGAACCACTCCTATAAAAATTGCAGTCTATGACTCCCCAGAAGGCTGAGTTTCCAACCCAACTTCTTATTTAGCACTAGCCAAAAGCATAGGCAAAGGACTTAATGTCTCTTTTAATATACTGAGTAACTTAACATCCATATTCTGTCAAAGAACCAGACGTTAACGAGAAAGGTGAGACTAATTGGCAGCTGCGGTCTCAGACAATATGAGAAATGCCTCTTTCAGGAAAGCAGGGCACTTTGATGTATTAGGAGACAAACTTACGTGCCTGTGTCACATGAGCCATGAATGGAACTGGTGGATGCTGCTACAGGAACAAGAATCAACCTTAATAAAGACTGATCTCAGTACTTTAAAGCTGTCTGGTTACTATCCCAAACTAAATAACCTTCAAATAACATTTTCAAGCTCATTGTTTTTCATTGGTGTGTAAAAATAGGCAAATACCAAGGTCAGCGGGGCTGAGAAGGAGAATTCGTCTGTAGTTTGACGGGTAGGTGGATAAGAGCTTGCTGAGGTATACTGATGCATGAATGCTAAATCTGATGCAAATTGTAAGGCTCATTCACAAGCACTCAAACTCTCTGTAAACACTTTTCCAGTAAGCTTTGGTCTTTGTGCAAACAAATCACTTTAAATGAGTTACGTATACCTGTTTTGTGGGACTGGCAGAGGAAACTTACCTGCAAGGAGTTTTCGTAAATATGGCTCCAAAGTTATTTAGTGATTACTGTAAGGTGAAATAAGAAATATTCCTCATAGTACTTAAGAAATTCATCTTTATGGCTGGAAACTGCTTATGATAGAGCGACACCTGTAATGAAATCAAAACTGTTGGGGAACTGGTACCTTTTAGAACTGCCTTAAAAGTCTGGAGGTGATGACTCACAAAAGTCAAATTCTTTAGAAAACAGGACAAAGTATCCAGTAAGCAGAAGACAGGATGGAGGGTAGGTGGTTTTGTAATATGGCCATAAATAGTTTCCCAAATTGCTTAGATTAGTTAGGAAATACATCTTATGAGGTCTTCTAAACTGAACAATCATCAAGTTTCTTTTAATTTCTTGAGCTAAATGTTGCAATATTTAAGTTTATAGATATAAAGGTGACAACCCATAATTTTATTTTGAATGAATTATCAAGAACTTAAAAATTAACTTAAATTCATGTAGTCTTCAACTCAAAACTCTTCTCTTTGCTTGTTCCTTCCAATCTGTAGTTCACTGTGTATCTCTACCAGTTGATGGGCCAGCAATACTCTCCAGACATACAGATTCCTAGACAACAATGTTAGGAGTGAAATTCCAGAGAATATTCATTGGTTAAAAGGTATAAAAGATGTGATAATATGTGGGTTATCCTCACAGTGCAAGGAAGATAAGCTGCTCATGAGGAATGCAGTTCATGTCCCCAGAAAGCCAATGTAAAGGAAATCACTTCTTTCAACCTACTGACTAAATGGTCTGTGTTAGCTGAAAGACTTGTTATTTAGTACAACTTCTGGGTTTGACCCTGGAGTTACTAAAAGTATCTGCACAGTTGAAGTTACTACCCAACTCCCACTATCCTAACTCTTGCCTGGTGACAGAAGTGACTGTGAAATAGAGGTAGTGTCTCTCCTCCCACCTAACCCAGCTGCTTTGAGTCTCAGCAAGAGCATAAACGCCTCTTTTCCTTCCTAGTCAAAGGTGGGAGTTACAAAGAAAGAGAAAATCTTGAGAGGATGTCTGTGGCGATACTGCACTGCACAGCGGGGCTGGAGGGATGGCAGGCTCCTCGCAGGGCTCTGTCACTGGCAATGTTCCTGTGAAATCACAGAAAGGAGAAGGAGGGAGAGAGGGAGGGAGGGAGTCCTGCCGTACCATGAGCATGTACAAGGAAGCCTGGTAACAAAGGCATCTTCAGCATAGTAACAACACTGACAACAGGCAGGTTTTGTGCACTAGGAAATTTAGCAATTGAAGCAGTCAAGCTGTTTATTGTCAGTTATAATGCTGCAAATTTGAAAAATGAAAGTTTGGGTTATCTTTCGGTTAAACTGATGTAAATCATTTAACAGAATAATCCCACTAATATATGTGGCACTCCTCAAAACCTGGGGTAAGGATAGCTTTGCTTTCCCTAATTCTAAGAATACTTCTGAAAGAAGCAAGTTGTTCACCAAATTATGACATCACCATAAAACTTTAGCTATACCAGTGTTTTGAAAGTTTTTAGTGGAAGAAGGATCAGCATTGCTTCTCCGAATAATGTGTTACCCTGGTGCTATGTGCTTTAATAAAAAGAGACCTTTATAAAAAGGTAGCTAATCCATTTCAATGGGACATTCAAATCGAGGGTGATCACAGAATCACAGAACGGCTGAGGTTGGAAGGGACCTCTGAAGGTCCCCTGGTCCAACCCCCCTGCTCCAACAGGGCCACCTACAGGACCATGTCCAGACAGTTTTTTAGTATCTCCAAGGATGGAGAATACACATCTCTCAGCAACCCGTGCTGGTGCACAGTCACCCCCACAGTAAAAATGTGTTTCCTGGTGTTCAGGCAGATCCTCTTGTGTTTCGGTCTGTGCCCATTGCCTCTGCTCCTATCACTGTGCACCACTGAAAAGAGCCTGGCCCCTCCTCTTGCACCCTCCCTTCAGGTATTTTTAGACATTGAGAAGAACCCCCTGCACTTTCTCTTCTGAGCAGTCACAGCTCTCTCAGCCTTTCCTCATAGGAGACATTCTCCGTGTGTTAATTATCTTTGTGGCCCTTCATTGGACTGTCTCCAGTACGTCCATGTCTCTCTTATATTGGGGAGCCCAGAACTGGACCCAGCACTCGAGATGTGGCCGCACCAGTGCTGACTAGAGGGGCAGGATCATCTCTCTTGACCTGCTGGCAATATTTTTCCTAATGCAGCCCAGGATACTGTTACAAATCTTTGCCGCAAGGGCACATTGATGGATCATGTTCAACTTTGTTTCCACCGGCTACTTTCTTCAAAGCTGCTTTCCAGCTGGGCGGTTCTCAGTATATGTTGGTGCATGGAGTCATTCCTCTTCAGTTGCAGGACCTTGCACTTCTCCTTGTTGAACTTCATGGGATTCCTGTCAGCCCATTTCTCCAGCCTGTCGAGGTCCCTCTGGATGGCAGCACAACCCTCGGGTGTATCAGCCAGTCGTCCGAGTTTTGCGTCATTAGCAAACTTGCTGAGGGTACGCTCTTCCCCTTCACCCAGATCATTAATGAAGAAGTTAAACAAGCTTGCACCCAGTATAGACCCCTGGGGTACACTGCTGGTTACTAGTATCCAACTAGACTGTGCCACTGATTGTTACTCTCTGGATGCGGACATTCAGCCAGTTTTTAATCTACCTCATTGTCTGGTCATCAAGGCCATACTTCATTACCTTCTCTGTGATGGTCTTAAGGGAGACAGTGTTGATCTATTGAGAGAACATATCCTCTTTGTGCCCTGCCTTTAGTGCTTCCTACTAGTATGCAAATAATCTGCTCAAATGGTGGCTGCAGGATCAGGAAGTTTAATGCGGGGATTAGTAGGGATTACTTGATGTTTCTCATTCTTTAGGTGGGGGCAGTCTATAGACACTGACAAATACTATTCTTGATGTTATACTACAGTCATATTTTCATATTATTGAAAACTTTCAGTCTCATCATATTCTTGACAATGTCCCGAATTTCCACTGCCAGGAGCCCAAGAAGCCTACATGAGATCATGTCCTTTACATGTCCGCTGAAAGTGGGGACCAGTTTTGCTATTTCAGATGGGTGTTATTCAGTCTTGCAATTACTGGCAGACCTCTTCAGACCTGAAGTATTGTGCCAGTCTACTCATGCCTCTTTGCGTCTGCTGATGGCTCAACTCAGAAGATTTAATGTAAAAGTGGGAAACCTTGCAATACCATGAGATGAGATAATACTCTGCAAAAAGCAAATCTTTTCTACATTAGCTCCATAAACAAGACAGAGAAATTTGAGCATGATGAATGAACTGATGTAAGAAAATGGTCTTTGTTTGATTTCACTGGAACAGCTCTGTGTGGAAGAGAGGAAGTGAGGCATTCAGGGTTAGAAATGTTTGAGGAAGTGGCATGAATTATAGACCATTCAAAACAATGGGAGATTATTTCTGAGGGAAAAAAAATAACAAAGAGGTATACAGATTATTCAAAATACTTCTCTTGGAGGCAGATCATTTGCTCTCCATCACATAAGAATGACTGGCTCTCATTTTACTTCAAACAGCCTGAGCAGGACTGTTTATAATTCCATGAGTAGGCTCAGTCTTAGATCTTTCTCCATTGCCTCCACTACACACTTTTTTTTAACAGTCTTATCTCCATACATCTTTTTATCTTTTTGGGTTGCTATGCTATTATCCAGTTCTGTGTATCCCTCTGGATGCCAGTGTTTTTTTACGCAGCAAGCCAACTAATCTTAGTACCTTCTACTTCTGTGAATAACATTAGTACACCAAGACACTGGAATGTCTTCTTCCAAGCAAGGTAGACTTTACCCAAAGGAATGGAGCAGACATGGGAATGGTGTCATTGAAAGAGATCTCTCTGCCCAAGATGTGCCTTGAGCTTGGCATTCCCTGCCTTTTCTTATGCGGGCTGCTCTCAAACTTGGCATGCCTGAATCTTTTGGGGATGAAGTTACAGTTTCTTTGGATTTCAGATGATCTCTCTGTTTGTCACAGCTGACAGCTTCCTTGACCTCTTTCTGCCAGGGCATTTATGCCCTGGCATAATTAACAGGCTTTCTTGGTTTAAGGGACACAGCTTTAGTAAAACAAAATCTGTTAAATTTACTGTCATGCGGAAGAAGCAACTCCCTGTAATGGTCCATTGTCCCAGCTGCCTTTGAGATGCATAGCTGAAACTTTTCTATCCCTGAAGCTTTTTGCTTCATTTTCCACTTTGGCAAACAGTATTACTCAAGAAAAATAACACCAACATTTAATCACAGTAATTCTTAAAAGCTCAAGCCAGACCTTCAGCTGGTGTTGATCAGGCCAGCTTTCCTGACTTCAAGGGAAATTTGCTAATTTACACAAGCTGATGTTATGGTCTATACGTTCTTCAAAAAAAGCCCCAGAAAATAAACATTGGCAAAACTTCTTAAAAGGACATCTAATTTGGATTCTTAGTCTGTCACCTCCATAAACTTACAAAACAGAGTATGCGTGATTTCCCGTTCCCAGGCTCATTTCCTGGTCAACAACACAAAATGGTAATGCAGGAAGCAAACTAGAGTCTCTTTAAATTGATGATATTTTTAAAAATTTATTACTGTTGAAATAAACATTTCATAAATACCTGGTTATACAATGGAGCATATCTCTTCCAGCATGAAGATTTCAGGAAACAAAGCAGGAGAGAATTGGATTTGCTGCATGGATGGGACAGAAACTGCACCACAAAGCAATTTAACTGTCATTAATTTTCTTTAACTGTGAGAGAGGAGCTCTTTTGGCAACCCCTGCAGAGCCCCCAGGACACAGCCTATTTATGCAGGCTGAACGCAGAAACAGAATTTAACCTAAGCACGGTAAAAACAATGGATAATGTAAAAAGCCAGCTGTTTAGAGCAGTCTCCTACAAACTAATAGGTACTTGTTTTTATGGACATAGGGGACTCATGTTGAGTCAGTTCTAGATAATATTTTGCCTGGCCCCAAAAGCATCCCTAATCCAATGGGAAGGCTCTGATTTTTCCTCTGCATCTAGTGAATATTTATGGGCACTGAACAAGGCCTTCTTTAAATTAGTTGTGTGGATTTACTTTCTGCTATTATTATGTGGAATATAGATTACATTTTATGATTATGCATGGAAGTGCAAAATCTAAACCCCTCACCTTTAGCACTGCTTCAGAAGCACTTCGAGGGCAAAATATACACCTCTTGTTTTCTCTTAATCGGGACAAAAGCCCAATGATGCAAAGGTTCCAAAGTTAATGGAACATTAATAGTGTTTTTTTATTAAATAGGTGTGTTTGTTTGTCTATCGCAACCTGCACATTTAGGGACAAATTTTCTAAAAAGTATGATTTCTGGACTACAGGTTTAGAAACTATAGGTGAGGACATAATATCAGAAAAAAACAATGCCTAATGCACTTAGTCCTTCGGAAAATCTCTCTCTTGTAGCAGGCACTAAACGAGATCAGAGGTCTTTTGAAAACCTAGTCATTATAACACATCCTTCTGGGAAAAAATAGCCACACCAAATTGTGAACACATTTAAACAGCAGTAATGAAAATAATGTGTTAGTCTCATGTTTTCCCATTCATGTCCATCAGTCTTTCTTGATTGTACAATTTTTATTGGTAAGAGTCAACCAGAGTGTGTGTATATAAATACATATAGGCAGAAAATATTTAGGGGAGGGGAAAATGGGGAGGATAAGAGAAAAAGGGGGAAAAAAAGGGAATATATCTTTGATATACTGGCAGCATTATTTGTATATTAAAAGATGTGTCACAATTGTTGCACTTTATATGCTTGGGAATTGCCCCAAAACTGTTGATTGTTTTCTGTAACTGTTACTCTCAAGTTACTCTCAAGAATTCTCCCAATAGTTTGTGAACAAACTTTGGTTTTTCCAACCCTTTACTGTACTTTTACTCTGCAACTACCTTTCAAAGAGATGACAAAGGAGAATAGTGAGCAGTCCTGAATATCGCTGTACATACGTGAATAAACTTCACAGAAGATTGATCTGATTGATACTTTTGGTGAATTTTTATTTATTAAGATTACAAAAGTCAGGAAAATGCAGCATGCCAGCGAAACTTAGGCTAACACTTGTCATCAGGAGTTATCTCACACTGCATTGTAA
Source organism: Chroicocephalus ridibundus (assembly GCF_963924245.1). NCBI lineage: Eukaryota > Metazoa > Chordata > Aves > Charadriiformes > Laridae > Chroicocephalus > Chroicocephalus ridibundus. The sequence continues at coordinate 135,201,402 of NC_086285.1, forward strand.
CACCTTACATGTGTGGCTTAGGAAAAAAGAGCATTTCACATCTCCCCAAGAACTCGTATGTGGGACAGGGCCACGTAGCCAGTAGGCCAACTTCATAGGACCCTTCTCAGCCAGGAATGTCTATGGTTATGCCAGTCACCCTTAACCCCAGGCAGAAACGATGGTACAAGGAAATATGAATGCTACAATCCAAAGATGAACAAAGTAGTTGACGTATTGAGAAAAAAATATGCAAAAATAGAAAAAAAAATATATAGTTCTCTATACTTTTGATCAGTTCCAGGAGGCTGTCTGTTAATTTCATGAAGCTAAAAGACTCTCATCCTTTTCCTGTGGCTCTCACAGATGGTTTTTATGCAAAATTTTACCTCTGAGCATTGCTTTTCCTGAGTGCAGCCTGCAGCTGGGAACCTGCCTCCCCTTTCTCATTGTCTTTTGATTTTTTCTTATTCCTTTCCTTCTCTCACAGAGATTCATGGAGCCTAATACTTGAAGCAGCTTAACACTTTTCTTAAGGATTATTGATTTTCCTCATGTAACTTCAGAAATACTGCTGATGCTTGGGAACGGATGAGCAGAACCATTTTCTAATTGGACAATAAATAAAATATGCTAAGAATTGGCCTGGCATTTACTTCTTTGGAATCAAAGCATTTGACCACTGTAAAAAAAAATACGGTCATCTGCCGAGGTGGTTTTCAAATCTCAGGAATAACTTTGTACACGGAATACTATAATTCAGGTAAGCACTATTAGCCATCACATTTCACAGAATCACAGAATGGTCAAGGTGGGAAGGGCCACCTGGAGGCAATGTGGTCTACCCCCAGTGCTCAAACAGGGCCATCTAGAGATGGACCTCTAGATGCTCAAACAGGACCACGCTGAGATGACTTTTGAATATCTCCGAGGATGGAGACTCCACAACCTCGGTGGGCAACCTGTGCCAGTGCTTTAATCATTTAATGCAAACATATTATGGGAAACAATGGAAACTAATGTACACAGGACACCACCACTATCAAGAGGAAAAAAACATTACAAAACATTCTGAGGTGCTGGTTGGTTTCTTCTGAACCACCCCAGTTACAAAATCTTTCTTTTTTTCCTAACTGTACCAAAGTAGGCTGCACCAATCCAAGGATGCCATGCAGTTGACATAAAGCAAGGTGAAAACAAAACTTTCAAATCTGAAGGCAAAACAAAGATGACATTTATGTTACTGTTACCCAATTTATAACTCACTTTCTCTGTATTTGGGGTATGACCAAAAATTTAACTCATATATTTTTTATCTTGAAAAATAATCCTGTATTTTTTCATATTGTCCTTTGCTTTTAACATTGTTTCCTCCCCCACTTTGCCTAATATTTTATTTCTTGCTTCGTTTATTCTTCAAACTTTCCCAATGCTGCCATAATGATATGAAAGACCTTATTTAATACCAAAAATATACATATACATTAACCCACTGAACTTTCCTGACTCTACCAGTGGTAAATTCTCCAGGAAATTGTCTCATGTTCCCTAGCTATGGCCTCCACACCCTTAAAAAAATGTAATTAAACTGATTTGGATTTCCGTTATTGTTTCCTTTGTTGGTTTTGATTTTGTTTTCTTTGTTTGTTTTGTCTTGGTTTTCCCTCAGATGCTTTCCAGCACATCCTTTTAAATAATTCTCAGGATTCTTCCTTCCAAAATTTAGTAAACTGTATAGTTTCAATTTCCCATGAATTGATTTGCTGCTGCTGAAGTCTCTCAGTGGACATATGGAGCAGGATATCATGTTTTCTTTTTCTGACTGCCTTTCCCTTACTGGATGTGAAAAGTGGTGAAATAGTTACCTTTTTTACTGACTACTGAAAAGAAAAATAGAAATCAGTGGAAAGACTGCAAAATATCCAAAATGTCTATCTTTTTGTGCCTTTCTTTTGCTTAGCTTTGTTTGTTTGTTTAGGTTTTTTTCTTTTTTTTCTTTTTTTAGCAGGAGGAACTTGGAGGAATGAACTAATTGAAACAGTTTTCTTGAAAGGGTTGCAGTGTTTTAAGTCAAATGATGGACTCAGTGAGTTAGAAGTCTCCTCCAACATGCTAGGAATTTAAAGCAGAAAATCTTATGCTATATTTACACTGAATTTCTTGTGGCTGAGTCAGAGAAGGCTTGTGATGAAATTTGCCGGTTGTCCATACTCTTGCCCAACATTACTTCAGATTGGAAGTTTAGTTTGGATCATGATGCTGATCCTATTCTTACAAGCAATACTTGAAACTGGTAGTTTTCATTTGTTGCTTCTTGCAAATTTTATCCTTTGATTTCTGACATCTGGCAATTGCCTTAAAATTTTGCTTCCTGGAGTCATGTGAATTTGAAAAAATTCAGAGTTCATTTAATGAAAAAAAATGTGACAAGAAGACATTGCAATAAAGACCTGCCCTTTTGGATATGTATAAAGGAAAAAAATCTAACAGATGCCCACTGAGGATCTAATTTTTCTTTTCTTACACTTTTCTTACACAGTTTCCACAGAGAACTAATTTTCACAGGAGTGAGCAGGGTAAATTAGGTCCTAGAAATTCAACTAGAGATTCCTCCTTTACCACAAATGTTTGTATTCATTACTCAGAATATGACTATTATGGTTTATTGGGTTGCCTTGTCTTCTTCATATTGGTGATGAAAATAAGTATAGGAGAAAACCCTACATTTCCCATTAGTGAGAGAAGCCTTATGGAACCTTAGATGGAGCAAAGCTGTAGTGCACTCCACACATTTTGAGCAACTGGACAACCCACAGAAAGCTCAAAATCTAGGATTTAAAAATAAAGTAAACATATAAAAAAACCCCCCAACAAATAGGTATGGAGCTTTCTAATAGCTCTTAGGGTCCCTTTTAAGAATCACTTTCAATTTGCTTTTAATGTAGAGCTATGTGAACATTTGTAACATTTTTATGCAAGTATACATTTGAATAATCGTTCTTCCCTTAGAGACAAAAATTGTCCTGTTTCAGAAACAAGTAGGAGCTCATGATCAATTTTGAAATAGAATTTACTTCTTTTCCCTTTCATTACTGACTGTATTCCCATGCCAACATTTGCTTTTTCTAAAACACCATCACTACAGAGTCTTTTGTCCACATCTTAGAGTTTATACCCTTGATATTTGGAGGCTCCTGAAGGGGTAGTTTAAATTCCATATGATTATTTCTATCCCTGTAGGCTGTGTTACCTTTTTATTCGGATGTATAAGCAATCCAATTTAATTTTGATTTTGTTGTTATCAGGCTCAGTGAAAATAGAATCAAAATTACAAAGTTTGTATACACAGCAAAACTAGCCTTATTAATTTGAGAGGTAAAAGCAAATAAGCATATTTGAATGTAGGCAAAATCGTTTGTCAATGCAGCAAGATGAATCTCTAATAATGTTTGAGGAAATAAAAAAGTATGGTTGCCTTATAATAAACTCTATAAAAATCTTAAATTTTATAGAGAATGAAAAGAAATCTGCAGTTGCTGTATGAACTACCAGTTGCTATTGAAAAAAAAAAAAGTTATTGAAATCAAAATAGCAGTTTGATTGGAACTTGACTGAGCAAAGTTTTATGGGCTACAACAATATTATTATATTGATGTATTTGAATGACTACGATCTCAATATAATTCTCCCACTCCTACCCGAGAGGTTCATGTTTTTACCTTAATTCAAATTACCTTCAATAATTTTAAAAGCAATACTTTTAAAGATGTTTGGACGGGAATAAGTGTTCCCATCAGGTGTGCCATTTGAAGACACATCTTCTCTTGTATTAGCATTCAGTTAGAAAACACATCCTACATTGGTGGTGGATAAAAAGGCTGTCACAGGTATTCACTGGTCCCTTTGATCACTTATAGTATCATAGAATGAATCATAGAATCATAGAACGGTTCGGGTTGGAAGGCACCTTAAGAATCATCTAGGTCCAACCCCCCTGCCATGGCCAGGGACAGCTTCCACTAGACCAGGTTGCTCAAAGCCCCATCCAACCTGGCCTTAAACACTTCCAGGGATGGGGCATCCACAGCTTCTCTGGGAAGCCAGTTCCAGTGTCTCACCACCCTCACAGGAAATAATTCCTTCCTAATTTCTTATCTAAATTTATCCTTTTTCAGTTTAAAACCATTACCTCTCATCCTATCACTACACTCCCTGATAAAGAGTCCCTTCCCATCTTTCCTGCAGGCCCCCTTTAAGTACTGGAAGGCTGCTTTAAGGTCTTCAGTTGGTGTTTATCAACATCTTGTCTTTCAGACTGTTGGGCACCCTGCAGGTCATGTTCCACTCTTGGGCCAGGGGACTGGGGGCAGCGGGGGCTCCCTGGGGTGGCAGGTTGGGGCCTGGAAACCCAGCCAGGAGCAGAGCAGCTGGCGGGCACAGGGAAAGGACAGGACAGGACACTTCCCTGACGCCAGGCTGGGACATGGTCCTGTAGGTGGGCTCACGAACAGGCAGGTCAGGGCTGTGTGGACCTGGAGATTGGCCCCACTATGTGACTTCTCATGAGGCGTTATCAGGTTGGACATAGCGATGGTGTAGTTACAAAGCTTATTGCCCCATGCCAGCTTTTATCCTACCTGATCAGAGCACAGGTGCAACAATCTCCAAGCTGTCTACAAAAAACATCACAGCTACGCGATGGTGGCCTAAAGGCTATCATAAGATGGAGGACTAAGAAAAAGGAACAAGCTGATAGGTAGCAGCAAAAGTTTCAAAATGCATCACTTTTAAATCTGAATTAATTTTTTTTCTGCCACAAGAAAGTTTCTAATAAAGGTTACTCAGTGAAAAAGAAGTCTGTGCCTTTGGAGACTGACTTTTCCCATTCCGCCTGCTATGGCTTCTACAGAATGTCATTTTACAACAAAGTCCCTTGAAAAGTCTTTTTGTTCTTAAACAGAACCAATTATGTTATTAAAACTTATATATTCTTCACATAAGACTAAGAAAATAGTTCCATATATCCATAGTTCCAGTTCTTTCCTTCCTTTGTCTCTTCTATCTACACTCTAGCCTCATATGACTTATGACAGTAAAAACAAGGAGGATACATATCATGGCAAAAATTTGGTAGTCCTGTTTTGCAGAATGCATTATGCCGTGAGAGATGCAATTGCTTAATTTAATATAAAAATATTAAGTATTACACCGGGTTGTTCTTCAGGAGAACCAATTACTGCCAATGTCATGTTCAGCTGGCAGCAGTGGTTCTTTTTTTTTTAAAGTGCTCATTGATTCCTCCCTCAATGTAAAGTTTTTCTTCTTGGTAAAGGTACTCAAAAAATTATTTTATCCTTTATGTTTTGGTCTTTAAAAGAAAATAAAACAAACCCCTCTAATCCTGATGAAACTTACATAGAAGGAGCTATCAAATGACAGTGAGACAAATGGGAGACAAATTAGACACTTAACTGATAGTTTTTCTTTTCCTCTCTTTGGTACTTTATCTATAACATACCCTATATAGATCTAAGGTTGGAGAGCGTGCATTAAGCAGGCATGCAGTTGTGTTCAGCTTTATTGCTCTGCACTTCCTAACAAGCCAGCTACGGAAAAATCATTGAATTTCCTGTCAAATCCATAGGCCTCTACAGACATGGGGCTGTGCACTAAGCATTTAACACAGTCTTCTGGAAAGAAGAGTCAATAATATTGTCACATACATTCATTTTATTATAGTAGGGTTGGCTATCACCCATGAAACACGGAATTAAGAACGATTTCTCATGAGTAAAACTCATTGCAGTCTAGCACATAAGAAGCATACTTACTGATTAGGGTGTTTGGTGCCTGTTTCAGAGAACTTTTAGAGACAAATTCCAAGTATGCAATACATGTTAGTAAGACCTGTTTGTGATACAAGTTTATTTGGAAGTCATGAACCGGCTTCTTATTTAATGTACAAGGTCTTTGGGAGTTAGTTAATAGTACAACCGTTACTGCATTTAGTTCAAATATTTTTGAGTGGTCCAGGGTGACTGTCATATTACTAAATTGGCCCTTTAAATACTGATGTGAATACTTGGGGTGGGGGCAGTTGTGGGGAGTTGATTCCCCTGAAGATTTTAGTAGTGAATTAGCACCAGTTAACGGAAATACACCAGCTGAGAAACTGATCCTTGCTTTTGATCCAGACACTGACATCAATTTAAAGTCCTAAGAAAAGATATAAAATCTTACATTTTCTGAAGGAAATGTCTAAAATGAGGTACTTGCATCCATAATCGGGCAACTGAATGATTAACTCAACAGGCACAGCTTTTGAGCACTGGGGGTTCTTTGTGAGTTTTAATGTTGATGAGAACATGAACAAAGAGTAAGTCACTCTAAATAAACTTTAATTTTTCTTTGATTTTTGCAATTTATTTTTGTTTTATATTTGCTGCGGTTTAACTTCAGTAGGCAGCTGAGCACCACCCAGCCCCTTGCTTGCTCCCCTCCAGTGGGACGGGGGAGAGAATCGGAAGGTTAAAAGTGAGGAAACTTGTGGGTTGAGATAAAGACAGTTTAATAGGTAAAGCAAAAGCTGTGCGTCTTTGCAAAGGATTACAGAAATCCAGTTATAAAGGCTTTAGAATTTGGAAAACTCCAGCTATCGTGAATGCCGCTACATGTGAAGTAATGAAGAATACAGAAAGCACACCGTACTCATCCTCTGCTTCCAATACTGGTTGCAGGTTTATAGAGCCTCATGTGTATATGTTTATCTATAAATCCAAGACAACTTTCCCCTGGAAAGGCACTTTCAAAGCACACCAAAGCAAAAATGCTGCTGTAACAAGAAGCTCCACTTCTCTCTGGGGAAAACGAGAGAACAAAAGACACAAACCAGATGTTAATCATAGCAGATGCTGATTGTATCACTTCATACACAACTGGAAGATGTTCAGGTACAGTGGGCAGGGCATCATTATAGAATCTGTTTGAAACAGAACAGAAATAAAAGAATTAATCAGGTAGAATTCACATTTCTTAGATGCACACAGGAGAGGACTGAGGAGAATTATTTTGTGGGTTTTGTGCAATTTTGTTCAGAATGCAGCCTTGAACACTAACCATCGTTGTTTATGACTCACACTTTGCCATGTAATTTTTAATAGCCTCTGCTCTTGTTTTGTCAACAGCTTCATTTAGTAGCTGCCTCATTACTTTTCAAATTACAGGAGAAAGTAATTCAATTTAATGAAAGCTACTAGCACTTTGAAGTCAATATTGATGTAAAGCTGCAGGGGAAAAGTAGCTAAATTTAATAAAAGCAGCGGTTTCTAAATTAAGCTCCGTGGCATCTATGCTTTCAAATTGTGTTATGCTTATTGTAGATGTAAAATCAAAGATGTTTTTCAAGTACACACCTGGATGCCAGCTCTGGAATAGAAAAATTCTGAACAAGGCACAGCAGTGCCGTTTTTTTCTGGGAGAAGATTCTAGATGGGAATTAGTTCATCTGTGAAACTCATATTTTATAACAATATAATTGCTAGTACAAAAGGCCAAAGATGCCTCCAGGTGAAATTCATCCCTGTTTAGACACCAAGCGTAAAGACTGTATTGCTTGCACTACTGGGCTTAATAAGCAATAGCAATACGATCATCTGCAGTCCTTTTATTGTCCATTGAACAAAGGTGAGCAGCGTTAGCAGAATTCACTTCATTGCAGTTATTGAACATTTTGATTGGAGAGGACAATCAAATTGTAAAACTTTGCCTTTGCCTCTTGCCCTTTTTATAATAGTGAAATATATACTAAAACATCATTGGAATCTTATTCATTCCATAAGAGGAATGAAAGGACTCTTACACAAAACTCCCCTCATGAAACTACTTTGCCCCTTCACATGCTGCGGCTGAGGTTAAAAGATATAACAAATATTATGATTCAATGCCCAACACTGACAATTTTATAAAAGCAATCTTCCACATCATTTTATGCATTTCTTTGACTGTGAGCTAACAGATTCTAGGATAGGAGAGAAAAGTTATGAGAAATATATTTTTAAACCCCTATTTATTTAAGTGCCATCTGTGAGACTTACTTATACTACTCTCCATCTGTCTCAGCATAAATCCTTACCTAGTGACTTCTTGCATGCCTGTTTATATGCTTTTATATAAACAACAACAAGAATAACAACAACAAAAGCTAAACCAGGTATTTATTTCAAAACATTTTTTCTTATTTGTGGGTGGGAGACAGGGGAAGGAATCCTTCGGCTTCTGTCACTATTTCCTCTCCCTGTTTCTGACATTTTTATACCATCTGTTCCTTGAGAGAGTGCCTTTGCATCTTATTTTGTACTGCTGGTAAAGACTGATAAGTTCTGTTCTTATACCACAGCAGTTGTTTTTTTTTCTGTACTCTCTTAGGAAGAATTATTGTATATTTCAAATGTGTGTGTTGCAAAATCAATTTATCTTTATATTTTTGCATGAAATTCACCCTTATCTACATGGGTGTGAGTGTCCAAGGCCACTTACATTGTATTATCTGTTCTTAGGTGGGGCTTAAATATTTCTTTCGTCTTAGACTAATTTGGCACAGTGATGAATGTTGACGTAATTCTGAACAACCAATTCCTTTTGTATATCTACACCCTCATACAAATTCTCTAAATAGATAGAAAATAACATTGACTTAAATTTCATTGTTAACTAATTTTATGTGAGGAATATTTATATTACAAACTGTTCACAGTTTTGATCATGTAAGAAAAGTATTATACTATGTACTGCAATTAAAAAGAATGTGTTTAAAAATCTGATGTATAATGTAGATGTTGTTATTTGCATATTAGAACAGTCTCCACATACACGTAATGGAGAAATCATTTAGAGAACTGCAGTTCATTCTGAAATTTTTGTACAAGTTCTGGTTTCTCTTTTAATTTCCTCAAAATAGTTTTTGATAATTTTGGGCATAAAATAATTTCAAAACCTAACACATACCAAGCCATACATTTCATGTTTGAAAACATGCTCAGTAACCCCAGTAAGAGAAATACTTTTGTCTGTTAAGACTTCTGCAGTCAGTTAGACAAATGGCAATTTATTCATCCTTATCTAGTTGTATTCATTTGATTTAGCATTACAATTCCAAAAGTATGCAATTTCCATTGTCTAAAAAGATGTATTGGAATGTACCATTTTATTTCTTTAGATACTCAGAACAAGAACGTGAAAAAAACTTCGTGTGGCAAAATCTAGGTGCATTCAAGAACGCTGTACATCCATGTAACCCACCAAACAGGCAAAGCAGTACCAACTACACATGCACTTTCTTGGAATGCCTGTACCAACATATCAGTATGAAACTTTACAAGAGCAATGTGAGATGCTCCCTTTGAAAGTCTGTCTTACGTATATATACTACTCATATAGTTTGTGACTTTATTGGAAGGTTGTTTCGGTCAAAATACCCAGGGTCTGAGGCTCCTTTTCTCTCAGTATCCGAACAAGATAGATAGAGCTAGCTCAGTTACGTGTAGTTAAGATGCAGAACTACATCTGAAATGCAATAGACATGTAAGCAAAAAGGTTTAACAGGTTTATCTGCTGTTCAAAGTCTCCTTTAAAATTGCCTATTACCAATTTCCCCTGACAAAATACAGACAATTTCCCCTGCACCTTTTCCCACACATTTGTTTCCAAACTCAGACCTTGTTGTCTGGCTGCCAGGGCAAGGCAATCATTATGCCAAGCAAATCCTCTCCTTCCTTGTGCACTGAGCCAATCTGTGGCAGATGAATGCTTTGGGACATCTATATTAAAGTTGTGATGAGCCAGAGCACGAAAGAGCGGAGAAATACTGAAATAGATCCAAAAGATCTATTTGTTCAAGTAGAAGCAAATATGAGATTTGGATTTTACCTTTCTAAGCAGTTATATTTAAGACATCAAAATAAGATTAATATAATATAACTCATAGTAACATAGATGAGTATCAAAGTCCTGAAACAGCTCCACTAATTTTCCACCCACAGAAGACAATCCAAATTATTAATTAATGATTAATCAACTATCCAATTAATTTTCTCTAGAATAGGAAGATGGGTATCTCCAGTGTCCCTAACTGCTATTGGCAAATTCAGGAGAAAAATTCCTTGAGGGAGGGCAGAAGAATATGAATCTCCAGAGTTCACAGGCGGAGAGGCTGTCTTTCCTGGTTTTGATAGTCAAGTAACAGATTTATGCATTGTTCATAGTGTATCTGCTACTCTAAATTTAATTTTCTAGAAGTTATGTAGAAACCTAGTAGCTGCCCCTGGATACCAGCAACTGGATGCCCCAGTTGCTAGCACCTGGTGATACAAGTCCCTAAGGCTGCAGTCCATCTCCAGTTGCTGGTACTCAGAACTCCTCATGCTTAAACACACACACCCCCTCATGCATGCCATGGATTTCTCCATTTAACTGGCCTTAGACACCCAGTCTACCCAGTAGCCAGCCTTAGATCCTCTGGTCTTCAGTTGCCTCGTCCACATGCACACACGGGTCTCTCAGCTGAGTCCCAGACCCACAGTCTCCCCAGCAGCTGCCTTGGGCCTCCTGGTCCCTCCAGTAGTGTTTCAACCTGGCTCCCAGCCTCCTTTCCTACTCACCAGCTAGTCCAGCGTGTCTCGCTAGTGACCATACACTGGCATATGTACCCCACAATGCACGCACTGCTCTCTGGTTACTGGCACCCCAGACACATGGGCCCAAAACACCTTGGTCTCTCTCTTTCCCCACCTTTGGTTCCTCCTTTAACCTTTCCATAATAAGCCTTGTGCAACCCCAAAATTTGCTTCTGGGCATCTCATAAGGTGTCCCACACTCCCTAGGCATCTCAGAACCCCTTGCAGTCATAAGGTGCTTTGGAGACCTTTCATTTGACAGCTGCTGCTGGGTGTCCCCCCGGCTTGTGGGGCTGAGGGTCCCCTGGGACAGCCCTGAGGGGGATCAGGTGGGGGGACACTTTCTCTGAGCTGGTTCCTGGGGCTTCTCTGCCTGCCAACGTGCCTCTGGGCTCCTCTGTGTGTGCAGAGGTGGGCCTTTACTCATATAACCTAACACTGCATATTTCAAAATACCTTTGTATAAATTAAAATACACTTAATTCATAATTAATTGTTACAAAATATCATCTGTTATCTGAACTGACTCCAGACACAATACAATTTGGACACACAGCTGAGACTAAAGCAGAGATCAGTCTCAGTCATTTGTATATGTTTTCCAGTATACTTAGCCCATACCTTGAACAGTCTCCTTTAGAAGGAGAACTGGTTTTTTGGATATTTTTCCTCTTTTTCTTTCTTTTCTTCTTTTCTTCACTTGGCAGAACACAATGTCCATGTACTGCTCATTGTATATATAGGAAACATATCTCATAGAATCAATAACTTCAAAAATTCAAAAAAACCCAATAATTTCCTTTTTTTTTTTTTTTATTAAATGAGACTTAGCTTTAGGAGTTGATGCAGCTGTATGTTTGTCCTTAGTGTGGAAAGACACAACAGGCAGCAAAAAAGGAGGAACTGATTAGTAACTTCACACATGAAAAATTACTTGATGTTCCCAAATCTGAATTTCCTCAAAATGTCCCACATATTGCTTTGTATGTAATACTTTTAAAAATATTTAACAAGCATACTTCACTTAAGTATTTTAATAATCATACCTGAGAATATTAGTAATGCTACCTATCTTTTTCTGTGACAACTCTGAGATTAAGAGACCTCAAAATGTTCCGCAAATTAGATTATTAGCAAAGTGTCCATATTAAAATGTGGCACAGGAAGAAAGTACTGCAATTTGGACTAGAACCACCTTTCCTGAGTCCCAGTCTATTATGCTATTCTCCAAAGTTTGGCTAGTTTTACACGCTAGTGTGAGACTTGATACCTCTTGCTAGTCACATTTGATTGTCATATTGCCCATTTAGCAATTTCAAGGACCAGAAAAGTGGCACGGTAGTGAAAGGTTTCCTTTCAACCCATCCTTTTTCAATATTCTGAATATATATGAAATTCTGTCTAATTCTTTCTTTTTAGCTAATAATGCCAAAGCATTTTGTTAACATTTTTAAAAGATTTTTTTCCAATTTATTATTTTAAAAACTGTTTATATTTTCAAGCATAAATTACCTTCTTTCACTTTTTTAATCATAGAATCATAGAATCATAGAATCTTCATGGTTGGAAAGGATCTTTGAGATCATAGAGTCCAACCATACACACACCAAAAAAACCCAAAAAACCACAAAAAAACCCATAAACAAACAACCTACAATCTCTGCCACTAGAGCATGCCCTGAAGTGCCAAATCTAGACGTTTCTTAAACACCTCTAGGGATGGTGACTCAACCACCTCCCTGGGCAGGCTGTTCCAGTGCCTGACCTGTAGAGTGCCTGTACTCTGCGCTGGGTAAAAAACTGGCTGGATGGCCGTGCCCAGAGAGTGGTGGTAAATGGAGTTAAATCCAGTTGGTGTCCAGTCACAAGTGGTGTCCCCCAGGGTTCGGTGCTGGGGCCGGTTCTCTTTAATATCTTTATCAATGATCTGGATGAAGGGATTGAATGCACCCTCAGTAAGTTCGCAGATGACACTAAACTGGGCGGGCGTGTTGATCTGCTTGAGGGTAGGTTAGCTCTGCAGAGGGATCTGGACAGGCTGGACCGATGGGCTGTGACCAATGGTATGAGGTTCAACAAGGCCAAGTGCCGGGTCCTGCACTTGGGTCACAACAACCCCATGCAGTGCTACAGGATTGGGGCAGAGTGGCTTGAAAGCAGCTCGACAGAAAAGGACTTGGGAGTGTTGGTTGACAGCCGGCTGAATATGAGCCAGCAGTGTGCCCAGGTGGCCAAGAAGGCCAACAGCATCCTAGCCTGTATCAGGAATAGTGTGGTGAGCCGGACTAGGGAAGTGATCATCCCCCTGTACTCGGCACTGGTGAGGCCCCACCTCGAGTACTGCGTTCAGTTTTGGGCCCCTCGCTACAGGAGGGACATTGAGGTGTTGGAGCGTGTCCAGAGAAGGGCTACAAAGCTGGTGAGGGGCCTGGAGGACAAACCTTATGAGGAACGACTGAGGGAGCTGGGGTTGTTTAGCCTGGAGAAGAGGAGGCTGAGGGGAGACCTTATCACCCTCTACAACTACCTGAAAGGAGGTTGTAGAGAGATGGGGGCTGACCTCTTCTCCCTGGTGACAAGTGATAGGACGAGGGGAAACGGGTTCAAGTTACGTCAGGGGAGGTTTAGATTAGATATTAGGAGACATTTTTACACTGAAAGGGTTATTAAACATTGGAATAGGCTGCCCAGGGAGGTGGTGGATTCACCATCTCTGGAGGTGTTTAAAAAAAGGGTAGATGGGGCACTGAGGGACATGGTTTAGAAGTGGCTCTTGTCAGGGTAGGCTAAAGGTTGGACTCGATGATCTTAAAGGTCCCTTCCAACCTCAACAATTCTATGATTCTATGATTCTATGACCACTCTTTCTGTAAAGTCATTCTTCCTAATATCTAATCTAAACCTCCCCTGCTGCAACTTCAGACCATTTCCTCTGGTCCTGTCATTATTCACCTGGGAGAAGAGGCCAACACTCACCTCTCTCCAGCCTCCTTTCAGGTAGTTGTAGAGGGCAATGAGGTCTCCCCTCAGCCTCCTCTTCTCCAAGCTAAACATGCCCAGCTCCCTCAGCCTCTCCTCATATGACCTGGTCTCCAGACCCTTGGATGCCTTTGTTGCTGTCAAGTTAAAGGAACATAGCTGATCATTTTCATATGGATATGCCTATTTAATCCCCCCAAGAAGGTGTGGCAAAGGTACATGATAGAAAGAGGTACAAATTCCTCCCACTTCCTTGCTTGATCCAGCAGCAGAATAGTTCAGGCAGCAATTTTCCTGGATGGGTGATCTGCCAAATATTTCCCCTCTTCAGAAGAATGTGTTGGCAAGTCTTGGCTTACTCTATACAAATACGTTCCTGCTTTTTTTTACTTCATGGAAATATCTCCCATTTTTCATGAAAAGGGAATTGGCGTGTCCTCTAAAACAGTGCTCTACACTCTACCCAGTTTGTGACTGAGAAGATTTCTTTCTGGATTTTACTATGCTTTCAGAGAATAGTTATATACTACATTTTCCTCAGTCTGCCTTCCAGCTCCCTTCCTCCAGAATACTGTCTTTTTAAAATCTAGCTCATTAGAGAGATTCTACTTATGCCCCAGTCCCACGAACAGGTTTTTCTGGTGGAAAGGAGGGTTGCATTTAATTCTGGTGGCAGGAACTGGAATCAAACAGATTTGAGAGGCAGATAGGACAGGGACAAAAACTTCCCAACGCTGACACATCACTGTCAAAGACAGACTGTAATTCCACCTAGAATTACTCAGGAATGTTCAGGTATAAGCCTTAACCTCGTACATTGATTCTCACACTAACAGAGGTCTCAGTTACTAGGCCATGATAAGAAGTACTCTGTATGAGAATTCAGTACCTTTCAGGATTAGAACACTCAGTATTATTTCCTGAATTTCAAAACCAAAATAGGTGTATCTGTTAGTTCTTTCTTATATATTTTTACTCATTGTAATGACAGCCTTTTCATAAGCAACAGCAGAATCAAAAGCCAGTAAAATGGAAAAGGGCTTCATCAGTAAATCAAGGACCTTTGTCATCCAGTGGAGCATTTAAAAACTGTCCTTTGACCTTCTATTCAATAAGGTCTTCACTGATAGAAGGAGAGTTAGGCTGAATGATATTTAAAATAATTAGAACTTTTACTATTTTCAGAAGGGCTTTACTCTCAGCTGATTGGGTTTGGTGATTAGCCAACTTAATACACCTGCAATCTTCCTCTGCTTTTCACATCTGTATATGCAGGGACAATAAGTGGATGTGCCATTTGAAGCTGCTGTTTGTCTTCAGTTATCTGGCAAATCTCCTTCTGAACTGAGTCGATACGGTGGCTTCAGTCTATCCCATTGTCTGTGTTTTTCCATTCAGGATCTCCTCTAAATAATGACACCATTTAATAATCAGTCTCTATTATGAACAATAATCTTATTGTGTGCTGCCAACTGTACACAAGGTCTTATGCAATCTGTGTGCTGTTATCTCTACACAACTAGATGCCTTCCATTAGTCATTCTATTACCATTCAGGGAATAATCATCAATAGTAAAAACTTGCTTTTTAGACCAGAAGACTAACAAAGGCTTTAACTGCTTAATGTCTTGATCACTTTATCCAGCCATACACCTGAAAGTGTTTAACAGTACACAAAATGCTGGATTAAAACAGCGTACTGCATCAGGTTTAGGTAGGAATGATGCATTGCACCACCAAGGATTTTGCAGTTACGCTTAGTGTTTAGCACCTCCAATTTAGGAGAACAGAGTCAAACACACCACATGTACAATTTAAAGAAATTTCAAAAGTGAATAGTTATGATAGTTTACACTCTCTGAATATGTTGCCTAATTTGTCTCATTAGAAGGATCAGGACGTGTCTAGAAATCAGTGTTGCTTCCTACAATATCGAGCCCCTAGTTTTACTAACCTGGGATCAAAATATTATACAAGGTGCTGGACTCAGGTTTCAAATAACTTTCAAGTAAATATTAATCAAAAAAATCCCAGAGTTAGGAACTAATTAAGCCAAAGTTAGGAACTGAATGACAGTTGTTGAAAAAAGTACAGATGCTTTCTTGAGAAAAATATTTGTTGTGTCTGATGACAGCAGATTCATTTCATACCCAGACCTTTCCAGCTGGATTTGAGGAGCTGGAAGAAGCAGAGCATTCACTATCTTCATTAAGAAAACCATGAAACAGCAATTGGAGTCTCTATCATTCTGTTTGTCCTTACGTCGTGAAGAACTACTTCATGTCTGATGTCTTAGACACAAACCAGATAATCCTAATAATAATTATGTATCGGATGAAATTAAACTGACCCAAACTTAGCTGTCTATATGTAGGCTTCTATATACATGCCAAGTCCCATTACAGTCAACACAGAACTCATCAATAAGCTTAATGAACCAACAAAAGAGCAATTTAGTTCACGGCAAGTGCGCACCTCCTGGCCTGTTCCCAAGGAGTCTAATAATTCACTTTTTGTGACACTTATGGTGCCTTGGGCTTCCTGGGCATCCTGCTGAGGAGGTAGAGGGTTTCCTATAACTCCTGTGTCTAATCTACCACTATGACCACTATCCTATTATTTCATACTATGTAAACTATAAAATATGCTATTATGTACCAAATGGTATACACTACTAAAAGTCTATATTATACACTACTAAAAGTCTATACTATTTTTACTAGTGGAGCTACTGTGGGGCCAAGTCATGGGCTCTGGCACTGCTGTTCCTAACAGTTGGTAGGACTTTTCTAGATACTACCTTGACAGAATTTTGGGAATAACATTGGCCAGAGGTTGTTCCCAACAAGCATTGAGAATAAGTATACCCAATCTTTTGAGAGGAAAGACGTATAGATTTAGAAAACATATGAAGCTATTTGTACTCAGGCTGTTTTACACAACACGCCCTCAGTGCTAGAGACTTCACCCTGGGTCCATGTTTAGTTTACTAATAAAAATGTTGCATTTGTGTCTCATCTCTTTGAAGTCAGATTTAGATGTTCTTTGAGGGTGATCTAACCTTACCATGTCATCTTCTAGCTGTTTCAGGTTATTAAATGAAAAACGTTGAATTGACATGGAGGAAAAACATGTTTGTAAGGGCAGGTTACTTGTAATGTCTCAGCGTATCTATATCGCTGCCCAGAGGAAGGGCCAGTCACCTACTAGAGGATTTTGGAATAAAAATCTAGCCATAATGTATTGAAAACCATTAATGTCCTTAAAGAAGATTCTATACTATTCTGTGCTATTGTCAGCTTCCATAGGAAAACCTGCCTGGAGCTTTTAAGTGCTTTAGGCTTTCAGAACTGGCCTAAACAAAGATAATAGGGTAAGTTTCTAGCTTATGTACCTGAAGATATTTTTTTTTTTTAGATATCAGAAAAATAGTATGTTGATATCGCAGTTTGCTGTCTACCAGTTTTGAAACCTTGAATGTAAGAAAATTTCATCTAATCCTTCCTTATGCTTTTTTTCACTGATTGAGTCATTACTATATATAACACAAAGAATTTACCTAGAGCTTTTGCCAACATATAACTGTACACAGTCCCTGTTGAATCTGAATTTAACAAATCATCCTGACGTTAACCTGGTCAAGACATGATGCAATGACATGTGTGTTTTATTTCAGATATTCTGCCACTTAGCTATTTCTCTGAAGGCTGGGCTACTGGGCTCTGAGGACTGACCCCTGCTGCTAATGCATCCAGGGCCCTCTGAAGACGGTCTAGGATTAATATTAACAATAAACAAACACTGGATTATAATTTTTCTAAACAAGAAATCTGGCTAGGAGCACTAGCGTACTTTTTCCCTGAAATCACTTTAGTCTTACTGTTTGTAAACAGCTAAGACGTTCAGGCATTTTGACCAAGGACTTCTACCAATCCTTGCTCCACCCTTCACACTCTGTTTCTCATGAGTTTTCATACAATGAAAATTTTAACTAAAAATAATATAAATGTATTGTGTATCAGTCCTTTAGTAGTTGACTTGTGTCATATTGCCTTGGATTAACGTTCAGAGCTTTCATAGATTAACCATATAGATTAACCATATGAAGCAGCTTTTCTGTTACCATTTTGTAGGCATGGCATTCAGGGTGGTCTGCTGTACTTCCAGGAGAAAATCCAGTGGGCAATTCGGAATATTGCATAGTTTTTTCAGAGAAGCTGTTGTTCAGCAAACCTATAATAAACTCTTTTTGAAAAGATAATACTCTCTCCCAATAAATGGAATGGTATATTTGCCAATCACATATAAGTAGCTATAATGAAATATTACACTTCCTAGTAATTAATTGAAAAGTGTCCCGGGTCTAGGTAATTTTGCAAGACAATGGGAATTCAGCTGCAAGAGATACAGTTTTAGCCAGTTCTTCTGAACTGTCCAAAAAAAAAAGTAGACATCCTGAATGAAATTCCAGTGTTACAAATAGATCACATCTAGTTATTAATTCGACGGCTGAATTAGGTGTATTACTGTCCGGAGCTGATCTGTGAAAAAAGTTTGTCTGTTTGATGGAAGCTTTGTTTGATAACCTGTGATGTAATGCCAGGCCTTGGCACGGAAGTGTGATCCTGATGCAGGCATGCTGATGTGTTTATATACCTATGAGAGCAGATAGTCCCAGACAGACACAGCTCTAACTCTGTGAATACATTTTAATAGGGGTTTGTTTCATATTAACTCTGGTCAGTGACTTCAGAGATGAGAAGTATGAGTGTTCATTCTTGATTGCTTTGTCTTTATTTCAATTAAAAAACCCAAAACCAAAGTTTGCTGAAGTTTATAAATCTTCTACCTAAAGCAGGCAGATATAAATATAGTTTGCTCTGGTTTGTAAATAAAAAGGTAAACTATATGAGAGAAACACATGAACGATCTAAGGCTGAGTGTCACATTTTGGTTTATATCCCTTCGGAGAATAATCATTGTCTTTCTATTAATTATCAGATTCTAGAATCTAATTAATTTCTATTAATTATCAGATTCTATTAATATGCATTACATATTCTATTTCCGGTTCATTTACTCTAAATATTAATTAATATTCATTACATATCAGGAAACATCACTAAGAAATTACGTTTTACTACTTGAAGGAGCTGCTAAGGACTAGTTTTTTGTAAGTATTTGTATGACTAGTTCTTAGGTAAGTGGTTAACTTTTATTGCTTCAGTTGGAAATAGGCACTGTGTGCAGGTATTAGACCTCTAAATGTTACTGAGGATGAAGGCCCTTTCCAATTTCTCTAGCAGACTCGTTGCAGACCCCGGACATGTATTTTATTTCTAGCACATGAATCAAACAGTAGAACTGCTTTACACACCAAATATTGAAAAACAGCTGCATGAAAAAAAAATAAATCATGTGTATCCCTAAAGCATGTGATGTGTACACCACGCTTTCTCACGGATATTTTGAGAGGATCATTCTCAAATAGGTTTTCCATTCCATTTCAAAAATATTCTTGCAGCCCAGGTCCTGTCCCAGAAAAGTACTGCCAGAATGATTTTCTGGTGTCAAAAATTTAATGATAATTTGCCAGGACACATGAGAAATTTCATTTTGCGAGAATCATTTAGGAGCAGCATTTGTAATGTGCTGTGTATGTAGCAATTAAGAGCCCAGAGGCAACTGAGGGGGAAAAAAAAACCCAACACAACCCTGAAAAGCAAAAAAAAAGACTTGCTTAGAAGGACTTTGTGCACACAGTAAGAAAAGAGGGAGCTGAAGCAGAAACATTCCCTAAGCTGCAGAGAGCAACTCTGCGTAGCTTGACACCCAACCAAAGCTCTTTCAGCATGGTGTTAATTAGCAACTCACTTAAGTAACAATGTACATGCTAGAAGCATTACATCATCTGAACTTGTCACTGGTTGTTGAGCAAATAGCTGTGAGGACCGGATACTATTGCATTACAATTTCTTTGAGTCCTTTCATAAAGTCCCAGGCATGGATTTAACAGGGAAGCTAATGGGCTTTAGCCCCTTCTCCCCCTCCATCCTACCTCCTCTCCTCATTAAGAACACTGTTCCAGCATACATTGAGTGTCAGGTGATGAGGGAAGTGGCGGCAACTAACTCGGCATACAAATACCAAATTCTTTCCCATTTTCCTTGAAGCTAATAAAAGGCTCTCACTGAAGTAAATGGGAGTTACATAAGAATCTTACACTCTGAGAGAGCAATTATTCTAGACAATGAGCAATCATAAAATTATCAGTTCAGCAGTGTTTATGCACATACTTGCCTTCAAGCAAGGGCATAAATACATTTCATTTCGTAATCCATTTAAGCATGTACTTTACTTTTATGACACCGGACTTTAGGCTCAAAGGTACTTTGCTGAGCAGGTGCCACAAAGAACGTTAATGAGGTTTTCTTCTGCTGAATTTCAATAAAGACATTCTGCTTCAGAGAAGATCTATTGAAACAAAAATGTAAACATAAAGCCTTTAGAATAGCTTTGTTCACTCAGTTAGTGTGTTCGTGGCATGCATATGATCTACTAGGTTTGATAGGAAGCTGATCTTAGTGAGATATAGTCTCTCTTTTTTTCCCTTTCCTTCTTTTTTTTTTTTTCTCCCATATGAAACTATCCTTGCATTTGTTCTATCGATAGAGAAGTTTGCAACGTTGTACTGGGAAATAGAGAAGGCTTATCTAGCATTTAAGAGTGAAGCAACTAGGAGGACTTCCTTTGGAAAATACTACTTCAAAAGACCGTGAGAGAAAAGCACCACACCTGATGCCAGTGGAGTGAAAAGTGCTATGATGGAGTCACCCAGGATTCTGCAAGGGGAAGTTATTTTCTGGAATTCTGCAAAGTCTATAGCATAAGGTGGATGGTGATGTGAGTACGCTATGGGCCTGCTTATGCTTTCTTTCTTAAGTAAAGAACATCAGTGTTCAGAATTCCTGTCTGTGTTTGTACCCAGTTAACAAGTAAAATGTAACTCTGCAAAGAGATTCAAACTGACTCTAGTTTCAAATCATGAATGTTTCAGTGTTGGGCTTCCTTGTGATAAAAGAGGTTTGAAGTAGGAGATCTACAATGACAGAGATTTAAAGGCAAGATCAGACCTGTAAAGACAACTACATACATGTTACAAAAACTCGAAGACAATCTTGTAATTTTCTTTTAGGACCCAATTTTGGACTTTTTTACTCTGGACTGACAGCTCTGGCAAGATCACTGCAGTGAAGAAAAGATCTTGGCGGTTGGAAAATAACATTTGCTATCAATTCTGAAATATTTTTGGAAGAAATTTGCAACTTAATTACTTGAAATCCCGAGGTATTTCAAATAACTTCCCAAGACCTGTTTTAGAATTTCAGAATTTTTGTTTGCTTCTTTCCTTCTATATTATAGAATATACAAACTATATATCTATATCTATATATAGATCAACTATATATATATGGCTCAAACTATAAAAAACTTAAATAATTTATTGTTTAAAAATCCCTTAAAACCTGATTTTCCTTTGTAGCCCTTGACTGATCTGAAAAAAACTCAGAAGCTTTAGATGAACTAGTCTATTGTTATGGTTCAGGAGGTATATTCTTTCTAAACAGCAATTTTCAAGCTCTCATAACTTTTTGGAAATGTTATTCTTTGGGCTGAAATTCATCATGTTTATTTTTGTGTGTTGCCGTTTCAGAAAGCATTCTGCAGAATGTCAGAGGTATGCATATTATTACATTTGAATCTCACATTGCACATTGAAACAAATGACTCCATGCATTTATATCAATTTGCAATCAATCAAGCTTTTTCTTTTTTTTATCTTGTTGGCTTTACCTCTATTTTAACATTATAATATTGCACACACTCAAAAGAGACGTAGAATGCTTTTCCATTTTATGTGCAATTACTCACCGCAGTTTTTAAGAGAGAATTTTGTGCAAATAATATGTTAATGCAACATTAGTCATGAGATGTGTTAAGAACTTAAACAGCACAAGTCAGAAATTTATCAACCAAATTATGATTCCCACAGGAACATTAAGTTAGCATATTATGATATATGTGGGAGATAAATAAAAGAAGGTACAGTTTACAGAGATATAAAGTGCTATGTATAAACAAGATGATGACTTATTTAAAATTAGAAGTCCTGAAGCATGTCCTGAAGAGGTCCTGAAGAACATCTTGGATTAGTTACAGCTGCTTTGGGAACCGTAACACGGAAATTTGTGATTTCTGTCTGATTACTTTCTCATGATAGCACACATAATGCAGACTTTCCCAAAGTTATTATATACTGGAAACTTCTCTGAAAATACTTTTTTGATGGGTTCATCAACTGATGGATGATAAATAATAATTTACTCTGGAAAATCATCTGCTTAATTGTTATGGGCATTTTACAATAATTATAAATTCTCCAAAATTCAGAAAAGAAACTTAAACCTCCAGTTATTCATCATGCAAAATGGCACCTAAAATGAAGCAAGATTTAAAAGCCCCATTAGAGAAAATTGAGAGTATTTAAGTTAATGTTTTAGAGTAAGCCACACTTTATTCCTAGAATCTCTGTTAGCACATATGCTTGCTCACCGGCTTTGGCCAAAAGCATGGAAACAGCAGTTGCTAGTTGGGAAGAAATGAACAGCGAAAAGAAAAAGTAAACTGACAAGTTTTCTGAGATTCTAATGCATTTTGGGCTCTATATATCATTCAAATGAGCCTATGATTAACTCTTAGGTAGAGTGGTCTTCATTTAGGAACTATCTTTCCCTAAGTGCATTGTCAGTTTCTACCTCAGTAAGGGCCACATTGCTATAATGGTGACAGGAATTAAGTACTAAACAAATTTTAAGTAGTAAAGGTTAAAAGTACAGATCCTCCAAATATTTTCATATTGTGTGCAATTAATGAAAACAACCAAAAAAGCTAAAAAGATAGGCAGAGACTTTTGATGTTGCTTCTTTATCTATTGTCTTACTTTTGAAATATTGTGGATTAATCTGTTTCATAACCTTGGTTCTTGATTCTTTATTTCTTGTGTAAACAATTCCTAATCAAAGAAATGGAAAGAGATGAGAACCATAATGTAGAGAATAATTTGTGCCAAAAATTGGCAGTAACTTGTTTGCTTAAAAAAGGTCTATAAACGCAATGATTTGGGGGGAATAATAGGGAAGTTCTATTTATCTAAGCGGTACTTACTTGCTTAGGACAATGCAGTAATAACATGTTAAAGATGATAACTTTTTGTTATTTCTTCCTTAGGGGGATTATTTGAATGGCACTGAATAGGATTCCTGCCTGTTGCTATTGCTGTTTTTTGTTTTCATCTTTCAGTTTAGCAGTAAAAACAGGCCTGAAGGAAAAATCATTTAACCCATCCAGTTTCTGTGGCTTAAATATTTACCAAGTGTCCGACCAACACTTCTTGGGTTGCTCGAATAGCGCTCAGCATCCCCTGAAGCTTTTGATCCGTTTACTAACTAAATCTGTGTTTGACTGCTTAGCTACCATGGTTAGATAAAACACTTTAATTGTGTGACTGTGGACTATTTTGAATGTAATTTCCATACAAAAAGTTAAGTGGGACTCTGATTATAAAAGCTTTAAAATATCAAATTATAATGGAAAAAAATACTTAAAGTTAGAAGTTTTTATGTTCATTTATATTAAAGTAAACACTGGTATGGTTTAGCACAAATAAATAAATAGTTGTTGAGAACACAGTTACAGGATATTTTGAGTGTATGTTTCTCTTCCCAGTTTTTTCAACTATTGTGTGCATGAGAAGATTTATTAAATTTTAGATGGGGATAAAAATATGTTAGCTATGGATTTACAATTTTGGTGACACAAAATTTTGAAGAGAAAGTGAAAACATGCTTACAGCTAGTGTTAGTGAACAAAAATGGAAAAGACATTTCAAAAAGAAAGCAGTATCAAGGATGTATTTCTTCTGTCTGAAATCGTGTAAATACTGCCACATTTTGATAAAAGTATTTATGTATCTCTACCTATGACATATCCATTTGTTCTTGTTCACAGGACATGTTTCCAATCTGTAGTATGACTTTCTTTTTTTCCAGTTTTGAACTATATTATCCTGTTTCATAGATTCATAGAATCATAGAATCATCATAGAATCGTAGAATCATCATAGAATCATAGCATCATATAGTAGTTTGTGTTGGAAGGAACCTTTAAAGGTCATCTAGCCCAAACCCCCCTGCAGTGAGCAGGGACATCTTTAACCAGATCAGGTTGCTCAGAGACCTGTCCAATCTGACCTTGAATGTTTCCAGGGATGGGGCATCTACCACTTCTCTGGGCAACCTGTGCCAGTGTTGCATCACCCTCATTATAAAAAATTTATTCCTTATACCTAATCTGGAGCCACCCTCTTTCAGTTTAAAACCATTACCCCTTGTCCTTTCACAATAGGCCCTACTAAAAAGTTTGTCCCCATCTTTCTTATAAGCCCCCTTCAAGTATTGAAAGGTCACAAGTTCTTCCTGGAGTCTTCACTTCTCCAGGCTGAATAACCCCAAGTCTCTCAACCTGTCCTCATAGGATAGGTATTCCAGCCCTCTGATCATTTTTGTGGCCCTCCTCTGGACCCACTCCAATAGATAGTTAATTATTTTAGTTAGACCTTTCAGGATCCTTAAAGAATTGCAATGTAACCCCTGTTTTAAACATAGCTGATCTAAGTAGAATATGGAATTTAGATGCTGCCTGTTGCATAGTCAGGCTCAGATGCAACCATCAAAGACTTGAAAAACATGAATTCTACACCGTGCACTTGGTTGTTTTTTCCAAAACTGTATTGTGCTTATGATAGGGTTTTGCTATTGATCCCCTAACCATCTTTCCCTTGTACAACAAATGCGCCAGCACTGTTGGTTAGACTAAAATCCAGACTCTGATTTTTTTTATCTGAAAAAAGCTTGAAAGATACTTTTGCTAGATTTTTGACCACAGTGCAGCAGTTGTTTTAAGATTGCTTGTAGTGTCTTATCTCTACCATTGTTATTATGTCTTATTTCTACCGTATTATTACTGTTCTTATTTCTACCATTCTTCTCAGCCTGGAGAAGAGAAGGCTCTGGGGAGACCTTATAGCAGCCTTTCAGTACATAAAGGGGACCTACAGGAAAGATGGGGAGGGACTCTTTATCAGTCCTATCAGCGATAGGACAAGGGGTAATGGTTTTAAACTGAAAGAGGATAGATTTAGATTAGATATTAGGAAGGAATTATTTCCTGTGAGGGTGGCAAAACACTGGAACAGGTTTCCCAGAGAAGTTGTGGATGCCCCATCCCTGGAAGCATTCAAGGCCAGGCTGGATGGGGCTTTGAGCAACCTGGTCTAGTGGGAGGTGTCCCTGCCCATGGCAGGGGGATTGGAATTAGATGGTCTTTAAGGTCCCTTCCAACCCGAACAATTCTATGATTCTATGATTCTATGAATGTGATACTCGTAATATTATTCACAAGTTTCCACCAACTCTGGGGCAAGTATTTTGAAAACAAGCACAAACCCCCAACCGTAGCGTGAGTCCCTGTCTAGTCCATATTCCTTCCCTAAGGCAGGATAGATTATATCTAAACCATAAGTACACATTGTAACTGTCTCTGCCTGTGCTCAGCTTTCCCATAAATTTAAGGGTTATGTTTGCATTGTGCAATCTCCCCTGTTAGTTTAAATCTATTACCTTTTGTTTCCGATTAACATGGAAAACAATTAATCTCTTTCTGTTCTGTGATGACCACATTTTTATATGAAGATATTTCTCATCTCTATCCTATGCCTTTTGCTCTTTAGCTCTGTCTTTGCTGATTTAACATATTTTCTAGGCAATTGAACATTCTTCTAGAGCTTTTCTACTGGTGCTCCAAACATGACTCCACTTTGAGGCTCTTATCTCTGGTGACAACTTCTTAAATTTAGTGGTGTAGATTTAATGTCTAAAATACGTTATTTGTTATAGAATTTAGATTTTTTTTTCACAATAGATACAGTAGGAATGTCTCAAATTCAGTGTGTAATCCTCTAAAACTCCTCCTGATCACTGTTTACCTACTTGTTTCTCATTGTATGTTTATTCAGCTGATTATTCCGACATAGAGGTAGCATTTGGTTCTCTCACTGAACTGAATCCTGGTTTTGTCAAGCCAGTTCTGTTGAGGCAACTTCGAATTCTGACCCTGCCTTGCCAAATATTTGTGGGTTGTCACTGCATGGCATTTTTTGTAAATTGAGCAAATATGGTCTCTATTTCATCATCTATTTCCCTAATGAAAAACAGACCGCACCCAGGACAGGCAGCTATGGAATGATACTGAATGTATCCATCTAGTTTGATAATAAACTACCAACAAACTTATTCCAATTAGTTGTTTACATTACTGCTCATGTTGTACTCATGTAATATTCATTCTCAGCTGTTAGTCCCAATTTACAGTTTGTAGGGCTTTTATTGAGTTTCATTTCCTGAAATAATGCTTCTTTCTATCCAATAATTCCTTTCTTTACTTGCTATTCTAGATATTGTTCAGAATGTCCCCAAATGGGACAGCCTCTGCCCAGTAGATGTGAACTTAGCTGCATTCCTCATTGCCACAAAGGCCTGTGCTTTGGATGACTCTGCTATATAAATGAGTCCTGCTTATTTTATTTTCTGATTTAATGAACAGCAGCGGACTGTCATCTCTCAAGTTCCTTTGGTTTTTCCTCCGTGCCATTGTATCACATAAGAAAATAATTCTGATATACCTTTTGAATACATGTGGCAAATTTTCATATGGGTTGGTATTTTCCTTAGAAAACAGATTTTTCATAGTTCATTGACAATATATTCAGACAGGCCACTGCTAACTCAGCTGGTTTCATTTAACATTAACATTAGTTGATGGAGGAAAGAAGCAAATGCTGAAGAATATTTAAATAAAGCTTGAGGATTATTTGGTAAAAGCAGAAATAACTGGGTCCCTGTTGTGGAATAGATGCCAAGTCTTAAAATTTTGAAGCAAATATTTAACTTTCAGTCTTTTGTGGTATACTACAGATCCTTGTGATTATGGCTGGAAATGCATCCTTTCTTGCTGGCTGCATAATCACAAAGGCCAGCTTTACACCTGTTTAAAATTTTGAAAATAATAGAGCATTCAAAAGACAGCTTGAGAAGTTAGGAAATGAGAGAGTAGAAGATTTTCTTTTGAGATCTGTCAAGCTGTTTATGACAAAATGAAACACTCCAAATATAGCACTACTTGCCGACTTCCAGGTAAGTTATAAAATAAAAGATTTAGTGAAGTTGGAATTTGAACTTAACACGTCAGTACCTCTCAAGAAAGTGCTATAATAGAGCATTGTATCTTACTTTAACAAATGAATTTGTACTTTGGGAAGAAAAAGGTTGCAAATCCAGAAATACAATCTTAAAGTAATCCAAGTAGCCTTGTATCTGCTTTACACAAAGTACATTTATATTACTATCAGAAAAGTAGCATTTTATCATCATTTTGCAATGAAGTAAATGAGTGTCAAAAGGCAGTATGCTGCAGGGAATGAAGTTTATGGAAAAGAAGAGAGGGAATTTGCTAAGCCTAGCCTATTTTGTTTATGCTGGCAAGCTTGCATATAAACTCAAAATATTTTTGTTTATTTTTAGGGTCTTAAACAGGGCAAATTTTATGTTCTTAAATTACTTTATGCATACTTGCAAAATCTGCTTATGAACTCTGGAAGGGATAGGTGTGTTTACAGTCAAGTCATTTTGTAGGTAAACATGCATAAACATAGCAAGTAGAATAGTAAGTAGATGTCCTGATCTTAATCTCAAGTGTGCCAAAAATTTGTTCTGTTACCTTTTCTATACCTAGTTTCACAGAATCAAAGAATCACAGAATGGTAGGGGTTGGAAGGGACCTTTGGAGATCATCTAGTCCAACCCCACTGCCAAACCAGTTTCACCTAGAGCAGGTTGCACAGGAATGCATCCAGGCGGGTTTTGAATATCTCCAGAGAAGGAGACTCCACCACCTCTCTGGGCAGCCTGTTCCAGGGCTCTGCCACCCTCAAAGTAAGAAGTTTTTCCTCATATTGAGATGGAATTTCCTGTATTCCAGCTTGCGCCTATTACCCCTTGTTCTGTCACTGGGCAGCCCTGAGAGGAGTCTGGCCCATCCTTTTGACACCCGCCCTTTCGATATTTATAAGCATTGATGGGATCCCCTCTGAGTCTTCTCTCCTCCAGGCTAAACAGAGACAGATGCCTCAGCCTTTCCTCATAAGAGAGGTGCTCCAGTCCCTTGATCATGTTTGTAGCCCTCTGCTGAACTCTCTCCAGCAGTTCCCCGTCCTTCTTGAACCGGGGAGCCCAGAACTGGACACGGTACTCCAGGTGCGGCCTCACCAGGGCAGAGTAGGGAGGGAGGATGACCTCCCTCCACCTGCTGGACACGGTCTTTTTAATGTATGCCAGGATAACATTGGCCTTCTTGGCCACAAGGGCACATTGCTGGCTCATGGATTGTCTTCCATGTCTGATCTCTTTATAATATAGAGCTGTAAACAGTGTTTCAAGCCTCCGGTTTGGAAGGAAGATTGGAGAGTGGCACATAACAAAGCCTTGTATTACTTCACTTTCGGGCTACCTCTGCCATGTCTGTCTGAAAACATTCACAGCATTATTTCAAGCAGTCATTTAAGCCATGTACAAAACACTGAATGGTGAATTTTTAAGAGATTATAAAGCTTTTTCTCTTTTCTTGATCATTCATTTATAGGTTGAGAAATTTCTGGCTTACTTTAGATTTGTATAATTCATTTTTCATTTTGAGCAGTGCATAGTTAATATTATAGGATTAGCTGCATAGCTAACTAATTTCTCTCTTCTGTATTGTTAAAGTTTCTGTCTGCTTCTGTGATTTTAGTCCGAATTTTGAATATTTCGCTATCTAGCTTTCAGTGAACAAACCAGCACATTGCTAAAAACCGATGATACTAACAGGCAATACTGTTGACTGAACTCAAAAGAATGTGATATTTTTAGTCTGAGTTATTTGGTTTTGAGCCAGAAAAGATTTTGGAAACATTCCAAGAAATCAGAAATACCAGACACTTAAAATTCTAGTATGTCAAATAGGAAACAAGTAACAGTAGATCACATTTAAAAACATCTCAGAAACTGCTGTTCCCTTGGAAAAACTACAAGGATTTGGATATCAGAATCAAATATATAATGGGGCAGTAGTATTAAATGTAGACAGGAAGACATCAATACCCTTCCATATTTAGATATTTTACTTGCTGTATTTCCATTAAAAAAATAGAGTAAGCCCCTGGATTCATACCACATACACACATTTTTTCCTCCACGAGTCCACATCCTGAGCTTAACAGGCCAAAGCCACTACTGAAATCAAAACTGTATCCAAGACCATTCTTTTTAATACGAAGGCATTAGTGTCTTTTTGGCACACACGTACTAACATGCGTATTCCCAGTTATGTGTATATTCCCCCTGTATTATATGTATAAGAATTCCCTATTCTCTTAAACATGGTGTCCTACTGATGTAACGTGGCCTACTTGACATAAATAGATGGGACATGTCACCACACGATGCGTCACTGTGGACATAGGAACAGATGTGCTCTTCAGAAATCCGTGGTTAAAACGTCTGTAATATGTGATTAAAGAAATATTTATTTTTCAGAAGTAAAAGATTTACTCCCCACAAAAATGTCACTCTGGTAAAGTTCACATCTTTCAGTACTTTATGCTTTTAATAACTATGGTGAATATTGTACCATGAAGCTCCCCCTGGTTAAAATGTATTGGAATCATGCGAGTGTCTTTCAAAAAATTAAAGCCACCAAAATATGTTTCAGACACCTGTGTAATCACACAAGCCTAGTAGCAGCCTTTCCTTATGAAAATCTTCCTTCAAAACTTTGAGCAAAAACTGCGGAATGGAGTTTAACTGGTAGACTTAGATTTCTACAGAAACTACAGTCCATTGCTTTCAAAAAAGAAAAAGAATAAACTGCTGTATGTTTTCAGCAGGATCTTTTTTCAAGACCTAAACACCATAAAACAAAGGGGCTTTCACAGTGATTATCTTTAATACTCCGAAGTCATTTTATTTCATCTATTGACTATGAAATTGAAAAAAAATTCACTGTTGAAGAGAAGCCAGGCTAGTAAAATTTAAGTGATAGAGTCTAAGCCTTTGAGTTATTGATGATAAATGGACGACTGTCATGTGTTTTATAAACTCATGCTTATTGAGAAAAAATTGCAATCTTTGCTTATCGATGTGTATTTTCTTTATTAAGTAAAATTGTTACTTAAATGCGGTTAATCATTGTCTTGGTTTGAGGTAAAACAGAAACAATTTTCTGATCTGTAATTTTACTTTTTAGCTGGGCCTCTTCTAACTGACTAAAGTCTGAAATTAACAGCATATTTTTTCAGACACTGTTTGCTCTCAGAGTGATAAGACCTGCTTATACCAAGGAATGGTATGCGCAAAGGCTCTTGCTTATACTTATTGCTATAACAACCAAGGTCAGCTAATTTCATTATTTGCCCCGTTAGAGGGTCGGAAGCAGAAAAGCGAAGAGGCGTCCCACCTGCAAGGAGAAGCAGATGGGGCAGGTGACCCAAAACTGACCAACAGGGTATTCCATCCCATATGCATCATGCTCTGTATAAAAGCTGAGGGATCAAAGGGGCAAAGGGGGCTCTGGCTCGCTTTTTCTTCAATGGCCAACGTCTGAGGAGGACCCTGTCTGTTCATCTGCCTTTGATCCCGATCCAAGCACTCCTGACTCTAGTTTCGGAATTCAGCTCCTGTCCGTCGCTGACTCCAGTCTGAGACTTCTTCTGTGTCTGCTTGTGACGCGATAGCCATCCTGGGAGCTGGATATGGTTTTGTATATATTGTATACTTTTTTTTCCCCTTTAATTTTTATTATTCTATTATTATTTAGTATTTTCTTACTTCTTATTATTTTCATTAAAGTAGTTTAGTTCTTTTTCTGAACTCGTAAATCTCCTTATCTCTTCCTCTCCCCTCTGAGGAGAGACGGGGAGAAGGGCCACCTGTCGTTCTGCTTGGGCAATCCGGCCAAAACCCCGACAACGATGGAGCAAATAGTGGCTTATCTAACTATGGTTACTTCTGGAAGCAGATGAAAGGACGAAATTAGAAGGGGAAAGACACTGAAAAAACAGAGATTTCATATCTATTGGAGGAAGAATATTGAGCAGGCTCTAAGTTCCACTAGTGATTATAAAGAAAATTATTATTGTTTTTTTATTCAAGGTCATTAATACCTTACCTCTGTTCACTTTGCTGTTTGGCACAGAAATACCAAAAATACGGATACATGGTTTGTGACAATAGGAGTGAAGAGATGTGACCAGGTCATGATGGCAAATATTATGCCCCAAGTTTGACAAAATCTAATGTAAAATAGTTATCAAGATTTATGATTCAGAGTCCTGTGGCCTAACATTGCTGGAAACAAAAAGAGTTTTCACGTCCTTTGCTACAATGCCTGTTAAGTCCTGAACAATGGAATTGTCTTGCTTGGCAGGCAGAATAGACAATCTGAGTTGTCTTCGCTCAGGAATGAAATTGAGTGTTTCTTGCTGTGAGGAGTTTCCAGTTACTCCATTGTTCAGACTGCATTGATTCAGATGAATTGATTGTCTCTGTGGTAACAGATCCATGCCAAGGGATGAGAAAAGTTAAGTCATCTATGATTAAGATTCAGCTAGTTTTGAACACTGAGTTTCTGGAGGCACTCAGATGAACTTCTGGAGGAATCATAACTACTGAAACACAGAGGGTAGGCAGTGGACTTCTTAATAGTACTGGCTATAAAATGTGATTGATTTTTTTTTCCTGTAATTTAGAATTCTGTCATGTAGCTTTAATTTATGAAACCATATGCATTTTAATTCCTGGATATGGACTCTTTCTCACAGATTGAAACTTTCATTTATGCATAGCCAGATAGTCATCAAATGACCTTAAGCTTTGCACTTAGTCAGACAAGGTATTCTCCAAGGATGGTTTTACAATTCGTTATCTCCATAGATCAGCATTATAAGCATTGACCTGTGAGGCTCATTCCACTTTTAACCAAAAATTTAATGTATTGTTTCTTCACAGTCTGTTCAGTTTGTTCTAATACGTGTGTTTTTCTTGCTAATCATGTACTTTAAATAATGATTGTTACATGAATACTTTGTAAAATATACAACAAACATAAATCGTTTGTGTCATAAGAGTTTGTTTACAAGCAATTTAGATTGACTAGATGTGGATTTTGACTTTTCCAAGAAGCACACCCTTTTTTTCCACTGAGGGAGCAGGTCTGGGCATAGTGAATGTAAGCTTTCAGTAGGCATAGTTTTCTCAGTTACCTTTTGTGAGCCACTTGTGATCTAGGGGATTTCCCCAGGGACCCTAGGCTACAGTTTGAAAACCGCTGCTTTTAGAAGCTGAGAGGTTGTGCCCCTCAAGAACTTTAAAAGAAGGCTTTGAGAGGATGGTATTAGTTTTCTGGTGAAAGAGCATCTTACCTTTCCTTAGCAAGAAAGAGGAGGAAGGACAGCACTGTCTGGAAATATTGTCTGTTGTGCACAAAAATATGTAACACCACATCACCATTAAACTTTTATTATGTGACTGGGATTGAGCGCTGACGATTTATCTTTAGAAATATTATTAGTTGTTTTATTTCTTAAACTGTAGAATAATTCTGCCTTCTTTGACCAGACAAAAAGAAAATGTAACTTGAAAGACAGAAGAACATGGAAAATGTGTTAAATTTTGGAATCTGAAAAGTAGAAAACAACTGAAGTTCCAGGAAAAAAAACACATACAAATGGGAAAAAAAATCACACATCTAGACTTCAGGCCAATAATTTAACATCTCATTTTCACTGTTCATCCAGCTTTTACTGTGTATAATCATTATAGGTCTTGGAATAGACAACAACATAGAACAGAAAAGATGAGTTCTGTTCTTTCTTTAATTAGTAAAAAAAATTCATCAAAGTTTTCTGGAAATAGAATTACAAAATGTTACTAGCTCTAAAATAGATAACTCACAGAGATTTTGGAAACAGCAAAATTTTGTGAACCCTGTGGATGAATGAGTTCTCTGTGGGAAAATTCAGAGATGAGAGCTTTGCAAAGGAAAAAGAGACTTTTGGAAGGTAACTGAATGTCTTCAGCAGATTCAGTCAGTTGGTCTAGAGAAAAGTATGAGTGACTAGCAGATTTCTTCTAATGCTCAGTACAGCCCAGAGCTGAGTTTTTTAAATTTTTTTGTTTGAACGATTATCTAACTTTTCCATAAAACTCCATGTATCAACTTCTGCAGAGATGAGGCTTTTCCTTTTACAGCTAAAAATTAAGTTAAATTTTGAGTGTTTATTTATTTCTTTACATGATTCTATTCGTTTAATTGCTTGCCCCCTGAACGTAAACATGTGATTTCTTTGTCATTTCCCAGACAACCTTCTGTCATATAGATAACCAGAAATTGTTCACAGACTGTACTTTGAGAAAGTATCCTGGAAGATCTGTAAAAAAATAAGTAAGTTATATGCTCAAATAATCCTTCTTTCTGTGTTGAAACACAGCTAAAGAAAGAAACAAATCCAGCATAACTAGGAGGATCTCTACTTCCAGGAGTTCATTCTCACTCCTGGAGAGGTTAAGTGTTGGTTTTGGGGAAGACAGCATACAGTTTAATTAAAGAATTTTTATCATAGAATCATAGAACCATAGAATGGTTAGAATTGGTAGGATTCTTAAAGATCATCTAGTTCCAACCCCCCTGCCATGGTCAGGGACACCTTCCACGGGCAGGGACACCTCCCGCTAGAGCAGGTTGCTCAAAGCCTCATCCAACCTGGCCTTGAATGTTTCCAGGGTCAGGGCATTTACCGCCTCTCTGGGCAACCTGTTCCAGTGTCTCACCACCCTCACAGGAAAAAATTCCTTCCTAATATCTGATCTAAATCTACCCCCTTTCAGTTTAAAACCGTACCCCTTGTCCTATCACTACACTCCCTGATAAAGAGTTCCTCCCCATCTTTACTGTAGGTCCCCTTCAGGTACTGGAAGGCTACTACAAGGTCTCCCGAGCCTTCTCTTCTCCAGGCTGAACAACCCCAACTCTCTCAGCCTGTCCTCTTAGGAGAGGTGCTCCAGCCCTCCAGTCATCTTTGTGGCCCTCCTCTGGACTTGCTCCAACAGGTCCATATCCTTCTTGTGTTAAGGGCTCCAGAGTTGGATGCAGTACTCCAGGTGGGGTCTCACAAGAGCAGAGTACAGGGGAAGAATCACCTCCCTTGACCTGCTGGCCATGCTTCTTTTGATGGAGCCCAGGACATGGTTGATTTTCTGGGCTGCAAGTGCACATTCACAGAATCACAAAATTGTAGGGGTTGGAAGGGACCTTCAGAGATCATTTAGTTGAACCCACCTGCTAAAGCAGGTTCACCTAGAACAGGCTGGACAGGAATGCATCCAGGCAGGTTTTGAACATCTGCAGAGAAGGAGACACCCAATCTCTCTGGGCAGCCTGTTCCAGTCCTCTGTCACCCTCAAAGTAAAGAAGTTTTTCCTCATATTGAGATGGAATTTCCTGTGTTCTAGTTTGTGCTTGTTGCCCCTTGTCCTGTCACTGGGCACCTGTGAGAAGAGTCTGGCCCCATCCTCTTGACACCCACCCTTTAGATATTTATCAGCATTGCTGGGATCCCCTCTCAGTGTTTTCTTCTCCAGGCTAATGCTGAGTCATGTTGAGCTTCTCATCAACCAAGACTCCCAGGTCCTTCTCCTCAGAGCTGCTATCCATCCATTCTCCCTCTAACCTGTATTTGTGTTTGGGATTGCCCCAACCAACGTGCAGGACCTTGCACTTGGCCTTGTTGAACCTCATGAGGTTCGCACAGCCACACCTCTAAAGCCTGTCCAAGTCCCTCTGGATGGCAATCCCTCCTCTCCAGCATGTCGACTACTTTTCTAATTTTTTATTAATTAAAATTATGTGTGTGGGGAAAGTTAAGACTGGGTTGTTGCGGATGTAAAGGGGACTTCAGCCATAAGCTTAAAAACAACTGTGCAAACTGTTCAGAGGTCTGCACTTTTTTATTAGTAATGAAAGAGAGAAGAAATTGAAATATTCTTTTCTCTGCTAAACATTTAAAAAAGATCACCTGCCAATATGACTAAGATTCTAAAAGTGCCTAGAAAAGGATGGTGTTGAGTATGTGGTCACTTTTGCATGTTTTTTCAGTCCTGCAATTTATAGGCTACTAAAAGTGTTATAACTGGTACAGTAGCAGCTACCATATGATAATTGTGGTTGCTTTCACAAGGCTCTGAACATCTTGTTTCGCATTCAGAAAAAGAGATAACCTGTCGGAAAAAAAACCACCTCAGATATGGCTACAAGTAAAATTTTTTTACCATATAACTGTAATCAAGTTATATAAAAGTTATCACATGCAATTCAGAAGTTAAGCTTTAAGTTAAACAATTAAAAGACATAAAATTAGGAAACTCAATTGTTTTGTAATGTTGACTCTGTGATATAATGTTTCAAAACAGCCTTATACAGTTATTTGCTTCGCTTCAGTGAGAAATTTGTCCTTGTTTTGGGAAAAAAAATTGTGTTCTTTAGCCTATCTGTTTTGAGGCCCATAGACACCATAATGTGACTAGTGTATAAGTTATTCTTTTCCTTCAAGGTGCCAGAATGAAACAGACCTGTCTTCGCCCACATGGACTTTTAAGTCAGTGCTGTCAGCATCCTCAGGACACAGTTTTTATCTTTAACTGCTCATTAAATGAATGCCTGTTCCTGGGAAACTTAAACACTACTGACCTCCTTAAGCCTTTGTTCAGATTATAATCACTAAATTCATTCATTCAGGAAAAATAGCATGTGACATACAACAATAATTGCAATTAACCAACACAGATTTAATTTGGATTATCTAAAACCGAAATACTGAATGAATGATCAATCCCTGGTGGGGAAATTCTCATCAAATAAGTGTGAAGTATAGTTGAACAATGAATAAGTCAAGGAAATTACACTTAACTAATGAACACTAGCTGAACAGAAAAATATGTTCAGTATGTGAGACAGAAAATAATTCATTTGGCAAAATGGATGTCTAAGGGTGTCTGAATATTTCTAAACACAAACACTATCCCGCCTGGGCCTTGTTAGAGACCTCCTCTCTAAAGCAGTAATTTATCTCATCCCTTCTTTAAAATAATTTTCAAGACATTTATCCTCTCTTCTATCTAATAAGGTTTATTATCTATATTTAGTCTGACCGTATTCTTTTAATGGCAAATCTTTGAATGAGTTATGGAGAGGAGATCTGTTATGCGAACAACTGTAATTTTGGCAATTTGAGACTAAAATACTCTTTTCCTGTTAGAAGATCTGGTACGATAGATACAAGATATTCTCTTGTGCTTGGAGAAGGTGGCAACTGTGGAATAGCAAGCTAGTATTTTCAGACAGTCTGTGGCAGAAAAGAAACCGCATACAGCAATAATACTTTGTCGTTTTGCATATATTGAGTTCCTTACATTTCTGTTTGTCTAAATGTTCTCCTATCAAGATCGCAACAAAAAAAGTGAACCTCCACTTCTCTGAGAAGTTCATGTGGTTCCCACATTCAAAAATAGGCCACTTGGGCTTTAGGTCATTCCTCTGGCCAGCAATTGCTTATTTTACTTAGGAGTTTGTAGCACTAAGAATTCATAATGGAAGAGAATTTTTGCTCATGTTATTAGCACCAGTTTGTGAACATAATTGGTACTGACTCCTGCTAACTATGCACTGCTTATTTACAGTTATAAACAGCTTATAAGTATTTTCAGCACTCTTTTGAGTTACAAAAAACAATTAAACCAAGTAGCCTGAATCTGCTACCCAGAAGTTTTACTTAAAAGTAAGATTCAGCTCTTCTCAAGCAATAAAATGCCTTACCACTCGTGCAGTTGTACTGTATGAGTCAAGACAAGGTCAGTCATTGTGGGTTTAGGCAGACATATATTTTCTTTGAGGCATGGAAATCTGCTTTCTAGGACTATGTTTGTGGCTGAAGAAAAACAGTGATGTTGAATGAGTGGGAGGGATCATCAGCTGTTGCCCTCATGGAAGCGTCGTTACTAGCGTATATGTTTACCAGGCATCCAAGCACTGCTTGAATGATCTGTATTCCAGGTTATATGACCAGGGCAGGGTTAAGACCACACCATGAAACATTTGTGTCTTGCGATTTAGTCTGTAGAAGAAAACAAATCCACAAAGAATTTGCATGAGACAGACTCCTGTTAGATGTATCTGGATCAGGCAGATCACTTAGACTTACTTAGCTGCCCAAAAGCGTCAAGTTTGGAGTTAAATAACATAAGAGAAACTACATGCGAGTGACTGCTTAAGAAATACTTTTCCAAAGAAAGGTTTAAATACATTTGGAGTGTGCAAACACCTGCAAAGGAGATTTTCTTGAGTGTCTTGAATGCTGCTAGGCGTTTGCTTCTCAAGTCCTGATCCTGCCTCCTTGGAGTATCCCAGGAAAGGCAGCACTTTCCGAAAATCAAAAAAGAAAAAAAAAAAGAAAATTGCCATTGCTTGATTACAGGTATCCATCCGACACAGGTTGTATGCCCTCCACACTCACCCTCTGCTTTTTTATTGGCACAAAATTCTTTTACGGTGCAGCTAGTTCTCACCAGAGCTGTGCTATCCCTTCGCTGGGAGGGGTACGATGCTGAGGGAGCTGAGGAATGCAGGCAGTTTCTTCAGAATGTCATCGCAGCAGAGTACCTCTCACTTTTAAAAGCCTAATTATTTTACATGCAATGAAAGTAGGTAAAAATAAGATTATATCTGCCCTTGAAAGAAGTGCTTATTGATAACTCAGATGAAGACAACACACATGCTGTACAGTGCACCTCTGCCGTGCTGAATCATCTTTTATCAGCATCTGTTAAAAAAACAGAGGTGGTGCCAGTTACTTGACACAGACGTCATTGGGGTCTTTAGTTTAGTAGGGTACAAATATACCCTAAAATTAAAACCCAGTGCTCTGTTTATTTCTGCTGTTCATGAAGCTGTCAATAAACTCGCAACAACATGGTCTCTCTAGTAATGTTCCAATGTCAGCTGCTCCTGTGGCCAACTTTAACCTACTGTGAAAGGGTTTCATTTAGTTTCCCCATCCTCTGTATACAGTAGGCTGACTATCCAGGAACCATATTTTATTTTCAGCTTCAGTTTCTTTTCCACTGAAAATAAAAAACAAAAATGTATTCATCCCTCTGGGTTCCAGTGTTAGCATGCTTTAAAATGATATGATATTTTGCGTTTATATAATATCAACCAAAGGGCTTTGCAGAATCTAATACAGAGGTACCTCTTTACCCCTCTCTGAAGAACACTCAGTAAGCTGAAAACCAAGAACTGTTTTACTGGGCACAGTAATCCTATACAATAGTTCCACCCATTGCATCCCACACTAATGGGGGGAGTATGAAGTCTTAAAACAAATGAGTTGTACGGAAAAATACTGTATCCTCCAGGGGGGTGCTAAATCTACAGGGCTATGAATAAAGGGCAAGGTGCTGCGGTAGCAACACATACAACATACTTCAGGCTCGTGCCTCAGAGCCCTTCCCTGTGAGCCCCATTCCTGTTGGCTTCCTCTTTTCAGTGTGCATCCTTTAGTCATTTCTTGCCTTTTGTTTCCTGGGACTGGTTCTTTCAACTTCGCACAGCCAGGTCTCTATAGCCTGTTTTATGTAGGGCTGGTTCCTGCCTCCTAACTCTCCCTTTGAGCTAGTGAGAATTAATATTTGTGTAAAGCATTCCCTTCCTTATAGGTTTAAGAGAGATATGTTCTCATACCAGGTCTGACTCTTGCCTCAGATTATGAAAAATAAATACAGAAATTAGAACGATAGCTTGAGGGAACTGAGATAGGAAACAGGGTATAAACTTTCATTATAAATCCCGTCACAAGTGGCAGCTACAGATAGCAGGCTCTGATGTGTAAAAATGCATCATGCATGGAAAATAGGATCACATCGCTAGTACAGCTGCGCACAACTCACATGTTTTGTTGTGGTTTTGCATCAGTTCTGTCATGACTATTGTATCTTTTCAACACAAACAACTGTGATCTTCAGCCTGTGCCCATGCCTTGTACCACACCCTGAACAGCAGAAGGTCTTCCTCATGTCCATGGGAGCTTTTACAAATCAAAGAAACAGTGAGTACTCTGTGGTCTCTGGTCTCTGACGAAAGATACTCAGTGGGCAGGCTCATGCTGTCAGCAGAGAGAGGAGCTGCGAGCTGGCTGGAGGATGGGTGCATGGGGCACGAGAGGCTGTGAGGGGCTGAGGGCTGGGTGACGGTGGAAAACTCTTCATCGTGCAGGGTTGGCTGTAAAGTCGCTAGGGCAGTAGAAGATTTGTAAGGACGACTTCTGCTGGCACTGACTCCTTACCTGTCTGTCTGCTCATCGCCACCCTTACCCAACAGGCAGAGGAGGGGAAGGAGCGACAGAGGAACAGACAGCAGGGCTGCCAGGCCAAACGCTGTCGCAGCCTTTCATGGCTATAAGGTGCAGCGGCAGAAATTCCTGCTGGGTGCATGGCAGGATAAGTAGGATCTACGAATAAGGAGTGGCTGCCAGATCACAGATCATTGCTGTCTTGCAAGCACTTGGCAGCCCTGCACACATTACAGAGACGAGGCATCGTTTAGGAAGAGGAGCTGTTCCTGATACTGGAACAGTGCTCCTGACAGGGATAGTCAAATATGGCTATGGCGACAAATCCAGTGTCAGGGAAGTATAAGTAACTCCTTCTTAGTCTTCTTAGTGATTAACGCTTATGTCTGAAAGATAAGACACTTCTATATTGATCCTTAATAACTGTTTTCCCCTGGCTATGACAAAAAGCACTCTCAGCTGCAGAAACCCAAGTGCAGGTCATATCTATCCAATACCATAGAAAGCCACAGCTGCTTTACTGATTCAAAGAACACAACGCTGCCTGCAACCACTTATGCTGCTTCCTGCAGCCCCCTCCTACACTCAAGTGTATCCAAAGGTGGCATGTTTTCCACGTGCCTCCTATTTGCATCACCCCTTGGCTGAGAAACCTTGTCCTCTGTATTTACACTCAATTTCATCCTCACGTAAGAAAGCCAATTGTATTGCACCTTGGCATTAACAGTCACCGATCTGAACGATCTCTGATCCCACTGTCTATTGAGAAATCTACTGCATGAAGGAATAAATTCAGGCGCTTGGTAGGCATGTTTGGTAAAGCACTGAGAAATATAAAACCAAATGACTGATTTAGACAAGCTGCATCAGAAACAATAGTTTTGTTGCCAGAGAGAGAGTGGTGGTGAAGATGAATGTCTCCAAATCTCGCGAACGTTTAATGAAGCACAATTTTTTCCTACACACTATGGTACACTAACTCGAATAGGCTGACTGACTTTGTCAACTTTTAAACAAATGCCTTCAGGCTTTTTTTACCTATCATAGTACAACAGGCATTTGTTGACCTAAGTTTACCAAGCTGAATGCACGCTGCTGTGTATTATCATTTGATCATTAACACGGTGGCTAAGGACGACAGCAAGATCATATAGACAAAACCAATACTTATCTGTCATTGATATGAGACAGATGGGGACAATAGTATGTGTTTCAATCGGTCTGGCAGAAAGGACACAATTTAAAATGCCTTTAATTACAATAAAAAGTCCCGCATAGAGATTTTTTCAAAACAAATTTGCTGTGCTTTACATAGAAGTAAGGATTCTCTGCAGCAGTTTGGAGATACAAATACGTTTGAGTTCCTTCCGTTCAGTAACATCATCTATTGATACTGTCTTTGATGAGAGGGAGAGGTGAGAAAAATGTAATATGTTTGGATGTAACCTAAAAATTAAGCTGAGAAAAAAAAAAGTTCTGGCAAAATCTCTGATGGAAACTGGTAAATCAAAAGAGTAGTAAAACATTTCCCCCCCCAAAAAAATATTAAAACTTTCATACCTAACCTTCAAAATTAAATTTACATGGTAAAAATGTTTGATTTTCTAACTCTTCATTCCAGAAAGAAATCAAAGTTTGTTCTACCATGCATTTCATTGTGAAAAAGATGACTTATCAGCTGTCCCTTCCATGCCATTTTGATAGAATAACTAACAAGGTATACCATGGTGATAGCCTGTGTGTTGCGTGAAGCCTGTGTGTTGCGTGAAACCTGTGTTGCGTGAAACCTGTGTGTTGCATGAAACCTGTGTGTGGCGTGAAACACACCTGTGTTTACCAAGCCAGCTTGCAGCTACGCTTAGGAATGACCGTGGCTAAGAATATGAATGGTACATCAAGTATTCTGTGAAGGTGACATAAGGAATGGGTCTGAGTTCTTGCAGACTTTTCTTTTTCTTTTTACATTGTTCCAAGTGCATCACCAAAAAAAAATTACACGTAGAAACATTCTGATTTGGCAGCTGAATTTCCTCTATCCTTTTTCTCCATCACAAAATATGTTGCCTACAACTCTGATATGTAATTTGCATCTTAATTCCTAGAGTTAACTTAATTCCTTACACCAGGGAATATTAAAATAGTTTTGGCTGCCCTTTTTTGCTTGTTCATTTTGAATTATTTTAGAAAAGTGGCCTGGTAAGAACAAATGCCAGTTATTTGTGTATTTTTATTTTAATCTGTTTTTTCTACTTCATTTTTTATTCATCCGTTTCTATTTCTTTTATGAAAAAATATAAGAAAAGGCAATGAAGCTTGGTGATGTATTTATTTATCTACATTTTAACTTAAAAGAACCCAAACTTTGAGAAAATATCTCAGTTGTTATAAACTCAGCTGATTATGGAAAAATCCTTTATTTGAACAGCATTTCCATCATTTGTAATATGAAATTCTTACGTAGAATGGCATTCAAACAGATTCTGCCAAGTACTTGGAAATATATCTACTGACTTCAGATTTGATTCTTTACAGAATGCCTAATGGCTGTTGCTGGAGATAAAGTAAAAAAAATAAAATAAAATAAATCTTTCTAATATTTACCAATATTCTCTGTGAGTTCAGGAGATAAAAATATTTTCTTTTCTACCTGAGGAAAATTTTAATACCTCGAAGATTAATACTAAAGCTCTGTTAAATTCTCTTCTGTATTTCCTATTTGCGTATCTGAGATTAAATTTTCATGGCTAGAGGGATAATGAAATTTGCAATAAGAACAGTGGCTTGGACATGTAATATGGGGACATAAAAAAATTATACAGAGTTCTGGAGCATAAAGAAATTGAAATACCAATAAACTAAGCTTCTTATTTATTTATTTATTTATTTATTGTCTATTTTAGATACCTGTAAAAGACTGGCTAACCTGAAATCCTGAAAATTTTAACTGCATCTATAAATATAATCCTCACAAAAGGTTGCCTACGCTGAAATTCTGGTCATTGGTTAAAATTCAGAACCATTGCTTGGAAGAAGAAATGTGACTCCAGATAATTACTTCTGAAATGAATGCCCCACTCTGTGCAATTCACTTCTCTTGCTTAAATCCCTGCCGGTGGCAGTATAATTTTGATAGGAAGAGTGGAGTATCAACCCAACCTTGAGCAGCCTACAGATGGACGGTGACAGGACTGTTTCGTTGGGCATTTGTGATGTGACTGGATTTTCCTCACCCCAAGGCAACAACTGAATATTACTATTTCACACACATCCTGAGACAGAACGTATGTGGAGGAGGCCAACAACATTGATAGTGTTTCTTCTACTTCTGTTTTAAAGAAAGTGGGTGGAAGCATTTCACTCGGCAAGGAATCCAGCCTTATTCCTGAAATTAATTGTGTCCAGAGGACACAATGGACAAACCATTCCGGGTGGTCAGGCTGGGGAAGGTCTCTAAGCAAAGTGCAGAGCTGCACCACTGTCTTCAGAGTGGGTGCTTCTAGATGTGCGCAGATGTAGTCACACTGGGGGAAAACAAAAAGGAAAAAGAAAAAAACATTCCTGCAGGTTCAGGTAATGCTGAAAGGAGTTTTTCTGATCAGAGTTTGGATTCAGGCATCTTGTTTCACCTAAACTCCACACTAGAGACCTTTGTTTGGACCAAGTCCTTACCCACTGGCACCAAGTCTCCCAGAGTGTGGCTGAACAGGGAGATGAGTGCTGCCCTCAGGCTGACATCTGCAGGTAGTACCCAAATGACATCTATGCAGTAAGTACAAGATGTAGTAGGATAAAAGGATAGAGAGCATAAAAAGTCTGTAATTTGAATTTAAGATATCAGGGTATGTTTGCAACGATTTAGCTGTGAAAATATGTCTTTCATGAAAAATTAGCCTAATGAGGAGCATGGACCTGGGCCTTGAACAGGGTTACCAGAATTTTAACATGTCCACATACAAAATACAAACTAGATGGGTTTGCCTTCCTAAGCCAATGAGCACATGAACAATTCAGTCATTTATTTTACTACCTGCATGTTTTGAAAAAGTAATTTCTGTACATAGGAAAAGGATAAGGAGTCTAATTCAAAGTATAGAATGAAAACAAAGTAGCAGTTTCATCTGTACTATTTGCATAGTTGCATAAGATATTAATTTTTCCTTATTAGGGTTGGCAGTAACTATAGATTGGCAGGCTAACTTGCCAAGGTTGGTATAACTTTGGTTGTTTACAGCATTTAATATTGAATGATGTCACATTTAGTCTTTTTCTGTCAAATGTTTTCAACGATAAATAATTTCTGAGTTCTGATCCAGCAACTGAGAAACACTCCAAGCAAAGAGATTAGATCTATCTGGTTTAAATGAGTCTCTTAGAATTATTTGAAAATACTCATGTAAGAATGAAAACATCAGAACCTCATGTTATATAAATATTCTTTTTAGGCTTCTGTTACAAAATGCAAACTGAAAATAGTGCCGTTGATCTTTTATATTGATGTTTAATTCTATCTCTTTTAAAGGTAAAGCCATACCATCATTCTGCTAAAACATTCTGCTTTCTTTGACGTCATGTAATCATTTATCCCATAGGAAAGCCTTCCATTATCAGATGCCAACACAATATTCATCTGTGTTTTGTGTCCCTGTGATAGTTGTGCCTGTAGCCTGAAAGCCCAAGAAATGAGAAAGGAAACAATGTAAAGTATGAAAAAGACTTGTGAATTGCTCAGTACATAATAATAGGGACCTCAGTGCAGAAGGGTTTGCCCTCTGTAGGACCCATTTGGAAGTCTTAATTATTAATTAATTGAAAGTTCTTTGAAAGGGTGAATGTTGTGGC
Source organism: Chroicocephalus ridibundus (assembly GCF_963924245.1). Lineage (NCBI taxonomy): Eukaryota > Metazoa > Chordata > Aves > Charadriiformes > Laridae > Chroicocephalus > Chroicocephalus ridibundus. The sequence continues at coordinate 135,245,475 of NC_086285.1, forward strand.
ACTGCATAATCACCATGGCTTTGATTTTTTCAATATTACGTTGTTCTGCCTAGCTCTTACCTTCCTGTATGTACAACAGCAGAAGGCGAGTGAAATGAACCTAACTCTGCGACAAAAGCCAAAGATACCAGAAATGTCAAAAGAGAAATCTGAAAAAAAATAATGAGAAAATCATATAACAGAAATTATAACAGCCAGCTTTTTCTTCGTTTTCCAAATTCTATTTTCTGCTTCATTTTACCACTGTATTTTTAAATGCTGTAACTATAATTATTGCTTCTGAACATAGGGAGAAGGGAGAAGGAAAAAATGGTGGAAGAATAATCATAAGTCTGGAACTTGGAAAAAGATGTGGAAAGAAATTCAGGAAAATTAAAATCCTACCCTTTCCTTCTCTTCCCTTCCCTCCCCTTCCCTGGAAATAATTTGTCCTTCTCTTTTGCTACTTAATGTTTTTTTCCCCCAACATTTCCTTTTTCTTTTTTTTCCCTTACTCTAAGAGCTTTGTATAGAAGGACAAAAACATTTCAACAAAGGGAAGGATTTCATGCTCTAAGAGATCATTCTTCTGTGATATGTATATTTTTCAATCAACATTCAGCATTTCCTTTAGCCTCTATGTGCCAGGTGGTCTTTCTTTTCTAACCTGTTTAATCATGTATGACACTTTATTGGATGAATGCTTTTGCCTTTCCAATGAGATGCTCTGACTTCATATTTCAATCTTCATATCTCTTGTAAGCTCTCTCCAGTGATTGATTAAAACAGATATATATTTATGGCCTACATAAATGATAACTTATTATAACATTCTAAAGTATCTCAAGCATGCAAAACCAAGGGTGAAATTCTGGCCTCACAACAGCAAAACTCTTATCATTTCTGAGGAGCTGAGATTTCACCACAAGGATGAAGAGAAATTATTTATGGTGGCACAGGGGAATATAACTATGAATAATTTGATGAAATTAAGATGGAATAAATTCCTATCAGTAAGATATATTATGTCAGGGATCAGTATATCAAGGGAAGTAATGGAAGATCTATAGATTCCAACATTTTAAACTAGCTTTGAAGAAGGACTAGATAGTAATGCAGTGAGAAACTTACTTAATGGATTGCTTAATGGATTCAAACTCTCTCCAGTTCTTATAGTTCAAACGAGTTAGTATCACTGCTGTTTACCCCATTTCAGCTAATTTTCCTAATAAAATAAAACTCACAGTCTGCCTGATGCATTTTTGTATGTGGTTTTGTTTTTTTTTTTTAAATTAATTGTTCAGATTGAATCCTATCTAAGAGAAGGTTAGGGGTTTAGAAGCCCAAAACTTACTACAGGCATTGTGGAAAGATGCAGCTAGATAGAAGAAGACAGGCATAACTAATAGCTGTGATGAATACCTAATAAAAGAATCCATACAGCAGAGAAAATCTGGTAGCCAAGTTTCATTCATTCCATCATTCACAGATTTTAAAAAAAAAAAAATTACTTTGTGTTGCTAAATGCCTTAAGGACTGACATAATAGAAAAAAGAAAGCAATTCAAGAATAGAAATTCAGGGTCAAGCATTTAAGTTTGCTAACAAGAATTTATGCTGTAAACTGGGATCTTCTCCATTAGAAACAATATAAGAGAAGAAAGGCCCAGATGCATCAGCTGATATGGGTGTGAGAGATCAGAATGGTGTAGAAGGGAAATGTAGAATCATAGAATCATAGAATCATAGAATGTGTTGGGTTGGAAGGGATCTTTAAAGGTCATCTAGTCCAACCCCCCTGCAGTAAGCAGGGGCATCTTCAACTAGATCAGGTTGCTCAGAGCCTCATCAAGCCTGGCCTTGGATGTCTCCAGGAATGGGGCCTCCACCACCTCTCTGGGCAACCTGTTCCAGTGTCTCACCACCCTCATTGTAAAGAACTTCTTCCTAATGTCTAATCTAAACTTACCCTGCTCTATTTAAAACCATTGGCCGTCGTCCTATCACTACATGCCTTTGGAAACAGCCCTTCCCCAGCTTTCTTGTAGGCCACCTTAACATACTGGAAAGCCGCTATAAGGTCTCCCCAGAGCCTTCTCTTCTCCAGGCTGAACAACCCCAACTCTCTCAGCCTGTCCTCGTAGCAGAGGTGCTCCAGCCCTCTGATCATCTTCGTGGCCCTCCTCTGGACCCGCTCCAACAGGTCCATGTCCTTCTCATGCTGAGGGCTCCAGAGCTGGACACAATACTTCAGGTGGGGTCTCATGAGAGCAGAGTAGAGGGGGAGAATCATCTCTCTTGATCTACTGGCTAAATGTAATTCTAGGATATATTGTTTAACTTGGTTTTAGTAGAGAAACTTCTACACTTAGAATCATAGAATCATAGAATTGCTGAGGTTGGAAGGGACCTTTAAGATCATCGAGTCCAACCTTTAACCTACCCTGACAAAAGCCACTTCTAAACCATGTCCCTAAGTGCCCCATCTACCCTTTTTTTAAACACCTCCAGGGATGGTGAATCCACCACCTCCCTGGGCAGCCTATTCCAATGTTTAATAAACCTTTCAGTGAAAAAATGTTTCCTAATATCCAATCTAAACCTCCGCTGACGTAACTTGAACCAGTTTCCTCTCGTCCTATCACTTGTCACCGGGGAGAAGAGGTCAGCCCCCATCTCTCTACAACCTCCTTTCAGGTAGTTGTAGAGGGTGATAAGGTCTCCCCTCAGCCTTCTCTTCTCCAAGCTAAACAACCCCAGCTCCCTCAGTCATTCTTCATAAGGTTTGTCCTCCAGACCCCTCACCAGTTTTGTAGCCCTTCTCTGGACACACTCCAACACCTCATTGTCCCTCTTGTAGCGAGGGGCCCAAAACTGAATGCAGTACTCGAGGTGGGGCCTCACCAGTGCCGAGTACAGGGGGATGATCACTTCCCTAGTCCGGCTCACCACACTGTTCCTGATACAGGCTAGGATGCTGTTGGTCTTCTTGGCCACCTGGGCACACTGCTGGCTCATATTCAGCCGGCTGTCCACCAACACCCCCAGGTCCTTTTCTGCCGGGCTGCTTTCGAGCCACTCTGCCCCAATCCTGTAGCGCTGCATGGGGTTGTTGTGACCCAAGTGCAGGACCCGGCACTTGGCCTTGTTGAACCTCATACCATTGGTCTCAGCCCATTGGTCCAGCCTGTCCAGATCCCTCTGCAGAGCCAACCTACCCTCAAGCACATCAACACGCCCTCCCAGCTTAGTGTCATCTGCGAACTTACTGAGGGTGCATTCAATCCCTTCATCCAGATCATTGATAAAGATATTAAAGAGAACCGGCCCCAGCACCGAGCCCTGGGGGACACCACTTGTGACTGGACACCAACTGGATTTAACTCCATTTACCACCACTCTCTGGGCACGGCCATCCAGCCAGTTTTTTACCCAGCGAAGAGTACACCTGTCCAGGCCATGAGCAGCCAGTTTCTCCAGGAGAATGCTGTGGGAAACAGTGTCAAAAGCTTTGCAAAAATCCAAGTAGATAACATCCGCAGCTTTTCCCTCATCCACTAAGTGGGTCACCTTATCATAGAAGGATATTAGGTTTGATAGGCATGACCTGCCCTTCACAAACCCATGCTGACTGGGCCTGATCACCCTGTTCTCCTGCATGTGCCGTGTAATGGCACGGAGGAGGATCTGTTCCATGACCTCTCCAGGCACCGAGGTCAGACTGACACTTCTCTTGTCGTAAAAAGTCAAAGAGCTATCAAACTTTTGTGAAGTCTGTGAAAGTCAGATCTCACTGAGACCTGTCAGAACTGAACAAATTTGATATGAATTATCAAAACCTACATCCAGTCTGGCATTTTTACCAATGTTCATCCTATACTAGCTGTTCAGAGCAAACAAATACTTAATCTGCATTTTGCCATTACATTTTTAATAATTTCGTGTCATATTGGATGTCCTTTCTTTGCAGTCTATGACACTTTTCTGTAGTAGACTCAGCGATGAAAAGTCATTTCCTGTTCCAGATTAAATGCATTATTCTACTGAAAACACTTCAGAAGAGTGAGTTCTGCTTATACATGTCTCACAAGGCTTTTGGCCTTCAGAACTTTAGGTTTGTGATGTACTGCCCAATATCTATTTATATAATGATATCAGGGGAGCGTGGGGCTAGAAATCAAGGGAATTAATGAAATTGTAGAAAAATCTGCTAGAAACATGATGTTTTATTATTCACAGCAAACACTGTGACTTTGAACAACTCAGAAAGATAGTTAATGCATGGATTCTCCATGATGTAGACGTGTCCTATGATGGACAGAGGCCACTAGCTGAAGTCATCTCTTTCATTAAGTCATTTCTTTCCCCGATTTCTCAAGAAGTGGAATTCAGACTTATCTTTTCCATATATTTACAGCTACAGATGTGACATAGCCATGAAAAAATAAATCTTCTTGGATTATGTGAGGTATCACCAGATGAGATAGGTGTACCACTGAAATTCCTTTAGTGGCTTTTGGATCCAGCTCCAAATGAATAATAAATAAAATATTTACCATTTCCTCTTTCTGGTTGTCATGAATCAGTGCTATTACTAGAAAAGGGCAGCTGTTAACCAGCTCTTCTAAAGGCCGTGACTCATAAATTACTATCATTGTAGATTTCTCTTGTTTCTCCAGTTCTACTTACCATTAAACTACACAAGGAACACAAAGGTTTGATGTCTGACATTCCTTATTACTCCTGTTTCCTCTCTGATAAACAAAGGGATTTAAAAAAAAAGTTTGTAATGTATTACGTACATGTAAAAGCAAGTTTATGAACGCACTTAATTTGTGTGGGTTCCTCTGATTTACAATAATTTCCAGCTGAAGTCACTTTTGACCACAATAGATTTACCACTGATGAAAGCAACAATTTAAGTCCTACTCTCTTGTTATCTTCCAGCACATTTCTGGGCATTTCAGTACAGGTTAGGGAAGTCAACACTTTCATCACACTGTCCCTCATCCCAACCCCAAACCAAACAAAATATGCCCAAATGCAGACAGTTAAATTTTTGTCCAACAATGGTTCAGTACTGGAAATTTGAAATACAGATATAATTCTACAGAAACATTTATCTGTGTCATTCATGAAGAAAAACATGATAGGAACAAGTGCGGTGTTTATTACAGTTTAAAATACAAAGATGGGATGCAATCTCTAGTACAACTTCATTTTGTGGACTAAGGGGCAACCCATGCTGGATTGGGCAGAGAGCATTAAAAAGAAAGCTTTCTTGTTCTTGACCTAATCTGTACTATTTATCTTTAGCTGTAAAAACCCACCATCTTTACAGTTTTCCTCTTACGATTCCATGTTCCGTACAAGTGCTTTTCCTGTTAACTCACAGCATTTTAGATCTTTCTCATTGCATTTCCTCTCTCACAAAACAATGCCATAATTTAGCTGTTTTATGCAGTTAAGACAATAATTCTTTGGGTCTGTGCAGTAAAGATATGGCAGTTTATGTAGCCCATGGCACAAATAGTGTAGATGCACAGAATCCAGATTCTTTCATTTTCTGGATTGAAAGATCAAGTATTTAATACATTTATGCAGGGTAAAGAGGTTTCTGACTAGCATATATTAAAAAAAAAAAAAAAAAGAAAAAAGATTTGGATTATCACCTTTCCATCCTAAGTCAAGTTGCTAAAATGTTTTAATATTTCCTTAGCTGGAAGGTATATAGCTCCCACAATCATCTTTCTTATCCCTCAAAAAATTTCAGCAGAGTTAGGCAATTTTTACAGGAAAATGATACATAATAAGGAGATTTATAGCCAAGGGAGGAGAAAAGGGACAAAATGTTAAAAAGAATCAAATTACCTTGCATTAAATTTTGACCGGTCCAAAACAAAAGTGTGCAAAACTATCTAATTTATTTTTTTTTTCCTTGAGCACCAGAAGGTATAGAAATAGTTCAGTTTTAGGGCTGTTCTCTGCCTTACTTAATAGGTAAGGCTAGGCAGCATGAAATGAAAGCAGAAAATGGAAACTTCTGAACAAACAAGAAGGAATATTTTTTCACATCTGCGTAACTCCTTGCGACAGGACACTGCTTGTAGATTTGTCAAGCAACTAGACAAATGTATGGAAGAGAAGACTGTTGATGTCTGCTACATACCAAGATACTACTTTGCTTCAAAAAAATCATGTTAAGCGTCAGCAACAATCTGTGCAATCACCAGCATGTGCTTGTTCTGCTCATACTCTCCCCTGGGCTTCTGCTACTGGCATGCATCAGAGACAGGATGCTGAGCTCAGTGTACTCTTCTGACCTCTAACAATCCTTGCAAATGCTTTCATGTCCTTCCTTTCCTCCCTTGTCATCTCCACAATATTGCTGCTGAAGTTGTACTTTATAGATATCTTAACATAGTCTTGCCTGCATGAACACAAAATAAAACATTTTCCAAGAACACTGTGAGACTTCTTCAGGAAAAAGTAATTAAATAAATAAAATAATATAAATCAAACTTCAATCAGGAACTGGCAATTTAAGTTTACCTGATGTGCAAAATTCTATATATTGAATCTTAGACCAGTATCAGAAACAAACAGACAAGCAGTTGTTCAGTATTCTCATTCTTCAAACAATGGTACGGAAGGAAAAGTGCGTAGTGGTTTAATCTGCCTTATACAGTATTTTTCTACTGTAAAGATAAGGGCAGGGAATTTCAGATTTCCAAATAATAAGGGCTATGTAATTGATTCATACCAAATAAAAGCTGAAATTCTTTCTCTCTAATAACCTTTTTGGTAAATAAATAAATAAAAGATTAAACAATTAGAATTGTGGAGGATCCCATCAAGGTCAGATAGGATTTATCATGCCAGCACTATAAAGCTCTCCTCAATCATCAAAACCTAATTTCAAGTCAAGACAGGTTCCAAACTCTAATCCTAAGCCAGCAAACTACAAATAACTCAGCCCTTTGCCACTGCATTTTAATATGAACTTCGGATGTCCATAGGCTCTGTGGAGACCTTATAGTGGCCTACCAGTATCTTAAGGGGGCCTACAAGAAAGCTGGGCAGGGACTTTTTAGGGTGTCGGGGAATGGTAGGACTAGAGGGAATGGATTAAAACTAGAGATGGGTCGATTCAGACTGGATGTTAGGAAGAAGTTCTTCACCATGAGGGTGGTGAGACACTGGAACACGTTGCCCAGAGAGGTGATGGAAGCCCCATCCCTGGAAGTTTTTAAGGCCAGGCTGGATGGGGCTCTGAGCAACCTGATCTAGTGGGACGTGTCCCTGCCCGTGGCAGGGGGGGTGGAACTGGATGATCTTTAACGTCGCTTCCAACCCTAACAATTCTATGATTTTATGATTCTATGGTGTGAAACATGAATATATGCTTCCTTCACAGTCTTTGACACTTTTATATAGTAGACTTGGCATTTTTAAAAACAGAAAAAAATTCCTGTTTTTCATTCATTGCATTATTAGAGAAGAAAAAATTGTGAGTGATGGTCAGGTCTCCACCTGTACGTATGTCCCAGAAGCAGCCATTCAACTTTCAGAAGTTCCTCAGAGTTCAGATTGCACAGCCCATTATGCACTGATATCGGGAAGGTCACTGGAGAATCTGAGTCATTGAAGACACAGAGCAAGCTACGAAAACAAGATTGTTATACTCCTCAGAGTAATTGTGTTTTAAAATGGGACCCTATCTTAAAATACTTTAAGAAAACATAAAAAGAACAAGTGAAAAAAGAGTGATCCTCAAGAAATCCATACCGATGTAAGCATGACCTGTAATAAGCAGTAGAGATGTTGGAGTGTTTCTCTTCACACCTTTCTCTCTGGTTTCACAGAGATTTACATCCCAAAAGAAAGATGTTCCTTGCATATAGACTTATCTGACTCTCCATGGAAGTCAGATTAAGTCTCATAGTGCAGGAACAATGAGAAATTGTCTAAGACAGTACATGATTTGATGTCAGAAGGAATTAGACCCTTAATTGTTCTTTTGGTTCAGACATTTGTCTTTTCTGATGGCCAGGATTTGTCAAGTCGTTCTGGCAATGAACTACGGAAATTTCTTCCATGTTCCCTTTTTGTTACAGTTTCAAACATCAGACAACTGTTGTTCTCATTTGGGCTGGTTTCTTGCATCTTGTAGTTTCTCAAGTTTGACTTTTTTGAACATACTCTAGTCATGGTCCTAATGCAAAAAGTAAATAGTGTAGGTTTTACTTCCAATCTGCAGTATGTCTGTTATCCCTAATAACTCCTAACGTCTGAGCATATCTTTGAAGTGTAAGACTTGCACTACAGAATTTGCAGACTCAACATCAAGAACATACTGTGGAGTATTTCCTATTTCAATATTTCTTTGTTGAAAATTATGTCTGGCATGCATACAATCTAGACAAAGGCTGGAAATGGAAGAGGAGGAAGGAAATTATAAAGTAACCATTGCTTGAAAAATCTGCAGAAGTCTGGATTTTTTTATACCACATAGAAAATATGAGATACGTGTCACTTCACTTCATTGCTGTATTGGTACCTCTGACAACAAAAACCACAGAAACCTCAGAAAATAACTGGCAAGTCTAGAATTTCTATGAATAAACTTTGGAAAAACCCAAACCTGTGGAGGTACAACCGTGTATGCGTACATATACTCATGTTGGAAAGATACTTTGATCTTAAAGTAGGGTTTTTTTACTAGACTATGCGTCTTTACCATACCGGTATGTAAGTAAAACTTTAATTGAAAGACAATCTTGGTGAAAACTGATATTTCCCTTACAGAGCGACTCCCTTGAGACCTGGGGCTTATTCTAGAGTTTTAAATTCCAGATGAGGAAGATTTTACTTTGACCTATTAGAGCAATGTGTTGAGAATAATTTCCTTTTATTACTACATTTCACATAAAACAAGGAGTGCTGTCAGTTTCTTAACTTTGTAGGACTGATTTCAGAATTCGTGTTTTAATAAACTAACAATACAATAAACCATTATTATTACTACTACTACACTAGTGACAGTGCTTTGGTCTGACTTCACTGAAGTAAAACTTTCGTGAGGAAGAAAGATTTCTGCCTGTTTAGGGATTGAAGAATTTTTCTTCTGCTATAAAAAGTCATTTATAGAGAGCTGTAAATGTACACATCATTTTACAAATGTGGTATAAGACACATTCCTTGCCCTGAAGTGCTTACAGTCTAAGGTAGGAAAAAGATAAATGAAGACCAGACTCAGAAAAACAATTGATACAGAGCGTGGTGTGAGGAATAAGAATGAGGTGGATAGGAAGGGCAAATTGTTAGAAGAACTGTTCCTTCTTGAAGTCCAGATCTTATGGAAGGTGAAGATGGTGATAAGGATTTGGAGACTGACTCAGTGCACAATTTGGCCGGTGACACATACTTCTATCTGAGTAAAAAGGAGAATAAAAGTGGAAACAGGAGAAGGAGACAGAAGAAGTACAACTTCCATTTTTCCAAATTTTTCCAAAAGACATAGAGTAATCATTCTAATCATGGGTGTGTGTCTTCCTCCCATCATTGCTGGGTCTGCCCATAAAACCTCTTGCTGAAACTCCTCTTTAACGAGGCTGAAGCCAGAAAATCAGGGTGCAGCCTTTAATCCTTCAATCCAAACATACGTTCTAGCACCTCTTCTAACCATTGTTCCTGACTGTCGTGTTCTGTCTTTGGGTCCAGAATAACAAGGAGCCCTGAAGGATGCAGCATATCAAGAGTACTTTACTTTCCCAGTGGCACACTTTGCCCCAGTTCTGCAGCAAGTATTGACACCTTCTTCTGAGAATGCCTTGTGCTCATTCTGGATGCCCCACGCAGAGCCTCCTTGAGCTGTGTCCACGTGTGGCATCCAGCTGTGACGGCGCTGCAGAGGTGTCCGTCGCACCTCAGCACACAGCAGTACTCTGAGTGTGTTGTGCTGTCTGCCATCACCGCTATCAAAGCCTTAACCTGTACACTGCATCTCAGAGAGCTAAATGTAGGCCCCACACAGACTCCAGAAAGAAGCGCAGGCACTTTCTCAGGAGCTGAGAGTCAACCTTGGGGAGGAACACAGATCTTTCCAGGGACTACGGCTGGACTTGAGGCTCTCTACTTTAGACACATAGCCCAAATGCAAATATCCTGTTGGCATGAATACTCTGCTGCTGTGTGAAAGTCAGGCCTGTTGTGGCTTTCTCTTCTGCCTGTTTGTACTAACTTGCTGTCTAATTAAGAAGACATTATTGCTATACTTTATTAGTGTTGTTACAGTTTTATGAACTTATGAATGATATATTTACTGACACTGTAGAAGATTTAACATTCCTACATGCCTAATCTGCTAGAAAATGTTAGGTTTAAGCAAAAAAATGTGCTTATTCATGTAGTTGGAACATAAGAAAGGTATTTGAAATATAAGTCTAGACATTTTTGCAAACTGTTAAAGAAAAATACAAGTAAAAATATTGACTTTGGAATGCAAATGGCCTTTGAAGAAAGTTAACCTGGAAATTATCTTAAGGAACAAAACTGCAATCTACAACCACAAATACCGATTGTTATTTTTTTAACCCATTCAAGCAATACTTTTTAGCTGCGGTACAAAGTTACGAATGGTAGTCAGGAAAAGAATGTTTATAACTTGTTTTCCTATTTAAACTGATATTCAAGACACTCTGTTTTCCCTTTCCTTTTTGGAAGCGATAGTTAGACACAATGTCCAAAACCATGTTCCAGTTCCATTTTTCAGACTCACATCTTGACATTTAAAATAAGAACCTGACCAAAATCTATGAGATCTCATTACTGATTTTGAATATTTAGGTTCTCTGAATCAAGTTTTTTGGGTTTTGTAAAAACACTATTGCAAACGGTAACAATATTCCCATTTCTTTTCTTTCTAATATCTGTATATTAGCTTAATTTTTCAACTATCAAGAGCAATTGTTTTTCTAAGAAGACAGACTGAAAAATACAGGTTGCTAATTTTATGGGAGCTAATAATAAAATAATATACATTTTCCAAGTACAGAACCTTTGGAGTGTTTTCTTCCCTGGCATCTGATTTGTGTTTTCAAATTAGCTTTGCCCAGAAAACTAAATTATAAAACAAAGAGAAACAATTTTTTAAAAAGATAGACATGTACTGTTTTACCTGGCTGTATTTCTCACTAGCAAGTAAATGCTATTATAAAGAATTACTGTTTACATAGCTGACTCCAAAATGAAAACAAACCGACTCCTGCGAAACTGGCTGGGACGTTAGTTATAGGGCGATCTCTGACTACGACTTGAAAACACACAGAGTCTGTTTTTTCTCAAAGCAATTGGCTTTGAATTAACTTTATTTTACTCTTTTTGTCTCCACTGTCTATCAGATAATACAGCATGGAATTTCTGTAGACTGCTATTTAGTAGTTAGCAAAACAAAATATCTTCAAAGACAGTATCTTAAGGATTCCGTGATTTGCAGAGTCTTCATACAAGCTGCTGGATTAGACAAACTAAGTCACAAATTGGACTCTACTTCTGAAAAATTGGTGGAACTATTATCTCAGCAGTGACTGTAAAAGCAAACATCACAGCCATCCCATCAAGGTAATTGCACGCAGTAGGCTTTCCTCAAATATTATTCTGGTGGCAAGATGGCACAAATTGTCTGAAAGATTCAGACACTAAAGGGTTACGGGCTGTGCTGCACTAGCATAACTTGATCTTTTATCCAGAGACTAATTCTGGACACATCTAGGCCAAACTGTAGCATACGATAAATCAGACACCAGCAATTTGTGTGCGCATGTGTTTGCATTAAGGTAATAATCCCTGAGTAATAAACATTATATTGGTGGTAAGGCTAACCCAAATCATGAATGTGCCTGCAGGCTGGGCCCTTTGATACATCCAGAAACCACACTGGTATATGTTACAAGCACTGAAGAATTTGAGACCAAGTTTCAATTTTTATATCACAGTCACAGGAGAGACAAATCTGGAAAGACCTGCCTTCTTATTGTCTGCGGTAGGCATGGAAGCCACACATCGCTGCTGTTTTATCTTTGGAAAAAAATTGAGCAAGAGAGTGACTCTAAAACAATCACAGGCACATCGAATTATATACAGGCGGCACAGGAACAGGACAGTAGCTGGTTAGGCAACCCTCGGGAAAAGAATTATCTCTTTCCAGTATGCGTAGCTATCATCTGTAGTCATGATTAAAAAAGCTTATAAATAACAATGACTTGATAAACTGTAACTACAAATCAAATAATGGATGTTTTCAGATTATATAGTTGTGGATGTTTTCAGATTATATAGTTGAGTAGTCATTATTAGAACAACATTATTTTGGCTACAGTATCCTGAGTTGCATCAGGAAGAGCATTGAAAGCAGGTAGAGGGAGGTGATACTTCTCCTCAGCGCTGGTGAGCCCACATTGCATTAATGTTCTGTAAAGAATTTCTCCACTGGATTCACTAGTCTTTTGTGTCACCTTAATGTCTTCACTGAATCAGAACTGGCTTGTCACTAAAACTGCCCCAGAATAAAAGAAAAAAACACCGTGTTTCAGTTGGAAAGTACGAGATTGTTGTTGCTTTTACATCTGACAAGTTTTTCTCTTTCATACAAAGATGCAATAGTTGCCACAGGAAGGCAGAAAATCTGGGAATAACTCTGATACACAGGATCTTTCAAGGACATACAACATAGACTGAGACACACATACTAAATGAAAGTGAAATGGCTGCTGAAATAAGAATGCAATGGAGAATTTCTCCCCAGTTTTCTGAAGGCAGACCCAGTCAAGTTTATAAAGGGATTTCAGATATACACTAGAGACCTGAAGATGAGGATGGTAAAACGCATATCAGAGGGCAGAAAGAGCATAAGTAGCGAATCACCCAAAAATTTAAATAATCCAATATTTAACAGCAAATCTAGATCAGGGATTCTCAAATTTTCTGAAGCACGATCCACAGTCAGCCCTCTAAATCTGCTGTGGAATGTGGGTGACACACGACTGTAGCTAAGACTTGGTGGGAACATCTACTTGGCTTTCTCCCAGTCCTAGAAAGGAACAAAAGCTCCTGCTCTTCCCTTGGTGAAGGCAGGCAAGAATGGCCTATAGTTATGAACCATAATGAAACCATCAAAAACACAATGCTAAGATATTCCTGTGGGCCGCCTCAGATGAACTGAAAGCTACTGAGATCTGTGACCGTAGTTTGAGACTCAGTGTCATACAGATTTGGTAGGCTGCGAAAAATCCACCTCCTAGCTCTGGCTCCCAGGTATTCTCCCTGTCCAGAATTAGCTCAAAATGAACTGGCAACTTACCTTCCTTCATTATCATGTCAGTCTCACCTCCGTGCCTGGTAAGATTATGGAGCAGATCCTCCTGGAGGCACTGCTGAGGCAGAAGAATAACAAAGAGGTGATTGGGTACAATCAACACGGCTTCACCAAGGGCAAATTGTGCCTGACAAACCTGGTGGCCTTCTATGAGAAGGTCACAACATCAATAGACAAGGGGAGAGAAACTGACGTCATTTACCTGGACCAGAGCAAAGCCTTTGTCACTGTCCTGCATGATATCCTGGTCTCCAAGCTGATAAAATATGGATTTGATGGACTGACAATTCAGTGGATAAAGAACTGGCTTGACGTCCGCACCCAAAGAGTGGCTGTCAATGGGTCCATGTCCAAGTGGAGGCCAGAGACAAGTGGAGGCCAGAGACAAGTGGAGTCCCTCAAGGATCAGTGCTGGGACTGGTCTTGTTTAACATCTTCGTCAGCAACATGGACAGTGGAATAGAGTGCACCCTCAGCAAGTTTGCCAATGACACCAAGCTGTGTGGGGTGGCTGACACGCTGGAGGGAAAAGATGCCATCCAGAGGGACCTTGACAGGCTGGAGAGGTGTACCAATGCCAACCTCATGAAGTTCACCTAGACCATCCTCCTTCTGGGTCCAGGCAATCCCAAGCACCGATATAGGCTGGGCAGTCACCGGCTTGAGAGCAGCCCTGAAGAAAAGGACTTGGGGGTGCTGGTGGTTGAGAGGCTCAACATGAGCCGTCAGTCTGCACTAGCAACCCAGAAAGCCAATCGTATCCTGGGCTGCATCAGGAGAAGTGTGGCCAGCAGATCGGGGTAGGTGATTCTCCCCCTCTACTCCACTCTCGTGAGACCCCACCTGGAGTACTGCGTCCAATTCTGGAGCCCCTACCACAAGAAAGATATGGACATGCTGGAGTGTGTCCAGAGAAGGGCCACGAGGATGATCAAAGGGCTGGAGCACCTCTCCTATGAGGACAGACTGAGAGAGTTGGGGTTGTTCAGTCTGGAGAAAAGAAGGCTCCGTGGAGACCTTATAGTGGCCTACCAGTATCTTAAGGGGGCCTACAAGAAAGCTGGGCAGGGACTTTTTAGGATGTCGGGGAACGGTAGGACTAGAGGGAATGGATTAAAACTAGAGATGGGTCGATTCAGACTGGACGTTAGGAAGAAGTTCTTCACCATGAGGGTGGTGAGACACTGGAACACGTTGCCCAGAGAGGTGATGGAAGCCCCATCCCTGGAAGTTTTAAGGCCAGGCTGGATGGGGCTCTGAGCAACCTGATCTAGTGGGACGTGTCCCTGCCCATGGCAGGGGGGGTGGAACTAGATGATCTTTAAGGTCCCTTCCAACCCTAACAATTCTATGATTCTGTGATTCTATGATTATACACTTAATCTCTTCCTAGTTTCATAGGACGTTCACAAAAGTTTACAAAGAGGAATGGGTCTAATACTGAGCAAATGTGAATATTATGTGGTCTGTGTATGGCAGTGTAGCAAGTTTAGGCTCATTCCAACTAAAAGCTTGAAGTAAAAAAGCATTAAATTTGGTTCATGTGAAGCAAAACTGAAACATATTGGAAGTGGAAACCATCATATTTTAGAGGCCCGTGCTCCAGGCACTGTATTTCTAGCAGTTTTTATGTTGACAGTTTAGTTCTCATAGGCTATTTCATAATAAGACAGAGAGTTTAACATTTAAATTCGCTTAAGCTGGAGAAAACTGCCAACTTTACATTGGGCACTGCTATAATTGTTACATCTGAAATCTTTTTGTGTCAATATATTCTGATATTTCCTGTTCTATTATACCTAGACAAAGTAGAAGATAAAGTTTCTATAGAAAGTGAAATTCAGAGCAGAGAAAATCTGTTTTGCAAATTACCCATACCAGTATAATACTTTAATTGATTGCACTTAAGATATTTTTGTTCCAAATGAAAAGACGTATCTTCTGACAGATTCCTGTGTTACATTTCACACTGTGGTTTAAACTAATTTGCCAAAATAAATATGTATAAAACTATTTGTCCCATGCATTTTGTTGCCATTATGTATCCTTTATAGCAGAAAAAATAGAAGGAAGCAAAACATTGCAGTATTGCATCTTGTATTCTAGGTGTAAGCAAGCCATTTTGCCATGTAAGTTCCTTTGGGAAATTTTATGAGATTAATTTTTTTCTCAAGCATACCAATGACATGTGCTACACTACCTGATTAATCAAGCTTTCACTGATTCATTTGCTCTGGTTTTAGTATAATTGAGATAGGCAGTTACCCTATGTTTTAACCAGAAAAGAATTGGATACATTTCTTCTAAAGATAAGCTCTGAGCACAATTTCTTTTTCCATCCTTTTCCAGGTCAGTCATAGTAATTTGAAGGAAAACAAAACCCAAACAACTCCCCTCCCAACTACTATACAGGCAGAGTCTTTTCTTCCATCTTATTTTCCAGTGACATTTTAAGGGTCAGCTACTGGGAGCAAAATTTTATTCTGGTTCTGTTTCAGCTGGTTTTGCAGTCGTTTCAGTCTCTGTGGGAGTGCTGCATTCCTAGTTTACTGGGCTGCCTGTGGAATATATGTGCAGCTGAGGCACAAGAAAGGAATGTGTGCTTTTATGTTCCTTCTTCCTTTAGAAGTTGCAGAACAAAGTACCTGCAGAATCCCAACTATCTAGGAGTGGCTGTTGCCCACCAACAATATCAGGTCACAAAATTGGTTAATGTTGTACTGTCTTCAAAAATCTTCCGCAGATACAGGGGGCTTTTCCTTCATTAGATTTAACACTCTGAGTTTGTATCAGATCACATCAGCTGAATGTGAATTGTGAACTACAGAGTTGGTAATTCAGGGGTGTTATTTTGGACTAAGTTCATTTGGCTAGCAGGATGCAAGACTTCGCAATAAATAATGTCTTTGAAGAATATGGGAAAACTGATACCTAACTTAATCCTATTGAAAACAATGAGGCAGGCAAGACTTCTACAGTTTTTCTTTAAGTGGTAGGAATACTGGCATCCCCTGCTGCCTGAAGAAATCAAGACCATTCTAAGAAACTGAGGTTTGCTGTGCATATTGTGTTTTGTTTAAGCATGCAGCCAGATTTCCTTCTGTCATCCAGCATAATTTTTACCAAGTTCATTGAGAATTCAGATCCTCATTACTTTACTATATCCTTAGAAAACTCTGTGCTGAGGAATTTGTAACCACAGACAGGCTGTGTCTAGATAAAGGCAGCTAACTTACGAGGATGGGACCGATTAGGGAAAAAGGTTCCTCGTTCCTTCAGCAAGGCCATTCACAGGAGGACCCTAATATGGAGCCAAATACCCTTCATCATAGTAAAGACCACTTCTCCTCTTACTAATTTAAGTAATTTCTTTTAAGGAATATTTTTTTTTTTAAGAAAACTTCTTTGCCAGAAGATGGCCAGCGTAGTATTTTCCTGGTATGGCTACTGGATTAATCTCAGTGTCAGTGTGACTAAAGAGCTGAAAACACTTCATCTCAAAAAGCAATTTTTCATGAACATATTGACTTACCTTATAGGAAATTTAGCTTGATTTTGGGGCAGTTTATAAAAGACATACTTAGGATGTTGTTCTTTCAAACAAGTTGTAGAGCATTTATCAGGAAAAGGTTTTGAGGGTTTTTTTGGGAGCTTCAGCCTTGTACTTTCACATACCCTCTGCTAAATTGTTTTTGAGACAATACGTAAGGATTACTTGAAAAAGATATGTTCACCTAATATGGACTAGCAGAATATTTTCTTGCTGGGAATAGCCTTCAATAACTATAAGTCTTGGAGTCATCTATTCACTGCTGGATGCAACACTCTGTAAACCCAGAGTAGTTCCATATGAATTGCTTTATCTATCCCACACAATGTAATACTACACAGCAGTGAAGGCTCAGGTGCTGGACACACTGAGCACAGGCTAATGAATACTGCGCCTTTTATCCCTGGGGGGTTGCTTTGCTCTCTCTTCGTTTTCCTTCACAGACATCAATTTGGTTTCAGATTCCCATACACTCAGGTAAAAAAAAATCAAGGAAATGTAGAACCTCCACCTGTGTGCTACATACGATGCAGAGCCCCAAAATCACAGCTGTGTTGTTTCAAATTGTGTGTGTGTGCACATAAGTTTTTAAAGGGATGATGCACAAGGCTGCTTGTGAAAAAGACGAGTCAAAAAATGTATACAGCATGCTCTTGATTGTAGACTCTGAATTATTAGAAATTTCCAGGAAATTAATAGGAGATTCATTCTATTATATATTGAGATTTATTTGTGTTTGGAAATGTTTTTGTGACAACAATACATCTTTGACAGGTATCAGATTGTAATGAAAGTCAGTTGCAATTTAAAAAACACGCAAGACTATAGAGAATATAACATAGACTGTATTTATTTTGCAGTTTCAAACTATTTTATAATGATTTTGGATGGGATGTATTTAATATCGTCTTGAAAACAGATATACAAAAAGGTGGCATAATAATGAATTAAAAAGAAAGAAAAATTTATTCCAGTTCTGAATGGTGAGTCAAGATTTAATGTACCATAACCATCTAAAGTTAAATATATTTTAACAGGTTTAATGTTTGAGGATTCAAAATCAACAACAAGGAATTATACATCAAGCAATAATTTAAATTACAGAAATTTTTAGGCTGATATTTAAAGTCTTTTGTCTCTGGAGAGATCCTGAGGGACTACAGTCTGGCTTATATACTGTCATTAGTTGAGAAAGAGCCTGCGGGTAGAGAAAAAAATACAGACTGCTTAGTTGAGGAGAAAAATCTTTAAAACATCTCATAGAATGAAGTAGACAAATACCTTAGAGGAATTATTGACGTCAAGATATTTAGCAGGTAAGACAAAGTGAAAGTATTATGATGAAGTTGAAATTCTGTTTTTGCAATAAGTCAGGAAAACTTAATTGACAAAACAGGTAGTTCTTAAATATTCTGAAAGAGCCAGACATAGTGTAGCATCAGAGATTAGTGTTTTAGAAAGCAGTGTCAAAACCAAAGTTATCTCACTGAGATGTAGATTGGTTAAAGGACAATAACCACAAGTGTAGCTGAACAAAAGCAAAGAAATACGACTGATATCTGGGCTAGCCAAGAAGACTCTAAGTCTTTTTTTGTTGCAAGAGAGAATTTTAATAGAAAGAAATGACAGAATGAAAATTGGACCAGACAGGTAAAGGTAATGCAGAAAGAGTCAAACATTTTTCAGATCAAGACTGAAGATTAGAAATTACTTTGATTTTTATTATTATAATTTCAACAGTAATTAAACGTATTCTTTAGTCAGGATGAAGCCATCCTTCAGAGATGAAGTGAGGATAAAACATGGCCAATGCTGGTAACTGCAGAGGCAGACCAACCAAGGCTGCAGGTAGAGTTCTCTGAATGCAAGGAATTTGCCTGTAGCACCTGGGAACAGACGAATTATCAGCCAGGTTCCATCTCTGATACTTCCCATACCTTTCTGCGTCTAGAAAGAGACTCTTCTTTCCTATGTTATATTTTCCATGCTGTTGTCTTTACAACATCCAATACAAGGATCCTATGCTGCAGAGAGGAGGAAGCATTTTTGTAAGTCACAGTTTTATGAAAAAAATTTTGGCTACTTTAAATAGGAGGCAAAAGTGCTACAGACTGAAGCAAATCCCCATGAAAATTGGGTTGGATCAGGGAATGCTCTTAAGTAGAAATGTTTTGTGTAAATTACAACAAACTCAGAATTACTCTGGTTTACACCAAGATTTGCTTCAGACTCTGGCATCCTGAAAGCAAAACATAATTTTTGTGGATGTGTGGATAATTTATAGTGTCGTCTCAGGGATCTGAAATCAAATGGATTACACCAGCAGTAGTTACACTGGAAGTAACTCAGGTTGAGAAATATCAATTGATACCACTATCATTGATAAGAGAGGAACATATAACACACTCATAGGAAGCTGCCAACAGGGCAATAGAACATATAAAAATAAACTGTGAGTTTAGGACTTAAAATCCTATGAAGCTTTCTGTTCTGATTTTCCATTCTGAAAAATTAGGTAATATCAAATTTATTGAAGGCTGTTACTTTTAGAGTAAGTACTGCCAGCTGAGTCATTATGCCTCTTATTCAAGTCTTCTTATTTACCAAGATGAGATTCACAGTTCTGTTTCCCCAGATTACTATTTTTGTGTTTTAATTCCTAGTGTCTCCTTCCAGTATCCCAGGGCTCTTTCCACTGAGAACTCTCCTCCGAAGCCCAGAGCTAGCCCTCAAGTCCTAGCTTTTTCTCAATCAGACTGGGACTGCTTGCAGAGACTAGAGGCCCTGAAGTGATCTTACATTACGTCAGTTATGTTTCTGTTCTTTCTCTGTCGTGAACCCAAACCTGTAACAACACCCAGACCCTTGTAATTATGGTGGGCAAGTGAAAGCCTTTCAGAGAGATTCATTCCTTGGTTGCATGCAGACCGTGTTTGGGAAGTGGCTGTTACTATTTTCAGTGAGTAGTTGTTATTCTGAATGAACCCATTTATCAGCTTGAGTGACAATTGTCCAATCTCAAGAAATAAAAATATCACCTGTTCCAGTTACATCTTATTTTAAAGGCAATTCAAAGTGACTATATCATATCTGATACTGCTTCCCAACATAATGGAAAAAAATACTTTCAGCTACTTGTAATTCAATGTTCCCAGCTGATAAATGCGCATAGTGAGTTTCTGGCAAGAGATTTTAATATCACAAATCCAAATAGATTTTGCTTCCATTAAAAATTTGTTGGAATACCTCTTTCCTTCACCAGTTTTCTTTCTTTTACCACAGAGAAGCCTTTCTTGATATGCTTCTCTGTGTCTGTTATCCCTGTAAAATATGATGTCTGAATGAGAGGCTCAACATGAGCAGGCAATGCGCACTTGCAGCCCAGAAAGCCAACCGCATCCTGGGCTGCATCAAAAGGAGCGTGTCCAGCAGGTTGAGGGAGGTGATTCTGCCCCTCTATTCCGCTCTTGTGAGACCCCACCTGGAGTACTGCATCCAGCTCTGGAGTCCTCAACTCAAGAGGAGCATGGACCTGTTGGGACGGGTCCAGAGCAGGGCCAGAGGATGATCAGAGGGCTGGAGCACCTCTGCTATGAAGACAGGCTGAGAGAGTTGGGGTTGTTCAGTCTGGAGAAGAGAAGGCTCTGGGGAAACTTCCAGTACCTGAAGGGGGCCTACAGGAAAGATGGGGAGGGACTCTTTATCAGGGATTATAGTGATAGGACATGGGGTAATGGTTTCCAACTGAAAGAGGTCAGATTTAGATCAGATATTAGGAAGAAATTCTTTCCTGTGAGGGTGGTGAGACACTGGAACAGGTTGCCCAGAGAGGTGGTAAATGCCCTGTCCCTGGAAACGTTCAAAGCCAGGCTGGATGGGGCTTTGAGCAGCCTGGTCTAGTGGAAGGTGTCCCTGCCCATTGCAGGGGGGTTGGAACTAGATGATCTTTAAGGTCCCTTCCAGCCCGAACCATTCTATGATTCTGTAATTCTGTGATTTCTGTTACTATTAAAGACTCTTTTTTTCCTGTTGCAGTTATGTTATAAAGTAGCCTTGGTTCCAATAAATATTGATTGCCCAGACTTCCTTCTCAGGTTAAGGGAAAAGCACATCAACTGTAAAGCCCTGATGTCTCTAATTAAATGGGGGCTAATTACTTCATCCTCGGTGACATCAAAACAAAAAGATCTCAGCACACTGAAGTATGGGGGATCAGATAATCTTTTTTCTGTAATACAGAAGGAAGAAACTTGCACATCAGGAGCAGTTCTAATAGCAGAGATTTTTAATTAATCTAATTAGAGAAAGGGCAGTAAATGTGAAATGGAAATAGGTGCAACACAAATTTACCAAAAGTAGGTCATACCAAGCCAGCTGTATGGCTCTCTGATAAAATTTCATGTTTTGTAAAAGAACAATGCAGCCAGTGTAAGCTCTCTGGACTTCACATAAAGTATTCTAAGGCATTCTAAAATTAGAGAACTTGGGGATTACTATGAAAACTGTAAAAATTACTTTGAACCATTAATGAATTGCATCTGAAAAGGTCAGATGCGGTACTAAGGTATTTGAAAAATATTTTCAGTAGGATGGGAGAATATGCATGTCAATATCCAAAGCACAGGAGACAGACACCTAGAGTTCTGTCTGCAGTTCTAATCACTGACACTCGAAAAGATGAGCTTGAGTTTAAATAGATGCAGAAAGTAGATGCATAATCGAGATTAAGTAATGCTTTACCTGCAGTAGGAAAGAAGCAGACAAAGTAGACAAAGAACGTTCCAGAAAGTAACTTATACCTGTTCAGGTACAGTAAATTCAAAGACAGTATGTGGACAATCACATAAAAAGCTTCCACTTTTAAGAGCAATGTTAGCATGAGTGGATTCCTGGATCATTGCAAGAAACTTTGTCCTGTTGTCAGACCTTGTTGGGTTAGTGATCCATAACCAAAAGAAATACACTATGAATCAGAGCGCAGAAATATTTGGTGGTACCAGTAGGTGACACTGAGCTTCCTGTGACAGAATCATCTATCAAGTTTGTATGGCTCAAGTTGAAGCAATAAAGATAAATAGGCTCTCTGCTCCTAATAGTTGTTAGCTCCAATGAGACCAAACTATACCTGTCATTAAATTATTACTATCTCTGCTCTGGAACCGAAAGGCAGACGCTTTTTTTGATTGTTGCAGGGAGACATATTATTAATAGGTTATTAAGCAGAATGCTTAATCTATCATTCAAAATGTTTCTTAGCTATCAAGGATCCTTATGCAACAAACCATTGAATGTTATCTATCAATATGGGAGCTGTGAAAAAACTTGTTATTTAAAAAAAAAAAGTAGAAACTTCCTAGGATCTGTACCTTAGCTTCAATACTCCTTGTTATTGGGAGGCTTCAATGGGCATCAGATTATTCTGAACAGCATGATACCTGGACGCATTATCAGAGAAGACCTCTGAAAAACAGTTAGAGAAATTGTCTCAGAACTTAGGTCTTACCTCTTACCTCCCTGCAGATAGGGCATGCTGCTCAGTCCTACTCTTTGAAGGAAGAATTTGTCATGTTCAAGGGCTTCTGATCAGGCACATGAACTCTTTTGCTATTTCTGTCATGAAAAGACTCTTCAATCGTTGATACAGTAAAATATTTACCCCGAATGCATTTTTATAGTTCAAACCTTAATATAGTATATTCACCTACCATTTTGAGGGCAGCACAAGAGACGTTATTTTTTAGCACATTATTTTAAATTGCCAGAATGGCTACTACCACTGTATTTATTACTTTTCTCCTTTTAAAACACTATTAGCCAATATGCTTCTAAGGTTAAATTTAGTAGCGTTATATGAAGTGTATCCTGTTATTTGTGTAGGAAGTATAAACATTGTGACTGGAACACAGCAAGCTTCACCATTTTCAATAGGAAACTGAAGCCAGGAACATGGAAATAGCACCATAAATAATCCTCAGAGAGTTTTTTTACCTATGACTAACTCATGTTCTTAACTATTCACTTGAATTTGTAATTCCAAGACAATTAAGGCAAGTGAAATAGTTGTCATCACACTGATTGGTGAATAAAATTTAGTCCTTTCATTAAAAAAAAAAAACAAAACAAAACAGCCCAGGAGATTGTAATTTTACAGCAAAATATCTGGCATGCCAATGTTGGCCTAAGAAAGCCATCAAAATTAATTCCTTGGTTTGGTGAAATATTGTTACAGTAGCAAAAGCCTCCTTTTCATAGTCTCTATTGCTGTCTTGCAGCTTGAATTGTAGCAGCACCTATGAGCACCGATGGACTGAGCAAGCTTTATATCAGTCATGAGCATTATGGTTTTTGTGTATTATTTGTTACACCTTATCTACATAATTGCCTCCTCGACAGCCTGCAGATAACTTGTCTGAGCATAGCCAATGGTTTGTTAAAACCTAAAAGGCCTATCAGGTACATAAGGTCCCATGTGCCTCCAGCGTACTCCATATTCACCCCTAAAAGACTGCACAGACAGACCACTGTGCTAAGTCCTGTACAAACACAGAAAGAGGAGGATAGATTGTAAGATGTGACAGAACATTGATCTCCTAGAGATGGAAAAAGAAGCAGAATATATAAACACAAAAATGGAAGTTAAGCATAAATTAAAGGGACTTAGGTATTACTAAGGGAAATGGGTTAAGGAGCTGGGGAAAGATTCATTAAAAGGCATTGAATAGCACTTGATAGCATGCGATGTGGTCTATCCCATAGATGTTCTAGCCATCAACAAATGACTATTGAGCACAGTTTGCAGACTTTCAGCCGGTCATTGGGCCTTAACACACATGAGAACGTATGACTGAGAACCATTTGTAGTATTTTTTTCACATGCCTTCTCAGTTCCCAGAAATGACAGATAAATTGGTGTCAAGTGGCATGACAATGAGCCTTCACCAGCTGAGGAGTGGGCCACCATATTTCGACTTGAAAGAGTCCTGAATATTTGTATGTTGCAGGCTATGGAGGCTATAGGTCTTGCATAACTTCCTTTTATTCCATCTTTCCCATAAAAGGAGTTAATTTGATAAACAGTTATTTATTCCGAAGAAGAATGAACAATTTTTGTTTAGAGCGTCACTAAGTCCGTTCCTGCTCTACTTATAGCAGCAAGGCTGCAGGCTGCCAGCATTGATATTAGAGCCTTCCCAGCACTAATTGTCAGTAGCACTGGATAGCTCGTTCACAATTTCTGTATCATCTTGTGTAATTAGGGATATGCTATTAGTTTGCTTTCAAAAGTGTGATAGATGTTTACGTTTGTAATTGTATTGGTTCAGCACTGAGTTCTTAGACAGCTTGTTTCATTCGCGTACCTTCTGGTACTTTTTATTTATTTGCTTCTGTAGATGTACCTCAAGCTGAGCTACGGTGTATAAATATCCAGAAGGAAATTTATTCTAACAGCAGTTGTCTACTGCTTTGCATTAATGATACTCCAACTATTGCTGCTAGCTCTAATGTTTAGCACAATTCACAAAATCATCCAGAAGGGATAAAAGACTGAGACTGGAAGCCTGTAGACCTTCTGAAAAATGGATGAATAGATATCAAATTTATTCACAACAGGCAGTATTAATTAAATAATTAAAATCATAGAAATATACAGTAGTTGCCTGAGGAAACTTTGGTAAAACCCACTACTCTTTAGAAAGCACTTAGGCATTCACACCAGACAGCCTACTGCCCCTAAAAGACCGAGTTTTGGAGGATAGCTGGCTTTTGGATACTTGGCAGTATAATTTACATTAGGTGTAAAGTGGAATTTTATGCACTATAAATCATCTTATGGGAAAACTCATAGATGCAAGAAATCTGTGTTAGGAGGGGAGAGGAGGTGATTAAGTTTGCAGGCAAGCTGCCTGCAGGGTTTTTCAGGAAAATAACACTTCAGACCTCAGGAAGAGTCAGAAACCCACACAGCTCCAAAGCCTAATACAGTCTGATCCTCTGAATATATACTTCCTCCTGTCACCAAGGAAGGTGGGCCATTGACCGTGGAAAAGCCTGTGGCTGTTTTTATCCTGCTCTGTCCGCTCGCTCTCTGGAAACATATTAATCACATGTTTTATTCCTGTGTTCTGGATTTGTAGTAATGAAGAGGTGGAAGAAAGAAGATGCAGAAGGAGAAAGAAAAAGCTGAGATACCTGCTATGCTATATTATGTTGTACTGCAAAATCATTTTAGGGTAATGGTAATTCCTCAAGAGGCAACAAACCCCATTTCATTTAAATTCTAAGGCCACTTTAAACCCAAAGAACTTGAAGATTTTCTTTAGCAACAAGAGACACGGATTCTCTCTTACACAGTGCATGTTTGTTTGATATGATAGTAGGGGTCTAAAATTGTGAATTCTTAGATTTATTGCCTTATAAAGGGATACTGAATATGAATATAGAAAACACAGATGTGTGTGTATGTATGTATGTGTGTGTGTATATATATTTAAAAAAATTTTAAAAATATATTTTTTTTTAATGGGTATAGATATGGGTATATACGAACTGCTGGCTTTGTCCTGTGCTGTATAGACTGCAGAGAAGCAAAATGAACTTTTTTAGGAGAGAACAATATCATATATAGTTTATGAAGTTATAAAATTTTTTACAAAGTCCGGTCTCTGCTTGAGTAGTTTTGTCATAGAATAATATAATCATAGAATGGTTTGGGTTGGAAGGGACCTTAAAGATCATCTAGGTCCAACCCCCCTGCAATGGGCAGGGACACCTTCCACTAGACCAGGCTGCTCAAAGCCCCATCCAGCCTGGCCTTGAATGTCTCCAGGAATGGGGCCTCCACCACCTCTCTGGGCAACCTGTTCCAGTGTCTCACCACCCTCACAGGAAAGAATTTCTTCCTAATATCTAATCTAAGTCTGACCTCTTTCAGTTTGAAACCATTACCCCTTGTCCTATCGCTATAATCCCTGATAAAGAGTCCCTCCCCATCTTTCCTGTAGGCCCCCTTCAGGTACTGGAAGTTTCCCCAGAGCCTTCTCTTCTCCAGACTGAACAACCCCAACTCTCTCAGCCTGTCTTCATAGCAGAGGTGCTCCAGCCCTCTGATCATCTTTGTTGCCCTCCTCTGGACGGGTCCATGTCCTTCTTATGTTTGGCACTCCAGATCTGGATGTAGTACTCCAGGTGGGGTCTCAGGACAGCAGAATAGAGGGGCAGAATCACCTCCCTGCTGGACACGCTCCTTTTGATGTAGCCCAGGATGCGGTTGGCTTTCTGGGCTACAAGTGAACATTGTCAGCTCTTGTCCAGTTTTTCATCCACCTGTAAGCCCAAGTCCTTCTCTGCAGGGCTACTTTCAATCCCTTCATCCCCCAGCCCGTACTGATACTGGAGGTTGCCCCAACCCACCTGCAAGACCCTGCACTTGGCCTTGTTGAACCTCCTAAGTTTCACACAGTTGCAATTTTCAAGCTTGCCCAGGTCCTTCTGGATGGCATCCCATCCCTCAGGCATGTCAACCTCTTCACTCAAGTTGGTGTCACCTGCAAACCTGCTGAGGGTGCTCTCAACCCCACTATGTCATTGATGAAGATGTTAAACAGTACTGGTCCCTATATGGTCTCCTGAGGGACACCACTCATCATTGATCTCCATTTGTACACTGAGCCGTTGAGCACTAGCCTCTGGATGCAACCATCCAACCAATTCCTCATCCACCGAACAGTCCACCCATAATATCCATATCTCTGCAATTTAGAGTTGTGGGGGGACAAACACACGTGTTTGGTCAAATCGTGTGTGTTGTCAAAAGCCTTACAGAAGTTCACATAGATGACACCTGTGGCCCTTCCCTTGTCCAGTGATGTATTCACTCCATCATAGAAGGTCATAAGGTTGGTAAGGGCAAGACTTGCCCTTGCTGAAGCCGTGCTGGCTGTCTCAAATTAACTCCCCATCCTTCATGTGCCTTAGCATAGCTTCTAGGAGGATCTGTTCTGTGATCTTCCAAGCTACAGTGGTTAGGCTGACAGGTCAGTAAATTGTCTGTTAACATTCACTTTTGAGCATCTGCACAGGCATTGGTCACACACCAGGAAAGCACGTTTGTGGGGCACCTTGAACTCACTGCAGGGTGCCCCTGAGTTTGCACCCTTGAAGTATGCTGAATGAATGTCCAGGGCTTTCCAGAGTGTCATGCTCCTTCCCCAGCCTGAACCAGCCCTGCAGGTCTTGTAGCTCAGAGATGCTTCTGCTGGCTTCCTGTGAGTGTTGTCCACTACAGCACTTCTGAGTGTGAAACCTGATGCCTGGCCATATGACTGCTAATGGAGCACACCTTCCGTTCACATGTGTGCGTGTGCAATTACTTCTTAGACACAAAGCACCCAGAGGAGCATGTGCTTGAGGATGTCCCCTGGTGCTGGTTGCTTGTGTTCCTTGGGAGCATTTCACTGACTGCTTCTTCCACAGGCTGCTTTTTTTTTAAGTGAGAAATACTTAAAAGAAAAAGGCCTTTTGTCCCTTTCCACTTTTACAGAGTTAGGCTACAAGAATTTGGTGTTTAGCTATATGACAATTGGTTAACTGAAATGAGAAGAATACAAGATGCAACAGCTGAATTTCATGGGGGTTAAAAGGATATATAAGCAAAGGAAGAATGGGAAAATACAGCCTTTAGGAGTCTGAACTCCAGAACTCTACAAATCTTCATAGCTAAAAACTGATTTATAGAAGCTAAATCTCAGATATTAACATGCTAACAATTGCTGCACTTTGGGAGAGAATATAAGACCTAGCACATGCCTAAGTTACAGGAATTCTTGAATTCTGGTCTCTGACCTGTAAAAACAATTTACTTGTTGATGTTCTTTCAATTTTCATGTATATAAAATGAGAGTAGTGGTTAGAACTGTTGGGTCCTA
The DNA here is from genome assembly GCF_963924245.1 of Chroicocephalus ridibundus. Classification (NCBI taxonomy): domain Eukaryota; kingdom Metazoa; phylum Chordata; class Aves; order Charadriiformes; family Laridae; genus Chroicocephalus; species Chroicocephalus ridibundus. The sequence goes on from NC_086285.1 coordinate 135,273,303, forward strand.
TGTAGGCATCTGTAAGGCATAATGTGACACTGTGTGATCATGACCCCGCTTCTCATCTTCCAACAATGTGCCTGGTTATTGAAAAACTGTACTGTACTGCTGGGTATATCCTATTCCTTACTTACTCAGTTATTAAGAGATCACTAGAGTCTCCTCAGCACTGCAATGTGCCATATAAACATTAGGGGGATCTAAAGTCATCTCGAAACAAATTCTAAGTATTCTGGTGCTGAGTTTTACATGTTAAGGGACAAGATTTTTTTCTCTGAAGGTACGTAAGAATCTTATTTCTGATGTTTGCTGTGTACAAGATATACGTATTTTATTTGAGAAATATAATTTTCTGTGTATTTTGGCATTCCTTTGAAAATGTAGAGCATTTTGAATTGGAAAAGTAGCCACAGATTATCTACCCACAAAGACCTTGGAATGTTCAGCTGAGCATTGAGGGCACTATTTCGCAAGAAGGTGCTAAGCAGCACTAAGATTTTGGAAGATTCAGGAAAGAGATTTTTCCTGCCAAGCCACCCATCCAACCATAATGAAGTCCCACTGCTTGCTGGGACAGAATTTTTTCAATGCGTGGCTTGTATAATATAGACTCTCTCTGTGTGCAAGAGCATGTTTGATAGTTACCTTAGTGGTGAGTCTTAGTGCCTTCTTTCCAGTTCTCAGCAACCTGAAAAACCGTAAAGTCATTTTGAAGTATCTATGCCTAAACTACATTTAGAACTCGATTCCACAGGATGCTGAGGAAGTAACTTTACCCCCATAAAATTTGGTATCTGTGGATGCCCTGTATTCTAGCAGGCAAATGAAAGGTATTGTCTAAATCCACAGGAATATTTCTAATCACTGTCCAAAGGTAACACCAGAGGATTATTTTTTTTAAGCATATTATGTATTAAGCATAAAGTGGTATACCCGTAAAATTTACCTTGAAAATCTTACCTGTTGGTATCTAGAAATAAAATTTTTTGTGCTTCTCGAAAATAACCTTTTTTAATTCTTGCAGCCTGACCTGTCAATCCTAATGTCAGTCATACTTCCTGCTCCTGAGAGCCAAAATCCACTGCTTTTATGTTGTTTGGCTTGTGGTCAGCCCTCAGAAGCAGAAATCTGATGTCAAGTAAATGATCAATATTTATTCTAAGAAGTCTCTTACACTTATTCCATATAGTTACAACATCGCAGGGGGTTAACAGGCAAGATCATTAATTCCAGAACGTTTGCAATTTTTACTTGCACATGATGCGCACCTCTAAATGTAACACCAGATTTGGCATGAGAAACATTGGAATGTTCCAGTTTCAATACTTCTAAACTTCTCTGACCACTCAAATATCCAAGAAGTGCTGATCTATGACATATCCATCAACAACACCTACTATGTGAGAATTAAATGCATTGCACAAGAAAATATCAGCTGCAGCCCTGTGTATCTTGCTTAACTGCAGCTCAGATTGCTTTTGTTCTGTAAATCTCGTTTTAAAACTTACTCTCGTAAAGCCAAAGTATGCAAACAAATGTAGTTTAAGGGGCCTCGCTGGTGGATTTGAGGCTATTTTTTTCCTGACTTCATCATTTCTGCAAGGCACATGTTAAAATAGCATGAAATTAAATGAATGTTTTGCCCGATTTTGGCTTTTAAAAATTGATTTTAGTTCATGTAAATGGGCCCCAGCTAGGGTACAGCTAGGAGGACGAAAAACACATTAACGTCAGACTTGCCCCAAGGTGAAACCTGAAAGACAGGTTTTTAAAAAATAGGGATTTTTTTTTGGTTGTTTTGTGTTGGTTTTGTTTTTCCTTCCTAAATTATAACTGTTAAGTTACTGCTACTTCAGAAAAGAAACTTATATGTGGCCAGACCTGAGTCTTCAGGGTATAGCTGACATTATAACTGTATGCAATAAACACATTTTTAGAAAAGTTTTAATAAACAAATAGTGTTCTATTTTTAACTGTATCTAGTTTGTGTTCTTTTCTTCTAAAAGTAGAAATTATATTTTCTGATCTTTCAATAAGCATTGCAGTAATATACCTGAAGTATTCTGTGACATTTTAAAGTGTTTTTTTTAGAATTTTGTAATAGTTTTTAAGAGTTGCTACAATTCCAATACTTTCCCTACAATCTCCTAATCTTATGTCTGAAGTCAAGTTTCTGGAACCATGGCTAATCACGTTGGTTAAGCAACCAATTCTCAAAAAAACTAGACAACTAATGCTTCTCAGTGAAAAGTTTTGAAAGCTCTGAATATTTAAGATAGAGTGAGCTGACCTTATGCACAGAGACCTTTACTAGTAAAGACCCGGCAATATGACAAGCATGTACAATTTCTGGTGATGAGCTTCCTATGTCTTTCATGTTTTGCATGAATTTATGAATACAATTAGAGGAAGCTTTCAAATGTTAAAGTAGGTAGAAAACATCACTTTTCTTTATTATAGAAAGTTTTATTTCATACTGACAACCTTTCTCATTCCAGTCTATGCTGTTAAGTATGGCTGTTTTCAGAGAGTCTTCTAGTTGTGAGCAGATAAATATAATGAGTACATTTTTAATATGTGTTCATGTTCTTAAAAGTTACTGTCCAAATGGTTTGTACTGGTGCAACTGAGAAGAGAACTTGGTCAAACTAATTTATTTTTCATTTAGTATATGTAAATTCTATTATGGAGTTCTACAATGTGCCAACAGCTGTTCTGTTTCAAGAAACTCAAGAAGACCAGGTTTTAATCAGAGAGTCAGGAATGTCCTTCCAAAGTCATAAAGCCATATACTAAGTATTTTAGAAAGTAAAGCATTTCAACAAAAGAAATCCCTTAGTGCAGAAAATGTGATAACAAATTATGGTTTCTGGAAATACATAGTTAGTCTTCATATTTAGTCATTGCAGAAAGATATTTTATTAGCTAAATTTAAGGAGCAATAAGGAAATAATGTCCTATTGTGTGTAGAGCACCATTCTGTAGCTTTTTCTTACATCCTTTCAATTATCTTATCTGCTAAGTACATTATTTTGTAAAATAGTACATTTTCATTTCAAAATGAATGTGTTGAAAGTATGAAATAAATGAGCTAGTAAAATGATATTCCAAAGTGATTATTTAAGGTAAGCTGAACTTATTTTACTTTCCTGTAAGAAATAAAGTGAACTCAATAACCCTTGTCAGCCTGACAACTCACTATAGGAATTTTGCTCTTCAAACAGTGAAAGATTAAGAGTATGCCTGCATTACACAGTGCAGGAGAGGGTAAAGGTACTCCTTTTATTTGGAAATTAGTTCAAGTGAAAACCTATGCTACCATGATAATCCTGCTTTCAGCACGCAAGCGTTGTATAATGTTACCTTGGATATCTCAGTGCATTTCTTCAGTATAGACGTGCACTCTATGGCCTCTACAGATATTGTCTCTATCTGTTCCTGGTCCTTTCAACACCTCTTAACATCTCCTAACCCAATTAAATTCTGTAAGCAGAAAGAAGATTGATTGACTGCAGAGGATCCTACAACTCCTCTTTGAGTGTCATTCTGTAAAAAAACTTTGAAGACCCAATCTGTCAAACGAATTAAAATGTGACCTCTATCAGCTTGTGTTGACAGAGATCTGTCCATGCAGATGAATGAACTTGAAATTCAGCAAGTCAAAGTGATCAAGCTTTGTATATTCATAAAATCCTGATTTAGACAACCCAAACGTATTCCTGAAGTTTATACTGAAGTGTAACCATTGCAGTGAAACACTGAACTGAATTGTCTTAGAGAAAAATACATTGCTAAGGAAATAAGATATGTAAGATGATGAAAGTGCTTGATAAATGTAGCTGGTGACATATTTTCACTTGTAGGAGACATTTAATATAAAATCTACAATACAAAATCGATGAAGCAAAAATTAAATAGGTTAAAATCTGGTTAGCTCGTGAATTTCAAAAAGTAATTGTCAATAATAAATCATCATCCTATGAGGACTGTTGCCAGTGGACTTCCACATGGATCTGATCCTGATTTGTTGCCATATGTGCTTTTACCTGTGACGTGGAGAAATATACAGAATTTAATTAGGTAAGAGTACATCAGTACAGATATATACATGTAAAATTTGAAAAGATCTCAGAGCTGTTACAACAGTAAATAGGATAAAAGACTATTGCAGGGAAGGATGTAGCTCTATATGGTGCTATCAGGACATGTGTGTGTTATATTACATACATCACTCATATATCTGCTGTGCATGTTGCATAAAGGTTGGCGCAAAGGCATTCCCTCCCTCTGTTTCTCATATCTTAGAAACACCCTTGTAAATGATCGTGCCATTAGCACTCACTTACTAGTGCCCATTGTACTGTCCTAAAATGGGAAGTACACATGGGCACCTGGTTTGTTCCTGGTTGCATATATAGAGAGAGCAAACTGGTACCGACAACATTGGTATTCCTGAAAATGAGATTAAATTTGTAAACGTATAAAATAAGATTAAAGTTTTCATATTCACGAAAATATGATTAAGCTTGTATGTCTCTTGTAAAATCATCTAAGGAATATAATATATTTTGTCTGGAGTTTTAAATTAGTGAAAATACATTTGGTAAATGATGAATAATTGTTTGAATGTGAGCTCCCAGCTGTACAGTTGGAAGAATGAGATTATGAGTGCATAAGCAAGGAAATGCTGAGTAGCAGAAAATAGAAGCCATTGTACTTAAATGATCTCCTTTATATTATATGGAAGCCTTTTGCTCTGACATCCAAACATTAGAGACCAATGTAGAAAAAAATCACAAAGATTCAAGACAGTTAAAAAATATATAAGGTCTGGAATTTTTAGCTTGTTGGAGAACACTAAAGACCCATGAATAAATGGAGAATTAACTTGATCATATCTGGAAGAACTGGGATTCTGATAGTAGCACTTGAATCTAGTGAATAAACTAATGGTTGGTGACAAACGGGATAACTCGAGGTTACAGTTAGTAGCACACATTTCACAGAAAAAGTATCAGACAGTAGATAAATTAGTGAAGAATGCAAAAACTGGATGTCTTTAAAAGACAAGGGTTTGATGCAGGAGCTACTGAAAATGTCATTTGTGGTAGGCGGGAGGTCAGGTGATATGATTTCTTCATGTTGTAGAGCCAATGAATACATTTGTCTACATTTTGACCTTTGGCCTTCTGTGTAATATCCATGAGCATAGATCATCACGTTTGAAAACAGATTGCATTTCTTGAGGTGCCCAGGCTGTTTCCTATTAATGCATTACATTTTATGTGTGTATTTTAAAATTCTAGTTATATTATTTTGTGGTAACTGTGGAAGAAACTTAACCACTCTGCTTCCATTTTTACAAACTTGCTTTACACCTCAGAGGGGCAATGATGAATCAAAAAAACAGTCCAGGCAACAGTTTGGAGATGAGAAAGAGGATTTTTTCCCAGACATTAAATGGAGCCCACCAGGAATCGGTGCCTGTGTGCATCACAAGACAGTGTATCATTTATCAGTGGAAACTATTCTGAGAGAGGGATGGAATAAAATCTCAGTAAGTACAAACAAATCCTTAGACAATTCCCTATAGAGACTTGACATTTTCTGCCATAATCATTGTTTATAGAAGTACTTTCCATGAAGGCAGCATCAGCTATGATAAAATTTCAATTTTTACTTCAAAATGTTTGGAAAATAAATGCCTTTCAGGTAGCTTTGACTTGGATTGCATCACAAAAAAGAACCCTGTGGGAAAAAGTTCTGAATACCCCAATCTCATTTCAGTTCATGAAGTATAGGCAAAGGTGCTCACAAATTACTAGAGGAAATCTGTCTCAAAAGTCTGTAGAGATTTACCATGTAAGGACTTAACACCAGCAAAAGCACCAGCAAAAGGAGTTAAAGTTGGCTTATGGTTAGGTAACGCATATATTGTGGGTATGACCTTATAGCTCTCTAAACTGACCTGAAAGGAGGTTGTAGCGAGGTGGAGGCTGGTCTCTTCTCCCAAGTAACGAGCAACAGGATGAGAGGAAACAGCCTCAAGTTGCACAAGGGGAGGTTTAGTTTGCATATTAGGAAAAAATTCTTCACTGAAAGGGTTTTTAAGCATTGGAACAGGCTGCCCAGGGAAGTAGTTGAGTCACCATCCCTGGACGTATTTAAAGTACCTGTAGATGTGGTGCTTAGGGACATGGTTTAGTGGTGGACTTGGCAGTGCTAGATTAATAGTTGGACTTGGTGATCCTAAAGGTCATGTCCAACCTAAACGATTCTATGATAATTTTTTTTTCTGACTACATGAGCATCATTCTTCTGCTTAGGTTCTTGCTGGAGGTATTCTTGGAAGGAAAGTTTTAATTTTTCATGTTTATAACATTTTATGCATAAAACATCAGAGCTGATATATGATTGGAATTAACAAAAAGGGAAAAGAAAGAGATGCTGTCCTTGAAACTAGATGTTTCTCTGAAAATTATTCAAAACATATTTTTGAAGAAAAGTTAACCTAAGATGTTCACTCATGGGCCTTTAATTCTCTATCGATAATTCATATGAAGAGCAGTAGTAAAAAAAAGGAAATAACTGATAGTCCAGTGCCAATCTGACGATTGAAACAATCTGTAGGAATAGTCAGATGAGTTTGATAGTTTCCAATAGATATATGCATTGATCAGAATATGGTGATCTTTAGCATGACACACATTAAAAAGAGGTGTGCTGCATATTGGCAAGTCCATTCTTACTGATGATGTTACAAAGAAGGTTGCTGAGGGATGTCAAGCTATATGAGACATCCACAGTAGTATATCAGAGAATGCTACATAGGCCATCAGATTTATACCTTATCACTTAATATGTCTTTTCACTGTGGAAGACAGACTTTGTTCTTGTGGAGATTTTTAAGTGAAATACTAAGGTTGGTATGAATGAAATATGAACAGAAATGCCTGTGTGTTTAAGCACTAGAACAGCAGAGAAGGGTTAAAAGAAATGGCTTGCCTTTATCATGAAAAATACCACCCCCAGGCAAGGGGGGTTCCAGGACACTCTTTCCAGCAGTAAAATTGAGGAATGTGTTGCTTGCATGGAGACCAAAAGGACTGCACACTGACAAGACACGGATGACTTATCAGTGGAAGACCTACATCAGTACACCAGGAGCATGGCAACATGCAACATATCACATACAACATTTCTTTTCCTGTTAGCTCATCAGGAGAAGAGACTGTCAACATATACAGCAGACAAGGAAACACAGGGGCAGCAAACTTACCTAAGATTTTTAGAAGCTGAAATAAGCAATATTCTGAGGACCAACCCATTAAGTCCAAAACCGGTTTGCTGTGATCCATCAAGAAGAAGGTGCTGGTGAGTATGCGTGTACAGGCGTGCGACGTCAAGAATTATATGAAAAAAAGACTGCAAGTAAGTAAAGTCTTCTTGGAGATCTTGTGAATAAGTGTCACCTTCCCCTTCCATGAGTTCTCTCCTTGAATTTTACTTGAGGTGGAATGGGACTTCTTCTGGCATTCTTTTCATCCATTCCAGGAGACAAGCAATGCCAGGAAACATGGGTAGTGTGGTAGCCTTGGCTGCACTTGAAAGAAAGAAGTTCGTAGACACTGGTTTGTTGCTATTTGCAGAACAAAGATCATTAACTCACGAGAAAAATATTTTGCACTTAAAATTTTCAAAAATAGTCTAAAGTTGTAAAAAAGAAATATCTTTTTTCCAGGTAAATATGTCTATTTTATGGGAGACAAGCAAGGATAACTGTATTTCATCTATCTCTCTATGCAGAAATCAAGGTAAAATGTGCTCTAGAAATTAAAGTGACCATCGTGTTTTTGTTGCACTTTACATAGTGCTTAACACAAGAGAACAGGGTTCTCAGTAACTACCATAAATACAAATAAAATAAAATTATTTGTATAAATATTTGTATAAATATACATATATTATTTGTATAAATTTGTAAAAATACAAAGAGTTAAACTTTGGGATTGTCAGAATATCTGTTCACAATTATTTGAAAGATATAACCAATTAAAAGATATGGGAATTTTACAGGGAATCAAACTGCGTTTAACAGGGTAGAACAGAAGAAAGGCAAATATAAATTGATTTCTAAGAAGAAAATTCTTAAGTACAGAGGTCTATAACATTATGTGATATTAAATATTGAGTTCTGGTTTTGATCTCTGATCTAAATGTGGTTTTTTTTTTCATCAGCAGTATTATGGTACTATTTTGACAGATGTCTTTAAAACGTGAATAACAAATAATGCATTAGTATGGATGTTCTGCTTACTTGGACTCTGCCTCAAACAGTTAATTTTAATTTTTTATTTCCATACTTTACATGCATTTCTTCATCTTATCTCTGTCGAGCCCAAAGATTTTTTGGGGAGAACAGCAAAAGATCAGAAGCGAATGCCCTTGGGAGTGGATGTCGGAAGAACTAGGCCCAAATATTTAACGTTGCAGGTATTTTTGACCAGAAATTATTAGGTCGAGATGTCTGATTGAAGGTCTGTGTAAACAAAAAATAATTTTAAAGGGGTTTGGGGGTGTTAGCTCTCTATATCATCCTGGATGTTGGTTTTTATATACAATCTATAAAAGAAATCATGGTTTTAGAGGTAAGAGTCTAGCATACTTTCTTGCTTAGATTTAGAAACTAAATATTTTTAACTCAGCTTTCGTATTCAAGAGTTTATAGTTTTATTTTTACCTAAAAATGACACTATAGAGATTTCAGAAGAATATCCTGGAAAACGACTTTTGCCTTTTAAAAGACTCTATCAATTTGTAGGATTTAGAATATAATGTTCTACTATATCACATTTTATTGGCATTACAGGAGATGAGCACTATAATGATGACAAAGACTATGATGCCATTTCCGAGAGTTAACTTAATTATAATCTAGGATTGTTGCTATGAATTTTAGCTTAATAAGCTCACTGATACACTAAAAATGCAACAATAAAAGATGCTTTCTCACATAGGATCTAAGTATAGAATTTAATTTTTATTTAACAAGCTTTATCTATGCATGCCATGAATCAGAGATACTGTCAGTCACTCATTGTAGTTTCTCTGATTTGTACCAGGTGACAATCTGGCCTTGTAAGTGTTTTCATACAAGTGGGGCTGGTAAATATACCTACGATTTCGTTTCCCTACTGATTGCATCGCAAGACCCTGTTTTCAGTTGTTTACAGTTTTGCCAGACTTTAAAAATTTGGACTGGAATTGTTTTATCTTGAATAATTTTGGCAGTGAAGGAAATGTTTACATGCATTTGCCGACAGCTTGAAAATCTACCCACATGGTGTCATGTTATAAGCATTTGCAAAATTGCAGTCCATGCTGCCTCAATTTATAGTTAATTTTAGCAGCTGTATTCCTACCAGACTCTGCTCACAAAGGATTAAACAAGGTTCTTCCTAAAATGGCAGTTCTGCAACGTTCTGCCAAGAGCGATTCTGGGTAACTTCTCTGAGACCGCACTTCTCACATGGAGTCATATGTGGAGGAAGAGGACACTGCATAATTGAAACCGAAAAGGTACAAGAGTTACAACCATGATTGCAGTGAATCAGTACAAGCGTGGAGGGGACCTCAGAAAACGGAGACTTCAACCTGGGGAAGTACACAGAGAGATGAGAAACTGAGAAAAGCTGAGAACAGATGAGACTGGGAGTGGCTAAATGAGAAGTCTGTGTCAGAGACCAAGTGCAGCAGTACGAAGAGAGGTTTGAAATAATCAACTGTGATATAGAAATAAGCAAGACAAGATGGGCGGAGATTTGTTGTAGAGTCTAGAGGAGAAGGTAAGGATTGGGATTCAGAAGTGCTGAGGGAACAAAGAGAGAACTATTGATGTGACATGGAAGGAGAGAAAAGAATTAGACAAGGAAGAACTAAGGCTTCTGGAAGAAAACTAGGTACAAGTGGATGCTAGAAACAGAATGTCTGGCTGGTCAAGGAGGCCAGATCTGGGAGAGGAGAGTGAAGGACCATTATGGGGTGAGGACTGGGAAGGAAATGAGGAAAGGATGGATTTTTATTTTTGCTTGCAGTACTAAAGAAATACTCTTGTAAAGGTGCTCTTGTAAAGGCAATACTAAAGAAATACTCTTAGAAAGGTATCAGTAGAAGTATTCTGTGGTGTATTGACTTTGGTTGGCTGCCAGATGCCCACCCAGATACTCTCTCACACTCCTCCTGAGGGAGAAAATAGGATGAAAAAGCTTGTGGGTCGAGAAGATGACAGGGAGATGACTATCCAACGACTGCCATGGGCAAACATGGACTCAACTTGGGGAAAAAAATTTAATGTATTGCAAATTAAAATACATTTGTATAGTAAGAAACAAATACAAATTAAAGTACATTTGTATAGTAAGAAACAAATACAAATTAAAGCAGCACCTTCCTACCACTCCTTCTTCTCAGGCTTAATTTCACTCCTTTGTACCTCTTCCCTCCTCCTGGCCAGTGGAGGTGGTAAATGGGAGGTTATGGTCTGTCCGTAACAGTTCCTCTCTGACTGAAGTCCTCCTCACGTTTATCTCCTGCTCCAACATAGGTCCTTTCCATGGGCTGCAGTCCTTCAGGATAAACCTGCTCCAGGGCAGGTCCTCCACAGACCACAGTTCCTTCAAGGAACATCCAACTACTCCAGTGTGGGTTCTCCATGGGCTGCGTTCTGGATATCTGCTCTAGTGTGGTCCTCTCCACGGGCTGGAGGGGAATGTCTGCACCATTATTGTCTCTTCCACAGGCTGCAGGGGAATACCAGCTCCAGTGCCTGGAGCACCTCCTCCCCTTCCTCCTTCTCCGACCCTGGTGTTTGCAGAGTTGTTTCTCACCCATTTTTCTCCTCACTGTTCATACTGCCATGTGGTGTTTTGCCCTGTCTTAAATATGTCTGCTGGAACAATCTGTGTCCAGCACAAGACAGCCCCGGCCTGTTCTTGTAGAGGCCATCCTTGCACCCCGCCGGCTGCCAACACTTTTCAATGAACATCCAATATGGATATGTGTCTTGAGACGCACAAAGTCTAAGATTCCTGGGTGTAAATATCAGCATGAATATTGTCCTAATAAGCTCACTGGTACATCCAAATTTACCTGCCAGGGTAAAACTCAGTCCATGCCATGGTTCTATTACTGATGTAGCCCAGCTTGGAGCAGGGCTGGAGCCCACTCAGGCTCACATCCAACAGTCACCTGGATGACCTTCTCCTGGAAACCAGAATGTGGAAAAGGAGGGAACAAGGGAATGGAAGAGCTGCAGAAGCATATCTCTTAACCAAGGCCAAAGCAGATATGGGTGCAGACAACGAGAATATGCATTATATGTGCTCCTCATATAGCTGTTGCAGTTCTTTATGTCTATGCTAAGTGGTTGCCTAGCAAGTGGTAAATACAATCACCCTTTTAACTAAGTAAAAACATATTTTAACCTTAAAAATATTTCAACTCTCATTGCAACATATGCTTTTAATATAACCACTGTCAGACTCATAACCTCTGCTGTGTACTTTTCATGGGAGTTTAACTAGTTGGATTTGATCAGCCTTTTACCTCTCTCTGGATGCTTGTACTCAGATCATGAAAGTGATTGCTGGCAAATCCATCCATTGATCAAGCAAGTTAGTCTTCCTAGAACTAAAGGAGAAATCACAATCCTACATAAGCCAAATTGCAAGCATCATCTTCATATTCCAATGAATAATTATGAAATCCATTCTTGCATCAGTAATTTTGTTGGACTGTCTACCATAAAACAAAAGGCCCACACATTTTGAAAAAAGACTGTCACTCTTTTTTTTTTACATCGGGCATTTCACATAGAAAGGATATTTGCAGTTCACTTCTCCCTGCTATTAAGATAAAAAGATTTCTTTCTGTACCAAAATATGAGTTCTCACACATGTGACTTCCAATGCTAACAGTATTACCAGTATGATCAGTATCTTCATTTGGTTTAAAATCTAATAATCTGCCTTAGTTATGCATAAACGATAACTTAATTTTCCTGAATTCTCTGTATTATTTTCCTCAAAAGCCTTTCATCAAAACATATTCTCACCATTTACACTAACTACATCCATTTGGCTCTAATGCAAACAACTATGGGCAGTACGTGCTGGAAAGAATGAGCATCTGCTCCCATAAGGGTGTCTGGTCAAGGACCTTTTCAATGCAAGAGAGGATAATAAGAAAAGGAGGAAGCCATAAACAAGAACATACAGGATCTCAAACCTGACCAACAAGTAAGGGAGGCCATAATGAAAACAAAACTGGTCAGTCACACTAACTGATGAGTGTGTGGAATGTGGGAATCTTTATTTCATTAAGATTATATGATCAAGGACCTTATCCAATGGGGTGATAAGGAAAAGGGGGAAGACATACAGAAAACAGAGACACAAACCTGAAAAACACAATGGAGACCAAGACAAGAAACAAACCTCATCAGTCACGCTAACTGATGGTCTATCAAGAAACTGCAGGCAAACCAGGACTTTGCTACTGATAAGGATGTAAACCTGAGGGTCTGGGATGCTGGAGGGGGGTCAGTGGATCTATGCAATCTGATGAGGGAATGTGCAGCGGAAGGGGATGGGGAGGAACAAAGCAGGGAACAGAGAGAAAGGGGTATAAAAGGAGCTAGTTGTATATAAAATGGGGCCGGTCAGAACTCTTGTCTGACCGAGCCCTGTGTCTTATTGCAACAGTCTGTCCTATCTTCTTATGAAATCCTTTCGTAACTACCTCTTTGTGTAATCTCCATTTCTATCCTGTCCATACGTGTGCTGTGAGACTAAGTGCCAGCTACTGGTGAGACCTGTATGTGTGTGTGAGTGAAATTTGGGGCCAACAACTGAAGTCAGACTGGGGGTGTAGGCATCCTTGGCCTGAGGTGCCAGCTGCTGGAGTGAGGGTGGGGGTCTCAGCATCAGCGACCAAAATGAGTGGGGTCTTAAACCTCCAGCTAGGAGGGACGCAAAAGTCTGTGTCCCAAAAACCAGCTACTGGGAGGGACTGGTATGAGTGAGGTAAGTGAGGGTCTTAGCGCTGGTGGCTGCAGCAGGACCACAGGTCACAGCCTGTGTGCCTGGTGTCAGCTTCTGGTGAGGTGAGTGTCTGTATCTTCCCCAATGCAGGTGTGCATGGGGGGGGGGTGTGCCATTCACTAGCAAAGCCCAGGCTGGACCAGCCAGACCATAGGCAGCCCTGGGTCCAAGCATCAGGCAGCTGGAGGGGTACACGCTGGTATCTGGGGAGACCTGTGAATGTTGGGTACCTGTGGGACAAGTGTGCTGCATGTTTAGTAGTGAGCATCAAGCTGGACCAGCCAGCGGGTAGGGGTACCCATGAAGCAGGTAAGGGGGCCCAGGATCCAGGCAGGGGTACCAGGCAGACAGAGGGTCTGTGACAGTACTTAAGACCTGCAAAGATGTGTTGCTTGTGAACCTAGAGAGTGTTGTGCGTGTGCCTGCACTAGTGAACATCTGTCTCTATCAGCTGAAGAGGAGCAAACGGACTTGCCTAAGTTCATATTTTATGTGGGTTCTGTATGTGGGTGCTGTTGGAGGCAGCATCTTGTAAGCAGTAGTTTAGAGTGAATATTTAACCTTACAGACAGCTAAATTTTAGAGTTTTGGAGTAACCCTTTTGGACTTCCAGAAAAACAACTCATCTGTCAAGGCAGAGGCTTACTTAAAAGACTACAATCTATCCGCACAAAACCATAACCACCAAGCTGGTCGCCCTGTTACTCAGCAGTTCCTCAGCTGTGTTGCCATTCTATTTGTGGTATCACAGGATTATTTTCTAGCTGGACGCTTCTTAATGAAGTTCAGAAGGAGATCTAAACTTGTGATTCTTGTTGAACATTTGAATATTGGTAAGCGTCACTCTAATTGTTCATCTTCTTTGCTAATTTTGGTAAAATATGATTATACCTACATTCAACAACCAAACAATTGAAGTCAAGCAATATGAAAAAGAACACGTGCTATTCTATTCCTGATTTTGGATACATACAGAAAAAAACCAATCCTTCTCCTTTTTACATAGATGTAATTTTTTGATGTACCTTTATTCCAGTAAGGCCGAGACCTGGCCATGTACAAGTGACTGCATTTTAAAACAAAGGAATTACATTTCCTAGTGAATGGTGGAGGAAGCAATACTCAGTAATTTGGGATCACAATGTCACCTGTGGACAGGTTGGACAGGCCTGAATTCTCCAAGCAGAGATGCTTTTGCTGGAGTTCTGTCAAGGGAGCTATAGCTGTGAATTGTAACCTTTGTTATAAATCCAGAATAAATTCCACTTCTGAAAATCAACTAAGCATTACACAGAGTTAAGCAATATTAAGTAGGCATCCTATTGACAAAAACAAATCATGCTCAGAAAAAAACATTTGTTAAGTATAAATTAGGGGCTCTCTAAAACAACCTCCATAAAATATAGGTAAGTATGCCTCCATGAGCATAATGTGAAACAAAAGACATACATCATATGTGGCAAAATAATTATGGAATGCAACTTTATCACATGTGGCCAATGTTTCCAATTATTTCTGTAAAATAAAGTCATTTTTTCCATTAATGATGTTGCAGATAACTCACTCGGAGGATCATTATTGGTAAGAGAACTCTCCGTCTCTTTAATGAGGAGCTCACAAGCCTTGAAATGATACTGAAGTAATTATAAGATTGACTCAAAAGTGGAAGTGAAAACTTCCATGGAGACATATACCAAGTTAACATGGAATTGAAGAGTACCCCAGAGAGTGAACAAATGTAGGGTGGCCTTAATGTGCTTTCACTTCTTAGTGAATAGTTAATTGTAAGGATATGCTGATAAACTGTTGCCAGTTTCTTCACTGGAAAGCACTTTCTTTTCTCACCCATGAGAAAAAATTATGGACGTGTACAAATATGCGGGGAGAAGTGAAAAGGTTTGAACCTTGACAGCAAATAATAAAAAGAGTGCATTTCATTTGTTTATTGCAATTTACGAACATTAACTCTTAAAATGAAAGAGCCTGAGTGAAGAGACATGTCAGCATGCCTTCTGTAATCTAGAATGCTTTCAGGTCAGCAGAATAATTCACAGTGGCAAACTATTGTTTTAATTAGTTTACTCCCTCTGAGTATACGTAATCCTGGAGTGAAGTTCTTAATAGCGTAAGGTATAGAGCAACAGATGAAGCCATGTCAAAGGTTTCACATGAATGCTGTGTTCACTTCTGATATTCAAGTCTCAAGAAGACAGAAGGGAAACAGAAGACAGTCAATGAAAACAATTAAAATGTTAAAATGAATGGTACTTAATTTATTCGGAAAATACACGAGAGAACAGAAAACATGGCACTGGTGGCGCATCAGGCACATCAGTAAACAAACACATACACAAAAGCATGTTTGAAAGGCAGACTGCAACTTCATTTCTAACTACGGGTACGTAAACACACAACAGACATAAAACCATTTCCCCTCTGCAGTTTGTGACCACATGGTGTCAATATCCCTTGACCCAATTAGAGACCATGTTACTAAGATGGGAGCATAACTAGTCTTTGCTAATCTAAGCATCTCCACCCTTTTCTGCCACTGCACATAACATCAGCCTTGTAGGAGGTCCCTTGTCCTGGTCCTTGTGTCTGAACACACTGAAGCACAAGTACAGGTTTCCTCTTGTGTGTTGTAAGAGTTTGTGATGTTAGTTCCCTACGCTGTGCTGAGAAGAAAATAAAGAAAATATTTTGGCCAGTCTAGCCTTCCTAGGAGAATTCCTTCTTGCTTTGTGGTCATGGAAGCAATTGGTTAGTCTATAGCATAAACTCAGACTCTTTGTATCAGCCCAGTTGAACATGAGTGGGTTAGGTCACTGCTGTCTACTTCTGATCTAGCCAAAAGGATTGAAAGTGCCTCCTATACATCCCTTTGCATGATAAAATCCTATCTAAAACACCTGGAATGGATGGTTTAATGTCAAAACCTTTAAGGATAACCACGACCTTAAGCCCTGTCTCATCTTACTGCTCTAGGAAATGTCATTATCACACTAAGGTTGTAAGCTTAGACACTTTCTATATAAAGCAATTGCGATTTAACTGAGGAAAAAAATGACATTAGATTACCTTCATATTCTATCTGATACAGAGGAGCAAGGAGCCTGCCTATGTCCTAATGTAAAGTTTTAGCAATATCAGAGCTTCCAAGACGGCCCAAGCTCTGTGCACATGAACTGCCCACATAGTGCAAAGCTCGCATAGTGTAACTGAATCACAGCTATAATGTCTCACTGCAGGAATTAAATGAAGTGAATATCCATTCATTTTTATGAGAATACTGCAAGTGTTAGGTTTGGAAGGTTAAGTTTGAAATAGTATGCTGGTAAGTGGTATGGCAATGACTAGACTTTCTGGTCAACTAAGTATGATGGCAATAGTTGGGGAGATTTTCCTCTTCAATCAAGAATTTGCAAGCCCAGCAATGTATGCAAGAGAAACAATAAGTATACAGCCTCATTGTATATGACCTCTTGGTAGCCTTAAGATGCAATGCTGAACAATGCACAGCTTGGGCCTAATTTACTGGGAATATTATTACAAGTTAAAATAGTGTCAGGGGAAAGCTGAGGTGTCTGGTCCTTTATAATAAAGACTGCTCATATAAATCAGTGATAGTATCAGACATCTTATATTGTCATGGATTTAAAAAAATGCAATAAAAAGTATGTTTGAAAGAGTTAATGAGGGAATTCAAGAGCAATAAAAGATCACAAGACTAGCTGTTTAGCCCAGCCAAAGAAAATGGTGGTAAATTGTAACCAGGTGTTTTTATTTCCTGATTCACAAAGTATTGCAAACTCAGCACTCTGTGCTAGAAAGGGCAAGATGCAGACTCACATACACAGACCATTCATCAGATTCACCTAGCCCTTATAAAACTTTAGACTTCCTAGCTTAATTTCATCAGTTACAATTGATACATGTCCCAAGACTCTTGGAAGTGGTGTGACTAATAAGAGAAAGCTGTGATGGCATAGGTGATCAGATAAATATAGCACAATTTATTTATTTATTTATTAGTCCTATGTAGTTTTGCATATGCTGCTGCTTTGCCACATGGATAACTAAATTTTACTTCAGCCACTTAATCACAGTATCTATGTTCAACGTGTGTTCCTTGCACCAGGCTGGGGAATCAATGCTGCAGTATCAATCCTAAAACTCCACTGTACTTTTTTTAATGGCTTCTGACACGAGAGATAAAATGCAGTTGATAAGTATTTTTTTTTAGACAAATTGCAAGAGATTCTAAGAAATATGAGCTTTAAAATGTTCCTTAGCTAACACTTCTCGTTTGGAAATTGCATTGAAGATTCTTTGATCTCCTTTTCAGCATGGTGGGTATTTTCTTTCCTGTTTACCTGCTTAGCAGTTAAAACCAGCTCCCATTGAAAGATACTTTTACTTCCATCTTGGGAACTCCACCTTGTCACCTGCTGGCTGACTGGAAGGACACAAGTCTCCTATACGTCTTGCGTCATATCTGACAGGCCTGCATTTATGACCTGGCTAACCTGGGGCATCTCAGTATACATCGGATATCTATGGTACGATCAGTGGCTATCTACTACAATCAGGTAGGCATTTGATTATAATGAAAGTTTAGGCACCTACAGCTTGATTCAGTCAGGTCCTTACAGCCCATGTAGACATATAGATAATAATTATAGGTGTCTTCAGCATGAACTGATGCCCCAGGGCTTTACTCAATCCTCTGCACAATAGGTGCCTACTGATTTCTTAGAATCTCTAAGTTTTCCAAGATATCTTCATAAGTCTGGCAGATATGGTACAGCATTTGCAGGGTATCTATACTGTTCTGGAGCACTAACTGGAAACCATGGCATCCTGCAACATCTCACATTGTACTAGAAACCTATGTGTGAGCAACTGAATCAAGCCTTTAATTGCTGTATCTCAGTGGGGTATTTAACTGAGCTGCTCGGCCCTGTCAGGAGAGAATAGTTTTGGCTGTGTTCAGAAGCACATCTGTAAATGGCAACTTAAAAGAAAAAAAAATGATAGCTTAATAGAGATTAGATATCAACTGAGAAGCAGCTCAAATTTCATTCATCCCTAATTCGCTTCTCAAGTTTTTAGGAGATCGGATTCTTTACGTGGAAAAGAATTCATCTTGATGGATGCATTGCCTCTACAGAAAGGCATTGGCAGTTTTGCACTGTTAGGCTCCTAGAGATTTGGCTTCCACAGACAAAAGAATATGGGTCTGTGCACATTAAGGAAAAGATCAAGAAAGAAGAAGGAACTTACCGGGGAACTAAAGAGGTGATTCAGTCAAAATAACTCTTCGAACTGAATATTGAAACTGCAAATTTGTGCCACCTGCAGTGATGTGAATACAGCACTGGTATGAAAACAGCTAATTAATTTCATATACACCTGTCAAATTGTAACAACTGTTGGTAATTAATAAAAAAAAAAATGTTTGACACTGTGGGTAAAAAAGTCCATTCAGAAACCCATGAGTTATCCAGTACTTAAAAAAACCCCAAACAACAGATTATAATAATATGTTTTTGTGGCACACAAGAACAAAAGTGATATTTGGGCAGATTACAGTCCAACCTCTTATCCTTTTAAATTTCTTTTCCTTATTTAACCTTCCTCTTAGGGGCATTCCACATACATAAAGATTGTTTAGATTCTGACACAATGAACAAACAATGAAAGAAAAGAATTCTACAGTCTTGAGTAAAGTCTGCCATATGATCCTCCACACAGCATCTGTCTTCTCAAATTAAAGACATTTAAGCCAGGAATCCTGAGTGCTTCAGAACTGGCATTTTATAATTTAAGACTATGAATGATCTTGTTTGCTTTTGTTCTCCTTGCATTGTTCATCTGAGAAGTGTGTTTGGAGGAAATTGAGCTGTAAATAACAGAAGAGGCACTTCTATATCTTTTTTAAGACAGATGACTTTTTACAGCAAATGGTCTTGAAATAAACTCTCTTCATTCTATGAAACTAACTGTTTGTTTTTTTTATTTTGGGTTTGTTTGTTCGTTGGGGTTTTTTTGTTTGTCTGCATTTTTCAAGCAGTTTGAGCAGCATTTTCACATTATAAAAGAACATTTTTATCAATGATATCTGTAGAAGTGCCACTGTGATCTTCTTCACAGGATCACATTCTTTGCTGCGTAGTTGATACTGAATCTCTTCAGTGCAGGGTCTCCCTTTCAGAGAAACTTAGGTTTCTATTAGATATCTTTAAAAATAAGGAATGTCAGGAAGGGGGTAAATATAATTCTGAAAAGACAGTTTTGGAACGTAGATGGGCTGGTTGCATATTTCTTGTTTACAATTCCACATGGTACTTAGTGAAGGCATACATCTATGTTATGATATTACATTCATTGTAAGCATTTTTTATTGCAGTGGGAAATTCTTCAAATAAAATGATGACTGTGAAGAACCACAATTTTCCCCCTAAACTTTTAAATTGTGGTATCCACCTATCCCTTCCTTTTGCTAAACCATGTCATCTGTGAGGACTGTATGCAGCTATCTATGAACACAAAGACTGTGCTTTGTGGCATTAGTCAAAAGAACGAGGAGATCACAACATCTTTCTCTTTCTCAGTCCTCCCAGATAATCCTTGTCTGATCAAATAAAATATAAATCCGTATGTTAAAGTACATAAGACAAGACCTACTGGAGCATAATAAAAATTCCTACTATGCGTCAGTCATTATATAGACTTGCACTGAAGGTTTTCTTTGTGTCTTCCTCTTAAACATCTGTCTCAAGATGTTGTCAACTACAGAACTACGTGGACATGTGGCCTTTTGTAAGGCCGCGTGGATGACCGCACTTCATCCATTGAAAAAGGAAGTACTCCACATAACTCCTCTTGTAGTTTTGAATAAATAATCTCTTGTGTGTTTTGGATAAATAATCACCGAAGAAAAGTTTGACAATGTATATTATGTCTGCTTGTTTACTGCTGAGAATTACTGAAATATTTGCTGATATTCAGAGAGCCAGGGTGAGCCTCATACAGTAGTCCTGAAACCAAAATTTTAAGCAAACACTCAGACTGTTATAAAAGCAAATTTCAGGCATTTTTGATTCTACTACAAATATTTTAGATGGTAGATGGTAGATAATTTAGAGCCCAAATATCGGGCTCAAATTTCTGTGTTCCTATCAATTGATATTGCTAACTCTGGAAAAGGCAAGAAAATTCTTACACTTAAATACCACAACCCCCCAGGTTTTATATGAGGCATGCTGATTTTCTTGGGAAATGGGATAGCAAAGAAGAAGCAGCAATATCAGTTTTTAAAAGAAATATGATAAATTAATTGCTTGTTATGTATTTTGATAGTTTTTATCCTAATGAGACTTGAAAGTAGGTGTAAATCAAACATCTTCTCAAAAGCCATACTAACTTAGTTCTTTTTTCCAATGATTAAAATAATAATGAGGTGCATTTTAATAACTATATTTTTTAATTTCTGAGGGAAATTTATAACAGGATACATATATTAGGATATGAATAGGCTCTAATTCATACGGAGCACTAATAACAAGTCCTGAAAGTAAGTGTTTACAATAGAGAAACTATGGATATTACAGGCTGGAACTAAGAATGAAATACGGGGTTGATAATGTCTGCAAGAAACTGAGCATTGAACATCCACAACTTCTCTGGGCAACCTGTTCCAGTGCCTCATCACCCTCACAGGAAATAATTTCCTCCTAATATCCAATCTAAATCTATCCCCTTTCAGTTTAAAACGGTTACCCTTCATCCTGTTGCCACACTCCCTGATAAAGTGTCCCTCCCCATCTTTCCTGTAGGTCCCCTTCAGGTACTGGAAGGTCGCTATAGGTCTCCTTGGAGCCTTCTCTTCTCCAGGCTGAACAACCCCAACTCTCTCAGCCTGTCCTCATAGCGGAGGTGCTCCAGCCCTCTGATCATCTTTGTGGCCCTCCTCTAGACTCGCTCCAACAGGTCCATGTCTTTTCTATGCTGAGGGCCCCAGAGCCGGATGCAGTACTCCAGGTGGGGTCTCACCAGAGCAGAGTAGAGGGGGAGAATCCGTTTCCTTGACCTGCTGGCCATGCTTGTTTTGATGCAGCACAGGATGTCGTTGGCTTTGGGGTACATTGCCAGGTCATGTTGAGCTTCTCATCAACCAAGACTCCCAGGTCCTTCTCCTCAGGGCTGCTATCCATCCATTCTCCCTCCGACCTGTATTTGTGCTTGGGATTGCCCCAACAAACATGCAGGACCTTGCATTTGGCCTTGTTGAACCTCATGAGGTTCTCACAGGCCCACCTCTTAAGCCTGTCAAGGTCTTTCTGGATGGCATCCCTTCCCTCCAGCATGTCGACCACACCACATAGTTTGCTGTCATCAGCAAACTTGCTGAGGGTGAGATGTTGTCTGCTGCTTTGGCACACCATTTTGGTTGTCGTCACAGGCAGCTGAGGTACTACTATGTCAGCTGTAGTGTGTCTGGCAATCTCATCCAACCTCCTCTTTACTTGTATTTCCCAGGAGAGTAATAGTCTCAGTTAGCATATGTTAATATTTTTAATGTTAATATGCTTGTTTCTATTTCAAATAATGCAAATAAAGTTACTGCTACTTTTTGTAGGGAGGTGTAATTTCTGTGAAAATTTCTATTAGGAGCTAGTTTGGTTGCCACCTATCAAAACCCTTGATAAATCCTTTTGTCTCTTTTTAAATGCAACAATTATAAAATGTTCATTACCCTTCTCAGATTTTTCAATGCCTACACAGCAATTATGTTTTCAACTTAATGTATTTATTTTTTCTTCAACATTTTAAGGCTCCTTATCCAAGATTTCCTTTACCTAGTAAGTTCTGGCCTGACCTAAGAGGAAAGCTAAATGAAAGATTTCCTTAATTTTTTTAGACATAGAAATAAATTACCTGTGATTGTTTTTAGCTAATGTTTGCCTTCTGTAAACAAAGGAATGAAAAAAAATGCCAAGGGACTACAACCAAAGCCTCTGTTTAAGTAGTCTGACACTGAGTTTTACTTAGTGCTGTGAAACACAAGGCAGTAGCCTCCAGTTTAAGCTTACTGTTGAAAAAAGACAAAGCCAAGCTTGATTTGTTCATTCACTCAATCTATACTAGAAAGTCTTTATTTACCACTTCCAGTTTTTCAGGTAATTTATTAAAATTTACATCCAACATCTACTGAAGATTCTTAAATAGCAGCACTCTTCTAAGAGACCCAAATTAGGTGGAAGTGTCCTACTGAGTCCATGGTTTCCAGAAGTCCCTGAGAAGCATTCTGTGTGGTGACAGAGCACCACATTTGTGCTCCCCAGTGCAGCGGCTGGGAAGGTTGTCCTTTTCCAGCTTTCCTGCAATACTGGCAAAAGGTAACATGGGCACTTTATGCCATTAACATCTTTTCTTTTTCATGTGGAATTGGTATTTTTCTTCCTTTTGCTTTAGTCTGATAACATGTTCTTTTTTGAGGCTTGACCAGTGCCTCTGGTGAACTTTTCTACTATTTCTCTGCAAATCAGCTTTGTAAAGATTAGTGTTTTGCAGTTTATTGTACATTCAGAAGAAACAACTCAGGTGCTTATCATGGGCCCAAGGTTGTTCTCCAGGAAAATACTTAATTTGCCAGGATTATATTGGATTTTTATTATATTTTTGAAAGAACCTTCTGTTATGACACATTTTAGCACATGAAGATAATTAGCATCCTCCATATCTTTTAAAACAGCTCATCTTGTGTCTAGTTAAAATATTGCTATGCTGTATATGAACTACATTCTTTCAGACTTGCAAAAAAAGAGTTTTTTTTTTTCTCTACAGTGATCATGTAAGAATAGGTACCTTCAGGTTCCCTTTCTATTTCTTGTTTCTAATGTAATAGGGCTGTTCATTCCTTCTGGGATCTTTTTTTTGCGGCATGAAAGGTTTCCTAGAAGCATAGTTAGAGGGCAGAAAGCTCTTCCTGCTCTGTAAGGTGTCGTAGTTGGCCCTTTAAGTCCTTCAAAGGGCTTCCAGACCCTTTCCTGCTTATTTTGACCAAATATTCTTTAGAACAACTGTATTTCCTGAAAAAAAAGCATTTGATACTTTCTTAATCCTCAATGCATACTGCTAATCATCATCACTACCGTGAAATCGACCCTTTTCTATTTATTTCTATTTACATCTGACAAAACTGTAGGTTGGACACCACCTGTGGTCTTTTTTTGTAATGCTAATGATGTTACTTTGGTCTTGTGTGTTACACACTGCTAAACTCAAAAGTTTAATGCAGTCTATTATGTTGTAGGAGAGATGCTTGGCTTCTACCTGCTGCTATAGAAAGATATGAGTCTCACACGGGTCCTGCATTATGTCTACTAGGTCTGTGTGAATGACTCATATCCAGTAGTTGTGCTAAGTACACGTGTTAGGGCAACTGAATTGAACACCTATGAATACTGAATTGAATAATTCTGTATTAATAAATAGACCACTTGCTTTTTGTTTTATAGTTAACTCTCCTACTCTGTGTTCCTTGCTACACATCTTTGGGGCTCCAATTTTTCTATGTTTTGCAAAAGGGGCTTTGCACTTGAAAATTCATGTAAAGTCAGGTTATCCACTATATTTTTCACTTCCTTCTAACATGATAGGCATTGTCCTAGTTTGTCTGCATGATATTCATTAAGTGTACTGTTAAATCTGATATTAGTTTTTTGGGGGTTTTGTTTGATTTTTTTTTCCCTCATGTCTCTTCTCTTGAGGTATTTGGAATATTTTAATCACATTTGCCATGTTTACCATCTGTAAATTTCATCCTGATCTAGAGACACTTCCATTGCCTGAAGTGGTCTTAGTAGGGTTTAATTCTGGATCCCCCAAAAGTCTCTGTGCCTGGAACGCAAACCGAAAGCTTTTAGTAGATCCCACCTCTTTGCAAGAAGCAGAGTTTCTAGAAGCATGGATCTTTGAGGAGACCTGAATACGTAATTCAATATTATGCTGCAGGTGCCTGATCTCTTTTTCTCTTGCAGAGATACCATTCCTCAAGACTTGCTTTCCAAGCTGAAATACATCACAAACTTTCCTATAGTTTCACTTTCCTTTTGTACGTATGCCATCAAAACCAAGTCTTTTATTTCACTTTTACATAGGATGTAGACATTATCTACATTTCATTATGCAGTTTCCAAGCTAAGGAAAAGCTTTTAATTCAATTAAGTATGTCAGGGCATGCTATGTCCTTCCCCTTCGTTTTTCTTTTCACTATGACCCGTTCTTTGAAGATACAAAGAAAGTTCCATTTAATATTCTTGTTGTCTTTCATATTTTCATATCATAGAGATATTGATCTCTCTGATCTGTTTGATTCTTCTGTTCTAGATATCTGTTTGTATTTTCATGAGGTATTCATTTTTGCTGGTACATCAATAACAGTGACTGATATGTGTTGTTTATTCCATTACATTATTCCTTCATTTTTGCTTAACAAAAATAAATTGCTCCTTCGTTGCCTCACTCCCAGACTTCTTATGTGTGAGAGGCTAGATTGCTTAAAAGTACAGTCCTTTGAGTATCACAGGACTTTCATGAGGCTTTCCACCACAGGGTGGTTCTTGGTTAAACTACACTAATACTATGTGTAAATGGGTGAAAATGACTGTATGTATGTATAAGCATGTCCCGGTGTATGCCCCATTTTGGTTCCAGTGTTGCACAGGAGCAAGATTTGGGTTCTTACCTGACATGCCCTGCTCTCCAAAGATGAGCTACAGTTGCTTAATCTGGACAACTGAAAGATCAGGCAAGAATCATTGTGGCTGGGAAGAAAAAGCAGGGAAGGCTATTATGGTCTACGCTGGTCATGAACTCAAGTCAGTGGTTCTTGCCACTTATGTTCACACCACTCCAAAACTCTCCAGGTATGTCTTTATTCTCTTTTTACCATATTCTTCCTGTTGCCAGGTGAAAATATAAAATTACATGCAAAACGACAAAATAATGGGGAAGAGAAGGAGTAACTAGTGCAGTGGTTTATTCTTTTTATTGCTGAACCAGAAGGCCTGAGCAGACCTTTTTTCCAAGCCTACAGAAAAATTAACTCCTCCTGTGTGGAAAATAACCACAAAAATACCTCATTTAATTAGTGTGTGGGAGACCTTTATGGCAAGTATGTTGAGAAGGAATGAAAATTCTCCTCACCATACTGCAAGAAAGTCTTCTGTTTCAATTTTTATAATTAATTGTGACTGAAATTATGTGTTTTATAAGCCCCAGCCTTATTTTATTGGTTGTTACCACTACTGTCTGTGGGTGGATATCTTTCACGGTAAAGGATATATTTTCTGCTTGGCTGCAGTTCTATTTCAGTTTTTGGGTGTCCTTGCCATATTGCATTATTTATTCAAGAGAAAAAGATTAAGATTTTCCCTTGAAGAGATTTAAATATCTTGTTAAAAAAAGAGTTATTTTCTTTCTTTTCCCCTATTTTTTTGGCTTCATATTCCTCTTTGTACATACTTTACTCCATAGAGGTTTCTCTATGATAAATTGAAATTTAATTTTGGTATACACTCTTCCATTCAATCATCACCTTAGGAATTCACATTTATATCACTTACGTTGTTAGTTATTCAATTCTAGGCTTTCTCTTTTCTCTTGAGCCCAATTATCACTGAAATAAAATATATCTGTTAGGAAGTGGGGCTTTTTAAAAGTGTCCTGTCAGCTATATGGAGAGGGACCAATCCATTGTAGGTCTTATGTATGTTCAAATAAATACATACATGTATATGTAAATGTATATGTGCATGCGCATGTGAAAGGAATGTAGGAATGGGTAGAAGAGTGAAAACAGGAATTAGTAAAGATAAATTACAGGAAATCATGTCTATGTTTGTGGAGGGGAGAGAGAATGAGTATGAGGAAGGGCAAGGAAGAGGATAATAATTCAGCCTTTGGTTCTGGAATTTTCTCCCAAGCAAGCAGATGTTCTTCCTCTTGCTATCAACAAGGATCTGAGTGCATATAAAGTGCAGACCTGATCTGATAGATTGGGAAGGAAGTTGTATTGCTGAACTAAGTGATCTCAATGGAGGGGAAAAAGGTTCTTTTATCTTGGCTCATAAATCTAGTCCTTCCCTCACCCATGCAAAGCAGTTAGTTTCAGGAGCTCCCTTCAGCTGCGTTTGCTGCTTGCATTCCCTCACTAACGCTGCAGTTAGGAACGTGAAGGTTCCTAGTGCAAAGGACACTTTCCCAGCATACAGTACCTACTCTAGAAATAAATGTTTATTTACCTGACAGCAGGGAAATTTTAATATACACCACAAGCATTCTACAAAATGCTCATACTTAGCAGAACATCCTACATTATGTCTCAGCAAAATTAATCAAGGACTACTCTTTGTGCCAGAATGAATGTGTTATCTTAAAATGCTAATAACCAAACAACTTCTGTGCTCTGCGCAGAAGTTCACACAACTGTCACCAAACACAGTTTTCCTTTGCATTCTTGCTAAGAAAATGAAATTCAGAACACTCTGCTGAAGGCAAACAATGCCATAGCTCAGGTTTTTGAGACAAAAAAGGACAGAAAATGCAATACATTTTCAGAGCACTTTAAACATTGTACATGCATCTTAAACTGACGAATAAAAGGTGACACTATGTACAGAGATAGACAGACAGAAGAGTTAAAATTGCTGCGAGAATCACAATTAAATCATTCATGGCTTATGCGAAGCAGCATTTACAATTGTAACAATTTTACTACATGAATATAGAATTAATTATTTTTTATAACTAAATTCCAGTCAAATAGCACATCAAAGTCAGGATTCAACAGTGAGCTGTTCAAGGTGCAAGTATTGCTACGCAGTAAATTGTCAAAACCTAAAAATTGCAACTGAATCCTCAGTATGGATTGAAGGTAGTGCCCAAATTGGGCTGAGATCCTGGAGGAACCAATAACCTTGTGATTATAACTTCACAACAGGGGTGACAATTAGAATGTTGGGATCTACTGCTTTAACCGTGTGTTCTTCAGCTACAGTCATCTGCCCTCGATATTTCTCAAAATAACTAATCATTCTTCTTACTTTGCCAAGGCCCCAGAGGGGTAAGAAAATGCTCTTCTCACTCTAGCTAATTCAACCTGTCTAGCAGCACTCAGAGCTCCTGCAGTGGAGACAGGAATCTGCTGTATTTCTGAATTCAGTCTTAGGGCACGAACACTGACAGAATTTTTGCAGCCGTATGTAATGCAACATACAAGGCAGAACCACAAACTACCACTAGCGATTACTGCTAAGAGCTCCTTTGCCCATAGATGGTCACAGTTGGGTAGCTACGAGTCAACTGAGAGGCCAATTACAACTTTTCACAGCAGCAGCTCCACCATTGTCTTTGTGAATGTGCAGTTGTACAGTATGCAGATGCAGTGTTTCCTTATGAAAGCTCCTGTAACTTGATGGAGCTTCTTTATCTCAGCCACATTGTACTCCTCCATTCAGAACCAGATAAGAACTCAGTTCCATAGTGTTCTTCCAATACTTGCAGAATATTTTTAGTTTTTGTGCACACCATGAATTTTAACTGATCCAAATAAAGAATTTTTTAATAGCCTTCAGAGCAGCATAGGTTGGAGAGATACTCAGATGTCAGCAAAACAGATAAATTTTGGCAATTATGACCACAAAATGGTTTTAAAATGAAGGCTAGTATTTTGGCAGCAGGAAGTTTATATATGAGGTCATGCAAACACATCACAGACTAATCTCTAAACTAATAACAGATCTATTAATTGCAGTAATAAAAAAATGGAAGGAAAAAAAATGGTGAGGTTCAAGGATTCATTCCAACAGGCTTCTCAAAGAAGCTATCCCCAAGTCATACTTTTTTGGATTGAATATTAAGAATAAATGCTGTATGGATGATTATACAGCAATATATGTTTGATAGAGAGAGGAATCTACTCGTCCCTTGAAAAAAAGACTGCATTTTGGAGAAGAAAAACATTGGGGAACATGGAGGTGAACCTGGAAGAACCCGAGATCTGTTTCTCAGCTCTTTCCTCATCAGGTTTCTTAGACCCTCATTCAGGGAAAGTCATCTCACATGTTCAGTTAGCAAAAGCAATTGCTTTGGGGAGAAGTTGGGTAGAGATATATCCCTCACTTTGGATGAGCCAATGAGAAAAACACTAACCTGCTGCTCTCACAAGTGAGAGCTTCAACCAGGCCTCTGTGAGCACCAGAGGATGACCCCTCAATATGTCGTATCCTTGGACCATGTAACTGTCAAAACTTGTTTCAAGATCCTGCAGGTACAGGTCTGCTAGTATAGAAAACACTGAAAATGTGGCAAGGATCATCCATTCTTATAGGAGAAACAACATTATAACTAATACCATACAACAACCTACCCCACTGACTGCTGAAAGTTGGCAAATCCAGTTACTTCAGTTTTTTATTCACTGCAATGTTTCAGTCTTTGACCATGCCTACTACTGCCTGCTGAGGGAAAAGCTGTCACAACCTAATGGTGTGAAGAACCAAGTGATACTCCATATTTCCATTGACTAGTGGGATGTGAATTTCCCACGGATAGTCTGACATTTCCAGGTGCGGTTCTGAAAGACGACTTCTTTCAGACAGTCGAAGTGTGTCTTTCATTGACCACTTCCGAGTTTTAGCTTATAGCAATTGAACCAGAAAGTATTGAATATTTTTTTCTGATCTGAGTTACAGTGCTAGAGCTAGATGTATGTGGGTTGCACCAGCTTTGATATCCTATATAAAGTCCCACCATGTGTTCATTAGCCCTCATGGCCTTCCTCTAAATCATTAGTCTTCAAGAAGAAATACAGAATGGAGAAAAAAATCTCATGCTGTTTTCTAGCAGGTTTAAATTTAGTTTCAGCACCTGTAGTTCTTTCAGACATTTCCCACATTAAAAATGTTAAGCTTTAAATAGGCTGTAGGAAATGGCTCCTCGAACAGTTAAATGGCTGTACTCTGGACACTATTGAATTGCTTCACTTTGTGAGCACAACTATCCACAGCTGTGGGTAGTTTGTATCCAATAAAGTCCTCAAGTAAAACAAACAGGCAAAAAGAGTTATTTCCTAAGCAAATAAATGGTTTAGGTATATCTCCTTATTCTGACGTAATTTGTGGCTATTTGCTGCATAACAAAATTTCCTATTAAAAATAGTTTTATTTTCACACAGTAAAGAATGGAAAGATCACTCCCCCACAGTTGAGATACTTCCAGTTTGATTTCAAAATGGAAGTTAAGGAATCAACACAGACCTTGGAACATCCCAAGCAAAACAGCAGTTGAGTTTAACCAAAATGCTCAAGATTTACCTTACTCAGCCATAGCCACTGGCTCACCATTCCCTCTTTTTGCTTCAAAGTGAAGCAAGGAAGAGAGAGAAGCAATCTCTGGTACTAAGGAACAATATATTAGAAAAAATTTACTGAAAAGCATAATAATTCAAAAGTCATGATTTATGAAATTTGCAGGAAGTGCAACTGTTAGAAGGAAGTTCATGGTGATAAAGGAGACCGGAGAAGGGTGAAGATGTCATGTAGCAACCCTTCAGTTATTCCCCTATAGCGCGAGGAGGAAAGCTGCTGTGGCTCCTTTACCGGATTGGGAATGACACCAGTTCCCTTCTGACTGCAAAAGCAAGTCAGACGCGAGCACAGTGGAAACTGCACAGTGAGTTTATCACTCTGCTCCACACTGCAGGGCTGCCAGACAGGGACCACCAAACAGCCCTATGATTTGATTTATGACCCCTTATGTTCTCTTTTTACCCCCTGCCAGACTATTCCTTTTTGACACCCTTATCCTCTCCTAAATAAACATCCACCCTAATTACTTTTCCCTCATTGGTCCTAGTTTTGTGACAGCTATTTGGTATTTCTCATACTTTCTCTGTATCTGCTCCCTGAAAAGTCTCTGATATTCCCCTTCAATTATCTGTAAAGTTTGGCTGTTTCTCACGTGATACCACTTAACAGCCTGTACAATCTGGCTATTCTTTATGATGTTATAAGTAACATTTTTAGTTCCTCACACTGTTGTTACACACAGCAGTTTTCTTGTGTTGTGTCCAGTAGTTTCTCAGATCCAGCTCAGCTGGTGTAGCCTTAGGCCAAGGCCTAGTCCGCAACCTATTCATCTGCCCACAGCCTTAATGCATGGGCTAAAAAAGATTTTACAAATCCATATTCCACAGAAAACTTGAAAGAAAACAAGTATGTTTTTTTTTCCTGAAACATGCAATTCATTATACTTTGTGTTGCCTTGTCTGTGCCTTCAGATACACAGTGTGTTGTTTTAAACGTATGAAGTTCTGGTAGTTGTGGGCAAGGATAACTTTTCTGTACTGAACATTTTTGCTTAATTAACTTAGTAAAACTGGTTTTACCAATTATGAACACATTTTGCATAAAGGAATACCAAAGGGTAAGAAGTAAAAAAGCAGAAGTGTAGATTTGGGAAGCAGCACAACTTGAAAGACACCCTAAACAGCAAAACATGAAAGATCATAGAATGTGTTGGGTTGGAAGGGACCTTTAAAGGTCATCTAGTTCAACCCCCCTGCAGTCAGCAGGGACATCTTCAACTAGATCAGATTGCTCAGAGCCTCATCAAGCCTGGCCTTGAATGTCTCCAGGGATGGGGCCTCCACCACCTCTCTGGGCAACCTGTTCCAGTGTCTCACCACCCTCATTGTAAAGAACTTCTTCCTAATGTCTAATCTAAACCCACCCTGCTCTAGTTTAAAACCATTGCCCCTTGTCCTATCGCTACATGCCCTTGCAAACAGCCCCTCCCCAGCTTTCTTGTAGGCCCCCTTCAGGTACTGGAATGCTGCTATAAGGTCTCTCCGGATGGATGGACCTATGGAGACAAAAGAAAGGTCTTCCCTGCCCCGCCCTACCCTTCCCTGCAATTCGACACGGGCCTGCGAAGTTTTACCACGTTTTTATCAAAGTAAAATTTGTGCCTTCAGTTCCAAATCTGAATGTTCAATGAGCATTTCTGAAAATGTAATAGGCAACAGAAAACATGACACCACCACCTTTGATATGGGGAATAGCAGGAACAAATTGTTTGAAACAGTTAAAGGGGAGTATTCTGTAAAATCTGCTGTAAAAAGGAATATAGATAAAAACTGTGTAAAAACATCCCTGCCTTTGAGTAACAAATAGCTACTAACAAGCATTTAAACAACAAACAGTACACACACATAAAAAGAATGCCATTAGCATTACCTACGGTTCCTCAGTGAGGGAATTACAAATTCAGGAGCTTAAATGAGGAAATAGTTAAGGAGATTGATAAATTTGTTGGCTGTTATTTGAAGCTGAAATGTCAAAAAAAAAACCAAACCAAACCAAAAAAACAACCCCAAGCTTCTTCTCAGTAACGCTATGTGGGTAAGGATTAAATTATACTTATGATTCACTGCCCAACAAAACACCTGGCAGAGATGGAGATCTTGAAAATCCCTTTTTGTTCCAAGTGACAACTTTTCTTTACAAAAATGAACCATTGATCTTCAGGAAATTGAAACAGGAAGCTGGTGAAATACTTTCCTGTTGTTTTGCTAGATTATCTCAACTAGCGCTTAAATGTGATTTTGCTCACTTGGATCACAATATCAAACTGCAAATTGTGTAACACTGTTCCCCGGTCAACCTTCAGCTGAGCAGAACACTTTCAGAGCCAAAGCTTAACCTGGATGAAGTTTTGGACTTAAGGCAAAAAATGTAAATGGATTTTACAAGCCTTAAATTTGTGAGACAATGCACTACCTGAGTGCACGTTAAAAACATTCAAGCTGTCTTGAAGAACTAAAGCAAATAACATAGGCTGAATTCTCATTATGCATATTCTTAGTCTATTCCCCATTTTTAAGTCATAAGGAGGGTAAACAATTTCTTATGGACGAAGAGTCATCGACAAGATGCAGATTTTTCAAGCTGTGACATTATCCTGGTTTCAGCTGGGAAAGAGTTAATTTTCTTTCTAGTGATTGCTGTGAAAGGAATGTCAATAATACCTATTGGTTTTAGTTGTTGCTAAGCAATGTTTACACTATTCAAGGACTTTTTTTCAGCTTCCCATAGAATGACAGACAGAATGATGGAATGGCCAACGAAATATTCCACACCATGGATGTCATGCTAAGTATATAAATGGTTAGTTGGGGAATTAGCTGGTTAGCAGGAATCCTCAATCACTGCTCTGGATGGTGCCAATTCACCAGTTGGTAAGAATGATCCGTATCATTATTATTATTGTTATTATTTTTATTATTTTTCCTTTTCTGTTATTGTTTCTATTAAACTGTTTTTGTCTCAACCCACAAGGGGTTTTTTCCTCCCTTTCCCCTCTTTTTCTTTCTCTTTTCTTCCCATCCTCCTAGGTGGGGGGAAGGGAATGGGGGGGAGTGAGCGAGTGGCCGTACGGTCCTAACTACCAACTGGGGTTAAACCACAACAGACATAAACTTAAGATAAGGTATCTTTGTGAAGGCAGGCTAGATGACAGTTTGTAATTACACCAGTGATCTGAAAGTAGTTCTGAAGAGGGAAAGGGAAGGAAGAATAGGACAGCAAAGGAAAACACACTTAAAATAATTTCTTGAAGTATGCTAAATTCAGAAAGAAACATCGAGTTAACTGCTAGTGCTATGAAGAACAGGCAAAGGAAGACAGTTTTTTAGTGAAGTTACGATTATTTGGTTTGTTAATTGTGCCATATTCAGGCTATATCATTAACCGGCCCCTACCTAAGCACTCCATTTTGCAGTTAAGGTTATAAGGTCTAACCTTACATGACACCAGATAATCCACGCAGGAGGGGATTCACTTTTTTGCCGCATTGATTCTCTGCGCCCTAGTCTAGGTAGAGTTCAAACTTCAATCTGCCCTCTACCCGCCAACATATTTTTGTGAAATTTGGAAACTTTATGTGCAATTCACTTCAAGCTTAAGAAACCTTAGATGCTTATAGAAAAATATCTACATTTGCACTGTGTCTAAGCTTCTCTGATGATCAGTGGAGATGCAGCATACATACGTATGCTGCCCATACATATGTATCAAGTGCTATTTTATATATCAAATAGACACCAGTTGCCTCAGCAAAAAAAAAAAGGCTGCAAGACTTTTTTAGGTCTTGTGTCCTATCTGCCAAAGCCACATCAATTTCTCGAATACCCTAGTGTTACTAAGCATCTATGTATGGACAACTGACTTAAACTCTTAATGTGTTTGAATCCTCTACCATTCTGATAAATTTAGTCTGATTTGCTACAGATTTAAAATACATATTGGCTAACAAGATACACACATACAATTGTAGGCAATGAATCCCCTAGGGCAGCATGCTGAAAAATAAACACATCACTTCAGGAAGAATGAGTTTCTTGAAACTGTAAAACAATTCATCAAGAACAAGGTTGTTAACAGGCTTTTCAGTTCATGTGTATCATCTGCTGCATGATAACTTTTGAGAACAGGTCTTTTCAACGTCATTTCCAGCCAAAGAAGGCAGACCATCCTCATAACCTGATGATGGTAAAGGGAAGAGCATGGGGGAAAGTTTATATGACTGTAAAAGTCAATAGTGATTTCTGTTTATAAGTCTTTGGTAGGTTTGCAGAGCGCAGAGGAGAATGGCACTAATATATTTATGTAAGGCTGTCAGGGCAGACACCCTGAGAACCCTGCAGTGACAGAGGGCTGATCTAGAAAGCAGCTATTTAGAAAGCGTAGGGCAAAGCGCAGGAGCTCTGGTCAAAAAAGGAGGTAATAGAAATGCTTTAATATGTGAATACAATTCTGAATAACATGACACTTTCATGTAACATACTACTGACTTATTGAGGGGAAAAAGGCTTTTTTGAGGTGTCTCGGTGTTTCCTCCAATTCAAAAAGTCGGAGATACAATTTTCAGAGATACAAAATCTTATTATGAATTTCTGGCACACTGAAACAGGAGTAATCACAGTTCCAAACAGCTTACAGACTAACCGTGATATTCAGTACTTTCTTGAAAACCTGACAGTTTAATATAAGCTACTTGAATGAGGGAAGATTTTCATTAGGTATTACGTCAAGCTCAAGACCTAATTATTTTGCAAAGAAAAGACATGAAACCAGATCAGGAGGCAGAAAGGTATGAAGGCCAAGTTGAAATGAGCTACCACAGCCTATAGTCCTTTTCTAGAGGGCAAGCTCAGCAGTGGATATTCTGATATGATTCCCTCTGCTGTAGAGTAGAATGAGATTATTTGTGTCAACCTGTTCATGAGAGAAGACGTTTACTTCATAACAAATGAAACTGACATGATTTTAGCTTTCTCTTGCAAGTGTGATTTAGTGGATAAAACACTGGACTGGGATTGTATTGACTTATCTTCTAGTACAGGACACAGCAAATCATGTTCCTACTTCATGCATTAGCATACTGATCTCAAAGAGATCTTTGAGACCTAATGAGAAAAAGCAAAAGAGTAAAGAATATAATCTTTATTGCCACAAACTCTTAATTGACCTCTTTCTATGTAAAATCATTATCTGATACCTGAAATTACTGTTCTCCACAGCATGTATTGATGACCATGCCATCCTTCCCACTGGCTTATATGCTAAACGCTGCACTGGAGAAAAATTTTATTACTTTGTGTTGCTTTGGTAAGAGTTAAGCCTTATTTAGTTTTTCCATCATTTTTCCTCTCTGAGCCAGTGTCAGCAGAAACACTGAAACCCTCCTGGCTGATCAGCGTGTTTATTTAACTTGTTTCCAAATAGATTTTTTTTAAATAGAAAATTAACACAAAGTAAAGGAAAACAGAATACAAGTTACTGCACCTACCTTAAGTTATTACTGGAAAAAAGTTACTGTGGCATAAATTACTATTTTTCCTTCCCTGCAAACAGTTTCAGTTTGTCCCCATATGTTTTTGACTCCAGAAAGTAACTAAAATCTTTTTGCTTTATAGCTTAATTGGTACAAAAAATAGCACAGTAGCATGAGAAACTGACATCTGTGCTGAAGCTGAATGTACAAAGAAACACATAAAATTATGAAAACACATTCATTTTCTTCTTATTTGCTGGAAAATGTTAAATGATGAAAAATTTGATCCCCAGGATTTCGGAATGGCTGGAAATGGGCAAAAAGGATAGAAAGAGTCCATAGTACTGGTTTTCCCTTTAAGCCATGCTTCACGACTGCCATGAGAAATTGAACTGAACCTAGTGACGCTACTCATATGCTCAAAACTAAGGGAGCATATGGAGTTTGGAACAACAGTTTGTTTGGGAGAATATTTTGGAAATGAAGGGAGGTCTACAAGCAGAGAGAATGGATGTTGCAACTGAATATTAAGAGGCTCTTGGCTGTAGTTCTCGACATTAGCCCAGCCATGAAGCACAGAGGAGGAAAAAACAAGAAGTTAGTATGAGATCATGGAGGTGTGACAGCCTTCTCAGACAGGAACAGGACCAGCATCGGCTGCCTGTTCTGGGAGGAGAGCAAAGGCCTGAAAAAGCTACTCACACAGGGATTTTCACACTTCTAAAAAAAAAATGCTAGAACTGTAAAACTGCAGGCTTCCCAGGTTAAGATGGAGGCTGTAACTAAAGGTGAGGCTTTTTTCTTCTCAGTCTTTTTTTTTTTTCTGTTGATCATTGAGATTTTGATAGAAGCACTTGATTCTATATCCTAAGTCTAAACTAATGAAATTTAAAGAGATGCCTCTTCCTAAAACAGTATCATGTCTATGAAAACACTTAGGAAGAGGACTGTATGTCCTCTCCCAGAACTTTGGAAAAGATTAAATATGATTCTAATGAAGGCAGATTTCTTACTGTCAAAAGGTGTGCAATACGTACAGCAATAAACCGAAGGATACAGGCTTGTAAGGAAGGAATACTACAGCACCGAGTGTTTAGCCCTAAACCAAATTAATGAAGTACCGGCTCTTCCAGATTTCCATGAATAAAAAAGCAGTTCTTAAATTCTTAATTTATTTTTTTTTGTCGTTGTTGGCTGGTTAGGTCTGCACTGTTCTCCAATGTGCCCCTGGAATTTGCACCAAAAGAATTAGAAGACAATATAGGAACTGTAATTCCCAGCCAAACTCTCACTGTATCACAATAACACACAACATTATGCTAGCTGCTACAACATCTGGCACTTCTACCCACAATTACAATGTGATGTTAAGAATTGTAACACAGAGAGGGAAAAACACTAGCCAATACAAACACCAGCTATGAAAAAAACGCAAGATCACACTGTACATTCTGTCAACCTAACAGTATCCAAAATGTGATTTCATTCTCGTGAAAAAAGGAAGATGGAAAATGTATCCAATCTCACATAATTCTTTGCAACCAGGATGGCTTTGTTTTCTTTTCTTTTTTTTTTTAATTCTAATTCCTGAAAACATTTTTAATTTTTTGCGTGTGTGATTATCTTGATTTTTCTTGTGAGGACCTGACAATGTTACTGCTGCTCTCCTGCTGATCCTGATTTCTCTGGCAGCTATTACCAGAAGGAGAACTTTTTGATTCCAGGAGACTCAGGACACTGCTTCATCTGAGCATGGATCAAGGTGTTAAAAAGAATGGACTCCTGCAATATTTTTAAAGCCTTCTGCCTTTTCAGCAGTCAGTGGAGCACATCTGAAATTGGAAGAACCAATACATGCTTCCTGTCTGGCTATATATATGGATGTCATCCCAATGCCTACTTCTGATGTAAGGGAATCAATACCTTAAACAGTCTTTAAAACTAGCATGCACTCTAGAAAATAGTCATTTTTCTTTTATATACTTTTAATTTCTAGCTGTTGCTTATGTTTTCTTACTGAAAATGTGCTGGAAATTAAATAAATATAAATAGAACAACTTAAACTGTACCAAAAAGACCATTTTTTTCAGAGGTACATCTTTTAAAAATTTGAAGAAAGACTATGATGTGCTAAATCTGGGGAATGAAATCAATCGTTGTGTAGAGCTAATACTTAACTTCTACATTAAAAAGCCCTAATTTAAACCCCACATGAGATTTAAGAAGCATATATCAGAAAGCGTTATGTTGTTATACTAGAAGCCCATTTAAAGCAGATATATTTGGGAATAAAAGGAGAGAAAGGGGACTACCTAGATGATATACCAATGCTATTTGTTACATTTTACCACTGTATTTAATAAAAGGGAGATATTTTGAAGGAATTAAGTCAAATAAGTTAAGAAAAAATTTCTTCTTGCACCTTATAAAAAAACCTTCATACTAAATCAGCAGAGAAATCCCTATTAGTAAGATAAAAAGTCAAATGTCATGCCATTTTAGAAAACCTCTTAATTAAATAAAGCTCATAAATGAGGAAAAGAAAATCATAAATTAAAAAGGTAATTTCATAAAACTGTGAGATTAGGTGCTCTTAACATCCACCCAGTTTTATGTCTGAGTGACTGGACCAATCACTTAAAATATTTTGAGCATCTTTTTACTTGTTTAATTTCTATATAAATCTCTTGCAAGTCAGAAAAAAAGTGTACAAGAGCAGAACTGAGTCACATGGTAACCCACCGACAGTCCAGTCACTAACGTGATTCCAGTGTGCAGTTAAGATCCAACCTACATAATAAAATTTACTTGGGCTCCAGTAAACTACACTCCTGGAGTTATGTTTTGTCCTTTACTACAGTTGGATTTTTCTCTGTGTCCTTTTCACTGACTGATAATTTCTCCCTGTAGCCAAATGAGTACATTGGCTGCACAATGTTCAACAAAAAAAAAAAAAAAAAAAAAAAAAAAAAAAGAGAACATCTGTGGTAAGCCTCCAGGCACTGGAATATTTGGGTGGAGATAAGTCAATTGTACATCTGAGTAAGTAATTTCTGCCCTGGCATAGGGATTCGCCTTCCTTTGAACACTGCAAGGAGCTATATGACTTTTAACCTGGACTGAACTTTAAAGAGTTGCTGACGACTACTGGAAAACCTTACAAAACCTTACACAGAAACAATTCTTCTTGTTTCTTATTGTCTCTTGAAATTTATCATTAAATAGAACAGTTCAATCTAAGACATGTAGCACAGAGTTCTTCCAGTCAGAGAAGTAAAACAACAGGCACTTTAAATGATGCATGTGTAAGCATTAATAGGAAATGGTCATTGTTTTCATTTTTCCATAGGCTTCCAAAATGTCTTTCCTTGCTGATGAAACCAGCATTAAATGAGATTTATGGCACAAAAATATAGCTTCATTGGTCCAAATCCCTCCTGTTTTGTCCAAATACCTACAAAAGCTTGGCAGCTCAATCACTGAGAACGTTGTCTTCAAGGATGACTAATATCTATCTCATTGTTTCATTGTACTTTCTATCTCTTTTGTTCTTAATAGCTCGCTTTTTCATATTCAGACCATAAAGTCTTGGGCCAAAGGCCATACATTTATTCTGTATTTGTCTCGATCAAGGCATCTGAAGCTCTATTGAAACAAACAAAAACATTACAATACAAGTGTGTAATAACCATAAGCAAAACAAATATCACAATTTTCACTGAAAAAAAACAGTAGAATTAATTTGCTTCAGATATGTTTGTGAACTTGCTGACTTTTGTCAGTATCTAAACTGGGCACAGAAGCCTTCAGTTATTTTAACTCTGCGTGCCTGAACAGTAATATTACAACTGCCTTTGCATCCAGGGGACTAGGGTAGAAACCTAATGAGCTGTGCTCTGTATTTTTCTTTCTCATGGTGAGATGTGTATTTACTCAGGTAAGAGGAAGTTAGAAAACGGATACCATCAACGAGTGTGGCACTTGCTCTTGAGTCATATTATCCAATTATGCAACTGTACAGATCCCTTTTTATTTCCTCCCTAAATGTAGATTAGTATTGTTTAAACCCTGGCTCTTGTCCCACTGCAATTTGGGAACCTGCCATAAAGCGATGTCTGTGGGGTACACGTATATCCCCTAAAAGGTTGGGATAAAATTTCACCAAAGGAGTTGTACAAAACAGACCTTGATCCATCTGAATTAAATGGCGGGGGGATTGGCATAAAAGGTAGGTTTTAATTTTGTGCCTGTGATTTTTTAAAAAGACTCCATAGCTACTTTTGCATTTGAATTTCTCCCCATGGGAAGGCACTACTTTAATTTCTTTAAAGGCTTAAATTTACCTGCTTCAACGTTGAGTAGTAATCACAATATAAGACTTGTCACAGAATTTCTTCCCCAAATTACAGTTACAGATACAGTTGTCAGGTTCTGAATATTTTTTTAAGACAACTTCAGGTAACATACCCATAGATTTAAAATGTGGAAAAAAATTATGGGCATTGGGTGTAACGGCATTTAGCACGAGGCCTCATATGGTAAGTCGTTGCAAGACTGATGCCTAACACTTAAACAAACATATCTTGAAGTTCATTGCCTAGTTCATTGCCTATTGCACTAAGATAGAAAAAATTATTCCTGTGGCACCTGTAGAAGTTTGGAGCTTGGCAAATAAGGCACTGCCTATATAACAGGGTCATTTTAGTAATCCATTTTTGAAAATGTTGGCCTTAGCCAATAGACAGGTTATGGTAATTAGTGTATTGTGAACTCTTAGTAAGTGTTATCTGGAAAGAAGGAAAGGAATAAAATTTTTAAAACAGTACATTTTCATACAAAGATATAGAACAATGTACTGTATTGTGCAACACAATATCGTATTGTTTGAAAGATTCTGTGTGTTCAGATAATTAGAGACAAACAGGTTGCATAGACACGCTGTATTATTCATAAGATCTAAACTCTGGCATTTACATTAGAATTTAACTCTGTGAACTCGACATTCCTTTGTATGGAATACATACAAATACAGATGGCCTTAATATTGTAACATATTACTGTATGTTGGAATGAGTGATTTAGCAAATTTGGTAAACATATTCTTTCAATTAGATGGAAACGCCAAAAAAAAAAAAAAAAGGAAAGAGTGGGGGGGAAAGTTGCAAGGTATTTGACCTCTATTGAATTACATGATTGATACCTTTGCATAAATATATTTCAAAATTTTGGGTCCACTCCAGCAGAAAATATCCATGGCCTTCCGGGTCGCTGAAACCCTGCTGGCTGCAGAGGAAGCCAAGGGAGTGGGAGGAAAGAAAGGAAGGAAGAAAGGGAGAAAGGGATTGAGAGAGAGAGAGAGAGAGAGAGGAAGGAAGGAAGGAAGGAAAGGAAGGAAGGAAGGAAAAGAGAGAGAGAAAGAAAGAAAGTATGAAGGAAGGAAAAGAAGGAAAGTTAATGTTTAGAGGTGGCAAGGCTCTTCTTGAAGGGCATTGTTATTCCCACTTCTATATCACTGCCTTTAGACCCTTGTTTTGATCAGTTCAGATTATTTGTCTCCACCATATCCTCTACATTATACACAATGAACCTGTGCATGTCTAAGCAGGTCACAGGATACCATAATTGTTCTGGACGGGTCTGGGGGAATAGAGGGGAAGGAGAAAGGATGTCTACTGGGAACAGGGTGTGTGAAAATACTCAAAGCTTATTTTCAGACTTTTTAGTTTTCTTTGTTCTTTTGTCAAACATCAAGTGTGAAACATGGACTGTTAGGTCTGAACATTGAAATCCGCTTCCATATTCTTACCTGAATTGGTGTCAGGCACTGATGTAAGAGTGCTTCAGTACTCTGTTGAATCGGGGAAACAACTGGGTTTTGTTTTATACAAAGGGAAACACAAAAGTCTTTGATCAGGTAAATGACTTTTTTTCTGTTCCTTGTCTGTCAGAAAGAAATAGTGGCTTTAAACTGATCTTTAGCCAAACTGTCCAGAAGGCTGACCACCTTCCATTGGACCATTTGCTGGAGCAAGGTTAGAGAGTACAGCCAATTGAAAAACCTTGTTTCGGTGATAGATCTTTACCCTTTTCATTCTAAGAACACGTGGAGTGTTTAACTCAATGTTACCACCAAACTTCTCATTGAAGCATTTCTGATTTCAGGTCAGGACAGACCACTACATACACCTAGTCTGACTAATACAGGCCATACAACTGCATCCCTGTCATTTCCCCACCAAACCTATCATTTCTACATGGTTTATTACCTTTCTTAGCACCAGCATTTTTAACTGTTCAGCTCAAGATCCTGTGTCCTCTTCTTACAGTTCATTCAAATCACTGTCCTGAAAAATATGACTGCCTAGCAGCCAAGTTGGAGAAGCCACATAAAAAAGAAAGTAAATGTTGATCTTTATGAATCCATACAGCAAGTTTATAGGGAAAAAAAAATATTTGCTGGTTTTCTTGAATACTCTGCAACAAAGATAGAGGACAGGTGGCATTTTATAATGCAGATGTTTTATAGTAACAAGTTAAATGAAAGCCTAATGACTTAATCTATTTAATTCTTTAGGACCTCATTCAAGAAAACAAAAATCTTTGATTTCTGCACTACAGACTTGGAGAAGCAAATAATCATTTTTCTATGAAACTTATGCAGTATGAAAGCCCAACACTTCTTTGAAAACACTCTGTATATTTGTATTACAGACATCAGCCATTTGTGATTTCATCTTAAGAAGTGGTGCAAAATAGATCACATGCTGAATAATTACAGTCTGGTTAGTAATTGCTAGATATATTTTGGAAGACATTTCTTCAGAGATCTTCCCTTTGGTTATAGACATTATCATGATACGGCAGCAGCAGCCGAAGAGTAAAAGGATGTGATTTAGGCTCTGCTACTCTATTAGTAGGTCTAAATCTCAATAACTTTTATTCAGAGAGCAAGCTAAGAAAAATAGGTCAAGTGGAAACTGGAAACATGAGAAATCTCAGAACAAAGACTGTTCTTATAAAAGCTTCATCCAAAACAAACTTTGGAGTTTTTTAGATTTGCACATTGATATCCTCCCACTATGATATGAATAATTACTTATCACTAATCTAATATGACTAATTATTATCACTGTTATTCAATGCTACTGTTACTGTAGTCACAAGTAATTTAATTACTTTACAATGCAAATCAAAGGACTACAGGTCTTACTCAAATTGGAGGTGTATCAATGAGAGCCAAGTAACTCCACTGAAGTCACTTGGGGTTGCACATAGCCACTTGCAGAAGTTTTACATGCACTAGCTGTGCCAGTTGAAGACTTTTAAGACTTCTGGCTCCCTGTTACTGCCCACCACCTGGAGGTTACTGCTCTCACATCTCTGCCAGCAGGCAAGAACTTCTCTCCTTAATACACTTCTGGCAAAATTGCCAGGTGAACTCAAGTGACCTTTTGCAGCTGGCCTTGCCAGAAGTGGATTAGTGACCAACACGGTGCCATCTGCCAGTAGAGTTTCAGGGTCATTAACTTCCTACAGAAGAGCAGTGCTAACATTTGCAATGACTATGACTGTGAAGTGAATTTCTACCCATGGACTGAGAAGACAGTCTAATAATAGATTGATGAAATAAGTGATTAGCAAGTAAATGGGGCAATGAGAGCAAGCTATACTGAACAAATTGCTGAGCGAGGGTGAGAGTAGGAAAAGTCTCCCATTCCATTTCTGAATATTGGTAAAATAGATTATTTCTACCTAAAAAGAAAAACTGCATATCATCAACAGAAAACCAACACCCAGGTACCAGAAAACACATTCAACTTTCCAATTCTTCTTTCCTTAAAAGAAAACTTCTCACTGTATACTACTGTATTTGTAATCTAATGCTATACAGAAGATACAGACTATAGTGGTCTTCTACTGACTTAGTGTCATCTGCAGTTATTCCACTCTGAAATCCTACTTCATCTCAACTTGGAAAATTGATTAACTTCAAATC
This sequence comes from Chroicocephalus ridibundus, assembly GCF_963924245.1. Lineage (NCBI taxonomy): Eukaryota > Metazoa > Chordata > Aves > Charadriiformes > Laridae > Chroicocephalus > Chroicocephalus ridibundus. The sequence goes on from NC_086285.1 coordinate 135,316,296, forward strand.
TTTTGTATGCATGGTCCTGTAAGAAAATATGATACAGAAAGAGAGAATGGCCAAGTAGCATAGCAATTTTATTTTTTTTGGCCAAATCAGTGAACCTGTGATTGGCATTTGAAAAGACTTCTAGTATAAAATGATGGAGAGTCACCTTCTGAGGGAAGGGAAAGGAGCTAGAAAAAAATTCATAGTGCTTAAATAACAGTGGTATATTACTTTGGACTGGATTCAGCATCCATGGGACTGTCCTGTGGAAATAGTTAAGTATATGCAAGAACAAAAATTTAAAATGATATGTAAAGTTCTGGGAAATAACTCTGGTTCTTCTTATTCCTGTTGGTACTTGTTATGCTCATTGGTAGAGACTGGCTTTGTTAGAAGTGTAGTTAGTAGTGCACTGCTTCACCCAAGACAGTCCTCATAGATAAATATTATTGTTTATATAGTAACATCCTCGTTGTCTTGCTGGCTGTTATGAGCAAGCGGACACCTGATCACATAATAAGAACCTGGAAGGTGTCACTCAGTGGTCTTCAGAGCAGGAAGTAATCTGCTGCCGGGGGCAGGTGTGAGATGAAAATATGTTATAGATATAAGCATGGAAAAAATGGCAGACTCAAAGCTCTAGACAGGTAAACACTGCATTTTTTTCTGATCTAACAAAGCTTTGAAAATATAGTCTACTGCAGGAAAACAAAATAAATTATTTTTCTGGGAATGTTTCTGCTGCATTTATTTTTGAGCAAATTTAATATCTCTTATTTCTTAAAAAAAAGGTGCCAATAATAATCACATAATGACATGACAGGAAAATAGGATCCGTACCTAGGTTTTAGGCAAAGACATGTAGCATAGTAGCATGCCTATGTTCAGAGCTATCTAGCATTGGGAGAAACTTAAACTTCAAATAAAACAGGAATTTGAAGAGGATTAAATATTTTAAAAGCTATAAAATAATCCAAAAGTTAAATAATTCAATAGTTTATGCATGAGTAATATTTTATTACTGATTAACTGAAAGCTGAAGATACCCCAATGTATTAAGACCAGCCTTGAACTGATCTAACAACCTTACGTAAAAGACAGTAACAGGAAAACTGACAACCACCATCATGATTGACACACCATAGACTGAAACTGTAGAGCTGAAAGTGAACTGTTACACCGCATGTTAAAAAGAAGAGATCCTGAGGTTTGGGGTGGGAAACCCTCAGGAAATCTCTGAACTGGCAAACTGGCAGAGAGGGGACCCATCACATATTTTCACACCCAAGTGACATGAACTTGCTAGCTGTATGCGTAGTGATCATCTAAACCACTGAACTTTATAGTCAATTGCCTCAAATACAAGCCAGGTTGACACTGATGCTCTTGAATGCAGCCTTCTAGTACCATTAATCCTGATAATCACCACAGACTTATCAGTGCTGGGCCACGAGACAGTATTGGTCACTCCAGCCCAAATCTCATTCAACACTATTTACTTGCTTTTCCAAGAAGTGAATTCTGTGAAAAAAACAAACAAACAAAAGCCCTTCCTTCCTAAAAACTTAACTCTTTTGACCTTGATCTTGTAGGTGTGGCACATTTCTCTCTGCATTCCAAAACCCAGTCTGGTGTTCAATTTTCACACAGCATGGTGGCTACAGCCACTTTATAGAAGGTCTGGTATGGCAAGACTTGGGTGTTACCATGGCATAGAACTGAATTTCATCAAAACTGTAGAAAAATATTCCAAACCGAGTAGGATTTTTCTTGATCCTGTTGTTCCTTTTAACATTTAATTTGTGGTACCACGCAGTTGCTGACCAATCTTTTCTAACTATACTGTTAACATATAATAATTTTAAAAAAAATCAACAATAACTTTGCCTCAATAAACTACATGTTTGTGTAAAATGTATCTGCCTATAATACATTCTAATTGCTATTCTGTATACAATAATGTAATATATAACTCAATTCTTTTTATTTGAAAGTTCTCGCCATGCAATTTTTAGAAGTGTTTCTACGAAGACTGCACCGGAGTATCTTAGGACAAAGCACACCTTGGGACACAGCACTCGGTACAGAGTCTATATCACGTAATTCCTGTGTACGACAGTACTGAAACTTTTTGCCTTCAACAACTGAAAAAACTAAGCTGTTGAAAATCATCTGTGATTTCATCTCAGCAAAAACATTCATAGCTGGTACCCATGGATAATAAATTTAACGCACATTTACAGGTTTTAAGACATATTTTTATCGGCCTCCATTGTCTGGAAGAAATTAAACAAAAAAGGAATCTTATTTTTTCCATTCATATTCCTTCAACTTCACCTGAAAGAAACTGGTGACTTGAATTAGTAGTGGTATTTGGTCAGGTTTTGGGTACTTTCCCTGACAACTGTATTGCTCAGTGAACAAAAATCAGATTCAGTATGGCTCATTTAGATTTGATGTGTTTTTTGATATGAGAATGTGTGCTGATCTGTCAAGTAAACATGGAGCATATGCTGGTTTGGCCAGGAACTGACATACTTTGGGCTTGATCCATATCACCTCGCTGTTTCTCTTTCTAGGTGATTATTGAGGACTCAGCAAACGTGTTCATATGGTATTTTATTCTAAGGTTGTTGCAAACTCATTTTTCATCCTAACCTAATTAGTAGTAAGTGATGTCAACAATCTGAGAAGTCAGTAAAAATGGTTCACTAGTAATTATTCATGCATCTAATGGGGAAAAATAATCCTTCCAATATGTTTTCTGGTCTCATGAGTCTGGTGCAATGTGTTGCATTCCACTATTCAATAAGGTAAAGTAGGATAATTTCCTCACTCCATTTACACTCTTGGGAAGCCTGTGGGTCATGACTACATTGTACATTTGGCCCAGACCCAAGTCCACGGCCTTATCTTGGAAAGCCGCTGATCCTCATGTCTGTGTGTCTAAATACTACAGGCCTGCTACTTCCATGTCCACACACTTTAAGAAACAGCCTCAGGCTACTGAGTTTTTAGATTGCTACAGGTTTCGACATATCCTCCTCATCAGACAAGGATACCTTCATTGAGCTGCAAGGCACGTGCTGGCAATTGCAGCCATAGAAGTACTGCCTGGCACTGGGCTGCTCCTTAATTTTTCATCTGGAACTTACTGTCACGAAGGAGGTCTCAGGGGCACTGCTGGCCCATTTCAGTGCAATGACAACCAGATGCTCTTTGGCAACAGTTAGCTGAGTTAAACCAGTTCTACCGGAATGGAACAAGGGCTGCTTATCCACAGCCATGACCCCAGTTAAAGAACTATTATATTTCTGCTCCTCAGTCCTTTATTTCTTAAACTCATTATTTCCCAATTTACAGGTACACAGGACTTATAAACTACTATGTAACCAAGAATAACATACCTGGTTAGTGGGACTAGAGCCACTGACAATGTAGGCGAGATGTACCATGTGGGTAATAAGATAAGATGGATTCCTGAGTCAAGTGGACTGAAGAGAAGGGCTTTGGGGTGTTGGTGGATGAGAAGCTCAACATGAGCTGGCAATATGAGCTCGCAGCCCAGAAAGCCAACTGCATCCTGGGCTGCATCAAAAGAAGCATGGCCAGCAGGTCAAGGGATGTGACTCTGCCCTTCTACTCCACTCTGGTGAGACCTCACCTGGAGTACCGTGTCCAGCTTTGGAGTCCTCAGCACAAGAAGGACATGGACCTGTTGGAGCGGGTCCAGAGGACAGCCATGAAGATGATCAGAGGGCTCGAACACCTCCGCTATGAGGACAAGCTGAGAGAGCTGGGGTTGTTCAGCCTGGAGAAGAGAAGGCTCCAAGGAGACCTTATAGCAGCCTTCCAGTACCTGAAGGGGACCTACAGTAAAGATGTGGCGGGACTCTTTAGTAGGGAGTGTAGTGATAGGACGAGGGGTACCGATTTTAAACTGAAAGGGGGTAGATTTAGATTAGATATTAGGATGAAATTATTTCCTGTGAGGGTGGGGAGACTTTGGAAGAGGATGCCCAGGGAAGTTGTGGATGTCCCATCCCTGGAGTGTTCAAGACCAGGTTGGATGGGTCTTTGAGTAACCTAGTCTAGTGGGAGGTGTCCCTGCCCATGGCCGGGGGGTTGGAACTGGATGATCCTGAAGGTCCCTTCCAACTCAAACCATTTTATGATTCTATGATTTCAGCCAGGAAGTATCTTTAGCCCCACGTCAAGCCAACATTTTTGTCCTCCCTCCTTGGCATGACATTTGAAGTGCAGTTTCCTTCATGTCCCCTAAAGCTTGTAGGTGTCATTGAAGAGCAAGAAGAGTTTCCAGTGCTGATCTTGGATAGCTCTGAATGCCAGTCCCTGGCTTTGGGGCAGGGTCTACTGAAAGAAGATAAAGAAGCCTTAAAGACCATAATACTCCTCATTGCCCATTCTTAACCTCCAGTCCCTCCAGAACTATAATTAATAGATATCGAGAATCTAGCATTAATCATTTAACATACTTATTGATCGGTCATCCATATAACACTCAGAAATATGAGATATAAATACAGAGTTGGGCAATTCAGGCTGGATAGCATCACCATGTTTTTACCTTTGAATAAACCAATGGAATATTTCAAAGTAATTTAAGGTTCACTTCAACTTTTTTGGCACCATTTATCTTATTGTTTAACAAAATCATGATAACAAATTCACTGCTTAATCACCACACAATTGCATTGCATCCTATTCCAGAGCAAAGATTTATGCATACAAAATAGGAAGTATATTTCCAACTTTTAGCCAAAAATCTATTGTTTTTCAACGCCATACAAAAGGTCTAAACTGTTCAAAGCACCTCAAGAGTGGTGATCAGTATGTCTATATCTCCTAGAGCTGGTTGAAACATGTTCAGTGGAATTTTGATTTGATGAAATAAACTATTATGTCAAAGCTAAAAATATTTGAGTAAAAGTCATGACTTTTGAGAGAGATCATACTGGGACGAGAGAAATGAAGTGATAAATTCTCCAGCACTGTAAGTGTTGGGAAAGCAGGCATAAGGGAGATTTGAACTGGAACCTTTGGACAGTGTCCCAGCCATCACCTCCTGTTCCCAATAATAAAGCAGGAATTTATGTGTCAGTTTGAAAAGTGATAATTCAATACCATTCCAGTGATAGAAAATACATCCAAAAGCTTTTGTTTGCATGCCAGTCTAGAACAAAATACATTCAAATTCCACAGAAGGTTGTCACAAAAATGGAACCACCATTCTTTGGTCAAGTCTAATATTTTAACACTGATTTCTTTTTTCTCATGGGAAAGCTGGCATAGTAATTTTAAAAGATACTCAATATGTCTGCATTTGAGAGAAAGCATGAGGATAAATCTAGCTACAAGGGAAATGACACAGTTCAGGAGTGAAAAAGATTTTTTTATTTGCGAAGTCTTGGATGTAGGGTGTTGTGCTCCATGGGTACAGTTCCCTGAGTAAGCAGCAAACCTGCACTACAACGGGTTTAGTCCAGTTCCACAGAGACTGATGGTAAATTCAGAGTTTATTACTAAATTAGTTATTTGGAAACCACTTGCTGCAGCATCTGTTCTTTGCCACTGCTGTTCATTCTCCCAGGAGACACAGTGTGATACTTTGGCATATGAGAGGCTCTTTAGCTCTTATCATCCTTGCTTTCTCCCACCTACACAGCCTTTGCCTTAGAGTACAGTATCTATTAGTTTCATACCAACACCACAGAACTGAGTTTTACTGGGTCATAGAATCATAAAATGGTTTGGGTTGGAAGCGACCTTAAAGTTCACTTAGATCTAACCCCCTGCCATAGGCAGGGACACCACCCACTAGACCAGGTTGCTCAAAGTCCCATCCAACCTGGCCTTGAACACTCCAGGGATGGGACATCCACAACTTCCCTGGGCATCCTCTTCCAAAGTCTCCCCACCCTCACAGGAAATAATTTCATTCTAATATCTAATCTAGATCTACCCCCTTTCAGTTTAAAACCATTACCCTTCATCCTGTTGCCACACTCCCTGATAAAGAGCCCCCCCCATCTTTCCTGTAGGCCCCGTCCAGATACTGGAAGGTCACTATAGGTCTCCTTGGAGCCTTCTCTTCTCTAGGCTGAACAACCCCAACTCTCTCAGCCTGTCCTCATAGCGGAGGTGTTCCAGCCCTCTGATCATCTTCATGGCCCTCCTCTGGACTTGCTCCAACAGGTCCATGTCCTTATGTTTCTGGTGTGCAAAGATACAAGGCCAGCTCACAGCGAGAAAAGCTTACCATAGCAAAAGAAATTATGCTGGTTTACACTTACTAGATGGAACAGATCCTCCGCAGTGGAATTTCTAGGGCAACCTCAAATTTCTATCTTCACCCATAATTACGAAGACACAAAGGGAAAGGTTTTCTGTGCTATTATTGTTAGCTTTGGTTGCTTTTAGAATTCCACACAGATATGTGTTTTTTCTCTTGAACAGTGAGTACTTTTCCTGGTTGCTCTCTGAGGTGACCTCTGTATGAATACACACTCCTGCGCTCCCTTGTCCAGTATCATCCTGATCTCCTGGCAATGATGTTTCACTTTTTTCAAAACTTCTAATGAGCCTTGAATTTAAAAAATTTTGAAGACTCTTGGAAATTATTTACTTGAAGTTACATCGCACTGACTTAAGCTGCAAGACAAAGCAGTGTGGATGCAGTGTGCTTTATGTAGGCTGTATGTGGTGGGAGGAAACTTGTTTGTTGTGAACAGCAGTATTCTACCAAAGAAAAAGGAAAAGAGAAAGAAGAAATAAAAGAAAGAAATACGGTAGCACAGGAAAACTTAAAAGCTGTGTCTTTCTCTAGTTTAACTTAGTTTTCAAAACAGCAAACACGTACTACTGTCCAGGATTTCATTCTTCTCCCTAAGCGGTTCATGTTGGTAGGAAAACTGAGTGATTGCAATAAAGCCTCTCCTGAATACATGTGATTTTACCCCTGGCTGAGATGACGTTAACAAATCATCAGAGGGAGAACAACACAAATCTGCTTCAGTCAGCCATTTCTACATGACTCTTTTACTCTGAAAAATTCAGTAAAAATTACTGAAAATTCATTCTAGCATTTTTATTAGACATGTTAATCTTAGCATCACTGCGTATAGAGTTTTAAAAATCTGCCTGCTATATAATCAGTGCCTTGTTTTCATTTTTTATGTGCTTTGTGTAGAGATGCTGTGGTCTTCATGGCAAGAAATCTTATTCATGCACACCCTAAGGCAACCTATTCATGACCCCTAAGGCAACCTATAGAGTGCATCTGCAGCACAAGTGAGGTGTAGAATCTCTGTTGAGATCACCTTCTCATAATTGTGGCCTGTACGAGGTTGAAAGGCAAAAGAACCCACGAAAATTGCCTTTAGAGGGTGCAGGTATGGTACTGAACAAACAGCCAACTGATCTGCAATGTAGAGGGTGCCTTTCAAGCCCCCTTCTGTGTTCTGGTGAAAGTACATGGGAGTCTCCTACCTGATTAAGGTGTTTTGTACGGTAACAATGGGGGCAGTAAGGTATAACTCAGTTATATAATTAAACATCAAGGAACAAAACTTGAGAGAAACAAAGAGAAATGTTTATTTCCAGTGTCGGTTGAAATATATATTCCACGTGGAAGAAAAAATTGATCAGTGTTTACTGAAACAATAGCACAGACGGACTGGAGAGAAAATAAGCAGAAAAGGTGGTGAGAACTTCATGATTTCATTTTACATCTAGGTTTGTTTTTCTAGGCACCAATAACACAAGTGGTTTAGTGAAGTTGATCTTCTACACTTTCTCTGAAATAAGATAGGACATAATTCACAAAGCAAAAATACAGAGTGGACCTAAAGATCTCCCAAAAAAGTTACAAAGTAACAAAAGCAGACTTCAGAGAAAAAATTTGGGAAAGAATTTAAGGGCATTATTTGAAGGAAATTCAGAAGCAAGGCTGATTTCTTCCATGTTCTCACTGTATTTTCACTGGAGTATTTGTGTGTTTAATGCTGAAGGGATAAGTGGGTGCCCTGACAGAAAACTGCTAAAACAACCTCTTGCATATGCAGGACAGCTTCTCTCTGCACACAAACCCTTTTCAATGTTGCAGCATAGGAAGGACACAGGGGCACATGTGCTTTGGTACAGCTCCAGGAGGCAGCTGGTGTTAGGAGTTACTACAAGGCCACATCTTTACTAAGCTGTTAGCATCATCTATGCACATATTACAGTAACATCTATGCTGCCTGTCATACCAACCAGTTTCAAATACTTTACAGATGTCTGTGTATAATTTTTGTTAAGAAATTGTGAATAACATCATCTTTGAGATTACACTGTGGTTTTTAATGGCAATGTGTAGGGTAGCCATGATACTGCAACCCTGCTTCACGTCAGCTGTTTGGTTTAGCAAAGCATGTAATCCAGTGGGACTTTTCCAGTGCTTAAAACGTAGGAACTTTTCCTAAGACTAACTGAACAGGAAGATGGTTTGTTTACTTGAAAAATACTGATGAAAACAAGCAAAAGCAGGCTTTGCTTTCATCACTTTCATAATTTATGAATCTAAAAAACTAAATTCTTTAACGAAACTGCTATAAAAAAAGATGTTGGTTTTAATAAACTCCATTAATAAATCCAACTGCTTCTAAGTTCTTTCAGCAATCACTATGAACAGGAAGTCAAGGCTCCCTAGTATGGAGAATCCAGAACCCAGGCAGGAATTTGCTAGACTTGCTAACAAGACTATAGTCTTCCATATCAGTGCTAACCAGTTCAGTGCGCTGCCACGTGAGCGGAAGTTACTGAACTCTAAACATCACTGTTGCGGTGGCTTTCAATCTTGACATATTTGTTTACAGTTCCTTGCAGGATTTCAAGAAGTGACGCAGATAACCCCAGGTGCCCGGCTGACTTCATGTAAACTGACTATGCGCTGTCTTCTTTTTACTGAAGCCATCTTGATGATCACTTTCTGATTTGGCCTTAAAACTGACCCCACATCATAGAAACTTCATATTGCCAACAAACAAACAAAAAAAGGAAGTAATACCGAAGTATTAGGTTTAATTTCCAGCTGTTGATGTTTTATCGCTTGACCCTAATCTATGAGGAAATTTTCTAAGAGGTATTGCTATATCTAAAACCACACAAGTGTGTTAGGTGCCAACCTGTAAGGGAAGTAAATGCATGACTGGCTTTCTAATTGCCATAGACTTTGTGTCTTCCTTTTCACATTTGAAAAATGGGTTATGAATTTTATGAGTAAAAAGTGGTTAAAAGATTTCTAGTCTGATGTGTCTGTATGTTATGTTCCCTCTGGACAAGCAAAAAGAAGCAAAGAATAGGACCCTCAGCTAAAGGTGGCACTCAATCTCTGCCCTGCCAATTTATTCTCATTATAGAAATCCTCCAAGAGAGGGAAATACTATGTGCCATGTAGAGGAATATGTAGAGAGAGCACCTTATATAAAGAAATGAGTGTCAGAATCATTAACTGTCCTCTGGTTGACTATAGAAACTGGCTCCACGTCCCTGCTGCTGATATATATTTTCTATGAATGTTATTATCGGTCAGAAGAAAGATAATGCTGAGTACTCTGAGGTACTAGAATTACTGTCTGAGCATTTCACATAGATTTTGTTGCTATTTGTTTTTATTCTGAATTTCCTGTTCAATTTAGTGCTTTGGCATCTTAGTACACCGAGCCCTGGGGTGCCTCCAGGCTATATCCTTAGCCCATTCTGCACAAGAAATTAAATGAAATGAAGAAAATGATTTCTCTCAGCCAGCTTGTGCTATCTGGGAAATGGGATTTCCACCACCCTGCTGGTATGAAAGATGAAAACAAAAGGTTGACCAATATGAAAGCTAAAGCTTGAATATATTTTCAGCTCAACTCTTTTTGTGGAACAAAATGTTCTTTTAGAATTTCTTCTACATATTGACTTATCTGAGTAAACAGCCCTTAGTTAATAATGCAGAACACATGGTCCTGTTTTGATAAGCACATCCCCAGGGATTTGTGCCATTCAATTTGAACAGAGCTACTAGTCATACATTACTGCCCAAAACCTGGGCAGCTCATGTTAATTTATGGTCAACAAAGACTTTTTCCGACTCCTTTGCTCATCGCTATTGAAATGAAGTGCGAAGTACAGTGATTTTAAGGACTGTATGAGGCCTGCCCTATCAGATAATGTTTAAAGCTCTCATTCAGGTCTGAGGATAGAAATGAGAAAGTCACAAGAGCAATGCTCTTGATCACATTTGGGTAAAAGGACAGAGACCACTGCATACATTTCAGTTTCATACTCCTTAGCACCAAGATACAGATCAGTGTCTTAAGCTGGAGATGGGAGTTACAGTTTCTTTGAACAAAGAAAGAAATGGTAGTTCTACAACACTTACCGGGCTAGCTAAAAAAAAGAGGGGGTAAAGGGTGTGGCTGCCATAAAATAGTCCAATGCTATTTAAAGTGCAGTAGCGTGAATTAACAAGTAAAACGGGCTGTAGCTAATTCAGCGTATTACAAGATTCTGCCTGAAATCCTGCAAGATTTCACAGCTGATGGGCAATGCACCTGATTCACTGCCACTGTGTCATTGCAAATCATTGCCTTAGAAATGTGATTGAAGGCTGTTTATTTTTTTAAATGAACAGGAAAATTCAAGGAGAAAATGTTAGAGGTGAAGCATTTTAAGTCAAAGAAATATTCACATTGCTACTGTTGTAACTGAAGATTCCTAAAGAAAGCACTTTTGCTGCATCACAAACTGTCAACAAACTTCTACATGTTTCAATAAATGTTTTATTTCTGTAAGCTTTTGTCTAAGTGACACTGAGCAAAATAGAAATACAAACCCCTCTAGCTTAACTCCTGGGTATGAGAATAATTCTTTTCTTTCTTTCTGATAAATGGGAAGCAAAAAACATGAGCTGGTGATGAAATGGAATGAATAGTAGAAGGAAAGGTGTCAATTTAAAAATAAAAATAAAAGTGGGACCATGTGGAGAGTGGCAACAGCAATAATTATTTGTATAACAGAGCTTATCTATCTTGCTGTGCAGGAATATGAGGTTTCAGAATCTTTCCCCCAAAAGAGAAATACTCCCATAATCCTCATTTTAACGGTCATCACTATAAAAAATAGAAAAAATAGTCTGGTCCGTATATTGCTGTTTGGTTTTTTCCCAAATATCTTTTATTATTCTTATTTATTTTCCCTTCCTCATAATGGTTTATTGTGTTTTTTAAAGAAAAGACCAGTGGAAATCAGTGGACTAAATTCTAATATACCTGCTCAAGCTCATCTGGAAACATAAACTGCTAATCAACATCAGGAAAAATATCACAATGCTACCTTAATCTTCAGATTTTCATTTGTTGCAAGCACTAGTTGCACAGCCTGTCTCTTTTTTTCTCAGCAATAAAATTGAAACAGTTTTGTTTTGCAGTTTGGGGGTATGATTAGTTCATCCAAGCTCTGATAGCACAAATGGATTTTCAATGTTCAGATCATTTTCTAGGAGAAAAATTAAAACCTATTCATAATCTGCAGTTACTACAACTGCACTGATTTAGAAGCAATTTGGGAGTACAATACATGATATTACTTCTGTTGGGCAAAAGAAATAAATTCTTATCATTTTACCATTAGCAGTAGCCAAAAAGTTTTAAATGATGGCAAGGACATTTCAGTTTAAGAATTCAAACTTTCACACTAACCCCCTAATTCTTGTCTCACAGCAGTTTTAATAAACAGTTTTCTTCCTTATGCTGTGCTCTTCTATACCTACTGTGAGAGACAATAGACATTTGGGACTGAAATGAACACTAAGCTGCAGGTCAGCTTGTATATGCTGATTCTTAGGATTATAACAAGAACTATTCCTGAATTTCAGATTGAAATACCCACTGAGATCTCATAAAGAACTATTTAAAGCCTCCACAATAACTTTGCAACAAAAAGGTCAAATAAGAATTGCAAGCAGAGAAGCTGCAGGAGATCAGCAACGAGATTGAAAGTAAGGAAACTGAAACAAGCCAAAGACAACAAGCATGTTATCAGCCTCCCATCTACTCTGAGATATTTGATAACAACTTTGAAGGTGTTCTGGTTACCACGCAATTCTGTCCCTGAGCATCTACAGGCTGTATACGTTCAGATGATTTAAGGTTAAAGCAAGTATTCAGCAAAGAAAATAAATTAGCTGTTGGTTTTGGTGGACAAAATTATTATTAACTGATGTGTCATATTTCACAGACTCTGCTCAAGAAGCACCCCAAAATCAGATTTGGCTAAACACCCAGCCTTTAGGAGGCGCCCAGTCTCCTTCCTTCATTCACCTGTCTGCTGAAGTGTGGTGCACCAAGCCCTCCATCCCTGTATGGTCTCTTTGTGCACACACTGCCCTCTTGGTTTCCAGAGAAGCTGCTGTTCTCATTCGATGGTAGGTGAGATGTGACACAGATTCGCAGACATGTAAGGCCAAACAATAAAGGCTAAATGGTCTTTGTGAACGCTGTTTAAAGAGACGCAAGGAGTTCCTATGAGGTATTAGAGAGGTTTACAATGCCACAGTGCCTGAGATGAGGCAGACCTCACTTTTCAGAAGCCTGTGATGCCATTCCCTGTTAAGATACAAGCTTTCTTCATGAGCGATGCAAGTTTTGTTCTGGGAAAGAACTAAGAGCTACCTGAGCTAGAAGGACTAGAAATCATACTGAACAAAAGGGTGCTACAAAGGAAAAAAATAATCCTGACTTCTGAGCTATTATTGTTATATTTCATAGCTCGTGCTCACATGCAGATGATGAATTTAGTTTTAAATAAAGCCATACAGTAGAACTGGAATTTCTTTAGTAATTTTAATGAACTAGTTTAATATGTATTTGCCTGACTTCCTTCTGTCCTGTCCAGAATGTTTGTATATGGATGACTATATTGCTCTAAGTTATTAATATGCAAAGCTGAGCAAGCCTTTAACTTCACGGGGCCATGGGGAGAAACATAACTCATGGTGTTTCTTGAAATAAGCCATAAAATAAGCAAATTCATTTTGATTTAATTCAGGGTGCAATGTGGAGTGTTAGCAGTAGCTTTAGTAACTCACTAATTAGGGGATCAATTGTTTCTTTTTGATTTTCCATTAGGACAACATGCAAAAGATTCAAGGAGGAAAATCTTTTGCATTTCATGTAAGAGCTTAAACAGCAAAGCTCCGTTCAAAAGCAATTACTGCTAATGCAATTTTACTAGAATCCAGTAGGCTATGCTCATGCTCTGATTTTCCAGCTGAGACGCACCTGGTCATCATTCGCTCTCCATGCAAACAGATGGGCCGCTTTGTTTCAATGATTCAGACAGTTCTATACAGCTTATCTCCACAATATGAAACGTCTACTTTTTTTCCAGAGAACTCATTTCATAACATTTATTTCTAACACAATTCCCAATGTCCATTTTCCTAGAGACAGTGACTGGAAAGTACTGTGTCCTGACGGAGTATTATAATATACACAATTATTGCTGGGATACTAAAAGCAAGCTGGCTTCCTCCCTTCCAATTGTCCAAACAAGAAAATTCTCTTTGGTCAAGATAATTAAGTTGTCTGTCAGCCTTATCATCTCAGTGACAGGCTCTCCTCATTTCAGCTGCTGTTTGTTAGGCTAGGTAGGAATTTCAAAGAACATAAAGACTTGCGAGCAAGTGCAGAGCATAATTTATACCTCAGTGTCATTTTCTGAATAAATCCTAATCAATTTTAGTGTAAGATCATTTGCATGTGCGTTCATTCAGGAAAATTAAGACAATTCAACTAAGGATTTTATTTCTGTGTATGTGTGTTTAAGTGCTTTAAATATCATGGGGATGAATTCAAGTGTGAGGTAACTAGAAGCTGGAGTGAGCTAAGGACAGTTCACTCCTGAGTGCATGCATCTGTATAGTTTTCAACCCCTTTAATTGACTTCACATTATGAGGCAATTTATGTTAACTTTCCTTACTGTTTCCTTAATGTCCTTAATGTCAAGAAACTCAGACTCATACCCACAAATGGGTCCATGGAATCTCTTTTGGAAGTTTTTATTCTTCTGCAATAGGCTTTCAGTTAACAGGTATCCTAAAGGAGGAATCAATTCTTATCTGCTTCTCTGAAAGAGCATTTGATTGAATTTATACCTGCTGGTTTTACTCCTTTCACACATGGCGAAGAAGTAGGGTACTTCATGCTTGTAGAGTTTATGAGAATATATAGAGAGTAACATAAATATGGCTGTGTTCATGATTGGATAGGGGGATGAGGTGGTCTTCTAGCCTTACTTTCAAACACCGTTTATTGTCTTATTCAACACCGAAAGGAGATAGAGCAAAAGCTGTGGTGTCATTCACCCCATGCAGGACACCTGCCTTGGAGTAGCAATACAAAGCACACAGACATCTTTGTAGTGCTGTGATGCAAAATACCAAACGATGTCTGCTTTTCTACTGTGGCACGGGTAACACCAGTGCTGCGCACTGCCCTGAAGCCCTCTGCAGGGACTGGTCTGGCCCCACACTGCACCTCTCCACTTTCTCATTCCCAGAGATAGGGACACATGCATAGTGTCAAAGAAGGGATTGAGGATGAGCTGTATTTGTCCATCCTTCTCCCTGTCTTCTCTTCCCTCCCCTCTATAAGAGGCCATCAGTGCTCTTGCGCATGTGAGATCAATGGCTGAAGGGCAGAGGTGTTGCAGGGGATTTCATATGCTAATGGCATATGCTAGTGTCACCTTATCTTTGACACTCACCCGCCCCAGACAGGTCCTCCTGTACCATTAGATCATTCGGGCAGTGGGGATCAAAAGGTTTGGTGATAGCATGTTTTGGGATGCGTACTGTGTAGGATTCAAATGCCATTCCCTATCACTGTGTCCAAGAATCGTGCAGGTTGAGGGGAATGGGCAGTGAAGGAGGTTAAGACAAAGCTGAGCCAGCACCGGGGGCAAGACCCATCTGCCACTGGTAAAGGTTAAGCAGCAAAAGGTTTTGTCCAGATTCGAGGGAAGTGTCAGGCAAAAGATGTCACCCTTCACGCAATGGTTTTCTGACAGGGCAGCAAAGCGTATCTCTGCAAAAGGGCAAACCCACAGTGTACGCTTTCTCACATCGTGAGATGACTGCATAGGGTGCCTTCCAGAATTTGGGTGGCTATTTATTTATTGCTCTTTAAAGAATAAAGAGGAGTTCTGCCAGCATGTGCAGCACTGCTTGCCACCAGTCTTAGGCTAAGCTAACCTGTGTTTGTATCTCACAGGGGGACAGATCTTTGACGCGGGGGGAATTCCAACCTGCCTCGCTCCAGGGAGCTGAGACAGTCCAAAAACATTACATCATCTCTCTGGGTTGCCATCTGCTGTAAGTACAGCGTTGTCTTTGTGATGTATCTGGCTGTAGATTTACATTTAATGTGTAATTTAAAGGGAAGAACAAGGCTAAGCAAATAAAGATTGCGCAGCGAACTGAAGCATTTGCAGCTGAGCGAGTAGCTCCTTGAAAAGCCTTCAGTATGAACCAGCAATGCGGCTCAATCAGTACCTTTCCAGGCAATACTATCTAACAACTAGGTAAAAGGTTTCAATAACAGAGCCCTGGCAGAGTGTATTGACTGTTTGTCATTGCACCGAGATGACTTCACAAAAATCTGTACTCATATCAGAACAAGCCACAAAACGCTGAGGAAATCGATAGGTTACTTAGGCACCTTTAGAGCCAGCGGTATTACGAGAGTCACACTGAACTGATAATTATTAACCCTGCTAAATTAAAAACTCACTTGAGTTCAGCACTTTTGGTGCACCAAGGGAGCTAAACATAACCCAAGCAAATAAGTTTATAGCAATTTAAGGATTTGTAGTTGTCCTTCTGCTTATCTGAAGCTGATGCTTCTGAAAAGTAAACAAGGGGAAAAACAGCCTGCTAGAGATTATCGTTAGGTTGTTTGTCATGAAAGTTGTAAAAAGAACTTTACAACATCCTATTCTTTTCTAATTATATTAGGTGCCCTAGATATTTAGGGACCAGTAAAATCTAAAAGACTTGTAGTTAAATGATGCTACTAGGACATGAAGGAGAAGATGCTGATGCCAAAAATCTTAAAAATCTAAAACTCACTGCCATCTGTCTGTTTTGCATAGGGGAATGGTAGATACGAGTTCCAAAGTGATGGACTGGAAATGCCAAGGTGTCAGTAAAATTTTCATATGTAGAAAGCTACAAACTCTCTCCCCTCATTCCATTTAACGTATCTAGGGAGTCTGTCATACTCAATAGACAGAAATGCTAGGGATGCATTATGACATTCAGCTCTACATCACTTTCTCATTCAGTTAACTAACTTCCTAGTTATTGCCATCCAATAAAACAAATTGCAATAAGCTACCCCTCTCCAGCTGTCCAGGAATCTAAGAGGGATTAGTGCTATGACTAGGAACAGCTGGCTGAACTAAACTTGGGCACAATAAAAGCAATATTGATAGGCAGAGGAAAACATTTTGGACAAGTAACCAACACTGTAATAAAATTTTGCTTGAGGGACAGATGGTCTCATTTCTCTTCTCTTAAGATGGCAGGCAGCCTCAGCATCTTTCTGCATTTCCCATTATACCGCATGACAAAAACTGCCACAACCATCTTCTTTCATTTATGGCCAACCATGAGATTGGACCTTCTCCTGGCAGAATCTGACCTGGCCACAGTTATCAAAACTTCTGTGCTTGGTTTGCAATGAACTGAATTTGAATGCACCACACTGCAATGAATGTGCTGGGCCTCGGACGGTAGTATTACCCACAAGCAAAGCTCTACATGAAATCACAGGGTTCCACAGGTTTGAGACCACTCAGTGGCTTTTTTATTTCTTGAAACTGTCCAAATGCTCTTTCAACCCCTCGCAAATTTTAGCATCCATAATACCTTATGGCAGGGAATTCCACAGTTCAAGCAAGCGTTATCTGAAGAAGTCTTACCCCTTCACTTATTTTGAACCTGTCTTATATTGTTTCTTTTTATGCTCCTAGTTTTTGTACTGTAAGACAGTGATCTGTTGCCCTCTATTCACCTTTCAATGCTATTCATGATTTTACAGAACTTTATCAGTTCTCCTTCATGCCTTTTCAAGCTGGAGAGGTGAAACATGCTTGTTGACCCTTTTTATGAAAAACATTACATAATTTTGATCATTCTTGTTGCCTTTTTTTCTGTACCTGTTCCAGTTCTACTATATTCTTTTCACAATGGGATGACCAGAATTATACCTGTTGTTCAAGATGTGAGCTCCCCATGGATTTGTAGAGTGTTTCGGTAATGTTCTCTGTTTTATTCTCTATTTCTTCTCTAATAATTTTCAACACTCAATTTGTTTCTTCACAGTTTCTGAGCACTGAACTGATGTTTTCCTAGAAATATCTATTATAACCACAAGGTCTCTTTGCTAAATGGTAATGATCAGTGCAGAGCATATCAAAGGGATTTTTTATTTCAGCGAACTGAAGTTTGTATTCTGTATCTTTAAATGTTGGGAACAGCTGGACTGGTGACTTAAAAAATTCCATTTTTTAAGTGAAAATATCCTTGGGTTTGATTTAGTGGAAATAACCAAGATTTCCAACCCCCTTTAAAAAAAAAAGCAACAATCATCCGTGGTCAAATGTAAAATAATGAAAGCACTCTTCTCAGTTGAGTGGCTGTATTTCAGAACAGTAGACATAAGGGCAGTGGATTTCCAACCACTCACAAAGACAATCTAAGTGTAGAGGTTGGGTGGGTCATAACAGCTACCCAGCCTTTCCATGTCAGCTTTCTGTTCGTCGTGAAGCCTACATTATAAAAAAGAAGTAGAAGAAGAAATAGAATTTTAGTCTTAGCATCTACCACTGACCTGCTTTTTGGAAGTAAAACACCACCATGACTTGACCAGTCTCTGAACAAAACCTCTGACTTTGGCACCGCAAGACTTTCTTGAAGGAAGAGAGGCCACCTCATTAACTCACAGAGCTTTCGCTCCTACTTTCAGCACTTTATTCAGAGAAAGTGTCATTAATCAGCTTTCCATTAATATGGGTGGCTGTATCTTGGCAGTAACATTCAAATTACTCAGGGCTTACAATTTAGAAATATCCTCACCACTGTATTGAATGGTGATTTATCATTACTGCAAGGAGATGTTAATTAGAGCAGAACTATAAGCCTCACAATATAATCATACTTTAATGGGGTTTTAAGTTCTACTAAAAATATTTCCAAAAAATGCTTGGTGACAGACTGATGTAATTAAACTGATGCCTCAGTTTTTCAAATTTTGAAGGGTGTCCAGTTACAAGCACTGTTTCAAAATCAAATTTCATTTTATAACACTCTGTACCATAATTATGGATGAATAATGGAAATCAATACAAAGGCGGGAACAAAAGCTGTAGAAAATGATTCTGGTTAAATCATTCATTAGTATAATCTTTTATGTAGAACGCAAAACCAAGCAACAGCTAAGATTTCTTTTGCCTATATTTTCTTAAAAGAAAACCTTTAATGAAGCCGCAACCAGGAATGCATTTTCATAACTGTGACCTGAGATACTGTATTTCTTTAAGTACATATCAATTTCAAACCCAGGCCTGCTCGGCAGGATGAATAGAGCTCTCCTAATAAATCATCCATCCTTTCCACTCATGCATGAAATCATTGTAACATGCACGACAAAAGATAACAGATTATTACACCAAATCAAAAAAGAATAACGTATGCCTATATTTTTCAGGAAATATGTTCAAGTAGGATTGCTGTGTCTGCTTAACTCTTCTGCTTCGTGCTTGATGCTGAAAGTTTTATGGAATAAAATACAGTTTGAGGGAAAGAAAAGAAAAGTCTGAGCTGTGTTAACATGACATTTGCTCTGACATCATAGCCAGCATACAGAAAACACCATGGTTGCCAGGTTGCTTGACTACCAAATTCTGAAAATTAAAAGGGAGGAAATGGAAAGAGGACAATAATTTTAAAAAATACCATTCTGGTTCAAAGGCATCAGAAAGGAAAGAGAGCACGTTTTAAAGTATTTTTGCTAATTACGCAGTCGTCACCGGGTCACTTAACATAATTGCTATCTGTGGCACCACGCTGACACCTAGCGGTGCTCGTCGGGCCGCAGTGGTACCCTTGGGTGGACCGCTAGGTCCTGGTTATGTCCCCAGGAAGCTAGCAGCTATACATCTTCGACAAATCTGCGTCAAAGGCTGCATGAAATTCTCTTGGAATGGATGTGTTCACCACTTCCAGTCACCCAGTGGCGTGGTTTCATGCAGAACACAAGGATGCATTTTCACGTTGAGGAAAATTCAACTGGAAGGGACAATGGGAAAGCTCATCTCTGAAGAGAGGCAGCAATGCAGAAGGGACTGGAAGCCAACAAGGAAGCCCATCGGTAGAACACAAAATGTTCTCTTTCATCTGGGCACGTATTCATGCACACAGAGCAAATAGCCTGGGTTTAGCACCCTACAACAAAACCCAGCATCTCCCCGTGGTTGCTATGCCATAGTCCAATGTTATGTCTAACGAAATTAAAGAAAAACTGCTGACCCAACCCGCGTATGTCCCTTTTAGTTTGAGATCACTCAGGGATACTTCAGTGTGGTCGATGCAAATAAATTATGACTCTTCAGTTTTACCAGGCTGCAGAACTTTATACAGTGAAATGTACCTGGAGGTTTAAATCGGGAGGCTTTAGTGACAGGTGCATTACATTCAGGACTTCAACATATGAAAAGTTCAATAGTGTCAGCTTTTAATCAGTTTCAAATATTGAAAAAATTACTATAACTACTCTAACTTGTTTTCTTCTTTCCATTAAGTCTTGTCTGGAAAATCAATTACTTGCCATTTTCTGACACGACTTATTGGATGAATAGCATTTGGTGAAATTGATAAGTATGGATTATGGATGAAATCCAGGGACCCAGAGAATTTGAAGGGTATTTTGCCTTTGAGTTAAAGAGGGTCAAACCCGAGCTTTAATCTAGTTATCTGACAGAAGTAATTTAATGATGCTATCTCAAATACTTACCCATAAAATACACAAGGTCTGATTCTGTTCTTATTGGTTATTACATATTCATTGAATCTCATGGAAGTACTGCATTATATATGCTGGAACAGGTGAGATCAGAACTAACTCTACTTGGTAAGAGCAACCGAAGGACAGATGATCTAGTTAGAAAATTAGGTTTGGTGAAGGTCATTTACATATCATCATTGTTTGTAGCCTCACATATTTATGCAATGAACTCTACAATTATGGTAAGATTCCCTATATGTTATTCAGAATACTGTATAAGCTCATCATGCAGCTCCTCTTCAGACAGGACGTTATTAAGCAGACTTCCCCAGCAGCATACGTGGAGGTTATGAAGCCTGTGGTACTAGCAGGCATGCTGAGGAAGGAAAGGGGACTCATAGGAGCAGAGTAGGTCTGAATCAAACCTGGGTGGATATATGTCAAACCCTTGTGAGGGCTTCTGAACACATTCAGTAATTTCAGGCAATTCTATAGAAGGACAGAATTGCCAAAAAAATTAATTTCAAATAAGTCTTCTGAAAATTACAAGATTTTAGTGCTTTCTCCTGCCTCTCCCCAAAGGAGGTGCTGGCACATTTCTGCCCTGCTGGATCCTGCCTGGGAAATGGAACAGGGCTGGCTCCAGAAAGCCACCATGCAGGGTGGCCAGCAACACGGAGATAAGAGGGGTTGTGAGGAGACGTGGAAGCAGAGCAGAGTGTATAAGGAACATTTGGGAGTAGAAGTGAAGCAGATTGGAGATGCAGGAAAAGTTCAAAGGTCCCAAAGAAAAGATCTGTAAATCTTTTGGTTTGTACCAACAGGTTTTATAAGGCCTGTTAATTTCTGGAGAAAATCTTTCTGTTTGTAACTTCAAATAAAAATTTTTTGCACCATAAAAAAACCCCAACCAAACAAAAAAAACCCCAAACAAACAAACCGGGAAAAATATGGGTTCAATCCACATTGCAAACTCTGTAGGTTAACAAATGCAAGTGGTGGAACTGTCAGCGACTCAAAGAGTCGATTTCTTGTGGTCTGAAGGAAAAGGAACAACTACTGGAGAGTGCATAGGATTAGATGGGAAACTTGGAGGAGATACCTTGCTCTCACTCTAACTGGAAAATATCCATAGATTTTAATGTCTTAGGATCTTGCCTTACAGAGAAAAGCTTCAGATGTTGAAATATTTACTACACTATATTAAGTTCAGTGCTCAAATAGCTTATGTGATATGATGGGCATTTTACATTTATTCACTGAGAAATGGTTCTCTGTAACAAGACAGTCTTTTAGGGTCGATCAAATGTACTAAAACCTTGCTGGTTTAAACTGATGAAAGTACAGTATTTACAGAAGTATTTTGAAAATACGAAATGCCATATAAAGTTTGGGGGTGTTCTTTTCTTTTAAAACGAGAATATACTTTTAGGAGAAAAATCACTTCTAGCAGTAAAGAGGATAAAAAATTATCTCTAACTGTTGGAAGGATATAAAAGAAATAACAGGGAAAATGTGTTTTTGAGCTAACAGAGGCTACATCTTATGAGAAATAACAATGGGGTACGAAGTGAAAGATTTTTATGTGAAGTAAGAGCCATTCCTAAGCTGTTTTCCAGTCTACATTGTGCTTGGGGGCACATTCATAGAAGCTGTGGTGGGAAAAAAAGTGAAGAAAATATTTCTCTCTTGTTTTGTCAATGTTGAAAATGTTTACACCTATATTTTAGCAGTTTGAATAATGTTAAAAGTATCCGACTGTGAATGAATTTACAGATTTGTAGAACACCTTTTTGTAACTAAATGACCTTCTATTTGAATAACACCTATTTTTACAAAGGCTGCTTTCCTCTTCCTTTTTTTTTCCCAAGGTAAATTTAGTGTTGTTAATGAAAAAGTTACAGCTGTCACTTAAGCAGAGAGGAGATAATTAAAAGTAACTATGTTTTTCTTTTGATGATTTCTCTTTTGTTATCGGTCTCTTTAGAAGTGCACGAGGTGACTCACCTTCTCCCGCCTTCTTTTGACTAACCTTTGCAAAATCTTCTAAAACACCAAAGAAGCAAATGTATTTCTTTGTTCATGTACAATACTGACCTAACACTCACTGAGATCAGTTGAAAAACTCAGCATTGTATCTACCATGACAGACTGACTCACAGATTTTTCTGAGATGTACAGAATGCATCACCTCCCTGTGCTGTTTCATTGTTCCTATCAAGGTCATTTCTGGAGTATTACCATGATATACCATCCTGGGATATTTTACTACCGAAAGCACTTTTAGATACATGCAAAACAGGCCCTAATATCAATCCGAACACCCTAATAGCATTTTTCCTGGCTAACATGATTTCGTAGATCCAGCATGATGCTTTACTAATACCCCTCCTGGCGGGGTATTAGTATAGTGGGGAAAAACTGACATATTTTGGTCAGACGAGCAGACTGAAGGTCAGATCTGAAGATCTACAGATATGGTAGATCTACCAGATCTACAGATATGGTAGAGACCAGACTCCGTTCTGATTTCAACCAAATATACCAGGGGTCAGCAAGTGTGATTCTAGGATTTTGGGGTTTGGTTCTGTTTTAAAGGGGGATGTCTGTGGGTTTTTTTGCATATCAGCTTTCCTTTTTGTCCCTTTTTTACCAATGACTTGGAACTTTGGCTGATTATTGGAGTGAATATATAAACTAGCAATGATACTCAGCGACCTGTTAAAAAAAGAGATATCTGATGGTATGGAGATTCCTCATTTTCTTTCCATTTTTTCTCTGCTACCTGCTAAGTACCGTGAATATCTGTCTCAAGCTACCACTAACTAGTGCTTGGTTGGCCTCCTGCTGTGTTCTGTGTATTTTTCTCCCAGCAAAAAACTCTGGCCATTGTGCAAGGGGCACTGCCATCCAAATATGTCATATCTCTGCAGATAGTCCATGCCAAAATGATTTTAAGTTATACTTCAACTAAAGAATAAATAAATATTTTGGATTTTCTTTCATCAACCTCGTTCCTAAAACTGAAAAACATTTTCTGAAGCAGCATTTGTAATTGGTTGTGACAACGAGCTGTGGAAACAGTCCCTCATGTGTTTCTATGAAAATCTGAATTTTCACATTTTTCTGCTTTGACTCCTTTCCTAACCTTACTGTGCTTGCTATTCAGCAGTACCCTAGCATGTGGGTTTACTGGTAGGAATGCTAAAGAAAATAGATAATTTACAATACACTGTCACAGGTACTGCTGAGGTTGATATACTGAGAGAGTGATAAAAAAAACCTGATGGGCTGATTTTCAAAAGTAATCACCTCACCCAGTACAAATCAAACTCACAGAAGTGTGTTGCTTCCACTGAGGTTCCTAATTGATTTCCAGAAATATTTAGTATATCCAATAGTTCTTGCTCCCAATATGAAGTACAGAGAACATTTAAAAACTTGATCACATTTTTACATATTCAAATGAGAACCATCTCTTTAAAAGCAGGTCAGTTATTTAGGTTCCTGAATAAAAATACAGAATTCCTTTAAATGTGACACCTTGTAGCCTTTGTGCTCAATGAGCAAATATCCGGAGAAGTATAAAGCACTATTCAGGAATTAAGCGTAGACACTATTCAGAGTATTTGAGTGAATGTTCTAGGACAGACCACAAAAAGTTTAAAAAGTCAAATAAAATTGGAGATAAAAAGTATTGCGCTGGATCTATGACAAAGTGAATAGCATGTTGCAATAATGTAGTTCTTATGCAATGATATAATGCTGTTTTTTGGTGCCAGGCTTTTTAGGCTGATATTTACATTAAATGGACACACATACTTGTGGTTCTGTGGCTCTAGCTGCCTTTTTTCTCCCGTGTCTTCAGGTTCGTGCTGTCTCAGACACATGACTCATAACTTCTGGCTTGTAGAAGTCTACCCAAGTGCCTTCCAGGAGCTTTAGTTCTCCTTCCATAGAGTGACTCCACAGGAATGGGTGTTCCTCTCCCCTCTCCTTAACCACATTTGAAGGCATCTTTGCATAACTTCATTCAAAACCTGAAGAGGAAGCTCAGATTGTTCCTGGGCTTCCTGTAGGCGCAAGCTTGACCTTTTCAGCTCTATATTTAACTTAAATATTTATGTGGCACAAATAAATCGCAACTATTTTTACTTTGTTTTCTGGAAATGTGGAATATTAAGTTTACCTGTTCCTTGATTTTCATTTCTTCTTCTTATGACTTGAGGTAGCTGGGACTATTCTGTCTGGATATGCTGCTTCGTTGGAAAGAAAATGTCTTCATGAAAATGTGAAAACCTTTTGATTTTCAAGATTCACAAAAAAAAAATTAAAAGATTATTTATTTTTTTACATTCTTTAAAAAACAGTTTAAATTTTACTGATTTCACTGAAAGGAAGTCTTCAGTGTAGTTTTCAAATGTTTTAGAAAGAATGCATTTCACCAAATGCTCCCCTTTTTCTTTCTGTCCCAGAATCAAGAAATTTGAATACTGGAATATTACGTAGCAATCTGAAAATAGAGTTTCAACCTAATTCAGGAAGAGCAAGATTAACCACGTGCAGTCTTTAATGCCTGTTATTTTTTTTAATGCTGTTTTATTTTCATTGACTAATGTTCCAATATCAGTAAGTAAAACTTCTCTATAAAACCCAAGATTGTTTCTCCTATTTTCTACATGGCAAAATCAAGGATGACAAAATTAGCCACAGAATTTGCATAAAGGAGCTCACCAGTCCTGGATGCTTCATATTTGGGATGCTCTGTATTCTCTTAAAATCCGTAGTTCTAAGGCCTTTTCAAAAGGCTGACCTGAATTACTAACTCCAACTTTAACAGCAAGGGAGAAATCATGGGTCTTTTGAAGTTAATGGCAAAACTTTCAAGGTTTTCCAGGGAGCTAGGTTTTCATCACAAATCTATCTAATGTGATAAAATCTAGATCATCTAATCCCTAGTCCTGGAATTTAAGCACTGGACTTCCTTTTTATATTTACCACTGAAGAGTTCAGAATTATAAAGAGAATATTTTTTCCCCTATTGATGTAACATCTCAGGGACCAGCAAATCTAGGTGGTCCTACCACCCCTAAGAGAACTGAAATTTTTTAATGGAAATTGGAGCATAGATGAATGAGCTAACAGCAGGGTTCAATTTTAATGACAGCAACAAGGAATTCTGTAATTAAGCACATTAAGGCAGAACAACCTCTTTGAATTTCAGAACATCTCTAGTTCATGCTCTAACATCTGTTTTTCTTACACTGCTTTAATCTACATCCTCCCTTCAGGCATCTTACACTAAGGGCTTGACAGACTTTCCTAGCTGACAGTAGCTGGCATCCTTTTAATTGACAAGGGAGACCACTGTTGAAAGAGATTGGGAAGAGCATTCTCTCTTCCCTCAGGGTCTAAATGCTCTGCTTTTGCAGAACTCCTGCAGGATCTGCTAGCTACAAATTCGACGTGAAAAAACAGTTTTTGCAGACTCCAAGGAAGAGCTCACCTGAGCTTCTCACACACTCTAGTCTCTTGTACTTTGGATTTCTGCCCAGCGTCCCAAGGCGAAGAGGTTTTATGTTTTACTCTCCACATGTCTGTTATTTTAGCAGGAAGTGGGCCAGTGTCCATTTTCACAAAACACTGAAGCATATGCTTATGTCCCATTGAAATCAGATGCAAATGAGAGTTTATCTAAAATTCTTCTTGTGTATATGGTTATGAGATCTAAGCACACATCCGTATTTTTTGTTGCATCAGTCCCATTGAATGTACCTTTGAGAAACATAAACCTGATATAGAAAAGTATTATGTGCTGAAAATCATAAGCAATTACAAGAAAATTATTTATGCCCCATTATATCAAAGGCATTCATAAATTTGCCATTTGATTGCACTGGTTTTCTTGGACTAACTCCCATCATCCCATCATATGCATAAAAACTGTGTGTAGATGGTATGCTTCTGGGGAAAGAACCTCACCTTTGTGTTAGAATTTAATGCATCTGGTGCCACATAAGAAAGAGCAATGGTTTTAATCATTTCCTCCCCCATTTCTGTAATCCCAGTCCTTTCACTTGGCCTGCTGTCTATCATTCCTGATTGTGACTGTATTCATCTTGTTGAATAGCCACTACCTGGTGATTTGCTCAGATTAATAGTACAGATTCTTTCCAAATACTGTTTGGTGTGCCTTGTCGATGCGTCACATTTTTTGTGATCTGTTCTCATAACCAATATCCATGGTTAGGTGCTGCTGACTGAAACATCAGTTATATTCATACATGGCTTTCAAGAAAGACTGACCTCCAGCTCGTCAGGACTATTGCAATGATGGTGGAATGATTATGATTAAAACTAAGCTGATATTTCCACTTCTGCAGCCAGTGTTCCTGGTTTTATTATTTTAGTCTTCCAAAGAATGAAAATGGATTATCCAGATGATTTCACCCCCCCCTTTTTTTTTTTTTTTTTTTTTTTTTTTTTTTTTTTTTTTTTACAAAAAAAGCTCTAGATCCATTAATCTAGTCTTTCTTCACTTCTAAAACAAACCAGCTCCACTGGATAAAATTCTAGACAAAGTAACGTGGTTAAAAAAGCAAACTGGTAAAGACACACAACATACATTAAGCTTTGTTATTAACAGACTTTTGAAAACAGAACCCTCGCTGAGATGTTCAGAAGCCATTAATGGCACATTGTTTCTCACTATCAGCTCAGCTCTGTATCCTGTTTGCTAGTCATTTTAAATTCATATACCTCCCTCAATCCAATGTGGGCATTGAGCTCGTTACAGATTAAAAACGTAAACCAGAGAAACTTCTGAAACAGTAGTAATCATTATTAGGTACAATCATAGCTCTGGTTTACTTCCCTGCTGTACCTGTTGGCTTTGTTTACTGAAAATAAAAAAGCAGACCATACATTCAAAAAAAAGGCACTTTTTGTTAGAAAGATATGCTCTCAGGTACTATATTCCATTAGGAAGCGGTAGCCCTAGGCTTAATACCATAGAAAAATCCACGCAGCGTAGTGACAAAAACTAAATAAATGTTACAAATCACTTTCAAGATGAGATGCACCTACCCAGGAAGAACCTGCTCAAAGGGAAGTGATTTCCTCTAGCGGCTTATTCCAGCACTCTTAACCTGGACCCTGCAGCGTCCAGCACACGCCTGACACACCGTCCCCCGGCAGAGGACTCCCCAGCAGCGGCGGATGCTCTGCATCCAACCCCCCCACCCCCAGGACAATATTTGTTTCATCAACCTGCAGTTAAGCTGAATATACAGATAAACCACGCTATTTTGCACACCTCTGGTTTGAAGAGCTGTCCAGGATAAGTAACGTTGGCCAGTGCCGTGAGAGTCTCTAATTATTTTTTTCGCTCAGAAACCACATGCAAACTAGTTGGCCCTTGCTGTCTCTTGTCATCTGATGTTACAAAGCAATCTACACTGTCTGCGAGCTTCAGAACACATACTGACAAAAGAAGTAGTTTCCCTGGTAACAAGGACCATATGAAAGCTCTTAGAACATATCCTCCCCAGGAGTTAATTTGTTTCAGATGGGAAAGGTGATTACTTATAAGAAAAAAGGGAAAACAGCTGAGCTATTTAAGGATGAAATAGTAAGCAGTGTTATTTGTTCCACTTCCACTGTTTTCATTTATATGCACATGATATATGTATTTATATACATTAATATATATGGTTTTGTATGAACTATCATTGCCTAAGTGCTAATAAAAGTGTGTAATGGATTTGGCAGTAAAGAACTTCTCTGAGGGTTTCATTACATCACCAAAAAACGAAAAATCATTTCTCAAATGAAAAGCTTGCATATTTCACAAAGGTTCCAAGGACACGAAAAGATGAAAAGACTATAGGATGCATGAATACAGGTCTAGCCAAAAGATTAGGAAATGCAGTATGATTGGATTGCCAAAATTAAAAAAATAAAAAGCAGAGTAAATAGCGGCAAAAGTCACAATAACATTTAAAAATAAAGCTACATATGTGGGTATAATGTTCACATGCAGATAGCTCTTTTAGGAAAAGTTAACTCTTCTTCCTCTAGAATAACTGGAAGTATTATGATGTGACTGATCTAAATTGTCTTCCAGATGTGGAGCGTGGGCTACTAATGATTTATGGCTCACTAGATTGTTCAAACAAATGCTGTGTGACTGTGATTGAAAGAGAAATTTGTCTGTGCGTTCATGAGCTGGAGAGCAAATGGCGTCCACAACAGGCATGGCAGAGGCAGGCAATGCTGCATGAGTCGTGTTGTTAAACGTGATCGGTGCAATGAACACTTGGGGTGATCGTTGATTCGAGAATGGGTATTTCCTGAGCTGCTGTTTAATCATTATATCCATAAAGATCCTTTGTCATAACGTTTCAGTGAATAAGGATTCCTTTATGCTTTAACAAGACCCACCTCTTCAAAAATAAATTAAATGAAAGATCAAGACATCACTGGGAAGGGGAGCAGCAAATGAATCAACTGTCTTTAATATGAGAACTTTGACTACATAGACATAATTATTGAAACCCAGGGTTTTCTTTGTTGGAACTTCAGGTTTTTTGATCAGTTTGGCCTTTTCTGTGGGGTTTGTTGGGGTTTTGTTTTTGTGGTTCATTGGTTGGTTGATTTTTTTAGTTTGATTTTTACAGACCTGTGGGGAAAATCAGTGCAAAAAATACAGATTTGCCTTGGCCTTTGCAGAACAATAAAACTATTAAAGTTGAGGTAGGGGAAATTAGAAAGGTCTAAGTTTCTATATGCTTGTAATAGGGACTATGGCAGTATCAATTTCTTCATAAAGTTAAATCTTTTTCTTTTTCCTGTTAGTTGTTAACAGCATTGATTCATTCAAGTTTTCGAAGACAGTGTACATTTTTTCCATTACAGCTAAAAGAGGTGTGAAAATTAATACCTGAGAAAGATACAAATAAGCAGTGAATGATAAGGGATATATTTCAAACTATTATACTGGAGAGAAAAAAAAAAAAAAAAAAAGAAAAAGACATGACAATGTCTCTTTAACATCCCTGTTCCCAAAAGAGAAGACATGAGTTAACTATTCCTACAATTCAGTCATATATTTAAAATGTATGAAGGAATTCCTATAAATCTTACTTTTTGCAGTGTGCCACACCTCAAATTATTTGGAAACCTGAGCTGAGCTCTGGCAGAAGTCTGTGGTTTTCTTGCTGAAGAGTTCTGCTTTCGGGGAGTATGTGTATTCCAGAATTTCCTCTTGCTCTCAAAATGTTTCTGGTTGCAAATCAAGATATTACTTTTCTTTTTAAAAGACATGAGTGACTTGGAGGAAAACTTTGAGGAATGCCTAAGTGCCTTCTAGGTTAAGTCTCAGTTTTGAAAGTGATTTAGGCACACTACCTAGAGACAGACAGGTTCACCAAAAGACTTCCAATATGTCTAGGCAACTAAATGCTCTCTGTGATGTGGCCTCTTACGCTATGGATCTGTTCTCGGGATGAGCTGTGCTATAATCTTAACTCTCCTAGATCCTAAAGTGAGTGATGAGATGTCTCAAACTTTCACATCGACTTTTCTGTCAAACTCTTTCTATCTGCTCACACAATGGTGATGTCTCACCAACGTGTGACTGGGCTTGCTTTTATATTAACCATTGTGGATTATTCGAAAATTTAAAATATTTCTTTACTTTATCCCTTTATATTTTTTTTTCTCCTTCTCTTTCACACAGCCACTCTAATCCTAGATAGTACAAGTATTTAGAAAGTATATTTGCTAATGTACACAAAACTAGAGACCTGATCTCGAGTCTCCTTCTCAGAGTCTTTCTTCCTGTTAAAAGTCCTTGTTCTATCAGGTTTTTCTGGGGAAGATAAAATCTCCCACGTGTTTATCTTCCCACTTTAGAGTCTTCATTGCTACTAAAAGACTGTAGGCTGAGGATCCCAGTCTCCTTCAAGGAAGATAAAATCACTCACACTCTCATTTTTACTGCTGTGCTTTCTGTTTCTGAAGGTCTGCCCCCTTATTGAGATGACCTCTCTCTCCTAAAAAATGTTTGTGACACCTTTTTCATGTCTTTTTTGAGGCTGGCAATTTCCACTCCACAGCCGCCTTCTCTCTTTCCCCCATTGCTTTTGACCAGAGAGTTGTTAAAAGTCAACGGTGCAATTAGTAACAACCTCATTGCCCTGCCATTTATCACTCATGAGCTCCTCTCTGTCTCCTTTGAGCTTTTATTTTTGCTACAAAGTGGAGTTCTAAAATATAGATGACACCAGCATAAAGGAAGATGGCAAATTAAAAAATATAAATAAAAAATAAGTACTGACTCATGATATTAGTACAGAAATGTTTCTGATTCTCACACTAAGTATTAATTATCATTGTTGCTTTTGAGTATTTATTCTTTCCTATCTATGTACCTTTGGCGTTTGTCATATCATAAAAAATAACCAAGACATCCTATTGAATTAAAAAGTTAATTCATATTCTGATATGAAGTAATGAACCCTCATAGTGAAGAAAATCCTCTATGTTAATATCGAAGCATAGCTTTTTTTTTCCCCAAATCGATTCAAGATGCATTTTATCCAATTTTTCCAAGGGGCAGAACAAGAATATATGCCAGCAGAATAGCTGTTGATACCATAAAGCCATCAAATAAAGAACATAATTTCAAACTAAACACTGGAATCCTGTCACAAACTAAACACCCCATCTGGTGCCATTTAACTGAAATAACTTCTTCAAGGCACCACTCCCATGAAACATACAAACTTCAAACAACATTATTTTACTACAAATGTGGGCTATAAAACTTGATAGAAAAAAAGGAAACCATAAAGTCCTCAAGTTCCCTCTGAGCCTGAGCTAGAATCCAGATCTTCCTGAATTAAGTCACTTTCAACATGTTGCAACAGATCTTCAGACGACTGAGAGTCCCAGTAGATATAAGTTTTATTTTCATAATTCATCCTCAGCTTGGCTGGGAACAAAGTAGCCACCTCCACATTTTTGGCAAGAAAACTTTTTTTACTGGAATAAAGGTCTGACTCTTCAATGGGGTGTTTGGCGAGAGATCAGGAAAAAATAATATCTGATTTCCTTTACACTTGATTTCCCCCTTTTTTTTTTCTTTCAAGCTTTAGTAAGAACTCTCCCTTCATCCTTCAAATCCTTCAGCCAAACTATAATTGCTTTGTTAGTTCCTTTTTGATACACTCACATACCCAATCTTTTATACCTGCTTTACAAATATTGTATTTTTTAATGACACTGAAACCTGTGAGCTTTGGAAACCATTTTTTTGTCTCAACTTCACAATTTACTAGAATCTGAAATTCCTTTACCCGCAGGAAGATTATTATGCCAATGTCATAAACCTGTATTTTATTTTCCAGCGTAACAATGAGTTTTCTTTTACAAGACTTTAAACAATCATCAAGGGCCTTTGCTCAGTATATAACTCTTCTCCCTACAATGCCTTTTCCTTGGGTATTTTTCTACTCTAATTATATATCAATCTGTGCTGTGGACCCTCTCTTCCTGCTAGCCAAATTTAACCTTACCAGAACCAACGTGATATTCCTTCCATACTAGGCTCCACGTATTTATTAGTATTATAAAGAAATGCGAGGGGATTGCTACAATAACTCAGCCTTCATAAACTAAACATGAGTTCTGTTCCTGCACTAAACCGAAAGAAAGCACTAGAGGTTTTGGTGCTAGTTCATAACTGTAAAAATTATTCTGTGCAAATTTGTCCTTAAACTAGTCTGAACAAAAAGGAGAAATACTTAACTACTCAGATAGCAAAACTCACAGGTCAAGAACATGGGATCTCTGTAGACTTCTACAGAACACCATAAGCATACTGCTATCTACAACAAATTTCTCCTGACACAGACCATCTGTCTCATTTCCCTCTGAAAGAGAAACTGCACAAAAACCTGATGGAAATTCCCTGGCTTAGGAGACTAAACTAAGGAGTTCATGGTCTGTTTGGGGCTTGAAAGAAGCCATGCTTTAACTGAAAGTCGTGAAAGACAGTGGACTTGAAGAGGAAGAATTTATATACTGTGCTGGGAAACTCCTTGCTTTGGAGCTGAAAAAAAACAAGTACCTGCAGTTTTCACAGAGGTCTCTTATCCATGACATCAATGCTAAGATGCTTAACAAAAATGGATCTATTAAACATGATAGAGACCACGGTGAAAATTTAAGCAAAACCAACAACAGCAACAAATAAAAAAAAACTTTTGAGAAAGTTGCAACCAACTGAAGAGAGAGTTTTACATTACATTACTGTTCTCAACTTTATCCCATACAACCTATAATAGAGCAGAGTAAATTTGTTATTAGGCAACTCCATGGTGCTACAGGGGAATTACATATAATAAAAAACTAATAGAAATTTTAATAGTGGTGATGTACCAAGGCCAATTTTAAAATGCTTATAACTGTATTTTAAATTCCATAGTACTTGCAGGGATATATCTAAGGTTTTAACAGAATGAGATGCTGGAGGAAGCTCTCAAGGGTTCCTGGAAGCAACTTGTTAAAATTCTGTCACCAAATTGAAGGGAAATTGAGGATAATTTTAAAGTCTCTAATGCAATTCCTACTTTCTCTGGGTAGAAGGAACCATCCCCACTAGAAATGATTGGTCCCTGGTAGTCATGAAAACAACTAACAAAGAGTAATTTATTTTGCTTTTGGAACGCACAGCACTCATCCCAATTACATTATCAAAAATGTCTTGGGGATAATATAATCCAGACACCTACAAGGTCTTCATGTCCACTCCCTTTTCAATTACATGAGCTGAAGCTTGTGCTGTTCTATAGCTAGACTGCATATGTTTTGCTTCCTTGGTCGAAGGAAAACTTGTGGGGTTTGTTTGTTTGTTTATTTGTTTTTTAATGGGTAAGCATATCAATAGATTTTCTGGTCTAGTTCTTTTCTTGAAGTGTGAGGATGGTGGGTAACTTTAGCACAAACTGTAGGAGAAAATGAATGTTGGTGCCTGACAGCAGTAGAGTGTGGACAATAAACATGTTATAGCACAGTCCTCTTGATGCACTTGAGTATGCAGTGTCTTGCATATAATCCTAAAGACTTTGTGATTGACTTTGAAACAACTTTGTGCTTACATTCCATTTTACCATGTATATCATGCCTTTTACCAATACAGAAGAAGCTCTTGTGTGAAAATTCAGGCTCCAGTCCTGTAAATACATAGGACTTAAGCAGTTGAATAGGCCTATTGCTTTCTGGGGGATCACTCCTGTATTTGAAGTGAAGCGTTCACATCTGCATTTGCAATAGAGGAATTTAATGAAAGCATTTGGGTCAATGTGGATTAACATTACAAATTAATTTCTGTTGCAGGAGAATGGCTAAATCCTATCCTTTCCATAGCAGTGGAAATTGGAACTTAAAGTTTGCTTGCCGTTTTTCCTCAGTAGCCATATAACTAATCCTAGCTATTCACAGACCTCATACAATGTTCAAAACCTTAAAAACCAATGGTTTTTTACAGGTTCTGTCAATAAGAAAACTATAGTGGAGAAATTACATTTTTTCCAACTAATGCAATTTTTTTGTATCTTTTGTTTTGAGCTAAGACAAAGTGCAAATATTGAAAAAATACTTAAAACATAAGCAAGAAGTAGTAGTTTGGGGGAATGCACTACTAAGCCAAGACCAATAAAATACCTTTAATAGATGGTATTATAATAACAAAATCATAGATGTTAAACGTTTACTTTTAGTATAAAGCTCACAAAATGCACCCTGAAGGTACTTATCATCCAATGTTTATATTTTCAAGTTTCCCTGTAATATTGTGAGAATTTTAAAAGGCTGATACATCAGAGGAAAAAAAAAATATTCACCTTGAAACTATAGAAATCCATGTGCCCTTGGCCACCTAAACTGTTCCGGTAAATTTAGGTAGCCAAAACCCAAAATGTTGATTCACCTAATGTATCCCTAAAGTATTTCCTTATGTAGTCTCTTGTATGCCTTTTTAAGATACATATGACACAATTTACTACCTGCAATAGAAGCAAGGCAATCTGAGAAAATATTTTAATATTAAACTATAATTTTTCTCTGTAAGAAAAATACAGAAATACTTTACTTAGACTTTCAGTGGTGGTCTATTCAAACACTTTCAAGTTGTGAAGGGACTCTATTTTAATTTGGGTAATTTTCACAAAGATGTAGTAAATGTTCAGATTTTTCAGCTGTACCCACCTTGAATATCAATAACAATATTGCTCTTTGCTTTAATAGCAGCAAATCAATGCCGTGTCACAGCTTATACAAATGAACATACTGTAGCTGAGAGAATGGGAGTTTAGTCTGAATATTCCATCAGCCTTAATGCTGTCTTCTTACCTATCTGCATTAAAATATGTTTTTAAATACACTTTTATCAGGGTTATCCCTTCATCACACCACAGTTAGAGACTGAACATGTTTAACTGATCATATTGTGGTACCAGCTCTGCCTGGTACATATATAACATACTAGCAATGTAAAATGATTGCATTTTTTCAAGTGAATGAAACAATTTTATGTAAAACAGGAGTTTCCAAAGCCTGGGTCTAAGTTTGTGCCCATTAAAATCAGCAAGATCTCTGTAATAGTTAGAGTTAACTGGAAAATGTTATGCACTTTTGAATATCCCACCTTTAATTCTGTAAATATTGTAGTTTCACAGCTGGTGCATTGTATTTCAATCAATCTGCATTTCTTTTAAGCATTCTGGTCATGCTTCAAAGCATTGGCATGATTCTCTCCAAATAAATTAATGTGTAGAAGGGAATGAAATTATAGGAACTTTTGTTCAATTACAGTTTCAACTGATAACACTGTGCCATACATCACCACAATACCTCTCTGTTTCTCCTGGCTTAAAGGTTAAACTATGTCAAGACAGAGTTCAGATGTTCACCATACATAAGAAAACCTTCCAAGTAAAAGATGTGGGGCAATGGTCAGTCCTAAAGAGAACACAATCTATAAACATCAGGTGGACAGAGCAAGTTTTAATTTTACTGAATAAAGTAGCTATGAAAACAGAAAGACGAGACAGTGTATGTTTTGTGAGTGCTCCATAGGCTTCAAAATCATCAAATAAAACACAATACTCTTGAAGCCATAGTTTTGACAGACATTCAGAGGAACCGTTGCCCTTAGTTGACAAAATGCAAGTCATCAATACCACTGACCCATGTGGTCTTTCTTCTGTAAGTTAAATTCCACTTTTCATCAACATCTTTGCACATCTTCACATTTTCCTCCAGAACAGGCAACCAACTTAATACTCTTCTAAAGGAAATTTCACATCTGTGGACAGTCAAATGCCAGCTAGAACTGATGGACTGATAGAGACTATTTTACCAGCAGTTAGTAAATATATCTTGGTACAAGCTATAGCTAAGTGCAGCTTTTTAACTAGCATCAGTGACCACAGATCACATCAAGGAAGCTGTTTTATGGCAACAAAGATGTATGATAGAAGCATTCAGCCTCCAGAAACAGGAGGAACAGACTACTGGTGAAATGGTTCCTCAGAGCTAACAAAGGAGAATTAGCTGTCTCAAGTCTTAACAACTGTCAATCAGAAAAATGAAAATTGGCTAATCATAGGAAGATACTACAACTATCCTATCATCCTGTAGTTCAATCCTCTTTGAAAGAATATGGACATTTCAAATATGTGCATGCATGCATTTATACCTATATGCAAAATACACAAAGCCAGGCTGTGATGTTCATATAAAAAATTCAGCAAAGCTGGTATAACTCCTCCAATGTTACTCAGCCTGGAAAACATGCCTGTTTCATCCTGATGTAACTCAGATAATTTACTTAGTCTGAAAATTTAAGGCTGTCCTGCCATTGAAGTTGACCAAGAACTAGAAAGTATCTTCTAAAATTGGGGTTACAGATCTTGTGTATGGATGGAACTGTAGAGTTTTAGAACTAATGTCACTCTCCATTACTTTTAAAATTTATGCCTTCATCCAACAGAGATGTATTCTTAGAATTAGTCCTTTGACAAATCACAGCCCTGACAAAAGAATTGAGAGACGGAAGGTGAGCTGCTTTGGATTTTAAATTTGGCAAAATGCTCTTAAGATCACCCTTAGGAAAACATGTGGTGGTGTTACTCCATGTGGTCCCAAGCCACCACCGAGAGATTTGTTATTTCACTTTAGGCTATCCTTTTTTTTTCCTGACGATTGAATTTTAAAGATGAAAACATTATAGTTTAAGGACAAAGGTTCAACCTGAACATCCATTTTCCCTGTGGGTTTCAGCGAAATTGTTTTTGTGATCTTGTGCCTAAAAATGAATTGAATGTAACACAGCAGGCATTGGGTAACACAATACTGACATTCAAAAACAATTAAAGTGGCCCCAGCTTTATTAATAGCCAGGGAATATTCTGTTTTCTGAAACAGATGCTTAAGTTATACCACAGAAATGTAATACATGACAGTTGTTATAGAATCAAGGCATACAGTTTGTAACAGTGAGAGTTATTGATCATTGTCTTAATTTAATTTGCTTTATTTGACCATTCACCCATAGTCTTTCACAGGCTATATTAATTATTTAAGCTCGAGATATCTGATAATAGCTAATTACTCATTAGTATAAGTCAGTGGAACAGATTTTTTAATTGGAAGAGTAGCTTTTATCCCATGTACCAAAGTGAGAAATTAATTTAAGCTAGATTAAGCCACAACTCTTCAAGGCATTTGGGGGCAGAAGACATCACAGACCAGCAAAACTTTATGTAATGGAAGCCCACATGAAGAAATGAACAAAACAAGACAAAATTTCTTCCAATTTTTTTTAGTATTGTTTAAGCAAGATTGTGGTTGGAAGTTGGAATTCCTGGCATGTTTCCCCAGATACATTCTGCAAATATATTCCTACTTTGTTGAAAGCACATTTCACCTACTAACATATCTACAACTACATGCTGTTCTGCTGTTATGCTTCCTTAGGTAAGCTGGTATTTTCAAGAGACAATCAAAATGTATTGGAAGTTTTGCTAGCACTTAATTTAAAATGTTGTACCTCAGTCTGTGCAGATGTTTTATTTGCACAAGGTCTGTATCGCTCTGCTCTCTGATTCTCTTCCTTGGCTTCTTTGTCTTTCACATCAGGCCTGAACTTCTGTCCTTGGCCTTCAACTTCTTCTTCTTTGTCATCCCGACACAGCCTGTCACAACCTCTGGGTTACTTTTGCGTAGCTTCTATGTATCTGTCTGTCCTGGAATCAGCCCCGTGTACTATTTAAGTTAGTTAAAATCACTTTTTTAAATTAACTTGTTCTGTCCATTATGCTAATTAATTTCAATAAAGTTGTTATCTACTCAAATAAAAACCTATGCATTTTGGGATGGATTTATCTGATCTGCATATTTGGACTGTAAAATCCTCATGGCAGGAGTTTTGTCTCCATCTTTTCCTGATTCTGTGAAGCAGACAATGCTGGCACCTAGCAAATAATTTGTAATAAGAATAATAAGCTGTGTTTTGTCAGGCATGATCTAATGGTGTCCTTACTAAGGTTATGTGGCAAGTATCAGAGACACCAGGTACTTTTTTCCTGAATGAGGATGGTTTCTAAGAAGTATTCACATTTTAAATTGTAAAACTGTGATCTCTTTTTTTTTTGTTTAACCAAACTGTTCTTTTTCAGACTAAAGCTGTTTAAACAATACAGCTGACCTGATTCTCACCTCAGATAACTGGCAAAAAAGGCACTTTCAAATCTGGGACTTCAAAGTGTTCCAGAAAAATCTCACATGGATTGCTGCTCACATTTGAAGTTAAATTAGACCATTAAAAAGGACACAAATGAGCTCTAAACACAAGGAATTCAGAGCTTAAAGTTAAAATAGCGATAATTATATCATTATAATAATAGTACAATTCTTCCTTCTTGATTCTCAGGCTTTGCACCCTTTGACTGCTGGGACTGTTCAAGGTAATAAAGTTAAGTACATCCATAAGTATCTGGAAAACTTAGGCCTAATTTTATGTTGTGTTTTACAGTGCATGGTGGGTTTTTTCCAGTGTTGAGGCATCTTTTTCCTCTCCAGAACCCAAACTCTTTATATGTATGCGAATGTTAAAGGGTATTAATTGTTTCCCTAATTCAGTACTAATATATGATATAACCCAAACTTTATAAAGTTTGCCCTGAAAAAAATCCCACATATCAGTGCTGGAGCCAGACAATACCTGAGGAAAGGCACTCGTTGGGCGTTCTTGCTTTCCTTTTGAGAATGAGACTTTGCTGGTTTCCGCTGGTTACACGGTAGCAAAAGCAGGGGAAAACTCAAAAGCCACTTTATTTCGCCAAGGATTTTGTCAACCTTCTTATCAGTTGCAATGGCTTTTGTACTGTTTGTAGGCAGCTAGTGGTAGCTCCCATTGGCATGTTCATTTGCACACAGCTCCTGCACGTAAATCGGTGTCAGGCAAATACTTTAAGAATAAAGACATGGGGGACTGTCAAGACAACAGTTTTACTTTTGCTTTTTAAAAAATGCCGTGTGAGTGAAACAGCATGTTAAAAATACCTTTCTAAATATTTTATATTATTGCTTCAGAAGATAACAATAATCATAGAAAGCCTAGAGCTACCAACCACCATTATCATCTCAGCATTTCAGCTAGTTCCACAATGACCAATTTAATAAAACCACGTCTGTCAGAAGTATTTTTAAGGAAAGCGTTGGCCAGACATATGTTTTCAGGTAACGCTTCCCATCCACATACAAACTGTTCCTTCATCATGAAAGGATTTTTTTATACAGCTAACTATTTGTATATATTTTAGCTTTCATACATATGTATGTATGTGTATATATATTATAGGTTTTAAACATAGTCTGAGGAATATTTCTGCACATTGAGGAAGGCACACATTTTATACCAGGCGCTGTGAAGTATTAAATAAACCACTCAAGGAGGTGAGCCTGGGCTCACTCACAAATATGTGAAGGGTGACCCTGATCTTGGAACTTATGTGAAGCTTACTGAAGGCAATGAAAAATCCTCCATTCATTTTTTAGTGTGCTTTTCACAAGGCTTCTAACTATTCAAGCACATTGTCCTTAGACCCGTAACGAAATAATTATGGTGCTAACCATACCTTAGGGTTTGCTCCGAATTTATAGATCGAGATGTGAGAAGTCAGGAGAGAAAATTATTCAGAGTGGTTTATTAAACATTGCTAAGCTGTGATCATTTTTTCTATTTATATCCAGAATTGTATATCTCTCCAAATACATTTCAATTTCAGGATCTGATTATGAATATTAAGTTCATCCAATGGATTTTGGATCAGGCCCAAAAGCCAAATCAATAGTTGGAGCAGTCCTGCACATGCAGCCGATCTTTTTTTAGTTACACACATCAACTGAAATTACAATTAATTACAATTTCATATATTAATATGCTGAATTCCTGCCCAGAAAACATCCACATTATAGTGGCGTACTCAAAGTTCTACCTGCAGTTGCAACTCTTTCATAGATAACGGGGTTGCAGATAAGCTTTTCTGACTTCTTCAAGGGCAGATGGTGCAAAAGGAGCCTGTGAAGTGTTCCAACTGGAAAGGACAGCAAGCGTCCGTGATGGGTGTTTGTAAAGAAAGCAAGCAAACATGTAAAACTGTAGAGCATGCTTCCCCCTGCTCCAGGCCCTGGTCAACTTGGGCTTCTCCATAGCAGTCCCTGCAGATCCCTTTTTTGCTGGAAATACAAATTACGCAGAAATTCCGAGAGCATCCTTTGTGACTGATGCTCTGGGAACATCAGCTGGTTTCTCTGTTTCACCAAACCACTGATTACCCAAAAACTTCTGACATCCAACTCAAGAACCCAAAACGGGGGCAAGGGATAAAATTATTTGGGCTGTCATGCACAGACTGCACCGGCCAACCTTCTGATCTGTCTGTCCTCAAATTACATAAACATTTTTAAAACTGAAACTGTACTGTCCTGTGCCTGAACACTTCAAAGAGGGGACAGGGTTTATACAGAGAAAAGCAAGAGCTCCCAGGTGGAAATATTTTATTTTTGCAAGCATTATTAGTTTCAAAGAGAATCTTATATATGTGGAGTTAGATAAGACCTGGAATTAGACGGATGAAATAATGAGAAATGCCATCAGCAAATGAATGGAGACAGCAGAAAGAAAAGACCACAGAAAACAAAACTAGTGGAGAAAGCTACCTTCGGAAGAGCATCTTTTGCAAAGCACTATTTTAAAAAATGTTTGTATTCAATAAGAACAGGTTAAAAGTGGACAAAGGACTGATAAAAAGGAGTTTTGAGAAGACACCTGATGTTGTAGAAGGTTGAATGACTCCCAAAAGGAAAAATGACCTCTGATTAGTAGGAGGCAGCATAAGCTGAGGGTAATATGAGAAGGCTAATGGCTAAACAACAGAACACAAATCATAAATAAAGGGGAGTAACAGAAAGGAGGGATGGAAGCGTGACTGTCATGGCTTGAACTCTTTGTATCAGGAGCCAAATAGATGTCCTCCCAAGCAGAGAAGGTGGGCATCCAATGCAGTGAAAATGATTTATAGGAAAATGGCATGCATAAAAGGAAGAGGCAAATACAGAGATGTAGATAAAAAGGAAACGTAAGGGAGAGATTATTTAGAAATTTAAAGATCCAAAATGTAGCTCAAAATTTTGCATAAAATATGCATTTTTTTCTCAGATATTTAGCGAGAAGGACTGTTCTACAAAAACTGAACATATCACAAAACTAATTCCTCTCACAATATTTCTCTCAAGGTTGCTTAAGTAGACTATTTCCATGCTTTACAATGTACAAATAAAAATGAATGTTGTCCAAGCAAGAGGTGTTTCAGGAATTAGAAGAGATCTCCAAAAATTAAGGATTTTATCAAAGAGGGAGTTCACAAAATAATAAACCCAGAAACCAGCAACTATTTTGTAACTTTAGAAAATGAAAAAAATCTCTAATTACAGTGAATTCTTATTCTAAGAAAGTTTTCCTTTAAAAAACCAACCAACTTAAAGAAAGAAGTCTCTTCTTTATGTGTTTATAAATGTAAGGGAAATATGAGTTACTCATATTGCTAGTTTTAAGAATATTCCATAAGCTAATAGCTCACATGATTAATTTGAAATGGTTTTTATAATTCAGGAAAACCAAGTGTTTGTCTACAGTTTTAAAAATGGGAATATATTTCACCATGGTCAGAACGTAACTTGTGGGCACCAAAACAAAAAATTATCACTGTCACAGACTTCTGTCATACTTTCCCCTTCTGTAAAGTAAGACTAGATTATTTTGGCCTCTTTCCTCTATCTCTGCTACTCAAATTGCAAGATCCTTGAGGAAGGGAGTCTATTTTGCTATTTGTCTGTGGAGCGCCAAGCAGAGTGAGAATTTAGCCTCACCTGGAGCTTCTAAAATAAATAAAAATTATTGAAAAGAAAACCATGAAGTTGATGTTCAAAGCTGTCCACAAATGCCATATTCAAAAGGGCTGTGAATGGCAAATATTTACTCAGTGTATTCCAGATAAATCAGAATAAACCCATTGTGCTATGTGACATTAGGACTAAAAAAACCTGCTGCTGCGAATGGGCAAGACATAAGGATCCATTATTTTTCTTCACTGTCATTGTCTGGAATCATTCCTAATCCCAAATTGTAAACTTTTATTATTGTCATATTTTTAGATGTTAGCCACCTCAGCATATTTTCAACATAATTATGCGTTGTGAGATTGGTATTTTAACATGCAGTATATCTATATAATCGCAATCTATACCTCAGAGCTCACTTTTCAACTTCTAAATTGAACTACAAACCTCTGCGGTATTGTTTATGGAAAATTCCATATGCTTTTTAGGACTTTTGACCTAGATTCCTTAATGTTTTCCAAACAAGAACTTCCCAGACTTTACCAAGAGACTTGTTAGGGAAAAAAACACAGGAAATAAGAAAAATAGATTTCACTGCTTTGTTTTCTGAAGTTAAAGGTCTCATAATACAGAGGAAAATTCAGTTCTGCCAACATTGCCACTGTACAGAACTGCCATCTGTAAGGTGATAGGTGCCAGTATCCTATTGATATAAAAGTAACACATGAACTCAAATAAACAGCGATTGCAGCTAAAGGAAATGAGGAAGCTATTGATAAATGAATTGACCTTTATGAATAATTTTATAGAGAGATGGCAGTAAAGAAGTGCAATCATAAGGAAGACCTAACAGTTTCTAGAATTTCTTTTCTTCGTCTTACTGAAAGCCTCAAAATTCTTTTTCTGTGAAGGACAAAGACAAAGATAAAACCAGGGTCATACTATAAGAAATGCATATTAATTTATAATGTATTGCTTAATGGTTTCAGCCAATGGTAACAACAGGGCTTACAGCCTTGTGAATTATTATCAAAAAGGGTTAGCTTTTCTGATGAACATGTGCATGAATATGCAGTGGTACAAAGCTGAAGAAAAATCTGGAAGTCTCTGATCTCAGGTTACTAGAGTTCTTTTCTTTAAAGACTTACTTGACCTTATGATGGCATGTCAGCAAATTAGATTTAGGTAATGCTGTTCCCAAGAGCTCTAATTATGGCTCATATGTATATTCTGCAATTCATTAAAAAAACATGCATTATAACAGCCTTACTGTATAGTAATTTGCATACACATCAAAATAGAATCTGAATAACCAGAATTTACAGAATGGCTTTAATTTTTCTGAAGCATTTAGATGTTTCATAAATACCCGTAACTATTATTCACTGTTGACATGCATTTCTTGAACTGTCTGAGCAATGATAATTTACATTTATTTTTGGAAGTGGCCAGCACAGATAACTGGTCTGCTCAAGGACATGTACTAATATGAAATATAATTCTTTTAAAAAAATAACTGAACAGATTGCCCTGGGTATGACATCTATGGAGGACAACGAGAATACAGTAATGAGAATGTCTTACGTTTGCTATTCCTCATTCACACTGAAAACTTGTCAGAAAAATGGATTACCTGCAGTTCTGTGCTGTTTGCAATTCTTGTCATGGTAATAAGACATCAGAAGTTTAATGTTTAATATATCCTGTTAAATACAATAGTATATAAAGATGTGTGGATATCAAAATATTTGCTGCCTTAACTTCTTCTCTTTTACTGTGTATTTACCAGGTTGACAAATCAGCATCACTTGTGGTGCTGCCTACAGTTTTCTAGTTTCCGGGAATAACGTTACATGCTTGCAAGTATCACAGACGCATGGACCTTGACACATAAAAAAAGCCCCTTAGAAGGTGATAAGCATTTTGGATTGC
This sequence comes from Chroicocephalus ridibundus, assembly GCF_963924245.1. Lineage (NCBI taxonomy): Eukaryota > Metazoa > Chordata > Aves > Charadriiformes > Laridae > Chroicocephalus > Chroicocephalus ridibundus. Next base: position 135,359,787 of record NC_086285.1, read on the forward strand.
TGGCAACCCCCAGACCTGGCGTTACCTAGCTGATTTTGGTGATATATTTTTGTATTAATGGACTAGCTGCCTTCACCTTTTTTAACTCAAGAGGAAAATCTGCAAGCTGCTGAGTGTCTCTCGCAATGGGCTGTCAGTTCCTGGTTTCTGGTGACCGCAAGGAGACCCTTAGCATCCTGGCAGGATGACTCTGTATTCGGCTAATTTACTAACAGAAGTTCAGTATTCAGGACTGAACCCAATGAAACCAATTAATTTGAGGATATGAACTAAAAATGCTCCAGAGAGATGCCGCACCATTACAAGTCATATGGATTTAGACTTAATTGGCCATACCTTAACAGGTACTTCAAAGCTGATGGAAGGGACCAGAGGGCTTTTAAGCCAAGAAGTTAAGTGGCTGTGTCGGAAAGCCATATACCTAGAAAGACATGAACCTCTTGGAACATGTCCAGAGGAAGGCCACAAAAATGATCAGAGGGATGGAATACCTCTCCAATGAGAAAGGGCTGAGAGAGTTGCGGTTGTTTTGCCTCTAGAAGAGAAGGTCTCCAGGGAGACCTGTTTTGTGGCCTTTCAGTTCTTAAAGGAGACTTATAAGAAAGATGAGGATAGTAGGGTCTGTGGCAATAGAACGAGGGGTAATGGTTTTAACCTAAAAGAAGATAGATTAAGGCTAGAAATAAAAAATATTTTTTTATATAATAAGAGTGGTGAAACACTGGAATGGGTTGCCCAGAGAGGTGGTAGATGCCCCATCCCTGGAAATAGTCAAGGCCAGGTTGGATGGGACTCTGAGTAACCTGATCTAGTTAAAGATGTCCCTGCTCATTGCAGGGGGGTTGGACTAGATGGCCTTTAGAGGTCCCTTCCAACCCAAACCATTCTATGATTCAATTATTCAGTGATTCAATGATTGGTTGTCTATCGGTAAGTGTACCTTACCAAGGCTTGCAATTTAGGGTGCTATGGCTTCTCTCACCTTAAGTGTATTGCCGTTGGTGTTCTAGCATAGACAGTTCTGTTTATGGACTGACACTACATTTACTTGAAAGTGTGTTGAATTAATGTTAGTAAGAGTGGGACTGAGCCCATAATTATCAACATCTAAATTTTGTGTGTCTTCAAAATGCCTTATAGTTATGGAGTTTTCTGAGCTCCTCAGTTCAAATGTAACCTGCTTGAATAGCCTCAAACTTAACAAAAAAAAAAGTAAGAAAAAAAAGACATAAGAGTAAGGCCAAAAAAGTCAGACAAAAAGGAGCTTTTCTGTGGCAGTTAAACAAAAGCAGTGCAAATTTATGTTAACAATAGAAAAAGTGACACAATCTTATCCTATAGAACCATTGCCCTAATGTAAGAGTGTGTGTAATCCTTCTAAAAATGTCATTAGAAGAGAATTTGTCACTCCAAACTGTAGTTACATTTACAGTAGAATATTTGTACAAGCTGTTTGCTGAAATACGTCTGTTTTGATTCCTCAGTAAAGAGAGGAAAGGCAAGAAGCTCTGGCCTGTATTTACCATGGCACGGACTCAAGATAAGCCTTAAAATTACTTTTTGGTGTCCAAACAGTGTGGTTTCCCCATCAAAAGGTTATTTGTTATAAAAGAGCTTTATTTGGCAAAACATTGGGAACATTCACTTTTTAATTAGAGCAGCAAACTTCTGAGCAGTCTGAGGCCAGAGTTATGGCATTTTATGATGCTTCTTTTCCTGATTATAAAAGAAACAACAAGTGCAGCAGAATCTATTTCATCCCCTGGGAATTCCCTATAGGTCAGTTACACTATGAAAAAATAAACCAGAAACTGTAACACTGAGTACGCTTTCTTAACGTCTTGAGGACTTGTTTAAAACCTGTGGAGCTTAGCTCCTGGTGATTTTTCTTTGTTTATTCTCATGGTGCTAGAAATTTTAAAAATGCGTTTCATTAATTTCCTTTTCCTACATACGCATATCCTTATTTTTAACTCCATTTTTATTTGGAGTGTTTTTGCATTTAATTTTATTAGTTAAGTGCAAGTGGGTCAAATGTCAGCTTAAGTGTCTTTCTTGCTCTGTCCTTGAAGGAATGGGAGCTTTTGTTTTACTGGATATTTTTAATAATACTTGCTGCTCCCAGCTGGATATTATGCTGAGTGATTGCAAATCTTTAGGTAAAATAAATTCAGATCTAGTTGACTGACTGTGAAAACTGTATCTAAACCGTCCCAAAATAATACATGATTGAAGGAAATAGTTGACATTTTTGAAAAAATATACTAGATTAAACTAGATTTACTCTTCCCCAAAAAAATGAGGTGAAACTACCTTCAGTTTTTAGACACAATAGATTACATTCTGCTTGTCATTTCACGTGATAAGACCCGGTAAGCCCATCAATTAAAACAGCCACAGAGCATCTGCAGCAGTTTTGAATGAGTGCAAGGTCAAAATTGTCTGTCTTTAAGGATTAATATTTTTGTGAGAAGGTCAAGGGCCTCGTTACCTGCCCCAGAGTTCCCCTCAGCTCTAGAGTTTGCTTTTCTTGGAGTGTGATTAGATGCAATGGTGGTTATCCAGACTGTGTTTATTCTTAGATATCGAGGGTAATGAAAGTTCTGCTTTAAACATCCCCCATGCCTGAGAGCGTAACATTTTGCAAAGCATGTAGGGGAGGTTCAATTGTAATGCTTCAATGTTTGAGAGGCACACCTACCTAAAAACTACCATAGATCACTGCAGCCTGGGCTGCTAGGCAAGATTTGTTTGCCTGGAAGTAGCATGGCTAAGAGTTAGAGGGCCTTCATATTGAGGCAAAAGAACCTTTATCTTAGTTTTAGTTTTGGCAACTTTCTGAGAGATATCTGTAGCTCTGGGCATTTCTGGAATAAAATACAGCAAAACTACCAAAAAGCTGATTTGTTTTGCAGTATGAAAAAAATACCGAGGTTGCTTGAAAGTCATTTTGGGTAACATGAGAAAAATTAAAAGACAAAATCCTATGAAAAATCTGCCATACTGATTTGCTGAAATAACTGAAATAATAAAAATAAATTTAAAAGAAGGGTTTTAAAATAATAGGATAGATTGACCAATTCCCATGGAATCATCCATCATGCCTAAGCAGTTTGGCTTATCAAACTGAAAGCGAGTTTTGGAAAAGGCACAAAAAGGTCCATTTGAGAAAAGACAGTAGAATTAATCAAGGCAGTTTTCACAGGAATAAACCTGAAAAACTACTCAAAGGGAAAAATAGATTTGAGCGTTCTTCAGCTGGTGAGAGTATTAAGGCTTTTATCAGCAAAGATGTGCAACTGAACTCTTCATCAACTCTTAAAACCAGAAATATAACAAAGAATATTCTTATACTGCTGTTTAGGTCTGCATTGGACTAAGACCTTGAACACCACGTCCAATGTGAACAGGTTTCAGCAGAACTAGAAAAACTAGAAAGAAAAGATAATCAGTACTGTGGATCAGCTGAACAGAAAAGACGTAAACTAGGACTCTTCAGCTGGCAAAAGACAGTTGAGGAAGGCTGTGATAGAGATCCATAAAAATGAATGATGAATAAAACTTTTACAGGCAAAGAGGAAGCAGCATGCAAAGAAATTATTTTACAAACAAAAGGAAATGCTTGCATAAAGGAGAGAATTAAACCATGGAACTCAATAGCACAGGATGTTGTGGAGGCCAAAATTGTAAATGCCTTCAAAAAAGGACCAGACGACTTTCATGAAGGATAGGCCCGTTGGTAAATATTAAGTTTGATGGTCTATGCCCACCCTCTGACACAGGATGTCTTTAAAAAACTGAATGCCAGGAGCTGAGAAACAACGGTAAGTGAGGGACCATTTTAGAAAGACTGAAGAAGCAATGCATGGAAAAACAGGTCAGTTGAGGTCACAAATACAAAATCGGGATACCGTATGGCAATATCAAAGGCTCAAACAGTGCCCACTGACCTATAAAGGCAGTTAAGAACATGAGGATCCAAGGCAACAGAAATGCAGTCATATCCTGCTACTCATGGATGTATTCCTGCAAAGTGCGACAGTGATATGAGAGACAGCAAAGGAAATGTTACAACAAAAAAAATTAAATATGCAGACAACATCCACTCCAACTTAAGATCTTTCCCACTTGCTTTCTTCAAACCTGTTCTTTATGACATTTTCAGAAATGCTCAAAACAGCCATGCCTTTCTGTAAAAGTCTCTTCCTTGTCCACAACAGAACTCACAGTCTCTGTCTGCCTGAAGCCCACAGGCGTGTAGCCCTTTCCCTTCTGGTGAGCTGACACGCCAGCAAATCCTTCTTACGCAGTTCTTCAGTCCCGGCCCACAGCAAATGTTTCATTTTCCTTATGGCAGAGCTTTTTTGCCATGTGATTTTCTTTGACAACACGAACATATAGCATGGTTGGGGGATGGAAAACATGCCCTAGCAGAACAGACTCTTCCCTTCAGGTAGGCCTAATAGCATCCTTCCAACATGTACAAGGAGATCATCAGGAAGATGGAGCAAGGCCCTTTGTGGCAGTGAATGACTGGAGCATGAGAGATAAGGGGCACAAGCTGAAAAAGGAGTTGCTCAGACTGTGCATAAGGAAAAAAAATCACTGTGTGGTACAGTCAAACTGAGAAGCAGGTTGCTCAGTGAGGTTGTGTAACCTCCATCTCCGGGGAGTTTCAAGACCCGACTGGTTAAAGCTGACCTGATCCCACAACTGACCCTGCTTTGAGCTGGAGACTGGACTAGAAACCTGAGGTTCCTTCCAGCTTGAACTTCCTTGGATCCTGTATTTGGCACTCTCATTAATTCGGTCCACACTCATAATCCATAACAATTAATGTAATAAAGGCAGGAAGCACACAAGATTTAAAACCAACACACGGTTTAAATATTCTGAGATAGTATATTGCTTATTGGGCATACTTCAGAATGACTAGGTGGCTCAGGGATTTTTTTCAGTGGTAGACGGTTTCCAGGAGGTAAAGGATGGAAAAAATAAATAACTGAGGAGGAAACAGCAAAACTAGTAAGACAAGAGACAGAGTGTGATGCTACTGCAGTACTTTTCCTCCAGTCTTAGGGACTGTAAAGGAATTTTGTGTCAAAATCTTCTCAATAGCTACAGTGGAAATTGTCACTGAGAACAGCTTGCATGTTCTAAGGAGATCCTGCTAGGAAGCTGGCAGCTCAGCGTTGTCTGAGACACCTCCTGCTTGAATGTAAAAGAGCTGCTTTGACATACCAGAGTCCTTGCAAGCAGTGGAAGGTCTGCGTCAGTGTTTTCCGTCTGTTACAGAGAGGTTACAACACCATGGTCTATGTACCTATGGTCTGGGGATAGTGGTGCTCGTGTTTCTTAGTACAAGCTCTTTTACTTAAAGAGCATTATTTTCTTCACAAATATTCATTATTTCCTTCACATTATTTCCTTCACATTATTTCCCTCATTATTTCCTTAACCTATAATACTATGCATATTTTATAAGGTACTTGAACAAGTATGTTCGAGTACTCCAATACGGGATATTACAGGAGATGGATACTTCGAAAGCTCTCATCTCCTTTTCTTTTGTCTTTGGCTACTTTTTTCTACCCTGCATCTCCGTGTTTCGTATTCTTTATGCCCACAGAATTCTTCACGAGGCTGCTTTGTGAAGTGGATCAAGAAAATTATTTAGACTAAAAATCACGCTCCAAAAACCAGGGTTATTTTAGTCTGACAGGAGGGAGATGGAAATTTTATTGCAAATGTTTGAATAACTGGTAACTTCCATACCAACATTCTGTTCCAGTGCTGCTTCGTTCCTAATTTTGTATCTGTATACTTCCTACCAGAAATGGCTAGGTATGCGCTTACACTGATACATGATTACAGCCTGTTGGACCGTAGTTTGCCACAGACATGGCTAAGAAGAGTTGCTTTTTTTCATTGAGAAAAGCTGAAGTTTCTAGCTTTTAAATGCCTATAACTGACAATAATCATGACCTCTAAACAAATAACAGAGTAAACTTCTATATTTTTGAAGCTGAACACTACAAACAGCAATAGACCATAAAAGTAACTGGCTAATTTCAACGTTAAACATTGACAAGGAAATATAATCTTGATGCAGAGGTTTTCCATAATGATATGATAAAATATGACTCAGTACATAGAAGAAAAACCTGTTTTTTATTGTTTATGGTATTTTATAGTCTTTGGGTGTATAAAAGATTGCAACATATTGTCATTCTATGTTTTTAGTAACTAACTGGTAATGTGCAATTAAAAAACAAGTAGTAGTATGCCAGCTTTGCCCAGAGGGTACTCCTCCGGGACAACGATACATACCACGGGGCATATCCTCAGGTGACTTTTGGACAGTGCAGCAGGAAACTCTTATTAACTGCTAAGATTTTTAAAGCACATAGATAGTAATCAATAAAGGAAAGAAGACAGTATAGTAAGATCTCTGAAGTAGTTTGAGAGTTAATTTGATAAAGATTGAATATTTAACTGGGAAAGCCAAGTCAAATCATACCTCAAACAATTCAGAATGTCAAGAATTACATGAATTTATATAAGAGTTTGGACACATGTTAAGCAAAAAGAAGTTTCCCAACCTCTTTACTAATATGATACTTATGGCTGGATCCTCTCAGGTTGCATAATCACATAAATACGGGCTTGCCACACTGGTTTGTTCAAACCTGTCACCATCAGTTCAGGCAACACTGAGGCAGCTGATTTTTCCTATTTAAGTGAAACTTGATTTCCTCAGGATGATTTACCATTTAAAATACTTTTTTGTACAAGAAACTGTTTGTAAAACAAACTGGGATGGATTTCTGAAGCAAAAGATTTATTTTCCTACCTTCACACAGCAGTGTGGAAGTCTGGCCTTCTATTTTTTATATGGAAGATGATGTTTGCTTAGTTATACCTCAGTTTTTAACCTATCAACTTTGAATTTTTATCTGGCATCATTAGTACTGAAGTGGTATAATGTTTATTAGAAATATCCCTAAGATGGTTTGTGTGCCCAGCGATTTTGAGCTACATGGTTATAACATAGATCATTGATAATAGTGGAACAACTTGGAGTCTGTCATCTGGAACAGGATAATAAATCTGTCACAACTGATCCTGAGGTGGAATATGGACCATATGGTGAGATACTGAAAAAAAGTGCAAAAAATTGCAAATGTGAGGTGTCAAGGATCATGAAAACATTGATTTCATGGTGTTTCAGAAACTTAACTGGGATAGAAGGCTGTCACTTCAGGATGCGCACATTCTACTACCACCAAATTCCACCTGCACTGCAGAGTACTTACACAAGCAAATTGCAAGCTCAGGAAATCTGCCCAAGTAATCCGTTTTATGAAATTAAGTATGATTGTGCTTGTAACCTGTGACCTCCATGCGGGGAGCACCTGCATGATGTTCCATGTGGAATCAATGGCTATAACACTGTGAGTTTATTAAACCATCCTACTACAATGTCAGAGGCTTGAAAAAACGCCATGCTACACAAAACATGGAAATATCAGCCATGCTGAAGAAAAAATATGTTTACGGGCCTCTCCAGAAAAACAATACCTAGTTATTTTGATGCCAACCAAGTAATACTTTAGGTTAGCGCCTGGAAAGTGTGCTATAATTTTATTTTATGTTGTGTGTTGCTCTATGCATGATCTGTTTTCTACTCTCCCCTGATCCAACTTCTAGCCCATGGAACTAGATAGTCTTCCATTTTACACCCAGCCTGACTGTGCTTAGAAGAGGCTCTATTTAATGATTTACTACAAAGCCAGTGCCAAAACCTGACATTTCTGTCAGCTTACACTTTCTGAGTACTAGGTAAGTGGAAAACGCAGACTGAGAACATTTTAAGGATATCACCAAAACCCGTATTTTGACTTCTGTTTCTTCTGAAGACTTCTGTCAGGCTTCATTTCCTTTCTGTGGGTCACCAAAAAGAGGAGTCTGAACTGAACAGTAACCTGTCCATAGCAAAACTTGCTGGTAAACATGGTAGCAAGACATTGCAAAGGTCATCAACTCTGCAAAGTCAGCATAACCTTCCACCTATTGATTCTGCAAATCAAGAGACTCGCAAGCTGCTGCAAGTAAATCCAAATCCTATAAATATCAGGAACATGAAGGTTCCAGTAAATAATTCCTGTCAAAGTCAAGTCTATAAACAACTTGTTAAAACATGTCAAACTGTCAGACGTCCTTTATATTTTCAGTACCCTTTCCAATATAGGAGATAAACAAGGACTTGCTGATATTGCCCCACAGAAGGCTGCTGGACATGCTGGTGCCTTTCCAAAGGTCCTTAAGAACTTTGGACCAAAAGGAAGGATCTGGCAAATTTCTTTACAAATACTCATCTGTCTGACAAGCCACCCAAAGAATATAAAGTTGGAAAGGTTATGATCTTATAAGCAAGCAAGGAGTCTATTCTACCATCTAGCAGTCAATAGGTTTGACTGCATAGTGCTTGTCACAGCTTGGTAGAGGGCTTCCTCCTCAAGCAACATAAACCAGGCTTGGAAACAGCTGTCCTAATAGAGCAAGTAAAGACTGGATTTACTAACAATAGCTCTGGTAAGGTTCTAGCATAGTCCACCTTTACTGAAGTCAGCTAATGAAAGAAAATTAAGGAACAGTTGCATTTGTTATGTTTGATTGCCAGCCTTTGCAGGGAGAAATGTTTAACAGTTCAGCTTATTTCTATGTTATCAGACATGCTTAACTTCCACGCAGCTCACTGTTGAACAAAGTGCCCAGCAGTCGGAAATCTGCATACTTAATCAAATTTCTGAATGAAGGCCTCCCCCAAGACCTGCTACTTTTCAATCAGTGATACTCTACCTACCAGTTACTACAAGGTTACTTCTGCAAATGACTTAGCACGTGCAATCAAGGCTGGTGGCTGCTCTGAGGTCAGCAGACGTTCCACAATGATCCTCAGAGCACGAGAATGTATCTATCCTAATTGACAAATTAGACCAGGGAAAGCTCAGCCCTGAAGAGAAGTCACATTGTCCAGCTCACATCTCCATGGAAAATCCTCTTCCCCTGCAGGAACAGGATGGCTACATCTATACTACCTTTTGGGAATGGCCTGTTGGAAATAGCCACTTTGTGCAAGAATATCCAGGCATTTGTCTGTTATCTGGTGGGCAAATCCCTAGCTGGGAGGGGCTAAGCTGTGCCAATGAGTATACTAAAAGTTAAATAGCAAAAGCAGTTGTGATCCAGTGCTCAACTCCATGCTACAGCCCTGTTTTATTCCAGAACATAAATGTAGGCTTAGAGACCAACTTCATAGTTTGGAAACTAAATCCACCATAACTTCTGCTTTCTCCCAGAACAGGCAGAAAATCATAGATAGTTAAAAAAGGTAGGAACTCGTAGGAAGTCATAAAAAGTCTCAAAAGGTTTGTTCAGAAATACAAATTAAATTCCTGAATCAGAGAATAATTCAGGTTAGAAGGGACTTCAGGAGACCATCAAGGCCAGCCTCCTGCTGTAAGCAGGGTCAGCACTGAATAAGGACCAGCTTAGGGCTGTCTGCTGAAGCGTGTTGGAATCTGACTGAAAGCTGCTCACAGCTGCCAAACACATTTTGAGAACAAGCTAAATACAAAAGCCCAGATCTACCCATTAGCAGGTAATGGGAACTACCTGGGGTAACAATGTATGTGCCCTGAAGATTTTAAAACAAGGATTCATCCTATCTACAGCAGACGACTGCTCATCTGTTTGATATAACAGCCTTCATACATAGTTGATCCCCCCTGAAATAAATAGCTCTTTGAGAGTAATAAGCAGTGCATTAAACTCAAATCCAATTCCTTGGCTTTCAATACTATTGAGCATTCTGCCATCCAAATATTAAACGTGAAGCAGCTGCACTATACCAGTGCCAGAAATTTATGGTCAATAAAGATCTGCCACTTGAGGCTAACATAAATGAAGAGCAAGCCATCTGCCTAAAATCCAGAAAACTGCTTTAAATGTATGCCTCAAATCTTTGGGCAGAACAGAAAGATCTAGCATCTTAATGAGATTTAATATAGGTATCCAGTAGTATCCTAAGTAAGAAATGCATTTTTAACCCCAGATAGTAATGCCAGGATTTACCTCGCTTTGGCAATAAAGTTTTATCTAAACTAATTTGCAGCCAAAGAAGTCATGGAACGTATACACATCTTCTGCATAAGCAGGGATAACTTTTTGAAGAGAATTTCAGAGAACTTAATAATTTACATTATTAAACAACTCTGGAATGTGCAGTGATGTAGGGAACATGAAAGAAATTAATCAGGCTGTCCCAGAGTCTACGGTAGGGTTTCTGTGAATATATAGTGTGTTGTTGCTTTTTTGAATGCCTATGTAAGAGAGACAGATAATGTTAATGCATAAGTCTATAGATAAATGTTATTTTATAACTTATTAGGTATTTACAATTTTTATATATGTGGCATTTTTTTATCACTGCTGCACTTAGGTGCTAGGAGTTCTGTGGGCAATGTATCCGCCATTTCCACAAAAGTTCCCTCTTACTATACAATGAACCAAAAACAGATGATGGAGAATTTCTATCCTTTCTATCAGAGATAATGAAAGCATGGGAAGAAAAAAGAAACTGTAAGAACTGTGTTCAATCTGTGGAAGTCAAAGGCCCTGTTAAAAAGTTAAAACCAGAAGGACTAGTGTTCTATTTTGTTATTACTAATTTTGGAACAATATTGGTTTTTTCAGTGAAAGAATACCTTAATACTTCTGCAGAAATGTGAGGAAGATAACAATTTCCATAAAATCCTTTTTAATGATTCAAGGTTTACAAATAAATCTTAAGAAGTTGCGGTTGCAGGAAAAAAAGATATGCATTACAAAAAGGATAAAGCAAACCTCATCCTAGAGCAACGGTGTGAGGATGCTGAACTCTTTTGTTTAATGTAACTTTTGTTCTCAAAGATGAATTGAATGCTTTGGGAATGCAAATTATCCATAGTGTTCAGATCACGTTGTAGACTCATAGCTATAATGCCTCTTTAGCATTACAATAATAAATAGGTATTTAGCAGTATAGAGATATGTGAACATTCTCCCATAACATGAAGCGATCTTCCTCCATGAAAATAAGCTATTTTACAACACCAGAATGTACCTGGAAAGGTTACTTTGGAACTGTTATCAGAAGTTATTTTCTTCTCTTTGTAAAAAGATATTTTGAAAAATAATTTTTTCCTACATCTCATATAGGACACACTGTGTGTAGTTATCAGGCACTGTGTATAATTGTGTCATTCTGACCCTGATGCAATCATTCTAACACGGACTAATTTTTCTAGAGAAATTTCCTAATGTGATATTATTTATAGTCATCAAGAACACCACAGGGGCTTTTTCGTAATTAAGTTTTAACATGGCAAGAAGAAAAAGGCCACATGGCCATCTAGTGTTTACTGTGAGAAATGCAAGTGATCAACTTCAAAACATTACTCCCCATTTGACGATGACTTCGCAGATCTCCTTTACCAGCGAGAAGGTTTTTGGGGCGCACACTATTTCTGCAAAGCTGAAACCTGAAATTCTGGCTGTAACCTAAAAGCCGTAGTAAACGGACTCATTTCGCAGCTTCGGTTATTCCTGTTAACTCTATCCTTGTGTCCAGACTTTCGCGGGACACTCATCAGTGTGGAGCGGAGATACTGGGGCACGCAGCTGGGATTTTCCAAGGCTCACTTGGGCATTGAGCGAATAGGTTGAATTTTGGTAGCAGTCAAGTGCCTATCTCCATTGGTTATGGAAATAACACCAGCTGGTATGCTGATACCCCAAATCACTATTCAAAGCCAAAAACCAATTTCTTGTATTCTCACATGCACAGGCTCTCTGAAGCCGACGACTACCTCCACCCTGCTCGGAAAAAGGGTTGTGCTGAGCAGCCTGGCAGCTCCCCGCCACGCAAACACACCAGGCGCGTCCTGGCATGCGGGGTCCGAGGACGTGCTGCAAGTCTCAGGTCTGGTCTTGCTCTGAGGACAGATTCAAACCCATAGCAAAAAAAGATCAAGACAGATGTAACAGGATGCTTCGGCTGCAATATGACCTGGTGCTGAACCAGAGCAAGTATTTACAGAAGATCCGTAAGTCAAAGCATGCTTATGGCTGTTGGTACGTGTCAGGGTGGAGTTATGATAAACAATTGTTATGATTGTATGGTAATGTTTGCCTGTACATTGTATAATGTATTCAGTGCAAAAAATTCACATGCCGCCACAAACAGAAGTCATTTTGTTCCCTTTGAAGGCAAGAGGAATTTTACCATTTGACTTTGGCAGCATTACATTTCTTATGAAATTAACTCATTTGTGCTCATACGGATTTATCGTATTAGTTATCTTTCACAGAAATGCAGAAATTATCATAGGCTCATAGAGTACATTAGGTTGGAAGAGAGGTCCATGACCTCCAGCCCCCATGACCAGCTGGAGAGGAGCTCTTCTCCTGCCTCCAGAGTACTTCCTGACAACATCACTCAGAAACTCAGAGGCTGAACCTTTTTTTGCAAAATTACATTTTTAATAGACACTTTATACTTCAGCACGCTCTGCCTGTCACTGCGTGGTTCCACATAGAAAGCAACGGTACTGACCGAAATCCTTCAGCAAAATTGACAACCCTTCCTGAGAAGAGAAATCCCTCATGAAAGCTACTTTTAATGCATCTGAAGATGCAAGAGACACAGCTAAACGTCTCATCAGTACATGTTCATTAGGAATGGCCCTTTTGTGCATAGTGATTTTTAATTAGCACTACCTTTGTCCCTGCAGGGGGTACTGCCAACGACAGCTGAGTTCACTAGCTTGCTGCCACTGGGTAAACACTGCGATGTCTCCCACCGACATGGATCTCTTCTGCACTCATAAATGTGGGTTCTTGTCCTACCTCTGCCTCGTTTGTTAATTATGGCCACCGAGAATTTCGCCATCAAGCTTTATTTGAAGGTACTTCCAGCATAAAGAAGGAAGAAATTAAATGACACTACAGCTAATGAGGGACCACCTGAGCCCTATAGCAATTTCTACAGGCATATGGGATCTGGTGGGCTATTCAAGAATGTAGAAGAAACATCTGAGGTGATTTAATTCATTAAATAATTCCCTAGGTTCCCACTAAGTACTACACATACACAGGTCACAGTGTTCTCCTTTTCTTTTTTCCAGTGTACAATTAATGAGATAGCACACTGAGGAGTGGTTGGATTTAAATGTAAGAAGAGATGCCACATATGCAAATGTCCTGAAGGAAGCCCAGGCGGGCATTCCACAGGAAAAACCTCAGTGTAACCTGGCACAACAGCATTCTGCAATCTAGGTAACTGGATTTACCCCACGTAAGAGAATATTACACTAAGCCAAAGGGGAAATCTTTTAAAAACTATCATCTCAGGTGTTGGAAACACACGCTCCAACACATTTAGTGAAAGATACGTCTAAGTCCCTGCAACATTTTTAAAAATCCGATCATCCTATCATCCAAATATTTACTGCTGCCACATTTCAAGAGACCAGATTCAGTCCTAAGAAAGCTGCAAAGAACAGTTCAGTGTAAAGAAAATAGTAGGACTTGAATATGATGGGAATACTACAAGCACTTGTGACTATGTGCAGTATGTCCAACATGCCCTCTAGCTCTTGTCACTTCAGTGTCTAGATAAGGGATGGTGTAGAAACCATAGATAGCACTGTAGCTCATTTCCATCTTAACCTCTCAGGTTTTCTTCCCATAAAACCACAGGAAAAGAGGTAGGACTGTTGACTCCTGTCTTACCTAGGTCTCTTAGTATAGACATAATCCAAGGGTCTAAATTTTCTCCTGCTAAAAACTGCATTGGTTGTACTTCTTTTTTTTTTCAGAAAAGATTGAAATGAGAGACAAAATCCTCACCTTCCCTGTAAAAAGTAGAGGACAGTGTTCACGGCAAAACTCTTTGCTTAGGCCAGAAAGCAGCGGACAAACCCTTTGCTGGTTGCAACTACATCAGTGACTAAAGGAGGACAAAAAGGGAGTTTGTTTAGTGCAGTCTGCTGTGGTTCTATGACCATATGGACACATCACATGCGTAGTGGCAGTCAAGCTCACGCTAGTTGCCAGTCCTGCGTGTGTTCATACACCTAAACTTGAAAGGCAATGCAATGCAGATTCCTATACCAACAGCCCAAAGTGCCTTGCTGCTCCTACCAAAATTCCCTGCACATGTCAAATGCAATCTCCTGGGGTTCCTCGTGTCCATGCTGCAAGTGGGGCGCAGGGGATGGTGGCCTAGCAGGACACTGAGAAGAAAACTGTTTTGAATTCATCCTCACAGCACCAGAGTGTGTACATACGAGTCCAAGTACAGAGAGAAGGCAAGTTCTTACCCAGAGAAGAACCCTCCAACACACCAGATCACCACTGTAGATGTAGCTCTGGTTCTATTCTCCTCCTCTGCACTTTGATGAGAACAGCTTCATGTTCACATGAAAATACAGAAGTACACCTATAAAGAGATCAATCAGAGACAGATGCCACTTTAATTGCTCTTGAAATGTTTCCCTGCAGCCACGTTTAAGGAAGGACCCTTCAACCATTAAAGGGTGAATCTTTGCATGGTCTTACCTCAGCTTCATATCTGACTCCCTTATTGCCACTGTATCAGAACAGTTCATAATCTCTCTATATTTGTCTGTATTCTATACTACCCTGAGACGGGAAAGTATTTGCATATTTTCCTGGTAGACAGGAGAGAAAGGCACAGAGACATTCCTCTCTCTGGTTGAGACCCGTGGCAGAGGGAACAACTGAGTAAAAATCTTTGCAGTCACAAGGCCCAGAGTGCCACTACCTTCTGGTAAATAGACACAGACTCGATTAGTACTATACTATGGTGTAAAATTCCAACATGAAAATATACTTGTGAGAGATTATCTTTCGCTTGCTCGTTTGCTGAATTTTCTCCATTTTCCCCAGGAAGCATAAAGTTGTCAATATCTTACCACCAGCTCAACAGAAGGTTATTATATTGCATTTAACTTCCTTAGTTGTTTCAAGGATTTCATGATGCCTTTTGAACTGCTATTTGATGCCATTTTGCAAATGAAACAGCTTAGGGGATTGGTAACAGGATACACGGCCTTCGCTTGCAGGTCTGTGGTGGCCATCTACCTTCTGTCAATACTGATTACAGTAATGTGTGGTTGCTTGCCGAAAATGAATTGGAATTCCAACTCTGCTTGCTAATTGACAGCAACTACATCAGAAACTACCCTGACAACTGACATCTAAGTTGTGATGCCTCAATGAAATGGGTGAAAGAAGAAGTACCAGACTCCATTCTTATCCTTCTGGGACAGGGTTGGATCACTAGATAATTTGTGGAATTACATACTACCCATACAGTACCTAGTCAATCACCAAATAAGGAACTTCACTTTACAGGACTGTCAATCTATCACTTTTCAGGAGCATTAAGTTCACTTAAAAAAATTAACTTTAGCAGAAAAGGATGTTATTGCTTTTACTAAGGTCACTGAAAGGGTAATACCATTCTCAGTGATGCTAATGTGAAGGTACAGGGGTGACATGAGTTAATTGCACAGTTACCACTCTATTATTGATTTATACTCTCCTGACATTTACAGAGAAATAAAACAGAGTTTACATTTTACACACTCTCACAAAATATAAGCCACAGAAACTACTGCAGAGAGTTGGACTTCAATTTGTTAAAACTGTTAACATGCAAAGGAATGAAATTAAGAAAAGACAAGATTTCTTCTTTAAGTTTCCGTTTGTGAAGGATTAAAACTATAATTAAGGGTTTTGAATGAAAACAGGAAAAGGAGATTCTTCTACTGAAAAAAGTTTACTCTTCCAATATCTATGTGCATATAGAAATGTTCTGACTCTGTGATTAGCACAATTGTCATAATTAAGGCTCACAAGAGGGCTGCATAAATGTATTTCAGCTATACATTTTACTCTACATATATTCAAGTGTCAAAAAAAAAGGCGAAACATGAATATAACTGAATTGGTGTAATTTTACCTGTTTGAAGATTGACAGTAGCTCTAAAGCATGCACATAGTTGTTCTTCCCTTGAAAAAGTTTCTTTCAGCAGCTTATTCAGTCTGATAACTCAATTTGGTCACACTTGTTCATTTGCAAGTCAGGATGAGAGACTTTTTGAAAGCAAGGTTTCTCGAGAAGCTTCACCCGAAATTTTCTTCAGTCAAAGGGCTCATTTAAGATTCACATTTCTGAATCCCCTTCCCTGTTTCATCACATTTTCCTTTATTGTGTGAGTCTGGCCTTCTCTCCAGACCTTCTATTTGTCCCAACATGAGGAAAATCCCATTATACCAGATACATGAATCAGGAACTGGAACACAGAGAGCCTAAGAAACTTGGCAAAATATCACACAGTAAGTCTATTGAGAAAGCAGGGGAAGTAGTACATCCATACAAATGTATAAAAATATATATATATATATATGGATCATGTCTCAAAGACAAATCAGCTGTTCTGGGATGATGGTAGCATAGACAAAACAGCAGCAGCTGTTCCCCAAGGACATCTTTCTCGGAGGATCCAATGTATTCCGCACTGGGGAGAGAATTTCCTTTCAATATACTCTTTTCCAGCAAGCCTGTTTTGGTTTACACCTTTTGTATTACAGAGGCAAACCAATAACTCTTAAAACTGCTATTTTGTAATGAGTTTGATGCATTCCATTTATTCTAACTAACACATCATCTTGACTTAAATGGTCTTTTAGTTTCCTTTTCTCAGGGAAAGGTGGACACGCTCAAATTTACTCATGTTAGCATGCTATCAAACTACACATACAAACTTCCTGGGAAAAAACAATCTGAGTATTTCACTAAAACATACTACTGTCAGGCTGGCAAAAACATGCATCGATCTCTCCCATTCCTTGAAAGAAAATGCTTGTTTGTACAAATCAGTATGAGAAAATACACTGAAAGTTAGGAAGTATTAATTTATATAGTGTGATATGATTTATGGAGTGTGGTTATTTTTACGGTGACCTCAACATATTTCCTGGGGTTAGTGACTGAATTTTACAAATGATTTAATAGGTAAATATATTGTCTCTTAGCAATCTTAAGTGATGTTTGCTTTTACACTTTTTCTATTAAGCTTTTAGTTTTATGTAAAATTTTTAAACAAACGACAACTTTAGGTTCATCCTCTAGAATATAAGAATGCCCATACTGTAATTAGGCTTTAGGTTAGACTGAAGTGAGAGTGCCTTGTATCACACGGTTCTTACTGAAAAATGTAAATGTGGAGTTTTAAATCAAATGTAAATGTGGAGTTTTAAATCAAATGTAAATGTGGAGGTTTAGATCTATAGTTATGCTAAATAGCAGTGTTAAGACAAATTTATCGAAATGCCATTCTTCTCCATTTTTTGTTACCTTAGAAATAAAATTGGTTTCTATTATTAACATAAATATTAACATAGGAGGGCTTGATCATGTGTTCTGAATGTTGCTGTGCTCTGTACAGAGCACGAGCAATATACGATAATCACAGCTGTAGCTGGGTTCTTAAAAACTTTGGTAATTGTATCAGCACATGCAAGGCTGAGGTACGTATAAAACGGACTACCCCTTCTCGATCTGGTGACTTCAGAACTTGAAGATACAGAGAGGTTCACCCCCTCACAGATGACTAAAATCATCCCTTCAAAATCTCCAATACTGTGGTTAACCCAGAATACAGCCACTCATCTTCTGCTGGAAGCTGCCTGTCCTCTTTTGATCTGTATTTTGAGCATTATATCCCCCCTTCGCTTCTCGTATCCTAACTGCACGCGTGCCCAGTACTGTTAGAATCATCGGATTAAAAAGCAAAAAAGTTGACATAATTTTTAAGTTAAGCTGGATCATGTTGACATGGTTGGTGGCAGATCTCAGTAACTGGCAGCTTTCAGCTAGAGGGTGGACAACCAAGGAAGAAGTGCTTGGAGAAAGGGTGGGACTGGCAGGGCTCTTCGGCACTCACCTGGCTCATTCCCTTCAGCCTCCGCTGCTGTAGCCAACGCTCAGGTCTTCTTCTGAGCTAAAGACCTGAGCCAACTGTGTTGAAGCTGTTAAAGTGCAACCAGTTCAACTGAAACCAGCAGGAAGGAGTTGGCTTGTGTTTTCCTAAAGCAGAGCTTTTCAGCTGGTGATCTGTGAATCACTGTGGATTGCGTAGATTAAGGAGAATGTGAGGGGTAACTAAGAAAAGTAAATAAAAACACGAGTATTGCCATGAGTCTGTACCCCCACTGAAAAGAAAAGGTGGTGCTCTACGAATGGAATAAGTTAAAAAACATTCTTTTAAACAACTTAACACCCAAAATGGGCTCCAAAGCTATTCTGTAATTCTTTAAATTCAGTCCCAGTCACAATGCATTCTGGGTTGCTATAAAAATAGCTGCTAAACTTTAAGATTTAGGCAAAATTGAATTGTGTCATCTTCTCTGCATCCATATGAGTGTAAAAACAGCCCAGACAGACCACTTAGTTTTAGCCATTGTTATTAACCCAGACTGATGGAATTTTTTTAAATGGTTGACGAGCCTTCTAGAGTGCTTTTTACGTGCAGAGTCCAACTGAAGTCATTGCAGAAGTTTTCATCAATTGGTGTCATGGAGATTGAATTATTCCCAACTCTCAGCAAAAGATGATTTTCATATGGCATGTCTACACTGTCAATATCGATGTATACACACTGTTTATCAGTATACGCAGTATGAATTATACTCACTTATCGGTAAAAGATGATTTGCTTTTGCCCTGCCTACATTTTGAATTCAATCATCCCTAACTGAATCAATGAGGTGGAACTACTCTGTGTACAAATTATGTATCAGATGCATGCTCATCCTGTTAATCTCTGTTCTAGCCTATTTCAGTTTTGCTGTGATCTCAACATTGGTACTGTTTAAATCTCTTTCAATGGCAATGTCAACTGCTTACCTATTTTACAGTTTCCAAGGTATCTCCCAAGACCTGTATCTCCTGAGAGGCAGTCTAAGACGACCACTGCGTATTCAAACATAGAGGGAGAAGTCTCCACTTGAGTAAGGATCATTTCAGAGTAGCCCATATCGGACAGAGCATGTAGACCATCAGATATGTACCCAAGATGAAATTTCCATTCATATAAACCTTTTTGATTGTTTTTATAGATGAGGTATATTCTAAATCATGTTAAAGGCATCAGATAATGATAGAACAATACGCTTCACAAGTGTAGACCAAGCAACAAACCCTTAGAAAGCTGATCTGCTATGACCAGTGCTTTTAGATATGGTATATTGAAGTACTTACCATAACTATGATATATTTTTCATTTCATCTTTTGTTCATGCATGTATCGACTATATTTTGGGAGGAAAAGAAATTAATTGCTATTTGCATAAAGCATACCATGAACATGGCCTGGATTAAGCAACAAGATCAAAATAATATATCCAAATACGCAGTTACTGTCTTCATCCGGGGAATCGTTTTCATTATATTTGTTCTCATTACATCGGTAACAGCATTTGTGCTTCTGAGCCCTTATTCCTGCTTTAGCCTGGCAGGATTTTTAATCAGAAAAACAAACATGGTGAACATGATTTGTACTTCCACGTATGTTAATGACAGTGTCCTAGATGATAATGTGCCCCCCACCCTCTATTTGCATGATCAGGGGATGTGCTTTTTCCAGAGGCGGGATTGATAGGATCACCGACGTGGGTCAGGCGGAACAAACAGGACGGAGCCCCTGGCTCTCATACCCTATTTTGCAATCTATCTACATGACGAATATTTGTGGGGTGAAAGGGTCAAGATGGGGCGGGGTGGGGGAAGTGAACGAAGCATTCAGCCAGCCTGAAACCTTTCGGCTGCCCATCCTTCCCTTTCCCCCTTGCGACGCGTGGGACCCCTCGCCTCTCACACTTGGGCAGGATTTTTCTCACTTAAAAAGGCGGTCGCTACCGGCTGGGGCGGCAGCAACCACACCCCCTTCCCCCCCCCCCCCGCTACAGCTGCGGGCACCCTGCGGTTCTGCTGTGCCGGGGGCCGGGGGAGCAGGGGGGCGACGGCAGCGGTGGGCAGCGGACGGCCCGGCACCGCTAGGTGGCACGGCTGGGTCTCGCACGGCGCCCGCCGCCGTCTCCGCGCTACCTGCGGCTCTGCCCGGCCCTTCCCGGCGCACCCCGCCGCCCCCGCACTGCCACAGCCCACTCCCCTCCCCGTTAGGTAGAGAGGGGGCCAGCAAGAACCCCCGCTTCCCTCCTCACTCCGCTGCTAATGAACGGAACGGCCCGGGGGGGGGGGCGGGGCGGGGGGGACGACGGAGCAAATCATCTTAAAAGGAGAGGCAGAGAATTACCATGGGCAACCGCCACGAGGCTGGTTTTGTTTCTCCGCTCTCGCAGTAAACTCTTGTAATCTGCGGTCATTAGCATAATCTTCAAAGATCTTTAGGGGGATGATCTTTAAAACGCCTAGGGTGCTCGCTTGTGAGGCGCCTAAATAGGATATCACTGGAGGACCGTCAATACCCTTTGAGGTGTCTTTCTTCGGATTCGAGGGGTTCCTCTCTGCCTTCTGCTGTGGCGGACAATAATGTAATCTCCGCCTTGATGGGGGTCAGGAGAGCACCGCGGCTCTGAATACTCAAATCTGCTCTCTCGCGGGCTTTTAATTTACGAGGGGGAAAGGCATATATTTTCCCTCGAAGTTTACTTTTTCGTCAAGGGTAATTATCTCACTTGCATTTGAACTCTTCGGGGGACTAGAATGAGTTTCCAATCATTTGATTCCCCTGCCTGAAATCTATAGCTCTTTTGTGTGAACCTTCAGAGCCCTGGAAATGAACAACCCAACCCGCGGTTTGCAGAAATGTTCATTGCAGCGAAGGGCGTGTTCGGAGAATACAAACAGCACCCACAGATAGTTGCCAAGGGCACCTAATACATCTTTGCATTACACCTTGAACCAGTCTGCCCATATCGCCGAGTTTTTATTGCACGGATCATAAATGATTGTAAAGTCTGCAAATCTTTCATGAAACCCTGGCAATTAATAGTTTAGCCAGGGAACCTTTAAAGAAAACAGAGTCTCTAAGGCAGCCCTTGAAATCGGTTCACAGCCGCGTGGTGCCGGCGTAATCTCACAATTCAGAGTTTTAAGAGGTTTACAGCTTTTCTTTTTCTTTTGAACAATGCACTTTCTCTCTCACTCTGTTTTTCGAGGCAAGAAAACACAGAAACATTAGTTCGTACCAGAATGCCAGGTGCTCCCTGATCGGGGGGAGGGGGAAAGGGCTCTGCAGAAGTCAGCTTGAACGCTCCATACAAGAACCTGTAAAATTAGATCGCGTTTCCCATTTATAGTTTCAGGTAACCACATAAAACTAGCTGTTTCTTTAAACCGGTTTGCTCCTGATCGTTTCCTGTATTGCGCTTTTAAAGCCAGGAGCACCCCGTGACCCTAAGTGACTATAGTTCCCGGCAGCCGTTTAGATGGTTTTTGAAGGCACGTTGGGGTCCTTTATCAATTTTTCTTGTTAACAAAGAAAAGGTGCTTGCCTGAAGATGGGAAAGTTTTTCAAGCGAAGCTCCTGCGAGAAGTGCCCAGTTCCCCATAAATGATTTACAAGGGATGGATCAGTAACAGGCAAAAAGCAGCCCAGGGGAGGGAGAGAGGGCACACAAACAGTTGCTTCACCCGCAGGTTAATGATACCGGAATGAAGCCAGCGGAGGCCGGGCGGGTTGCCGCGATGGGGGACCGCCCGCCCCCGAGCCTGGCTGCAGCTCCAGCCCCTGCCCCGCCGCCTGCAGAGGCAGCCCCCGCAGCTCCCCCTGTTTTCTCCCCAAATAAACTGCCGGGGGGTCTGCCTGGCGAGGGGCTGACAAACGCTGCCCGGAGCGGGTCGGGGAAGGGCAGACCCTCGCAGAGGTGGCCGGTAGCTGCCCTGCGGGGGTGTAGCGGGCTGCGCGCCCGGGGCGCGGGTCGCTCGCCCGGCGGGTACGAGGGGGCTGAGCCGGCGACGGCAGCCCGGCGAGCAGCCGCCTGGCAGGTGTCCGCGGCCACAGCCAGGGGCAGCCCAGTGCTTAGAGGGTCTTCTCCAAATTGGCGCAGAAGCTATACTGTCTGGGTCTTCCCCCTTGAGGTCAACGCCTGGAAATATTCGTTGTCTCCGCTGCAAAAGGCTACGTGGATTTCCTCCCCTCCCTAACCTCGGTACCGTCTCCCAGTCCTGCCTCCTGGGGTGTAGTTCGGAAGAGACAGGCTGAGCAAAAGGGGGACAGCTGGTGCTTTCAGGGATCCCGGGGAGGGCGTCCCCGCCGCTGCCCAAGTGCCCTTGGTGCTCCATCCTCAAGAGAGGGGGAGCAGGACTGCAGGTGGCGGGAGCAACCACACTTTGGGGGGAAAGCTGGAAAGGGCCCCGGCCACGGGCGCCGGGGCAATTCACAGCTACTGCGGCTCTTTGGGCAGTCGCATGATTTCATCGTGGAGGTGACACGTGAAAATGCTGCTTCAGAGGTAGCACTGGCGGCGAGGTGACCGTCAAGGGACTCTATGCTGCCCCCCACTCTTCCTCAAAAACGTTGTTGATAACTAAAAGAGGCAACCACTTCATAAAAACCATTTAAGGAAACGCTGAAGTCGAAATGAAAACCACTAGTTACATTAAGGTTAAATCAAACGTGGCCTTATGTGATGAGAAATACGCACGCACAAATATTCCCCGCACAGGAAAGAAATTCCATTTACTATTCTGCAAGCTATTTGCTTTTGGCACGAAGCAGTACCTTTCCCGCAGAAAGAATAATAATAACGTTTGTATACGCTGAAGTGACTGGAATCAAAACGTCCTGAGCCCCTGCCCTCCCCCCCCCCCCCCATCAAATCTGCCCGCACCGAGATGCTAGTGTGGAAATACAGTTGCTACAGATGACCACATGGCTTTAGTATCTTAACTTTAGTCTAATTAAGACAGCAAAGAAATTCCGATCAATCCTCTTTATTCATGTAAGAAAACTGGTTATTAGCCCACGGCATGTGGCGGAGATTCTCAGAAGGAGGATAAAAAACAACCCTCACGTAAGTGACAGTCACTGTTTAAATCGGCTATTTGCGCCTGCGGATCGCTCCGAGGCGCGCTGTAGCCAGCAGCAGCAACGTTTATTTCATTGTCAGTGCTGCCCTTGCCTGCAGTATTTTATCTGCGGCAGGAGATGGGCAAGAACTCCTCAGGAACAAGTCTTCCTCGGCGACTTTTATTGGCCTTTTAAAAACCACCTTTGAAATAACACCGGAGGACTTTGGATGTATTTACACCTTCCTTGTGGCTATCTGGGCAGTTATTTCCCGTGATTATTAATGTTTCGTAATGGGGGGGAATTGTCAAGCAAATTTCCCTTTGCTCCCACCAAGGGACAATCGAAAGCCCCTAGAAATTGCATCCAGAGTTTCCACGGGCAAACTCTGGAAATGAGGAATTGGCCATCTTAACGAGATACAACAGCATGGCAAGGTACCATCGGTAAGAAAGTAGAGGAAACTCGCTGATCTCCTCACTGGGGAAACCAATCCATCACCGGCCGCTTTCAGAGGCTGGAGGAAGAGAACATTTTTCATATTATTTTTTTTCCAATCTCCTTCCTTTGTAGAGCCCGCGTAGTCCCTCTCCTGCGAGAGTGTCGTTAAATCACTGACACGGGTGTGCAGTTATGGGAGTCAGGCATGTTCACGCCTCCACGGCGAGACAGTCCCTTTCTACGGGGACTTTCTTTATTCTTGCATGGGAACTTCTGCAGAATATCCTCCTCTCACGTCGCCAAGGAGCGCCCCCCTCCCCTCCCCCCCCCCCCCCGATGATTTTTGGAGTGACAAGACACCACCTTCACTGCCTTGAATTATTTCCATTCTTCCTGATGCTTCTGTGGGTGTGAGCTGGTGATATCATAGGCAAGGCGTTAATTATTGTTTCGAGTCTGTGAATGTTCAATGTCGGAGGACAATGACAATTATTATTTTATAAATACTTCCTTGTGTCACGACCTTCCCGATGGTAAGAGGCCGACGAAGTGTCTCTAGCGCAGGGAATCCAGGGTTTGCAGTGGATCCCCGCACTTGACCCCGTTTCCTTACATGACCAGGCACCTGACTAAAAAGAAGGGGGCTTTTTTCCCCCCCTGTGACAACTTCAGTGGTGCAAACGTTGCCCGGTGGGGAACCCTTGAGGTTTGGGCGCCCGCAAATCTGTGGCTACCAAACACCGGGCAGAGCTGAGGACCGCGGTCCGGGGGGAGGCAGCGGGGGCGGCCCGGCGGTTCGCCGTTCGCTCGGGCCCTGCGAGGCGGCTGGGCTCGTCCCCCGGGGGCAGAACAGGGCGGGCGGGGGGGTTATGTCCTCGCCCGCCGCACAGGAGCGGTGTCAGCCCGGCGTGGGGCGGCGGGGGCGGTGCGGCCGAGGGAGCGAGGGACCGGCCGCTCCCTGGCCGGGCGGCCGGGGGGCGCTGCCGCGAAGCCAGACGGAGGGCAGCGGGGTTCGGGGAGGAGGTTGAGGGGGGGACGGACAAAGCCCCGCCGCGACAGCGCGGCTGCCGCCCGCCTCAGCCCAGCGGGGCCGGGCCGGGCCGGGAGCGCCGGGCCCGCCCGCTGGCGGGGCGCGGGCTGCGCGCAAGGGCCAGCGGCTGTCGGCGGTGGCAGCAGCAGCTTTCGGTTTTCATTGAGGCTGCTGGTTACTGTTTAACATCCCCACCCACGTTTCAGTTTGTTTAGTAAATCGATCTGATGCTTGGGCTGAGGCTGCTGCCCTGTCGCCATTGAGCAAAGTTAATTCCCCCCCCCCCCCCCCCTTCCACACACTCTCTCCTCCTCCTCCTCCTTCCCGCGACAGCATATGGTAGAGACGGTGCCAGCCACACCAAACAAGTCAGGCAGCCCAGCGCCGGGACGCCCGCGGGGAGCCGGGGGGTGCGGGGGAGGCAGGAGGCCCCGGGGGATGCCGCTGTGCTGAGCTGCGACCGCGCCGCCGGAGGCCGAGGGACGGGGCGGCCCCGCCGGTAAGTTCCCGGGGGCCGGCGGCGCCGGCGGCCACCGAGTGACACAGCCCCGCGCAACCCGCCGCGCCGGAGGAGGCGAACGTGCAACGTGGGGAAAGTTGACCCGGCTCGACAGCAGCCGGTCCGGGGGGGGGGTATTTCCTTTTATAATTTTTTTTTTATTTTTTTTTTTAAATTTTATTTTATTTTTTTTATACGCCTGGTCACGTGTCCCCGTTGTCGGCGCCCCGGGCGCTGCGGGGAAAGGCGCAGCCTCGGTGTCCCGGGGCGGGGTGTGCGACTGTCCCGGCGGCGGGACGAGGCCGCGGGAGCCCGGCTCAGCGCGGACCCGTTTCGCGCCCCCGCGGGACGCCCCTGCCCCGGCGGCCGGTCGCGCTGCTTGCCGGGGGCTGTGCTGGCATTCGTGACTCCTTAGTAGTCGGAGTCACGGCTTTGCACCGGGTTGAGGACGATTTTCTATTATTTTTTTTTTTTTCGGTTTTGCCTCCCTTACTTATTTCTCCGCCCCCGCCCTCATGGTCACCTGTGCAGCAGATGGATTTGTTATTGTAGGGCTGCTCCTAGTAAAAGCACTTGGCCAGTGCTGGACGCCTTGGTAGAGAATCCTGAAATAACGTCTCTTAGGGGAAAAATAGTTATAAAAGAGAAAAATTCAAACATGAAACGGGCAAAGCAAGCCAAGGATGAGTTTTGTAGGCGGACCCGGCAGTGTTTGCAGTGCTTTTACAGTGTTGCAGGTGCAGTGTTTACAGGGTACCTTTGATGAAAGTCAACTTTCAGATGTCACACCTGTGAGTCAAACATCTGTTCCTGTACACTGAAATGGGAGGTATAGTCAAGCATTTTGTGAAGCAGACAGTACTTCAGAGACACTTTTCACATTTGCAACAGTGAATACTACTCCATAGTAAATTATGGTTATGTTAAATTGGACGTTCCTTTGTGTAGGCCTTTTCTGGTATGATTCTGCACATACTTTGATTTAATGTGGTTTCTCATCTATATTTCAAAGACAGTAGAGTAGTTTAAAGTGACATCTCCTTTGTTATTGGTGCTGAGTTTGTTAAAACTGAGTTAGTGAATAAGACTTATTATGCTACACACAGCTTTCAAAGTCCCCGAGTCTCTTATGAGCTGAGAAAACTACAAAGTGCTATGTAATTCCCCATATTCCTTAAGAACAGAAGTTCTTACAACTTATATAGGAGGCATATGAAACATTTATATACATGCCGGTGATTTTCAAATATGAACACTATTTTGGTCATTTCATTCTTTTCCCCTTTCCTTTCATAGTCATAGGCTAAGGGAAAAAGGGGCAAAATGCTTAAAATGCTCTGTTGTAACTCAGTTCACACTTCTCATTATCCTTCAGGCTCTGAAGCGTTGAGAGGAAATAAGAATTTTAAAAGTGCTATTTCCATTGCCCAGTACTCAGCTCGCTGTCCCTCTCTCCCTTATTGAAGTGCACGAGGCTGCCTAAGGCTCACTCCATACATATATTTAAAAAAAAATAAATAAATCAGGTGTAGGACAAGATGAGGATGCTGTTATCTTGTTCATGATGTTACTTTTGATTTTAGCAGCTCACGCATTTGGACTCATTTTCCAGAGCACAAAGTTTGTGTTTCCTTACCACAAAGCATAACTTTCTCTGCACCTCATCTCACATAAATAGAGGAATATCTCTATTCCAAAATTTTGTGCTTAGTAGCAGTAGTCTAAAATCAGAGCTACGCAGAGGTTCAGTTTGCATTAAGTACCCTTAGGCAGTGCATTGGGAGTAGCTTCAGGTGGCATTGAGATACCACTGCCCTCTCTCCTGCCTCCCACCGTGGAAGAATGCAGGAGGTACAGTGAGGAAAATGGGGTTCCTGTAGCCTGGCCATAATGGCCAGTTCCTTGGATGACCAAGTGATGTTTACTGCTAATTTGCACACATCATTAAATCATCTCCAGGCCAGCTCCCTAACAAAGGCATTGTGGTATAAACACATCTTTGCTGCCCCCATTCCTCAAAATATGGCCTAGTGTGTTGCTTGGCCAAATTTGAGTCTCCGAATCAAATCCTATTTGATCCCAATGAGTTTACCAAACAATTATAGTAGTGCACGAACAGAACTTGGTCCTTGTGCTTGACATGTTTTCAGTTTAAAACTTTCCGGCAGAATTTATATCAGGTGTATAGGGGCTCAGCATTACAAGAAAGGGGTCCCTGTTGTCTCTTCAAGCTCTTTAGGACTGGGGTGGAAAAATGGCGTCCAGCACGTATCATCAGTGTTACTTGCAAACCTGCATCATGTGCATCAGTTTCTACTGTCTACAGGAAACAAACCATTACTTTGAACAATATGAATTCTTTTTAGCAGGTCATCCATCAGTAGAAAGAGACTTCCTTAAAAAGATTCAAAACTAGTAATGTGGTAATCCACGTGATGGAAAAATCTTCAGCTTCTTGCTTGTTTTTGTTTATTTGGGAACTGAGTCTATTATAACAAAACAATAATAACTCACAACGGGTTTAAGACTGCATCGTTAGTATAATGTGGTTCTGAGCTAAGCAGATTGTGCTTTTACATCTGTCAATTATCAGGGGCAATGTACTCCATTTACTAATTGATAAACGGACTCTTTCAATGAGGGGATCTCCGCCTCAGTGATTTCAAAGTTCCGTCTCTTGCCAGTGAGCTTTGAAATATTCTCTGACTTCTTTATTTTCATTTTTTATTTAATGAAGTGGTTTGGCTGTTCAGAAGTCTTCCATTTCTGTGTTTAAAAATGAATATTAAGCCTGAAAATTAGTTTGATTTGTCTATGTTCTGTGATGTTGATATGTAATATTAGATAATTGCATTATTCTGGTAATGTAGAGTGATAACGTAGACTGCTTTAGAAGAAAGGTGAAGAAAGGTAAAGAAAGGTTTTATTTCTGTGGTAAATTACCATGTACAACAGGTAATATGTTCTGGGATAGAATTTAATTTCTCAATGAAAGCATTGCTGCAACATAAAATAACATACGGTTGCAGGAAGGTACGGCTCTTCGGTTTTAATGTATCTTAATGAATGATGCATTATATAACATATCATGATGAGAAAATACAGAAAAGGCATTTCTAACAGATTAAGATGTTTGAATGTCTTGCAACAGCTTTGATTGAATCAAGTATTTTTCATTTCAAATTTTCAATTTTAAAACAGCACACCCTAAAAATCAGGTCAGAATGCTGTATGTAATGTCAGAGCTGAGATCTATCAAACTGAAAGGCTCCAACAACATTTTCAAACCTTTCTCAATTGTCAATTTAAGTTAATTGAAAATGAAAGGTCTCGCTTTCAGGATTGGGCCATTTAAATAGAAGCCTGCTGCTTTCATTTTGTAGAAGGGCAATCTCCCTCCACATACGTGTTTTTAAAAGGTTCATTCATAATTCTCCCTTCACACTTCTATTGGAAATGACAGAATTCATTATTTTGAGTTCTTGAACTATTTTTCTGCAACTTGGGTGATGAATTGTATGAGATCTAGTTCATAACGTGGCACGGCAAGCCGCAAGATTTAAAATTCTCCAGGCTCGATCTGTCTCTTCTGGCACTCGGCTGGCACGGGTGCAGGAAGCCTCCATGTGCATCTTCTGCCTCTTACGGAGTAGGAGGTTGGGATTTTTTTATTTAATACTGACTAGGAAGAAGACTCGCACCCTTGCTCGGTAATTCACTAGAGGTATCCAGGCAACAAGGACATACATTACAGTCAGCAGTATACGAGGTGCTGTGTGAATTTTCCTTGCCTCCTGTTATCTGGGAATCCAACTGCAATAGACGTATACAAATAACGCTGTTTCCACTATGTATTTCTAGCATGCTAAACTTTGCCCCTAGCCTTCTGCTTTTTCATTTGTATTTAGTTCTCTGATGGAAGCGGATTTCTTGATGTGCATGTATGACAGTACCTGCCCAAACACAGGGGTTCAGCTCAGGTGGGAGAGGAGGATTGAGCCTCCGTGGAATGACAAATACGGCACAGCTTGCAATTGATAGTGCGTCTATGGCAATATCGCACCGAGAATCCCCTTTTTGAGAATCATTTTTGTATGGGGTTGCTAGGCTACACCAGCCTGGTTTGTACTTGTCTGAGAGAGTAGCGATGTCCATCAATAACCCGCTACTTGCTAACCAAAATAGGCCTCGCTGGCAGAAAGTTATGCAGATTGAATTTTCCTTTTTCTTCGTTAAAGAAGACATTTTTTCATTAACTGCTGACATGTAAAGTATCAGCACTGGGCACTGCGTGGGACCAGTTCATACTCTCAGAGCTGGTCCAGATACTTGAAGACTGCTCACTGCAACGACCATGTTTCCTCATGTATCTCAGGCACTTTTTGTGCCTCCTGCAGCCGCACCGTTTCTTTTTTTCTTCTTTTTCTTTTTCTTTTTCTTTTTCTTTTTCTTTTTCTTTTTCTTTTTCTTTTTCTTTTTCTTTTTCTTTTTCTTTTTCTTTTTCTTTTTTCTTTTTCTTTTTCTTTTTCTTTTTCTTTTTC
Source organism: Chroicocephalus ridibundus (assembly GCF_963924245.1). Taxonomy (NCBI): domain Eukaryota; kingdom Metazoa; phylum Chordata; class Aves; order Charadriiformes; family Laridae; genus Chroicocephalus; species Chroicocephalus ridibundus. Next base: position 135,389,466 of record NC_086285.1, read on the forward strand.
TTTTTCTTTTTCTTTTCCTTTTCCTTTTCCTTTTTTCTTTTTTCTTTTTTCTTTTTCTTTTTTTTCTGAATTGATGACTATGATGAGAAAGATGATTCTTATTGATACTATGTGTTCAAGAATCACGCTCCAAAGTGTCTTGCAGACAGTGTCTTTTCCTATGCCCTTCAGGATAATAATATCTATTCCTTTTTCCAAGGAAATGTCAGACTGACATTACATTAGCAGATGAAAATCCCTTAGTAGAGGTCTAGACACTACTCAGAGAAGTGAGATGGTGACCACGCTGTGACTGCACATTAACACACACTCACTGTCCTCTCTCTGCACCTGATAGGGATAGTCAGGTGCTGGCTTGTACCTGCTGTTGTAGTTCCAAGTGTAAAATTATGATTTTGTAAATGGGTAGGATTTTGTTCACCAAATTGCTGAATACGTCACCTGTTTATTCCTTCCCTGCTCCCAACTGCTAAACAAGTTGAAAACAGCCTTTTCTGCTGGACCGTTTGGTAGCCACGCCGTGACCCTGTTAGGCGGGAGAGAGATCCCATACGTTGTTGGCTGCGTGTGTTTCTGGGCAGTTACCCCTCAATCCGTGTTTCTTCTTTTGTCCTCACAAAATATGGAATTAGGCTTTTTACGTATGGAAGGTGAAAATAACGCATAGCTTTTACTGCTAGTTCTGGTTTTGGTGGTAGATGCTATCTACATAATAGGTATGTATTATCCTTATTTAATATCCTTCTTGCCTTTTGGGAGAACAGTGATATTCCAGGCTTTAATGTCCAAATCCAAAACATTTCAAAAAGATTTACATTTTTAAAGAGGCTTTAATGTCTTCCGAGCCTCTTGTCTCAGTTCATGTTTTACAGTGTCTTACCCTATATTATTGCTTTTAACTTTCTTTTTTTTTTCTTTTTGTCTGACTTTCTGAGCTTCAGTGACTTTTTATATTAATATTAACCATGTAATTTCAACAAGTGGTGTAGGGAGACTTAGAGACAATGCTTTTTAATTTTCTTCAGTTTTGAAGTGCCAAAACTTGCTCTGACGTACGTTTAAGGCAAAACTTTAGATTTGATCATAGCAATATGAATAACTTTGACCATGATAGTAAGACGGGAAAAAAAATGCAAAGGCAGGCACTCAGTTTTAATATTAGATTTATCTTGCTATGTTTAATTTCAGAGTCTTCTAGATAAATTACAGGGATGCAAACTAGTCCCTTTAAGAGTTCGGTGTCGACATCCATACTTGCATGGAAAACCAGATCATTATATCAAAGACAAAACACTATCTGCAAAAATAAAAAAATAAAAGGAAGCCTCCACTGGAATTTCCCCAAAGAGCAAAAAGCAGCCTCAGGATCAGGGGGAAGAAGTTTTAGTTGTAAGAAAGTAAAATGCATTAAGCTAATTGCAGTTGTATTAGGCTGACTTTGTGAGTGGTTTTTGCTTGTTTGTTTGTTGGTTACGGCTTTTTTTTTTTGGTTTAAAGTGAGTCAAGATGAAAAGAGCTTATCTCAAATAAAATGTACTTTACAGGGTCTGTATCTCCTTAACTACTGTTATTTAGCATTGAGAGTAAAGCATAAATGGGATGAACCAGAGCCCCAGCTCCCAGGAATTTACAATCCGTACTACATTTAAAAATCTAGGTGCGTTCTGTACTTCAGAAGTCTGGTTTGAGCTTTTGGGTTAACTTGGGGCCCATCTCCTCAGCCAGATTTTTCATGCTTCATTCAGATGGCCTTGCTTGCAGGTAAGAGCGGAGAAGAAATGGCGCAAGTTCCCTGGCGCGGGCTGATGCATTTCACTTCCATTTTCAGGCTCAGCCGAAACAACTGAGGCAGTTTAAGGCATTAGCACCTCTTGCTTGTCGACTTCATCTCCCACTTCTCCTGAAGGTCATTGTCCTCATAACAAAGGCGCCAGTTTTAATACATATCCTTGTCTGCAGCTGAGATAGTGGCTTAAATTGCCGAATACGGGGACGCTTGCATTGATCTACCGGGTGTTGAACTTCCACGGCTGAGGTCCGGGCGCGTGCCCGCCTCTGCTCGCCCCGTTGAAAGGAACGGTCAGTTCTGAGGAAAGCCAAGGCTGAAGTTTTAGGGTGTTGCAGCCAGACCTCAACAAATTGTTCTGTCAACAAAATCAGTCGTTTCTTTTCTTGTCAAAACGAGTAAGCTGACTGGTGGATATATATTGGTCGGGGTATTTGCCTGCTCAAAAATCAATTGAGGGCAACTCATTTCTCATTTTTAACATCACGTTGATTAATGGTAAGTAGAAGAACAAGTGACTCCACTATAGTAATCTTTACAATAGCAAGTCTATAAAGACCTTTTTAATAATGGAGCAAAACTGGGAAACTTTCAACTAATAGGCTCACATTTCAAGAGCAGGGAAATGTTAAGCAGTTTGCAGGCTCTCGCTGAGAAAGGGATTCAAATTTTAAGAGAAGTTTTACCATGAATTTTGTTAGTACGGGACTTAATAGTAGAGTTTTTATCTTATTTTAATCCAATAGGTCAAGTAATTTTTTCTCCCAAGATGTTTTTGAAGCTGAAAGAGTGTAGAAAATGAAAAACATTCCCAAAGATCATTCCCAAGTTTCTATGGTACCAGAGAGCGTAAATGAGCGTTCTGAAATTAAGATGCATGTATGAATTGCAAAAACCTTGGCAGGCAGAAAACGAGCACAGCTTCAAATGGCCTGAAGAACATATCTATGAGATTGCAGCAAACTTTTTAACCCTTTATGGTCTCCTTTTGCATCTAGTAGCCTTGAATTTGTAAGGCAGAGCTCTTGCTGTCCATAAGAGGATCAAAATCATCGTTGTGGAGCAGTTCAAGCCAACTTGGTAAACCTCAGCTGTATAAGGACGGTCATGAAGGAAAAACTCTCCGGGTAGAGAAGTATTTCCTTAGTTGAGCAAAGTAACGTAGTTAAATAGTTGTAGGGAAGCTGCTGTTTAGAACTAAACACGTTATCAAACCCAGAAAGACAATGTGCTCTAGGAAGTCAGTGTGAAAACAGCTTCCCTGTCTGCCTTGTCTGGTAATTTTAGGTGGTCAAAGTAATAGATTTCTATTTTTCAGTTTAAAACCTCTGTTCTACCTCAGACCAGTAGGACTGCAAGCAGAAACATTCGGGAGCCCTGGCATCAACCCACTAACGGGTCAGAATTCTTGAAAACAGATTGTGTGGTGCACTTCTCTGCAAAGGATACGTCTGCCCACCACAAATGCAACTTGTGATCCTTGAAAATTAAAGATGCTCCATTGCTCTTAGCTAGATAAAGAATTCAATGTGTTCTGTAATCCTTGATAAGTCAAGATATATTTTTTCAGATATCAAGAAAAATCTGTGGCTTGCTAGTGGCTGCTGTTTGCAGGGATACCTTTCTTTCAGCTGAGATGCTTTCCATATACACTTTGGATTTTGTGTGCCAAAGAACACAAACATCCTCATCTTTGCCTCTTTCTCTGTGTCCTGATCCTAATAGCACTGAATTCAAAATCCAAACCCATTTTGGGTCAGACCCGATGTTGGCTATTTCAGATGACCGTGGTCCTAGAATTGGTGTAGTTACATTAGAACTGTAAGAGGAGCTTGTGTACGTACCGGGATGTCTTCTTGCTGGGAACACTGGGAGGTAATTATACCGTATCTCAAGCTTTAGATAGAGCATTTGGATACATATATATTTTCTGTATCTGAATTATACAAGTCTGCAAGTTGCTTGTCTTCTTGCCCTGATAGAAAACATTTAATGCTGTTATTAGTATGTGACATAGTTAGATTCCTGTTGAAAATCAATAACCTTCCCATAAAGCAAGCCTTACATCCTTTCCTAAATTCATTTAGAATCATTTTGTATGCCTCATTAGCCTTGTAATTTAAGAAAGAATAAAAGAAAAAGAAAACAAACCAGCCACCTAATATTAAACAGTGTATGTAATTTAATTTTTCCAGCCAAAGGGGATGTTTATGACACTAAATATATCTGCTAGTCTATAAATACCTGTGTTTATAGTTGAACAGAGCAGAGGTTCTCAAACTGCGGACTGTCAGACACTTAGTGACGATACACAGTGTGCTCTAGGTACTACGATGCCACTGCTACCTTTCTTCTTTCTTTCATCTGCTACATTGCTTTCATGGAAATGAAATGTACCAGATTAAGTACATTCCTAAAGATTTCGTGCAGTCGCCCATTAGAAAGTGGATGGTCAATGTGAATAAATATAGAAATTGTTTTAAAGACAGGCCCTATACTTCAGCACAGTTGACACTTAAAGCAAAAGGTATTAAGTCCCTGAAAGCAAAGACACCATACGACATAGAAGAATATTGTTGATTTTTATAGAAAACTTCCAGTGAGCGTTTTGGAAATTCTTTGAGCAGATTATAGTGAGCGAAAGGGTCACTTACTTATATGCATAGTTGGTAACCTTTCATGATACTGAATCTTTGAGATTCCTTGCAGTAACCCTGTGGGAATTATGCCAAATGAAATAAACGGGACAGGGTAGATGATGACCTACAGAAAAAACTGAAGATAGGCATTATTTGAGTTTGAAAAATATTGAATGTCATCTGTAATGAATGTGTGAAGAAACAAGATTTGCTATGCTTATAAGTACAGTGACACCTACTTTTTTGTGTAGTAAAATGTGCAGTAATACCAAAGCAGATGCAGCTATACTAGACATAGTTGTAAGAAAAAACAAAGCCTTTAACAGCTGCTTTATTAAATAATTCTTATTTTAATAAAGTATATATACTTTATATATTATTTTTATTATTTTTATTTTTATTTTAAAATGCAATCAGTGTTTAGGAATATAAAATTAAGTAAATTCTTTGCTTATTTAAATTTATTTTTTAAGAATAATCTCCGCCAAAATAAATCCAAAAGCAATAAATATTTCAGTGTTGTTTTTTTTAATAGATCCTTAAAATAATATTTAAAATTAAAATATAAATTTTAAAATAAAATTGGACTAAATGATTGACTAATCTAGGTCTTGACCAACAAATTTTTCAGTTTCTAGGAACTTCACTTAGAACACCTTGGAATGATGTAAGAACCTTACTCTAGACTGTTACTAAATAAAAACTTAAGGTTTAGTAAGTTATGTTAAGAAATGGAGTTGGTTGTAATGAAGGAAAGAATCCCACACATTTTAAATTCCCTGAGCAGTTTCTTGATGCCTCTTGATTGAGCCTTGATGCCTGTGTTTGTCCAAACAGCTCATTTCAGGCTTTCTGTGTGTGTCTCTAAAGGAGAACAGCTATGCACATTTTTTATTTAAGCAAAATTGTAAAATGTTTAACCTGTAGGAAGGTAAAACTTGACTTTTCCTGTTATATATATTTTCTCCCATTTTTAGTATATCTGTCTAATTCCATCCAAATTTCCTTGCCCTAGCTGAATCAAGATAAGCGTGTGCAAGTTATTTACAGACATTAGAATTAATACATAAGAATAGCGTGCAGAGGTATCTTTTGCTGTACAAAGGCTGATCATATATGCTTTGGGTTTTTTTTTTTTGTGCATGTGTTTAGGAGTTTGTTTGGCTTTTTTTTCTTTTCCCCCGGTTTGTTTTGTTTTTCTTTCGAGTGGCCCACCAACTTTTGCGAAAGACAGAAGGAGAACAGCTGGCTGTGTATTAAATGTAGCTGGTGGGCAGTCACAGCATGAAAAAATGTGGCATACCACGTTCTTCTTGCATCGCTGTAGATTTCTTGCAAGCAAATTCTTTGGAGAGGGAGAGGGTTAACGTTAGAGGAAATTTATTCTTTTTCGTAACTTACTCGTGGGAGAGGAGCAGGAGCATCATTCTGTGTGTTAGAGGATGGATTACAGTCTGTACATCTGTAGGACTGGAGAGCTTGGCTTTAGGGCAAAAAGAGATGTAGCTGAATTGAAAACAGATGAAAGTCAAGATGAGGAATTTGGTGAAGATGTGTGTAGGGCGTATTTCCAAAGGCTCTGCTCTCCCACCTCATGTTTGGAAGGGATGAAATGAAGTGGCTGGTCTCCAGCACCTGGAGTCGCTATGGCCAGGAAGATCACAGTTCAGACATCAGCCACAGCAACTACTGAAGAGGGTTGGAGTTCTAGGTAGAGTTATCTCCAGAAAGGGACAAAGTCTGCAAAACTTTCCGTTGCTAGGTCTGGGATTCTGAGTAAGCTGTTGCCCTCAGAGTTTTTGGGGAAAAAAAAGCACACTCCAGCTGTGTGCCAAGGCAATTTTTATATACAGAGAATATTTCAGGAATCAGCAGTCAGTTTGCAAGCAGATGAGATGCAGGAGGAGAAGAACCAGATTGATGCTGAAATTATGAAATATGGAAGCAGTTGAGAAAGAGCAGAGAGAGGAGGTAAATAATGAAAGAAATGCTTTGTTTGGGCACATCTCGAGCTTTGGTGTTGTAAGCCAAGAGGAAGCCTAGAACTTAGTTGAACAGCAGGGGCAAAGGAGGAGGTATGTTAAGAGATGTTAAAGTGTCTACAAATAAGCATCACTGAAGCTGATGTGGTGGTGAAGATCACAGGTGACCGATGACCTCAGGTTCAGTGCTTAGGAAGCAGTAGGGTGATGACCTGGGAGAGAACAGAACGGAGGGCTCAGAACAGAGCCTTGCAGGAGTCCACAAAGGAAGGATTCTCTGCTTAGAAGAAAACAAAATGTTGAGACATGAAAAATGAGCGTTTCCCAGAAAAAGCAGTAGCAATAGATTTATGTTACAATACAGCAGTGGGAAAGTTGAAGGAATTAGAGAAACGTGTGTGTATTACAAGGTGTGTATCCGTATGCATGTTAGAGGCTTAATTTTAGTGTGTTACAGCTTGTCGAGTTCATTAATGTCTCATGCTATACCATATGCACACTTATGGAATCACATCAGGGTAAACCTGATAAGAAAGAAGTACTACCCTGAAAAGTCATGGAAAAATGCTAGCATTTTTTCACTGCAACCTAACATTTTAAAAGCTCAGATGAAGAAGTGAAAAATAGCTTTATTAATAACATTTCCTATTTGCAGCTGGATAAAGAATTCTAAGTACAGCTTGTCAACAAAATGAAACTTTTAATAGTCATGGAGACTCCAGGAACATCAGTATCAATATGCTATTATTAGTACTGTCACAGCTGTCACGTGGCATGTAGGAATATTCGCTCCAGTCCTGCACCCACTGTTGCTGATTTCTCTTCTGACCGAATTTCAATTAATTGAGTTGCACCAATTTAAAAATCACTGTGATAGAAGGAAAGATGAATTCCGCCATTTTCATTAAAACACACTTCCATTGTGTGAAACTAATTTTTTAATTCAGTGCTAACTCCCTTTGCATGTAGTTCAATTGAAGTAATTGTATGGGCTTGCCTAGCTTGTACCTCAACAATGGCACAGTATGGATACAGACAATTGCTTGTTCTTGATTGCAAAAAGTACTTACAGCCATTATACGACAAAGTATTTTCTAACTGTAGAGAACTTTAATTGATTCTTTGCTGAGTCCTTTTAACTCGCAGGTTCACGTATAGTGTCTCAATTCCAGCATTTGTCAATGTTTGCTAAAGAAGTGCTTTATTTTTGGCGTTTTTCAGATTTTCAGGTGAAGGAAAAGCTTCCTAATCCAGTCCTATGAGTTACAGCTATTACGGCTTTCTTGGGGAGGCTTTAGCAGGTGAGGCTCTGCACGACGCTATTAAAGGCATATGAAGAGGAGAAAAAACGCGTGCAGAGAGTTGAAGACAGAAATTGCAAAGCTTTTAACAGGCAGTATAAGAAAGTGCAATAAATGTCCTAAATTTTGAAACAAAAATTAATTCGTCCCTATCTAAAAGTTCTTTCAACTGTGGGATCCCCTGCAGCTCCGTGCTTTGTGCAGAGGAATAAACAACATAAACGTAAAGGTTTTTCTTGCCTTCCTGGTTACTAGGGGTGTTAAATGAGAGAAAGCTGAGACGAGCACAAAGGATTTCTAGGTGTTACCATTGCAGTAAATAATTACTGTTTGTAGTAATCATAGTTTAGCAGCAGTAATTCCAGCAGATGTGTGAGAGTCTGCGTCCGCCTTTATTTAAACAATAAAATTTCAGCTGTTTGTATTTCATTTTGAAATCGCCTTCAAGATCAAGAACTGTATTTCGGCTAAATCAGTGATTAACATTGACACTCCAATGTCCCTGGAAGGAGGTCTTGTTTTTATTAACGCTTTCTCCTTCGGCAACGAGAGAGGTGATAGCACCTTCCCGTAGTTCAGGTTTACTTGATGAAGCAAAATAACTTGCAGACCTTGTGAGCATGGGACCCATAGGATTGGTTGTGGTCCACTTTCTCATTTGTGATTTTCTCTTTTTCATTTTGTTTTAGATTGAATTTGAGAGAGAGCTTTGTTCCAGACAGTAGTTTATGGCAGTGGGCTGAAGAGATGAGATTTCATTGAATCATAGAACTAATACACAAAGAGAAAATATGTGAAAATTGAAATGACAAGGTAGAGTAGCTTGGTTGTTGAGGTAGATAAAATAACTAGGTTCTCAGGGAAATGAGGTGGGGATTTCTTTCCTGAACTAGATTTAGTTTGAACAAGAACAGTTGAGATGGAAAACCTAGACACTATAAAAACTGGATAAAAACAAACAAAAAAATATTCGTCCCGCTTTTTCTTGTAACTTTGTGTTGAAGGATCTGTAATGGTGTGATCCGGCAGCCCAATGAAAGCAAACCAGAGTCCATTTTTTGTCAGTGTAACACAGCTAAAGGAATAATAAATAGATTTGATTAGAGTGGATTTCTTTTTACTTTATTGACTATGCAACATCGCTGTCAGAGCACCTTGAGATATTGGTGCACAGGAATGCCGGTAGTACTCAAAGAAACCTGTGTGTTCTGCCAGTTGGTTTGTGTATTATTTTTTTTAAATCTAGAATAATAGTATATTTATTTTCTTCCTTTTTCCTTTGGAGTCACTGGGGCAAGTTGTGGCTGATCTAAGACATGCGAAGTACCCCTTTGTGAACAGAAGAATAAAGTCGGCTTGATGCAATCGTGCCGCAGCACTGTCGGAGATGCACAGTTTTGAGCTAAAAAAGCCAGGGGTGCTGCCAGGGCTCTCCAATTTACAAATAACTGTCCCCTCCTCTCTCATGTGGCTGGAAGAGAGAGAATTATTTTGCTTTTGATTAATAAGGAGTTAATTTCGGTAAAGCTTGCTTTAGCTCTTTTACAAAGGCTCGGGGAGAAAGCGGCTGGCAGTGGCCTTGGTGGCACACAAGGGAGTGCGCTGCGCCCTAGGGAATGTGGAACTTCGTAGCAGGCGGAACAAGCCTGGGCTGAACCCCCAAGCAGGGCAGTATTTCCAGCTTTTTTATGTTCTTGCTTTTAGTGCCTGAAAAAAATGTCCATTGCAGTCAAATCTCATTGACTTTGAACTTAAGAGGACTGTAACAAATTTGTCAGGTTTTGTCAATTTGCTAAGGTTTTCTGCAGAAATGTGCTTTTTTTTATTTGTTTGTTTGCTTTTCAATTTCCGTGTTACTTCCACTAGATTCCCACGCAGTACCCACAACTACCCTGGATAATTTTTTTTCACTCCACCAAAATTATCAATCTGGCACAGAGTAATCACAGTCTCATCCTAGCACTTTCAGCTCCCAATTACTTCCCCAGTGAGGAAGGTTTAACGTAATGTGACTGTAGTGAGCTCCTACTTCTCTCGCATAAGCAAAGGGGGATGTCTTACATTATAGTTTCACTCTCCGTTTTGCTGCTGGTTAAAGTCTGATGTTGACAGCTGCCTTAATTTAGAAGTATCTATGGAGCTGTACAAAAATCTATGATGGGGAAAGTTTAAAAGCCAGTAATTTAATTTGCTGACTTCTAATTTACCCTACATCTGAGGTTCAGAGCAGACCCCAAACTGATCTGAACCATTACTGTGTTTTTCCTATGTTACAGTGATGCTTGGTGGCCTCATGAGGCTGAATGCCTCTTGCTGCCATAATAAAAAGGTAGCCTTTGCTCTAGGATCTTTAGTGCTTGCTAAAGTATTATCAGGAAAGTTAATATTTCTACTGCAGACCTGACTTTCACAGCCCCTTCCCTTCTTTATTTGCCAAAATAAATCAAATCGGCTTCGTTTTCCACATGTGGAGTTTTCTGGCCAAACTGGGTTAGATTTTGAGAAACAGAGTTAACTCGATCCACCTGTTGGCCGGGCTGACAATTTACAACGGGCGGAGAACTTTTAACTTTTTGAAAGTATTCTAATTTGTTGTTGTAGTTGTTTACAACATACCACACTAATTTTCTTGGTGTAAAATTAATTAGCTTGTCCTTCTTTGAAAGTGCCAGTGCCTGTGTTTTAGGAAAGCTGATAGCTGGGTGTTTGGAGCTGTTAAGTAAATGGAGGAGGCTAATGTGTAAATTTGAAGAACCATGCAATGTAATCAAGACCTACAATGTTGGTTGTAGCCATCATGGTCTCTATAATAAATTGACCAAACATTGCAAAATAATGCAAAAGTTAGATTTTTTCAATTACTGATGACATTTTACCAATCCTGTCCCCCCCCCACTTTTGCTGCCACCTGCTGAGGTGGGTTTTTGTTTGATGTTTATACCTGGCCCAAAGGAACTTGGCTGGAAGTGACTCCTTTGAGTCCTCTGGGGACAGCTGGTTATTTGTTAAACAACCGAGTGGGACTGCCAAGTTCCTTCCTTAAAAACCGTGAGGTTAATTAGTCACCACAGTTAGAGCAAGAGGGTGATGAGGCATATTTAATGTGAGTGAGAAGAACGATTGTCATAAGAGATAGTTAAGTTGACCAGGGTGATATTTTCATTAAATTCACTTTCTCATTCTTATGCAGTACAAACATCATAGATGCAAACAGCCCTGGTAACATCCCTAAGTCTTCCTGCCCTTACAAGAGTGTGGCTGCAGTTCAGGTTGTGCTGGGGAGGCTACAGGTAACTGCCACGGTGCTTTCAGAGGCAGAGCAGATGTGATCCCTGTGAGGTACCGACGAAGGAGCACGACATTCCTGCTAAAGCTACTCTTGGTTTGACCCCAGATAGCAGGTAATAAATTGGACCAGAATGGTATTTTCAGGCCTCAACCACCACCACAACTTCCTATCAGCCGTTTTCTTATGAAGTACCTTCTATTGTGTTTGACAATTACACCTTTTGAAAATATAATTTTACTCCTTGGCCAATATTTTATCTTAATTTTATATATTTTAACTTAATTTTTTTTATATATATACACACATATATGTATCATATACATAGACATGTATTTTATGGGTGTGTATATCTATGTATTTCACATATTTCAGTAGGATTTACACATTTCAGCAGGACTGAAAATGCAGCGGTCATTGTCCGATAAAGGAGGAAGACGCAGCCCATTTGATGAATGTTTTCAACTGACTTAAGAAATAAAGTTGTTTTCTACAGTTAGCTTGTCTTTATTCTTATCAAAACTGTGGGGCTTTCCAATGCCAGGACACTTGGTGGGCGGATACTTCTCAGAAGAATAGAGGACTTATCAGTGTTTGCTTAGGATCTATTACATTCTCAGCCATAAAAGTAGCTATGCTGTCTATAGCACTCATAAATCTTCACCTAGTCAAGGCTACTGTCTCTTTCTTCATGCACGTTGGCGTTTAAAATAATGAGCATAAACCAATTGCGTGAAGTAATTATAATCTCAAAACACCTAACTTCTTCATTGCTGGTTTTGAAAAGTGATGCCATAATTCAGTTTGCAAAATTGCCCAAATTACTTACCAGCCCTGCCAAAAAAAAAAAAAATCTCTCTCTTTACCCTTCTAATGACAGTGCATTTCTTGGGCACATACTCACCAGAGGGCACTGTTACACATACTCTTACAGATAATTTTCTTTTGGTGAAAATAATGTCTGATCTTGGAAGAAATGGGGTGTTGGTGTTAGATTTTCATGCACGCTTTTCTTAAGGGAGACGTTGCTAAAAAGGTAGTTTGAACTGGTTTAGTCTCTTTATCCAGATAAAGTACATTTTTCCTATTGAGAAGTGGCCATTGCTACCAACGCTGACATTTCTGTAGAGGGCTTATCTTTATGTGCGTTAATTAACTCCATCATATCAGACTCCATGTAATTTATAAAAAGTGAGTCTAAAAAGCCCGGAATCTTTAGATTTCCACTAAAACAGTAGCAGAAGGGTAAAGACATTAATCCTGCTGCTGTTTATTTTTGTTCAAGAGAATGGACAGGTAATATCAAGTAAAACCAGTAATTCAGCTTTAGATAATTATTATGTCTGCTGTTTATTAATTAAAAGCATGTACTTAGGCAATATGATTACACAAGAGATCTCTGTATCTACGCGGTTACACAGTTTCATATTGCTATTAGGTGAATGAAGATAGTTAAGACAACTAAATAATGGTAAAGTTTATGCTTCGGGCTATATTTTATTGTGGAAATAGGTTAGTTTTGCCAGATGTCTTAAGACAAATCTTATTTCAGTGTCTTTTCTGCCTGATTATGTGTTTCCTGAATTTTTATTAATATTTTTCATAGCAAAAGGTGTTTCAAGTTCTGTAGTGTCGGTCTGGGCTTTTGCATGTGTATTTTTACTTCATGTTTTAGTATTTCCCAAACCACCCCAAACAACAAAAATTAAATAATATGCACTATATTAAAAGTGGACCTTCCACCACAGATGAATGCAGACGTTTTTCCATGATCAGCTACGTTTCTACTGACTGTGCTCCAGCATCTATTATTTGTGAACTTCAGTGGCTTTTTGATCACAGAGTGGATTTTTTGTATTTAGGTGAGTCCGTCAGGTTGCCCAGAGAGGTGGTGGAAGCCCCATCCCTGGAAGTTTTTAGGCCAGGCTGGATGGGGCTCTGAGCAACCTGGTCTAGTGGGAGGTGTCCCTGCCCATGGCAGGGGGGTGGAACTAGATGATCTTTAAGGTCCTTTCCAACCCTAACAATTCTATGATTCTATGATTCTATGATTATCACTGGTCTGTTTGGCAGTGGCTGCAGAGAGAGAGCTGCCATCTGGAGCCCGAGGTGGCTGGGCTGCATTTGGGGTGACCTGCAATGAGATGGTTTCCTGTGCTGGTGTGGGGACCATCAGCAGGGGGGCAGGAGATGGGGAACCAGGATTCTTCTTGCTCTACCTTAAATGTTTTCTGTCTCACCTCTTCAACTTTTCCACATTATGTTCTTGCATATAGTACTGCTAGAACAGGCATTATTCCCAAGTAGGAAGGTATTTGAAGGTATTCTCATTTCAACTATCTTGTTACAGATCAATTCATATTTACTAATCTGTCTCACTGGTCTGTGCCTGTTATGTCACCCTGTACCCCTGTATCAAAGGACCAGAATGTCATGGAAAATGGCAAATGGCATGCAATTCTTTTTAATTTTTCTTTCTTTTTTTTTTTTTTCTAAAAAGGGTTGCAGATGAAATCTGTGGAAGTACAGTGTGAGCTTGCTGCAAAAAAAAAAAAGTTTAAATCTGTAATAACAAGAATTTTTGCAGCAGGAGCGCACACTGCATAAGCTTGCAGGTCTTTCAAGGAGTTGCTAGGTATAGGGAGAAGGATATGTTTTTGACATAGGTGTGCCTCAGTGGATCTTCTGGTGTTGTGTGCTCCCTGTGTCCTGGTCTCTGATTGTCCTGTCTTGAGAGAGAAATCAAATGCCATAGCTCCTCTCCTGCCAACAAGGGTAGTGAGAGGGAAGTGAGGGGCCTGGTGCCCTTCCAGATCTCATCCCAATACAATAAGTAGAAAATCTGGGGGTATGTCAGGCTCAGGAGCTTTGCAGTGCTTTCTAGTTGTGATTTTAGACATTGTCACAGTATAGTTAATTTTCCAAAAAGCCTTTGGCAAATTTCCTCAAAAAGGCGCTTAAGTAAACAGAGCTATCATGGGTTAAGATGGAAGGATTTTTCCTGGATTAATGATTGTTTAATAGATAGAAAACAAAGGGTGGGTCTAGGATTGGGTTTAAGGTTAGCTTTCATAATGAAAGGAAATTGCTAACGAAGTCACACATACACTTGTCCAGATAAACAGATATTCCTGGGACTTCTGTTGGTCATTATATTCATCAAGGCTCCTTGAAAGAGGTTGATTCATGAGGTTGCAAAGTTTGTCGTTGCTGCAGACCTACTGCCACAGGGTACATCTAGTGTGCACCCACATCTTAAGTACTGGATGTGGACCTGTGAACTCACTGAAAAAGTTGAGAGAGAGCTTGCAAAGATCTCTTTACACATCATTTTAGCGTCAGTCAAGATGGCAGCCATCACAGTGACACTGGACAGGTTTTTGCAACTATTTCACTAGCTCTGGGTAAGGAGCAGGGCGCTAATGAGCACTGACACTCACAAATTCTGCACTGAAAATCCTAATAAAACAGATGAGTTAAAGCAGATGAACAGCACTGAGTTCATGGGACTTCTACGCATGTCACTTCCTTTTCTATTAAGTGTTTTGTAATTTCTGCTGATTTTTCTGCAAGCCCATTTGATTATACTTAGTGCAGCCTTGATGCGGTGTGCTTGAATTGCTGTATCAGTGAGATTTGCTAAAATAAGTCACACATGAATTGTAGGCCATTATCTATCATTAACTCATCTAGAATTTCATGGCGAACTAAGTGCTATGTATAATGTGTTTTCTCAATCACTACTGGCTGTATTGTCTTAGTATAGCAGAATGTGGCTGATAGTAGAGTCACATGCAGTTCAGATACATGGAAACCAATTTGGGGGAAAAAAGGGTTTAGTTAATAATTGCAAATATTTAAAATCATTTCAGTTATTTCAATTAATTCAGAGGCATTTAAATTAAAATTTATCATGTATTTATTTTAGACTTGTTAGCTGCATACAATGCCCATGACATTCATATCCATGCAGAAGAAAAAAAAAAACAGAAAAACAAACTTGAGCTCTTTTTTCAGGGTATGTCTACTCCAAAAAAAGGCATTTTCAGATTATTCGGTTGATGCCTGTACTTTCCGAGACTTTGTTTCATTAAACAGATTGCATTTTCACCTGGAACTGAAGTCTAAGAATTGCCTGCTAGCATTTATTATTGCTTTAATCATTTACAGTTAATTGCCAACTGATTAGCTCAAGACTAAAAAGAAAAGGTCTAGCAAATGCAAAGTCTTACCATCACGTTTCTGTAGGGGATACTTAGGGCTGGGGTCAGATTTTTAAAGGGGCTCATGCATCAAAAGATGCAAGTGGATATCTAGTGAAATACAGTCTACCTATCCTACATGGTGTCTGGAAACTCATCATCCTGTCTGCCAGCAAAAAGGAACAGAGTGATCAAAACCATCATAAATAGTTGTGGTTGCTGGTTCTCACGTTGAGAATGGTGATACAGTGAATACTGTGGCTACCTCTGTGTGTGTGTGTGCGTGTGTGTGTGTAAGAGGGAATCCTCTTTGGTTTGGAGAAGTCACTGTACAAGACATCTGCTCTTATTCAGCCTTTTCTGAATGCCAGCGATCCTGTCCTTCCCTCTTTTACTCTTTCAGTTGAGATTCAGTTGGGTATCATGATTTTCAGCGTGCTGGTTCCCAACAGGATGAGTCCAACCATTACCAAGAGTCGTGGAGTCTCTTACAGTGTGTATTTGCATCTTCAGATGCCTGAATACTTTTGAAAAGTCTCTGCAGGTCCTTTTATAGGGGTACTTGACCTTCTGCTGGCTTGTGGTTTGTATGTGCTTCTCATTTCAGTTTGTCCACTGATTTTTTGTTGAGAAGATAGGTTGTAAACAGGTCTAAGATCTCTTTGCTCATCACCTTCAGTGTTTAGAACTGGTGGGGACAGAACGTTCTCTATGAAAAGAACATCGGTAGGCTGGTATATCTCACTGTTTCTTCTTGTTTCTGTTCGTTGCATCTCGTCATCTCATCTCATCTCATCATTTTATTTAATTTTCTGGAGACTAGCTACTGCTTTGCACAATGTTTTCTATACCATGTCTTCCAATAATTAATGGACTGTTTCAATTAAAATCAATGCCAGCCTACAAACACATTAATAGATATTTTTGTGGCATAAAACAGTAGCAGAGTTTCCCTTTTATGGCATAAAACAACTGCAAAATTTCTCTTCTTGGTCTGACTAAAATTTGATTATCTTTTATCAGACTTGCCATCAAGCCATCATCACATGAGTTTCTATTTCTAGATTTACATCTATTACTAGACTCAAATTTGTCTTTTCTAATTCTACTTTTTACTAAGAGTTTTAGATAGCTTTCCCCATAGGCTTGTTTTAAGGAAGTATCCCGAATGTTACACCTTTTTTTAAGATTGAAAGGGATTGTATCCTTTGTCCCTTAGTACTGCCTAGGAGATAGTGCATGTTGCTATTGTTTCAGTTATAGCGCTCCTTTGTAATAATTTCCACGTTTTCTGTGTGTATGTGGTTACTGAGTGGTATACTTTATGACTACGTTCAGTTAAATATTGGAAGTTTATTGTGTGATCTTATTTGTTTATTAGTTTATTTGTTATTAGCTTAATGCAGACATGTTGGAAAATCAAGAACAGTGGCTTGGTAACGCACCAGTCTGCTAACACTTCTGATAGAAGTAATACCGTTTGCTTTTACATACCTCTGATGAGCAATGGTTGCACCCATGAACTTGTCAGAGCGAGTGGTAAAAGTCTGTGTTCATTAACATAGGAAAATAAAAGCCTAATGAGATTGAAAAGGATAAGGAACAAGAGGACTGACATGAAAGGGTAACAGAATGAAAAATTCCAGGGACTTGAGTGACTCGTAAGTTGCGACGTGATTAATTTCATCCAGAGGTTGTAAAAAAGCTGGTTGGTCATTCTGCTCCTCATTGGTCTCAAGTTCCTAAAGAGAATAAAGATTAGTCTTGTTGGCTGGCTGGGCAGGTGGACTTCACTGTGCTGCAACTCTGTTGTATCTCTATTATTTTGCAGAGAAGAGGTAAAGAATTGGTAGAAGTGGAAGTAAATATGCACCTGGCCTCAGTGTTGCATCAACTATTGTTAGAGCTAGTTAGAAAAACGCTTCATTTGCTAATGTTTTAAAGGACTTTTTTTAAACTTTGATTAATAATTTTTCATATTTGGATTAACTAACGTTTTCTTGATTTTGAGAACCAGATTGCTCCCTCCGTTTTTCATTTTTCACTGCCATTATTTTGTGGATGCTTTTTCAAAAAATTTGTATATATTAACCAAATTTTTGACTTAGCCTAGAAGTTATCATTCTTGTCAGGTTTCTCTAATGATGTTACTTCAATAGCCAAAGATTTAGTATGGTGAATGTTTACAGAATTTTGGAAGTTTGCTGCTTAGAAAATCCAGACTTAATTCTATTATATTTATATAAATGTGCATTTTCCAACTTTTTAATTTAGCACATTTCCTTAAAGATAATTTTATTGCTTTTAAACATGACTGTCATAAAATTGTCCCTAAGCCAAACTGCATAACACTTCTATCTCTGTATGTACACAAAAGCACCCTATATATGTGTGATAAAAATAAAATTGCTATATGAATCTGTAGACATTAATTTTTCAGTATATTTTGTTAATTTATTTACAGTATCCAGGTAAATTGACATTGATTTTCATTCTGGAAACTAAAATTGTAACTATTAATGTGAAAATATTTGCTTATCCAAGACTTCAGTGCCAGCTTTAGCTATTAAGATTAGGTAAAGTACATGTTGGCCACATTTTAACTCTGAGTTCTTACAATAGTTTAAACATGTAAGTAAACAAGGCACAGTATAAATAGGCAGTGTAATTTTTTTTTTTTAAAGGTCATCTGTGTAAGTCAGCTGCAAATCACTTTTTTTTCATTGCCAGTCAAGTCTCGTTGCCACTATTTATGTTATGAAACTTCTCTTTAAATAAATTACAAATATTTTCAGGTTTTTTATTGCTGGATAATTCAGACCCCGTTACTGACATTGTTTCCTGATTTATTTTTAGTTTCTTTATTCAGAAAAGTCTTCTAAATTTAGGGAGGCATAAAGTTGACAAAAAGCTGCATATGTTTTTCCAACTCTCTTCCAGTTGCCTGACACTTTGTCAAGAGTGTGTAAAATCATGTAGCAGAGAGTAAAATACGGATTAAACAAAATTCAATCATCCTGAAAGGGCCACTGCTTTGTTTTGGTTTTCTCCCATTATTTTCTTTTTTTTTTTTTCCTCTATCTGTCCATGTTTTGTTCTCCCCTGCTTTTAAGCAAAATGATGTGATTTATCACAGTGCTTTACTTTGGATCCTAGCTCAATGAAATAATTCAACACATAGCTCTTTTTTATTGTTTTTATTTCAGCAAGCCATTTTTTGCACAATAGTGTGCTGTTTGGACACTTGAAAATTCAAATGAAATGGGGAATTTTTTCCTCGGAGTAGTTTTTGACCAACTTTTCTATTTAGAGCATGCTATTTGAAGAATGTTGCCAAGCTACATGCATTTTCTATATATCATGTGCACTTGTTTGCGCAAACACAACCTGTTGTATGTTTTGCTTACAATATTAATGCACATATCACATGTTATCTGGGTCACGTAATTTAGTTGTTCTGAGCAATTGCTAGTTTATGGCTGGGCTTCCACATTTGTGCAACTCATCCCAATTTGAAAGAGGACAGGTTCCTAAAGCTTACAGTAGAAGAACAAACCACTGCTGAAATCTGTTGTAAAAACAATCTCTCTGACAAAAAAGGCTAACCAAAAGAGGGAAGATATCTGGAAAAGTGTAGAGAAGATGGAGAGAGCCAAAGAAGAACAAGCAATGCAACAGGTGTGTCATATAGCAGGGGAAATGCAGTTTAACCCCCACTGAATTATTTTTTAAAAAATCCAGATTTTTTTTTTTCAGACTAAAAAGGAAGGGATTCAAAGACCAGTCCCATTCAAATTGCCACAGGAAATGCATAACTGCACAAACAGACATTTTATAAACATGTGTTATGAAGGTTTTAAAGAAGACAAAGTAAAATCTACTGTCATTTTAATATAATGTAGTAAGAAATCCAACAGTTGCCTCTTCCAGGTTCAGAAATACTATGATTTTTTGATCCTGAAAAATAGTTCTGTGAAAGAATTTCTCTAATTTCAACAGTACTCTAAAGCCATGTTGGCTTCATGATATATATATATAAAAATTATTTTGAAGTGATTTTTGTATGTAGGGAATTAACTAAACAAAAAGAAAAAAACAAAGAGAGAAGAGATTGACTGAAGAGGGGCAAGTGGGACAGCGAAAGAAAAGAGAGAAAAACGTTTGCAAGGAAAGACTGGAACATTCATGCCACATGGGTGAAGTGAAAGTAAAGTGACTCTGTAGACATTTTACATGACATAAAGAGGCAACCCGAAAAAAATAAAAGGGATTATTTTTTGCAAATAGGAAAACCCAACCAACCAACCGGGGATGGTCCAAAGGTGAAACTAGAAGTATCCAGACTGGAAGTAAATGACTGTGTTTTGGCTGTCACTGTAATTGTGACTGTCACCAGTCACTGTGCTGTGATTGGTCCCTAGATTTTTTTGGTAGATTGTTATTTGCCATTTTTAAATCAAAATGCGTTCTTCTAAAGGACAACTACATGTTCTTGGTCCCCATTAGGAATAACTGGATCAAGTTTCACTTTTTTGTGTTATTTAGAAGTCACTGTAGATTATCAGAGTGTCCCCTTATGGGAATTATGTTGCTTAAAGCTTCTTAGAAAATAATATAAATGGTGAAGTAAAGACAGAGGAAACTCTGCTTAAACACTCAGTAGATAACTATAGCTCTTTAAATGGAAAAGATGTGGTATTTTAAAGGAACGGATTTTAGATCGACAGAGAAATGATTGTAAAAATAATCACAATATGCTATAGTTAGTACAGCTTAAATTTGACTGCTTGTCAAGTATTTTGAGGAGAGGAAAATCTGATTTGCCATCAAATTCACAAGTACATAGTTAGATTTTAAATACCTTTCTTACCACTAAGGATACGTCTACAGTCTAATAACAACAGCCACCAATCTCTGATGTTTCAGCCATTTAATGTACCTAATTTGGACAGTACACTCGAAGGCTAAGACCCACATTAACACATTTTAACACAACCTCGGTGCAGCTATACAAATTTTGCGCTGCATCTAACTCACCTCCAGCTGGGTCTCAGTATGGGCAGCAGAAGTGCAGCCAGTACCCGTCTGGTGAGGCAGACCCGATGGCCGCTTCCACCACCATTCTGCCACCCCTGAGTCAACTCCTTCGGTATTGCTCTAAAAGCAAATGGATTTGGGCTGAATTTGCAAAGCATCCTCCCCGTCCCTTCCCCCCAGCCCCCCCAAACTAATCCTTCTTTCTGTGAGGGGTTTTTTGGTTTGTTGTTGTTTTTTTTTTTGCATGGTTTGTGTGAAGCAGGCTTTAAAACACTGGGCATAAGTCTGAGAGTTATGATAGCCAGGGATTTGAGATGGAGGAGAATTAGAAGCAGCTCCGGGTATCAGTGGGTACGAAGGTCTCCGTCATTAAGGACCACGACTAAATAAACATGCTGCGATATGATTGCTTTATTGCTCTTTGCTCATTTTATGTCATTTTATTGCCTTACTAATGGCTATAGGATTAGGTGTATAAGGGGGTGCTGAAAATGGAGAACTAAAAGAGGTACATAAAAAAGTGTGCGCTTCCCATAGAGATTCCAACTTTTCCTCATCATGGATGATGGAGAGGCTAATTTACCTTGCATAGATAAACGAGGGTAGGGAGAGAGGCACAGAGGGACTTAAAGAACATATCCATTTCTAGGCTTCATCCTCACTTTAGTACACCTGATGATTTTTATGTGCCTTTATAGTGGCCCCAGTGGGAGAGGCTGTGTCATTACAAGTAGTGCTTTTTTCCTCCACAATTAGGCAAATGGTATGTTTCTGATCCAGGGTCTACATGTGACAATATGCGGATAAGAATTAATTTTATATATATTTAACTATTAAATAAAACAGTCTGATTTCTGATATTGCCAAAATCAATCTGGTATGCTGGTGTAGCTGTATCACTTCTGAGGACAGAAAGTACTGATGGGCTAATAATTTTACTGCTTGCTATTTTGCATGCACTGCAGTTTAGAAGATCAATAAAGAATGTAGTGCCTCAGCAGACCTACAATTTAGACTCCAAGAATCTCTGTTCTTGACTAAAGTCCTGTTGCAGCTACATAAGGGGAGCTAGTTTCATCCCTGGTGTCTAGAAGTGATATTCTACGTTGGCAGTTTCTTCCAAGGGAAAGAACGATGTATGATGCATAAGGTTTCTGGGAAAGTAAAAAGCCAAGCAAAAAATGCTGTCTTAGCTGAAGCCAGTGGATATATATATATTTTTTTTTTAATAGGAGAACCTAAAAATGACATGCTTTTATTTGGATCTTAATAGCATGGAGTTACATTTGTGATGCAGAAAAAAAAATGTCTTTCAGAACTTTGTGAGTGGTCAGGGTATATTTTATTTGTATTTAAGAATTGCTCATAAATGCATAGACTACACACATATAAGAATGATCAGAATTGATAGGTAGCATTGACATGAATATACATAAAACAAACAAAAAAAGATAGTGACAGCCCAGCTAAAGCTTAGCATTTAAAAGTGCAGTTCACCCAAGAAAAGTCAGCAAACCTGCAAGAGTTGTAAAGTAGTTCTCAAGGTTACTACAAAATGTCCCTTTGTTTCCTTCATGCCTTCATCGTTCTTGAAACCCTCTCCACATAGTCAAATTAAACTTATTTCTCTTTCAGTCCTTCCTACTACAAATCCTGTTTTACTATGTAGTTTACCCAGTACCTAAACATTAGTCATCCAAAGAACAGGGAATCTTTTATTCATACACTTCCATGTCAACAGTTCTGCAGTCTGAAAAAACATTTTGTCTTTTATTCCCTATATGTAATCCTTCCAGATAGTATTTCAAGACATTGTATAAATTCTATGCTTTTTTATTCTACAAGCAGAAGAAAATCTGGCATCAACATTGTCTGATGACTTAAGCATTTTCTTGAAGTTTCTTTAATCTTCAGAAATGCCTTTGTACCTTGAGTGAAAGCACTGTATTCTCAACGTTTATAATCCAAATAAGAATTTTCTGTAGGAGCATAGTTGGTTTGCATTGCAGGTAGCTTAGCATTTATTTTACTCTTATTGGCTGCAGGTATTACCTAGAGGTGAGGATGGAAACACAGCCTAGGAAATCAGCCTTCCCTCATCTGTGTATGGAGAGCTGAAGCTTCTGTACTCTGTTGTTTTCTTTTTTGAATGTAAGTAAAATTTTGCTGCATGCTTCACTAACCTCCTTGCTTGCTAGAGACTCTATCATTAGCAGTCCTATTTCGACACGCCGCTCTCAGAAAATGATGGCCATTTGGAGACACAGCTGTTGGAAAGATCATGTGCTCCTGAAAGCCACATAAATACCTATGAAATCGGAGAAATTGGTGGTAGGCTGGTGGAAGGTATGCACACCCCAAACATTTTTGCTAAATGACAGTTATGTTGCTCACCCAAAGCCGTGTGTGCTCTTTATCAGGCAATTGCTTCCTCATCGTATCTTATTACTTTCCTCAGTTGTCCAGATTTTTCAATATCCTCTGGGAAAGATGAACAGAAGACCTGTGAACCGCTAGTTTCTTCTTCCTTTTTTTAATTGGTATACTTTAGTCAGTTAATTAAGGACTTTGCAACTCCAACATGTATTGACCTTGAAGACCCAGTCCTTGAAAGGTGATTATTTTTTTCTATTGATTTCATTAAATTTTGCATGATCAGATATTCTTCAGTTCTGGGCCCTAAACATACAAGACTTCAAAAAGTATTTTTTCCACTTTCTTAAGTGAATTCTACTGTGAACGTTTCCCTCTGTCCCCCAGTGAACTCCATGATTCTTGTTCCTTCCTACTCAGCAGCAACTCGTGTGTTTTGAATTCAGTCCCACTTGTTCATCAGGATGATTTTTTGCACATTTTCCCTGTTTAATTATATAACGCCACATGTGCTCAATTTGTGCAAACATCCTTTGGACTTGTTACAATTTGATTTTCTGTCAAGGATAGTTCCAAAGAAGAGCAAATGATGGGCAAAGGAAATGATGCTGGTGTGTATCTCATTTGCAATTCTAATAGCGGCTTTGTGAATTTGAACACGTTAGTAAAGAGCACTTCACTCAAGTGCACATTACCGCCGAACTTGCTAAACATGTCTAAGAATAATGCTACTCCAATCTGGGCAAATTAGATGGATAACATCATTTGCAGCAGTTGTTAATTATGTATCAGCTGCAGTCACAGCGTAATTCTGCTAATTGCTTATCGCGCTAAGGTTAACTTTCTGTCATTTATATTTGTTTAATTCATAATTAGAATAACACACTTGATATTGTTTGCTGTCCACTTTTAAAAAAAAACATTAATGATGCAAATGTTCAGCAACATAAGACTAGAAGAGATCTCCTGAATTATCAACTTTGCTGATGTCATCAACCCACGTAATATCTTTCATAAATTTCTCTCTGTGTCTTAAAACCAGTTAGATTCCTCACCTCTGCTACTTAAATGGAGGTTTGTTACAGTGTCGTGACCCTGCCATGTTTAGATGCTTTCCACTTGCCAGCCTCAAATTTATGTCTTTGTTCTTTTGGCAGCATTGTTTTACTGTCTAAATAATTTTTCCCCCTATGATGTTACCATGCATGATTTATTTGTAGAATACTCTCTCACTTCTCACTTCCCGGAGATGGGCAAACCAAGTCCTTTTAGTCTCCTCCTGTAAGATCTACATTCTCATGCCCTGAACATGGCTGGCAAGCCATTAGTGCTCCTTAATTCCAGCTGTAATGGCAGCTTTTAACTCCCCTGCCTCGTGCAGATGGAAGTAGAAATGCCATTCACTGTCAGACGAATGACAGATAGCAGGAGGTGTAGATGAGTTCCGCTGGCTCTACAAAATGTGTCCAGAAGTACTGGTGGAAGCGACTGGCTGACTTCTTATTCTGGCTAAGTGAACAGATATGGCAGTATTTTAATGAAAACTGTTTGAGACAGCTAAGTCAATCTTTTCAAACCAAGTCCATCATAGTAGCTTAATTTATGTATACATCTGAAAAATAGGGAATGCCATAGTAATTTAGCCAGGGGAGGCTAGAAAGGTATTGTGATTCTTAGAGAATAAAAATTCAATCAAGACTTGAGAAACTGGGTGACAATTGAGAAACAAATTAGGGCACTGGCTGGAGAGAACTCTGCTGAGAAGAACCAAGGGGTCTTGGTAGGCAGTGAGGAGAGCATGAGCCAGCAGTGTGTCCTGTGAGCAGAGGGCCAACAGCATCCCAGGCGGTATCAGCAGGATCAAGGGAAGTGATTATTCCCTTTTACTCAGCACTCGTTAGGTAGCATTTAAAAAGGTGCACCCAGTTTTACCCCCTCCCCGCCCACCCGCACCCTTCTTTCTTCCAGGAAAGACTTGGATAAACTGGAGGAAATTCAGCAGAGGGCCACCAAGATGGCCAGGGGCTGGAACAACCTGCCCAGTTGAGGAGTAGCTAATGGACCAGAACTGTTTCAGCCTGGAGATGAGATGGCTTTGGGAGAGGGGGCCTCACAACAGCGTCTGGTACCTCAGGGCAGTTTGTGAAAATATGGAGCCAGGCTTTTCCTTGTGGTGCAGGTGGGAGAACAGAGGCTATGGACACAAGTTGAAACAGGAGAATTTCAGGCTGTATGTAAGAAGAAAATTTCCCCCATCTGAGGACCAGGGGGACCAGGTCCAGCAGAGGAACACGGCGCCCAGAGGTTGGGCAGTCTCCATCCTTCACCGTATTTCATGATATGAGTGGATAAAGCCCGTAGCAGCCTGGTCTGACCTGCATTGAGGAGAAAGTTGAACTCTATGATCTCCTGAGCTCCTTGAAGTTAAGGAGTAGGAATGTATTCAGGATTCCTCATGTCTATTATGGTATTTCATATAGTTCCTCCTTTTGCACTCATGAAACTGATTATTATGTGTCATAAAAATGCCCAGCCTTTCAGTTCACTTCTGTAGCTCGGCTTTCTTGACTGAATTTTATATTAAGATCCCCTTCAGCAAATAACATCAAGACAGTAATATTTTTCATAATTCTTTTTTCATAATTTTTTCTTTTTCTTTTCCTTCTTTTTCTTTTTTCTTTTTCTTTTTCTCTTTCTTTTTCTTTTTCTTTTTCTTTTTCTTTTTTCCTTTTCCTTTTCCTTTTTCTCTTTTTTCTTCTTCCTTTTCCTTTTCCTTTTCCTTTTCCTTTTCCTTTTCCTTTTCCTTTTCCTTTTCCTTTTCCTTTTCCTTTTCCTTTTCCTTTTCCTTTTCCTTTTCCTTTTCCTTTCCCTTTCCCTTTCCCTTTCCCTTTCCCTTTTCCTTTCCCTTTCCCTTTTCCTTTCCCTTTCCCTTTCCCTTTCCCTTTCCCTTTTCCTTTTTTTTTCTTTTTTCTCTTTCTTTCTAAAACAAATGAAAAAAGTGACTTCACTTATGTAAAATAAAACTGCTTACAACAATGATTCTGAAGACTTGGGGGTCCCAAAGTAATTATTTCTGCCACACTTCCTAGGAATGGTTTGATTTCAGATTTTTTTTTTTTTTAACTGTTCTTTCCAAGACAGCAGTAGACAACAGTGCTGTAGTTTTCTTTCATTTTTTTCCCCAAGAACACTATGCAGATCAAACAAGGCAAATCACATCAATCTTTGATTAGAAAGTATTTACTGTGTCTTCTATCCCCGACATTTATTATATGTAAAAAAAAAAAAAGCGTAAAAAAGAAGTTGCAGTGTTTTAGTTGCACTTATTCAAATGCCCAGGCAAGGCCAAGTTTTAGCAAGAAGTTGCATCTTCATTAGACCAAGCAGGACATCCACTTCAAACAGCCAGTGTTGACATTCTCTTTGGTGCAGCGATTGGGTTATTGCTGTTATGGCAATCAGTCTGTACAGTTAGACCTTATATCACCTGAAAAAGAAAATCCTGTTACGCCTATTTTTTCCACTCACCTGCAGATTCTGAAAGTTTTCAAAATACTTCTTCATGGTATTTGTAATAAAACCTTAACATAAATGGTTAGGATACACCCAGCAGTGACCTTTTCATCACCTGACTAAATGAAGTCATCTTTGTTTCCTTGCTTGCACACCACCGCTACTGACTCAGCCTTCCTGATTCCTAAACAAATATGTTCTGCAGTTCCTTCTGATTAGGACATTCTTTTCTACTGTGATTTTGCTGCTTTTTGGAAGTTGAAAGACTTAAGTTTTCATAGGAAGTTACTTTTGCCATTCTCACAAATCAGCTAGGGATATTTAAATACTAATGTGTTTCAAATGCTGACGTATTTACAGAACTTACTGATCAAAAGTGGACTGTCACCTTAGATATTTTCTCAGGTGTCTAATTAAAGCACTGTTATCTGGAAGATGAATCAGTTTTAAGTGTTGTCAGGGCATTTAATCAGTAAAGAGTACAGTTTACAGCTGCTTTTTCTCCTTAATCAGATGAAAAGAGGGATATCTTTACTGCATGTTTTTGAAAAATCACCAAAACCTTGGAGTGCAACAACTTTTGTGTGTCTCCTGTGATAAATTTAACAGATTAGTTGTGATTTCTCCTTTTTTTTTTTGACGTAGAGTGTAGCTTTGGTAAGGCAGCTTAACTTCCAGTGGAAGGCCATTCCTGTGGCTGTATCTACACTCTGGGGTAAGTGCATCACAGTCCTGCTCCCAGGAGGTGCACCTGAGTAATGTCTCTGCAAGGTGGGGAAGTGACCTGTGTTCTCCGCATGCCTTGTATTTCTGGTTCCCTGGGCCAGAGGGGGTATCAGCTAGGCTCTGACTTTGTGTGCTTGGTGTACTTCCAAAGGAAAGCAGAGAGGCCTGTCCTCCAGTCACAGGGATTTTTGGGTACACATTCAGAAGCCAGGAGTGCAGGCAAGACCATGCAGGATAGCTGTCCCACAGTTAGGAATGGTATCGTAACATTTGCTTTGTTGCTTTCTGCTATGAGGGATGATCTTCACCTAGCTTTTTTTTTTTTTGTTATATTACATATCTTTCTATTTTTATCAAATGCAGAGATACCTGGGTCTGATTCTGTTAATCCTCATTTGGTATAGTGTCCATCATTTTGTGACTGCACACGTGGCCATTCTTTTTAAGTTGGCTGACCCTCTTACTGAAACTCGGGCCCTCTGAAGCATAACTTAAGTTGGAGAAAACATTCATTATGTGAACTAGGAGTATAGCGATATTTGAGTTTGTTTTAAAATGTGATAAAGGTTTTTTTTTTCTGGCATTCATAACCTGTAGCAGGTGGGCTATAAGATATATTTTCATTTTTAAGGAAGTGCTCAGGTGGATAGTGCAGGAGGTGGGTCTCCAGCCAAGGTCTCCACCTTCACGTCTCTGGTCAGATTTTGGGGAGTCATTTGCGTAGATTCACCTCACCTAACTCTAGATGTCTGTTGCGTTTGTGTGAGCACTTTAGTTAGACAACCAGCGGGAAGAAATGGGTGTTTCAATTCAAGAAGTGATTCAGTTCAACCTACTGTTAAAGATAAGTTTGATGAATCTGTTTAGATGTGCCTGTTTAAGATATAGAAAGGGAGTTAGGCATTTACTTTACGTGCAGATGACTATATTGTAGACACGTGGACTCAAGTGTTATAAACACTATCTTTAGTTGTCCTTTGCCTCAGTTCTCTGTTCATAAAAAGGGGAATGTAGTTTGTGCCTCTCTCAAAGGTATGGAGATAATGTTAGTGACTGCAAGGTTCTCAGATAAAGTGATGGAGCCTACCTACATGAATACATTAAAAACAAGGAATACAGCCACCTGAATATGTGCAGAAAACCCACCCAGACACAGCTATTATCTGTCATACTTAAAGTAGGCCTGATCACATAGCTTACATTACTGCAGCTACACATAACTTTTCAGATTGTATCTTGATGATTTGCATTGTGTTTTTTCTCATAACTGCAGCTGTGACCATTTCTCAAAGTTTCCTCTTACCTGCTCTTAAGATAGAGACTAAGCACAACTTTTCAGGACTGCTTCTTTCATAGTTTCCATGCCAGGGAGTTTTTTTTCCTGCTCAGCTTGATCGGTGTTCTGGTTTTATTAATCAGAGATGCAGCCCATCTAATTTTTCTAACATTTATCATCAGCTTTTAAAAGGGACTTTTACTGGTTTTGAGCTTATTAAAATCACTGTTAAAAACATCTGTTGGGAGAAGATATATCTGCATTTCTTGGAAGTCACAGAAGTTAATGTTTTATTCCTACCCGAAACACACCTAGCATGTGTTAAATTAAGAGATAACCACTGGCCAATTGCAGAGTGGATCTGTGTGTATACAGCACAGAATAGGCTGAAGCTCCTTCTCCAGAAGATTGTGTTTTATGTGCACTGGGGTCTGAATTTACTGCACCTACAATGTAGATGCCTCTGCCCATAAAGATATCAAGTGTTCATGGCCTCCCCAATCCTTAGGACAGCCCTGTTGTTTGTATTTTCAAGGAGATACTGTTATTTCATGTTTGCTGAAACCAAGAACGACTTTGTTCTCTTAAGGAAAATAATTTAATAATTTTAATGTGAAATTTCTTGGTTTATGACCTAATGCAATGGTTTCCTTGTCCCAATTTAGTATTTTTAGAAGCTTTGGGTTGTTGTTTTTGATATACTTTATGAGCTATATTTTCAGCAGTACTCAATCTCGTCATGTATTATTGTTCTCAGAGGGAAAAGCATCCCTTTGAAAATCAGGGTATTTTACATGCATGCTTCCCCAGGAGGTGAGTTGGTCTAAAAATCTTCATATGTATTTGATGGATAAAATCAAGTTATTTTGATACTTTAAAGAGCTGAGCCAAAATATCATTGAAACAGAAGATATGCCTTTATGCTTTCGTGTTGTTCCTTTAATCGGGTAGTATTTTGAATTTTCTCTCACTTTTTCATATTTTCAATTTAAACACATAGGCTTTAACATGCTCTGAACTTCTCATTAACTGATTTTTGTAACAATGAAAATGAGAGAAGTTGTCAAGTTAAGCATAACCATGCTAGTGTCTTGGAAGAGTTAAATCAAGTGTGTTGACACAACGTTCTTTCTGCAGGAATGTGATGAGTCAGTTTAGACTCTAGTTAAAAATTTTAATTTTAGACAGAGTAACTGAAAATAATGGGACTTGTGTGACTATTCAGTTATTTAATTAGCCTTTTACGTAGGACCAAGAGTTATATAGTCACTAGTATGGGCAGAAGTGTACCGAGTTTGTTTTGAAACATTACGTAGAATATATAACTCAATTCATCAGGGGATAGAATATAGAAATCAGAAGACTTGCTGCGATTAATTCATCACACAGAAAAGAGAGATTCTAGGCAGGCCGAAAAAAAAACCCAAACAAACCTTGCCTTGATACTGGTTAACCTTTTTTTGAACTCTTTTATTGCGTATGACAAAGGCAAGGGTGTTTATCTGTGAAAAAAAAAATCTCATTATATGGTATTTTTCAAGATAAATGTGGATAAATTGTAAGTCGAGTTTATCTAACTGGCTATATAAAACATTGTTTATGAGCAAGTTTGCATAAAAACCTGCCAAGGAGTCTTGTTAAGACATTACTAATCACCCGGGGATGACTGAACAAGTGTTTAGTCTTCCTTATCAATATCACGATGGGTTGGTTTTATCTTACACCTGAACTCTTTCCTCTTTTCTTCTCATTTCATTCTGCTCTCCGGAACAAGTCTCTGATTAATTTTTCTGTGTGTACCAGAAAATAAGTTACCTGATTTAAGCAAATAATTAACAAGTGACTCCAGTTATTTAACTGTAACTCAGCAAATCTCACCACAAAAATCTGTGCTACAAAAATCCTTTAAGCCCTCTAAACTGGCAACACTTCATGGCTATTGTGAGTTTTCAAGAATAAAATGAACTAAAGAATGTTAAGTTAAAATAGAAATATTAAATACTAAAGTCTACCTAGTAGTAATTCGAATACCTAACCGTAAACCTTATCTGTTGCTATGTAAAAAGCAAAATTATCCTATATTTTGTCCTTTCTCCCCATGAAAATGCACAAGTTTTTGATAGTGCCTGCTAACCCCAGATAGGGTTAGCAAATTTACTGTTAATCTGGACACAAAGCCAGCACAGGAATGGATTGAAGTTGCAAAATAACAGATTTACTACTAGCTCATGGAGAGAATCTGCACATGAGCAATACATTGTCAAAAATTATTAGGGTCCAGTTTGGAGGAAGGAGAGCTTCCCCTCTCAAATCCATTTTTGTAGGTATAATGGATAATTCAGGAGGCAAATCCAGCTGTCACAAAAACACCGCAAATGAATTCCTGTGTGTACATCTATACATATACCCATACTTATACATATGTATATATTACCCAAGATTTTAAATCTGCATAACATTTGGTATCTATATATGTTGCAGTCTACTATGGGCAGCCTCCTGGAACAGCTAGGTAAAGGAGTATGACTACTCTGTGTCCTCAGTCTTTACCTCCTAACCCCTGTACCTGGCATACTGTGTTCTGACTGACTAGACTAGACTAGACTAGACTGTTTCAGTTGGAAGGGACCTACAATGATCGTGTAGTCCAACTGCCTGACCAGTTCAGCACTGACCAAAAGTTAAAACATGCTGTTAAGGGCATTGTCCAAATGTCCTCTCAAACACTGACAGGCTTTGGGCATCGACCACCTCTCTAGGAAGCCTGTTCCGTGATTGACCACCCTCTTGGTAAAGAAATTCTTCCTAATATCCAGTGTGAGCCTCCCTTGGCACAGCTTTGAACCATTCCCGCATATACAATCACTGGATACCAGGGAGAAGAGCTCAGCACCTCCGCCTCCACTTCCCCTCCTCAGGAAGCTGTAGACAGCAATGCCACCCCTCAGCCTCCTTTTCTGCTGACTGTCATCAGGCTTCCATTTCGCTATTAGCTATCCCTCTAAATATTCCCATAGAAATGTCTTTCTTCAACAGGCACCATCATGGCCTTGCCTCTTCCATCAGCCAGACACACTGCTCACCGTAAGTGCAGTTGCACGGCTACTTGTTGGCATTTTGTGGTGGCCTATATACAGTGGTCCATGTATGATGTCTCGGCTATGAGATGGCTTTTCCTGGACTATTTCCTGCTCTTCAGCAGTGGTATTACTTGGTGAAAGGCTGTCTTATGCTAAATTGACGACAGAAATCTCAGAGGAAAGTTTTAAGGTTATTAGCTGCTGACACAGAGGAGTTATAGGTGTAATCCAGCTCTCCTTAGTTGAAGAAATTCGCTGCAACATGAGGATAATAAAAAAGTGAAATAATAAGAATAGCAAAAATCTTCCTGAATCTGGTTGGTAATCAAGGGCTAGAGAGTGCAGCTGCAAGACCACCACACACAGGGGGACCACTGGTTTCACTAAGCCATTGACAGAAAGTAGCACAGAACATCTGGAAAATACAGAAGAAATGTCAATAATTTTGATCTGTGCAGATTGTGGTTGAATGCAATGAATACGAGAATCATCCTCAAAACATACCTTTCTGTTAGAGAGAGCGCAACTAAGGGTTTGCGAACTGGAATGTGCCTTGTACTTTGTGAGATGCTACCCAAGGCACTCACTGATGTGTGTGTGCGTGTGTAAGTGATAAATAAAATCAGATAAACCAGATGATAGCTTTGTTTACCTTGACCTGAAGTAGCAGATATAACGTCTTCCCTTTGCATATGACACCATTATATTGCTGCTGCTATGCTAGTAGCATATCCCCTCAATGACAGTGTGGCATATAAAGCGAATAAATCATTTATCCTTTTAGAATAAGCTGCAGAGAATGATATTTGGAATAGGGAGGGAGGATCTGAAAGCGAGCTATATCCTGAGACAGTTTAAATTATCTTCAAAATTATCCTGCAGCAACTGTTCTTCAGGCTCAAAATACTTTAGAGCTTTCATATTCCTTTGCTATTTCCCCTCAAGTTACAGACAGGGCAAAGACCCTACTGGATGCAAGATTAAAATTGTAAATTTCACTTCATAGAATTTGGAGTATAAAGTCTCTTGCTCTGCTTTGAAACTCTGATGTAGACTGTTCATTGACATCTTCATAACTACTTTGGGACTACTTCAGTCTTGAAAAACATGCTAAATAGGGTGGGTCCATAGTGTTTGACAAGTCAGAAGCCAGGCAAGCTCTTTGTTTTCTGTGTTTATTCATATTCATGGCTGCTGAAGTTGTAGCTGGGTGTTCCAAAAGACGGATACTTTATGAAGCCAAAAGTGTAAATAGAAAGACAATTCAGACCTCGCAGTAACGGTCCTTTCCCTGTTACTCCAAAATGAAAAAAAGAAAAAACAACCCTCATCATAACTTATAAAAGCAAGCTATGTCTTTTTGCTGTATGATACAGTGGAACTCAACATAATGAATCACCGATTCAAATGAAAAAAGAGGCAGATTCAATATGTGCAAGAATCTCATTTTTATAGAATGCCTGGGGTGGTCTAAGTGTCTAAAAATGTGTGTAATGGAAAGAGGCTTAGCCTAGATTTCCCACAAAGATTTGTACTTATGTTTCACCTGGCATGATTTGTTGCAGCTAATCTTACCACCTTGCCTAATAAGTGTGCCGTGAAACCCTGTTATTCAATTCTGGTTGCTTTAGCAACTTTTCTAGTGTTTGATATAGCCACTATATTTTTAGGACAAAGTCAAAAGGAAGATGTAAAATGAAAAGGCACAGAAGCATCTAAGTGCCATAAATTTACTTGGTGAAGCTGATGGCTGATGCTGGGTTTGAGAAGTGCATATGAGACGGTGCCTTTGATCATCTTACTGGAAGCAGTTGTTGTGCTGTACATTTACTCTCATGATTCACAAATTGTTCTGAAAAATGCTTTAACCAGCTCAAAGGCAACTTTTTCCTTGTTTGGCTCTCAACTTTTTTTTTTTGTGGGGAGGGGGCATGACGGTATTGAGAGACTTGCTGTAATGTTTTGGAGTTGTAGAGGACTCTAGCCATGTTTCCATCATGGTATCTAGGTCTTGAGCACAAAAGGCTATTTATTTTACAAGAAGTCTAAGAAGGTTGGTAATACACGTTTAGATTTTATCACTGATTTTTAGATGTGATTCAGCTCTGACTTTTTTTTTTTTTTTTAATAAAAAGCCACCTATCTCTAGCAAATAAAGTAATACCACAGTGTTACAAATCACGTCACAATTTTATATGTTTTAGAATAAGAGTAAACATTTCCCGGTCATTACTCATGGACCATTTATGAAATCCATGGGGGTGTGTAGCAGCGGAGATGATGTGACGGTGACCCGCAGTGTTCCCCCGGCGCTGAGGGTGCGTTACAGGAGGGGGACACCCAGTCTCTGTTATTACATGGGCGTGTGTCTTTGCAAGCCAAAGATGAGATTCCTCACTGGCGTGCAGAAGTTTGCACACCCTTTCCTGCGTAGCAGGCTTTTGGCAAATAAACTCCCTAACTCGGAGATCTTTGAGTTTACGGTAGTAAGGAGACATTCTGGCTCAGCTTGTATGGATTCGTTAGGGCTGGTTAGTACAGACTCCCTGCGTACCCCGTCTCACGTGTGTACCAGCAAGTAGGAGGGGAGACGCATCAAAATGTGTGTTTTATCAACATACTGGATAAATACGCCAGCTTATTGACAGAAGTAGGATGCCTTCCGAGTATGTCCACCATAACTCAATGTACCTGCAAAACAAGCAACACTGTGAAGCTGTGTTCCTTACTCAGAAGACATGGGAAACAAAAAAAACCCAAACCGTTTAAATTAAGACTTTCTTCTAGGGACCTGCATTTCTTACTAAGCTGGAATGATGAAAGGACATATTACTACCTATTAAAAAAATCAGAAAACCAAAACTGTTTTCAGTAGTGATAGTAGTTTGAGATTTATTTTTATTTTCAGGAAGGCTTGTATGGAAATAACCTTGATTTTATTAGCTTGTGTTCTGTTTTATACCACAATCAGAAAGAATGATTACATTTAATATGGAGAGCTGAACAATTAACAGAGTTAATAGTCTTAAAGATAAGATAGGAATGCTTTCTGTATGTGATTGTAAGGTCATCAGATTTAAAGAAAAAAACCCAACAAAACCACATGAAGAAAACCATTATTGTGTAGCTTTCTCTTTCTTCGCAATTACTGTGAAATTTATTTTGAAAAATCATTTCTCGCTCAAGTTTACAGTATCAGTTTTCTCAGAGGAGTGGTTCACAGTTTGACTTTCTGCTGAAACTTCTGCTTACCTAAGGCTAATATTTCTTTGCTGTCAGTAGTAGATGACTTGACTTAGAATTTGAGAGAACATCTCACACAACAAGCTGCAAGGTCGTTCAGAATTTGAAAAACAGCGTAGGTGTCCAATCTGAAAAGAAACCTCGGTGTGGTGGTCTGAATACTAGTGAACATTATAAAGCTTGGACTGACATAGGACCAAGAAGCTGTTCATCAGTATCTTCTTTCCTCATCTTCTCTAATTCCAGGGCTGCATTCTGATCCACCTAAGGCAGAAAGAAAGCATATTAATATTTTACAGTAGTCATTTAGTATACATTAATTGTTCATGATTTACTTCATGATGCCGAAAATCCCCCAGAAACCAGATTTTTACAAATGCAAGATTTGATTGTAAGAAGTTTCCTTAGCAATACAGGGGAAAAAATAGTATAAAGAACGTCTTTCCTGTAGTGCACATTTTTCCATATTAAAAAATCAATTGAAATGAGTTTTTATATGACAGAAGTATGAAGGGTCAATTTATTCCCTCTCTTTAGTAGTCACTGAGGGACCTGTTTTGGCAGCACTGAAGAAGTTCTGCTAACAGCGGAGGGAATAGCAGGATTTGATCATGTCATACATGATTTCTCCCATCTTACATTCGTGCCTTTATTTCAAATTTACTCATATGCCAGAATGTTTTTGGGACTGGAGTTTTGAAATAAAACTAAGCTAGTCTTAGATATGTTTGTATTTGTGCAGCATACTATTTTGATATGAAAAAGCCGGAGATTATTTATAGAAAATCTTATCAAAACTTATGCAAAAGATAATTCTGGTTAACATACAAACCTTTGCATATCATTTTAAGTAGCATATTAATGCAGTGAATCATTTGTCATGTAACTAGTAACTGGTTTTGTAGCAAATGCTGTACAAATACAACAAATTTTAGCAAATGCAAGAAATTCTGCTACTGAAGAAACTTTAAACATCGGGTAGCATAAAATTATTCCATCTCATGATGAAACTACTGTGATTTCCTAAACAAATAAGGGCTGTCAACAAAGAGCTTTTCATCAATCTTAATTTAATATGCTTCTTTAAGAAAAATTAAAAAATACTAGCTATGGTTAAAGACAGTGAAACTTCGTACACTTCCAGTACTGTGAAACGATGCTTTCTGAGTAGAATTTCTTCCATGATTGTAGGCATGAAATATTCTAACATTTCAGTCATAAACTTAAATATCTTATAAAATTCCCTTATTTTATTTGTCTCCTTGTAGTGTATAGGAAGTATTTGTAGCTACACTGGTCATTAATAAACATGCTATTCATATGAAGGCAGAACATTATAAGTTTGCCCTTTTAAAAGTAGTAACTTTTGCAGTTTTTTGATATCTCATTGAATATAATAATGGATGAGTGGTATAAAGGAAAAGGAATAGCAGTAGGTTGAC
The DNA here is from genome assembly GCF_963924245.1 of Chroicocephalus ridibundus. Taxonomy (NCBI): domain Eukaryota; kingdom Metazoa; phylum Chordata; class Aves; order Charadriiformes; family Laridae; genus Chroicocephalus; species Chroicocephalus ridibundus. Next base: position 135,425,352 of record NC_086285.1, read on the forward strand.
CCTCCCAAATCTGCCGAGGATTTGTGCAATGCTCTTCAGTTTGGGGATAGCTCTGTGACTTATACAAGAATCCTGTTGTCATAATTACGTCACTGGACTCTGCTGGAGTCAGGAGGAGAACTGGCCTGAGACTACATCTGTGTGTCCACAAGGAGACAGGATGATTTCTGCCTCCGGTAACCCTGGGGACTTGGAAATAAGAAGAGTGAATTTCAAAAGGCTTTTTTTCTAGGTCTTTTCCTGTAAATTTTGCTTCTTCTTTTTTTTTTTTTTTTTTTTTTTTTAGTCAAGGAGTTATTTTTTGGTGTCGTTTTGCAGCTAGTTTTACCAAACAGCAACTGCAGGCATTTTTTCCATGCAAATACGGATTTCAGTGCTGTGTATCCAATTACTGGCTCTTATTAATTAAATGTAAACTGGGCAGTTTTCCTATATGTGTAAACTTTAATTAATTAATCTGTTGTTCAGCAGTGTAAAGGGTAGTTTTCTGTAAAGAATTTATGGAGAAGTAATAACATTTGAGATTCTGCTATCCAACATTTAAAAGCACCTGATGAGCAAGTGAAATTCAGCTCTCTTGCACAGATTCAAGCAGCTTTACAGGAGGGTTTTTAACTGGGTCTGTACATGGCACGTGTACCAACTGCTGAGCAGGGGACCTACCCAGACATTCTTCTTTTCAGAGAAGGTGAATGATATTATTTTTCCGTGTACACCTGAACGGTGCTTGAAAGCAACATGCTGCCATCGCATCTTGTATGAAGAAGGGTTAGAGCAGGAAGCCACATTCTGAGCGCGTTCAAGGTCCCAGTGCCTAGAGCCATCGGAGCGACACAGTGTGTGATGGGGGGGATCTATAAACTGGCCTTGCTGCAGAGTCCGTGTGGCTTGAGGTCTTGGTTCAGCATGCCTACATGCTCATCGCCACAGTTAAAGCAGGCTAACAGTTGTGAAAACGGGAGGTTTTGCAGCTGCCCTTTAAAATATGATGGTGGACGTTTTGGGTATGAGGATAGTCCATCATCGTATCACACTTCTTTATTGTTCTGAAGAGGGAGAGCAAAATGACATATGAACATACAGTCTCTCTACATAGAACAACCAGAGAGGTTTGTTAGGACCGTTTCTACCCCACATTGAAAACAGAACGTGTAGCAGGGCATGGGAGATAGGAAGCTTCCTGCATGTCCTTGGGTTCACTCAAGAACTGGAACCAGTACAACTCCTGATAAGGTCATTCCATAAAGCATTCCAAGATTATCAGAAGGGTTGCACTGTATCATAAAAGAAAAAAAACCACCAGGTAGAATATAGCATGCAGAAGCAGTTTTCCAGCTCCTCCCATTGCAGCACGTAAGTGACACACAGTTATAGTTAACTTTGGATTATCAATCACTGTGAAACAGAATGGGAAGGTTGTGCATTTGAGCAGCTTTTTCACTGGTTTTGCATTCAATGATGAGGCTCTCGGAACCGATACTAGACATGGAAATGGCAAACTACAGTGAAGTTTTAGATCCGACGTATACGGCACTGGAGTTCGAAACTATGCAGATTCTGTATAATGGCAATGGTGAGTTCTGCTCCATGATGCAAAATCAAGCCAGTTAACAGAAAAAGTGGAGTTTAGCAAAGCTATAAGGTGTTAGCTCAATGTTTTATTAAGGGAGCATTTGGGGGTTGTTTTCAAACTACAAATCGGCTCTTTTACACTTCATCACTAACTCTAAGTTAATAACATTATAATTCTTTAACATTAAGGAAAACAAAAGAGAAGTTATATGTAATAAAGTAACTGAACTGTACTGTCACCAGTCAGTTAATCAAAGGAAGAAAATGGTCTATTCAGCAGTTGTTTTATTTACTGTAAGACAACTGAATAACTAGTATTGACAGTTTGGACATGAAACTATATTTCATATATAACATTCAGAAGGACGGGAAGAAGTTATCCAGAAGCTTATGAAAAAAAATTAGCTACTGTTTCCTGATGCCTAGTTTCTAATATTTTATTTATTTAAATATTAATATAGCCTTTCTAGGTATGTGTATATATGAACTAGAGTGATTTTTTTTTTAGAAATTACATTGGCTTTCTAGAGGGTAATGTTTAGCTGAGAAAAACTATTTGTGTTTGTCTAATGTAGCACTTTAACTTGAGGTGGAATTTTTAATGCAAAAAATTTTTGAGAAATTGCATCAATGTTATGCTTGAAATAGGAAGCACACCATTTCATTCTGCCATCTTGAGTACCTACCAAGAAAAAAAAAGGAAAAGCCAGTCTGTTAAAGTGAACAAAAGTATCAGACAAATGAAACCACTCTAAAATGACTTTCCAAATCTTCTAATATACTTAAAAATAGTTTTATTGCATCATAAAGTATAATTCATAGATCTATGGTAGTATGTATTTTTAAAAGGCAGAACAAATATTTAATGATTTTCAGGAAAAATATTTAGCACATGCATTTCCGCATATTCCTGCCATATACAGCCTAAGTTGCTTTTTATTGCTGAGCTTGAAGTTTTATCTGAATTTCTGATGTTACATTACAGCAAGCTTAGTAAACAGAAAGGTAGATTTGATTGTTGGTTTAGGAAGAAAAAACAAACTTTTATGCCCTAAGTGATTTGGAAGCTATCAACAACGATTATGCAACTTTTAGATGATTTCTCTGCTTTTTGTTCTAATATGAATGATTTCATTGGTCATTTGTTTTTTTGCTGAATAACACCCTTTCAGATCTGTTAATGTTACATAAAATGGGAAAGCAGATTAAGGAGGTTACGCTGTGTTGCGTTACATGCTGGTGATAGAGCTAGTTAAACTATTCACCGTAAGTGATTAGTTTGATAATTATTAGGTGTAGCCCTTTTCTGTTTAGAGCTTGCTTTGGGTTTAGCCTGAGTCTTTTCTTATAGAATTTATAAAAGCATTGTCTTGTAGCCACAGTGCTAGTCTGGAACGAAAGCTGCCTCTTCTGTGTGTCTTTCCTAGCTGTCTAAATTAATCAGAAACACTCAGAGAAGTTTAACAAGCCACATTCAGGCAGATTATGCAGTTCTGTTGAAATCAAGGAATTTTGCAAAATCAGGTCTATTTCCCAGACAAGGAATACTAAGGAAAACAAGTATATCCTTCTGTATATACACAACTTACATTGCTATGAATTATTTCATTACTAAATTTAAATATTGTATTTTTAATTATTCTGCTGTATTATTATGGTGCAAAATTACAAAACTCCAAAAGAAAGGTTTTATATTTTTCTAGCTAAAGTAATTCTGTAACCCATTTCTAAAAATAATTTTCCAATCATGACAAACCTATTTTTAAAATAAAATCTTTACAGAACTGGATTCTTACCTCTAAAATTTCATTTTTATGAATAGTTTTTTAATATAATTCCTATCAATTATGTGTCTGTAAAACTGAAAAAAAATGTTACTTCTTCTCCATTTGTCTAAAGAACTCTGTTTAATTTGTAAGCTCTTCAGGACAGAATGAAAATTTTATAGTGTATTTGTGTAATGCATTCCAGTTGGATCTGAATGAATAACAATATGTATCAATATCAACAGTTTTACTTTTTGACCTGTCCACTCTTCATGAGCTCATGTACTTGACGTTTGAATGCATGTTTGAATAACTAATTAACATGGCACTCTTTCCTCTCCCTGCCTGAACAACTGTGAATGTTTAGGGCATACTGCAAACAGCTTTCCTTTCATAAAACCAGAAGCATAACAGAAAAAGATATTTTGCAATTATTTCTTTGAACGCATCTGTTAAGCATTGTGACTCAAAGAAGAATAAATAGGTCTGTTTTGATTTCAGGTGAATTCCTTCCGTATGGCTTACAATATTCAGTGACTAATTGTTGATCACGTAGCTAATATTCTCTTGTGCAAGTAAAGTCTGCACCAATGTTCCTTTGGAAAACTAGTTCAAGGAAATAACACTTAGACAGTCCTCTTAGCATGCATTTTTCCATTAAGTATTATGCAAAAATTGTGTGGGGTTTTGTTTTTTTTTTTTTGGTCACGTATGCAGTTGTGTATTTGTATGATAGTTGCCAGTTATTGCCAGCTCCTACGTGAACTGATATATGAGATCTTTGCCAGCTTAATAGGCAACACTGCTTTGTGCCAAAGTTCCTCTTCGTGTTAGCAAGAATGTATACAGAATTATACATGCAGAGTTACACTTGAATTTTTAACCCCTTGTAGTCGGCAAGAGTTCAGAGTAAAATTATTTTGTGTTGCAAACTTCATAAATTCTGCTGACCTCTTTATAACTTTGCAAGTGTTCAGCTGAATGAGAACCAGATGTAATTAGATATGCCACGCTACATAAATAGTAAGTGGCAATTAGAAGAGAAGAGGCCAGAAGAGGCCTCTATTTAAGTGCAAACTGTTCGTGGGGTGGTTGTTGAAAGTCTTGTCCGTAACTATGTATGTTGTTTTTGCCTCTTCTCAGACAGTGCAGGAGAAGCTGTCAACATGAATGCTGCTGACAACGGGGTCAGCAGTGTCTGTGCAATATGTGGAGACCGAGCGACTGGAAAACACTATGGTGCTTCCAGCTGTGATGGATGCAAGGGATTCTTTAGACGCAGTATACGGAAAAACCATGTCTATACATGCAGGTATTTAAAAAGTTAATCTAGAGGCGCTAAATTAATGAATCCAAGCAAAAATTGCTATCGCACCTTTTCAGGCTTTTCAGAATTATGTAGGGGTGTTTTCAGCTTTTTCTTAAGGAATTCTAATCAACGCTTTTAATGAGCATGTGATTCATGGTATATTCTCATGGTTTGGAAAAAATGTCTTTTATTCAAGACTACCTGACACTACACATTCTGCATTCCAGATGTCTTTTGATATTGTTGATATCATTACAACACTCAAGAGCTGTTTCATTCTTTTATTTAGAATTAGAAAGGTCATCTCCTGGAAAAAAAAAAAAAAAAAAAGAAAAATCCTCAGATTTTCACTGGCAATGTGAAAACTGTAGTTCTTAGCTGTTTTCTAAGAATTCCTTTCATTTTTTTTTTCTTATGAAGGCCATTTTTGAATAGAAAGTCTAAGATTAATGAGTCTGGTTTTATAGAGTGTACAAGTACATCACTTTGGGTGACGCACTGCTCTTTTGAGTGACTGTTTTGCCCCGTCAGACTGAATGACAGTTGCTAATTTCTGGATGTCTAGCTGCCCAAATTATCATACTGCAGGTCTGTGCACCATGTTTGGCGAATTGCCCTGTGCGTGCATGAGTACATAAAATGTCAGTTTTAAGCTGTCTGCAGAATATATGTCACCTCTGTGAATTTAGACAAATCAGAGAAAACTTTTTCTAAGAAATGCTTGTTACTGGAAATGTTTGCTACACTCTTCATTGGTTGTTTAATACTCTTATAAGGAAATCTTTACCTTATAGACATATCACGGTGATATAGCATAGACATATTCCGAAACTGATGTGACAAAAGCTGATATAAGTGATTCTAAGAAGAGCTCTGCAAAACATAGACCTATTTATCTAACAAACACATGCACAACAAAAAGGCAGAAAGGAGGAGATGCCTCATATACGTTCCCCTTAGGTACACATGTAGGTATGCATGAGAGCTTGGGAAAGCCTTCTTGCAGCTTCATGCTCTGTGTGTTTCCTCATGTCTTTATTTCATTGTGGTGTTAGAAAATTTTCTTCCCATTTCCTGTTTAGATTGTCATCTGTAATGATACAACTTGTAGCTTGTTCATTGGTCTTTCCCAGAAGGAGTAAACTTTGCCAGCCAAAGGTACTGATTTCGCAGCTGAGGTCTCCTCCGTGCCAGTGACCCTTGGCATTTCCCTTGATTGTCCTTTCCTTTTTCTATTTGTAGCTTTTCTTCTTTTTTTTTTCCGCCATCCACCACTATTCAATGCAGCCAGTTACAGACATATCTCACGAGTAAACTGAGGTGGAAATGATGCACATAACTCTAAAATTTTCCCCACCTGCCCATTCGAGTGCATACATGTATCTATACAAACACATATATTCCTGCAAATTAAGCACATACAAAACGTCTCAAAACCGATTAATAAAAATTTAAAAAAAAAACCCCACCAAAACAACAGAAGAAGCAAGTCTGTTGTTACAGACGTTATTCTGACAGGCCAGATTAGTTGGTTTTCTTCTTTGCAATCAGGGTGCTGCTTTTTTAATGCTTTATACATTTACCTTTTCTTGTCTCTGATAGATTCAACCGGCAATGTATTGTTGACAAGGACAAGAGGAATCAATGCAGATATTGTCGCTTAAAAAAGTGTTTTCGAGCAGGAATGAAAAAAGAAGGTAATGGAGTAATTTATTATTTTATATGCAGAGAGAAATAATCTGAATTAGTTTTAAAACGTAATAAACATTCTAAAAAACTCCAGCAGAGTAATTCAATGGAAAGTCTGCTATAGAGCCTTCATGATAGAGAAATGCTTGCATATTGAGGTGAAATATGCATTGTCTAATTTTCAGGTGGGTAAACAGTTCTAACACCTTGAGCATTAGCAAATATATGAGTTTAAAGTAAATTTGCAACTGTTTAATCCATGAATCCTGGCACCAAAATTCATTGGTTTCTAAGTGTCGAGGCATATCCTGGAAAAGTTCAGTGCGAGTTTTTAATTTTTACCAAATTTGAGTGATAAAATCTCTATCTGGGATTTTGTTTCTCCCTTACTGAAGTTATGGCAGTGCCAATTTACTGGTTCTTCCCTTAAATTTAAATGTTTGAAGCATTTAAACCAGAGGAAGGAGTGTGAAGTTGAGTGAAAAAGTGGTGAGAACAGTAGGGCTTAATATGGGATTGTTAATTGTGCATCTCACCGACAGACATAGAGAAACATGGGTGTCACAGGGATCCTTCTGTCAAAGTGGAAGCACCAGATGACCAGAAGAGCGGAACAGTAGGGAAAGAAAGGCAGTGGGAATATCAGAGGATTTTTGTAGCAGGCTACTGGGGCTATTGCTTTACTGGCAATTATGATGTAGAGGCAAAAGATGTCCTGATCTGGTTTAAATAAGCACTCAAAAATGGTTCATCACAAACTTTGCTACCTGTTTTGTTTGAAGCATGGTGTTTCTGCCTGAAGGCCAGTCTGCAATGTGAGTGTGCAGTTCTGTACTGCAACTAGGCTGTTATATTTTTAGTCTATACATAGCTTTCCTAAGAAAAAGGAAGCTGTTTCTTTATGTTCTTATATATCTATACTATAGTATTGCTTTGCTAGTGATCAAGTTTTACTATAAGGTAAAATGGATTTTCTCCTTGCAGCTGGATGGGGATATTCTAAACAGCGTTACACTGTGTATGTGTGAAATAGGTTTGCTAATTCTTGTGGATCTCCTTGAATACAGATTATCCTTTTGGAATTTGAGCCATTAAAATCAGTAACATACTGTATATATATTAGCAATGTGACTTGGAGAAAAGGTGTGTGTCCACAGCAGCCTTAAAAGTTTTGCCAAAACCCAAAGCTTCACAAACTTTCAAAACCTAGAATTAAAGAATAGTCTAGCTCAGAAGAGACATCTGGAAGTCATCTAGTCCAGGCCCCCATGTAAAGCAAGGCTAACGTCTAGGTTCAGTCAGGTTGCTTGGGACCCTGTCCAGCCAGATTTATACAGTCCCTGAGAGGGATGATTCCACAACCTCTCTCAGCAACTTCTGCCTGTGCTTGACCACCCTCGTGGGGGAGAGTTTTTTCCATATATCAAATTGGAATGTGTCGTACTGCAGTTAGGGTAGTGTCCATTGTCTCTTGTCCTTTCACTGTGCATCTGAGAAGAATCTGGCTCCATTTTCTGTAAACTACAGAAATCAGACCCCCACCTCCGCCTTGGTCCTCTGTTTTCCACATAAACAAAGGCGTCTCTCTCTGCTTCACCTTGTGCATCTTGTGGGTTACGACTCCATAGCCCTCCGCTGGACACTGCCCAGGTTTCCAGCATCTTTTGTGTACTGGGGAGCCCAAAACAGAGAAATAAACACTGCCCTCAAGATGCTAATGCAGCCCGGTGCATGGCTACCTGACATTGCCATGAGGCACGCTGCTGACTCATGTTTATGAAGTGAAGATGTATCCTGCACAAAACTTTTAACCTAATTTACACCTCTCTGCCTCCTCTGGTCCCACTAGCTATAAAGCTTTAATTTTTCGTAGCGTCCTAGCCATGTTTATTCAAGGCTTCCCAGTGCTAAAGTAATTCAAAATGCTGAACTGTGAATTTCACTGCTTGTGTGTTGTTTTGTACCTCTCTACACTGTCAGGGGATGTCTCATAGCATAAGTGTAGCATAGTCTATATGATAGTTTCTTAGCTTTTTTCTAGCAAATCGCTTTATTTTCTTCAGGGTGAAGGTGAGAAAGGCTTCAGCTGGTGAAAGCTATACAAGCCCTCGGAGCAAATATTCCCCCTTCCTCACAGAGCCTCTGTTTGAGGCAGTTTTAGCCTGAACTGACAAAAAGGCTTTAGGATAACAGTCAATCCATTCTAATAATCAAAAATTATGCATACACAGGAGAAAACTGAAGAATTTCCCTATGATTCTCAAAGTGCTCCACCAGTGACTTTCACTAGTGATTGTCAGAATAGCTTACTATTTTTCTAATACTAATCAGCACTGACCTTATTTTAATTTTCTATGTAGCACTTAAGCTGCAGAGATTCAGTGAATGTTTTTTTCTCCGTTCTTTTTAAAAAGGTTATATTTTTTGTTTCCTGTCCACATGAACATTTAGCACTTTGTGTTTATCACTGCACATTTCTTACTGTGACCTTAATAAAAGGCCCATCAGTGAGTGTCCTTGGCAAAAAGTTAGTACACCTCTGGAATAAACTCTGTGCATTGTTCAGATAAACCCTGAAAACTATTCAGTGTATAGAATATTTTATTTTTTTTATTGAAGCCTTTGGTACTAGTCCTAAATTCTGTAATGCAGATTGTTTCCCACAAAATAGCAAACATATCTTTGGAAATAAAGCAGCTGCTCTTAAAAGATGATGAGATTCCTTGTGCAATAAAAAGATTTTGATCAGCACAATTCTTTTTTTTTTTTTTTTCTTTTCTTTTCTCCTTGGCCTAACCTTGGACATGATCTAGGTTTTAGAAAAGTCTGATTGATAGTTTTATTTTTTCCTCTTCCTTCAATTCAAAAGTAAGCCTTGTTGCTTCATAAGCCTTGCATGTGCTGATTAAGGATTCCTTATCCAAAGCCTGTTCAACTGCCTTTTTTTGGTTCCCATGAAACAAAATTTACCGGCCTGAAACTTTTTTGGTGCTTTTTAATCATTTTTTTTTTTTTACTTAGTTAATGTTCTGTAAACTGGCTAGGAATGCAGCGTCACTGAGGAGGAGCATGAGATTTAAGTTTCAAAATTATCTTACTAGTGGATTAAGTTCATGATTCATTCCTGTTTCAGGGTTTGGCACAGGAGAGCAGTAGTAGGGCTTTCACGCTTCCTCTGACTGAGACATTTTGTCAGCGGAGGTGCTGTATCTCTTGACCTGTTCAGCAGTCTGGAGGTGTCTGTTTCTACCATTGTCATAAAGCCTTACTTATTAAATTGGTTAAAATAAGAAAATGACAGCATGTGTCCAAATTCAAAGGAAGGAGGAGATTTTACTGTAATAAAGCTAGTCACAAAAGTGCTGATAATTCAGAATCTATTTACAGTTGCTTTTATGTAGTTTTTACAGGCAAACAGTATACAGATAAAGAAGATAAATGTATCGTCATCCTTCCTCATTACTTAGAGCAAAAAGCATAAGGTCTTTTTCAAATGTCATAGCTTTTGATTCTTATAGTTATCTAATAAACTTCTGAAATGGTACTGTGTGGCAATGTCTACAAGTCCATAAATGAGATGATTATTCTTTTCCAGCTGTACAAAATGAACGGGACAGGATAAGTACAAGAAGAACCACTTACGATGGCTGCAATATTCCGTCTATTAGCACATTGTCACAAGCTGAGACACTCTCCCGTCAGGTACTGAGGTCTACCACAAAATTATTTGATGACTAAGACCATTTTTTCTGAAGTTAAATACTTCTCAGTTTCTTACTGAATTAAATATAATTATTGAGATTACTTTTTTCTACTTCCAAAATGCACAGCTTCCTCTTCCCAGTGAAACAATCAGTAATAGAATACCTTCTTAAAGCAAAGTCAATAAAAAAAATCCTGCTTTGTCCAGGACAATATGTCCTAGGCGCCTTTCTTAATAAAGCTTTATGATTCTTACTGCTTTTAAATCAGTTGCTGTCTCAGACAGATGGTGGCATCTCTCTATCCTTGAGGCTGGCTTTCCCATGAAACATTAGGGAAAAAATTGTCCAAAGCCATTACATTCAAAGGGGTGTGGACACTCATTTCCTTACATTCTTTTGAAAATCCCATTTTTAATATCCTTAGACATTATAAATAAGGCAAACAGAAGTGTTCCAGCTACAGTCTATTCACATCTTGCTTTTAAATTTTCTTTGTCTCATCTGAACTTCATTTTCTTTTTTTCTTTTTTTTTCCCCTATCCAATCAATTGCTGAATGGAACAGTCTCCAGTCCTTTTCTGCACCTCAGATAAATCATGGTCATTGATTCTGCATTCTTGCACCTCTTACTAACTTACTTAGAATTTAACTGCCACCTTTATGATTTCATGCTGACTGATTTATACATCCCCAAATGTTTTGTAATCTCATCCTTTATCAGCATCTCTCTTAGGGTGGAACTGTCTGTAAAGAATTGATGCAGGAATTACTGGGTGATAGTCTTTGGTACATATTGCATGTCTGGGCAGACTAGATGAACATAATGGACCTTCCTACCTTTCATACCTATACAGTATAAAAAATATACCTATTTTTACCTCCTTAGTAATTCTTTGAACTTGCTTATTGTGCTTTTTTTTGTGTTACTCCCTTAATCATTTCCAACTGTTATATGCAATTCAGGAATAAGAGCTGTCTTAAACAGAATCACATCCTCAGCCTTTTCTGCCACACAATTCTTTTCAGGCAGTAGGTTCATGGCCTAAAACATCACCTGGAGTATACACAAAATTATTCTACTTGTTATTTGGTATCATAGAATCATAAAATCATTTAATTTGGAAAGGACCTTTAAGATCATCCAGTCCAACCAGCACAAAAGAGATCAAAAGTGGGAACGAGAAAGGGAGAGAGGTTGAGACAGGGATAAAGAAAGAGACCGCCAGAGAGACTGGGATGACAAAGAAAACGGAAGGGAAGACCACAGGAATAAGAAAGAAGATATCCAAGAAGAAAGAAGTTCAGGATATATAGATGAGGAAAGAAAATCCAAGAAGAATCACAGAAATTAAAGCAGTCCAAGTCTTCATCGGTCACCCAAACATCGCTGTGAGTGACGCTACCAGGAGCGACTCTCCTGATACTGATGCTTACCCCAGTGGAGATGATAAAAACAAAAAGTACAGACTTCTGAGCCAGGTTGTGCAGCCACAGGAATCCTGGTCACTGAGCCACTCTCACATTAAAGAAGAGCGGCTGTGTCGCTGGAAAGAAGAGCAAAAATCAGACAGAAAGGAAAGTTCCCAGTGTCATGAAGCATCAGAGTTTAAAGAGAGGGTTTCTTCAGAAGACAAGCAAAGAGAGCAACCAGATGCTTCACAATGCTCCTGGTCCAGGGTTCAGGCAAATCTTAGACATCACCACTCTGAAGAAAGATGCCTCTGATGTAACGCATGATGACAGCAAGAAGTCTAAAGTACAGAAAAGGCACAAAGAAGAACAAAGATAATGTCAGTGGGGTGGAAAGGTACGCTAATGAATCAGTGACTGAGGAAAGCCAGGTCTGTTCACCCAAGAAAGGTCAAAAAAGGAAAAATGTAGAGAAAAAGGAAAAATGTAGAGAAAAAGCAGAACAGGTCCAAGGCTGATTCTGAAGTTTCTGACAAAGAAATTGTTCCATATCATAAAAAGAAGAAAGGCCCAAGAACCCCACCCTGTTACAAAGGAAGGATTGGTTGAAGCACCACCTGAGAAAGCTGTGGCAGAAGTCCCCCCAAAAAAGAGAAGATACAACACTTAGTGACTGGTTTGTTGTAGTAGGAGAGAATTGCTCTCACTATGCCAAGCATATATGAAGACACATTCTTGGCGTCAAAGACCAAGATGTCACTTTAATGTGATGGAAAAGTAAAGTCTTAAAGGTCCTTGTTTTTCCCTCAGTTGAATGGGTCTGTAAGATGAGTTCAGTCCTGAGGAGAGACTTGGAGGAGGTGGCAGCATCACAAATCATTGGCCAAGTCCTTCAGCTATGAAATAAGGAAGGAGGTGGCATCCATCCTTTTTAAAATTTTCATATTAAAATAGGGAAAATGCATTGTTTTTTTCCCTGAAGATCCCTTAGAGGGGGCAATTGTACAAGTACAATTTTTCTCCCACAGACCCAGGAGAGGCTTCTAGGATGCTGGACTCTCGTAAGAGTAAAGGCGTGTGTCTCTGATGGTTCTCAGGACAATAGGGATCTAGTGTTATATTGTCATGCTGAAGTCAATGTTCAATGTTCAAGTCATGTCCGATGTCAATGGGTACTAGTTACATGGGGAGAGGTTTCAGCTCAGTACAAGAAAGCAGTTTTTTACAGTGAGAACAATCAATCACTGGAATAACCCTCCCAGGGACGTGGTGGAGTCCCCATCACTGGAGGTTTTCAAGATATGATTGGGCAGGGTGCTAGATAATCTCATCTAGGCTCCCTTTCCCATGAAAGGTTGGATGAGATGATCTTTTGAGGTCCCTTCCAACCTAGGCTAGTCTATGATTCTATGGATCAGCAACTCCTGTGCTGCACCCCAGAAATGAGAGGCATGTTAAAGCCATAGAGAAATAGAAAGGAAAGTTCACAACTTCGTATCTTTGTGAAGCAATGCAACCCTAGGAGTTCATAATGAAATCCATGGGAGTCATCCCATGAATCTCCAGCTGAATTACCAAGTAATTTCAGCACGGAGTCTATAGTTTGTCCTATAAGACGTAATTTATAAAGATGCATAGCTTTATTTAGAAGATATTAAAGGAAGGACAATCTATTAAGTTCCTGAGTCAATAAGTCTAATGGTTAAACAATCTGTCTGAAGAATTAACTTCTAGTTGGTGCATGGTGGTATCTTTTTCTCGTAGATCGGAGTGCCTTCTGCTGTCAGAACTCTCTTCTTTGTGTAGGTACTTTTGAATCATGATCAAGACTCCTCTTACTCTTCTGAACAAAATGAAATATATTGAATTGAATTTCTTTACTCTCTTTTTGTACTGAAGGTTTTCTAGACCGAGTCATTCTGGTAGCTCTCACCTGAATGATATTCAGTGTTTTCAACTTCTTTTTTGTAGAACAGGTGCCAGAAATGGACTCATGATTACAGCAGGGATCTCACAAATGCTATGTCTACAGAGAGACAATACCTCTAACCCTTTCTCTATGTGATAGCCTTTGATTATATGTCTGAGGATTTCTTCACCTGCCTAGCTGCTGTATTTCCCTGAGAACTAACGTTCAGCTGGTTAACTGCCATTAATATCTAGGCTGTTTTCAGTGTTTCAGACTACTGAATTACGTAGGAAGCACTGAGCTTTAGTTCAGAAGTGCAACTCCTTTTCACCACCCAAGGATAATGGGATTTCACCACAGACCCCACTGGGGGATTTAACATGCATCTGGGAATGAAGGGGATCTGGTGGGAGTCAGCCTAAATAGCATCCACCATCCTTTGTAGGAAATTTGTAGGTACGCAGTTTTAGAAGATCAAACAATTGGGGTTTTTTTTGGGGGGGGGAGGATAATCAAATTACAGAATATCCTGAGTATGTTGACTGTAAGGTGAAAGTCAGTTTTATAGGCCTTGTACAGTGGTGGGGTTTTATTGTTGTTGTGATGGGATCTTTTCCTTTTTTCCTTTTCCTTATCCTTTTCCTTTTCCTTTTTTCCTTTTCCATCCCCTTCCCCTCTCCCTTATTTCTTTTTCTTTTTTTCTTTTTCTTTTTCTTTTTCTTTTTCTTTTTCTTTTTCTTTTTCTTTTTCTTTTTCTTTTTCTTTTTCTTTTTCTTTTTCTTTTTCTTTTTCTTTTTCTTTTTCTTTTTCTTTTTCTTTTTCTTTTTCTTTTTCTTTTTCTTTTTCTTTTTCTTTTTCTTCTTTTTTTCTTGTATGATATCAGTTATAAACTGACCTTCTTTTCTCAGGCTTGGTTTTATCTTAAGTTGTCTTTCCTGCCTGGCTTAAGAGCAAGCCTGGTTTTGTTCCTTTTCCTTGAAAAGTCATTAAGAATTTCAGGATTTGGCTCAGTGATTATGTGAAAGTGCCCCAGCTTCAAGCCCAGAAAGATATTGCTCTCTTCTTATTTCACAGAACACTGTTCACTGCAGGTGGTCTAATGCACACTCATATCCTTTACATTTGCTCTGAAACGTCTCAGGCCTCTGCCTATACTGCTGCTTCATCATTACAAACCATTCTCCTCCAGGCACTAAAACCCCCCTGTTTTACCTTCTAAAGTTAATGATACTTATCTTTTCACTAGAAGAACATGCTACCCCTTTATGTCTCTCTTTCTTTGCTCTTAATGTTACTGCGTGCCCCCGTGAGCTCTTTTTTTCTCTGAAATGAAGTGAATGTCAATCATTTTAAAAGAATAAACTATCACCCACCATCCCCACCCCCCCCAAATAATAAGGGCTCTGGTATATTTTAAAATAGTATTTTGGAATGAGAAGATATTGCATCATGATATGAATAGTGTAATTTTAACATAGTGTAATACACACTGGTAATAATGAGAAATAAAATTTTATAATTTATGTGCAGACTAACGGTCCATATGGTCAAGGAATGTCTCAAGAGTATGCATGATTACTGCTGCCATTTTTTTCATAAATATGCTGTTAACCAGTGAAAATGCAATCATATGAAATTTAACATTGTTATTTTTTTCTCTCACTATGGCCAGATCTCAATCTCCAGTCCCAGTGCTAGCACTGACATAAATGTTAAGAAAATTGCTGGCATTAGTGATGTCTGTGAATCTATGAAGCAACAACTTTTGGTCCTGGTGGAATGGGCTAAATATATTCCAGGATTCTGTGAATTACCACTGGATGACCAGGTATAAGAGGAGACCAAAGAGAGAACTTTAATTATTGTCCTTTTATTTCTGTGATATTTAAATGTTAGGATTAAACACTCATGTATTGTCTGATCAAACAGAGCTAGGTGATAGACCCACCATCTTAAATTTTTTTTAAGTTTTGAAATCACACCACCACAAAAAAATTGATAAGACTCTAGCACGTTAACAAAAAGAAGAGGGAAACTAGTATATATTTCAGTGTTTTGTGCTTTCTGTATTCTTTTGGAAGTGGAGGTACCAAGCTGCATGAAAAAATTAAAAATATCTTGTAAAAAAAAGCCATGCTTTTTTCTGACCTTGCAAAGTATTTATTTCATGTTCACCTTTCATTATAATATGGTTTAAGACAGCATGTTGTTTAATTTGAAGCAGCTCTTCTCTACCTGCAAAAAATAACAGCCATTAGAACCTCAAACAAATGCCAAACATACTGATATCAATCCATAGCAAATAATGTTTCATATAATACAATGTACTAAAATGATTTTATATATAGTAAGTGTGGGGGGAAAAAAGCATCAAACCTTGAAACTTCTTAAGGATTTTTATGACAGAGGTCTGATCTATCATCGCATCTGTAATATATCCTAACTCATCACTGGGTTTCAAAGTGGTGCTGGCACACTCGGAACCAGTGTCTCCCCATTGGGGTAAGCAGTTCTCTCACTGTCCTCCCGGGCGGGAGGTTAATTCATGGCTCAGGATCTCTTGATTCCAGACCACCAAAATCTGATGCAGCTTGAAAATGACTCCATGAAGTTGAATTGTGTAATTCCTCCTTTTTGGCTCTTCAGTCTCTCGGTTTTTGACAAAATCCTGCAAGGAGAGTTAGATCATCCTTGGGTTTGAGACTCAAACTGAGCTCATTCCCTATTATAATCTTCCTCGGGAACATGGAGATGTTTCAAGCCAAGGAGACCCCCCCAAAACAGGAGCATAATGGTGTCTTTGCAGACCCACAGAATATTATATGTGTGCACAAACTCAACGTACTGGAATGAGTTAAAAATCCGTTCATGTGAAAGAAGGAGAATTTTAAGTGCAATGGTTACACAAGGGCAACAAAAACAAAAAATATATTGCTGTTTTTATTGTTAAGGTGGCATGAAGGAAAAAAGAGATCAGACCTAATTAAAAAGTTCCTGTCTGTATTATAAATAAATAAATAAATAAACAAACAAACAAAATCAGCTTACAAAGATAGGCTGAAACACCACTTGAAGAGTCCATGTTGGGATATACTCCGGAACTATAAGTATCTTAGAAGAGTAGAGACAAAGGTATTGGGAGTTAAAACAAATGCCACTTTTGCATTTGTGATAGCCTCTTTCTAAGGGGCATTGTTCATTTAGTTATAAAATAAACCATCTTGTTATGAACAAACGATTCCTGATCTGGGAATCAGCCTGATTTGCAAACCATAGAGCAGGCCAGAGCAGATAAGTTAACTCTACTGAGAACCTGAAAGGTCTTAGCGCCTTAAGTATTCCTAGGTGCTGTGTACTTTTACATCACTCATAAAGTATTGTTTTGGATTCATAAGAAAAGAATTACTTGCCAAGACAGGAGTTCGTTGAGGAAGTAGAGGCCAGCACTGGAGTTTCAAGCTGACATTAAAAACAAAGGAAAGTAAATATGTGACAAAGAGTAAACTAATGATCACATTTTTAAGTGCCTTTCCTGGTATGAATCAGGTTTCTTCTTTGTTGACAGTAGTGGATATTTTAGCATATTTGGGGAAACAGCTCTTTTAAGTGCCACATAAATTTTTGGTTCAAGGTGAGAAAAATGAGACCCTGGTAAGGCTGCATTTACTGTAGCGGTTCATTCCAGCCCACTGGAATCTTTAGTGTCAACTTAAAATTCCAGAGAAACCTTTATTAAGGGAATAGGCACAAGGAAATAAATGCAAGGATTGTATTTATGGAGAAGTATTTTGCAGAGATGATATTTAAAATCTAGACCAAATGCTAGAAGAGACAGAGGATGACAATACAATTTAATTACAGTGTGCTGTTAGTACAGTGTTAAGGTTTTTACACTCACTGTACATTTTACGTTAGAATCTTAACAGTCTTAAACACGTACCTATAGCTGAATACACTCATGGTAATATGCATCCTCATTTCTTTTGCCCTTATTGGAACTTACTGCTTTATCTTCTAATGAGTCTGCTGTTTTTTTTCTTGAGGTTGCCCTGCTAAGAGCACACGCTGGGGAACACTTGTTGCTTGGAGCAGCGAAACGGTCCATGGCGTATAAGGATGTTTTACTTTTAGGTAAATATTGGTTTTGTTTTAATTAATAATGATGATATTATAGTACATTAGCAACCATGTAATCACTTAAGTGGGACGACTGTTCTGGCACAATCAAAGCAATGCATTCTGTGAATGCTAAATAGCTATTAATGACATATTGTCACGTGCCAGCAAAAGCAAGTGGACAGTTTTGTTCCAGCAAAAGCAGGTGGACAGTTTCCTGGGAGTTTACATGGCTAAAGGTTTATTGGATACCAGAAACCACAACTTAAGGGAGTTCCTGGCAAATTGTCTCCTTATGTTATCATCCTTTCTGCACCGTTGTCCCGTAAAAAAAACCAACAAAACAACAACAACAAAAAAAACCCCAACCAACCAATGAACCAACCAAACAAAAACCCTTTGCTTAACAGAGGAGCAGCCAACCTGTGGCCCAGGTTTTTGTCAGTGTTAGGTTGATGGTTGGGCTCGATGATCTGAAAGGTCCCTTCCAACCTAGACAATTCTATGATTCTATGTACTAATTTCAGTCTTCATGAAAACCGTTTATCTGGAGCTTTCTCAAGAGCCCTTCAGACATAGAGAAGACCCTGCAGGCTAGGAAACTGGATAGCCGTGTGGGAGATGGGTGCATCCATGGCACAGGAAGGGCTCATGCCTGCATAAGCATATTCTTGGTCACTTGAAATGGCTCCTTCACTTGGTTATACGAAGAGGGCATAGCTGTTTGGGAGGCGGACGTTGTTGGAATCATGGTGGAAGCATGTCTTCCTTTCGTTCATACAAGAGAGGCACAGTAATACGATGAGATGCATGCCGGTGTGTATAGTGACGTGATGAGGCATTTGTTAGCATTGTTTGACACAGCACCCTGCCAGTCTGAAGTGCACCCTGGCAAAAATGATCTCATTAAATGTGTGCAGCACTTGGGCTGTTTTGTGAGAAAGGGCGTAGGTCTTCTTGGACAGGATTTTTGATGTGAGGGAAGACTACGAGGTGTATGGATTCAAACTAGTTTCTTCACTGGTGGTGTGGTACAGGGAGGTTTTCTACTATTTCTTCTTCCTCTTTGGTCCTGCCTTTTTTATAGCTCTAAATCAGCTTGAATCTATTTTTACACATATTAAAAGGACAAGAAGGGCTTGTTCTGGAGATATGACTCGCACCAGGAATCCTTTCAAGTTAAAAACTATACAGATGACTAGTTCTTTCTCTAGATACAGTTTTACTGACAAAATTAACGGAAATAAAAAGGAAATATTGGCAGTTTTATTGGGATCAGTAGGTAATAAGGAAAATAAGGATAAAATAGTAAGCAAAAAATTATAGACAGTATCACCAACATCAGCATATATAGCAAAAGAAGAAACAATTTGAGGCTCCAAGGTTTATTTCTGATACTTGGAGGTAGATATCTATAAAGCTTATGAGTCATTTTGTCATGGATCTCTTGTGATATAATCATCAGCTTTTCTTTCAAAAACTGCTTGGTGGCTTCTGGAAACTCTGTGGCTTTCCCAGTGTTCTCACCACTTATATCAGATGATTTCTGGACAGAATGTACATTAAGATGCCATGATGGAGACTGCTCCAAAATGTAAATTTAAAATTAAAAGAGATGGGAGAATTAATTCTTTACTGAAAATTTTATGATGCTTCTAAATTTTATTAGGAGTAACAGAGGCATCTGTTGGAAAAACAAACATTCCTAGTGTCTCCTCTGGAAGAAGGATTCTTTGTCCATTGGCAAATTCTGGTCATTCAGCTTGGGATATATTATTTTAATGGGGGAAGTGAAATTTTAAGATCAGTTTACTATTACATTTATCTGTTATGTAAAGATAAAGGCCTGCTTGCTCCATACGTGTGCATTCAAATATGGACCTGAGTCTTGTGGACTAATAAGTAACTGTACATGTTGGCATATTTACATGCACAGATTATTTACTGAGTGACAGCTATATGTTGCACATACGCTCTGTTTGCAAGGAACAGTTTTGTATGAAATGAAGGAGAGTTATTATTTAAAAAAATATTAATTTGATTAAGCAAAATGAATTGTCCTTTTGAAAATGGTTTTCATTTACTATGTTACATCAAAGTCTTTCTATCCATCCACATGTTGGTATTCTTTCTCTCGAAGGCAACAATTACATAATCCATCGCAACAGTACTGAAGTAGAGATCAGCCGAGTGGCAAATCGGATTCTAGATGAATTAGTTCGACCCTTCCAGGAAATTCAAATAGACGACAATGAGTACGCTTGCTTGAAAGCGATTGTGTTTTTTGATCCAGGTACCTTTTTGAAAATATCTCTCAAAATTATTTTACACGTCATTATATTGAAAGTAATTTTTGTTGTTGTAGCATCTGCTCATGTTATCTAGCTGGATGGAAAACAATAAAATGAAAAAAAGTAAGATGCTCCTCCCAAATCATAACCTGCCTTGACTTTAAATTTTTGTCATTTCTTAAGATGCAAAAGGCCTGAGTAATCCAATGAAGATTAAGAACATGCGGTTCCAAGTCCAAATCAGTTTAGAGGATTATATTAATGACCGTCAGTATGACTCTCGAGGAAGATTTGGAGAACTTCTGCTTCTACTGCCTACACTCCAGAGCATCACTTGGCAAATGATTGAGCAAATACAATTGGTTAAACTATTTGGAATTGTTAAAATTGACAGTTTGCTTCAGGAAATGTTACTGGGAGGTAAGCTAACAACTTGTTAAATTTACCATGTGGTATTATCTTGAATTTATCATACTACAGATGGAAGAATCCTTACAAATATTTCATGAAATCCACTGTTAATGCAGTCAAAACACTAAAAATAAACACAGTGCTTAATATGGTTGAAGTCTGGTTAAATTGCTTAATGAATACCCAGAGGCAATTGCCAATCAAAATATTTGCTCTGCGGAAATGTAATTATTGAAGTATAAGTCGCTGGCAACAACATGCTTTTTTGAATTGATATACGCTCATGTTATTTCTGCAGGTACTTCCAATGATGCCAGTCATCTGCATCATCCCGTACATCCTCACTTAGCCCAAGATCCATTAACTGGCCAAACTATCCTCATAGGTTCCATGTCTGCTCCTGTACATGCAGAACAGATTTGTAAGTAATTGCGAGTTAGCTTTCTGTCATAACATTTCACTGTTACATTTAAGAATATTAATTAGAATGGTGGCCTGTCAGTGCTCATAGAGTTATTTCATCAGCATTCTTAAATTAAAATAATTGTGCATTAAAAATGTATGTGTATAAACAGTGTTAAGTAAGAGACTTTGACCTGAATTTAATCTAATTTTAAAAATTCAGCACCATTCTGATATACCATTGTTTTCATATGCACAATTTTTAATAAACTAAAATTTCTGGTAATTAAAATACCCTATTTCCTTAGCATGCCAAATGTAACAGAACTTCCTTTCAGTGCAGTAGTATGTATATGTGTATGCAGAGTAGGCCAGAATGTAAAAATACGTAATTCTTTCTATATTCTTTTTCAGCAACCCCAGAAACTCCATTGCCTTCCCCTCCTCAAGGCTCTGGGCAAGAATACAAAATGTCTACAAATCAGGCTTCAGTCATCGCACAGCAATCTATTTTGAAACAAAAACCATTGTGATAAAGTTTCTGTCTCTGTCTTTCCCTCCCTTCCTCCCTTCCTCCCTTCCTTCCCTTCTTTTTATGCACTAGATAAATTGGTAGGACACTTGCACATTTAAAATCTCAGGATGATAAAGGAAATTATTTCCTCAGCAGCCACGACTGTGGGTGTTTCTTGAAACACCTCATGATTTGGAAAGTAACGCTCACTGTTCTGACTGCTGTGTACAACTGTAACTGTGGACACTGCAGCCTGACAAATATGTATAGGGGTTGATATTATTTTTAGATCTTTTAACTGCACAGATTCATTTTTTATTTCCTGTTTTAGTTGTTGTCTTAATATTATTGGTTTAGACGTGTATATAATTTTTTCATTGTGACGGTACTGGTTAGTGCTTGTTTAGCTGTGAATTCTAGACATGAAAATGCGGGTTAATCAGACAAAAGCCAAGATTCCATTAGTAGTAAAACAGTAGGCTACCAAGCAAAGCACAAGCATTAAATAAAAAGGAGAGAATACTAAATGGACAGAAATACCCAATGCATTTAAAAAAAAAAATAATCTTGATTTGAAAGAACCATCTCTTTCAAGTAAAATTTCAACAAAAGAGTTGAATCCTCCCTACTTACCTCATTGTATGAATCAGAGGGCCTGCCATGGGCAAATATATTTGAAGACTTTTTAAAATCTGTCTACACAGTAATGTCTATATCAGTCAATTGGACAGTGCCAAGGCATGGATGCTAGCATTTATGTTGCTAAATAGTTAGAACAAGGACTGGTATGCTTTTTGGTCAGGACTAACTAGTACTCCTCCTGAACAATTTCTGGGCACGCTTAGGGAATTAGTCCAGTCTAGGGACACTTTTCAGCAGGTGCTTTGGATATAGCCTCCTCTCTTTAGGGCCAGAGAGAGTATAACTAAGAGTATGGCCAGACCATGCCACTTGACCTCAGGGCTGAAGTATAGACTTTGTACTGTTTGATTTACTAGTTGCCTAACTGGCTGGTGAATGCATGTTTCAGCAATCGCTCTGAACTTCACCTACAGAGAAGTTGTACTTGTTTAGTAGCTCTGTGTCTGGAGAGATATGGCTTGATGACTGAAGCGGCAAACATACCTGACTTCAGCTCCAGATGTTCCTGGTCTGAGCCATGATATTCCAAGCCAGAAGACAGCCAGCACAGCAAATACTCATTCTCTGGATTTTAAAGGGGTTTCAGAAGCTTGGGATGAATTGGTTTATTGTGATGAGCCCCCTTCTCCTCTTCCTCCCGTTCCATTCTGGGGGAATCCAACATTGACTAAGTTTTGTGTCTGGAGTTTATAATAACCCATCTGGATTTGGACCCTGTGTGGATTTTCACAAAGGGGACCTTGTGACACATACTGACTTGGGCATATACTCACTCAGTTACAATTTGTGAAAATAATCTATTATGATATATGAAGTGATGTGTTGTTCATACAACAGTGACGTCATAAGAAAATCACCACTTTGCACATTTTATTTATTCCAGACAGCAATTATTTTCCTTCGGTACTTTAAAGTAGGCTTCTTTCCCAGAAGTTATATAAGAGAGAAACAGAGAAAAAAAGAGAGAGTAAAATACTGCAGTTTGCTGAACTATTGCAAAGAGAAAACATAGTGGAGTGAGAAATTCTGCGAGGTGAGACATTGATCATCCTGAACCAGACACCTGCATTAATCACAGCATCCAAATATGGTGTAGTTAAATCTCTGGCTTATAAAAGTTGCCCAAACAAACTGATAGGATTCTTCAGATACATTCTTTGCAGGCAGGAAATGCAACACAGTAAATGCTGAGCTGACCTGAACATTCAAAGAGCTTCAATGAGAATACACTTACCACCAGGTAGATGCTGTGTTTCTTTATGTTATTTTAAAGTAGTTGCTTTTGTAAAGTCTGCTTACAGTAGCTCTTAATGTTTACCTTTTGCTTTTTAGAGTGTTTTTCTTTTTGCTGGTTACTGTTTATTTTTTTGTCAATGCATTGCTCTTTTTACAAGTCCCTTTTAGTATAAGGTTTTATGACAGAATAAAGTACCGACATTTTGCCATTAACTTCAGGGGAATCCAGTTGGTGCTATTTTTACAAGTTGGCCACCAACTCTTTGTGGGGAAACACAAAAGTAATGCATGCGTAAGAGATACTGAGCAGCCCAAAAGTTGATTGATGTGGGTCACTTTCGTATACTTGTCACAGAAAGAATGTCGGACTCAAGTTGGATCTGCATGAATTTACTGGATAATATTGAATAAGTCAGTTGCATAAACATGGCAATATTGGTCTGACTAAAAACATTTAACTGGAAATAAAAAGTAGTCCCCAAGTTGGCCACCCTTGCCTTATGTAAGTGATGTGCATAATAGCTTAATGGGTTTAGTTTTCACACTGTACTTTAGATATCAAGTGTACAATAAAATGTTTTCACACACTGCCAAAAATGTACTGGATGAAAAATATACTTTAGTATTTTATCTGACAAAAAGTTGTTATCTATTTTGTACGATATATTACATTTTTGAATAAGAACACCACTGTAATTTATTGGGAAAAGCTGATTTATTTTATAAATGTAACATTATTTTTGTAAACTTAATTATGAAAAATCATAAATGATTAGCTTTGTTAAATATTAAATTATAATGAGATGTAACTTTATATGTTTGAACTCTGATACCAGGTTTTTGTGTTGAGCATATGGAATTGAAATAGTTGCTGGAAATATTTCAAATGGACTGTTTTTCATCAAAGCTCAATAAAGAAAAATGAATGATCCAAATGACACATTTGCCTTTTGGTAATTTTTTTACTGTTTACATAAACAATGACAATGCTTTATATTGCTTATGAATAAGTATAAAACTGAAACATGCTTTCATCTCTACGGTATTCACAGCATCACAGAATGGCTGAGGATGGAAGGGACCTCTGGAGGTCATCTTATCCAACCCACCTGCTCAAGCAGGATATTGAAATCATATGAAAGAATATGATGGCAACATTTTAGTTGATTCTACTGTAAAATGGTAAAGAATTACATAGCTATGGTTTTCAGTTTTTAGTTCTGACTCACAAAAGAACTGAAGCACATGCTTAATTCCATCTGTGTTTAAAATGAAGCATATGTTCAGCAGCCTTTTTTATTTTCTGGACAGGGATAGCTTAACAAATCACTCGCTTTCATTGCTCTAGTGCATTGTTGTTTAGGCTAATTTAATTGCAACTAAGCAGTTATGTGTTTTGTAGATAAAAACTTTTAAAACTTTAGAAAGACTCTTTAAGATATATATATATATTTTTTTTAGATAACCAGTATCTCTTTGACCTTGGAAAGTATGTTCATTTGTATGCCTCCTTTGAGTAGATTTTGAATAGGGGTGGGTTGTTCGTTTTTTTGAATGGGTGGTGGGAATAACACAATGAATTGGGCTGTTAGCATTTGCTCACACATGCTCTGCTCTGGAGCGCGGAGCTGCAGGGTAAAGCTGCCATGGGAGGAAGAAGAGGCTCCACTTCTGAATGCTGGAGAACTTCAGGTCCCTCTGAAGATACTGTGTCTGTGGCTGATTACTGTAGATGAAGGATTTCTCTGCCCGTTACTTCTAAATGCTGACTTGGGTAAAGGAAGTTTATGATTTTGGGGAAGGGAAGAGGATTTTTTCAGCCTACAATGGAGAAAACATGTAAAAGCCCTACATCTTCAATTCTGCGTCATGCTGACAGACAATTCTTTAAGGATTTTCATAAATCAGCTTTACAAACAGCTCCAATAGGTGAATCAGGAGTGTATATTTTACAGAGAGAGATGGATGTATTAACTTTGAGTTCTAGTCACTGTACCAAATTCCTTCCAACTAAGGAATTCTGAATGTGAGTGAAGGTATTTACTGAGTTCCAGGAACATTCTGTGACAGAAAATTTAACATTCTCAGAATATAAGAAAATCCATTATAGCTCTTGGTTAATATTTCTATATTTGGCAGTTCTGTTTCACCTCAAGGATGTCTGTCAATCTGTGACTGACTAGATATTTTATGTCTTTCCAACAGACTATTTCTAGTTGTGCACCTCCAATATTTGTGTTACTTATGCTAAAGTATATAGTAAGCCAGTGTTTAGCACCACATCTTACAGTAAGTCTTTCATAAATCTTCCGTATTGGTTTGCAAATGTCTACATTTTTCATATTGTCCCTGATGTACAGCCATTAGCTTTCTTCTTTCCTTTCATTCTCCCTAAGAAAAATCAAGATATGAAAAAAAATATTTATCCCCAAATTTAAAGTAATTGTGTTAACAGTGCAATTGTGTTTCCCTCTCTTCTGTAATTTTTGTAATATAAAAAGAAAGAGAACATAGTTGTCATCAAGGCTGGCATCAATCACTGCGTCCTTCTGCATCCTTATTGTTCTGCAGCAAATCCCAATATTTTCATTAATTGGAAAGTCTACTCGTAAATAAAGTCAAAATCTAAATTTGATTACAGAAAGGAGTAAAGGCGCTGAACTGCAGGAAATATATTTTCAAAAATTTCTTCCATAAAAATTAAAATGCATGCCTGGATTCTAATAAAAATGATAAATATTTCTATTAAAGGATAGGAAATTTAAAGACAGAAATGAAATATAAAGACTTACACAGTGAAAGAGAACTTCCATTTTTTGTCACAAGATGGAAAGAGGAAAATAATTCTCTTTGAATATCAACATATCTGAATGGGGTCTAAACAGGATGGGTAAATTCTCATCAAGATGGGGGAGCATGAATTTTATGCCTAAAAAATCTTTTTGTGATAATGATCTCTATTCCTTAATGTTGTGGTGGAGCTATGATTACCACTGACATTATCTGGTAGTTCATTTGAGTCAAGTGTCAGTCAAGTTGCCACATCAACACTAGATTTACTGGTGGGGCTGAGAGGGTTGTCACCTCCTCACTAACAATGCCTGGTGTGACAGCTGCTCCAGGTCACATCATGGTGGTATGGTCTTGCACCAGCACAGAGCTCTTAATTACCCAATGATTTTGGGCCTGTCACCATTTTTTCCTCCAGAAAGGGTGAATGTCACTGATGTCTAATATGATAAGGTATGCTCCACTGAGTGAACAGCAGCAAGTGTTGAAGATTTTCCTTTAGCCAGTTTGATCAAGGGGTAGTTTCATCTAAAGCTTAGACACTGTGGCCTGAGATTAGAGAAGAAAGCCTAGAAATCCACGCTTTTAAAATTTTTTTGACTTGGATCTGAATAGCACTGGCAGGTCTCTTTGAATCTTATTGTAGCGAGTTGAACAGTTGAGAACCTCCTGTATCTGATTAGGCTCAGTGGTTTTATGAGGTTTGGCCTCCCACATAATGTCCTCTGCCGGTTTGTTAGTAGGTTGACTAAACAGAGAGCAGTTGCTGTTTCAATCTTAGAATCCTGAATGTCTTCAAGGAAATGTAGTAACAAAGATTGTGCAGGGAGATGTGTCTCTGGGAGCGAAATTACCTTAAGAAGTTAAAGGAGATATTGATTGGTTAGTAAAAAAAATTAATAGAGTATAGAATAAGGTGTCCTACAGTCTTTCAAGGGTATTTAGTCAAAGGAGGAGGAAAGAAGACACAGAAAAATATGATTACACTGTCAGTTCCACTAGAGATGATGAGAACCTCTACAGTGGATGTATAAGATCAAAGAGCTTTGCTCAATATAGTTTGGTTTATGGTCCAGTATGTCACCTGTACAATGCAAACATCAGGTCAAGTTGGAACAGCTGATTCATTTGCAGTTTTTTAGAGCAGTTAATGAAGAGTACCCCAGCAGCTTAGCATGCCCTCAGGTCCCCACAGACAGCTTGTTGGCTCTTCACTGGGCTGCTGTGCAGGGACGCCTGGGCACATTCTGCATCATTGTGCCAAGACAATTCCTCTAAGTGTTATTTCTTATCAATGGGCAGTAGTACCATGGGAGTTAAACACGACCTTTCATGTAGCCTGTGGCAGTGCTTCCTGTCACCAATCCCCTTTTATCATCGTGTCTTGTTGCAGGTGGCACAGCTGAACAGTTGCATCACCTGCACTACGTGTGCACATGTCCTGACCGCTTCTCCTGGATAAGCTCTGCAAGTTAGAATCACAGAATCATAGAATGTGTTGGGTTGGAAGGGATCTTGGAATGCATCGAGCTCTCACTAGGGGCGGATGAAGAGCGGGTTGAGAGCTTATGGGTGAGGATTAAGGGACAGGCAAATATGAGGGACACTGTTGTGGGTGTTTATTACAGGCCACCTGATCAGGATGGGGAGACTGATGAGGCTTTCTACAGACAACTGAAGGTAGCCTCGCAAGCGCAGGCCCTGGTTCTCATGGGGGACTTCAATCACCCCGATATCTGCTGGGAAGACCACACAGCCAGGCATGCACAGTCCAGGAGGCTCCTCCAGTGCATTGATGACAACTTTTTGACACAGGTGGTACAGGAGCCAACAAGGAGAGGAGCACTCCTGGACCTGGTACTGACAAACACAGAGGGATTGGTGGAGGACATTAAGGTTGGGGGCACCCTAGGTTGTAGTGATCATGAAATGATTGAGTTCAGGATCATGGGTACTATCCACAAAACAACAACAAGAAGTAAAATTACAACCTTGGATTTCAGGAGGGCTAACTTCGACCTCTTTAAGAAACTGCTTGGAGAGATCCCGTGGGCTAGGGCTCTGGAAGGCAAAGGGGCTCAAGAAAGCTGGTTGATATTCAAAGACCACTTCCTCCAAGCTCAGGATCGGTGCATCCCTAAGAGAAAGAAATCGGCCAAGGGACGCAGGAGACCTGCATGGTTGAGCAGGGAGCTTCAGAAAAAGCTCAAGTGGAAGAAGGAAGTTTATAATAAGTGGAAGAAGGGACTGACCCCTTGGGAGGATTACAAGAATGCCACCAGAGCGTGCAGGGATGAAACAAGGAAAGCCAAGGCCGCCTTGGAATTAGACCTGGCTAGGGACATCAAGCAAAACAAAAAGAGCTTCTACAAGTATATTGGAAGCAAAAGGAAGACCAGGGAAGTTGTAGGCCCACTGCTGAATGAGGCAGGAGTCATGGTGATGGAGGATGTGGAGAAGGCAGAGTTACTGAATGCCTTCTTTGCTTCGGTCTTTTCTGCTCGGCCCAGCCCTCAGGAGTCCCAGGCATTGAATAAAGTAACAGGGAAAGAAGACGACTTCCCTTGGGTTGAGGAGGAGCGAGTGAGGGACCAATTAGATCATCTAGATATTCACAAGTCCATGGGCCCTGATGGGATGCACCCGAGAGTGCTGAGGGAGCTGGCGGAAGTCATTGCTGGGCCGCTCTCCATCATCTTTGAAAAGTCCTGGAGAACAGGCGAGGTGCCTGCGGACTGGAGGAAAGCCAATGTCACTCCAGTCTTCAAGAAAGGCAAGAAGGAGGAGCCGGGGAACTACAGGCCGGTCAGCCTCACCTCCATCCCTGGAAAGATGATGGAACAGCTCGTTCTGGGTGTCATCTCAAGGCGCGTGGAGGAAAGGAAAGCTATCAGAAGTACTCAGCATGGATTCACCAGGGGGAAATCATGTCTGACTAACCTGATAGCCTTCTACGATGGCATGACTAGATGGATAGATGAGGGGAGGGCGGTAGATGTGGTCTACCTTGACTTAAGCAAGGCGTTTGACACGGTCTCCCACAGCATCCTCATAGGGAAGCTTAGGAAGTGTGGGTTAGATGAATGGACAGTGGGGTGGATAGAAAACTGGTTGAAAGATAGAGCTCAGAGGGTTGTGATTAGGGGCACAGAGTCTAGTTGGAGACCAGTGACGAGTGGTGTTCCCCAGGGGTCAGTACTGGGTCCAGTCCTGTTCAACATATTCATCAATGACCTGGATGAGGGGATAGAGTGCACCCTCAGCAAGTTTGCTGATGACACCAAGCTGGGTGGGGTGGCTGACACACCGGAAGGCTGTGCCGCCATACAGAGAGACCTGGACAGGTTGGAGATCTGGGCAGAGAGAAACCTTATGAAGTTCAACAAGGGCAAGTGTAGGGTGCTGCACCTGGGGAGGAACAACCCCATGCACCAGTACAGGTTGGGTGCTGACCTGCTGGAGAGCAGCTCTGTGGAAAGAGACCTGGGAGTCCTGGTGGACAACAGGATGACCATGAGTCAGCAATGTGCCCTTGTGGCCAAGAAGGCCAATGGCATCCTGGGGTGCATGAAGAGGAGCGTGGCCAGCAGGTCAAGGGAGGTCATCCTCCCCCTCTACTCTGCCTTGGTGAGACCGCACCTGGAGTACTGTGTCCAGTTCTGGGCTCCCCGGTTCAAGAGGGACAGGGAACTGCTGGAAAGGGTGCAGCGGAGGGCTACGAGGATGATTAGGGGACTGGAACACCTCTCTTATGAGGAAAGGCTGAGGGATTTGGGTCTCTTCAGTCTGGAAAAAAGACGTCTGAGGGGTGACCTTATCAACGCTTATAAATACTTAAAGGGTGGGTGTCAGGACGATGGGGCGAGGCTCTTTTCAGTGGTGCCCGGGGACAGGACAAGAGGCAATGGGCACAAACTGGAACATAGGAAGTTCCACCTAAACATGAGGAGGAACTTCTTTACCCTGAGGGTGGCAGAGCACTGGAACAGGCTGCCCAGAGAGGTGGTGGAGTCTCCATCTCTGGAGACATTCAAAACCCACCTGGACGTGTTCCTGTGTAACCTGCTCTAGGTGACCCTGCTCTGGCAGGGGGGTTGGACTAGATGATCTCCAGAGGTCCCTTCCAACCCTATGATTCTATGATTCTATGATTCTATGATTCTATGATCTTTAAAGGTCACCTAGTCCAACCCCCCTGCAGTAAGCAGGGACATCTTTAGATCAGGTTGCTCAGAGCCTCATCAAGCCTGACGTTGAATGTCTCCAGGGCTGGGGCCTCCACCACCTCTCTGGGCAACCTGTGCCACTGTCTCACCATTCTCATTGTAAAGAACTTCTTCCTAACGTCTAATCTAAACCTACCCTGCTCTGGTTTAAAACCATTGCCTCTCATCCTATCACTACATGCCTTGCAAACAGTCCCTCCCCAGCTTTCCTGTAGGTCCCCTCCAGGTACTAGGAGGCCACTATAAGGTCTCCTGGGAGCCTTCTCTTCTCCAGGCTGAACAACCCCAACTCTCTCAGCCCCTCTTCATAGGAGAGGTGCTCCTGCTCTTTGATCATCTTCGTGGCCCTCCTCTGGACCTGCTCCAAGAGCTCCATGTCCTTCTTGTGCTGAGGGTTCCAGGGCTGGATGCAGTACTCCAGGTGGGGTCTCACGAGAGCAGAGTAAAGGGGGAGAATCACCTCTCTTGGTCTGGAGTCCCATTGTGGGAACACTGCAAGACAGCGAGCACCCAGCTGATGCTACGATGCCAGCAGTCAAGAGTTGCCTTGCAAAGTGATCATGGTAGCAGCTGATCCATTTTGCTAAGTCCTGCTTTATTTCATACTTCTCACAGACCACCGGACATGAGATGAAAACCTGGTCAAGTTTTAAGTTGTGTAGAGAGGCAACATTTCAAATTGATACAACTTTGGAGAAAAATAAAATAATGTTGGAACTGCTGACGTTCTCATCTGTCACCTTCACATCAGTCACTCCACCTGCAGAGTGCTTGTGTCACCTATTAGAATGGCCCCTATTTCCTGTCTTTTTGAAATAAAACAACTAGATAGATTGGGTTACAACTGCTATCTAGCTAAAAGTATGCCAAATTCATAGAAACATTGTTTTGAGATCATATAAAACTTCCTTTTTTACTCTATGCATTTTGCTGTCTAAATGAAATGGTGCAGCCTATGTTACATTTTGATCAGCAAGCATTTTCCCCCCTCCCCCTGTTTTTTTGACCCCCCCTCACAATTGAATGAATTTTCATGAATATGACTGCCCAACAAAGCATCCCGTTTTTCAGATGCCTGGCTTTTGTAATTTAAATAATGCAAGCATATGAACATAGAGATTTTGCATTAAGAGGCAAAGGCAATCTCACCAAAAGAGTTTATTCAATATGTTTCCAACATCATCTATTCCAAGATATAATTAAGATTACCATGGCCCAAGACTAATTTGCTGTGGTTTCCAAAAAGTGGAGCAGATAGCAATTGTAATAGAGGACAAGAATTTTCCATATAAAATTTTTCATTGTCATATTAGATTTTTTAATGAGCATTAGTCTTGATCAGAAATGTAATAAAATGGAACAATACTCTAAAATATGCAGACAGATGTATTATAAAATAACAAACTTTATATATTTAATTTATGTACTGTGAAGTACACTTTTCTTTTGCAACATGAGCATTAATATCCATTTTTTATCTCAACAGCAAAATCACAATCTAACTGTAGCATGATCTGTCCTCTATTTTAATGTGGGGGTTTTTCCAGGTTGATTAAAATTGCATCGTGTGATTAAATACATAGAGGCAGATATTCCATCCCTGTGACACTGCGCCTGTTCAGAGATTGACAGCCTGAGGTGCTGCTCATTAACCAACAAATAATTTGAAAATGAAAATAGGGATGGAGTCCTTCTGGAGGGCAGGAGAGGAATCCACATCTCCCTGATCGGTTGGAAGGCACTGTTGGAGCTTTCAGCTTTTGACTTACAGAAGGAAACACCTGCTTAAGGAGAAATTTGCACTTTGAAGATAGGGGTAATAGTGGGAAAAAATCCCTTAAAAAATAAAGTGTTGTTAGTCTCAAGGGTACCCAGTTAGAGAGGCTACATTCAAGAAGGGTTGATGAGCACAGAAGGATAATCAGCCAAGGAACTCACACAGCAGTATTGCCTTTTTTACATCACTATTGCATTTTGCAATGCCTCAGCTTCTGGAGTTATATGAGTATGTGAAAAGGAATCTTTCTTTTGTCATGGTCAGAGCAAGCTTCAAGGCATCATGATTAACAGAGAACCTCCTCAAACAATGAAATTTACATGCAGAAAAATCAGAAGGAATATTATTTTGATTTGGAAATAATTCAGCTTATGGATTTTTTATACAAGTCGATCTTTCTGGTATTTTGAGTGTTCTTTTCAGATTTTAAATGCTTAGAATTGACCATGCTATGTCAGATGTCATCTTCATGTTCTGCCTGGTGGGGAGGAGTGGGGGCGGTGAATGAAGACCTTAAAAGGCCAAAAAAAAAAAGCCAAAGCAGTGGGAACTCTCAGTCCCAAAGAATACACCTCCATCAGCATGCTAAATAGACTCATGGGACCTACTTCAACTAAAGCATGTGAATGGAACTATTTGCTCAAATTACTGTCTTCAACCCTAATAATATTGTTTGCTGGTGATAAAGGTCCTTTAGCGTAATAACTATTAATTGCATTGCTCTGTCCTCTCTCTCACCTGAATCTCATCTTTCCCAGAGTGAGAGTCCTTATTTATTTACAGTTTAATTTATATTGAATCCTGTGCCTGAGAATCCTTGAACCCATCAAGCTTACAGCACTTGTGCTGTCACACTGCTAGCCCCATTTCACGTGAGCTCAGGCTGAGTTTCCTGGGGCAAAAAAAAGCACACACTAGAATAACTAGAAAGGGCAAGAGAAAACAGCAGCAGATTTAGAAGGATGCAGAGCATCCTGTCATTTCTGTTACTCACTGCTGCTGAACTCACTACCTACTGCTTATGACCTCTGAACATGTTAGCAACTGTACGGTAGTTCCTCATGTCAGAGGGAGACATATGGTGACACGAAGGTCTATACGCTGCCACTCATTTTCTCTGTGCAATCCATATCTGGATTGTTATGGGGGGTGTTTGGAAGGATGCAAGCAGCACAGTTATTTCATCCCGTTCTTTTGTTTGAAAAGCACAAATGCATGAGTCATCCTTTGCCTCTTTGGACTTTATTTCATTCATAAATACTGATGCTGAAGTATTAGTAAAAATGTAACATTTGGACCAGATCTCAGCGGATGCATTTCACTTTCTCTACCACTCACCATACTAAAATCACGTTTCAGCAGTGTTCATTTTCTAATACCACTCAATTTTATTGCAAGGTAGTTTAAAATTTTAATCTAAGTTTATGACATGTGACTGTGGGACGGCAATGAGGAATACCAGTATTTCTGTAAATGAGGTATCTTTGCAGTCAGAGCGTGCGCTGCAATGCTTTAAAGCTGCTCTTCTCTGAAGTTCTGTAATTTGGGTGCAATGGGTATTACAGGTTAATCCCCAGTACACACAGACCAATTCACCAATTTAAAGCTCATTATTTCCTGTCACTTCGCTTTAAACTACGACTAGCACAGGAGACAAAGCTGTGCCCATTGTCCACTGTCATTTGCTTTATATATGGAGACACTGAGAGTTATTTGTTGACCTTTGAAGTAGAGTGTCAAGCTCCTTTAATATTCTTTCATTTCAGACGATGAGGAATACAACTGAGAGTGCTGGGTCGGTTCCACGTGACTCGTGTCCTCGGTGGTAATGAGGCTAAGTGGTGCAGATGACCCCTAATGTAAGAAGGGACCGGCAGAGTGCCTGCTCCAGCACGTCTGCAGGGCTGCATCACCCCGTAACTGGGAGGGAGTTACTTTCTGCTACTTTTCCGGTGGAATAAAGACAGCTCAGCCTCCACTAAAGCTGCTGCTCCGTTGGAATGATTCTTTATTTGCGCGTGAGGCATTTTGCTTTTTTATACAAAAAATATTATAGTGCAATGTTATGACACAATACAAAACATTGCAGTATCATTGGAAGAAAAAATTTGCTAAAGAGCGTAGCAAGCCTACCTTGGAGTGTGAGCAAACTCTGGTGCATAAGTAAGAAAACTTCAGGAAAGATAGCAGGGATCCCATTACGTCTCTTCATACAGAAATTAGGAGTATCTGGTTATCAGTCCCTGTTGTAACCTACTGTACAGGAGTAAGCAGCCGCCCTCTGGGCATGAGGTAGAGCTCTTCAGGCTGCTAAGACATTTGAGATGCAATCTTAGAAAACGCTTAGCACTCTGACCCAGTCCAACAGAGCACTTAAGCAATGCTTAACTTCAGAGTCATGGCTGACTTCATTGAAGCTTCTTACAACTGCTTAAAGGCGAGCGCACTCTGGCATGCCGTGCTGTGCAGGGGCCGGCGGCATGCCGCTGCATGCCACCCTGTGGCATGGAAAATTGTGCAGTGCTGCAGCCCATCATGCAAGTTATTGCTGCTTCAGCCATAGTGTTTTAAAAATCATAACCACTTTCAGCAGAATAGCGGCTCTCTCCTGTCTGTGGGAAACAACGTAAGAAGATGCAGACTGAGCTAAGTGTCTTGTATAAATTGCAAAGGCTCCTCCAGCTCCTCATCACTTTGGATACGAAATTAATAAAAAAAAATAATTTGTTTGGATACACAATTAATTAAATTTTGAAGGGAGCGAGTAGTTCTTTCCAACTGCATACAAAGTGTTGGTGGAACTGACTGCTCGGCCATCAGCTGGGTAGAAACTTTTGTCCTACCACAAAGTTATGCTTGCAAGTAGAGTGACACTTACATCCGTGCAGCAAGGTCTGTGACTGAATGGACTATGAGAGTCTGCACTATGTTCTACACCTTTGGACACAGTCCCCCTCAAAATGAATCTAGTGATGGGAACTTTGTGATATAGCTAATACGTAAATCTAAACGTTGGCACCAGTCTTCAAAGATGTTTGGCACTGACTAATACTGAAATCAATGGAAGCTGGGTACCTAAATACTAATTTAAGTGCCCGTGTATCTCTGAGGATCTGTGCCTTTGATCTCAAAATCTGTCAGTCCAGCTCATTACAAGCTCTACATTTAGTTTAAAAAATATACGAGGTATGAATTAAGGATAAGATTAATTAATAGTGGCATTAACTGTAGCAAAGCAAAGAGATAGATTGCACTGACAGAGAAACTAGAAAGGATAATGGATTTAATGGCATGTGCTCTAATGGAAAAAAATAACCTACTGCATGAGACTGTCATATCTGAAAAAAATGTGGCTACCATTTACAGTTCATATAGGGACAAAAAGGTTTATACACTAGCAGTATATAAATCACTGAAAAGAGTAAGCTGAGATCTTTATAGTAGCAGTGATATATTTTCCCTCGTGGAAGCCCTGGCCCAATTTTGTATCTACAAAATCTCTCTCTGGCTCAAGGGGCTGACCTATCTCAAACACCCAGCACTGGGGAGGGGTGCATCCTGAGTGGAGACACTCAGTCTCTCTGAGCAAAGACCCACTGAGGAACAAGCATAAAACCTCTTGTCTTCATTTACTACTGTATAACACAGGGAAGTCATCATTTAGGCTACTAGCTGCCATGGTTATCATTTAAACTATGTCTCCAAGCAGGGTAAGGACAGAGCCCCTAAATCAAGACTGAGAATTTGACCAGTGGGCAGTGAGCTGGAAAGTTAAATGTTCCTAGTCCAGATATCTCTACATGGGAATTCGCATGTGTGCTAACCACTGAGCAAGCAACTAAAAGGCAGCACAGGTCATTGCCTCCTTCATCCCTTTTCTTGACCAGGCTGTGGATCCCCATGAGGAAACTTGATCGAGTTCAAAGCTATTGAGGCTAAGATGCTTCTGGCTGTGTATACAAGTAAAAACTTTGGAACTTTTTTACAGGGCCTTGGAGTTTGGCAGAGGAGAATTTTGAGGATGGCAGCTGGGACCTCAGCCACTCTGAGCTACCTCTGAGCTGGCATGCCAGCTGTTATATTCAAGCATTATACCTGTGTCAGTACAACGTTAAGCTCAGAGATATAATGCACTGATATGGCTAAACTGCCTTCAGACCCAAGCCCGCATTCCCAGGTACGTCTGTGCTAACTTGGTATTCTTCACCAATGCCGCGCTGTGCAGGGCAGACCTGTATTTCTGTCAGGTCCCTTTGTAGACCTAGTTTTCAGTGCTTTTTTCAGAGGATTCTTTGCCACTTCTCTGAGTCTGACTTCTTAATTGATCCAGATGTTTACATCTGCAGATGCAGACAAAGCAGAGGAAGTAAGTAAATTTAAAAATTAAATACAATTGAATGTGATAACTGTTATACAAACTTATAGTCAAGCTGATATAGAATGCAATACATGATGGCAGCAATAATTTTACGTGGAAACAGTGTGGTGAAATCTGTGAGATTTAAGGGGGGATGGGGTTTCATCCTAAATGCTTAGAAGTAGGAAGAAGGTGCCTAAGTCTGATGGCTGCAATTGGTCCCAGCTTGCTGTTAACATCTCAATTGCATTTGTTCTGCCAGTTCAAAAGTTGTGGGGGGAATGAAAGACTAAAAAAGGAAACCTTTGCAATGACATTAAAATGAATGGTTTCATTTTCATGTTCCCTTGGCATTCGATTTAAGCAGCTGGATAGTGAAGAAGTGGCTAAGGAACAAAGTGCTGATACCTAGGCCAGATCTCCAGGTATGATGGCTAAGTGCATGGTCCAATTTCATAGAATCTTCATGGTTGGAAAGGACCTTTGAGATCACAGAGTCCAACCATACACACACCAAAAAAAAAAACCCAAAAAAACCCAACCCCTACTATGTCTGCCACTAGAGCATGCCCTGAAGTGCCACATCCAGATGTTTCTTAAATACCTCTAGGGATGGTGACTCAACCACCTCCCTGGGCAGGCTGTTCCAGTGCCTGACCACTCTTTCAGTAATGTAATTCTTCGTAATATCTATTCTAAACCTCCCCTGCCACAACTTCAGACCATTTCCTCTGGTCCTGTCATTATTCATCTGGGAGAAGAGGCCAACACCCACCTCTCTCCAACCTCCTTTCAGGTAGTTGTAGAGGGCAATGAGGTCTCCCCTCAGCCTCCTCTTCTCCAAGCTAAACATGCCGAGCTCCCTCAGCCTCTCCTCGTATGACCTGGTCTCCAGACCCCTCACCAGCCTGGTAGCTCTCCTCTGGACACGCTCCAGCACTTCAATGTCCCTCTTGTACAGAGGGGCCCAGAACTGAACACAGCACTTGAGGTGAGGCCTCACCAGTGCCGAGTACAGAGGCACGATCACTTCCCTGCTCCTGCTGGCCACGCTATTCCTGGTACAAGCCAGAATGCTGTTGGCCGTCTTGGCCACCTGGGCACACTGCTGGCTCATGTTAAGCTGGCCGTCCACCAGCACCCCCAGGTCCTTTTCTGCCGGGCAGCTTTCCAGCCACTCTTCCCCAAGCCTGTAGCGTTGCTTGGTGTTGTTGTGGCCGAAATGCAGGACCCGGCACTTGGCCTTATTAAACTGCATACAGTTGGCCTTGGCCCATCAATCCAGCCTGTCCAGGTCCCTCTGTAGAGCCTTCCTACCCTCAAGCAGATCAACACTCCTACCTAGTTTGGTGTCATCTGCAAGCTTACTGAGGGTGCACTCAATCCCCTCATCCAGATCATTGATAAAGATATTGAACAAAAGTGGCCCCAAAACTGAGCCCTGAGGGACACCACTGGTGACCAGCCGCCAAGAGGATTTCACCCCATTAATCACAACTCTCTGGGCATGGCCATCCAGCCAGTTTTTAACCCAGCAAAGAGTACACTTTTCTATGCCATGATTCGCCAGCTTCTCCAGGAGAATGCTGTGGGCGACGGTGTCAAAGGGAGGGAGGGAATGCACATGAAAAGGAACTCTGACCTAAGTCCTCTCATGCTGAGGCTGCTGTGTGCAGGGCCAGCCCTCAGGCACAGGTTAGAGTAGCCCTGAGGCTACCTTGCTAAGTAGACAGATCCCGCTGCAAGTGCAAGATTACTCCCAGAAGAATGTTATTGACTGCTGTGTTCAATTTGTTTTTAAATGATTCATGTACTAATTGAGCTTCTACTACTCACCAGCTGAAATATCATTTGATCGCACACACGGTCTTGTTTCAGTGTCCTGACAATTGCCATTGTGTAATTCACCACCACCACCAAAAAATAAACAAGTGGTTGCAGAATGAATTCCGCTGATTGAATTTGCTGTGTGAGAGTGATCAAGTACATACAGTGTTACAGCTGATTTTTTCAAGCAACAAAACTATGAAATGCTTCAGGGTACCAATGACATAGGCAAAAACCAGAATGTAGGACAAACTGGGAACAAGAGTCCCCAGTGAATTACTTATTCAAATGCCCTAGCTCATGCTAGTAATAGAAAAAATAGCAGACAACAGTATATGGTCTTCTTCATAATTATTTACTAAATCCCAGGACACTTTAAAGATGAGGTAACAAAGGAAAAGGAATGTGATTTAAAGAGTACCTGCCAGAATCAGTCTGACAAATATTCAGTTGACTGGTGGGCCTGTGATTCTAATAAGTATATATTAACTGAAAGAATCCTTTCTTGCCTTCCATTTGTTTTTGTTTGTAGTAGTTAATGCATCTTGAAACACTTCTTTAGATTTGGTGACTGCATCTTTACAAGAATTCATTTGTGCCACAAAATGTTTGGCACAGATCCCTACCTTTCCAGTACTTATTTATCTTTTCCCAGAAGATAGGTTTGCATTGGTGCCCCAAACGGTGTGGTACAACTAAAGTAGCTTTCTGTAAAACCTCAGATTGCAGGGAGATGGCCGCAGTGTCATCCAGTGGGTGTCCAGAAGAACTAAGGAGACACTTGTTGAAGTAACTCAACAGAAAACCTCAAGGAACTAACTAGAAGTAGAAATGCATTTCCATAAGGGTTGGGCATTTCCCCCTACTCCTTCTTCAGAAAAGGTCAATTTTAGCCTTAAAGAAAGGACTGATTGTATGTGTGAAACTCTATTCAAGACCTGACTTCATGAACACTGAGGAATTCTGTATTTAGCTTTGAGTTGGATGAGGGTTTTGATTTGTTTTGTTTTGTTTTTTTAATTCCTTAATTTATCATATAAAGAGTAGTCGGGGCAGATAATAAGACTTATATGAGGCAAAATTGTCCGTGAAAAAAACTGAAAGAGCAAGAGCAGAGCATCGTTGTGACTCTGTCACGTGCGTTCATACAAATGCATCAAGAGAGGGAGTTATCTGGAGCCAGTTTGTCTTCAGGGCTGGTACACTGACAAACCAATACCACCTCAGTACCAATAACTAATTTACTCTAATCTCCTAAACCTCACAGGCTTGGACAGCTACTCTATGCCTGAGAAACATTTTTGTTTCCAGCCAGACCTTGAAGGGCCAGCACAACAGAGCTAAATGTGTGTGATATACCATATTTGGCTTCATGCATTCTGCCAGCTTCAACACAAGCTTCAGTGTGAGCCTCTGGGTTTCAACGTGAGACTGCGTTCCAGATCTTGGCCCTCTCCCTCCCAATGGAAAAGTCCATCTGACCTTCCAGGGTCCACAGGAGCTGGACATGCCTTTGGGAACAGCATAGGCCACAGATCGCTCATGCCTCCTTTAGAGGATAGAGATCAGGAGATCATCT
This sequence comes from Chroicocephalus ridibundus, assembly GCF_963924245.1. Lineage (NCBI taxonomy): Eukaryota > Metazoa > Chordata > Aves > Charadriiformes > Laridae > Chroicocephalus > Chroicocephalus ridibundus. The sequence continues at coordinate 135,464,879 of NC_086285.1, forward strand.
GGCCATAAATGCTACAAGACTGCACAACCCTAGTCTGTATGTCCTGCTTAGAGACGTGATCAAGGCAAAATAACTATTACACAAACTGAAAGACAGACACATTGAGGTCAATCAGCTTAACGTACTGACGTGCAGATACTTGAACTATAACCAAGAGAATCTGTTGTTCTTTGCATTACACAACTGGCAAAGAGACAACATATGTCTTTCTCCTGAATAAACTGTATAAAATGATATTGAGACTTAGAGGTATATTAATCTTATCAGGCACAGTGAAGAAAAAAAAATCACAGAAATTAAATGCACGATTTTGAACCAGTTCGATGGTCCCTTCATTTTATTATAACCCACATCACTTTCATAAAAGAAAATCACATCTTGAAGAACTGACTCAGTAGAACACCCACCTAATTGTGTGTGTCAAAAAGATTGAAACCTGGGATTAAGTGATCTGACGAATCAGAGCTTTATATACTAGAGTTCTCCTGAGCATACTAACAAAATACAAGAAAAGGAAAGTAGAAATATATTTGGTCTTCCAAAAAACTTTTTTAGTCTATTAAGTGACTCAAAAGTTATAGGGGTGAAGGTAATAAACAATCTTTCTCTCAGTAAGAGACAAAAAAAAAAAGAAATAGGAATGAACAAGTGAATTTCAGCACAGTTAAAAGGACAAGTAAGAAAACACTGCTCATTTTTCTTGGTGAAAGAGAAAGCCCTAACGTAAGGCACAGTCTTCCCTACTTGAAACTTTGCTTAATATATTCCCCAAAATCGCATGCAATTGCAATAATTAGGGAAGTCCAGGACCTGAAGGATACCTACAGTCCCCGCTTCCAGTCCTACAGTATTTTGTCTGACTTTGCTCATTAGCTCAGTGACAACTTTGACAGTCCCTATTTTTCACAGTATCTTTCTGACCAAAGATAAATTGGAGATTTTTAAATTTGCTGCTTTTGATCTTTGACTTATTCATGAAAAGATGTCAGATGGATATTAATAACCTAATTTTTTTAGGTTACAACCCAAATGTTTCATAAGAACTCCACAGGCCAAAGATTTGTATAGGAGATGAATAAGAAATCGAGATGCCATATTTCTAACACATAACCCTCATACACATCAGCACACAAAATAACCCACAGCTCCAATTCATTTTAGTGGGACAAAAGCAATCTAAAAGAGAAATAAAAACAACTTCATATTACTAGAAAGAATTGAACTGTGATGTATATTGATGTTCGGACCCTTCAGAATTATATTTTTTGATAGAAAAGGTTCTGTTGCAACATTTTTAGACATTTATTTATTTTAAATGTGTATATTTGTGAGTTTATTTAAATAAAGTATGTGTATTATGGTGCATACACGTATGAATTATATTTGTCTATATTTTTATATCACATTGATCAACTGTCATACGCACTTAAAGACTGGAACAATGTTTTAGGAATTCTTAGCAGATTCAACTTCTTGGTTGCCTGTCAATTATACAATGAACATGAAATTATTGCAACTGTTTCAGCAGCTTCAGGAAGCAACTGGGCACTGCATGGGCCAGTAGTATTATTTCACATCTTATGTATAGATTTAGATTAGATATTAAGAAGAAATTCTTTCCTGTGAGGGTGGTGAGACACTGGAACAAGTTGCCCAAAGAAGTGGTGGATGCCCCATCCCTGGAAGCTTTCAAGGTCAGGCTGGATGGGACTTTGAGTAACCTGATCTAGAGGGAGGTGTCCCTGCCCGTGGCAGGGGGGCTGGAACTAGATGGTCTTTAAGGTCCCTTCCAACCCAAACCATTCTATGATTCTATACCCAAATTTTGATATCCAGAATAACATAAATTTGTCTTCTTTCTTCCATGGAAACTCCAGCTTACTGTACCACCTGAAGACACTGTTATTTTCCCTCATAATCATAAAAGTTTATCACATTATAGACTATCACCCTAATTTACACAGTGAACTAGACTCAAATTTATAAGGATGATCCTAAAGCAACTCAGGAAGTAATACACAGAAAGCTGTTTCTGGCCTAGTTATTTTGCAATAAGAGATCTTCCCTTTCTATAACACTGTTCATTGTAAACACAGATATAAAAAACACTCTTGGTATTCAGGGGGTTTATATTAAAATGCAAGTAGTCCTCTATTGCTTATTAGATCTTGCACACTATAAATACAATTAACTTGTGCACCTGACTAAAGAATAGATATAGAGAGTATTAAAATGGTAGCCATGAAGCTCACTGAGAATTGCTTTACTGTATCATTTAACTTCATGGACAGTTTGCACCACCTAGGCTTTGTGAAGAAATCTGAACATTTAAGGCACAAAGAGAAAGGGGAAGATTTGATACCTCAAGGAAGAAAAAGCTAATATAGAAATAAAGTACAAATACGTCAAGATACAAAAATGGCCGTCAGAAAAAGTGCCACAAAATGAACCTACATATTATCAAAATGTAAAATCCCAAACAAAATCAGTTCCTATAGATTTGTGTCAGAACTGAATTTCTAAAGGTATTCTGAGGGTTTGGTGGTGGTTTTTTTTTTTTTGTTTGGTTGGTTTGTTCCTTATCGTCTGAGATACTGAGGTACTGGTACTTCTTGTACCAGTTTGTACCAGTCCTGCCCACCCCAATGAAAGCAGCAGGTGCTCAGAAGGTCTGAAAAAACAAAGCCATCTAATTTCACGATGGAAACGTATATATTGAAGCAAGTAGAATATGCCATGCCAGGAAATTGGTGATTAGAAAATAAAAAGAAATAGTAATACAATTATATAACACATCGTATTCAAACACTGAAATGAATGATGCTTGAATGGTAAATTTGTAAAAGCTTATACTTTAGAAAATCAGTCTCACTTCTATGATAAGCCAGTATTTATTATAATAGATGTGGCACAGATTTACATAGTCAAACAATTACTGCTGATGTAAAACAGGTCCAACATGCTTTACAGGATGTTCATTGTCTTGGTAGATATTGTAGACTCCATGATTCCCAGAATCTTTGATATGCATTCAGTACCACTATGTGAACCAAATAATATCCTCTTAAAGGAGCAGAATCTAGAAGAAGGTTTTAATAGTGTTTCTTCTAGTGTTGGAACTCAGCCCATGAACCACCATCAACTCATTCTTATTTTGTATAAATTATGTGAAAAATAGTATTATTTTTCTGTGAAAGCAGGGCATGTGCACAAAGTCACTATGTCCTGGTTATAAGCTACAGGGAATCTCTTTAGATTGTTTCACCACTTCTCAAAACAAGCATGTAACGCTGCAAGAAGAGTACGTGAAGCAGCCTTGCAGCTCACCAGTGCTACGTCTGGACTAATAGGAAGGGATGAGGTTTTGTTTCAATAAGGCTCCAAGGACTGATCAGACAACAACCAAGGAGCCTCCTGGCTACACAGAGAAGAGTCTGTTGCAACGAGCCAACCTGTCCAGAAAAAAACTTCTGTGATTCTTGAATGCCCATTTTACAGTCTCTTTTACTTTCCCCAATCCCAACATTATGACAGGAAAAACAATTTAGGAATGGGCAAGGAAGTATGGAACTTTTTAAGTCTGAAATTTCCTCTGAAACTGGACTGCATTTTTGGTCATCAAACTTCATGACATCAGGCTGCTGCTTTTTATGTCTAATATATATTCATAATCTCTGTGCATTTCTTCTTCCAAAACTATCCTCTAAAATAATCTACCCAGCTTCTAAAACTCCGGGCCTGCTTTTGGTATTCACATCAGAAAGCCACTGATAGACAGCTGTCCTTAACTGGAATACTTTTGGGCAGGCTCAGTAAAAGAGAGAAACTGAAAGGATGTGTTAACCTTACTTGCAAAGGCAGTCAGAGTCACACAGACAGGGCCATTGCGTGGTCAAAATTTTATGCCCTACTTCTGTACATTAAAAAGGCTTCCTAGCAATCTTTGATACCTGTCATAAAGAGCTGCTGGCTTTATTCTTTTTTTTATTATTATTATTTCTTCCTTTTCCTATTATTTAAATAAGACCAGCAGAAGAAATATTTTCTTCTGTCCTAGTTCTGGAGAACTTTTCTTACAGTTTGGATAAATATACCCACATTCCAGTGTGGTTAGCATTTTTCCATGAATTAATACTTTTACTTGGGCTCTTCTGTCTGTAAAATGTGATTAATTTTAAATTAAAGAATGACCCAAACAGCACTTGAGACTAAACTGAAATGTTTTATAAAATATGTATATTGATTTTAACCAAATGCAAGCTTTTTAGATAAAAAGACTCTTTGATCCATATTCAGTACACCAAAAACTAACTTTCTTGACTTTGATCATTCAAAGACATAGAGAAGATCTTGTCAAAGATGAAATACAGAAGCGAAAAGAGGTGAAAAATGAATGAAGTGACATAACACTGGTTGAGCTTTGTTGTCCTTGCTGTACTATACTAGAACAAGCACTTCTTGCTAATATGATGGAACAGCTCAACAATTTTCAGGCACAAAGACTACTTGAGGGAAAATTCAATAAGTAAGTTAAGAATACCAAACCGTAATCAGGCCTTGGGGAAGAAACAGTATTGAAACACAACTTTTTTTGACAGTTTTGAGTGTAGCTCTGGTGGTCTGTTTCAAAAACTGTCAAAACAATGATAAGTGGTCTTAGGAGTCTAGTTTGACTCTTAAACCAAATAATCTGGCTGCCTTCCTGGCATTAGTGCCGTTAGCAATTTAAAAAGTCTGCTTTTTGAAAGAGAAGAGATGTTAAAATAGAAAAATGACTATGCTGAATGTAGAGTAATTACTTTTCATGACATCCTCATCAAAATCAATAGGATTGACTAATTAAGACATCTAAGCTGAAATCAATAGGATCTGACAGCTAACACCTCCCTGTAGCGATAAGCCAGCATAAACAATTTTGCATCCACACTGATGTGAAAATTAGCCAATCCTATTTTATCGTTATTCAGTAATTAACATTCTCCCTAACAATAAAGCCATTCCGTACCTAGTGTACTCCCCACCTTCCAAAATAAAAGCTGATGAAACTGTTATACCTTCTGTCTTGTAGTCACATTTGCAGTTTGTTACAAAAGAGTTTTGATACGCCTGATGTTTGGGTTCTCTTTCCTAAGATGCCAGTGGACTAAAACAGGCAATTAAAATGCATGCCATAGCCAAGAGCATCAAATGCAGAGCTAGCAGCCCAGAATGGGAAAAAAAACCCACAATCAATGCCAGCTTTTTGTTTTATTCTTTCATTAATGAAGCTTTAATGGGAAAGCCTAGGGTGGGTAGTTTCCTGCCAGTTCTTCCACTGAGGGTTTGCTCTGCCTTCCTATAAATTTTCAGTCTTCTCCCGGTGGATTTCTGGAGATCTATGCAAAGTCCATGCTACATTACATTGAACCTCAGTGCACAGTAGAGCAGGTTCACGGAAATCATGCCACCTTGAGGCTTTCTTGAGTTGGAAAGGGGAGGGAGTCAAGGAAAGATTTAAAACACAACTTGTGCTATCCAGCAGATACGCAGCTTGAGGTTTGTTTTTCTGCTAGTTAGATTCTGAGTCTTGTTGGAGTTTTTGTTCCTTCAGAATTTCCAGGCAAAAGTAATACTCAGCAATGTTTTACATCTTTAGTTTGCAGTGAGGCTGTGACTCTTCTTCAAACCATGCTGATGAGCATGATAGACTTCATTAAGCCAGCCGCAATTCTTTTGACATTACACCTAAGTGGCCTGGAAGACACATCAGGAAATTCAAGGGGAGCAGAACACATCAGAAATGTCTCCTGAATGATTCTGTTTTCCCTAGAATTGACTTCACATCTGTTAATTTCCTCATGTATTTTTTTTTTCCTTCCAACTGCTGTTGGGGTTTTGCACAGTTTAATTTGCTATTTAATTCAAGGCCAAATGAGTATTATTGGTTTTAATATAGTTGTCATATAATTGTCAGCAGCAGACTAGAGCCATGTCTTCCAACCACTAAAAGTCACAATAAACAGCCATCTGAAGCTCGCTGTGGACCATATGTATGTTTTTTCTTTCTCTCACGTACAGACACATTTGTTTGGAGGTCGAATATGAATTTAAGCATGTCTACATGGGGCCTATGAACTTTGATTCCTGAATTTTCAAGCTAACCCTCAGAAACTTTTAAGAATCCAAAGTAACAGCATATCCTGTCCCAATTATACAATACAAACAAATACAAAATGTATTAGAAATCACAATATTTCATACCAAATTCTTTCTTTGTAATTTCTGAGACAAAGTGCTTCCATAATTTTGTGTCCTCCAAAGGATTTTGCAGATGTCTGCATATCAACAGAAAAGAGGTTACATATTTCAACAAAAAAGAGGTTACATGAGTCATATTAGAGAAGAACTGAAGTCCAGATGCCCTAAGCAAGCAAAAATCTTAATATCGGACATATTCAAAACTTACTGTAGGCACAGCCTTCCTTGCAAGAAATTTCTTTGTATCTGCATGCAATATTTGACTTGAGAAGAATTAAATATGAGTTTAAATTTGAGCGTGTGTAAAATTATTTATCTCGAACTAGGAGTTTTTCTTATTTATGCAATGTCTGCCCCAGCTTTGTTCAAGTCAATGGAGTTTTTCTATTGGATCAGACCCCAGAGAATCTAATCACCTGTGCTGATCCCACTTGCAGTAACATGGCTTGGAATGAGAGTATGGCTTTCAAGTAGAAAGCTGTAGCCCGCTTAGGAAACCGTGCTGAACCTGATTCAATGGCCTCTGAACTCTCCTTCTTTACAAATACCACTGCTAAAACAACAACTTCACTATGTTGCTCAATTACAGTATTTTCTTCAAAACTATGGCTACAAAGGAGATCAAAAGCAAAAGTGATTTTGCTTTTACCTAGCAAAAGTGAGAAGATGGTAGAACACCAAGACTGTGAAGTGGCATGAGACAATTTGTGTTGTGACCAATCACAGGAGATGCCATAAGATGCTCTCCCTTTTTCCATTTTAGAAGGTCTCATACCTAGGCTATGGACATAGGAGCGATGGGTTCAGTTTCTCCATGTTTTTCCCTTGTGTGTCTTCTGGCAAATCTCCTGGCCCAGGTAGTTCTTAGATTCCTCAAAATAGGCTTTAAATAGTTCTTAGGTACCATCCTCAATATCAATGCCCAAGGCTGTGCAGGAGAATATGGACAGAGCTGCACAAGAGCTAACACTTCCTCAGAACAAACACATTAGAATAAGAGCTCATGAAGCACACATTTGAAATAGATATTTCTTTAACAATATTTTTGACTTGTCCGTCCAACACAACAGTGAATAACTGTTAAGATCACTTCCCTTGGGTGTGGGGAAAACTGGATTCAGATCCCTGTTCTGCTTTTTTATGGCAGTGAGCTAATACAAGACCTTCCACATGATAGATGAAAATTGCTGGATTAAGGAGACACTCCCTTTTTCCTTACTAAATCGTTTATAAAGGACAGAGTAACTCCAATAAGATAAATCTATGCTGGAAAGCCAAGTATTTTACAATTAAGCTACTCACATGGAAACCAGCAGAGCTATGCTGACAATTCTTGGTCTAGCTCCAGCAGCGGCAGAACTTGAAGGCAGATCTCCTACCTCTGTGTGAGTGCTTTAAATTTGAGTTTACTCTATGCTCTTTCTGTCATTTCCTTTGCAAAAGCGCAAACCAGGTTTAGGTTCATGTGTCTCACAGAGGTTTAATAACTGAGGGTTCCACTAGGTGATGGCTTAAATTTTGAATACAGCATCTTGCTATTTTTAAGAGGCCAATCACAGAATCACAGAATCGTAGGGTTGGAAGGGACCTCTGGAGATCATCTAGTCCAACCCCCCTGCCAGAGCAGGGTCACCTAGAGCAGGTTGCACAGGAACGCCTCCAGGCGGGTTTTGAATGTCTCCAGAGTTGGAGACTCCACCACCTCTCTGGGCAGCCTGTTCCCGTGCTCTGCCACCCTCAAAGTAAAGAAGTTCCTCCTCATGTTTAGGTGGAACTTCCTATGCTCAAGTTTGTGCCCATTACCTCTTGTCCTGTCGCTGGGCACCACTGAAAAGAGCCTGGCCCCATCCTCCTGACACCCACCCTTTAAGTATTTAGAAGCGTTGATAAGGTCCCCCTCAGTCGTCTTTTTTCCAGACTGAAGAGACCCAAATCCCTCAGCCTTTCTTCATAAGAGAGGTGTTCCAATCCCCTAATCATCTTGGTAGCCCTTTGCTGCACCCTCTCCAGCAGTTCCCCGTCCTTCTTGAACCGGGGAGCCCAGACCTGGACACAGTACTCCAGGTGCGGCCTCGCCAAGGCAGAGTAGAGGGGGAGGATGACCTCCCTTGACCTGCCGGCCACACTCTTCTTGATGCAGCCCAGGATGCCATTGGCCTTCTTGGCCACAAGGGCACATCACTGGCTCATGGTCATCCTGTTGTCCACCAGGACTCCCAGGTCTCTTTCCACAGAGCTGCTCTCCAGCAGGTCAGCCCCCAACCTGTACTGGTGCATGGGGTTATTCCTCCCCAGGTGCAGAACCCTACACTTGCCCTTATTGAATTTCATAAGGTTCCTCTTTGCCCAACTCTCCAACCTGTCCAGGTGTCTCTCTGTATGGCGGCACAGCCTTCCAGTGTGTCAGCCACCCCCCCAGCTTTGTGTCATCATCGAACTTGCTGAGGGTGCACTCTATCCCCTCATCCAGGTCATTGATGAATATATTGAACAGGACTGGACCCAGTAATCCTTTAAGTTTCTCCCTGTGTCTTTTTCCTTGTCCACAAAATGGGATATCGGTGCTTCTCACATCCTACAAGTGTAATTATAAAATTGCAGGAACAAGGTTAATGGGACCATGTAAGTTCTGTGCACGGATATCTAATAACAATAGTGCATGAAGATAGTAAGCCGGTGATTCACAAAGGCGAAAATGAGAAACTAATTAAGAAGAAACACCTCTGGATTACAAACTTCAGTAGGCATTTCTTTTCTGGAGGTTCCAGGTGTTCAGCATAAGATGAGCCATAACAGAGGTACTACAGAAAGGTAATTTCCATGTCTGATGGAGAAAAGGATTTCTGTAACAATTAAGCCCATAACATGAGCTTTGTAATGATAAGGCTATTGCTAATCTCATCTTCCATGTCTGTGGTACCAAGGAAGAAGCTCCATGCTTTAAATATACTATAAATATTATAAATATTTTTACATCAGCATTCCCATAAAGTATTTTCATCAATTCAGCCAAATAAGAGTCGATAAGCAAAGCATTACACAGATTAAATAACAAGGTGCGGGTGCCCTGGTTTAAGTCTGCAGAGCTCTGTGATACTTCTCATGAGAATACCTTCCATTTTAAGTATATTATATTCATTATTCCTTTCCTCCCCCTCCTTTCTTCTTACATTTTAATTCATTTTGCGGCTTCCTCTTCATCACATGAGCTTTTATTTTCAAAATAAGCGATTTGTGCAGTATCTTTTCAAATGCCTTTGGAAAATTTAAATATATAATGCAGCAACATTCCCTTTATCTGTCATGCTAGCAATATCTTCAAAAAGTCTAGTGTATTTGTAAAGCAAGAGCAGCTCTCCTAGCATTCTTACTGCATCTTGTTAACTAATCCCCTTGTCACCACCTCACTTTCACTTTCTTCTGTCACAAATTAATCCATCAACAATCTTGTAATTCGAATGATCTGGTTTCCTTCTTTTTCCGTGAAGTGACATTAACTCGTATTTGAGTTGTAAGAAGGCTGCATAGTTCTCGCTGAACAAAATATAATCAAATCTTACTTCTTTTAAATGCTATCCGAGGGCTTTGCTAGTTACCATGCAATGCTGTCAAGGATATTTAAGAATCTAGACAGAGGTAAAATGCAAATGGGTTAAGATGTGGGATCCAGACCCCGCTGGAGCCGGTGTAAAGCTTCCCATTGACTTTTCTGCCATGGCATTAACGCATCTTCTTTTGCTGGGAGCAAGCAGCTTGATTTTCCCGTGTCCTGGGGAGGTGAAAGTAGAGCTCCTTAACCACCCTATTTAACTGAGGGGAGAGAAACAAGGCTGATATTACCCCATAAAAACCTGTCAGAAATGAAGCCTCCCCAACACAACAGAACTAAGCATGTATCGGTGATGAAAGTAATACATGAGGGATTGTGGAGTCACCTGTAATTAGGCTTTTAGGTTTTCTGGGCTGCTACAAACTGGAATGTGCTACTAGCAGGCAGAACCAGTTCAAGCACAAATTAAAGCCATAGGCAGATGCTACTGACTTGTTTCAAATAGGAAACAAAGGACTGTGGCAGCAATAATGCAAAAAAGTATAGTTCTAACAGGCAGACACATTTTCTGGCTGACTAGAGACTCTTGACCTGTGTTCTTGCTTTTTACAGTGTGTCCAAAATAAATGGAAGTTTCATTCAATGTACACCTTTCTAGGTGGTCTACCTTAAATATTTTCCAAGTCAACTTGATGGGACTTTATAAGCCTCTTGCTTTTTATGATGAAGCGCATTTGACAATAAGAGGTGAAAGACAACAGAGAATAAAGCCATAGGAATTAGCCCAAAACAGCAACTTAGTATCTTTTCTGTGACCAACCTGCACAAAACTTCCAAACAATCTTTACAACTTTTAATTTCTTTAACCTCTTTCATCTCTCCAAGATTTTTGAAATTGGGAACTCCAAAGTCACTAGTTTTACATAAAAATTATGTCTTAAAACTTTGTGGAAGACCTTAACTGCATCCTTTGGAAAGGAGGAGATTTATAGTAAGAAAAAAATGACTATATTGCTCTTACATGATACTGATGAATCTCATTCAGTATAGCATCTTTATCATCTTTTATATGGTAAAGCATCCTTTATCATCTGTTATAGGTAACATGAAAGATTCATTAGTGTGAACATTTTAGGCATTGCAGGCTTTTTTAAAATGCACCTCCCCCTCTCCCAAATACAACCAATATACAATTTTAAAAGGCTAACTGAAATAATTTTTTTTTTTAAATAGGCCATTTGGGCACTAATCTATTTGCTCTTCCTTACTTAGGCCAAAATTCAGCTTTTATCGAGAACTATTTTGTTTCTGAACCTCTTCAACATTTAGATTTAAAGGACTTTTTTTTTTTTTTTAATGTTTATATGTCTTTCTGCTAACACTTGGAAATAGATGGGAGACTTTTACAGCTTAAATAATTTCATTTTAGGAAGAACCTACACCCAGGTAATTTCAGACCACAAAACAGGTATGTCAGGAAGTTATGAAGGCCTGAATTTGATATGATTAACATGAAAAAGGTTGTAACATGCTGTATTGTAATGGAGTCTGTACCAACAGTCTCCCATGCTGAGAAGGAAGACTCATGTTTTATACATCTGATTCACACGATGGCAGGAAAGACACCCTGTTGAAGACAGAGACGCGTTACAGTCATGCAGCTGAGCGTGGGGGATGCACAGGAATGTCTCTAGGAGAAAAGAACAGTGTCTGGAGCTAGGAGTTAAAATATATAGAGAGAAGTCGTGTTTCTAGCTAGAACTCTCGTGCTTTGGGTGTAGAGAAGTGAGAGCCTATGTTACAGGACACAGGTAATGGTGGGGTCAAATGGCAGGGAAGGGTGAGGAGACTCAGCTGTACATAGGGATTGCGCGAAACCTTGCAGCTTGCAGGGGCAGCCCTTCGCCCACGGGAGCCAAGGGGCGCTGTGGCTCCTCGCCCGGGAAGTGCTGTTGCACGCTACTTTCTGCCTTATGGCAGAAAATCCTTCTACAGGCTTCACGCTTGGTGGTAGGGACTTGGCTGGTCACTAGAGAGAGGGCTTGGAGATCGGTCACTGTTAAGGAGGTTCCCACAGCAGCTTGTCATCCCTGCCACCGAGTCCCCATGGGACCATATGCAAATTCTGCCTTCTGTAGGTCTCAGTTTCCCCATTCGCAAACCAAGAACATCTAATCCATGCCATTTCCACAGCCCTTGGAGACCCCTGAATATAACCAACAGTTGAGTGCAGGTGTCTACCAAATATTAGCGCTGTTAGGAGCAGGTTATAAAAACTGTGTGGACCGGCTCCAGAAATGTGTTTGGGCACAGGCAGAGATTTGCAGAGGCAGAATGGGCACAGAGAGAGCAGTCAGACACAGTGGGACCCAAGTGTTCATTATTATTTTTCATGTTATTTTTCTGCTTTTATGGCTTTGTTTTTTATTTTGAGCACTAGCCAGTGGATGCAAAGGCAATTATTGCCCCTGCATGAAAGTTGTGCTTTTTCATTTCCATCTCTTTTATTATGGCAATTGAATTCTCATCACTGACCCATATTCCTCCTTATCCCTATAGGATATAGACTTTTTCAGTTCTTCTCTCCATTGCTCCACTGTATTGATCAAACAATTTGCAACCTGTCCTTCCTTTAATGTCATTTACAAACTTCCAGCTCTCTAGCCTCCTGTCTCTCCCAGGCAAATATTTGGTGGATGCAATCTTCTCCAATACAGCGTGGCATTATTTCTGTATTTAAATGCCATATTATATACATAAATGGATGCATGGTGTGCAGAAAATCATGAAGAATCTCCCTGTAGATGTCAAGTAAACCCTATTGCTATTATGAAGGCGAGTGAGATAGAAGGATGGCTTAAAAATAGATGAATAAACAAATAAAAATGATAAAGAGAGAGATTTATAGAGGACAGTCCTAATAATTGGCTCCTTCAGCAGTCAGAACAGTAGAAAACAGCCCAAGGAAAAAGAATAACCTGCCTCTCTGTAGGAGGACACACATTCATTCCATTTCTCCTGAAAAAGCTTGAATGGTCAAATTTGGATCATTTTGTACTGATGTAACACAAGCTGTTTTAGAAGGGTGATTTTCAGCCTGTGTCAGTGATATGAATCCAGATCCTTAAAGCAACACAGGTGCTTTCACTTTCATTTTAACACAACTGTTCTTTAAAAAATTTTCTCCATCATGTACAAGCTGGGTCCTAAAACCTAAGCCTTCTGACAAGGGCCTGCTTTTATGAAGACAGAATTTTTATGTCACAGGAAGACAATTTTCATGTTTTTTTTTGCAAATTAAAGAGTTTTAGTTTGCAACGTAGAGTGGATCAGACTCTCAAAGAAAAATGCCTATATAGTCCTTTAAAAAGGAAATAAGATTTTGAGAGGACCTTCCTTATGAATGGAAGTAAATGAGGTCTTGTAAGAGCTTTTCCAATTTTCCATTGACTACAATGTATATGTATTTGTAAGTACTTCTGTATAAAAATAAATAATATATGTATATATAAATATTTAATAATAAATAATAATAATAAACAAATAATAACAAATAAATAATTTTACAACTTTTTATTTTTTCTGTTAGCCTCCTGCTTTAGAAACCAGATCTGAACTGTTCTTGCTGTGCTGTTCCTCTTTTCATAGGTCTCGGCATTCCTGAAGTTGGGATGGATGGCGAAGGGCTGCTCACAGAGTCCTTCTAAGTTGCCTCATAGCCCTTAACTGCAGGATTGGGACCTTGATGTTCAGTACATATGAACTCTCGCAAGAGAGTTTCACTCCTGAGAAAACCTGCAAAACCCTAGTGTGTTTCCTAGCATTGGATTTAAAGATTCTGCATGAAGCGTTGAACTAAAACCTGTTCTTAGCCTTTGATAACAAGACTTTTCACACAAATTTGCACTTAGTATCTCCCTAAGTTTGCACAGGAGCCAGAGTGCTGAAAGCAGATGAAGAGTAGCTCTGTGCTCCCATCTGATGTTGGTTCAGATCACTGGAAGGATGTTCTTATAAACAAAGAGCTGCAGGCCATGTCAGAGCCCCTTTCCTCCTCCTAATCCACAGATCAGTTAAGAAATAACACATTTTTCTTCATTCAGGACTCCTTTTATCTTTTCTCCTTCTCATGTGTCTGTGGGGTGTTTTTTTTCTCCTCTTTTCTATCACACTACTGCTGAATGTTGATGAGAGACTACTTAGGCCAATCCTACAGTGATTTTGTGTTATTGTTGTGTTTTTTTTTCTTCGGGTCTGGCAATACCTGATCCCTGCTTTTAAGAATACCAGGTCGCTTAGATTGCCTGAACACTGGATGTTGTCCTGCGATGACACCTTTCCTCACCTCTCCTGAGGAAAGGAGACGCATTAGAAGACAAGGCAGAAACGTTTCTCTGAGTGAATCTTCCGAAAGAACAAAACTACTCTGTCTTCTGTGCCTTCTGAGCAAAAATCACAGGATGGAGTCGTATTGGAGAGGAGAGAAAACAAAGGTTCAGCGCTGGTGTTCTGGGTCAGTAGGTTCCAAATGTACACTTGCTTTTACATCTGTTGCACTGATTTATATACAAGGTGGAGGTTAACTGTTTTCTGTTTTCCTTTTGCTACAGCTTACTCTGCACTCACAGCATATGCTTTCATGATACTATTTCGAAAGAACCTTTTTTAGAGGGGGTGCTGTTTGATTAGACCTGGCGAAAAGTCCCATTTTAAAATTCTACCCTCTGTGCTTGTTAAAAATGTACAGAAATCATTTCCACTTTGCTCTGTTTGCTAGGATCTAGCTGTGTTTTTAGCAGCAGTGTTTAGTAGAGAAAATACATGGCCCAAACTCTTTGTTCCCACTGTAGCTGTGACTGCTGGGGGTGTTTGATGGTTGATGGTTTTCTGTGCTGGTTTGTGCTGCAAAGGTGAAAACATTAAAGCCAGCTCTGTCGAGTGGAGAGCAAATAGGGTATAGCTTGACAAAAAACTGCCAAGAGAAAATTTGGTAGGCCAAGGGAACTCCAGGGAGTCTCCTACCAGCTAGGGTGAGATTTGGCTAACATGAGTGTTGGTATAAACCCCTGCTTCTGTCTTACATTGATGCACTTCTGCTAAAGGTAGGGAAGGCATAGGAGAAATAATTGCCTTTCCTTGTAACAGCTGAACAGTCCTGATAGGCTCACACCAAAGAGAAACCTTTCCATAATTCTGCCGAAGAAAATGGTACATAGCAGTGAGACCTTCCCAAAGCTGGGAGGAGCTGTGCTGGTGCCTCTCAGTGGGGCAAAATGTTTGCCCAAGGGTTTTGTAGTAGGGCAGATACCCTGATGTAGCTTTATTAGTAGAACAAAAAGTCTATTGTGGACTACTTATGTGCACCCTTAATGGAGAGTATGCAAATCCGTTGGCCTCAATGGCACTATTCATGTATGTAAAGTTGGACACGTGCTTTAGGTCTCCGTTACTTCCACCCAAGCCATTCTGTTAGTTCAACAAAAAAGCAAAGCAGTTCCTCCAGCTTTTACCTTGGTAACATTTGTGAAAGTACTGGTAGGAAAAACCTGCAATGAAAAAATGCTTTTGAATGTTTACAATGAAAAGGGTTCTAGTTTTGTCACAAAAAAATGTTAATAGAAAACAGTAATTTCTGTGGAATTCTTTTTTTTTTTGGTGTCTTTTTGAAAAGCTCAAAGCTTAAAAGCCTGCAATAACTGTGGAAAGCAAAAGCTTGCTGCAATCTCTGATTTGCATGGTCTTTCAAAACAAGCTGTGCTCAACATCAGGGGGACTGCTTATAGGTTGCAAAGACCTGAAGATTGAGTTCAGTCCTCTGAGGTGACGTACTGCAAAAATCATGCCTTGTTTGAGCAATGGCGGCTTGGAGAATATGGTTCACACCCAGTAAAATATTGGAACCATCTGTATTACAAAGTAGGCAGCAACAAACAGTTCTCGGTAGAAGTGTGTAAAAATACAATGATCTGTTTTGCAATGGAAATCCCTATATGAGGTAATTCTACCATCTTGCAATCACATGCCTAAAGATGTTAATAGCATAAAGCAGATTTTAAAAGCAAGTGGTAAAACTATTAATTTCTTACATCTCTATGTATTTGTAATTTACCATGAAATACTTACAGGTTTTTTTGCATTGTTTCAAAAAACCTGTCCATATTTAAATAAAAACCTCCTTTCGCTGCCCATGCTACATATTTCATTTTATCTGTATGAGAAATGTGAAACTAGGGAATTAATAATTATTTCACTTGGAAAGGTATGAAGCAAATTCCATTGCCTTTGTCTGATTAGAATCTTCCCTGCTGGTTTAATTAAAAATGGCCATGTGACAAGCAAAGAAAGCATCCCTCCTTTGGGGTGGAGGGGGGAGGAGGGAATGGTATTGTATTTTCCGGTAAACAGTGAATCCTGAAGCTCCAGAGTTGTAAAATTTAAATGCTTAATGCAAATGAAAAATGCAGACTCAGGTCAGCTATAGACAAATGTCACTAGACTGGATGCAAAATGCACTGCAGGCAGAAAAGATGACATTTATCAGTCATCCATACATCAGTAACTAAAACAATTTTAGGGTTGTCTAGACAGGCATCTATTATTCCTTAAATTTAAAAGCTTTAGTAGAAAGACAACAGCAAATGCTCTATTTATATTTAGGGCTTTTTTTTCCAGAAAAGACAAGATAGGGAAAGGAAAAATGATAGTTTTCAAAATGAAAAGTACAAATTTGTCGTGCTTTCTTTCTGTCCTTTTTTTTTTTTTTAATCTTTTTTTGCTGTCTGGGTAAAGGAGATTTTCTTGGCATGTTCTGAAGGCAATTTAAGTGAATTATCAGAGTGTGCATGCAATGCTGGCTGTAATTATTACAGTACAGCCCTGTAATATTGAGCTTAATTACTGTGTACAGTGTTTGGCCTTTATGTTTTCTGCTTAATTTACCCTGTATAGTTAACGTGAATTTAGTGAAATCATTATGCACCTTTCAGGTTTCTTCTTTGGGAAAAAAATATTTACATTCTCAGGAGAATCAAGCCAGAATAGATACAAATATTGAAGTAAATAATTCTGGTGGATGGATCTCTTTCTTCTGTTGCTTATGTGGAGCCACACTTCTGCAAATATATATTCACGTGCTGAATTAAGGTCTGTGAACTGTCAAATTAGCTGCAACAGGAATACTTGCAAGCTTCAATTTCAACATCTGACTAAATATTTTCACTATTTAAACCACATACAGTAAGTTTTTTTCTTTTCTTTTTTTTTTTTTACCCCAGACAGTACCAAGCATTTCTGTAAGAATGTGCACAAAATTGCAATTATTCTCTTCGCTGTGCAGAACACATTCTACGTATTTTGGAATGAATGAAATTATTTTTACGATGAAATTATTTATACTGCTGCTTTAAATTAAAGTTAATCTCTGGGTACGCTACACTTCAGCAGAAGCTGTATAGCCCGACTCATCTGCGGTCTGTTGTCCATTAATATCTCTTGTGTTCGCAGGTCTCTCTTTTATATCGCCTCCTCTAGCAGGAGGAAACAGCTCAGTGTCAGATCACCCCGCTGGCAGCAGGGCTGGAGCGCTGGCTATTCAAGCCCTGGTCTTTAGTGCCAGCGGTGTAGAGCCCTGCAAAACATAAGGTCAGCTCTGGCTGTCACACGCCGAGCAGAGAAACTGAGTACTGGAGCAACTCGGTAAAAATACAGAAGCAAAAGATGTTGCTTACACAGTAGGCCAGTAGGCCTTAACAGAGCGCTCTGACTTTTAAAAAGATGGATGCTTTTTAATGGGCCACAATGAAACACAGGCTGCTCGCGAAAGAAACGATGAGAAAATGTTCGAAAAGTGAATAATAAAAGTAAAATTATCAAGGGTTTCAGCTGAGAACATTCAATTGTATCCACTGCCATTTAGAAAGGAAAACTGCTATAGAGCATAACACCTAAACACATTGAAAGTGTTTGGGGATTTTGTTCTGTTCTGTTTTTTCTTTCCTGCCTACAGTTCTTCTACAGTTCTCACTGTCCGTGTCTGCCGTGAAGAGGTGAGGGGTTTGTGTGGCGTCATGATTCCCACATTTTGTCAATTTGGGAATGTCAGAGAAAGGTACAGATACTGAGGCACAGAGATATATCAGTAACTATCTTCTGGATTCACTCATGTCTAGCTACATGTACAGTACTGACACGTTAATATTTGGAAAGAACTTTGAAGCAATTAAATGTATTGCAGAAGCACAAATTAATACTGCAGCAAAGTGTGTACACAGCAAATCCCCCTTACCTGTAATTTGGCAGGGGTCATAGGAAAATTCTGAAGGTATAGGAAAATTCCGACTCCTTTTGCTTAGCAGCATACATCACCCCTGGCAGCTTTACCTTTGCTTTTGATGGCTGACCCTGCCGGTATGGACCAAGGCGTGCCGCCGTCCCGCTGCCCCCCCTCGCTGCCGGGTACGCGGTCCCCGAGGGGTCGCGTCCCGCCCCCCCCCACCCCCGTCCCCGGGGACCGTGCTCCGGTCCCTGTATTTCCTCCCCATTTCCACTAGGTGGAGCTGCAACAATATTTTTCCCGTCTTTATGCTAAGGAGGAACTAGTTCTGAACCTATTTGAAAGGCAATGCTCGTCTTAACAATTCAAATGTATTCCTGTTAATTTGTATTTGATAAAGGTTCAGAAGTCTTTTGTTGTATGTCTAGTTAGCCTGCATGTTACATTTAGAGCATTTGCAAATTTTCTGTTTGATTGTGAGCCTTACTGTGAATTTTTATGTGACTGTGTACCTGCGCTTATTTGTTTATACGTGTGCCTGTGTGTGTATTTCTGCATTTGCAGGGGTGTGTGTATATAAAAGGCAGGAAGAAAAAGCTATGTTTTCACAGTTGTTATGAATGAAATGGTAAAGCACAGAGCGATGCCTAGTATGTACACAATGCCAATACATTTTTCAGAGACAAGCAGAGATTAAGGATTTGATTGTCTTCGGTGCAAAGCTCAGTGGGTCCAGTGTTCAGTACCTGAAACTGAAACAGGACAGTGCTTAGCTTTCAGAAAGCTCCTTTTCTGTTTGTGTTCCTTTTGGACAGAATATTCAAGGGGGAGCTCAACAACCTTGTACCAGTCTTTAGCATCTAGTTATCACATCCTCTTTTTAAAGGGTCAAGACCCCCAATGGCAGACACCTCTAAACAATGAAAGGTGAGGAAAAAAAAAAAGGAAAAGTCAGGTGTGGCAGATGTACAAGTGTGCCTGCCCTTAGGGTTGACTGTAGATTCTGGGCTACCATTATTTGAAGGGAAATCCCTGTGTTTTGTCACTCAGAATCGCAACCATGGATGCACCTTTAGACCTTGGCTGTTTGTGGAGGGTGGGACACTTGAACTGGCCAAGCATATCCTTTCCCTTCCCTATTAGGCCCAGCTGTGGCAAAATCTTCGTTCAGGTGCAAGAGCTCTTGCCACCGTCTAGACCTTTGCTACCTCTGGTTTGCTTGGCTGCAATGTGCCCCTAAAGGTGTCTCAGGGTTCAGCAAGGAGTAATGTACCTGGTTAGGGGAAGCAGGTTGATATCTATTCCCCAGACATTGCACTGGCTTCCCATTTGTTTCTTGATTAAATGTGAGATGTATCTCTAACTAATAAAGTCTTCTGTAGTTTAGACCCTGTGTAAATCAGATTATGCCACTTTTGATGCTGGATCCAGCATGAGACTGGTAATCTGACATTCCCAGAAGAGTCTGGGTGATTTTTGACAAGTAATTGGAAAAAGTACTTAAGTCCTGTAACCTGTTTTAAGAATCCTTGTCAGGGATCAGAGGTTCTTCTATACCGGGGATTGCCTCTTCTTTGTACTTTAGCATCAAGAACTGAAGGGTTGTTGACCCAGTAGCACCTTTTAGGTAATGACGGTGTGCATGTGTGGTGAGGGCGTATCAATGGGTGGTTCCAGCCTGCAATACAGCATGGTCTCAGTCTGAGGTAATTAAAGTCTGATTTTCATTGTACAAGCCAAAGTTTTTATTATCTTAGACTTCGTTAAGTCTTATGGATGCAGAGAGGTGTGGAGGCGGACAGGGGGGGAAATGATGTTGGGCTGTCACCTTTTTATACAGGTGGATTTTATGATGGAATAAATACACTTAATTTTTGTGCTGATCAGCTCCAAGAATGCGGAGTGATTCTTTTCAACCTCCATGTTTCTTTTTAGACTTTTTTGAAACTCCAGGCAAAGTTGCTGAACTGCTGTAGGTCAGACTAAAGTAGGAAGCACAGAAGGACTTCTGAAATGACATTTTATCAACAGGAGAGTGCCTGTCTCCGTCCTTTTCTTCTTTTACTTTAAACTGTCCTGTAAGCTTAAGAAAAGGAAAGAGGGTTTTAGAGCCTTTTGCCTGCAGGATAATGGCTGAAAGAACTGCAGAAAATGGGAAAAAAACTTCGAAATGCTACCTGAGCCCCCACAAAAATGACCAGTCATGAAGAGATCTGTGAAACTGAGACTCTCATGGTGTGACTAAGAAAATTGCTAAAAAGACTAGAGTAGGCCATGTGAGCGGTTTCGGATGTGCCTGTCCCTGATATTGTGCCCGTCCCTGATATTGTGCCCTCATTCCACAGTGCATGCTGAATTTGACTATTAATTTTAGATAAAGCAGTAGGTATGTTCTGTATGCAAACATAATAAAGGGTGAAAAGTTATCGGTGACATGTACCTCACGGTGAGGCAATACAGTAGGAAGGGCAAGATGTTCCTACAGTGTGTAATGGTGATGAACACGGTAGGAAAAGATTAGCTGTAACGTAACTTGTTCTTTCTTGCTTTCTCGCTTTCTTGCTCCTTTACTTTCTCTCTCTTTCTTTCTTTCTTTCTTTTTCTATTTTCCTTTCTTTTTCTATTTTCCTTTCTTTCTTTCTTTCTTTCTTTCTTTCTTTCTTTCTTTCTTTCTTTCTTTCTTTCTTTCTTTCTTTCTTTCTTTCTTTCTTTCTTTCTTTCTTTCTTTCTCTCTTTCTTTCTTTCTTTGTCTCTTTCTTTCTTTTTCTTTCTCTCTTTCTCTCTCTCTTTCTTTCTCTCTTTCTCTCTCTCTTTCTCTCTTTCTCTTTTTTCTCTCTTTCTTTTTTCTTTCTTTCTTTCTTTCTTTCTTTCTTTCTTTCTTTCTTTCTTTCTTTCTTTCTTTCTTTCTTTCTTTCTTTCTTTCTTTCTTTCTTTCTTTCTTTCTTTCTTTCTTTCTTTCTTTCTTTCCCTCTTTCTTTCTTTCTTTCCCTCTTTCTTTCTTTCTTTCTTTCTTTCCCTCTTTCTTTCTTTCTTTCTTTCCCTCTTTCTTTCTTTCCCTCTTTCTCTCTTTTTCTTTTAGGCTGCCATTTGGGCTACAGAGCGCTTGGAATTGCATCTGTCCATGTTGTTAGAAGGTTTGCATTACATGATGTAATTAAAATTGAACAATCTTTTAGGGAGTCTTTCTTAAGACACAAGCCTAAGAGCAGGAACCCCTTGGGAGGGTGGGAAGCTGCCGTTCCACCAGGAACGTGTGCTGGTCAGCAGCGGGAGGCTCCACACAGCGGTCGACCATCATTATAGCTGTGCATTATAGCTGTGCTTCTGGAATGGATTGGGGAAATCTCCTGCCAGGAAAAAGGTGCGTCTGGGAAAGAGTAAGCTACACATTATTTCACTTTAGGTCCTGTAAAAGCTAACTCGCTACTCTTTGAAGACTAGTAACTGTATTTATGTAAGTGGTGTAGTACAGGGAGACCTGTAGGCAATTAGCCTACATTCATTGAATAATCAAAGCTGTTGCAGGTTTGCGAACTAGTAAAAACATTTGTGAGCAAAGCAAGTATCTAAACTTTTTAGAGCCATTTAATTTAATTCTGACAGGATGCGGTAACCTAACTCAAAAAATGGACACTGCTGCTGCAGTGGTTATGGTTGTAAAGAGATTTTTTCTTCCATACTGATTATTCAAGTTCAGTAACCAAACCAGAGTTTTTTAATTGGAATATAATTTTGGAAAGTCATTTCAAGTCATTTCTGACATTTCAAATCAGAAGCACTGCTAGGAGCATCTTTCAAATGTTTGGTCTTTCAGAGAATTCTCAAAATGTATTGGCGCGTGTGGGTGGAATATACCAGAGGATAATACATTCTGGTATCTCTGAGGCCATCACAATTCATGATAGCTGAGATGTGGAGCTCTTCCATAATTATCTGTACTTACAGAAGAGTCTGTTGATGCAAGAAATACATTGTAAGCCAAATATGCAGGACAACGAGAAGTTGAGAGAGTGGTATTTTCACACATTGCTTTCCCAGCTATGAGCAGCCCCCTCGGTGCAAGGTGTTATTCTACCTACTGTGATTACCCACTGCATCCATACAGTGAGTAAATACACACTCTTTCTTTCTGGCAACAGAAGAAACAGCAAATTTCCCAATACATGTGAATGTATACAGCCATATTGTCTATTGAAAAATAACCAAAAGATAACTTAGAAGGGAAATACATATGTATTTAATTTCTGTTCCGCTTGACAGAGTGTGAGGCTATTGTGATATCCACCCATGCTATAAAACTGGGGCAGGTAAGAAGAGGTTCAGGCCAAATATGCTGGCATAGTTTAACATAGTGTCAATCTAGAAGGGAAGCTGTTGATCCTCTGATCATTGCTAGAATATAGTGTAATCGTTCCTTTGACACCTTTGTCTTTTATTTCATCAGTATGTAGTACATGACATTTTGTACTTGTGAAAGGTGCTGAACTGACAGGCCTTGAGACTGAAGTCTTCTCTTTGTACACATATCAGACGATACATAGACAAACACAGCATCCCTTCTCTGCCTCTTTCTCTGTCTTTCCTACACTTCCACTGCTTTCTTGCTGCGGCTTTCTCATATGACCACCATTTGAAGTGAGAAGATAGTATGATCTCTGCTGTGATTCAGTAGTTACTATTTGCTGTTAATGTTACCAAGAAGGCTGCTTGTCCTCTGTGGTTTTTGTGGGCTTTTTTTTTTTTTTTTGTGATACAGAACTGTATTTCCATGAATTTAAATAATTCCAGCTCATTTCATGTGGGTCACAAACCGGCCATTAGGCTGTAATATCTTTAGGTTACCAGTGACCTGAACCAGACTTGATCTGGTAACCTGTAGCAGAGGTGAAATGCTCCATATCCTATTTCCATTCCTGCTCATATATGAATTTGTTCAGTATAAGGTTAATCATGCATACAAGAGAATTGTTTTTTTCTCTGAAGTGCACAGTAGATCTGTGTTTTTGTCATTTCTCTCTGTTTGGAGCAGACAAAGGGGATTATGAATGGGTAAAGTAGAAATCATAGTGTTAACAGTACCAGTGAATGCATAGTAAAATTATTGTGTTTCATAATATTAGTGAAATTTGTCTCTTTATTCACATAGCACAGAATTCCCATTGGGAATATTGGATCCACCATGCAGATCAGAGAGAACAATTCTGCCCGTAGTATGGACTTCTAATGGTTTTACCATTTTTGCACTTGAAGGGGAGAGGGCTGTGGGGGATGGAGTTATTGTCTTCTTTCAGTTTTGAATAATGTGCTCACTTAGAGAAAAAGAAAATATGAAACAATCCACATTCAGGACAAACAGCTTGCAAAATTTAACTACAAAATGTGTAGCTAGTTTCTGTGGTTGTCACCTTCCCAGAATATTCAAGAGTTATTTGATATTCGTCTATGATGTACTTAAAAATAAAATCATTTAAGAACTCAAAAAAATAAAAAGTTGCGATGATCAAATTAAAAAAAAAACCCAAACACAAACATAATAAATCTATAGCTTTCAGGCTATTTGCATTGAGCAGCAGAATAACTTGGGGTAGGGTGGTGGTGCAGGGATAAAATTCAAAATTCCTGGAAAGGGAGTTTTTTGACCACAATTTTGGTCAATGTCTCTACTTAGATATTTTTATACCATAATTAGTAAAATATAGACCCAATATGTAATTCCATTTATAAACTGCAGAAATATATATCTTCATAAGCTTTTTTTTTTTCAAAGTACTTTGATTCTTTTTTGTCTTCTCAGTGTGTTTCTTAGTGTACAGAAACACAGAAATGTGCTATGTAATTAAGTCTTCAGTTGTCTTTTACCAGATGTTGCAAATTAGTCTATTTTTTCAAGGAATATGACAAGAGGATAGCCCAGTTGTATAATTTGTTAATACTGTGGTAGGTTATAGTACAAAATCAGTAATATAAAGGAAAAAGTATAAACGTTTGAGTTTGTTGATTTTTTAAAAAATAATCTCTATCTCTACGATAACATAGGATTAGGTTAATATTTTCAGCAGTAGCATCATATTCCTATTCCACTTAGTCATATAAGGTATCATATGAACATAGACTTAAATTATTTTTGTCAGGACTGGGTTTGCATTAAGGATCTGTTTAGTGATTAAGGGCAAAATCTGCCCCCTATCATTTTTCACACTTGCATTTACTCATACTTTCAGACTTGTCTCAGCTAGATCAACTAAATTTTCCCTGAAAGATTGAGAACATATCCGGCCTCACTCAGTCACAGTCCAGAAGGAATTCAGTTATTTCAAGAAGTCTCATTACACAAGATCCTTCTATTGCCTCTTGTTATTTATCTTTCAGTACTATCACCTTTTACTACCCTTTCTTCTTTCTTAATTCAAATTAATAAAGTCCCGCAGTGAATGATTCTTCAGTTCCTTTGAAATTTCTTTTGAAAGAGTGAGAAGTCCTCAAAAATCACAATACTCATAAAATGGTTGAGGGGGAAAAAAACCCTTTATTCTTTCCTCTAGACTTCAGTGACACTATGAAGTTTCACATAATTTGCAGACTGCATCTCATAAAATACTGGCAAAATTTATTCAATTCAAATTAAATAGATGTAGCACAGAGTAATCTTTCTCTATTAAATATGTCACTTTTTGCAATTGTTTCTTAATATCCCTCACAGCTTCCATCTAAGATTAGCACTTTCTTTGCTGCCACAGTTTCACTAACCTACTGAATTATTCACTGAAGCATAACCTTCAGATATCAGGTTAGAAAGACCTTGATTATGGCAGGAAGTGAACTGTATAAACCATTTTTCTTTAAAAGAAAATTTCTCAGTATAGAAAAGTCTGAAATGAGATAAGTATTAAATGTGTGTAAAAATTAAGTTCATAATTGATAGAAATTTAGTCAACTGTGACATTCCTGTATTTTGTTTATAATAATGTACAATAACATTCTAGATACCGTTTAATAGTGTAAAAACATGTGCATTTTCATGGTGCTTATTTAAACTTAAAGTACGAGGCAGGATATCCACGTTGGTCTCAGCTGTAAAGTAGAGCTGTGGAATGTCTCGCACAGATTTAACATACTGGACAAAGAATATTTACATCCAATTCCTGATTTTGTCCCATTTGCTGAAAATTACTTTTAAGGGGCTCTCAGCTCTGGAAACCATGGTGACAGAGTGGAAGCCTTCCCTACAGCAAACCGCTGTTATTGACCATTACTTTGTGCCAATCCACTGTTGAAAGGTCATTTGAACACCTACCAAGGAGACAACAGCTTCAGGAACACTTCCTTTGCGAGTGTTGAAATACAAACTCACCACTCGCCTCTCTGCTTCTCATGACCTGTCCGGTGGCACCCAGGAGCTGAAATGTAATTGTGAAGTTTAACAGGCTTAAGCACCCTGCCTTTTAGAGGCACTATGATAGCAAAATGTCAGGGCAAACAACATTCTACAAATTATTCTGCTAGTCATGCGTACAAATTTTCATAATGACTTGACCTAGAATAGGAACAAAATGTGTTTTCCTAACGTGGGTGATAACTGCATAATTATGCAACTGATTCTGCTAATATTATCAACCTTATGTTACTTTCCCAGATGTCAAAGAAATGGCACAGAAGGAGAAAACAGGTGGTAAGATTGTGGGATATTGCATATTAGCACAGTTCATAACAGAATTTTCTATGTAGATTTGTTGACCGTAGTTGGAAGAACTATAATGTAAAGCATGCTGCACTGGATTTAACGTTTCGGGTTTAGCAGGGGCTTCAGCAAATTTTCTGCTGTGCAACGAAATGTTCCGTTCCTAAGATGTGTTTAAACCTCTTGCTTCCTCTTCTCTGCCTCTCTTTCTCTGTGTGATGTTTGTGGTTTGTAGGGCTTTATGAACGTGTAAGGGTGTCACTTACGGATAGTTAATTTGCATTAAATGATTATGTGAATTTGCAAGCCAGATACCATTTTGAAAGAAATACAAGTAACGTGAAGGAAACTATTTGTTTAATTAATTTTTTAAAAAGGATGCATATATACTGCTCTTCTAGGGTCCTTAGAAAAGAAGCATTTGAAAACAGAGTTTGGACATCATAAAAATTGGGTTCATGCTGTGGGTGTGTAGGTGATTTTTTTTTCCTGATGTTTTAATAAACAATATGTGTACACACATCATGAGGATACATGCAGTCGTGTATCCTTGTATACATTTATTTGGTAATTCAACTCTGTATTTATTAAAGAAGTATGCCTTTGACAAAAAGGTCTGCAGCTGTGGCATTTGAATTGCAGACCAAAAATACACGTGAAAGAATTAAACTTCCTATATGGCAAAGAGGCTAAAATGTGTACTTAGGGAAACTGATCATTTTGTACTTAGAAATATATGTTGGAAGTCACTGTGGGCTTGACTTAGCGCCCACTGTTCGTTTCAGTTTAACTGTATCCACTGAAGCTGCCTGGGAATCGCATCGAGAGTGTTCACAGTTCTTTATTTCCTGCATTTTTGCCTTTTGATAATGTTTGCTAGAAATCTTGTCAGGCTTAAAATAATTGGAAGCAAAGTACAATATCAGCACTGAAAATGGAAGTTGTAAAAGACAGACAAGATTGTGGCAGTGGTTCTTCCAATAAAATAGGCAAAATGAACGTCTCATTATGTGCCTGAAGACTGTATGATAATCTGAAGCTCTGATTAAAAAGAATGTTATGAAACTGATTTTTTTTCCCAATGAGTTGATTTGCCATCAGGCTAGAAGAAAGGAGGTTGTGTAATGTGAGGCAAGATACCTTTGTTTGATTTTTACCTTCCCTATTTCATGGGAATGTTTTCAAGAGGAAGCCTTTTGTGAACACGTGGGAAATTTACCTTTAATGGAGTGATAGGAGAACCCAAAATATGGTAAGGAACTTAAATATTCTTGCTCAGTTGTTTCTGAAATGGCTTTTTTTTAATTTCCGATTCTGCATATGTACTTTTACAGAATCTTTTAGAGTTGGAATCAATAGAAAAAAAAATAGCTGGTGAAAAGTGGAAAAGTATCAGATCAAAACTTGCTTTTCATGTTAGGACTTTGGGTAATTGATGGACAAGCGTGGACTTTGAATGTTACACTTTCTTCAGATTTGTAGGCATCTGGAAGGTTAATAGCAGACATATGTTACAGTGGTTGCCATTAGCAACCCTTGTGACTCAGGTTGGGTTCAAACAGCCATTCAACCCCACTTGTCCCCACTCATTAATTCCAAAAGCTAGCCATGCAGATTGTTTTGGGGGATGACATTTTACATGTGTGTCTAGCAGTCTCTTCTGTATGTATTTATCTAAACATTTATATTTCTTCCATCACCACATTACACAAGTGTGAATGAATCTTGGCTGACAACATAGCTGCGAGGAATGGAGAGGGAGTATTATCTTCCTCATTTAACAGAGCAAGAGAACTAAGATTTTAAGACTTACTGAAAGTTTCAAAGAAAATAGGTATCACTGCTGGATATTGCTGCTGAACTGTCTGAGCCTTTATCGGCTTTTTTCCTTTTTTCTTGTGTCTGTGCAGAAACATGCCTGAGTCTTCTGTGCCAGCGGCTCCTTTGGATTGTTACCAGGGATGATAGGTTGGCTCTTGGAAAAAGTTTTGGGATTCCTAGCTTTATTACAACAGTTTTGTGCATAGTGTAATTCAGATTTTTAGCTATACATATGTGTGTCTGTATGTGCATATTTGTTATTCTTGCGATCATTAAATATTCATTGTTATCAGGTATGTGTATACAAACATTTTTGTGATAAATTGCCTATTCTATTTGATGATAGTCCAGCTACTTGGGGAGCTACTTGTAGTTATACTGTGGAAGCTGTTCGAACAAATGTCTGGGTTTTTTCTCCTTAAACAGCTAATAGATACATCTTCCAGTCACAATGGGATTGGGAAGGAGCTTGTGAACCCATGCCCCAAGGCAGGTGAACTGCACCTAGAGAAATCTAAAACATTAGGCAGATAACATAAAATGGAAATACTGTTTCAGGAACTGATAAGCAGCTTGGAGAAAAAAAGAAACCTCTGAACCATTCTTTGAGTCCGCTCTTAGCAGTCCACTCTTGGGCTTAGTATATATAGCTACCCCTTTCCCTCATGCCTACAGTGCTTCTCCAAAGCTTGACTGTTTCTAAGTTGTGCAGTAGAGGGGAAAAAATAAATGCAACTTTGTTGATAGTAATTTTCAAATCTCCGATCACGTTCTGTAAGGGACAACGCAGAGTCATTGATAGACTATTTGGAACAGGTAGTGTCATTCTGACTGATGCATTTATCCAGCACACCTTCATACATTTCCTTTTGATGTCTTATGCTTTCCAAGGTACATTCCTGCAAGTGCATGGTTAAGCCTGTTGGACAATCACATGCAAAACTGATTCTTAGAAGTAATGAGAAACATAGAAAACAGTTATAAATACAACTGGTTATTGCATGGCAAGACTGTACCTCCTTAGTCCCCTGAGGTCTGCTCAGCGTACCGAGGATAAAATAGCCTGTAGCTTAGCTAACCTCTTAAGAGTCCAGTGTCCTGGCAAAGGGGCTTCTGGTAAACATCTCTCCTTGTGAACTTGTTGAGGACCAGTTTAGTAGTAGATTACGAGTAGAGGAAGTGGTGGGGTGGGTGTGCAAATGTGTGTGGATGTTTCTAATGTAAACCGATGCCTTATGACTCTGAACACACCTTGAGAGGGTCAATAAGGAGTTTTGCCCACAGCAGGTTTGATAGTCATATGTGTACCCAAATGGCACCCATCAAGAGAGATAGTCTCTCCCTTCTCCTAAATAGGGTAACCCTGAGAAGGCATGGGCTGCTGCTAGCATCCATCTCCCGCTCCCTCCCACCCCTACTTTCATGACTAATATATCTGCATTACGGTTAAGTGCTCCTGTTAACAAGCTAAGAGGACCCAGCTTCAGATCAGAGAGCTACTGCACATATATTTTGTTGAGTTGTGCTGAAAGGAAAGAAAACTGGTGAAAGTCTGTCTCAGACACATGAAATGGAGACAATCATGAAAGAATGGGGAAAGAAAACGTCACAAGGAAGGCTGAGGAGAGCTTAAAAAAATAAAAGAAAAAGAATTGGAATAAGAAAGGAGGGAATATACTTAAAGATTGCAAAAATGGGAACAGATGGAGGGACATTCAGTATTTACAAATGGGAGTGAAAAATTAATTTGGAAGGAAAAAACCCCAAAGGGGCTAGGAAGATGAAACTAGTAGGGAAGGAGGATGGAGGGGGAGAGCAGGAGAAAGGACTGAGGGAAGAACAAAAGAAAGAACAAAGAAAAGAACAAAACCCGGCTCACTCTGCAGTTATTGTATTTTGGCCGTAAATATTTGCAGGTGGTTACAGTAGTAATTTCCCCACTTCTCCTCCCCTTTTGCCTTTTAGAACCAGCTCACAAATCAGTAGAATCTCCAAAACAGATGAAACTCTTAAAAAGTGAGGTCTGTGTCTAAACCCACCGCAGTCGTCCCACAACATCCACATCACTGCAACGATGTTTTCCTCTTTTTCGGAGTGCTGCAAGGCACATGGAACTGGCCCGTCCTTGTACTGCACTAAACTTGAAGCAGAGTGTTTCTTTAACAAACAAACAAAACGAATATAACTTTTTCTTTGACCTTCATCGCCAGATCCTCTGCTTGTTGCTCTTTGTGTGTTAACATTTGTGGTTGTACTTGGCGTTTTCTTAGCACGGTTGGGGGTTTTCTATTTCCGTGCATATTAATAGTAATTTACAAGTGTGAAATGTTTCTGGAAACTTGCCCCATTTCAGTCACTGGCACGACTCTCCGTGCTTGCAGGAGGGTCAAGCTTCCCTCTTTCCGTGGCTGCTGGGGGCATTGCGGCCATGAGTCTCTTTCTCTTTTGCTGCGGAGCTTCCGTAGGAAATCAGAAAAGCTTCGCAAGTGCCTCTCTCGCGTATTTCTATCATTTCTCTGGTAATCTTTGCCCGTGGTTGCGCTGCGCTCTGTGTGCGGCGGTGGCAGTTTCACCTGCCCACTTTTACGCGTCATTAGTTGTCACTGTGCTCCCGTGTCTGGGTAGACACGTCTTCACCGGGAGCAGCTTCGGCGTCGTGTCTGGGCCTTGTAAATCCTGGCAGCAGCGCTACGCGCACAGCCAAGGCTTTGTGACAAAACAGAAGAATGACAATTAACGACAGCTGAATTTGGGAGGGGGAGGAGGAAGATGGTTGCGTTGCGTGGAAAGATGCATTTTGAGGCTTTCGAGCACGAGGCAACATTTTACAATTCAGGCTACAGGTTTAAAGCCCGCTAGAGAAACCCCTTCGTCCGGCAGAGCTCAAAGCCTGTGTTAATATCTGCCATTTGCAGAGCCTCTCGACTTCGGCAGGGGCTAGTTTTCATCTGACGGGAACGTCACTGCATGATTGAGGCATTATCGCTTTGAAAAAGACCTTAATCGCATGATCAGTCTATAAATTAGATTTTACCCAGTGCGAGCTGGGCTGGCATGACTGTCCCCCTTGACTTCACGGGGACCACTCGTTTCAGTCAGGTTTTACGTGGCCAGGACTTTAGATTTAAGAATAAATACTTTATTTTCTGCCAAATATACAATAAGAGTTAATGTTACCAAATTATTCTGAGCTCTGCAAATGCTAAAAATATATGTTCATTTAATGTGCTGGATTTTTGTTTACAATGGGCATTAAAGAGAGGGAATGTCAGCGTAAGAAGAGGTGGACTTAATGGGTTAAAAACTGTGTAAATGTTACTCTAGTTAAATTACAGCTTGTTGTTCAGATGAATACTCTCCACTTCTCATATAGCTTTAAATTATGGACAAATGCTTGCAATTGTGAACTACCTACATTGTGGCTGCCTGTTCCCAGGCTTCATCAACCCTAGCTGTCCAATGGGATTACTGTAAGCTTTCACGGCAGTCTGCCAGCCACTGATCAGAAATTCATATCCCTGGATGTTAGATTGCTCTCTTTATTCCATCCTTGTGATGGCTGTGATTGCTGTCATGGTGTTAGGTTAGAAATTAGCATTTTGTGGCCCAAATTTTGCCATCCAGAACATAATCAGAAAAAAGAGAGAGAGGGGGGAAAAAAATCAAAGAATAGTAATTTCATCTGTCAAAGAAGGGAAATGCAGTGTTACCATGATACAGATGTCTACGAAACTTAGGTCAGGAAATGTTGTGGTATTTATGGTCCTATTTGGCGAATGCTTAGGCAGGTGGTGCTTTTCTGTTACTGCAGACCTCTGCTTATAGATTAGTGCTTTTCCTCTCACAAAAAAAAAGAAAAGGAAATAAATAAAAATCCATCAGTGAAACTATAGGTGGGCTTCAGAAACTCAAATTAAAAAAACAAGGATCTCTAGCAGATACTTTCAAGGACATGCTGAATTAATCACAAGAGGCTGGTTAGCAGGAGGTCAGAGAGAGACTTCTTAGCATCATTTTGGGTCATATGTCTAGAGGCGATGGCAGTATGTATGTGCTGTATTGTAATATCCCCTTTCTAGTTTTCTTGTCTCAGTCAGAAAAGGATGAACACATATTGCATAGGGCTCTTGAAAGGAAAGAGACACTGGTAAATATCAGTACTTTGGAGGGTTTTTCCCGTTCTTTAAAATCGAGTCATATTTGACTGGCTATTAAAAATATGTCATTGTTTTTCACCAGATTTGTACTATATTCAGCAGTCCTTGTACTCCTTGTATTTTGTTTTCTAAATGTGCCATATATAACTGATGATACAAAGGTGGTGATTAAACAGCACAGCAGTAGCCACTGATAGATTTAATGAACATTTATTATTGCTCTAAACAAAGATTTTTCTATTAATCTGTTTCAAAACAATTAATCAGGGCTTATTACAGAAAATTATGGAAAACAACTCTTTAAAATTTAGTGTAGAGATATGGTTAGGTCCTTAAAGGTAGCTTGTTATTCTTTTTAGGCAACTCACAGGCATGCTAATTTTTCCTGTCATTAGCACAGAACAAGCTGGAAGGATTCTGACGTGCGAGGTGCACAGATTCTGTTAGGAGCCTTGATTTTTATCCACCCAAGCTTATCCGTCATCTTTAATCATGCAAAAAGCAGGATTACTTAATCATTTCATTTTATTGAAAAGAAAAAGAAAGATTTACATTAAAATGATGACATGCAAGAAAAAAATAAATTGAAAATGATTATGAAGAAGATGTAATGTAGAGACTAAAGCTCCATTGGTTTTGTGATGCTCATTTAAAGCAATGATCTAGTAAAGCCAAGATATAAAAGTAATGATGATGTTAGCTGTTGAAGTATAACCATCTTATCTTTGCATTTTAACATACATTCTAACATGGGGTGTGTAGTCAATTACAGCAGGTAACTAAGGAGGATACTGGTTTTCACCTGTGCTGTATTGATTCCTTGCTTTAAGTTGTACCTTTGTTTGAACTAAAGTGTATTTTAGCACACGAATGTTAACATGCGAGGCATACTACCATTTGCACAACCACTTCGGTATGCACGTGCCTAGCTGTTAATCTCCCTATATAGGATAGACCAACATTATACTGATTTTTAGGCTATCTATGGGAAATACTGATTTAATGCAAGTGTGAATTGTATTTTGGAGACAAAACTAACAAATTATTCATCAGTGGCTTCCGTATCTTTTGGATTTTAGACATTACATTGTATTCCCTGCTGGTTTTTGGTTTCATAAACTTGAGTTAATATATTCCTTTTTGTTTGTTTGTTTGTTCTCTTTACTCATTTTGAATATTCTTTTAAGTTATTACATTTCTTTCTTATAACCTTTGTGTCTAGGTACGTCAGAATTTAGGTAGTAAAAGAGATGGGGAAAATATACCTGCAAACTTTTGATGTCACAAACCATTTGTTTAGGAAACATATTATAGTTTCCAAAAGAAAGTTTGTTAAAGGAGCAAACTAGGAGATATTTTCTTATGTGAATATATACAACAAGTGGTGTATTTCATCAAAGAAAATTTATTAAAAGTACCAGACTTTTAGGTCTTGGTCTGATATTTACATAAAATGGTGCATTAAACAAGTAATTACATTACAAATCAATGTTTACCAATTAGGTCATTAATAATTCATTCTACTGTACTAACTTGAGCAAATTTAAGGTTGAATACTCTGGTGCCAAATTGTTTTAGATACATTAACATTTAATGAAATATGAAAAATATCCAACTTTTTCCTTTAATGCATAACATTTTTAGGTGTTGAATATTCATTTCATTTAAAGAGCTAAAAAAAGAGAGAACAAACTTCAGGTTTTTTTCAGCTTTGCATCGGTGCAAGAATCTTGTATTATTATTGGAGTTGAGCGTGTAGAAATAAGGAATAAACCAGAAAAGATAAAAATAGATGTGTAGCTATTTATTTCAATTTAGTTGCTTTTGAAACACTTTCTGATGTTAGCTTCGTACTTTGCTTGGCCGTGATAGCTAACTGTTTTGAGAGGTAACCTTCTAGCAGCGGGGAAATGGTTAAAAAATGTCATAGGGTAAAACCGTATGAGTGGGGAAAAACACTGGGAGTCCCTAACCGCAAGAACAATTCTTGTTTATATGTCGTTTCTGAGTGCTGTTTTAGAAAGGATACAGTTACTATTATAGAAAAAAAATATTAAGTAGATAAGAATTTTAGCCTTATGGCTTCCTTATGTTACTATAAAAGAACCCTAAAACTCTCTCCACTACCATGGAAATTTTAAATACTTTGAGAATTAAAATACTGCATTTAGTAAAAACCAAAAACAACAAAAGAGAACTCCACTTTTATTTTTTAAAATATTTTCAGTTTTTCCTCTTCCTGAATGCATCCATCTATCTTGTAATTTCACGAATCTTAGAAATACAACTGGACTCGTAGTGAGATATTTTCATATAGGGCAAATGTCAACATTCTGCATAGTGACTGTGAACATTTTTAGGCACAAGAACAATGGGGTTTGTAGTTTTTCTTCTAATAATACAAGAGAATATAAGGGATTTTATTCAATATACAGCTACTTTCCAGTAGTGAAGAAGTAAAGGCAACTTATTTTACAGACGCAGACTGAATAATACATTGAGGATAAAAACAGGGCTTTCAACAATAAATTTTCTTCCAGACTAAATAATCTTTCTGTATCTCTGTAAATGAACTTAGATAGTACTTATATTATATAAGTCTATAAAACTGGTGTTATTTTTCATTAAAACAGTTGTCTTCCTGATTGTTTCATATGTCTTTGCTTACTTAGTATGGTCTAATACCTGTTTCTCACTTTTTCTTTTAAGGAAGCGGAAATTATTTTATTTTTCTTCCTGTTCCCCCCCATCCCGCCTTTTTTTTTTTTTTTTTTTCAGGCTGGCTAAGGTTATTTTCCTGGTATGATTCTTGTTCAGATGTGGAATTGGTGATCTTTTGATGGCTTTCCTGAAA
Organism: Chroicocephalus ridibundus; assembly: GCF_963924245.1. Classification (NCBI taxonomy): domain Eukaryota; kingdom Metazoa; phylum Chordata; class Aves; order Charadriiformes; family Laridae; genus Chroicocephalus; species Chroicocephalus ridibundus. Next base: position 135,499,448 of record NC_086285.1, read on the forward strand.
ACAGAATTATTTACTGAAAAGAATTAGGTCTGATCTTATATTGACTTATTTCCGTGGTTTTATATCTGTGACTCTAAAAGCACTGCAGATGTAGGTTTATAATTTGGGTATTTGTCCAGCCACTTGCAAAATGTTAGCAAGAATCATGTTATTTTGGATGACATGAGACATATTTTATCTAACAAATAACTTGGATTTTGCGATATATTTCATGTTATAGCCTGAAGAATATTATTTTGTTCCTTTTCTAGAAGGATTTTATATTTTAAATGAAATTTTTTAGTATTTTCTAGAAATCTACTTTCATAGATATTGAAATGTTCTTTTGTTAAGTTTACATTAATTCCTGATAAATTATAGCCATAGTACTGAAGGCAGATGCTTATTATTTGCTAAGCATCCTTGAATATGAAAATTTGATTCGGTTATTAGAAATAATGAAAGCATAGTAGTCACAACAGCAAAGACGAGCGACAAAAAACTGAAAAAGATTTAAGTAACTATAATGTTTAAGCAATAGGTGGCAGTGTTACCTAAATACTCTCTGCTTTGAATTGGAAAAGAATGGGAGTACTTAAGAGGAACAGGACATTTGTTTTACTTGTACATAATTGCAGATTTGTACAAACAAATTTTACATCGTTAAGGATTTTTTTTTAAAATTTTCCTAAAAAACTTTAAATTCAGTATCCATTATCACTTAAATGACCTACAGTTTTGTGTTATGTGATTTATTAATTAAAGCATGCTGTTGGAATCTACAATATTCAACTTGTATCTGAAAAATAAGAACATTTTCCTATGACATACTGTATTTGAAAATGTCATCCATTTTAACTTCATTACGTATTTATAGTAATAAACACGAAGCATAGTGTCAGAAAATATATTACAGAAATTACTTTTCTGGTTTATTACAAATTTCTAAATTTAGTACCTAGTTAATAAAGCTAATAGCACGTAGTGCTTCTGTAAAGATTACAGAATAAACTTTATGGGTTCTTTTCATATGTACAGCACAGTAGCACTGGATATACCTGCACTAATCTACGAATGCTGTTTCCCTCTTTATATATAAGTAGGAATTCCTTTCTGCACCTCCTGAAAAGCATGCATTAACCAAAAAGGGATGGCAATGCTTCGCAAAATCGATGCTTTAATATACATGTCTATACTGAGCATGCCGATATGCATATGCACTTAAACATAAAAAAGGCAACATTCTACATTACAATCAAAACCAATTAGTTTAAGCCATTTTGGTCTTTTGAGTGGTACTTATGTATATGTCATCATATAATAATTAAAATACCATACTGACCAACGCAGCAGCCATATTCCATACCATGTGTTCTACTTCTAGGATACAGCTTTCACACAGTAGCACTTCCAAGAGATGTGTTCATCAGTCTGTGATAGAAACACTATGCTGTACTTTTTTGCAGTTTGAAGGAGGGGGGGTGGGGGTGGAAAGACTTGCTATAGTATATGGTGTTAGTTTGATAATTACACCGTAACTATTTACTGTGTTATATCTATTGATTTTTAATCTAAAATTAGGATGTTGTTTGTAAGGAGGAGAAAGGTAAATGATAATCACGCTAGCGAAAGAAGATAGTGATGGATAGAAGCAATGATGAAATGTGTCTGATAGGGTAGTTTTCTTCTGTACCACCATTTCGTTGCTGCTCTGGGATTACAGCAAAATGGTGGCTACTTATATTTTATGGAAAATGTAAATTTTATGGTAACCTTCCTATAGACTCCAAATTGCTTCTCCCTTCCATCCCTATTATATTGCTTTGTTAGAATGAGCGTGCGGTTTGCCTTCTGAATCATATAATACCACAGAAAAGGTAAAAGCTCAGTCACAAAATTCTGCATTGGCAATATAGACTTTACTTACATACCTGTGATTAAAACAAAACATATTGAGATGGGAAAATCATGTTGTCTTATAACTACGGATAAGGTACTAAATAGTCATAGGTAAATAAATAAGCTTTGGAGTGTATCCTTGTTTTGCACAGCACAGAACTGCTGCAGCTAAGTGCAAACACTTATGACACCTTTTTATTTTTTGTGAATAAAACTTAGTCTTTATTATCAAACAATTCTAATACGTAGTAATCTTAAGAAGGAGAAAAAGAGATGAAGTCCTAACGCTTTGCTTTCTAGCCTTACCGTTTCTCTATTCCCAATAGTTGATGTGGCATGGAGTGACAACACTGTCTTGTAAAAGATCCCCTTATCTACCTTCTTGGGCAGGGGTAAGGTACTTAAACAGTACCTTACTGAAACAGGTTTTGGGTTTTGTCACAGTTTACAGAAGGATGTTACTTGTGACGATATGATTTTTCCCAGGTACCTAATTTTTGGAAATTAAAAGAATTAGAATACATGCCTTATAAATCTGATTTTTATTAACTACATGTGTTAAAAGAGAAAGAATGCAGGAAAGCAAAAAGCAAAGGGAAGGGAACAGATCTAAATTAAGAAAATGAACTGAAAGAGAGAAGGTAGGAGAAATATTACAATACTGGCTTTTTCTTAAACTCTGAAGGGAGAATGCTTTATAGAATGCTTTTTTTCTGCAGTTACTCTAGTAGATTGTTTTATTAAAATATGGGCTATTTTTAAAATGCAATTCTATCTCTCTTCAGATAAACAGATATTTAAAATTAAAAGTATACAGTATTATCTAACATTTCTTTGCCTAGTTCTATGATGTGTGCCATACAAGTTACCTCAGTTCTGAAGATGTGACATTTTAAACAGTAGAAAAAAATCATATGTAAAAAACCCCAGCTTCCAGAGTCATGTTACACTGTTTGTTTATCGGGTGGATATACGCGAGTTGATAAAGTATTGAATTTGAAGCACGTCATAATGGAGTACATGCACGGATACTACTTATTTTTAAGGAAGCAGGTTCTACAAGGAGTAAATTCTTTCTTTGAATGCTTGCATATCTTATTGAACTTGGCATTGTGGTGACTGTAATGACACAATCCATATAAAAGTATACTTTATCTCTAGAGATACTAGTTACCTATAGGCAGAAGTGGTGAATGGATTTTGAAATCATACGAATATGCACAAACACACTATCCTCATTAGTATATCATGGCGATGTTTCAAGTGTACCATTAACTTCCACTTCACCCTCCACACTTTTTACGCAAGCGAACCAGTTGATATCCTTCAGAGTAAATGGTGAGTCACAGCATTATGGGAAAACAACATTGCTCTGAATCATTTACGATGAGTGCATAAATTTAAACATCAATATTAATTCTTTTTGGAGTTACTTTGTTCTGAAATGCTCAAACCTATTTGAATAGAGATTTTAAATGTAAAAATGGTAATGACTTAAATATTTCTATGATGCAATCATAAGGTTCTAGTTGCAATATGACCATTTGTTTTGTTACTCCAATTTCTTATTTATAGCGTGAAAGTTGGCTACATTGCCAGGGAGGACCTGGTTAGAAAAATGCTCTGTTTTGTACCTCACAAACAATACACTGGTCTCAAACTACACAATCTTATTTACAGTTGAACTGATTATTTTTTTTCTTTGTAACTTGTTTACTTTAGCTGTATATTTACATGCAAAGCTCAGAGTACTTTGAAGTTCTACCCTAAATGAAATAATAGCCAGGAAGGTTTAAAAATCCATTTCCCAATTTTACATGTTTAAAGAGAACCAATGTGCACTGTACTTTTATGTTAAGAAAAAAATCATAATCCTAACCTCCCGTACATCAATTAATGTATTAATCTTTTAGTAATCTTAATCATACTATAAAACATAATTTTACATGGTGAAATACACTATTTGAAACTGCTAAATAGTAAGATAAATATTTGTGTAGCATAATCTGTGTATTTGAGAATTATAGCAGAGTTCTGCAGTCAATTGTTTTTAAAGTTCTCTGGTGTATGTAGCAATACAGCTTTTGCTTCTTAAAAACCGAAGACATATCGCTGCAAACATACGATGAGCACAAGTTTTAGTAGAAGCACTTGAACTTTCATCATAAGAATAGAAAAAACATATTCAAATCCCACCAAACTTGTAAAGTGCTCATGGCAAACCTAAACAACTTCAAAAGTAAGCCGAATCACGTTTAATCCTACAAAATTACAGCTGTGCAGGTTAACATTGGCTTGGTCTGAGTCTGTCAGAGTCGCTGTTGTGATCCCTGTTTTCACTGTAGATCAGACTGAAAGCAAGTAGGTGTCAGCAGATGCAGTTAAAAAATAATTAAGTGTAAGGATTTATGACATGTTGTAAATTTGTGGGTTAAGATAGGACTTAATGTTTAAAGAAAAAAGGATATACTTTACATCCTGAATGAGGTATAAAATATTTAAACGTTATGTTTTAAAAAAATTGTTTCAATGCTTTCATATGTAAAGATACTAAAAACAAGTCTGTGGACTGTTTTATTTCTTTATTTCAATACATGCGACAGTCATAATATACACAGAAATGATTCAGAGGATTTTTATTTTGTATTTTCATTCACATGTTCAGTTAAATTTTTCTATGAACTCCTCTAAATAAGCTACCTGCTGTATCAATGCAGTCATTGAATAGCTCGAAAGTTTTGTGCTATCCAAAAAGACCCAGCACCAGGAGAACAGTCTAATCCTTTTTACTGAGCAGGTATTGCTGTCTGATGGGCATGGTGTAGTTTGCTTCATGTCTGCAAACTTGCTATTAGCTTGAAAAGGGACTGTGTGTTTTTCAGTATGTTTAAAAAAAATTTAAAAATAATATTAAACCCCACAAATAAATTAACGTTACCTCAATTAACTTCTGTTGAATAAACATAATGATTTATGTAGTGTCCTGCAAAACAGATTTCAGAAGGATGTTAGTTTTGATTCTGAATTTTCAGAAATTAATGTATTTTGATATGACTGTGAGGTCTACATGTAAGAGTATTTGGCTTTTCTGATTTATTTTACAGTTAACAAAATTTGATTAAAAATTAAAATAACAGTTTAAGTTGTTACACAGCATTTTTTAGTGCAAATAGTTTTTGTTGTCTTAATGTCAGTAAAGGAGCAAATTATTACTAGGTAACTCAAATATAACTAATCATTCTGATCAACAAAATGAATGCCAATTTAAAAAAAAAACAACAACACAAAACCAACACTTTTCTTTCCTTTCTTTTTTCCCCCTCTTCTTCTGATGTTGGCAAAGATAAAAGCCGTGCAATTACATCTCAGCAGCCGTGATTCTGTATTTCACTAGATTTGTCAATCAGAAAGCTCAATTTACTTGTTCACTTTCATAAAATTTAGAACGGAGGACAGAACGGCAACCTGGTCTTCTGTCTGTACTGGAGCAGAATTGTTTCCAGCCTGTATATTTATTTGGTAATGTTTTGGCCGGTTATTTTAGAATTGCTTAGCAGGGGCCACTCTTTGCTCCCCAGGGAGATTTTTCTATTGGTTAACTCACAGTCAGGTTTTTCTTTTTCCCCTACTGATATATTCCCTTTATTAATTTCCTCCCATTACTCCTAGTTATACCTCCTTTTACTATGCTAAATAATTCCTTTTATGCTAAATAATTCTTTTTTTTCCATTTTTAAGTTATCACTCTGTAACATTGCTGTTCTCCTTTTTATGGAAACTGTCTCAAATTGGCAAGATCTAAAATATGCTGAGTTAAATCTGTTATAAAAGACTTTATTGACAATTACTATAACTTAAACACAGTCCTGCTTTATAAGCTCAGCTAAAACTGAAGTTTGAATAATTTTTGTTAGTTGAACCAAGAAATCTATTAAAAGGAGCCCTCTATTTTGAACTGGTTTGTAGTGATGTAATGGGGCCAAATGATTAAGCATAGCTTAGATAGCCAAAATCCTCTGGGTCAAATTACCCTGTCTGCTGAGAAGCACGACAGGGTTGAAAGAAACACAGACGCCAGAGAAATGTTTCTGGTAAGAGGAGGAAAAGTAGTAGAAGGCTGTCTCCTTTTTCCAGGGCGGCAGCTAATTTTGGTGGGCTCTCCTTCACCCTTTGTACGTTTTCCTGAAGGCTGGAGGCTGCCTAGTGCTGAAACTCATGGATGTCCCTTCCCGCTTCTTTCTCTTACCATCTGCAGGAATGGGGACTTGGTGCTGCAAATTCGGCCTTATTCTGCTCCCAGCCTAGAGAAGAGCTGAGCTGGTTTGTTAACTTCGCATGCCCACGATGTAGCACGTAGGTGCTGGTGTAGGAGCCAAAATTGGCCCCTCTGCACCAACACCCTCATGTCCAGGGGTCCTATCACGGTTGACTGAGGCATTGAGGAGGGAACACGATTCACAGTGAGTATTATCTGCAGCCAAAATTTGTGATGGGCTTTGTTCAAACTTTATATCTGGGAGGGTCCAGCTAGGAGCAGGGGAACCAATTCTGGGCTGGCCACCGCCGAGGGGCCTGCACTGCCTCTGACGGGGCAATGACAAGGTGGGGTGAATGCACGAAAGCTCTTAGATTTTCAAAGGAGAAAACAAGTTTCCCTGTAAATCTCATGGCATGTTGGGAAAATTTGGGTGGTAAACGTAAGACAAACCATGTGTAGTTTTCTAAGCTGTCTTCTACCTCAGCTTCCTTTCCCCGGCGAGACCCCTAAATCTAGTTAGAGAGACTTTCACACCAGCAGCCTGACAAGGATTGAAAACCACTGTGATAATGTTGCACTGATGCATGCTGCCATCATGGTTACAGTGGGAAGGTTTGCTGTTGTTTGACACTGTGCATATGACATGAGTAACTCTCTATTTGCATCAGGTCTCCTTTTGCAAAATAGCAAGCGGATTCTACCCTGGCTGAAGTTAACGGAAGCTGAGGGCTCATTCCTTTTGACAAGTCAGATATGTTTTAAGAGCACCTGTCTAAGCTTAAATGGTTTGGGGTTTTGTTTTGTTTTGTTTTTCCTTCAGTTGCTTATTTTTATAAAACTTTGATTTTTGCATCTCAGAGGATTGGGCCCTCCAAGTAAGTTTGTGTGTCTGTGAAGATAAATGGTCTTTATTTTATTTAACTCTCTAAACTGATATGAGTTTGTACAAAGCTTTCAGTGTTGTAGTGATAGCTGTCTTTATTACATTACTTTTGCTGATCAGCATATTGGTCCTGATAAAAAATAAGGCTGCCGAGATTCATCTTATTTTGCAGAGTTTAAAGCTGCTTTTAGAATATTTTGCCTTGTCTTGCAACATGATCTCTTACTCTGGATATCTGAAAAGTGACAGGTAACGTGGGCAAAAATCCTACAAGTAGTGATAATTTTTTTGGTTTCACAATGACATTTAAAACCTTCATTTTTTTAAAATTCTGGTATAATATAGTTAAAACTATTCTGCGATCCCCTGGAGCATGTAAAAGGTGCTCCATGTAAACAGGTCCCTCTGCCCTTGTTCTTTAGACTCTAGTGAGGCTGCTGAAAGATTTGAGTGATGGTGCAATGTTTTAAATTAAATATAGATTTGGGGTTCTGAGCCTGCTGAGTTGAGTGCTGTAAACATTGGAGCACCAATCAAAACAAACATAAGTGACACAAGCGATCTTCATTGAATCATTTGGCATTTCTCGTGACTTGTTTAGAAACAAATGCTTTTGTTTCCTTTTGTGGAATACTGTTTCTAGATCCAGTCTGAATTTTCATTTATAGTGAGTACATCACAAGATAAATGCCATGCTTTTACCTTGAGCAGCTAGTTAAAAAAAAAGCAAAAACAGAGCATAAAGGAAGGGAGCCGTGGCATTTGGAGGCTGTTTTCCTGGTGTGATTAACTGTATTCCATTTCTGATCAGCTGTGCTCTCTGTTTACAGTATCCTAACTCCATCATGTGCTGCTTATGAGTAAAATTTCCAACGTGAAATTGCGATGGCTGAGAAGGAAGAAGTATTATGTGCGTGTGTGTGTGTGTGCATGTGTGCGTGTATTCATTAACGTTTGGGGGAGCAGGTGTTGAGAGCTCTTTTTCCTTGGTGCGAATACATTTTGCATCGGTGGAAGGCACTGAGAGATCTTATGCTGCAATCTTTTGTGAGCGGCAGCTTAACATTCTTTTTATTGCTTCACTAGAAGGGGACCATGCAAGCCAAGGCCCTTCTCCAGTGCTAACAGCTCCAGAATACTGCTCAGCTGAGTGATGAAGAGGGCTTATGTGCTGAAAGGATTTCAGGAAGAGGGTTATCGTAGAAAAACAGAAACAAAAAAGACCCCCAAACCTCAAAACATTTTAATTGGTTAGGAAACGGGGACAAGAGGGTCAAAGCTTTATCTTAACGGCTTTAATTTTTGAGTATAGAAGACTCGTTGGAAAGGTTGGGCTTGAGGTGGAGTTGGAAGACTTGATGATCATGTGTGAGTGTAAGGATATGATTTTCTCACTTCTGTAGTTAAAGAGCCAGGAGGCGTAGCACAGCAGCCCATGGAAGGGTATTTATTTATTGTTTTTTCCTTCTTGCTCTGTACAACAGCTTGACCTCTCCACTGGATGAGTTGATCTGGTTATCCTCACTTTGGTACTTTCAGATCCTTTTTACATCCGCAGTCATGTTCGCTATTAAAAATGTGACTAGCTATGGAGAATTTCCTTTTTCAACTGCAGCAGAAAAATATGCTCCTTCATAATAAAGGGAGACTGATGGAGGTAAAACAAAGATTAGGCCATTTCAACAACAGTCGCTTAGTTGTGTAGTATAGTTCAAAGCAGAACGCAGAGAAACAGGGAAATAATGAACAACCCGTGCAGAGGTGACTTTAGGAGAGAGTAGAATGAGATGTTAAAAATAAACAAAACAAGTAATTGATGAGAGCTATGCTTAATACAAAATCTATCTTTCCCTTTTGAAGGGCAACATCACACATCTAGAATGTCTCATACTGGCTGAGAAAAGAAAGACTAGTTAGTGGCCAAGAACACCCTGATGTTCTGTGCTACAAATTGAAAGTGAAGGTTACTTTCTTGTAGACTTTATCTTAAAGCAGTAAAACGGGTAGCTGCAGCTACAACTGAAAGTATTGATTTTGTAATTTCAGCAAATTAAGAACAAGACAGGAAACCTATTAAACCTTTCCACTGATTGCCAGGGCACTTTTTGGTGATGCTGGTGCTGACATTAAAATTACATGCGCCTGTCTCTTTAAAGCCAAACATATACATTTTACAGAAGATAGTGCCAGTTAACATGCTGAAAAAGGATCTTTATAAATCTGTGTAATTTCACATTTCAGATGTGAAACTTTTGAAGCCTGATGACATGAATGTCAAGCAGCACATCTAAAATTTTCATAAATTATGGTTCATGTTAGATGTGCTTTTATTACATTTTAATAAATTAAAATTTTCACAAAGCCAGAAGATTTTTTATAATAATAGCAAAGATGGTAACGCTAGTAATAGCATTATCTGTCAGAACATTATGAGTAATGATTATGTAAAAATCTATGTAACAAAGGCTAACAGAAGAAATGATCAAATTATATTCTTCTGTATCTTGTATAAAACAAGTTATTTTATTACGGTAGCAAAAACCCAACTTCTCTTAAAGCAATATTTAAATTACTTTTAAAAATCGGTGTAATTAAATTCATGTGAATTACAATAGTTAAGATCACTTGTTTCATAAAGATTGTTTTAAAGCTTTGCTTTAATATTACCGAGTATAAATTAAAATGTTGCGTCCTTTACAAATGCAATATTTCTAATAGTCCTTAACGAGAAAATTTTTCATTAAAAGTGGGGCAGGGCAAGGGAAATTATACCTGGATCCACTCTGAACACCCTATAAAGATGTAAGTTTCCAGTTTATCCAATTCATAAATATTTTGTTTCATCTGAGCGGGTATTTGGCATCATTCCAGAGTGTAAACAAGCATGGGTTTTACACACACAAATCTAATTTACAGGCAAGCCATCATCTACATTTACTGTAGTAGCCAGCAGTTTGTGATGTGCCTGTAACAGAAATGCACAGTGATAGAGGAGGAGGTGAGAATGTAAATTTAAAAAGAGAGATTGGATTTGTAACAACAAAGGCGATCTTAAAAAGTGTGGGGGAACACTGCTGAGAGACTGTGAGCCAAAAGTCTCCATTGGAGGGGACTTCAGGAACTTGTAGCAGGTGTTTACACCGTCCCTAAACACGAGTGAGTTTGTGCAGCTAATGTTAGCAGTGAAGCAGCAGAATGGTGTATGAAAATGAGTACCAGGTGTGAAAATGTGTATCTAAAGATAAAGGTGTGGAATGGTGAAATGGATTTAATAGCAAGAAAGATCTGGAATAAGGAGGAGGACAGATGTGAGAGGAGTGCAGAGCTTCAAACAAATAAACAAAATCTTTTTTCTCTGCTGAAAAAAGTAATGCACTTGGGGAATGCTGGAGCTCTGTAACCACCTGTCCAAAACCAGCCGAAGTTCAGGTGATAACAATGACTCTACCGCACATCTCTTCAATTTACCAGGAACGCACGGGCATGCCTGTTTATACAGACCCATGTCTTTCCCCTTTGTTTTCATAGCAGATATTCCAGGCTGTTTGATGCCTGCCAGGTTGGCCATGCATGGCATATTACAAGCACATTCAGATAAGACCTGTAAGTCCACAAAAGCGTTGCTGCTTTATTGTACTGCACAGGCAGAAAATTGCACAGAGGCATCCAGCTCCCACACACCCCACGGTCTGGGGCCTCGCCGAACCTGAAGCAATGAATATGAAGAGGAGAAAGATGCAATAACAGTAACTACAGGTGCACACATAAGTTATTCACGGTGGCCTAAATACTTACAGGTGGCCAGCAGGATAACCACTCCCAGATGATGGTGATTTGTAGGAAGAGAGGCAAAAGGTAGGTTTTAAAGGAGGAATTTAAAGGGATAAAGATCAGTTGCTGCTTGAGAGATGATACTTTACTTGGTGCAGGATGGCTTCAATAACCTGAGAAGGAGCTTTAACTTACCTTGCTAGAGTTCCTTCTGGCCATATGACAATGCTGAGATTTTATTAAACCTACTGTGGGTTTGAGCCTTCTCCTGAATTTCTCTTTGAACTCCTTTTTCTTCCTATTAAACGTTGGTTTTTCCTTTCCTCCATCACAGGTACTCAATACCCGCCACTCTCCTGTAGATCTGTAATTTTGCCAGAGTTGTGAGTGGTGGTGTTTCCACCTAAATTTTTTCACAGGGTTTTTTGATTTGTTTGTAATTTTTTTCACATTCACCAGAACTTGTAATTGCATTTGTTTCTTAATAGAATGTTGCAGTTCTGAACTAGAACTTATGCATGTATATGTTTTTACATATTCATATGTGTATTTACGTATATAAATATAAACATGTACCAAAATCCCCTACTTACTGGTTGCAGGAAGGTGGAAGGACCAAGAATGGCTGAGTGGCAGAAAGTGCACCCTAAAATATGCAAATCCTTCCTTTACTTGATATAAAGTGAAGATTATAACATCAGTCTTCCAAATCCAGGGAGAATACCTAAAAATTCAGACTGAAATAATGAATAATATCTTTTTTCTGCAATACAAGACATGGATGGAGACATAAACAAGAAGAACCAGTAGCTAAGTAAGGTGGGACAGTTGCTGGAGTATTGCACAAAACCCAGAATGTAATCTGATGTACAGGCCTCCCACCGTCCCGGGAAGTGTCCTCATTAAAGCTCTTTCATGGTATTCTGCAGAACTTGCTTTCCATATGAAACACTTGGAGGATCTGGGTTATGACCCAAGGCAGAAGGGGGAAAAAAATATTAAATCTCCCAGAATGCTGCAACATAGGAGAATCATGTCCTGCGCACCTTTACTTTTCCACTGAGAGTAATAGAAGTTTTTTTGATACACGTGAACCTGTGCTCAAGAATGCACACGTGCACGCTGGGAAACACTGATCTTTATTAAAATTTGATTTTTGCCTTGAAGCCTGTCCAGAAATGCAGAACCAGAACTATCCAAAGGCCATGTGAAATTGAATCAACAGGTGACGAAAAGTTTGACAGAAACATGTTGATTTTGTGGAAGGTAATTTTGAATACCAATACCTTCATTTCTTAGTGTGTTGTAAATGGCAAGAGCTAAATTCGTTTGTATGGTCAAGATAAGGTTATGTACCACTGCTGGAATTGTGAATTACTTGGAAAATATGTCTGTTGTTGTTCTTCAGATGTTAACATGAAGCTCTCAAGGGCTGATTTTTAGTAGACATACAATGAAAATAATGGAGGGGTAAGAAAGTTAATAAAGATTAAGTTAATAAAACCCTCTGATAACAGGACTGTGCTAAATGAAATGGTAGTAAACATGGGATATGCTTGTAATAAAAGGTGTCCTTTCAAACTTAAGTCCCGACAAAGTGTCTGTCTGAATTTCACAGAAATAGCGTAAAAATAGCATAAGCAAAATAAATTCCTACAACTGCAAACCGAAGAGAGAAATAATGAATTTAAACTATCTTACATAAATTGCAGAAATAATTAAATCACCATTCTTGGATGATTTTGTCAAACTAGATGAACACAGATCTATATCAGTAATAGATTTTGTACTAGAAATAGCGATAATTTTTATAGGCACTGAAATAGAATGTAATTACAAAGTGACGAGGGAAATAGGAAAAGAGAAAAAATGTTTTCTGGCAGTTTATTTTCTTCTGCGTGCAGTGTACACTATTCACATACAGTAAATACACAACATGCATGCCTGTTGGAGTCTACACAAGGTTTTTTATTGTCTAAGTTCTGATTTTCCTTGGTTTCTTTTTTCACCTAGGTAAGCAAACTGATAGGAAGCAAGCGTTCTTTTACAAAGAATTGACTTTTTCATTGAGAAATCATTGAGTGCTAAATATTCTTTGATGACCTGAAAAATGTTTCTAAGGATAGCAGAAAGGAGAAATCTTTTGATGTTAAAAGGCTTTTTTTTTTTTCTTCCACCGTGTTCAAATAAAAAACAAAAAAAAAAAAAAGAGAGAGAGAGAAGAGTGAGAAAAGAGAAATTATGCTTTCAGTTTATGGAATTCAGTGGTGTGTGAAATTCATAAAGGAATCTTGTTTTTATTTTCTTTGTTCCCTCCAAGTTTTCCTTATTGTTTAGTCAATGTTTCTACTGGCGCAAATACATGAAAGTAATGATTTTGTCTCATGGTTGTGACTAATAAAGATGTGGTTAAAGGCAGAAATGGTAAATTATTGCCTTGAATCAAACTTGGAAATAGTGAAGAAAATATCAGATGTTTTTCAGAAATAATTAAGTGAAAATCAATAGCTCTGTTTGTCAGTTCCTTACTACTTGTTATCTTCTATCTTTTCTCTAAGAAGGAAGAAATAGGTTGAATTTTAGTTTTGGTTAAATCTCAGAATGTCTAGATGTTTTTCTGAACTTACTGAAATCATTCCCTTTCTAGCTTCTTAGGCATTTTCCATTGCTGTTTCTTCATCTTTGAAATGCCTTTATTTTTTATATATATATACTGTTTAGCTGGGGATAAGGCACTTTCTGCTTTCCTTTGTTATTAATATAAATGAATTAACTGTTGTGCAGCAAAAATGCCGAGTGGTGCTTCTCAACTTTGTTGCCTATTGCTCTTCTCCTATATGAACAGTACTATTTGCATCTCTTTCTCTCCCAACTACACTTTCAGACATCATAGGCAATATTATGTCTGCTGTTCTTGCGCATCTTTCTGTGCCCATGCCCCTCTTTTCTGCCTTGGAGATTGGGAAGTATTGAGTCTATTGGTCACTGTGCAACTGGGTGTGTACGGTCAGCAGGCATAAACAGTTTTCCATCTTCTGTTAATCAAGAGGTCTTCCCTCCTAAGCCACCATCCTTTCAATTTGAGTGCCTGCTAGCATCACTCCTGCATCCTCCACTGGTCCTCCACTCCAGTTCCAGTTTTCCCAGTAAATGCCTTCCCAAAAGAGAAGGATCGTCTTTCCCCACAGCCCCCAACTTTTTCCATAGTGGAAGCTGAATATGGCTTCACCTACCTCTGCTATATTCCCATGTTTCCCACTGAAAAGAAAATTCACCCATAATTCCTGTAAACCTGGAGGAGTGATATTAGAACTCTGTCTGCTGACTCTGGCACTGTCCTTACCTTTGAAGTCTCAGCTTTTGCAGTCGCGAATGCCTGGACGTGGAGTTGTGGAGTAAACTGTGCAAATGGAAATGTTTTATATTGTGATATTATGGGAAATGGAATTAGTTTTAGAATTCCTTTCTTGTTTTTGATTTTCCTTTTCAAGAAGCTCAAAGTTTGAGAAGTGCCATGTGGAAACATTCCCCTGGAATGCGATGGAGAAGTGATATTCCTTCTGTCTCTTCACAACATTTGCAGCTATAATGCATGTTTGTAATTTTCTGCCCTGTTTTGCTTAATCTGTTTAGGTTTTATTGTCTCCTTTGTTTTAGGAGTCACCTAAATGAGCTAGATAAGTCAATGGGCAAGTGTGGATTAGGCACATTATTTTTTAAACTCAACAGCACACAAGGAAGAGATTAAGCCATTATTGTATCATGCTCCCTTTGGTTTCTTTGACTGGACGATCAGATACTGGTTTAAAGCCGGGGCTGAAGAGTTGCAGCCTCAGCATGTCTGGAGAAAACCTTGAACTTACCTCTATGAATTTGAAGTATGATACTTTAACTGCTTTTTCACATGCTAAATGGAGGATGATGAAACTAAGACAAGGCAAGACTAGAAGAATATTAAAGCAATCTTTTATAGCGAAGCATAATTTCTAAAGGGAAACATTAGAAGCCTGCAGCCTGGGACATCTAAAACTGTTTTTTTCCTTCGCCCTGGGAAGCTTATTTTTGGTAGCTACTGTGCACAGCTTAAATCTGGACTAGATGAAGAAGCACGGCTTGTATGCTTCCTTGAAACTTCATTTTTTCTAAAATCAGGAACAAAATCTTACCTGTCTACTAAGGAAGATCATACCATGAGAGACGGTGACCAATCAGATCAGGCTGACTGGTGAGCAGTTCCAGGGTGCCTACTGAAGTGTGTTCCTTTGGGGAAGTCTCCCTCCAAATGGGAAAACTTGTTCTTATTGACAATATGGATGCAATTGGCTTCATCAGTGGTTCAAAGCTGCAACCCTTAAACCAGTTAAGGAGCATGAGGGTGAGTATTTCTGTTTGGCCCAGACAACCAACCTTTCCTGAAGGGTTGGGAGAGGGATAGTATAATTGGGAGACAAAATGGGGTAGTCCTTTGCACCTGAGTGCATTGTCTCCCATGGATAAAATAATAATCCCGTGTCTCCTGGTCACAGGATAAAATACATTTGCAATATTGGAAATGTCTTTCCTGAAACCAAAGATGCAAATTTAGCGCATTGGATTCATGTTTTTGTTCCCTGCACAAACAAAGGTGATACTACTGGAATTCTGATTAAGTCTAATGAGGGAAAGTGTAATGTATTCATTCCTTCCACTCTGGCTTCTTGAACAGATTAGCTGCGAAATTTGCCCTTCTTCACGCTCACAAAACATAAACATAGTTAAAAGGAAATCATAATACTACTTGATGCAAACCCAGTGCTTAATTTTTTAGTCTTTAAAGAAAAAAAAGTAATGCGTCAACAGCAAATTAAGCAGATGACAACTTAGTCTATTTATATTAATGGTTAATATTCAGCAGATTAACACTGACTCATACCAAGAGCAGGTTTATGTCTGGACAGTAGGAGGTGATAACATCCTACTCAACCAAGCTGTGTTTGAGTCTACCGAGGGATTATGTGACCAAGTCATAAGATTTGTAAAGGAAGTAGCAGACAGAAACCCTAGTTTAGGTAAATTTTTGTACAGAAATGTGATAAAAAGCAGAAAAAAAAGAGAACATTTTCAGAGAATATTTTAATTTGTAATTATTTTTATGTATATACATAGTATGTTTTTTCATGTTTATTAATGCATACTTTGCATATACTACACCTATACTTGCATAAACATTCAGATAGGTTGGAGATAGCCATTATCACTTGTTAGGATAACTTAATTAAACTTGCTTATTAAAACCCTTTAATTCGTTAGTGATAAAATCTTGATTAGTACATTTTCCTGCTAGGTGACCTTCTAATTTAATAGAAAACGAATTTTTAAATGGAGAAAAATGCCTGTGGCAGAGATTTTGTGCAAGTGAATAGAGTTTGTAATACACATAGGGATATAATCGAGCCTAATTAGTGAGGGTGCAAATGAATTTTTATTTCATACACCAGAAGTGTCATTGATGAACCGTGGTTCAGAGTTTGAAATGCATTCAGGCTGGCAGTGTGGGACTGAAGTCTGTGGGAAAATCACAAGCTAATTCATTGATTGCCCCTTGGAAATTACTGCTGTTAATTGTTAGGTAATTAACATGGAGCTACAATTATATTGGCCTTAGGGGGTGATTAATGTTTCAACATGTCACATTAGCAGCGGCTGGATTTTAAAAGCTTTTCTTTTCACATGGTTTAGAGACAGATGGTATATTGTCTATGGAAAATTGTTTTCTTTTACTAAAGTTTATACCAAGACTGAGGGAATATTCTTTTTGTGCTACAGCTTATTTTTATATGGTTGAATTGTAAGCATCTTGGCCTGATGCACCTTAAGAAATAATATTTGTTTAAAAAAACCCCACATTATACCTGCTATGAATGCATAAAATATGCAGGTGAAAAGGAAATAATTTCTGCTCTTATTTTTTCATGTAGAAAATCAAAAATAGATAATGTAAGATTAGACCACTTCATGGCAGCTCTTACATTATTTAGTGATGATACAGGGAAAAGAATTGCACAATATGTTACTTATTACAATCAATATAATTTAAAGAGAAACCAAATAGAACATGTTGAACAAATGCATTTAGTAACAGTAATAAAGAGTATATTAATATCTCCACACTTCAATATTATACTTTGTTCTGTGTTAGGATTTCTTCTCTCCTCACAGTTCCAAGAGTCAGAATAAGACTGGCATGGACTTTTAATAATCGTACTGTGTTCTGCTTTAGCTATTAATATGCAGAAATAAGTCCTTAAAATTTTCACTCAAAGACAGTAGTGCCTGTGTTAGGAACACTGTCAATGTGATCCTTGGGATGACTACTAATCTTTTAGATATCTTTTTTCCACCCCTCCCTCCGCCATGTGCTGCTACACGAGATAGATGTTTTGCAAACTGGTGGGTTATTGATAACCACTGGGTAAATATTTTCTTGGTAATATTCCTAAGATATGTCCTATGTATGTTCCTGTTTGCGGTAGAAGTTGGAAGTTTTGAAAGCATTTCAATTTTTTCTCATAACTGAGTATGGCACTAAGTCTTGTGAACAGATATATTTAAATGTCACACTTGGAGTAGTTTCTAGAAATTATTTAGGTTTGTAAGATTATTTTAATTTTTTTCTGTGGCCAATGAAGTAACACAGTCCAAAAAATGCAACGGATTTCTGGTAGTTGAAAGGACCGGTTTCTATGACAGCATATATCTTTCTCTTATTTTTTGGCTTCCTGTGATATTTTAAGTTGTAACCTTTCTTAGTAATCTCATACTATGGTCTTTGTTATGAGTCCAGTCACTTGTATTTATATCGAATGTTCCACTATGAAATATGACAGAAATCTTATTATTTTCAGCCATGCCTGCTAATAACTTAATTTCTGTTAAAACATCTAAATCTGGAGAACAGGTTTCTGCTTTAAAAATACCCATTTTTAGAATAAAAAGCAAAGACATTTAGCAGGAAGTATAGACATTTAAATGTTTTAAATATTCTTTGTGATTTTTCTTTCTACAGAATAGTATGCATTAAAACTTTAGTATGCACCTAGGTTTCATTCAGCTGAATTTTCTCGCTTTCTCAGGGGACTCTGGGTGTTACCTAAACATGCAAAGTGTCAGAGACTGAACTGGATGAGGTGGGTTTTATGAAGAACTTAATGGAATGGAATGATTAGGAATGATTATACAGCAGGAGATCACCTGCATTTGGTTAGTCATACAGGCTTTCCTGTGCTTTCATGTGAGTGATCAGGAGCCAGAAAATCTCAGTACATGGGTAGGTTTAACCAGGGATTCTGACCACTGCTTTTAAAGAGCAGTAGTAGTAAGATGATACAATGCTTGGTCAGCAGAATCCTTAAGCATATGTTTAACTTTAAGCACATGAGTAGTTCTGTTGACATTACAATTAAGTCTCTACTTACATGTTTTGTTAGATTAGGGTCATTGCCCTGGGAGGACTCTACAGGGCAAGAACACTCTAATTGGCAGTCTTATGAAGTTACTCCTAGCCATGTGTCTATGGAATAGTACATTCGTCTGTCCAAAACCTCAAATCAAAGTATCTGTGGCCATATATCCTACAACAAATCCCAATTTTCTCTAAGGCCATTTTGGACTTCCTTAGTATGTAAGAGATGTGCAACTATTATTCCTGCTTTAAGAACTTTCTGCATTGCCAGTGCATTAATAAGAATGATCATCAGACTCTACATGATTATTTGATCACTAGTAAAAGTTGAGGCCATAACATTCCTCAAATGTATGTTCTAAGCATTTATGTTAGTTTCCTGGATTCTCTTCTTCTGAATCTCCTTTTGATTTCTATTTATGGGCGTATTTTTGTACTAGTTTCTATATTTTATGAAAGCAGTGCTTGTACTTCTAGCCTATTTTAAATTTAGGCTTTTATCGTAGTTGGTTCTAACACAAATGCTAAGAGGGTGGTGAAAAAAAAATAGAAGGAAACTGCATAGATTGACTTGTTTTCTTCATTTTCTAAAGTAACTGTAATTATCCTACTAATAAAAGTTTTATGGAGAATATCTTGAGTCTCAGGATTTCCAAATTTGACTCATAAATTCTGAAGGCTCTGTAGACCAGTATGCTCCAGAGGACACAATACAGAATTTTCTGTTCCTTGCTAAGAAACAGCAAGATCTGTGAAACACGCACTGTAGTGTTCTACCACAGTTTGCTTAAGGAATTGGAGTGAAAGTCTCAGTTGCTGTATGGAAAGGACGCTTGAAGAGAAGGCTACTAGGAGTACAGAAAAGTATCTGAGGAATGGGCTTGTTTGAAAGAAAGGTAAGGAGGTGGAATAGAGGAATTTCCCCTTTCCTTGTGAAGCTTTAAAGCATTTTGTCAGCTTTGCAGCAAGCTGCCCCTCTCCCTCCCCAGTTGTTTTTATTCTAGCAGTTTTCTCACACTTAATTGGAAGAAAGAATTGGAGGTGGATGGGTAAAAAATGCCATGAAGAACATTGCACCTCTTAGTAGGTAAGCATAAATATGCATCTGGCACAGGATATGATGTTCCAGAAGAACACAGCTCCTGACATGAGCCTTCTGCAAAACATTCTGGCCCTTTGAGTGAAGTTTGTGGGTGCCTTTGGCTCTTCTGCTATTGACAAGGCTTCATACATGGCTGCACACATGAACAGACTGATTTTCAGCCATTCGTTCCCTTCCTCCTCCCCACCTCATCACTCAGTGAGCTTGTTTGTCTACCAGCTACGTGGGCATGTTCACCTCTCTCCCAGCAACGTCAATCAGGTTTGTGGGCAATACCTGTGCATTTACATTTAAAACATTAATAATAATTGGAAAATTACTCTAAATCTATATTTTTAAAAAATGGAACAAAGCTCCCCATTATACGTTTTCTCAAGATTTTATATTTGTGTAAGAGACACCTGTCTTAAAGAAAGCTATCCCTGACAGATATGACTAGAAGAAACAGATCTCAATCAGAACATGCATTCAAAGACATCTTACAGAAAAAAAAAATAAAATTGAGGAAATCCACAAGAAGTGTATGTATGGAAGGTTAAAGACATGAAAACTGCTTAGTTTGTAGCAAAAAAATGGGAATGTATGCTTATTTTAAACCCATATGAGAACACAGCCTGGTACTGGAGCCACTGCCAAACACCTCCATATCTGTAAGTGCCTGTGCTTCTATGCATAAGAATCAGAATTTCAATCCATTTACTTCTAGGGGATTGTCAAACTAAAAAAAAACTTGAAAACGAAAATACTGTCAAGGTTGGTCAATTTTTAGGAAAAACAACTTTTAGGAAAGTCCTTTAAAATCCCTTATTTGACCTCTTTGCATGTTTTTCCACTGATTTATTTGCAGTCTTCTCTCCTAAGTAAGACTTTGCTCTTCTAGACAGCCATTCAGAAATGAAATACTCCTTCTTGCTCTCACTTTTTAACTATTTCTTCTGATCCTCCACTTCATTTCCTGCTTGTGCAGTCTGCAATATACCTGTATTTCTTACTGTCGTGTCTCATTGTCTATTCTGGGACCCTCTTCTTTGAAATAAATCCTCTGACCTTCTCTTTCTAATGTCTAATGACCACAACAGGCTCCTCACCAGCTTTGCTCGTAATCTTATCTTTTCTGTCATTGACTGTATAAATCTGTTTCTGTCACAGGCGAACTGACTTCAGTCCTGTTCTTTGAAAGCTTCCTCAAAGCTCGCTGTCTTTGCATCATCCTATGGAGTTCCTGTGTAAAATTGCCCAGCTTCTACATTTTCTTCCTCACAGTTCAAGCTTCATGCTATCTTGGTCTTTTTGAGAGAGAAAAATTGTTTGTCTCTCCGTTTTTGAGAGGGTACCAGTTTTAGACTAGTTTGGTTTTTGGTTGGTTCAGGTATTTTTTCCCATTGTGCTGATGATTGCCAATATTAGTCCATGGAGGTGACTATGCAGAGAACTTAATTCAGTTATCTGATTACTTAGAGATGAGCTGAAATGTTGGTTCGTGGCTGAATCCAGAATCCAAAGAGGCTAGTTTTCTAGGAGGCCTACAGCTGAACTGTAGGTATCGCATTCACTCTTGCTATCTATCCCTGCTTCTGCATGCATCTGTCCTCCTGCATGCCCTTTGTATTCTCTTAAATATTGTTGTTATCACTGCATGAAACTTGAGTTTACTGAGTGTAGCTTGAGTGTTTAACACTGTTTTTGTCCAGATACAGTGCCCCTAAAGAACTCCACAGAGAGACTGAGTGCCTCGATCAACAGCTCTGCAGCTCTCTCTCTAGGCAGAGTGTTTCTTCAAGTAATTCACATCATGACTGTTCCAGCAAAGTTGTGCTAACCAAACTAGACAAGACTCACTTAATCGTTTTCTGTGGCAAACTTGATGTCCAGCATGTGCATAGTGACTTGGATAAAGAACTGGATGTTCAATGTATTTTTAGGGAGACATACAGTATTCTTTGCTAACATCTGCTGCACGCTGATCTTCATCAAGCTTTATCTGACATACGATTTGACTCTCTTCTCACCAGTAGGGAGCTTGCATATTCAAATTTGTTTGAGACCCAGAGGCCTCTTGCTTTGTTAGATTTCCTGATATTTGTTACTGTCAACTGAGCAGTGCACTGAAGAACCTTGCCAGTCCCTCCTTATAATGTCAAACAATAGAAAAAGTCGTCAATTATTTCCAGAAAGTTCTAGAATTTTATGATAGCAGAATGGTGAGGAAACAATGGCAAATTTCTGTATGTGCTGAGACAATGTATTGTATACATAGTGCGGTACAGTAAGAAAATAATATTTATAATATATAAATTAATCTACAGCCTTCAAAGATTTTAATTTCAGTCCTTCCAGCTAATGGCATTAGGCTGCACTTGATTTTTAAATGTGCCTTTCTGCACTAAGTGTAACATCTGGCATTCCCAAAATCTTTTTCACGATTTCATGTACATTTAAAATGTTATTTTCTAATCATTTTTGTTTTTAAAAAGGATTTTAATATGGTCTAGTTCTAAAAAAAATTAAGAATAAATCAAAATATGTAGTAGGGATTAATACGAATGTGTATTAGAAGAGCAAAGAAATCACTGAGACAAGACTAATCATCATTTAGATTATCAGTAGAAGATGATTAAAAAACAAAGGATTGTATGACAAGTTATGTTGATGCCATGTTTGTGTAGCCAAATGTTTCAGCTTTATAAATGAAAAACCCTAAGCAGCTTACAGTGAGACAAAGTAATCATTCAAATTACAAACTTAAGAATTTCAAATTACATACTTCATCAAGTTGAGTCTATTGTAACTTAAAATACATAGGGAATGATTCACTCTAGTTGAAAAACAGCACGTAATATTTCAGCCATTATGAAATTGCTGCTTGGTTTTACAAAAGTGTTAATGCCATTAAACCATCTCTTTTTAGGATGAATGCTCAGGAATAGTACTATTTATAATCCAACATCTAGTAAGAACATTTTCTTATATGTAAATGGTGATTTATTTGGGGTTTTTTTTGGTTTATATAGAAGTAGACAGAATTGATCTCTCTGACCGTGTGCTCTTGCTCTAATAATTAGATGTTTTCTATCGAGAACTCAATCCTACCAATATTTAAGTAAAGTATTTCCGGTTCTTTTTACTCTCGTTGTCAAAGAGAGTTTTTCTACTGTAAAGACCAAGATGAGTAGTAAGTTTTGGCAGGCTGTATGCCTAACAGTAGAACTTGTTTTTCTAGAATGCTTTGCAAAAATAAAGGGGTACAGATTCCACCTCTGTCATAATTATCTTATCAAAGAACTCAGCTTGGACTAATCATGGCAATTCTTTTTCCATGCTTTCTGTTTGGGAAATTTCATTGAAGCAATTTCAGGTGAATGCAATAGTGATTTTATTCTTACTGAAGGATTCCTTCAAATGTCTGGCTCCTACTCAACTTCTTTATCAGTGGTATTGATGAGAGCATTAATTTGTTCTTAGCTTTACTAACTACACTGTGTCTCACCCCAAAAGCCTATTTTTGTAGTAAATCTAAGTTTTTTTTTCTAGAATGCTAGCAAAACCCAAACCCAGTATTTTGATAGAGCCTTTACTCGCTTCTCTGATTTAGATTTTCAGAGAGGACGCTGTATGTGGCACATGAGTATCTGAAGTGCTTGTATTGTAACCTGTTTCTCTGCTTTGCCTAGCAGTAAATCACAGTATTGACGTTGTTGCTATACCCTAAATGCCTTAACAGTTTTTTGTTCTTAAAGTACCACAACAATTTAATTTAGTTTTTATAAGCACTGTCTTTGGCACACACTATAAGCCTAACCCAGCAGGGATGGTTTTAAATTAAAATTGTCAGATATGTTAAGATTATGTGACATTCCCTTGGACCATAAACTTTTCCTTCAGATGGATATGCTCACCCACTATCTTCATGGGTGTTTGGTCCTACAAATAGCCTGAATTTTGAAAAACAAAACAAAACGAACAAACAAAAGCTCCCAAACCCCCATGAGTTTTCTTTGTGTCTGGTAAGCTTACTAGTAGATTTGCTTGTCTTATACAGGTTGATATAAAATACATAACATTAGGTGTCACCAATCTAGTTCCCAGTCATTCTTATCTATCCTAGTTTAATTATAACAGCACAAACTTTGTTCATTTCAGTATAAATTTAAATTAATGATATTGAATCTTATGTTATTCTTCTGGTCTGCAGTGAATGAACAAACATAAAAGAAAATTCAGGGATTTTCTGTTTTCTTTTTTTTTTTTTTTTGGAACCAGACAGGAATATTTAAGTAGCAAATGATTCTATTAATATTTTTTCCAAAATTCTACTAAAATAAAATCTGTATGTAATATCCAATAAATTAAAATATTTACATATTAAAAAAAAAAAGTACAAAGAACTGAAACAGAAATATCTACCCTTGTAGCTCCTTGCCTACCGTAGCAGTAACCAAATTAAAAATTCAATCCAAAGTCTGACGTAGAAAATCTTAGACTCCTGTTGCTACTCTAGATGTCTTGGGTGGTCAGTGGAGGCAAAATTTGTAGATGAGGATTTTTCACTTAAGAACTAATCTGCAGTAAAAATATTAGAACCATAGTATGGTGAAGGTGTAAATTTGAACTGAAGTAAGAGGAAGAAAATATTATTCCTTTTTTTTAGAAGTAAAATTGTCATGAAATATGGGGTCTCCTTGGCATCTTGTGCAGACTTTCGTCGGTCTCCTCTCCCAAGTAAAAGGTGATAAGACAAGTGGAAACTGCCTCAAGTTGCACCAGGGGAGGTTTAGACTGGATATTAGGAAAAATTTTTGCACTGAAAGGGTTTATTAAACATTGGAACAGGCTGCCCAGGGAAGTGGGTGACGCACCATCCCTGGAGGTATTTAAAAGACGGGTAGACATAGTGCTTAGAGATATGGTTTAGTGATGGTTTTTGTCAGAGTCAGGTTGATGGCTAGACTAGATGATCTGAAAGGTCCCTTCCAACCTAGGCAATTCTATGATTCTATGATATCTGTTCAATAACTTCTATCAGAGGTAGGCCAGTATGTTTCCTATCTGGAGTTTGTTTGCTCCTTGCGAACAGCCCCAGTTATATCTGTGTAACTTGAATAGAACAGGAGTCCTCAGGAGCAACCTTTATGCTTGCTTAATACTTTGCATAACCACTGGTATGCCAAATCCTTTGGCAATCAGAGACTTAAAATTCAGGCAAAAGCACCCCTAAGCAATATCACCAGCAAGGCTCTGAACCTTATCCTGTCATACAGGCAAATATGTTAGCAGAATAAAACTTAGTTTTATGATAAAAATTTCCACTCTAAATGTAAAGACCATTTGTGAACTAGATCCTGGAAGTGCTTTCTGTTGGAATGACTAATATCAAATAACCAAACAACATTACTATTATGTGACTCAACTGCCCATAATAGCTGGAAGAACGTAAGAGTTGGTAGCTAAGGAGTCTCTTTCAGGGACATACAGTCTGGTGTTAAATATTTCAGCTAAAGTACAGTGTTACATATCACTGTAGTGTTGCGTACATAACAGTAGTCCTATTAAGTGACTTGTCAATGCACTGTATCAGTGGGCTCTCTTGGCTTCCCAGTAGATCAGCACCTCTTTCAGTTCTACCTTCTCACCATTTTCCTTTCTTAGCTATGTACACGCATAATTCTGCTGCATCAGATATGGTACAAATATGGGTTTCTGTCATAGATTTTATGGTCTCCTCTTTTTTCTCCTCACTGGAAAGGTGACTGCCACTAAATGTGAAAATATAGCATAGTTAAAAATTAAAAAAAAAACCACAGTAGCTCTGACAATGCCTTTGTAATAACACTGAAGAAAAGCAATGCTACGTTAACAATAGAGGCCTCATTTATTACTAAATAATTGTTTTACTTGCATTTAATTAATCAGATTTAATTAATTTTAATTTAAGAAGCTGTAATTTTGTGTGATGGCAGTGTATGGAGTAACCTGGTATTTGGTCATTAGTCTGATAAATAAAGCCTGCCTTCTGATTAACTCTTTTCCCTTTTTAATTTTTTTCTTTTTTTTTTCTTTTTTGTCCAAATCAGAAACCAACAACTGCAAGGAGACCCTTTTTGTAGCTATTTTATCATTAATTAATTGTGTGTTTTAAAAATGTTAACAGGAATGCTTAGCCTGAAGACTGATTCTTCTTTTCTTCTGATTTGTTATCTTATACATGAGTTTGTTGATATCATGGCTTTTTTTAATGTGGGATATTTTTGCAGTTGTGTCCATTAAGGAATAAGAAGTTTAAAAAAAGTTTTACATAGTGCCTAAGACTTCCTCTGTCATCCAATCTATTCTCCTTCTACTACATGCAGTAAGTGTTAAACTATTTGTAGAAATGCATCAGATTTGCTCTTGACCGATATTCCCTTTTACTTCTGTAATATTTACTTTCCTGGTGTATTTATAGATCTATATCTGACTGTCACAATAATTTTGCTTGACTAAAAAAGCCAAGCTTTTTCAGTCTGATAATCATTCTAACTATTCTGTGCTCCCAGTCCTCTTCTGGGAGTTTGCCTTTTTTGTGACTATATCCTACTGAGGGTGCCCATTTTAGGACAGGAGAGTCTAGGAGAATGTTGTACTGACAGTACCAGGCCATGTCCATTTAGAATAAACTAAGTTATTACCACAAAGCATTGCCTCGTGGAGTGTGTATGTATGTATCCATTCTGATCTGTCATCAGCTAACAAAATTTAATGTTTCCTTTCACTTGTCTTCAGGTGATTTTTCCTTAATAGTCGGTAAGCGCATCAGCATGGTTTCTCTGGTACTGTTCAAACTCAGTTGGAGTCCTCCTTCCCATCCTGTATTTCCTCAGTGATCTTCTGTTTGCTATTGATGAGGTCTTTCTGCCTTTTGTTGTTCATACACCCCCAGTTTTGCACAAAATTATTAGCAAAACATTACCAAAGATCTTTCCCAACACAGAATCCTGGAGAAACCCACTTAATAACATCAAAATTATCCTGTCAAACTGTCATATCTGGTTTAGAGAGTTTCTTACCTACTGAAGAGTTCTTCTTAATCCTATCTTCTATGGTTTAACTTGTAGTTTCTCATGTTGCGCCATATAAACTGTTTTGCTGAAGTCTAATAGATTACATCCACTACATTTTCCAAGAGTTAGTTTATCTAAGGAAATAATTCAGTTAATGTGACGTGATTTACCTGAGGTGCACCCCTGTTGCATTTAATCTCATTTACCTTTTACCTGTATGCTCCTAATTCTTTTTTTCCACATGTGTTCCTTGGCTGTATGTACAGCTCAAGCTGTATTCCAGGTTTTATAGCTCCAAGATGCCTTTGCTTCCTCCACACAACAAACATACCATTTCCTATTTCTCATCACAGGTACTGAATGTGATAGTTTTATTAAGCATCCTTGCTTCCGAAGTTGCAATTTCATGTGCTAACTCCTTCAGTATTCTTGGACAAGGATTATCCAGTTCCCTAAACATGTGTATGTCAAGATTTTCTTAGTCAGATGGAAGGGCATATTCATTTATCTTCATCTTTTTTTATTCCTTATGCCCACCTGTTCTACATCATCACCCAGATTGGAAACAGAGCAAAGTATTTATTTAGTTGAGGACTCTACCCAGATTATCATTAATGTCTATTTCTTTCTCCTTGCAGAGCAATCCCATTTTTTTCTCTCATTCCCTTTTTATTAATATGGCTACAAAAATTTTTACTATCTGTTTTAATTTCCTTTGGAAGGTTTAACTCATCATTTGACAGTTCTCACTCTATGCCTATAATTTCTGACTTCCAAGAAGCATCTATTCTTGCTGGCCAGTCCCTTTTTCCTGTTCTCATAGATTTTTACTTTTACCAAACACAAACTGAAGAAAAAAGGAAATCATGCGTCAAGGAACTATTTTTTTTTGCGACTTCCCCAATAAATCTTATCCAAAGTATTTGTGTGGTTTTTATTGTCTTTGCAATATGTTTGAACATGCACATACACACAAATAAATATATTTTCTACCAATAATTTTAATAACTATTTGTGCGAATGCAAATGAAACAATCTGTCATAGTACATGTAATGCGGTACCCTTATATACATATAACAAAAACTGGGACATTAGAAACAATAATCTAACAGATGAAAATCTAGTGAACTGTAGCAATAGAACAAAAAAGAATACTTAACATGGAAAATGAGTAACTTCACTGCATAAAAAGGTTGTATGTCTTCTTGTAATAACTAGTAAAGAAGTCTGTGTGTGTCTTAGGTTGCAAAATGTGTTTGAATCATTATGCAAACTCAGGAACACAGAGGTGTTAGAATAAACACTTGTAACTTTTCATTATCGCAGATGTACAGTTGCAGATCATCTGTCCAGGTCTTGTTAAACAAAGTTTCTTCTGTGAAGCAGGCCTTACTATTACATCCTGCAAGACATTTTCGCATTATTTAAAAAATTAAAATAAATGCCTGCTTTACACATCACGAACAAGCTGTCCATGTATTAATAATCATAAAAGAATAATACAAGCTTTGATTTTCGTAAGTATGGAGTAACATGACCTGGCAAAGAAAGAATCCTTTTGATTTCTGAGTCTACTGGAAACTGTGCTCTTTAGACTCCGGCATACTGACCATTTTCATTTGTGGATTGATGCCAGGAATAGTGAGCATTATATTCTGCATCGTGTTTATTTCCAGTGAACAACTAAAATAACTCCTCCTTTTAGGAAGCTTTCTCATGTATGAGATTGAGGCTTCATGTTCCTTTCCAAATGACAAATCTAAAGAGACTGCAGCTGGGATTCAGTCCAAGGGTAAGCCTCCCCATGCCAGGTGCCTCAATATACATTTCGGTCGAAGGAGTCAGTGGACTCAGTGTAACTGGTAAAGCCAAGAGTGGGAGAGAGCTGAATGGGTGCACACACAACTTAATCCTGTGCTAGGTCTAAGACAGAGTGTCTTGTGCCATTAGACTGCTGTAGAGTTAACGTGGAATTGAATCCTATCTTGTGTGACGGGTAACCCTAAGAAATAATTTCTTAACATATTTAAGTTAGATATGTTAAAATATATTTTAAAGTAGATATATTCTGAGGTCTGAATTCCAGTGGGGGTAAGCTTTCATGTCTTGACTCATTTTTTCCTGAACAGGGAAAGGTGTCTTCACATTATTGGAAGAAGGAGCACAAAAAAAAGCATGTGAGGAAACAAAAGGAC
The DNA here is from genome assembly GCF_963924245.1 of Chroicocephalus ridibundus. Lineage (NCBI taxonomy): Eukaryota > Metazoa > Chordata > Aves > Charadriiformes > Laridae > Chroicocephalus > Chroicocephalus ridibundus. The sequence goes on from NC_086285.1 coordinate 135,528,014, forward strand.
TACAGTCCATATGATGGAAAGCACAGCTTGTTATTACTATGTGACCAAATTGCTAACAGGTGAAGGAATTGGGAAAATTGAAGAAAGTGGGGCAAAGATCAGAAACAGTAGATGCTGATAGTTTTTCCCCTTCTGCATTCATCCAGCTGTCAAACCTGCATATACAACTCTACCACAACACTGAACATATATCACCTAAATCTTCTTCTGGGGAGAGACTTCTCCTAATATATTCAGTCAATATATAAACAGGTCAGCTGTATCCATAAACTACAGACATTCAGGCATCCAATTGCTTTCATGTTATTTTCATGTTAAAATTCATTAATTAAATTTTGGATTTAAGGGTGTTTGACACAACCAATTAGACTTTTTCTGAAAATGTCGTATTTTTTTTTCCAAAAGGAACTACCTTTGCTTAGATCATCTGGAAAACAAAAAAAAGCACAAGATCCAAACCTGTCTGGTCTAAAGCACCGCTTCATTTCTCTTTGGTGAGATGCATCACCATCACAAATACTAAGGAGAAGCAAATAAGTGGTAAGGAGAGGTCACAGTGGCCCTGAAGGTGTAAAGAATCAGTGGAGGGGAATAGAGAGTTGAAAGAGAAGGAATTACAAAAGTTCAAAACCACTGGTGTAGAAAAGGCACAAGGATGTCATGATTTCTTGATATACACAGGTAAGTCTGCTGGAGTCAGCTCCCTGGAACAAAATTAAGATTGCTTGGCATTTCCGAAGAATGTAAATTTTTCCATAATTTTAGAATTATTTAGTTTTTCAGACTTTTCTTCTCTTTAATTTTTAGTGAATATTTTCCTGCTGGTTCAGAGGAACTGGAATATAAGAACCTAGGAGCAGTTAGGAAATGCGCACTCGGTAGGAGCCGGAGTAATTAGAAGTGAAGAGGTGATTGATTGTAGTCTTCATAAATTGCAGATGGGCTCTTCTGCTTTCAGATGAACCCAGGTATATAGAAGTAAAAACGCATTATCAATTCCTGTGATGAGTTTGTGTCAGTTCATATTTCAGGATGACTGTAACAAAGCAGAAAGGATGAAACTTTTTATGTGAAAGCTAAAATTCACATTTGTTTAACTCTCTATTCCTGGTCTTTAGGTATCAGAAAGAACAAATCAATAATTTTCTTGTATGTCTTGTCCAATTCTGTGTATGTTTTGAGAAACAAAGGCAATAGAAATACAATACAGAATTCCAGAAGTATTCATGGGTTTACCTTGGTATTGGTGTTTTAGCATCTTACCGCTTACTTGTGACTACTTTCTGGTGTTAAATGCCTTCTAAAGGGATTTATTGGTTTGGCAAAGATACCCAGACAAGATTATTGTTATTTCTTGTTCTTTGGTCATGCAAAATCGTTTTTCCATGCTGTTTCGGAAAACATATGGAAAAGGAAAGTTGAATTCCTCAGCTGAATGAAGCAGCTGTTTGGTATTTACTCTTAATCACTGTTGGTGAGTAGATTTTCTCCTTCATTCACTGCTCTTATCGATGCTGTCCTCTGAAAGGCAATAGGGTTCTTTTTTAATTCAGCCCAAATTTCTAAGATATTATAGAAATTCATAGCAAACAAAGATATTCCCCAGATTTTTGTAACGTCTTTAATATTAAGGAAGTCAGTAATAATGGAAGTACTTTAAAAAATAGATTATTTATTTATATTTTCAAATACATTTTTGTCGTTGACCTTGATAGTATTTTCTGGGCTCTATGTCACAAAGCAGTGATTAATAAGCTTTGGATTTATTTACCTCTTCCCATTTTCAGATGCTATAATGTTACTTCCAAAAAGCTTTTTGTAATACAAGCAAAAGTTTTCCCCTATCTACTTTGACACTTTCCAGCATCTCATTTATTCCCAGAGTTTGATCAAACTTGATGACTTATTTATAGTAGGCTGTTATTGTGCTTAGTGCTGTACAAACCATGGACTCTGTTCCAAAAACCTGTACTCTAAATCAGATCCAGGCAGTCCAGTTGAACACGCTGTACAATTGCTTCATCAGTTCCCATTGACTGATAAAATTTCTTTCATTATTTTCTCTTTATAACCCAAGAAATGCAAAATGTATGACTGTTTTCTAGTATTCATTCCATATCCTCCTTTCTGAAAATTGATATGAAGATTTGTTTAAACTGATAGGAGTAACTACCTCTTCTGTGAATAAATTACACTTCCCATTTCTGAGAGGTCCTACTCTTTTCCTCCTTGCTGACCTCTTCTTCTCCAAGTACTTAAAAAAATTCTGATTTATCTCAAACCCTCATGCAATCTGCTTTTCATTTTCTACCCTTAATTTTCTTATCATTTTTTGCACTCTCTCTTAACTTCATTCTCTAATCTTCTCAGTACTGCTGTGTAGCTGATGTTTTATGCCTCGTATTTCCTTTTTCCTTACTTTTGATTACATTTTGGACTTTTCAGCTCATCCTCATTGACTTTTTACTCCTTGTATATGTATTGCAAGATTGCACATGCAACCTTTGGGTATGCATTCATTTACCTCTTCACATTTTTCTCTTTTTTCTTTTTTTTTTTCAGCTGTCAATATTTTTCCTTTAATGTTTTCATCATGTTAATTTTTCGTCTGACGTGCTACATTTCTCTAAAATGACTAATCCTAAACATTTTGAATTTTTTAACTAGTACCAGTTTGATTTGTCTTTCTAGTTTTGAAAGCAACTCTGGTATTTTCAATTCTTTCATAAATAGGCTTTTGTGCCTCTAGTCAAATGATAATCTCAAAATTTGTTACAATTATTTTTTTTTTAACATATGCATAAAAAGGATGGGAAATCTCTCCGGGAATAGGAACAGTCTTCATTTTGTATAACAACAATTGCATTGCTAAAGATAAACAAATTAATCCTTTTATATAATAAGGAAGCAGTTTTGCTGGTTCTGTGCCAGCTGAGGATTCCACTAAGCCAGAAGATCCTTCGATATTGCATTAAGGCAACTCTGCTGCCCGTTTCTGTCTGCAGTATATTTTCTAAAGTTACTGGACAGGTTCATTCTTGTTGAAGGGTCTACTTCTGAGCTGGTAATAAGATGGCATTGGTGGCTGTGGAGATCAGCGGCCAGAGATTTTATGAAGAAATATTTATGGTGCCTGAGAGTGATAGATGCGTGTGAATCAGGCTCTATTAGGAAGAACTTAGGAAGTAAAGATGCTAGAGTGTTACGCAGAATTCTTCGGTACTATACACAGTTAAAAGGTATTTCTGTTTCTACAGCATGTTCATTTGCTGGATGGGGCTGTGAGATACAGGTATATATGTATGTATGTATATACCTATGTATGTCTGTGTGTGTGCATACATGTATATATATATTTATATACCCATACTTATTATCTTGGCAAGTTGTTAATTTGACAGGGCTGAACGTGGCTGGGCTTTACCAGGCTTCGTGATCTCTAGTAATGTAAAACCACTAGACTATCAGAAAGTAAGTGACCATTGAATTAATGAATATTTCAAAGTAGTTAAAAATGGTATTGTAGCCAGGCCTTTGGTCCCCTTCCACTTCTGGGGCCGATGATTTAATTTTCTGCTGGTGGGGGAAACGTAGAGGTGGAATTCGGCAGCGAGTATCTGGGCCGATGGAAGCAGCAGAGAATGCAGCGGTTATGTCAGGGATTTCTTGTTTAGGCTTCTGTCAAATGAAAGACGATCCAAAATCTCCCTCTTGTGTGAGACGCACACTCAGAGTAGATTTTAGCCCTAAGTATTTATCAGATTTTCAGCAAATTGATTTGAGTGCTTTTGGACTGTACAAAATAAATGAGGCTTAAGAGTTCTGGATTAAATTTGTACTTGTATTACAGCTGCAAATGGCTTCAGTATACAAAACCATAATTTTACAGGTGGTTAATCTGTAACATGGGCCAAGATTTTATTGCACAAAAATTAAAATCAAGAGACATCAAATACTGAAACAGATGTCATATCTGATTTATAGCTAGCTTTAAAAAATAACATGTTGAGCAGATCTATTTCTGATTTAACATTGTTTCAGACTTTTATTAACATTAAAAAGGCATACAAGTTATGTAGTATCAGTAGGACTTTCCACCTGAGAGAAATACTGAGCAATCAAGTGTAAAACATTAACTTTACATGAAAATATATACCTAAACTAAGGTGGCAGCGTGAAAGCTCTCTCTGATACACTGCGCAGGGTGGGGGAAGGGAGAATCGAAAATGAGGAAAGGAACAAACTGGACCCTTAGTGCCAAGCAGCACAAATTGGAGTTAAGATGAATAAGAAGAATCCAAGAGCTATTAATCGAAGCTCAGCACCTCCAGGGATAAATGATTCTTATGCCTGAAATAGATTTAACTCTCCCCAAACAGTAATCTCACTCCTGAACAGGAAATGAAAATAAAAGCGAGCTACCTACCAGGCAAGAGCAGTCTCTACCTCCTGAATATTGCAGTCACTCAAGAGCTGCTAAATGTGTCTCTCTAAGTCCCCTACAACTATAAAAATTTGTGAATGCGAACGCCTGCATAATAATCTTTAGCTATTCAGGGATTTTTAAAAGGGAAAGCTCATTTCTGAACCCTCATTTTTTCCCTGTATCATGGCTCTGTCATTAAAATGTAATTTAAGTCTTACGTAGTTTGCACTCTACTTTCGTAAACTGTAGTACTTCCTTTTTCTCTCTTAAAACTCTGCCAACCTGAAGTTTGCTGAGAATCATTGCTTTAATTTTGAAATGGAGGAATTCTTAAAAGTTACTATTCAAAAGTTCTGCTGAATTATTTCTTTTAAAAGAATGTTAGATATGCCATGACTAAGCTCACGTTTAGCTTAATGTTGTTAGTTTTCAGATACATTTCATTTAGTTGACATGGCTCCCTCTTATTTTCTGATTTAAGCAAAACCAAACACATGTTTAAAAGATGCAATGCTCATTTTGGAACTTTTAAAGAAGCTTTTGGCTTAGGAAGACAATGGATTGTTTCCAAAGGGAGAAGGGTTAGATGAATGCTGCAGCATTCTTCAGTCCAGCCCTGAAAGACTCTTTATTTAGCTGCTAAATGGGGCAGGGAGGAAGCAAGGATCTACTACTACAATTTTCTTTTACTACAGAGTTCTTTTTTGGAAAGGTTTCTTCAACCTTTCTTCAAAAGCCTGTAGTTCATGTTTGGCTGTAATTCATATTACAGACATCTTTTCCTGATTTCTCTGTTTCCTTTGGGATTTCATTGCTTTGGATAAATCTAGCTGCAGTGGAGTCAGTGGCAAAATTTTGACTTCATTGGCATCAGGATTTCATCTTCCAGTTCATGTTCTCTAAACCAGTTCAGGTGCAGCTACTTTAGAAAAGTTGTTGTAGTGCACAATAGCCTGATCCTTCCCCTTTTCTTTTCCTGTGTTTATTTTCACTGGATGTATAAAACTGTTTATTTATTGATTTGTTTTTTTCATTCATGCGTCAGTATAATATAGACAGACTCTAATTCTGCCAGAGTTGGAATTCCTGAGAATCTCCAATTGTGTGTATTTTAGAGCATGTGTCAGGTCTATGAAGTGAAGGGAAGTTTCCCTTATCTCTGTGGGATAGCCAAGGGCCTAATGAACTTCAGAAGAAATCTTAATTGTTACATTTTCTAGTTGTGCTAGATTGAAAATCAACAGCTTCTCAACTTTTAACACTTGCTTTCAATCACCTGTGTATATAAATCTGGAGCAAAATGACTTACTATCATCTTCAGTTTGCTTTCTCTGAACTGAGCTGTTTCCTTTTTTTCTGAACCAGGAGCAAGTGCTAAACTTTCTAAAGAAAATTCTAGAGTTACTGTACTCTAAAATGTGTACACACACATTGTTCAGGATGCAGAAGCACTGCAGCAGTGATGTTTTTTGTTTTAATTCTCTTACTTTCATAATCTTTTCTAACATTGTTAGTGTTTTGTTTTTTTTTTTAATACCGCTTCTGAGACTTGAAATTATGTTTTTATTAAAATATCTAGTTAAAAGCCTTAAGGTTTTGTTTCTGAGCAGTAATAATCAGACCAGAACTCCTCATTATATGAAAAGTTACAGGTTTTTTCCACATGCTTCACCCATTTAACTGCATTGACTTTCACCTCATTTTATTCAGTCCTTTGGTATTGGAAGGATTCTGCATTCTGCAACTATTTCATCTTTATTTTCCCCAAAAATACCTTAGTAAACTTCGCCCCCACCCCATCCATCCCCTTTTCCAGATCATTTATGAAAATATTGGTCTATCTGCTCCCCTGCACAGAAACCTATGGGAATCTTTTTGACCTCCATTCACCACGAAAATGACCTCTTTTTTTTCTTTTCTTTTCTTTTCTTTTTTATTTTTTTTTTCATATTTATTCATGCAAGGACTTTCTTTCTCATCCTCTAGCAGCTATGGCTCGTTTAGAGCTTTTGGTGAGGGCCACTGTAAAATGTTTTTTGAATACCAAATACTTTTTTTAAAGTGGATCTGCCTTTCCCACAGCCTTCTTACCCCTCTTCAAAGATTTATTTCGGGAATCTGAGATGTTTCGGTGGGCATGTAAGTACTCATGGAGAGGGCTTGTTCCTACAGAACTAGACCATACTCTCCAGTGTGTGAATACTCCTTTAATTACTCACTAGCAGTATTACAAAAAATAAAAATAAAAATACTAACCATGCTATGTGCAATACTCAGGGTAGAAAAGGGAGGTAGAGTATGTCAATGTTCAAAGGACTGTGGCGGCCCCATTTATGACCCTGCATCTGCACAACTGGTCAAAGCCAGCGTTCCCTGAGGGACGCGGGACAGTTGTTAAAGTGGTTGTTCCTGGGGGAGCACTGAGGAGAGGGCTTTGTGGAGACCGAGCACTGAGAAGAGGGAGTGGGAGAGGGTAAAAACTGGCTAGAGAGGTGTAATGAGAACTAAAATGTTTTGTGTTGTTAACTTCAGTAAATTCTTCCAGCGAACCCACAGGAAAAATCCATTAAAATATTCCATAGAAACCAACAATCACTCACGCTACACACTCATCACCTTTCAATAAAGTTCTAACGCATCCTTTAGAATATAGGTACCTTATTTTCAAAACAGTGATCATGTGTCAAGGCAGTCTTACCTCTGATAGGAAATGTCATGCTTTCTGCTAAGAAGTAATAGCAGAACAGCACATCCCTGATGCTGTATGCAGACAAAGCCAAAAGTTCTGCTCAAGCATTGTTCCGAAGTGTGATGTCTTTCAGGCAAAGCTGACTACAGTCTTCTGTATCTTGCGAGACTTAAACGCACATGCAAGTTTGTCCTTGTATACCACTTATTTTTACAATAAATGAGGAAATTTATTCTGAATGACAAGAGAACCCCACTCTTTTTCAGGTCCACTCACTGACTGTCTCCAACAAAACTCTCAGAGGCATTAAAATGTATGTTTAACTCATTCCCATACAATGCTTTAAAAAGTGCTGGATTATCATGTTAGGTTAGAAATCCAGTAAAATTATTGGAATCTATGTAAAACACATTGTTTCTTAATCCCACTTTTGGTGTAAGAACTGCAAGCATCTACTTCTATTAATAAATTTAAACCTTATTTTTTTTCCACATAAAGCCACAGTTAAACACGAATTTTAATTTAGATAGGAGTGAAACCTCTTCTGGAAACAATAAAAAGAGAAAATGAAATGGCAAAGGCTACTGGAGAGCGTGCAGCGACCTCTTCAAGTATGCATTAGGAGACCAAGATCTTCCTGGACCGTTTGTTATAAGGAGTAGTGTGCTTACAATAATTAGTATCCTGAACAACTCAGAGATGATCGTAGACACAGCTGTTCCTGTTTAAGGTAGCAGGCACATCAATGGCAAGGCAGTAGGTATTGATTTGTGCAGTGACATCCTTCTAGCTATGTCATCTGAGTGAAAGAAGCGCCCAAATTAACCAATAATAAAGTGTTAGAAGTTGTAGTAGTTGCCTCTTGGGACTTGTTCCGGTTGAGGATAGATACCTCTCCTCTTCCCACAGCCATCAATCCTCCTTGAAGGATTGCATGCAGGTCTACATTGGTCAAAAACAATATATGAAGTCCAAAAGGATAAAGTAGCAGATTGCCAAATTATATATATATTGAAAATTTCCTCACAGTATTCTGAAACTTGATCTAACTGTTAATTTGCAATTTTTAAAATGTTATGATTTGTGAATAAATTTTTCTCTTTCGGTATTTGAATAAAGATGACTTAAGTGTATGGTCCCATTTCCATCGAAATCAGATGTCAGAAATTGTTAGTTGTATCAACTTGATTTTCTTACTGTTCTGATTGTACAGTCCATTTTTGTCATGGGCCACTGGCTATATAGTACATCAGCTGACTGTATGTAATAAAGGGTAACAGGCCTGGACATTGTTGATGTTGGAGCAGTAAAAAGCAGTGACCATAAATACGTAACCCACATGAACATCAACGAGAAAATCTGTATTTAAGTAATAATTGTGTGACATATAAAATGTTAATCCAAGAATTTGAGCCCTAATTTGGATTTAAACTGTCCCATACTATGGTGGAATTTCTGTTTATTCAGTAATATAAAACCTGCTTGCAATCAATCTTTTTACAGTTCTTGGATTACCTTTTTATATAGGTTATTTATTTCAGAAAACATTACATGACTGAATTTGTTCTCTTACTGTTTTTTTAGCAAATGGGCAAAAAATATCTTTTGACACATAAACTAAGATTTACACCAGCAAGTATTCAATTAAATTTTAAATTTAAATATTACTGCTTTTGAGATCAAGATACCATTATAGACAAAGCCTTAGTTTAAAAACTGAAGGCATCTTTTCATATATGAGTTATGTTACAACTGGATATAGATTCATATTTCCAAAAACACGTAATTGCAAATATGGCTGAGGTAAAACACATATTTGACAAGTATCCATCATCTAACAAAAAAAAATAGCTGTTTGCATTGGTTATTTTCTACAAATATTCACTATATTCACTCTACAGAACAAAAGTTTGCTTTTTTTTTTTCTTCTTGGAGAGGAAAAATTAGTATCTGGGCCATGGCACTTAACATCAAGCACAAATAATCATGATCAGAAGAAAGAGTTAAAAAAACCCCTTCTATATTTATTAAAAAAGTCCAAAGATCTTGCAACAAGTAGAGAGTATGTAATCTTATACTTGCTTCTAATTCTCCTGCAATCAAGGTATTCTCTGAGTAAAACTATGTTTTAAGTCTTAAGGATTTTGGAAAATGCAACTGGTCCCTATTAACAGAATATAACAATTTTAAAGAAATGCAACTGCCAAACATGATCATTTTTTTGCTGACATAGTGCTCATTTATAAACTATGGGAGAATGCCAAGGGAGGCTTTCTTTACATCTCATTTTCTGTGCATTTTTTTTTTAATAAACATTTATACCAACTCTTTAAAGGCTGCTGCTGTAAAACTACTGTGAAGTCATAAAGAGATTTGCGGATTTCAGATTTAGAATCTTATTGATATCTTCATTGTGTTAAGAGACTTTGAATATGGAGGTTATTTATACGCATTTGATGTTCCCCTTACAAGAAAGTCTTGAAACTAGAGTCCTTTTCCGGTTTTTCTCTTACACAGCAAGGATTTCATGCATTTATATCAAAGGAGAAATTCCTTGTATTGGATGAGAACTGAAATGCATGTTTATCCTACTGGGGTCTATTTTAGAAAAAGTAAGTAGGGTTTCAGGCTGCCCAAGGTATTTTTTGTTTTGTTTTTGTGTTGGGGGGGAGGCTTTTTAAAATGTTTTATTGTTGTCTAACATTCCATACTATGAATCTTAGACCAACTTTGTAATTAAAAGAAAGTTATTTCTGTTATAGAATTCCAGTGTCTGACTCAATGCCTTTTAAAAGTATATACAGAAAATCAGAAATTTTTATCTCATATCAAGTCCTCTAAATTTTCAGAACCCTACTCACTTTTTAGAAGATCTTTTCAATCACTTTATGTTGTATAATGCTCCTTAAGGAGGCAATAGAGCACATCAGCCATCTTACTGATCCAGTCTAGTATGGCAGGGGCCATTGTCCACAGACGTTACCATTGAAGATGAGTGACAATAATCTGAATTGTTTAATTTTGTTTGTGTGTAAGGCATCACTTTGCTCAGTTTTTAGGTGCAGTTGTAGCTTTGCAACCAGAAAGAGAGGAGTAGGCCGGGAATGGGCAAATAATTCTCACAGGTTGACTTAGAAGGTGATTAAGCTCAAAGCAGCTTTGCAGTAGTTTACTTGGGATGCTGATAGCTGCAACATAATCTAACCAAGGAGAAGCAGCTGAAGTAGTCTGCTAAGGGAGACGCACCTTGTGTCTTATGGAAAGTTGAAAAATGGGTAGAGTTAGCCAGTGCTGCTTGTAGAAAGCCACCATACTTGAGGGAAAAGAATGGCTATTGTAGTCTTGTCCATCTTGTCAAAAAGAAAGAAACAGTCTAGGCAGAAAGATTTGTGTTAAACGGCTGAGAAATTTCAGCTTTTAGCTTATAAGTGATTTCTTTTTGGTGTAAATAAGATATTTTTTTAAAAACTTCTTGTAACGCCTCATTTATTTTTGTAATTCTGGGCTGTTTTGTCTCTTTATATAAGCTGCACACATCAAAATATACCGCTAGTATTAGATGAAAGCATTTCAAAAGTGCAAAGTGCAGTTATGACCACACTTGAGTCTTGCCTAATCATTTGTTAATCATAGTAGGGTATCTGTCTTGAAAATGGTCTTGTTGTATCAAGGTACACATTGGATTTTATGCTGAATAAAAATTACCCTGCACTCTCTTTTTAAATTGGTTACTGTCTGTTTTCACTCCATGCCCTGTTGCATGCAGAAAGTGAAATCCACAGGCCTGTAGTGGATGAAGCTAATATTGTCTGTGTCTTTCACTGCTGGCTGTTACAAAAATCAATACAAAAAACTTATGAGCATTCTCAGTACCCAATTCAATAGAAAATATGTCCCATTTCTGCAGCTTTTGCAACATTGTTTGAGTTTCCAGGGCATGGAGGTCTGGACATACTTTTTATTGAATCAGATCCTCAGTAATGTCTTCATATATTTTTAAAGAAAACTCAGAAGGTACACACTGAAATAAACAGTGAGAACTGTACAAGTCGATGGTTAGACTGGAAAGCTTGAATCAGGATGTGAAGACTGAAATCAGTTTGGCTAGCAGCAGTTTCTCCTGCAAAAATATTTTATTTCTAACATGAGGTCTGACATATCTGGTTGTATCAACTTCAAAGAATACAAACATAGTGCCTTTGGCACTGCCTAATTTTAAAAATATATACCCACCAATAAACCAGCAAGAGATACTTTAATAAAAATCATCATGGTTAAAAGTTCTATGCTGCCAGCCCTACCAGAATGTGTTCCTCTCTACTCCCCCCACCTTTCTGTTTGATGCATTCCTTAAATATTTAAAAATATGTTTTAACCTATTCTTATTTCTAAAAGTCTGATTTGCGTCAGTTCCATAAGTATATGGAAGTGCCTGGGAGATATATGCAGTCTGAGAGAAAGCAGTTGGCTCATGATAAACATAAGATGAAAGTGTTGCTTCTAGGCAGAGATTCAAGGAAATTTCTGGAAGGCCAACCTCCCTGTCAGTGAAGACATCAAAACATTCAGCTGAGAAGGAAGCTCTCGTTTCCTTTCATTGTCTTTATACACACTTAACGTATTCAGCAAGCAGTATTTTGTGGAAAATTGTCTTCTGCATCCTCATCTGCATGGACTGAGGCAAAAAATTTGTAACACTTCTAAGAGCGGGGTAAGCATAATACAGACTTCAAAGATGTCCTCACTGGCAAATAGGTGGAAATTGGTACTAAGTCCAGTCATAGTCATGACTGATGTGAGAGATGTACTGCTGTGATTTGCTGAGATAAGATCTGGTGACTATATTTAAAAAAATGTAAATTTTTCTTGCCTTTGCGGTAGCCAAGCAGACATACTGAAGAAGCAGACATTGTGACTTCAGACAGGCTGAGGATCACAATTCTATAACCACTTACCATGGATTATCCATTTTCCAGTTGCTTCATTAGGTCATATTGCTGATGTAAAGCAAACAGTTCAGTTCAGCTTCAAGAACTGAAGCAATTCGTTGGTGTCTTCTAGATTGTTTTAATAGTATTACCGGCACTGCCAAGAACGATGCGTATTTGAAGGAACCTTACCTTCTCAGGAAAGATCTGATTGACAGTATTCAAAAAATTTTCACAGAATCTAAATGTTTTAGAGCTAGTAGGGGTCACCTTGCTAACTGCTAGTGAAACACTCAGATATTCAGTAGTGGAGTAAAAATGCTTTCTCTTTCGTTATGTTGTTCCGCATATTTAAGAAATCTGTGTGTGGACGCTATTATTTTTATTTCTTGGTGTGGTATTTTTTTCCTTTCCTCTTGTTAAAATACTTGATCACCAACGCAATGGCAACATTTGGTTAGGTGGCCAGTGACAGGATGGTCAAATGCTGGAGTAGGTTGCCCAGAGAGGTTGTGGAGACCAGGGGTCTCCACCTGTCTGGACGGGGTCCTGGGCAATCTGCTCTAGCTGAGATTGTGTGGGCATGGGGGCTGGAATAAATGATCTCTGGAGGCCCCTTCCAACCTCAACCATTCTGTGATTCTTTGTTTTTTTCTACACAATTACTATGGAGGTTGAAACACAATTTATGCTAAAATTAATCAGATGTTTAATAAATCTGAATTAAAGGGTGTGCTTGTCAAGGTGTCATGCCATCTGCTCTATACCTTCTGGAAGCTGGATAAATGGGAATTATCTCATATTTTATACAAAATGTGCTATGGTTTCTTCACCTGTGGCTAATGAAGAAAGGCAGGTTGCTATTCTTAGGAGAAGTTTTTGAAACCGTCTTGGTATCCATCTGGAATTTCTGAAGAAGTATACAAGTAGTTAACTTTATACATATGAATAGTTTTGCAGGGAAACTTTTCATCTACAAAATCACATATCTAAACCTAGGCAATTAACAAATGTATCACTATTAAGGGTTGTTCCAACGACGATAACATAGTGGAGATAGGTCTTTCTTTGGAGGACTCGGTGGTTACTCTTCACAGACTGCATTCTTTCGATATGCAAGCTGTTGCTTTAGGTACAGTAGGAGTCCCACAAATAGAAACAGTCTCTTTAAAAACAACTAATGTTTTTTTCTTATTTCCACTGCTGCCGATTGGTCTCCATTATTCTTTCTCAGGGCTATCATTTCCAAAGCTTTTCCTGTCCCTGGCAAGCCCTCTATTCTATTTTCTCTGTTTCTCTCAGACAGTTACGTACAGCACAATGTTGCAGAATTTTATGTTCTCTCTGTCAGTCCCCAGAAAATCTTTGCAAATGCTCTAAGGCATCCGATGTGTGCCTGCATTCTGGGTGGTGGTTCTTATTGTTTCGCCAATTCTAAATAAAGTGGAAGGTAACTGTCTCATTTAAGTTGTTCGTTAGTGTCTGCTGGGGAGTAAGTAACTTGTAATAACATCACAAAACATGTGAATGTATATAAAATAAAAATATGTCTTATTCCTTAATCATATGTTTAGAATATAATATGTTTCAAATGGACCAGATGAAATACTCTGTGCTAAATTTAGCTTTCTTTTGTTGTTTGATGTTTGTTTTAGAGTTATTCAACCAAATTTTATGTGACTATATTTCAACCACGGAGTTGTTTGTGAACTGATTGTGGGGATAATCATATTGTAAGTATAGGAAACTTGAGCTGTTTAGATTGGTTACATATGCCATAGCCTGTGTTTCCATTAACAGACTATATGAACAAAATTTACAGAAAGTTAGAATTCTTTTGGTTTCCAATACTCTGCATAATAATTTTAAATACTGTATTCAAAAGCAAACATCATGAATACATTTGTGTAAATATTAACTTTTATTTTGAATTTTTACAATTGACTCCTGAAAAAAAATTTCTTCAGTATGGGCTTTAATAGCAATTGTTCATTAAATAAACCGTAATATTTTTTGTAAACATATATATTTTCATTTTCCTCTACTGACACAAATATTTTTATTTATATTCTAGACAATTTATTATTATTATTATTATTATTATTATTATTATTATTATTATTATTATTATTATTATTCAGCCAGCAGTGTTTGCACAGCTGAAATATTACATCAGTTTATGCAGATATTAATTCTGAAAAGTAAATTTTGGTAGTAAAATGCAAAAATTTGTATAAAACAGGCAAATTAATAAAAGAAAAAACATCTAGAAGTACTTATCTGTGTGAATTATGCTATTTATTCTTTACATAGACACTGTGTGAATCCATTGTTTTCTAAGACTGTATGATATTCAATATCTGGAAGAGCAGAAAATAGGTGAAAATCAACAGCTAAATACCTATGCATTTCAGAAGCTATCAAACTACACTTCACTTTCCGTTTTACACGTACATTATTTATGTATTTATGAGAGCCTTATTTTGCATGTTAATGTTGTGTACTGGACAGATATTTCACCATTTTGGTAACAATATGAGACCCTTGCCAAAACAAACAAACAAACAAAAACCCAAAACAAACCCAAAACAAACAAGAAAGTAAAATAATCCCAGCAGATCAGAAGCTTGCCTGGCAGATGTGTATATCCTCTACCTGTGGGAGTGTGCACACTGAAGTAACATTTTATGAAAGCACACTGCAGAGTGTGACCTGAAAAATCAAATTTTGTGATATGCCAGAGGAAGAAAGCATGAACAAACTGACTAGTGTGTCTCCTCCTTAGCAGTTCAGAAGTCTGTTCCTGAGAGATTATTTTGTTTGTAACTATTTCTTTGCACCTTCTACAGCTAACTATTGTTTTTGCTGTCATCAATGATCCTTCTCTTTTTACATCTTGCAATCTGTTTTGACTGCACTGTGTCTTTCAACTTGCACTAGGTAGTTAATGTAAAATTAACATCGCTAAGATACCTCTAACGTTAAAAATAGTACTACACGCCAAAAGGTAGCAGCAACTTTTGCATGATCTTCTGTATTAAAACTCAATTTTTATCAAACAAAAGCAATATGTTTTTGAAAGAATCATTTTCAAGAACAGACTATGCAGTCGAGTTACCTAATTGATTGGAGAATTTTTCATTTCAATTATGACCTTGAAATCAGTGATGCCTGGAATGCCCCTCAGACCATGTCATGGGTGCTCTAGTAAAGATCTATCGTTAGATCAATTACTAAAAGCAATGGAACATCTGATCCTACCCTTGAAATTAACCAGGAAAAGTAGGTCAGCACACCTTCAGCTGACACAATGAAGTATTATGCTCTCAATGACCCAGGAAGGAAAGCACTAATGATTGATGGGAAGAGATATTTAAATGAGAAAGTTGAAGCACACTAGAATTAAGCACGTCAGAATGATCAAGCAACTCTAGACAGCCAAGTGACTTCAGATAACAGCAATTTTGGCCAAATCTTATGTGAGTTTATCCTCCCCGAAACAACAGTCATATTTATCATGAAATGAAAAAGGATTTAGGCTTCAAAGATCTAACAGTCTTTCCAAATAGTAGCTTTTTTTGCCCTTCTTGTTCATTGTTTTTTAATAACACTATTTGGCTTTCATTAGTTATCACAGTCTCTCTACATGTGATAGAAAGGATGTTGCTATCTCTTATGAGCCATTAAAACCACAAAAAAAAAAGGCATAAAAAAGAATTCTGCAGGTTATCACTGCCATAAGTTTTAAGAAAACTGTTTTCTCAGTATGCTTCAGAGGCATTATTCTTCTTTGGATAAAAAACAAATGGAGAGAATTAGCAAAATACTTGTGGTAATACAAGAATATCAGAACGATATGCAAGTATTTTCAAATTATGCCATGGTCAAGAGCTCAGCACGTCTTTAGAAAACACTTGGAACAGCTATTTTGGTTGCATGTAGGCAGCAGTGCAGCTTAACAGTACTCTAAGAAAGGCATCATAGAAGTACTAGACTGGTTTTTCCTTTCGTTTCCATTGGCTGTAAATTAAAATGGACCACATTTGCTAGAAACACACTTTGAGGGAAGACACTTCACATGTTCAAATTATTGTTTAAAGACTCATGAGAAATTGTAAGAAATCCTTGCCTGTGAAGGCGGAAGGATTTCACGATCGCTTTCTAGACCAATAGTGAGATAAAAAGTCTGTTTTTGCTGAAGTGTGTTACAGATTATGCTATGCCTTTCCCAAGCTTCCTGGGACAAGCAACATAAGCAAAGGAAGGGTGAAGGATCTTGGCAGTCTCTTACCAGACTGACAGATTTCTTTTTGCCTAATATGATAAGAAGACTAAACTTGCACTTGCCTTTTCTATGACAAGTGCCAGAAGTCATTCAAAGACTCAGCAACAATACTTTGAGTCGCCAGGCATTTTGGGTAGTTAATGTATTTGCAAATTTGGGGCTCAATTGTTTTCAATTAAAGTGGCATAGTTTCTGTATTCAGCAATTAAAGGCACATCTGCCACAGGATATTTATAATTTAGAACTGGAAGTTTACTGCATCAACTATTTCTTGGACTACTAGCAAGAAAATTTACAGTGTGCTGTTTTTCTAAATAATTCTCTATTGAGGGAAACATTGCTTACTTCACTGAACATTTAAAATGGGTATAAAGGAAATATGAAACACTTGTGCAGAAGATTAAACTGAACATACTAGAGCTTGAATGACTCTTGGAGCTGAATGTACCTTTTTTGTTTTTTGGGGGGGAAATGAGTAACTTTGATGCTAGTTCTTACAAGAGTCTGCTGTGGAATTGTTCACATTTCTGTTGTTACAGCAACTGGAGTGGAGTGGACAGGGGATCCAGAGCGTGAGCGATGAGACTACTTCAATGTACTTCAATGTTCAATGCAGAAAAAAGTGGTTGTGAGCATAACTTAATGTTCTTTACTGCATTTTTGTCTATGGTTTAAGTAGTATCTATGGGCAAATCTTCAGTTTTGGAAATAACTGGGGCAACTGATTAGCTGACTGTCAAGTCCTATTAAATACAACTCAAGAACAAATTTTCATAGACTATGATTTGGATTCTGCCAGGTATAATTCAAAACATTTTGCATCAGTTTGTTTCTACAAGTTTGCTGCTTCTCCTTGGTTCCTTGGCCCTTAATAAGGCAAAGGGTATGTAAGTTGGTCTTATTTTCTCTTTCCAGAAAAGCTGTCAAAACTGGGAAAATAATTCCAATTCATACTGGAAGAAATTATGAAATCATTTGTGAAAATATTTTTTCATATCTGGTGTATTATGGTTTAATTTTTCTTTTTACTAGATTTCTATGCTCACTTATTTTCCTTTTTCTAACATCCTGATCAAAACTAGCATAGCTTTTGCTATCTGAGCTAAAATAAACAACAAAAAAACCCAATGGTGCTGCATGTGGGTAAACATCCTGTGGTGATTAGCCTGATCTAACTCAAGTTATTTTAGATAGGCCACATGGAACTCATTGCTCTATTTGAACAGCACCCTGTGAAATCAGCTGCACTCTGCATGCTTAACATATTCAATGCCAGCCTATTAATTTATATCACTAAACAAAACACATTAGAGTGATGAAGGCAACAACTCTACCTGTCCTCTTATTTCACCACTGAGGTAAGCAGGAATATCCATAAATTAAACCAGATTTAAGCCTCTCATCCAAAAGGAAATTTGCCCATTTAAGGTATGAAAAGCTCTTAGCTTTCACAGTTGGTATCCTCTTAAAAAACACAAGACACTATTGTTGTAAGATAAGTATTTAGGCAACTGCAGTCTGTAATTTTATTAGTCAGTGAGAGAAGTGGACATCAAAATCTTCATCTTGCAAACAAAGCTTAACAATAACTTGCAGAAAGTGTCTTCCTGAAGTAGGTATATTTTTGAGATTAAAAAGGAATGTTTCTAGATTATTTTTTTAATTATTCTTTTTTTTTTTTTTTAAAGAAACTTCAAAATATAGATCTCTAGTGGAATTCTTTTGTTTGGGTTATTTGCCTGAATGCTTTGTGGAACACTTTCATTAAGTATTGTATATGACACAACAAAAATATCACCTGGAAATTATGATTTGGTTTGAGGTTTGTCAGGTAGTTCTTAAGACCATCAACAAAATAGTGCACTAAGCACTAGAAAGATCAGGTCGTAATTAGGAATGGTGTGCTTGGAGTACTGATTAATTTCAGGCAATGATTTCTCAGTACACTGGAGATATAGCAGAGTTTTTAGTATAATTAGACTTTGAATGCCAAGGTTGTGATCAATAAGAATTAAAAGACCATTTGCAAAGCTATATTTATACAATTTCTACAATCAGTTTTTTCTTTTCTTTAAATATGTCAAAGCCTAAGGCATAAAAATTGTCAGAATTCTATGCTAACACCATCATAAACTCTGCTTTTCTTCTTGCTTTATATAATAGTTGTTTAATAATTTTATTTTCCATGTAAAATAAAGTTTGTTTGTATTTAGTTTGGCAGGTGTCAATTTAATTAATAATCAACCAAATGACATTCTAGATTTGCTTTGGATAGCAGTTCAATGCATTCTATTGATTTCGTATTATTGGACTAGATGTTGTCATCATTATTACTGTGTGCCATGCTTCAGGCAGGATTTGAATTAACCAGTAGTATTTTGGTATAGGGAGTTTTTGTCTTTCTGCATGGAAATTGAATTATAGTTCAGCAACAAACTATTTTATAGAACCTTTCGGGGGTTTTCTGTAGTTTTTTTAAAAAAGTTATGTATTAAAATTATTCAAAACGAAATGCTTCCAAATGTTTTAGATTATTTATATACTGTGATTATTTTTTATTTCTTAAAGCTCTACTACATTTTCTTCAGAATATAACAGTAACGTAATGTCAGCTAGTATTTTACACATGAGGTTAGATGTTTGTTTGTGTGTAGTAACCTTTCTTTTCTATACCATAAAAGCAGCACACTATTCACAGTTAGGTCAGTAATAGGAACATATCCTGTGTCAGGGAGCCATGGGAACTGCTCTGGAAGGAAACCAGTCTCATCATGGACACAGGTGACAATGGAGGAATTCTTAAGTATGTTCAAAACCTCTATAACTCCAAGAAATTGGACACCTCGTATTACCTTTTACCTGTCTGTGGTTCCCTCGGGAGAGAGTCTTTTCTTGCAGAAGTGACAGAATATGAGAATAGTGTAGACTTCTCTCTGCTTTCTATCCTGAAAGAAGTATTCATTTCTGTTGAAACTAGCACCTCTTATGAATTTAGAAAGTTTTGTAAGCAGTACTGCAGCCTTAAACCCGTATAACTGCTAGTCAAAATGAAAGGCCAAAGATATTCAGATCTGAGTAGTTGTCTGCTCCATATCCTTATGACTAATGAAGATTAAAAAGTCTATTGTGAGTATGGAAGCGGCATATCAGTTACTTCTGTTTGCAGTGGGGTCCAGATTAGACTCAGCTCTTTCAAACATTTACATGGGTTTTAAAAAACAGATGGAGACTCAAGGCTGAAGCTAGAGTTTTTCACAGAGTTATAGAATGGTTGATACTGGAAGGGATCTCTGGCAGTCGTCTTGTCCAATGCCCTGCTCAAAGCAGGGTCACCTACTGCACTACTTGAGATGTGTTAGTCCTGAGAGACTGAAAAAGCGTCCTTGAGACACTGAAAAAGCCTAGATTAAAAAACTACTGCTATCTAATCTGCCCAGATTCAACGAAAGGAATGAGAAATTGTGGAAGGAAGAGGACTGTCCTTTATCATATCTCTGTATGGTGGAAAAAATGTTTACTTTGAGAGAGTGTTCTGTGGTCAGGTGTCCATGCAAATGTCATCTGCAATGCAACGACATGCGGCTAGATTAAGGGAAACCATTCTAAACACAAGTTCAAAGAGGTAATAATATAGAGAGACTTGCTTTCCAAAATGGAGTAAAATATGTAATTAAAGTAATAACATGTAGTCACTTTTGAGGACTTTTTCCAAACTTTGCTTCATTTGAATTTCACATATTTGACATCTTCTTTTGACAATTCATCTGATTATATCAATATGTCACATTATGCAGTAATAATGAAACATGATGTATTTCAGCAGAATGAGTCATCCTGATGGCATGTCAGATCCAACATATTCCAAATCAAAGTTCATTAAAACATGATGATTAAAACCTATATTTAAAAGAGCTTCCCCTGCTCAGATTATTTGTATTTTCTATCTCTATTCCTTCTGATAAATTAAACTGGGTCTTTTGCAACCTGCCACTCTTGACTCAAATAGAGAAAACACAGATGTGAAAAACCTCAGGGGTAAAATGGAGAACAAAACACCCTTTCTCTACTTGTACCTTTGACCAGTTTTGAAAATGCACATCTAGAAGCTTAAAGTAAACTCCATTCCAGTAGTAATAACGTTCCTACATCTCTCCTAGTATTCAGGATGTTTTACCCTTAAAAGCCAGGAAAAGGAAGTTGGAGACGTTTCACGAGTGAAAGTGCAAACTACTGATGGGATAGACTTTGGGCAAAAATCTCATGAGTCATGTCAAGAATTCTTGGAATAAAGTTTCATTTTCTCTTATTCCAACAAGCCGGAGCTAAAGACAAAAAAAATATTTCTGCTGCTGCATAGTAGGAAAGAGCAATGAATAACTCAATGTTATTTTAAGAACGAAGATGTATTCTCTTTCTAGTTTTGTTACCCGAAGAAAAATTCCTGAACCTTTTATGAAGATTTTCTTGCCAGGCCAGAATATTTAGATATCAATTTAGAAAAAGAATTACTCAATACTTGTTCATATTAGGGGGGGCACATGAACTGTTGCATTTCTCCGTCGCATGCCACTATTGCTAAAAAATACAGGAGATGTGTGCTATTTATGGGAGATGATAAATTTCCTCAGCTTCACGATTTCTGTTGAAGTCCTGATGGTTCATTCAGTTTGACGATTAGTCTTGTTGCTGAACTGGCTTAGGAGGCCCCCTGTTTGATGTCAGTGTCTTCCCTTGCTTGTTTGAGAAGGAATTCGTGACTTAGTTGCAGAAATGTTTGGTTTAGAAAAAAAGGTGCTTGAAGGGTTACATACCTTATTAGCTCCTTTTCCACCGTTGAACATTGCTACCCTTAATCCTAATGGAAGTTATACACACACCTTAGCAGACAAGTGGGTCACCCTGCTGAGTGGATTTCAGGCTCCTCAGAAAGTGATACAGCAGCAAAACCATAGCATTAACCAAAACAGCTGCCAATGATCATAATAGGCCCTGGCTTTGGGTAGAAAGGGCAGGAATCCTGGTAACTTCTGTGCTTTCTCTGCTTCCTCTCCTGCAGATAGTCTGTCTTTTCCCAAGACGCTGCTTTGCAGTGAGAGGAACCTCCTGCCTACCGCCAGACCTCAACTAAATATTAATTGGGAACTTAATGAAAAATAAAACATCGAGTCTGTGAACTCTCTAATTTGAAATCCCGCTGTATGTGTGCAAGAAGGGGGAAGGTAAAGGAAAGTATAGAGGAGGACAATGAATGCTGAATGCGAGATTATTTTTTGCAATATATTTTTCTGAGCGTGTGTGGGAATTCATTGAAATGCAAGCTGACAGACACTGCTGAAATTCCTGCTGTAGGGGGTCATTTTTTTGTATAGGTTATGAACATAAATGAGGTAACCCATACAGAAGCTTCACTTTCCCCTATATATGTGGATAAACCTGGTAGCTATCATCTTTGCCCCCAAAATTGTGTGCATAATTAGTTAAAATCCGAGCCCTTTCAGAATAGTAAACCATCGACAAACCTTCAAGAGATAAGAATGCCTTCTTTTTTTTTTTTCAGCAAACCAGTGTATTGTTGAATAGAACTGCTGGCAGAAATAAAGCATATTTTTCATGATTATCCATTGTATAAGTGACAGTATTCCGGTCCAATTTTATTATATAAAAAAAGTAACCCTGAAAAAACTCAGACAACACAGATTAAAGTGAGATGTGTGTAAGTTCCTTATGTATTGACAAAATGAACAAATAATACTCATTACAGATATTCATAAACTATATCTGTAAAGGCTATTAGACATATGAATAATTATAACTTTCCTGAAAGCAATGCGGTGTTTGATTTATTGTATCTTCTACATATTCTAATGTGTTAGCTGTACCTATAGTTTGTTACTGAAATTTTGGGAAAGATCTTTTCTCCTGTGCATACAACTAGGGATTCGGGATACCTTTTCCTTTTTGTGACAGTGCTCGAGTTCCGGTTTTTGTGGGGTGCATAAGCATGTTCTCTGATTAATTATTTTTAATATTATATTTTTACATGGCTATATCTGCTAGCCAACAGCTATATTTCAGTTTATCACCAGACTTCCTTCCAAATGGAAGCACTTTATAAAACAAGCGAAATCACAATACCCAATCATTCAGAAATATTGGGCTACTTCATATTTTTATAAGCTCTTAAATTTTGAGGTGATCAGGGTTCTGAGCTTGCATTGCATAGAATAATTTAAAATTATTGGAGCACTTCACATATTTTTAAAACCACTTCAGCTAGGAAATGATGGGGTTCTAGAAATATGTGGCATATAAGGGTGTAAAATTATCAGAGAGCTTAAGTGCTTCATTGTGAAAGTGATCAAAGTTCCTTGCTTGCACATTGCAAAGCAATTGAAAATTACTGGAGTGCTTCAAGTGGTTCATGTTTTTAGAAGAGTTTTAGTCTCTCCTGCTCAAATACTCCTTAAAATTGTGAATGTCTACAATATTTTTAAATGTTGAGTATGCACCCGTTATCCCACTTTTCCTCATATTTTGTTGTTTGGGGTTTTTAGGTACAAATATTTGTATTTTGTCCCAAAGTTAAGTAAGTCTTGAAATCCTTTAGTTTCAGACACATAAGAGCTTTGATGAATTTAATTGTACTACTGCTTCTGAAGAAAACAGTTTAAGAAATAGTTTTAATAATATCAGTATTGAAAGCTGACATCTGAATTCCTGCCTGTATCTTTCACTATTTATAGACTGCTTTCCATAGGTCGTTTATTTAATTTAAAATTTTATGAGGTAGGCTCTTTTTGGTTTAGATTTTAATTTATTTTAAATTATTTAATATTACTTTTAATGTTATTGTGTTTTTAAAAAATTACCTTTAAAATACTGCTTTTTTTCTTCCTCCTTTTGTGTGCCCTTCCTTCTCCTCCACTCCTTGCTGTCTTCAATACACACGCTGCACAAAGCACTGGTATATCATAATTCATTCTCTCACAGCTCATTCTCAGTACTATGTTTTGGTAGAACTCACAGTGGGTAGAATTTTGAGCTGGATTTATCATCCACACAAGAGAATCATAATAGTTCTATATTTTAAGAAGGGAAGAAAAAAACCCTCTAAAGTGCATCATTCTGCAATGCATTGTTTCTGTATGTTGAATTTATGACTGTAAGAAGGAAATCACTTGTGTTATACAGGTATTCTATTGTGTGCATTTAAAAATTTAATTCAGTCCCTACTGTGCTATTTGTTTTACTTAACTGTTTTCATGAACTTTGCTTATTTCAGGTCTATATTTCCTTTCCTTATCTCTGTTATGAACTGTTCCCTTCAACCATTTGCCTCTTTCAAAAGTGTCGAGAAAAGAATCTATACACCCTACTTTTCATTATTATTATTTTATTTTCAATCTAACTAGAGTTGCATGGCAAATTGTTAAAACCAAAAATTATATGTGTTTGTCTTTGTCTCAGTGTTGCACATAGGAACCGTATTAGTAATAAGTACCATTTTCTGAAAAATTAATTGTTTTATTTAGAGAGGGTTTTAAAATATTTGTGCAACAGGATGAAATTTTCTTTAAATGGAAAAATATAATCAAAGCCTTAAGACGAAGCAACTAGAAAACACTTGCAATCAATATTTCAGTTCTTTGAAGATCAAAATGGCCATATTACATTGTTTAACATAATATTGCATTTATTTTCATGTTACTATTTTCACTTCTAAGATACCTAGAACAGCATAATTCCTAGGAACTGATGTTGCCTGCTGATTTGAATTGGCTGTTTGGAAACTTTATTTATAGTGCTTGTTATCGTTCTTTTGTGAGAATTTTAAATTATGAGCTGCCAAAAAGTGCTTACAATGTAAGAAAGGCTTGGAATTAAAAAAGTATCCTCTCGTATATGTTCTATGCTTGCTGTCATGAATAGCGCCCTCCAACCTTTGTATGACCCATGGAAAATTAAAATAAATGATTTTTATCTTAGAAAATCACATTAATATTGGTTACAGATATATCCATATCAATAGCTACTATTAAAACATTTTTTTTCTAATTTCGGAAAATGAAATGGCTATTACAGTCACAATTGTTGGGATAAAGAAGATAGATATCTATAGGGATTGAAAAGACTGAAATCTGTAAACATTAATATAGAAATTGTTTACAGTGTTAACATTTATCAGAGATAGAATTTTCTGTGTGGTACAATAAATCACGTCTTATTGTGCAAGTGCCTGGCCTCTATTTTTCAACTCAGTTTTTTCAAGTATTAAACGTGATCACGAGGAAAAAGATGTTTGTACCTGTAGTTTATTTTAATCAAGCTGATTAAAAAAAAGCAAAAAGCAAAAAGCAAAGCAAAAATCAAACTCTTCCCTGACATTTCTCTCACATTTTATGGTGATAGTAGGGAAGAAAGTCTCCAAGTTCTGGGAGAGATTTTCCAGGGAAACATTAAAAGTACGTAAAAAGGGAAAAGGGATGCTGATATTGTACCTTTCTACTGTACTGCTGTTGTCTTTTCATAGCAGATATGTATTGATAAGAAACTGTTATATGAGGGAAACAAATGTTTGGATATGTTTGGACTGAGTGTGTGCTGCATAACTGCAGCATTAATACTATGCTATGGGCAGCAGAGGTCAAAGGAATGAGAGTGGCTACCAAAGTGGTTCAAAGTGGCTGCCAAAGTAAAATGGAAGAAATTCATCAGTGCTACTGAGCTCAGACTGGCTAAATTCTCATTGCAGAAGCTGGATGACAGTTTTGCTTTCCTCTCCTGCCCCTTTTTTTTTTTTTTTTTAAACTCTACGTAAGGATTTACTGCTATGTATCATCAAAGTAAGCATACTTCTCAAGGTAGACTTTTGATCTTGGTGAGGATGGCCATTTTCAGGCAGTACTTACCAGCAAAATGAATAGTGCATAATCAGTGCCTAAGGCTGTTCCTTAGAACTCACTAATAACTTTAGACATCTCATAAATTTGCTGCTGAAAACAATCTCCGTTTCACATATGTGGGCATGTATTTCTTTAATTTTCATATACATGCCAAAGTGTTTAGATAGTGTGACCTAATTATTTGTTGCACTTTTGCCGTCCTTCTGTTATACTGGTAAATTTTAGAACTCCTTGGAGGGTCTGAAACAACATTTCCAGAAAAAAAAGAAACTATTTAATAAATACAGGCTACATGACCTGCTTTCTGGAAAAGAGGATATACAGCTTTTCACTTAACTGGCACACATGCTTATCATGGCTGATGTGTAAATTGTTTATGAGCAAGTTTGTGTACAAATACTCATAATTTCTTCTGGTAGGGGACCCATGTGTATGTTGTTTTTTGTATGTTTATTTTGGATTTTGTTTTGTTTCTTTCTCATTTTTAATCAAAAATTGGTCAGAGGCCTGATTTTTTTTTTTAGCTTGTATCCTTCTATCACGGTTATTCTTCCATATGGTAACTGAGGGACTTGAGTAAGGGGATTCAACTATTTAAGCATGTCCTGGTTTGAGGTTGCCTCAAACCAGGACAAAGCACTTCAGCTAGAGGATGATGAACAGCAATATGTAGAGACAGCCTCATAAAGAACGGGACGAAAAAGACATCTTGCCATGCTGAAAATATTTTTTCCTTTACCTTCTCTTGCAAATTCAGTTATATTGCCAACTGAGCATTAAGACGAAAAACCAAGGAATGAGAAATAGAAGTGGCTGTTACAAAGGGAGCTTATGACAAAATTAGGGGGTTCAGAAATGTTGATAGCTTTCCCATAGTTTACTGAATTCCTAAAACATTTATCTCGTCGTTAATCACAGATGTCTTCTACAGCCCTGCCTAGCATGCATAGGCAGTATTTTGTTGATATTACACCTATGAAACAGTAAGAAAACCCTCACAAACCACAAGGGTTTGGGTATGTATTTCCTACTGTGTTTGATTTTGGATACTGAAGTTAGACTTGAGTGCTTTTTTCCACAAATAAACTAAAGTTTTTAATTATTTCTGGACATAATATGTCAGGGAGCAGGTGCATTTCCCCAAATATATCACTATATGCAGCTTCCCAAAGGCCGTTTACTGAAAATGTCTTACTCAATATTTGGAATACTGGCTGATTGTGACTGCTCGAAAGCATCATTTCTGAGTCTCCGATGAGACAGAAAAAATTATAAAAATTCTTGAAATCTTGATTTTCTCTGAGAAACTAATACCTATATGTTTTTAACATTGTGAATTTTAGAGAGACTACGTATTCAAATGGCCTAAACTTCTAATAACTTATAAAATTCCCTAAAGATGGGGAAGGAAACATATTAATCAAGGTTGAGCTATAATAAATTTTTGGTAAAAAACTAGAGAAGATCTGTAACTTCTGAAAATTAGATCGGCTGGTAGTGTATGGTAGGCACTTAAGTTCTCCTTGTGCCTGGTAGAAAAAATGCTGTAAAGATGGAACTTTGTAATATAAATTTTACTTAGAAATACTGACATCTGTATTAACACTGTTTCAATATTCTAGATGTTCTATAAATTTTAGTTCTATTTACTTAATTGTGATCTTTTTTCATTCTTACATATTTTCCAGGACATCTCAGTTTTTATAGCCTAGTCAAGGTAGTATTGTAGGAACTCAAAAAAAGCTTTCCCATGAAATTTATATATTAGTAATCTTTTTTAATCCCAAAGCTTCATGTTGAAAACATCATAGAAAAGGCCTTCTAGAATTGGCAGCAAATGGCAAAATTATGGACATTCAGAAAATGCTCCTGAACAAATATTTATAAACACATTTGAATTAATCAATATATAGATTTTTAGTAACATTGATAGGATTAATAATGCATTGTATTTTAACTGCATTTGTTATATATTTAAACGAATAAGAGACTTGAACTAAAACAGGACTTTTTCATTTTTTGAGGACTAAAAAAATCTATTTTACTGATGTTTGTCATCTGTGAAAATGCAACTCAAATAATCAGTGCAAACTTCCGCATGTTAATGCAATTAACAAAAGTTAAAAATAAGAATTTAAGAATAATGTCTCAAAACCAATACCTATTCGTGGAAGGTTGTCATTGTGAGATTACTTTTAAGGGACTGACCATTTATCTTACGGAGTAAGTGTGTGTACTATAAATATTAGTTCAATAACAAATATTGGTAATTTTAGTCATTGAGAATGTATTAAAAAAAAGGTCTGGAAATATGAAGGTTGTTTTGGTTTGTTTTTTTTAAGCAGTTAGTTAGAGAATACCTATTATTCTTATTGCAAAGGGAAGAGAGATTGGCCTCTTCCAGCTAATGCCACTATAATTTTAATTATTGCAGGACAAAAATTATTATCCTGTTAAATTAAATAGATCTTATAGAACTGATTGCTTTTCATGTTGTTTTTTTTTGTTGGATTTTGGTTTTGGGTTGGGTTTTTTTGGTGTTGTTTGTTTGTTTTGTTTTTTTCTTTTGAAATGTAAAGAGGTTTACTTTTTCCTAAACTTTTGGTACACCTGATGGGATGTTTGGATTGTAATGAACAAAACATAAAAGACAGTTTGTAATGCTCTTTCAATCTATTTCTCACCTGGTTTCCTGTGGAAATTAGTTTTATGCAGTGATTCTCTGTAAATTACTTCCCTGCATCCCCCAGTACATCTCAATAAACGCAGTGCTGGATAAACTACTGGGTACTTCATTTGAAGGAGAAGGCCAGAGGAACATTACTTCTTTATCTTATGTGTGGCAGCACCAGGAATTGGTCAAGCAATAGACACACAAGTTGTCACATGCCACAGAACTGCTGTTTCATGACTTGGGGATAAAAAATAGGGGGTAGACCTGGGGTTGTGGCTCTTGGAAGGGTTGGGTAACACTCCTGGGGAAAAAAAAAGACACAAATGAGTAAAAAGCCAGGCGGCATTACATCCCCTGATCATCATATCAACTATGCTATTGTGCATTTAACTATACAGGGATCCAGCGGCAGCCAGCTGCCCCTGCACATCCATGAGGTGTGTAGCGCTCACAGTATTGGTAAGATTGGGAAGTACTGGGGCTTCAGTTTATTATATTTACATATAAGATGCTGGTACCAGCCACAAGCATGTGAGACCCTATCTGGAACATAGCAATGTTGCCAGTTGGTGCCTCTTTTTTCAAAGTCTGAACCAAGCGGTCTTTCCTTGATTATTCACCCTCAGACACTGCTGACGCTGCTTCTGCTAATTGTAAAACACTGGTCTCTCGCTGCCCAGCTCAACCTGTAAATCCTGAGATAGTAGGTAGGAGATGTGGACAACTTGCCAGTTGGCTTTTGAACTCCGTGGCTGACGGCCATCTGCTGTGCTTGTCTGTTCAGACAGGAACACCGAGCCAAACTGTAACCCTGCAGCTGACATTTGCCCTTATAAATGTTGCTGTTTCTCCTGAACACCTGCTCAAAGAAGTGGGAATGGGGCAGGTCATAGCTGTGAAGCTAAAGTTCTTGTAAGAACATTTTCTGACTCAAATAGTTCAGTATTTTCCTAGTCTGGTGGTACTAACTTAAAGCAACTGCAAGTTTTACTCTTAATTTATATCAAACTATCTATTTTCAGAGTTAATCCTTTTTTGTTAGACGAGTCATTAGGCACAGTTCTTCCTTATGTATTCCTCTTTCCAAAGTACAAGTCATAGTAAAGAGTATGACTGTGGGGAAGATCAGGCCACTGGCTTGCCTTTCAAAAGAATTTGGAAGAGTTGTTTAAGCGTTTGTCTAAAATGTCAGTCTCTTTGCAGTCTGGAAATCACTTACAGCCGCGAAATCATTTCTCGCATACTTTTACTCCATGTTCTGCTTGCATCCTCCCCTTTTCAGCATCTCTAAGGCCAGCTGCAGGCCACCTCTCAGGTTGAACCTGCAGGAAACTGTCCCTTCACCTTTCCTTCATCTGGTCTTGTTTTCAGGAGACCTTTTCATCTCACAGCAGGCGATGTCTACTTAGATGAGGGCTCTGAGCACTTTGAAACCAAACCTACTTTAATAATATATTAGTAGATAAAGACCTGCACCAACTAGTACCCCTTCCCAAAAATATCTAGTCTTATGTTCCACAGATTTTTTGAGTGTAATCATCCTTTATGCAAGACTGCAGCGATAACAGGATCAGGAGTGTCTGAAGCAGAGCAATTTTAGGCAGGACAGGTGCTTTTAGCCACCCGCTCAGTTGTGTGTAAACAGCTGTGAGATACGTTGTTGGGAAGCGCACGAAACGTGCTATTTGATTTGATTTTTTTTTCACAGTTTGGCTGTTAGCTTTGCATGGACAGGCTTCGTCCAGCACAGATTCTCTGCACACTGCGAGAATACCCACAACAGTGGTGGGGCTGCCGTCCATGTTTGTTTTTTTGCTGTAATCACTTCAGTGATTAAGAAAAGCAACACTTTATATCCACGCAGCCCTTGATGGTTTTCTAGTCCATATGAATGGATAGCAGGGGTTTACAGTCCTGCTCTGGGAGAGATGTTAGTCACCTCATAAATCAGCTGACTGGGAGGAAACCCATTGGTGTTCGTACCAAAGTGAGCAGGGTGAAGAATGGTTTCCTAGCGTCGAACGCAGGTGAGATTTATTGCTAGTGGGAAGGTCCGATGCGACTTGGCCAAATGCCTTCCTGAAAGCCCGCTGTTTAAAGGACTTTGCTTCAGAACAGGTCATTTTGACCTTGCTATTTCCAGATTGGCTCCTGACGACTGCTTTCTGCTTCTCAGTCAGTTCAGAGGAAACTCCAACAGCCTGGGTCTGGAGGTGCCAGATCCTGCCTGCTGCTGCACGTGAGGAAAGGCAGGTTAGATGTCAGCTCCCTCATTGCTTAGGACCCCGTCCGGAGGAGCGACGGGGTCAGCGGTCAGGCTGGCAGCTGTCCATTTCAAAAGGGCAGCCTTCAAGCTTAACCTTAAAAAGGAGTCTCCTGGGATTTGCATCTGCTCTTTAAAGCCTACGGAATCCCAATTTCAGTTTCCTAAAGATGATTCCCCACCCCAGGCCCAGGAGCCAGTACGTCCAGTATGATGTACTGGAGGGCTTCACCAGTCAGAATCCCTGCTTATTTATTTGTAACTTTTCTATTTACGAAAGTGGCTTCTTAGCTTTATTTGAAAAGGAAATTGACTTCTCTCGCTCTTTGTCATTGCCTTGTTAACAAGGAGGAGGAAAAGCTGCCTAATCTCGACATTATGAGAGTTGTTAGAATTGATCCCAAGTGAACTCTGGAGAGCAGAAAGTCAGATCACCTCTTTGTTTTGTTCCAGGGGGTTACCGAGAGGGAATGACAGCCTTCAAGGGACCTATTTCCCACTAGCTGAAAGACTGCATTAAGCAAGCATGTTTAGTGAAGGGTAAAGAGAGTACCGGTGGGAACGAATGCATGCACCACCATAGCAGGCACTGGGCTCGGAGCAGAGGAGGCAGATGTCTGCTGTGTAGAGCTCTCTAAAGAGGCCACGTGGGCCTTTCTGTGTGTATTAATTCAGCATTTCAGACTGGATCCTCTGCGGCATCCCTCTGGTAGGGAAGAAGTGCTACAGGCTGCCTCTTCTAGCCATTCCTTTCCTGCCATGTAGAAGAAGTACTGCTCATTAATCCTGCTTGCTCAACACAGGAGGTGTTGGGAAAGGGAGATTTTTGATGTAGTGATTAGCTTGTGTAGAAAGTATCCAAAAATCTTTTGGTGTGCTGTTTTTTGTGTGAGTCCTTGGCATTGTTTCATTGCTGTTGGTGCAAATATAGCTATTAAAAGTATTTCTTCTAATATCTGTATATTTCTCAATACCACGAGGATTTTATTGATCTCTGAGTTACTTTTTCCCTTTCTAAGACTTGTCCTATATATATAAATAAAAAAACTTTGTGTGGGCCAGTTCCCTTCCATGCGAGTAGGTGCAGCATTTCCATGCCAATGAGAATTCAGCATGCAGGGTTAGAGGAACTGGTAATATAATAAGATGCACGACAATAAAATCAGACATTTCATGGTTACAAAGAGAACTGCAGTAAGGCCAAAAAAAAATAAAATAAAAAAAAACAGGAAACTCCTATATTTGTTCCAGAGTAAAATGTAATATATTTGTTTCAACACAATAGTTTCAGAGTGCAGTCTCACTAGGCAGAGAAATTTCTTACAGGACTGGGAAGGCTGATCTCATATACTTGGGCTCACAGAAAATTAAAAAAGGCAAGTGTCTCCTATGGGGTTTAGTATCCTGCTGAGGAGTGCCACCACTGAACCTTGTGCCCTGCCTTGTTTACCTGCGTCCTTGCAATTCCGGGTGGACCCGGAGGGAAGGAGCCTGCCTGCAAGGAGATGTACCACGACTCCCAGGAGTCCCAGCAGCCTGAATGAACTTCACTTCTTAGGCCAGACAAGGAAAAACTATCTTTTTTCCTCAGTGCCTGAAACTCAAAGGGAAATCAGAAACTCACACTGTTGGTATTTTGTCTTTACCAGGCAATATGTTAGTCATGCTTACAAATGTATAGCACGTGCTTGGCTCCTCAGCTCTATTCCTAGACATGCAGGGAGAGTTTTTCTGGGAGAAGATCATAAGGCACGCACTCTTATCCCCTTGCTCTTAGGACTACATTGAGCAGGCCCTTGGCTTAGTGCTTTCTGACTTATCTAAAGGAATAGGTATCGTGGATATACAAAGAGAACGGTGCTGGAAGCCAAGCCAGTTGTATCTTCAACATGGCATTCAGGGACTGCTCTGAAACTTGTTGAAGTCAATCAGAAGATCATTTCTGACTGATTCAGTTGGTTGCATCTTCAAGTGAAAACAGGCAAGATTGAGGGTTTTATTCTGTGATGTTTTCCGATGACTGCTGACAGATCCAAGTATGACCTGTTCTCCACTGATTTAGCTCTTTTTTTGGTCTCTCGTCGGGTGTCTGGGAGACTAGTCAACTTAAAGGACTGATGTAGGAAACAGAAATTTCCATCTGCCAGGATAACAGTGCCTAATGGTGAGAAGAACAGGGTTTTTTCCACGTAGGTATGTTATTTTCAGCAATCTCCAAACTTTAGTCCTCTTTTTTTTCTGTTCTTTTTCTTCCTTTTCTCTCCCCCCCCCCCTTTTTTTTTTTTACCAGATATGAACCAAAGTACTTCAGACACTGGGCAATAGCATGCACTCTGGTTAAGCGTCATTCAGAACTTGTAACAAGAAAGTCAGGTAGTTTATCCTACTCAAGGGAATGTCAAAGGAAAGCTATGGAAAGCAAAAGGAAAGAGTTGATAAGATGGTGATTATTTTTTAAAAATATATATATATCATGTTCTCTTAAATTCTAAGCATCTCTTAGTACTATTACAGTTATTTAAAATTGTTGCTTATAACCATCAACAACTGCTTAATCCTTAAGCTGTAGCCATCTTTTCTGCCAAATGGTTTAAAATAATTATGTAGCACTTAAATAGTTAAAAACTTTTTTTTTAAAGCAACCAGCAGTGCTTTATTCAGGCACAGCCTGTATCTACAACAAAGAGAATACTATGAAGGGGAACTTATTCTAAGACAGGATTTTTATCATGTTGGGACATTTCTTACCAGCATTATTTAAAAGCTTTTTAAAAAACTGCTCTCTCACACCTTTGTTCTTTCTGTGCCAGGAAATGTTGTTACATATTTAATACCATATTTTAAATGTTTCATATGTTTATGACATGAAATACATGTACAATATAATCAAGGCTCTTCAAATTCTGCTGCACCTATATCACTCCGCACAGCAGTCTGAGAGTTTGTGTGAAGAAATGCTCCTGAACCACAAATGCTGTAAACTGAGAAACATATTTTAAAACTACTTTTTTTAGGGTTTTCATTTCTTTCCCTTACAAGACAAAGTCATGGCGTGGGTCTGCTGGGAAGAATGCTGCTTTTTGTACTCTCTCTTAAATTTACTTTGTTTATTCTGAAGGTTTTGGACCTAACTCTTAGGAGGTCTGCTTAAACCGTATTAAAAAGAACATAGTGAGGTTTGCTCATGAAAATAAACTGGATCAATACCATTGTTTATTTCTCAAATAAAGCACCAAATGACACCAGTGGTGATAACTTCACATCACTGAGACTAGACTCAAACAAGAACTCAGGACTGAAACTGAAAGGCTCCTCATTTCTCAACCAGTAATCATTTTCTAATTTTATTTTTATGGACATGGCATGTCCATCTCGATACAGAATCCTTAGGAGTTTGGTTCCTGCAGGTAATACAGATCAGAATTATCTTTCATCTTGGAGTTTTTAGGCATGGGTGAGAGCAAGAAAATGATAGGTTTTGTAGCAATTAAATTTTTACTTTAGTGTGTATGTAGTAGTAGGGATAAAAAGAAAATTACCTGATGGAATACTTGATTTACTTTATGACTTTTAAATTAAAACACTGCAGGTAGTCTTTCTTCATAAAGATTGACCTGTCCAAAGGTAATTTTTTTGGTTGGTTATTTGGTTTTTTCTTTGTTTGGGCTTTTGTATTTGTTTTGCTTTGTTTTGTTTTGTTTTGGTTTTAATTTATTTATTTTCTTCGTGTGAGCTTCCAGTAAGAAAAGAATGTGGGGTTCTTTTCTGTTGTTCTAACATTTCTCTAGATCATTCATGGGATATTACCGATCACCAGCTTTACACGGATCTCCTGACATATGCTGGGGATGGCTCATCAACTATTCCTCACTCTAAGTAATTGAATCATAGAACTTGAAACAGGCAGTCCTGATGTAGGACAAAGTGGCTTTGAGCAAAACCTGAAACATTTACTGGGATTTGTAGAGTAGAGAGAGGAAAAAATTAACTTTTTAACAGGTTTTTTTTTGGTCTGGGCTTTTTTGGGTCTGTTTTTTTTTTTTTCATTAGATGATGCTATAATTATTAGTACTTCAACTTGTGGTTTTCACCGTAGCAGCAGGGACAGATTCTTTTAAGTCTTCATAAAACAGTGTAGCGTACTTTGCAATAGGGAACATTAACCCTTCTCAAAAGTGTCAATGTACTGTATGGTATAATATAAAGACTATAATGGCTCAGTTTCCATCCTGTTCTCTTTCTGTTGTTGCTTGTTTACTTTGGTTTCATGATATAAATATTTGTGTGCATACTGGTTTATTGTGTTGCTCTAAACACATGTGAAACCAATTACCAATGTGTTTAATTTGAATTTAGTGTTACATGGTTTTTAATCATGCTCCAAGTCACTTTTAATGGTTACAAGAAAAGTATTTCTGGAACACATACTTCCATGCTTCTCAGACTATAAGGATGTACTGTTCCCAGCAATAGTTGAGATTATTTAATTTATTAGCAAATGAATGTTGTGCAAATACTTTTGGATGAGATCCCAATGTTAATTAACAGAAAGAAAAGTCAAGAGGTTAAAAATTAAACTTGGATTCTATTAGGTTTTGTTGGGTTTTTAATACATCTTAGCAAGTCATGCATCCTCCCCTCCCCAAAAGCATACCCCAATTATGTATATTGCATCCTTTATTTTGAGTTGTCTGAAAATTATATTTTGTGCATATTGATTTCTTAGTACTAGTCTTGCCGCAACAGTGTTTTGTTTTATTTTCCAAAAACTTATAAGGGCTGGAAAAGTGCCAGCGTAGGAGTTATAGAAATGTAATGACTTCTGTCCTTTGGCGCAGCAGCGAAAATGGCAGTAAAATTTTCCCATAGTACTTTTTCAGTCTATTTTGTACTTCCCATTGAAGGACTGCTTATAGGGATGAAAAATTGGTTGAATCTACTAACTTATACATTTTTTTGGTATCTTCACTAGATTTCAGGTAGGACGTAAGATATTTTAGTGCTTACAGTAGTGTGAATTCTTGAACTAATATTTTCATCCAGGGCACCAAAAATTAAGTGCTGCAGGAGTACAACCACCATTTATTTAAGTGGTGTTGAAAGAAGGTCGTACCTGTGAAAAAAATAAGCCACTTAGGTGCACAAATAGATTGAGGTGCAAAATATATTCTGATTAATTTAATGTTGTGTGTTTTTTGTACTTTGGACTGAAACATATATTGAACGATCAGCTATATATATACAATTACTAAGTATTTTGCTTCCACATGAGAAGCAGGAAGAGACATAGGAGGATTATTTTTCCCACTAAAATAATTCTTAATTTATTAACCCATTCTCGTTTCGTCATCAGTTGAAGGAAGCTTTCTAAAACAGTGGGAATGTGTGAACCAGTGAAACGAAGAAGAAAAAAGAAAAAAAAGAAGATTAATATCTGGAGTAATTGCAGCTAGCAGCATATGTAAAACTAATTCTGATTTGTGATGTTTCCAGTTTCTTACGTGTGATTCCATTGGTATGTCACTTCCATCACGGTGCTCTTATGTAGTGTGATCCAACATTGTTATCATTCAGTGTTTCATTGTTTGTTATGTGGAATTTATTTAGCTGTTCATGCTGCTGTCTGATTTTCTGTGTTTCCTTTCAAGTGATTCCTTCCCTTTTCTCACATGAGGTGGATTTGCAAGTCATCCTTTACCCATGTAGGCTACAACTTGGCTGAAATGCTTGATGTTGACATCTTGTTTTTTTCCTATGTCGGCTTCCTCTCGATTCTGCTAGAGCAATATCTGAGAGCCCAAGTTATATTTAAATGTGTAAACAGGTAGATATGTATTCCACAGACTGTATATTCATACTATACTACATTGTTTTCATGCTAATTTTTACAGTTTGTGATTTTACATGCTTGCTAACGTGCAAAATATTACAGTCACTGACTTTCATAGAAACCTCAGAACAGTTCTGTGCTAGCTTTCTGTCTGTAACAGTGGTCAGTAGCAAATACTTCACAAGTAAAAGAGAAATGGTGAGTATGGAGTGATATCTTTCCAGCTTCCAGCAGTTAGTCCCCTAGGGACCTCCTGGGTCAGTCTTTGCATCCTGTCCAGAGTGTTTATCGTTCTGGACAGACCCCTTTTCCATGAATTAGTACTTTTTTAGCTCATTTATTACCTCTGCCTTCAAAATATTGAGGTAGTGATTTCTGCCTTTTAATGACACATTGCATTAAAAAGTATTTAATTTTTTTTGCTTTAAATCTAATTTCTCCTAGTTTTCATCAGCTGTTTTCTCATTCTTTTAGTATGAGAGTTAATTGCTCCCTATATGCTTTCTCCAAACAGTTCATGATTTTATAGGTTTTTCTCATATTTTACCTCAGACCCTTTATTTTTCCAAATTCAATTTAATTATATAAAGACTGTTCCTTGATTTTAAGAGTTCTTACTATCTCTCTCTCTCTCCCCCTTCTATGTTTACCTTCTTCTTGACAAGATTAAATGATAAATATTATGCAATAATAAGAAACAAAAGAATTCAATGGCAGTTTTTATTAAGAAGTCATGATGCTTTGGAGTTTTCTGTTATGGAAAATTTCTCTCTGATTCTAATGTCATTTCTAGTTCAAAAAAAACCCCACTATATCCTTCTTTAATGGACTACCTCTGGATATTACCACATTCTGTCTTTGCAGATTGCTTGTCAGGTCAGGCATCAAACTCCCTCCAAGATACCTGTGCATGCAGAGCACCTCTGGAGTATTTTCTTTGTAGGTGATCTTATTCCAATTTTGTTTACCCCTACTCTTCAGGTTAGTCTGTAAACTAAACCAAATTTTTTTTTTAAAAAAAGTACAATAGGTCTGATTCTTTTCTCATTCAGCACATGTGGGTCTTGAACTGGGGATAACTAGCGTTATACTGAAGCTCTTCTGTAAACCAAGTATTAGCGCCAGCTTGGAAAATATTGTTGATCAACCATGATTTTTACATTTAGTGATATGGATATACAACTTTTTGGTTGTGAGTTTGATGCAAAACTTGGTATCTAAAGGAACAGAGCTGTGTTTAATTGTCTAAGATTTATTGAAAGTTGTGATTTAAAGCATCTGAACATCTGGCCTAAAACATGGGTTTGGGGATTTCTGTAAATAAAAGACAACTAGATGATTTCCACCCTTAATTGTCATAAATATTAATTCTAGATGCATTCACTCTGATGTACTTTTGTGCTATTATTGAGCTAAAATATCATCTGAGATGCAATTTTTTTTTTATTTTTCCATATCAGAAACAGTAGTGAGAACAATGTTTTCCCAACATCATTAAAAAAACTACTAGTGCTTTAAAAAAAAATACTTAAAATCTGCAACATTTAAATGGTAGAACAGGATGAAGTATTTTTACAGAGCTGTTCAGAAGCAAAAGTGGCCGTTTGTAATTGTTCACACCAAGGCATTTGGCCTTGCAGTATCATTGCTTACCACTGTCATAGAAAACATTAGATATGATTAGCTGCAGGTATCCATGCCAGATGATATCCTAGTAAAGTCCTTTATATATTTCATCTTATAATTGTATTTGCAAGTTAATGTTTGAAGTGTCAGTCTTTGTAAAATTAGCTCATCTTGTTATGATTTAGAGCTTTGATGTGAGTGAAAGGCTTCAATTGCAATGCACAGTCACATCTGAGAGTAAACTGCATAGACAAAGAGACTTACAAGACTAGTAAATCAAATACTCTGAACTGTCTATGTGGATTATGAGGTACTATTTGCATAACTTTGAAGTATTTATACTGATGAAATTACAATAATTAAAATCATTGCTGTGTCAATTGCTAGATGCCACAAGGCATAGCAATTACTAGCATGCAAATCAGACTTTGTGTAAGCATTTTAAAGAATAATTACCTTATTTGATTCAGATGTGCCTGAAAGGCATTAAGAATCATTTGAGCTATTTTGCCTTCAACAATTTTTAGGTCTCAGATAATATTGTTTTTATTATTATTGTTGACGATAATACCTTTGTGTGGGCATATGTCTATATGTTTCTGGTTTAGGTTTAAAGTGAAACCTAGTGGTAAAACTTGCCGAAGTGGTTAGGAAGGATTTCTTTTATATTAGTTTATTCTGAATCTCTGTCTACAAATTATTTTATTTTGCATAAGAACCAGTACAAGCATGCAGTCTCTTAGGTTTTTTGTTACAGCTTGTTAAATCCTGTATTATGGGAATAATATATAAATTATTTCTAAGAGAAAAAAATAGTTTTCTTTTTTTTTTTTTGCTTTAGATTTATAACATACGATTTGGGTTTCCACAACATGAATTTGAAATACATAATCTGAAGAAAAATAGACTGTAAAGAGCTGCTCATTCACATCATCGTAGATAAATATTTCCAGGAAATGTAATGCTGCTAATAAAATTAATTCAAGCTTACCCAAATTTCAAAGCCATTTCGTCTTACAAATTCTGGGTGGTGAAGATGTGCTCTGCAGTGAACAGCAGTGGACGTTTGACAGATGGGTGCTGCAGCAAAACGAATGGCGAAGAGTGAAATAGGAGCTCCTTCTGAGACAAAGCCCATAGCAGCAGTGCGAAGTCAGCTCAAGAAGCGCTGCCAAATCATTCAGGCCTTAGGTTTAATCAGTGCCATGAGTTTTCCTGGAAAAGGTCCTGCCTGACAGTGCATATCCCAAAGCACATGATATGCCCTGATATATGGTGGTTTCTGATATGAAAATCAGAAAAGAAGAACATTGTCCTCCCTCCTGGCTTTGTTTTCCAAGTAATTTCAGTCCTCATGTACAGCACAGTACCTGTTGCTGCTAAAAACCCTGATTGTTAAGCTAAGAATAGCTAAGAATTTGGCTTATGTGCAGAGGCATATGAGAGGTTGGACTACTGTTTATGACTTTGATACCCGAATATCGCAAGGATTAGGTGGAACAGCCGTCTCAAGGGATGAAATCTGCTGTACGAAGAAACACCTACACTACCACAGTATCGCATTTGTAAACATAAATTATCTTTAAAACAGCAAACCTTTTTCCTGATGATAAAAGCACAAATAAGTAAGGGAGGGGGGAAAGGTAAATCAGTTTTCTAAGTATGATCCTAAGTATGATCAGTTTTCTAAGTATGATATGAGCCCTAATACAGAACGCCATTACAGTGTTGAGGAATATTGAGGAACATAAAGAATCCAACTTGGCTACTCCACATCTGTCTTTGTGTGGCAGTGTTGTTTATTTTGCCACTTCCACCTCTTGTAACGTTTCAATCGTGCTCCTCAGCACTTTGTTGTCAGTAGAATATACATTGTTGTCTCGCCTGAGAAGAAGTTTGTGATCCCTATGAACCTCCAGAACTATGTGAACTTTTCAGAGGTGCCAACTTCAAGAGCTCAGCTTCTTTAGTGACAGATGAAGAGGAGCCTCTGTGTTCTGATGGTCCTCCTTACCTGTGTAAATAATTGCAGCCATAGGTCCTGACCATCTGCGGGACGTGTTCCTGGGGACCCTGTACCTGCTGTCTGGATTGCAAGAGGCAGGCTGGGAGATTAAGTGCTCTGTCAGGAACAACCTGACTCCATGGCTTGGCTTGCTGACAGTTAGAGCGCCTAACTATGGAGAAGAACATTTCTTCCTCCTGATACTCTCTTCTCCAATGGGGTTGTGACATTCCAGGCTGTGTGGCAGCTGGATCTTTTCCTTGACACTCTTTTCAGTATTAAGGAAAGACCATGCTTTGCTATAGGTTCCTTAGGAAGAAATACCCTTACAGCTTTATTTTTTTTTAATTATTCCCACCGATACCCCTATGTAAAAAAAAAATAATTTAACATCCAGCCTGTAACCTG
Source organism: Chroicocephalus ridibundus (assembly GCF_963924245.1). Lineage (NCBI taxonomy): Eukaryota > Metazoa > Chordata > Aves > Charadriiformes > Laridae > Chroicocephalus > Chroicocephalus ridibundus. The sequence goes on from NC_086285.1 coordinate 135,568,051, forward strand.
AATAATATGAAAAGGAAGTTTTATTTTATAAACATTTTAAATTGCACTTATGTTCATTAAGCTCCACCAAACTCCAGGGAGTCCAACATGTATTTCAGTTTGTAAACAATCATTAAAATACTCTGTTCAAAAAGACTCTATTTTTTTCCATCTTTCCTGCATTATCTTTTATGCACAGCCTTATTATAGCATCTTCTGAATACAAAGAAAAAACCCCGTGGTTAATACTTATTAAATCAAATAACCTTATGCTTCTTTTCCACTGCTTCTGCCAGAAATGTGTTGTTATTGCAACTACCCAGCATGCTTTACCGTGGTTAGCTATAAAATGGTGGATAGTACTGTCTTAATTTTTTGCATAATTAACAGCATAATCCCTGACTAGTTTTGAGGCACAAGGTCTGGGTCTCAGCCTTACGCACATTTGTGTTCAAATATCACCCACTGATTAGTGAGCCCAAGCTCAGGCTTAAAGTCTGTGGCCAACTGATCCTTGTGAAGTGGTTGGTTCTAGCACTGGGAGCTACTCCCCACTGAAACGTGTTTCATTTAATATTTCCTCACTCTTTGAAGCATAATTGTTCCCTCTTTTTTCTTTTAATTCTGAAGTCGCGTAGTTTTGTCTGAGGATTTTTTTCCTCCTTTGTATTTAAACTGCCTTTGACCGGTTTTGGAGGCAACTTTTCATTGCGGTGATTTTTTAAATGTTTATACCTGAATATACCCAGATATACCTATACAAGTGCTACTCCATTTATTTTTTACAAAGGCAGTTCTTTCACCTTCCAGCTCCACTTCCCTCCCATATGAGCCCAGTGCCATCATCATTTATCACGTTCACATAATGGGTTGGAAGAAGAGGTATACTTGCTCTCCTTAAATGGACTGCTACTGTTATTACAGAGGTGTGATTGCTGCTGATATAATGTATTGTAACCATCCAATGTGAAATGCATTTTGTGATGGCTAATAAGTACATTAACAGCCTTTATGTTTGCATTATTAGGATTTAGTTAGAAACCTACTACTTTCGGAAGAGACAATCACCTACGCCAAATCATTTCCAGTCTGACCCTTATGTGCAAGGGCATGAGTATAACTCATCCTAGTTTTTCCTCTATCAGGATCATAAATGGTCATGCTTTATTTGTCATTAACATAGCTTGAACTGGCTACTGAAAGTGGCCAGCATTGGCAGCAGTTGTCACACTGCAATTCTACAGTTTTCCTTATGGTTTTTAAATTCTGACTACAGTTCGCCTAAGCCACCACTGCATCGATGAAGTCTATTTGTGGTCTGCATCCCTTTCCAGTTCCCTTCCTTATTGATCTTGTTGGAGACCCAAACAATTTAAAAAAAAATTAAAGAGAGTCTCATCTTTTTGGACATTTGGAGCTATTCTTCCCGGTTCTTACTCCTTTGTTTGTGTTCTATTTCATTCTCATTGTGAGATTTCAGTGGAGGTGTTAACTCCTCACAGACATCTGGTTGTTTCATTTGGTTTGCTCATCAGAAGTGGCATTCTTTCAAAAATTCAGGCTCTTTTTGACGCCTAAAGAGAAGCTATCATTTATTGAGATCCTTTGGAACTCTTACTTCCTATTTATTATTTAATTTCAGGGAAAATATCAGACTGATTAAAATATTTTTCTTTCTTAATATTAGTTCTTGTGTTTTCCTAAACAAAAAATACTAGATTGAACAGTAGCTCTTTAATAATTACTCATGTACGCTATCTATGGTCCCAGTGTTACTGAGACTTCTTATCTACCCAGAGAAAAAAAATTAAGAGGAAAACTGAAAATCAGTAGAGGTCTAGTCCTTATACAAACAATATACTTATCCATTTACTAATGCACTTTGTTTGCAGCATTTGGACCCGCCTAAAAAGAGGGTATAAGGCTGGATGAGTTAGTACAGTCATGAAGCCTTAAAATGGAAAGCATTGCAGATCATCATTTATTGGTAAAGAGGTCTCAGTAAAGGCCCGTATAGGGTATTGCATTGCATTGCATTGCTGAATGCTACATGGGATGGACAGAGGTAAATCTTGAAGTCTGAGGGCAAAAGTCCTTTCATCGTATTGGTATGTTGTTAAACCATGTTGTGGCGGAGGAAAGAGAAGAGAGGAGAGAAGGGGAGGGATTGTTGGTTTCAGTGCAGTTGGCTGCAAATGTTGCCCCTCAGCCCCTCCTCCTGCTCCACCTCTTGGTGTCTGATATTTAAGATAGGGCTGAGGTGACTTATTTGAATCCATAGGTTAGCATGAGTAAGTAAAAAATGGGGCAAAATGTATAATTCCATGTAGCTGTTTTTCCTCTGTTGTTTCAGTGAGGTTATGTTCACTAGAAACTGGATCAGCGTATCTGAAATCATGGAGATGTGGCATTACTAAGAATATTGGTTGTCTGTGTGCTTTCCGGAGTCCCTCCCTCAAAATAGATAATATGTGAAAGCACTCTAGATCTTGAATTTGGTTCTGTGACTATGTTGACTTTGATGGAATATATCTCAAGTAAAGCATATTATGAGATCTGGTCAACCTCACAGCTAGAATGAATTATGAGGGCTCTATAAAGTCAGTAAGTCTGACTGGTGTGGTTGCATTAAATCTCTTGTGTTTTACTCTCCAAACAATAAAAAAAAATATGAAATAAATTATGAGAATGGGTTGATCCAAGTTTAGCCAGTCTAACTGTTTGGCATATGCTTTCAAATGCCAAACAATCTTGAGGGTTGTTTTTGATTAAATCTGTAGTTGCTGTCTCTCCCTCTGATTTGACATAACTTTTGAACATCATTATTCTTAAAATTGAATATCAGGAATTTTGTTGCAAAGCGAATGTAAAAAATACAAGCCAATGGGGATTGCTTAACATGTGACAATCTCCAAAAGCTTGTATCGTGCCACTCCAGCAGTTCCCATGTTGCTTCTGTCATTTCATGAGACTTTTTTTGTGTTTGTTGATGTTTAATTTTTTAATTTTGGGAGAGCACTACATAATATTCTTTCTGTTACTTTCACTGTATATTCCCTTTGAAATCTTTATACTGCCAGTTCAGCTTTGCTGAATTTGGGGGAAGAGAAAAAACTTTTAATTAGCAGTTTTGGTTTCTCTAGAGCCAAAGAAAGACGTGTCATGTCAGCATAAATTAAATTTCATGAAAAAAATTAAGAAGGTTATTCCTTGGAGATTTTGGAAGAATGCTTGGCATCAAAGAAGAAATACTTTCATTGGTTTTCTGTTTTTTTTTCCCACTTTTGTTTTCAGAGTTTAGTTACAATACTTTCACTGACTTTAGCTACGTTAAATATATGAATACATCGCGGTGAATCATTCTTAAACACTGGGGCCTAACCAAAGAGTCAGTGGGGTGTTACTTTTTCCCTCACATCATAAGATAAAGATAAGTTGCCATCTTTCCATAGGAATCTAGCTAAAGAGAGGTAGGAATTGTATGAATGACATAGCCAGGATAATTTATTATTACATCATTATTATTATTAATATAATTATTATTATTATTATTTACATGAAAGAACTTCCCATTGCCATAAGTAACTACTAAATTACTGATAGGTTTTTTGTTGTGTTTTGTGTTTTTATTTTTTTTAACTTAATAAAGAAAATACACACAGGCAACTACTTCTGCAAGCTCAGAGTGCAAAGAGTAAAAGTCCCACTACTTCTCATTACATTTAAATGGAAAAATGGCTCAAACCCAGCTGTTTCACCACTGGATTGCTGAAGGTTTCTGTAGTTCATACAGTTGATTGTTGTATTTGGCCCCTCTGCAAATACATTGAGTTTCATAAGCGGCTAAAACTGGCTCTACTCCCTTATGTCGTACACACAGTAGCTAGAGGGATTGTTCTTCTCGGAAAATTGTGAGTATTGGCTCTAACCCCTTTTCAAAACTATGTGGAACAGAAGGATTTACACCTCTTAATTAGAACTTTTCTCCCTTTAAGCTAAAAAGTCTGCATTCTTTCTGGGTGTGCTGGGTTTTAAAATGGGATATCCAGGAACCGCATGAAAATCAACAGACAGAAAGAGCGGAGGTGATGAATACAAGTTGAGATAAATATAAGACTTTATGCTGTGACTAGAAATACTCCTGTAAAACTATGTATCAGATGAAAAAGTTGAGAGCTGGCAGGTATAGTATAGTGGAAAGCTGTATTTATTCATTTACTAGACCTACAGCATAGAGTATTAGCCTGAGGTGACCACTTATCCTGGAAACTTAAGAACTAGATCTGAATTAACAATGTAGCTACAGCTCATAAAATTAAGCAAATATTTCCCCAAACAGAAACATTTCCAGTTCATATGTGGAATGGATGCTGTCATTGTCCATCCTGTGGATGGGAAAAAAAAATATTTAAAAACTCACTGTAGCATGCATATAATTGCCCTTAAGGTACTCCAGTGGTAAAATATTCGAGAATAATTTTAGGAAAATCTGATCAGAAATAAAATTATTTTTAGAGCAAATTTTTAGAAAAGCAGCCATCTTCAGCAATGTATTGTTTTCCTTCCTTTTCTTTTATATCATATTACAAATCCCATGTTTACTCCTGTTTCCTAAAAGCCAAGTTGCTCAGAAGAGTGTCTCTGAAGTGTACACTTCATATGAATAAATCCACATTTTTTTCTGTGGATACAGACTTCCTTTGTCATAACATGATGTTTACATTACTTTATTTATGCATCACTTTAAATGCATAGTTTAAATCAGTCCTTTTGTATTAAACACTGGACTTGCACACAATCACGTAGCTCTCTACCAGATTACAGTAGAATATATTACATAAAATGCAAGAGGATAGGAAGATAGAAAAACTCAAATGTCTTCCACTATTTGTGCAAATAAAAATATATAGTTTTCCTGGAACTTGGTTGGGATCATACAGCATTTTCCAGGCAATGTCATGAGAATCTCACTGAATAGTAGAGCCTACAAAGGAATCCGCTTTCCATGACATATGGGTAAAAACTGTGGGGAAGGATGCGGAAAGACCCTCACTGGCTGATCAGTCCATTGTGCAATCTTTCCTGTGCTCCCTGGCAGACAAGACAAAGGCATTGAGAAAGACATTCCTGGTTACAGCAAAGAGATTAGACCTGATAAGGCTTCCCCTCTATATAGATCTGGCTTAAGGGAAAGTTGTTGGTGTGGTACTGTCACTAACAAAGAGTGGAAATACAGTTAAGAGCTACGTTTTGACTATGAGTAGGTTATTCTTTTACAGTGAGATCTCCAGAAGGACTAGGTTTTGATTTGAGGGGATTGAAAGAGAGGTTAGTATAAAGCGTTGTAGAGCATTACTGTTAATATGTCAAAGTGTTATGTGAAGATGAAACCACCGGGGGAAAGCATGATTATGAGGCATGTATCCTGCCTGAAAGAAAGAGCTCTGCTGCTGAAACCTTCCTGCAAGAAGAAAGAGGAGCTGGAAGCCTTGAGGACAGATTGATTAAATTTTACAGGAGGGTTGAAAGTGTCGTAGAAAAGACAAAAAGAAGATATCACTATTCTCAAAAGTAGTAAAAGTTAAAAGATGAAGAAAATGGACTGAAAGAGAATAAAACCCCAGAAATGTTGGTGAAAGTTCTTGTCAGTTGGCTAGAGAATACTGAAGATGGCTTGTAGTAAGGATAGAAAGTTGAAAAGTGACGAAAGCTGTATGTCTACAGCTGAAGAAAAGAAGTAACTACAACACCTCCTAGTTTGCCTTCAGTAATATGGAAGATTTTAAAGAAGTCTTGAAAGAAAAAATAGTTCAAGATATGGAAAAATGCAATAAAATGGAGCGTAGATTTATCAAAGGTGGGTCATGCCTAGCTAATCTGTTTTTTTGAAAAACAAAATGTTCTTTAGACAAAATAAGTATATCCAACTGTTTTTAGCAAAACATCTGAAATACTGCTTCAAGGAAAGTTATAAATTCAGATAAGATATGGGAATTAAGGCAAAAATAGTTTAAGACTAAAGAGACAGTTTAAAGGGAAACAACCTTGAAGAGGCTGCTAGAAGGGTGCAGTGAAGCAATTACTTGGGTTTTTCAGGGCCTTGTCAGATTTTAGTAACTATTTTATTATATGCCTTCAAAAAATAGTGTGCTAAGGAAATTTGTGGGTTACTGAATGTTGGTTGGCCATGCCAATGAAAAGGTGCAGAATATCATGGAGAACTGCATGATACTAGCACTGCAAGCAGTAGAAGCAGGATTAATTTATTAAGTACTAAGTACAAAATCATGCACATAAGGAAGAAAGCAAAATTATAAACTGAGTTACTAAGAAATGACAGTGTGAGAGAGAAAGACTGGATGTGGAAATTGAAGACCAGATGACAGCAACCTTCCAAATTGTGAAAAACGCATATAAATATGTCAGGTGCTGTATTTTCAGTAAAGGAAAACTAATTTTTACAAAATAATAAAAAAGAAAGAAATGTGGTTTCAGTAAGGGAGCAGTCTTCAGAGAATTCAACATAGACATGCACCCCGCTATCATGATGCCCTAAAGCCCTAAAGCTGAATGGCATATTTGTGTTAGTCAACAGAGAGAGGGCTTAAGGTGTGCTGTGAAACCTCCTCCACTGATGTCAGTATCACTTCTGGATTTATGTTAGTTCCAATCACGAATAATTTGAACAGGGAAATTAAGCATAGACTTCTAATTATCAGAGGAGTAAAAGATTTTAGGGAAAAAAAAAACCAACAAAAAAAAAAAAGAAAGAAAAAATTCATATTCTAAAATGGAAGCAGACCAGTTTACAGAAAGAATTGCATGAGCTGTGCACCTTTGGTAGGCAGTCTGCTTAACCTTCTTTCAGTGTGAAGTCTTGTTAAGTGAGGATTTTATGTGCCCCTTTTATGCTACCCTATAAAATTTGGGATGAATACAAATATACATTGTCTTTCCGCAGGGATTTTTTTGACATTCAAATGCAAAAATTGTCTTTATGTTCTTGAAAATTATATATAGTTAATTGTCACAAGGAGAGAAGAATGTTAAAGAGGTAATAGATTCCAGTTTCTGCTATATGTTTGCCTATTAGTTTGTTTTACTGATTTCTGTAGAAGCCTACAGGAATGCATCACAGAGCATAATTTGGCCCCAAATGTACACCACTGCAAATTTAACTATTTAAATAAAATAGCTAAATAAAGCAGTTTTTTAAAAAAAAAATCAGAGCTTTTTCTATTGTCTTCTGGTCATAATCTGTGAGATTTGAATTTTAGAAATTCTATCCCCTTAGCTCAGCAGTTACGCATGATTAAAAGCCTAATCTCTTTGTTCTAAGCAAGGCTCTTCCTCCTTTTCCTTCTTTTAGTCTGTAACCCTCTGTAGTAGCAGTTATTTCTATATCCTTTCTCAGAAGATAGTGCTTACAGAAAACATAAATGGCAAAATTAATAGAATTAAAATTATGTTTATCAAAAGTGGTATGAAAAGAGAAAAGAGAGTTTGTATGGCATGACTTGCTATGGGGATAACTTGTCTGTCTGTAGAAATTTATACTATGGGTTATATTTCCCTTCTCAAATGTGGGCATGCAGTAATCTGAACGTTACTCTTGGGAGGAAGAAATCAGGAAGAGAAAGCTAATTCCTAAGAAGAGAAGAAACATCAAATATATGTAACATGAATCCCTCTAGGAGAAATGGAAATGGAAAATTTACTTTATTCATTTACTTTTTGTAATTTTAATTTTATTTGCTTGCTTAGTATAGATTGAGGGCAGCTAGAAAGACCAAAGGCTGTAACAGCAAAGAAAATGTCATTCTTCAAACTCTAGGAGAAAGAATTACAAATTTTGTTGGAAAAGATTGTGATTTTCTTTGGCAAGTGTTTTGATGAACAGTTTGCATAATGTACTTGGTACTCCTTGAGCATCTAGTCTTACTATTTTTCTTGCTTTGCATGTTAGATTGTATCTATTGATTGAATATTGAAGGCCTTTAAGCATTTTAATCTTTTATAAAGGAAGAGTAGAGCTGTTTGATTTTCCTCCACTGAACTGATGAAGATAGACTTAAAAGCCAATTTTATAGTTCACAGCTTAGTCTGGATCCCTTTTTTGTTAGACAAGTACCCTGTGGTTGTATATGTAAATGGCTACTGGGTAAAATGTCCACAGGTGTGGCTAAAGAATCTACAGTACAGTTCCTTCCTTTTTATGGTTCTGGTACATAGCACAATGAGTTTCTTGGCACTGCATGATAGTAAAGTTCAGTCAAAACCAAATCTAGAGCTGAAAAGGAGTAAAACAAAAGCTGAAAATAATAAAAAAAAAAGAAACAGCAGCCTAGTAAATAAGTTTTGTCCTATCATGAAGTTAAAGTTTATGATGAAGCTCTTTGTTGCTGCTATTTAACAGCTTTGAGCTATATCATATGAGCAAAAAACCCACCAAAGTATCTTGAGAAATGAGGTTCAGCCACTGTTCTAGACTGGAGTCAGTTCAGCCTACTTGTGAAGTGTAATACTCTGAAGATCCCAGCGCTTGGTGAAGGCAAGTCCTTAAATCTGTAACTGTGTGGTAACAGGCTGCAGCTGTTACAACTTGCTGATTAACAGAGAAAAGGACAGAAATGTTCTTTGCACATTTATTTCATTTCTTTCCAATCTCCAGATAGAGAGTTTTAATTACAATAATCTGAAAGTTTTTATATAGGAGTAGTAGAATATTAATCTTGTTTCTGATACAAAGTCAAAAGAATCTGCAAGAACATAAATTAAGATTTGTCATAAGCAAAAACTGGAAACCTCTATAGGTGTTGAGCTGAAACCCATTATGTAAAGAGGCAGTAGGGACTGTGTTCCTTATATGGCAGCTGGGGACTATATCCTGCATGCTAATATGCTGGGAATATTGGTATTACATGATGGGAATATGATAGCATAGGAATAGATTTACAGCTAATGTTTGTAACACAGAGAATGATTTACAGGTTAAGGATTATGTTCAGAATAGCATAGCGACACGCTCAATGCAAGTTGGAAAGAGCCTTTATTGTGACTTCCTGATTTCAGGTATTTTTGCAACTACTAAACAGTGAGCAGCATATGCCAAAGTGAAAACACCAGAAGGAAGAAGATGCCCACATACCCAATGGGTATTTACACTATCCAGTAAGAACACTAAGGCAAATGACTAATATTGAAAATAGAAAAGACGGGTGCATGTTATTAAATTTGTAAATGTACATATTTTATTATTTTAGCTATGCTTTCATATCTTTTATGCCAGAACTGTCCACAGGACACCCCTGGGCCTGGTTTGATCTGAAGGTCCTTTCTGCTTGGTCCTCAAACTGCTCTCCAGCAATTTTTAACATAATGTTCATTTACTACCCAGCTACTGGCTGTAGTGTTGATATAACTTGTCTACTTCATAGGAAGTTGGATATTTGTGCTATATACATAAAGAAATTCAGTGTTTATAGGAGGAAAGCATTTGACTTTCAAAGATCACTAGGAAAGCTTCGTGCTTTTTTCACCCATTTTGGACATAAAGGCTTGAAGCCTTTGATTCCTGGAGGAACTCAGACATTTCAGCTTAGTCACTGCTGTTGCCAACAACCTCTGGCAGATGTATTACACTCTCTAAAGCTTTACTAATGAACCTTAGGTTTGTTGTTATGGAAAGCCATAAATTAAATGTACCATTCTGGCAAAAAGTGTTCAAATTGAGAAGAAATCCGTATTTTGATGAGAAGCAAGTAGGTCTAATCTCAAATAAAATATTCTTGTGTTAGAAACTTCTATAAGACAAAGGGTCTCTGTTCAGTTCAGAAAAACAATGATCCATAATGACAGGACTGCCATGGGAAGAACTGTCAAAGCTACAAAACTCTTAAAATTGCTCCTCACCCTGTTCACCTAAAGCTGTGACTGGATCACATACAGAAACTGATGAATTCTTTTTTTGAAAGAATTTAAAGTTTTAACTTGCTTGTGTCATTGTGATGAAAAAAGGTTTCCAGTGGTCTCCTCCTCTGATTTATAAGTGCATGTGGGCATGTATGTGGTGTCATGTTCGGTGTTGAGGATTAATGATGGGATGCTGGAGATTTAGGCTCAAGTTTTCAAGTTTTCCACTGTGAGGGTGCATTATGATCTAATCAATGCTTATGAATATCTAAAGGGTAGGTATCAAGAGGATGAGGCCAGACTCTTTCAGTGGTGCCCAGTGACAGGACAAGGGGCAACGGGCACAAATTAGAACACAGGAAATTCCATCTTGATATGAGGAAAAACTTCTTCACTTTGAGGGTGGCAGAGCACTGGAACAGGCTGCCCAGAGAGGTGGTGGAGTCTCTTCTCTGGAAACATTCAAAACCCGCCTGGATGCATTCCTGTCCAGCTTGCTCTAGATGACCCTGCTCTGGCAGGGGGGTTGGACTAAGTGATCTCCAAAGGTCCCTTCCAACCCCTGCCATTCTGTGATTCTGTGATTAGCCTGAAAACCCCTACCAGAGGTATTGTCACTGGTTTCCCAGTAGCTGTAATTGGTGTGGAGAACTCTCTCAGCCTTTGAGCATTGCAGTCCATCTCCTCCCAACTAGAGTTTGTGATCTAAAGTATTTTTCTGAATATTGTCTTGAAGATATCTTTGCACAACATTATTGATCTTGGTCTTTTGGGCTTATTAAATAATATCACAAACAGCTGTTGAAACACTTAATCTGGGAAAGTATATCTGTGCAACTTTTGTCAGGTAATTCCCTGTTGAGAAGTGTAGAATATCATACTTAATAAGACCCCTTTTTCAGCTAAGCTGATACAAATTAGGAAGGCCTGTGGGCTTCGTCAGAGATAGTGGTGAAGACATTTCTTTGTGGCTGTTCTACTTCTGCCTGAAAAGACAAGACTTAATAAAGCCTAAAAAGCTAATCTTCCTGAATGAAAAATGGTGTTTCTGTTATATATTTTTATATAGAAAAGCAGAGGATTTTAAAGACATTTGCAGATCTAGGACAACTTCTGATTACAGTTGGGTGTAATTTATTGTGAATTTGATTAAGCAAAATGTTGCATAAATACGTAATGCTCCTCATGTTAGCAAAACCTGTCCAATATCACACACTGCATACTTTAAAATAGTTTTATTTCTCTCAGGTTAACTTTTTGTGTATTTGCCTGTAACAAGGAACAAGTTCTTATTCTTTCAAATGAAATAGTTATGACTACATAGTGATATTTACTCGCTAGGTCCATGATCGGTTTTGCATTCACATTTAAACTTATAGCAGCTTTTAGACTATTTTCAGTATGACATGTGCATTCAATTAGCTTCAAAAAGCTACCATAAAAGCAATAACTGAAGAAATGTAGTTTAAAAATATCTGGTGTGTTTTTCTATTACAGCAAGTAGAACAGTATCACAAGAATTTTCTGAGATTTGAGTTCAAGTTTTAAGTTTCCTTCAGTATAGAAAAGAGATTGTTGAGAGTTCATGATAGCAGTGACGGGTGGAAGGGCCCCACTTATTAAATTGATCATTAGTACAATATGAGCATGTGCTCTCTCTCTCCCCTTTGAAATCACTGGTGTCGCACACTATGAATTTGTGGAAAACTATTTGTCCTGGCTGCTGTCTGCAAAGGATAAATACAGCCAAGACTAAAACTTGGTATGGTTTCAGACACAGAAATATTTGAGGCAGTCCACCTTTTCATGAGCCAACTTCTAAGACATTAGTGTTTGTCTTACACTTAACCTTTTTTGTCAAAATAATATTTAAGTCACATAAAATAATATCTTATTGTTGAGGTCGAATTTACTTGCCTTTTACGAAAAGCGCGTTTCTTCTTAAATGTATTGTATGTACTTGCAAGCTCACAGGAAAGATAATTTCTAGCCATTTACAGATAGTTATTATATTCTCTCGTGATTACGTGGTTGTTTTACTTCCAGAATCCCTTTCTCCTTCATGTGAATTTTTACACTGAATTTAAAATATCTTCACCTTTTAAGAATTAACAGTTGAATAATTAACAACTTTATATTTCTTAAATCTTTATTTTGCTCTTCAATAGTGTTGGTGGTATTTTCCATGGTACTTTCCATGCAAACTAGATGCATGTAGTATTTTATTGTCAAAATAATGTTTCAAGTAGTAAAATGGCAAGGGAATACTGACTGAGCTATTAATAAAACGCACCAGCTTTTAGCTGGCAAAGCAGCCTTCTTTCCATCAAATATGTCTCAGCCTTTAATAAAGAAACTCAAGTGGTGTAGGTGAAAAATTACTTTTCTCACCCGGTCATCTGTCTGTCATGTATTATTCAGGTCACCAATGTTTGTCCTGAACTGTATCATTCTGTAGTTGTGTCAGGTATGAAATATGTTCAGTGTAATTCCATCAGACTTCACGAAGTTGATTAGAACAGATCACCTTTCGGCATGGGCACAAGTTATCTCAGCAGATTGAGTGAAAAAGACTTATTTATCTTTGCCTTATAATAAAGAAAGAGATGAGCAAATTTATCCATTAACCTGAAAAGAGTCTCATATTTTGTGTGAAAGCAAACTGAAGGCAGTAATTCTATTGAAAATACTTTAATACATTAATGTTTGAAAATATATGTTTGTGTTTGAAACCAGAAAATATAAACGTTGAGACACGTGCATTATATAACACGCTTTAAAATGATTCGTTTCATCCCCTGAGCAAAATAATTTGAAACAATTAAATTGGTGTTGCTTTATTTTTGGTAGGTTGTAAGGTTGTAACGATTCTTTATTTCCTTAAAATTCAAATGTTGGTGAAGTTCTAAATATAACGGTACGATACACGTTGGGTTTTTTTCTACTTAATAAGGATATAAAATAAATGTGAAATATTTTGTCAGAAATATCTATTCAAGTAGATGATTCTTATTTCTCAAGGATAACAACTGAACCTCTATTCTGCAATAATTTGGTAAAGCAATTTTTAATTTTTTTTTAACATTGTGCACCTCCTATTATGGAGAACAACTCTGTGCAGCTATCAAGAGGGCATTAATGACCTAAGCAACCTTTTTAAGATCTGTGATAACTCATTGTGATCTCATCTCCAATACCCTTTCTAACTGAAAACATCCATACCTGGAGTACAGCTCCTGGAGATACTCAGTGCTATTGGTGGTGTGAACTTCCTAAAGCACTGCATCTCAGCAACAGAAAACTCATGATAGGCTGTCAGACAGACTGGGACTGTCCTGTCTGCCTGTGAACTGTTACACTGCTTGAAATGTAGATCTTCACCTGTGGAAGATGCAACTTATAGGTTTTTCTTTCATTCTGAAAAGATGGCAAAACAAATTGGGTAGGATTTAACAACCAGCAACCTCTGTAGGGCTACTGCATCTCCGTTGCAGGTTCACCTTTCTCCTGGCAAGGAACGGAGGGCCTTGCTGCTGGGTCGCCCACTCTGGCTGAGGGCTCTGCAAGTGCAGCGTTGGACGTTCAAGCAAAGCCGGGCCTCAGCGCTTCCCGTTCCACTTCCTTTTACGGAGAAAATGCAGTCTTGGGCGCCTGCCTCTGGAAAAGACTGGAGGACAATGAATCCTGAGACTGGGGAGCTTAAGACACAAACTCAAATGTCTAGAGGGTTCTCTGTGTTTTTTGCTCCCCCTTTTTGGCCATCCAGTGGATGAGCAGGGACTAATTTCTTAAGTCAGGGCTCTGAAATAATTAACTGTGTCGTCATATGAATACACAAGTTATTTTATTGATCCAGGCTTTACTGGTTTAAGGGCTCCACCCACCCAAAAAAAGTTTGTAGTTTTTAACAATACATACCAATATATCACAATTTGTTTAGTTATCACATTTCTTCAGGAAGGCTGGTGAGAAACCTCATGTAAAAGTGAATGTATAGATTTACTTTCGTAAATGACTTGTTATCGCATGCTAATGTGCTCTCCAAATAAAATGCACATCTGAGGTTTAAAGCAAGGTATCTGAATGCCCCTTTCGAACACTTCCAGGATTTTCAAACTGGGTTCATGATTGTAACCAGCTTTCTAGATTTTACGGTGCTAAGTGTTTCAGAAAAGTAAAGTGCACAAAACGTGCTGTTATTCTTTTAATGTTTTATTAGGGCAATCTCCTTGCAAGAAACTGCTCTAAACTATCCCAGATTGTACTGAATATAACTCAGACTCACTTCTGTTAGAAACCTGGATCTATTAAGCTACCAATATTTTGTCAAAACCTTATGTTAAACTTTTAGATATTTTTATTTTATATGAAACAGTTAAACTCATCTTTGAATTTTAATTTTGAATCCTTACTATAAGATTGTTTAATAACTGCAGCACATGCTGGTATTTTGCTTTGAGTAAATGGAACCCAAATTTAATATATCAAGATAAAACCTTATATTTTGTCAAAGAATAAAAAAAAATCCTTAACCTCATTGCCATTTTTCCCTGAGTTAAAATAGAAGAAAGATAATTTTAATATCTAATATCATAGTAATAAAAAAGCATAATCTTTATATTTCAAAGCGTTGACAATGAGAAGTGCTTTACTAACCTTTTAAATAGTGGAGCATTTTTCTGCATCTTTTCTCAAATTGTTTTGGCGTTCAGTCTGTCTGCTGATCAGGAACCTCTGAGAGCCCTTTTTTCTCACTCTTTCTTTCTCCATCCATTAATCTGTGTCTCTTCCCTCCCCCTCGCTTCCCCCCCGCCCAACTTGATAAAGAGCTATACAGACTAAGGCCAGTTAATGGATGCAGTGGGTCACATTCTGCCCTCAGACAGAAAGTCAGGGCTCAGCTCCCATTGAATCTGCAAAGATTTCAACCAGTGAAATGCAATGTTCATTTGAGGGGGGAATTTGGCCTAGCTCATTTAAGGAGATCATGTAATTCATTAACAGCTGCACAGTTTGCTCTATGGAAAAGAACACTAAGGCTCCATATAAATACTCAGCACAATGTGCTTGCCACCGTGGAAGGTGCAGGCAGAACATACGGCATGCTAACAATTGGTTTAAAGACCAAGGTTGCAACTTTTATTGAAACAGAATAGCTTAAACTGCAATGTTACTTGACAGATAATAGACTCTGCAGACATAAGTAACCATAAAACCCGAGGGCACCAATCACGTGCTTCAGATCCCATGAAGATGTGATCTCCAAGCTGTACCAATACCAGGAGAAATGTAATTTCTCAAGGGTGCCAGTGTATCTTTGCTTCTCCTCTGTTCATTTTGTGGGGAATGCTGTGACATTTTGTGGTTTGTTAAAGTCAGATGCTGGAATAAAGAGATCAAATGAGTAATTTTCCTTTTACTTTTTCAAAAAAACAGGGAAAAAAGAAAAATCTGCTTCTACGTTTACTGAGAAAATGTGTTTTACATATAAACATGCAGTAATAGAAAGATTCAATTGAGAGACCAAATGAAGGATCCTAGAGTCTGTTATTTTTATTTAAACTTCGAATAAATCTTCTCATGATTTTTTGCAATCATTACATCTTAGGGATGGCAATACTGATGTAAGAGAGTGAAAGGCTTTATTAGGCAGGTGATCCAAAGACATGCAATTGAAAAGTTCCTAGGGACTTCACTGTGTATTAGTCTGATTAGAGTTTCTCTACTTCCAAGCTTTTACATGGATTTGGGAACAGGTTATATGATGTTATACGGCAATAGGGTATGGTAGCAATTTCTGCCTCATAGTTTTCATGCCAGAAGAATATCAACTAAATATAAACCATGCCTTGTAATAAAATCCTATTTAATGAAATACAGAGGTTATACTGTTTTGGGAGTATATAACCAGATTAATTCCCTGTGTACTTTGCGAGATTTTCCTGCATTTTTTGACATCTGTGGTCTAATTCAGACCCAGATTAAGACACCTAAATTCAGGTGTTTGAGCGTGAAATACTCTTCAAGAAGGGTAAAAAAAAAGATCTGAGGAACCACAGACTAGTCACCTTCACCTCAGTCCGTGGGAAGGTGATGGAACAGCTAATCCTGGAAAGCATTTCCGAACACATGAACGACAAGAAGGTGGTTGGGAGTTGTCAGCATGGATTTACAAAGGGGAAATCTTGTTTATCCAGCATTCTACAATAAGGCGATTGACTTGGTGGACAACAGGAGATCAGTGGGTGTCGTTTACCTGGATTTTAGTCAAACCTCTGGCCCTGTCTCTGATAACAACCTTATAGACAAGATGACAAATCACAGGTTAGATAGGGGGACAGTGACATAGATTGAAAAATGGCTTAACAGCTGGGTCCAGAAGGTTATGATAAGTGGCGTGAAGTTCAGTTGGAGGCAAATAACTAGTAGTGTACCCCAGGGATGGATACTGGGGCAAATACTGTTTAACATCTTCATTAATGACCTGGACAATGGGACAGAGTGAACCTTCAGCAAGTTTACAGATGATACAAAACTGTGAGAAGTGGTCGATACACCAAAGGTCATGCTGCCACTTAGAGGGATCTCGACAGGCTGAAGAATTGGGCTGAGAGGATTCTCATTAAATTCAACAAGATGAAATGCAAAGTCCTGCGCCTGGAGAACAATAATGCCAAGCACTCATACAAGACCAGCTGCAGAGAAGAAACTTGAAGTCCTGGGAAACAAGCAGCTGACCATAAGTCAGCAATGTACCCTTGCAGCAAAGAAGGCGAACACCATACTAGGCTGCATTTTGAAGATGAATGCCAGCAGACCAAGGGAGGTGAACCTTCCCCTCTACTCAGCACTGGTGAGACACATCTCAAATGCTGTGTTCAGTTCTGGGCTCTTCAACAGAAGAAGGATATGGGCTTGCTGGAGTGAGTCTAGTGAAGGGCCACAAAGATGATTAAGGGACTGGAGCCTCTTTCACAGGAGAAGCTGAGAGAACTGGAACTAATCGGCCTGGAGAAAAGAGAGCTTAGGGGGATCTTATTAATGCATACAGATACCTGAAGGGAGGGAATGAAGAAGAGGTAGCCAGATTCTTATCAGTAGAGCCCACTGACAGGACAAAAGTCAATGGCCACAACTGAAAATACAGAAAATTCCACTTAGATGTAAGAAAAAGCTTCCTACTGTGAGGGGGTGGTAAAACACTAGAACATGTCGCCCTAATAGGTTGTGGAATCTACATCTGTGGAGATATTCAAAACTAACCTGGATGTGATTCTGGGCAACCTGCTCTACATCACCCTGCTTGAGCAGGAGGGTTGGACTAGAAGATTGCAGTAAGCACCTTCCAACCTCAACAACTCTGTAATTCTGTGATATTCTTTAATATCTGAAATATTTAAGTCACAATAAAGCAGACACTGACATTTGAGAAGCCGAATTGGTATTTGAACTTAATTGAACTTGATAAGTTTACCCACATGTAGGTATCTGGTGCCTTTTTACAGGTCCTCAGTTAACTCTGCTATACAGGGCTGACAGAAAAGGCAAAGGATATATAAGAATCTTAGACTATTCGGGAGGTCGGTCGGGAGTCCTGCTATGTTACTTTAGGGCATTTTTTAGCAACCAAATTGACCACTTCAACTGTATTGACTAGATTTCTGTCGACTGTAACATGACCTGAGATACCTGATTCAATGCAGAGCTCTAAACTTAGGTGTTGCAGATCGTGATGGCTCAGACAACACCTGTTGTGAAAGCAAGTCCCAAGAATACCAGGGTTTGTGTACCTTAAACACTATTAAAATTGGAATGGGATGTAAAGGATTGTTCCCCATTCAGCTCTAGGTCTTCCAGATGAATAATTAACCATATGCAGCGATCTATCCTTCTTCTTCAGCAGGAAGTGTATTAGATAATCCCTTCCTCAGCTTAACTAAACAAAAATTACATGAGGAAACTGGCACACATTTTCTGAGGACAAAGTGTAAATTGCTAAAATTAACCAGTGTTGATCACTGATATTGTTGAATTTTCATTTATATTCCCCCAAATCTACTTAATATCGTAAGTAAGTTAATGAGAATTTGATAGTAGACTTTGTGTGCTGTGGATCTAGAGATATTGTTACTATAGATGTCTTTGATCAAGATTTCTTGAGTAGTTAGAACATCTCAGGTCTCTCTTGCAATGGTGTAACCTTCTCTATCTGGGGCAAGTTAGAACCTGATTTTCAAAGTATAGAATTAGTTACAATATTTCAAAATCATGTTGTCATGGATAGTCAGTAACGTTGAGGTTGTTTGTTTCGTTGGTTTTTTTTATGTAAAGGGGAAAAAGAAGTCAGTTGTACAAGCCAAAGTGTTAGGTGTACATGACAAACTATAGAAATATTTGTCATTATTTAAAAAAAAAAAAAGCGTTTGTTGCTAGTGTAGTTCAAAGCACTTTGTTGTCAGTGCTTTAGGCCTAAGCATGTTAAAACCAATATTGAGAAAAAGTCAATTTTCATGGTAGTATCTGCTTTCACAATGGAATGTTGTTTCCACAATGGAATTAAAAGCTCACCAAAAACCTGGGGGAAATAAAATCAAACTCAATTAATTCTAATGAGCTAACAGGATGATTAAAAATAGTTGATTAAATAAAGTTGATCCCATTGTGAGGAAAACCTTAACCTGGCAATGCTGCTAAATTCATATCTTATGAGCTTAGTGAATCAAGTGGTTAATTTACTCCTGTTAAATTCCTTCTCCTTTGATGAGGACACATTTATATTAAGTGCAGACAGCATTTTACTAGTGATCTTGCAAACATTTAACCATGCTGATTTCTCCATTTAAAAAACATCTACTCAGTCAGAATTCTGTCTGCGTTCATGTGACTCTGCCAGATATGTCAGTAGGCTGTTCAAGGGTAGACATCTTTAAAAAGAGTCAGCTTTGAAAAAAAGATGAATCAATATTTAGCTTCAAACAGAATTAGAGTGGAGTTAAACTGATATCAAAGAAGTTAGGAAGTTTGCCTTGTCATGATGTGTAAGATAATCATGCAGTATGTTTCCACAAGCAAGTTTACAGATAGCATTTTGACAATCAATGCACTTACTAAACTGTATTTGGAGGTTTTGTATTTACATAGTAATAGTTAATTGCTTTTAGTTGCTGTAAATTTATTTTAAAAATAACTTTTATCTTCATGCTTCTTAAGTGTCTTAACTTATGTTTATAGTGCTATAGATGTCACCTTTCAGAAACATCTCTAAGAGCCAAAGCTTGGTTGTCAGCCTCTGTTTCTAGCTTTTTCTTCACTAATAAATGTGCCATTGGCTCGGCATTACATTTGACATAAAAAGATTATTTAGCCAAGAAATAATTATTTTTCACAATATTGGGAAATAAATTTATATAGGTAGAATGTTATACTGAGTTTAAATAAGTATTTTGGATAAAAGTACAGATCTAATGTCCAGTTCCCATTCTTTGCATCTGTGAACATTAATCTGTAGAATTAAGGGGATCTAGGCAGAATTCAAGCTCGTATGGTACAATATGGCGAGGTAAATCCCAATAAAATGTCATATATTTTCAAGCTTCTTTAAAGTTGTACCAGTTCCACAAACTCTATAAGATTTCTTGTCACGCAGCCCCCGAAAGTCACCTAGAGATACTAAGTCAGGAGAGTATATGCCCACAGTAACTTTTAGTCATGTTTTAAAAGTTTGCTCTAATAACGAGAAGGATCTGGTTTTGTAGAGAAAAGGAAAAAAGCAGAAAAACCTTGAGAGTTTCTAAACAAGACAGCTGTTGGCACACATTTTGAAAGTTCGAAGAAGAGGACATGGACTGGTTCAGTGAGAATGTGCAGCTCATAATTTTACAGAAATAACACTGCACAAATCATTACGCTGTCATGTTTAATACACGAGAAACACCACACGGAGAATGTGCTTTGTTACATTATAATGAAATACTTCTATCTGTGAGAGTTCAAATATGTGTATTTGCTAATGGACAGAACATAACACATTGTCTGGAACATTCTTTATTAGAGGTCTTATCCACCAAGAATTTGCAGCTCCCACTGAGATCAAAGAATTCCAAATTTGCTTAATTCCTTTCAAGCTGTTCCCTTGAGTTCAACGCATTAAGCTGACCTTCAGTACACTAAATGATGACTTCCTTGTTTGTTTGTTTTTTTAAGGAAGTTGTTTCTTCATGCTTTTCCTGAAAAAGTCTGTGGGGACCCGGTTAAATTTTCTTTAAGGAATGTCAATGACTAGTCTTTTAGATTTATTTGGTATTACCAAAGTATATTGTGGTTAAATGTATAATACAAAATGAATTGCAAGGATGTGAAACTTAATGCCATCTGGGTTTTCGTAGCACCCCATGGAACTTACAAAATAATTATTTGGTCCCATGTGGCTGCAATATTTTAAGTAGCAATGTTGCAGATGAGGTTTTTTTCTAAGTGTATTTAGAAGCAGAATTTTTCTTTTAGAAATTTAATTCTGTCATCTTTTTATTTGATTAAAATTGTCATTATGAATTAAAATTACAAAAAGAATTCAGAACGGTGTGAGGGGAAAGCAGAGCTCTCATTTTACTTTAAAAGATGCAACATTTCATCAGGAAACAGGTCAAATCTAGAGTTCATCAGGTCCATAACACAATTTTAAATTCTCTTTTATGAGATTCTTCTGAGTAGTGGAGCTGCTTTATATAATTCCGTACTTCTTATAAAATGAACAAATAAGCAATATTCTTTCCATATTACTTCATTTTGTGCAATTTTCCAACTTCATTCTGTTTTAGTTTAACTATTCTTCTGTCATTTTGCATATGTAACAGTATTATATAATAATATTGATGAGGTGTTAGGTACTAAGACTGCGGTGTTTACTTATTGAAAAAAACAATGTCTCTAATACTACCCACTGTATCAAGTTTACTTTGAAGAAGTGTTTTCAAGGTGATTTCACAAGTTTCTATTTCTGATCTGGACACTGCATACCATGATTCAGTCTGTGTATATTTTCAGAACTGATATTGCTTGATTGTAGTTATAGTAACGTTAAACTGAAATAAGATATGCACGTAGTATAGTTATGAAAATACCTGTCTAGTAAATAGTGCTCTTATTGAGTCCCTAAATGTGTGTATGGTTTTCAGTGTTATGGTTGTATAAGATAGCTTGAGTGTGTCCCATTTTCACCCCATAAATTAAAGCTGGCCAGGGTCAACTGTAAGTTATGTTTATTTTTTTCTCATTGAAAGTATTTGCTTTTTACATTTATGTAACCCTTTTTTTTTTTTTTTTTTTTTTTTTTTCCCTTGGAACTGCCACTCCTTTATGTATTTCTCCCTTCCTTTGAAAGATGCACACCCTCTGTCACATAACTGGAAACATTCCTGCAATGTATGCAATTTCACGTGCATGTGTTACCATAGTCCACATTCTTTTAAAAATAACCACGTCTCAAATTAAGTAAACTTTGATATATCAGACAGTAATGGAGTGTATGTATGCCACCACAGATATGTGTGCCACCACAGGCCAGGAATGGGTTATTAATCAGTAGGCAGGAAAGAGGGAGAGAGAACCTATCCCAGAATGGTGAAATTGCTGGGACTGGCACTGCACAAAAAGACCTCTGTCTCTTAACCTTAAAGAGAAAAAAAATAATTGTATGCTATTTAGCTTGGTGTCTGTTTTCTCTTAGCTTATAAGCAAATAGAAACTGAGATGCAGATAAAAAAAACCAACCAAACAAACAAAAAAACAACCCCCAAAAACCCAGAAATCAATTCAGTAAAAAAAAATTTAATATGCCCCATTTCCCCATTTTATTTCTTCATCTAGTAGTGTTGAAATATATCACCTGTGCCTTGCTTATGAGGATCCTTCAGGGTCATTTTTAATAGAAAAATATCTTTTCACTTGCTTGAGTGTCTGGACTTTGTTAGAGATGAAATCCAGTGATGAAAAAACTGAGCGTAATGAATTTTCATTTTATTTAGTTGAAGTCTGCTAAAATCCAACATTTTCATAACTTTTATGATAAAAGTAAGGCACCCAGCTTGGCAAAACTTATGTTTTAATTCTTTTGCTCTGAAGAGATAGGAACTCTCTTTTCCAAAACTTGTCTTTTCAGCACGTGAGTGCTTCCTTTGCACTGCAGCTGTTGGAAGTTTTCATAGACTTTTGTCTTAATAATTAACCTGAGAAAAAAATGCTGTAGATTCACCCCATTTTTTCTCTCACATAATAAAGACTCCGAAACACCACTAGGCTTTCTAGCACTAGTATTATTGCAAAATTTCCCTATTCATCTGTTATCATCATACAGAGGCAAAGAAAGTGTCATGCGTTCCACACAATGGTACTCTCAGTGGAAACAGAGATTTAAGATCATGGAGTGTGGAGCTGCTACACTGCCTATGATCTTTATCTCGTAATCGCTCTTCAAGATATGTATTGAAAAGAATTTTAACCCAGTTAAAAAATTGACCTGTTTTTTTAATTCAGAATTGTTCAATAAAGCAACAGCTCTGAATATCGGACAACTAGTTAAGGCTTATTTTACCTAACCATAAACTTTTTTCTTAGAATTTTTAATATCCAACTCTACTAATGCATATAGGCTAGTACAATTTCGGACAATACAGAGAGCAAGGAAAATTTATATTGCAAACAGTGGGGTAGTTTACATTTACTAGGACTGAATCCAAAATTCATACAAATGGAAGGTGGTGGTGAGAACTGAGAACTCCAAGTGACGCGTTTTAGTGGTGCTGGAAAATACTGCAGAATACTGCTTGAAACCCTTTCAAATGTATTGCAGTGTACCCAGGACAATTTGCTAGACAATCACTTAGTGTTACCCAACCCGCACGTGTCACATGACAGTATGTGAAAATTGCAAGGGGGAGAAGATGAAAAAAAGGAATGGCTATGAATTTTCTATGGAATTCCATGCTCTTGTTGATTTTCACCTAGCGAATCAGTGTTTATATTATGTGCTGATTAATGGTCTTTCAGGATTCTGCCTTAGTGACTTTTCATAAAGTAGCAGGAGAAAGAGCAATGCAGATGGAAATGAAAGCATCTGCAAAAGCAGTTGATGTTGTTCATAAATAAATTAAGCTGTTCAGCATACAATGACTGTACTCAGAAAGAATACATATTAGCAATTCTCTATTGTATTGATCCTTCAAACTAAGTCATGTGTGCCACAGTTAAACACTTTTGTGTATTTTAAAGCTGTCATTTGTAAGTTTGAACAAAGTACAATAGTCCTTAAGGGGAGCTGCCTAATAGCAGGCAGACTCGCAGTCAGAGTTCAGTGTATTTTCTTCATCTTTAATTCAGTAGGAAGTCTTTATAGGCAGGAAATGAGGGTCCTATTTGTAGTTGCCACTGGAGAGCTGCAGTTTGTAGAGTGGGCTTCATTGTCACGACTAGCCATGCACAGCAGGTGCATTGCTATGAAGACCTTTTTCCTGAGTATTGGTTGAATCTCTGGCTTACGAAAGAAGGTCCAAGATGATATAGTACCTCAATAGTCTGATTCCGCCTGTTGTGACCTATTACATTCTATTTCACTGTGTCTGGTCCATAAAATATTTCCTGGCCACGTTATCCTTCTCTCAGGAAGTACAAGCTTATTTCGTGCTTATTTTCTGTGTGAACAATATGTGTGTGCGCATGCACACATGTGCGTAAATTTAAGATGTGTTGGTTTCTTGAGTACTTTAAAGGCACTTTTACTAAAAGCAACTGATTACAGTTACATTATCAAGGAGATTAGCAAGACAAAAATATGTATAAATAAAAAATAATTTTAAGAGCATGCGGAAAAACACGGGTCCGTTATAAGTTGGTTCTGTTGTTGTTTAGTGAAATGTTGAAAAGAGAAATCTAAAGAAAACCCTGCACAAAATATATCACAAGGCTTCACACGAAACTTGACACAGATTCATAGAATCATAGAATGGTTTGGGTTGGGACTTTTAAAGATCATCTAGTTCCCACCCCATCCCCCACCCCTGTCATGGGCAGGGACATCTTTCACTAGATCAGGTCGCTTTGAGCCCTACTCAATCTGACCTCGACCTCTTCAAGGGATGGGGCATACACAACTTACCTGGGCACCCTGTTCTGGTGTCTCACCACCCTCATTGTGAAAAATGTCTTTCTTATATCTAATCTAAATCTTTTAGTTTAAAACCATTACCCCTCATGCTGCCACTGGTAAAAAGCCTCTCTCCATCTTTCTTATATGCCCCCTTTATACATTGAAGGCCGCAATAAGTTCTTCCTGGAGCCTTCTCTTCTCCAAGCTGAACAACCTGAACTCTCTCAGACTTTCTTCATAGGAGAGGTGT
This sequence comes from Chroicocephalus ridibundus, assembly GCF_963924245.1. Lineage (NCBI taxonomy): Eukaryota > Metazoa > Chordata > Aves > Charadriiformes > Laridae > Chroicocephalus > Chroicocephalus ridibundus. The sequence goes on from NC_086285.1 coordinate 135,592,332, forward strand.
TCTGGATCTCTGATCATTTTCGTGGCCCTCCTCTGGACCTCCTCGAACAGTTTGTTATCTTTCTTGTGCTGGGGACCCCAGAGCTGGATGCAGTACTCTAGGTGGGTCTCACGAGAGTGGAGTAGAGGGGGAGAATCACCTCCCTTGACCTGATGGCCATGCTTCTTTTTATGCATCCCAAGATATGTTTGGCTTTCTGTGCTGCAAGAGCACGTTCTGGCTCATATCTAATTTTTCATCTACCTGTGAAAATCTACTGGTATCCCCAAGTCCTTCTCAGCAGGGCTACTCCCTATCCCTTCATCCCCCAGCCTGTATTGATACTGGAGGTTGCCCCAGCCCAGGTGCAGGACCTTGCACTTGGCCTTGGTAAACTTCATGAGGTTCACCTGATGCCATTCCTCAAGACTGCCAAGGTCCCTGTGGATGGCATTCCCTCCCTCAAGCACGTTAACTGTACCACTCAGCTTGGTGGTGTCCACAAACTGGCTGAGGGTGCACCCAATCCCACTGTCTATGTCATTAATAAAGATATTGAACACTAGCAGTCCAAATACAGACCCCTGAGGGACACCACTTCTTACTGATCTCCATTTGGACATTAAGCCGTTCACTACAACTCTTTGAATACGGCCATCCAGTCAACCCCTTATTCATCGAATAGCCCATCCATCAAACCCATATCTCTCCAATTTAGCAATGTTGTGTGGGACAGAAGACAAGATAGATGACATCAGTTGCTCTTCCTTGATGTATCAATGCAGTCACTTCATTGTAGAAGGCCAACAGATTAGTCAGGCATACTTTACACTTTGTGAAGCCATGTTGTCTGTCACTAATCACCTCCCTGTCACCCATATGCCTTGACATAGCTTCCAGGAGGATCTGTTCCATGATCTTACTGGGCACAGAGGTGAGGTTGACTGGTCAGTAGTTACCAGGGTCCTCCTTTTCACCCTTCTTTTAAAAATGAGTGTGATGTTTCCCCTTTTCCAGTCACTGGGGGCTCACCTGACTGATCCTTAGGCCCCTCAGAATTATGTTACTGTAAAAAGATATTTTGTAAAAGAGCACAGTATTATAAATAAACCAGAAACTAAATAGGACAAAACTGTTACTTTTGTGTATATTGATTAAATTAAAATAAAGCATGGTGGAAAATTATGACAAGATCTATTACTTGTGATTCACTACAAATATCTTACTCTACTGGGTGTAATACAGTATCAGGTTTGGAGTGTGATAATGATGTTACTTTTGGAAATGTAGTTGTATATTGCTGTTTGAGAGGAGAAAGGTGTCTTGCAGAACACAATTTGTGTGGAGCAAAAAAATGGTATGTATCATAATAGGTAATTACCTTGCTGCTCATTTGCTGTCTTCAGCTAAAGGAAAATGATTGCTGATTAAACAACTTGTTTATCCAGAGACTTGATTATATGGTATTTCTATATAGAATTATGCTTATATGCAACTGCAGAGAAGTATAGAGGGAATGATTATATCATTTGAACAGGTTTTTATATATCTTTTTCATTATTTCAGAAATCTTGTTAGTGTTTTCCTTTTATATCGTATGTGCCTGCATGTGGCTTGTGACGAGCTTTGCAGTTGTTTTCTTTACATTTCTATGTTATAATAAGCAGGTTATTAATACAATACAGCAAACTACTTTTTAATTCGTACCCCAAGTGGTAACTGAAATTTGCCACCTATATGGAGGCCCTGATTTTTATAAACATATAGGAATAGTAAAAATTCCATTATTTTCCTTCAAAACTAAAAAGACACAGTAGACAGCATAAAAATTTATATTTAAATAAGACTGTATAATTGCTGTCATGGTTTAACTTTGGTAGGCAGCTAAAGACCACGCAGCCACTCGCTCACTACCCTCCCAGTGGGATGGGGGAGAGGATCAGAAGGCAAAAAGTGAGAAAAATCATGGGCCGAGGTAGAGTTTTTAATAGGTAAAGCAAAAGCTGCACACATGAGCAAAGCAAAATAAGGAATTCATTCACTGCTTCCCAGATGTTTAGCCATTTCTAGGAAGGCAGGGCTTCATCACGTGTAACAGTTACTTGTGAAGACAAACGTTATAACTCTGAATCTGTCCCCCACTCCTTCCTCCTTCTTGCCCCATCTTTTATTGCTGAGAATAATGTCTTATGGTGTGGGGTATCCCTTTGGTCGATGTGGGTCAGATGTCCCAGCTGTGTCCCCTCCAACTTCTTGCGCATCTCCAGCTTGCTTGCTGGTGGGGTGGTGAGAGAAGCAGAAAAGGCCTTGATTCTGTGTAAGCACTGCTCAGCAATGACTAAAACATTCCTGTTATCAACACAGTTTTGGTCACAAATCCAAAACACAGCACCATACAAGCTACTGCGAAGAAAATTAACTCTATCCCGGAAAAAAACAGTACAATATTGAAGGTAACTTATGCAGCAGATAAAACAGAAAGGAAGCACCATGAAATAACTACCCAAAACAGAGGGCTACTGCTAGGGGTTGTAATCCAGCAGAGAGCTTGAGCACGTTTAACTTCTTGGCTATTAGGCAGCCCTGTTAAGTCAAAAGAGCAGAAACTCAGGGTGGAGTCTTAGTCTTGTTGGCATCAATAGCAAGGCTTCCAAGGCAACTGATCCACCACTCCTTCTAGGTTACTTCAGACAGAGAAAATAATAAACAGAAACAGGGACTCCAGATGCTAAATACAGTTCAAGGATCAGACCACCACAAAGGAAACCTGGGAAAAATTGGAGACTACCCAACCAGAATTTGTAGTTAGCTATTGGCAGAGCTACCAGTCTCTTACTGGTAAGCTCTCTACCATCTGTCATGACACAATATTAGGACCTCCATCCAAGATTATTTTTGCCTTCATGCTCTTGTATTAATGCACTCGAAAGAGCTAGCAATATCTAGATGCATTGCTGAAGTGATAATTTCTATCTCTATTACATTTAAATTTTTTTTTTTTTAGTTATTCATTATTTATTTTGGGGAGATTGGGTTTTTTAGCTTTTTGTTTCTGATATTTTTCTGTCTCCAGTGTGGGAAGCAATTCCAAAGTCTGTCTACTGCTTCAGTGTCTGTGTTTTTTTCTTGTGCCTTCAGGCAGAATTTTCCTAAGATTTTAAGTCCAGCCTATTCAAGTGGTTGATTGACTGCAGGGCACAGAGGTTGAGAAATTTCTTACAGCAAGTCAGCTTGCAGCAATAAAAGCTAAGACCCCAAAAGATAAAATCAGCTGCAGAAAGTATTCACACTTCTCACTTATTCTGGAAGCTAATTTTGCAAACAGCTTTTTGCCAACTGCATTTTCAGAAATACAGCTGAGTCTGGAACTGGGACATTATCCTTGACTTCCTTCCCCTCCATTCTTAACCCCCATCTGGCTCCTTCATACAGAGTTTGGTCAAAGCAAGTCATGAGGAATAAAGGCAGTATAGGAGTCAAACTGCCACTAGAAAATAATGCCGATTCATTTTAAGCATGTCATAAGAGTAACCCTTGCAAAACGTGTACTAAAAGCTATAAGAGAGAGCACTTGCATGCTAGTTTGAAGCAAAGCTTTCCTCTGGTCCAAGGCATTCTTACCTCCTAATAGATTTGTGTGGGTTTTGTTTTCTCCTTTCCAAACTTGAAGAATTTTCGCATCTAGGGGTAAAAAGGAGGGCACAAACTTGTTAGTTTTTCACATAGCCCACTCCCTCTCTTTAGAAATTATGATGGTCTCTTATCAATGAAAATAAACAAATGCGCTTTTATAAATGAACTTCTTCAAAACACATCTGGGATCTCTGTTTGAAGGCCAAGTCAGACTATTTGCAATAATAGTAGTTTTTAAAAAATAAAGAATAAAATTTCAAGACATAGCTTCTTCAAACAGAATAACTCTTTGTGGGATTCATTTCAACCATTGAGTATTATTACTGAATTAACAGTTTGTGCTATCAGGTTTTAAATATACCTTTCCATTTACATTAAGTCATGAAGAAGACTACTAAGGTAACATGTCTGTTTTGAATCGGTTAGTTCCACAGTGAAAAATATATCATTATTGGAAATACGTACTGGGTCTGCAAGCATCAAACAGTCTCCTTGTTTCTCTAAAGGGGTGAGAACTGTCATTCTGGTCCAAATAAAAGTATCAAGGATATTGGTATGTAGCACATGTTTAGGGAAAGTACATAAGAAACAAGATGAGTGCAGAGTTATCCTTGTCCTGGTAGAGCCTCCTCACTTCCAGTGGCCATCGGTTTAGAGGGGGAGTTTTCAGAGCTGTAAATTTAACTGCATATTTACTCTTCATCCATGTACCCATCTCCATGACATTGTAAAAGATTTGCCTTAACCTATTTATATTGATTTGAGCCAGCAATGTGCCCTTGTGGCCAAGAAGGCCAATGGCATCCTGGGGTGCATCAAGAAGAGTGTGGCCAGCAGGTCAAGGGAGGTCATCCTCCCCCTCTACTCTGCCTTGGCGAGGCCGCACCTGGAGTACTGTGTCCAGTTCTGGGCTCCCTGATTCTAGAAGGACAGGGAACTGCTGGAGAGGGCGCAGCAAAGGGCTACCAAGATGATTAGGGGACTGGAACACCTCTCTTATGAAGAAAGGCTGAGGGATTTGGGTCTCTTCAGTCTGGAAAAAAGACGACTGAGGGGGGACCTTATCAATGCTTCTAAATACTTAAAGGGTGGGTGTCAGGAGGATGGGGCCAGGCTCTTTTCAGTGGTGCCCAGCGACAGGACAAGAGGTAATGGGCACAAAGTTGAACATAGGAAGTTCCACCCAAACATGAGGAGGAACTTCTTTACTTCAAGGGTGGCAGAGCACTGGAACAGGCTGCCCAGAGAGGTGGTGGAGTCTCCAACTCTGGAGACACTCAAAACCCGCCTGGAGGCGTTCCTGTGCAACCTGCTCTAGGTGACCCTACTCTGGCAGGGGGGTTGGACTAGATGATGTCCAGACGTCCCTTCCTACCCTATGGTTCTATGATTATATGATTCTATGATTTTTGCAAGTCTCAGTGATAAGACTTTCCACTACTTATGTATGGGTAATGTGAACATGTACTAATTTGGGCTGGCTTTAAGCCTGTGACCTGACAAGTCTAACTGTAGTTTCTTCATGTGATATTTCATAGAATCATAAAATGGTTTAGGTTGCAAGGGACCTTAAAGATCATCTAGTTCCCAGCCCCCTGCCATGGGCAGGAACACCTTCCGCTAGACCAGATTGCTCTAAGATCCATCCAGCCTGGTCTTGAACACTTCCAGGCATGGAGCTTCCACACCTTCTCTAGGCAACATGTGCCATTGTCTCACTGCCCTTATAGTGAAAAATTTCTTCCCAATATCTAATCTAAATCTACCCTCTTCCAGTTGAATCCATTACCCCTCATCCTATCACTACAAGCCCTTGTAAAAAGTCCCTCTCCAGCTTTCTTTAGTACTACTACACCAAAATGCTTATTCCATTGCTTATCCTTCCACCTGTTAATTTTATTTACTTATTTTTAATAGTAAGTAGAATAAGTAGAAAATGAAATCCTGAGTATGATAGCCCTCAGTGGGATTCCTGGTATTTGACTCTATTGGATGGAAGTTTCATCAAGAAATCAGAAGAGCGGTTATAGTGCATTAATGATTTCAGATCCTACTTTATTTATGGAGTGATTCTGAAAAAAAGTCTGAGGTGACTTTTAGCCATGGGTACCGTTTATAATTATATCTGTGGAACTTAAAATAAAATAAAATGCTTATTACTTATTCCTGAAAAGATATCCATTTGGTCTTGGGGAGAAAATGCATTCAATAAATGGCTGAAGTTGTGGAGTTTCCTGAAAGATCAGTTTCAAGTATAATCACAGCAACTTAGTTAATGCAAGTTAAGATTTAAAGATTTAATGAAGGCTTAGAAATCCCATAATTGGGGATTACATTCCTTTTCTGTCAGTGAATTTATCCTGTTCATTGATTATTTTCCTATTTCTGTTGTGCTGGCGGAAGTTTGTCAAGATGAGTATTTACTGGCATAGTAGTTTCCCAATGTATTTTATTTTCAGATTAAAGCTTTTTATTGTAAGAATTGAACACAACGTGCACTAACTCAAGCTCTGTCATTATAAACTTATTTAAAGACATGCATTATAAATTCTGGAATATTAAATTACACCATACAAAATGGCATATGATCTTAAGTTGCTTTATTCTCTCTCGTACATTTATCAGCTCAGTTATGCAGCCATTAGCCATTACAACACTCCCATTACTTTCCATGGGACTACTCAGATAAGCAAGGATTATTCACATCATAGAGTTAATGGGATTTTTTAAGCTGATGCAAAACCTTTCAGCCATTTTGAAGTTTCTAAGAAGTGTTTTGACTGCCATGTGTATATTTGTAATATATATGAAGCCATCCACGTACAGACTTCTGTATTGCAGAATCTGACTAATTGTAATTCAGTTAAGTACCATTTTAAATGTTTGGGCTTTTGGACATGCTTGAATGTAAACAAGATCGGAATCGAGCACTTCTTTTTTTTTTTTTGTATGACCAATGTCTGGTGCTTTTAGGGAGGTTTGAAGGGTTTTCTAAGGGAATAAGAGTGATGTAGTCTGTGATTTATGTTGTAGAAAGTTCTCAGACTCTCAACAATTCTGTCACACATCCACATACCTGCAGCTGGACTGGCTGAATAGGTTTACTGCCTCATCAGCTATGCCAGCTGAAATGTTTGTGTGATTTCATCCTAATCCATTTTGATCCAAATCTGAGAGGCAAGCACAGAGTCACTATTTAAACTCTCTCAGCTAAACCACCTTATTTTCATTGAAATGGATGAGGAAGGAATCACATGTGCAGCTCAGCCCACAGACTTCAGACTGTGGTAGTCTCCAGGAGGATATGGTACCAATGGGTCAAGGGGAGAGTAAGGTAACAGGAGCTCTTTTATCTGTCATAGTTGTTTCCAGAAGAGGATACATCTACATACTATGTGTATTTAGAATGCACGCAATAATACAGGGGAAGGAATTATAATTAATTTGGATTGTTGTATAAATCATGGTTAACTCAAAATTAGAACGTTTCCTAAGAGTATTTATCTTTAATGGTTGTATTTAACAGGAAGATAGAAAGGACATTCAAAATGTGAGTGACTAGACAAGAAGAGCCAATGAGTACAAAAGCCAATAAAGTAACCAAAACTACTTTCCTGCCCATGTTTCAAAAAAACCTAGTTGTGTTAAAAACCAGACATATTGTGTTACTTGCTTTACTGATCAAGATGGATAAAAATAAGAAATTCTGGGAGTACTTATATCTTTAGTGTAGGATAAGAATTTTACATAAGGCAGTATCTTGTTATTTAATTATTGGTGAATATCAATTAACTGCGGTAGAAGCGTCAGGTTTAAAATAACTTTTTCTAGGTCATACAAAAATTAAAAGTAAGGTTGGCCAATAAAGTCAGAGAACTGTTTTCACCATACCTCTCTCCGCGAGGTGTATGAATCTACAAGAACCTCAAGTTTACACTACTACTGGCATTTCTTATCTCCTTACAGTAAAAAACTTATTTGATTGGGTTAAATATCTCTGTCCAACATTTTCAAATGTGTTTTCAAAGAAACTAATCCATTGGAAAGTTAATGCGCTACCAGAATTACATATGACAGATCTTTCCTTTATTTCATATCTAGAAATATCTAGAAAGACGAACACAATTATTGGTGGTGGTGAGTTGTTTGGTCTGGGTGGTTTTTTGGGAGTGGGGAGGGGAGTCCACAAACTAAAACCAGAAGGAATAAGAATGGCCATGAAATAATATTATATTTTAAGGACATATCTTAGTTAAAAATAATTTTAATCAATTTCCCTTCCAGTTTTCCTATTTTTTCTGTTCTGTTTTTCTGTAGTACATTGCCAGATGATGCTGGTTAAGGAGATGACTTTTGCTTACAGTATAACATAAACATGTATAAATGTAACCCAAGCACATAAGTAGCCTGTTCTAACATTCTTGGGACTCTTCTTTCTATTTTGTCTTTGACTTGCATTTTGACATATCAGGTGTTGCATCCTTTCTTAAAATTAAACTCTAAGCCTTTAGAAATAATACCTAGTAATACAGGCTCCAAGGTCTTATCAAGTCTTTTAGGCAAAGAGCGGCAACAAGTAAACCAGCCATAGCAACAGAAACCATTCCTTTTTTACTTTTACCCCCCTAACCCTATTACTATTCATGAAAATTTCACCCCAATAAGAAGGTTCTTTTTCCTATATATTTTAAACGAGTTATAGTTGTTTCAATTTGGTTTGGATCCTATAGTGATTAGAATCCTGTAACACTTACTCAATGTAATTTAAATCTCTTGGGTTTATAAAGTCACTGAATGCTTGAAGATAAGGATCAAACCTAGAATTTTACTTTATTCTAATACTGAATATTTTTATATAGCCCATCAATTTGAGCCTTGCTTTTACTATATATTTCTGTTTAACGGATATGCAGGGGTATGAATCCAAGTTGCTAACCTAAGAAAATAATTTTCCTTCTAAAGTTAAGTCAACTAATACTGGAAATGCTAAAAAAGTTTTGGTTATTATTTGATTTTGGTTTGGGGGGGGAGGGGGGTGTTAGTTGTTGTTGTTAGTGTTTTGTTTTCCGTTAACTTGCTTTTAGATTGGAAAGCTGAAGAGTATTTTTGTGGATATGTTGGAAATATTGTTGATTGTTGTGAAAATTGTGCCTTAGGAAAAGTTATTTATACTATGCATTAGCAATTCAGAAAATAACTCATGAAAGAGCAAAGCCCTGGGACCCGGTGACAGCCCATGCAATACCCAAGGTCTCAGACTGAAGTATTGTCACCTTGGGTTGTAAAGTTACTATATAGAAGTTCTTATTAAACATTTCTTAAAGACTCTCCCTACAACACAAACCTACCTATCTAGCAAGAACATCAGAAAGAACCAAGTAGCACCGCAGAGTAGCAGGCCTTTGGCCTTTGCCATTCATTCTAACCATCCTCAACCCTTTCCTCTTTGACGTATTGTCTGCTCACGTCAGACTGGGCTTCATGCAACAAAGAAGCTGTAAAGCCACAGATTGGTAATTGCCATAGAATCATACAATCATTTAGGTTGGAAAAGACCTTTAAGATCGTCGAGTCAAACCATTAATCTAACGCTAACAAGTCCACCACTAAACCATGTTCCTAAGTGTTATATCTAAATGTCTTAAATTCACAATTACATGATGTATCTTTTGAACAATAAAGTTATGAGTGAGATTAAAAGTGTTTTTCAACTTCTACGTTTATAAATTGCATTTACTGATAGAAAAATTACTCAGAGTTATAGATAGAAAATGTGAAGTATTCAATGAAATCAAATTAAATTCGGAAATACAAATAATATTTTAAAGCAGTTATACACATAACCCTTGGAAAGGTGTTTTTCAATTATGTCAGGTAATTTAGTTTGCGTAACTGACAAGAAAATGAATGTATAAAAAAAAAGAAAAGAAATATTAAAATATCTAAATTCTTCTCTGAGCACTATAGTTTCCCTAATGAAAGTTTTATCTTACTACAGAAATACTACTTATATATTTATATGCAATGGAAATTTTTAAATTATTTTTCATTTTACACTTTTTTACTTGCAGCTTTACTGTCTTTTGGTCCACCTCATAGTCCCCATTGTACTAAACCCATTAAATGAAGTTAGAGAGAAGACAGTGTTTCTTCTACAAGCCTAGTATATGCTACAGAAAAAAAAAAGGATGAGAATAGAGTTACACTGGAGATTCAGATTCAAGTCCTTGGGTTCTTTTTTGGGTTACTTTTTTTTTCTTTTAATTTTTAAAAACCTTACACTTTTTCATACTAAAATTGTATAGCCCTAGCTATATTTATAGAATTTACTGTGGCACCTTAGCTGTACTATGGCACCATTATTGCATTGGGAATCTTCACAAAACTTGATCTAATTGCTATGCTGCATAACCAATTGATTATGCATTTCACTACTGATTCCCAAATTCAACTTGCACCAGAAAAAAATCTGCACTGGAATGCAAGTTCCTTAAAGGGCAGCATAGATTCCTCTCTAAGAAATATGGACACGAGAAAATTGCCCCTTCTTAATCATAAAAGGAGTTTTACATAGGTCTTATGAGGGATTTGTGCAGTTTCCTTATGTGCAAACAGATAATGTGGTTACATTTCTCAAGTCAAAATCTAATTTAATTCAGAGAGAAACTGAAAGGAGAAGATCTTTCATAGTTTGGCATCTGGACCCTGTGATTACCTTCCAAAGACGAGGAGAAGCGGAATGAAGTCATGTGTAAATTGAACTCTGCTTCAAAAAAAGTATAAGCCATATTTTTGTCAAATAGAAATAAAACATTCTTAAAAGTAATGTTTCGGCCTGTCTTGGTGTTTTGTGAGTCCTTTTTCATGGTAACAGTCTCAAAAAAAAAAAAAAAAAGAAGCAAAGCTATTTTTATTATGTGTTTGACCAAGCAGAAAGTAATGGAATATGAAATGTGGAATATAACTATTTGGTATGCTTACCTTTATAATGACTTGCAGTGATGAGTTGTATTGTTCAGCATATACCCCTCTGTAATGTCAGGTTGAATTTTAGAAGATTTATAAATTTGGTTTTAGTAAACAGAATTGGAGAATAATGATATTCAAATTTAATTGTTCGGATAGTTCTAGCTCACAAGGGAGCAGAAGGCAAAAACTGTGGAAAGCTGGTTTAGAAAGGATTGTTCAGATTTACTGTGGCATGCACATATAACTTTTTGAATATATGTACATATACATATACACAGGAGGGATTCAGCCGTCACAACAAAATTACATACATCATTTTAGAGTATCCATTGTTGGGTGCATATGTGTTCTGTTAGTACCTGCATGTTCATCCTACTGGCCTATGGACCAGAAGGTCCTTAGTTGCCACTCGTTGTTTTTGTCCATGGCAGCAGTTACTTGCTTTCTTCTGCTGTTGCTGTCCTTTTTCATTTTTTTGCCATCTGTTGCCTAATGGTAAAAAATAAAAGTCCATGTCAAAGTAATCTAATGTAAATGACTGCTGATTTTTGAAGCCAGTTTTCCAATGTTCTAAATTCTCCCGAACACATATCTTTTTTGTTTAGTTAGTTGTGAGATATATTGTCCTATGGGCAATTGATAGCTTTTTACAAAAGAGACTCACTGCTCAGATGATAGAGTCTTTATAATCCCTACGTTTTGTGAGGCGGGACTATCTGGTTCAGAACTGCTCTAGATGACAAGGCTTTCCACCTTTTCACACAAACTTCCAGTTCACAAAGGATGTCACTTCAGGTTCTCAGGGGTTGAAAACACCACATTGATCATTTAGTCTTCACATGTCTGAGTGGAAGGGAACAGGTAAGTAATGTTCTTTTGCAGAAGAGCCTAATTTTTAACTACCTTGCCCCATGTCCCACTTCATTCAGGCATTCTTTGAGAACATAACAAATAAAAAGAGCTTCAAATATCCTATTCTATATTTTTATATTTCACATGCAATTAGATTGAGCATTTTAAATGATATAAGGAAAAAAAAATTCTTTCAGAATAGTGTCTGTTGGGATTAAAATTGTTAGTAGTTATATTTTTTTCACATATATCTCCTAGACTTAAGAATAAATGGTGGTTTGGAGATGGTCTTAATGGTGCATGGCTGATTGGAAAAAGAACAATCTCTTCTGTGATGCAGTGATTTACAGATGCTAAAGAAAAGCTCTTAAAATAAGGTTTATAAGCTTCAGCTTGAAACATGTGAAGCCTAAGTGATTAAATACCAAGTCATAATTTAACTGATAAGTACTACCTTTTTTCTGTTCTGAATTGTTTTGGATCATCTATCATTTTCTTGCATGTATTTGTTTGAACTATTCTGATCAAGCCACAGAAAGGCATAAAAGCTGAAAACGTAAAGAAACTTTTGCCATTCTTACTTAATTTGACTTCATTTGATCAATTTATTTGATAAGAATAAAGTCCTTTGCTCTGCTTCCTTTCTCCCAACACACAAAGTATCTAGGGGTGGTTACTAGCTATTTGTTCTGTAAGGAAAATAGGCAGGAAGAGAGACTGCGGGAGGGAGGAAATAAAAGTATCTTTAGGCAAAAGAATGTTTCATCCCCAAAGGGTAGAAAATGGCAGTTGTGCTTCTGTGCTCCTGCCAGGATAATATAGATGTAGAGGTTCCTTAATGCAATTCTCAGCTATAAATTGCATAAGTCTGCTGGCCTTAATAGAAATACATCGTCTGTTGTTTCACCTGTGCAGGACAGCAGTTTCCCACAACATGATCTTAGCACTCATCTTGACATAAGAGATGAGGCATCACTTAGGCCATCGGTTAGCATACACTGAACTATCACATTGATTCCTCAGCTGTACATCTGCTGTACACAGCATCTCTTGATATTTGTATCATAGATAGTTTTGGTAGAGCCATTGCTGTGCTTCCATACATGATGGGAGTATCACAGTTTTAGGCTGGGTTGGCTAATGACAAGGTGACAGACACTCTTCCCCACCTGGTTGAAGATGATTCATAATAGTCTCTGGAACCCCTGTAGGAATGCATGTGTAGCCATTCTTTTCTGTTACATAGCAGTGTCTTTGTATAAGGTGTTCAATATCAGTGTTCGCAGTAAGGAATATCGTCCCATGCATCTACTGCACGCTTCCCTTGGTGATAGATTCCAGTAATGTTCACCATTATGCACCAATTTTATATGTTCCCTTAATGGTCAAGGCTGCTCAAACTTGGGTGCTCCCTTTTTTGCTACTTACACCCAGGAAAACGAGAAGGACTGATTCTTTGCTGTGTGCTTCAGAATTGAAAACCTCATTGGGTTAACAGGGTTACCGTTCCCAACCCAACTGTCAATCTCAGTCCCTTGGAACGTCAGGTTTCACAGGTCAACCCATAGCTTGTTAAGCCATTTCAACAGTCCAGAAGCAGTAGATGTTTAGTTAAAATCTTTATGCTGTGCAACTTTCATTACATTTTATCTGTTTCCCTACATTCCTTCTTAATATCCCTGCCCTCTAACAGAATACATTGCTCTAAGAATGATTAGAAATATCCTTTACTCTCCCCACTGCAACCAATTGACCTCCAAACAGCAACAAGAGAGATCTGGAAAATAACCTCTCTCAAATTTAAACTCTTATTGTAAGTCTGAGTTCTTCCTGGAGCTGGGAGTCACAGTAAAAGGTCAGTGCATTGATACAGGGTATATTAGTGAACTGTACCTCGTGTTAGCCCAAAACCTGTAGTGCTTGAGGTAAAAGGAGTGATAAAACGGCTATGAAAACTTTCCTATCAGTATACTCGTTATGTGGGAAGGATGCTTTTGTGATGATACAGGGAATCAAAGTAGTTATTCACAGATTCATTTTTGGTCTAACAATCAATTAATGACCCCAGGTCACAGAACTCTATTTTTTAATACCTCCTTATCTCTAAGCAGCTTAGGATAGTGATGGCCTCTTGGTCTTTTTCTTTCCTTCTCTTTTTTTTTTTTTTTTTAAAGATGTCAAGTGTCAAGGAAATTTATATTTGGGATTTGAAAAAGCTCTGTGTCTTCTACAAGAACAGGAATGCTTTGATTAATTTTGATATGTTTTCATTGACATCAGTATAAAAATTATTGCTTATAGTAATGTGTCTAGAATGTTTTTATCCAGCTTGGTAACTGGGAAAATAATTTATCACACAGTAATACTCAGAGCTGAAGTTTGATTCAGAGTCCAGCAGGAGGTGTCATCAAAAAAATATTTTGTGTTTAACATAAGATGTGAATTTTGTTTTTTGTTTTGGCATTGGACATTTATTGTATTATTGTACTTGCAAAATGTTATCTCCAACATATGGTGGTATTTCCATCCTGTGCCCCTTATGTTTGTTGAATTCTGAAGATTCACAGGTGTTAGAAGGTAATGATATAAATCAAAGATTTGGTTTGGCTAAGAAAAAATTCAGCATGACCCCAAATTCAAACTTACTATGTTTAATTGTCCAGAATGAGTGAGATACAATAAATAAATGAGAAAATATCTTTATTGTGTCAATTCATAAAGGATTTCTTTTTCAATTTTCAGTTGGTGTAGATAAGATGTTTGCAAAGTCTTATCTATAGATTCCTGATGCTCCATCTTAGTATCTTTATCCATTTATCAGTTATCCATTTATCTGCTATTTTAAGGGTTAGTTTTGGTTTGGTTTGGTTTGTGATACTTTTTCTTTTTTGTTCTTGATACCTATAATATTTTCTTTTTTTCCCCCATAAAGTGGAAGTCTGAGACCATCCTTAGATGCTTTGTGAGAGAAAGCCAAGTAAAGATTTCTCCTTCCCTATAGATTTTCCTGTGCATATCATTGTGGAAACGTTCCTCCTTCTCTGAATGGATAGAGTACATTTCTTACAAAGGCTTGAATTGAAAAGTTTCCTCTTAACCTAAATATCATGTTCAAATTCATAAAGTTGCAAATAATACCCCTAAAGCACTGATACTGTAATTACAAGTAATTCCTGAAAGGAGGTACAAAACCCACTTTTAGTATAAACGATTTGTATGTTTTATGGAATTATTTGTGTTGAAGGTGTTCACAGTACCACCAACTGATATTTTGAATCTCAAATCAGAACTTATATGATCAAACGAGAATTTTTAATGGATTTTGCAGTTCTTGTTCTTCCAGACTTCCATTTGACACAACAGTAGGTAGCCTCATTTGAATATGACCTACAATGTATCAATTGCAGTGGCTGAATCAGATCTTAATTTTACTTTGATAGAATAAGCTAATTATATCTGTACACTGTCATTTTATTTGATTTCAGCCTTGCTGACTAGAATTTTAAAAGCTTTGTCTTAAGAAGTGGACAGCAATAGTAGCATCACTTTTTTGAAGTGGTGACAGGCCCTGAATTATACTATAAAACCTTTCAACTAAAATTTTGTGTACTTATCTCCTCTTTACTTACTTTGTGTGTTGCCATCTCACAAAGGTCCACATTACCTTACTATTTCTTTGCTGCTGGACTTCTATGGGGTTAAAATACTTCTATTGTATTGACCAGCCCTGTAAGTTCATCTAAAAGGTGTTATCCGGGATAGGGTAAAAGGTCACTAAATATTTCTACTACATAGTTTACAGTTACCTTTCAAAAGTAGAAAGCATGACATTTTACCCATCTTCATCTGAACTTAGACAAGTAGTCACTTCCAAAATACCACTGTCAGCATTTCCAGACGCTGCATGCCAAGCCTGTATGAAGCAAAGATTGGCCAGAAGAATGCCCAGAACAGGACAATGTTCTGATGTTTGCTGCATTTAATATGTTAGGCAGCTGCGTGGCCTCTACCTGGAGAAAATGTCTATTTTCCCCTTCTCCTACCCCTTAAAGCAATTTTCTCAAGTATTACATAAAATGTTATGATAACTGCTGCTGTAGATTTGCCATATCTACTACGTGCCATTTCTCCAGGAATTCTTTTGGCTTCAAATTTGATTCCTTCAAAATATTGCTTACTTACATTCCTGTCTTTGATGGGATAGCTGCAGTCTCTAGCTCAAGGATTCTTGTTACTGACACATTTTTAATTTTGTGAATTAAACTTGTGAGTTGTGATATGACTGGAGTGCTGGAAGTACTCAAGATAGATAGGCCAAAGACCTTTGAAAATGAGAACCAGACTATGAATTGAAGCTGATATTTAATGGGCCACTTGCATAGTAAGTAAAGGACAGATGTCTCTTATCCTACCTCTTTTAGTTTTGAAGACACACAGCCAGCCAAACAATTTTCCAGTCAATTAACACTGCCTCATAATTGACTGTATATCTCTGTTGCATACTTGGTGTAGGATGGATAGCTATATACATTTGGTCTGATGTGCCCCAGTTGTTCCAGCAGCCTTGATGATAATGTCGACTTGCACAATGACGTTTGTTGATAGGTGATACAACCCTTTAAATGTAAAGCTATGTTTGACTATAATTCTAAATTTTAAGTAATAGAATTTACATTTACAGACTGAGAGGAACAGCACAGTAATTTTTTTTATTAACTTCTTTATGATCATTCTTTTTTTCTCTGTTCCCTTGAGTAATGCCTGCTCAACCCTGCGTCTGTTGAGGCTCTTCACCCCGCAAGCAACTGTCACAGGGAAGACAGACATCTAACAGTTACATGCTAAATGACTGGATATATTCTTTTCAGGAAAAAATAAAGAATATCTTCCAGAAGGCAAATTGTGGTGCGAATAATAACATGGAGACATGTTATTCCCTTTCCTCATGATTCCTGGAATTCAGGGAAAAGTTTTTAGAAGGATATAGCCTAGTGGTTTTAACCTTTTCCTCTGTAAATTCTTTTATATAACGAACAACTACCATGTTATTGTGCATATTGTAGCGTATATAGGTTGATTATTTAGAGCCCTAAAAAACATTTCATGATTAAAAAAAGCCAAATGTACAACTGCTACAAAAATACTAAAGTACTTAGAGGAGCTGTGTTATCAAAGATAGGTCTAGCTAAAAACCTATTCATAGCGCTAAAAGTATTCATTGGTAAAATATGTTAAAAGCTCAGACTTACTGATACAGTCCATCTTCTAAATTCCTCACTTCATTGCCTAATAAAATGTAGGATGCCATCTATCAACATATCTGGCAAGTGACTGATTATATATAGAAATATATTTTTTTTTAACATTATTTTAACAAAGCTTTTGGATACTTTGCTAATTTCCAAATAAGACATACCTTTATACCTATATTTATTTTTGAAAAGTACAGTTCTTTATCTCCTGCTGCTGAGAATCTCTGAATGTCAAGTACTACAATTACAACAGATTCTGAATCTTCACAAGGTAACAGAAAACAGTGGGAGACTTACAGCAGTTAAATATTTTAAAGTTTTTAAAAAAATCTAGTGGTACTTCATTCTACTCTTGTAGCTAACAAATCCTTGGGTACACTAGTTATGTTGGAAACAGAGTGCTCCTTTACTTTTGTGTATGCCACTTCAAACCATTTAGGGTCCTAATTAGAGATGAATAGAACAGAAAAATAACCAGAGAAGTATTTTGGTCATTCTTACTAAAGGTTTTGATATTTTTGGACATGTGAACTACAAGAACTCCACTAAGATAGAGAAGAACAGAAAAACAGAGCTGTATCAAATTATTTGCCTTTCAAAAACTGAGAATTATCCTATGAATGAATTGTCTTGTATGAATTGAATATGTATTTCAAAATACATGATGAGGTCTCTTTTGTCTCATCCTTATCATTTATAAATACCAAAGAAAATGTTCCATGATATTACTATGGGACAGCCTGTCTCTTTCAGTCTACTTTGAGCTTTGAGACATATTTAAGTAACAAATTTGAACTTGCTTGACATGTACTTCTAGCTTAAATAGGATATAATGTTTTAAACACATTTTCCAAAAGTCTTTGTTACATATAATTGCAGCTCAAATATCATGCCTGAAAAGAGTTTTGGAAACTTTGACATTGTCATTTGACCAACCAAACCGTGTTTGAAATTGTTATCACTGCTGCATTTGCAAGTGAGCTCAAAGCTCAGTGCAGACAACCTGACAGGCAGCTTCTTGGAAGTATTGTGTCTTAGTAACCTTAAACATGGCTTTTCCGTTTGAACACTTTAGTAGTTGAGATAAAGTGGAAGCGTTTTGGCAGCCCCACAGTCTTTGATCCAGTCTGTGGGAAAAATAGTGCTGAAATGCCCCTAGTCCTGGATTATATAAACCATGCTAGGATGACAGCTATCTGTCCTTTCCCCCTCCCCCTTCCACAGTTGCTACAAGGGTTCCATTTAAACTGCGAACTTTATGAGGCAAAGAAAAGAAATAATCTAAATGCCTTTAAAAATCCTAAAATGCCATAGATGCTACCGTAGAAATAAAAGAATAAATAATGTTGACTTAGACTTCCTACCATTGCTCCAGCTTGCTCGTACTTCTTGCAAACATGATACATCTGATTCAGCAAATTCTGTGAAATTGTCCTGAAAATACTTCAGTATTTCCATTAACATTTCAGTCTCCACTAATATTATGAAAATTAGTATTTAACTTAAAAATCTTTCTCTATATATTGGTCGTTGGAGAGTATGAAGGACTAGTGTGTTTTCTCTTTATGAATATCACTTGCCTTTAGTTTGCCTGTTTCTGATGTTTTAGACCTGATTACAAAGAGTTAAGTATGTTGAAAGAAGAGGAAGACTTGTGAGTAATAAAGTCTTACTGTAAGGAATAGATTGGAAAATTGTGAGGATGTGAGGAAGCTACTGACTAAGGCTATGACTTCAGCTAGTATGACTGTGTCTGTAATTCTCAGAGTACCAGGATAAAAAGATGGTTGTTGGAAGAACCTAGGCCTAGAAAAAGTTTGACGTTTTTAGTGGATGACATGAAGCTGAAACCAAGTCCATGAGAAATGACAAGTGCTTGAAGGATGCATACTGCTAAGTTACGAGTAAAAAGAATTATTTTTTTTCAGCCAGTGATAGGCTGGCATATCAGGATTAGGATGTCAGGATCTTCTGACAGCTCACAGAGAAAACAGCCTTAAAGTTAACAATTGAAATTTGATCTCTTGTTTGGAGAACAGGAGACTGTAACCTGAAGATCTCGTGTGAGTGGGGGAAGCCTCAGTTTCTTCCCAGAATGAGATTTAGCAGGTGATATCTTTCACCTCAGTGGAACCTTGAGAAGAGACTAAAAGGAATCTAGAATGCAAATCACCTTGTAACCATGACAAAAGTTTTTAATGAGTCTTGCTGCAGAAATTGTCTGGCTCTATTGAGAGGATGAGTTCAAACCATGTTTCAGAAATCCAGCATATCAGAAAGTAAGGCAGAAATTGTTAGGTTCTTCCTTCACATTTTCTCTGCTACAGCATGATTCCTGAAAGCCATTGTATGTCAGGTCCACCTATTATTTGGTCAGCTCTATTCTGTTGTCAGCTCTCACTGACACTATTGCATACTCTGCCAGAACTAATGCAACTGGTTCTAAAGCAACCAGATTTGTGAAAGATCTTGTTGAAGTAAATCTTTGCTGTCCTTCTAATAAGACTTGGATGGCCAATAGGGTAGAGAGGTCTGTTAAGTCACCTACTCAGAAGGTCTGTTATAGATGCTTTGGCCAGTCTAGCCTGGGGTTGCATACCTCAAGTGAGCTCTCTCTTGCCTGCCTCTCCATGTGCATCACAGTGATGAACCCAGTTCCTCTTTGGTTGCTATTTGAAACAGACTGAAATCTAGGGTATCTGAGTAGTTATGGAGGTGGGTAAGATTTCAGTGATTCTTTTCTCTTTGGAGATCACCAATCATCATACATCTACTAGTGTCCTTTTTTTCATACTATCTCATTGTCTGCCTTCCCATAATGCTGGCCATACTCTAGAAATATGTTGAATTAAGTCATATAGATGAGGCTATACTAGAGGAGAAATTACATCCAATGCGTCACCTCCCCCTTCTCCTGCACAGGCAATTCTGCAGACTGCATGACATCCAGCCAATGGAACTCTAAACCATGCTGCAGAAACATGCTTGCAAACCCTTACTTCAGTTTCCTTGACACTGTATCCCACCCAGAGGCAAAGAGTTCTGTCGCTGTGTACAACTACATGAGTGAAGAGAAGCATAGTGAAGAGGGATCTAAGCAAGCTGGCCATGATCTTAGCTTGGCAGTAAATGGGTTAATTCATATAGACTTTTTGCTAACCAAAAGCAGCAAGACGTGACAGGACTTCACTGGACTTGACTACCTTAGAAGTGGTATAGCAATGTTCTCATTGCATCAGTCCTAGTAAAATTCTAAAGAACACGAGCTTCTGCCCAACAGGGTATTTAGGACTTAGCCTGATTAACCCACTAACTAGATAGCCTATTATGGGTAGCTGAAAGCTCATGTTTATTCACAAAGGACTGACCTTTTTCTGTAAATATTAGTAAGATTTCCATCATACATGTATATCTAGGTTGCTATGGATGAACTGGCAGTAGCTGTTAATGTGAATAGACCTGCAGTCTTTACACAGGACTTGTAAGGACTGCTGATCAAGAAGGCTCTTTGGTGTGAATAGGTGGTTGTCTATGTGACTATAGAATTTCTCCTCGTTCAGCCCAAGTAGAGGTTATGCAAATAAAAAGTCTGCGACTGCAACTGAAGGCAACAGGACAGATACTTGCCAGAAATGCAGGTGAGAAACCCAGCCAAGGAACCTCAGCCAGAGTAGAGAAAACTGACCTCCAGTCTGGTACTTTTTTCTCCCAGGCAGCAGAAGAGAATCCCCTATTAATATTCCCAGACAAGCATAGTCTAAAATGTTAGGAGAACATTATATATTTATGGATATCTTTATCTTTGTAAAATATTCTTGATTTTCACATTTATTGTTTTTAGTTATAATGTAAATTATGTAATTTTTAAAGATATTATTATATCACAACAATAACCTCGATTTGCATTTTATTTACTACAGGGAAATAATGGTTACATTAAATTATCTCCTCTATAGCAACCTGTGATACAGATCTTCAAACTTTTAATTCTTTTTTCCACTGTCCCAGCTACTAGCCTGAAATATCTGATTTGCACAAGAAATGGGAATAAAATCTCCCTCGTGTTCTATATTTCATATTTACCATTAAAGTTATATAATAAAGTAAAAAAATAAAGCCCAGCTATTAACATCAATGTAAGTTCTTCTGACTTTGCCAGCAAATTGAGATGCTGAGTCTTCATCTGTAAAAATAAGGTTAAAGGAGAAGCAGCACTTCAATTTGTGCCTAGACTGGACAGATGCAGTATCCGAATTTCTAAGATTTCTGGACAAAATAGATACCATGTATAAAGTTGATTCAATGAACAATCAATTCCGCTATCATGACTAATGATCTTGGGGAAGGCTAGTCATCCAAAAGTTCATCCAAAAGAAAAACTTTAAAAAGGCATGTGAACTAACAGTGCCTGAGATCACAGAACTAAGTTGCTTTCCAATGAATATTGTGTTAAACCCAAAGCTTCCATGCTCTCTGAGATTGACTGAAATTTCCTGAGAGACTGCTTCTCACTGCCTGGTCTTAAGCATTTGCACAGCTGCTAAAGGTTTTTGGCAGCTCCCCACAACTGTGGAACCACATCTGGAGTAAATCTAAGCGACCATAAATTTCAGTACCTTCAGAACAAAACAGTGAAACGTACTTCTCTCACCTAGCACTACCAAAGCCAAAAAGTAAGCCAATCAATTCCTGCTGTCGGGAGGGATGGAAAGAGAAAAACAGAGAACGTTTTGTCTTCTTTTTAGCAGATATGTAAGATGCTATAATACTCTGATAAAGGGACAGAATATAAACTTAGATAACTAGAGCCTGATCTGGGAAATATGAGCCAAAGCCAAAGGAGCTAATTCAATTCCAGGGATTCAGAAAATAAAACCTCACTTGATTTAACTCCTACAGGTAAAGTTTGGGATTTGAGTCTTCTTTTACACACCATCTTTATTCACAATAGATAGGACGCTTTCTTAAGGAGAAAGATGTCTCTTCAAAATAAAATTACTAAATACTTATCACATTTTTAATTGCACAGATAAATCAGTTCAGTAAACAATATGTTTTTCTGTGCAGTTTGCTATTGAATAACTCAAAATTTGAGAGATAATTAAAATTTAAACTTCTAAGGGGAATTTAAATCACTCATCTATGAAATATATAATTTCATATATTTTATGAGAATTTTTTGATTAGGTTGACACTACACTATTGTTTGAAATGGGCCTCATAAGGTGAAACCGAGATGTTGAGAATGAGAGGGAATGTATAATTTATAAACTCTACTTCATAAAGCATATGTTAAGTATGGCTCTGTGTGGAAAAGTCCTTTAAGGTTATTTATAGTTTGATTTATTATATTAGAGTTCTTCTTAATAATAGAGTTATCTTACCATTGTAATTGAGCCTATCAGTCAAGATTAGAGAGGACATTTTACGTGTCTGAAGGAAGATGGCAAGGTAGAGCTATGAATCTGCAGCAAGTACCAAATTTAGGAAGACAATCAATTGTATTGAACTACAGTATTTTCTTAACTTAAATTTTCCAAATCATTTGAGTCTGGAGATAAGTTTTATGTTTGACCAAATCAGAATTACCAGTCAGACCTGAGAGACCAGGTACCTGGGGGTTTTAATATGGATTTCAAAACCAAAATACTGAGTCAGCCAAGAGAAGATGACAGAAAGAATCCAGTATGCATGGGCAACTACATATAGAGAACTAATACCTGAAGAACAATCTCTCTGCATAAATGATCTCTGTGTTGTTCAGAATGAGACAAAGAACATCATATGACCTGCTGAACTGTAGCAGAACGGCTTCAGCCAGGCCCTGAGATAGCCCCTCTGCTCCGAACAAGCCTAGGTTACTCTAGAGGTCATGCTTCAGTCCCTATATCTTTGACAAAGGTTTGGATCCCTATGTAGAAGTACCAAGCTCCTCCCTATCTCAGCTTCTGCAGGAACCATTTTAGAGTTAGGAATTGAGGCATAAAGAACTTAAAATTCAGATTTTCAAAGGTATATAGTCCCTTAACTCTCATGTAATACATAAAAGTCAGACTTTAATGTCTTCATATGTTTATCTAAGTAATTACCCCAAATTTACATCTAAACTTTCTGGCAGATCAAACTTCATGTTGGCATTTAAGGCTAGTACTCAGCCATGATGAAATATTTGCTCACAAGTAAAATCAATTAAATATTAGAGTCAGAAAAAAATGAAGCAGAGATAGAGTAGAAGGAAAAGGCATAGATAAACTTGTAATGCAAGGAAGAGACAAACAGGGCATATATGCTTCACTGTTTGCTCTGGAACAATATAATCAGCTTTAAAAGTATTGTAATGAAATGAATAAGAAGGGAGTGAGGTAATGAGATGTGAAAAGTAGTCTACAACGTTGCTCAGGTTTTGGACAACATAGGAGAAAAAGAGTTGAAGTTCACAGGAAATCCACTGCAGGTTTTCTTCTTCCGGTTCTTTTGCTTTGAAGTAAAGATCAGGCAAGGTAATTTCAGAAGGTGGTGTCATGCTGTAAGAACAGGAAAATTGAAGACTGAATATAATTTTTGATCGATTGATTGACTGATTGCACAGGAAAAGAGGTTTGGGGGGTTTTTTTTGTTGTATTGGAGGGTTGAGGTTTCTTGCTGTGATTATTTTTTTCATGGTTCACCTATGAAATTAATGATTTTCCAGCAGGAATAACTACAGGGAATGCTGGGTGTAGTCTTCATTGGTTTGTCAATTGCACAGAAAAATTCCATTTATATGAAACTTTTATTTGTCAGAATTATTTTTCTTCTGCATTGATTTCAGCTGGTTAAGTATATATAATATTAATGCAATAGAATCTCAAACCAGAACTCTCTTTGTAATATTGTTTCAATAAGGTCAGCTCCATGAATGATGCAGATGATCATAGAACCAGGGTGTTTCCATTATGTGCAGTAAAGTGACTCTTTAAGCATTTTAGCAAAGCATAACAGGATCTACAATTAACAGAAATAAGTAGGGGTTTTTTGTTTACATATGTCTTTGTAGCAAAAAGAATGATGGACATAAAACTGTGAAAATCGTATCAGTAGCTTCAAAAAGGATAGCGAAAACTAGAATCACAAATGAAGTGAAAATCCTTTGCCATCCTGCACTGCTGTTCTCGTCTCTAAAGTTGCCACTGATTATGCCAAAAAAAAGCAAAGACCCTTTGCTTTTTTTATTGATCCCCAACCAAAAATCTTCCACAGGAAAAAAAATATTATAGCTTTGCAATCTATGGAGACATGCAACTTTACCAAGAGGAAGGCAGATGAATAGCAGAAAACTTCATCAGCATTAGCAAAAACCTAAATTCTGATGGGCTAGGACTCATGATGCAATCAGGAGAAACTATCACTAGTGACTCCTTCTCCACAAGATAGTTTCCTTTTCATGTAAGATTCAGTGTTTTTACTACCGCTTTTCTCATGTTTGTGTTTTGTTTCATCACTTCACACAAAGTACAAATTACTTGCTGATTTGAGTGTAGTAAGCTACATAACTTTTTCCATGTTGTATTTGTGGAAGAAGTGTGCTCTTTGGCTTGATCAAAAAAACACAGAAATCCTTACCCTCTGTACCTCTTCAGAATACTGCCTTCTTATGTTATCAATTTTGCTAATGAACGTGTGTGAGGCATTTGTGGTTAGTACATATTTACAATTTACCCAGGGTTGCTAACCATACACCTCCTTCATTACCCTCTTCCATATTGGGTTGGTGTTTATTTTCTTTGACTAGACCTTGGTACTGCTACTGGAATTAAAGTGATGAATAGATATTTATGTAGAAGACTTCAAGATGTATGAAAGATACTACATCCTTCTGGACTAACACTTATTAAAACAAAAATTGCTAAGTACGTATTTTGTATAACTTGTCTTTAAGATTTCTTTTCCTTAAGGGTTGTATTGTGCTTTCCCCTCACAAGGTAAGAAACAGGCTTAACTGAAATAAAACATTATATTCTGCTACACAGAGGACTTGAACATGCTGCTATTTGCTGCAGAACAGCACTTCTTTTTTCTTTAATTTTTTTTTTGTCAAAAAACTATGGATGGAGAAAGGCTGCACAAAGGATTTATTTTGACCAATAGGTTTGTTAACTACAGGCTATTTTAAAGTCTGTGGAGACCAGAGATACTGTTCTGTGGCCTGGAAAGGAGAAAAACTATATTTTACTAATACCTGAAGTTGTTTAACCAAAGATTTTATTATTGTACGAGGAATCTATATATGGCCCTGCCTCACCTCTTTTTCTCACAAGTATCAGTATTTCTTAGTTCTTACATTCTTACGATCGTTACTTCCTCTAATGTTGGGTAGTTTAGGTACATCTGCATCTTCAATGTGGTATACATGCATACCCTAGATACACAGATATATATATATATACAATCATTCCATTATGTTCCTGTCTACATCTTACCCCCTCCCGACAAAAGTCAGATATCAAGACCAATATCAAGCTACAATTAAAGTTCTCAGACACTTTTGGCAATATTAATACGTTATCTAGAGAATATAAAATAACAGTAGTTGAACATAACATTCAGAAAATTTTAGTTTTCTGTGCATTCAAGAACTATTCCCAGTATTTCTAAATCAATTCAATAGGTGAAAATATTCAATAAGTATCAGAAGTGACGAAAAAAAATCTACTGGCTGTAGGCAGTATCTACTATTGCTATTAGTTTCTCAAATCATTAAAGGAATCAATACATGTATTTGATGCTTTCTTTAGCACTAATAAAGCTCTGTTGTACCAGTCCTGGTACTCCTATCCAACTGAATTTTCTATTCTGGTAAATTATATTTTGTCTACTTAACCTCTCCTTCAGTTCCAATTGAATGAAACATCAAACTGCATGTAATACTCCTGTAAGCAGTTAAAGCGTTACTAGTCTTCCACGCAAGTACTGAAATACTTTCAGGGAAACGCTTGCAAGTTCTTGTGAAAAAAAGAGTTCCATGTAAGATGTTATCTGATAAACCAGTCACTTTTTGATTATATTTTTACTTCAGGTTATGGGATCACTCATTCTTTTGCTCTTTGCAATTTACTGACTTCCCTTAACAACACTGCTACTACTTAATACTGAATGCATTATTTAAATGAACTATTTGGGAAGTGAGTTATGACTTCCCAGGTCTTATCTAAATCTTATTGAAATTGAAAAGCTATGGATAAGACCCATATGAAAAAGATTTCCAGAAGTGAGTGTCAAATTTTTCATTTTTATTCTTGAGGCTGGCAAAAATTAATTTCATTAGAAGGGTTATTTTTAGATTTTCTGAAAAATACATTCTAATCCTTATAGCAGTTTTTAATTGTAGGCAGAGAGTTTAAATGTATGTCACTATTAATAACTGTCCAAAAGGAAAAGTGCTTTTTTACCTAATTCTGTAGAGATGTGTTGTATTTTCAGTGTGTATCTCTCTAGATGAGTCTTTTGAAATAGAAAAGAAGGTTCTTTTACTGTGCTTCACTTATATGCTATGGCATCAGTTTTTCATAGTTCCATGCAGTTTCCATTAAAATGAATGGACAGTTGATTCCCAACAGAAAATTTAGACATGTTGGACAGATTTAGCTGAAAATATTCATCATCTGTCAGTGAAGTGGTTAGTTGCATTTGTATTTAGTGTAGGTGTAATTAAGCTTCAAAGTTAACACTTTAAAGTTAACACCTCATTAAAATCAGTGGAAAACATTTACACCTCTCTTCCTAATTTTGCAGTATTTTGGGCTGATGACTGAATGAATGATATACATTGAGAAGTCTATTTTTAAATATGAAGAGCTTGAAATAGAAAATAACACCTTGAAGTCCATAAGCAAATTCTTGAGATCCCCCCTTGGTCAGTTCTTTATTCATATTAATGTCAATGTGACTTACATTATTTACAATAGATGCATTTTTCCTTTAGGTTTGTTGTTTTTTTTTCCCTGAAGTGAAGGAGAAGACAGTTTCAAAATGCAGTGGAGAGGAAGAAGAGAAAGGATCTTAATATGAAGTCATCTTTGACTGTGGCAAGTTTTGGATCCTAAACACCAGACTTTCCTTTGGACGTTTTTAAATTTAAAGTGTTTGACTAGTAGCTTTTGTATAAATATGACTAATCATAATCATCTATCAACAAAATGAATGTGCTGCTGCATGAGATTATTTGGAGACTATCATTGCCACTTCCAAATGAACGCATATTTCTCTCATGTAACTCAAGAAATAATTGTGTTGTCATAGAGCAGTGGAGCACCATAATCTTGATAGAATATTTGATTTGGTTTTGGTTTGGTTTGGTTTGTTTTTTTTCCTACAGATGCTTGAAGAAAGGTTTCATTCCTGAGAGGACAAAATAGTCATAATTTTGAGATGCAAAATTATGGTGACAGTGCTGTTATAAAGGTTGTGTGCTAAAACATTGGAAGAAGAGAGATCTGAAAGAATATCTAAATTGCCAGAAATGTTGTCCACCATAGTATTATGAAATAGATCTTAAGTTAAAGCAGAGAGGTTAAAACAAACTCAAGAAGAATGGTAACTTAATACATGATAAATTCCATTATATAATAGTTGGTCAGCATTGTGCCAGTATCTGTTTATAGGGTGAAAATTGAGGAACTTGGAGATACTGGAATGACAAGAAACACATAAAGGAACCGCAGAAAAGGGGAGAATCCAAGAGCTTAATAACACTACTGGAAAAATGCCAGAGATGGATTTATAAACCTTCTGTCTACAGGCTAAAGAAATTATTCCAAGGAGCCTTAGGTAGCAATGTATGTATTGGATCATATTTAACTATGTGATTTTCTTGTGGGTAAATGTTTTCATGAGCTGTATTATAATGTTTTACAAGTAAAGTAAATGTATGAGGGCAGTATAATTTATTTTCTAATGAGGGATCAAGTAGTTTATTTCTATTGTACATGTTATTACAGTGACTGTAACATGCTGTGGGAGAGCTGCATGATGAGCACTCACATCTTGCTAACACATCTTAGATGATAAACAGATGGAGACTATGGAGACATTCCATGTTAGGACATGCAGGACAAATTATTTCACAAACATAATTAACATAAATTACTATTTAAAAGCTTTGAGTTTTTTTTTAATGGCCTCCTCCTCTGCCCCTTCACAGCCATGACCTTGGCAGCTTGAGTCTTCAAGAGCAGCTAGAATTATGATGGGTGGATGGAGCTCTAAAGGGTTAGAAGTTTAGTTTGGAGAAGTACCAAGAAGTTTGGATACTAATCTCGGATTTATCCAAACTAATCCCTGGAGGTTCTCTCCTTCCTCTTCCACATCTTTCCTCCTCCTCCCCCCAAGACTGACTATGTCTTTTTTCAGGTTTCATGCTTGCACTGACACAGTCCTTTCACACTACTCTTGGAAATTTCACATCTGGTATTGCTTTATGCTTCCTGTTATTTTAAAATCACATACAGTGGGATCTCCCTGAGTCGTGGATTTCTCATGAAGATTTAGCTACTTGCCCTAGTGAAGTCCCAGGACTGGTGAGATTTGAAATGGCAAAAAGTGAAACAGAATCGTCAGAGCTATTAAGTGAATTTGGTATAAATTTTCTGTACAATTTTGGGCCAAGAAAAAGGGACCATGATAACTCTACTCTGATCCCCTGTTTAAATAAGCAACAAATTTTTAGCTCCTTATTACTGCATTGAACCCAATAACTTTAACTTGACTGAAGTATATTTTCCAGGAAAACACCTTATGTTCATCATGTTCATCTAAATACAGAAAGAGATGAAGCTACTTCCCTCATCCTCACTGATAACCATTCATACTTTTCTTTTTTTTTTTTTCAATTTGAGTTTTTCCTTGCTCAGCCTCTAAACATTCATCCTTAGCCTTTTTTTACCAGATTACAGGTACTTTAGGAGCCTAGTCTTTCTCTGCATTAAGGCATTTCCATGCAGTTATAAAGTAACCCTGATTTTTTTTTTTCTTTTGAGATCCAAGCAAACCGTCATTTAAATCTCTCATGCTTGAGCTTTTCTCTCCAGACCTTGAATCATTTTCATCTGTACCCTTTCGAAGTTTTCAGTAATCTTTTGAAAACGCAGACTGGAACAACAAAAACAAAATTGCCCCTAATCCTACTCAGTAGACTTGCTTTACATACCAACAGATCAGACTGCCTCTTTTTGCCATGGTATTGAACTGGAGGCTCATGTTTAGTTACTTGCCAATGGTGAATACTTTGGTTTATGAGGACAGTTCATGATACTCTAGAAATGAGATCTGAACTTGGTGAAGTCTTGAGATGGAACTGTATTCACCTTTCTCCTTCTCCTAACATAGAAAACTCGGATGAATGTAAATAAAAGGCACGCATTTAAATAAAAGGGTCAAAATCCAGTCCATTCTTAGAAGAAAGTTGGGACAGTCAGGACAAGAGAGAGGAGTGAATTTTTTTTCTCTTTTGCTCTTGCATAAAAATGTATATGCCCATCTTTAACAGAACATAGATAGGACATACGCTATGCACCAAACTGGAATGACCAACTTCAGCTTCTGTAATGTCTGGCCTAATTAGAGTTCCTCATTCTTGCAAAAACATAGATGTGACTTTGGCTGTATTAAAACGTGCATTATTTGAATTGGTTCAGTCATCAAGTGATACAGATCACTTCCCATGACTGCCTGTCTTCATTATTTACCACTGTGCCAATCTCTGTGTCATCCCATAAATTTTATCAGCTCTGATTTTATCTTTGCTTCTCAGACAATTGATAAATATTGAAGGGTGTCAACCCTAATATGAACTCCTACTGCAAGTCTTAGAAGCAGCCTCAGTTGATTAGGATTCCCAACTGCCTACTACTTACCAAAATGTCAGCCTATTCTAAACCCAATTAATTTCAATTCACCTCGATGAAAGTGTACTGTGTTAAGTAACATTTTTAGGAGGCAAACATTAAGACAATGTATTCAGATAATTTCTAAATACACTTAGTGTTCAGGTAAGTGAGGGGCTAATTGAGTGGCTCTAAGCATATGGAAAATGTTATGAGCTGGATATTCTTCTGGATTTGTCTTGGTCTGAAACAATACTCTTAGGCTAGCCCTGAACCAGTGTCACCAACATGTCATGGAGACACAACATCAAATACCACGGATCACAATATAGACTTTCAGCTTGTATAAAGTGGAAGAAACTACTGTTTCAACTCTCATAGTTGACCTAGGGTAGAACATATATTCTGTTTTTCATTAATAAAGATAACGTTTTTATTAATCAAATGTTCTCACAGCATCTCATCTAAAGAAGTCACACTAAATGCAAATATTCTTGTTTTTTTTCAGATGAGATATCTAAAAGAATTACCTAATAAAAGGGAGAAACTCAAAATTCTAGGACTGCTTACTCGATTAATTACCTGCCCATGATTTCCAGGTAATGATATATTGGGTAAAAAATATCACCATATTATGTATAAGCTTATTCCTGAAAATTCCTGAGGGGAAAAAAAAAAAAAAGTAAGACATGCCAATAATCAAATAATTTGTTTCCAAATATTTTTTTTAATGCTCTTCTGTATTTATAGATTTGACACTATGTTAACTTTTATTTCAAAAGATCACTTTATTGATACAAAATAATTTTGTGTATTAAAAGTTCATATAAGCCTTAGCAAAATGAGACTGACTGTTAGATAAAACCTGATGCTCTGCACAGCAAGATTTTAAGGAAAGTGCAGAATAATTTTTCCAACTGGGGATCTGGTAGCCACAAAGTGATTTGGACTTTGGCCAGAATATTATAGTTAATAGCCCTTCTTTTGTGAAAAGTGTCATGGGATTTTTAATGACAAGCCAGTCAAGAAGGGCTGAATTTTACATCTCTTCCAACGACAGTTTTATGAAACTGGTAAAAGGTTTTATTTACTTTTACAGAAAGCATTTGTACAAACGTGGCTCACTGGCACCTCTAAATTATATATAGTATTTTTAGAAAAATAAGCAACAAAATATCTTTCCATTTCTCTCATGTTTGTCTATAAATTCATAAAAATTTAGATATTTATTTAATATGTTGATTACAAGTATATATTAGAAACAACCGTGTGCAATAGTAAACCTGTATACCTACGTATCTATGACAAAATAGGCATGCGGAAATTTACCTTTTAAAAAAATGGGTTTGTGATTTTTTTAATACGTGTAAAAATATTTTATTTTTAGGTTATTTAGATAACTAAAATGAAAATTAGATCCATATGCTACAGCTTATGACCTCATGTAACAGATGAATAGTTTTGTTTTGGATATAGAGTTGCTGTAGATAGGAAGTTATTCTTTTGACTATACAACTGCTCTCGTGGCCTGCACTGGGGAGTAAAACTTTTCCTTTATCCCTGAAATACACTAAGCAACATCACTTTTCTCAGTTGTTGCAGAAGGGATACATATTTAGTCCTCTATGTTTCATTTCCATTCCCTCCTCTTTTTAGATTGTCCATAGACTTTCTTCAGGCTATGAATATGGTAGGAAGGAAAATGCTGCTCCCTCACCACTCTTTTTAGTTTCTCTGTTTTGCAGTATCCTTTGGTTTAGTGATAAGTTTTGGTTTTATGCATGCTCCCTGCCATTTGAAGGCACTACCTTCTGTTCTTCTTTCCTGTGTAGTTTTCCTTCCTCCCTCTACTGGTTTGTTCCACTTCCCTAGGTGAGGAGCAAAAGTGGAAAAAGCAGCGCTTTCCACTCAGTTGTAAGACAGGATGCACTCTGTACACTGAGCAGAGAGATTTTCAACCACAGCTACATAGGGCCATCTTTAGAGCTTCAGGTGCCCCAAGCAAGACTAGGTAATCATGCCCTGGGATGAGGTCAGAGTTGGTTTAACAGAGAGTTTCAGAACCAAAAATGAAAGCTTTTGTATCTCAGTTCAGAGGAAAGACAACCATTAGAAGTACCTCTCAGTGTCACATTGTTAGGCAGAGATGTTATTAACATCACTGATGTACATGTGTAGTAAGCCAGAGGCACAAAAATGCTTCCATGTGGTTAAAATGTACACACTTGGGCAATGCCAGTGGACATTTTACATTTAAAGGGACAGAAGTGGCTTTCTGTGGTAGACAAATGAGCTCAAAGAATACTTGCCCCTATCAGTGCCCCTTCCACTTTGGTATCCCGTGTGGACACTTGTTTAGAGTTCCCCTAAGGCTGACCCTGAAGCTAGAGTGTGTACAGAACAAGATTGCCTACTGTATGAGAAGGAGGAGCGGAGGGTTCAGGCCCCTAATCAGCAATGACATTTCTGTTTCCTGACACTGCAGAACGAGGAACAAGGGGTCATTCCACGTAGGAAACTCAAATGCAAACCTGCCGATTAAGGGAAACTTATAGTTGGAAGGAATGCCCCAAGCAGAGAGACACAAACACAAAGGAAGAACAAAGGCATTTTTAAAGGTAAGTGAAGAAAATGATCAAGAACTGATGCTCTACGGAAGATTAAAAAAATAAAAAAAACAAAAAAAAAACAAAAAAACAAACAAACAAAATAACCCAAACCCACAAAAACAACAACAAAACATTACCCCCAAAACCCCACCAAAACCAAAGCATCTCTGCATACACTGAGAAAATAGTTCTAAAATGTATCAAATACCCTAAAATTAAAGTATTAGGGTATTTAGGTTGAACAAACCAAATATCAGAGATTATATGCTACGTGTAAAAATCTGTTATAGATGGTGGAGAATAAAGGATGTAAACTTTGCTGAGAATTCATTCTCTGATGTTATCCCCGTAAGGCTAGATAAAGGTGAGCCTGATACCATAAAATGAATTGAAATTGTGAAAAATTTTAAAACAATTTATAAACATATTCAGATGCCCACCTGAAGAATTTAAAAATAGGGGAGAAGGGATAAATCTTTCTTTTTCTTTTTTTTTCTTTTTTTCTTTTTTTAGATAGTAATCTCTTAATCTCTCCTTTTCCCTTCCTGGACTATTTCAATATACTGCTACAAGTTGATTTTTATTGTGAATATAATCAAAATGAGAAGAAAGATTTCATCAATTCCCTTATCAAAACTATTCTTAATGCTTGATAATGGGACAGAGACTATGTAAAATATAATTTCGAGTAGAAAGTACTAGAAACTCACCAGCTGTGGAAATAATTACAAACCTGATTTTATGCCTTAGAGACAGTAATTCCATTTGTAATTGTATT
Source organism: Chroicocephalus ridibundus (assembly GCF_963924245.1). Classification (NCBI taxonomy): domain Eukaryota; kingdom Metazoa; phylum Chordata; class Aves; order Charadriiformes; family Laridae; genus Chroicocephalus; species Chroicocephalus ridibundus. Next base: position 135,625,264 of record NC_086285.1, read on the forward strand.
TAAATTTTAATAATGTTATTTTCAAATTTAAAAATAGTGACTTTTTTTTTGCTTTAAAGACATTTTGCACTAGCTTTTTTAAAAAAAAAATGAAAACAATAACTAAAAATTAAAAAAGCATTAGATTCACAGTGTTTTAATGCTAAAAAAAATCTACACCTATATGAAATACATAATTGAAAGGCTTAATGGAATTGACTGAAAATAGGAATGTAAATTTTTAGGAATTTGAAATATAAGTTTAGTAGGTTTCAGTCTTTCAGTCTGTAATGCTATTCTGTACCCTGCATTCAGAGGTGTCCTGAAGCCCTTTTGGTCTTCAAGTCTGCCAGGCGTACACTGGTGGCAGAATGCAGTCCCACAAGAAAAGCAGTAATGTATTACTTGAGTCTTCTTTTTCCCAGTGGGAAGCCTCTGTCAATAAGGCTTGATACCACTGCCAGCAGAAGATCCAACACTCTAGACAGGGGAACTATACCCACATTATAATACACCTCTCAGAGGCAAAAATAGAAAAAAAAAATCTTTCATCAAAAAGAGATAGGAGTTGTGAACAATTCCTCCCATTTATTTCTTGCAGCTCTGTATAATGCCAGTGGCCTTGAGGGGAGTTTGCTGGGCTCTTTAAAGAGATACTGAAGGAATGAAAACTGTTAGAGTTGAGCCACTAAGTCCCTTCCCCTTCTAGGATACCCAGATGTGAGCAGACAACAGGAGTGATTCCACATATGTTGACAAGATGCGGTCAGCTATTTAAACCTATATCAAGCATGTAGGTTTTGGGCTCTTTGCCTGAGTCCATTCAAGTGCATAACTCAAGCCTTTTACTTAATTACAGCTACTGATATCTCTAGACAATAATGTCACTCTCCTACTGTCATGACTGGTATTAATTTTTGTTGCTAAAGGAGTTGGAGGTGTCTCAGCTAAGCAGAATTCTACAGTAAAACATCAAGAAGATATTTCTCCTCTCATTCATATCCTTTCCCAGATATTGCACTGTTGTCTCTGTTACTGTGTTAGGATTCCTCTATTCAGGGCAGATCAGCTGGAAGAACTCCTGGATATTGTCCTCCTGACAGCAGACTTGCTGAGAAATTGTTGCCTCTTCTTTCTAGTTGGAGTACATATGTGTAATGGCATTACAAAAGCTAAAGATTTAATTGAATGACATTTTCTTAAAATTTCTATGCATTACTATGGAGATAATGAAGCTCTTCCTATTTGTATTGGCCTGAATTTATGTTCCACAATTTACTTCTGCTTCTGTGTAGATGTTTTTTCTGATTAATGACTGAGTATATAAAACTTGTTATGTTATAGGTAACAATTATAGGAAATGCTTTGGGTTTACCTTTAATGTGAACAATTTCATAAAACGTTAAAACATATTGTGTCTCCTAATACAGAACCAAAAAAGGTATGCATTGGCATTACAGAAACTAGCTTAACTTAAAACAAAAGGGAAAAATTAAGTAGTGTTTTCAACATTGCAGTACTTGAAGCATCTCTGTACGCCTAAAGGGATATATATATAACTCTATATGAGAGCAAAGGAGATTAAATGTTTGTAATTAATTTTAAGTTATACATTTAGGCTGGTATAAATTTCTTAGAGAGGTTAGAGAGGAAAATACCAGCGACTCAGGAAATAAAATCATTCAAAGACAAGAAATCTTAAAATGTTCTGTTTCTTCGGTTGTTCATTAACAGAAACAACTTGCACCTCTAGGGCCCTTTTCATGTAAATGCTTGTCTCAAAAAGCCAAGTCTTTAATTACCCATCAGCACTGGAGAGACCATACCGGAAACAAATGCGGTAGGCCTTGTAAACCAGCAAAACCCTTGTCACAGGCAAAACATTTGTGACTCAGAGAACTGTGTGTAATTTATTGCCAATAAAAGCAAACTTTTGATCACTGACTTGGGTACTGGGGAAAACAAGAATACAAACAATGAGCCAAACTCATATATTCTCCCCTTCTCCAGTGTTAATTGCCCTGATATTCAACAAGGGTTACACACAGTTGATGAAAACTCCTCTGGTGAGGAGGTGAGGGGACGAGAGGAGGTTGAGGCAGCTGCAGTCCCTCAGGGATGTCCCTGCCCCCGCACGGGTGGCCTGTGGCTGCAGTCCTTCAGGGTGTCCCTGCCCCAGTGTGGGTCACACTTGGCCACAGTCCCTCAGGGTGTCCCCGCCCTGCCGTGGGTGCCCGTGGCCCAGTCCCTCAAGGGTGTATGTATGCACCCCTCATGCCCACCCCACCCTAAATACATCTGCTGAGGGGCCCCATGGGCTCCTCCAACTGCCCAAAGTTCTGGTGCACACCAGGGAGCTCGTGCTGGTGCCAGAGCCGTTGGGAAGCTGCTGTGGCCAACACAGGGCGGTCCATGGCGTCCTCCCACTCCTGTCACTCCTGCAGCCTCCTGTTGCCCAGACCTTGTAACTTCACAGCCATTATGAACCAGCGCAGCATAAAAGGTGTCAGTATCCATCCTGGTGTAAGGCAGTGAGATACCACTGTTTCCAGTGACACCTCTGTTAATTTTTATCTGTATATGGCACAGAATCAGTCTGAACTTCATGTTTTGAAAAGGAAATTCCAAACATAAATCCTCATTACATTTACAGAAGGATTTAAAAAATATGAAATGTATCCTGCTCCCTCTGCTCTCACGAGTAGTTCAGTTGACATCTATGGTGCCATGTTAGGATTATATTATGCTTTATGATGAAACTGGAGAGTATTTTATCTTGATCTCTAAAACCTTCTTTGGCTTAGAAAAGCCTGGATTTCTAAGCAACCAAAAAATGCTAAGTATCATTTGTATCAGGCATTTTTATTTTTACATACATTTATTATTGATAAATATATTTACAGAACTGAGATTAGACTAGGAAGCATTTAATAAGTTTTTAAGAAAAGAATATATAGGGTGCTTGTATACAAGTTTAAATTTAGTCTTAAATGCCTATTGTACATCCTGAGTCTTAATCCGCTCGTAAGTATAGGAAATGTTTTTCTGATATTTCAGTATAACTGTAAGTCGAGTCATATTTTTGTCTGGAAGCCATTTATATTTTTGTATGTAATCAACACATCACATAAAAGTGGACTGTCTTCAAGCAGCTGAATACCTCCAGATATTTCTGTTGTGAATGTTGTTCCAGTGTTTGGCTGCTTAATAAGCCTATAATTTATCCCATAGATAGCTAGCATGATGAGATTTTCTATGTTGCATGTCACTAGAGCCTCTGAGACTGTTCTGGAAGAACATCGCTACACACTTACTGTGGTGATCAACTGCTGTTGGTGACTGCTGGAGATGGGAGGATGAACTGGGTCTTAGGTTCAACCTCTTATGAGCACTCCTATGATTAATGCTGCTTTACACTGTCTTGCCCAAACAGATTGTGATGCTGCAAAGATGAGAGAATCAAAGATGTCAGGTCTCAATGTAGGAAGTTATCACACACCTACCATTTTCTCCATCCTCTCCATTCTCCATTCTCTCAGCTCTTGAGGTGGACATTGAGATGGAAAATTCTGTTTTGATGAGATTTACATTTAGTAAGTAAATTTTGTTGTTTTAGCAGCAAGATCAATACATGAATAGTATGGTAATTAGTTATTGCAGTAATTTGGAGTCTGTGATGAAAAAGGTGCAGAAAAATAAAACAAAAATTAGAATCAAAACTAAAACTCAGTGAAACCAAATGAATGACTCCACATTTACATTGCTTTAGGAACAGAATCAAATATTCCTCCTCTTCTTTGTATAAATAATTTTGAATTAACTCAAGTTCATCAGTTAAAATGTAAGGAATAAATTAAATTATTACTTTTTACCATATAACTTACAGAAAAGACCTTTCTACAGATAGCTGGTTCCATGAAACTGAAAAAATATTTCTAAAATTGGTAAATGAATACTTATATAATCTGTCAACATTTGTTAAGAGTTTTCACAACTATTGTTTTACTTCAGTACCTTAATAATAAAAAGTTCCTGGAATCTTCTTGCTTCCAGAATGGCCTAGGGGTTTTCCATTCTGTTTGCCTTCTAGCCTGTTTTCTTGCAACTACTCTTTTTGTATTATATCTGCTCTGATGTAACTGCTTCTGGAAATTATCCAGTCTGTTCAGATTCATCTTCTATCTTATGGAAGCAATGAGTTTGATCTACTTTGTCTTAGAAGGACATCTAACTGATTTTTTCTTCAATGTCCAGTATGTAAGTACATATGGATTCATTGTGGCAGTACCTTTGGTTACCTCTTGAAGAACTCATTTTTATTCAGTCATCCATGAAGTACAATGACTAGCTTGAATGACGAGTTCACTTTCACAAATTCTGTCCGAGCTATGTTTAGCAAATTAATGAAAAAAAAAAAGAAGAGGGTATTTCAAAGGTTTTTCATATATATAACAGAACAAAAAAAGCCCCAAACCAACCAACCAACCAAACAAAAAAGCAAAAAAAAACCCCAACCCCCCCTACTTAATATCACTGAATTTCTGCGTAGAATCATCTAGTTCTTCTGCAGGCAATGCTTATGTTTTCTTTCCTGGAGGTTTGACTTTTAGTATTTTTAAGAATTGTGAGACAGGTTTACAGCTCCCTTTTTTTATTTAGACTCTTATTTTTCATATCCCATTACACTTAATGAGATTGGAAACCTGCATTTGAGTCTAGGAGCTATGAAACTGGCTCAGCATATTGCATGCAACGCAAATAACTGGAAATCAAGTGGTGAGAGCAGGAGACACATTAATTATTCATAGAACTAAATGTATTGAAGAGCCCACATTACAGCTCACAAAGGAGTATCTCCGAGTCCAGTGAGGGGAGGAGTAACTGCCTTCAAATCCAGTTAAAGTGCACCTGACACACAAGAGGATGGTTCTCAAAGTGACCATGAGAATTTTCGATAAAAGCTAGGGTTTTAAAAGAAGTTTCTGGAGCCCAAATCCCAGTGAAAGTCAGTGAGATATGGGAATTTAATTCCCTTTTTCCAATCATAGCTCAAACAAGTGGAAAGATCTGACCTACATTATATTTTGAATTTCTGCCTATCTACCCTTAAGAATTCTGTAACATTTACCACTGTATCTACATGTGTTGAGACTGAAGCCTTGTCAAACTAAAAGGAAATCCAAGACTTCAGGGTAAAGTGCTAGTATATTTACTGTGAATGGACACAAAGAAAGGGTCTTCCAATGTAACAAATCATTTTTATCATTGCATCAGTGAAAGCCAGGATGAGCTTATGTATATGGATAATGATTTTCATTTGTATTTTCCTTCTATATTTTCTAAATATTCATCCATAGTTCTCAGTCTTTTTTTCCAGATTTCATTCCACTAAAAAGTTTCCAAGTGGTGCAAAGTGGATTGAAGAATTCTGGCATTAAGTCTTAGTAGCCCTTAGAAGCAGGCAAGAGATCTGTGCACCACGTTACTCTAAAGAAAAGAAAATATGAATAGGTTTCACTGCAACATTGTTGCATGAATAATCACTAGTGATATTTTTTTTGCTAAGAGTCTTCTAGGTGAGTGGTATTTCGTGATTTCTGCACGTTTTACTGCTTAGTACCTTTTTACAGAAAATAGTACTGATTTATCTAAAATTTCTGCTTTCCTGAAAGTGTCTAAAAATGACTATTGTATTCTTAGCATCAGTCTATGCCCCAAGGTGTATTATTAGCTACTGCTTGTAGAGATGATGTTGCTGCTTGGATAAGCAGAGCCTTTTCAGTATGCATTAATACAAATATATAATAGAATTATAAAGTTAGTTGATACTTCATATGGATTCACTGAACATTACTAACCTTACAGAGATTATAAACATTAAGTAGTGCTGTATTTTGGGTGCCTCTGTTTTCTGAATTAGTAGGAACTTCCCACGACTTTCTATCAGTAAAAAATACTTCTTTTTACTTTTTTCTTTCCTATTTTTGGCTGCAGAAGTGTTTAATAGTCTAGAAATTGCCAAAAACCCCTGCAGTTTCATTCATTTACTTATGATTGTTCAGATGAAAGTGAAGACTTAACTGCTGCAGGGGAAAACTACATAGTTCAAACCAAATCAGAATTGGAGTGACTTATTAATTAATAATGACATATAATTAACTAGCAATTAGTGAATTATGTATTCAGAGTCAACACTGGTAAAACAATGGATAAACCACACCCCTAGAGACTTAGAAAATGTTCATAAAAACCTGCAAAGTTCCAAACACCCTTCTATAACTAATCCTCAGAAGTTTAGATTGTGCATGCACACGGGTACGTGCACTCCTCTGTAGGGCTTGGAGGGTGCAGACCTCCTTGATCTGGGCATGAGGGACACCTGCCTGCACAACCCTGTTGTGGGAGACGCCAGGCCTGTGCTATCCCTCGTTAACCAAAGGCGACAGCCCCCAGGAGGAGACCCTCATGCACCCAGGGTGCAGGTCACCAGGGTGCACCTATACTAGGTGTGGAAGAGCTGCACACGGCTGCTGGCAGCACCCATGGCTGTGGGCATGGGACCACTTCTGGCAAGGTCTTGACTGCTGCCGTCCCCTCCGCCATCCCTTCCCACCATCACAAATTTTCATGCTTTTTGTACACTTCTTTTCAGGTTGAGTCCTTCTTTGTTTCCAACATCTCTTTGTCAACGCCCTAGTTACTGTTTCAACGGTCTGATGTTCATGTTTCTCTTTAATATGATCAGTTTTGAGCAAATACACTCCAGACAATTTTGTGTATTCAATCCATGTACACACTGTGTATACCCCCATTTTAATGTCAACAAATTTTGATAACCAGGCTGTTTGCCAAAGGTGGGCGATACAAGCAAACCCCTACATACAAAACACATTTTTAACCAGTAGTATATTACCCTGGACAATGGTTTTCCTGGTCTGTAATCAGCCATTGCCCCTAATACGTGTGCTACTTTAATCTGATGTAAAAGAGACTGCACGTAGTTATGTTCTGGAGCAACATTAGCACATGTATTAACATATGTATTAACATAATTACTTTAAGCATTACATTTGACATTAACAGTGTAGAGTGCCTTTTTTGGTAAGAATTGTTTTAAAAGGAAATTCCCCTTTTTTCTACAATTATTAGACTGTCTTACATATATTTCATACGTATGCATTATTCCCTTTGTCACAGTTCTGAGTTCTTGTGTAAAGATGATTGTGCAGAACCTCGCGCTTATTTCCGCGTTGCTTTGGTAAAGAGGGAAGTGGTAATTTGCTGCATCAGCTAATGGATAAAAGTAAAATAGCATCATATTAAGGCAAAATTCCATGCGTCTTCAATCACCACCTTCTTCTCAGTGTACACTACATCAGGGAAGTTTGAATGTTTGGTGTGGGTTTTTTTTCTACTACTTCTCACTTCTCTACACAATATATTAGTTTCCATGTCCATATGGTATAGAATATAATTGGATCCCAATCTAGGTCAGTTGGTAACTCTTTATGAAAATATTAAGTACTAATAAACCTACCCTCCTTTTAAAAAAATACTGGACCTTTACTTTCGATGTGTATAGTCCTACTTATTTATGTCCAATACTGCTTGCCTGAGTTATGTCTCAAATTTGTGAATAAAACTCTCCTTTGTTCTCTGCTACTGAGAACAAATGTGCTTTGCTTCCTTTTTGTTAGTATTGTTTGCTTTTTCTTCAGGTTTCCTCTTTTTTTATTCCCCCCCCAAAAAAAAACAAAACACAGTACATGAGGCATTATATCTAGTGCTATATTAATAAACCAAGTAGGAGATTTCCTTTGGACTACATATAAGAAGGTATTTGACAAGACTTTTTCCTCCTGCTTTTCAAAAAATATTGAAAACAAAAGCAGCCTCAGAATACTTCTATAATATAGAATTTACAAGTTTAATATACCTAATCCAGAGTGGTAATAGTAAATTTAAAACTTACAGTAGGTCAGTAAAATTATTTGTTTTTTATAAAGCTGAGAAAAAGATTAAAAATCAAAGGAGGGAAAACTTTACTGACCTAATGCCAATAGGCATACATACTGTGGACTCGGTGTAAGAGAACTTAAAATCCTCTTCTATCGTTGTCCTTATGAGAAAAAGGTCATGCAAATTCTGGTGCTGGAAAAATGAAGGAGATAGATTCTAAAATAAGGAAACGATGATAAATATATTCTCTTGCATTTGCATTTAACATTCCACTTGATTGGTATTAGCATTAGGTTAAAATATTTATGACACTTGTTCTGGATAAATTGCATCAATATAATTTATTATTTAAGAAGAAGTGAGAATAATCTGCTTCAGTGAAGATAATATTGTTATTCACGGTATTCTGATGAATACCAGATTTAAACTACTGGAAAAATGTTAAGTCTTTGTACACTCTTGATTTAGAAAACTGTAACAATGTTATGATTTTAAATATCTTTTAATTTAGAAGAGGACACTCAGACAAGAGAAGGATTAAAATGTGTAAAAAGAAGGAAGATGAATATGCCCTGCAGACATCACCAGAGTATAGTTTGTCACAGATGTACCGCTGTATTGGCACTGGGTCAATCAGATTAGCCCTCAGTGGATTTTACAGTCCTTCAATTGTTTAGAATATCATGGATTGTTCCTTGCAAATGCATTTAAAAAACACAATATTAATAGTGATAATGCACTTGTTTTTACCTGTGTATAATATAGATATTATTCCATTAGTGGAACTTAAATATTACTATGATAACTCAAATAAAGGAAAAAAATCCCCAAAATTTAGAAGTAGCAATTGACTAAAATAAAGATATTCAGGCATTTTGAACTGAACATTTTATTTATTTGATATTTGAAAGAGTTTTATAATATTGCAGCTATTATTTGCTTAGCGTCAGTCTGTACAAATATAGAAAGAGGACCCAAACCCTAGCTTACAAACTGAGGTTTATCCAAATGAAGGTAGCATATCTCAGACACATAACAGTCTACAGCCAAGGAAATTTTCACATTTCTTTTTAAATATTACTTTACCCCTGAGGAATTATCAAAGAAAGAGTTTGTGAAAGAAATTTGCACTAAAAACTGGTCTGAATACACAGAAGGAGTGAATGTTGTTTTTAATATGCAAATTGCAAAAAGAGAGATGAAGGAAATAATCAGACTTAATAAAGTAATTTGAGATAAATTTGTGTGCTAAGAAAGAGTACAGGAAACATTGGAACACGAAAATTTGGAACAGGTCATACAAAATCAAAGAGTGATTCAGGAGATGACTCTGGAATGGGTATCATTTTTTTGTGGTACAGTCAGAAAAGAAAACCATCAAGTTCCAAAAAGTGAAAAAACTTGACATCAGTAGACAGTTCAGTGAAAAGCAGGTTTTAAGGCTTGCGTAAGAGAAGCATTTTGAAGTTGCTGGTCTTGTCTTCAGGAAAGGGATCAAAAAGCTTTAGGGAAAAAATGAAGTGAATACCGCATTGAGATTGCAATAATGGCAAATGAGAAATTGTTATGAAGTCACTGGGAGTTATGCAAAACAAGGACTGGAGAAAAACTAAGAACAACCAAAAATATCTGGGAGTCATGAACACAGAACCCAGAAAAGAATAGTCCAGCCATGCCACTAAGCAGCAAGAAGAGCACAGTTCAAAGGGAGCAAAAAGAGAAACAATAGAAGTACTGCCAAAACTGGAAATAAACAACTAGTTTCTGGTTAGATCGGAAGAAATTAGCATAAACATGAAATTTTTGGGGAATAAATGAAATAAAGGAACTGTATAGAAGCAATATTGTTCAGAACAATAGTGGATTTTTTAAGCTTTAGCTGCAAACAATGTAGATAGTAAGCAAAGAGCAAATCAGCTGGCAAGGAATCACAGAGAAATAAAAGTAATAAAGCAGAGCTTAACTGTAGGTAAAAGTGAAGAATAAAATCAAAGATTCAGTTTTCAGTTAGAAAACAAGACCACCATAAACAGATCAAGAAAACTTGTGATGGAGAAAGAGTAGGGCAATTTCCTAGAGGGTATGTTTAAGAAGTTTGGTTTAGGCTCGTACAGAGCATTAGGGAGATCTATATGTGAGGAAAGATAGGAAAAAAAGTGAGAAAGAGTTGGTTAATTTTTACTAAAAGGTGTCGTATACCCATCATGAGGAATGTTGCAAGACCTTGTAGGACCTGAAAGTAGAAAGAAGACAAAATTTTTTACTGGGTGTTGTGAGGGATGGCAGATTGTGGTGGTCTTTTTCCATAGAAGCAGAATAAGAATGGGATTAAAAAAGAAGCAGAAGCAAGAGCAGGATCAGGGTTTGGGATCAGGGGCCTGCATTAGGACCTCAAGATACCGTCACTAGAAAGATTGCCGGGAGAGAAAGTATCTTTTTAGAAAAAGGTAAGTATTAAGTAAAATAATATTTAAAAGTCAGTCTAGCATTTCCTATGAACTTTTACAATTCTTTTGACACGGAGACGTGTTTTTCAAAGCTAGTTCCAACTTTATAGTTTTTAAAGCTTGCTGAAACGTTCAGTAGTTTTTGTCCATTTTGTTTTTCTGTAGTCTTTATGTGACAGTCTCCATACATTTCCCATTGCATGAACATTGCAATTGGGTCTATGAAGATTTGTACTGACCTCATTGTGTCATCAACTTGACATTATAATTTCATCTCCAGAGAAACATTGAAACACTTTTCATCATAATTTGATATTGTAAATGTGGTGACCATAGATAGTAATAAAAATTCCTTGCAATTGCATTTTGACATCATAATGTAATCTCCATAGTCTTCACTTGACATTGTGATGAGATTGTGGCAATGCTAACTTTGTATGAATGAAGCTGGGGCCATAGCATGAAAAATTTAAAGTACAGTTTTGTACATAGTGAGCAAATGGTTATAAATATATATATATAATCACAATTAAATTTTTGTTAAAAATTAGAACACACTCTCTATCCATCTGAGGAATGGAGATCTGGAACAGTCCTTTAAGTGGGGAGCTGAGAAGACTAATCACTTTTCAAATACAGTTTTATCAGCTCATGAGAGAGAAAATATAGCATAGTTTGTGCCGTAGCAGAGGCTTGGATCTTCCAAGCTCTTTCCAGTTCCATTATCCTCTGAGACATGTACCTTAGTCCTTAAGTAGTATAAGAGTAGTATTATAAACTTGATATGTTTATAAAATAATTTTTCTATTTAGAAGTAGATGAATTTTTAATTTTAAACACAATATTGAAAATATTGTGCATATTTCTTACACCATGGATCACATTACATCAGTATGTCAGCTGTGGTATGAAAAAAAAAGGGCATCCCTTGGAATAAAAAGTCTGGTCTGGTGCAGGCCTATTTGATTCTTTAACTTCAGTTTTAGGCTTGTTAAACGTAGTGACTGCTTTAAACAGTGACTTTGATGCTCCTAAATTAGTCATTAGTCTAATGTGAACTGGAATGACATTTTTTAAAAGTCAAAGCATTGCTGATTTTTGGTAGAATCTGAATTGATGACCTCCTGGTAAAATACATTTATCTTATTAGACCTTTGAGGCACTATATCACTTTTAACCTTTACTTAAAGCATTGTCTTGCAGATATCCTTCTGATTTTTGCAATAGAGGGAACAGCAAATATTTAAAAAGAAATAAAATATATTATCCCAAGATTATAATGGTGGTACTAGACAGACTGACACCTTGTAGTTTTATTTTCTTTCTTTATGGACAAAAATGAACCTCTTTGCTAGAGTTTAATTGATGGAACTTGAATAGGGTGTTGATATAACTCCCTGTCTTTCACAACCTGTCATTTTTTTGTATGTTTACTTCACCTCTCTCTTTTTCTTGAAGAGACAGTGTTTGGGCTCTCTTCTTTTCTCTTAGGAGTGAATAAGTAACATATTTTAAATGTAGAATTATGTAAAGCTGTGGCTGGAGGTGTAAAGCAAGTGCTTAGAACTATGCAGTTTGGAAGTCTAGTCCGAGCGCTTGAAAGAAATCACTTCAACTTTCTGTGCAGTTTTAGATGGCAAAGCTTGAGTCACCTGCTGGCTGAAGCACACAAAACAGCTGGACTATTTTATTTGAAAACAGTTGTATAAATTATTTTTTTAAAAAAGGGAACTGTTTTTATCAATAGTCAATAACCATGATCATGGTCTTTTCTTCAATAAATCACGTAAGCTGTTTGGTTTCTTTTAATTTCACCTATATTTGTCTGTGAAATAACCATTTCAATCCTTTTCCATGTCTTATAGTCAAGATAATAAGGCTGTCAAATATCATGGTTATCAAGGATATGAAGATACCTGATTACACTGATTTCTTTACAAAGTTGTTAACTGAAGAGTATCTTTCTCATGAAGACAATAATTATTTACCTCTGTAAGACATTTAAAATATAATACTGTACAGGACAGGCTTAGAACCTTTGAAAAATCAACTAGAATAGCATAATTGTATTAAATGTATAAAATTGTATTTAAAAATTATTAAACGTTTTTTAAAACCTATTTTAGGATGTAGTTTTGCCATTGAGTCATAATACTATAGAAAAATCATAAAAAAGAAAAAATGTAAAGTAATAATTGACAATTCTTGAACGAAAGTGTTTACATTCCATTTTCAGAGGAGGTGGAACTAATTGTGCATAGATTCTGTATATGTACAGTAGCTAAATAAAAAAATGTCTTTTCCTAAATGACATAAGAATGATTATTTTTTTAATAATTGTATTTCTCTGAAGAGCTTGTGTTTTTTTTACATTAAAGTGAAATATACTGATGTTCAAAGCAGAAAGTTGAAATGATCATAAAGAATGTGTGAGTAGACACTAACTTTGTAGGGAAACTGAGAATTTCCTGGGAACTGTTTCTAATTATTTTAATGAAGTTCAGAAATTTAGCTGACAAACTAGCAGATACAGTTTTTCATTTGCACTTACTTTTGTGCATAAGGAACATTGTAACATGGGATAGCACCAGTACAAGTATACTATGAGAACTTGTTCTTAACATTAAAATTCTCTTCCAAATTAAGTTATTTTCCTTATATTGGAAAATACATTTACCTAAATTGGAAATAAAAGATTATTGGGATGTTGATGACATAAACAGCTGTGATATGAAGTATAGAAATAAACAGCTGATATATCAAAATACACTGTTATTTTAGCTTTGAATGTATAATGAGTCTTTTTTTACTACTGAAGAATGATATTATGATAAAGTGCTATTATTTTGAATTAGTTTTTAATGAATTTGAAGACATATGTGGCAATAGGAACTGTTAATCAAAACCATGTAGTTAACATTGACTTGAATGCTTAAAAAATCCAGTTTAATACTTATACAATTGCGTACAAAAATTATGGTATATTCTTTGCCCTGAATGTGTAGTACAGAAGTTGGATTTTCAATATGGAGAGAGAACTTGTGTTCTGAAGAGGACTGAAATTTTTCAGAAGAACAATTTAAGGCCTTAAATTATTACCTGAATATGCCTCATTTCTTCAGGTAGAGTGTATAATCTATCCAGACCAATTATAGCAACTGGGCTGATGGGTTCTCTCAAAAGTGATCTGTGCTTTTCCCTAATCCCTTTACTGGGACACAGCTTCTTCACTAGTGGTCTGACAGGTAGTCTGCCAAAAGGAAAGCATTTTTAAATGGCCATTAATTCCAAAACGCTTATCTCCAATGGACAGAGCTTCTTTCTGCAGTCAGTTGGGAAAAGGGATTGACGCCTGCTAGACTGAACATTTCTACCTCAGGAATCCCCATTGCACCGATACTGGGTTGAATCCCTCTCATTATTACTTCACAATTGAGATGTGGGCCCAGAAGAGTCCTTGCCAAGATAAATATTTACTTTTAACAAAAGTACTAGTGGCTACAAATTCTATCTGCCACTTCCATCTACACTGTAGACCTCACAGATGAATTGGGGAAGTGGTTAGACTTGAACCAAGCAGAGGAGGGAAATTTTATAGGCAAGTAGTATTTCAGCTCTGGAGTACTATTCCTTCTCACGTGTAGTATGCTGACCTTGTTTCAATAGACCACATACAATTCCGCCAGTAAAAATGAAAATTGTCAGCTTTTAAGTTTGGAAAAAACTTGTAGAGTGCCTACAAAGTTGTATATGAATTGCTTTTACATGATTTCCACATAAGATGATGATAGTTGAGCACCATGATCACAAAGAGTCCAGGCAACAATACAATTGCTGTTGCAAGTTTTTAAGCTAGTTGCTAAGGTATTTTTCTTATTATTTTTTTTTTAAATATCCTTTCATTTTCTGTGGGATTTTTTGGTTTAGATTCCAGAATTCTTCTAATGGAGACTGAGAATCAGTTTACATGTGTGATGAAAAAAATATTTATGCCTGTCAGACTTCATATACAGTAAACATACTCAGATTTGCAGATCTCCATTTTCCGATTTTTTAGGATAATACTTTAATTACTAAAATAGTTTAAGACTTACTTCAGTGCTCATAGTGCCTTAATTCAGTACACAAGTAGGGCAATTGATGTGAATCCCAACATCTGGCAATCAGAGTGCTTTAATGAGTTACTTTTTAAAGAAATGTCTGTCTGCCGGAGGGGTCTATAATGCAATTAGACACATTAGCACTTTCTCAGTCATTTGGGGGTATTTTTCATGAGAAAATGTGATTGGTGCAAGCTGTAAAATGTTTGCACTTTTGGAAGATGAAAACTCATAACAAATTTGCATTTCAGCTTTATAAGGAGGATTTTGTTAGAATGATATTATGTAATATATTTGTTTCAATTTCTTCATATCTGTTTGCAAGATGTAAGAATTTAGTCTCAAGTGCTAAATACAATAGTGTACAGAGTTACAAGCTTCTTTGGCCAAAATTTTGTTTTCAGCTACAAACTCAGGAAAAAGATTGTGATTAATAGCATAAACAATTTTGAATATATAAACTGCTAATGAGTTATTTAAAATTAAAGTGAGATATGCAAATTTAAAGAAATTACTGAGAAGTATGGAAAC
The DNA here is from genome assembly GCF_963924245.1 of Chroicocephalus ridibundus. NCBI lineage: Eukaryota > Metazoa > Chordata > Aves > Charadriiformes > Laridae > Chroicocephalus > Chroicocephalus ridibundus. The sequence continues at coordinate 135,640,280 of NC_086285.1, forward strand.
ATCTACGTATCATTCTTTGTAACCAGTAATACTATTTGTAGAGGATTCAATTATTTTGATTTTTTAAAGTTGGTTTTGCTATCTTAGACATATTTTATTGGATTTGTGCTTATTCATTTCATTCTCAGACTTAAAGTACGTAAGTAAAATTTCAGGACTTTTTAATTAAACATATTAATACACAGCAGAAGTTTAGCAGTTTCATATTTGCATCCACATCTTAAATTTCCTGAATATTCAGTAGTAGGAGCAAAAAGTAATCCTCTTGTTTCACTGGAAATTGTGCTGGTATTAATGCTGAAATTTCTTCACTCATGCTGCGGCTTTTGAGAACATGTAACTTCTGAGAAAATGAGCTTTAGTGTTTAGGAATGAAAAGTTTGCAACAGTAAGTCTAAAAATGTGCATTTATACATTACAACATGCATTTTTTGCATGTGGAAATTTTCGATATCTATATATATGAGACAAATACGAACAAGCAAGCCCATGAATGTGTGAATAAAGCTTTTGACCTGTAAGACAAAAGAAGAAAATTAGGCTTAAAAACTATATTGAATATTTGCATAATGTGACAAGATATAGAAACCTACTTGCAATTATTCTGTTAAGAGGTAAAACTATTGTCTTCAGAAATTACGTAATTTAAACTTGTGTTACAGAGGAGTTTATCACGGCATTTCAAAATAAACTCAGTTGTGTGAATATAGTGAAATTTGATTGTAAGTATGTTTTTTTGCAGTTGGGTTTCTGAAGAGTTAGAACAGGTTCTAATTGAAACACTGAACTTCATGTGCTTTTTGCCAACAGCCTATGAATATAATTTCTGCTGATTTAAGAATCTGATGTCAGTGCAGTAAGTACGCAATTAACTTTAGTTTAAGTGATAGCAACATGCTGTAAATAAGATTCTTAATTGTGTTTGCAAGATTAAAATTCAGTCTCATTGTTTTTTTTTTCCTTACTTCTTTGGTGGCTTTGTGGTATATTCGCATTGCTACCTCTAAATGAATGTCAACTTGTTTTACCTCGACTGCAGCCAATCGATACTTCATTAGGCTGAATTGTCTTGTGCCCATGCAACCTTGAAGCTGTGGCTTAATTACCACCCGTATTATGCAGTGGCTCAGAGAGCTGTGCTCAGCTGTGTCAGTTTTAAACAAAAGCCATGCTGTTGCCTGTATTTAGGAAAAATGGACTTTTGAACTAAAGAACTATAATATTTTCTAAGTTAACAATTCATGATGATAACCTCTTTTATAATGTGTATGTCAGTTTTCAGTAAGTTTACATTTGAATAGATTTCTGCATATTGCAAAACTTTAAAAGACAGGTACCTTTGCTTTTCATGTTCAACCCATCGTTGATTTAAGATAATTTTAAATTAATGGCAAAGTAACATTCATCTGAAAGAGAAGACAGGAGAAAGTGCAGTCAAATGGCAATCATGACAAATGACATCTCTTGTCTGAGAGTCATTTTTCCTCACTAGACTGATTTGTCATCCCCACTTTTGACATTTTTCATCCTGCTATGAAATCACATTGACAGAATAAGATATTTCTACACTTAACAGTGGGCCATTGAAGATGGTTCTCTGCCTTCATTTATTTTTTTGTATTACATTTAAGGGTTCGTAAAATTTGTAAGCAACTAAATTCTGATGGCAAATTTCATTTGCTTTATAAAATATAAAGTTCACACTGCCCTATAATCCTAAAGTAAATGTTGCTGTTTCGTTTGCATCAGGTCGTTATACAACCTAGAGCAAAACAAACCTCTCTGTGAAGAAAATTTTCCACTTGGGAGCACTGTCTTATTCTAAGTGTGTATTAGTAAAGCCCACTGTAACAGTGAGTATAAACTACCTAACTTTAATATACTGTGTCCATTGCCTTGGACAAGTCTAAAGACCTGTGGATAGTATTTGCAATTTCTTACTTCTGAACCACAAAACATAAGGCTCATTGCTGAATACCTTAAGTCCATACAAATAAGTATAATTAGCTTTTCCCTCCATATAAGGCAATGTATACAGAGGTCACTAGCATTTTCTTTAAGTTATGAACAAGGATAGACTCGAATGAAGTCCATAACTGCAATTCTCAGAGACTGCATAAATGCAATGGGAAATGTAGTGATTTGTACGAGTGGTGCAGATTGTGATTCTTTTTGTTTGTTTATTTGTTTGTTGGCTTGTTTTGTTTGGTTGGTGGGTTTTGGTTTTGTTTTTATCAGCTGTCTCCTGGTTATTCTTCTGTAGACAAAAGCACACATAACTGCTACACTGTGTGCCTAATACCTTACTCAACGTGAGGCATAAAAATAGCCACAAAAATAGGAAGGCCAGTGTCTTAGGCAAACCATGTTCGGATGCTCAGAGCCTCATGTTCCTCTTTAAACTTCTTTTACAAAAATCCAATGAAGGAAAATGAAAGACTGCTTTCTGAGAAAATCTTTTTTTGATTTGTCTCGTTGTTATGAATCAGATTTGTGGCTAGATATCACTGCTGGTGCAGTGTCTCCCAGCGTTCACAGCAGACAATCAACTACTAGTAACCTCTAACGCTGTTTCTAATTATCAGCATGTTGAGAATTTTCACACCCTTTATAACATGTAAATGTTACTCGTTATACATTCCTTCTGTGTACAGCCTAGTACACATCAGTTGCAGATCAGGCCTATAAAACGTACCAGCATTTATACCAACAGTGTGAGCCTGTAACTTCATGACAATATTCATCTATATTATGTCATATATTTGCATGTGCCGTCTCTTCTATTATAGCAACGTGTGAACAAACGACTTTCAGTTAATTAATTAGCAAAGGTGATATAATGCATCATTTTTTAAAAAAATATTCTTTTCCTTTTTGATTGAAAAGAGGTGGACACCTTTTGGATTCATTTTTTGTTGCAAATTTCAGCTGGCTCAGTTCTTATTCTTCCCCCACATTCATCTTGTAATAGATTTCAGGCAAGATTCAAGTCATCATCTTGTGAGAATGAAGCTGACATCTCTGTAGAATTGGTGCCTGTCTAAGGGAATGCAGATAAAAACTATGTAGCCTCTAAAAATCCCTCACACCCATTATAGAGGAAGGAAGGAAGGAAGGAAGGAAGGAAGGAAGGAAGGAAGGAAGGAAGGAAGGAAGGAAGGAAGGAAGGAAGGAAGGAAGGAAGGAAGGAAGGAAGGAAGGAAGGAAGGAAGGAAGGAAGGAAGGAAGGAAGGAAGGAAGGAAGGAAGGGAGGAAGGAAGGAAGGAAGGAAGGGAGGAAGGAAGGAAGGAAGGGAGGAAGGAAGGGAGGAAGGGAGGAAGGGAGGAAGGGAGGAAGGGAGGAAGGGAGGGAGGGAGGGAGGGAGGGAGGGAGGGAGGGAGGAGCCAGTCTGTTTTATTATGGCCACATTCACATGTGGCCATAATAAAAAAACAGGACAGAAGAAAGGTGCAGTTCAACATTCTAGTCTAAATGAAACAAAGTGAATTTGGGAAATTTCTTTTTGTGGTTAGCGCTTCACAGAGCTGTTCCTCCATATATATTCTTGTCTCACTTCTTCTCTTCTACTGAACGTATGTGGGATAGAAAGACATTGTAATGAGCTTGGCTGATTCCATCAAATCTAAAGCAAGATGTATTTGAATCTGTATAATTAATTGCATCTGTTCATAAGAATCTTTTGAGCAACTCGATTAATATAAAAATGGTTATTATTTACTTGCAAGACTTCAGGAAATTAATTTCCTACATAACGACACTGCTGTATAACATTATAAGGAAGTTAACTCTATCCCAGCTGAAATCATGACACTGCAAAATTGGTTCCTGAAAAGGTAAGGCTATATTGATCAATATTTACCCGGAAAAATGTACCCTCTACAAGGATGAAATAATGAAAGGCTCTGGATTTATGCATTTTCCTTGACAGAGGGCAGAGTTTAGTAGTGGGCTTTGATGACTAAAACACAAACAGTAAATGGTAAGTTGTCTTTTCATTTTGTGATATCCATATGCGTATATGGGCTGTAACAGTTAATCAGAGGACAAAGGGCCAAACTGAACTAGAGCCAAGTCATCTAAGATTGGATGATATGGGGCAGAATTCACAGTTACTGCTCTTGTTTACTCAATGGACAGAAGGCATTGGTCAAAAAACATATATAAACTATAATTACCTGTAACTTCTATTGTTTTCCCACATTTCTTTCCTTGCTAATAAGACCAAAGAGAAGAGTTATGACCCATTTTGCTTTTACTGATCATCTTCCTCATCAGAGATGAAAGCAAATTCCATGAACTCAATTCAACAGGAAAGCACGTCACTCTCTTGAACATTAGATGTGGCCTCGTGTGATCCCTGTAATGTAAAAGCAGGACAGCAGGGAGTAGGGAAGACATTTCCTTATGTATACAGTCATTATGAGAGAGATATAAAATACATTATAATAGAGGAACACCTACAAAGTAAAGTTATTGGGGTGGAGGAAAGAAACTTTAAATATTTTTAGAGTGAATAAATAAATGAATAAATAAAACATTAAATTTACTTCATTTCTGAAAAAAAAAAAGAGAATAGGGAAAGGATGCCATAATGCTTTATAAACACTTGAAGGTGTGTTTATAAACTTTAATCTAGAAAAAATGCATAAGAAGGAATGAGTATCCATTAGATGAAGTGAAGCAAATTAGAACTAGAAACTTGTAAACTTTATCTAAAAAGATTGCTGTGGCAACACTGGAGCTGTAATTTAAATGAATCCAGGTTATTGATCTCAAGATTTGGTTAACTGAGTGAAAATTAAAAGACAGTCATGTACCTTAGGTCAGAGTAGATAATTTTAATGTTTCTTTCTGAGTTTAAGGAATATGAATATATGAATCCAACACTCCACATTTAGTCAGTTATATACCACACAGGGCCTCACTGTTGGCAATGATAAACTAAACTTATGCCTAAGTACATTGACATACCTTCCTGAATGTCTCACCCTAAATCCTTCCCATTCAAAACCAAAAATAACATAAAAAATAGTTTCTAGTTGGAAGTTGATTTAGCATACATAAACCTAGGCATGTAAATTTTCACTGTGAATTATTTTTGTTCATATATATAACTGGCAGTAAACTACAGAAATAGACAATTGCAATTTGAGACCATATAATACACTTATTTCATCTCACCTGTTAGACAGGAATGTTTTTGTTATTGCAAAAGAAGAATGTTTGAGAATTCGTTAAAACATTAGAATTATTTGGTGTACTTAAGAAATGTTGATAAACAGAATAAAACTATTCAGAATGTACGTTAGCTATAGCAGTCTTCAGTTAAATCATTGAGCAGATTGGAATGAGATGTGAAAGGTAATTTCTAAGTGAAAGAATGCAGCAAGAATTTTTACCTTTGAAAGTAAAAATGTGTTTAAATCATATAAAACTGTTTCTTAAATATATAAATAACATCATTTGTACTCAGACTTTATAAGGACATTGATTTTGCTTTCAATATTAATTGTAACTTCAACAGGCAGTTTATTTACTGATATTAAAACTCAGTTTAATATAAAGTTTGCCATCATTCTACAGGGCTATTTATTTGTTTTCTTTTTAAAAAGTAGCAATGAAGTGTCTAGCAATTATTATTATATTTAATAATTTATAGCATTGCAGTTAGAGAGGGGTGAACAAGGCTGGATATAATAAAAACTCTCATTGTTTCATACAGTTTAAGGCCAGAAGGTTCAATAGATCATCTAATCTGACCTCTTGTATATCACCTGAGATAAATCCCCAGTGAATCCTAACTCAATCATATACAAACTGTGCACTAAACCTACTTTAATTTTTAAGGGCTTAACTGAGTAATTTTCATTTAACTATGCAATTATTTCCAATTAACTAAATAATTTTCTTTGTTTATCTCTAGAACTTCTGGTTATGTTGTAGCTGGAGGTGGATCCACTGTGAAAGTGGTTCTTTCTGGGTGAAGTCTTATGTTTTAATACTGGAATGTGACATTTGTTTCCAGTGCTGGGTCAGGATATGAAGCCGCTGTGGAATCTCATTATAAGCCCTGTTCCAACCAGTTTTGATCACATCCTATGTTTCATCTTTTTTGAGTTGTAGAGATAATGGAATCACAGTGCCCATTCCCATGACACATTATGGCAGAAAGGGTATGTGCTTCTGCACTTTTGCAATCTATGGATGGACTGTAGAGCCTCCTTCCTTGTGGGGTTCTCATAATACTCTGAGCCTTTAGTTGGACCTTAGTACCCTCATCAAATTTCATCCATTGCAAAGAAACTTTTCCAGACCAATTTTGCAACCTCTAGTGGTTTGGTGCCTTAGCCTTCAGTTGGTGTTAAGCTCCTAAAAAGTCACGAAACAGAAAAGGTTTTGGAAGGACGTTCTAGATGTGTTCAGATGACGAGTATGGTTTTTGATACTGAAAAAGACACTAAATGATGAAGTCAGAAGAAATTTAGGGAAAACCGTCTGTCAGTTTGTGCTGACCGTTTTGTGTTTCAGAACCTTTTTTGGTTTCCAATTTACCTGAGCAAAATAACATTTCTCCTGTTTTGTCTGGGTTTGTCACGGATGATAAGGTATTTCTTACTGGTGCTGTTATTCGTATACATACATAATCAATATTATGTATTGATTCCTCCATTCTCCCCCGGATCCCCCTGCCAAAATTATAGGAGGAAAAATGAAAAAAATGTGAACAAAGCCCTAATCAGAAAAAGGCCATCTTCAACTTTTGAAAGATTTTTCTTTTTAAGGATTTGTTCCTTAAAGAATTGTTATAATGTGAGCACCTATAGGTTATGGAGCTTGCTGGGGCTGATTATGTGGTCTTTATGATCTGTTATTTTCATCTTTCCTGCTATTCCCTGGCATACTTATTTTTCTCTAGTATATAAAATAAGCTCTAAAAACAGTTTTAAAGAATTGCAAATAGACTTGTCTTTTAAAGTCTTTCCTGTAAAGTTACCCGTGAACTGTTGCATTTAATTGGTGTGCAACTAAATCTGTACAGAGAAAGCAGTGTGTACAGACTCATTGGCTCCTTTTACAGTGGATTTCATGGTCAATATTTTTCTTCCCTGTTTTTAAACTACACTTGAGTGAATATAAGTCTGACTGACTATATTCTAAAAATTGAGAGTAAGAAGATTGGTAAGCAGTGTTCAATGTATTAATTCTAGGATAATCATGTGTAAGGAAGAAATATGTAAATACAGTGATGATTTACCAAAATGAGTAGTATTTCTTGTAAACCAGCTTGTCACATGGTGCTAGAGTCAAGAAAATAAGGAAACCATCATTTAGGTATTTAGGGCTAAATTCCGCTTTTGGTTTAAGCAGCTGGATTTAAGTGACTTCTATATATACAAGGGCATTATTAGACACTTTGAGTGGCTTAGTGTATTGAAAACCATGGGGAATAAAACACCATATGAAACTTGATCATCATGCAAGCAGTCGATATTTCTGCAAAAAAATATGGAAATAGTTAAAAGGCTTAACATATCGTGCAGTATCATGTGAAGCAGATTCTGAATTGGAGCGTTAGACTAGAAGAACTGCTTTAGAGAAATAAAGAAAAGATGTACCACATCAAGAACCTCATGCTGACTCTCATTCATTGATGGCAAACTCAATCATTTAAAATAATGATTTTCAAAGGAGTAGTTTTAATCTTAATTTGGGTATGTAGGCATGTTGACACTATTTACTGTAGACACTTGACTTGGATGTCTAAGCTATGAGCTTTGTCTCCTAAAGTTCTGTATACAGAGAGCCGTCTCCAGAAGATCAGAATAGAAGCGTATCTTTAGATCGATTTCTGGATGAGTCTTTATCTTCCATTGGCTGTACAAAAAACTTAGATGTCTGAAATAGGAGAAATGGAATAGTTAAAATTATTATTACTGTATATTATAATATCACCAAAGATGGAAATGATCAGTAATGGTCATACACATTCTGAGATAGAAGAATACAGGTGATGGTCAAAACATGCTGATCTTCCAAATAATTGTACACTGTTCAGAAGTAAGAATGTAGGAGTTGATTATTTAGGTTGAGTGAGCTTGTCTGTTTTGTGAGGTTCAATTTTTAATAGACTAGCACAAAGTTAAAATTGAAATAAATTTTAATATACGGTTCTAAGTTTAGAATCAAGAATTGCTACTGGTGACTGTGAACAACGCCAAATAAACTTACTTATAGTGCTTTATTCCCTTCAATCGTAGAAAACCCGAAGTTTGCAAGCAATAATTAAAGGTATAAAATATGTTCCTCTGCTATCATTCTTACTACTTCAGTGTCAGCTTGACAGCAGACACTCTGATTATAAACCTGTGTAACAAAGTCAGTGTCTAAAAATAACACACATAAAAATTAATTTCTTGGTCTTGATTTCTATTGTAATATACCCCAAACATACAGTATATAACTTCCATATTTCTTCTATCTCAGGTTCTTAAAGAGTTTGAGGGGTAGTAGACATGCTTTAGAATCCAAGTCTACTTTCCCAGATAAGTGAACTGAAATGCTTCCTTCATAAAATGGACAAAATTCTGTACTTCTTTAAAGAATATTTGTGAGAGTATCACTACTAGCTACACAATGCACAGAAGCATATGAATCTGTAACTGCCTCAGCAGTAATTTCCGTTTCTCTTTATCCCATGGATGATGAGCTGATGCTTTTAACTCCAGCATCCCAGACTTGGACCCTGTAGGTGACCCAAGCAGGCTTGCCTTCTAGGCTTGGAAATGCTGCTACCAACAGTCTTGGACTCATTCACAAGTCATTGCACATGCAGTGAAAAAGACAGTGCTTTCCCTCTGTGGGCTGCACCTCATAAAATACAACAATGCATTTCCCTATAGAAGTTATTTCCACAGCTGAAGTGTTAAGAGTTCTATATTCTGACTCTTATGGGTACAGCTCGCTCAAGAATCACTTAGGAAAATGTGAATAAATTAAGATGAGAACCCAGGAAAAATTTGTGCAATAACTTGACACTACAAAGTGTACTTAGGGGCACATTTACTGTATGCATAATAGTTCTAGTTCTGACTTTTAACAGTCTAACCTGGTGACATTTGTCTCTTTAAGAATTTGGCATTGTATGATTCAGAACTGAAGATGATAGAGCCACGTGTGAGAGATGTTGCTTGTTTGTGTGGTTAAGTGGAGGACTGTGCTTCTGCAAGCTTCACAAGGTCAGAACTTGATTTAATAAACTTATCTTCCCAGAAAACAAGCTTTCTTCTTGAATGTGTAACATTGTTAGAGAAATGCATGTCTAGAGACCTTGCTAATAAGCTTGTGAGACCTTTGGCTCTATCCAATGCTGCCTTTAATAGTCATACTTGAGTTTGAATAAGCCAATATCCTTAAAATGTTATTGCCTGATATGTAGGCTTTAGATCACCTCTGCCTCACGCAGTACTACTTACAAAGGTGCAAACCTAGGATTCTCATATATTGCATATGCCTTTATGCTCCACTCTAGCATATCCTTTATCACTGTTCTAGTAGTGCCGTTGTTGGTTGGCACTAATAATACTTACAATCCATCTTCTATTTCTTGCTCGCTACCCACCAGTACTGTAGTGTTACTGATATAAATGTCCTTAGCCCCTCCATATCTTTCCTGCTTTTGCCACAAAGTAATTTTTCAGCCTACGCTGGCCACATGACAGCACAAAACATCCTACTCAGGTTGCTCCTTATGTTTTCGTTAGGTCGTGATGCCTTTGAGGCAGGGAGATTGTTGTCCACTGGAATATATTATCCTCAAATCCTTGGATGACCAATAGGACTTAAAGGATTTTCTGATATGAAGCTCACCTTTGATGTTCTCTGATAAGATACATATCTTCTTGCTCATTGGACTCTGGCCACTCTCATTTTCTATGGCTTCATAGGCAATATACTTGGGATGAGAAATCATTGCTGGGATAGTAACTACAGGCAGAATACAATACTGCAGGCATCGTCACTGAGTCTACATAATATGATCCTTAATTTTGCCAGTATAAACCCTAATTCAGAGGCACGTGACATTAGCTAAAGATTATTTTTTTTCTGCCTGCTGCAGCAGGCTTCAGAAGATGATCATGGGTACTCAGACTAGTTACATTGTCTAAATAAGCGATGGCCACATATTCAAGATTTCTAGATTTATTTTTTTTTCCAGTTAGCTCAAAAAGAATCCTTTCCTGCTGAAGTAAGGAGCTTCTAGGGCATATGGATGGATATTGCCTACAGAGATGGTAAGACCATGAACACTTCTATTTTGTAGCATGCATTCAGTTCTAGCAACCTAGTACTTTAAATATTTTCTAGTGTTCTGCTGCTTTAGCTGTGATGTGTGTACTTGGCAAATGCTGTTTCTTGTTGCATCAAAGGAGAGCCCTTTTTATAAAAACTTTGTAACCTAACCTAGGAAGCCATTCCAGGACATCTTCACAACACTTAATGGTGGTTTTGGATTCCAGAAGAGAAGATTAGTCAACAAAGACTTATTGATATATCCCAGTATCAAAGTGTTAATCATATCTAAATGAAAACATTATGGTCATCATGCCGATGTGCATTGTTGCCTCACATACTTTCTTCTTGCTTGTTCTCATCTTCCTCTGGACTGGTGACCAAGACAGTGACTATGTGAACTATCACAGAAACGTCAGAAGGTGGTACTGGAAAAATGAGCAAGAGGAAAGAAAGCTAGATCTACTCTGTTTCTGCTGTGTGGCTAGGTCCCAGTGGATATGCACTGATGTTTCACATTCTGCTGATTCAAAGTCCTCCTTCAAACAGATATGGACATATGAGATGTCAATTATTGTTGATGTGTAGTAGTTGGGACCAAAATACGTCCATCCCATTCCAGGTTAGCTTGGAGCGAAATAGACTCTAGTCTGGATCTCAGTTTCCTATTTCAGCATGTTCACTGATTTGCAGATGATAGGCCAGTTTAAGGAAGTGCTATGCGCTCAGAAAGACTCTGCTAGAGCTGAAAAATACCAAAACTCAGCTTGACCCATCATGAACTGCTGCTTTTAACTAATTTTTGAAGCCACTTATGTCCTGTGTCCTTGTTACGGAACAAGGAGAAGGAACTGAGGGTAAGGAGAGGTACCACGCATCGAACTCTCCATACTGTAAGTTTTCAATAACACTTCCAAGATATCTGCATGGTTATGAACTGGAGAAGGGCTGTAAATAGACTGGGGGGTACTCTTACATATGGCTAAACAGGTAGATATCTTCCTGGGACAACTCCTGTGACAATGGACAGGGAATGTTTTTGAATACCACATTTAAGATTAAGAGTGTGTCAAAAGCAGGTATGTCCAGATCTGAGCAGGAAGAAGACCAGAGTTAAAACTGGAAGAACCACAAATTTTGAGGACCTTCACAGGAAGGTGCAGGATTGCATTGAATAATTTTTCTCATAGCATATATCAGTATACCATATCTTCAATTTGATAAAGTGATCCTACACTGAAATGATTTCTGATGGTAACCCCAAAACTTTAATTGCCTATTAGGCTGTTTGAGGCATGAGTTCTTGTGCCAGCAAACTGTGTGTACTGAGATAGAGATTAATTTATTAAGTTAGACAAAATATCACACAAATTACTGAGTAAAATCTAGCAGCTTAGGCATTCTGACAGCTACCACATAATTTCAATGGAGATAGTTCTGCGACTGTCCTGGAAGTTGTCATTTTTGCATGATGTTAACATGAGGAATTTAAGTCTGAGAAGGGAAATAATTATTTTTAGAGCTTATAAGTTACCTTTACTTGGATAGGTTTTACTTGGGTAAATACCTTGACCAAATTTCAAAGGCTAGCTTCAAAGAGTGGGCTGTATTGGAGCTTAAAAATATACCTGGATACCTCATATGCTAAGAACTGTTAACAGTCATAAGATAGTGTTATACAATAAATAATACAATAAAAGCATTACAAAAAGTGTAACCTAACTATCACTAAGGAAATTGTATTTCATTGAAGGTAGCTCTTATACTATGTGTTTCTTTGCTGAATGGAAGACAAAACCAGGGACTACTCATTGTAAAAAATGGACAGTTTTACAAAGAATAAGAGAACTGGAAGAGAGACTCTCAGTCTACAGAAAAATTTGGCTGCAACTGGAGTATATTGATCTAAGAGATGGAACTTAATCATTTGCTCCAGAAAATGTTATCAAAATATAAATAAGATGATGAAAATAAAATTAAAAATAGAATTTGTTACAGGTTAACTCATGTAAAGTATCATTGTCTAGGAATTCTGTAGCACAAAATGCAAGAATAAAAACCTGTTGCTCAAATGATATTCTGGGAAGATTTCACTACCACCAAATCAAACTGAAAAAAGAAGGGAGAATGATTAAAGTAAACTAGTTTTAGCTGGAAAGTTCAGAGTGAATATCTCTGTCATTTAAATGTTCTGCTAGCATACAAAAATGTAGACATAAAACATGGAGGCAGCGCTTCTGTATTCTAAAGAGATTTGAATTTGGGTTTGGACATGTGAAGAGAAAAAGGAAAATGTGACAGACTGACTGGACTGACTGTTTGCTAGTGAATAAGCAGCATACATAATTTTATTTCAGAATGTAAATATCATGAAACTGGAGCAAAAGCGATAATGAGTGAAAGAATTATGCAAATTTTGAAATTGTGTGGCAACAGCTTGTGCAAATCAAAAGATTCCAAGACCAAGTATGGACTCATGCCTTTTCCCTGTATAAAGTCCAAAGAACTTCCATGAGGCACGAGATCTATACCCATTTTTCAAAGAAAAATGGAAATTTGTCAGTAAACCCTTCATAACTTGCCAAAATGATTTCATAAGATCACTTGAATAGGCCTACACTGAACTGGCTTGAGTCATCACTCAAGCCATCAAATCATTTGACTTGTATCATGGCCCAGTGGAGCCAAAAGAGACTAAAAGACATAAGGAGAAGTATTTAGAGGGGAACTTGACTGGCAAAAGAGTTGGAGTAAAACAACTGTATGGATCCTGTTTAAACTTTGTTGCAACCCAGCTATGATGATTCATGCTAATAAAAGACCTATCTGTCATTATGGCTATGTGGCCATGTAGAATAAACTCAGGATTCATCCCTTAGAGATGGAAAGTTTGGCAGTAGAGCTACACAATGGACAGCAATCACGGATTATTTCTAGGGAAGAGCAGTACTGAAAAAAGTCAAGAGTCTTCATAATAGAAGGTCTATATATATAGAGAGAGAGAGAGTGGGGGTTGGACTAGATGACCTTCAAAGGTCCCTTCCAACCCAAACTATTCTATGATTCTATGATTCTATATTAGGTTTTTTTGTGGTTAACTTAATGTGCTGAACAAAATACCTCTCAAAGGAGGGTAAAAAGTAGGTTAAACAGAGGATATAAACAAGAATCAGCAATTCTCCAAGTAAAAATTGGTGATTCAGGTCAGGTTTAAGTGGCCTGGACAGTGAGGTCAAAGGGTATTTGTGAGAGTAGAAAGTTTTAGACCTTGGTTAAAGTCCTTGAGGATCAATTTAGGCTTCAGATATACTATGTCGGCATGTGGTCACACAAATGGCTTAATTTACTCCTGCTACAATGAGTATTAGATTTTGCTCAGAAAAGCCAGTCAATGAAAAGACAGAGATATCAAATGCAAAGTTCTTTCTTTAGAAAATATGCAAATATGTGGGTCTGGCAATTTAATGCAGCTAAGGAATACTGGGTTTTATTACATGAGTTCTTTCAAAGCTGTAATTCAGTTTTTGACTAACAAGATGTACAAACAAAAAAGCCTGGTAAATACTGGAAAATCCGGCTGTTACGGAACTTTCATGATGGAAGCAATGCAAAGATTACTTGGTGAAAATGAAGCACTGCAATATTTTCTTTGTACTACTAGGAAAGAAATGAAGTTACACCAGCGAGAAATATTTTTTCCCTTTTGTCCTCACCATCACAAAAGTAAAGAAGATAATGACAAACAAAGAATACGTAGTCTAAGAATTTGTCCCATCTTGTGCTAGACCTCAGCATCTCAGCTGGTCATCCTAGGATCCCTCTGTAGTCAGTGGAGAGAAATACAAATTTTTAGGGGGTGATTTGTCTCACATAATTTAGACATTTACTATAAGGATCAAATGGATAGCAACCCGAAAATGTCTCTCTCCATTTACAGGAAAAACTACACATAGATGACTATGTTCTCAGATTGTATACTTTTTGATCCCTGTTCCTCAGTCTGCTATGCTTATGCCTATACCATGAGCATTACTTCAGGTCCCACATGTTTAATGGCATTTCTGCAGTATAAATATGTACCCCAGGAGGGCAGAATCAGGTGCTTTCTGATAACGATGAGGCTTTCCTTCTAATTTTTTCTTACAAATTGTCTAGTAATTTTCTAGTAGAAGTGTCTAATTTTAGATACACGACAAATTGAACAGTATTCTTTGAAGCTAAGAATGAAAGTTAGTGTAGTAGAATATGTAGCGTACTCACACTGTACTTTATATAGAAGCTGTCTGGGAATGCTGAAGGGCTCCAGTTCAAAATATAAAACATAAAGTGATGAATTCAACAAAACAAAATAGAAAAGGGAAAACACTTTCAGTAAGTTTCAGCTTTCTTGTGAATATAAGTCCTTCTAAACTCCATAAACTTTCAAACAGAGGCCACCAGCAACACCAATTTTGGATGAGCTTGAGCAGAAGTAATTAATATAAATCAAGAATATACATATATATCTATATTCCAAGCACAAATACAGGCTGGCTGGAGAATTGGTTGAGAGGAGCCCTGAGGAGAAGGACTTGGGGGTGTTGGTTGATGCGAAGCTCAACATGAGCTGGCAATGCATGCTTGCAGCCCAGGTGGCCAAATGTATGCTGGGCTGTATCAACGGAAGTGTGGCCAGCAGATTCTGCCCCTCTACTCTGCTCTGGTAAGAACCCACCTGGAGTACTGCACCCAGCTTTGGAGTATTCAGCAAAAGAAGGATGTGAAACAGGTACAGAGGAGGGACACGAAGATGATCAGAAGGGTGTAGCACGTCTCCTACGAAGACAGGCTGAGAGAGCTGGGGTTGTTCAGCCTGGAGACAAGAAGGCTCTGGGTTGACCTTATAGCGGCCTGTAAGGGGGGGGGCCTACAGGAAAGATGGGGAGGGACTCTTTATCAGGGAGTGTAGTCATAGGATGAGGGGTAATGGCTTCAGACTGGAAGAGGGTAGATTTAGATTAGATACCAGGAAGAAATTTTTCACTATGAGGGTGGTGAAACACTGGAATGGGTTTCCCAGGAAAGGTGGTGAGGCCTCATCCCTGGAGGTCAAGATGGACCGAGAGGTTCAAGGCCAGTCTGGATGGAGTGTTGAGCAACCAGGTCTAGTGGGAGGTATCCCTGCCTTCCAGGCAGAACTAGATGATTTTTAAGGTCCCTCCCAAGCTAAACCATTCTATGACTCTATGATTCTATATATAGAGACACTCAGGAGACGCAGAAGAGTGAAACCAGTCTAGTAAAGAAATAAAATATTTTAGTTATTTAAATAAATCAAACCAGCTTTACTCTGGGGGAATGGATGTGAGAAAAATAACGGGAGCACACAAAGAAGTTGAATATAGACTTATTGAAGTATCCCAAACAGCACCCTGACTTTTGATTACTTGTAACTGTAAAACTTGAATTGGATCTTGGAATTATGGTATCAGGCTGAATATGAATATTGACAAACAATATGAGGTATGTCAAAAGCAAGGGGAAAGGAACTGGAACTCCAGCTGAAAAAGTACCAGCTATTGCAGGAATGTAGAGATATTTGGGGGCAGGGGGTTAGGGGTGGTTTGTTATACATAGTCACTCTCTGGAATATACTGCGAGGGAAAACACTGAAACTACAAGTAAGAATTATTTAGGCTGTAAGTTCTTTGGGGCAAAGGTTGGTTCTTCTTATCTGTTTGTACAGCACCTTGATGAATAAATGCTTATTTTTATACACAAATAATAGCAAGGTTTCTTTGCAGAGAAATACACAAATGCATATGCATATATATAAATATACACATATATATATGTAAATGTTTTAAACAAAAAAAAAGAAAATACAAGAATGACTGATAAATGGGACAATTTAGATAGGATTCCAGGCTTTACTACCTCCTTACTGACTTACAGTTCCTGAAGGATATAACATACTCCCTTATTCACCTGCAGTTTCTGCACAATATAACAAGGCATTTGTGGTAAGACACATATCACAAAAAGTTCGGAGATTGGGAATAGATTCAAACTATTCATATTGTGTTGGTCTGTAAAATTGGTTAGAAATCTCATGAGAACAATGTTCTCACATGAGATTTCTGGTATTTTCTTCTCTGAGTCAGATCATAAATCCTGCAAGAACAATTTTTTTTCCAAAGTATTTCTGCAGTTCTGTTCTTAGATGGAAAAGTATGGAGGTACATGAAAATGAATAATAATGGAGATAAAAAGTTAACCAAACATTTGAGAAAGTTTTTAAAGACCAGTTTTAAATTTTATTAAAGATTCAAAGACTTTCTGTTTGTGTTTTTTTTTCCCAGTGTTGCTTGCTCATTGAAAGTAATGCACCCTCATTTTTATTCACACTTCCCATGTATTCCAGTAGATCACTAATACTCCATCTATATGTATATGCTATCAGTTTATTAAGGTTTTAATTATATAACTTTTCATGTTTGGCTTCGTGCCTTTCAGAATGGTTCTATTCAACCGCTTTTGATCTGCTAGGAGCTTAAGGACTGAGTTGCCACTGATGTTGTTTGCCAGCAGCAAAGGGAGCTTGGATATGGTATGACTTTAACTCCTGACCATGGAGACTGATAGGCCATAAGATATTAAGCTCCCACCAATTTCTATTTTCTCTTTCAAAGATTGCTAACCTCATCTCCCCAGGGTCTGCAACTCCTGCCAGCCTTTAAACCAGCAGGAGTAATATCTGTCTCTAATTCGTAATTACTAGGGCTCTGTCACAATGAGCTGGATCAAGCATTGTTGGTGCTTGCCTTTATTTAATTAGTGAGTATGTGCATTTGTAGTGGTGAGGAGTACAACTGGGTGGAAACATAACCTCATTGCTTTAAAGTTATTTTTCTGTTTCTCTTTTTCATGTGTCTTTCGGTTACTGTATCCATAATATACAGCAGATCATTATCAGTAGCGTTAATAACATTCAATGCTGTGCGTATTTTTCAACAAAATTTGTATTGCGAAAGAAACAAGGATAGCACCTTGTAGAATTGAAACAGACAGTCTGCTCCTGAATTCTACCTCTTTCCTGTGCCTACTCCCTATTATTAATGTATATTATTACTTAAAGTATGTCAGAAAAAGAGACAAACAGTCAGAGGCAGAAATTTCTCCCTAATTCACTCTGCCTAGCCAGCAAAATGTAACACAAAATTATTCAGGGGAAAAATACAATTTTCTGTCATCTCTGCCATACACTGATAACAAAGCTACAGGCTAATATGTTTTGATATTTTTGTCACTCGTTTATCATGTGACCTTTCATGCTATCATTAATACAGCTGAGGGACAGAGCAGATACACTGAAATAAGGGTGTGGAGAAGTCAGATTGCTTCTCTAACAACTAACGGTCAGTCACAGCAATTTATGCTTTTCTTCAGTATTGCACTGACTGAAGAAGAGAAATTGTTATTAAAATTTGATATTACTGTCTAGGCTCTGCCATATAGAATTTGCAACTTTTAGCTATGATGGGAATACTGGGAGGGGGGAGGTTTAATAAATTTCCCTTTGAATTATGATATTAATACAATACAACATGCTTGCTCAGATATTCAAAGGATATACATGGGGAAAAATCATATTCAGGATACTCCAACACTGGATATTAGTCATAGTCCAGAATTGTCATATCCAAGAAAGGTATTTTAATAACATGGCCACAATCATCTTGCATTGGCTCAATTAAAACAGTTGGGGTTTGTGGCGGCTTTTTTTATTTACAAAATTCCGGCTACTAATAACGTTGCGTACTATTCAGCAATATTTTCAGGATATCCAAGAAAGTGTAATGTGTCTTTTTTTATGTGTGTACATCTTTTATGATAAATGATACCTGGTTTAAATTTGCATTTGACTTTACACCATTTCTGACAATGGTCTAGCTTTTTATGTTGCCTGTAGAGTCTGGTTTGTTAAAATTCCAATATAAAACTAATTTATATTTGACATTAATGAGTTAAGAAATGTTTTATACAGTACATCAGAGCTGAGAGAGAACTTTACAGCATTATAGTAAAAGCAAATTACTTCTGAGTACAACCATTATGTAAAAAATGAAAAATCTTTCCCTAACCTAAGCTACTTGTCCTTTCAAAATCCTGTGATTTTTAATGTTTATATTAAGAAAGGATTGAAAATTTAACAAAGCCATTTTTTCTCTTTTACATTCGATTGGGGGATTGTAATTTAACTACTTGGAAGAGATCTTTTTCCTCAGTATGCACGTCTGTGCCAGGTCAGAGTAAATCATTATATTCATTGATAAAACATTATTAAAATAATATAATTATTTAAAACATGAAATATGCTGCAAACTAATCTATTTAGGAATTAAACAATGTTTTTCTTGAGCGTGACTTCTTAGGGGAGCATTTTTTTAAGTACACTAGAAAATGACCTTACATGTGAAAGAAAATAAGTGAGGATGAGCTTTAAATAGGAGGATTTCTAAATAGGTCCCAGAGAGAGGCTTGTACACTTGAAATGAATCTTTTTGCATTAGATCGGATTGCAAAGCAAAAGTTTAAATTTCTCATTTCAAATGTAAGGACCTGATTTCTGAAAAGTGTATGCAAACGAATAATTGAAATTGCCAAAATATCAATTGACTTAAATTTGACTACTTCTGTGAGTAAACTCACACGTGTTTGCAGAAGTGAACCCTAAATATATTCATGAAAACAGTGGAGGTACAAGAATTACTTAGAAATATGATTTGCTGGTTGCATTACTTAATATTTTGTAATAAGCAAACCTATAGCGTGTATTGTTTAACATTTTTAGCATGTATATTCAAATGGTCTGCATACTGTATGCACATAAACGTTTACATATATGCATATATATAAAGTGAATTAATCTATTTGCATTCTCAGTGTCTGTTTATCTGTGTGGATAGTGTTAGACACAAAATGAAACGCCTGTTAAAGTCACACAAACTTTAGAACATTTTATAGCAATACTTTCATAGGAGGTAAAGAATTTTTACTATCTAGTATTCCTGTAACAACGTTCTTAACAATGTTCTTACTGCATTAATATTCCTTCTAATTTGTTAGTAATTAATAACGGTGATTTCTGAAGTAATTAATGAGAAAGAATGCAAGCAGGAACAATCCTGTTAATACGAAGAATTCAAAATTGCGTAAAACCATCAGAAAGCAATTATAAATGTGGTTAAAAGACACTTCTAAAAATGCTAGCTAAGTACAAAATAATTACTCAAAAATACTTCACTGTGTGGATGTTACCCATTAAATTAAAAACACGTTGTATACTCTTCATATGTAAGAAAATTAACGCTCCCTTTTTCTCAAATAACAGCCTTAGAAACGGAGTAACATGAAGTGCTTTCTTTCGTGCTTTTCTTTATTATAGTGTAAGCAAGTTTTTCTTTATTATAGTGTAAGCAAGACATTGGCTAAGTGGACTTCCCTTTTACCTCCCTATCACTAACAACAGTCCTGACCTGGAGATGCAGCCTCTTTCAGGATAAGAAAATGTGTCCATGCATGCTTAGTCTGTGCCACTCTTGAACAGATTATATATCAAGCTGAATTATACTTAGTCCTTTTTCTTCCCCCCCCCCCCTTTTTTTTTTTTTTTTAATAAGAGAAAGTGACTGTAGTGGAGGCGCTGGGGACGTGTGTTTTTGGCTACTGTCAACAAAGAAGTCAGCTGAACTGAGAATCTCCAACCTGTTTAATATGATGCCAAAGGGAAAACCTGGTACCTTAATCCTAGAAAGATGCAGCCTCCAAATTTATGTATTTTATAATTTGCATTTTACTCAGTCCAATCCTTAATATCAAAATGACGAAGGAAAGAAAAAGGTAGGAAAAAAAAGAAATACTATTTTATGAATAGCTTCCTATTGAAGTGCATTTTAAAAATAC